>NC_138983.1:4920736-10460590 GCF_964341445.2 Mesoplodon mirus | reverse complement strand
ATGTCGCTCATGACTCGAAATTGTCTCTTCATCCCCTGAGGAACTACCTGGATGTGAGTGTGTTGGGCGGATGGCACTCTACAGCGCCCCCTGGTGCTCTGGCCTGGCACTGGGGTTCATCTGGAGGCGCCAGGCGGTGTGGTGGGGCTAGGGCTCCTGCAGGAAGCAGAAACACTGGGGAATAGGGACCCCATTCCCAGAGAAGAAGGCACTCTCATCCTCAACTCTTGGTCGGTGGTAACTGGGCTCAGCAATGACCAGGTGGCAGGTAAACATCCATTTCTTGCCAAAGATATGTCATTAGTTTGAGGGAGATTGTTCCTCCTGACCTAAGTGAGCCCCTGAGTTACAGATGAAAGGTGAGCCATGTCTGATCAAAAGATAAAGCCAACTGCAAATCAAGATTGAAACCCCAGGCAGACAAAGTTCAGCCTCCGCAGATTCAAGAAGGACACCAGTAAAAAATTACTGCGCCCCTGTGTTCTGTGACGCCATAAAAATCTAACACTATGGTTATTATTGATTTTACAAAAAGGTCTCGCCTCTTCGTCAAGAATGCATACGACAGCCTGAGTGACAGGCAAAGAGTAAATACATGTTACATAAAAGGGCCAGCAGCGTGGTGGTGATAGGACATGGTCTGAGTTTAGAGGAGGTGGCCTGGGGTGACCTAGGAGGGCCAGCTGGAGAAAGAAACAGGCTGGGCCTTAAAGGGGAGACTGGAGAGTTTCTCAAATGAACGCACAGGGACTCACCTCGAGGTCCAGTGCTTAAGACTCTGCGCTTCCACTGCAGGAGGACCGGGTTCGATCCCTGGTCAGGGAACTAAGAGCCCGCATGGAGGAAAAAAAAGAAAAAAATTAAATGAAGGCACCGGTCTGAGCAGAGGCTGTGAGGTGGGGCGGTTGGAAAGTGATCTCAGGAGGCACGGGACACCTCGAGGGAAGCAGCACTCCGGGAATCGAGGGCGGCCAGGGCAGCCAGGTCTGACCACACCACCCCTCCCCGGCCCCTGTAGCTAGCCTATGTCGGCAACATCACCATTGGAACGCCCCCTCAGGAGTTCAAGGTTGTCTTTGACACCGGCTCAGCTGACTTGTGGGTGCCCTCCACCTACTGCGACAGTGTCCCCTGCTGTGAGTACCTGCCCCCCCCACCCATCTTGTACTCCCCCTCCCACCCCCTTCTCCCTCCTTGGCACCTGACGGACACACATCTCTTGTGTCCGCAGATAAACACAAGGTCTTCAACCCTCACGCGTCCACCACCTTCCGGCTCTCGGGCCTGCCCGTCGACCTCACCTACGGCTCCGGGAGGATGGTTGGATTTCTTGGCTACGACACTGTTCGGGTAACTTCAAACCAGAAGCTGAGTCAGGCCTGGCCCTGGAGCAACCGCAGCTTACAAAGCAGACGCAGGGCCAACTGGGAGGGCCCATCTTTCCCAAAGTCCCCTAGTGGCTGGCCGCCCACCCCACAGTGTTGTGTCCCTGGGGAGACAGTGTCCCTGCTGACACACAAACTCCCAGAATGGCTGACCCAGAGAGTGGCTTGGGGTGTGGATTTGCAGCTGCCTTGAACATGAGCAGCTCAAGGTTCATTTTGCTGGGTGCAGGGAGAGAGGAGAAAAATGCACCCACCCTTATATCCTCAGGCTGTGCCAGGTACTTTCATGGTAACAACTCGTTTACTCCTGCAGCAACCCCACATAGCAAGTACTATGATTAGCTCCATTATACAGATGAGGGAGCTGAGGTGCAGAAAGCCAGGGCCTTGCCAAGTTCATGCATCAGGTAAACAGTGGAGCTGGGCTGGCCAGTCAGGATTCATGCAGGTGTGCGGTATTTGGGGAGAGGATAAAACTGCTCTTGGGCCGTTGTGGGGAACTGAGGGCTTCAGGAATCCAGACAGTGAAAGCAGGGGGCCACAGATGTGGGAGGGGCCTGATAAATGGGGGTCCCCTAGAGGGGGCCTTTGAGAGTCTAGTAAAAACTATAGCCTGCATCCCCCAAAGGGCCTAAGTAGTCTCTCTCTCTCACACACACGCAGACGCACATCCCCAAAGCCATGTTTCCCAAGCAGAATTTTCATAAGCACCCTGGCAGCGAAATTGTATAATGGGCTTCTGTCTTCCTGGGCGGATGCAAAATCCACAATGCACTGCAATGAATTCAATCCATTTCTGTCATCAGATCATAGTGATGCCAAAGAGAAGACTATCCTGCTGTCTATTCATTTTGTCCTCAAGTGGGAACCATTTGGTCCTGTTGAGTCCCTGTTTTTCCACCTGCACAGAAAGCATGTGGCCAATTTGACTCACTTCACATGGTGTTTGCAGGATGGGCAGGTGTTGGTTAAAAGCCACAGCCCCGCACAAATGGAACCCAAATTCCACTCTCAGCTTGGTCTAAATATCTGAGGTCATCCCAGGGCACAACCTGGCCTCGGTTCTCTGTGGTGCTCATGGCATCTCCATCCCAGCCCAGTCCCAGCCCCACTTCCCAAACCTTTATGTGGGAACATTCTCCTCTCCCACAGATCGGGAAACTTGTCGATGTGGTCCAGCCGTTTGCCCTGAGCAAGTCGCAGTTTGGGCTGGAGCATGCACCCTTCGATGGCATCCTGGGCTTGGGCTACCGCAGCCTCGCCATCCAAGGGACCGTCCCCGTCTTCGACAACCTGAAGAGACGAGGCCTCATTTCTCAGCCTGTCTTTGCCTTCTACTTGAGCACGTAAGTCTGAACTGCACAAGCCCTCTAAGTCAGTTGTAAGATGCTTTCAGTTGCATGAAAAGTTGTAGCCACCTGATCCAGAAGTTTCCTGAGAGACAGTCTAGCCCGGGATAACTATGGCCCCAGGGCCACATCTGGCCCTGCCACTGGTTTTTGTAAATAAAGTTTTATGGGAACACAACCATGCTCATGGCTCAGGGGCAGCAGATTGGTCCAAGGGGTGTGAAGGAAGAGGGAGAGCAGTGGAAGGTGTCAGGATACAGGTTGGAGGAAAAGGTAACAGGATGTGCTGATGGATTTGATATGGGAGGAAGGAGAGGGATGGCGGGAATGTGTCCTCCTCACTAACATTTTACCAGGAGCCCAGAAGCAGCTACACAATTCGCAGGCGCCACTGCGAAATGAAAGCGTGGGACCTCTTGTTCAAAAAGTATTAGGAATTTCAAGACAGGGATAGCAGGGGGGCAGGGCCCTGCTGAGTGTGAGGCCCCATGGATGGCACAGGTCACACATGCTGGTGAAGCCAACCCTGGGTGAACCTGAACCCACACCCTTGGAGCCCTCGGGCCTCGGCTTTTCTGAACAATGACAGGCTAGGCGAGGGGGCAGCCAGACCCCTCCGGCACGGTGTCCTCTGAGGGTATCTCTGAGCACTCTGGTTGCTGGAGGGGACCAGGCCCTCTTCAGAAGGGTGGGTGGTCGGGGCCCCGCCAGGCTGCCCAGCTTCGAACCCCTTCTGTGCCACTCATTAGTTGGTGCCCGACCTCAGACAGGTCCTCAATCCCTCCGGGCCTCAATTTCCGTCTCTGTAAAATGGGGACCCTAATAGTGCCTCGGATGGGTAGAGAAGCACAGCCCTGAGACAGTGCCCGCCGTTATACTCCTACGACGAGCCCTGCCTCTTCCTTCTCTCCTAGCCGGAAGGAGAATGGCAGCACGGTGATGTTAGGCGGGGTGGACCACAGGTACTACAAAGGAAAGCTCCAGTGGATACCAGTGTCCCAACCTCACTACTGGCAGATAACCATGAACCGGTAAGCTTCTCCCTCTGAGGGCCACCCCAAGTGATGCTCCCACACATGCACACGGACACATGCAGACACACAAATAAATGCACAGACACAGTCACACACACAGACATATGCTCCACCCCCAAAGTCACACGTATAAACACACACAGGCACACAGATACATACACAAACACACAGATACACAAACACGCGCACAGACACACAGATACACACACCATGCGTGGGTTCATAATCACCCCAGGCCCCTGGCCAGGGCTCTGACCACGGTCCTGAACAGGGTTGAGAGAGACGTGTGCAGCCCAAGAGGGCTGCACCCACCGCGCTGTGAGGCAGGGAGCACGGTTTGAAGACCCTAAAGTGCAGTGAAAAGAGGATCAGGGAGGATTTCACCAGCCTGAACAGGGTTGTGATAAGTTGACCAACTGTCTAGGAGTTCTCACTACACAAAACTACCAGTTTCAAAACAGGGAAAGTCCTGGACAAACCAGGAAAACTGGTTTCCTTAGGGAGAAACTCCCGGGCAGTGGAGAGAGATTGGCCGCATTCTTGAGACACTCCCCCCACCCATAGCCACCCCCATCCCGGGCACACAGTGGGGCAGGGGCTGTGACAGAGAGAATCAGGAAGCCGGGATCCAGGAGTGACCTGAGAACAAGGGGCAATAATTGACGGGATTCTGAGTGATACGCTCAGACAAAAGCTTACGTGTCCTTTGGAGGCTCCCTGGGCTAGCTCAGGCATCGCTTGGCCAGGGCTCTCAGTGTCTGAGCTGTGTGAGTGGGCCACGCTGGGAGACAACCTGTCTCAGGGCAGCCTGTGTCTCCGACACCCCTGCTCTCAGCATCTGCTGCCCCGGAGAACCTGCGTCTCCACTGCGTGGGTTGACCCATTATCGGTCACACAGCACATACAGGGCTCTGGCTGTTCCTCATCCATTTTTTCATTCATTCATTCATTCAACAAACATACATTGTGCATCCGCTGTGTGCTAGGCACTTGAGAGAGGCACTGAGGCTACAACTTGCCCTTAACATCTAGTAAGGCAGACGTACATGAAACGAGTCACACACATAATAATGAATTTCCACTTCGGTACATGCTAGAAATGAGGAAGAGTCTACAGAGAGTGACCAAGACAGGAGCCTGATCTAGTCTCAGGGGGGAAGACTTCCCTGAAAAAGTGACAAGTGAGCTGGAACCTGGAAGATGAGGAGAAATTAGCTAGACAAAGGGGATGGGGGTCTTCTAGGAAGGGCGACCAGCACATGCCAAGGCCCTGAGGCACCACAGAGCCTGATGCATTCAGGAACTGAAAGGAAGTCAGCAAAGGTTAGGTGACCAGAGCAAAGGAAAACAGAGTCAGGGCATGAGCTGAAGGGAGACACTCAGGGAGGGGGGAAGTCGAACTGCAAGACTTCACAGTGATCCTGGTGTCCACTTTGTCCCACTCTCTCTCAGCATCACCATGAACGGTGTGGTTTTTGGTTGTCTCCACGGCTGCCAGGCCATTCTGGATACCGGGACCTCATTGGTGCTTGGCCCAAGTAAACTGGTCACCGCCCTCCAGACGCTCATCAACGCCAAGCCTATCGGTCACGAGGTGAAGGGTCATGCCACAGGGTCACCCCGGAGCTCTCCACACACCAGGGGTCCCCTGGGCCGACCCCTCTCCCTCTTTCCCTCACAGTTCGCGGTTCCATGTAGCTCTGTGTCACGCCTGCCTACCATGATCTTCACCATCAACGGCAAGGACTACCCAGTGCCCTCTCAAGCCTACATCAGAAAGGTGAAGGGCCAACCCTGGTGGAATTGCAGGAACCCTTGGGCTACTGCTTGCAGGAGGGGGCCCTCTGCAGGCCAAGCCACACCATTGCAGATGCCACGGAGCCCCTGTGGCTGGGCCAGTGCCTCCCACAAAAGCAACCAGTTGAGAGTAAGGGGTGGTCTGGGACTTCCATCATCCTGAAATAATGGACCACCACCCAGTGCCGGCCTGGTGCGAGGCACAAGGAGAAGGGAGCACGAAGGGCCTCTGCCCTCAAAGAGCTTCAGTCCAACCAGAGCCCTCAGATGGATGGACACGGAAAGTCAGCTCTAGCAACCCCTGCAGTAGGCCAAGGGACAAGTGGGGCGGGTGGGCACAGTCTCAGTGTGTTGTCCCACCACAATGGTTACCGGTCTCCCTCCCACCTCGAAAGTGTCCTGGTTTGGATGACAAGTTACATGGTTACCCTAGTCCTCGCCTGCAACTTCCCCTTGCTAAGCCCCAGTTCCCACTCTGTGAGATGGGGTACCAGACCCCTCTGTGGGGAGGCTGCATGGTCACGTGAATTAAGGGTGCACAGTGACTGCATGGCCCTTGCACAGGGTTGAGGCTTAATGTCAGCTCCCTATGGGAGTTCAGAGGAGGCTGATGGGCTCAAAGAAGGCTTTGAGGAAGAGAGGAAATTTCAGTCATGCTAGACCCCCAGCCTCATGGAGGCACGAGGAGGCCTGCGTGGGTCGAGGCAAATCTACACTGGACCCCATGCAAATGGCACCCCCGGGGGCTGAGCCAAGGAGTGCCAGGCGCAGATCAGAGTGCTGAGGGCTATACACAAGGGGAGCACCAAGGTAAGTCACCCAACCCGGCCTGGAGTGGCCAGCGAGGGCGAGCGCGGGGCCAGGAAGGCTTCCTAGAGGGGCTGAGCACAGTCTCTAAGAACGGGTCGTGGGGAAGAGGGAGAAGCAAAGGCATTCCCTGCAGAGAAAACAGCGAGCCTGGGTCACAAGGAAAGAAACAGCACAGTAGGAGGGGAATTACAGGCCATTCTTGCTCTCTTTTTCAAAATTTTATTCAAGTATAGTTGATATACAATGTTAATTTCTGCTGTACAGCAAACTGACTCAGTTATACATGTGTTTGTATTCTTTTTCATATTCTTTTCCACTACAGTTTATCACGGGCTCTTGAATAGAGCTTCCTGTGCTCTACAGTAGGACCTTGTTGTTTACCCATCCTCTCTATAGTACTTTGCATCTGCTAACCCCAAACTCCCAGACCTCCCCTCCCCCAGCCCCTCTCCCTCATGGCAACCACATGTCTTGGCCGTTCTTGGTCTTGGATGGGCACCCCACTTCCGCAGCTACTGAGAGAGCCTCTTGGTTCTTACCAAAGGAGGGAAATAAAACCGAGAAGCTGCCGGCTCCGGATGCCGAGAGGGTGGCAGGTAAGGGCTCAGGCTCACTGGTGTGCATTTCCGTCTCCCCCAGAGCCTTCGGGGCTTCTGCCTCAGCAGCTTTGCAGGGGGCACAGAGAACCTGAGCCGGTCGGAGACCTGGATCCTGGGCGACGTCTTCCTGAGGCTGTATTTCTCGGCTTACGATCGGGGAAAAAACAGGGTTGGCCTGGCTCCCGCAGTGTAAAGGCTGGGGCGGCTTCAGCAATCCGTCAGGCCCCCTCCAAACACACACTCACTCACACGCAGGGCACTCCCACCCAGGGATGGCGGTGGACTGTGTTTGGTGCTCTGCGAAGCCCCACTCTCAGCAAAGAATAAAAGTTTCCATTCTCAACGGTGCTAATACAAATGGGTGCCTCTCTTTGGGTCGGGGAGGTGCATCATAATCAGGCAGGATCTAGAACCTGGTCTGAACCACAAGTGAGAGGAGCCCAGCTCCAGCTGGCTTCAAGGAAAGGGGAGACTTACTGGAAGGACACTGGGGATCCGGGACACAGGAGCCACAGCAGATGCAAAGATCTCAGTGACTGGACCCAAGAAATCAGAATCCATCAGCTCCCTCTTTCTCTCCCTCACTCTTTCCCGTCTCTCATCTTTGTTTCTCTTAGTCTGACAACTATCCTCCCTCACACTTCTGCACATATATCCCTAATGCGTGTAATCCCTAAGGAAAGAAGCTCAGAGAAACCTCAGGATACCAAGGAGGGCTCTGATTGGTCCACCTCAGATCATGTGTCCAGCCCTGGACCAACCATCCTGGCGGGGGGCTTGGGGGTACTATGATTGGCTTTACTTGATCACGTGGCCCTGCCCAACGTGATTGACAGTCTCCTCCAGCACCACGTGACTGCAGCTGGGGCGAGGCAGCCCCCAAGGAAGTGGCGGGGTGGGGGGGGTGTTCTAGACAGTGGAAGAGTTTGTGATGGCCTCACCAACTCCGCCCCCTCCTCTTTCAGAAGGATGGTAGCAGGTAATAAAACTAGATTCTACCCTTCCCATCTCACAGGACCTTTAGCAGTGGGCTTCTGCTCCAGGGGGGTTCTGGGTGAGGCCCTTCAAGCTGAGATGGTTCCCCTTTGTCCCCCCACCCCAGTCACCAGCTCTCTGCCACCCACACCTGCCGTGTCCTTTCCAGTCCCACTTCCCAAGTGACGGGCCGTGTGGATCCCTGAGCCATGCCCACCCCTCCAGGGCCCAGCATGCTCCTTCCCTTGGCCTCCAAGGCTGCTGGGGAGGATGCCACGCATGTAAAGGGGCCCCAGGGTGCACTAAGCCTTCAGCCTTTCTGAGCTTCCTCCAGGGGCAGAGCTACAAACCACTGGTTCGAGCTGCCATGGAAGCAGAGGCCCAGGCTGGGGACAGCAGGGCTCAGAGGTGGAGGGAGACCCACATCAGAGAAGGAGCAGGAAAGAATAAGGTGGAAAACACACCCGACGCAATGCACAGTATGGGCCTTTACTCGGGCAAGACAAATCAGCGAAAGGGACGACTCCCTTCCTTCCTCATCTTTTCATTCAGGACAAATTTACTGAGCACCTACTATGTGCCAGGTGCTGTGGTGGACCCCAGGGATAGGGGGCTGGGTTAGCAACCCACCACCGATTCATGGAGACAGATAAAGAGACAACCCCCAATGGGGAGGGCCAGATGGAGAAAACAACACAGGTGTGGGTAGGGGACCAGAGGAGTGAGGGGCTCCCTCTTCAGGGACCAGGGAAAGGCTGCAGTAGGGCGAGAGGAGGGCATTAACTTCAGTCTTGTCACCCCACCCTGAAACACACCCCTAAGCCTTGCAGTTACCTTCTCTGTGCAGATCTGCCATATGTCCACGGTTACGTGTGCCTGGTCCCTCTGGGATGGCACTGGATTATGATCGGCTTGAGGGGGGTGAAGGAGGACTGGTTGCAGAGCTGATAAAGGGGGAAAAGGTGAGAGCAGAAATGGCATTTTTTTTTTAAACAGTAAATATCATGCACTGGGCTTAATGGAGACTCAAGTGAACAGTTTGTCAAACTCATTTTCCAAGTGGTCTTCATGGAACCATAAGCAATGTCTCTACTGGGGAGAAACTACCAATAAGAGTAAGAATAATAGCTCTGGTTAATTACGTATGCCATTTCACTGTCTCCCCATGAGCCCCTGCGGGGCATGACCCCCACTGTACAGATGAGGTAAGTCTCCTCCAAACTTCTGGCTCCAGTACTGGTTACAGGCACATAGTAGGCCCTCAATAAATACATGTTGAATAAATGAATGGATGAATTAGTAGATGCTTCCACTAGAACGCACTGCTGCATCCATGTCGGGAGACATATGGTGTCAGCATGGCTTATTGCCATAATATCAAGCAGAAAAAGTCAGGCTTTGCTTCCCTAGATGAGCCTAAGGCCAGGGCTGAAGCTGTGTCAGTTAATGAGCCCACTGTTCCTGAGGCTCTATATTTGTAGCCTGTGCTACCAACATGAGGGTAAATTCTGATCTTCATCAACTTTTTAATTTTATTTATATTTTTTTGTCTGCACTGCATAGCATGTGGGACCTTAATTCCCCAACCAGGGTCAAACCCATGTCCCCTGCATTCGAAGTGTGGAATCTTTAACCACTGGACCTCCAGGTAAGTCCCAAAGTCTGATCTTCAAAGCAACAATCTTCCCCCACCTTCCACTTTTATCCTTTACCCAATGCAGACCAAAGAGATTTATAGCCACCGGTGAGAGAAAAGTTAGAAAAAACAGGGAAAGATAGATCTTAAACACTTCTTGAAAGAGTGTAAATTGGTACAATCTTTTTGGAGATGACTTGTTCTTAAAATATGTATAGTCTTTGTCCCAGTAATTTTGCTTCTAAGGTTTATGCTAAAGCGATGATCAGAGAAGCACCTTCAAACATAAATAAGCAGGGATGTAGTCCTCAGAGTCTCCTACAAAAGGGAAAATCTGGGACATCCGAAGGCCCATTAAACATAAAGTGTCCACAGTATAGATAGACCATCATGCAACCAACCGCCTTAAAATTGTGTTTCAGCAGAATATTTAATGTTATGAGAAATCATTCCAATATGACATTGAGAGAAAAGAACAGAATACAAAACAGCATGATCCCAGGTTTGCTAAGCACACGGAAGACAGTGCAGAGTACTCGCCAGGCATGTACATCCTGGAGCTTTTCTGCCTGGGTTCAAATCCCACCTCTGACCCCTACCAGTCATGTGACCTTGATAAGTTCATCTCTGGACATCAGTTTCCTATTCTGTAAATTTGGGGTTAAGATAGCTCCTCCCTCACTAATCATCAAGAAAATGCAAATCAAATGACAATGAGATACCATCTCCCATCTATTAGGATGGTCATTATCAAAAATAAAAGAGGGGCTTCCCTGGTGGCGCAGTGGTTGAGAGTCCACCTGCCAATGCAGGGAACACGGGTTCGTGCCCCGGTCTGGGAGGATCCCACATGCCGCAGAGCGGCTAGGCCCGTGAGCCATGGCCGCTGAGCCTGCGAGTCCGGAGCCTGTGCTCTGCAATGGGAGAGGCCACGGCAGTGAGAGGCCCGCGTACCGCAAAAAACAAACAAACAAACAAAAGATAACAAGTGTTAACGAGGATGTGGAACCCTGTACACTGTTGGTGGGGATGTCAAATAGTGTAGCCGCTGGAAAACAGAATGGAGGTTCCTCAAAAACTTAAAAAGAGAATTACTATTTGATCCAGCAATCCCACTTCTCTGTATGTATTCCAAAAAATTAAAATCATAATCTCAAGGGGATTTTTGTCCTGTCATGTACATTGCAACATCATTCACAATAGCCAAGATGTAGAAACAACTTACTCCATCAACAGTTGAATGGATAAAGGAAATGTGGTAGAGATATACAATGGAATATTATTGAGCCTTTAAAAAAGAAGGAAATCTTGCCATTTTCAACAACATAGATGAAACTTGAGGACGTTATGCTAAGTGAGATAAGCAGGACAAATCCAGAAGGACGAATACAGTATGATTCCACCCATATAAGTTATCTAAAATAGTCAAACTCATAGAAGCAGAGAGTAAAATTATGGTTGTCAGGGGTCAGGGAGGCGGGAAATGTGGAGTTGCTATTCATCTGGTATGAAGTTTCAGTTACACAAGCTGAGTAAATTCTAGAAATCTGCTGTACGGCTTGGTGCCTATCGTTAACAATACTGTATTGTGCACTTGACATTTTGTTAAGACAGTTGATCTCACGTTAAATGTTATTACTACAATAAATAAATAAATACCTTTTAAAAAATGAATAGTCCTTTTTTTTAATCAGAGAAATGCAATTTATTTATTTTATTTTTATAAATTTATTTATTTATGGCTGTGTTGGATCTTCCTTGCTGCACGTGGGCTTTCTCTAGTTGTGGTGAGCAGGGACTACTCTTCGTTGTGGTGCGCGGGCTTCTCATTGCAGTGGCTTCTCTTGTTGCGGAGCACGGGACCTAGGCACACGGGCTTCAGTAGTTATGGCACGCGGGCTCAGTAGTTGTGACTCGAGGGCTCTAGAGCACAGGCTCAGTAGTTGTAGAACACAGGCTTAGTTGCTCCGCGGCATGTGGGATCTTCCTGGACCAGGGCTCGAACCCGTGTCCCCTGCATTGGCAGGCGGATTCTTAACCACTGCGCCACCAGGGAAGCCCTGAATAGTCCTTTCTAATTGGAGGGAAGGGAGTAGAGTTTTACTGCCAATATGTGCACGGTTTCTTTCTAGGGTGTTGAAAATGTTCTATATTTAAATCATGATGATGGATGTACAACTTCAGGAATATATGAAAAACCACTATACTGTACAACTTAAATGGTAGAAATTATGATATTTGAAATACAACTCAATCAGACAGATATATAGATATACAGGAAAGAATAGTCCCTAACCCTCTAGAGCTATAGTGAGGATTACATTAATATCTATAGAAAACCTTTAGGACAGTGCCTGACACACAGTAGCATGAGCTGTTATTCTTTCACTCGTACACCAGAGAAGGACCAAATGTGTGTAACAGTGGTTATATACAGATGGTAGCAATACGGGCAGTTTTTCCCCTTATCTTATACTTGTCTTAGGTTTTTCAGGAATGGCGTTTAAGATCGGGGGAAAGCTGAGCATTATTCTATAAAAGACAGAGGCTTCCGACAAAGAGAGGACCTTCTCTTTGCTGGTGTTGCCTGAGGGAGCAAATTGATTCCCATAGAAAAAGCATCCTGGAACAGGTGGTGAAGCACTGACATCTAGTGGCCAAGATGGATATTGCAGGCACATTCCGCATCGTCTTACCACTCTGCCGGCGGACCTGCGCATTGATTCCAACTACTGATACTTGTAAGGGCTATTTAGCAACATGAAACCACTGTCACATCAACTCTCCCACATTTAGACCTGATAATCACACTTTGACAAATGGATTCCAAATATATATATTTAGCTATAAATATTGTCCCAGGGATTTGATTTATACCAGTAAAAGTTGGAAACCACCCTAGATTCTAACATCAGGGAAATTATCATCCAGAAGGAATCGGCTCCTGGCTCTTAAAGTGATGAGTGTGGACTATGGCCATAGATTTTCAGCCTGAATCTTGGGTCACAAACACACTTACACTCCCTTCCTCACCTCCTTCAGATCTATAGGCAAATGACCCCTCCTCTATCTAAAATGTCAACCCTCCCTGCCCCCTCCCTTGCTTTCACTTTCCTCCCACATCACCATTTCACACACTATATCATTTATTTCTTTACCTTTGATTATCTGTGTCCTTCCCTGGAGTATAAACTCATGAGGGCAGGGATTTGGGTTTGTCTTGATCCTTGAGGGATCTCCAGTGCCTCAACTAGAGCCTGGGACACCATAGATGGTCAATAAATATTTTGGTGACAAATTTATGTGAAATCACTGTTAAGGAAACACCATGTCATTGGCTCGTGCTGAGTACAACTCTGCAAAAGCAAGAGGTATAAACATTGCCAACTGTATCAGTCTGCATGGGCCAATACCAGATACCACAGACTGGGTGCCTTAAACAACAGACATTTATTTCCTCACAGTTCTGGAGGCTGGAAGTCTGAGATCAGGGTGCCTGCAGGGTTGTTTCTTCTAAGGTCTCTCTCCTTGGCATGTAGACAGCAGTCTTCTCCCTGTGTTTTTGTTTTTTTGTTTTTTGTTTTTGTTTTTTGTTTTTATTTTTGGCTGCACTGGGTCTTTGTTGCTGCACGTGGGCTTTCTCTAGTTGTGGCGAGTGGGGGCTTCTCACTGCGGTGGCTTCTCTTGTTGTGGAGCACAGGCTCTAGGCGCACGGGCTCAGCAGTTGTGTCTCGCGGGCTCTAGAGTGCAGGCTCAGTAGTTGTGGTGCACGGGCTTAGTTGCTCCGCGGCATGTGGGATCTTCCCAGATCAGGGCTCGAACCCGTGTCCCCTGCATTGGCAGGCGGATTCTTAACCACTTCACCACCAGGGAAACCCTCCCTGTGTTTTCATAGGGTGTTTCCTCTGTGTGTTCCTCTTCTTATGACACCTGTCAGATTGGATTAGGGTCCACCCTGGTGACCTAATTTAATCTTAATCATCTCTACCTCCAAACAGAGTCACTCAGAAGTACTGGGGGTTAGGACTTCAACAAATGAATTTGTTGGGGGTGGGGGACATGATTCAGCCGATAACACCAATAAACACAAAAAAAAACCTGGGACTGTCAAGAGAATACAGGAGTCAGCTTAAGGGACTCCCATGGGCCAGATATGGGAAATTTCAGCATGAAAATAAATAATGATAATAATGGATTATAACTCACTGACTAAAACAAGAACCTGTGAATCCATACCGATCAATAAATATAAACAGATAAATAAACAAATAAATAAATAAGATGAAAGGAAATCTCTTCCTTACCAAAGAATGACAACGTGAAAAATGTACAGACTTCCCTGGAGGTCCAGTTGTTAAGACTCCATGCTTCCACTGAAGGGGGCATGGGTTTGATCCCTGGTCAGAGAACTAAGATCCGCATGCTGCATGGCATGGCCAAAATAAATAAATAAATAAATAACTGAAATGTAAAAGAAACAACAGAAACTTACAACTCTGCAAGCATCATTTCAATCACTGATTCAGGCAGAAACCCTCAATGGTTGCTTAAACTTCGGGTGGAGATTAGATGGGCCACAGGTTACTTAGACATTCTTATAGTATCTCCCTGCTGAATACCTTCATAATCACAGCCCAATAATTGCAGTGGAGAAGTTTGGTGGGAGACACCACCTTCACCAAGTAATCAAAGTTAATGTCACAGGTAAAGGAACAAATCAACATCATGTGCCTCCTGATATGATGCACTGAGAAGGACACAGCATTGTTTCTATGATATTTCTGCTAAAAAACACATAACCTGAATCTAACGGTAAGACAACATCAAACAACCCCAAATCAAGCGACGTTCTACAAAACTGGCCTGCACTTTTCAAAACTGTCAGCATCAGGAACAAATGCAGGCTGAGGAGCCATTCCAGACTGAAGGGGAGTGAAGTGACGAGATGACCAAAAATAATATGTGACTCTGGGTAAAATCCTGGAGCAGAAAAATCACTAAAAGGGACAATTTTAGGACAATTGACGGAATCTGAACATGTGCCATGTATTAGATAATAGTGTTGCATCGGTGTTAAGTTTCCTGAATCTATGGTTCTGTAAGCAAATGTCTTTGTTCTTTGGAGAATCACACTGAAGATCAGGAGGAAAGGTCATGATGTCTACATCTGACTCAGATTATCTGAGCAAAATATAGTAACTGTGTGTGTGTGTGCACGCGCAGAGACAGAGTAAATATGGTAAAATGTCAATAATGGGTGAATCTGGGTGAAGTATATATGGGAGTTTGTGACCCTATTCTTGTAATTTTTCTGTAGATTTGAAATATTTTCAAAACAAAAAGTTTTTTTTAGGCACGTCCCTGGAGGTCCAGTGGTTAAGACTCCACGCTTCCACTGCAGAGGGCACGGGTTCGATCCCTGGTCAGGGAACTAGGATCCCACATGCCATGCGGTATGGCCAAAAAACTTAAAAAAATAAAAAGTTTTTCTAAAATTTTAGATGTTTCCTGCCAACAAAAAGAAAATGAAGGGAATATTCAAAAAAGAAAAGATTTACCTCAACAGAAAGACAAATACCATATGATATCACTTATATGTGGAATCTAAAAGACAACGCAAGTGAACCTATCCACAAAACAGAAACAGACTCACAGCACAGAGACTTGTGGTTGCCGAGGGGGAGGGGGGTGGGAGAGGGGAGGACTGGGAGCGTGGGATTAGCAGATGCCAACTATTATATATGGGATGGATAAACAACAAGGTCCTACTGTATAGCACAGGGGACCTATTCAATACCTGTGATAAACCGTAATGGAAAAGAATATGAAAAAGAATATATATATATATGGGCCACTTTGCTGTACAGCAGAAACTAACACAACATTGTAAATCAACTACTTGTCAAGAAAATTTTTTTAATTTAAAAATTAAAAAAGAAAAAAGACTTACCTTAGGAAGGGGAAGTTATGAATGATATCATCTCTCATAATGTTGTTCTAGTGCTTTGACCATAACAAGGTCACATTTCTTTCCTTCCCACAACAGAAGTGAGGAGAGAAGGGCCCTACATTTTTCTGTTGCCGACTATGGGTCTATTTCATTCTATCAATGACCCAACAGGCTAGGTTTTAATGCCCATTTTAGAAATGAGGACCGTGAGGCTCACAGAAAGGTCACTCAAGGTCACTGACAAGGAGGCAGGAGCTGAACCAAGGCCCGACCCCTGTTTATCAGCTTCGTCTTTACATTCTCCATGCTCTGGGCCAGGCCAGAGCAGGTGCTGCCAAGAAAGGCTGGGAAGACCCTGTCCCTGTCCTGGGTTCACAGTCCACTGCGTGTGGTCAGGCCACAAGTGCTTAGTGCTGGGGGATAGGACAGCAGAGGGGGATGGTGCTAAAACCTAAGGGAGATGGGAGCTACCAGGAGCCCTTTTTTTCCTTGGCCTCCAGATTCTTTCTCAGGGATCTGCCCTGCTCAGAGCCCAAGAGGCTGCCCACAGGCCCCTAGGGTGGGCCTAGAAGCCCTAGTGGAGATCGGAAGGTGGGGAGGGCACAGACACTCACTCCTGTGCTCTGTGATCCCAGCCCCTGCATCCCTCTGCCTTCAGAACCCCAGGTTCTGGGACTTCCCTGGTGGTTCAGTGGTTAAGACTCCACGCTCCCAATGCAGGGGGCCTGGGTTTTATCCCTGGTCGGGGAACTAGATCCCACATGCCGCAACTAAGACCCGGCGCAGCCAAATAAATAAATAGATATTTAAGAACCTCAGGTTCTGGTGGTGCTGCTCCCTCCCTGGCCTCTCCCCACTCCCAGTGCTGCTGGTTCCTGTGCCTCTCAGCATCCCTCTATGGGGTCACCCTGCTCCCCACCCCTGTACACAGCCCCTCCCTAAGTCTCTTCAATCAAACCTCTGGGTGGCCATCTGTTTCCTGCAAGGACTCTGACCCCTATACCAGGTGAGGAGAGAGAAGCACATTCAAAGGAAACAGCATGCGTCACGGTCCAGAGGCCAGGGAGGGTGCCGCCCACTAGAAGTCAAATGGCCCAGGCTGACCTACGTGAAGGCTGGAAGGCAAGCTGTTCCAGCCCAAGTCACAGCTCTCAGCATTGAACTGGGACTGTGACACCTCCCCTCCCTCCATCCACCACCCCTGCCCACATGACCCATTGGTAGAGGTCTGCCTACAGCCTTACCTGAGCCAACCATGGGGGCCGTGGCCTGGGGCAAAGGGGCCAGAGGAGGCAGGCCTAGGGCTCCACTCCCCATAACACAGGTCCGCCTCCTGCTGTGAAAACTTGCGAGGCTGCTGTTGCTTGTACACCAGCAATGTGATTTTGGAGCCTCCAGCCAGGCTCGGAACCCTCCTCTACCTTTCCTAGCAGTCCAAAGATCATTCCACAGGGTCAGCTGGTGTGTTTGATGCTCAACCATTAGCCCAACGTGTGCCCTCTGAAAATGTGATTCCCCCTGGGGGATTTTAACTTCCAATCCAAACATGATTAAGATAGATCAAATGCCTCCTCCTCCATGGCGGCCTCCTGGATGCACCCTGGAAGTGAGCTCCTTTTTCTAAATGACCCATAGCACTTTGTCTCTTTTCAGTATCCTGCTCTAGTTAACTATTACTATCATTTTGTCTTACAATGATTTTAAAATGGGCCTTATTCCTCCCATTCAGATGTGAACCCATTAAGAGCAAAATTCACAGCTGATTCACCTCTATTGCGCTTACTGCCTCGCATGTGGAATGAATGAATGAATGAAGAGATGAACAAGGCAAAGGAATCATGAGGTGTCTGGGTGCTCAGGAACCCAGCCACGGTGGGTGGTGCAAGGCAAGCAGGAGGGCATGAGAAGATGGCAAAGCCTTCCACTTCGACTGAGGCCTCATCCCCCAGATCAGCCAAGGCATGAAGTTGCCTGAAGCTGCTGCTGCTGCAGGCCCTTTGGGCAGGGAGGGCTGGGTCCCCCGGCTGCTGTAAGAATGGCTTTGTCCATCTGGAGCAGGAACGCATTAAATGCCCCCCCACCCCACCCCCCGTCACACCCAGCTCCCTTTGCTGTAACCAAACATGATAAAGATACCAGTCAGAAGCCAGGACACAGGTCATCGCGAGAAAGAACAGGGCCTCCATCAAATCAGATTGGATCAGAAAATGCATAGAGGATCGGGTCCAGAGTTGTGCTCACCAGGGAGTAATGTGGCGTTAGAGATACGGAGAACAAAGGAGATGGGGGCCGGTGGGGTGAGACCCATTATCAGCAGAACGAACCTTGACCTCCGTCCCCAAGTGGGGTTCACCCAGGCCACCATCTCCAGTAGGTTCGTGCTGCAGCCCTGGGCAGGTCCAGCTCAGAGGAGGCACAGTGAGGAGCAGTGAGGGGCTGCGGGGGGCAGCGGGGGCCTTCTGAGAATCCCTTTGTCCCTGCTGTGGGACTTCAAGCCAATTCCTTGGTTACGCTCCAGTTCTCAGGAATTTTCCGTACCCTGGTTAATAACTCCATCCCCCGCCAGCCCACTCCCAGGTTCCAAACATTTCCTTGTCTGCTTCCAGTTAACCCTTGCTCGGCCCAGTTTCAAATTTCTGCCTCCCCCAAGGCCTTCTCTTGCATTTTACCCAAAGCAAACGTCAGAACCCTTTCTGAAGGCCGACCAGCCTGGTCGTGGGAGGTTGGGGTTGAGGCTCTGGCTAAGCCTTTCCCTTCCCTGGACTCTGCGCGGGTATATTCCTGCCCCAGGAACTGCCTCCTCTGCTTCCTGCCTGTCCTCAAGAGCTTGAACCACAGTGCCCCGCGCCCCCCTAGTCCAGGACCCACAGAGTTGGGGTTATCAAAGCCCAGGATGGCTCTCACTCCCCATGGTCCTCGCCCCTGAAGGCGAGCAGGCTCCTGCTGTCCCCAGGGGGAAACTCATTCATTTAATCATTCATTCACTTAATTAATCTGTATGGAATATCTATTCTGCACCAGCTGCTAGAAGGCATCTCAGCCTCTGCTTACATACCTCTCACGGAGCAGAGCTCACTACCTGTATATCGCCTTATCCACAGTCAACAACTCTATTTGCTCAAGGCTGGACCCTAGGGATGGGCTTTGGGGGCTCTGAAACTGGGCGTGTGTGTGTGTGTGTGTGTGTGTATGTGTGTCTTCCTGGGACGCCACATTCTAAGAGGCAGCAAAAGAGGCACAAGTGTGGACTCAGGAACCAGACAGCTTGGGTTTGAACCCCAGCTCTGCCCCCTGCCAGCTGTGTAACCCTTTAACAAGTTACTGAACCTCTCTGGACCCCATCATTAAAACCGGAGTACCTACTTCCTAGCGTTGTTGAAATGAGACTTAATTCACATCACACGGGTGCCTTTATAGATGTTAGCCATTATCGTGCTCCCGGCCACCTAGGCCTTACTGCCACTGGCTCTCATCTGCCTCCTTGTCCCGGTGACTTGTCTGGGTGGAAGGGGCTTTGTTCCATCTGCCCCAGGGAGATGGACTCCGCTGGGGTTTTCAAACTGTGTTCCTTTGATTCCCAAGGGCTTCATAGAGACGTCTTGGGGGGCTGGTGGGTCTTCATCCCCTCTGCTGCCTGAGCAACTCAGTTGTCCTCCTTTTTTCTATAATGGCATCACGTGCACGTAATGATTTAGGAAAAGATATTTTGCTCCTGACAAATTAAATTTCTGTTGTAAAACTCCTACAAATAGTAATAAAAGACAAACACCCAGGGACTTCCCTCGTGGTGCAGTGGTTGAGAGTCCGCCTGCCTATGCAGGGGATATGGGTTCGTGCCCCGGTCCGGGAAGATCTCACATGCCACGGGAGCGGCTGGGCCTGTGAGCCATGGCCGCTGAGCCTGCGCGTCCGGAGCCTGTGCTCTGCAGCGGGAGAGGCCACAACAGTGAGAGGTCCGCGTACCGCAAAAAAAAAAAAAAAAAAAAACTACAAGAGGATACCTCCTTATACCCACTAGAACAGCTAAAATTAAAATGACCAACGTACCAAATATTGATGAGGATGTGGAGCAGGTGGAACCTTCATATGCTGCTGGTGGGGGTACAAAATGATAGAACTTTGGAAAACTGTTTAGCAGTTTCTGCTAAAGCTAAACATCTGCCTACCCTGTGCTCCATCAGTTCCACTCCTGGGTCTATACCCAACAGAAATGCATGCATATGTTCACCGAAAGGCATGTACTAGAATGTTCATAGCAGCGCTATTCCCAAGAACTCCACACTGGAAGCTACCCAAATGCCCATCAACCAGAGAAGAGACAAATATAATGTATATTTACACAATGGAAAAATATATACAGCAATGAAAATAACCGATCTGCACCTATACAAAATACTGGTGTGAATCCCACAAACATAATTTTGAGCAAAGAAGCTGGACACACAAGCATGCTTGCTACATGGTGCCGTTTATCTAAGGTACAAAAATAGGCCAAAGTAATCTTTGCTGTTTGAAGTTAGAGCAGTGATTACACTTGGTTCTGGGGGCTGGGTTTGTAACTGGAAGGGAGCCTGGGGGAGCTTTGGGGGTACTTGTAACATTCTGTTTCTTGATCTAGATAGCAGTTACATGGACATATTTGTGAAAATTCATCAAGCTATTCCCTATGACATGCATTGTTCTGTGTGCGTATTATATTTTAAGTTTAAAAAATGATGATGTAAACTTTTAAGAAATCACTTGGAAAATACATGAACACTTAGTTTTTCTTTTAAAATCAGGTTGCACTAGCCAGTTGGAGACACCGCCCCACCCACCAGCAGGCATGCTGCCTTGAGACCCTCTGAGCCTACAGCCACCCTGGGACACAGCCCTGTCCACCAGAGGGGCCAGGACCTGGCCCCGCACACCAATATGCTAGCACTACCCCCAGGACCGCCAGGGCCCTGCAGCCAGAGACCCTGGGACCCAGCTTTGCCCACCAGTGAGCCAGCATTAGCCCCTGGACCCCCTGGGCCTCAGCTCCACCCACCAGCAGGCTGACACCAGCCCTGGAAACCCCTGACCTTGTAGGCAGAAACTCCAAGACCCAGCTTCACCCACCACTGGGCTGGCATTAACCCCAGGCCCCAGCCTCACCTACCAGTGGGTGGGTACCAGCTCTAGGATCCCTTGGGCCTTGACCCTGCCCACCAGCTCTGGGACACCTTGGGTCCCTCAACCAGCTGCCTCAGGATCCAGCCCCACCCACCAACGGGCTGATATCAGCTCTGGGACCCCCAGGTCCCTGCCACCAGAGACCCAGGAACCTGGCTCTGACCACCAGCAGGCCAGCACTAGCCCTGGGACCTCCAGGGCCCTGCAGCCAGCAGCCTTGTGACCTGGCCCCGCCTACCAGGGGCCAGCAGTCTCCGCACAAGGCAGGGCCAGGCAACCAACTAGACTGGGGGCCATCCACATCTACCAGACTACCCACGGTAGTCAGCTCACCACAACAGAAGGACCCACACAGCCCAAATAGAGGACACCCCTAGAGCATATAACTCTGGGACTATAGGGCAGTGCACTGCTGGGACGCATAGGACGTCTTCTACAGGGGGCCACTTCTCCAAAGTTGGAAAATGTAACCAACCTGCCAAATACATAGAAATAAAAATAGCAAATTAGGCCAAATGAAGAGACAGAAGAATACATTCCAAACGAAGGAACAAGATAAAACCCCAGAAGGAGAACTAAGTGAAGAGGAGATAGGCAACCTACCCAATAAAGAGTTCAAAGCAACGATCATAATGATAATCAAAGAAACCGAGAGAAGATTGGATGAACAGACTGAGACGTTAGACGTTTGTAGCAAAGAGTTAGAAAATATAAAGAAGAACCAAACAGAGATGAAGAATTCAATAACTGAAATGAAAAATACACGAGAAGGAATCAACAGTAGAGTAAATGATACAGAGGAGCAGATCAGTGAGCTGGAAGACAGAGTAGTGGAAAGCACTGAAGCTTAACAGAAAAAAGAATGAAAAGAAATGAGGAGGGACTTCCCTGGTGGCGCAGTGGCTGAGAATCCACCTGCCAATGCAGGGGACACGGGTTCAAGCCCTGGTCTGGGAAGATCCCACATGCCGTGGAGCAACGAAGCCCGCGCACCTAGAGCCCGTGCTCCGCAACAAGAGAAGCCACCGCAGTGAGAAGCCCACACACCACAACAAAGAGTAGCCCCTGCTCGCCACAACTAGAGAAAGCCCACATGCAGCAATGAACACCCAACGCAGCCAAAAATAATTAAATAAATATAAAATATAGAATAAAAAAATTTTAATAAATAAACAAATAAGGAGAGTTCAAGGGACAATATCAAGCACGTTAATATTCCCATTATAGGGGTCCCAGAGGAGAAGAGAGAGAGAAAGGGGCAGAGAACATATTTAAAGACATAATAGGGACTTTCCTGGTGGGTAGTGGTCAATAATCTGCCTGCCAATGCAGAGGACACCGGTTTGATCCCTGGTTCTGGAAGATTCCACATGCGGAGCAATTAAGCTTGTGTGCCACAACTACTGAGCCTGCGCACCACAGCTACTGAAGCTTGCATGCCCTAGAGCCCGCGTGCCATGATGACTGACCCCATACACCACAACTACTGAGGCCCGCGCACTCTAGGGCCCACATACTGCAACTACTGAGCCTGTGCGCTGCAACTCCTGAAGCCTGTGCGCCTAGAGCCCATGCTCTGCAATAAGAGAAGCCACTGCAACGAGAAGCCCACACACCACAACGAAGAGTAGCCCCCGCTTGCTGCAACTAGATGAAGCCTGTGCACAGCGCCGAAGACCCAACGCAGACAAAAAAAAACAAAACAAATTCAAAAAAAAAAAAAAAAAAAACGGCATAATAGCTGAAAACTTCCTTAACCTGGCAAAGGAAACAGTCATCCAAGTCCAGGAAGCACAGAGTCCCAAACAGAATCAACTCAAAGAGGACCACACCAATACACACTGTAATTAAAATGGCAAAGATTGAAGATAAAGAGAGAATATTAAAAGCAGCAAAGGAAAAGCAACAATTTAACATACAAGGGAACTCCCAGAAGGCTATCAACTGAGATTTCAGCAGAAACTCTGCGGCAGAAGGGAGTGGTATGATATATTTAAAGTGATGAAAGGGGAAAACCTACAACCAAGAATACTCTACTTGGCAAGGCTTTCATTCAGATTTGATGGAGAGATCAAAAGTTTTACGGACAAGCAAGAGCTAAGAGAGTTCAGCACCACCAAACCAACTTTACAAGAAATGTTAAAGGGACTTCTCTAAGCGAAAAAGAAAAGGCCACAACTAGAAACATGAAAATTACACAAGGAAAAATCTCATTGGTAAAGGCAATTATACAGTAAAGGTAGTAAATCAATCACATTTAAAACTAGTAGGAAGGTTAAAAGACAAAAGTAATAAAATCATCTATAGCTGCAATAAGTAATTAAGGGATACACAAAACAAAAATGTAAAATATGATGTCAAAAACAGTAGATGTGTGGTGGGGAGTAAAATGCATGGTTGTTAAAATGCATTTGAACTTAAGAAATTAGTAAATATATGCACCCCTATGTTCACTTCAGCATTATTTACAATCACCAAGATATGGAAGCAACCTAAGGGCCCATCAATAGATGAATGGATAAAGAAGATGTGACATATATATATATTTGCAATATATATGTATATATATATACACACACACACACACACACAATGGAATATTACTCCATATAAAAAAGAAGGAAATCTTGCCATTTGCAACAACATGGACAGACCTAGAGGGTATTATGCTTAGTGAAATAAGTGAAACAGAGAGAGACAAATATTATATGATTTCATTTATATGTGGAATCTAAAAAATGAAACAAATGAACAAACATAAGAAAACAGAAGTAGAGTCATAGGTACAGAGAACAAACAGGTAGTCGCCAGACAGGAGCAGGGTGGGAGAAGGAAAGATATAGGTGAAAGAGATTAAGAGGTACAAACTTCCAGTTACAAAATAAATAAGTCACAGGTGTGAAATGTACAGTGTGGGAAATACAGTCAATAATTATATATTTGTATGGTGACATATTGTAACCAGACTTATGGCGCTGAGCATTTTGAAATGTATAGAAATACCAAAGCACCATGTGTAACAGGAAATAACATAGTGCTGTAGATCAACTATATTTCAAAAACAAAGAAACAAACTCATAGAAAAAGAGATCAGATTTGTGGTTACCAGAGGTGGGATTAGGGGAAGGGAGACTTGGATGAAGGCCCTCAAAAGGTACAAACTTCCAGTTATAAGATAAATAAGTACTAAGGATGCAATGTACAACTTGATAGATTTAATTAGCTGTATGTTACATATGAAAGCTGCTAAGAGAGTAAATCCCAAGAAAAAAAAATTTTTTCTATTTCTTGAATTTTCTATCTATATGAGAAGATGGATGTTCATTAAACTTATGGTGGTCATCATTTAATGATGTATGTAAGTCAAATCATTATGCTGTACACCTTAGACTTACACAGGGCTGTATGACCATTACATCTCAATAAAACTGGAATATAAATAAATAAATATCAGGTTGTAAAACAATGTATACGGTATTGTATGGCCTCATTTTTGTAAGTAAGTAAATATATTCATTTACAACATTAATGGTGGATAGCTCTGGGTAGTGGAGTTGAGTCATTTAAAAATTTTTATTAACCTATAAATATCTGCAATGAACATACATTATTTGCAATAACTGGGCCCCAAAATGTTCTTAATTAAAATTTTAATTTTTAAAACCTGGAGAAACTCCACAGATCTGGGACTGGGGAGTGGAAAAATGTTCTCTGTATTGTTGGATGACCACGTGCCTGGGGTGAGACCCTGATTGAAAGCTCCCAGGCGACCAGCCATCCCAAGGCCTCTCAGACCGGCTCAGTAACACTTATCATGCTTAATATTCCATGCCAGCCTTGCCATGATTCACTTCTTTAGATTTCCTTCCATTGCTTGATTTGATATGTTCACGGAACATTTCTGAACACCTGTGCCTTTGGCAGGGGGTACCATGCATTAACACTGCAGTTCCCAAGGCCCCTCAAAGCCAAGTGCCAGGTAAGGCTAATGGCAAAGTAAATGTTGCTATCTAATCGTTCTGCCAAGCCAGTCTGGCACAATGAGATTACGTGGTTTCCCTGCTGGCAGTCACGGACCAGCCCTGGCTGACATCTGACTTCATGAAGGATGCTCAGTCCTAGAGTCAAGATTCCACCTTCCCTCCCAAGAGTTCCTCTGGGGACTGGATAGGATGGCTTCTCTGAGTGCCCCGGGGCCGTGATGCGCAGCAGCCATCACAGAATGTCCATTGTACACTCTAACCAATGGACAGAAACCAGGTGTATGTGTGTGGCTACAGAGCCCGGCCCAGGACAAGAGCCTCCCAAGACCAGAGCCTTCTAAGACCTGGGTTCTAGTCCTGCCTGTGTCACTACTTAGTTATGTGAACCTGCACTGATCACTTAACTCTTCTGAACTGTGTCAATGGGGATAATGCAGGAATAATAAGTTTTCAAAAGACCATGTATCTCAAAGCACTCAGAAAAGCATGAAGAGCCACAGAAATGCAGTCCTGGTTGTATTGATGGGGGTTTGCAGATAAGCAGACCAATGATGTCAACTCCCTCCTTCTCAGGTCACTTGTATTGCCTGAGCAGAAAACTACCTTGCAGAACACTGAAATGGCCCCCAAATGGAGAAAAGCATGAGGCAGCCAGGTGGATCTTTGTGGAGTTTTCTAGGAGGTTTTTAGCCCTGTTTTAGCTTTCCATTGCTGGTGACAAATTAACACAAACTTAGCAACTTAAAACACCTCACATTTATTATCTCAGAATTTTTGTGGGTCAGGAATCCAACTCACATTTATTATCTCAGTGTCTTTGTGAGTCAGGAATCCAGGCCTTGTTTGGCTGGGTCCTCTGTTTCAGGGCCTCTGATAAGGCTGCAGTCAAGGTGTCAGCCAGGGATGTGGTCTCATCTGAAGCTCGAATGGAGAAGGTCATCTTCTAGGCTCACAGGGTCATTGGCAGGATTCAGTTTCTTGGGGGTTGTCAGACTGGGGCCGTCAGTTCCTTGCTGGCTGGAGGCTGGAGGTCACCCTCCGTTCCTTGCCATGTGGGCCTCCTCATGGGGCAGCTTGCTTATTCAGAGCCAGCAAGGGAGAAAGTCTACACAAAGCGTCTGCTCGCAAGACCCAAGTAACCACCTCACATAATGTAATCACAAAAGTGACACCCCGTCCGCTTTGCCATATCTTATTGATGAGAAGCAAGTCATAGGTCTTGCATACGTTCAAGGGGAGGGGATTACAAGAGGCATGAATACCAGGAGGTGAGGATAATTGGGGTCCATCATAGAGTCTACCATATATTGGGAATTGGTGACATCAAGTGTGTCAGCCTCCCACTTATGAAGTTTTCCCCAAACTTCAGTATCTTCACCAGTCCCATTAGGGCTTCCCGTTAGTGTGATCCAAAGGCCTCTCCAGGTGGAAAGGAAAGGGGCCTCCCTCTCTGTCCTCTCCTGACCTGACCACAGACTCCTCGAAGGCATGGCCTAGTTCCATCTTCCTCGTGGATGCACCCCCAGCAACTAGAACATGCATACCCAGAACAGAGCAGATACAAAATAAACACATGTTGAATGAATGTGTGCATGTGTCCTGCAGGTTACTGCCTGAGGAGTCTGCCTGGGAGTCTGCTCCCCAAACGTATTTCTCCTCTATCCAAAATTCCCTTGTGGGTCCCATAGACAAGCAGTTCCCCACAAACTGATGCCTAATCTTGGGCTCCAAGCACTGCAAGCCAGCTCCAGGATGCCCAGGGGAGCATCCCTCCTAGATGGACTCTGGTCACCCCACCCTTACCACCTGGATAGAATGAAAGAGCTCATCTGGATGGCCCAGCACCCAGGGGTCTGAGAAATGTTCACAGTCCCCACCCAGCTCCTTGGAGCTTCGCCTCAGCCTGCCAACCTTGTCACCCCTGCCATAAGACACGGAGCGTGGACAGATTTTACTCCTGGTTCAAAGGACCAAAATGAAAGCAGGGATGATGACTGGTGGTTGTTTTCTTTTTCATTTCCTTTGGTCGGATGACATCATTTTACTTGAAATGAATCCAATGTGTTCCCTCCAAGGCCTCCACAGCCTTGGGCAGAGCCTAGTACACAATTTTGCCTTCACTTCTACTGTGTGGCCATCAGTGGCTGAGCACTTCACCTGCTGTAAAGTCAGGTGTGTCTGGGCTATTGTCACCGAGTGAAATTTACCTCTTCAGGTGTTCAATCTAGAGATAGACTAGTTTTATCCCCCCACAAAGTTCCCCCATCCCCCCTTGTAGTCAGTCTCCTACTCTGACCCCAGCCCCTAGAAACCACTGACCTGTTTTCTGTTCCCATTATTTTGCCTTTTCCAGAATGGCCTATAAATAGAATCCTACAAATGTAGTCTTTACATCCGGCCTCTTTCACTCAGCATAACATCCATGAGATTCATCCCGTAGTTCATCTGTTTCTATGGCTGATGGTCCTCCATTGTTGGCTATACACTGTTCGCTTATCCAGGGACCAGCTGAAGGACATCAAGGTGTTTCCAGTTTGGGGCAATTATGAAAAAAGCTGTTATAAACATTTGGGTCCAGGTCTTTGTGGGGACATATGTTTTTCATTTCTTTTCAGTAAATACCAAGGAGGGGGAGTTTGTGGGCCAAATGGTAGGTACATATTGACTTTATAAGAAACGGCTAAAAAGAAAATAAATAAATAAATAAATAAATAACTTAAAAAATATATATATATATATATATATTTTTTTTTTTTTTTTTTTTTTTTTGCGGTACGCAGGCCTTTCACTGTTGTGGCCTCTCCCGTTGCGGAGCACAGGCTCCGGACGCGCAGGCTCAGCGGCCATGGCTCACGGGCCCAGCCGCTCCGCGGCATGTGGGATCCTCCCGGACCGGGGCACAAACCCATGTCCCCTGCATCGGCAGGCAGACTCTCAACCACTGCGCCACCAGGGAAGCCCCATAAAAAATAAAAATATTCAGGGCCTCCCTGGTGGCGCAGTGGTTGAGAGTCCGCCTGCCGATGCAGGGGATACGGGTTCGTGCCCCGGTCTGGGAGGATCCCATATGCCGCGAAGCGGCTGGGCCCGTGAGCCATGGCCGCTGGGCCTGCGCGTCCGGAGCCTGTGCTCCGCAACGGGAGAGGCCACAACAGTGAGAGGCCCGCGTACCGCAAAAAGAAAAAAAATAAAAAATAAAAAAATAAAAATATTTAAAAAAGGAAACTGCTAAACTGTTCCCCCCAGTGGCCGTACCACCTCACCTTCCCACCTGCAGTAGAGAAAAGTTCTACTTGCTCAGCATCCTCATCAGTACTCTTCATTTTAGCCGCTGTATGTGTATGGCTGGTGAGTGCTCTGTGTTTAATCCTCACAACAATTCCATGGAATTGATGGTACTATTTATCTCCCTTTTACTGATGAGAAAACTGAGTCTCTCAGAGACTGGATCACCAGTCTCAGGTCTTGCAGCTATTCAGAAGCAGTGCTGGGATTCAAACCCAGAACCTGGAGCCAGGGCTCTTCCTGAGATTCTTCCACAGCCTCCAGCACATCTCAGTCCATGGGTACATAAGGGAGCAGGCACAGGGAGTGACAGAGACCCGGATTCAAGCCCCCGTTCAACCACTTCTTACTTATGTCACCTCAGGCAAGTGGCACAACTTCTCTGGCCCTCAGTTTCCTCATCTGTAAAATGGGGATAATAACGTCACTTACCACAATCAGCTAAGAGTAGTGGTCAGTGAATCTAAGCTCCCCTGTCTCCCCTCACTGCCAGGGAAGAGAAACACGTGAACGATGTTGTTTTGTGTCAGTTACTACAATGGCTGGCAAACGGCAGAAACTGCCAATTACAAAATCATGACCCTACTCTGAGCACGTTCCCAAATTGCTCTTAACTAAGCCGAGTTTACATGGGATTAATTAAAACACTATGTTGGGGCTTCCCTGGTGGCGCAGCAGTTGAGTCCGCCTGCCGATGCAGGGGACACGGGTTCGTGCCCCGATCCGGGAAGATCCCACATACTGCAGAGCGGCTAGGCCCGTGAGCCATGGCTGCTGAGCCTGCACGTCCGGAGCCTGTGCTCCGCAATGGGAGAGGCCACAACAGTGAGAGGCCCGCGTACCGCAAAAAAAACCAAAAACAAACAAGAAAAACACACTATGTTGACACACCATATAACTCACTGAGGGAGATGAAAGATGAATAAAACACACGTAATGTTCTTCATGGTTCATGCCCCACACCTCAGTCCTGAGGGTTCCTTGCCTCACCCTACTCCACCCAACCTCAGTTGCCTCCATTTCTAAGTTGGAAAGTATGCAGATCCTCCTTATTTTTTTTAAAGTATCATGAACAATTTCTTATATACATGACATATATATAAAGTGTAAAGAATCATGATGAGCACCCATGTACCCAGTGCCCAGCGTGAGACACCATGTACCTTTGAAGGCCCCGGAGAGCCCCCAGCACATGCCCCTCCCTTCACCCTCCAGGAGGGTCCCTTGAGCCAGGTTTTCCATCTGCTGCTCCCAGGACCTAGGCAGGCATCTTTAGGACCATCAGCTCCTCCACAGAAGGGCTGAGATCCACCCAAAGGTGCTAGCATAGATCAAAGAAGAAATGCTCGAGGGGGAGGAAAAGAGAGCAGAGAGAAAGCAGGCATCAAAAGATGTGAAAATGGAAAACACGGGTCAAGGACCCGCATTTGAGGCACAAAGTTGTCTTAACGGGTGAGTTTGAAATGCAAATATGCTTTGTACTAAACACCACTGGTCCCAAACTTGATCCACACTCCCCACCCCTCCGTACTCATCCAGAAGCACTGGGGGAGATTTGGAGCTTTTATAGATTCTGTGCTTCCCAATGTTGGAAAAACCAGGGGTGGCCCAGGGAATATGATCTCAGAACAAAATCCGCAGACAGGTCTCGCCACCTACTGGCGACCTCCCTCCTGCATACCCGCCTCTGCCACAATTCCTGAATAGAAGTTCTCACTCCACTTGGTCCACTGAATAAACCCCACAAAGGGAAGAATCCATTGGGTTGGAAAGCAGGAGGGATGGGTTCGATCCCTGGTCAGGGAACTAAGATCCCACATGCCATGTGGCACAGCCAAAAAAAAAAAGAGAGAGAGAGAGGGAGAGAACTTTTCTAAGTCATTCACACCCTAGTATGAATTTTCCCAGATCGCTTTGTTCAGTGCAGCTGATTCAGCCAAGTTTTAAGCACGGAGCACCTGGGAGTCAGACCCAGATGGGGTCTCAAAGGTGGAGGCTTTGAGTAACTGAGAGGGTAGGAGAGGAGCAGTAGGAAGAAAGGGGGTGCAGAAAGTGAGGGGAACAGATTCCAAAGACGAACTCGGCCTGTTTCAAGTTTGCTTCCTCCAGGAAAAGAAGCATTCTTCCACTCCCTCTCCACTCCATCTCCTTCCTCTGTACTGTACACACCACTTTCCCAAGACTCAGCCCAATAGCCATGAGAAGCAAGAGCAAAATAAGGCCCACAGGCTAGTTAGACAACCAGCAACCCCATATAACAACATTTCCATGGGGAAATGTGTCCTGAGTCCCAAACTACGACCTATGAACGTGCTTGAGGAAAGCAGCTCCAGGGACACGGCCTATCACTGAAAGGACTGCTGCTCTCCGAGAATCCCAGCTGTCTGTCCCATCAGGACAAATCCGGGTGCCTGGAGCTCCTTTGGCATGTGTTCCATGTTAAGTGCACTTTGGACCAATTTCGTCAAAATATTCAACTTGTCAAGTTTGGATGCATTCTATTATTTAAGAAATAAGTCGCCACTTCGCCGCTTGCTTTCTGCAGGGCCATCCCAACCCAGGATGTGGTTACAGTGGAAAGCTACTCAACTGGAAACTTCCCAGAACTGGCTCAGGGCAGGGACAATCTTATCAGGAAACTTTCTGTTTGGGGTGAGGGTAAAGCGTGACATTTAGCGGCTGATAAGGCCATGCCTGAGGACTCGGGCTGCATATAAGGAGCGGCTCCTTCCTGCTGCTGTACCGCTTCCCATCTTCCCTTCTCTGGAGTCTCGGGAGCCAGGAAGAACCATGAAGTGGCTGCTTCTCCTTACCTTGATAGCGCTCTCCGAGTGCGCCACCTACAAGTGAGTCTGGGGGACGAACTGCACGACGAGCAGCTTCCCAGGGGATATTTCCCTTTGCTGCTCTTCCCACTGCCTTTCTTTCCTCCCGTATTTCTCCTCTTCCCTCTTCCCTTCCTCCTCTCTCTTCAACCGTCCCAAGCCTCCTTTCTCTGCTCATCTGGGGACACAACACGGCAGTCGTGGTCAACAGCCTAGACCCTCCAGTCCAGCCCGGGCTGGGTCCGCAGCTCCAGCACTGGGCCGGGTGACTTTGGGCAACCACGTACCCTCTCTGCATTCCTGTGCCCAAAATGGGAGCAACTCCCCTCTCGACTTCCTTCTTGCGCTCTTGAGCCAGCTTTCTTTTCCTTCCAGGCCTTCCACGGCACCCCATGAGCAGGCCCCTTGGCTAATTCTTCTTCTTCCTCCAAACCATCTGTTTGCAAATGCTCCGCCACAGGGTCCCGCTCATCAAAAAGAAGTCCTTGAGGCAGAACCTGATCGAGCATGGCAAGCTGAAGGACTTTCTGAAGAATCACCAGTACAACATAGGCAGCAAGTACTTTCCCTCGGAGGCCACCACCTCGATGTCCGACCAGCCCCTTCAGAACTTCATGGATGTGAGTGCGTGGGCAGGCAGTGGATCGGCTCCGAGGACTTGGCCCAGTGGAGAGAAGGGGGTCCCAGCGGTCTGGGAAGATGGGCCAGCGCTCCAAGCCCCTAGGCAGCAGTAACCCAGGGATCTGCTCCCTGGATCTCAGAGGCCCAGGGAGGGTAGGAAAACTCACAGAGTTGTTGCTCTCGTTCATTCATTCATTCATTCATTCATCCAGTGCTTACATGGGTGGAGCACCTTCTATGTGTCAGGCACTGTGCTGGGCCCAGAGAAGCAGCAGTGAATGAACCTCAGGGAGCCCACAATCTAGTAGGAGAGCCTCACAAAGCATAACAAGTACAAGCAGGCTGCAGTGAACGTGACTCACTGAGTGTGGTGCAGGTGGTGGGCAGGGACACCTCTCTGGAGCAATGAAGAGACAGCGGGGGTTCCAAGAGGACAGGAGAGGGTCCCAGAGAGTGGGACAACTTGCACTAGACCCTGTGACACTGGGGAGCAGAGTGTATTTGAGGAAAGGAAGCCAGTGTCCATTTTCAAAGCGAGGTCTGCGGGGGTCAGTGGGTGGAGCCAGACCAGGGTCTGGGATAAGGGTCTGCATCCTAACTGCCACCGCATCATTTTAACTAGGGAATTTCAGGAAGATCACTTTGACTCTTCTGTTTGGGATGCAAATCCCTTCAGCAGATAGTGTGTCCCCCGTGTGAAGGTCAAGGTTAGGAAGCAACGCTGCCTCTCGTTAAGAGCTTAGCCTGTGAAATTTGCCAGACCTGGAGCAAATCTAGGGTCTAAAGCTTCTGAGCCATGGGACCTTGGGCAAGTCATTTAAGTTCTCTGAGTGAGACTCAGCTTCCTTGTCTGCAAGACAGAACCATTACTATCTACCATCAGAGGCTTGTTTCAAGTAATTCATGCAATAATGTAGGTTTGGGGGTTTTTTGTTTATTTGTTTGTTTGTGGAGTGCTTAGCACAGGGCCTGGCCCTTGGTAAGAGCTTGTTCAAAGCTTGATAAAGTTAGCCCCTCTGTTCACTTAACAAGTATTTATGAAGCGCCTTCCCTGTGTCAGAGGCTCTCTGCCAGGAGCTGGGGAAACAATGGTGACTGAGCAAAGATCCTGGAGCTTATATTCTAGAGGGGAAGCCAAATAAGAGATAAACAAATAAGAATGTAAGATAATTCCAGGTAATGACACGTGCCACAAAGAATAATTAATTAATTAGAGTAAGGGGAAGAAGAAGGGGGCAGGGGCGAATTTAGATATAGTAGTCAGGGAGGGCCTCTCGGTGCAGGTGACATTTGACTAGAGCACAGAAGGACTGATGAGAAGATCTAGGATAAACATTTTCCTAGCACAAGGCATAGCAAGTGCAAAGGCCCTGGGATGGGAATGAGCTGGTCTTCAAAGAAGAGCCGCATCAGCGTGGCCGGGACAGAGCTGGCAAGGGAGACACTGCTGCTACTAAGAAGAAAAAGACTGAGGACACCCTTTTCTGAAACCCATTGTACGCACCTAGATTTAGGAATAAGATATCTCAAGGGGTCTCCGCCTTTAGGTGGGCGACTTGTTTATCTCCCCTTCAACAACTTAATGAAAAAGCGCTTAAGCATTTACTCGGCTGGGTGCTGTAAGGTTCCACTCCTGTCCGGGAGTGTACGTTCTCTAGGATGGCAAGACTAAGACCCTCAAGGCACTCAAGACACTAAGACCCTCAAGAGGGGACAGCAGATGATTACTGGGTGTTAACGAGGCTTGGGAGAGAAGAGTCAGTGGGTGACAGGAGAGCAATAGGGGAAGGCTTCAAGGAGGAGGGGAGACCAGGCTGGGCCTTAAAGGATGGATACACTGGAGAGAGAGACAAAAGCAAGGAGGTCAGTGAAGGGGAAGGCGGGAGGTGGCCGAGATGACCCAGAGACAGTCCCCGGGGAGGCCATGCTGTGGAGTCCCCAGTCACTGAGCTATGCTGTCCCCACCCTGGCAGTTGGAGTACTTCGGCACCATCAGCATCGGAACCCCCCCCCAGGACTTCACTGTCATCTTTGACACCGGCTCCTCCAACCTGTGGGTGCCCTCCATCTACTGCACCAGTTCTGCCTGCAGTGAGTGCCCCCCCCCCGCCCTCTCTGGGCCCCCAGCACCAAGTCACCTAGGAGCCCTGAACACTCAGGGGCCTCAAACAGGTCCGATTTCAAGCCTGCTGGAGTCACTCAGGGATCCACTCAACAGGCATTCACTGAGCGCTTACTATGTGCCAAGCACTAGGCTTAGGTGCCCTGGGAGGTGAAGGGGTGAATCACACGTGGTTCCAGCCCTCAGAAATTTCAGTCCAATGGCAGAGAGAGTGTGAAGCTGCACGTCACCATGGGCAGCTGTGGGCCTGCTCCACTCGGCGTTAACCCGGGGGGTCCTCAGGAGGGCCTTCAGTCAGTGAGACGGTTAGCCAAATGAGTTAACTTTCTCCTCCAAAGCCCCGCCCAGAACCAAGGCACCCACCGAGGAAGACGTCCCCAGCCCGTGTCTCTGGCTCAGCTTTTGAAGTTTGACAATGTCTCTTCTTGCCCTCACAGCCAACCACAAGCGCTTCAACCCTCAGAAGTCCTCCACTTTCAAGGGCACCAGCAAGACGGTCTCCATCGCCTATGGCACCGGCAGCATGACAGGCATCCTTGGATACGACACAGTCAAGGTGAGCCCCCGCTGGCCAGCACCTCATCCTGCCCGGCCCCGGGGCCAGCTTCCAGGGACAGCACACGGCCCCCCGAACCAGTTCATTCAAGCAATACGGGTCTCAGTGATCCAAAAAGTAACCTGATTGGGGCATGCGGAAAGTAGCAGAGACGCCACAGACATTTCTAGTGGAGGAGCAGCAGTGGTAAGGGGGTGGGTGCCTGGAGCCAGAAGCCAACCTCAGAGTCACCCACGTTGAATGCTATGGAGGGGGCAGCGAGAAGGGGGAAAATGCCTCAGTTCTCTTTTAGCACTTCCTCTTCTTCCTCCTCCCCCCAACCCACAGCCCCCTCGAGTCACAAAATCTCCACAAGCACCCCCATTTTCCAGGGCACAGCAGGGGTCAAGGGCTCTGATTTGCCTGGGGTCTGCTTTGCATCCGATCTTCAGAAACACAAACACACGGTGACCATCTGTTCCGCAGCAAATTCTCACACCAAGTTGCAGACGGTGACCATCTGGAGATCAGCCTCGACTGTCACCTCCAGTGGAATAACAAGCATTCCCAGGGATAATCCCTCTCCTCTCCTTCCAGCCTGATGCCCCGGAAGCCAAGTCCTACACGAAATGAACCAGGGATGCTCTGAGCCCGGGGCTGGCACCCCGCAGTGCTCAGCCGGCACAAGCTGATGATGCACATCTTGGTTTCCCCACCCAGGTTGCAGGCATCTCTGACACCAACCAGATCTTTGGCCTGAGTGAGACAGAACCCGGCTCCTTCCTGTACTACGCTCCCTTCGACGGCATCCTGGGTCTGGCCTACCCCAGCATCTCCTCCTCCGGGGCCACCCCTGTGTTTGACAACATATGGAACCAGGGTCTGGTTTCCCAAGACCTCTTCTCCGTCTACCTGAGCAAGTAAGTTAGGCAAGGAAGTTGCGGTCACCTGGTCCAGCAGGGGGCTGTCGAAGGCTGGGTGGGCTGGAGAGAGTCTTGGCAAGCCGGGGATTGGAAAGGTCAATGTCTAAGGCTCTCTAAGGTATATCTTTGGAGAGAATGGTGCCAAATTCCTCTCTGATGAACCATCTTCATTCGTCTTATTTTACTAGCGAGAGTCTTTGTCACCTTGCCTCCCACAAGTCAAATCTCATTAGCCATTTGCTCTCCTGAAGACCACCATTTAAAGTGAATCCACTTAAAACTGGGGCCAAAAGTCCACAGCAAAAAATGAAAAGAAGATTTGATTGGGACTTACATCTTGAACAGTGAGACTTTTCAATGATGAAAGCAAGTTTCTTTCATTAGTTAACAAAATCTAGGTTCCAGGTGTGACTATGAGTTAATTCTAAGAATAAGGAATAACAGTGTCTTGATTTTGGCTGAGTAGAAGTTTGCGCCAGAATATCTGAGGGTGTGTCCTCGACTTTCCCAAGACACTCAACTTTCCTCTGACATCCTTCTCTTTGGAAGCGATCTGTCACCATCGATGTCACCATCGATGTCACCATCGATGTCACCATCGATGTGCTTCCCTTTAGTTACTGACTGTTCTGCTATCATCTCTTTGTGTCCCAGGTGCTGTCCAATGTTTACAGGGAAGGCAGGGTGGGGTTAGGTGAGTTGGGGTCATGTTCTGTCCGTGTCCAGTTCTTCAGTGATTAATTTCTTACTGTCCTCTACATTTGTTTCCCTATCTAACCGAAAACGGCAGAGATTTAGACAATGAATATTCCAGTAACCAGGACTCCTGCAGTTTACAGCAGGAGGGCCCTTTTATCCTTTTTTCCTCTTGGCCACTTAATATTCAAGGTTCAGCTCTTAAACGTAATCTGCTTTTATGGGCACTTAGATATTTCACATGGGGCCGACTAGAACAGAGTTTCTCAATCTCAGCACTATTGACCTTTTTGGACCAGATGACTCCTTGCTGTTGGGGGCTGTCCTGGGATGTCTGGCAGCCTCCCCAGCCTCTACCTACTAGACGCCAGGGGCTCCCCCGACCCCCACCCAATCATGGCAATCAAAAACACCTCCAGACGTTGGCAAACCATGAACTACACTATCAAGGCCTTAAGAGCAGACACTGTCATTCATTCATTTCTCTTGAGGTCCCCACAGCAATGAGAGAGAGTATTTGGTGGAAACCACACAACACTTCAGAACCAGAAAGACCTGGGTTCTAATCTTGGTTTTGCGACTCCCTGGCTGTGTGACCTAGGGCACATTGCCTCACCTCTCTGAGCCTCAGTTTCCTCGTTGTAAAATAGCAATAATAATAACAATAGTGACTACGGCATGGATCTTGGTGTAAGGATTACAGGAAGCCCTGCGGGTCACACACTCTGCAAGGCTCCTGGCATCGGCAAGAGCCCGATCAAGAGTAGCTCTTAGAATGCCCACAGTCTATATGTTCAGTTGAATGCGTGAATGAATTAATGAACAAATGAATTCCTGCCTTTTCCCCTCCACTTTCCATAGTGATGACGAGAGCGGCAGCGTGGTGCAGTTCGGTGGCATCGATTCTTCTTACTACACGGGAACCCTGAACTGGGTGCCTGTTACTTTTGAGGGTTATTGGCAGATCACCGTGGACAGGTGAGGTCACCATGGATGGGCGATATCCTGGCATGGGCCCCAGACCCCATTTCTTTACAGACTCATAGTTAACTAAGAATTCCAGGATCCCCCTGGAACAGGCAGCACAGGGAAACGTGCTCCAGGAGAAGGCGGAAGTTGGCCGAGCCAGAGAGACCCTGACAAGGGCACATCACAGGAGGAAGAGCGCTGTCAGGAACCCCCAGACACTCTGCAAGGATGAGACAGCCACTTCCCTTCTGAGCAAGGACAATCTACCAGCATCCCTGGGGAGAGGGGAGGACACCCCCCCGCCAGTCGATACATCTCGGCCTTTAGGGGGCCTGTCACTTTTGGACTAGGATCAGGGCAAAACGGCAGAGAAGTTGTTTCAAACCATTTCCTCCCACTTTCCCCTTCAAATCCTGTCTTCCCCCAGGAAGCCTCATCCTCTGGCTGTTCTGCCCCCAGCTGGCCTGCTAGGGTGACCCATTGCCCAGGTTTGCCCAGGAGTGAGCAGTTTCTTGGGATGCCAGTCTTTCGGTACTAAAACCAAGACAGTCCTAGGCAAACTGGGACACGCTGGTCACCCTCCGTCTGCCCCAGCCATGCTAACATCCCATCAGTTCCTCGAACTCCCGCCCCTGCTCCCCTTGGGTCTAGAACAGGGCAGTCAGGGCTGGACTTACCTGGCCACCACTCCAGTGTCTCCATCACTCCCCACCCTGTGTCCCCTCTACCTGTGATGTCCTCCTCCAACTTCTCCCCTCCCTAGCAACCTCTGGGCGTCTGCTTCCCTGAGAAGCCTTCCCGGGTTGCTCCACACCGCCGCCCTCACCCTGGCTTGTGTTCCTGTTCCCTTGCCATATGCTCTGCTCAGCCCACTCAACTTATCTTTCCAGCCAGAGTGGAAGCTCCCTGCAGCCAGAAACCGTGCACCCATCTTGTTTGGCTTTGCATCTCCTGTGCCTAACACAGAGTAGGCACTCAGTAAATATTTGTAGAATACATGAATGCATAGAATGAATGAGTGTGTGAATGAGAGAAGCTGAAATTTTATGCATTGGCCAATGGATGGGGAAGAGGGACCCTCCAGGGTCACCTGGTTCCTCCTTGGGAGACGTACCCCCTGGGGGCTCCGGGGACCCTGACTTGCATCTCATCCTCAGCATCACCATGTACGGAGAGCCCATCGCTTGCAGCAATGGCTGCCAGGCCATCGTTGACACCGGTACCTCTCTGCTGGTCGGCCCAACCAATGCCGTTGCCAACATCCAGAGCTTCATTGGAGCCAGCGAGGGTCCCTATGGCGGCGTAAGTCCAGCCCTGACTGCCCTGTTCTAGACCCAGATGGTGTATCTGCCACACAGGAGGGATGAAAGCCTTTCTAATCCTCACTCTTTCCAGATGGTGATCAGCTGCTCCTCCATCGAGAACCTGCCTGACATCGTCTTCACAATCAACGGTGTCCAGTACCCTGTTCCCCCCACGGCCTACATCCTGCAGGTAAGCGGGCTCTGAGCCTTCCATCTAGATGTGCCTGCACAGAATGTGGCCACATACTCCCCCTTGGCACAAGGGCAAATGCACGTCCACAAGCTGGAGCTAACATCTGCTCCAGATGGCCTCCGGAGAAAAAGAACACTTCAAAAATAAATGCATGAATGAGAATTGGGATGCAACACCCCCAGGGGGAAAAAGCAAGGCAAGGGCTGATGGCGTGAAAAGAGGATTTTTAGTTGGACACCAGAGTCCAAGCTCTGGGTCTCATTTACTAGCCCGTAGATACTGAGCAAGTTACAACCTTCCTTAGCCTCAGTTTCCTCATCTAAAAGCTAGAGCTTTCCCCACGCTCAGGGTGTGGTTAGGGTAATCATGCGAGATTGGCCACATCAAAGCTACGAAGGGTTGGGCAAATAGAAATCACAGCTTCCATAGGGTAAGGGCTTATGATGCTCCTACTGTCTCTACCAAATAAAAATCTTTAGTCAGATGAGCCACAGGAAAATTCTGCCTTCGATTACAATGCCAGATGGAAAACTAGTTTTGCCCAGTGGGTCGATGTTATTCAGCAAGAAGTAGCGAGGCCCAGGCCCCCCGCCGAGGGATGCTGATTAATTAGGAGGCAGTGGGGCCTGAGCAGTGGTGGGAGGTGGGGCGCAGGGGGTCAAAGCTCCGCAGGTGATTCTAAAACACAGCCAAGGTTGCTGGCCCAGTGACTTAGTGAATGAAAAGGACTAACAGCTCATCCGGTTTGCCACTGGTCAGGATCAGAATAATGAGAAAAGGCTGTGTCACCAGGGCTTCCAAAATCCTTCCCGGCAGCTGAGTTCTCCCCAAAGCCCTTAGCTGCGATGCTGACGTCAGGGTGTATGCATCTGCCAGAAACACTGGATAATGTCTGGTAATCCCTGGAAACCAAGAGTGCAGTAAGCCGCTCATACAGGCAGATCCCAGGCCAGGAAGAGTCAAGTCCCCAGGCGTGAGCCAGGAAGCTCCTCCCCGCACGTGCCTGGCAGGGGACCATGGCCCTGGATGCTCACGCCCCAGCGCCTGTCACTGCTGGGTCTGTGTCCCAGCTCCAGTTTTATTCTCCTTTCCTCCAGAGCGAGGGAAGCTGCACCAGCGGATTCCAGGGCTCGAACATCCCCACCTTCACCGGAGAGCTCTGGATCTTGGGTGACATCTTCATCCGCCAGTACTACACCGTCTTTGACAGGGCCAACAACCAGATCGGCCTGGCTCCCGTGGCCTGAGCCCGAGTCTTTCCGGCCACGTCCCAGGAAGATCCCGCCCTAGTTTCTGTCCCTGTTTGTTCTTTGATGTAGATAATTCTCCTGATTGTTCTTCCTCTGGGATTGTGGAGGTGGAATCTCGGCCCTGTTCCCTGTCACACCAATGACGTAGAATAAATCATAACCTCCTGGAAAATGCTTTATGGGGTTGCGTCTCTTTGTCAGTGTTCCCCTTTACATCACTGGGGTCTGCATGCCAGGGCAGGGGGACAGAACTGATCACATCCATTTGGACAGCACCAAACACAGAGACAGTGGCAGCAGACTCTTTGTAACAGAGCCGGGAAGGTGAATGGGCCTCGGTTGGGCCAGCTGGGAGCATCATATAAAGAGCTGGGGACCAGAAATGCCAGGCCCGTTGCCTCCTCATAGAAGAGAGCACCTGAGTTCTTGGTTGAAGGAGTAACTTCTTATTTTTCCCAAAGCCAAGAAGAGATAAGGAGAAAAGGAAGAAGATTAAGGAGAGGTGCCCACTGATGGTGACTTCCTAAGTAGGGCAGGCAGGGCAGTAATGACCGTGAGACGTGGGCCAGAGTGGTGAGAGAAGCTGACACCCCAAAATCTACCAGGCTGTTCTGTGATGAGCTGGTTGATGCAGACTAACCCTTGGGAGCCCCTCAAAACTCTGGGTGCAAGACACCAAGCTGATCCATTTCCCCACCGGTGATTGAAAGAGGATGGTTTTCCATTCCCCAAGGAGAGGTTGAGAGAGGGAGCTGACATGCCGTTAGCAAACCTGCCCTAGAAAGTCAGCCAGGAAATATCTAGAGCAGCATTTCTCAGAATGGGTTTTGGTAGCAAAATGTTCAATGAAAAAGTTTCAAAATAAGTATGGAACAGGCTACATTCTAGGCCCTTCGTCAAGGTTCACAAGGCACAGTTCCCAATCAAAGGCTCTGAGAACTCCTGTCGCAAAGCGATCTGTTTCACTTTGACTCAGTTCAGCTTGATCTCAGTTCCTCTTCTGCTGGTCAACCTATTCCAGCCCTGTGCTCCTCGGCGTGCACGTGGGAAAAATTCCCATAGCGCCTGCTTCTGCTGGGTTCCAGGCTGTCCGCTGGAGATACCGGCCTGAGCGCTGGAGCTGGGCCTCCCTGCTGAGGCGGACTGACTTCCGGGTGCCCAGAACAAGATGGCTTTAGGAACTCTTGTCACATCATCCCCCAATTTGTAATTTGTCACATAAATACAAGCTATTAGGCTCAAGCAAGGGTGAGGTGAGCTCTTCCTACCCCATGCCCCAGGTCTTCCCAATGTCACTTAGACCCTATCTAGCTGCGCAATCTTTTCAAAACATAAATTTGATCACAACCCTCCCTTGCTTCAAACCTTTCATTAATGCTCTGCAATTGCACTTGGAATAAGACATTATATCTTTGGTGTGGCTTCAAGGCCCTGCATGCTCTGGTCCCCATGGACCTTCCCTGTGTCACCTTAATCCCTCTTACCCTGAGCTCCCACCTCCCTGGCCTTCGCCCACCTCCACAAATACCCGAGTTCTTCCCCACCTCCAGGCCTTTGCACACACTGTTCCCTTTGCTGCTGTTCCCCTTTTTTTGACCTGCGAACTCCCAGCATCCTGCAGGTGTCAGCTTACACATCACTTCCCTGTGAAGCCTCCCTGACCGCCCTCTCATGGGGTGGCCCTCCTTTCCTTTATGGCACTGGGCACAGCTGGAGATGATGCCTTAGTGGGAGTGTTTGTGTCAGATCCACCAAGGCAGAGACTGTGATCCTTTAACTGTTGAAGCCCCAGCAGCAAGAGCAGGGTCTGGCACATTGGAGGTGCTCAATAGATATTTGCTGACTGAGTGCTGAATTCAAAAAAAAAATTTTTTTTTTGACTGCACCGCGCAGCTTGGGGGATCTTAGTTCCCCGACAAGGGATCGAACCTGTGCCCTCAGCAGTGAAAGCATGGAGTCCTAACCACTGGACCTCCAGGGAATTCCCTCAAGATAATTTTTTACAAGGAAACAACTAGGATAAGACGAAAGAATGGATCCAATTTGGGAGAGGCCATGGTTAAGACCACAGATGGGGGACTTCCCTGGTGGCTCAGTGGTTAAGAACCTGCCTGCCAGTGCAGGGGACACCGGTTCAAGCCCTGGTCTGGGAAGATTCCACATGCTTCAGAGCAACTAAGCCCGTGTGCCACAACTACTGAAGCCCACGTGCCTAGAGCCCGTGCTCCACAACAAGAGAAGCCACCACAATGAGAAGCCTGCACACTGCAACAAAGAGTAGCCCCTGGTCTCCGCAACTAGAGAAAAGCCCACGCGCAGCAACAAAGACCCAATGCAGCCAAAAATTAATTAATTAATTGATTGATTTTTTTAAAAAAAGACCCCAGATGGGTACACTCTCACCCCCACTGACATTCTGTCCTAGTCATACTTGGTCATGGGACCAACAGGTGGATTCTCAGGCTTCTGGGGATGAATTCCATGACGTCCTGGCTCTTTGCTGTGTTTGTGTTTCTGCTATTTCCCTGAGCACCTCCCATGCCCCAGGCAGTATTCTAGGCCCCAGGGATGCACCATCCCCTCCCCCCACCCCGTGTTCCCCCTTCTCAGCCCCGGCAGCTGCAGCTCAGCCCCTCAACCCTGGGATTCTTGGATCCAGACAGAATCTAAAAAGGATCCCCATTAGACAGCTCATTAATACCAGAAAACCGCACGCTTTGTGATCTGACACTTTGCTCCACAAGATAAGGTGGATTCACATGCCTTCTCTTCCCCACTCATCTTTCCCCATTTGCTGAGGGCCTCGGGGGTCTAAGCTCAGTTCAATCCATCTTTTCCACTCATACTTGTCCAGGAGTGGTTTTGGTGTTTTTGTTTTTTGTTTTTTTGGGGGTTTTTTGCTGCACCACACAGCTTGCAAGATCTTAGTTCCCCAACCAGGGATTGAACCCCGGCCCATGGCAATGAAAGCGCTGAGTCCTGACCACTGCACCGCCAGGGAATTCCCCAGGAATGTTATTTTCATCTCATGTCTCTGCTCTGATCTATGGAACCCAGGCCCTCCCGAACATGGATTCCTGCACATCACTGGAGGGGGCATCCTTTGGTACAACCCCTAAGCAGCGCCACTTGGCACTATCCATCAAAATGAGAAATGTGTATTACCTTTTGGCCCAGTAACTTCACTTCTGGGAATTTATCTTAAAGATAGACTTGCACACGTGCAAAATGATGTAAGGCCGAGGTTACTCTTTGTAGCATCTTTTGTAAGAGCAAGATGTGAAACGACCCAAATGTCCGCCCCCAGGGGATGGTTAAATGACTTCTGCTGTGGTGCGCACAGGAGCCTCTGCGCAGCTGTAAGGAGCAAAGAAATGAGGATGCTCGCTAGGGACTGGGACAGAAAGATCTTGAGAAGAGACTATTAGGTGAAACACCACAAACAAACTGAAAAACAGGTGATAACAGAGCCTATGCTATTTTATCTTTGAATTATAAAGAAAATAAGATTTGCTTGCACATACATAAAGAAACAGAGAAAGGGTACCCAAGAACCAGACACCACAAAAGTGGTGGGGAGGAAAGGGGGAGCCTCGGTGGATGTGGGGACGGGGAGAGTCCTCACTAAGACGATTTTACATATCTTTATTTCTAGTGATGGGAGGTACTACACATTCAAAATAAAGTTAATGAAAGGCATTTTTAAACCTTTGAAGGTTTATCCTAACTTGAAACCTACTGTGGTTTGTCCCCAAGCCCGTTTATCTGATAAACTCCAAAAGCAGGTCTCTTGAACCGGGTCTGATCATTTGGCCCGTCGGGAATTTCCTAGGGCCCGTGAAACTGACCCTGTGGAACAGGCTCCAGCCCACCTTCCCCGTCCTCTACTGCAGGGGTCCCGAACCCCTGGACCACGGACTGGACCGCATGGCAGGAGGCGAGCGGCAGGCAAGCAAGCGACGCCTCACCTTCCGCTCCCCATCGCTCACGTCACCACCTGAACCAACCCTCCGCTACCCCGTGGAAAAACCGTCTTCCACGAAACCGGTCCCTGGTGCCAAACTGCTGGGGACCACTGCTCTAGTGCTTCCTAGAACCCGACATATGGGCTCCTAGCTAGGGGGAAATGCAGGGTGTACCTCCCCAAGAACAAACACCCCGCACACACACACACCTGCTTGTTGGAACCCAGGCTGCTAAGAATTCAGACCAGCTCATGCATTCGTTAAAAGCACTCTGTGCCCAGGAATTCCCTGGCGGTCCAGCGGTTAGGACTCGGTGCTTTCACTGCCATGAACCAGGATTCCATCCCTGGTCAGGGAACTAAGATCCCACAAGCCGAGTGGTGTGGCAAAAAAAAAAAAAAAAAAAGCACTCTGTGCCCATCTGGGGGCTTGAAGGTGGTCCTCTGGCTTCCTGGTGCCAGTCAGTGCTGGCAGGGGGCGTCACACTGGGGCTTATCGCAGGCAGAGCACGTTCTTACCAAGTCGGGTCCCACCAAGGCCTCCCAACATGTCACAATGGCACTGCCTACCCACGGGGTGGGGGGTCAGGGGGGTGGGGAGAGGGGGAGGAGGAGAGCTCCGAGCTCCCCTCAGTGGTCCTGAGAAGGGCCTGCGGTGCCCACGGTGTGGTGGTGAGAGCCCTGGCCCAGCCACGGGGTGCCCTGGAGGCAGCCCCTGCACCTCCTCTCCAACCCCATGCCCCAGGTCTTCTTATGCCCAGAGCGAGCAGACAGGAGGCAGGCGTGATCCTTGGGTGAGGCCAGCTGGACATGCTGGAGAGCCGACAGGAGCCCAAGAGCAAGAGAGGGACAAGAGTGGCATCCTCAGGCCTTCGGGGGACAATTCTGAGGTGTGTGCTACATGACATCCCAGAAGGTCCGCAGGAGGAAGGGGTGCCAGTTGCCCGGGGCAGTGACCCGCTCTTTAACAAAAGCTGATTGGTTTTCTTCCCTTCTCTGTCTCCCTTCGCCCTCCCTCACCGTGCTCTCTGGGATCACCTTCTGGGGCAGCGACTCTCACCCAAATCTCTCTCTCCGGGTCTGCCCCTGGGGAGCTCAAACTAAGATAAGGCGGTCTTGGCACCTTGAATAAACTGCAGCCATCAAGTGTCTCTCTGCAACGCCAACGGAACAAGCCAACCAAATGCGACTTGAAGGGGAAAAGCCCAGACTGGGAGTCCGAAGCCCAGAGCCCTCCTCCCAGATCAGCCTTCCTAATCTGTGCAAACTTCGGACACTCTCCTGACCTCTCTGGGCTTCTGTGGTCTCAGCTGTAAGCGGGGGATGGGAGTGTCTCAGATAATCATGTTTTTATACTTGGACCGACTTGAGGGAAGTGTCTACAGCTGTCCTCCCACCCCCCACCCCTCAGTCTCTTTTTTTTTTTTATGGCCATGCTGCGTTGCTTGCGGGATCTCGGTTCCCCGACCAGGGACTGAACCCAGGCTCTGGCAGTGAAAGTGCGGAGTCCTAATCACTAGGCCACCAGGGAACTCCCCGCCCCAGCCTTTTATTTTTTTTAGTGTTCAAAATGAACACCATTTACCTGAGTTCTGTGGAGAGGGGAGACTAGTATTAAAACTTGAATTGCATCCTTTACTGAACAGAGGGATAGCGGTGAGAAAATTGGCACTGACTCTGAGCCTCTGCCATGTCGAGAGCTGGCTTGTTTGAGGAGCACAGCCAGTCCGTGTTCTACACTTTCATCCTGAAGTTAGATCCCAAGTGGCGTCATGAAGCTGGGCAGGCTGCACAAGGTCACAAGCACAAAGCCCCGAGACTTATGGAGTCTGTATTATATGCTATCATCCCAACTCCATGAGGAAGGACTGTTGTGATCCCATTATACAGATGAGGGAACCGAGACCTAAGGTCTCACGGCTAGTCACAGCGAGTAGGGCTCAAACGTGGGTTTCATGGCACCCCAGACCTCACTCAACCACACCCTTTGTGTCTTAACTGGTCTCTAAGTAAGAGGGCCCCTAAGTCCTTTGCATCCCTAAAGTCTTTGGTTTTCACGCTCCTAATTCCAAATTCATTATTCCTGCCATCCTGCTTGGATTAGGACCCCTCCCTACACTAACACCTGGGGTGGATAACCCAGATGGCCTTTGCAGCCAGTGCCCACTGGGGACACTCTCCGCTGGGATACATGGTGAGCAGCAGGGCAGAGAAGATGCAAGGGGAGGATGGCCTGGGCCAGTGTAGGTGCAGGTTATTCTGCAGCCCCCTTGGGTTTCAGGGATAGCAAGTTGGTGACATGGTGACAGCATAGTTCTCTGTCTTCCACCCCCATCTCACTTTCCCCCATCAATGCTAGCACTGTCCTCTTTCCAGCTGTCATGGAAACTGGGCTGCACCGTCCAGATGCCCCCTTCAGGATAGACGCATTTATTACCCCAGCCGCAGGGAAGGTTGTTGACTGACAGCTCTCAGCCACCAGCCCTCACAGGGAACTGCCTTGGCTGACACCCCTTTCCGGGGCCCACTCCCCACAGATAGAATTACTGGCCAACATGGGGGCACAAAGCCCTGTCCCCTTGCCCCAACTCAGGCTGACTCTGAAGGCCAGCCCAGCCTCAGAGCTCCACAGGGGGTTGGCTGAGACGTGCCACTGCTGGGCCCCACCCCCTGCCTCCTGCTTGCCCCCCTCGGCCCACAGATGTTAAAGCTAAGCACAGGCCCTAAGACTCCACCCGCCGACTATTCCCTCCCAGGGAACCCAACCTGCACAGGCCTCTCCATCCGTCTTTTCCGCCCCCTCACTTTAGAAGTCTCCTAGCATCAAAGGCCACCAGGTACTTACCTAAGACCCTCCCAATCTAGCCCCAGGTCTGTGCAGGCTTTTCTCCCAAGCTGGGGGTTGAGGTGGGCACTTAGCTCATCACCTGAGGGCTTGCAGTGACATTTTCCCACCTTTCCAAAGGCGAGAAGTGAATGAGCAGGGCAGCCTGGGGGAGACTGAGACAGATTTTAATCAGGAAACCTCGGGTGAGGACACACGACAGCTGGTGGCACAACCCCAGTGGAATCCCAGGCCCCTCGGACCCTCCTCCTCCAGAGGAGGGACTCAGCTACCCCAACCTTTCTCAGAAGACAGGCGGGCCACGCAGTCCAGGGAGGATGCTGACGGTGGAGAACGTGCTGCTGGAGTCTCACAACACATCCCAGATGCTTCTTGGGAGCAAGGCGACATCGGGCCCTGAGGGTTTTCCATCCCCGCCAGGGGTCCTTAAGGAGTCGGCAGCCTCACTGGTCCCCAGAGCTGCCCTGCAAGTTCCCAGGGCCTCTGGCAGAGTCTTCTCTGTCTGGCGTCTCCCGGGCACGGCCCTGAAACGGAGGCCTGCTTACACTGTGGACTCCTCCTCCTGTGAGGGCCCCATGGTGGGCTCCTGGGGGCCAGGGCTGGCCGTGGCTGCAAGGGCTGCAGAGAGTCTGGAGGTGGCTGGAGAGAGTCTGCGAGGCCTGAGGATAGTGACGGGGGCCTCTGAGGGGCTGGGGCCCGTCGTGGAAAGGGCTGAGGCTCTACGCCGGATGGTGGCAGGCAGAGAAGGCTGTCTGGATGCTGTGTGGGCCCCGGAGGCTGAGGACGAGGGCTCTGGAGTAACAGGAGGTGGCCCGGGAGCCCCGGGAGAGGCCGGAGGTAGAGAGGAGGCTCCTGGAGGGATTGAAGGCCCTGGTGAGGGCCGAGGGGGCTGGGAGGCCCCGGGCTCCCCTGGGAACATGCCCCCTGGCCCCAAAGGGGGTGAGGGTACGGCCTGGGCTCCTGAGGGGCTCACAGGTATAGTCTGTATGTCAGACAGGTTCGTTCTCAGGAGGAGCTGGAGGAGCTGCAGCGCTGGCCTCCGAGGCGACACCGCTGGGGGCCCCGGGCAGGAGCTGCAGTTGAGCAGGGCCTCGGGGTCTCCACGGGGGGTCCGGGCCACTTTGCTGAGCTCAACGTCTCCACGTGGGGGGAGACGCCGGCTTTCTTCCAGGGAATCTAGAGAGGGGGCGGGGCAAGAAGATGCACAATGGTTCTCCCCTACGACTGAGGCAGGTCTGGGATGAGCTGCACCAAGGACAGTGCCCCAGCTCTGTCCCTTGAGGGTCCCTGTGCACCGGCCGTTGGGGTTGGGGGATCCCGCCGGCTCCTGCCTCCAGAAAAGGGAAGACCCAAAAGGAACCATGAGCAGAGAGAGACAGTTCACCAAGGCACTGGCTGTGTGACCTTGTGTGAGGCACATAACTCCCCTGGGCCTCCATTTCCCCATTTGTAAAATGGGCATCATAATAACGGTGATGACCACATAGGCCATGCAACGAGGACTGAATGAAACGGAGCCTGAGAGGTCTCAGCCTAAATCCAAATGTAAACTCTGGACTTTGGGTGACAATCATGTGTCAGAGTAGGTTCATTGATTGTAGCAAATGTACCATCTGGTGGGGGATGTTGACAGCAGGGGGCACTGTGCGTGGGGCGGGGGCAGGGGGATTCAGGGAGCTGTCCGTACCTCCTGCTCGATTTTGCTGTGAACCTAAAAATGCTTTAAAAAAAGAAGTCTATTGAAAAACTTTGTTTTTAAGTCTCAGCCTGGAGGCCAGCGCATCATAAGGGCTTAATCCATGGCGGGAGCAGAAGGGAAGGAAGGAAGAATATTGGAGAAAGGTATGATCAGGGAGGAGACGGAGGCTGGTAAACACATTACAAACTGGAATGATTACATTTTAAAAATCATCAAAAGATAACCTATAACTTTTTTAAAAATTGTGAATCACCCTGCTGTACACCTGAAAGTTATATAATATTGTACATCAAATATACCTCAATTGAAATATTTATATAAACCATCAAAAGGATAATCACAAAAACCACTTTACCAAAAACCACTGAATTGTGTACTTTGAGCGTGTGACTTACAGGGTGTGTGAATTATATCTCAAGAAAGCTATTCTTTTTTTTTTTTTTTTTAATTATCAAAAGGAAACAATTCACCTCGTATTTCAATAAAAAGCATTTCTTCTTAAAACGAGTTCACACATGGTGAACGCAGCTGAGGCAGGTGCCCCAGGAGAAGGAGGTGGGCTCTGCATCTCACCTCTTTGGGCCTCAGTTTCCCCATCAGGAGGCAGGAAAGCAGAATGGGAACGAGCATGGGGTGAGGAATCAGAGAGACCTGGCCCTGAGTCCGACAACACTACCACCTAGAACGTGGCCTTCAAGACAGAAACTTGGGAATTCCCTGGCGGCCCAGTGGTTAGGACTTGGCACTTCCACTGCATGGGGCCCGGGTTCCATCCCTGGTTGGGGAACTAAGATCCCATAAGCTGTGCAGCACGGCCAAAAAAATTTTTTTAATAAATAAATTCTTCTTAAAAAGACAGAAACTTAACTTCTCTGAGCCTCCATTTCCCCATCTGCAAAATGGAGACAATAAGAGCACCCATGCATAAACATTCCTGGGGCATTTAAATGAGACAATACAGGTAAAAGCCTCCATACACTGCCTGGCACCTTAGCTAACGATTAGTCTCTAGAAAGCAGGGGAATAATATCCATCAGCTTGCAGAGGGTTTTGTGCTGGTTAAGGTCGAATCTATAATCACTCAACAGTTCCCAACATAGTGACTGTATGGGATCAGGATGTTTCCAGCCCCAGCAGTCCTGACAGCAGCTGTCCATCCACAGAACTGAAGAGCTGCCCTAAATACAGGATGTCGTCTTCAAAAGGTCAAAGGAGTTAAAGAGGTATTTTATACAAGAGGAAATTCAGGCCACAAATCCGTGGAAAAATTCACTGTCTTCCTGGAAGTTTAAAAAATGTACAATAGTCACCGGTAAGGTACTTTATGGACATGTTAAACTGGAAAAATTAAATTCAAAACACACAGTGTAGAGTTGGTGGGCATATGGGGCACCAGCTACATCTCTGTATGCTTCCCCTTTCTCTAGGACCCCATCTGGTAACATGCTGTCATGCCCTAGGAGTCACCAAACCACTCCCAACACCCTGTGACCTAGTTACTGCACCTATTAACCACAGGGTCTGAATGCAACTCACAAAATTTGAAAACAAAAGTTGTCTGACCAAAGATTTTTCACAGTGGGTCCACTATGGATAGAAGAAAAAAAAAAAAGAAGAAGAAGAAGAAAAAAGAAACCACCTAAATGTCAACCAAAAAGGGAAGGGGTAAGCAAACCATAATATTTGGGAGCTTTTTTAAATGGCCAGCTGTGGGCTACATCAATATTTTGAAACTGTGTGTTACAGTAGGTTGTCCACGTCCTGTTTATACCTCTGCAAAAAGATCCACATGGACCAACACTCATGATGGAGAAAGACAAACAGATGTGAATCATTTTCAGGAGTGAATGTAGCAGAGTAGCTAAAAGCATTGACTCTGGGCTCAAATCCTGGTTCTACTGCCAACTGGCTGTGTGACCTTGAGCACCTCATTTCACCTCTCTGTGCCTCAGTTTCCTCACCTGGAAAATGGGGATGCTAATAGTATCTATCACAAAGAGTTGCTGTGAAAATGAAATAAGACGTATGAAAACAAACTGATGGCCAACAGGGACATGAAAAGATGCTCAACATCACTAATCATCACGGAAATGCAAATCAAAACCACAATGAGATATACCACCTCACAGCCATCAGAATGGCTATCATCACAAAGACAAGACACAGCAACTGTTGTTGAACTACCATATGATCCAGCAATTCCACTACCGGGTATATATCCAAAAAAAATGAAAACACTAATTCAGAAAGATATATGCACCCCAAGGTTCATTGCAGCATTATTTACAATAGCCATGACATGGGGACAACCTAAATGTCGATCGACAGATGAAGATGGATAAATATGTGGTGTATATATATATATACGCAAGGGAATATTATTCAACCACAAAAAAGAATGAAATCTTACCATTTGCGATAACGTGGATGGACCTAGAGGGTATTATGCTAAATGAATAAATCAGAGAAAGATAAATACCATATGATCTCACATATATGTGGAATTGTTTTTTTTAAAAAAAAACTGAGCGCACAGATATTGAGAACAGATTGGTGGTTGCCAGAGGTGGGAGGAGAGGGGTGGGCAAAATGGCTGAAGGGGGTCAAAAGGCATAAATTTTCAGTTACAAAATAAATAAGTCATTGGGATATAATGTACAGCATGGTGACTATTGTTAATAATACTGTATTGAAATGCTATACCTGAAAGTTGCTAAGAGATTAGATCATAGAAGTTCTCATCACAAGAAAAAAATATTCTGTAACTGTGTGGGGTGACAGATGTTAACTAGACTTACTGTGGTGATCATTTTGCAATATATACAAATATTGAATCTTTATGTTGTACACCTGAAACCAATATAATGTTACATGTCAATTACACCACAATTTAAAAAAAAGAAATAACATTCAATACATGATGTTCCCTGACACATAATGGATACTCAATACATATTAGCAATTATTCTTCTGCAAAGTTGATTCAGTTCCTAAATTCTAATTTTTTAAAAAGGAAGAAAGCAGAGGAAGAGATTCAGAAAGGAGGAAATGAAGAAGAAAAAGGAACAGTAAACAGACTCGTCAGACGGCACGGCACATGGTGGCATAGCACTGACGAGGGTCAGCAAGCCCAGGCTTGGGCCTGGGCGCACCACGTGCTGGCTGTGTGACCTTGAGCAGGCCACATTCCCTCTCTGAGCCTGGGTTTCTCATATCCAGCCCTGTACAAGTTCTGTGTTTCTGGGTGGAAGAGCAAAGTGGAAAAGGACGGTGGTGAGGCTCCAGGATGCAGAGGCCGCTTACCTGGACAGGAGGAGCAGCAGTCCCTGGGGGGCGTGGAGGGGTCCGAGCAGGCCTGCTGGCAGGGCATCTTCTCGCAGCTCACCTCTCCCAGCTGGGAAAGCAGAAGGACACACGTGAGGAAGCCCGGAGCATCTCACCCCTCCACAGCAGAGCCCTCAAGGACCTATTACACCAGCAGTTGGACCCACAGAAAGATCTGGGGCAGAAGCTGCAGGGCCTGACCCTCACCTGAACAACAGGTGAAGCCAAACACAGTGGGGCCGCCTTAAGGAAACAAAGGTAGAGAACACCATCAAATCCGAAGGTATCCCCGCAGGTAATTAAAGTTGAAGAATGGCAGGCGGAAGACGGGTGTACACTGGCTAAGGAGCTCCAAGTTTCACAAAAGGACAAAAGGCTAGAAGCAGCCCCTGGCCCGGCACGTCTAGGGTCCCCAGGCCCAGCTCACCTGGCATATGCACTGGGTACAGGGCTCATCGTCCAAGGTGAACACCTGGCCGTTCCCCACCTTCCTCCCCTCGTAGTTGCAGTCTGCAGGGGCAGAGACAGGGGCCGTGAGAGCCAAGGCCCACTCAGGGGCCTTGCACGAGGGGTGGCTGGTCCCACTCACCTCGGCACACTGGACAGCACTCCCCGTCAGGGTGGAAAGGGTAGGAGCAGGTGATGGGGCAGTCCACGGGCGAGCAGGCCACCGAGCCCAGCTGCAGGACACAGAAAACACTGAAGGCCCTTTGTTCTGGGGGGCTGATGGGTCACTCGTGAAGGACACATCACATAGCCACTGAGTGCCCATCGGAGCCATCGAGGTCAGGTGAGAGGTCCGTGGTGAAGGAAAAGACTGAGCCCCCCAGGTCCAGCCTTGTCCTCAGAGCTCATCTGTCAACAGCTACCTGTCGAACAAATCCATGAACCTCCCAGGGAAGCTGAGCACCAAAAACTTAGGGGAAAGGACCCAGAAGCCAAAGCTCCCCAAAGCACATGGCTGTGAACGAACAGGGCCACTCTGAGGCCAAAGATGTTCACCCCAAGTTTCTCGATCTTTCTGTAGACCCGTCTCTTTTCACCCACCGCCAGCAAAGAAGCCCCATTGGCATGAAACATCTCTAGCATGACAAGCAATAAGGACTTATTTTTTCCATTTTCCAAATACTAAATGATATTCCTGTCATTTAGACTGAGAGGCAGTATGGCTTAGGGGTAAAAGTGTGCTTTCTGAAGCAGACTCAGGATACTAGAATTGATTCTTGGCACTTCACTTGACTAGTTGCGGGGTCTCTGTGCCCGGTTGTCTCACCTAGCAGCTGGGGATGGAGGTACCCACCTCATAGGATTCCCCGTGAATTAACAGGTCGTGCTGAGATCAGGGATTGGCACGTGGCAGGGGCTCGAGAATGTGAGTATATTAAAGATTCCGTACAGAGTCCTGGGTTTGTGTTCCTCACCTCCACTCTCAGGGAGAATCCCTGGGCCATATTTTATACCGTAAGGCCCCCAGGACCCTCCCTGGTCACCCAGAAGCAGAAGACTTTTGCCAGGCAGGGTTAAAAGTATTTCTCTGGCCCTGGGTAAAGAATCACCCCAGGCAGGGCTGAAGGGAGCCAGCTTTCACCATGATCCAGAAGTGACCATTCTCTTGGAGGTCTCTGGATTTTGCCTGCAGGGTTCAGGAGCTGGTGGCTATTTCTGGGGAGTTTCCGAAGACAGGGGTCAGGTCTGGGTGGTCGTACCAGGCAGATGCAGCTCAGACACGGGTCCAGCACGGACGGGAAGGTCTGGTTATTGTAGAAGATTCTGCCTGTGTAGGTGCAGCCTGCCAGAGAGAGCATGTGGTGAGGGCCAGCCAGGGGATGGCTGGCCTTCGCCAGGAAGAAAGTCCAAGGTGTTTCTAGGCAGCAGAAGTCAGGCGAACGGCCTCTCTAGACACTTGCCCAGGGGGGTGGGGAAGGGACACAACGCGTGTCTGGATTGGGCGCTGACCTTTTTCTCGCTGGACTCAGCAAAGGGATCACAGCGTCTTCACTTCAAGGTTCTCCCCCAGGGAAGGGAGCCGTTCCTCCTACCCCCTCACTTGGCAGGATCAGGAGGAGGGACCCGGAGACTCAACCTGGGTGCCAGGCACCAGGGCCATCCTCTCTGCTCCTCTCCACTCAGTCGAATCCCAAACCCCTCCTTCCAGGAGGGTCCCCTACAACTCCCCTCTCTGCTTCCCGAAGCCCACAGAGGCCCCATCTGAGGGCTGCCACCTTGATGATATGTATCACATACTGGTACGTATAAAAGCAGGTGATGGTGGGCTTCCTTGGTGGCGCAGCGGTTAAGAATCCGCCTGCCAATGCAGGGGGCACGGGTTCGAGCCCTGGTCCGGGAAGATCCCACATGCCACGGAGCAACTAAGCCCGAGCACCACAACTACTGAGCCTGCGCTCTAGAGCCCACAAGCCACAACTACTGAGCCCACATGCCTCAACTACTGAAGCCCACGCACCTAGAGCCCATGCTCTACAACAAGAGAAGCCACCGCAGTGAGAAGCCCACGCACTGCAATGAAGAGTGGCCCCCGCTCGCCGCAACTAGAGGAAGACCACGCACAGCAACAAGGACCCAGTGCAGCTAAAAATAAAAAATAAATAAATAAATTTATTTTTTTTAAAAAAAGCAGGTGATGGGACAGTAGAGAAACATTTTATAAGAGAAAATATATAGGGAATTCCCTGGCAGTCCAGTGGTTAGGATGCCACAATTTCACTGCAAAGGGTGCGGGTTCCATCCCTAGTCAGGGAGCTAAGATCCCCCAAGCCGTGTGGCTCGGCCAAAAAAGAAGAAAAAAAGATATAACATACATCTATGATATGCTATATATCTATGACATGATAGATATATAGATATAGATGTATGTTACAGATATGTTATAGAGATAGATGTTATATCACAAAAAGAGACTAGGAAGATAAAACCATGAAGTTAACAGTGATAATGGGTCCTTTTTAATTTTTTTCTTTGTTTTCTGTATTTTCTAAATGTTCTATAATAAAATATCACTTTTGAAATAATGGAAAAGGTGAAAATTACTATTAAAACATAAAGGATCACTTTAATTTCCTCTCCCTGTTCTCTAATTGTCTCACAGGTATGTTCCTTTATCATCTCACCTAGGCTGCAAGCTCTGCATATCTTCATATCTGCTTCCAGCATCCAGACAGGGCCTCCCTTGAGCAAACTGCTTTCCATCCCTGAGCCTCAGTTTTCTCATCTCTAAAATGGGGTTGCCCCATGGGGTTGTTGCGAGGATGAGCAGAGATGAAGCATGTGTGGTGCTTTGCACAGAGAAGCCTGATACAGGGTGGCCCCAGATGTGGGGGCCGGGGGTGCTATGCCATCCCCGGCCCCCCAGGCAGGGCCTTACCTGCCGAACAGTCAGGGCAGCACTGCCCGGGGATCCGAATCGGGTGAGGGCAGGAGTCCACACAGTCTGTCCTCTTGCAGCTCACTGAACCATCTGCCTGAAGGGAGGAAGAACTTCACCAAGACCCCACCTGCCACGCCAGTCCCTACCTCCCCACCCACAGGCCCCCAGAAGAAAGGGCGGTGCTGCAAACTGGCCGGAGCCTGCCCTAAGAGGCGCCATGATGCAGATGGGAGGTGGCTGGGGTCCCCCAAAGAGGACCGGCTACTTGGGAAAGGGGGTGTGAGCCTTCCAGAAAAAAGCCTTCCCATATCCCAGAGCTGGGGTTTTGGTCTCCTCGGCTTCCCGTCCCTTCCCCGCAGCAGCCAAGGCTGCACCACAACCTCATCCAAACTCTTCTCAGAGTTTCCCTGAAACCCTGGCTCACCCCAAATCTATGGAGTCCAATAAAATCCTATTTTTATAGAAAGCTATTCCACCGGAAATGTCTTTCAGAAGATGAAAGCGCTATATACAGTTTCTTTTTTTTTTTTCGTAAGAAGCTGAAGTTTTGTGTTATTTTCTTGTAATATGAGTGCCCTAGATCAGTCCTGAAGGAGAAAAAAGGCAGCGGATGTACTTTGCTCCCCACTCTAATTCCAAAGAAACGTTTCCAAGTTTTCTAAGGGTCTAAGGCTTTTTTAACAAATGGCGCATCAAAGGGACTTGAAGGCCGCGCTTCTCACGTGCTCATGTGCACTCGAGTCACCGGGGGATTAAAATGCAGATTCTGAGTCCGAGCCCTGGGCAGCCTTGAGGTTCTACCAAGGCTCCCCTGGTGATGTCAACGACACAGTCAGTGCAGGGACCTCATTTTGAGAAATAAGCTCTAAGCTCCAAGCGACTAAAAACTCTCTTAAAGTAGAAAGGAAAGCCAACCGTACTTAAACATGAGCTAAAACGATCGCGTTTCTTGGTAAATAGCTGTGTTTGCATGTCTGTCCATCTGACTCTCAAAACTCACGCACCCTCACCCGCTTCTGATGAGGTGAGGTCACGTGACTCACATTAATGGAGGAAGCCTCGCCATTTCACAGAAAAGGCCTTAACTACTAGGCCTCGGGCTGCTCAGCTCCCTCTGTTATCCGTGCCCGGCGAAAACCCTGCTCCTGGGAATCCTACTTCCAGCTCCTTAGGCCAGCAGCTCCCCGCACAAGCACAGTGGGTCACACAGCACTCTTACGACAGACAGACTGCCAAGCTCTGTCATCCTGAAAATCTACCGAGGCCAGAATAACCTGGATCCCAGCCCCTTCTGTAAAAACGGGATTTGAGAGCATGGAAGCGAGACTGGGACAGGCCTGAGGTGGCCCCGCTTCTGCAGGGGCAGGGATGCCCGGCCCGGGACGGGGAAGGGTGGGGAAAGCAGCTGAAGGCGCGCAGGTTGTCATTCACCTGGCAGATGCATAACTCACAGGGGTCACCGGGAGACCAGATCTGTCCAACCGGAAACTCAACCCCGTTGTCGTCCAGAGAGCAGCCTGGCCAGGGGACAGCGGGGGAGAAAGGACGAGTGGGCAGAAGTGCCGAGGAGGGTCCTGAATGCCCGCGGGACCTACAGCGCCACCCAGCAAGGACAGACAGACGCCTCTGCTCACTCACACTGAGTCCACGCGGCCACCCACTGGGCCCAGAGCTGCCTGCTGCTGCCGCCTGGCTCCCTCAGTTAGTGAATTTTCCTGCCTAACAAGAGCCTGGTATACACAGGCACGCTCACACAAACATCCACGTCCACACACCCCCACAAACACAGCCATTCACACATACAGAAACCACTCCCACCCAGACACATGCACACAGATACAACAGACGCACAACAGAAACACACGGACACACACACTCAAAAACACACACACAGATACCACTCACACACAAACACGCAGACACATGTACCCAAGCTCACACACAGATGTCACTCACATACAAACTTAAAACACACACAGACACACACACACAGACACACACAACACACATAGAGAGCACTCACACACACACACACACACACACACACACAGAGTCTCAGCGGGTGAAGCTCAGCCTCCCCCGGCTCGGGCATCCAGGCCTGGTGTTGGGTGCAGCCTGGGATGCAGGGCTAAGCGGCCCTCACCTGTCATGGGTGCGGGTTCCCTGCAGGTGAAGCAGCACTGCCCAGGGCCCAGCCACCACTCCTCGCGGGGGCAATCCAGTTCTGGACATGGCGTGAAGGAACATTCCACCTCCCCGTTCTGGAAGAGAGCCAGGGGGCACAAACCAGTGAGGGCCAAAGAGGAGGCCGGCAGGCTGCCGTCACCCCCTTAAAAGTGACAGATCTCCAGGGAACAAGAGTGGAAGGAACGGCGAGTCCTTCCTTGGGGGCTGGGGTGAGGCTGGGAGAGGGTCCCAGGAATATGCCGGCTGCGTGGCTGCTGGGTCCCCGGCTGCCCCAGCTGCAGCCTCCAGAATCTCTTCCTCTCACTTCTGCAACAGCTTTCTGCTCTCACTCCAATCCACTCTCACCTGCAGCCAGAGAACTTTCTCAGGCACCAGTCCCATCACATCACTCCACCACTTCAAACCCTTGGCAGCTCACCAAGTCCAAACCCTCCACCTGGCTGGCAAAGCCCTTCATGACTGAGACTGAGGCAGAGGCTGTCGCCGCCCCCTCACAGACCCCTTCCCCTAAGCACTGCCCTTGGCTGATGAGGGTCACGTCCTCCAGGTGCCTGGAGGGTTCATTCACCCCCACTCCCCGGGGAGCAAGGAAGTACCTACAACCACCTGATGCTGGAGGTAGAGGAGCCCAGCTCCCTGGCCTCTGGACACACCCACCTCTGCGGTGCCCCTCACACTCCAGAGCTCCCTGTGGCATCATCCCGAGACCCCTCTTCTTGTGGCCCCTCCCCCCGCCTGACCTGCTTCCCCAGCCAGTCTCTCCCGAGAGCATTCCTTCAGAAAACCACTTACACGAGAAGCCCACCCCAGGCCCTGTTCTTGGAACTCAGCCCAAACAGGATCCCCACCTCAGCCGCATTTCCAGTCCCTCTCGCAGGCCGGGCTCCAGCCGGAATGGACACCCCCAGGCCTTAGAACACGCCCTGCTCTCTCCCACCTCTGCCTTCTGCTCACGCGGTGCCCTCTGCCAGGCACACTTGTCTCAGCTCCTCACCGGGCTGTCCTAGTCATCTTCAGGTCTCAGCTTAGCATCCCTCCCTCCAGGTAGGCTTCCCTAGAGCCCACAGTCTGGTTAAGAGCCCCGCTCCCCTGTCCATTGCCCACCTAGCTGTGGGCCCCTGACGGAGGGGGCTGGGGCTGTCTTGTGCTCAACTGCGTCCCCAGAGCCCAGCATTGTCCCAGGCACACAGTAGGTGCTCTATAAATAGCCGTGCTGAAGGACGAACTTCAAGGAGACTGCGGGAAGGCCTTGGTGAATGCTAAGGCCCCTTTAGTCTCTTTCCCGCCTCAGTTTCCCTTTTGCTGCATGGCGGCTCCTCTTCTCCTGGTCAAGGCATCCTGGGAAAGTCGTGTGCCCTGCCCCTCCCCAGCACCCACCCACTCAGCCCCCTACCTGGCAGACACAGGTGGTACACTCGTCACCACCACCACTGAACACAGCCCCGTCTGCATACCACCGGCCATGGAAATAGCATCTCACTGCGGAGGAGAAAGGAAGAGGCAGCTCAAGGTCTCTGGGCAGCTAAAGAAAAGGGGGAGCAAATGGGTGGGCGGGTCTCTGGGAAGAAAACACACCCCCACAATACTCCATGGCACACCCACACCCAAGAGCCCAATCGCTGCTCCCCTCCAAACCCTCACCTAAAGGTACACCGGTAGTTAAAAACCGACAGAGAGGGACTTCTCTGGCCGTCCAGTGGTTAAGACTCTGAGCTCCCAATGCAGGGGGAATGGGTTCAATCCCTGCTCAGGGAACTAAGATCCCACATGCCGAACGGTGCAGCCAAAAAAAAAAAAAAAAAAAACTGACAGAGAATGAACCACATGCAAAATAAGGTCCTTAACCAAGAAGGAAGGGAAGCCTGGAATAACTAAAGACTAAGAGAAAAGAAGAAATGAAAAAAGACGGCCCCAGACACCTACGGGAAGGTCTGGGAATGCTGCCAGCCCCTGGAGGCAGGGAGGATTCAGTGAGAGCCTCTCATCTGAAGACGCCCCATCCCTACTGGTAACAACAACCTTAAAAACCTGCCGGGGCCCACCTGGCTTTAGTCAGAGGGCACTGGGTTCAAATCCCAGCTACACAACTCACTACGGGCAAGATACTTAAGCTCTCCTAAGCCTCAGTTTTCTCATCTGTAGAATGGGGTTAACAGTTCCTACCTCACAGAGAGTATATTGCCTGTTCAAAAAATGTTCTAATTAAAGATAATATAACATTCGGGACTTCCCTGGCGGTCCAGTGGTTAAGACTCTGCACTTCCAATGCATGGGCGCAGGTTCAATCCCTGGTCGGGGAACTAAGATCTCACATGCTGTGCAGCGTGGCAAAAATAAATAAATAAATAAAATTAAAATAGCATTCAAAAGTCAAGGGAAAAATAGTATTTAGTAAGAACACTAGCTTTGAAATCAGGTAAGCTTGAGTTCAAGCTTTGCTCCTTTACTCACTGGTGTGTGTCTTTGGGCAGTAATGACCTCTCTGAGCCTCAGTTTCCTCATCTATAAAATGGGGCTATGAATAGTACTCCCTCAGGGCTGCGCCACACAGATTCAATGAGATCAGGACTGGCAAGGGCCCCACAGAGCAATGGCCCAGAGCCAGCAGTGACGGCCATGAGGTCATCTCAGGAAAGAAAACCACATTTTAACAAAGGACCAACTCATTAGTAGGGCAGGGGAGACCTCCCCCCAGTCTCGGGACAGAGCCACGCCAAGGGTGGACCCAAACCCCTTCCTGTCTGTGTTAAAGGCACCAACCCCAGCAGGGGGCAGGCTGGGCTGTGAGCCCAATCTAGCATCCAAACCACTATGCACACGGTAGGTGCTCAGTTAAAACGGGCACTTTGAAATGCTTCATTTGATCTGAGTCTCTAAAGCAGAAATCAATCTCCTTCCGCTCTCCTCCACTCACCCCCCCCCCAAAAAAACATACTCAAAAGACACCGCTCCACCCCTGTCATTTTTTACAAAAAAGCTAAATTCACCCTGTCCTCTCCCCACAAAGAGTCCCTTACCTGGCACACAAGTACAGCAATCCGACTTCGGGGAGCCCTGACAGGGGCCGGGAGGACACTCGGGGGAGATGCAGGACACATTTCCAGCCTGAGGAGGTGAGAGGTGGTGCAGGTGGGGGAGGGTAGACCGTCAGGCCCAACAGAACCAGCTTGTTCCCTATTTCACACCACCCTCAGGATTCCTGTCCCACATGAAAGCCTCCTAAAGGAAGCTATCCTGTGACTTCCCTGGTGGCCCAGTGGTTAAGACTCCACACTCCCAATGCAGGGGGCCCCGGTTCGATCCCTGGTCAGGGCTAGATCCCGCATGCATGCCGCAATGAAGATCCCACATGCCACAACTAAGACCCGGCGCAGCCAAATGAATAAATAAATATTTTTAAAAAATAAAAGGGAAGCCATCCAAGACCTTTAAATGCCACCATGGTCACACAAGGATACTGTGCTGGGGCCCAGTACCAGGGTTTATTATGGTGTAGTTTCCAACATCCCCCTTTCCAAGACGAGGGGCAGACCAGAAAGCAGAGCACGCTGCCTTCCTCATGAAAATGGACGAGCCTAGCCTCCCATGGCACTGCCCCCCATGGCATTGCCCCCACCATGGCATTCCCTCCCATGGCATACAGAAACTCCAGAAGGATGCTGAGAAGTAGAGAACAGAGGTTACTCCACCAGAGACACCTTCCCGTGCATCTGAGTTTTGAACCAAGTGACTAATACCGGCCAAGGAGTTAAATTTAAAACTCAATTTTTAAAAATTGAAGTCAAGACGAAAAAGCCCCCGGCTTTGGAGTCAGCCAGACCTGAGGTCCAGGGTCTGCCCCTCCAAGTCATGTGACTTTGGGCAAAGTAGGTCACCTCTCTGAGCCTCCGTCTCCCTATCTGTGAGATGAGCTGGAAAGGGCACCTCTGCTGGGGTTGCTGAGGATTGAGTGAAATGTGACCAGGCACGAGAGCGCTTGGCCACTTCACAAGTGTGGCAGGAAGAGCTCAATAAGGGTGGCGGTAGCGATCTACATGCCCCGCCCCTTTACATTGCAGCTTCCGCCATCACTGCCAGACCAGGGCTGCTGTTAAAGATGATGAGAGGCAGTGAGGGTTGGTGGGCAGAGCCTGCGCCTTAGATGCAGACAGGCCACGGCTCAAATCCCAGCTCTGCCACCTCCCAGCCTCAGTCTTTTCACCTGTAGAATGGGGACTGTAAAGCCAACCCTGAAGAGCCACCAGGAGCCTCGGGTGAGGAACTAGATGGAAAATACCAAGCCCCTGCCTGGTATGCACCAGGTGCTCATGATCCAATCCAAGCGACAGCCTCTGGCTGGGTCTGGCACATGGTAGGAACTTAATAACTATTCTTGGAGGAGTGAATTTGCCTCAAGCAAAATACTCTTAACAAGCTGAGTCTGGTAATGAGCCTTCTCCCTCCCTACCCGGCTACCTTTATTGTGCCGGCAAATATTTTGCCTGGAGAGAAAAACGGCCTCCCTGGTAGGAAGTTTCCGAGGGAGTTGCATCCCCTCCCCTTCCTAGACAGATGGACCCTGTTTGCCTGTTGGCTCTTTTCTGCTCAGCAAAAGCCTCCCTGACTCCACAGACTACAGGTTTCCCATCCCCCACGCTTTTAAATTCCGCAGCTTGCTTGCGACCAAAATCCACAACCTGAGAACTCTCCCTCCATTCAACGAGCTCACCTTTAACATCCGGTCTTTCCCCCTTCCTCTAAAACCCCCAAAGGTTAAGAAAACATCCGCGAGGCTTCAGGGATCTTGTGATGCTCACCAGACAGACACAGACAGTGCAGTTCTGGTTGGGAGGTGAAAACACGTCCCCTTCAGCCCGGATGACGCCACTGTGAAAACAGCCTTTGAAAGACAAACAGGAGTGGAGGCATCAGACCTCTTAAAGGAGAGGAAGCTTGAGGCCTCATTACTTTTCCAGGCATAATGTACCTGGAACCTTCTCTCACTGGCTCGGATGCCCCAGGAGTGACAGATCTAGGTACTCAGAACGGTGTGGTCCCAAGACCCCTGGAGAACTACAGGAGACACCCACAGAGGGTGCCCTGGGAGGGTCCCATTTATGTCTGATAAACCCAGAACTGTGTTGAAAGCATGGCATTTTATTCCCATAAGGCAGGAAAGGCATCCAGACAGCCCCAGGTTCCAAACCTGGCCTGTCACCTGAGTGGCCTTGGACCTGGATGTGTCACTCAACCTCTCTGGGACTCAGTTGTCTTTACTGTAAAATGGAAATACCACCACATGCCCTGCAGGGGACTTGGAAGGATGCACAACCTCAGATGTAATGTACACAGCAATTCACACTCAGGGCTTAGTACACAGTAGGGACACAGTAAAAGATCACAATTACCATTAAGAAAATCAGTGAGTTGCATTTTCATTTTAACCCTTAGGAAGACTTTTTCACTGCTGCTCAAAGAGCAGCAACCTCAGCACCTTACCACCAGGAGCTTCATAGAAATGTAGCCACTCAGGCCCTTCCCCACATCTACTGAATGAGAATCTGCATTTTAACAAGATTCCCAGCGATTCACGTGCAGGGTGAGTGTTAAGGAGCTCTGCTGAAGGACTTGGTAAGATTTGAGGTCTTTATCCTAAGAGCAATGGGAAGCAAATGAAAAATTGTCAGCAGATTGTGGGAGGGAATCAGAATGGGGGTAGAATTTATAAACGATGACTCCTCCTGCAGTAGGAGGGGGACTGGGGCAGGGGAGGGGACTGCAGAGTGGGTCTGGAGAAACTTGCTGAATGAAGGAATAAATGAAAGAACGAAGCTCAAAAAGGATCCCCGGAAGGTCAAAAGTTCCCCTTGAGAGCACAGACCAGTGGTTCTCAAAGTGTGGCCCCCGAAGCAGCAGCGTCAACATCACCTGGGAACCTGTTAGAAATGCAAATTCCTGGGCCTTACCCAGCACCTGCTAAATCAGAAGCTCTGGGGCTAGGCCCAGGGGTCACCCTTCAGGTGACACACGAAAGTTGGAGAACAGCCTTTCAGCTGCAGAAAGGCTAGGAAAGGGAAGAGGCAGTACCACGTGAGAAACTCACAGCCTTCCCCACACCAGCTCCCACCTGTACACAATGGGCAGCATCCCCCGTCTCCGGAGGGAATCGGGTGAGAACAAGCAGCTTCACACGTCACCTTTTCACAGGTCACCTCCCCATCCTAGAAGCAGAAACTGGAGTTCCAGCCACCACAATGCCCCAGACACCAGACCAGGGAAGCCCGGAGGACCCCTCACACCCACCTCGCACCAGCACTGGGAACAGCCAGGCTCTGTCCAGCGGCTCCCGGACTCATGCATGGCTCCCAGGTGCCAACAGGCAGAGGGCCCTGGTGCCAGCTGTGTGGCCTCAGGGCCCCTGGGCAAGGAAGGGGTCACCACCACCTTCTCCTGGATTCGTGAGGGAGGTCTGAGGGTCCCCAACGGAGAGGGACTAGGCACTGGGGTGGCCACTGGGGCAGACAGCAGCTGCGTCAGGGCAGAAGCGGAGGACATGGGTAGTGCAGGTGTGGGAGATGGCAGTCGTGTGGTCCTGACTCCAGTTGGGGTCCCTGGAGCCCCAGAAGGAGGACTGTGCCCTGGGGAGAGGGCGGGCCGGCCTGCCTCTGGAAGCAGCAGTAGCATCTTAGGGGGGTGCTGCAGCGGCTGCAGGATGGCAGATGGGGCCAGCACGGCTTTGGGGAAAGCTGAAACGGAAACACAGAGGTGTCTGCAGGGAGACAGCAGGGGCAGGAGGTGAGATTCGAGGGGCGTGGACTCAGGCCCACCACCACAAATCACTGAATGTCCCTGGGCCAGTTTCTTCATCAACATGATAGATCTAATACCACCAGTTCAACCTCAAACTAATGGGGCTGCGGTGACGATCAGGGGAGAAGATTGATGAAAAAGTACCACGAGCAGCCCAAAGTTACACGCTGGTGATGCGGGAGGTCCAGATGCTTCATATGCAGCAAAATCAGAGTCTTCTCCCTTCCCTTCCTCGCTGGCCACAAAGGAGACTCGGGTTTTCCTGAACCACGCAGACATTCCCTAAGCCCTCAGGGATCCGACCTGGGAGTGACCCTTCCCTACTCCTGACAAGTCAGGAGTGTGTCCCCTACTCTCCCATCCAGCTGTGGCTTCCCAGGAGGAGACGCTGAGGCTCAGGGGGAGGAAGGGCCCAGGGTCCTCTCTGGGCCCATGGCAGACAGGCCAGCTTCCAAGCGGATGCCTCCCCTGAGACACACACACACACACTCACACACACACTCTTAGGAACAGTGCACATTTTCCCTGCAGATGGACAGCAACTGCCCAACAGTCTGAAAGACAGAAAGAGAGAGAGTCCGAAAACAGGAGGGCGGCAAAGGAGGCAGATGAGGGGCAAGGGTGAGAGATAGGAAAAAGGAAGAGAGCCACAAATCAGAGTGAGACGGGGAGAAAACAGGTTGGACTGGGGAGGGGGGGAAACGGGGTGGCTGAGCTCAGACCATCATGGGCGACTACACGATGGAAAACTGGCCCTGGTCTAGAAAGAATGCCTTCGGTATTGACACGACATTATATGGACGTTTACAGGCATGCTGTTAAATCATGGCAGAGATCTGACACCACACTATCCAAAGGATCCCTGTGAGCCCAGGTTACTGGGACTCCTACGTCACATGCTCCTCTATCAACGTTTTTTGGTGGTTTTTTTTTTTTTTTTCCTTTTACTATTTGGGGGAAAACAGGAGGGCTGGTGAAACAGTGAAAGGAAAATAAAAGAATGGATAAAGAAGTGGAAGGAGACAGAAAGGATGAAAGGGGGATGTTGGAAATAACAAACGAGATGAACTGAAAAAAAATTCAGGGGGAAGGAAGAGGGCCCGTTCCGGGAGGGTGGGGCCCGGGGCCGGGGGGCGGGACCCAGCGCTCACCTTCACAGGACACTCGGTCAGCTCGGAGCCTGAAGCCAGGTCGGCAGGTGCACAGGAAGCTGCCCACAGTGTTTTGGCAAGAATGGTGACACAGTCGCCTCTCCAGTGGCCTCCGACACTCGTTTACATCTGCGGGAAAGCCTCGCTACCGACGGCTGCCTTGTCGGGGCTACCGGGTCCTTCTTCCCCCATCCCTTACCCCAAAAGGCTGGGGGAGTCTCCCTGCCATGTTCTTATGGGGTCCTTCCCTGCCCCAGGGTGCCAGTGTGACTCAGAATGTCTGGGAATGGGGCTGAAGTCTAGTGCTAGTCTCCTTGGAAGGTTCATACATCCAGTAGGCATTTAATGGATGCACCAGTGACTCATACCCTAGCACTGTGCAGCAGTGATTAAGTGCTGGCTGCTGGGGATGGGCCCCACTGGGAATCTCACCTCCAAACCTTCCACCAACCCACTGTTGGGCATTGGGTGCTATGGGCCCTTCTGAAAAAAGAGTCTCAAAAACCACCACACTGCTCAGGGCAGGCTTCAGGACAAACACCCAACTCTGCTAGAACAAGGTCTTTTTTCAGGCCCATAGGACCCCACCTTCAACCCATGAACCAAGCTCAAGCCAAACATGCCAATCCCTTTCTGGAAATTTCTTCAATGGGCTGAGAAAACAGGGGTCTCCTTCTAAACCAGAGGAACCAAGACATAACGTGCTTTATTTACCAAGGGGAGCAAAGGCAGCCAAGAAAATGGGTGAGCAGAGAGGAATCCTTGGGGTGTATCTGGGAGAGGGTGGAAGAGAAACATAACAGGATGAAAGTGGCATGTGGCCAGGAAAAGTCCAAGACGGGGTCTTCCATTAGGAGCCACGCCAACCCCAGGGAAAGGCAGGCTCTGAGCAAAGGCTCAAGCGCTTGCAGGCTCCAGGGAACCAGGAGGTCCAGACTGTTGACTTTTCCCTGTCCCTGGGCTCGCCCTGTCCGTCTTCCTGATTGGCAGCCTAAGTGTGAAGACAACAGGGTCCCCTGCCTTACCTACACAGGAGTGCCGGTTGCCGTGCAGATGGAAGCCAGTTCTACAGGAACACCTGTAGCTGCCAATGCTGTTTTTACATCTCTGCTGGCAGGGGGTCCCAAGGCATTCATCAGTGTCTGGAAGGGAACAGGACACAGCTGGAGCTCATTTCCCCATGGAGTTTTGGAAATACGTGGTCCTCTCTACCTACCTCTCTCATCACTATCTCCTACCCGACTCGTAACCCCTCTCCTTCTCACCACCCACATTCAGTCTATCAACGCCTAAGTCCTCCCTGGAACAGCCCACTTCTCTCCACCCTCACTGCCATACCCTAGCCCAGGTGCCCTGGGCTTTGTCTCTGGTCTAGAGGATAACAACAGCCTTGTGTGTCTCTCTGCCCCTCCCTGTGCTCCTCCCAAGCCACCCTCTACAGAGCCCCCAGGATGTTCTGACCAAAGGGCACCTCTGATCAGGCCACTTTCTGCTTAAAATCCCTCCAAGGCTCCCACAAGCACCAAAGCAGCACCATAGCTCACGAGTCCTGGGCTGCCTTTCCCACCCCTCTCCTTGCCCCTCACCTTTACTCTGGCCCAAATTCTTGCCATCTTCCAAAGGCACCATGCTCTTGTGGCCCTCCCCCTTTGCCCATGTTCCCCTATCTGCTTGGAATGCCTTCCCATCTTGTCTGGCTGGAAAACTCCTACTCATACCTCAAAACTCAGCTTCTATACTACCTCCTCTGTCAAAGCTTCCCCAAGCCATTGTTTGAAATTGGGAAAAAGCTGGAAATGATCTGCATGTTCATCAATAAGAGAAGAGTTAGTAAACTATGGGATATCTGGACTGCGGAGTACCAGGCAGCAGCTGAAAAGAATAAAGCAAGTTTATTGACCCTGATGTGAAGAGATTTTCATGACAGATTGTTGAAGGGAAAAAAAGCAGGCAGAAGAATGACCGGGTTCACATCGAAGCTCTAATGGGATCTTGAGAAAGTTAACTTCTTTAAGCCTCAGTATTCCTACCAGGAAAATGGAAATAAACAGTACCAACTTCATAGGACAATCTTGAGGATAAAATTGAGAAAATGCATGTTAAATGCTTAGCATGGTGCCGGGAATACAGGAGTTCAACAACTGTTAGCCACCCATCTCTTATCATCATACCTCTGTAAGTGCACATGTGTGTATGTACACATACTGGGTAGAGGCAGGCAGGGCACTCATCAGATTGATAACTAAGTGCTATGGATGAACTGCATTACCTCCAAATTCATAAATGGAAGCCCTAACCCCCAATGTGATGATATTAGGAGGTGGGGCTTTTGGGACGTAATTAGGTTTGGATGAGGTCTTGCGGGTGGGGCTCTCATGACGGGATTACTGCCCTTAGAAGAAGAGCCATGAGAGAGCTTGCTCTCTCTCTGCCTTGTGAGGACACAAAGAGAAGGTAGCTGTCTGCAAGGCAGGAGGAGAGCCCTCACCAGTAACTGAGTGGGCCAACACTGTGATCTTGTACTTCCCAGCCTCCAGAACTGTGAGAATAAATTTTTGTTGTTTAAGCCACCCAGTTTGTGCTATTTTGTTATAGCAGCCCAAGCAGATACTAAGACACCAGGGCCATTCTCTAGGGAGCATAGAGGTTGGGAGTGGGAGAGATGGCCTGGGGCTAGGGCCATGACTTTTAAAACTTTTAAAGGGCTTCCCTGGTGGCGCAGTGGTTGGGAGTCCACCTGCCGATGCAGGGGACGCGGGTTCTTGCCCTGGTCCGGGAGGATCCCACATGCCGCAGAGCGGCTGGGCCTGTGAGCCATGGCTGCTGAGCCTGTGCATCCGGAGCCTGTGCTCCGCAACGGGAGAGGCCACAATGGTGAGAGGCCCACGTATTACAAAAAATATATACATATATAAACTTTTAAAATAATTTATGAAAATTTCAAACACCCAGAAAATGATACCACAGTATCAAGGGGAGCTTCTGTCTTAGCTGCCTTGTTAAAGAGATAATGTTTTCTGACGTAATTTCTGTAAATAAAAATCATTTTTAAGGAATGAATCATTATTATTATTATTTTTTTTTTTTGCTGTATGTGGGCCTCTCACTGCTGTGGCCTCTCCCGTTGCGGAGCACAGGCTCCGGAGACGCAGGCTCAGTGGCCATGGCTCACGGGCCCAGCCGCTCCGCCGCATGTGGGATCTTCCCAGACCGGGGCACGAACCCGTGTCCCCTGCGTCGGCAGGCGGACTCTCAACCACTGCACCACCAGGGAAGCCCTGAGTCGTTATTTTAAAAGGTCTCGCTCATCCTGTTCACTTAGGAGAAGAGATTCCTTCTCTCCCCTGGGTTCCCACAGCACTTAAGCCCCTCGACCCAACAGTATTGTTCCTCCTCTCCCACCAGACCAGGGTGGGGGGAGTGGGGAGGTCGTTGGGGGGCAGGATGTTTTCTTCCTGGCTGTGTGTCTCCAGAGCCCGGCCCAGCACCCCGGCAGGTGGCTGAGGTGACTCTGTTGCAGCGTGGCTCTCCCACAGAGCCCCCGGGACGTGTCACCCGCCCCCTCAGCCCTCCCCCGGCTCAGTGGCCTCCTTCCTCTGGTTAGTCTGCCTTCCTGACCCTAGCCCTCCCCTCGGCCTCTCCCTCACCCCCACCGCCCCCTACCCTACAGTGATGGTAGCAGCAGTTTCTACTGAGTCGTGGTCCAGAGCAAAGGCCCTGGCGTCAGACGCGCCCGCCTGCAAGCCGACTCCTTCTGACCCTACTGACAGAATGGCCTTGGGCAAGCCTCGACCAGAAAGTGAGGATGAGAACAGCATCTCCCTCAGAGGACTGTGGTGAAGCTGAAACGCAATCATGCCTGGAGAGCACGCGTTGGGCCTGGCAGGGCCGTGAGTTCAGCATCAGGGCCTAGCGGCGGTGGCGACGGCACCATCGTTACCCCTTCCAGAGCCACTCACCTTGGCAGCTGTGGCGGTCAGCAGACAGCTGCATGCCCGGCCCACACTCGCACACGAACCCGCCTTCCGTGTTCACGCAGTGGCCCTCACAAGAGGCGCTTAAACATTCATCGATGTCTGGGGAGCGAGGAAACACTCTTGCATAGCTCACGCTGAATGTGGTTCGGGTGTGGGGAGAATATGCACCCCACGAGGACCCTGTGCCCACCCGGGGCCTGCCCTCAGCAGGGTGGAACCCACTCCCACCCCAGGAAGAAAGAAGGCACCAGGTAAGTCATACAGCTTTAGGGATGCCCCCAGAAAGAAGAGGCCGAGGGGCCAGGTCTCTTTTTGACCCATGCAGAACAGACGACGGAGAGGCTGGCTGAGACAGCACTATTTCCAGTGGTCCCACCTGCAGGGCAACCCCAAAAGGGCAGGGGGAGTGGGCAGGAAGGCTGATTAAATTCCCTTAAATGCTTATTGAGCACCGCCTGTGTGCAGCAGACCTGGAAGGGGGGCTGCCGAGGACACAAACGTCACTAAGACACAGTGCTGACTCTCCAGATGGCTGCAGCCTGAGAACGTAGGAGCCACAACACACAACCACGACACACACCCACGAGAGGCCGGCGTGCAGCCGGCGGTATGCGCCCTACCAGGGACCGCCTGGCCACGGCAGGTGTGTGCTGGAAGAGAGGTGGGTTGAGAGGACCAGGAGGCATCAGGAGAGGGGCCCATAGAGCGCAGAGTGTCCGAGAAGCTTCCGGGAAGCACAGGGACCGCCGGGAGCCCAGTCTGGCTGAAGCTCAGGTTCCCGCCGGGGCAGCATGAGGCCGAGCTGGAGAGGTAGTGGGTAAAGGCTCAGCGATAGAGTGCAAAGGAGTCCCGAGGCTTCTGCCCGGGGTGGGGTGACTGGATCCAAGTAGTGCTTTAGGGAGGTTCAGGCCTGAGGGTGGAGGGGGCTGGGAGACAGATCTTCCCAGCCTGGCTTCAAGGCAGCCCTTCCTATCTCAGAACCATGAGGACCTACGAGGTCAGCTCCCACCCCCTGGCCCCCATGCCTGCTGGTCACCTCCGTTCTCCTTTCTTGCTCTTCCCACAGCAGGTACCTTTGGGACCACACCCACCGCTTCTAAGAAGCCCACCCTGATTCACCCAATCCCACTGGGCCCCTTGGGATGATGGCCAGGGCCCCACTTCCCTGCACTTGCTTTGACATTGGTCTCTGGCTTTTCCTTGGTCCAGTTTGCCTCTGCAATGAGAAGTGTGTCTGGAAAGTACTTCAACCTTCTGGAAGGGGTGCGGGGGGGCGAGCACCAAAACTCCTTCATGGGACCCTTGACCCAATAGTTCTCTTTCTGGGAATAGTCAGAGGGGCTGACAAGAAGCCTCTTGATCGCAGCATTATTTATAGCAGTGAAACACTGCAGACAAGCTAAGGATGGATAGCACAGAACTAGGTACTTAGATTATAGCAGCTACATCTGCAGCCATTCAAAATGATGTTGTATGCTGAGCAGCAGGGACTGTCATCCTGCCCTGCCACTACCCCCGGGCTCCCATCCCCACCCCGGGCCCAACTACCCTCCCTTGCTGCCCGACCAGATGCAGCCGCAGGTCCCACCGCTCCATTACCAAGAGCTCATGCCACCCGGTTCCTGCATGCTGGAGGAGCCCAAGCCAAAGAGGGGGAGAAGGTCGTGGCCCCGGAAAAGTTCTCATCTCAAGGCACACCTGCGAACCCACACAGGTGAGAAACCTTACCACTGTGACTGGGATGGCCGTGGGTGGAAATCTGCCCGCTCAGATGAACTGACCAGGCACTACGGCAAACACACTGGGCACTGCCCCTTCCAGTGTCATTAGTGCGACCGGGCATTTTCGAGGTCGGACCACCTCGCCTTACACATGAAGAGGCACTTTAAAATCCCCAAACAGTAGATATGACCCACACTGGCAGACGAGAATTCGGTATTTTTTACCTTTCACACTGTCTTCCCGGTGAGGGGAGGAACCCAGCTGGAAAACTCTACAATCATGGTCAAGTCCCCAACAAGTCAACTTGTGATTGGATGATCAGGAGACATGAGGAAATCAAATGACAAAGCACAGATGGGGTCTGACTGGATCTTCTATCATTCCAATTCTAAATCCAACTTGAATATGTATTCCTCGACTTACAAAACGCCAAGGGGGTGACTGGAAGTTGTGGATATCAGGGTATAAATTAGATCCGTGAGTTGGGGGGAGGGAAGACCAGAATCCCTTGAACTGTTTCGATGCAATATAAGCGTAAAGATCACCGTGTACTCTCTTTGCCTTCTAAAAGCCATTATTACGATCTTAGAAGAGGAAGAAATTCAGGTACAGAAAATGTGTTTTAATAGCTTAAACGATGGTGCTTGGTGAGTCGTGGTTCTAAAGGTACCAAATGAGGCCAAAGTTCTCAAACTGCTGCATACTTTGACAGGGAAAATCTATTTTTGTCTTCCGATCTACATTTATGACCTAAGTCAGGTAAATACACATGGTTTACTTTAACCTTTTTATGCAGTCTGTTATGCACTGTGGTTTCAGATGTGCAATAATTTGTACACTGGCTTATTCCCAAGTATGCCTTAAGCAGAACAAATGTTTTTTTCTATATAGTTCTTTGCCTTAATAAATACGTAATATAAATTTAAGCAAACATCTATTTTGTATATTTGTAAACTACAAAGTAAAAAAATGAACATTTTGTGGAGTTTGTACTTTGCATACTCAAGGTGAGAATTAAGTTTTAAATAAACCTATAATATTTTATCTGAAAAAATAGGACTATTTCCTACTCGCAAGACAAAGTTAAGTGAGAAAAATAATGAACGAAAACTATAGATAAGGTATGATCCCAATTTTATAAAACAGACAGATAGGCATGCCTGACACACATATACCCACAGTCATACACACTCACAAACACCTACACACCCAGGGGACAGGGCAGGGAAAAAAATAACTTCATTTTACTAACAAATATCTTTGGGTAGGGACTTCTGGGACAGGTTTATTTTCACCTTTCTACCCTTCTTTTACTTTCCAGATGTTCCAAAGAAGTTATTTTTTACTTTTATATTCAGGGGAAGAAAGGTTATTTTTACAAAATCCAAATTAAAAAAAGGCTTTCAAGCTCTCTGGAAAGATAGGTAAGAAACTGGTCACGGTGGCTGCCTCTGGGGACAGTAACAGACTGTGCATAGGAAATTTTTAAAATGGTGAACCAATAATACTTTTACAAAATAACTATTGAGTTTCTCTTGGCTCATCTTTCAAATGTCACTTTCCTGAGGGAGGCTTTTTGCGATCATGCCCACCTCCAGTCCGGTTCCCTGTGCCTCTGTGGGCCCTGGTACTGGGCACTCCACAGGTGATGGCCCCATTATGGGGGGGACTGTCATTGTCCTTACTTGTCTCCCTGCCTCACATTCTGAAGCAACATAAGAGCAGGGACTGCCCTCGTAACCCCAGCCCCAGCTCAGTCCCCGGTCCATGAGGTGTGCTCAATAAGTATTTGTGAGATAGCAGAAGGGGCATATTTCTTGTGTTTGCCTGCCTGCCTGCCCACTCTTAAACTTCAGAGCTGCTCGTGTCTCAGCTTTGCTCTGGCATCTCTCCGGAGACCGTCCTGGGAGGACAGGGAAGGGACCTCATTCCCGCCCACCCCCTCCCCGCTGCTCCCACGCCTCTCACCGGTACACCTGATGCCGATAGCTGTCTCTGTCATCGAGAAGCCCACGGGGCACACTCGGGCCACCTCCTGACAGCCACCATGGTTACAGGTGAGGTCACAGCCGTACTCCCCACAGGGTCCGTGGGCGTCTGAAACAGGCACCGCACCTGTGAGCATGCGCCACTCCACAGTCCCAGCCGCCCCCGCCTTCCCCGGCTCCTCCTAAATTCTGCTGGGAAGGGGGCTCTGGAGGCAAACAGGCCTGAGTTTAAATTCAGCTCTGCCACTTACTGGCCATGTAACCCTGGTCGAGACACTAGCTTCTGTGCCGCGGTTTCATCATCCACAACATGGGAATGAGAATGCCTACCTAATAGGGTTGTTTGAAAATGATATGCTAGGGCACAATTGCCCAGTGCCTGGCATATTCTCAGTGTAAATAGAGTTCTTCCCATCAGCCATTGCCCGCCCCCAGTTACCTGGGCAGGTGGGCCCTTGCTCTCCATCCTGGCAGGAGCAGACATTGGGAGCGATGCAGATGCCACTCCCGCAGCCAAAGGAGCAGAGGGCTGAGAGGATAAAGACAGGTGAGGGATTGGGGACTGGGGCCCCCAATCTGTCCCTCAGGCAAGCCCACGGAATGAGCGCCCTGCTGTGGAGGATGTTTGGGGCACGGGGACAGGCACTTACGAAGGGTGCAGTGTCCACTGCCCATGGAGGGCGCCCAGCCAGGGCAACAGCCACTCCCGAACCCCGAGAGGCAGACGTGGGGGCCCAGCCGGCGTCTGCAAGAGAGGAGAGAGCACCTTCCACATTCTGTACCAAGGGGAGGATTCATCTACTGGGCAGTGAAAGCCTCCCAGCCAGTCAGTACGTCAGTCAACAAACAGTTCTGGAGACCTCCTCCACCCCCACTCCCCGGGAGGACAATGGGAAGTTTCCACAGAAAAATGCCTCAGACAGTCAGTCCCTTCTGGAGGCAGGACAAAGACAAAGGTATAAGGGAACAGATACTAGTTTCCTACAGATGCCTGCCACGTGGACACAGAGCAAAGAGGGTCTAAGAGCTGAGGATAGAAGACCGCAATGGATGAAGAGCCGCAGGGATGGCTACCTCAGGGCCTTTGCACTTGCAGTCCCCTCTGTCAGGAATGTTCTTCCCCAGAAACACACAGCTCCCCCACTCCTGTAAAAGGTCTCTCTGCTTATGTCACCTTTTCAGAGATGCCTACTTGTCCACCCTTACCTTGCTTTATTCTGCTTCATAACACTTACTTCCTGGGACATTAAATTACTTATTAGTTTGTTGATTTGTTCATTGCCTGGCTCCCCTACCACTCCCTGAGGACAGGGGCTTCATCTTTTTTCTTCAACTCCGCAGCAAGGGCAGCGCCTGGCACATCATAGGTGCTTAATAAATGGCTGTTGAGGGAAAGGTTGAGAAGGAAAGCCAACAATAAAGAGAAAGGGGGGAGCTGGAGAGAAGTCATTCCCCAGGTGACATCTCTGGGATGGGGGAGGGGGCATCGGTGAGCTGCCCAAAGGAGTGAAGGGGAATCCAGTGTGCTCGAGGCTGGGTGAGGCAGTCCAGCCATGAACAAGCCACTTTCCCCACCTTCAAGGGGCGGACAAGGAACCAGGTATAACAACATAGCGGGACAAGTGCCAGAACATTACAGGCTATGGAGGTCCAAGGAGCTCAGGGGAGGTTTCCTAGGCTGAGGCTGGAGAGAGAATAGGAGCAGCCGGTGAGAATGGAGGAATGTTCTACACAGGAGTTGCATGTGCACGGGCCTGGAGGGGGACAGAGACGATGACTAGAACTGGTTCTGGGATGGGCTGGGCAGAGGATGATGAAGTCCAGCCTGGTTTGAACTGGGAATCCTGCTGCAAAAGAATAGGGACAAGAAAACCCTTCCCAGGGACTTCTGTGGTGGCACAGTGGTTAAGAATCCACCTGCCCATGCAGGGGACACGGGTTCGAGCCCTGGTCCAGGAAGATCCCACATGCCACGGAGCAACCAAGCCTGTGGGCCACAACTACTGAGCCTGCGCTCTAGAGCCCACGTGCCACAACTACTGAGCCCACGTGCCACAACTACTGAAGCCCGAGCGCCTTGAGCCAGTGCTCTGCAACAAGAGAAGCCACCGCAGTGAGAAGCCCGCGCACCGCAACGAAGAGTAGCCCCCGCTCGCCACAGCTAGAGTAAGCCCGCACGCAGCAACAAAGACCCAACGCAGCCAAAAATAAATAAATTAATTTAAAAAAAAAAAGAAAAAGAAAACCCTTCCCAACTGTGTTTTATAGAGCACCCACCCATGATGTGCCAGGCACGGCAGCAGGCACTGGGGACATGAATGGAAAGACCCAGTCTGCTCTGCGGGAGAACAATCTGTGTCAAAAGTGACAAATACTCTAGAAAGGGAAACTCAGGGCACATGGCAAAACAGAAACGTCTGCAGAAAACTGTCCCTAGAGCCTCCAAGAGCCTTTTCGCTCTCTGAAGTCATCACAGAAGAAGGGGCCCTGGAAGTGGGTGGGGGATGCAGCAGGGATGTCTCACCCGCTGCCCTCGCTGGAGCGATTAGGGCAGCAGCCTGGGAAGGAGAAGCCGGCAGCTCCTGCTCCTCAGATGGGGCTCTCAAAGGGACAGGGGTGCCACCAAAGCGGCAGATGGAAGGATTCCCGGGAGGCTGGTGGAGCCTCACCCTCAGGTGGGCAGGGGCCGAGCGCCCTCCAGAGCGCCCCAAGGAGCCTAGGGCTGGCGGTGACGGGGAGACAGGTGGCAGGCAGGAAGGCTCTGACACGCCGCGGAGCCGGGCCGATCTGAGCAGGAACTGGCGGTGGCTGCGGAACACACGTGCGAGTTGCGAGCCTGGCGGGGCCGCCCCCCTGCGCGCCCCCGAGGCCGTGGCCGCGGGCCAGGCCGCCCGCTGACACCGTGTTCCCTCGCTCGGAGCATCACGCACACACGCGCTCGACCCGCGGCGGCCCGGCCTCCGCCGGGAGGAGACGCTAGGGGAGGGCGACATCAGTCGGGAAAGCAAAGGGGCAAAACACCCAACCCCCGCCCGCGCGCACACACAGGCGGAAACCGAAACATAACCCAAAGAGACCCCGGCGGCTACAAGGTCCACGGCGTGCGCAGAGCCTGGACACAGGGAAAGCCCCCAGCCTCAGAGCGGCCAGAGCCGCGGGGCAGGCCAGGCACTGCCTAGGCAGAGCCACGGGCACGTTCGGGAGCGAAAGCCAGCCAGTCCGGAGACCAGGTGGCACGTCCCGGGGTCCCTTCGCCAGGGGTCAGGGCTCCACGGGACTCAGAGCGGCTCACCTAGCGCCTGGATCTCCGTTCCCCCCCGCCAGATCCCAATTAGGACAGCCCCGGCCAGGGGCGCAGAACGGGCACCCGCCCAGAGCACAAGCTGCTGTCCCTTTGTCCGGACCTCCTGGGCTGCGCCCGCGCGCGGACAGTGGCCCAGGGGGGCGCCCCGACCCGCAGCTCCGGGACGCCCCTCCGCGCCTCCCCGCACCGCGCCGGTAGCGCTCCCACGGAGGGGCAGGGGAGGGGCGCGGGGCTCTTACCTCTCGGCCCCGAAGTGCCCGGGCGTCTTCCTCCCGGTGTAGCCGCGGGCCGGGGTCCCCGGCAGCAGGAGCGCGACGCAGGCGGCCCGGAGGAGCAGTCCGGCCCACATGACCGGCGGCGGCGGGTCCCCCCGGCTCGGCTAGGCTCCGGCGCCGAGCGCGGGGGAGGGGGCTGCCGGCCCTCGCCCCTCCTCCTGGCGCCGCGGGGAGCGAACCAGCGAGCCCCTAGCTGGCACGCGGAGCCGAGCAGGGGGGCTGGGGACGCCGAGAGGAGGGGCACGGGGCCGCGAGGAGACTCGGCGGACGGCTGGGCGGGGGGTCTCTGGCACCTCGGAACGAAACACACAAAAGGGAAAGGCGCCTGCCCGCCCGCTCGCCGGTGGCCATCAGGGGAGGCGCGGAGCCCGGGGCGGGGGCAAAGATCAGGGACCCCTGGGGGCGGGGTTTCGTCCTCGGCCCACACCCCCGGCCCGGGTTTGGGAGTCGGCTTCCTGCGAAGGGCTATGGGCGTCAGACTGAGGCCCGGGGAGGAAAGAGACTCCGGGAACAAGGCTGGAGCAGGAGGCTGCGCGCCCCGGGCATTGCTGGTCTAGGTGGATCCCGAGATGACTGTGTTGTACAAGGTGGGACGCTGGATCGTTTCGCTGCTGAGCACTTCTAGGCCGGCCCCCAGCCTGCCAACAGGTCTGCACCCTAACCCTGGGTGCGCCGGTCAGTGGGTCCACCTGCTCCCTGGTCAGGGGGCACTAGACAGTCTTGAACCCACAGATTCCTCTTTGTCCCCTTCTGCAGCTGCCTCAGGCCACAGTCAGAAATGGTAGGCAGGGAAGTGGTGAGCAGGTGGCGGATGAAAATCAGGATCATCCAGCTGGGAGAAAGCTGAAAGGTTGACTAAATTCTACCTTCAGCTCTGTGCAGGAGACTTCCCTAGCCGCCCAGACCCCATCAGTCAAGCTTTTGCTTAAACACTTACAGGGATGAAGACCTATCAAAAGGCAGCCCAATCCAATTTTGAATAACTCCATTTGTTAGGAAGTGTTTTTTCTTCCTAGTTCCTTTGGTTCTAGCTCTGCAGTTCCCACTGGGTACCTCAGCCTGTCACTAAGGTCCTTAACACCGGTGGCCACAAATGAACATGGTACACCAACAGTGGTCTGGACTCTTGCCTCCTTCCTTCCAGATGCCACACTTCTATCAACACCGTCTAACATTACCTGGCTTTTTTGGCAACCCCATGAAGCTGTTAGTTCATAACAAAGTTTACAGTAAAGGGAAGCCTCAGATGCTTTTTGTTGTCATGTCTTTTTGTTATTAGACACAAGCTACTAAGCCGATCTCCTGACCTGAACCTGTGTGGTTGAGTTTTTGCAGATGTTCACTTTAGGGCCGTTATCTCACCTTGTTAGTTTTGACCCGTCTAAGTAACACATTTTCAAAACGTAGGTTGCCAAAATACTCTGTATCGTGAGATGAATGCTACTTCCATATTTATGTCCCTTCTGAGTCCTAACGACCCTCAGGCCATCTTTCCTTTTTTGTCTCAAACATCCAAAGGTGCACTTTCCCCCTCTGCCGCTGACTGCATTCCTCACTGTCGCTTACAAAGTACTTCAATGCCCACCTTCAAGGTCCAGAGTCAGAAATCTAGCCCTGAATTATTCAGTAGGGATCAACAAAGCCCTTCCTTCACTTGAGCCCGCAAAATCTATCACACCACTGCCCTTATCATTCCTACCTAGACTACCACTCAGTGTCAAACAGGTGCTCATTCTTCCTGGCCCTAGAAGCTACCCACAAGTTCTTAACACTTTTACACAGGACAAGGTTCCTTTTACACACCTGTCACTCCTTGTGCCATCTCCTCTCACACTTCCGCACACCTCGGCTTTCTCCATTCTGAACTCGACTACTTTATGGTGCCCCAAGCCCTCCATATCTCACCCCTGTAACTCTGACAGGCTTTGCTCCATATTGGTCAGTGGGCAGCTGCAATGACTGAGATGCAAGTTTGTGCTTAAAGAAAATCCTCATCTACCCTCAGGAGGAGGAGCTCAGGACATTTAAGACTAAATTCCTACCAGTGAATTTTGAAAGACACTTTCTAAACAGCCCCTGACATTTCTTTCATTTCCCATTTCTTTGACCTTATGGCATTCACCTTGCTCCTCACATCAAGTTTGCGTCTTTAGTTTGGTTTTCACCATTTTCTGTTTTTCTTGTCTTTTGGTTTGTTTGCCCTTGAGGCTTCTCAAAGTTTGGACCCTGAGAGTCGCTCACTTAATATCATTCATCCTCAAGGACTAGTTTGGGCACTTATTAGTTCCTCAGTGTTTCCTCCCCAGTTCTGTGGCTTGTGGCTTCTCACTTACAAAAGGGACCCTCCACCGAGGGCGGAGGATTCAAGTTGTTGTTGGCTGTAGAAAGAAGGCCTCTGGCTTGTGACCCTTCCAAATGGTCATGTGATGAGTCAGTGTTTCTATTATTCTCCCAAAGGTCCATTCGTGCAGAGGCCTGGAGTGAGGCGAGCTCATCAGCGCCTACATGGAAAGGAGCCATTCCAGCTGGCTGTAGCAAAGCTCCAAAGGCAACCTTTCACCCTGGGAGAGGTGATTAATGGTTTTAAGAGGGGATGTGGGAGTGTGGCAGTAGAACATCAGTTTCCAAAGGATTGCTGGAATTCAATCCGGAGTGGACATACCCAAGATTGTAGGAAACAAAAAACTGCAAGGACTCCAGTTTCCAAAGTCAAGACTGAAGCCACTGGTTAAGTAATAACCTTCTACTGAACGTAGCAGGTCTCCGTGGCTGAGGTCAGACCACTGAAAAGCATCAGAATAATCATCCCACCACGTTCTGTTTTTCTGACCTTGGCACCTTATAGTCAATCCTCCCATCTAGGATTAAATTTTTTAAATAATCACAATCTGGAGACCGTTGCTTGCCTGCCTCATTAAAGCTGGTCTCTGGCATGGGGGCGGGCCTTTTCAATTCAAACCATGACTTGAAGAATTCAAATCACAGTGTTGAGTTTCAAGTTCAAACTGTGGTTTTTGAGAGATGATTATTTTTTCCCCTAAGACCCTTATCCTCCACCCTCAGAAACCCCAGGAGAGTGAGGGGAAAAGAACGGTAAAGAAACACAAGGAATGCCTCCAGGGAAGGAAGGAAACTTACTCCGGAAGACCCCCAAAGCAGAGATGCTTCCTTGCTCTTTTCCTTTTAAGCTAGAATCTCTCAAAACCACAGTTTGAACTTGAAACCACAATTTTCCTGACACTGTATCAAAGGCTGGTCTTAAAGGAGCCAGCCAATATGCCTGGGATCAACCCTGCTCCACTGTTGGGACAGAGCAGCCTTTATTCCCACTGGATCACTGGTGGAAATATGGGCCCAGACACTCTGACCCACTGAGCTGAAAGAAGACAGGCTCTGTGTGCTGGATAGAAAGGTGAACCCCAAATGTGCCCTACTCCTGTATTTTCAAACCTAAGGCACCAAAGGTTTACTCAATTAAACCAGAAGAAATAAAATCAGAATCCAAAGCCCATGTGGCAACAGGAAGCTGGGCAGTGCACGAGGAGCAGTGCCTGGGGGGCTAGTTGGCTGAATGTTCCATATGCAACTGGCTGTAAAATGACATAAGGAAAGGCAGGCCAAGCAACCCCCAGGCCCTGGACATTACTAACACAGGCACCTGGGAATCAAACGATGACTACAGAGTCAAGGGCAACCAAAGACCACTGAATTTCAAAACCCTGACATCCATCATCCTTGGGATCCCACCAAGAGCGATCACCTGACAAAGGAGACGTACAGACGACATTTTGCTACTTGAAAGGAATGTTCCAGCAGCAAGGACAAGGGACTGCTGCAGTGGCTGTGAAGGAGGGAATGGAGCTTGCAGTAAACTGGGCACAGAGTGACTGAGATGCTGGAGAGTCGAGCAGGGGAAGAAAAGCAGAAACAAATGGATCCTTCTTCTTAGACTCTACTTTATTAGGTAAAACTCAGAAACTAACCACCAATTCATGTCCCCCACCTCCTTCCCTCTGAAGAAGGCAGTTCCCCAGAGACAAAAAGGCTGTGGCTTAGAGATCATCCACCATCTGCAGGTTTTCTACTCAAGCAGCCCACTGTCTGGTGCTCAGCCCTCCAGACCAAAGCTCTCAGAGGCAACAGAAGAAAGCAAAGGAAGCTCTCATTTCAAAGACGACGAACCCCTCCCACCCCTCCTCCCTGCTACCCACAACCTCCCCACACCCCCAACCTAAATAAAAAGATAGTGAGGACAATGCATGAGTGTGGGAGACAGACAGACAGACAGACAGACACACACACACACACACACACACAGCTTCCTTTCAGCCAAAGAGCTGCAAAATTGCTCCCTGGAAGGAGGACAACTGGCTACACCAATCAAGGCTTGGTGGCCCAAGGTGATGGCTGGAATCATAAGAGACTGGTAAAAATCCAGGGAGAAAATATTTCACCTTCAGCCCTTTCCCAGGTCTCCAGCGAACTGGTTTTAGTTCTACAAAATCCCTGTTTCCACACAGGTAGGCCGTGGGTTCTAGGGCAGCTGGCCTAGGGAAAGATTTCCCATGGCCAAGAGACAACGGCAGGGGAGGAGGAGGAGAGCAGGAGGGCAAAGCCTTCAGAGAGGGCCTGGGAAAGGGGATTCCTGCCCTCGGCTAATGGATCCGCGTTAACTCCTCCACAACCTTGATCAGGTCATCCGCAGTGGCTTCTCGCTTCATTCCACTGCCATCGTCATACTGCAACGAGGAAGGGGCAGGAGGAGAGGCTGTGAGGGTGCTCTCGCTCCCCTGGGGAAGGGGATGCCCACCACAAGGGAGGCACCCCATTCTACCACTGCCATGCAGGGAGGAAGGACTCACAGTCAGAAGCCCACACCTCTCCTTGGGGGTTCAGGTCAGCAAGGTCTGCTGACAGCAAAGCTGCCCGGAGCCTGCCACCCAGTATATACTTCCCCAGAGGCACCATGTCCAGTGGGCAATGCCCCAAACCCCAGCACCATGGAAACTTCTCTTCCCTACAGGATCCTGACCCTGCCCCCTTCCTACAGGTCTGCCAGAGATCCCAGACATGCCCAAATGTGCCCTCGTTGCTAAAGTTACAGTGTTTGGTGCCTGATGGGGGAACCCACGAGCCTCAGCTTTATCTCCTTGCCCTTGGACCCCACCTTCCCGCGTGGGTAGAAGAAAACTTGAAAAGGGCCGTTAGAACGTGGGGACCGAGGGAGGGAAGGCCCCGGAGTTCTGCCGGCCTCCTGGTATGCCCGGCCCTGCAAGGGACTTGAGAAACTGGCCCAGGGCTAAATCCTGAGCAGCTCACCTGCAGGTTTGCCACAACCTCCTGCATCTTGGGCCGGCTGATGTCCAGGAAACTCTCAATCAAGTCCCCATCGATGAAGCCTGTGGCTGGTTCTGTCTTCCGTTCAGTATGAAAGGATCTCCAGGTGGACAGGTGAGTTAAGGAAAGTGCCAATTATCTGGAAATAAGTACCCTTACTATAAGTCACCCCCACCTCTGCACAAGACCACAATCTAAAACTATCATCAGGATAATCAGGAAACATTTTCAACTAAAAATCACATGGCTTTTGGGACAGTTTTAGAATTTCAAAGACCTATAAACTATTACCTCATCCAATGGTTCTTAACTGGAGTAACTGTCAAAATAACATTAAAAAAATACAAGGAATTCCCTGGTGGTCCAGTGGTTAGGACTCTACGCTTTCAATGCCATGGGCATGTGTTCGATCCCTGGTTGGGGAACTAAGATCCCGCAAGCCGTGCAGCAAGGCCAAAACCAGTTTAAAAATTAAAAAATACAGATTAAAACAAAATACAGATAAGACTCTTAGTTCAGAGCCTGGACATGTATGGATGGTTTTTTTTTTATTTTATTTTTTTACAAGTGCTCCATGTGAACTGGATGCTTCCCTGGGAAGAAAGAACCACTCTAAGTCTAGCCTTGACCTTCACAGATCAATAAACTGAGGCTCGGGACTTCCCTGGTGGCACAGTGGTTCAGAATCCTCCTGCCAATGCAGGGGACAAGGGTTCAAGCCCGGGTCCGGGAAGATCCCACATGCCGCGGAGCAACTAAGCCCGTGCGCCACAACTACTGAGCCTGTGCTCTAGAGCCCACGAGCCACAACTACTGAAGCCCGCGTGCCTAGAGCCCATGCTCTGCAACGAGAAGCCACCGCAATGAGAAGCCCACGCACCACAACAGAGTAGCCCCTGCTCGCCACAACTAGAGAAAGCCCGTGCACAGCAACGAAGACCCAATGCAGCCAAAAATAAACAAAGAAACAAACTGAGGCTCAGTAAGACAAGAGATGCGCCGAAAGTCCTGCGGGTTGTGGCAAAAACCAACCCTTCAGCCTCCCTCCTCCCTCACAGACTCATAGCGGGAGCCCCTCGCCCCTCCCGCCTCCCGCCTCCCTCGGGCTCCTTGTCTCTCTCCCATAATAAACAAACTTCCAGCAGTACTTGGATCCTAAGTGTCCCACGGGGGCTGATCCTTGGGCTTCTGGAGTTTGCACATTCTTTGCTTTTCCCCTCTTCTTCCGTTAGCCTCTCTAGTGAGGGTCCTCAGACACTACTGCCTCCAACAAGATCTCTGAAAGGACGTTCCGAAGTTGTGATCTAAACTTACGTTTGACAAGCAACACCAGAAAGGCCAGAGGCAGACACATTTCAGGAACAAAAATGCACATTTTCAAGATGAACCAGTGAAGCTGGGTGATAAGTACATGGGGACACACTACACTGTTCTCTCCACTATTGTGTGTTTGAAATTTTCCATAAGAAAAGGTTTTTTAAAAGCCTGTTCCCCACGGGAACCTAGTCAAGACATTTCCTAAACGGACAGCAGTTTCCAGAGGCTGCTTAGGGTAATGCAGCTCTCTGCCTGGGTCAGGACATGCTTCCTAGCAAGGGGGCACCTCTGGGAAGGATATAAGGAGTGTTCAATCTTGCCCACACTTTTGATGACTTTATTGAGTCGATTCTGCATGTCCAACAAGAGGTTGTACCAGCTCTCTGACAGTGAGGTCACCAGGCCTGAGGAAGCAAAGGGAACACGGAGCTGCAGAGCGGGCACTGCCCACCAAGAGCAGCCCAGGCAGCAGCACGAGGAAGGACGAGCTGGCCACAGGCTCCTCCGCGAAACCCTGCTCTCCCTCGTCCCCCAAAACGGGAACGCTGCTCTCAGGAAGGAGGCGTGCACGGGGTGCGCCCCCCAGAGGTCACCCTTACCAATCATGCCGTTGACCGTGCCGAAGAGCACCGAGCCCTGGGTAGGGGTGGAGGTCTCGCCCAGATTCTGCATGACCAGGGAGCCGTGGCAAAAGACGTTGACAAACTCGCCCAAGTGGAAGAGCCCAACCTCCTGGAGGTGCTGCCGCTCCTCGTCGGTGGTGGCAGCGCTGCGAGGCAACGCGAGAAGCTCACTACCCAGACTTCTGTCCCCCCGACGGGGCCCCGACAAGGACTGCGTGCAGCGGACAGACTCCCCGGTGAGCCCCCCCTGCTCCACAGCAGAGGATCCTGCCTGTCTCATGGAAACCCTAACCCTCTGTGAAGAGGAGCACCGGAGCCTGAGAGAGGACCCAGCGTCCTCATTCCCCGCAGACCATACCCACAGCTGGTCACTCACCTATCCTTCTGACACACAAACAAGTTAAAGGCATTTTCAGCCCCCAGGAAATTGTCATCATCCAAGATTTCCACAGCACTCATCCAGTTGGGGTTAAAGTCTCGAGCGATCTTAAAAAAGACAAGGTACAAAAGGAAACACAATCAGCAGTTTGCATGGAAGCCACTGCTGGGACTTGGCCAAGAGCCTGCCCTGCCCCATGTTTAACCACCACCCCTTCAGAGAGATTCTCCCCACAGTCTGGCCAACTCAGCCCAGAAACGGAGCCTACTCAGAGCTCACGCTGGGGGTTTCTAAAAACACTTAATGGGTGCAGAATGTAGGCTCCAGGGATGACATTTCTGCCCTCACTGGGCTTGACTATCCCTCACCACCAAGAAACACCCGCGGGGTCGCCGCTTAAGGGAGCAGTCTGCCCCCGCCCCACTACCTCTTCGAAGTTGCCCTCCATGGGCTTGTAGGCCAGCAGCAGCACCGAGCGCATGAGGTCGCCCACCAGGATGAAGTCGCCCTTGGTCTTCAGGTACAGGGCCATGATGTTGTTGTAGTGGTTGCACTCGGTGCGGAGCTCCTTCTCCGTCGTCCACTCATAAAGCCGCACCTGGCACAGGCGTTGCACTTCTGTCAACCCGAGGGGCCCAAACCCTCCTTAAGCCTCCATCTGCAGCACCATTTGCCCAAGTGCAATGTGGGGTGTGGAGTGGTTTGGTGTGGAACTTGCGTGAACGTTTTTAATTTCAGTGTTATGTATTTATGAAAAATGAAAATAGAATGAGCCCATGAAACTAACAATACAAACTTTTCCTGTATATAAGAAAATGAGTCAGGGTAAAGAAAATATTAAGTAAACAGTAACGCAAGTAATACTACGCACGTGACAAGACATGGTTTTGTGACGGAAGTCTGGTAACCGGCCTACGGAAATGGCTCCGGAAAAAGAGGATCCATCTCCAATTTCCTGATCAGAAAGGAACAAGATCACCTCCCAACAAACGGCCTCTTCTAACCCCCTCTCAAAACTCACACATTCCTGGCACCTTTTGATGTGAACCCAATAAGCCAAGAAAATAGCATGGGAAAGTCCAACAGAAGCTACAGGACTCTAAAGCACTAGAGTCTGTGGCCACCCCTCCACCCAAAGGTTAAAAAATACCCCTTTTTTCTTCTCCACTGCAGTGTCTCTTCAGTTACAACTACAGCTCCAAAAGAATGAAGATGCTTTAGAATCAGCAGATACACATGAAGATACTCAGCCCAGCCCAGCCCTGGCAGACCCTTCAGGGTCCAGGCAGCCCCACCCATGGCCTCTGCACATGCAGACACTCTGGACAGAATACATTAAGCCACGATTTCTCAGGATGCGTCCAAAGGACCCTAGCTCCACAGGTATGCACTCCAAGAGTCATTCGTATCATTACAAGGGCTACCACACATCCATCGGCAGAGTGAAGGGAGCCCAGAACACCCCAGACTGGGGTAAGCCCAGCCTGGCTGGGCCTCCAGTCCCCCAAGAGTGGAGTAAAGTAGAGGCCAAGAGCTCCACACGCTCCTGGGAACACACCCCACACGCCCCTCTTCATACTCCCGGCCTCCCTTTCTGCCGTGGAGATGGTCAGGACCAAGGTCAGACACCACCAAAATCCAAGACTCCCACTCTCAACCCAACAGGTCCTAGATCCCCACTGTCCAATACGGTAGCCACTAGCCACATGGCGACAAATACCTGAAATGTGGCAAGCCCAAACTGAGATGTGCTTTAAGTGTGAACCACACACGAGATGTGGAAGTCTTGGTATGAAAAAAATGTAAAATTATCTCACTAATAACTTTTATATTGATTACATGTTGAAATAATACTTTAGATGTACTGGGTTAAATAAAATACATTACTAAAATTAATTTCACCTACTTTGAACTTTTATTCATGTGGCTACTAGACAGTTTAAAATTATACATGTGGCTCCTGTATTTCTATTACACAGCAACGGACGTCTTATAATCTGACCGCTCCCAATTCCTGCATCTGTTCACTGTACCCTCTGCAATACAGGGTCACTAGTCACAGGCAGCCTGCTCTCTAGCCGATCCCTTGTCAGTCTAACTGAAATGCTGATCTTTCAAAAGGGCTCTGTGGCCCTCTCAACTTGGCTTTTCTCTCTCCCACTGTCCCTCGTACCACTGGGACTACAGGGAGGACAGCCTTCCATGCATCCTGCCTGCCTCCTAAACACGCCAGCTCTCAAGTTCACACCACCAGACAACTACCCCACTGTCACATCTCCACCCCCACGCCATCACTCTCTCCTAACATGACACCCCAGTAATTCTTGGTGACTTTAATATTCACAGAGAAGATCCTTCCAATACCCTGATCTCTGTCCTTTTCTGACCCCCCTCTTCCCCACCTATCTTGTCCATTCCTATGGTCACCCCTTAAGAGCCTGTCATTAAAAATAACTCCAGAATCTTCTGTCCCCAGTTTCACTGCTTCTCAGATGCCCAGAGTCCATCACCACAATCCTTGTCTTACGGATTCTCCACTCCCTTGCCCCTCTCTCCCTCGATCATGCTCACCCAACAAAAACAGACTTTGGTAAAATTAATTTTCAACTACAAGCTGAGGAAAACCCACCAACCAGCATGACTGGTCTCATTTTAAATTCATACCTCCTCCACTCTCCTCAAAACTCTTAATACCATGGGCTTCCCTGGTGGTGCAGTGGTTAAGAATCCACCTGCGACTGCAGGGGACACCAGTTCAAGCCCTGGTCCAGGAAGATCCCACATGCTGTGGAGCAACTAAGCCCGTGCGCCACAACTGCTGAGCCTGAGCTCTAGAGCCCACGAGCCACAACTACTGAAGCCCGGACACCTAGAGCCCATGTTCCGCAACAAGAGAAGCCACCGCAATGAGAAGCCCGCACGCCGCAACGAAGAGTAGCCCTCGCTCGCCGCAACTAGGGAAAGCCCACGCGTAGCAACGAAGATCCAACACAGCCAAAAATAAATAAATAAATAAATAAATAAAAACTCTAATACCTCCTCTTCCAGCCTTCCTCTCAGCTACTTCACAGAAGATGGACACAACCAAAGGAGGATTTCCACCTGCTTCCACCACCTGAAGCCAACACTGTGCATTAGAGCCCCCTTAGCTACTCAAAACATGGCTCCAGCAACTCTCCTTTAATGGACCCTTGCCATCAGCTAGAAGTGTGCAGCAGTATTTCCTAACTTAAAAAATTAAAGGGCTTCCCTGGTGGCGCAGTGGCTGAGAGTCCGCCTGCCGATGCAGGGGACACGGGTTCGTGCCCCGGTCCGGGAAGATCCCACATGCCGCGGAGCGGCTGGGCCCATGAGCCATGGCCGCTGAGCCTGCGCGTCCGGAGCCTGTGCTCCGCAATGGGAGAGGCCACAATAGTGAGAGGTCCGCGTACCGCAAAAAAAAAAAAAAAAAAAAATTAAAAACTCTCCTGTGCTGACATTCCTCTGTAGCTACCCCATTACTCTCTTCTTTACTGCAAAACTCCTGGAAAGGGTTTCCTGATCCCAGCTGTTCTCGCCTCCTTGTCCTGGTTGAACCCTCTCCAGCCAGGTTCCATCCCCACCACTCAACCAAAAGCGCTAAACCAATGGCCATTTCTCGATCCTTATGTTATCTGACCCACCGACAGCACTGGCAGTTTATCGCTTCCCTCCTGCTTCAACTACTTTCTTTCCATGGCTTCCAGAACACTTTTCTTGGTTCCTCTCCTACTTCACTAGGCACCTCCTCTCTGTTTGGCTGAATCTTCCTTCTCGCCCCAACTTTGAAAGGCTGGCGGGCCCCAGGGCTCAGCCTTCAGATCTCTCCTCTACCCACTCTCAGCAGGTAGGTGATCGCCGGTGATCACCACTCTCAGCTTTACATGCCACCTAGTAACTGCCACACTGGCATCTTCAGTCTGCTTCTTGCTAGAACCCATACCTCTCTCATCCACCTACCTACCTGACATCTCCACTGAGATGACTACTGAAACTTAGCATTTTCAAAACCAAACCTCTGGTTTCCCCACTGCAACATAAGAAGAAATATACATTTGGTCTCTGCCCCCCGTTCCTGACATAAAGCTCCTAAAACCTTTGTTATTTCCTAATAGGAATGTTTTACACAGAGCTCCTAAATCCCTTGGAATTTCCTAGGCGATAGGAATCTTTCGTTCTAATGATGCAATTCTTGGTGGTTCCTGGATAGCTACAGGATGGGGGCTGGTCACCAGAAAGACCAAGCCATGAACAGAAGCTTGGAACTTTCAGCACCACCCCCATTCTCCAGGGAAGAAAGAGAGGCTGGAGACTGAATTAATGATGGATCATACCTATATACAGAAGCCTCTACAGAAATCTCTAAACTATGGGGTTCAGAGAGCTCTTGGGTTGGTGAACACAGCCACGTACTGGGAGGGGAGCGCATTCCAACTCCACGAAGACAGAAGTTCCTGCCCGCAGGACCCTTTTGGACCTTGCCCTACGTACCTCTCCATCTGGCTATTAATTTGTATCCTGTATAAAATCCTTTGTAATATGCCACTAAATGTAAGTAAACCTTTCAAATGAAATGTTGTAGTGGTTTGCACTCAGTGCAACACATTATCAAACCTAAGGGGGAGGGGAATTTGGGGAACCCCTGACTTTGTACCAAGTCAGACAGAAGTTTGGGGACCACTACTTAGGACTGGGGTTTGAAGTAAGGACAGTCTTGTGGGACTGAGCCCTTAAACCTGTGAGGTCTGACACTAACTCTGGGTGGCTAATGTCAGAAGTCAATTAAATTACAGGACGCCTGGTTGGAAAACTGGTTGGTATAGGGATTAAAAACCCCACATACGGTGTCAGAAGTGTTGTGAGGAAAAGAAACAGTTTTCCTTTCCCCTCCAAACCTGCTCCACTCACAACCTCCCCCCATCAGTACAGAGCAACACCATCCTTGTTACTCAGGCCAAAACTCTTGGCCCTTTATTCCCTTCTCACGCCTCATCTTCAATCCATCACCAGAGGCCCTCAATACTAACATCTGCAGAATCTGACTACCCTTCACCTCCTCTATCAGCACCCTGCTCCCAGCAACCATCAACTGCTATCTGGATCATCACCAGAGCCTCCTAACTCATCTCACTGCCTCTACTCTTGGTCCCCTGCGACCTTTTCCAGGATGCGCAATGAGCTTTTCGAAATATAACTACAGTCATGTCACTCATTCGCTCGAACCCTCTAGAGGTCTGCATCACCCTCAGAGTAAAACCCAAAGTCCTGACACACTCAGCCTATCAGGTTCCACAAGTGCTGGCCCTCCGCTGCCTCTCGGACTCATCTCCCAGCACCCAGCAGCGCCCACCCATGCAGAGCGCAGGCTCCTGGCACTTGTCTTCTCCCAGACCAAGGCATGGCTTGCTCCCTCCCTTCCTTCAGGAACCTGCCCCAACGCCACTGTATAAACAAGACCCTCCTGACCACATGACAGAACAGCGCCACCTCCCATGCTTGCTCTGGTACTCCTTCAGCTTTTTGTCCCATTTTTATTTCTCACCATGTATTTCTCATCGTCCTGGGTACACATATGTATTCTATTTGCTCACTGGCCCCAGAAGGCTAGCTCTTTGTCCATTTCGTCTACTGCTACATCCCAACTACCAAAACAGTGCCTGGTATTCTCCAAGTGTTCAGTTAATATTTCTTGAATGAATGTCGATTTAAAGTATTTAAATGTCTCTCTATTCTTGATCTTCTCAGAACCTTTAATATGATAAGATACACCGTGAAGCTTCTAAGAAGAGGATACAGGATACAGCAGTTCCCAAATGTATTTGACCATGAAACTCATTTTTTTTTTGCAAGGGAGGAGGTGGGGTCATGCCAGAAGCAAAGTGGCATATTTCACAGGCCTAGTATTTCAGGGACGTACTCAGGATAACGCGGTTTGGCTCATTTTGTTCCACAAAGATGAAATATTCTCACATCACAACACATTCTAAGCACAGGGACCATAGCTCTCACCCCTTTCTCAATTCCCGCAGCGCTTAGGATGATATGATTGGGCTTCACATAACCAAATCTGCCATCCGGTCCAACCCCAGCTCCCCACATTCCCAACCCCATCCTCCATACTCACTACTTTGTGATCCTTAAAATCGTGACACACGTGCAGCTTCAGGAAATACAAGGGAAACGTGTTCTGTGGACAATGGTGTGAGGCCTAAGGCATGACACCAGTGGGAGGGGCCTCACCGTGCTGTTGATGCTGGCTAACAACTTCCCGTTAAATTCCACCATAGAGTACACAGCCCCTTTCACCTCCTTTTCAGCCACAGTCTGTAGTTTTCCTGGGGGAAAAAAGATACTCTTAAGTCTCCTTTATGAGCCCACACTTTAACTAATCAAAAGAATCCCATGCTTCCCCTCTGGCTCTAATTCCTGCCCCCAAGACCACTCATCTGAAAGCAGGAAATACAGAGTCAGTATACACTGGGGTTAACCACCACTGGAAGTGTGAACCCCAGATGTGCAGTGATTCTACACAGCATCCAGGATGTGTCTCCCACCCTGGGACTCCAGATCTCTCTCTCAAGATGGAGACCAAATTCCATCTCAGCCATCTAATCTGAGATTTCGGGGCTGACAGCTAGTCTTTAGAACCATCTTGAGTAGGGGAGATGGGAAAAGATGTAGAAATGAACTCAAAGTGCTGACGCTGGGAAGAGGACCTTAAAGGCTGAGCAGCCAAGTGGGAAACACACCTAGGACTCCTACTAGGATTCCTAACTCTCGTTCTGGTCGGCAGGTTCTCTTATTCATAGTTCACCTCTCCCCGTTTTTCCTTCCTTTCAAAGAGTAAAAAAGGAAGAAACACGTGCTAGATTTTATTTGTGCCTCTGCTCACATACTCCACAACTCATTCAGATCATCAAGAGCTTAAGAGAAACATCATGAGTCTCACGTCACAGCAATTAACCCAAGTTCTTCTGCGTAACTGAGACTGAAACCTAAAAGAGTCTGCTTACTTTCCCAGTTCCAAATCTCTCAAAATCTGGAGACTGTGTCCGCTTACCATCTGAATACTGAAAGACCACAATACGACCCTGCTTGGGCTCCGCCTCTTCAGGGTACACCATGGCCGTGCCCACGATGAAGTACGTGTTGGGGTCTTTGCCCAACCTGCAGGAGACTAGGCTGAGGGCATACTCGTTCTGCAGGAACTGGTGGGCGTGGAGCACTAGAAGGGAGGAGAAGAGATGCGACTGGCTGACAACCCCCACGCAGGCACGCTTCTGTACTTCTGTGAGGCCCGCAGCTCAGCTCAGAGTAGATCTGCCTCCTGCTATTCCTGTCTCCTCACCAACCTATTCTGACCTGAGGAGGCCCAGCACTCTGGACTCATGGCCAACTCAGAGGCCCCACCCCTTTCTGCTCCTCCTAGGATGGTCTGCCAGTGTCTATCAAATTCTGTAATACAGCAGAGCCCAGAAGAGCCTAGCTTGGGGAGGACGTAGGTACAAAATGACAGAAAGAGCTCATGTGCACCTTCAAAGGTGTGCTGGTCAATGATAAGGAGGTTATGCACCTCCACCTCTTCTCCAAAGGAGGTCTCGTGAGGGGCTGTGCTGCTGGAGAACAGCTTGCTGGAGCTGACGCTGCTGGACAGGGCCTGGGAACAGAGAGAACACACATCACCCCTCTCAAAAGCAGAACGGGTGCTGGGAACAACAGTGTGAGCACCAGGCAGGATCAGGGAACAGTGGCTGAATCTGAACGAGGAAACCTTAAGGCTGGCCGCCTGCATGGAGCCTAAAGAACAGAGGGCTTCAAAGAGGACTCAGGGGGGCTTCCCTGGTGGCGCAGTGGTTGAGAGTCCGCCTGCCGATGCAGGGGACACGGGTTCGTGCCCCGATCCCGGAAGATCCCACATGCCGCGGAGCAGCTGGGCCCGCGAGCCATGGCCGCGGAGCCTGTGTGTCCGGAGCCTGTGCTCCGCAACGGGAGAGGCCACAGCAGTGAGAGGCCCGCGTACAGCAAAAAAAAAAAAAAAAAAAAAAAAAAAAGAGGACTCAGGGACCAAGGCTAAGGATCCAAATTCCATATGGTATTGACACAGCAATCCCAAACACCGCCAGAATCTAAGGGCATTAAAGAGCACTAAAACAGTGATGCTACGACAATCAAGAAAGCTAACGAGAAACTCAGGCGACCTATAAAGTGACAGGCTTCCACCTCTCTCAATGGGAGGAGCAGGAGAGCACTGCAAATAAAAAGAAAAATGTAAAGACCTTCTACTCTGGATTAAGGGAAGAAGCCACACCACAGATGTCTGCGAGCAAGGAAGGCAGAGAATACGTGGAATAAAACGATCAGCTAACATCTCCATTGGGTCTGTGATGTGAGGCTCCATATTGTCCCACTATTATCATTTTGCAGATGAGAAAACTGAAGCTGCCCAAGGTCACCCAGCTAGCAATAAACTTTGGAGTCAGTTCTGTCAGACTCCAAATCCCATGCTCTTACCTATTATACTGCACTGTTACCCATACCCTACACAAAGCACCCAAACTGATGTTAAGAGAAAAGGAATTATTCATCAGGCAAGGCTACCAAGTAGCAAAATCATCAACAGCCACGCTTACTCAAAGTTCTTCTCAAGCCTCTAATGAGGGGGCCAAATCCAGCTCACTGCCTGTTTTTATAAAGTTTTATTGGGGACTCCCCTGGTGGCGCAGTGGTTAAGACTCCGTGCTCCCAATGCAGGGGGCCTGGGTTTGATCCCTGGTCAGGGAACTAGATCCTACACGCATGCCTCAACTAAGAAGCCCGCAAGCCACAACCAAAGGAGCCCTCAAACCGCAACTAAGGAGCCTGCCTGCCACAACTAAGACCCAGGGCAACCAAATAAATATATAAAAAAATTTTTTTTTAATAAAGTTTTGGGACTTCCCTCATGGCGCAGTGGTTAAGAATCCGCCTGACAATGCAGGGGACATGGGTTTGATCCCTGGTCCGGGAAGATCCCACATGCCACGGAACAACTAAGCCCGTGCGCCACAACTACTGAGCCTGCGCTCTAGAGCCTGTGCTCCGCAACAAGAGAAGCCACCGCAATGAGAAGCCTGTGCGCCACAACGAAGAGTAGCCCCCGCTCACCTCAGCTAAAGAAGGCCCGCGCACAGCAATGAAGACCCAATGCAGCCAAAAATAAATCAATTTCAAAAAATTTTTCTTAAATAAATAAATAAATAATAAAGTTTTATTGGAACCCAGCTATGCCCACCTGTTGTCTATGGCTGCCTCTGTAATGGCAGACAGAGTTGAGTAGCTGTGACTGAGATCATAGGACCTGCAAAGCCAGAACTATTTACCAGCTGAGCCTTTACAGAACAGTTTGCTCCGCTCTCACACCATCGTTCTTTGTCCACTGCCCTCACCTGGGTGCTGGCGCTGGGCCTCAGAGCAGTTGTGCCCCCACTCGTGTCCTGGACTTCAATACGGCTGGAGAGGACCCCGAAGCACTGGGACACCTCCTGGTAGCAGATCTTCCTGTAGAACAAGTACAGAGCAACAGGGCCCCCTCAGGAGAAGTCTGAGGCACTCCACACCAACCCCCAGGGAACCCCTGACCCCGCAGCTCCCCTACCCTGCCCTCACCTAGGAGATTCGTAGAGGGGAACCGTACGAATGTGCAGCTTCTGTATCTCGTCAATGGTGCCAATGGTGAGGGTGCTGTTGTTGGCCAGTGCCAGGCTGGAAAGAAGGTTCTGGGTTTAGACTGAGTAGACCCAAGGAAGAAAAGGATTCTACGAGGCAACTCCATAAGGGGAAGGAAAACAAGGCAGAATTACACTAGCTTACCCCAGGGTAGTGGTTCTCAACTATGACTCTATGCTAAAACACACCTGGGGAACATGCCTGGTCCTGCCCCTGAGATTTTCCTATTTAATTGGTCTGGTTGGGCCTAGGCTGAGATTTTTTTTTTTTTTTTTTTTTTCTTCTTTTTGCGGTATGCGGGCCTCTCACTGCTGTGGCCTCCCCCGTTGCGGAGCACAGGCTCCGGACGCGCAGGCCCAGCGGCCATGGCTCACGGGCCCAGCCGCTCCGCGGCATATGGGATCCTCCCAGACCGGGGCACGAACCCGTATCCCCTGCATCGGCAGGCGGACTCTCAACCACTGCGCCACCAGGGAGGCCCTAGGCTGAGATTTTTAACAGCTAACTATTTAATACTAAAGCATTCGAATATAGAACAACGATGCTCAAACTATCAAACCATGCTGGCATCAGAATCAGCTGGGAGGCTTGTTAAACTAGACTGCTGGGCCCAACCCTGGAGTTCCTGATTTAGTGGATCTGTGGGTGAGGCCTGATAATTTACATTTCTAATGCGTTCCCAGGTAGTGCTGTGGCTGCCATGAGGGGCCACACTTTGAGAATCACTGCTCCAGGGGAATACATAAAGATCTCTGCATCAGGGGTTCTGAAACTTGACTAATCATTTGAATTGCCTAAAAGGTTTTCTAAAAATATAGATTCAGATCTAGGGCTCAACCCTAGATCCACTAAATCAAACTCTAAGAAGGATTCAAAAACAATTCTGTACATTTAAAAAGGGTTCCAAGGTGTTTCTACTGCATAACCAAGATTTGCAAACCTCTGCTCTATACTTCCCATCTCAGCTGTTCACTGACTTTGTCATTAGGAAAAGGCTGGAGGGGAGGGTCTGAGGAAAACAACACGATGTCCTCACTCCTGGCTCTTGCTGAGGAAAGAAAAAGAGGCTCACCTGTCAGGGTAGCCATCTGAGTTGAGGGGACACATGTAGTTCACCTCCTTGAGGTTGACATTGGAGAAGACCAATTTGTGGTTGCTGCTGTAGATGACAGTGGGGCGGTCAGAGCAAGCAAAGACGTTGGTGGTAGAAAGAGAACGGAAAGTCCTCAATACGGTGGGCTGGGTGCCCAGAGTCACCTTCTTACGGTCGCTCAACAGGCCTACAGAAAGAACGGCATCCAGAGAAAAAAGGAAAGAAACGAAACAGGACACACAGCTGGATTGTGAAGCTTCAAAAGCAGCACCCTGAGGCTAAGAACTCTGCCAACTTCAATACTCCAGATTTTCCGAAGAGCCCCTCACTCGAGGTGCTAGTCTCACCTGTCTCAATGTTGAGCCCGAAGTAGAAAAGCGCCCCATCTCCCAAGGCACAAAGGAGGTAGTGGCTACTCTCAAAGGTGGTCATCAGGATAGAACGAGGAATGATCTCTGTGGGAAAGAGGTACATTAAGTTCTTGTTCCAAATTCTGATTCTGATCCCAACCCAGGTCCTTAAAAGAAACACACCTCCACCCAGCATCTCTTTGTGCAGTAGCTCAAAAGAGGGCAGCTTCGCGATTCGGGCTGAGATGTCTGTCCAGAGACCAATAGCACAGAGAGGGGACATTCCACTGCTGTCCCCTAAAGGGGTGATGTCCAAGCAGGCCACTTCGTGTTCCATCTCTGTGTGGCTGAACAAGGAAGAATATGGCAGAGGAAGGAATCCAAGGATCAAAGAAGTCCCAGAGAACAGGGAGGACAAAAAGAGCAGACAGATAAACACACACCTGATCTGTCGGAGCTCCTGAGGATGGATCTGCAGGTAGTAGAGGGCCCTTCCCACAGCTACCACTACCTGGCTGCTATTGCAGGAGGCCACACTGATGTTCTTGCCCTGAGGCTCCTTCCACTCACTGACGAGAGCTTTGGGGTCTTGAGAGACCAACCTCACAGATGCTGAAGTGATCTAGAGAAAGAAGAGCAATGTCTCCAAGCCCCTGCAGGGATCTATCCGGGGGTGAGAAGGTGGTAAATGCTGCCCTGGTGGAACCCTAAGAATAAGCTCCTCTGCCATATAGATTTATTTTTCCAAAGTTCTTCCATGATTAATTACATAAAGATGTCATTTTTAGCTGAAGCCCTGAAGAAGACTGGCTTTAAGCAGCTTACAGGTTATATACCTACAGGCAGAAAAAGAGAAGGCCTGTTTCACTCTGTGTAAGGCTTGGGTAACACACCCTATGGAAAGGTATCGATGGAGTAAGACCTGCAACTACAAGTCTAGCTGTTTTTCTCAATCCAAAAATCAGACCTCTAAAATATCCAAGTTCTGGGAATTCCCCAGTGGTCCAGTGGCTAGGACTCCGCACTTTCACTGCTGAGGGCGCGGGTTCAATCCCTGGTCAGGGAACTAAGATCCTGCAAGCCACGCAGCACAGCCAAAAAAAATAAAATAAAATAAATAAAATATCCAAAATATACAAGTTCTTTACTATGTATGAATACATTTTATACATTTATTTCATCACTGAAATAAAACAAAAAGCAGGTTGATAACACTATTATGTATCAATACACCTTACTTATCAAAATTGAGTTTCTACTTAAAGAGGGAAGCCCTTTAGAATTATAAACACTATGGGGGATGCAGAAACACTACAAACTATTATTTATACTAATGAACTACAATGGGATTACACAATACTTCAAAGGGTTATTAGTCTTTCCATTTGGTAAAGAAGCCCATCATTGTAGAGAAAGTGGCGGGGGGTGGGTGGTGGTGGGATGAATTGGGAGATTGGGATTGGCATACATACAATAATATATATAAAATAGATAACTAATAAGAACCTGCTGTATAAAAAAATAAATAATAAAATTCAAAAAAAAAGACATCACTATGAAGTTAAAGACAAGCCTCAAAAAAAAAAAGTACATGAGAAGGCACATTTAGAGGGTTAGAAAGAAAGTTAGAAAAGAGGGAAGTGGACAGAAGCTCAGGAGGGACACATCTCAAGAAAGAGGCAGCAGCTACTGGAATGTGCACCCAATTTAGTAGGAGGGGTCCTATCGGGCAGCCTGCAGTGAAGACAGGAGAAGGAAGACAGCCAGTGTAGACAGACTTTTTTGATTCCAGAATCTAGATGAAGACGGAGATGGGGCAATAGCTGGAGGGAAGTTCTGGGGTCTACAAGTTATTTTTTTTTTTTTTTTTTTTTTTTTCTTTTTGCGGTATGCGGGCCTCTCACTGTTGTGGCCTCTCCCGTTGCGGAGCACAGGCTCCGGATGCGCAGGCCCAGCGGCCATGGCTCACGGGCCCAGCCGCTCCGCGGCATATGGGATCCTCCCAGACCGGGGCACGAACCCGTATCCCCTGCATCGGCAGGCGGACTCTCAACCACTGCGCCACCAGGGAGGCCCTACAAGTTATTTTTTTAAGGCCAGCAAGGTCTACGTGTAATTCAAAGCTAGAGGAGCCAAAGCGGGAGGGGTGGTTGTCTTCAAGCCCCAGTACAGGGTCTAGAGGACCAAGGACAGGGTGTGATGCCGAGCCGAGGCTGCAGGATCACAGCTCTGGGAAAGGAAAGGCTACAGTTTGGGAGAGATCAGAAAGCAGAACTCTGGTTTCATACACAGAAAATGTGGTCCTTTTGATGGCTGAACAAAGGTGTTTCAGAAGCTTCAATGGGGAAGACTAAAGATTTTAATAAAAAACCTAATACTGCCCTTGAAAAAAAAAGAGAAGAAACCCATCATTAGTAATAATTGGGCTGGTATAAAATAGGAAATCAGCTTTTGAAGGTTCTGGTCTAGTGTAAATTACAAAACCAGGGCAGCAGCATAATTCTGAAAATCAAAAAAAAAAAAAAAAAAAAAAACCCCAAAAAACAGGAAAGCCCTTTAACAACAGATAAGTGAGTTGGGGCCAGTATTCAGGCCACCAGTTAGAAAACACTGATAAAGCGATGAGTCAGTAACTGGGCACTTCCCACATTTGTTCAACAAACTGACAGAAGCTTCCCTCTGGTTTTTACCAAACCCACTACTGCCTGTTGCCTAAAAGGAAGACCAAGAGGATAAAAAGATAGAGACAGTTCAATAGTCCTCAGGCTCTCAAGTGCTATACCTGCCACAGGCAAATCACTGCCTCTGCTCAGTGTGGAGAACGGCTCAAAAGGTGAGGAGGGTGTGCAAAAAACCAAGAGCATCATGGTCACTCCAAACTGAAAAAGACTGCCAGGCGTTGAGAGGTGCGAAGAAATCAGGCTCTCACAGCTAACAAAAGTGCCAAAAGGCTATATGCCCCCCATATCACAGAAAGATTTAACATAAGGATCTGAACAGAGTTAGAACTCTGGTTATAATAATTAGTACCTTGAAAGTGCTGCCAAAAGTCATATATGGATGGTAGCCTATGACTAGTTTTTTTTCTTCTTTGTGCTTTTCAGTATTCTCCGAATAAGTATATACTACTATTATAACACAGGGAAAAAATGTGTCTCAGAAGACAGGAGATAATTAGTGTGAAAACAATATCCCCCTGCCCACCCCCCAAAAAATATATATATAATGATCCCATCCATAAAAGAAAATGTGAGGGCTTCCCTGGTGGCGCAGTGGTTGGGAGTCCGCCTGCCGATGCAGGGGACACGGGTTCGTGCCCTGGTCCGGGAAGATCCCACATGCCGCGGAGCGGCTGGGCCCGTGAGCCATGGCCGCTGGGCCTGCGCGTCCGGAGCCTGTGCTCCGCAACGGGAGAGGCCACAACAGTGAGAGGCCCGCGTACCGCAAAAAAAAAAAAAAAAAAAAAAAAAAAAAAAAAATGTGAATAAACACAATATACAGTCATCCCTCAGTATCTGCAGGGGACTGGTTCCAGAATCCCCCAGCCGATACCAAAATCCACAGATGCTCAAGTCCCTTATATAAAATGGAACAATAATTGCTTATAAGCTACTCACATCCTTAAGTGTCCTTTAAATCATCTCTAGATTCATTATAATACCTAATATAATGTAAATGCTACGTAAATAATTGTAAATACAGTGTAAATGATACATAAATAGCTGCTGGTGCACAGCAAATTCAAGTTTTGCTTTTGAACTTTCTGAAGTTTTTTTTCCCCATTTTTTTCGGCCGTGCCACTTGGCTTGCAGGATCTCAGTTCCCTAACCAGGGATGGAAGTGAAAATGCCAAGTCCTAACCACTGGACCACCAGGGAATTCCCACCCCAAATATTTCTGATCCACGGTTGGTTGAGTCCGCGTATTACGAAACCCGCAGATACAAAGGGCCGACCGTATATACATTTGCAAAGAAAAATTAAAGCTAAAAGGAACAACTCCAAAGTTAAAAGAGTTAATTAAGTTGCTCTCAGTAGTGGGTGATCAGGTAATTTCAATTTTTTCCCTAGCCTTTTTACATTACTTTTAGAGCCATAAAAATTGACTTCAAAAATCCGGTAGTGCTCTGTACTGCACTCTAGGTCAAATTCAAGTGTAAACGAGGCCCGCCCTTTTCTCTGTTACTACCTGGATGAGTTGTTGATGAGCCACGTTGCCACAGAAGAAAGTCTGCTGATCGTCCACAAATCCCATCAGTTCGGTTTCTTCCACTTCCTCTCCGTTTAACATGAGAACTCTGCAGCAGAATGGAAGGCCAGGGTCAGCCAGACCAGCTGCCCCACCTTGCAACCTTCACATGAGCACCTGGAGCTGGCACCAGACTCATCTTACCTTGTCTGGCCCACAAAAGAGAGCACCAAAGTGTCATCAGTCTCTCGATTAGGATCAGACCGCAGGGGCCACAAGCCTGGAACAAAGATCAAAGATTAAGAGGCACAGCACAGACCAACACTCGGCTCCCACAATCTAAGGAAGGAGCAGCCTAACCCCACGGTAAGAGCAAGAAATTTGGCGTCAGTCCTGAGATGAAATACCCACTCTGTTCCTCCCTGGCTTTAAGACTCTGAAGAAGTTAGATATTTTTAAAGCTGTTTGAGCCTGGTATTTTTAAGTTTTTCATTTGATTTTGGACGGGATAATTCATTTCCATGACTCAAAGTCAAAATTTGTTTTTTATTTTTTAATTTTTTTAAATTTATTTTATTTTTGGCTGTGTTGGGTCTTCGTTGCTGCACACGGGCTTTCTCTAGTTGTGTCGAGCGGGGGCTACTCTGTTGCGGTGCGTGGGCTTCTCACTGCAGTGGCTTCTCTTGTTGCGGAGCTTGGGCTCTAGGTGCACAGACTTCAGTAGTTGTGGCACATGGGCTCAGTAGTTGTGGCACATGGGCTCAGTAGTTATGGCTCGCGGGCTCTAGAGCGCGGGCTCTAGAGCGCAGGCTCAGTAGTTGTGGTACATGGGTTTAGTTGCTCCATGGCATGTGGAATCTTTCCGGACCAGGGCTCGAACCTGTGTCCCCTGTATTGGCAGGCAGATTCTTAACCACTGAACCACCAGGGAAGTCCCAAAATTTATTTTTTTAATATTTAACACAGAAGTCTCACCCCTATACCTCTCCTTCCAACCTAGCCCCCAAATAAGTAAACAATAATATTTTATCCTTCCAATTCTTTTTAATTTAGGAAAATAGGTAAACACTGTGTTGCAAGCCAATATATACAATAGCCTATCACAAACTGTCTGCATCTTGTTTTTTCATCTAATATATGCCTGGGCCTTTATCATAACAGAATAGTTCCTTGTTTTTGACATCTGCACAGTATTTAATTGTATGGATGTAACAGTTTATTAGTTAGTTCCCACTGACGGACCCTTTTTCAGTATATTGCCACAATATACAACGCCACAATGAGTAATCTTGTATTTATGTCACTTTATACATATAAAGGTCTACGGGCTAGATGCCCAGAATTGGGCTTGTGGGGCAAATCACTAGGTGCAGTTGTAGTTTCCGTACACATTTTCAGTGAGCATGCTCATTTTCTCACAGCCTCACCAACACAAGGTGTTGTCAAACTTCGATTTTGGCATCTGGTAAAGTATTATATCGCTATTTTGTTTTGATTCGCACTTCTCTTATTATAAGTTAGGCTTGTTACCTGTCCATCCATGTACTTTGCTAATTTGGGGGCAGGAAATTTTGTGGTCTTTCTAGAAATTTTTTATGAATTGAGAGAGATTAGGCCCTTGCCTATAAGATGAACTACAAATGTTTTTATCCAATTTGCCATTTCTTCTTACTTAGCTTACAGTGTTTTATTTTTGCCATGCAGAAGTGTTTTATTTTTATGCTGATAATTTATTAATCTTTCTTTATGGCTTCTGTACTTTTGAGTCGTTGTTTGACTATCCTCACTCCAAAATTAGAAAGGAATTCACCACCTTTTTCTTTTAGCTTTTGTATGGCTTCATTTTTTTACATTAAGTCTTTTTTTTTTTTTTTTTTTTTTCCGTACGCGGGCCTCTCACTGTTGTGGCCTCTCCCGTTGCGGAGCACAGGCTCCGGATGCGCAGGCTCAGCGGCCATGGCTCACGGGCCCAGCCGCTCCGCGGCATATGGGATCCTCCCAGACCGGGGCACGAACCCGTATCCCCTGCATCGGCAGGCGGACTCTCAACCACTGCGCCACCAGGGAGGCCCCTACATTAAGTCTTTGATCCATTTAGATTCTAGCAAGGTAGACACTGCACAGTATGGATCCAAATTTATCTTTTCCCAAATGACTCCAGTTATCCCAACACCATTTATTCAAAAGAATTATCTTTACCTCACTGACCTGAGATACCACCACGATTGTACACTAAAGTCCCACACAGTTGTGTCTATTTCGGGACATCTGAGTCTGCCCATGGGACTCTTGCCTATGGGACTCGTGCACCAAAACCAAACTTTTAATTTCTAAGGTTTAATAGTACGTTTTTATATCTGGTAGGACTAGGCCCGTCTCATTGCTCTTTTTTAAGTTTTCCTAGCTTTTCTTGCTGCTTCTGTTTCCCATTTGGACTTTGACTTGCCCAGGCCAAAGAAAAAAAACCTATTGATATTTTTATTGAAATACATTAAATATAAAAATCAGAGAGAAAAAGCTTTTAATGTTAATTTATAAGACCTTGGCATGTCTTTTTCATTTGATCAATCTATCCTTTTAATCCTTTAAGAGTATCTTAAAAGTTTTCCTTACATAGATTTTGCACAATTCTTGTTAAACTTATTCCTTGGTATTTTATTGCTATTATAAGTTGTCTCTTTCCCTCTATTACACCTTCTAATTGTGTTTTTACATGAAAACTACTGATTTCAGTACATTAATTTTATATCCTACCTTAATGAATTCTTATTGCCTGTAGTTAGCTTTTCAGTTGATTCTCTTGAGTTTTGTAGTTTTATGATCTCTTCCTAATTCATAAACCTCTATTTTTTTATTAATATGTTCTCATCCTCTTACTTTTTTATATTCTGAATTACTTTTTTTAAAGATGTGCCTCCTATATACTACTTTGAATTAATTTTTGCCTTATGATCCAATCTGATCATCTTTTTCTTATAACAGCTGAGTTTAGCCCATTTATGTTTACTGGTACCAGATATCTGATATATGAGTTACTCATAAAGATGTTTGATATCAGTTGTCATATTATTTTAGGTTATGTTTACTGTTTGTATATTATAAAAGTCTTTCACTATGTAGTCTTTCTTTGATCTTTTTGATTATTATAGTTCTCTTGGAATTTACAAAGATCTGTACTTTTATTCTAGAAGTTACCTTTACATGTACATCTTTCTATGAAATTCTCAGTCTCCTCTCTCTTTAGGGATTCTATCAGTTCCCTTATATAAACAACATTAAATTTCACTTGTAATCTTTCTTCCACCATTCCTCTACTCCATTATCCAATTTGGGTCAATATTCTCTTTAAGTTTACTTTGGAACTTTTCAATATATTTAAGCTTCTAACACTTATTTGGCATTATGACTTTTTTTACTCTTCATTTGATCTGCTCCCCCCCAGTAGTGTCTTCATGACATGTAATGAGGCCAAAGTCACTCAAGTAAGATCTGCATCCTATGTCCACCAAAAGGATACCTTTGATGCCTGGCAAATCAATGCTGGCATGCTCGTGGATTCCAATTCCATTCCGGATGATCCGCAAAGAGCCTTCCTTGAAAGCCCCAGAGCAAGTGACCAGCTGCAAGTAGAGAAAAGGTTTCTAAATAACCCCCTCCAGACTGGGGCAACTAGACTGATGCTCAGCAAGTAAACAAGCTATACCTAAATCCAAGGACCCTTTGTTGTGGAGCTAGGTTTGGGGATGCAGACTCAGCAGAGGTTGATCTCCAAAGTCTCTCAAATTTATCAAGCAGACAGGATGTCCTAGTCCAAGAAGCAAAAGGTTCCTACCACTATACCTAGCAAGCTTGTTTCCACCATGGGAACCTAGTTCACTGGAAAGAGCACAGGATCTGAAGGCAGACACACCTGCCATTTAGTAGTTATGTAACCTTGGACAAGTTGCTTAATCCCTCTCAGCCTTAAGTTTCCTCACTTCTGAAATGGCCAAGAATCCCTATCTAACACAGTGCTTATGTGATTATAGATAATGTATGTAAATTGCCTGGCAGACCAAGATAGGCACTCAGTAAATGGTAGTTATCCTCACATCACTGGAATTAGTGAGTGAGGCTCTTAAAAGTTATCTGCAGTGCACACTCCCCATTCTAGCTAAGCAGACCCAGGAGGACACCGTTTGAGTGGGCATACCAACTATCCCTTTCCAGGATGACCCCCTTACCTGTCCCTGCCCCTGCCTCTCCAGGTCCACCACACACATGTCCACAATGGGTCCTAAATTGGTAAAGGTTTCCATGGCCACTACATAGGAGCCTTGTTCATTGCTGTCAACATTGAGCTGAAAAAGAAAGAACAATGCTAGTCCTAGAATGCTCCAGACCCACCCTAAACAGAGAGTTATCATCCAAAAGAAACTCAACCCTACTAGATCTTCTTATGCTCTAAGAAGATCTTATGCTCTTACGGATGCTTCTTATGCTCTACTGGATGCTTCTAGAAGGGAACTGCTAAGGAACATGGTTATCCTACAGGTGACCCACTAACCAGCCAGGGATTTCTAATCTGGCATCCCATGGATGGATTTCAGAGGAACAGTTGGAAATTAATGTAAAATGTTTGCATGCATTCTTCTGCAGAGAAGGTTCAAATTCTCGTATTCTAGAGGGGATCAAATACATTAGACTATGACGTATTTGAAGGTAGAAGCTAGTTCTTGTTCATCATTGTATCCACAGTACCTAGCACCTTGCCTGGCACATCTGTTGAATGAACATTTAGGACAAAGAGCTAGTCAGGGTAGGATGCTAAATCAACCAAGTAGAAAGGTGGATAGCAAACATATGGATGAACTGAAGAAACTGTGAGAGGTACTAAACACAGAAAGAACTTAATGAAGAAGCAGTGAAGACTGCAAAAGAGAAGCCAGAAAGAAGAATATGTCTTCTCACCTTCACAAGCTGGGAGTCACCAAGGCGAGACCCAACAAACACAACACCGTTATCAAGGTATGTCAAGCACTCAGCAATAGAGGTCTAAAAGAGAAGCAAGGGCATGAAAGACATGAGAATGGACTTCACGTGGGATCCAGACACCGTCCTACCCACCTCTCAGACATGTGCTGAGAAAAATCACACCTGCAGTCATGATTCCCAAAACAATTCTCCATTTCAAATCCCCAGGTCACACTCAACAATCATTCCTAAATCTCTGAAGTTTGTGACTCTTCATTTATCACATCCCTATAGTCAGAAAAATCAATGATTTGTCTTGCAGGTGCCTGCTCCAAATGATCATTTTAATCCCAACAGCTCCAGTCTCCCCAAAATAGCTAGAGGCCTCTAAAATTTGCTGCACTGTTCTTAACAATACTTTTGTAGAACGTCTTCCCATAACTGAATATCAGCGTTAGATTAACCTTTAATTCTATAGTGTATCCTTTTTGTTTCTCTTTTTTTTAATACTTGAGGTAGTACCCACTGCCTGTGAGATTCTCTAGAATCTACTCATTCAAAAACCAACTTCCACAGCAGGACTGAGCATTTGTTGTTGGGTGTTAAGTAATATAATTCCCAGGTGCAGTTTGGGACCACACATCTGGGGTCACTAGGCACCTAGGAGAATGTAGAAGAGTAGGGACAGGGCCTACCTCCCCAAGGAGCTCCACTCGGAGATCCTTGAGGGTGACGGTGCCATCCATCTGTTCCTCCTTCTCCAAAAGCAGCATGAAGAGCCGTCCTTCCATGTCTCCCAGCAGGTAGCGGGAGCCATTGGGGTCCACGCGATTGTGACACACAATTGTGCTTTGCTGCCAAGAGGGAAGACACAGTCATTAGACATTAAGCGTCCTCCACAACCAGAAAATAAACACTAGCAGACCATTCCCTTTACCAAACCCAGCCACTTCATGAGCAAGGAATCCACTCAGCTCACATTACATGTGTGATCAAAAATGAGAACGTTTTATTATTATTTTTTTTATTTTTTTTGAGGACATTTTATTTTGAAGACAATGTTCTGAGGAGCTCAACATACTTTAAATGTTTACTCACATATTACTTTACTGGAAAACATACATAAAAGAGGAGGCAGCTGTAAGTATTGACTGGACTATGCATGCTATGACACATTTTGTTATTTATCCTCAAAAAAGAAAATAAAATTAAGCTTTTAAGCCTTCATTTCTATGACTTGAAATTTTAAGGTGAAATTTTTTATGACTAATTTTTTAAGTCTATATATATTTTTCACTATATTATTTTACCTGATTTGAGCTCTGAAAACATTAACATTTATTAGAATTCCCGAAATTTTTCCTTTCTTCAAATTGCCCCAGTGAATGGAAAGGATAAACCAAACTTTGATTATTTCTCTCCCTTAGTTAGCAAGCAAGCTCTTTGTAAGCAACACCAAGCCAATCTCTTTGTATTCCCAATGACCAACACAACATCTTATATACATAGTGAATAATGTGACAGATACCTCTGAATACCCTTCTGACAAATGGTGGGGAAAGGAAGGGGGGGAACAAACAGAAAGAAGAAAAAGGGAAAAGAATGCTGCTCACCTTAATGATGGGAGGGGCAATCGCCAGATATTTGTCACCGTTGTGATAGGTGATTGATTCCTGTCCAATGATGATGGCGCCTCCAAAAGGCTCTGGGACTGCAGGAGAAAGAGTAGCATTAAAATGCTCAGCATTTGGGACCTGCCAAACCCTGAGGCAGCAAGGGCAATGATCCAGTTATCTCTGAGGCAACCTTGAAGATAATCATTTTTTAGACATCAAAGTCCAGGGAATACGATAAGCTTTTTCTGAGATTACTGTCTTAGAAATTGTAGGCTGCCCACTCTGTACTCCTGGTCGTACTTTTACTGCCACTCTTTCGGAGTTTCTGAGATTTTTTTCCTTGTTCCTTAGCTTCATTTCCCCCATTATCAGGGCTACCATATAGAAGAGCCAATTTGCACTTAAGAGTTTTAAAACTTCTCTACTAGGTGAAACACACAACAGTGTTGGGGGAGGAATATAGGATAAAGAGCAAAGATGCCTGGATTCCAGCCTAGGCTTTGTCAGTGAGGCCCAGGCATGGGCAAGTCCCTCGGCCTTGTTTCCTCATCTGTGAAATAAGGGAGCCAGATAAAATAAGCTCTATTGGTCCCCTTCAGTTTTTTTAAATTTTTGCCCAACAATAAAATAATGAGACTAACTTCCATATGCCACTCTTCAAATCAATCTCACTGTTTTAGTGAACCCCACCACCCCAAATAAAGGGAAGTTATACTTTTGGGGGAAGGGTAAAACACAAGACAATCCCAAAGACAAAAATGCAAAAAACAAAGGGAAGCACATTTACAGGTAGGAGACATAAGGGAGGGCTGAACAACGCATGTGCTCAACAGCACTGGAGCGCTGAGATGAAGGGCAGAGAAGGTGAGGAAGGAGCAGTAGGGAACTGGCCCAGAAGTGGGGCAGAGGCAGATTTCCTAAATCCTCCAACAAACCTGCAATCACCATGGAAGCTTCAGCTTCTACGTTTTCCTGTTTCCACGGGCCCTTATTGAACTCCTTCTCTCGGAGAGACACCTCATAGGTTTTTACGTGCCGCCCCTGAGGGTCCTAGGTGAGGAAAGGTAGAATCGTTAGTCCCTACGAAGGGTGCCCTGGGCTGGAGAGGGGCCCTGAAAGGGACAGCATCTGACACTCCTGTCACGCCAGCCTTCCCGACCTTATCCATCAGCATGCTAAGGGCCACCAGCTGAGCTTGTGACAGTCTGGGTAGACTGTGACCGAGGCTAACTGTTTCTAACAACTGAACCAACAAAGAGAGATTTAAAAATTAGAAAAATCAACTTGTCACGCTGTACTAATCACTACAGAGATATAACGTACATATGTGTACATTTGTGTGTGTATATGTACATATATAAGATATATACATATATATATATATATATATATTATCTGGTCCTTACCTTCAAGGAACTTATAAAATAGCTAAAGAGGAAAAACAAACACATTGAGAAGTGAAACACATCTAACAAATTTTTAAAATTTGTTTGATACAAATGAGAACCTACTGTATAGCACAGGGAACTCTACTCAATGCTCTGTGGTGACATAAATGGGAAGGAAATCCAAGAAAGAGAGGATATATGTATACGTATAGCTGATTCACTGTGCCACACAGTAGAAACTAACACAACACTGTAAAGCAGCTATACTCCAACAAAAATTTTTTTTAATAAAATAAAAATAAAAATCAATTACAGTCTAAAACAAAACTCTGTTTGATACAATTCTCAGATGCATTCTGATAGGGTGGTGGTAAAGAACAGAGCATGCTGCTCCCCTAAAGTTAGTCAAAACCTCCAGTCCTGACACTGTCAACACCATCTTCCCCTCCTTTTTTTGAATCCTGACTCACTTCAGACCTGGAGCTATCAAAGACACCTTTAAGAGACTAAAAGAGCCGGTATGGGGCCAGTGGAGGGTGGCCTCATCAAAGGCCAGACAAAGCTCTAAGAAGTTATGGAAGGAATCCGACAGTGTGTTCAGGGCAGGGCTCACATCTTCATCATTGTTTACAGCTCCTGAAGCACTCTGCATGACTACCTTTCACATGGTATTTTCTTTTTTTTTTTTTTTAATTTTGGCCCAACCACGTGGCTTGACGGATCTCAGTTCCCCTACAAGGGATTGAACCCGGGCCACAGCAGCGAAAGCGCTGAATCCTAACCACTAGACCACCAAGGAACTCCCTCACGTGGTATTTTTCAAATTGACCTTTGGGCACAAAACAGGAGCAAAAAATCATTTTTAGTTGATGAAAAGATTTTCCCGTCAATGATTAGGGGTAAGACTCAACTTCACCATAAATTCAAGCTGGCGTTTGGATTTGGGCCTCTGAGACACACATATGGAAATGAAGATCATTCACAACCCACAGCCCTGAGGCTGCACAGAGTCAGCCTTGAATAACCAACATCAGTGTTTTAATGACGTGATATTTACAAAACTGAAGAAGTGAGAGAGATTCCAAATTATTATTTCCGACCTGATATTTAATGTATTGTAAATAAGATTGAACAAAATCTCCTAAGCTGGTTTCAACCTATTCAAATGAACTTTGTACCAACCAGCCTCAAGACTACGGCACCTACTGTGATACTTAGAAATATACAAGAGTACATCAGTATTTCCAGTCCTTAACACAGTGTTTAAACAGTGTTTACGTGCCCACACACAGTACTTAGACTTGGACTAAGCTTTCTTCCATCATTTATTCAACCACATGCTAGTGAAAGAACCTCATACTCTACGGCCCTTCGTTAAAAGGCTGAGATATTACCAAGATACAAGCATAGTAGTCTGTGCTCTGCCACCCTGCCCCCACCCCACACCCCCTCAACAGATCTAGCCCAGAGAACAGCTGCCCAGGATCAGCTCTACAAAAGTTTTAGGCACAGACTAAAATAGAAGTCAAGAGCCAGCGGTCACCAGAAGGTGAGTGCTGATCAAAACGTACCTCTTCTTGGAAGACACATAAAGCATCCCCAAGACATGTTCTCATTGCTTGTAAGGGAATTTCCAGATCATTTCTTTAGAGCTAAGTTTTAATAATCCCCTAGCATGCCAGTAAGAGACAAAGTATAAACTGGGTCACCCCATAAAATCTCCAAGGCCCACAACCAGAGTGTAATCTCAGGATTAAAGCCTGCTACAGGCCCCCGACTGCTTCCTGCCTCCACGATAAGTACTTCTTCTCTCAAGGTGCAACCAAAACCTGACACATATTAATTGTATCATTCAAAACATTTTAGGACAAATACATTAAACACTTCTGCCTGCCCTACCATGACGGCCAGACATTCTGACTGGCAAAATGGACTCCCACTGTGCCAAACCATACAGCTTCTCCCTCTCTCCTCCTGCTCCAGTACCTGGTAGACAAAGCAGATGGTAGGTGCTTGGCAACCATATAGGAACTTGACATCAATTACATGCAACTCCTCCAGGCGGATGTTGAAGGCCTTGAGCTCTTTATTGTCCCGGTCTAGTGGAATAACCTTGAAAAGGCCATCATAGAGTCGCAGGCCAATCATTCGGCACTCAGGGTCAATGATGCCAATAATGCCCGTCTCTGAGGGGCGGCCAATTCGGTCCTGAGAAATAAAACTGGGGTTAGCGAAGAACGTCAAACACCTAGAGTAACAGAAAACGCTGGGCACCACCTTCCCAGGATGATTTTAAGAGTGGCAGTAAAACTAGTGGCGTCTTTTGGACATGTCAGGACGCCCAAATGTCAGTGTACACCTTTTTGCAAAACACTGAATCTCAGTGAATTATTACCTTCTCCCTTGGACTCTGAGTAAACTACAGAAGTCCTTAGTGTTTTCTCCTTGTTTCTCTGATCACACAGAGAGAGAGCTGCCCCAGCAGCGCAGTTTTCTTCACCAAATCATGACAGCCCTACCTGGAAAACTCTCATCAGCCTGAAGCAGCCACCTCACCTGGACATTGCCATGAGCTCGCGTTATGATGTCAATGCTCTCGCCACTCTGCTTATACTCCAAGATGCAGGCATTGTACTTAGCTGTCAGGATAAACAGTAGGTCCTTGCTCTCCCCCTGGAAACCAACATCATACTATCAAAAGAGCTTTCTTTTGAAAACAGGAATACTGTCTAGCCTTTAATCATCCTTTAAGCATATTAAATTCTTCAAGAATTTTCTTTTCTCCCTGAAAAAACCCCCGGTAAGTATGTAACACACATTAGTTACGCACACACCCTAAGGGTGTGTACAGAAAGGCCAGAACTGAAGCTGGTAAACATCTAGTCCACTTTCATGATTCTTCATCTCTGCTCTACATATAACGTATTCATCTAGTTCCACGTCAGCTAATCTCAATTACTCCATTCAAATTCTGAAAGATGAATGTAACGCCTCCTCTAATCCCCTCCAAGTACTTGGAAAAAGAAAAAAAAATGTGAACAAAGGAAGCTGAAGTGCATCTACAAAGTCTCTCTTACTTATTAACACAGACCCCAACAAAGTGAGTATTTTGTTCAAAGGGTTATAATTTAAATTTTGAACCCACTGCTTCCCCATCAGATGCACTTACAGATAGAAACAGTCGAATTATAATAACAATAATAATTTGATGATGTGTTAACAATGAATGCTTGTTATGTGCTACGTCCTGTTATTAAATCACTTAATCTTGACAATAACCCAGAGGACTGGACTGTTATCCCCATTTTGCAGATGGGGAAACAAGGCTCTGAAAGGTTAGATGACACCCAAAATTAGATTTAATAAGGAATAAAGCCAGTACTGCCCTAACTCTAGAGCCTACTCTCTGAATCACTATGATGACCCACAGGATGGTGACCCACATTTCAAACTTCTTTAATATTCCCTTCTAAAAAGTCAACTTGATAAAAAAAAAAAAAAAAGTCAACTTGATAAATTTTTCCCTAGCAAATCTCCCCTTCTATTTCTTGGAAGCTTTTTAAATAAGAATATAAATTGAAATCTGCCATTCAAAAAGAGAAGAGTTTCTCTCCTAAGCCTTACTGCACCCATCCTAAGCAAGCAGCGACATAAAACAACGTAAAACCGACTACAACTAATAGTTCTCCCTTTGTTGCTGGGCCCAACCAACCCAGAGCACTTACCTTGGGCCTGAAAAGCTCCATGACAGCAATCTTCCCATACATGCCCACCTCCTTGACGGGCCGAAGCCCCTCAGCAGTGACCACATAGATCTCTAATCTCGTATTTTTGGCAATCAACAGGTTCAAGTCTTCAGCTGAAGTAAAGTGTCCTGAAAGAACAGATCCTCTAATTTTTGAAGCCAAAGCACTATCTAAGTGATCCTATCACTTCTACCTAAAACCTCCTGAATTCTCGATTTACTTCACATATTTCTCCGGTTCCCTCCATTCACTCCCTTCTCACCAAATCCTCAGAGTCTCACTTTCACACATTCAAGAACGCTACTTCCCTCATCAGATTAAGAAACTGGACTGGGCCTAAGAGCAGCATGTCCTTCAACTGCCAATGACTGTGAAAACCCTTCAGATGGCTCTGTGCCCTCGAATTTCACTTTTCCTATCGCAGTGGCCGACTCATACTCTAATTAAGGGATGCTGGAGAAAGTGTTCCTCCCTATTCAGTCCAAATTTGAATTTTCACAAAATCTTTACCAAACAGACTAGATCAAACGAAGACAACTCTCAGAGCTTTATCTTAAAACCTTGTTTTGTTTGCACCTCTTGCCTTCCCAGCAGTCCTCCAAAACCCCATCCACACTCCTTCATAGCCTCCAACTCCACAACAGCAGTTTTCTTTCGGATTTACATAAAAATACAAGTTTGAGGGCTTCATATTCTGTTGAGAACTTGGTTCAAGATAATTATTGCCGGGTTCTGGACATTTGCGTCCTTAACAATTCTTGCATAAACAAACAAGGCAAACCCAGGACTGGGCTGGGCCATTCCAAACCCTCTTCTCCAACAGCTCCCTCTCGTAAACAACAGCCCCAGGCAAAGCGCACTCCTCTCTTTCGGGTGAGTACGGACATTCCTCACATCCCTCCACCTCCTGCACCTCCCAGCCTCTTGCCCCAAAGTCGCCATCATCACCGCCCCTTCCCCCCTAACCACACGAAGCCAATCTCGCGGCCCAAGCAACACCGCACAAACAACTCACACTCCACTCTCTGTCCCACTGGGCGCGTCCCTGTCCTCGAGGCCAAGTGACCTCCGAGAACGAAAGGGGACCCTCAAGAGCAGCTTTTATTCCCCCAAAGGTGCGTGTTGAGACAGCTTCTTTTAAGCCGTGGGCTGTGGGAGGTCCCTCGGCCGCCAGCGCCTTCCATTCCCTGGGCCTGGTCCTGGCGGCAACCCGGGGGCCGCGGGCTTCCCTAGGCCTCGGTTCCCCCCAGCTCCCTCCCTCACCGGGGTCTCCTGCCCTGGCAGCCTCACCGGTCACGCAGCCGTTCACGGCGGTGGGCTTCTGTGCCGTTACCACGTAGTTGTACGACATGTCGAGGCCTGGGGAAGCCCAGCGGGACTCAGGCGAAACGTAAAAAAGACGGACACGACCAAAGAGACAGGGAGCCCCCACCCGCGCGCGGCGAACTCCACTGCCGCTGTCTCCGCCCCAGAGACACGTTGCAGGCCAGAGCGGCCGGGGCGCGGGGCATCACGGGACGGGCTCACCTGGCCTCTTGGAGGACTCAAGGCGCCGAGGCGGCCAACCAAGGGAGGCCCCGCCCCCAGAGGCCCCGCCCACCTTCTACCACCCGAGCTTGGAGTACCCGGATGAGGGCTCCCTGTCGGGTCCTTGGGAAGTAGTGGCGGTTCCTGAGGTGGTGGACGCTGGCGAGAGCTGGTCGCGGAGGTGCACCGACGCCTCCTCCTCCTCCTCCTCCTCCGGAGCTGCCCCGCCGACCTCATCCCTAGTCCGCGCCCCTCGCCCTTTCCCAGACCCCGTCCACTCCATCTTCCTTGCTCCGGGAGCCTTCGGGGTTGTTCCCCCTTTTGGAACCGGAAGGTACTGCAGAGGCCTAGAGAGGGGAGGAAGGTGACAACAATTTGTGCACCTCCCAGACTAGAACCGAGGTTTGTACCTCCCTTCCGCTAGATTTCCCAGTACCTCTAAACCCAACCCTGCCCTGACCCTAGATTGACCGATCACTCCGCTTCACCTGGCATGCGCGGGGGGAGGCACTTAGGCTCTCCCCTCTCCCCTTTGGACTTGTGTTTGTGTTTGAGTCTTTGTGTTTCAAGGGCACAGCAGGCCACTTGCCCAGCACAATTAGTCCCCCCGTGGCTGTGCAAATTCTGACCTCAAACACAAAACCAAAAATTCCCTGGTGAGAACCTTAGTGACCCAGGAAAGCAGTCAGTTAGCCCTGCAACTTCCAGGCCGCTCCACATCAGACAGGCCCTGCAAGGAATAGGAGGAGAACCACGTAGTTTGAAGCACCTGCTGCAAGGCCACAGAGGAGGCAGCCCCGATGTTACAGATGAGGAAGCTGAGCCTCAGGGGAACTGGTTTACCCAAGATCCCCCAGTAAGAGCTAGGTGCCGAGGCAGGTGTGGATTCTTTCCACTGCAGACACATGCAGTGAGCCCAAGACCCTGGATGACTCCAAGACACCTCTGAACCTGACTGAGCCGAAAGGAGCTAAAACGTCGTTGTGGTTTACTGTGTGGTTTTACTCATCTGGGACTTTCTGCCTTGCTTTAGAGGCATTGAATTATCAGTAGAAAGAACACGGGATTTGTAGAAAAATTAAACATAGGTTTGAGTCCTGGCTCTTAATAGTATGACCTTGGACACATCTCCAGAGCTCTCTGGGTCGGTTTCCCAAAAGCAAAATGGAGTCAGACTCAGCTGTCACCTTCCTGGTGTGGTCCCAACACTGACAAGAGCAAGTGTGTGAAGATCTTTATGAATGTATCACTGCATGCGAGGCCTGTGTAATAGATGAAGTTACTCTGTGGGTAACTTTGCCCCTTGGTGATAAGGTGGGCACCACTCCTGAGCGTAAGGCAGCCGTGTGCCCAACGTGGATCAGTCAGTGTTCTGGCAGCCAGGTGCAGGCATGAACCTTGGTCAGCCCCATGCTCTTCTCCATCCCCAGCTCACATTCTAGAGTTTGGACTTGGATCAAAGTCTGGGGCAGCTCCCTAATTACTAGGGCCCTGAAAGCATGACTGTGCCAGTAGGCTGCAAGTGCCTTCAGCAGCTCACATTGCTACTCCCTCTTGCAGATACTGCTTGCCACCTTCACTGTGCTCAGGCCCGGTAGCACCCACGGGATTGACCATCCTCCGGCAGCTCAGTGCGAAGGTGTGAACTCAACTTCCTTCAGAGCCTCCCCGCCATGGTGAGTCCCCTGAGGGCCAGGGCAGAGGAAGGGCACTCTGGTCTTGGGGCAGTAGGGGTGCCAGCCCTGGGCATGTTGGAGTTCCTTTGCTCCCTGACCAAGAGATGCCACTGCCTCCTGAGGTTAAGAGAGAGGGTCATCCTCCGTCTCAGGGCCTGACTTCCCTTCATTTCCCAGCTGGGCCCAGCCGGGCCTGTGGCTACAGCCTCTGAGTCCCTCCAGGGCCCATCTGCCCCTGGTCTGGGTCATGCCTTTAGATTAGAACATTACCAGCTGCCTACTCTGTAATAGACAGTACCAGTCACAGGAGTCGTGAAGAAGGACCCGGTGCCTCTTCCAGAGCCTTGGGCATGTGTGGGCTTGTGGGATCCACACTCACTGCAGGAGGCTCAGCATGCCCCTGGGCATGCCCCAGGCCCATTCTAGAACTGATCTGGAGGAAAACAGGCCTGGGCAGACCTGGGTTCAAATTTCAGCCTACCACCAACCAGCTATGTGACGTTCTACCAAAGACTTGACCTCTCTGAGCCTCTTTCCCCATCTGCAGTTTAAAAGGTGAGATGTTGATCAGACCACGGTCCTAGGGGCCTCCCATAGTTGCCTGGTCGACTTTTCTTTCTTTTTCCATCCCCTCAGGCCACTGGGAGCCAACGATGGCACTGGACCCCAAGCCCTTCTCTAGCTCTGGTTCGGGAATGGTTGCAAATCCCAGGCAGGATAGACTGTCAGGGATGGCGAGGGAGCACGTTCTTGGAGGGTGGTGGTGCTGGAGACTGGGCTTGGAATTGAGACCCACTCAACTTCATAGCGTATTTCCAGTCCCTGGCAGGCTCTGAGAGCCACAAACCCGTGCCCTTCCTAGGACAGGACCTCTGCCACTCTCAGCCTCCCTTCAGCCCCTGGGGAGAGCGGCACGATAAGGCCAAAATGGAACCAGCTTTGGAGCCAGGTGGACCTGGTCACTTGCTGGCTGTGTGACCCTGGGCAAAGTCATGTAAATCTGCCTGTTTCTTCACTGGGCTAATTTTCCTCCATAGGGTTGTTGGAAGATTAAATGAGATGTGCTTGAAAGCACTTAGAATGAGGTGTGGCTCACAGTCACTGCTCTGCCCCCCGCCAGACCCAGGAAAGGCCAAAGTTTGCATGAAGGAACGGAGTTCTGGCAGGCTTGGGGAAGGGGCCTCCGGGAAAGCTCAGCTGCAGGCTTCCCCCAGGCCACCAGGCGATGCTGATAGCCTGGCCCTCTCTGACCCTATTGGGCACCAGTTTCACTGTTTGGGACAAAGGCAGGAGCTGCACACAGTCTACAGACCTCATTCAGCTAGCTCCAGCTTTTCAGAGCTGGTTGAAGAAGGGAGTAGCTCCTTTGCACTCAGTTTTTTGCTATATAGCGGGCATATACTCTAGTTTATTAAATCCCTATTTTGCAGAGGAAGCAGATGGGTGTGGGCCCTGTCTGGCCTCCTCCCCTGGCACAGGAGCGCCAACCTGGGGCTTCTCCTCCTTTGACAGAAGGCTGTTGGGCCCCAGTTTTAAATTTTATTTTACTTTATTTATTTTATTTTTTTGGCCGCACCGCGCGGCATGCAGGATCTTAGTTCCCTGACCAGGAATCGAACCCGCGCCCCCTGCAGTGGAAGCTCGGAGTCTTACCCACTGGACCGCCAGGGAAGTCCCCCAGCTTCATTAATTTTTTTATGCTCGGAACTTCAGTTACCCCATTTTCTTTGTATCAGAGTCATTCTTCAGGATAAATTTAAGCCATAAATTAGTTACTGAATAAGAAGTTGCAAAATAAGAAATCATGGGAACATCCACCTTATAAAAAGATGCCTAATTCAAGGAACCACTGTTGCCTGGAGTTCCTGGGTGGGTGTGGGCTGGGGTGTGAGTCATAGCAACGTGGCTGGGCAAGATGGGGCTGCCCTGCCAACTCTACCAGAACCTCATCCCGCTCCTCTCCCACAGACCTCCAAGAAGCTAGTGAACTCAGTGGCAGGCTGTGCCGATGACGCCCTTGCTGGCCTGGTGGCCTGCAACCCCAACCTGCAGCTCCTGCAAGGCCACCGTGTGGCCCTTCGCTCTGACCTGGACAGTCTCAAGGGCCAGGTGGCACTACTGTCGGGTGGGGGCTCTGGCCATGAGCCCGCGCATGCCGGTGAGCACCCTGGGCCAGAGGTGGCAGTGGGCTCTGGGCAGAGTGGACAGGGGGCTCCTGGGAGATCTTTGGTGCTGTTAAGAGGTTCAGGACAGAGCCTGGCCCAGAATCAGGAGCCCATTCCTGGCTCCGGCTCACCCACTCCCTTGAGCTGTGATCTGGGGCCACTCGTGGCCTCTCTCTGTGCCTCAGTCTCTACATCTGTAAAAGCCCAAGGTGGGGCCAAATGACCTCTCAGGCCTTTCCAGCTCTGATAGTCGGTGATTCCGTGACTCCTCCTGGCCTCCCAGGCCCAGCTGACCTGCCGTCCCCTTCTCCATGAAGCCTGCCTGACTTTTCCAGCCTAGCACAGTATTCCTCTTCCCACCGTGCATTTTCACATTCAACATGGACAGTCCTGGATTGTTTCCTGTTTAGTGCCAGGCATGTGAACTCTCCATGAGAGCTTGGGGATGGGGGCATGGGGAGGAGTAGGGACCAGGCTTTGTATCCTCTGTATCTTTCCTGTTTCTCTCTGGCAAATTCATCCATCCATTCAGCAAACATTCATGAGCACCTATTGTGTGCCTGGCACTGTCTGGCCACTAGGGACGCAAAAGTGACCCAGACAGGGCTTCCCTGGTGGCGCAGTGGTTGAGAGTCCGCCTGCCGATGCAGGGGACACGGGTTCGTGTCCCGGTCCGGGAAGATCCCACATGCCGCGGAGTGGCTGGGCCCGTGAGCCATGGCTGCTGAGCCTGCGCATCCAGAGCCTGTGCTCCGCAACGGGAGAGGCCACAGCAGTGAGAGGCCCGCGTACCACAAAAAAAAAAAAAAAAAGTGACCCAGACAGACAAGGCACCTGCCCTCATGGAGCTTCTATTCTCCTTTGGGGAGACAGAAACCAGGTAAACACATAAGTGAAAGAGATCATTCCAGAGCATGTTGAAGACAGGAGAGCAGGGTAAGGGGACAGCGAGTAGCTGGGCATGGGTGAGTGACTACTTCAGTTGGGAGGTCGGGGAAGGCCTCTCCAAGGAGGGGATAGATCTGGGGAGAGCAGCGCAGGTACTCTTCTGCACCAAGTGCACAGTAGGGCTCACCAAACCATGAAGCCCAGGAGCGTGGGGAGCCCCAGGGATTGCAGGCACAGGTCCCCACCCAACACCCTCTCCCCACCTCTCTGTCTCAGGTTTCATAGGGAAGGGGATGCTGACAGGGGTCATTGCGGGAGCTGTGTTCACCTCCCCGGCAGTGGGCAGCATCCTGGCGGCCATCAGGGCAGTGGCCCAGGCGGGCACAGGTAAGCCTGGCATGCGGGAGGGGCTGCTGTGGGGAGCGCAAGTGCTGATGGGGCCCTACCGACTGCTCCCGCAGTGGGGACCCTCCTCATCGTGAAGAACTACACTGGGGATCGGCTCAACTTTGGCCTGGCCCGGGAGCAGGCCCGGGCGGAGGGCATCCCCGTGGAGATGGTGGTCATCGGGGATGACAGCGCCTTCACCGTCCTGAAGAAGGCAGGCAGGCGCGGGCTCTGTGGCACAGTGCTCATACACAAGGTGAGGGTCCCCTCCTGGGACACCACTGGCCAGCCCGTCCCAGCCCTCTCCAGGCAGCACCTGGTGCTGGACCTTTCCACCCATCTTTCCCCCCCTGCCCCAGGAAGCCACTCCTTCCCCAGTGCTCCCCGATCCAGGAGGGCCCCACTGTCCCCAAAACCACGTCCGCCCAGATCCAGGCATTCATCCTCCCGGCCCCTTCCCTGCCCTTCCCCACCTGCAACCATCGCCCCGTCCTGGTGACCCTGCTCCCCAGCGCCTCCAAACACATCCTCCTCCAAGCCCTGCCCTTCCCGTCTCAGCCTCGCTTCAGTGCTCATCTGCTCACACCCAGGTGGCTGCCGCTGCCTCCTCAGCCGGCTCCCCTGCCTGCTTCCTGCCCGCCCCCCAGTCTCTTCCCCACACCACCCAAGGGGTGTCTTTCGAAAATGTGTATCTGGCCAGGTGGTTCCCCTACAGAAAGCCCCCCAGGGTTCCCAGAGTCAACCCAGGGTCCTCGGTCAGGCGCCCACCACACTCTTGCCCCTCCTCCCTCAAGTTCCTCTCCCATCATCCCTGGGGTCCCCTCATGCTCCATTAACACCAGTTCTCTGTACCACTGGGCTGTGGCTCACCTTTGGGGCCTTGCTGCTGCTGAGTCGTTGGCCTCAAAAATCCTTTCCCTGTCCAGCCCCCCTTTGGCTTGGCTGCGTCCTACTATTCTGTGGAGGCCCACCGCTGACATCCCTCCCTCTGGGAGGCTTTCCCTCCCACCACACCAAGCACGCTAGGACCCCCTCCTCAGTGTTCCCATAACACCTGTCCATCATCGGATTTGCCACCTCATATGAAATGTTCAGTTTGTGTTGTCTCTTTCCCCAACCCCTTCCCAGACCGAGTTCCTTCAAAGTAGGGACTGTGACTTAGACACCTTTTTTCCCCTTTTCAGCATATACTAGATGCTTGGGAAAAAAGTGGGTAGGTGGGTAAAGTGAGCCACAGTGTATATGCCATGGAGAAAGAACTGTAGGCTAGGAGTTGGGAAACTAGCCACCAACTGACTGTGTGACACTGGACAAATCATCTCCCCTCTCTGGGCCCATCTCTCCATTTGTAAAGTTCCTCTGGCTCTGGGATTCTTGAATATTCCTGGCAGGTGCCCTAAATGTGGCGGGCCAGGTTGTTGTGGCAGGACGAAGAGATTCCCTGTTCCCAACTAGAAATTCAGCTCCAGCCTGTCTTCTGCCCTCAAGTGGTACAGTGACTCCTTTCCCGTTGGGGGCCTATCTCTGTGTGGGTGCAGGTGGCGGGTGCCCTGGCTGAGGCAGGTGCGGGGCTGGAGGAGATCACAGATTGGGTGAGCGAGGTCGCCAAGGACATGGGTGAGTGCTGGCCCAGGGCTCGGGGAGGAGGTGGGGGAGGTCGAGGCCCCGCCTTGGACCAGGAGCAGGTTCCCAGCAGCAGCACAGGAGGCCTCCCAAGTCACTCCCCAGGGGCTGAGGGAGGGTCTCCCTGCGGGAGCTACTGAAAACAGCAGCCTTGGGTCCCCGAGCCAGGTTTCTCTTCCATCACTGAGATGAAGAGGCTTCCGAGGCATTGCTGCTGCCTGACGCCGAGAGCACAGCGGTCGTCTCTTTCATATCTCATTTCTCTTAGGAACCCTGGGAGTGAGCTTGTCCTCCTGCAGTGTGCCGGGTTCCAAACCCACCTTTGAGCTCTCAGCCGATGAAGTGGAGCTGGGCCTGGGTAAGCTTGTGACCTCCGCCCCCTCCCCGGTCCAGCCATGCATGCTCCCTGGGATTTTCCTTGTCTTCTGTCCTGGGAGCCATGTACCTGGTCTTTCTGCTCACGTGGAGCCGTCCCCTAGGGGGTCTTAGTATTTTTAAGTGGGTGCATGAGGCCCTTCTGGCCCAACGTGCCTGATTTCTACCAGCTTTGCCCTCCACACGCAGGGCTCTGGCCACAGGGGCTCTGTGCCTTACCCACCTCCTTGCCTGTGCTCCCACCATTCTCAGGTACCCCTGCCCCTGCCAAGATGCAGCCTCTCTTTCAAGAGCCGTTCAGAGGCCACCCCAGCTGCAAAACCTTCCCTCTTCCTCTCCTGTGCTTCCCAAGTGATGGGCAGAGGCCTCAGCTGGCCTCTGTGACTGCCTCTAGTTAAGCTACTTAACTAGTTAAAAGTTAAGGGAACTAGGATCCCACGTGCTGCACAGGGCGGGGGAAAAAAAAAAAAAAAGTAAAGTTTTGGCTCTCTCCACCACCAAGCCAGAGACGGTGTATTTTTCATTATTTTGCCGGTTTCCCCCCAGCCCGCACTCCCCATGCCCACGTGCCTAGCCTGGTGCTGAGCGCTTAGAAAATCCTTGACCAGACCACACTGAGCGAATCCCCAGGCCCCGAGCAGGTCAGCAGTGCTTGCATCTATCCACAGGGATCCACGGGGAGGCTGGCGTGCACCGGATAAAGGTAGGTGGACTTCCCAGCGAAGGTTGGCCAAAGACCAAGGCCCCCAACGCAGCTCACTCCCGGCTCCCTCTGACAGATGGCGACCGCCGACGAGATTGTGGCGCTTATGCTGGACCACATGACGAGCTCCTCCAACGTGTCCCACGTGCCTGTGCAGTCCGGTGAGGGGCTGTCACATTGTCTCCCAGCCTTTCCTCCCCCTCTGGGAATGGGGCCCAGAGAGTCTCAGCTAGGTGTCGTGTCTGCCCACAGGCTCCTCAGTGGTGCTGATGGTCAACAACCTGGGTGGCCTGTCATTCCTGGAACTGGGCATCATAGCTGACGCCGCCGTCCGCTCTCTGGGTGAGCCACACGCTGAAGGGGACCTCCTGACCCCCAGAGCTTCTTCCTTCCAACCCTTTGAAGCTGGATGTAAGAAAAGCAGCTGAGGGGCTTCCCTGGTGGCGCAGTGGTTGAGAGTCCGCCTGCCGATGCAGGGGACGCAGGTTCGTGCCCCGGTCCGGGAAGATCCCACATGCCGCGGAGCAGCTGGGCCCGTGAGCCATGGCCGCTGGGCCTGCGCGTCCGGAGCCTGTGCTCTGCAACGGGAGAGGCCACAACAGTGAGAGGCCCGCGTACCGCAAAAAAGAAGAAAAGCAGCTGAGATAGGGTCTTGCAAGGGTCCAGAGCATGGGCTGTACACGTTTGTCAAGCCCGAGTTAGACGACGGTCCCTCTGCCACTTACTTGCTGGGTGCCTTGAGCCTGTTTCCTTGTCTGTAAAGAGGGGGTAATAATAGTATCTGCTTTATAGGGTTGTTGTGAGGATTAAATGGGATTAAACGTTATGTAACACGCTTAACACAGTACTTGGGACCTGGTAAGAACGCAGTAACAGAGACTACTTATCTGCCCCTGTAGAAGGGACACCTCCAGGGAATGTGGTCATTCAGGTCATCACTGAGGGATGCCCCAAGGAAGTCTGACCGGCTCCCTGCTGACCTCAGACCCCCAACTCCCAAAGTTCTTGTTTTTCTCTTACTCTATTTCCTTCTCTGATGCTCTGGGGGGAAGTGCCCGTCCTTCCCTCCTTATCTCACACACTTCCGTGCTCTGGTACTGCAGAGGGCCGAGGGGTGAAGATTGCTCGTGCCCTGGTGGGCACCTTCATGTCAGCCCTGGAGATGCCTGGCATTTCTCTCACTCTTCTGCTGGTGGATGAGCCCCTCCTGAAACTGATAGGTGAGACCTGGAAGCTGGGGTCAGCGAAGCCAGGGGCCCCTGGAGCTGGAAGGAGCCAAGGGGACTTGGAGAGACCCCATCAGGGCTGACCATGACAATCAGGACTCTATAGAGAGGCCCTTTCTGGCTTCCTCAGGCTTCTCCAGCTCTCACTTGACTGTGAAGGAGTTGGTATTAGGATCCTCCCCCGGGGACCCTCCCCTTTCCCTTGTACACAGTAGGCACTCAGTACTTGCTTGTTGCGGTGGAGGGAACTGGGCCACCAGGTGGGGAGTCCGGGCCCCACTTGGTCCCTGGCCGGCCAGCCTGTCTCTAAGAGAGTCATCCTGCTGTCCCTAGATGCTGAGACCACCGCCTCGGCTTGGCCTAACGTAGCCAAGGTCTTGGTGACTGGGCGGAAGCGGTGCCGGGCTGCCCCCGCCAAGCCCCTGGAGGCCCCTGATTCCACTGCTGCAGGAGGTACAAGCCATGCTGTTGGGGAAGGTGGCCCAGGGCTTTGGCCTGCAGCCTAAAGGGTGCAGGGAGTGCAGAGGGGCGTGGAGGGGCCCTGGCACCCATACCTCCCACATGGGTCACGTTCGGCTGCGAGAAGGGCCAGGCAGGCCTCCTTCCCACTGTCCTCCCTCTCCAGGCGCAGCCTCGAAGCAGATGGTGCTTGTGTTGGAGCGGGTGTGCGCCACCCTTCTGGGCCTGGAGGAACGTCTGAATGCCCTGGACCGCGCTGCCGGCGACGGGGACTGTGGCACCACCCACAGCTGTGCTGCCAGAGGTTGGTGCCAGGACCCACCTGGGGCAGCAAAGGGGGTGGTGTGGCACACTGATGGTGACATTTTGGCATTTCATGAACCAGAAGGATTTCAAAAACATCTGGAGTGCTCACATGGGGTCGGCAACTTTTATTTTGCCAAGAGAGGTCGTTCACAAAACCTAGCATCCCTTTCACCTGTTTTCATAGAGAGACACTTCTAACTCTACAAATGTAGGAAGGTTGTTATCGCAGAATAAAACGTAATATTTCACAGTGAATAAAAACTTCAGATTATTCTAAAGGGAAACTCATTCTGTTCTTATTTTTCTCAGCCTAACCAGACTAGGGAAAAGTTCTTAATTTCCCAGCATCGTTGAATCAAGAAAAATGTATTTAGTGCCAACCACAGGTCAGGTGCTGCCCTGGACTCTATGGATAAAACAGCGAGCAAAGCAGATTAAAATCACTGCTATGTTGTGGCTTATGTTGTGGTAGGAGAGACAAACCAAGATCAAGGCAAATCAGTAAAAGACAAAAAAAAAGAAGCAGGGACGCGAGGAAGCATCATCACCTGTTGGGTGACTGTCGAGGTCCCTGTCCCCGACCTGTTCCCACCTCTCTCCAGACTGCAGCAGGATATAGAGGGAGCCTGGGAGTCTCTTCATGTTGGTTCCCTCAGCCCCTCCCGGCACCCATTCCTTCTGGCTGGCAGCGAGGCCTGGGTACTTGGTTGGAATCCAGGCAGATGGGAGGGTGGGTCTGTGAATTCCTCACCATCTCTCTCTGCCTGCAGCGATTCAGGGGTGGCTGAAGGAGGGCCCACCCCCTGCCAGCCCTGCCCAGCTACTCTCCAAATTGTCCCTCCTGCTACTGGAGAAGATGGGAGGCTCATCCGGGGCGGTGAGTGCCGGCAGCCCCCAGGGGCAGAGGGCTGACATGGACGGGTCCTGGGTTGGCCGAGGCCTGGGCCGGCCCCGTGTGCTCAGCATCCTGGCCCTCCCCAGCTCTATGGCCTTTTCCTGACTGCAGCGGCCCAGCCGCTCAAGGCCAAGACTGACCTTCCAGCCTGGTCTGCTGCCATGGATGCCGGCCTGGAGGCCATGCAGAAGTGAGCCAGGGACCTGGGCCTTAGGGGTGGGCTGGGGGAGGTGGTGGATGCCACCCACCCCCAGAGTGATTCCCTGCAGGGAGACTCATTTGTTCTCTTCCCTGCCAGGTATGGAAAGGCTGCCCCAGGGGATAGGACTATGGTATGTATCTGGCCCAGCCCTACCCCCTTTTGAGCGTAGAAGCCCTGAAGGCCACCCTCAGTGGCAGGGCCTGTCCTCAGCCCCTCTCCTTCACCTTGTCCAGCTGGATTCTCTGTGGGCAGCAGCACAGGAGCTCCAAGCCTGGAAGAGCCCAGGGGCTAATCTCCAAATCCTGATCAAGGCAGTCAAGGTGAGTGAGGCTGGGCCCAGCCACCCAGGGAGACAGACTCAGAACCGCCAGGCTCCCATCTCCACGCGGCCTTGAACAAGTTGACATCCTTTCTGTACCTCAGTTTTCTTCCTTACAAATGGAGGAGAGCACCTGCCTCAGAGGGTTGCTGTGGGACTGAGAAGACATGTAGGGCGCCCACACAGGGTCTGGGACATAGCAGGCCCTTGGTGAAGGGTGGCCCCTTGCCTTGCTAGCAGTGTGTGGGATGTGACCTCTCCACCCTGGTGTCAGTGCTGGGACAGAAGGGTCCGGGTCCGTGGCAGGAAGGAAACCTGGTGGCTGCTTCTTGAACCTGCTCCACACCCCCACCCCTCAGAGTGCAGAAGCTGCAGCTGAGGCCACCAGGAACATGGAAGCTGGAGCTGGACGAGCCAGTTATATCAGCTCTGCGCGCCTGGATCAGCCAGACCCCGGGGCGGTGGCGGCCGCGGCCATTCTCCGTGCCATCCTGGAGGTCTTGCAGAGCCAGGATGCGTGAATGCCTCCCCGGGCCTCAGGGCCTCACTCACTGCTATGCCCAGCGGCCGCTGTCACTTACTTCTGCCTTAGAACTGTCGCCCTCCTCCCGCGCCTCTTGCCCTCGGGGCCTGTCTTCTGAGTTCAGCAGGAATTCCTCAACCAGCCTGCAGAATTCCTCCACTGTAGAAACTGCAGGCCCAGAGTGGGTCACTGACCTTTCCCTCTTCAGGGAAGGGGGAGTCCTAGGGTCACCAGGTTCTGCCCCCAGCCAGTTCTGAGCTTCGATGATAAGGCTTTTCCCTAGTGGCAGCACAATCTGTAACTGGCAAAAACGCTAATTTGGTTTTAAGACTCTCTGTGAAAGGTCTTCTGCACCTGAACTGAGTGTGAAAAAGCAAGCCAATAAACCACATGGAAGCAAAAGAGCTGCTGCTTCCTCTAAGGGACCTTTATCCAAGCGTGTGAACAAGTGTGCCCACTAACGCCCCCGACTAAGACCTCACCCCACCACTGAAATGCTCATCTCCCATCTCCTACCGCCTGAGACCCAAAGGCAGGGTCTGTGCAGCTGGGCCAACTCCACTGGGATCCCCAATTCTTGTGCTTCCAGTGCACACACCATACCTGATGGGTGTGCTTTTCTCAGCACTAAACTAACAGAATTCACTGATTCTTCAGGAATCAAATGGGCAAGTGGGTCTCCAAAAGGAAAAGAAATCACCATATTCTAAGGCTCAGCGGTAGAACAGAAACTGTGCCCAGGCCAGCCCATGGGTCTCTCTAGAGCCATCACTGATGGCCCCTGGGAGAGCAGGAGGGGCTGCTGAGTCTACGTGGTGTGTGGTGGAGACCGCACAGTGCACACCTGGCCCATACTTGGCGCAGGGGGGCAGTTAAAGGCACTGGCATGGATTCACTTCAGACATAGATATGACTTTGAATCCTGGTTCTGCTTCAGACTAGCTACATAAACTCAGGCCTATTATTTAGCCTCTTAGAATCTGTAAAATCCGAATGGTGCCCACCTCATGGGCACGTGGAAAGGATTCAAATGAACTGGTGAAGATAAAGGCCTCAGCAGTCCAGGTGCTCACTCACTGGGAGTCACCAGGATCACCGACACGTGCATCCAACTCCTTCAGTCGTCTGCTCCACCACCAGGTGGCCTCAGCTCATCACACTTGGAAGGGGGCCACCACTTACTTTGCCCAGACTTGGCTGCAGGCTTCCTCAACCCCTCGGCTTCCCTTTTTCTGCCCAGGGTCCCCTGTCCATCAGCCACACCACAGGTCCCTGACCACAAGGCACAGTTATCAGTGTGCACAGATGCACACACCCAGCAGCTGGGAAGGAAACTGGCATCCGACACCTGGACTGTGGATCCCAACTCTGCCATTTCCTGGCTGGGTGACCTTGGGGCAAGTCACTTACTCTTTTTGAGTGTCGTGTTTCAGATTATGAAATAGGAAACATCTCCTTCCTTGTAAGATAATCAAGTGCTCAAGGGCCATTCACTATTAAAGACATGCACACGAACCAAGAGTCACATGCGAGTCTAAGAAGACAGTCATGCGGTTCTTTGGTGTCTTCAGGTCTGCCCATTTCCGGGTCTGAGGGTCAGAACTAGCCCGAGGCTTTTGCAAGTTGCCCAGAGCTCACTTAACCACAGTGTCATTTCAGCAGAGAAGGCTTTGATTCTCAAAAACACATTTAATGAAAATCAAGCTTCATAAGTGAAATGCCTACCCATGTGGAAAGAGGGGGAGCTGGTCCTATGATCAAGGTGCCTGGCAGTCATCCCAGTGGCTTTTGAGGGCTTCAGCCACTTGAGAAGTTGTCATAGTCCTCCTGCCAGCATCTGGCCATGTGGGGTGGGGTGGACAGTCAGCCTCATGGCCCCTGCCAGGGAGTAAGGCCCACTCGGGACCCCAGGTGTCGTCATGCTGCTTGTCACCTAAGCACAGCAGTATGGAGCCTGGGACCTGGCAGGGCTTGTTTGGAGAGGGCAGTGCCAACACTTAGGAGAGGAGCAAGACGCCACCACAGTCTTGTTGGAAGAGCAGCGGCACACTCTGGCATCACACCTGAGACTGGGTGTGCCAGGCACGTAGCTATCGTGGGGGCAAGTGAGGCACTTGGACACTTGGTGAGGAACGCCTCTGGAGGTGGCCTAGCTCCCAGGGCTCTGCTGGGTACAATGCACCATGACTTTGGCACGTTTCATGGCAAGCTGGAGAGTGAAAATAGCTGAGCAAGTGCCCTGCCGAGAGAGCAAGGCTGAACCTGCCTGGGGACAGGCAGGCAAGCTTGGACCCAATGAGGGAAAGGAAAGGAGGCTCGAGGCACCCCTGCTACTCCTCCATGGGACAGGCTGTTTTTGGGAGAGCAGGTTACCAGGGCTCATAAGGCTGTCTGACAGCACATCAGTCATAGGGAAGGGCCGGGATCCAGGCCCCAGTTGCAGCAGCAGCTAGAAGGGCACATACAACGCACGCAGACACAGAATGCAGCGACGGGAAACAACAGCAACGGGCAGCCAGCTCCTCAGCTTCTCCTCTGCAGAAGCAGCTCTGCCATTCTCCCCTGTCCTTCCATCGCCTCACCGTGTTCCCGCCCAGCCTCGTGTCCAGATGGGCTGGATGGAGGTAACAGAGCAGATGAAGCCTGGCCTGGGGCAGCGGCCTAAACTTCAAGGGAAAGCTGAGGAAGCATCGGCTCCCCCACTTTTCACGGTATGGATTGCACTTGATTCCCAGGTCATCTGAGCTCTCGGGATCCTCTACCACATCCCTAGGGGTGTGAGGGGAAGTGAGCTTGACTTCATGCGAGCAGGAGCGGTGTGAGCAGCCAGGGCAGGGAGGGCCTGGGGTAAACGAACGACCTGAGAGGTCAATGCCGGGAAGAGGTGGAGAAGCCAAAGCCACCAAGGAGAGCATGTGGGCAGCAAGCTGTGGCGACAGCAGGTCCACCACGGAGACGAGGGGAGACTGGACGAGAGCCCCAGGGAGAGCAGAGCTTCTGAAGGAGTCCAGACCGCACCACCAACCGCTCCTGGCAGCGCCTTCCTGCTTCACTCCCCACCGTGCAACAGGGCCTGGAAAGACAGGCAGATGCACGCAGGTTAATGGCATAACGTCAGAATGGCCCCTGACCTGCAGGAGTCATGCCAGGCCTGAGATGCTCAGACCCCAACCTGCAGGGTGAGTCCCAGTCCATGCCACCACACCTTTCAGAGAAGCTCCAAAGCCCCTCAGCCAATACACACCCCATCTCGCCATGTCCCTCAGGTGCCTGCGTGGCCAAGAACAGGCAAAACGTGCTCCAAGCACTCAAACTGTCACCAAGCACCCACTAGATAAGCTCCCATCCCACTAGATGAGCCCTAAAGCTGAAGAAGTAGAAATTACCATACACCCCTCATCATGATCAAGCCCGTCCTTGGAGAAGATAAGGCTACACTTCCCCTTGTGAAACCACAGCAATTTGGGGAGGGGAGTAACCCCCATCCTCTCCCAGTGGGCAGGCCCCCAGGAGCCTGAGCCTAAACAGCTGCACTTGCTGCAATGGCCAGGAGGTGCTGAGTCGATACTGGTGCTCCCCATCAGCCAGCCTAACCCCACCTTTAAGCAACTTGGTTTCCCACCACGTTACTGGGTTGGTCTTCCCGGCAAAGCCCAAGTCTTTACTGGGTGACCCTTCCCTAGACCAGGCCCTACCCCAACCTGGAATGGGAGACCAAAACCCCATACCTGTCTTTCGGCCTGCATCTCCAGCTCTGGGCGTTTCCAAGACGAAGCCAGTAGGATATAGAGCACCAGCAGCCCGAAGAGCACCACCAGCATCCCAGAGCAGTTGGCAAAGACAGCCTCACTGGGCAGGTTGGAGTACGAGTTGGTGCCGTTTTTCCTGAGGATGACAAAACAATGTGGGCGCTCAAGAAACTTTTCTACCTGTTTTTGCCCAATGCGAGACTCAGTGCCTCTAACAGAGGATAAGAAAAGCTTCCCAGGACCTGCTGTGACCTGGAATATCAACATACTTTCCAAGTCTCTGCCATGACAAGTGTCTGCAGAATGCTTTTTCCCTGTGAGGAAGCTAAAGCTCCCAGACATGAAATGAACTTGTCCAGAGTTACATAACTAGGAGATGGCACAGCCAAGATCTATACCCAGATCTGAGCTCAAATCTTGTTTGCTTTTCACTGCACCCCCACTACTTCAAAGAACGGAGAATGGTAGTGGTTAGGCATGCAGCCTCTAGTCCTAACACAAAGCTCTGCCACTTACTGGCTGTGTGCCCTTAGGTGCATTACTAAACCTCTCTGTGCCTCTGTTCCCTAATGTATAAGTGGCAATGACAACAAATGTTGTAGGGCAGTTAGAGGATTAAATTTAAGATGTTTAGAATAGTTTCTGCCACAGAGTAGGTTCTAAATCACTTTGATCCTGGGTAAGTATTTGCTGACCAGTTTACCAATCTCAGCCTAAAGAAAGACCGATTCCATTAACCTTCCAGATCAGGAACGAGCCCCATCCCAAAAGCTTCCCTCCCTTGGATGGGTCCGATGATCATCGAGTGCATCTTCTGAAGACCCTGTTCCTTCCCCTCCACCTTAGAGTTGGGGGCCCCGTCCCACTCACAGACTGAAGAATAGCTTCTCGTTAATGCCGGAAATGACAGATGCAATGGCAAGAGAGAGAATGGAGGCTCCAAAGAAGACGTGGATGGGTTTAAGGAGGCTGCGCAGCCGCACGGACGCCCAGGGCAGCAGGAAGACCGCAAAGCCCAAGAACCACTGTGGACACAGGAAGTACCTGATTGTACTGTGACCAAAGGCACGCCAGGTCATCCCACCCACCAGTGCCTCCTACCCATCAGTGAACCTCTGCCCTTCTCTCCCAGCTCAAACCTCCCACCAGGCATTGCCCCAGCACCACACCTAGCCGCCTCACTGGGGTCTGTTTGTCTTACACAAAGGAACGTAGGAATGTTACCTACATGAAATGCTTAGCTATCCCCAGTCTCCCGCAAACCCAGCCATCCTTGTTTGTCTCTGCTTCCTTCCTGTCCTGGCCCACAAAACTCCTCATTTGTACAGGGCTGACATCAGAATACGGATACTACTTCTAGAATTGCTTCTGGTTCACCGAAAGGGGGAAGAGAAGAGGGCAGAAAAGATGATTTAGAGTCAGTGTGGTGCGTGCTGTGACGGAGTTAGCTTAGAGCGCTCCAGCACCACAGGTGGGCCGTGTGAGGGGTAAGAGCAGGAACAGGGTGAATTCGGGAACCGCCAATCTCCCACAGCCCTTCAAACTGCCGATTCTACAGGATGTGCCCTGCAAGACCGTCTCCAGGCAGTAAGCAGAAGGGATATTTGGTGCTGATGCAAGTGAAGCCCCAACCAGAACTGGCAGCTGTGGGAATCCAAAGGAGAACAGAGAGTACCCACCTGACAGGCGAAGAGGAAGACGGTGGTGATGCCCAGCCAGCTGTGCAGGGAGTAGAGATTGGGGATCTTTCTACGGCTGTGGAAGTCAAAGACGGCGTGCAGCCCCAGGACAGTCAGGATGAAGGCCAGCAGGTGCACGGCTGCGTGGCCGAATTTCCAGGGCAGCTTGGGCCCTACCCATGACTGGGGCAGGCGGTAGACCAGTGATGCTGTAGGAGAGAGAGCAGCCCCTGGGCTCGGCCTCTTCCCCTGTGCTCACCCGTGCACTAGGGGACTTGCCCTGACGTGATCCCAGACAGCCTCCCAACAAGAGAAGAAGGAAAGGCTAGGACATCAGTATCAACTCCTCAGCATCTCCCATCCTTGCATCATTTCTGGTATAGCCATCAACCATGAAGCGGGGAGACAAGGGACCATGATAAAGGGGAGGAGCAGGAGGAGGGACAAAATAGGAGTCTGGGATCAGCAGATACGAACTACTATGCATAAAATAAACAGTGGGGTCCCTACTGCAGAGCACAGGGAGCCATATTCAGTATCTTGTAATAAGCTATAATGGAAAGAAATATGAAAATATATACATATATATGTGTACACACACACACACACACACACACACACACACACACACACACACACACATATATCTGAATCACTTTGCTGTACACCAGAAAACACAACGCTGTAAATCAACTATACTTCAATTTAAAAAGGGGGGGTAGAACAGGTTTCATGGACTTGCCATTCTGTCATAACAATAATAAATGCCACTTGTATGCAGTTTTACAGGTTGAAAAGCAATGTCACATTCATTATTTCATCTAACTGAATGAATTCTCACAACTGAAGTGAGTTGTCAAGGACACAGGCTTCAAGGTTAGACAACCGAGGTCCCAATCCAGGTTCTTCCTCTCAGCTATTTGGCATCTTTCTAAATCTCAGTTTCCTCATCTGTAAAATGGAGGCAACAATAGAGCCCGCCTCACAAGCTTCCTGTAAGAACAAAAGTGGGAGGATGGCGCTTCCCTGGTGGCTCAGTGGTTGGGAGTCCGCCTGCTGATGCAGGGGACACGGGTTCGTGCCCCGGTCCGAGAGGATCCCACATGCCGCGGAGCGGCTGGGCCCATGAGCCATGGCCGCTAGGCCTGCGCGTCCGGAGCCTGTGCTCTGCAACGGGACAGGCCACAGCAGTGAGAGGCCCGCGTACCACAAAAAAAAAAAAAAAAAAGAAAGAAAAAGTGGGAGGATGTATCCAAACTACACGGGGTAAGCTGCTATTATCAACGTCATCATTATTCCCATTTTACAAGTGGCGAAAAGGAGACTCACCTGGGCCCCAAGGCCTGCCTCTGAATGCACGGGGCAAGGATGGGTCTGGCAGGAGTAAGGAGACCCCTCAGGTACGGCCCCCGACTGTGCCACAAGAGGCTTCAGCCCCCGCTCCCTAGAGCAAGGGCTGGCAGGCTGCCGCTCACAGGCCAGGTGCAGCCCGCTGCCGATTTTCGTAATAAAGTGTTTTTACTCCATATGACTAAACATCATTTATTGAAAAGAACATCTTGTCCCACAGCTCTGCAGAGCCACCTTTCCTCACTTGTCTATTCACTTATCACTACCACACTTTTTTTTTTTTTGTGGTACGCAGGCCTCTCACTGCTGTGGCCTCTCCCGCTGCGGAGCACAGGCTCCGGGCGCACAGGCTCAGCGGCCATGGCTCACGGACCTGGCCACTCCGCGGCATGTGGGATCCTCCCAGACCGGGGCACGAACCCATGTCCCCTGCATCGGCATGCGGACTCTCAACCACTGCGCCACCAGGGAAGCCCCCACACTTTTTTTTTTTTAATTGGAATACAGTTGATTTACAATGTTGTATTAGTTCCAGGTGTACAGCGAAGTGAGTCAGTTATACATTTATATATATCCACTCTTTTTTAGATTCCTTTCCCATATAGGCCATTACAGAGTATTGAGCAGAGTTCCCTGTGCTATACAGTAGGTCCCACGCTGTCTTAAATTACAGTAGCTTTATAATAAACCTGAATAGATGGGAGAGTAAGCCCTCCAACTTTGCTCTTTTTCAAAACCACCTTGACTAATCTTGGCCCTTTGCATTTCTAGATAATTCAGTCTGATTATCAATTTTCACAAAAATAAGCAATGAGACCTTGGGGTTGAAATTAACCTACAAAACAATTTCAGGAGAATTTACATCTTTACAATGTTTAGTTTTCCAATCCACTTACACAGTAGTATATCCCTCCATTTATTTAGGGCTTCTTTAATTTCAATACAGTTTTATATTTTTCTCTGTAGAAACCTTATATGGCTTTTGTTAGATTTATGCCTAGGTAATTAATGCTTATGGATGCTATTATCAAATTATATTTGATATTAAATAATACTTTAAATAACATTAATTTTAGAAATTTTACTTATTTTTTCCCAGTTTTACTGAGATATAACTGACACAGCACTGCATAAGTTTGTGGAGAGCATAATGGTCTGCCTTACATACATCATGGAATGATTACCGCAATGAGTTTAGTGAACATCCATCTTCTTATATAGATATAAAATTTTAAAAAGAGACAAAAACTTTTCTTGTGATGACAACTCTTTGGATTTACTCTCTTAACAGCTTTCATATATAACGTACAGCAGGGTTAATTATATTTATCGTGTTGTACATTATATCCCTAGTACTTATTTATCTTAAAACTGGAGGTTTGTACCTTTTGACTGCCTTCATCCAATTCCCCCTCCCCCCACCCCTGGTAACCCTAAATCTGCTGTCTTTTAGTATGAGTCTGTTTGTTTTTGAAGTATAATTGACCTACAGCACTATGTTACTTCCTGCTACATAACATAGTCATTCACTATTTCTGTACATTTCAAAATGATCACCATGATAGGTCTAGTTATGATCATCACCATACAAAGATATTACATAATTATTGGCCACATTCCCTACACTGTACCTGTGCCTCATTTGTTTTGCAACTGGAAGTCCATACCTCTTGCTCTCCCTCACCTATTTCTCTCCTCCCCCCACCACTATAAATAAAGTTTTATCAGAACACAGCTACACACTTCCGTGTTGTCTCTGGCTGCTCTCACAACACAGTAGCAGAGCTGAGTAGTTGCAACACAGATCATAGGGCTCGCAAAGCCTAAAATATTTACTGTCTGGCCTTTAACAGAAAAAGTTCGCCAACCCTCGTCCAAGAGTATCCATGCAGCTACCCTTCTCAGATGCTCCTGTTCACACGACTTCCTCCTCCAAATGACACCTGGGCCCAAAAACAACCCACCCCACCCCACCCCCATAGCCCTGAACCCGACAGTGACAAAGGCCAGGACGGCGAGGGACAGCACTGCCCTGTACGAGCCCAGGCCACACCGTGTCTCCTCTGCTGACCTGTACTCACCAGCACTGTAGAACACCACCATGCCCGTAACCATGAGCACCGGGTGCCAGTTGAACATGAGCATGGTGCCATCCCAGGCAAAGCCACCTTGCCAGTACTGCATCCAATAGATGGTGGAGAGGATGCACATCAAGCCCAGGGAGCACAGCGCCACGACGGACAGAAAAAACCATCCCACAGCCATTCTGATCAAGCACTCCTAGAGAAAGCGGAAATCACATGTCCCTGTTGGCTCAGGTGCACCCCACACGCAGGCTAAAGGAGGTAACATTGACCTTGCTCTTGGCCAGAAGGGTGGTTCCCCTGCCATCAGCCTGGGCACTGTCCCATGAAGCCTTGATGGCTGGGTGAACCCAATCTCTGGTTATGAACAATGAGTGAGGCCCCGCCCCAGCACCTGGCAGCATACAGTGCAGCCAGCTTGGGCCTAGGGCTGGCCCTGGAGAGAAGCCTCCTCTGCTGTGGCTGGATGCCAAGGCTCTAGATCCAGAGCCCTAGGATGCATCTCCCCTCACAGGACCAGAAGGTAAAGAATTATAACCTCACTCCCCATGAACAGAAAGGACAGAAATCAAAATCCAGGCTAGATCACACAAACGCCCAGGCCTTCAGTTTTAACGTAAGGAGGCAAAAATCACAATCTTCACACTACTATTAGGCCACGTGGGAGAAAGTGCCATAGGATCCCACTTCTGCAGCAAAGTTCTTCCCCAGATTGTGACCTCTGTGGGCTAATCCTCCCATTGGGAGGTAAGGTGGGGTCTTCAGAGTCCCCATTCGCCACACCTTTAATTGAGCAAAAGCCCCCAGCTGTCTCCAGACCTGAAACTTCTGCTTTCTCTTCTCTGGGGAAAGTCCAGAGGAGAAAAGAGGAAGCAAGAACTCATGATCTAGAAAGCAAGAGTTTATCTTGAGGTTTCCACGTGTACCTGATAAACGCAGAAACCAACCCTGGTTTCAGGCATGGCGAATGCCTAGCCCCCTAAGCAGCTGCTCTTAAAAGCCAGGCAAGTGTGCATGAGTTGGCAGGCAGTCTGCAAAGCCACAGGACGCCCCTGCTTTCAGCATGGGCACAGCTCTCAAGGCAGGCACACTGCCCCATGGACTCAGGCTAAGAAGCTGACACAGTGGCTTCCTGCAGTTGAGGTCCCTCAGTCTGAACCAGCTAACAGAGAAGAGGCCCCTAAAATCAAAAACTCCCAAGGAGATAAAACACTTGACCCTCACCTTTATACCTAGTGGCAGGCTGACAGAGTGGTGGCCTGGACTCCAATTCTTATGCTCTGAGGCTCCTTGAGCAAATCACTTAACATTTGTAGGACTCAGTCTTCTCATCTGAAAGAAAGCCATGGCAATAGGATATAACTTACTGAAAGGCAGCTATGAGCAGACACCACACCAGAACCTTACACACATGATCCCATCTACTCACCTTGACAACCCCGTGTGGAGTTATCCCCATTTTATAGATGAGGAAACTAAGGCTCAGACAGATTAAATAGGACCCAGTAAGCGGGCAGGGAGTTTCAAACCCTTGTCTATTTGGTTTCAAAGCCCTCTGACCACAGGTTGTCAGATGGTCGAGAAAATGTATGTAAGGACATTGTGAGAGTACAGTATTATAATTTTCTTAGTATTGTTACAGCATTTCATCCTAACGACTAACAAAAACCTCAAGCTCATGGCCCCCACGGCTGCCCAGGCCTCTCAGTGGCCCCAATTCCATGTCGTGCCAGCTTTCTCCATACCAGGTGTCCACCTAACCACAAACAGATGCTAAGCTCTCACAAAGAGATCCAAGGTGGCGGTAATCTCTGAGAAAGCAAGATCTGAGGTCTGGGGGAAAAGATAAGCTTCCAGGAGGTTGGAGGGAGAAAACCATGCCACCTCATTTCTGGAAGCTTTCTGCCTTATCTACTGAGCTCAGAGATTTGCTACCCAGCCTCAAGAGTTATCCCCTTAGCTCCTGTAAGGGCAGCGGAAGTTTCAGGTCACCAGAGGTTCAATCATCCCCCCAGTGAAGTGTCAGCACAAAGGAGCTCTCGGTCAGCAGGCTCCATCCACTGAATAATATCTACTTTTTTTCCCCCCTTTGTAAGAGGAAAAAAGAAAATATAATCCAAAAGGGACCACATCTACCCCCTAGAAGAGGTCCTGGATTACTGCTCTGGGACAGACTTGGAAAAGACAATGGGGACACTTCCCCGACAGATGGCTGGAATGTTTTACCAACAGTACACAGATGAGCCCTCCCTCTGCTCGAAATAGAGAGCAAAAGGAGAGAAAAAGGAAGAATGCAGTGAAAATTGCAATCCAGGGCTTCCCTGGTGGTACAGTGGTTGAGAGTCCGCCTGCCGATGCAGGGGACACGAGTTCGTGCCCCGGTCCAGGAAGATCCCACATGCCGCGGAGCAGCTGGGCCCGTGAGCCATGGCCGCTGGGCCTGCGCGTCCGGAGCCTGTGCTCCGCAACGAGAGAGGCCACGGCAGTGAGAGGCCCGCGTACCGCAAAAAAAAAAAAAAAAAAAATGCAATCCAAATGCTAAGAATATCCTCTCACTTATTCCAAGAGAACAGGATGTGCCCACCAGTCCTATTCTGCCCTCACTTGTAGAGAAACATTCTAAGACAAAAGTCGGCAAGCTCCTGTAAAGGGCCAGAATGGTAAATATTTTAGATTTTGCAGGCCATACGGTTTGTCACAACTATGTCATCAACTCTGCTGATGTATTGCAAGAGCAATCATAAATAATACCTTCACAAAAGAACATGAGCTATGTTCAAAAAAACTTTATTTATGGACAATGAAATTTCAGTTTTTATATCATTTCCACATGTCACAAAATATCATTTTCGTTTTTTTTTTTTACCAGTACACGGGCCTCTCACTGTTGTGGCCTCTCCCGTTGTGGGGCACAGGCTCCAGACGCGCAGGCTCAGCAGCCATGGCTCAGGGGCCCAGCTGCTCCGCGGCCTGTGGGATCTTCCCGGACCGCGGCACGAACCCGTGTCCCCTGCATCGGCAGGCGGACTCTCAACCACTGCGCCACCAGGGAAGCCCTCTATTTTTTTTTTTTTTCAACCATTGAAAAATGTAAAAACCATTTAGGCCAGCCAGATTTGGCCTGTGGGTCATGTTTGTTGACCCTGATCTAAGGAGTCTACTCTCCAACCTAATACACTTCTCAATCCCTTAGGAAAAAGGATTCTCCCAGGCTGCACTAAAACAGATCAGGCCCTGGGGTAGGAAATGGGTATATCCTACTTGGCCCTAGCCTTAGGAAAAGGCTCTATTCCAAACCCTTTCACAATTATTTAGAAGTGCAAATAGATGAAGGAACAGGAAGTCTGTTTGTTGCTCCCACTTCTCAGATGAATGGTGCGGGCTTTAGGAATCCTGAGAACCAGATTTAGGGCTCAAGTCCTGAACTCTTATCTTACGGATCAAAAATATTCGAGGGCTTCCCTGGTGGCGCAGTGGTTGAGAGTCCGCCTGCCGATGCAGGGGACACGGGTTCGTGCCCCGGTCCGGGAAGGTACCACATGCCGCGGAGCGGCTGGGCCTGTGAGCCATGGCCGATGGGCCTGCGCGTCCGGAGCCTGTGCTCCGCAACGGGAGAGGCCACAACAGTGAGAGGCCCGCGTACCGCAAAAAGAAAAAAAAAAAAAATTCGGGCCCAAAGAAGGAAAGCGACTTGGCCACGGTGAGTGGCGGAGCTGGTACAAGGCTCCAGGTTCACTCCCCCTGTGCTCCAAGGACTCCTTACTTCCAAACGCAGCTTCCGTAAAGTCTGAAGTCTCAGAAGTGAGGGGCCCTAAATTCCACTCAGGAGGTAGATAAGCAAGGCCCTCCTTAGCACCAGAGTGATTACAGCCCCGCCCTTCGTACTGCGCTCTGGTCGGCCTCAGGTGCCCAGAGAAGGGTTCCAGGAACCCGGGGACCGATCCCTAACTCCTCCGCTGGGACCAAGATCCCTTGGTCCCAGCTAACCTTGGGTGCAAATTAAGGCGAGTGGCTCCACCTGCTGACTGCGACTTCCGAAGAGCTTCTGTGCTTTCCAAAGAGCTTCCTTCCACCACCTGTGGAAGGAAGGGCACAGAGAACGATGTCCATTTCGTAAAAGAGAAAACTGAGGCCGAGCGAGGGGTCGCGACAGCGCGAAGCGAGGTACTAGCAGAGCCAGCACTCGAACCCAGGTCCCTGAACTCCCAGCCCGGGCTCTTTCTCACCCCCGAACCACAGTGGAACTCAGGGGTACTGGGGTCTCCGAGACCCGCCTCTCGCCACCCGGCGCCGGACCTGCCGCTCCCGAGGCTCCTGGGAGATGGAGTGAGAGACTCTCAGAAACGCCCGCTATCACCAGTCACAGCTGCTCTACAGCCACCTGGCGGGGCCGCTCCGTCACCTTATAGGCTTGTAGCACTTCCGGTCGCGCGCGCTTCCGCGCGCGGCCGCCTGGGAAATGAAGTCCAGAGCCGCGGGGTCGCCGGCAGACGAGGTGCTGACACTAACTCCAGTTCCTCCGCGGGCGTTTCTTCCCCAAGCCCGGGCTTCCAGGGACCAGGAACGCCGTCACAGATCGGTCCTGTCCCTCACCCCCACCCCCTTGATTCCGTGGAAGCGGAAATGTTCGAGCCGACGCGAAGCCTCTGGCCAGGGGCTGGCCCTCGGCAAGGCCGCACGCGGGGTGGGCGGGAGACCTTGGCCCGCACCTGGGAGCCCTGGAACAGGGCGCAGCGACGCTGAGAGAGGGGCGGGTCCAGGAATGCGGGGGCCTAAACATGGCGACCGGGCGGACCGGGGGAGAAAAAGCCGAGGACAAGCGGGTAGCACGGCGCAGACTGAGCCCGCGTCAGCCATCTATTTCCGGAATTTAAAATCGGTTTCCGGAAGCCTGGACGGTGTCCCCGTGACAACCGACGTTGGGCCTTCTAGGTGAGAGTGCTGAGGAGGAGTGGGTAAAGTGGCCAGAAGTCGGCATTTTGTTAATTGCTTTGGTTTTGGTTTTTTGCTAAGGCAGCCCTATTTTAAAGTGGATTAGGAAGGCTGAGGAAAATTACTCAGGGGACAGAGGGAACGCGGCAGATAGCGGTGGACAAACTGCGAAGACCGCTTCATTACCTTGGGAATCACCGCTGCCCTAACCCGAGGTTGATGGTCGTCCTTCCCGTAGAGATGGCGGTGGGCGGCTCTATATAACGGATCCTCACAGCAGCCTTCTGTGGTGGCCTGTGAAGTAGTGGTTAAGAGCACGGGCTTTGTTTTCACACCTAGTTGTGAATCCTGGCTCTGCTCACCTGCAACATGGGGGAACGACTTGAACTCTGACCCTGTGTCCTTGCCTGAAGAATGGGGGTAGTTCTTGCATACCTTGCAGAGTAGTTGCGAGGATTAAAGGAAACTGTCTTGGTTGACAAAGTTATCTTGGTGCCGGTATGTAGCTGGTAGCTATCAATATTATTTGATGAATAAGGAGACTCGGTTCAGAGAAAAGCACCTTCGTACATCCACTAAAGTGGGACTTCTCCATCAGGTGAGGTGGACGAGGTTCCGCAGCTTCTCAGAGCCTCTGTGTAAAGTGGGGTAATAAGCGTAAGAACTGCTACTTCTCAAGATGGGTGTAGGATTAAATAAGGAAAAGAATATGAAGAGTTTGTAAACCGTAACATTTTACCGATATTAATTTAATCATTCTGTAACACTTAGAAGCATTTTGAAATTTGTTTATAGATTTGATCCAGCTGGAGGGGGTCACAGGACACCCCCAAAGCAGCTTCCGGGTCCTGGAATAAATGAAAATAAAAGCCCAGCTCCCCTTACCTGGGGCCACTGTGTTGCTACCATAATCGTAAACGTTAGGAGAGCACTATTTCCTCTCAGCTTTTTCTGCCTACACCACTTCCCACTTCTCCTATGCCAGCGATTGTTTTTCCCACCTAGTTACATGTAAACCTGTCAGTTATGTAAGAGGCAGCTTTGTGCAGTAGTTAAGAGCACAGACTCTGGACCAAGACCGCCTAGATCTGAATGCTAGCTCTGCCACTTATTAGCAATGTGAACTTGGACAAATTATTTTACCTCCCTGGGCCTCAATTGTCCCCTCTGTAAAATGGGGAGAGTAACAGTGTGGCTTCTACCTCAAGGGTTGTTGAGAGATTTAAGTAATGTTAGTGCTTAGAATTGTAAGCAATATTGTAAGTGATAAACAAAGGTTTTGCTGCTGCAGTTAGTAATAGAATTAGTACTGTTACATGACCAGACAGTCACTGTGTGTAGTATCCCTAGATTCCTTTGGACTCAAAAGTGTTTAGAAAGAGCTCTACATTTAGAGGGTTCCAGTCATGGAAAAAGGTTTGAGGGTGAGGGTCCCTGGAAGGAGTGACTAGTTGGGGTTTTTTTGTTGTTGTTGGTTTTGTTCATTGATGTATCCCAAGCACCTAGAATGGTGCCTGGCACATAATAAGTCCTTGGTAAATATGTATTAATGAATTTCTAACCTCCTTTTTTTCTTTTTTTTTTTTTGCATCAATAGGCCCTTATCTGAGAGCAAGGGAGACAGCTCTGATTCTGAGGAACTATAGCTTCTCCCTCAGTGCCTGGGAGAGTACTAGGACTGCTTTCTGGGAACTGTGGAATGTGCCCTTGGGGGCCCAAGATAGCAGAAGGAAGATGCTCCAGACCAGTAACTATAGCCTGGTGCTCTCCCTGCAGTTCCTGCTGCTGTCCTATGACCTCTTTGTCAATTCCTTCTCGGAGCTACTCCGAATGGCTCCTGTCATACAGCTGGTGCTCTTCATGTAAGTTCAGTGGGTGGGACAGCTCAACCCAAGCAGTCTGAAGTCCCCGACAATCATAATTCAGCATTTTAAAGTTATTAATAGAGAAATATCGGGGAGAATAAAATTGCACTTTGTCCTGGGTACTCCATGGTCCATAGACATGTCATGGTCCATAGACATGGGCCTGTTTTGATATACTTCTAACAAGGCTTTGGGACACAGGGAGCAGTGCACATTGAAAATGAGGGCCAGATTGCTGACACTGTCATTTCCTCCATCTTCGAGTAGAAATATTGTCTTACAGTGCCATGAAAGAGGGTTACAAAATGTCAAGTAAAAAGGGTAATCAGGGACTTCCCTGGTGGTCCTCTGGTTAGGACTCGGGGTCTTCACTGCTGTACTTGGCACTTTCACTGCCGTGGGCCCAGGTAAGGATAATCATATTAATAACATATGCATCCCATAGGATGGAAGCTATTGGCACTTTCCCTTCACAGTGATTTTTAGTCTCCATGAGGCAAGTTCTAAACAGAAAACCACAGTCTAAGACACTGTCTTCCTTCACTCAGCAAGTATTCATCAGCCTGCCAGTGTTCTAGTTGCAGTGGTGAACCTGACAAGTTCTTCCTTTGATGGAGTTTCCATTCTAGTGGAGAGAGACAACAAATACATTTTAAAAAGATAATTTCAAATAGTGATAAATGTTATACAATGGATATAAAGTACCTGGGGTGGGGAGGGAAAGGCTACTGTAGGTAGTGGGGTGAAAGAAAAGTCTTTTTGAAGAGGGGACATTTGCACTGAGACATGAACGGCACTAAGGCAGCCAGGCGTGCACAGATGAGGGAAAGTGCATTGCTGTCTTGCTAGAGGAAAACGTCTGACAGGACCAGGTTATGTGACAGACAGGGCAGGCATTTTCTGGATACAGGGAGGAAACTAGCTGCTTCTCACAGATGCCTGGGAGCTTTGTTGAGTTGGGAGTGTCAGCAGGAAAGCCTTGTCCGTAGACTGCCACTCAACTGATGGGGCCAGCGGGTAGTTTTAGCTTCGTGTCATTTGGGGTCCAAAACCCAAACTACCTCTGGGGAGGTTTCGGAGGACTATATATAACAAGGAAGGACAGACTCCATGGTGTCGCTTAGGACTCAGGGCTGGCTCCTGGGTCCTCCCCAGGCCTCCATTTGGCTGTCCTTTTGTTTTCTGTGTCTGCAGCATCCAGGATATTGCAGTCCTCTTCAACATCATCATCATTTTCCTCATGTTCTTCAACACCTTCGTCTTCCAGGCTGGCCTGGTCAACCTCCTCTTCCATAAGTTCAAAGGGACCATCATCCTGACAGCTGTGTACTTCGCCCTCAGCATCTCCCTTCATGTCTGGTTCATGGTAAGAGTGAGGCTCTGAATCCTTAAAGGGCTAGGAATGTTTTTTTGTGGGAACCCAGAATCTCTGGATGTTTATATCTCACAGAGTCCTTGATAAGAAACAGGTGAAATGAATGTGGTCCAGCCTGAAGCTAGACACATGAGAATTTCATAAGGCACTTTTATCTAACCTTATATGTTGAAGAACAGCCTTATCCAAGAGTCCAAGGACACTTCTGGAACATTCAATTCACTTTTGCCCCAAAAGGCCTGCCAGGGCTAAAACAGGAAGTTGAATCTATTTCAGCGTTAGCTGTTTGGGCAGGTGAATGTTGGTACAGCATATTCTTCGGCATCATTGTCCCGTGGGAAATAGCCAGGCAGGAGTGCCGCTGGCCCTTTGGTGCTGCATGCCCTCTGATGCATCCCCATCACTTACACTAGGAGAACCGACCCCAAGATGCCTCCCTTTGGTTCTAACATAGGCCTCAGAGCAGATCCAGTTTTCATGGTTTCGGATTTGTTTTTTGTTGTTGTTATCGTTTTTGGCCACGCAGCATGGCTTGTGGGATCTTAGTTCCCTGAGCAGGGATCGAACCCCTGCCCCCTGCAGTGGAAGCACAGAGTCCTAACCACTGGACCGCCAGGGAATTCCCTCAGATTTCTTCTGCTTCACAAATTCTTCCATCCCTTCGGGTATCTCATGTGCTTCTCATGTACTCATTTTATGGAACATATTAAAACCTCAGGGTTCTCTAGTCATTTCTTTACTAAAGGTACCTTCTCAGACCAAACGTCCCGTTAAGTTGCCCTTGTGATTCCACAGAGAGAACTGGAGCTCACAGGGAAGAAGCAGAGCAGTGCCGAAATCTCCAGGTGCTTCCCGGAGAGGATTGTCTCTGCTCTGGTTCCTGGAGCCAAAATAGTCCTGGCTTTGTACTGTGAAGCTGTTAATCTGATTAAACCCTGAGTGCACCAAGCCTTTATCTGACAGGAACTGAGCCTGATATTTCCAAGGCAAGACAATGACCATGCTGAACTCCTGAGGTGATGTGTATCATTTCTCCTCAGCAAAGGCTATGGGATGAAATGGAATAAATGGCTTAGTTCAAACTTCCTCCCTCAGAGTTACAAGAATTTTCCCTCTGTAGCAAAAAAAAGGGAACTTGAGGGCTTCCCTGGTGGCGCAGTGGTTGAGAGTCCGCCTGCCGATGCAGGGGACACGGGTTCGTGCCCCGGTCCGGGAAGATCCCACAGGCCGCGGAGCAGCTGGGCCCCTGAGCCATGGCTGCTGAGCCTGCGCGTCCGGAGCCTGTGCCCCACGACGGGAGAGACCACACAGTGAGAGGCCCACGTACCGCAAAAAAAAAAAAAGGGAACTTGAGGTTCCTTTGAAAAGCACTCCACGGGCTTGTGGAAAGAAAGAACGGGGGTGCATTAGCCTGATATTAAACCAGGTGGCATCTCTGCAGCTAACCACGTTGGAGATGTGAGGGCCTCATCTAGCCATTCACATTTCTCTGTGTACTCATGTCTCCTTCAGAACTTACGCTGGAAAAACTCCAACCGCTTTGTCTGGACAGATGGACTTCAAACGTTATTTGTATTCCAGAGACTAGGTAAGGACCAGCATCCTCAGGCCTAGGTAAGGAGCATCCTCAGGCCTCACTTTGGTCCCACCTGTGGCTCTGACAGCCAGGGCCTTGATCCTGGCTTCCCAGCCCATCACAACCAGCGTGGGATGAGTGGGACAGCCACACCAAGAACAGGAGAGACCACTGCCCTCTGCCCTTTCTGGGAGTCACTGGGAAATCATGAAGCAGGGCCCCTCAGCCTCGTCCAGTTATGTTCTTACCCTGAAACAAATACTCAGGAGCATCCCTGAGGCTTCTTTTCTGTTTATTACCCACAGCGGCAGTGTTATACTGTTACTTCTACAAACAGACAGCTGTGAGACTGGGTGATCCTCGCTTCTACCAGGACTCCTTATGGCTGCGCAAGGAGTTCATGCAAGTCCGAAGGTGACCACTTCTTGTCACACTGATGGATGCCTTTCCTTCCTGACAGAAGCCACATTTGGGGCTCTGCAGAGGGGATGGTCAGCCCTGTGCACTAGGAAGCAGCTTGAGATTTCTAGGACAGGCCCAGGCCAGTTGTGTTCAGCAGTTGAGAAGGAAGAGCCTCCCTCTAGCAAATGAAAGTGTTCACTAATACAGAGCCCGCACGTCATCCCTTCCCGGCCTCCTGCCGCAGTTCTGCCCCCTTTCCTTTCCTGTTCTCTGCCCCTCTTCCTCACAGAGGGCTCTGTGGCTTTATCCTGGGGAAGCTTTCCACTGAGCCCGGAACAGGAGGAACTCCCAGCCCCTGTTCCGTTTGCACTACACACTGATGACTGAAGGATGCAAAGAGTGACTTTTCTGGGCTCCAGACTGATCACACCTCAGACATTTAGATTTTATACCCAAGGTACTTTTTCTACATTTTGTAAATAGGAAGTAAATTCTTTCCCATAAATGATGGAGTCTCTGCCTCGCTAGATCTCTTCGTGGTTAAGAGACATGCCAAGTCCTAGCCTTAGCATCTACTCGGTCCAGTGGCAGATTGAGCCACAGAGCAAATACGGATATTTACTGAATCCCACTGTGAGGACAAGATGAAATTCAGGATGTAATTTGATGCCCCACCCCCATCCCTGGAGTTCCAGACTTCGGTGTTTTATTCAGTCTCTCCCCCTGTCAGAGCCCTAAATTGCCCTCAGAAGAGTAAAAATGTTCCCTAGACTCCTGGCAAAAGAAATTTAAAAGTTTGTGTGCCCATAGTATCAGTTTTCTACTGCCAGAATAATGTTGTGTAACAGACCCAGCACCAAACTTCAGTGGCATATAACAATAAACAGTTCCGTGGCTCTTGAGTCTTGGGGTTCAGCTGATCTGTCTGGGTTTGGGTAGTTTTTGCTGGGCTTGCACATGTGTCTGTGGTCAGCTGTGGGTCAGCCAGGCAGGTGTGATGATCTTGAGATCCTTGATTCTTGGCTAACTTAGGCTGTCCTCAGCTGGCATGACTCTGCTTCACATGACTTATCCTCCAGCAGACTTGCCTGGGTCTGTTTACAGACAGTGGCAGGGGAGCAGGAGAACAAGCCCTAGGGTGCAATCCCATTTCAAGCCTCTACTTGTATTGTGTCTCCAGACTCCCATAGGTCAAAGCAAGTGATGTGACTGAGCCCAGTATCTGGGAAAGTGCTACAAAGTTTCCTGGCAAAAGACACGGATACAAAAAAAAAAAAAAGGACATGGATACAGAGAGGGCCATTAATTCAGTCAGTCTACCCACCCCAGAAAGTTGCTCTGTGAAACTCATTATTTGGAGATACTCTAGCCCAGGAGTCGGAAAACTTTCTGTAAAAGGCCAAATAGTAAATATTTTAGATTTTGAGGGCTGTGTGGCCTCTGTTGCAATAACTCAACTCCGACATATTGTAGCATGAAAGCAGGCAGAGATGATATATAAATGAATGACCTGTGTCACAAAATGTTTTTCTTTTGGTTTTTTTTCCAACCATGTGAAAATGTAAATTTAATCTTAACTTGAGGACCATACAAAACAGGCTAGATTTGCCCCCAGGCCATGGTATGCTGACCCCTGGGTTAGAAGGCTAGAATGAAGTTCTGGGGAAAGAGAGACTAGTTAATCAGCCATGCTGTCCAGATTTATCAGATATTTTTTTTAAAAGGTGCAGCATTCAAAGAAAATACCTAAGATCCCATATCCTATAATTGGAAGAAGCGATCTAAAAAGTCCTAACAAAGCCACTGTCTATACTTACTATACCTTCATCTGTACAAAAAAATGACAATAGCCCAATATTTAAAATATTTTCATAAGAGCTCTTAATAGGAATATTATAATCCCCTTCGTTCATCACAATCCCTGAAAGATAGGCAATTTCCTGTGTCCCAAAAGGAATCAGGGCTAGGCCGTTCTCTGTAGTCTGCAGCTAGTGAGTACAACCAAGTGCCTGTTTCCTCACTCACAGTATAAATGGCACTTTGTGGCCCTAGGAGTCTCGGGGCAGGGGTGGTGTTCCTTCCTTCCTCCCTCCTCCCTCCCTCCCTCTCTTCCTTTCTTTTCCTTAATAGTTAATACATTCATGTGATACAAAATTCAAGTCATAAAAAGTTTTATGCAGTTATTCCCACGGCTGTATCTCAACCACTGAGTTCCTCCTCCCTCCCCTCCTTGACAATCTACATTTACTTACATACCTCTTATAGACAATAGAACATTTCAGAAACATTTTTACAAAAGAAAAAAATTGACATATCCAACCCCAGTTATTTATTTCAAATCTTTGACAGTATGTATTCATATTTTATACACAGTTGTGATTATGGGGAATAAGCCATAACATAGTTTGCTTTTTTTTTTCACTTAGCAGTAGGAATATATTTTTAAGTTGTGATATAAATTGACTGCTTGGGGACAGTCAGTTTTCAAAGATCAGAGGAAGAAAATAAACACTTTAAAAGTGCTTAGAGACTTTTAGTAGCATGGAGTTGCTTCTGGCTGCCCAATGCTCTACTCAAGAACTAGAAAAACCAGATAAAATATAAAAATTGTCTTTATAAAAGGCCTTAGAGAATTGCTGAAGGAAAGAGGATTAAAGGGCCTAAAATTTTGAAGTAGAGCGAATCATAGAGATGTGAGCTGACAGTTTGCAGCACATTTTCCCCTGGGAGCACTTGCTGACTCTGGGTTTGAGCAAGAGGCTGAGAATCCAAGCATTGCCCATTGCCCATTGCCCAGACAAGAGGGTTGCAGCCGGGGACCAGAGAAGCCAGCTGAGTTTTGTGCTCTCATGATACTGGAGGAACAAAGCTGGGGACTGGAAGAGCCTTAAAAACAACACATTATCTGTTCAAGATACTTAGGAAATTCTGAAGCTGTGTAGGGCCAGAGGCTATGGAAAACTAGCCCCAAACCTCTGAAAAGCAGAATCGAAATTTTTGGCACGCCTATTGTGCTGATGATTAGAATTCAGGACCCACCGCGGGGAGGGGACTGGTGAACACACAGGGCTTTCAGCTGCAAGCTCGGGGGTTTCTTACTGGGAACAAGGTGAAACAGGTAGACTGAGGCTTATCAAACTCACAGTGTAGCTGCAGACCATGTAGTCCCTGAGTGGATTAAGGTGATCGGCCCCCATTCTATTTGCGTAGCAGAGGAAAGAGTGGAAGAAAAAACATCTAGAGATGCTCTAATTTTTTTATACACAATTTCTGGATCTAATAAAAATTACTAGCAAGTCAAGAGATATTATGTAAAACCAGAGCAAAAGTAGAAAATAGAAACAGGTGAGCCAAATATTGGAGAAAGTTGACAAGGAGTTTAAACTATGATTGATATGCTCAAGAAATAGAGGGAAATATGGAGGAAATAGATTAAATATTTAAACTACACCTAGGGACTTCTCATAATGGCTAAGATGCTTGGGAATGACCCCTCCACAAACAACAACGGTAAAATCTGGACATAATACGAAAAACAGCTACTTGAAGACACTGGAGAATGAAGGGAAGCAGAATGTTTGGTGGGGAGTTCATGTTTGGTGGGGAGTTCACACTCAGAAGAGGATTGTGCAGAGAAAGGTCCCTGTTTTTGCTGCTTGTAACTTAGCAGCTGACAAAGTGGTAGGTACAATATGCTGGTGGAAAATCACAGTACGAGTACTGAGCCAGGGCAACTGAAGCCCCTGGAGGGAAAGATGGGCGTCTCAGAAGGGAAGAGCCAGAGAGGGGAATCCCCAAGTTCTGTCTGCCCACATCTCTGCCCAAACTCTGGACCACAAATGTGCCGATCAGACTCAAGGCAGCTCAGCTAAAGACTGAAAATCTAAACTAAGATTGGAGCTGCCACTCTGTAACTGTGATTTGCACTGTATATCCACCCAAGCTCATTGCCTAATAAAAGAACCATCACTCTTTGGAGACAAATAATAGAAACCAGGGTCTCCACAGTTTAACACTGAAAACTGACACCAACACTGAGGTGATCCAGATACTGGAATTAACATACCAGGATATTAAAGCAGCAATGAAAGTATGTTCTCAGTGAATAAGAAGATAGGCAACCTACCTACCTGAGCATAGAAACAAATGACTTTTGAAAAATAGAAACGCCGGAAATAAGTCACAGTAACTGAAAATTTTTAAATTAAATGGATGGATTTAACAGCAAAAGAGGTGATTACAGAATGGGTCAATGAACTAGAAGATAAACCAATAGAAATTACCCATGCTGTAGGACAAAGGAAAAAAGGATTTTAAAAAAAGACTCACAGACCAGTTAGATAAGGTCAAACAGTCTGACAGATACGTGATTGGAGTCCCAGGAAGAGAGCAGAAAAAAATATTTCAAAAACAGTCAACAATTTCCCAAATTTGATGAAAGAAATTTACAGATTTTAGATACTCCACAAAGCCACCTTGATTAACACCGAAAGGCCACATCTAGGAACGTGATACTCAAATCACTGAAAGCTAAAGATGAAGAGCAAATCTTGAAAGCAAAAGAAAAACAACACACCACATACAGAGGAACAACAATTAACAGCTGCCTTCTCACCAGAAATCAGAGGCCAGAGGAGAGCGTAACAACATCTCTAAAATGCTACAAGAAAAAGAAGGTCAACTCAGAAATCTAAATTTACCAAAAATATACTTCAGGAAAGAAGTTGAGGGCTTCCCTGGTGGCGCAGTGGTTGGGAGTCCGCCTGCCGATGCAGGGGACACGGGTTCGTGCCCTGGTCTGGGAAGATCCCACGTGCCGCGGAGCGGCTGGGCCCGTGAGCCATGGCCGCTGAGCCTGCCCAGCGGGAGAGGCCACAACAGTGAGAGGCCCGCATACCGCAAAAAAAAAAAAAGAAAAAAGAAGTTGAAATAAAGACGTTTTCAGATAAAACTAAGAGAATTCATTGCCAACAATCCTACGCTGTAAGAAATGTTAAAGGTGTTATTTGGCTTGAAGGGGAGTGATAACAGAGGGAAACTCAGATCCTCAGAAGGAGATGGAGCACATCAGAAATAGTATCTGAGTAAATATAAAGACTTTTAAAAGGTTTTTCCTATTTTTTATAATACATATGAATATAAGATGCACATTTTTTTCAAGTACACAGAATATTCGGTATAAGCCGCATGCTGAGCCATAAAACAATTCTCAGTACGTTTAAAGGAATAAATTAAAAGGATAAAGAGTATGTTCTTTGACAATAATGGAATTGAGTTAGAAATTAGTAACAATAAGATAGCTTGGTGGTTCAGTCTAAGTCCAATCAGGAGATAGAACCACCCAGTAATTTAAACATGGCAGGGTTAATATATAGAATCATTAAATTATAAGAGGAGAACTATAAAGATGTAAAGAGAACTCTAAAAGGGTACCTGAGGGCTGAGGACAAACCATAGGTCCCCCACTCCCAAGGCTGGGGTTCAGACCTCATGGCAGCTTACTGGGTGGTGGACAGGTTCACTGGTTTGCCCAGGCCAGAGCTGGTTCACAGTTGCCAGGCAAGAAACAACCCTCCAGGACACAGGCAAGCTGAGGCTGATGGGCAGGCGCACAGGGAACGTAGGGACACAACCTATAGGCACCAAGCCCAGAGCACACATTTTCCACATAGGGAGGATCCCAAGAAACAACCCTCCAGGGCACAGGTGAGCCAAGGCTGTTGGGCAGGTGCACCAAAAGAGTTGGAGTGCCCTGTGTGCTCAAGGCCTGGAGTGTATGATGTCCACGCAGGGCAGGGAGGACCATGGGAATCTACCCTCTGGGGAGAAAAGCCAAGGTTGGTGAGCAGACACGTGGAACTGGGGCACCACTGTGCGTACACGCTGTCCATGCCTGGAGGGCTTTGGGAAAAACAATCCAGGGCATAGATAAACAAGGCTGAGGGGGCAAGTGCACAGAGTTAGGGAGTTGCCACGGGTGCAGGGCCTGGAGCATGCAGTGTCCTTGACAGGAGGGCCACAGCAAAGTGGTCACCGGGTGTGGACCAGGTTTGCGAGGTTGCCGAGGGAGCGCCTCTCTTGGCATGTGGCTGGAGGAGAGCACCACCCGATATTCTAGATGTCCCCTTACACAGCGTCCTTGCACCCCTAGTAGACCCCAGCGCAGCACGTGAGCGAGGAAAAGCAAACCGGAACTCACTGGAGCCAGGAAGACAAGCCCTTTCCTTCCTTCAGTACCCCTCCAGCACCCTCTGCTGATAGAGAGTGCTCACTGCAAGGGAGAAATGCTGATTCCAGTACCGCTACCACAGGACAGGTTCTGCAGGTGAATGTGGAGCTAATGTCCATCTTTTCTCATGCACCATTCTACACGTATTTGAACTTCCGTATTCCTACTAACAACGTATATCTATCCTTCCTAAAAGTGACGTTCTCACCCCTCCCCCAAAATGAGAAGACATACAGTCCCAACAGTCACTGTATCCATTACTGACTGTATTAATTACTCCACAAACTTTGTCGTGGTCCCACTAAATGTTCTATTACCTAAAGATTAAATTATAAAGTTGGGGCTTCCCTGGTAGCGCAGTGGTTAAGAATCCGCCAGCCAATGCAGGGGTCATGGGTTCGAGCCCTGGTCTGGGAAGATCCCACATGCCACGGAGCAACTAAGCCCATGCGCCACACCTACTGAGCCTGCACTCTAGAGCCCGTGAGCCACAACTGTTGAGCCCATATGCCACAACTGCTGAGCCCGTGTTCCACAACTACTGAAGCCCGTGTGCCTAGAGCCCGTGCTCCACAACAAAAGAAGCCACTGCAATGAGAAGCCTGCGCACACAACGAAGAGTAGCCCCCGCTCGCCACAACTAGAGAAAGCCTACATGCAGCAATGAAGACCCAACGCAGCCAAATATACATAAGTAAAATATAAATAAATTTATTTTAAAAAAATTACAAAGTTGACCTCCAACAAATTGTAAATAGAGAAGTAAAAAGGAGAAAGTGGTCAGTATATACAAATAAACACATGCATACAAGAAGCAAAGAAACATACACAAAGCTACCCCAGCCCTCGTTTTTGTAACTGTTCACAAGGTCATAGTTAATATCCATGGCTTTCTTCTTCAATTGCCCATTCCATATTTCCTTTGCCCTCAGCTAGAGCTTCTGCTGCTGCTCCGGGATCTTTAACTGGTAGAGTGACCCAAACCCCCATTCCTAAATGATCTGAGTCCTACTTCTGGGGGCGGCCATGGATATACTAATAGGTGCCCCAGAGAATCCTCTGGGCTCCAGACATAGTCCTCCTTGCCTCCATTGTGTAGCAGCAGCCCAATTTCCCCTTGGGACTCAGATCAGTCATTCCAACCAGTAGGTTGGAACCCCCTCCCCTTTTGGGGGGGCATTGGTTTAGTGGCATAAGGACCCCAAATTGGCCAGGTGGCAATCTCATTTTCCAATTCAGTGGTACCATTGTTGTGTCCCCTTATGGAATATTACTCACTGGGGAACTAAGATCTCCAAATCAGCAGGCTCAAATTTTTCAGGATAAGAGGCAAAAACTCTGTAGGTGGGTTATTAGGTATAATAGTGAGAGGAGTCATTCCTCTCCCACCCTTGATTCCTGGACCCATGTGTGCTGGCCAGGGGGTTGACAGTACCATATAATAGTCTCTGATTCAAAGACATACTTCATTCTGTAAATCAGAAGCCCCATCCTTTCAGGGTGTTGTCTCCCAACTGGTGCCATAACTGAGTCTTCAGTAAACCATTCTACTTTTCAATTAAACCACCTTATTCCAGGTGACAAAGTACGTGTAGTAAGACCAGTTATTTCCATAGGCATAAGCCCATTGCCACACTTCCTTTGCTGTGAAATGAGGATCTTGGTCAGATGCAATGCTGTGCAGAATGCCCTGAGGAACACACCATGTCTCTGTTGGGAGGACCCCAGGAAACTTAACTTTTATGAAGTGACCCAAGGCTGGTGGGCGGATTACAGAGGAACTGGGGCACTGCCGCAGGGGCAGAGTCTGGAGAGTGTGGTGTCCACACCAGAAAATCCCTGGGAAACAACCCTTTGGGGTGCAGCAAGCTAAGGCTGGTGGGCAGGGGTACATAGGGGATCAGGATGCTGCTGCAGGTGTGAGGCAGAGGCAAGGTGATCACCTAAGAGATCAGTGAGCCCCACACCCCCTCGGCATGCAGCTGGGCAGAGCACCAGTGGAAGTCCCCACACACATGCATCTCGGATGGACTGTGCAGCAGGAGCAAGAAAAATCAAAACACAGCACGCTGGAACCAGGAAGAAAAGCCCCTTTCTTCCTGCAGTGTTCGTCTAGTGCCCGTACTGACAGAGCCTAACACTGTGCTTGCTGTAACAGAGAAACGCATCCAGACGAGTCCATTCGCACAGAACGGGTGCAGAAGTGTTTGTCCGGAGCTGAGGAGCAATACGTTGGTAACTGCCACACTAGGAAACCATTACATACTTACAAGTTAAATAATACGCTTGTAAATAACCATCGATCAAGGAAGAAACCATAAGAGAAATTAGGAAGCACTTTGAACTACATCGTGATGAAAATACATTTTAAATGCATATGATGCAGCTTTCACTAGAAAAGAAGAAAGATCTAAAACCAACGGTCTAAGTTTTCACGTTAAACTAGAAAAAGAGCAAATTAAGCCCAAAGTAAGTAGATAGAAAGAAGGCTAAATGTACAACCAGAAAAAAAACAAAACATGGGTAAATAATAGAGAAAAATATATGAAACTAAAAGTTAATTCTTTGAAAAGTTAGTTGATTAATCTTCAGCTAGACTGACCAAGTGGAGTTTATCCCAGGAATGTAAGGTTGGTTTAACATCTAAAACTCAGGGACTTCCCTGGCAGTCCAGTGGTTAAGACTCTGCTTCCACTGCAGGGGGCACAGGTTCCATCCCTGGTCGGGGAACTAAGATCCCCCATGCTGCATGGCGCAGCAAAAAAAAAAAACACCTAAAAATCAATGAGTGAAATTCACCAAATCAGTAGAATAAAGGGGAAAAAACATTTGATCATTCATTAGCTGTATCTGTGACAAAATTCAACACTCATTCATGATAAAAATTCTCTGCAAACTAAGAATAGTTAGCATGTACCAAAATTCCAGACTCCAGAAGGAAGCAGGTGTTCAGCATAAACCACATAGTTTGTACTAACATTTTAGAGACAGTGAGCTACTTTGGATTGGTGGAAACCCTTCTGAAATACAAGTTCCCAGACACCAGGCAAAGGCCAACCTTGCAAGTAGGACTTTCTAAGGATAGCAGTCTCAGGCCTGCTATGACAACTCTTTTCTGTTCAATATCACAACCATATTGGTTTTTTCCAGGAAGGCAAGGTTGATTATACCTTTGCAAATCAATGTAATTCATAACATAAGCAGAATAAAGGGAGGAAAGCATATGATCATCTCAACAGATGCAGAGACAGTATGCAATAAAATGTATCAGGGACTTCCCTGGTGGCGCAGTGGTTGGGAATCCGCCTGACAATGCAGGGGACATGGGTTCGAGCCCTGGTCCGGGAAGATCCCACATGCTGTGGAGCAACTAAGCCCGTGAGCCACAACTGCTGAGACTGCACTCTAGAGCCTGAGAGCCACAACTACTGGGCTCACGTGCCACACTACTGAAGCCTGCGTGCCTAGAGCCCGTGCTCCACAACAAGAGAAGCCACCACAATGAAAAGCCCAAGCACCGCAATGAAGAGTAGCCCCTGCTCACCACAACTAGAGAAAGCCCGCGCGCAGCCACGAAGACCCAACGCAGCCAAAAATAAAATAAATTTATTAAATAAATAAATACTTTCCCCTGATGTTAGGAGTAAGACAAGAATATCCATTATCACCACTTCTATTCAACGTTATACTGAAGGTCCTGGCCAGTGCAATAAGGTAATAAAAAGAAATTGAAGGTACAGGGATTGAAAAGGAAGAAGTAAAACTATACTTTCTGATAATGTGATATTACATACATTAAAACCCAAAAGAATCATAAAAGCCTACTAGAAATAATTGATTTACCAAGGGCACTGGATGTTGGGAGAGGCAGCCTGCCTTGGGCCCTAGCATCCCTGCACACTTTTTTTTTTTTTTTACAAATTTATTTAATTTATTTATTTATTTTTGGCTGCATTGGGTCTTCATTGCTGCACGCGGGCTTTCTCTAGTTGTGGCAAGTGGGGGCTACTCTTCATTGTGGTGCGTGGGCTTCTCATTGCAGTGGCTTCTCTTTTTGTGGAGCACGGGCTCTAGGCATGTGGGCTTCAGTAGCTGTAGCACATGGGCTCAGTAGTTGTGGCTTGTGGGCTCTAGAGCACAGGCTCAGTAGTTGTGGTGCATGGGCTTAGATGCTCCACGGCATGTGGAATCTTCCTGGACCAGGGCTCGAACCCGTGTCCCCTGCATTGGCAGGCAGGTTCTTAACCACTGTGCCACCAGGGAAGCCCCTGCACGTTGTTTTTTTGTTTGTTTTTTTTGTGTTTTTGTTTTTAACTTTTTTTTTTTTTTTTTCGGTACGCGGGCCTTTCACTGTTGTGGCCTCTCCCGTTGTGGAGCACAGGCTCCGGACGTGCAGGCTCAGCGGCCACGGCTCACGGGCCCAGCCACTCCGCGGCATGTGGGATCTTCTCGGACCGGGGCACGAACCTGTGTCCCCTGCATCGGCACGCGGACTCTCAACCACTGCGCCACCAGGGAAGCCCCTAACTTTTTATTTTATATTGAAGTATAGGTAATTAACAATGTTGCATTAGTTTCAGGTGTACAGTAAAGTGATTCAGTTATACATATACATGTAGCTATTCTTTTCCAAATTCTTTTCCCATTTAGGTTATTACATAACATTGAGCAGAGTTCCCTGTGCTATACAGTAGATCTTGTTGGTTATCCATTTTTTTTATTTTTTATTTTTTCAATTTTCTCTATAGTTTACTATTAAGTCAAAAGAAAAAAAATTTTTTTTAAAATAGAAGCATCATAAACCTTTTCCTTCTCCTATTTCCTGGGTCTTTTTTTTTTTTTTTCACACACACACTGTATTTTATTTTTACAAGAGATAAACAGACTGACACCAAGCATTGTAAATGGATGACCACAACAAAAGCAACAATGATCTGCACGTTGTTTTTGCTGAAAACTCCAAAACGAAAGGCCTGTCTCCTGACACTGAGCACAGAGGCAATTAGGTAGGCCAAGGCCACCACAGTGTGACTACAGTGTAATTGTTCCCTCCCCCAGAGTAGGGGGAGCCTAGCTTATTTGCTGCTTTTGCTAAAAAAAGTTCTGAGCCCTTGGCCCTGGGCTCCTCAGATGTGGCAATAACCCACTGTGTGCACCACCACTGGGGTTCACTGTGTCACTCATAGGACTTGGGTACTGGGGAAACAGGCTGCCATGATGATGCTCCTGCTGTTCGCTGTGGTATGAGTAGTTCAATCTTATTGCCTACTTATAGCACCTGTGGAGTTGTGGCATGTTAATCCTTGCCATCCTCTATGACAGGGGTCAGCCAAGTTTTTCTTAAAGGGCCAGATGGTAAGTATTTAAGCCCATGGGCCACATAGTCTCTGTTGCAACTATTTAACTTAGCATGAAAGCCTGTAGCATGAATGCAGCTGTATACAAAATGTAAATCTGTGGGTGTGCCTGTGTTCCCCCAAAAAACTTTACTTACAAAAGCAAACAGCTGGCCCACCTTCCTTTTAGAGTTGGACATCTGAGGTTCACAGAAGGAACGTGCCTAACCCCTGTCTAGCAGGTAGTGGAGGCAGATGTGCTGGCTCCAGAGCCCTTTCCACCCCTCCCAGGCTTGCTGTGTGCCTTGCTCCGCTGACACTAAAGAAAGCCCCTCAGGCTTGCAGTTCGGTTCCAAGGGGAGGCACAAGCGGAGATCAGAGCGCAGAGGAGAGGGGAGGGGAAGAGCTCAGATATAAATTCACCAGTTTTTCAGACTTTCACAGCTCCTGGTGGGACTTCTCCATGCATATTACTCTCTCCAGTTTCAGGGAATTGCTTCTGCTGCTTCTCCTTTCAGCCCAGAAAAAACAATCCCTGACCCCCACCTCCACCCCAACTAGCTAGGAGTACAGCACTGTCTGAAAGGTTAGTCACTCAGAATGCAAATCAAAACCACAATGAGATATCACCTCACAACTGTCAGAATGGCTATTATCAAAAAGACAACAGGGACTTCCCTGGTGGTCCAGTGGTTGAGAATCCGCATTCCAATGCAGGAGGTGCCGGTTCGATTCCTGGTCAGGGAACTAAGATCCCACATGCCACGGGGCAACTAAGCCCGCGTGCTGCAACTGGAAGATCCTGCATGCCGCAACGAAGATCCTGCAACAAAGACCTGATGCTGCCAAAAAAAAAAAAAAAAAAAAAAGACAACAAATAACAAGCGATGTTAAGGATGTGGAGAAAAGGGAACCCTCTTGCACTGTTGGTGGCAACGTAAATTGGTGCAGCTGTTACCAACTTGAGTCCTTGAACTCCTTAATCAACAGAAATTGATAAGAAGCCAGATGAGGAATTTAGGCAAAGCTTTACTGAACTCATGCTGCAGCATGAGGGAGTGAGAACAAGAAACAGGTGCCCTTGCTCACTCCCCAAAGAGGGAGCGGGAGTGAGCTGGGTCCTTAAATAGGGTGAGGGTAGGGGTGGGTCGGGCCAGAGGGGTGGCTTTGGTGGTCTGCCTACCCCCTCGGTGGTGCTGTGTGCAGGGATCATGCGCAGTACCCTGCTTCTGCCCCCCCGCCCCCCCCCGCCAAAAGCAGCCGTTGGGGTTTGGCCTTTTTGTATCTTATTGTTCATAATTTGTCCAAACCGTGCATGCATGCAGTTATTTTCAGTCCCTTATAGTTTCTTTGTATTCTTTTGCTCCGGGAGATGTTTGTCCAGGTGCAAGCACTGCAGCAAAGGATCCCAGGTCCGAGCCACAGTGAGATATCACTTCACACCTACTAGGATAGTGATAATAACAATTTTAAAAACTGAAAATAAAAGGTGCTGATGAGGACGCAGGGAAACTGGGACCCTTGTACAGTTGCTGGTGGAATCTAAAGTGGTTACAGACACCGTGGAAAATAGTTTGACGGTTCCTCAAAAAGTTAAACATACAATTACCAAAAAACGCTAATTCCACTCCTAGATATATATTCAAAGGAACTGAAAACAGAGGCTTCCACAGACACTTCTATAACGATGTTCACTGCAGCATTTTTCTAGCCCAAAGATGGAAATCCGTGTCCACTCCTCAACAGATGGATAAACAAAATGTGGTGTACACACACACACACGAATGTTATTCAGCCATAAAAAGGAATGATGTTCTGATATATGCTACGACATGAATGAACCTTGAAAACATGCTAAATGGAATTACGCCGGACACAAAAGGACAAGTATTGTATGATTCCACTTATTTAAAATATAAAGAATAGGCAAATTCATAGACATAAAAAGTAGATTAGGGCTTCCCTGGTGGCGCAGTGGTTGGTGGTCCGCCTGCCGATGCAGGGGACACGGGTTCGTGCCCCGGTCCAGGAAGATCCCACATGCCGCGGACCGGCTGGGCCCGTGAGCCATGGCTGCTGGGCCTGCGCGTCCGGAGCCTGTGCTCCGCGGCGGGAGAGGCCGCGACAGTGAGAGGCCCGTGTAACGCAAAAAAAAAAAAAAAAAAAAAAAAAAGTAGATTAAATATGAGCAGGGGCTGGGGGGAGTGGGTGCTTAACGGTTACAGAGTTTCTGTTTGCGATGATGAAAAAGCTTTGTAAATGATGGTGATGGTTACCCAACATTGTGAATGTAATTAATGCCACTGAATTGTACACTTAAAAAAAGAATTAGTCGGGGGGGTGTGTGTGTGTGCGGGGGAATTAGTCGGGGCTTCCCTGGTGGTAAGAATCTGCCTGCTAAAGCAAGGGACACGGATTCAAGCCCTGGCCCGGGAAGATCCCACGTGCTGCGGAGCAACTAAGCCCGTGCACCACAACTACTGAGCCTGAGCTTTAGAGCCTGCAAGCCACAACTACTGAGCCCACGTGCCACGACTACTGAAGCCTGCGCGCCTGGAACCCATGCTCCACAAGAGAAGCCAGACAATGAGTAGCCCCCGCACGCCTGAGCACAACAATGAAGACCCAACATAGCCAAAAATAAAAAAATAAATAAATTTAGTTTTAAAAAAATTAGTCACTCTACTCAAATTACCTGGTTTGACTGTGCCATGTTTCCTGCCCTACCCTTACTGACAGTGGCTAACAGTCAAGTTAACCTGAGTCCACTTCAGGACCCTTCTTTCTACTCCTCTGAGGATGATAACACACTTTTACTGCTCCACATCATAAGCAAGCTTCAAGGCCCAGTTTACAGACCATCTCTTGTAAACTTTTCTCAACTCCCACCGCGAATACTTTGTCTTCTCAACTCCCACACACGTCTCGGGTCACCTGGTGATCATGTTTAATCTTCCTGTCTCACTTACGCTCCTTGAAAGGAGCCTCTAGTTCCCATTAATTTTGGTGTCTTCTAACTACCTGGTTCATAAATCGGAGGCACAAAACCCCCTACTATCCTTCCCCCCCCCCAAAAAAGGCTGCTTGATAGACAAAAGACCCCAAGCCCCACCGCGCATCGGCATAGCGCTGTCGTGCACACCGCTTCTCATTTTCAGACCTTTGTTAGTAAAGAGAATCTTGGGGCCGGGGCCTATTTGCCAATCCTGCGGTCACATTACCACTACTGGCTACACTCAGACGACTCACTGTAAACCTGGGATGGGGAAGCCCAAGAGCCGTTCCGCCCCCGGGGTCCTGAGGACAACTGCTCGGTGGGCAGCCACTGTTCTCTCTCAGGTCGGCAGCCGAAACCCCAGCGAAAGCAATTTGCTGGCACGCGCGGTCGGTACCGAGACATCCCAGGCACCACGTAACCATAGAGTGAGGTAGGCGGGTAGAGAGGCCAGAATCGAGGGCCGCTCCGTCCCCAGCTTCCGGCAACGCCTCGCTGCTCCAGGAGTAGCTGTAGACGCGTATGCAGTTTCCATGGGGACTGAAGATGGCGCCGCGAGGTGAGATTCCGGAGGTGTGTGAGTCGTTGGTCCTGCTCTCCTCAGTACCCCCCCCCCCAACCTTCTCTCCCAGTGCTCGACCTAAACCCTTCCTTCTCGGGTGTTAGGGACATCACTCCTCACTTGTTCAAAGCAGGGTTTGGCGGTCTCACCCACCCTGAGTGCCTGAAGGTCTCGAGGTGCGGGTCTCAGATACCCCCAAATCCTTGGCTGGGCCTATTCTAGGCCAGCTCAGTTGCGAATTTGCAGCGTGACTTCAAACAGGCTAGTGCTGGTCTCTGAGCCCCAATTTCCCTTCCCAAATAGTGACGAGTTAGATCTTAGAGAAGCTTTGACTTTCAGCCCCAAAGCCGAAGGAGTCGAGTTTGACGGTATTCCGGAAAGAAGGGGATTGAAGGAAACCCCCCTCCACACCGTATATACACACGTACTCCTCATCAGCAATCAGAAGTGCCCCCAAGTGGCCCTTTCCACTAGCTGCGACCTCGTGTTTCCTCCAAGTTAGACACAGAACCATTGAAATAACTGAGGTTGAGCTGCCCTCCAGCCCATCTCTTTTCTCTGTGCTCATATTTTCAGGTAAACGGTTGTCCTCCACCCCCTTGGAAATCCTGTTCTTTCTGAACGGGTGGTATTATGCTACTTGTTTCCTGCTGGAACTCTTCGTATTTCTGTATAAAGGTAAGGCCTGGGGTTTGACTCCCCTTGCCCCAACAACCCTTCCCCACTTCAGCCCAGAGCCAGCTGCCACCAAAAGCCTTCTTGTTTTTCATTCTTTTCTGCCCCCTGGGGCTCCTCTTCGCTGCACGGTGGAAGTCTCTTCATCAGGTGACTTCCTTGAGAATGATTTAGTAAGAAGCCCCTCGGCAATATTTTCTTGAGTTTGGGAAATGTGGACTTCTCCATTCTGACTCTCCCCCATCACCTCTTTGCTGAACTCCACTTTAAGCCCATTGGTGACCTTCAGCAGCCTGTGTACCCATGTACGTCTGATTACTGTGGAGAGCAGAGTCCCCATAGACTCTCCGAGTTAGGAGTAAAACCCTGTAATAACGAGCCTGCCTCTAACAGACGTAGCCGCACCAGGAGTTAACAGATCCTGCAGCAGGTTAACAGATCCTGCCCACATCTCAATAAGTAGTTCATGGAACGCTGATAAGACTCGTGTTCTCTTTATTCCCAGGTGTGGGGGAGTTCTTGTGTGTATTGTTCTATGTTGTTTGCAAGCTCTGACTTTTGTATTGGCAGGTCTCCTGCTACCATATCCAACAGCCAATCTAGTACTGGATGTGGTGATGCTCTTCCTTTATCTTGGAATTGAAGTAATTCGACTATTTTTTGGTGAGTGTTGTCCAGAGAATATTTCCATTCCTTATGAGATGAGCTGGTATCTGTAACCTGATTAACAAGGAAAAGTTTCAATACATAACCTAGGCTCACCATAAGAGATTGGATCTGGTGGTATATCCTGTTATCCCCCTCTCTGAAGTTTCAAGCTGCTTCATATTTTGGGTCAGGATTTATCTGTGTGTTGCTCTGCAGGGCCAGAAGTAGGTGGTGACATGAGATATTAGATAATTCCTTCCCAGTTGTCTAAATGCTACAAGAGTTCCTGGTTCCTCTCACCGGTTTGCTAGGGAGAATAGATTCAGTTGTAACTCCATGTCCAGAGCAGTAGACGCCTATCTAGGGCAGTAGACGCCTGCACAGGTCAGCACTAAGATCCCCTCCACTTCTCTGAATAAGGATTTCTCTAGGACAAGTTTTATATCCCCAGAAATACAGAGCAAGCCCTTATTAGTTAGAATATCTCATCCTTGAAAACGGTGTTAAAACACACACTGAGGGGAAAAAAATAGTTTCAACATATATAACAAAGGATAAAGAAGGCTCACATAAAGTGCTAAGAAAAAAACCTAGTTTTAAAAATTAGCAAGGGGATTGACATATATACACTATTGATACTATGTATAAAATAGCTAACTAATGAGAACCTACTGTAGAGTGCAGGGAACTCTACTCAATGCTCTTTGGTGACCTAAATGGGAAGAAGATCCAAAAAAGAGGCGATATATGTATATGTATAGCTGATTCACTTTGCTGTACAGTAGAAACTAACACAACATTGTAAAGTAACTATACTCCAATAAAAATTTAAAAAAAATTATCACTAGCAAAAAAAAAAGAAAAAATTAACAAGGGACGCTAATGGGCAATTCACATAAGAATAATTACAAAGGACCAATACACATGATAAAATGCCCAGACTCACTAACAGAAAGCAAATTGAAAAAACAAGATCACATTTTCACCCATCAGATTAAAAAGGTTTCCAAATTCCCAGTATTCGAATGGCTGTGAGGAACAGGTCTCTATGATCTCACACTCTTGTGGGTATTTATATTCCCATACCCTTTGGGAATATAAATTAGTACAACCTTTTTGCTAATAGTTTTACCAGGTAAAATTCGTATTCTTAGACTTAACAATTTCCCTTCCAAAACTGGTTGAAAAAGACAGATACTTCTACAGATATGCTAAGATATCTGTATGAGAATGTTTATTGCCATGTATTTTTTTTTATAAATTTATTATTTTTAAAATTTTATTTATTTTTGGCTGTGTTGGGTCTTCGTTGCTGCGCGCGGGCCTTCTCTAGTTGTGGTGAGCGGGGCCTACTCTGCGTTGTGGTGCGTGGGCTTCTCATTGCGGTGGCTTCTCTTGTTGCGGAGCACAGGCTCTAGGTGCGCGGGCTTCAGTAGTTGTGGCACATGGGCCCAGTAGTCGTGGTTCACGGGCTCTAGAGCACAGGCTCAGTAGTTGTGGCGCACGGGCTTAGTTGCTCCGCGGTATGTGGGATCTTCCCGGACCAGGGCTCGAACCCATGTCCCCTGCATTGGCAGGTGGATTCTTAACCACTGCGCCACCAGGGAAGCCCCTGCCATGTATTTTTTAACATCAAAACATTAGAAACAACCTAAACATCTATCAGTACAGGATTAGTTAAATAAATTATGGCATTGGTTCAGTGAAATTGTTCATAGCCATTAAAAAAGGGTAAGGTAGTTATGTGTGGAAAGATGTCTAACTATGTTAAATGGTTAAATAAGTTGCAAAACAGTATGCAGAGTATGATTCTATTTTTAGAATAATAAATAGTAATATGTGACCATACACATAAAAAAGTCTGAAACAGTATACATCATTCTGTAATAATGGCTATCTCTAAGGGCTGAGTCATGTGGTCTTTTAGTTTCTGTATTTTCTAAAATGATTTTTTATATATTGTTTTCTATTTTTTGGCTGCCCCGTACAGCATGTGGGATCTTAATTCCCCAACCAGGGATCAAACCCATGCTCCCTGCAGTGGAAACCTGGAGTCTTAACCACTGGACTGCCAGGGAACTCTGTATTTTCTATATTAACTGAAAAGTTTTCAATGATTATATATTATTTTTATGATTTACAAAATTTTTCCTCAAATAAAGAGCCCATTGTCCCTTGACTGGGAGCCAGACTGGAAGCAGGACCTTTCGGCGAATGACTGCAATCCTATAGCTGCTCCAAAGCCTCTAGTTTTTAACGCAGTGGGACGGCATTTATAAATCTGCACGTCCCCATTCAGGAGCATTTTCCTCTGCTTGCCAGTCCATCCCATCCCACCCGCCTTTCCTCTGAGGCCAAGGAAAGCAGGCCACTTGGAGGTGACTCCATGGGCTGTGTCTGACAGGTACAAAGGGAAACCTCTGCCAACGAAAGATGCCGCTTGGTATTAGCATGGCCTTGACCTTCCCATCTGCCATGATGGCCTCCTATTACATGCTGCTGCAGACCTACGTGCTCCGTCTGGAAGCCATCCTGAACGGCATCTTGCTCTTCTTCTGTGGCTCAGAGGTGCTGCTTGAGGTGCTCACCCTGGCTGCTTTCTCCAGGTACTGCTGCTGAGGGACCATTTCCTACCACCTGAGGGTTGGAGTCCCATCCCAGGGGGGTATTCATTGTTTGTCTAAAGCCTGAGGGGTCTAGAAGATTTTTAAGGGCAAACAGGGTGTCCGTGGGACTGCCTTTCCCACTTAGGGTAGACATTCTCCTTGTTCTTTGGGGCCAAGAGGCTTGGAATATAGAACAGTTCCAGCCAGCTGCTCTTATTCACTGGTCTTTTAACATTTTCTTTCTTTCTTTCTTTCTGCCATCAGTATGGACAGGATTTGAAGTACAAAAATTTCAGCCAGCAGCCCTCACAGGCTGAGACCACACATACCTCTGGTACTTAGCCATACCAGTGAGAAATGGTGGGTCAAGTTGTCCTGGGAAAGGTTGCAGCTTTTCCTCAGCCCAGACACCTTGGGGAACAAACCAAGCATAAGGCCACTGGGCACCATCTTCTAAACCAGGATCATCAGTTCAAGAGACTCTTCTACACTCCAGTATAGGGAGGGGCAAGGCTGTCGCCATCCTGGCCCTTCTCAGAACCAATTACTTCCCTTCTGACCTCAAGTTTTCCTCTTTGATCGTCGTGGGCAGAGCATCTTGCGTGGACCGTGTAGGCTCCTTGGGCTTCCAGCAGGACTTGAGCTGCACACTCCCTGTGTGTGCTGTGCCCCACGCCCTGCAGGAGCACGGGGCACCTCAGGAGGGTGTGCTCCCAGAGGGATGCAAAAGCCGCTCATCCCATTTCTCAGAGACTGAGCTCCAGAACTTTCTCTGGAGCTCATGGTGTTATTTTTCTACTCTCATCATGAAACAAAACATTATTTTATAATAAAGATGTATTTTCTGTGGCAGAGGTTGTAGTAGCCTTTTCCTCATGGCACCCGTCCCTAGAATTTCTTCCACTTTAAGAGAAACCCGGCGGTTTGTTCTCGGCTGTGCTTGGTGATTCAGCGTGGACACAGAGGCAGTGATGAAGGTGTCCCACTGAGTTTCTTCCCACAGCTCCGGCCTCAATTAATCCCTAAAGGCCCTGCCAGCTTCTGTGTCTTCTTCAGATCTGTCATGCTGACTGCTCACATTCTTCACCTCTGCCCCAAAGCCAGCATCTTGTCTCTCATTTCCTCTTACAGATAATAGTCATCTTTCCAGGGTGAGGCATGAGTAATTGGAAGGAACATATTCTAAACTTACTAATGTTTTTTGGTCATTTGTTTTAAGACTTCAAGTTAATGTAAAAGGAACACATACTTTTATTCTTTAAGCTGGAGGCATGTTGCCCTAAATGAGTGAATCATTCCCTTCTCCAAGTAACCGTCTTTAAAACTGTTTCTCATCTTGCATGATAGCAGCCATTTTTTTAGCCCCAAGAAGCCATAACAGAAGCCACTTTAGGAAACCTTGAGCCATATGGCCCATCTGCTATCAGGTGACCCCTAGAATATCTGCTCTTACTCAAAGTAAAAAGTAATTGGCCTTTAAGAATGTCATGCTGGTTTTTAACTGCTTGTTTCCTGTGATCAGGCTCATTCTCATCCTATGTAGGTCTCCACTTTCCAAAGAACTGATGCTTTTTCTTATTTCCTAACCCTCTTTCCAAAGCACTGTTGCTTTTTCTTATTTCCTAACCCTCCGTGTCCTTGCCTAAGAGCTGCCTTTGGGGTCCATCCAAAGACTATTAGTAGGTCTGATTAAGCATGAAACAGTAACAAAAAACCCGATAGGAACTTCCCTGACATTTCAATCACATATCCCACTAATACCTTAATTTTCTGCTGCTTCTCACACTGCTTGTTTGTCTAGCCCTGCTTTGAAAAAATCGCTGGCATCAAACTGGAGAACTCATTCCCCATGGCCTCTCTATTTCATTTAGAGTTTCATTGGTTAAGGTCCCCCTCCCAGCAACACAGAAAAATGAGTGGGAGGCTCAGTTGAAAGTTTAGAGGTGGCTTATAATTCAAAGGGGCTTTAGAGATCAGCTTAATCTCATCCCCAGCTTGGCAGGTTTAGAGATGAGGAAGTAACACAGCCAAGCATCATACAACTGGTTACTAACTTGTTAGAAACTTTGTCTTATGTGTCTCGATCTGGATCAAGTAAATTCCATTCCTGAACAGGTACCACGTGAGTATAAGAATGAATGATTGAAAATGGGGCTTAGAACAGGAAGTCTTCACATTTTCTTCATGGGTATCTGGAAGCTTAGCGCATTGTGTTTCCCAGGCGTGGCTCCATAGATGCTCATTCTTATTTTTATTATTTTATTATTATTTTTTTGGCCGCACCATGCAGCTTGCAGGATCTTGGTTCCCTGACCAGGGATCGAACCCGTGCCCCCTGCAGTGGAAGCGTGGAGTCTTAACCACTGGACCGCCAGGGAAGTCCCATAAATGCTCATTCTTCTTGATGCTTGTTGGAGCCAGCTGTGTGGATGCAGTTAGTCACACCAGAGTAGAACATCATACAACAGAAACTGAGGCAGTGGAGGATGGGAATGAGCACAGCTAGTCTTTCAGGGTTAACGTGTCAGAGGCTGTACTCACTGTAGTGTCAAGGGAAGCCCCTATACCCCATACACACCTGAAGGACTGACATTCTGGGACAGTGAGGACTGAGCCAAGGAGCAAGCCCTGGTCACAAGAGCTGGCAGAGGCCCGCTAGGATATCCACACTCATGCCTACAACTGTCAGGTGACTGCAGTGGTGGTCTCTAGGGGCTGAGGTCTGGCTCATTTCAGGAAGCAGTCAGGAACACAGAGGTGACCCAAAGGTCAGTCCCTTCCTGTACTGCCACGGTAACCCCTAGGAGAAACTGAAGAAGGTACTTGCTTCTCTAAACTAGCAGTCCTCACGCTTTAGTTTATGTAAGTCATCTGGAGCATAAAAAGTAGATTTCGAGACTTCAGAGATTGATGCAGGCAGGAAGGCATTTTAGCAAGCATGGCGCATAACTGAGATGCAGGCAACTGTGGAACTCAACTTGAGAACACTGGTTTAAGTTCTGAGAGGCACTCCAACGATTTTTTTTCCTTCAAGTTTTATAACATCATAGACCCTAAGGGGATTTCCCTTCTACTAAGGGTTACTTGCTTTTATACTGCTCTTGCCTTTACTGGTCTCAGCAACACGTTGTATGTCATCTGGTTGCTGGTTCATCTTTTTATTATGCTAACTCTCCTCTTGTTCACCCGACTTTTTAAAAAGCCAGCTTTCAGGAATCCCAAGGATTACCCCGCAGCACTTTGCTAAGCTTTCTAATCTGTACTTCCCTTATATTCATATAGCACTGCAGTCTACATAACACGTTCACATTTGTTATGATTCTTCAGACCTCCCAATGTGGAAGGCAGAACAGCTATCATTTTCATCTTACAAACAAAAGAGACTGAGGTTGTGCTGCTCGTCCGTGGTTAGATAGATTTAGATGTGAAGGAGGCACTAGCCAGCATATCTTCTAACGCCTAGCAGAGGACTCTTCCCTTTATGAACTTGATGACATCGGAACTGAACTGTACAAGGTAGGACATTTATTCTGAGAATAAATCTTAGGAACCTTGAAGGATAAAAGATGACTTGGAATTAACTAGGCTGTTTAGATGGCTAAGGAAAAAAGCTAAACCTCAAGAGGCACCTCCAAAGGTTCGCACGAGGTCTCCGAGGTGTACCACATGCACTACACACGCCCACCGTGCAATTCCAGCTGAGAACTCAGGGATTCACTCCCCTCCCAAAGCCTCTACATCAGCCCGCACCCATGTCCCAGACACCTCAACAAATCTATTCAATGCAGAATCCATGAAACAGCTCACACCCCATTTATTATTTAAAAATATTTTGTTACAAAAGGAAAAAAAATACAATGCAGTATAAAAGATTGACAGTGTCATCAAGTTTATTACACAATTTTCATCCTATCAGAAAGACAAACAAATCACCAACAACAGGGGGACGGGGCCTTGGCCTTTTTAAGGGTTGGGTTTTTTTCCTTTTGCTATCAGGAAATAAAACTAAAAATTGTGTCACTGAGTAAAAACAAAAATGGGGAGAAAAAAATTCTCCGGGTAAACGGCTTTTCTGGTATTCTATATATTTTTTTCTCCTTTAACTGTCACCTTACTTGGTTTTCTCTACATTATAAAGACACCCGGAGCTGCTCTTGAGGATAAGCACATCACTTAACGCTTGGCCGGCTGGGCGGGGTGCCATATTCTGAAGTGGAGGTGGGGATGGGGTTGGGGGACAGGGGGAAAAAAGCTACAAACCTGTAGCCTCTGTCCCAAGGGAATGTGCCTCTCCAATCCTGGGGGACTCCCTCAGTGACTGAGCGAGGGCTATGTCAGAAACGTGCAGGGAACAGAGGAAGGCTTCGGTCCAGCTCAGTCTCTCCCCTCTGAGCCAGAAGGGTCTCCAGCGACCCTACATCCCACGTGCCACGTTTCCTGTTCGATGTCGCATGCCCTACAGACGCGTGCGGAAGCAGCATCTGTCGCCCCGTGGGTACCGCAGGACCCTGTTGCTGCTGCTTCTTCCAGCAGCAGCCGCCTCACAAGTTGGATGTTATGGGAAAAGCAATTCCATTTGCCTGTGTAGAAAATGGCCCCCAGAGTGGTGGTCCTTAGAATTCTGAGCTGAGCTCATTAAAGTCAGGCTCCACTTCTTCCTTGCTCCTTATCAGAGGCAGCAAGTACCTCCAGGCAGAGCGAGGGGAGCTATTAAGTCAAAATTCAAAAGGTGAAAAAATACCAAATATATGACTTTACCTACTAGTGCCAGGTTATCCCACAATAAGTAAAAGTATGTACCTGGAGGATGCAAGCCCATGCTCACATCAAACCTGAAAAAAGAAAAGCCTATGGAAGTAGGCCATATCCTGCCCGACTTGCCTCCTTCCCCACTCCTAGTATTTCACGAGGGCTCTTCACTGCTGAGGTCCGACGTCCCCGACTCCCAATGGCAGCACCTTCCTCTAAAACAAGGAAGCAGCCTCTTGGGGGAAGGGCTCCACATGCGAGATGGAAAAGCCCCAGGGAAAGGGAACATCTCGTGGAGCTGGTTATTGCAAGAGGCAACCAAGCAAGCAGCAGTAGAGGGTGGTAATTGGCTCTGCCAGGCTCCCCAGCAGAAAGCAACCTCATGGGCCTTCTCTGCTTAGGAGGGGCAAGTCCACTGAGCAGGCTGGGCAGCAGGGAGTTAAAAGGGTTTTAGCCCCCTGGGAGGTCAAGGAAACAAACCGTCAATAAGTAAGAGGGAAAAGCAAGAACAGGAGAAGCTTTCCATAAAGTAATTTCTGTTCTCATGGTCCCTCCTCAAAGGGCTGGGCAGGTAAAGGAGTTAAAGAAGTGGTATGTTAGCAAGGGGTTTGGACCCTCTTCGCCCCACCAAACCTAGTGCTGAGGGCAGGACCCTGGGCATATTTTGGCACACCCAGTCACTCTCCTAGATCCCACAGGGAGGATCCGTTTTCTTTGGGAAGGATGTCTTCCCATCAACCTCACCACTGAACTGCTCCTGGAGAATCAGAAACTCATACGTTTCCTTGGACAAAGCACCGTTCTCTATGGAGACCAGGGACCTGGACATGGTTTCTTCCTGTCTGCCACCCTCCCAACCACATGAAGTCTTTAGGTTCTTTACCCTGGCAAACAGGAGTGGGACTGGGAGGGCTGCCAGGCAATCTTCAATCTTGTAGGGCAGAGGGTACTCCCTGTGGGTGTCTGGAAGGGGTTAGGGGCTTGGAGGAAGGGGAAGGGGTGGAGCGGCCTCCGTCCTTTAGTCCTGATCAAGGTGAGGAGATGCAAGTCCATTAAAAAAACATTTGCTTCCAACCAGACTCCTGCAATGAGAACATCAGAAGAGAAGAAAGAAAATACAAGTTAGAGGTTACTTTCTGATTAACAGGGGCTTATATAAATTATACTGGCATTTTCAAAAGTTAAAACGTATGAAGTAGGGGATGCAGACAGAGAGAATGCAAGCCTGGGAAAGTAAAAGACAGCAGAACTGTCTGGGAGTGTCTGGCACTGTGAGTAGTGAGGGAGTGGCTGGAGGAGAACAGAGGGAAGAGGAGTGACATTTCACTTTAAGGTTAGGGGGAAAAACAGAGACAATGAAATGAGGCATCAAAGCAGTTTGACTGAAAAGGAGACTTTGGCTGGAAACTACTACATTTCAAGAAAAGTTGCTCTAAGGGAGCATGGTGAGTTTAAATACTGTTTCAGAAAATCTGTTCTGAGCGAGTCATAGCTTACCTTAAGGGGAAGGGGAAAAATCTGGAAATGGGAAGTACAATGGTAAGAAAACAAGTGTGTACACAACCAGATCCATTAACCCCCAAAAACCCAAGAGGCCCTTGCAGGGAGCATGTACGTACACAAGAAAACTCAACTTTTCCCCTTCTTTTAAAGAAGCATACACATACATATAGAGCCAGAGATGTTCCAAGTACCACCACTCAAGAGATTCTAGGTCCTCCCCAGATGACAGGTGTGGGTGAGGGGCCAAGAAGCACACTAACACCAAGCAGGAGTGACGTGGTCAGGCCAGAGCAGAAAGCAGAGCACGGAGGTCAAAGAAGATAATCAGCAGTCACCATCCAAGAAAACTAAAAGCATGGTTAAGAACTTCTGCTGAGCAGTGAAGGACTGTTAAGCCCCTTGTCACATCTCGACCTAACTTAAGGTCCCCAGTACACTCAGCCCTCTTTCCAACGTTGTAACATCCATCTGCAGGGGGTGGCCTGGTCAATCTTACCACACAAAATAGAACTGATAGCGAAAAGGAAGAGGGGGAATTAAATTCAGGCTTAGGATTTCTACTAATGCCCAAACTGGCAACATGGCCTATACATAAATGCTCACCTTTAATGTATGCACTTCTGTAACCTGGAGGAGCTATGCAAGAAAAACTATATCCACAAGCTGCCTGATCCTTCTACACTCTGAAATGGCACCATTTCACCCTGGGGTCCTCAGAATCTGTCATGGCCTCTGGTTTCTCTAAACATCTATGCAGGCAGGTATCTTTCTCATTTTCTGTAAGAGGAAACTAAAGCCCTCGGTGACTCCTCAATTTCATACCATTTGGGTTTCCGAATCTTTGCATTAGATCAAAATTGAACAGAATGCTCAGTTTTCACTGGACCAGGAGGATAGCAATGAGGTGAGAATGACTATATTTCAAGCAGGATAATGTCCTAAAATAATGAGACAACAGCCAACAACTACAAAAAGTCGAAGCCACAGACACCCTAAGAATATCCTCAAACTCCAAAGCATACACACATACACTGCAAGAGATGTAATTTGGGAACTGTTGCTACAAAACAAGACTCAGAGGATAACTAATGCATCAGAAGTAAACTACAGTTGACCCTTGAAAAATACAGGTTTGAACTGCACTGGTTCGCTTACATGCGGATTTTTTTCAATAAATACGTACTACAGTACAACAGAATCTGAGGTTGGTTGAATCTGTTGATGGAGAACTGTAGAAATGGAGGGCTGACTATAAAGTTATACTCGAATTTTTGACTACGCAGAGGTCAGCTCCCCTAACCCCTACACTGCTCAAGGGTCAACTGAACAGCACCCAATTCTTAGAGGTTATGGCTCCATTTTGGTGGTAATGTTTGAATGTAGACAGAGGACAACATGGGTCAATCAGACTTCAGGTCCCAGAGGTCGTGCCCATCCTGAGGAAGGGTGGACAAAAACGGCTGCTGTTCTTTGCTGCCCCTATAGATGGAACATACCCTTTGCTCTCATGGAACAGCTCTCCGTATAGTATAAATACTAGTATTTTCTAACTAAAAGGTATTGTACTCAGAGCTTGCAAAGTTATCACAGTAAATGAGGCCCAGGCACCATCTCCTCAACATGACATCTCCTAAGTCACAACTTGGTAACTGCAGATGAAGTTAAGAATCCCAGGATGAGAATGTGAGAAATGGACATTTGGGGGGGTCAAATTCAGTTCTTTTGGACTAATTAACCAGAAGGAATAACCAACGTATCTAAAGGGGTGACTAGGAAAAGTGAGGAACTGGAAAACCTGCCTCAAGAGTTAATTTTCCTCATTGGTCATAGGCCTGCACCAGCCAAATGACTGTTTTCTGGGAACTACTGGGTTATAGGATTTTTCTGAGTTTTTCAAATTGAATCATACTCATAATGGAAGAAAAGGCCCACTTTACAGGTGGAAAAAAAGTGAAGCAAGATGACAGCTAAAGTCTCAGGTTCAGGTGTTCAATCCCCAAAGTTCTAGTGATCAGAGGATCTCACAATTTTTCTCTCAAAAGGCCGTTAGGAGCAAAGCCGCCAAGAACAGTGACATGCAGTTACATGTTCCGACTACTAACCTATGTGGCCCCAGAGACTATAATTCATGCTTTGCACAGACCAAGTACTACGTCCTCCGTCACTCTTATCCTAGTCAGCTCCAAAGGACACACACGGTGGGCTGCAGGACTGGGGGAGGGTGGTGACTGATACTGAACCTCCAAGAACACTAGCGACTGTGCTAGCCCTAACAAGGGAAATGCTGCTACTGCGACAGGAGGGGTGAGATCGATCACAGACCCACTCTACCCACCCTCCCGCCCACTCCCTGAGACTCCAGTAGGCCAGAGCTGTCTAAAACTCCGCTTAAGTTAATGGCAGATGACAAACAACAGAGTGGAGGGCAGTAGCCAAACATAACAAGACTCCTTTCTTATTTGTTTAGCGGGTTGTCACTAGGCAACAGTTTACAGTCCAGCTACCGCTTGTGAACTACAGGCACTCCCAAGAAGGGGGGAGGGTTTCTTTTCCTTTCTGCATCCAGTCATCCATCTATCCACCCCAAAGATACCAAGCAGAACTATTCCTACTCACCTTCCACAATTACCATTACTTCAGACCAACCAAATCAGCCAAACACCAAGGACATTATCCTAATGTACCTGATGTGAAGCCACGAAATTGAGAAGAGACCCCAAAGTCACCTGGGTCATGCAATAGCCTTCAGGAACCACAAACGTACCATCCCCGCCAGAGTCTCAACTACTTTTACAGATCTCCCAAGAAACACAGTCAACAACTGCTCTTGCTTGCTTATATAATAGAAACAATCTTTGCTGGAAGCTTGTTTTCAGTTGGGATTGCCAAGCTGGTGGGATGTAACCTGGAGCCTGAGAATGAAAATAACAGAGCTGAAGCCCCTGAACCAGACAAGCCTAACTCAACTTTTCAGTTACTTGAGTTAATATAGTTCCCCACCCGTAACTCTCCTGCCTTTGTTTTGATTAAAAAAAAAAAAAAAAAAAAATCACTGTTAGTAAGTTTTTCCAAAACAAATATATCCTGCCATTGAAATATTCTCCAGTCTCTAAAGCTTTAAAGGTAAGTTTTTTCAGATCAGCTTTCTCCTCTCTGACTAAAGTATCCTGGTTTTCAAAATCTTTTTAATAGATATTAATTCTTAAAAATCATTAATGTTGCACCTTGAAAACTTACAAGTAGTCAATGGTCTTACTTTTTTCTCTCTTGGTCAATTTTCCTGATTTTTTCATTTCAAAGTTTGGTGGGGTTAAAGTATAACAATGAGGGACTTCCCTGGCAGTCCAGTGGTTAAGACTCCGTGCTCCCAATGCACGGGGCACGGGTTCGATCCTTGGTCAGGGAACTAAGGTCCCGCAGGCCACACGGCGCAACCAAACAGAAAATAAGTAAATAATAAATAAAGAAAACATAACAACGATACTAACAATGGCTAATCATTTATTGAGAATTTACTAAGTGACAGGTACTATGAGTGCCAAATGCTCTATATGGATTAGCTCACTGAATACTCAGCAATCCAATGAGACAGTTGCTTTTGTTATCTTCATTTACAAACGAGGAAACTGAGGAACAGAAAGTAATATGGCTGGAGGAGCTGGAATTTATAACCTGGCATCTACCTGCAGACACTGTGTTCTTAGCCATTATGCCATGTTGTCTCAGATACCAGGTGAAAGCGGTCAAAAAACAAGCAAAGGTAGCTTAATCTCAGGTCCATTTCAGGGTGAGACTCCTCACAAACAAGCAAAAAACCTGCCCTCCTGAATTTTTGGTTACCTAAATAGGAAGTCTTCCCATACCCTTTTCTTGTTTTAAAAGGAGAGAGAGAAATCTTTACTATCAATTTTTCTTTCATAAGAGATCATCAACCAGCCAGCAATGGGGCTTCATCCCACCTTTCTCAGTGGTGCCGGTCCCGTTCTCTATCCCGGTGTCTCTCGTGCTCTCGGTTCCTTTCTTGGAAATAATCATCATGCCGATCTTCATTATGAAGCAGGTCCCGGTGCCTCCTGCTGCTTTCCCGGGACCGGCTTGGTGACCTCTCTCGGGACCGATGTCTTTTCCTATTAGAAGGATACTTTTCAGCCTCACTCAGAGGGCTTACCCCATTCTTTCTAAGAGTATTTGTTTTGGTGTCTTCTACTATTTGTCTAAACCACTCTTCTGTTACTCTATCATGGCCCCTAGTCTTTTTTGGAAAATTAGTAACAGTTAAACTTGTTGAGATCTTACTAACGTATCAGACACAGTGCTAAGAGCTTTACATGCATTATCTCACCTAATCTTTACAACAGGTCTGTAAGATGAGTACTACCATTGTCCTCTGTTTAAAAATAAGAAAAATGAGACTTGGAAAGTTGAGTAACTTTCATATTCAAGGTCATGCAGGTAGTTAGGAGCAGGACTGGTATTCAAATCCAAGAATGTATGGCTCCAAAGCCCGTGTTCTTAACTACATCAGTCTTTCTTCCTAAATAAGCCCACTGCCTCACCAAACACAGATTTCAGACATTACAACATTTATTAATGTAAACGTTTGATTAATTTTTTCCCCTTAAAGACATGAGGGCTAGGTCCGCTCTTTCAACTAGGTCCTTGCCAAATACCCTGGGCTCCTTTCCTCCCCCTGCCAATCCCTGGAAGAGTGCTGCTCAGGGCTGGCAGGCTGCTGAAGCAATCATCAACTCACCTGGATGAGCTCCCGCTGGCACCCACACTGTAAGACTTGGCTTCAATGCCATGAAGACAGTCCTTAAGAGAGGAGATGAGGACACGGCAACGCTCATCATTGGCGACCCGGGACTGTTTGATAACAGCAATGGCTGTGAGCAGCGTCTCAATCGCGTCACTGTAATCCCCTGACAGGGGATGGATGGGAAAGGCCAAGGATGAGCAGAGGCAGTAAACTAACTGATGAAAGGGAGAACTCAGGAGGACACAAACCAAGAGTAAATAGCTGTCCCACAGAACCACAGTAAAATGGATGAGGCAGAAGTGGCAGGTATAAAACTGTATGGCACCTATATTCTAGTGGTCTGGAATCAGAGAGGTGCTCTCAGATACTGCTAGTGGATGTATAATCCGGCACGTCATTGTCTGTGGGCTATCAGACAGCATCCATTAAAATAAACAATGTGCATACTTTTTGACCCAGCACATCTAAAAATTTTCTACTTCTGTTCACAGGTATATAACTTAAACAATGTTTGTTTCAGCGCTGTTTGTTGTATTAAAGAATCAAAAACAACTTAAAGTTCCTTCAGTAAGGTCTGGCTATATAAATTATGGAACTACAGAATACTACATAGTCGTTAAAAAGCATGAGGTCGATCTGTATGTAAACAAAGCAATCCATGTAAAGCACTTAGCACAGTGCCAGGCACACAGTAAGGGCTCAATAAACGTTAGGTATTAGTTGATGTAATAGATGTCCAGAATGTATTTTTAAAAAGCTGTGAAACAATATTCCATTTTTGTAAAAATAATCAAAATTACATATATGTTTTGCTACATGCACAGAAAAAGAAATCTGAAGGACAGACACTAAATTGTACAAGGTGGTCTTACTGATGGTCCTCGTACGGAAGCCTTTCATTTATTAACACTGCATATTTGTCTGAATTATTTTAAATCTATAGCCAAATACATATATACATACAAGTAACATATATCTAAGACATGTATGTTGTGTGTGTGCATATATATATATATATATATTATATATGCATACACACATATTTTTAATTATGCTGCCATCAAGAACTAACTCCTTCATTCCTCACATCTGAGCAATGTTTGGACTCAAGGATAGTGGTCAGGGTGGGTACTTGCACAATGCTTTTCCAAACTAAAGCTTTCTTAGCATTAAGGACAAGATAATACAAGGAAAGCATGAAACCAGGCAGGGGTCCAGTGACAGTGAGGACTAGCAGCTTCCTCTGTGCAAGGCAGTTAAGAATAGAACAGAGGCTGTGAAGGACCTGCAATTCTGTGGAGATCTAAGAACACCAGGATTTTGGCTCTACCAGAGTAGGGAATTTTTGCCTATTTTGTAGGCACTCAATAAATATTTGTGGTTTGAATGACTGGAATGAGAACAAAACAAAGGGAGGAGACAGAGGTTCAGTTATTGATCATCTCAGTGTGAAGGAACTGGTGGAGAAGAACAATGATTGTTTTTCTTTATACTCTGTATATCTGACTTGCTACAATGAGCATAGATTATTTTTTAATTTAAAGAGATTTACTCAGATGTCAATGAAGGTTTCTGGTAGAAAAAAAAAGAGAGAGAGAATATACATACTTTCTGTCTTTAGTCCACTCTGCATTCAAATTTTGTAGTCAAAGATGAGAAATTATGGAAAACGGACAATAATAGAGTTAACTTATTTCTCAGGAGATCTGACAATCTATATTTACATTCATGTAGGAAACTCACAGGAAGAAAGTGAATATGATTAGTGCTATAATGTGAAACTTGGACCAGAACCCGGAAACTTCTTATATTCTCTTCTCTTAGGAACCAAAGGTTCTGTTCCCCTGGCTCTCAAAGGCATGGCTTCTGGGTCTGCCCACTTAATACTGACAGCAAGGCAAAAGTTAGTTGTAAGGGTATATTATGCCTTAAGATTGACACCCAACAGACTTGTCTCTTTCTAGGACAGGTTACATGGAGGCCACCAGCTCTGCCTCGATCCCCAAATGTAATCCGATTCCATATCCACCATCATCATCAGTTCTAAAAACCCAAGGTCTACACTTGGCATTGGACTCATTACACAGACACTAGATCCACTGATCAACCACTGAGATCAAGATCTCCGTGAGGCAGGAATTTCATTCTATAACAAACACCACAACGAGCATTAGTTATTTATATTCTAGGCACTAAGTTGGTTTTCATGGGGCAGGTCTAGACACAGGCTAAATAAACAGCAGCAGTGGAGCTCCCCAAAAGCCAGAAAACCAGGTTACCATATTGCTTTTCAAAATGTGCCACTCTTGAGAATCTACTCGTGCTCCAACTTTATCTTGTTGAATTTCTTGCCAATGGAAATGACAAAACAATGGAAAAACTAAAGGTAAGGAGAAGGCAGCAACGGTAAGGAAGAGTTACCTGCACTGGCTCCAGATACAGCTTTGGAAATGGCACTGCTGGAAATTGCTCTGTTCCGCTTCATGATCTCTTCAAATTCTGCTTCACTCACTGTAGAGGGCGGAGGGCCCGAATCTCGGCTGCACACAGAAATAATACCACTCCTGACTGCCCACACCCCTTGTTAACTTTACCATACTCTGAAGTACTATGCTATTTAACTGTGCTCCCCTGTATAACGTCTTAAATGGTTCTCAGCCTGTTCACATGTTCTATAGGTTCGTGTTCTCCTCAAAGACAGGATTTATGTCATATACGTTTGTCATTCTGGCGTGACCCAACGGTGCTGGACACTCACAGCATCCCTAACCGTGACTTAAAGCACTGCATTTAATCAACTGCCTTGAAAAGGGACACGAAGGACATGGTTTGGGTTGAGAGGTAAGATGCAAACAAAACACCAAACAGAAACATTCTCTAATAGTTAACTATTTCCCAGGACTCAATACTATGACAACAGTTTCCACAAGGGAAAACACAAGAATTCAGTGCCCACTTAACTTCCTCAGGGAGAACAAAATGCTTAAAACCCTGTCTACCCCACTATGCCTGGCTCAGACCTGAAAGGAACAAGATAGTCCTTACCTGCCATGGTGGTTATAGGGTGCCGAGGCCTTCATGTAAGTATCTGGTGGAGGCCCCACTGTGGCATTTGGTGGGGGGAAGAAGGCTGGATTGAGGTGAAGGGCAGGTGGGATGGCCCCAGGGGGAGGTACAGCCAGATGAGGAGGTAATCGAGGAGGAGGGGGCATGAGATGCTGGTAGTGGATGCCAGGAGGAGGAGGAGGGACCCCGAAGCTTGAGGAGAGAGGTGGTGGGGGTGGAATTGGGGGTGGGGGCAGACCCATCAGGGGAAGGGCGGAAGGAGGGCGATTGAAGTAGGGCAGCACACTGGGGGGCTTATCCACGCGGGCCGATGAGGGTACAAGGTTCTCAGAGGGTGTGGCCCGTCCATCGGCAGAATCACTAGAATCTCGGGAGTGGGCCCGTGGAGGTATTCCTATGAAGCAAAACAGAATTACTGTTACTGCCCAACCTTTAAACATAACCACGGGACCAGGTCATCCTTCAGCAAGTCATCTGACACCATACTAAGGAAGGTGACAGGTAGCTGAGAGAGAAGGTAAGATCACCTACTGTTTTTCTTTGGCCTCAGAGAGAAAGCTCAGAGGCAACCTAGTTAAGACATAAACCAGGAAGCAAAACCACCCTAAATTCTGTATGTTAAAGAAAGAATGCTCTTTATCTAGAACTCTGAGTGCTTCACATTTAAGTTGCCGTTAGATTTGTTTTCTATTTTTAAGTGCAGAAGGATCCTAATAACCCATGAGAAAATGACAGTGCTGAAGTATGTTCATTACTGTTCAGCTGGATTCAAGCTGGTTCGAAATCCCATTTTCTCTGGTAGGAGTTCAGGGACTCTTTCCTTAGACTAGTAATAGTTAACCTTCTTTATCCTGCTGTATACTTGAAATTTCCTCTTTGCCATGGCTCTCGGGCCAGGGAATTTGGGGGAAGGGAGGGAAGGGCAGGGGATGGATAACACTTCCTCCACCCAAGTACCCAAACTGCTAACTGGGACGGGGAAGAGCCACAGAACAGAGAGTAGAAGACTGGAGGTTAAATGAGAAAACACGGCAGACAAGCCAAGGAAAGATCTGCCCACAGAATGAGCAGCTGGCACACAGAGGACACCAGGGACTCCTAGCAAAAGCCTGGTACAAAATACGCCTGAAACCTGGGAAACTCCCCCTACATTTCAATGGCCCAAACCCTCTACCCCACAGGGCAGCCTACTATAGGAACATCATCGTGGAATGGTGGTATGGTGTTGTGCAAAACAGGGGCTCAAAACATGTTTGTGTACAGCTGGAAACGTGGCTCTGAGACCGTCAAGTCATTTGGTTAAATGTGTTCCCTCTTTCCAATTTAACAGTCTACTCCAAGCCCGGTTAATGTGGAACCCAGCAGAAGAATGTGATCACATGGCCTTGGGAGTCTTGGAGGTAGAAAGATGCCATTAGGAGACAAGTGTGGAGAGAAAGAAGAGAGCTCCTTCAACAAAGCCTTGTTAGGAAACACTAACTCCTGATGACAGCACAAGGTGGAATGAACCCCCTTGGCAACCAGCTTGGTCTCTCTGACACAGTCCATCACCAGTGCCTACCACAGCATGCTCTTGCTTTTCATGTCTCACACACACGGCGACGTGCTTCCTCCGAGTTCTCTCAAACTGACGGAAGAAGAGGCGTTAGCAAGCGTAAGCCTCTGAAAGTTAGCTACCTTCCCAGCTACTGTTCCCACACTAGCAAGGGTTCCTTTTGTATCTGTGGCCACAAATCCCAAGAGTAGCAACCACTGTTAAGCAGACTAAGTCAACCAGCTATCCTCAGTGAATTAACAGAGCCCAAGTCCATCAACACGACAGCGCAGAGAAACACCACTCGGTCAGCACCATCACTTCCGCAAAGAAAGGTAACATCAGGGAGTAAAGAGCCAAGTGATGCTGGGACTGTTAGGTGCTCAATGCAGCTGTAAAATTATACATCTTAAGAAAGTTAGAAGAGGCACGAGTCATGGAAGGACTCTGAAACACAATGGACTTTGAAAATTCAGGTTATCAGGGAAGAAAAGTATGTGCCTTCTAACCCAGAGCAATAGCTCACACCACTTCCATCTAGGCTCTCAATATAGTTATAAGAACACAGTTGTTCCTATTCGAGAGCTGAGTGGCCATATTTCCACCTTCAACCAACCTATCCAAGGTCCCAGTGGACTACCCAATCAATAAATACAAAGCACTATTTTGAGAGCAGGACCTAAGCAGTGACAGAAAGTGGGTAATGAAAACTCTGCCATACCCCCACTGTAGTAAAAGGAAAGTAATGGCAGTTGACTGTTTCAGGTAGGGCCTGGCAGGGCGGCTGCACCTTCTGAAGTCAGGACAATCCAAGGTTGGTCCCCAGGTTTCGCAGGTTCAGAAACTTGATTTTAACAGTTCACCCAGGGAGGACTGGACCCTAGGAGATTGATTCACACTATCCAAACTCACAAGAGACTGATTCATAAACCAGAATGACAATTTATTAATTTACAATGAGAAATATAACTGCCAAGCAGACTGGAATACTTGTGTCGGCTGGTCAGCGCATTCTCTTCCCAGTAGGAGAGCCTAGTTGGGAAACCAAATTAGTATCAGAAGGTGTCTTGGTGAGCACAGGGTCAGAATAAAGGGAATAAGGTGAGCTTAAGGCATACTATCATCAGGCTAAGGTAGCATGATGCAACTTTCTTTACTAATGGGAAACACTTGCCAAGCAAACTAAAATCGCAGGTAATAGAAAGGGTACCCAACCCCCCTGGTCAATGCTGGAGAAACACCATTAAATTCTTACTCTCTAGCACTCCTCTTGGTCGACTCCTTACAGAGCACCCTTCCAGTGTATGTTTACGACAAGATTACAGCCATCTTTATGTATCATATCTATATTTTAAGGTGGTTGCTTCTTAATACTTTATAGAGACATGTCTTACAATTAAGCCCATTTGCTATACACTTGATTTTTTAGATAGAAACACATTATTTATTTATTTATTTATTTATTTTTTGCGGTACGCGGGCCTCTCACTGTTGTGGCCTCTCCCGTTGCAGAGCACAGGCTCCGGACGCACAGGCACAGCAGGCATGGCTCACACGGGCCCAGCCGCTCCGCGGCACGAGGGATCTTCCCGGACCGGGGCACGAACCCGTGTCCCCTGTATCGGCAGGCGGACTCTCAACCACTGCGCCACCAGGGAAGCCCGGAAACACATAATTTAGACTTGACAGGAACTTTATATGTCATGTGTCTAGTTCAAATGGGGAAGTAGGCCCTAAGCAGTAAAGTGACCTGCCCAAGGTCACATAATGAGTTAGTGGCAAAACTGGGCCATAACCTGAACCTACCTGACTCCTAGCACATGAGCCTCGTCTTTTGGCTTACCTACTGCCATGCTGCCACCCATCATCACCACCACCCTCTCTCAAACTCTTCCACATCGTAGGCCAAGCCTACACCACAGAAAACAAACCCACAAACTTCCCCCCCTTCATACAGATGGTCTCCACGTACCCCCTCTTGGGACTCGGACGCACTCACGTTTCCGAGCCTGTGCCTCAAACTGTGACAGGTTCTGGCGGGTGGCTGGCCTCACATCCACTTTTTCTCCATTAAGAACCTTTCCTGGCAGAAGTTCCAACAACTTGTGGACAGAGTTTTCAGAGGCTACCACCACCTCAGCATACCTTGAGGAAGAAAAATTAAAAACGAGTGAAATCAACCAAGAGAGGAACACAGAAATTCTCTTCCACTTTTAGTGAAAACTGGTAAAGCCAAGGATACCTTGCTAATATTTTTTTTTAAGATTTTTTTGATGTGGACCATTTTTAAAGTCTTTATTGAATTTTTACAATATTGCTTCTGTTTCATGTTTTGGTTTTTTGGCCCTGAGGCACATGGGATCTTAGCTCCCAGACCAGGGATAGAACCCACACCACCTGCATTGGAAGGCGAAGTCTTAACCACTGGACTGCCAGGGAAGTCCCATTTTTTTTTTATCTTTCTAATATTAAACACACAAAACTACTAAAAACAAACAGGTGTCATGCTAAACTTTTCCTATTTATTTCAAATTAGAAACCAGCTCTCTCTGCCTCTCAATGGATGGATGTTCTCCTACATTGCAACTAGGTCCCTGTTCTAAGGTGGTTTGTTAACACCAAGGCAGTAAACTGGGCCTGGGGTGGGAGGGATTAAATTACAGGGCCAAAATAACAGTACAGATCTGTCATCCCAATGGTTACAAACGAAAAGGGGCCTCTCAAATCCAGACCTCACCCTTTGGACTGGCCATTTGCTCGATTCTCTGCAAATTTCAACTCCACCACATCATAGACTCCTACAGAGCGAATAACCTGGATCAGCTGTTGGTCTGTGGTCCACTGCGGCCGGCAAAATGGAAAAGGAAGAAATGTCAAGAGCTACACCCCCCTCCCCCAGAACGTCCCAAACCCTTCCCTCAAACCTAGGATTCTAGTCACAATCATGACCTCCCACAAGAAACCCAGAAGGCCATCAATATTTCAATTAGAGCACGTTTTTCCTATTGTCCTCACCCATGCAGAATTCCAAAACTACCCACCCCTGCCCCAATCCCCATCTTTGAGACTAAGAAAATTAAAACCTATTTTAACTTTAACTGCCACTTGGGCGGGCTCGTCATCAGCTCAAACAGTGATTACTAGTAGCTTTTAGTTATAGATCTGATGGGCTAGAGTTGGTCACTGACAGCAACTTTCCCCTCAGTATATACATTTCTTAATTTGAAAACACCACCTCCCAGCACCAGCCCCCAAACATGTCACACAATAACTTTTGCAGAACAACAATCACCACCTACCCCGAGCGTACTACAGCTATCAAGGTCTTTGCTCCCTCTCACCCATCATTATCATAGGACCATCTAATGACCACCAAGAGATCAAGGTGTTCACTCTGAAATCTCATCCCACAGATGACCCTGGTAGACATAAAAGCCCCAGGGTCAGGGGCGGTAACAAGATGGCAGAAAAAGCAACTACCCACTTAATCATTGCTTTCTTCGGCACCAGTACGTCCTCAGGATAGTTCTCTTTCAGAGATCAATCCAACCTGATCCCAGGAAAAAGAAATCCAACCCCATCAGAGCACAAAACAGTGCAACAGTGGTTTCTGAAAATGCCATCACCTCCCAGTGTTCTCCCTCCAGCCCACCCACAAGCCTTTTTGGTTACCCATGCTTACCCAGGAGAAACTGCCCACATAGACAGCAGCTCGCCTATTACGCAGGCCACTGTAGGTGTAGAGAATTGCAGGGGTCTTGTTATTGGGCTTGGGAGATGGCTCCTGGCGAACAGGAGGCGGCGGCTCAGTGCTGCTGCTTCTGTCATCTGAGGGCTGTGAGGTGGCTGTCAACACGTCATCATACAGGTCAATCTGATCTGTATTGTTGAACTCTGGGTCCTAAGAGACGAGGAGTTGGCAAAGGTGGGTTTGAAAACCTTTCGTTTTGTTCATTCTATTTTACTCTAATTTACTTACAATCCACGGTCAAGTATTTTATAAAACATACAAAACTTCCTTGTCCTACTCTAGGAAACTAGGAAGAAAAACTTCCCCATGTAAAACAATTTTAATACTTAATTATACTTATGTGTTTCTCCTAAGACCCTGTTATGAGTCTATAGTGTTTCTAGCTTTAATCAACTGTGAGACTCAAAAGGTACATGATGATTAAACAAGCAAACTAAGAATGCACAGAGATGCATCTGCTACTGCTAACAATGTGGCCAGCTTCTCAAGACCACATCTAAGATACACTAATGAAAATTTGTTTTCAACATCTTATGCTATTTCCAAAATCAAGTTACACAAAACTTACTCTTCTACTTAATAAGAAATAGAGTAGGGCTTCCTTGGTGGCAAGCCCGTGCGCCACAACTACTGAGCCTGGGCTCTAGAGCCTTTGAGCCACAACTACTGAAGCCTGCTCGCCTAGAGCCCGTGCTCCGCAACAAGAGAAACCACCGCAATGAGAAGCCTGTGCACCGCAATGAAGAGTAGCCTCCGCTCGCCGCAACTAGGGAAAGCCCACGTGCAGCAACGAGGACCCAATGCAGCCAAAAATGAAAGAAAGAAAGAAAGAAGGAAGGAAGGAAGGAAGGAAAGAAAAGAAAGGAAGGAAGAAAGGGAGTATATTTATTTAGAAATGGAGATCGGGGAAAAGCATGTTAAAGTGGGAACCAAAACACAAAAAAGAATGGGAGTTATTGGTTTAAACTCTTTGATTTACACAAATGATTTAGAGAAGCTCTAAAACTCATAGTACATAATCTCATCTTTCCATTAACCATTAAAGAAATATAAAAAATAAAAGCGAAGTGAATAATGGGGGGATTTTCCATTATAAGTTCTATTTCTCAAATGACATGCAGATCCAATACATTACCATGACATTTATATGAGACATCTTTGAGCAATACCAGAGATGTCCAATGATACACAAAAACAGTGAAGTTCTCTAAAATATAAAGGTCAGGAAACAGGACAAGCACCTATATCATAAGCTGTGTTATAGTAAGCTTTCAAATATGAACGTGAGGGCTTCCCTGGTGGCGCAGTGGTTGAGAGTCCGCCTGCCGATGCAGGGGACGCGGGTCCGTGCCCCGGTCCAGGAAGATCCCACATGCCGCGGAGCGGCTGGGCCCGTGAGCCACGGCCGCTGAGCCTGCGCGTCCGGAGCCTGTGCTCCGCAATGGGAGAGGCCGCAAGAGTGAGAGGCCCGCGTACCGCAAAAAACAAAAAAAAGGTGAATTCTGTAAGACAGACAAAATATACTTTTTGCCTATGTGATATATTACTGTTATGGACTGAATGTTTGATTCCCCCCCACATACACTGAAACCCTACTCCCCAGTGTGATGGTATTAGGAGGTAGGGCCTTTTAGGAGGTAATTAAGATGAGATGAGGTCTTGAGGGTAGAGCCCATGAAAGAGATTAGTGCCCTTATAAGAATCAAGAGAGCTCGCTTGCTCTGCTGTGCTCTGCATTATGTGAAGATACAAGCTGGCAGTCTGCAACTGAGAGAGGCTGCTCACCAGAACAGGAACCTGGTCTCAGTTTTCCAGCCTCTAGAACTGTGAGAAATACATTTGTTTATAAGCCACCCAGTCTTTGTTATTTTGTTACAGCAGCCCAAGCTAACACTTACACAAAAAATCCTAAAATCAAAAGAACTACTACTAAGGGACCTTAATGTTTCAGATTTTGCAATGTCATCATCTCAGAGAGGATCTTTTTATTTTAAGGATCAGACAAGTGTATTTTCAGGTAACATTCTAAAACATCCAAACAGTGCTAAAGAGGATACTGCCAAATGAGAGATACAGGGAGACGTTCGGAGTGTTTTAGGGAAACTATAGCTCATTCATGTCATTGCTGTCTTTTAAAAACAGGAATAAAGAAAGAGCCTATACTACAGGAATAAAAGAACCTGTATTAGGTAACTTGTTTAATTGCCTGAAGGAGAATCATTTCCCCTAATGCAACTCAGGACAGGAAGCTCCAGTAACTTTCTCCCTTCAATACCATCACCAGAACTGCTGATCCTGAACTTCGACTAGAGAAGAGACTAACTACAAAATGCATTCTTAGACCTACATACCATCAGAAACTTTTGGAAACAATCTTTTAGTTTCTCAGTTTATCTGAAGTACAAGGGAAGAACATGCACACCATGATAATACTATTGGATTGTTCTGGTATTGAGGGGGAAAGGATTCTACTTCCTGAGGCATGTAAATAGCTTCAAATATTACAAATACTCTTAACAAGCCCCATAGGAGAGGAGTTTGAACCTTGTAAAAATCTCGCAAAGAGAATGGCAAAAGGAAGTAAACTTTTTAGGGGCAACTTAAAAGCAAGAAAAGGAATCAGTGAGGCAAATAAGCACAGGAAAACTATTTTAGGTAGTCAAACCTATGAATAAGGACCTTGCATAAAAAAGGATGGGTATGTGAAGAACGGGGAGAAGCTAACACTGGAGAGCACAGGGTGGATAATAAATTAAAAAGGTGAAGAAAGCTGCAGCTAATAACTCAACATTTTATGTGTAAAATATTTCACAGCCTTATATCTCAAACAATCCTAACTCTAGACAAACCACTTATTTATTCATGTACTGGGTATGATTTGCCCTTGTGGTTCAAGGTAGAGAAAGGACTTAGAAACCACTCAATCTTCTTCAATGCTCTAATCCTTAGACAACACTACTTCACACTTCAAACCAGGGTGCCTTTTTTTTTTTAAATAAATCAAGGATTGTGAAATGGAACTTAAAGGGAATAAGGAAACACACCATCTTAGATGGTCAGTGGAACCAAACTGGAATTCCTTCCATGTAGTATCTGTGATTCAGAGATGTCTAAAAGTTGTAATACAAAAATTATTGCTGATAATTGGGTAGAGAACATGCAGACTTGGGCAGCTCAGAGATCAAACGTATCACCAGGAAATCGTAAGCCTTGGCAAACAATCTACTCTTTCAGGGTTCCTTAGAGAATATGACAGTCCTGGAAGACCCTGGTGGATGGATTACCTTACCACTTTAAGAAACACAAAAGGATTCAATGAACGCAAAACTGTCACAAGATTCAAATGGTCTCTCTGTGCCACAGAGCCTCAGTTCAAAGAAGTTTGTGGGAACTATTCTGATGCACACCGCAGACCTGTTGTGGATTCTGTTGAAGATTTTATTGAAGAAACAATGTATCGAGTTGTGTTTAGATTTAAATCTGCTCGCAACATCAGTTCACTTTACTCTTCAGTTGTTAAGACAGAAAAACAGATAGGGCCTGAGGTCTTTCAGATTACCAAATAAGCTGGTGTTTTATGCAGTTAAAGAAAAATCTAATTCTACAAATTAAGTGAAAAATACAATGTTTTACAGGCATTGATGTGGAGGGGTCATTTTAGGGAGATTAAAAAAGAAGTATGTATTTAATACTGAATTAATACCAGGGACAATTTTGCGTTTAACAGCATAGGAATAACTGTGATTGTCTCATGAAGCCTCTTGGTTTACAAAAGAGAACTTGCATGATTATGATTTTTTTTTTTTTTTGCGGTACGCGGGCCTCTCACTGCTGTGGCCTCTCCTGTCGCGGAGCACAGGCTCAGCAGCCATGGCTCACAGGCCCAGCCACTCCGCGGCATGTGGGATCCTCCCAGACCAGGGCATGAACCCGCATCCCCAGCATCGGCAGGCGGACTATCAACCACCACACCACCAGGAAAGCCCCCATGATTATGAATTTAAATGAGAACTTCCCCACCTGTCTGCTCAATGCTCCTACCTGCCGGCCCTTTTCCTGATATCTAAGGGGAATAATAAAGCTTAGGATTTATTTTTCTCAAAGCAACCTATTTGATATAATTTTCTTTTACCTGTAACCAAAGCTCAGTTTTTGACTTTGTAATTACTATTTCCACAGTTCTCACCTCACACTCTCCTTCCGTCATTGTCCACTGCTCTCAACCACCAGGAATGGAACCTCTTTTGAGCAAAGAAATCCATTTTTTCCTTTTATCTCACTACTTCTAACACAGTGCCTAGCAAACAGAAGTAGCTCAATAAATACTTGTTGATAAAAATGAGGAAAACTGAGCATATTGTGCAAAGTCCCTGTCTTAGCACAAGGAACAGAACAGAGACAAAACACTCAGCAGGATGGCAGCTCTCAGTCTCTTTTCTAGTTGTTCTCCCCAGCCTAAGAGAGCAGCTGTGAATCCTAAGATTCCGGCTGTAAAAGGAGTGAAGTAGCTCTGCAAAAGAGGCTTTTGCAGCACATGTTTTAAGAGATCCGGGAGTCAGCACAATAGGGTTCCATCTAGGAACAGTGCTTATTTTCCCCGGGGAGCAAAGTACACGTGACAAGGTTCTTGTGCATGGGTAAGCTTGGGGTGAATCAATAACATTCTTATAACATTCTAAAACACAATGTGTACTCGCTGCCTTCAGTCTAAGCTTGCTTCTAACAATCCTAGCCAAACAGAGCTTTTACCATTTCTTTAGCAGCCTCCAGAATACACTAAAACCAGCTTTGCTAAACATTAACTCACTTGTGGGGAAAAAAGCACCCCTCCCCTGACTTTCCCCCAGACATAAGACATTCAAAATCTATACTTTTTTCAACTTACTAAGTATCAAATACTGTCCATTTGATATAAATGTCTACTTGATTTCACACACCATCTTTGGCCTATCTTAGACCCATAAAAAAAGTCCTGTTTAACTAAAGAGACCAGAGAACAAATTGTTGAGGCCAATGACTTCTACCTTGACACAGCAGTGACTATTGGATGAAGCCTATGTCTTGTCTATGACCGACAAGCTGCATTGCTTAAGAAATTATGGAATCTCATTTCTCAGACCAAATGTCCCTGTGGTCAAGGACCCTGTTCTACCCATTTCCCAAAGTGAATCAGCAGCAGTGTTACCAACCCACAGATAAGAAAATTAGGGGAAAAGAAGTTTTTTAAATTAATAATTGAAAACAACTAAGAGAGCCTTCTTTTCTTGCTATCTTGTACTAAAAAAAAAAAAGTAAAAAGGAATAAGTCTGATTCAAAGTAATATGAAAAACTCAGGAAAACAATGGTTTGTAACTAAATATTCTAAACCTTTCTTTTCATCCATAAATAATTATGACTTGCTTGAAATTTAAAGAAAAATCTTCATGTAGTTAAGTTAATCAGCAGCCACATGTACATGACTTCAGTCTGCCTGAGAAGACATGGGAAAATGACTAACATATGTCAAGTGAAAGCAACGGCATATATCAACCTCTTCTGTTGCTTCATATCAAAGTCAGGGTCCAATCAGAGCACTTTCCTTCCCTAGCCTGTTTTTTTTTTAATCCTCCTTCCAGGTCCTTACATGTAGCCATTGAAAGATGCCAACAGGAAGAACCAGCTTACTCGAGTAGAACAGTGCTGAAAATAATCCAGGCAAGATATTTGTAAGTTTTAAATAGAGATTTTGGGACACTCTTGAGATGTGACCTCAAGAGCTCAGAACTGAACTGTATATGAGATTATTGTTTCAAAGGAGATTACTGTATCACATTTCTTGACATATCATATAGAGACCAACAAATCCAACTTAGAGCATATGACTGGGTCTGTATCTGCTTCGTAACTGGTTTGTCCAACACCTTTACCTCCCCCCCCACCAAACAAGTAGATTCATCAATAAAATTTATTACACTAAAATGCCTATGGACTTCTCAAGCCTGGAGTCAAGCTACTTCTGAAAGGAAGGAAGATAGAAAACAACTGGAATGCAGCTGAAATTAAACGTTAAAGTTATCTTTTATACTGTGCCTCTCACTGCCTTATGGGGGAGGAGACTACATTTCTCCAGGGGCAGTTTGAGAGAATCTCAAAGGAACAGGCATCAACATCGTCCTCATGAACACTATAGCAAACCTAATTCTGATTTTTAATTTTGGTTAGTCTTCGAAAAGACTGACATCCAACTTTGGCTTCCTGGGGGAGCAAGTTCCACAGGTTGATTCATCACTCTATTAAACCTAATTTTTAGTTACTCTTAAATCAAAGCTTTTAAAAATCAAGCCTGGAGGCTTAAGTTAACATAAAGCAGAACGGTCAGAAATCTTGGAAGCCTGTGCCAGAGGGAAAATTTTACATCTGAAAGAGCGGTGTTTAGGCCCATAAAATCTTCAAGGACTGACATAGCCTGGAACCACTGCAAGTTTGCTGCAAGTGATTCCTCAGCTGGGACAGGAAAATCCCCATGTTCCCGATGACCCCTCACCTGATTGAACTCCTCGTCAGCATATATATCAATCAAGTCCACTCCTTCTGACATGGCTCCGGAAGGAAGATCTCGAGCCCGGAAAATGAACACGGTAAGAAAGATGCCACTGCAGTATCCAGAAAGAAACAAGAGTTAGAAGGCATAAGGGTCCCAGGGTGCGATGAGGGCATTGGTTGCCAACCTCCCGTCTCCAGAGACGCAGCATCCCGGCAGCCCGAGCTCTGCCCCACCCGCTCCGCCCCGCCCCCGGCCTCGCACCGCCCCTCGCTCTCCCAGGCCACCGGGGCTCGCGGGGCTCGCTGCCCATCACCCTCGGGCCCGACCGGAGCTGCGCCGCAGCTGCCTGGGCGCGACGAGGAAGTGCAGGCCTTTGCTCCTAGGGGCCCTCGGACGGCGCTGCGAAGAACGATCCCGGCGAAGCCCGCAGCCACAGCCCGCCGCACCTGCCGAGGCCCCAAGCGGTCCCGGCTAGAGTCCCTGCGGGCCCCGGAGCTCCAGCCACCTCCGCTCCCCACCCAGGCCTAGTCCTCGCCCCCCGGCTAGGCCCGCCGCGCTCCCTCCCCACAAACCCGGCCCGATGCCCTCGGCCCCCTCCCTCAAAGGCCCGCGCCTCCCGCCGCCCGCCAACTCCGGCTACCCCAAACTCAACCGACCCCCTCCCCGCCTCAGCGCCGTCCCCGAGCCCTCTTCCGGCCCAGCCGGCCCTCGGCCGCGCGCCCCCGTTACCGGGAATATGGCGGCGGCGGCGGCGAGTCCGGACTAGGCCCGAAGCGCGCGAACCGCTCTCTGCCCCAGGTCCCCCGCCGCCGGCGTCACACGCACAGCCACTTCCGCCATACGCGAGGACGCATCTTCCGGCTCAGGTCCTCAGAGCCGCTGTCTGCGGAACTGGTGCCCGGAAGTTCCCGGAAGTGGCCGGGCCTCAGGCTTCTGATGCGTGTCGGGTAAAATGGCGGTGGCCGCTGTGTTCCCGGTCCTTGCGCGGGTGAGGAGAGTGGGGGTTCTAGGGTACTAGGCAGGCCGCAGTGAGAACTGTATCTCGTCTTCCTCTGAAGTGGAGGCCGAGGGAAGCGTCCAGCTGCCTGATAGCCCAGGGCAAGGGCAGACCCAAGGAGAGGTCGATCTTGCAACGTAGGGAGATTCAGGTTACATCCACCCTTGCCTGAGCCCACTGTGTGTCTGTCTCGTAATATCGTTGAACCGTCAGTCTTCGTGGGAGACCCAATTCAGATTTCACCTATTTCCCAGGTGGAGCTGGCCCGACAGCCTCTGGGCGCCCCTTCTCTTTTTTTAAGTCTCTCTGTTCTTTTTTTTTTTTTTTTTTTTTTTTTTTTTTTTTTAATTTATTTTATTTTATTTATTTTGGCTGTGTTAGGTCTTTGTTGCTGCCCGCGGGCTTTCTCTAGTTGCGTCGAGTGACTCTTAGTTGTGGCGCACAGGCCTCTCATTGCGGTGGCTTCTCCTGTTGGAGAGCACGGGCTGTAGGCGCACGGGCTTCAGTAGTTGTGGCTCGAGGGCTCTAGAGCGCAGGCTCAGTAGCTGTGGCGCACGGGCTTAGTTGGTCCACGGCATGTGGGATCTTCCCGGACCAGGGCTTGAACCCGTGTCCCCTGCATTGGCAGGCGGACCCCCAACCACTGCGCCACCAGGGAAGCCCTCTCTGTTCTTTTTAAGACTTTAGTATCTGTCATGGTTTCACATAGTTTCATAAGATCGTTTTTCTTTTTGAATATAGACTGTTAACACTGTAAACTTCTCTCTTAGAACTGCTTTTGCTCAGTCTCATAGTTTTGTGATGTGTTTTTGTCTCCAGATATTTTCTAATTCCCTTTTGATTTCTCTTTTTACCCAGTGGTGGTTCAAGAGTGAGAGTGTGTTGTTTAATTTTCACTTATTTGTGAATTTTCCAGTTTTCCTTCTGCTGTTGATTTCTAGTTTCATTCTGTTGTGGTCAGAAAAGATGCTTTGTATGATTTCAATCTTTTTTGTTAAGACTTGTTTCGAAACCTAACATGCTGTCTATCCTGGAGAATGTCCTCAGTGTGCTTGAGAAGAATGTGTATTCTGCTGCTGTTTAGTGGAATGTTCTGTATATGTATGTTTGGCCCTTTTGGCTTACAGCGTTGTTCATGTCCTCTACTTCCTTATTGATCTTCTGTCTGGATGTTCGATTTATTATTGAAAATGGCTTCTGAAATCTCCAAATATTATTGTGTTACTATTTCTTCCTTCAGTTCCGTCAATATTTGCTTCATATATTTGGATGCTCTGATATCGGTTGCATGTGTAATTGTTGTATCCTCGTCGTGAATTGACCCTTTTATCATTATATTATGTCCTTTTAAAATCTCTTTTGACAGTTTTGACTTAAAGTTTATTTTGTCTGATATAAGTAGGGCCATCTCTGCTCTTTTGGTTACCTTTTGCATGGAATATATTTCAGACTTTCACTTTCACCCTACATGTTCCCTTACATCTAAAATGAGTTTTTGTAAGGCATATAGTTGGATCTTGTGGGTTTTTTAAAATCTGTTCAGCCACTGTATGTGTTTTGATCGGTGAGTTTAATCCACTTACATTTAAAATAATTACTGATAGGGAAGGACTTACTATTGCCATTTTGTTCATTGTTTTCTCTCTGTCTTATAGCTTTTGTGTCCCTTTTTACTCTTTTGCTGCCATCCCTTGTGTTTCACTGATTTTCTTCTATAGAGACATGCTTCAATTCCTTTCTCATTTTTTATTGTGTATAGGTGTTTTCTTTGTGGTTATTGTGGGGCAATAACATTACATGTTATTGTGTTACATGTTATTGTTACATGTGTTACATATTACATGTTATTGTGTTAATGTTACATAAAACATTTTATAATCTATTTTAAACTGATAATAACTCAATTTCAATCTCATACAAAAGCTGCTCTTTTACTCATCCCACCTTATGTTATTGATGTCAGAATTACATATTTTTGTTGTGTATCCATTAGCATATTTTATAGTTTTTTGTCTTTGTCTTTTAACTTCTAAGCCAGAATTAAACCTGATTTACCCACCATCATTACAGTGTTACAGTATCCTGTGTTTGTCCTATATATACATTTACCAGTGAGCTTTATGCTTTCATATGCTTTTGTGTTACTGCCCAGTGTCCTTTGTCTCCTTTGGGTTTCTTCAATTTGGATGTCCATTTCTTTCCCAAAATTGGGGATGTTTTTGACCATTATTCCTTAAAATAAGCTTTCTGCCCCTTTCTCTCTTTTTTCTCCTTCTGGGGTTCCCATATTTATATTGTTCAGCTTGATGATGTCCTATAAGTCCCTTAAGCATACTTCACTCTTTTTCATTCTTTTTCTTTTTCTTCCTCTGATTGGGTAGTTTCAAATAAACTGTCTTTGAGTTCACTGATTCTTCTGCTTGATCAAGTATGCTATTTAACCCCTGTAGTGAATTTTTCAATTTGGTCATTGTATTCTTCATTTCCAAAAATTTTTTAAAAAATATTTCTCTTCATTGATATTCTCATTTTGTTCTTGCATTGTTTTCCTCAGTTCATTGAACATCTTGATGACAGCTATTTTGAGTTATTTGTCAGGTAATTCGTATTCCTCTGTTTCCAGGGTTGGTTTCTGGAAGTTTGTTTTATTTCTTTGATTAGGCCTTGTTTTGCCATTTCTTCATGCACCTTGCAACTTTGTGCTTAGATCCATGCATTTGAAAAAACAACCACCTCTCCCAGTCTTTTTGGACTGACTTTGTACAAGGAAAGACCTTTGCCAATCGGTCCAGCTAGAGAATCTGGGGGCCTATCAAACCTTTTGTGTAGAAATGTCTTCTCTAGACTTGTGCATGTAGATTCCCAACTAGAGGGATTTGCTGGCTTTTTTCAAGAGCTCATAATCTCTTGCTCCCTCTGGTGTCTCTTTGTGGTACTACAGGTTCTCTGGAGCTGCCGCAAGCCTCCCAGCTCTCCTTCTCGGCAGCCCCCAGGCTTCAGAGTATCCCAGGTCCCATGAGCGCTGCAGGTTGGCCAAGATGGAAACCAGTCCCTTGTGCAGCTCCTTGAAAAGCAGGAGTTTTGGATGCATGCTCCTCCTTTTTTTCCATTGGCTTCTGTCGGCTGTACCATAGGTCCTCAGAAGCAGCAGCAAGCCGCCCAGTTCTCCTTGGTTTCAGAGGCCCCCAAATATCTAGAGTATGCTGGGTCCTGTCAGTGCTCTGAGACAGGCAAGACAGAAGCCATTCTCTCAGGCAGCTCCCCGAAAAGCTGGAACGTAGGACACACATTCTACCTCTTCCTCCCCAGGTAGAAGTCAGGAACTGGGGGTTTTCTTCTGCTTGTTTTGTGCTAAGCCACAGGTAGGGACGATGGCGAGTGAGTGTACGCTAGTCCAAACCCTCACCTATTTCTCAGCAGCCCCCAACCTGGCACCTTTTCCGTCACACTTAGATTCAGACAAGACAGAAACTAGTCAATCTGGCATCCCCCTGAAAGGCCGCATGTTGGGTGTATGTTTCAGTGTTTTCTTTCCCTCCCAGGGAGAAGCCAGGAGCTGAGAATTTTCTCCAGTTGCACTGGGCTAAGCCAAGGGGAGGGACTATGTTGAATGAGTACCATGAATTTTTCTTCCAGCTGTAGTGCAGCTGGTTTTGTGCTCACCTGAGATTCAGGAGCCTCTTAGCTGGTTTCTGGATTTCTCATAAAGGAAATTGGTCGGTATATTGTTGGGTAGTTTGTGTCTCCATGGGAGAAGGAGACTGTGGGACTTCCTGTTCCACCATCTTGCTGACGTCACCACCTTCTCATTGCATCTTTTTTTATACATTTTTTTAAATAAATTTATTATTTTATTTTATTTATTTATTTGGCTGTGTTGGGTCTTTGTTTCTGTGCAAGGGCTTTCTCTAGTTGTGGCAAGCGGGAGCCACTCTTCATCGCGGTGCGCGGGCCTCTCACTATCGCGGCCTCTCTTGTTGCGGAGCACAGGCTCCAGAAGTGCAGGCCCAGTAGTTGTGGCTCACGGGCCTAGTTGCTTCGCGGCATGTGGGATCCTCCCAGACCAGCGCTCGAACCCGTGTCCCCTACATTGGCAGGCAGATTCTCAACCACTGCGTCACCAGGGAAGCCCTCATTGCATCTTGATAGTTTTTTGCCCTTCTCTAGATTGGGAGACTTTGGGGAATTAGGGGCCATACCATCACCGTATACTCAGATTTTAACACAGGCAGGTGATTAGAATGCAAACCATATTGTAAGAATTTTAAGGGAATGCAAAGGAAGGAGAAAATATTTCTGCTGGAGAGGTTCTGGAAAGACACTGGTTAAGAACATGTTTGCAATCAGGGGTGGGTTCCAGTCTTCACAGCAGTTACTGTTTGGGTGATCTTGGTAAGTCAGTTAACCTCTCTGAGCCTCAGCTTCCTAAGCTGTAAAGCGGGGACAGTATTAGCATAACTTCTTTTTAAATTTTTTTTTATTGAGGTATAGTTGATTTACAGTATTTTATAAGTTTCAGGTGTACAATGTAGTAGTTCACAATTTTTAAAGATTAAACTGCATTTATAGTTATTATGAAATCAGCATAACTTCTTAAGGACTGAAGGAGATCAAATGCATTTTGCACCTAGTAAGTGTTGAGTGAATGACAAGGATGGTCGTCCTTGTTAAAAAGATGTTTGTGGGGACTTCCCTGGCGGTCCGGTGGTTAAGAATCCGCACTTCCACTGCAGGGGGCGCAGGTTCAATCCCTGGTGGGGGAACTAAGATCCCGCATGTCGAGGCCAAAAAAAAAAAAGTGTGATATTTGTGGCTTATTTGTTTCAGATGCTTGCTCTGTCAAGGCGCCACCTAGTGTCTCCTTCACTCAGTGTGACATCATTCAGACGCTGCTACAGAGGTGACAGCCCGACAGATTCCCAGAAGGACATGATTGAAATCCCTTTGCCTCCATGGCGGGAGCGAACTGATGAATCCATAGAAACCAAAAGAGCCCGGCTGCTCTATGAGAGCAGAAAGAGGGGAATGCTGGAAAACTGCATCCTACTTAGGTAGGGGAATAGGAGTCTGGATGTCACTTCTCTTTGACTGGAGACAGGCTTTTTAACTTCTTTTTCTTTCTTGTTTCTAGCCTCTTTGCTAAGGCACATCTGCACCACATGACAGAGAAACAACTGAACCTCTACGATCGCCTGATTAATGAACCCAGTAATGACTGGGATATTTACTACTGGGCTACAGGTACTAGGCATGATAAGCAACATAAGGTGAAAAATAGGGAGACTTGGGCTGATTTGAGTCTGGAATGGTATTCTGGGCATTTATTTTTCTTTTATCATGTAGTAGACACTCAACCCAAACACTCTTCAGATTTTTCCAGAGCATGCAAAATTTGTTTTATGAGGTAAGGTTCTTTGTTTGCAAGCAAAAGAAACCTGTTCTATCTAACTTAAGCAAAAAAGGGAATTTAGTGGAATTGTATGGGAAGCTCCATACAAAAAGTATCAAAGGGAAGGTTGAAGAAAACCAGGCCAGGAATGGAGCGGAACGAGACAACTCAGGCTGCATAGCACGAGGTCTTCAGGAGTCTCACTCTGGCACCACCTTTGTGAGGAATGAATTCTCATTGTGTATAGTTAGGATTAGCTTTGGCTGTGAGTAAAAATACCCAAAAAAATAATGGCTTAAAGAAGACAGAACTATGTTTCTCTTTCTCATAACAGAAGTTTAGAGGTGGATCCTCCAGAATGCACAGAGGGGTTTCAGAGTCACAAAGGCCAGATTCCTCTTGACTTGATTTTCCTTCACCCTCCGCCTGTGTAGGGCTACCTCATGACCCAAGATGGCAGCTGAGGCTCTATCTGTCATGTCCATATTTCAGCCAGGGAAAAAGAGTAGGAGAGTACACCCCATTTTTTATGGATCCTTCTCAAGAAATTATACACCATAATTCCGCTTATTTTCCACCTGCCACACTTTAGTCGTATGGCTACACTTCGCCATAAGGAGGAAATAATGTCGCCTATTCCATGTGCCCAGCTAAATTGGGGATCCTATTATCAAGGAAAAATGGGAGAATAGATGTTAGGAGACATCTCATCCATTTCTGTCACTCTGCATCTCCTGTTTTTGTGTTTCCACTCAATATTTGTACCTTAAAATAGAAGCTATTCTATAGGTTCCAAGTGTGAAGTGTGACAATACAGGGTCTAGAGGCTTATATAACCATTAGAAAGCCCACAGAGTGTAAAATATTTACTATCTGGCCCTTTATAGAAAATATTTGCCCCTGACTTAGCATAGTGCATTTGACATTCACCCATGTTGTTGTATCAGTAGTTCATTCTTTTTTTTTTTTTTTTTTTGGGCTGCATTGGGTCTTCGTAGCTGTGATCAGGGTTTCTCTAGTTGTGGCGAGCGGGGGCTACTCTTTGTTGTGGTGCATGGGCTTCTCACTGCAGTGGCTTCTTCTGTTGTGGAGCACGGGCTCCAGGCATGCGGGCTTTAGTAGTTGTGGCTCGCGGGCTCAGTAATTGTGGCATGCAGGCTCTGGAGCGCAGGCTCAGTAGTTGTGGCGCACGGGCTTAGTTGCTCTGTGGCATGTGGGATCTTCCCAGACCAGGCATCGAACTTGTGTTCCCTGCATTGGCAGGTGGATTCTTGTGGGATCCTCATGGACTGGGGCATGAACCTACTTCCCCTGCATCGACAGGCGGACTCCCAACCACTGCGCCACCAGGGAAGCCTGGCAGGTGGATTCTTAACCACTGCACCACCAGCGAAGTCCCAATAGTTGATTCTTTTGTATTGAGTGGAATTGCAACGTGTGGATGTACCACAGTTTGTTTATCTGCTGACCAGTTGAAGGACACTAGGATATGTCCAGTTTTAGGCAACTATGAATAAAGCCTAAACTGTAAATCTTTGCATACAGGTTTTTGTGAATGTAGGTTTTAGTTTTGCTTGGGTAAATGCCCAGGAAAAGCGTTTCTGGGTCATATGGTAAATGTATGTTTAACATTATAGCAAACTTTATTGATGGACATTAAAATTTGAATTTCGTATAATTTTCATGTGTCATGAAATATTCTTTTGACTCTTTTCCCTCAACCAGTTAAAAATCATTCTTAGCTCACAGGCCATACAGAAATGGGCAGTATGCCATCGTTTGTCAACTCCTATGCCAAGTAAAAGTGGCCAGACTCAAAGACTCTACACTGTATGATTTCCATTTATGTCGTATTCTGGAGAAGGCAAAACTACGTAGCAGAAAACAGACCAGTGATTGCCCAGGACAGAGTGAGGGGGAGGAGGAGATGTTCCACATCTTTACCAACACTTGGTATTGTCAGGGTTTAATTTGTTTTTGTTTTTAGCCATTCTAAGAGGCGTGTAGTGATGTGTCGCTGTAGTTTTAGTTGGCACAACCCTAATGACTAAAGATATTGAGGGTCTTCTCTTTTCTTTTCTTTTAATATTTATTTATTTATTCGGCTGTACCTGGTCTTAGTTGCTGCGTGCAGGATCTTCGATGCGGCATGCGGAATGTTTTAGTTGCGGCATGTGGGATCTAGTTCCCTGACCAGGGATCGAACCTGGGCCCCCTGCACTGGGAGCGTGGAGTCTTACCCACTGGACCAACAGGGAAGTCCCGAGGGTCTTTTCAAGTCATTTGCCATTCATACCTCTTTGGTGTTGTGTCCCTAAATTTTCCTCCTGCCTTTTTTTTTAATTGGGTTTTTTGTTTTCTGTTTCACTACCAGCATTTGATGCTATAAATTTCTAAGCACTGCTTTAGCCTTATGATACAAATTTGGATGTGTTGTGTTTTCATTTTCATTCAATTCAAAATAGTTTCGAATTTCCCTTGTGACTTCTTCTTTGACCTGTGAGTTATTTAGAAGTATGTTTAATTTTCAAATATTTCCAGATTTTCCAGGTATTTTTCTGTTATTGATTCCATTGTTGCCACAGAATGTAGGCTATATAATTTCAGTTCTTTTAAATTTCTTGAAATTTGTTTTATGGCCTGAAATGTGTATATCTTTTTTTTTTTTTTTTTAATCATTTATCTTTGGCTGTGTTGGGTCTTCGTTGCTACGCATGGGCTTTCTCTAGTTGTGGCGAGCAGGGGCTACTCTTCATTGTGGTGCGCAGGCTTCTCATCGCCGTGGCTTCTCTTGTTGCAGAGCACAGGGTCTAGGCGCACGGGCTTCAGTAGTTGTGGCACGTGGGCTCCAATAGTTGTGGCTCGCAGGCTCTAGAGCGCAGGCTTAGTAGTTGTGACACACGGGCTTAGTTGCTCCACAGCATGTGGGATCTTCCTGGACCAGGGCTCGAACCTGTGTCCCCTGCATTGGCAGGCGGATTCTCAGCCACTGCGCCACCTGGGAAGCCTGAAATGTGTATATCTTAATAAATGTTCCATGTGCATTTATTTGAACACAACATGTTGTTCTGCGCTTGTTGATGAAGTTTTCTGTAAATGTCAACAAGGTCAAGTTGCCTGATACCGTTCTTCATGTCTTGTATATTCTGGTTGATTTTGTCTGTACTCTCTATCAATTACTAAGGAGTGTTGAAATCCCCAACTATAATTGTGGATTTGTCTATTACTCGTTTCAGTTCTCACAGTTTTTGCTTCATATATTTTATAGCTCTGTTATTATGTGAAGACATATTTAGGATTGTTAGATTTTCTTGATGAATTGAGTCCTTTATCATTATATAATGTCTGTCTTTATTGCTGATAGTTCCAAAGTGTCTGATAGTAGACACTCCAGCTTTCTTTTGATTCATGTTTGCATGGTATATATTTTTCCATTTATATTAGTTTTCTATTGTTGCCACAAACTTTAGTGACTTTAAGCAACAACCGTTTGTTAGTGCACAGTCCTGTAGGTCAGAAGCTGTGCCCAGATCTCACAGCCTGAAATCAACGTCATCTCTTCTACATTCCTGCCCGGAAGCTCATTCAGGTTTCAGGGAGCATTCATTCCCTGAGGTGTAGGACTTGAGATCCTGGTTGTCTTGCTTGCTGTTAATGTCTTTCAGCTTCTAGAAGCTGCTCTCGGGTTCTTGCCACATGGCCCCTCTGTCTCAGCATTGGAGATCCTCCCTCACGTGGAATCCCTCTCATGCTTTAAATCTCTCTGACGTCCCCTTCTGCCACCAGCTGGAGAAAATTCTGCTTTTAAAGAGCTCACGTGGGCTTCCCTGGTGGCGCAGTGGTTGGGAGTCCGCCTGCCGATGCAGGGGACACGGGTTCATGCCCCGGTCCGGGGGGATCCTGAGTGCCACGGAGCGGCTGGGCCCGTGAGCCATGGCCGCTGGACCTGCGCGTACGGAGCCTATGCTCCGCAGCGGAGAGGCCACAGCAGTGAGAAGCCCGCGTAACGCAAAAAAAAAAAAAATCTCACGTGAGTAGGTCAGAACCACCTGGATAATTTTCCTGTCCTGACTGTGCCATATAACATAACCCAGTCATGGGTGTGAAGATCATCATATTCACAGTCCTGGGGATTACACAGGGCTTGTACACAGGGCAGTGGGAGATACTGAGGGCCAACCTAGAAGTCTGCTTACCACACCATTCTTTTAATTTATCTTTGTCTTTAAATTGAGCTTCTTATAGATAGCATATATAATCTTTTTTTTTTTTTTTTTTTTTTTTTTGGTACACGGCCCTCTCACTGCTGTGGCCTCTTCCACTGCGGAGCACAGGCTCCAGACGTGCAGGCCCAGCGGCCATGGCTCACGGGCCCAGCCGCTCCGCGGCACCGGACCGGGGCACGAACCTGTGTTCCCTGCATCGGCAGGCGGACTCCCAACCACTGCGCCACCAGGGAAGCCCATGATCATTCTTTTTTATCCAATCTTACAGTCTTTATCTTTTCAATGGTGTGTTTTGGCCATTTACACATAATTAATTACCAGTGTGGTTGAACTAAAATCTACCATCTTTTTTTTGTTTCCTGTTTCTGCTACCTGTTCTTTGTTCTCTTCCCCCTCCGTTACCATGGATTTTTTTGTGGGGGGGTGTTTACAATTTCCTTTTATCTCCATTATTGGTTTATCATTCATATCTCTCTATGATGTTTCTCGTGACTGCCCTGGGATTTACAGTATACATCTTTAATTCATCGTAGTCTACCTTCAAGCGTAGTATACTGTCTCATGTATAATGTGAGCACGTTCCGTAGCAACACTGCAGTTTCTCTCGTCCATGCTTTGTGCGTTTGTTGTCACACTTTTTACTTTTACTTAAGTCGTAAGTCTACACGACATTTCTGTTCTTTTACTCTAGACCGTTATCTTTAGAGCAATTTAAAATAAGGGAGAGAATACATTGTAGTTTGTATTTTGTAAATATGTAAATTATAACACACTATATATAAATATGTATGTAACATATAACACATATTATGTATAAGGTACATTATATTTACCTGCATTTTAATCATCGCTGGAGACCTTCATTTCTTTATGTAGATCCATGTTTCTCTGGTATCATATTCCTTCTGCTTGAAGAACTTCCTTTAATATTTCTTGTAGTGTAGGTAGCTTTTGTTTGTCGTTTTCAAAAGATCTTTTCAGTGGATATAGAATTACAGGCTCGCAATTATTTCTTTTATTTTTAAAAATTATTTCTTTATTTATTTTATTTACTTACTTACTTGGCTGCGCTGGGTCTCAGTTGTGGCAGGTGGGCTCCTTAGTTGCGGCTCACCGGCTCCTTAGTTGCGGCATGTGAACTCTTAGTTGTGGCACACATGTGGGATCTAGTTCCCTGACCAGGGATTGAACCCAAGCCCCCTGCATTGGGAGCTCGGAGCCTTAACCACTGTGCCAGCAGGGAAGTCCCCACAATTATTTTTTTCAGCACTTTACACGGGCACTCTTCTTTTGTGAGGCTGTTAGTATGCAGGAACGAGTCAGTCTGGTTAGGAATTGAGCTGGATTTGGATCTGTGTTTCCTACCTTATGTTATTGTTGGAAATTTTTCATCCATTATCTCTTCATATGTTTCTTCTGCCTCATTTTCTTCCTCTTTTCCTTCTGGGATTCTAGTTACACTTGGTTTAAACAGATATTGTCCCGCAGCTTTTGGATTCTGTGTTTTGTGTCTTTTACTCTTATTTTTCTTTTCATGTATTAGTTTGAGTAATTTGAATTGGATAATATTTATTGACCTTTCTTCCACTTCACTAATTCTTTCCTTGACCATTAAATATTATGATGAGTCCTGTCTGCTTGTGGGCTACTATATTCCTATTTTTATATTTAACATTTCCATTTGACTTTCACAGTTTCCACCTCTGCTGGAGCTCCTTATCAGTTCATGCATTTTTCCTACTTTTTCCACTAGCACCTTTAACATAATAGTCATAGTTACTTTATTTAAATCCCCTGTCTAATAGTTCTAACATCCACGTCATCTCTGAGTCTGTTTCAGTTGATTGCTTTGTCCTTTCACAGTGTGTTGTTTTTCACTTTTCTTTTGTGTGTGTGTTAGGCACAGTTGATTAAATGTTGTCGACATCATGAGTGAGACAGTAAAAACTGAGGGAAATGGTATTTATGCTTAGAAATGGGCATGATTCTTCTGCTGGGCTGTTGGAATCGAGTCAGTCTAGTTAGGAGTTAAGCTTACTTTGGATTTTGTTATTGCTTTAGTTCCCTTCAGTTCACCACCAGCCTCTATTGTTACCATGTGCATCTTCCTCTATTTCTGTGCTTCAAAGGAAATCTCTCCCCATGCTGCTCTTACCCACTCCCAGCTGTAGATACCTATTGATTTCCACTTGGTGCTTGTTGGTTTGGGGAAGGGAGGGTATTCTCTATTATCCTGGTCCAGCATTGGTCCCTGTGGCCATGGGTCTTGAGGGTGGGCTTTCTCAGTGATTCTGCTGGTCCCATCAGGGTAGAGGATTTTTTTTTCTTTTACCCTTCCACCAGCCCAAATGTGTCCTCACATGTGCCCTGTAGGAGACAGGATTCGCTGATCTACTCCCAGCCCCTTGAGGCTTTTGTTCTTCAGAGAAGGAAGGACCAGGCTGGGCATTATGCTTTTTTGGGTGGGCGGGCAGTATTGGCTGCTCCCCTCCTCCTGGCCTGTATCACTGAGGGAGGCTTTCTCCAGCTTCCTGCTCTGGACACAGTCTTTGTCATGTGCATACTTAGTGGGGGATTGTTGAGAAGAACCTGCACATTGGGGCAAATTCTCCTTGTGTCTGTGGCTCCCAGAGATTTTTGTACCTCTCATGCTAGCCTACTTGGCTTTCAGCAGTTGATGAACAATTTTTGCTAAATTCTACTTAGCTGTTTGTATGTGCCCAGCGCCTCATCTTCCTGTGCCCTCTCTCAAGTGAGCATGTGTTCATATCCATTTTCCCCTTTGAGGGGTCTCTCTTTGCTTAGATTTTATTCTCTTGGGTGCCCTGTGACCTCAGCTCTCTGATGACTTCAGAAAGTTACGATAGTTCTACTTTTATCTGACTTTTTCTTGTTGGGCTGAGTATAATGTTCTTTCCAACTTTCAGCATCCTAGGGGGAAGCCTAAACCTCCTTGATCTTATTCTGGTCGTCACACACAGAAAAACAGATGCCAGGCCCACCACATACCAGGCTCTGTGCCAAGTGAGGGGAAATCAAACTTTGTTTGGGGGAATTCCCTCTCCTAGCATTGTACCTAGTCTTGCTAGGAGGGTAATTCCAAAGCATATTACCTAAGGTTTCCCAGTGGGAGGCTTTGCTTGTAATTTGAACCTTAAGTGAGCATCTCACGGTTGGAAAGAAAGATTGGAGGTGAGCAGCATCCTGCCAGGCTCTCTTGCTCTGGCCTGAGGCTGGCATCCTCATCTCTCTGCTCTCGGTGCGTTTGTTACCTCTCCATGCAAATCTGGTTCTCCAGGTTCATGTTAATTTGGGGGGCCTCTATTAGCTTTCCAGTAAATTCTTTCATGCTTAAGTTTACTAGTTATCAGTCGCTGTCACTTACATCCAAGGATTTTTGCCTCAGGAAATATATAGGCTAGAAGGGAAAACACAGTACTCAGAAAACAACTGAAGTACCAAATGCAGAGCAAAACAGTACAGCCAAGATTGGACAGGCCAGGGGTCAGCAAGATTGCTCATGGAAGACCAGATAGTAAATGTCATCGTCTTGCAGTCATATGGTCTCTGTGGCAACTACTCAACTCTGCCATCGTAGCACAGAAGCAGCCACGGACAGTATGTAAACAAGGGAGAGCAGCTGTCCCAGTAAAGCTCTTTACAAATACTGGCTGCTGTAGGTTGCCAACCCGCGGTACAGGCTGCCGTGTATATTCAGAGGAAGAATGGAGCTGCTCTTTGTATCCACTGTGGTTTTTGGCCAAGGCCAGTGTTTCGAGTTTCAAGATCCTTATACCTGGCAACTGACTGACCAACGTAATTCTTTTTGCCCATCCTTCTCTTGCAGAAGCAAAACCAGCCCCAGAAATATTTGAAAACGAAGTCATGGCCCTACTGAGAGACTTTGCTAAGAACAAAAACAGAGAGCAGCGACTGCGGGCCCCTGATCTCGAATACCTCTTTGAAAAGCCACACTGAGCTGAGCGCCACTGCCTGCCTGGCCTCGGTCTGCAGATGCTTACTGCTTATGATGGGTATTGGCCTTGATGTCCTGCTTCTCCTTAGACGCTCAGCCCACCCAGACCGTTGGTCCTGCCTCCAGTGATGGACCCGCCTCTCTCCTGAGGACGTGTAAATGTTCAGTGTATCTCATTCTAAGACCTTGTGGTTCCGTTCTAAGCCTCAAAGCAGTTTGTCTAAGTTACCGGTGTTTGGGCCCGACTTTTCTCTGGCTCCACGGGAGGGCACTGTAGGGGAAGCGATTGTGCCAGCTCGTTGCTTCAGCCAGAAGTGAGCTCAGTGCAGAGGGGCAGCCGGCTCTTCGTGCTGTGTGGAAAGCTCCCCGGGTGACCCAGGGCTTTGTTCCAGTGCAATTCCCCCTTCCAACCTGGGATGGTTCTTTCTGCCAAGGGAGGCTGATCCAAGCCCCCCGAGCGGAATCCTTCAAAGGCCCAGCAGGCAGAATGAGGGCAGCGGGCAGGAATGGTGTGGGCGTGCTCCTTAAGAGTCAGCATCCTCATCAGATTTTCTCTAAAATGCTCACTTTGTGAATTGAACGATAATTGAATATTAAAGAGTATTTTACAAAGGAAATCACAACTCCCCAGCCCTCACACAATTATTTTAATTTTGTCTCTTCTCATGTAATCCACAGGCATACGTTTATAGAGCTTTACAAGGTCACAGTCGTAGGTTTTATCTTCATGCAGCACTATAGCAAATATTTTCTATATTTCTACAGTCTCCATGATCGTTTTAGTTGACAAACTAATAATGCATAAGAATAATATGTTAGGATGAATTAGCTGAAAGTGTTTAGCTCTAGGACTAGAAGATTTCGACATTGCCGGGAGGGTAGTCTCACTGGAGGAATTTTCCCCTAGGAGCTGTAATCCAGTCAGAACGGCCATCGCCCAGACTGGGCCAGGACCATTAAAGGTGCGATCGGAGGAAAGCAGGCCAGAATTGCTAGGCGGGCAGTTCGTGAGCACAAGAGCTGCATGCAGGCAGGAGGTACACGTTTCCAGCATTATTGAGCCTCGGGGTTCCCACGGAGCTTCCTCATGATCCTGCCTGCCCCTCAGTGTCCCTGGCTGAGGAGAGAAGAGGAGAGAACCAGCCTTTATTTACTTACATGATCTCAGTAGAGCTTCACAGCTCTCCTGCAGACAAGTGGTGTCACACCTATTTTGTAGATGAGAAAGTGGGCTCAGAGAGAGTGATTTGTCCAAGATTAAGTCGCTACTCGGTCAGAAAGCCAGAATCTTGCTTAGTTCAGCCTGTCTCCAAAGCTCATGAACTTTCTGCCAGAACATGCTACCTTACTGGTGGAAACTGTGTAGAAATCTATGCTTTGAGAAGTTATAGTAAAGAAACTTGACGGTTCTGAGCCATGACCTGTGAGTCACATAGGGCAGGGGTCCCCAACCCCCGGGCCATGGACTGGTACTGGTCCACGGCCTATTAGGAACCTGGCCGCACAGCAGCAGGTAAGCGGCGGGCAAGTGAGCAAACTTCATCTGCCGCTCCCCATCGCTTGCGTTACCGCCTGAACCATGGCCCGTCTGTGGAAAAATTGTCTTCCATGAAACTGGTCCCTGGTGCCATAAAGGTTGGGGACCACTGACACAGGGAACAGGAAGCTGCCAGGTGCTTCCCAAAGTAAGCACTTGGTCACCCATGGTAGCGCTCGTAAAGTGAGGGTAGGAACCGGTTACAAGCCACATCCTGACTCTGCTGCTTACTGTCTGGATAACTGAATTGCCTTGAGCCTCGATTTCCTCATCTATAAAATGGGGATGATGATGCTCCCTGTCTTAACTATTTGTGAAGATCAGACGTGAAGAGATACAGCACACGGAGCTCTTCCGTGGTCCCCAGCACGCAGTAAGCTCTCGGTAGATATTAGGTGTCAGCGTTAGGTCATGGCCTCAGCCTGAGATTTAGGAGCTGTCTCCTAACACAAATGGCCTGCCATGTCAGCGAGGTCACCAGAGCTTCATGCAAGGCAGAGTCCTGCAGGTAGGAAAGCCAGACCTGTTAAGGAACCATGGGATGTCTTGCCAGCCAGTAAAGACTGGAGAGAAAACAGACCCTGGTGTCAAGGACTTCGGTGGAAAAATCTGTAGCACCGTCACCTAAACAAGGAATGGGAGTGAGAAATGGCGGTCAGAAGCAGACATCGATCGCCCTGGGAGCTCACCACAGACTCTGGCCAATCTCTCGGGCCTCATTTGATGTACTGTGTGGAGAACGTTAAACAGAATTTATGTAGAGAGATGTCTGGACTGTCAGAAGTGCACATGAGTTGGGCAGTGACTTACGTATCTATCCTGGACTCTTACGCAACAAATCCCAGCAGCCCAGTATGCAGCTTGGGCTTTATCCCCTGGGGGTTTGAGCTCTCCGAACCCTGACTTTGTCTTATTTAACACAACGTTCAGCTGCTGCCACTTCGACCTGGGCATGGCATGCTTCTAAAGGCGATGTTTTCTTCCCAGGCTGCTGTCTTGTGTCATCTCTGAAAGTGAAGGATCTTGCTTAACTTCAGCTGCTCAGTGTCAGACCAGGGGTGCTATGTAAACAGTTTTTCCCTTTATTAGGCATTAAGTAAAACTGGGCCAGCCACAGGACATTTTTTAAAAATTAATAAACATATTGCAAGGGCCAGCCACCCCGCAAGGATCTGTGATGAACAAAGCTGGACTTATTCCTCTCCCTGTGACACATCACTGCTCACTGACCTCATTCAGAGCCTCTGTGGGACACACAGGCGTCTGGCCCTGCCCTGTCCCATCTGAAGTGGTCTCACAAGACCTGTCGCACAGGCTCCCACATCAGACGTCAAACTGGGGCAGTAAAAGCTGTCCTCTCCCCATCATGTCCTCTCTTAATCATTTTAAGTCTTCAGAATCCATAAGCCAAATCCCTTTTGCCCGACCCTGAGCCTTAGATGGGGCCTATCGGGGTCATCGCAGAGGCACCTCTGACTGGTGTTGGCCATCGTCTGGAGGTCATCTGCTCTGTGTCTTCAGCTCAGTGAGGGTGGCACTGACCCAAACCTTGTTCATATTTTTAAACATCCCCAGGGAAAGATTCCACTGGGGGAGTAGAGAGTCTTTTATCTTTCCATCCATTTGCTATCGTGGCTAGACAGGAAGTTTCCATGATGGGGAAGTTCACGCAGCCTTAAATGGCAAGCAGGGCTGGGAGACCTGCGGTGACAGCATCTTATTGGTACAGCCCGTCGTATCTGAGGATGGAGGACTTGCCATCCTGCAGCTGCCAAGCTGAGGGTGCTGATCAGCTCCCAGTTAAGCCACCTTGTTCAGTTTCCCAGTGAACCCTCTGGCATTGAGGACCAGCGTTAGGCCCTTCCCTAGTCAGGTGACATGGCATCGGTGAGACCGGTGACCTGAGGCAAGGAGTGGAGTGCTCCTTTGCCTTTAAGAAACAAATGTCTGGCAGCAGTCGGACATTTCAGGGCGGATGGTGGAAAAGTTGAAGCCATCCAAGATAAATAGCATCAGGCATCCAAGGAGAAGACGTGCAGAGGAGAAATCTACCTCCTCGTAACCTGAGAGGTAGTCTTTTTCTAGGTCCCAGGTCTCGCCTGAATCCAGATACTCCTGCCAACGAGGAGAATGTTCTCTTTAAAAGGACAATGCGGGGCTTCCCTGGTGGGGCAGTGGTTGAGAGTCCGCCTGCCGATGCAGGAGACACGGGTTCGTGCCCCAGTCTGGGAAGATCCCACATGCCGCGGAGCGGCTGGGCCCGTGAGCCATGGCTGCTGAGCCTGCGCGTATGGAGCCTGTGCTCCGCAATGGGAGAGGCCAGAACAGTGAGAGGTCCACGTACCGCAAAATAAATAAATAAATAAATAAATAAATAAATAAAAGGACAATGTGAACACATTTTACGTAACTACACATCACAGCATGTAGAGTTAAAAAAGCAAATTATGATGTTAAGATGTACATTTTGTTTCGCAGTGGATTTCAGTTAGTTAGTATGTGGTGAAATGTTCACATTTGGTGATGCCCTGGGACACGTGTTGGAGAAATAAAGCAGAGCAGTTCAGGGCAGCTGCCTGGGGGTCAGGCCTAAGGTAGAGTCCTGGCTCTCCCCTTGGTCAGCTGGGTTGGTCACGTTGTTTAACCTCTCCACGCTTCTGTCTCTCATCTGTAGAAAGGAAAGTCAAAGAACCACCTCACGTGTGGGTGTAAGGACTAAAGAAGTCACCTGTGTGAAGTGCTCAGCACAGTATCTGGCACCTGAGCGACACTCGTAATCACGGCTAATGGTGGTGTTGGCCGAAGGCACGCCCAGCACCGCTGAGCATTCCTCGAATGACGTCACTCAGGCCTCACAACAGGGAGATGAGACAGGCACAACTATCATTCCCGTGGCCAGGTGAGGAAAGTGAGGCCTGGTGAGATGAAGCTGCTTGCCGGAAGCCGCAGGCGGGAAGCGTGGGAGCTGGAATCAGAAGCCAGGCAGTGGGCCTCCAGGGCCTGTGCACCGAGGCCCCATCTGCTACCTCAAAATGCAGAACTGTCGTCATTACTCTTCTGCCCTGACTCCTCACCTGCATCTTGCCTTGGTCCATGGACGACTGCTGTGCAGAGTCCTTCGCGGAGACCCCCTCTCGGTTCCCTAGAGGCTCCCCCCTCCCTCTCGGGCCCTGACTCTTGTAGAGATGATATCACAGCCTCAGCCGTTCCAGCCTGAACACCTGAGCCCTCCAAGGAGGACAGGTGCAACCTAGCTCTCCAGGTGACGGTCTGGAGTTCAGAGAGACTGCCTTTGGATTTTCAGGGGGCCAGGGGCAGGGCTCGATCTCTGCCCTGCTTCAAGGCTTTCATCCTCACCCTGAGCAGCAGAGATGAGGATGGAAGCTTTCTGGGTCTTGGTGTCACTATCCGTCTTTTCCTTCCAAGCCACAGGCTGTCTCAGAGCTGGATGTGGCTGGTCGGAAAGACTGTGAACCCCATTCCAGGGCCCCCAGCTGAGTTGTCCAACCTCTATTGCGTCCACTGGCTCCAGCACTTTTGCTGACAAGCCACTGCTGGTTGCTCCTAAGAGCACAGGCTCTCCCCTGCTCCCCTGTCTCTCTTTGCTCCCACCCCTAAGCAGAGTCATGCAGAGTGAGAAGGTTTTAGTAGATGTTATACTAGATGCTGTATTTCCTGCGCGAATAGAAACAGCAGTGGGCTTGGTCCAAACAGGAAGAGTGATGCTCAGAAATCTAATTAGAAAGTTACGCTATAATGGTCTTCACTAGATGCTGGGGATCAGAGAAGGATTTTTTTTTTTTTTTGGTCACGCTATAAAGCGTGCGGGATCTTAATTCCCTGACCAGGGATCGAACCCATGTCCCCTGCAGTGGAAGCACAGAGTTCTAACCACCAGACTGCCAGGGAAGTCCCTATAATTTCACTCTTTATTTCACTGATTCACAAGCAGAGGTTGTCAGCCCTAGCACCATGTGCTAGGCCTAGTGCCAGGCCCAGGAAACAGGTGAATGAGATACAGCCCGTGCTCCGGAGGACCTTTGAAGGAGGGATAAGCGAACAGAAGAGAAGTGAGGATTGGTCCGTGTGTCTCAGGCACTGACTCAACTGGGCACAGGCCGTGGGACATCAAGCCTCATGTGACAGGTGCACCTCCACACCAGGCCGTGGAGCTCTGAGACACCTATTTTTAATATCCTAGGAATAGCTTCCCTTGTTCTGAATTCACTCTCACCGATCAATTTTATGAGGGTCTGGCAGACTCTTAGCCCTTGTAGCCACTCCCTTTGCTGTGATTTTGCAGGGCCCTCCCCTCTGACCCTGGGGTCAGCCAGGGCCTTGCTTGGCCAACGGATGTCGGTTATCATGAAGTAAGCAGGGCCTTGAAAAGCACTGGCACAATTGGGCTTGCTGGAGCTCTTGTACCTCTTCTGCCACCACCTGAAAGCCTGCCCAGCTTAGCTTTCTGGAGGATGAGAGTCATGTGTCCAAGTCATCCCTTTCCCCTTAGCCAAAGTCAGCTGGTAGGTAAGTGAGACTAGTCAAGACCAGAAGAATTACCCAGCCAAGCCCAGTCCAAACCCAAAGACCCTTAAGCTAAATAAATTATTATTATTATTTGAAGCCACCAAGTTAGGGGGTGATTTGTTATGCAGCATTATAGCTGCCTACAGTTACCAACAGTATTATAGCTGTTGGTAACTGATAACAGATGGTAATTGGGCTTCCAGTGTAGATTTGCTTATAGAGAAAAAAAAAATCACCGACTGACCAGCATGAGTGAGTATCCTGTCCCCTGGGCAGGTGAACTTTTCACTATAATACTTTTTAAAAGGAGGCTGCTTAGTATATCAGACTCTTGTCTTAGTGAGACTGAACTTAGTATCAGTCTCATACAAACACATGTAATTCCTCCTCGACTGTTTGAACAGCCAACATGTACCAAGTGCTTTTTCTAGACCACACATTGGGCTAACACAGTACCTGCATTGACTCACTCAGTTCCTATGACAGCCCTATGAAGTAGGTTGTACTGTTATCTTCATTTTGCCAATGAAGAAACAGGCCCAGAGGAATTGAGTTACTCACCCGTGGTGACACTGGCTTAGCACTTGGGCAGAAGTGATCAAAGTGATGTAGGACCCTTGAAAAGTAGGAGTTCTGTGTTCTGCGCTAGCAAAACACTGGGTAAAGCTAATGCCTGCTCTGACTGGGCAGGTACCCTATGTGTTTTCCAAGCTGGCAGCCCACAAGGAAGAGGCTGGAAAGCAGAAAAACCAGTCATCCCTGTTGGCTACTACTGGCCGCATTTGGTGAGGATTTAGAAGGACGAGATGAGCTCAGCAAAGAATTACCTGGTGTTCAAGTAGGAATGAAAGGAAATAGAATCCAGAAGTCTTGGGCCTTCCAGGGTTAAAAATCTATACGCTAAATAGAAAAAGATGAGATATAAGCAATGCTTTGGGCAACAAAGGCTCAGTAAGACTTTTGCCTTAGATGAAGTGTCTCAGAACAGGATCAGATTAAAGGCCTGCCTCCTATTTATTGTTTTAAATGTGCCTCAAGATGGACACTGAGGAGGGGAACCAGCAAAACAAGTTAGGCTCAAGAATTAGGTCTAGGGAAAGACTGGGTGAGTGTGGCCACTGGCACATGAAACCTTTTCCTTTCCTGCTCTTCACAAGTCAACTTCACCGAGGGGCTGACTACACTCATCTCCACTTCCTTGTCTCCTTTCCTTATCTTCACCTCTCTAGCTTTCCACCTCATTATTTGAATGAAAGCATCTCTCACTAAGGTCACCAGGACCTCCACATTACTAAATCCAGTGGCCATTATTCAAAGCTTTACTCTTCCCTCTGACCAATGATAGAAACCTCCCCGTCCCTTGGTTTTCATGATTCAGCATTTCCTTGCATTTCCTTCTGCCTTTTCAGCCACACCTCTACCTCTTTGGAGGCATCTCACCCCTACCCCCCTCCACCCCCCACCCGTCATTAAATTTGAAGTTCTTCATGATGCTGTCCTAGGAGCCCTCCTTTTTTCTTTCTGTACACCCTCTAGTGATCTCACCCACACCAGGGTATGGACACTTTTTTTTTGGCCGTGCCGCGCACCTTGCAGGATCTTAGTTCCCCGACCAGGGATTGACCCCAGGCCCATGGCAGTGAAAGCGCTGAGTCCTAACCGCTGGACCGCCAGGGCATTCCTGACAGTTCTTAAATCTATGTTTCAAGCCATACTTTCCTTTGAGCTCCAGCCTGCACATCTAACTGCCAGCTGGACTCCTCCAGTGTGTCTCAAAGGTCCAGCAAACTCAGCACATCCAAAAGGGAACCAGGCTATTCCCCTTTCCTGACCCACCTCTCAACACCTCCCTAGTCTTCCTCTGTAGTCTCTCAGTGAAGGGCATCAGTATCCATCCAGTCACTCAAGCTAGGAAGTGTTCTGAACCCTGCCCTCTCCCTCCATTTCATCCCCAAGACTGGTTGACTTACCTCCAAAACATCTCTTGAATCCATCCACTTCTTCCTGTCTCAGCATCATCACCATGGTCAAAGCTACTCCCATCCTTCAGCTGGACAACTGCTACAGCCATCTGAACCCCCTTTGAATCTGTTCTCTACCTGCAGCCCTGAAATCAGTGTATTCCAATGCATTGTTCTGACCATGGCTTCCCCCTCCTGAAAACCCTTCAATTTCTCTTAAATAAAAATGAAAACCCTTAACATGACCTTTAAGGTTCCTGCCTGGGATGCCCACACCTTAAACGTCATCTTGGTCCCACTCTCAGTTTCTGTGCTCCAGCTCCCCCTAGGCTCCTTCAGCCTCTCATCCTCTCCACGACCTCTCCCACCACAGGGCCTTTGCACGGTTGCCTCTGCCCAGAGTGCTCTTTCCTCCCTTTCCTTCTTCACTCCTATCCTCTTTCAGATCTCTGCTCAGGTGCCACTTCCTCAGAGGAGCCCTCTCTAACATCTCAATTTTAAATCCATCACTCTCTGATCGATGCCTGTCTCCCCATTGGACTTCAAGTTCCACGAGGACAGGACTAGATCTATTTTTGTTCACCTGAGATCCATAGTACCTGGCACATCACTTGGCATGTAGAAGGTGTTCCCAATTATTTAAGAAATGAGTAAAAAAAGAGGGCTTCCCTGGTGGCGCAGTGGTTGAGCGTCCGCTTGCCGATGCAGGGGACACGGGTTCGTGCCCCGGTCTGGGAAGATCCCACATGCCGCGGAGCGGCTGGGCCTGTGAGCCATGGCCGCTGAGCCTGCGCGTCCGGAGCCTGTGCTCCGCAACGGGAGAGGCCACAACAGTGAGAGGCCCGCATACCAAAAAAAAAAAAAAGAAATGAGTAAAAAAAGAAAAATTGATGTATCAATCTGATTACAGAGCTCAAAACAAACCTTCCCAACAGCAAGAGCTGTGGGTCTGCAGGAGTCAGAGGCCTCTTGGGTCTCCTGCTGTCCTGAGATTTTTTTTTCCCTTCCCTAGTTCCCATGGTTCAGTGTGCTTGAAGGATCGGTCCCCTTCTTCCCAGGTGGCTGGATGCCCTCGGACTGGGGAGAAGGGTTTTAACGAATAAGATCTGTCTTTCTCACTGTGGAAAGTGGAGAGAGTTCTTGGTTCTCTGCCCAGGTGTCTGGAGGACCTGAGATGCTAAAAGAAGCGAACTCCCAAAGCCAAGCATGCTTCAGGAAATAGATGCACCGGAGGGCCCTGGAGCCAGGGCCGCTGGGGTCCATCCTCCCCTGCTGAGTGTGGGCCTCACATTTCCCACAAGGAAGCAGAAGTAGCCGGGACGCGTGTCTGCATGGGTGCTCTGTACTTGCTCGCTCTCTGCTTTCTTATTCCCCACTCAGTGTGGTGGACCTTCTTAGAATCTCCCCCAACCACTCATCCCCACCAAGCACGTATACTCCCTGCCTCGGTTGTAGCCTTCAAACTGTTTTCCCAGGTAGCAATGTTCTCCGCCCTTCCCAGATGCAGGGAGGCGGGTGGCGCCTACTGTGGCCTCCCAAGCCAGGCTTTCCCTGGGTCGTCTCACAACAAGCCTCCTTTCAGAGGAGATCGCATTATCCCATTTCTACACGAGGAAACTGAAACTCAGAGAGGCTTGCCCTCAGCCACACAGCTGGCAAGCAGCAAAACAGGGGTTAAATCAAGCTTGCCCCAGAACTTGTGTACTTCCCAGCACCCCACTTGTCCCAGACTTACCCTGTTCACTCATTGCCATCGTGAGCTCTGCCGTATCCATGCACCATCTATACTAATATTCACTTGCTATCTTTCTTAAGTTGAGCCCCTTTTTATTTAAACTAATTTTATTTTATCTTTCTCAACTCTTTTTTTTTTTTTTTCTTTTGGCCACGCCATGCAGCTTGCGTGATCTTAGTTCCCCAACTAGCGATTGAACCTGGGCCCTGGCCGTGAAATCGCCAAGTCCTAACCACTGGACCACCAGGGAATTCCCTAGACAAATTAATTTTAAAAGGAAACTTGACATCATCACTGTAAATGGAAAAAGTCATATCGGTAGTGTCACTTGCCAAAATTAAAACAGTAACTATAAAAATAAGTACATAAAATGTTATTGAATTTTTCTAAATTATAAAAAATTTCAAACACACAGCAATGTTGAACGAGTTTTACGGTAAGCACCCATATATCCAGCACTTAGATAACCATTAACTTTTCACTCTACTTGATTCGCTGCATATCTGTCCATCTTTTCCATCCCACTTTCCACCCATTCATCCATCTACTTTTGGATGCATTTCAAAGAAAATTACAGACATCAGAACACTTCCCCTAAATACTTCAGAATGCATATCATTAACTCGACTTTGATATTTTGTATTTAAAGTTTTTTTCTCTTTTGCTGTAAAATGTACATACAGTGAAATGCACAAATCTTAACTCTGCATTTGCTGAGTTTTGACAAATGCTTGCATCAACCTCCTGTCAATATGCAGAAATTCCCATCACCCCAGAAATTTCCCTCATGCTCCATCCCAGTCGGTCCTCACAGCACACCTCCCCACAGCCCAAGCAACCGTATCTCTGATTTTTTCTCTGCCATAGATTAGTTCTGTCTGTTGTAGAATTTCATATAGATGGAATCATACAGTGTGGACTCTTTTGCATGCACCTGCTTTCATTCAGCTCAGTGTTTCTGAGGTTCATCCGTGTCATCGCACACACCAGTTTTTGTCTGTGTTTAATAATGAGCATGCGTATTCCGTTGTCTGACTCAGCCACAGTTAGTCCATCCATTCGCCTATGGATGAACACCTGAGCTGTCTCCAGTATTGGGCTATTATGAATGAAGACACTACAAACAAGTCCTGGGAACACATGTTCTTATTTCTCTTGGTGAACATCTAGAAATAGAATTGCCGGGTCATAGGAAGGTATATGACCGGTTTAAAAGTGACTGTCAGGACTTATGGATGTACCATTTTACATGTCCACCAACAATGTATGAGAGATCCAGCTGTTCCACAGCCTTCCCAGCATTTGTTGTTGTCAGTGCCTTAAATTCTAGCCATTGTGGTGGGTATGTCCTGGTGCCTCACTGTGGTTTTAATTTGTATTTCCTTGACAATGAATGATGTTGAATATTTTTTCACATGCTTATTAGCCATTCTTCTTTTGTGGAGTATCTGTTCAACTGTTTAGCCCATTTTATTTTATTTTATTTTTAAATTTTATTTATTTTATTTTTTGGCCGAGTTGGGTCTTTGTTGCAGCACGTGGGCTTTCTCTAGTTGTGGTGAGTGGGGGCTGCTCTTCATTGTGGTGTGTGCGCTTCTCATTGTGGTGGCTTCTCTTGTTGTGGAGCACAGGCTCTAGGCGCGTGGGCTTCAGTACGTGTGGTTTGTGGGCTCTAGAGTGCAGGCTCAGTAGTTGTGGCGCACGGGCTAAGTTGCTCCACGGCATGTGGGATCTTCCCAGACCAGGTATCGAACCCGTGTCCCCTACATTGGCAGGCGGATTCTTAACCACTGCGCCACCAGGGAAGTACTGTTTAGACCATTTAAAAATTTGGTTCTTGTCATTTTATTACTGAATTGTAGGAGTTCTTTATATGTGCTGCATACAAGTCGTTTGCCAGATGCATGTTTTGCAAATCTTTTTTTTTTTTTTTTTTTTTTTTTTTTTTTGCGGTACGTGGGCCTCTCACTGCTGTGGCCTCTCCCGTTGCGGAGAACAGGCTCCGGACGCGCAGGCCCAGCAGCCATGGCTCACGGGCCCAGCCGCTCCGCGGCATGTGGGATCTTCCCGGACTGGGGCACGATCCCATGTCCCCCGCATCGGCAGGCGACTCTCAATCACTGCGCCACCAGGGAAGCCCTGCAAATCTTTTTATCAAGTCTGTGGCTTGTCTATTCATTATCTTAATGTGACTTTTGAAGAGCTGAAGTTTTAAACTTTGATGAAGGCCAATTTATCAGCTTTTTCTTTTATGGTTATTGCTTTCTGTGACCTGTTCAAGAAGCCTTTCCTTATCCCCACGTCATGAACAGATCTTTATATCTTGCATGAATTTTTAGGTATGGTGTGAGGTAAGGCTTGGGGTTCTTTTTTTTTTTTTTCCATGTACATATCCAGTTGTTCCAGCATCCTTTATTAAAAAGACTTCTTTTCCCATTGGATTGTTTTGGCATCTTTGTCAAAAATCATGTCTGTGACTGTAAAAACAAACAACAACAACGTTATTAAATTTTTAAAAAATTTTAATAAAATGTTTAAATGAAAATTAAGTGCACGTAAAAGTAGTCTAATTGTTACAAAAATTAATATTTAAAAATAAGTTCCTCACTGAGAAAAATGGAAGTGGTTACACTCACGTGTCATCAAAGGATACTTAGTTTAATATCATTTAAATCTAAAATGAAGGTGAAATTCTCCGTTAAGACAATTTTCTTTTTAAGCTCTGATATTCACCAACTCTGGGAATGCCAACAGTCATATGCATATAGATGGAGAGTTTGAAAGATTTCAGTTGGCTTCTCCAATACAAGTATCTATTGGTTTGTCCCATAAAACATGGTTCAATGTCCAGGCATAATGTTTGCTGTGGTGGTCCCCCACCTGTGCTGTGCATTAACCATGTGGCAGGAGAGACAAGCCGTCACGTGGTCAGTGTCCTGGTCTGTGTCAGGAAGACAGCCGAGACCATGCTTCTTTTAGCTTTATCCTGAGACTAATAATAAATGTGCTTATCGTGTGAAGCACCCTTCTAATTTAGCTCATTTACGTCTCATAAGGAAAGGTAGAGGGGCTTCCCTGGTGGCGCAGTGGTTGAGAGTCCGCCTGCCAATGCAGGGCACACGGGTTCGAGTCCTGGTCTGGGAAGATCCCACATGCCATGGAGCAGCTGGCCCCGTGAGCCACAACTACTGAACCTGCGCGTCTGGAGCCTGTGCTCCGCAACAAGAGAGGCCGCGATAGTGAGAGGCCCGTGCACCGCGTTGAGGAGTGGCCCCCACTTGCCACAACTAGAGAAAGCCCTCACACAGAAATGAAGACCCAACACAGCCATAAATAAATAAATAAATAAAATTTAAAAAAAGATACTGTAAGCATTTAAAAAAAAAAAGAAAGAAAGAAAGGTAGAGGCACTCTGACCATCCCACATTAACTGGGAAACGGGTGCAAACAAGTCATGCCACTGGCCAGTCAGCTGGTGAGTGGGGAGGTGGGACAGGATGCCGGCAGTCTGGTTCCAGCCAGCCCTCCTCAGCCGTGGTATCGCCTTCTCCTAAGAAAGGGCTTTCTTTGGTGTGCTGCTTATGTGTGCTGTTCCCATGACTCAGCAACTTAAGGATATAAGTTGTTAAAAACCTGTTTGTCTGCATCCGCCTAAAACCTCAGGGAGGGTGCCTGCTTTGGGAACCTTACTGCTCTTTGGGGCCTGCTCCCTGTTTCCTCCCAATCACTGCCTTGCCTCTCGAGGCCTCTGCCAGGGGCGCAGCAGCCCAACACTCTCATCTCATCCTCTCCCACTCTCTGCATCCACCCCCGCCACCTGCTCCAGGAAACTAACCCCAACCCCACAGCTGTGGTAGGACACGAGGTTCCACTTAATAAAACGGCCTTCATCTATGAGAACAAGCCCTCTGATTCAGCTTGAAAGTGATTTCCTCGAGGCATTTCCTCTAAGAACTATCAGAGAGCTATAAGCAGAGAAGCGACTTACTTAGATCTGTGCTTTAGAGAGAGCGTGGGGACAAGGAAAAGGCTTTCCAGGCAGAGGGGCTGAGACAGTGCATGGCATGTTTGCAGGGTCTTGAAGTGGTCCCACTTGTGAGGCTAGAGCAGAGGGCAGCTGGTGGGAGGGGTTAGAAATGAGGCTTGGAAGGGAGGATGGCAGATTTTCTATGCCGTGCTAAAAACTTTGGGCTTCTTTCTGAAATCATATAATACAATAACGTTTTAAAATTATAATGCTTGGGAATTCCCTGGCGGTCCAGTGGTTAGGACTCAGTGCTTTCACTGCTGTGGCCCAGGTTCAGTTCCTGGTTGGGGAACTAAGATCCCACAAGCCATGTGGCATGGCCAAAAGAAAAAAAAATTATAAGTTAGGGTGGGTTAGCTTGCAGGCTTTGGAGTCAGCCAGGCCTGGGACAAGTGCATGAGTGTGTGTGTGCGTGTGTGTGTAGCATTTGCCACCCGCCAGGCAGGCAGTGTTCTAAGCAAGCACATTACATGGAATTACATGGAATCAACTGGGATGAGAACCCAGCCAGGTCAACCTCCTCATACTGTTACCCTCCATGGCCCCTGGGGGGCATGGAGAGATTGTTTATTGTTTATGTTAACCCTCGCCTGCTACAAATTCCCTGGAGGAAGGGACCATGTATTACACTCCATTCTATCCCCCCCTTTTTTAGCACAATGCCTGGCACATCATTGGTGCTCATTAAATGCTCACCGAGTGACTAATTGATTGGATAAATGAAGGTGGAGGCTCTTTGTGGAGCTGTCTCTACTGGATGCCAGACTATTCAAGTGTGTGGCCAATGGAGCTTGTTCAGGAGACCCAGCAAGTTAATGGAGAATGTTTGAGTATTTTATGAGGTTCCCTTAATGTCCTAAACTTACCACACTCTCCAGGCATTTCCTCTCCCTCCTATGCACGCTCTAGCTACAATCTTTCTAATAGAAAGGTGTACTTGTCAGGTTAGGCTAGACTATGATAGGAAATAAACCCCCCAAATCTCAGTGGCTTAACAAAGCAAGGTTTACTCCTCACTTGTGCCAAGTCCAATTTGAACTGGGCATCTCTTCAGCACAGCTCCTTCACGTGGTGACCCAGCCATCCAGGCTCTGCCATCTCAGAGTGTGGTCTCCACAGCTGCCACCGAAGAGGTCGAGAGAGTGGCGAGGACCCCCAACCTCTCAATCCGGAAGCGACACATGTCACTTCTCACAGCCCGTGGGCCGGAGCTCGTCACGTGGCCCTGCTGTCTGCAAGGAGCCTGGGAAGGGTCGTTCTCCCAGGGAGCTGGGAAGAGAAGAGAATCAGACCTGGCTGAGCTCTAGAAGTCTCTATCCCAGTGTGCCCTTCTGAGCTCCAAATACTGCATTTGATTCACTCTTTTTTCTACACACAACACACAGGAACACCCCCTTTCCAAGAAGAAAAACCCAGCCCCTGCCTCCAGCCCAGGGTCCCTTGGACGCCCTGAGGTCTCTTTATGGGTCTAGATGTGGCCTCTCTTGATCCAGAGACGTATGAATTTAAAAGACAAGTTATCTCCTCTCCCCACATGCTCAGTATACAAACACAGAGCAGGGGCAGGATAACCACAGTAAAGATGCCGATGGTGAGGGGAGAATGGAAGGCACCAGTAGCCATGGTCTGGAAGCCTGCTGGGCAGACACCATGCAAGTCCCTCCTCCAGGGCAGGGGAGACCCCGTGGCTGCTCTCCTACCAGGAACTCCCTTCACCGGCTTTCTGGGGCGCTTGGCTTGCAATCGTTGGAGACTTCTCCTTTCCCATTATCCTCCCTTATTGCATCTGAAGCAGGGGTTGTGGGCTCTGCCCTCTTTGAGGGTTGTACAGATTTCTCAGCCCACTTCCTGCCCATAGAAGTGTCAAGTCTTAAATAGTCACTGGCTTTTTTTTGTTAGATTTTAATTTTTAAATTTTATTGTTTTTCTTTTTCTAGCTTTACTGAGATATAATTGACATAGAACATGTGTAAGTTTAAAGTGTACAACATCATGGGGCTTCCCTGGTGGTGCAGTGGTTAAGAATCTGCCTGCCAGGGCAGGGGACATGGGTTTGAGCCCTGGCCCAGGAAGATCCCACATGCCGCGGAGCAACTAAGCCCGTGCACCACAACTACTGAGCCTGTGCTCTAGAGCTCGCGTGCCACAACTACTGAGCCTGCCTGCCACAGCTACTGAAGCTCACACGCCTAAAGCCCATGCTCCGCAACAAGAAAAGCCCACTGGAATGAGAAGCCCTCGCACCACAACAAAGAGTAGCCCCCGCTCGCTGCAACCAGAGAAAGCCCATGCACAGCAACAAAGACCCAACGCAGCCAAAAATTAAAAAAAAATTTTTAAATACATTTTTAAAATAAATAAATAAATCAAAATAAAGGGTACAAAATCATGATTTGATATATGCATATATTGTAAAATGAGTACCACGATAAGGTTAGTTAATATATCCATCATCTTACATTGTTACCTTTTGTGTGTACATGGTGAGAACTTTTAAGATCTATTTTCTCAGTCACTTTCAAGTGCACAAAACAGTACTGTTAACTGTAGTCATCATGCTGTACATTAGATCCCCAGAAGCTATTCATCTTCTTTTTAATTAAAAAAAAATTTTTTTTAATTTATTTTATTTATTTTATGGCTGCGTTGGGTCTTCGTTGATGTGCTTGGGCTTCCTCTAGTTGCGGCGAGTGGGGGCTACTCTTCGTTGCGTTGCCCAGGCTTCTCGTTGGGGTGGCTTCTCTTGTTGCAGAGCACGGGCTCTAGGCACACGGGCTTCAGTAGTTGTGGCACTCGGGCTCAGTAGCTGTGGCTCACAGGCTCTAGAGCTCAGGCTCAGTAGTTGTGACGCATGGGCTTAGTTGCTCCGCAGCATGTGGGATCTTCCCGGACCAGGGCTCGAACTTGTGTCCCCTGCACTGGCAGATGGATTCTCAACCACTGTGCCACCAGGGAAGCCCTGTTACTCATCTTATAACTGGAAGTTTGTGCCCTTGGACCATCTTCACTCACTTCCTCCCCACCCCCAGCCCCCACGCCCTGCCTCTGGAAACCACACATTTACTCTCTCTTTCTACGAGTTTGTTTTTCTTTTCTTTTCTTTCTTTCTCTCTCTCTCTCTTTTTTTTTTTTTTTGGGCTGCGCTGTGTGGCATGTGGGATCCTAGTTCCCTGACCAGGGATCGAACCCGGGCCCTTGGCAGTGAAAACTTGGAGTCCTAACCACTGGACCGCCAGGGAATTCTTGAGTTTGTTTTTCTTAGATTGCATATAAGTGAGACCACACAGTATTTGCCTTTCTCTGTCTGCCTTATTTCGCTTAGCATCATGCCCTCAGTGTCCCCCCATGTCCTTGCAAATGGCAGGACTTCCTTCTTTTTATGGCTGAATAAGATTCCACTATATATACACACTTAGGAACACTTGTACATCCTATTGGCTCTGTTTCCCTGGAGAACCCTGACTAATACACAGAATCACATCTAAACTTCTGCCCCCAAAGTCCTCAGATCTTCAGTTCTTTGCTTATGCTGCAGTAGCAAACAAAATCCCAGACCTCCAGGGCCTGAAGCTGCAAGGTTTCTCTCTCTATCACATCCCCGTCTACTGAGGGAAAGCCCGCTCTCTGGGGCAGCTGAACTCCAGGAGGTGACTCAGTGATCCAGGCTGCTTCCATCTGTTGGTTCTTCCATCCTGACATTCCTGTCTCCACCCACAGAGAGTAGAAAACTCACGGCCACTGATAACTGCCTCAGACTGAGAGTGGCATTCCTCAATTCCTCATGCAGCACGTTGGCCAGAACTGGCCACATGGTCCTTATCTAACTGCAAGGGAGGCTGGGAAATGTAAAATAATCATAAGCACTTATTGAGTGCCTTCTCTATGCCAGGCTATGTGCTAAGCACTTAAATATTTTCTTTCCGGAGTCCTCAGCCTGTGTGAGTTCTACCGTGACCTCATCATATAGGTAAGAAAACAGGCTTAGAGGAGTTGAGTCCCAGAGCACAGATCCCAGAAAAACAGGGCTGGAGAGTCAAACCCAGATCTCTGTGCATCCAGAAGCCACCCTCTTGACCCCTGTCCTCGGTTTCTTGCTGTTCACTGACAAGAATATCTCTATCCCATTGGAAAACTGAGATTGTGTTCTTATTTTCTGCTCCATCTCATTCCATCTTCCCCGGGAGTCATGAATTTTTAAACCTTGTGCGAGATCAAGCAGTTCACCCAGAGGAGACAGTAAAAGAACAGAACAGGCAGAAACAGAACAGCCATCAAATATGCTCAGCAGAGTTCTTCCAGGAAACATCTACAGATGGGAGTGGAAATGAACTACAGGAAGTTATGCTAGCTTGGTGGGAGGTGGGGGGAGAGAGCGCTCAAACCAGCAAGGGAATCATTTCCTTTTAGGAAAGACAAGAGACGGAGAGGGATTGGACTTAGGCTGTTAGACTCGGGCTATTTCAGTCCCTGGGGGCAACAGATCAGTGAGCAGAGCCTCCAGGGCATGTTTTAAAGGTGGGAATTTTAGGACCCCAGTCCCGGGCACCTCTTCTGCCTCATTAAGGCAGCAGCCGTCCTAGAGGCCCGAGTCACGGTGCAGAGATGCTGGAAATGGGCAAAATCGATAGTGAAAACTGAAGTCATCGTGGCCTGGCTGCTGGCCTGCTCCCTGGACCCAGTGTTTACACCCCTAATAATCACAGCCCCCATCACTCACCGGTCCCACTGTGCAGGTGTCACACTGAGCCCCTTTCTTACAGTTCTCATTTCATTCTCACAAAAGCCCAGGGAGCAGGCAGCATCCTGCTGTCACAGGGAGGAAAGCAAGACCTGGGACATTGTCCTAGATGGAGCCAGGATCTAAACGCAGGTCGGTGAGGCCCCAAAGCCAGGGGTCCTATCCTAACACCACGCCGTTCAGACCCAGGAGCCTCCGGATCCACTTCTCCCAAATCAGTCACCTCAGCCTCAGAACCTCAGCGGGGCAGCGCCACCACCCAGGGCTGAACCAAGAGGTGGCTGTGTGAATCCAGGCCACCCTGCCACCCCCATGCCACGGACAAGAGGGGCCCATGGGCTTGGCGTTGCTCCAACCAGCCCTTCCTGTCATGACCCCCTTGATGCCATGTTCCAGTTTCCAGTTGCTCCATCCTGGATCACAGAGTGGGGGCACCTGGCCTGGATGAGGATTGTCAGGTGGGCTTAGAAGAATCTGGGTTCAGAAACAGTGTTCCTGTGGGCAGAATGCAGGGTTTGATGAGCCCTGCTCCTCAAACGCTGTGCCCCCCATAGACACACCTCGGGGTCTGGGCTGGGCGATACTGCCAGTGCTGGTCCAGCCGGCCCCAGAGGGTGAGGCTGAGTGTGGGCTCGGGTGAGGCAGACTCCCCTCCACACTCTCCTGTGACAAGGGGAGGGGCCTGGAAGGAGGGTGGGCTGGGGTCCTGCAGTCTCACAGATGAGGGGGGTGAGGGAGACACAGAGCCAGTCATCCTGTTAATATCTGTCCGAAGAAAGAGTTCCAAGACCTTGAGGCCAAATAAACAACACATCTCAAACTAAAAACAAACAAGCCAAACCTCCAGTTCTGGCCTAGTTCCCTCTTTCACAGGCAGCAGGACCAGAGAGTGTGGTTAATTAAGGAAAGTCACACAGCACTATTTGGGCCAGAGGCAGACCTCACACTCAAGTTCCAGAAGCGGCTCAGAAAGGAGTAGAGATGTGACCTCGGCTCCCCCAAGACATTGGCATCCCTGCCTCTTCCTCTTTCACCTAAATAGACTCAGACCAGGCCTTTCCTGGGGGCAACGCCTGGTTCCATTCTCCTCCCCCAGCAATCCCCTTGCCTCAGGGCCCACCTGAAGCCCGGAAACATGACCCTTTGTGCCTCCCCCAGCCTCCAGCACACGGACTTCAGAAGTATGAGTGTAGTAAGTTCTAGCAATTCCACTTCTGGGTGTGCACCCCTCAGAAACTGAAAGCAGGGACTCAACAAGAGACTTATACACCCATGTTAGCAGTATTATTCACAATAACCAAAAAGATAGACACAACTCAATGAGTTGTCTCATCTACAGATGAGAAGATAAACAACGTGTGGTATATACATATAATGGACTATTATTCAGCTTTAAAAAAAGAAGGAAATTCTGACACCTGCTACAGTATGGATGAACCTTAAGGACATTATGCTCAGTGAAATAAACCAGACACAAAAGGACAAATATTGTACGATTCCTCTTATATGAGGTGCCTAGAGCAGTCAAATTCATAGAGATAGAAAGTCACCTGTGGGTTGCCAAGGGCTGGGGGCAGGGGGGAATGGGGAGTTAGAGAAGCTGAGGCCCAGAGGTGCGAGGTCCAAAAGTCACACAGCGATGGAGTTAGCACTGGGACCAGCACCAGGTGAGCAGCCTCTAGGCTCCTGATTTTTGTGAGCTCCGGGCCCTTGGCCTCCCGAACACTCCTTGCCCAGGCCGGGCCCCTCTGTTCTGGAGAACCGGGTGGCCGGTGGCCGGGCGATCTAGTAGCTCCGCCTTCTCCTCGCGCCCCTCCAGGAGCCCCCCAGCTTTATGCGGGCAGCACCAGCCTATCACCTGCAGTTCTGAGTGATGGCCGCTGGGTGTCGCCACACAGCAAAAAACCACAGGCCACCAGGAGGATCACCGCCGCCTCCCAGAATTCCTCCCCGTCTTTCGTGGGCCCCGACCCAGGGGTCCCCAGCAACTCAAGAGCTCCCGTCACAACGTTATGGGACAGTTTCAAGCCTTTCACAACCCCGTTTGCCCCTCATCAACTGCGAAAAGGAAAGCCTGGCCACAGCCTCCCTCGAAGCTGCCTCCCCGAGCTGAGCTAGCACCCCCCCTTCACCCTGTGCTTCAGCCGCAAGGGACCAAGTAGTCTCACCTTTGTTCTCGCCGGGCCTTCCACGTGGAGTGCCCTCCCTCATCTTCGCCTGGTGCAGGCCTACTGCCTGCTAGACACGGTGCAAAGTGTACTTCAAATCCACCAGCAACCCTGCAACATCAGGGTTGGAGGTGAATCCCGGAAGCCGGGAGTTGCACAGCCAGCGAGCGGCATAATCGAGTTCTGATCTCAGTCCTCTCAGGGTCCTGAATTGAGCTCTCGCTGGCTACATCACATTGGCAGTGACCGAGACCCCTGTAGACTGTGGGCTTCCTGAGGGCAGGGCCATGTGGAATTCCTGTTGTTAACCCTTGAGCCCAATCCTTTGCCAAGACCTTTCCCTAATTCTTAGATGGCACTTACCACCTCAGTGTGCCAGCTCAGTGTGCCAGCTACAGCTATCACCCCCACTTTCCAGAAGGGGGAAACCGAGGTGCATGTAACATGCACCAAGTCTTTTATTATTTATTTATTTTTACTTTTTTCCAGGTATTTTTTTTTTATTATTATTCTTAGTTTCTGCTTTAAGCACCAAGTCTTTTAGTTATTAAGTGTCAGAGCCAGGGCCGTGCCATCTGGCTTCAGAGTCTGAGTCCTTGCTTGTAACCCTTCCCTGTGATGCAGACACTTCAAGGAGAGCCTCTCTCTCCCTCCGCCCTGGGTGAGCCCCACCTATTCTTCCCTATCTTGTGTTTCTTGAGTGGAGCTCATGGGAACCTCCGTCATTACACTTGGAGCTCTTGGCTGGAGGGCCGGGCTGTGTCTCTTCAATTCTGTCCCTGCAGCTTCTGACCCCCGAACAGATTCATTCCTCTGGAGGGTGGGTGCCTGCCACACCTCTGCTGGGTCCTGGTCACCTCTGAGTCCAGGGCCTCTCTGTGGGGGTCAGGGGCAGACACAAGCTCCCTCACCAGCAGGCCGGTCACCTCCAGGTGAGTGCGGCAAGGGCGTCTCCTGGGGGAGGGCAGCCCCCTTTCCCTCGGCCTCCCCTTCGTTCACACCTCATTCTCCCCTAAGAGCAGGGGCGCACTGGAGCACTGGAGCCGGCTCATTTAGCTCCTGAGAGCTGACGGTGAAACTTCCAGGAAATCTGCCAGCTGATTGTTGAACGCAGCCGTTGTTAAAACTTCAGTGATATAAACTTACATATTACTAAATTATATTTAAAAAGAAGCTAAAAAAATAAAAAATAAAAAAAGAAGCTAATAAATACTTCAAAGTCATCACCTCCTCATTACATTCCCATATTTTCCTGTCATTTATGCTCTTGGGATTACTTCCAACTACTGTATCCCTATGGTGGAGGTACTATAATTGTGGTGGGCTGCTGACCTTGTCTACCCAATTCCCTTTTCAGTAACATTGCGTTGGTAGTTTGAAAGCAACCGTGATGGGCGTGTTTACACCATAGAAATCGACAAATGCTGCAAATCAGGACACTCGCCCCCCCCCCACACACACACACAACCGCTCAGTCCCCAGAGATCCAACTGTTAGACATTCACAAGCCTTAGAGTCGATGTGAGGCAAATGAGCCCTCACAGAAGGAGCATGGCCTGTGGATCTGGCTCACGCCCGTTTAATCCAGACTTCCTCCGCTAGCTGTGAGGCCTGGGCCCCACCTTTCCCATTGCAAAATAAAGCTAAGAAGAGCTTTTAAAAACCGAGCATCAACCACCTGCCAGGTGCTGAATCCACTCTTTCATCAAATCTTCCAACAGCCCTAGGAGACAGGTCCAGAGACAACCCTCGATGAAGATGAGGAAATGGGGGCATTCAGAAGATAAATATCTCATCAAAGGCGACAGATCAGGTTTGAACCACACTCTTCACTGCTGTGGTTTATTGGACCTAGAATAACAGTAGCCAGTTCACAGGGTGGTTTGGGGGATTATGCAAGGTAATGTGTGTAAAAGAGCTTGGTACAGACTTGGCTTTAGCAGAACATAGGCAACATTAATTTACCCCGAGGCTTAAGAGTGGGATCTGGACCCACCCACATTTGAATCTCAACTTTGCTATTTTCTGATTGTGAGATCTCTGGCCAGCCAAGTCACTTTGCTTGTCTAACCCTCCTTTTCCCTGTGTGAAAAGAGGGATAATAATAGCTACCTGGAAGAGCTGTTCAGAAGACTGGAGATAAAAGATGTAAAGTGTCTGATGAGAAGTGGGTACTCAATAAATTGGAGTGATTGTTCAGGATTATCTTTTATTTCATGTCACTCAGACAGCAATTCTGCCCGGCTCTGGTGAGGGACACCACAATAGGGGCTGGAGCCATGGAGGCAGTAGCTTGCCTGGGCAGCTCCTGGCCTCCCCTCCTGGCCAGGTCAGCCCCTCAGTGGGCCCTAGCTTCAGAAGGGCTTCCAAGACATGGGGACACTGTTGCTAGGCACCTGTTGCTAGGCAACACACTGTTTCTTCTGGCCTGGCCACTTGCCCGAGGGCTCAGGCTTCTGTGGAGAAGCGCCTGCCTCCTGCAGCCTCTTGCCCTACCTCAGAGCCCCTGCAGAGGGCAGGTAAGGGTGGGGCCAGCTGGGTGGTTGGGCCCCATGAGAGCTGAGCCAACTTCTAGTGGGAGGTGGGCAAGGCCGAGGGACCCTAGGGAGAGACAAGGAGCCTGGGGCTGGGAGTGAGCTTCCCAGCTGGGGTGGCCAAGAGTTCTCAGGGTGGGCGATTGTCTGGCTATTCAGTTCCCAGAAGAGGGCACATGGGGGTAAAGATCAGGAGCTGAGGAGTCGGATACCCTGGGTCTGAATCCCGGTTCTACTACCTATTACGAGCTAATCCTTCACCACTTGGAACCTCAGTTTCCCAGCTGTAAAATGGGGGAAGGGGTTGGTGATAAGGTGTGAGGAAGGTGAGATGAGACACAGGGTACACAGGTGTTGATGATTACTAGTCCTTTCTTCAGTTTGGGGTGTGGGTGTCGGTGGAAAGGCACAGACCTGGGGGAAAGGCCGCTGTGTGGGCTTCCATCACCTCCTCTGTGGTCTCCACAGCCTGGGCCTGGGGCAGGCTCGGGGCCCTTGGGCTGCCAGACCTATGGGGCTTCTTGTGCTTCCTTCCTAGGTCCCCCGGGGGCCCTGCCCCACAGCATCATGATGGGGAAACTCCCCCTGGGGGTTGTCTCCCCCTCTGTGAAGATGAGTTCGGGGGGCTGCACAGACCCCCTGAAGTTCTATGCCACCAGCTACTGCACAGCCTACGGTGAGGGCTCCTTTGTATAGGAGCCACGCCCAGGGCACGGGGCAGGAGTGGGGACGCCCTCCTAGACCCCTGGTGCGGGGGGATGCTGGTCCTGCCTGGGAAGCACTGGTCACTGCTCTGCCGCTCTGCTGACCCTGAGTCCTCTCTGCCTGCTTCCCCTCTGGCAGGTCGGGAGGATTTCAAGCCCCGCATGGGCAGTCACCAAGGCACAGGCTACAAATCAAATTACCGGCCTGTGGTCTCATGCCAACCCAATCTCAATGCCCTGGACAACCCGGCCATGGGGTACAGTCGGTCCAACCCCTCCTCACCCCCTGCCCTCCCGGGCCTTAGCCCTCAGGGCCATCGGACCTCATCAGACCAACTCCAAGCTCCGCGCATGGGGTCCGGGGTCCTGGGGGACTCAGGGCCTGGTCCTCAGCCTGGGCCCCAAAGGCAAGCAGACTCCCGAGGCTGCTGTGGGAGGTCTGAGGGAGGTGGAAGCCTCCAGGGGACAAGGGGAGTTGGCCCTGGTGGTAATAGCTCCCGCTCCTGCCCCCACTCAGGGAACAAGTCTGCAACAACTTCCAGACCGTGACCAGTCAGAGCTCCCATCCCCTGGAGGTGCCTGATGGCAAATACCCACTGCCCTGGAACATGCACCAGACCCACCCTGGCTCCTCTTGGGAGAAGGCCCGGGCAGCCACCCCCACCAGGGAGGTCAGTGCTGGGCCAGGACCAGGATGGAGGGGGACCCTAACCTGGGGCAGAGGAACGGCTAGAGGGTGGACAGGGTGGGGATCCCTCCAGAGGGTGGGGCTGCACTGCCAAGAGTTGGTCAAGGCTGAGATGACTGGACATGGAGGAGCCACAGTGTGGGCTGGGGTCCCCTCACCTTTATCACCTTTGACCTCACCCCCATCCCCCCATCCCCTCCCCCTCCATTTCCATCCCCATTCTTGTCACCATCATCATCTCTACCATCCCCACCTCCAGTCCTGTTCCCTCCCCACCCCAACCCCATCCCCTTCCCCATGACCTCCCCCATCCCATCCACATCTCCATGCCCACATCACCATCCCCACTGCTGTTGTCACTTTCACTTTTGTCATTATCATCCCCATCTTCTTCATTTCTATCATTGTATGACCATCATCCTTATCATCATCACCACCACCAGAATGGATTCTGTCATTCATTCATTCAGGCAACCAATATGTTCTAAACACCTCTTCGATTTCTGAAGGTGATAAGTGCTGGGAAAAAATATAACAGGGAAGAGGCAAGGACTGAAGCAGAAGTGAAGGAATTGGACCTGCAAGCCAGGAGGGTCAGAAAAGAGCTTACTATGGAGACATTAGACAAAAACTTGAGGGATGTCAGTATTCCTCCGGATGCAGCAAAGTAAGGGAAGAGCATTCCCGGCAATGCAGACAGCAAGTGCAAAGGCCCTGAGGTGGGAGCACCTGATGGGAGGAGGGACAGCAAGGAGGCAGGTGGCTGGAGCGGAGTGAGGAGCTTAGGTCCTTGTGGGCCACTGTCAGGACATGGGATCCTACCCAGAGTGCAATGGGAATACTGCAGGGCTTTGAGCAGGGGAGGGATATGGCCCAGCTTCATCATAAAGGGACCCCTCAAGCTGCTGTGCAGATACTCTGTAGGGGTCAAGGGCAGAATCAGAGTCAAGAAGTGATTGCCATCCCCTCACCTGGAGGGTAATTGGCTGCTCTGTCCTCGCAGGTCAGGAAGGTCCATTTTGACACCCAGGACTATGGGCCCCAGGCCATCAAGGGGCTGGAGCCCAAGGGAGTGCCCTTGCTCCACCATCAGCAGAACAAGGGCTCGCTGGAGTGGGAGGATGCCCGACACGTGAGTGGGTGGCCCCGATGAGGGCCTTGGGCCGGGCAGAGGGGCCAGACCCACCTCCTCCCGCTTCCTTGAGACAGGTTCTGTGCTGACTCACCCAAGCAGCCAGCTCAGTGTGGAATCAGGGCACACACACTCAAAAAGACTGGGGCGGGGAGCTTCCCTGGTGGCGCAGTGGTTGAGAGTCCGCCTGCCGATGCAGGGGACACGGGATCGTGCCCCGGTCCGGGAGGATCCCACATGCCGCGGAGCGGCTGGGCCCGTGAGCCATGGCTGCTGGGCCTGTGCGTCCGGAGCCTGTGCTCTGCAACGGGAGAGGCCACAACAGTGAGAGGCCCGTGTACTGCAAAAAAAAAAAAAAAAAGACTAGCGCGAGCCAAGGGTTTGATATTTGGTATTTCCAAGGCAGCAGCAAAGTGGCCCTCACGGGCTTCCTTACATGTATCTTGGGGTTTAATAGCTGAGCTCCCTTCTCTCCTGATCCCATCCAGGGGCCCAGTGCACTGTGAGCACCCATTTCCTTCCATCAGCCTCTCTCCTCTCTTTGGGCTCCTCCTGCTCTGGGTCGCAGGGGCTCTGGGTCCCGTTGTTCATTACTGGAGTCCAGTGTGGGATGTGACTTAGTTTTCATCGTCATGGAGGAACTGTGCTCTCCTGGTGGAATTTCTGGCGCTGTGATGCCTGATCAGAGAGAGATTTGTGTGGGAGCATGCAGGTCTACTCAAAGCACAGAGGACCGGAGAGCCAGCACTGCCCCCACTGCCTTCGGGCCCTGGTCTACCTTGCGTCCCCCATTGCTCCACTCTTTGTGTTCCAGGGCCCCCGCTTCATGACTTCCGAGTATAATCCCAAGTATCTCAAGGAGCCTTCAAACCAGCCAGGTAGGCAGGCGTGAGTCTAAGCTCAGGCCTCCCACTACACCTCCCTATTCCCGACCCTTGGGAGAGACCCCCGGGGACCCCAGAGCTGGCACAGGGCTAAGAAGGCACCAGCGGAAGACAGAAGGACATATCGGCAGCTTGGGGAAACCATCTCCCCTGTGCTGACCTCTGTGCTTTAGGTCTGCTGATCTCCAAAGGACAACTCTCTTGCTCAGGAGGGCTGTTTGAGGCTTGCCCTTCCTTTTGCTCTCCCCTCTTGCTCTCTGCCCTGGACTCTGGAGTTCCCTGTTGCCCATGATCCTGGCGGCTCCAGCCTCCAGATCCTTGGAACCAGCTCCCCCTCCACCTTCTGGGACACTGAGCCACTGGTGGCCACGTTGGTGGGGCCTGCTGGTCCCAGGCCAGCACAGAGGGGCTGTCTTTTGCAGATCTCTTGCAGAAGAAATCAACTGGGGCCAAGGAGGAGACTGGCTTAACCGAAGCTTCCAACAAGAACCCCATCATCTTCCAGCCGCCCTCCCAGGTCCTCCCTGGGGACCTGGTAAGTCAGGTTGGGCCCCACTAGAGTTTCAAGGTGATCGAAGCTCTCCAGTCTGGGGGTTTCTAGCTTTAAAAATGTATATATATGAGCTGCGGAAGCCTTTGCCCAAACACAAGATGAAAGAGCTTGGGCGAAAACCACCACTTTGGTCCAACTCCCCCATTTTCTGGATGAGAAGACTGAGGTCCAAAGAGGAAAAGCAGCATAGCCAAGGTCACTGAGAGTTCAGACAAGAACCCTGGACTGCTGGTTCCCATTCAGCATCATGCCCTCCTCTCCCTTCTTCCCAAACTCTCCCCTTTCCTTTGTAAGTCCAACTATACCCATTTGTGCTGAGCCCTTCTCTGTGCTCAGGACAAAGGAGCAGCTGAGCAGCCTGATGCTCCTCTGTGGCCTCTTTCCAGGTCCTCCTCCCCGGCCGGAGTGTCACCAAGTCAGACTTTCTCCCCATGACCCATCCTCATGTAAGCTGAGCCAGGGTTGGAGGGGAATGTCTGTGCCACAGCCTGAGGTCCTCCTGTGGGGCAATTGGGATGGTGCCAGAAGACGTGCCAGGGGCTGCTTTGCTGCCTTAGGGGGATGAGTTCCTGCTGGTGCTGGCCAGAGGCTCCGAGCAGGAGACCGGCTTCAGCCAAGTGAATGAGAGGACTCTGAACCCCAGAGTGAGTGGCCTCGGGGGGCTCCTTCAGAGAAGGGAGCATTAAGAGGGGAGGAGACAAGGAGGTTTCTTGGACCTTGTGGCATTCGATCCGGGCAGTGCAATATGGGAAGAATCAGGATATTTGGAGATGCAGAGGAAGGCCCCCTGGGTGGAGGGGGAAAGGCCCAGGGGCTGGAAAGTGAGGGGTGTGTTCAAAGCCGTGACTTCAGTGGGGCTGGAGGGGGATGCATCCTGGGGCTGGGGCGGTTGAGGCTGCATGGGCCTCTGCCTGCCTTCCTTCCATCCTGCTGCTTCACCCTGGCCACCCGGCCACCCTTCTTGTGATTCTGTCCCTTGCAGGTGCCCCCTTCCGGCCCAGAACCCAGCAGCATGAACCACTGGCAATTCCAGCCCCCGCAGAGGATGCAACAGACAAATGTTGCCCTGCTTGGCCGGGAGACCATGGGGATAAAGGTAAGGCCTGGGGTACCCAGCCCCTACCCCAAATCCCCACTCCCTCCTGACCTGAGAAGTCCCCTCTCTATCTCTCTGGTGCAGGACCCCACAGGGTTCAGCCTTAACAACCCCAGCTATGTCCGGAGCCCCTATGACCCTGACCTGGATAATTGCTACCTGACCACCTACAACCAAGGGTGAGCCCCTCTTCCCTACCCACATCTGGGGCTGTGAAGCTGACCCATTTTACAGACAGGGAGACTGAGACTGGGAAAAGTAATGAGCTCACAGTAATGAGTGAAGAAGGCCAACACTTGATTAATGTGGGTTCCCCCAGAAGCAGACCCCAAGCCAAGGAGTTGGGTGTGAACCCTTTATCAAGGGGGTCAGGGATGGGGGTAATGGGGTGGGGAAGGGATGGCAGCCAACAACAGTGTGTTATTAAACCAGGTATCCCATGGGGAGACGCTAGAAAACAGTGCAAAGCACACAACTCAGAATGATCCCAGCCAAGGAACGAGAGAGGTGGGGTATTCATACCCCACACCCATTGATCTTTGGTTAAGGGCTGTCCCCAGGGGCGATATTAAATCCCAGGTACCTCCTTGCTCCAGTCACCCAAGGGCAGCTTTCCCAGAGATGCAGTGCAGGCCATTGGTGGACAGGGGAGAAATAAGGGAGTACAATGGGGTCTGTGTGGAGCAACAGGGCATCAGCTAAGACACCACAACCAGTCCATGGCAGGTGGACTCCATGCACTCTCAAAAGGTAAGCTCTGGGCTGTGTGAGCCCTGGGCAAGGAGTGAGTGTCCTGGGCATCAGGGAAGGCTTCCAGGAAGAAGTGGCCCTAGAGTCATGGGGGAGGCTACCCAGGCCAGGACTGGGTGGAGAGGGCATCACAGAAGTGGGATAATGGAGGTGTAATTCTTAGGCAAAAGCCTCCCCTCCTGGCCTTTGTCATCTGTGTGTCAGCCTGTGTCATCTGCGCCCACACTGCTCCCCGCCAGCTCCTCCATCTCCCAGGGTGCTCTCCCTGCTGCCCCCCATCCTTGGAGCTCAATGCTCCCTCTTTTGAATGGGGACGCTGAGGCCCAGAGGGTGGAAGTGGTGCCTGAGCCTCACAGCAGATCCGTGATGCATGTGGCTGCTCCAGTTCCCGTGGAGGGCAAGGGGGAGGGGCAGAGCCTCACTCTGGGTGTTGGGGGACAACTGTGTTCCTGCCCCTCCCCAGGCTCCCGCAGACCCTCAGGCCCAGCCACCTCTCCTTCCCCCACCTGCCTGTCTGGTTTTCTGAGCGCTCAGCAGGTGTCAGGCACACCGCTCCTTCCTCATGGGCCCAGAGCCCCAGGGGCTGTAATCACTGATTTTCTCATTTATCTATCTCTCTGCACCCCCTTTGTAAACTCAAGGGCTGGGCCCACATCTTGCTCATTTTGGCACCTTCAGAACCCGGCCCAGCGCTCGGTGAAAATTGGCAAAATGGAAGAAAAAGTCAAACGCCCTGAGACGTTCACAGGCCAGGGAGGGAGGCGTGGCATCTCTTAAAAGTCTTTTACACTCCAGAGTGCTGTCTCAGCCTCAGGGGCGGCACCGAGGGGGGCGCCCAGCTCAGGGGCAGAGGGAGGGCACGCTTGCAGGGTAAGAGGTGAGTGAGTGGACAAGGCCTTCGGGAATTCCTGGCAGAGCGAACAGCGTGGGCAAAGGCAAGGAGGCTGGAGGACCTGCAGCAGTTTGTGCTCCGCTGGAGCCGAGATTCCTGCTGGAAAAGAGCAGAGAGGCTGCCGGGGACAGAGGCCAGCTTCCCGCCAGCTACTCTTCTGTGTCGTAGGCACTTCGAGAACATCCCCAAGGATCTAGACCGTGAAGGCTGGACTCGAGGTGGCTTCCAGCCCCAGAAGCCCGGAGGCTACGCCCTCAACCAGCCGGTCACCCGCCTGAAGGCCACCCCCAACCCCACGGAGAGCCTGCGGCGCCTGCATCCCCACGTGGGCAGGCAGCACGCCCCCCAGCTGCTCTGTCCTTTGCTGCATCTAGGCCGTTCCCCGGCCTCTCCTCCCTCCTTCGTCTGTCTGTCCGTCTGAGAGGCCCATTTCCTCTCTCTGGTTTGTTCGTTGCCTCTCCTGCCCAGCGGGGCGGCTGCCCTCCTCTGCCCAGCGACCCCTCCCTCTGCACGGCTGCTCCCCACTGCCCCAGTCCCCGGGGCGCTCGTGTTTCCAGGCATTTGGCCAGCTCCGACCTGCTCCCTGCCAGCTGTGGGGTGGCGTGTGTGGGGACAAAGCTGACTGACTGGGGCTCTGCCTCTCTGACACCTTTCTGCTCAATCCAATTCCTCAGAAATCCCATTTGTACCAATCATGGCCCAGAGCTGGCCGGCAAAGACTCTCTGTGGCTTGGCCGTCCCGGCTGAGCACTGGCCCCGTGCGGAGGTCGGGGGGAAAGAGAAGGTCCGGGCTCGCTGCCTCTACCCCTCCCTCCCCTGCATCCCCTCCTTCCTGCAGGACCCTGGTCTCGGCTGACCCCTTCTACCGAGCCACACTTCCCGGCAGCCACAGCAGCAGCTTCACGGCACACCCCTCTGAGCCTGAGGCCTGGGTAAGGGCCTGGGGGACCTCCCTCCACAGCTGCTCCCCATGCAGGGGTGGCCATCGTGGACCAGCCCCCCATCCTAAGCCCTGGGGTCAGGCCAACCCTGCCCAGGGACCCCAGCCCCAGAGCGAGGGGTGGGAGATCAGGGGCGTCTCGGGGTGGGGAGAGTGCACAGACCACCGGAGACCCTCAGGCCTCATCTCTGTCTGCACAGGTTTGCTGACCCCAGGGGACAGGAGCTGGCTACTGTCCCTATTCCCACATTCCCCCGGGGACTCCCCGGCTACTTTCCTAATGAAATAAAGAGCAGTGAAGCAGTGCAGTGTCAGCGCGGTCAGAGGGGGCTGGGAAAGGAGGGGTGAGGGTGGGGAGTGGGTGCAGGGCTGGAGGGGCCAGGGCCAGGTTTGGAGTCAGGGAGGCCTGGTCGGACTCACCGTCACGCTCTGGACAAGGCATTTCGCTCTTGAGACTCAGTTTCCTCTCCCATGTAGGGGTCTCCGAGGACCTGTGCTAAGCGGTCCGTCAAGTGTGGAAGGGAGGAAGTCCCAGGGAGAGGCAGGAGGGCCAGAGTGGGGGGAGGCGGAGGTGGGCGGGAGGTAGGTCTACAGCATGGGGCAGGGGATCAAAGCAGGACAGCCGGGAGCCCTTCTGGGTTTAAAGGAGAGGGGAGGAAGACTCTCCTGGCCGTCTGGTGGTTAGGTCTCCACGCTGCCCGTCTTCCAACGCGAGGGGCGCGGTTTGATCCCTGGTTGGGGAACGAGGATCCCACATGCTGCGCGACGCAGCCAAGAAGTTAAATAAATACATACATACATATACACCCACACACACATACACATACATATACACATACGTACATACACTCAGATACACGTAAATAAAGGAGAGGCGAGGACAGCTGGGCAGGAAGAGTCGCAGAGATCTCTCTCCAGAGATGGTTGGAGGAGGGTCCGCAGTGGATGGAGTCCCCAGACACCGACACTGGGAGGGGTGGCGGCTGGTCCCAAAGGCTGGTGCCCCAGTGCCTTTGTGAGAATTATAACAAGGCTCCCTCTAGGCAGACGCCTCCACGTGAGCACAGGACCTAAAGAGCAAAAGTCTTACGGGAAGAAAAAAGCCTCTCTTTCTCCAGGTGCTGCAGCCTGAGACCGGGGCCCTCGGCCTGCAAGGCGGAATCTGGGCTGCCTCTCAGAGCCTTCCGTCACCTCTGCCAGGTGCTTTTGTGCAGTACACAACCATACAATTGTACGCCGTGGCCCTGCTAACACCAGCCCCTTATTTTATAAATGAAGAACCTGGACCCAGAGAGGAGGGTGCGTGAGCTGCTTGAAGTCACACAGGACAGAAAGGCAGCAGCCGCCCCCGGCCGGGGATGTCCCCTGCACCTTGCAGCCCAGCCCCGCATGCAGGAGGGCAGACTCAGTGGTCCAGCAGTTGGTCCCCACCCTCCACCTCTACCCCTACCCCTTAGTGGGAGTCTGTGGAACAGCTCTGCTGGCCCTGGGGCCTGGCTGCACCCAGCAGTCTTGAGCAGCAGGCCTGGGGGCTGTCCAGGGCCTGGCTGGGGCTCCATGTGGGATGTGGGTGGCTCCAGCTGGCTCCAGCATTGGAGGAGGGGAGGAGGGGACACAGAGTATCTCGACTACAAACCCCGCCAGACTCAGGACCCACCGACAGCCCCACAGACTGTGGGTGCGGCCCGCTGGTCCATAGCCCCCAACATCAAGGGTAAGTCACCAAACCAGAGACTTGCCAGCAGGGCTGGGACATAATAGCGGTCTGGCCATAGTGAAGTTGGGGGAGAGGGAGGGGTCAACCAGCGGCTCCTGCCCACAGGCACACACACACAAAAGCACACTCAAACACAAGACGCACACAGACCTCTGAAGACATGCACACACAAACACATACAGACGCATAAACGCCAACAGGCAACTACACGTAGATTCACTAACACAATCACACATAGAAACATATGGAAACACAAAACAGACACGTACACAAACACACACCTTCACATAAACACCCAAGATGCTTGTACATGCAGACCCATAAACACACACAGGCAGACCTACAGACACTTCATAGACCCAGACATGCAGACACACAAAAACAGATGTATAGAGACCTCCAGGACAGACGTGAGCACACACACACAAACACACCGCAGCCCACTCCGTTTCACCTCTCCATGTCCTTCCCCACCAGTATCTTGCTGCAGCTCGTGTTTCCTGCTCACCCTACCTCTACCGGCTCAACGAGGGATATGGTGTCAGGGACACTGGCGCCAGATGACACCCTCTCTCCCCAGCCCTCCCCCATCGTCCTGCACCCAATTTCCAGGCCATGTGACCTGGGGCCACCCCGGGATGTTTCCTGAGCTGGAGCTGTGGACCCCACCCCTGAGCTCCCCTTAGCCCCTGCCTTCTCCCCCTGCAGCTTCTCTCCCAGGCAGACCATCCTGGCCTCCCTGTTGGGGTCCTGGGCTCCAGCCCAAGGGGTCGTTTGAAGATGAGGTGACCCAGGGCGTGGGGTGGCAGGAAGAGGGTCCAGGAGGAACCAAGGTCAAACCTAGGTGGTCCTAGAGCCCCTGCCTGGTGCAGGACACAGATTTCCTCATCTCTAGGTGAGGAGGCTGACACAGAGAGGTAGAGCGACTCGCCCCAGGTCACACAGCCAGTAAGGAAGTCTCCTGGTGGGGGCGTGAGTGGACTCCAAGTCATTCCGGGCTTCCTGACCTTTGCTCTTCCCACTGAGTCACTCAGGGCAGGACCCCTCGGTGAGGGAACTCAACTTAAATGGGCAGAGTGGCCAGTAGTGGGCACCAAAGGAGGCAAGGCTGGGGGCAAGCACCCCGTGGAGGGGCCAGCCCAAGGCTCTGCCACGGGGGTGGGAGCAAGTGAGGCTGAGAAGCGGGCATCCCCGTGGAGGAGGCAGGTTGGGCAGGTTTCAGGGGCCTCGCTGACCTTATTACGGAGCCCTTCTCTGTCCCCCTCCTCCGTTATGAGGCTCCAAAAGGGCACAGACGGGTCTGTCTTGTTCACAATGAACTTCTAAAGCCCAGGGTGGTGCCTGACACCTTTGCAGGTGCTCAGTAAATATTAAATAATGGAATGAATGAACGAATACATGAACGAATGAACTCTGCCTGCCAGTGGGGGCACCAGATGTGGGTTCTAGGTGCCACCTGCGCTGTGCCAGGATGTCAGTCACCCAGCCTCCCTTCATCAGTGCAGCCCAGCGGCTGAGACCCTGTTGTGGCCCCGACCCCTTGCCTGGATGCCGTGGCTGCGGCCCCCGGGACCCCTGTGCTTTGACCTCCAGGCCACCCCTTCTCCCTCTGCATGTGCCTTGTTGCTCTCCCCTCCGGCCCAGCCTCTGACCAAGCCCAACCACGCTTCCCTGCAGTGGCCTGAGGGCCCTGCATTCCAACCTTGACCCCCGGCAGGTCCCACGACCACGGCCGGATCAGTGCCAAGCAATCCTCTGTGCGTCACCAGGGCAGGAGGGGTGGGCACGTCTCACCCTGTGGCCACTTGTGTTATTGAAACCCCGTGGGAGGGACTGGCCTTTGCCACATCACTCTCCTTTGTGCTGTCAGGTGGAGAGCTGGAGATGTGGCTTCATTTTCAGGGGCCCGTCCGCTCACGCCTCTGAGACTTGAGCTTCCAGTCTGGCCCCGACCAGCATCAGCCTGGCCCCCTTTCCTCGCCTGGGCCCAGGCTGTCTGCAGCGGGTAGCTGTCAAGGCTTGAGCTCTAGAGTCAGGCTGCTTGGGTCCAAATCCCGGCTCCCCATACCCTGCGGCTGCCTCCTGCCTCCAGCTGACCATCTGAGCTACAGCTAGGAGCCGTGCCCGCCCTGTGGGCTAGAAGAGCTGCTGCGGTGATGCTGGAACAGAGGAAACCCGAGTCCCAGATAGGAGTGGGGACTTGAAGTTGTCACAGGGTCTGGCCTTTGTCCCCTCCTGCTTGGCCCTGGACAGGCCCCTGAGGACCCTTCTCTGGGAGCAGGCCTCCACTTGTCTGGGAGAGTTCGGGTGGGTGCTCCACCTGTACAGCCTTGCAGCCTAACCTGGAGGCCCCTTCAGGGGGCCCTGTCTCTCTCTCTCTTTTTTAAAAAATATTTATTTATTTGGCTGCGCCGCCTCTTTAGTTGCGGCATGTGGGATCTAGTTCCCTGACCAGGGATTGAACCTGGGACCCCTGCATTGGGAGCGCAGAGTTCTAACCGCTGGACCACCAGGGAAGTCCCGTGGGGGCCCTGTCTCTGAGGCCAATTCTCCCAGGCCCTCCTGGAAGCTGTTCAGCTCAGCTGTAACCAGGCGAGTCTCTCCTTTCAGCGGGTGCCTATTGAATCTGTTCCCGAAAGCTTCCTGCCTGCCCCACCCCCTGATATTTTAGAAACAGCTCTGGGGTGTACAGTGATGATGATTACCCTTTATTAAGCCCTCACAGCCTGCCGGGTGCTGGGAACATTCCGTGGGCCTTCATCGTTTCAGCAGGAACGCAGCAGGGCCTCCCTCTGGGGGAAGTCTGGGGACGCAGGTGGGTGCTGCGCTGACGGCATTGGGGTGGGGTGTGGAGCCCAGAGGGCTGATGGGGTGGCAGGATGGGGACAGATGCTGGGTGCCCACTTGTGACGCACGCGGACGTATGTGAGGCCGAGGCCCGTTGTGGCGCTGTGGCAGCTGATGTTGACGGGCACCATCTGGCCTGAGTCACGTGGCGACCTGAAGCTCCACCAGCTCGTGGGCTTGACAGCTGGCCCGCTGGGAAAAGGCATCTGTTCATGGGAACGGGATGCCTGGCGGGCTGGAGGGAGGCCCTGGGTGGGGAGGCTGCAGGAGAGTGGGTCTGTTACCCACAGACAGATGGAGGGCCTGAAAGTCAGAATCCCATCCCCAGTTTCCTCTCTGACCATCTGGAGGGCCACCCATTCCCACGGAAATGTTCCCTGAACGGCAAATATTTTAGAAGAGAGATCAGACCCAGGAAATCCCCACCTGGAGCCTCTATTCAAGGTCAGAGGAGGGCCTGATGGGGTCTTCCAGGCGCCCTGACACTCCTTGCTTCTCAAGATGCTGCTACAGACAGGGTTTGCCAAGAAAGTTCTTTGAGTCATCAAACTTCACCCCTGGAAGGATCTTTGTAAAAACCAGGTCAGCCTGAGCCAGAGAGATGCAGCCGACTCCCAAAGGCTCACGGCTTAGAGAGAGCACGCTTGGGTCTCTGTTAGGAACACAAGGCCTTTCCCATCACATCACTGCACTGGGGGGTCTCAAGTTTGCAGCTGGTGAAAAGCATGGGGCTTTATTTTCACTTGCTGAAGAAGAGGTGTGTGTGTGTGTGTGTGTGTGTGTGTGTGTCAGAGGTCCCCAGTTAAAGAGACAGGCCAGAAAGGTATCTATGAAAGGCATCCTAAGAGAGAGATTGGGCGAGATCCTGAAAAAGCTGTGCTCAGGAAAGACTTTGGGAGCCTCTGGGCCCAGTGAAGTGTGGCCCCTCTGGTCCCTTCGAGTCCCTGTGGTAGGACAATCTTGCTGCAGGGGCACTGGATGCTGGTCCTCCCGCAGCCGCCATCCCCACCTGTCCTCAGAGGGGATTCTACACAGTCCCTTCTGCTCTGCCCTCATTTCCAATTCAAAACCTGGGGTGGGTGCTTCTGCTGGGTGGCTCCCAGGTCACACGCCCGCTTCCAACCTGCAAAGGAAGCTGGGAAATCCCAGAGTTTTCAGCTTCCATAATAGGACGTGTGGGTTCTGCCTTGTAAAGCAGCTGGGGTTCTCCAACCTAGGAGAATGCTGGGAGGCCCAGAGAATTCAAATGTCCTTCACATGTGGGTTACCATCAAGAAGAAGGAAATAAGCCTCCTGTGAGCCGGATGCCTTACACGCCTGGCAGGGATGCTGCTGGCCCTTAAGGACTTCTTATGAGACGTGGGACAACAGACCCTTCCTCTATTGCTCTAATAGTATACCAGTCTATGAGGTTCCTGATGCAAATGGAGCCCCTTGGACATGGTTCCCGCGTGCAGGGCACCACCTGTTCAGCTGTGTGCACAGCAGGTGTGGATTTCACAGGCACATACTCAGGAGCTCAGAAATGTACCTTGGTCTCTCTGTAACTGGCATCCATCTCTTTGCTTCCAGTCCAACTTAGTCCTCTTTGAATTTAAACTGTCGACTGAAAAAAAGTGCACAGTGTGAGAGTTGTGAGTTAAGTTTTATGTGGGGCTAACTGAGGACTACAGCCCAAGAGGCAGCATTTCGGATAGCTCCGAGAAACTGCTCCGAAGAGGTGGTGGGGGAGGCAGTATATATGTGATTTTGGTGAAGGGGGAGCACATGCAATCGAGTACATGCATATTTTTTGCAGAAGGTTGCTGTGAGTCTTGTGAAGGTTTCTGCTTGTCACGAGGAGCAGACGTCAGCATGAAGGATTTTAGGGCTTTTCTAGATACGAGGAGATGCAAGAAGTGGGCTCATAAAATCTCCTGAAAATATCTAACTATCTGAACACCTGTTCTGCCAGTTTTTCCCAGAGCACAGAGTGCCTCATTCCTGATCTCCACCCTGAGCTCCTTTCAGGGGGTGTTGAAAGTCAGCAGCTGCAGTGACTCATAATTTAATCCTTGTAGAGGTAGATGGCAAGTGCCCATCTGTAGCTGACAAAACTGTCCATTCAGGACTCAAATCCAATCGGGTCAAGATCTGCCCCTGCTCCCTTTCATTTCCTTCTCCAGGAGGGTGTATACATGGAGCTTGCTGCCGGGGGAGAAGCATCCATCCATGTTGACTCCCCCTGAGATGTGGGAACTCAGTGGGCTTTGGTCATCCACACCTGTCCTCCCTGTACCTGATAGGGACAGAGTAAAGGGACAAAGTAGGTAATTAAATAGCTAATCCCACGAGGGGATTGTAAATAAAGAAAAAAGGACGGGAGACCCCTGTAAGTTAATGATCACTCAAGAAAGCAGGTTTGCTTAACCACAAAACCAAGCAGGCTTGCTTAGCAACAAAACCATGCAACAGAAGCATGAGACACTCCCCCGAACACTAAAACAATTATGGCATGAGACCCACTTCCTGCCCAGTGAGCTCAGTAAGTTAATGATTCCTAGGACATCCTCCTCTGGGCGCATTAAACACAAAAATAAAAAAAGATATATATATAAGGAAAGGGTGACATTATCCTGAAACCTGAAATGCCATTTTTAGCATATGTTACTGCCTCTGTGCTCATTTCCCTTGTGCCATGACAGTCCTGGCTTGACCACGTAGGGATAAGAAAACCCCCCCACCTGACATGGAAAAGGAGCTGATGATGGAAGCGTGATGTCTACTCAAGAATGTGGAAGAAGGTGGTCTTTTTCCCCTCGCCACTTTTCCTTTGATTATAAAACTGTAGCCCACTAAGTCCTTGGGGCGAGGCATCCTCTCGCCTGCCCACTTGTGAGCCTCACAAGCGTCCTATTCTAATAAATCACTTCTTATCTATCACTTTGCCTCTTGCTGAATTCTTTCTGCACCGAGATGTAAAGAACCGGAGCTCCTCAGAGCCCCCCAGAACTCCACCTAGCGGTTTCATACCTGCCCAGAAGCAACTGTGACACTCTGATATCTGGTTGCCAGGGTCACGCAATCCATCCTTCAGCTGCCTTACGTGGGCCACACACGCATCTCCTCCAGGTCCATCGGCTTGCTCTCAGACACACCAAGTCTGCACTGGAGGTGCGTAAACTTCTGGATGCTCCCCCTCATGATACAGGGGTGTATAGAGGATTCTGGGAAGGGGCCAGTTCTCTTCCATTTCTACGGAGGCTTCTCCATACCGTGGAGGGTGGGGGGGCATTGTGGGAGGACTGTTGCATCCTCAGGACATACCTGGTAAAGGAAGTGTAGGTCCCCTCTGCCCTGGTGTCCCCCAAATGTACTTGGGACCTTTTCATGGCACCCTCAAGCTCAGCCCAGAGCAGGTGGCCAGGGACCCAGCATCCAGGTTTAGGAGTACTGCTCTGCCCGTTCTCCCCCACCTGCCTGTTGAACCTTGATCTCCTTTTGGATGGGATCTTGGCTTCTGTGATGGCACATGCTTCCCCACTCCAGGGCTTACAGCATCAGTTCCCTGCTCTCCAAGTTCAAAGCCAAGCTTTTTGACTTACAAAAAATACTTCTATCTTAAAACGGGCTCTGTGTTTCAAAGCATCTTTTGCAACTCAAAGCCAAGCAATTAACTCTTTGTTCTGAGTTTCCTTTGGAGAGCAGAATATGAGAAGCTAATTTAGCATCTGAATGGAGGGGAAGGAATATAAGGAAACTGCCTCCAGAGGAGCAGCAGTTAATATCTCAAAATGATAATACCCAGCTCCCGTGTTATCTCACTGACATGATAATCCTTCGAGGAGAGGGTGATTGCAAACCATTCCAGGGCTGGGACTGGGATGAGGCGAGTGAGGTATTTCCCTGGGCACAAAATTTAAAGAAGTGCCCCCAAACTGAGGAATGCAGATAAATAGTAGTTCAATGCAATCTTTTTTTTTTTTTTTTTTTTTTTTTACTTTTTTTGTTTTGGCTGCACTGTGCAGCCTGTGGGATCTTAGTTCTCTGACCAGGGATGGAACTTGTGCCCCTTGCAGTGGAAACGAGGAGTCTTAACCACTGGACCACCGGGGAAATCCTTAATGCAATAATTTAAAAAATCAAAATTAGTGCAAAAAACTCATGATGAACAAAATATCAAAATTTAGAATAAAGGCGGGATTCGTACTACTGATTTTTCCTTTTGCTACAGGCTCCAATATGGATCACAGCACTGGTACCAATCCTGCCTATATTGCACTCACCTATTATTTCTCTTGATTACTACTGAGCTTTTTGGTACCCCCTTAAATTTTGTGCCCGGGGCAAGTGCCTTACTCACCTCACCCTAACCGCCCTCCGCACCCCCCACCCCCACTTCCCCCCAACCCCAGCCCCACTCCAACACTATTTGGGACTTTTTCCAGATGTGAGAATTGAGGTTCTGAGAGGGTGAGTAGCTCAAGTGGGACAGATGGCCCCAGGGAACCTGTGGGAGAGAGACTTCCCGTTCACTCATTCAACACATATTCCTTGAGTAGGTACAATGCAGCAAGCACAGGGCTGAGTACCACGGAACATCAGTGAACAAGGTCCCTACTGTTGCCGAAATCTTGGCTTCTCTGTGCACCGATGCCAAACAGAAATACGGAGACAGAGATTTTGGAGGAAGAGAGAGATGGCTTTATTTTTCTGCCAGGCAGAAGGGAAGACACAGCAGGCTAGCGCCTCAAGAACTGTGCCCCCCCTCCTCGGGGAATCAGAGAAGATTTTATACGTGGGGCTTGCAGTCTGGGGTATATGATAAGGATCAAAGTAGTGAAGGTCTTGCATTCTTCTTCTTCCTGCATTATTTCAAAATAGTCACATCTGGCGTCAGGCAGCCTGGTAATTGGGTCCGTCTGTCTCTGGGTTATCGCCTGCGACCTTCTATGTGACATGCAAACACTACAAGGGGTGATTTGCTACAAGGGAGTGCAGGATGTAATTAGGGAGTGCAGGATGTAATTCACATAGTGTTAAAGAGTGATAGGTTAGCTTTGTGAAGTACAAATCTAGTTACAAGACACTACAGATTAGTAACAGTTAAAATAAAACTAGGAGTGATTCACTCTTTCAGGCCAGGTTATTTTTCTTCTCTAGCCTGTTCACTGTTCCCTTTATTTTTCTTGTTCTCATGGAGATTATATCTTGGTACAGAGGAAACAGACTTCAACTAATTCATGGTTAATTATTTATTTAATTATAATGGGAATAAGTGATTTGAAGAAGAAATGTGGGAATTCAAGAATCTGTAACACAGGGGCTTGACTCTCATGTGCTCTGGGGGATCTGGAAGGATTCTCCGAGAGAGGAAGGTTTCAGCTGAAATCTTAAGGATAAGCAATGTGAGCCAAGTAGAATGCGAAAAAGAGGGACTAGCATGTGCAAAGGTCCTGGGGTAGAAAGAAGCTGGTGCATTTGAGAAACTGAGAGAAAGTGTGTTAGACCAGGCCAATTCTGTAACAAACAGCCCTTAAGTCTAAATGGTTAAGCATATTAAAAATTTATTTCTCATTTGCTTCACAGTCTAATGTGGGTCAGATAGCTTGTCTCCAAGTGGTGACTTGGGGATCCAGTTCCTTTCCACCTTTAACACTGCAGAAAATAAAAGAGAGTGGAGGATTGTGTGGGATGTGGCATGCGTCATTTCTGCTCACATCCATTGGCCCAGTGCTCATTCCAGGGCCCCACCCCATCAGCCTGAGAGCTCAGGAAGAAGTGGGATGGGGGGAACAGAAGCTGGTGACCCTCAGCAGCCCCTGCCACAGGGAGGGGGACGAGGCCAGGCAAGTCCTTGGTGGTCATGATTGGGACCTGTGTCTGTAGTCTTGGAGCAAGACTGGACTTGCATTTGGCCACAGATCTAGGAAGGTATTAACATATGGGTAGCTGCCAACCGTGACCACCATGGCCTCTTCCAGAAGGAAGGAACCATCATGCTCAGAAGCCATTCTGGAACGTGGAACCTACCAGAACCATTAAGATGGTCAGGTTACCATGCACAGCGTGGAGGCATGGCCCTGGCCATCGAGTCAGCCTCACTCCCTAGGCCTTGTTGCTCCAGCTCCGGTGTCCTTGGGAGAGATGAAGGGGGTTGGCGGGGGGGGACTGAATGGAAAATGACACTCTCAGCTTTCAACAGACCAAGCAGGTCACTCTCAGAGCTCTGGTTTCAGGGGAGAGTGATCCCCAAGGTATGTCTAGGCTCTAGTTTCTAGGGAGTCTGGGGAGCAGACGCGCAGAGGCTGGGTTAGCCTTGTGAGTTTAGCTGTTTAATGAAGGGCTCTGGGCCAACGGGGGGCCAGAGACTGCCCGGGATTTGCTAACAGGAAACCCCTGAGCCCAGATCACAGCCCCTAGGGGCCTCTTTGCTCTGCCCTCCTCAGCCTGTTTTGGGGTTCCTAGGCTTGCCTTGTGGGTTCTAGGACACCCCCATTTGGGCAAACACTGAACCCCAGGGCCTGGGATCAAGATCTCCAAGTAGGGCAGTCCTGGAAATCTTTGTGCTGTTTGCAGGATGGGGGCAAGCATTTCGGCATCCTAGGTGGTTTCTCTGATTTTCCCTAGCTGAGAGGCAATGAGACATAGTAGGAAGAGGCCTGGCTTTTCAATAAGATGGACTGGACTGGAATCCTGCCTTTGCCCCTGACCAGCTGTGTGACCTTGATCAAGCTACTTAACTTCTCTGAATCTGTTTCCTCATCTGTAGGGCAGAGGGATTTAGTACCAGCCTGGCAAAGCTGTGGAGAAAGGTAAATTAGATAACCAGTAGGTGCTCAGTAAATGGTAACCATCATCACCTTGTGGAAGAGAACCAAGATGGGAGGGGTGGGAGCCGCACAAACCCCGAGACACAGACAGACAGACACACACACACACACACACAGGCACACACACACGCGCGCGCACACACATCTTTCTTGCAGCTGCAGCCAAAGGGATCCGGTTAAAATGTGTGTCAAATCATGTCACTCCTTTGCTCAAAGTCCCCCAGTGAACTCTCACCCAAAGTCAAAGCCAAAGCCTTCACAGAGGCCACAGGCCTTCCGTGGTCTGCCCCCTGCCTTTCTCTCTCTGGCCTTGTCTGCTGCCAAGCTCCCCTTTCTCCCCGGGCTTTCTGTGGCTCCCGAACACCCAGGCACACTCCTGCCCTGGGGTCTTGGTATTGCCATCCCCTCTTCCTGGAATGCATTTTCCCCAGATGTCTGTCTGCTTGGTTTGTTCCCTCTTCCCATCTTTGCTCAGATGCCATCCTGTTGGTGAGGCCTCCCTGGCCACTCTGTTTTAAATGGGGTCCTCATTCCTCCTCGTCTCTTCCTTGCTTTATCTCCTCCACAGCCTGATCATTGCCTGACACACCGAAATGCGTTTTCTTTTTTTTTTTTTTTTTTCTTTTTGCGGTATGCGGGCCTCTCACTGTTGTGGCCTCTCCCGTTGCGGAGCACAGGCTCCGGATGCGCAGGCCCAGCGGCCATGGCTCACGGGCCCAGCCGCTCCGCGGCATATGGGATCCTCCCAGACCGGGGCACGAACCCGTATCCCCTGCATCGGCAGGCGGACTCTCAACCACTGCGCCACCAGGGAGGCCCCGAAATGCGTTTTCTTGATGATCTCCACTCACAGGAATGCAAGTTGCACAAAGGCAGGGTTGTTTGTCTATGATGTTCACATTCATAGCCATCCCCAGTGCCTGGGCACACAAGTAGGGGCTTAACGTTTGTTGAATGAATACCTGAATGATGGAGAAGACTCAAGTTCTGGCTGGTGCAGGTAAGGGGAGTGGGCCATGGCATGAAGGATATTGTCCCTTTCCTTTTTGGCCAAATGAGGGAGTTGGACTAGACCCTCAGGAGATCACAAACCATGGGAATTGTGTGCATCACGGAGCGAGTTCCAGCCTCCATGCACTTTTCTGGGATTAGGGTCACTGGCTTCTTACAGACATTTAACAGAGCATGTGATCTCCCAGAGGAGCTAAGCACCCTCCCAGCTCTGACATTTCGTTGTTGGCTCTAATACTTGCAAATCCTTGCTTTCTAAGAACCTACGAGGCCAGCATTCCATGATCTTATTCAAATCTCAGCAGCCACAGTGGCTCCAAAGATCAGTAGGGGGGCATGGGCGGGGATGGGGAACCAGAGGGGCCTTGGCAGGGTCAGTGGGTCAGGTGGCTGGGGTGCTTGTGGGGGCACGGGAGGGGCGACAAAGGAGACTTCTACATTATACGTGCTGTTTTCATCCTTTTATTTAAAAGAAAATAGATTTAAAGCAAGTATGACAAAATGTGAGCCATTGTCAGTGCTGGATTCTGGGCACAGGGGTGTTTATCACAGAGAGCTTTGTACTTTTTCTATATTTCAAAAATTTATTTTAAAAATAAAGATTTGGAGGTGGGCAGGACAGTTATAGCTCATGATTAGGAACGGAGAGGCCGTTTTGGGGGGCCGAGGGGCCTGTTCTTTGGACATTTTTCCAGTGTATGTGAGCAGAGGGGCTGGCCGGGATCTGGGCCCATTCCTGGAGCTGTCAGAGCCCCTCCCTGCTCCAGGTTTCAGTTTCCTGCCTTCCTGGGGAGCGGGGAAAGGTTGAGAGGCCCCGTGCTGAGGGTGAAGCTAATTCATTAGTGACGCCTTGACAAGGACTAGGCGCCCGCAGTGACAGTGTGATTCATCAACACGATTGCCCCACTGCCAGCCTGCGTGGGCCCGGAACGGCAGTACATTTTACCTTTACTCACTGAGAAGGGCCTGGTGGGAGGCGAAGGTACAGCATCTACCCAGAGCAAGAAAAAGACTCGGAGAAAGAAGAGGGCTGGTCCCCTGTACCCTTGAACCCAGGAAGCTCTGCCAAGCCTGGTGCTGGCGTTGCAGGGGCTCATGCAGTTCCTGCCCATGCTGGCAGAGCCCAAGAGGGCTGCCTGGTGCTGGAGCGCCAGCTCCGAGCATGTGGTGAGCGGGGCTGGCTGGGCTTCCTCCTCCACAGCAAATGTTCCCTTGGGGAAACTGCTGGGGGGAGGGTGGGCAGGAGGGGGGCGGGAGGTGCTCATTCTTATCCCGGCTGCCTGGCTGGGTTTTCCTCAGCTTTCTGGTGTCTGAGGTGTCACCTTTTCCCAGTTCTCCCAAAAGAGTAGAAGGGAGAAAGTTGGATTGGGGCTTAGGTGGGGTCTGGAAGGAGCTTGAAGTTCCTCTGGCTGGGGCTCAGAATTCTCCTACATCCCAGATCTGGTGTCTGGGCCCCACTTATTTTCTGCCCGGGTCTTCTACCTCAGCTTGCATCTTATCAGTCTTCGTTCCAGGATAGGGGTCCAAGGCTAGTTCCTGGCTCAGACCAGTACCCGTCTCTGTGTTCACCCCATGACACCCCTTGCCTGATTACAACTACTATTGCTCTGGTTTGTTTACTTATCCAACACACAGATATCGAGTATCTGAGAAAAAGATGCCAGGAGCAAAAAAAGGTACACACTGAATAATTCCATTTATATGAAATTCAAGAGCAGGCAAAACTGATCCATGATGATAGAGGTCAAGATCATGGTTGCCTCTGGGATTGACTGGAAGAGGCAGGTGTGAGGGAACTCTGAGTGATGGAAGTATTACACGGGTGTTTACATTCGTCAAAACTCACCAGACTGGAAAAACAAAAACAAAACAGACAAACAAAAAAACTCACCAGACTGTACACTTATGATCTATGCATTTCACTCTATGTAAAGTTTGCCTCCATCTTTTAAAATGTTGATAATTTTCATGGAACGACTACTATGTGCCAGACACTGTGCCAGCAGGGAAGGAGACAAGCTTACCTGCCCCAGCCAGCTTACATTTCAGGGGTTATAGTTTTCATCCTCTCCTTGCACTGGCCCCTGCTGTCTGCCCTTGGGCTGGCCTCCTTCCCAGATTGTAGTGGAGATGGGAGTGGGGGTGGGTCAGAGGGCAAGATGCTGTCTAGAGGTCTGTCCCTGCAGTCAATTACATGGTCACACCCACCAAGGTGGGAAGGCAGGATGGAGGAGGCCTGGAGCCTGCAGACTTGACTTCCTGGCTGTACACTCTACTCACTGTGTGACCTTCAGCAAGTTGCCTGCCTAGTCCCTCTGGGGCCACTTTCCTCATCTTTCTTATGGGATTAATAATGCCTTTGTCATAAGAGTTAGACTGAGGCTCTGCTGTGAGAAAATTCATGGACAGAGGTGGAGTCATTGTTTCCATTTATTGGAGTGGTACTTGGTTAAGAGCAAAAGTTGGAGAGTCAGACTGCCTGGTTTCAAATCCCAGCCACCAGCCAGCAGGGTGACCTTGGGCAAGTCACCCAGCTTACATCAAACCTCTCAGAGCCTCAGTTTCTCCATCTTTAAAATTGGGGCAATGAGGGTACCTACCTCATAGACTGTGGCAAGGACTCAGCGCAATGCTTTTAGCATAGTGCTGGGCACATGGCAGGCTGGCAATAAACCAGAGGGAGTGTTTCGGCTGGCAGCTCTGGCAGGAGGGCTCGGAGCAGGAGGGGAGAAGTCATGGGCAAAAAGCTGTTGGTGGGAGCGTGTGCAAGAGGAACAGTTCCAGAATGAGCGTGGTCATCACTGGTGGTGCTCAAAGGCGCTCGTGTGCGCCAGTCCTCCGTCCACCGCAGCCACACACCGAACTTGAGCGTAGCTGGAAGGACTCGGCAGGAGAGGGGGGTGTGAGTGCACGAACGAGGAACCTGCTGTGCACTGCGGGTGCACTGGGCGGGGAGGGGGGCGGAGCCAAGCTTGGGTCCCCGCAGATCCTCAGCTGTGACCCAGTCTGAAAAAGCCCAGAAAGGAACAACGGCCTGAGTTACTATCCTAAAGTGACCCCAGCGGGAAGACTGGGCGCACGCCGCTGGACACGAACGGCCGGCAATGACCGCGCCCCTCAGTCCCTCCTCAAGAGCCACTTGTCCAGAGTCCTGGGTCGCGCGCCGGCGTTTCCTCGGTCCTTGGTTCCTTCTTCTTGGACTTGCAGCTCTGGACGCACACAACCGCACACCAAACGGCTCGCTGTGGCTGGAAGTGTAGAGAGCGTCTGTCGTCGGGTCTGTTCTGGCACGGTGCCAGCCTTGCGGACAGCGGATCTTGGGTTCCCTCGGCGAGCGCTGGCTCCGGGGCTGGTCGGGTGCCCCGGCGCCCAGACCCCGCTCTGGTGGCACCTTGGCCCCGCCCCGCCCTCCCTCCGCCTCATTGGCAGCCGCACGCGCGTCGGGGGTTGCCAGGGCAACGGGTCTCAGAGTTCCGAGTCAGCGCTAACCTGAGCCAGTCGGCCTCCGGCGGAGGGAGCAGGGGAGGCCGGAGGGCGGACGGCGGAGCGCTGCGTGCGGCGCGCGGCGGCTGGGCCCCAGGAGGGCGCCTCCTCCCGGCCAGGCACGGCCCCCCTCCCGGCGCAGGGGCAGGCCGGGGCGGGGGGCCCCGGAGCCGGCGCGGCCTTGGCCCCGTCGAGGAGGCCGGGGGGTCGCGAGGGCGGGGCGATGCCGGGCGGAGGCGGAGGCCCCGGCCGGGGCCCGTGACCATGGGCATAGCCGAGTCCACGCAGGACGAGCTGCCATCGGACGCGGAGGAGCAACTGCGCAATGGCGAGCAGCAGTTGGAGCTGAGCGGGAGGCGGCTGCGGCGGCTGCCCAGCGCCGTGTTCGCGCTGAGCCGCCTGCAGAAGCTGTACGTGAGCGGCACGGGGCTGCGCGAGCTGCCCGATGAGATCGAGGAGCTGCGCGAGCTGCGCATCCTGGCGCTCGACTTCAACAAACTCGAGCGCCTGCCCGACGGTCTGTGTCGCCTGCCGCGCCTCACGCGCCTCTACCTGGGCAGCAACCGGCTGCCGGCACTGCCCGCCGACTTCGCGCAGCTGCAGAGCCTGCGCTGCCTCTGGATCGAGGGCAACTTCCTGCGGCGTTTCCCGCGGCCGCTGCTGCGCTTGGTGGCGCTGCAGTCGCTGCAGATGGGCGACAACCGGTTGCGTGCGCTGCCCGCGGAGCTGCCGCGCATGACGGGCCTGCGCGGCCTCTGGCTCTACGGCAACCGTTTCGAGGAGTTCCCGCCCGCATTGCTGCGCATGGGCCGCCTGCACATCCTCGACCTAGACCGCAACCGCCTGGGCGGCTTCCCCGACCTGCACCCGCTGCGCGCCCTGCGCGTTTTCTCCTACGACCACAACCCGGTCACTGGGCCCCCCCGCGTCGCCGACACGGTCTTCCTTGTGGGCGAGGGCGCCGTCGAGCGCATGGCCGAGCGCGACGAACCCACGCCCCGGCCGCCGCCCCGGCGCCCAGCGCGGGCCTTTGAGGATGAGGAGGAAGAAGACCTGCTCATAGGGGGCGGGAGCTCCCGGGCTCTGGGGCCCCCCGTGGACAGCCTCTGCGCCCTGGAAGCAGCTCCAGGACTGGGCACCTGAGCCTGTGCTCTGGGTGTTGGGCCTCCGCCACTCTGGGAGGAGGGCCTCTGGGAAGGTTTGTGGGAACGGTGGGTCCCTACTTGAGGCAGAGAAGGGGTCTCTTTGGGCAAGCTGCCGGGGACAGGCAGGCCTGGGGGCCATCTTCAGACATTCCAGGGTAGTGAAAAGACTGCCTACTGGCTGGTCTCTGGGCGGTCTTCAGGCCAAGAAGTCCCGGTTCCGTCCAGTTCTTATAGCTCCGTCTGGTCCCTGATAGAGTCACTGACAACACAGTAGTAAAGGCACCAGCTTCTTCCTGGAACCAGGGTCACACTGACCATGGAATCATCCCCTTGGCTGAGTCTGGAAGCTCAGGGCACCCAGCAACCTCCCTCCTCCTGGAGTCTGGGTCTTCTAGGTCCACCCTTTCTGGTGCAGGAGCCGCTACCTCTGGAGTGGACCACACGCCTGCTTGAGGCAGAACTGCCCCCAGAAGAAGGCCTGGCCCAGGGGCAGGGGCTTGGCGTTGGGGCTGGTACCCAGGACAGACAGGTGTGGGAAGCCGGGATTGGGGCCCTAACACCATAGCTGCCCTGTTCCTCCACCAGGGCTCACGGTACATACCTCCCTCCCCAGGTCCCCTAAATTTTGTGTGGGGAAGGGGGCACTCAGAAGGCAAGGTCTCTGCCCTTGCCTTTTATTCTGTTCTCTTCTTCCAGCTTGTGCCTGGAATCTTGCTGGGAAAGAGAACATTCCCTCCCTTCCCCACAGCCTGAGCCTTCCAGCTGTCAAGTTTGAAAAGAAGCCACTGTGCCTCTAGGGCCTCGTGCACTGGAGAGAGAGGCTCTCTACTCTGGGCGGCTGCTCCAGTGTAGCCACTGCCTGTACTCTCCATTCCCTTAAATGGGCACCATCGGGGTGGCTGGCATGGCGCGGGGCATGGGACGATCACTGTGTGCCTCCACTCCGTCACCAGGACAGCCTCCGGGGCTGAGGAGTGAGGCCTCGCTCTGCAGTTCCCAGGGCCAGATCTTTCCCGTCCAAGCAATAATGGGAGGAGGGCCCAGGGCCAGGGCCACTCAGGGACACTGTCGGGGGCAGGGCCCCCCCAGGGTAGCGTTTTCTTTAGGAAGAAAAAAAAACTGGCTGTAAACATAAATTATATTTCTCGGAGAAAGAATGTGCGTTTCCCACATGCCTGTTTATTTATAAGCCCTGGGAGCACTGGGTCCCGTTGCTGTGGGGACTGTGGGCTCCCTCTGGCACTGCCCTCTGTCCATGTGCTCCAGCTCTATGTCACAGTGGCCCCGGCCAACTGTTGTGTCCTGTCTGGGGAACAAGAGCTTGTCTTCAGTCACAAATGGCTTTGGCTGCTCAAGACTGCTCTCTCATCTGGCTGTATCTTACTCTCTGCCACCTGGCCACCGCCCCTCACCCCCAGTCCCCCTTCCTTGGTCTTCTCCAGCTCAATTCTCAAATTCCTGACTCTTAATATGTTTCTGAATCTCAAGCTTGGCTGACCTTTCTCTATTCTTTCACTGGCACTGACCCCCATCCTCCCTGTCTGACTCTGTTCTTCCCTCCTTCCATCTCCCTGGCTCCATTTTCCTCTCTCTGTCTCTCCCTCTTAGTCTTTTTTTTTTTTTTTTACTCAGTCATTACTTTCTTCCCTCATTGTTCAGAAAAAAAAGAAAGTATAAATATTTAAAGAAAGAGAGAAAATTGTAAACCCGCAAGCCTAGAGGCCCATCTCCCTTGAGAAGATGCTGCCAGGCCACCATCACCATGGCAACAGGGATGATGTCATGCAAGGCCCAAAGGTCAGGCCTGGCCCAGCAGCTCTGCTGGCCACTGGGCTGGACCTGGGGGTTAGGAGGAGGCTGGGGATAGATCTGAAGGAGTCAGCTTGGGAAAGTGAAGGCCTCCAATGGACAGAAAGTGCTCTTAGGGTGGGAAAGATTGGAGGCTGCCTCCTTCTCAAGGAGGAAGAGAAAAAAAAAAAAAGGGGGCTTCCCTGGTGGCGCAGTGGTTGAGAGTCCGCCTGCCAATGCAGGGGACACGGGTTCATGCCCCGGTCCGGGAGGATCCCACATGCCGCGGAGTGGCTGGGCCCGTGAGCCATGGCCGCTGAGCCTGTGCGTCCGGAGCCTGTTCTCCGCAACGGGAGAGGCCACCACAGTGAGAGGCCCGCATACCGCAAAAAGAAAAAAAAAAGGTGGAAGAGGAGTGTGGGGGTTGGCTGCAGACCTTGTCCCTCCCAGGGCTCCTCAGGTGCCCATGCTCCCCCTGTTGAGGCTCCATCAGGGCCAGTGGTCCCTCCTGGGGTCTTGGAACTTGCAGGAAGGAACTTGAGTTCTTAGTCACTCAGGTGGGGTAGGAGTGTCAGCCATCCAGACTGTCCTCTTGCCCTGTGATTCCTATGATGGCATATTCCCCTGGGCCTAGAATCAGAAGGCATGGATTTCAGTCCTGGGACTTCCCCGGTGGCACAGTGGTTAGGAATCTTCCTGCCAGTGCAGGGTACATGGGTTCGATTTCTGGTCCGGGAAGATCCCACATGCCGTGGAGCAACTAAGCCCATGCGCCACAAAAGCCACAACTACTGAGCCTGCGTGCCACAACTACTGAAGCCCGCGCACCTAGATCCCGTGCTCCGCAACAAGAGAAACCACCGCAATGAGAAGCCCTTGCTTGCCGCAACTAGAGAAAGTCTGTGTGCAGAAACGAAGACCTAACACAGCCAAAAATAAATAAATAAAAATTAATTTTAAAAAAAAGAAAGCATGGATTTCAGTCCTAGTTCTACTATTGACCGAGAGATCTTAAGCAAGTCATGCCCCTCCCTGCCCCCCAGGCCTCAGTTTATCCATCTGCACACAAGGAGCTGGGTTTATTTAGAGCTGATGCTGCAGCTCAGCACTCCATGCAACCTGGTGTTTGTCCACCTTCCCTTTACGCAAATCTCAGAGGTAAGGGAGGGGGGTGCAGGGGAGCCACAGTTATCCTGGAGTAACTGCCAGCCCAGATTCCCTTCCTCTCTCTGGTCTGTTTCCCTGTGCCTCTTCCCCCGTTGCACTCGTGCGAGGACTCTAGGTCCCGGCAAAGGCCCTGTGATAAGTCCCCCTGGGCCCTCCCGAGGCACACAGGGCTGTGCCTTTTTGCATTGTCAAGGACGGCACCCTTAGCCACAGCCGCTCGCCAGCCAAGCAGGGCTGCTGAGGCTGAGTTTCTCTGCAGGGAAAGAGGAGAGAAATGTGTTAGGGGCCCGGGAACCAGCTCTGCTGCTTGCTTGCTCTTCACATCAGGAGCCGCTTTCTCTTGGGAAGTTAGAGACTTGGGTTAAAGTGGGTGCTGATGCCTGGTTTGAGAGCGCTATTGAGGGTCTCTGTCTCCATGTAGAAATGGGGGAGACTAGGATAGGAAAGGAGCTGTTGCCAGGGAAGCTGGGCGTCACAGCTCTCCTTGGTGATGAAGAGAGAACTGTATTAGGAGTCTTAGCTCGCCTGCTCCCCACCCCCATTTGCCTGCTGGGGACTTCTCACGTGGCCTTGGGGGAGCAGGGAGAAAGGGAGACGACTTTTGTAGGGACACTTGTTAACAGTGACCACATCGACAGCTCCGCACATTGTTGGGGGGACGGTCAGGGGTGGGTGGGCCATGGGGGAGCAGGGCAGAGGCCAAGGGAGTTACAGATCAGACCAGGAAGGCAGGCTGTGGGGACTGTGATGAGACCAGAGCAGAGGCAGCGATGGGGCAAGGGACAGGCCTGGGGAGGTAAGTGACTTGCCCATAAATGGGTGTTAGGTCTCCTAACCCAATGCTCAATCCGTGCCACAGGAGATCCTCTCTGTCCATGGCTGGTGGTCAGGTCTGGGTGTGGAATAAGTGGGAATCGTAGCCTGTCTTCCTCCCGGGACCTCCCAACAGCCAGATCTGCTGGCCGGCGGAGCAGCAGAGATTGGATCCTTTCCTGGCTTCATTACCACCATCCCCCTCTTCCCATCCACACTCAGGGGCTTCGGAAAGCAGGAGAACAAGGTACTCGGGACCTGGGGGCCCTGCCCAGAAGCATCTCCCTCGCATCCAATGCCACCACATCAGCTTGCTCAGCCATCACCCCAGAGCTTCCTTAAGACACCTGGGCACTCTTGTTCTGAGGATGGACATTTATTAGCACACTTGAGTGTGCTGCACGGAACATGTATTCAGACAGGGATCCCTGCCCAGGGGGGCTCACAATCTAAAGGTGACACCACACATACACACAGGACACAGACACAGAGAGCAGGGCATCTTCAAGGGACACAGATGGTTGGGGAGACACACGCTGGGGCATATGGGGCGTGTTCAAGCGTTGTCCTTCTGGTTGTCTTTGTTGGGGAGGGAGAGGGAAGCAGGACGTGGCCTTCCAGAAAGCAGCGGAATCCAGGAGGGACTTGCAGGAGGAAGAACACCAGAGGGCACTGGTCCCAGGCACAGGGAGGGATGGGGAGTCTCTGCAGGCATGGATGAAGAGAGACCCCACGAAGTGAAGGCAGGAGAAGGCAAAAAAGCCCAGGAGGAGGCCTGGAGCCCATGACATGGGGCTGCCACCTCTGCCAGGCTGAACTGTCCTGCTTTCAAGCCTAGTTTTTCCAGAGCGAGCCTGAACAGAAGTCCTGGCAAGGAGTGCTCGTGTGAGGCTACCTCCCAGACCCTAGGGCTCCCTCCAATCTCTGAGCCAGAGATCAGAACCTTTAACGGGACATTGAAACCAGGCTGTCGGAAATTCATGGGGCAGAAGGGGAGAGGGCGGGCAGCTTCAGGTGGGGGTACTTAGTGCAGGAGGCACTGTGGCCCCTTCACTCGGAGTGGGCAGGGGACACACGACAACAGACGGCACTCATTTCTTGGGTGCCTGTAACAGATGTAGCACCTTCCTTCTGAAGCACCCCGAGAGCCGCCAGGCCTCGGCTTCTCCTGGGCTGTGTGTGGGAGGGAAGGGGAAAGGGCTGGGATGGTTATTGCTCTTTTGTGGATGGAGGGAACTGACACCAGGAGGAAGGAACTAGCTTGCCCGGGGCCACTGTGTCTGGGGAAGGAAGACACTGGGGCCCAGCTTCCCAGGTCCTCAGGTTAGGACTGGCCTTGGGTGTTTTTGAATTGGAGAGACTTTTACAATCCTAAAGGATGAAACCAGAAAAGGTTGGAGAGAAGCCACAGGTCCAGCCAACAGACCCAGAGCTTCGCAGGGAACAGAAGGGGGAGGACGTGCTGGCCTGAAACCACAGTGGCCCAGCCAGTGTTCAGGTGGTGGTGGGGAAGGTGGAGGGTCTCCCTTTGGTTTGTCTGACCTGCCTTGGAGAGGGCACTCTCCAAGTGCCTTGGAGGGGGCACTCTCCAAGTGCCTTGGAGGGTGGTTCCCCTGGGAACTGAGGAAGGGGATGTTGGGCTGGGTGAGCTAAAGGGGCACCCCTCAGGCCCCGAGGAGACTCCACTCCCAATAAGCCTTGCTTGAGGCCTGATCCAGGGGGTATGGCTGCTCCTCTGCTTTCTGGGTAGCTGGTGGGCTCATATGCTCAGCCTGAGGATAGGCTGGAAGGGCCTCATCACCCGTGAAGCCAAATCCCAAAGGTGACAGGTGAGGGGAGATGCAGCCCCAGGCTCCCCATCCCCTCACCCCACTGCTTCTTCCCCTGGAAGGAGAGGGAGAGCTAGGACCCACGGAGGAAACAGCCAAGGCCCTACTTTTTCACGATCCTTTATTAATCAGAACAGGCCTTGCCACAAAAAGCACGGCCCATTCCCACAAAAATATGATTTTGCAAAGAGGAAATCTTGCTGGCTTAGAGGGTGCGTGTGGTGGAAAAATTTTGTATGATTCTTTTTTTCCTTTTTTTTTCTTCAGTTTTCCTTCATTTCTCTTCGCTGCAATTTTTTTTGTGATAGTGGGTTTTTTTTGTTGTTGTTTTTATAAAACACTTGCACTCAAGGACTCAAACACAATACAAACAGCGACCACCAATCCCCACCCCTGGGACCCCAGCGGGGCTGGGGACTCTGGGGGCTTCCCTTGGCTTTTTTTGTGGCTGTTTTCCTTGTCCCTTCCCTGGCGTCTGGCGCCGGTGGGCAGGTGCGGGGCTCTGGAGCAGGTGGAATTTGTACAGCAATTACGTGGGGAGATGGTCACAAGAAAGGAGACCTGAATAAGATAACGACTAAGTCTAGGGTGCCCACAAAGATGGCAGATGACCGCTCATGAAGGGACCGGGGACACAGTGGAGAAGAGATAGATGGGCCCAAGTAGGCCTCAGCTATCCCTGGAGGCTCTGTGGGGGGAGGGGAAGGCGGGCCTTGCCTTCAGGCTACGGTAATAATACTTTACTCACGGGTAGCACCTTCAGAATCCTCCTGCCTCCACCCCCAGGTCAGGTGACAGCGGCCTTACAACCTCCCCTATGAGGTAGGTGAAGTATTATTACCATCATTTACAGATGGGGAAACTGAGGCCCCGGAAGTGTGGGTGATTTGTCCAAGGTCCTAGGATGGTGACAGGGCACGAGGGCCCTCCCCCCACCCTCAAGTTCCCCCTTTCCTTGTTCTTCTACAGCCTTAGACCGCCCCCGCCCTCACCCCATACCACCCGCTGCTTCCCTTGCTAGCCCACCCAGCCCTTGGCCCACTACTTGCCACCCCTCCCCCGCATCCCGGAGCTCAGGGTGCCCGTCGCGGTTGGAGAACCGCAGGCCCGGTTCATCGACGTGCCTGGGTGGGGTCAGATTTGGAACAGGCACGGCCTGGAGACGCTCTCTTCGTGTGTGATTGGCTAAGAGCTTCGGGGACCGGGCTCGGAAACCGGGGATGCAGTTGCCCCGCCCACTCAATACCAGTTGGTTCAACCCCCGACTGCTCTGTAGCAGACACCGAGGCCTGCGACTGGGCTCGCTCTCCCAGCGGCCTCCGGCGGCGTGGAGAGGGCACAGGATTCCAGCGAGGGATGGAGGATGGCGGATCCCCTCCGCTTCTCAAAGCTTCCAACAACACCCTTTCTTCGCTTCCACTGTCTCCGGGGTCGCTGCCCTCCCGTCCCCGCTGGGGGCTGGTTCCCCAGCCTGCCCGATAAGGACTGTGCCGTTGGGGCAGGCCCCCATTTTAAGCAAAGCTACAATATGGAAAAATTGGGATTTACAAGGAATGTGGGTGACTATTTGCTTTACGTTAGCACTCTTCACTCTACAAAATGATTCACCTACTTTGTATGATATTCCTCTAGATCTTTGGGCTTAGGGAGTAGGGGCGGTGGGGGGTGGTGAGATTCTAGGTAAGAAACTTTTGATACGGGCAAAAATGTGAGCGTCTACTGCACAGAGCAGAACGCTCAGCTAAAAGGGAAGTCTACTTAAGGAAAATGGTTCCCGACTGCCTATGCTTTTGCCGTGCTCAGTGGGGGACCCTTTCCAGAGTCTCCTTCCTGGGGTGTCAGACCCATCTGGGGTTGAACTGTGCCCCCAGACCTCGTCCACAGACTGTAGTGTCAGGGCGCCACCTCGCGGTGTGTGCCGGGAATGTCAGGCCCAGGCTCGCGGACCCCTGGATTTGAGGCTGTCACTAGCTGTCTTGCATCAATACCGGGACCAGCGTGGGGGTGAGTGGGCTTAAGCAGGGATCATCCCGAAACCTGCTGCCTCCACGGGGATGCCAGTTCTCGTCTCTGCAGTAGCTGAGGCAGAGGAACCGCAGCTTCTTTGTGTGGGGGCAACCTCAGAACTCACAGAATCCTGGAATGTTCCCTGCTTCCTCTGCCTGAAGGGACCAGGAGGGAAGGTGAAAGGAAAGTCCTGGAGAAGGTCAAGTGATGGAAGATCAGAGACCACGACGGAATGAAAGGGAAGGTCTATGAGCACAGGGGATGGAGGGGTGGAGGTGCGTGGCTGGGGAGGTCTGCACAGAGACGAGGAAAGGGAAGGAAGCTGGAAGGCGTGGCAAACGTTGCCAGCGTGGCTGGGATACAACGTCTGGGAAGGCTGAGGGTGCCTTTGGATGAGGGTGTTAGGGAAGAGACCTAGTGGGGGCTTGGGACCCCTGAGACAGAAGGGAGCAGGGGAGTCCTGGTGGAATGTGATACACACAGTGGGTGCCTAAAAGGCATGAACTGATGTTCAAGAGATGAAATTGCTGGGGAAGGAGCTAGTGGAGAGTTCTGGGGAGGTGGGGGTGGGGGAGGAGGAGGCAGCCCAGCTCTCAGCCCAGCCCCTGTCGGCCCCCTCTTCCCCACCCCACCCTTCCTCCATCCCTGCCTCTCCTCTCCCACCCCCCGGCTCTGTGCACTGACTTCTCAGCCTCCAGCCCTAACTCACTTCATGAAACCCTGCCCTCTCTGCATCGTCTTCAGCACTGCGGGCCCCAGGGAAACAGGGAGCGAGTTCCCCCACCGGCACACACGCACGCACGCACACGTACACACACACGGTGGACACAACACAAGTACACAGGGCTGCGGCTCCAGGACCCCGGAGCGGGCTATATACTATCCTCGGCATTCAGGGCCCAGCCGGCACCTGAAACTGCCCTGGAACAGGCCTCTCTTGGTCGGGCCGGGGCCAAACGCCTCGACCTCCCCTCTCCTGGGCCCACGTTGGGGGCTGGGGAGGGGGCGGCCTTTCTCCACTCCAGGCACTGCCTTAAAGAAAACGGGGGACCGTGCCCACCTGGCGGGCCTCTGGAGGGATCTGCTCGTCTGCCCATCTGGCTCTCGTGCTCCGCCCCCCACTTCTTTAGTATCGGCAAGTCAAGAAGGAAAGGGGCAAAGCAGGAAAATGGCTCCCAGAGCCCCTCCACCAGAGCTGGACCGGTGGGGAATGGGGTTGGTTCTCCCTAGAAATGGGGCTGGATTCCTGGGACCCCTCCCTGGCCGAGCCCTCAGGATCCTTCCTTCACCCATGGCAGGGGGGCCAGGCCAGGCATTGTGCATAAAGTGGTGAGGGCATGATGGGGACCCAGGCCCTTGGCCCCCTGGGCCTCCCTTGGCCCCATTCAGGCCTTCAGCTGGTGCCACTGAGCCACAGGCTGCCGGGGACGGGCAATCATGTCCTTCCAGTGTTTCACCTCCCCGGGCCCACTCTTCCAGGACAGGTAGATCTGGGAAGAAAGGGAAGAGGACGGCATTAGTGGCATTCTCTGAGGTGTTGCCCCTGTGTCATTGTGGAAACGGAATGTCAATGGTGGTGACACTCCATTTCCACAATGGCCTGTGATCATGGGGACCAAGGGGCTTCTGCCTGCAGTGACAACCTACCCCACAGAGGCCACCCTCTTTTCCTTGTTGTGCTTCCCCTCGGGAGCCTGGGCATGCCTGGCCCTTCCAAATTAGACTCCCAGACTCTTTTGTGGTTTGGGATTGATGGGAATGGAGGCAGTTCTCTCCCACACCCTTCCCTCCCCCACCTGTTGGGCACGGCCTATCTCTCCTTACTGACAATCACTCCCACCTCCTGGGCACTTACTACACACCAGACACTGAGCTAGGGACATTATATACATAGATCATCAAATCCTTACCTGTGAGGCAGGTATGTTATTATCCCCATTTTACAGATGGAGAAACTAAGGTACAGAGAGTTAAGAGACTGACCCATAGTCACAGGATTTATGAGTGGTGCAGAGGGATTTAAATCTAGGTCTTTTGGGCTCTATACTATCGGCCCAAGCCTACCTCCCTCTGTGTTAGGGGCCTCACAGCCTCGGAGGGCTGTGTGCATGATCCCCGGGCTGACACCAGCCTTGTGACTGGCGATTAGCTAAGAGCACAGGGCTCTCTAAGCTACCCAGACCAAAGTGAGGACAAATCCACCTTCACCTTGGTTCAGCCAACAGAAGGTAGGACTGTTTCAAAGGGAGCTATAAGTGGTATCCAAAGAATACCCAACTCCAAAAGGCTAAGCTTCAGAAGAGCTTAGAAGTAGGTATGGTTACTTGGCCTGAGCTCATCAAGGAAGGGCTCAGCAGGTCCTGCTAAGAACACATAGTCCTACTGGGGTGTAGGTGATGCTATCCTGGGGACCTGTCCCACTTGTGACCACAGGTCGGCAAGTCATACTCCCTGGGCCTTGCTAGATGGCGGGCAGGGCCAGCTCTCCTCTTTGGGGCCAGCTGCTTCTCTTCCACCCCCAGTAGCTAGGTTCTCCATTCCTATCTGTCTGAGAGGTGTCTCCACCTCGGCCCCCTTCCCTGTGGGTGCCCAGGTCACCCCTTCCCATTTCCCTCATACAGGGCTGTGCCCTGAGTGATCCATGTTCTCCCTTCCCTTGCTCCTGGCATCTACCCTTCCCCTCTGCCTGCCCTGATCACTGGCTTCCTGCACTGTTCCTGGTCAAACTTCCAAGCCTAAATGGACACGCATGCCCTTACTAAGAACTTTTCAAAAACAACTTTCATTATAATAGTAGCTAACATATATGTTCCAAGTTCTGAGCTAAGCATCTCACCTGTGTTATTTAATCCTCCCAGCACACTGTGAGGTTAGGATTGTCTTACTCTCATTTCAAGAGGAGGAAATGAGGCTCATAAAGGTTATGACTGTTAAGAGGTGGAACTGGCACCTGGATCCAGGTAGTATGACTATCAAGCACATACTCTCAACACTAAGCCATAAACAAACACAGGAATAGACATTTCAAAGTAGAAAAGTGGATGCGTTTATGTCCCAGAATCGTATCCTGCAAAAACTCAAGGCCAGGCATGGATTTGGGGTTAAAATAGGATGAGGAGAGGTTACTTTCTACAAGGAGAATGTCCATGTATCTCAGGCAATTCTTACGCCACCCTGTGAGGTGCTGTAGGGTTGGTATTAGTAGCTCCATTTATAAATGAGAATGCTGAAGCTCACAGAGGCAAGTGACTTGCCCAAGGTCACTTGGGGAGCCAAGATGAGGTGGGAACCAAAGCCAGGTCTTTGGAGCCTGACTACAGCTCTCAATACTTGCCTCACGCAGCTCGCCCTCTACAGATGGGACGCTGGGTGACATTGCTCTGATGTCCTTACCCTGTCAGAGGGTCCTGTCCAGAAAACCCTCTTCTGGGGATCCAGGGCGCTTTTTCCTACCACCCCCTTCTTTCCCTGCTCTTCCAGTGGTCTGTCCTGAAGTGGTGGACCCACAGTAGGACACTTAGGGAGAATCTCGTCAAATCCTCTCATTTTGAGATGAAACGGAGGTCCTGACAGGGGAAGGGACTGACCCTCTCTCTCCTGCTGTCCAGCCCTGTGCTCACCCACTACCCCGGCTGCTTCTTCGGAGAACAGACCCTTGCTGGGTGGCCCCCTACCTTGCCAATGACGTCGTTGCGGCTGAGCTTGTCCTTGTCCATGACAGTGATGATGATGGTCGTCTCCCTCAGCTTCTCCGTAGGGATGTCGAAGGCAAAGGACTCGTTGAAGATGGGGTTCAGGTTCCTCTTCATTGTCACCGTCTTCTTCTTCTCCACCCGCTTGTCCTTGTACATTAGCCACACCTTCACATAAGGGTCTGGGGGACAGGTGGGGGAAGGGTCAGAGGAGCGGCGGGGGGAAGCTGGGGCAGGAGGGGTTGCGTGTTTTCCCCAGAGGGTGAGGAAAGCCCTAAGGAAGGAGGAGGGGGATCTGGGGGGTCAGCAGATGGAGGGGCCGCAAGGGGCCTTAGCCATCACCTAGTGCCCTTCCGTGAACACGAATGAGAAGACTGAGAGGCCAGGTCTCACCCGAGGTCACGGACGAGTTGTGTTAGTGCCGGGACTAGAACCCAGGTCTCCCCACCATCGTGCTCGTTTTCTTCCTGATTCTGGGAAGGACAGTATCCAAGGTGATGCTGACCCTGAGGGTGCTCCAGAGACAGCACCAGGGCTCTAGGGTAAAGGAGTTGGGAATGGAGGTGGGGCACGGGGGACAAGGGTGAGGGCCACAGCCAGGACCCTGACATCCACATGCAGTGAGACTCCCGTGCACCAGGACCTCCCTGGCCCGTCTGCCCTCTGCTGCGAGAAGCGCCAGCACCTGACGTGCCCCCGATGTCCATGGCTTTGAGGTTCCGGGCTTTGATGATGTTCACGATGATGGAGTTGGCAGAGGGGTTGTAGCAGAGAGACAGGAGCAGCTCCCCTCGGCTCCCCTGGGAGGGACAAGTGGAGGGGTGAGGCTGGGCCACTCCTCTCAGCTCCCCTGGGAGGGAGAACAAGAGGGCTGTGGGGACAAGGGGAGCCCCCCCCACCCCAGGACCCCTCCACTTGGACCTGGGTGCTTACCCGCCCCCTCTGTCTGGCACGGATGCACACCTGGTCTCCCCTCATCCGGCAGGTTTGGGCCCTGCTCCCCAGGTTCTTTATCACAGCCCAGCCTCCCCTGAGATTGCGGGTGGGAACTCTGCGCCGTCAGGCCCGCCCACCTGCCCGGCCCCACCCATAACCCTCCCAATTCCCTGAGCTTGTGAAGGGACTAGGACCGGGCCAGGATCTGCCAGCCTCCCAGCCAGGACCTGCAGGTGGGGCCTTACACTCCCATCGGTGCATGGCTTCAGATCCTTCCAGAAGGTCTGCATCTGGGTCAGGTCCACCTTGTTGAGGGGGATGGACACCTCCCCGATGGGGTCATTGCGGCTGAAGCGGTCGTAGTCCAGGACCTGGAGGTAGAGGACTCTCTGCACCACCTTCTCGTAGGGGAAACCTGGGAGACAGACAGCACAGGGGAAGAGCAGGACAGAGTGGCCACACGGGGCCGGGGCAGGGCAACGCGCCTGGGCAGGAAGGCCCCGGGAGGAAGGGGAGGGCTGGCCCCGTGTCTTCCTGCTGCCACCCCACCTGGGTGCAGCCGGCAACACCCACGTTCAGACCTTCCTGAAATGTTAGCAAGGACTGTCATGGTCTCATCTGTCTCCCTTGACAGTTCTGCAAGGTGGATGGTATCTTGTCCATTTTATGGATGAGGAGACTGAGGCTCCGATGGCTTAACTTACCTGCCCAAAGTCCCACAGCTAATAAAGAGCAGACTGGGACGATTCATTCACTGGTTCATCACGTGTCCGTCTCGGTGACTGGGCAGTGGCCCCCTTGCTCTCTGGGCAGCCCTGCCACTGCCAATCATCCTGAGACAAGTCTGGGCAAGTGGCCCTGCCTGAGATGGCCACCGCTGGCAGAAAGCAAGCCCCAGGAGGACTCAGGGCAGAGGGAAATGGCAAAGGCAAAGAAAAAGCAGTAGACGCCTGTCCTAGGACTCCGCGCTTCCCCTCCCTCCTCCTGCTGATGCATCAGCCAGTCCTTCCGTCCTTCCTCATCGACCGGCAGCTGTCCCTGTCTCCACTGCCGCCTCCCTATCCAAGCCGCCGGCACCTCTTGCCTAGAGAGTTGCAAGAGTTTCCAAGCACCCCTCCCCGCTTGTGTACTTTCTCCTACAGCCCCTTTTCAACACGGCAGCCAGAGTGATCTTTTAAAAATAGAAATCACATTATGATACTCTCCTGCCGAAAGCCTTTCAGTGGCTCCCAGTGCACTTAGAATAAAAGCCGTGCGCCTTGTCTTGGCTTCAAGTCCTTCCACAACTTGGCCCGCTGTCCTCTCCCTGCTCATCTTGTGACCGCTCTTCACTCAATAACTGAACTCCAGCCACCCTGGCTTTTCCTGCCCTGGCCCCACCATGCCCCGTCCTGGCCTATCCTCTTCCATCAGGTCTCAGCTTTCTTTCCTGACATCCCAGATGGGGTCAGATCCCCTGTTTTATACACTAGCACTTTCCTTTCACAGCACTTATCACAGGGTGTACTAGAGATTTATGTTTCCTTGAGTCTGACTCTCCCACTAGGCCAGAATTTCCAGGAAGGCATCTCTGTCCTCAACCACTGGATCCCAGCATCTAACACTGTTTCTGGCACACAGCAGGCACTCGATTAAATATTTGTTAAGTGAATCAATAATTGAACAAATGAATAAATGCCCATGAAAGGGCATGGAGTGTGCTGGGCTGGAGCAGGAGATGAGGCCAGAGCGGAGAGCCAGGGGAAGGAGCTTGGATGGGATGGTAAATACTAGGGAGTCGGGGAAGGTCTGAAGCTGGAGTCACGGCCTTGGGAGGCTTAGTCAGAGGAGGGCCTGGCCTGGGGGGGCAGTGGGTGCAGGCCAGCCTGGAGGCCTGAGGTGCTGAGATCCTGAACCAGGGTGTGAGCAGGAAGAAGAGAGGATACTTACTACCTTAGCTCAACTGGTGGAGAAGATGAAGGGAGAGGAAGGGTTCTGGAGGATTCTCGCACCTTTTGCAAAAGACGCTGGAAGCACAGTTACCTCTCACCAGAGCAGGTGCACTGAAAGAGGAAATCCTATGCTCCTTCAGCCCCCAGACCCTGAATTCCTTCAGGGCCTCTTCCTCATATTGAGGGGGGTTATGGGCCATGTCTTGCTCACCTCGGAGTACCCCAGGGACCTGTCCAGGTGACTTTTTTTTTTTTTTTTGCCACGCTGTGTGGCTTGTGGGATCTTAGTTCCCTGACCAAGGACTGAACCCGGGTCCTTGGCAGTAAAAGCACGGAGTCGTAACCACTGGACTGCCAGGGAATTCCCCAGGTGACCTTTGGCATCCCTTCAGGTAAAATGCATGAGGACAAGTGTTCTGGAAAGGTTGAAGGCTCCAAGAGGTCCCTGTGCCTGAGTCAGCTCTTTCAACACCAGAGGAGGCAGCCTCTTATCTGGCAAACTCCTATTCATCCATCAGAACCCATCATGAATGGCCTCTCTTCTGGGAAATGTTTTTCAGTGCCACCAAGGGGAGTTTATATTGGGTTCTTGCAGCATCTGTCATGCAATGTATGGCTTAATTATCTACACATCTGTGTCCTCCAAGGAATGCCTTGAGGGTCACAATGGTGCCTCATTCTTTTCTGTACCCCAAGTACCCAGGACAGTGCCCAGCCCATACTTGATGCTGGGTAAATGTTTGCAGAAGGGATCAGTGGATTGGGGCTCTGCCCATGAATTTCACCCCACCAGCTGGCTACATACACCTGCGCACAGACAGCCAAGCCTCTCACTGGTTGTGCCATCTCTAAACCTGTTCCCATGCAGAACTGAGGAGGGAGAAAACAAACAAGCACTCACTAGCTCACCCTCAATGATTTATTTAGTGGGTGAGCTGGCTGTCACTGTGCCAGCTGAAGGGGTGAGGTATCAAGTGGCTGGTACACCAGATGGGGAAGATTCCTGATTCCCTGGGGCACACACTGTAGGTTCTGAAGAGCCAGGGCACCAGGCATTTGGTGTTGTAGGGATTTATTCTCACTGGTTGAACACAGCTGTCAGGAAAGGGTAATGGTTTCTCTAAGTGGGGGTCCAGGCACCCAAAGGGCCTGAGACAGAAATTACTCCCTGATCACACACCCAGTCTCCTGGTTACCTTGAATCCTCAGAGACAAGAGATAAAGATGGGACTGCAGGAGAGAGGAAGGATATTTGCCTCTAGGACCCCGGGGCATGGTTCAGAGCTCTTGTTCCTGTGCATCTGGAGGGGCCTGTCCCAAATAGGGGGAGGGGTCAGAGAAGGGGAGCCGATGGAGTGTTTAACAAACTGGTATAAAGTGTTTTCTGGGTGTTGTAAGTGCTTTTACAATTCACTGAGTTGTTTAACCCTCACTAGTATCTTTATTTTACAGATGGGGAAACCATGGCACAGAGAGGTTCAGGAACTTGCCCCTAGTCACACAGCTAGTAAGTGGCAGAGCTGAGATTCAAACTCAGGCAGCCGGGGCCATGGGAAGAGCCTGGGCTCTTACCCACTACGCTGTGGTCGCTGCAGGTGCCCCACCTCTGGATCCTGTGGCTGCCTCCCTTCCTTCCTGCACGCCTGAGGATGGGTCCTGTGTCCGGGCCGTGGCCCAGCTTTCCTCCTCGGCCTCTGGCTGTGATGCTGGCCCCACTCAGCCCTGTCACCTCATCCCAGCTGGACACGGTACGCAGCAGGTTAACCGGGCCGAGTTACTCGCCCGTGTGTGTTGGGACGCGCGTGTGCGCGTGCCTGTACATGTGCGTTTGTGCATGTGGCCACGTGGAGTGGGGAGGTTTGGGCGGGGGTGGGTGGAGGAGGGGAAGAGGGGGACTCTGGGGGCAGGGGCAGCACAGCCTCACCTTCAAAGAGGAAGGTCTCATTCCAGTGGGGGTTCAGGTTCTTCCGCTTCACCTTGGTCTCTAGCTTGTGCTTCTTGTCTGGCAGCAGGTAGATCTTGACGAAGGGGTCGCTGGTGCCGCTGAAGTCCTTGGCTGGCAGCTCCTGGGCCTTCATGATCTTCACGGTGAGCGTGGACTCCTGGAAGTTGTAGCCGACGCTGAACTGGATCCGGCCCAGGTTCTCTCGGCTGCAGCCCTCGTGGACCTCGTCCTCCTCAGAGCCTGGGGAGAGCTGGGGGCAGGGGGAGAGGCAGGCAGCGCTGGGGAGGATTCTGCTTCCCTGAAGCCCCCTCTGCAGCCCAGCAGGGTTGGGAGGCCCCGCTGTGCCCAGGGCCAGTCCAGCCGCCTCCTCCCCCTGGTCACCACGCGGGGCTGGTGGTGGCACATCCCACATTCAGATCTGGGTGAGGATGCTGAGGTGGAGGGCAGGTGCCTTGACCAGGGTCACACAGGGAGGGAGGGGCAGAGGCGGGACAGCCCCTGAACCCCAGAGCAGTGCGCACCCCGCTTCCCAGCCTCTCCTCGGAGCCCCGGGTCTGCTTCACCTCCCCTGGTGCACGTTGGGACCCCCCCCAGCCCCCTCGTCCATCTTTCCACTCTTCCAACAGCCCTGCGGGGTCCCCTGTGAAATACACCGACACAAAAACCTGGGCTACAAAACAGATGAGGGAGATTGTTCTCACCTCAAAAGAGTTTACCACGGTATTTCTTTGGAAAGTGACTCTGGGGTTCTGAGGATGATGTGATTTACAAAATGAGAGGCGAGTTTTCAGAAGCAACGTCTGTTTGTGTAAGGCAGGGACACTAAGAGTACAGATTCCCAGGCCCCATCCCTGGGGAGCCTCATTTGATGGGGCTGGGGTGGCCCTGGGCGGCAGAATTGTGTAATAGGAGCCTCAGATGACAGTACTGCAAACCAAGGCTGAGGACCACTGGAAGGGAGGCTACACCTGCATTCAGTCCTCATCCCCCGGAGGTGGCACTTGAGCCGACCCAGCAACCGACAGACATGTGGGGGGTGGCATGGTGTCCCATTCCCAGGAGGATGTTGAAAAAATAGGAGGTAATTCGGGGGAGTGTCTCCCAGCCAAGTGTTTCCAGCTGTGTTTGCTCACTGGGGACACCTGGTTAGGTTTTAGAATCTTGCCCATCCCCCAGCCACCTAGTGGTTAATAGATAACTAATAAGGACCTACCGTATAGCACAGGGAACTCTACTCAGTACTCTGTAATGACCTATATGGGAAAAGAAGCTAAAAAAGAGTGGAGATATGTATACATACAACTGATTCACTTTGCTGTACACATGAAACTAACACAACACTGTAAATCAACTATACCCCAATTTAAAAAAAAAAAAAAAAAAAAAGCGCTCCTGGGCTTCCCTGGTGGCGCAGTGGTTGAAAATCTGCATGCCAATGCAGGGGACATGGGTTCGAGCCCTGGTCTGGGAGGATCCCACATGCCACGGAGCAACTAGGCCCGTGAGCCACAACTACTGAGCCTGTGCGTCTGGAGCCTGTGCTCCGCAATAAGAGAGGCCGCGATAGTGAGAGGCCCACACACCGTGATGAAGAGTGGCCCCCACTTCCCACAACTAGAGAAAGCCCTCGCACAGAAATGAAGACCCAACACAGCCAAAAATAAATAAATAAATAAATTAAAAAAAAAAAAAAAAAAAAACTCCTGAGGTGATTGGGTAAGAGCCAGGGTAGGACTCAGGATACCATATTTATGACAAAACCGCTGGTACCGGTTTGCTTTCCCTCCTTCCCCTGCAGGAGACTTCTCTGTGCCCTCCCCCTTCATCCTGGAGAGGTGACCCCAGGCTCTGAAATACTACCTAATACAGATGATAAGAATGTGTATAGTGTGCCCCAACCGCGGCGGAAGACTCTTACATCACCTCTTCTTACTGAATCCTGACAACAGCCAGGAGAGGCAGTTATCACCGCTCTCTAGCTGAGGAGACTGGCTCAGAGAGGTTAAGTCACATGTCCAAGATTACACAGCAGTATGGACTCTCTCTGACTTGAAAGCCCACCCTTTCCACCAAAACAGGCCCACATCCCAAGAAATTTTGAGACTTCCTCCTGCAAGCCAGTGAGGACTCAACTGCCCTAGACGAGGAGCATGCAAATCACACTAACGGTCGTAACTACCCTGCTCCTTGGACTGTGTGCTTTGCCCTCCTCCACTCCCTACAACATCCTGATGAGGCAGGCACTACCGTGCTCCAACTTGGTTGGGGGCACAGAGAGATAACTGCCTCAAGTCGCCTGTGACTAAGAGATGAGCCCGGAGTTCGAAACCAAGTCAGCGCCCAGCCACCATGAATGCCCTTCCAGCCGCCCTCACTCTCACACTCAGATCTGGGGCTTCACTAGCCACACCCCTGGTCCTGCCTGGAGGTGGAAGGGGGGCTGAGCTGCCTCTCTTGCTCTTCTCACAGTGGAAGTGCGTCCCTCAAGCCCTGCCCCTTGGCGGGATCCAGGCAGCCCTGCAAGCTCCACCCAGGCCTGCTGAGAATCTGGCTTCCCGACCCAGATCCAGTTTTCCCCTGGCACTCCTTCCTTCTCCTCTTACCAGCCCCACTCCCTTTTAACCTCAGTTTTTGCATCTGTAGAATGGGACCATGAGACAGACCTATGTTATGGGGTTCCAGGGAAGGTTAGGGGGGTCTACATCACTTTCGTGGTCCTGCTCTGTGGCCTGGCGCCTGCCACTGCTGGCCATGGACTGAGAGTCTGGGCATGCAGTCCCTGCCACGACCACTTGCCCCTCCACATTCCTTCTAAAGTTGGGGTGGAGACCCTGGTGACTGGAGCCCAGGTGGCCCCAGCCTCACCTGAGGCTGGTCACTTGGATCTTGGTTCCCAAACAAGGTAGTCTTGGGTGAGAGGCCCAAGCTGGGCCAGTGGACTTCACCTCAGAAGTGGGCAGTGGCTCTGTGCCCACCCCCAGCCTTCCCAAACCACAGCCCTGAGCCTTAATTAACCAGCTGGGGCGGGGCCTGGATCTGTTTCCATGGCAACCAGGCTAGCCACCCCCACCAAGGGCTGGAGGAGGTGCTGCCTGAGCCCCAGCTCCAGCAGAAGTAAGCAGGGCAGGAGTAACTCAGATGGGGATGCGGCCCAGCCTCCTCTCTGACCCCTCTCTGTCCCCTCGGTCCCTTTGTCCGTAAGGCTGCGGGTGCCTGACTCCTGTTTCTCCACGCCTGGGGCAGGGAGATCAGCCGATGGTTTACTTCTGCCCTGTTCATCTTCATCATCACTATTAATGCCAGTGACCCAGCTTTGGCCTAGGGCTAGGCAATTAGACCCTGCCTGCCCACCTCTGAGCATCTGCTGAGCACGTGAGAGGGCACTGGGGCCTGCATTTCCTCCTTCTGCCTGCGGCTCTTGGCTCCCCGCCCCGGGGGCAGCAAGGGGGAGGCAAGCTGGCTGGGAAAGGGCTGTCCCTTCTGGGAACCTCGCTACCAGGAAGCTGTAGCCAATTAAGAGGCTGCACAGAGAGGCAGGATGGACTGTGGCGATGGCCCGTCCAGAGGAGAGGATGGCCAGGCTGATCTACATGGATGGGGGAAGACAGAGAGGAGGTGGTGGAGGACCAGGCACTCAGGGCCCCGGGGGCAAGGAGAAGGGGAGAGGTGGGGAGGCCCAAGGGAGACCAGATCTGGAACATGGAAAATCTGATGCTCTAATCTGCATCCGAGAGAAACGCAGATTTGGGGGCCCGTAGCAGGCTTGCTGACTGGGAATCTGCATTTTAACAAGATCCCCCAGTGATTCGTGTGTCTATCACAATTTGAGAGGCACTGGGCTAGAAAAGAGGAGTGCGGATGGATGGTTAGAGCCGGCCGAGCCCTGAATGGCAGGAGGGTGGGGCCTGGGGGTTCCGGGGGCTCCGGGGAGGCTGGGGGCTGCGGTGTCAGAGCAGTGGGCAAGGGGCCTCTGAACTGAATGTCAGGTCTGGCGAGGGCCTGAGAGCCCACCGAGCCCCCTTGCCTCTCTCTTTGGGAGGAAGGGGGGAGACCGGGAGGAGGGAAGGGGGAAGAGGAAGGGGGGCCCAGGTCCCAGTAGGAACCTAGCAGGCACCGGGTTCCCACCCTCACGTCCTCGCCCAGCCTTCCTGGAAACTCTGGGCTGCCAAGCCTATGACTGACTCTCGCCTGAAATTTCCAGCTGCCAAATCACAGAGTGCTCGCTCGCCCTGGGGCCTTGGTCCCTCCAGGAGCTCTTTGGAAAGTACAGATGAGGCAAATGGCTGTGACTCACTGCTGCCACCAGGGGGCGCCATGTGAAGCCACAACCTCTCCCGTGGTGAAAACACCCCAGATCCATAAGACAGGGATCCCGGGAGGCTGGGGTGTGGACAGGAGAACCCCAGCACAGCTGTCCCCTCATAGGGACTAGGACCAGAGGGGTTCTCCTCTCCTGTTCTCTTTGGGCCTCAGCTGGCACCCCAGCCATGAGGATTGGGAATGGTCCCTGGGATGGGGATATGAGACCCGCTCCACTGGGAGCGCTACCCGAGACCGCTACTCAGTGAGATGCCACTCCAAGAGAGGGGACATCTTCCGCCCCCAAGTCCTCGCTCCACTAGCCTTTCCTTCTAGGATCACATAGCAGGTTTCTTGGGCCCCTGCTCAATCCAGAGACTGGAGGAGGATGGGAATTCTTAGTCTCTCTTGACAGATGACCATGCTGGTTCCCCTGCAGGACTCCCACGCTGTCACCCATCTCCACACCTGCCCCTCCCCCTGCCCCGGGCCTCCTGCCCTTCTCACCATGAGCATCTCACTGGTGAGGGAGTTGACGAGATCTGAGACGGAGGAGTGAGGCTCGGTCCGGCGGTCAGATTCATCGTGGGGCGTCTGGCCCGGCACTGGGGCTGTGTTCACTGCCTTCCCTCCCGTAGGCAACCTGGGGGCGGGAGGAATCCGAATGAGCATGGACCTAGAGGTGGGCTGGGCTGGGCGCCACGGGTCTGGGTGGCAGCAGAACCTTCTGAGACCCAAGTAGCTGCCACCTCCTGCGGGCCAGCAGGAGCTACGCTTTTGTCCATGGGGAGCAGGGCTGTCCCCCTCGCCTCTGCCCCAGCGTGATCCGGCTTTGACTTCCCCCGGCAGGTGCTTTTTCAGCCAGTGTTCCCACTCCTCCTGTTCCCCAGAAAATCCCCCACCCTTCAGCCCCTGCTTGCATGGTGGTCTCTGAGCATCCTCCCTCCCCAGAGGCTCCATCCATCCCTGCTTGACCCAGCCTGGGAGGCTGGAGGGGAGGCTGCCAAGACGGCGTGTCCTCTCTCCGCATCATTACCCTAGGCAAACACGCCCAGAGCACCTGTCTCCTGGAGGCCCCACCTGTTTGTTCAGGCTCAGCGGGAACACGGGTGCCCTTTAGACACGAGACTGACCAGGTGAGCTCAGGACCACTGTCCGCACAGCTCTGTCCAATAGAACTTTCTATGTCCACCCATGGTTATTGAGCATTTGAAATGTGGCCAGTATGACTGAGAACTGAATTTTCACGTTTGTTTGACTTAAATGAATTTAGATTTAAATAGCCACCTATTGGACGGGGCAAATCTACATCCCCTTGCCCAAACCCGACCCTTCTCCCACTCTGAGGACTACACATTTGATAAGGCTCTCGACCAGGGTCAGAGAAAGACAGGGTCCCACCGAAAAACCCAAGATCTGACAGCTCCACTACAGGCCCTGTGTGCACCCCGGCTCCACGCTGTCCCCGGCAAGCTGGGCTCTCTGGCCCAGGGGCTGGGTGGTGAGCCCAGTCTCCGTCTAGCTGGGGTTCAGGAAGGGGGCATTAAAAGCCTGCCCAGGGACCAGGCTGGAACACCCCATGAGGAGGAGAGATGGGGGCAGGCAGTGAGGAAGACAGGGTGATGGAGAGCACAGGGCTCGGGATGGGCTACAATAGAACAGCTTCGAGAGTACCAGAGCCACAGACTCAGAGACACACACAGGCTGGACACAAGCTGTGGCCCTCGGAATGGACCAGCCGCCAGCACACGGTTGACTACGACAGGCAGACAGACATGCGCAGGATATGCCAGGCCCTGGAGGAGAGACACCAGGACCCAACAGCAGGGTGTATGCACGCTCACACACACACACACACACACACACACGAGTGCACACAAGCCTGACAGACACCCAGGGCAACAGGGAGAGAATGGCAGGGGCAACCAGGCAGGTCAACCAGAGCAGCAAGATGACAGACATAGAGCGATGTGCACACTTAGATCCTGAGAGGACACACGTTCAGGGAGGCCCCGGCATGCCAAGGTGCGCGTGTGAATTGGGAAACGCTGAAACAAAAAAGCAGGGAGCGGTTTCAGGGACAGACACTCTGAGAATCAGAGGCACGGCGCACCTGCTGTGAGGGCCTGGCCTTGCCCGGACAACACGGAAACGCCCCACCCCACCCGGGAGGCGCGGGGCGCCCTCCCAGAGGTGCGGCCAGAGCAGAGCACGCACACATATACACACACGGACACGTGCTCACACAGACGGGCACGGGGAGGAGGAGGAGACTGAAATAGCTGGAGAGGTAAAGTCAGGTTAAAAATAGAGTGGGAGAGGAGGAGAGAGCCGAGATTGACTGCTGAAGGTATGAGAAAGTCGGAGTTATTTTGGCCACACCACAGCGTCAGCACAGCTGCAAAGCAGCCTGGGAAGAGATGGTCAGCACCACTGAAGCTATCGGAGGTCACGGGACAGAAAGAAACAGAGAGACAGGAGCACAGAGGCAGAGGGAGAGGCGGAGGGCCCGTCACTGGCCCAGGGACAACCCTGTGAGGAGCAGATGGGAGGAGGGAGACGGGGAGGGAGGGAGAGAGAGAGAGGCCGAGAAAGGTTAGTCGGAGGCGAGTGAAGAGGCTGCGGGGTGGACGAGGGGACGAGGAGAGTAGAGGCAGAGAGGAGGCCGGGGACACACACCGGGACAGAAGAAACATGGTGGCTTCGGAGTGAGGGCAGCGTGGGGGTGGCCAGGTCCCGCCCGGCCCTGCCCCCGACTCCAGTGGGGGTGGGGCCACGGGGGAAACCATTCGGATCCCAAGGAGCAAGGGTGAGAGGGTGGCTGAGAGCATGAGGTGCGCATGGGTGCAGGGCAGCATGGGCGAGGTGGAACGGGCACAGCACGGCGTGGGAGCCAGGGCGGCCTTGGCCTCCTTCCCTCCCTCCTGGGCCCAGCAGCATTCTGAAGTTCTTGGGGCCCGGCGCTGAGGCCCAGGGGCTTGGGGGATCCTGGATGCGGGGCTTCAGGTCCACCAAGGACCCTGGGAGTGGGGGGCAGCGACTTACTAGATGCACCCCACTTTGCTTGGACCTGGAGTGGCCACTCCTCCTCCCAGGGCCCTCCTGTCTCCCAGGAGCCTGCTGCTAATAGACCTCGGGGGCAGAACGTCCTCCCCAACAACAGCCAAGGGCCACCCACCCGTTACCCCGGTGACATCCGGCCAAGGGGTCAGCTGGGTGGAGAACGGGGCACTGGGGCCGAAGGGCAGACCCTGGATCTGGAGGCAGAAGCCGGGGAGCAAGGGACAGCTGGCCCAAGCCCACCATTCCAAGATTCATGCAGCCAGGAACCCAGAGGGGTGGAGCCTTAAAGCGCCTTGTGGGTGGTGCTAATGCCAAGCTTGGGGATGGGGAGAGCGCCGAGCAGGAAGCACCCTTGCAGTGGCCGATCACCTGGGAAACCCCCCAAGAGCCACGAGAAATGAGCTTCCAGGATGGGGTGGGCGTGACCGGGTGGGAATGGCCTGTGTCCACTGGGAAAGTCGGGCTGGGCTGGGGCGTGGGCCCAGGGCCTCCAGCTCCACACCCACCTTTCCCAGGAAGGCAGGGGACGACTGATGTAATGATCAGAAGGGGTGAGTGTGTTAAAATATGGAGTGAGACCTGAGTGGCAAGGAGGTAAAAATAGGCTGTGGGTGAAAATGGAGCCACAGCTAATTAACACACGGGTGACATGAAATCTCGTTTCCAGCCTGCATCTGCTCCCTCACGCTTCACACCTTTCTCGACAAGGGGGTCCTTAGCAGGTTTTCAGAGGGCTCCAGCCCTGCTCCTGCAGCCTCTGGCCCATGGTCCCTGGCCCTCTCCCCACGGCCCTCTGGCCCGCCTGCAGCCCAGCTCTGAGCCCTGAGCTCAGGAAGCCAGGACCCCGGTGGCTCCAGTGGGCTGGAGGTGGCAGACTCCGTTCCTCCCGCACCCCAGGACTCGGGCTCAGGGTGTGACACCATCTGTACCACTGAGTGAAAGAGCTGGTCCCACTCTCCCCTCCCACTCTCTGGGGACTTCTGGCTTTGTCCACCATAGACATGCAACTGTGAACTCGGGATGGGAAGGAAATAAGAGAGTTGGTTTCCAGAAGCCACCAGAGGGACAGGCAGGTCAGCTAACTCGGCCTGCGCTCCCCTAACACACAGGCCCCTGGCAGCAGCCCGGGACAGTCCCTTCCCGCACCTTCAGGCCTCTTAATAAGCAAGTGTCAGGGCCTCCGCCTGGCTGACAGACTCTGACAAGTGCCCCAGTCCGAGGGTCTGCTCCCTCATTAGAGGCTTAGCATGTCCGAGCTCGAAGGGGTCACCCTGTCCAATCCTTCATGTGACAGGTGAGGAAGCAGAGGCCCAGAGAAGGGCTGTGACTTGCCCGAGGTTGCAGAACGAGGCTCTGGTAGCAGAGCTACAAGGAGGCAGCCTGGCTGCCAGCCCACACTCTCCTGTAGCCCTTTTCTGATGAAAAGTACACCTGACCAAGGTGATGAGCCCTCCTCCCACGATCACAGGTGTGTGGCTGGCCCAGCCCAAGGCCAGGTGGGAAAAAGCGGCCAGACCAGGTGCAGGATCATCCCACCTTAGTGATGCTGCCTGAACCCTGGGACCTCTGATCTTTCCCCGTCCCCTTCCCCGTGAGAGCGCTTCTAACAGGGGCATCAGAAGATGCCTCTCTGCATTCCTGGTGGCCAGGGCCATGGATGGTTGAATGCCCAGGCCTCGGCTCAGCCTGTGCTGTGGCCACACAGGCTACTCCTGAGGGCCAGCAGCAGGGCTCCCGGTGACAGAGGGCCTGACCAGCCCCTGCTGGCTGCTCTCACCACCACCCCCCACCCCCTATCCCATTTCCTCCTCCTGGTACCTCGGGCTCAGGGGCTGCCTTTCTGGTCACCAGGCCTCTCCCAGGCCCCAGACCCTCCCCACCAGGGGCTCCCCTTCCATCAGCCGAGAGCAGCCGTATCACATCTCTGCAGGTGTGTGTGTGTGTGTGTGTGTGTGTGTGTGACCATCACCCCAGCGGGACCTCCAGGCAAGAGGGAGGTTGAGGTGGCGGGGATGAGGGAGAACAGGCTGGTGCCCCTTCCCTAACATCCCCGCCGCCCACCAACCACCTGAGAAACTGGGATTTCTGGGTCGGGGTGGGGCAGAGATGAAAGATGAGGGTGCAGCAGAGGGGGAGCCAAGCGGGAAGATGGGGCAGAAAGGCTGGCTTGCTCCGGGCGAGGGCAGGCATGCCCGGGGAGCAGGCTTGATCCAGAATGGTCCCAGGACAGCCACACGGGCCTCAGACCTGAGGGACACCACCAGGGTGGCATGTGTGAGGGCACCGGCTGGGGAGGGGGCTGTCCTCCCGCTCCAGCATCCGCTGAAGGTGCCGCCGCCTCGTCCAGCGACCAGCGGTCGAGGCTGGTGGCCTCTCCACGCCTCCTTCTCTGCCGCCGCCGCCGCAGGCCCTCGCCTGTGCTCGTACCTCTTGTCCCCCTGAGCGTTCTGGTTCTGCTGGGTTCCTGGGTTTTGCAGGTCAGGGATATTGGCAAAGTCATCCTGTTCCGAAAGCCCTAAGACCAAGGATAGCACCACCATCCGGCCTTCCCTGCCAGGGGTGGGCAGCCCACCAGCCAGGGTGAAAGGAGGAGGCCCCAGGGGCGGAGGCGGGGAGGGGAAGGAGAGAGAGACAGAGACAGAGACAGAGACAAAGAGAGAGAAGAAACAAGCGTAAGAAACTGGCCCTGCAGAAGAGAAACCAAACTTCAGCACTGTCAACAGTTGTAGAGCAGAGTGGGAGGCGGCAGGGGACAGAGGGGAGGTGTCCACGGCCTGAGACCCAGCTAGCCACAGGGAAGGGGCTGGGCAGAGGCCTGCGAGGTGGCGTGCGACCGGGACGTCCCCAGAAAACACACGGGGAAGGCTGCGGGGAGTGGAGCCCAGGCCCTGGGACATGGTCCCTTTCCAAGGTTGGTTCACCTCCGGCTGAACAAAGGCCAGAGGCTACTGGCTCAGACCATCTGGGCCCCTGGGAGGAGAGGGAGGGCTGTGCTGCCATCTTGCTTGGGGACCGTGCGGGTGGGTTTGGGCTCCCAGGCGGGAGGTTCTCAGAAGGTTTGGAAATCCAGTGGGCACTGCACCCAGTTAAGCCCCTCATAAAGACATCTCTGGGTCCTTTGGTCAGCCAGGTGTGCTTGATGCCAGGAGGGGGGTCTCAGGAGCTCCCTCCCCCAGGTCCCTGGACACACGGCCCATTGAAGGAGAATGCGAGTCTCTTCCGGCGTAGGGCGTGCTGGCCGTCGCGGGCCTCCTCCTGCGTCCACCTTCCTGGAGATCCGGGGAGTAACCACCGAGGCTTTGGGGGCCAGTTCAGGGGCCTCTCCTTAGAGGAGCAGTCCAGAAGTCATCAAAAGGCAAAGGCGGAGAGAGAGAAAGTGCAGGAAGCTGGCAAAGTCTGGAGACGTCCCGGCAGGACTCGAGGTAGCCTGTGTCTGTGGTGAGGACAGTCTGGAGGAGGCTGGAGGGGTCCTGCTCTGAGGGAGGCTCAGTCCAGGTGGACATGGAGTCGCCATGCGGGCAGCAGTGTGCGGCCAGAGGTCAAGGTGAGACATCTTTAGTGTGAGGCTCTCTCGGGGAACCGCTGGGCAACTGCAGGGCTGCCTGCACTTTCCGGGGTGAAAAGTGACCCTCTGCCTCTCAAAAGCATCTGAGTTCGTGGGTGTTTTCTGGGTGCTTTGCTGGGCTCCTCCAGTGTTGAGCTCTCATCTGAACAAGGGGAGAGGGATGCTTAGATGGGGCAGACATGAAAGCATGTCTCAGGAAGGGCCAAGGGAAAGATGGTAAACCTGATGGAAGGTTCTGGAGGGTGGGAGATCCTGGGTTAGGAAGTCTGCGACTTCAACCACCATCCAAGAGGGCGAGGTTCAGAGAGGAACCGCTAGCTATGGCTGTTTTCCAGAGAAGTTGTCAAAAAAGGAACTCTACCAGTGAGAAATGATAACCGAGGGGAGGGGCAGGGGTCCGGGGGTCTTGGAAAATGGGAGATGGCCGTGGGGTCCGAAGCTAGGTGGACGCTGCCTTCTTTGTCTTTGCATCTTTGTCCTGGGCACGGTTGCTCCAGGCTGACACTTGCAGCGGCATCTAACTTTTGGGAAACAACTCCCCCCTTCCCTCAGGACGAATCCTCATTTTCTTTGTTCCCTGCCCACCGGTACTGTTTCAGAGTTGGTAAAATTCCATTTGGCTCCTAGGGAGCTGGCTGTGCTGGGGGAAGGCAAACCCGACGAAAACAACCTGTTTTTCCCTGGTTAATGCATTTTTCGGATACTCCTTTTGCTCTTCTTAAAAACAAAACGGCTCCTCTGCATAAGTTCCCGATTTGTCGTTCTCCGTGGCATCACGGGGCGCAGGGGCGAGAATGAAGGGCAAGAGGTGGAGATTTGGGGGAGAAGCTAGTGGTGTTGAGAGGAGTCACACCCACGAAGCAGGAGGAATGCCTTCTCCCTGCAAGGGGTGGGGGTGGGATCTCGGGGGGGCCCTGGCTAGCCTTCTCACCCTGACTCTCTACCTGGGCCACCAGCATTTGGGGCAAGAGGAGGGCGTCAGAAGCACGCCAGCTAAACTGTAAGGCGGGGGTCAGGGGCCAGCAAACTACAGCTGGTGGCCTGATTTTGTACAGCCCACAAGCTAAGAATGGTTTGTACCTTTTTAAAGGATTGTTTAAAAAAAATGTGATTGAGACCACATGTGTCTCTCAGAGCCTAAATTGTTCAGAATCTGGTCCTTTACAGAAAAAGTTTGCTGACCCCTGCTGTGAGGGACTACAGGTGGAAGAGGTAGGGGGGTGAGGAGAGCTCTGGAGGTGGCCAGCAGGTGAGGGGCACGAAAGCTGCGGTGGGCAGAAGAAGCGCAGACAAAGATGCTGGCACATGAGTGATGCTATCAAATCTTCGCCAGCTAGAGAGGCGGGGAAGAGTGGGTACCCTGGGGCTTTCCTGCCGCTGGTTCTTTTCCTCCCAGAGCCCAGGCATAGCCCTTGCCCCCATGTGATGGCTGCTAGAATGCAAGGCAGGGGGATGGCTGTGCAGAGAGCAGCCTGCAGTCAGGAGGAGCAGAGGGTTGCAGGCTTCTGGCTGGTTCTCAGCTCTGTTCAAGCCACAGCAGAACCAATGCCCACCACTCTCCTAATCCACGCTGGTGCCACGGCATCCGTCCCAGGACAAACCGCCACCTGGAGGCCAGGAGGCTCTGCTGGGCATCTTGTCTCATGCAGGCATCCAGCTGGATTCCCAAGGGTCCTTGGCTGGGGTAAAGCCCCAACAGATGCGCTGCCCGGTTTTGCCAAGCAGAGTCACAGGCAGCATGTCCTGCCTGGCCAGGGCCACAGGCCACTTGCATGGGTATGGGAAGCTGGCGTGGTGGGGTGTCTTCCGTTGGGGTGCTCCTTCCAGGGGCAGCACTTCCGACCACCCTTTCGGGCTGGGGTCTCAGCCAGAGAGGCAGGATGCTCTGAGGACTTGTTTGCCTTCAGAATCCCCACATCTTGCCAATGAGCTGGGCCTTGACCTTGGCCTTCCCCTTCCTCCTCCCTTTCTCCTCTCCCAGGCTTAGTGTGCTGGTCTCCTGCTCCGTGAAAAGTGCTCCCAGGAAAGACCTGGGTGATGAGAATAATCCCCAGAGCCTGGAAGGAAGGTCGCGTTAGGCCACAGGAAGGAGGTGATGTCAGGGACTGAAGCCCAGGCCTGTCCTGGGCTCTGAGAATGAGTGTAGATGCCCAGAGGGACACTAGGGAGAGGGCACCCTGGGCAGGGCTCTACCAGTGAGGGCGGGGCACGTGGGGCACACGGTGGGGGGCTGGGGGGGACACACACAGCAGAGGGGAATGGCTAAGGCCAGACACCGAGGGTGTCTTGTTACTTCTCTGACCTGTACACGCGAAAGAGGGCTCTGATTCAGAAACATTTTCTAAAGCTTCGGGGGAACATCCGAGGTTTGTCCTCAGGGAATGGGTCATGGCGGGAGCCAGGGAGGGAGCTGGAGGGCAGGTGGCTACAGAAGGTCAGAGAGGCAGAGGACAGGGCCCACAGCAGGGACAGGGGAAGTGGGAGGGAGGGAGGGAGGAAGTGGTGGCAGGAAGATGAGCAGAGTTGGGTTACAGGGAAGACAGAAACTGGAGGGGAGGAGGCGAGGCCTGACGGATGGAGCGAAGGAGGCCAGGTTTGGGAGGAGAGGAGGAGAGAGGTCACAGGAGAGCAGGGAGGGGAGGGAGGCCAGGCGAGCCTGGGACTGGCTGGGAAGGGGAGAGACAGACGCGGGGACCTCAGCAACATCCCCTAGTGTCTCCACTGACTTCAGGGAGGAACTTCTCCAAGCCCTGGGGGCACCGAGCGGGGCTGGAGTCCTCAGAGGGGTGGCTCAGATACAAGTCCTTCCACGGGGGGCTTTAGGCACGAGCCGCCAGCCACAGGAGGCTGGGGAGGGGGCAGCGGAGTCTGCTGGGCACCCTGCCTCGGAGATGGAGGGCTAAGATCGTTCTGGGCCAGCCACTCCCAAGGAGACAGGGAGGAAAGAGGCTGGGTCGGGGAGCGGGGGGTGGGGGGCCGGGCCACTCAAGGGGGGGACTTACAGGAAGGATTTCATGTCCAAGCCTCGGTTTCGAATCTGCCCCACCACGTGGTCCCAGCTGCCTGGGTTGGAGCGGCTGCGGCCGCCGGCCGGCCGGTACTTGGAGCCGGCCGAGGAGCCCTGCCGAGCCTGGCCCCGGCCGTAGGCCCGAGAGTTGGGGCCCGGCACGGAGGCCGCGTGGGCCTGCAGCTGGCCCAGGCTCTGGCTGGTGGTGGGCTGGCTGGTCTGCCGGCCCCGCTGGTGCTGGCTCAGCGGCTGCTGCAGGCTCTGCTGCCGCATCAGAGTGCAGGGTCGCTGGCATTTCGGCTCTCCCGTGGAGCTGGGGATAGACTCAAGGGTAGTGGTCGTGGACAGGGTGGAGTCCTCGAAACTTGGGGCGGGTGGAGGAGAGGAGAGAAAGGAGAAGCAGGTGAAGGGATCACAGTGGAGGAGAAAGAAGCCTAGAGCCAGGACGAGGAGGCCCCAGTATGGGGCGCGCTCTGCCGGCCCTCGCGGGGCCTCCATCGGAGTTGTCGCCACTGCCGTCGCCGCTGCCACCCCCTCAGCCAGGCGGCTGCGGAGCCCCGCGCCCACCCTGAGGCCCTCAGGCCGGCCCCGCCCAGCAGACCCGCCCCCCCACCCCCCACCCCCGCGCCCGCCCTGGCCCTGGCTCAGCTAGTGCCCGATACCTCCTGTCTGATGGTCTGGGTGGGGCCGCGGGAGCTGCGGAGGCTGTGTGGTGAAGGTAGGTCCCAGGGCCCTGCGGCTGCCTGTCATGTTGGCCTGGGAGGGGGTGGAGGGAGCTGGGCCACCCCCTCCCGCTGTCTCACTGGGGGACCCCGGGAAAGTCTGCCTCTGCGTTCTAAGTACTACTGGCGTTTGGGGACGCGAGGAAATCCAGGCCAGCCCAGAGCTGGCCTAGTAATGCATGGTGAGTCAGCGGAAGCCAACGATTCTCATGCTTTGTCCTCAGACGCTGGGGCGCGTCCTCGGGCTCCCGGACCTCTGCCCTGTGGCTGGCGCTGACTTAGGGTTCAGGCTCTGGCGCAGATCTTTGCCCTCCTTCTGGGGTTCCTTGTTTCTGAGGCTTAGTGTCAATTTCCGGGATCTTGGGAATGACTCCCAGTCAGAGGAGGGGACGCAGGGAAACCACCTGGCTGGCCACTTTACCACGGTTCTGACAAAGAACAGGGTAATTATCCTGTTCTCTGTGCACCTGCCTCATGGGCCACCAGGATCTCTGAAACACGCTGGGAACAGGGCAAGGACAGACAGGAGACAGGACACGGCTCATCACAGGTGGTCTGGGGTCAGAGAGACCCAGGGTTCAAAGCCCATCTCTGCCGCTTCTTAACTGTGGGACTTTGGAAAAGGGAGTCCACCTCTCAGTTTCCTCTTCTGTAAAACGGGGTAAAAATTCCTGAGTTGCCTCCATCACACGGTTGCCACGGGGACCAATGAGGTCAGGCCCAGGGAAGGATGCTCCCTTGCCAGTGGAAGCTGCAAATGTCTCAGGAGGTGGAGATAGAAGGAGTCAGAGACCCCTGGCCTCCCCAGGCAACCTGTCTGCTTTGTCTCCTGGCCAGAGATTTCAGCGCATGCAGGGCCACAGCCTCAGAGGGCCCAACCTCCACTTCTTCTGTTCCTTCCCTCCATCTTCCATTCCAGTTGTCTAGGGCAGGGATTGGCAAGCTATAGCCTGTGGGCCAAATCTGGCCCGCCACTTGTTTTTGTAAATAAAGTTTTACTGGAATACAGCCATTGTCATTAATTTACATCCTGTCTGTGGCTGTTTTGGGGCTGCAAGGCTGGGGTTGAGTAGTCATAAAAGAGACTATGTGACTTGCAAAGCCTCTTCCCTATCAGGCCTTTTATAGAGATAGCTTGCTACCTCCTGGTCTAGAGCCACAGGGTAGCCGTGGTACCCCCAAGCTGCCCGAGGGAGGCCCCAGGGCCCTTGGAGCCACTTTCACCACTGCAACCAGACCTCAGCCTGGCTCACTCCCTGAGCCTATCCTGGGAATCAAAAGGACAACAGTTAGGCTGCCCCTGTGCGCTGAGAGAGAGAAAGAGAGAAGAAGAGTGAGAGCAAAAGAGGGAGAGAAAGTCAGAGAATAGTAAAGAGAAAAAGAAAGAAAGAAAAGAAAAGGAAAGAAAGAAAGAAAGGAAAGAAAGAAAGAAAAGAAAAGAAAAGAAAAGAAGGAAAGAAGGAAGGAAGGAAGAAAGAGAGAACAGCAAAACAGGGCTTTAGCTGGGGTCTTGGAAGGAGCAGCAGCCTTGCCTGGCTCAGGCCTGGAATCAGGGCGACCACCAGAGGCAGGCGCAGGCCTGGCTGGCCAGGGAGGCCCACAGCTCCCGGGGGTCAGGCCGAGGAAGCGGGTGGACGGCACTTGGGCGGCCGCCTCCTCCTCCGTGCTTGACCTCATTTTGGTTTTCTGTCACATCCCAAATTAGTCCAACTTACAACCTCTCAGTCACAGGAAAGTAAAATCGGTTCCTCCAGGCCTGGAGCCAGTGGATGGCGGGGAGGCCTCAGCCAGCCTGGAGCCTGTGGCCAAAGCCACCTGGCGTGGGTGGGGCACCGGGCCTGGTTCTCTGAGCGGGTGTGGGGCTTCCCTCTGGGGTTCTCCGGAGGCTCAGTGTCGGGGAGAAATCCGCTCGTGCTCCCTCAGGCCAACAAGCAAATGAGGTCTCAGCATGGTGGCCCTTGGTGGTCCCAATGGCGGGAACCACAGGCTTTCTAAAGAGAACCAGCCCAGCCGCTAAGAAGGGGTCAGGGCTGTTGTCCTTCTAAGTGAGAGGCTGCTCCACTAGCTGGGAACGAGGCAGTTCTAAAAGCTGAAAATGGAACCTAGATCCCAATGGGTGAGAACGGTCATAGTTCAAAGGATTTAGAGCCCGGAAGGCTCAGCTATGGGGAAATGGAAGGTTCTAAGAGCCAAGATGAGAATAAGGCTGCCCCATGGTGGGAGGGGAGAACATACTGTCTGCTGAGAACAGGAACCAACCCTATGTCTGCTGCTCCCAGGGAGGGACTGACTGTTTGGCCAGCTCAGACAGTTACTAAAAAGGAAACAGCTCTTCTGTCTGATGTCCAGACCACCTTCGTCAGAAAAGAGAAGTTAGCTAGGGCTCAACAACCCAACCTCCAAGAACACACAATCCCAACAGCTGAGAGAGGGACCGCTCACTGACCAAGACTGGGACAGCCAATGGGGATGGCCGAGATGAGGATGAGCCAATGGGGACATCCCGGCTGCTCAGGGTTGCCCTGTGGAACAGATGGTGTCACGGTGCAAGCAAGACTGGGACAAGCCAATGGAGAGTCAAAATGAAATGGCTTAACCCCTGGGTCTAGAGCCATCTGCTGGCTGCAAGAGGGAAAGCCCGGTGGCAGATGAGTGGCAGAAAACAGGCTGAGAGCGGGCCAGCTCCCCAGGGATGGATGGTCCAATGGCTAACAACAGCAGCCTGATGCCCATGGAGGCTGAGATGGAGCGGCCAATCAAAGAGGATGGGATGACCCAAGGACTGAAATGAAGCTGCCCTGGGGGCAGAAAATGGAATGACCTGGTCACTGGCAAAGAAAGAAACATGGGGCAGCAGCCGGAGGCTGAGATGCACAGTGCATGGCTGAGTTAGTCGTGCCCGATGGCAAGGATGATGGGAGTCTCGTGAAGGGATGAGATGAGCCAGGGGCCGAGGACGGCACCTCTGGGGCAGCAGCGGGCATGCCAGGGGTCCTGCTGTCCACACTGGCGGGGGCAGGCCTGAGCTCACGGCTCTGGCGGCCGTGGGGCCATCACTCACTTGGACAAGTTGAGCTTCCCGGCGGCCAGGTGGCTCTGCACCATCCGCCAGCGGCCTCTCCCCGCCTTGCCACCGCTGCCCGGCTCGCTGGGGGCAGCGCCGCCGCTTCTCAAGGCGTCCTCTCCGGGTGGCGGCACCGGCGCCAGCTTCTCCCCCAGCCGGCCTTCCCGCTCCACTGCCAGCCCCGCAGCGGCGGCCACTTTGGCGCCAGCCAGGAGGGTGCCACTGGAGGCACCACGAGGCAGCCGGTCCAGAGGGGCACCGGGGGTGGCGGTAGGGGGACAGAGGGCAGGCCACACGTGGGGGTGGGGATGGGGGGGTAAGAGGGGGAAAAACAACGACAGATAAAAGGAAGAAAGAGACAGTGAGAGAGGAGGAGGAGAGAGACAGACGGACAAGAGACGACAGAGAGAGAGAGAGAGAGAGAGAGAGAGATCAGCACTGCAGATGGGTCACCAGCGGAGCCTGCAGAGAGGAGAGGGGGGACCGGGCGGGCTGGGGTCGGAGAGCAACGCACCACGACAGTGGAGGGGGGCCCCTCCCCACCGCCTGGGGCTGGGGCGGCGGGGGTGGGGGGAGGACAGCCACCTCCACGTCTATCCCACAGGACAACGAAGGGTTAACGACGGAGGAAGAGCGGGCTGTCCAGGCCAGGAGGCCCCAAGGCAGGGAGAGAGAGAAAGCTGTGTTAGTCAGAGTCCATCAGCACCACCACCATCACCGCCACCACCGCCACGACCACCGACCACCGCCAGAGCAGCCAGGGCAGCAGCACACAGCAGGGAGGAGGAAGCGAGCCACACCGAGAGGGAGGGACCAAAAACGGGCAACCCCATCCTGACTGCACAGAGGGGGCCGGGGCCACGGGGACCAGCTGGGGGGCCGGGTGTGGCCGCGGAAGGGGTGCTCCTGGTGGCTAGCCCTGGGGGAGGGGACAGGGGAGGGGCAGGCAGGCGAGGGGGGTCAGGAGGGGTTGCTCGTCTCCATGGTCAGCCTGCCCATGGGGTGCGCGGGTGGGGAGGGGGGCAGGAGCAGGAGAAGTGAGGGGCCGGGTGGGATGGGGGGAAGGAGGGCGTGCGCGGATACTCGGATACTCGGTACATATGATCAAACCAGGTAAAGTCACTCACTTGAGGGACAGTCGTGGGTCGCCATAAGGGGCGTAGGGTGAAATGTTTAGAATAAACTCCTTGGGAGGGTAGGAGCTCCATTTCTGCTGCACTGTGCTCTCATTGTTATTCCAAAAGTCTCTGTCTAGATCACTGGAGGGGCAGAGAGAGAGGGGAGAAAACAGGGAGATACAAGAAGAAACAAGAACTGCAAGTCCTGTGTGGCGGGCAGAGGGGCCGGGCCCGGGGCACGGAGGGTGGGGCGGGCCGGGGTCGGCTCCTGTGAGGGGAAGAGAGGCGGGTGGCACACGCACGGGAGCACGCGCACACACACACGCGCACACGCTCCAGGGCGGGAGAAGCCGCGTGCAAGGAGGCGAGCTGCAGGCGGGCAGACTGGAGCCTCGCACCGGGAAGCTGGTGGGAGAGAGAAAGATGGTGAGAGAAGAGGGGAGGGGGAGCGGAGGGGGGGGGGCCGGGGACACGGCCTGGGCTGGGATGGCGATGGCGTGGGGAGTGGGCGGAGGACAGGGTGCTGGCTTCTGGCTGGAGATTGCTGAAAGGTAGATCAGACCCTGCTGCCCACGTGCTGGGCCTCAGTCTCCCTGCCTGTCGAACCCGAAGGCTGGCTGTAACCGCTGAGCCATCCGCTCTCCCATGCCGGGGTTGAGGCCCCAGTTCTGGAAGACCTGAAGTTCTGCCCCCTTCCAGCTACCTAACGGAGCCACTCTTGGGACAGGCCCAGCTCCCTGCCAGGCTCTCTTCCTCCCACTGGCCTGAGGTCCCCCTGGCCTCCTCTGTTCTCTCCCGGCCTCGGGAAAGCCTGGGATGCAGCCTTCACAGAAGATTGGCCAGATCTCAGCCGAACAGAAGGCATTCTCTGCTCATTGCAAAAGTGGTGGCTGGGTCACCCCAGCAAAGGGAAGCGTCTCCAGGCCTCTGACCTGGTGGTTGTCTGCAGGTCACGGGGGGGGCCCTTCACGTGGAGGCCTGTGCCTGTGCAGAGGAAGCCTGCCTTTCTCTGGGGGGACTGATGGGCAGACTCAGCCTCCAGCCCTTGGCATGTACCTGGCCTGCCCCTGTCCTTTTCCAAACTGGAGCTGCTGGGTCTGGAAGGGAACGTGTACCCCAGTCTCCCCACCCCCTCCTGTTCTGTGACATGTCCTACCAAAGAAGCAGATATGCTAGAAGCACAGAGAAGGCAGGGACCTCCAATGGAGGAGGGCAACAGAAGCCTCAGCAGAAGGCATGGCCTGGAAACCCCAGGAGGACCAGGGGCTTCACCAGCTCGTCAGGCTCCTGGGACCCCGAAGAGCAGAACTGGGAGCACAGGGAAAGGAGGGCAACTCCCAGGCCAAAGGAACATTCCGGAAAGGAGCCACGCCTGAGCCCTCAGGAATGCGTCTATGGGAAGGGGCCTGGGGAGGAGGGTCAGGGGTGGGCCTGGCGTGTGCTGAGGCCATGCCACTGCTCAAGGGCAAGGTGAGAGCCCTGCTCGGGGGAGGCCACTGTCGGGAGGCACACCCCCTGAGGATGGAGGAAACGTGTTCTTGGGGGACCTGCTTCTCCCCCACACCACCCCCAGAATTTGACCTCAACCTTGGTTCTCAGCCTTAGACTCGGGAACAAAGGAGAGAAAGAGGGAGAGAAGCTGAGCTGTCCCCACAGGCCAGGAGGAGACAGTGGCCCTGGGCTGAGGGTGGGCAGGGCCCCCTTGGGCCTCCCTGGTGTGGTCAGTCTCTGCCAGTCCAGAGAGCACCTTGGAAACATCTCACAGGAGACTCTGTGCACAGGGTCCAAGGCTAAAGCCCTGAGCCAGCTCATAGGGGCAGTGGGTGCCAGAGGTGGGAGAGGCAGAACAGTACACTGGGATGGAACCCTACTGGGGGGGGGTCTCCCTGGGGAGGCCCCCTCCACAGAAGAGCCTATTCCCTATTCCCACCAGAGACATCCTTTGGCTCCCTCCCCTAGTGTAACAGAGAGACGGAGCAGTTGGAAGGCCTCTCTCCCCCTGCCCGCTCCAGATCTCCAAAATCGAGGGCCATCCAACCCTAGGTCCTGGAGAGAAAGATCCAACCAGGGTCATCACTGCCAGGCTGGTCTCCCACCCTGTGCTCCAAGGAGCTCCAGGGTCCCTTGGGTTGTGCGCTGTGGCACCAGAAAAGAGGATCTTTAATTAAAGAAATGTATGAAATGCTGATTCCTGTACTGCAGGACTTCTCAGAGCCTTTAATGTGCCAATGAATATAAGTGTTTCCCAAACTTAGTTGGTCATGGAACCCTTAATTCATGGGATCACTATTAATCTTTTATGGGGCACAAGCGCTCTGAGGAACACAGTTTGAGAAGCAGTATTAAAGAATGCAGCTTCGCAGAATCCTTGATAACACGATCCTTTTGGAGGAGGTCCTAAGCCCAGGGGGAGATTGTGCAGCAGGTAAACCCTGCTTCCTGCCACTCGACTGGCTTTGGGCCCAGGGAAGAGGCAAAGGCCTAGGAACCTGGGGGCATATAGACAAGAAAGGTGGCGTCCTTCCCTTGGGGCAGAGGGTCTGAAAGCTCGGCAGGGTAGGAGGGGGCAGGGACTGCAGGGCCACAGAGAGGCAGGGGACGACCTACTGTTGCCCTCACTTTGTCTTAGAGAGCCTGCAGAGCCTGCTCCCCGCCCCACTGCCCCCTCTCCGCTTCTCTTGTGGGCCCTTTTTAGGTCTATCTAGTACACACACAGCCTTATCCAGGAAGCTGATGGTCAGCTGGCAGAGACAGGCTCTCTGGCCCAGACCGTGGCTGCAAACTCAGTTAGAGGCCTGGCCTGGAGGTGGCAGGTGCCGGGCTGGCCCCGTGCTCCCGCCATGCGGTCCCTCCCCTCTTCAGAAAGCCTGGGGCCTGGGCTCTGCCACAGCCCCTGAGACCTGCCAGCTCTCGGCTTTGAAGACTGGAGAGCCTGCAACCAAACCGAGCTTCAAAGGCTCCCCGCAGCCTCCTCCCAAGCCCAGCCTCAGCCTGGCCCACCCCTTCACTTACCCGGCCCCCAAGAGACACACACCCACAGCTTCTGCGAAGGCCCCAAACAGGGTCAGAGCAAGAGATGCAAAAAGAGGAGGGGGGCCGACGAGGGGCAGGGAGGGAGCCCTCAGGAGAAGGGGAGAGGAAGGAGGGAAGTAGGAAGAGGGGAAGATGGACCAGGGGAAGGGCAGGAGGGAAGGCATGGGCAGGCGCGGCTGGGGCCTTGAGTTGAAGGAGGCAGGGTGGGGCAGGGAGGCTGGGGGAGGCCCCGCTTCCAGGCGGAGCCCTTGGCTGGCAGGCTAAGATGGAGGGGCGTCCAGCAGCCTCCCCGTGAAGGCCTAGGCCAAGAAGCAGAGAGGAAAGGGCCAAGCCATTGGCCAAAGGGTACAGAGCCCTCTAGGGAGAGCCCCACCCCTACTGCCCTGTTCCCAGAGCCCCCAACCAGGTGAGAACCTTCTCCCAGCGTCTTCCAGTGACCCTCAGCAGGGGTCTGCAGGTGGTCTGCAGTGCAAGGCAGACCTGCCGACCTGAAGACGGATCTCAGAGCCAAATGGGGAAACCGGGGCGAGCCAGAGGCAGCAAGATGTGCAGTGGGGACCGGGCGTGACAGGGGAGGGGAGTCTCCCCATCGCTCTGCTTTCCCTGAGCAGACCAACACTGGGTCCTGCTGGGGTCCCCAGGGTTTTTGCCCGTCCTTCCTCCAGGTTACCCTCAGAACATTGGTGGGGTCTGAGGAAAGAGTCTGAGCCGCCACCACCCACCCCCAGAGAGGGGCTCCCCAGCCCCAGGGCTGGGGGAGGAGCTCGGAGGTGCAGGGGAGTTAGGCAGGGCTTGGGGACAGCGTGTGTGTGATGTGAGGGTTGGAAGGAGGAAGCAGCACCCGGGGTTGAGGGAAGAGGCAGACGGTGCTGGGAGCGAGAGCAGCCAGAACACAGGGCTGGGGGCCCTGGAACACTGTGAGGGTCTGGGAGGCACAGGCAGGAAAGGCGGAGCCCTGGGCCACCCTGAGGTGCTGGGAGTGGGTGTATGGGAGTGGGCTGGGGAGAGAGCAAGGCAGCAGGTTGTGAGGGGGAAATGTGTGTGTGGCCAGATCTGCGGGGGTGGTCCTCCCACTTGGGTTGCCTGCGTGCCCCACCCCAAACTCGAAGCCTGGCACCTACTTGATGGCCTTCTTCTCGCTGCGCCCACGCCCTGAGTCTGGCGTGCCCACCGTCTCCAAGGAGTTCTTGTAGCGTTTGCCCTGTGGAGACAGCACCAGGGTCACTCCTGGGAGACAGGGCTGGACTCTCCCTGCCTCCCCAGAACGGGGCCCTGGGAGGAGGGGAGTACACTGGAGCCCAGCCTTGGCAACAAGGTCTGGGGCCAATGTGTGAGGGTGTCACCACCTTGGGGTGCCAGCCCTACCAATCCCTGATCCCTGGTGGGCAACTCCTGGGCCCCATCGGGCTCTAGGACTTGGCCTGCCCCCTTGACCTGCACCACATCCCTGACCCCTAGGGATGAGGTCCCTCCCATCTGCCTGTCTCCTGGGGCTCTGGCTCGCCTCCCAGAAGCATATCTCCCTCTGCCGTGGACAGACGGCTCTCAGGTGCCTGGCCACGTCCCACTGGCCACGTCACTGCCCCCAGATGGTGGGGTGGCATCCTGCAGGGCAAGGTTGGCAGTGGCCAGTGACGTGAGTGGCAGGGGTGGGGAGAGGGCCTGTGCCCAGTCCTGCCGGGGCCATGTCCGTCACTGTCTGGGGGCTGCCTGGGGTCCCTCCTGCCCTGGGCCCGTGAGGCAGGGCAGGGCCTGAGCACCCTCCTTCACAGGAAGGCAGCCTTGGGAAGCGAGGCTGCCCACTGACGCTGGGGCCGGGGGCAGCCTGGCTCTTCCTCAACCCGCGCGAGTGGAGGGTGCGGCAGGGCAGGATGACGGACGGGGTGGGCGTGCCGGGTGCCCTGGCTAGAGGAAGGGCTGCGGCGGTGACAGGGCCTGCTGCCAGGAAGGTGAGCACCGTTCACCTTTTCGGTTTGGGTTTCTAAATTTAGCTCACACAGAGCCCGGCACCATTAGCATTCCTGGCTACAACCAAACGTCCTCGTCCTCACGCACACCCAGGGGCCACGGGCCTGGGCGGGGGAAGGGGGCTGTGCAGGGGCCGGAACTGTCTCCCACTGGGCGCTGGCTTGCCCCTGCCCAGCCGAGTGGGGTCAGGGACACACACACATGCACACGCACATGCACACGCACGCGCACACGCAGGCACACATTCCTCCAACATCCCGTCATGTGAGCCAAGACCACAGCCACAACAGTCAATTATTGCATCCTCCCTAAAGCAAAATAAAAGCCGCACAGCCGCGTTCCCCGACGCTCCTGCCAGCTGCAGCCCCTTCCGGGGACTGGAGCCGCCTGTTTAGGGAGAACAACAGCGGAGCTCCCAGGAAGGGGGTGGAGGTGGGGGGAGGGCCCTCATGCCACCTCCAGTACCCCTATGTCTCGGGGTGCCAGGGTCCTGTCCCAGCAGTGCCCCACATTCTCCATGTCACCCTGCTCACGTCCCTTGCCCTCTGCAGCCTCCCTTTCCCCTCCTGTCCGAAATGGTGTGATGTCACTGGATCAGCCCTGGGTCCCTCACCCTTCAAGCTTCTCATCACAGATATTATTACTCTGCTTACCTACTTCAGCTCCCACCCCTGGGAACGTAGGCCCCAGTGGCAGGGACTGTATGGGCTCTGGTACTTGGTGTGGAACCTGGTACCCAGCAGTTCCCCAAATCCATTAACTGGAAGCCCCACGCACCCAGGGGTCCAAGCCTCAGGCCGTTACCTCTGAGCCAGAACTTTAAGAGTTAAAAAACAGAGCTGCTGGATCCCCTGGGTCCACAAAAGCTGCTCTCTCTCAGCTCAACTCCGGTCCCTCCCATCATTACCCAGAAGTTCAAATCCCAAACAATTCCTAGTTCCAGCTGGGAAGATCAGGAGCCTGGAGCCCCTCCCTGGTGGCCAAGGGCCCTTCTTGGGCAGGACCCTCAGGCAGGAGCCCCGCACCCCGTTCTCCAGCAGATGCGGCAGCGTGGGGCAGGGAGCACCCAGCTGAGAGCCCCCCTGTCCCACCCCTCACCCCTTCTCCTCTTTCTTCCTCGTCTTCAGGGAACTTGCTCTGGTCAGCACCCTCTTCGAAGGCTGGACCGTTGCCCCTTCCCCAAGGCCCGCCACCTGGTTCACCCAGGGCGTTCTGGGAGCTTCTGCCTGTCCCCTCTTCCTTCCACAGCTCAGAGAGGCTTCCCCCCCAGCTGCAAGGACCCCTTTGCAGAGGAGCTGGGGCACACGGGGGACAGAAACCAGGGCAGGACTTGCCTTGGGGGTCAGGGGAAGTTAATGGGGCAACGATAGGAACCCCAGGTGGGGTCCAGGAGACATAAAACAGCTCCAAAGGAGGCCAATCCCCCAAGCCTGCTTATCAGGGAGGGGGTTGGCCAGGCTGATCCGGAAAAAGCCAGTTGGAGATTAAGGAAGTTATTAATGTTTGGAAATGGGATCTGGGCTGTCAGGTATCACGTCACTGCTGCTGAGGGGACAGGCAGGCAAGGAGAGCCCAGCAACTGTGCAGGGGGAGCATTTCAAAGCCCCTTCCACGGAGCATGGAGACAGCCTGTACAAAAAGCTCCCTGGCTTCTGAGACCAGGGGTTGGAAGGGGGTGGCAGGATCGGGGTGTCCTAGGCAAAGTAACGTTCTATCAACAGCTCAGAGGAGCAAGTCAAGAGGGACATACTGTGGTCTGGACCCCTGAGGAAGTTCTGGCTGGAGGCTGGGAGGAGGGGCTGGGCCAGGGAAGGTTCTGCAGCTCTCAGCTTCCCAAGGCACTTACTGCATTGACACCCCCCCACCTGCTACAAAAGCTGTCATCTCTGAACTCCTGTCTCCAGGTGAGTGGGGGTAGGGCTCTCAACAAACACAGAGAAACACACACACACACACACACTGCGGCACTTAACGTGGGGATCTGATGAGATGATCCACATCCCACCATACAGGGCCAAACAGACACACACACACACACACACACACACACACACACACACACACACACACACACACACTGTACCAATGCCCTCAAAGTCGACACCCTGAGCACAAAAGACCCCCACTCAAGGTCACCAGCAGCGCCTGTTCATACAACCCTCCCCTGCCTTCAAATACAGACAGACAGACAGCCGAACGGGCCCTGCAACGAGACGCACGGGGCTGCAGTGCACGCTCAGCCACTCCCAAGCCTCTGAGGACATTCGCACACACAAGCACGTGGCCAAGCCCCTCCTCCACCTCCCCTGAAATTCTGAGACAGACAGAGAGACAGGAAATCCAGGAACAATGCAGGGCAGCCAGTCTGGCACCTGCATGCAAGCAATGGGCCCGAGTCACACACACACTCGCACACACTCACACGTGGGGCAGGGCTGGCCGCCTCCCTGGCTCGTCTCCAGGGAAAGGAGCTGCCTGAAGCTGAGCATCCCCAATGGGAGGATCACACTCCCATTTCCCGGGTTTGCCTTTCCTGAAGGAAGCATGTCGTGTTATGGGCCTCTTGGGCCCTCCCCAGGAGCATCTGCCCCCTTCTCTTCTTTAGGACTAAGGCACTGAGCCCCCGCCTACACAGCACCCATGGCCACAGCCCTTCCCCCCACCGCGCCCCCCGCCCCTCTGTGGCCGGGCAGGGAGAGAATGGGGCTCCCAGATGCGGCACCCTGCCCTCACTCCCACCGTTCTCAATCTGGGGCATGGAAGGTGCCTGCCAGGAACCCTTCTTCACCTAAGCCCGCAAAGGCCCCACACCTGGGACACCTCTGGGCCCACCTTCGGGGGTCCCCCCTGCAGTCCCCAAAGTCCCCATCGCACTTCTAAGCTGGGGCAGCAGGATGGGGGTTGAGTAGGGCTCTCGAGGCTCAGCCCCACTCCGGGAGCTGCCGGGGCGCAGGGAGGGCGGCTCAGCCCAGCTCCTCCGGTGATGAATGCCCCTCCTGATGGTCTCCTTACTTACTGATGGCCTAATCCTGCTCGTTAATTTCCCAGCCCTCGTTAAAAATGAAAAGAAGTCATTTGTGCTTGTACAAACCCTCAGAACCAGGATGGATGTGCGGGCGCGGGGGGGGGGGGGGGGGGCGGGTCAGGCGGAGCCTCCTCATTGGACAGGAGGCCCAGCTCGGCCACGCCCAGCCCTGTGCTGGGGGCCGCGGGCGGAGGGCACGGGGCGCTCGGAGCTGTGTGGGAGGGGGCCTCGATTCTCAGTCTGCGCGTGCGTGCGTGTGGTGTGAGTTTCCACGGAAGTGTGCCTATGTGGGCAAGTGGGTCATCTGCGCGCGCCCTTGAGAGTGTTCACGAGCCTGTAATTGAGGGGGGGTGGGGGCAGGGCCAGGCCCCGTCCCCGGGGCCCTTGGGAGCCTCACCAGTTTGCGCTGACACCAGTGGCAGAGGCCGCAGAGGACGACAGTGACGCTAAGGCTGACGGTGATGATGGCAGAGACCAGCAGGACATCGCGGGTGGGCGCCCCTGGAGAGGACACACACAGGTCAGACCCTCACTGGCCAGGGCCAGCTACCTTTCCTCAGCCCAGAGCCCCCGGGAACCACCACCCTACCCACACTGGGAGCTCTGCGCCCCAAGTTCTCCCAGCTCTGCCTTGCTGGCTGACCTTGGGAAGTCTCTTCCTCTCTCTCCATCTCACTTTCCTCATCTGTAAAATGGGAGTCTCCAGGCAGGTCTCTCCCAGTTCCTCACTGCATGAGCCCTGCGTGGGGTCCGCACCATCCCCCAAACTTCACACCCTCGAAGGGAGAGGCCAAGTGTGCCCTTGGCCTAGCCAGGCCTCACCCACCGGGCTTTCAAATGCCTCTAAAAGAGCCACCGCTTCTGCGTGGCATGCTTCCATCCCCCACCCACCCCCACATACCCAGAGCTACAACCCCAGCCGAATTTGCCCAAAGCATTAGTTCCCATAGTCCCTCTGAGGACATCTGCCCCACAGGCACTGACAGACCCTCTTAAGTGTTGCCCAAGGCTCAACAGCTACATTTATAGTCAAAGAAGGAATCTCTGGAACGCTCTGACCTGTTCTCATCCCCTTTAGCTCAGCTTTTTTTGGGCTGCAAGTCCACCCAACTGGCCTCTGCACACCCTGTCCTCCCATGCCCTAGCCCCTGAGCTCGCCTCCAGTCCTCCCACCCCATCGGCTCAGCCCCACCTTTGTTGGCTGGCGATGTCCTAAATGTTCCCAGGGGCTGCCCCACAGCTTCCATTCTAACAGCTCGGGGGTCCTATGCTTTCGGAGCGGAAACCTTGATGGACTTGCCCTGGGAGCAAAACCCCGGGTTTCTGTGCCAATCCCACCACTTGCTAGCTGTGTGGCTTTAGTCTCCTAACAGCTCAGTTTTCTCCCCCCGTAAATGCAGATTGAACCTCCTCCCTCCCTCCTCACAGGTGGCTGTAAACAGGAGCCCAAAGCAAATGTAAGGAAGGCAAAACTTGACCGGAAATTGTCATGTGGGGGAGAGTCGACAGAGACCGGCATAGATCACATGTGCTTTGTAAATATGTGTATGGCGGGGATGCGTCTTAAAGTCAAGGAGACTCTGTTTATTTACAGAGGAGCCTGCTTAGGCTTTTCGGTTTCAGCGATGGTGGTAATTATGAGTTGACAAGATCTGTCTGGTCCTGGTTCCTTCGGTTTTAGCTTCTGGGCGTCTGGGTGTCTCATGCTTTTGCTGCGGGGCCTCATGAAGGAGGGCCAGGCGGTCATCCCCTGTTCTCAGGGCCCTCGGGCCACCTCCCACCACCACTCCAGTGCCCTGGGCAGCCAGTCTGCTGCCCGCTCTCCCCAGAATCCTGATTGGGCCCCACCCCTCCCTCCCCAACCTCCAGAGCCTCTGAGCTGTGGGAAAAAGCCACCCTTGCTGGGCGCCTCCCCGTCCACCTGCCAGGCCAACTAAGCTTCCTTCCATCCCAGGTCCACAGCCTCGGTCCCCAGAAAGCCACTGCACCAGTTCACTGTCAACCTCAGGGCCCACAGCACCGGGGAGCTCTGATCCAGACAGTCCACAGACACCGAGGAACTGGTCCTGCCTTTCCCTTCCTCGGGTGGAGGAGCACAGCTCGGCAAGGCTGGAGGGGCCACATTTGTCACAGTTCTCAGGCCAAATGGGAGGCCTCTATCTTTAACCTCCAGGCTTCTGGGCGTTGGGCGGGGGGGTGCATAATACCACAGGGCACACCACCAGGGCCCCCAGACCCAGGCCTGTGGTAAAGCGGTGTGCGAACATACCTTCCGAGAATGGGGCCGGCGCTTTTTCTAGCTCTCTTCATGGAAGCTGCCCCTGCCCCACGGGGAGGGTCTGGGAGGCAGGGCGCGATGTGGGCTGGGGGAGCAGACCTTCCCTTGTTGAACTCACTTTTAAATAAAGTAAATTCCATTCTTGGGCTGCGCTTTCTTCAGCCACTGTCCATTAAGAACCTACCATGAGGCACAGGGGACAGGTGAGAATTCAGCTTATTATTTCTTAGCACGTCGGGTGTCCTAGAACCAGGACTGGCAGAGCACCCAGGCTGCGGCTCAAGAAAACACCCAAAATACCTGAGAAAAGACCCAAGTGTGACTACAGCCTCTGCTTCTCAATAGCTGTGTGGCCTTGAATAAGTGTCTTAACCTCTCAGTGTCTCCACTTTCTCCTTTATAAAGTGAAGATAGGGGATTTCCCTGGCGGTCCAGTGGTTAAGAAGCTTCCACTGCAGAGGGCACGGGTTTGATCCCTGAGTGGGGAACTAAGATCCTGCATGCCGCGCGGCACGGCCAAAAATGAAAAAATAAAAAAATAGGGACTTCCCTGGTGGCGCAGTGGTTAAAAGTCCGCCTGCCAGTGCAGGGGGCACAGGTTCAATCCCTGTCCCGGGAAGATCCCACATGCCACGGAGCACCTAAGCCTGTGCGCCACAACTACTGAGCCTGCGCTCCAGAGCCCGCGTGCCACAACTACTGAAGCCCGCACACCTAGAGCCCGTGCTCCGCAACAAGAGAAGCCACTGCAGTGAGAAGCCCGCACACCGCAACAAAGAGTATGCCCCCACCCCCGACCCCCGGCTCGCCGCAGCTAGAGGAAGCCTACACGCAGCAACGGAGACTCAACACAGCCAAAAATAAATAAATAAAATAGAAATTTATATTAAAAAAACCCTACATTAAAAAAAAAATAAAGTGAAGATAATAATGGCACCCACCCCATGGTAGTACTCAGTAGATACGGATTATTATTAAGGTTCTTGGGTTAGTTCCCTCTCAGGTGTACAGAGAGCTCTGGAAACACAGATGAAGAAGTGGTTGCTGGACTAGGGAGCTATCTGGGAAGGCTTTCCTGAGGAGGCGGTATCTGGTGTGGTCTGGGACAGGGATGTGAGGCAAGGGTAGGAGAGTCTGGGCAAGGGAACAGAGAGAGCAAAGGCATGAGAGGGGAAGAAGGGTCAGGCGTGTGGCTTGAGGAGCTGGACTAGGTTATGGGGAGTGAAGTGGCAAAGACCAGGCTGGGAATGAGAGTAGGGCCTGATGGCGAGGGGCTTTCTTTGTCTTCCAGGCCGAGGGGCTTCCTGTGGTTGCAGGCCGTAGGAGCCATGGAGGGTTTTTGAGCAGGGGAGGGGCAGGATCAGAGGGGGAGTTAGCAAGCTCAGGAGCTGGGAGCTGTGGCAGGAGGTCAGAGTCCAGGTGATTCCTCTGCCCTCGTGCCCTTTCTGCATGCGCCCTCCCCCACATATCTCTGGCCATGGGGCAATTCTCCAAGGAATTCTCTCCCTGGAGCCTCTTCCTCTCTTTGCCAGACAAGGTCCTTATCAAAAACTGCTCTTCAACCCCTGCTCTAGGCTGGAGAGCCCCTGAGGACAGAGGCTGTCAATCCCAAAAGCCAGGGGTCCCTCTGAATGGTCCCCAGAGACCCAGGGAATGCCCATCTTAAGCAATTAGTATTCTGTGGGCATGGAGAATGAGCACTGGGCTTGGAGTCTAGGAGAATGAGGCTGAGGCCTTATTCTGGCCACTAACCAGCTGTGTGGCCACGAGCAAGGCACTCGACCTCTTGGAATCGGTGCCTTCATGTGTGGAGAGCTGATCCTTCCTCACTCTGATGAGGAGCAGGTGTTCTAGGTGTTCCACATGCAGCAACAAATTCGTCTTCACAACAATAACTGAGGTGAGCATTAAGATTGTCCCCATCTTACAGATGGGGAAACTGAGGTATGGAGGGCTCAAGTACTTTGCCCAAGGTCATTCAGCTAGTAGGCGGTGGAGCCAGGGCTCAAACCCAGGCAGTCTGACTCACAGTCTACATTCTTTGTCTTGACATCACACCCAGTGCAGAGGTGAGTGGTCAGTGGTTTTCCAGGTATGTTCTTTGGAACACCTAGGGTTCCCAGGAATTTCTCAGGGGCCACAGAGATGGATGCTGAGTAAATGGGGCTGTGTCCCCTCAAGCCCTGTTCAACCAAAGCAGCATGGTTTCCCTGTTTCACATCTTGGGCTTCCACAGAAAGTTCCATTTGAGGAAAGGGATGTGTTACTAAGGAAAGTTGAACCCTCCTGGATCGGTGACCCTAGGAACCCTACGGATTATTAAGGAGTGAAATGGCGAAGACCAGGCTGGGAAGATGCAGCATGAATGGATACTGTCATCTTCCAGCCAGCTGCCCCCTCCCCCAAAGATTCCCTGCCCCCCACCCCAAGCAACCCTTGGACAGCCCTTGAATCCAGGGTAAAACAACTGCTTGCCAGTGCAAATTGCATCGATGCTGTGAACAAAAGTGACACGATGTCCTCGGCCTGCACACGATATTGCCGTCAAGGGAGGCAAGCCTGTTCTTGCCTGCCAGCCAGGGTGAAACCATTCCCAGAACACGGAGTCACTGTGTCTCGGGCTGCAAGGGACCTTGGAAGTCAGGCCTCGTCAATGAGCCAACGCCCTGGGCAGCCCTGTCAGGGGCAGGAAGCTGCTTCTGCAGGATGCAGACCCTCCACAAATGGGCATTGGTAGCTAGGGCTGCTGTGTCTTGAGCTGAGACACAATCTGTCTCCCTGTCTGTCTCCCTGGAACTTCCCCCCCAAGGTCCTAAGCTTGTCCTCTGGAGCTGCTGGGAACAAGCCGGCTCCCGCTGCCACCTGACAGGCCTCCAAATCCTCGCTGACAGCTCTCATGTCCCCTTCCAGCCTTCTCCAGGCAAAGCTGTCCCCGGCCCTTCTAACCCTTCCTCGGATGACATACATGGTTTCAAGTCCCCTTAGCGTCAGCAGTATTAACATTTGGGGAAAGAAAATATTGCAGCCCTAGTCAGCCTTTGACAGAGCTGAGTTCCACGACCTATCCTTGGGCAGAGGAGACATCTGGGTCCCAGGGATGAGACACAGACAAGGGCAGACAGATGACATGGGGAGACCTGGGAGGCTGGGTGAGCCAGGAACAAGGAGAGCTAGGCCTCTGGGGTCCAGTCCCAGGGGTGCCTGGACGTGAGATGTAAACTCAGGCATGTCCCTGCCCCGCTGCCCAGGCCTTTGGTGGCCATGTCAACCGATTAGAGCCCAGGATTAATGACAATCCAGTAGAGTCCTGTGGGCTTTGCCAGGTGCTGTGGGCATAGCCCATGGTTCTGACCAGGCCACCCCACCGGGAGCTCTCAGGGTAAATAAAACCTGTGTGCTTGAGGAGGTGGCCCCCTTTTGAAGGTGGACAAGATGCCCACACACAGCCTTCCCTTCTAGAGCATCAACTCCATGAGGGCAGGGCTCAATCTCGTGTTCACCGCTGTCTTCCCAGCACCAAGGACAGAGCCAGGCATATAGTAGGTGCTCAATAAATGCTTGTGGAATGAATGAGTGAGGAGGAATCCCAAGCCTCTAGGAATCATAGTAATAGAGGCTACCATTTGTTAAGTGCCTACTGTGTACCAGACTATGAAGGTAGGGGCTGTATCTGCTTTGTTCATTCTGATAACCTCTGTGACAGGCAAACCCACAGGAGGTGCTCAGTAAATATTTGTTGAATGCCCAGTGCTTGCATATGTTTTCTCACTTGTCACCCAAACAAGATGGGATAGAAGAGATGGGACGGGCTGCAGTGACAGAGTTTGAGAGCCTCTCTCTTTTAAACACACAAACACACACACACACACACACCAGGATCCCTTCTGGTCCTCCCCCATGCCCATCTTTGACTGACAAGTCCTGATTTTTCTAGACCCAGATGAAAAGCACCTCCTCCAGGAAGCCTTCCATAATCTCCCCAGTGGGAATTAATTTCACAGAGCTCCCATCACACTGTGCCTGCACCCTTCTTTTAAGGTGCAGTGACGAAGTGCCAGGGCTCTGGAGCCAGACTGTCAGGCAATTCGGATTCTTATTCTTCCAAGCTGTGTGACCTCATCTCTGTGTGCCTTGGTTTCCCCATCTGTAAACAGGGATAGTACAGGCCCCATAGCACTACTGTGAGATTTAAAGGAATTAGCACAAAGAATGCACTTAGCACAGTGCCCGACACAGAATAAGTAGGCAGTAAGTGCTAGCTATTATCGTAGCATTACCACGTCGAACCCTGCATTAGAGACATCTGAGGCATGGAGTTGGCCCTCAGTGTGTTGAATGAAATACTGAATACACATTTAGTTTTCCCCACAGTATAGCGGAAGCCAGGGGTCACGTCTTATTCCATCTTGTGCACCCCTGATCCCTACCCCAGGACCTGGCCCAGGGCTTAACCAAGAGCAAGCATCAGTGAACACCTATGGCAAGGAATGGGGAGGGCTGAGGCCTGGGGCTGGGGGGTGAAGGTGAGCAACAGTTGGAAGCCAGGCTGGGCTTCAGGTGTGAACTGCAGACCTGACCCCGTCCCTTGCCAGGGCTCTGCCCCCACTCCCAACTCCTTCTCATCTCCTCAGCAAGCCATGATTTATAGATGAACAGAATCAAACAGGGCCGCTGGCTGCTAAGATGCCCTGAGGAGCTGCCGGAGAGGGAATGGACTTCTGAGGGCAAGCTCACCAGCTGCCCAGGGTGGAACAGGAGGGGAGGGGGGAGTAGGTGCACACCTACAGGCCAGAGACATGGACACCCATGGCTCACATACACATACATGAGCCACGGAGACTCACCCTTGGCACAGACGCCTGTGCCCGCCTTCCGCGTATAAACACACGTGCGCGCGTGCACACACACACACAAGCCATGCTGACTCACCCCTTGAATGGACACCCATGCTCACACTCACACACAAACATGCACACACACCCACGGTCACGGTCACGGTCACGGTCACGAACAGATGCCTAGACCACTCTGCTGTCCACGAGGTCTAAATGTTCATGCACTTCCTCTGGCCTGGAATTCTCTCCCCATGCACATCTGTCCTCTGGCGCAGAGCAGTGGGACAGGCAGCAGACTTGCAAATGACTTGGGTTCAAGACCCAACTCTGCTCCTGGCCAGTGACCCAGGGTGAGTCCCATTCTGGGCCTCAGTGTTTTACCTTCAAATGATGATAAGAACCCCTGCCCTGCCCTGCTGGGGTGTTGTCAGGATCAAATAATAGCTAACACTCATTGAGCACGTGCCTTTTGTGGCAGACACTGTGCCAGGAAGTCTACAGGCACCATCTCATGTGATCTCCGCAACCTTTACCATTATTATCCCCATTGCACAGAGGAAAAAACAGGTGTGGAGAATTAAGGCAACTTGAACTTGTCCTTGACCCTGCTATGGCTGTCCCCCTCTGAGCTGAAGCACGTGACAGCACTCTGTAACATGCTACACTGCGTGACCCAGCCACACCCCACTTCCCTCCTTCCTTCAAGAAGGCCAGCCTCTTTCACACTTGAGACTTCACATAAGCTCTTCCCTCTGCCTGGAATGCCCTCCCTTCTATTCTCTTCTTTCTATTCTCAAGATCCCTAGACAAAGATGGTCTTCATTCCCTCCCACATTCCTTTCTGTTGCCCCTGTAACTATGACAATTCATCACTGTGGATGAATAATTAACATTTTGTATGTCTTTCCCCCACTGGGAGCACTTGGAGGGCTAAGACCCCCCAGATCACTCATCTCTGTAGCCCAAGGTCTGGTACATAGGAGAGGCTGGATAAATATGTGCTAAACAAATGCATGAAATTATTCAAGGTCCACGTGAGCCTTCCTCCTCCAGGAAGCCCTCCCTGATGACAAGCGTTCACAGCAGTCTCCAAACTTGAATGAACTGCCTTCTGCCCAGCCTCCTTTTCTTGGGAGTAGGCCTGTCCTCCAAGCAGGGCCAAGAGGTTCTCCTCATTGCTCGATGTCTCCGACAGCCCATAGTCCAGGACACGATATAGAGGAGCCATCGGACATGCTGGAAATCTGGGCACATAGGCTCTTTTCCCCAGAATTCACTTGCTCTGACACTCTCAGATGGTGACACACACACTCCCCACATCTAGCCCGTCCAAAGTTGTCCCATCACCCCCACACCCTCCTAACGTCCTGGAGTCCTCCTCAGATCCCAGGCCCTTGCTTTCCTCACCAAGTGCCTTTAGTCATAGTAACTAATGTATGCTCAGCACTGAATCACGTTCAGTCCTTAGCACCCTCTGAAGGTAAATCCTCTTATCCTCATTTTACAAAGAAGGAAACTGAGGCTCAGAAGGGGTCAACACTTTCCCACACAGCAGAAGAGAGACAAAGCTAGGATTGAGCCTGGAGTCTGGAAGACCTCAACTCTGTGCCCCATAGAAGCTAAGCCTTAAAATAAGTTGCTCTGAGGATAGACGGAAGGGAAGAAAGCAATGGAGTGAAGACAAAACAAAACGCAGCCAGGGAAAGGGTTTCCACTTCCCCACGAACTTCCCCAAGCACTTTAGCGACCCCTCTTACCCACACACCTTTGCCACGGCTCCTTCCCACCTCCACTGCCCCAGCCCTTGGCCTCAGTAAAGCAGCCTCATTAGACAGATGCTCAGATGTTCTCAAAGTCTCAGAACAGGTTGGGGGTTGGGTGCCTGGGGCCGGGCAGGAGCAGGAAGAAGAGGCGGGTGGGGTACCTGAGGACTTTCCCAGGGCCGTGTCTCTGGTGCGGACTAGGGTGCAACCACTATTCCAGAGACAAAGCAGTGATGCTGCGGATCACATTCCCATCCTGGTCCTGCCTCCTCCCACTTGATTCTGCACGACAGTGCATCATGCCCCAGCGCCTCCCCCCACCATCCTTCGGTGGCTGCAGGATGACGTTCGAGGTGGAAAACAGCGAAAGCTGGAGTCACAGGTTTCCACAGGAAGCACCCCTCCACGTGCACGGAGAGCAGATGGAAATGGGGGAAGGTGGGAGGGCAAGGGCAGAGCCTACCAGCCCCGGGGCTATTTGGGCACATGGGCAGGGAACATTTCCGGTGCCTATCCCACCTCCCTTCCTCTTCTCAACCCAACACGCACAAGAAAGCCAGAAAAAGGCAGAGTGTGGGAGAAAGCAACAGAAAACCAATGAGCTAAACTCTGAACCCCAGACAGCCGGGCAAAGCTCCAGGCCTCGAAAGCAGTGTTGGCCTTACCTGGGGCGGGAACAAGGCTGGCAAACAGGAGCCCTGAGGGAAATTGTTTCGGAAAGTTACAAGTAGCTGAAAATAGGGGCTTAGTGAGAGCAAGCCTCCTCAACCTTGACTGTAATAAAAACAGATAATGTGTGAGTGAGCTAGGGAGAGGGTGCTGGCAGGGGCCGCAGAGGCCGCCTGGATGCAGACGGTTTAGAATTCAGAGGAGATGCCAAGTGAGTAAACAGCGAATGAAGGATTATCCGGATGGGCCAGGAGCCGTTCCAGCAAGAAATTGGACAGGGACCTGTCAGGATCCACAGCACTCCGACTCCTCATCAGGGAGCGGGGCCTGGTGAGCTACGAGGGCCTCATCCACACCTTCTCTACCTCTTCCAGCAGAGAGCGTGGCCTTGGTAATAATGGCTCAGGTTTGTTCAGTGCAGAACAGTTTACGAAGTGCTCCAGAGCCTACCGAGGGTTTTAAATCCATCGTCATTTTTTTTTTTTTTTTTGCGGTACGCAGGCCTCTCACTGTTGTGGCCTCTCCCATTGCGGAGCACAGGCTCCGGACGCGCAGGCTCAGTGGCCATGGCTCACGGGCCCAGCCGCTCCGCGGCATGTGGGATCTTCCCGGACCGGGGCACGAACCCGTGTCCCCTGCATCGGCAGGTGGACTGTCAACCACTGCGCCACCAGGGAAGCCCCATCGTCATATTTAATGGAGGTGATGGGGGCATCTTCTGCCTGGTGAGCCCCTCCTTTCACCATAGCCACCCCCCGCCAAAACTCCCACAGTTCCTGGCTTAGGAAAGCCTGGTGCATCTGGCTTCAGTCTTCAGCCTCAAAAGAGGGGGTGCGGGGGTAATAGGCCATCTGTAGACCCCACAGAGCTGCTGAGTATGGAAGTCATCAGGGTCAAAGCCATTCAGGACAGACAGGGCCAGGTGCCAGCTCTGAGCAGGGAGCCCAGACTGAAGGGTGTCCAGCCAGAAGTTAGCCCGGAACATGCCACCCACCCTGATCCCAAAGCTGATGAGCTGTCTGGGCAGCCATGGAAACGATCATGTCTGTCAGGGCAACAGGACCCCAGGAAAAGGAGGAGCTCAGCGGGAGGGTCTCTCCAGCAGGAGTGTGGAGCGGCGGCAGAATCAGGGACGTGTGATGATTCAGTGCAGGCCTTGACCACTAGTTACTCTTATGAATAATGCACTGTTGTGCCTTGGCCTAAATCAGCATCTTAATGTTATTAATAATACACGGCTGCAAAGAAGCTGGGGTTGGAACGGTGTGCTGTATTTTATCTGGGGATCTCAGAGCACTTAAGAGTTCCTCATGCTGATGACTCAACACTGCCTCCCCAAGTCATAGGCTTCCTTACAGGACAGGGCACCTGTCCTGCCCTGACGCCCTCCCACCTGAAGCTTGGAGCCATGAAAGCCACAGGGTCTAGGAATCTTCTATCCTGGGATTCAGATTCTTGACTTGAGCTTTTGGTGGCGGAGGGGGTCCACTTAATCTTCACCAGCTCAAGGGCTCTCGGGGATGCAACATAATGTGAAGCTGCTCTCAGAGATGGTCAGGAAGGAGGGATATCACCAGTGGGAATCTAGGTGTGGGAGAGATGGATGGAGAGAGACCACTGTGGATCTGAACCCAGTTCTGCCACCCACTGTCACTGTGGCTGTGTGACCTTAGTCAACTAACTCAACTGCCTGGCCCCAAGTCTCCTCGTTAGAATATAAGGTGTCTGAGACTCCCTCTTCGAGGTGCCATTCTTCCATATTCTGGGGGTATTGTTTGCACCACAAATATTTGGATGGATCCACAGAGCCCGCTGCTCTGAACTCCGTCCGCGGTGCTGAAACAACGATCGGCCCACGGCCTCTGTCCTTGGTGCTGAAACAGAAACTCAGTCCCGAGGCTGCCCCCTCCTCCAGGCCACCCCGTGCATTGCCCCGGGCGAGCGGAATTCAGGAAACCAGAACCTTTTTCAGGACTGCAGCGTAGCGGTCCTACCTTACTCTGCTAATCACTCCCTGAGAAGTCCGAAGTTGAAGCCACAGCAGTGAGCAGCCCGACCTCAAGAGCCCCCTTTCTTGGATGAGGTCCGCATATACCAAGAACCCCAGTCAGCAGCCCTACTCCAGACAAAAAGAGTTTCCCCGCTAATGTAAATGCCGCATCCCATTCCCTCAGGGGACCCCGCCGCACTGCCTCCTGGCGGCTGGCGCGGGTACTGCGCTCAGAGCAGGAACACAGACGGTCCCCAGCGGTGGCGCTGGGCGTGTGGGGAAGGAGCGGCAGACGCCGCCCCCTCCCCACTCCCGGGGCAATCTGGAGCTCTGAGCTTGCAGTGCTGCCCAACACCCAAAAGCTCCAGGCTGTCTGACTGTTTTCCAGCCACCCTGGGGTGCCATGCTACCCCATTCAAGGCAAAGACTCAAACCACATTGCTGGACCCTACCAGGTGGAACGTCCTGTTCCCTCCTCCAAGGTGGGTGTGGTAGACCTGTTTAAACAAACCCAACCTTTTCTCCCGCTGCTGGGCCAGTCCTAACGAGATGAACACACAGACCTGTCATACGCCTCCACCGGGGCAGAGGCTCTCTACCTCACACCCACCCACATAAGAAACTTGCCCACAGCTCTTGCCTAGGAAGAAGTGTGGGTTGGGGGAGAAGCCCACAGCTGCAGCCCACTCCTCTCCTCCCACCCCACCCCACGGGTAGGGGCACTCTGAGAAGCAGATCTGCTTGGTTAGCCTCACTGGGTGTAGAAATTCCCCTCTTCTAAAAACAAACAGCAAAACAAAACCACCTGAAGAACACCCCAAATCAGCTTCTCTGGATCCAGGCATGGAGTAAAGATAATATCCTTTAATTACAGTAGACATAGCTAATATCAAATATTGAGCACATACTGTAGGCCAAGCACTGTACTAAAAGCTCTGCGAACATTATCTCATTTAGCCTTACCAAACCTCCCTCTCCCAGGAAAGCATCAGGATCAGCATCGTACAGATCGGGAAAGTGGAGCTCAGAGAGGTGAGGCGACCACTCAGGGTGATGCAAGTGTTGAGACTGGCATGGGAAACCACATCTGTCTGCCCTTAATCTTGCAGCTCAGCTGGGTCTACCTCACCGTCCTTCCATGTTCTTCGGGAAGCCTCAGTGCCACTTAGGTGTTTCCAGGACTACCCCACCACTCCACGATCCTCACGTCTCAGCTGAGAGCCACATGGAGGAAGACAGTAGCACCTCACACTCCCACAGCACTTTGAAGCCTGCAAATTGCTTTCATAGCCACTGTCCAAATCAGCCCTCATGGCACTGAGGCCCTCCTTTGATTTTACAGGAGAGAAAAAACTAAGACTCAAAGGAGTAAGTTTTGTCCCAAGTCACACAATGAGCAGTGGAGCCAGAAGTCAGATGAAGATGGTGGGACTCCCAGCCCAGTGCTCTCTCTCGCCACTTCTTCAAGGCTGGGGTCCTGCAGGCAAGCCAGAAAGTGGGTCTTAAGGGCTTTCATCTCAGGTCAGGCTTCCTGAGGCCCTGACCTGAGCTGCTTCCCTTCTCCTGCTCTCTAGGGGCCATCTGTTGGCTCAGCTCTAACTTGGAGTCTCCAAGTCTCATTCTAAATGAAATTTTTTTCCAGGCAATTACTTCCTGCTAATTAGGAGGCAAGATTGACAGTCCCTGGGCCCTGGGCTGACCCCTTTACTTAACTCACAGGGGTGGGGGGTTCTTGAGGTACTAGGTAGCAGCACCAGCCACAGAAACTGCCTGGATCGGCCCCATCGTTTGAAGGAGGCCAGGAAACTTATGAGGGCAGGGGGACTGGTGGTGGAGTAAGAGGCTCCAAGGAATGGGAAGAAGGGAGGTGGGGATGCTGAGGGGGGAGGGACTCTGAAGTGGAAGAGAGCCAGGGGACAAGAAGCTGGAAGGAGCCTAGACGTGCCACGCAGAGTAAGAGAGAGACCTAGGCTCAGGAGCAGCAGGGGGAGCCGGGAGGATCCAGAGAACCGGGGACACGTCACAGGGAAGAAAAAGGAGGCATCTCAGGAAGCAGGAAGACAGAAGAGGAGGGAGAGATCTCCCTTCTGCAGAGGGAGGAAAGAAGGCACCCTGGAAAATGGTCAAGATTACAGAAGTGGAAGAGGTAGAGGCGGGGGGATACTGGGAGCCTCCAGAAAGGGGAAGGAGAGAAGAAGGAGGAATTGCTAAAGGAAATCCCTGGGGAGAAGGGGAGGCGAGCGGGGGAGGACAACTGGAGTGGCGGCTCTCAGGGCCCCAGGAAGGGCCCTCTCTACATCATTGTCCTTGAGCCCCCCCCAATGTCAGTGCCCAGCCAGTCGGGCCTGCACGCCCTCCTACGCAGCCACAGGTGTAGGCGGGCATGATGGCAGGCCACCAGCCGGCTCAGGCCCCAGATGCTCCACTCACCCAAGGCAGCCAGCAGACTTTCCTTCCTGCCAACCTGCCACCCCCTCCAGCAGGCTAAGCCAGGACCCTCCTGGGTCACAAAACCACATGACCAAGGGGCTCTGGGGCCATGTGGTCCAGCCCCTCCACTTTACAGGGGGAGGATCAAGGCCCAGAGAGGGAAGAGTGCTTGTCCAAGGTCATAGAGCCAGTGAGTGATGAGGCCAGGTGAAAAGGGATCAGGGGCTAAGCTGCAGTGGTGGGTCCTGTTCCCTCCTGGGCAAAGCCAATAACAGGAGACAACACAGGTCTTGGTCGCCAGCAAGTCAGCCCCTGATCAGTCTAAGCTCTGTGGAGCGTGGGGTGGCAGGCAGAAGGGAGTGAGGGTGGCCAGGGGCTGGAAGGGAAGCAAAGGAAGTCACCATTTATGGAGCACTGGGTGGGAGGGTTCTGCAAGGGTTACAACTGCAGCTAACATTATTGAGCCCTTACTAGGTACAGTGTTCTCACCACTTAAGACATTACACGCAGATCTCATTTAATCCCCACGATAACCCTATAGAGTATGTATTACTGTTATTCTATTATAGGGAGGAAACTGAGACTCAGGAGGGTTGAGTAATTGGCAAAGTCCGCAGACTAACCAGTGGCCTGGTTCTAACTCAGGCGGCTGGCCACTGCTTTGAGGACCTCTCTACCCCAGCTCAGATCCCAGAGTTCCCAAGATCCCAGCCCAGCCCTGGCAGAATCTAGGCCCCAAATGCCAATGGGGTTACAGTTCTGTGTTGTGGAGGCTTCTTGTGGCCCAAAGGAGGTCTCCGACTTGAACAAGCCCTGTCTTAAGGTGCTGGAGTCTGGGTTCTAGTCCTGGCTCTGCCACTAACATACTGTGTGACCTTGGGCATGTCATTGGCCCTCTCTGGCCTGGTGCTCCCACCTACATCATCAGAAGGTAGGACCAGATAACAAGAGCTAGTATGCACTGTGCTAACTCTGTGACAGGCACGGTTCCAGGCAGTGTGTGGACATTAACTCGGCGAACCCTCCCAGCAGCCCTCTGAAGTAGGAGCTATTATTGTCTCCATTGGGGAAATGAGGCAACGAAAGGTTAAGTAACTTGCCCAAGGCCACAAAGCTAATCAATACGTGGCCGATCTGGGATTCGCACCCCATTGCTTTTGATGCAGAGCCCCTGCTCTGGCTGCTACTCTGCATTGTTTCCCTAATGACTCTCTCAGCCCCTGCTTGGTGCCCCAGAGAAATCTGCCTATGTCCCTCTGCACAGGCACACATGCCATCATATTTCCACATGGGAAGCACACACACCATCATGTGTCTGCATGACACGACATGCGTTTGCTCATGCTTCCACGCCCGCTCCTGTGCTTCCACCCAGTTTCTGTCTGGAATAGCCACACACGGCCATCCATGTCTACAAGAACAGGCCAGCTCTGGCAGGCCCACATGCACGCATACACACGGACGGCCCCCTTTTCTGGGCTGACTCGTGGAAGCCGTGTGCCAGGCTGCAGCACATGGCCATGTGGTAGTGATGTGGGCCGCCACACCCCTTCTCCTCTGCCCCCCTCCAGTGCCTGGGTGGCTCGCACGTCACATCCCGCACCTGCCGGCACCCCCATCCACGCTGCCTTCCTCACACCTCTCCCCTAACAGAAGCGGGCACCTTCTCCAGGAAGGAAGCAGGCACACGCCCAGCCTGGCTCCCACAGCCCAGAGATGCCAGCCAACCTGGGGGTGGAGAGGGAGAAAGAGGCATCGATCGGAGGCTCTGGGGGCCCGAGGTCCACGGTTCCTGTCTGAGACTAAGCCCTCCCTTAGGTCTGAGTGCCAGAGCTGAGCTCTCAAGACCCTAGAGATGCCAGCTCCCCTTTGCATTGCCAGATATGGAGCCAGACGGGGGACCAGGGGACAGTGGCTCTGCCCATCGCTCCCGAGCAGGACTGTGGTGCCGAGAGGGCTTCTCTGCCCAAGTTACCATCGCACCCCCTACAACCCCATCCCTGGTCCCTGCTCTCTCCTCTCTCTGCCCAAGCATCTCAAGAGTTCTGGGTATTTTTAGGCCTCAGCTGACAGGCTGTGAAATCGCTCCCTTCACACCTCCCGAACCAGGCGGGGGCTGGAGAGGGAGGAATGGGGTTCTGTGTGCGGGGGGTACACACACAGCCGATTCATCAGGCTCCTCCAGGGCTGGCAGGTGCCAAGCAGGGAGTAAGGGGTGCCTCCCCTTGAGTGAGAGGATCCTTCCATGGGGCCTGGAGAGAGGGAGAGGAGACAGGGTGGGAAGGAGGCTCCGCCCCACTCCAGGGACCTGAGAACAAAGCTTTAGGGGACACCGAGCGCTAAAGCAGGTGCTGGGGCCAATACTGATGCCCAGCCCTCCCTTCCGAGTGATGGGCCGAGAGACAGGCTGGCTCAGATCCTAGTGGGATAAGGGAGGCACAGGACAGTGTTGCCCAGTGGTTAAGACCTAGGTTTGGGAGTGAAGCTGACTTGCAATCTCATCCCCGCTCTACTGAGTGACCTGGTGAGACACGCCACCTCTCTGGGCCTCAGTTTCCTTATCTGTACGACAGTGGTAATGATATCTCCCTGAGGGACTGCTGTGAAGATTAAATGAAACATGTAGGTGAAGAACAAGACGCTCTGTGGACCCACCAGGCACTAAGAGATTCTCCTTTGCTGCTTTCCCTTACCGGCAAATCCTCCTAACTATTTCTTCTCTGGGCTGCCTTCCTTACCATGATCCCTGAGGCAGGAGCCCATAGTTCAGCCTGGCTCTTTGGTGCCTGCTGGACCCTCTCCCGCAGGGGAATAAATCCCCAGCTAAGGTGGTTAGAAAACGTAGACCATCCCCACCCCCCTGCTTCCTGCTGCAGGGCACACATACACATCACGTGTGCACATGGACCCAAATGCCAACATGCTTGCATGCTGCCAGTGCCTGGGTGTGAGAGCGTTTGCTCTGGGGTGGCCCCCTAGGGAAGTGGGAAGATGTACCCAGGCCCTGCTGTGAAAGGGCCCCTGTGCCAGGGGCCGTGGGCACAGGGAGGGGGGCGGCCTGCCTAGTTGCTGTGGAGACAGGTTGGCTCTGGTGGGGCTCTGGAGCTCAGGCCTGGCAGCTGGAACTTGAGCTGTGCGGCTCCTCCAGGGCTGGGCCCTGATGCCCACGGTGGGGGCAGCGGGTGCAGAGCGATTCTCAGGAACCTTAACTGCGTTCGCTGGGCCCTGGGCCTGTCCACCTTGGCTCTACATTTCTCCCTGGGAGGCTTTCTCTGATACCCCAGCCCCCTAGGTAAGCCCCCGGTGGGGAGGGAAAATCTGTGCCCACCTGCGCCAGGCTGTCCCCTTGACTGCCCATTACCCACCACAAGCTTTCGAAGGCCAGGGTCCCAGACCACCTGGTATGGGTGCTTTGGACACAGCCTTGTGCAGGTGAGGGACTGAGGAGGGTCTGGGCAGAGGTGGGAAAAGATATGTTAATGGCTGGGCCTCCAGCTCCAGATATGGGCCTGTCTCCAGGCTTCCCACCCTCCACACTGCCACCGAGTTAAAGTTCTTTATAGAGATATGCTTGAAAGCCATCCATGGCCCACCATTGCCCTAATTAAAAAAATAAATAAAGTCCAGCTTTCCTATTTCAGAATGCCAGGACCTTCATAATCTGGCCCAGCCCACCTCTCCCAACCCTCAACTCCTGCTATTTAAAGGACTCCCTTCCCGCCCCCCACGCTCAGACACTCACTGCTGCCTCGACTGGCCAAGACCTGTCACAGCTCTGGGCCATTGCATGTGCTGTCCCCACCACGCAGAATGCCTCCTCCCTGCCTGCTCACATGGCAAGCTCTTATTCTTCCTCCAAGACCCAAAGCCCTGGACCCAACGCTCATGCTCCTGGGTCTGGTGGTGTGGCTGGAATCCCAAATCAACTTCTAACTGCAAGTGCCCCCGTCCCAGAGTGGTCTGAGGACGGACGAGCTAACGTACGTCGTGGCACCTATGGAACGCTCCACACATCTTTGCTGTTTTGATGGTAACTGACAGACTCTGCCTCAGTGAAGCCCTCCCCAGGCCTCCTCCACCAGGGCTGAGGCAGGCCTATCCTCCTCAGAGCTTCCGGAACCCTCATCCCACACATCAATCACTCGGTGCAGGGTGATGTTGATAACAGCTGCCGTTGACTGAGTGTTTACTATGTGCAGGGCTTTCTGCTAAAGATGTTTTCTGCCTTATCTCATCCTCCAACCCCATGGGAGGTAAGAACCATCATCATACCCATTTAACAGAGGAGGAAACTGAGGCCAGGGTGGTGAGTAACTTGCTTCAGGGACACAGCCGCAAATGTCTCCGCCAGAAGCTGTTTGACCCCACAGACCTAGCTTAAGCAAGCCATCCCCTGCTTCGCAGACGTAAAGTGCGCAGCACGTACTGCATGCTCCACAAATAAGAACTTGCTATTATTGTCCTATTGTTATTATCAGGGGAGGGAACAGGGTATGCTGGGTGACCTAAGAGGGGCTTCCTTAGGCTGAACCCCCTATAAAGCAGGGGACCCCCATTTTCCTGGAGAAAGAAAGTGAGGGCTCAGAGGGGCCCTTGGGCTGCCAGGGACTGGGGTTGGGATGGCAAGGATGTGTACAGGGAGCCCCGATATCTGGACCCGGTGGACCTGAGGAGCCTGAGACAGGCTGGAGTGAGCGAGTGCGCGAGGGTTTCACGGCAGGCCCAGGCTGGGCAGAGCAGGAGAGGGCCTGCCGTGCCACTGGTTGATCTGGCCACCACTCTCTGGCCCCACTGACACCACCCCGTGGTAATGAGACGGATCCAATTTGTACCCAGGGCCCCGCCGGGAGCATCTGCCACGGCAGGGTTTGAAGTAATTTAATTGGACACATTCGCCACACAGCTCTGTCCTCTGCTCCCCTCGTGGAGGGCCTCAAGCAGGCACCCCTCGGGGCCTCCCACACCCACCACCCCGCCTGGCTGGAGGCAGGGTGCTCGCTTCGCCAGCTAGCCCTGTGAGACGGACCTGCTAGGACAGACCCCTTGGCACCCCACCTCTCTCATTTTGGGGGCTCCTGAGGGCTCTAGAACCACAGGGCTGGGGTTTTGGGGTTCTCTAGGCCCAAAGTTCTCCCCTTTCTCTGATGCAACCAGCAACTCCCAGCTGGGGCTCAGACATCTCCCGCCTGCCTCCTCCGATGGGCAGAAAGGGTCACCCCCTTTTCTCCCCGAGCCAGCTGGAGAACTGCAACTTCCTGCACTCCAGGAAGGGCATCGAAGAAGGAGGGCCACTACCAAGATTGGGGTTGGGTGGGCAGTTCTCTTAGGGCTCTGGGAAGGGGTACATACACACACACACACACACACACACACACACACACACGGACAGACCCACACGCTATCGTGGACATGCCTGTATCTGTACAGGCCAAAGCCCCACCCCCCCCACCCCCCATCCACGCCCGTGCATGCCACACAGCCAGGTGAGGCCCTGCTCCCAGCAGATGGAACCCTCGGAGGTGGCCAAGCTGGCAGGTGGGAGGGTGTGGCAGGGGGCAGGCAGGGCCCCTGGAGGGCACAGGCCCCGCCTGGCTGGGTACAGGGCCAGGGGAGCTGCCCTCCCCCAACGCTTTCTGTCACAGCTCCCCGGGCACCTCGACGCACCTCGCTGCAAATCCACTCGTTAGCTGCTGTTTACAGCGGGCACGGAGCTCAGGCGAGCACAGCGATTACGGCCGTCCAGGTGTCACCCGCGCACACCCCGGTGCACACGCAGCGTAGCGCTTCTGTGCACCGGCCCCGCCCTCCCGCTCCCTGGGTGCTGCAGCCCCACACACTCAATCCCTTGGACACGTCAACTCCCCAAATCACCATACCGTCCCAGATCACCACACCGGTCGGCTCCCAGCCCAGCCTCACAGGCGACACACCTCTTCCAAGGGGCTCCTCCAGGCAGAAGCTGCCGAGTCCCCCAGGGCAGGCCCGACGTGCCAGCCCACTTTCTGACCATCTGGGTCCAGAGTTCCAGGCACAGGCTCTGGGCGCCGTCCAGCCCCTTCCACAGGTCCCATGCTGCCTGCCAACTCCATTCCAACCCCTGGGGAATTCTGCTGGGTGAGACCGAAGTCCTGCCCTCCAGACACAAGTTGGACAGGGCCCAGCAAGGCTGCCCCTTCTGCCCGGAAGGTCAGGGACATCCACATCCATGGAACTGGCAAGGTCCACCCGGCACCACTGGCTGGGGTCCCCTGGCAAGGCAGGTGGGCACCCGGGCCGGCCTGGCACAGGCTGGCTCTGGCACCTGGCCAGACCAGTGACAGCTCCAACAGAGAGCGCTGACCTTACCGGCGGCATGTGCCACCTGCCCGGCACTGCCCAGGGGACAGGGCGCCGGCTCCACGCAGGGCTGCCCGTGCCCACCTGAGATGCCTCCGTGCCTCTGAGGAGCCTGGGCAGCCAGCTGCTCTTCCAGCCAAGAGTCCTCTGCTCAGGACTGGGCCTCCCGCACGCCCCCCCGACCCCGAGGCCCCCCCCCACACCACGAGGCCCCCCTTACCGCTCCTCTTCCTGCTGGTCCCAGCCTCACTCCCCTGTGTGAAGCAGTTATTGAGAACTGTCCATCAGATTCAATAAAGATTCAAAGCCCCTGAGAGAATGGGGGTGGGTGGGCGGGGAGTGCGGGTGGGGAAAGGAGGAGTGGGAAGGGGGGGCCCACACGCTCCTCCTCTGCCTGTGCCTCAGGCAGGGCTGGAGAGGGTAAGAAGGGGACAGTCCTCCACCATCACTCTATGTGGCCTGCAGTGCCCCTTGGGCCTGAGCTTGGGGTCAGCCAGGGGCAGGGCCCAGCTGTCCGGGGCCTGTCTTTGTTCGCCTGACACCCACCTGTTCCTCTGCCTTCCAGCTGCCCCTCACCTGTCACCTGCTGGCCTGTGGGTTCCCACCCCAGTCCAGCCTGCTCTAGCCCCTCTTCCCCGACCAGGAGGCGCTTTGAGGCTCTCTCCCTCTCCACCATCCCCCAGTCCTGAGCACCCAGCCTATCGGTCAAGCTGTCCCCACAAGGCCACTGAACAGCACGATCCAAGGCCGAGGGGCAGGGGGCAGTCCTGTCTCCCTGGAAATGCTACAGCTTGGAGGCACTGGCTACCCTGACCCAAACCCTGCAGAAGTCATACATCCAGCCCTGCATTTTGGACCTATTCTGTCCCAAGTGCCCCTCACAGCCATGGCCCGCTGGGGGTCACTTGATCTTCAGTCCCAGACTGTGAGTCAAGCCCAGGAGGCAGGCCAGGGAGGTCTGGGCCGGTGCAGATGGGGTAGCTGGGGGTGGGGGGAGGGTTTGTCAGTGAAATGGTCCGTCAGGTCTCCTTGGACAGTCCCACACGCCAGTCCCTGTCCCTAAACTTGATGGCCCTCACAGCGTACACCGCTGATCTGCCCTTTCAGCCCCCATTCCTGCGCCACGCGCCACCCAACAGCCTCTGTCCCTAACTTGTGCCCAGTGGGTGGAGGGTTGGCCTGGACAATCGTGTGGATCCTCCTGCCTTGAGAGAGAAGACCCTATGTGCCAAGGCCCCCTGGCCCATGCAGAGGGTCCCCCACACTCCCTAGGAATGACCTGCCTGGAAGAGTTGCTGTAGGGGGCAGAGCCCACTAACAGGTGGGACAGACAGAGAAGACTTCAAGCACTGCTATCCCCAAGGACAAGTTCATAGAGGGCTGGGGGCAGGGCTGGCAGTCCTCAGGACCTGAACCCTCTCCCAGAGCTGCTGCACCAGCCCAGACTTCGCCTCTCTGGCCTTACTCACCCGCAAGGTCACCTCTCCCTCCCTCTCTCCCTGCTGCCGTCCTGCCTGCCCACGGCAACACTGACCCCTGCGGGCCTGCCGAGGCCCTGCCCTGCCGGGGGACAGGGACACAGGGAGGCCTGGCCAGGCCAGCTTTGGGATGGACAGAGGATGGAGGCGGAGGGCCGGGAGAGGGCCGCATGTCTATTGGAGGGGACAGAGGGGGGATTGCAGGCATGGCTGGGGGGAGGCGAGGCAGAGTTTGGAGCAGAAGCAAGGGCGGGGGGCGGGTCTTCGTTCTTCACTGGGCTGTGGCTTTTCCCCACAGTCCCTTGCTTCAGCCACAAAAGGAAGAGAATTGCCTGGAGGCTAGGGGCCCACAAGGGGAGGGAACTGCTCCTGTCCCCTGTCAGGATAAGGGTCTTAGCAGCAGGCTGAGCCCTGTGGGGACTTGCAGAGCGCATGGGCTGAAGGAGGGGGTACACAGGGACCTTCTGGAACCATCCTGGGACAAGAGGACAGGAGATTAAGATTTTTTTTTAAAGATTGGGCCACAGGTGTTCCAGGCAGTGGGATGAGGGGATGAGGATGTAAATGGTACTGGCCTTTGGGGGACCAGACGGATGGGCCTGAATCACACGAGAATTAATTTGCATATCTTACTCCCACCTGGTGCCTGCCTTGGGGGACACATACCCTGCCTGGGGGAGCAGGGTCTGGGGAGACTGGGGTGAGCTGGGGTGGAGGGGTGGTGGTGGGAAGTCTGGCTTGGAGCTGTAGGGATTATAGGAGGTGGGCAGGGATGCCAGGGGGCACAGAGGCCAGATTGAGGCCCCCAACCCCCTGGCCCCTCAGAGATCCCCAGGGGACTAGGATCAAAAGCAAATTCTGCCCTCTCCAGCCTATGTCTGACCCCATCCAGCCCACTGTCCACATCAGAGAGAAGTAAACGTAAGGCTGGTCTGTTTCCCGGTCAGAATTGCCCCTGCCACGGGACTAGTGGGTCCTGCAACCAGAGTGGGCAAGACAGGTCTCCAGCCCAGAGAGCAAGGCCCATTCAAGGGGGAGAGGGAAAAGTCTGGGGGTCACCAGCACACCAGGGGCAGCGCTGGGTTCCAGGCCCTTTGCCCAGATGATGCCAAGCACATCAAGTTGGCCTCCATGGAGAGGGCAGAGGTGCTTGGAGGAGTGGTGATGTCATGGTGCCCAGGCGTGGGAGGAAAACGGAGGGAGGGAGAGGGGACGAGGGCAGGGCCCCAGGTCACTGGCCTAACAGGAAAGGGGAGGCTGCCAGCCTGGCAGCGCAGGGGGAGGGGAGTGTCCTCACTGCATCCCCCCTTCCATCTTCATACCCTGGAGCTGGTCTCTGAACTAAGCTGTTGGCTTCTGAGAGGGTGATCCAAGCAAGAGAACACCTCTGTCTTTGGTCCAAGTGCTGGAAGCTGGCAGTCTCTTGGGGAAAGATGCCAGGGTAGGTGACCTGGGTCCAGAGAGAGGAAGGGAGGGGTCTCCAAAGGCAATGTCCCTTCTGCCATTACCTAGAGGACATTCATAGATGGGCATGAGGTTCCAGAGAGGGAGACTGAGTCTCTTTCACCCATACACGCAAGCGCTGAATGAGTGCAATGCCTGGCACCCAGGAGGTCCTCCTCAGTGGGCTCGGGCTGCCATGACTTGATGAGGGTAAGAATGGAGGCAGTGACAGGCTGAGGCTGCCCCTAGAGGGAAAGAGCAGCTGTGGGGCTGGGGCAACAGTGGACAAAGCCGGCGCCCACTGGACTGCCCTCAAAAGCCTTGGGGCTAGATCTAGGCCCCTTCTGTGGAGGGCCTTCGAGCTATCCCTTCCCCCAGGACGCCCAACCCCCAGAGGTTAGCAGGAGTAAGCCTAGAGGCTCTTCGTCCGGGAGCAAGTCCTCAGGCTGAGGTGTCGTGCTTTCAGCATCAGAAAGAAACCCAGAAACCCAGAAGCAGAGACCCTGCTGCCAGAACTGGCAGATTGCGGGTGCTGGGTCAGGGGTGGGGCACCCCAGGTGGGAGCGGAGACTGAGACTGGGCAGGAGCTGCAGGGGACCTGCCTACAGGTGGGCGCTGTGTGAGGAGGCGTCCGGAGCCAAGGAGGAAATGGCAGAGCAATTTCCCGAGGAAGGTGGAAAGATTCCTTGGCTTGGCTTCCAGGATGCCAGGCAGACGTGGGCTCCCAGGCCACTCCCCGGCTTGGGCTCAGGAGAAATGCAAAGGAGCACGGCCTCTCCCCCTGCCAACCCTGACAGGACTGGAGTGAGTTTGGGGTTCTTTGCTTCCCCCCTCCCCAAGCCCAGGAGAACATTCCCCTGGTACCCCTATTCTCACCAATCTGTGCTCTTTTTTCCTTCAGGTACCCCTCCCTCCCTCCCTCCTCAACGCTCCTGTGGCTCACCACCCCCTAGAAGCCCCCCTCCCCTGCTGCTGCACCAGATTCCCACTTGCCCCCTGGCACCCTCTCAATTCACAGTTGGCACCGCCGATGTCACTCTGCTTCCCGGTGCCCACAACCTTGGCCGAAAGCTGCCCGGGATCCTTGTTCTGGGGTCCCCTAGCACTGGCACCCGGGAGGCACTGGTGCTGGGGACCCGGGGGTGCCTCTGAGGGCACTGCGGGGGCAGCGGCTCCTCGCTCCGCCACACACGTTGTCCTTGGGCTGCTGGGGGTGGGGGGGAGGTCCTTGTGGGGACACTGCAAAGCCGGCGCCCGGCATCAAGCTTGGCAGTGCCCGGACTGCGGGGGGTCGGGGTCCGAGCTGCTGCCGCTCAAGCCCGCGCCCCCGGTGTGGGGTGACCCTGGGTGGGGGGAGTCCGTGCGGCTCCGGCGGACAGCAGCCCCGGGCTGGGGCTCCGAGACGGCTCCCGGCGCTGCCGCCGTCCTGCCCGCCGGTTCGGGGCGCCCCAGCCCGCGCGGGGCCTCGCTTACCTGGGCTGGCCGCCTCCGGGTCCCGGTACATGGTCCCCTCGTCGCCGGCTCCCTCCGGGCTCTTCAGAGCCGCCCGTGGCCGCGCGTTGCTCCGCCGCCGCTGCAGGGCATGGGGCCGGGCGACCCCCGGGGGCGGGTCCGAGGGCGGGGGCCGCGCGGGCTGCACAGAGCCGCCGAGCCGGGGAGCGGGGGCCGCCCGCCAGCCCTCCCGCCCGCCCGCCGAGCACGCTGCAGCCGCCGCCGAGCCGCGCCGAGCCTCCTCCCTCCGGCCTGCGCGCCGCGTGTGCGCGCCGGAGCGTGTGTGAGTGTGTACGAGGCCGTGTGTATGTGTGTGTGAGCTCGTGTGTGAGCGCGCCCGGGGCACCGCCGGCGCCGCCCGCCCGCTGCCGAGCGCCTCTGCCACCGCCTGCTGCCCGCTGCCGGCCGCGCGCCGCACTGCAGCCCGCGCCCGCCGCCGCCCCGAGGGCACCACCGCCGCCCCGCGCCCCGCCCGCAGCCCCTGCAGGGAGGGCACGGAGCCCGCCGGCTGGGCTCTTTGGGCCTGCGGGTCCCGCCGCACTGATAGACCCACCCCGCCGGTGCGCCCCTGATGGCAGCGGCTTCGAACCCCGCAGGGCGGCGGAGCCGGCCACCTCCTCCGAGGTGCCCTTTGACTCCGTTCCAAAAGGCGTGGAGATCCACTCCGGGTTTTCCGCTCGGTGGCGGCTGCAGGGCGTCAGCTCCGGACTCGACAGCGCGGCGTCCCGGGAAGGGGAGCTGGCGTGTGTAAAAACCAGGAGTGGATTTTTGCCAGCGCTGAGCCTGGGTCCACCACTCTGGCCATCACCAGAGCTTGCGCACAGCTGGAGTCTAGGAGCTCCACCCTCTATGAGGGACTAGGCCTAGTGACCCTCCCCACTTAACCCAGCCGCACAATAGAAGAAAACAGACCTTTCAGCCTCTGCCCCTGCTTCTCTCGCTCCACTCCTCCAGTGACCCCCTCCTTTTCCTTGACCCCAGCACTTCACGGGGTAAGAAGGAAAGGCCTCCTTCCCCTTCCAACCCTGGGGCTCACTTGGCCCTCTCTGTCCCTCTGTAAGCTCAGCACAGTCCAAATCAGGTGAACCCTAATTCTCCTTTCTCTACAGAACTGGAACTGTTTGATTCTGGGGCAGGGAGGAGAAGGGGCCCATATCCCAGGGCTTTTAAAAGTCTGGAACTGGGGGCTTCCCTGGTGGCCAAGTGGTTGAGAGTCCGCCTGCCGATGCAGGGGACACGGGTTCGTGCCCTGGTCCGGGAAGATCCCACATGTGGCGGAGCGGCTGGGCCTGTGAGCCATGGCCGCTGAGCCTGCGTGTCCGGAGCCTGTGCTCCACAACGGGAGAGGCCACAGCAGTGAGAGGCCCACGTACCGCAAAAAAAAAAAAAAAAAAAAAAAGCCTGGAACTGAACCACTGGTGGTTTCAGGTACACCCCCTCCTCACACACACACACACACACACACAGGCACACAAATAAACCTCCTACACCACGAGATACTGACGCTGGAGCCTCACACAATACAGGGCATGCCCCTACCCTGAACTGAAGGGAATAAGCAGGAGGGCAAAAGCCCTGGGCCTGCCACAGCATCCTCCCCTCCCCTCCACTGAGAATGCAGTTCACAGGTGAACCAGGCTTTCCAGAGTCAAGGATTTCTACTGTCACCTCGAGAAGCAGACTCTATACTGCTCAGCTCACACCCAGCCACACCTCCACCTTCCCACAGCATCCACAGGGGCAAGCCTCCATCTCAAGTCTCCCTCAACACACTGACACACACAAACCATTGCCTTGAACTCACATGGAGCCAGTTACACACACACACACACACACACACACACACACACACATTCACCTCCACCCACAGCTTTTCTGGTTGAGAAACAGACAAGGAAATTCCCCCAAGCAAACCTCCATCAAGACTGTCCCGGTGGAGGACAGATTTCCTTGGATTGAATGTTCTAATTAAAAAGGGAAGGAAAAAAGTCAACTGTAGGTTCTAGCCCATAATTCCTCAGTGGCCAGAAATCTCAGCTCCTCATCCCCTGGTCAAGGGCCATTATATTTCACACACCCTGCAGCCAGTCTCATCCACATGCAGCCAAGAATTCAGGCACTATCCACACACCCCTTTTTGGCAAACCCCAGAGAACCAAGCCAACAGGCTGGGACTCCAGGGTCTCCAGGCTTGCCTTGCTCTTGCTCGCACCCCCAGCCGCCTCTCTCACTGCCCTAGTGAAGAGCAAAGAGTTCATCCCTCCCCGCCACCAAGTTCTGTACTTGGAGCCCAGAACTTATTCTTGATCGATTTTGAATGCCATTTACTGTCATTAGTTTATCCTTAACAGGGACACCACATACTCCCCATTCCCATGTTTTGCCTGTCAGGGAAGTTCTTCTAAATGTCTAACCTTGAAACATTCTCTTGAATTTGAAAGCTATTCTCTCCTGCTGGAGCATCATTGAGAGCCAAGCCAACTGTGAGTTCCTGTCTTCTGAGCACTCACAGAGGGCTTGGCACAAGCAGGAAAAGAAGCCTGGGGGAGTGAGCAGGTCCTCTGAGAAAGGAGATCAGAGCATGTGAATCACCCCTGTTCTGCCTGGTCCCTCCCAGATGAGGGCCTGGGGATTTGGCCTCTCCCCTTCCCATCCCACTCTCATTCTCTGACGCTGCTGGCCCCTGTGTCCTGGGTTCCATGTCGTGGCAGGAAATGCTGGCAGCACCTGGTTCTCCAAGGACTGTCACAGTGCTTGCTGTGGACCCCTCAGGCCTGCTTCTGATCTGGTGCTGTCTTCAGCGTCCAGGTGTCCTGGGTCCACTTTGGGAGGGATGCGAAGCAGGGAGGGACGTTCTGTCCCACAGAAGCAGATGCCAGGCCTGCACACTCCTAAACAGGGCCCCTGAGGCCACCTGGCTCTGTTGCTAGGTCACGGCAGGAGGCAGGGCTCCTGGGTTCCCCTCTGGCCTCCACCTGCCATGGTCTCCAGTGCTGCTATCTCCCCACAGCTCCTGTCCCCCCTACCCCGCTTTCTTGGCCATGAGCTGAATTATTAATAAAATGCTGAGGAAGCTGTTTGTGCAGCTCACGTGACAGAACAAACACACCTCTCTCCTCGCCACCATCCATGTAGCAAGAGACTCAGGCTCAGCATCCTCTTGATGTAGGAGAGGCAGGCTCAGAGATGGGCCGGAAGGCAGCTGCGCAGGGCAACAGCAGAGCCTGCTGATGGGCCAGACCAGGAGCAACCTGTTCTGCCACCCTGTCCCCAACCCTGCAGCTACCCCCGCCCCAGGCTTCCCCTTCCTCATCTACAGAGGACAAGAGTCTGGACAAGGTAAAAGCACATTAACAGACGTTATCTCCCCAGAAAGGACACAACGGCAAACTCCTAGAAGGCAGCTGCAGCCCTCTCTCTGCCCACCTCCTCACAGTGGAGACCCAGTAACCCCCGAATCTCAGAGGTGTACCCAGGGAGCCCACACTTCTGCTGGGTCCTGCTTTGGAGGCCTGATACTAAAGAGGCAGGGTCTGGCCCACAGCATCCAGGGAAGAATCCTAGACTTAAATTCTGATCCTGCCTCTGCCACTACCTAGCTGTTTGGCCTCGGCCAGTTACTTGACACCTTTGGGCCTCACTTTTCTCATCCATAAAATAGGGCTAATAGTTGCACCACATGGGTCTGTGAGAATACACTGGGGAGACGGCAAGGCAAGGGCTAGGTGTTTTTCTTAGTTCCCTGGGGAGTGCCCCAGGGACCAAAGACCCTGCTCCAAACTGACCTCTCATAGCCCTGGGTCCCCATTCCACATCCGTGGGTCATGTCGTAGGGCCAGAAACATTCTCTTGCCAGAAACCCCTTCCCCACTCCCAACCCCACCCACATCCTTTCTCCCTGTAACCTCCTCCCCTTCCAGATTCTGGCTCTGAGTCTCTCTCTCTCTCCATGGCTACCCTGACACCCTTGAGGGCTTGGCTCAGCAGCTCAAACCCCCATCACCCCAAAAGATGAAAGCTATTGCCTTTTCTCCTTGCCAGTCCCTGCTGGTCACAGCCCCGCCCTCAGTCAGAATCTTGGCCTTAGGCCTCTGTTTTGAGACACCCCTACCTCAGTTTCAGGCAACTCTGGGCCCCTGAGACAGACAGAGCCATGGGGGCTAGTGAGATGCCCTTATCAGGGTGCATTGTGGAATCACCTTGGCTTGCCAATTACAAGCTGAGTGACCTGAGGTAAGTGATTCCATCCTTCCAAGCCTCAGTTTACCAGTCTGTACAACAAGGATGTTGATTTTTAGCCTTAATTTGGCCTTGGACTCCTCTGGGAATCTAATGAACTCCATGGACCTCTGTTCCCTAGAAAAACACATATTCAAATACAGACACAACATTCTGTCCATAATTGGGTGAGAGAGAGTCCTACAGGTTCCAGATAAAAATCCCAGACCCAGAACTTCCCTGGCAGTCCAGTGGTTAAGACTCTGTGCTCCCACTGCAGGGGGCACGGATTGGGTCCCTGGTCTGGGAACTAAGATCCCACGTGCAGCGCAGCTTGGCAAAAAAAAAAAACACCAAACAAACAAACAAAAAACCCTGACCCAGAGATTTACAAGGTCTCGTCCAGCTCTGACAGTCTGAGCCCAGTTCTCTGCCCTACCCACCCTCCCCACAGTGATTCCTAGGTCATGGTGGGGGAGGGCTGGTGGTCTATCCCCACCATTTCTCCCTCCTGCCTCAGCGGCCCCCTCCCCCAGCACTCGCTGTGGCTGGAGCCAGCTTGCCGGCAGCTCAGACTAACATTTCACTACCTCCTGGAGCCTACTGAACAGGCTTCACCTGCCTTTCAAGGTATTTAAAGGTTTTTTGACCAAATGCTTTTTGATCCTCCGCTGATGGGAACCAAGGAGAGGCTCTTTCACCAACGGCTCCCTTCCCCCCCATAGATTAGTGACTAAGAGCTCTTTTGATACTGCAGAAACCTTCTGTGGTTTGTTCAAAGCCCTGGCCCTTGGGGGCCACCTCCCCATGAACCCAAGCCTGTCAGCTCCAGCCGCCACCGCCCACCCCCATCAGTGGCCTAGTTAATGGGGGCTACCCAGCGTTAGACGGCTCTGCCTGCAGTGGCTGGACCCCAGACCCGAGCCCCGCTGGTAGAGGGGCCAGTTCAGTCAAGCCCCGCCCCTCCCAGGGAGCCCCCACCCGGTCCAGATAAGGCTGGGGTCGGAGTAAGTATCCCCCAGACTCCGGCGGAACACGCCTCTTCTTCCCTCCCTACTGAGGCTGCATAGACGGGCACGCGGCCCAAGGGATCGATTAACCTGTTTCCAGGGTCCAGTAAAAGATCCCTTAGCCTGAAGCTGAGAAGGGGAAAATGAGGCTTTGAAAAGTCTCAGGTACAGGTCTCGGTGTGTGAGGGGACAGGAGCCGGCACCCACCGACTCAAGACCTTCGCCCGCTCTGCAAGCCCCCATCACAGCCGGCGCCACTCGCCCCTCCGCGCTCCGGTTCCTGCAGGGCTGCGCAGAAGGCGCGCTTGGGGTGGGCCCCTGCTGCGGAATCCGTGGGGGGCGGGGGACGAGGCATCAGGATCAGGGCCATCAGACCCCGCGACGCGCGCCCCCAGCGCGGCTGTCCTTCTCGTCAACTTGGACGGACCCACCCGGAGCGCCCGGAGCTGAGTCTCGGGCCGGGCGGGGGCCGAGGCGGGGATGCGCGTGCGCGGAGGGGGCGCCGCGGAGCCCGCGTGAGCTGGTGGATTACCGCGTACGGGAGAGGAGGCGTCCGGCGTCCGCGTCCGCGTCCGCCCCGAAGGAGGAGGCGCCGGAGGCGCGGGTGCACCGAGCTGGGGACACGATACGCCCGCCCGGGGTCTGAGGCCCCCAACCCCGCGCCCCATCTGGAGTTGAAGACTGCAGTGGGTGTGGGGTCCCCTTTCTCAGCAGGTGAAAGGGTTATCCGCGCCCAGAGAGCTGTGACTGCCCCCGTTCCACGATGCCTGGCTCTGCGCTTGGGAGGGTAACAGAAGGGGCCTCAGCACTCCGGGAGCTGGGAGAGTTAACGTTGCCAGGCTCCCTTCCTCGCTAAAGGCTCCGGGGGCTGCTGGGCTCCTTGGCCCGGCCAGACCGAGCGCCAGAATCCAATCCCGGCCCTGTAATAATCATAATAGCAGCAGCCACCATTTATTGAGCTCTGAGGGCCTGCCAGGCCCAAGTGCCAAGTGCATAACACACATTATCCCACTTAATAGTCACAGCAGCCTGATGAAGAAGTCCTGTTGTGATCCCCTCGGGAAGGCGAAGAGGCTGAGGAACAGAGGGGGTGTGGCGCACTTCTGAGGTCACACAGCCAGGAAGGGTGAGGGAGGGGGCATTCCCCCCTCTCCCACCTCCCTGGCTCCGACCAGTTCTAGAGCCCAAGCACTCCAATCGCTGGCTCGACTGCCTTTCACCTTGGAGCCTTCCGGAGGCTGGGCAGGCACCAGGGTCCCTCCGGCCCCCGCTCTTGAGAGGTGAGTGGGGGGCAGAGGTGGGGCAGCCCTGGAAAAGAGGGAGAAGATGGGGGAACCACCCCCATCTCTCTGGCGGCTCTGTTTCCTCCTGGCTCCCTTCTCTTCCTGCTGCTGTCCTCCCACAACTGTGAGAGTCCTCCAAGGCTCTGTTCTCAGCCCCGTTTTCTTCCTCACCCCACACTCTCTCCTGCATGAGCTCATCCACTCCCAGGGCCTCGGCTTTTGCTTCAGCCCAACTCCCAGCTCTGTCTCTGGGGCCCTGACCTCCCTCCCAAGCTGGCATCTGCCTTCCTAAGGAAGCATCTCCACCCAGGTGGAGTGAACTCATTACCTCCTTGGGAAGCAGCCCCTCCCTGGGATCACACCATGCCTGTTAAGGCCCCATCACTCTCCCAAACTCCAGATCAGTTCCCCAGAGCCTCACCTGCTCCGCCCTCACATCTAATGGGCTTCCAGATCCTTCAGACCCTTTCTCTGTGGAGCCTCTCACACCCTCATTGCAAACTTGGTGGCTGCCTGCCTAAGTCAGACACTCATCCCCTCACCCCCCGCCTCAGCAGTGGCTCCTGACCTGTTGCCTGCCTCCTCCATTCCAGTCCAGGGTCCTCCTCACTGATTTTCTGGTCATCTGATCATGCTGACCTCTGGCCCCAAGGACTTCAATGGCTCCCCACTGCCTGCAGAGTCAGGTACGAGCAACTTTGCCTGACACAGAGTAACCCCCGTCTGAGGACCTTGCCCTCCTTGTCTTGCCCAGTGCCCTGCCTTCAGCTAAAAACTGTTCCTGAGTTTCTGCCCTGTGTTTCTAGCCTTCAAGGCCCATCTCAAATTCCACTTCCTCCAGGGAGCCATCCCTGATTCTTCCAGGTGATTCTCCTCCTCTGTAGGCCCATGGTACTTCTTCATCTCTACTCTGATGGAATTGTCTACTTTAATAGTGTTTGTACACCTCTCCAGTCCTGCTCTCTACCCACCTTCCCCACCCATGGAACAGATGCCGCAAGGATAGCCCATTCCTATCCATCTTCGTCTTCCTTCTTTCATTTTTTAATTGATCTGTTCAGCCGACATTATGCTACTGTATGCTAGGTACTGCATATTCACAACCCCTATCTGGGCTCATCCCCTGGGTAACTGGCATTCAGTGGGACAAGTACACTAATGGAGAGATGCTTCGGGCAAGCATGCCCTGAGCAAGAATGTCTCCAGGCTCCTGAATGCCAGGCCCTGGCCTAGACACTATGGGAGAAAGCCAGCTTGAATAAGACCAAGCCTGCCCTCCAGGACTGTTGAGCTATAGAAAGACGATGACATGTGCACAGGTGCAGGTTTGAACAAAGTGCTCTGATACCACAGAAAACAGAGCAATGACTTTAGCCCTGGGGAAATCCAGAAGCTTCTCAAATGCCCAGTCCTTGCACCAAGTGGGGGGCCTCTTAAATCTTTGCTGAATTAAATTGGATCGGAGAAGAAAGGAAATAATAGAGGCTGAAGAAGAAAAGGTTATGGAGGGGAGGGCAATGACGGAGCATTTTCGCAACATCTGCACGAAGCGGCCCTGCGACCCATCCCAGTGGGATGTCTTGCGGACAAATGAGATCACAGATATGCCCCACTCTGAACTCTCGGGAAGAAATGAGTTATATATATATATACATGTCGATATTATTAGTCTATCCCCATCAGAGCAGTAAGTCCTTCTCTCCAGGAAGCCTCAGTTTCCCCCTGGGAAAACCAGATGTACCCTACAACAACTCGCTTCTCCTCTGGGCCTCAGTTTCCCCATCTGCAATGCGAGGATGTGAGATGAGATGGTTTTGAATATCTGGCTCCTCTGAGGAGACGCTCTGTCGGACAGCTGTGTCTGACCAGGAGCTGCCCTCTGTCCTCTGCTACCCTCCACACCCTGGGCTGAGAGCTCAAGAGTCCCTGTGATGTCACCAAGGCCACTGCCTGTCCTATTTGTCTTTCTGCTCAGACAAGGCCAGGCAGAAAGTGAGGCAAGTGTGGACTTTTTGGCCGGACGTTCTCCTGTAAATTTAGGGGCACAGGCTTCAGGCCTGTGTTCTGAAAAAGCCCCCTTTGTGGGGCCCTCCCGGCCATCCCAGGTCCAAGGTCTGGATTCCTCTGGGGAAACCCTATCCTTCTCCAAATCCCCATGGGCTGCCCCCTTGATGGCCAGAAGTGTTGGGGTACAAGATGCCCCAGTGAAACGGCATGGAGGCTGGAGCTGGGGGAGGGAGAAGCTTGTTCTATAAACCTCCTTTCACCTGCCAAGTGTGATCCCTGCCCATTCCCTGTGCTTGGCCAGCTCGTCACCCATCCAGCCCTGTAAATCAGACACCTCGGCTGTGTTCCTACCACCCCGAATTGGTGGCAAGGCCTGGCCTTTCCCTGCTCCTGGCTACCTCTCCAGTCCTCCTTGGCCTCCCCCGTCCCTCATCCGCTGCCAGCGGGTCCTCTCGCCTCTCACCAGCTTCCTCCCTGGGTCCCCTCCTCTGCCTCCAGCTGGTTCCCCTCCCACCCACCATCTATGGGCATCAAAGCCCATATGTGACCATGAAGCTCAAATCCCTTCCATGAATTCCCATTGCTCTTGGGGAAAAGCTGTCTCCCTGCCTGGCAGGCAGGGCCCTTCCTGACCTAACGAGAGATGAAGTGCTCTTTGAGAGGGTTCTGAGTAATGGATAGTGTCTCGGGGTGTGTGTGTGTGTGGATGGGTGTAGGGGAGGGTACATTTCAGAGATAGCGAACAAGTGCAAAGGTGGGAGATGTGATGGAGCCCGGTGGGGGAAAAGTCCGAAACCCTCCTGGGGTGGGTGTCCAGGGGGTATCAGACGCTCCTACTGTGTGCCAGCCCTCATCTCATGCTAGTGGACAGCAGTGACCAAACAGAGACCCCCCTGGGGAGCTGGCATCTAGCCGGGGGAGATGGGCAATCAGCAATAAGCAGAGCAAGTAAATGTCATAGCATGCTATAAGGTGATGTGTGCTGTGGAAAAATGAAGGGTCTGGAGAACTAAGGGTGATCTGGAACGCTGGGGACGGATTGCAACCTTAAGACAGGGTGGTCAGGGCAGGCCTCGTTGACAAGGCTGCATCTGAGCAAAGGCTGGTGAGAGGTGAGGGTTGTGACTGTCTGGGTAACAGTGTACCAGGGATCGGGTACAGCTACTGCAAAGGCCCTGAGGTGGGACTGTGCCTGGAGGCTTTGCTAGGAGGCTTGTGGGGCTGGAGCAAGTGAGTGAGGGAGAGAGGAATATCAGGAGAGGAACAGCAGAGGGCTCAGGAGAGGAACGGGGAGTGGGGAGGGAGGACCACTGTGAGAACTTTGGGAGATGGGAAGCTTCTGCAGTGTTAGGTGAAGAGGGACATGAGCTGACTTACATTGTAAAAGGATCGCTCTGGCTGTGTGTCAAGGGAGCAGCGGCAGGGAGACGAGAAATAATCCAAGCGAGAAATGAGGCAGCTCAGACCAGGGTAGATTCTGTGGGGGTAGCAGGGAGGGAAGTGGTTGGATTCTGGATCTATTTTGAAGGCAGAAGCAACCGGATTTCCTGATGGATTGGATGTGGGTTGTGACAAAAAGGGAACAGGCAACATCACTTCCAAGGTTTTGGCCTGAGCGATGGAAGGAAGCTTGCCATCCATGGAATGAGAAATCTGTGTTAGAGCAACAGTGCTTCTCAGCCTTTTTAAAAATTATCACCCACCCCCAAGGAGCCTTTTTAGACTTTCTTCGTCTATCAACCCCTCCCTATGAAATGTTAATTCCACAGCTGTGGGGTATATACGTTTATGTACTTTGGCCCTTTGGAGAGTCACAAACCATTGCAATAGCTAAGTGTGAGGAGAGGAGATCGTGAGAAATAGTCCCCCATTGCAATAGCTAAGAGCTTTTGTCCCCCGCCCCCCCAAAGAAACAATTTTCGCCCTCTTAGGGGAGATGGCGCCCCCATGCAGAATGTGGGTGTTAAAGCAAGTTGCATGAGTGAGAATAGGATTGGCACCTGACAGATTCAAGCTGTCTTTGCCGGTGGGAGGGCGGGGGCTTGTCCAAGAGACAGTTGGGCGTTTGAGGTCCAGGCTGGAGGAAGGGGTTTTGGAGTCATCGGCATAGAGGTGGTTGGTGTAAAGCAGTGAGATAGGTAGGATGGCCCAGGGGAGTGAGTACTGAGAGAGACCAGGACTGGAGGCTGGGCTTGGGGTACCAAGGTCTGGGAGAAGAGAAAGAACCAGCAGAGGAGACCAAGGAAGAACGGTCCAGAGAAGCTGGAAAAAAACAGGGGAACACAACAGCAGGGGAAGTGGTGCCCAACCGTCCAGTGCTGCGGGGAGCGCCAGTGCGGCCACACTGAACTGACCCCTGGATTTTGCCATGGGGAGGCCACTGGCGATCTGGACAGGAGCAGTTCCGATGCAGTGGGGGTGCGGGAAGGCCAGATTGGGGTGGCTTTGAGAGAAACAGGAAGAGAGACACGGATGATAGTGAATACGGACAGCTCTGAGGGGTTCCCCTGCAGAGGGGAGCAGGGGAATGGTGGTAGCTGGCGGGGGGGGGGGGGAGTGGGATCAAGACAGGTTTGTTTAAGATGGGGTAAGCTGGGACGAAGTGAGAGAGTGGCATGGACATATATACACTACCAAACGTAAAATAGACAGCTAGTGGGACGCAGCCGCATAGCAGGGGAGATCAGCTCGGTGCTTTGTGACCACCTAGAGGGGTGGGATAGGGAGGGTGGGTGGGAGGGACACGCAAGAGGGAAGAGATATAGGAACATATGTATATGTATAACTGATTCACTTTGTTATACAACAGAAACTAACACACCATTGTAAAGCAATTATACTCCAATAAAGATGTTAAAAAAAATTACTACCAGAAGTGTTTAACGATGTGTTCTCCAGGCAAGTTTATTTTATATTAAAAAGATAAAATGTTAAAAAAAAATGGTCATGAAGAACCTAGGGGCAAGACGGGAATAAAGATGTAGACCTACTAGAGAACAGACTTCAGGATACGGGGAGGGGGAAGGGTAAGCTGTGACAAAGTGAGAGAGTGGCACGGACATATATACACTACCAAATGTAAAATAGATAGCTAGTGGGAAGCAGCCTCATAGCACAGGGAGATCAGCTCGGTGCTTTGTGACCACCTAGAGGGGTGGGATAGGGAGGGTGGGAGGGAGGGAGACGCAAGAGGGAAGAGATATGGGAACATATGTATATGTATAACTGATTCACTTTGTTATAAAGCAGAAACTAACACACCATTGTAAAACAATTATACTCCAATAAAGATGTTTAAAAAATAAATAAATATGGGCTCCCCTGGTGGCGCAGTGGTTGGGAGTCTGCCTGCCGATGCAGGGGACACGGGTTCGTGCCCCGGTCCGGGAAGATCCCACATGCCGTGGAGCGGCTGGGCCCGTAAGCCATGGCCGCTGAGCCTGCGCGTCCGGAGCCTGTGCTCCGCAACGGGAGAGGCCACAGCAGTGAGGCCCGTGTACCGAAAAAAAAAAAAAAATAATAATAATAAATAAATAAATAACCCCCCCCAAAAAAAAGATGGGAGGAAGAACAGCGAGTTTGTTCACCGATGGGAAAGATCTGGTGGAGCGGGCAAAACTGATGATGTGGGAGCAAGGGAGAGCGAGCTTGCAGGCTGGGGAGACTTGCTGGAGTGACGTCCTTGAGCGGAGCAGAGGCTGTGCTCCGAGTGGCAGTGGCGGTGGGAGTGTGGGTAGTCGTGTCTCCCAGGACGAGGGAGGCCGGGCGAGTGGGTACAGATGCTGGTGGGGGCGGATGTGCCCCTGTGGATCTGGAAGCACTTCTGAGATGCTGGATTGTCTTCGGGGAGTGGGAAACAAGGTCACAGCGGAGAGTGAGGGTGGGGGAGGAAGGGGTGGGTGTGAGGAGAGGAGATCGTGAGAAATAGTCCCCCTCGAGCAGGGGGTGGTAGTTGCGAAGGGATCTGCGGCAGAGAGCCTTCCCGCCCCGGGCCCAGGTCAGCTGCCAACCTCCCGTTTCCAGCAAGGGCTGTGCAATCAGGCAGCCAGCGTTTGAATTCTCTTCCATGACTCACTAGTTGTGTAAACTTGGACAAGTGTTTTCTTGTCCCCATGCCTCAGTTTTCTCATCTGTGAATTAGGGGCAATGGTAGAGCTGCTGACTGGCACACAGGAGGGCTCAGTGGATGAAGAATGAAGGCGTGACTGAGGGGAGGGGAGTTTGCTCTGGCCCCCTGCATGCCAAGGAGTGGGGAGAAGAGGGCAGCTGTCAGGTCTGTGTCCCCCTGCTGACAGAGGACTCCATCCCCCATCCTGTGGCCAGCTCCCACCATGTGAGCTGGGGACCCTGACGCAGCTCTCAGGTGGGCAGCGGCCAACTGGGGACGGACCCCCCCGCCAGCGCAGCCCATGACAGTCCCTAACTCAGCCCTCAGCCAGGGTCACACTGGCCACTCCCTGGCGCCTCTTCCTCTGGCCTGGCACCACCCCCAGGACTTCCTGCCCAGCCTGGCCCTTCCTGTTTTTCCTCCCTGGCCCCTGGAGGCCATTTCCTCCAAGGGGTCAGAACAGAACGTTGCTTTCTCTCTCCAGAGCCCAGAGTTTTCTAGACTTGCAGACTTCCAGATGTGGGCCTTCGGGACCCCTAGAAAATAGCCCAATAGCCCACTGGCTAGCCCCTCCTCTGAGGCTGTGATGCAGGGCGTTCTGCTGAGGGTGCGTTGTGTGTGTGTGTGTGTGTGTGTGTGTGTGTGTGTGTATGGAGGGAGGGGATAGAAGGATTCATGGGGGTAACACACTAGGGAAAGACCTTGGGATGGGAGCTGGCATCCCTAGGCGGGGGCTCACAGCCCTGGCACGGGGACCTGCTCTGCCATGCTCAGCTGGGGCCTCTTGCTCCTGGAATTTCACTCATCCTCCCAACCCCCTGTAATCTGGAGGTAGACACCCTCACGGGGGCCTGCACGGAGCGAGTGCTAATCTCCAGAGTGGGCTCTGTAGTCTGTTATGAGATCCCCAAGGTTCCTTACGTTCCCAAATGCCTGGTGGGAAGGGAGCCGCCAAGTGCCAGGTGGTGGTAAGGCTGATGTGGGAGTGGGAGCCGATGAAGTGCTCAGCAAGGCCCTGGCCCTGCCCCTCACCCCCTTAATGAACCAGGCAGCATCCACCATCAGCTTGGCTCTCAGGCCGGGCTGATGCCTGGCTGTCCTGATCACTCACTCACACTTGTGTCCCGCAAGCAGGCAGCCTAATAGAGCCCAGGCTCCCAGGAGCCTCGCAGACTGGCTACTGCCTCATTCCCATCCCTCGTGTCCAGCCCTGCCCCTCGGCGCCCCCTCCAGGTCCCCAGAGGGTAAGGGTCAGTGCCCTTAGGCAAGGCCCCGGCACAAGGTCCAAGAACAGTTCCTGGACCTGGAGGACTTCAGTCATCACTTGGCAATGCCCACCCTGTACTGTGGGGAGAAACCAAACAGAAAGAGCATGGGACTTGCCTAAGGATGCACTGCCATTCTTTCTAGGTTGCTGGCTGCTTCCCTCTGCAGCAGCCAGATTCCTCCACTTTCCTTCAGGGGACTTGGGAGTTGAAGATGTCAGCCAGAAGTGGCATGGCACACAGTGATGATAACTGTTCCCTTTTACCGAGGGCCTGCTGTGGGTCAGGTATCGTTCTGGGTGCTGGGAACACAGTAGGGAATGAGGCCAAGTCTACCCTTGTGGGGCTCGTGTCATTGCATTAAATCCTTAGAGCACCCTATGTGGTCAGTACTGCTATCCCCAGTTTACAGATGGAGAAACTGAGGCTCAGAGAGACTAGGGAGTGAAGGGAGGTCCCATAGCCAGTGAGTGGCAGAGCAGGCATTCGAGCCCGGGTCTGTCACACTCCATCCACAGCCTGGCCTCTTAACCACTGATATACCAGGAGAACCTGGACTAGAAGTCAGAAGACGTGCGTTGGCCACTCATTGGGGTCTGGGCTTTGGGACAGTCTTCCTCTCCCTGGGCCTCAGCTCCCTCATCCATAGGTGATCCAGAAGGTTCCTTCCAGCATTTCTGTAATTCTGGAATGTCAAAAGGTCTGGAAGTATGGCTTCTCGGAAGATCTAGGCACGAATTCCTTATCTCCCTCCTATTGCACCCCAGTTGGTGGGACAGGAACCCAGCCCACGTATGGACAAACCTTTTCAGCATAGGGGAGGCATAGAAGCCATGGTCAGGCTTGGATCCTGACCCTGCAGCAGCCTGGCCTGGCTTTGTCACAGTTCTCAAGGTGACCCTGCTTTTCATCCCCGCCGCTGGTCCCAGCCCTGGGACAGGACTCAGAAGCCCCAAGTTCTAGTCCTGACTCTGCCTCCTTTTTTTTTTTTTTTTTTTTTTTTGCGGTACGTGGGCCTCTCACTGTTGTGGCCTCTCCCGCCGCGGAGCACAGGCTCCAGACGCGCAGGCTCAGCGGCCATGGCTCACGGGCCTACCCGCTCCGCGGCATGTGGGATCTTCGTGGACTGGGGCACGAACCCGTGTCCCCTGCATCGGCAGGCGGACTCTCAACCACTGCGCCACCAGGGAAGCCCCTGACTCTGCCTCCTTTAACTTGCTGTGTTGCCTTGGAGAAGCCCTGGCCTCTCTCTGGGCCTCAGGTTTCCCATTTATTGGATGAGACCATTTCTGATGTCCCCCTGACTCTGCCAGTCTGATTCCATAAGCTTGTTAAGCCCTTCATGGGGACCCAGGCCTTCCGGGAATTGAGCCAGGCTCAGTGTGTCTGCTGGTCGTGGACTCCACTCCATCCCCACACTCTCCCTATAAACCAGGAAGGGAAGAATGTCCGGTGTCAAGCTGGTCCTAGGGCTCCCCTCTCCCCGCTCTGTTCTCCTTGCCCTGACACCTAGGCTCCGAGTCCCCAGCCCACCGTGAGGGATGCCTTTTCCACCCCTCCCCCAGTCAGGCAGGGGGTTGGCAGCCAGAAGATCAGGACAGGTAGGGCTGAGTGGTAGTGAGGGCTCAGCATTGAGGCATTTCTCATCGTGGGCACGCCTGCCAGGAGGTAGGAGGACAATTTCTTTCGTTTCTTTTTTTTTTTTTCTTTTTTTTGCTGTACGCGGGCCTCTCACTGTAGTGGCCTCTCCTGTTGCGGAGCACAGGCTCCGGACGCGCAGGCTCAGCGGCCATGGCTCACAGGCCCAGCTGCTCCGCGGCATGTGGGATCTTCCCGGGCCAGGGCACGAACCCGTGTCCTCTTCATCGGCAGGCGGACTCTCAACCACTGCGCCACCAGGGAAGCCCTTGTTTCTTTTTTTTATCCCCATCCAAAGGGGCTGGGAGGGAGGGGTGCCCAGAAAGAGAGAGTCCTGAGACAGGGGTCCACAGCCTGGCCTCAGACTGGTGGGCACGATCTCCCCACATCCCACTGTTGTGGACCCAGGCCCCAACCCAGGCTGCACCCCCTGGCCAGGCAGGGAAAGGACTGAGCCTGCACTCTTCTACTTTGGGCCTCTCAAAATATTAAATATGTGGGCCTGAGGGCCCGCCTCCACCCCCCCACCCCCCTGCCATTTAACAGATGAGGCAACTGAGGCTCAGAGTGGAGAAGTGACTGGCAGATCAGGGGGCATGTGGCAAATGGTCAGCCTCTTGGGAGTCCTCGGTCTGTTCAGGCAATGATCGGAATTTGGGAAACTCATCCACTGGGAGAGAATGATCTCCCTTTCTTTATTAGAGGAGTGCGAAAGAGCCAGATAATCAGGGGGCTATCCCAACTACTGAGAGTTTCCAGAATAAATCATGCCTCCTTTACACTCCAGACTCTGTCTGGGCTGTTCCCTCTTCCTAGAACCCTTCCCTCCACCTGGCTAACTCCTACTGATCCTCTGAGTCATAATTTAGATGTTGCCTCCTCCAGGGAGCCTTCCCTGGTTTTCCCAGGATCAAGTAGCCCTGATATGTGCTCCCGCTTCTCCCTGGGCTCTTCTCCACTAGGGCTGTAATCACCTGCTATGTAGTTGTGTCTCTCCTCAGCAGACTAAGTGTAAGGCTGTGCCTTATTAGCCTCTAATATCCATATCCCATTACCCAGCATGGAGCAGGGTCCACAGTTTGCCCCAAGAGCTGTCTGTTGAATAACTGAATGACTGAATGAACATCTGTGGAGATCAACCATGTCCCAGGCCTGTGCAGGGTGTCCAGGTGTTGATAAGACCCAACCCCAGCCCCACGGAGCACCCACATGCACAGTGGTCCAGGACACCTTCCAGAGTGAGCCTGGACAGGGCGTGCTGGGGGCTCAGAAAAGGGAGGGGCAGCAATGGAGAAGGGATCCTAGGAGGCTCTGCCTGGAAGAGATGCAAGGGTCCTGGAATGACAAATAGTTTGGGTCAGGGGTTATGGCTGGGAATGGGGAGCTGGCTTAGTGACCCAAGAGTAGGTGGCTTTGTCCCAAGCTTGGGACTGCACCCAGGAGTGGACAGGTGAAAGGGCTGCTGGACAGAGAAGCCGGGTCACATTATGGAGAGCCATTTCCAGACCAGAAGGGGCAAGCCTTGTGCTCAAGGTAACACAGCTGGGCAGTGGCTCCCAGCCAGGGCTCTGTGCCATCCACTGCCCTGCCCCCCGACCTCCTGGCTCCGGTCAAACAAGCTGCCCCAGGTCCCGGGGATGCAGCACCAGAGGGAGGTGACAATAAAAGCTTATCAAACAGCATGTAGGAGGCAGCCACAGATTTCAGCAGCTAAGTAAGCTGTGTCTAATGTTCACTTAGCAGAGCGCGAGCCTCTGAAATGTCAGTGCTCGCGGTCTGACCCTGCAGCAGCCAAGACTGTTGAAGTGGGGAAATGGAGTCACTTGGCGTTCCTAGAGCTCCGGGCCTGGGCTGCAGTGGAGGTAGGAGAGTTTTCAGACGCTAGACCGTCCTGGCGGCCTTAGCTGGCTGCTCCCCGGGGAGTGAAGAAGCATCTTTTTCGGTCCTGGGGAAGCCCTTCAGGAGCACGGAGTCAGAGCTGGCCACTTACAGATGGGCAGATGGAGGAGGCTGGTGGGAACACACTGTGGAATGACTTCAGAGCCTGGTTTCACCCAGGGGCCTCTGCTGCTGCTGAGTGCCCTGGAGCCCCTCCTGCAAGGGGCGGAGGAGAGGGGTCCTGGGCTCATCCAGCCCCCACCCACCAGGACCATAGAAATGAGGCCCTGCATGGACCACATCGGGGTCAACCTCACCTCTGAGCCCACACACAGGGTCTTGGGGTCTGCCTCTGCCCCGTCTTCCTGGGCAATCGCAGGCAAATCCCTAGCCCTCCTGGGCCTCAGTTTCCACATCTGTCAAGGGACTGGAAAACACTCCCCAAGATTTCGTTTTTCTACAATATCTTTCAAATGATAAGTAAGGCGACCACCCCACACCCTCCCTTACCCTGCTCTGCTTTTCCTGTTTCCCAAAACATGGGGCCTTGTTTCAGTCACTACGATATTCCCAGCACTGCAGCTATACCTGTCACATAGTAGGTGCTCAAAAAATTTAACCTCCCAGCAGGCATGTCCCTTCCTGATTAACTGCCCCCTCCCATCCCCCAGGTTCTGTTTAATCCCCTCCTGGGTGCGGCTGCTTTGCAGACCACTGTGCACAGGTTGATATGCAAATCTGGAAGCTTCCCCTGTTTCTATTCCACCCTCTTCTTTCCATAGTGGGTGCGTGGGAGTCAGCTATGGCTTCGTTTAGATCCCCCGGCAAGGCTAGGACCAGTGCCAGGGCCTTATGATACAGCCAGTGCTCTGTAGAGTTGTTTACAGTCTGCCCATGACTCACCCACAACAGCCCATAGAAGGCTCTGCCCAGGCTGGGCCCAGGCTTGGGGAAGCGAGGCAGGTGTGGTCTGAAAAGCCCACTGGGATCCTGGAACCAGGGAGCAGTGCGCAAAAGGACTCCTGGAATAGCCGTGGCCAGGGGAGCCGGCACGGGGACTAGAGGGGCCAAGGACGGGCCAGACTGGACAAGGACTGAGAACCTGTTCTGACTCAAGCCCGCCGATGTCAGTCCTTTATCAGGGCCTCACTCTGGGTGCCCTGGGCTGGGACTGGGGGCCTGGAGATGAATCACCCAGGTCTTGGCCTTCGGGAACTTGCAGGGTGATCTAGAAGGTAGTAGGCATTACTGGCTGTAACGGAGGTAACGTGCGCGGGTGATGTGGAGATGCCAATGAGGTTGACATTCATGTGGTAGGCTGAGGCCACACCGAGGAAGGGCTTTCCTGGCAAAAGGACCAGCACTTGCAAAGACACAGAGACGGAGCTCAAACGACAGAGAGCGGTTAGAAGCTGGCCCTGTCCTCCTGCGCTGTGACCTCCAGCCACTCCCTTCCCTCTTGGGTTGTCTCATCTGTCAAAGTGGAGGAGGTGTTGCTTGGGTAGGTGGTTAGGGGATGTCCTAAGAGTGTTCCATGGGCCTCTCCTGCTCTGGCAGGGACTCTGTGGGAGCAAGAGGGGGGTGAGTCGCTGACGGAGCAGGGATCTGGGCGACAGTGAGGCCCTGGTGGCTGGGCAGACAGGACAAACAGGGCTGTGTGTTTAGACAAGGAGGGGAGCTGGGAGTAGGACACTGCCAGCCAATTAGACTGTCCCTCTAGGCCCACTGTTTGCTGTTGGAATAAGGGAGACGGGTGTGTTAACAGTGGGGAATGAAGTGGCCCTGAACTACACACACACATGGGCTGTCGCTGGACAGGGTACCACCCAGGGCGTTGGCTGTTGGGAGCCCGGGCAGCCTGATACACCCACGGAGCCCTTTAGGCCTGTTAGTGGAGATGCTCAGAGAATGGGGTGCAGGCTGGGTCTCCAGCGCTCTTCTCTGGCTCAGCCCGAGAAAGGGCCCGGGGAGCGGGGAGTGAGAGAGCCCTGAGTCTCCGCCTCGCTCCGCTGGGGAAGTCCCACCACCTGGGTCTAGTATTGACTCTGCCTCCAATATGACGGGTGACTCCGGTCAGTCCCTCCCTTCTCTCAACTTCAGTTTTACTCTCTGAAGAGGAGAGGCAGGGAGAGAAGTACATATTCAATTTTCCGACGGGACCCCATCTTTGCTTCGGTCAGAGCAGTTCTGCTTTAAGCAGTTTACTGAGGATTCCTTCCTATACCGAAGAGTTGCTGTGCGTCCCCTCAGTGCCAGGAGAGTATGAAGTCTAATGGGACAGCCTCACTGAGTTCCCATTTGAGAAGGGGAGCCCCTGCTCCCAGAGCCTGCGCTGGGCCACATGTGGCTCTATGGCTCGGTGAGGGGGCTCCAGAGTCACACAAGTCGTGGTTCACACCCGAGAGCTGCCACGTGCCAGCTGTGTGAACTTCTGGGGCCCTTTGTGCCTCAGGCCCCTCACCTGTGGATGAGAGCACCCCACCTGTGAGACCACGTGGTGTAAAGCCTTCAAAGGTGCAGGGTGGGTGCTCCATAAGCCTCAGTTGCTATAGTTATTCCTGAGGGTCCTGATGGCTCCTCCCAATTCTGGGAAGGGGCCGCTGTGGAGAACAAGTCACGTGATCCAGGCAGGAGGGTACTGAGGGGATTGAGGACCCCAAAGTTGGAGAGCAGCCTGGGGTTGGGCAGAGCTAACAGGTGCCTCTGCCCGCCTGCCTCTCCACTGCACCCCATCCACACCCCAAAGGAGTCAGCAGTTCAGTGTCTTCTACTGGACCCCAACACACACAGGAGCCCCAGGAAAAACATGTGAGGAAAACACCTTCACACAGTAGGTCCAGTTAGCTGGAGAAGCTGGGAGGGAGCTGGACAGCCATTCCGTCGTGCAGATGGAGACCCTGAGGGTCAAATGTTCGGGAAATGAGTCACTGAATGTCCATCAGGGGCCAGAGACAGACCCCAGCCTCCTGAGCCCCCAGCCTGGATCCCTGGCCCATTCGTGGGGAACAGAGCGAGGCTCAGAAGCCCCAACACCAGGCCAGGCAAACCTCAACTCCACCCTGCCTTTCCAGGGGCACAAGCACCCTGGCACACCCTCTACGGAGCCTACTCCCCAGGGGGAACAGATGGTGCTGGGCCTGCTGAGAACGGGCTGTCTCGGAGCCCAGCTGTTGCACAGATGTGAGCGGTGGAAGAAGGGTGGAATGGGGTTTAGGAAAGCAGGGACCCTTGGCAGCCCGGGAGAGGTAATGAGCAGCTTAGAGTTATTACAGCCGGAGGACATGGAGCATGCTTGCTCACCCCAGCAACCACCAGCGAAGGGCTGATGACCGCGACTGGCGCAGCCATCACGCCAGGCCCACCTCGCGCCTGCCCTCCCATAACCTTGACCCCGAGGCAGCCTCTGTGGCCTTCACACGCCTCATTAGAGCCTTCTGGGCGTGCCTGCCGGCCCTCTGCGCAGACATCACCCTCCCCCCATTTCTCTAGCCTTGCAGGGGGGACACTGGAGCCTGCCTTGGACACTGGTAGGTGGGCACAGGATCCCTGTCCAGGGAAGCTGGTATAAAGTCCCCCCATCCACTTGGAACTGGGGCAAGGACAGGTGTGGCAGGGCCAGTCCTTGCCTGTCTGGTCACCTTGACCAGGCGTCTGAAAACAGTGGGGGCCACATAGATCTGGGTCAGGGACACCACGGTCTGCAGTGAGGGCAGTTCCTCCTTTCCCACTGGGCTTCATGTCTTCCCATCTGCTTCCCCCCAGAGCAAGAACAGAGAACTGACATGTCACGTAGCTTAGGGCTGAGTACCAGGGTGACAGTAATAATAAATAACAGCTGAGACTTACTGCTTACTATGCTCTAGCAGGCTCTGTTCTAAGTGCTGGACATGTTTTAATTCACTTTGTCTTCACAACAGCCCTAAGAGATGTGTTACCACCATCCCCATTTTAGAGATGTGAGGACTTAGGCCCAGAGGGGTTAAGTAACTGACCCAAGGTCACACAGCTGGTGAGCAGTACAACTGAGCTTCAGTCCAAGGATCCTTACTCCAGAAGCCTCTCTTTCAGCTCCCATGTTCTGCTTGTCACTGTACCCGCCCCAGGGCCTCTCTTCCTGAGTTGGTGCCCCACTGGTGGCCTGATCACCTCCTCTAGGAATCATCTTCTAGAAAGACACTTCTCATCGTGCCTGTCCCCCAATCAGAAACCTCCCATGGTGACCCAACGCTTGTCTCCTGGCTTTCGAACTCCTTCCTTCTTTTTTTTTTTTTTTTTTTTTTGCGGTACGCGGGCCTCTCACTGTTGTGGTCTCTCCCGTTGCGGAGCACAGGCTCCGGACGCGCAGGCTCAGCGGCCATGGCTCACGGGCCCAGCTGCTCTGCGGCATGTGGGATCTTCCCGGACCGGGGCACGAACTCGTGTCCCCTGCATCGGCAGGCAGACTCTCAACCACTGCGCCACCAGGGAAGTCCCGAACTCCATCCTTCTTGACTAGCCTCCCAGCCTCCCTCCATTCCCCATGCTCATCCTCCACACTGTCGAGACCAAGCTCACATCCCACACTTCTCGTCCACTCTCTGAACAGTCCCACCTCTAGACACTTCTGAGCGGGCTGTGCCCTCTTCCCGGAGTGCTCATTGCTGTAGGTTCTACCCGGCTCCAATGCCCCTGGCCTGTGTATCTGAGCTGACCCAGGACGTACAAGCCCCTCCAGAGGCACGGCGGGAAGAGACAGTGGTGGGGAGGCAGAAAAGAGATCAGGGGCTTTGGGGGCAGGTAAGTCACCATCCCTCTGAGCCTCAGTTTCTGCACAATGGGAATATTCATCCCAGCTTTTCATGAGGTTTAATCATGATGTAGGTGAAAGTCCCGACACAGTAGGTCTATCACCACCTGTTGAGATAAGTGTACGGCAATCCCTCCTCCATTTGTGGAGTCCAGCGAAGACCCTCTGGTATTGGCAATGCTGGAAAAGCCATCACCTGAGGCCCTTGTCCCTAGGGAGCCACCTACCCTCAGTCCCTCTCTGCTCTGGTCCCACCACTAACAGACTAGGAAGGGGCTTCTCCGTACACAAGGCAGCCCCCAGTGACCAGTCCTGGTGGAGGGCCCACCCCCGATCTCTGAGAGCCCAGCACCAGCCATCCCCCGCTCTGGGCGGGGGTGGGCGGCACCCTCCCTGCTCCACAGGGCTGCCGCCGCAGAGGCAGAATCCAGGGAGACGGCCTCCTGGCAGCACAGCTTCTGCTGCTCGCCCGGCCTGGCTGTCTGTGATGCCATCATGCCGGGGGGCCACAGGCGCTTGGGCGTCAGGGCTGACTAGACCCTGGGAGTGGGCCGGGGGTCTGGCCAGGGAGGCTGGAGACAGGGCCAGCCCCAGGTGTGCACTTGCCAGGGGGCAGGTGACAGCATGGCACACCCCGCAGGGAGCGTGGGCAGGTGAGACAGAGGTCCTGGCTGCCCGAGGCCTGTTCCACGACGAGCGAAAGCACCTGGCACAGGGCCACGGCAGGTGCTCGGTGAGGGGGAGGAGCCTTCCCTGATGCGATTCTGAACACTTCAGGTGCCAGCAGGGCCAGAATCCCCAGGGGAGGGGGTGGGCATTTGATAATGGCTGTTGGGAAGACGTGGCATGTTCATTGTTTCTGCACATGAGGGGCAGTGGCGGTGACCTCAACCCCAGGACCCTCTCGTACCTATCCCATCCACCCACTCCCCCCTCAGCATGCCTGCTCTGTGCCAGCCTCAGCCAGATGTGGGCAGAATGTAATGAGGGCTGACCTGTCCTCTAGGACTTTACACCAACTTTGGGGCCATGGCTGAGCAGGTGCCAATGTAGCTCCTTGGTCCCAACATTTTCCTGCCTTTGCGGTGGACTTGAGGTCACAGGCCTGGCCCACCCAACTCCTGGGGGTTCCACCTCACTGCCCAGACCCCTGGGCCCAGCTTCTGAGGTTCCCACCCCTGGAAGCATGGGGCCAAAAGCACATCTAAAGCTCAGTCTCAGCCAGGAGAGTCTAATTTTTAAAATGGATATTTTAAAAAAATTACAAAAAAATTAAAAAAAAATAACTGACCTTTGTATTTTGAATGGGTAATGCATTCACATGATTCAAAATTCAAAAGGACATATAGCTGATTTACTTCATTGTACAGCAGAAACTAACACAACGTTGTAAAGCAACTACCCCACAATTTAAAAAAAATTCAAAAGGGACATACAGCGGAAGGTCATTCCTCTACTCCAGCCCGGCCACCCAGGTCCCCTCTCCAGAGAGGACCACTGTTGCCAGCTCCCGTGTGTTCTTCCAGAGATATTCTATTCTATGTATCAACCATCACCTTCCTACCTGTTCTCATTTGCTCTGCTTTTAAAATGCATACACATCCTGCTCTGTACCTGGCTTACTTCCCTTAAGACTATCTCTTGGTTATTGTTGTATGTCAGTTGAAAAACCGTTCCCCATTCTTGCTTTATGGCTGCATATTACCTCATTGTATGGAGGGGCCATAAATTATTTAACTGATCTCCTACTGATGCACGTTTAGCTTGTTTCCAGTGTTAGGTAATTACATTAAATATTGTAATAAATAACTGTGTACGTATGCCACTTCAAATGTGTGCTAGTGAACCTATAGAGAAATTCCAATGAGTGGAACAGCTGAGTGGGACGTGGCTACGAGCAGCCATAAAGGAAAGGAGGGAGTGAAATTGCCCTCACCGGGGCTGCGTCATGTTACCCTCCCGCCAGCCGTGTCTGCATTTGCCTGTTCTCCCATAGTTTTGCCAGCACAGTGTTTTATCAAACTCTGTGAGCTTTGCCAATCAGATATTTGAATAATGGTATGTCACTGTGGTTAGAAATTTTAAAACAGCAATTATGGGACTTCTCTGGTGGTGCAGTGGTTAAGAATCCGCCCGCCAGTGCAGGGAACACGGGTTTGAGCCCTGGTCCTGGAAGATCCCATGTGCCACGGAGCAACTAAGCCCGTGCACCACAACTACTGAGCCTGTGCCCTAGAGCCCACGAGCCACAACTACTGAAGCCCATGCGCCTAGAGCCCATGCTCCGCAACAAGAGAAGCCACCGCAGTGAGAAGCACCTGCACTGCATTGAAGAGCAGCCCCCGCTCGCCGCAACTAGAGGAAGCCTGTGTGCAGCAACGAAGACCCAACACAGCCAAAAATAAATTAATTAATTTATATAAATAAATAGAACAGCAAATATACCGGTGGCTGTTTACTGAGCAGGAAGGCACCGTGCCAAGCATGTGTTGCATGTGATGTTATGTTCATTTCTCACAAAGAACCGTTGGAAGCAGATAGCAGTTGTCCCATTTTATACGGGAGAAAACTGAAGCCCAGAGAGGTTAGGTATTTCCCTAAGATCCCACAGCCTTAAAGAGGCAGAGGAGAGATTTGAACTCAGATTGTCTGCCTGGAGCCCATGCTCCTTCCTCATTTCTGGCTACCATCCAGTGCTGGGCTGCTGAAGATTCCCCAGGGTGAGGGCCACCCGCTCCTTGCCCTCCCCAGCCCCACCTGGGCTCTGGGCCCACCCGTGGACGTTCCTCCCCAGGAGTAGGTGATGGACAAGACCTGGTTCCCCACAGCCCTGGCCGGGGATGGGGCCTCCCTGAGAAGGACTCCCAGAGCCCCAGCGCTGCCCTTCGCGGGCAGAGGCTCAGCAGGAGGTGGGCTCCGCTGGTCCTCAGCTCCAGGCAGGTCGGCATCCCCGGAGGGCAGAGCCAGTACTAGCTCCCGTGGCACCCACGGGGGTACGTTTCGCAGCAGCAACTTCTGCGGGCGGCTCCCCCAGGCCTCTCTCTTTCCAGAGCCTCCCCTCCTACCTTACCCAGGCAGCCCACAGCCCCAGCGGCCTGCCCACATGGAGCGCTGGGTCCCTCAGGCCTGGCCCCTCTGCTCACTGAGTCCACGCCCTCTCTCTGGCACAACCGACAACCAGCTGGTGAATGTTTCTGGATTCTCCCCGGCAGTCCCAGAGGTGGGGGAGGGAAGGCACTGAGCCAGGGGTCGGGAGTCCACCTCACTGTGTGGCCCTGGGCCCTCCGCCTCCCGGCCTCACCTCACCCACACCTCCTGCAAGCAAGCGTCAAGTGCCTCCCTGATCTGCCCACTCTTCCAGGCTGGCCTCCGTCCCAAGAAGGCTGAGGAGACTCCAGCTGCCCAGGAGGGGCGGTTCCTCTTGTTCCTCTTATACCACCCATCAGGCGGCTCTGGGGAGACTGTGAGGCCTTCACTACTAAGGCCTTTTTCTCCTGTTCCCCCCTCTCAAGCCCCAAAGGCCCAAGAACAGCTCTGAGCTCTGGGCCGGCCCGTCCAGCACGGTGGGGCAGTGTCAATAGGATTAGAGGCTCTGATGGTCCAGTGGCTGAGTGTGATGTGACGTGACATGATGGACGGTGGAGAAGGGCTCCCCGGGGCAAGGGTGTGCATGTGTGTGTGCATGTGCATATGTGCATGAGGGCTGGGGAGAGAGAGAGAAAGAGAAAGAGGGAGAGAGAGAGAAAGACAGGGAGAATGAGGAAGTTTGCAAACGAAGATGGAGCCCTGAGAAGTGTTCTGCCTGGAAGCCTTCTGAGGAGGCTGTGGACAGCCTCCCAGGGGACTCAGAGTGACGGGTGTGTCACTCAGGCGAGGATGAGCTGTATCAAGCACCCACGGGGTGTCAAGCGCTACACTGGTTGCAGCTGGGGCGGGTGGGAGCTGAAAGAGCAAAGAGAGAAGAAGGTCGCTTCCGCCCTGGGGGGTTCCAGACACACGGAGGAGCGGGCAGGGGGCAGACTTAGAAAGACCTCTGACGGGGCTTCCCTGGTGGCGCAGTGGTTGGGAGTCCGCCTGCTGATGCAGGGGACACGGGTTCATGCCCTGGTCCGGGAGGATCCCACGTGCGGCGGAGCGGCTGGGCCCGTGAGCCATGGCCGCTGAGCCTGCGCGTCCGGAGCCTGTGCTCCGCAACGGGAGAGGCCATGACAGTGAGAGGCCTGCGTACCGCAAAAAAAACAAAAAAAAACAAAAAAAGAAAGACCTCTGACCATCGCCCTTGGGTCACTACCGAGTCCGAGGCTCAGAGAGGCTAGGTGAAGGTCTCGAGGTCACTCAGCAAGCCCGGCGCTGATCACGTCCTGAACCCAGGGCTCCTGGCCCAGTGCTCGCTGCAGAGCACTGCGTACGGCACAGCTGAGTGTGACACACGCACAGACTCCCGGTGCCTGGTGCAGGGTGAGGAGGACGCCTTTTCAGGTCATCTGGGCTAAGTGGCCAGGAATGGTGGGGCCGAGTCAAGTGTAGAAACCTGCTCCCTGCATGTCGGAGATGATGGAAACCCGGGTCTGAGTCCCAGCCCCGCAATTCCGTGCGTGTCTGATCTTGCCAAGGGACTTTCTTCTCTGAACCTCAGTTTCCTCTCCTGGGACAGCAGGCTGATAATCACAGGATATTAGCAGGTTTAAAGGAAAGGCCCTGGCCTGTAGCAGGACTCCACGAGTCTGCCCGGGAAGGTCAGTAAAGTCTCATGGAACGGAAATGGCCCTGGACAGAATCTGAGGCAAGCCAGAGAAGCAGAAAGGAGGGCTGGTTGGGGTCCAGTTGTTCTTGTCTGGCCCCTAGGACCTCTCAGCTGTGGAGCCGGTAGAACTGGTGGTGGAAATCCCAGGCAGACAGCCAGGGTCCAGCAGGATGCGCCCCACCCCAGCAGCCAGAGCAGCCCTGCCCAGGCCCTGCTGAGGCCGCTCCCCTCACCGTACCCCGGGGCCCTCCTTCGGGAGGTGCCCACAGCAGCGGGCAATCCCAGAGCTACCTGGTTCTGGGCACTGCCCAGGACATGTGTTGTGCCCCTGCTGCCCAGGCTGCTGGCTGGCATACAGACAGGCCGGCAGGCTGGCCAGCGGGCACTCGGGAGTGTAAATTCCACATTTGCATTGTGGATATTCCTGGCCCCAAGGGCTGACCTTTACAGCTGCTGCCTCAGTCCTCCTTCCTCTTCCAGGCCTCTGGGCTCAGCCTGGCTGGCTGTCCCTTCGATGCTGGAGTCTTGTAGAACAGCAGGAGGGGCAGGGGGCAAGGGGGCCAGGGGCTGCTGGGCAGGGGGCCTGAGAGGTGGGCCCTGCCTCTTCACCCAAGCAGGGGGAGCCCACTATCCCCTGACTCAGCATCAGTTACCCAGTTACTCAGCCCAGTCACTGCCTGACTCACGGGCAGCTTGAGCCCCCAGATGAGCAATATCACTGAGACATCATTCGCCCCCAGCTGGCACCTCCCCGGGGATTGCCCCGTCTGTGCTGAGTGACAGCCGTGCTGAGCACACTGTCAGCTTTTCTGGGCTCAGCAGTCAGGCCTGCCCTTCTGAGGGGCAGAAACCCTTCCCGGGCCCACCCCTACCCCTCCTGGCCCCAGAGGACTGTGGTCACGGGTGGCCTGGTCACCCAGCTGGCTGGGAAAATTCTCCAAGATGCATGTATATTAAAATCCATCTAAGGCCCTCCAGGAAGGTTCCTCTGCCCCGGGTCCTAGGAATATGGTGATGGGGATGCTGAGTCCTACCCCTGGAGGCTCGCAACCAGGAGACCCCATTTATTCATTTTTATTGTCCATCCCACTTACCTCTCTAGGACCAGGTGCTGGGGATGCTTTGACGAGTGTTATGGGTTGAACTGTGTCCCCGCAGAGGATACTTTGAAGTTCTTAACCCCCAGGACTTCAGAATATGACCTTATTTGGAAATAGGATCATTGCAGATGGAATCAAGTTAAGAGGAGGTCACACTGAAGTAGGGTGGCCCTTAATTCAATATGACTGTTGGTGTCTTTATAAGAAGAGGGAAGATGGCAATAGGAAGACCCAGACACAAGAAGAGAACACCATGTGACAACAGAGGCAGGGGTTGGAGAGATGCATCTGCATGCATAGGGACACCAGTATAGCTGGCAACACTGGAAGCTAGGAAGAGGCAAGAGGGGATTCTCCCCCACAGATTTCAAGGGCACCAGGGCCCTGCTGACACCTTGACTTCAGACTTCTGGCCTCCAGAACTGTGAGACAATACATTATTGTGGTTGTAAGGCACCCAGTTTGTGGTACTTTGTTACAGCAGCTCTGGGAAATGAATACAAAGAGTGACAGGGTCCTCAGCTACTGGAACTTACAGTGTAGCAAGGGGAGATGGGACTCATTAACAAACAGTTGTAGAATCAGACAGCGCACTCAACTAACAGTAGCTGACCTTTATGGAGTGTTAGCTACCTGCCTGGCATTGTTAAAAGACTTTTTAGATAACAATTTTAATCTCCACACCAAAACTATGAAGTAGGTACTCTTAGGATGCCCATTTTACAGATGAAGAAACTGAGGGAGAGAAAGTTTGGATAGCTTGCCTGAGGTCACACAGTTGGCGTATTACAGAGAGAGGATTTGAACCCAGGCAGTTTGGCTCTGGATCCCGTGCACTTAACCACCACTCTCCCTCTCCATGTAGGAAACAGGAGGAAAATCAAGAATATGGACTTTGGGGGTGGCGTTTAGAAAGACAACCAAGGATCCTCTTAAATACATATGGGACCATATCACCTTCCTCTCGCTCAGACCTTCAATGGCTCCCCGTTCTCAAAGTCCGGGCTCTGCTACTGGCCCCTCATCCTCCCTTCCAACTGCAGGCAGCCGAGCCATGGGGAGGCTAAGAGCGCAGACTCAGGAGGGAGGCAGATCTGAGCTTGAATCTCTGTTCTGCTGCTGACTAGCTGTGTGACTTCTGAGCCTTAGTCCCTTCACCTATGAAATGGGAGTGCAAAGAGGACGCCATGCTTGTTGGCGGTTTCACCCCCTCGCAGCAGTTACTGCATAAGTTGTCCCCACCCCCACCATGTGCCTCCAGGTGCCCCTCACTGGGAGTTGCAGCAAAACGGACCCTGACAGGCTGGCAGTCCCCCATGCCTTTGTTCATGCTGTCCCCTCTGCCTGGGATGCCTTTCGTGCCCTCCTTTGCTTCCTCCAACTTGAAGCATCCTCTGCCCTGCCCTCTGCCCCCATTTGGGGTGGGGTGGCCCCCATTAGGGCCTCCCAGGGACGTCTGGAGACCCAGCCACAAGAGGAGTCCTACACATTAGCTCACTCTATCCCTGGGGCAGGGGTGTAACCTCGGTCTTGCCTCAGTTTACCCATCCTGACGGTGCTGTGGCGCCTGGCATCCTTGCTCTGCCCCTAGCCCCACTGTCCTCTCTCACATGTCTATCTGCCTACCAGCTGGCCCCCATCACCGCCTCCCTCACTGGCTGCCCTGCCACCCCCTGCCTGCCAAGTGTCAACCTCAGCAGGGGGTGGAGGAAGGGGGGCCCCCCTCTCTCCAGCTGACAGGCAGATTATATGGCTGTCTCACCCAGAAAACAGTGGGTGACAAGGGTAATTAACTGCCTGTCAGCTAGCCACCCCGAGCAGCCGGCCCTGCCCCTCGGGGATGGGGACAGTAGGGAAGGCCTCTTTCATCTCCCTTTATGGTCCATGTCTCTCCTCCTCCAGAACGATTCTGGGTGCCAGAGCCTTAGGGTCACCAGCTCCTGAGTCCTCTAGTGGGGGCTTGTCAATGAAGTCACATCATGTTGGCCGGGGGGGACAGCGGAAAGAGTTCTGCCTGTGCGCTTTGAAAGCCTGGGTTTCAGTACTCCCTTGCTTTGCTGTGTGACCTTTGGCAAGTCACTTCCCCCTCTAAATCCTGGTGCCCTAATATACACATGGGGAAGGATGAGCTTCAAGCCCCCTCCATCATGTGACTTGCAGCAAACGCTGCTGACTGCCCACCTAATACCCATCCCCCCGCCTTGCTAACCACACTCCAGTTTTTTTCGGGGTTGCCTTGTCCCCTATCCTCATGGATGGATCAGAGATTATCTGAGCTAATCATGTTCCCCGATTTCCCAGCTTCCCCTGAGTCTATGGCTGACCAATGAGGCATAAACAGAAGTTGATTGTGGGAATTTCAGGAGAATGTTTTTTTTTAATAAGGGGCAGACTGGGCTGGTAGGGTTCCTTTTGATTCCAACCTCCCTTTTTCTTTTTCTGATATAAATTTATTTATTTATTTATGGCTTCATTGGGTCTTCGTTGCTGCGTGCAGGTTTTCTCTAGTTGTGGCGAGCAGGGGCTACTCTTAGTCACAGTGCGCACGATTCTCATCCCGGTGGCTTCTCTTGTGGAGCACGGGCTCTAGGCACACGAACTTCAGTAGTTGTGGCTCACGGGCTCAAAGCACAGGCTCAGTAGTTGTGGCGCACAGGCTTACTTGTTCTGCAGCGTGTGGGATCTTCCCGGACCAGGGTTCAAACCCGTGTCGCCTGCAATGGCAGATGGATTCTTAACTACTGTGCCACCAGGGACGTCCCAACCTCCCTTTTTCTTGCAAGGAACCTAGACATGATGCCTGGAGGTATGGCAGCCACTGTGGCACCATGAGTTTGAAAACCAACATCTAAGGATGGTAGAAGACATCATGAGGCCAGCCCTGGGGAGCTTACCTCTAGATTCCTTGTTATGTGAGAAGAGGAAACCCTGAAATGTTTAAGCCACAGTTTTCAGGTTTTCTTTGACTTGTGCCCAAATGTGTTTCTCACAGATGCAGACTTAAATCTGTCTGTGGATGTCTCCATTGCTCTAGGTCGCTGTAGGATATTTGGACCCTGTGCCTGGTGGCACTGTTACATGCCTGTTGACTGAGTGAGTGAATTGTAAGGATCAAGGTTATATAAGTTTATGATAATAATAATTGTCATATCATCATCATCATCATCATTACAATCCCACATACTGAGGACTTACTATACCCTCTATATGAAGCATTATCTCATTTAATCCTTACAGCAACACTATGAAGTAGAACTGTAACTGTTCCCATTTTATAGATGAGGAAAACTGAGGTCAGAATGGGTCACACAGCTGGCAGGTGGTGAGGCTGGAGTTTGCCCCGGGTCTGTGAGCTCCAGTGCATGCTTTCTGTTCTCACCTCATACCTTCAGGTTGAGGGAACCAGCTTGATCATTTTGTCTTTTGGCCAAAGAACAGTATGGGGAGAGAGGGTGGTCTTGCTAGACAGGGTTGCCTGGAATTTCCCTGAATCTCAGCTGTCATGTGCAACTGTGCTGAGCTTGGGGAGCTGAGGGCTGGGGTGAGGGCTGGAAGTCAGGGGAGGCTGAAAGAGGGGACCTGGCAGGGAGGGAGTCAGAGAGCTCACGGTGGACGAGGCAATGAGGAGTCTGTCCCCAGGGCCTCTGGCCTCAGCGACCCAGATCCTGAGGGGACCACAAGGTGCTGCCCACCTGGCCCCAGACCCCTCTGGGAGGAAACCACTTGTTCTCAGAGATATCACAACAGAGGACAATGCTCTGGAGGAAACCGGGCCCTGCAGCTCTCCCAGCACTTTAGGCTTGCACTTCCTTGCTCAGCCAACCTGGCCAAGGCGCTGTTCTGGGAGGGAACCCTGAGCCAGGCAGCAGGTTCCTGCCCTCCAAGGGCTTATCCTCTAGGTAAGAGGAGCACGGCCAGGGGGACGTGAGAGCCACTGCCAGAGAAGAGAGAGGAGAAGGAGTGTTCCCGGGAGTGGGACCCGCACGGCAGAGGCCGGCTGGCTGGGCAGCGAAGGGCTTTCAGAACAGCAGCATGAGGGGCAGAGGAGAGAGAGGAGGCTGGGGGATAAGCGAGGGCCGGCCCTGGGGCTGGAACAGACACTCTGGGCCGCAAGGAGGTGTGGGGTGTGGAAGGGTGAGGGACAAGCCAGAAGGAACAGGCATTGGGCTAGCATTTGAAGCACCCCTCAGGTCTCTCCTGGCTTAGATGTTCTGTGTCTCTGAGGCCATAATTTTAAAAACCATGCAGAATGGGTACCAGCCACATGGAAACATTCTTGAGAATGAACCCACAGGAATGGGAGACCTAGGGAAGGTCTGCAATTTCCCTCAGTCCCACCCTCAGACTAGGGGTCGAGAGTCATTTTCTGGTTCTTCTTCATGTACTAACTCTTGGTTCCAGCAGTTCTTGTGAATTAATGCAATATCCACAACGATGCCCGTGGTGGCTGTGGAACATTTATCTTGCAATGTTTAAACAATTTCTATTACTCCTAAATCTGTACATATCAATTTAGATGTAATGTGCATGGAGTGTGATACCGTTTCTTACATTACCAGCTAGATGGGCATTGAACACTAGAATTGCTAAGAACATTATTTTTTCAAAAATGTTTCGTAACATTTAATTAAGATTTCAAGAGATTAATAAAAATTCAGATTTGATTTTAAATGTTTTCTTAATTATAATTTGTATTCTGCCTTTTGATTTCAATAAATATCTTTTTTGAAAAATATTGTTAAATTTTTACATTTACTATAATGTATCATTTTCGTGAAAACATATTTTATTTCTTTAGTCTTTTCAGATCACTCCTTTTAGTAGAAAGCAAATTAGTATTTTTGGTGAAATGAAGGCATGAACATTTTTGTGGAATAAACCTATAATAATTTATGAATTATGTATGTCTTTATTTTATCACTTGTTCGAACAGAGCTGTTCTATCAACAGAATACCCAAACATGCCAGCTTTCAAGCATATATGAAACTTAGCTTTATACATACTCATCAATTTTGCCACTGTGGAGGTATATTTGTCAAGGTAAGAGAAGGGAACATATTTTATCTGATAGCTTGTTTGCTTGATTTTTAAACAGTTAGGCATATGGTATGTGTATCTCCATTTATGCTCTTACAAATTAGAGACAGATCTGGCTTGTTTTATTTATTTATTTATTTATTTATTTATTTTGCGGTACGCGGGCCTCTCACTGCTGTGGCCTCTCCCGTTGCGGAGCACAGGCTCCAGACGCACAGGCTCAGCGCCATGGCTCACAGGCCCAGCCACCCCACGGCATGTGGGATCTTCCCAGACTGGGGCACGAACCCGCGTCCCCTGCATCGGCAGGTGGACTCTCAACCACTGCGCCACCAGGGAAGCCCTGGGTTGTTTTATTGATATATAATTCACACCATAAAGTCCAACCTTTTCAAGTGTACAATTCAGTAGTTTTTAGTATATTCATAAAGTTGTTCATCTACAACCACCATCTTATTCTAGAACATCACCCCCCAAAGAAACCCTGCCCCCTTAGCAGTCACTTCCTATCCTCCCCCGACCCCAAGCCCCTGGAAATCACTAATCTACTTTCTGTTTTTATAAATTGGCCTATTCTGGGTATTTCATATAAACGGAATCATGTGTGTGGGCTTTGTGTCTGGATCTTTCACTTAGTATAATGTCTTCAAGGATCATTCATGTTGTACCAGAATTTCACCCTTTTTAAAGGTTGAATAACATTCCATCACATGGATACACCATGTTGACATCCATTTATCAGCTGATAGGCATTTGGATTGTTTGCACTTTTTTGGCTCTTATGAATAATGCAGCTGTGAACATTCGTGTACAATTTTTTTGTGGACATATGTTTTCAGTTCTCTTGGGTATATACCTATGAGTGGAATTGCAGGGTCCTATGGTAATCCATATTTAACTTTTTGAGGAATTGCCAAACGGTTTTCCGAAGAGGCTGTGCCATGTTTTTGCATTCCCACCAACAATGCACAGGGGTTCCGATTTCTTCGCATCCTCAGCAGCATTTGTTATTGTCTGACTTTTTGACTCTAGCCATCCTAGTGGGTGTGAAGTGGATCTCATTGTGGTTTCACTTTGCATTTCCGTGACGACGAATGGTGTTGAAAATCTTTCGTGTGCTTGTTAGCCATTTGCCGATCTTCTTTGGAGAAATGCTCATTCAGTTCCTTTGCCTGCTTTTGAACTGGGTCACTCAGGTCTGGTTTTAATAGTTGTAAAGATACAGCAACAGTTATTACCGATCCAACACAGAAGACTTGTACTTCCTTCCTCACCAGCCTGTGCACGTTGGGATGCACAGACCACCTTTTTTTTTTTTCTTCTTCTTTGTGGCTGCCCACGTAGCTTTCAGGATCTTAGTTCCCCGACCAGGGATCGAACCCTGGCCCTCAGCAGTGAAAGCGTGCAGTCCTAACCACTGGACCACCAGGGAACTCCCCAGACTGCCTTTTGGTCTTTGCAGAGTCAGTTCCTACTGCCTAGAATTCCTTCCCTTCTTACCTTCTCAGCAAAGCCTTCTTGGTAATCCTTCTCTGCTTCACAGAGTGATAACTGACCACACTGTAGTAGACCAGCATCGCTTGTAGCCCGTAGCTAAGAACTCAGGCTCTGGAGCCAGACTGCCTGGTTCATACCTGGACCCCCAAGTCTCAGCTGTGCCAACCTGGGCACCTAACTTCTCAGTGTCCTCCTCTGTGGGATGAGACTGCAATGCCTTCCCTATGGCCCTGTTGGAAGGACTTGCCGAGAACATACACGGAAATCCTGCTGCATATTATGCATGACCAGTACTTGGTGGACGTCCCCCTGGGCAGAGCACTGCCAATGACAAGAGGGTCTCTACTTTCAGGGCAGGACTTGCCGTTTATGGACGATATGAATTGGAGGAAGCCGTTGGGGTATCTGGCTGAAAATCTCCTGCCTATGATCCCCCCCTGCAGGGTCCTGGGGCAGCAGCCCCAGCTTCCTGAGCCCTCGAGTCTGGAGTGAAGGCTGTGGGTCCCCCCACCTCTTCTGGCCCCAACCGTCCATCCACTCCTCCCCTCTGTGTCACCCACACCTCCTCCCTCCTTCCCGAATGGCATGTGACTGCTCAGGGGACAGGAGTGGCAGCTGGAAATCAACACAACGTTCCTATTTACCCTTGTTCCTTCTATATCCCAGCACCTAAATTTAGCCAGCAGAGCCTGGGCACTGGGGACCTGGCTCCTCCCTACCAAGCCCCCCACCCTCAGCAGAGGCAGGAAAATGAGCCCCAGGACAGGGTTTCTTACCCAGCACCTGCTGCTCACTGCCCTGGGGGTGGGTCAGGGATGTTGCTAAGAGGCTGGCTGGGGGCACTGGGCTCCTAGAGGGATCCTTCCTGCCGCAACTGCCAGCTGGGCCCCCAAGTCATGACAGAGCAGAGGGCCACTTGCCCACCCCCTGCCCTTCTTAATGATGGGGATGCCTGGGAGGGAGGGTCGGAGACAGTGGCTGGAGTGTTAGGGACACAGGTTTGGAGATCAGACAGCCCTGGGTTCTCAGCTTCTACTCTCTACCTGACAACTGTGTGACATTGGGCAAGTCAGCAAACCTCTCTGGGCGTGTTTCCTCGTCTGAGAAATGGGGACAATCATAGGATCTCCCAAGGAATGTAGTTGTGAAATTGAAATGAGATGATGCAAATAAAGCATGTAGCACCAAGTGGGTGCCCAACAGACTGCTTCAAAGCCCACCCCCTCCAGGAAGCCTTCCTGGCTGGCTCCAGCACAGGTCCCCCCATGTTCCCCAGGGGCAGAGTGTGTCTGCTGCAGACCACGATCCCCTCCCAGGCTCCAAGACAAGTTCCACAAGGGGAGGGCTTACTTGTTGCTTCTGTGAGCCTTTAAGGTTGCAGGACAGAGTTGCTGTGAACTACAAGTCACTGCTCTTTGGAAGAAATAGACAAAGGGGGAGCCAGCAGGTGGGACTAGAAAAGTGAGTCCGGGTAGAAGGTTGGAGCTGGAGGAAGAGAGTCAGCCGAAGAAGGTGTGCCCGGCCCACTCTGTACCCCAGGGAGGTGACAGTGGCTTCACCCCGGAGCCGGGAGGTCGGGATGTCCTGGTCGGGGTGGGGGCCTCCAGGGTCGGTCAAGGCTGGGATTGACACCCCGTTTCTGGGTTTCTGGGCCTCAGTTCCTCATCTGCAGAATGGGGCAGTAAATGCCAGCCTCCTAGAAGTGGAGAGAGGATGAAGTGGGGGAGGCGACTAGACACCCACCCTGTGCCCCTCATGGCTGGGCCCCCGGTGGGGTGAGAAATCTGGATGAAGCCTGAATCTCCTGTTTCATCTGAGGCAGGTGTGGCCCCTCTGGGCAACTTCCCTGAGTACAGCTCTCTCTCTCTCTCTCACACACACACACGCATGCACGCACACACACACGCACACACAAACACTGCTTCTTGGACACGCTGGAGCTCCTGAGCACCATCCCTCAGGGGCACAAAGGGAGGTGCTGGGGCAGCCACCTCTCCTACTCCACTGGCTCCTGGTCTCCCCACACCACCAGCGCCGGCTGTTATCCCAGCTCATGTGGCACTTACTGTCTCACTGATTCATTATCCTGTGTCCCCGGTGAGGAAACGGGGGCACAGAGGGGTTAAGGAATGTTCCAGAAGGAGAGAACTTGGGTTCAGACCCAGGCAGTCTGGCCTCAGAGTCTGTGCTGGAAACTACTACACTCCCCCGCCTCCCTGGATGGATGAGACCTTCTCCCCTGCTGGGCTGGAGTAATTAGACAGCTTTACAAAGTGAGAGGTGACGTTTCAAGGTGTGTGCTAAGGTAGCACCTTAGGAGTTAAATTCCTCACCGGAAGTCCCCTTCTCTGAGGGGGCTCCTTGAGTTTGAGCTTCTCTCTTGCAATATATAATAGTAATAATCATCATAATAAACTAGCAGCTAATATTCTTCCAGCCCGTTTTACACACTATGCGCCCATCCTAAAACTGGACATGTGTTAACTCATTTAATCCTCATGACGGCCCAAAGAGGAAGGTACTGTGAGTTTCCTCATTGTCCAGGTGAGGAAACTGAGGCTCAGAGAGGGTGAGTCACTGGGCGAATCCCAGAGCGGCTGGTGGAGCCAGGATCAAACCCAGGCATTCATTCATCCCAGCCCCTCTTAATCTCAGCCTCCTGCCTTCTCCTGCCATAGCTGGTGCAAAGAACCTCTCCCTTTCCCCCTGTCCACCCCCGTGCTGGGAAGCTGCATCCCGGCCACCAGGAGGGACCTTCCCCCAGCAGCCAGGATAATGAGGAATGGCCCAGGTAGTCCCCACCCACAGCCCCCGTGCAGGGAGGCGGGGTAGGCTTGGCCCTAGTGACAGCCCCGGGTCGTCCTGGTAGAGCCCCTGCTGGCCCACCCCGGCCTCCCACTGCAGGCTGGCCTGGCTGAAAGCTCTGGGAGCCTTACAAGCCACTACTGAATGCAAACATAAGTCTCAGAGACAGAACAACCTGAGCCGCGTAGCGAGGAGGGAAATATTTTCCCAGCTGCTTCCCTTTCTCAGCAGGGCTCCTGCCTGGATCCAGTAAGTGGCAATGTGACCATAAGGGCAGCGCCCAGGCCTTTAACAACTGCTACCTCAGTCACGTAAAGAGGTTATTCCCCTAAAGGGCTCCATTACATCCTTAGCCGAGGGCTGTGCTCTCCATCTCAGCTGAGCGGGAGAGGCCATTTGACCAGTTCTCTCAGACAGAGCTGACTACTAGAGGGGCTTCATTAAGTGGCAACTTACTATCATCATTATTTATCATTATCATTTCTTCATGACAGAGATAAGACCACACAACCCTGTCTATTGGGAAAGGGGTTAAAAGGACCCACCCAAGCATGCCAAGGGGGCTATAACTAAAGTTTCTCTCATGTATTTGCTCCTCCAACCATGAGTGGCTCAAGCCTCTGGTGCCTCTCTGAGCATGTGGCTCTCAGGCCAGGGGATGGGGTCCCTGAGTCATGGCATCCAGAAGAACAGGTAGTCTGGCTTTCTCAGGATGTTGTATCTTATCTGCAATAAAAGCAGTGCATTTCCAAGCATCTTACTGAAACTACAGGGAAGGGAGACTCTGGAAAGCGTCCAGTGGATGAGGGTTGATACCTGGAATGGAATTGTACCGTGCCTGTTGTTACTGCTTAACAAGTATAAAAACCCCTGGGGTTTTCCTTTTTTGTTTTGTTTTGTTTATGGATTTATTGCAGCGGTAGAACAATTGGGTATAAGGGTTCTCAAGGTCCACTTCTGACCTGTGCGTTGTTTAGAATTACGTTCTGCCGAATGAGACAGAAAAGCTCAAAGAAACAGAGCATCAAACAATATAGAAGTCTCTTTTCTCCCAAGTAAACAACATTTGGACATATCTAGTCTAGGACTGATGTGGCAGCTTCATGAACATCAGAACCCAGATCACTTCCTTCTGGTTGCTCGTTGGGTCATCCGTAACACATGGTGTCTACCTTGTGATCCAAGGTGGCTGCTCCAGCTCCAGCAATCATATGAATATTCCAGCCAGTGGAAAGAAGAAGAGGCAGAAAGGGTGCAAACCTCTGTCTTTAAATAACATTTCTGGGGCTTCCCTGGTGGCGCAGTGGTTGGGAGTCCGCCTGCCAATGCAGGGGACACGGGTTCGTGCCCCGGTCCGGGAAGATCCCACATGCCACAGAGCGGCTGGGCCCGTGAGCCATGGCCGCTGAGCCTGTGAGTTCGGAGCCTGTGCTCCGCAACGGGAGAGGCCACAACAGTGAGAGGCCCACGTACCGCAAAAAAAATAAATATAAATAAATAAATAATAACATTTCTTACACCCCAGTGGTAGAGCTTATTCACGTGACCATAGCTAGCTATAAGGGAGGCTGGGAAATGTCTTTATTTCAAATGTTTATAGGCCTAGCTAAAAATCAGGAGCACTATGGCAAAGAAGACAGGGAGCACAGATTTGGGGGAGTAGTTAGCAGTCTCTAGCGCACCATAATATTCTTCCATTCCACTGGGGAAGGATGGCCATGTACTTTCTGGCACTGTGTTCCAGGCAGCCTGGGCTTGCCCTCAGCTTGTTCTCATGTGTTATTCTTGACTCCCCATCACAAAACCAGAACTACTCTGAGAGCAAGATGCAGCTCCCAGAACATAGCCCTTACCCTGGCATCCAAGGCCCTTGGGCATTGGGTTTCCTCATCCGGCCACAACCCCCTGCAGCCTTCGCCCAGCGACTCTGAGCCCCCCGCTGCTCCATTTCTTGCTTAACCAGATTGTTGCCTCTGCCTGAATTCCTCCTCCCAGGCCTCCTCTGCCAGGGCGACTCCTATTCAACCCCGAAGACTCACCACGGAAATGTTGCCTCGTCATTGCAGCCTCACTGGGCCCCTCTGGGGAGAATCAGAATCCCTCTCTCCTGCCCTCCCTTGGGCTTCCGGAGCCTTCCGTCATCCCTCTATTTATAGCCTGTTCAAGTCAGGTGCCCCTGGACATGTTGCCTGGACGGAAGGAGGGGCCCCAGGCTGGGAGAGCAGGTTCTGTGACCTGCCTGGGGAAGGGCTGGGAGTTTCCAGGATGGCTCTTCTGGCCTGACGTCCCCCCTCATTCATCTGTCTATAGGGGAGACGGAGCTCCCACACCTGGAGCAGTCCCATCATGGTGCATGTGGGTGGTCGTGTGTCTCCCCAGTTTTGCCACTTGTCCTGGGGGCTGCACTGTGCTCATCTTCATCCCCCGAGGCCAGAGCCCAGCCCTGGGCCTGACACTGACCCCACCATTGCTGCCCTGAGTAACGGGGTGGGCTTAGATGTCTCCATGCTGGGGAGGGGGCTGACTCAGGCCTGCTCTGGGGGAGGGTCCTGGCTGGGATGCCCTGACTCGGTGAGAGGGCAGGAGCTGGCTGTAACTTTGGGGAGGCTAGGAGGCTCTTTCCCCAGACACTCGGCTTCCTTCCTGCTTTTCCTGGCTGATCCAGGCCACCCGCCCTGGGTGGTAGAGAAGCATCCATGCTTCAGAAAGCCAAACAGGGAGAGAAGGGCCCTGTAGCCCCACACTCTGCCACTGTCACCTCCCCTCACCCAGCCTAGCCCCTCCTGTCAGCTCTGCACCAACTGACACTGGATCCGTTGCTCAACACCCCTCCGCAGATGACAGGCTTCTCAGCCTATCTCCAAAGGCCTCTCCCCACCCCAGTTCCCCAGTCAGCAGCATCCTCATTACTCCCATACTCTGACAAACCTGAATTCTAAGCCAGAGTGACCTGGGGCTCCTGAGCCGGACCCATTCCCCCTCCGTTCCCACCTCCCACTTGCACACCCACTTTCTGTTAAAGAGGTTGACATCAGTGTCAAGGATATCCGCCAGCTGCCAGCTGAGTGCCTCCCCTGCCCTCTCACAAGCCTCCATGCCCGCCCCTGACTGCCCGGACCAAGGGACATTTTGGGGAAGGCTCAGCCCTTTTGTCACCACCAGGGCTCACAGGCCCAGCTGACAAGGACCTTCCTGCCTGCCCTGGGCCACCTGAAGGGCTGAGTCCAGTGCAAGTGCCCAGAGCCTCCCTGAACCAGGACTGGGCTCCGGCATTTAGAACCAGACGAACCTGGCTGTATGGCCTCAAGCAAGTTACTAACCCTCTCTGAGCCTCTGACACTTGTAGCTGACCCCAATCTGGTACATGGGGCTCCCAAGGGACCCAAGGAAGGAACCAATGGGCCCTGTGGGTTTGAGACCCCTCTCTTTTCTCCCTCAGCCTTGGAAGGAGGCTCCTCCATAGGGGGTGGGTTGGGAGAGGGAGGGCCAGTGTGCCTTCTGACCTTTGCCCCAGGAGCTGGCAGCCCAGCCCCCCCAGCTCAGAGAGCACCCATTGGGCGGGGTGGGTGAGGGGGGAGACCACACGGGCTGAGGAAGAAGGGGCTGGTGCCAACCAGGAGAGGCAGTCTGGGGCGCCTCCTAGTGGACACCAGGGGAATGTCTACCTGGGCAGAGAACGCTCACGGGGCTTCTAGTCCAGCCCGGTAATGAACGGCTCTCAGCTTGGAGTCGGGGTCCAGTACTGACCCATCACTGTCAGCTCTGGCATAGGCCACCTCTCCTCAGGGAACCTCAACTTCTTCATCCCTCAAACAGAGCTGATGATAACAATACCACTCCTGGGACCACAGCGAGGCTTCACCCGGGTGGCTTGGCCACCCCTCCTTGCACACAGCAATGTTTCTCAAGGTCCAGAGAGGCAGGAGCTTGCCGAGGGCCACAGCGAGCTGGTGGCCAAGCCGGGGTGAGGAGCTGGGGGCTCAGACTCCTGGTCCAGTGCTCTCTCCACTCCTGGGTGCTGTTCAATGTGACCTTGGACTCTCCAGGCCTGTTAATTCCTCCGTGTGGCTCTGGGCGTTTTCAGATGTTTTAGTACTATTATCATGACTGTCCCAGGAACAAGCTTATGACCGTGTCCAATTAACCTTCCTGCCAACCATTATGGGCTGTGATATCTTTTCCAGCGCTGGGAGGGATATCTCTGTTCCCATCTCCTTCCCAAAAGACAGAAGCCTCATGTGAGCCCCGACGCAGCTGTCATGTCCCTCCAGCTGGTGCCATGAGACCCCAAGCAAGGCTGACCTGCTCAGCCAGGCCCCAGGTGAGACTTTGCTTCTGCTGCAGGAGAGAAACTGCGTGTGTCTGTTGTGGGGTCAGAGGAGAGGGGCCTCCCCAGGGGAGAAGGGAGATGTGGAAGGGGAGCCCCAGCCCCAGCCCCGGAGGAACAGTTTATTTGGTCTCTCATGAAAAGGGCCCTTCCTGAAACACATGCTCCTGAATTCCTCTACGGTGGGGCTTGGGATGACCCTGGGGACACGGAGGGGACCGGAGGGGAACTGAGCCCAGCCTGGTGCTGTGCTTGCACAGCAGGATCTCATTTTTTACTTGGGTTGTGTGCTTATCTGGGGGCGGCTGGAGACTCCCCACACCCCACCCCCGGCTCCTTCATGCTGGCTCCATAATTCTGGGCCCCGAGAATCCCCTCTTTCATCCTGGGAAGGCCCTGGGGCCTCACTGAGAATCTGAAGGGGTTACGTTCATACACCTGTATGCGTTGTGGCACACCCAGCTTTTAGGAAACACCCACAGGTGGGGCTTCCCTGGTGGCGCAGTGGTTGAGAATCCGCCTGCCAATGCAGGGGACACGGGTTCGAGCCCTCGTCCGGGAAGAGCCCACATGCCACGGAGCAACTAAGCCCGTGCGCCACAACTACCGAGCCCACGTGCTGCAACTACTGAAGCCCACGCACCTAGAGCCCGTGCTCCACGACGAGAGAAGCCACCGCAATGAGAAGCCCGCGCACCGCAATGAAGAGTAGCCCCCGCTCGCGGCAACTAGAGAAAGCCCGCGTGCAGCAATGAAGACCCAACACAGCCAAAAATAAATAAATAAAATAAATAAATTTATTAAAAAAAAGAAACACCCACAGGTACACAGATGCACAGACAGGCAAAGACAGAGACTGCATGATCACATGACCCTGAAAAGACTCACACACACACACACACACACACAGCGTCCAAAGGATAGGGTCAGGCCCTTGGGAAGTGAGCTGAACTAGGGGTGTTAGTGGATGGTTGGGGCGCTGTGGCAGTTCCAAGCAAACAGAGGTGCGCCCCCTCCCAGGCAGAGCACCTTGCAGAGGGAGGCCCCCACGAGCATGTGGAGCAGTGAGGACTCACTTAGGCCTGAAGCTGGTAAACTGATCCACGCTGGGCATCTGACGGCTCCAGGAGGCCAGGGTGGAGCCAGCCCTGGAAGCTCTCCCCCACTGGGTCCCAGCTGAACGGACTTTTACCTTCTCCCTGCTCAGCCCCTCACAGACCTCTTCCCCCCTCATCTTTCGCTGTTCTCCCAGCTCCCCCCTCCCCCAATCCCCTCCCCTCAGGTCCTTCCCCTCCTGGCTTTTGCCTAGCTGGCCCTTTACCCCGGTCCTTGACAAACACCAGCTTACCCTCCAAGGCCCAACGCCGTGCCTCCTTCTCTGAGACACTTTCCTGCCACCCCCTCCCTGAAGCAGGATTAATCTCTGCCTCCTGGTACCCCAGGGGCCTTGCACAAACCTCTGCCATAGCTCCAAAGGCTTCCTGATGTAATGCTCCATGAATACACCTAACTCCTTGACTCTGCTGAGAGGGCTGTGCTTTTTTGTATTTTGTACTAAGGGCAACAGGAGGCCGTGCGACGGTTGTAATGGAGCTGTGTAGGATGGGATTTGTGATTTGGAAAGGTCACGGGGCAGCTGCCTGGCAGAAGGAGGCAGGGAGAGAGGGCCTACGGGACTTTTCCTCATCAGAGTGGGTGGCCGAGGCGGGGGAGGTGGGCAGATTCGGGGGACATTCAGGGTATAGCTTCCCTGCCACCAGGGGTGCCCAAGACTGGCTGTGCACCCGATCCCTGGGGGAGAGTTTAAAAAGTAGATTGCTAAGCTCTACCTCAGCTATACCTAAACAGGATCTCAGGAGTCAGGAACAGAAGCAGTAATTTTTTTTTTAATTGTGGTAAAAAGCAAGCTACATAAAATTTACCATCTTGACCATTTCTCAGGGTACCATTCAGCAGTGTTAAGTAAATTCACGTTGTTGTGAAACAGCTCTCCAGAACCTTTTTTATCTTACAGATCTGAAACTCAACATGCATTAAACAGCCCCCCGCCACCCCCTGGTGACCACCATTCCTCTTTCTGTTTCTTTGAATTTGACTACTTTAGATGCCTTATATAAGTAGAATCATGCAGTATTTGTCTTTTCGTGACTCAGACTCTATATTTTTTCGAATCCCCAAGTAGCTCTGATCCAGGTGGTGTGCGGCCCAGAGTTTGGAAACCACTGTCCACGTTAACCAAGCTGAAAGGGGCCCTCTCCCTGTCTCTTTGCTCTTAGGAGCAAATTCAGATCCTCGTGACCTCTGACCTTCAGGGGGTGTTCCCCTTGACCTCTGGGGAGAATTGTCTCTCAGACAGGGCCCTGTAGTCTACTAAAGTCAAACCAGATAATAACTCAGTGACCCACATTATTATTAATTTTCATGACCTATGTTTATATAATGTTTGGGATCCTGGCTCCTCGAGTCTGGTCCCAAACCAGCAGTGACGGCATGCTTGGGGGCCGGTGAGAAATACAGGGTCTCAGGCCCAGCTTTAAGGTGTACAGAGTGGGTCGGCTGGGGGCTGGGGGAGGGAGGGGTAGTCGAGAGGCTGCAGAGGTGGCCCAGGCTGAAATGGGCTTGGTTTGTCTCTTCCACCCCACAGCCACAGTCTTGAACTTGAATAAATTCCCCACACCAGGCTTAGCCCCTCAGTCACCTGCCTCACGGTCAGCTCTCCAGGGCCTCGACTACAAATTCCTGGGGCTTGGCCTCCGTGTGGGACATAGTCTGTCTCCCTTGCAGCCCAGCTGTGGAATGATGCCCTGGGCCTCTTCCTTCCCTGGCCTGGCCTGACACTGACTCTTCCAGCAGGCCACCAGCTCTTGTGACGTCCCAGCAATCCCATCTGGTCTTCACAATGACCCTGAGAGGTCACGGTCGTAATAATGGCTTACTGAACACTTACTAAGCCCCAGACACTGGGAAAAGGGCTCAGGCCTCCCAGGACTCCATGAGGTTGCCACAGGGATTATCTCTACTTGGCAGACAAGGAAACCGAGGCTCAGAAAGCTGAAGTGACTTGTGCAAATTCCCATCATTCAGAACTGCTAGAGTTGGGGTTTGAATTCCCATCAGTGTGTCGCGTCTGAGTTCTTAACAGGGATGCCTCTGTTCTTTCTGTTTTTTTACAGAAGGGGACTCTGAAATTCACTTCTGTAACTTGCCCAAGGTCATATGGCTGGTAAGTGCCAGATCTGGGACTTGAACTCAGGACCGTATACGCCCACGCCCTGAATTCTTCACTGATAGGCCTGCTTTCTTTACCCCAGTAGCATCTCCGAGTGCTGGTCTGTCCACCCCACTTCCAGCCGCATCAGACCCTTCCGCTTGGGTTGTCATGTCAACGATAACTGGCTCCGGCGGATCAGGGTCCCTGGAGTCACAGCAGCAGCCCAGAATGCACGGGAGCTCAGCTCTGCGAGGAGAAATGGAAAGTGACACTTCCTGGCCTCACGGCTCTGTGCCTGGGCGGGGGAGCAGATCGTGCACCTGGGCACAGGAGGTGGCAGAGAGCACCAGTTGTCAGAGGATCAGGAGGCGGAGGGAATGGAAACTGACAGCTCACCCCCCCGGGCACCGCTGGGCACTCACCACAGCTGGGATGAAAGCTGGCGGGGCCGGGGCTGCAGAGCTCCTGCGATGGCCTGGGGCTACCCAGGCAGGAAGGGGCAGGGGCTTTCACAGGCTCCCCATAAAAATGGCAGGAGGGGCTTCCCTGGTGGCGCAGTGGTTGAGAGTCCGCTTGCCGATGCAGGGGACACGGGTTCGTGCTCCAGTCCGGGAGGATCCCACATGCCGCGGAGCGTCTGGGCCCGTGAGCCATGGCCGCTGAGCCTGCGCGTCCAGAGCCTGTGCTCCGCAGCGGGAGAGGCCACAAGAGTGAGAGGACCACGTACCGCAAAATAAATAAATAAATAAATAAATTTTTTTAAAGGAGCTTTTTTAAAAAAAAAAAAGAAAAAAAATGGCAGGAGGGCTAGGGGCTACAAGCATGGATTCAAACAGCAGGTGACCCCTCACAACTAGCTGTGCAACTGCAGGCAAGTTGCTTAACCTCTCTGGGTCTCAATGCCTCATGTATCAAACGTGGACGGTAATACTACCTCTGGCACTGCTAAGAGCCTTAGGAGTATCAGCATATATAAAATGCCTAGCAACCAGTAAACATCGTCATCCAGGTTGACCAAGTAGAAGAGAGGCAATTTACACCTGGGTGCTGTGGGGGACGGATGAATTATAAATAGGAGAAGCAAGTAGTACCTGGCATACAGCAAGCTTTTTATCAGTAATAGGTATTATTATTAGGAGCAGGGCAGGCTACATAATTCGCAGAACCCAGTACAAAAGAACATGTGGGGCCTCTGTTAAAAAATGATTAAGAATTTCAAGAGGGTGACAGCGGACCATTAAACCAAGCTTGGGGCCCTGAGCCACTGCACAGGTTAGACACCCGTGAAGCTGCCCTGATCAGGAGATAGGACACCCAGGTCCTTACAGTGGCTCAACGGTCTTTCTTCGGGAAGGTCGTCCATCTGCTCAGTGCTGGAGCTGGATGGGGGCTTCCCTGACTCTGCCTTCCATGGTCTCCGGATTATTCCTGGAGACCCCCTTGTGACCGGGAGCTCCTGACAGCTCCCTCTCATTTAGCCCAGGCCCAGATTCACTTGTCCTGCATGAGAGGAGGGCCTTGGGGCTGCCCTGGGCTTTGAACCCTTCCTGACAGCCCCAGAGTCTTTGGGTGTTAGGGCCCTTTGAGATCATCCCTGTGCCCACCCCAAGACAGGCAGGCACCTGCCCAAGGACACACAGGGCCGAGTGGCAGGATGAGGACCCGGCCGCTGACTGTCAGCCTGGGAGTTCTTTCTCAGGGAATCAGCTCAGACACAACGGGGGGGCCCCAGGGCTGTGGTGGGAAAAGGGTGTGCCGGGGAAGTACATTCTTCCGTGGGGGAGGAGGGAGTTTCAGGATGGGGGAGTTTCTGTTCTCTTGGCTTCTCTGTGTTTTCTGCAATGGCACAAACTCCTTTTGTAATACCAGGAAAAAAATAAAACATAAGTGAACCTGCAGTTAAAGAAAAGCACAGCGTTCTCATAGGAACCAAGAAGACAAGCCCTTGATGCAAAGTATATTCAGAGGGAAGAAAATTTAAAAAAAAAAATAGCGAGACGGTTAGATTAGAGCAACTGATCTTGTAATAGATCCTCAACGCTCACCCCCTCTGGTGTGAGGGGCTAAGACATTTTGGCCAGTCTCTGAGATTCCGGATGGGGGCCCGTCCCATGTGTGTGTGTGTGTGTGTGTGTGTGTGTGTGTGTGTGACTGAGTATATAGTGTGCTGTGTGTGTGAGTGACTGAGTGTGTGAGGTGGGGGACAGTCAGTCCCTCCAGAAGCCAGGCGTGAGGTGCCCCAGGGGAGATGAGGGAGGCAGATGGTCCCGGAAAGCACACAGGCTCTGGAGCTAGGCCCAGTAGAGCCAGAATCCAGACCCATCCATGACTCTGGCACTTCATTTCTCTGAGCTGCAGTTTCCTCATTTATAAAATGGAGAAAATGACGTCTGCTTCACAGGCTGGCAGCTGTGGGGATTAAAGAAAATGAGCTGGCACAAGGAGTTAGCGCATAGTAGGTGTTCAACCACCATGAACACCCCCCCTCCCAACAGTGACCCCTCCCTCTTACACTGACATTGTGCTGGACAGTTTCAGAAGCTGATCCTCACCGTCATCTGTGATCTGACCCCAGGAGGGATCAAGGGGTACGGGTGGCATCCTGGAGGCCAGGGCATGGCAGCCCAAGCGGGTCGCCATCTAGCCTGTGCTCAGCGGGGCGGACCCTTCTCCCAAGTTAGCCAAGGCCAGCGGAACCCTTGGAGGGACCCTAGAGGAGCCATTGTGTGGAGCGTGGAGACCCCTAGTGGCCGCATGGGGGATTGCAGTCTCCTTGTGAAACCCGCCAGGAATGTGGCAGCTCTGTCCAGGAACTATCCTCTGTGGCAATATTTCTTGAGTCCCTATTAAGTGTCAAGGCTTGTGCTAGCTGTTATGGAAGCAAAGAGGAGAGAAGCTCACCACCCCCAGAGAAGCAGAAGCTTCCTCCCCCCCTTGTACTCCCACATCCATCCACAAAGAAGGGAACGCGGGGGTCAGTCGGAGACCTGGGGCAAGACACCCCCTCTCCCACAAAGCACCTGGAACGAGCAAGGTTTTTAAATTATTATGATTATTAAACGTATAAAAGGGCAAATGCATTGGGTTAGGGGTTATGCTCCCTTGCTTTTCTCAGAGCACGCTGGAAACTGCTAGATACTTGCATAAAACAAGTGCTTATGCATATGGCATCCATCTGATCCCTGCAACCTACTGGCCTGTGGATGAGAAAACCGGCACTCAGGGAGGTTTGGGTAATTAAGTAAGAGTTGGGATTTGAACCCAGGTACCTGGTTCCAGAGCCCATGCTCTTGTGCAAGAGGTAATATGTCTGCCAAGTGAAGCAGCCTGTGACTTGTCAAGAAAATGGACTCACCTCTCTGGGTATCAGAGCCCTCCTCGGACAGGCCAGATGTTTCACTTTGTTTGTTTTGTCGTTGTGGTTTTTTTTTTTTTAAAGCTGTGAATTTTTATTTTATTTTATTTATTTATTTATGGCTGTGTTGGGTCTTCGTTTCTGTATGAGGGCTTTCTCTAGTTGCGGCAAGTGGGGGCCACTCCTCATCGCGGTGCGTGGGCCTCTCACTATCGCAGCCTCTTTTGTTGCGGAGCACAGGCTCCAGACGCGCAGGCTCAGTAATTGTGGCTCATGGGGCTAGTTGCTCCGCGGCATGTGGGATCTTCCCAGACCAGGGCTCGAACTCGTGTCCCCTGCATTGGCAGGCAGATTCTCAACCACTGCACCACCAGGGAAGCCCTGTCATTGTTGTTTTTCAAGCTCACATGGACACCTGTTCCGAGTCCCGGCTGTGCATGGGATTCACTGGATTTCCTTGGTCTGGGTGCATCCAGGGCATTGGGATTATAAAGCTTCCCAGGTGATTCTAAGGTGCAAGGAGGACTGGGGAGGGCCTTGCTGGCCATGACACAGAGGTTAAACTTTATTCTGCTTGGTATTAAGCCTGTGGGGTTCCCTCCAGCTCCCTGTGCCCAGTTCTACTCAATTGCCTTTTATTATTTATTTATTAGAGAAAATTCCTCCTTCTCAAGTGTACAGTTCACTGGGTTTTAGCATGTTCACAAGATTGTGCAAGCGTTCCATATCAGATTGCAGGAAGTTTTCATCACTCGAAAAAGAAACCCTGTACCTATTAGCAAACCCTCCCCGTCAGCTCTCCCTGGCAATCACTAATCTACCTTGTCTCTACAGATTTGCCTCTTCTGAACATTTTATGTAAATGGAATCATACAGTACGTGCCTTTATGTGTTCAGCTTCTTTCATTTACCTTTATAGCTTCAAGGTTCATCCTCGTTGTAACGTGTACCAGTCCCTTTTTATTGCTGAATAATACTCCATCGTATGGCTAGATCACATTTAAAAAATCCATTCATCAGTTAACAGATGGTTTTAAGGCTCTGATGTTCTCTTGGCCAGGAGAGGTGACTTGATTTACTCAGGTGGAGGGGCCAAGAGAGGAAAAAGGGAGCCAGGACACTGCCTCTCATGCCTGCATGAAGGAAAACCCAGAGGGGCAGAGATGTGAAAATCAACCCTCAGAAGCTCCAAGAGGGCACAGTGGAACAGAACCTGAGCAGCCGTGAGAGGTGGGTCATACCTTGTCCCCCACTTCCTTCCACAAAGATAACCAGGGACCCAGGCAAAGCTGTATCCACAAAGCTGCATCATTGCCACATAGTTGAACAGTGAAAAACAGAAATAACCTGGGTGTCCAACAATAGGGAACTTGTTCAGTAAGGGGTGCTGCTTCTATCCAAGGGGATACCATGCAGTCAAAAATGATGCAGCTGTCAGCTCACTTTTATTATAGTGCCAAGCCTTCCTTGTGCATTTCACATGTGCTGACTCACTCAATCCTCAGGGCAACCCCATAAGGTAGGTGCTCTTAGGATCCCTGTTTCAAATGTGGAGATGGAAGTAGAGAACAGTTAGGTAACTTGCCCAATGCTGTGGAGCTAGAAAGCGGTAGGGCTAAGATTTGAACCAGGGTCCGCTTGCTTAATATCTCAGCTCTACCACCTTTCCGAGGGTAGAAAAAAATATTTACCAACAAGAGAAACCGTTCACAAAATATTGGTTCAGTGAATAAATCAGATTATGGAATAGGATGCAGGGTACGAAGCAAGACTTGAAGGAAATATACCAGACTGTGGATAGGAGAGATCTCTGCATAGCTGGAGCAAATATAATTTTTGCTTTCTGCTTTGTGTTTGTATTTTCCCAATTTCACACAAGGAGCATGTTTTCGTTTTTAGGAAGAAAAGTATTTTATGTGATTCACTTAAAAAAATAAATGACTTTCATATATTCCTGGTGGGAACTCAATATGGCGCATTCCCTACGAAAGGCAACTTTGTAGTATTTATCAAAGTGGCAAATGCATTTGCCCTTTGACTCAGCAATCCTGCATCTACATTTTATCCTATACGTAGAGCTGTTCATGGATGACATATGAGGCTACTCCCTACACCATTGCTTATTATATAGCAAAAGATTGGAAACAAATTAAACATGCACTGTATAGGGGTTTGGTTAAATAATCTTTGAAAGGAATACTATACAGCTGTAAAAAAAAAAGAGTGAGGATGCTTTCTCTACTGCTAGGGAAAGGGCACTGGGATATTTTTTAATGAAAAGGGCAACATTCAGAACAGTATTCATAACTTCTGTGTGAAAGAAAGGAAGGGAGAAAGTATATTTTGTGTCCGCTTGTACTTTATCATAATGATGCTGAAAGGCAAGGTGACAATGAGAATATTTAACAGCTAGTACACAACAGATTACAGCTGGCCTTATAACCACTGCAGAAGGGGAACCCAAGAAACTAAAGAAGTAGCTGCCCTTAGAGACCGGAAAGTGGGGTGCACAGGACAGGGGTGGGGACAAGACTGACTTCTCAGACTCTGCCATTTCATACTGTTTTAATTTTTGAACTATGGAACTGTATTACCTGGTCAAAAAATAATAATTTTTAATTATAATTATAATTATAATTATATATTAAATTATATTATATATATTATATATTATATATATATTATATTAAATTATAATTATAAATTATAAAAAAATAAAAATTGTACCGCAAAAAAATAAATAAATAAATAATAATAATAATAATAATTTCAAAAACACCACACACAAAATAGGGGCTTTCAGTCCCTGTTACCCCCACCCCTGGGACATGAGGAAGGGGAGAGGGCTCGTTGGATTGCGTGAGCGATGGGTATCAGGACATCCCCTGTTGTACTGGCCCAGGCATGTAGAAGACGGCCTAGGTAAGGGTCAGGGGTGTTCCTCCTGTCCTCAAAGACCTCACAGGCTTCCTGGTGGGTGCAAAGGCCTTGGGGCTTTCTCGGCTGCCTCAGCCTGGCACAGTGCCTGGCACATAGTAGGCTCTTAGTAAGCGCATGTCTAATTAATTGCTCCGCTGCTGGCCTGATTATTTCACCCTTTGGGTGTAAGTAAGCCTCTTACCTACACAGATCTGCCCCCGTGGCTTAAGCCGTGGAGTTGCTGGTACTCGGGGCCATATTACTTTAATCAGATAATCAGATTACTCTTTCCCCTTGCATCTGGCAGAGGCCAGGGCATTACTGAACGGGAAATGAAAGCATAAAGCGTCCATCCCATTGGGCAGATGTTTATCAAGTACCTGCCATGCACGGGCCCCAGGCCTAGGATCTGCAACACAACATGCCCTTGGACTTCCTCTCCCAGGGCAGCTGTTCTCTGTGCATCCCCTTGCAGCTAATGTCTATGCAGCACTCACACGCAGCATCTCTCTTGGTCCTCCCCCTAGCCCTGCATGAGAAGCGTTTTCATTATTCAGTGCCTGCAGGTGCAAGTGACACAAACCAGACTCGAACTCACTTAAGCAAGAGGAGATTCTTTCTTTAAATAAATTTATTTATTTTATTTTTGGCTGTGTTGGGTCTTCGTTGCTGCGCGCGGGCTTTCTGTAGTTGCGTTGAGTGGGGGCTACTCTTCTTTGCGGTGCACAGGCTTCTCATTGCGGTGGCTTCTCTTGTTGCGGAGCACGGGCTCTAGGTGCACGGGCTTCAGTAGTTGTGGCACGCAGGCTCAGTAGTTGTGGCTCACAGGCTCTAGAGAGCAGGCTCAGTAGTTGTAGCACACGGGCTTAGTTGCTCCGCGGCATGTGGGATCTTCCCGGACCAGGGCTCAAAGCCATGTCCCCTGCATTGGCAGGCGGATTCTTAACTACTGCACCACCAGGGAAGCCCAAGAGGAGATTCTTATTGGCTTGTACAACTGAAGGTTAGTAGGCTTCAGGTATGGTGAGATCAAGGCTCTGGCTGTTTCTGTTTCTTTCTGTATCCCCTTTGTCCTGAGGCCGGCTTCCCTCATGGCAGCAAGATGTCAACAGTAGCAGGGGGCAGTATGTTTCCCTGTTCTCTGTTCTTGTTCTCAAGAACAAGGAAGATTCTTTCCCAAAGGCCTTGAGTAAACCTAACCTCACATCTCATTAGCACACATTGGCTTAGACTTACCCACCCCATAATCCAGTGGTTCTCAACCCTGGGGCTGCACATCAGAATTACACAGGGAGGTTTTGAAAAAATATCTGGTGCCCAAGCCCTTCTACCCTGGTCCTATTAAATCAGAAATTTTGTAGGTGGGGCCCAGGCATCAGCATTTTACGAAAGCTTCCCAGGTGTTTCTTTTCTTTCTTTTTTTAAAAAATATTTATTTAAGCTGTGCCAGGTCTTCGTTGCGGCATGAAGGATCTTTAGTTGCGGCATGCAGACTGTCAGTTGCGGCATGCATGTGAGATCTAGTTCCCCGACCAGGGATCGAACCCGGGCCCCCTGCATGGGGATCACAGAGTCTTACCCACTGGATCACCAGGGAATTCCCTTCCTAGGTGTTTCTAATGCACAATGAGGGCCTCAGGATTAGGCTTGGGGAATTGTCTCCCAAGGAGGTCATCTGTCCAGTGACAGAGAGCCTGGCCTGACTGAATCAGAAATCATCACACCTGTGGCCCATTGCTGGACACTGCCGCCTGTCATACCAGCAATTAATAATTTTAATAAATCCTATAATTTTCTTGTGAATAGCGTAATTATATTGCTTAGCAATTTGTGTGTGTACTAAAAGCATTAATTTGTTAAATGCAAACATCTAAAATATGCTACAATTATCGTAAGCCCTGTTAGCATGTCTTGGTTTTTTAATAAGCTGGGAGCTTCCAGAACTGGATGTAGCCCAGGCCTCTAGGCTTCTGGGAGATTCCCAACCTGATGTCCGGCCCCAGGCTGAGTCACCCAGCCCTGGACCCTTCCCTTTTTTGGGAGTTTGAAATTTTGATCCCAATTCTTCATTGCCCTGTAGCAGTTTTGGCAATACCCCTTCACAGGGGCCTTGTGGTGGGTGGGGTGCCCTCCCTGCTCTTGACCGTGAGCTTGGTCACGTGACTTGCTTTGACTGGTGGGGGATGAGGTGAACCGATGCTTGAAATGTGCTTTCCTGGCTGAGCTTGCTCCCTACCCTTGCACATCTGTCAGAGCCCCTGGAAAACCACATCCCAGATGCGTGGCCCCTTCAGTCTGGGCCGAGGATGAGACATGCATCTAAGCTGAGCTGGACCTGCTGCCTGGAGCAGAGCCACATAGCCAAGCCCAACCCTGCTGCAGACCCATGAGTGTGAGAAGTCGTGATTGTCCTTTTAAGCCACTGAGTTTGGGCGTGTCTTGTTATACATCATGATTGCCACATTCATTGCCTGATACAGCTTCTCAGACTGTGCGGTAGACAGACATATCAGCCCCAAGCTCTTTTGGCCCCAGAGGACATTAGGGACCAAGCATGGTGACAAGGAGAGTCTGAACAGAAAGCATTTCTCTTCTGCGACCCAGTGATAGCATCCAATGCTTATGAAGGTTATGGCCAAGCCTTAGTCTAAGTGTAGTGATTACAAGCATAGGTTAATTTGGAGCCAGTTTGCCTGGGTTTAAAGCCCAGCTCCACCACTTACATGCTGTGTGACCTTGAACAGGTCACTTAACTTCTCTGGGCCTCAGGTACCTCATCTGTCAAATGAGAATGTTAATAAGAATACCTACCTCTGTTGTGAAGATTAAACAAATTAATTTGTATAAGATGTGCAAAGCAGTGCCTGACACATAGTAAACAGTATACAAGTGTGAGCTCCTATTAATTCTCTCAACAAAGCAACCAGAGGATCTTATCACTGTTTTGTGGATAAAGGAACTGAGGTTGAGAGAGGTCAAATAACTTGTCCAAGGTTACATAACATGTGAGTCACTGAGCCGAGGTATGAAAACAATTCCATCTGATTCCAAAACTTTTTTTTATCTCTGTATCCCCACATTTAGTGCGAACTTGGTGCCTGTCAGGAAACGATGCATGTTGATGAATGAATGAACAGGCATGGCTGGTGGGCAGCGGGCTGGACTGTGAGTGGAACTCCTTATCCAGTGCTCTCTTTACTTCTCCCAGTTTTTTTTTTTTTTTTTTTTTGTACGCGGGCCTCTCACTGTTGTGGCCTCTCCCGTTGCGGAGCACAGGCTCCGGACGCGCAGGCTCAGCGGCCATGGCTCACGGGCCCAGCCGCTCCGCGGCATGTGGGATCTTCCCGGACCAGGGCACGAACCCGTGTCCCCTGCATCGGCAGGCAGACTCTCAACCACTGCGCCACCAGGGAAGCCCATACTTCTCCCAGTTTTTAATTGGGCTGGGCCTGGTTGATGAGTGGGAGCCTCCCCCAGGATGGAGTGGGGGGATGGGGTGCCACGGAAGCTGCCCCAAGCTGGGAGGCCAGGTCCCACATTCCAGTCCTGGCTCTGCCCAATCCAGCTGTGTGTCCCAAGGCCAGAGGCTTTGCAAACTCTCTGAGACTCGGTTTTCTCTCCGCTTAAAGCAGGATCCTGCGAGAAGGAGAGCCAGGGAGCCGCAGGGCAGCCAAAGCCAAGGTCTCCCCTCTGTCCTCTGCTGCCTGCAGAAAGGCTCTGTCCTCCGAGGGAAATCTGAGCCCTGCTGAGCTGGCACATTCTGGGGTCCAGACATCTGTGTCCCCTTTACCCGCAGCCCAGAGTGAAGGCCTGTGCCTCCAAAAGGCAAGGACAGGCATGGGGCCTTCTCAGGGTAGCAACGTGCTACCCATAGGCTGAGCCCAGAGGGCTCAAGGGCCAGATACACCGAGGTGTCTCCTAATGGAAAAGGGCAGGCCGAGCCCTGTGGCCTGGTGTAGGGGAGAGAAAGGACCCGGAGGCAGAGCCCAGGGCTCACGTCCCAGCTCTGGTCTCTTAGCCACATGGAGCCTCAGTTTCCTCGGAATGGGAATCATAATTCCTGCATCTCAGGGTTGTGCCGAAGCTACAAAGGGGGTTCCTGGAGGGAGAAGGCCCTCTGTAAACTGTAAGGGCATCTGCTCCAGGAGGCTGCTTTCTGGATCTCAGTTTCTATGTCTTAAATGAGAGCAGGGAGCTCAAAGGAGGCTTCTAGCTGGGAAGACCCTTGGCCCAGCCCTCTAAGATATGGTGACCATAACTCAGCATCCCTTATAAGATATTAGGCAGCTTCTGGTGTGATGCATTGCAAAGGAGACCACCACCAACCACCCTCCAGGCATCCTCGTCCAAAACGCCTCATAACTGGAGTTCAGCAATTTTCCTGGCAGTACAGGAGACAAAGGGATGAACTTAACAAGGCAAGAGGGAAACAGGAAAACAAATCCTGAAGGTGGAGCATTTGGCAAGACAACAGGTCTAGTCCTCACAAATCATTGTCATAAGAAAAGGACCTGCCAAACCCAAAGAGACCTAAGTGCAGCCAACCAGAGGGTCCTGATAGCACCCTAGTTTACACAAATCAGCTTAAAGGACGTTTGGAGGACAATGAGGGAATTTGAATATGTGCTGTGCCCTAGATAAGATAAAAATGTATTGATGGAGAGGTCGAGATTGTTCATTTAAAAAAAAAAAAGCAGATTACAATGCAGCAAGGACATTTTGAGCTTGTCTTAATAAAAATACAGGGACTGCCCTGGTGGCGCAGTGGTTAAGAATCCGCCTGCCAATGCAGGGGACACGGGTTCAAGCCCTGGTCCGGGAAGATCCCACATGCCACAGAGCTACTAAGCCAGTGCACCACAAACAACTGAGCCTGTGCTCTAGAGCCTGTGAGCCACAACTACTGAAGCCTGCACACCTGTAGCCCGTGCTCCGCAACAAGAGAAGCCACAGCGATGAAGAGTAGCCCCTGCTCGCCGAAACTAGAGAAAGCCGCGCACAGCAACGAAGAACCAATGCAGCCAAAAATAAATAAATAAAATTTAAAAATATATACGTATATATATTCATAAAAAGAGATCTGGGAAGACAGACAAGAAGGTGTTTACAGCGATCCTTCCCAGATGGTAGGAATAAAGTGGTTTGTTTTATTTTTGCTTATCTGCATGTTCCAACTTTCTACAATGCACATATACAGCTTTGGTGACAATCAGAGGTTATTTTCTTTTATTTATTTATTTGCCGAGTCGTACAGCATGTGGGATCTTAGTTCCCCAACCAGGGATCAAACTCAAGCCCCCTGCACTGGAAGCATGGAGTCTTAACCACTGGACCGCCAGGGAAGTCCCTCAAAGGTTATTTTAAATTAGAGAAGTTCTCTGCACAGTCCCTAACTCTGATGATCCCCTCTGGCCTCAGCCTCCTCTCCGAGCTCCTGCCCCATCTGGGACCTGCTATCGACACGGACCAGGCACTGGCGTCTCCCTCCCTCCCTCCCATCGTGTTTCCCCATGGAGGAGTATCCGTTGAATTACAGTTACATTCCAGCCTCTCCCATGAAGCTCACTCCCTCCTTCTCCCCTGCAGAGAAGTGACTTATCTGATGGTCAAGTTTCAGAGGAGCTCTTGGGCACACCCAGCCCAGCCCCTTCTCTTTTGGGACTGGGTAGTTTTGGTGGGTGAATGTCAAATTCAAGTGTGGGATTGTAGGAAGCCCCCTTGGTCACAGATCTGAAGTCACAGCCAGAGGGAAATATTTTGATCTCTGTCTGGGTGGCTGCTGTGTGTTTCTCTCAGTGCTTCCAGGCTTGGATGGGGAAGAGGAGTGCTCCTGGCTGAATTCTCTAAAACCCGCATCTTGCTCTCCCTCCCCCAGTGGCCACTGACGCCCTTCTCAACTCCAGGCCTCAGAGGAAACCCATCTTCTACCAGTGGAACTTCAGGACTGAGTTTCTATTGAAGAGGAGAATAAGGCATCCCTGGGTGTGAAACCGTGCACCTCAGATTGGGACTTGAACCCACGTGCCGGGCCTCTAACCCAGCCTAAACCCAGATTGGGACTCGAACCCAAGCAGCCAGGACTCGAACCTGGCCAAAACCCACGGCCTTCCAACTGAGGTCACACGCCTGCTTTCAGGACTTAATGAAGCTCAGGTTCTTGATACCTCAGCAGGAAGAATTCAGTGAGAGAAAGGGATAGGGAAGAAGTGGATTTATTTAGAGAGAAACACACTCCACAGACAGAGAGTGGGCCATCTCAGAAGGCGGGAGTGGCCCCAGGGTATGGGGTGGTCAGTTTTTATAGGGCTGGGGTAATTTCATAGGCTAATGAGTGGGAGGAGTATTCCAGCTATTTTGGGAAGGGGTGGGGATTTCCAGGAATTGGGCCACCAACCACTTTTTTTTTTTTTTTTTTTTTTTTTTTTTGCGGCCACTGTTGTGGCCTCTCCCGTTGTGGAGCACAGGCTCCGGACGCGCAGGCTCAGTGGCCATGGCTCACGGGCCCAGCTCCGCGGCATGTGGGATCTTCCCAGACTGGGGCACGAACTCGTGTCCCCTGCATCGGCGGGCGGACTCTCAACCACTGCGCCACCAGGGAAGCCCCACCGACCACTTTTTGATCCTTATTGTCTGCCTTGGAACTGTCATGGCGCCTGTGGGTATGTCCTTCAGCTTGCTGATGTGCTACAATGAGTATATACTGAAGTTCAAGGTCTAGTCGACTTGTCCGCCATCTTGGACCCATTTGGTTCTAATCTGTTTATGTCCTGTCCTCGGGCTATGTCATTGTTTCAAAGGTTGTGCCCTCCCCCCTTCCCTCCTGTTTCCAGTCAGAGTTTTGATGGGTTTGAGTCCCGGCTGCGTGGGTTTGAGTCCCAACGTGAGTTGCACGGTTTCGGGTGGATGGAGCTGAGAGTGGTGGTGAGGCTCGGGCATCCAGACAGAGGAAGCAGCCTGGGCCCAGGTACAGAGGCTGGATGGCAAGGTGGGAGGGAGAAGTGAGCAGAGAGGAGGCCGTGCCCTGTGCCCAGGCTCAGCGGGCACCCTGCGGGCCAGGCTGAGGGAGTCGAATGTGGGGCCACAGACCGGTTTTAGGTCCAGATGTGGCACAGTCACCTTCAGATATTGGGACCATCCCTTGGGGCCACTTTGTGAAGACAGACCAAGGAGGAAGTGGCCTAGGAGTGAGGGGACCAGCAGTGAGATGGTTAACCCAGAACATTTACAGGGAAGGAAAAAAAAAAGAACATTTACAGGGGAGAGGAAAAAGAGCTGTTTAGAAGAATAAATGACGGCAGCAGCCTCCACATTCAAGTGAGCTGAGAACTTCGTTTCAGAAACAAATCACTCCCGGTTGGCAAGAGCTCAGGCGTGGGCTCTTAATTATGCAAAGGTGGGCCCTTGAGCAGTGGCTGGCAACCCCGGCAGACCCAAGCCCCCTTTGGATGACACATATTTTGTAACTACCCCTGTTACCAAGCTGAAATGAAATTCCTAAGTAAACACACGTGCCCTCATAAGTGCTTTTTAAAAAAAAATCAGTGTAATATCCTAACTATAATATGAAGGAGAAATTAAAGGAAAGTAATTTATAATAAAATCATTTCAGGGACTTCCCTGGTGGCGCAGTGATTAAGAATCCACCTGCCAATGCAGGGGACACGGGTTCGAGCCCTGGTCCGGGAAGATCCCACACGCCATGGAGCAGCTAAGCCTGTGTGCCACAACTACTGAGCCTGTGCTCTAAAGCCTGCGAGCCACAGCTACTGAACCTGCATGCCACAACTACTGAAGTCCACGTGCCTAGAGCCCGTGCTCCACAACAAGAGAAGCCACTGCAATGAGAAACCCGCGCACCACAATGAAGAGTAGCCCCCCACTTGCTGCAACTAGAGAAAGCGCACGCACAGCAACAAAGACCCAACGCAGCCAAAAATAATTAAATAAAATAAAAAATAAATTTATTTAAAAAACATCATTTCAGGGTGAAAACGCAGAAGCCAACTGCAGAGGAGGTGGGATGACGTGGCCCTGACACTTGATCCTAGTGGGACCACTGGGAATACGACAGCCACGGAGGCAGACGGACCCAGGTGGTCCTGATGGTGACTCAGACACCACGAGCCGTGCTGTGGCTGGTGATGTGAAATGGGCAACAAGTCTTGGCAAAATTCCAAACAAAACAAAGGACAATCTTTTCCTTCCGTGTACGTAATAGTCGTGTTACTGGAAAATTCTGTGTGTATTAGAAGCATGCAGAATTACTTTGTGTTTATATATAATAACTGGTTACACACACATTGTGACAAAGAAAAATGCCCTTACAGATTTCCCTGAGCTCTCCTAACAGGGCTGTCTGGGTCTCACTGAGCCTCATTGTCTTAGAGCCTGTTCTACAACGACAGCAATTGAAGCCAAAATGTAGATGCCCTGAAAAATCAACTTTGCATCTTCTGGTGGCTGAGAAGGGGGCAGAAGCCTATGGAAGTGGGAGGAGGGTATGGAAAAGGGGATGGTGAGCAAGCCCCAAGAAATGGCATCAGATCTGGGCCAGAGGAGGCAGCGGGCTGGTGAGACACTTCCTGAGATGGGCATGGACAAGAGATGCTAAACATGGTGAGGTCCGTGGTTCAGCTGTAAACTGTTCTGATGCTGCACTGTAATCCCCCTCCTCTGTCCCCAGACCTTCCATAAAATCAGTTATAAATAGTAATACTCAGTGGGGGATAAATAAAAATGATGGCTCATGCCCTGTAACTGCCAGGTACTGGAGGCTTTACCCACATCAACTCATGTGACCTTCAGCCAGCCCAAAGAGGAGGTGCCACACTTGCCCCTATTTTATAATGAGAAAATCAAAGCCCAGAGGGACAGAGAATCTTGCCCAAGGTCAGGCAGCTGTCTGTCAGTAGCAGAGCTGGGCTTTGAACCTGGACAGTCTTGCCCTCGTGGTCCCGCTTGATCACCCCATCAGCAAGGGCCAGGCCTGTGCTTGGGTGAAGCACTATGGAGAGAAATCGCTGCAGGGGGGACCTGAGACAAGGTTGCAGAAATCTGGACTAGGAGAAACCAGGAGAGTGATCCTGAACATCTACTGGGGATTCTCAGAGACGCAGAGAAGGATGCCAGACTTCCCCAGTACAAAGAAGAGAGACTCGAGCCACTTCAGCTGGATCTTTTGGGGAAGGGTGACTCGAGGGAGGTGGAAGACTTGAAACATTCCACCTCCCCCCACATTTTGGTTACCCCCAAATGGTCCTACTGGCTGACATCCAGGGCCATCTGATCTCTTTTGTTTTCTGAACGCCTGCATTTCAGTTTCACCTATTCCCACCCCATTTATCAGCAGTTGTATTTTTGTGAATTCACTAAGAAAATGTAACACAAAGATGACTGTGAATACTGAAAAGCTTTCAGGAAACTTGAATGGCATTAATCACAATGGGACCCACATACACTGAAAAACATTACATGCGCAGAAGCCAAATGCTTTCCAGCTACAATGCTTAAGGACCTACAGACGATGTTGGGTTAAGGGCACAGGTGGGAACCAGAGGTGTAGTAGGGGCATGCGATGCATCAGGCACGCAGTTCTCCTAGGCCCCAGATCACCCCATGGTTGGGGGGGCGCTTAGGGTCACCACAACAGTACTGATCCATATCATCGGCTCCCTGCCGGTACTATACGTCCTGAGGAAGGACTTTGACTGGGTTGTCCTAATGCCACACTTTTTGAGATTCCTGGACCCAATTTCAATGTGTGTGGGGGGCTTCCCTGCACCAACCAGCAATTCTGCCACACCATCAGGGTGTCTGAGAATTCAGCTCAGTCCTGACACCATCTACCCAGATAGTATCAGTTTCCACAGGTTAAGGGCTCAGTCCCACAAGACTACCAGTCACAAGCCCGGGTTGTTACCTGTGCTTCTGGCCGACCAGCTATAAATCAAAAGTTCCTCCTTGGGTTCAGTTAATTTGCTAGAGCGGCTCACAGAACTCAGGAAGCCAGTTTACTCACCAGATTACAGCTTTATCACAAAGGATATTAAAGGACACGAGTCAACAGCCAGATGAAGAGGATGAGGTCTCAAACAAAGGAGCTTCTGTCCTCGGGGAGTTTGGGGCCGGGCCTGGTGGCACGTGGAAGCATTCTGGTTCCCCAACCTGGAAGCTCTTCCAACCCCCATCCCTTTTGTTTTTTTTAATGGAGACTCTCTATTACTTAGGCGTGATTGATTAACTCATTGCCATTGTGATTGATTCAACCTCCAGCCCTTCTCCCCAACCTGGGAATCAGCCCCACCTCTCCCTCTGTTCATGGTGGTTCCCCTGACAACCAGCCGCCATTAGGCACTTTCCAGAAGTCACCTTATTAACATAAACCCAGTTGTGGTGGAAAAGGGTTGGTTATGAAAAAACAAAACACCCATTTCACCTTTATGTATGTGGAGGGATTTCAGGAACTGAGGACAAGAGACCAAATATTATTATTATGATTTTTAATCTATTTATTTATTTATTTTTGGCTGCATTGGGTCTTCGTTGCTGCACGCGGGCTTTCTCCGGTTGTGGTGCCTAGGCTTCTCATTGCGGTGACTTCTCTTTTTGCGGAGCACGGGCTCTAGGTGCGGTGGGCTTCAGTAGTTGCGGCACGTGGGCTCAGTAGTTGTGGCTCGTGGGCTCTAGAGCGGAGGCTCAGTAGTTGTGGCATACAGGCTTAGTTGCTGTGAGGCATGTGGGATCTTCCCGGATCAGGGCTCGAACCCGTGTCCCCTGCATTGGCAGGCAGATTCTTAACCACTGCACCACCAGGGAAGCCCCAAATACTATTATAAGAGATGCTCCCATTGGCCTTACTACAAAGGAAATACCAAGGGTTTGGGAGCTGCGAGCCAGGAACCATGGACAAAAGCCAAATATATGAGAAATATATGTTTGGCCATCTGAATAACCAAATATATATTTCTTTCTTTTTTTTTTTTTTTTGCGGTACGTGAGCTTCTCACTGTTGGGGCCTCTCCCATTGCGGAGCACAGGCTCCGGACGTGCAGGCTCAGCAGCCATGGCTCACAGGCCCAGCCGCTCTGCAGCATGTGAGATCTTCCTGGACCGAGGCACGAACCTGTGTCCCCTGCATCGGCAGACGGACTCTCAACCACTGCGCCACCAGGGAAGCCCTATATATTTCTTATGTATCTGTCACAGCATCAAATACTCATTATAGTGTGACTGCATGGGGTGGAGCTTAGATCAACCCCCACCAGGGGTTAACTGACCTTCTGTCCAGTCCGTATAGACGTGCCTTCAGACCAGGGGCCAGCCCAGGGCAATCAGCTCTGACCAATGGAGTCACTGCAGGGAGTGGGAAGGGGAACAAGTTGGGTCACATTAGCTGGAAAGTTGGCTAAAACTGAAAGGAGAGACCCTACCGAATGTTGGCAAGGATGTGGAGCAACTGAAACTCTCATACATGGTTGGTAGGAGTGTAAATTGGTAAAGCCACTTTGTGAAACTGGAAGAATTGACCAAACCTAACATACATATATCCTATGACCCAGCAAATCTACCCCTTGGAATATACTCAGCAGAAATGGGTGCATGCATATGCTCACCAAGACATATAAACAAATGCTCATAGCAGCAAATATCTATCAACTACAGAGTGGATAAATATTAGATTGAACCTTATGAAATGGTCTTTTATATTGTAGATTAAGAGGCTGAAGATTTGCAATTTCATATGATTAATCCTAATAGATTGTAGTATAGCCATGTAATGGAATACTACACAGCAATGAAAAAGAATGAGCTACTACTATATGCAATGATACGAATGAATCTCACAGATATAACAAAGAGTGAAAGAAGCCAATAACAAAAATAAACACACTCTATGATTCTATTTATTTGAAGTTCTAGAACAGGTAACATTATCCATGGTGATATATGTCAGAATGGTAGTTTCCTTCATGGAATACTGACTTGGGGGGAGCCTCAAGGTCTCTTCTGGGATGCTGGAATGTTCTAAATTTTGATCTGTATGATGGTTACCCAGTTGTTTAATAAATTAATCAAGCTGCACACACTGAAGATTTGTATGTAACATACCTCAATAAGAATAAAAAAGAAAAAAAACCTACTTAGAAATGGCCAATAAGCACACGAAAAGATGCTCAGCATCACAAATCAAAATCACAATGAGAGGGACTTCCCTGGAGGTGCAGTGGTTAAGAATCCGCCTGCTAATGCAGGGAACACAGGTTCGAGCCCTGGTCGGGGAAGATCCCACATGCCGCGGAGCAACTAAGCCCGTGCACCACAACTACTGAGCCTGTGCTCTAGAGCCCATGAGCCACAACTACTGAGCCCACATGCTACAACTACTGAAGCCAGGGCACCTAGAGTCCATGCTCCAAAACAAGAGAAGCCACCGCAATGCGAAGCCTGCACACCACAACAAAGAGTAGCCCCTGCTCGCCACAACTAGAGAAAGCCCATGGGCAGTAACGAAGACCCAACGCAGCCATAAAGAAAGAAAGAAAGAAAATTTTTAAATCACAGTGAGACACCACTTCACATCCATTAGGGTGGCTATGATAAAAAATAAACAAACAAGGAATTCCCTGGCATGCCAGTGGTTAGGACTCTGTGCTCTCACTGCCGAGGGCCCAGGTTCAATCCCTGGTTGGGGAACTAAGATCCCACAGGCCATGCTGTGTGGCCAAAAAATAAACAAAAAACAAAAACAAACAGAAAATAAGTGTTGGCATGGATGTGGAGAAATTGGAACACTTGGGCATTACTGGTGGGAATGTGAAATGTGTAGCTGCTATGGTAAACAGTATGGTGGTTCCTCAAAATATTAAACATAAAATTACCATATGATCCAGCAATTCCACTTCTGGGTGTTAAAAACAAGATAACAGGCCCAAAATAAAGTTGCTTAAACCCCATGTCACCAAACTGAGACTTAATTAGTTCTGGCTTTCCCAGAAATGGAATCTTAAACCGGTCAATCAGGAATCGCCTGACCAGTATTAGTTAGGTCCTCTTCCTGATAGACCCCTAGCAACCCCTAAAGGAAAGTAGTTTTGCAATAATCAACCTGCTTTTTTGCCTAGTGTAATTTGCTTGTTCCCATTCCCTTCTGCCTATAAAAGTCTTTCCTTCTGTTCAGCTCCTCAGAGCTCCTTTCTATCTGCTAGATTGGATGCTGCCTGATTTGACTCAATTTTTGTTCAAATTATTAAAATTTTTAATATGCCTCAGTTTACCTTTTGACATAGGTATATACCCAACAGAACTGAAAGTAGGGGCTTGATCAGATATTAGTACATCCATGTTCACAGCACTATTCTTGTTATTATTACCAAAAGGTAGAAATAACCCAAATGCCCATTGATGGATGAAACGTAGTCTATACATACAATGGTATATTATTTGGCCTTAGAAAGGAAGGAAATTCTGTCGCATGCTATAACGTGGATGATCCTTGAAGACATTATGACCAAGTGAAAAAAGCCAGACACAGAAGGAGAAATATTGTGTGATGCCACTTATAGGAGGTACCTAGTGTAGTCAAATTCATCCAGACGGAAAGTAGAACAGTGGTTATAAGGGCCTGGGGGAGAGGGAAATGGCAAGTTCTTGTTTAATGATACAGAGTTTCTGGATGGGGTGATGAGAAGTTCCGGAAATGGTTACACAACACTGTGAATGTACTTAATGCCACTGAACAGTACACTTAAAAATGGTTAATTTTATAAAGATGTTAAAAAAAAAAAGGAACATAAGTGAAGGTAAAATAAAAAACTTTTTCACTCTTAAAAAAAATGGTTAATTTTAGATCATGTATATTTCACTGTGCACACACACACACACACACACACACACATTTTTTTAAACTGCTAAGAAAACGGTGTCTGAGAGCAAAGGCCAGTCCTGAGGTTTCCTGAGTTCATCCTGCCCACTGCAGTCCATCAGGTTCTGTCCCCTCTGATATCTGCCCTCCCAAGAAGACCCATCACAAACCTGCCTCCAGTGCCCTGCGGTACAAATACTAGCTTAACCTTCTTGGCGTGGCTTCAAAGGCAAGGAAAACAACAGGGTCTTACTGTATAGCACAGGGAACTATATTCAATATCCTGTGATAAACCATAATGGCAAAGAATATGAAAAAGAATGTATATATATGAATAATTGAATCAATTTGCTATACAGTAGAAATTAGCACAACATTGTAAATCAATCATACTTCAATAAAACAAAATTTTTTTTAAAAGGCAGGGAAGGGAATTCCAATGCCGGGGGCCCGGGGTTCAATCCCTGGTCGGGGAACTAAGATCCCACAAGCCACTCCTTGTGGCCAAGAAAAAAAAAGGCAGGGAAGTCTCTGAAAGGTGCCCCATCCCCTTAGAGCCCATTGGGAAGCCATTTTCATTCATGAAATTACCACCTTCTGACTCACAGCTCAGGATGAGGATGGATGACATCGGTTTGTCCAATCAGGGGATCAGCCTTGAGTTCCTGCTAACTGTGCTCATGTCCAGCCTAGAATGTCGCTGAGACCCCAGGGCAAAGGCTCCGGGAAAGCACCTTGGCTGAGCACCTAATAGGGTGCCCAGCGCCATACATGGCATCCTCACCACCCCCAAGCTGGGCAATGTTATTAGACTCATTTTCCTGATTAGGAAACTGAGCCTCATTGAGGGTTTTACAGCCAGGAAAAGCAGGGGTGGGGGTTGTTTAGCTGGCTCTACTTAGCTCCAAACCCTGCTTGCGGACTCTCCAGCTTGGGACTGGCCTGGGGAGAAGCAGGCTCCTTGAGCTTGGGGCCAGCTCAGTCCTTCCTCCGAGGTGAGAGGAGGTGTGGGGGAGGGCAAGGTCCATTCTGTGAAGCTCGTCCACATAGATTTCCCTCCACACCTTGCAAGTCTGTTTGGTAGAGGAGGCTTCAAGCTAGAGGGACTTCTGGTGTTTTCTACATAATATATGTCTCCTCCCCCCTTTGCCTGTCTCCGCACCCACTGCGAGGGTCACCCTGACCCTTCCCAGAAGGCAAGACTTGGAAGAGGATGGAGAGAGAGAGAGAGAGAGAGAGAGAGAGAGAGAGAGAGTGTGTGTGTGTGTGTGTGTGTCTGTAGGGGGAGAGCTTGAAAGGAGGAGGAGCTGATGACTCAGAACAGGGCTGAGTGGGGGGGCGGGTGGGAGTAGAGGGGGGGCACTCCTAAGTTGTACTGAGTGGAAAGAGCCCTGGAACAGGAATCAAAGTCTTGAGCTTTAGTCCTAACTCAGCCTCCACCATGCTGTGCAACCTGGGGCAGGTCCCTTCCCTCTCTGTGCTTCTGTTTCCTTATCTGTACAAGGACAGGGTTAGAGTTCATAATTGCTAAGGGTTCATCCACTAGTTACACAAATATTCTATGAGCCCCTGCTCCAGCCACCAGGCAATGTCCAGGAACACAGAATACAGACCCGTCCCCTGCCCTGCTGAGTCTAGTGGGAAGACAAACATGGCGTGACGAGGAAATACAAGCACACTACGTGCTCTGGGGGAGAAGTATGAGGGTGCTACAGACACCCACAGCCGGCAGATCCAACCCAGCCACAAGGATTGGGCTCAAAGAACAAAGAATCAGCTCAAAGAACAACCTGCTTTCTGCCTGGCCTTGAACCTGGATCCCCAAGAGGCTCCCCGGGTGCTCCAGATCCCAGCAGGGGCACAAGGATCCCAGAAGGGGGGCTCCCACCCCTGCTTTCCTAATGAGCCTGGGGGTAATGGGAACTGTCCTTCTCTGAAATGGGAACTCTTCAGAATCAACCAGAAAGGGCTGAGAGGAGCTGAGAGCAGAAGGGCCTACAGCGGAGTGGTTTGCAAAGGGGAGCAGCTGAGACTGCGGGGTTTCCCAAGGCTCTTCCAGGAGACAAAGGCGGAACTATCGTGCCCTTAGCAGCCAAGACGCGAGTTCTGCTACACAGCGGTTCTCAACTTCAGCTGCCTGCTGGAATCGCCAGGGGAGCTTTGAAAACTCCTGATGCCTGAGTCCAACCCCCAGAGATTCTGCTGTAATTGGCCCGCGGTGCAGTCTGGGCAGATAATTCTAAGGCTTTAAGTTGAGAACCAGTGTCCTGGCAGAAGGCTGAGGTCTGCTCACAGGCTGAAGACCGTGAGTCAAGGAGGTCAAAGAGGTCAGAGGGTGGCCAGCTCTGTCCAGGGGACAAACAGGCTGTGTGTCCTAGAGAGCATGAGGACTCAGGTCCCCAGACAGGCCTGCTTAGTAGTGAAGCAGGGATTAACCCTCACCCCACTCCCGCAACTGCATGGCCAGATAAAATATAGGATGCCCAGTTAAATTTGAATTTCAGATGAATGACAGTAATTATTTAGTATAAGTATGTCCCATATAATACTTGGGGCATAGTTATACTAAAAAATTATTTGTTGTTCATCTGAAATTCTAAGTGAATTGGGCATCCTGTTTTTTAATTTGCTAAATCTGTCATCCCTACCCTACCCCACTACTGAGCTAGGAGTCAACAGCCCCAGTCTCAGGTCCCAGCTCTGATTCTAACATGTTGGGGAGCCTTGGGAAACCCACTGCCTCTCTTGGAGTCTTGGTCATCTCCAGACTCATATATAATGCCTCTCCTGCCTCAGGGGCCAGGCTGACTGTTTCCAACGCAGTAAGTATGAGTCACAGGTCCCTACAAAGGCATCAAGCTGTCTGTAAAGGAATAGAGGGCCTTTCTCACTAAGAGATCAGCATTTCTCTCCTGAGGGTTTGGTTTGATTCACATGAATGGTTTTCAAGAGACTTCTTGCCCTGGGGATGCTGGTGAAATGAGACTGAAACTGAGGGCAGAATCTGGGCCTTGGTGGTCTCCAGGGTGTGTGTTTCTGTCTTTCCTCCTGTCTCCTTTCTTCCTCTTCCTTCTTCTCCTCCTCACTTCCTCTGACATCCTCACTGTACCCAGACATCTCCCTCTCCCTATCAAACAGAAGTTCATTCATTCGATAGGGGGGGAGGTAGCTGTGGTGGGCCTACTATGTGCCAGGTTCTGGGGCTATGTGCTAACGACATGGGGGTGACCCAGTCCCTACCCACCTGGAGCTTCTAGTCTGGGGATGGGGTCTTGGGGAGGGGATGGGGGGCAAACTCAACCACCTAAATGAATATGTCATAGCAAACCTTGACAAGTGGCCTGGAGGAAAAGAAAAGAGTGCTTGGATAGCACATCAGTAACTGGGAACCTGACCTTCTTTCCCTGAGGAAGCATCCTGGGAACTGACAGCTAAAGAGTGGGGGAGAGGAGAGCCTTCCCAGCAGAGGGAGCAGCACACGTAAAGGGCACCTCTGAGGAACATCATGGCTGGCTTGCCTGATGTGGCTGGAGGGCGGAGAGAAAAGCCCAGAGTGGCCCAGGATGGGGGTGGACACGTTGGCAAGGCCAGACATGCTGGGTGGTGGAGATCTCAAGAAGAATTTGAGTCTTTTGCCCATCCTACGACCCAGCAATTCGACTCTTAAGCATCTACCTGTATTAGTTTCCTATTGCAGCTGTCATAAATTGCCACAAACTTGGTGGCTTAAAACAAATCTATATCTTAGAGTTCTGAAGGTCAGAGGTCCAGAATGGGTCTCACTGGGCCAAAATCAAGGTGTCGGCCGGGCTGTGTTCGTTCTGGAGGCTCTAGAAAGATGATCCGTTTCCTTGCCTTTTCCGACTCCTTGGCTCATCTTCAAAGCCAGCAATGGTTTGTTGAGTCTTTCTCATGCTGTCATCTCTCTGGTTCTCTCACCTAGCTTCCCTCTCCCAGTTATAAGGATGCTTGTGATTACTCTAAGTCCACCCAGATAAGCCAGGATAATCTCCCATCTCAAGGTCAACTGATTAGCAACCTTAATTCCACCTGAAATCTGAATTCCCCTTTTTCATGTACTCGAACATATTTACAGGTTCTGGGGATTAGGACGTGGACATCACTGGGGGACCATTATTCTGCCTACCATCCAACCTAAGAGAAATAAGTGCAATGTCCACCAAAAGACTTGTACAAGAATGTTCATAGCAGCCTTATTCATTAGCGCCCCAAGCTGGAAAAAGCCATATATCCATCAACAGCAGAATAGACAAACAAATCATGGTATATTTATCTAATGAAATATCACACAGCAATAAAAAGAATGAACTATTGATACACATAATAACATGGATGAATCTCACAGACATAATGTTGTGCAAAAGAAGCCAGAAACAAAAGAGTATGTCCTCTATGATTCCATTTGTACGAAGTTCAGGAATAGACAAACCTATGGCATAGAAGTCAAATAGTGTTTACTTCTGGGGGGTGGCTATTGACCATTAAGGACACAAAGAACTGGAAATATTCTGTGTCTTTGTCTGGGTCTGGTCACAGGTATATACATATGTAGAAATTCATTATCTGTACACTTTACTGTATACCCAACAAAAATCGGGGTCTGTATTTTAAGAGCGATAAGAAACCAGAGCAGGGTTTTAAGCAGTGACATGATATAATCTGATGTTCATTTATAGAAGGTCACTCTACCTGTTTGGTGCAAAATCAATGAGAAGTAAGAGCAGTTAGGAGACTATGGCAGTGGCCCTGAGGAGACAAGTGTGTCCTGGACTTGGGTGGTACTGGTAGAAATGGACAGAAGTGGGTAGTTGCAAAGATATTTAGGTGGAAAAATCATCTGGACATGATTTAGGACATAGTTGGGTAGATGGATGGGTGGATGGTTGGATGGATGGAAAGATAGGTGGATGGATGGATGGGTTGATGGATATGTGGATGAGTAGATGGGTGGGTAGGTGGATGGAGGAGTGAGTGGATGGGTAGGTAAGTGGGCAATGGACAGACTGGGTAGAAGAATGGGTGAGTGGGTGAATGGGTGGGTGGATGGATGGGTGGGTGAAGAGGCAGGTGGGAGAATGAGTTGTTGGGTGAATGGGTGGATGGGTGGATGAACATCCTCAAGAGTACTCTCTACTCTTGTTATTATTGTCCAGAAAGTGCAGATGAATCATACTAGTCAGTAAGCAGGCAATCTTTCCCCTGAGACATCTGTGTTTACATCCCATAGCTCCCTAGTGCCCCAAGGAGGAAAACTAGTTACTACAATGCTCATTAGGGAGCAGATACTTACAAATGGGCTGGTTTCATGAGGTGTAAGGATCCCCCAATCCTCTGGGCATTACAGTGAAAGTGCTGGTGATGCCCAAGTGAACGGAGGATGAGGTGGGAATGGAAAAACCCCTTGGAAGCCACCAGTCCTCTTTCCCCTCCCTGTCGTCACCACCACCTAGACGACCACCACTCTCACCTCCTCCAGCATCTCCACCATTATCACTCCACCACCACGTAGATTTGTCGAGACCCTGACGGCAAATTATGCTTACTCAGGTAAAAGGTATGGGTTGTAGGCTCCCCTCTGGTGGGAGGGGAGAACTTGCTTCTCGTACAGGACCTCAGCACATCCCAGTGGTGGCTGATCTTTTAATCCCTGGCTGGTCCAGCCCCTACTTCCAGGCTATTTGCCCCCATGACACATACCTGTACCTCACAGCAGGAGGAACAAGAAGGCAGGAAAGAAGCTGTTTTCAGAGGGAAGGAGGATTGAAATCCTGCCATGAGATAGCCAGGATGATCCCGAGCTGGGTCCAGGTGTCCCAAACCCCAATTCATATGCATTGTCTAGACCTCGCAACTGGCTAATTTCTCTCCCTGTGGGAGTCTGACAGCTCAGCCTCCAGAGCTTTTCTCTTGCCTCCCCAGGCAGGCTGAGTTTGTGCTATGTGGGTAAACAACATTCCCCTTGGTTGTCAGATGCAAATATTTACCTGGTGGTGGAACTGAGTGATTCCTTCCCATCCACCCCATCATGGGTACCAGGATTCTGGGTGACAGCCAGCACTGTACAACACTCAGAGATAGGGGACCCAGCATCTGGGAGTGGGCAATGATCTCACACTGACTACTGGGAAAGTCACATTCACTATTTCACTCAGGGGCCTCCCTGGATTTTTGCATTTGGGAACAAGCCAGGCTAAAGTCGCCATGCACAGAACTATGATTTCATCCATTATCCGATACCCTGCATCCCAGCTAAAAGGTAGTCATTGGATCTCCCGTGGCCATAAGCAGATACTATATACTTCAAAACACTGCATGCTTTGAATTCCCCCAGTCTTAAGCCAGTATGCCACATTGGCTTTCCCTCCCTCGGGCTGTGAGGAAAGGCAGTCAGTGGCTGGGACCACGGGGCAATGCAGTCAGGGGGTTGGTACCCAGCTCAGGAATTCTGCAGTTGTCTTTCTGCAGGCAGCTCTAACCTGATGCAATCACTAGCCAAGCCATCCCATCCTGCAGCTGCTTGGAGCTGAGAGTCTGGGGCAGGGCACAGCTGTGTCAGCTGTCGGAGATAGATTACTCTGTGAAGCTGGGCCTTGACCCACGTTCCAGTACAGGGGAAATGAGCAAAAGTTATACACCGACCTTGGGGGTGCCAAAAATCATCTTGGTTTTGTCTTGCAAGATGTTCAGCTTGCAGAGCGTGGGGCAGACGGAGGAAGGGGGTGGGGAGGAGGCGAGGGGAGCAGATCTGTCTCCAGTCTACTCTGCCTGTCACACTCTAATGCCTGCCATTACTCTAATAACAAGGCTCAGCATTTAATCAGCCCCTTTGTGGAAGCAGATGACGTCACACTCATTAATTAGTTAATCCACACAGCACCCCTGGGAGGAGGAGCCATGTTATTATCCCTACTGGGACCTAGAGGGAAACTGAGGCCAGAGTGGGAATTTGGCACCGAGCTGAGGGAACACAGCCTGGCAGCTGGATCGGGACCAATCTGTGGCTTGTGGCCCATTCTGGAACCCTCACTCTTGTCTTCCTCCCCTGCTCCTCCACTCTGCTCACAACGCTCGTAGCTGTCTCCAAAGACACCTGGTCAAACTCTGTCAGAATGGGGCCTGAGGGCATTCAGAGGGGAGGACAAATGTGATATTGGAGTGGAGGGGGAGCAGCCTGGTGGCTGGACCAGGTAAGGCCCCCAGTGGATGTGTGCTCTAAACCAGACATCTGTTATGGTATGTTTCCTCCAAAGGGTCTGGGAACTAGGGGTGGAGACGGTGATGTGAGTTTCACCGTTGTCAAAATGCCTGCTGTCTGCCTCCTGTTCAGGCAATTCTGAGTTTTGATTGTCTGGTGGTCTTAGAACTGAAGGGAGGAATATTTCCACCAGGAGGCGCAATAACGGTTCCACTGAATTGGACACTGGGACCGCCACCTGGCCACTTGGGGATCGTCATCTCACACACACACACACACACACACACACACACACACAGGAGGGATATGGGTGGAACGCAGGGTCCCTGTGGAGCACCTCCTACACCATCATGCCCAGTGGTAAAGGCAGATAGAATTCTGCTGTGGTGCTTTACAGCCAAGATCACCAACGGCTCAGGCCCTCAAGGATGGAGACTCAGGACAGTCCACCAGGAACATGAGATGCAGGCAGGAGGCAAGTGAACCAAGGAATAAAGAATTAGAGGAAGAAAGTCATAAACACCTTTTAGGAGTTTGCAACCGGTTGCAAAAATAAAGACTGCAGCCGCTACCTTGATGGTAACTGGAGTCGGTTATTTCCTTGTTGGTTACTGGAGTTGCTGAAGATTAAATAACTAACCCCTCCCCCTTTTCTTTTTAAACAGCAATGATCACCATTGAAAAGCATTTTTCATACATTGCCTTTTCCCTTCCATCCATATTTATAATAACAGTGCTTCTCCAACTGTAATGTGCATACAAATCACCAGGGGATCTTTTCAGTCTGCTGAGATGTGGGGGCCTGAGATTCTGCATTTCTCACAAGCTCCTCGATGGTGCTAATGCCACCCTTTGAGCAGCGAGAATTCGAAGGACATGTTTGTGGTAGTTAAAGGCACCCTTTAATTCAGTTGTTAGATGCCCAGATGGGATCACCATAAACCTTGAGGAAAAAGAGACATGGACATCATCTTGAAGACCTTGAACTTGGATCTTGATCATGACAGCAAGTCTGGAGGTGGCCGACCAGGGAATAGTGGAACACAATATTGTTTGGTGAAGGTGACTTTGGATGAATGTGAGGAAGATGTGTGTGTGTGTACATGTGTGAATTTGTGTGCACTGGGCAGCTAAGGGGGTAGAATGTAGCTGCTATGATTGACCATGGCCCAAGCTGGACCAACAAGATTCTTTCTTTTGGGAATCTAGAACTTTGAACCAAGGGACATTACATTTGGCAGTTTTGATTCTGATTAATTGCAATGATCTAGACAGAAGGTCCCCAAACTGCTATGTTACAGTCAGTCCTTAAAGCCTCCCTGATACCCTGCCCTTCCTGAGGCTGTAAGGGTCCAACTCTTTCTTGAATCCCCTGAGGTATCCCAGCCAGTATTTGCCCTCCCCACCCCCACTTTTCTTTTTTTTTTAAATAAGCCGGAGTTTGCCTTCAAAATAACCACGGGTGGGCTTCCCTGGTGGCGCAGGGGTTGAGAGTCTGCCTGCCGATGCAGGGGACATGGGTTCGTGCCCTGGTCTGGGAAGATCTCACATGCCGCGGAGCAGCTAGGCCCGTGAACCACGGCCACTGGGCCTACGCATCCAGAGCCTGTGCTCCGCAACGGGAGAGGCCACAACGGTGAGAGGCCCGCGTACCGCAAAAAAATAATAATAATAAATAACCGCGGGTAATACAGAACTCCTTCCAGAAGTAGGTCCCACCTGCTTCAGCAGAGGGGAAGACTGCCCTGGACTCAGAGTCTCACTTTAAGCCCAAAAGGCTGGATAGTTTTCAGGCGGCTACTCCACCGCAGGCCCCCGTACACATCGCTCTTCACACTCCCACTTACACTAAACTGCTGTGTCTCACCGTTTTCTTGGGATGACGACAGGGCCCAGAGAACACTTTAGAGGCACTCCCCCTGCTGAAACATGCTACTCCCCTTTTTGCCTCTGAATTCTACTCCACCTTTGAGACCCAGCTGGGTCATCTCAGCCTCCAGACCCAACTCTCTCCCCCACGGCTTGTTTAAGTGCCCCTCAAAGAGCTCCACCCGCCCTCTCTGCTGAGCTCCTACACCACAGGCGCCCTGTACTGTGATGGTCTAGTACCCCCTAGACTGAACTGAAGGGCAGGGCCTGGGTTCTGCTTGTCTTTGTGCTCACTCACTCCCCCGGCTTAGCACAAGGCACGTGGACAGTGGTGCTCCCGCTCAAGGCTAGCTCTCAGGGAAGGTGTGTTAAGTGAATGAATGGATGCGTGTGAAGCAGAATAGGAAGGGCAATTTTCTTTATTTTCCAGGAATTCAAAATTGACCAAGCGCCCTTTTGGATGCCAGGCACGATGCTGGGCCCTGCAGGGGTAGAGGGTGAGGGGAGGACACAGATGATTATGATGTGCTCTGACCGCCCCGCCAAGGAGCGCTCAGCACCCCGAGGAGGTGGAACCCATCTCTCTCTTCCCTCCCCCCCAAATGAACCAGTTCTCCAGTGATCCTACATGCTTTTTTGCCTCTCCCACGCTAAAACCGGTCACGCGGGGCCTGAAGGAGGGGGACCCAGGCGGCTCCGTTCCCCGCATGCAGCGCGGCCGGTCCTGCCCCTCCCGGCCGCCCACGAAGCTGCAGCGGCGGCTGGAGTCCTGCGCCCACCGCACCCACGCGTGGAGCCCCGCGAAAGACTCCGCTCACTCCTGCCTCGGCGCCGCTCCCCTCCCTGGCACCAGGGGGCGCTGCCGCCCCGCGGTCGTCGCCATGGTCACCGCTGGCGGCGGAGTGGGGTTTACGTAAAGGACGCAGCGTCCCCCGGGGGGCGGAGGCGGCCTTCGCGCCGGCGCCGGCGCCCTGCGGAAGCGGCGTTAGTGAATTGGGGCCTTGGGGAGCCCAGGATGGAGGTGGCGGTCGCGGTGGCGGCGGCGGGCCGATCCCTGCGGCGGGCTGGAGGTAAGGGGGGCCGCGGGCGCGGCGGGCCGGGCCCCGGACTCGGGCGCGGTGTGAGCGGTGCGGCAGCTGGGCAGTGTCCAGGGCGCGCGGTGTGGCAGGTGTGAGATCCGTGGACCCCTGGCACCAGTGTGGGAATGGTGACACCCGTGGCACGAGCGTGGGCAGCGTGGGTCTGGCACAGGCAGCGTGCTTTTCCCGGCACGGGTGTCAGAAGACTCACCCCCACCTTGGTGCGGTGGTGGCTGCCCAGGTGTGGGGCGGGCACAGCCCTCAGTGCAGATTGGTGATGGGCACAGCACTTGGACTGGTTCTGGAGTGGCGGTGGCCAGCTTGTGGGCGCATGGTGGTGCCCCTGGCAGGGGTGTGAGGAAGTGCTCTCGTTAATAAGGTGTCGGATGGTTCTGGCCTTGACATGGTCTGGAGTGATGGCACCCGGGGCTTGAAGAATTCGTGTCCTCAGCATGGCAGGAGTTCCTAGCGTGACTGTGAGAAATGACCCTGGCACAGCGTGGTGCCGGGGCAGCCTGGCCCTGCGAGGGGAGAATCCATGGCCCTCAGACCCTGGTGGATGGGAAGGGTAAATGCCCATCCTCCCACTCTGGTGACGATGAGGGGCATTGCCTCTGGCACTGCGGGCCCACCTTTAATATCTGTTGGGTACACTGGACTGAGGAAGGCAGAAAGCTGAGAGAAGGTTGGTGTCCTTTATAATGGACGTGAAAGAGAGATGCCTGGAGATGCTTCTACCCTGAGGACGCTGATGGTGACCCAGATGGAGACCTGTCCTAACATTGTCCTGGGCTCATGAATTCAGTCAGCTTTGGGGAGGAGAGGAGAGGTGGACAGTTCTCAGCTCTGCTCACTCTCCCTGAACATGTGTCCTGAGGAATGTGCAGGGCTGAGAGGTGGGCCACGTTGGTGGGGGCGGGGGGGGGGAGGTGTGTTGCTCCATCCATCTGTAGTTCCCGGGCCCTGCCTTTTCCTTTGCTCCTGGGTGTCTGGGAGTTGCCTCTCTTCTATGATGCTTGGAAGCCTTTGGGTCCAGAGGATCATTTGGGTGATGTTTGAAAGATGAGTCTGCAGCCACCAGGAGTGTGCTAGGATTGCGTCTGCCCTCACCAGTCCTTTGGGAAGCTCTGGGTGAGGGTCACAGTCAGCGTCGCATGTGTTCTACTTCACAGAGGGGCAATTTACGACCCCCAGAGAAGTCCTAGAATGTGGGGGAATTTGTTAGGTCTTTGTGGATCTCTTGGGGGTAGAAGAATAAATGAGGCTGGGCCTGGAGAAGACCTTTAGGAGTCCAGAAAGACCAAGTTGAGGGTATGGGAGACTAGGGTGGGGGTGGCAGCTCACTTGCCAAAGTGGGTGCTTGGAGATGCTGCTGAGGTTCCTCAAAGCTAGAGTGTTGTCTAGTGCATACGGAGCCAGAAAACTTGAATTCCAGTCTTTCCTGTGTGACCTTGAGCAGGTGACTTTATCTCTCAGAGCCACATCAGAAGGTGGTCGCAGAGGATGATGAAAGATGGTGCCTGTGGAAACCCTTTGTGAAAGGCTGTCCAAAGGTCAGGGATTATCATCAGGTAAAGAGACCAAGGCAGGAGGCAGAGGAAATGGAGGCATGGAATGTGATTGGGGAGGAAGGCAGCCGGAAAGTCGAGGGCCTGTCATAGGGAATTAGAGGCCCTGAGCGTAAGGGCTCCTGGGGGGGAGAGTGGGATCTGTGGACATTGTGAGTCAGCTGCCGAACAGGAACCAGGCCCCAGGGCTCCCGAGGACTGTCCAAGCATGGCTGCAGCAACCGTAGCATCCTGCATGAGTGGCCAGAGCAAGAGGGAGCCCTTCGCCGGGGCTGCAGACGTGCTCTGGCCGCACAGGGCTGGGAGGTGTCCTTGGCTGACAGATCTGGGGGTCCCTGGCTGGGAGCGAGACTTGGAAGTGTGCACTTCCTCTTGAGAATGTCCTTTGGCTCTGGGTTCAGAGGATGGGGCTGGGGAGCGGCCGCATCAGAGTTTTGGGGGCTGTGGCCTGGAGAAAGCCCAGTGGGTCATAGTCACCAGAAGGATGCAGGGCTGGGTGGTCCTGTGAGCGAGGTTGAGGCTGGTTGGTAGGAGGCTGGGGCCCATGGGGGATGCCCTCAGGTACACGGGGCAAGGAGAAGGGGTGATGGGCACCCTCACAGGGGGTCTCTGAGGGCAGACAGGTGTAGCAGGAATTCCCCAGGACGTGGGCCCACTTCTGCCTGAAGGGCCTTCCCAGGTGGAGAAGCTGAGGGTGGCTGCCAGTTGCTTTACTTTCTGCCACTGGGGCCTACTTCCTGATAATGGGCTGCAGAGCCTGGATTACATACCCCACGGCTAGAAGGCTTTGCACTGGAAGGCCGGAGTCCGTGAACCCAGGCCCGGTTTCTCCAGCATTCCATGTGAGTGTCTGCCTTAGCCAGCAACCCGTTTCACAAGCTTGGTCCCAAGGCAGAAAGTTTTTGTCCTGTGTCCGTGCTGCAGTGTCAAGCCACAAGGGGAGAAAGAGGACACAGCCCCCCAGGCCCCTGCCCCGGGGTTGCCGCCTGGACACTGCCTGGCGCTGCCAGTGCCTCCTCGGCCACTTGTGCCCAGGTCATCCGTGGGGTGTCCGAGGCCTGTCCTACGTGTTCCCTGGTCCCCTTTGGCTGCCTCCCCAGAAGTTGCCAGCACTTCAGCTCCTGCTTGGAAAGCTCTCCTAGTGCAGGTCCATTAAGAGGAAGCCTCAGGCCTCCCTGATGTGAATATTCAGCATTCACATCCCCTCAGCTCACCCTCCACACCTACGCCCGTTTGTTCTGATTTGTGGCTCAGCCTCATGGTTTGGGGATCCAGGAGCCACCCCTTTGCAGCCACCCCTTGCCATCTGCTTGGGATGCTGGGACTCTGCACAGCAGAGCTGGGTTTCAGGCGGGGCAGATCGGAGACGTCGACAGGAGGAATTGGCCTCTGTTTCCCAAAAGCAGAGCAGGGCTTTCTTCCGAGTCCTCAGGGTTTGAGGCCACAGGGAGCCCGGCCAGGCCACCACCACCCCTCATTGTGCTGCAGAGCTGCTGGCTTTGAACAGATGCCAGCTGGGGCAGGGGGCTGGTAACACAGGAGTGGCCATCGAGGGCAAGTGGTTCTCTGGAGCTGAGATTGTTTTCAACTCTGGTCCTCAGTCCTATTCCTATTTCTTTGTCCATGTTTCTCCAAAAGTTGCTTAACTCAGCTCCTGGCAACCTTTCCTTCCTCAGCCACCTCATAAATCATGGTGCCCGGCAGCTCAGCTTCAGGGGTGCCAGGGAATCGGGCATCTTTGGACAGAGGCTTCCTGGGCCACTGCTGAAGGCCCAGACCCTCCCCGCAGTCCCTCTCGCCGGGACCAGAAAGGGATCCCCCCTTAGGGTTTAATCGCCTGTTGGCCCACGTTCCATCTGAGTTCAGTTTCTCCCTGGAATAGCTTTACATTACACTCTAGTGGACCGGGTGAGTGGCGCTGGGGAAATATCAATGAGCGTGTGGTCAGAGGACGATAAATCTTTTAGAGCCGTGGAGCCCAGGTCGTTGTGGGATGTGGTTACATCTCAGCGGGTAGGGCTAAAGACTGTTAATCTTGATTTTCCTTTTTCCTTTCTGATACTGACTTTGGCTGGACTGGATCTCCCTGGGTGGACAGGACACTGGGTGTGTAGGCGAGGAGGATCCAGGAAAGCCCCTTCCCTGTGGGGTCCTCTCGGCGGCTGAGGGGGGTCCAGGGAGGTGATGTGGAGGGGAGTGCTTTGGCCACAGGTGAGGGCGGTGGGCAGGAGTGCCCAAGTCCTCTGCAGGATCACGGTGGAGACGGGCAGGGGTGGGGCCGTTGTCACTGCACGGCTGCCGGGCGATTGCACGTGTGCAAAGCCGCGTGTGCCCGTAAGCAAGCGTTTCTGTGGGAAGTGCGGGCTGAGGGGGTGTGGAGCGCCTGGTGGCGGGGGAGCTTGTGGGCTCCTGTGTCTGGCTGGCCTGGTGTCAGTGGGTGTGTGCAGTGGGGTGTTGCTGGGCCCCACGAAGCAGGAGAGAACAGTGGGAGTCAGGGGGAGGTCTCCTTCCAGCTCCAGGAGGGTGAGTTTAACATCTCCACGTGATTCTTACGGGAGCAACCTTTCTGCTTTCTCAGTATTCCTCAGAAGGATGCCCAGGCTGGGGGTGTGGCTCTCTGACGCCCATATGTACTCACACACGCCTGCTTCCCCCTCCTCCCCAAGCCCACTGGGAAGTCAGCCGGAGACAGTCCGCCCGAGTGACAGAAGAGAGCACTGTAGCCCAGAGGCCTTACGACTTGGGACTCTGAAGTCAGACCCGAGTTTGAATCCTGCTATCTCTTTACACCTCAGTTTTCCCATCTGTAAGATGGGGACAGTGAAACCTCCCACAGGGGTGGTTGTAAGAATCCCATGCCTGACGGAGCGGAGAGATCATGATGGAGGCAAGCACACTCGGTTTATGTTTTTGCTCCTGCGGGCAGGATCTTCTCCACAGAAAAGCAGTTACATCACGATCTGCATACATTAGCACTGGGGGAGATGTCATAGGTCCTGTCCCTTTTCTCAATAAAGAGAAATTAGCTCCACCCTACCCTTGGCATGGATGGAATCTGGCCTATCTGTTAATAGAATCACATGCAAGATAATGTTTTGGCCCCTGGGGAATGGTTCCACTCCGACTGAGTTGATAGGTATTTCTTGAGCACCCACCAAGGGTTGGGGTCAGTGAGGGCCATGAAGATGAAGTGGACACACTAGAACCTCTACGGTATAGATTCTGGTGTCCACAATCTATTGAGAAGATATGAGATGGACACAGAGGTCTACGCTGTAACGTCAAGAGGCGGGTGCTACCGGCGGTCAGAGGAGATCAGGGGAGACTTAAGTGGTGGTGACCTTTAACCTGGGCCAGCCAGGTGATTGTAGAGGAAGTGGCAGCAATGGGGGATATGGCTGGGAAAGCGAGGGGCTGACCGTTTGTGGTCTGGCTTGACTATGGGTGCCGGAAACGGAAGTGATGAAAGGTTGAAATCGTGAGTTGGGGCTGGGTCCCCAGGAGCCATGACAGTGAGGCTGAAGGTTTGGCCCGTGAACGTGGGCAGTCACTAATGTGTTCTGAGCGAGAGTCTGGCAGCCGGTGCTGGCAGGACCGGGGGGCAGGAGTGGGGAGGCCAGCTGGCGTCTCGGGCAGGTGCCGGGTTTGGAGGGCTTGAACCGGGGCAGGGGCCGCCCTGGGGAGGGCGGGGAGAGCCCACCCTGACTGATTACGGAGGGGAGGTGGAGGCCCCAAGGTTTGTCACTTTGGTCAGTAGAGGCGGGGCCTGGAATAGGGCCTCTTCCCTGCCTCTGATGCGGCTCCCACACTTGACTTTCAGCTGCTTTGACTCTGATGGGTTCCAGGCCCAGAGTGTGAGTGGGAGGCTGTTGGGGATCCCCTGAAGGAGGCTGTTCTCGTCCCTGAGGACCCACTGAGGGGGTTCCAGTATTCTTAGCACTTATTTCCAGGAGTTTGATCATTTTCTCACCAAATTACCCCTTGAAATTTCTCCTGCCTGAGTTCAGCCCAGGAGGTTACTATTCTAGGAAGTTTCATCAAAACCCTCTGGGCGTTTGAGAGCTCTCTGAGCCTGGGGGGTGGGGTGGGGGGGGAGGGGAGAGGGGGTGCGGAGGGGGAGGGGTGGGGGAGGGGAGAGGGGGGAGGGGTGGGGAGGGGAGGGGAGGAGGATAGGGAGGGGGAGGGGGGAGAGCGGGCTTATCTTCACCTGTGTTTTGGGAGCTGCTCCTGAGAACCAGTTCCTCCACCTGGAGATGCTCCTGGCCACAGAGCCTGCAGGCCGGGGCCAGGGAGGGTGGCTGTGCCGTGTAAGGTGAGGCTGGATGCCGCCTCTAATTCATCCCAAAGAGGCCCCTTGTCCTCTCGTCTCCGGGAGCCATTTAATTAATTTATGATTGATGTTCCTGGACTTACTTGAGGTTAATTTATTATTGATGTCTCTTCATTATAGACAATCCACCCTGCACCTCCCAGCACATGGCTGCCCCTGCTGGGCAGACCTCACGGTGGGGTGAGCTTGGTGGGGCTGCTCCTCTGGCCCCCACCCCCACCCCAGGGACAGCACCCCGCACTTGGCTTTTGCCAAACCCTCTCAGGTTTGGGGGTCGGGAGGCCTCAGGGCATCTGTCTCCAGGAGCCTTTGCTCAGCCACAAAGTAACGGTAATAACAGCAATAGTTTCCATTTTGTGAACTCGGGGAACTCAGCCTGGCACAGCCTCCAGTATAGACAGGATCCCATTTACTCCTCGTAACAGGTATCCCTCTACTCCCCCCACCCCTCTACCCCTGTCTTACAGGAGGCTCAGACAGGGTGAGTTACCTGCCCAAGGACACACAGCAAGTAGGTGGGAAGCCAGAGTTTGAATCCAGGACCCCTCCCTCTGCTCTTTGAGCCCTGCCTCCCCTTCAGGCCCACACAGCCCCCCTCTCCCGCGACGCCTTTCTTCCAGCCCCATTGCACTCCAGGACTGTCCTACCTGACGTGACCGGGGGCAGAGCGCCGGCGCCCCTCTGAGCGTGTGTTGTTAAATGTTCGTGGCTTGTTCCCCTCGCTAATCCATGTCCTCACTGAAGGCTAACGGTGATGGCAAACAGCACTTAGTGAGTGCACACGCCAGGCACCATGCTAAGCACTTTACATGCGTTAGCTCATTTAATCCCCGTAACCACGCGAGAGGCAGGTGGTATTAGCCCATTTTATAGGTGAGGTTTAGAAATGTGCTCTAGGCACTCAGCTAATAGAGGGCAGGGCCTCCTGGACTCCAGCGGCCTTGAGATACAGGGTGCTGGTCTCGTTCTTCCTGTAATTCTCATCTCTCTCCATCTCCTCCGGCCTGTATATCAGATATCTGTATATTTATCCAACGCCTCAAACCTTTCGCCTGTCTGGCCTGATGTGTCGGGCACCATCCTTTGCCATGGGGACCAGGAGTACCCACTCCTGGGATCCCAGGATGGGTGATTTTAGGGAGACAGCAAGGCAGGTGGAGGGTGCTGGGCCTGGATTCTGCCCCTGGCTCTGCTGGGCAACTTCAGATGAGTCACTCAGCCTTTCTGAGCCTCAGTCGCCCCGTTTGTATAAGAGCAACAATGATACTCTCTCTCCTTCATGGGCGGTCCCCGTGCTCAGAGGTGATGCTGGATGGGAAAGACACTGTACTGATCAAGGGTTAGAATTGCTTTTGTGTGAGATTCAATGCTTCAGGAGCTAGTGTGAAGTCCAGAAATGCTTAAGAGGGGGCATACTCCCAGGCCGGGGCATCTGCATCCACCCTCTGAGTTGCCCGGATGGGCTAGTGAATTCCATGGTTCACTAGCTGGAAGGCCTTGCTCAAGGACCCTGTTGAGCCAAGAGCTGGGCAGGAGGTCCCTAGAGTGGGGGCCAGACCACAGTCTGGTGTCCCGGTTGGCTGACCAGTGCCTGGGCCCTTGGAGGCCGCCCCACCTGCGCTGGGGCCTTGGGTTGTATGGAAGTGCGTGGGGCCCACCTGGGGTTCTGGGCCTCACCACCCCTCTGGCCTCCCACACGCCTGGGCAGCCTGACCAGGCTGCTTCAGGCAGGGTTTGGTGAGGAAGGAGGATAGTTCACCACGCAGCCGCCGGGACCTCTCCTCACCCCTCAAAATATGCGGAAAGCCTGGTGAAGAGGTGAGCCCTGCGTCTGTTCCGGAAAGCGGTGAGACTGTCAGCCTCTCGATGGCAGGCTTCCCAGGGCGTTGGCTAGAAACCCTCTGCTTTCTCATCAGCTTTACTCCGAGCACGTTTCAGCGCCGAGCTGGGCATGGGGAGCGCAGCTTTCAGGGCTCCCCCGGGCCCCGGAGAGGAGGGCAGAGGCCTCAGACTGTGGGTAGGGGCGAGGCCTGCCTGGCATGACTGTTGGAAATCTGTGGCCGGGCTGCAGTGAGGTGACAGCTGGTTTCACTTCCCAAGTTTCCACCCTCTGCAGGCGGGGATTACATCAGGCTCCACTTCATCCACGCTCCTGCACTGCCCTGAGACAGCTGCCCGGCTGCAGCTTCAGGCCGGCTGCAGGACCTCCCGGCAGCCCTGGGCCCAGCAGCCAAGGGCACTGTCCTGGCCTTTGCAGTCTCGCTGGATGAGCTACCTCCCAGTTGGCACTGCCCACCTGGCCCGCTCGGGACTGCGGGGTCTCCAAGACGATGCTGCCCTTTCGTTCCTCCCATCACCCACCTCTGATTCATTTTCTTTCTCTTTAACTTCAGTGTAACATAGGCCTGCAAACATGGACTTTAGCATAAAGCTCCATTCGAGTCCACTACTACTTGGGCAAGCCTCTTAACCTCTCAGAGCCTCGGTTTCCTCCTCACCTCTAAAATGGGGGATCTAGTGGAACATGGCACACTGGGCCGCTGTCGGGATCAAATGAGACGCCACCTCTTTGGAAGTTCCACCCAATGCCAAGAGCACCGTCAGTGTTACCCGCTGTCCACTCTTCTGTCCCCCCAGGCAGTGCTAAACTGAGAGGACCCTCCCTTTCCTGAGGCTGCGTCCTGCAGCCAGGCAACCCTTGCACCATCCCTGGCACTTCTCAGAGCTGGCAGTGTCTCACCGTCCCTCTGGCACTGACCCTGTTCCCGCCCCAGCACTCTCTGAGGCTGCCTGTCCTTCTTTGGTCCCTCTCCTAGTTTGGTTTCCTTCCCTTTGGCGCCTCTTCCATCCGGCTGCCTTTTTTTTTTTTTTTTGGTCCACCTTTTCCTCCCCTGAGGCCTTTAGGGGAAGCCAGGTCTTTCCTTAGACACTCTCTGACGCCCCTGTGCCAAGTGGCAGCCCCCCAGCCCCTCCCGCTCCCCTCGGCTGTGGGAAGATGGCCTGTGGGTGAGCTTGTGCATCCCGAGCATGGCAGTCATGACTTGGCCTCACAGCCAAGAACACTGGCAACCTTGACAAGTCCAGAGTCCTGTTGGGTCCGTTCCAGCCCTGGGAGCCTGTCGGTTGGGGCAGCGACTGGAGAAGGAGGCCAGCCTGCGGGGCCACAAAGCCCCACCTGAGGCTGGAGGTTCCCATCCCAGCAACCCCTCCCTGTCCTCCTTGGTTCCAGGGACGTGTGGAAGGAGAAGGCCAGAGTCAACCCCAGTGTCCCGGAGCCAGAAAAACCAGCCACATCTGGAGTCTCTTTCCTCCTGGGAAGCCAAAGAATTTTTCTCAAGAGGTGGTTTCGGCCTCATACCTCTGAGAGAACTTGGTCTTCTGCCGACACCATCCCCGGGACTGGGGCCAGACTGTGGAGCAGGGAATAGCCCTGCCACTTGTAAACTCCTGTCCACCCGTTCTCAGGGACCCTTGTCAAGCAGCTACTGCACGCTTAACTCTGTGCCTGGAGGTGGGAATAAGAAAAGTTACCACCACTTCCTCAGAGAGTCCCCAGGTCAAGGACTGACACATAGACAGATGTAACAACGGTAACAACAGCGAAGTGAGTCCTCTCTGCCAGGCACCTTCCTAAGTGCTCCGTGTGCGGTAACTCATTTAACGCGAAGGCTAGAGACCGCTCTCGTGCGGTGGGCGCTCACCGTGCTCTGTGCTGGGGCACTGCCCTGGGAGGGAGGCGCGTGTGTTTGACAGCTGAGGGACAGGTTGAGGATCTCAGCTTCCTTGGAGAACTGAAGGGACCTGCTAGAGGCCGTGTACCTGCAGCCGGCCGGCTGGGCCTCGGACCCCCGTTTGTCTGGCCCCTGTTCTCGGGGTGTTCCTTCTTGCTCCCCCATCTCGCATCAGGTTCGGGGGCCCCGTGAACCACAGGGAGGACAGACAGGTTCCTACAAGAGGAAGACCCCCTATGGCCACCCTGGTGCCGAGAGGACGAGCCTGCCCACTCCTTCGCTGTTGCCCATGTGTGGGCCCGTCTGTGGCTCAGGCCCTGCACCTCGCCGCCCTGGCAGGCAGCACAGGAGGCTTCCTCTCACCCCCATGCCCCCTGCCAGTGGTGCTGAGCTGCTGAAGATCGTTCTCCTTATTGCCTGCCCGCTCGACCGTGCAGTTTAATAAACAGCTAACAGAGGGCCCCCGTGCTCTGGGGCCGCCTTCTCCATTTCTTGGCCCCTTCAGAGAGCCTGACCCCACCCCACCCCAGGTGAACCCCATTCAGCAGGCTTCCGGCAGCGGTAACGAAGCTGGGCGCCCAGCCCACCACCTGCTCAGTACTTTATAAAAGTTTAACCTTAATGGTGTAATGAACTCCCATCATAAAGCAGCTGGAGCAGTGCATCCTGGGATGTATAAATTATAGGAGCCCTCTGAAGTTGTCATTGGAAATGGCAGCAAATGGAAGGTTGAAACGGGCCGGCCTCGTTGGGCTGAGCACAGCTATTCTCTGCTGCCTTTCAAAAGGCCCACTGAGCTGAGTCTGGCTGTGAAGAAAGAATGTCCTCAGACCAAACTGAACTCCTGGTTGCTCCACCCCAGTTCCCACTTCCTGCCCCCGACTGTGTCCGCAGAGCCTGCCGGCTTAGGAGGCGGAACCCCTACCCCGGCCTGGGCCACAGAGCGAGTGGGCCGGGAGGGAAGAACACAGGCGTGGACGCAGCAGACAGGGAGGACCCCAGCCCGCCGTTTCCCGGGGAGCGGTTGGTCTGACTCCCCCCGTCTCCGAGGTCTCATCTGTAAAGTGCAGAGTCGGAGGCCACCTCTCACAGTGGTTGTGGGGCTTGAACAGGAATCCGCAGGGGGTGTTGTGTTTTGGGGTGAGGGGCTCTGGAGCTGGACCGTACGGCTTCTGGTTGTAGCTCCTGCTGGCGGCACTTGTGAGACCTTAACCAAGTCATTTAACCTCGCAGCTGCAGAATCTCAGCTGGAAAATCAGGGGAATAATTGACCTGCGTCTGAGGAGTGTTAGGAGAATGGGGTTAAGGTCTCAGCAAAGTGCTGCTTTAGGGACTTCCCTGGTGGCGCAGTGGTTGAGAGTCCACCTGCCAATGCAGGGGACACAGGTTCGTGCCCGGTCCGGGAAGATCCCACATGCCGCAGAGCGGCTGGGCTCGTGAGCCATGGCCGCTGAGCCTGCGCATCCGGAGCCTGTGCTCTGCAACGGGAGAGGCCACAGCAGTGAGAGGCCCGCGTACCGCAAAAAAAAGAAAAAAAAAAGTGCTGCTTTAATGGGCACACAGATCCCCAGGGAGCTTGCCAATGCAGATTCCCGTTGAGGCTGGATGGGACCCCAGATCTGCTCCTCAGGATGTGGCTCACGGAGCACACCTTGAGCGGCCAGGGCACAGTGTTCGACCCATAGGAAGTGCTTACTAAGTGCCAGCTGTGATTGCCCCTCCAGACACAGTGCCCGTCGCCGGCACCCGCACGTGGTACCCACACGGGTTTAGTTGAGCGCTCCCGAGTGTGGCCCATGAGCCAGCAGCAGCACCTGGAAACAGGTTAGAAAAGCAGAATCTCAGGGCGCCCCTCCCTCCCTCCCCGGAATCAGCATCTCTGGAGTGGGGCCCAGGACTCTGCAGTTTAACCAGCTCCAAGGTGCTGCCTCTGCTCGCTCAGGTAGGAGGAGCACTGCTGGGCTTCATCCTCGAGAGCAGGGCTTCTCTGAGTGCAGGGAGGTTCAGAATCTCCTGGGTTGGCCATGATGGGGCTTGCTCAGCCATAGGCTCCTGGGCCCTACCTTGGACCACCTGCTTCAGAATGTCTGGTAGGGCCTGGAAACCTGCATTTCCCATCTCCTCCCTGCCGATTCAAGTTTGAGAGTCACTGGAAATCACTCACCGTCTGAGAGCTGTGGAGAAGGGCAGGACCCCCATCCTACCCCCCTCCCCACGTTCTGCACAAGGCCCCACCTCTGCCGGGGGAGAATGAACCCTAGAGAGAGCGGGGAGCCCCGGGCTCCAGCACCACCCCGTGGGGGCCTGGAGCCGCTCATCCTGGGGCCCAGCTGTGGGGCTTTTCTCACAGCGAGAAGAGGGAAACAGCCTAAGGGCCACCGGTAGGGAACTAGTTGAATAAACTCACATACTCCATGTGCATGGACTGCTCCACAATAATGAGGGAAGGTAGGGCTGGAAAAATGTTAAATGAAGAGAAATGTTCACCTTCTCTAGCTCAGTGAAAAAAAGCGGTAGGTACGGAATGATCCCATATTTGAACAAGGAAAAAAAAACTAGACAGATGTTAATAGTTAATAATTTTCCTAGAGGGGTCATGGATGATTTCTATTTTCTTTCGCTTTCTCTCTCTCTTTTTGGTTTCTGTTTTCTGTGGAGAACATGTACTTTGTGATAAGAAGGAAGAAGTAGGCATAGATAAGCATGTCTGGTCCAGGGTCCTCAGGACACAGGTGCCAGTGGCAGCCCCAGACTCCCAGGACAGTGTTTCTCTTGCTCGACCTACCCGCTGGGGTATCCTTCACCTTGGTCCCTCTTCTCCAGGCTGTGCCCAGTGTTCCACAGTCCTTCCTGCTGTTTCTCCCACTTTTTCACTTCCTCTCTGCTTTGAGTCTTCCCTGGTAATGGGGGGGGGGCACATCCTCCTCTTTACACAAGAGGAACGAGTGGGGAGGGGAGAGCTGAGGGATGGGAGGCCCCCCGGCTTGCAAGCCTCTGGGGCAGAGTTCAGTTTTCATCAGGGCATCACCTAGGAGCCTAAGCCTAAGTTCCAGAATCTAGGCACATAGCATGTGCTTGAGAAGTAATGGTTGAATGAATGAGGCTTGGAATGCAGCCAACAAGAGGACAAGGACCCATAGCTGTGTGACCTTGGGCACATCAGCGCACCTCTCTGGGCTTAAGAGTCTTCATCGCTAAGAGTCAGGGGGTCTTGAACTCTGATTTCCCCGGGCCCTTCCAGCTCTCATCTCTGGTGAGTCACATACCTTCCCACTCCTGCTCCTTTGCCTGATTTTCTAAGCAATTTGTGTTGTCCAGGAAGACCCCACCTGTCCGTTCCAGCTGCCCAGTAAGGGTGTGTGCAAAAGCAGCTGCTCAGGGCAGGACCCTCAAGGCAAGAGGCAAAGGGAGGAGCAGGAAGAAGGGAGACCCATGGTGCTGAGAAAGCCACCAATAGTAGAGGGCTTGAGGGCATTTGAGCGTTCCTGGATCTGATATAGTGGCCTCCCACAAACCCTTCGTTGCCTGTGTGTCATTTTTCATCTTCTCCTGACCAAAGCTGCCTTTATCCCAGTGCCTCTTGCCTGGCTTTGCAGCTGAGACCCAGTTTCCATCAGGCCCCAGCAGCCCCGAGTGGGGCCCTTTGAGCTGCTGTTTTCCAGTGAGTGGCTCAGTGGAGAGAAGGGGTGGGAGAAATCCATTCAAGCCATTTGTTTTAAAGACATTTCAGTAAACTCATGGGATTTGTGGTTACATCTTTTCAGTGTTCTTTCAAAGAAATGGGTGGGTTTCTGGGTCTCTCCAACCACCAACTCCCCTGCCTGGCAGCAACCTAGAGGCAGGAGTTGGGAGCTAACGGCTGTGCTCAGCACAGAGCGCTTCCAGGGCAGAGGAGCTGTGCTGGCTGGGGCCCAGCCCCTGCACAAGGTGCACTGGCTCCCGGGGGTTCTGGGAGGCTTCTGTGTGCGGGGTGGGGGGGGCAGGGGGAGGCGGCGGAAGGAGTGAGCCTGGTTTCCCCCCTCTTTCTGCCTGGTGGTGAACTCCTGCTCAGCTGTGAGCACCCTCCTGGAAGCCGCCTCTGTCTGCCTTGGGCTAAGCAGCTGACCTCGCTGTGGGGTCCCTGGCATCAGAGCCTTGTACTCACTGACCTGCGTGTGGATTTCCTCCTCATTCTGCACGTGAGTGCCTCAAGGTTGGGGCTTGTCATCTTCGCGTTCATAGCCCCAGAGACTCCTTTTTTTGTTTTTGTTTTTTTAATTTTATTTTTGGCTGTGTTGGGTCTTCGTTGCTGAACACGGGCTTTCTCTAGTTGCCGTGAGCAGGGGCTACTCTTCGTTGTGGTGTGTGGGCTTCTCATCGCGGTGTCTTCTCTTGTTGTGGAGCATGGGCTCTAGGCACACGGGCTTCAGTAGTTGTGGCACGTGGGCTCAGTAGTTGTGGCTCGCAGGCTCTAGAGCACAGGCTCAGTAATTGTGGCACACCGGCTTAGTTGCTCCGCGGCGTGTGGGATCTTCCTGGACCAGGGCTCGAATCCGTGTCCCCTGCATTGGCAGGCAGATTCTTAACCACTGCGCCACCAGGGAAGTCCCCAGAGGCTCCTTCTTGAGATCCCGTTGAGCTGCTTCCCCACCCTGGTCTTGGAGCCCACCTGAGGCAGTGGGTGGGGCGGACTCAGAACATCACCCTCCCCTTACCTATGCCCAGAAGGTGGTCCTACCTGGGCAGGTGTCAGGCTGGAAGGGATGGGAGTAATGGAGTAGGTGGCGTTCAACAGTGAGGCACCGGCCCGGCAGGACCTTGCCCACCAGGCCCCCTGCACACTCAGGCAGCCGGAAGCAGTGAGGTGGCCGCTAACGCCAATCGCCAACTGCCAACCGGTCTGGCGGGTTTGTGGGGACCTGGCCGGGTTTCTTGAGGGATGGGATGTCCTTCTGGGAGCAGGCTTTGTGCCTGTCCTTTCTGTCTTTACCCTTTCAGGCTTCTCCTCTCCTGGCCTTGCTCTCCTCTTTGCCCCGCCTCCCTCCCCTTGGGCAGAGCCTTGACCCTGCCCTTTCTGGGGTTCAGGGCAGCCTTTAGTGGAGGTGCCCAGGCAGGAGACTAGCCAGGGCCCCACAGGAACGAGGTGGGCCCGTGAAGGCCTAGAGGTACTGAGACCCTGGGAGGCAGGATGCCCAGTGGCTGGGGAGATGACAGGCACGGGGCCGGAGCTGGCAGTGGCCTTGGCGACCATGCTCCCACCCCCTTCCCCACTGCTGCGTCAAGCATCAAGGGACCAGAGCCCCGAAGAGGCCACAGAGCAAGGCCCAGGGCCTGAGCCCTCACTTGTAGGGCTCCTCTGAGCCCTGACTCCTCCCTGCCCCGCAGCCAGGCTCCCCTCTCAGGGAGCAGGAAATGGGGGCGTTCTCTCGCCCTCTGCCGGGAGGGGCTGGGCACCCCGCTCTGTAGGTCTCAGCGGCACTGTCACCCAGCGGTGGGTGCGGGTGCCAGGATTTCCCTGGCTGACTCACTCACCCCGGCCTGGCTGTGCCTCAGCCCAGGCGGGAGCTGTTCGTGAAGGTGTCTGGGTAGCGAGAGCGGCTCATACAAAGGGAGTCCCGGGAACCGGGGGAGTGGGGCCGGGGGGAGGGGGGGCAGTTCCCTCCACGGAGCCCTCAGGCCTCCCTCCTGCCCCACGGCACGCTCCCCGCCCCTCCCCGCCTAACCCCACACCTCCATCATGCACAGTGACCTCACTTCCCAACATGAGAGGAGCTGTGAGGCATCGAGGGTCCTGAGCCCAAAGAGCGGGCCTGGCTGCTCCCTGCCTCCCTGAAAGATTCCCCCAAGGGTGATGAAACGCCTTCCCTCCAAAGAACAGAGAAGCCATTGATTCCCTTGATCCCCAGGCATTTCACAGACAGGGCGGCCCCATGGGGGTGCTGAGAGGCAGGAAGTGGGGCCGGCACAGTGACCCAGCCCAGGGGCCAAGCACCCTTGGAGAAAGGGTGAAAATTGTCGGCTCCCCTCCAGAAGAATTCACACAGGGCTGTGCGCAATTTCCGGGCCCACAGATGCCCCGGAGCACAGCTTCAGGCCCTTCGGGCTGCCAGCGGCCTGTGCCGCCCTCCGGAGAGCAGGCCGCGGGACAAAGGTGTCGCAGTTAACGGTGTGTGGGGGCCTGGGGAAGAGCGAGCAGACAGAATGTGGAGCGCACGGCTGGAGAGCGGGCCTGTGGGGGCGGCAGCAGCAGGGCCGCGTGGGGCACGCTGGGCTGCGAGTGGGATGGGATGCGCAGTTCTGCGCGATTGCCCCAGAGCTCCTGCCTTCCACTTGCCAAAGCGAGGGGGAGTCGCCCCCTGACCTCTCCAGGCTGGAATGGCAAGGGCCGGCAGCCCCCCACCGCCCTGGGGGCCAGGCTGCCAGGGCTGAGGTCCCTGGGCGACATTCAGGACCCTGGCACAGTTCAGTCTAGGTGGGCAGGCTTCTCAGCCCCCTACCCACCCTCCTGGTCTGGTGAGAGATGCAGCGGTTTTTGTTGGCTGGGTGCCGGCAGGGAGCTCCAGTGTCTCTGATGAGCGGGCTGCCTAGCCCCCTGGCCAGCCTGTCCAGCCTTGTTGGCCACACTAAGCCCTCTGTGAGCAGGCTCAGGGCAGGGTGGCCCGGGGAACTAATGGGGTTCGCGGGCCCAGCCTCCGGAGCAGTGAGGCTGTAGGCACAACCACGAGGGCAGGGCTCTCCCTCCCCGGCTCTCAGCTCAGCCCCCTGCTTTGGTCGGGCATGGAGGCTGCTTCTCAGCAGCCTGAGCAGACAGGGCATGAGGGAGGCCTGGCCCGAACTGGGATGGGCCCTCAAGACAGGGCCAGCACACCTCAGCCCTCCAAGGGCACCCTTCTTTAAAGGCCAGAGGACAGCCTTGCACAGGAGCCTGCGGAGGCCCTGGGAGCTGGGTTGCAGGCCAGGGGTCATGTTCTGCCCCCGACCTGCTGCTGACCTTGGTGTGGCCTGGGGCAGGTCTCTGCATCCTTAGCCCTCACTTTCCTCCCTGAAATGAGCATGTGTGACTCAGTGGCCCAGAAGGTTCCTTCCCACCCAGATGTTCTCCTGTTGTTCACTGAGCCCCCAGCTTAGAGACTGAGGGAGGGCCCGAGGACCTTCTCCTGATGGGCCTAGGTGGCCAGGTGCCCCCACACCACGGAGCAGGGCAAAGGTCCTCTCTTGGACTCTCCATGTCTCCTCCCTCCTCCCTGGGCTGATGGGCTAAAGTGAGATAATGGCCACAAGCTCCCAGTACAAGACCTCTGGCAGGTCGCTGGGCTCTCGCTAAGCAGTAATTGGTATTGTCACCCTTATTATCATTATGTTTGAGATGCTTTATTGTGGTGGAGTTGGTTCCCCAGAGCCTGCAGGGGGCTCCCTGGAGGGGGTGGTGTGGCCCATGCCCTGGGCTGGCATCCAGGCCCCCAGTCTGCTTGAGAAGCAGGAGGTCAGACGGGGGCAGCTAGAGGGTCTGGGCAGGCGGGAGGGGGCCTGGCCCCTTTCAGGCTTGGCTGAGCCACCGGCTCCCATCTGCAGAGGGGCGGCCCGCCCTCCGCGAGTTGGCTGGGAGACCTCAGAGCTGAAGAGTGCGTGTTCTCCAAACATCTTGTTCACAGCAGATGGCAGCCACAACTCCCTTTCTCCCTGCAGTTCCGGCTGCACTTCCCTTCCCTGTGCTCACCCTCCTGTTAACTTTGCTTTCTGCTTTTGGAGATGGAGAGGCAGCCTGCAGCCCCCGAAGCCGCCTCTGACTGTGGTGAAGCTTGGTGCTCAGAGCGTGGACAGTGTCCAAGGGAGGGGAAACCTCGAGCCCCCATCTGCTATGTCAGGGAAGCTGTCTTGCCCAGGTTCCCACACTCTGTCTTAAATCTCTTTGGCCAAACAGGCCAACAGCGTGACTTTTCTTGAGCAGCTGCTAGGCACCAGGCACTGTCTGGGTGCCACAGACACAGGCAGAAGGTGCAGCCCCCCCCCAGGAGCTCCCAGCCTGGTGGGGAACCAGGGTACCTGGGGCAGGAATGGAGGGGCGCCGATCAGGTCTGCCTCGGGGTTGGCAGGCTTCTGTGGGCTTCACCGAGGAGGGGGTGTTTAGGCTAAGCCCTGGCGGGCTGAGGAGTTCCCAGCAGGACAGGATTAGAAAAGGCATCCTGCGCAGCGAGAACGGCCTGTGCAAAGGCACGGAGTCATGAAGAGCTCAGACCCTGCAGAGCGCTCGACTGTGGCGAGTAGTAGAGCAGATAAAGGCCAAGCTGCTTCATCAGCGTGAGCCGTTCAACCCCAGGGTGGGGTCTTCGAGGAGGAGTAGACAGTGCCCCTCTGGCTGCTTGTGGGCAGGGCCAGCCTGAAGCAGGAGCCCTGCATGGGGCCCAGTGGGGCCCTAAGCAGCTGGAGGGAATTCCGGGGTCTGACTTATGGCTGCCCTGAGTTTGGGGCCAGCAGGAGCATCCCTTGCTGGTGGAGCATCCCCTGCTGGTGGAGCAGCCTCTGTTGGTGGAGCAGCCCCTACTGGTGAAGCAGCCCCTGCTGGTTGAGCCATAGGTGAGAAGTCTCCCCCAGGGGCTGAGGCCAGGAGGCCATGAATGAGCATGCCCTCGGAGGGTGTGGTGCAGACTTCCACGGTGTTGCCCCTCGTTCTGTGACCTGTCCCAGCTTCACCCCACATCCACGTGGCACTGGACAGAGCCCCCCATGAATCGAGACCCTAGTCTATGCCAAACTGCGCTAAGTGCTCCCACGCGGGCCTCCTCCCATTTAACCTTCACGAGAGCGGTGCACGTGGGCATCACCCCAAGGTCCTGAGACTTGTTCAGAGTCACCCAGCCAGGACGTGGCCAAGCTCCAGGCCCAGGTCAGCCTGACCCTCCCCTTGCACGTCTCCTGCGGGTTTACGTACCCTGTCCCCTAGAGAAGTCTCGGTGTGCAGGGTGGGGTGGGGGTGACCCACAGTATTTGCTTTTCCCAGCCCTGCTTTTGCTGCGCCGCCAGCACCTGGCCGACTGTTTGCCCAAGACGGGTGGGGCTGGACGGGGGTGGCAGGCAAGTGGTCCGCTGCTTCTGGGCTTCCAGCTTTTTTTGCATAACTGAGAAGGGCTGCACTGCCCATAAGCGCCACACCCTGCAGTCCGTGATGCTGCCCTAGCAGCGCCTGGCCTCGCCCACGCAGAGCGTGTGACTTTGCAGTGCTGGGCCTGGCATGCCTGGCGTGCCAGGGCAGCAGTGGCAGCGGCAGCTGGACAGTCAGCAAGGAGCAAGGGAGGTCCCCAGAGCCCTTGTGTCAGGGCACCAGTGTGGAGGCGAGGGGTGGCATCAATGGGACTTTTGTGTGGCCAGGGTCAGAGGAGCACATGGCCCAAGCCAGGAGCGTTCCACCAGACCCCTCTGCCCCGTCCTTTCCTGGCGTTGCTGCGCCTGTCCACGGCCCCTGCCCTTCCTCCCAGCGAGGAGAGCCTGCCTGGATTCAACCAATCCTTGGCCTGCCCTCACCCCCTTTCAGGAGAATCAGCCCCAGGAACTTCCCTGGCCCTGGGCCCTACCCCCGCCTGCCCTCCTGAGAGTGGCTTTCGCTGACCCAGAATGTGCTGACGGCTCCCTGAGGCCAGGGGCCAAGGGAAACAGATCAGGTAAACAGAGGCTGGGAGGGCCTGGTGTCCCAGGGGAGAGGGAGCCCTTTCTTCCCCGGAGCTGGGACCCCAGGGAGACGCCTGCATTAGCTGGGCAGGGAGCCGCCACCTCCCTCCCTGCAGTCCTGCCTGTGGCTTCAGGCCTGGGAGGATGAGGAATCTCGCCTCACTGCAGGGTGCCCACCTTGCTTTGCACTGTGGCCTTTAGCAAGCCCACTGCTGTGGCCTGTGGTCACTCCACCACCTGGTACCTGTCAGACAAGCGGTGAGGAATAGCAGGCTGTCACCAAGAGGCTGTACTGCACCCACCATGGGCCAAGAGCTCCGTACACAGAAGGGAGCCAGGAGAGCGTCCTCGCTCAGGCTTGGGGACAGCCTTCTCAGGTGGGTGCAGCTGCAAGAGGTTGTCCAGTCACCCATGCTGGCCCTTGGGGGGCTGGCTGTGTGCTGGGGCTGAGGAGGCCGCCTGGTCCCTCCACCACCACCTCTTACCTGGGGAGCAGGACTGACATGGGAGAGGGGAGTGCTAGTCCCGTTTAAGTCACAGTGGCCGCCAGGCCCTGCTCAGCCCTCTCTCCTGCTGCTGGTCAGGGATGGGTGCCCGCCTGGGGATGGACACAGAGTCTGCAAGCTCGGGCGGCATTTTCAACAGCCCCATCGTCAGGCCTTTCATCCAGAAGGAGGCTCCTTAACGCACCTTGTGCTCAAGCAGCCCCTGCCAAGCACTCGACTGTCACCCCTGGGAACGGGAACGCGAACGCTGTGAGGCTGGTACCCTCGCAATGTCCGTTTGCAGGTTGTACTTCAACCACTCAGCTCTTATCTCCCACCCCTTTTACAGGAATCGGGGCTCCAAGAGGCTGCAACTTGCCCACAGTTAGTAGCGGCCGAGCCCAGTACCAAGCCTGGATTCTCTGACCGCAAACCCCGTGCGTCTCCCCCTCTGCCCCCGACTGAAACCAAAGTGCTAATAAATGAGCACATTGATACATAATTCATCCCACCTTGGATCCCTCTGGCCTTTTTTCTCTGAGGAACTCTGAGCCCTTCCCAGACGTGATCTCATGTGTCCTCCCAAGGCCCAGAAGAGTTGAGAGGAGGCCAGGCGCTGAGGGTGGTGGAAGGGCCGCACAGAGCAGGCCACGGGGCCTAGAAACCAGCCTGCCTGCCGTCCAGGCCCCCTTTAGCCCTCTGCCTCTGGTAGGGGAGATGCTGGGGCGGGGACGTGTCTCCCGGTGGGCCTGTGCTCTGCCTCTGGTCTCCCGATTGTGTAGGTGTGAGCCAGGAGGAGAAGGGACGCTGGGAGAATCCTGATGAGGCCCCACGGTGGGGGTGGGGGTGGGGAGGGGGGATGTCGAAGCCCAGGGCTCTGTCTTAAAGGGGAGTAATCACATTGTGAGGCTTTTTATAGTGCTTTCCTTCTAAGAAGCCTCCGCTCTGTCTTGTTTGTTCTCCTCACATTCCTAGGAAGTTGGCAGAGAGCAGATGAGGGTCACGGGGAGGACGCAGAATGAGGATCTGCAGGACAGGCCCTTCACCAGGTCGTCTCCCGTCCCCCAGCAGCCCAGGAGGCAGCCACTGTTCCCGCCTCCATTGTCTGGAGAGGAAAGAGGCTTAGAGGCTCCAGGGTCACAGGCGAGTCACTGACGGCCTAGGTTTTGGCCTCGGTTCCGATTGATTTAAAACACTGTGCCTGGAGTGGTCCTTCCTGGCCCATCTCCCTCCCAGGGCAGCCGTTCAGTGGCATCAGTATTTCAGCATCTTCCCTGGGATTGTGTCCCCCAGGCAGAGGCTGAAGGCCCTTGGCAGTTGAGCGTTCAGGGGAATAAAAAAGCGAGTCCTGGGGAAACGGGAGATCGCTGAGGCTCTCAGAGGGGAGTCATTCCCCAGGTGCTCCCTTTCCTCCTTGCTGACAGCGGGCCCCAGGATCCTGGGGAGCCCCCCTGGCCACCCGGGCTGCAGGCACATGGGTCCCTCAGGGACCCTGTCGCTGGGAGGGGACTCGAGTGCCCACCATGTCCCGAGAGCACGGCCTGCGGTGCCCTCCCCGCTGCTGTGCGCCCGCCCCCCAGTGGCAGGTGGGCACTACAAGCCACCCTCCCATGGACAGGCCAGCTCATCAGTGCGGTGGAGCCCCTCAGTGGGGTGTGGGGCTGGGGTGGTGGTCGGCCAGCAGACAGAGACACCCTCTTCCCGAGCCTGTTCCCCCTTCTGTAGGGGGTTCCTATCAACTCTGAGGTCTCCTCTGCCTGAGTTACGGCCCCCTCCGTGTGGCCGTTATCTGTGGTCAGAGCCAGTGGCCGGAAGAGTAAGGAGTTGAACATTGAAGGAGAAATGCCTCCAACCTCAAGCTCATTGTGGGGAGCCCTCAGGTGTGGGAGCAGAGCCCAGGGACCACCCCTGAATGGGTGCCTGCTGGACCCGCACCCTGGCCTGTGGCACACCCGAGGGCACAACAGGGCCGAGCTGAAACTCTGGGGAGTGCGTTCCTCCAGGATCGGGTGAAGCAGGGCGTGGTCCATCCTTCCCAGACTGCAGGAAGTGCTCCAGAGCCGGCCGGCCCCAGTGTCTCAGGGCTCCGAGGGCTGATGCAGTGCCGGCCCCTCCGCCTGTCCAGTTGCACGGCAATCAGGCTGGGGCATCCTCGGCAGCGCCCATCCCGTCTGTCACCACTGTCTGCTGAATCTCAGTCTGAGCCCTGCTCCTCTCCCCACCCCCGTCGTGCCCGCCTTGGCCCGGAGTTTCCCACTGCTCCCAGGATGAAGCCTGGCTCACAAGACCCCAGGAGCGTCTCCAGCTTGGCCCTCCCCTCTGCTCCCGTCTGGCCGGTCTGGTCTTTAACCCATCCTCCAGGCTCTGCACGCGGGCCTCTTCCATGTGTTCCCCCGCTACCCTCTCTTTGTGGCCGCCTTACTCCATCTTATCCTTCAGATCTCAGCTCCGGCCCCCAGCTCTTAAGACAGCTGCCCCTCACCTCCCTGCTCAGACTCCCACACGACCCCTCTTCCAAGCCCAGGTCGACCGTTGTGTGTGAAGATAAGCTTGAAACCTCTTTCCTTCTAGCCTGTCAGCTCCTGGAGGGCTGGCCCCACCTGGGCCTTTGTTTACTGCCACAGCCCCTGGCATGTAGCAGGCACGGTAGAGGGTGCAGGGTGGCTGCGTGCATGAACTTAATTTTCACTAGGCTTCACCTGTGTCCACACCCCCAGGCCCCACCTGGGGAGCTGTTCCCAGCCTCTTCTCGCCTCACGTCCCGGCGCCGCCCTAAGCCCGGGAGTCTGAAACCAAACTCTGGCCACATGTGAGGGCTGGGGTCCTCACCGCTGCCAGGCCCGGGGCCGCCTCGTGTCCTGTGCTCCTGGGTCAGCCCAGCCTGGGGTTTGGGGCCCGGGTCCGCCTGGGGTCTCTTGAGGAGGGAAGGGCTCACTCAGACGCCTGCCACCGATTAGAAGAAGGACAGTCACAGTCGAGTGCATCCAGGGAGGCTTCTGGGGAGATGGCAACTTTGGAAGCCAGGTGGGGTTGCCGAGGAACCGTGGACGGAGGAGGGGGCCGGGGGCCCGGGGTCAAGAGGCCTTGGAGCCTTCGGGCTTGAGGACAGAGGCTGCGGTAGGTGGTTACGGGCCTCGCCTCCTGTCTCCTCTGTGGGTCGGCTAGGCCTTTGCTCTCTGGGAACCCAGTGTCCCCGGCACTTGCCGCCAAGGTGGTAGAAAGGACGGTTGTGGGGGACGCAGGGTCGGGAAGCCGCAGCCGTGCCCTCAGTGTCAGGGTCTTCCCAGCCCTGGCGGGGGCCCCGCTCAAGGTGGGGGTGGGCTGTCGGGCTGCAGGGACGTTCTTGTCGGGCAGCTCCATCTGACGCTGGCAGGGAGGGGCACCCAGGAGGCCCCAGAGCCCACGATTCTAGGTCACCTCCTGCACCATCCAGAGGCAGGAGTGGTATTTATAGCAGCCAGCAGCCGCCAAGGGTGGGGCAGTCAGCAGGAGCCGTGACGCAGGCCGCCCCCCTCTGGTCCCCTAGCTCTCACCGACTCCCTCACCCCCCCTCCGCCCCACTCCAGAGCCTTCCTGGGCAAGCGGCGAAGGGCTGGGCCTGCCAAGGGAACAGGCATTGTCGCACTCCCCACCCCGAGCCCCAAAGGAGACAAGGTGCCACTTTCTGCCTGGCAGGAGCCTCGGCCTCAGCCGGTCTGGCCAGGACCCTGTCCATCTCCTGAACCCCAGGCGGGCATCCCGTTAGCACTCAGTGCCCGGCCCTGCTGGTCTCTCTCGATGACGCCGTCAGCTCTTGTTGAAAGGTTCGTCCCCTGGAGTCACCAGCAGCTTTGCCGACCTCCCCAGGGCCGGCAGGTACAGTGAAAGGCCTGTCTCATCCCTACTGGTAGTGGGCAGTTAATGGGGCCATGGGCACCTGCCCCAGGTTGACTGCGAGAGGCCCTGCCAAATGCCCGTTAGCTCCTTGCCGTGACCTTGTTAAGTGGTTGTGGAGTGCCACGCAGGGCTGGAAGCGCGGGCAGCGGTCCAGCCCTCGGTCACCAGGGCTGTGCCAGGCAAGTGGCCCCGGCTCCACCTCCTGCCACACCCAGGGAGGAGGCCGGGAAGCAGAGGCCACAGAAGTGACAGTGTGACGAGGCTGGGGCCCCAGGCCCTGAGGGTGAGTCCTCTGGGAAGGAAAGTGACACCCAGCTCCGGAGCCCGAGGTCGGGCCCTGCTCTCTCCCAGCCTTCACCTGCCCAGATACAGGGCAGGACCGAGGGGTGTGAGGATGCAGAAGGCTGACCTTTATCAGGTGCCTGATGGGGCAGCCCCTGCTGTGGAGGCCAGTGCTCCCCCCATTGCTAGTCTATGTGGCCCCGAGCCTCTGGGCCCATCCCCCAGGCCAGGAGAGAAGTAGGGGGAGGCCAAGGTTTCCTCCTTGGGGACCTCCAGCGTAGCAGAGAGGGCAAGGCGGGAGCGCCCGGAGCCCGCAGGAAGGTAGGCTGCCACGTCACTGGTTAGCCACAGGCTGGCCAACCAGGACTGGGGCTTAAGGCCAACTGGACAGGCCCTGAGCTTCGCCGGGGAGGAACCCCTGAAGTGAGCGGGCGTCTGGAGAGCAGGAAGCACCGGGCAGGGCCCGCTCCATTGATGAGCAGGAGATGGACATGGGAGCAGGAAATGGGCTTGCCCAGTGGCAGGGCCGGAGGGGGCGGGGTTGGGAGTGGTTGGGAGTTTTAATCTTATTTAATCTTATTTATTTTAATCTTATTTAATCTTATTAGGAGCCCTAATGCACTTTTGAGGAGGGGGTGGATTTCACTAAAACTGTAAACGTGTGCGCACGTAGCTAATGCTACCAAGCACCCGCTCTGTGCGGGACCCGGCTCTCAGCACTTCACAACTTTGAACTCACTTTGTCCTCTTCCACGAGGGAGGCGCTGTCATCACCATCCCGTTTTACCGAGGAGGAGGAAGCAGTGGTTGATTCGTCTTGGGAAGTGACTCCGTGCTGTACGGTACTTTTTTTTTTTTTGGTGGTATGCGGGCCTCTCACTGTTGTGGCCTCTCCTGTTGCGGAGCACAGGCTCCGGACGCGCAGGCCCACTGGCCATGGCTCACGGGCCCAGCCGCTCCGCTGCTGTGGGATCTTCCCGGACCGGGGCACGAACCCACGTCCCCTGCATCGGCAGGCGGACTCTCAACCACTGCGCCACCAGGGAAGCCCTGTACTGTACTTTGACGGTCACGGCTCAGTGCACGTCAGAGTGGACAGAAGCACTAGGACGAAAGCCAGGTCCAGCCCTGTCCTCCGTGCAGTGGCTCTCGGAGCCCGCACCGCTTCCTGGAGGCCTGTGGTCACGTGCTTGGGTCTGGCTTTGTCATGCCTAGGGAGGTGCGAGGGGATGAGGGGCCCGTAGGCGTCTCTGAGCACCTGGCTCAGTGTTTCCTTTGGCCCTTTGTGGCTCAGGTCAGGCAGACACGTGTGATGGTCGAATTAGCTTGGGCTCCTGGGTGGAGCCGTCCTGCACCAAAATAGCAAGTAGAACTCTAGAAGTCAAGGCCAGAGTGGACCTGACAGGTCATCCTGTCCAGGGCCTCTCAAACGTTTTTAAGCACTGAGACTGTTTAGCTCAAACACAGTGTTACAAGGAGCCCCAATATGTAAAAGAGGTCAAAGCTGCTCTGACCATCATAGCCTGCAAACCCTAGCCTGCTGTGACCGTCTCCCCTCATCTGGGGGTGTCTGAGGGTTTCCAGAAACCCACTTGGGAGAGCACTGCCATCCGCTCACTGGGCACAGGAGAGGAGGGCGACAGAGGGGCGGGGCCTGGGCTGAGGCCTGAGGGCCGTTGGAAGCAGCACCTGCCACCTCCAGCAATGCTCTGTAGGGGACAGGGGACGCTGGCCCTCCGGTCACACACGGGAACTCTGCAGACCTCCTCCCCTGGGAAAGAGCTTGTGTTACGCAGTCACTCGATCCCTGCCTGCTTCTGCGATGCCCCGGGAATGGTTGAAGTGAAACTAAATAGCCTGAGTACGGGCCTGTGCCCTAGATGGCCGTGCTGCCCAGGCAGGTGGCCCCTCCGCGGATCCTCCGCGGCCCATGCAGCCTCCCGGAGTCTGGAGAGCATTTCCCCCAGTGCAGGCAGAGGAGGCGGGCGCGATAGGACCATGGTGGCACAGGGTATGCTGGGCATGCGGGTGGGTTCCCAGAGTGGGGGTGTCAGGCTAGGTGTGCCCATTTAGCATCCTCATTAGCAGCCTCGCTAGGGGGCCCCTCATGAAGTGGAGGTTGCTAATTCCTCTCAGAGGTGTTGCCAGCACCTGGAACAGGGAGTCTCTTCTCGGAAGCTCTTGGGAAGCCGGCCAGAGCATTGCAAATGAATGGCCTTCTGGGGGCCCCCCAGGCACTGGCTCGCAGGAGAGCAGAGGCCCTGGGGGAGGTGAGGGGTGAGAGGGCCTGGCGGGGACTGCCAGTAGGATGCAGCACTGGGCAGCTGGGCATGAGCAGTGGGCTGCTTCCCCTCAGGGCATCCAGCCACTGAGCCACTGAGCTGGGAACACAGACAGACAGGGGCATTCCGCAGGAGCACAGGTGTGGCCTTGGGCCGGAGCTCCCCAGTCCCAGCTGAGCCGTGGGATGGCGATTCCCATCTCGGTGGCTCTTCGTGGATTAAGGGCCAGTGAAGCCTCAGCCTGGCAGGTGGGGCTCCTAGGAGAAGCTGGCATCCCTGCCTGAGAAGGTAGGTCAGGGCATTATGTAGGCTGGCACGGATGAGGGCAGGCATGGGTCAGCCTGGTGCCAGGGATCGGGAGCAGGGCCTTTCCGTGTGGGAGGCTTGACTTCCCTCACGGAGACGAGCAGCCCTGCCACAGCTCGGGCAGTGAGGACGAGGTCTAAGCGCCCTCAGGAGGGATGATGGGTAAATAATGATGAAATCAACTGATACTTCCCGAGAGCTGAGTGCTTTGTATGCATTATTTCACTTACTCCTTATGACTCCCTGTGAAGCGGGTACCTCCATTGTCCTCTTTTGCAGATGAGGAAACTGAGGCTCCGAGCAATGAAGGTCACAGGCAACTAGAAGTGACAGAACCAAGATTCAGACTCGGGGCTGTCCCACTCCAGGGCAGGAGGGAAGGCAGCGGCAGGCTCCTTCGGTGAGCCATCACCCTCCAGGTGCACGCATTTGAGAGGGTGGGTTCCAGGGGAGGCGGGGTAAAGACGTTTCAGCGCGTGAGGGACCATGAGAAGACCACAGGGGCAGCACAGAAAGGACTCCGCCCGGATAGAAACAAACCTGGGATGGGTGCCTGCATCCATCCAGACAGACGGGAGGAACTGGCCAGGGGCTGGGAAACCCAGGTGCCGCGAGCACCCATCAGGACGCCAGCAGAGCCCGCCTCTCTGGGCCGCCCCAGGGCACCTCTTCCCCGGGCACCAGAATGAGTGTGGGACAAAGGCCATTCCTAGTTTCAGGAAAATAAACAGTCTCCAAGGAAGAATTCAGAAATAAAACCCGGCCTGGCCAGAGGGGAACCTCTTCCACTATGGGAAACAGGTCCATTCCGGCCCAGGACTAAGTAAGCCCTGGGGTAACCGCACCCCCCGCCCCCAAGGAGAGCACGGGGAGGGCTGCGGAGTAGCCACGGGAGAGTCCTGCTGCGTCCCGGGCCCTCCCTCCTCGTCCCCCAGCAGCCAGCCACTCGCCCAGAACAGCTAGTTGATTCCCAGGGAGCTGGCTGGTGTCAGTGACAGGGCCCGTGGCAGATGGCAAATTCTGCTTGTTGTAGATGAGTGGAAAATAATTAGCGTGAGAACGAGAAGCTGGAGCCTCTGTGATAAAGGGAGCCCTGATGAGGGCTCGGGAGGGGCTGAGAGCACAGACTGGAGCCTCGCGGCCTGGCCCTCACCAGCTGAGTGACCTTGGGCAAGTTTCTCAACTTCTCTGGGCCTGTTTCCTCATCTGTAAAGTGGGTTAACAATAGCACTTACCTCATAGGGTTGCTCAAAGGATGAAATTAAAGTAGGTAATATCTGTGAGCTGCTTGCTACTACTATACCTGGCAGGTAGCAGATGCCACATAAGAATTTTTTTTAAATAACTGGTGATAGAATAATGGTGGGAGCTATTTCCGGGTCCAGCCCAGCATGACCGTAGCCGTGGCCCCCAGTAGTTGGGGCCCCTCCTTTTCATCCTCTCCCCTGAACTCTGTGCCCAGCTCCCAGATTGCTCTTTCGTTGGGAGGGGCTCTGGCCAGCAAGCCCGTGGATGTGGAGAGAACGCAGCAGAGAGGCCTGGCTTCGAAGCCTGACTTGGCCTCCCACTCCCTGGGTTATTTAACCTTGGAGCCTCGGTTTCCCTATCTGTGACATGAGAACAGCCATACCCACCCATGGGCTCGTGGTGAGGGGCATAGGAAGCGCTTCCCCTGGTCCTTCAAGCCTGCCCTGGTGGGGAGGGCCGGGAAGGGGCTTGCGAGTCTGAAACTCTGCGGGGGGAGGGGAGCAGAGGCAGGAGCATCCCCCTCCTGCCCCCACCGGTTTCAGGACCACCGTTTCAGCCCCAGGGCCTGGGCGTGTGAGGACCCATCTCTTGCCGAAATCCGGCCTCAGCCCCGGGCTGGCTCGGCTCTGCCTTCTGCTTCGGCACAGCTGACGTGTGAAAAGCAGCAGCTTTCCGGCCCCTAACTTGGGTTGCACACACCCAGGCCCAGGCTGGCTGTGCACGTGGCCCCCGGCCCACGCGCGCTCCTTCTCTGTCGCCTCCTTCGCTGCCCTGCCCCTCCCCATGCCTCCCAAAGCCCAGCTTCTGCGTGGGACCCCACACCTGGGAGGGAGAGGGACTTGAAGGGCCGAAGGAACATGTGGGAATAAGGAATCGCACTGACGGGCAGAGAGTTTTCCTTTTAAGTAACTCAAGGAGGCTACTTTGAAATCCCAGCCCTGCCTCGTCTTTGTCCTGGGATCTTCGGGCAAGCCATTGGCCCTCTGTGACCTCGGTTTCTCCATCTGTAAAGCTGGAGTGGTACCCCTACTGTCTGACAAGGCTGGAATAAGAGGACGCATAAAGTTTCTAGCTCTGGGCCGACCACCCACGCACCTCCAGGCAGCCTGTGGACCCACCCCCGACCCCCGGGCTCAGTTTTCCTTATCTGCAGAGTGGGGCCAATGCCCACAGTCTCCCCGTGGTGGTGTGACCAGGAGTCTGGAGCCACAGGAAGACCCAGAGAGCTCTTTGTGGTCCCTGAGGCCATGGCCCCTCACTCCATGGGGGACATGGGCCGCCTGCTCCTGGGTTCAGAAACAGGCCTTTAGCTGAATCGTGCTCCTCAGAAGCAGCAGTTAAGACACGGACTCTGGAACTAGGCTGTGTGACCTGGAGCAAGTCACTTCATCTCATCTGTAAAACATAATAGCAGTGCCTACCTCACAGAGTTACTATGAGGATTAAGTGAGTTATGTTTGCAAAGGGCTTAGACAAGGCCCAAGACGTGGTAGGCAACTGACAAATGCTGGAGGGAGCAGAACAAGTGGGTCCCCAACCTCAGGTGGGCTGAGCTCTCCTCCATCACCCTGGAACCGCACTGCAGCCTCGTGAAATGATTCCAGTTAATACGTGCGGATCCCCTCTCTCTGCAGGTGCTCCCTCATTTAAGCCTCACAAGCCAGCAGAGAGATTAACTAGCTCCCTTAACTAGCCACACAGCTGAGAAGTGGAGGTGCTGGGATTTGACCATCCCTGGAGCCCGTGCCCTGGACACGGCTAAAGAGGGCAGGAGCCGTCTGCCAGCCCACGTAGGCCAGAGGGCGGCCCCTGGTGAGCCCGCCCCAGCTGGGACAGAACCTCTGGGGGCCACCACTCGCCCTGCAGGCTGCCCGGGGTCCAGTCTCCCTGCAGTCAGTCCCCCAAGTCAGATGCACCCCTCAAGACTAGTCAAGCTCCAGCGCCCAACACAGACCCAGAGGGTCTAGCAGGCAGCAGGTGCCTGTCCCTTTCACTGTTTTTGGAGCATCTTCTCATTTCAAAGCCCTGTCACATGGGGCATCCCATTCATTATGGGAGTGGGAGTCCTGGGCCCTCCCCTCAGGGCCCCAAGGATTGCAACACCTTACAGAGTGAAAAGAGTCCTTACCCAATTTCCCTTTTAACTTTGGCCACCAGGAAGCGTGGAGTCTAATGATAGTATTACATGTAGCTCCTGTGAGGGCCTTTATGCCTTACACATGTACAACAATTTCCCCAACCTTCTATTTTAATCTACTTACTTTTTGTTCTGAAGTTTGTTTCTACATTTATATTCCCCCTTTTCATTGTTTGTGGTTCCTATATAGGTACATGCAGCCTCAGCTGTGGATGTAAATAAATACTAACAAATACAAAAAGACAAGCCTCCCCTTAGTCCAGGCTCCTCATTCTTCAGAAGAGGTAACTGAGGTCTGGAGGGGTGGTGACTTTCTGGCCTGGGGATGCTGCCCTCGGTCTGGGACTGGCAGCTGTGGCCCAGACACCAGGCCTCAGCAGGTAGGGCTAAACGGGGTCTAGGGAAGGTGGGCTTGAGGCTGAGGTGTCCTCTTCTTCACCAGCTGAGCTGCAGAGTGATGGGGACCCCACCCGCCGAGAGGTGGAGGGCTAGCCACTGATGACTCTGCGTGAAACCGTACAAGTGATTGATGCCTTCTTTCGGGTTGATCTCCAGCGAGGGAGCTCGTGTGGATTTTGCCGGCTTCCAAGAGAGTTCTGTATCAAGAGTGCAAAAGAGAGGGTCTCAGCCCAGGCTCCCTGGGGCGACACTCTGCTAATGGGAGTGCCTCTCGGGGAATTCGAGAAGGGCGTGCTGTGAGGAAGGGGAAGGGATGGGCCAGCCTGGGGACTCTGTGTGTTCAGCACCAGGTGGCGTGGAGGTAATGGGAAAGCTGGGAGCCGCTGGGGCCTCTCTGAGCCTTGGTTTACTCACCCATAAAAGGGGGCCCCAGGACTGTTTCCAAGGCCCCTTCTAACCCTGACGTTCCTGCAGTGGATGTGGGCTTTGGACGGCAGAAGGAAGGACCTGTGTCTCTTGCCTGCTCAGCCTCCTGCTCCTCTGAAGATGTGGGGCAGAGTCTCTGAGCCTCAGCCTCCTCGTTCTTGAATAGAAATATTTAGCAGAAGAGCCAGATTCACTGAGCACCTAGTCTGTGACAGGTGCTGGCCTAAGTGTATGACTCACTTAACTCTTGTGACAATTCTGAGGTAGCTACTGTTCTTAGCCCCACTTTAGAAATAAGGAACCATGGCACAGAGAGTTTAAGTAACTTGTCCAAGGTCACACAGCCAGTAAGTGCAGAGCCAGGACTCAGACGCAGCCTGTTTTTGAGAGTGAGGCTGTTACCCTGCATCACTGCTGTGAGGATGGCAGGATTAGTCCAGGACATGGGAGGTGCTCAGTTGATGTCAGATGTATCCTGGTGGCCTGGACCTGGCTGTCATCCCTTCCTTCAGGCTCAACTTCTAGCCCATTTTTGGCCCGGATGCCTGAAGCCACCTCTGCCAGGTGGGAAATCTCATGGGCTGACCTAGAGGCTGCTGGTGACACTGGACAGGCCTCCTACAGCATCATCCTGTCCTCTGTGGTTCACATTGACCCTGGTGTCCTGGCCCCCCTGCAGGCAAGCGAGGTGACCTCCCATGTCCCACCAGCCCCGAGCTGGAACTCTCTGTCCCGGAGGCAGCCCGTGCCCTCCTCCCTTCCCTGGGAGCTCTCAGCACCCCACCAGCTGGGACCCACTGCCAAGGGGCACTTCTCCCTGAAACCTGCTCCCTGGACCAAGCCCAAGGGGACCTTAGGATCAGGGGATGAGGCCCAGCCCAGGGCGCTTTAAATAGCAGCCCCCCTGCTCAAGGCCCGTGGCGGGAGCACATTACCCTGTCAGGGCTCGTATGTGCTCAGTCTGGCCCTTACTGATCAGCTGGAGCCAGTCATGGGCATCAGCAGCACCTGCCCAAACCCCAGCACCTGTCACAGCTCACCCTGCCATGAAGTCCCCAGAAGCCCCTCAGGAGCCCTGTTGATATGATGCCCCCCACCCACCCACCGTGAATGGAGCCCTGGGCTCCGCCAGGACCTATGCAGACCTCTGTGACCTCGTCCCAGCCAGCTCTCGCTGCAGCCTTCGGTGGGGGTGCTGTTGTCCCCATTTTGCAGCTGAAGAAACCAAAGCCCTAGCACAGTTAAGACAGCCAGAGGAGAGGACGGTCAGGGAGAGCGCTGGGGAGGGACATTTCCCCAAAACTGAAGGATTTGAGTGAAGATGGGAAGGAGCCATGCCTCCAGCGCTTATGGCAGCTGCTTCAGGGGGATGGAGCAGTGGTTTGGAGGGGCCAGGGCTGCCCAGGGGGAGAGGGGCTGTGAAGGAGAGCAATGCTGCAAGGCCCCCTCCCTCCTGGACTCTCGGTTGAGCTGGGACAGGGATGGGCAGCAAGGAATCAGCAAGTTTAAGACAGTGTGCCCAGGGCTACACTGGGATGAGGGATCCCATAAGGGAGCAGCCTGTTCTGCATGAGAGGAGTGTGGGTTGCTGTCAGGGACGGTTTCAAAGGGGGCTGACTTTTGGTTGGCCCCGAGAAAGATGAGTAGGATTTTACCCGGCCGAGGAACTGGGGTAAACAAAGCACAGATTCCAGTGAGGTGTTTTTAGGGAGCAGCAAGTCTGGGGGGTCAGGAAAGGAGGGTGAGGCAGTGTGAGAAGGGGCTGGAGTGCCTCCCCAGCCAGAAGGCGGCCCTGTGCCTGTCTATGCCTGGGATCCTTAGGGCTTGGGGAGTATCTTCCTGCTCCAGGATTCAGAGAGGGTAAGGCACCTGCCCAGTGTTGCACAGCCTGCCTGCCAGTTACTGAGGCCATTAGCTGCTGCCTGAGAGGCTTGGACTTTATCCTGCAGACCACTGGAGCCATGGAAGGTTTTTAAAGTAGGGATCAGCATGTGCATTTTAGAAAACAGTTTTGCATTTTTAGAGAGAGGAACCCCGAGAATGATTAATACTTAACTCGGGGGCCTGAATCTCCATCAAGAAAATTGGGCTTTGTGGGTGGAGGAAGAAGGGGGCCTCGGAGTGCCACTCAAGTCATTGCATCCACGTGTGGGGTTGTCCTGGTGCCCCCTCACCCCACACCTGCCTCTGTTGGGGGGGTGCCCAGCTAGGGGCATGGGAGGCGCCCAGCAGTGCCCCTGTTCTCCCCTACCCGCCGGCAGGGGCACCACACCTCCCCTGGAAGTGCCCCTGGTCTGGGTAAGGAAGGGAGGCTGTGCGCTGCCCCCACTGAGGTTACTGAAGGGCACGAATCCTGTGCCCTAGGGGAGGAGGGCCAGAGGTGGTGCTTTGTGGCAGACCCGGACCAGGAAGTAGCCTCTGCCCTCCCCCATCCTGAGACATTTCCTCCGGATGAAATCACATCCCCAGCAGGGGAACAGGCCCCCATTGTGAAGGGCTGGGGTCTCGAGAGAAAGGGCGTCTTTCAGGCCCTTAAAAATAGCAGCCCTGAGATGTATGAATCTGCATGGAGTAGAGTGGCCCATCCTCCCCCCAGCAGCAGCACAGGCCCTGTCACCCCCCAGCCCACACCATGACCTGGTGGTGACCAGCTGGAGAATCCACTAGCCCAGGCCGGGGAGGGGCTGCTGGTCCACCGGGTTCACGCACTCTCCCTCTGCTTCGCCCGCCTGAGCTAAGACCGTCGCTGGCTTTGTCCAGCACTGCTGGGCCCTCTCGTATGGTCCGCACTAGACCCTTAGCAGGTGGGGATAATCGACACTTTACCGATGAGGAAACTGAGGCACAACTAGTAAGTCATACCTTTAGTGGGTGATGGAGCCCGGGTTGGAAGCCAGGCAGCGCTGGGCCTAGGATTCTGTAGTGGTGGGCTGGGCCCGGGTGCAGGCTGGAGGGCGCAGGGTGTGGTCCCCAGGCCTGTGATGGGGCACCCGGTGGGGTCAGCCCGCAGCAGCCCTGCCACGTGACCTAGGTGGGACTGGCACTGACCACAGCTGTCGGCTGGGCACTCCCTGAGCTGGGGGACAGAGGCTGCCACTGGCCGTATCACTCCAGGGTCTTGACAGATCTTCGGCCATTTCTGCAGGGGTGCCAGGCTCACCCCACCTCTCCCGCCTGAGAGCAGGGAGGGCGGGGCTGTTGAGTGAATGATACGTGTGAGTTGAGGGAGTTTTAGCCATTCTAGAGTCCAAGAGGTGAAGGGCGGGGGTGAGAGCAGGCGATTGGGAAGGGTTCACCCTTGCATCCCTGAGAACGAGATGTTCTAGGCTCCTGGCAGGGCAGCCCTCACCCGCCAGCCCCTCTGGGACAGCCCTCCCCTTCCTCTGCCGGGGTCTGGCCTGATTAGAGCGGCGCTGCCGCACCTGCTGGGACCTCTCAGTCACCTCATTTGTGTGCGGGGCCCCTGAGCCCAACCCCACGCTCCACCTCACCCTCCGTGGGCCACCTGGACTCAGGGAAGGGCTGTAGAGAGCTGGCGGCTGAGATACCAGCTGTTGGCAGCTCTGTCCTTCCCAGCCCCGCTGCCACCCATGGAGTCCCAGCCCCTCCCATCCCATCCGTCCTTTCAAACCGGAGCCGGTGCGGTCAGCCACTTGTCACAGTCACAGGACTGGAGCCCCAGCCTCCTGCAGTCCCAGACCCCCACCCCCCGGACACCCCGCCACGCAGCTCCGCGCTCTCCATCCTTCTCCTGCTTCCCAGAATCCGTGCTCCGACTCCTCCTTGGAGAGAGTGGGATGATGTCACTTCCTGAGGGTGGGGGGAGGAGTAGGCACGACCCCAGCAGGCTAGCCCGCCAGCCTGCCCGCCAGGCCGCCACCTCTCTGGGAGCAGCCTGGCAGCGGCTGGATGAAGTGGCTGCACCAGGGAGAGGGCGACCGAGACGGGCTGGGCTGGACGTGCTGGCCGGCCACCTGGCTCCACACCCTGTCGCCCACCCTGAGGGCCGCGCCCACCGGCCGGGGAGCCTTGGCCACTTCCCGAGTGATGCCGGTCTCCGCAGACACTCTTTTTCCCTGGAGCCGTCACCGGGGAGAGGAGGACTTGCCGCCCACCTCTGGACCAGGTGCCATGTAAGCCTCTGCCAGCCTGGGGGCAGCTGCCCACCAGCACCCAGCCTCCCGCAGCAGGGGTTCCTCCGCACAGTTGAGCGCAGGGCTGCCCCGGAGCCCCTCACCCGTGTCTCCCGGGCCCCCCCTGTGGGGAGCCAACCAGCCAGCGCCCCTGCCCTAGTTCCTGGGGCTCTAGGGAGGTGGGGGGGCCCGGATTCCTGGGCCCTCCTCCCTGAGCTTGCCTGTGGGTAACTTGAATTCAGCTACTTCAGAGAGTTGAGATCTGGGCGGTAAAGGCTGCATGGCTCAGGGTGGGTGTGGGAGCAGTGGTCGCCAGGAGGATGGGATACCTGCAGGGGCTTGCCCACTGCCCTTCCGGCAGAGGGGCTGGGCACCCCAGCTACGCTTCTGACCCCCTGTCTCAACCACGTCCTTCCCTGCCAAGAGGCATAGCTGTGATTGGGAATTCTGTCTGATGGGTGCAAAATCAAGTCATGGAGCGTGCTCCCAGCATTCCAGCAAAGCACTAAACGGAAGACATCATTCCGCAAATATTTACTGAACACCTACTGTGTGCTGGGTGCTCCCATCCTCCTTGTGTGGCAGCCCCACGCATGCCCTCACCCCCACCTTCCCCAAGGCCTTCAGCCTTCCACCTGCCTGGCTTGGCTCATGCCGGGAGACAGGCTCAGGCTTGGCCTGGGAAGCCCTCACCCAACCCCAAGGACAGCATGAACTGGGCAGCAGGCGGTGGGTGAGGGGGCTCCCTGATCCCATGGAAAGGGAGGCAGGGGTGAGCCCAGGTCTTTAAGGGAGCTGAGCAGTTCCTGTTGGGGTGACCCCAGGCAGAGCTGATCCCAAGGGGTCTGTGCCAGTCTTGGGGGGAGGAGAGTCCTCAGGGGTAAGGCTGAAGCCAGTGTCTGGCTGCTACAGTTTTAGATATCGGCTCCAGGGTGTGGATACAGTGGGAGGTGGATCCTGCCCAGGGATGGGCCTGAAAGCCCTGGGGCTGTAGGGCCTGGGAGAGACGCCTCTGCTGCTGGGCACGCCTGACCAGGAGCACGGTGGCCCTGGGTGCCGCAGCAGCCCGGGCAGCCTCAGGGTCCTCTGCTCTGTTTCAGGAGGTGAGCGCCAGGCCCGCTGAGCCTCTGCAGAGCTGCCAGCCATGCCCGGGATCGTGGTGTTCCGGCGGCGCTGGTCTGTGGGCAGCGATGACCTCGTCCTGCCAGCCATCTTCCTCTTCCTCCTACATACCACCTGGTGAGTCTCGGGGCCACGCCACAGGCCTGGAAGGAAGCCTTCTGGCCATCTGTCCCAACCCTGTTGTGTTCCCAGCTTGCCGGAGTTGGTGCTGAAACGGCTACGCCTTTAGGGCGATACCCCCGTGGAGCCCAGAGACCCCGCGTGGGCACAGCCGGACCTGACCCCAGCACTGGGCAGAGCTGCTGTGCGGTCTGCCCACAGCTGGTGGCTGGGCTCCCTGCTCTCGCTCCCCTGTCCCTGGATGCCCGTGTCCTCAGAGGGACTTGCTGCCAGGTAGACAGTGGTCCTGCTCCCAGAGCAGTGAAGCCCTCCACCCCGAGTCCAGGCTGCGTGCGGCCGCCTGCCAGAGGCCATGGGAGGTGCGTGGGCCGCCTGGCCCTTCTCATGTGCACGTTCCCCCAGGTTTGTGATCCTGTCCGTGGTGCTCTTCGGCCTGGTCTACAACCCGAACGAGGCCTGCTCGCTGAACCTGGTGGACCACGGCCGCGGTTACCTGGGCATTTTGCTGAGCTGCATGATCGCTGAGATGGCCATCATCTGGCTGAGCATGCGCGGCGGCATCCTCTACACGGAGCCCCGCGAATCCATGCAGTACGTGCTCTACGTGCGCCTGGGTAAGGGCCCCCTGCCGTGGATGAGGGGGCCGCTCTGGCCCACCCCCACCCCCACCCTCCTCCTGGGCCCAGCGTTCTTTCAGCCACACACGATGGGCTGGGCCCTGTGCCAGCACCGGGGCCAGCAGCGGACAGGCAGACTTACTGGGCCCGCTTCTGGACCGGGGGTGGGCAGACTGCGGCCTGAGGGCCAAGCGCAGCCCGCCGTCTGTTTTTTAAATAAAGTTTTATTGGCACCCAGCCACACTCATTCATTTAGTACTTATTGCCTCTGGCTGCTTTTGCATGACCACAGCAGAGCCAAGTAGTTGTGACGGACGTTATGACCCACAACATCTAAAAATATTATTTACTCTGTGGCCCTTTACAGAAAAAGGTTGCCGACCGCTGCTCCATCTAGGCTGTGCATATCTCTTCAGCTGCTTTGTGATCCTTCCCCAGACAGCCCCCCACCCTCCCAGGGAAGCCCCCTCAGGGGCCTGGACCAGCTCCCAGAGGACCCGCCTATCTCCTCTTCCTTGGGCTCGGGTCCCAGCCGCCTCTCCCAGTCACTCCCGGTGGACACTCTTGTGCTCCTGTGGCCTGTGCTAAGTCCTCTTCCCGTGTTAACTCAGGGAGGAGCCATTGTTGGTCTCATTTTGCAGATGAGGAATCTGGGGCCCAGGGAGGTTACTTTGCTCTCTTTTTTTTTTTTTTTTTTTTTGCGGTACGCGGGTCTCTCACTGTTGTGGCCTCTCCCGTTGCGGAGCACAGGTTCTGGACGCACAGGTTCAGCGACCATGGCTCACGGGCCCAGCCGCTCCGCGGCATGTGGGATCTTCCCGGACTGGGGCACAAACCCGTGTCCCCTGCATCGGCAGGCAGACTCTCAACCACTGCGCCACCAGGGAAGCCCCCTACTTTGCTCTCTTAAGGTCACATGGCTAATAAGCATATGAGTGTCAGAGCTGAGATTTGAACCCAGGTTGTCTGGCTCTAAAGCCTGGGCTCTCGGCTGCCACACTGGGATGCCTGTAGAGCTGGGGCTTCCAATGCTGCCCCCTGTGGGGCTGTCAATTCTCCCACCCGCCTCCCTAATCCCATCTCAGCCCTGGGCCCACTGCTCTGGTCTGGGCAGGGCACCTTGGGCAGCTGGCTGCTGGGGTCCCTTCCCTCTCCTGCCTCAAGTGCCAGAGGCCTCCTCCTGGGAAAAGCAGTTTCCATGAAATGAAGACCCCATCACCCAGTTCTCACAGCCCTGTACCATGGACCTTGTCACCCCCATTTTACAGACGAGGAAACGGAGGCTCAGAGAGATTAGGTAACTTGCCTAAGATATGTCTGATCCCAGAGTTCATGGATATAGTTCTAATTCCTGAACGAACAGAGAAACGCCTCTTCGTCATGCACCTTTGCAGTCACCTTCTCAGGGGGGCGTCGGGGCCTGAGGGCACATGAGTAGAACCGGTGGTGGGAACAGCCACACTCCCTGGGCCCTCTGCGCCACGAGGCCTGTGGCAGGGGCGGCGGGCAGTCTACTGCCGAGCTGGCCGGGCATCCCGTGGCAGGAGGAGCCGGGCCCAGGTTCCAGGGCCTCCCCGTCCTTCAGCTGGGGCCCTGCTCTCCTTGCAGCCATCCTGGTGATCGAGTTCATCTACGCCATCGTGGGCATCGTCTGGCTCACTCAGTACTACACCTCCTGCAATGACCTCACTGCCAAAAACGTCACGCTCGGTATGTTGGTTGGCCGGGGGGTGGAGGGGCCGGAGCCAGCCCTAACCCTAACCCTAACCCTAACCCTGGCATGGAGGGCACAGGGCCAGGTTAGACAGGGCAGCCGCGGGATGGAGGGGACGGGGTCAGCCCTAACCCTAACCCTGGCGTGGAGGGCACAGGGCCAGGTTAGACAGGGCAGCCCCGGGATGGAGAGGACAGATCAGGTTAGAGAATAGGAAGCTCAGGCACCGTGAGAGGGAAGCAGTTTCCATGAGGACGCCGGGCAGGTTGCCTTCATCCTGCAGTCTGCCATACCCCCTTGGGGAACCCTGGGTTTCGGGGGCAGCAGCAGGCACAGCACTGCCCGGGGCTCCGGAAACCCACACAGCTGTCTCTCGTGCCAAGGATGGGCCTTGGGGTCATGGCTCAGCCAGGGGATGGCTGTGTGGCTAGAGGCTAGGGCCAGGGCCTTTGGAGCCTTGCTGTTGGGCCCCAGAAGCAGTTGGGGGTAGGGAGGCTCCAGTGCCCCTTCTTCAGAGCCAGAGAGGTGTCCCCAGCACCATGACCCTTGGCTTCCCACGGCCGCCTCCACAGGGATGGTTGTCTGCAACTGGGTGGTCATCCTGAGCGTCTGTATCACCGTCCTCTGCGTCTTTGACCCCACGGGCCGCACCTTTGTCAAGCTGAGGGCCACCAAGAGGAGGCAGCGCAACCTGCGGACCTACAACCTGCGGTCAGTGGGCCGGGCGGGCGGGCATCCCCCGCGGGGTTTGCTGACGGTGGGCAGAGGCCGGCCCCACACCTCCCTCCCGGCGTCTCAACCTGTGTGAGCCCCGGGCGCTGGCCCAAAGGCTTACCTCAAGTTCCTGGTCTGTAAAGTGGGAACCACGGTAATTCCTGCCTCGTGCTCTGCTGTGAGGTTTAACAGAGTGATTAACACCGTGCTCATGGGAGGTTCGTGCTCAGTAAATGGCAGCCACTGTCATCATCTTCAGCGCTAACAACACGAGAGTAATGGTAGGAAGCCCTCGGACGGCAAGCCAAGAATTGCGTATATTAACTTGCAGTAACTCGCTGAGGTAGCCGTTAGCGTCATCCCCGTAACACAGAGGAAGAAACAGGCACAGAGAGCTTATGTGAGTTGTCTGAGGTGACACAGCTGGTAAATGGTGGGGCTGGGGTCAAGCCTAGGCAGTCTGGCTTTAGAGCCCTTGCTCTTAAGCACTAGGCGAGGCTGCCTCTAGGATTAAGGGGGCTGGAGGAGGTTAACCAAGGAAGGCTTCCTGGAGGGGACATGTTTTGCACAGATGTTTTGGAGAAGGGCGGGGAGGCCGTGCCATGGCAGAGAAAATGCGGGAGGACGTCCAGGCACATTCACAGGGCTCCTGTTTATTGAAAGAAAAAGAGAGGGGGGTGCTTCCAGGGTGGGTCACGGTGGCTCCTATATACTGAGCTTCTGTTCTGCATTAGGCCCTGCTCTGAGCCCTCTCCGCCATCCGTCTATTTAATCCTTTTGCCAACCCTGGTGCGGTTGTGAGACCCATTCTACAGATGAGGGGTCCGAGTTCCAGAGAGGGCAGGTCACTTGCCCCAGGTCAGGCTGGTGGGGAGTGGAACTGGCACTCCATCCCCAGCCCAAGGCAGCAGGGTCAGGAGCCCTCAGCCAGGGGAGTGTGCTGCCCAGGCCCCCACCCCACCCTCGTGCACCTCTGTGTCCCAGCTCCCCTGGGCCCTCCATGTCAGCTCGGCACTGCAGCCAGAGCCTCACCCATGCCTGGGCTGGCCACATTCCAGCCCCAAATGCCAGGTTTTGGAGCCAAGGCCCCAGAGCCTGTTGTTCCTCCGGGTGCAGCTGGCCACTACCACCAGGACCATTCTGCTCATTCCAAGCACATGCCCCCACCTGGCCTGGTTTCTGGGCTCCTGGGGCCCTGGGGAAAAAATTCTCCCCTCCCCAACTCTGGGTAATTGCCTTTGGGGCCCAGGGCAGCCAACGCCTTTGTAGTTGGGGGTTGTCGGTGGCTGTCATCTGAATTAGAAGGTTTTCCAGCGGTGCCAGGCCTTGTGCGGGTAGTGAGAGTCCTCAAGCTCACAGGTCCCCACCTGTTGTGGTTTGTCCAGCTCTTAAGCGGGCTTGGGAGGGCAGCCCAGGCCACAGCTGGGGTGCTGTGACCACCTCTCAGGCTCTTCCCCGCTCGCCCTCCCAATGCTCTGAAACCAACAGACGGTTTTTCGAACAGGGACGCTTTCAAGCCTGCTGACCCTTCGTCTGCTTCCAGGTTTGGGGCTTTGCACAAGCCCTCCTGCCTCATACCAACGGGTTATTTTAGTCTCTGGGAGTCAGGGACCTGTTTAAGTCCTTTGCTCTTTCTCCTTCCAGTGAAATCTGGTGGGGTTTGGGGTGGGTTCTTCCCACCACTACTTCCTAGGAGCCTGACCTTGGATCTTTGTGGAAGGAGTGTCTGCCCTCCCTTCACTTTAGTGAGCTCCAGGGCGGGGGGTGCTGGGTCCATGAACTTTCTGTCCAGACTTTTTAATTAATTAATTTATTTATTTATTTAATTTATTTTTGGCTGCGTTGGGTCTTCGTTGCTGCTTGCGGGCTTTCTCTAGTTGCGGCGAGCGGGGGCTACTCTTCATTGCGGTGCACAGGCTTCTCATTGCAGTGGCTTCTCTTGTTGCGGAGCACGGGCTCTAGGTGCGCATAGTTGTGGCACGCGGGCTCAGTAGTTGTGGTTCACGGGTCCTAGAGCACAGGCTCAGTAGTTGCGGCGCACGGGCTTAGTTGCTCCACAGCATGTGGGATATTCCCGGACCAGGGTTCGAACCCATGTCCCCTGCATTGGCAGGCGGATTCTAAACCACCATGCCACCAGAGAAGGCCACTTTCTGTGCAGATTGAGTGCGTCTCTCCCTGTCTTGGTCTATGTAGCCTAACTGATGCTTTATGCCAAATGTGTCATTGGCTCCATCTGCCCCCTGGTGGGCATAAAGGGTACTGCAGTAGAGCGTACAGCACTTAACATCTGCCAGAGGGAAGGGAGGAAATTCCCTGCGAATGTTTAAAAGCCCATTTGGTTAGAAAGGGTTAAAGAATGTGATGCTCTGGGAACTCAGCTTGGCCAGCATGCTGTCCCTTCATCAAGTCCCCAGTAAGGGGGACGTTGGCTTAGGACGTGAGGCTGCCCAAGTCCCTTAGGGCTGGCAGGTCCCAGAAATAGCAATCCCTTGCACCATTTCCTAACCCCCTCCTGTAGCCCTGGAAGGCTCTGTGGCTTTCCCCGTCCTTGTGGCCCATGGCCGGTGGAACCAGGGTTGGGAGCAGGAAGCGGCCCTTAGTTGCAAAGAGGAGCCAAGAGGCAGGGGAGGGGGACCCGGTCTGTCACTCCTGATGGATGCTAAGTGCCTTGCAGGCATCCAGGGCCACCCGTGTCTGCTCCGCCTGACCCACCCAGCACCAGGCTCTGAAGGAGCCGATGGGAGGGCACATGTCACAAAAGCAAGCCAGCCCCTCTTGCTCAGTCTGGAAATTTACATTTTTAATATTGGATCTGTTATCTTTACGCTCAAAACACACCGACTTCTGGGCACCCAGCATTGGAAGCGTCTCCGTGAATAATCGGTCAATTGCTCTCCCTTTGGGTGCAGAGTCCTGGGTACCCTGACTCCCCATCAGAGCAGCCAGACCCATTGGGGCTGGGGTTGAGGGTGGAACAGACAGGGACCCTCTCCCCTCTAATGTAACAGATCCAAGGAGTTTAGGAATGCAGAGCCTCATTCGGCCCCTTAGACTTCCCCAAGTACAGACAATGTGAGAAATCCTTTCTGAGAGGGGAAACAGGTCTCTTGGGCAGGTCTGCTCCAGGCCAGGAAACAAGTCGGCAGAGAGGCCAGCACCCTGCCACCATCTCCCAGGGCTCTTGATCTGAGCTTTTGGAGTGGGCCGCAGGGCAGCCCCCGGTTAGGGCTGCCAGCTCTGAAGCCCCCAGAGTGTGCTATTGTCAGTCTGCCAGAAGCTGGGAGCGTAGGCCCTGGCCTCGGCCAACAGTGCACCATCTTAGGCCACCAGGAGCCCCCCAGGGAAAGCCCTGCTGGCTGATAGCCAGGTCACTGGCCGGCCAGCCTTGGCCGGACCCAGGCCTATTCTCCCCTAGACCCTCCTACTGGGGAGCACTTTGCTGGGGTCCTGGGAACAGGCTGTCCTGTTTCTATAATGTCTGGGCCCAGCTCTTCTGGCCGGGCCCTCTGACCTCACACGTACCAACTCTCCCCCACTGCAGGCACCGCTTAGAAGAGGGTCAGGCCACCAGCTGGTCACGCCGGCTCAAAGTGTTCCTCTGCTGTACTCGGACGAAGGACTCCCAGTCAGTAAGTACTGGGAAGTCGCCGTCCTGGGGCTCACATCCTGCTGTCGGCGACTCAGGAGCCTTCTCTCTGCAGCTCTGCCGGGTGGGGCAGGGCTGGTCTTTGAGCAGGAGTGAGGTGACAGCCTGCTCCTAAGAGGACCTGTTATTATTCACTGAAGGACTCCCTCCAACATGTGAAACAGCCAACCCCTTGCTTTGTCAAGGAGACAGAAAAATGTGAAGACCTTTTATCCACCCCCTTTGAACTCAAGAGTTTAGTTTAGGAGAAGAGATACTCAAATATCAGGGCAACCTGAAGGCAGAGAAGAGCAACATCTCAGCAGGCGCAGGTCCCTCTGGAAGATCCGTCCCTCGATGTGCACTGTTAGTCCTCCGCACCCGCCAGGGTGCTGCGGGTCAGTGGTGGGTGGCCCCCGGGTTGGGGAGGGGAGGCAGGGCCCTGGGGGGCCCTCGGCGGAGCCCCACCACAGCGCTGTCAGGGCCCTTAGGGGTCATCTAGTCCCACCCTTCGTTCTGCAGATCAGGCAGCTGAGGCCCAGAGAGGTGGAGTGACTTACTCAGCATTGCACAGCTAGTTAGTGGCAGAGCAAGTGAGGTCAGGAGACCACTCGTCCCCAAGCCAGACAGCAGGTGCCCTCCATGGAAGCCCCCGGAAGCCTTGAGTGGCTCCTACCCACTAGCAGCCCCTGGTGAGCCGTGGAGTGAGTAATCACGCGTAAGAAAGTCCCTCCCACCCCCAGAGGTTCCCTGGTGGGTGGGAAGCACCCCCCCCAACCCCAGGGCTCTCGGGGGAGTCTGAGGGGTCTCAGCTCAGGGCGCGCAGAGGACACACCCACCCCTCCTGGCAGACAGCTTCAGGGCTGGCATTGGAGCCTGGGGAAAAAGCAGAACGTCTTTTCTTATAATGGCTGGGGGTCCCCAAAACCTAGGTCCCATCAAACACTGACGGCCTGGGGGTCAGGTCAGGTCAACTCCAGCCCAGAGAACGTTTTGATCAACTCATGCTGTGTTGCTTAAAAATTTGAATTGGTTGCCAACATTTAAAAATCAGGGGAGTTTAGGACAAGTTCAGTATTTCTAGATTTGCCCAAGGCGGGCCTCTCAAAGCAGTAGCAGGCTCTGTTTGGCCCCATTAGGCTTTTGAGTTTGCAGCCCTTGATTTTTCCTCTCTTACGTGTGCCAGATACTCAAGGGTGAAACCCAGCGAGAGAAAACCAGTTGCCATGAGTTTCTTCCCACCACAGCCTCTCCTGACCAGTTAGGGAAGAGGTTCCAGACTTCAGCTTGTCGTGAGGCAGGGAAGACTGCACTCTGCCGGCAGGGCTGCGTCTGTCTGCCTTGCCTCCCGCCCCCAGGCCCCAAGCATGGCTGTCCTGAGAACAGAGCTGGCAGGACAGCTAGGGGGGCCAGTGGCCCCAGGTCACATGCCCCTTTTGCAGGCACATGGTGGGGGTCCCTGAGCCTACAACTGTGGACAGGTTGGGGAGGGGGCCTGAGACCCAGAGCTCTGTGCAGCCCTTAGCAGGGCATTCAAGGTCACAGCTGGTGGGAGGTGGGAAGAAACTCAGTGTGGGGAAAGCAGCCAGGAGCTTAGTTTTGGCTCCTCTGCTAGAGAGAAAGGCCGAAGGAGAAACAGGCCAGGCCCAGGCCTTGATTCCTAGTCCTGGGGGAAGAACAGGAGACGGCTCCCGGGGGCATCTGTGTGGGGTGGACGGTGCCCGGTGAGCGCCGAAGGAGAAGGCTCAGCGGTGTCTGGGACAGCTTCTGCCGGGTCTACAGGGGCCCGGAGCCCAGGACAGGGCCCTCAGGGTCACGGCTGCAGAGGGCCGCATGTGGGGGGCTGGGGGGAGCTTGCACAGGGGACCCCGAGCAGACACCCAGCCCTGGGCATTCACGCCCTGTGTCTCGTCCTCTCTCCTGCTCCCCTGCCACCGCCTCCTGCCTCCCTGGATCTCGTAGGACGCCTACTCGGAAATCGCCTACCTCTTTGCCGAGTTTTTCCGAGACCTGGACATCGTGCCCTCCGACATCATCGCTGGCCTGGTGTTGCTCCGGCAGCGGCAGCGGGCCAAGCGCAACGCCGTGCTGGACGAGGTGAGCACGCGGCCATCCTCAGGCCACCTCCCCGCGCCGCCCTCCTCCCGGGCCCTCCCTGCCGCCCCTGCTGCCCCCCAGGTTCCACCCACCCTCTTGGCCCAGGAGGCCACCCTTTGATGTTCACTCCCTTCCCTTCCCCAGCTCACCCTTCACCACTCGTGGCTCTTGCTTGAGTGACTTCCCTCTGCGGAGCCGCAAGGCTGCCTCCAGGGCCCCAGGGAACGTCTAATCACAGGGGCCCAATGAAGCATCCAGCTCCACGCTCCAGCCTCTGCGCTTGCCTCTCCACCCCACCCCAGCCAACACTACAGTCCTAGTTGGGGTCTCCCGGCATCCCATGCAAAATACGTTTTCTCCCGGCCTGGGCTAGTGACGTCCCAGGGGATTGATGCTTTGGGTGGGAGGGGAGCAGCTGGAGATGTGAGGAGACCTCAGATTTTGGAAAACTGGCCAGGTCACGGGAGAGCTAGAAACCACACGCCCCTTTGGGCTCTCAGGCCCTGGGGAGGCAGGCAGGGTGCAGAGGTGGGGGCCTGGACCCCTTTCTCAGCTGTGCAGCTGGGCCCGGGGCAGTCACCCTAACGCGCCTGTCTTCCAGGCCAACAATGACATCCTGGCCTTCCTGTCTGGGATGCCGGTGACCAGAAACACCAAGTACCTCGACCTCAAGAACTCGGTGAGTCGGGCCCACCCGCCTCCACCCCGTGCCGACTCCCTCTCTCCCTCTGCCGGGACGAGCCGAGCAGACCACCTGCCCGCTGCCCTTGCAGAGTTGGGCACACCTGCTCTGCGCGGGGGGGCCCCCCTCAGCCCTCCAGGCGGCCCCCCTTCTCAGTTCACGCCCCCTTCCTCCTGAGTCCGCCCCCCAGCGGCCCCACCCCCAGCCCTGCGTCACGCTGGTTCTACCGAAAAGAGCCCTGAATCGGCCTCACGGTGCTCAGAGTGCTTGGTCCTGGCGTCCTGAGGTGATAAAGGGCTTCAGGAGGGGGAGCTGGTGGTATTATTGCCGCGGCTGTTACTGGTACAAAAGGCAGCAGGACACAGCACTTTGGTTTCCAAGCTTTTTTGAGTAGCAGAACCTCTTAAGCGCCTTTAGGAGAAATCCGGTGTGTGTGTCCCAGTAAAGGAGCTCCTCGCCCAGGGCTGAAACTGCAGCCGGAGAGCCGGCCCTGCCCCAGAAGCAAACCGATTTAGTGTAGCGGGGGGCTGTGACCTTGAGCAAGTCCCTGACCCCTGAGTCTGTTCCTGCAGCAGCATAAACAGTGCTGGGCCTGCCTTTCACCCAGAGCCCCGGTGGGGAGGGGATGACCCATCCTGAGCCCCGTTCCCTGCACGGCGCCAGTATACGGTGGTGCCAGTCGGGACAGTGTCAGAAAGGATTCATCCTTCACGTCTGAATCCCCTGGAAAAGCCTGTTGTCTATTTGCCCCCGCTCCCCAAAATGGGCATTTGTATCCCTTCTTAAAATAGCCTGTCCAGGGCTTCCCTGGTGGCGCAGTGGTTGAGAGTCCGCCTGCCGATGCAGGGGACACGGGTTCGTGCCCCGGTAAGGGAAGATCCCACATGCCGTGGAGCGGCTGGGCCCGTGAGCCATGGCCGCTGAGCCTGCGCATCCGGAGCCTGTGCTCCGCAACGGGAGAGGCCACAGCTGTGAGAGGCCCGCGTACCGCAAAAAAAAAAAAGAATAGCCTGTCCATAGCATGTGCCCAGAGCAGCCGTCCCAGCCTCCCAGGGCTGCCCAGGCTCACTCTCACCATGCCCTCTCTCGCCTGTGGGGGGCAGGGGAGGGGCAGCTGAGCCTCCAGGTGCCAGCGCCCCGCCCTCCTGCCTGAGCCAAAGAGGATAACTGCCTTCTCCAATGCTTTCCTGGAGAGCAGACAGAGCAGCCAGGGGACGGTTCTACCCCTCGGGGCCCTGATGAAGGTGCTGTTTATTTCACTTCACAAGATGACTAATCACCCTCTTCACCTTTTACGAGGTGACTAATTCCCTCTAAGTGCAGGAGTCCCCAGTGCCTGGGGCACCCGGAACACTGGAAGCCGCTTTGCTGGGATACCTGGGCCTCCTTGCCTTCCTGCAGCCGTCAGGCTGATAACAGCCACCGGCCTCAGACACCAGCTTTCAAACCAGCCCCTTTCTCAGAGATCCCAATCTGCCCAGACGCCCTGATGGTGGGCCACTGGTCTGGTCCCCAGCATGTCCATGTCTCCAGGGCCGGCCCTGCTGCTCTGTGGCCTGGGCAACCCCCTCCGGAGGGTCCAGGCCTCTCAGGGTTAAATTACCCTTCTCGGGGGGCCTGATTGCCGAGGTGGGCGATTGTCACTGTAACCTCCCCCTCTCTTCCCTTTTCGGGAAAATGGGCAAGGAAATCGATCCAGTGCTCTGAGTGTTTTTCTGTCCCCAAATCATTAATTTCTGAGATTGGAGCAATGGGACAGGTCTTAGGAGGATTCGTGCCCTGGTTGCATGGAGATAATTAGGGAAATGCAATTATCTGGAGGAGCGGGTCCTCCAAGGCGGGGGTGGGGGTGGTCTGCAGCCTGTTGGGAGGGCAGCTACTGCCTCCATCCTCCATCGAGGGGAGCCCATGGGCCCTGAGGCTACAGGCAGGAACGGCAGGAGGTGACCGTCCTCGTCTCTTCCAGCAAGAGATGCTCCGCTACAAAGAGGTCTGCTACTACATGCTGTTTGCCCTGGCTGCCTACGGGTGGCCCATGTACCTGATGCGGAAGCCGGCCTGTGGCCTCTGCCAGCTGGCCCGGTCCTGCTCGTGAGTATACTGGCCCGTCCCCCTAGCTAGCGGCATGTTCGGAGGGGCTGTGGTCACGATGCCGGGCCTGCCCATGGGGGGCTCTCCCTAAATGGACTGTACCTGCTAACCTGCCCCCTGCGGCCCGCGTTGCTTCTCTTCTGCACCATCTCTGGGCCTCAGGATTTCTAGTTCGGCGTTATCCCTGGATGGGGAAGAGCGTGGGCTTTGGAATCACACGGTATCAGGTTTGAATCCACGCTTTGTCACTGGCAGCCTTGGGCAAGTCGGTCTACCTCTGCAAGCCTCAGTTTCCTTATCTGTAAAATGGGGATGTTTGAGAGGACGAAATGAAACGTTGCCCAGCATCTGGCTGTGCAACTTACCTCTGTCCCATCTCTCTCCCTGCCCCCTCAACTACTCCCCTCTGCCCGCATCTTCCTTCTCCCGGCTCCCTTCCTGTGCTCTGCCTTTCTGGAAGAAAGGCCTTTCCCAGTTGAGGCCCAATCCATAGAAGCCTCTGGAAGGGCAGCAAGAAGGCCCTTTGTGAAAGGCTCCAGCCCTCTTCACAAGGAGTTGGCAAGGCCTCAGCCGGGTGCCGCCCTTAGCCCACCGCCGGGGGCCGGGGTGGACTCTGCTTTCCTAAGTGGGCCAGAGGAGGGCTCGGCTCCACGAGGGCCCCTCCCCGTCTTTGGTGTCTCCGGGCTCTGCCCAGGCCGGGCAAAAGGAGGACAGCTCCCTGGGCTCCCTGTTCCGGAAAGGCTGGCATGCTGGGCGGGCAGCTTCTCTTCCACGACACTATCGCCCTTGGGGCCCAAGTAGCCACTCCCTCCTTCAGCCTCCTTTTCCCAGAAAGCTGGGGGGCTCTCAAGCTTGTTCTCACCATCCCCCAGCGACTGACACAGCTGACCAGGGCATCCCCACGCCCCTCCCCGTCTTTGCCAGCCCGCACACTGCTTCTCCCCCCCAGCATCCTTGGGAGCCCCTGCAGCGGCTGAGAGGCTTCTCCAAATGAGCACTGGGCCAGGAGTCCTGAGACCTGGGTTCCGACAGCCCTGCTCCATTTCTCACTGGCACAGTGGGGACGTCATTTGTACAGGCAGTGTTCGTCCTGCCCACCTGTGGGGTATTTCAGAAGCCGGGGAGTCACTGGCAGCCTGGGCACTTGAGGGGCTCTGCAGACAGGAGCGAGGCTGCACTTGCAACAGCTTCTCAGTGCTGCAGGAGAGGAAGCAGAAGGACCTCAGACCCCGTGAGGGCCCTGTGAGAGCCCGGTGCCCGGGGGGGCGGAGAAGAGGCAGGCCTGAGTCCCGGCCTATAGCCAAGGGTGTCGGGATGGAGGCCAGAGGGCCGGGCTCTCTTTTCTGAGTCCCAGCCTGTCCACAGCAGCCCAGAGTCCCAGCACTGGCTGGAGGAAGGAGGGCAGCCCCCCTGCCTCAGGCCCAGGCCCTTCACCTGCAGTGGTCCTCCCGTCCCACACAGAGCATGGCAGGCCATGCCTGGCTATGGCCCCGCCACCCTGGGGACACCCCACTCGGCTCCAGCCCTGCCCTGGACGTGTGGTCAGTCTCCTGTGGGCGGGAGAGGCCCTGCCGTGGGCCAAGCGGGTCCTCAGGCTCCCAGGCTCCCAGGACCTTTGAGCCCCTCAGCGCCCCAGCCTCCTCTAGGTGGGCGTGCTGGCCTCGAAGGTGCCGCGGGCCCCTCCTTTCCAGGCTGCTGGCCCCGCTGCTCTCATCGGTTCCCCTGGCCCTCAGGGGCAGCCTTCTCCCTGGAGAGAGGGAGCACCACCATTTATTGGGTGCCTATTGTACGCCAGGTGCTTCCTGCATCTTGGGCCTTTGATCTCACCCCAGCCTTGTGAAGTACCTCTCAGCACCTGCCCACCAGGCCCTCGCGGTCAGGAAGGGCCACCAGAGCAAGGATTCAAGCCCAGGTCTCTGTCTCCGAAGACTACATACGCTTTAGCAGCCACGTGCTCGGTGCTAGAGGGCGGGGCTGAGGTTGGAGAGGGGCCACAGCTGCCTGAAAACGGGAGCCTGGCCCACAGGCCCAGGCCTGTCCCCACTTGGCCCAGCAGTGGCGGGGGAGGGGTGTGGGGGTCTCCCAGAGTAAATGGAGGTGGTTGCCCACCCCAGGCCTGGTTGCTTCCGAGACTTGGCTCGACCCTGGGTTTTCTCAGTGAGGCCTCTTCCCAGTGAGGGGTATGTATCAGTCCCTCAGGTGCTGCTCGAGTGAAGACAAACCTCTGTGCATCACCAAGATCTAGGATTCTTAGTATCAATAAAATCTCAGCCGTCAAGCCAAGAAAGCAGGCAGACACAGGTCACATGCTCTCCGGGCTCCAGGGCCCCATCTGTTGGGTGCTGGCCCCCTCTGGTGGCCTGAGGAGCAGCTGCACGCGAGCTGGGTGCCCAGCTCAGCCGCTCACCCGTTCATCTTGGGGATCCTGCTATGTGCCTGACGCTGTTTTTGGTGCTGGGGATGTAACTGTGAACCAAGCAGAGCGAACCCTGCCCTGTGGAGCCCACCGCCTGGTGGCAAGGCACAGACGAGGAAATGCAGCCCATTGGAGCACGTCAGTGTTTTGGAGAAAAATTAGGCTGGCTGTGCTGTCAGGCTTGGCAGGGGCTAGCTATGTCAGATGAGGTGGCCCAGGCGGTGGACCTCCCAGAGCATAACATTTGAGCAGAGGCCTGAAGGAGTGAGGGATCTGGCCACACAGAAACCACGAGAAGAATGTTCCAGGCAGGGGGAACCACGGTGCACAGAGGCTGAGGCAGGAATATGGCCAACGCATCCGAGGGGAGTCGGAGGCAACAGGCCAGAGAACCAGGGCCAGGTGGGGCAGGGCCCTCGGCCCTTGCAAGGACTCTGGCCTTTATACTGGACAGGAAGGGCAGCCTCGGAGGGTTTTGAGTGCAGTGATGTGGCTTGAAGTGTATCTTAAAGGGTCACTCTGCCAGCCATGTTGAGAACGTAAGGGGCGAGTATAAATGAGGGAGACCAGTCAGGGGGCCCCTGTGACACTCCAAGGCAGGGATAAGGTGGCTTGGAGCAGGGTAGGGGGTGGTGGCGAGGGCAAGCGTTCGGAGTCCAGATCTGAATTTGAAGGTAGAGCTAGCGGACGTGCTGACGGACTGGCGTGGGATGTGAGGTGGGGTGAGGACCTGATGGCGAGGCTGGGCCCTGAGGGGTGGGTGTGGGGACTGCCGGAGCACAGGGGGCGGAGCCTCAGGGACTGGAGCCTGGAAAGGTTGCAATCCTGTGGGACATCTGGGAGGAGGTGTTGCACAGGCAGTGGAATGTGAGCAGGTCTCTGAGGCTTATAGGCGCATAGGTGGTATTTAAAGCTCAAGACTGGATGAGGCCCCAGTAACGAGTGTCGCTAGCGAGAAGAGGAGCTCCGGGGCTGAGCTCTGGGTCCTCAGTGAGAGGACAAGTACAATAGGCTGCCCCTGAGGGAGAAGCAGCCCAGGAGAGAGGGTGCCTCCAGCCGAATGGGGAGAGCGTTTCAAGGGGGAGGGCGAGTCCCACTGGGTCTTGTGCTGCCGAGAGGCCGAGTAAGATGAGGGCTGGGCCCGGGCCGGGCCGGTGGAGCTTTGCAGGGGAGGCTTTGGAGAGGGGTTACGGCTGCAAGAACCAGCTCCAGAGAGGATGGGGGAGACCGCTGCTCCGTCGGGGTCCCTGGCTCTGAGCCCTCTGCCACCCGCCCAGGTGCTGCTTGTGTCCCGCACGGCCCCGGTTTGCCCCTGGAGTTACCATCGAGGAAGACAACTGCTGCGGCTGCAACGCCATCGCCATCCGGCGCCACTTCCTGGATGAGAACATGACCGCGGTGGACATCGTCTACACCTCCTGCCATGATGCGGTGAGGGACTTGCCAGGCTGGTGCAGCGTCCCCCCCAGCCTCGGGCCTCCGCAGGCCACAGGAGGCAGGCGGCGCTGCGGCCTGGGGTGTGTACGCCGTCCCCCTCAGTGGCAGGAGCCCTTGGCTTGGCTGGCATGGCTGGCCGAAGCCTCCAGGCCTCCCCTCGCTGGGCAGACCAGAGATGGGCCGCCTCCTTCTCCCCACATCCTGGCCTGCATCCGCTCTGGGGCTAGGAAGTGGACCCCAACCCCACACCCAGCATTGGGGCTTCCTGGCCCCAGCCTTTGGGGGAAGGAATTGAGCGGGAAGAAGCAGGAGGCACTGGGGAGGGGGCAGCCCCTCAGCACTGAGCAGGCAGGACGGCAGCGCTCAGGGCGCCCGGGTCAGCGGAATTAGCAAGGCCGTGTAGGCTGTGTGCCGGGTTGGGAGGGACCTGCTGTGACCCTTGCAGGCGTCAGGGGCCCAGTGGCCAGTGGAGCCAGATTCCCGGGCCCTGAAGGAGACCGGCTTCAGTCACCTCCCCAAATCTGGCTCCACCCTGGGGGCCGTTCAGGCTCATGAGACGCCCTTCTCCTAGGTCTATGAAACCCCCTTCTACGTGGCAGTGGACCACGACAAGAAGAAAGTGGTGATCAGTATCCGGGGAACCCTGTCCCCCAAGGTACGCTGCCCAGTGACCCAGCCCACCCCGTGGACCCCCTCATAGCCCCCGAGGGTGCCCGCCTCCTTTTTCCTGTTCTCAGTCCCGCCCCTCACCATCCTCTCTCCCCACAAGGACGCCCTGACAGACCTGACCGGTGACGCCGAGCGCCTCCCTGTGGAGGGGCACCATGGCACCTGGCTGGGACACAAGGTACCCCTCCTCTTGGGCTCCCCCGGCGGCCCCTGGCCTTCTCCTCTCCACTGCCAGCACGCAGGCCTGTCCTGTTGGGGTGGGGGTTCCTCCGGGGCCACTGGGCTCACCAGGAGAGACTGCTCAGAGAGGTGCGGATTCATCTGGAAAGTCCACTGCCCCCAACTTGCCAGGACCCCCACAGCCCTGCCCGGCGCAGATCCTGTCCTACAAGAGCTCAAGGAGGCAACTGGGAAGAGATCTCACTGGTTCCTATTAGGCACACCATCCCTCTGAGCCTCAGTTTTCTCATCTGTGAAATGGAAATGATGTGATAAAGTGTCCACCAGCACCCCCAGCCAGCTTGTCATGAGGACCAAAGGGGGAAATGGGAGGGACAGGGTTAGTGAGCTTCACATCCCTGTGGTTTTGCTGGTCCCTGAAAGGCCTCCCTCCCTCCCTGTGACACCCACCTCTGTTCCTCCTCACCCAGGGAATGGTCCTCTCGGCTGAGTACATCAAAAAGAAGCTGGAGCAGGAGATGGTCCTGTCCCAGGCCTTCGGGCGAGACCTGGTGAGGCGTTTTCCATGCCATGAGCCCTTGCCACACCCAGCTCGCATTCCCCCAGGGCAACAGACTGGGGACAGGACAGGTGAATGATGGAGCCTCCCCTGCAGGCCAGGCTCCTACACTCTCCTTCCATCCCTGGCTCCCAGCCCCCTCCTCACTTGCTCAGTCCCTCCCACCCCCTCTTGCCCTTTCTTCTTTTGTACCAGTTCCTCTTGAACACCCCTGCTCAGCCCCACGCAGCTGTGAGCACCTGCTCGGTGCCAGGCACTGGAGGCGAAAGATGGCTCAGTTCTGGGGCTTCCAAAATGTTGAGCAGAATGAACATAGAAAATAATTGCAGAACAGATAGAGGGGTACTGCTCTGGTTGAGGGCGATCTGGGCCCTGCCCACTGCCCACTCCTCCCTGTGCAGGCAGGCAGCTCCTGAGGTGCTCCCAACTGCCCTTCCCAAAGCCAAGCAGTCCCTGGCCTCAGGAGACCCCAGTCTAGTGGTTGGGGCACAGGGATGGAAGCAGGTGACCAAATGATTATAATAGAGTGTAATCACTATATTTAAAGGTCTATCCCAGGTGCAGATGCAGTATCTAGGAGGGAGCAAGCCTCTCCTGGAAAATCAGGAAGGGTTTCTCCAAGGAGGTAACCTCTGTGCAAGGTTTTGAAGGATGAATAGGAGTTTGTTATATAATCTCCCCAAGAAGTTGCTCTGTGGGGGCCTAGCTTGTCCTCTCCTCTGCCCCAGCAGCCACACAGCACAGACATGATCCCAGGACTCTGGGAAGCCCCCTCTGCCTCCCTGGTGTCAGCTTGGCAGGCAGCAGGGCAGGACTCTCAGGGCTCCTCTCGGTCCCCAGGGCCGCGGAACCAAACACTACGGCCTGATAGTGGTGGGCCACTCCCTGGGCGCAGGCACCGCTGCCATCCTCTCCTTCCTCCTGCGCCCCCAGTACCCGACCCTCAAGTGCTTTGCCTACTCCCCTCCAGGGGGCCTGCTGAGGTGAGCAGTCTGGGGCCTCAGACTTGGCTGGGGCTGACGGGTGGACAGCGCTGGGAGCTGGCTCGGTCAGGGGGCTGGACTGGGCAGTCTGGGTTCCGATCATAAGGGAACCTGGGAACGGCCTGGAGAGTGGAGGCGGGGGTTCTGGCAAAAGCCAGGTGGACCCTGGGATCTAGCCCCAGCAAAGCCTTGCTGACGGGATAGGCGGGCAGGGAGCAGGCAGCCCCGCTCCCCAGAGGGTCTTGGAGTGCTGGAGCCAAGCCCACTCGGGAACACCGTGCCCCTCCCCTGCCTTAGCACCCCCTCGGCTTTCCTTGCAGCGAGGACGCCATGGAGTATTCCAAGGAGTTTGTGACAGCTGTGGTCCTGGGCAAAGACCTTGTCCCCAGGCAAGTCGCTCCCTCTCTCCACCTGCCTGGCCTGGGCTGTTCTCCCACCTCGGGGCCTCACCCAGGTGCCCCGTCTCTCTCACTCAAATTCCCACCTCCTCGAGGGACCCCCAGAATCCCCCCAACTCAGGTGTCCAGGGTGAGAGGGCAAGGTCGGCCCGCCCTCCCTGGCCTCCCCGTCCTGGCTGGACCCTGCCGAGCTGCAGGCTCTTCACCCACCCCGTGACCCTGATGGCCTGGTCTTCTTGTTCCCGGGAGCCCTGCCGCCCCTCACCCCGCCCGTCTCCCCGTCCTGGGCCAGCTCAGGCTGACGCCCCGACTTGCTTCCTTCTCCAGGATCGGCCTCTCCCAGCTGGAAGGCTTCCGCAGACAGCTGCTGGATGTCCTGCAGCGAAGCACCAAGCCCAAAGTGAGCCCACTCCCCTCCCCGCCGTCGGGGCACCCTGGGCTCTGGGCTCCCCATTTGTCTTCTGCCCCACCTGTCCCTCGGCCCCCCGCCACGTGAGGCCAGGCTGGGGTGTGGTTGATGTCTTGGGGACCTCAGGCCACCAGGCCCTCAGCATCTCCGAGCTCACGCCATCTGCCCCCTACCTGTCCTTGTGCAGATGGGGAAACGGAGGCCCAGGGTGGGCAAGGGACTTGCTTTTGCTCACACAGCAAGTCGTAACGCAGTCAGGACTGGAACCAAGGGCTCCTGAGTCCTGATTCCTGTGGCACAGAGCTGCCGGCAGTCGGGACAAAGCAGTCCCGAGGTCAGTGCTCCGAGTGTGACAGGAAGGCCTCCTCCAAAGCCCACTGCGATCCCCAGGCTCAGGGAGGCTGGAGGTCGCCTGGGGAGGGGCTCTGGGGGCAGTTTGTTCTGGTTTTCCCTGCAGCTGAGAGGAGAGGGCCAGCCCTCCCTAACCCCTCCTCAGGCCTGCAGAGGACACTGGGGGCTCTTCCTGTAGCATGGCCTTCAGCATTCCAGGCTGGGGGTGGGTGGGCATGCTGCAGCCAGGCGCCCTGAGGCGGGCAGGGGGTGGCCGGCCAGGCCCAGCAGGGCCTCTGTGCCCCCAGGCCCGCCCTCACCCCATTCACCCTCTCAGCCCAGTTGGGACTGTTCCCAGCCTTTGTGCCCGTGACCATCTGGCAGGCAGGGCACCAGGTGCCGGGGTGAGCAGGCAACGAAGGCATAGGAGGAACCTAAGGACATGGAACTGCCCCTCTCAGACCCAGTCCCGGATGCTTGTCAGGCCCGGGAGGCAAGTGGCGGGGAGCCGACCCCGATGTGCCGGGCCTGATGGGTGCAGCTGGACTGAGTTTCGGGGTCTGTTCTGCCTCTGACTTATGAGACGACCTAGAGCAAGTCTCCCTTTGCTGGGCCTGTTTTCCCTCCGCTAGATAAGGGGTCGACTGGTGTTGCAGCTCTGAAGTTCAGCCATTCCATGTCATCTGTCATTGGCACCTTTTTGGCCATCGTGGCCGCTGGACACCTCAGCCCCCGCCTCTTCACTGGGCGTTGCTCTTCCCTCTGCCCCATGGCCATCCCAGCTCCCCGCCGTCACCTGTGAGCTCTCCTGAGCACCCCCTGCCCACCCGGGCAGCGCCACTCAGCTCCATCCCCCTCTTCTCCCTGTCCCCACAGTGGCGAATCATTGTAGGGGCCACAAAATGCATCCCCAAGTCGGAGCTGCCTGAGGAGCTGGAGGTGACCACCCTGGCCAGCACGCGGCTCTGGACCCACCCCAGTGACCTGACCATCGCCCTGTCAGCCAGCACCCCTCTCTACCCGCCCGGCCGCATCATCCACGTGGTCCACAACCACCCAGCGGAACAGTGCTGGTAGATGCTGCCTGTGCCCCGGTCAGCTGGGAGGTGGTGGCAGCCAGGGCAGGGGAGTGGAGGGTGGGGCCAGCCTTCGTTCTGTCACCCTCGGGGCGTAGGTGCAGAGGCTGGTGATGGTGGCCCAGGGCGCCCACAGCAGGGTTGCCCCAGCCTCGGGTCCTGGAAGTGCAACGACAGGCCGATGCAGAGCAGGACTCCAGGCTCCTCTCTTGACGGTCCCAGTCTTCGTCCCCAGTGTCACCCTTCCCTGGTGTCCCTCAGGACAGCTGTCCCCACTCGCATCCATTTAAAAGCGGACACCCTGGAGGATCACCCTAAAGCTCTGGCCAAGCTCACGCCTCAGTTGTCACTTGGCATCGCGGCTGGGATGAGTTGGCAGACAGCTGGCGGGGGCAGGAGAGAGACCAGGAGAGGGCGGGTACGGCGACCTCTCCCACCTCACCCCCGACCCCTTCCCGCACTCTCAGAGGGTTGGGCTGCCTCCTCGACAAACGGCTTGCAAGCCGGGACCCTCCCTGGGGTGGAGCAGGTATGGCCCAGGCCACAAGCAGGTGACAGGGCTATGTACGGATCGGGACTGAGGCTCAAGGTCAGGCTTTCCGGCTCCATGTGGCATAAATGTTCCTGGCTGCGGAGGGCTGGTGGCGAGGGCTGAGGTGAGGCAGAAGCAAGGAGCCCGGGGACACAGCCCTGCTGGTCCAGCCGGGCAGGGCGTCTCCAAGGCCACCCCACCCCCACCAAGCCAGGGCAGAGAGCAGGGCCAGGGGCCTGGGGGCCAAGGCCAGGCTGCCCCCCGCCCGCCCACTTCCCTCTGGCCCCTGTGCCCCTCAGCTGCTGCGAGCAAGAGGAGCCCACGTACTTCGCCATCTGGGGCGACAACAAGGCCTTCAACGAGGTGATCATCTCGCCGGCCATGCTGCACGAGCACCTCCCCTATGTGGTCATGGAGGGGCTCAACAAGGTGAGCCCCACGGCGCCTGGCTGGCCGGGTCTCTGTCCCCGTGTTACACACAAGGGTGCGACGCTCCCTGGACACTCAGTGGGCCAGGGAGCCCACTCGTGTCCTGGGCTCCACACACGCCTCTGTCCACACCACCGTGTGGTCCCGTGGTGGGTAGGGGCTAGGAGACACCCAGGAACCTGTCCCTGAGGAAGGCTGAGCTCAAACCCTGAAGGCCACCTGGCACTTGGCGGACGCATGGCCAAGCAGGGGCAGCCTTGGCCATTGCCCAGCCATGGAAGGGCCGACCACAGGGTAGGAAAAGTCCAACCTGTCCCATCTGTGGGGCGGGCGAGGCACGATCACAGGGCCTGGCCCCGACCTTCCCGGAGGAGCCGGGCCCTGTGTGGGGAGGAGAGCAGGCCCGGCTGACCCCATGAAGCTCGGCCGGGCCTGAGAGGCCTGGCCTGCTGCCCCGCCTCCACACGTGATTGTCACCCCTCCGCCGCCACCAGCTTCCCCGTCCTGTCCCCAGGTGCTGGAGAACTACAACAAGGGGAAGACGGCCCTGCTCTCTGCTGCGAAGGTCATGGTGAGCCCCACGGAGGTGGACCTGACTCCCGAGCTCATCTTCCAGCAGCAGCCGCTGCCCACGGGACCACCTGTGCCCGCCGGCCTGGCCCTGGAGCTGCCCGCCGCAGACCACCGAAACAGCAGTGTCAGGTGAGCGCCGTCGCCCCGCAGCCCCGCCCCAGAGGGTGTGTGCAGCGGCCACGCACGTGCTCTCAGCGAAAGCACAAATGCTTGTGCACGTGTCCATTCTGTGTACGCACCGGGCCCTCGTATGTTCATGCCACTCTGTACAGGTGCACGGGAGGGATTGAACTTGCCTCCGCTGCTCGGGGTCTCTCCTGCTCTGCCCCCACTGTCCCCAAGCCTGCCACCACTGAAGCCCACGTGGGCTAGTAGGCGTCTAGGGATGCACAGACCCCGACCACAAACACACAGATTCACTCATAGCTGTTTAGACCCAAACAGATGGACACCCGTGCACTTACACGCACACACATACAAGCTTACACTTGTATATACATGTGTTCACAAATAGTAGCTCTAAGTTCACAGAGCTCCATACAGACAGACTCACGTATAGAACACACACCAAGACAGAGGCCAAGACGCTTGGACACAAGGACACACTTGTGCGGGCAGCCATGTGTGTAAATGATGGACGCACCTGTACCCAGACCCAGCCTCTCAGATACATAGGCCGACTGACATAGAGACGCCTAATATGCATGCTGCACGCAGAAACACAGGCGTGTACCCGCTTCCAGACGCAAACACACCCCACATTCAACACACTCTTTTGGGGGTTGGGCTCTGAGGCCACGGCTCCTGGGGTGGGTGGGGATCCTCCTGCCTCTCTGGGACCCTTCCCGCCCAGGTCCTGGGTCCAGGTTACAGATCTGGCCTAGAGGCTGCTAAAGAGGGTGGTGGCTGCTTCCTGGTCCTTGGTGGGGACACCTGGACTTCTCTCCCTATCTTACAAGCATTTCCCATAGCGGCTGCATGACCAGATGGGGGAGCCAGTGTCCCTTCGCAGCTGCAGTGACTGCTGCGTCCCCCACCCTGGCCCTTCACTCATTCCCTGCAGGCCGGTGTGCGGAGACAAGGGGCTCCGGGGCTCCAGGGCCCCATCCAGCAGAGGGCTACACCCCATGGGAGAGGTGGGAGGAACCCCCGGGTGAGGAAGGAAGTGATAGGAGCTCAGGAAGGGGCCCAGAGGGGTGCTGGCCCGGAGGGTGGGGTTGGACCCAGCGGGGGCGGCTCTGGGCCATGCTCTCTCCCTGCCTACCTACCTTCCCTCCTTCCCTCTCTACCCTTCCACCTCTGCCTCCAGTGACCTGGGGCAGCCAATCTCTCTGGGCCTCAGTCTCCAGGTGGGTACAGCGAGTCAGTGCAGTGATGGGCACCAGTGCAGGCCCCTGGCCCCCTCTCCCCAGCTCAGCCCTGCATCGACTCTCTTGTCTTCTATCTTGGGGTCTGGTTTTTAAAAAGGAGGGTTCCCTGTCCCCAGACTGTTCAACCACTTTCCCCTCCTCCCCCTCCCCAAGTTCCCTCCCGCCGGGGAGCTAGGGGTGGGCCCCCGCCCCGCTGAGTCTCACCCCTCCCTGCCCCCTCAGGAGCAAGTCCCAGTCTGAGATGAGCCTGGAGGGCTTCTCGGAGGGGCAGCTGCTGTCCCCTGTGGCCGCGGCAGCCCGCCAGGACCCAGTGGAGCTGCTGCTGCTGTCCACCCAGGAGCGGCTGGCGGCCGAGCTGCAGTCGCGGCGGGCGCCGCTGGCCACCATGGAGAGCCTCTCGGACACGGAGTCGCTGTACAGCTTCGACTCGCGCCGCTCCTCCGGCTTCCGCAGCATCCGCGGCTCGCCCAGCCTCCACGCCGTGCTGGAGCGCGACGAGGGCCACCTCTTCTACATCGACCCTGCCATCCCCGAGGAGAACCCGTCCCTGAGCTCGCGCACTGAGCTGCTGGCAGCCGACAGCCTGTCCAAGCACTCGCAGGACACGCAGACCCTGGAGGCCACCCTGGGCAGCGGGGGCATCACCCCCGAGCGGCCCCCCAGCGCAGCCGCCCACAACGAGCTGGAAGAAGGGGGTGGCGGCGGGGCAGCCCCCCGCAGCGGAGAGCTGGCGCTGCACGACGGGCGCCTGGGGGACTCGCCCAGCCCTCAGGTGCTGGAGTTCGCCGAGTTCATCGACAGCCTCTTCAACCTGGACAGCAAGAGCAGCTCTTTCCAGGACCTCTACTGCATGGTGGTGCCCGAGAGCCCCACCAGCGACTACGCCGAGGGCCCAAAGTCCCCCAGCCAGCAAGAGATCCTGCTCCGCGCCCAGTTTGAGCCCAACCTGGTGCCCAAGCCCCCAAGGCTCTTCGCTGGCTCAGCCGACCCTTCCTCGGGCATCTCGTTGTCGCCCTCCTTCCCACTCAGCTCCTCGGGCGAGCTCATGGACCTGACACCCACGGGCCTCAGCAGCCAGGAGTGCCTGGCAGTGGACAAGATCCGGACTTCCACCCCCACCGGCCATGGGGCCAGCCCCGCCAAGCAGGATGACCTGGTCATCTCGGCACGCTAGCACCCCAGGAGTTGCTGCCAGCTGAGGCCCAGGCCAGAGCAGGTGGCTCCTCAGGCTTCTGGTGGCTGCCCCCCAGGCCGGGCAGCTTTGAGGAGAGGCCCCCACAGGGCCAGTGTAGCCTCAGGCATTGGGCATTGCTGCTGAGCTGGGGGTCCGCATCCCTACCTCAGCTTTGGAACCCCCAGAGCCAAGGCAGCTGGGATCTGGGCCCCCCAGATAGGGAATGACAGGGAGGGGCGTGGAGCAGGGAGAAGCCTGGGGCAGGCTGCCAGGTGGACAGGGCAACACTCCGCCCTCTCAGCCTGAGTGCCCGCCACAGGGGCATCCTGGTACCTCCTATTCCGGGACAGGCCATGAGTATGCTGACTCCCCGTCACTGCCCTCTGGCTGCTCTCCCAGGGTGGAAATGGAGAGCGGCCCCCTCCCCACGTATTCTCAACTGTGGTCCAGGCTGGCATCTGCCCTGGCCACCCCCAGATCTGGTGCCTGCTGGCCAGCCCCCTGGGGTGACCCCCCCACCAAGGTGGCCCGCAGTGCTGTGTATGTTTACAGAAGCTGCTGGGCTGGGCTCAGGATGTGTCCTGGGCTTGCAGGCCCCCTGACCCCTGCTGCAATCATGTGTTTAGTAGCCCCCTTCTGGGCAGGCAGGCGCCAGCCTCCACAGGGCCCAAGGCAGCCATGGGGCCTGGAGGGGCCTACAGGAGGGTGGGGTCAGGGCCGCCCCTTCTCTGCTTGATCTCCCTCATGCTGATCCCTCTGTCAATGGGTCCTGGGTACCCAGGCCTACCCCATTACTTCCTGGCCTGCCTTCTACCCCCGGGGATCCTGGCCGCTCAAAGGGTGGAGGGCACAGGTGTGACCACCCCTGCCTGCAGAGTCAGTGCCCTGGAAGGAAGGAGGGCCCCACCAAACCCCCTTTTAATCACCTCCCCCCAGGCCTAGGCACCCCAGGCCCTGGGCTCTGCAGCCAAACACGCCTCCACTCTGCACAGCTGCCCCTCCCCGCTGGCCTGGGCTGTCTCCTGGGTGCGGGCCTCTCTTCCCTCCCACCCACAATGTCCTGTTGGCCCTAAGTGGAGCCAAGGGTGGGGTATTGTGGGACCCCTCTAGAGACCCAGGAGGGCCAGGGGCCCTGGGGCCATCCCAGTTTAGCCTGAGGCCTCCACAGCCCCGACTTGGGAGGGTTCCTTCCCTGCTGGGTTGGAGAAGCAGCGGGGAAGTGGAGCCCCTGCCTGTCCCCAGAGACAGAGCGGGGAGGGGGCGCATGCCGGCGCGGGGCGTGTGTGTGCATGTGCATGAGTGTGTGCCGAGGAAGGGGCTGCTGGGGCACCCTCCCCGCCCTGCCCGCCCTGCCTGCCTGCTGCCCCTCCCAGCCTGCCAAGAAAACAGGCAGAAACATGATGGGCACCATGTGGCGGGGGCCGCGGGACGAGCTCAGCTTCAGACACCGCCCGTCCCCCTTGTCTCACCGGCTGCTCTGACCCCTGGTTTGGAAAACTGGCGTGTGCCGAGGCGTTGACCGCCCGCTTGTGCCTTCATTTCCTTGGAGGCAAGGTCCCACGACTCTGGGCCCGCCCATGGCCTCCCTGGGTTGGCTAGGCTCCCCTGACCAAGACCCCAGCCTCATGATCGCTGGTACCTGGGACCCCTGCCCACCCTGACACATGGGTACAGAGACCTGGGAGCTGGGCCTCCCTCACCCTCTGCGACTCCCAAACCTCATCAGCCCCATCAGGCTTCTGCCCCTGCTGGGCCCACCCCCTTTCCCGCACAGAAGCAAGACGGAATCAGTGGCACTTAAAGTTTAAAAAAAAAAAAAAAGACAAATCATAAATCAGAGTAGAGTTCCAACAAGCACCCCAGCCCGTAGCAGGGAGACTTGGGGTCTGGCCTTTTTTTTTTTTTTTTTTTCGCGGTACGTGGGCCTCTCACTGTTGCGGCCTCTCCCGTTGCGGAGCACAGGCTCCGGACGTGCAGGCCCAGCGGCCATGGCTCATGGGCCCAGCCGCTCCACAGCATGTGGGATCTTCCCGGACCGGGGCACGAACCCGTGTCCCCTGCATCGGCAGGCGGACTCTCAACCACTGCGCCACCAGGGAAGCCCAGGAGTCTGGCCTTTTAACTTCTCCTCCACCAGGGTGGGCCTGGGATCTCTGAGGGGGCGTGGTGCCCACCCATGCCCAGGACTGAGCCATCAGGGACAGACTCCCCACCCCCAAGTCTGCAGCCGCACAGGGTTACAGGCTTGGGGCTGGGGCAGGCTCGGACTCAGCCCTGGACGCTCCAGGGTCGGCCCACATCTCACCCACCCCCTCCCCGCCTCTCCCCTGCAGGATGGGCCTGCTGCGTGTCTCTCCCTTCCTCTGCACACTACACTTGGGGGGTCTGAGCCACCCCCCTCAGCCCAGCTCGGCTCAGACCGACCCCCACTCTGTCCCCCAGACCTGCAGCACAAGGTTTCCCGGCCGTACGCTGGCCTGTCCTCCCAGGGGCCCGGGCAACCTCCATATGCAATCGGTAGTGAGCAGCTGGGCCCCGCAGACACTCATGCACTGTACGTGCCATTCTCCCATGACTTTTTGTACTTAATGTATGAAAAATCCAAACTAATATTGCTGTAAAAAGGAGAGACAAATTAATATAGCTTATTCTATAAATATATCTGTATATAAAGTTTTCTGTATATTGTATAGAGCTGTGTATAAACTGGATGTAGAAGCACACTGGCCGCCTTGAGTGACCTCTCTTCCCTGCAGGTGGGGTGGAGGCTGGGGCAGGGTGGCGGGAGGGGACCTCTGAGGTTGGCTGTCACCACTGCCGATGCCCTGGTCCAGGACCACACTTTGAGTTGCAATGAGAGACCAGAAGACCCTCAGAGCCCCATTTGAATGGGGGGCAGCTCGTTGTTGAGCCCTACCTGCATGAGGTACATGCCAGGGGCTCCGTCTGACCTCATTGGGGCCTTGAAAGATGGGGCTTCTTAGCCCCTTCTCCCTGAGGGGTCTGGGGCTCCGAGAGGGTAAGTAAACTGCCCAAGAGCACAGAGGGGTACCAGGCAGGTCTGACAGTGCCCGCCCCTTCCCCCCAGTGCTGAGAGCCAGGGTGGGGTGAGGGCGCTAAAACTCCCTGGCTGGGTAGCACTGGAATGCAGGGCCCACTGGAAGTCTTTGCTGAGGGCTTCTCTAGGAGGGTACAGAAGACCTGGCCAGGCTCAGGGCACCCCAGGTGCACCCTCCCAGCCTGGGCCCGGGACAGGGAGGCCTGGGGAGTGGCTGCAAGGCCACGGTGGGCAGGCAGCTGGGCCTCCAGCCAGCCCCGGGCCCAGGCCTGCCCTCTCCTCGCAGCAGATGGCGCTGTTCCTCTAGCCAGTCCCAACGGGACCTGCAGCGTGCAGCCCAGGCACTGACCCAGCCAAGTTGTGACCGGACCTTGACCTTCCCCTCCCCACACTGCCCACCCTCCCAGCCCTGAGTCCAGAGTGGGGAGTTGGAGAGGATGATAGAAGAGTTCTGTCTTCACCCAGGCCTCTTTGAACAGAAGAAACGGAGGCTACATAAGGGTGGAAACTTGCTCAAGGTCACTCAAGCCTGGGGACAGATCCAGGACCAGAACCCAGGCCTCCAGGCCAGGACTCCGGCCTCCACCCTCGCCTCACGGTTTTCAGAGGTTCTTCACACCCTGTAGTCTCATTTGGTGTGCATATTATCCTATCTAATTAGTGGAGCAGAAGCAGAAGAAGCTGAGGACCAGAGAGGTTCTGTGACTTGCCTAAGGTCACACAGCCAGAGCGAGGAATGGGGAGGGCCCCTCGTGAGGAGCAATTCCGGGAAGAGCTGGAGCAGCGCTTTGCCTCTCAGACCCTCGGATGTCCCCTTCCGTCTCCGCTGGGAGGGAGGTGGGAGAGAGGTTACCCTGCAGGGTCCCCAGCCTCCCTGACTCCCTGGGTTCACACCCACCACCCTCTGGGCCCTCCTCTCTTCCTCTGCAAAATGGGCGGATGCCAGGGCTGCGTGGGCCCACGGGAGGCCTGGAGTGCTGCGGTAGGGAGGGTTCTGTCCACAGAACCCCACCCTCTCCTGGGCTGGCCTCCAGCCCGTTACTCATTAACCCTCAAGTCCCTGCCCCCCTTTCCCCAGGGCTGCCTGCTGAGCTGCCAGCTCCTCCTGGCCCTACTGGCACTCAAAGGCCAGCACTGGGCACTGGAAACTGACCTGGAATCAGAGAAAACACCATTTATCAATCACTTCCCTGGTACTTTACCTACACCGTGAGGTGGCAATAATGGGCTGATTTAGAGATGAGGCCTCCAAGGACCAGAGGACAGGGCTTGGAGAATGGCTGGGCCAGCCCACAGGGACAGCCATGTCTGCCGGGCCAGGACTGAAATCTCGGTCCCTCACTCATGTGGCTTGGTGGGGCGGGGGTACCAATGGGGACCCCTCTCCATGGATGAGCCCCTCAAGGTCCTGATTGTGCAAGGCTCCCTGGGGCTCCCTCGCCAGTCTCCACCTCCTTCATTATGGATTTGGGGGTGGCAGCCTCGACTCTTAGCTGAGCCCTGGAGTCTGGGACCTTTCAGCCACCCTTCTCCCCCAGCCCAGAGATGAAGATCCCTGGGGACCGTTGCTCCTTTGCTCAGTGGCCCAGTGGAGTCAGGGGAGACGGCAGGGCTAGAACCTCCGAGCGAGGCCAGCTCCCACGGGATTAACAGGAGGCTGCATCCCCCCCCCACCCCCCGCGCAACTTCAAGGCTGACCCAGAGACACAGTAATGCAGCCTGCGAAGTTGGGTGTTGGGAACAAAACATGCATAGCCCACCCACCCATGGCAAGGGCAACGCATAGCTCATTGGGATGGCCCTCTGATGGTGGACTTTTTGGTACCCTGTGGGATGTGGCAGAAAGACCTGCTGGTGGGGGAGGCTTATAAAGAAGCCGGTTTTCCAGCCAGTCCTGGGCAACTGCTAAAATGAATTCACTTTTAAATATCACACGGCGTAGGCGGTGTCTACTGTGTCCACAGGCAGACCTGACCCGGGTGTGGGAGGGGGCGGAGCAGAGAATAACAATTGTCTTAAGGGAGGCTGCAGAGGGGGAGAAACCTCTGGGGTGCATCAGCTGGAAAAGAATAGGCGTCTCAGTGTGGCCCTCTCCCCCGCCCCCGCTTGGCCCGGCCCCTGCGTGGGGGAGCACTGGTCAGCACACACAGCTGGGGCCTCCAGCAAAATCCCATTCTATATATCTAAGAGCAACAGCTCGGAGAGCGGCCCCTGGGGGACAAAACCTCATTGTGAGGTACCCGCCGGCCTGGGCGTCCCCTCCCCCAGCCCCAGAACTGTCGTGGCATTGACCCTCCTCGGCGGGCCACCACAGGCCTGCTGACTGGGCCACATCTGGGGCTCAGGCCCTGGCCGTCCCTCCCCTGTGGCTGGCCACTGGGGAGGGGGAGGGTGGCCTGGGAGGAAGCCGCTTTGCAGGCTCTCACCCCCACCCCTACCAGGCAGCCCCACTTGTACCCCACTCTCCTCTGGGGGGCCACTGGTGGGCAGAGTTGAGAGCTCTGGGCTGGCTAGGCTGGCATCTTGATCTGCCAGTGAGTCCTCCCACCCCCCAAGGGCCTCAGTTTCAGTTTTGTCTTCGGTCAAACAGTTCTGGGGTGGGATGGGTTTTTCCAGCTCTAACCTGCTGTGTCTGAGGACCCAGGGAGGCTGTGAGCTGAGTCACTCTGTAGTGAGATGATTCGCTGGGTCCAGGATTCCAGAATTCTCTGCTTCCAAGGTTTCAGAGGTCTAGGGTTCGGCAGTGTGAAGCTGCCACCATCCATTCATTCATCACATATTTATTGAGCACCTACTGTGTGCCAGGTAGTGTTCTTGGTGCTGAAGCTAGAGCAATCACCAAGCCAGAAAAATCCCTTACCCTCATAGAGCTTCCATTCTCGAGGGAGGAGAAGGATAATAACAAAGAGTAGATACAACTCTTTTATGTGGGGAGAAAGAAAGGCCTAGGTAGGGGGAGTTGCTTTCAATAGGATGGTCAGTGAGGTGATGAGTGAACTGAGACCTGACTACTACAAAGGAACCAGGCCTGTGGGATCAACATTGCAGACAGACGGAACAGCATGTTCCAAGGCCCTGCGGCAGGGAAGTCCCTGGTGGTCCAGTGATTAGGACTCCGCGCTTCTACTGCAGGGGGCACGGGTTTGATCCCTAGCCAGGGAAATAAGATCCTGCATGCTGTGTGGCCAAAAAAAAAAAAAAATCAAGGCCCTGTGGCAGGTGTGGGTCTGGCATATGTGAGTGAAGGCAAGGAGGCCTTTTGGTGGCTGTGACTTAGTGAGCAATGGAGAGAAAAATAGGAGCTGAGGTCAGCGGTACAGGCAGGGGCAGGTCATACAAGGCCTTGGAAACCAGGGTGGGAGTTTAGATATTGTTTTTTAAATGTTTATTGAAGTATAGTTGGTTTACAATGTTGTGTTAGTTTCTGCTGTACAGCAAAGTGAATCAGTTATACATATATAATGCCATTTGCAGCAACATGGATGGACCTAGATATTGTTTTGAGTGCAAAGGGAGACCACAGGTTTTAGCAAAGAGGTGAAATGATCTGATTTACATTTTAAAAAGAGTAATTTGGGAGGATGTTAGAGGAGATTGGGTGGGGAGAGAGGCTGTGCAGTTGGGCAGAAAAGAGATGAGGGGGCACCCACAGGGGTGGAGGCAGAGGGACAAGGCTGGTGGGTTCACTCAGGACCCTCTTGGATGACTGAGGGGGGAGTTTCCGAGGTCAGCCAGGATCTGGCACTGATGCTGCCTTTGATGCTAATTACTTGGAAACCCTTCGACCTGCACTGTTCAATACCGCAGCCACACATAGCTATTTAAATTTGAACTAATTAAAATTAACTAAAATTGAGAAGTCAGTTTCTCAGTCTCAGCAGGCACATTTCAAGTACTCAGTAGCCACATGTGGCCAGCGGCGACCATGCTGGACAACGCAGAGAGCATTTCCATCGTCACGGAAGGTTACACAGGACAGACTTCCTCAGACGGTACTGAACTTCACTGAGCCTCAGTTTCCTCATCTGTAAAATGCACATAATAGTTTCTCCTTTGTAGGGTACCTGAGAGGACAACGTGAGATAACCCCTGTAGAGCGCTCACTGTGGGCCTGGCACATAACAAATATTCGAGAAATGCAGGTTATTATTATTATTGCCGAGAGGGGGGTGGATAAAGGAGAGGAAACGGGGGATGCCTCTGAGGTTTGGTTCTGAAAATCTAAGATTCAGAAGCCCGCTATCTTCCCCTGCCCAAGGGGCGGCCGAGGACTGCGGGGGCCCTGCCCTCCCGGCATAAGGGCTGGGCCGCCCCTCGACCCCCAAGCTGGTTAGGACCCCGCGCCGAGCGCCCCCTGGAGGAGCCCCGCGTGTCCTGCCCGCCGCGGGGCTGCGGCGCGGGGATGGGGCGGGCCGGCAGGGGGCGCTGCGCGCGACGGGCGGGCGGGGCGCGTGGGGCGGGCAGGGGCCGGGCCAGTGCCGCGCGGGGGGCGAGCGCGGCGGCGGGCCGGGCGGGACCGCAGCCGGAGCCGAGCCGGGACTGTCGCGCGGGCCGCGCCGGCGATGCCGCGCCCCCGGGCCGGGCTGTAGCGGGGCCGGGGTGGAGTGTACGCGGGGCAGGCCGGACATGGAGGTGGTGGACGAGACGGAGGCGCTGCAGCGCTTCTTCGAAGGTGAGGGACCGCGGGCCGGCGGGGGCGGCGACCCTCTCGCGCTGGGAACCCGCAGCCGATCTCCCCGGGGACTGGGACCCCCGACTGTGCTTTCATCAAGCTGGGATCCCCCCATCCCCCGCCCAGAACGCCTCCTCTGGGCTGGGGCCCTCCTCTGTCTCCTGGAGGTTACTACCCACCTCCGCTGAAGTTGGGCTCCCCACTCCCCGTCCCCCAACACACAACTTCCTTGGAGCTGTATCCCCTTCCCTGCTCGGTCCTCCTTCATGCCTTCCAGGACCTGCAGTCCCCCCTAAATTCTGACACCTCCCACCCCTAGCGCACTTCCCGACGCCGGGACCCTCTACTGTGCTTCCCTGGGACCCCATCCAGGCTGGGGCCCCCAGCATGCCTTCTAGGATCTTCCATGCCTCATAGGCTGGCACCCCAGCATGCCTCCCAGAGACTGGAACCCCCGCCTAGAGACCCAGGCACCCTGTGTGCCTTTCAGGTTGGCACCTACTCCCAGCCTGACTCCTGCCCCCAGCGCCTCCCCACCAGTGCTTCCCTGAGACAGGGACCCCCATCAAGACTGTCACCCACCTTCCACAAGGCTGCTCCCTCCCCCACAGCTGAACTTCCCCTTGAAGCGGGTATCTCTTCCCTACTTAGGGCTGGGAACCCCTCCCCAGCATTCCTCTGTGGGCTGGATTTCCCCACCTCCCACCCTGGAATACTCTCGTTGGTTCTGGAACCTTCTTGAAGTTGGCATCCCCCCCCCCCCCCCCCCCCCCCGTTAACCACCTCCGCACTCCGAGACCCTCCCAAAGCTGTGAACTGCATCCTGCCAGCTCTGTGTGGCTCCTCGGGGCTGTTTCACTCACACCTGTCCCTGGAGCTATGCCTCCTCTGGCTGTGCCCCCATCCCAGGAGTGACCTCATCCCCTCACCTTGGCCCTGATAGGACCCTCCCCAGGGCTGGGATCTACACACACCCTACAATATTTTCTTCTACCCTCTCCCCGCTCCTGGCCAGTGGTTCCGAGGGTCTGCTCCTACATCTCACCCACTCCCCTTTCCTGAGTAGTCTCTGCCCCTTGAGGCTATCCCCCTCTTAGGTTCTGGGTTCAGGAGGGATGAGACCGAGTGTGGGAGGGGGTGCAGAGGTGCAGGCTGACATCTCCCAGCTTCTCAGACTCTCACTGGAACATCCAGCCTGACCCTCTGGGTGCTTTTGTGTCCCTCTCCACCAACCTCGGTAGCCCAGCCTCTGCCCCCACCCTCCTAGTCCCTAAGTCCATATCCTGCACCTCAGTGCCTTCAGAACCCAAAACTCAATGATCCAGAACCTGCCATTAGTGTGAACCTGCCCATGGCGAGGCGTGGGTGGCCCACGGGGCACACTGTGCTGCAGCTGTTGGACCACAGGGCAGTGAATTAGGGTCCAAGTTTCAAGCCCAGCGCCCAGAGCCCTTTGGAGTCCCATGAGGCAGCAAGGAAGGCCTTTCTTTGACTTAGTTTCTCCCTGTCTGTGACTTCCAGTGGAGTGGGAGCCTTTGTCCACTCTGCTTGCTGGACAGCCCAGGTAAGGGCATCCCCAAGCCTCAGGCCTCCCCACTCCAGGATTCTGGACACCCCCAGAATCCAATAAATCAAGTTTGGACTAGATGAAGTGGTTGATCCTCAGGTAATTGGGCCATTTGAGGGTCCTAGGCGTTTCCCCGTCAGTCCCGGGGGCTCTTGTTCTCCCCATATCCTTTTCCTCCTTTAAGAGCCTTGAGGGGCCTTATGGGGGCTGGGGGCTCTGGGGAGGTAGGAAGGGGACACTAGTCCTTGCTCGGGGGCCACTATTTTGGGGGTGCCCGGAGCCCGCCAGACATCCCAGATGACTCACAGACCAGGCCCCCTTGCTTCCTGCAGAAATCCCTGTGCCTCCTTCCCCCAGGACCCTGGGCCTGGGCAGAGGGGTGGGCCTGGCTGGCCCAGGCTCCCTGTCTCCTGAGCCAAACTTTCCCTCCTGGCCGTGGGCGGGGGGTGGGGGTGGGGGTGGGGGTGGGGCCTGACGCCACAGCTCAGCCATGTGGCCGGCCTGGCTGGCCTGGCGGGGAGGCTGCGCTGCTCCCTCCAGAGAGATAAGAGCAGACTCAAGAATGTCTGTGGAGAGAGCCAGGGACTGGAGAAGTGCTCCCAGAGCCTGAGATGGGGGGAAGGTGGGGCAGGCGCTGAGGGCTGGGGTCTCCGGGGCCACTTGCGGGGGAAGGCCTGGCCAGGAATTCGGTGGGCAGCGGCATGTGGGGGACGTAGTGGGGGTGTTAGGGCGCCCCTGGGCGGGGGCGCTGCTGAGTGTGCTCACGAGTGGAAGTGTGGAAGTGCAGCGGTGCTTTTGCACACGTGGATGTATTTCCCAGGAGGAGGGTGGGGAAGCAATGCATGCTTCGCACTTAGGGCTGGGGACACCTGAGCGCTCATCCTGGGTCCCGCTTGGCCTTGGTCACTCCCCAGGACAGTGGGTATGGCAGGCAGGGTCTGTGCTTTCAGCTCTGGACTTGGAGGTGGGAAAGGGCTTGGCTGAAGGGGGCAGGGCGTGCCCAGGCCCCTCGTGTGACGTGGCCCACTCTCCAGGCACACCAAGCATATGCCCTGGGTCCTGCCTGGTCCTGTGCGGTGGGCCTGGCTGTACCCTGCCTCAGGCTGGTGGGCTGGAAGCTAAGGCGCTTTGGGCCTCAGGTGGGAGGCTGGGACAGGGCGGCCCCCTCGAGGCTGGTACAGCCGGGCCCCCGTGACTGCCCTGCTAATCCCCTAGAGGGAGGCTGCGGCCGCCCAGATCGGCGGGCACAGGGCCTGCAGAGAGGGGACCCTCCGGGCAGGATGCACTGGCTCCCAGCAGGTAACCGGGGCACAGTGGCAGGTGTTCTCCTCATCACCTTGACCGGCTGGGGCCTTGGACTTCCAGAGCCCGTCAGGGACAGGGCAAGGCAGCATCGGAGGATCCCTATAGGACTTTAGAGGTTCTGACGCAGACTTGGCCACTGAGAGCTGCGTGACCCTGTGCAGAGCTCTTGCTCTCGCTGGGCCCCTTTTCCTCACCTGCAAGACAGGAGTGGGTGGCAGAGCAGGTCCTGATGACGCCCTCGACTGAGCCTTGCCCGCCAGCCCTGGGGAAGAGGGACGTTTTAGAAGGGGGAGGGTGCTGGCCCCTGGCTCCGGGGGCACACGGGGCACGAGTGAGCAGCGATCAGCACTCAGAAAGCCGGTGGGTGTGGAGGATGCCACTGAGGGGAGCTGGGCTGGAAGGGCCACCGAGAGGTTGGGGGACTGCCCTTGGCCTCTAGAGCCCCGCCAGGGCTGGAGGTGGGAGCCGGGTTTTCACTCCTTCCATACTTGATGGGTGCCTTGGCCTGGTGACTTTATTTCTCTGGCCTCATGTCCCCTCCTCGGGTAGGCAGGTGCGCTGGACCAGAGCAGGGACTTCCAATGTGATTCTTTTTAGCCACCAAGCAAAGAGAAACTCCTGGCCTCCGAATAGGACATATACACTGGACACAGGGCGGATGGGCTCCTCACAGACCCCAGACGCCAGATCCTGGTTTGAAAGCCACCCTTCCCCAGCTCTGGGATGTGGGAGGGGAGCGGTGGCGTTGGCCCCCTTTCCCAGGGCCTAAGACTGCGGCTCTGAGAGAAGGGAGTTAGCCAGCGTGAGCCAAGGCTGACACCCAGGCCTCAGCACACCCCTCTGCCACCAGGGCCTTGGGGGAGGGAGGGTGGCCTTCCTATGGGGACCAGCATCTCTGCCTCCAGAGGGCAGGAGGAAGCCCCAGGAGGAGACCACCTGACCGCATGTGGGAGAAGACGCCCACCCTGGACAGGAATCTGGGGCTGAGGCGCAGTGTGTGATAGGATGGCACTGTGCCTTGTGTCCGCCTGTCTGTCTGCAGTGCGACCAGGGAGTAGGTGGATGGGGGAGACCGCCAGACCCCTGACTCTCAAGGAGATGAGATGGAGTGCCTCTTGGGTCCACCCAGAGCCCCCCTGGAGGACTCCTGTCCCAGCCCCACCTCCCAAGGTCCTGACTCCAGCTGGAGGGGAAGTGGTAGCCAGGGGTCTGACTCATCGCCCTGTCCCCAACACGCAGCGCAGGGCCACACGGGGTGGGAGGGGGGCAGGAAATGTTCCCAAGGAATGGAAGCAACAATGACTGTGTGAACAGAGGCGGGGTGGGGGGCGCACCCCAGGAAGCTGACTCTCTGTGAGGGCCTGGCTCGGTACAGAGGAGCGGAGCCACGGAAGCCGGCTGCTTCCAACCTGCTGGCCTCAGGGCCTCTCCTGAGTCTGGGGGCCTGGGCAGAGTACCCCTAGGGGTCTTAGGCAGAGCCAAGCAGGGTGTCTGGGGGAAAGACAGGCTGCTCTGGGCAGAACGGCCTCCTCCTGGGGGCCTGGCCCCCGCTCCCTGACTCCCAAGGGCCTACAGGACTGGGGGGCCCTGGCAGCAGAGGCTGCTGGGTAACAGTCCGGCAGGGCTGCTGATTGGCTGCTGCCGTTGGACTTTGCCCACTCGATAAGGACGGGGAGAAGAAATCATTAACTGAATTATTAACCAGGGATGGCCCCGCCCCACCCAGGCTGCCTGCCCTTTTTTCCCACCTTCTTCCTCCTCACGGCCCCCTCCTCTGGGCCTCAGTTTTCCTCACAGCCTAGGTGTGTGTATGGGGGGCCTCCCCTCTCCCCTCCGTCTCCAGCCCCTGCTGCCACCGTGTTGGGCAGCCCCTCGGGTCTGTGTTGGTCATGTGCACTCCCTGGGGTGGGCTGAAGGTCGGTCCCTAGCTCTGCCGCTTACCCACGGTCCTTCTCCTGGGCCTATCACTGTACCTCTTTGTGCCTCCATTTTCCCACCTGTAGAATGGGAATACAGTTGCAGTAGGAGTACCCGCCTCTCAGGGTTTCCGTGGGGGTTAGGTAAAAGGGGCTTGAGCAGGGGTTAGGTAAAAGGGGCTTGAGCAGGGCCTCGTGCAGTGCCTGGCACGGTTCCACTCCATGAATGTCAGCCTGGATTGTGATTATTCTCCCCTGGGAGGCTTACAACAGGTATTATGCTCCCCACTTGGAGGACTTATTGGTCCATGGGTAGGTCGGTGCCCTCAAGCTTGGGCTGGGGCCTGTGGCTGGCACTGTGTGCCTTGGGAAAGCCCCTCACCCTCTCTGGGCTACTTATTCCAGGGATGAGCACACTCTGTACTCAGGAGCTCTGCTGCATGACAGGTCTGGCCCTGCCTGGTCCTAATGCCTGCTCCAGCTGGGCCTGCCCCACCCTCTACCCCAGAGATTCAGAACTTGGCCCTTGGGCAGGTGGCAGGGGGAAGGGGCTTGACTGTCCTTTGTCTGTGCCTGCCACACCCAGGCCGGAGGTTCTCGCATGTGGTGTCTCCCGGGAGTCCTGGGCCTCTGTGGAAGCGCAGGTGGTGTCCCCTCACTTCCGAGAGGGGGCTGCTGAGGCAGGAGGGGAAGGCGATGGGTCAGGCCCACTCAGGGCAGCCACGGCAGAGCTGGGCTGGGATCCCGGGTCTCCTGACCCATCACAGTTGGGTGCTAGCTTGTAGTGGGGTGGAGGGAGCCTCTCCTCCTTGCGTGCTGAGGGTCCTGACCCACCACTGATGGCTGTGCTGGGTGACTGCCATCCAGCCCCTTGACCTCTCTGGGCCTCAGAGCCCTCACTCAGATGATCTAGGTTGTGTGACATAAGCAGTGAGACCCCAGGAGTGCCAAGGCCTGGAGTGGGAGGGAAGGAAGTTGGGTCCTGAGCCCCACCCCCACTGGCCTGGACTATGCACAGGGGGCTTCAGGGCTTCCTGGCCTCCCCCTGACTCCAGGCTGCATCAGTGCAAAAATTTTCCCTCCATCTGACCTAGACCCCTCCAGCCCCGCAATGCACAACCGCAGCCTCTGTCTCTCTGAGGAGCTTGGGGACCCTCCCTCACTCCCCTCTTCATCATCTCAGTCCCCTGTGCTCTCTTCTCCCCCCATGGTTCTCCCTCCTGGGGTCTGTGGCCTTGGCGGGGGCTGGGGGGTGGGAGGCAGTCCCCATCCCCTGCTTTGCTAACTTGGAGGGGGCTGCCTTTGGCGGTGGAGTTTGGGGTCTGTGACACCAAGTTCGCTCAGCTGGACTGGCTCCACCTAGAGCTGATGGGCAGGTGTGTTGGCCTGGGCCTGCCATTGGGTCAGTGAGCATTGGTAGGCACAAGTGTAGAAGTCTGTGAGGTGCGCTGAGATGTGAACATGCCTCAGGGCCTTTGCAGTGCCTCCCCACTGCCTGGAATGCGCTTCTCAGATGTCCATGTGGCTCACCTCCTTCGTATCTTTGCTCAGTAAAGCCCTCCCTGCTATCCTGTTTAGAATTGCAACTCTTCCCCACCCTCCTAGCACCCCAGCCCCTCTCCCTGCTTTATTGTCTCCATAGCATTTGTCACCTTCTAAAATGCTGTGGATTTTACCCATCTAGCTTGTCATCTGACTCTGCATCCAGAATGTCAGTTCCATGTAGGCAGTAGGTTTTGTCTGTTTACTGCTTTATCTCCAGAGCCTAGAATTGTGCCTGATACACAGTAGATGCTCAGTAAATAATTGCGTGAATGAATGAATGAGCACACTTGGAGCATGCTGGTATATGCACATGTGTGTGTCAGTGTGCGGGGGGTGTGCCTCTGTATATGTGTATGTTCGGATGTACACGATCATGTGCGTGCCAGTGGATACATGCCTGGGAGTGTGCCCTTGTGTATGCACGTGCCTGTGGGGCATGCTGGTGTATGAACACAGGTGGGCATGGGTAACCCTGGTAGAGACCTGCTCCCACCCCAAGCTGCAGGGTCTCTACTCTGCCTCTGTGGAGAGGGGCCTTCCCCAGCCTGCCTGGCCTAGTCCCTGCGGGAGAGGGCTGGGGGCCCCCAGAGCAAAGTGGAGATCCCTAGGGACCAATGTGGGTTCCCTAAGAAGAGGCCACAACTGTTGGGCCCGCCTCTGTCGGACCTGGCTTGGGAGCATCTTCAGGCTGTGAGTTCAGCCTTGTGTGGACCTGAGGACAGGGTGGCAGCTGTGTGGGGACTAGGGGAGGACATAGCTATAGCCCAGGGGTAGCTGAAGATTTCAGGTCCCCTGGAGGATCTGGGTCTCTGCAGGCAGGAGGCAGGGCTCTACCGCATTTTTGGCAAGAAGTTGAGAGGGAACAAAGACAACCGTGGATCAGATTTAAGGACCTGATGGCAGTGACTCCAGAGCTACATCCTTGTCATTCAGCCCCAGGATAATTGGGGATTTGATGCAGAGGTGCAAAGCGTAGCTTGCAGAATCAAGCATTTGGCCTGAAGGCATTTTGAGTGAGAAGGCTCTGGTCACAAGTTGAAGCCTGAAGTAGTTGTCATATTAATCAATTAATAAAGATTAATAAAGATCGAAAGTCCAAACCAAGGGAGGTGAGAGCCCTCTGTGCCCCGTCCCAGTGTGAACTAGTTTGGTGCATGTTGATCAGCTCAGTCAATACTGGGAAATGAGCCACAGCACTGGGGGCCCTCTGTGACTGGGGTGATTGAGGAGGGACTGCCAGGGGAGGCAGGCAGTCACAGAAGGCTTGCCCACTGGAGAGGGGATGGCTAGAGCCAAATACTGGAGGCTGGACTGTGCCATGCGTGTGCCAGAATAACATCATGGCACAGGTTGTGCCTGGGCAGGAAAGGAGGTGGGAGTCCCAGGAGAGGTGGGGACAGAGCGATTTGAGGAATGGCCTTCTGGGGGTGAGGAGCTTTCCCACCATCTCACTGAAGACTCACGACCACCCCGTGACGCAGGGATCTCCTTCACTTGAGAGAGAAGGGAACTGAGGCACAGAGAGGTCAGGTCACTCGCTGAGGGTCACGCAGCAGTGAAGGGGGACCCGTGTTGGCAACCAGGCCTCTTTGAGCCCAGGGGTCCCTTAGGGCATTATGGGGATGCCAAGGTGGGCAGTTCCTTGACCACTGCTGCCCTGGCCCAGCCATTGCCCCTCAGGATGCCCCTCAGATTCAGATGCCTGGAGTGGACACTCAACAGCAGGGGGACAGACCTGTGTCCTGTTAGCCCCAGGTTCAGATCAGCTAGGCCTGGCCGGCATCCTTAGGCCATGGCCTGCCCTGCACACGGCCACGTGGCCGACGGGATTTCCGCCATGTTTGGGGCATGAATTGACAAGTGCCCCATTGACGGTTGAGGGGGAGGGTGTGGGCAGGGCACAAGCCTCCCACTGTGCCGGGTCCCCACCCTCCCCCGTTCCCCGGGACAATGGCCGAGACTCAGCCAGTGGCCACAGCTGGTGGGGGGGGGCATGAGCACGAGGGGGCAGGAAGGGAAGGGTCCAGGGTGGAGGACCACCTGGGCCCCCATCCGCCCTCATCCCGCACCTGGCTTGTGTCCCCTCGGTTCCTCTTCTGCCTAGCTGGGTGGCCTTAAAGGGAGGAGGAGAGAGGAGGGGAGGGGCTTCCTTCCCACAGCCCCGATCCCGCCTGCCTGGGAAGGAGCAGTGTCTGGCTCCTGTTAAAAGCAGGTAATAAAGGGCCTAATTAATGAGGAGCAGCTGGGGTGCATAGCTCAGCAGGGCAGGGGCAGTGCCTGGAGGGGCCCTGTCTAGCCCTGGACCCTGGCCACGGCATGGCCGGGCGGAGGTGCCCAGACTCAGACAGGCCTGGTCCCAGTGCCCCGCTTGCCACTTTGCTCATTCATCCCGTGAACATTTATCGTGTGCCTGCAGTGTGCTTAGATGCTTACACCGCTGAGAGACAAAACGGGGCAGGACTCACAGCCCAGTGGCCACACCTCTAAGCTATGGGAAAGGCGGTTATCCTTTCTGAGCCGCAGTTTCCTCATCTGTGAAAGAGGGAACAAGAAAACCACCTACCCCGTAGGGTTGTCATGGGAATTAAATATGAGCCATATAAAGTGTGTGGCATGGCTGGGCAGAGTGACCGCTCGGTGAGTGTGTGCTATGGGCAGTGGGTGGGCAGAGAACTGATTCTTCCCCCGAGGTGGGTGCTGGGCAGGGGAGCAAAGAGCCTGATGAGAAAGTAGAAAAGGAGGCCGCTCAGGAGAATGGGGGAGTCAGACGTGGCCTCTCGGAGGAACTTACATTTAAGCCAAAACCTAGAGTCACGAGGAATGGGAACAGCATGTGCAAAGGCCCTGATGTGCAAGTGGGTGTTTGTCCCAGGATGGAATGAGGCGGGGGCTGGACTGTGGAGAGTTGCAGGGAGGGGCACTGAGGCAGGAGCTACCACGGGGGCAGGCAGGGGGTCGACCACGCCAGGCCTTTGACTGATGAGGGTTCTGGTTATCCTGAGCAATGGGAAGTTGAAGGGTCTGGGGAGAGGGAGGGCAGGGATGCTGGTTTGTGACCTGGTGGTGCCACCTTCAGGCTGCGGGACCTTGGGCAGCCTCCCCACCTCCCGGGGAGGTCTTGAGGATCAGCATGAGACACTCTTAGCTTCCTTCCTGACGGGTATCTGCTGCTGCTCAGCGGAGTTCCAGGATGTTCCAGCGTTCTTTGGGGAGCAGTGGGGGAGGGGGCCCTGCCTTTCTCCTGGGTTCCTGGGGGCTCTGCCCCAGCCTCAGGAGTCAAGGAGCCACTCCACCCTGTCCTGCTGGAACGTTGGGTTAGAGATCGTTTGTGTGGTTCATGGGATAGGCAGGGGGCATCTCCTGGGTGGCTGGACCATTTGGGACAGGCGGTGAGGACCCCCAGAGAAAGAGGAGGTGTGGGGTCAGTGTTCCTCAGGAGGCCCACCAACCCCCCAAACCTCATACTTCTCTCCCACCCATTGGCCCACCCCCACCCTGCCCCAGTGGCTCCCCCCTCCCTCCTCCATCCTCCCGTCCGCCCGGCCCCTGGCACCGAGGGTCTCTCCTCCCCCCAACCACATCTGGTTCTCGTTAGGGTCTCCCAAGATGCCTCTGTCTGAGGCACCCCCCATCCCAGGGGAGGTGGGCAGGAGGATTAGGGGTGATTAGGAGTGCTCCTGGCCAGGGGAGGAGGAGGAGGGGAGGAGGGGGCCTGGCCTGTTATAAATAGCAGCACCATGACTCTATCACCCCATCATTCACTGTGGATTCCAAGTTCAGTCTCAAAACCCTGCAGCTTCAGCAGCCAAGGTGGGAGTGACGCTCCAGTACCCCCTCCCTCCCCATCTCCTGTGCCTGGTCCTCCCTCAGGACCACCCGCTCCCCCTCATCCAGTGGGGGCAGCCCAGCTTGGCTGGGAAGCCTCAGCGACCACCAACTACACTTTCCCTCTTGGAGTCAGGCCCCTGCACTTGAGTTTGGCTTCTCCTTACTGTGTGGCCTTGGGCAAGAGGCTTGACTTCTCTGAACAAAGGGGATGATGCTAATAACAAACACCAAGTCTGCAGGGGCGATTGGGAGGTAAACCCGTAAAGCACTTAGGATAGTGCTGGGGCCTGGCAGGCACTCAGTGTGAGCCACTCTCATCGTCACCATTATAGGCTGGGAGAATTATGTCACAGTGCACAGGAAGAGCCTGTAGGATGCCTTACATATGATAAACTCCTATGATTACTAATGTACTCGGCTCTGAAAGTGCCTGGCACACAGCAGGCGCTCAATAAATGGGACCTCCGGTTAACAGGGAAGGACGGGGTGGGGGTCCTAGAACCTCGGCATGCAGCCTGGTCATTCCCAGCTTGAGAAGCTCCCCTTGCCCTGGGCGGCCATTGGCGGTGCTTGGTGGGTGTCCCTTGTTCCTGGCTGGGTGAGTCCGGTGTGGGGGCCAGCAGGAGGGCCTGTCCCAGGCAGCGCGTGACTCCTAGGAGGGCTTAGCCACTCATTAATCACCTAAGCGGGGCTCAGCATTCTTGAAATGCCGGCCAGGGCCAGGGAGGGGCCTGGGCTGGGGGTTCCTGGGGACCCCAGGGCTCTGGGGAGTAGGGACAGCCACTCTGTTTGCTGAGCACCCACTGTGTTCCGGGCACTTTATATACCTTAACTTGTTTCATCCTCAGAAGAACCCTGTAAAGTGTTAGCTGTTCATGTCCCCATTTTACTGAGGCGACTGAGGCTCAGAGAGGGTATGGGACCTGCCCAAGGTCACACAGCAGGGAGTAGGTGAGCTAGGATTTATGACTGGACCTGAGCTCTGTTCCCAGGGTTCACCAGGGGAGGGGGCATGCGGCGCAGACCCCAGACTCAAGGCCTAGGGGCCTGTGGGAGGGGCGCCTCCTGCCTCAGTGGGGCCAGCCAGCCCAGGTCAGCAGTGTGGGTGGGGCAGTCCTCCATTATCGGAGTTGACGCATCTCCCACGTCAGCCCCCTTATCACCCAGCACTCCAGCTCCCCCTGCAAGGTGACCCCGGGAGTGGAAAGGCCAGCGCCTCCCCCTCTCCTTCGCTGCTGATGCCCAAGAGCACTGGGCTGCCTTTTCTGTGAGTCCCTCCCGTTGGTGGGGCTGGGGCTAGCGGGAAGGGCCCAGGAGAGGTCAGGCAGAGGAGCAGTGCTCAGGCCACCATCGTTCCCTGCCAAACCTCTCTGGGGCCGTTTCCTCCTCTGGGCTCAGCCCTCGATGTGGGGGTGATGGGCACACGCAGTGAGGGTGGGCTGGGCACTCCTGACTCCTACCCCTGCTCCCTCGCCACCTGCAGCTGAGGCCCGGGGTTCAGGAGTCTCCCCCAGCCCCATGGGCCCCCCAGGATGTGTGGTCCAGCCCAGCCAGGCCTCCTGGTCCCGGCTGCCCGCAGCTGGGCCATCTGGAACCGCCTCCCGGAGTACAGAGCAGGACAGAGTCAGTGAGTCTGGGTCTGAGTCAGTGAGGGGGGTGGTATCCGCTGGGCACCCGGCTAAATAAAGTGCCTCGTTTGCTCCTCACAGCACCCTGTAAGACGGGGAAACGGTTACCCCATTTTATAGACAAGACGAAGGGACTAGCTCATGTCACAAAGCTGGAAAGGAGAATGGAGGGGCAGGAAGCGGCCGGTCTGTCCAGACCTGCTCTCTGGGCCCCGCCCCTCCTTGCAGAGTCCAGCTGGCCTTGTGGACTGAGGGCAGCATCATCAATACCTCCTGGAGGGGTGTCAGGTGGGGGATGATGAGGGACTCCCCCTCCACGTGGATACACAGATCGGGAGGGCCCAGCCTGGGGAGAGTTGGGCTGGGCCCAGAGGCCTAGGAGTCTCGGGAGCCGATCTCTCCCCTCTCTCACGCCCACCCCTCCCCCACAGGCCACGACATCAACGGCGCCCTGGAGCCCTCCAACATAGACACCAGCATCCTGGAGGAGTACATCAGCAAGGAGGACGCCTCTGACCTGTGAGTGGCCCCCGCGGCAGCCCAGCCCCTTTGGCCTCCACCTGGGAGGGGTGACGTGGCCCCGCCTCTGAAAGCCGCTCCTTTCCCAACCACTGAGCCCTCTGCAGCGTCCAAGCCGCCCTGCAGGTGGGAGCCCCGGGAGGGGCGGGGGGGGGGGCCGGGCTGGCGCTGAGCTTCTGCCCTTCTCCGCAGCTGCTTCCCTGACATCTCTGCTCCAGCCAGCGTGGCCTCCTACCCCCACGGGCAGCCAGCGATCCCCGGCTCCAGCGGGGTCCACCACCTGAGCCCCCCCGGGGGCGGACCCTCCCCGGGTCGCCATGGCCCCCTCCCACCCCCGAACTACAGCGCCCCGCTCAACTGCAACAACAACAACGGCATGGGTGCTGCTCCCAAGCCCTTCCTGGGGGGCTCTGGGCCCCCCATCAAGGCAGAGCCCAAGGCTCCCTATGCCCCCGGGTGAGTGAGGGCAGTGGGGGTGGGGTAAGACGCAGAGGCCCAGGCACAGGCGGCCTGTGGGACCAGTGATGGGGGCCTTGGAGGTGCCGGCCAAGGCTGGGCAGTGGGGATCGGGCTGCCCTGTGGGTAGGTAAGGTGGCTGGGGGACCAGGGCCAGGCTGAGGAGGCGCTCACTGCTTTGTGCTAAGGCAGTGGACAGCCACGGAGGGTTCTGAGCAGGGGAGTCATGAGGGCTGACCTAAGTGCTAGAAAAATCTCCATCCCCGAGAGAGAGAGCTGTGTGGAGAGTGGCGGGGAGGGAGTGGGACTGGAGGCAGGAGTGTTTACGTTCAGGGGAGCACCTCTACACGCGTGCAGGCACCCAGGGCACCCAGACCCCTCCCTGCACCAGGCCTATCCAGTCACTCGTGCATTGATAGCTGCTGTTTCCCGCGGCCTCAGGGAGTTGGCCGATGGCGCAGGTGCGGGACCTGAAGTTGGTGCAGATGTTGGGACCCTACCCAAACCGGCCCCCCAGGTCCTCCCCGGCTCCTCTCCAAGGAATCCACGTCAGCGCCTGACCCAATGGCTCAGCCTGGGCCTGGCTGTGACCCAGGGTTCCAGGTGGCCACCAGCCCAGCCAGACTGCAGGGCAGTCCACAGGCACATGCTCGTGGGGAGAGGCAGGGAGCGTGGGTCTGCTCGGCTCTGCAGAGGGGCTCGGAGAAAGTTCTGGGTTCCCCAGGCTCAGGCATGGGGCAGGTGACCCCATCTCTGGGTGGAAGGATGACAGGGTGCTAGGAGCACAACGCCGGCCAGGCAGCCCGGCTCCGTCTCCAGCTCCACCATTTCCGGCCTTCTGGGTGCTAACCCATAACCTCGGCACCCCGGCTGTGAAGTGAACCCCGAATGCTTCCGCCCCCGTGTGACTGTGGAAGTCAGGGGAGGAAACCCAGAGGAAGTACTGGGGGGACAGTGGCTGTGTCTTGACTTACAGGGGGAGGGCCGTGGAGGGGAGCTGGGGTGCCAGGCAGGGGTGAGCCATTTCTGCAGGGCAGCTGGCTGCTTGAGGCACAGAGGCTGTCCCTAAGCCACAGGCCCTGAAGGGCAGGGAGGGAAGGGAACTGACACATAATAAGCACCTGCTGGGTGCCCGCTACTGTTCTCCATGCCTCTGCGAGAGCTCATCGACTGTCCCCAGTAACCAGCTCCTGGGGGACCCCAAAACCAGCCAGCCTGCGAGTAAAGCCCCTCCCCGCTCACAGCAGGATTCAGATGGCACACTGGGGCCATTTCCTAGAGAGAGAAAGCGCTTGTCCAGAACCACTCAGACACGCTGTGGCCCCCGGGCCGCTCCAGGGCCACTGCCCCCACCCATGCCAGGCCCTGTTCTAGGTGGTAAACAAGGCAGGCACATCCCTCCTGTAGTGGCTCCTGCGGTCTAGTGGGGGAGGGAGTGACTAATCAATAAATCAGCAAATCGAGGACTCGTGAGCACCGTAAGGAGTTACAAGGAAGAACACAAGGTCCTGTGGATTTGGCACATTTGATAGGGGCCAGAGGGTGAGAAAGACCTTTACTCAAGGCCGCTGTCAGGGCAGCGCAGGGAGTGGGGGCAGATGGTGGACCCGGAGCTGGAGAGGCCCTGGTCAGCCTGCTGGGCGCAGCAAGGACCGAGCCCCCATCACCTTTTCCTGTCATCTTCACACGGCCTGCAGGCTTTGGGTGAGGGATGGCTTGTCCAGGGGAGCTGGGGGACCCTGCAAGCAGCCCAGGGCTGTGTCCACAAGAGCTGGGCCGCCTCAGAAGCTGCCTGGGCATGACGGTGGGCAGCCTTTCCAGACATGGGGACCAGGATGGCCAAAGAGTGAGATCCCTCAGAGGGTGGCCGCAGCCGCCCCCTCTGGGCGGACTCAGGGTTCACGCAGGACGTGTTGACCTCTCAGAGTTGAGTTTGTTCTTCTGCCCGAACCACTGATAAAACAAAACCTGCAAGAAAAAAATAAGTGCAGGCCTGGCGAGCTGGATCCCTGCCCAGCCTACACCTGCCTGTGGCAGGGCAGCCCCCCTGGTGACCCACTGAAGTTTCCCAGGCCCGGCCCCTAGAGTTTCCAGGAAGTGGGACTTCAGTGGGTGCAGGAAGGAAAGAGCTGGCCTGGCCCTTCGGTCTGCAGAGGGAGTCCTTGAATCCCTGTGCCATCATCAGGGACACAGGTGACACGCTCCCAAGTGCCCTGTAGGTCTGAGGGGATGCTGGGCCAGAGCCCAAGGCCTCCACCCACAACTGGGCCCTGCCAGGCACCCCAAGGTAGCTGGTACAGAGAAATGCCCATAACGGAGGCTGTGAAGAAACCTCGAAGCCTCCAGCCCCTGGGTCTCCGGGACCCTGCCCTGCAGAAGAGCTGCCCGGCTGGAAGGCAGGGGCTCGGCTGCCCACCCGGAAGGCAGGGGCTCGGCTGCCCACCCAACCACCCTTTCCTCTTGCTTCACAGCACGTTGCCAGACTCCCCTCCAGACTCTGGCTCCGAGGCCTACTCCCCCCAGCAGGTGAATGGTGAGTCCAGCGGGCACCGCCCTCCCCCTCTGGGGTTTGGGCAAGTGGCTGGGGCGGCCTTATCGGGAGGGAGGGAGCAAGCAAGGGAGGGAGGGGGCCAGCGGCCGCCCAACAGGCCCAGATTATCGCTGGTCAAATACTCCCCGGCGCTGGCTATTGTTTCCCCATGGGCGGGTGGGGAGCCTGGCCCTGCCTCTGAGCAAGTGTCCCTGCCGGTGATGCCACCCGCCTGCCCGCCTGCGCCATCATGGACGCGCCCTTCGGCGGTAAGTGGGCGGCTGGGGGAGGCTGGGTACAGCCTGGACACAGGCCTGGCTGCTGCCGGGCCCACCTCACCTTGGGAGGTGCTCAGGGGTGCAGTGGCCCCCAGGTGGCCAAGAGCAGAGGGATCACGGGCAGCCCGTCTCCCCACAGCCCAGAGAGGGGTCAAGAGTTCTGTTTATCTTACCAAAAACATCTCTGGAATGCCTCCTGGGGAACAAAGGGAGCTGGGGCCTCCCCCCTCAGGCTGGGGGGCTGGCCCCTGGGGTAGCCGGAGGGAGGAGGGCCCCTGCAGGACGGCGCTGGGGGTCCCGGGAGACTCCTTCCTGAGGTTCAGGGGAGGAGCAGGCCTGAGAGGGGCTGGGGGAGAACCTTGGGATGCGGGACCTCCCCAGGGAGCCGGGCCAGGCCCGGCCGGCCCTGGGGAAGGAGCTGGCTCAGATGGGGCGAAAGGCTGCCCACCCCCTGGGCAGGGTCTGGCCTCCCTGCCTGGGCCTGTAGTGGCCAGCCTCTAGGCTGCCCAGCCTCCTCCCACGTGGGATCGGCGGGAGGGCAGCCCCCAGGCTGGGCTCAGGACGGGGCCGGTATCAGGAGACCCCGCCCGGGGAGAGCTGGTGCTGGGAAACCTAATGGCCACCCCGTATCTCTCCCACAGACCCCCATCTCTTGCGCACCCTAACCCCTGAGAGCCTGTGCCATGTGGGGGTGCCCTCCCGCCCGGAGCACCCCCCCCCACCGCCCCCCCCACCCCCGCCTCACTACCCCATCCTGCAGCGGGATCTGTACATGAAGGCTGAGCCTCCGATGCCCCCCTACGCTGCCATGGGGCAGGGGCTGGTGCCCACCGATCCCCACCACACCCAGCAGTCCCAGATGCTGCACCAGCTGCTGCAGCAACACGGAGCCGGAGCCGAGTATGAGTTGGGCAGCCTTCCCGGGGCGGGGGCGGGGCAGCGGGGGGGGGGGTGGGCCGGTGGGGGCGGGGGGAGGGGAGACTCAGGGCAGCAGCAGGTAGGAGAGAGATGGAGGTAGGGGCGGGGGTGAATGAACCCGGAAGGACCGGAGGCTCTGACCCCAGAGATGGGGGTCAGTGTCATGTATATGTATGTGCGAGCAATGCATCGGGCACTTACGGCCAAGGCCTCATAAGTACCTTATTTGATGGGCATGGCCACCCCCGTTGCCCAGATAGGTAAACTGAGGCTTGGGGGGTGGGATGCTTGCCCTACGGAGGTAGGAGGGAGCTGAGCCACGACTTGAACCTGGGACTGTGCTCTTACCCAGACACCAGTGACTTTCCAGTCACCATGGAGTCCTCGGGGTTCTGAGGAGGTTCTAAGCCTAGACCCAAGCTTCCTGCTCTGACTCCAACCCGTAGAATTGTCTTTTTATCTGTTTTGCACATTGAGATTTTGTGAAAGATTTCATTCAAGGAAAGATTCCACTGGCAAAGCTTTTTGTAAACCAGAAGGGGAAGGGGTGCTGTGTAGCCCCCACATCGTCAGCCCCCTTCCCAGGAAACTCTCTTCCCCAGCCTTCGTGGCCCAGGCCCTCTGTGGCTTGTTTCTAACCATGGAGGCTGCTCTCCAAAGAGCTGTCGCTATAAAGAGCGACACTGAGAATGACACCACAGCCAAGGGACAGACTCGTTCATTCCACAAACGATTCTGAGCACTTTGTGTGCCAGGCCGGTTGCTGGGCGTGATGGGGACACACAGACAAGTCAGGTGTGGGTCCTGCCCTCCTGGATTCCACAGTCGGGGGGGTAGGGTGGAGGGACAGAAACAGAATGATTACACAGAGTGATGGGGGAGCACTTAGGAGGTAAAGGCACAGGCTTCATGCAGGAGGTATCCCCTGGGCTGGGCGTATCCTGCTGAAACAGGGTGAAGAGGGGAGCGGGGATACTGCCCAGTGGGAGGGGGCTCGGGGAGGGCCAGCCCCCCCATGGTGCACACCTGTGTCCCCCCCAGGCTCCCCACACACCCCTCCAAGAAGAGGAAGCACTCCGAATCACCCCCCAACACCCTCAATGCCCAGATGCTGAATGGAATGATCAAACAGGAGCCCGGGACCGTGACATCCCTGCCACCGCACCCAGCTCGAGCCCCATCCCCACCCTGGCCTCCCCAGGGCCCGCTCTCACCCGGCCCTGGCTCCTTGCCCCTCAGCATCGCCCGGGTCCAGACGCCGCCTTGGCACCCACCAGGTGCACCCTCACCAGGTACATGGCTGGCCTGCTCAAGCTTTCAAGGTGGGGGGGTGGGGCCCGGGGCCCAGAGCCCGTGGCCCATGGCCGTTCTCTCTCTCTCCAGGTCTCCTTCAGGACAATGATAGCCTCAGTGGCTCCTACCTGGACCCCAACTACCAGTCCATCAAGTGGCAACCACATCAGCAGAACAAGTGGGCGACACTGTACGATGCAAACTACAAAGAGCTGTGAGTGACCTGTGCTCCCCCTCGCCCCTCCTGGTCACGCCGTCCGGAGACCCCCAGCCCTGGCATCACCGTCCTAGAGCAGGGCTGGGGAGCACACCGGCTACGAGACGGTCCCGTTTCACAGAAGAGCAGACAGGCTCAGGGAAGAGCTAGGACTGGCACTCAGGGTTCCCGACTCCTGAGCCAGCCCGAGGCCTCCTGAAGAAGGTGGTGTCCGCCAGGGAGGGGCCAGTGGGGCCAAGTCAGGGAGCAGTGGGTGGAGGGGTGTTTTCTGGCTCCCCCCCTCCCCCACTCCTCCTTCTGCATTCCAGGAAGGTAGCCGGAAGCAGAGCGTCAGCAAGGCCCTTCCAGCAGCCCCCTCCCTGGAGGGGAGGGATGAGTGGGCGGGGGAGGACTGGGTCAGAGGCTGGCCGGGCATTCCTCGCTCTCCTTCAGCACCCACCCATGTGGATTCAGCTTCCTGGGACCTGGCCAGGAGCACTCCGGGGCCACTCCCCTCACTCCCACGGAAGGCCAGTGAGGGAAGAGAGCATGGCTCACCGTCAGCTCATTTGCACCTTGCCAGGCCTGGGCAGGGTGTCTGGGACTTGGCCCTCTCGCAGCTAGACCAGCCTCCTGGAGTCGGGTGTCCCAGGCTATGTCGGGTTGTTAGCCACAGGCCCTCAGGGCTGGGGCAGGGGGTGTCCAGCTGATGTAGTGGTGAAAGGGTCCTTTGAGGCCCTGTCTGGGTGGCGGAGGGGAGGTCTTTGGCTGTCCAGCCCTATGGCCTGGTGAGGAGCCCCCATTCCTTCTACTATACTTCTTGGGCCAGCCCTGCCACCCCAGGTCCCAAGGCCAGGAAGTTGGGAGCTGAGGCCCCCAGTGTGGCCCAGGCACTTCCTGGGTGTTCCCCTGGGTCAGGCAGATGGGTGGAGCCCAGGGGGGGAGAAGTAGTGAGCTCTGGGCCTTCCCGTGGATGTTAGCCAGGCCCAAAGGCCTGTCCCCACAGGTTTGGGGACATTGTCCCTGCCCAGCTTCCTCCAGGCGGGCCCTGGGCATCCGGGGCACTGCTTGTGCCTGGGGACCTGGGTGAGGGCGGGCCAACAATCACCCCCTTTCGGGCCACCTGGAGGTCCCCCAAAGGGTCCAGACTTGGAACACCTTGCCAGCAACAGCTGCGTAAACTGAGACTGAGGCCAGGCTGCCCAGAGTGCCCCCCTCCCCAACCGGGCAGATGGAGGAGTCAGAACGAGGACGTTTGGGGGCTTGAGCAAGCTGGTGGGCAGGGGCTGGGCCAGCGCAGAGCCGGCGCCTGGTTCCACCGTTTCCGTGGCAACCAGCTGTCAGCCGCAGTGAGGCTCCACAGACGCATCCCCTCTCACCTCGTCTCCTGTGAGGGAGGGGGCTTCGGGCAGCGTTTTGGGAAGAAGCCAAGTGTGGTGAGGGGCCGTCAGGCCCCCTCCTCAGGAGTTCCCTCCCGTCCAAGTGTCTGCCCCGCCTGCCCCATCACCAGAGTGGGGTGGTCCCAGGCACGTAGTGGGAAGAATATTGGCTGAGGCATTGGCAGACCTGAGCTCAAATCCTCCTGGGGACTCAGTTTCCATTTCTGAGAAATGGGGGCAGCCCCGAGAGTGCTTTGAGGATGGGGGCACCACATGGGAAGTTGCGTTGGAACGCAGGCATGTGGGTGGGACGGGCAAGGCAAGCCCGGTGTGCGGGGCCTCGGGTGAGTGCCCCCACCTGCCCCCAGGCCCATGCTCACCTACCGCGTGGACGCCGACAAGGGTTTCAACTTTTCGGTGGGCGACGACGCCTTCGTGTGCCAGAAGAAGAACCACTTCCAGGTGACGGTGTACATCGGCATGCTGGGCGAGCCCAAGTATGTCAAGACGCCCGAAGGCCTCAAGCCCCTTGACTGCTTCTACCTGAAGCTGCACGGAGTGAAGGCAGGTCTGGGGCTCGCTCGGCAAGGAGGGCAGGGCAGGAGGGCAGGCAGGCTGGGGGGAGTCGAGAGAGCCCAAGGCCAGCTGAGTGTGTGTCCTGAGGAAACCCCTCGTGGCCAAGTCCAGTCCCCCCTTTCCGCCTGTCCTCCCGTACCTGCCCCTTAAGAGTCAGGCCCCTCAGCCCTCTTCTCAGGTACGCTTCCCGTTTCCTTCTCTACCCCGTGATCCCAAGTCTGCGCCCCCCAGCCAAGACCCCTCTTCTGACCCCGCTGTCAGCCGTCTCAGTGCCACACCCCCAAATGAACTCCCTGGGAATTTGCCTCTCTCGCGGGCCCCCTCTCTGGGAACAGGGCTCCAGGGCCCTGGTTACCTGAGCCATGAATCCGGGGCCCACTTGCCCACCCCTCACCATGCACCAGGCCCTACTGTCCCCCAGAACTCCCCTCTGTCTGGTCCCCTCCCCCTCCCCCCACCTCTGCCCTACCAGGCCACCCGCCTCCTTGTCTGCCTCCTTGTCTGACCGTCTGCTGTGGCTCCTGACTGGTGCTCTGCCTGAGACCTTTCCCATTCTTCCTTCCACTCCGGGACCCCGTCTCCCTCCCCCCAGCAAAAACCTGACCGCTAGGCTGGGCCTGCAGAGGCCTTGGGGACCCCAGCCTCACCCGGGTCCCGCCATTCGCCATTCGCGGTGCCCAGTCGCAGCCCCGCCTCCCCAAGGTGGCTCCCTTTCTCTGGGACGCCCGCTGAACACCACTCCATCCCTCCTCTCCCGGCTCGCCGCTGTTCCTTGACCTTCACCGTTCACTCTGCTGCATCCTCGGGGACACCTGCCCTGAGGCCCATCTTGACTTGAGGTCCCTCCCCTGCGATCCCCCGGCACCGCCACAGTGGTGGTTGATCCTGAGCCCGTGAGCTCCCGGGGTGGGGGTCGGCCGGGTGCGCCTCCTTCAGTGTCGTGAGCGAGTGGCGCAGCCAATGCTCGTGGAGGGGTTGAGGGGAAGTGGGTGTGGGACGGGGTCTGGGGAATGTGGGGTGGCGAGTGAGCGGGTGGCAGTGGAAGCCGGTTTGGGGTGTGTGCTCAGGGCTGGGAGGGGTGTGCGGGCGGGAGTGGGGGCCGGTGAGGGGGTGTGTGTGTGTGCACGCTCACGCATGTGCACGTAGGTGGGGGGGTGGCGTGGGTGTGGGGCTGTGGGATGTGTGGCGTGTAGGAGAAGGCACCAGCGTTTGTGGGCTGAGGGGAGGGCAGGGCCTCGGTTTCCTCAGGAGCCCCAGCTGGGCCAGGCTTGGGCCGAGAGGCCGAAGGAGGGCGGGACCAGGTGGGGAACCTGGGCCCTGAGGTGCCTTTGGCCTCTGCCCCTCCCCCAGCTGGAGGCCCTCAACCAGTCCATCAACATCGAGCAGTCGCAGTCGGACCGAAGCAAGCGGCCCTTCAACCCTGTCACGTGAGTGTCTGGCCCGTGGCGGGTGGTCCCCAGGAGGGCTCACCCTGGCAGGAGCTGAGGGGAGCACGGGAAGGCACCCACAGTGTGCACCTACTACACACTCCTGACCCCAGTGCCCCACTGCGGCCTGGCTCTCCGCAGGCCCCTTCCCTGCGCCCTGAGTACCCTGCCCCTCCCCTGCAGGGTCAGCCTGCCCCCCGAGCAGGTCACGAAGGTGACTGTGGGGAGGCTGCACTTCAGCGAGACCACCGCCAACAACATGCGCAAGAAGGGCAAGCCCAACCCTGACCAGCGGTGAGCAGGCTGGGCCCCTGCCCTGGAGCCGCTCCACTTCTGAGGACGAGGGGTGGGAGGGTGCCACCCCACTTAGCATGCCAGGCACAGAGTCCCACAGACTCACCCATTTCACAAAAAAGGGACCTGGGATTCAGAGCCCTTCCTTACTGACTTACAGATGGGAGAGCAGAAGCCTGGTTCCTAGCTGGTGGGCCCTGGGGAATTTCCGCCCCCTAGTGGACACTCAGGTTCCTCCTCTGTAAGACGGGGTGTTCATGCCCTCTTCCTGGCTGGTGGGAGCCTGGGCGAGATGACCGAGTGGGCACTGTACATCTGACCCAGGAAGGCTGGCGGGGGGTGGGGAGGCAGTGGGGCAGACCCCTGGGTGCCTCTAAAACCCCTGTGTGCCCCAGGTACTTCATGCTGGTGGTGGCCCTCCAGGCCCACGCACAGAACCAGAACTACACGCTGGCCGCCCAGATCTCAGAACGCATCATCGTGCGGGTGAGGGCCACCTCCCCGCAGAGGGCTGAGAGTCCTCCCCAGACCTGGGAGAAACAGCACCCAGGAGAGATACAGGGGTCCTCAGGAGTCAGGAGCGGGAATGCTGATCCTGCTGGGCACTCGCTGTGTGCCCTTGGGCAAGGCTCCCACCCTTTCCGGGTCACAGTGTCTCCTTCACAATAAAGTGTGGAGATGGCCAGGACCTGGTTGCCACAATGGGAGGGACAGTTTAAGCGGGGCATGGTGGGGTGAGGAGGTCTGGCTGGAGCTGGAGAGGTGGCTGCGGGGTTTCCCCCTTTCCCAGGGCGCTGCAGGTCCCCCATCCCCCAGGGCTGATCCAACCCCAACTCCTGCTAGGCCTCCAATCCGGGCCAGTTTGAGAGTGACAGCGACGTGCTGTGGCAGCGGGCGCAGGTGCCCGACACCGTCTTCCACCATGGCCGTGTGGGCATCAACACAGACCGGCCCGATGAGGCGCTGGTGGTGCACGGCAACGTCAAGGTCATGGGCTCGCTCATGCATCCCTCGGATCTGCGGGCCAAGGAGCACTTGCAGGAGGTGGGGGCGGGGCTGGGGGCGGGGACAACTGAGCGGGAGGAACTGGTGACCGGGGTTGCCCGCGGGAGGCGGGGTTGCTTTGTGGGCGGGGCTCTGTAGGGGGCGGGGCTGCAGGGGAAGGAGGTGGGGGAGGCTGGCCCTGGATCTCTGGATCCCGCGACCCTAGTAGCAGGGTCTCCCCTCCACACTGCTGCCTCCGGACGGGCCCGGGACGGGAGGCGTTCAGTTTGGCCCTGGCTCCCGCGCAGGTGGACACCACCGAGCAGCTGAAGAGGATTTCGCGCATGCGGCTGGTCCACTACAGATACAAGCCGGAGTTTGCCGCCACTGCTGGCATCGAGGCCACGGCGCCAGAAACGGGTAAGGATTCACATGCGCAGGCTGGGATCTGGTAACCCCGACCCTGTCCTGTCCTCTGGAAACCCTACTCCCAGGAACCCCTTCCCATGACTCCTGGAAACCTGCCCCTGGGAATCCCGGCCCTCCGGAAGACCTGCCCTTCGGGCCGGACCCCTCGCCCTTTGACACTGGAAGCCTGGAAACTTGTGGCCTCGGGATCCTCGCTCCTCTCTTCCCTAGATGAATCTTGCCTTTATTCTCCTGGATCCCCGCTCCCTTTCCCCTGGGGTCCTTACTCCCTGGAATATGCCCCTATCCCTAGCCCAGGGAACCCCACACCTTGATCCCTGGAACTGTGACCCTGTGCCTCGGAGCTCCCTGCTCCGGGGCTCCCTGGATCCCAAATCTCTAGCCCCCAGAATTTCACCCTCACCGATCCCAGCCCCTGCTTACATTACGGTGCTGTGGGCAGTCCTCCCCCCAACACACACTTGGCTTGCCCCTCCCCAGGTGTCATCGCTCAGGAGGTGAAGGAGATCCTGCCTGAGGCCGTGAAGAACACTGGAGACGTGGTCTTTGCCAATGGGAAAACCATAGAGAACTTCCTGGTGGTGAACAAGGTCTGTGGAGGAGGGACTGAAGGGAGCCCAAGGGGCAGAGGGGTGGACCCGCTGGAGGGCGTTCACCCCCTCCGTAGAGACCCGGGACACTGAAGTGCCGAGAACAGGAGCATTCCCCCTGCCCCCCAGTCTTCTCCCATGCTGCTTCCAGAGCCCCCTCCCCACCCCACTGGGAGAGGCGGAGGTGGGAGGTGGGGACTCTGCCAGTGTGTGGCTGTGCGATCAAGGGCAAGAGGAACGTCCTGAGGGTCATCTTCCTCCCCTGCAAAAGGAGGGAAACGATACTTACCGCTAAGAAGTTCTAATGTGGTTATGACAAAAGCTTAAACATGGGGTTTGTTGTGAGGATAATGTTTGTAACCTTCCTGGCATGAGGATGGGCACCAATGAGAATGTGATATGTTTTGGCCTCTGCTGAAGTCTGAGACATCGTGTTCATCAGACGGGGCGATGGAGGGTGGGAGCCTCTGAGGGTCAGCGGGTTCTGACCATGGGTGGGGAAAGGTGCAGAGGTGGGATGCTGTTCGGACGCAGGCACAGGGAGCCAAGGGAGCTGAGGCTGGACGAGAGGCAAGGCTGGCCTGGGCAGGGAGCCTTTGAGTGCCCTCCTCCTGCACCCCGATGGGCCCATAGCCTGGGGCTCCCGGGGGCTGACTGTGCCCTCGACACTGGCCGTTGCCCGCTGCAGGAGCGCATCTTCATGGAGAACGTGGGTGCTGTGAAGGAGCTGTGCAAGCTGACGGACAACCTGGAGACGCGCATTGATGAGTTGGAGCGCTGGAGCCACAAGCTGGCCAAGCTGCGGCGCCTCGACAGCCTCAAGTCCACCGGCAGCTCGGGCGCCTTCAGGTGGGGGCTCGGAGCCGGGGAGGGCAAGACCCCCTTCCCAGAGGCACCTCTGACCCTGCCCTCTTGCTGCAGCCACGCAGGGAGCCAGTTCAGCCGGGCGGGCAGCGTCCCCCACAAGAAGAGGCCCCCCAAGGTGGCCAGCAAGGTGAGGGTGGGCAGGGATGGGGGGCAGGGACTGGGGCCTCCCCATCCTCGTGGCCTCCCTTTCCAGCTGGCGCCTCTCCAGGCTCACTGACTCCAAGCGCTTCCCCTCCCCTCCCTTCTGGACCCTCTAGCCCTCCCAGCCCCTGGTTTCTCCTTCCTCTCCCTCTGCCCCCCGAGGGGATGAGTACCCCAACTTCAGCAGAGCCCACCGTGGGTCAGACCGTAGGCTCCCTAAGTCTGGGCCTTTTCCCCCTTTCTTCTTGGTCTTCAGTCATCATCTGTGGTCCCAGACCAGGCCTGCATCAGCCAGCGCTTCCTGCAGGGAACCATCATCGCCCTGGTGGTGGTCATGGCCTTCAGGTGACTTGTCCCCCAGACTCTGGGGGCGGCTGGCCGGGGACGTCGGGCTGCTCACGGGCCCAGTCCTGGGGGAAGAAGAGGGCGGGGCCTGGGAGATGAAGTGGCTGAGGTTTCAGAGAAGGAAGGGGGGCTGCCGCATTCTGTCTCCTCTCCCTGGGACTGGGGAGACCCGCGTACAGGCATCACTTGGGAGTCCAGCCCCTGGGACCAAAAACCACAGGCCCCGCCCTGGAGAGAGGGTGCTGGATGGTGGCTCCAGCTCTAACAATGGCCCCTTCCTGTGGCTCCCAGCGTGGTGTCCATGTCTACACTGTATGTGCTGAGCCTGCGCACCGAGGAGGACCTGGTGGAAACTGATGGGTATGTCCCTGGAGGCCTGGATGCGGGGCCATCGCCAGGCCGGGCGGGGCTTTGGTGGGCAGCCCCGGGTCGGAGGAGCCCTGGAGACTGTCTCCTCTAAAGGGGGTTCCACCTCAGGCTCTTAGCCCGCCAGGGGTTTGTGGGGGTGGGTGGGAAGGCCTCTCTGGAAGGGGGGCAGCTGCTTCGCAGTCGTACTGAAGCCGATGTTTCTCCCTGGCCTACTCGGTGCTCCTCCAGGTAGCTGGGCCTCTGAGTGGCAGGGGGCATCTGAGCGGCCCAGGTTAGAACAGGGGGTAGGGGCAGGAGGGCCAGGGTGGGGCCTTGGGCTCTTCTGCCCACTGTCACCCTCAGTCCTTGGGCCATCTCTGACCGTGTCTTCTCTTTCTCTCCTCCCCTGTGCCTGCCCCCTTTTCCTCTCTGCTGCCCCTTAGCTCTTTTGCCGTGTCCACTTCCTGTCTTCTGGCCCTGCTCCGGCCCCAGCACCCTGGGGGGAGTGAGGCCATGTGCCCATGGTACGTGTCTGGACCAAGCCCTCTCCCTCCTGCCTCTGCCTCCTTTCTGCCTTCCTTGTCCACCTCCTCGCGCCCCTCCCGCTGCTCTGGGACTCCCAGGCCTCCTGCTCAGGCTCTCCCAGCCCCTCTGAGCTCAGCCCACCCTTCCCCAGCAGGTCCAGCCAGAGCTTTGGGACCACTCAGCTCCGACAGTCCCCTGTGACCACTGGGCGGCCGGGCACGCAGCCCTCTCTGCTGCTGGGTGTGTGCCGTGGCGTGGGTTTGGAGGGATGGGATGGGGAGCGGTGGCTGTGTTCTGGGTCGGGGGCTCTGCTGCCCCACTCCGGCTCACACAGCCTCTGGCTTCCTCAGTTACCACTGGCCCGACCAGCTCGGCCCCAGCTCCAGCCCTCCGCACCTTGGACCTGTGCTCCAGCCGCCCCTGCCCAGTCGTCTGCTGCTCCTCGCCCAGCCCCAGCCCCACCCCTGACCCTAGCCTTGGCCCCAGCTTTAATCCTGGCCATGGTCTCAGCCCCAGTCCCGGCCCCTCCACCAACCGCTCAGGTATGGCTCGCTTGGGGCCAGGTTTTGGGTTGGAGGGGGTTTTACAGGAGGCCTAAGAAAGGCCCCAAAGACTCATTGGTGGGAGGGTCTGGTCTCCTGGAGCCCAGATTGAGGCTCTGGAGAAAGACCGGGGGTTCCCCCTGAGGAGACCAGGAGAGAGAAGGGAGTCACCCAGAGTCCAGTCGGGCCCTCAAGACAGCTGGGCAGGAGGCAGCCCGTGCCTCCTTCTCAGCCTGTGCCTCGTTCTCTCCACAGGCCACAGCCAGATGGCCCTGCTGCCAGCCACCAACATCAGAGCCAAGTCCTGGGGCCTGTCAGCCAATGGCATTGGCTACTTCAAGCATCCAAAGAACTCAGACCCTGTGGCCAGCCCTGCGGTCCCCTTTCCTGGAGGCCAGGGCAAAGCCAAGAACAGCCCTAGCCTTGGTCTCCATGTCCGGGGCCGCCGAGGGGCCCCTCAGCTTGGCCTGAGCCCTGCTCAGCCCACCCAGGCCCGGAGCCAGCCAGGTACCTGCCCTACCCCCTCCCCCGCTCAGCCCAGCCCGGCAAGGCTCACTGGCTGGGGCCCATTTCAGCCCATCACCGGAATACCTGGGTGGAGAATTGTCAGTCGACAGACATTTGCTGAGCATTACTGAGTCCCAGGAATCAGGCCAGGCTGATTATATAGCGTTATATCCATCGCCTCGTTTAATCTTCACAACACTCCTGCGAGAAAGGAATCGTCCCCATTGTTCAGATGAGGAAATGGAAACTTGGGTGAATGACTTGCCCAGGGTCATACAGCCTGTTAGCGGCAGAGGTGGAATTTGATCCCAAGTCCACGTGGCTCCTTTTATGTCACCATGCCAGGGCAAGAAGGGTACTGTTCAGGGTCCCCCCAATTTTCCAAACCTCAAACCTTTGGTTTTAACAAAGCTAGAGAACCCTGTATTGGTTTTCAAACCGGGTTTCTCTGAAGTATCTCCGGGGCTGCCCTGGAGCTTGAAGGGGAGGCCGAGAACCTTCCTGGCTTCGACCAGGCACCTCTGCTCTAGGTATTGAGCTTCCTCATCAACTTCCATTTGATGGGTTTTGTGGCTTAAAGAGAAAAAAAAAAAAAAAAGCTTAGAAACTGGTTTGCCGAGATTGAAGTTCAGAGTGATGGGGAAACCCCACGGGGTAGATGCTTACCAGGCAGCCGTTTCCTGGGCCCCTTCTCTGTGACTGGCTCCGTACAGGGCACCGGGGGTGATGGAGATGGATGTGTCCTGCCCCCAAGGGCTCACAGACACGAAAACAGCAGCGTGGCGAGGCTCTGAGGGGACACACAGGCAGCTTGGCGACTGGGGAGGGCACAGAATCCGGACTGAGGTGTGGAGATGATCAGGGGAGGCTTTCCTGGAGGAGGCGACATTGAAGCTGAGTCTTTGAAGGACAGTGGGGCCCTGATTTGTGTGTGTGAATACTCCCGCCATGGCTGATTTCAAGCTACCAACTTGACGTCGCTGCACCCCGAGTTGGGAAGAGCTGTGTGCAGTCAGGAACAGGGGCCTGAAGAGCGGGCTCCTGTACGCCCCGTGCAGGGGATATGGAAGACCCATCCCTACTTCTGGGTGTCCTGGGTCCATCAAGGAGGCACACCTCAGGCTCACGGGAACTGTGTAGTCCTAGGGCTGCTGGGGAAGATGGTGGCGTGACCCCAGCTGTTGTGGGAGTCTGAAAAGAATAACCTGAAATTTATTCCTGCTGAGGTGTGAATGACTGTTGCGAGTCTCGGGCAAGGACAGGTTTGGCTGCTTCTCATTTGTGTCCTGTCTTGTCACCCTCCTTCCTGCGCCAGTGGCCTCTCTCCTTGCAGACCCAGTGCCGTCCCTGACCTCCATCCAGGTGCTGGAGAATTCGATGCCCATCACGTCCCAGTACTGCTCCTCAGAGGATGCCTGCAGGTGGGCTTGGCTACCTCCCCCCGCCCCAGGACAGGTTCCCTCTGGTGACATGAGCCCAGGCAGTCCAGGTGTTCAGATCTTGCTCCCCTCAGGGAGGAACTCCCCCCTCAAGGTGGGGCAGCCCCTTTCCAGGCCCCTGAAGGGCTCCACTGTAGACTGGGGGCTGAGGAGTTGATGGGAGGTGGCGGGGGCAGGGTGGCCTTGTTGAGGAGCCAGCTTTGCCCTTTCAGGCCTGGAAACTTCACCTACCACATCCCCATCAGCAGCAGCACCCCACTGCACCTCCGCCTGACCCTGCAGATGAAGTGAGTGCCGCCGTGGGGGATGGAGACCCAGTGGTCCCAGGCAGCCGGGGGAGGGGGCTGAGGAGGGGTGCTAGCTTTATTGCCTGCTCTATGCTTCACTGAACCTCCAGGCATCGATTCCTCATCTGTGCAATGGGCTGCTGCCTCCCAGGGGCTGTGAAGGCTGTGTGGGACAGTGAATGGGAAAGGGTTTGTAGCCGTCTGGAGCCTTGACAGCTACGCATCATTTTCAGGCAGTGAGCATTCAGTGCCCTGTCTCACTGGGGTGAGGGAGGTAGAGTGGAGGGCTGGCTAGGAGCGGGCTGGGCTGGGGGAGCTCAGAACCCCACTTCCCTGCTGACCGGGTCTTTCCCAGCTCCTCGGCCCCCGCGTCCGTGGTGCTGTGCAGCCTGATGTCAAAGGAGGAGCCGTGTGAGGAGGGGGGCTTTCCACAGAGCCTCCATGCCCACCAGGACACCCAGGTAGGAGACTGGGAAGCTGTGGGCCAGCCAGGCTGGAGCTTCCTCCCCCCGGCACATCTGGGCTCCCAAGCGGGAGAGGAAAGGGAGCCGCAGTCAAGGGTGCAGGCATCTCCATGGAGGACATTGTGGGGCCTGGGCCTCTGTGTCTCAGGGAGGGGGGCATGCGTGCACCGCTCACTGCTGAGTGTCTCCCGGCCCTGTGCCTGCCCTGACTTAGGCCTGGGGAGGAAAACAGTTCCACAAGGCCTAACCTGGGGTGAGCGCAATGGTGGAGACAGGGAGGGTGTGTGGAGGGCGTCCTGGGAGCCCGTGGCAGGGAGAGCTGACCTTGTATGGCCTCAGGGTCAGGCCAGCTGCCCCCAGGTCGTGTTTGATTAAGATGAGACCTGAAGAGCAATATGGGATCAGCTGGGGAAAGGAAAGGGGACAGCGTCCCAGGAGTAGGGGAACAGCAGGTGCAGAGGCCTGGCGGCCGGCCAGGGAGAGCATGGCGCGCTGGCAGAGCTGGAAACGTGGCGAGGGCTGTGCGCCAGGGGAGACAGGAAGGAGGCTGGACCTGAAGCTTGGGCGGGGGCCGTGGCATGGTTCCATCTGTGACTTTGGAAGATCTCTTGGGCTGTGTGGAGGGGGCTGCCTCCTGGTCTGGGAACCTGTCACCGTCCAGCTCCTGTCTGGCCACATGACCCGAAGTTGTGACTCTCAGCACAAGTTAAGGGAATTTCTTCTCACCCACTCGTGTGTTTATTCAACAAGTATCTGTTGGGGCCTCCTCTGTCCCAGGCCCTGTGCTGGGCCCAGCTGAGGGGAGACAGAGGTAGGGAAGAAAGAGGCCTTGCCTTCCAAGAATGCACTCTCTAGCCCGGGAGAAAAGAGGTGCAGAACGTAGCTTGAGTAGACGATGGAGTGGGTGAGAGCCCTGGAGGCTCAGGCCCTGGGCGGGGAGGGCTTGAATGCCAGCTCTGCCCAGCATCCGCAGAGTTTAGGCAGGTAACTCAGCACTGTCCTCATCTGTAAGCGGCACCACCTCAGCGGGTTGCAGTGCGGATGGGGTGAGCGAAGTACTTGGATGTGCCCGGAGCACAGTGGTGAGAGGGGAGGCAGTAAGAGACCAGCGGCTGTGGGCCCCCGGGTGCCTGGCACGGAGTATACACAGACGGTGGGTGCTGTTGCTCCCCGAAGTAGAAAGTGCGCCCTCCGATCTCTCTTCAGATCTCTGCTTCTCCGCTTTGTAAACCATGCCACAGAGCCAGGGCTGCGACGGCCATGGCAAGGGATGCCGGTTGGGATGGGGCAGGGGGTGGGGGGCTGCGCAGCTGCCCTGACCCCTCTGCCCCCCTCTCCCCAGGGCACCTCCCACCAGTGGCCAGTAACCATCCTGTCCTTCCGCAGATTCACCTATCACTTCCGGGTGGCACTGCTGGTGAGCACCGGGGGCCCTGTCTGCCCCCAGAGGTTCAGGGTGGGGCTTGGGGGAAGGCTGGGGACTGAAGATCACATGGCAGGACATGGGCAGTGTCAGGCGACGTCAGCACGGGGAGCGTCTCTGGCGCCCCCCACCCCCACCCCAGAGCCACCTCACTGGTTCCCACTGCCCTTCCCCCCAGGGTCAGGCCAACTGCAGCTTGGAGGCCCCGGTCTGGCCGGCCGCAGACTACTACTTCCACTTTTACCGCCTGTGTGACTGAGCTGCCCTGGGAGGCAGCGCCACAGCAGGGCCCGGGGGTCCCCGGGCGCCCCCTCCACACTGGATGCCATGGTGTTACACTGGAGCCCGCCGCTGGCACTTCCTCAGAGGAACTGAGGCGGCTCGGCCCTCCCCGTGCCTGGTGAAACTGGAAGTCCTCACACTGGAGCTGCTGGGCCTGCTGGCGGCGCCCCCAGACCATGGAGGGCGCTGGAGGGAGACCTGCCGGGCCCAGACCGGCCCGATTCACGTGTCTGGATACGGCCGATGGAGGGCTGGCGGGCGGCAGCGCCCCAGAGGCGGGGGAAGCCCGTGACTCGGCCCAGAGCCCACCCTTCCTGCCTCCCCTTCTGCGACTGGGAGCCACCCCTCTTTTGGAGAGAGGACCCGTCCGCCTTTGAGACCGGCGGGGGCTTGGCTCGAACCCTCAAGAGACTTGGCTGGACCCACGAGTCAGTGGAGGGCAAACAGCCCTCACCCTTGAAGCTGCTCGCTGGGGAGGGCTAGGTAGTGGACTTCTTAGGGTCTGACTGTTACTGGACTTGGACTTCTAAGCTTTAAGCATGGCCCAGGAGGTCTCCTCTCCCTGGGAGAGCTTGGCTCCAAGAGCTCCCAGGGCAGCTGAAGCCAGCCCTGGATGGGCTGGCAACCGACCACGTGCCTTGTGTACACTTAGTGCCTGGCTGAACCAGGGGAGCCAGTGGGCCAGGTAAGCCTTGGACCCTTGAACCTGGAGTATCCCGAAGGGAAGGAAGTTCCCTGTGAGCCCCCAGATGGCGTTGCAGCCCCGCGGCCTGGGCCCCTGGGAGCTTCCAGAGCTCACAGAGGTCTCTGAGCAGAGGAGCGGGAATCCCTGCAAGGCAGCAGGCCGGTCTCGTCTGGTGGGTGGATGCAAATAGCTTTTGCTGTTATTAATGAAAATAATTACTAAAATGCACTTAAACCCGGGCAGGAGTGGAAGGATGGACATGGAAAGCCCGGAGCAGGCCAGAGCCCTGGGGGGACACTTGAAAGGCAGGGCCCTGGCTCTGATCCGTCCCAGGGAGCCTTGAGACACCCACCCCACTCCCGACCACCAGGACTGGCCTTTCCCTCTTGTCTGCTGGTGGCCTCACCTCCCCAGATTCAAGGGCTCCCGTGCTTGGGCTCGGACAGCCGGGCTGGGGGCCCCATGCTCAGCAGTAGTCCCAGTTCTGCCCACTCCTCCCAGGAGCAGAGTGGTGGGCTTGGGTTACAGAAGAAGTCTTCTCTCAAGTGCCAACGTTAACCTTTCTTAATGGGTATGTGGAGCTTTCTGAGGCCACATCCAGGCTCATGGAAGGAGAGTGGAAATCATTTTGCCGTGTCTGCCATGGGTTCAGAAATGGGGACGGAAATGCCGTCCTTGCCCTGTGATAGTCTGCCACTGCTTTGGGAGCCAGGCCTTGCCCCATCTACCTCTCATTCTCAGCTTTGAGTGGGAGGCCTTTCTGTGGGAGACCTGAATCTTCAAGAAGCCTAGGAACCGCAGGCCCCCTTCTGCTATGGATGTCAAAGCACTTCTCGGGATAGGGAAACACAGGGGGAATGGGGGTAGCAAGGATACCTCGCCTCCCAGCCCCCTCCCCAGTGTGGCCCCTCCTTCCGACATAGGAATTACATGGCTCCCCACACCATGCTGGCGGCCGAGGCTTACTTAGCGCTGCTCTGTTCTCCTTCCTCCCACTGGGGGAACCCTCCCTAAATGCCATACAACTACCGAGCCCTGCCCCTTCTAATAGGATTCTGGGGCTTCCTCAGTGGGGGTACAAGGTCTTGGACCGCGGCCCCCCTGTGCTTAACTGGAAAGTGACCCTCCACTGCCCCCTGGAGCCATCTGGATACAGCATCGCCCCAATCTGGTTGGCAGCTGGCTGTTTCCATGCCTGGGGAGGGGGTCCTCAGTGCTGAGTTTGGGGCCAAGGAGGGGGGGGTCAACCTTGGACTGAAGTTGCCGTAAGCCCTGTGAGGGAAAGGGGCTTCAGGGAAGGCCAGTGGGCCACCTGCTGGAGGCTGACAGCTGCCTGGCGGGTGCTGGTGAGTGGGTGTCTTGGCTCCATCCCCTACCCTGGGTCCAGCAGCCTACCCCTCCCTTCCTCTCTCCCCTTTGGCATTTACTCCTGTAGCCACTGGGCCGATCTCCCCCAGGCTTCAAGCTGTACACAGCGCCTCTCAATGCACAAGTGCCCCTGCCCATGTTACAGCCCCCCGGGAAAGCCTGCGTGTGCATAGTGCGCCCCTCCCCTCCCACTTAACCCCCCCTTCCTGCCCCTGAGCTCTGACTCATATTTATCGCGTACCAACTCTGACCCCGGAGTGCGCAGAGGGGAGCAGCCCCGGGCCTGCTTGCTTCCTGTCCCCTGAACTGTTCTTTTCTGAAGTAAATATACGTATATAAATAAATGTATAAATACTGCTTTGTATCTGAGCTTGCCTCCCTGTCTTCTTGAGATTGTTCTGGTGGGAGATGGGGTTGCCTATGGGCCTGGGACCAACTGGGGCCCCTGAGCCCGGTGATGCTTTGTACCCCATTATCCCTCGTAGCTTCAGGCCCGGCTTGGGAACAGGACGCAGCAGCCCCTTCCCCTAGCCACACCCCACGGACCTACTGCTGCCCTGCCTGGGTTAAAAGTAGCCACCTTAGGGAAAAGCTGAGCCTTTCGAGGGTCCCCGGCACCACTGAGAGGAGGGGACTGGCCCAGGGCAGACTTGACTGGTACGGGTTCCCACAGAAGTTTACACTAGAAGCCACAGTGGAGGGCAGGCCGAGCCCCTTCCTATCCACAGGTGAGCCCTCAATTCTAAGGATAAGACACTCCCCATATCCCTCTCACAGGCAGAGGGCAGGGCTTCCCAGCAAGCAGGAACCACCTGAAAGGCAGGAGAAATGGGAAGGGGTGGGACTGGGGAAGCCGTGGGTCCCAGCACCTGCACCACTCCCACCCCACAGGACAGGCACCAGGCAGGGCTGTCACACATCTGCCTTTATTGTGAGCAGGTGAGACACTTCTGGCATAGTAAAAAAAACCTAATTTACAAAAGCAGGGATTCAGTGAAGCCGCCTGGCTGGTACCTGAAAAAGAGGGGCATCAAAATGAGAGCAGTGAGCCTTCTTTCCATCAGCTTTTCTCACCAAACCCCTATGCTCCTGGGGCGAGGGCTGATGGGCACAGTCCTTTGAAGCAGGGCCACCAGAGCCGATTGATTCTAAGTGACCTGTTTGGTGGATTATCTGCAGCAAGGTTGTGGGTATTTTTTTTTAGTCACTTAGTCAAAATTTATTTCAATGACTGAAAACATTGAAACGAATTAAAGTGCTACTCCTGGCAGCAAGTCCCGGATCCTGGCCCCTTGCTGGGTCACTCCCCAGCGGCTCTCGAATCACTGTGTATGACGGGTAAGAATGCAGATGTGTAACCATGGGAGGCCTGTGCCCACAGCCCTATGTAGTATATCCCAGAGCCAGGTCGAGGCCTTGGACAGTGTGGAGACCTCAGAACTGACAAAGGTGGTCCCACTTGGCTCAGATCCCCATTAGGAGACAGGGAAAGGGGCACATGTGTGTGGTGTCCCTATCCATTCTGCTGAGTCTCACTCCATTAACCAAGGGGTCATGCAGGCCCAAGGACCCCGCTGATGTGGGCGTGGGGAGGCCTCTCCAGTGTCCCACCCTGTCATTGCTCTTACCCTTGGGAGCTCATACGTAGATGCCGACCCAGAGCAGCAGGAAGAGCACTCCAAAGCCCATGAAGAGTGAAGCCACCAAAGAGATGAGGAGCTCTTTGTAGATATCCCGAGTGTATTTGGTGGAGGTGACCTCATAACTGGCAGGGCAATTAAGGAGAAGCAAATGGATGGCTGGTCTGGCTCCGGGCAGAGGGGCCCAAGAGGTGACCTAGACTCTGGTGCTCCTACCACCCTTCCACCACCCATGAAGAAAATGAAGCCCAGAGGGGTTAGGTCACACAGCTAATGAGCGGCAGAGCTGAGACTAGCCCTCAGACCTCCTGACACCTGAGCACACCACGGGTCCCCATACCCAGCCTCCAGTCCAGCCAGGCCCTCTGCTCACTGTCCTGGAAACCGCAAGAGCGAATTGAGCTCACCTGAACCTGGAAAATAAGGTCACAACCTGACTTTGGACGTCAAATAGCCTTCCCTCAACCCTCTTACCATCCCCCATCCCCACACCGGAACAAAACTGGCAGGGTGCATGTACCCAGCATGGTTCCTCCCTCAGTTTCCCACCTCAGTAACTCTGCCCCACTGGCTGCTCAGTGAAAGGATACACGAAGAACCAGGCGGTGAAGAACATGCCAATGGCCAACAGCACCACGGTCAGATGCGGAAAGACAGCCGGGTTCACTGGACTGGTGTATCTGCTCATGGCCTCAAGCTCCTAAGGGAAGGCGTGCGATCAGAGCCGTCAAAGAATCCCATGACCTCAATCTGGGGGCGCTACGGGGTTATCACTGAGCCTACTGCTGCTGTGACTGTTAGAAGCTCATTGCAGCTTGGGAAATGTGGGAATCCTTCAGAACCACCGTCAAATGATTCCGTTTGGGAATGACAACAAGTACATCTTAAGCTAAGGTGGCACTTTGTCTTTTCAACATGAGACAAGATGGGCAGCTGAGAGTCAGAGGCTGCGGCACGGAAGGCGACTGATTAGCTACAGATCAATGCAATGGTCCTGAACATTTTCTGAGGTCACCGGCCACCATGAGAAAAACTTGATGAAAGGTATGGACTCTTTGCCTGGGACAAACCGCACACAAGAAGAAGTCTGCTTATAATTTTAGGAGCTTTATGGACCCATGTCTGTAGATGTCAAGCTCAGAATCCCTGCTGAAAGACAGACTCTGGACTGGTACCCAGATCTCAACTCCTAATCTTGTATTCTTCCCTCTACACAATTAAGGAATCTCAGGACCTACAGGCAAAAGACATAAGTTAAAATTCTGGGGCTTCACTGGTGGCGCAGTGGTTAAGAATCCGTCTGCCAATGCAAGGGACACGGGTTCGAGCCCTGGTCCGGGAAGACCCCACGTGCCGTGGAACAACTAAGCCCGTGCGCCACAACTACTGAGCCTGCGCTCTAGAGCCCGCGAGCCACAACTACTGAACCCACATGCCACAACTACTGAAACCCGCGTGCCTAGAGCCCAGGCTCTGCAACAAGAGAAGCCACCGCAGTGAGAAGCCCAGGCACCGCAACAAAGAGTAGCCCCCACTTGCTGCAACTAGAGAAAGCCCAAGCGCAGCAATGAAGACCCAAGGCAGCCAAAAATAAAATAAATTAAATAAATTAAAAGTAAGTAAATAAGTAAACAATATTTTTTAAAAATAAAAAATAAATAAAATTCTGGCTCTACTGAATAACATGAGTCTCAGTAAAGTGATTATAATAATAACTCTCTCACAAGGCTGATGTATGCTTTAAGAGAGGCGACAAACGCAATAGCATCTAACTCACTGCCTGGCATAGAGTAGTTGTTCAATAGGTGTTTGTTTCCCTCCCAAGGTTATAGGGAAGACTATGAGATAATGCTTGTGAAAGAGGGCTGTAAACGTAAAGTTCTGTACAAATGTTAACTTCCATTGTCACCCACCAGCCAACGCTTCTAAAATCCAGAACACAACAACTCTAGAGAAGTAAATTGACCTCATTGTTCTCAGAGACACAGGAATTCAATTCAGTAAACATTTATGCCCCCCTAAAAATGATAAAGACAATCGCTGCCATTGACTGAGCCTCCAGTTGCCGGCCCCGTGTTTGGCACTGGAAATACAAAGATGAATAGACATCATCCCAGGGCCAGAGGCACGTCAGATGGTGGTCACTAGGAGGCGTGGCAAATAACAAAGAAGTCCATGACACGTGGCAAGAGGTCTGTACATAGATTGCGGGGCTCCCAGGAGAAAGAGGACAAGTGCCCGAGACAGTTGTTAGTACTTCATCAAGAAGGTGACTTTTGCCCGGGACCGTGTAGTATGAGTACGAGTTCGGCAGGCGGGAAAAACTTTCCAGATAGAGGTAACAGATTGATCACAAGTAACAGAGATAAAAGCTCGAAGGTATCAGAAATGCTCCCCATGCTCCTCATCCTTATAAATCATTAGATCAGAAGCGCAGTGCCATCAAAACCTCAGCCTAAGGAGTCCATGGCAAGGGGCTTCCCTTCCCCGCCCCTCAGCCCAAGCCGAAGGATCCAGGAGCCTCCAGCCCTCTGGACCTCGGACACCTGAGGCTTCTGCGAGAAAAAAAAACAGGGCGCGGGACGGGCCCCGAGGGGTCCCCAAAGTCCAATCCGGAACTCCCCTCAACCCTCTCACCATTTTGCCGGACACAGGGTAACCCGCCGCTCAGCCACCGGAAGAACACGTCGGCAGGAGCAGGCGCGTTGTTCAGCCGGAAGAGGAAGTGCAGCTGCACAGGTGGCGTTGTGGGATTTGTAGTCGTGTGGTTTCGGGTGTGGCGGGATCTGGAGCCTGCGGGGCGACTGGGGTGGAGTGGGGGCAAGCGGTAGAGAAGGGTAGGGTCGGCTCGCTGAGCGAGTGCGTTCACCCTGTCGGGACTGTTTGTCGTGAGAGAAGCTGGCCGAGAGGGCCGGAGCCTGTACTACACTTCCCAGGAGGCTGTGCGCCGCGGCAGGTCACGTGACGGGAGCGCGGGCTTTGGAAGGCGGCGGAGTGTGAGTGTATCAGCGGCTAGTGCCGAGGGGGCTGCGCGGCTGAGGAGGGAGTTGGGCTGAGATCTGTCCTGGGCCACGCCGGAGCGCCCCAGAGGCCAGGTGAGACCCTCCGGAAGCGTCTCCGAGAGCGGCGGGCCGTTTTGCCCCGGGTCCTGGGGAAGGCCGGCGGCTGCCGCGGGCGGGGCGGAGCGAGCGCGGGATTCGCAGTCAGGCGGGCCCGCCACTTTTCCCGCTCTGAGCCCGGGGCCAGTCGCTTAACTTCCGAGCGTCTTTCATCATTTGTAGAAAGAAGGTAATTCCCAGCTCATGAGGTCGTTGTGTATTGTGACTAAGCTCCCGGAGGGGAGACATTTTTTTGAGCTACACTCGTTCACATCCCTTTCCCGCCTGCGTTTGTCGGACGCAGGGGGAGGATGCCCGGCTAACGAGGCACTGTCCCCTCGGTACACGTTCTAGCAAAGCAGGCAGCTTGAGGCACGAACCAAAGGATCGAGTGGGTTCTGCAGGGAGAACGTTTACCGAGCACCTAATCTTTGTCGGGGGTTTTTGTCTGTTATCTCAGTTAACTCTCAGGAGGCCTTAGTGTTAATTGAGAGGACTTCCTTACTAGACTGTACGTTTCTTGACGATGGGAGCCGTGTCTTGTTCTTTTCATCTTCCGAGGTGCTGACTTGGTGTCGTTTTGTTGTGCTAGATATGTTTAGCCAAGGGCGTGAAGTTGGTGAGATAGCGCCCCTGGTAACCCTTCCTCCTTTTGCATCCTGTAAGTTCCTCCTTGTCTTACCTGCCTTTCTCTTTTAGCTGTCCCTCTGTATTGCTATGGGAATTCAAGGACTGGCCAAACTGATTGCCGACGTGGCCCCCAGTGCCATCCGGGAGAATGACATCAAGAGCTACTTTGGCCGCAAGGTGGCTATCGATGCCTCCATGAGCATTTATCAGTTCCTAATAGCTGTTCGCCAAGGGGGGGATGTGCTGCAGAACGAGGAGGGTGAGACCACCAGCCACCTGATGGGCATGTTCTATCGCACAATCCGAATGATCGAGAACGGCATCAAGCCCGTGTACGTCTTTGACGGCAAGCCGCCACAGCTCAAGTCAGGGGAGCTGGCCAAACGCAGCGAGCGGCGGGCTGAGGCGGAGAAGCAGCTGCAGCAGGCCCAGGCTGCTGGGGCCGAAGGGGAGGTGGAGAAGTTTACGAAGCGGCTGGTGAAGGTCACCAAGCAACACAATGACGAGTGCAAGCATCTCCTGAGCCTCATGGGCGTCCCATACCTCGATGCGCCCAGCGAGGCTGAGGCCAGCTGTGCCGCCCTGGTGAAGGCCGGCAGAGTCTATGCCGCGGCCACCGAGGACATGGATTGCCTGACCTTTGGCAGCCCCGTGCTCATGCGGCACCTGACTGCTAGCGAGGCCAAGAAGCTGCCCATCCAGGAGTTCCACCTGAGCCGGGTTCTGCAGGAGCTGGGCCTGAACCAGGAGCAGTTTGTGGATCTGTGCATCCTGCTGGGCAGTGACTACTGTGAGACCATTCGGGGCATTGGGCCCAAGCGGGCCGTGGACCTCATCCAGAAGCACAAGAGCATCGAGGAGATCTTGCGTCGGCTCGACCCCAACAAGTACCCTGTGCCGGAAAATTGGCTCCACAAGGAGGCCCAGCAGCTCTTCCTGGAGCCCGAGGTGCTGGACCCAGAATCTGTGGAGCTGAAGTGGAGCGAGCCAAATGAAGAAGAGCTCGTCAAGTTCATGTGTGGTGAAAAGCAGTTCTCCGAGGAGCGAATCCGCAGCGGGGTCAGGAGGCTGAGCAAGAGCCGCCAGGGCAGCACCCAGGGCCGCCTGGATGATTTCTTCAAGGTGACCGGCTCCCTCTCTTCAGCTAAGCGCAAGGAGCCAGAACCCAAGGGGTCCGCTAAGAAGAAGGCCAAGACTGGGGCAGCAGGGAAGTTCAAAAGGGGAAAATAGACGGCTTTCCCTTCATTATACCTCCCTCACCCCAGAATGTCTGCCGTGTTGTACCCGCAAGAGCTGGCGCTGGAGAAACCTCCGTGGGGGTGGGGAGGGGCTTGCATTGCTTCCCTAGCACCATCCTGCTCAGTAGTGCTTTTCCCTTTGTTACTTGATCTCATGGCAGGAAAGCCACAGAGGTTTGTTGTTTTCTTTTTTAGCTCAGGAAAGTATGTCAGGCTGAAGCCGCCTCTCAGGCAATTTAACGGACACTGAATCCATTGTTACATGAAAGTGGGAGCAACAAGTTTTGAAGAAGAAAGAGGGAGATAAATGGTGGAGACAAAAGACCGGAAATGATTTCCTGCCTGGCCAGCTGGTGGCTGGTGGCTGGTGGGAGGTGACCGGGGGACTAGACTGTGCTTCTCTTTGGCTCAGCCTTGACCCACCCTGAAGGGTAGCCATCAGGAAGATGCAGTCTTAAACAGATGGGAAGAGCTGCCGAGAAATAAGATAGGCAGAGTCCCCGGAGTTGGCCACAAGGGTTTGGTTACCAGCTGTGTGTCCTGAGGTGGGCAGAAACTTGAACTTGCTATGTACATAACTCTAGTCTTTACAGTGGTTATTCAGAGGCATCAAGTGGTGGTGCTTCACGTGGCCTCTCTGAGGCAGTTAATTGAGTCGAAACTTTGGGATAAGATGCTGGGTTTTTTGTTTTGAAAGATACGAGGAGAAAAGCGTCAATAAAATTATAAAAGTAACCAGAATGTCCTTTTCTTTGAGAACGTTTGAAGACATCTCAAGTGCCCCAGGTTTCAGGCAGTATAAAATGTTCTTTTCACTCCAAGTTAACATGCTGGAATTGCACTGTAGTAATGGGTGGTTTGGCCACAAGATGGCACCGTGCTCCATAGAATGGCCAAAGCAGCTTTGGCAGTACTTCAGCCATTTAGAGGATGATGCCTAGTTGATCTTGCTGGGAAAGAAGTTTTAATAAATTGAACGAATTTCTAGTTTTCCACCTACTGTGTGAGATAAAGGAGCTCCTTTGAGAAATCCTCACAATTTAGATCAACTACGTCATAGCATCCAAGCATTTACTTTACCAGTTTGTAAATCGTGAAAGCTGCCATTCAAAAATCACTTTCTTGTTCGCTTTGTGACGTCAACTTCAGGTTACTGTTTTTCATAGAGGTGGAATGTTTTTGTACTCTGAAATTTTTATAATCCTAATAAAACTTGATAGGGGGCTGTCCTGTTTGAGTTTCTAATTTTGTAGCATTCCTATCACTTACTGCCATTTAAAGTTAACCAAGGACACTTAAGTGGTCTGAAATTTAAGTTGACAATATTTCAGCAGATTAAGCAGGTAGAAGACTAAAGACCAGTAGTTTTCAAGCTCTCGACCTTAGTATCTGTTCACTGCTCTGTCTCTAGCAGTTGACAAATGAAACCAATTTTCCAGATTGAAGCAAGCCACGCAACTTATTTGAGCTCCGTTTTTTTGTTTTTTTTGGCTGCACCACGCAGCATGCGAGATCTTCATTCCCTGACCAGGGATCAAACCTGTGCCCCCCTGCAGTGGAAGCATGGAGTCCTAACCACCGGACCGCCAGGGAATTTTCCTGAGCTCCATTTTCTCATTCAGGTAATTTAATTCTAAGCCTGCAGTAATGGTGATGGGGCCCAGAGGTGGGAAGACATAGGTGTTACCACCTCAGTGTAGTAGCTCTAGTTAAGGGCCTGTCCCCTGTGGTAGCAGGTAGCGTGGTTTGTTTTCCTCTTATTTTTGAAGTTGAGTTGCCTGGTCTTTTCCAGTTTATTAACCACTGCAGGGAAAATCAATCCTGCAAATCCTATTTAGCACATTTTTAAAATATAAATTTAGGGCTTCCCTGGTGGCGCAGTGGTTGAGAGTCCGCCTGCCGATGCAGGGGACACTGGTTCGTGCCCCGGTCTGGGAAGATCCCACATGCCACAGAGTGGCTGGGCCCGTGAGCCATGACCGCTGAGCCTGCGCGTCCGGAGCCTGTGCTCCGCAACGGGAGAGGCCACAACAGTGAGAGGCCCGCGTACAGCACAAAAAATATATATATAAAATATAAATTTATTTTTGGCTGCACTGGGTCTTCGTAGCTGCCCGGGCTTTCTCTAGTTGTGGCAAGCAGGGGCTACTCTTCGTTGCGGCGTGCAGGCTTCTCATGGCAGTGGCTTCTCTTGTTGCGGAGCATGTGCTCTAGGCACGCGGGCTCACTAGTTGTGGCATAGTAATTGCTCTGTGGCATGTGGGATCTTCCCAGACCAGGGCTTGAACCCACGTCCCCTGCATTGGCAGGCGGATTCTTAACCATTGCGCCTCCAGGGAAGCCCTAGCACATTCTTATATTCTCGCTTGGAGAGGAGAGCTCTTCTAGTAGGGCAGTGGTTAAAAGGGCAGTGGTTAAAAGGGCATTGCTTTGCAGTCCAGCTCTGAGGTATTACGCCTTACAGAGATTTAGGCAAAAAAGGAAACTTAGGGAGACTACCTGCACAGACTATCAGAGTTTAAAAGGGTGAGGGCATTGCCTCATGGTAGTAGGAAGCAGTGCACTAAACACTAGAATTGACTAGCGCACACAGGCAGTCTAGCATTGGAACATATGGGTATCATGGGAATGGGCTGGCCTTTCTTCTCCTTGCCACAGTCCACCTGTGCCTCAGTGTTTCCACAGCAGCCTGATGATCCTCCCTCTGCCCCAAGGGGCTTAGGCAAGGGGGGGGGAGTCAGTATGGGGACTCATATTCAGAAAGAAGTGAGTCAGAGTCGGATAGTAACTTGTAGCAGAGGTACAGGGACTCCTGTCAACAGATGCAGGAGAGCATCATGGATTATATCAGCCTTCGTTTGGTCAAAATTACCTTTATTTCTCAGTTTTACTCCATTGGCATGTGGTAACAAAATTGGCACACACAAAAAGGATGCTGATATTGGGTCTAATTAAAATGCCTCCGGCAAAGTGGTAGGAAAATGAAAGTAACAAAGAAAAGCATATAAGTTGGAGTTTTTAAAAAGTAAGTTCAAATGTTAGTTCTGCCACATCTATGACCAGAGGCAACTTATCCTCTCTAATCCTGTTTTCTCATGTCATTGTTTGGATTTGAGATCACTCATGTTACCTTGCAACTGTCTGAGCTTTTTGTCACTAGTCTGTTCCTTTGTGGCCATGTGAGACCACACTGGTCCAGGCTAAGGAGAGAAGGCCACAGTGGTTGAGGTGTTTTGAGGGCTCAGACTTGGCTCAGTAAGTTTCACTAGCTCTGCTCAGATTGGGCAGCCTGGGCCCAAAGCCAGATGGCTTGAGAGGCTGGGTTCAGCACCTATTCTGGAATGAAGGAGCCAATGAAAGTAGAACTCTCCAATTCTGCTACTAATTGTTTTACCCAGAATGTTTTAAGCCAGGTTCTGCCCAAATGGAAAAGATGTAAAATCCTCTGTAACCTGTTCTGCCGTATGTGCGTGTGTGTGTTTAAGTCTGTCTTTGTTTTGACAACCCTCTAAGTAATCACAACAGCCTTCCCATTAGGTGGTGCCTCTAATCCCACCCCAACATGCCTTAGGACCTTCATCTCCCTGACTACCATTCTCATCTCCTTGCCATTCCTTTCCTAAACTAAATATGAATTCTCCCAGGTCTCTGCTTTTTCCTTATAGTTTAAGGTACTTTCTTTCCAGTGTCCAAAATGCTCAGTATGCTTCGAGTAGATGCTGTTGGGACAGGTGAATGATCCCCTCACCTCACCTGCAAGGCTGTGGGTGTGGGAAGGGGAAAGGGTGTGAATGTTGGTAACCCATGGGCACAGTCCTGTGTTCACTCTCTAGAGACGGGTTAAACTGTTTCTATCTTTTTAAAAAACAGGAGATTAAAAACATTGTATTTCAGTATTAGACTGATATACCTTTAAGAGATTCTCCTAAATTCCTACCTGGTCTCCAGCAGAGAAAGGTACTTGAACAGAATTGCCAGAGTAAGGATGCTGAAGAGCAGCCATGATGATCACAAATGTCTGTGTCTTTCCCTTCCTGTTTCCGCTTAGAACTATGAAGTCATTACACTTAACCCAAGTCCTGCTCAGAAGTAATGCTGTAACATAATTTAGGTTATGGAAAATCTCTTACGGCCCTTATATTCTTTATGCCTGAACCCTGTGTTTTCGTCATGACTGGTAATTCACCCTCTTCCAGCTTGGTCACTTGTGCTCACTAACTGCTACTTTATTAAATTTGGAATTACAGGTCGGGGAGCAAAGGGAAACCCCTGGGAGCCCCCGTTTGTTTCTGTGGAGGAGAAGACTAAGCGCCCGTCTGCCCACCTGCTTATGGAGCAAGAAGTAGACTCCCCATCCTAGGAGTGTTCTCTCCCTCGGGTGGTGGTCAAAAGAGGTGAATCAAAAAGCTGAAAGGATTTTTAATGGCCAGCGACTCTCTGCTGGCTGTTTGGGCAAGCCCTGGGACCTTATGCTCCTTCTGTACCCTGGATGGAATACGGGACCAAATCCTGTAGTGCCAGCATCCTTCAGAGCCAGATGCCTCCAACACCACAGCCCTGGCCTTTGCCCTCCCTGCTTCTAAAAGTGGAAAAATTGCCTCTCCAGGAGCCTGAGGCAGACATGGGTCACACCTAGCCCTAGAGTGAGCCAAGCTGCCAGGCCTCAGGCGCTCATGCTTCCTTTCTAAATCTTGCCCAGAAGGTTCAGCTGCTCTGCCCTCCTCCAGCCTGCGAACCTCTGAGGTTTACAAGCAAGAGCGGAGAAGGCACTGAGAAGTGGACCGGTAAGATGAGCTCCTCCCTTTCCTGGATGGAATTTTTTTTTTTTTTTTTTTTTTTGGCCAAACTGCACGGCATGTGGGGTCTTCGTTCCCCAACCAGGGATTGAACCTGCACCCCCTGCATTGGAAGCACGGAGTAACCACTGAACCGCCAGGGAAGTCCCCTGGGTGGAATTTTAGTGCTAAATCTCTTCCTGATTTCTGGGTTCAGTAGACCCTTCCTATTCTAACACCCTCCTGACTCCCTGTTTGCCCACCAACCACTTGCATCTGCTAAACAAAAAAGGAAACAAAACTTTCACATCCCTGTCCCAACAGCTCCACCCCTCCTTCCAGGGGTCTTGCGCACCCCTCTTTGGGTCTTAGATCTGTGCCTAGAAGATAAAGGGGAGGGGTTTGAGTCAGAGCCTTTATCTCCTCAAACCACCCCCTCTGAACATTAGGATTGTAGTGGCATTGTCCCCAAGCCCCCCTCTGCTTTGGCTCCAAGGCTCTTCTTCCAGATGGGAGGCTGCTCTTATTGGTGGAGATAGGCATCTAGCCAGAGCTGCCCGGACTCTCTCAGTGAGCTGAGGGGACAAGATGGGAGCAGGTGGTGAGGGAGACAGAGTGCAGAGGAGCCCCAAAGCCATACCCGCCAGAAGTGCAGCAGTGAGGCCCTTCCAGAGGTGATGTAAGGCCCCCTTGACGTGAGCACTCGCCTCCCCTCTGCTTCTGAGAAAGGGCTTGGGCCATGGCACTGAGAGCAAAGGCCCAAACTGGCCACAAGACCAACAGAGCACCTGGCCTTGGCCTTGGTGACCTCCATTCCAGATGGCACCTTCCTGTGGCTCCCACCCCATACTTCACCACTGACCCCACTGCCCTGCCCTCTTCCGGCCCTCCCAGCCCTCTTCCCAGGCTCAGATACTCACTGGACAATGTCGGCAAAGGCTGAGAACAGGGGCTTGGACTGGTACTCTATGCCATGCTTGGCACACAGGGACTGCACCAGGGGAGCCACTTTGTGGTAATTGTGTCGAGGCATCGTGGGGAAAAGACTTCACGGAGAACAGGGGACAGTCAGTGGCTCCAGCTCCTGTGGCCCCCCATCCCCCTCCTACGTGGACCCTCCCCAGGTCCCTGCTTCCCAGGCCTCCCTACTCACTGGTGCTCAATCTGGAAGTTGAGGTGGCCACTGAACCAGTCATTGAAGGCCGACTTATGGACATTGCATGTTGCCTGGAGCTGGAGGAGAAGGTCGGGGGAGCATGGCTCTGGGTACCAGATGGAAAGGCCAGCCCAGCCTTCGCCAGGCAAAGCTGGCCTGTCCCTGGTCACTCCCTTCTCCACGTGGTGGCAGGAGAGAAGCTTCAGGCTAACGAGGCAAGGTTTGGGAGCGTCTGTTGTTACCACCGCCCACCCCCCTACCCTGGGTCTGTGCCCACCCACCCTTCTTATTAGTTGTGCCCAGGTCTTCCAAGTGACTGTCCCTCACCTGGGTGGAGACCCAGTCCACGTTCCTGTCGTAATCAATGTGCATGGGGATGTGGTTCATCTGTGTCACCCACACAAACCAGTTGCTTTCCAGGAACCTGGTGGACATGGCACCCAGACAAAACCAGTACAAGCAGAGCCCAGAGTTCTGACTCTCGCTCAGAAGCTGCTCCAACCCCGCCACCTTCCCCAGCCAACGCCCCCAGACCAGACTGGTTACTCCCACACATCTCTGCGCTGCTCCCTCCTCCCCATTCAAATACTACCTGACCATGAAGAAAAGGCCCAGGAAGCCTTTCAGTCCCAGCAGCGGCACGTAAGTGAGGAAGATGCGGACGTAGAAGCTGATCATCCAGGCCAAGTCCTGCAGCGAGAGGCAGAGCCCTGTGACAGCACAAAGCACCTCTCCTCTCACGGCACTTGTTCCTCTGCGTGGAGCAGCCATCCTCCCCGGTCCTCAGACTGGAGTGCTCACGGCAGCCTTTCTCAGCTGCCCGTCCGGCACCATCTAGCCCCGCTCCGTCCCTAGTGGCGCCCCCAGCCCTCCCTGCCTGTTTCCTTCACAGGTGCCAGGTCTCCCTGCCTCCACTTCCTCCCAACCCGTCTCCATCCTTCACTCCTTCATCACGCTGCCAAGTGAGTCTTCCAGGATCGTGGCTCAGTCTGTGCCAGTGCCCTGATCAAATCGCTGATGAGTTTTCTGCACCACCCTCCTCCCCTGACACCCGAGTCCTCCACCACATGTCCAGTGACCAGATTCGCCCCTTAATTCCCAGCTTCTCTGCTCAGAGTCCATCCCAACTCCCCTGCCTCTGCCTGTCCTCCAAGGCCAGCTAGGTAAGTGACTTTGCGAAGTCTTTTCTGATGCCTCCCATCCAGCCAGATGCAGTCAGGCCCCTTTCGAAATCCCCAAACCTTCTGCCTCTACCTCTTGTCTGGTGTCAACCACATCCTGTTTCATCAGAAGTTTCCTGAGTGAAGGTGCCGTCTCTTATTCATCTTCCCCCTCCCCAGCCTGGCCCCTGCTTTAGGCCGAGCACAATAGCCTCAGGAGATAACTCGCTGAATTAAATAGGGCATCAGGAGTCAGGTTGCCTGCTGAGCCCAAATCATCTCACCTAGAGATAAGGAAGGGTCTCTACCTGGTTCTGTTACTTGGCTCTAAATTAGGCCTGGAGTAAATCTCAGTGGGATTTCCCCTGGAGAACCCCCTTCCCATCCCTCAGGGTACTGGAGACAAAGGATGTGGGATTTGGGGGCCGTGGATACTTACCACCCACTTCTTCCTCTGGATAACAAAATAGAAAATATACCACTGGAAGTAGAGAGGCAGCAAGGCTGGGGGCCCAACTGGGGAGGAAATGGACACAAGGGGGGAGGTGTGAGCAGCACTAAAGGGTCACTAAAGGGCCAGTTGGTGCTGGACAGATGGCCTCCAGCACAGGGCTGCCCCTCTGGCATCTCCTCCTGTTGCCCCTCCAGCTGCCTCGGCAGTCCTCAATCCACTGGACCCGAAAGGTGCTGAAGGTGGGCATGAGTGCAAGTCTGAAGAAAGCAGAATCTCCCAGTGGATGCTGAGAGGGTGAGGTGCGGGAAACGTGGCATTCTCTTCCACGGAAAAGGACAGCTGGGGAGACAAGCTCCACGCACGGAACCTGCTCTGCCCCTGTGCCTTTAAAAAGGTACTGCTCATCCTCCCGGACTTGCGCTGTCCGCAGCCCTGCCCCTACCAGGGGCCTTCCTCCTGGCCCTACGCCTGTCCTTGCAATCATCTGCCCTGTGCTCCTGGCTGCTCCACCACGCAGATGAAGGGACAGGAGCAGGAAAGGGTGTGTGTTGAGTGGGGGGAACCCTGCTGATCCTTCACAGGCTGAAAGCTCTCTTCCCTGGACTAGGGAAACAAGCTTGTGCCACCCAACCTGAAGCAGCCTGGAGATCGGCTGTGGAGAGGGGTGGAGGAGCTTCTCTTAGAACTGGGAGTTGATGTGGGTCCTGTCCTATGTGCTCGTCGGTTTCCTTCTGTGTCCCTTCTCTGCAGGGCCCTGTTGTTACCTATAAGCCCAGCATTACAATGCCCACACGTGGCTCTTCTATCCTGACGTGCCATGAATTCTAACCTTTTTTCTGGACGTTTCTGCTCCACCTTTCTATCCCATCCCCCTTTCTCCACAGGGATGGAGTAACAGGCAGTTAAGATAAATTCCTTTGAATGAAAATGGGATCAATGGACTCATCCTCTCCTTTCCCTTTAGAAATTTGAATTTTTAAAAGGGTTTAAAAAATTTTAGACATTATGGAGATTTTTAAAGCAGGGAATATACACAGCAGTCTTCAGAAAGAGCTTAGGACAACCACAGCAATGTTTTCTCCCCAGCTCCCTCTTCAGGTCCAATCCTCCCATTGCTAGTCTATCTACCTTTGTCCTTCTGGGTGTTAAACTGTGTCCCACTGCGTCACCTTGGCCCTGGCCTGTTTGACAAGATTTAAAGTGAGGTTTCAGGCTTAGTCGGGATGGCCCGCCACCATTCAGTTCCCTTGTGGAAGCCAGGGTGGGGCTGGAGGAACTAGTTTGCCCCCAACACAAGTGACCTTTGACCAAACATTAGCCTAACTCTTGCCTTTGCCCCTTGAGAAGGTAGACTGCCCCCTTGCAGGGGGCACCCTGTTCCAGGTGGAGAACTTCCTCCAGCCTTCACTTCAAGTACCGCAGGCCCGGGGCAGCATCCCAACCCCCGCCCCCCGGGGCTGGATGAGGACACTCACTCAGGAAGAAGTATCTGTGCTGGTGGTTGTATGGCATGTACTTTTTCTTCTGTTTCCCAAGCTGTGAAGGAAAGCAAACACACATCAGCACCCACAGGCCAGTCACCCATTCCCCTCCCCGTGTGACCTTGGCTTCTCCCTGCTCAGGAGCCGAGGCCTCCTGCGGGGGCCGTCAGCTTGCTGGCGCTATGGAAAGCTCCAACAAGCCCAGCCTTACCTCCAGCTCCTGGCGCGTGAAGCCCAGGCTGCTGGATTTGCCAAGCGCGCCACACCGTGGACGCAGCTCGGTGGCCCTGGCCCACACCCACACCCACACCCACACAAGGCCTGGGCACAATGGAGCCTGCAGGTCCTCAGTACTCCTCGTGCTCAGCCCGAGACGCCCTTGTCAGGTTTCCAGGCCCCTCCACCTCCCCTTCCTTTCTCCATCTGGTACTCTTTTGACACCAGGGTCTCCACAGACAACAATTTTTACCCTTACATGGGCCAGGATCCCCTCTACATCCAGTCCCTGACCTTCTCCAAATCTTTCGGTCTCTTCAAGTGTCAACATGAGCTTTATAAAATCCCTTGAAAGCTAAGCACAGTTTGGCAAATATTTGTGGAAAGATTACCAAAATCAGCTTGGCAATCTGAAGGCTCTGGCAAGGTTTTCCCCCGCGGCTGGTGGTGGTTTTGTAAGCTGAGCGGCCATAGAGACAGGCTGGGGCTGCCAGGCTAGCCAGTCAGTCCGGGTCCCCTAGCGGGAGCTCTCACAACTATGACAGTGAAGCTCTGTGCTCATTTTTAAGTCATGGCTCCTTCTGTTCCTCGTGTCCTGGTTAGTTCTGGCCACCAGATGACCACAGGGCACAGGAGGGACTCTACCCCAGAGCAGAATGCCAGCTCACCCTTCTTTCATGAGTCCATCTACTGTTTTGACAGGACATTTACTGATACCTTATCCTGTGCCAGGCACTTCTGCTAAATGAAGCCTTTCTCCATTAAGTGATTCATTCAACAATTTATTTATTGAGCATCAACGTGCCCGGCATTGTTCTAGGTGTGAGGATACAGAGATGAATAACACGAAATTCCTACCCTCGTGGAGCTTATCATCTGAGGAGAGGAAGCTGGTGATAAATTTGTAGACAGAGCTCAAGGTAATTACAGATTAAAAACAGGAAAATATGACGGAAAGTGAGGTAGGCGGCGTTTTGGCTAGAGTAGTACTATATATGGCCTTCTGGGGCCCTGACATCAGAACTGAGACCTGAATGGTGAGAAGGAGCCAGCAACGCAGACATTCGGGGGAAGAGCATTTAAAGCAGAGGGAACAAAGGTTTGGGACGTTCAAGGGACAGAAAGGCCAGTGTGGCTGGGAATATAACAGAGGAGAATAGTTGATAAAGCCAGAAAACTAGGGACGGCCGCATCATGTTGAGCCTTAGCCCTGGGAAGGCCACAGTAAGGAGGTCAGATTTTATTCCAGTGGGGATGGGAGGCCCGGGACGGCTTTCAGCAGGTGGCACTATCTGCTTTGCGCTTTAAAGGCTCACTCTGGCTAGAGGTGGGGGAATGAACTGTAGAGAGCAGGTAGAGTTGAAGGGAGACCAGTGAGAAGGCTGGAACAATGATCTAGACCTGAGATGGACCAGACCCGGGGATGGGAGGCAGGGGAGAAGGAGAAGTCGAAGGACTGGGATATGTTCTGGAGGCAGCAAGCCTTGCTGATGACCTGGAGGTGGGGGTGAAGTTCATCCCATCCTGAGCAACATTAACTGAGCGGGGGGAAGCCGGAAGAGGAGCATCTGTCTTGTTTGGTGGGGTGTGTAGGCAGAACTCTGACCTCCTTATTTTGGGACTCTTAGGGAAGGGAGCCCTGTCCGCTGGCTGCCTCTTCGAATGGCAATCAAACTAGGATTGTAATGGCCATTACAACCCTGATAACTGCCCCACTGTGTTTCAACTCTTGGAGGCCAGAAAGGTGGTATTTCGGGTGAAGTGTCCCCTGCACTTCCTTGTTGTCCAGGAGAGTTGGGAGGCACTGGGGCGGATGCTACTGGGTCAGCCCAGGGATCAGTGCTCAGTCAAACTGGACCCAGTGAGGCTGAACCAAGTGCCCAGCAGCCTGTAGCCCACGCATTTCCTAACAGCCTAACCTCAGCCTCATAACTAGGCAAAAAAAAAAAAGTTATTTTTTTCCCAGAGCATTCTCTATTTTTAGTGTCTGCAGATAGGAGTTTCCTAAAAACCTTAGTACCAAGAAGCAACAGAGGCAGTGGTGTGAGAAGACTCTCTTCCACTTAAGACTCCCATCTTCTTTTTTTTTTTTCCTGCGGCACGCGGGCCTCTCACTGTTGTGGCCTCTCCCGTTGCGGAGCACAGGCTCCGGACGCGCAGGCTCAGCGGCCATGGCTCACGGGCCCAGCCGCTCCGCGGCATGTGGGATCCTCCCAGACCGGGGCACAAACCCGTGTCCCCTGCATCGGCAGGCGGACTCCCAACCACTGCGCCACCAGGGAAGCCCCCCATCTTTTTAAAAAAACTCTTCTAGTGACACCAGCCGTGCTACCAGAGCCTCATGCTCTGCCCAGTAAATAACCCACACCCTCTAAGGAGCCACCGGAGCCACGGGAGGCTGAGGCTGGTTCGTCATTTGCACAGTGTTGGGCATGGAGCAAACCAAGTAAGTCCCTATTTAGGAAGTGGGAAAATTAGGACCTTGTGGCAAGCCTCAAGCTAGGGGCTCCTGGTGCTAGGACAGCCAGGCTGCCAGAGCCTTCCCCCAGAGGTCTCCTCATGGCCGGAGAGGAGAGGAGAGCCAGGCTATCTTGAACTCATGCCTGGAACTGAAGTGTATTTAACAACAGTTTAATTCCTGGCGTGTTGAAATGTTATAATGTGCCATGAAGTGGGGGAGGGGGACCTGGCACAACTCTGACTATAGCCTAGAGCCTCGGGACAAAGGGTTTTATTTTATTTATTTATTTTTTAATGTTTTGGGTCAAAGGGTTTTAAATTAACTTTTTTTTTTTTTTTTTTTTTTTTTTTGCGGTACGCGGGCCTCTCACTGTTGTGGCCTCTCCCGTTGCGGAGCACAGGTTCCGGATGCACAGGCTCAGTGCCCATGGCTCATGGGCCCAGCCGCTCCACGGCATGTGGGATCTTCCCGGACCGGGGCACGAACCCGTGTCCCATGCATCGGCAGGCGGACTCTCAACTACTGCGCCACCAGGGAAGCCCTAAATTAACTTTTTAAAGAACTCCCCTGGCCACTCAGAGCCGTCCATCGCTTTACGCTCACTAAAGGCTCACCAGATCTCCACCCACCCCCAGGCTTTAGCAGCTACATTATAATGGTTGCTCACACCCTCAGATGACAACTCAAACCCAGTGCTGACCACCCTGAAAGTCAGGCTAGGATCAGGCGGGTGGGAAGAATTACTCAGTGAATGAATATTCTAGATAATGGGCATCAGAGAAGAGTAAGCCAGTGTAGCCGTTGTGTAAGAGAGAGGATTACAAAGTGCAGGGGGCTGACTGCCTGGGCTGGGAGTGTCTAAAAAGCACCTGCAAGGAGGGCCATCCATCACCTTCAAGGCCGAGCAGGGTTTGCACAGCAATCTGGTCATCTTTGGGTCCTTAGCAGCGTGGGGTACCTTTCTGCAACAGCTATTTGCTGACTTGGACTCATGAGGGAGGACAGGTGAGTGTCCTGGGCAGCCTGCTTACTGCCTGTGGCGTCCCACAACTTCCAAACAGCCAGCCAGCCCGGCCCCCAATGTCTCGCCCACACTGACAGCATTGTGAGCACTTCCCCGCAAGCCCTGTGTGCTGCCTGGCTCCCATTCTCCGAGACCTTCACCGATGGCGCTGCTCACCTCCACGGAGAGGATCTTCCCCAAGGCAAAGAAGAAGGGGTGCATGTTGATGTCCGGGTCTTTGCGGAAGCAGTTGGGCTTGGCATGGTGCTGGAAGTGCAGGTGGTTCCACCAGCTGGCAGGGGCCCCCTACAGAAAAGCGGGGCATGAGCATGGAAGCCTGGTGCCCCCTCCCCCAGGCAGCCCCCTGTTGACTGGAGTTTCAGAGAGCCCCTCCCCGTCCCGTTGACCTTCAGGTGGCCAATCACGAAATGATGCAGCAGGTGGTTCCATGTAGAGGTGCTGAAGACGGACAGGTGTCCAAAGTCATGCTGCAGCCAGCCAGCCTGGGCCTGGGTGAGAAAGGCTAGCGCTGAGAGCAGCCCACCAGCCCCGCATCTGTCTCAGCTGACTCGGCCTCTCCCTCGTCCTTCCTGTGCTGGCCTAACTGAGCACATCAGGAAAGGAGTCAGGAAGCCTGGATCCTGCTTCTGGCTCCGCCCGCCACTGACTCACATGGGAGCTAGGGCAAATCACTACCCCTTCCCTGTTCTTCAGTGTCCCCAGCTCTGGAGTTCGGTGACTTCCGATGGACTGAACATCCAAACTACAGAACACGACAAAGTGACAAACTCAGGCAAGTGGAAGGCTTAACTGATGGGTTCTGACAGCCAGGTATTAGGGCCCCAGCTGAGAAACCAGAATCTTGGTTCTTGGCACACCTGGACTGTGACAGAACCTGAACATGAAGTTTCAGAGGAGAAATGCCACGGGAAGAAGGGAGCCCTGGGAGAAGCGGCTGGAGAGGCCGTGGGAGAGATGAAGGTGCATTTGTGGTGAAGACGAGCAGATGAAAGCCACAGACGATGGAATGTGTGCTCTTTCTGCACCAACTCTCCCGCACATCCTCAGCTCTGCCCTGGACAGAAGGCTCCTTGGCCTGCCGAGGGGTACAAAGAATATTCCCCATGGAAGCTGAGCTGGCTGTGTTCTTGACAAGCCCAGGGCTCTCACCTGAACTGTGCTGAGCAGCACTGCACAGAGGAGGAAGGGCAGGAAGGATGTCCCAAAGAGCCGAAGAGTGAGCCAGGCAATGACATCCAGCAGCAGGATGTGCAGCAGGTACAGCAGGAAGAAGACGGGGTTCGCCTTCATGAGCCCCACCCGCTCCACCGTGGCCTGCAGCTCCCGGAACTCCTCAGTCAGCTCCTTCTGTAGAAGAGTGGAGATGGGTGTTATTCTCCCCAGATGCAACCCAGCACTGGAGCCAAGGACCCTCTTAAGCTCAAGGCCCTCCCACCAAGGTAGCTAAGGGAAGCCAACGGTCCTAGGTAAAGATACCACAATGCTGAGGAAGGATGACAGGAGGTGCTATGGGATCAAGTCTAAGAGCATGTGGTCTCTGGAGTTAAACAGAATTCATTCAAGCCACTGCTGTGCCACTTAGCAGTGGTGTGATCCTTGGCCGAGTTGCTTAACCTCTCTGAGACTCAGTTTTCTCATCTGTAACTGTGTGTGGATTATATGATGTTATGCTTGGCACAGAATAAGGGCTCGGTCGATAGGTCTCATGTTGAGGATGGGGATGGTGGTGGTGGCCTTGTGAGAACCACAGGTTCCAAAGCCCTGCCACCCAATGACCACGCAGAAGAAGCAAGGATCTCGACATTCCCAAGAACTACTGACTGTGGTCACCTGTGACCATATCTAGGCCTTCCTTCTACCCTTTGCCCCTCAACAACTGCAGGATCTCCAAACAGCAAACGGGGTCTCACATTCTTAGTGGGCTCAAAGCTGGGCTGCTCCGGAGACAGTTCTCCAATCAGGAGAGAGTTCATATACTTCCTCACAAGGCCCTTGTTGATGTGAAACGCCACAAAGGGATCCTGCAAGTTTGGGGAGAAGGCAGAACAGTGAGGAAGTCAGCCCGGCCCCCCGAGACCTGTGGAGGGCTCACACCAAAGACCATCCTCCTGATCCAGCAAGGAGGCTGCACCCAAGTTCAAACAGACCCCACCCCCCTCCAGGCAGCTGCCCTTTGAGAGTGCTCAGACCTGTCCCCGGTGGCCACAGCTCAGGATCACCCAACAACTGTGTTCTAGGAAGAAGGGTACCATGCCAAGGAGTAGGAAGCACGGGTAGGGCGACCACAGAAAGACCTGCCTGGGCCGGCCTTTCCTCTAGGTGTCTCATGAAATGTGCTGAGGGAGACTCCCTGTGTCCAACTGGAGGACTTTTGCATTTCTCCCCCTTCCCTCCGCTGCTGTTCTGGTTGGGGTTCCATATTTCCCTTCCCACTCTGAACACCCCCTGCCTTAGGGCACTAATTTTGGTTACGCAAGGTGGGGTCCTCAGTGACTAGATTAACGAGATTAATGTCCTTTAGGTCAGACAGCCCCAGGCCCAAAGCCACAAGCTTGGAGGCGGAGGGAGCCGGGGCGGAGCCGGCGGCCGGTGGCACCACACATCCGGACCAATCGCGGTCTCCGCTGCGGCCGGCCCCGGCCCTAAATCACACTGCAGGAAGCCTGCTCCGTCTACGCATGCGCCAGTCCACACCTTCGCCTTCGGCCACTGCCTGAGCTCCCCAGTGGTCACTCCGGAGAGGAGCACAGGCTCAGGCCTCGACTCCCAGGCCAGCCGCGTCGGAGGGAGCGGCGGGTCCTTACCGCGTTACGCTGCACCGCCACATCACGGGAACCCTAGTGGCCCGAGGCGCGCTCCGAGATGGCAGGGAGAAAGCTGGGGACAGTGGAAGGGGTCACGCCGCTAGGCGAAGGATGGGGGAAGGATATAGGGGGAGGGGACACGGCGAAGCGAACGCTCCAAACTTTGGGTCCCAAGGAGTGGTCTCCCAGCTCTCAAACCCAGAAGGGAAGTGCTAGGTGCTTTAGTTCCGAGAGCAGGTTGTCTAGAGAGGGAAGCAACAGAATCGGGGCTGGGACGCGCGCTGGCCCGCAGTGAGGCCTGAGGGAGGAGGGATGCGACCCAGCACAGGGCCTACAGCCCAGGACTGCAAACAGCTGCTGGCCTGAGGCTGAGTGACCTCCCCACAGGATTCCAGGACTGTTCCAGGGCCCTCGCTAAGTGTATGCTGATGCAGCCGCCCCCCGCCCCCCAACCCCCCCCACCACCACCTTCAGCACGCTGCTCCCACTCTTTTTTGCGCACGAGCAGGCGCTAGCCCTCTCTGGCCGGTGCTGCCCCTTCCCTAGCCTCCGGTCTTCACCCTGTGCAGGGGTTCCTAAGGCAGCGGACACTAGGTGGCTTCCCCCCTCAGGAAAAATCCCCGAGTGTGGTTCCCTCGTTCTCTGCCCTGCTCACGCTCGCCAGTCTAGTCCGGCATGCTCGGCCCAGACGGGTCTGCGCTTCCCTCCCAGCCACCAAGACAGGTCAAGACTTGATCCCTCTCCCTGCCACTGACCCCTCCTCCCTTGGTGTCGGCAGTGCCGCCGTCCGGGGGTTCCACATCCCCGCTGTCCTCCCTCCTACCCCTGCTCCGGGGACTGCCCACGCCTGGAGAACGCAGACTCCGGGCAGCAGACGGAGCGCACGGACCGATGGCGCGGCCCTTTGTTTGTGCGTGCACGTTGCCGGCCTCCCTCCCTACCTACTCCCCAGACTCCACTTTTCGCAGCCTCTCTCCTGCCCTTGCATCCCCTATTCGCAGCACACCCAATCACCTGGCAACCGGTACGCTCCTGCGCCTCCCGGCTTTTCCCCGAATTAGAGTGTTCGGCCCTGAGTGCCAAATCTCTTGTCTGGCGCGCTGAGCCCCAGGCTCCGACCGCCCGGCCCCGCCTCCTCCCGTTCCCTGGACTGGCAGCGCTTACCGTGGCGTCCTGCCCCGCGTAGTGGCTGATGACCCGGGAGCCCCCGGGGTGCTGGCGGGTGAACTCGCTGATGTTGTACACCTTCCGGTCAATCACAAGCCACCGCTCTTTGTCGCGTCCCGAGCGCTGCGCCACCTCGTCCCAGGTGAAGTAGCGCGGGGTAGGCCCCTGGGCCGGGGTCTCGGGGGCCATCGGGGCCGGGCGATGCCGCGCGCCGACTGGGCAAGGGAGGTCAGGCGCGCGCACGGGACCCGCGGGGTAGCGCGCACCGGCCTCGAGTGCTCTGGGAGCCGGTCCGCTGGCGCCCGCCTAGAGCCCGCCGCCCGCGCGTCGGGTTTTCAGCAACCGAGGTGGTCGGCGCCGAGCCCCGCTGCGCGCGCTTCTATTGGTCGAGCCGCGTGGCGCGGGGACCAAGTCCCCGCCTTCCCTCCGGCCCCGCGCGGGCGGGCGCTGCAGGAGGGTCGTGGCACGCCGGCTGAGCGCGGGGACGCGCGCCCCCTCGCGGGCTCTTTGCGGGGGTCGCCGCCGGACCCCACTCTCCGACTCACGCCTGAAGCTCACAGGGGGCGCCGCGGGCAAGATAACGGTTCTTGTGGAGGCTCCTGGGTGCGGGGCCCGGCTCGCGGGGCGGCGGCACCGGGTGCGCGGGCGCCCTGGGCTACTAGGGTAGGGTGGGCTCGGCCGAGCCGGGTGAGTGGGTGCATGGAGGGCCGGCCTCGCGGCCTGGGAGGCCTGCCGGGCCCGCGGGGTTAGAGATTGAGGGGTTTGGTGAGGGGGTGTGGTGAGGGGTTGTCCCAGGGGCCTCGTCTTTGGGTTTGGGCCGTCCTCGCCAGTCTCCCCCGACGCTGACCCTCCAGAGATCCACCTGATGAACTCCCGCCTCCTCACCACGCCGCTCCACGAGTTGTGCGGCTGGAAGTTAAGAGCCTGAGAATCCTTGGCAATTATCTTGAAACAGCGTAATTACGGTTTGTCTGCGCTGCGGTGTGGGAGTGGTTAACGCTTGACTTTGCTCAGTATAACATTAAAAATGCCCCACAATTTTCGTAATTCTGTGTGCCTTTTTTTGCTTGTTTGTTTTTATTTTTTATTTTTTTCAATTAACTGGGATCCTTAAATAAAAGGAAGTGGCCTAGCATCTCTGGACCTCTGGGAGGCCCTGTGTGAAGAGCCTGGGTCTTCCAGCTGAGGCATCAATGCTCCATCCTGGAGGAACCTGGGAGCCGTAGGAGGCCTTTAAGTGGAGAGATTAGGGGTTCAGAGCTCTGAGCTTTAGGAAGGGGTGAGCACAGAGGCTGGGGCCAGGGGGGAGGGGGAGTCAAGAAGCTGTTAGAGTTATGAAGATGTTCAGTTCACATACTAAATTTTATTTATTCAAAAAACACTTTACAAAGCACTACGTGCCAGGCACTGTTTTTAGTGCTTTGCAAACATTAACTCATTTAATCCTCATAAGAACTCTTTGAGGTAGGAACCTCACTTACAGATGGAGAAATTGAGCCACTGAGAGGTTAAGTATTTTATCACACAGTGAGTGGCAGGACTGAGCTTCGAACCAGCCTGTAGCTCTGCTGTCTCTCCTCTGATTATACTAATGGGATTCTGCAGCCAGGGGAAAGGAGGCCAAGCTTTATTCCATGCACTTGAACTAGGGTCTTTGCCCCTAGGAGTCAGGAGACTAGGAGAAATACAGCCAGATTTCTGGTAGAAAAGGACCTTCATCCATTCAACCCAAATCCCTCATTTCTTGAGATATGAAAATTGAGGTTCAGATTGGGGAAGGGACTTCCCAAGTTCCCAAGGGGAAGCTCCAGTTAAGATGCAGGCAACTGCACCTTGCTCAGGAATGGTGGTCCATGCAGCTGCCCCTCTAGACAGCCAATTTTCCACTTAAATAAAGGCTTTGCTGAACAACTTCACGGTGTGTAACACAGGAGGTGGGGGACAAGGGGCTCGTGAAGGATGAACTCGTGGGATTTCCTTAAGACAGTTGTCTTCTTTTTGTTGTATAGAGGATAGACACCTTACAGACCAGTATGCTAAACCTACTATTTAACAGATAAGGTGACTGAGATCCAAAGCGTGGGAGCCACACATTTAAAAATAGGACATCTGGGGCTGGAATTTACCCTAGGACTCATTTATACCTTTTATTTCCTCTCTGCAGGAGTTCCTAAACAGTGGGTTCAATGAACGTGTTTGATATAAGTCCTCCCTGGTTCCAAAAAGAGGCGGCAGTGTCCGTGTTGCTGTCCTTGCTTCTCTGGGCACCTTCTTCCTTCCAGGTCCTTAGACCCGCCTCTATAAAATGGGAGAAGGCAGGCCTGAACAGGTAAGCCCCAGACCTTCGGATTTCCCCAGGAAATTGGTCTGCACTGCCCCAGCCATTGATGTCAGCTTTTTGCTGCTCTTCTAATGCAAATTTACAGTACAAAGGATCTCTATTTAAAATAAAGCAAAAAGGGGAATTCCCTGACGGTCCAGTGGTTAGAACTCCATGCTTTCACTGCCTAGGGCCCAGGTTCAATCCCTGCTTGGGGAACTAAGATCCCTCAAGCTGAGCAGCGCGGCCAAAAAAAAATTGCAGTGCTGAAAAAATTTTAAACATAGATATTAGGGCTTCCCTGGTGGCGCAGTGGTTGGGAGTCCGCCTGCCGATGCAGAGAACGCGGGTTCATGCCCCGGTCCGGGAGGATCCCACATGCCGCGGAATGGCTGGGCCCGTGAGCCATGGCCGCTGAGCCTGCGCGTCCGGAGCCTGTGCTCTGCAGCGGGAGAGGCCGCAGCAGTGAGAGGCCCGCGTACCGCAAAAAAAAAAAAAAAAAAAAAAAACATAGATATTAGTTATATTTATGAGCATTTTCTTAGGCTAAGTTCTATGTATGTAATTAATGCACTAAGTAAGAACATTTTTAGGCTTCTGTTATGTGTTGGCACATTGCTTCTCAGCAAAGTTGGTTTACTGAGCATTTCCTGCGGGTTGTTTAGTTTCACTGCGGCTGCTCTCACCAGAGCAAGAAAGGAATGAATGCTGATCTGCTGCTCCCTGGCCAATTGCCTCCCCGCCAATACTGTGAGCTCTAAACATTCAGCAATGAAGCACCACCACTTGGGGTCTCTCCCGGGAGTCTCTCAATCCCCCACATTCTATCCAAATAATTGTACTGTCAACCTACAAGCAAGTTCTATTCTAAAAGCATTTCAGAGTTAGAGAAGACTCTATCAAGTTCCAGCAGGATGTAACCACAAAGGGAGGCAATGTGATAGAATGGGAAGAATAAGGATTGGTATTTGAGAGACCTGGGGAAGTCCTGCTGCTCCACCGGCTGCTGTGCAATGTTGGATGCCACGTTAGCCTCTCTGGTCACAGATTCCATATCTAAAGTAAAGAGGCCAGATTCCTTCCAGCACTAGCAGTTCCTGCCTTTTTTTTTTTTTTTTTTTTTTTTTTTTTTTTTTTGCGATACACGGGCCTCTCACTCTTGCGGCCTCTCCCGTTGCGGAGCACAGGCTCCGGACGCGCAGGCTCAGCGGCCATGGCTCACGGGCCCAGCCGCTCCACGGCATGTGGGATCCTCCCGGACCGGGGCACGAACCCGCGTCCCCTGCATCGGCAGGCGGACTCTCAACCACTGCGCCACCAGGGAAGCCCAGTTCCTGCCTTTTTTGATGAAAATGTTACTCAAGAGCCCATATCTCTGGTCGACATTCACCTAGAGATGATACTTTTGATAACAACGCCTTTCTTAGATAGACTACCCAATAGTTGCCTGTCATTTAAGGCAACTGAATTTGACAGCCTTATTAAGTTTATGCCATTTTTATTGTTGAAAATTCTTGAATTTTTTTAATAGTTAACAACTTTGGCTGCAAATTAAATTGTTATCTAGTGTACTTAGTTAAAGTAGCTTGGCCTGACCAATATCGTTCGCTAAGATAGCATGTGTACGTTTTTTTTCATACAACTTGTGTCCTTTGATCTTCATTATTTAAACAAAAAAAAATTGAGTAAGATAAGTCAGAAGCTACAGTCTCCATTTTATCATGAGGAAACTGAGAGGCTGTGAGACTTAACATCAGGCAGTAATTGATGGAGCAGGAATACTCATGTGGCCTGTGATTGCTTTTGACCTGTGACTTCCCACAAGAAGGAACAGACACTCTTCCCCAAAGCCCAGATCCACGGCTGCATTTGTGACCTAGGCCTAGCCAAGCAGAATGTCTCTTTCCTCTGACAACTGTAATTGGCCCAAGGGTCAGAATGTGACCTCAAGCCCAGTCGAGCCATTCCTGGGGGATTAGTGCAGGAAGCAGGGGCTGGGGAAACATTCTTTCTGCTGGGGTTGCTTAGCAGGTGCAGCCATTTTTTTCTGTCCCATGGAGACAACCTTTCTGCAGTAAGAGAGAAGCAGGCCAACAGGGAAGGAAGAGCAGAGACAAATATCGTGTCGAATTGCTGCTTCCAGAGGCCCTGGTTTCTGAAGCTGTTTAGTTCTATGACCTATCTGGCTAGTCCTCCAGGCTAGGTGAGCCAGTAAATTTCTTTTTTTCCTTACACTAATTAGAATTCCTTTTTTGTTATTTGCAGCCAGGAAATGAACCTAGAACCTCTGGCTCTTAGGCCCCAGGGCCCTTTCTTCTAATGTTAATAGTAGCAGGGAGGGGCTTCTCTGGTGGCGCAGTGATTGAGAGTTTGCCTGCCGATGCAGGGGACACGGGTTCGTGCCCTGATCTGGGAAGATCCCACATGCCGCGGAGCGGCTGGGCCCGTGAGCCATGGCCGCTGAGCCTGTGCGTCCGGAGCCTGTGCTCCGCAACGGGAGAGGCCACAACAGTGAGAGGCCCGCATAGAGCAAAAAAAAAAAAAAATAGCAGGGAGTCATCAAGCACTTCCAATGTGCCAGGCAGTGTGCTAATCACGTCACTTATTTGCTGGACCAAAACTAGAGTCCCAATCCAGAAAGGCTGAATATGGGACCTTGGAAAAGAGAAACCCCTTCCCCAGGTACCATGGCATCTGACCTATCTTTTTAAGGACTGAGGAGATTAGAGTTTTTGTAAAAGTGTGGCCAAGTAATTCTGAAAACGAGTCCCCCGAAAACCGAGTTCCCTTACCGAGTTTATGATTAATCTCTTTATCCAAAACTTATTCCCTTTCTTGTCCCCTCCGACCTCAGTCCTGTGCTAACTGAACAGTCATCAACCGGAGTCAGATGACTAAAATTACTATTGTTGATAACATCATTAAGGCACTGAAATCGTTATTCTAAATATCATCATTAAACATACAAACTCAGTCGTTTCTCCAGGGCAATATGAGCTAACAGATCCCTGAGCCATGGACCACTTGGCCAGAGAATCGTAAACCAGAGACATCCTGGTTTCTGAAACTACGTTTAAGAAATGCCATAGAAATTTCACAAGATGATGATTAATCCCAGCCTCTTTGTTCTTCCCCTTTTAATAAAAAACCCTCACTCAAAGACCAAGTTAGAATACATCTGAGGCTTGTCTCCCATTCCCTTGCTTGGTGCCCTGCAGTAAATCCTTACTTTGCTGCAAATTCCCGCTGTCAGAGTTGGGCTTTCTGTGCCACGGGCGCCTGAGCCCTTGCTGGGTTTCAATTCTGCCCTGGTAAAGAAGGGTGCCTAATTGTGGGGGGAGGGCTCCAGACTGCAGCACACTTTTCTTCTACTTTCTTTCTTTGGTTGAGGCAGGTCTTAGTTGCAGCAGGTGGGCTCCTTAGTTGCAGCTCGCAGGCTCCTTAGTTGTGGCTTGCGGACTCCTTAGTTGTGGCATGTGAACTCTTACTTGCAGCACGCATGTGGGATCTAGTTTCCTGACCAGGGATCAAACCCGGGCCTGCTGCATTGGGAGTGCGGAGTCTTAACTACTGCACCAGGGAAGTCCCTGCTTCCTTATTTTTATCAGCCATTCTGATTTGATGATGTGCATTGAATTTTTGAGAGAGAGGCCTGAGATAAGTGCAAGATATTTTCATTGCTAAGTCATTTTTTAAAAATTTCTAACCTGTTGCTCTTTTTTAAAAATAATTGACGTACAACATATGTTAGTTTCAGGTATACAACATAATGATTTGAAATTTCTATGTATTGCAAAATGATCACCACAGGAAGTCTAATTAACAGCTAAATCATTTTAGATTGCAAAACTCTAAAGGTTCACATCATTACATTTAATTACCCTCAGGCTTCACAGTGAAAACACAAAGAGCATTTGCCATTAAATTTATGTGGTTAGTCCAGATCACTCTTTTGAGCTTCTAACTCATGTAGCTCATGCCTTGTGGCCACTTCCATTAGAATGTCTTACCATCGTATCCGGATTAGCATGTCCAAGCCTGAACTTGCCATCTCCCACTTCACCTCTCAAACCTCCCCTTCTGCTGTCTTCTCCATCGTTAAAAATGCTCTGTTCAGGGGCTTCCCTGGTGGCGCAGTGGTTGAGAGTCCGCCTGCCGATGCAGGGGACACGGGTTCGTGCCCCGGTCCGGGAAGATCCCACATGCCGTGGAGCAGCTAGGCCCGTGAGCCATGGCCGCTGAGCCTGTGCGTCCGGAGCCTGTGCTCCGCAACGGGAGAAGCCACGACGGTGAGAGGCCCGCGTACAGAAAAAAAAAAAAAAAAAAAAAAAAAGCTGTGTTCACTCAGCGGCACAAGCTAAAGACCGGGGAGTCATTTCTGAAGCTTCACTCTCCAATGAGCTGCCGTGGTTGATTCATTACCAAGTCCTGCCAGTTATACCTCCAAAAATAGCATAAATGTCCTCCCTTTCCTCATTCTCCAGTGTCTCCACTCTATCCAAGCTATTGTCACTTGCTCAGATTCCTGCATTACTCTCCTCACTAGCCTTCCTGGCTTTATCCACATTTGACTCCCTCCTATCCAATCACAGAACAGCTAGAGTGGTCTTTGAGAATTTAAGATCATGTCAGTTTCCTGCTTAAAACCTGTCATTGGTTTCCCATAGCACTGGAAATAAAATTCATATTCCTGTGGGCCCTGCCTACATCTCCACTCTCATCTGGTGGCTCTTTTCCCCTCACCAAGGATACTATGGCCACAGTGGCCTTCCTGTTCCTGAAACATGCTAAATTCATTCTTGAATTAGAGCTTTTGCATATGGCTGTTCCTTCTGCTTCACACGTGATCCACGGCTCCTTCCATGACTCGCTCCTTCTCAACCATCTGTTCCCAACTTAAAGTTCATTTCTTTAAATATTCTTTCCATGACTACCACTCTTTCTACGGAAGAGTCTCCCTACTGCTGCTTACTCACGATTTTAACATCCTCTTTGTTTTCTTCTCACGGGAATTGTAATTATTTTATTCTTCCTTTGCTAATTTTCTGTCTCCCTGGCTGAACTATAAGCTTCATAAGGACGAGACTTGTCTTGTTCACTGTTGTATGCCTAATATGTACTCAATACAATTAATTGGATGAATGGATAAAATCAATAAGAAAAAAAAACCCAAATGAGGTGATACCAACAGGAGGTCATAGGCTAAAATGTATAGAGAGCCAATAAACATAAGAGGATGCCCAGAATTTGTCCCATAATTTAAAAGGAGGGAGACTGCACTTTTCATATATCAGATTGCCAAAATTTAGAGGTTTGGCCATATCTCTTAACCTTGGTGAGAGTTTGGAAAAACAGGTTGTGGTATGGTAAATCAGTGCAGTGTCTTTTTATTTATTTATTTATTTTTGCAGTACACGGGCCTCTCACTGTTGTGGCCTCTCCCGTTGCGGAGCACAGGCTCCGGACACGCAGGCTCAGCAGCCATGGCTCACGGGCCCAGCCGCTCCGCAGCATGTGGGATCTTCCCAGACCGGGGCACGAACCCATGTCCCCTGCATCGGCAGGCGGACTCTCAACCACTGTGCCACCAGGGAAGCCCCATTGTTTTTTTTAGAAAGCATTTAGCAATATCTATCAAATTATAAAAGGCATATATTCATAGACCCAAGAATTCCAGAGATAGATAGACTTGCATAAGAATGCAAATAAATATCCTCCAGAGTGTTTACTGTAGCTTTTTTTTGGGGGGGGGGGATGTTGTGCTGTGTGGCATATGGGATCTTAGTTTCCCAACCAGGGATCGAAACTGTGCCCCCTGCAGTAGAAGCACAGAGTCTTAACCACTGGACTGCCAGGGAATTCCTGATTGTAGCATTTTTTGTAATAGGAAGAATATGGAATAATAACAGCTAACATCTTTGAATACTCACTGTGTTCCAAGACAGTATCTCATATACTTCACAGAGCAACTTTATGAAGTGGTTTTTATTATTATATTCCATTTTGCAAGTGGGGTAATTAGCTGGCAACTTCCCCAAGGAACCACAGCAAGTAAGTAACAGAGCTGAGAATTTAACCCAGAGCTGCACACTTGATCATTATGCTGTACTATCATTTAGAACCACCTAAATATCTGTTTAAGTAGGGAACAAATTACATAAATATGGTATTTGAACACACTGTGTGTCCCTCCCACCATAAACAATTATAAAACTGAAAAAAATACATGAAGTGACTGTTTTTGGCCATTGCACAATCGGCAGTATGATTCCCCAAGTAAAAAAGAGGCATACAAAGTGAGCCCCACTATATTGCTGGCTTTCTGCCTGATGGCACTTTCTGGTGCTGTAATGAGGTGAAATTCAAGGAGAAAACAGCAGAGGTTAATTTAACTTCTTTTTTTTTGGGGGGGGGCTTCATTGGGTCTTCGTTGCTGCACGTGGCTTTCTCTAGTTGTGGCGAGTGGGGGCTACTCTTCGTTGTGGTGCGCAGGCTTTTCGTTGCGGTGGCTTCTCTTGTTGCAGAGCATGGGCTCTAGGCCTGCAGGCTTCAGTAGTTGTGGCTCGCAGGCTCTAGAGCGCAGGCTCAGTAATTGTGGCACACGGGCTTAGTTGCTCCATGGCATGTGGGATCTTCCTGGACCAGAGCTCAAACCCGGGTCCCCTGCATTGGCAGGCAGATTCTTAACCACTGGGCCACCAGGGAAGTCCCTAATTTAACATTTGAAGCTGTTGAGGCAGCTGGGAATTGTAGGTCGGAGTATTAGACAAAAGGGTGTACAGAAAAGGAGCTCCAGAAATTTGCATATGGATCTTCTTAAGTCTTTAGCCAAACACTAAAGACGTAAGTATGTTTAGGGTGAGACCTCACAGGCCTGGCAGAGAACAGCTACTGGGGCTCACAGCACTGGGAAACATAGGAGTTCCTATTAGGCGAAATCAAGAGACATCATTAAATACTCTGAGCATTCATTTGAGACCCCAGAAAGGCCATGCATTAGGAGTAGGGCTACTCTAACCCTGGACTATGTATCACCGTAGACCTTTCCAATAAAGCTTAAAAATAAACCATAAAAAGAACAACCTGGGCTTCCCTGGTGGTGCAGTGGTTGAGAATCTGCCTGCCAATAGCAGGGGACACGGGTTCGAGCCCTGGTCTGGGAAGATCCCACATGCCGTGGAGCAACTGGGCCTGTGAGCCACAACCACTGAGCCTGTGCGTCTGGAGCCTGTGCTCCGCAACAAGAGAGGCCGCGATACTGAGAGGCCAGCGCACTGCGATGAAGAGTGGCCCCTGCTCGCCGCAACTACAGAAAGCCCTCACACAGAAACGAAGACCCAACACAGCAAAGATAAATAAATAAATAAATAAATTAAAAAAAAAAAAAAGAACAACCTATCTGCCAGTAAATTAACTTTGCCAGAACAAGACAAAACATCCTTTAAAGGAAAGCAACAAAATCCTGACACTCAAAAAATTTAGCATTCACAATGTCCAACATAAAACGTAGAATTGCTAGACATGAAAAAAAAAATTAGGAAAATGTAACCCATAACCAGAGTGAAAAAAAAGAAAAGCAATAGAAATTTACCCATAGATGACAAATGTTAAAAGAGCAGACAGGTAATTTTAAACAGCTATTCTAAATATACTTAAGGATTTAAAGGAAAAGATTAACATACTGGGTAAGAGATGGAAAAGCTCACTAAAGAAATAGAAACAGTAAAAAAAGAAATGGAAATTCTATTTTTTTAAAATTGAAGTATAGTTGATTTACAATGTTGTGTTAATTTCTGCTGTACAGCAAAGTGATTTGGTTATACACATATATACATTCTTTTTCATATTCTTTTCCATTATGGTTTATCACAGGATATTGAATATAGTTCCCTGTGCTATACAGTAGGACCTTGTTGTTTATCCATTCTATATATAATTGTTTGCATCTATTAACACCAGCCTCCCATTACATTCTTTCCCCACCCGCCCCCCCCTTTGCCTTGGGAACCACAAGTCTGTTCTATATGTCTGTATGTTTCTATTTTGTAGGTAAGTTCATTTGTGTCATATCACATGTAAGTGATATCGTATGGTATTTATCTTTCTCTTTCTGATTTACTTCACTTAGTATGTTAATCTCAACTTGCATCCATGTTGCTGCAAAAGGCATTATTTTGTTCTTTTTTATGGCTGAGTAGTATTCCATTGTATATATGTACCATATCTTCCTTATCCATTCATCTGCTGATGGACAGAAATGGAAATTCTAGATATGAAAAATGTAGCATCTGGAATATAAATTCACCAGGTGGAATTAATAGCACACTGGAAACTAGAGAAGGAAAGATCAGTGAAATTGAAGATAGGAACATAAGAATTATCCAGAGTAATGCTCACAGAGGGGTAAAAAAGGCTGGAAAAAGGAAAAAGAGCAATGGCTACTGGATAATATCAGATGGTCTAACATGTGTATAATTGCAGTCCTAGACTAAGAGGAGAAAAAGACTAGGGTAGAAAAAAAATAATTTAAAGAAATAGTGGCCAAAAATGCTTCCAAATTTGAAGAAAAATATCTATTCATTAGATCCTAGAATCTCAGTGAACCACAAACAGGAAAAAAAATGCAAAGAAAGTCATACCTAGGCACAGCAGTCAAATTACTAAAGATGAAAAAGAGTAAATCGTGAAAGTACCTGGAGGAGAAATATACATTACAAATAGGTGAACAACAATAAAAATGATCACTGATTTTTCACCAGAAATAATGCTATCAGAAGACAATGAAAAAATGCTGTTAATCTGGGAACCTATGTCCAGTGAAAATATTCTTGAAAAACAAAGGCCTGTGATGGTGGGGGTGGGGTTGAGGGGTGTTTCCAAGGGTATATGGGAATTCTTTCTACTTTTCACTCAATTTTGCTGTGACACTAAAACTGCTCTATTTTTTTAAAATGAAGGCAAAAAACATATATTTTCAGACAAAAAGGCTGAGAGAATTCACCAGTAGACCTGCACTACAAGAAATTAAATGTTAAAGCAAGTTCTTCAGGTCAAAGAAAATGAAGTAAGGTAGAAACTGAGATTTAAACAAAGGAATGAAAAGCACCAGAAATGGTGCATTTGTAGATAAATAAAAAATACTTATTTCTCATTTATTAAATTTCTTTAAAAATAACTATTCAGGGCTTCCCTGGTGGCGCAGTGGTTGGGAGTCCGCCTGCCGATGCAGGGGACACGGGTTCGTGCCCTGGTCCGGGAAGATCCCACATGCCGTGGAGTGGCTGGGCCCGTGAGCCATGGCTGCTGAGCCTGCGCGTCCGGAACCTGTGCTCCGCAACGGGAGAAGCCACAACAGTGAGAGGCCCGCGTACCGCAAAACAAAACAAAACAAAACAAAAAACTATTCAAAGAAGAAATAATAACACTATATCATGAGGTTTATAATGTAATATAAGGTTCTTTGGTTATATGTGAAGTGGTATATTAACTCATGGTAGGCTGTGATGAGTTATAGATGTGTATTGTATTCCCTAGAGCAACTATTAAAACAAAGATGTATATCTAAAAAGCTAGTGGAGGAGTTAAAATGAAAAAAGAAAAACAGAGTTTAAAAAAAAATGCAAGGGGCTTCCCTGGTGGCATAGTGGTTGAGAATCCACCTTCCGATGCAGGGGACACGGGTTCGTGCCCCGGTCTGGGAAGATCCCACATGCCGTGGGGCGGCTGGGCCCATGAGCCATGGCCGCTGAGCCTGCGCGTCCGGAGCCTGTGCTCTGCAACGGGAGAGGCCACACAGTGAGAGGCCCGTGTGCCGCAAAAAAAAAAAAAAAAAAAAAGGGTAATCATAAGAAAGCTGGGATGGCTAAATTAATTAATATAAGATAAAATTGACTTTGAGATAGAGTATTATCAGAGGTAATTCATAATAAGAAAATCATTAATTCATTAAGAAGACATAAAAATCCAAAATTTGTATGAATCTAATAATTGAAATATGTGAAGCAAAAATTGACCAACTAAAAAGAGAAATAGACAAATCCATAATCATAGTATCATAGTTGGAGGTTTTAACACCTCCTTTTAGTAATTTATAAAACAGACCAAAAAATCAATAAAGATATAGAATTTTGAACAATACCATCAACCAGTTTCACCTACTGACATGTATCAAACACTGCATCCAACTACTGAATACACATTCTTTTCAAGAGTACGTTGAACATTCTTCAAGATAGACTATATGTTAGGCCATAAAATAAATATATATCACTAAATATAAAATAAAATTATACAGAGTATATTCTCTGACAACTGTGTTAAATTAGGAGTTGATTACAAAGGAATGTCCAGAAAATCTCCAAATATTGGGAAATTATCATATCACCAGATAATCCATAGGCTCAAAGAAATTGCAAGGAATTAGAAAATATTTTTAGGGGCTTCCCTGGTGGCACAGTGGTTAAGAATCCGCCTGCCAATGGAGGGAACACGGGCTCGAGCCCTGGTCCGGGAAGATCCCACATGCCGCAGAGCAACTAAGCCCATGGGCCACAACTACTGAGCCTGCGTTCTAGAGCCCACAAGCCACAACTACTGAAGCCCACATGCTGCAACTACTGAAGGCTGTGTGCCTAGAGCCTGTGCTCCACAGCAAGAGAAGCCACCACAATGAGAAGCCCGCTCACCGCAACGAAGAGTAACCCCCGCTCGCCGCAACTAGAGAAAGCCGGCACGCGCAGCAACGAAGACCCAACACAGCAAATTAATTAATTAATTAATGAAACAAATCTATTTTTAAAAAAAAAAAATATTTTTAAATGAATGATAATGAAAACATATCAAAATTTATGGGATACAACTAGCAGTGCTTAAAGGGAAATTTATAGCTTTAAATGCTTGTTTTAGAAAAGGTATGAAATCAATGAAATATAAAATACAATTAAAGAAAGTAAATACAATAAAAAATTAGTTTTTTGAAAACAATTGATAAATCTCTAGCAAGAATAATGAAGAAAAAAAGAAAATATCTCAGGCTTCCCTAGTGGCGCAGTGGTTGGGAGTCCACCTGCTGATGCAGGGGATACGGGTTCGTGCCCTGGTCTGGGAAGATCCCACATGCCGCGGAGCGGCTGGACCTGTAAGCCATGGCCGCTGAGCCTGCGCATCCAGAGCCTGTGCTCCGCGACGGGAGAGGCCACAACAGTGAGAGGCCCGCATACCGCAAAAAAAAAAAAATAATAATAAATAAATAAATAAATAAAATTAAAAAAAAAAAAAAAACACAACAGTATGGAGGTTCCTCAGAAAACTAAAAATAGAATTACCATATGATCCAGCAATCCCACTCCTGGGCATATATCCAAACAAAACTCTAATCCAAAAAAATACATGCACCCAAATGTTCATTGCATCACTATTCACAATAGCCAAGACATGGAAACAACCTAAATGTCCATCAACAGATGAATGGATACAGAAGATGTGGTACTATATACAGTGGAATACTACTCAGCCATAAAAAAGAATGAAATAATGCCATTTGCAGCCACATGGATGCCATTTGAGATCATCATACTAAGTGAAGTAAGTCAGACAGAGAAAGACAAACACTATCTGCAGCCAGTCAATCTCCTGGCTTCTCAATGACCTTGAGATAAAGTCTAACTCCTTAACATGACTTGCAAGGCCCTTTTGAGCTATGCTTGCTGCCTCCACCCCACCCCACCCACCCCCGGGCCTTAAATCTCACTCTTCTTGCCTGAAATTCTCCCTTCCACTTCCCCACTTCTTGTCTGTCTCTGTGTTCCAGACCTACTGAACTTCTTTCAGCTCCTCAGAAGCTGCCAAGTTCTATCTGATTTCTGTGCCTACAGGAGTCTCTTCTCACTTCCAGGAACATTTTTGCCATCCCCACTCCTCAGTCCCTTTTCACCTGGCTAATTCCATGCAAACTTCTGGGCTCTCTGTCACTCTAGAACCTGTATCTCTCCTTAACACTTAGCCCTTGACTCCTTTGTACTTAACTCACTATCTTGCGAGTGTTATGTATTTGCTGTGTCCTCTCCATACTAGGAGCTCCATGGGACCAGGGGCTATTCTATTTAATTATACATATGTTGACACACGCACACACACAGATCTTGTACACACTGCTAATAAAGTTGATTGTTTCTGAGTAGAGAGGATAAGCATTTTTTTAATGTTTTATAATACTTATCTATATTTTCTGATTTTCATAATAAACATCTCTTGTTTTCCTAATAATTAAAAATAATAACACAATTTCAGACTTACTGTAAAGCTACAGTAATCATAACAGTGTGGAAGTGGCAAAGAGCAGACAGATAGATCAATGGGACGGAATACAGAGTCTAGAAATAGACCCACACAAATACAGTCAACTGAACTTTGACAGAGGAACAAAGGCAATACAGTGGAGAAAAGATAATTTTTTCAACACATGGTGTTGGTACAACTTGACATCCACATACAAAAAAAATGATCTAGACACAGACCTTAGACCCCTCACGAAAAATTAACTCAAAATGGATTATAGACTTAAATGTAAAACACAAAACCATAAAACTATAAGGTAACCTGGGAGAACATTTAGATGATCTTGAGGTTGGCAATGGCTTTTTATGTACCACACCAAGCCATGACCCATGAAAGAGATAATTGATAAGCTGGACTTCATTAAAATTAAAAACTTATGGTCCCTGAAAGATACTGTCAAGAGAATGAGAAGACAAGCCACAGACTGGGAGAAAATATTTGCAAAAGACATATCTGATACAGGACTGTTATCTAAAATACAGAGAACTCTCAAAACTCAAAATATAAGAAAACAAATGGGAGAAAATAATTGCAAACCATATATCTGATAAGGAACTCATACAACTTAATAGCAAAAATATATAAGGAACTCATACAACTCAATAGCAAAAAAATCAAATCATGTATCTGTTGGCCATTTGTATACCTTTGTATACGTTCTCTGGAAAAAATGTTTATTCCAGTCTGTATTTTAAAAACCCCCAGTAGCCTTTCTTCCTATGTGTGTCCTTTTCTTTTACACAGAACACTTCACTTCTGACAGTCTGCTCACCAAGTGTGAAGGGGGTTTCCGCACACCAAGCAATTCTGTGACACCAGCAATTTAGCTCAATTCTGACACTATGTTCCTGGAGATAGCATCAGATCCTACAGGGTAAGGGCTCAGTCCCACCAGACTGTCCAACACACCACTTCAGATGCCAGTAGAAAGTTCAGGTGGTTACCTGTGCTTCTGACTCACTGGCTATAAATCAGAGATTCCCACAATGCCTTCCTTGGATTCAATTAATTTGCCAGAGTGGCTCACAGAACTTAGGAAAACAGTTTACTTACTGTTTACCAGTTTATTATAAAAGGATGTGATAAAGGATACAGATGAACATCCAGATGGAAGAGATGTGTAGGGGGCAAGGTATGTGGGAAGTGGCGCCAAGCCCCCATGCCCTGTCCATGTGCACCACTCTCGCCACACCTCCATGTGGTCACCAACCTGGAAGCTCTCCAAACCCCATACTTTTAGGATACTTAACGGAGGCTTCCTCACGTAGGCAAGATCAATCATTAACTCCATTTCCAGCTCCTCTCTCCTCTCTGGAGGATGGGGGAATGGGGCTGAAAACTCCAAGACTCTGGTTATGGCTTGATCTTTCTGGTGACCAGCCCTCATCCAGTAGCCCACCCAGAGTCACCTCATTAGAACAAAGGATACTCCTATCACCCAGAAAATTACAAGGGTTTCAGGAACTGGGGACAGAGACCAATAGATATTTTCTATTACCTCACAAGATACTTTGTCCATTTTTAAATTGGATTATTTGATTTTTTGCTATTGAGTTATATGAGTTTCTTATATATTTTTGCTATTAAGTTGTGTGAGTTCCTTATCAGATATATGGTTTGCAATTATTTTCTCCCATTTGTTTTCTTATTTTTGAGTTTTGAGAGTTCTCTGTGTATTTTAGATAACAGTCTGTATCAGATATGTCTTTTGCAAATATTTTCTCCCAGTATGTGGCTTGTCTTCTCATTCTCTTGACAGTGTCTTTCACAGAGCATAAGTTTTTAATTTTAATGAAGTCCAGCTTATCAGTTATCTCTTTCATGGGTCATGGTTTTGGTGTGGTACATAAAAAGCCATTGCCAAACTCAAGATCGTCTAAATGTTCTCCCAGGTTATCTTATAGTTTTATGGTTTTGTGTTTTATGGTATATGTATACGATGTAATATTATTTGTCCATAAGAAAGAAGGAAATCCTGCCATTTGTGATATGGATGGAATTTGAGGGCATTATGCTACGTGAAATAAGTCAGTCAGAGGAAGACCAATACTGTACGATCTCAATTATATGTGGAATCTAAAAAAACCAAACTCAGAAACAGAGAGTAGAATTGTGGTAGCCAGAGAGATGGAGAAGAAAGAGTGATGGTGGTCAGAGGGCACACATTTCCAGTTATAAGATGAATAAGTTCTGGGGATCTGACGTACAGCAGCATGGTGACTACAGTTAACCACACTGTACTGTATGTTTGAAAATTGCTAAGGGAGTAGATCTTAAAAGTTCTCACCATATATACACACAAAAAGAACTATGTGAGGTGGTAGACGTATCTCAGTCTATTTGGGCTGCTATAACAGAAATGTCATAGACTGGGTAGCTTGTAAACAACAGAAATTTATTTCTTACAGTTCTGGAGGCTAGGAAGTCCAAGATCAAGGTGCTGGCAGATTGGGTGTCTGGCGAGAGGGTTCATTTCCTAGATGGCTGTCTTTTTGCTTTAACTTCGCATGGTGGACGGGTCAAGGACTTCTTGTATAGGACACTAATCCCATTTATGAGGGCTTCACCCTCATGACCTAATCACCTCCCAAAGGCCTCATCTCCACACATATAACACTGGGGATTAGATCTCAACAGATGAACTTGAGGGAGACACAAATATTCAGTGCATAGTATACTGTATGATTCCAATTATACGACATTCTGGAAAAGGCAAAATTATGGAGGCAGTAAAAGGCCGGGGGATAGAGGGGAGGGAGGGGTGAATAAGTAGAGCATAGAGGATATTTAGGGCAGTGAAACTATCTTGTATGATACTGTAGTGGTAGCTACATGTGTCAAAACCCATAGAATGTATAACACAAAGAGTAAACCCTAATGTAAACAATGGACTTTGGGTAATGATGGGTAATGATGTGTCAATATTGGTAATCAGTTGTAACAAATATACCGCTGGTAGGGGATGTTGATAATGGGGGAGGCTGTGTGTGTGTGGACATATAGGGGGTATACGGGAACTCTCTGACCTTCCTACTCAATTTTGCTGTGAACCACAAACCACCCTAAAGAATAAGTGTATTAATCATGATTATGTTGGAAAAAGAAGAACAGTTTGTTCTTTGAAGACAAAAATAAAGGTGTTTTTGTTAAAAAAAAAAAAGAAGAAGAAGTGTATTAAAAAAATTAATGAAAGAGACCTTAAAATTCAAAAACCAACTGTTAGAGGTAATCCCACCCTGAGTCAAAATGCTAGGTGGTGTCTGAAAGTACCCACTTTCTAAATCTGGGATATGAGCAAGTTATGTGAACACTCCAGGGCTTGATTTATTTTCTGCTTGAAAATAAAGAGTTGGGCAAGATCAGCGGTTCTCGTGCTTTTGAGTTTTTCATGAAGTAAATTAAATATGGAAATGAGTGTAGAGTTGTCCACTTTTCATTTTGTGAAATAAACATATTTTCAAAACTCCACCATCTACGGTTACCATTTCATTATTAAAAAACATTTTAGGACATAATTTTTTCAGATTCTGGTTTTCTGCCTAGCACGCTCTTTTCTTCTGGTAGCAACATTCTCCTCCTCTGAAAATGGCTCCTTTCTGTGGTGCTCCAAGGACAATGGTGCTTCAAGGACAAGGACAACCCTGTCTGAAAAACTGTCACCATTACACCCCCTACTGGACTCTTAATTGGCCTCCCCATAATGTTGCTCTGCTTACAAAATCCCTGAGCCCACCTGGGCAAAGGGGCCTGTCCCAAATAAGGAAAGGCATATGGCCTGTCCCACTCCCACCCTTACGAAGGAAGGTATATGTGCCTCGACCAATCAGTAACCAAATTTTTTTTTTTTTTTGCGGTACGCAGGCCTCTCACTGTTGTGGCCTCTCCTGTTGCGGAGCACAGGCTCCGGATGTACAGGCTCAGCGGCCATGGCTCACGGGCCCAGCCGCTCCGCGGCATGTGGGACCTTCCCGGACCGGGGCACGAACCCGTGTCCCCTGCATCGGCAGGCAGACTCTCAACCACTGCACCACCAGGGAAGCCCAGTAAACGAAATTTTTACCTCGGACCATTCCTTTGTTTCGCTGGCTATAAAAACTGATGCATAGCACATGTTCGGGCTCCACTCTTCCAAACTACTAGGAAGAAGATGTCTGTGCTGGCAGCGACCATTCCCTTTAATAAATTCTATCTTCTTCACATTCTGCCTTATGTCTGGAAATTCTTTTCCAGCCCGTGTTCGGACCACATTTGGTGGCCAGTACGGGGATCTCTTTCCCCACCTCCTGTCCTCATTCCTTGGGACCCTCTGTGAACAGGCAAGTTGCTGTGGAAGCAAAGGAGGAACTCTGGCCAGGGCCACATCCTGGTGTGTTCCAAAGGCTCCAGGGCTCACTTCGCCCCAGTAACTGCCACCCAGAACAGGTGAGGATCCCTCTATCTCCCTTCCGACTGAGGACTGGGCCTATTGGTATGGTGTGGGCATGGGCCAGGCATTTAAAAGCCATTAGGGCGCCAGCCACTGGAAGACTCCTGTGAAAGGATAAGGGGGTCACGGAATGGACCAGGCTATTAGAACGTCGGCCCCAGCAAGACAACTTCTGAGCAACGTGAGGCACATCGTGGACGAAGAAAAACACAAAGCCCACAGTCCCTTGGCCACCAACTCCTCAGTAGGGTTAGAAGGCAGACTCCTCAGTCCTCTTTTCTGTTGCTTCTGCTTCTTTCTCCTCGGCTCCGACTGACTCCAAAGGACCTCGCCGCCTCTAGATCGTCCCAAGAGCTCCTTCCCATCCCTGAGAGTCTTCTCATGGTGTGTCAATTCCCAGCTGGCTTGCGGGGATTCCCCTCTCTATACACTGGTGCCCTGGCCACACAGTTTCTCACTGCTCTGGCCACCTCCCAAGGTCGGACGGGACTTTTGGGATGGTCGGCCTTTTTATGCCTTAGTCGCACAGAGATGTCACTGAGACAAAGAGGGAGGCCTTTTTGCCCATCAGTGATTCTCAGTACCCCCATTCTGCGGCATTGGGGCTAAGTATAGGTTCAGGCAGGTCTATCCCCTTAGACTCACCTCTTAGTTGTATTCTCAGGAAATGGAAGGAATTTGACCCAGACAATCTCAAAAGGAAGAGGCTCATATTCTTTTGTAACATGGCTTGGCCCAAGTACAAACTGGGGGACCAAGAATGACGCCCTCTTAATGGGACACTAATCATATCACCAGCCTCCAGCTTGATCTCTATTATCGGAGGCTGGGAAAGGATTCCAAGGTTCTGTACATCAGGGCTTCAAGGTCCTCAGTCAGAATCCGAACCTGAGGGACTCCTGTCGCATGTTTCTCTCCAACGCCACTTCAATGCCTCGTCCTCTCCCCTCTCCTCCTCCTTCAGCTTCACTACCTCGTCCCTCCCCATCTCCTCCTGCACCACAAATCTCGGATGAGCGTTCTTTTTTTTTTTTTTTTTTTTGCGGTACGCGGGCCTCTCACTGTTGTGGCCTCTCCCGTTGCGGAGCACAGGCTCCGGACGCTCAGGCTCAGCAGCCATGGCTCACGGGCCCAGCCGCTCCGCGCCATGTGGGATCTTCCTGGACCGGGGCACGAACCCGTGTCCCCTGCATCAGCAGGCGGACTCTCAACCACTGCGCCACCAAGGAAGCCCTTGGATGAGCCTTCTTGTTCCCCATCTCACCAGCCTCTTCCCCAACCTGCTGCTCCCCAACCCCCACCTCTCTACCTGCAAGCAGACCTTCCCTCCCCTCCCCACCCCACACTAGGTCATGAGCAGCCCAACGCTCTGAATCGAGTCCCAACATGGTTCCCCTACGAGAGGTCGCTAATGGAGACCGAGGTACTATCAGGGTTCATTTCCCCTTCCCCATGTCTGATCTCTCATATTCAAGGGAAACTGGGCCCCTTAGCCAGGACCCCTCCACCTTCATCAGGGAATTCCAGGCCCTAACTATAGCCTTTGACTTAACCTGGCCAGATATTCCTGTGTCCTAACTACCTGCTGCATCACGAAAACAAGGCCGGGACCGGGGCCTTGACTCAGGCCTGGGCAGGTGAGGCACACGCCCGAGATCCTAATGAGAAGCGAGCGGGGGAAGAGACAGTCCCACGGGCAGACCCAGGATGGAGATACCAAGCAAATGAAAATGGGCCAGCAGGAGGGCTCACTAGGAGAAACTTCATGACTACATATCTACTAGAACGTATGAAAAAGCCAGTCATCAAACAGGACAATTATAAGAAACTCAGAGAAGTTACCCAGGAACGCTTGGAGAATGTGGCCCTTTTTCAGGCCTGATTAGTAGAGGCTATGAGGAAATACACCAACCTAGACCCTGAGACTCCTGAAGTTCAGGCTATATTGCAGTTCACTTTATAAGCCAGGCATCGCCATGCATAAGACAGAAATTACGGAAACCAGAGCAAGGGCCACAGACCCCATTTTCTGTCCTATTGACAGGGCTTTAAGGTCTTCAAGAATAGGGAAGGGCTTCCCTGGTGGCTCAGTGGTTGGGAGTCCGCCTGCTGATGCGGGGGACGCGGGTTCTTGCCCTGGTCCGGGAAGATCCCACATGCCACGGAGCGACTGGGCCCGTGAGCCATGGCCGCTGAGCCTGTGCGTCCGGAGCCTGTGCTCTGCAGCGGGAGAGGCCACAACAGTGAGAGGCCCGCGCACTGCAAAAAAAATAAATAAATAAATAAAAAAGAATAGGGAGGAGGCTTCTAGGAATAGAAGAGAAAGAGAGGAGGAAACATTAACACGACATGCTCAATATACGGCTCTTGCCATTACTCAGTCCCTCCCACAGCAAGGACTCATGACAGCCCATCTCCCGTCGCAGAAACCACAGCTGACCTGCTACCAGGGGCGCACAGTGAAGTACGGCCACACCCCACCACCTGACACCCCATGCCCTGTCATCAAAAGGGCCACTGGAAGAGGAGTTGTCCCTGCCACCCTCAAGCTGGTAGGCCAACACCACACCACCCAACACCTGGGGTATTTTGGGTCCCAGCCCCCCAGCTGAGGTCAAGGCCAAGGGCCCCTGTTGGTGGTAGTTGACTACCAGGAGTGAGAACGGGATTACGCTCAAGATCTGGGGCTCCTGGATGCGGATGACTGAAGGTGCCCAAGTCTCAATCTACAGGCCCCTATGTTTCCCAGAAGACCGGAGGAGCCCCAGGTATCCCTGGATGTGGCAGGGGCTACTATAACCTTTCAAAGTGACACAGCGGCTACTTATTCAGCCCCAACCTCCTTCTCTGGTCCCACTCGCTGTTCCTTGATCCTCCTAACAGGGATGGGAACAGGCTCAGCTGGACTCTTAAACTCTATTTTCATTGCCCTACAGCTCTCTCTTGAACTTACACAACAGACTGCCAACCTCGCAGCTCAACTCAACATGCTACAAGACAAATACTTTCTCTGCAGGAGTAGTTTTACAAAATAGAAGAGCTCTGGACCTCCTAAAGGCTCATCAGGGAGGGACTTGTGCAACATTAAAGGAGGATTGCTGCTCTTTGGTCAACCATCCGGGCAAGGTCCAGCCCAGTCTTCGGGCCATATATTTTTAACCTTCTTGTTAAGTTTGTCTCTTCCAGAATACAACAAATAAACCTCCAAATGGTGATGCAACAAGAATACCAGACAGGGCTTCCCTGGTGGCCCAGTGGTTAAGAATCTACCTGCCAATGCAGGGGACTCAGGTTCAATCCCTGGTCCGGGAAGATCCCATGTGCCATGGAGCAACTAAGCCCGTGAGCCACAACTCCTGGGCCCATGTGCCACAACTACTGAAACCCGCGTGCCTAGAGCCTGTGCTCTGTGACGAGAGAAGCCACCACAATGAGAAGCCCGCACACAGCAATGAAGACCCAATGCAGCCAAAAATAAATAAATAAATTTATTAAAAAGAAAAAAAGAATACTGGACAGTCAACACTCATACAACCCTTGAACAAGCCACCATCTCTTTCCATGGGGCCCACACTGCTCCCTAGATGCACCCTGACAGAGAGCAGGCAAGGGATCCCAGGGCCCCACGACCCCCTCACTCAGCAGGAAGCGGCCAGAGAGAGTTCATCGCCCCTTCTCCTCACAAAAGGGCTTCCTGAATGCCTGAGAGGGAATTAGGCAGTTAGGTAGTTATGAGTAGGGTATTCAATAAGGCCAAGGAGTTGGCCCTACGCATAAAGAGAAGGGGGAGTGTGGTGCTCCAAGGACAATGGTGCTTCAAGGACAAAGGATGACCCTGCCTGAAAAAGTTTCAGAGGTATACCTACTGGACCCTTAATCACCCTCCCCACCATGTTGACATGGTTTTGAAATCCCTGAGCCCACCTGGCTGATGCCCACCTGGGCAATGGGACCTGTCCCAAATAAGGAAAGGCATATGCCCTGTCTTACTCCCACTGTACAGAAGGAAGGTATATGTGCCTCGATCAATCAGTAAATGAAATTTTCACCTTGGACCATTCCTTTGTTTTCTGGCTATAAAAACTGATCAATAACACATGTGCGGGCTCGACTCTCCCAGATTACTAGGAATTCGGGCCACTGTTCCGGCAGCGACCCTTTCCTCTAATAAATTCTATCTTCTTTACATTCTGCTTTATGTCTGGAAATTCTTCTCCAACCTGCGTTCATACCTTAACACTTTCCCCACTCCAACATGTGGACTCTTTGAGATTAATCTCCAGTCCATAGTTGACTCATCCAGGCATGGGTACTTGATCCAAGAAGGGCGTTCCGGGCTTCCCTGGTGGCGCAGTGGTTGAGAGTCCGCCTGCCGATGCAGGGGACACGGGTTTGTGTCCCGGTCCGGGAAGATCCCACGTGCGGCGGAGTGGCTGGGCCCATGAGCCATGGCCGCTGAGCCTGTGCGTCCGGAGCCTGTGCTCCGCAACGGGAGAGGCCACAACAGTGAGAGGCCCACATACCACAAAAAAAAAAAAAAGAAGGGCATGCCAGTCAGAGTTCTTCCTTCTGTGTCTGAGTTTATACCTCGAGAGATTAGTAGACCTACCTTCCAACGCAGCAAGCCGTAAGACCTAAGACTCAATAGTTTTCAGCTGTCTCTCCACCAGACCCTCGTTTGCAAGGAGAGAGAAAGACGTGACATCAAGGAGGGACAGAGGAGGGAGAGACCTGGCAGCCTTCAAGTTCCTGCATCTGCTGGTTCCTGAGCCCCTCCATCCCCACCTTCCTGTGTTCAGATTGTCCCACCTTTCCTTGAATTTATTGATTTATTTTTAAAATAAATTTATTTATTTATTTTTATTTTTGGCTGCGTTGGGTCTTCGTTGCTACGTGTGGGCTTTCTCTAGTTGTGGTGAGTGGGGGCTACTCTTTGTTGCGGTGCACGGGCTTCTCATTGTGGTGTCTTCTCTTGCTGCGGAGCACGGGCTCTAGGCACGCAGGCTTCAGTAGTTGTGACAAGTGGGCTCTAGAGTGCAGGCTCAGTAGTTGTGGTGCATGGGCTTAGTTGCTGCGCCACATGTGGGATCCTCCCGGACCAGGGCTCAAACCCGTGTCCCCTGCATTGGCAGGTGGATTCTTAACCACTGCGCCACCAGGGAAGTCCCTCCTTGAGTTTAGTGAAGCAACAAACTCCTCCTTTTTTCTGAGCCAATTTGCGTTTTGTCCCATGCAACCAGTAAGGCTTCCATCCCATTCTTCTTCCCTGGGAAGTGTGGAGCCCTACATCGAGGACACCCTACATCGAGGACACAGGACAAAAACTCAGGAATTAACCAAGCCCCCATAGCAACTGTTGCCATGGGCGCTCCTAATCTAAACCAGACAGCCCCCCTCCCCCATTCCATATTAGGCAAAATAATCACCATGTAGCAACCTTGTAGCATCCTGACCAATCACCTAATGCCATCCTGCCAGCAGGAATTTTCTTTGTCTTGAGGCTATAAAAGTTGGCTACTAGCCCACAAAGGGGGCAGGCTCTCCCTGGTCTATCAGGAAGTCGCCGCTGTATCTGCAGCGCCGCTAACTCCGCTCTTTTCTCAATAAACTCACTCTTTTCTAAAATACTTCGTGTCTCGAAATTCTTCTTCCAGCCCGCGCACGGACCACAACACTTTTGATACCCCCATCTTTATTTCCTGTTATTTATAACATCACTGAACAATTAATCTTATGAGGTCCTGTATTGTTTCCATGGTACCTCTCCCAAATTGGCTGTGAGACTCCTGAGTTCAGGGCAAGAACCAAGCCCTGGAGTCCCCACTCCCATCCCCCCCTTTCCCTCCAACATGGCTCCTAACACAGGAAAGCACATCAGAGATTCCACAATTCTTTTCTAAGATCCACTGATTACAGGCCCTGGGCCAGCCGGAGGCCGGCTTCTTCCCCCAGGGAGGCTGCAGGAGGAAGCCAATGTGGATAGCACGGACAATGTGGATATACTGGAGTCCGGATTCCAGCGGGTTAGGGGCGGGCGTCACCTAACCAGGCCAGTCCCAGAGTGGAACTCGCCAGCCCGGCGGCTCGGCGCCGCCTGCGCCCGCCAGCCGGGCCCTGGGCCGGTCCCCACCACAGAGCGCGCGGAGCGCCTGGGTCCTCTACGTGCCGGCATCAGGTGCAAACCCGGGAGCGCGGGCCGTGGGTGTGCGCGTAAGCGCCCGGAAAGCGCGGAACTCGGCCGCCGCCCCAGCTCGCCCGCCAAGCTACCCTGGGATATCCTTGGGTACCCCCCCACAACCCCCCAGCTCGAGCGGGGGAGGGAGGAGTTCGGACACGTAACCGACCTCCAGGCCCCTCTCGACTCCGCGTTGGGGGGCAGGCGGGGGAGCCGGGGACCGCCGTTCCAGCCCGCTGGCCTTCGAAAGATCCTCCTGGGCCAATGGCAGGCGGGGCGACGCGCCCGGATTGGTGCAGGCGCTCTGCTGATCACTGTGGAAACCCAGGCGGAGGGGAACGCGGGAGGATGCGAAGCCCCGGACGGGGGGAGCCAGCGGGGCGGGCAGAGGAGGCTTCGAGGCCCTGAGCTACCGAGGAGTTTTTACAGGAGGCAAAAGTCCACTGCGGGCTGGCGGGCGGAGGGAGGGGCGGAGGGAGGGGACCGCTTGGGGGCACTGGGAAGCCTGGAGGGAAGGCAAGGATACTCCGGAGCGAAGGCGAGGCGGCTGGGGGAGGGGGCGCGGTGGGGGGAGGAGTAGGAGAAGACAAAAGCCGAAAGCGAGGAGGGCCCGGGCCGCACACACCGCAGTGCACGGGGCAACCCTGTCGGCAGGCAGCATGGGGAAGGGGGGGAACCAGGGCGAGGGGGCCACCGAGCGCGAGGCGCCGATGCCTACCTTCTGCTGGGAGGAGATTCAGAAGCACAGCCTGCGCACGGACCAGTGGCTCGTCATCGACCGCAAGGTCTACAACATCACCGAATGGTCACAGCGGCACCCGGGGGGCCACCGGGTCATCGGGCACTACGCAGGGGAAGATGCTACGGTAAGGGTCTGGGGCCTCTCCCGCCACCTTTCTCTGCTGCAGGAGGGAGTCAGGAGTCATGGGTCCCAGGGCGCCAAACAAGACCTCCAGCGCTGAGTGGAGCTTGGGGCGTCCTGGAGGGAAGGAAAGAGTCTACTGCGCTCACCCCCCGCCCCGAATCCTCGTCCTCTGGGACAGCTGGGCCAACGTGCTGTGGGGGTCGGATTTTGGAGCCCAAGAGGCAGATTCGAGCGGTGGAGAACCATGCAGGATCTACCGCGCGCACTGGGATCCTTGCGTCCGTTCCTTCCTCAGAGTTCAGCCGGAGCCTGGGACCCCCCAGAGAGGGCGCCGGGGGCCCTGGAGCCTTGACGCCCCCAGCGTGGAAGATGGCCGCCCCTGGGCCCCGCGGAGAGGAGCGGGAGAGGAGCCAGGTGTGGGACTCCGCGCGCGTCCCCCACTCGCCAGCCACACTAGGGGGCGGGGAAGGAAAGCTCGTCCCCGGCCAGGGCTCGCTCCTGCTGGAATTCCAGTCTCAGAAGGTCCGCAATGGCTGCCGCGGAGACACCGCCTGGTAGCTCCTGTTCCCACGCTCTCAGAGACTACCAGGACCCTCTCCCCCCGCCCCCCCCCCGGCAAGGGCCGGCCTTCTTGGGGGCCCCGGGTGGGAACTGGTGGAAAGAAAAATGGCTGGAGTTTGCAAAGCCCAGGTGGAGAGGGGCCTTGAGACGGGACGATTTAGCAGCACTAGGCTGGCTTGGCAACAGGTCCAGCTGCATTCGAGGTTACTCTGGGACTTCAACTCAATGGTCCTCTGTTCGCAAATCCGGCCAGGAATGCCCTTCCTCATCTTGCCCTCGGAAAGGTAGTGGGACTCTGGGATCTTCCCGGAGCCGGGGCTGTCCATCTTACCCTCACCTTTGCGCACCAAACCTGCAGCTCTGCGATGACACAGCACCCCACCACGCCCCCTACCCCCCAGCCCCAAATCCTTGCTTATTCTTCGGGTGCAGCTGGATCTGCTCCCCCCACCCCCACCCCATGGACTCGAAGAACAGAGGCCGGAGGGAAGGAAGGGGCCACTCTTGGTGGCAGTGAGCTGGAAGCAGAGCAGGTCTGCTGGCATGGAGAATTTGGGAAAGGTGACTAGGGAGAGATCAGCTTGACATAGCTCATTCCACCTGGAGGTCTGGCATGCTGACCTGTTTGGGCTTTTGCTGTGCAAGCTGTATGGGGCCATCAGTTGGTGGAACTCTAGATCTCCCTGCCTCTTCTATCCAATTGGGACAGACAGAGTCAAGTGTTGGGGGCAGATCAGGCAGCTATAATGTAAGTTGTTGCTTGGCTCGCTGCTTTCGCGAGCAGAGGGTCAGCAATAGCGCCTACAGCTTTTGGCCCGATCCCGTTTTACCTGCTTGTGAACTTGCCTTGAGCCCTTGGGGCTGTGATACCGATTGTAACTTAGGTGGGTATAAGATTTTCAAGCACCATCAGTATATTATCTCACTGGGACCTTCCCACAGCCCTGTGAGGAGGTGGGGTAAGAGTGATTCCCAAGTAAAGACCTGACTCCTGGTTTGGGATCTTTCATAGGTGAATTCTGAAGGTTCCTGTCCTGGTTGAGCCTTCACCAAAATGGTTCCTAAAAGGAAAAGTCAAATCCAAAGGATCGGTCTGTTTATTCTGCAGTGTTAAATAAATATATTTTCTTTTGCGGCAAGGCATTTCATAAACTGTAAGCGCTAGATAAATGCAATGGAGTTTTATTGTTACCGAGTCTAAGCTCATATTGCTCATGGCACGACAGGCCAATAATTGAGAAACGAGTTGCTGGGGCAAGAAATAACGACTTTATTTGGAAAGCCAGCAAACTGAGAAGATGGCGAGCTCGCGCCCAAAGACCCGTCTTGCCTGAGTTAGAATTCAGGCTCCTTTTATACTAAAAGGGGAGGGAGTAAAGTCAAACATTTCCTGGTTCCCGTCAGCCTCTGGAGGGGATGTATGTGTTAATTTCTTCCTCCTGTAGTCATTCATAGGTGGGCCTGGTCAGGATGTTTCCTGTGAGCTAAACAAAGGTATTTTAGCTTAATGTTCATTACCTGAGAAGCAAGGTTCCCAGAGATGGGCCATTATGTGTAATTTAAGCTTATAGGCAACATCCCTTTAGTGATTAACTTGTAATAGAATGCAAAAGATTCTTCCCTATTACATTATCAGATAAGTGAGCGAGCGTAAAGGTGAGGATTATGTAACAGCTAGAATGTAAAGTAAACAAAGAGGAATTTGGAGGAAAATTTTTAAAATCCATGCCAGCTCTATTTGGTGTAGCAAGATATAAAGACAGTCCCTATGCCCAGAGCTTACTGCCTTCCGAGATAAAACTTTGGGGGCATGAAATGCACTAATCTGGTTGAATAATGGTGGACTGAGCAACTGGATATTTTCTCTCTCTCTCTCTCTCTCCCCCTCTCCCTCTTTCTCTATTTTCTGGGACCAGGTTGGAAAAAGGCCACAGGAAGTCTGGGGTCTCTGGGCAGGGGACTTGAGAGGGGCAGGAACAGGCTAGGAATGGAGAGACTCTGTCTCTTTATTTTTGGGCTGTTGAGCAGGTGGCTTTGCCCTTGGGGCATGGGCTTCTTCAGATCTGGGGGAGTGAGTATTTATGGTCATGTGAAGTTTGGGAAGGACTGATCAGCAGGTAGAGGTCAGATTCCAGGGAGCGCTTGAATGCACTGTTACAAGCCAATCTCGATGCAGTAGTATCCTCACCAAAGGCTGACAGTCAAGGAAGCCAGATAATCTGGGGCCTCAATAGGGGATTTTCCTGTTACTGAAGAAGAGAAGACCTCAGAAGTCAGGACGGCCTCCTCCCCAGAAGGATGGCTTAGTGAAGGGTAAGGCCAATTGTCATGTGGTCCTTCTCCCTGCAAGAATAAAACATGAAACTAAATTTTTACAGCTCACAAAGCACATTGGTACGGATCACCTCATTTAGTGCTTCGATCAGCCCTGTAGGGAGTAGCTCCCTTGGGTTTCAACACCTTGCTGTCTCCGCAGCACTCAGACCTCAACTCAGGATCTACCAACACAGAGACCTCCCAGCCCCCCTCCCCTTCCCTCTTCCTCTCTCCTTCCTTCCTATTTACACCTTGGGTTTCTTCCCCTCTGGTCCTCTGGCACTTCCCTGGTCTTTGCCTTGCTGTGGGCAAAGGGAGCCTCGCCTGGGTCCCAGGGGTGTCTCTCCTCTTTCAGGGCAGAGTCCCACCACTGCAGAACTTTTTCTTCTGTTTTTCAATGGAAGTGTAGTTAATTTACAATGTTGTGTTAGTTTCAAGTGTATAGCAAAGTGATTCCGTTATATACAGAGTTAGAAAAGTTATAAAAGTTCCCCAGAACTTTTCATCTCTAACAAAGACTCATCACACATTTATTCCAGTGTCTCTGTGGTTCCGAGCCGGCCCTGGGCACAAAGCTGAATAACTCACAGATAGTGAGTGCATCTGCTGGATTTGCTTCTCTCCTTTCAAACTGGGACTTGAATGTGGACCCTCTCTGCCTCTAGGCACCAGCTTCCCCACCTCTGCCCCCCTCGTCTCGGTGACTTTTTTTTGCCCTGTCTGCATCGGTCGCCTCTTGGAACCCAGGGAGGGTGAGAAGAGATCAGGATTCATTCCATCCTTTAACTCGCTCCTATGCCGTTCTTGGGAAAAGGCAACAGGTTGAAAATGGAATGAATCTCTGGCCTCCTTAGGGCAGAAGGGTCGAGGTATTGAGAGGCAGAGGACCTGGGTTCGGGTCCCAGCTTTAGGAATTCTAGGCAAGGCACTTAACCCTGAACTTCACTTTCCAGGTCTAGGAAATGGGAAGGTTATTATCAGGCTCAAGTTGGCTGTAGATGAGATCATTCTTTAAACTTCAGAACACTGCAGGTGTGAGCGGACATTACTGTGGAACCCTTAGCCTCCTGAGCACATGTGTGCGTGTTCCCAGCACATACAGTACGGGGTTCAGTAAACGGGAAAAGAACAAGCGTGAAGCAGAGGAACCTTGGTGACCTCCTTTTTGCCAAAGGTAAAAGGCATTTACCTGAAATGCCTCCTGTGGTTGTGCCTGGAGGGCAGCCCCAGCCCCTCAGCTAGATCTTGGTAGGAGCAGTCGACTTCCTGCTACCTGCAGCCTCCAGAAGACCCCGTACCGAGCCCCAGCATCCCTGGTATCTTCGGCAGCTTATCGAGGTGTGTTTCCTTGCTGTAATCCCTTCATGCCCAGGCTGCCTGTGCCTGGCATCAGCAGGGACGCTCTCGCCAAGGGCCCTTTGGCCACAGAGCACTACCCCGCCCACCCCCACCCCCACCCCCCGCCATCGCTGCTTTCCCTTGGAGGGGACATCCTGCCCACATCTCTCCACCATGGAAAGGAAGTTAGCATCCCTGTTTTCAGCTGAGAGCGTAGGGTCCCTCCTCTGCTTCTCCCTCTCTAACCCTGTGCTCCACAGTCTTGGTTCCCAGGGCTGCTGCCGGCAGCACTGTCTGCCCTGAGTTTGCTTCTCCTGCGCTTCCCCCGTCCCTGGCCGTGTGCCCAGATGTGGGAAGCTGGATTAGAGATTCGCCTTGCTCTGCAGAGAAGGTGGACACAGCCAGAAACAAGACGTGACGCCTGATGCTCAGTGCAGGAGGAGCTGTGAGTTCTGTTCAGCGCCTGGGAACCAGGCAGGGAGGAGGTCTTCATGCAGAAGAGGCTGGCATGGGAGCCGGCGACGGCAGAAGCAGGAACTGGTGAAGGTCTTGCATTTGAGAATGTGGGTGTTCTGTCCCGCCCTCCTCAGCCTGACCTCCCCAGCAGCCAACATGCACACCTACCCTCCTGGGGGTGCATCTGCCCCCGCTGGAACTGTAGGCCACTCCCTCCCCTTTACTTGTGTCCCCAGCCTTCTTCCTGGAATGTCTTTGCCTCCAATCTCCCTGTCGGATGAGGATAGAGCCTACTTCCAATTCTTGTTCCAAAGTCAACGTTTGGATTGGCCGTGTCCTGCCTTGCCCCTTGTCCTGCCTTGTGCCAGCCAGACGCTTTAACTTTTGGGAACCCGCTGCAAGTTTGTGAGGCACATCTGTGGCACTTGCAAGGGGGAGACACAAAAAGTGGTCAGCGCTCAGGAGGAGGAAGCTCATTTTGGTCGAGGCCTTTGTATGAACAGCAGAAAAGTCTAGAGTTAGGCGCACCTGGAGTGTGACCCTTGGGCAGGTCGTTTCACCTCCATCAGCCTCCTTTCTCACCTCAAATAGGACCTGCCTCACAGAGTTTGGTAAAGATTCGTGGGTTATGTACACAAAGCCCATGGCTCAGTGGCTGACCTGTGTAATCTCAGCCACTGAGAAGGTGAAGTTGTTCCAGAAGCACAAGCCGGGTTGTGCAAAATGACCGAGGAGTGGAAAATTTCCTGGGCTGAGAGGGTGCACAGCTGTGGGGTGCTGTGAGCCTCTCTTAGGCATCGTTGTTGGCACTGGGGTTATTACAACAAACGAGACAGGCTTGGCCTTTTAGTGGAGCTTATATTCTAGTTGGGGAAACAAGCAATAAAGAAGTGAGCATGTAATATAGCTTGTGGTTTTGATAACTGTTAAAACAGGGTGATGTCCCAGAAGGCGTGAGGCTGGAGGGTGGCTCTTTCAGATAGGGTGGTAGGTTGGGACGAGCCAGCCCCGGGACGCTGAGGTAGCAGGGCTCCAAGCAGAAGGAAGAGCCAGAGGCCCCGGTGTAGAAACCAGCTTGGTGGGTTCAAGCGTGGTTTCCACCAGGTCTGCTCGGAAAGCTGCTGTATCTACCATGGACAATGAGATCATTGAATAGCGCTCGGCTTTCTAAACCTGCGTGTGGCCTGTGGGGTTGTGGTCCCTGGATCGGATGAACCTGGATTTGACCCTGACTCTGCCACTTGGGTGTCAGCTTCCTGGGCTCCAGTGCCTTCATCTGTAAAGTGGGGCTTTGAGACATCAGGGAGGTAACAGACAACTTTCCTGGCTCCCCACCTGGCACGTGGCCCTTCCTCTCCTTTGGCCTCAGGGAGATGAGGCCACCCAAGAGAGCCTTCTGGAACTGACCCAGGGGTGGCCTCAGTCAGGACAGGAGTCTTCTCCACCAGGTTCCTCAGCCCAGGCAGAGGCTTCGAGGAGTGACCTGGACCTGGTGGGGGGCAGCGGGCGCTGGAGGAGAGGTGATGCACTTGCAGGCTGTCTGTCTCCCAGTGAAGAGTAGAGATTGTTTCGTTATTTATTATCAACCGTTGTTCCTCAGGAAACTGCCTTACCAAGAACGTCCCCTTTGTTTCTCAAAAGCGGTGGTGTCATGTTAGGTGGACCAAGGAAAGGGCCTCTTTCGGCTCTGACTTTGGAAGGCAGCTGTGCTCACTGCCATACCACCAATGCCTGGGCCCTGGCTTTGGAAGCTCCTGGTAGGCCCTTTCCCAGGGCCTTTGAACACTGGAGCTGGGAGGGTCCTCCCTTGCACAGGAGACGGAGGCTGGGGCGGGGGGTGGCAGCTGGCCCAGGGTGGACCCCAGGCTCCTTGCTGCCCGCTCAGGGCCCCTGGCATAGCAGCCCATCTCTCCTCTGAAGATACACTTGCTCTGATCCTCTGCTACCATCCCTTTCTGTTCAGTAAGGGGGGCGCAGACGTTTTTAAAAGACTCTGGGCCCAGTTTTCCTCTGCACAAAGCGTTGCTTTGTAAGTCTGTTCTAGACACAAATAGAACAAAGACCAGGCAAAAGGGCTTGATGCCAGGGAATGGGAGAAGACTGGCAATTACCATTTTGTGAGATACTTTGGCAGGGGGGTGGGGTGGGGTGGGGGGAGGGGGAGGCTGAGCACATTTTTAAAAATAAATTTATTTACTTTATTTTATTTTTGGCTGCATTGGGTCTTCGTTGCTGCCCATGGGCTTTCTCTAGTTGCGGCAAGCAGGGCCTATTCTTTGTTGCGGTGCGTGGGCTTCTCATTGCAGTGGCTTCTCTTGTTGCAGAGCACAGGCTCTAGGCGTGTGGGTTTCAGTAGTTGTGGCTCATGGGCTTAGTTGCTCCGCGCCATGTGGGATCTTCCCGGACCAGGGCTCGAACCCATGTCCCCTGCATTGACAGGTGGATTCTTAACCACTGCGCCACCAGGGAAGCCCTGAGCACATTTTTGAGTTGTCAGCATCTTCCTCATTCCTTCCTCTTTTTAAAAAAATTTTGAAAATTTCCAAACATACAGAAATGTTGAAAGAATCGAACACCTGTATATCCTCAACCAAGATTCACTAATCCCAACATTTTGCCACATTTATATTCCTCTTTATGCATATGTGCATTGTCTTTTGCCAAATCGTATGAAAATAAATTGCATCATTATGCCACTTCACCATCTTCTCCTAAGAATAGGGACATTCTCTAACATAATCACAATACCTTAGTTACATTTAAGAAAATTAATAGTGATTCTTTTTTTAACTTATTTATTTATTTTTAAATTTTATTTATTTATTTATTTTTGGCTGTGTTGGGTCTTCGTTGCTGCGCGCAGGCTTTCTCCAGTTGCGGCAAGCGGGGGCTACTCTTCATTGCGGTGTACGGGCTTCTCATTGCGGTGGCTTCTCTTGATGCAGAGCACGGGCTGTAGGCGTGTGGTCTTCGGCAGTTGTGGCTCGCGGGCTCTAGAGCACAGGCTCAGTAGTTGTGGCGCACGGGCTTAGTTGCTGCGTGGCATATGGGCTCTTCCTGGATCAGGGCTCGAACCGTGTCCCCTGCATTGGCAGGCGGATTCTTAACCACTGCACCACCAGGGGAGTCCCAATAGTGATTCTTTAATATGATCAGATATCCTGTCCATATCCAAAATCTCTCATTCAACACCAAAATGTCTTGGATAACTGCTGGGTTCCCCGTCCTCCAATGGGAGCCTTTCAAATCAAACATTGCAGTTTTTATAACCTTTGTTGTATCTTTTTCTGTCTCTTTTAATCTAGGACCCCTCCCCCAACACACACACACGTGCACCCTCACTTTTTTTTTCCCACCACATTGATTTTTCTGCTTGTTTCTCATGGTATCATGCAACTTGTTCCTCTCTCCTAGCTAAGTTTCAAGACTTGTTTTTAAAAAAACTTTTTTTAATTGAAATATGGTTGACGTACAATAGTATGTGAGTTTTACCTTGAAGCTTGGTTTGTTGCTAGGTGAACATTGTTTATCACTGCAACATCATATTGTATCCCATGCGGTGGGGTGGGGGTGGCGGTCTATGGTCAGCACATCTCTAATGGACATGCTGTATTTGTTTTATCTAATTTACATAGCATGTATAGAAAAAAACTGGAAAACAAAATCCTGAAATATTAGCAATGGTGGTCACTCTCTGGGTGGTATTTATTTTCCTCTTTATTCTTCTATACATTTTCTAAATTTGCCAAAACTATGCACATTACTTTATAATTGGAAAAAAAAAGATTAAAAGGCACAATCTTAATTTTTAAATTTTTTTAAAAGCAATACATCAATGTTAGAGAAAGTTTGGAAAAACTAAGACCAAGCAAGGCATAATGCCACCACCTTAACACATAACAGTTGAGAGTTCTACATAAAAAAGTTTTCATAATCTACACAATTATTTTCATACCTTTTCAAAATATGAAAAAGCTCCCCCCACCCCTCCAGAAATGTGTTTTACAGAATTCTGCATTTGTTTCTGGTTTAACATGATCTAAGCACATTTTGCATGCTTGCGGTAGGCTCCAGACTTGTTCTTTCTGTTGATAGGCGTGTGCACCACGTGGTGGGTGGTGCAGTTCGCCAGAAACCCGGGCAGCCCACGCAGCAGGAGCAGCTGGAGGAGAATCGGGTTCCCGCCTGTGCCCCACCCAGTGCCCGCGCCGTGTAGCCCTGCAGGGGCGCGTTTTCGTGACTCGCCCAGCGGCAGGCCGCACGTCTCTGTGGTTTTGTAAACACCCATGGCAAGTTCAGTGGCCCCTCATCAGGGCAGAGCCGGAAGGGACACCTCCACTGGAATTGGGCACTTAGGGACCTGCCGGAATGAGGCTGAGAGAGCATTTGGGGTCGGATGGTTGCAGCCCCGTTCGGTGTCCTGGTGTCCTAGTGGGACAGAGCTTCTGCTGACGAGCCCTGTCTTACCTGGGGTGGAGGCACTGGCCGAGGTCGGGGTCTCCCACTCACCACCTGTCCCCTGCTCCCCAGGATGTCTTCCTGGCCTTCCATCGCAACCTTGATTTCGTGCGCAAGTTCATGAAGCCCCTGCTGATTGGCGAGCTGGCCCCTGAGGAGCCCAGCCAGGACCACAGCAAGAATGTGAGTCGGGCCTCACAAGGAAGAAGGGGAGGGTTTGTGGGGGGAGGGGGTCTCACCCCAAGAAGGAGAATGCAGGGCGTGGGGCAAAGGAGCCTTTATGCCAGTCCGGGGGAGCCGCTGCTCATCACCTAGGGTCAGGGAGGACTCAGAGCCTCCGATGGCCCTGGTGAGCCCCCCTCCTGCTGCCAGCCTGGGCTGGCCCTCACCTTGGAGGAATTCATTCCCAGCCTCTCCACCTCTGGGGCTTCAGCGGTGGCAGGCTGGGCACAGGGTCTTTCCCTCTTGCCCAGCCCCCTGCCCTTGTATCTGGCCGTTCTTCCCCCTCCTGCCCTGCCCCTGCCTCCTAGCTACCCTCTTTGTCCCAGCGATGCCCTCCTTTCCCCAGAGCCACCCTTGACTCTGCCTCCATCTCCCTGACCCCACATGCCCAGTGCCCACCCAGCCCTCTCCTGCCTGATAAGAGTGTCCAGAACAAGTGGTACATGTCAGGTAGTGGAAAAATAAGCTTTTTTTTAAAAAAAAAATTGTTGTGAGACTTCTCTGGTGGTGCAGTGGTTAAGACTCCACACATCCAATGCAGGGGGCCCAGGTTCAATCCCTGGTCAGGGAACTAGATCCCGCGTGCCGCAGCGAAGATCCCGCACGCAGACAAATAAATAAATAAATAAATGTGGTTTTTTTTAAAGAAAAGAAAACATTTGCTATAAACGTTGTATTTTAAAAAATTGTTGTAAAATAGATACAACATAAAATTTACCATTTTAACTTTTTTTAAAAATTTATTTTGGCCACACTGGTCAGCTTGCGGGCATCTGAGTTTTCCAGCCAGCGATTGAATCCAGGCCCTCCGCAGTGAAAGCGCAGAATCCTAAGCACTAGACTACCAGGGAATTCCCCATTTTAACCCATTTTAAGCGCACAGTTAAGTGGCTTTGAGCACATTCACGCTGTTATTCAGCCATCACCACCACCCATCTCTAGAACTTTCATCGCCCCAAACTGACATTCTGCCCCCATTAAACAGTAACTACCCATCTGTCCCTCCCCCCAGCCCCTGGTAAACACTGTTCTTTCTATTGATGAATTTGCGTAGTCTAGGTACCTCATATAAGAGGACTCATAAGTATTTGTCTTTTCGTGTCTGGCTTAATTTCACTTAGCTTAATGTCTTCAGGGTTCCTTCATGAGTAGCATGTGTCAGAATTTTCTTCCTTTTGAAGGCTGTATATTCCAGTGTATATATACACTGTTGTGTATAGTCATTCATCCATCAATGGAATTGGGGTTGTTTCCACCTTTTGCCTATTTTGAATAATGCTCCTGTGTAAAATGCAAGCTTTTGAGTTAAGTCCTTTCTCTGCCACTGAACTGGCTGTGGACCAACACATAGTCCCAGGGCTGTGCCAGGCTCAGGCAGGTATGCGGTGACGGCAGCTGTTGCAGTGAACGGTGGCCGGACTCCTGTGGAGCTTAGGTGTGTTGCTTGGTCCCCTCTGGAGCAGCTGGGAGGCTGACTCCTTGCCGGTGCTCTGGCTCAACAGTCCCAGATCACTGAGGACTTCCGGGCCCTAAGGAAGACCGCTGAGGACATGAACCTGTTCAAGAGCAACCACCTGTTCTTCCTCCTCTACCTGGCCCACATCATCGTCATGGAGAGCATCGCCTGGTTCACCATCTTTTACTTTGGCAACGGCTGGATCCCGACCGTCATTACGGGCTTCATCCTTGCTACCTCTCAGGTGAGGCGTGACACTCTCACCTGTCACTCGAAGCCCCCGCCCCCTGACTCCCCCAGCTGGCAGAGGCCTGGTGCCTGGGTGCCAACGCTGGGAAAGCATCCATGGCCCTCTCTCCCCAGGCCCAAGCTGGATGGCTGCAACACGATTACGGCCACCTCTCTGTTTACAAGAAGTCCACGTGGAACCACATAGCCCACAAGTTCATGATTGGTCACTTAAAGGTAAATGTCAACCGCCCTGGGCATCTGTCCTCTATCAGTTAGCGGTTGGTGTAGCACCATCTCACTTTACTCAGACCAGGTCCACTGTCAGGTCAGTGTCCCGGCTGACCTGCAGGACCTGCCAACCCTCCACTTCTCTGAACTTCCAAGCCCTGTCTCCTAACCACATTAGACATGCAAAACCAGTGTCCTAGTTATAAAAACAAGCACATGCTTCTTAGCTGATTATATTTGTTCCTTACCTAAGGACTTACTAATAAATTCCTTTCAGTCTGGGGCCGGTAAATAAGCAGTCTCTCTCTCTTTTAAAATTCTTTTATTGAAGTATAGTTGTTTTACAATGTTGTGTTAATTTCTACTGTACAACAAAGTGATTCAGTTATACGTATATATACATTCTTTTTCATATTCTTTTCCATTATGGGTATTGAATATAGTTCCCTGTGCTACACAGTAGGACTTTGTTGTTTATTCATTCTATATAGAATGGTTTGCATCTGAAGAAGCAGTCTCTCTTGATAGATTGGTATGCTTCCCTCCATCAGGTAATGTTTGCTATCTGATACATTGTGTTTCTCTTTTTTTACCCCCTTGGATGCCGGGAAACAGAAAGCAAAACATGAAACAGCAACTGTCCCTAATCTTCGTCTTCCTTATACGTACCCTCCCCTCCCACTACCTGTCATTTACACTTTTATCTTTAACCATTCTGTTATAGATGAGTCCTTTATCAGAAGCCATCTCCAGTACGTTTTGGAAGTATATGGGGGCATGAAAAGGGAATATTGTCATCATATACGTCTTTTTAGATAAGGGAAATCAAACAGTGTACTGATCCGCTGAGCCCAAGGGCAAGAGTTGTTTCAAACTCAGAAGGGAAGGTAGTTTTCTCACCACCCTCCAGATCAGGAGGCAGACCTGCAGTAGCCTTCTAGCTCGGCAAGTTTGTAAAAAGGCGAGCTCAACTTGCCAGCGACCTTGTGCTGCTGTGATAGGCCTTATCTCCTTGGTTTCGGGAGTAAGTCCTTGCCAGTTCTCACTTGGAAACAGATCTCACCCCCCACCCCAGCCCTGCCTCCACATCATTCAGCTGCTTCCTAAGAAAAGCTGTGTCCTAAAGACCCCCATCTCTCCCCACCCTGGCTTCGGAAGAGCTCCGTGTCCGAGTTAATCATCTCTCCCTGCGACCTGACCCCATCCAGCTCCTGGCTTGCTGGCTGCGGATCTGGTTGGGCGTGAACTACCATTGAACTAGTAACCAGTTCCTCAGCAGGCAGTTTGCCTGGACCTGAGCCTGGAGCTGTCTGAGAACCTGGTTTCTTTCCAGAATTTCAGGGGTGAAGGATGCACATAGTTGAGCGCTTTGTTTCATTTTATATCCTTTTCTGTTGGAGAAAACCCTCCTCGGTGCTGAAAGTAACATTTCACTCCAGACCCATGTTATCCCCACACACTTAACAAAGATGGACTGTGTCCTGTTTTCAGACTCTGGGTGGGAGAGCCTTTCCCGCCTGATGTCTCTCGGTCCTTGAAGGGCCCTGGGACACAGCTCTTGGATCAGACGGAAGATGCAGTCAGGACAGAAGACTGGCCTCCATGTAGAATGTTGACTTGTAAACTCTGGGGTGACAGGGTACTCAGGTTGGGAGGCTACAGGAGGTCAGGGACCTGGGTTCTGCTGATGGCTTGCCAGCCGCTGCTAGCTGTGTCCTTCGTGCCGTGTCCAGGCCAGTGGTGTGGCTGGGCAGGGGTGCCCCAGAGCAAGAAGCATCACAGCTTTCATGGAATCGCTCTGGCACCCAGTGGCCACACAGCTGCAGACAAGCCTTGTAGGTCCAGCTGTTCCTCTGGTCCCTTTGTTGGGACAGCACGGAGCTGGCTGCAGGGAGGTCCTCAGGTGCCCTGCCCATTTGGATGTCTTAGCTCAAGACAGTGAGGGCACTGAACAGGGTGCTGCAAGCTTCAAGATGTTGGGACCCGCTTCTTACTGTCAGCCTGCACTGCTGTAGGGTTCCACGGGCAAGCCATCCACCACCCAAGTCCCCCTTTTCCTCAGCCTACGTCACTTCCGGTGGACGTTTCTTCCCAAGGGTGATCTTGTACAAAGACACTTCTGAGAGGTCGAATCTCTGTTTGGCATTGCACTGAAGATAACATGCAAACCACCAGGCCTGGCGCCATCTAGACTCTACATCTGGAGATGGAAATCTTTGGAACCCACAGCCTTTGCACAACCTTATCTGGGGCCACCAGGGCCGGAACTAGGGTGAGGCAAGTGAGCACACAAGTGTGTCCCAGGGGCACAAAATTTAAGGGGACACCAAAAAGAGTCAGGAATTGAGATAAGGAACATTTTAATGCAATATTTTTTTAAAAAAGCAAAATTAATGCAAAAAAATCCACAATGAGCAAAATACCAACATTTCAAATAAAGATCAGGACTGTGTTGAGCCATATTGGAATCTAAAGCCAAAGGACAACTTGTACCTCACATACATGTTCGTATGTATTCGTGTTGTTCTTTTTTCGATGGTAGATTTTTTTTTTAATATAAATTTATTTATTTATTTTTGGCTGCGTTGGGTCTTCTTTGCTCCGCGCGGGCTTTCTCTAGTTGCGGCGAGCAAGGGCTACTCTTCGTTGCGGTGCACGGGCTTCTCACTGCGGTGGCTTCTCTTGTTGCGGAGCACGGGGTCTAGGCGTGCGAGCTTCAGTAGTTGTGGCACATGGGCTCAGTAGTTGTGGCTCGTGGGCTCTAGAGCGCAGGCTCAGTAGTTGTGGCGCACGGGCTTAGTTGCTCCGCGGCATGTGGGATCTTCCGGGACCAGGGATCGAACCCGTGTCCCTTGCATTGGCAGAAAGATTCTCAACCACCCTGCTACCAGGGAAATCCTAATGGTTGATTTTTTTTTCCCAGAGCGTTAAAATAGTTGAAAACTACTTAAAAATTGGAAAGGTGGTATATTAAAAATCCTAATATGAAGTTTAAATTGATTATTTATACTGAAACCGAATTTATTATTATTTTACAATTTAAGTTAATTAAAAATTGTTTAAGGAACTTCCCCAGTGGCACAGTGGTTAAGAATCCAGCTGCCAGTGCAGGGAACACGGGTTCGAGCCCTGGTCCGGGAAGATCCCACATGCCGCTGGGCAACTAAGCCCATGTGCCACAACTACTGAGCCCACGTGCCACAACTACTGAAGCCCACGCACCTAGAGCCTGTGCTCCACGACAAGAGAAGCCACCGCAATGAGAATCCTGCGCACCGCAACGAAGAGTAGCCCCCGCTTGCCGCAACTAGAGAAAGCCCGCACGCAGCAACAAAGACCCAACGCAGCCAAAAAATAAATTAGTTAATTTAAAAAAAAAAGGGGGGGTTTTAAAATTATTTAAGAGACTTTCCTGGTGGTCCAGTGGTTAAGACTCCGCACTCCCAACGCAGGGGGCCCGGCTTCGATCCCTGGTCAGGGAACTAGATCCCACATGCCGCAACTAAGATCCCGGCGCAGCCAAATAAATAAATAAATATTTTAAAAAAATTATTTAAGACTGTCACTTAGTTGAGAGAAATTGTCAAACTTGGCAGTTCTCTCAATTGAAAATGGGATGAGCAAAAGCGTAGATTTTTAGAAATATTGTTGATGAGTTTGCCTCAGGATCTGCTATGGCTCTGCCCAGCACTGCTAGCCCAACTGAGGGGGCCTTCTTTTGGCTTCTGGAACATTCCACGCTCCCCTTCCCCCAAGGCCTTCACCTAGGCTCTTCCCTCTGTCAGAAAAGGGACCCTCACTCTGGCCGGCCTGCTCCTGCCCAGCCTGCTGCCCAAGGGCAGGCCTTCTGAGTGGCCTCCCGAAACTTTTCCAGCTCCGTCAGCCCACCCCAGTGTGGAGTGATACCCTACTCTCCCTCGCTAGACAAGGACTCGCCTCCTTCCCCACTTCATCCCCAGGGCAGGCAACATCGGCACCACGTTCTGAGAGCACAGCACTGAGTCACTGCTCCAGAGCAGGCAGGGCTTCCCAGTGCCCAGGAAGGATACGGAGGGTTGAGCCTAGTGAAGAAGGATGGAGAAGAATCACAGCAGAGAATAGCACCATCAAAAAATGTTTTGTTGGGCTTCCCTGGTGACGCAGTGGTTGGGGGTCCGCCTGCCGATGCAGGGGACGCGGGTTCGTGCCCCGGTCCGGGAGGATCCCACGTGCTGCGGAGCGGCTGGGCCCGTGAGCCATGGCCACTGAGCCTGCGCGTCCGGAGCCTGTGCTCCGCAACGGGAGAGGCCAGAGCAGTGAGAGGCCCGCGTACCACCAAAAAAAAAAAAGTTTTGTCGTTACAGCCGATGCCAAGTTTGGGGATGGCCCCACCTTGCCTCCTCTCATCCCCGTGGTGCTCATAGCCTGTCTTTCCTCCAGTTATTCATCAAACATCTCTTGGTGTGTTGTAAACATCGTGCGTACATGCCTTGCCCCTTGATTTCTTTGTGCCAGGGACTCTCTTGCGCTCTTCCCAGGAATTTGGTTCCTTTTGTCTAGAAAGGCCAATGTGTCATCTGATTTCTTAATCCTCTAAGCTCTCATTCGCTGACTTTTTTTTTTTTTGCCCTGTTGGGTTTTGAGGCCCTCCTGCTTACAGGGGCCTGAGGTCACTGCAAAGGCCACAGCTGCTCAGAGCTCTTCCTGCCCATGGCCGTTAGGGTCCAGAGACTGTCTGTACCAAAACATCTTCCAAGTAAAATATTTGTTTTCCCAGTTAGGCCTTTTTATAGATGGCCAGACCCTTGGCCAAAGCATTGATTGATCCAGCAACAGTTCACCAGTGAAGTCCTCATGCTGAAGAGTCAGAGGAGTCTTGTTTCCTTCTCTGAGTCACGGGGTGACTTTGTAGAGGGACATGCCTTCAGAATGTGCCCAGAGCTGCAGCTGGTGAGACAGCAATTTGTGGCCTTGAAAGAAATACTCCTGCACTGCTTCTTGTCTGCTAGAATTGTAATTTTATTATTATTATTTTTATTGGCTGTGCCGCACAGCTTGTGGGATCTTAGTTCCCTGACCGGGATTGAACCCAGGTCCTTGGTAGTGAAAGCTCAGAGTCCTAACCCCTGGGCTGCCAGGGAAGTCCCTAGAATCATAATTTTATATTTACCCGGTAGAACCAGGAAGCTCTGTTGGTGAGTGTTTATGAAGCTCCGCCGAGCCTTCTGGGCGTCGTGTGACTCAGCTGTCACCTCTCAGGGCAGTGGCATGTCTGGCTGCTGGGCTGTCTCTCGCCAGCTACTCTGTGGGCCATCTGAGAGCAGGGACCACTTGTGGTGCTCTTTTTTGTTTTTTTTTAAAGCTTTCTTGATATTCAGATGCTATACAATTTGCGCCTTTAAAGTGTACAAACCAGGGAATTCCCGGCAGTCCGGTGGTTGAAACTCTGCACTTCCGCTGCAGGGGGCATGGGCTCCATCTCTGGTCAGGGAACTAAGATCCCAGCTGCTGCGAGGCAAGGCAGAGGTAAAGTGTACAAGCCAATGACTGGTACTATAGTCCCAAATGTGTGCAATCACCTTCACAGTCACTGTTGGAACATCTTGATCACCCCAAAAAGAAACCCCACGCCACTTAGCCACCACCTCCCAACCCCCTCACCCCAACCCCAGCGCTAGGTAACCACTCATCTTTCTGTCTGTGGATTTCCCTGTGCTGGACATTTCATATAAATGGAATCCTTTGTGGCTGGCTTCGTTCACTTAGCATCGTGTTTTCCAGGTTCATCCACGTTGTAGCACGTGTCAGTATTTCACACTTTCCTATGGCGTGGCCAAACGTATTCCATTGTATGGATCTGCCATATTGTATTTATCCATTCATCAGCTGATGGACCTTTGGGTTGTTTCCGCTTTTTTGGTTATTTTAAAGAATGCTGCTGGAACGTTTGTGTACAAGTCTTTGTGTGGCTCTGTTTTCATTTCTCTTGGGTACACATGTAGGGGCAGAGTGCTGGGTCATATGGTAGGGACCACTTCTTACTGTTCCCAAAACAGAAGTGTTCCCCTCTGCGCAACACACGCAAACAGGAGACCAGCAGAGGATGAGGGGGGCGGAGCCTCACGCCCGGTGTTGGCCGAGAGCTGAGACTCCACCACACACGCTGAAGCACGTGCCTTTCCGTCCATCCCCAGCACTGTCTTATGATCAGGGAAATAGGCCTGGAGGGGGGGAGTGACCTGGCTCCATACGGAAGTCCTGGCCAAGGGGCTGCCCAGCACTCTGGACTCGGCACCGGCAGGGCTGCATTCTGGCTCTCAGGGGCCCGAGGCCCTGTGTATAATGGAGAAGTCAGCCCTGAATATTGGACCTGCTAGGAACTGGTCCTGAGCTGGGCCTGTCGTGGATCCCCTTCCTGTGCACCGAGGACTGCACTGCTCACCCCTGTTCCTCCCCCGACAGGGTGCTTCTGCCAACTGGTGGAACCATCGCCACTTCCAGCACCACGCCAAGCCCAACATCTTCCACAAGGACCCGGATGTGAACATGCTGCATGTGTTTGTCCTGGGTAAATGGCAGCCCATTGAGGTATGATGAAGGGGACCAAGTGGCCATGGGGAGTGTTTGGCCTGCGCAGGGATCAGGGGAGGAATCCCGTAGGGTGGAGAGTGTCTGATGTTTACACGAAAACCTTTCTTGGACACCCTGAATTATTCAAGCTGAAATGTCTGTGGGATGGCCTCCTGTGTAAATAATGGATGCAGCTCCTTATCAGAGTGTTAGATGCCTCCCCACCTCCCATGGGCTGGGGAAGAGCATTTCCTGGCTTGTTCCTTCCAGTTTAGCAGGAAGGCACAATTCCAGAGCTCAAGCTTGGTCCCCGAAAACCAGCCCCAGGAAACCTTACTTGGAGAGTCACAGTCCCCAATGCTGGGAGGGACCTCAACAGGGTCTGGTCCCACCTGCTTCACCACAGATGCCAAGCGAGGCTCGGCAGGAGGAGGGCGTGTGTTCAGGGTCGCATCATTTTTTGGCCAGTCTAGGATGAGGCCCCAGATCTGACAGCTAGGCCATTTCCTTCCACTCCATCACACTGCCTTGTTTTTACATTAGTTTTTTTAAATTATTATTATTATAAATATAGAACATACCTGTTACAAGCATTTAAATAATAACAGAAATAGACCAAACTAAGAAGTGAGTCTCCTATTACCCCTACCATCCCCCCTTTGCCTCTAGTGTCATGCCCCCGAGGGTGACCACTGGTGACAACATACTACAAAGTCCTTCCAGATATTTCCTATGTGTGTAGACATACACACGTATCTTTTTTAAAAACAAAAATTAAAACTTAAACAATTTTTCAGCAACTCGCTGCCTCACCAAACGTACACTTCTTTGCTGGAGTCAGAAGTGTTTGGGCCTCCACCTGGGGCTGTCCAAGTGTTCTGTCGTATTTCTATACCATAATGTAAGCCACACTATTTTATGACAGGAAAAATTGGTGTTGCTAAGTCTTTGAATAAAGGCCCCCCCAATGCATTTAAAGAATTTAAAGACTATCCTCATTTAGCATTCTGTAAAAAGTAGAGCCTCTATGTGACAGCCTCTAAAAAAAATCTACATATGCTTTACTTTTCAGAAATACGTTGGTGATGTAAACCAAAGTTTAGAAGATCCTTGTTGCTTTTACGTAGATCTTAAGTGTGACCGTACCACGCACAGAGTAGGGGCCCGATAAGCATTTGCCAAGAGAGGCATGTTTACCCTCAGTAAGGAGCAGTGTCTTTAGTTGGTCGTATTCCCGGTAGTGTTGGCATCCAAGGATTGGAACAGGGAGAGAAAAAAACCTGTCCCCTCAATTCTGGTTGGTACCCTCCTCTCCTGTTTCATATCTATCTGACAGAATATCTGAGCAGAAACATGGGCTTTCTGTGACATTGTCAATTCAGAGGAAATTAGCCAAAATTCAGTACTTTGGAAGTGTGGAGGCTCTCTGGCTGGGCAAGGATTTTATTCTCTGCCAAAATACATGCTTACGTTTTCCTTCTAGGAAAGAGTTTGCTCGCTTTGATTTGAGGTGTCTAGCTAGTAGGACTGATTAACCTGGGTCCATCTGATAAGAAGACAAAGGCTTTCCTTTCTGGGTGAGGCTTCATGTTGTAGAGCTGTTGACTGGCTTGACAAATGCTCTCTGTGTCCCTGAAAACAAAATCTAGTCTCACCAGTGATGCTGGCAACAAGGCGTCTCTCCTCTCTGTGTCGTGGCCAGCGAAACTTCTTCCAACATCTCTCCCTAGACACCTCTTGAATGCCGACTTCTGGGGAGGGGGTGCGGTGGGAGGTTTTGGGGATCTGGCCACCCAGTTGCCAAGTGGCCTTGAAAGACCATGAGCATGGCCACGGTGCTCCGTGAAATCCTTTCTCTCACATACTTGGGGGAAAGGCCAGCTGTTTCTGGGTTCCTGGTTGAGCCATACCCTAGTGTCCACAGGACCATGCTGCCTGGAAGGGACCTTTCTTTTATACTTAGAAAGTTCTTCATATATTTTCAGTGTTTTATGGTTTCACTTTTTTTTTTTTTTTTTTTGGCCATATGGCATACGGGATCTTAGTCCCCTGACCAGGGATCGAACCTGTGCCCCCCGCAGTGGAAGCGTGGAGTCCTAACCACTGGACCTCCAGGGAAGTCCCTGGTTTCACTTTTATTTATTTATGTATTTATAATTTTTAATTTTTTGGCCACACCACGTGGCATGCAGGATCTTAGTTCCTGGACCAGGGATCAAACCCATGCCCCCTGCAGTGGAAGTGTGGAGTCTTAACCACCGGACCGCCAGGGAAGTCCCTGGATTGGAGAATTTCTCCTTCTCATACGGTGGACTTAGAGCAGTGAGGAACCTTCTTGCTACAGAAAAAGAATATCCCGCAAAGAGAGACCATGATTCCTTGAGGCCCTGTTTTCCAAGATCTCCAAAACCCACTTCCTGACTCCAAGAGAAAAGTTAGAATGAAGCTGGGAGGTTGGCCAGGAGGAGCTGGGGGAGCTGCATCTCGGGCAACTATATGAAGCCAGGGCCCTCAAGGAGGACTGAAGTGTTCCATGTTGGTGGCACCCTCTGGCTCCTGGCAGAAGCAGAGGCACATCCTCTTTGGAAGAAAGTCTCCAAATATAGGTATGAAGATTCCCATAGGCTAATATCAAGCAATGAGCTCACAATCAGAGATCGCCAGCACAGAAGGAGGCTAGCCACTATGAGTGAGAATCAGAAGAAACAACATATAACAGATTTAGATGCTATAGAACTCCAGATACTCAGGTCCTATGTACAATATAGAAAGGTTATGTATGAACTTAAGATAAATAAACAACAAGTGATTATCAAAGAACCAAACATTTTTGAATGACCAAATGAAGTATAGATATAGATATATATCTCCAAAACAATGGGTTAAATAGATTAGACAGAGCTAAAGAGAGAATTCGAGTCCTGGAAAATACATATAAATAATCAAAAAGTAATATGGTTTGCTCTCCGTTGGGTCCCCAGAGCCTGTGCATAGTAGGCCCTCAACGTATGTTTGTTGAATGAATAAGCTGCTTTGTGTCGGCCTGTGCTAGGAGTTGGAGGCTCAGAGCTGGCCAATGTCCCTCTTCCTAGGATACTCCCAGCCCAGTGAAAGAGCCAAGACGTGCCCTCAGATGGGCATGTTACCAGCTAGGGTGTAGCAGGAGACATCAAGCCAGCAGCTTTGTTGAGGGTGTTAGGAGTTGAGGGGGTGCTGACGGCAGGGCTGTGCACCCAGGGAAGAGGGAGAGGTCTATGGGGTCGAGAGGGACTGTGTATAGTAAAGAGAGGGATCTGCAGTTGGAGAGGGTCTGGCTGCAGACAAGAAGTGGTGGAGCACCCATCAGAGCCTGGTTCCCTGGACCTCTTTTTTTTTTTTTTTTTGGCTGCACTGCAGCATGTGGGGTCTTAGTTCCCCGACCAGGGATGGAACCCATGCCCCCTGCAGTGGAAGCATGGAGTCTTAATCACTAGACCACCAGGGAAGTCCCCTGATATCACTTTTGAATGCTTGACTTTTGCCAAATGGGACTTGGCTAAGACCGATGGTCAACCTTCATAATTCTCAGGAGTCAGCCAGTTTTCCTGGTTCCCCCTTACCGGGTCACGCCACCCCTTCAGAGTGGGAGGGTATCCTCTCCTGAACCCCAGCACCTGGTCTGGGCTGAGTGTCAGCACAGGACGCTGTCTGGGTGACTTGGGCGTCATGCCGATCCGTGCCGATCCATCCGTGGCTCCTTAGAGCTCACTGCAAGCTTGTCGTGGGCCGACTTTTCCCTCCCGGAAAGAATGTACATCTTTACATTCAGCCTTTCCATCCAGAAATAAGACATCTTTCTCCATTTACACTTGAGTCTCCTTTTTATATCTCTTAGAAAGGTTTTCCTTTTTTAAAAAAAAATATTTTTATTTATTTATTGTTGGCTGTGTTGGCTCTTTGTTGCTGCATGCGGGCTTTCTCCAGTTGCGTTGAGTGGGGGCTACTCTTCGTTGCCATGCGCGGACTTCTCATTGCGGTGCCTGCTCTTATTGCGGAGCACAGGCTCTAGGCGCGCAGCTTCAGTAGTTGTGGCACGTGGGCTCAGTAGTTGTGGCATGCAGGCTCAGTAGTTGTGGCGCACGGGGCTTAGTTGCTCCGCGGCATGCGGGATCTTCCCGGACCAGGGCTTGAACCCGTGTTCCCTGCATTGGCAGGCGGATTCTTAACCACTGTGCCGCCAGGGAAGTCCTCCTTTTCTTTATGTGTCTTGTGGATGGTTTTTCTTTTTTCAATTAAATCCTAGGTCACTTCTGTTTTTTTGTCATTATGATAGGGGTTTCTCCAGTATTCAGGAAACCTGTTGATGTCTGGCTAGTTATCTTATGTCCAGCTAGTGTCCACTTATGTCTGCTTGTGATTGTAGTTGTTTTTCAGTTGATTTTTTTGAATTTCCCAGGCAGACAGTCATATCCCTGAAAATAATGAAAATTTAGACTCTTTCTAATCGCTCTACACTCTTATTTCTGGCTTGGGTTTTATGGCATTACTGGAACTTCAGAACAGAATTCGTGGTGATGTCAAGGACGGTCTTGTTTTGCTCATCCTGCCCCTCCACCACCCACTTTTTTTTTCTTTTTTCTTTTGCCATATCATGGTGGGGAACGAGGAGGCCCTTAGCCCTGTAGCTCTGTAAACGGGCTCCCAGAAGCTGGGGATGTTTCTGCCTCCCTGCCTGAGATCCTGCTTTTCCCGCCCATCTGGGAGGCTCTCCCTGCCCCACGGCCTGTCTGCAGCTGACCCTCCAGGCTTCCTTCTTGAACAGGCCAAATATTCCTTTGGAGCACCTGTGGCCCTCCTCTCAGGACCCTTGGGCTGGAGTCTTGCCACCTTGCATGCCTGCCGTGGCCGTGTTCCTCATTTCTGTGTGTGAGTCTGGGCAGGGCTTTGCAACTGCTCCCCTCCCCCTTCCCCTGAACAGACAAGGAAGACCCTGGTCATTCCTCAGACATTTTTTTTTTTTTTTGCTGTACGCGGGCCTCTCACTGTTTTGGCCTCTCCCATTGCGGAGCACAGGCTCTGGACGCGCAGGCTCAGCGGCCATGGCTCACGGGCCCAGCCACTCCGCGACATGTGGGTTCTTCCCGGACCGGGGCACGAACCCGCATCCCCTGCATTGGCAGGCGGACTCCCAACCGCTGCGCCACCAGGGAAGCCCATCCTCAGACGTTTTGTTCCAATGCTGAAAAGTCCCCTGCACATGCCCCTGGCACCCCCTCAGCCCATAATCCAAGCCCGGCCTCCTGGTCCTTGCAGAGGCTGAGCACAGGAGGGTCAGCTGGCCGGGGCCCAGGGTTGTGGGCCTCCGGGAAGACAGGCCGCCAGGGCTGGCCGTGCTCCCCCTCCCTCTGCCTCCGGCCTGTGCTCCCTTCAGCCTCGGCTTGAGGACGTGTCAAAGCAGGTCCTGCATGTGCCACCACTCCCTGGGGTCTGGACACGACAAGCCACCCGGATCCTCGCCCGCAGCTCGAGTGGAAGCACCCCCTATCTTCCTGAAACTACCCTGTGATGGCCTCACCACCCGAGCTTTCTCCCTGTGTGTGATGAGGGCTGTCCTGGAGGACAGAGGCGTGTGGGTCCTCCAGGCCTGTGGTCCCCACTGGGGAGGAAGGTTGACTCTTACTGAGTCCCCGGGCCTGGCACTGTGCCGAGCGCTGCACATGGGGCGTCACTTAATCCTTGCTTAACAGTGAGGCAGGAGCTCTCATCAAACCCATTATATAGATGGAGCAGCTAAAGCTGAGAGAGAGTGAAATAACTTGCTCAAGGCTACAGCTAGAAAAGCAGTGCCACCATCCAAACCCAGGCTGTCTGGCTCCCAGCCAGGGCTTCCGGGTCCTGTGGGACCCTGCCTGGGGCCACCACCTGCTGGACACTAGAGGCCTGTGTTTGTTGGATCCCTCCAGCTTCCTGATGAATTAAGAAGCCAGGAGCCCCTCCTCCTAGCCTGGTACATTCTAAAACAGCTCTCCCCATCCCTTCCCTGTGCCCGTGACATACAACTGAGTGTTGCAAAGAACTGAGCGTGTGAAAGTCAAGAAACCAGAAGGTTGGCCCCAGGCCAGGCCTGGCATCACCAAACCACAGCTGTGCTTGCTGGTTTTCAGAGGAAAGCGAGTGCCCTGTATCAGCCTTACCCTGACGGGCGACCTTGCAGTTCCCCTAACTGAGGTCATCAAGACGGGAAGAGGCGTCCCGTGACATTTTGCCTGTTACCACACACGGGCGCACGTGTAACCGTGACTGGCTTTCCCCCACAGTCCTAAGTGCTTTCACAGCCCCATCACCAATGGGCCCTTGACAGCCCTAAGAAGTACTAAGAAGTACCCATGATACCTCCACTTGACAAATAAGGAGCCCAAAGCTCATGGGGTGGGAGGGCGCGGGAACAGCAAAGCAATTTGCTCAAATAACAGATTGTTTCCAAATCTGGAGCCCCCGCCTCTCTAAGGCTGGGAGCCCTCAGGGGTGGACAGAGAGGCCTGCCGCTGCCTGGGGGCAGGGACTCGGCAGCTCCCGCAGGACAGTCTGGGGCATTGAGGGGACACACGTGGGAGCCTGCAGTGCTAAGCGGCCAGGGGCAGCTGGGGAGCATCAGCCCCGTGTAATCTCCTGTCACCCCCTACAGGGCACCATGGATCAGTGCAAATAGGGTGCTTGCTGTGCAAATGCAGCTTCAAACCAACTCCCCAGCTGCGCCCACCCCTGAGTCCTTCTGTGGGGTCCCTCTGCCAGCCAGCCTGCATTGCCTTTAGTGCTCACTCCCCGAGTAGAGCTGGACAAGCCCGAGGGTCCTCTGGGCCTGGGGCTGTCCCCTGGGCTGAGCTGTGGGGCAGAGATGTAGGAGGGCTCCTGTCCAGGGCTGGAGAAGCCTGCAGACAAAGTCTGGGCCTGGTTCCTGGCTTCTGGGAGGAGGTTAGAGCAAGACCTGGGGGCCTGTTCTATGGGCCACATGCTCCCCAGAACTCAGACCACCAGACCGGCCACACAGGGGGCACCTCTAATCCCTCCGTCCTCTGAAAAGTTGTCCAGATCTGTGTCTGGTGTCCCCTGGCTGGGACCTCTCCAAGGCCAGCCGCAATCTTACTGATAGCCTTCGTGCAAAGGACATGCATTCTGGGGACGGGTGAGACCCCTGCCAAGGCACAGGAGGCCACACGGAACAAAGGGATTGATCCTGGTGGTGCTTCAGCTGGGTGTGCCATGGCCATGGCCTCTGTGCCAAGATGCACGTCCTGGGGACAGGCTTGGCTTTGCTCCCACCGGGGCCCCTCTGTCCGTGGGCCCTCCCTGTGATTTTGGCAATCACTCCCCTCTTGTGTTCTCACCTGAAGAACAGGAACACTGGCCTAGAGGACATTCAGGGTTTTGCCATCCATATCATGCTTTGATCTCCCAGCTGAAATAAGCAGGAGTGGACAGCACTGGATGAGAGCGGCACCAACCTTCGGAGCCGGGGGTGGGGGTGGGGGAAGGGGGGCTGAGGAGCCGTGTCCCAGGGGTCAGCCCCTGGCATTTACGCCCTTGTTCTCATTGGCTCCTCTTAACAACCAGTGATTTGGATGCCATACAGGGCTCAGGCGGGCTCCGTGACCTGTGCAGTGTCTCAGCGCAGGTGAGAGGCAGAGTCGAAGCCCAGGCTCCCCACACAGACGCCCAGCATCGCAGGTGCCCCTCTTCGAGCAGCATCTTTTGGTCTCAGTCCCCTAGGGGCCAGGTGGGCTGGTCCCTGGGGGGGTAGACCTTGAATTAAGGAGCTGCAGGGGCCCCGTGGGGCCGTGGGTCCCCTCACCCAGGCTCATGCCCAGTGTGGCCTGAGACACTTTGTACAGTGAGGATGCCCACGCCCCAGCCAGCCCTCCCGGCCCTCCTCACTTGAATGTCTGGGTGTCAGGGTGCCCTGGGTAGGACCAGGTGACCAGGTGTGGCCTGAAGAGTCCATGTGGTCCATGTGGTGACCTCCTCTGGCCCGCCGGCATCCTCAAGTGAAAAGTCTCAGCCTGGAAATTGCAGGAGGCTCTGGGAAGGTAGATGTGCCCGGCCTGGTGACTGTTAACAATTCCCCAGGCCCTTACCTGAGTTCTCCTGCCCACTGCGGGCTCCAGAGAGCTTCTTAGGGGGACCCAGGAGCTTTTCTGTCTCCCAAAGGGGTGGAAACTGGCCAAGGAGCTCCCTCTGGGTGTCTGTGTCCCCCACGTGCACTGTTGAGTTGTGCATTCACTCAACATTTATTTAGTGTCTGTCGCATGGGCTCTGAGTCCACTTTCTTGGGTTCAGATCCCAGCCGGCCCGCTTCTCCTGTGGCCTTGGGCAGTGACTTGACCCAGAGCTTCAGCTTTGGAAGCACCGCTCGTAGAGGAGCGCATGAGCTGAGGCCAGCATGGGATGCAGCTTGGGATCAGCACGCCCAGCGAGGGCTGAGGAAGTGTTGGCCGGAGTGGCCGGGAGCCCACAGGGGCCCAGGCTTGGGAGCCCAGGGTGCAGAGGACAGAAGCCCCCCGGGCAGGAGGAAGGAATGGTGCTGCAGAGCAGCTGGAGGAGAGCACGGGAGGCTGGAGCCTGAGGGGTGCTGGGGGCTCACGGTCTCTGCTCTCTCCTCAGTACGGCAAGAAGAAGCTGAAATACCTGCCTTACAACCACCAGCACGAGTACTTCTTTCTGAGTGAGTGCTGGGGCACCCCGCAACCACACCCGGACCCCCTTCTCACCCCAGTGTGGCCCTCTGTCTCCCCTCCCACCTGACCACCTTCCAGACCCAGAAAGTGACACCAGACCTGTGAGAGGAGAAGGGACCACAGCAGCCATCCCAGGCAAACCCCACATGGCCCATGACACAGAAGGGACATTGGCCCAGACACCTGCCCAGGGTCCCACACTCATGATCGCTGGGCGGGGTGCCGGCAGGTGCCGTCTGCTCCCAGCCCCCTCCTCGGGTACCGGGGCCCTGGCCGCCTCTGCCCGGGAGCTGCAGAGCTGGCACCACATTCAGGCTTCTGCCCCCGGCTCCTTCCCATCTTCCAGGCCCGCCCGGGTGAGACAGGCCTCTCTAAGCGCCTCTCCTCTCTCTCCTGCAGTTGGGCCACCGCTGCTCATCCCCTTATACTTCCAGTACCAGATCATCATGTCCATGATCGTTCACAGAGACTGGGTGGTGAGTCCAGGGGGCCCAGGAGTGTGGGGTGGAGGGTGACTGAGGCGAGTGGACCCTGGGGGCCTGCAGGGCCCCTGGCATCTCCTCCTGGGGTGGCTGCCTTGTCACCCTCAGGAAGAGACTAGCTCTGAGGCTGCCAGGAGCCAGGGAGGCCATAGCACCCCAACCCTAAAGATCCCCCCACACAGGGCACCCACTGGGAGAGCCACGGCCTTGGCAGAGCTCCTCAGAAAGTTCCTGAAGGCAACGTATGAGCCCACCCATCCAAGGCTCTGCCCCAGTCATTGCCCTCCTGTGGCCCCCTGTGGCCCCTATGACCCGGTGGACCGGGTCACACTGCACTCTGGTTGGTACATGGAGAGCCGCCAGGCACTTAGTTTGCTACAGCTGCATGAGAAAGTGCCACCAGCTGAGTGGCATTTCTGTTAAACGACAGAATTGCATTGTCTCACAGTTCTGGAGGCTAGAGTCCAAGATCAAGGTGTCTGCAGGGTTGGTGCTTCTGAGGGCTCTGAGGAAAGATGTAGTCCAGGCCTCTCTCCCTGACTTGTGGACGACCATCATCTTGTCCCTGTGTCCCTTTCCATCATCTTCCCTCTGTGTGTGTCTGTATCTGTGTCAGGTTTCCCCCTTTGTATAAGGACACTAGTCCTAGTGGATTAGGGCCCGCCCTAATGACCTCATTTCCACTAATTACATCTGCAAGGACCCTATGTCCAAATAAGGTCCCGCTGTGAGGTCCTGGGGATTAAGACCTCAACATACTCATTTTAGGGGACATGATCCAGCCCATAACTCCAGAGAGAGAAAGGGACCCTGGAGAGGGCCGCGTAGCGTGGTGCACAGAGGTCCTTGGCTTGATGTAGATGTGCAGGAGTGGTTCTGTGGAAGAGGACGATGTGCCCGTGATGGGATGCCCTGGCTGAAGCAGTGACCCTAGGCAGAGACTGCTTTTGGCAGAGCAGGGTTCACTGGGACGGGGACAGGGCCCCTGCTCTCGGGACCAAGCGGATAGTCACTGAGTCAGTATTGCTGGTCTTTTTTAAAAAATCTAGTTTCATAAATGAAGATATTGAAACTCTGAGAGTTTGGGACTTGCCCAAGGTGACACCAAGGGGTGGGTCAGGCACTAGAACCCAGGCCTCCCGATGCCACGGCCTGGATCCTGTCCCCACACCCCAACCACCACTGTCCCATGTTTGTACAGCAATTGAAGTGCTTCAAAGTACTTTGTCTTACATTCTCTCCTCGGCGTTATTGGCAAAGGTGCCTGCTGATTCTGCTAAGAGGGCCAGGCCTGGGACTCAGGAGCAGGTGGGGCTGTTTGGGGAGGAAGTGGGATTCTGAGGTCTCTGCCAGCCCTGTGCTGGTAAAACCTGTACCACACTCTTCTAAGACACGCTCTTTTATCCGTACCCGCTGTGTTCCGGGAACGGTTAAGCACTGCCCCCTATGTCGTGTCATCTAATCCTGTTTTGCCAGCAAGGCAGGTACAGGCCAGAGGGAAGGAGTTTCTGGATCAGTTAAGTGGTGGAAATTGGAATCCAGATCTCCTGCACCTGAGCTCACCTGGGCCCTTGAAGGGGTCACAGCAGAAAGGGACCGCAGTGCTGCTGCTGGGGGCACTTTAATCTGCTTTCATGGCAAATGACTCCTGACATGAATATTTAATCCTTTTTTTTTTTTAACTGTGTTTGTTCCCTAAGGAACAAAGCATTACATAGGGACAGCGGGAAATGGAATCAGACTTTGTACCTGAACCGGCTCAGGTGGCCCAGCCAGGGACATTTGATCGGGCCCCTCAGGGCAGGGCTCTCCCGCTGGGGAGTAGGGTTCAAGCTTGGGTTTCTAGTACAAAACTGTAGCTGACTGGAGCCAGGCATGGCGCCAGACCCAGCACTCCCCTCAGGGGCCCACATGGGCAGAGGCATGCCCTGTGCTGTGGTTTTCTGATTTATGGTAACAGTGAACTTAGGTGCCAAGTGCAGCTGTGACCTGGGGCAGTGGTCCTCAACAGGGACAATTCTACTTAGCCACTTGGCAACATCTGGGAGCCTTTTTTTTTTTTCGGCCGCGCCATGCGGCATGCAGGATCTTAGTTCCCTGACCAGGGATCGAACCCGTGCCCCCTGTAGTGGAAGCTCGGGGTCTTAACCACTGGACCACCAGGGAAGTCCTGGGAGACGTTTCTGATTGTCACAACTCAGGGGGGATGGAGAGTTTTTGGCCTCTAGTGGGCATCCTACCATGCCCACGACAGCCCCCCCCCCCCACAGCTGAGAATTATCCAGCCCCAAATGCCAGCCAGCATTGCCAGTGGCTACATCCTGGGGATGTTTCCCAGGCCTCAACTTCCTGGAGGTCCGATGTATCCGATACCACTAACTGCTCCTTCTTAAAATTCTCCCTGTCAGCTTCCAAGTGCCGCCTCTGCTGGTTCTCCTCCACCTCTGTTTCCCTGCATCTCCTTCATCGCTTACCTGTGAAACCAGTGGTCCCATGGTCATGTATCGCGCTGCACAACAATACATAAGCACACACCTCCATCAATATATATGTACATACTATTGCACTGTGTACACACAAACAAGGAATTAAAATGAATGTTTAGACCACCTCGGTCCCGAGGTCTTGCCCTCCGCCGGCCCTTCGACTCCCCTCCCCAGCCGCTCCCCCCAACCCCTTTCTACCCCAGCTGATGGCACCCATGCCAGGGACCAGCCCAGATTCCTCATGACCAAGCAGTCCCCAGGTGGAGCTGTCCCTGCCTCTTAAATATTTCTGGAATCTGTTATCTCCTCCTCAGTGCCATGGGTCCTGGTTTGGGCCTCTGTCATTTCATTCCTGAGCTACTGGAATAACCGTATCTCCCCACCTCCAGTTGGCAGGGATCCAGTTTAAGGTCCAGATGGGACCACGTTCTTGTTGTTTAAAGCTCTCAGTAGGTCTTCATTGCTGGCAAGGTAGAGGCCAGTCCCCCCAGGCGGACGTGACATGGCCTTGGTCTCCTGCCTCCACCTCGAGCGCTTGGGCTGGAGTATATGGAGCATATAATCTGTATGTAAACACAGCCGCTGCCCGGTCGCTTCTCTGGGCTTTTCTTCGTATTGTCGTCATTCTGCAAACATCCACCCTACTGTTCTTTGCTTAGCTGACGTCCGGTGTATCCCAGCCCAGCACAGGCACCACCTCCTGATGGAGGCCTTTCCTAAATCAGGATCGGGTCAGGACGTCACGCCACACTCCCATCACCCCTGTAACTATGTGTCCCCTTCCATGTGATATTGAAGGGATCTCTGTATAAGTCTGTCCTTCCAGACGAGGGGCTCTGAAGGACTTCCTTTTGCCCCCAGCACCTAACTCAGTCCCTGACACAGAGAAGGCATTTACTGAATGTCTGTGGAGCTTAACTGAACAGAGCTCGTTTGAAGGATGAGTTTGCTGAGCAGATAAGGGGAGGAGCTTCCAGGTGGGTGCAGCCAGACGCAGATACTGCAGCACAGCCTGGCTGTGGGAGATGGGCTGCAGATGAGGCCAGGCCGGTGGGCAGGCATGTGAGGGCCGTGCGGCCTACTAAGGGGCTGGATTTTATCCTTTATCCCCTGGCGGGGAAGGAGGCCCGTGATGGCTTTGAGGATCGCAGTGGCGTGGTCCAGCTTGCGTGTTGGGAAAGTCTCTGTGGTAGCAAAGTGGTGCAGAGACCAGAGTGGAGTCTTTAGAGCTCAGACTTGTGGGCTGTGCTTATTGTTGCAACACCTTCAAGCCATGTAAATTCTCAGGGGGTGGGGGGGGTGTTCTTTTTCCATCCTGCAGATGGAGGAACTGAGGCACAGCTCAGAAAATCACTTACAGCTACACAGAATAGGGTGGAGCTATAATTAATAGCCAGCAGCCTGACCCGGAGCCTCTGCTCTCATCACTACCCTGCCGAGTCTCTGGGGAGAAGTGATGAGGGAGAGGAAACAGTCAGTGCAAAGGCCCTGAGGTGGGAACAAGCTGGGTCAGGGTGGCTGAGAAGAGAGTGGTCCCCAATCCCTGTGGGCTGATCTGGGTGGGATGGGAGGGCTTAGCAGGGAAAGATAGCTTGGAGCTAAGATGGTCGCTCTGGTTGCCACGGTTATGGAGCCATTGGGGCAGATGGGGGAGGTGCTTGCCCAGGAAGGGAGGAGAGCCAAGTGGAAGAGGGGCCAGGAGGAGACTCAGGTGTGGGAAGAGGGCCAGCAGTGTCAGAGGTTGCTGGGAGGGGCCAGAGGTGGGCGATGGATGGTGTCCCTGGCCTTTGTTGTGCTGGAGTGAATGTCCAGGAAGGAGACCCAGGTGCTGATGAGCAGTTTGTGAGCCTGCAGGTGTCAGGGGTGCATGCAGATTATAATGCACCTTCAGAATCCTCGGGACCGTGAAAGAGCTGCTGACCCCCAGCCCCTCCCCATGGCTGGCATCTGCTGGTCCCCATCCCTGTTTATTTCCCTAAATGCAGAGTTTGCAGCCCCCTTCCTGTTGCTAAAACACTCAGCATTTCCCTAGACATAAAGACAGTCGTGCACCCCTGCGCTGCCAGGCGTCGCGTCCTCAGTGGGCCTGGTGCCCAGTTTCATGGAGGCCTGTTGAGCTTTCTTGGCCCCCTTGGCCCAGCAGTGAGAAGGAGGTGCTGTGTACACACACCTGTGGTCGGGGAGCCGTACCGGGGGGGCGGGCGGGACACTCCCATATCTGTTTCTCTCCTCAGGACTTGGCCTGGGCCATCAGCTACTATGCCCGTTTCTTCATCACCTACATCCCTTTCTATGGTGTCCTGGGAGCCATCATTTTCCTCAACTTCATCAGGTGCCTGCGCTTTGCTGGTTAATAACCCCTGGGCCCTCGAGCACTGGCACTGATGGGGGCTTTGATGCGAGGCCCCATGAGGAAAGGCTCAGAGGTCCCCACTTCCTGCCCCGGCCCCTCGTCAGGGGCTGCACTCACTCGACCCCCCACCCGCCCTGGGCTGCTCCGGGTCGGGAGGGAGGCTCTGTTCCCACCGATTCCCCGGGCCCCGTGGAGACCGAGCACGCCGGGCTCCGGTGCTGAGCCGAGCTCCCTTCCAGGTTCCTGGAGAGCCACTGGTTTGTGTGGGTCACGCAGATGAACCACATCGTCATGGAGATTGACCAGGAGCCCTACCGTGACTGGTTCAGCAGCCAGGTGAGGGTGGCCAGAGCTGGCCACCGGGGCCCTGCGGAGCCTGGACCCGAGGTCCGTGTCCTCAGTTCCCGGGAACGTGGCTGCCCAATGGGCCCGGCGCCGTCCTGCGCTTCCCTGGGGCTGCCTGTGTCCTTCCGCCGGGAGGAACAGGGCTGGGCAAGAGAGTGGCGGCGAGCTTTTGGAGGGACCAGTGGGGAATCTGGGCAGGGCGGTGAGACCCCTGGGTAGGGCTGGGCCTCGTGGGAAGGAGACGGGGCCCTCTGTGCTTTGGCTCTTGGCCACTCATCCCCCTTCTCCCTGATAGCTGGTAGCCACCTGCAACGTGGAGCAGTCCTTCTTCAATGACTGGTTCAGCGGGCACCTCAACTTCCAGATCGAGCACCAGTGAGCGCAGGCGCGGGCAGGGAGGTGGGGGTGGGTGGAGGGCGTACAGTGGAGGGAAGTAGCCACCAGCCTCCCCGGCAGAGGGCAGCAGGTGGGGACTACCTCTCTCTTTCCCAGTGAGTTCCCCCCACCGACCCTAGAGCGTGTCTCCGCCCCAGCGCCCCCCGAAGTCTGGAGAGGGGTTCTCCTGCCCTGGGCCACATGGTCATAGTGACGCCCACCCCTGCACGTGTGGCTTGGCATCTTCCTTGATCCCGTGAGCCTAGCAGGGCAGGTGATTGGTCCCTTTATTGCCAGGGAACCCGAGGCCCAGCCCTCCCCCTCCACATGCCAGCCGCTCCTGTGGGCACATAGGGAGAGACGGACGGGTCCCCTGGGCCCGACCAGCCTCCAAGTGGGCTGTGAGAGGAGGTGGGTGCTTCCTCACACCCGGCCCCCCGCACTCTCCCCAGCCTCTTCCCCACCATGCCCCGGCACAACCTGCACAAGGTCGCCCCACTGGTGAGGTCCCTGTGCGCCAAGCATGGCATCGAGTACCAGCAGAAGCCACTGCGGCAGGCCCTGCAGGACATCATCAGGTAAGGGCTGGCGGGCACAGGTGCTGGTGCCCCTTGAGGTCCGTGGGACACAGGGGAGGAGACTGAGAGGCATGTAGCTGGGACCACCCATGGTGGAGACGGGGGCGACAAGAGGAGCCAAGGCCCTGCTGGCACTGGTGCCCCCAGCCGGCCCCTCCGTCGCTAGGAATTGCCTGGGCTCTGTGCGGGTTGGATGAGGACCTTCCCTTGGTCCTTCCACAGGGGTCTCCCGGGGAGCCCTGAGCTAGCAGGCCCGCAGGCCCCTGGCTGAGAGCTGAGAGGAGGCACCCATGCTCCCAGCACCCCGCTTCCTGAGGCTCCCTGGTCCCTGACTGTCCCTATCCCTCTCTCTTCCCAGGTCCCTGAGGCAGTCTGGGCAGCTGTGGCTGGACGCCTACCTCCACAAATGAAGCTGCAGCCCTCCGGGCGCCCATGGGGAAGGGGGACCAGGTGGGGATGGTGGCCAAAGGGAAGGGTGGGATTTGGTTCAGGGGGTGTCATGAGGCTGTGGTACCTGCTGGCTCACAGACTCTGGGTTCGGTCTTTCCTGTTTTGCTCTCTGGTTTCGCTGCCTTCGCGCCTCCCCCCAGCACCCTCCCTCCTGGGGCCTGCCCGGTGCGCCCGGCTCTCCCCACCTAGGAGCAGAGCCAGGTGGCTCCAGCCCGGCCATTACCCTCTGCCCCTAAGCATCTGCCAGACCAGAGGTGCACAGGTGCAGCCTGTGGCCCCCACCCCCTTGCACCTGGCCTCCAGGCCTCACACCGCCTTCTGTTCTCCCTCAGATGCTCTTGAGGTCTGCAGGGCTGGGTCCTAGCCAGCAGGACGGCTCCCTGAGCCTGCAATCCTGGCTCCACCCTCTCTGATGGCCGCCCACCGTCTGCCCCTATGTGGGGTGGCGTGCTTTGTGCCCAGGTCTCCTTCCCACCACCAGGATCGGTACTTGGGGCGTCCCTGCAGGCCCCACTTTCTCTTCAGATGTCTTCAGCCCCTGGGCCCTGACGCCAGCCTCCCTGTGCCTGTAGCGCAGCCAGCTCAGGCCTCGGGGCCCAGGGAAACGTCCTCCTGGCCCCACTGGAGCCCTCGGACCCAGGCCTCGAGCAGTTCCATCCTGCTGCCTCCCAGCTCCAGAGCCTGGGACTTTGGGTCCAAGGGGGCAGTGCCACAGATGGGCTTAGCAGAAGCAATGGCCAGGTCAGGGGTCAGCCAGCCTGTAGGCTCAGCCCTGTCCCCCCATCCCTGTTCAGATGTTTGTCCTGGGTGAGAGGCCTAAAATTCCGGAGCAATCAGACCCTTCCCCAGAGCGCTCTGTTACCTGCCAAGCAGTGCCAGCCAGTCCCCGGCTGCTTGGCCCATGCAGACTTGGGTCCCACAGGCTGCAAGCGGGCACTGGAGCCCAGGGGCTCATCCCAGCCCCGCCCCAGGTTGGGGCTGCCTGCGTGGACACTCTCTTTCACCATCTTCTATGCTGTCGTGTCTTTTCCTGGTTTTTTAACCTTTTGTTACAGGATGCATTCTGACGGGGGTGGCAACGGGACTGGGCCATGTGACAATCTGCCTGTTACCAGCCGCCCCTCGCAGCCTCCCCAGGCCCCACAGTGGGTTGAGCTGGGCTCACTCACTGAGGCCATGGTGGCCCTGAGTGTCGGGAGGCAGAGAAGGAAGGAGTCCCAGAGGCGGTGACCCTGAGGAGCCGGGGGTTTGGGGGGGACCTAGTGGGACAAGGAGGGGTTGGGGCTGGAGCCCAGACAGCTGAGGGTACAGGAAAGTGAGGGGAGGGTGGGGAGCTTGGTGCCCCTGGGAGGATCCAGAGCTGCTGCATTTGGAAATTAACCCACTAACCATTATGTAGCTCCAGGGGAGGGCGGGACAGGAACCAGCGCTGGCCAGCCGGGAGGGACCCGCCCTGGCTGGTGATGGACCCTTCACGTTGCCATGGCAACGAGGGTCCGCCTGAGGCCCTCCCACTGGGAACACACTGGCCAGAAGAGCCACTGTCCCTCCCCTGGAGCAGAATGGATCCATAGGGAACTGATCTTAATTTTTATCATGTTGCTTCCCCACCCCTACATTTTTGGAAATAAATGAAGTGATTTTATTCTCACTTCCTTGATCAGCGCTGGCCGTGTCCTGCATGCTGATGCTGCGTGGGGTGTCGGTGGAGGGTGGAGGAGGGGCCCTTGTTGCACTGGGAGCCCTTTCCCTCTGTCCACCCCTCCCCAACCCCCTCCCCCCACCACGCCTTTGCTCGGGAGAGGACTTCCTCTCCCCGTCCCCGAAGTGCACTCCAGGCCAGGAATTTTGGACAAATGGCCCAAACAGATGAGCCCTCCTTCCTCTTCCTGGGGACTGGGGACTCTCCGCGGCTCCCACAAAACCACCACCACCGGAGTGAGGCTATCCGGAAGGTCTCTGGGGGGCAGCAGGGGGCTGGCACAGGCCACCTTCCTGACATCCTCATTCCCCATCCCCCTCCTCCTTTAGGGACTGGTTGTCTGCCCACAGGCCCACGTCAGCTGGCTTCTGCTGGACTCCCCTCTACCCGTTTCTGGTCACTGTACCGAGCGCCGGGGGCAAAGAGTCTCAAGGGGCTGAGGAAAGCCCTGGGGACCAGAGGTCTTGTGGCCTCTGTGCCCGTGCAGTGGCTCATTCAGTCCCCAAGCCTGGAAAGAGTCCATAGGAATGCGCCAGGGGCACTTGTACAGTTTACCTCCCAGTGGCTCCCACACTGCTCTCTGATGACCCTGCTCTGGGCTGGCTCAGCTGGCAGGTCAAGCTGAGTGTTCCAGGGAAGAGCCAAGAGGTTCACGGGGGCCAGAATCCCAGAGGCTCCCCACCTGGCCTTGCACCTCCTCCCAGCAGGGCCGGGGAGGGCTCCAGAGTAGACACTTGTCCTCCCTCTTGCTTCGCCTATGACCTCAGTATAGCCGGCAGGGACAGCCAGCTGATCCAGGTAGGGTGTGTGTGTGATTCCCCAGTGGGCACAGACTGTGGAGTAGGACCTGGGATTCCAGAAGCCTCGAGCCAGGAGGCAAAGACCCAGCCCTGGCTCACTGAGTGGCCTTGGGTGAGTCCTTTGCCCGCCCCAGCCTTCAAGGCCGAAGTCTCCCCATTTGTACAGAGAAGGCAGTGGGCTACAGGGCTCCAAGGATGTTGTCATCTCCCAACACTGTGAGCCCTTGGCCTTGCCCTGCCTGGACACCCATTAGAAGCCTTCAAATCTGGGAGACGTTGGGGAACAGACCTTGCATCCTTCTTACCTGTGCCTGTGTTCTGCCTCCTACCTGGGCTGGGCCTCGCACCCTGACTCGCAGGATGGTAGAGTACACACACACCTCTGTACCCCTGCCAGCTGTAAGTCCAGCATCCATCACCAGTGACAACCAGGATCCCAGGAGGGGGAGGAGAGTGGTGGCTCTGAAGGCATCAGGTAAATCTTGGCCCAGGTTGATGGGCACCTGGACCTTCTGTGACTTCTTCCCCCACCCCCACTCCCCACCTTGCCCTGATGTATTACCCTTGGGGCAAGAAACTGGGGACACCCATACCTGCTCTCTGTCCAAGCGCACCTCCTGTCCCCATACTCTGCTGAGGCTCTTGTCCAACCCAGAATCGTGGGTTTCTGATCCCCACCCCTTGCCAAAGTCATGACACCCTAACGTGCAAGGCCCCGAGTGGTCACAGGACCAAACCTCCATTCACAGGTGAGGAGGCTGAGGCCAGAGGGAAAGGACTGGCTTGAGGGCACTCGGTGCAGCAGCTCAAGCCCGGCTCTGCACCCTGCACTCCGCCTGGCCATGTCCTTCACCGCCGCCAGGGAAGGTCCGTTTCCCAGACCATGGGCTCTTCCCGTCCCATCAGGCCAAACGTCAGACTGCTCCTGAGAGGCCCAGCGGCTGGGTGGACGAGGTGGAGACACGCAGGGAGTTAGTCCCTGTGGAGGGGATAAGAGCTCACCCATGGCAGGTGGCTACCCTGATAAGAGTATCAGCTTTGTGGGTGGCGTGGGCATGTGCTGGCACCGGGCCCAGAGGAGGGGCTGGCAGAGCAGCCTGGACTGGGTGTGGACCTGGAGCCCCAGAGGTGGTCACTGGCTTGACAAGTTCCTCAGGCGTCCAGTGGGAAACTCAGACCCTCTTGGCCCACTGGGAGGAGAGAGGAGGCCTTTGGTGAGAGGGGCAGGGCGGAGGTGGCCGCCACCTAGACTGGGCACAGACGGCCCTCAGGAGTGACAGGCTACTGCTCATGGGACACAGTGCTTTGGGGACTCCTCAGCTGTCCCAGCCACGCCATCCCTGGTGAGGTGTGCCCCTCTGGACAGGACGCATCTTCTCACCCCTGGTCTGAGTCTGAGATGGAAATGATTAGCTGTGGATCCAGTGGGGTACCTACACCATCTATGAAGAAACCGAGGCCTGGAGGGGGAAGGCAGGGCCCAGGCAGGTCTGGAACTACTAGCCCGTGCATAAACAGAACAAGAGAACACCAAGCATGCTAGGACTTAAAGATCATGTCTCTACTGTCCTCTGCTATTATAAATACATTTCTTTGAACTTTGAAGGCATTTGGGTCTTTTCCAAATTATCTGATTTAAGAGCAAGTATCCAGGAGGACTAGTGACAGGTACCAGGGGCTTGGAAAGGGCCAAGGAGATGGAGGCAGCCAGGTGCTCCAGGACGTGTGTGGGGGAGGGGTGGGGCGGGAAAGACCCACCACCTGTCCAGTCACATAACCTACCAGCTGCTCCCAACATAGCAGGCAGGGGCTGGGTCTTGTGAGTCTCCTTTTCCCCCATCTGCCCAGGCCAGCTCACAGAAGACTCTGATTAAATGCTGGTTGATTGAAGGGGGCAAAAGGCATGGCTTCCCTAAGGAGTTTTGCTTTTCCTCTGGGCCCAAGACTGTGCAGACTGTAAAGCAGGGCCATGGCCTTTCTTAGAGGTTCCGCCAAGGCCCTTCCCTCCTTGTACAGACCCAGCCCAGGCCCCGTGACCGCATAAGAAACCTATAGACATAGAAGGGGGAATTCAACTAGGGAGAGGGGTGGTTGACTTGTCCTCAGGGGTTCCAGCATGGGGGACAGAGAGGGACAAGGGCAAAGATGACCCACCAGTGAAGGATTTCAGGCAATAGGGAGTGGGGTGGCTAACTGAGGCCAGGGGGCCTTCCCAATGGTCCTTTAAGCAAGTTACTAGGCAACTACCCATTTGCAGTTGTGAGGGCACACTGCCCTCAGCCACCACCAGGGGCAGCACGGAGCTCGGCCTGCCCCACATTGGTGCAGATACTCCAGGTACCTCTGGGGGGCGTTGCAGGCTCAGCGTTCCCGCTGGGTGGGCACCCGCTGTCCCTGAGTCTAGTGTGTTAGCATTTCCCTGATAAGGGCATCAGAGCCACTGCAGGAAAGGCACTGACCATCTGCCCAGGGGGATTGCCATCCCAGGGCCCAGAAGGCACCAGGAGTCAGCAGGTGACCACAGGAAGGGGGGCTCCCACAAAGAGAACAGCCTGTGCAGGGGCCCTGGAAGTGGGACTTGCCCTGGACACAAGGATTTGCTCTCAGGGCAGGAAGTACCTTTCAAGGACAAAACAGGCTTGGAAGCAGCCAAGTGCTTTTCTCAGGTGAGAGCAGGTGACGGCCCCAGGGCCATGGACTCTGTGCAGAACATTTTAAAAATAAATGTCCTATTGCTGGAGCCCCTAAGCAAAGAGCCCTCTACATAGCATCCTTTTTTTCAAAGCATCCCTTTGATCTTCCATCACCCTAGGAGGTCATACTATTACTCAAAGAGATTGCATAACTTCCCCAAGGTCACAGCCTAGAGTCCAGGCAGAGGCAGGTCTTTCCCTTGGCTGCCTGATTCCAGAGAAGAGGGGGTGGAAGCTGCGTGGAGGGGGTCAGGGTGGGGCTGGGTGGTCCCTGGAAAGACTGGACAAGAATTGCGGTACCTGCACCTCTTCCACCTCCTGTAGCGAACCCAGTCCGGGGCCATGGGAGCCCAGACAGAGTGGGGGGCAATCCTGCAGCTGGTGGGGAGATGCCGGCTCCCACTGCAGAAAGTCCCTCAGAGAAATTCTAGCTCAGCATTTCAATTTTTTTTTTTTTTTTTTTTTTTGCGGTACGCGGGCCTCTCAGTGTTGCGGCCTCTCCCGTCGCGGAGCACAGGCTCTGGACGTGCAGGCCCAGTGGCCATGGCTCACGGACCCAGCCACTCAGCGGCATGTGGGATCTTCCCGGACCGGGGCACGAACCCGTGTCCCCTGCATCGGCAGGCGGACCCTCAACCACTGCGCCACCAGGGAAGCCCTCAATTTTTTTTTTTTTAAGCTGCTGACATTGCTTCAAATGAAATCTTCTGCTCAGCTTGGAGCTGCCGAAGTGTGTGTGTACTGGGAGCGGAGGAAGCCCCTCTCCCCACCTTCAGGAAGCCGCCCCAAGAGGCAACTCCCTCCCCAGAAGTGTCCAAATACCACAGGCCCAGGCCAACCACACCCATCTTCCAGATGAGGAGCCCAAGGCTTATTAGTGAAGGACAGCGCTGTGCTCTCAGACTCCAGGGACGGAAACAGCCCCTTCCCAGGGGTCCCGCCTGAATGGTTCACTGCAGGCAAGCACCTGGCCCCAGGCAGGCTCTGAGGGGATCCGGGATCACTTCCTGTAGGCCACTGAGCATGGTCAGCTGCACCTCCACAGGTGTGATGCCAAGTGTGGGTCGGAGATCAGCAGGGGGCCCGCTGCCCGTGGTCCTCTGAGGCCCCTCAGTGCTGAGGCTGAGGCTGCAAGAAGCCAGTGCAGATCCAGGACAGGGGTGCCTCTTGTGCCCCCTGGGGGCGCCTACAGACATGGCGCTCAGCCCTGAGCCCCCGTCTGCCGCCAGCCCCTGTCCCACTGTGCAAAGGAGTAAAGTGAGGTGAGCCCAGCGTGATCTGCCAAGGTTGCTGGTGAGTGGGTGAAGAACAGGAAGGGACCAGGCCCTCAGGTGATCTGAGCCCAAGGCAGATGCCAGCTCCTTGACCCAGAGCGGAAAGCCACCATCCACCACTACCCCCTCGCCCCACCAAGACCCTGATGGCCCAAGGATCTGAACTCCAGCTCCAAAATTCATGCAAATTCAACACTCTACTCCATAATATACCTGGGTTTGTTTTTATATAAAAATAACCTTTTTCCCTAAATTTTTGCGCTAGGAAAACATGCCATGCTCACCGTGTGGCTTTATATACCATGCCCCCAGCCCTGGTCCCGTGGGTTCTAGAGCCACGGCCTGAGGGTCGTGGAGCAGGCGGGGAGGGGGCCCAGGACGGCGGGCAGGGTCCTCAGGCTGAGGCAGGGCAAGGTGGGGGCAGGTGGGGGAGCCCAACTGGGTGGCTGGGTGGCGCTGGGGCCCTGGGTGCCGCTGCCTTCACTGGTGGAGGTAGGCTTCCAGCCACATGTTGCCAGACTTCTTCAGGGACCTGGGAGGCGGGGGGGCAGGAAGAGGTAAGGGACTCAAGTGCATATATTAACCCCCTCCCCCCACGATGATGAGTGTGAGTAGAGATGTCCCCGTTCCCCGTGAGTCCCTGTCCCCTGGGGCAGGCAGCTGGGTGGGGCTGGAGGGGAGGACTGGGAGAGGAGGCTACACGCTCATTAACTGGAGCGGGACCTAGCCCTGAGTCGGGAGGGGGGCAGCCAAGGCCAAGTCCAGGCAGGAACCAGGGTGGGCCTGTCTCTCCTTCGCCCAGCTCTCTCTGTTGCTTCCTCCTGCTGAGCCCCGCGACCCAGAGATTTGTAAGGCGTGGAATCTGCCCACCAGGAGCCTGACATCAGGCAGAGGAACCAGAAACATCAAGAACTTGCTAGGAAACCCTGTGCCAGGTGTCCTCAAGGGGCCATGCCAAGTGGCAGGGGCCCCAAGGATCGGGCTGGGAAGGGCCATGAAGGAGAAGTAGTGGAGCAGTGGTTAAGAATCCGCCTGCCAGTGCAGGGGACACGGGTTTGAGCCCTGGTCCAGGAAGATCCCACATGCCGCGAGCAACTAAGCCAGTGCGCCATAACTACTGAGCCGGCGCTCTAGAGCCCGCAAGCCATGACTACTGAAGACCACGCACCTAGAGCCCGTGATCGCAACAACAGAAGCCACCACAATGAGAAGCCCGCGCACTGCAACGAAGAGTAGCCCCCGCTCGCCGCAACTAGAGGAAGCCCACGTGCAGCAAAGACCCAACACAGCCAAAAATTAATTAATTAATTAAAAAAAAAAAAAAGGAGAAGTAGGTGTTCCAACACCAGTATAGAAGGAAGGGCATCCAAGTAAAGGGAACAGCATGTGCTAAGGCACAGAGGTGGAAAAGCTCTGGCTGAGAATCCGGCCTCTCTTCCCCACTGCCAAGGCTACCATCAGGGCCAAGCCATGTCATCCCTGGACAGCTGCAGGAACACCCACTCTGCTCTTTCTGCCCCATCAGGACATTCCCACAGTCAGAGCATCTTTCCAAAATCGTGCCCCTCCTCCACTCAGCAACTCTCCCACACACCTAGCACGCTCTTGCCTCAGGGCCTTTGCACGGCTATTCCCTTGCCCCAAATCTTCTTCCCCTAGATGTCTCCATGGCCAGCCCTCTCCCCTCCTCCCTGTCTTGCTCACACATTGCCTTCTTAATACCACCCACCGTGCCACCCCACTAAAAATTGCAACCCTGCCTGCACCACCCAGTCCCTCTCCTGCCCCCACCCTCAGGTTTTGTGGTTCTGTTTTCTTTTTTGCCGAAGCACTTCTCCCCTTCTCACATTTTCTGTAATTTACTTATTTTAAGTGCCTTTTTTCTGTTTCCCCCGCTCGGATGTCAGCTCCAGGAAGGCAGGGATGTCAGCCTGTTTTGCTCACTGATGTATCTGTAGCACAAAGGACAGGGCCTGGGCCTATGGTAGGTGCTCCCTAAACCCTGGCTACGTGGGTGGACACCGGGAAGGGAGGTCACGGGCTGAGGGCAGAAAGGCCGATCGGAAAGGCCTTGGATGCCAGCTTCTACAGAGGAGCCCACGTGAGCTCAGAGAGCCAGGTGGGTGCTCAGGATGGGGCTGACCAGGCCGAGGGTGGGCAGGGGCCCCCAGGGAGCCACCGTGAGCAAAGAACCCTTACCCGATGATGTCCACCAGGGCGGTGAGGAAGGGCTTCACCTCGTAGCTGAGGCCGTGCTTGGCGCACAGGGCCTTGACCAGCGGGGCCACCCTGCGGTAGTTGTGCCTCGGCATCGTGGGGAAGAGGCTGGGGGCGGGGAGAGCGTGTGCTGGCACCCCCACCCACCCATCACCCCCCGGGCCCCGCTCACCACCTCTCCCGGGCCCTCCAGGAAATCCAGGGCTCACGTCTCGGCCTCCCTGGGGGAAGACTGGACAGAGAGGCTCAGGCCTCACTCCCACCCCCGTGGGCCCCTGGGGCCTGCGCTCACTGGTGCTCAATCTGGAAGTTGAGGTGTCCGCTGAACCAATCAAGGAAGACAGAGGGTTCCACGTTGCAGGTGGCTGCCAGCTGCCAGGAGGGGGCGGGGCACAAGTGAGGGGGCTGGCACGGAGCCCAACCCCGTGGCAGCCCCGTCAGCGCCCCCATGCCTCTCCGCTGGGACCCCACCCCCACCCCCAGGATGGACGCCGCCTCTGCTGCCCACCTGAGAGCTGGCCCAGTCCCGGTGCTTCTCGTGGCCGATCTCCTTGGGGATGTGGTTCATCTGTGTGATCCACACGAACCAGTGGCTCTCCAGGACCCTGCGAGGGGAGGCTCAGGCACTACCCCATGTCCAGCTGACCACTCAGACCTGGGCTTCAGCTTCCCCATCTGTACTACGGGATTGCGGCAACCCCTCCCCACTAGTGTTTAAAGCAGCTGAGTGGTGCAGGGGCCATTGCCAGGCTGAACCCAGAGTTGCCCTACTCAAGACGAGGGACACCCCCGGGGCCGCTTGTGAGCCAGGCCGCTTCCCTGAGGCCTGCCACCCCCAGGATCTTGCCACTCAACAACCCAGGGAGACAATACTGTCCCCATTCTGCAGATGGGGACACGGAGGGCTGTGGTCAGGGGCCCCTGCCGCCTGTGTGTGAGCTCCCCATACCCCGCCATGCCAAACCTGGCCATACCTGACAGCCACAAAGAGGAACAGCGCCCCAGGAACACCGAAGAAGGGAATGTAGGACAAGAGGAAGCGGGCGTAGAAGCTGGCGGCCCAGAGCAAGTCCTGTAGAGGAGGGAGGAGGAGGGCAGAGGCCTCGAGGCAGCCGGGAAGGGAGCTGGGTCATCCACCTTCTGCTTGATGTGCCTCCGACGGGCACGTCACCGCCCCTCTCTGGGCCTGGGTGTCTCAGCCAAGTAAGTGGATAGGATCCTTGCCCTGCCAGCCTCAGGGGGCTGACCATGGAGGTGAAGGTGCTGTGCAGGGGTGCAGGGTGAGGGAAGCCTTGCCCGGGAAGACAAATGCCTGGCAGAGGGGGCCCAGTGGATCCCTAGCCCCAGGGAGGACACCCCACCGTGAGAGACCCACAGCTCGTCCTGGGCATACACCCGCTCCCCCCTACAACCACACACAGGCACACACTCACTCCCCCTGCGCGGGTGCACACGCCTACCGCACCATCACAGGCACACCTGTTTGCGTTGGTTGAGAGGGGCTGCCCCATGACGCCCCACCTCCTGCCACCACAGCTGTACGCCCAGGGGACCCGGGCAGGGCCCCCACTCACCATCCACTGCATGCACACCAGCATGTACGCCAGGTTTTCCACCTCGAAGTTCACCAGGGTGAGCAGCGGCGGGCCGACTGCAAGGAGGGGCGTGAGAGGGCTCAGGGGTGGGGCGGGGCACAGGGAGGGGGGCGGGGCTCTGCTCCTCCAGGAAGGCCAGCGGCACTTGGTGCCGGTCCCATCCTGCTGGGATGAGCCCGCATCACCCACAAGGCCTGGTCCTCACTCATTCCCTCCGTGTCTGAGCCTCTCCAGGCTGGTCCTCGCCCCGCCACCTCCTGTGCCTCTTCAGCAGGTCGGCACCAGCCTTATACATCCGCGCCCTTTAATCCTCACCTTGTGGCCCCAACGATTGCCCTAGAGCTCTGGATCGCCCTGAGGTGAGGGTAGGAAGGAACTCTGAAAGCTCCAGGCAAGGCTGTGGTTGCTCCCTTCTGCCGGAAGGTGCCCCAGGCAGAGGGAAGGGCTGGGGCAAAGGCCTGGCGATGGAAGTGGGCTTGGGCTGCAGGCTAGGGCGACCGGAGAGAGGCCGGGAGAGACCTGCAGGTGCCGTGCTGAGGGGGCTGGAAGCCGTCAAGTGGACCGTGCAGGCCCCAGCATGGCTCCCACCCCCATGGGGGCAAGCGGACACTCACTCAGGAAGAAGTACAGGTGCTGGTGGTTGTAGGGTAAGTATCTGCGCTTCTTCTTGCCGTACTGTGGGGACAGGCAGCCGTTGGGGAGGGCGGCTCTCCAGGCCCTCCTTGTCCCAGGCAGGGTCAGGGGGCCAGCTGGGGCCCAGGGGCCAAGGCAACTCTGGATTCTAGCCAACTGGGAAAGGGGGAAGGGGTACCCCCAGAGCAGGGGCTCAGCCTGGAGCTACAGTCGGGGGCTGGGTCAGGGGCTGGGCCACAGCAGGGGGTTCAGGGACTACCAGTTCCCCTCTGCTGCAGGCCCAGCCCGAGAGTGTCCCCCATGCACCTCGACAGACGACTCCCCCAGAAGGAAGATGGGTGCCACGGTCACATCCGGGTCCTTGTGGAAGATGTTGGGCTTGGCGTGGTGCTGGAAGTGGCGGAAGTTCCACCAGTGTGCAGAGAAGCCCTGCAGGGGAGGGGGCTCTCAGGAGTGGGGCCAGGCCGCGCCCCCCTCTCCATGGCAACCGCACACTTGCGCAGACCCAGTGCGGCCCCCCCCACTAAGCTCCGGGCTGCCCACCACCCGCCCCCAGCCTCACCTTCAGCTGCCCCATCACAAACTGCTGGGCCACGTGGTTCCACCGGGACTTCCTGAAGATGGAGGTGTGGCCCAGGTCGTGCTGCAGACACCAGCTCTGGGCCTGGGGAGACGCAGGGTCAGGAGCTGAGGCAGGGAGCCGCCTGGGGCCCAGCCCTGGGCACTGGCCAGCCCTCCCAGCTCACAGGGCACCCCCAAAGATGGCACTCCACTCTAGACCCTAGCAGGCCAGTTTCCTCGGGAGGTCCAGGGGCTGCGGGTCTGTCATGGAGCTGTAGGCGGCAGCCGTCCAGCTCCCAGCCGTGGGCTCCCTCTGGGCTTATTAAGTAAAGAGCTTCCTTCGCATATTTAAACTGCAGCTTGACCCACAGATACACACTTACAGGACTGGTCATTCATTCATTCATTCATTCAGCAAATATGTCCCGAGTGTCCATGTGTGCCAGGCCCTGTGTCTGTTGGTCAGTTTAGGTGGCTGCAAGATAGTGCTGGGGTCACCTGGGAGATGGCCAGGATGAGGGCGGCGAGGGTGCTGGGCACCCAGCCGGGGCCGAGGAGGTAGATGATGAGCCAGGCGAGCACCTCCATGGCCAGGATGTGGCCTAGCAGGAACGCGAAGAAGGTGGGCTTGGCCTCAAACAGCTTCATGTCCTCAACCGCCTGGCGCAGGGCTCGGAAGTCCTCGATCAGCTGGGCCTGCCACAGCGGCACGGCTGGTCAGCCGAGGAAGCGAGGGAGGCCCCAGGCGTCCCCGGAAGCCCCCCAACAACCACTCCTCCCAGTGTCAGACCCAGTGGGTCTGTGGCCGAAGGGGATGGAGAGATGAGAGTGCCCAGCCTGGGGTGTGAGCTGGGTTGCTGGCTGGCGGCAAAGGCTCCTCCGCCACCCACAAAAGGTGTGGGGTACCTGAGAAGCAGGGAAAACCCCGAGTGTGCAGCTCATAAAAATCCTCATCATAGACGGGGATGCAGGGCCCAGAGCAGGGAAGGGGCTTGCTTGGGGTCCCCCAGCAAACGCTGGCGCAGGTGTCCCTACAGCTGTGCATACAACTGTCTGCCCAGGAAGGGATGGCAGACCCAGCCTTGGCCCCAGGGCCCCTTGGGAAAATTCGAATGAAGCTGCTACTGGCAATGCCTTCCATCCCCTCCAGCCCCCCACTGGGGGCTTAGCCTCCACCAGGACCCTGCTCACATTCTGGGGTCCATCCTGGCTGGGCTCCTCCGGGGCCAGCTCTCCAATCAGCAGGGGCTGCAGGAACTTGCGCACAAAATTGAGGTCCTGGTGGAAGGCGTGGAAGGCATCCTGAAGGAGAGTAGACAGTCAGGTGGACAGACAGACCGCTGGAGTAGCACCCAGAGGCAGCAGGCAGAGACTAAGTGGAAGGGCTGTTGATGGAAGGGCAGAGCAGACAGACAGACAGGCAGGCAGGCAGGCAGGCAGGCAGGCAGGCAGGCAGTCAGCTGGTTTTTCAGCAGTCACAGAAATAGGACCACACAGGTCAGCCTTGCCTGTGAGCCCTCCCTGGTCCTCCCCAGGCCTTGGGTGCCCCAACAGACATCCCTCGCCTGCCAGGCTCCAGCTATTTCACGCCACCATGGGGCCCTTCCCCAAATTTGGTTGGGTATTTTAAAATCTGGATTTACAGGGGACTTCCCTGGTGGTCCAGTGGGTAACACTCCATGCTCCCAATGCAGGGGGCCCGGGATCGATTCCTGGTTGAAGGAACTAGATCCCACACGCATGGCGCAACTAAGAGCCCGCGTGCTGCAACTAAGACCCGGCACAGCCACAATAATAAATAAATAAATAAATATTTTAAAAAAAAGTCTGGATTGGGACTTCCCTGGTGGCACAGTGGTTAAGAATCCGCCTGCCAATGCAGGGGACACAGGTTCGAGCCCTGGTCCGGGAGGATCCCACGTGCCACGGAGCAACAAGCCCGTGCACCACAACTACTGAGCCTGCGCTCTAGAGCCCGCGAGCCACAACTACTGAAGCCCACACACCTAGAGCCTGCACTCCGCAACAAGAGAAGCCACTGCAATGAGAAGCCCACGCACCGCAACGAAGAGTAGCCCCCGCTCACCGCAACTAGAGAAAGCCCAGGTGCAACAACGAAGACCCAACACAGCCAAAAATAAATAAATTAATTAATTAATAAAAAACAAAAATCAGGATTTACAGAAACTTCTCCCTGGAAGACTCTGATTCCTTTCCTGAAAGGGTTTGACTTTTCCAAAAAGATCACTGGAAAGCTTTCTGGAAATCATATGCTTTTCTACTGGGTCACAAACATCAGATTAATCGGCTTTCACAAACACAAGCAGTGGGTAAAATGTGGGTGAGGAAACTTGTAATTGACGACCACTGGGCCACCGGGAGAAAAAAAATCAGTCGAGGACCACAGAGCCCGAAGATGCTCAAACAGTTAAACTCATTTGATTTTAAAAGCAGGAGTGGAAAATATAAGTTTTTTAAACAGCAAGTTAAATAAACAATCTAACATTCCTGTGATTCTCTGTTATGGGGGCGGGGTGCAAAGCAGGAGAAGGGGTTGGAGGAAGAGAGCGACCCCAGGAAAGATAAAGTGCTGTGGAAAGGGACCGGTCTGGAAGTGACCCCCACCTCTAGCACCGGGCAGTTCTGAAGCGTGAGTAAACTTGAACTTCACACCTGGGACTCACTCAGTCTTCCTGATCTAGCACTGGTGTCACTGGCTCATTGTCATTCACAGCTCTTCAACCAATTTTTATCTTTGCACTTTCAGAGGCTCTCTCTGAGCGAGCCAACCCCCCACCGGCCAGCAGCCTGAACTGTGGAAGCAGTGCCTGGAGTAGTGGCGGGTCCCCTTGGGCCAGGGAAGGTGACTGCTGGCTGCTAATGAGCCTAGCAGTGCCTGGTGGGTGTTAAAACAGCAGGGCCCCTGCACTCACTTCAGGACATCCCACACCGTCCCATCCCCGGGGACAGAAACACCTCAGGCCCCTCCAGCTCCCACCTAGAGGCCACCCCTGCAGGATTCACCCAAGGGGTCCCCTTTCTTGCTGCCTGCTCTCTCACTGGCCCAGGGCAGTCTAAGGACCTGGGGGCTCAGAGGATGTAGCTTCTGGGATAACCTAGGCCCTTGGGAAGGCTGACTTGGGGCCCCTCCCTGGAGCTCATAATAGGGGAAGGGATTGTATAGGTACAGACCTCACCCTCACCAGGGAAGAGCCTTGATGGAGGGGCAGCACCCCTGGGAGCGGGGGGGAGGGGAGGCTGGCCCCACAGGAAGCTGCCCGGGCGCTGGCCTACTGGGGAGCTAAGAGGAAGGCTGCTCTTGTGCTTGGTTGGCCCCGCTTACTGTGACCCTGAGCAAGTCTGTTCTCCTGCCTGGAACTAGGCAAATCCAGGGGGCAAATCAAAGGGGCGTGCCCCCAGGGCCTTTCACGCTCTGGACTATAGAGCATTAAGGTTTTTTTCTTTTTCTTTTTTTTTTTTGCGGTACGTGGGCCTCTCACTGTTGTGGCCTCTCCCGCCGCAGAGCACAGGCTCTGGACACGCAGGCTCAGCGGCCATGGCTCACGGACCCAGCCGCTCCGCGGCATGTGGGATCTTCCCGGACCGGGGCACAAACCCGCGACCCCTGCATCGGCAGGCAGACTCTCAACCGCTGCGCCACCAGGGAAGCCCAGTTTTTTTCTTTTTAATTATAGTCAAACACACATAAAATTGACCATCGTCACCATTTTGAGGTGTACAGTTTAGTGGCATTAAGTGCACTCAAACTGTTGGGCAACCATCACCGCCATCCCTCTCCAAAACTTTTTCATCTTCCCCAATTGAAACTCTGTCCCCATGAAACCCTAGCTCACCATTTCCACCTCCCCCGGCCTCTGGAAACCACCGTGCTGCTTTCTGTCTCTATGAATTGACTTGTAGAAACTTCCTTGGCAGTCCAGTGGTTAAGACTCTGCGTTCCCACTGCAGCGGGCACGGGTTCCACCCCTGGTCAGGGAACTAAGATCCCACCTGCTTCGAGGTGCGGCCAAAAAAAAAAAAGAATTGACTCGCAGAAGAGGAATCATACAGTATTTGTCCTTTTGTGACTGACTTGTCACTTAGCATAATGTCTTCAAGGTTCATCCATGTGTGGCATGTCAGAATTTCCTTCCTTTTTAAGGCTGAACGAGCGCGTTGACTCTGATTACCTCTCGTTTTCTCGGAAACCCCCTTGGTGGCACACAGAGCCCACATGCACACAGAGGCACACGGCATGCACGCAAAGCGTGTGACACCAGAGGTGTACACGTGTCACGGAAGTGCAGTGCCATAAGGATGCGCCTCCACACGTGCAGACACCACCACCAACCCACTAAGGCTCCCAGACACGCTTGGGAATACGTGCACAGGCAAGGCCACAAGAACACCCAGACAGACACAACCTGGCACACACACAAACTCACAGAGCAGATGTGTGTACTGTGGCTACGGCCCCAGGCTTTCCTCTCTCCCAGCCCTGCTCTCTCACGACCTCTGTGTCTGTTCTGGGGCCACCCCAGTGCCCGGCAGACCCCAGATGCTCCAGGGCCACGCTGAGGAGCTGTGGGAGCAGCTCTCCCTCCCCAACTCCTTTCCCTTGGTCCTGATTCACCCAAAGCCAGGCCTGGAAATGCCCTGAGGGAGGACAGAGCCAGGCTTGCCCGAGGGACCCCCAGCCAGGCATGTCCTTTGCACTGAGGAGGGAAGGTGTGAGGCCCCTCAGGTCCGGGCAGGGACATCCCAGAGTTCGTGGACAAGCCTTCAGCTGGTAGGTGGGAATGCGCGGGGCTGTGGCAGGTCCTCGGATAGCAGCTCGGGTTCCTGGGGCTGGGTGGGCACTGCTGAGCCTACGCTTCTTGTGGTCTGAGTACCAACAAGGTGGGTCCCTGGCCGCAGACCAAAACCTCAGCAAACAGCTTTTTCTGGAACATTGGCTGGGGCCATGTGACTCGGTCCTCTGTGGCCTCTGCTTAAGGATTCAGGAGCTGGGCAGAAGACTCAGAGAGGTTGAGCCACTTACCCAAGGTCACACAGCTCCATTTGATGGAGGTTGGACCAGAACTTGGTCTGACTGTAAAACTGTGCTTGTGGCCACTCGGCAGTAGCCCCAGGGTGGCCACTCCTGGTCAGAGGGGAGGCAGTGGGTCTCCTAGGTTGGGGGAAGGGGCCCTCATCATGAGGCTGGTCACCATCCCGAGTAGCCAAGGATCTGGCTGACCTCGGAGACCGGGTTGTGGGGGTCAGGATGGTGGTCCTGGTGTTTCTGGGGCTGCACTGACCAAGTTTCAGTGTACTGCAGGAGGCCCCACCCCTGATGCGCCTGGAAACGTCCTCCCAGGGGCATAGGTGCAAACTCTGTGACCCTCCCCCACGGGGGTGGCAATTGAGGCCTCTCACTAGTTCTTGGAATAGAGTTGGGTGAAACTTTTAGAATTAAAATGATGTCTCTAGGGCTTCCCTGGTGGCGCAGTGGTTGAGAGTCCGCCTGCTGATGCAGGGGAAGCGGGTTCGTGCTCCGGTCCGGGAAGATCCCACATGCCGCGGAGTGGCTGGGCCCATGAGCCATGGCTGCTGAGCCTGTGCGTCCAGAGCCTGTGCCCCGCAACGGGAGAGGCCACAACAGTGAGAGGCCCGCGTACCACAAAAAAAAAAAAAAAAAAAAAAAAAAGATGTCTCTAAACATAAGCTGCGGTTGGCAGGGACAGGCCCTTGTTCACAGCGGTGGCCTCAGAGCCCTGCACAGAGCAGGGGCAGGATGGCAGGTGTGAATAAGTGGGCAAGGAGCTCACAAGCCAGGGGTCTGAACCATTTTGCCCGTGAGGGAACAGAGGCTCTGGCCTGCCCAGGTCAGAGTTTGTAGTGGCAGAGCTGGGATTTGAATCCAGGTCTACTGTGATGTCCCTGCTCTCCCAGGACAGAGCTCCCACCCAGCCTTACTTCAGTCCCTGGAAGCCTCAGAGCAGCTCCTGCCCTGCCCCCAGCCCCGCCTTGAACTCCAGGTAGCAGCTGGTTAAGGGTGGGAGTGGGGAGACTCAGGAGCCAGCCTGCAGGGGATGGAATCTGAGCCGCCACTTAGGAGCTGAGCCCTGGAGCCATAGACAAGGTCGCACCCCCTCTCCATCCTATATTTTGTCAGTAAATCAGGAACCACAAATACCCATCTCGTGGAGCTGCTGGGAGGATTGAGTCAGTGCAGGCAGAGCACTTAGAAGGCGACTGGCGTCCATTGAGATTCAGGCCCACAGGCCTGAGGCAGGAGGGTGGAGGTGCGCCAGCCTGAGGCTAGGAAACAGGAGAGACTGGCAGCATCCTTCCACGCCAGAGATAAGGTAGGGGCGGCAGGGAGCATTTCTGGTCACTTCTGCAAAGAATCTGGAATGGTCCAGATCAGGAAGGGGGTAGAGCAGGGAAGGAAGCAGGGATGCTGGGGGCTCAGGTGATCTGGGTCTGCTCCTCTTAACCTCGGCTCAGGAGGCAGCAGTGGGTTGTGAGGATGGGGGTGTGGACACATCCAGGAATTTCTTCCTCCCTCCCTCCCTCTCCTGGGTGGGAAGATAAAGCAGGATCTCACGCCCAGGTCAGATGCTCCTTCCCATCCTCTCCCTGGGTCTCCTCACAGGAAGCCAATGGGGAGGCACTATCAGTATCCCCATTTTATAGATGAGGAAACTGAGGCCAAAGGGCACACAGCCCTGAACATGAGCATCAACTCCCGCTGGAGCAGCAGAGCCCAGCTCAAGGACGGATGTCCTCAGGAAGTTGCCCATGTTCCCCCAGCACCCCTGGTGTCCCTGGTGACAGGTGTGGTGGTGGTGGTGGTGGTTCCTCCATCCAGCACCCTTGGCCTCACAGGTGTCACTGACCCAGCGGTGGCCTGAAGTGGCCAGGCCCTCTGGCCCCGGGTCCTCTCTCCACCACTGAGCTCTGGCTCTTTCCCGCTGCTGTTTCCTGAGAAACCCATGGCTGCTGCTTGGGCATCCTTGGGAGGAAATGCAGAGGGACTGCCAGGGTGCTTAGGATACTAGCATCCCCACCCTTGCTCCCCAAGTTCCTGCCCAGCACCATACGATCCGACGCCTCCCCCAGGGCACTGCCATCCCCCTCTCACCCCACCAGGGGCCTGGGTGGGTGGGGACATTGCAGAAAACACCCACAGAGCCCAGAGAGGTCACACTTCACGGGGAGTGGCCCTTAGGCAGCTTTCAAGGCAGCTGGCGTGGTAAGTACCGCTTCCTCGGCTCTGGAGCCAGGTCGTCTGAGTTCCTGGCCAGCCCCTGTCTCCGGCCCCACCCTTGCTCCAGAGCCTCAGATCTGCCCAGACCTGCCCCTCCCCAACTCCCAGATACAAACCCCACCCTCCAAGCCCAAGGGCAAAGGCCCTGCCCTTTGAGGGTTCCAAGAAGGTCCCTTCAAATCACCCATATTCAACCTCAGTCTCCTCATCTGCAAAATGGGCTAACACTAGGACTACGTCTGAAGTTTGTTTTCTCAAGACCACACTGAGCTAAATCCTAATGGTTCCTGTTGGTGTGCCTGAGCCCACAGCATCACCTGCCCCCTGCCCTGGACATACCTGCATGCCAGGGCCCAGGTGAATGGCCACCTCTTCCAAGTGGCCTCCCCTGGGGAGGGCAGGTCCCCACCATCTCTTCTCTTAATGCCTCCCCCTTCTCCTAGGAGGCTCTGCCTTCCCCCTCCTCAGTAGGGATCTGTTTAAATGTATATCAGATTCCCCTGGCTTCCCTGCTCTGCCCTTCACGCTCCCCTTAGGATAAAACAAAAGTCCTGCTTCTCCTGCTACCTCTGGACCACACTGCCTGCCCTCCTCACTGCTGTGCTCCAGCCACGCTGATAGCTGATAGCCTTGCTGTTCCTTAAATGCACGGAGTACAGTCCCACCTCTGAGCCTTTGCTCTAGCTGGTCCCTCTGCCAAGGAACATCCTCCTAGCAGATTTTTTTTTTTTTTTTTTTTGCGCAGCATGTGGATTCTTAGTTCCCCGACCAGGGATTGAACCCGTGCCCCCTGAAGCGGAAAAGTGGAGTCCTAACCACTGGACTGCCAGGGAAGTCCCTCCTAGCACGTTTTTTGTCCACAGCTGTATCTTCAGAGGTTAGAACAGGGTTTGGCACGTAGGATATGCTCGTTGCATAGCTGCTGTTGGATTTAATGATTTGATCATTGAAGAATGAATGAATGAATGAATGAAACAGCTAAGTGGCAGTGGAGCAGGTGGTTAAGAGCATGGGCTGTGGATTCAAATCCCAGACCCATCATTTAATTTCAAGTCACTTTGCCTCTCTGAGTCTGTTTTCTCATCTGTAAAATGGAAATAGCAGTAACAGTACCTGTCCCATAGAGGTATCGTGAGGATTCAAAGAGGGAGTATCTATAAATCAAGCACTGAATTCGGAGCCTGGCACATAGTAGGTGCTTGGCGCCCAGCCCTGGTAAACTCATGGCCAGCAGTGGCTGGGCCTCACCCCTCCATGGCTGGCTCCACTAGTCTCAGGCCGCCTATGACTCTTAGACAAACCTGGCCCAAGGCCCAGAGCACTCTCCCCAGGGTACCCGGCTTTGTATCCCAGGATGGCCACAGACTGACTTCACAGCGCAGGAACTCTGGGCATTTCCTGGCAGGAAGGCTTTTGTGGCGTGAACAGGAGAACAGCTGATGGGCGGCAGGGGCTGCTAAAAGGTGGCTGCGGGAACAGAGCCCGGCAAGACGGCTGCCCCACCCCCACCTGTGTTCCAGGGCTGGGGATGGCATGCCTGGGGTCTGGGCTGGACCACACAGGGCACTGGGGTGATCTGATCCTTGCTCTGCCCTGTGGGCCCACCACAGACAAAGACTGAGGTCCCCCAACCCCAGCCTCCTCACAGCCCCTTTAGCCTGAACAGACCAGGTATTTCTGGCAACTCCAGCCCAGTGTTTGGGGCCTCGGGGAAGCTAAGAGATGATCTAACATCATGTCCTGTTACAGCTGTGAATGAACCAGACAAGGTCACCCAGCAAAGAGGTGGCTATGCCATGGCTGTCCACTGCACTCTACAGTCTGCAGGGCACACTCACACTTATCAGCTGGCAACATACATTGACCAGGAACGACTACATGGCAGCTCTGGGGCCACAGAGTTGAGAAGGCACAGTCCCGCCCCCAGCCGGCTCACTGTCTGGCCCAGCTGTCCCCACTTTACAGATGAGGAAACTGAGGTTCAGAGGAGTGACATGCCTGGCTCCAGGTCCCTCAGAGCCTCCAATGGCAGAGCCGGGACCTGGCCCCAGGGAACGGATAGAGTGTTTTAATGGAAATGGGAAAACAGACCTTACTGGCGATGAATCAGTGAGAAAACTGTCACGGGGGGGCTCAGGGTCTAGAGCTAAATGGGGTTCCCACACGGGAGGGCCCCCAGCACAGACCTGGGCACTAAGCAGGAAAAAACGATTCGTAAATATTCTCCAACGTCTTCCTCTTGCCAGCCTCCATCCCGTCCGACAGGTCAGAGGTTGAAAAAAGGCCAGAGTAGCCACCCCCAGCATCCTGGAGGGGTGTCCAGGGCTCAGCCAGGCTGAGGGGGGAGGGGCTGTGGCACCTCATGCCCCCCACGCCCTGGCAGCAACGCACACATGTATAACCACGCACACAAACACATGCCTCGTTCGCACATGTGCAGACCTAACACGGTCACACGCTCCCTGGCCCACAGTCAGCTCCAACTCCGTGGCCACCGCCGGGCCGCTCAGCACCACCCACAAGGCTTCCTCGGTCAGCTTCTAGAGTTTCAGGAGGTTTCTGACCCTAACCTCTCAGCTTCCTAGGGGAGTGAGGAAGAGACACTTTTTCCCCTAAAAGAGTCCCGGGGAGGTTGCCCAAGCCATGGGAGAAGGCAGTGGGCAGAGAGCAGATGTTTCTGGCAACAGGGGCACTGACCCCCTCCTGCGACGGGACACAATCGCTTTTGTTATCTAAAGTTCCGCCAGTTAGGGATTCATCCCCTGGAATCTTGAAGACCTTCCTGGTACCCAGCGTGACCAGCCTAGAATTTTGGATGGTCAAGGACAGAGTGTCATGGCCCCAAGGCCTACTGTCCAGATGGGGGACTGTGGGAAAAGGGGCTGGTGAGGAGCCTCCTCCTGATGCTGCTCTGCCAGATGGTCCCACTGGACAGGCCACATTCCTCCTTGACCAAAACATGTCTGAACATGGCTGGAAAGGGGAAGCTGGGGTCCACAGGGGCCAGCCTGTTCCTGGGGTGAATGTGCTTCCCAAAGAGGCCCACCCAGCCTGACTAGAAAAATTCTCCCCCATGCAGCTGTTAGCCCAGGAGAGGTGAGTCACGGCTCCTCAGAGCCATTTACAGCAGCTCTTGGGAAAGCCACAGACCTCTAGGCCTCGCTCAAGTTTTGCTGCCCAGCCTCCAGCCTCTGATGGCACATCCTTGCCAGCCCCTGGGGAACCCGCCCTGCCTCTGGCATCCAGCAAGCGCTCAGCATGAAGAGCCTGGTCTGGGAGCGCCAGCACTGAGAGGAGGAACCTCAGAGCATCAGGGAGCCCCCCCACCAAGGGCCAGCGCTTTCTGCCATGACACACCCACCTCTGACAGCCCCCTCCTCCCGCACAGACCTGCTCCAGCCCAGCCCTGGTCCACTGCCGGGGCTATGGGTCCTCCATGCTGATGTTGTCTCCTTACTCCACATCAGGCCCCGGCTAGTACATCCCAACTCTGGGTCCCCGGCCGGGAGGTCAAAGGTCAGCGAGAGTAGGAAGGATGCTAAGGCCCCGCCGGTGGAGCAGGGCACGGTGCCCACAAGCAGGCCCCAGCGAGCGCTGGGCTCTACCCCGCCAGCGGTGGGCGGCCTTACCGTGGCGTCCTCGGCGCCGTGGTGGCCGATGAGGCGGCTGCCCCCCGGGTGCCGCTGTGCCCAGCGGCTGATGTCGTAGACGCGACGCTCGATGACCAGCCACTTGTCGCCCGGCAGGTTGTGCGGGCGGATCTGCTCCCAGCGCAAGGTGGGCAGCGGCGCCCCGAGCTGCGCAGGTCCCCCTCCGGGCTTCCCGACGCCGCCCATGGCTGCGTGCAAAAGTCCTCGCGAAGCCGGGACCTCGCCGAGCGAGACCCCTTGAGGAGCGAGGCCGCGTTCAAAGACCTCCTCCGCCGCCGCCACCCGCTGCTCCGCGGCCCCGCCCTGCCGCTGCGGCCGCCGTACGAGCGTGCGCCGGGCTGTCTGCCGGCAACTTTTCACTCCCTTATAATCGCGCTGACAGCGCTCGCCTCGCCCCTCCCCGCACCCCGGCCCCTGCCGCCGCCCCGTGTCCGCCCCAATCCCGGCGCAGCGCCTTGGCCCCCATTGGCTACGCCGCGCTCTGGCGGGGCTGGCGGGGAGGGCCGTGTCGAGGCTGGCGTGCCCCGCCCGCGAGGCTCCGCGGCCACCACACCCTGGCCTGCGGGGGGCACCGTCCGCAGCCCGGCTTGCGCTCGGCAGGGCGCGGGCGGGGCGGGGCCGGAGGGGCGGAAAGCCCACAGCCGGCGTCGGCCGCGCCCTCGGGGGTCCGGTCCGCGACCAGTGGGGCCCAGAACAAGAGTCTGCGAAGAATGGGCTTCCCGCTGCGCCTCCTAGAACGTTAAACCCTGAGCGCTCAGAGGTGGGGACACTACCTAAGGGTGACCGTATACAGCTCTCAGACCATGGGTCCCCGGAATCGGCTCAGCGAGGCCCCTCCATCGGGGCTGAGGTTACTGGCCTGACCGCCCTCCCCCCGCCCCCGCCCCGGACCATCTATGGAAGTCGGTGGGTTTCCTGCCTTTGGAGCTGCAGGGTCGGTGACGCCTGGGGATGGCCACTGGGGCAGAAGGGGAGCAGGGGCGCCAGAGTGGGGAGTGGGGTGCTGTCATTCACCGGATGTGGTTGCTCTACTGGCTGGCTTGCTCGGTACGGTACCCTTGCCTATTTTTTACTTAAATTCCTTCTGAGCGTGTAGGTTGCTCTCCTACACTTTGTAGTTTTTTTGAGACAAAGGTACGTGTTAAAAGTTAAGAATTCACACCTAACCCGAATGAAATCAGGCTAAGGTTATGCTACAGGGCAGGAAGTGGCAAACTTGAGTGCAAGTCAGAATCATCAGAGGGCCTGTCAAGACCCTGACTGCTGGGCTCATCCCCGGAGTGGGACTCAGCAGGTCTGCTTTGGGGGCAGAGAATTGTGTTTTAACAAGTTCCCAGGTGATGCTGATGTGGTGATGCGGATGTCCTGGTTTGGAGAACACACTTTGAGAACCCTAAGTACAGTTCTCTGATGTGCTAAAATTTTATTTTCGTTTAACACTTTGTGGGAAATCATTGTCACTAATATTTGTGGGACAGGTTGGGCAGGATCCAAAGAAGGGCTTGAGGGGTCGTGTGGGTTCTCCTTGGTACCAGGAGCACCTGCATTCGGTTGCCAGGACAACCAGTAAGGCCTTGTCGCCAGCACAGCCAAGGGCAGCCTGAGCCCTCTCCACTGAGGCATCCTCAAACCCCCTCCCTGAGCATGTGTGGGGATAGAGGAATGTGGTTGGCAGCTAAGGCTGGAGGTGACGGCAGATGCCCCTGCCCCCACCACGTTCACACATGGGCACAAAGATGGAGGAGGCGTGGCCCTCACCCTGTCTTCAGCAGCCATCAGTGGTCAGTTGCTGACACCTGACCCGTTCCCTGGGCCCCAGCCTGGTGTCACCTCATGTGAGGTAGTGGGGAATTGAGTGGGTTAGAACCTTCACTTGCCCCAGCTGCCCCCAGAGAGATGAGGCAGATGAAGGCCCTCATAGGATCCCCTTGGAGGTAAAGCAAGGACAGGGCTCAGGGCCAGGCCATTGCCTCCAGCTACTTCATCCCAACAGGGGGAGAGAGACGGCTGAACCCTCCTGCTACCTGGAGTTGAGTGGCTAAAAGCCCAAACTATGTCTCCTCCCCAGAGCCCAACCAGCAGCTTCCCACATTTCTCTGCAGGCCTTAGGGACTTCCATAGCCTCTCTGGGCTTCAAACCAGTGGGGCTGGCAACTTGCCTGGAGTCAGGGGCCCTGGGGAAACTAGGGATTCCATTGTCTCCAAACCCCCATCAGGGCAGCGAGGCCCCTCAGGCTACTTGGAAAGAGAGAGGGACTACTTGACATTCCTGAGCTGCCAAGGGGCCACTGTCAGGGCTTTGGGTTTAGGCAGGGGGAGGGGGAAGTATCCAAAAGGCAAGGAAGGGTCTGGCCAGCTGGAGCACTTTTTGGGGGGGGCACATGAGGTTTGAAGAGAGCCCCTGTCCCAGCCCCTGCTGGGCTTCTCCACGAGCTGCTACACAGCCTCTTGGACACACTGAAGTCTCCACACCCCTATGGTGCCACCAGCCACTGTCCTGGGGCCAAATGATGTTTGTGTAGGCCGCGTAGGGGCGACGGTGGCCCAGTCAGGCAAATTTCCAAAAAACTCTGGGCCTACCAGAAAGAGCAGTCACAAAGCCCAGGCGTTTGTTCTCCAGCAGACACGCAAAGTGGACCCAAGTCAGAGCTTTGCGATTTGGCTTTGAGTTAAAGCTCACCACTTTTCGAGCTTGGCTATTAGGCCCTAGACACAACTACTCAGTGAAGAGTTATTATTCATTATTCAAGAGCCCTAGCAGCCATGAAAGACTCTCCCTGGAGGCATCACTATGATGGAACAGTAGAGCTCCTTAGAATACCCCGTAGTAAAAAAAAAGAGGCTGTGTACAAATGGCCAATGGGCATATGAAAAGATGCTCAACATCACTAATCTCAGAGAAATGCAAATCAAAGCTACAATGAAGGGGGCTTCCCCGGTGGCACAGTGGTTACGAATCTGCCTGTCAGTGCAGGGGACATGGGTTCGAGCCCTGCTCTGGTAGGATCCCACATGCCATGGAGCAACTAAGCATGTGCGCCACAACTACTGAGCCTGTGCTCTAGAGCCCCTGAGCCACAACTACTGAGCCCACATGCCACAACTACTGAGGCCCCTGCACCTAGAGCCCGTGCTCCACAACAAGATAAGCCACTGCAATGAGAAGTCTGCGCACCGCAAGGAAGAGTAGCCCCCACTCGCCACAACTAGAGAAAGCCTGTGCTGAGCAACAAAGATCCAACACAGCCAAAAATAAATTAATTAATTTAAAAAACAAAACAAAACAAAAAACTACAATGAGGTACCACCTCACACCAGTCAGAATGGCCATCATTTTTATTTTTTTTGCAGTACGTGGGCCTCTCCCTGCTGTGACCTCTCCCGTTGCGGAGCACAGGCTCCGGACGCGCAGGCTCAGCGGCCATGGCTCACGGGCCCAGCCGCTCCGCGGCATGTGGGATCTTCCCGGACCGGGGCACGAACCCGTGTCCGCTGCATCAGCAGGCGGACTCTCAACCACTGCGCCACCAGAGAAGCCCCAGAATGGCCATCATTAAAAAGTCTACAGGGCTTCCCTGGTGGCGCAGTGGTTGAGAGTCCGCCTGCCGATGCAGCGGACACGGGTTCGTGCCCCGGTCCGGGAAGATCCCACATGCCGCGGAGCGGCTGGGCCCGTGAGCCATGGCCGCTGAGCCTGCGCGTCCGGAGCCTGTGCTCCGCAACGGGAGAGGCCACAGCAGTGAGAGGCCTGCGTACCGCAAAAAAAAAAAAAAAAAGTCTACAAAAAAAAAAAGTCTACAAATAACAAACGCTGGAGAGGGTGTGGAGAAAAGGGAACACTCCTACGCTGTTGGTGGGAATGTAAGTTGGTGCAGCCACTGTGGAAAACAGTATGGAGATTCCTCAGAAAACTAAAAATAGAATTACCATATGATCCAGCAATCCCACTCCTGGGCATATATCCAGACAAAACTATAATTTAAAAAGATACATTGTGGGACTTCCCTGGTGGTTCAGTGGTTAAGAATCCGCCTGCCAGTTCAGGGGACACGGGTTTGATCCCTGGTCCGGGAAGATCCCACATGCAGTGGAGCAATGAAGCCTGTGCGCCACAACTACTGACCCTGTGCTCTAGAGCCCGCGAGCCACAACTACTGAAGCCCGTGCACCTTGAGCCTGTGCTCCGCAACAAGGGAAGCCACTGCAATAAGAAGCCCGTGTACCACAACGAAGAGTAGCCCCTGCTCACCGCAACTAGAGAAAGCCCACATGCAGCAACAAAGACCCAAAGCAGCCAAAAATAGATAAAATAAAATAAGTAAATTTATAAAAATAAATAAATAAATGGTAGGGACTGTGTTTTATACAAAAGAAAAAAAAGATACATGTACCCCTATGTTCATAGCAGCACTATTCACAATAGCCAAGACATGGAAACAACCTGAATGTCCATTGGCAGATGAATGGATAAAGAAGATGTGGTACATATGTACAATGGAATACTACTCAGCCATAAAAAAGAACGAAATACTGCCATTTGCAGCAACATGGATGCAGCTAGCAATTATCATGCTAAGTGAAGTAAGAAAGACAAAGACAAATATCATATGGTATCACTTATATGTGGAATCTAAAATATGACACAAATGAACCTACCTACAAAACAGAAACAAAGTCAGGGACATAGAGAATAGATTGGTGGTTGCCAAGGGGTGGGAGAGGGTAGGAGTGGAAAAGTCTGGGATTAGTAGATGCAAACTGGTATATATAGAATGCATAAACAACAGTAGGATACGGTCCTACTGTATAGCACAGAGAACTTTTTTTTTTTTTTTGCGGTATGTGGGCCTCTCACTGTTGTGGCCTCTCCCGTTGTGGAGCACAGGCTCCGGACACGCAGGCTCAATGGCCATAGCTCACGGACCCAGCCGCTCCGCGGTACGTGGGATCCTCCTGGACCGGGGCACGAACCTGTGTCCCCTGCATCGGCAGGCGGACTCCCAACCACTGCGCCACCAGGGAAGCCCGAGAACTATTGAATATATTCAATATCCTGTGATAAACCATAATGGAAAAGAATCTGAAAAAGAATGTGTATATATGTATAAATGAGTCACTTTGCTGTACAGCAGTAATTAACACAACATTGGAATTCAACTATACTTCAATTAAAAAAAACAATAAGGTATCACACAGCCAGTAGGATGGCTATTATCAAAAAACACCAGTGAGGGGCTTCCCTGGTGGCGCAGTGGTTGAGAGTCCGCCTGCCGATGCAGGGGACACGGATTCGTGAGAGGCCACGACAGTGAGAGGCCCGCGTTCCGCAAAAAACAAAACAAAACAAAACAAAGAAACCAAACCAAACCAAAAAAAACCACCAGTGAAACAAGTGCTGGCAAGGATATGGAGATATTGGAACCCTTGTACACTATTGGTGGCATTGTAAAATGGTGCATCTGCTATGGAAGACAGTATGAAGTTTCCTCAGAAAATTAAAAATAGAACTACTATATGGGGGCTTCCCTGCTGGTGCAGTGGTTAAGAATCTGCCTGCTAATGCAGCAGACACGGGTTCAAGCCCTGGTCAGGGAAGATCCCACATGCCATGGAGCAACTAAGCCTGTGCGCCACAACTACTAAGCCTGAGCTCTAGAGCCCGCGAGCCACAACTACTGAGCCCACGTGCCACAACTACTGAAGCCTGCGTGCCTAGAGCCCGTGCTCCGCAACAAGAGAAGCCACCGCAATGAGAAGCCTGCACACCGCAACGAAGAGTAGCCGCCGCTTGCCGCAACTAGAGAAAAGCCCGCGCACAGCAACAAAGACCCAACGCAGCCACAAATAAATAAATAAATAACTAAATATTGTTTAAAAAGAACTACTATATCATCCAGCAATCCCACCTCTAAATATCCAAAAGAAGTGAAAGTAGTGTCTCAAACAGATATCTGTACTTCCACGTTCATAGCAGCATTATTCACAATAGCCAAGAGGAAGAAGCAACCCAAATGTCCATAAACAGAGGGTGGATAAACAAAATGAGGTCTATGAATACAGTGGAATATTATTCAGCGTTAAAAAGGAAGGAAATCCTGTCTCAGGCTACAACACAGATGAACCTTGAGGACATTAGCTAAGTAAAATAAGTCAGTCATAGAAAGACAAATACTGCATGATTTCACTTATATAAAATCTCTAAAGTAGTTATAGAATGGTGGTGGCCAGGGATGGGGGAGGGGATTTGTTTAATGGGTACAGTTTCAGATTTGCAAGATAAAATAGTGCTGGAGATCTGTTTCACAACAATGCAAATATACTTAACATTACTGAACTATACGATGAAAAACTGCTAAGATGGTAAACTTTGTGGGTTTTCACCACAATAAAATAAATGGAAAAAAAAAAAAAAAGAGAAAGAGTGGGGCTGTAAAGGTCATTTAGTCTGATATTCCCAACTCAAAGATGAGAAAACTGAAGCCCAGAGAGGAGTGACTTGCCCAGGTACACAACCCTGGCAGGACCAAATCAGTACAGGTTTGGCAGATGGTAAAATGTGACACAGCAGCGCAATGTGTGAGGCCAGGGTGGGGCTGTGCTCAGGCTCGGTGACTGTGGTTGGTGCTGGCTTTTAAGAGGTGGCCACCTGTGCAGCACTACTGAGAGAGACCTGAGTGCGTTATCTAGAAAATTCACTTAAGAGAACAACTCCCGTGTGGCTGATGTGAGCTAAGCTTCCTCCCCCAACTCCAAAAGCCAAAGCCCTGAGCTCCCCCCATACCCACCCCCAGAAGCCTGAAGAGCAGGGGTGAGGGCACCCCTCACGGGGTAAAGGTAAGAAACAAACCGAGATTAAAATCCTGCTCCGCCACTGCCTGAGCCTGTTTCTACATCCCTGAAAAACAGGGAAGGACCTAATGCAGCATCCCGGACGGGGCAGGTGGTGAGTATAAAGCATCTAGGACGCTGGCTAATACCGTGGGCTCTGGAGCTGGGCTCATTTATTCCTATTCTGGGGCCACCATTTCCTGTATGACCTCGTGGTGCCTCAGTCGATTCATCTGCAAAATGAGGAAAACAGTACCTCGTAGGGTTGTCCTAAGGATTAAGTGAATTCGTTCACTTAAAGGGCCTGGAACTAGCCCTGGGACACAGTAAGTGCTCAGCTATTAGGTATTGTTGGGAGATACTGACGCCAGAGTGTAAGGATCACAGGCACCCCCCAGGCATCTCAGCTACCATTTGCTCACCTTGCCCCACCTGGGCCTGACAACAGGAAATGCTATTGCAGGGGCAGGCTGAGCACATCTGGCGTGGGGATTCTCTGCCAGGTTGCCTGAAATGTTGCCTGGTGTCTCCTTGGCACTGGGTGTGGCTGGACCAGGAGCACAGAAGCTCAGGGCAGGAACGGGCAGCTCCAGGGCCCAGACCTTCATCCTCCCTTGTCCCCTGGCTGACCCAGGACAGAAAGATCTTACTGGTATGCAGGAGAGGGCATAGGTGACCCCATATAGTGTGGCAGGATGCACCCTTCCCTGACATCCTCCATCGCCTTCCTTCTTTTACTTCCTCCATCTGACACCGTGGATATCACCCGTGCATTGTTTTTATTGCCAGTCTCCCCGTGACAGTCTCAGCTCGAGCGAGGTACCCCCTGCACCAGGAACAGTGTCTGGCATATGTGTTGCCCAGCGTTTGTTGAGTGAATGAATGAACGTCTGTGACAGGAGGCCTAACCAGTGAACATCCGAGAGGGCTGGGGAGACAGAAGGGATTCAAATCACAAGTGGAGTAGGGGGGAGGGCTGGGAAGAGAGGGAGAGTCTTGGAGGCGGGAGAGCAAGAGGGAAAAGGCTACTGGCTGAAGAGAGTGATAGGGTGGGGGGGCCTTGACCTACCAGCTGAGTGGCCCCAAGGTCTCAGGTCAACAGAGAAGTCCCCTCGAGTGATCATCAGCCCCAGTAAATACTGACCCAGAAGCTGCTACGCCCCACCCCCACAAGGAAGGACACCAACTGGCCTGGGCCCACATCCCTACTTGAGGGGAGGGGATCAGGCTCCACAAGACACCTCCCAAGGCCTACCCTGGGTCCTCAGAGGACCGGGCCATCCACCTTCTTCCACCTCTGACTACTGTCCCTTGACCAGGGCGGGGAAACCAGAGCTACCACAGGCCTTGCTGTGCAGCTGGCAGACATCACCAATCAATCCTGCCTTGCCCTGCACGCACGCACGCACCAGGCAGCCTTGATGCTCCGACTGTGAGCTCCAGGCTTCCGTGACACTTGGCAGGGAGACGGCAAGGGGATCTGCCCAAGATCCCCTGTGAGGCAGCGACAGAGCCCCCGTTCTCCTGGCAGCAGACCACTTCTCGGGAGAGGGAGCTGGGCTCAGCCCCCAATAACCTACTGCCCCACGGGACACTGGGGAGGACTCGGTTGGTGCTCCCTCCAGCAATCCCTTCAGGATTTGGGTTTAATCCCAAGCACGAGGGCGGGCAAGGAAAGGATTTTGTTTCATTCCTTCAGATGCCCAAGCCTTGGCCCAAGCCCCAGGGCGCAGGAGTGAAGGCTCGTGGCTGCCTGGCCTCTACCAACAAAGCCGTCCTTTATTAAATAGAGATCGCGTTACATTCCATTCAGAGGAGGAAATCGGACGTGGTGAGGGATGTGTCCAGGTTGGACCCCGGTACTGAGTAGGCTGTGAGGGGGGAGGAGGGGCCCGGGTCCTGCCTGCCCCACCCCAGTCCTGTGTACGGGGCTGGGCGATCTCAGCCTCTGTCGTCTGAATAGCCATCCACAGCTGAAAAAAGGCCCGGGCATCCTGAGGCCTGTGTTTTACTTGGGGAGGAAAAGTGCCCCAATCCTCCCAGCAGTGGTGGGGGCAAAGGCTCCTTGCAGCATAGGGCTCAGCTGGCGGGAAGGAGGAAGGTCGAGAGGGCGGGCGGGAGGAGGGCCCCTGATACATCTTAAGAATGTTTTGGGGTCATTGTCAGGCAGATACAGGATGGAGTAGAAGACAGCCAGCGAGGCCCCCGTCCGCCCCGTCCGCTCCTCCTAGCTCTCCGGCCCTTGGGCACAGCAGGCCCACCTGGGAACGAGGTGAAGGATGGCCACAAGGGGGTGCTGGTGCCCAGGGCTTGGGAAAAGTGGGGGTGGGGAGATACCCTGGAGATCTTGCCAATGAGGCACCTGCAGGCAGCAGCTCCTGGGACTGGGGAGGGGGTGCTGGTTGCCCCAGGGGTGCCCTCCCAAGGGCTGAGCCCCTTTGTACGGCTCCCAGCTCCTTGGTCTTTGGTGCTTTCTTTAAAGTCTCCTGGTGGCTGTAGTACTACAAGGGAGAGGTCACCTCCTGAGGTCCTGTCCTGGGATGGACGTTTGCTGCCGGCTCAGTGCTGCCTCCATGGCCTGGCCATTTGTCCCTCTGTTCAGCTTCTGGCTCAGGGCTGGTTCTAGGACCCTGTGTGTCTGTCTGTCTCTCCTGGGGCAGGTGTTGGCTCCAGCTCAGAGCCCCCCTCCAGGCCTGGGCCATGACCTAGGCCTCCTGGGGGAAGAAGCCAAGCTTGGCCAGCGACATCTCCTTCCTCAGCCTTGTGATCTCCCAGAACATGGGCTCCGCTGCAGGAAGAGAGAGAGGGTGGACAGCTCGGTGCCCACTCAGGGTCACCTCAGGCAGATGGCCTGGCCTCTCCCCCGGCTTTGGGCAGGGCAGCCGGCGGGCACCCTAGGACTCCCCAGTCCCTCAGGACAGATCTCAGTGAGTAGCCAGACCTCTTTGAGGTTCCACTCTGAGGGCTTGCAGCCCAGGAGGCATGGAGGTGACGGTCACCTCCACAGCCTGACACGCACACGCATGTACACACTGCCACACACTGGGACAGGCTGCAAATGCTCTCCAACCCCTGCTCCCGGGGCTCTCCAGCGACCCTGTGCAGGGCTCATCCCCTGCCTGGCAGAATGGGGGCAGGGGGACAACGGGTGGACAGAGGACTTGTTGGGCAAGGGCGGGGAGTGTCTACAGGGGGAGGTGGTCGAGCCGTGTCCAGCCACCACTTGGAGGCCCACGCGGCGGGAGAGGGGAGGAGATTCACAGGGGAGGCCCCATCGTGTAGGCCAGGCCAGTAACAGGAATGCCGTCGCTACAGGCCCGGGGGACTGGAGAGGTTTCTGAACGGGAAAAAGCAGCTGGATCCAGGTATGTGGGGGCATCAGGCTGGTTCTCCCCGTGAGGCAGAGCCCAGGAGGCTCCTTCCGCTCTTCCTCTCTCCACAGGGCTCAGCAACAGGAGCTTCCGGATCGCTTTGCTAATCGACGACCTTCTCTCTCTTAGAGACCTCGCTCCGACGGGGGGCAGCAAAGCCCTGCGGTTGGCCCGGCCGCCCCGCCCCTCCCCGCTCCGCCCTTCCCCTCCCGGGCGCCACCCCCAGCGGCCACCAGGGGGCGCTCACCGTCCTGCCGCACCAGGCCTTGCTGGATGTAGCGGATGTAGGTGAAGAAGTTGCACACGGCGGTGATCTGTGGGCAGAGGGGGCAGGGTATGACCCCCGGCCCTCACACTTGCCCCCCCCCAAAAAAAGCCAGGGCAGATCGAAGACCAGAGCGGGAAGCCCCACGTCCTGTGAGACTCAGATAACTCTGGGCTCCAACATTACAGTCAACAGCAGAAATACTAGTACTAATAAAAACAACAGCGACAACTGAGCGTCATCAAGGACGCGTATCCGGTGCGGCAGACGTGCCTATCGTTACCAGTCTACACGTGAGGAGAGCTGAGGCTCCAAGAACGACCCCACAACGACCGCGGAGGCCATGGAGCCTCCATGTATTAAGTGGCTGAGCTGCAAGATGAAACCGGGCAGGCTGCCTAGAACCCACGCTCCCCTGAGGGGCCTGCTTGCTCTGGCTAGTGGAGGCCCCGGCCAGCCAGGCCTTACCAGGTGCTATTCGTAACGCCGGGAAAGGTGAGGGGATCAGAAGCTGCTCACCCGGCTGCCCTGCATCCCCACCCGAAGCCCTCAGTCTGACCTGAAGCCTGCTCCGTGCAGGCCCTGCGCCAGGCACTGGGGACCCTGAGCTGGCTCAGACCTGATCTCTGTCACGAAGACTCTCATACCATGGAGAGGGTGCTGTTAGTGGCCTTCCCAGGCCCCTTCCCCAGGCTGGGGCCCCATGTCCCCACTGCTGAGAGTGTTGGCTGCTGATGCCTGCTGGTGCCCCTCTGCACCCCATAGCCTCACAGACTTCAGCCAATGACTGACAGGCATCTGGGGTATAAAAGGCCACGCCCTTGCCTCAGGGTGGAACCCACTCTGGGCTCCAGAGCCCCTGTGGATCAGGCCGAAGCCAGACTCCAGCTGAAGCCTCACCTTTGCCTGTCCTTCCCCCCACCCCCATTCTGCCTCCTGAGAATTGCACACAATCTCCATCTTAGGCTCTGCTTCTAGGGCACCCAACCTAAAACAGGGTGGAAGGCAGCTGGCAGCTGTGCCCACAACTGCCCATACTGAATATCCAGCACTTTGGGGGAGGGACATCAAGTGTGTGGGGGTCACAGGCTGGGGAGTGGAGAAAGCTGAGGGAGGGGTGATGCTCCTGCTGGGCCCCCAAACACCCAGGAGCCCTTGCCAGGAGGACAAAATTGGGTGCAGGGGGTTGGTGGCCCTGGCAAAGGCAGGGAGGTGTGAGAGAGGCCAGGTGAGGGGACTAACCCAGTGTGGCCACGGTGCCGCCTGGGAGGGCTGAGGAGGGGCTGCACAGGGCCGGATGGGATGGGCAGGAGAAGCTTGAGTCCCAGGCCCTGGCGTTGCTCAGTGGCCAGCAGGCCCTACCAGAGGCCCGTGAGCAGGGAATGGTGGGGAGCAGTGGGGCTCTCTCCCCAGGGCTGCGCTTTGGGGACAGAACTTTCTTCTCCCTATGGATTCCACACTCCTTGGTCTCATCAGGGTGGGGACCACATCCTAGAACTTCACACCCTTCCCCTCTGCCTTCCCAGCTCTGCCCAGGACAGCAGACACATAGGCCAGGCAGAACAACGTTCTAGATGTAATTTTCTAGGCATGGGAGCATCTGGCACAGATCCCCTGGTTGGGATCAGAAAAAAACAGAGGTGACCCATGGCCACCGAACAAAGCTCTGGGCACAGATGCAGGGGGTGGAGACTGCAGCAGTAAGAGATGGATCCAGGATGGGAAGACCTCAGGTCTCGGCTGGGTGGCCTGGGGTGCACCCCTTTCCTTTCTAAGGCTCAGACTCCCTCTCTGTAATGGGAGCTCAGCTCGCTGCTGGGGGATTTGCCGGAACAACATGCTGGGCTGCCCTGCAGAGGCTGGCAGGACCAGACAAGCTGACTGTGCTGGTCAATCTGCTGCCTGATGATGAGGCCATCTGCCCACTTTAGTCCCATCAGGCACCTCTAGTAGGTCAAGGGGAGGAGCTGGTTCCTCTAAGAGGACCTTCCACACCACGTCACCTTGGCACCAAGCTTCAGAGTTTTCCACACTTTTGTTCTTTCCAAACTTCTTCACTGTCTTTGAAGGGATAGAGGAACGGGGTCCACCCCACCCTCGTCCCAGCTCAGTGAGGCCCCTTGATCCAGTGACCCTCACCTGGGTCACTCGGCAGGCGAGGGAAGAAGCTGGGATTCCTGGAGGCCCCTCAGAGCCCACAGCTGACTGTCAGCCTTGTGTGACAGACGAGCCTCAGAACCTTCTCCAAAGCCTGGGGCTGGAGCCAGGAGTCAGGAACTCTAGTGTCACTCCCTTGATTAGGTTATATTAAATGACAGAGCTGATGGGTGTCACTCCCATGATTACTTCTCGGCAAGCAAGAAAATGGCTACCTCAGTCCTTCAACCACAAGGAACTGACTTCTGCCAACAACATGTGAGCTCAGAAGAGGACCCCAAGCTCCAGAAAGGATACAGCCGCTGATACCGTGACTGCAGTCCATCAGGCCCTGAGCAGAGGACCCAGCTAAGCTGTGCCCAGACTCCTACCCAGGGAGTCTGTGAGATAATAAATCGATGCCACTAAGTTTATGGTAACTTGTCACACAGCAATAGCAAACAAATACACTGGCTTGGCTGCGTGTCCCAAGTCATTCTCGTACCTCTCTGAGCCTGTGCCCTGCTCTGTAGATTGTAGGTTGTGCAGCCTGGGGCTCAGAGTCCCAGCCCAGGGAGCCTCTAAGGAGCCAGGTAACACTCCCATTGGATGACTCACTCTGGCCCGGGAGGACGGTGAGATGTAGTAATGGCTCTCGGAGTCCCCAAGCCGGATTCGGTGACGACAGGCGCAGGCCAGGCCACTCAGGGCACATGTACTAGGGAAAAGCAGACCTCAGGACCATGGGGTTGGCTGGGGCTCGCCCACCCAGCTCATCCAGGGAGGATGCAGCAGCCAGAGAAGGCACAGAGGGAGGGGGAGGTAAACACACATCAGGGCGGGGCCTGGCATCCTTTCCCCTGGTCCCAGCTTCCCAAGGAGCCTGGAGCCAGGCCAAGGAGGGGGGCAGTCTCAGAAGTCCCTGGGGGAGACCTTTAAACCAAGCTGGACCCCATCCCTCAACCCCTCACCTCACCCCTGTTGGGCAGGAGAGCTTGGTCAACCTCAGGCCAGGTGTACCAAAGCTCCACCCACTGCCGCCCCTAAAAATGCTGCCCTCTACTTTCCTGGGGTCCTCAGACCCAGTCACCCCTTCCTCCTAAGCAGGAGAACTAAGCAGGAGTCTTCTCTCTCCTCCACTTAGGTCACCAAGTCCCCAGGCTAGATTCTGCCAATAGGACCTTTTGCCCGGATGCCCTCAGTTCCTTCCAACCAGAGTTCTGCCTCATCTCCGCCTTTCTTCTCCATGTGACAGCCAGGGGCTACTCCAAAAACCCACATCTAGCCCGTTACCTTTCCCTGCTGCTTCCCTACTGCCCAGGAAATAGTTATGCAGAATCCCGAGTAAAGGAAGGTTAAATAGGCTCCTTGGTTGTGGGACTTATCAGAGCCTTTGCTGCCTCCAGGTTCACTGTGACTCTGATTGGACCAGGGAACCCTCTTTTCAGGGAACGTTAATCGATGATTTGTGAAAGGCTGGCCTCAGTGGGTTAAAGCCCAAACCTCATTTGAGGCCCTTCACACTCTGGCCCCAAACACCCTCTGTGGCCTCAGCCCCAGCCCCATGCCCACCCACCCCACTGCTCCGCCCACCGACCCAGTGGTGTTTCCATTAATACTCCAGCTTCTCATACCTCCACTCATGCTGCTGCCTCTGCCTGAAGGGTCCTTCCCTGCTGGGCAAACTGCTATTCATCTTTCAAAACCCGGCTCAAATGTTCCCCTCCGTGACAAGGCTCCCACCCAGGGGCCTCCCTGCCCTTGCTCCATGCTGGCAGTTTTGCTCTGCTGCTGGCCCTGCTCAATGCCAGCTGAGAAGCAGGGGGGACAAGATGCCAGGGCCATCGGGTCATTGTCAGGAGGCGGAGTGAAAAAATGACATCACTTACGTGTCAATCGGGGCCCGGAACCCACTGTGGGAGAGAAGGAGTAGGAGAGGGATGCACGTCAGGCCAGCCAGGAAGTGGGAGACCCCGGCTCCATGACTAGAGGCAGCATGTCTGCCAAAAATGCCTCCTTGCCCTGCGCGGAGGCAGCCACTGTCCCTCTCTGGTCAGGTGCCCCTGCCCACCCCCAGGTCCCACTGCAGGACCCAGCAGGCAGGCCTGAGGCTCAGTCCTCCCTGGCCACGCCCTTGGTGCAGCCCAAGGCCATGCGGGCCTTTCCCAGGGGGCAGGGCGCTAAGCTTACTTGGTGCGGCCACACTCGACAGCGGCCACCTTCACCGCGGGCAGTGTTTGAGAAGCCACGGGCTCGATGGTGAGCGTGTTGTCCTCCACGGCGGCCCGTACCAGGGCTGAGAGCTGCGGTAGAGCAGGGCGGAGCGGGAGGTGGTGAGGGGCTGGCCGCCGGCTGCGGGGCCGGGCCCCCCGGCGGGCCGCCCTCTGCCTGCCTCACCTCCTGCACGGTGAAGTCCAGGCAGGGGCCCACGTCCTCCCGGTACACCCTTTCCAGGAAGGGGGAGGTCTTGTCCAGGGTGGGCGATTCCCTCCAGGCCTGGAACTCTGCAAACAGGGTCGTGTCCACCTGTGGGGGAAGGCGAGCCGGGTGGGGGGGTCAGGGCACTGGGGGGCCAGCATGGCAGAGACAGGGAGGATGCAGGACAGGCCCCAGCGGGCCTGTCCCCTGTAGCCATGCAGGGGAGCCGAGTCCCAGAGAAGAACTCTTCTCTTCCCCTCGCACAGAAGAATTTAGATTCGGAACTCAAAAGTCACACTTCCAAGTGTATTGGAGGTGTGTTGCCAGTTTCTTGGCCTAGAGAATTAGACTTGGGTCCAGGGTCTCATTCTGAAGACCCTTGCTGCCTCCTTGAGGAGGGAAAGTTGAAGAGTGACCCTGCAGGTACCCGCAGGTACACACAGGGACCTGCTGGGACGCACAGCACACACAGGCATGCACACACGGAAAGGAACACACACAACCTGCTGGCTGCCCTGGGGCACGTGCAGAGGGAGAGGCTGGGAGGGGGCAGGGGAAGCGGCCCCTCTCCGGAGCCTTTACCTGTCGGGAAAAGGAGAGAGAGGTAGCAGAGGTGGGGCCCACGGGCAGCTCCCCAGGTGGGAGCTGCCAGGCCGGCTCGTAGGTGAGGTGAACCGCCTTGCTGGGGACCACGCAGAGGAGCAGGGAGAGGAGGGGGGGCAGCCCGGGCTGGGCCGGCAGGACAGACAGACAGGTGCACAGAGACAGACAGAGGAAAGAGATTATTAGAGTCCAGCCGGAAGCTTAGAGCTCAGAAGGGGATGGAGAGGCCTGGCCCGCGCCTCCTCCCTGGATGCTCGGGAGGCCTGGGGCAGGGCAGAGCTGGGGCCACCTTGGCATCAGAGACTCCAGGAAGCTGAATCCCACTACAGCCTTCAGGGGCATCCGCTGGGTGCACCCCTGAGCTGAGCTCCTGACGTCCACGTCGTGTGGCCCCAGGAAACCCCATTTACGCGAGGAGACTGAGGTGCTGACAGGTGGCTTCACTTGCCCAAAGACCCATGGCCAAGGACATCACAGCCATTGTCCTGCCTGGACCAGGTACCCCATGTACCCTACTGAGGGCCAAACACCTCATATCACAGGGAATTCACTCAGCCCTCACAGCCAGAGGACACAGAGGCCCAGAGAGGGTAGGACAGGCTCCTGGTCACACAGCGGGGTTCAGGCGGGTCCCCACTGGGCACCGCTGCCTGGCTGACAGTGGGCACCGCCTCCCTTTCCTGTGACCACTGCCTGCCCGCTGCCCCTCACCTCCTTGCCCTCTTTGTCCGGGGTGAGGGCGTGTCCTACCACGGGGCACGCGGCAGGGCAGAGGACGCTGCTGCTGCTCTTATGACGCAAGTGGCCCTTGCGGGGTCCGGCCTTGGTGGGGCTGAGCAGCTGTGGGTGGAGCTCGCGGTTAGGAGAGGCTGGTGTGGACGTGATGACCAGTGTCTTCAAGGCTGTCACCTCGGCTTGCAGCATGTCGATCTGGCCGGGAGAGATGGCTGTCCATATTAACCCAGGGCTGAGGCTGCCCCGGCTGCCACTGCCTGCCACCCCAGCTCAGGAAAGACCACCCTGGGCACCTAACACCACCCGTTATCTTCGGAACAGCCTCTGAGTTGGGGGCTGAGATACCGATTCCATAGATTGTGAAACTGAGGCTCAGAGGAGACACAGCCTGGCTGAGGTCATACTGGGAGCCAGGACTCTGTTAGGTGCACGTATCTGGGAGCTGGCTGGGTCTCCCACTGAGAGGCCCCCAGGAGCCAGGAACAGCCCAGCCCTCCCATTTTACAGATGTGTAAATGGGCTCCAAGGGAGAAAGCTACTTGCCCAGGCTCACATAGCCAGACTGAGGTTTCTGCTTTGTAAAGGAGGTATGGGAGGAAGGAAAAGAAATTACAACGGCCACAGGATCCTCCCAGCCCCTGTAAAAGCCCCAGGACGGTCTCCGTGATACGGCAGAAACACAGGTCGAGTCCCAGGGAGCTGGGCTCCCACTCCAGCGGGCACGTTTCAGTGGGGCCATCTCGGATGCCTCTGCCCCTCCCTGCTGGCCCCCCAGTCCATGCGAGGGTCCGATCGGGTAGCGGAGGCCGGCGCTCGCAGGGCTCAGAGGCGGGCAGGAGGTCTGGGCAGGTACGTGCCTCACCTTGCCCCGCGTCTCCTTCAGCTGCTTTTCTGACGCCGCCTGCTTCATGTTGGCTTCTCGGACCATCTTGTGGGCTTCCTGGGAAGAGGGAAGGCTCCACGTGAGGGGGAGGTGCGGACGGACGCCCAGCTGCCCCGCCCCCTTCTCGCCCCGCCCCGCCCCGCCCCGCCCCGCACCTCGAACAGGCTGGCCGTCAGCTCCTCCAGCTCCCGCTCCAGCTGCCCGCGCACCCTGCACAGCCGCTCACACTCCGCATCCTTCAGCTTCAGCTCCTGCGGGACGGGCGTGGGCACGAGGGCGGGCGCTGTCAGCCCCCCAGCGGCCCCGGGCCTGGCGCCACTCCCGGGGCCGCCTTATGTGCGCCTCAGGGCCCCGAGCTTGCTTCCTCTGTGCTTCTACAGATTAGAATGCTTTTTCCATTTAGCTCAGAGCGTGAAGTTGAACCCCAACTGTCAGTTTGTTAGAGCCTGGGTCCGGTTTTCAGAGATGTCATGACTTCTAAAAGTCATTTAAAAGTCACAAGAAAAACTGTTTCTCCTTTGTTTGGGCTGCCCTCCTGCCCAGCACACGCCTGGCATGTAGGTGGCTTTGACAGGAACGTGACGTCTCTGGGCGTTGGGTGAGAGCCCACAGCCCCTCAGGCCGGCCCCTCACCGCCCCCACCCCGCCCCCGCCCTCAGAGCCCACCTTCTGGGCTTTGTGCAGCTCCTCCTTCAGGAACTCTGAGCCCTTCTCTCGGATCTCCATGGAAGAGCTGCGCAGACGCAACACGTCCAGCTGGGTGGCCGCAGGGTCCTCCTCGCCTTGGGCTTCCTTCCCTGCAGGGGTCTCCACCAGGCTTCCCAGGGACTCTCTGTGGCTTTTGCAGGGGTCCACACTCTTCCAGGGGACTGGGACAGCTTCAAGGGGCGGTGGGTGGCCCTCGTCCGGGTGGGGCTGGCTGTGAGGCAAAGAGCAGATACAGGGTGGTGTCCCAAGAGGCCTGGAGAGCTGAGGCCAGGGACCAGCCTTGGGCAATGCACCTGCCACTCTGGGCCTCAGTCTCCCCATCTGTAAAATAGGCCATCACGGGGGTTGTCACAGGGACAGAATGACCAAGCACAGGGTCTCCTGGGGGCAAGGACAGGACTCATTCATCTTTGTCAACCATCCCCTCCAGGCCAGGACCACAGTAGGTGCTGAGCACACAGCAGGTGCTTGTTTGCCCAGCAGATATTGTAAATGCATCCGTGTCGAGAGCCTGAGTTTCCCCCTGTATAAAATGGGGACAATCCCAATGGCCCTACCTCAAGGGTCACTGAGTGGATCAGAGATGTGCAGAACACCTCGGCACACGAGATGATTAAGTGGGAACTGCCTTCATTGCTACTGCTCATGCATATTTTATGCAAATTCCACCCCATTTAGGGTGGACCAGAGAGGAAGGACCTAGCCAGGGCAGGCAGGGCCGGCTGAGGCAGGAAGATTCTGCAAACAGCCTGGGCAAGGCAGCCCCACTTCCTGCCCTCTGGACCGTGTAGGGGGGCAGTCCCAGCTCTCTGCTTGGTCTGCCTTGTGACCTCAGGCAAACACTCCCTCTCTCTGGGCCTCAGGACCCTCCTCCCTCTGAAGCTGAAGACCCTAGAGGTGGTGCGGGGTGGGGGCCGCCAGCCGCTGCCCACCTCCCATCCACGCGCCCCCCTTCGCAGCAGACCCTGAGGAGGGAGGGGAGGAGAGGGCTGGGCCGTGGTGGTTTGTGCCAAGACAGCACCCTGGACTCGCTCACTCAGCAAAAGCTGGCGGCTCCTGAGCCAGCAGCTTCTGAGCTGCAGTGGCTGGGCCGAGGCTGGGGGCTGGGCTGCTGATAGCAGTGGGGAAGTGGAGGGGAGGGGGCCAAGAGGGGCCCACACGGGAGGGAGGAAAGACAGGGCCAAGGGGTCATGAAATTCAGGATCGCAGAGGGGAAGTAAGACAAGGCTAGGGTCTGTCCGGTCCCACCTCCCTGTCTTCTGGACCCTGGGACAGTCACTAAGCAGCCCTGGAGCCTCAGTTTGCCCTTAGGTAACACAGAGGGCACCCAGGGACCCCAGCAATGAGCCCATTCCCGACCCTCCGCATGGCCCTGTCCAGCTGCCCAGCCCAGCCTGCCGTCTGCTGGAACTGGCCTGGAGTGTGGCCTCAAGGTTCCTAGGGCTGAGTTCTGCCTTGCTAGGACGTGAGGCTTTGATGAATAAAGTGGGAACACACACCCACCACTCCATCAACAGTGTTTATGAAGGACAGGAGTCTTTCCTAATACCTTGCTTGGGGGGGTCTAGTCGGTAAGGGGGGTCCCTGAAGCTTAAGGGTCTCTGGCAGTACCGTGGCAGCCCCAGGCTGGGGTCTGCACCCAGGGGACTCATGGGGGTGCTCTGCCCGTGTTATCTCATTTAAAACTCTCAGCAGCATTCGTGGTATTGTTCCCATTCTACAGTTGAGGGACAGATGCTCAGAGAGGTAATGGGACTTGCCCAGGGCCACACAGCTAGTCGGTGGCACTGGTGGGACAGGCGGCCAGGTCTTCAGCCCAGGCCCAGCGGACAGGCAGGTGGGGTGTGGGCCACAGAATTTTGCATCTGCCTTGGGATCAAGGGCCGCTGGGCCCAGGGGCATCCAGGAGGCTCCTCCCTGGCTGTGACAGGAAAATCTGACCCAATTCCAGCCCAAACTGGCTCCTCAGCCTCTGCTCAGGCAGAGAAACTGCCTCCCAGGAGGAAGGCCAGGACTGGGGGAGCTGTGGCTGAGAGCACAGGCCAGTCGGGCACGGCCGGGTCCATGCCAGCCTCTGATCTGGGGTCCACGCGAGCCCCTGGGAAAGTTGCTGAAATTCTTTCAACCTGCTTCCCCGCCTGTGGGATGGCGGTAAAACCTGCAGGGACACACTGAGAATCCAATGAGGAAGTCACTGGCTACAGCACCAGGTAAATAGTGGGCTATCTGCCAGGTACCTCCACCACCTCCACCATCCCTGCCCAGGCTCTTGTGTCCTGCACCTGAAACCCCAGGCCCTGGGGATGTACCCACTGTGCGAACCTGGAGGCCTGGGCCCCAGCCCCACTTCCTCAGTTGACAGAATGGCCATAGTCACTTAGGCTTGGTGGGGACCCCATTTCGGGACTGCCCACTACAATAGAATGAGCAGGAACTACAGGCCAAGGGCAGGGGTTGACTCAGGGACAGCACAGGGCACAGGGCAGCATCCCAGGTCTCAGACACCTAGCCCCATAACAAGGACCACCCTGACATTGCCAACACCCCCTGCCTAGGGGAACAAGGCCGCCAGCCCCTCCCACGAGGCCTGAGCTTCGTCCACCAGTGTGGTCTGGGCCTCTGGCCACAGTGAAGGACTCTCCAGCTGGTCCCAAGGGCACGGGCTGGGGGTGCGTCCAGACAGCCCCCATCATTTTCCTAACAGGCTCACTTTGGCCTACTTCTGGGGGGATGGCGCCCTATTTTGCAGCCAGAGGAAACAGTGGTCCAGGGAGGCCTGAGACAGAGCCTGATACCCTCCCCGCTCCCTGGGGGAAAAGCCCACGAGCAAATCCTCATGGCAGAAGGCATGGGAACAGCAGGCCCACCCTGTGGTCACCAAATGCCCAATGCCTGGGCCAGGGGTGCAGAAGCTGGAGGGAAGGAGGGTCCACCCTGTACTGAAATCTGCAGACCCTGCCCCTCACACTTCTGGGCTATGAGGCCAGCTCCTGTGACTCAAAGTTCAGATGAAGGAGGGACCCCAGGCCCCTCGGGCCTACCCAAGCCAGAATCCGCTATCTTCCACACACTTCAGTCTCCTAAACCAGAGGCCCGAAAATCCGGGTGTGAGCGCCTGGGGGCTGGGGAGCTCACTCCTTGGGCGAGCATGGGTTACCACTGGAGTCCTGCTGCTGTGCACCTCCCCTTCCAGTCCAGGTCCACGGCCCTGTGCACAAACCTTCTCGGACCCCATTCCCTGCAGACACAGAGTTCAGTGTCCAGGACACGCAGCAGGGCCAGCTAGGAAGGGGTCTGTTCGGGTAGGGGGGTGGGAGATACTAAGAGTCAAGGTCAGAGGTAGGTGGGGGCAGCCAACATCCCCTATCCCGAAGCCAGCTCTGCAGCCTAGAGCCCAGGGCAGTTCATACAGGAAAGGCCCCACTGGGTGACTTCCCCAGGAAACACACAAAGCAGGGGAAAGCAGTAACCTCAATCCTCACCCCCCAGGCCACCCCTAGGAGGGCCAGCAGGGCTTTTGTCCCCAAGCAGAAAAAATGGCGAAATGAGGACCACCCCTGGATTCTATGGTCCCCAGTCACCCAGCAACCCCACTGGGCCAGGAGGGCCTGAACGGGGCCCACCCCCGGGGCCAGAAGGACCCAGGTAGCGTCCTGCATACCCTTTCCCAGCCCCAGCCCAACCAGCCAGCCATGGGGTCCTCCTGCCCTAACCTCCCCTTCTCTGCCCCCCAGTGCCCAGGTCACCTCTTTGAGTTAAAGACCCCTCCCCTGTGCTAACAGGCACAGTGGATTCATTAAGCAAGCAGCGGGGAAGCCAGTGAGGGAAGCACTGAAAACTGGGGGAAGGAGAGGGTTGGGAGGGCAGACTGGGACCCTCACCCTCTGCCTGGGGCCACCAAGCCCGGGTTCCAGGGCGACTACAGCTGGTCTGGTCTGCAGGAATTCTGACCCAGGGCCCAGCTCAGGAACAGCCATGGCACAGGGGCCCGGTTCAGAATCACGCTCATACACTTATGGTCAGTCCAGTAAGCCCTGAGGACACTGAGGCTGACAGTCAAGTGACTCTCGTCCAGAGGCCAAGGGGTCCCAGGAAAGGTTTCGTGTGTTGGGTCCCTGACCAACCAGCAAGCCCAGCCAGGCTCAGCCTACAGAGTGGCCAAGCCTTCAGCTCCAGACCCACAAACAGATCAGATTCTCAAGCTCCTGTTCACGTCCACGCCAGCCCACCACTCCACATCTCCACAGACGTCATCATGTGTTAATTTGCGACGCTGCTACAGGGAGATGCTCTCCCCAGCCCAGTTTGAACGACGAGGCACCCGAGGTTCAGAGAGGGATGGTGACCTGGCTGGAACACACAGCAAGGAAGTGGCAGTGGGGAAACTGAACCCAGAGTCCAGGCACTAGTGCATCATGTGAACTGTCACCCAAAAGTCAGGACTGGCGGAAAGGGGATGAATGGTGGTTTCAGAGAAGTGAGGCAGGATGCAGACAGGGGGTTTGAGGAAGTTTGAGATAGTGCTCAAGTGGTGGTGGTGCGGTTCCACCCAAGGCTGCTGTTCTAGCCAGGCAGGCTCTGGGCTGGGAGGGGACACACAGAGGGGACACACAGAGACAAAAGACTTGGGCGGGGGTGGGGAGGAAATCAGGGGAGGACCAGGGGCTGGAGAGGGGAACAGAACAAAAGTTGCAGTAATTAATATAATGAAAAACGGAGGACAAGGTGAATGAGAAAGCAGTGCCCACGACATGACTGTGGAACTGGGAGGGGGTCTTTCAGGGAAGGGAAGGGGCGTGGCTGAGGCATTTGGGAAGTGGTGGCTGAGGGGAGGCACCAGCCCAGAGGGAGCAGCTGCAGCCCTGAGCCTGGATGAGGGATGGGTGAGAGAGGAGCTGAGGGCCAGAGAGCCAACCTGGAGTCCTGAACAGGAGCCATCAGAGGGGCTGGAGGGGAGGGTTCCAGAAGAATGGGAGAACAGTGTCATACGTGGCAACAGAAGAATGCCGGGAAGTGAGCCGAGCGGGACCCCCAGTATAGGAGACGGTGGGCCTGGACCGCTCCAGGAAGGGGGAAGCAGGTGTGTGCCTGGCAGGACAGGCAGCAGGAGGGAGGAGGAGGTGAGGAACAGCTTCAGGGTGGTAAGCGGGGAGGTCAGAACACCTGAGGCAGGTGGGCCAGGCCAAGCCTCTCCCTGCCATAGCCCCAGGCCTGCCAGCCCAGCCCAGCGCAGCCCAGCCCTGGTGAGGGAGGGAATCCAGCCCTGGGTCTCCACCGGAGGTGGCACAAGGCCTGAAAGGGTGGAGGGCTCCCTCCTCTACTGAGGTAGAGCAGGGCACGTGGCACACACCTCACATCCGCCTGTTCAGTCCTAGAAGAATCTGACACCCCAAGCCCTCAAACATCCAACACATATGCAGTGAGCAGCTACCGTGTGCCAGGCACTCCACCGGCCCGGACCCACCCAATGTGCGGCCCGGACCCACCCAATGTGCGCAGATTCTGGCAGCCACATCACCAAGCCCCCTTCTCATCACAGTTGAATTCATTTTGCTTCCCTTCCCCCACCCTGTTGGGAACAAATCCCGTGTGGGGAGAGTCAAAGACAAGCAGGACTCTACTGAGCGCCACAGACAGATGTGCTGATTAAGGGACAGCAGGAAAGACATTTCCATCTGTTGAGGGGGAGGCGGGAGGTAGTTAAATCCTGGAGGGCTTCCAGGAGGAGGTGACAGTGAAGGTCGCACAACCCCTTTCTCCTGCTCTTGACCCTGGAGCCCCTAAGCCATACTTCAGATGCCACTTCAGAGCCAGGAGTTCCCTGTGACTTACTCCTTAAAGGCAGGACCTCACAGATCCAAGCTCCTTAGGATAGCCAAGGCCCAGAACAGTTAGGTGACTTTCTCAAGATCTCACAGCCCATCTGTAGTCCTGCAGCTCCCCAGCATCCTGCCTGCAGCAAAGACACAGTCTCCCATCCCTGGGAGGTTGGGGTGGTCTTTCTCATTCCTGGGCAGTCTATCAGAGCCTATCCCTCCCTTTCTAGGGAGGTATGATTAGCCCCATCTGTCAGATGGGGAAACCGAGACTGGGGGGCTACACCAATGTCATGTGGCCACTTAGTGGCAGAAAACGAGCCCAGAACCCAAACTCTCGGCTCTGATCACCAAGTCTCAAGTGCCCAGCACTGTGTTAGCAGCAGAAGTACCCCAGTCGCCATCCTCACCCCATCACCACGAAGCCGGCTTTGCACCCAAGACTACGGACAGGGGACACTGTGGGGGAGGGGGAGGGGGAGGGGGAGCAGTCCTGTTCTGGGGGAGCCACCTCTGGGTTCTGAGTTCAGGGCCCACACTCAAGGAGTCCCAAGGAAGAGGGTCCACCTGAGCTCCTGTAGAGTCCTGCCACTTCCACCCACCCCAGGGGAGCAGCCCTGGGTCCAGGGCCAAGAAGGTGAACTGGCACTATGACCTGGCCATTAACAGAGCAGTCACCCAAGAGACATATCTCTGTTGTCTTCCAGGTAAGGAAACCAAGCCCCATGGGCATCAATGGCTTAGCCAGAGTCACCAACTCCTTACCCCTCCTAGTCTAGGAGGAAGGATCCCAAGTATGCACTCGCCCAGAGTTGTCACAGCAGCTCAGTCAGTTACCTGGGCAAGTGTGACCTGAGCAGCATCCCTCCCAGCTGCTGCTGGGGTCTGCGTGAGCTCCTAGGACCCCAGGACCCCAGCAGGTGCTGGCAGCTTGGCCCCTGCCTCCAACATCCAAGTAAGGGGGCCCTGAAAAGGCAGAGCTCAAGGTAACCCCAAAACTCTGCCTCTCACTCCCCAGATGCCCAGCTCCTCATTCTGCCCCTCATGCTTTCCCTCTGCATTTATGAAGCACCTACTATGTGCTCTGCACCCAGCTACACCCTGGGGGATCCAAGTAAGCCACACTTAGGATCAGGCGGGGGTCAGCTTGGTAGCCTGGTCCACCAAGAAGGGTCCTGGGACTCTTGGATCCAGTCTTTAAAGTGAGCATCCATCTACTGGCACCTCCCAGACTTGTCTGTCTGGCTCCAGCCTGGACGCCTCCAGGAAAGGACACTCTCTGGGCCTGGATTACCTCCACCACACAACCCGCACGTTTCACCTTGAGGCTCAGGGCAGTGAGGCCATACTCTCAAGATCACACAGCAACTCTGTGGCTGTGTTTCGCCTGGGTGCACCCAACACAAGGGGTCACGAGCTTCCTCCAGAAGCTCCTCAAGCACGGTTTACCCCAGGTGGGATCGCCCTGACCTCTCCAGCTGTCACCAACCCACCTCAACCTTCTCCATAAGCTCAGTCTCCTTCCCCCAGGGCGCAATTCCACAAGAATCCAGGCTCTGCTTAACTCTCTCCCTTTAAGAGTCTCACGTGTCTCCACACCTCACCCCTACCAGGAGCCCATACTCTCAGGAGCCCATTCTCTCAGGAGCCCCTGCTGGGGATGACTCCCCAACCCTCCCCTAGCATCTCAGCTCGAACTCCGACTAGGTGCCATGGAGTAAAGTGGGTCCAGCCTGCATCAGAACTCTCCAGCCTGCCAGCCTCTCCAGTGGGGCTTCCCTCACTCCCTGGCTATGGCTGGGAGGAGCCCTGTCCTGGGACCACCCATCTGGCCCCATTCTTTCCAGGAGTACAACCCACCCCCACTCTGGCCACATCTCTGCCAGGACCTAGTCTTTCCAGGCTATGGGGAGGAAGAAGTGTTTACCCAACTCCATGAGAAGGCCACAGCTTTCTTGTACATACAGGAAAAAGGTCCCACACCTGGTTGCCCAGGGACTGGGACCACCCCTGAGAATCAAGGAACAGATATGGGTACTGGATCCAGTAGTCCAGGGCCCAGAGTCTGCGCTGCACCCCTCCAGGCTGCAGGGAGGTCCCACCCACCTTTGAGCTCAGCAGGTTCCAGGAGCCCCAGATGGAAGTTCACTAACTTGCAAGCGAATGTGGCAGAGACCCAGTTCCCCCTTTCGCAAATGCACTGCTTTTCAAGGGTTCACTCAGCCTGGGGGTCCCTCCTCTAGGTGCTTATCCCAGGCTTACTCTGGCTTGCACTCCGCCGCACACCCCCCTGCCTCTATCTCACTTGCGCTCCGGACAAGCTAGGAGTTGGCGCTCTCACTCCGGGACGGTCAGCAGCACACCCTTCACAATTCCTGCCCCCAGAGACGCCCTGAACCTTCCATGCCGAATGTCCTTCCACCCCAGTCGCGAACAGGCTCGCCAGTCCTCGTGCTACAGCACGGACAGGGATGGGGGCATAGAGCACCTCCCGGTAGGGGTGCACACATTGCAGGGACACCCCCCCCGCCCTCACCGTCCCACCCCCGGAGGCAGCCGCGGCTCAACCCCGCGAGGACCTACCCGCTCCACATACTGGCGACTCGGGGCGCCCGGGCGTCGGTTCCCCGCGCCGCCGCCGCGATCGCCCAGCGATCTCCCCGCGCCGCCCCCGCCGCGTCCCCGCCCGCAGCCGACTCCGCCCCGGGCCAGCCGGGCTGCCCCGCCGCCTGTCAGTCTTGCCCGCTGCCTGTGGGTCTGTGCGGCCCGGGCTCGCACCCCGGCCCCCAGTCCCTCCGCGACCCTGCCCTCGGCGGGTCACGTGGCCGAGGGGTGGCCCGAGGACACGTGCCCTGCCCCGCCCCTCCGGCGGCCGACGCGGAGAGCTCGCGCGCGCTCCCGGCCCAGCCCTGCTCCGGCCGCCCGCCCCGGACAGTACGACGGCCCGAGTGGGGGAGGAGCCGGTCCCCATCATCCTGCGGCCAGCACTGCTCTCCGACGCTCCCAGTTTACTCTGCTCCAGACATCCGGCGCCCAGCGCGGCGCAGCGCAGCACCCTCCCAGGACCACCCCTGCTCAAGAGCCTACCATGGTTCCGGGCTTTCAGCTCCCAGATTCTTAGCGGACAGTCACTCAAGGCCGGCAGACACCCTCCCACCCCCTCACCCGGCCCTCCGGCCCTCACTCCTTCCCTGGCCTCCCTGCTCTGCGCCTGTCTCTGGGCAATTTCCCTCCTGGTGAGAAGGGGGGCTGACCCCAAAACTAGTTTTCGCCCTCCTACTTAGTGCTTTTTCTGAGGGAGGCCCCACCTTTGGCCCAAGTCTCCAACCCCAACCCCGCCCCTCCCCCCCCAACCAGGGGCCTCCCTTCCTGCTCTGAACAGATACTGCCCATCCTTACCTTTGCCTACCATCTACTCTCTGGGAGAATTGCGCGCGCGCGCACACACACACACACACACCTGTCAGGTCCCACATCCTCTGCAAATTCCCTGAACGCTGGTCTAGCCTGTCCCTCAACCCCTCTGTCCCTCTGTCACCTTTCCTGAGCCCTGACCATCAGCCTCAACTTCAGCCTGGGGCTGATCCAGTGAGAGCATAACCCCGCTTCTCTCCTGCCAGGGACCATGGCTCCCAGCCTCCGTGTCTAGAGGAGGCCTGGGAGGATGAGAGGAAGTACTTCCCTTCCAGATATTGCTAGAACTTGGGGCACTACCCTCAGAGCCCGAGCTGGGGCCCCAGGCTTGAGTTTGTCAGGTCTTCATCTGGGGCACACATTTTGAATGCATGCATTCAACCACCCCTTCTTTGCACAAACTATGGGCCATACAAGGGCTGGGGACCCAAAAGGAAACTGCATAGACACAGGCTCTGTCCTCCTGGGGCTCCAGTACGGTGGAGAGATGTGGGGTGGGGACCTCCACTTCCAGGGCCACTGCCTGCGCAGGGCACACCTTGTGAAGTGAATGGTGTCTTAGTTCAAACTAGAGAACGGTACTCCTTTCCTAAGTGGGCATGGCCCACGCCAAGGTACAGGACTTGGTAAGTGGAGGGCAAGCCAGACTTGATGTCTGGCTCTCATGCCCCCTTGGCTGGTACCTTGTGCAGTGCACAGCCTGGGCAGCCCTCTGTGACGTCCTTTTCATTCTGCCCAGACCTCCTTCACTCTGAGGGCAGTTGTTTCCACAGCTGTGGTTTCCCAAGGGCAGGGACCAGGTCCTCCTTGGGGCTGTGTTTCTCCACCCACGGCAGCCCAGCCCATCCCAGGGTCTGGCCCAAAGCAGATGTCATTATGTTTGTTGACGAATCTTTCTCCAAATAGTCTTGAGCAACTGCTGTCTCCCTGGACCTTGCTCTGTTCACTCTTTAGAGGAATGGGGAGGGGATGACACAAAAGGAGCTCAGAACAGGGCGCTTACCCTCCAAGTCTTCACCAGCCCAGGCGGGAGATAAGACCTGGTCCAAGTCGTGGTAACCCGGACTGGTGGGAGATAAGGGGTGGAGGGGGTGTCAGTCCAGGGCTATGGCCCCAGAGGAAAAGTCCTCAGCCCGGGAGGACTGGTGGGCTGGGGAGACTCTTGAGCGAGGCTTCGAAGGACAAGTGTGGGGTCACTGTCACCACCCCCATTACTAGCCAAAAATATCCCATGATCTATGCAGCTGCTTAGGACTCCCAAGGCCTCACTAGCTCCTCCCACAACTCCTCAGTTGAAAAGGATGGACTCAGAGAAGTTAAGGAACCTGCCCAATGTCACACAGCCAGGGATGGAGGGGCTGTGACCCCTTATACCGGTTTTCTGAAAAGACAGCCCAGAAACCAGAGGGCTCTCTGGCAGCCGCAGCTACATGCTGTCGGGCGACAGGAGGAGCCTACTAGGGGCCTGACCGGCAGGTGGGGAGGAAAAAATAAAAGGTGTGTCCTCTGCCCCCAAGCCACTGCCCTTCCCAAACTTCCCCCCTCACCCCTGTCATCCTTATCCCCAGCCTGGCAGCCTTGGCCACCCACCCATCCAGAAGACTGCCAGCCTAGATGACCCAGGCCCTGATTCCAGACTTCAGTTCACTGTGTGACCAAGAATGAGTGTCTTGCCCTCTCTGAGCCTCAGATTCTACATCTGTACAACCACCAAGTTGGACAAGACAATCAGGGCCACTCCTGGTGCTGACCTTGTAGAATGCTCGTGAAATTCCTCCCAGTTCTATGCCCGTCCCCTGTCTGGAGCCCCACCTCTCACCCCTCCCCCAATGCCCCTGTTGAGTGGCAAGATTCCCCCATCCCCTCCGCTCACCTGTCTGTGTCCCAGGGCTGCTCTCCCAAGTTGCCCTGGAGTGCAAGGCCCAAACCTGATGGGGCGTAGCGGACAGTCCCTGAGCTCATTGCCAGGAACACAGGGCATTTTTCTCGGGCAGGGCACTTAGTGCGCTCCTTAGCGGGGTCCATGGCTGGAGGGCCAGACCGAGAGTCCCTCTGGAGACTGCCAGGCGGGGAGGTGTCAGGAGCCTTCTCCCCACTCCCAGGCTGAGACTCACACTAACCTTTGCTATCTCTGAGGAGCAGTGGCCTATGGGGGAGGCGCCTCCCAGACAGGCCTCTATCTCCTTAAACCCAGTAATTATTAACTCCCGTGGCTCAGCGGGCAGCAGATGATGCTGGGCCCCCCTCCTAAGGAAGGTGAGATACCTTGAAGGGAGGTGGGAACCTCCCTCTACATACCCAAGGCCCCAGGTTTTTACGGGGCCCATGGATGGGGCTGCCTGTCCTCTCCCCACTCAGGTTGGCAAGTTGAAAAGAGCCCATCCAGCTTTGACTCTGTCACTAGTTGGCTGTGTGGCCTTGGGCAAGGCCCCCGCTGCCTTTTGGTCCCTGGTCTCAATATCCCCTTAAAACTATTAACTACGGGGCCAGATGGTGTAGCAGTTACGAACGCAGACCTGGATGGAGTCAGAGAGGCTGGATTCAACCCCACTCCCAGACTGTGAACGTTTGGGCACATTAGGCTTTCTGTGCTGCAGTTTCTCCAACTATAAAATGGAATCTCTCCCTCTGAGTCACACCAGGCCAGCTGCTATTGCCCAGACATGCCCTACACCCACCTCTTCCCACTTTCCTCACACTATCCCCTCTCTGCATCCTCCACTCCAACCCACTCCCTCTGATAAAATTCTCTTTTGCTCATACCCCCTCCTCCAGGAAGCCTTCCCCTCTGGATTGCTTTTTCCTCTGCAGGCATTGGGCTGGAGCCCTCAGACACGTGGTCCACCTTGTGTCATGAAAAGTGCCCCACGGCACTGTCAGACACCCCCCCACATGAACTGAGTGACCCCATGGGCGGAGGCTGGCCCGCACTCATCACCAAATCCTCAGTGGCCCCTTGCCTGACACACAGTCAGCCTCAATCCACCCGTGGGACGGTTTGAGTGTTCCACCCTATCTCATTTGGCTTGAATTTTAATCGGGAGTTCTGCCATTCCCTTGGCTGTGTGACCTTGGGCAAGTCACTTAACCTCTCTGGGACTCAATCCCCACAACTATAAAAATGGGAACAATTCTGCCCTGTGAAGTTGTGAATATCAAAGAAGATAACATTCATGAGGTGGCAGCCACAGTGGAGACTGAGTTTCCTGTCCCCTTCTCCCTCGCCTTTCCCTCTTTTTTCCTGTCAGCCTCTGAGTTCCCGCTGGGAGAAGCTGCCAGTTCCTGACTGGTGGTCACACCCCGCCTGCCCTGCGCATGGATAACAATATCTCTCACTCAAGCTTTGGGCTTGAAGCTCTCTCAGCCTAATGCAAACCAGATGCTGGCCTCTCTTTCCTGGCAGTGAATTTTCCATGAGCTGCTCCCAACCCCTTCCTGTTTTTGCTCCTCGCTGATCCTCCTGCTAAATTCTCCCGTGCCTCCACCTTCCTCTGGGCCCACCTGGAAACAATGAATGAAAAACAGGATGTGTGAAGGGAAGGGGGGGTCTCCCCATCACCCTGAAGTGGCGGGAGGTGAAGGGGCTGAGCCTGGCTGGTGACAAAGTGTACAGGCTATGGTCCCTCCCTGCCAAGCCCCAGCTGTCCTCTCAGAGGGGAAACTGAGTCAGAGTTGTTCTGGGGATTGTCTAGAAAATCTGGCTACTTTCTGGACATTTAGGCACAGCTGGGATTGCATGGGAAGCTTTGAGGACCTTGTCCTTGGCTGTGACTTAGGAAAATCAGAGGCAGAAGGAACCCAACCCCCTTCTGTTGCAGGTGAGGAAACTGAGGCTTGGGGACTCATCCCGGGTCACTGGTGGGTCAGAACCAAGAGGTAGCCAGGTCTGGGACTGCTTGCCAGGAAAGCTGCTGCCCTAAGTCACCTCTCAGGCTGCTCTCTGTCATTCCTGCCTGCCCTTCCCCCGCCACCGCACCAAGCCCAGTCACGAGGGGACACTCACAAGGCGGCCAGCGCCCCGCTGCCACCTCCCATCGGCCGTGAGGCAGCGGTGAGCGTACCTGGATCCTTCCCACCAGGGGCCGGGCCCTGGTGAGAGAGGCCTTGGGCAAGCCCAAGAGGGCGTGTTGGGGGCTCTTTATCCTCTCAGCCCTGCGAGCCCACTTAGAGCATCCCAGACTGGCCCTCTGAGTAAGGACTCAGCCATTTCCATGAAAACAACAGCCCAAGGCTTCCCTGAAAGCCAGGCTCTGGCCCCTCCCTCCGCCAGCTGTGCAGAGTGTTTGGACAACTGGATGGAATGTTTTGCAGGGAGACTGATCCCTGGATCCCTGGGCTCAGATTTCAAGAGAGAGGGAGGAGAGGATGCTGGCTCCAGGAAGAGGCCCAAGAGGTCAGTTGTGGGCTTGGAGGCCCCCCACCCAGGCCTGACCAATACCACTGCCTGCCCAGCTCCGCCCGCCCCCGCCATGGTGGGGAGCCAGAGTCAGGCCCAGGCCACTGGGGGAAGGACAGGACAGAGGGAAGAGGCAGCAGAATGGTGTCAGAGATTTGTGGGGGCCAATCGGGTGAAGTCAGGCCCAGAAGACAGTCTGGGCTCAGGGAGGAGCCAGGCCCAGGGCAGCATTTTGATCCCCTGGCGGCGATTGGTCCATCTACCACCACCCCCATTTTACAGATAGGGCAGTTGGTGTCCAGAGGGGGCAGGCGCTCATCCCAGGTGACAGCATGCTGGGTGTAGAACTGCAACCCAGCTGCAACCCAGGGCTCCTGACCCTAAGCTCACTCTTCTCTCTGTCCAGGGTGTCCCCACCCTCACCCCCAACCCCCAAGACACACACACGCTCCAGCCAATGAATTGTCATCCCTGTTCTCCCCAGACAACACAGACAAAACAACCTATCAAGCGTAGTACTCTAGGTTCACGAAGCATACACAGACACTGAGCTCCCCACCAGCCTCCGGGAGTGCCACTAACCCATCGAGAACAAAGGGTGGAGGCCATGAGAGCCACGGTCCCTGTACCGTCTCCTACTCTGGGGTCAGAGCTCTCCCCAGGTTCCCCACCACAGCCGTCCAGGCCTCCCAGAGCCTCTTGAGAAGACACACAAGTCCTAGACCCAGCTATTTGGAAGATAGCCTGAGCCTCAGTTTACCCACCTTTAAACTGGGAGGATTACTCTTGCTCTACTTGACTCATCATCATCCTGGGTGCTGATGGCAAGGGGAAGAGAGCGCTGGCTTGCGGGCCTCTTTGGAGACTTAAATATTTCCCAGGAACAAAACCACTGGAGCTCACAAGAAAGGAAGGAGGGGATTCCTTCTGCTCCAGATGGGTGTGGGTGTCCCACCAAGGTGCCTGGGGGCCTGGGCTGGGTTCTTTGAGGTGGAACCTGTTTGCCCACTCCCTGCTCCAGAGCAGGAAAGCTCAGCCACCTAATGGAATTAGAACCAGCCAAACCTTGAGGGACAAATACGATTAGAGGGGGAGAGTATGACCCTAGGGCAGCAGGTGACTCCTTTCCAAAATGGCAGCGTGTGGGGTAGGGACCATGCTAGGATCTTTGCATTCATGATATCAGACTTAGTTCACCCTGGCAACCACCCATCTGGTCCTCTCATTGCTTTCTGTTCCCATTTTAAAGATGAAGGAGGGGGCTTCCCTGGTGGCGTAGTGGTTGAGAGTCCGCCTGCCGATGCAGGGGACATGGGTTCGTGCCCTGGTCTGGGAAGATCCCTCATGCCGCGGAGCGGCTGGGCCCGTGAGCCATGGCTGCTGAGCCTGCATGTCCGGAGCCTGTGTTCCCCAACGGGAGAGGCCACAACAGTGAGAGGCCCGCGTACCGCAAAAAAAAAAAAAAAAAAAAAAAAGATGAAGGAGGGGGGAATTCCCTGGTGGTCCAGTGATTATGGCTCCATGCTTCTGCTGCAGGGAGCCAGGGTTCAATCCCTGGTCAGGGAACTAAGATCCTGCAAGCCATGCAGCACAGCCAAAAACAAGCAAACAAACAAACAAAACGAAGATGAAGGAACTGAGATGTGGAAAGTTTAAAGGGTTTGGTAACAGTGAACAAGGGAAGGAGCTAGGGTTTTCATCCAGATTTATCTGATTCCAAAAGCTCATGTTCTTATCCCTCCATCATTCATCCTCTCAGGAGGAGGGGTAAAGGGAGGCTTTTTAGAGAAAATAGGGCTTGAAGAATAAGCAGGAGTTTAATATGCAATAATTATGAATATATAGAATAAATAATTATTAAATAGATAGACGGGGATTCGATGCAGAGGGGGAGCACCAGGAAGGCTGGGAGGTGGGAGAGAGCAGGGTACAGAGAGACGGAATCCCTTCATTCTGCTCAGGCTAAGCTGGGGGACAGTAAAGAAAGGATCAGATGGGCAGCCTCGGGATGAATCATGAAAAGCCTTGGAGGCCAAGTTAAAGAGTTTGAAGTTTACACTAAAGGCTCCAAGGAGACAGTTAAACATTTTTAAGCAGGAGAGTGACATGATTGGAGCTCAGCTTTGGGAAGAAGAAATTGACAGCAGTGTGCATAGAAAATAGAAGGGAACACATCATATATCCAGAGAGGGCAAGCCTTTCCAAACTTAGAAGCGTTTGAAGAGCCCTCAAAAGAAAAAGATCAGTTTACATGAAAATATAAAACTTATCTATGTTCTATGTTCCTCCCTCCACCAAAAAATCACCAAAATTAAAAGCCAGATAGCCTGGGGAAAATATTCCCAACGAATGGCAAAATGTTAGCACCTTTAAGATAAAGAACTCACAGAAACCAGTAAGAAAAACACTGGGCACCCAATAAATGTGTTCATTCATTCATTCATTCGACAAATATTTAATAAGCACCTGTGCCGGGTGCCAAGGAGATATTAGTGGACAAGACAAAGTTTCTACACTCATGAAGTATACGGTTTGGGGGAGGGGTGTGTTGGGGGATTCAGACATCTAATTGTAACAGTGTGACAGGTACAAGGATGGGAAGTACATGGGGCCTTGTAAGCTGGGCAAGAAGTTCAAACTTTATCTTTCTTTTTTTAAAAAATAAATTTATTTATTTAATGGGCTCTAGGCGTGCAGACTTCAGTAGCTGTGGCACTTGGGCTCAGTAGCTGTGGCTCATGGGCTCTAGAGCGCAGGCTCAGTAGTTGTGGCACACGGGCTTAGTTGCTCCGTGGCATGTGGGATCTTCCTGGACCTGGGCTCGAACCTGTGTCCCTTGCATTGGCAGGCAGATTCTTAACCACTGCACCACCAGAGTAGCCCCAAACTTTATCTTTTTTGCTTGTGGGATCTTAGTTCCCCGACCAAGGATTGAACCCAGCCCCAGCAATGAAAGCGCCAAGTCCTAACCACTGGACTGCCAGGGAATTCCCAAGGAGTTCAAACTTTATACTTGAGGACAAAAGGGAGTCATTGAAGGGTTTAAGCAGGGGTGTGATGGCTCCTATAGACGTGTGTGGAATGGATTGGAGAATTTCTTTTTTTTTTTTTTTTTTTGGCCTTGCGGCACACAGGATCTTAACTCCCCAACCAGGGATCAAACCTGTACCCCTGCAGTGGAAGCACGAAGCCTTAACCACTGTACTGCCAGGGAAGTCCCTGGATTGGAGAATTTCTGCTTCTTCTCATTTGGTGGACTTAGAGCAGTGAGGAAACTTCTTGCTACAGAAAAAGAATATCCTGCAAAGAGAGGCCATGATTCCTTGAGGCCCTGTTGTCTTCCAGGATCTCCAAAACCCACTTCCTGACTCCAAAAGAAAAGTTAGAATGAAGCTGGGAGCTTGGCCAGGAGGGGGTGGGGGAGCTGGATCTTGGGCAACTACATGAAGCCAGGGCCCTCAAGGAGGACTGAAGTGTTCCATGTTGGTGGCACCCTCTGGCTCCTGGCAGAAGCAGAGGCAAATCCCCTTTGGAGGAAAGTGTCCAAATATAGGTATGAAGATTCCCATTGGTTAATACCAAGTAATGAGCTCACAATCAGAGATCGCCAGCACAGAAGGAGGCTAGCCACTATGAGTGAGAATCAGAAGAAACAACATATAACAGATTTAGATGCTATAGAACTCCAGATACTCAGGTCTTATGTACAATATAGAAAGGTTCTGTATGAACTTAAGATAAACAAGTGATTATTAAAGAGAACCAAACAGATTTTTGAATGACCAAATGAAGTATACATATAGATATATATCTCCAAAAGAATGGGTTAAATAGATTAGACAGAGCTAAAGAGAGAATTCGAGTCCTGGAAAATATATATAAATAATCAAAAAGTAACAGAAAAGTACACACAGATATGGAAAATTTGAAAAAGAAGTTGAAAAGAGATATAGAGCATAGACTTATGAGGTCTGTAAAATCCAAGAATAGAAAGTAAAGCACAGGGACTTTCCTGGTGATGCAGTGGTTAAGAATCTGCCTGCCAATACAGGGGACACAGGTTCGAGCCCTGGTCCGGGAAGATCCCACATGCTGCGGAGCAACTAAGCCCGTGTGCCACAACTACTGAAGCCTGCACGCCTAAAGCCCATGCTCCACAACAAGAGAAGCCACCGCATGAGAAGCCTATGCACCACAACGAAGAGTAGCCCCTGCTCGCCGTAACTAGAGAAAGCCTGAGCACAGCAATGAAGACCCAATGCAACCAAAAATAAATAAAATTGATTCTTTAAAAAAAAAAGAAAAAAGAGGGCCTCCCTGGTGGCGCAGTGGTTGAGAGTCCGCCTGCCGATGCAGGGGATACGGGTTCGTGCCCCGGTCTGGGAGGATCCCATATGCCGCGGAGCGGCTGGGCCCGTGGGCCATGGCCGCTGAGCCTGCGCATCCGGAGCCTGTGCTCCGCAACGGGAGAGGCCACAACAGTGAGAGGCCCGCGTACGGAAAAAAAAAAAAAAAAAAAAAAAAAAAAAGAAAAAAGAAAGTAAAGCACAGATAGGCATCAACATTTGTTTAATGGATTCAGAGTTTCAGTTTGGGAAGAGGAAAATATTCTGGAGATGGATGATGGTTGCACAACAATATGAATGTACTTATTGTCACTAAACTGTACATTTAAATGCTTAAAGCAGTTTAAAAAACCCACACACCTGACCCACCTAAGCATAAGAATATGAAAAGGTTGAGACTGAAAAAAGTTATATGAATAAACAACAAGGTTCTACTGTATAGCACAGGGAACTATATTCAATAGCCTGTGATAAACAATATTGGAAAATAATATGAAAAAGAATGTATATATATGTATATATGTACATATGTATATATATGTATATATGTATAACTGAATCACTTTTTTTTACAGTAGAAATTAACTTTTTTTACAGTAGAAATTAACACATTGTAAATCAACTATACTTTAATAAAACATATTATTAAAAAGAAAAAAGTTATATGAAGAAAATACAGAGCAAAAGAAAGGTGGTATATCTATATTAATAACTGAACTTTAAGACAAAAAGTATTATTAAAGGTAGTCACTATGAAGTAATAATGAAGTGAAGACAATGTTAAGTAAAATAAAAGTTAAATTCACCAGGAAAGATATAACAATTCTATATTAGTATACACCTAATAAGATAGTCTAAAGATATTTAAAGCAGGGCTTCCCTGGTGGCGCAGTGGTTGAGAGCCCGCCTGCCGGTGCAGGGGACACGGGTTCGTGCCCCGGTCCTGGAAGATCCCACATGCCGTGGAGCGGCTGGGCCCGTGAGCCATGGCTGCTGAGCCTGCACATCTGGAGCCTGTGCTCCGCAACGGGAGAGGCCACAACAGTGAGGGCCCCGCATACCGCAAAAAAAAAAAAAATTTTAAGCAAAAATCCTTAAAGTTATAGGAGGAAATTAGACAAATCTAATGTGAGGTATGAGGTATCAACAAATCTCTCTCAGTTATGAGTAGATTTAAGGAAGCAAAATATCAGAAACTGGCAGCAACAGAGACCTCTAGCATTGGTAGTAAAGGCTAAAACATGAAGCTCTAGATCAAAGCTGATTGAGAAGAAATTAGATCCCTGAATCCTCTCCCCTACTTCATGCCACTAAGCAACTTCCCCTTTCTGAGTCTAACATAAGACTGTAAATTTGTTCTCTGGAGATGGTAAAACAGAGTCTTTGGGACAATAGCTGACTAAGGGGATTAAGTGATTGCATACAAGTTGAAAACTGAGACACCACCCCCTTCCCCCACTCCAAACCCTCTTCCCTTACCAAGCAGTCAGAATAGTGGCAGCCAGATTTTTATCCTCCAGGCAGCAGGTTGGATGAACCTTCCCTGGGGACTCAGTCCAGCCCAAGAAGAGAGGACTAAAGACCCTAAGATTAGTGTTACCCATGAAATGCCCCATCAGAACACCATACTGTGAAGGTCAAAGTCAACATGCTTAGAGCTTCCCATCAATTTTTAAGCTCCCATTCTTAATAATGAACAGACAGGGACTTCCCTGGTGGTCCAGTGGTAAACAATCTGTCTTCCAATGCTGGCGACATGGGTTCGAACCCTGGCCGGGGAAATAAGATCCCACGTGCTGCGGGGCAGCTAAGCCGGTGCGCCACAAATACTGAGCTCACACGCCTCAACTAGAGAGCCCGCGTGCTGCAAACTACAGAGCCCATGCACTCTGGAGCTTGTGCACCACAGCTAGAGAAGAGAAAACCCCGCACGCCATTAGTAGAGAGAAGCCCGCTTGTTGCAACTAAGTAAGACCTGACGCAGCCCTAAAGAAAGAAAGAAAGTATTAAAAAAAATAATAATGAGCAGACAACCAAAGACTATAAGACAACGAAGGAGAACCTCTAACATGAAGGAAATCAAACCTAGTAAAGCAGAAAAAAAGCAACTTGCAGGAAACAGAGACTCTGAGAAGGAAAAAAACCTCAAAAAACAAACAAAAAATCCCCCCTATCATTAATATCCCTCAGAGAGAGCAAAAGGAGGTATTGCATTCATGAAATAAGAACCTGATTTTATACAAGTGAAAGTTGAGAGAACAAAAAGAACTCTTGGAAATTAACCTTTTTAAAAAAAATATGACAGCTGAAAAGAAAAACTCTGAAGAGGGGCTGAGGGAATATCCCCCCAAATAAAGAAATAAAATAAAAATAAAGAAATAGAAAAAGGATTAGAAAATTCAAGGCGAAATTTAGGAAACTCACTATCTGCATTACAAGGATTACAGAAAGAGAGAACGGAAGAAAATGGAGATAAAAACATCAAATAAATAATTTGAGATCACTTCCCCAAACTGAAAGATATGGTTTTTCAAACTGAAAAGGCCCACATGGTGCCTAGTAGAGTCAATGAAAACACTAAGATACATCATTGTATATTTTCAGGAAACTGGGGACAAAAAGAAGATTTTACAAGCTTCCAGAAACACAAAAATAAGCACAACAAAGGACCTAGAATCAGAATGGATTTTGACTCCTCAATAGCAACACCAGAAGCAAGAAAACAATGGAGAAAAATGCCTTCAAAATTCTGAAGGAAAACTGTTTCCAACCCAGAACTCTATGCCAACTAAACTATCATTCAAGTTCACATGCAAGGTCTTGAAACATTTAACTTTCACATACTCTTTCTCAAGAACCACTGAAGGATGCACTTCAGCAAAATGAGGGGGGAACCAAGGAAAAAAACCCTATAGGTCAGGAGATTTGAAAGCCAACAAAGGACTAAAGGGAAGGGAATCTTCAGGATGACTGTGAGAGCAGATGCTGGGATTCTGTGTAGGCGACGACAGCAATCAGACCAAACTTGAAGAGAGAAGATCAAGAAGTTGGTATGTTAAGAGCAATCATCACCATGCCTTCTGCCACTGTACCACTACTTTGAACTCATGAACTCTTACAGAGTGTGTTCCACCAAAACAGAAGAGTAAAACCATAAGAAAGAAAGAGGATACAGGAAAACAAGGACTCCAACCCAGGTGAATGGGGAAGATTATTCCAAGAACAGCGGCAAAGCCCCAGGACGATGGCTGTGTAGCAGGATGGAGAGTAACCAGCCTAGACAGAGGAGAACCATGGTCACTAGGAATAATGTCTCCAAGGAAAAATCATTGGAATGGATAAATTAACTGATGTGATTGAAAATACTGGAAGGTGTGGGAAGAATTAGCACTAGGTACAAAGAAACCTGAACAATTTTTAAAAATAACATACTAACTTTAGGGAAGACTAAAAGTACAAAATATACTCATATTAGTGCTCAGCTATGAGTAATATTTGAGTAGGCATAAATATATAAACGCCTAATATTCACTTAAACACTAATTTTTAACCCGCAGTGGTATCAGAGAATTAAATCCTCATCTACTAAATAAGTCAATAGATTAAACAATTAAGAACAAGTTGTCAGGCTTCCCTGGTGGCGCAGTGGTTGAGAGTCCGCCTGCCGATGCAGGGGACGCAGGTTCGTGCCCTGGTCCCGGAGGATCCCACATGCCGCGGAGCAGCTGGGCCCGTGAGACATGGCCACTGAGCCTGCGCATCCGGAGCCTGTGCTCCGCAACGGGAGAGGCCACGGCTGTGAGAGGCCCGCGTACCGCAGAGAAAAAAAAAAAAAAAAGAATCCGCCTGTCCATGCAGGGGACACGGGTTCGAGCCCTGGTCCGTGAAGATCCCGCATGCTGCGGAGCAAATAAGCCTGTGCGCCACAACTACTGAGCCTGCGCCCTAGAGCCCACCAGCCACAACTACTGAAGCCCGCGTGCCTAGAGCCCGTGCTCTGCAACAAGAGAAGCCACCGCAATGAGAAGCCCGCGCACTGCAACAAAGAGTAGCCCTGCTCGCCGCAACTAGAGAAAGCCTGCGTGCAGCAATGAAGACCCAATGCAGCCAAAAATAATAAATAAATAAAATAAATAAATAAAGTTGTCAGTATACACATGTTATTTAGCAATATGAAAATGCGTAAAGCCCAGAAGGAACAGCTAGTGAAAAGATAAGCCATAACCAACAAAATTTTAATATCTGGACTATAAAAGGAACTCCTATAAGTCAATAAAAATACATAAAATAATTCATTAGAAAAATAGGCAAAGACATGAACATGCATTTCATAGAAGAGTCATTACAAATGGCCAATAAGAATTTGAAGAGATACTCAAGCCTAATCACATTGGTAATCAGGGAAGTTCAAATAAAACCACAGTGAGACACTATCTCATACTCACTAGGATTGGCAACAGTTAAGAAATCTGATTATACCAAATGATAAACAAAATGTGGATCAACAGGAACTATAGCGTTGGTAGGAGTGTAAACTGGTAAAACTCAAGCACATTTGCACCAGGAAACATGTACAGGACTATTCATACTAGCAATCCAAATGTCCAATGAACAGAGACTGAAGAAATGCATTGTGGTATCATATTAGCTTCCTATAGCAACTCTAAAAAGTTACAGAGGCTTAAAACCACAGAAATTTAGTCCTCCACCATTCTGGATGCAAGAAGTCCAAAATTAGTATCACTGGACGAAAATCAAGATGTCAGTATGTCCATGCTTCCTCTGGAGGCTGTAGGGGAGAACTTGTTCTTTGCTTCTTCTGGCTTATGGTGGTGGTTGGCATTTCTTGTCTCACAGCCTCACCATTTCTCCATCATCTTCACATTGCCTCCTCTTTTGTCTGTCGTCTGCCTCCCTTTTATGACACACATGATTGCATTTAGAGCCCACCTTGATAACACAAGATAATCTCCACCTCTCAAGATCCTTAACTGAATCACACCTGCAAAGACCCTGTTTCCATATAACAGCATTAATACGTTTCAGGGATTAGGATCTTTTGGGAGGGAGGTATTTTTCCCCCTTCCAGAGTCTGCCCCCTGGCCCCAAAATGTTCTCCTTTTACACAAGCAAAATACATTTAACCCATCCCAACATCTTCAAAAGTCTTAATCCATCAAAATATCAACTCACATCCAAAATCTCATCTAAATATAATCAGCTCAGAATCCCTAATCTCATTATCTAAACCGAGAGAATAAGTGAGACTCTGGGTATGATTTATTCTGGGGAAAAAATTCCTCTCCATCTCTGGAACTGTGAAACTAGAAATAAGTTGTCTGTTCACAAAATACAATGGTGGGACAGGCACAGTATAACAGTTATAGACATTCTTCTTCCAAAAGAAAGAAAATGGAAGAGAGAAAGGGCAAATTTCATTAGTTTTTTCAAGGCCTAGGAATAATCTGTCATTCACAGTTCCAGCCTCTGCATCCTTGGCTCTGATTTCTAAGCCTGAGGCTCTGCCCTCTGGGCCTGAGACTCTTCCCTTTGAGTCATTTTTCCTTTTTCTTAAAGGCAAGCAAATGGTTGAAGCTGAGTAGTTTTATAAACCTATCTCCTGCCTGTAGAATTTTGGGAGTCCAACAGCCTTCCTTCATTTCATTGCCTCTGCTCCTTTCAGTTCAAGCTGGCGGCATTTCTGCTGGTATAACATTCTCCAAGGCCTCATGGGTCTCCTTTGTATGTCACAGAGACTCACATCATTAGAGTCTCCCACAGATCTTTCCTGGAAAATATCATCTTTTATCCCTGGCTTCTGCTGAGATGGTTGAGTGCATCCATGGGTCATACATCTAATATCCTCAGCACCAGCAGAAGGCTGTCCAACCACACCCATGGCCTTCTCTCTAGAGCACAGTTTTCTAACAGTAAATCACCTAATTTAACATCTTTTGCAACCTGGATAGGCTGCAAATTTCCAAAATCAAGTACTGGTTCCTTTTTGCATAACAGTTCTTTTCTCAATATATTTTTTTCTACAGTTTACTATAATCAGCAAGAAGAAACCAGGCCACCACTTTAAACTTTTTCTTCAAAGTTGCCTCAGCTAAAATCCAAGTTCATCACTTAAAATGCTGCTCTTCAACACTGTAGGACACAATTCAGCTAGACTTTTTTCTACTGTATAACAGAGATCACCTCTCCTTCAGTTTCCGGTAACATTTTCCTCATTTTGGTCTGAGCCCTCACTGGCAGAGCCTTAAACATCCATATTTCTACCAATAGTTTGTTCAAGGCAATCTAGGTTTTTTCTATCATGCTTCTCAAGATTCTTCCAGCCTCTACCCATTACCCAATTCCAAAGCCATCTCCAGATTTTAGCTATCTGTTACAGCAGCACCCCACTCTCAGTTCCAAAATTCTGTATTAGTTTCTATGGTAACTGTAACAAACTACCACAAACTAGGTGGCTTTAAGCAACAGAAATTTATTTTTCACCATTTTGGAGGCCAAAATTAGTGTGAGTAGGCCAAAATCAAGATGTTGCTAGGTCTGTGTTCCTCTGGAGGGTCTAGGGGAGAATACGTTCCTTGCTCCTTCCAGCTTTGGGTGGCTGCAGACATTTGTTGGCTTCACTCTAGTCTCTGCCTCTATTGTCACATTGCCTTTTCCTCTTCTGTACATGTCAAATTTCCCTCTTCTTCCCTCTTAAAAGGACACATGTGATTGCATTTAGGGCCCACTCTGATAATCCTGATAATCTCCACATCCCAAGACCCTTAACTTAATCATATCTGCAAATACCCCATTTCCATATAAGATAACATTTACAAGTTTCTGGGATTAGGACCTGATATTACTGGGGGGGGCATTTTTCATCTTATCAGAGTTATGTTCTTATGATGGAATATTATACAGCATTAAAAAGGAATGAATATTTATATGACTCTTATTTCTCTCCCTTCTAGAATATAAGCTCCATATGGGCAGGGCCTTGTTTTACTCATTTCTGTATACTCAGTCCCCATAGAGTGACCACCAGGTAAGTGGTACCCAATAAATATTTGTTAAATGATCTACTAAAATGGATAATAATGAAGAATAATACAGGTAAACAGAAATATTTATGGTATAACATTAAGTGAAAAAGATGCAAAAAATTTTAATACCAAATAATTATTTTTATGTAAAAATAGTCTGTGCTTAAAAAAAAAGACTAAGGATGTCAGTGAAAATGGAGTAGGGAACTCCAAGAGTTCATCTCTTCACAAAAGCAACTAATAAACTGCAAAACTGTCAGAATCAACTTTACCAGAACTCTGGAAACAAAATAAAGTTTACAGCAACCAGGTGAACACTTAATCAAGAAATAAGTAGCTGAATTTCAGTAAGAGAACTTTATGATATTTTAACTTACCCTGGCCCATTCCCCACTCCCCAGCTCTGTGGTAGCCTTGAAGACAACAGCCTGCATTCCTGTTCTTAGCACTAGAGGGAGTGGAATGGACCTTCTACTGAAAGAACTGTGGTTGTTTGTTTTGACCTCTCTGGTGGTTCCCTGGAGGTCTGGCTCAAAGGGCTAACCTTATTTTTCCCAATTCAGAACTCTCTGTTACTTTGGGGGCATTTATTGAAAGTATATAAAGTCTATTGTATTAAATGCTGTCATCTGGGTAACATTTGGAGAAAATGACAAACAAACCAAAAAGCTTAGGAAGAAAGGCTGGGGAATGAGATGCTCTAGGGATAAGGGCTTTGAAAAGCACCTACCTATTCATGGGACTAGAAGTCCACATGCCTGCCCAGGGCTGGAAGCATGCAGAAAAGACACGAGAAGGCTCTAAGATCTCACATCTAGCTGATCTTCAGGCTCCGAGCAAGCAGGAAATGAAGGCTAAAGCAGTTGTAAACTGCCTGGCTGAATATTTAAAAGTATGTCCCAACATACATACAGGCTCACCTGCAAAGACTTTTATGGCTGTTTTTCCAGGCATTTAAGGAAATCTCTGTCAAATCACTAGCTGACCACTAAGCTAACGGAAAAGACTTCAGTGGCCACAGACAACATAAAATAAACTTTACAAAATTAGTTCAGAAAAGTTAATTAACTAACAAACAAACAATTTCTACTACAAGCAGCAAGAACAAGGCCTCGCATGGTAAAGAATCTGATTTCCAGAGTTGCTACATTATAATACTAAAAACGTCCAGTTTAGAACCAAAGTTATGATGCATGCAAAGAAATAAGAAAGCATGACCTATACATGGAGAAAATAAAACGGTCCTTGAGGAAACACAGATATTGAATTTAGTAAAAGACTTTAAATAAACTATTTAAAATATTTTCAAAGACCTAAAGGAAACCATGTGCAAAGAACTACAGGAAACCTTGAGAATATCACACTAAATAGAGAATATCAATAAAGAGACAGAAGTTATAAAAAGGAAACAAATAGAAATTCTAGGGTTGAAGAATACTAATTGAAATGAAAAATTCACTAGTGAAGTTCAACAGCAGATTTGAGCAGGTAGGAGAAAGAGTCAGCGTACTTGAAGATAAGTCAATTGAGATTATGCAGTCTGAGAAGCAGAAAGGAAAAAAAAAGAATGAAAAAAATGCATAGAGCCTAATCTGTGAGACACCACCAAGCATACGTTATTAACATATGCATAATGGAAGTCCCAGAAAGAGAGGAGGAAGAGAAATGGGGAAAAAGAATATTTGAAGAAATAATAGCTGAAAACTTCTAATTTTTTTTTTTTTTTTTTTTTTTTTTTTTTTTTGCAGTACGCGGGCCTCTCACTGTTGTGGCCTCTCCCGTTGCAGAGCACAGGCTCTGGACGCGCAGGCTCAGCGGCCATGGCTCACGGGCCTAGCTGCTCCGCGGCATGTGGGATCTTCCCGGACCAGGGCACGAACCCGTGTCCCCTGCATCGGCAGGCAGACTCTCAACCACTGCACCACCAGGGATGCCCCTCTTTTTTTAATTGAATAAAAGATTCTTTAAATTCTATAGTGCTTTACAATTTTCAAAAGTTTCACACATATGGTTTCATATAATCCCATAATAACCCTTTCCCCCACCACCACTATAATGTCCCAAAATACTAGGAAATTGAATCCAGCAACATATTAAAAGAATCATACTTCACGGCCAAGTGAGATTTATCCCAGGAATTGCAAGGGTGGATCAACATATAAAAATTAATCAATGTAATGTACCATATTAATGGAATGAAGAAAAACAACCACATGATCATCTGAACTGATACAGAAAAATAATCTGATAAAACCCAACACCCTTATGAATGAACCTGGAGGATATTATGCTGAGTGAAATAAGCCAGTGACAAAAAGACAAACACTGTATGATTCCACTTATATGAAATACTCAGTGTAGCCAAAATCATAGAGAAAAAGTAGAATGGTGTTTGCCAGTGATTGGGGGAGTGGGGAGTTATTGTTTAATAGGTTTAGAGTTTCCGTTTCACAAGAAGAAAAATGTTACAGAGATAGAGAGTGATGATGGTTGTACGTTATAAATATATTTAATACCACTGAACTGTACACTTAGAAATGGTTAAGATGGTATATTTTATGTTAAGGTATTTTACCACAATAAAAAAAGGTGGGGAAGAAAACACCTAACACTCTTTCATGATAGAAACACTCATAAAGCTAGGACTAGAAGGGAACTTCCTCAGCTTGATAAAGGACATCTTTGAAAACCCACAGTTAATATCATACTTAATGGTGAAAGACTGAGAGCTTTCCTCCTAAGATCAGAAACAATATAAGGATGTCTGGTTTTGCCACTTCTATTCAACATTTTACTGGAAGTTTTAACTAGGGCAAGAAAAGGAATTAAAAGACATCCAGATTGGAAAGGAAGTAGTAAAACTATCTCTATTCACAGATGGCATGATCTTACATATGAAAAATCCTTGGGACTTCCCTGGTGGCACAGTGATTAAGACTCCAATGAAGGGGGCCCAGGTTCGATCCCTGGTCGGGAAACTAGATTCCACATGCATGCCGGAACTAAGAGTTCACATGCCACAACTAAGGAGCCCGCCTGTCGCAGCTAAGACCCAGCGCGACCAAAATAAATAAGTAAATATTAAAAAAAAAAAAAGATCCTAACGCAGGGCTTCCCTGGAGGCACAGTGGTTAAGAATCCGCCTGCCAATGCAGGGGACACAGGTTCAAGCCCTAGTCTTGGAAGATCCCACATGCTGCAGAGTAACTAAGTCCATGCACCACAACTACTGAGCCTGTGCTCTAAAGCCCGCTCGCCACAACTACTGAGCCCACATGCCACAACTACTGAAGCCCGTGTGCCTACGGCTGTGCTCCGCAACAAGAGAAGACAGTGCAATGAGAAGCCCGGGCACCTCAACAAAGGGTAGCCCCCACTCGCCACAACTAGAGAGAGTCAGTGCACAGCAACAAGACCCAACGCAGCCCAAAGTAAATAAATTAAATAAATAAATTTACTTTAAAAAAAATCTTAACACAGAAACTATTATACCTAATAAGTGAATTCAGCAAAGTTGTAGAATATAAGGTCAACATACAAAAATCAGTTATATTTCTATACTAGCAATGAACAATCTTAAAATTAAGACAATAATCTCATTTAAAATTGACAACAATTCCATTTAAAATAGTATCAAAATAATACAATACTTAGAAATAAATTTAATAAATACACTGAAAACTACAAAACAGTGTTGAAAGAAATTAAAGAAGATCTTTTTTTTTTTTTTTGCGGTACGCGGGCCTCTCACTGTTGTGGTCTCTCCCGTTGCGGAGCACAGGCTCCAGATGCACAGGCTCAGTGGCCATGGTTCACGGGCCCAGCCGCCCCGTGGCATGTGGGATCCTCCTGGACCGGGGCACGAACCCATGTCCCCTGCGTCGGCAGGCGGACTCCCAACCACTGCGCCACCAGGGAAGCCTAGAAATTAAAGAAGATCTCAATAACAGACATCCCATGCTCATGGAGTGGCAGACAATAGAAAAGAAAGCAGTGTGATCTACAGATTCAATGCAATCTCTATCAAAATTCCAACTGCCTTTTTTACAAAAATAGGCAAGTTGATCTGAAAATTTATATGGAATTTCAAGGGAACCTGAATAGTCAAAACATTCTTGAAAAGGTAAAACAAAGTTGGAGACTCACACTTTCTGATTTTAAAACTTCTACAAAGCTACACAATAAAAACAGTGTGGTACTGACATAAGGATAGATTTTTAGGTTAAAGGAATAGAATTGAGAAATAAGCCTATACAACTACTGTCAACTGAGTTTCAACAAGAGTTTCAAGACCATTCAATGGGGAAAGAATGATCTTTTCAAATAATGGTGCTTGAATAACTGGATATCTGCATGCAAAAGAGTGAAGTTGGACCTTTACCTCACACCATATACAAAAATTAACTCAAAATAGGTCACAGACCTAAATGTAAGCACTAACGCTTTAAAACTCTTCAAAAAAAAACCTTAAGGATTATTTTTTTTTAATATTTTACACTTATTATAGGTAAAGTTTTATAACCTTGGATTTGGCAATCGTTTCTTAGATACAACACCAAAAGCAGAAGCAACAAAAGGAAACATAAACTAGACTTTCATCAAAATGTTAAAATCTTTGTGCATCAAAGGACATTCTCAGGAAGGCGAAAAGACAACCCAGAAGGAGAGAAAACATTTGTAAATCTTATGAGATACATATACATCCTATAAGGGTTTAGTAATCAGAATATACAAAGAACTCTTACAGTTCAACAATGAGGACATCACCCAATTGAAAAATGGGCAAAGGACTTGGATAGACATTTCTCTAATGAAAATATACAAATGACAGGTACATGAGATGCTCAACATCATCTGTCATTAAGGAAGTGCAAATCAAAACCACAATGAGATACCACTGCACACCCACTAGGATGGCTTTACTTAAAAAAAAAAAAAAGGGAAAATAACAAGTGTTGGAGAGGATGTGGAGAAATTGGAACCCTCATAGAGTGCTGGTAGGCGTGTGAAATGATACAGTCACTGTGGAAAACAGTTTGGTAGTTCTTTGAAAAATTAACCACGGAATTACCATAAGACCCAACAATTCCACTCCTAGGTACATACCCAAAAGAATTGAAGACGGAAGTTTAAAAAAAAAAGTTGTACATGAATATACATAATAGACAAAGAATGGAAACAATCCAAATATCCAGCAACTGATGAATAAACAAATTGTGGTACATCCATGCAACTGAATATTATTCAACCCAAAAAGGAACGAAGCCCTGACCCATGCTATGAAACGAATGAATCTTGAAAACATTATGCTAAGTGAAAGAAACCGGACACAAAAGGGCAAATATTTATATAAAAGGTCAAGAATAGGCAAATCCATAGAGATAGAAAGCAGATTAATGGTTGCTAGGGATTGGAGAGAAGGATGAATAACTGACTGAGTAATGGGCACTGAATTTCCATTCAGGATGACAGAAATGTCCTGGAATTAGATAGTGGCGATGGTTGAATAAACTAAAAGCCGCTGAATTGTTCACTTAAAATGATTAAAATAGTGAATTTTGTAGTATGTGAATTTTACCTCAATATTAAAAAAAAAAGACTGGAACGAAATACATCAAAATGATACCTTTGGTGATTTGCGGGTTTTTTTGCTGCTCTATATTTTCCTAAGTGTTTACAATAAACACTTAGTACAATTACAACTCTCCCTTATCTCTGTTGTCATCATCTGAAGCTAGCCTCTCAAACTCTCATGTCCACGCAAATCTCCTGGGGACATTGCTAAAATACAGATTCTAGGGCTTCCCTGGTGGCGCAGTGGTTGAGAGTCTGCCTGCCGATGCAGGGGACACGGGTTCGAGCCCTGGTCTGGGAGGATCCCACATGCCGCGGAGCAACTAGGCCCGTGAGCCACAACTACTGAGCCTGCGCGTCTGGAACCTGTGCTCCGCAACAAGAGAGGCCACGATAGTGAGAGGCCCGCGCACCGCGATGAAGAGTGGCCCCCGCTTCCCGCAACTAGAGAAAGCCCTCGCACAGAAACGAAGACCCAACACAGCAAAAATAAATATATAAAGTAATAAACTCCTACCCCCAACATCTTCTTTAAAAAAAAAAAAAGCTTCCAAATGATGTTTTTGCAACTGGGCCACAGACACCTCCCAACCCTCCACTCCCACCCCGCAGGCAGCGAGGCTCTAGAAGTCAGCAGCAGGAGGACCAGCACAGAAAGGACCATTGCTTCTGGATGCCCTCCCCAGGGAGCTTACGTCGTGCAGGACATATTTACACTAAAAACTTATTCATTATTTATCTGGAATTCATATGTCACTGACTGTCCTGTAGTTTTACTTGCTAACTCTGGAGCCCTGGCCTGGGGTGGAGAGAGGTTGGAGCTGGGAATGCCAGGCAACCTGTTTCTGAGGCCCATGAAGGCAGCTCAAGGCAGCTTGCTTGGCCGTCCTGTTGGCCCAGCAGACAGTCACCCCCATGGTTCACTCCTCGACGGCTTGCCCTTGTGCTGTCCTCCCCCACTGCCCTTGGGTCTGGCTGTCCCCTGAGGAAGGCTTCCCTGGAAGCTGACACACAGACGCAGAGCAGGCTGCCTGGTCCAGTCGCCCACCTGGTACAGGAATCCCCCTCCAGGGCAACCCTGACAGGCGGCCTTACCCCAGGCGGCCCGGTGGTCAGCAACCTCGGGCCAGGAGGCAGCTTTCACAGTCATTACCTCTAGGGCTGGGGACCAGGCAGACTTGGGTTTGAGTGGAGACTTAGGCATGTTACTTACTTTCTTTCTGGGCTCGACATCCACCTGTCACAGGTAGATAACACTTCCTATTCCCCAGTTCTGATGATGAGCCGATATCATTTCTTTTTTTTTTCTTTTCTTTTTAAATATTTATTTATTTGGCTGCACTGGGTCTTAGCTGAGGGTGCTGGGACATGTGAACTCTTAGTTGTGGCATTGGCGGATCTAGTTCTCTGACCAGTGATCAAACCCAGGCCCCCTGCATTGGGAGCCTTAGCCACTGGACCACCAGGGAAGTCCCAAGCTGAGATCATTTCTAAAAAGCACTTAGTGCACTGCCTGGCACCCGGTAAGTGCTCAAGTCATGGGAGAAACCATTGTTTCTTGTTCCCTTTTCCTCCCACAATACCCAGCACAGCACTAAGCTCAGCTGGCATTTAGTGCTTGCTTGTGGAACTGAAACTCAGGAACCTGCTGGAACAGTGAAAAGACACACTGCTCTGACCTAGACCATGACGTGTTATACCTCCCAGCTCCAACTCTAATTTCTGTGACTTGAGGCAAGTCAACTTCTGCCTCTATGCCTTGGTTTCTTTGTCTACAGCATGTGAAACTGCTAACATGCCCATTCGACAGATGAGGAAAGCTGAGGCTCCTGACTTGTGGTGAATGCATGACAGCATCCTGTGCTCTCACACCCAGTGCAGTTCTCTCGGGGACCCCTGCCCTGGGACGCTCCTCTTCTTCCTCCCCTGCCCATTAGCCCTGGTCCTGAGCTGGTGGGCTGGGGGTGTGGTTGACATCTGTGCCTCACCTGGCTGGCCTCAGGGGGGTAGAGTCCATGGGGACGGGGTAACTTGGAGATCCCAGTGTTCTCCCAAAGGCTGTGGTGAATCCTCTCACCTTGTGTCTGTAGTTGGGTCAGCTCTGGCCTATTCCAGAATTCCTATTCTGGCTATTCTGTTATCTTCGGCAGGACTGGGCTTGGCGAAGCTGGACCTGGGCGTGTCCCAGCCTCTCCCTGCCTCTCCTGGTCCCTGTTGTCTTCCTGCAGGAATCAGAGATCATGTGTTCATAACTTTGTATGTTGAGTCTATTTGGCCCTTCAGGGATCAGGGCTGCCTGGCCCCAGGGTAGAGGTGTTGTCTGTCTTGATTCCAGGCCCCAGGCTGGCAGTTTCCCTCACCTCCCCTGTTCAGCTGTGCCAAGACCTCTTCTTTTCTTTCTTGGCTTCTGTCCTGTTTGTACTGTGATTGGCCCAAGAGAGGGTTGTGGGCTGGCAGGTGCCCTACACAGAGCCTGGGCAGCATCCAGGCCTGGCTAGCCCACCCCAGGGCCCCCTGCCACTGCCCCCAGCCAAGCTGGGTCCCCTCCTTCCTGCCCGGCTGAGACAGGGCCTGGAAGGGCACAGTGGCAGGCCCTCTGTGATGCTCCTGTTGCCATGGTTATCCTAGATAAGAAGGCCATAGCATTCTGCCTCTGGAACCTCCACCCATCTGACCAGCTCTGCTCTGCCTGCCGCCGGAGATGGCTCTCTGCTGGGAGGCTGGAGAGCATGGGCTCTACTGCAGTCAAAGTCTCTTCCATGCATCCCCCATCTCTTGGGCCTCTCTTCAACCCCAACAGAGACCACTACCCTAACCAGTAAGACTGTCCCCCTCAGAAACTGACCTCCACTGGAGAGGCGATGATGGGTGGTGGAAAAGGCACAGATTCAAAATCAGAAGACACAGATTCCAATTCCAACCTGGCCCTTTATAACCGCGTTACCTTGGACAAGGCGGGCTTTGGGAATTCCCTGGCGGTCCAGTGGCTGGGACTCTGCACTTTTACTGCCAAAAGCTCGGGGTTCGATCCCTTGTCCGGGAACTAAGATCCCACAAGCCGCGTGGCCAAGGCCAAAACAAAACAAAACAAAACAAAAGGTGGGCTTTGAACTTCAGTGTCCTCCTCTATAAAATGTGGATAATAATGCCATACTTGACTGTCCCTCAGTAATGCCTCTGTGACTTTTCATGGGCTGTACCCCTGATGTGTGAGTGCTGTTCCATCCTTCTCAACTCAAACTCCTACTCATGCTTCATGACCCAACTAAAATGCTCCCACCTCTGAAAAAATTTCCCTGACCTCTGTTCACTTGGCACAGATAGTAGGCCTTGCCTCTCTGTGTTAGTTATTTAAGTGTTTTCTTGGTTTTTACTTAACCATGAGTTCTCTTTTTAAATTTTTAATTAATTTTTATTGGAGTATAGTTGATTTACAATGTAGTGTTAGTTTCTGCTGTACAGCAAAGTGAATCAGTTATATATATATACATATATCCACTCTTTTTTAGATTCTTTTCCCATATAGGTCATTACAGAGTACTGAGTAGAGTTCCCTGTGCTATACAGTAGGTTCTTATTAGTTATCTATTTTATATATAGTTATATATATATATGTCAATCCTAATCTCCCAGTTTATCCCTCCCCACCCTTTCCCCCTTGGTAGCCATAAGTTTGTTTTGTACACCTGTGACTATTTCTGTTTTGTAAATAAGTTCATTTGTAGCCTCTTTTTTAGATTCCACATATAAGTGATATCATATGGTATTTGACTTTCTGTCTGACTTGCTTCATTAACCATGAATTCTTGGAGGCAGGAATCAGATAAGGCTCAGTTCTGGCGTTGGAAATAGTTTGTTGACTATTTTGCAGAATGGAAAGCAGAAGAGACCGACACTGATGGGGTTGGGCCCCATCCTTGCAGGGGTCAATCCTAGGGCCTTTGTCCAAGATGGCTTGAGTCAATCAGTGTTTGCTGTGGCCTTTCTGTGTGCCTGAGCCATGCCTGACTGGCTGGGGACATTTTCATGGCCAAGACCCAGTGGGAAAGAGAGTGACATGTCTGGGGTGTGCCTGTCTTAGCAGTGGGGTGTGGCCAGGAGCAGCTGCTCATGGGGTGTCTCTGGGGATATCCTGGGGCATCTGGGAGGGAAGGGGGCTGGGGTGGCACAGTCAGCTGGTCCTGCTGGGATTTGGGGGAATTGCCAAGGAACCTGTGGTTCAGGGAAAGGGAGGGAGGACTCCAGTGTCTCCCAACTCCCTCTCTATAGCTGCTTGTCAGGCTCAAGGAGATGAAGGTGCCATCCAGTGCCAGTTTCACCATCCACCCAGGCCCTGACCAGTGGACCAGGCTTTCCAGGCCAAAGCCAGCTGGCCAAGGGCGCCCTCCAGTGGCCACCACAGGGGAGGCAGGAACCTGACTCCACAAAGGCAGGTGGTTCATTTATTCCGCCTAATTGAACATCTTCATGCCAGGTGTGGTGCTGGGCACATGTTTCAATTTTAATTTTAAAGTATACTTATTGGGCTTCCCTGGTGGCGCAGTGGTTAAGAATCCGCCCGCCAATGCAAGGGACACGGGTTTGAGCCCTGGTCTGGGAAGATCCCACATGCCGCAGAACAACTTAAGCCCGTGAGCCACAACTACTGAGCCCGCGAGCCTAGACCCCATGCTCCGCAACAAGAGAAGCCACTGCAATGAGAAGCCTGCGCACCGCAACAAAGAGTAGCCCCCGCTTGCCGCAACTAGAGGAAGCCCGTGCGCTGCAACGAAGACCCAATGCAGCCAAAAAAGTAAAAATAAATAAAATAAATAAAAAACAATAAAATAAAATATACTTATTAATCATCTGGTAAATGGAAAGCCCTCTCTTGAGTGTTGATATGTGCTGGTGGCGGGGGGGAAGAGGGAATACAAGGAAGGGAGAAATTCCCTCACAGCAACGATCCTCAACCTACACCATCAACTAGACTCACCTGGGGAACTTGAAAAACACCAACCACTGGGCCCCACCCAGACCAATTGACTCTGGAGGGTGTGGCAGAGGCACCAGGGGTTTGTAGATGTTCCCCAGGAAGAGTTAACAGGCACGAGAACTCTCTGGTTTGGGGAGTTGACTAAAACATTTCCCGTCCTTCATTCTCACCCAGCTGCTGAGGTAGGCGTTATTCTCCCATTTCACAGATTAGGAGACTGAGGCTCAAGTGAACCTGCCCCTTTCCCCAGTTAAGGACAGTGGTGGGAAATAAGTCTCCCACAGCACAGGCAGCAGGGATGCAGCAAATACTCCTAAAAGATGGTCCCTGATCTCTGAAGAGACTCCCTTATAACAGTAATGGTGTGATTGTTTGCTGTGATGAGAAAAGTACCCAAGGTTGTTGTCAAATAATTTTTTTTTCAGACAGAGAATTATAAAGGCAAAATACTGTGCACAAAAATCGCCTGCAATCTCAGCACTGTTAACACTGAGGAGTGGGGTGGGGGTGTGGGGACGGGCAGTAAAGGGGAGAGTGAAGGAGAGAAGGAGCGGATTTATTGTAAGGCTCAAGGTCACATTGTAAATCAGGGCTTCGGAAGTGTGGTTCAGAGACCACTGGTATTATAATCTCCGCAGTGCTTGTTAGAAATGCAGCATGCCTCAGGTCTCAGAATCAGACTCTGGAGAAAGATCCTGAGAGGCTGAATGTTTAACAAACATTCCAGGCTATTCTTACAGCCACTGAAGACCAAGAGCCACTGCTGCTTCAAGCTTTCACTTAATACAAGAGGAGATACATCCTAGACCCCCATCACTTCTAGCGACTTAGGGTTCTCACATATGGACTGATGTATTAAAATGTATGAAACCCGCTGTTGAGATATCAACCAGCTGCCCTTGGGGACCTGGGCACATACTTCCCTATTGCACAGGCTAGCTGGGAGCCAGCAGCAGAAACACTGCTGTGTCATCCCACGCCAGGCCCAGTCCCCACGCAGCAGCCCCCTTGCCCCCCTTCTCCTTCCATAACTACAAACCAACCTCACTGGATCCTGCCAGCCAATCACAGCCCGAATAACCTATGATGTCACCAGCAGCCAATCAGAGCTCCTCACGAGTATATGCTGAATTCTGTCATCTTAATGAGGTGATGGAATTCTAAAGCAACGCCATCCTTTTCACAGAGGGACACTGAGGTACAGAGGGGAGAAGAGGCCCACGCAGGGTCACTTCACCAGGTGGCAGAGCCAGGACTAGAAGCCAGGACTTCTGCCTGTGGTCCAATGTTCTTTCAGGTGCCCGAAGTGCTGCCAAAGCCCACAGGGCCTGGGCAGAGGCTCCCCTCTCTGGATGGCTCCTGACACAGGAGATGAGGTCCAAGGCCCTGGCCCCTCCTCCCCACAGCTCTCCCTCCAAGACCTCAGGGGTCAGAAACAGATGCCTCAATCTCCGGAGTCTAGGGCCCAAAGGAAATGGCAGGCTAGTCAGGGCCCAAGGTGGTGGGGGCGGTTGCCCCCCATTTCAGCCCTGGTCTCAGCTCAACGCCCCACACCCCCGGAAGGAATTAGAGGCCAGAATGTGCTGCCTGCTGCTTATGGGCAGATTACAAGAAGGGGGCCAAGACAAGGGTTCCTTTGTGGAGGCCCTGGCTTAGGGAGTCAAGTGACCACTTAGCACACACGTGGGCAGTGCCAACCCCTAAATGGGCAGGGACACTGGCCAGAGGACCCCAGAGAGTCCCACCAGTCCTGTGGCCAGACCTTTTGTGGGATCGCCTGACCAGCCTGGAGCCCCAACTGTGAGTAAGGGCTACCCCAGAAGGCTGGGCTGGGACATTGAGGGCCTTTGGGGTAGATAACCTGTACATGTGCACACGATGGATACACACAGGCAGCACACGTGCAGGTGTGTGGGCACCTGTGTGTCTGTGCAAAGGCCCTGAGGTAGGAATGAACTTAGGGAACGCCAAGCACAGAGACAGCCAGTGTGGCTGCATCAGAGCAGGTAAGGGGAGGATGGGGTGCCAATCATTGCTTCAGTAAATTTTTATTGAGCACCACATATGAGTACACAATAGGAGCTCCATTCCCAGGAGGGAATAGGCAGTAAACAAGCAGGTAGCATGCAAAATATAATTGCAGTTATAACATGATAAGTGCCATGTAGAAAAATGGAGCAAGGCGAGGGGAAGAGAGGGCCAGTGGTACTAGGGTGTTATTTCCAGGTAGGGTGGTTGCGGGTATCCTTTCTGAGGAGGTGATCTGAAGTGGGAGTGAGCCATACAGTTAGATTAGGACGAGCATCCCCAGGAAGGAGGATCAGCAGGTGGAAAGGCCCTGGGGCCACCATTCAGTAAACATCTCCACCAGCCAGGGTGGTGCCAAGGCTGACCATGCCCCTTACCAGTTCTCACTCCAGGGTGGTTGATGGAGCTTGGGGAGCTACTGAACGTGATGGGCTCATAACTCAGGAAGGAGCCCAGCATGAGGACATTTCTGTTGTTGCCTCTGTGGTACAATTTAAGGGCACAGACCTCTCTGTGTCTTCTGTGCCAAGGCTATGGACAGTCCCTGAGCTCACTTTCCTGGCTTCTTGGAGGTCACCTCACCGCCCCCCTCCCCGTGTCCAGATGGGAGAGCTGAGGCCCAGAGAAGGGAAGGGTCCTGGAAAAGGTCACTCGTGTCCTGGACAGATTCTGAAGAGGTCCCTGCTCCTTCCTGGCCCCCCCCATCAGTATCCCTCTCTGTCTGTTCACCAGCACCCAAGCCCACCTGCTGCAGCTCAGTGCCTGGCCATGACCGTCACCTACTCAAGCCAAGTGGCTAATGCCCGTTTAGGTTCCTTCTCCCGCCTGCTGCTGTGCTGGCGAGGCAGCATCTACAAGCTGCTCTACGGCGAGTTCCTCATCTTCCTAATCTGCTACTACATCATCCGCTTCATTTACAGGTACAGGGGGACAAGCCAGGGCTTGGAGCTCCTGGGTGCCTCCCAGCCATCTAGGGGGCCAATGCACAGAGACAGATAAGGCTGAGCTGGGCTTGTGGTCAAACCGTGGGGCCTGAGGCCTGGGGGCTGGGGAGGAGAGAAAAGGAGGCAGCCTTGGGGGGCAACTCAGTGTAGGTCGGAGCATCTCAAACACCCTTTCCTCAAACCGAGGGAGGGGCCTTGGAACCCAGGCCTTACCTAGTCCCACTCAGTCAGCCTGTTTCCCTGAATCCCACATAGACTCACAGGCCCATATCATACTTTTTTTTTCCCAATAAAAATGTGTATTTAAACAATAAAAGACAGCTAAAACCACAGAATATATGACAGCATTTTTAATGGAAAAAGCATTAATGACGGCAATGCATTAAAAAATATTAACTACATAAAACTCTTGAGTTCATAATGTAAATACTAATAACAAAGCATGTTCATTTTCTTTGGTTGTTACTAGGGTATCAACATATTTAAAAAAATTAAGACTTTATTTTTTAGAGCAGTTTTAGGTTCGTAGCTTAACTGGGCGGAAGGTACAGAGAGTTCCCATATACCCCACCCCTCCTGCTCCACCCACTCAGCCCTCCCCCACTATCAACATCCCACCCCACTGTGGGACACTTGCGATGACAGATGAACCCACACACACAGACACGTCACTGTCACCCAAAGTCCATAGTTCACCTTAGGGTTCACCCTTGGTGTTGTACATTCTATGGGTTTGGACGAATGTATAATGACTTGTATCCACCATTACAGTGTTGTACAGAACAATTCCATTGCTCTGTGTTCTGCCGATTCATCCCTCCCTACCAGATATTTTTTTTAAAGACCAAACACTCCTTATTTCAACCTGCTTTCAAACAACTGTCTTTTGGATCCTTTAAAAAGGTCAGTGGTGCCTAAAGCTGACCCCTTCAGCAGGACCTGCCTTCCTCCACCTCATAGAAAACCTCCTGAGGGTTTCTCCTCCAGGCATGGAGCAGAGGGCCCATTGGGGTTTCGGGGCGGCGGGAGAAAGAGGGGGACCTGGCTCAGGCCACAGGGGGGGCCCCAGGCAGGCGAGTGAAAGGGATAGGGAGGTGAGGCTGCCACTCTCCTACCCTGGGACTGGCTGGACCTGGGACCGGTCTCAGCCATCTCCTCCCAGTGTCTACACATCTTTCCCCCCACCCCCCGCCTTCCCCAGGATGGCCCTCACGGACGACCAGCAGGTGATTTTTGAGAAGCTGACTCTGTATTGTGACAGCTACATCCAGCTCATCCCCATTTCCTTCGTGCTGGGTGAGCTCCCCCCTCCGCGTGTTGGGGTCCCAGTGGCTGCTCCAGGCTCCAGACAGGCAGATCATGAAGAGCTAGCTGGGGAAGGCCAGTGGCACGTCAGTGCCTCTCGGTGGTTCAGGGAAACGGGGAGCCTGCAGCCAGAGAGACTGAAGTTAGACATTAGGAAGGCTGTCCTGCTGTTAGCACTCAAGACCCACTTTCTTTTTTAAATTATTATTATTATTATTATTTTAAACATCTTTATTGAAGTATAATTGCTTTACATTGCTGTGTTAGTTTCTGCTAAGACCCCACTTTCTGAGGGCAGCGCCGACATTACAGTAGTCTCTGGAGCCTTGCGCAGGAGGGGAGGTACCTGGCGGATTTCTGGGAAAGCAAGCGGGGCCAGAGAGAGAACTCAAGTCTCTCGTGCCTTCATGCGAAGCTCTGATGGCCTCCCCTTCCCGAGCGCCCTCCAGGAGGGCTGGTGCTGGGCCCAGCCCCATTAGAAAGATGGAGAAACCGAGGCGTCGCCCTCGCTGGGCTCTGGCCGCAGCGTGGGCCTTCGCCCCTCGCGCCCCCGCCCCCCTCCCGCCCCTCCTGCCCAGGCTTCTACGTGACATTGGTCGTGACCCGCTGGTGGAACCAATATGAGAACCTGCCATGGCCCGACCGCCTCATGAACCTGGTGTCGTGCTTCGTCGAGGGCAAGGACGAGCAGGGCCGGCTGCTGCGGCGCACGCTCATGCGCTACGCCAACCTGGGCAACGTGCTCATCCTGCGTAGCGTCAGTGCTGCGGTCTACAAACGCTTTCCCAGTCCCCAACACCTGGTGAAAGCAGGTGGGCGGGGCCGGGCGAAGCAGTGGGCGGAGCCAGAGGCTGACGAGGGCGGGGCCGGAGCTGCAGATGGGTGGAATCAGAGGCCCCAGGGCTGAGGATTGGGTGGGACCAGGAGCGGAGTGGGGTCGAGACCTGGGACGGTGTGTGTGTGTGGGGGGGGGGGTATCTGAATTGGGCGGGGCGAAGTCAGGGGTCTAAAGGCTGGGAGAGGCCAGGAACAGACTCTAGGAAGATAGGGCTTTGAGATAGGGCTAAGAACTCTTGAGGGATGAGGGAAGAGTGAGGGTTGAGGGCCAGAGTGGGGCTTTGGGAACTGGGAACTGCCCTTCCCCTTCCTGTTCTCCGGTTTCCAGTCTGTACGTCAGCAGTCTCACTCTCCGGCCTTGCCTGACCTGATCCTGGTTAGTAAGACAGATCCCTCTCACGTGCTAGCCCAGAGCAGCACAAAGTAGACACGCAGTGATAATTTGCTGAAAGAAAGAGGATGGCAAAGGAGCTCTGAGGTCCCTATGGGCTCAGCAGGGACTTGGTTTGAACTCTGGGTCCCACCCAGCAGGGCCTGGCCAGCCACCCCTTCTGCAGGTTCCGCTACCCGCTGTCTTCTCCACTCTACCCCGCAGGCTTTATGACCCCCTCGGAACACAAGCACTTACAAAAACTGAGCTTGCCACACAACTCATTCTGGATGCCCTGGGTGTGGTTTGCCAACCTGTCAACGAAGGCCTGGATTGGAGGTCGAATCCGGGACCCTGTCCTGCTCCAGAGCCTGCTCAGCGTGAGCCCGCTGTACACATGGGGCTGCTGCAGAGCGGGGAGGGTCATGCCCCACGTGGAACAGGTTTTCTGCAAAGAGAAAGTTTGAGCCTCTGAGGGTCTTCCCAGAGCCTGACTTGGGACTGTAGGATCTTTTCCAGCAGGATTCCATAGCCCAAGGTGGCCCCTTTCCAATTTCCCCTCCCCTCCCCTCTCTAAAGTGAACCTCTGATATCCTGGTTCCTTTTTGATAGTTGAGGAGGCTGAGGCACAGAGAGGTTAAGTGAGCTGTCCATGACCACACAGCCAGGGCTGGACCATGAGCACAAGACCCTGGTATCTGGGGAAGAGCTGGGGGGTGAGCCTGGGAGAGCAGGTGATGGTCAAAGGCCCAAACTTCCCTCCTGCCCCCCTAGGAAATGAACACCTTGCGTACTCAGTGTGGACAGCTGTATGCCTACGACTGGATCAGTATCCCACTGGTGTACACTCAGGTGAGGACTAGGCTGGCGAAGCTGCCCCTTTGGGAAACTGAGGAGGACCTGGGAAGCAGCCTATGATGGAAGGGCTCACTTAGAGGCTGAAGAAGAGGCTCACCCTGGGAGTCAGGTCTGGACTTGGCAGGTTGACTCTAGTGCCAAGTTCAAAGAGTCCAGGTCCCTGCCTGGTCCAGGTGGTGGAGGCAGTGTGATCATGCCCATTTTAAAGAGGAGACCACAGAGACCCAAAGTCACACAAGTGTGCAACTCAGAACAAGACCCGTCCTCCCAGCCTAGGGAGCTTCCTGATCCCACGGTCCCCAACCAGCCCATTTCTGCCAACACCTCCTTTCCCTCCCAGGTGGTGACCGTGGCGGTATACAGCTTCTTCCTGGCTTGCCTGATTGGGCGGCAGTTTCTGAACCCAGCCAAGGCCTACCCCGGCCACGAGATGGACCTCGTTGTACCCCTCTTCACATTCCTGCAGTTCTTCTTCTATGCTGGCTGGCTGAAGGTGAGCCTCCCCGGGACAAGGCCAGCTGTGGCCCAGGGAGTCATGGCCAGTTAGGAGAGGAGGGTCCCTACATAGTAGCTTTGGAGACAGTGGTCAGGCGGGAAGGGCATCACTGAGGGGGGTGGAGAGGTGGACATGGCAGGAGCCAAGGTTTAAGGGTGGGAGCAAGGCTGCAAGGGGTTCCACCTGAGGATTTCCAGAGCCTCACCTACCCCCAAGGTGGCAGAGCAGCTCATCAACCCGTTTGGAGAGGATGATGATGACTTTGAGACCAACTGGATTGTCGACAGGAGTTTGCAGGTATGAGGGGAGGAAGAGAGCCTGTCCCACGGCCCCTCCCCAAACTGGACCCAGGAAGGGGGCCCCACAGTTCTGTAGGGAGGCCTCACAGTGAATTGCCCAACCATTTACTCACAGGATTCTCAGCCTCACTTTTGAGGCTACAGGCTGCATCAGTCTCTCCTTTCACAGGAAGGGAAACTGAGGCCCAGAGAGAGACAAGTGACCTCTCCAAGTCACCTGGCAAATTCATGGTCCTGCTTGGACTGACCTTTCTGTTGGACTTCTCCTTCTGTCCCCAACGACCAGGTGTCCCTGTTGGCTGTAGATGAGATGCACCAGGACCTGCCGCCGATGGAGCGAGATATGTACTGGAATGAGCCAGAACCACATCCCCCCTACACAGCCGCTTCTGCCCAGTCTCGTCGGCCCTCCTTTTTCGGCTCCACCTTCAACATCAGGTGGGAAGTGCCAGGGAACCACTTCGGTGGGTAGAAAACCCCAAGTGCAAGGGCCTGCCTAGGAACTTAGAATAGTATTAGTTAATGCATATTGGGTGCCTATTAAGTGCTGGGCATTGTACTAAGCTCTTTACATATATTAGCTATTCCCCCCCCCATCCCGCTCCAATAACCTTGGTTTGTTATCTCCGATTTTCAGATGATTAAGTCCAGGTTCAGAGAGGTTAAGTCAGTTGCCCAACCCAAGGTCACATAGCTAGCAAGCAGCACAGGTGGGCCAGGTATGTCTGGGTCCAACTCCACACCCTTAACCCTTACCTTGTGCTGTGTAAGGACTCTTTTTTTTTTTTTAATCTGCTTTTTTTAATTTTATTTATTTTATTTTTATTTTTTTATTTTTTGCTTTATAACAAATTAAATCAGCTATACATATACGTATGTTCCCATATCCCCTCCCCCTTGCATCTCCCTCCCACCCTCCCCATCCCACCCCTCCAGGCGGTCACAAAGCACCCCTCCAGGCGGTCACAAAGCACCGAGCTGATCTCCCTGTGCTATGCGGCTGCCTCCCACCAGCTATCTACCTTACGTTTGGCAGTGTATATATGTCCATGCCATGTGTAAGGACTCTTAAAGCTATAAGGGCTCTTAGGTAGTCTCCAATCTAAGCCCCACCCCTTATCCAGAGTTGGAAACTGAGGCTTAGAGAGAGAAGGGACTTACTCAAGGGCAGTCAGCGATTAGTGATGCAGCTGGGATGTCAGGGCCTGGTTCCTGACTCTGGTTCAGAGCTATGTTTCCTGATAAGCCAGGGTGTTGGGATGGGGAGTGGGAGTGGGGTTCCCTGGGCAAGGGAGCAAGCAAGAGGCTGGGTCATCACAGGTACCTTCAGAGTAGACTTCTTGCTACAGAGTACGGGCCTCAGGTCAGCCCACAGCAGCCACATTTTCCCCCACATGGGTCCTCTTTCCCTGATTTGGTTAGAATCTCTTTTGAGCTGTAGCTGGGCCACGGCGGGCTGAAGGGGCGCCCCAGACAGCTCTCTCTCCCTAGGATGACAGAGTGGAGGGGACTTTGGAGAGTGTTTGCTGCATCCCAGGGTCTATCCCATCAAGGTTTTCTTCCACAGTATTAAAAGCACTGTTCTCTTTTTAAGAACCGAATATCCTATTAAGCTGTAATTAGAATTAGCTAGAGTCTCTAGTTGGTGTGAGGAAGGTTTGGATAAGTGATCAAATGGTCAAGGATGGAGGCTTGCTTAGGTCAGAAACATTGCTGGAGGTCGCCTCTGAGTTTTCCATGGTTTGTAGCCCAGCTGCTGGGGAAGGAGGGTAACAGAGAATAATAACACATAGACCTTGCCTCCAAGAAACACACAATGTAGTGAGGGAGCTCAAACCCAGGGCCCAGACTCTGGATACAAGGTACAAAGTACTGGATGCCTGGGCAAGGTACAGAGTATAGAACAGAGATCACCTTTGGCTGCCTGAGAGGTGGCCTCCAGCTGGACCTGGAGCTGGGCCTTGAAGCATGGGGAGAATTTGGACGTGGGCAGAGGTGGCCACATTTAGGGGTGGGTAGGCTTTCTCTTGCAGAGTAAAGGCTTTAGGCTCCCAGGAAGCCAGACTTCTCTCTGGGGGGATACTGCTCCCCAGTGGAACCACAAATCCCTGGCTTACTCAGAGTCACTCCTGAGCCTCACGTGACCATCCATACCTGGGGAAGAGTAGTTCAGATTGCCTCAAGTGAGGGGTTTCAAAGGGAAAATGTGGGTGCTGAAGAGGAAGCCCTTAAATACCAGGCTAGGGAGGGAGCCACAGAACAGTGAGGTGAGCTCGGCCAGGAGGGATTAATTGAGAGGTACAGGATGGATCAGCAGAGAGGTGAGTCAAATGTGAGGTGAGGAAGACTGTGTGTCCTGGGCCTTGGGCCAGAGGGAGAAGAGAGGGTAAGGGAGAAGTCAGGTCAGGCTTCAGGCCATTGTCCGCCCACTAACCCGAGTCTCCTGTTTCTTTCTAGTCTGGGTAAGGAGGATATGGAGTTCCAGGCAGATCCGGAGGAGGAGCAGGGTGCTCACACTGGCATCACTGGCCGTTTCCTAGGGCTGCAATCCCATGACCGCCAGCCCCCCAGGACAAACTCAAAGACCAAACTACTGTGGCCGAAGAAAGAAATCCTCTCCTATGAGGGCCAGCCCAAGAATCTCGGGGGAGCCGGATGGGACACCAGTGATCAGGAAGGCAGCAAGGCCTGGAAAGGGGAGGATGCCTTCAAGTCCGCTGTGCTATATGGGAGGTCAGGCTACCACAGTGCCCCCCAGACACCCCTCAGCCACACCCCTATGGTCTTCCCACCTGGACAGTCAGCACCCTCAAGCCTCTGCAAAGTCTCAGGAATAGATGACACTGTCAAAGACCAAAGCCTTCAGCCTGCAACTCCCAGGTCCAAGAAGAGTTTTGAATTGCTCCCAGAGAGTGCTGGGGCCTCAACGGAGCACCCGGAAGTGAGTCACATGAGGAGGAAAACTGTTGAGTTTAACCTAACGGACATGTCAGAGGCCCCTGAACATCTCAGAGAACCGCATTTGGGACAGTCGACAAGCAACATACACACTATACTCAAAGATCGTGGCGATCCCTATTGGGCCTTGGAAAACAGGTCTGTCCTCTACCCAAACCAGGGTCACTAAACACCCCAGCCCACCCTACTTCCAGTAGGAAGCTGGTGGGTGGTCCCCACCAGCTTCCTTTGCTCTGAAGCCCACCCTACTTCCAGTTTTCCTATGGTCCTGTGGCTGCCAGCCAGGGCATGCCCAGCACTGGCTTGGGGCACACACCTGGCCGCCACAGCAGGGGCTCTAAGTGTTGGCCATTTCTGCTTATTTCACCCAAGAGCCTGACTCACCAAGACTTCTCTGGGGCCCAGGTATAGGAAGATGAGGTTGCACCGACAAGAGTAACGCCGAAGGGCCACTAGGCCAGGCTTACATGGGCTGACGTTACCAGTGGGCCCAGCTCACCTTAAGCAGGGGTGGCAGACATAAAAACACAGGCAGAACTCGGGACTCTAGACTGTAGCCCAAGAACTCAACTTACTGCCCAGGCTTAGCTGGGAGGCCGCATATGAGCACTCCCCCATAACCAGTGGTGGTCCTGAAGCACTCCTGGAAAGGATGCCACATTCCTGGGAACTGGCAGATGATAAGGTGGGGCAATCCAGGTCCCCTGGGGTATCTTACTGCTTTGGGGACCTAACCAAAAGACTTCTGAACTTAAATGAGCTCTTCATGCACCTTTGAGGTCAACCTAAAGCTGTCACAGTACCACCAGATGTTTGCCTTTATTCCAGGTTCCCCGGACACTCACTCACCCAATTAGACCCACCCCCCCCAACCCCAGCCCCCAATCACGATGTGAAAGGGAAGTGTAACTTCCATTTCTAATGATTTTCAAACAGTTATTCTGAGATCAGAATACCTAGCTTTGTATTGAAAACTGAAAAGGCCTAACACCTGTCATACTCCAAGAGCCAGATGGAAACTTACAAATCCCTGTGGCTGGTTTAGGAAACAATGTTGATGTAGTTGGTTAGCAAGGACCCAGACGGCTCCGCAGTCTTCTAACACTACTCACTGGTTAATATTCAAGATGTCTCAACCTCTTCCCTCCTACTGCAGCTATTTTCCTATTGAAATGAAGGGATCTTTCCATACTCATGTAAACTTTGCTCAAATTCTCACTAGGGATGAAGCACATTCCTAGCCTGCTTCCCAAGGGGGATGCTTCACCGGCCTGGTCCTACCTGCGTGTACACCACCAGGACACTGATCCAGTCATAGCCATATAGCTGTCCACACTGAAGAATATGTCCCTACAACAGCCTGAATTAAATGGTTACCTTAATGGAGAACAAGAATCAGTAGCTTCAAGTCTACTTTAAGCCTTAAAATGCTTTTTGTACATATAAATTGTGAAAGCCAGAACTACTGGAAACATATAAAAACACCTAATTCAGAATCAGGAATCCTTAAGTCCTGTCTGAATTCAAAACACTCAAGCTTTGGTATCCTTCCCAAACTAAGGAATTTAATAAGTAAATACAAACCCTCCTAAGCGTTTCACTTTGATTAGTGTGACTGAACCACGGTGGCACTTACAAATTTAATGAAGATGGCCTAGATACATTTCTAGCCCAACCCAAGAATTCAAAGACAACAGCTGGGTACCAAATTACTTTATTTGAAGGAATGGTACTAAGGAAAAGACTTGTAGATATTTTGGTACAACTTACAGAAAAGGTAAAGGTAACCCAAACATGCATGCACAGCCTTGGTGACCAGGGAAGTCACCCCTGTAGCTACGGGAAGCCAGCCTAAGGCTTAGCTCTCATTATCACTATTTCCCAGGGTGTGCTTGTCAAAGAGATACAGTGCCATGCCAGATTCGGGGGCCCCCATCGTGCGCAAGTTGGTTACGTGGTCACCCAATTCTTTAATGGATTTCACCTGCTCATTCAGATAATGAGTCTCAATGAAGTCACACAACTAGAAAAGAGAACAAGAAAAAAAGTTATTGGGAAGCTTCCCCAGCCCCTAAGACAAATGATTTCCTCCATTTACTCCCAGGTTGCCAATACTCACATGGGGGTCATTTTTCTCAGTGGCCAATTTGTGCAGTTCCAGTAGTGACTGATTCACACTTTTTTCCAAGTGTAGCGCACATTCCATTGCATTCAGCCCATTCTCCCAGTCATCACGGTCTGGTTTCTGAATGAGAGATCAAGTCAGTGCATCTGCAACCTCCACCACTTAAACCACAAATCAGCAAGCATCTAATGTGTAACAACCGCGCTTGGCAAAAGGAACAGCCAAGTTCCCCCTGACAACCGTTTCCAATTTAATATCCTTGCCCATTACTGTCCACCAACTTTAGCTTAGACAGTGGGCCCGAAAAAGCGCAAAAGACAAAAACCCAATGTACCCTCATCTAATAAAGGCAACTGCTGGGCTCAGTGATTTCTGACGTCAGAGGACTGCTAGACAGATGCGGCATGAAGACCCTAGGATCTTCCGTTCACCTTGATATCCTGGAGGAAGATTCGGCCACCCCGTTGGTTCTGCAGCTTCATCAGTTTCTCAGCATGCTCCCTCTCCTCACAAGATTGGTGAAGAAAGTATTTGGCAAAGTTCTTCAAAGCCACATCATCGCGGTCAAAGTAGTACGACTGAAAGCAGTACATGAACATGTTAGGGATTCCCAAAGGAAGGCTAGCCTAGGCTTCCTTCTCAAAGCCCAGCAAAAAAGGGTCTGAGCATAGGAAGACTGGAGCAGGGTGTGTTCCTGGACTGAACATGACAATAATTAGTTTTTACTCTGAAACACAAAAATGAAACTTGGTCCTTGAAACTGAAACTTCGCTACAAGGAACCGTTAGAACATCATGGGAATTGCCTCCACCATGGAACATCTTAAGCATGTGTGTAAGTGCAGAGTGAAGTTCTTACAGCCCCTGTCGAATTTGGTTGAAGAGATGTTGGAGTATTTACCCTGTGCTGTTAGTGCCTTGTCTCCCTCCTCCCTGGGTAATCCGTGTTAAAACATGAGTCGCGGGCTTCCCTGGTGGCGCAGTGGTTGGGACTCCGCCTGCCGATGCAGGGAACACGGGTTCGTGCCCCGGTCCGGGAGGATCCCACGTGCTGCGGAGCGGCTGGGCCCGTGAGCCATGGCCGCTGAGCCTGCGCGTCCGGAGCCTGTGCCCCGCAACGGGAGAGGCCACAACAGTGAGAGGCCCGCGTACAGCAAAAAAAAAAAAAAAAAAAAAAACAACATGAGCTGCCAGTTTACAGCAGGCTGATGGATATGTAAAATTAACCCACTAGGCAAGATAACAGTTGTGGGCAATGCCAACGTATGTAAATATGTTACCAGTAGAAAGCAAAAATTTTAGTCCCTTTTACACCCTTGCTGTATTCAGTTGTTCCTGAAATGCAATGACAGTCATAGAAATCCAGGCGTATTCCCAACACATCCGGAACACGTCTATTCTTGGATGATTTGCAAAACGTAGTAAGACAATTATAACTAAAACTCCTACCACACCGATTAAAACCAGGATTTTGGAAAACTGATCCCACCGATTACTGCATGGAAAATTTTCAGGCCCCGTAACTGTTGATGGACTGTATCCAAGAGCTAAAGGTTCAATTACGCCACAACCCTTAGACACAAAAAAGATAAAGAATACGGGTGGCAGACAACTCGGTGTCGGCTGAAAGGGAGATTTCTAGAAATATGCTTCAATTCAAGCGGGACTTAAAGAGATAAGCAGAGCAGAGGTGGAGGCGGCTGTTCGGCCCACGAGAGATAAACCACTTCGCACCAGCCCCCATAGTTGGACACCATTACCCAGCAGGCTCCGCCGGGCTCAGGGGGATGGGAGCCAGAACTCCTCAGCACCGCCCCCCATCACGTGATCGAATGCAGAAGGGATGGAAATGCGAAAATCCACCTTCCTAACTAAACGGTCGTACTGGTGGCAAGTGTAGCAACCCCGGGAAAAAACTCAGCTCTTTTTAAATAAATTGGGGTGCGCAGAGGCGGCCCTGGCCCACGAGGAAGCACTCCCAGGGGCCAACTGCTCAGAATTTCTGCGCAGGAGTTCTAGAGGACCTCGACCAGCCTCCATTTTCCAGAAGGGCGCACGGAGGCGGGAGGCGGGGGTCCCTCCCGGTAACCACATCCCCGCCCTGCCGCCAGGGAGGCCGCGCCCGCCCCCCGTAGGACCGCCCGCGCTCACCATGGATAGGTAGACGTAGGAGGCGTAGAGCTCCAGGTTGATCTGGCGGTTGATGGCAGCCTCCGAGTCCTGGTGGTAGTTCTGGCGCACCTGCGAGGGGGACGCGGTCGTCATGGCGGGCGGCTGAGGTGAAACGGTGGCGGTGGCTGCGCGGCGCTGTAACGACGGCGGGACCTTGGGGCGATCGGAGGGCGCTGTGAGATGGTGGCGAGGGCAGGCTCTAAGCGGCCGGCCGGAGCGGGGAACGAGCGCCGGGTTCCGTCCAAGCACTGTTGAAGCAAGAAACCGCAGCGACTCTCCGCGAGGACTGTGGCGCAGGTGACTACTGCCTGGCTCTTATAGCGGGAATGGGCGTCAGGCCCGCCGCGGCCAATCACGCCGCCCGCCCGCCGAACTGAGCCCCGCCCCTTCCGGTGGACGCGCGGCCCCCGCCCCGCTGGGGGGTGGGGGAAGGAGGGGTGGGGGAAGGAGGGGTGGGGGAAGGAGGGGTGGGGGAAGGAGGGGTGGGGGAAGGAGGGGTGGGGGAAGGAGGGGTGGGGGAAGGAGGGGTGGGGGAAGGAGGGGTGGGGGAAGGAGGGGTGGGGGCGGCGGTGCGGGTTTGGGTTTCCTGGAGGCTGCAGCTTGTTCCCTGGAGCGTGGGGCTCGTTTCGTGGAGTTGGAGAGAAAACCTGAGCGGGGGCCGGAATCCCAGCTCGGAGCCCTGACCCCGGTGGCGTCCTGGGTCTTGAAACCGACAGGAAACTGCCCCTGGCCCCGGGGGCGTCAGGGCGATTCCGAGGTCCCAGAAGGCACCCTGAGACTTTTGGCCAAGGGCACGTTAAAAATCAGAGCGGTAGAGCCGCAGTTGCCACACCCCGAGGTGATTACTTCGTGATGCAAATAGGGAACCTGGAGGGTGAACGCGGGCCCGAGGAGGCCGAGTGAGTCAGAGGTCGAGCTGGGAAAGGGCTCAATTTCTCTTCCTCAAAGCTTAGAAAGGGACCGAATGCAGGCGGGGTGGGGCCCACGGCCTGTCGCGGGTCGACCCCTCTTCCGGCTCCGGCGACCCGGTCCGCCGTTTGCTGAAAGCAAACATGGCTCCTCGTGCATTTGATACAACAAAGGCTGGGCAAGCCGTGTTTCCCAAGAGACTGCGGAGACCGCCTTCCCGAGGGAACCGTGGGGATGAGCCATTGAATTCTGAGGAAATCGCTGGTAGCTTAAAGCTCAGAGACCAGGGGTTAGAAAATAGAGAAGAAGCCGCTTGGGTCTGGAAAGGATGCCGATGCCGCGAGGCCATTTTGAAAAGGCCTCTTTTATTGGCCCCAGTCCCAGGAGCCTCGGGCTGAGCAGGCCCTACAGGGAGCCACCCCCAGGTTGTCCTTGGAGAGAAGCTAATGGCGCTGAATGAATGTGTGCGACAGATGCCAGGGACCTTGGGGGGGTGGGGACACAGGGGCACTGCGTGTGTCTTGCAGCAGTGTCCCCAGCACTGAATGGGTGTGAATTCGTGGATCGCAGAATTGGACGGAGCTAGGCCGAGCGCCTGCGCCCCAGCCTGCTCTCCTCAGGGTCACTATTCTTAGCCAGGTTCTTCAACACATGGGTGGGAGACCTACCCAAGTACCTTTTCAGGATGTTCACAAACATGCAACTGGAAGCTGGACTTCCAAACCTTTAAAAAACATTTTTTTTTTTAAATTTCAATTAAAAAAAGAAAGAATGAAAAAAAAAGAATGTATGTCTCTATAACTGAATCACTTTGCTGTACAGCAGAAATTAACAACATTGTAAATCAACAATTTCAATTTAAAAAAGGAACTTTACTCAAATATTACGTTGCTGATGGAATTATGGCAGTTTCTCTCTTGCATCTGTTATTCATTTCAAAATGAACATGTGTTACTTTAAGGAAAAAAATTTTTAGTGGGGCTAGAGCTACATACGATAAAATAAGCAGAAGGATGGTGGGAGAATACAGACAAGGAGTGCCTTACCCAGTCTGGGATAGGAAGTCAGGGAAAGCTTCCCTAACAAAGTGACACTTGAGGGGGACTTCCCTGGTGGTCCAGTGGTAAAGAATCCACCTTCCAATGCGGGGGATGTGGGTTCCATTCCTGTTCAGGGAACTAAGATCCCACGTGCTGCAGGGCAACTAAGCCCGCGTGCCACAACTGTTGAGCTCGCATGCCACAAACTACAGAGCACACTCTCTTTGGAGCCTGCACACCACAACTACAGAAGAGAAAACCCGCTTGCCAAAACTAGAGAGAAGCCCGACAGCCGCAACTAGAGAGAAACCCAAGCAGACTGAGGGCCATAATGAAAAGATTCCATATGCCTCAACAAAGATCCTGTGTGCCGCAACTAAGACACGATGCAGCCAAAAAAAAAAGGAAAATAAATATTGAAAAAGAAAAAGTGACACTTGAACTAAGTGTCACTTAGTTCAAGGAAAAGTAAAAGAAGGAAAAGTAAAAGAAAGGTGAAAGGGAGGAAGGAGATGAGGAGGGAATTCCAAGCAGAGAGAGCAGCATATGTAAAGGTATAAGGTGTGGAAATGCATGGCCTATCCAAGGCACCTTAAGAAAATGTGTTGGCCTGAAAGTAGAGTCCATGTTTGTGAAGCCTGGAAGGGTAGTATAGGGGCAAGGTCAGGAAGGGTTGTGTGTCGTAAAAAGGGGTTAAATCTTATCCTGGAGGACATGGAGACCCTTAAGGATTTCTAGCCAGAGAAATAACCACGTTAGTTTTGTTTCTAGAAATCTTACACTGAATCAACAGAAAAACTATAGGGTAAGAGTATGGCAAAGTTACCAGATGCAAAGTTTTCCTATGTGTCAGTAACCAGTTAGACAATGAAGTGAAAGAAAAAATTTCTTCATTTACAATGGCAACAAAAGCTTAAAGTACCTAGGAATAAAGTTACCAAATGTGTGAAGAAAACTATAAATGTTTACTGCTGGACAGAAAAGAAAACTTGCATAAATGAAGAGACACCATGTTTCTACATAGCCAACCTCAGTTTTGCAAAGATGTCAATTCTCCCCAAATTAACTTACAAATTCAGTGCAATTTCTGTAAAACTCAGTGGTCTTTTGGAACCTTGACAAAATGATTCTAAAGTTCATTTGGAAGAGTGTGTAGAAAAGCTGACAAGCATTTGGGGGAAAAAATGTTATGAGGTTAGATTTGTCCTCCCTGATATAAAAAAAAAAGTAGTATAAATATAATATTATAAAGCAGTTGGTACTGGCACAGGAAAAGGTTAGTAGATCAATGCAACTAAACAGTTTTACCCCCATATGAATGGGAACTTGGTACATGCTAAAGTGGCATTTCAATTAGGAGAGAAAGAATGGGTTCAACAAATGATTGTGAAACAATAGATAGTCATGTGTTGAAAAATGACTCAGCATTTCAAAAATACGTTCCAGATGGATTAAAGATCCAAGCCTTAAAAAACAAAAAAACCCCTATGAAGTCATTAGAAGAATATATAGAAAATTATCTTTTAGAATTTGGGGGTAGGGAGTGTTCTTCTGAGGCTGCCTTAAAAAAAAAAACCTATAAACTCATTAGAAGAATATATAGGAAATTATCTTTTAGAGTTTGGGGGTAGGGAGTGTTCTTCTGAGGCTGCCTTAAAAAAGGAAGCCAGCTGGCAGATATGACTACTTGAAAATCTGGACGATGGGAGAACAAGAAGGACCAACTCTTGAACTACACCAAAGAAAAAGTGAAGTCCAAGTCTTCAGAAAACAAAGAGTATGCCAAAGCAGAGAAAATCGATGACACTAACAGTTCCTGAAAGAGCTCCAAAACGAAACAAGATTGCAAAACAGAATGTTACTAGAGTGCCTTGGTTATCAGGTCAGGTGCATTTGATTACAGGAAAGATAAATTTAGAACAGAACTGGCCCCTTTGGCAGTGGGGGTGAAGAGGAAAATAGGGAATCCAAAATTTCTGGGACTTGTAGTATTGAAGTTAGAACTCTTTGTCTTTTTCAACCAGTAAAACATGAAACTAAGAAATGCTTTGAGTAACAAAGGCTGATTAAGATGAATCCTCAGGGTAATGACCAAATCAAGGGCATGGCTGTCACACAGTTTGTTAAAATTTTTGAATGGATTAAGGTAGTTTCTGGGAAGTCCTTTCAGTTGGATCAAGCGCTGGGAGGCGGTGGGGGGGGGGGGGGAGAGCAAAGGGTGTGGTCCCACCAGAGCTTGATGAATTCAAAATACATGGAGTTAAATCTTTGAGAGAGGCATATCTAGAAAAATATTGTGAATGTAGTTATTGGAATATGAAGCTAACTGGTATCAAGTAGGTAAAAAGCCAACAAAATTGTTCTTTTCTTTGCAAAAATGAGTGATTTAATTTTTTAAAATAAAGGTATAACTAACATAAATAAAATGCAGAATCTCAGGTGTTTCATTAAATGTGTTTTGACACTTGAATACAGCTGAAACAAGATGCAGAACATTTCCATTATCCCAGAAAGTTTCTTTGTACCCCTTTCCAGTAGGTTTCCCCCACACCCCTCAAGAAAAGCACTCTTCTGATATTGATTAACTAACTTTGCATGTTCTAGAATTTCATATGGATGGAATCATACAACAAAAATGAAAAGCTGTAAGACAAAAGATGCCGTAAACAAAGTTAAAATATAAATGACAATTAAGTTAGTATTTGTAGCTTGCTAAGTAGTGAAAATTAATAACCATACTCTACAATATATATTCGTATATTCGTATGTATAACCGTATATTGTAGACATATCATCTTCCCTGCTGCTGTATACCGTAAGCTCCTGGTGGGCAGGCATTAGTTCTGTAGTCTCCATCTTGCACTTCAAGCATTTTGCCAGATGCTTGTAACTTGGTCCTCAGTATTTGTTGAATGAATGGATGGCTGCATGACTGAATGTGGAGGATAGTTTCAAGTCAGACAAGAGGGCTGGGTACCTGTTGGGAGGTAACAGCCCTAGTTCTCAGTGAGTAGAAGAGACGGAAAGCAGATTTGAGAGATATGGAGAGGACAGAACAGACAGGATGAGGTAGCTGATCGGATAGCTGTGGAGGGGGGTGGTAAGGGGGGTGGCAGGTGGGCAAGAGAACCCCCAGCTTTTTGGCCCGGGCAGCTGAGTTGCTACTGCCGTTCACTGGATGGGGGCACAGAAGGAAATGCAGTTTGGGGGGAAGGTTGCTGAAGGAGGCCAGCTTGGTTTTGCACTGGATTTGCTGAGTTTCAGGGCCTCCAGGACACCCAGGTGGACAGAGCCAACATGAAGTTGGACCCACCGGAAGGAAGTTGTTCTGGGGCGGAAAGGAGGTTTCTTGGCTCCGTGCTTGGTTAAAACACACGCAGCTGCAGTGATCATCACGGCAAAACTGAGGGGGTCAGCTTGGGATGTAGAAGGTCACTGGGGGAGGGCGGCTGGGAAAAATGAAAGGGCAGTCTTGTGCTGGGGTGTGTGTGTGTGTGTGTGTGTGTTTGCTTGGGCCTGTTCCACACCTTCTGGGAACCCTGGGGTGTCCGAACTGCCGTCTCCAAGCCTCTAGATTCTTCCGAAGCCCTGGCCTGGTCTTTGGACCTTTGTTGACCTCCCTCCCCTCCAGCCCCGGGTCCTCTGAGAAGGTGGGGAGTTTGGCTGGCCTCCCTGGGGACAGCTGACTCTGCGGGAGGAGCCTCAGGCTAGGGAAGAGCCAGGCCCTGTGGTTTCTGGAGGAATCCAGCTCACCCGGGAGGGGGCAGAGGTGGGGGTGGGATGGAGAACTGCTGCCCCACCGTGACTCAGCACTCTGCTGGGCTGGAGGGGTTGGGCTTGGCCTCCAGAAGTGCTCTGTCATCCGGGGGAGGGGAACGTTGGAGGGCTTTACTATAGGGTAAGCCACATTTGGTAGTGTGTCCGGGTGTCCTGGCTGGGCCTGGAACAAAGGGATCTAGTTCACCCACCCAGGCCTCAGATAGTGTTTTTGCAGGAAAGGGAAGGTGTCACTTTTCACACACCCGTTTCTTTTTTGTTTGTTTATTTGTTTTTCTTTTTTTAAATATTTTTTTCTTTTCTTCTTTTCTTTTCTTTTTTTTTTTTTTTTTTGGCCTCGCTGCTCGGCTTGCAGGATCTTAGTTGCCTGCCCAGGGACTGAACCCATGCCCTCGGCAGTGAAAGCGCAGAGTCCTAACCACTGGACCACCAGGGAATTCCCTTTTCTTTTTTTCTGTGCCTGTTTCTTCCTCAGTGCTTTCCTGCCTCACAGTGAGTTCTCAACAGATGCTGGGTCTCTCTTTCCTTTCTAGGGATTGTTGCTATGGGGTTATGATTCCACAGCTGGAAAATCATAGGCCCTGGAATGTTAAGGCTCAGAAAGAACTTCAGAGTTTCCAAATCACTGTATTTTACAGATAAAGAGGTGAGAGGCCCATAGAACGCCAGGGCTTGCCTAAGGCCATCATCACTGGCAGAAACACAAGCTGAAAATGAAGGACAAGGCACATGAGGGCATACAGTGTGGGGTCGTTAAAATGGATAAATTTGTTGCTGGAAAGTGTATATGAAATGATGGTATATGAAAAAGCAGAGCCCAAAATAATTCATTCAAAGCTGATGACAATGAAGAAGAATCACCAGGCTGGAAGCATAGAGGAGGACTGGGAGAGAATGGGTTAAGTGATGTTTTCACTGAAGAGCTGGTGTTTTAAGTGTCTGGGGTTTTCCCTGAAGTTAAGTAAAGTGAAGTGTGCAGGAAATCAGAGTTCAGAAATTGGAAAAAATAATACTGAATCAGATTTGGGTGCGTTTCTGGATGATGCAGCCATAATTCAGAGAGCTTGTCCTTAAGGCATTTCTTGAAAACCCGGCAGTCTAGGTACTCAGGTTTCCCCTTTTCCGGGAGGTTAAGGTCAAGAGCCATGACCTGGGATGTTTGAGGATAACTGAGAATGGAACGCCCACTTTTAAAAATTATTTATTTATTTATTTATTTATTTATTTATTTAGCTTTTGGATGCATTGGGTCTTCGTTACTGCGCGCAGGCTTTCTCTAGTTGCGGCGAGCAGGGGCTACTCTTCGTTGCAGCTCATGGGCTTCTCATTGCGGTGGATTCTCTTGTTGCGGAGCACAGGCTCTAGGCACACAGGCTTCAGTAGTTGTGGCACGCAGGCTCAGTAGTTGTGGCACACGGGCTTAGTTGTTCTGTGGCATGTAGGATCTTCCCAGACCAGGGCTTGAACCTGTGTCCCCTTCACTGGCAGGCGGACTCCTGACCACTGTACCACGAGGGAAGCCCAGAAGGCCCACTTTTTAAGGCAACTCAGGCCTTACCACATCCATGGGAGTTCCCTCCGGGAGAGCCCAGCACACCGCACGTCTGCCAGAGACTTTATCTCATGGACCCTTGCTGTTGTTTGCTTGTCTGCCTTCCCACTGGACTTTGAGCTCCATTTTAACCTGTGTCACCAGACCCTAGCACAATCCGGGGCCCTTCTGGTTCTAGCAGTTTGCAGCCCTAGGGCCCTCCTCTGGAATCATCAGGCCCAGTGGAATAATACCTAATCTCTGCCTTCAGACTGTAGGCCTCTGGAAGTAAGGATCTGGCCTTTGATTGTCTCTTGCTATATCCTTCCAAAGGACCCCCTGGTTATGTGCCCACATTCTGGAAGCTTCAATGAGGTCACCTGGCCTTTCTGAACTTTGATTCTTATATTTATTTACGGTCTCTGGAGCTAGTCCTCCCCCATGCTACCCTGGGTGTCCCCACACACACACACTTTGGGTGCCCTTGTCACCACGATTCATGTTGCACCCCATGAGCTGGTACCCAGCCACACGGCATGCCCACGTCACCCAGTCCAGGCTCAGCCATGCCCACCCTGGCCAAATCAGGAGAGGCCTGGCTCAGCAAAGGGCAGCCTAGGAGAAGGGGAATGAGTAGAGTGGTGTGCTTGCGTTGGCCAAGCTGGGCAGCCAGGAAGTAGAGACTGGTGTCTGCCTCTGCTCTCACCATGTGGATGCGCATTTCACCCACACCCACCCAGGGGAGGCTGCATGAGCACACTCCCACGTCTGCTGGGGGAAGTTGAGGATTGAGGCAGAAGCTTGAATTTCAGGCTGCACTGAGCCGGGGGTGGGGGAGTGGGGGACAGGACACAGAAGCTTGTTAGGAATCTGAGAGGCCAGCGGCCCGGGGCAGAGGGGAGGCTGAAGTGGAGGGCAGCTGGGGGCTAACCAAGCTGGGAGGCAGTAGAATGTAGCAGGAGTGAGTGACTCTCTGACTTTCCCAGGAAGGTCCATAGGTGCGTGCGCTCCAGGCAAGCTAGTTTTTCTGGCTGAGCAAGCAGATGGGGCCCAGTGGCCAGCAGAGGGGAGTCCTGAGTGTTCCAGGAGAGGGTCGGGACCCAAAAGACCTCACCGTTATCGTGGAAGAGGCCCTGGTCAACCTTTGGCTGTTACCAGTGTCCCTGGCCCTGTATTTCCTGCCTGCACTACCAGCTGCAGCCTGGCCCTTCTCTAAGTACCATCGTTCCGGGACCCCTGTGGGTACCAAAATCTGAGGATGCTCCAGTCCCTTGTGTAAAACAGTGTGGTATTTGCATATAACCTATGCACATCCTCCTGTATTCTTTAAATTGTCTCTAGCTTACTTATAATACCTAATACAATGTAAATGCTATGTAAATATGCCAGGGACACGACAAATTCATTTTGCTTTTCAGAACTTTCTAGATTTTTTTTTTTTTTTTTTTTTTTAGTATTTTCAATCCAGTTGGTTGAATCTGTGGACATGGAACCCACAGATATGGAGGGACGATTGTAGTCTCTTTTCTGCCTGTCCCAGCTTTATGAAATGCAAAGGTAAGCACTTCACTCGTCTGCTTAAAACTCCTCCCAGGCTCTCTTCTGCCTTCGGGGTAAAAGTCCAGTCTACCGTGCAGTGAGAGGCCCTGCTCATCTGCCAGCCACTCTCCTCCTGGGCCTCCTCTTCAGCTATTCCCCGCAGCCCAGTGGCGGTCCCCTTGGACTTGGTACATCTGGTCCCTCTGCACGGACTGCCCTGCACTGACTTTTCTGCCTGAAAACAACCCAGCCTTCGACACCCAGCTCACATATCCTCTGTGAGGCTTCCCTCACCTCCCCCTGCAGAGGTGAGAATTTCCATTCTTTGTGCCCTCCAGTGCTCTGAACATTTCTCTGTGGCCACAAGTACTGTAGTGACTTGTTCTGTATCCACCGCCCGCACTGGAAGGGGAGCTCCTGCCCTATTCACCTTGGCAGTGCCTCCCCTTCCCCACCTCGGTACCCACAAAGCACCAGGCTCCCAGACTACCGAGAACTGTGTGTTGGATTAATTTAAGAGCCCAGCTCTTACTCACCTTTCCTGTTATTGATGGATAGGCCTCCCCACCCCTTGCCTCATAGGTTTGCTTTTTCCATCTTTACTTAGGTAAGACTAGCTCTTCCTACTCCCCAAAAGGAAGACAGAATACTTGAGCTTCTCTGGGGTCTGAGGACACTGAGAACACTACAAGGCAGAGCGGTCTGTGACCAGCTGGGCCATGGAAATAGTGATGCCATGGTCACAGGCTCCCTGCTCTGCTGACTGGGTCCCTTTGCCTGCGTCGGTGGCCACAGAGTGTTTCCTTGACTGGAGGAACTTGTGGGAGGTCACAAGGGGCCAGGGAGGAAGAGTAGAAGGATGGATTCTCTCTACTAAAAAATGTGCCACGCAATTTTGTATGGGAGACCTGGAAAAGCCAAAGCAATCTTGAGAAAGAAAAACGGAGCTGGAGGAATCAGGTTCCTGGGCTTCAGACTATACTACAAAGCTACAGTAATCAAGACAGTATGGTACTGGCACAAAAACAGAAATATAGATCAATGGAACAGGATAGAAAGCCCAGAGATAAACCCACGCACATTTGGTTACCTTATCTTTGATAAAAGGAGGCAAGAGTCTACAATGGAAAAAAGACAGCCTCTTCAATAAGTGGTGCTGGGAAAACTGGACAGCTACATGTAAAAGGATGAAGTTAGGGGCTTCCCTGGTGGCTCAGTGGTTAAGAATCTGCCTGCCAATGCAGGGGACACAGGTTTGAACCCTGGTCCAGGAAGATCCCACATGCCGCAGAGCAACTAAGCCTGTGAGCCACAACTATTGAGCCTGTGTGCCACAACTACTGAAGCCCGCATACCTAGAGCCCGTGCTCTGCAACAAGAGAAGCCACCGCAACAAGAAGCCCATGCATTGCAACGAAGAGTAGCCCTTGCTCGCTGCAACTAGAGAAAGCCCGCACACAACAACAAAGGCCCAACGCAGCCAAAAATAGATAAAATAAATTTATAAAAAATAAATAAATAAAAGGATGAAATTAGAACACTTCCTAACACCATACACAAAAATAAACTCAAAATGGATCAAAGACCTAAATGTAAGGCCAGACACTATAAAACTCTTAGAGGAAAACATAAGCAGAACACTCTATGACATAAATCACAGCAAGATCCTTTTTGACCCACCTCCTAGAGAAATGGAAATAAAAACAAAAATAAACAAATGGGACCTAATGAAACTTAAAAGCTTTTGCACAGCAAAGGAAACCATAAACAAGATGCAAAGACAACCCTCAAAATGGGAGAAAGTATTTGCAAATGAAGCAACTGACAAAGGATTAATCTCCAAAATATACAAGCAGCTCATGCAGCTCAATATCAAAAAAACAAACAACTCAATCCAAAAATGGGCAGAAGACCTAAATAGACATTTCTCCAAAGAAGACATACAGATGGCCAACAAATACATGAAAAGATGCTCAACATCACTAATCATTAGAGAAATGCAAATCAAAACCACAGTGAGGTGTCCCCCTTTCAAACATCCCTGCCTTTTGTAATTCTTTGGAATCACTAGCTGGAATTCAACAGCTCTAATTTTTTTCCAACTTGCTCATCTGTCCAACTGTCCTTTCAGTACTGTGGATGTGTATGTGGTAGTAGAGACAAGAATCCAGAAATTTTGCGTTTTCTGGAATTGGTGATTTCTCGAAGAGCCACACCTACTTCCTCACATCCACCCCCCCCACCCCCACCCCGAGTACTGGATCCAGATTTTCCTCTGGGGAGACATCTCCTCCTCTCCAGCCCCTGCCTTGTACTATGGTTAGAAGGGCCTCTGCCCCTCACATTCAGAGGAAGACACATATTCTGTCACTTGCAACACATTTTCCAGTCAATTTACCTTTTAAATCACCTAAAGGGCAACTAATTCCTTCATGGATCACAGAATTTTCAAGCCAGGAAGTTGGTTTTGAGACTATCTAATACTTTCATTCAGCCACTCAAGCAACATTTTTAAATGCCGGCTTTGGGCCAGGCCCTAGATGAAGAGACTGAGACCTCAAGAGAGGAGGGGTCTGACTCAGGGTTTCACAGAAAGTTTGTGGCTGAGTCAAGGACCAGAACCTAGGCCTTCTGACCCCCAAGGCAGCATTCTCTAATTATGCTCCTCTGCCTCCCGAGATTAAATCCCAGTGGCAGTGTTTGCACATGGATATGTGAGTGTGAAAAAGATGGAGGACTATATGCTAAGCAGTGGTCACTGCTTTCTGGGCAAAGCAGAGGTGGTAAAGGCTGCAGAGAAAGGGACAGAGAAGAAGGAGAAAGGAGAAAATAAAGAGCTGTCCATGATCAAAACTACATTTATGAAAAATTCAGCACATATGTACATGAAAATTACACACACACACATACATGAAAATCACACACACACACACATGAAAATCATATACACACACACACACCCCTTGCCTTGTAGCGAATGACTAAAGGAAACAACTGAACAATTCACTTATGCTTTCAGTACTGGGCTGAGCCGTGGCAATACAGTGACAAGTGGGACTCCGTGTCTGCCCTCAGGAGCTCCAGCCATGTCTGACAACGTTCCCTGTGAATGTCTGTAATGACCACCTTGCCTGCCATACCTGCTGGCTGCTAGGGCTGCACTGAGCCCAGATGTCACCTCCCTGGGGCAAGCAAGCAGCAATTAGCAGCTGTGGAATGGGGCCTGTTGAAACATTGCTCAGAACTGATCAGAGCAGATTCCAGATGCCCTGTGTTTCTATCCAAGAGTCAGAGGGAAAGGGGAGCTGTTATCAAACCAATTAGGCACCTGTAGAGGGGCCGTCAAGGATCCTTGCCCCGGACCCCCCAATCTGGTTCACCCTTGTGTTTCTTCTTTTTTTATTTTGGCCGCGCCTTGTGGCATGCGGGATACTAGTTCCCCGACCAGGGATCGAACCAGTGCCCCCTGCAGGGGAAGCGTAGAGTCTTAACCACTGGACCGCCAGGGAAGTCCCTCACTCTTGTCTTTCTAAGCTTTACTAACCTTTCACAGCATTTGCTACCAGCAGCTGCCCTGCGTGCCAGGCACAGTTGCCTGACAGATGGCAGAGCAGGCTGAGGCTGTGAGAGAGAGGTCTCAGTCCCTGCTGGCGTCCCTCCTGCAGGTCCCATCAGCTCTCTGCCTCATCCACACCCGTCCCTGCAGTGCCCCACAGGTCCTGTGTGGGCCCCACCTCTGTGCCTTTGCTTACGTCTTTCCTCCCAAAGCTGTGCCCTTCGAGTTATGAAAGACCTACCCTTCCTCCTAACACCAGTCCAAATCCTGCTTCTGCCGAGGAGTCTTCCAGGATTCGGAGCTAATCTCTTTCTTCCTCTGACATTGGTCCCTTCAGCTTTTACTGAGTGACAGTAGGCACTTGTGCCATTGCATCACCATCCCTCCATGGTCACTGGGAGACCGAGGGCTCAGTGGACACAAGAACTTTGTTTCTTCTGTGCTCCTGGTACACAGGCCTGTGCTCTGGCAAACTGCAGGTGCTCAGTGCAAACTCTGGTTGGATGTAGTTGAATTGTTGTGAAAAGGAGGAATCCTTGCCCCAGGAGCGTCCTTCATTCCCTCAGACATGGTTTTTGCACTTAACTAAGGGTTAGGGAGGACCCCTCCTGCATTTTCTCCTTAGGAGCCCACAATGGGAACCTCAGAGGTGGAATTGAAATGGGTCTCTGGAATTTGCCTGAACCCACCCTCCCTCTTTTTATTTTGGCTGCTCCGCGAGGCATGCAAGATCTTAGTTCCCCAGGGATCAAACCTGTGCCCCCCTGTAGTGTAAGTGCGGAGTCCTAACCACTGGACCACCAGGGACGTCCCTGCCTGAAGCCCTTTAGCTGAAAACTCCTGTGTTCCAAGGTAAGGGGTCCTCAGGCCCAAGCTCCACCCAGCCAGGTGGGTTAAAGTCAATTCCCTTTCTTAAAATGAATCCAATAATAATAAAAATTAATGCTCAATAATAAAAACAAATACTTAATAATAAAAGCTAATACTTTTGAGCCCTCACTAGATATGCCAGGCATGCCATTTGCCAGATGAGAAAACTGAGGCACCGAACTACATAGTAACTTGCCCAAGGACACCTGCAGTTAGGATCCAGAGCCCAGACTCTTTTAAAAATTTTTTTTTGGCCACACAACTTGCAGGATCTTAGTTCCCCGACCAGGGATTGAACTCAGGCCCCAGCAGTGAAAGTGCCGAGTCTTAACCACGGGACCGCCAGGGAACTCCCAGAGCCCACACTCTTAACGGCTCCTCATCCCCCTTCCACTGCCCAGATCACTCATCCCTCTGCTCCAACTCGTTCTCTGCTCGTCACTCCACTCTGTTTGTCCAGGGTCCATCATGGGGTGTCTTCCCCGGGGGTTTAGTAAGTGCTTATGGAACAGGTGAATGGAGTTTGGGAATTCTGTCTGCTTACCCAGGTTATCCCTAGGAGGGTATGGAGGGCATGAGAGGGAAGAACAAAAATGCTGGGTCCAGCAGCACAAACACTCCCACCCCAAGCCCAGCTTCCTGGACACGCTGATACTCTCTGCCACATCTAGGGAAAGGGATGTTTCTGAAAAGTTCCCAGATTTCAGATAGGCTCTCGTCACTGTTAGTGTAAGATCAGAGGGCATGAGTACAGTTGCCTCTTGGCCAGCCCCTATGAAAGGACTCCAGGGAAAAACACTCTGGAGGCTTCTGAGGTTATACCTGGTAGGTAGGATATAGATGCGCCCCTGGGCTGGACAGCTGGTGTTTGTCAAGTGGAGTAAAACTTAAGTTTGTTCTCACCCAGACACTCTAAGGACAAAGCTAGTGGCAGAAGCTGTGCTCTGCTGGAATAAAGAGATAAAGTGACCACTCTTGAGGTCAAGGAAAACCTCCCTGTCTGCACATGCACAGGAAGGCTCCTTGGGGGTCAAAAAGGGGTGGGGCGCCACCCCATAATAAGTGTGGACGTACTCCCCACAGGCCTCTGCAGTGGGATCCATCTTAGCGAAAAGTTGAGCACGCATGTTGGGGAGAGTCCTAGGGCAGGTCAGGCGTGAAAAAAGAAACAAGATAATTGGCCAAAGGTAAACAAAGACCAGAAGGACTGTCCTGTATAAGTGATTTAAATCACCCCTTTACTGCACTCATTCAGGACTCCTGCACTCTTCTCTGGGTGTGTATTTCTGCCTAGCTTCTGACTTAAATAAATAAACTGCTTCTCTGTGTGCTCTCCCATACTTTGTGCTGTGTCTAATAATAAACTTTGTACCTGTTTTTTACATTTTTTTTTGCCTCCTTGCAACATTCTTTCAAACCGAGGAAAGAGCCAGAGCTACTTTGCTTCTAGCCTCTAGCCCCTGGTGGTCTAGTGGCTAGCAGTCCTGGTTTTCATCCAGGCTGCCCAGGTTCAATTCCTGGGCAGGGAATGAGATCTCTCTTCAGGACTGCTCACTGCTGTCTCTCCGAGATCAGATGGATGAAAAAGCTGGGAGGTCTACATCAGTCAGGATGATTTTGATTTCAGGTAATAAAACCCAAGCCACACTAGCTTAGCAACAAAAGGGATTTGTTGGCTTTTGTAGCTGAGAGATCAAGAGAAGATGGGTTTCAGGCATGGTTCCATCAGGTCTCTGCCCCTATTTCTCTGTGATTCTCTCTGGGATCTGCTCCCATCTGTGGAGCTTCATCCTCAGGCTATCTTCCAATAGCATCCAGTGTTGCAGATCTTCTTCCTCCAGAGGTAATGTTAGACATGCCACACACACACTCCCCCCACCCCCCCAGCGCTTCCATTTCATAAGCATTGTCTGATCGGGTCTTACCTGAGTCAGTTGGAGTGTCTGATTCTAAATAGCTGCTTAAGTAAACCTAGAAGATGGAGTTGATGAGTGTTTCTAAGTGGGATTTTGGCCCCAGGGCTCACTGGAGACAGGAGGAGTTTCTGCCAAGTGCTCTCTTGTCTGGCTTGCTGGTGTCATTTTACCAAATAATACAGTTATCTTAGAGGCAGGACATTGGAGCTGGCGCACCCAGGCCTGTGCCCTACAGAGTTCTACCACCATGTGTCTGTGTGAAGACCTATGAGGGGCCCAGCACTCTGATTTTGGAGGCTCCACTGCATACCACAGCAAATACATTAAAATGTACCTACATGCCTCATTCAGCTTAATGGAAAAGTAACAAAAAATAGTTGAGCTCAATTGCAATTGAATAGGTGACAGTGTCACAGTTTGAAAACATTTACTTTTATTTTTTTATTTTTTATTTTTTTGGCCGTGCCATGTGGCTTGTTGGACCTTCATTCCCCCACTAGGGATTGAACCTGGGCCCTCAGCAGTGAAATCACGGAGTCCTAACCACTGGACCACCAGGGGATTTCCAACATTTACTTTGACTGATTTTGGTATTTTCTTTTTGAATTTAGGAACCAACACATTTTCTTGGGCCTTTGCAAAGCTCATGAGCACTAGGCCCCAGGGCCTGTGGGTGCTAATTATGGAGAACCAACTGGGTGGAGGCTAGTGATGGTGATTTGTGTGCATGCATCTTAAAGGACACCAGGCCTGGAGCCAGACCTGCTGAAGTTGGTCCCAGCTCTGCGGCTAACTAGCTACGTGACCTTGGGCAAGTTGCCAACCTCTCTGGGCCTCTGTGTGGTCAATTGTCAACTGGAGATAAGGATGCTTGCATTTCTTCACTGTGTACTTCCTGGAGGAGCATTCCTTCCAGCTGCAAGAGCAGAGGGGATGAACTGAGAGTTACTTTAGAGCCACGTAAACCCAGTTCCTTTGGGATCCAATTAACAGACACAAGTTCACTGCCATTTCTAAGCCAAGCTCCCAACAGGTTCTGAAGGGGTGAGCTTGCTGAGCAGCACCGCTGTGTTCACAGTGGTCCAGGCACATGACTTGGCATCAGCAGAGACATGGGATAAGAGGATGGTGGGATTCAGGAGAGCGGTCTGAGAGTCTGAGAGCCATGTAAGAGCTCAAGAATGGAAGTGCCCTTTGCTTGTGGAGAAAGGTACTAGATCCACACCGACTTAATTCTGCAATAGCTGGGGAAGGCCTGGGGCTGCAGAGGTGAAAGGGCAGGGCTGCACCAGCATCTTAACCCCAGGGCAATCACTCCCTTTTTTCTTGGATTTGCCTCTGGCTGCTTTCACTGTGCACCTGCTGCTGCCAAGGGTACCATGCGTAGCCTGGGGCAGAACAGGGTGGGATCCCCTTTGGAGTTCAGATGTGGGGAAGGTTGGGTTAACCAAGGCTAAGGATCAGCCTCTTCACCATAGGAATCACTTTTTAAAAAATTGTGGTAAAAAACACATGACATAGAATATCTTTTACCATCCCTTCACTTTCAGTCTGTATGTGTCCCTAGGTCTGAAATGGGAAAAGGATATTCCATGCAAATGGAAATCAAAAGAAAGCTGGAGTAACAATACTCGTGTCAGATAAAATAGACTTTAAAATAAAGACTGTTACAAGAGATAAGGAGGGACACTACATAATGATCAAAGAATCAATCCAAGAAGATATAACAATTATAAATGTTTATGCACCCAACATAGGAGTACATCAATACATAAGGCAAATGCTAACAACCATGAAAGGGGAAATCGACTAACACAATAATAGTAGGGGACTTTAACACCCCACTTACACCAATGGACAGATCATCCAAACAGAAAATAAATAAGGAAACACAAGCTTTAAATGACACAATAGACCAGAGAGATTTAATTGATATTTATAGAATATTCCACCCAAAAGTGGCAGAATACACTTTCCTCTCAAGCGCACACAGAACATTCTATAGATCACATCTTGGTCACAAATCAAGCCTCAGAAAATTTAAGAAAATTGAAATCATATCAAGCATCTTTTCTGACCACAACGCTATGAAATTGGAAATCAATTACAGGAAAAAAAACTGTAAAAAACACAAATACATGGAGGCTAAACAGTGCGCTACTAATAACCAAGAGATCACTGAAGAAATCAAAGAAGAAATTAAACAATACACAGAAACAAATGACAACAAAAACACGACGACCCAAAACCTATGGGTCACAGCAATAGCGGTTCTAAGAGGGAAGTTTGTAGCAATTCAACTTCACCTCAAGAAAAAGAAAAGTCTCAAATAAAAAATCTAACCCTACACGTAAAACAACTAGAGACAAAAGGACAAAGAAAACCCAAAGTCAGTAGAAGGAAAGAAATCCTAAAGATCAGAGCAGAAATAAATGAAATAGAAATGAAGAAAACAATAGCAAAGATCAATAAAACTAAAAGCTGGTTCTTTGAGAAGATAAACAAAATTGATAAACCCTTAGCCAGACTCATCAAGAAAAAAAGGGAGAGGATGCAAATCAATAAAATTAGAAATGAAAAAGGAGAACTCACAACTGACACCACAGAAATACAAAGGATTACAAGAGACTACTACAAACAACTATATGCCAGTAAAATGAACAACCGTAAAGAGATGAAAAAATTCTTGGAAAGGTACAATTTTCCAAGACTGAACCAGGAAGAATTAGAAAATATAAACAAACCTATCACTAGTAATGAAATTGAAACTGGAATTTAAAATCTTCCAACAAACAAAAGCATAGGACCAGATGGCTTCACAGGCGAATTCTATCAAACATTTAGAGAAGAGCTAACACCAATCCTTCTCAAACTCTTCCAAAAACTTGCAGAGAGAGAAACACTCCTGAATTCATTCTATGATGCCACCATCACCCTGATACCAAAACCAGAAAAATATATCACAAAAAAAGAAAATTATAGAACAATATCACTGATGAACATCGATGCAAAAATCCTGAACAAAATTCTAGCAAACAGAATCCAGCAGCACATTAAAAGGATCAAACACCATGATCAAGTGGGATTTATCCCAGGGATGCAAGGATTCTTCAATATATGCAAATCAATCAATGTAACACACCACATTAACAAATTAAGGAATAAAAACCATATGATCATCTCAATAGATGCAGAAAAAGATTTTGACAAAATTCAACACTGATTTATGACAAAAACTCTCCAGAAAATGGGCATAGAGGGAACCTACCTCAACATAATAAAGGCCATATATGGCAAAACCACAGCAAGCATGATACTCAGTGGTGAAAACCTGAAAGCATTTCCACTAGATCAGGAACAAGACAAGGACGTCCACTCTAGCCACTCTTATTCAACATAGTTTTGGAAGTCCTAGCCACAGCAATCAGAGAAGAAAAAGAAATAAAAGGAATACAGATTGGAAAAGAAGTAAAACTGTCACTGTTTGCCAATAACAGGATGCTATACATAGAAAATCCTAAAGATGCCACCAGAAAACTACTAGAACTGGGCTTCCCTGGTGGTGCAGTGGTTAAGAATCTGCCTGCCAGTTCAGGGGACACAGGTTCAAGCCCTGGTCTGGGAAGATCGTACATGCTGTGGAACAATGAAGCCCGTGCGCCACAACTACTAAGCCTGTGAGCCACAAGTACTGAGCCCACGTGCCACAACTACTGAAGCCCACACACCTAGAGCCTGTACTCTAGCAACAAGAGAAGTCACTGCAATAAGCAGCCTGCATACTGCAACGAAGAATAGCCCCTGCTCGCCACAACTAGAGAAAGCCCGCGTGCAGCAATGAAGACCCAACGCAGCCAAGTATAAATAAATTAATTAATTAAAAAAAAGAAAACTACTAGAACTAATCAATGAATTTGGTAAGGTTGCAGGATACAAAATTAATGGACAGAAATCTCTGGCATTCCCATACACCAACAACGAAAAATCAAAAAGAGAAATTAAGGAAACACTCCCATCTACCACTGCAACAAAAAGAATAAAATACCTAGGAATAAACCTGCCTAAGGAGGTGAAAGACTTGTACTCAGAAAACTATGAAACATTGATGAGAGAAATCAAAGGTGACATAAACAGATGGAGAAATATACCATGTTCTTGGATTGGAAGAATCAATATTGTGAAAATGACTATACTACCCAAAGCAATCTACAGATTCAGTGCAATCCCTGTCAAACTACCAATGGCATTCTTCATAGAATTAGAACAAAAAATTTTACAATTTGTATGGAAACACAAAAGACCCCGAATAGCCAAAGCAATCTTGAGAAAGAAAAATGGAGTTGGAGCAATCAGGCTCCCTGACTTCAAACTATACCACAAAGCTACAATAATCAAGACCATATGGTACTGGCACAAAAACAGAAATATAGATTAATGGTACAGGATAGAATGCCCAGAGATAAACCTACGCATATATGGGCACCTAATTTATGACAAAGGAGGCAAGAACATACAATGGAGAAAAGACAGCCTCTTCAATAAGTGTTGCTGGGAAAACTGGACAGCCACATGTAAAAGAATAAAATTAGAGCACTACCTAACACCATAAACAAAAATAAACTCCAAATGGATTAGTCTTAAATGTAAGACCAGACACTATAAAACTCTTAGAGGAAAACATAGGAAAACACTCTTTTATATAAATCACAGCAAGATATTTTTGACCCACCTCCTAGAGTAATGGAAATAAAAACAAAAATAAATAAATGGGACTTAATTAAACTTAAAAGCTTTTGCATAGCAAAAGAAACCATAAACAAGACAAAAAGACAACCCTAAGAATGGGAGAAATATTTGCAAATGAAACAACAGACAAAGGATTAATCTCCAAAATATACAAACAACTCATGGAGCTCAATATCAAAAAAACAATCTAGTTAAAAAAATGGGTGGAAGGGCCTCCCTGGTGGCGCAGTGGTTGAGAGTCCGCCTGCCGATGCAGGGGATACGGGTTCGTGCCCCGGTCTGGGAGGATCCCATATGCCGCGGAGCGGCTGGGCCCGTGAGCCATGGCCGCTGAGCCTGTGCGTCCGGAGCCTGTGCTCCGCAAGGGGAGAGGCCACAACAGTGAGAGGCCCGCGTACAGCAAAAAAAAAAAAAAAAAAAAAAAAAAAAAAAAAAAAATGGGTGGAAGACCTAAATAGACATTTCACCAAGGAAGACATACAGATGGCCAAGAGGCACATGAAAAGATGCTCAACATCACTAATTATTAGAGAAATGCCAATCAAAACTACAATGAGGTATCACCTCACAACCACCTAATCAATGGTTAGAATGGCCATTATCAAAAAATCTAGAAACAGTAAATGCTGGAAAAGGTGTGGTGAAAAGGGAGCCCTCCTGCACTGTTGGTGGGAATGTAAATTGATACAATCACTATGGAAAACAGTATGGAGGTTCCTTAAAAAACTAAAAATAGAACTACCATATGACCCAGCAATCCCACTACTGGGCATATACCCTGAGAAAACCATAATTCAAAAAGAGTCATGTACCAAAATGTTCATTGCAGCTCTATTTACAATAGCCAGGACATGGAAGCAACCTAAGTGTCCATCGACAGATGAATGGATAAAGAAGATGTGACACTTACATAAAATGGAATATTACTCAGCCATAAAAATAAACGAAATTGAATTATTTGTAGTGAGGTGGATGGACCTAGAGTCTGTCATACAGAGTGAAATAAGTCAGAAAGAGAAAAACAAATACCGTATGCTAACACATATATATGGAATCTAAAAAAAAAAAAAAAATTGGTTCTGATGAACCTAGCTGCAGGGCAGGAATAAAGAGGTAGACATAGAGAATGGACTTGAGGACATGGGGTGGGAGGGGAAAGCTGGGGGGAAGTGAGAGTAGCATCAACATATATACACTACCAAATGTAAAATAGTTGGATGCTGGGAAGCAGCAGCATAGCACAGGGAGATAAGCTTGGTGCTTTGTGATGACCTAGAGGGGTGGGATAGGGAGGATGGGAGGGAGGCTCAAGAGGGAGGGCATATGGGGACCTGTGTATGCATATGGCTGACTCGCTTTGTTGTGCAACAGAAATTAACATGATATTGTGAAGCAATTATACTCCAATAAAGATCTATTAAAATAAAGAAAAATTTTTAAAAAGACATGAATTTATCATTGTTTAAAGTATACGTGAAAACACTGTTACCTAAATGCACATGGTTGTATAACAGATCTCATGAACTTTTCATCTTAAATGACTGAAACTTTACACCCATTGAATAGCTCCCTGTTTCCCCTTCCCCCCAGACCCTGGCACCCACCGTTCTACTTTCTATTTCTATGAGTTTGATTACTCTAGGTACCCCACATAAGTGGAATCACGCAGGAATTGTCTTTTTGTGACTGGCTTATTTCACTTAGTACAGCTTCCTCCAGGTTCATCCACGTTGTGCAGATGAGAGTTTTCTGCTTTTTTTAAGGCTGAATAATATCCCATTGTGTGTCTATGCCGCATTTTCTTTATCCATTCATCTGTTGATAGGCATTTAGGTTGCTTCTACTTCAGGGCTATTGTGAATAATGCTGCACTGAACATGGGAGTGCAGATATCTCTCTTTTTTTTTAATATTCTTAATTGTATTTATTTATTTAGACTGAGCTGGGTCTTCGTTGCGGCATGCGGGCTTCTCTAGTTACGGTGCGTGGGCTTAGTTGCGGTATGTGGGATCTTAGTTCCTCGACCAGGGATTGAACCCGGGCCCCCTGCATTGGGAGCGTGGAGTCTTAACCACTGGACTACCAGGGAAGTCCCGCAGATACCTCTTTGAGATCCTGTATTTCATGTAGCACAATGTCCTCAAGGTTCATCCATGCAGCATGTTGCAGACTTTCCTTTGCTTTTAAGGCTAAATAATATTCCACCGTATGTATAGACCACATTTTGCTTATCCATTCATCCATCAGTGGACCCTTGGGTTGCTTCCGTGTTTTAGCTATTGTGAATAATGCTGCTGTGAACACAGGGTCCCTTCGAGACCCTGCTTTCAATTCTTTTTAGTATATACCCAGAAGTGAAATTGCTGGGTCATATGGTGATTCTATTTTTAATTTTTTGAGGAACATTCCTCATTCCTTTTATGGCTCCAAAGCATTCCATTGTGTGGATATACTATTGTTTATTCTGCTGGGACTTATTGACGGACATTTGGCTTTTTTTCCAGGCTTAGGCTATTACAAATAGAGCTGCAATAAATAGCCTTGTCCCTGTATCTTTTTGTATTGTTTGCAGTGAATCTTTAAGACAGATTCCTAGAAGTGGGATTGCAGGATCAAAGGGCAAATACACATGTAGGTATTGCCAAATTCCCTTCCATCAGGACGGTTACATTCCCACCAGCAAAGTGTGAGAATGTCTGTTTTCTCACAGCCTAGAGAAGAGAGTATTTGTTAAACTTTTGGATTTTTGCCAGTCTGATCAGCAAGAAATAGTTCCTCGGAGCAATTTGCATTTCTTTAACTACAAGTGTGTTGAACATCTTTTCGTATAGTTTTGAAATATTTATTTGCTTTTCTTTTTCTGTAAACTGTTTATATTTTTAGTGCATCTTTCTCACAGATAGTTGGCCTTTTAATTTGTATTAGAAGCACTTTATATTTATTCTAAGAATGTTAACTCTTTTGTGTTGTAGTTGTGAATCTTTTTTTTTTTACCAGTCTGTCATTTGTCTTTTAAATTTTTATTTATTTATTTATTTAAATTAAATTTTTTTTTTTTTTTTTTGGCCATACAAAAATGTAAATTCCATGAAACTTACTAATCTTTCCCCTATTGCTTCTGGATGTTGAGTCAGAATTAGGAAAGATTTCTCTGGTCCCAAATTATAGAAGGATTTACCCATGTTTCCCTTTAGTGCTTGGATGGTTTCATTTTTATATTGAAATCTCCAGTTTTTTTGGAATGTGTCCTGGTAATACAAGAGGAATGCCACCAACTGTTTCTGATTCCACAAGGCTCTCCAGTTATCCTAACACTAACAGTTTGTGTGTGTGTGTGGTTTTTTTTTTTTTTTTTTTTTTTTGCGGTACGTGGGCCTCTCACTGTTGTAGCCTCTCCCATTGCGGAGCACAGGCTCCAGACGCGCAGGCTCAGTGGCCATGGCTCACGGGCCCAGCCGCTCCACGGCATGTGGGATCCTCCCGGACTGGGGCACGAACCCGTGTCCCCTGCATCGGCAGGCGGACTCCCAACCACTGTGCCACCAGGGAAGCCCTGTGTGTGTTTTTTTGTTTGTTTGTTTTTTTAGGCCGTGCCGTGCAGAATACGGGATCTTAGTTCCCTGACCAGGGATGGAACCCATGCCCCCTGCATTGGGAGCGTGGAGTCTTAACCACTGGACCGCCAAGGAAGTCCCTCGTAACACTAACTGTTAAGTCACCCATTCTTTCCCCACAATTTGTGATGCTGCCTTTATCATATACAAGCTTTCCATAGGCAACGGGGGCTGTTTCTGGATTTTGTACTTTGTTGTCAAGGGGAATCACTTTATCTCATTCACCACTGCTTAGGACCCTCCTTGCCAAGATCATCCTTGGGGAAGGCTCCCACCTGACAACAAAGCCCTTTCCTCCAGGCTCAGAGGTCAAGCTTTGGAGGCAAATGCTCTGAGAGGGAGATCTATGGGGGCCAAATTCACACTAACCCAGACTCTGCAGATAAAGAGGTGTTTCTGGAGAATGACCTTCAGAGAGGAGAGCTCTCTGGAAGTAGGTGGTCCCTATTCTGCCCCTGGGGAAGGGATGGGTGGGACCACATATTCTATCCTTACTACAGAGCCGGGGGCGGGAGAGAACCTAGTGCTTGGCTAATGGTGGCCCTTAAAGGATCATTTCTTTAAACAAAAGACAGAACGACCATTTATCACGTATCCACCCATTCATCTTATCAATATTGACTTAACTTCTACTTCATAGCAAATACCATGCTCTGTGCTGGGGGGGGAAGAGAATCAATACACTGTTCTTGTTTCTTTGGGGAGATAAGAACAGATGTTCTGAGAGCTAAAAACATCACGAAAAGAAGCGTGGGTCTTGTTTTCTGAGCAGTGGTCAACACATCTGCTTCAGTAAATCAGTGTCTCTTGTCAGAACTCTGCTGGCCAGAAATACAAGTTCTAGGAGGAGGAGAGGACCAGGGGACAAGCCTTTAATGATAAGTTAAGCTCTCACCTTTTTAAAAAAAAAATATTTGTTATTTATTTATTTATTTTTGGCTGCGTTGGGTCTTTGTTGCTGCGCGCGGGCTTTCTCTAGTTGCAGCGAGTGGGGGCTACTCTTCGTTGCGGTGCGCGGTCTTCTCATTGCGGTGGCTTCTCTTGTGGCAGAGCACGGGCTCTAGGCGCGTGGGCTTCAGCAGTTGCGGCACGCGGGCTCAGTAGCTGTGGCTCACGGGCTCTAGAGCGCAGGGTAGGGCCACAGGAGGTGGAAGCCATGGTACGCCTCCTCCCACACCTGGACACCTGCATGACGTCATACCTGCTCCACTCACTGCACAGGGTCTCTGGGGGGGTTGATGTGTGTGTTGACACCGTATAAAGTGACTTATAGGCAAGTGCCCCACAATATTATTATTGTTCATATGCCCTAGATTTTGAGACCTCTCTCTGCACCATCAGACAGCCATTCCTGGCTTAGTAGCTCTGACTCCTGTGCTTCCCTTAGCCCTCCAAGTTGACCTTGAAGTCCCAGGTTCATAGAATCAGACATTGTTTAAGAGTTACACTGACCCTAGAAATCCTAGTATCCAGTGATTCTCAGTGTTGGTAGCACTTTGGTTTAGTGAAGAACAGTGGCGGCTGTGGGTCCTGTTTGCCGGCCCCACAGCTCTTGCTGAGATTTACTTTCATGGGAAGTGGGGGATGCTACGGAAGCATGTCCCGCCCTCAGATGTGTGTGGACGATGGAGTTGCCCAGGTTGTGTGGTTCTAGCCCAGCCTGCCCCGAGTATGGGCCTCGTCCAGATCCAGGACCACCGGCTCTCCTGGATGGCCCCGTCGGGCCTGAGAACCTGAGGCTCAGCGTGTTTGAGGGGCGGGGCTGGCCAGCTGGGGTAGCCCCTTCCTCTGCTGGGCTGCAGCAGAATCAGGCTGTTCCTTATTATTATTATTATTATTTTTGCGGTATGCAGGCTTCTCACTGTTGTGGCCTGTCCCGTTGCAGAGCACAGGCTCCAGACGCGCAGGCTCAGCGGCCATGGCTCACGGGCCCAGCCGCTCCGTGGCATGTGGGATCCTCCCGGACTGGGGCATGAACCTGTGTCCCCTGCATCGGCAGGCGGACTCTCAACCACTGCGCCACCAGGGAAGCCCCAGGCTGTTTCTTATCAAAATAAAGTGACTTCTGCCCACTCCTTGAGCCCCGGGAAGTGGCGCCCACGTCATCTGAGTGCCCCGCTCTGACGCCCGGCCACTCCCACTCTCTCCGTCTCCTTCCCCTGAGCACTGCTCCCTGTGTCCCACATGCCACACTTTCCAGCCTCCTCTGTGTCCTGGCCCCTCACCAGCCCCCTCCCCTGCCTGCCAGAGGGGTGCCAGGTGCGGAGAACAGAGGGACAGGCGTCTCCCTGACGTGGGGTCTGGGCCCCTCTTCATGGCGCCCACGGTGGCTGGAGGAGAATGGCCTTTGAAGGACCCTAAAGAGAAAATGTCAAAAATCTCCACAAAATGATGAAGCCAAGTAGACATCACCCTGTGACTTGGGAGGGGTTCGAATGATTCTCCCTCCCCCTCCATGTAATTATTAGGATTATTTTCACAAAGAAAACCAAGCCTATGGGATCAGATCTCATAGTCCCGATGTCTGGAGTTAATTCAGGGGCCATTAGCTAAAGGGATGAGAGGGTGACACTGGGGCTCGAAGTTCCTAAGCCCATCATCTGACCTGCTGAGACCCCTGAGCATCTTCCTGACCATATAATAAAATAAATTGTCGGGCTTCCCTGGTGGCGCAGTGGTTGAGAGTCCGCCTGCCGATGCAGGGGACACGGGTTCGTGCCCCGGTCCGGGAAGATCCCACATACCGCGGAGCCGCTGGGCCCGTGAGCCATGGCCGCTGAGCCTGCGCGTCTGGAGCCTGTGCTCCGCAACAGGAAAGGCCACAACAGTGAGAGGCCCGCGTACTGCAAAAAAGGAAAAAAAATAATAATAAAATAAAATAAATTATCATGAGCCAAGCCAGTGACCAGTCAGCCCAGAGGCCAGTGGAGGAAGGAAGTCAGCTTTGGGGCCCAGCTGACCCATTAGGGAAGCATGCCTTGAGGGGAAGCCTTGGCTGGGAGTCTGGTGGGAGGTTAATCAGTATGTTGTCTGGCTCCACGTCTCCTGGGAGAAGAGGTGGAGGCCCCTGTTCCCTCGGCTCTAAGAGGTGTTTTGGACCTGCCTTGCTGATAGGACAGTTTCGGTTTGTAAGTTTGCAATTTGTTTGTGTGTCCGAAGAGAAGGAAGTTGAAGCCTTTGCATCAAGAGAGGAAGTTTCATCATCCCTGGCACGTGGGAGTCAGCGGTCCAGTACAGGGAGTGACCAGGATGTCCGAAGCCACGAGACACTAAAGAGAGAACGGAAGGCTGTGCTCCAACCTGAAAGCCTTGGGTTACTATTGAAAACCCAGCTCACTGTCTGGAAGAGGAGAGGATACCCCAGCAGAGAGCTCTGCTTGGTCAGAATGCCACTCAGCGTAAAGATGTAGAAACTTCAGGCAGATAAATTCGATTTCCTCCCTCCACGATCATCCTTGCAAGGACCAGACAAAAAGGAGAACAACCTGAGATTCCCCAGAGATCCCCCTGGATCTCCCAGGCTCGTCGTATTCAATGCACACCAGGACTTCCTTATTTGCTGTTCCCCCTGCCTGGATGCTCTTCCCCCAGATCTTTGCTGGACCAACACCTTCTCAGCACTGATGCCTTAGCTCCTAGAGGCCCTCCCTGACCCCTACCCAAGGTGGCCCATCCCCCTAGGAGCCAGCCTCTCTCTAAACCATTACTGTATATTCTTTATAGTTGTTAACACTATTTCTGTTTAATATACTTCCCTTTTCCAGCCTCCACTGACTAGAATGTGAAGTCTCTGCGAACAGGCCCTCACTGTGGTGATCACTGCTGTATCCCAGTGCTGAGAGTTGTGCCTGGCACCTGGTGGATGTTTAGTTGAATTGGTGGGTGGTACTTGGAATAGATAGGGAAAGGAAGGAGGTGGCTTGGAGACAGAAGGGGGCATGTAGGGGGGAGATGGCCTTTCCTTTCTATTGGCTTTCTTCTTCATATGCCTCCTGAGGGGCTGATCATGTGAAGAAAGAAACACCTCACCAGTCTCTCTCCCTTTAAGCGCCTTCACCAACAAGGAGGCTGACACTCCCCCTTGGGCTGGGGTCTAGCAGATGGACCACCCCCCAACAGAGGTGTTTCTGGGGCAGCAGGATCACACCTGCTCCTGTTCTTTAGCTAAACCAAAGAACAAACTTCCAGCACCATAAGCAAATCCATTAGAAATTCTTCTCTGTGTGGGGCGGGCACCCAGGATAAAGTGGGGTGGGCCACTTTGACTCACCGAACTTTAAAAGTAAGTGGCAGGATTCCCTGGTGGCGCAGTGGTTGAGAGTCCGCCTGCCGATGCAGGGGATGCGGGTTTGTGCCCCGGTCCGGGAGGATCCCACGTGCCGCAGAGTGGCTGGGCCCGTGAGCCATGGCCGCTGAGCCTGCGCGTCCGGAGCCTGTGCTCCACAATGGGAGAGGCCGCAACAGTGAGAGGCCCGCGTACAGTAAGTGGCACAGGTGGGAACAGGTTGAAGGAGCCAGGTTTCCTTCTATTTCATCTGCCTACATACCAAACCTTCTAGCATCCAAGGACCCCTTAACTCTGCCTTGTGCTGATTCTAGCTGGTGGGTTCCTTAGAGGCAGCATCTGAGATTGGGGTTTTTGCGCAGATGATGTGTTGTGGGAGAACCCACAGGATGGAAACTGGTAAGGGAGTGGGGGAAGCAGGATAGGGCAGGTGAAGAAGCCAAACACAGTTGTTTTTGGCTCAAGTCTGACTTCAGCCGGATCCCATGGGGGCCCTGGAGTGTGAATGGCCCCACAGAGCTGTTCCACTTGGACGCAAGGGGGCGGGCCTTCGTAACTGTGCACCACCCCGTCATTGGCTGCCGGACACCCCTTGGGGGTGTAATGACCAGGTGGCTCCTGGCCAGCCAAAGGCAGTTCTCTGGGGAAGGGTGTAGCTATGGGGCTGCAGCAGCCGACAGTCACAGCTCTGGGGAGTGGGTGATGGGGATCTGGGCGGGGCATCTGTAGAGTCTCCTATGGCCTCCAACCGTGCCTCCTACTGCCCTGGATGAACCACACCCCTCCCCCCAGATGCCTTGGCCTCTGCCACCTCCCCTGCCTCCAAGGTCCCCTTCCTGCTCCTCTGAAAGTCCTCCTCAAACACCAACATCACACCCTTTGATTCTTACAGCGCTTATTGACCTGAATGACATCCTCATCTCCTTCTCCTACACTCCCGTCTTATCTGGTGTGTGGGCCATGTCTCCACATGCCCTTGGAAGCAAGGACCACCCCCATCTTCCCCTCTGTGTCTCTAACAGGGCCTCACACAGACCTGGGCATCTATGAAGTGACTCAGAATGGATAACAGGACTCAGAGGACCCTAAGCTCAGGAGCCCGCAGTCCAGGGTCTGTCCAAGGTCTCCGGGCTGTCTGCAGAGCTGGGATTCGAGCCTATGACACCACTTGAATCTCCCCTGATGCCAAGTCCAAGTGAGAGGACATAGTTTCTAACTCACACACCTGTTCTCAGTGTTTTGTGTTTCTGGGTGCTAGGCTTCTCGGGATTGTAACCTTTGCTCTCCTGGGTCAGAAAGCTCTAACTTTGTGTGTCATCTTACTGAAGTTGATCTATTGCTCAGAAAACCCGTCAACCAAAACTCCCAGGGGAATTTAGGGTCTATGCATATTGAGGAAACCTCAGAGGCCAAGTGCATGGGATTTCCAAAGGAAGTGAAACCTGGCCTTCAGCACCAGTTGGGACATCCAGACCAGCTGGCCACAGCCCAACCCCAAAGCTAACTTTTTGCCCTGGAACCCGTAACAAACTCATTTTCCCTGAAGCAAAGCTCACAAGCCTCCTAGAAGACAACGGAACTGGGTCACGTGTCAGTGGCACTGCCATGGTGTGTCCCCTAAGGGTCTGGGAGGCGTGGGAAAGACTCTGGACATGGACTTTGCCCTTTGAAATCAAAGACTCTCTCTCTCCCCCACCCCCCCGCCTCCTCTAATGAGCAGTTGCCCTAGGACCCTGCCCTAGGCCACCCAGGAATGGACAGAGGATAGACAGCAGACAACAAAGACATTCCTAGGACGACTCAGAGGCCAGTGTTGTACCTGTTCCCTAATGGTGCTAAGAAAGGATGTGCCCTTTAACAATAATTTTTAAAAATATTTATTATGTGGCTGCATCAGGTCTTAGTTGGGGCACGCATTATCTTCACTGCGGCATGTGGGATCTTTCATTGCGGCGCGCAGGCTTCTGTCTAGTTGTGGTGCGTGGGCTCTAGAGTGCGCGGGCTCAGTAGTTGAGGCACACGGACTTAGTTGCCCACGGCATGTGGGATATTAGTTCCCCGACCCGGGATGGAACCTGCACCCCCTGTATTGGAAGGCAGATTCTTAACCACTGGACCACGAGGGAAGTCCCTCAATAATAATTTTGAACAGCAGAGAAGGCAGCAGCTGGGGTGTCCCTCTAAACCAATCTGGAGAAACAAAATAGTGCAAAGAAGGATGTTATTCAGAGCCACAAACGGCCTCTTCTGCTCGGTCTCCCAGTTGGTCTCTGGAATTCTTCTTCCCACCCTCAGGCACCAGCCTTTCTGCCCTGCAATTGTGTATGAGGGGAATAGGATAACTGGCCGCCTGACTGTGCCTGGCCAGTTGGCTGCAAATTGTAGGTCACAGAGCACAAGGGGCTCCAGGCTCAGAATGATATTCCCCAGACCTTTTGGGGTCTTCCATTTGCTACCATCTAGGGGACCAAAGATTTTTCTTTCCCTCAAACCATAAATTTAGACTCAGGGCCTTTCTTTCAGGAGGGCTTATGGGAGGTTGATAGGAAGAGGACCTGACAAAATATGGGGTTACCAGCTTCCCCAGAGAAAGTGACTCCTAGATCAAGACCTGTAGAGTCTATTTGTGTTTATCTGACTCGGACAGTTGGTTGGGATGAAAAAAGAGATAGCCATTTTCAGCAAGTGTATACTCCTGGGCAATAAAAAGGAAGAAACCATCGATACACACAACTTGGATGAGTCGCAATGGTGTTTATGCCAGGCGAGAGAAGCCAGTCTCAGATGTTTATATACTGTGAGATTCCATTTATAGGACATTCTTGAGGATAGAACTATAGGGAAGGAGGACAGGTCAGTGGTTGTCAGGGGGTTATGGTGGGGCAGGGCACTGGATCGCAGGAGAGTGGTTTGGTTGTTTTCAGGAGGGTTGGATAAAGGAACTGTTGTGTATCTGACTATGGTGACGGTTACGTGAATCTATACAGGTGCAAAAATTCAAAGAATTGTACACCAAAATAAGTCAATTTTACTGTAGTGATACTTTTTAAAATAAAAACTTAAAAAGTTAATGATGATAGTGGCTGACCTTTGCTTCCCATGTACCTGATTCTGTGCTAAGTGCAGTATATACATTGTCTCATTTTTTTCTTCTCAATAAACCCATTGGCATCAGGTTATGTAACTTGCTCAAGGTCATGTAGTAAGTGGAAACTTGAACGCACGTTTGTCTGACTCAAGAGCCTGTGATCCAACCACTGTATGGTGGTGCCTCTTTTGAGGGCTAAGAGTGGGAAATGATCACACAGTGTCTGAGACCCCGGTTTGGAGAGAACACCAGCAAGAATCAGGTTCTCTTACTTTTATTTTTGTGGTACACGGGCCTCTCACTGTTGTGGCCTCTCCCATTGCGGGGCACAAGCTCCAGACGCGCAGGCTCAGCGGCCATGGCTCACGGGCCCGGCCGCTCCGCGGCATGTGGGATCTTCCCGGACCTGGGCACGAACCCGTGTCCCCTGCAATGGCAGGCGGACTCTCAACCACTGTGCCACCAGGGAAGCCCTCTTACTTTTTTATAGTTATTTTTTTGGCTGCGCTGGGTCTTAGTTGCGGCATACGGACTTCTTAGATGTGGTGTGCATGCGGGATCTAGTTCCCGAACCAGGGATAGAACTGAGGCCCCCAGCATGGGGAGGGCGGAGTCTTACGTACTGGACCACCAGGGAAGTCCCAGGTTCTCTTCTAATGGAGGGAAACTGTTGGGGGGTGGGGAGGGTTAGCCCTGGTTATAGACGGGGCCACAGGGTTAAATTTACATCCATCTGCCTCAGATGGCTCTTCCAGACCCAACCCCATTTCTCTGGTTCTCCCCCAGAGTCAGGGGCTGGGAAGCTGAGTGGAACCACTGTCCACTGGAAGCCACACCCACTGTGAAGGAGAAATGAGATTGGACTGGTTAGAGTCCTCTGCCCAGGGCCAGGGGTGGAGAATCAGGGATTGGGAGATGCGGGGTATTTTTTGTTTTCTTTGTATTTATATGTTCCCTAAACTGACTTCTTTTCCTATTTTGTTAAAGAACGTTTCATTTGTTGACCACACAGGTGGGTGCGGGACAGTGGATAGATAGGCTGCCTGTAAATTACTGAAATTGTTCTATAGGAATCAATGGTACTATAGAGCCCTGTAGGGTGAGTGGGAGTTACTCAGCGCAGGCCAGGTATGAAGTATTCTAAGAAGAGGAGACACAGACGCAGAGGTCCGAGGTTGAAGTGGAACAGCACGTATGTAGCAAACTGAAGAGTTCAGTATATTTCAGGAGAACCGAGCATCAGGCTGAGCATGGAAGCCAAGCCGGGGGGTGGAGGTGGGGTGCTGGGCCATGCAGGACTCCTGAGCTGACCAGAGGACTTTGAACAATTCTAGCTGGATACTGTGGCCTCCTTTCTTTGTTTGAAAAGGAGATTCTCAAATGTTAGTCGTGCTTGCAAGACATACCCACACAGCCAGCTGAGACTTGCTCCTGGAAGAAATCAGGATCGGGAGAGAGCTGAAAAGGGAATGACGTGCTTGCTGACACCTGAAGTCAGCTCAGGTCTCACCTACAGTCAGTGCACTTGGCACCAGTAGGAGCCACGCCCTTTGTTTAAAGCAGGGGTCCTCAAACTTTTCCTGTAAATGACCAGAGAGGAAATAGTTTAGACTCTGAGGGCCACTTGCATCCCTGTGGCATATTCCTCACCCCTTCCTTCCTCTTTTCTTGCAATCCTTTAAAATCATTCTCAGTTCTGGGTTGTATAAAAAGAGGCCCAGGGCCGGATTTGGTGCACAGGCTGTAGGAGAGAAGAGCAGACCCCAAGAGAGGCAGGAGCCTGTGATGTCTCAAGGGGTTCCTCGGTGCTCAACAACTTCTTCTTCTTCTTTTTTTTCTTAATTTCTACTTTACGTTGGAGTATAGTTGATTAACAATGTTGTGTTAGTTTCAGGTGTACAGCAAAGAGATTCAGTTATACATACACATGTATCTGTTTTTTTTCAAGTTCTTTTCCCATTTAGGTTATTACAGACTATTGAGCAGAGTTCCCTGTGCTGTAGAGTATGTCCTTGTTGGTTATCTATTTTAAATACAGCACTGTGTACATGTCAATTCCAAACTCCCAATCTGTGTCCTCCCCCACCCTTCCCCCTGTAACCATAAGTTAGTTCTCTAAGCACTTAGCTTCTGAGCACAAATAATCATCCCCTTCCCAGGCACGAATGGCCCTTCACTGCCTCTGTTTTTGGGCTCCTCCCACAGCATAATTCCTTATCCCCCATGATTCCGGGGGGAGATTTGGCCACACCAACTTTGCTGATAGTTTCACAGCGTCTGAAACTCTCAGGACCCGTTGTTCAGGGACCCACCCTTGGGGTAGCCCTTTGGGCTGGGTCAGCATTTTCAGCGCCAACATCTCCCTCTGGACCCCACAAGTTCCTCTTCTGATGTCACTCCTTCCCTTCAGGGCCTCTCCGTGCCTTGGCCTAAGGCCTCACTGTCCCTCCTTCCCCACTGAAGAGGAGCCACATTGAGATCACCTTAGAACCCCCGATCTCTGAGGGCTGCCATCAAGCATTCCATCCCTCATGTCAGGAGATGGAGTTCAATGACCCCTCTTCCACCTTGGGTGTGAGTGACTCTTCCATCTGAGGTGGAAGGGGTGTTCTAGGCCTTCTAGGGCAAGGCTGTAAGAAGCCTTGCAGAGGGCTTCCCTGGTGGTGCAGTGGTTGAGAGTCCGCCTGCCGATGCAGGGGACACGGGTTCGTGCCCCGGTCCGGGAGGATCCCACATGCCGCAGAGCGGCTGGGCCCGTGAGCCATGGCCGCTGAGCCTGCGCGTCTGGAGCCTGTGCTCCGCAATGGGAGAGGCCACAGCAGTGAGAGGCCCGCATACAGCAAAAAAAAAAAAAAAAAGAAGCCTTGCAGGTTCTGATGGAACCTGTTTTTTCTTTTTTTCTTCTTTATGGCCACGCCAGGTCTTAGTTGTGGCACGCGGGATCTTCATTGTGACATGCGGACTCTTAGTTGTGGCATACGTGCAGGATCTAGTTCCTCAACCAGGTATTGAGCCCGGGCCCCCTGCATTGGGACCGTGGAGTCTTACCCACTGGACCACCAGGAAAGTCCTGAAACCTGTCTTTGGACACTTATTTAGAGTGGGGCCAGCTGCCTTGAAAGAAGTTCGACAATCCCAGGACCACCATGCTGAGAAAGCCCAAGCTAGTCAAGCAGAGAGAACACAAGGAAAGAGAGATGCTCAACATCCTCCAGCTGTCTTATTTATTTCTCCAAAATAGATCACTTTTTTAATATAAAAATACCCCCTGGGGCTTCCCTGGTGGCGCAGTGGTTGAGAGTCCGCCTGCTGATTCAGGGGACAGGGGTTCATGCCCTGGTCTGGGAGGATCCCACATGCCGTGGAGCGGCTGCGCCCGTGGGCCATGGCCGCTGAGCCTGCGTGTCTGGAGCCTGTGCTCCGCAACGGGAGAGGCCGCAACAGTGAGAGGCCCGCGTACCGCAAAAAAAAAAAAAAAAAAAAAAACCCTGAAATTCATGAAATGTGTGTTAGGGGACAAAGTCAATCTAATTTTAATACTATAACCATGTATTCAACTTCGCAATGTCTCTGGTGGTTAAGTTTCCACACGTATGTTGTGATAAATGTTACACTTAAATCCATAATGTAACAAACTGGGTTACAATGGAGTTCTAATGTAACAAACTGGAATGCTGCAGAGTCAAGGTGAATTGTCCATGCAGTGGCACAAATGCAATTTCAGTATGCCTTGTTAGCATACATGTCAGCTCTGTTTGGGTTTTTCCTTTTCATCTGGTTATTACCATCTAGGAGAGACATATGGTATGCCAATGGTACAGCTTATTAAGGCGTTTGAGGAGAAAATATTAAGAATGTGCACAGATGGTATTTAACTCCATAAAAGCACAAATGATTACCAGGTAGTTGCTATTGTCTTTTCCCCTTGATAATCATACATAACTCATAGTATTTGTGGAAACAACATTTTAAAAATACCGATGTATTATCTTTTTTATTTTTATTTTTTAAAAATTTTTATTAGAGTATAGTTGATTTAAAATGTTGTGTTAGTTTCAGGTGTACAGCAAAGTGAATCTGTTATACATATACACGTATCCACTCTTTTTTAGATTCTTTTCCCATGTAGGCCATTACAGTGTATTGAGTAGAGTTCCCTGTGCTATACAGTAGGTCCGTATTGGTTACCTATTTTATATAAAGTAGTGTGTATATGTCAATCTCAATCTCACAATTTATCCCTCCCCTCCTTACCCCCTGGTAACCATAAGTTTATTGTCTACATCTAACTCTATTTCTGTTTTGTAGATAAGTTGATTTGTAGCCTTTTTTTAGATTCCACATATAAGCGATATCATATGATATTTGTCTTTCTCTGTCTGACTTACTTCACTCAGTATGACAATCTCTGGGTCCATCCATGTTGCTGCAAATCTTTTTTAATGTAGTTTTTTTTAGTTTGTTTTTATTTTTTTTTTACTGAAGTATAATTGACCTACAACACTATGTTAGTTCCAGGAGCACAACATAGTGATTTGCTATTTCTATACATTTCAAAATGATCACCACAATAAATCTAGTTACCATCCATCACCATACAAAGATATTACATAATTATTGACTTTATTCCCCACACGGTACATTTCATACCTGTGACTCATTTATTTTGCAACTGGAAGTTTACATCTCTATTCTCCCTCACCTATTTCTTTCCTTTCCTCACCTCCCTCCCTTCTGGCAACCACCTGTTTGCCCTCTGTATCTATGACTCTTTCGGTTTTGTTATGTTTGTTCATTTGTTTTGTTTTTGGATTCCACACATAAGTGAAATCATATGGTATTTTGTCTTTCTCTGTCTGACTTATTTCACTTAGCATAACACCCTCTAGGTCCATCCATGTTGTCACAAATGGCAAGATTTCATTGTTTGTTTGTTTGTTTTTCCGCCATGCCACGCTGCTTGTGGGATCTTAGTTCCCCAACCAGGGATGGAACCTGGGCCCTTGGCAGTGAGAGCACAGAGTCCTAACCACTGGACCACCAGGGAATTCTCCCAAGATTTCATTCATTTTTATGGATGAGTAATATTCCATTGTATACCTTCTTTATCCATTCATCTATTGATGGGCACTTCAGTTGCTTCAGCCACTCTATGCCTTTTGATTGGAGGATTTAGTCCATTTACACTTGAAGTAATTATTGATTGGTATGTCCTTATGGCCATTTTGGTAATTGTTTTCTGGTTGTTTTTGAAGTTCTTTTTTGTTCCCTTCTTCTTTTGCTCTCTTCCCTTGTGATTTGATAACTATCTTTAGTGTTATGTTTGGATTCCTTTCTTTTTTTTTTTTTTTTTTTTTTTTGGTACGCAGGCCTCTCACTGTGGTGGCCTCTCCCGCTGCGGAGCACAGGCTCCGGACGTGCAGGCTCAGCGGCCATGGCCCACGGGCCCAGCCACTCTACGGCATGTGGGATCCTCCCGGACCGGGGCACGAACCCGTGTCCCCTGCATCGGCAGGCGGACTCTCAACCGCTGCACCACCAGGGAAGCCCCCTTTCTCTTTTTTGTATATCTATTATAATTATAGATTTTTTTTGGTTTGTGGTTGCCATAAGGTTTATATATAACAACCTGTATGTACGTGATTATTTTAAGTTGATAGTTTCTTAAGTTTGAACACGTTGTAACAACCCTGCATTATCACTAACCCCACCACTGTGTTTAATGGGTTTTTTTGGTTGTTGTTGTTGTTTTAAAATTAATTAATTAATTAATTAATGTATTTATATTTGTCTGCGTTGGGTCTTTGTTGCTGCATGCGGGCTTTCTCTAGTTGCAGTGAGTGGGGTCTACTCACAGCGGTGGCTTCTCTTGTTGTGGAGCATGGGCTCTAGGAATGTGGGCTTCAGTACTTGTGGTACGCAGGGTCAGCAGCTGTGGCTCATGGGCTCTAGAGCGCAGGCTCAGTAGTTGTGGCGCATGGGCTTAGTTGCTCCGCAGCATGTGGGATCTTCCCGAACCAGGGATCGAACCCATGTCCCCTGCATTGGCAGGCGGATGCTTAACCACTGAGCCACCAGGGAAGTCCCTAATGTTTTTGACATCATATTTTACACCTTTTTGTTTTGTGTATCCCTTAACTACTTATTGTGGATATAGATGATTCTTCTAGCTCTTTTAGCTATCCCAACCCAGGAATCAGACATTTAAGTAAAGACAACTTCGGATGGCTCCAGCCCACACTGTGATGTCAAGAGACCCCGAGTAAGAACTGCCCTGCTGAGCCCAGTCAACTCCCAGATCATGAGAGATAATAAAAAGTTATCCTTTTAAACCTCTACATTTTGGGGTGGTTTTTTACACAGAAATTGGCAACTGAAACACCACCTGAATGTGATGTCTCATCAGGAAGTTTTCTGTCTCACTCAGGGACAGGGTTTAAATTCTCTCTTCTCTAATCCAAACTGGAAGATTTTTCCTTAGCTTTGCAGGTCAATCTCTGGCCCTCCCACCAGAAAACTGTAAGAATTTTTCACCTAAGTCTAGTTACTCAAAACCAGGAGTCCTTGAGCTAGTTAGCTGTGGCAGGTACTTTTTGCTGCCTAACCCAGAGTCATTGCCCAAACCTTTCTTCCTGTCCTCCTCTCACTGTAAAGCCTGGGACAGCCAGATACACAATCTGTGTTTTCTGGGGAGCACTGTATAACCCCTCTTTGGCCAATAATGTGAGGTCAGCTGTTGGGTTCTTGAAAACAGTCTTTGCTTGCTGATAAGGGGGAAGCTGGGGGAAGAAGCTGCCTGATATCACCACCTGCTTCCTGCTTCTGAACATGGTGTGAGGATATGATGTGATGTGTGGGGCTCCTGCAAACATCTTGAAACCATGAGGGGAAAGCTAAGAACCCAGAGCCCTGTCATCTTCTTTATGAGAAAAATAAACAACTCTTTCTTTAAAACATTGTTGGTCAGGGTTTTTTTATTTTTTTTGCAGCTGAATGCATTCCTGTGACATCAGTCATGTCCACTTTAGAGACCAAAAGATCTCATTTTTCCCTATAAAGGGGCTCTCCCTTTGGAGTCCCCCACGTTGAGTTTTTGTCTCCCGGAGCTGAAGACTTGGGGTATGGCTTTTGTGTACTCTCCCCACTGCAGAGCTTAACGGCCTTCCTTAGCCCTTGAGACGGGGCTCTGGTCCCAGCTCTGCCACTAACTGCCTTTGTGTCCCTGTATCTCAGCCAACTCCCTGAGGGCAAGTGCTCGGAGCCCTCATCCGTGAATAGGACACTGTGTTCATAGGGAACCCGCTGTCCCCAGGTTCCCTGTCTTTGAGCATCTCAGAAGCACAAGTAATCCTGGGCCATGAGGGGCCCACATCCAACAGCAAGTGCCATTCTGGAAGCCTCCACCTTAATGGGTCTTTGGGAAGGGAAACCTGAGCCCCTGTTGGGCTGAGAGCTGCTCAAAGCCACGTGACTTCCTGAGAGCCAGGTGCAGTGGGGTGGTGGGGGGCAGGGCAGGAGGCAAAGATGAATCAGAGGAAGAGCCTGCTTTGAGCCACGCAGAGTGAGGGAAGGATCCAAATTCCTAAGCTCCCTGGTCTGCTGCCCGCTCTCTCCGGCTTGCTTCCCGCTGCTGGGCCGGGGCGGCGGGGGCCAGGCTACACGGCGGGGACGCCGATGGTGAGCTGTAAAGCTGGAGTCCTGGCCTCTGGAAAGGCGTGGTGGTTCAGGGTTTCCCTCTGGCTCCCTGGGAGGCTGAGCTGCCGGGGGAGTTCTGACCACCCACCATGCTTCCCGGCTTTCCTGGAACCTTCTGTAGAGTCAGCCAGGAAAGGATCTGCCCCTGGGCCCCTGGAGCTGCAAATCCTCTCTCCTCCCGGCACCTGGGGAGACTCTCCCACCTGGGTGAATGCCTTCAATTACAATACAGCAAATAGGAGGATGATTGTGGCTCAGTGAATGCTGTTAGGGTTCCAGGCAATTTTTCCAAACCTTATCTCCTTTAGTTCTCTCAACAAGTCTAGGAAGTGCTCTGTTGGTATTATAGATGAGGAAACAGGAGCAAAGAGGCTGAGTGACCTCCAAGGGGTCACACCAGCCAAGCAACGACCAGGGTCACAATTCCCACTCGGGCTTGTTGACCTTAACCCCCACTTCAGGCTGACCGTCCATCACCTGGAGAGTAAAACCCATGCGGCTGGGCACACAGGGCCCTAAGGGGGGTGATCCCCACAGGCTGTCAACTCTTGAAGCAAGGAAGATGTCGGGGAGAGCCACCCAAGGGGCTTCAACTGAATCTGCAATGTTTTAACATTTTATTACTTAAAAACATAAGAAGCAAATACGATACAATGTCGAGACTGGACAAAGCTGGGTGGTGGGTACATGGGTCTCTTTAACATTGTCTGTGTTTTCCTGTAAGCTTGAAATATTTCGTAATTAAAACTGTCCTTCTGTGGGGCATTGTGGTGGGGTGAATAATGTTCCCCCAAAGATGTTCCAGTCCTTATCCCAGGACCTGTGAATATGTGACCTTACATGGCAAAAGGGGCCTTGCAGATATGATTGAGTTAAGGATTTGGGGATGGAGGGATATCCGAGTGGGCCTGCTGGCATCACAAGGTCATTCATTATGAGAGGGAGGCAGGAGCCTCAGAGTCAGAGGAGACATGAAAATGGAGGCAGAAGTTGGAGTGACGCGGTCACAACGAGCAGATGAACATGGACAGCCTTTACAAACGGGAAAGTCAAGGAACTGATTCTCCCCTAGAGTCTCCAGGAGGATCGTTTGTAGCCCCTGTAAGGCTCCTTTGAGACTTCTAACCTCCAGAGCTGTGAGGTAATGAACTTGTGTTCTTTGAAGCCAGGAAGTTTTGTGGCAATTTGTTGCAGCAGCAAAAGGAAATGAATCTGGGCATGGTCAGCAATGACCTGAATTGGTGGTGATACAGTTTCTCAAAGCAGGAACAAGAAGTCCAGGAAGGGCCCCCTTCCCACCCAGGATGGCACAGCTGGCCTTCCTGAGTCCTGAATCCCCAGTCCTGGGCTTCCCCTAGAGTCCAGTCAGCTCTATGTAACTTCAGCAGGAAAGCAAGGAGGACAAAGGCTCATGGAACCAAGAGCCCTGACCGGAGTGGTCAACGTCAACACTCTCATGGCCTCAAGTACCCAATTCCTCCCGGGCTCCCGGTGTCAAGGTACAAGGTACTCCTGGTCTGGGGTTTAACTGCCTAGGCCTTCCCTTCTGGGTCTTGCAGATGAAAAGATTGATTTTCCAGCAGATGGACACCCAAGTGCTCCTGATACCTCCCCCTGTCCCCTTAACTTCCTTTTTCTCCTGCAGCCCTAGAGGTCACTTGGCAGAGAACTGTGTCTTCTGACCTCCATGCCAAGTTGACAACTTTTGGTGAGTGCTCAGTCTGCAGTGGTGCTGAGTTCTGGGGGGGATGGGATGAGGTCCTTTTGGAGACACCCTACTCCAATCACCGTAGGAGCTTACAGTCTAGTGGGGGAAACTATAACATATAACTGGACAGCCGTAGACCAAGGCAGCCTGTGACTATAGCAGGAGGGAGGGGTCCGAGATTCCACATCTGTTCATTCAGATACTTGTTAAGGATCCAAAATCATTCCCCATCTGCCCATCTGGACTCTAAACACCAAAAATGTGATCCTTTGCCTCGAAGGCGCAAAGAATCTTACTAGAGAGACAAAAACACAGACAAATTAAAAAATGTCCTAGCAATACCAGGTAGTATCAGTAAGGATGTGAGTGCCCTTACATTGCTGGGACAACTATGGGGACTCAGACAACAGAGAGAAGGGAGGGCTCTTCAGGGGAGGTGGGACTCAAACCGGGTCCTGGAAGACCCTCAGGATTTGTGCTGGGAAAGGCCTAGAGGCAGTCTCAGCCATGGGGAGGAAGTGGGAGAGCTGAGGGGAAAAAGAACAGAATGAGCAAAGGGACGAAAGTGCTGACAGCAAAAGGTATTCACATTTGTGAGGGGGTCAGGACTGGCTGGCGTTAGCTGTTGGCAGAGGTCGGGTTTTGTGTTGGGAGATAATCTGTGTACATTAGAATAAGCCCATGTCCAACCCATGTGTGCCTTTAATAGCATATCAGTGCCCCTGAAGGACCTTCACGGGTGAGTCTGTTGGGGCAATGCAGGACCTCAGGTATTCCAGAACACCTGGCAAGAGCAGGTGCCCTGGACAAACAGGATGAGGAGGACATGTCTGATAAGTTGGGACAGTCTTATACTTAAATGTGCTCAAAGACATAGTCGGGGACGGTGGGGAACGAATTAGAGGTCAGACAGGAGGGGCTGAAGTGACAGGATTAACTGGAAAAGCTGAGTAAAGGAGACTGTTCCCAGGAAATGAAAGCAATACCAGCAAGGCTTCATGCCCAGTCACCTTCCCTGCAGAAGAGAAATAAATCAGAACTACAGCAAGGAACAGCCAGATCTATGTCATTGCTTACATTCAAATCTGACCAAAGGACAATTTAGAGCCACTGTCGCACAGTCAGGGGGGCTGCCCTCTGAGTGGCTGAGCTTGCCCGGAGGATGGGGGGCTCAGGAGTCAGTGTGGAGGAAGGAGGTGGGGACAGGGAGGGAAGGAGAAGAAGTGACTGCACAGAACCGGCTCCAAGGTGGGTTTAGGATGAAAGGGTTAGAGAAAAAAGAAGGGCAAAGAAAGGACAGGCAGATAAGATGTCTTTTTGAACATGAGACAGAAAGAGGTAGAGAGAAGAGATAAAAGCTGGAGGCAAAGCGAAGGATGGAAGAAAACATGATGCTGCTGAACAGAACCAAGATGGGCTAAAAACAAGATGATAATGCAGAAAGCAAAGGATCTGAGAACAATGGGTCATGGGAGAGGAGAACAAAGCCCAGGACGGAGCCAGCACAGGCTGGGAAGTGGTCATACTGCCGCCCCCACTGATTCCGTTACACAAAGGGGACTAAGAGATTCTGCCAAAAACGGTGACAAGCGCCATGCTGTGTGGCTGGGCTGGGAACTGCAGCTCTACAGTTAGCGGGATGCTCACTTAATAAAAATTTGTGCTGCACAGCAAGCCCTAATGAATCAGGTGGGCTTTCTTGCAGAGCAAGATGTTTGAGGTCTTTTGCTCCAGCAGGGATGTGAGGTAACCAGGCCACCGCGATGACTGCAAGTCTTCATCCAGGCGATTCTGGATGCTGGAATGTCAAATTGCAGCGTCTGTTACAAAGATGCTTGAAATAAAACTCACAGCCTTATTCAGGTACCTACCTGTATTTTATAGTTTCTGGAGTTGTACTTGATCTGGATAGGATGGTAATGTACCCTACAAGAGACAGTATGATGCAGTGGTTGGGAGTGCAGGCTCCATGCTCAGTGGCTTGGGTTTATATTCCCACTTTGCTACTTACTAAAAGTGAGAACCATGGCCTTGATTTTATGATCTGCAAAATGGGTACAATGATAATACCCACCTCATAGGGTTGTTCTGAATAGTAAATGAGTGTCTACAAGTTAAGTGCGTAGAACAGTGCCTGGCACTTGGAAAATACTCTCTACATCTTAGAGTTTCTTAGATTTCTTAGAGTTCATAAGCACAAAATACGAGGACAGGAAGTAGAAGGAGACCCTTAGCTGAGGGAGGAGAAGCTACTTTGGAGTAGGCTGCATGTGCGGCCTATGTGGTGCAGGGGTCAGAGAGATGGGAAGGGGCTTCCTACTGAAGCTGGGGGTTTGAGTGTGCCCCTTCCTGGGGGCTTGTTGGCATTTCTGATTGAACTAAGTCCAACAGACCAAACTGAGGGCCTCATCCATCCACCAAGTAATGAATAATGCCTATTCTAGGTGAATTGTGTTCTGGGTCCCAGGCTTCATTGCTCCCCCGCCCTGGAACTCTGTAATACGGTCCAGCTATTTGACGTTTGAAGAAACAAAACCAAGTTTGGATTTTGCCACTTGCTAGCATTTTGACTTTCCTTGCCCTCAGTTTCTCCCTCTACCTCAGAGAGCTGTTATAAAGATCCAGTGAGTAGGGTAAGCAAAAACAAACACAAGTGGATCCCTGATAAACATCATTTACAGAGCTACTGTGCAGATGAACTGCAGCCCCACCTGTGAAATACAAACTCTGCTGGTAATAGAAGAACTGTAAATAGTGTCCTTACCGACTAGAGGCAAAGAAGGACTTCTTTACAAAAAGTCGAAAAGCACAATCATAAGACTCAAGGTTATGTGGTCCCTCCAAACACAGGATTTCTGTAAAACAAAGGGCACAGTGGTCAAAGATAATGACCAGATAACAGACTGGGCAAAGATACAGCAATATCAAGCCAAAAAGTGACTAGTATCTGGAATAGACTGGATGTCCTGCACATCAACAAGAAAGAGAAGAACCCAGTGGAAAAATGGGCCAAGAATAGGAACAGGTCATTTTTTTTTTTTTTTTTTTTTTTTTTTTTTTCCTGTATGCGGGCCTCTCACTGCTGTGGCCTCTCCCGTTGCGGAGCACAGGCTCCGGACACACAGGCTCCGCGGCCATGGCTCGCGGGCCCAGCCGCTCCGCGGCATGTGGGATCTTCCGGGATCGGGGCACGAACCCGTGTCCCCTGCATCGGCAGGCGGACTCTCAACCACTGCGCCACCAGGGAAGCCCGGAACAGGTCATTTTGAGAATAGGAAACCAAAAGGACTAAACAAATATATGGAGAGATGTTCTTTGGTTATAAGGTAAATGCAAATTCGACCAACGAGATATTACTTGCCACCTATTTGGCAAAAATTAAAAAGCTGGGGCTTCCCTGGTGGCACAGTGGTTGAGAGTCCGCCTGCCGATGCAGGGGACACGGGTTCGTGCCCCGGTCCGGGAAGATCCCACATGCCGCGGAGCGGCTGGGCGCGTGAGCCATGGCCGCTGAGCCTGCGCGTCCGGAGCCTGTGCTCCGCAACGGGAGAGGCCACAGCAGTGAGAGGCCTGCGTACCGCAAAAAAAAAAAAAAAAAAAGCTGAGTAATGTCAAGTGGGTTAGGATGCGGGGCTATAAGCTCCCTACATTACTGCAGGTAGTAGGTAGGTGGTGTGGTGGTGTGGCCCTTCTACAGGCAATCTGCCTTCCTTAGCCTGACCACCTGTATGTATACCACATAACCAACAATCCACTCCTGGGAATAGACATATATATATATAGATATATCCTGAAGTGTCTCACACAGGGGTCTAAGGACACCTACACGAGGATGCTCATCGTAGCAGAGGGCTGCTGGCGGGGGCAGGGCACTGGGCGCAATTCGCAGCCCTTCCGTGGGGTGGTGGATGGGTGAAACACAGTGGCTGCACTCTGTGAGTCGTTTAGAGCCATGAGAAGAGGGGAGATGCACAGCTAGCAACAGAGATGGATCATACTAACATATGCTGGAAGAAAAAGTGCACCCATCCTAATTTACATAAGCATATCTGACATAAACATAAATTAAAATGCATGCATAGAAACAACAACTGAAGATTCCACGAACACAAACAAGGACATACACAAAACATGTTAGGATGGTTGCTTAAAGGGAAAAGGGGAGTGAGAATTGTGATAAAAGGAAATAGCTGTTTTTAAAAGGAGTGCAAACCAAGGGTTTAGCACGGAAACTGGCATGCAGTAAGCACTCCCTAAGTGTTCGCTGTTATTAATTAAGTGAAAAAGAATGGTTCAAGTTTATATGTAAGTCAAATCGTTATGTTGTATGCGACAACGCAGATGAACTCTGAATACATTACGCTAAGTGACATAAGCCAGGCACAAAGGACAGATACTGTATGATTCTACTTATGTGAGGTCTCTTATCGTCACATTCATAGGGACAGAGAGTAGAATACTGGTTACCAGGAGCTGGGGGCAGTGGAGAATGGGGAGTTAGTGTTTAATGGGTAGAGTATCAGTTTAGGAAGATGAAAAAGTTCTGGAGATGATGGTGGTGATGATTGCACAACAATGTTAATATTCTTTTTTAAAAAATATTTATTATTTATTTATTTATTTAGGCTGCACCCTGTCTTAGCTGCAGCACATGGGATCCTTGCCGCAGCATGTGGGATCTTTCTTAGTTGCAGCATGTGGGCTTCTTAGTTGCAGCACGTAGACTCCTAGTTGCGGCATGCATGCGGGATCTAGTTCCTCGACCAGGGATCGAACCCAGGCCCCCTGCACTGGGAGCGCGGAGTCTTAACCACTGGACCACCAGGGAAGTCCCCAGTGTTAATGTTCTTAATGGCACTGAATTGTGCACACAAAAATGGTAAAATAATTAAAATGGTAAGTTAAAAAAATCACTATGCTGTACACTTTAAACTTATACAATGCCATATGTCAATTATGTCTCAATAAAACTGGAAAAAAAAAAAAAAGAATAGTCCGAAGAGAGTAGATGCTATTTCCCAAGCACACATCTTGGTAAGCTTCATGAAAAGGCAGAGTCCAGATAAAATTGAAAACTTCTGCTCTGCAAAAGACAATATCAAAAGACAAACCACAGATGGGGAGAAAATATTTGCAAAAGATACATCTGATAAAGGACTATTATCCAAAATATACAAAGAACACTTAAAACTCAACAATAAGAAAACAAAAAACCTGATTTAAAAAAATGGGCTAAAGACCTTAACAGATACCTCACCAAAGATATACAGATGAAACATACAAAAAGCTCCACATCATATGTCATCAGGGAAGTGCAAATTAAAACAACACTAAGATACTACTACATACCTATCAGAATGGCCAAAATCCTGAACACTGATAACACCAAATGCTGGGGAGGATGTGGAGCAACAGGAACTCTCATTCATTGCTGATGGGAATGCAAAATGGTACAGCCACTTTGGAAGATAGTTTGGCAGTTCCTTACAAAATTAACGTACTTTTACCATACGATCCAGCAATGAGCTGCTTGGTGTTTATCCAAGGGGTTGAAAACATGTTCACATAAAAACCTGCACATGATGTTTATAGCAGCTTTATTCATAATTGCCCGAACTTGGAAGCAACCAAGATATCCTTCAGTAGGTGAATGAATAAACTGTGGTCCATCCAGACAATGGAATATTATTCAGATTAAAAAAGAATGAGCTATCAAGCCATGATAAGATGTGGAGGAATCTTAAATGCATATTACTAAGTGAAAGAAGCCAATTTGAAAAGGCTGCATACTGTATGATTCCAACTTTTTGATATTCTGGAAAAGGCAAAACTATGGAGATAATAAAAAGACCAGGGGTTGGGAGGGTGAGTGAGGGAATGAACAGGCAGAGCACAGAGAAATTTTAGGGCAGTGAAAATACTCTGTATGATACTGTAGTGATGAGTGCATGTCATTATACATTTGTCCAAACCCATAGAATATGCAACACCAGTAGTGAACCCTAAGGTGAACTATGGACTTTGGGTGATTATGATGTGTCAGTGTAGGTTCATCCTTGGTAAAAAAAAATGTACTATTCGGGTGAGTAATGTTGACGATAAGGGAAGCTATGTTGAAGGGAAGGGGATATATGGGGAATCTCTGTACCTTCCTCTCAATTTTGTTATAAAACTTTATTTATTCTAAACAAATAAAGTCTTCCAAAAAAAAAAGAGGCAGGGTCCATAATACTCAACTTGCCTCTGCCTTTTTTTTAGGAGCCTAGAACAGTTTCTGGCAGTGCATATGTCTTGAATAACTGAACAAAAGCCAGTTGGTGTCAGGGTCGCCCAGCAGAACAACCAAGCCTCCTACAAACGGAGAGAAATCTACTGGTCCTCTCCTCAAAGGTCTGAATTAGGGTTAACCACATTTTGTATTTACACATCTCCTTTTCTACAAACCCTCAAAGCCCAGAAATGTCACCTAGTTGTCCATACAACTCCCCCGCCAATAGTGGGAGAGTTGGAATTTGAACTCACGGCCTTGCAGAATGGTAGTTTTCACCCCTGCTATGAATTCTGGTGCCCGCAGGGTTTGTGATCCAGGAAGCAGTAGAACTCCACAGGCTAAGGGAAGTGAGTCAGAGTCTTGCCACACATGGATTTCAAAACAGAAGAGACAGCAGACTTCACCCCATTAAGAAATACATGGACAGCTTTGTTATGACATCAAGAAAGCTGAAGTAAGCAGTCAGCAGACACCCACAGATGTGACAGCGTGTGTTTTGACTACAATTCTCAGCAGTTACAGTACAAGCCAAAGGGAAAAGCCCAGACACCGTGACTGGCAGAAAAGTGACATTTGGGGGACCTATTTTATATTTTACAAAGCTATGTTTGTTTGTTTTTTAAATTTATTTATTTATTTATTTATTTATTTATTTATTTTTGGCTGCATTGGGTCTTTGTTGCTGCGCACGGGCTTTCTCTAGTTGTGGAGAGCGGGGAATACTCTCCGTTGCAGTGCGCAGGCTTCTCACTGCAGTGGCTTCTCTTGCTGCGGAGCACAGGCTCTAGACGTGCAGGCTTCAGTAGTTGTGGCTCGCGGGCTCTAGAGCGTAGGCTCAATAGTTGTGGCGCATGGGCTTAGTTGCTCCGCGGCACGTGGGATCTTCCCGGACCAGGGCTCAAACCTGTGTCCCCTGCATTGGTGGGAGGATTCTTAACCGCTGCACCACCAGGGAAGTCCAAAGCTGTATTTTCAATGCAGAAGGCAGGGTCTTCACATCACGGATGTGTGCACAGACCAAACCAGCTTCAAATTAATGGCTCCTGTTAATCAGAAATAGCGGATACTGCCCGTCCATGGTCCTCCCTCGTGAAACCATCACTCAGTGGTACCTGGGCTTCCTTGGATCTTTTTAATCTACATCTGCTGCAGCTCCTACCTCACTCACTGAGGCCATAGTCTTCCTGCTTGAACTTTAGAGCAGTGGTATTCAACCTTGGTTGCACCTCATAATCACCTGGAGAGCTTTTTAAGATCCCTATGCCTGGGTTGCACCTCTCCAATTAAACCAGAACCTCTAGAATTTGGGTGTGGGCATCAGTATTGGCTAAGCTCCCCAAAGTGGCCCCAACATGCAGCTGCTTTTTCTTAAGCATAATTGCTGTACAATATTATCTGAGTTACTGGTATACAATACAGTGACTCACAATTCTTAAAGGTTATACTCTACTTATAGTTATTATAAAATATTGGCTATATTCCCTGTGTTGTAAAATATATCCTTGTAGCTTATTTTATACCTAATCATTTGTACCTTTTACTCCCCTACCCCCCCTCCACTGGTAACCACTAGTTTGTTCTCTGTATCTGTGATACTTCTTCTCTTTTGTTATATTCACTAGTTCGTTGGTTTTTGTTTTGTTTTGTTTTCTCACCGAGCCGTGAGGCATGTGGGATCTTATTTCCGCGACCAGGGATCAAACCCGTGCCCCCTGCACTGGGAGCATGGCATCTTAACCACTGGACCTCCAGGGAAGTGCCCACAGTTTGTTGTATTTTTTTTTTTTTTTTTTTGCGGTACGCGGGCCTCTCACAGCTGTGGCCTCTCCTGTTGGCGGAGCACAGGCTCCGGACGCGCAGGCTCAGCAGCCATGGCTCATGGGCACAGCTGCTCCGCGGCATGTGGGATCTTCCCGGACCGGGGCACGAACCCGTGTCCCCTGCATCGGCAGGCGGACTCTCAACCACTGCGCCACCAGGGAAGCCCCAGTTTGTTGTATTTTTTAGAACGTGCAGCTGCTTTTAAGTCCTGCTTACGGGACATATTCAGAAAAGATTTATTAAATTAAGCATGAAAAAGGATTCCTTTTGTGGAGACCAGTGACAGGGCCCTTGTCCTGGGCCATGTTATAAGTGAGAATCATCCGCCCAAGGCACAGGCCCGCTGGCCCTCACCTCCCGGGGTCCCAGGGGAAAACGGCTTTGCTGAGGGTACAAATGGGACCCAAGAGCCTCCAAACTTTACAGTCACCTGAGCCTTAGCCTCGCTTCTCCCAGACCCACCATTCTTTTGGTGCTCATCGGAGGGGATGCCACGAGAAACCACTTCCGTAGCTCCCCAGCGGGCATCCGGCTTCTGGGGAGACTTTGTTTTCTGGCGCACTAGCAAACAGGGTCAGGCAGGAAATGTGTCAACCAGGAGCTGCGGCCAGAGTTCCAGCAGAATCTGAGGGCCCCTCTGCTTAGAGCTTTCACTCTTTTTCCTCCGGCTTTCCTGGATTCCATCATCTAGGCTGTTTGTTCCATAGTTCTCCTGGCCTACAACAAAGATAGGGTTGGATTTAAAGGGGAAAGGATAACTTATTGTAACTGAGAAGATCTGAGGGGAGCAAAATTTGAGCCTTGTCTGCCAGACTTACAGGGCAGACAAGAATCTCCACATCCATTTCTGAGACTAGAGATAACAATAGCTCTTACATATTTTTAAAAGTTGTGGTAAAATACACATAACATAAAATTTATAATTTTTACCTTTTTTTTGTTTGTTTTGTTTTTTGCGGTACGCGGGCCTCTCACTGTTGTGGCTTCTCCCGTCGCGGAGCACAGGCTCTGGATGCGCATGCTCAGCGGCCATGGCTCACGGGCCCAGCCGCTCCACGGCATGTGGGATCTTCCCAGACCAGGGCACGAACCCGTGTCCCCTGTATCGGCAGGCGGACTCTCAACCACTGTGCCACCAGGGAAGCCCTCCATCTTTTTTAAGGCTGAATAATATTCCACTGTATGTATAGACCACATTTTGTTTATTTGTTCATCCATGGTAGGCACACGGATTGCCTCCACCTTTGGGCTACATAATAGCTAATACTTCTGAGCACACTCTGTGTGCCACACCACTCTACTAAACACTTCACTTGGACTTCCCTGGTGGCACAGTGGTTAAGAATCCACCTGGCAATGCAGGGGACACAGGTTTTCGCCCTGGTCTGGGAAGATCCCACATGCCGTGGAGCAACTAAGCCCATGCGCCGCAACTACTGAGCCTGCGCTCTACAGCCCGTGAGCCACAACTACTGAGCCTGCACGCCTAGAGCCCGTGCTCTGCAACAAGAGAAGCCACCGCAGTGATAAGCCCGCACGCAGCAACGAAGACCCAACGCAGCCAAAAATAAATATAAATAAATAAATAAATTTATATTAAAAACAAAAAACAAAAAACATGGTGGCTCTCCACTGCCTGCAGAGTGTAAGCCCTAATACCCCTGGCATTTGATGTTCTCCATACAGAGCCCCAACCTTCATTTCCAGCCCCATCTGCAGGCTTCTGCCTCCATGCCCTGCCCTCCTAGACACTCCACGTGCTGCCCTACCCCCACTCACCCTTCCCCACCCCCACTCACCCTTCCCCATCCGTTTTCCAGCTCAGCCCACTCCCTAAATGCTTCCTCCTTTGTAAGCCTGCCCCTCCTCGCTCCTTCCTCAATGCCAGCGCTGCAAATAGCAGGTGAGTGTAGTCATCCCTCCTGTTGCCCTGCCTTGAATTCCTGTAATGTGTTTACATGTCACTTCCCCTAGAGACAACAAGTTCTGCAAGGATGCTGACCATGGATTCACCTTTGGGCAGGGCAGAAACCCAAGCTCTTCTATTTATCGGTAATATGATATCCTCTCTGGGTGCAGCATCCTTTCCTAGTCACCGCCTCTCTGTCCTGTTTTTATATGTTTCTTAAAACGGGGTTGGAGGAAGGTGAGGACCGTTGAAAGTCACCTTGTGGTGAGCGCTGCTACTGATGACAGTGGGAAGTACTAGTCTAGTGTAGGGTGGAGTGGGGAGAAGGTTGAAAACCTCTGCTCGGTAGCCACGCTGCTTGAAAGAACAGCCCTGTATCCTCTCCAATTGCCTCAACCCATTGCAGATGGGATTTGGTCCCTACAGAGCTGCCAAGTTCCTTTCTCTAATGCCATCTCCCAAGAGCAAAAGCCCAGCACATTGTTCCACACTCGACACCATCAGTGCCATGTGCCTTGTTCAGTTTCAAACTCTCTCCTTTCTTGGCCCCTCTTCCTGCTGCTCTGCTGGTGCCTGTGTAAACCCACTATACTGGATTATCTTGAGCCCAGTTCACATTAGTGATGCTCTTGCTTCAACCCAGTACAATGTCCCCAGACAACTCAGTCACTTGTGGGGCATTGGTTGCTACCTAAATGCAGACGAGCCAAGTCTTGGTCTGCGTTCGAGAGATTTCTGAGCTCCTGATCAGCATCTGTGACTCCTAACTGGCCGCCCCAAAGTAGCTTCGATTTCTCTCCTAACTAATGCTTTTATTGGGAGAGATATACTTGTGTTATTGGCTCCAGTTCGTCACCCCTCTGCTTCACTGTGGGCTTCACCCCGTCCCTTGATTTTGGGCTTCGTCATTTGACTTCCTTTGGCCAGTAGGGTAGAAGTGACACTACGTGCCTTATTTGAGTCTCAGGCATTGCGGTGAACGGAGTTTCCCCTGCCTCCTGAGTCTGGGCCTGCAATGAACACACATGGAGCAAAGCTGCCCCAGCCAAAGTGCTGACCTAAAGCCAGAAGCAGAGCACGCCCATGACTGTAGATGCATTACAGCCACTGGCCCCGCTGACCCCCAGAGCTGTGAGATCAAAGGATCGTGGTCTTCAGCCACTGAACATTGGGGTGGTTTGTTACACACCATTATTGTAGCAACAGCTAACCAATACAATCTTACATAGAGATGGAGGTATAAGACATAGACACGCAAATTAAGATTAGTTATGCAAGGAAAACCCACAAAACCACCACCAAGGGAAGGAAATAAAATACCACTCACCCCAGAAACCTGCATGTGCCCTTCCTGAGCACCACCTCCTCCCTCAGCCCTAGAGGTAACCACAGTGTCGACTTTAAAAAAATAATTCTTACTTTTCTTCATCGTTTACCATGCATATGTGCATTCCTAAATTAGTTTGCTTTGGATTGTTTTTGATCTTGATGTGAATGGAATCTGTTTGTATTTTTTGTGTGTGTCCTATTTTATTTGCTCAGTATGGTTTGTGAGAATCATCCAGATTGTTACATATAGCTATAGTTTGTTCATTTCCATCACGGAGTAATATTCATTATGTGAACAAACTATAATTTATTAATCTACTGCCGACGGATATTTTAGATGTTTCTGGTTTTCTGTTATTACAAACAATCCTGTGTGAGCAGTCCTATAATCAGGGGTTGGCGAATTTTTTCTGTAAAGGAATAGTTTAGGTTTTGTGGCCACATATGGTCTCTGTTGCATAGTCTTCTTTATTTTGAAATAAATTTTAAAATATGGAAAAAAGAGGAAAAGTCATCCTAAAAATGTAAACTAGTTCTGAGCTCACGAGCTGTACGAACCCAGACTTGTGGCAGGATCGGGCCGAGGGCTGTAGCTTTGACCTCTGCTCTCTGAGCTCTCCTGCATAAACGTTTCTGCAGGAGCGTGACGGCTGGTCATAGGGTTCGCACATCTTTAGCCTCACTAGATAATGCCCAGCTTTGATGCTTAAATTTAATGCTTAAATTCAGCATGTGGAAAATGGAAATCCCATCTCCTCAAGCAAATGAGCCCATGGGCATCTGCTGCACAAAGAAATTGACATTCCTGTGGTTCCCTGGGGCCGGAGGGCTCTGCCACTCCAACCTCTTCCCCTCTGGTCCAGGTAGTGTCGAGCTCCGCCCCTGTCAAGCTGGTGCCCATCACAGTGTGTCAGGAAGGGTGGTGCCAGACAGGCCAGAACAGGGAGTCACACCGGGCGTTGAGGATAGGTGGGGAGCTTGGATTTTATTCGACCAATAATAGAAAACCAGTGGACGGGGTGAAGCAAGGCCGTGACAAGTCTGAGCTACTTTTAAAAGAATCGCTTTGGCTGCTGAGCGTGGATTTTTAGGGGACAAGAGAGGAAGGGAGAGCAGAAGGTAGGGATGTGACTACAGGAGTGTTGTGAGAGTGTAGTGGGTGGTGGAGCCTAGCTGCCTGAGGCAAGCCCTTCTCCAGCATCATCGTCTGCTCCTGCCTCACAGCCACAGCTCCAGCCACCCCTCTCTCAGCCTCCAGCACATCCCATACCCCATTTCTGCAATCCTCTCTCCTCTAACCCAGGGAACACAGTTCACGTACCCTGCCCACTGTGAATCTTCCCCTGCATCCCCTGCCCCCCTGCCCGCCCCCAGACATCTGCGGCTCCACTTCATCTGAGTTAATGGTAGATGTGATATAGGCCCTAAATCTGTTTCCTCACTGAACTTTAGAGGACTCTTATCTTCAAGACTTTTTTTTTTTTTTTCTTTAGTACACGGGCCTCTCACTGTTGTGGCCTCTCCCGTTGCGGAGCACAGGCTCCGGACGCGCAGGCTCAGCGGCCATGGCTTATGGGCCCAGCTGCTCTGCGGCATGTGGGATCTTCCCGGACCGGGGCACGAACTCGTGTCCCCTGCATCAGCAGGCGGACTCTCAAACACTGCGCCACCAGGGAAGCCCCTTCGAGACTTATTTTTGTTGTTCTGTCTGCCACAGGCCATCCAGTGGACATTGAAGCAAAGAGTGTGGAGCTGAATCCATTGTCTGGCAACCACCATCACCAGGGCAGATGCAATCCTGACTGGGGTGGTTAGGAAACTGAGGGCCACATGGATGAGCCCGCAGCCTGCATCACAGGGAGAAAGACAGGGTGGTAAGGTGGCTGAGCCAGAACTGGAGCCTATGGGGTATGTGGACTCCTTGAAAGATGAAGGAAGTGTCTCTCTACGCTGAGCCATAGGGAGCAAAGCTGGAAGCGCCCAGGGCTGGAACCTCCCTCAAACGGAAGCCGGGAGCACACCAACTGATTAGTTTCTCTTATCTCTCCTACAGCATTGGTGGTTGTTTCAACCACCTCTGCCCCCAGACATGACCCAAGTCACTGATTCTATTCAGTGTGAGTTCTTGGCTCCATTACTGCCTGTTCCCCCAGAGTAGCTGCCACACACAGAGATAAATTAACTCAGAAGAAAAGGTCAACCCATCCAACTAGTTGGCTATTGGGATTCCCGAGAAAGAAAAAGAATAGAGGGAGGAGAAGAGGAAGTAGGAAGCGGAGCTGGTCTGGGGGGAGAGGGAGAGAAAATTGGGAAGAATAAATACTGTTTTTTAAATTATAAACTATTAGGATATTACTTACAACAGTATAGTAAAGAATGCGTTTTATTAAAACACAGCAAATTCTTTCAAGATGGGTTAGCCCAGGGCTACACACACTGTGTTCCAGGGACAGGAACTGATCCATGAACTGTGTGGCCAGTCCAAGAAGAAATAAGTGCAGAAGCTAAGAGAAATATTTAAGACAGTTTCATGGTAATTTGGCAGCGTAATTTTCTGACTGTTGAGTCTAATAATGAAAACAGGACTTGTATTTTGTGAGTTTATTTTCCAAATGTCATTTTCTTAGTGTAGCGAAGGCAATTTTTACCTCTTCCCCCTTAGGGTTTTTGGTTGGGCCTGAGAATTAAATTTACGTAAGATAGATTAACAGAAGAAAAGCATACACATTTATTTAATACAAGTTTTTTTGTGACACAAGAGTCCTCAGAAGGAAATGCAGATGCAAAGAAAGTGACAAACCTTAAATGTTTTTATACTAGGTTGAACAAGGAGAGGTGATTGTAGAAAAGTAACAAAAATATAAGGGAGGCTAAAGGAAGACGAGAATTATTTCAACAAGGTCTGTTTGCACAGAATTCTCTTGGGTTCAACTCCCTGGTCTTGATGATAAGAATGTTACCTTCTTCCTCGTGTAGGGAAGACATCTTCCATCTGGGGTTTTATCTCCTGCTTTTAGGGGGAAAAGGGGGAGAGTCAGAGCACCCTTCTTGCGCCTGCTGTTTTTAAAATGCATTTAGGGACTTTCCTGGTGGTGCAGTGGTTAAGAATCCGCCTGCCAATGCAGGGGACACAGGTTCGAGCCCTGGTCCAGGAAGATCCCACATGCTGTGGAGCAACAAAGCCCATGCGCCACAACTATTGAGCCTGTATTCTAGAGCCCACGAGCCACAACTACTGAAGCCTGTGTGCCTAGAGCCCGTGCTCCACAACAAGAGAAGCCACTGGAATGAGAAGCCTGTGCACCCCAACAAAGAGTAGCCCCTGCTCGCTGCAACTAGAGAAAGCCTGTAGGCAGCAATGAAGACCCAACGCAGCCAAAAATAAATAAATAAATTTATTTATTTTTAAAAAATGCATTTAGCTCAAACTAATCCTTAAGCCAAAGTGGCATACTTTGGGGTGGTATATTCTGCCACCCTTCCCTAGTCATGTTTTTTAAATTTTTATTTTATATTGGAGTATAGTTGATTTACAATGTTGTATTAGTTTCAGGTGTACAGCAAAGTGATTCAATTATACATATATATATATATATATATATATATATGTATGTATTCTTTTCAGATTCTTTTCCCATTTAGGTTATTACAGAATATTGAGTAGAGTTTTCTGTGATATACAGTAGATCCTTGTTGATTATCTATTTTATATATAGAAGTGTGTACATGTTAATCCCAACCTCCTAATTTCTCCCTCCCCCCCACTTTTCCCCTTTGGTAACCATAAATTTGTTTTCTACGTCTGTGAGTCTGTTTCTCTTTTGTAGATAAGTTCATTTGTATCATTTTTAAGATTCCACATAGAAGTAATATTATATAATATTTGTCTTTCTCTGACTTACTTCACTTAGTATGATAATCTCTAAGTCCATCGATGTTGTTGCAAGTGGCATTATTTCATTTTTTATGGTTGAGTAATATTCCATTTTATATATGTACCACATTTTCTTTATCCATTCATCTATCGATGGACTCTTAGGTTGCTTTCATATCTTGGCTATTATAAATAGTGATTTTTATTTTTATTTTATTTTATTTTTTAATAAATTTATTTACTTGTTTATTTTTGGCTGCATTGGGTCTTCGTTGCTGTGCGCAGGATTTCTCTAGTTGCGGCGAGCAGGGGCTACTCTTCGTTGTGGTGCAAGGGCTTCTCATTGCGGTGGCTTCTCTTGTCGTGGAGCATGGGCTCTAGGCACGCAGGCTTCAGTAGTTGTGGCACATGGGCTCAGTAGTTGTGGCTCGTGGGCTCTAGAGCGCAGGCTCAGTAGTTGTGGCACACGGGCTTAGTTGCTTTGTGGCATTTGGGATCTTCCCGGACCAGGGCTCGAACCCCTGTCCCCTGCATTGGCAGGCGGATTCTTAACCACTGCGCCACCAGGGAAGTACCCCTAGTAATTTTTAATGTATTTTATGGAAGTACTGATCTGTGACACATTGGCAGAAAAGAAAAACAAACCCTATCCTTCAGCCCAGAGGCTTTGAGAGGCGCTGAGCCCAGCTGGGGAGGCCTGGGGGGAAGAGGCTGAGCCTTAGATGGTCCCATGGGGGCTGTGCAGGGAGGCCCCTTAGGGCCCTTTGAAGAACATAGAATCGAGTCCCCCTGGAGAGGCAGCACCAGGCTGTTGACACTCAAAAAAAAGGAATGGCCAGTGCTGGACAGAAAAGCAGCCACAACAATGGATGGGGTCTGTTACAAATAAACAGAGAGAGGATGGCGTGCCAAGGGTAGTCAGAGAAACATTTGAATTTCCTCTCCCTGGTTCCATTCTCAACAGAGTGGACAAGAAACAAAAACCTACTGTAGAGCCCAGGGAACTGTATTCTATATCTTGTAATAACCTATAATGGAAAAGAATCTGAAAAAGAATAGATATATGTACAGATGTATAATTGAATCACTTTGCTGTACATCTGAAACTAACACAACACTGTAAATCAACTAGAGTCCAATTAAAAAAAGAAGATGGGGCTTCCCTGGTGGCGCAGTGGTTGAGAGTCCGCCTGCCGATGCAGGGGACACGGGTTCGTGCCCCAGTCCGGGAGGATCCCACATGCCGCGGAGTGGCTGGGCCCGTGAGCCATGGCCGCTGAGCCTGCGCATCCGGAGCCTGTGCTCCACAACGGTGAGAGGCCTGCGTACCACAAAAAGAAAAAAAAAGAAGAAGAAGCACAAGAGCAGAAGGACGTGAGGAAGAAGATGACCCTCCTCGCTCACCTCCACCCTCTCCCTCCAAACCCAAGCCACTGCTTTTTGGATTGTGTTAAGAGGAGATTTGAGTCCAATGAGACTGGAGTGCTTAAATATAGAAAGTCTTAGTAACCAAAATGTGACTCTCAGAGCAGGTTGACCTGGGGCCACATCTACCCAAGGCAGCACATGCCCCCCGGGCTGCCCTCAAGATCCCCACAGGTGCCACAGCTGTGGAAGTCAATTCAAAAGTCCTAGATTGTGCTGGGGACCTTCACTACCTTAGGCTTCCATCTCAACATTCAGGGCAGAATAATTTTCACCCAAACTAGAAGAACCACCTCTGAATGAATCAAACTTGGGAACACTACATGGCTGCCGCGGGGGGGAAGGGAAGAAGCAAGTCCTCCGGGAGCTCTGAATCCAGCTGGGGAGATGACACAGCACCAAACCTGCCAGACGGCAACTTGAGGACAGCTCCAGGTAGAGTGCCACAGGCTCTCGGACCAGCACATCCGGGAAGTTCAAATTAATGGGAGAAATTTCTGTGCAAAGAGACCCCTCTTTGAAGACTGCGCTGGGTCTAGAAGGCTGGTAGAAGTTTAATAGAGAGGGAGCGATTTGTTTGTTTTGCTTTTTGGCTAGAAGACAAAGGAAAAACTGCAACAGCCTCGGACTTGGCCAGAATGCCAAAGGGCTTCCTGGGTAATGAATGCACAGGAGGTGACTCAGGCCTGTGTCTCAGAGTCATGGACACTTCAGGGGAGATAAAACCAGACCCACAGGGCACCCTTGGTGTGGCCCATAATTCCTGGAATGGCGATAAGGAATTTTGAACATCAGCCAACCAGTGTGGTAACATCCCTGGTTGGAAACAGTGGAGGACAAGTTGGAACCTCTGCAAATCAGGATCAGGCAGTGTCATCCTGACCTAAAACGAGACAGGCTCGGTCCGGAACATGAGAAGGGGCTGGGTCCCCATCCCAGACCCTCTGTAGGTCAGGGTGACACACCATGGGACACCTCTTGTCCCCTCCGCCATGCACTCTGAGTGTATTCCAAGATACACACGGTGGAGGGTGAATGTGGGCACCTTCGAGGTAGAGCTGAATTCTCATGCCCGGAAAAGTGTCCCCTGGGGCAGAGCCCGGGCAGTTCCCTGAAGGGTGGAACCATCAGCCTTGTTACATCACTGGTCTATTTCCAGAACACCCTCTTGCATCCTTCTGTTCATCTGCAAAGCTTCTCTTTTTCTGGGAAAAAGGCTAGGTGGTTATTTTTCATTTTCAGAAATTCTCTGGGATGGGGGGATGGTAGGAAGGAGGTCTGAGAGGGAGGGGATACATGTATACATATAGCTGATTCACTTCATTGTACAGCAGAAACTAACACAACATTGTAAAGCAATTATACTCCAAAAAAATAAAGAAAGAAAGAAAAAGAAAAAAAAGAAATTCTCAAGGGGTAAAACCAAGGTTTAAGGATTAGAGAGGAAAGAAAGCAAACGCTCCGACAGTTCCCCCTGACTCAGCCCTCAGGAGAGCCCCTGGTTGACCCTGCCACCCAGTGTCCTTTGCTTATTCCTTTAGTAGGTAGCCGTGTAAGGGACTGGGGGCTGCAAACAGCACAGTCCCCACGCTGCAGAGAGCCTCTGCTCACCCAGCTTACCGTCTCCCTCCAGACTGGCTCGGCTTCTTCCCTTGTCTACCTGACCAAGCCAGAGGCCCAGGATCATTCTGGATTCTTCCTTCTCTTTTGCTCTCCATCACCATCCTCTCTCCCCCACCACCTAATCAATCCCCAAGTCCTTCCCACTTCACCTTCTACAACTTCTCAAATGCAAAATGTTGATAACTGGTGAATAGGGGGGTGCGGGCTATATGGAGGTTCATTATACTAGTCTCTTTATTTGTGTGTCAGTCTGTTTCCAAAACAGAAAGTTAAGTAACACAAGATAAATAATATTTCTCAAACTGGTCCCCTCTGCTCTGTTCCTTCTGGAATCCAGCCTCTCACCATCTCTTGCCAGGATGACTTCTTTACAGTCTCTCTGTCTCCTGCCCTTGCCCATCTCAGCCCCAGCCTCCACCTACTCCCACCAGCCACCCTTAGGTGGACAGATGTCCTTCCCTCAACGCTGACTGTAGAAGGTGGCAGGCTCTCCTCCTTCTAGGCAACAGTTTTTTTGTTTTGTTTTTTTTTTTTTTGGTGGAGCCACATGGCATGCTGGATCCTAGTTCCCCAACCAGGAATCAAACCCGTGCCCCCTGCAGTGGAAGAGCAGAGTCTTCACCACTGGACCACCAGGGAAGTCCCAGTTAAACTGCTTTTAACTGAAGGAGTTGTAAGACATGAGACCCAACTAAGCACTTAGCCGGGCAGCCTTTACCCCAGGCTGGGGGTCAGAACATGGATTCTGGTCCCAGTACAGCCACCAGCCAGGCCTGAGGACAAGCCATTTCCTGTGCTCCTGGTCTGTAAGAAAGAAATACACAAAAACACCACTAGCCCCTGGCCAGTGCTTTCACTTTCAAAGGGATTTGAAGCACCTTATCATCATCTTGCTTGAAACTCAGAAGAGACCTTTTGGTGTTTTTGTGCCAATAAACAACAAGGTCCTACTGTATAGCACACAGAACTATATTCAGTATCCTATGATAAATCATAATGGAAAAGAATATATATATATATATGTATAACGGAATCTCTTTGCTGTACAGCAGAAATTGATACAATGTTGGAAATCAACTATACTTCAAAAAAAAATTTTTTTTTAATCACACAAAACAGACTGTTGGGGAAGGCAGGGCATGTTTTGAGGTTATTTCAGCGGGCGTGTCCTAGGCGAGGTATGAAATGAGAACCTTCCTGCTCTTTCCCCAGAGTAGGGCTGACACATGTCTAGCTCGAGCAAATTGAAGACCTCATCTCAACTGACTCATCTGTCTGCAACACATTCCAATGCCAAAGCAAATAGAGAAGAGGAGAAGCCTTGTAGGAAGAAGGAGAGCAGACACATATTTCAACTTATTAAGATGTATTTTTTAAGGCATATATTTTTAACTGTGCAGCCAAAAGGGACTGATTCTTTGGATGGCCAACCTGAAGTTCGCAGAGGTGAACTGATCTTCCTAAAGTAATTCTTAGTGTAATAGGCAAGAAACTTTGTATTCTATTACAAGTTAATCTCTAAAGGGATGTTGCCCATAAGCTTAAATTACACATCATGTCCCATCTCTGGGAACCCTGACTCCCACGCAATGAGCATTAAGCTAAATTACCTTTGTTTAGATCACAGGAAACATCCTGACCAGGCCCACCTGTGAACAGCTGCAGGAAGGAAGAAATTAACACATTCCCTCTGGAGTCTGACTGGAACCAGCACTTGACCCCTTCCCTTTTATTTATTTTTAAGATTTTTTTAAAATGTGGACCAGTTTTTAAAGTATTTATTGCATTTGTTGCTATATTGCTTTTATTTTGTATTTTGGTTTTTTGGCTGTGGGGCATGTGGGATCTTAGCTCCCCGACCAGGGATTGTACCCGCACCCCCTGCATTGGAAGGCAAAGTCTTTTTTTTTTTTTTTTTTTTTCGGTATGCGGGCCTCTCACTGTTGTGGCCTCTCCCGTTCCGGAGCACAGGCTCCGGAGGCGCAGGCTCAGCGCCCATGGCTCACGGGCCCAGCCGCTCCGCGGCATGTGGGATCTTCCTGGACCGGGGCACGAACCCGTGTCCCCTGCATCGGCAGGCGGACTCTCAACCACTGCACCACCAGGGAAGCCCCAACAAGATAACTTTTAAAATTGTACCCCAGGGCTAGTCCTGGTACCACCACACAAAGGCCACCCTTCCAGTGTCTGATGTCCCATACTGGCTTTGCCACGATCATGGTCCACTGAGAACCTTTCTAAGACAAGTCAAGGCCCAGACAGACTCATTCTAAGCCAAAATGTGTGTGTGTGTGTGTCCATGTGAAAGCACGTGTGTCTGTGTGACCCAATCATATGCATCCCTCCTCACTTCTCAGATTGTACCTGCTGGGGCAGGTGGAAGCCTCTTTCCTTTCAAGTCCATTTTCTTCAGTGGCCTCAGTGGCCATTTTCAATCTTCATAGCCCAAGGTTGAGAAAATCTACTCCTGAAGGCATCCAACCTGAGCCTTAACTCTCTAGAAGGTACTTAGCACCCCTGATTTGCTTACTGAACAGCTCTTCCTTACGTACATTGCTTGTACCGACTTTGGTCATCAGGTAAGCCTCACCTTGTTACCGCGGGGCCACCACCTTTCCCCCTCCCTCTGCTCTTTCCCCCTCTTTGCCTTCCCTTCTTGCTTTGCACTAAGTTTTGCTCCTTTCTGAGTTTGGAAAGAAAATGCGGGGGCGGGGAAGGGTGAATCCATAAAAGGAAGTCCAGAGAAACGGAAAATAGAGACACTTCCCATCATCTCTGTCCGGGATGCTGTCCACGTGGCCACACCTGCCCTCTGATGCCCCAGGGCAGGAAAATCAACTGTCCCTGCCCTCATGCTTCAGATAGGCACAGGAGGAGTGGGGGCATGGGGGGGGGTGTTCCTGCTGCCTTCTGTGGGGAGGGGGTCCTGAGCACCCCATGGAGCATTTATAGAAGTCGTTCTCGGCAGCAAAGTCAGAAAAACCTTGTTGTGAAGGAGCACAGGGATCCCCAGAGAACCCGTGGTAGAAACGACAAAGTGGACAAACCCACAGTTAAAAAAAGGAAAGAAAAGGGCTTCCCTGGTGGCGCAGTGGTTGAGAGTCCGCCTGCCGATGCAGGGGACACGGGTTCGTGCCCCAGTCCGGGAAGATCCCACGTGCCGCAGAGCGGCTGGGCCCGGGAGCCATGGCCGCTGGGCCTGCGCATCCGGAGCCTGTGCTCCGCAACGGGAGAGGCCACAACAGTGAGAGGCTCACGTACCGCAAAAAAAAAAAACAAAAAGGAAAGAAAAACAAGAGGTGTCCTCCTAGGAAAAGATCAGCATCCACTGCTCCCTAATGTGGCTGCCAGTGCCTTTGGTGCCCACAGGTCAGAGCTGAGTCTCTTTTTGTCCAGAACCAGTTTTCAGGGACTAACCAACTCTGAAGTCCTTGCTTTTCCCTTGGGCCTGCTATTTCTCCTGCTTTTTTTTTTTTTTTTTAATTTTATTTATTTATTTATTTTTGGCTGTGTTGGGTCTTCCTTTCTGTGCGAGGGCTTTCTCTAGTTGCGGCGAGTGGGGGCCACTCTTCATCGCGGTGTGTGGGCCTCTCACTATCACGGCCTCTCTTGTTTTGGAGCACGGGCTCCAGACACGCAGGCTCAGTAGTTGTGGCTCACGGGCTTAGTTGCTCCGCGGCATGTGGGATCTTCCCAGACCAGGGCTCGAACCCGTGTCCCCTGCATTGACAGGCAGATTCTCAACCACTGTGCCACCAGGGAAGCCCTCTCCTGCTTTCTTGTGGGCTCTTTTTTCCCCTTTGATCTTCTCCCCCACTGTCCCTTCCTCCTTCACCTGAGAAGGCCCCCAGCAAAGACCACCAGACTTGGGTGTGTGCCCAGAGATGGAGCAAATGAGGACCAAGGACAAAGCCATTAACTGCCCCGCCGTCTGGGTGGTCCCCCTCTGGGAACTCGGTCACTTTGACAAGCCTACAAGTTCCAGCCAGAGAACAAGTTTTCCACAGTAGTCAAGCTCAGGGAGGATGGAGGTCACAGGAGCTAAATGCTGTTGTTTTTTTAATTGAAGTGTAGTTGATGTACAATATTATATAAGTTACAGGTGTGCAATATAGTGATTGACAATTCTTAAAGGTTATACTCCATTTATTGTTATTATAAAATATCAGCTATCTTCCCCGTGTTGTAAAGGCTGGGTTTGAAGGATGGCAGATTAGCGTAGACAAAGCCAAAATTATACCTCAACCTGTATCAAGTCAGGGCTTCAACAGGCAGCAGAGTTCCCTGGATCTCTGATGATGCCAGAGTCTTTGCTTTGTAACCCCAATCTGAGCAGTGGGTGTATCAATATTCCCCACCGTTCAATCAATACCGATTTGCTGAGTGCCTGCTCTTACCCTAGCGCTCTGCAAACTGTTGTGGACAATGCCAAGAAGCAGAACAATAACATCCTTCCCGGGCTTCCCTGGTGGCGCAGTAGTTGAGAGTCCGCTTGCCAATGCAGGGGACACGGGTTCGTGCCCCAGTTCGGGAAAATGCCGCATGCCGCGGAGCAGCTGGGCCCGTGAGCCATGGCCGCTGGGCCTGCGCGTCTGGAGCCTGTGCTCTGCAATGGGAGAGGCCACAACAGTGAGAAGCCCACGTATCGCAAAAAACAAAACAGAACATCCTTTCCTTAGTTATCAGGTGGTGGAAATAGGACAAGCACGTGGGAGAGAATCACATACTGTTTTATGTGGTTAATTTAACATCAAAGGGAACACACAGTTAATTTGTGTCAGAAGAGTTCAGAAGAAGGTAAATTTGGGGAGTGTACTAGCATCCTAGGTCCATCCATGGATGGACCTAGAGATTATCATACAAAGTAAGCCAGACAGCGAAAGACAAATATCATATGTAATCGCTTATATGTGGTATCTTTAAAAAAATGATACAAATGAACTTATTTACAAAACAGAAATAGGCCTGCAGACATAGAAAACAAACTTATGGTTACCAAAGGGAAAAGGGGGGAAGGGATTAATTAGGAGTTTGGGATTAACATATACATAGTACTATATATAAAATAGAGAACCAACAAGGACCTACTGTATCGCACAGGGAACTATGTTCAATATTTTGTAATAACCTATAAGGGAAAGGAATCTGAAAAAGAATAGATACATATATGTGTATAATTGAATCACTGTACTGTACACCTAAAACTAATGCAACATTGTAAATCAGCTATACTTCATTAAAAAAAATTAAAATTAAAAAAAAAAGAATGGAGGAGGAATGTCAACTATTCAACATGGAGGCGGAGGTTGATAAGCTGGAACTGATGTTCCAGAAAGCTGACTCTGATCCGGATTACATTCAGTACAGGTTGGAACAGGAAATCAAGACTAATTATCCTGATTCAGCGGGCAAGAAAAATCCAGTTACACTCTTAAAGGAATTGTCAGCAATAAAGTCTCGATATCAAACTTTGCACGCATGCTTTAAACGAATTGCTGTCGAGCATAAAGAGACTAAGAGCTGCATTTGTGCTACTTTCAATAAGACTATGACCTTGATACAAGAACTACAAAAGCAAACAGACCTGAAGCTCTTACCACTGACTGAAGAAGAGAAAACTGCGGCCGAGCAATTAAGAGCTCACATGTCAGACTTATGATGAAGAAATGGACTTGCAAAAAGGAATTCTAATGGGGAAGAGATCAATTCCAGAGAGATTTAGGAAGATGTCTTATTAGCATTTGATGACTGTTGGTGGGGGGGATGACAAAGGAGATTTGGCTTGGGTTACTGGATAGTGATGCCTGCCACAAGAGAGGGGAACACAAGAAGGGCAGATATTGTACTCATAATGTTCAGCCAAAGGGACGGAATAGAAATAGAGAGATTTTTTTAAAATATATGCATATACACTTAGTCTTGTAATTTCAGGCAAGTTAAGTCTCAACACCATTTTGTATCTGTTTTTGTATAATCAGGATAACACAGATGTCCTGGCCTATTGTAAAATAACATTATGTACTATCAGTCAGTCAAATGTGAATGAACATGCTGAGGAAATTAAAGGACAGAAAAAAAAAGAAAGAAAGAATGGATGCGGTGATCATTTTGCAATGTACACCCGAAACTAATGTTATGTGTCAATTATAGTTCAAGATAAAAGAAAGTCGGGCTTCCCTGGTGGCACAGTGGTTGAGAATCCGCCTGCCAATGCAGGGGACACGGGTTCGAACCCTGGTCCAGGAAGATCCCATATGCCACGGGGCAACTAAGCCCATGCGCCACAACTACTGAGCCTGCGCTCTGAAGCCCACGAGCCACAACTACTGAGCCCGCGTGCCACAACTACGGAAGCCCGTGCACCTAGAGGCCGTGCTCCACAACAAGAGAAGCCACTGCAATGAGAAGCCCGTGCACCACAATGAAGAGTAGCCCCCACTCACCACAACTAGAGAAAGCCCGTGCACAGCAACGAAGACCCAATGCAGCCAAAAATAAATGAATGAATGAATGAATAAATAAATAAAGATTTTAAAAAGTCAACATCCTAAATGAAAAATAAAATGAATGGCTCAGGTTCTAGAAGCAAGCAACTGAGCTTCTGGTTTTTGTTTTTAATTGTGATTAAACACACACAGTGTCAAATTTACCATTTGAACCACTTCATGCACAATTCAGTGGCATTAAGTATATCCACAGTGCAAGAGCACCGCTCTCCAATTCCAGACCTTGGGTGTGTATGTTTTGCGCACTGAACAATCTGAGTATTCATCAGATTCTGAGGAAAGCAGAGAGCGTGGAGTTCCTTGGCAGTCAGCGTCACTTCATCTAAAGGCCCGAGTCTGATGGGGGCTCCCGTTTCCTCCTTTCCAGTGGGCTCCCGCGCACGGGGCGTGTGACGGCATGCTTTATTTTCCTCTCGAGTTTGCTTCAGCGGAGCCTAGGAAAAGTCCTGGGTACGGTGCTGATTAGTAGCTTCCGCTGGACCCTAATTAGGACCGAGGCGCTTATAGTCCATCAACCTGAAGCAGGCGGCTTCTGGGTGGAGCAAGGGTTAAAATCCTTTTGACATGAACCTGAAGCTTCGCTCCCTCTCGTCCACAGGGGACATCAGTTACAGAAGGGTTGGCTGAAGGACAAGAGGGCTGATGCCTCCAGTTGAAACCCTGGAGGAGGTGGACGCGCTGCAGAGGCCTGCGGAGAGGGGGAGGTAGGGGGGAGGGGGGAAGGAGGGCGGAGCTGAGGGCGTCTGAGTGGCCTGGTTTGCAAAGAGACCTTGGTCTTTAACAGCTGACTTAAGAGAAGTCTCTACGATTAAAACGAACAAACAAAGGCCACGTATGGTGAACTCACATTTTCCCATCCCCAAGATTGGGCTCCCCTGAGTTACGTGTGTGAATCAGTAACAGCTTCTTCTACAGTTTGAGGATTTATAGAGGATTAGGACAGTGCATCTCTATTTTCTAAATGGTTGCGTTTTTATAACCCTCTGGGGAGAAGCTTAAGGGAGTCCTCTAGATACTCTTGTAGAGGAGAAATCCTATAGGTAAATTAGCAAACTAGTTAAGAGACTGGCCCAGCAGGAAGTTAACTAATTACCTTTACCATCTTACTAGTGTAAGGAGCTGAAATGGGTTTCTTTTTTTTAAACTGAACTATAGTTGATTTACAATGTTATGTTAATTTCTGCTGTACAGCAAAGTGATTCAGATATATATATATATATATATATACACACACACATCCTTTTTTTATATTCTTTTCTATTATGGTTTATCAGAAGATATTGAATATAGTTCTCTGTGCTATACAGTAGGACCTTGTTGTTTATCCATCCTATACATAATAGCTTACATCTTAAATGGTTTTAAATTAAGATGTAAACTTAAGGGTTTTTTTTTGTTTTTTTTTTTGCGGTACACGGGCCTCTCACTGTTGTGGCCTCTCCTGTTGTGGAGCACAGGCTCCGGATGCGCAGGCTCAGCGGCCATGGCTAACGGGCCTAGCCGCTCCACGGCATGTGGGATCTTCCCGGACCAGGGCACAAACCCGTGTCCCCTGCATCGGCAGGCGGACTCTCAACCACTGCGCCACCAGGGAAGCCCTAAACTTAAGTTTTTTAAACTTAAGTTTCTTAATTTAAGATGTAAACTTTAAGATGTAAACTCCATTTTAATTCCTGTTTTAGCTTGCTATTGCTGCTATAAGAATTTATCACACACTTGGTGCCCTGAACAATACAATTTGTTATCTTATAGTTCTGTAGGTCAGACATGTCATTGGGCTAAATCTGGGCATCACCAGGGCTGTGTTCCTTTCTGGAGGCTCTAGGGGAGAATCTATTTCCTTGCCTTTTCCAGCTTCTAGAGGTGCCCTCACTCCTTGGCTCCTGGCCCCTCCCTCCATCTCCAATGCCAGCAATGGCTATGCATCTTATCACTCTAATCTCTTCTGCCTTCCACTTCCAAATTTAATTATCCCTGTGATTATATTGGGCCCACTGGATAAAACAAAACAATCTTCCTATTTTAACTTCAGCTAATTATCAACCTCAGTTCCATCTGCTACCTTAATTCTCCTTTGCCACGTGAGGTAATGAAACCCAGCAGGACCCTGTAGGGCTCCCACGTACAAATTCTTTCCATGTCCCCTGTTTCTTGTTTGTAGGCAATAGGCTTCATTCAGCCTCCCTGACCTTCTTTGAGTTCCAAAGGGCAGATTCAAATAGTTGCTAATCAGGGAAGTCAGGGAATACAGAAACAAGGGAGGAGCAGTCAAGACATACCTGGGGCAAGGTCCTGGTTCCTCCTCAAGGAATAGACATAATATCTTTGAGTTCTTCTGCAGAACTAAGGCCCCCACTAAGGTGGAGGATGGTATTGATAACTTCAGGCTGAGCACAAGATTCCTGGAGCACCACCCAACACCACCTCACCACCAACCAATCAGAAGAAAGTCACACGCCCTGCAGCCCTCACCCCAAATTTTGCCTATAAGAAAATTTCCCCCCAAACCATTGGGGAGCTCAGGGTTTTTGAGCGTGAGCCAACTGTTCTCCTTGCTTGGCCCTGCAGTAAACCTTTCTCTGCTCCAAACGCCATCATTTCAGTTTTATTTGGCCTCACTGTGTGTCGGGCACACGAACTTTGTTCAGTAACACCCGTAAAATAGATCATCAGAACAGCTGGCTCCCTCAAGTGAAGCCCATGCATCAATGGCCAACAATCCTTGCCCATGGACAGAAGTCATAATCTCTTTATGAACCACTGAAAAAAATCACCTTTACTGAAGTATAATTTACATACAATAAAATGCACCCATTTTTTAAATGGACACTTTAATGAGTTTTGACAAACATTTATACTCATGAATCCATCAACATAATCAAGATGTAGAACATTTCCACCGTCCCAGAAAGTTTCCTCATGCACCTTTGCAAGCCATCCCACCCCATTCCCACCACTGGGCCAGGAAATCACCGATCTGCTTTTCGTCACTATAAAGTAGTTTCTTTTCTAGAATTTCATTTAGTTGGAATCATAGGTATTTTTTGTGTCTGGCTTCTTTCACTCAGTTTAACATTTTGAGACTCATCCATGTTGTTACATGTATCAATACTTTGTTCATTTTTCCTGATGAATAGTATTTCATTCTATGGCTATACCACGTTTTTAAAAATCCATTCCTTTGTTGATGGGGATTTGGGTTCTTTCTAGTTTGGGGCCATTATGAATAAAGCTGCTAAGAACATCTGGGAACAAGTCTTTGTGTAGACACATATTTTTATCTCTTTGGGGTAAACACACCTAGGCGTGAATTGCTGAGTCATGTAGTAAGTATATGCTGAAATTTTTTAAGACACTGCCGAACAGTTTTCTAAAGTGGTTACATCATTTTGCATTCCCACCAGTTCTGTATGAATGTTCCAGTTGTTCTACATCCTTGTCAACACTTGGAGTTATCCGTGCTTTTACTTGCAGCCATTTTAGTGGGTGTAAAGTGGTATCTCATTGTGGCTTTAATATTGTATTTCTTTAAATATAAATTGAACCTCTCCCCTCCCCCTGCAAAAGTATCCCTTAGAAAAGAGAATTGCCTTATATTTGTGCCCTTATAAAGTGTCCCATGTTATGCAAGGGCTATCTCAATTATTTTATATAACAAATCTTTGGGGAAGACACATTGGTTAGTAATGGAAAACAGGAGTGGCTAAAAGTCTATTTAAGATGAAACTAGATCCCCAGATCCCCTCCTGTATTCTGAGCAGATGGGCAACTGCCCCTTTCTTCACCCCAGCTGAAGCCTGGAAATTTATTCTCTGCAGATAGTAAAAGCAGAGTCTTGAACTGGGCCACACCAGAAGAGGTTAAGGGTCAGGATCCTGCACTCTAAAACCAGTGGACTAAGTAAAGGATTTAGTCCTGACCACTGGGGCCTCCAGATTGCTGGAGCTGGGCATATGCCCTCTAGAAGGCGAGCAGAGGAGGCTCATATCACCCTACACCCTGGCCAGGCTGGACCAGCCCTATCTGTGAGCCCTGAGCATCCAATCAGCTCTTTGATGTTTTACTATTACATAGGAACTGAGAGGCAGGGATTGTCAGACATTTGAGGATGATGATCTCTTAGATGAAAGACAGAAGCAAGATGAACAAGAATCAGAAAAAAATCAACTTGAAGGAAACAATAAGACAGGAAGTACAGAAAGGAGAGATGTGAGAAGATACTGCATCTATGGAATAAAGGGATGCTATGAAAAAGGGACAGAGAGCAAAACAAAGCTCCCCAAAATATATTATACTAAATATATTACATTATGTAATGTTAACATGTTATAATAAGATATAATGGTAGAATTAGAAACTCAAAGGAGGTGTTGGAAGATGAAATTGAGGGAATCTCCCAGAAAGTAGAGAAAAAGACAAAGAGCTAGAAAAATGTTCAGAAATGATATGAAAACTAGGGCACAAGCCAGCAAGCCCAGAATCTGAGAACCAAGAGAATGGAGAGTAGAAATCATTGGAAAATAGCTCAAGAAAAAATTTCCAAAACTGATGATGTGAGTTGGTGGAATAAAAAGGCATTTCTGTCAATGGATAAAAGCAGACCCATACCACAGACATCACCATGATACCTCAGAGCAATAGGGACAAAGAGAAGCTCCCTTCTAAAAGCTTCCAGGGAAATGATAACAAATCGAACTGGTAGCAGACCTCTCAGCAGGACACTGGAGGCTAGAAAACAATGGAACAACACCTTAAAAAGATCTGTAGGAGAATGACTTGTGACCAACAGTTCAATTCCTAGACAGATCATCAATCAAGGATGGGGCTGAATGAGAGCCATTAACAGACATGCAAGGGTTTCAAACATTTTAGCTACCATGCACCCATTTCCAGAAAGCTTTTAGAGGATGTGTTCCACCAAAATAAAGGGGTAAACCAAGAAAGAAAAAAAGCCATTTGATCTGGGAATCTAGGTCTCAACACAAGAGCGAGGAGAAGGGAATCCTCAGGGTGATGATGGTGCAGGGAGATCCCAGGATGACAGCTGGGCTGCAGTGCAGAGAGCAACCTGTCCCCTTAGGGGCCAGTCACCAGGGTCTCAGGAAAACACCCCAAAGAGGATGATGTTGGTAAAATGCATATTGTGTTTAAATCTATAATAAGGAGTTTTACATTTCCAAGGGAGATTTGGGGGAAAACGACACTAAAGTATGCAACCAGGTCGGGGCAACTAGGAAAAAGATTAGAAGGAAATATTTCTAAGTGGTAGGACTAGGTATAATTTAAGTTTTCTTCTTTATATTTGCCTAGATTTTCTCATTTTTATTTGATAGTTGGCATTTATTCATTTGTAATTAGAATTGAAAGCTTAAACAAAGATGCTGTTGGGCTTCCCTGGTGGCGCAGTGGTTGAGAGTCCGCCTGCCGATGCAGGGGACACAGGTTCATGCCCCGGTCTGGGAAGATCCCACATGCCGCGGAGCGGCTGGGCCCGTGAGCCATGGCCGCTGAGCCTGTGCGTCCGGAGCCTGTGCTCCACAACAGGAGAGGCCACAACAGTGACAGGCCCGTGTACCGCAAAAAAAAAAAAAAAAAAAAGATGCTGTGTCAGCGGCTGTCAGCTTCGCAAGACCAATGTTCTTTCACATCATTCTGTTTCTCCACTTGGGAATTCTTCCAACTGAAAGCTTAACCATTGTATGAAGCCTCAGCTCCTGGGTCAAATGTCTCCCTCTTCGTGGAATTTTCCCTGGAGACGACACCTCGCTGTCTCTGCTCTGTTGAACCTGGTGTTTTGCCTGTGTTCTTGCACAAGCTGCCATGTGGGTTTGGAGGGATGTGCTCTCAAGTGCTTACACTGCTCTACCTCCTTGGGAGCAAGGATCACGCCTTATGTACCTCCATACCTCCTCAAGGAGCACCCAGATGCATCCCTCCCTGCAGGCACTCAAGAAGTTTATGAACCCTGTTTTACAGGTGGGGAGCTTGGCTGTGAACACAGCAGGTTAACTCACTCACACCACTTTGTTATCTGCTTTCAAGTGCTGTACTCTGCAGCAAGGCAGGTAACTCTTGGCTGACGTGATCGTGATCGGTTTTTGGGGTAGGAGGTTTTACATGCCCAGTAGGAAGAGCCACTGCTCTTCTACCTGCCCCCATGCAGCAGTGGCTTGACACCACCTAAAGGCATCCTTGTGTTGCAGAGATGAAGGCTCACGTGCTCAGTAAACTCAGCTCTTTGTCCCCATTGGTCAAGTAAAGCAACTTAAAAGCATCCCGTTAATTACTGAATGTAGCACAAAGGATGTGTTCAAGCCCTAAGACCAAAACTAAGGACAAAGCTGTTGGGGTGTCTTTTAGATGAATTGAATGCTTATTTTAAACTGAATTTATTTAGGTGGGGGAGATAAATTATGAGTTTGGGATTAACATATACACACTACTATATATAAACTAGGTAAGCAACAAGGACCTACTGTAAAGCACAGGGAATTCTACTCAGTATCTTGTAATGAACTATAATGGAAAAGACTCTGAAAAAGAATATCTATTTCTATATATATCTGAATCACTTTGCTGTACACTGGAAACTAACATAACATTGTAAATTAACTATACTTCAATTTTAAAAAACTTTATTTAGGGCTTCTCTGGTGGTGCAGTGGTTGAGAGTCCGCCTGCCGATGCAGGGGACACGGGTTCGTGCCCTGGTCCGGGAAGATCCCACATGCCGTGGAGCGGCTGGGCCCATGAGCCATGGCCGCTGAGCCTGCGCGTCTGGAGCCTGTGCTCCGCAACGGGAGAGGCCACAACAGTGAGAGGCCCGCGTACTGCAAAGAAGTAAATAAATAAATAAATAAATAAATAAATAATAAAAAACTTTATTTAAAGCAGAGAGATTCAGCAGCAGGCTCTGAAGTCAGCCCACCTGGTTGGGAGCCTTGAAACCCTGACTCTCCCACTGCCTCTGCTTGAGTTTTGCAAAGTACACGTTAATCTTTATGTATTTCAGAGAATTCATCTGTAAAATGGAATATCTACCTCATGGGGTTGTGAGGATCACATGAGATAATGCGGGCAGTGTGCTTAGAATAATAACTGTCCATTATTATCATTCAACAGAGGATACTCCAAGTATTAAAAATTATATAAAGTTCTGGTATGGGGAGATGTTCCCTGTATATTACTTTTTAAAAACATTAAAAGCAATATGTTAAGTATGATCCCATTTTCGAAAAGAAAAACGTGTGTATTTATAAGTACATTTGACATCTGTAGGGAAAAATTTAGAAGTATATACACCCAAATTTGAATTTAACATGCATCTCATTTTCTTTAGTGCATATATTAGTGGTACAACACAAAAATAAACATTTAAAAATATCTAGACTTGCACTGTCCAATTCAGTAGCCACCAGCCACATGTGGTCACTTAAATTCAAAAGAACTAAAATTAAATAAAATGTAAAATTTTATTCTTCATTCTAGCCGTAGTTCAGCACGCTGCAGCCACACATGGCTAGTGGCTACTTCATTGTACATCATAAATGTGAACACTTTCATCGTCACGAACGTTCTAATGGACAGCACTGGTCTAGGGGACCCAAGGGAGGGGACTTCTTGGTGATCTTTTCTCTTCCTTTGCTATAAAATGGGAAGAATTCCTCCTAACTTGGCTGGATGGGTTTTTTTTTTTTTCGGTACGTGGGCCTCTCACTGTTGTGGCCTCTCCCATTGCGGGGCACAGGCTCCGGACGCGCAGGCTCAGCGGCCATGGCTCACGGGCCCAGCCGCTCCGCGGCATGTGCAGTCTTCCCGGACCGGGGCACGAACCCATGTCCCCTGCATCGGCAGGCAGACTCTCAACCAGGGAAGCCCGGCTGGATGATTTTAACAGGACCTCTCAGAAGACCCTCCGATTAGGTTAGGGAAGCCGTTCACACTCCATTTTCACCAGGCATCAACCTATCTACCTGTAATTTTCTTTGTAATATTGGGTAACAACCTTGATCATCCTTTTTTTCTTTTAAATTATTTTTAATATATGACAATTCCTCAAGAGATAAAAAAAGCACGTTTATCAAGCAGCCTCATTTCCTGCTCAAGAGGATCCTGGGGGTGTCAGAAAGTACAGAGTTTCAGCCATATTAATTTTTCATAACCCTATGCAATGGAAGAACCATTGCCACCTGACTCAGCTTGAAAAGTTCTAAGTACTCAGGTCAAAAATAAGCTGCATTTCAGGGGCTCCGCAAACCCTTACTATATCAAGTCCAGGGCGTTAAAGACAGCACGTGCTACCGTCATCACAAGACACTTCAGGAGGTAAGAACCCACCAGATGTTTCATTATTAACCAGTATGGAACAGGTGAACCCGGCCGTTCTGTTCCCCTGGGAGAACCTGGGATCGGCTGGCTTGTGCTGTCCTCTGGCGCCCCCAAACGGCGCCTCATATAGGAAGCTAAAACCCCGATATTTACTCTATGAACTAAAGACTTTCTGCCTTTGTTTCTCTACAGGGTCACGAGCTTTCTCTTTAAAGTGACCGTTTACAAAACCAGGATAATCGGATCAAGATTTCACACTAAAAAGTCTATTGTGGTTCTAGAGGATTAGCCCCCAAAGACGCTATAACTAATTTTTAGATTTTTCAATAATTTTTATAATATTTTAATTTATTTATTTATTTATTTTTGGCTGCGTTGGGTCTTTGTTGCTGCACGTGGGCTTACTCTAGTTGTGCCGAGTGGGGGGCTACTCTTTGTTGTGGTGCGCGGGCTTCTCATTTCGGTGGCTTCTCTTGTTTCAGAGCACGGGCTCTAGGCGCGTGGGCTTCAGTAGTTGCAGCACGTGGACTCAGTAGTTGTGGCGCACAGGCTTAGTTGCTCCGCGGCATGTGGAATCTTCCTGGACCAGGGAACAAACCCGTGTCCCCTGCATTAGCAGGCGGATTCGTAACCACTGCACCAACAGGGAAGTCCCTATAATATTTTTAAGCATACAAAAAAGTATAGATAATGATACAACAGACATTCATGTATTTGTGATTCAGTTGAACACCTAAAATATTATAGATTTATTTGAAATCCCAATCCTATTTCCCTTTCTTCTTAGAGGTAAAAATAAAACTCAGGATAGTGTTTTTCAGACCCATGTGTGTATTTATACTTGTACAGTCTTTATTAATGAACACATATAGTGTTGACTTGTGTGTTTCAATTTTTTTTAGGAAATTGGCGTCATACAGTATAATTCTGAAGGTCTTGTTTTTATTGATAAACATTGTCTTAAGAGTTATTTATGTTAATACATATGTATGTATGAACATATGTAAATGTGTATATATGTTAATACATAGTTGATTCATTTTTTTTACTGCTGAAACCTTCCCTATATAACTCTGCCCATTTTATTTACCTATTCTCCTTACAAAAAGTAACGGTAATTAGATAATTCATCTTTTTCTTTTTCTTTTTTTTTTTGAATTTTTGTATTTTATTTATTTTTTTATACAGCATGTTCTTATTAGTTATCCATACACATCATTGTATACATGTCAATCCCAATCTCCCAATTCATCACCCCACCACCACTTTCCCCCCTTGGTGTCCATACGTTTGTTCTCTACATCTGTGTCTCAATTTCTGCCCTGCAAACTGGTTCACCTGTACCATTTTTCTAGGTTCCACATATATGTGTTAATATACGATATTTGTTTTTCTCTTTCTGACTTACTTCACTCTGTATGACAGTCTCTAGATCCATCCACGTCTCTACAAATGACCCAATTTCATTTCTTTTTATGGCTGAGTAATATTCCATTGTATATATGTACCACATCTTCTTTATCCATTCGTCTGTCGATGGGCATTTAGGTTTCTTCCACGACCTAGCTATTGTAAATAGTGCTGCAATGAACATTGGGGTGCATGTGTCTTTTTGAATTGTGTTTTTCTCAGGGTATATGCCCAGTAGTGGGACTGCTGGGTCATATGGTAATTCTATTTTTAGTTTTTTAAGGAACCTCTATACTGTTCTCCATAGTGGCTGTATCAATTTACATTCCCACCAACAGTGCAAGAGTGTTCCCTTTTCTCCACACCCTCTCCAGCATTTGTTGTTTGTAGATTTTCTGATGATGCCCATTCTAACTGGTGTGAGGTGATACCTCATTGTACTTTTGATTTGCATTTCTCTAATAATTAGTGATGTTGAGCAGCTTTTCATGGGCTTCTTGGCCATCTGTATGTCTTCTTTGGAGAAATGTCTATTTAGGTCTTCTGCCCATTTTTGGATTGGGTTGTTTGTTTTTTTAATAGTGAGCTGCATGAGATGTTTATATAATTTGGAGATTAATCCTTTGTCCGTTGATTCATTTGCAAGTATTTTCTCCCATTCTGAGGGTGGTCTTTTTGTCTTCTTTGTAGTTTCCTTTGCTTTGCAAAACCTTTTAAGTTTCATTAGGTCGCATTTGTTTATTTTTGTTTTTATTTCCATTACTCTAGGAGGTGGATCAAAAAAGATCTTGCGGGCTTCCCTGGTGGCGCAGTGGTTGAGAGTGTGCCTGCTGATGCAGGGGACACGGGTTCATGCCCCAGTCCGGGAAGATCCCACATGCCGCGGAACGGCTGGGCCCATGAGCCATGGCCGCTGAGCCTGCACATCTGGAGCCTGTGCTCCGCAACGGGATAGGCCACAACAGTGAGTGGCCCACGTACCGCAAAAAAAAAAAAAAAAAAGATCTTGCTGTGATTTATGTCAAAGAGTGTTCTTCCTATGTTTTCCTCTAAGAGTTTTATAGTGTCCAGTCTTACATTTAGGTCTCTAATCCATTTTGAGTTTATTTTTGTGTATGGTGTTAGGGAGTGTTCTAATTTCATTCTTTTACATGTAGCTGTCCAGTTTACCCAGCACCACTTATTGAAGAGACTGTCTTTTCTCCATTGTATATCCTTGCCTCCTTTGTCATAGATTAGTTGACCATAGGTGTGTGAGTTTATCTCTGGGCTTTCTATCCTGTTCCACTGATCTATATTTCTGTTTTTGTGCCAGTACCATATTGTCTTGATTACTGTAGCTTTGTAGTATAGTCGAAGTCAGGGAGTCTGATTCCTCCAAGTCCATTTTTTTTCCCTCAAGACTGCTTTGGCTATTTGAGGTCTTTTGTGTCTCCATACAAATTTTAAGACTTTTTGTTCTAGTTCTGTAAAATATGCCATTGGTAATTTGATAGGGATTGCACTGAATCTGTAGATTGCTTTGGGTAGTATAGGCATTTTCACAATATTGATTCTTCCAATCCAAGAACATGGTATATCTCTCCACCTGTTTGTATCATCTTTAATTTCTTTCAACAGTGTCTTGTAGTTTTCTGCATACAGGTCTTTTGTCTCCCTAGGTAGGTTTATTCCTAGGTATTTTATTCTTTTTGTTGCAGTGGTAAATGGGAGTGTTTCCTTAATTTCTCTGTCAGCTTTTTCATCATTAGTATAGGAATGCAAGAGATTTCTGTGCATTAATTTTGTATCCTGAAACTTTACCAAATTCATTGATTAGCTCTAGTAGTTTTCTGGTGGCATCTTTAGGATTATCTATGTATAGTATCATGTCATTTGCAAACAGTGACAGTTTTACTTCTTCTTTTCCAATTTGTATTCCTTTTATTTCTTTTTCTTCTCTGATTGCCATGCATAGGACTTCCAAAACTATGTTGAATAATAGTGGTGAGAGTGGACATCCTTGTCTTGTTCCTGATCTTAGAGGAAATGCTTTCAGTTTCTCACCACTGAGAATAATGTTTGCTGTGGGTTTGTCATATATGGCCTTTATTATGTTGAGGTAGGTTCCCTCTTTGCCCCCTTTCTGGAGAGTTTTTATCATAAATGGGTGTTGAATTTTGTCAAAAGCTTTTCCTGCATCTATTGAGATGATCATATGGTTTTTATTCTTCAGTTTGTTACTATGGTGTATCACACTGATTGATTTGTGTATATTGAAGAATCCTTGCATCCCTGGGATAAATCCCACTTGATCATGGTGTATGATCCTTTTAATGTGTTGTTGGATTCTGTTTGCCAGTATTTTGTAGAGGATTTTTGCATCTATATTCATCAGTGATATTGGTCTGTAATTTTCTTTTTTTGTAGTATCTTTGTCTGGTTTTGGTATCAGGGTGATAGTGGCCTCATAGAATGAGTTTGGGAGTGTTCCTTCCTCTGCAATTTTTTGTAAGAGTTTGAGAAAGATGGGTGTTAGCTCTTCTCTAAATGTTTGATGGTATTCACCTGTGAAGCCATCTGGTCCTGGACTTTTGTTTGTTGGAAGATTTTTAATCACAGTTTCAATATCATTACTTGTGACTGGTCTGCTCATATTTTCTATTTCTTCCTGGTTCAGTCTTGGAAGGTTATACCTTTTTAAGAATTTTTCCATTTCTTCCAGGTTGTCCATTATATTGGCATAGAGTTGCTTGTAGTAGTCTCTTAGGATGCTTTGTATTTCTGCAGTGTCTGTTGTAGCTTCTCCTTTTTCATTTCTAATTTTATTGATTTGAGTCCTCTCCCTCTTTTTCTTTTCTTTTTTTTTCTTTTTTTTGGGGGTGGGTATGTGGGCCTCTTGCTGTTGCGGCCTCTCCCATTGCAGAGCACAGGCTCCAGACGCACAGGCTCAGCAGCCATGGCTCACGGGCCCAGCTGCTCCACGGCATGTGGGATCTTCCCGGACCAGGGCACGAACCCGTGTCCCCTGCATCAGCAGGCGGATTCTCAACCACTGTGCCACCAAGGAAGCCCTCTCCCTCTTTTTCTTGATGAGTCTGGCTAATGGTTTATCAATTTTGTTCATCTTCTCAAAGAACCAGCTTTTAGTTTTATTGATCTTTGTTATTTTCTTTGTTTCTATTTCATTTATTTCTGATCTTTATGATTTCTTTCCTTCTATTAACTTTGGGTTTTGTTTGTTCTTTCTCTAGTTCCTTTAGGTGTAAGGTTAGATTGTTTGAGATTTTTCTTGTTTCTTGAGGTAGGCTTGTATTGCTATAAACTTCCCTCTTAGAACTGCTTTTGCTGCATCCCTAGGTTTTGGATAGTCGTGTTTTCATTGTAATTTTTCTCTAGGTATTTTTTGACTTCCTCTTTGATTTCTTCAGTGACCTCTTGGTTATTTAGTAACGTATTGTTTAGCCTCCATGTGTTTGTGTTTTTTACATTTTTTCCCCTGTAATTGATTTCTAATCTCATAGAGTTGTGGTCAGAAAAGATGCTTAATATGATTTCAATTTTCTTAAACTTACTGAGGCTTGATTTGCAACCCAAGATGTGATCTGTCCTGGAGAATGTTCTCTGTGCACTTGAGAAGAAAGTGTAATCTGCTGTTTTTGGATGGAATGTCCTATAAATATCAGTTAAATCTATCTGGTCTATTGTGTCATTTAAAGCTCTTGTTTCCTTATTTATTTTCATTTTGGATGATCTGTCCGTTGGTGTAAGTGAGGTGTTAAAGTCCCCCACTATTATTGTGTTACTGTTGATTTCCTCTTTTATAGCTGTTAGCAGTTGCCTTAAGTATTTAGGTGCTCCTATGTTGGGTGCATATATATTTATAATTGTTATATCTTCTTCTTGGATTGATCCCTTGATCATTATGTAGTGTCCTTCCTTGTCTCTTGTAACATTCTTTATTTTAAAGTCTATTTTATCTGATATGAGTATTGCTACTCCAGCTTTCTTTTGATTTCCATTTGCATGGAATATCTTTTTCCATCCCCTCACTTTCAGTCTGTATGTGTCCCTAGGTCTGAAGTGGGTCTCTTGTAGACAGTACATATATGGGTCTTGTTTTTGTATCCATTCCTCTTTGGTTGGAGCATTTATAGGTAATTCACCTTTTTCTTACTAACACGTTTGAATTCTTTTATACTCTGAATACTAATCCTTTGTTTGGTTATCTGATTCTCAAATTACTTCTTTCAGCCTGTGGCTTATCTTTTCTCTTTGTTTTTGGCATCTTTTCAAACACAAGATTTTTACACATCAAAGGCAAATGTATCCATCTTATCTTTTATGGTGTATGCATTTCGAATCTCATGAGATCCTTCCATATCCCAAGGTCATGTGGTAGTTTTTACGTTTTTAAAAGAATTTTAAAGATTGACTTTTTACATTTAGATGCTTAATCCCCCTTGGTTTTATGTGTATACTTGGTACCAGGTGGATGTCTCTTTGTCTGTGTGAGTTTCTCTCTGCCAGAGTGCACATTAGAATAGCCTTGGGAGCTTTGTAAAAAACCAGTTTCTGGGCCTCATCCCAGAACTGATGAAATCTTAATCCCTGAGGGTAGAGCTGAGACCTTAGCACTTAAAAAAAACCCAACTCCCCCAGGTGGTTCTAACATGCAATCAGGGCTGAGAACTTCCGCTCCAAGGTCAGACCAAGAATAGAATTGCTGGGGTGTCTATCACGGGGCGGGTATTACATCATTAGCTATACTGGATATTGCCAGCGCTCTGTAAAGTGATTATAACTATTTACGGTCCTTCCAGTAGAGAGGTCCAGTTGCTGCACATCTTTGAAAACACGTGGGCATTATTATCCCAATTAAATCATAAGGAAGCCACACCCAGAAAGTTTAGGTGATTTGGGGACTTGCCTAAAAATCACACAGCAGGTGCAGCTGTGTCTCCATCACATTTGACATCCTGTCTCTCTGTTTACACATATTGCTTCTGTCCAATGTGCTTCATTCACTAGCATCCCTGGACAAGGACGCTGGCAATAGTTTTGGTTCTGTATATACCCCCATTTGGCTCCTATTTGGACTCCAAATTCAACCTCAGTGTGGAGAGATTCACCCTACAACTGACTTCTAAAATTCTGGAGTCAGTCACTCCCGTAAGCCCAGGCTTTCAAAACACACAGAAACATCAAATTAAGAGGGCGGGGTGGGGGGGGGAGGGGGGCTGGATATTAACCAATGTGGGCGGGGTGGGGGGAGGGGGGCTGGATATTAACCAATGTGTTACTCTTCAAATGCCCGTTGACAATTTGTCAAGTTTACAAAAATGTATGTATTCCTAACTCTGTGCCAAGGAGCAGGCGAGATGTCCTAAGAGCTTCAGAAGTACAAGGCAGGGTTTCTGCTCCTGGGAGATACGGAGGCTCTAATGCAAATGAGACAAGGCTTATGCAACTCAGTTTTAAATTATCAGTAGAGAGTTTTAGGTGATATGATTTTAAAGATGTGATTCCTGTGAGCTAGTTGTTTGGACTAACCTTGGAATTTACTTCCTACTCGGCGGCATCTCTAGAGATTTATGAGATAAGGAAGGCTTTAAGGCTGAAGACTAGATAGAACCTTCTCCTTGGTCATGGTTGGCAGCCTCTAAGATAGCCCCCAGCGATCCTTGTCCCCTGTTATTCATGCCCTTCTATAGTCCACTCCATGCTGAGCAGGGCTGACCTGTGTAGCCAGTTGGATGTGTGGACACGATACCATGTGACTTCTGAGCTAGGTCATAAAAGGCACTGTGGTTTCTGCCTTTCTCTCTCTTGAACTGCTTGCCCTGTGGGAAGCCAGCTGCCAGGTGGTAAACACAATCAGAAGCCCTATGGGGAGATCCTTGAGATAAGCCATGACTTCCTGCCAATAGTTAGCACTAACTTGTCACCCATGTGAGCGAGTCACTTTGGGAGTAGATCCTCGGCCTTAATCAAATTTCAGATCAACTGCACCATGTCCGACATCATGACCACAGCCTCATGAGAGACTTGGGGCCAGATCTACCCAGACAAGCTGCTCTTGAAATCCTGACCCACAAAAATGATGTGAGATGATGTGAGATAATGAATATTTGTTTTAAGTCACTAAGCTTTGGGGTACTTTGTTTTGCAGTGATAGATAACTTATACAATGGTTTTCTCATAGAAGCATCACCAATCTGATAACAAGAAAACAATTCTAATTGCTTAAAAGCCTTTAAATATTGTTATTACTCCCACAAACTCTGAAAGAGGCAGATAGTGAAAAGGGAAGTCTTAGAGAGGGTGAGTTATTTCTTTAATTCACAGGCACTAGATGGCAGGGATAAAAAGATATCTCAGATTTCAATTATTTTTTGTCCAGTACTTGCACTATCAGGTTATAGCTATTTCAAAAACAGTCTGGCAATTCATTTATGGCCTTACAATGTTAGGTTTATAGGTGCATACATGGTATATGTGTAATTTAGAAAAAACTTTTTTTAAAGTTTCAGTACTTAAAAAAAAATGCTGAAAGTACACTAGCAAGCATTCTACACACTCCTGTCCCTACCAATCTGTTTTCCCACTTTAATAAATGGTCACCATTTATTTCTAGAGAAAGGGTCCACTTGTGGGCAAATTCATGGTTGACAGTCTTTCTCAGCTCCACACACAGAAAAGGAGGGGGAGGTTTAAAATAATCAAAAAGAAAACAGAGCAGCAACATCAGAAAAACAAAGATAGTTTCCTATTACTGCTGTAACAAATTACTGAAAACTTTGTGGCATAAACAACACAAATTTATCTTACAGTTCTGGAGGTCAGAAGTGCAAATTAGGTCTCACTGAGCTCAAAATCAAGGTGTCATCAGGCCTGCATTCATTCTGAAGACTCAAGGGGTAAATATGTTTCCTTGCAGCTTCTAGAGGTTGCCTGCATCCCTTGGCTCAGGCCCCTTCCTTCATCTTCAAAGCCAGCAGTGTAGCATCTTCAAATCTCTTTCTCTGACCTCTGCTGTTTCCATCATCACATCTCTGACTCTCCTGTCTCCCCCTTTTCGTTATAAGGAACCCCTGTGATCACATCAACCCACTGGCAGAATTCAAGACAATCTCCCCATGTCAAGATCCTGAACTCAATCCCATCTGCAAACTCCCCTTTGCCATGTAAGGTAACATACTCACAGGTTCCTGGAATTAGAATGTGGACAACTCTACGGGCCATTACTCTGTGTACGGGGGGCTCAGAACCATGGATGAGAAGCAGGATGAAAATGCACTGCAGTAAGTGGGCTGAAGAGCTCCAGGCCCAGACATTCAGTGGGAACCCCAAGTTTCATTCCTGGGGTGGGGTCATGGGAACTAAAAGTCTCAAATTAGATGGGGATGGAGCTGGATCCCTGCTTAAAGTTGTGGGCTGGGCCAGGCTAGGCTAGGGGCTGAACTAAATTGTTGCTGAAACCTGCCTGGGCTAAGGTGTGTAACAGGCTGCAAGTCCAGAGACGTGGGTCGACCAGGATTCATCCTGCAGTCCAGGGAGTGAGCCAGGCTGCCTGCTGGCTCAGTGCCTGGATCTGTGTCATCCTTAATCACTCAGTGGGGCAGCTCAACTGTCATAATAAGAGCCAGTTCTGGACTAGAGCCTTGAGGATGGGAGGGAGACAAATGCAAAAGCAGAAAACTGGGAGGGGTGAGCACAGAAGGAGGGAGACAAAGAGAAACATACAAACTCTGAACATGGTCCATAAACCAATATTATAAAACACTGAAAAGATGTAATACTAAGGCAGTCAACAAAATCAGTAATTAGAATATGAGTTTATTTCGGATGAAATTAGTCTAATAAAATAATGTGACAAAGACTTTAAACTGAGCATGTTTAGCTTTTGTTTTTCATTTTTTAAAATTTTGTTTATTATCATTGCTTCCCAATGGGGAGATGCAGTTTATTTACACCAGCAGTCATAGGGGCAAGGGGAATACAGAGTAGTTAGCAGCCTGTATAGGATGGACTACTTATGCAAAAATAAGACTCTCTAAAACAAAGGACAATGGTGAGCTTCACTGCATTTTAAACTGAGCATGTTTAGTTTGCCCAGAGATAAATGAAGTGGTTCCAGGGGATCCCAGGATGCTGAGGTCCTATTTGAGATTGGCAGGAGGTTACCAACACTGCAATCTGGACTTTGTTAGGGAAAAGGGGTATGTCCTTACCTTGGAGCCCATTTGTGAGGAAGGTCTCACTGGGATTTTAAGGTCCAAGCTTGAAAAGGTGGTCCCTTTGCCAAGTGTATAAAAATGTCCTCAGAGGCCACATTACCCACAGACAGACCCAGATGTGTCAGGTCCAAACAGGGAAGCAATTCAGAGTCTGCAACATGAACATCATTTCACCAGAAAACAGGACAAAATTTTGTCTTTGAAAGTTGAGGGATGTTAAGTATCCTACCTTTTGTTATATTTCCACTACACAGTTTATCCACAACTTATTGGTTTTTCTGTAGTAAAGAATTTCTCAGGTCAAAAATTCTGTTCTATTCTCATTCAGGTCATTCCAAAGACTCAGATGCTCTAGTCCACTGCAGCCCCAAGGAATGTTCCTATGAATTCTCAACGATGAGTTTATAGTTTACTGTAGAGAGGCAGAGAAACTACCTCATTTGGAGACATAAAATCTTTTAAACAGGTAGATCCTCTTTTTACTCAGCAAGGATTTTTAAAAATAAATTTATTTATTTATTCATTTATTTAATTTTTGGCTGTATTGGGTCTTCGCTGCTGCACGTGGGTTTTCTCTAGTTGCTGAGAGCAGGGACTACTCTTCGTTGCGGTGCGCGGGCTTCTCACTGTGGTGGCTTCTCACTGAGGTGGCTTCTCTTGTTGCAGGGGCTCTAGGCACGTGGGCTTCAGTAGTTGTGGCTCACGGGCTCTAGAGCCCAGGCTCAGTAGTTGTGGCGCACGGGCTTAGTTGCTCCACAGCATGTGTGATCTTCCTGGACCAGGGCTCAAACCCGTGTCCCCTGCATTGGCAGGTGGATTCTTAACCACTGCACCACCAGAGAAGCCCCTCAGCAACGATTTTAATGAGCATCTACTATGTACAAGTGTTCGGCCATATGGCATGAGATTTCAGAGTACAGTACTTTTTCAGGACCTTTGGGGTTAAACTGCAGGTTTGAGGTGACATGTTTTAGTAGCTCTAGAATCAGGACCTGAGTTCAAATCCCGGCCACTCCCCAGGCATCTCCTCTGGGTCCAGAGCAAGTTGGCTCATCTCTTTGAGACTCTGCCCACATTTGTAAACTGGGAATAATACTAGTAACTACCATATAGGGTGTTGTAAAGATTAAATGAGTAATGCCTGAAAAGTACTCAGCCCCATGCCTGACACAGGCAGTACCAGCAGATGTCAGTTAGTAATATAAAACAAATATCCATTATCTGAGAAAGAATTTATGGTGCTGATAAACTGAAAAGGTGCAAACAAAGGTGACAATGTGGCAGAAGAGTGATGTCAGAAATCTGAGGGTAAAGCCAGTCAGACAGCCTTCAAACCAGGCGAAGGACATTCAACAGCAGCAGAAAAGGACCTAGGATTATACCTTTGAAAACTTTTTTTTTTAATTTATTTATTTATTTTTGGCTTTTTTGGGTCTTCATTGCTGCATGCGGGCTTTCTCTAATTGCTGCGAGCCGGGGCTACTCTTCGTTGCTGTGCGCGGGCTTCTCACTGCAGTGGCTTCTCTTGTTGCGGAGCCCGGGCTCTAGGTGCGCGGACTCAGTAGTTGTGGTGCGCGGGCTTCTCACTGCAGTGGCTTCTCTTGTTGCGGAGCCCGGGCTCTAGGTGCGCGGACTCAGTAGTTGTGGTGCGCGGGCTTCTCACTGCAGTGGCTTCTCTTGTTGCGGAGCCCGGGCTCTAGGTGCGCGGACTCAGTAGTTGTGGTGCGCGGGCTTCTCACTGCAGTGGCTTCTCTTGTTGCGGAGCCCGGGCTCTAGGTGCGCGGACTCAGTAGTTGTGGTGCGCGGGCTTCTCACTGCAGTGGCTTCTCTTGTTGCGGAGCCCGGGCTCTAGGTGCGCGGACTCAGTAGTTGTGGTGCGCGGGCTTCTCACTGCAGTGGCTTCTCTTGTTGCGGAGCCCGGGCTCTAGGTGCGCGGACTCAGTAGTTGTGGTGCGCGGGCTTCTCACTGCAGTGGCTTCTCTTGTTGCGGAGCCCGGGCTCTAGGTGCGCGGACTCAGTAGTTGTGGTGCGCGGGCTTCTCACTGCAGTGGCTTCTCTTGTTGCGGAGCCCGGGCTCTAGGCGCACGGACTCAGTAGTTGTGGTGCGCGTGTGGTGCATATGTGGGATCTTCCCGGACCAGGGATCGAATCCGTGTCCCCTGCGTTGGCAGGCGGATTCTTAACCACTGTGCCACCAGGGAAGTCCCCTTTTGGAATCTTTGAATATGTGAATCTTTTATTCAGAGGGGCCCTCAGTTAATAGCATCGTATGTAACTGCTTTCTGGTCTTCACTTACCATGGGAGGAAGTAGACAAGAAACTAACTAGTTCAGTGCACATGGAGATGCATGGAACGTCAAGTATATGCACTGAACCAAATAAAAACTACTCTGAGAACAAAGAGGGGGAGGTGTTTCAGTATTTCATTTTATTTTTTAATTTAATTTTAATTTAATTTAATTTAATTTATTTATTTGGTTGCATCGGGTCTTAGTTGCGGCAGGCGGGCTCCTTTGTTGCGGCATGTGGGCTCCTTAGTTGTGGCATGTGAACTCTTAGATGCGGCATGAGAACTCTTAGCTGCGGCATGCATGTGGGATCTAGTTCCCTGACCAGGGATCAAACCCAGGCCCCCTGCATTGGGAGCACAGAGTTTTAACCACTGCGCCACCAGGGAAGTCCTTAATTTTTATTTTATATGAGTATAGTTGATTTACAATGTTGTGTTAGTTTCAGGTGTACTGCAAAGTGATTCAGCTATACATATACATATATCTATTCTTTTTCAGATTCTTTTCCCATTTAGGTTATTACAGAATATTGAGTAGAGTTCCCTATGCTATACAGTAGGTCCTTGTTGATTATCTATTTTATATATAGTAGTGTGTATATGTTAATCCCAAACTCCTAATTTATCCCTACTCCCACCTTTCCCCTTTGGTAACCATAAGTCTGCTTTCTAAGTCTGTGAGTCTGTTTCTGTTTTGTAAATAAGTTCATTTGTATCATTTTTTTATATTCCACATATAAGTGATATCCTATGATATTTGTCTTTCTCTGACTTACTAGTCTTTCATTTTAAAATAACATTTCATCTATTTATAATTGTATTTAAAGTAGAATATTTGATAATTACTATCATGTATTTTAGCCCTCTCACTCCCACTCTCTATGGAATGCTCCCCCTTTGAACGTTTACTGCGAATATCTAAAAGATTATCAATGGGAAACATCCTTCTAATTGGTTCTGCCTGAAGGACTTAACCAGGATGTCACCAAAACACAAGGTGTGGGCTTCCCTGGTGGCACAGTGGTTAAGAATCCGCCTGCCAATGCAGGGGATACAGGTTCGAGCCCTGCTCTGGGAAGATCCCACATGCCACGGAGCAACTAAGCCCATGAGCCACAACTACTGAGCCTGCGTGCCACAACTACTGAAGCCCATGCGCCTAGAGCCCGTGCTCCGCCACAAGAAAAGCCACCGCAATGAGAAGCCCGTGCACCTCAAGGAAGAGTAGCCCCTGCTCACCGCAACCAGAGAAAGCCTGTGCACAGCAACGAAGACCCAATGCAGCCAAAAATAAACAAGTAAATTAATTAATTAATTAATTTTAAAAAACACAAGGTGCAAACAGAAGAATATGGGAAAGTGTTCAACTTCACCAGTAATAAAAGAAATATGTATTAAACATGAGCTGCTATTTTTATTCAATTAATAAAGATTTTGAACAAAACAATGGCTAACATAGGCAAGGGCCTGGCAGAATGAACACTTTCATAGATTTCTGGTGAGTAACAACAAAAACAAAAGCCATACTGTCCGCAAGCTCAACAAGGAGATATTTAACTAAACTGTGCCACCCACAAGAAGGAATTTCACAGCCAGTAGAAGTGAGACTCATGAAGTGGTGACATGGTAAAACACACACACACACACACACCAAGTAACAAAACAATACGAGGTTGTTAGGATGCCATTACAGCTGTGCCTAAAAAATACCCAGGAGTCATAGGAAGAAATACAGCCATGGTGTGGTCAGATGGGGAGATTACAGTGATCACTTTCTATTTCTGTTTGTCTCAAAGTTCTTATAATGAGGATATATTATTTTTAAATATTTTCATTTACTTTACAGTTTATCTTAAAATTTATTTTAATTATTTAAAAATCTAGTGGTCAAACATAATCTAGTGGTGAAACATCACAGCTCTCGGTCCCCGGTTCATATCCAGTTTAAAAAAAAAAAAAAAAAGCAAACAAAACATCACAGCTCTCAAGGTGACAAAAGGCCAGGTTGCGAGGACAGTAGAACTATCCATACCGTTCTCCTGAAGGATTCTAGAACATTCCTAAGAGCCTCAGAGCCTACCTGGTGAAAAAGTCTTTACTAGTAATCTGTACTTACCTTTGGGGGAAGATGCACTGACCCACCAGAGCTTCACAGTGTAGCAGAGAGTTTATAATCCTCAACAATTTGTCTTCTTATTTCACCTTCTCCCCCTTGCTCAGTTTTTCTGAGGAAATGAGATCTTCAGGCACAACTTCAAGTTCTGGAGAGATGTCATGGCACGAACCCCTCTCCATTCCAGTGGTTATGGTTTCCTATTTTCCTGTGGGGAGAAATCCCCTGGGCTCCTACTTTTTCCAGGAGCACGCAGTGCCTAGGGAGCGTCCTGAATGCCCCTACTATCTGGGAAGAATCTTAGATTGATTTTTACCTGGCTCTTTGCAAAAGAGAGGCAGAGTATATGAGAGAGAGCAAAATGGGGCATTAGTGGTAAAGCAGAACACAGGTACAGTCTCATGACCTAAAGGAATGTTGGGAATTATACTCTGACTTGTATATACCCAGGAAATCCCACAAAAGGATGAAGGTTGTTTTTTTTGTTGTTGTTTTGTTTTGTTTTTTAAAGTATATCTCTTCTCAGACAATAGAATTTAAGAGACAGATATAGTGAAGGGCACCAATTGCTGTGAAGAACGTGGTTTGTTAACCATGGAACATTGTTTAAAAAGAAGAGCCAGGACTTCCCTGGTGGTCCAGTGGCTAAGACTCCACGCTCCCAATACAGGGGGTCTGGGTTCGATCCCTGATCAGGGAACTAGATCCCACATGCATGCCGCAACTAAAAGATCCTGTGTGCCACAACTAAGACCCGGTGCAGCCTAAATAAATAAATATTAAAAAAAAAAAAAGAAGAGCCAGCATTATCTGAGCGAATATTGCTAATAATTGTATGATGTCTTTTTTTTTTTTTGGCCGTGCTGTGCTGCAAGAGGGATCCCAGTTCCCTGACCAGGGACCTGTCCCTTAACCACCTTCTCTGCATCTGCTGACTCTGAGTGTGAGGGCCCACACAGCAGCTGTCTATACCATCGGGCTAGGATTTAACCTACCTCTAACTGGTCCAGCAAGTTTACATTCACCGAAGGAAACATTTTCTCTTTTTCCCACCCTCCACCCCCATTCAACTTCTAGTGCAGTTTAAGTCTCAGGAATGTTTCATCATATAGAAATCAAAGTTACAAATCTTCTCCCAGGAAGTTCCTTGCAAGTTCAGCTTTAGAAGACCTACTTTCCCACCCTCACTGTTTTCTCTTGCAGCTTGGAAATGTCTTCAGCCTCCAAGATCTCTTGAAGGAAGCCATTCAGAGGCAGAAGAACTCTTTTGTAGAGGAATTTTGGTCACATTGGCTAGTTCCTTAAAGCAGTGGTTTCCAAGGCTGATGTGTAGGCTGGGTTTGGTGGGTGACAGGGATTCTACTGATTTGTGCAAAATGAGAAAAATAAGAACAATGCAAGAGTTTTTCAAAGAGGAACTTATTTATCTGGCTGTGATGCATTCTGAAATTGTGTACTCTTTTATTTTTTGAGTTAAAATGTCTTTTATAGTAGTAGGATAATAATAAATTGTAGGTCTTAGATAAAAACATGCATATTTACTCAGTAAAATTAACACAATGTAGATGCGCAAACATTTTTGTTAATTTTACACCTTTGTGAAATCCAAAAGTCCAGAGAACCATCACTTTAATAGATTTAATCAGAGATTTAACTTGAGATAATGGACTTAATGAGACTTAATTGAATTTCATTCTGATGAGGAAAGTTTTGAATAATCTATCTCTGGACATTCAAAAAGTCAACCAACTTGAAAGAAACCAAGGTGTCCTTCAGTAGGTGAATAGATAAATAAACTGTGGTCCATCAGACAATGGAATATTATTCAGCAGTAAAAAGAAATGAGCTATCAGGGCATGAAAAGACATGGGGGAAACTTAAATGCATATTACTAAGTGTAAGAAGCCAATCTGAAAAGGCTACGTATTCTGGGATTCCAACTATATGACATTCTGGTAAAGGCAAAACTTTGAATATGGTAAAAAAATACCAGTTGCAGGCAGAGAGGAATGAATAGAGAAAGACAGAGGATGCTTAGTACTCTGTTTGATTCTATAATGGCAGATACATATCATTATAATTTAATCTAAATCCATAGAATGTACAACAACAAGAATGAGCCCTAATGTAAGGTACAGACTTTGGGTGATAATGATGTGTCAATGTAGGTTCATCAGTTGTAACAAATGTGCCATCTGGCAGGGGATGTTGATAATTGGGAAGGCTATGCATGTGTGGGGCAGGAGGTATATGGGAAATCTCTGTATCTTCCACTCAGTTCTGCTGTGAACTTTAAAATGCACTTAAAAATAAAGTCTTATTTAAAAAAAAAGTCAACCGGGCTTCCCTGGTGGTGCACTGGTTGAGAGTCCGCCTGCCGATGCAGGGAACATGGGTTCGTGCCCCGGTCCGGGAAGATCCCGCATGCCGCGGAACGGCTGGGCCCATGAGCCATGGCTGTTGAGCCTGCGCGTCCGGAGCCTGTGCTCCGCAACGGGAGAGGCCACAACAGTGAGAGGCCCGCGTACCGCAAAAAAAAAAAAAAAAAAAAGTCAACCTACCAAGCAAAATTAATGATTAGTTAGAACCATCATGGGGGAGCAAAGATCACTGGCCAGATAATCAAGACCAAAACATCAGTCTCTTAAGCCTAAAGGTTTAGAACTTCAGAGATCACCTCTCATATAGCTGAGAAAATTGATTTTGGTGGTTTCTAGTCCTGGCCCTACCACTAAATTGTGATATGACTAGTTAAAACTAGCCACTTATCACTCTGGTCAGTTTCCTCAACTGGAAAGAGCCCCTTCTGGGTCTGAAATTCTGTGACTTAACAAGTTTGTGATCTCCAAGTTCAACATGTTAAGAAAAACAGAGGGTTCCTCGTGGGTAAAGGGTCAAGTCTGGGGAAATTCAGACTGATTGCAGAAAGCAGCAAAACACTCAGTGAAACAAAAAACTGAGAAACACTCAGTTTTTCTTATTACCTTAAATGGCCATGACTTATAAGTTGTTATTCTAGAGTGGTTTGATATTGAGGGGGAAACTAAGAAGAGATTCCTACTCCATCCCCTCTTTTTTAAAAAATTAATTAATTAATTTATGGCTGTGTTGGGTCTTCATTTCTGTGCGAAGGCTTTCTCTAGTTGCGGCAAGTGGGGGTCACTCTTCATCGCGGTGCGCGGGCCTCTCACTGTCGCGGCCTCTCTTGTTGCGGAGCACAGGCTCCAGATGCGCAGGCTCACTAGTTGTGGCTCGGACCCAGTTGCTCCGTGGCATGTGGGATCCTCCCAGACCAGGGCTCGAACCCGTGTCCCCTGCTTTGGCAAGCAGATTCTCAACCACTGTGCCACCAGGGACGCCCTCTTTCTTTCTTTTTTTTTTTTTTTTTCATTAACTGACTTCTAGTAAATGAGGCATCCTGCTCAAAGGGCAGTGGATCCAATGCAGACAGTCCCCTGGCCTCCTAGCAGACACACAGCATGGGGCTCCTCTCTAGATTCAGAGACTACCACTTGATTCCCCAGCAGCTGCAAGAATCATTAATACTGGAGGGACCTTAAAAAGCTGCCTGTTTTACTTCCTTTACTTTGCAGATGGGGATGTTGACACTTGAAGTCACACAGTGGGGCCCAGGGCTTTTTGTCCCAAGTCCAGGGCCCATGCCCCTACATCACACAGCAGCTTCATTAGGCTGCACGGCCTCCACCTATTTCTGTCGACGTCCTGAGAGCAGGGGAACTACTATTCATTACCTGTGGCAGGGAAAGAAAGATACCACCCCATGTCAGTCGGCCTCCCACTGGCAGCAGGAGGATGCCTCAGACACAGCCACGTGACCTAATAAGGCTAGCACAGAGGGAGAAGGTCGTGGAACATGAAGGCAGAGATGGGGTGTGCCAGGATGCCCAGCAAACCAGCCGACACTAGGAGAGCAGCAGGGAACAGATTCTCCCTCAAAGCCCTCGGAAGGAACCAACCTTGCGGACACCATCTTGAACTTCTGGCCTCCAGAATGGTGAGACGATAAATTTCTGTCATTTAAGCCACTCAGTTTGTGGTACTTTGTTATGGCAGCACTAGCGTAACAGAGTTTGCAAGCTTTCTCTGTCAAACACCTTCCAGTTGTCACATAGACTTTGATTTTTGCAGAACCAAACAAAGTTGCCTTTTCTCCAAAGTAGCCAATGACTGTGAAATTTCAAAACGTGAAAAGGGCGCATGTATTTAGAATTTCAGAGCCATTCATTGGAAGCAACACAGTTCAACCACTCATTCTGAATAGGAATTCCTTATACAGTATCTCCTTCAGCCAGGGACAGAAAAGAGTGCTATACCCCTAGGGGAGTGGTCCCCAACCTTTTTGGCACCAGGGACCGGTTTCGTGGAAGACAATTTTTCCACAGACAGGGGCGGGGGGGTATTGTTTCAGGATAATTCAAGCACATTATATTTATTGTGTACTTTATTTCTATTATTATTACATTGTAATATATAATGAAATAATTATACAACTCACCATAATGCTGACAGGAGGCGGAGCTCAGACGGTAATGCAAGTGATGGGGAGCGGCTGTAAATACAGATGAAGCTTCGCTCAGTTCACCCGCCGCTCACCTCCTGCTGTGCAGCCTGGCTCCCAACAGGCCAAGGACCAGTACCAGTCCATGGCCCAGGGGTTGGGGGCCCCTGCCCTAGGGCACAAGCAAGGCAGGACAGCCCAGATGAGATATTCTGTAATAGAATAGAGGTGTCACCTTAGAACACAGCAAAGGATTAATGTGCTCGACTACCTTCCATACTTGAAGCTACAGAGAGGAGGGCCTTACAAACCTTAAATGAGGAAAATGGGGCTGCCATCTGTGAGCTCAACTCTAAGACCACTCATAAGGGGTCAGAGCGGAGACAAGCAAAGTCCCCCAAGCAAAGCAAAAGGAACATAAGTGGCAAATGCTTCCTATTCAAGGGCTGTACGCTTCCTATCCAAGGAAGGATGAGTTTTAGTCACCAACTTTAAGCATTTCCTGTTCCAAAGGAAAGGTTCTCTCTGTTGACCTGAAACAAATAGACTGCCAGATATTTTTCCAGCTAGGATGGGTTTATTCAGGAGAGCAGAGAATTGCAATTTAGGGTTGGCCACGATGGTGAGCTCTGTCCAAGTCCCCACACAGCAAGGAAAAAGAGATCATTTTTATAGGGAAGAAAAGGAAGTTGGGAGGGCTAGTGTAAACAAAGGGTCCGTGGCTTTTTATTGGCTGAGTCCTTGCCAGGAAAGGGGAGTCTTTCCTTCTTTCTGTTGGGCTCTGCTGTTGCTGCAGGGTGTGAGAGCTCCCCCTGCTGGTCTCCCAACTCTATTTGATTGAGGTGTGTATTCAGGGAGTATGGCGGACCTTCTGTATTTCTGAACCGCCAGCAAGGCTCTCCCTGTTACAAGCTGGATGCCTCAGGCTGCCATAGCTGGCTGCCATGAACCATTTGTCTAATTTCCCGTGCTGATTGCATTAACAGGACAACCTTCAGGTTACGACGTGGCTTCTGCTGTACCTTAGGGAGAGAACGCACTCGATTACCTCCAGACTAAAACTGGCTACCCAAGACCGCGATTCCTCATACTAAATCCTCAGTAAAAGAGCTTCTGATCGTGATTTCACTCAGTGCCCTGCTAGGAGGGAGACTGCACAGATAACACTTGAACAAGGATTTTGTTTGGTGATATTTATTCTTCACTGCACGTTGATTGAGAGGAACTCTTTCAATAAGTTTTGGTCTGCACATTTCTTATTTCATATAAATGAGTTTCTCAGCCATCAGGATCAGAGAGCACCAACAAAAAAGACTGATTCTTTGAGACTTCAATATATAGGCCCCCCCCACCAAAAAAAAACACAGCATGGCGGACTTCGGCGTCCAGCTACGACGGAGGAACTAGTACAGAATAAGCCCTCCTATGGTAAACAGCAGTAAAGCTGGAGTCAAAAATATGAGCAACTCTTTTTTTTTTTTTTTGCGGTACGCGGGCCTCTCACTGTTGTGACCTCTCCCGTTGTGGAGCACAGGCTGTGGATGCGCAGGCTCAGCGTGTGGGATCTTCCCGGACCCGGGGCACGAACCCGTGTCCCCTGCATCGGCAGGCAGACTCTCAACCACTGTGCCACCAGGGAAGCCCTGAGCAACTCTTTTTAGGTGTTAGACCACAGGAGAAGGCAGACTATAGTTCTGGAGAGAAGGGGTTACACCTGGGGTTGAGCCCCAGGACCACTCAGCCTCTGTCTCCTTGGGGTGCAGCCAGCTGGAGCCCCGCTGAGCTGAGCAGGCAGGTATCAGACCTAGGGGCAGCTGGAGTGACTGGAATTTCAGAGCAGGGTCAGAAAACTGTGGGGTCTTCTACGAAGTAGGGAAGATGGGGAGCAAGTGGAACATGCATCAACTTGCTTGTGGAAGTGTGAAATGGCGCAACAACTTTGGAAAACTGTATCTTATAAAGTTACACGTACGTTAGCTATATGCCTCAGCAATTCGACTCCTACATATTTACACAAGAGAAACGTAAACATAAATCCACAAAGAGTTCTCTGTGAATGTTCATAGCAACTTTCTTCATAATAGCCCCGCACTGGAAACAACCAAAATGATGAATGAATAGACACGTTGTGGTATATTTACACAACTTAATACTATTCAGCAATAAAAAGGAAACCAAATACTGAGACCCACAATATGGGTGATTCCCAAAAATATAAAGCTGAATGGAAGGAGTGAGACACAAAGCACATTTTGCAGTACAAAGCGGCAGGGGGGACATTTCTGAGGGGCTGGAAGTGTGCTTATTTTGATCACAGGTGCATACATTTGCCCAAACTCACTGAACTGGACATTTAAAATACAGTCATATAAACAAGGTCCTACTGTATAGCACAGGGAACTATATTCAGTATCCTGTAATAAACAATAACGGAAAAGAGTACAAAAAAGAATGTATATGTATAACTGAATCACTTTGCTGTACACCAGAAACTAACACATTGTAAATCAACTATACCTCAATAAATAATAAAATATAGTCATATATAATTATACCTCAATAAAGTTGGTTAAAACAAAAGAACAAGGAGGGCTAGCCCCTGGCATTGGTAGCTGATCAGAGGTCAGAGAGGTGCTGCTAACTTCCACACTCCTCTAGTAACTTCTACAGAGAAAGATTCTGGAAACTTCTCAGGAGGCAGAGTCTGCAGTTAGAATCTGACTCCTCCACTCACTAGTGTCATAGTCTTGAGGAAATGACTTAACCTTTCTGAGATGGTTTTCCTCAACCCTAAAAAGGGATAATGCTATTTTTTCCCCCAAGAGCTGTTGAGAGTGTTAAAAGATTTACAGCAGCACTATTCATAATAGCAGAAATTTGTGGGGAAAAAAATCCGTATCTCAAATATCCATCATCAGTAGAATGAATTAAAATTGCAAAATACTCATAAACTGTACTTTTACACAGCAGCAATAAGAATGAAGGAATTAGGGGCTTCCCTGGTGGTGCAGTGGTTGAGAGTCTGCCTGCCGATGCAGGGGACACAGGTTCGTGCCCCGGTCCGGGAAGATCCCACATGCTGCGGACCGGCTGGGCCCGTGAGCCATGGCCGCTGAGCCTGCGCGTCCGGAGCCTGTGCCCCGCAACGGGAGAGGCCACAGCAGTGAGAGGCCCGCGTACCGCAAAAAAAAAAAACCAAAAAACATTTGGGCTTCCCTGGTGGCGCAGTGGTTGAGAGTCCGCCTGCCAATGCAGGGGACATGGGTTCGTGCCCTGGTCCGGGAAGATCCCACATGCCACGGTGCGGCTGAGCCTGCGCGTCCGGAGCCTGTGCTCTGCAACGGGAGAGACCACAACAGTGAGAGGCCCGCGTAAGGAAAAAAAAAAAAAGAGTGAAGGAACTAGAGCCACGAACAACAGCGTGGATGAGTCTCACGTAATATTGAGCAAAAGATGCCAGACACAAGAACTTTATTTTTTTTTAAAAAACACAAACAAAACTATAATGTTGAGAGAGACGCATGTTTTTGGGTGGTAAAACTATACGGTAGTCCCCCTTATCCATGGGGGATACCTTCCAAGATCCCCCATGGATGCCTAAAACCTCAGATAGTACCAAATTCTATATATACCAAGTTTTTTCCTATACATACATACCTATGATAAAGTTTAATTTATAAGTTAGGCACCGTAAGAGACTGACAATAATAAAATAGAACAATTATAACAATATACTGTAATAAAAGCTATGTGAATGTGGTCTCTCAAAATATCTTATTGTACAAATTTAATGCTTTTTCCAACCTAACTAAGCAGTTATTGGGCACTGTGGCTGTAACATTTGCCCTTTGAGGTGCAAAACTAGTACGAGTTTCTTTTTCCTTCTTCACAACTTCACAGATAGAAAATTCATTCTTACCATGGATCTTAGTAATCTTAGTATACGATTTTTTTTCCTTATTGAGAATTTTCACCTTTCATTTAAAGGAAGCACTTTATGGCTTCTCTTTGTCATATCCGAATTGCTCGCATCACTATTCTGGTGCTTTGGGGCCATTATTAAGTAAAATAAGGGTCACTTGAACACAAGCACTGAGATACCTCGACAGTTGATCCGCTAACCAAGACAGTAAGTGACTAATGGGTGGGATACACAGGACAAGGGTTGATGCTTGTCACCAGCTGGATAGAGCAGGTGGTGTGAGATTTCAACACCCCACTCTGAACACAGCACAATTTAAAACTTATGAATTATTTACTTCTGGAATTTTCCATGTAATATTTTTAGACTGCATTTGACCCTAGTAATTGAAACACGGAAAGTGAAACCATGGATAAGGGGAGACTACTGTACAAGCAATACAATACAATGATTACCATACTTTTTTAAAGGTTTTACTTTGGGGGAGGGAGCAGGGGGGTTTCTGGGAAGCTGGCCAAGCTCTATTTCTTGACGTGGGAGGTGGTTTTTAATAAATGATTTTGACAAACTAATAAGCTGTATATCTCTGTTTTGTGCCTTTTTCTAGATGTGTGCTATATTTCACAATTAAAATGTTGGAAAGAAGGAAAGGAGGGAGGGAGGGAGGTTGGGAGGGAGAGAAAAGAAAAAGAAACCCTAATTCAGAATAATCTGAGGTGTCCAAGAAGCCAGCACCTGCCCCCAGGTCCATCCACCACCCGCAGCATGAAGCCCCATCAAGGGTAGCCCGTCCTTCGCTGGTCGCCAGATCCTCCGGCACAAACAGACTGGAAACTAAACTGCCTGGAACGTGCTCTCGGCAGCTCAGCAGTCAGGCTCCCAACCAGTGGCTTCTCACCACCTGCGCCTGCGCTGACATGCCTGCGGGAGACTCGGCTGCGCATGCGCTGTCTGCCCCGCTGGGCTTTAACTCCAGTCCCGCAGCACCTGGAGGGAGGGAGTCGTTGGCAGCTGCCCGGTGGGCAAAGTATCATTACGTGTCTAGGAGCTGCGGTCGTGTGTCCTCTGGACTGAGTTGCACGTTCCTAAGGGGGTACCCGTGTTTAGTTCCAGAAATGTTGTTCTTGCGTAGGGATAAGCAAGCTTCTATAAAGTCTAGACAGTAAATACTTTCGGCTTTGTGGGCCAGGAGGCAAAATCTCGGATATTACGTAGGTACTTACCTAACAAGAGAGGAAACAAATATCTTCAGTTTTAAAAATTGATGTAATTCAAAATATAGTAATAATAATTGAATATAATTTTTAAAGGTATATGCCTACTAATAACAATAGAATTCTATTTGGGGGATAAGGGTGAGGCGTGGAGGATAATATTTTCTTAATTGTGGCTCAGTTAGTGTTCCCTATCATTAAAACTCGATTGCAATGTTCATCTGTTAATGCAGATCTACAGTGAGATTTTTACCCACTTCCTTTTTGAAATGTCTTTTCACACAGGTATGTACTGCCTGTTGCTGATATCCGCCCCTGAGCAGATGATTTCAATCAATCATATTCATCAGCAGGAAGACATTTGTAGAATCTGTTTGATTCTTCTCTTGATATTTGCCTTTTAGCAGGTCATCACATTGCAGATTAATCACTCCCAACTGGAGATTAGGTGGAAACTCCTGGATCACAGAGTTAAATGGATTTTGAAATAATGGAAATTTCCTTTGCATTTGCATCAAAGTCTGAAAAACTATGCTGGAACTGCAGTTTGAGCTTGGAAAATATACCTGCTGCAAATTTGTGTGGGAACAGAGATCTGGATTCTTGTGTTTTTTTAAATTTAATTTATTTATTTTTGGCTGTGTTGGGTCTTCGTTTCTGTGCGTGGGGCTTTCTCTAGTTGCGGCAAGTGGGGGCCACTCTTCATCGCGGTGCGCGGGCCTCTCACTGTCGCGGCCTCTCTTTTTGCGGAGCACAGGCTCCAGACGCGCAGGCTCGGTAGTTGTGGCTCACGGGCCTAGTTGCTCCGCGGCATGTGGTATCTTCCCAGACCAGGGTTCGAACCTGTGTCCCCTGCATTGGCAGGCAGATTGTCAACCACTGCGCCACCAGGCAAGCCCTGGATTCTTGTTTTAACATTTGACAGCATGGGAAGCATATAAGCAACTTGGCTTTACTTGTGACTCAAACACTGTTAATTGTCATCAAAATGATTTCACTGTATCATAAATTTTGCATGTAAGTGCTATTTCAGTTTGTAATTTTAAGTTGAAATCATTAAGAAACATTATCAAGTCTATAGCAAGTATTATTTCTCAAAAGTGGCAGAGGTCAGAAGGTTGTCATCTCATATAGAGGACAAATTGGGTGAAGTAATGGCAATGGCAAAGCATAAGACTCCCAGAAAGAGCACGACCTCCAGGCCCACGACTTAAGGCCCCACGGCACTTCCCACGTCCCCTAGGGCATTCGCAGTGCACGCTGGGACTTGTAGTTCCGGCGTGCGAGGTCCTGCGCGCGCAACCCCCACCGCGGGCGACTTCCTATCTAGGCCGCGCGCCGCCGTTCCCGGAAGCTGTGCGGGTTAAAGTTTCAAAGCTTCCTCTCCCCGCCTCTTAGTCCCGCAGACTGCCAATCCAAGTAGCCAATAGATGGCCGAACTGGTGCTTCCTTTTACCTGATTGGCTTAGGTTTTTGCAGCCGCACAGACAAACTTGCCGGGGATTGGTCGAGCCTTCAGTTTTGAAAATCGTAGGTTAGGCCCGCGCTGCACCGCCCCGTTGCTTCCTTGCAGCCGCGAGCTTTGGAGGCCGGGAGCGGTGGTACTTGGGTGGGCTGAGATTTGTGCTGGGAAGGTCGCCGGACTTGGATCGGAGCAGCACTTAGGAGACGCGGTGCAGTCGAGTGAGTGCGCGCGGGCGGCCGGCGGGGGTGGGGGGTAGTTAGCGATTTGTTACCCTTCCTCCAGCCCCGGACCGGGGGCGTGACCCTCTGCCCCCGTTGCGGCCTGGCAGTGGATGGGTCACCTCTTCCAAGTGACGAGGTGACCTGCCTTGGTCCTGGGGCCAGAGATGACCCCCACCCTCCATCCTAAAGAATAACCCCGTCCCTTCCCCCTCCCGGTGCCTAGCACCTTCTTTTGTGCCCAGGAGGCCCTTTGTTGATCTATCTGGACGCGCAGGAAGCGCACACCGACCGGGTTGTGTGACGGAATTATGCCAGATGGCATTTCTGTACAGTTAACTCTCGCTCAACACCTCCCCCGTCGGCTGAGCAACATTTTAAACTGACCATTTCTGGAATCCACTGCTACCCCTGATCTTGTCATTCCCCACGCACGTTCACTGACAGTGGCCTTCTCTGGGGCGCCCAGAGCCAGAACTTGGCGCCTGCCTTCCCGAGGTTGAAATGGAGTAGGCGGCAAAGCTTGTGGTTAAGCTTACATCCAGGCCTTGCCCTTGACTTAACTTCTCTTTGCCTCAGTTTGCTCACCTGCACAAGGGTCTCCTTGAGGTTGTGGCGAGAATTAAATGAGATGATGCTCCATCCAAGCACGGAGTAGGACTCTTTAAAGAAAGCAATTCTTGTGACCCTTCTTTGCTCAGGCGAGGTCAGAGTTAGGTGCCCGACTTCCTGCACCCTCAAAAGAACAGGCATTGTGAAGGAGGGCTGTGGGGCTCTAGTCTGGTGTATGATGTGAGAGAAGTATTGGGAGAGGAAAATGAGCAAGCTCCCTTCACCCTTGGTGGGATGTAGGGTGCTCTGGGTTTGTGCCCAGGTTCTTGCAGGGGCTGGAGAGATTTTTGCTGCTTTTCCCAGGACCCTCATTCTTAACACTGATCCCTCCTTGCACAGGGTCACCTCTGATCTAATGACAATGACCTTTTTTAAATACCCAGGCTGAGGCTGCTGAAAACAAACTTCCTCATGGAAGAAGCCCAAACACCTTTCTGCACTTTGTGAAAGGAGCTTTCGCCCATTTTGCCATTTTTAACAAATACTTTAAATAAAAAAGAGAAAGTTGTTGCCTTCCATAGCAACAAAGTGTTTTGTCTTCCTTTAACACTTTTCTCTTTCCTAGCCTCAAACTGGGTTCCTGCCCTTAGCCAGGGCTGAGCTCTGGGACAGAGGGACTGGGGGGATCCAGAAGGATGGCAGCCAAGAGACTGTGTCGGTGACTGGCTGGCTGCAGAGCTGTCTCTGCCCAAAGCCTCTGCGATCCTGCCCGATTGGACCTGCCCCCATGAGTGCTCCCTTTGGCATCTAGGAGTAGGCCTTTGGATGAGTAAGGCATGCCCTAACCTGTGTAGAATGAGTTCATTTGGTGTCCCTGTACATGTGTATGTGTTGGGGTGGGAGTACCTGTAGAATGTTTATTTCTAGGTATAGAGTTGATAGATGGATGAATTCATTTAACAAGTATCCCTTTTGTGCCAGGCACTGTGCCATACTCTGGGCTTTCAAAGCTGCGAGCAAGACAGACAAGGGCTTGTCCTCAGGGAACAAATGCTTAGTGGTCAGAGACAGGCAGCAAGCAAGTCCCCCAAGTGCCATGCGGAGAACTGAAATTGATGGATAGGATGGTAGCTGGTGGTCAGGTCCTCCCTGAGTTGCTGAGAGCCAAGTCCTGAGGAATGAGCTGCACAAAATAGGAAACAGAAGGTTCCAGACGGAAGGCAGAGCTTGCTCAAGGAACAAAAGCTCGTGTGCCCTGGAAATCAGCCCCCAGGAAGTCCTATGAGGCTGCACCAGGACCTGGCATTAAGCTCTGTAAGGGGTCAGTGACCTAGCCCCTCCTTCCAGGAGTTCCCATCTTAGGTGGGAGGCTGAGCTCTGCGTGGTTCTTGGTTTTGAAGTTGTAGATCAGGGTGGTGGGTTACTGCCATGGCATGAGACATGCAGTCTGTTACTGTGGCTAACGACTGTCATCCATTCATTTGTTCTTTCATTCATTCCACCAGTTGGGATATTTATTGAGCCCCTGCTATGACCAGAAGAGAACACTTCTTCCTTGCCTGGGGCTTTGGTGATGATTTTATAACTGAGTTTTGAGAAGAATATCTGAGTTGCCAGTTGTTTTTTTGTTTTTGTTTGTTTATTTGTTTGCTTTTTTGAGTTCCTAGTTTTTTAAGAAATTAAGTGAAGACATAGAACAAATACAGTTACCAAGGGGGAAGAGGGGGAAGGGATAAATTAGGAGTTTGGGATTAAGGTATACACACTGCTATGTATAAGATAGATAACCTACTGTATAGCACAGGGAATTGTACTCAATATCTTGTAATAACCTATAATAAAAAAGAATCTTAAAAACAATAAATATATATATATATGTATAACTGAATCACTTTGCCATACACCTGAAACTAACACAACATGGTAAATCAACGATACTTCAATTTAAAAATTTTTTTAAAAGGAAATTAAGAGAAAACTAATTTTGTATTTTCCACTGCCTGATATTTCTAGACAAGTTTTCTTAAAAACAAGACATTGCTTATCCGCTCCCCTCGTGCTCCCTCGTGCGTTTCAAGGGCATTTCAGCTCAAGGGAGAGGGTTGTAGGGGCCTCTTAGAGAAGAGCCTGTCTGTAGACCCCCGCTTTCTTACCCACTACTTTGGGACACAGAACCCCTTCCGTCCACTGGCCTCCTGAAGAGGCAGTTGGATTTGATGTTCTTTGGCCTGATGCCTGGGGTCAGCTCGTGGGTAACTCACCCTCCAGCAGTAGGAGAGGAGCCCTTAGGAGGGTAAGAGCAGGCCTTTGGGCAGGTCAAGGGGTCCTACCTGGTGGGACCACAGTTTCTTCTGATCCAGGAAGGCAGTTGGCCATGCCCTGTCATTTTAAGCCCCAGAGAAGGCCATTTGTAAGGAGGTCCATTGACACCAGAATTGGCTGGTCATTGTGGGCTTCTGGGGACAACGTGCTGTTTGGGGTGGGGATGGGGAGGAGGCATTGAAGAGTGTGAAGATTCCAGCCCTGAGCCCTCATGCCTCTTGTCTCTGCTTTCTCCAGACAGAGCCATCATGGGGACGACAGCCCCAGGGCCCATTCACCTGCTGGAGCTCTGTGACCAGAAGCTCGTGGAGTTTGTCTGCAACGTGGACAACAAGGACCTGGTGTGGCTGGAGGAGATCAAGGAGGAGGCCGAGCGCATGTTCACCAGGTGCGGGCAGGGCCGTGCCGGAGGGACGCGCCAGGGGCTGCCTGAGGCCCCAGCGGGGGCCTCTTCCCCACCTGACAGGCAGGACAGACAGGCTGCCAGCGGTCCCTCCTGAGTGCACAGGATGCTCAGGGCTAGGGTGATGGGAAGCGGGGGGGAGGTGTTGGGCTGCACCTCAGAGGGTGGGTCTGCCTGGCAACCTTGCTCCCCTGCCATGTCTCGGCGGGTGGAGGGGGGCGCGGGCGGAGCCCTGAGTGCCTGCGGTGACTCACTTGCAGCCTTGGAGAGGTTGCTTGGTGCTGGTCACCCCAGCTTGACCAGGCACTGCCAGGAAGGGGGCAGGGGGTGGGCTGGGTGGGGAAGGGGGACCCATGGTTTCCAGGCAGCCTCGAACATCACCCTCTTTGTACCAAACAGAGAATTCAGCAAAGAGCCCGAGCTGATGCCCAAAACACCTTCTCAGAAGAACCGACGGAAAAAGAGACGGATTTCTTATGTTCAGGATGAAAACAGAGACCCCGTCCGGAGAAGGTAGGAGGGGCCGGAGGCTTGGGGCCCACGTGGAGAGCTTGATTCGCAAGTGTTAACTGAGATAAGGAGCCGCTGAGGGGAAATAAAGAGTAACCCAAGGCCGTGGAGTCCAGAGCTTGTGTGTGTTGGAGGTGGGCATGGTGTTTGATCTGGGCTTCTCCTTCCAGAGGTAGGAGAAGCCAGAGAACCTGACCTTCTGCTTGGGGGAGAGTGACCAGAAGTATAGACCGGGCGCTGTTCCCTAACACCCTGTTGCTGTGCTGGTTATAACTGCCCTGGTAACGACCATGGGCTGCAAAGCACCAGGGGAAAGAGGCTGGGTCTTGGGGGTCAGGTGGTCTTGGGTGCACACCCCAGCTCTGCCCCTTAGCAACTGTATGTCCTTGGGTTAATTTTCCACGTCTCTAAGCCTCAAGTTTCTGAAATCTAAAGTGAGGATACTGGTCCCTGCCTCTCCCGGCTGTCTGGTGGTTTAGGCGACAGCATGAGTGATGCCTCCAGCAAGGTGTTTGGCCCAGTGTGACCCTGGTCAGTGGGAGGTTTAGGGGAATTTCATCTTCCCAGTGGTTCTGAGAGGACGGGCGTTATCCCAGTTTACAGGTAGGGAGACTGAGGCCCAGAGAGGGGCAGCCGTGGTGTCACGGCTAGAGGCAGCAGAGCCTGGACCAGAACCCCGGTCTTCTGCCTCCTAGCCCTCCGCTTCAGACTCCACTCGAGCTGGCAGCTCCTGGGGAGGCCGGTGCCTGCAGCTGGAATTTCGGGGAGCCTCCCTGCCCTGCTGGGTCATCTCAGCTTCTGCTCCACCTCCTCCAGCAGGTTGTCCCGCAGAAAGACGCGGAGCGGCCATCAGAGCTCCCGGCACCTCCGCAGCAAGGACAAGGTGGAGAGGCTGGCCACGGTGGTGGGGGAGAACGGCTCCGTCCTGCGGCGGGTGACCCGTGCTGCAGCCGCAGCTGCAGTGACCTCTGCGGCAGCCACGCCTTTGCCCACCCCTGAGTCTCCCACGGTGCTGACCGAGAAGCCCAAGGAGAGCCTGGCCCAGTGCCAGCTGGTACCCATGGTGGAGATTTGCATCAGCGAGCGCCAGAGCGCTGAGCAGCACATCAGCCAGCTCCAGTCTGCCGAGGCTCCACCCCCGACCCCGGCTCCGGCCACAGCTTCGGCCTCCCAGATGACCTTGACCTCAGAGGAGGACTCTACACCCCAGAAGCCAGAGGCCGGGAGACTGGAGTCTGTCACCATGAGCTCCCTGATAACTACACCCCAGGACCCCAAGGGCCGCGGGGTTGGAGCAGGAAGGTCCGCCTCCAAGCTCAGAATTGCCGCGACCTCCCCAGGCCCGCAGGACTCGCCCAGCTCTCCGGCCTCCCCATGGCGGGAGCGGGTGCTGGCTCCCATCCTGCCGGATAACTTCTCCACGCCCACGGGCTCCCGTGTGGACCGCAGGTCGGTGCGGCGCAGCCTGATCGCCCCGTCCTCCCCGGGCCCCCAGGTCTCGCTGGCCCAGAATTACTCCCTGGTTTCCAAAGAGAGCACCGTCCGAAGATCAAGCAGAAGGATTGCCAGGAAGGCCACCAAAGAGCCGGCCGCCTCCGCCCGCATCATCTGTGAGTCTGGGGCTCAGCACTGGGCAAGGCTGCGGAGGGTGATCCTTCATGCCTGGCTCAGCCAAAGGGGCTCTGGGGACCATTTAGCAAGGAGCTGTCCACAGAACTTTCTGCAGTGGTGTAAATGTTCCAGATCTGTGCCGTCCCATACTGTAGCCACTAGCTAGCCACGAATGGCTATTGAGCCCTCAAAATGTGGCTCGTTTGATCGAGGAACTGAATTTTTAGTTTTATTACATTTTACTTAGTTCAGATTTAAGTTGCCACACGTACCTAGTGGCTACCATGTTGGACAGGGCAGATCTGGTCCAACGCTCTTGTTTTACAAATGAGGAAACTGAGGTCTGGGGCCGTTGGCCGCAGTGTCCCTGTGGTTAATGCCATGCTGAGCTTGTACCTGCGCCTCTTCCCCAGGGCCCGCATGTTTCCCTTCCTGCGGAGGCTCACTTAGATTCACCATGTTTGTGGGCCACCTCCTGTTAACGTAACTGTTTGGTCTGGGCCCAGCTGTACATTTAAACTGAGGCTTAAGGAGGCTACCAAGTCTAAATTGGGAAGAGCCCCACATGTTTCGTCCCTCCTGGGATGGTGGCTGCTTGCTGAGGAGGCCAGGTAGAAAGGCATAGGGCGGGCTTGTCAGGCAGGTGAGGGCACCTCCCTGGGCCCGGTTTCTTCCCCACCTGGGGAAGGGTTTGCTCCAGGGCCTGGGGCTCAGGGACACACAATCGGGGGCCTGTGCAGACATGCGATCTGGCACACTGTCCATTTTTGGATTCTCAGAAGGGCCCAAGTGATTCTGACCTGCCTTGGAGATTTCCTCAGGTGTGAATCTGATCCTGGGCAGGGGCCCAAGGGGGCGGGCAAGCCTGGAACTCTAGAGGGAGGTTTGGGGAGAGACCCTAGAGGCCCTCCCCATGCTTCTGGATCAGACATCCAGAAGCTCTTAAGCCAGTCCATTTGCTCGGCCCCCGACCCTGCACACGGGTGGGCTTCTGATTTGATTTGCCTTTGACCCAGTCCTGTGGAAGGAAGACAGTCAAACACAGTGGTTAAGCCTTGGAGTCACACAGAGCCTGGGGGGCCTGGGGCACACCCTTCTCCGAACCTCAGTTTCCCCATGTGTTAAACGGTAAGAACACCTGCCTTGAATGTGGGTAGAGGACCCATCTTAGTGCTTGGATATGGTACAGCTCAGTCCATCTAAATCAAAACAAAACTGGATGATAAAACTGCAGACGGCCTGGGTCCCTGAAGCTCAGTGGAGGTGTGGCCTGGGTGACCCTCCGGGGCGCTCAGGGGTGTGGAGCAGGGAGGGGAGAGGGGGCTTCCTGGAGGCCTTCCTGATGCCGAGGCCCTGGGGCTTGGCTGGGCGGGCAACTCAGAGGTTGGATTTTAGTTTGGGTTGCCCCAGAAGCAGCCCTTGATATCAGGATTTGAGTGTAACTTGTTACCGTGGGAGGGGAAGGAAGCACCTGCAGCAGAGGAGCGGGGAGGTGAGCCGGGGAGAGAGGACCGCCAGTAACGCCCATAGCAGGCCTGGGGCCTCGGGGGAGCCTCTGGAGCCAGTGTGGTGCCCCTCGACCCCCCTCCAGGCCTCCTCCCTGTCCCCAGACCTGTTCTGAAGCCTGAACGACATGCAGGTGGCACTTACCATTCCAGAGCAGTCTTTGCGCTGGTGGAATAGCTGTGCGGTCACGTGGGCGTCTTCTCTCCCTCCTGCCCCCTCATCAGCGAGCCCTGAGCTGGGATGGGAGGCAGGGGATGTGAGCTGTCTCCTGGCTACAGACCCCTCAGTTGGGAGCTGGCCCTGTTCTGCTCCCTCCCACACCTCCAGGCCTGCCTGCCTCACCCCAGGAAGGTCCCTGCTTCCGGCCTTGTCTCCCTCAGCCTTAACCTCTGGCCATGCACCTGTGGCCCAGATGCTCCAGCCGAGCCAGGCGTCTTCTGTGCCCAGCAAAGCCTGCTCTTTCCTGCCTCATGGCCTTTGCAGATGCTGTTCCTTCTGCCTAGACTGGCACCTCTCAACTTTTGGCCTCAGCCCCTGCTTCCAGACTTCAGAATTATTGAGGACCCCAAAGAGCTTTTGATTATGAGGGTGCTATCTATTGACAGTTACTGTATTAGAAATTAACTTGACAGATTAAAAAATTCTTAATATTAATATTTTATTTTTATATTAATATTACTTACTGTTTTGATATTTAAAGTATTATTTAATACTTTAATATAAAAGTAACAAGCCAATTACCTGTTAAGGTTAGTTGGGTTTATTTTTGTTGGTTTTTTTTTTTTAAGAAAAAATAACTGTTTTCCAAACAAAAATGTGATGAGACTGGCGTTATTCTGCATTTTGCAGAGCCCATTCATGGGTGGCTTAAAAGAAGACAGCTGGGCTCTGCATTCACTCTGTTGCATTGTGTTGTTTGGGTTCAAGTACATGAAGAAAATCTGGCCTTACACAGATACGTAGTTGGAAAAGGGAACAGTACTTTAAAAGCCTTTTCAGATAATGGTGCATATTCTTTTTTTTTTTTTCCAGATAATTTGTGCATGCTCACAAATATGTGGAGTTATGCACATCTTCCAGATGTCGACATACTTCATTATGTATTTTTTTAAAGGAGAACATTTGCTTTCTGGTCTCATCAGAAACATCTTTAGGTATTGGGAAGCTATGAAGTTCATGGTGGTGGATACAAGTTCCAAAATTCTATTTTTGGCTTTTTTGGGGGCTCAGTTTTTTATTCCTGGCAACAAATACTGTTCCTTTTATTTGAATGGACAGCCTCCCTTTGTTCATTTTTAAGAAAATGTCCGCCAAATACCCAGGTTTGATTGGCCCTAGTTTGTCAGGTGTTCTTTGACTTAAAAACAGCGTTCCGTGGGCTTCCCTGGTGGCGCAGTGGTGGAGAGTCCGCCTGCCGATGCAGGGGACACGGGTTCGTGCCCCGGTCCGGGAAGATCCCACATGCCGCGGAGCGGCTGGGCCCGTGAGCCATGGCCGCTGAGCCTGCGCGTCCGGAGCCTGTGCTCCGCAACGGGAGAGGCCACAACAGTGAGAGGCCCACGTACCGCAAACAAAACAAAAAAACAGCATTCCGTTAAAAAAGGGGCCAGTTCAGCTGAGACCTCAGAGCCCCGTGCTTTTCAGAGACTTGGTTATGCAGCCCAAGGGCATTTTTGCATACCTCCTACTTTATCACATAGTGTATTAGAAAGACATGTACTTAAGTTTAGATTTAATAAAATTAATAGTTTTCATTCCTTCACCAAGGACATTCTTAAGTGAAACCAGACGTTTCCGTCCCGAGTGTGGGGCGCAGTTTGGTACCCAGGCTTCGTACTTTACCTCCATTGCTTTCACTCTCTCAGGGCAAGTCTCAACACCATGAAGAGGGAAGATACCATTTTGGTGTTATGGTGGAAATAGTTAGGACCTCGTGGGTACCCCGAAAGGGTCCTCTTGGGCAGTCGACTTCCAGAACCCCAGAGCACACTTTGAGAACCGCTGTCCAGGACATCCTCCTCCCTCCCCTTCCTCCTTCACGACCTTCTTACCTTCTTATCCTTTACGTCCCAGCCTCCAGACCAGCTCGGCTTCCCATCATAGGCTTTTCAAGTCCTCTGCTCGTTTCTGTCATGGCACATGTCACATGTCAGTTACAGGATTATCTGATGATTATCTAGACCAGGTCGTGGCCCAGTCTGGTTTGCTCTCCGTTGGGTCCCCAGGGCCTGTGCATGGAATAGACCCTCGACGTATGTTTGTTGAATGAATAAGCTGCTTTGTGTTGGCCTGTGCTGGGAGTTGGAGGCTCGGAGCTGGACATCGTCCCTCTTCCCAGGATACTCCCAACCCAGTGAAGGAGCCAAGACGTGCCCTCAGATGGGCATGTTACCCTCTAGGGGGTAGCAGGAGACATCAAGCCAGCAGATCTGTTGAGGGTGTTAGGAGTCGAGGGAGTGCTGACGGCAGGGTTGTGCACCCAGGGAAGAGGGAGAGGTCTACGGGGTCGAGAGGGTCTGTGTCTGGTGAAGGGAGGGGTCTGCAGGTGGAGAGGGTCTGGCTGCAGATGAGAAGTGCTGGAGCTCCATCAGAGCCTGGTTCCCTGGACCTCTTGGAGGGGCACCTGGCTGATTCTGAGGACATCTCTTGTTCCTTTGTTTTCCCGTCAGGCCACAGTTACCTGGAGAGGCTCCTGAATGTCGAGGTGCCCCAGAAAGTGAGGTGAGTTCAGTTCCAGGGCTTGGGGACCTCCCCAGGGCTGGGCAGGGCACACGGGAGGGTGGCCTTTCTAGGTGAGCCCCACAGGTGGAGGCGTTTCCTGTGCTCGAGCCTTCCCTCATCACAGGGACTGCCCCTGGGCTGCCCACCGGTGCCCCCTGCCCCTGCCCCAGTCTTACCAGGCAGTGCCACCCGGGCGTCAGGTCCTCCCGAATTGCTTGTCAACATCGCTTGTCAGTCCTGGCCTGGCCTTGACCCCTCCAAGCCTTACCCTGGGACCTGGGCTCCATTGCTTTGTCAAATCCAGAGGCCTGTGGAGGAGCCAGTGCAGCCATGAGGAGCCAGTTCAGACTGGGGTGGGTGGCATGGGGGTTGGTGGGGTGCTTCCTGCTCCAGGCTTTTACACCCCAGCACTGCCTTGAAACAGCGCTCCTTTTCCTGGAGGCCACGTCCTGCCATCACTAAAGCTATTCCACCACCACCACGACTCCCTGCTCTGGAGCAGGGGGGCAGTGCTTGGGATGGGGAGACCGGTGACTTTGCCGGCCCCACGGTGAGTGGAGAACGGGCCTCAAAAGAGACGTGGCCCATTCAGGCCAAAAGGGTCGAGACAGAGCTGGGAAAGGGCTGACCTCCCGGATCAAGGCCCTGATGGAATATACATGAAGCCAAATTCAGAAGTTGTCACCCCTCGTCTGCCCAGGCCGCAGACTTAAACCACGGAGCCCCTGGCTCTGTTTTCTCATCCTCCAGTCCCTCCTAGGTTGCTACCCCAGGGCGTAGGGGAGGGGCTCCTGCCGGGAGGCTTGGGCTGGGCGGGTCCCACAGTGCCCCCTGCTCTGCTTCCAGCCCCACAGCGGAGGAGCCCAGCAAGGAAGCTGAGCCAGAGGAGGCAGCTGAGCCGGAGGTGAGACAGGCAGGCCAGGGAGGGGCGGGCCTGCGAGTCCCATGTGCAGACCCCTAAAGCCGTGGCTCTTCCCTTAGGTCCCCAAGAACAGTGGCAGCGCCTTGCGGCTCTGCAGTGCCACCAAGATCGCCATTAGCACGCCCGGCTCGCAGCCTGCAGCCGGTGGCCAGGGAACGCCCTCTGAAGGGCAGCGGGGTGAGTCTCCTGACCTACAGACCCTCAGGGCCATGCAGGCCGTGGTAGCCTCGGCCTGACTTTCTCTTGGAGGAGAGGCAAGCCCAGTTTTCTGGGCTGATAGGCCGAGGGGAAATGAGACCCAGGGTGCAGCGATCTCCGAGTCTGCATGTTTCATCTCCCACCTTTTGGCTGGAGCCGCTGCCGAGTGCCACTGGGTGGCCATGGCTGGTTGGTGCAGGAAGCTGGGGGTGGGACCTGAATTGGGGCGTTAACTGTGAATGTGCCAGGTCAAGGCCTGGAGCCTCACTCCAGGGGTGGGCAGGAGGAACTGTGTCCTGGGGTGCGAACACCTGGCCTCGTGTTCTGTCTCTGTCGCTGGCTCACTTCTCACCTCTGTGGGTCTCCTGGCTAAACGGCGTGAGAGCTGTGGGCTCTGGGGCCTGGCCTGCATCTCCCTGGTGGGAGGAGCACCGTAGCCGTGAGATCTTGAACACGGCTCCCCCAGCTGCTGGATGGGGTTAGGACAATGGCCATGCCAGCCCTATAGGCCCCGGGGGGCTGCCGGGACCCTTTGGAGTAAAGAGTGTCGGAGAGCCGGGGGAGAGGTCGGCGCTTCCTCCTGGCGGCGACATGAGACGTACAGACCTGCACCCCACGTGTTGACCCTGCTCAGGAGGCCCCCGCCCCCGTGCCAGCCCCAGCTGAAAGGGCCGGGAGGAGTGGGATTTCGAAGCCACTCAAGGGGCCTGTTAGAGCTTGCAGCTTCCATAGGTTTCTGTCCCTCGCTCTCACTGTTAGAGGTGGGTGGGATGTGGTTAGGGCCACCTCGATGGGACTGTCCTGCTGTTCTCGCCCCAGAGGCCAGGCATGGCGGCGAGGGGTCTGCGGGCTGCGGGCAGCATGCCAGCTCTGCGTGTCCACAGAGGGGTCACAGCCAGGCGGTGCTAAGCCTGATGCTTCTGCTCCTGGCTACCCTGGGGTCTGCCGGGAAGAGAGCCTCGCCCCTGCCACGGCCGCTGCCAGTGGGCGCTTTCCCCTGACCCCTCCGTGCTCTCCCGGTCGCCCCCCTGAAACTGCTCTCTCCACAGAGGCCAAGACTGACCAAGCAGATGGCCCCAAGGAGCCGCCTCAGAGTGTCAGGTTTGCGTGCGGGAAGGCGTGTGCAGGCGACCGTTTTGAGGGGCCCAGAGGGGCACGAACCTTGAGTCCTCCCTCGGGAAGGGTGGGCGTGTGGTCAGGGGCCTCCGTGTCCTCTCAGCAGGGGTGGGGACTGGCGTTCTCACTTATTAACAGAGGTGGCTTCAGGCTGTGGGAGGAGCCTGGCCTGGGGATGGGCCACGGGATCCCAGACCCCCATCCTCCTGTGTCCTCCTGGCCGTGTGACCTTGGACTGGTCACTCCCCTTCCTCTGACTGGACGGCAGGGGGTCGGTCAGGGAGACCCCACCTGTGCAGTGCCTTTCAGTCTGGAGTCCCGGGGGCTGGGCTCAGTTCCATTCACAAGGGGGACCTTTTCTGGGGCGTAGCGGGGGGCGCTGGGGGGGCGCGAGGGCGGGCCCTGTGACGCTGCTGCACCCGCACGCCGGCAGGAGGAAGCGCAGCTACAAGCAGGCCGTGAGTGAGCTGGACGAAGAGCAGCAGCTGGAGGATGAGGAGCTGCAGCCCCCCAGGAGCAAGACCCCTTCCCCGCCCTGTCCCGCCAGCAAGGTGAGTGTGCATCTGCCCTCCCTCCGCCCCCTGCCCCCCCACCCCGAGCTCTGACCCTGGTCCCTCTGCAGGTGGTGCGGCCCCTCCGGACCTTCCTGCACACCGTGCAGAGGAACCAGACGCTCATGACCCCGACCTCGACCCCTCACAGCAGCAGCGTGAAATCCTTCATGAAGCGCAACACTCCCCTGCGCGTGGACCCCAAGGTGAGGGCGGCCTGGCTGAAGGCTGCAGCGTGTCCCCAGGCTGCTGGGAGCCAAGGCGGGTGTGACCTGGCACTGGTCAAGGACCAGCTTGAGCCTCTGTGGCCCTGGGCTACCTCGACATCTGGGGACTGTCCTGACTCCTTGGGCTCTGCACTGCAGCCTAGAGGCTCGGCCGGCTCAGGGTGACCTCCCGGGTCTGGGATCCGGGGCTGGGAAGTGGCAGAATTGGCCTGGCTGGCCACCGCCATGGCCATCCATCCCCAGGCACCGCCCCCTTTCCCTCCCGGCGGCCTGAGTAGTTAAGGTGAGGGACTCACGTGGACGCTGACTTGTTGGGGATGAGGGCTGGGTGACGTGAGAGGAGGTGGTGGCTCTGGGAGAGGGCGCAGACCCCAAGCAGACTCACTGGCGCCTTCAGGATGCCCTCCGCCTGGCATTAACTCTTGGCTTTTTCCTTGTCTCCTCTCCTCCACAGTGCAGCTTTGTTGTAAGTAAAGCTTTTCCCTGTGCTTGTAACCTAGCTCCACCCGGCACTTACCCGCCGTAGCCCTGTCCCTGGAAAACTGACACCGCTTGTAGAGGCACTAACGTCATCCGTGAGAGCGTTAAGGGGGCCGGGAGGTGGGGGGCGAGCTAGAGTGGCTGGCTGGCCCGCCGGCCCAGCATTTCTGGAGCCGGTGTCCTCCCTCTGCAGAGCCTGCCCAGGAGGATGAGAGGGGGTGTGACCTGCGACTGGTCCCCAGGCAGGAGGAAGCAGAGGGGGTGTGACCTGCGATGGGTCACCAGGGCCACACCTTGCAGTGTCCCCCCCCAGCCACGTCCCTCCCACCTCCCCGGTGCCGGGCTTGCCCTCGGGGTCTGGGGCTGCAAAGAGAATAGACAAGGCATCTCTGATCCCAGGCCCCCGAGATTTACAGGATCGCAGGCCTGAGCTGCTGCCTTGAGGGTTAGGGCAGTGGGGAAAGGAGATCTGGGTCCGCTGGGTGACGGTGGAACCGTCAGTGCCGTCCTCCAGAAAGAAGGCCACAGAAGCTGTTCTCTTCTCAGATACCCCAGAGCTGAGCTGGACCGCCGGCTGCCTGCAAGGAGCCACGGGGGCCTGGGACCTGCTCGGCCCACAGTCCCAGCTCCCAGGGTCTCCCGAGCAGCTGCAAGGTTGCATCCCCCGAGTCCTTTAGTGTCCACGGGCGCTTTGAAGGGCCACCTACCTGGAGGGCTTCTGCCTCCAGCCAGGGGTCTTAGGGCCTCGGCAGCACTGCCATGGAGCTTGGCAAATCAAGAGGCTGCCCAGCAGCTGGACAGGCAGGTCCTGAACTGGCCTCTCCTGCAGGAAGACTGGTCCCATCTGGGTGGACAGGGCCATGGCGTGTCATCCAACGTGCCAGCAAGCAGGCTGTGTGGTCCTTATGTACCTGGCTTTGTGCCAGGGCCCTACGAGGCACCTGGGCCCACAGCAGTGAACCAGCCTTGGACTTTTTCCTCCTACAAGGAACTACCTGTGCCCCACCCAGACTGATCGGGGCCTTGCAGGAATGACCAAGAGGTTCAGGAAGCTGCCCTTTCCTGCTTTGGGGAGCCCAGGTCCCTGCATGCGACATCTGCGCGGGTGGGACAGTCCTCAGGAGGCCAGGGGACCTACCTAGGTAGGTCGCTGTGGCATTGGACTGGTTTCCTAACCTTTGGGCCTAAATTTCCTTGGCTACAAAGTGTGGAGACAGGTTCATTCAGGAAGATTGGATAAACCAGGGAGTAGTAGCAAGTGTCAAGCACCCAGCACGTGGATCGGCATGAAGTGGTTGTTTGATGGATGGCAGAGAGGCTGCTCATTTGAGACCCCTGGAGGTAGAAGGGGCTGCACAAGCTTTTGGATCCCTCCCACCCTCTGCTTTGGGCTTGATGGTGGCCCCTGGGGAGCAGCCCACCTTCCAAGGTTGGGGCAGAGAGGAAGCACGGATTCTACGACCTAAGAAACCCTTTTCTTCTATAAAATTCACAGTGCAACAGGATAAATTCTCTGACCTGGGCTGGGAAATCCTAATAGTCAAGCTTCAGGACAAAAGCCTGTTTTGCTGAGCCCTGCTCAGAGCAGGAGTCTGGGGGCAGGAAGAGAGGGTGGTGAGCGCTCTGGGTGCCACGTGGCCTTTGTTTCCCAGGTGCTTTCCTTATAGGCCAGCGGGCGGTGTGGCCTCTTGCTGGGTTTCCCTGGGTCCGTGTGGTTGGAGAGCAAAAGGCCACCTGCTCCCTCCTTGAGGGGTCCTTCCAAAGGCCAGCATCCTCCTCCAGCCTGGCTTCCTACCCCAGCTTGGCTTCTATGACTCACGATCATCTCTCTTTCCATTTCTCTTTCCATCTTTAAAAAAAAAATTTCATATTAAAAACCATTTTAGGGCTTCCCTGGTGGCGCAGTGGTTGAGAGTCCGCCTGCTGATGCAGGGGACGCGGGTTCGTGCCCGGGTCCGGGAGGATCCCACATGCTGCGGAGCGGCTGGGCCCATGAGCCATGGCCGCTGAGCCTGCGCGTTGGGAGCCTGTGCTCCGCAACGGGAGAGGCCACAACAGTGAGAGGCCCACGTACCACAAAAAATAAATAACTAAAACATTTTACAGTAAAATTTATGTTAACAATTATCATACGGTGAAATCTATACTTTGTGAAAGCATAGGTTTATGTAACCACTACCACAGTTGAGGTGCAGAGCAGTTCCATCACCCCACAAAACTCCCTCCCCCACCCCTACTGCGTGTTCTTCATCACTATAGTTTTGTCTTTTTGAGAATGGCACATGAGTGTAATCATACAACAGGTGACCTCTTGAGATTGGCTTCTCTCAGCATAATGCTTCTGAACTCGGTCATTACGTTTGAAGTCAGTTTCTTGTAGACAGCATATAGTTGAGTCAGGGTGGTTGTTTTGTTTCGTTTTAAAATCTAACAGTGTCTTATTTGATATATTTAGTGGTATGTTTCAATTTATGTCTACTGTTTTATTAGTGCTGGCTGTTACCTTTGTTTTTTTCTTCTGTTTCCCCTTTCTTGCCTTTTTTGGGGTCCCTTGACTTTTTTAGTATTCCATTTTAATTTGTCTCTTGCGATTTGGACTATATCATTTTGAGGGTTTTTAATGGTTGTTCTGAGGCATTACATACTTAACTTTCACAGTCACTTTAGCATCGGTATCTTATCAGTTGAATTGGAATGTAGAAACCTTACCACCTATAGATGCCTTGACTTCCCACTGTGTGTGATCCTTGTCTTACATATTCCATCTCCATACATCGATGACTCCAGCAGAATAATTTTTGCTTTCAACTGTCAAACATTTTAAAGAAACTCAAGAGGAAAAGAAGTCTGTTGATATTTACCCAGATATTTGTCATTTCTGTTGTTCTTCATTCTTGATGCTTCACCTTTCCTTCTGGTATCATTTCTCTTCTGTCTGAAAAACTTCCTTTAGCAATTCTTTGAGAAGAAGTCTGCTGGCAACAAATTCTTTAGTTTTCCTTTATTTGAGAAAGTTTATTTCCCTTCATTTCTGAAGGATATTTTCACTGAATATAGGTAGAGTTCCGGATTAACAGTTGTTCCTTTTAGCAATCTTAAAATGTGCTCCTTCCGTCTGGCCTCCATACTTTCTGATGAGAAATCCCCAGTCATTCAAATCATTGCTCCCTGATGGATAATGTGTCTTTCTTCTTCTGGTGCCTGCTTTTCAGAATTTTTTTCCCGTTGTTTTAATATTAAGTTTTTAGCAGTTTGATTCTTTTGTGGCTGGACATGAGTTTCCTTGGGTTTATCCTGTTTGGGTTTTGATGACCTTCTTGAATCTGTAGATTTATATCTTTCAGCAAATCTGGACATCTTCAGCCATTATTTCTTCAAGGTTTTGGGTTTTTTTCTCAGCATTTCGTAGACTTTTTTTTTTTTTTTTTTTTTTTTTTTTGCCACACCACACGGTTTGCGGGATCTTCCCCAACCGGGGATTAAACCCAGGCCACTGCAGTGAAAGCCCAGAATCCTAACCACTAGGCCACCAGGGAAATCCTCATAGAACTTTTGTCGTCATCTCACAGTTCCCTCAGGCTCTGTTAATTTTTCTTCAGTATATTTTCTCTCTGTGTTTAGATTGGATAAATTTTATTGATTTATCTTCCTGTTTTCTCCATTCTGCTCTTGGATCCATCCACTGAATTTTTTTTTTCAGTTATTGCATTTTTAGTTCCAAAATCGCCATTTGCTTCTTCTTTAGATCTTCTGCTTGCTGAGATTTTCTGTTTTTCCAGTTGTCTTAAGAGCGCTGTGATTATTTGTTGGAGCATTTTTGTCAGAGAATTCCAACCGGACATCTTGGCATTGGTGTCTGTTGGTTACCTTTTCCTGTGGGAGTTGAGATTTTCCTGGTCCTTGTATGCTTAGTAATTCTGGACTGCCGCCTGCACATTTTGAATATGATGTTAGGAGACTCTGGGTCTTGTTTAAATCTTATGGAGACTGTTGATAGTTTGCTTTAGCAGTAACCCACTGGTTCTGGCTGTGGTTCCAACCTGCTTTCTGTGGCCTGTGGTTCCAATGTCCGTGCAGATTTCAAAGCCTTTACAGTGCTCTTTGGTTCTGTCATGGGTGTGCCAGTCAGCGGTCCGTCTGGGATCTGGCAGGTGGCCTGTGAGTTTAGTTCTCAAAGTTTCAGGTGTGATAGTTTGGGTCAAATCCAAACATCTCCAGTTTGGTGCTGTGCCCGGGAGTTCATAAAAACCTTATGGTATTACTTTCTCAATCTATCCAGTACTTTCCTCTTCTCTGGGGCTCCCCCTTTCTGCCCCCCAGCCAGGAAGCTGGGGCCTTAGTTACTCTGCTCTGCTGTGTGCTCCCCTAACCACATGGAGGGCCTCCGGCTGGGAGACAGAAAGAAAGGCAACAGTGTTTCCCAGCGTTTTGGGATCACAGCTCCATAGTGTGGCATGGAAGGTTCTCCTCCTTGAGTTTTTTTTTTTTTTTTTTTTTTCTTTTTGCGGTATGCGGGCCTCTCACTGTTGTGGCCTCTCCCGTTGCGGAGCACAGGCTCCGGATGCGCAGGCCCAGCGGCCATGGCTCACGGGCCCAGCCGCTCCGTGGCATATGGGATCCTCCCAGACCGGGGCACGAACCCGTATCCCCTGCATCGGCAGGCGGACTCTCAACCACTGCGCCACCAGGGAGGCCCTCCTCCTTGAGTTTTGACTCTGCAGGTTGCAGTAACTGCTGCTGTCCCTGTTGCCACAGGATTGCTTGTGGGCCAGAGCATGAGAGAAGGGAGAAAAGAGGGAAAAAACCACAGTGTTTTGAGTCAGAACCAGAGGGCTCTTCCCGGAGCTCTGTCATCACCTCGGTGATCTCTTTGGGGTCTCAGGCTTCACTGAGTTAGTGCTGGAGGGGAACAAAAGCATTCAGCTCATTGCTGGTTCGGTGATGCTTCAAAGGTTGGTCTCCTTCCCCAGTCTGCCTGCGGCTGTTTACCTTGCAGAGGCCTCAAATAACTGCTCCGTGCATTCTGTTAGGTTATGCAGCCACATGTAGTGGGAGAGACAGATGGAAGTGTCTACTCCATCTCACCCATAACCGGAGCCCTTCTCTCCATCTTTAGGATGGTATTACCTCGGGGCCAGATTTCTAGGTGGGAAATATGCAGTCAAGGTCAGTGGCCAAGGAGAAATGGACAGTAACTAGTACAGAGAGAGGGAGGCCGATGGGTGGCTTAGCCCAGAGGTGGTGTCTAATGGGAGCCAGGTTGGGGTGAGGGGTGGGCCTCTGGTCCAAGTCGCAGCCTCTACCCTTATCCCCTGACCGTTACTGGTAAAGCACCAGTCTCGTCCTTGGCCAGGGAGGGCTTGGAGGCCCCGCCTGTCCTGCTGGTTGCCTACTGCTATGGCCATGCCCCCGGGGCTTTCTGGGCCTGTGGAGGAGGAAGGTACCAGCATCGATCTGCTGAAGCAACTAAGACTTTTAAAAAGTCGTTTTTGAAATTGGTATGTAGCCGTCTCACAAGAAGTTTGGAAAATGAAGGAGAAAAAATGCCATCCCTAATCTATGTCACCAGCCTGTATAGTAACCTCTGTTAGCATTTGACAGTATTTTCTTTTTTTTCCAACTGTTAGGAAAGAGTCGATACACAGTGTGTGTGTGTGTGTGTGTGTGTGTATACACTCATAACAGTTATAAAGCATAATAATAAACAATTAACACACATGTACCCATCCCCCGCCTTAAATCGAACATTAACCATAACTTTCAAAGCTGCCTTTCTGTCCCTTCCCAATCAGGTTCTTTTTGTTGTTGTTATTATTACTTTTGGCTGCGTTGGGTCTTTGTTGTTGCACGCGGGCTTTTTCTAGTTGTGGCGAGCGGGGGCTACTCTTCCTTGCGGTGCGTGGGCTTCACATTGCAACGGCTCCTCTTGTTGCAGAGCGCAGGCTTTAGGCACGCGGGGTCAGTAGTTGTGGCTCGTGGGCTCTAGAGCGCAGGCTCGGTAGTTGTGGCACACGGACTTAGTTGCTCCGTGGCGTGTGGGATCTTCCCGGACCAGGGCTTGAACCCGTGTCCCCTGCATTGGCAGATGGAGTCTCAGCCACTGCACCACCAGGGAAGTCCCTCGTTCTTAACTCTTTTTTCAAATATAACTTTTTATATAGTTATAACCTCTGCTAACAGAGGTTACTATAGGCTGGTGAGGTAGATTAGGGATGGCATTTTTTCCCTTTATTTTCCAAACTTCTTGTGATGTGGCTACATAATAATCTCAAAAACAACTTTTTAGAAGTACTAGTTGGTTCAGCAGATCAATCTGAATCATCCAGGCTTGAGCCTGACTTTTGTGTCGCCCACACCTTGGCAGGGCTCAGTTGAGGGCACTCGTGACTCAGGCCCTTGGGAGGCCTTTGGGGTCGTCCTGGCCCAGCGCGGGGCTGCCCTCACTCCCCCACCGCCACCCCCTCAGGCGAAGGAGCGGCAGCGCCTGGAGAACCTGCGGCGGAAGGAGGAGGCCGAGCAGCTCCGCAGGCAGAAGGTGGAGGAGGACAAGCGGCGGCGGCTGGAGGAGGTGAAGCTGTAAGTGCCCGCCCCGCCCCCCCCTCCGTCTCCCGCGGCCTTGCTGGGCCCCTGTGACCACGCTGTGCCCGCAGGAAGCGTGAGGAGCGCCTCCGTAAGGTGCTGCAGGCCCGGGAACGGGTGGAGCAGATGAAGGAGGAGAAGAAGAAGCAGATCGAGCAGAAGTTTGCGCAGATCGACGAGAAGACGGAGAAGGTGCAGGCCTCGGGCTGTGGGCAGCAGCGTCCGTGCGCTGTGCCCTGGCGGGACCCAGGCCCGTCACACTGGGTGGCCCGAGGGTTAGGACTGGACCCGTCGGGAAGTTACGGGTTTGATGCCCTGTATCCCTCTCCTGGCCGCCCGTGGGCCATGGGGTCTGTTCTGAGCCATGTGGAGGGTAGAAGGGCTGCCCGGGACCGAGCACAGCCCTGCGCTCCTGGCAGGACTGGCTCCCGGGTGCCCCCTCCCCCGGGCTGTGGGGAGCAAGCCGGGGCCCCAGGGACATGGAGTGTCTGCCCCGCAGCGTACTGGGCCCCACCCTGTACAGCTGAGTGGCGGGGGGCTGCTCCAATGGGCGTCTGTGGGTGGGCTCCGCAGGCCAAGGAGGAGCGGCTGGCCGAGGAGAAGGCCAAGAAGAAGGCGGCGGCCAAGAAGATGGAGGAGGTGGAGGCGCGCAGGAGGCAGGAGGACGAGGCGCGAAGGCTCAGGTGGCTACAGCAGGTACACGCGCCGGGCTCGCGCGGCAGGAGGAGGACGGCACTGCCTCCGTGCCCCTGGACCGCTGGGCACACCCACCTCTGTTGGGTTGATCTTGGTGGGTTTTGCTGCCTTGAGCTCACGAGGAGGTTTTTAACAAAGGCCATGGAGGTGGGGACGGGGACGGTGACCCGCCGTGTGTTTTCTGTAGAGGCAGCAGCTTGAGGGTTAAGTGCAGGGACTCTGGAGGCAGACTTCCAATCTCAGTTCTGCCATCTATTAGCTGTGTGACCCTGGGTGGGTTATTTGACCTCTCTGTGCTTTGGTTCCTTCAGGTAGCAGTGGTATCTACTTGATAGGGTTGTTGTGAGGATTAAACGTTCTGCCTCTAAGATTACGGGCCCACCTCTTCCTGGGAACTGTCGGTCTTATGACTCTAGGGAACACAAATCTGGCATTAGGGGGTTATAAGACTAATGGCTAAAATTTATGGAGTATTTGCATTGTGCCAGGCACTGTTCTAAGTGCGTCATGTGTATAAACTCAGCAGTCTTAGGAGGCGTGGGCGTGACTGTTGTCCCCATTTTATCAATGAGGGTAAAACCAAGGCCAGAAGGCTTCTGTGACTCGCTTCGTGTCACCCAGCTCATGAGTTTGGCTCCATCCAGTCTGTACCCTTAACTACTAAATCTGCTGCTGCAGCAAAAGAAGTTGTCGCAAGACGCTCCTCAAGCCGGTTGCAGTGGTCCTTGTGGATGGAGCCTCGTATGGGGTGTCCCTGGGCTCAGCCCCTGCTGTTCTTTTTTTTTTTTTTAAATTTTTGGCTGCGTTGGGTCTTCTTGCTGTGCGGGCTTTCTCTAGTTGCAGCGAGCGGGGGCTATTCTTCATTGTGGTGCGCGGGCTTCTCATTGCGGTGGCTTCTCTTGCTGCGGAGCACGGGGTCTAGGTGCGCAGGCTTCAGTAGTTGTGGTGCGTGGGCTCAGTAGTTGTGGCTCGCGGGCTCTAGAGCGCAGGCCCAGTAGCTGTGGCGCACGGGCTTTAGTTGCTCCGCGGCATGTGGGATCTTCCTGGACCAGGGCTCGAACCCGTGTCCCCTGCGTTGGCAGGGGGACTCTCAACCACTGTGCCACGAGGGAAGTCATCCCCCGCTGTTCTTGACGCGAGAGGAGCCGCTGGGAAGGACAGGCCCTCCGGCCAGCCACTCCTCCCCCCACCCCCCATTCCTCCCTCCCAGACCCGCTCTCGCCTCTCCAGCCCAGGCTGGCCTGCGGACCCTGACCTTGCTCTCTGGTCACAGGAGGAGGAGGAGAGGCGCCACCAGGAGCTGCTGCAGAGGAGGAGGGAGGAGGAGCAGGAGCGGCTGCGGAAGGCGGCCGAGGCTAAGAGGCTGGCGGAGCAGCGCGAGCAGGAGCGGCTCCAGGCCGAGAGGTGAGGTGTCCCAGAGGCTCGGCCCCCAGGTGACCTTGCAGCGCTTTGCCGTCACGTCAGCCGTCCTCCTGTGCGCGTGTGGCTGAGAGACAGACGTAGCCGTCACCTAGAGGCAGCTCCCGCCCTCACTCGGGAGTTTGGAAAAGAAGGACAGGCTTTCTTCCTGGCCCCAGACAAGGCGAACCACCCGAACGTGGTGTGTTGGCTGCTGGAGATCCAAGGAGTAACGGGCAGGGTCTCTCGGGATTGTGTCTCTGTTCTGCTTCCAACCGGATGAGCTGAGCCCTTTGGTTCGTTCTTTTCTCAGCTGACATAAGGGGGCGGGGGCGCCGCAGGACGAGCCAGCATTTCTCAGCAGCCACTGAGGGCCTTTGCGGGGGAGAGTCAGGCCACCACGTGCTGTGATTCATTGCAGGGCCTTCGGCATCCCTGGCTCGTGCCCACCGCGCGTGCTCCTCTGGGGCTGGTGATGACTCAGGCTGCCCCCCACCAACATTTCCCGACTGTCCCACCTCCCCCCAACTGGGGACTGTGGCAGATGAGCCCTCGCAGAGGCAGTGGTCTCTGTGACAGGCAAGAATTCCATGTTTAGTTCCACAAGCGCTTTATCCAAGGCCAGTCCCTGTGCCGGGTTGTGCTGGGTCCTGGGGATGCCGAGGAGGATAAGCCTCCGTCACCACTGGCCAGGAGATACGTGGGATCCTATGCCTGTGTGCGTGTGGACTCTCGGGTGGACCCAGGCCCAGGCCTTGCCTCTCTCCTGCTTCCACCCCCTGGGAAACACCAGGCAGCACTTTTTTCCGTGTCCGTCTTTGTGGGTGGCTACAGGCCCAGTGGAGAAGAAGGCGGGTCACAACCAGAGAGCTGACTGCGTTAGGGCCGTCGTGTTGTTTAGCCCAAAGGGGTCCCTGGTCCTGTGGGCAGAGTCAGAGACAGGAGTCTGGGAGGGGCACAGAGGGTGGCAGCCGATGTGGCTTTAGAATTGGATGTGTGTCGGGCAGCGCCAGGGGCTTCGGGGGGTGGCGATGGTCATAGCGTTTGGCAGCTTGGGCGGGTACCAAGCCACACGCTTTCCACACGTTTCCTCGTTTAATCCTCACCTGAAGACACCTGCAGCATGGGTACCAGCTGCTCCACTTCCCGGAGGGGGACACAGATCCAGAGAGGTTCCGTGACTTGTTCAGGGTCATGAGCGAGTAAGTGGAGGTGGCGCTGAGCCCGTGAACGGCCCCTCCCTGCTTCGTGTCAGGCTTGGGGCCGGGTGTTGGCCTGTGGGTCAGGACGAGTGGCGGTAGCTCAGATGACCTCATTTTGTTCTCGTGGCAGCTCTGGAGGAAAGGTGTTATGCTCCCCATTGTACAGCAGGCAAGACTGATGCACAGAGATCTAAGTGGTGTGGAGGCGCGGGGGCCCAGTTTGGTGGGCCTCGAGGCTGAGTGCTCCCCCACCCTCAGCTGTGCACTCCTAGCCCCTTGGGCGCGAGCACAGCTGCTGGCTCTTAGCTGGCGTGCCCGTCCTGCCATTTCCTCTTCCACGGCGTGTGCCCGGGGCCTGGCTTCCCTGGCAAGGATGGAACGGGGCCGGGCCTCAGCTTCCTGCCCTGACAGGCTCTTGCTCGGTCCTCAGGGAGCTGCAGGAGAGGGAGAAGGCCCTGCGGCTACAGAAGGAGCGGCTGCAGAGGGAGCTGGAGGAGAAGAAGAAAAAGGTAAAGGGGAGCCAGGCCTGTGGCTCCCACGGGGTCTGTGCTGAGCTTTGGGCTGGGGAGGCCTGGTCCAGGGGCCCTGGTGCAGGAGCTGCCCTGCCTGCCTCGCTGCGCGGCGTTGGTGGTGGTGGTGGGAGAACGCACACGTGGTCTGTGACATCCCGCCGTCCGCCGGGTCACCCCAGGAAGAACAGCAGCGCCTGGCTGAGCAGCGGCTGCAGGAGGAGCAGGAGAAGAAAGCCAGGGAGGCCGCGGCGGCCAGCAAAGGCCTGAACGTGACCGTGGACGTGCAGGTGCGGCCCGGGCGTCAGGGTGGAGAGGGCCCCCTGGCTCTTGTTATTCTCTTCCCGGTAGCCAGAGGCACAGGCTGTGTGTATTAGGACCATAAGGTGGAAGGATACGGTTGGCCCAGTTGTTTTTTACTATTTTTGAAATATGTCTTCTTCCTTATTCTGAAAGCAGAATTTGTTGTAAAAGAAAGGAAACTAAACTTTATAAAAGAATATAAAGCAAAAGAAAGGTACCCCCAGAGGGAAAGTCTAAGTCTGGTGTATATCTCTCTATATTTTACGTATAAATACGTTTTATACACACACTTGCTCTCACAGACACATATACAGAGTTTTAAATGGGCACAGACTATCCATACTGTCTTAGTCTGTTCATGCTGCTACAACAAATTACCCTAGACTGGGTGGCTTAAACGACAGACCTGCTGGGAAGTCCAGGGTCCAGGCGCTGGCAGATCCAGCGTCTGATGAGAGCCCTCCTCTGGTTCACAGACGGCCGTCCTCACATGGCCAAAGGGGAGAGGGAGCTCTCTTTTCTAAGGGAACTAATCCCATTCACTAGGCCTCTGCCCTCATGACCTGAGTACCTCCCGAAGGCCCCACCTCCAAACATCATCACATCGTGGGTTAGGATTTAACATGGGAATTTGGGGGGGAATACAGACATTTAGTCCACAACACATACCATTTGGCAGTTTGATTTTTTTCTCATTTTTTTCTTTTCATTTAATGTATCCTAGACGTCTGTCTGTTTCACCGCTTGTAAATCTCTTACTTTTGACCGCTGTGTTCCAGTTAGTGGTACCAGAAGGTCTTTAACCAGTCCCTGATGACAAGCATTTAGGCTATTAATGCTGTTACAAACAAAATGTAATATAAGGTTTTCATTGCAACACGGTTTAAGATGTTGAAAACTTGGAAGTTAGCTGAACCGCATGGTTAAATTACACATCATGGGGTTCCCAGTGAAGTGCCCTGCTGCGGGTCACAGGACACACACTGACACACTAACCTAGAAGGATGTTCACAACATACTTTCACATGAAAAAGGGAGACATGGAGTCATGTATGTGGTGTGATTTTTTTTTTTTTTTAATTAAAAAGCGACCCCTGAATATTTTTCTTTTTTCACGTGAAGTGAGGGGAGGTGGCCAGGGCCGCATGCCCCTCAGTAGTGGCAGGTGCCTGCCTGCAGGGCAGGCAGCTGAAGGCCTTGTTCATCTTTTCCAGTCCCCAGCTTGTACCTCATATCAAATGACTCCACAAGGACACAGGGCGCCCCCCAAGATCAACCCGGATAACTACGGGATGGATCTGAACAGTGATGACTCCACAGATGACGAGGCCCATCCCCGGAAACCCATCCCCAACTGGGCCAGAGGTGAGCAGGGCCCAGAGCTCCCCAGGAGAGCCGGGTCCCCACTTGTGACTTCAAGCCCTGGAGGGGGTGGCCCAGCGGCTGCGGGGGTCAGGAGCCCGTTGTACCCATGAGCTGGCAGCTTGACTCGTTGGCCGACAAGTCTGCATCGGGCCTCGGGATGCGCCTGGGGAAGGGTGGGCGCCCTGTGGCCAGCGGGCTCATCTGAGGACCCAGACCTATGACGTTGGGTGCTTCCATTCTCAACAGATACATTAGATTTCAGCTATCTGCTGGCAGGCGTGGTGCTGGGTGTTCCACCTCAGACTATCTGGCTGCCCCTTTGGAGTCCCACCCAGCAGGCCACAGGGACCCAAATATGCTGCCTGGGGGTGGGAATAGAGCTAAGAGTAGCAGGGTTTTGGCAGTGCACAGAGCTGGAGCAGGGGTTTCCAGCCAGCTAGAGGAGGAGTTGGAGATGGGGATGGGGTTACTTGAGGCTCAGCAGGATGGGACACTGAGTTTACAGGCCTCTAAACAGGAGTGTGGGTAAGTGTGAAGGTGCCACCTCAGGCCTGGGTGCAAGGCCTGCGGGGAGTGAGCAGGGCCAGTGCATGCAGCGGCTGCCTTACAGAGTTGGCCGAGCTGGGATCGGGGCAGGCTGCGGTCTCACTCCCCGGAGGAAGGGCCCAGAACCCTGGAGGGGATCAGCACTGTACAGAAGAGAGCTTGCTTTGTGAGTTTCACCTCATCTGAACCCCACAGTGACTGGAATCTGACTTCGTCTCCTTAACATCCAGTCATTCCAGAGGTGGCAGCGGGCAGGGGTCAGCGTGGCCGGGGAGCCCTTGACCTTTTTACCAGCCTACTTAAACTCTCATTCAGTTTTCCCATCTGTGGAATGGGGGTGCTTAGAGCACCCAACTGAGAAGGGCTATCGAGGATGAAGTGAGTTAGCGTAGGAAGGCCTGGTGCAGGGCAAGTGCCGGGCACACATTCTGCTTCCCGACCCCCCGGGGTCCTCCTCAGCCTCGCTGGCCGGGCTCTGAGCCACCGGCAGTGTCAGCCTGCACCAGGCATCGTGGGGCTGTGGTGATGATGAGATGAGTAGCCAACTAAGGCAGTCGAGCATGGCATCAGATGCTTTGGTTCTGGAGCTGGACTTGTCTTTAAGTCCCGGCTCTGCCAGTCTCCAGCTGTGTGCCTCTGGGCAGATCTCACCCTTGTGAACCAGGGCGGGTAGAGGGCCGGCCTCCGAGGTGGCTGTGGGGATGAGGGGGTCATACAGTGACCTCAGCCGAGCGCCTGGCTCACATGAGTCGCTGGAAAGCAGCTGTAGGAGCGTGCAGCGAGAGGCTATCAGTGTTTGGTGGGGGGGGGAGGGGGGCGGCTGGAGGAGGGCCCTGAGAGGAGCTGATCTGACAGGAGGTGAAGGAATGCTGAGGTGGAGAGGGCGCCGAGGGCTCTTTGTGGGGGGGCAGGGGGAGCCCCAGGGCAGTGACCCAGTCCTTGGTGTCCTCCTGCAGGCACCCAGCTTAGCCAGGCCATCATCCACCAGTACTACCACCCCCCGAACCTTCTGGAGCTCTTCGGAACCATTCTGCCACTGGACTTGGAGGACATCTTCAAGAAGAGCAAGCCCCGCTACCATAAGCGCACCAGCTCTGCCGTTTGGAACTCGCCGCCCCTGCAGGGCACCAGGGTCCCTGGCAGCCTGGCCTACAGCCTGAAGAAGCACTGAGCCAGGCCCTTGGGCCTGCTCAGCAGTCTCAGCCTTCATCTGTGTCTATATGTCTGTGTCTCTGTTGGTCTGGTGCCATCCTGCCTGGTATCCTGTCGCTGAGGTTTTGGTCAAGTGTATATAAACTTCCTCTGTGGGCTGCAGGGGGAAAGCAGCTCTGGCCTGTTGGGAGGCTGAGCTTGATGGGTGTTCGGGGAAGACCCAGGGCCAGCCGTGCCTGGTCTGCTGACAGCACTCTGTAAATAGGTTGTTAGAGTTCAGCTGAATTTTAGCCTCTAGTGTTTGAGAGCTAGATTAATAAAGTCTATTCCTTCATGCCTGCTGTGAGTATCATGAAGACTGGGCTTCTCTGCAGAAAGCCCTGGACCCTGGCCCTGTCTCGGGCTGCTGGATGGGCTAGAGGAGTAGGAACTGCTTTTTCTCCTGGGGTGTGCATCAAGGCCACCTGGGTCCCACCCCCAGAGATGCCGATGGAGTGGGTGATTCTGATGCCAGCCCTGGACAGCCCTGAGAAACACTTCAGTTACTTTCATGTTGGGGCAGGTGACGATACTTCCTGTTTTTCTGGGGAGCGCCCTGCCTGTAAAGGGGGGCTCATTCAGTGGGTAAGACCTAGAGTTGAGGTCGGGAATTGGGCTCTTGACACAGCTCTGCCACTTAAGAGAGGCCCTCAGCCCCTCCACGCCTCAGGCTCCACCCACCCTTGCTGCACGGATGGTGAAAGGACTTAAGAACGTGGACGTGCTGCTGAAGCAGGAGGTCTGGGTTAGGAAGGGGCCGCCTCTTGAAACTACCTCGGGACCAGTACGTGCAAGTAGTTGAGATGTTTCTCCAACAAATTCAGGCAGCTGCTAATTAAATGTTTAGTGTCCATGGAAGCTGGCCCTGCCTCATCGCTGCCAACCGTGTTCTAAACGTGCCACAGCTTCATCATCTCCTACTCCAGCCCCTGGAACGAGGGTTGGTGAATTTGGGCCTATGGGCCAAATCAAGTCGCAGTCCATTTTTGTAAAGTTTCATTGGGACCTGCCTGGTAGAAATGAATTCCTGTTGTCTCCGGCTACTCTGCTGAGGGCAGAGTTAAGTAGTTACAACAGAGGCCTTATGGTTTGCAAAGCTGAGAATATTTACTATGAACCTTTACAGAAAATGTTTGCTGACCCTGCTTTAGGACAAAATAAAGGCTGAATATAAGAGAGCTCTTTAAAATGAGTGAAGAGTGAATGCACACAACAGGCTGAAATCTAGAAGATTCCACCATGCAAAGAAAAACATTTTACAGTTCATTCAAATATGGTGCGAATTTAAATTTGTTCCATATGTTCTCTGATGAGAAACTGTTGTGTTGAGTCAACTGGTGAGTCTGTCTTTACCTGAAACCACAATGTCAAAATATTACCTCTTATAAAACCATATTTATGTAGTGTGTTTGAGAAAAACATTGTTATTCAGCAAAAAGGTAGTTACAGGGTGCACTGCATCTTCACTAGTACTTGATGTTGTCAGTGCTTCTTATTTTAGCCATTCTAATAGACGTGTAATGAATTCTCATCGTGGTTTTAATTTGCATTTCCGAAATAGCTGGTGATGGTGAACATCTGCTCATGTGCTTACTTGCCATCTGCATGTCCTCTTTGGCAAAGTGTTTGTTCAACTCATTTGTTTTTGTTTTTGGTTCTTTTTTTACTGGGCCACGATTTCTTTCTTCATGTGCCTTGTGGGTTTATTTTTTTGCCATGCCACATGGCATGTGAGATTTTAGTTCCCCAACCAGGAGACCAGGTATCAAACCCGTGCCCCCTGCAGTAAAAGCACGGAGTCTTAACCACTGGGCCACCAGGGAAGTCCCTCATTTGTTCATTTTTAAATTGAGTTGTTAATTTTCTTACTGTTGTGTTTAGAATCTCTATGTATTATGGGTACAAATCTGATGTCAGATACGTGCTTTGCAGTATTTTCTCCTAGTCTGCAACTTATCTTTTCATTCACTTAACAGTATTTTTCATAGAGCAAAAATTTTAATTTTGATGAAATCCAATTTATCAACTTTTTTTCCTTTTTATGGATTGTGCTTTTTTGGCTTCATGTCTAAGAAATCTTTGTCTAGCCCCAGTTCTCAAAGATTTTCTCCTAAATAGTTTATAGATTTTTATATTACATTTAGGCTTATGATCTGTTTTGAGTTAATTTTTTTTTTTATGTGAGGTTTATGGTTTTTGTTTTGGGGAGCATATGGATGGATGTCCAGTTGTTCTAGAACCATTTGTTTAAAAGACTATTCTTTTTCACTGAATTTCTTTTGTATCTTTGTCAAGAGTCAATCAGCCATATTTGTATGGGTCTATTTCCAGACTTTGTATTCTCTTTTGTTGATCTATGGGTCTGTCCTTTTACCAATACCACACGGTCAAGATTACTGTAGCTTGTATAAGTCTTAAAAATCTGGTAGTGTGATTTCTCCATCTTTATTCTTTGCAGAATTATTTTGGCTTTTCTATCAATTTTGCCTCTCTATAAATTTTAGAATCAACTTATCTATACAAAAACACTGCTGGGATTTTGATTGAAATTACATTAAATCTATATAAGTTTGGGGAGAATTCACATGTTTATGCTACTGAGTCACGAATCCATGAACATGATATATCTCTTCATTTATTTACATCTTTGGTTTCTTTTATCAGCATTTTGTAGTTTCAGCATGCAGATCCTGTATAAGTTTTGTTAGATTTAAAGCTAAATATTTATTTTCTTGGAGCTGTTATAAATGGTATTGTCCTTCTAATTTTGGTTTCTACTTGTTCATTGCTAGTATATAGAAATGCAGTTTCTATACTTTGATGTATTGACCTTGTATCTTGTGATGCAACTAAAGCAGTACTTAGAGGGAAATTTATAGCACTAAAATGCCTATGTTAGAAAAACAGTGTCAAATCAATGACCCTAGCTTCCACTTTAAGAAACTAGAAAAAGAAGAGCAAACAAAAATATAAGCAGAAGAAGGGAAATAACAAAGGTAGAGCAGAAGTCAATGACATTGGAAAGACAAAAATGATAGAGAAAATTTTATTAAACCAAAAGCTGGTTCTTTAAGAAGCTCAAAAAAAAAAAATGTAAACCTTTGTTGAGACTGATAAGGAGAAAAAGAGTAAACAAATGACCTATATCAGGAATGAGAGGAAACACCACTACAGATTCTACAGATACTACAACTAAAAGAGAATATTATGAACAACTTATGGTAATTTGACAATTTAGATGACATGGACACAAATTTCTTGGAAGATCAAAATTATCTCAGTTCACTCAAGAAAAAATATAAAATCTAAACAGCCCTATCTATGACAGAAGTTTAATTTGTAGTTTAAAATCTCACAAAAAGGGTCTTCCCTGGTGGTACAGTGGTTAAGAATCCACCTGCCAACTCAGGGGACATGGGTTCGATCCCAGGTCCAGGAAGATCCCACATGCTGCAGAGCAACTAAGCCCGTGTGCCGCAACTACTGAGCCCACGCACCACAACTACTGAAGCCCGTGTGCCTGGAGCCTGTGCTCTGCAACAAGAGATGCCACCGCAATGAGGAGCACTCGCACTGCAACGAAGAATAGACCCTGCTCGCCGCAACTAGAGAAAGCCTGCACACAGCAACAAAGACCCAATGCAGACAAAAATAAATAAATTTTAAAAATAAATAAAATCTCACAAAGAACCCTTTAGGCTTAGATCACTTTAGCGGTAAACGTTCAAGGAAGAAATAACACCAATTCTACACAACCTCTCCCAAGAAATCAAAGAGGAAAAAATATTTTCCTGTTACATCTATGTGGCCAACATTGCTCTGATCCCCAAACCAGACAAAAGACATTGCAAGAAAGGAAAGCTAGAAGATTACCTGCCATGAACATCAAGGTTCTTTGAGTTTTAGCAAATGAAATCCAACAAATGACTCATATAAAGAGCATAATATATCTTAACCAAATAGGGTTTATCCCAGCACTGCAAAGTAGGTTTAACATTTGAAAGTCAATTAATGTAATTCACCATATTAATACAGGGGGGAAATCATGTGATTAAATTAATAGACACAGAAAGTGAGTTGGACAGTTTAACACTGATTCATGATAAAAGCTTTAAGCAAATAAGAATTTAAAGGGAATTTCCCCAGTTTGAAAAAGCCCTTCTACCAAAAAATCTTCAGGAAGCATGGTGAATGTCTGGATGCATTCCTCCTACTAACCGGTCCAATGCAAGGATGTCCACTGTCACTACTTCTGAACATTTTACTGGAGGTTCTAGCCAGTGCAAGAGCGCAGTAAAGAAAAAAAGTACAAGAAAGAAAATTAAAATTATATTCAGAGATGACTTGTAGAAAATCTGACAGTGTCTACAAAAGGATTAATAAGTGAGTTTAGCATGGATGCAGGGTACAAGATTAATATTATGAAAACCGATTGTATTTCTATACATCTACCTTGCACAATCAGAAGTTGAAATTAAAAAACAATGCAATTGACAATGTCCAAAATTATCAAAATCTTAGTAAATTTGACAAAAGATGTGAAAGACCTGTATAGTAAAAAAAAAACAATTGCTGAGAGAAACTATTGAAGACCTAAAAGGGATATGTATAATACAATGTTCATGAATTGGAAACTCAGTGTTCTTAAGATGTCAATAAGAACAAATTTGAGGGGGCTACACTGCATAACTTCGAGACTATCACAAAGCTGCAGTAATCAGGATAGTATTGTATTAGTGTAAAGATAGATAAATAGACCCATGGAATAGATCCATGGGACTGTATAGAGTCCAGAAATAGAGCTACATATGTATAATCACTTGGTTTTTGACAAAGGTGGAAAGGCAGTTCAGTGTGGGAAGGATAATGTTTTTCAAAAAATTGTCTTGGAACAATTGGATATATTTAAAAATCTCCCACCCTTCTCATACCATCTATCAGGTTAATTCATGATGGATCATAGGCCTAAATGTAAAAACTAAAAAATAAAACTAGAAAAAAAAATGGGACAAAATCCTACTATCTTTGTATTTGGCACAGATTTCTTACACAACACAAAAAGTATGAACTATAAAAACAGGGCTTCCCTGGTGGCGCAGTGGTTGAGAGTCCGCCTGACGATGCAGGGGATGCGGGTTCGTGCCCCGGTCCGGGAAGATCCCACATGCCGCGGAGCGGCTGGGCCCGTGAGCCATGGCTGCTGAGCCTGCACATCTGGAGCCCGTGCTCCGCAAGGGGAGAGGGCACAACAGTGAGAGGCCTGTGTACCACAAAAAAAAAAAAAAAAAAAAGTCAAAATTTCAAACTTTTTGTCCTTTAAAAGTCACTGCTGCTAACCATTCCCCTGCCCCCATGAGTAGGGTGGCGCAAATAGCCTATCCTACCATATTCCCAGGAACAGAGCTGGGAAAGGTCTTCAACACCTAGTCAGAGTAAAGACGAACAGAACAGGTTTATGTAGGCTCTCTCTTGCTTCTGTAGGACCCATCCATGCGTGCCAATCCCACCCCTCATTGTAGCCCTCCATCTTACCTCAAACTCTTCCTCTGGTCAGGCCCCATGTGGTTCCCTGCCCTGTGAGACTTTCCCCATCTCCCTCAGGTAGACTAAGGCACAGCTGCTTTCTGGCTCCATCCAGGATGGTGATGCCACGGGTGCCCCTGCAGCTCAGTCTGCCGAGCGGCAGTGAACGCTGGGTAAGCCCTGCTTGGGAACAGCCACAGCAGCCTCTGCTCCCTCTGGGCTTCCCTGATGCAAACACTCCTGCAGAAGCTTCAGGAAAGAAGGAAGAGCAGGCATCAGAAGGCCTGGCCATAGCCTGCATTCCAAAGGTTTGCAAACTTGATCTCAGGTTACTGTCCTGTCTGTCCATTTGGAGCTCAATTCTGAGGTTCTCGTGGATATGTATAGAGCAGGCAGCAGCAGCCAGAACTAGAGAAGGTGAGTTACTCGAGGCCTGAGGCACCTGCTTTGTATCCTTACTGAGGAATGCAACCTTGGTTGTCCCCAACCAGCAAAGCAGAAAATAAGTTCCATGGCTCACCCCAACCAAAGCTCCACTCCTGCCAATAACTTTGAACTTTCTCGACCAAAGCGATCTGTCCTGCATGCTGCAAAGAGGAAGTGAACTCATTTTCTTATAATGGGGAGCTTTGAAAACAGTCACACCTTCGTTTGGTACTTGCCTTGATTGCAATTTATTAAGCCTAGAAAAGGGGACATGAAGGTCCAACACTTTCATTCAGATTTAATTGCCTAAATCCACGACCCTTTAATCTTATTTGCCCACACACACAGACACACACACACACACACAAACATACAACTGCCTACATTACTTTCCTCTTTAAATATTCCCCATTCCTCTGCTATTAAGATATAGGAAAGCTGATCATATCAGATTAATTTCAAGATAACGAGTCTAGGGTTACATGTCAAGGGAGAGGAGATAATAACCCATGAGAGGGCTTCCCTGGTGGCGCAGTGGTTGAGGGTCCTCCTGCTGATGCAGGGGACGTGGGTTCGTGCCCCGGTCTGGGAAGATCCCACATGCCGCGGAGCGGCTGGGCCCGTGAGCCATGGCCGCTGAGCCTGCGTGTCCAGAGCCTGTGCTCCGCAACGGGAGAGGCCACAACAGTGAGAGGCCCGCGTACTGCAAAAAAAATAAAAAATAACCCATGAGAGCTGTAACATTTCTTTGGGTCTCTGTTGTCCCTGCCAGCCCTGCCTCTCGCCTGGAGGGATTGGTGGGGATGGGGATCCATCCCACAGAATCAGAGCAGGAGAATTTGAGGGGTATATTTGTGTCTTTGAATTGTGATTTGAGAATAACAGAAGTAGGGGCCCCTGGATTCTGTAACAAAACAAGTACAGGATCACCTCCTGTAAGGGATTGCTTGTACTCAGAAACCTCATGGGGGTGCTGGGAGCAGCAGGAAGGGCTTGGGAGGGTGTAGTCAGCACTGCAGGAATGGCAGGGAAACACGCCAGCCTAGAAGATTCCTGCCCCAGGTATCTTGGTCATCATGTTATTAGAATGTTTGTGATCCCACTGGACTAAATTGATTGAGAGCAGACACAATGGCAGAGAGAGAGAGAGACAGAGATTTGAGACGATGCAGGGCAAATATAAGCTCAGGGCAGAGCCGGTAGTTCTGTGTGGTCAGCGTTGCATCAGAGATCCCTTCAGGGCTGAAAAGGACCTGACAATAGCCACTTGAGAAGCCCTGGTTTGATCTAGGTGACCATCACGCTTCCTGGATGGACACCTTTTGTGGCCCCCAAACCTTTCCCTCTTACCCCGATGCCCCTTACCCCTGGCTGCCATGCCACCCTCTTCCACCCCCAGCACCCAGCCCTTGCTGGGTCTGCCTCTGCAGCATCCACCTCTGCAGGAGACCCCAGCAGGGAGGACCCTCACCATGAAGGCAGTTACGGTGATTTTATTGAGAGGGGCCAAGACGAGGTGGCAGCGCCAGGAGTGGGGAGGGTCCAGATGCAGATGGCTACGCTCCTGGGAGCAGGAACGTGTCCCCTCTCTGGCCCAGCCCAAGGGGCTGCAATGGGAAGAGCATCGTCTCTTGCGCTGCCGTCCTCAGGACCAGGTGCCGCTGGCCTTTTGGCAGTTGTGTCTTGTGTTTTGCTGAAACAGATGAAGAAGACTGACTCAGGCAGATAACACAACATGGCAGTAAACTCTTACTGTGTCAGGGTCAAGGATGTGGGGTTTGTATCCAGCCCCAGATAACTGCTCCCCGGGGAACTAGTTGGAAATAGGGATAATAACTGTCAATTACAAATCGCCTACTGTGTGCGAGGCGCCTTTGCTGTGCTTCTCGATCACACCAGCTCTCTGTGCCAGGGGAGGGTGTGGTGATGGTGTTATTTTCATCTTCGTTTTAAGCTTATGGAAAGTGAGACTCAAAGTCATTACCCAAGGTCACGTAGGGTGTGCAGTGAGGTCGGAATTTCTGACTCAGAAAGTGTTGCTCTAGGTCAGCTCTGCTGCACCGCTGTCCAGACATGAGGAAGGAAGGTAAGGGGAGGGCCCCCCATTGCCTCTAGTTGGCACCCAGACTTTTCTGATGCTGCTGCCGACTGCCCAGTCCTCGGCCAGCAGTGTTGGGCCCTGGCCCCAGGCTGCTGTGGCTCACCCAGACTTCCTGACGCCCGCTGGCAGCAGGGCATGGTATCTGGTATCACCCACAGGGCTGGCAGATGACATAGCCTGGGAGTGCGGGGAAATGAAGACTTCCTGGGGTGGATTTTTTTTTTTACTTTTCATTTTACATTGGAGTATAGCTGATTAACAATGTTGTGGTAGTTTCAGGTGCACAGCAAAGGGTCTCAGCCATACATATGCATGTATCCCTTCTCCCCCCAAACCCCTCTCCCATCCAGGCTGCCACATAACATTGAGTAGAGTTCCCTTGTGCTATACAGTAAGTCCTTGTTGGTTATCCATTTTAAATATAGCACTGTGTACATGTCCACCCACTGGAGTATAGTTGCTTTACAATATTGTGTTAGTTTCTACTGTACAGCAAAGTGAATCAGCTATACGTATATATATATCCCCTCTTTTTTGGATTTCCTTCTCATTTAGGTCACCACAGAACACTGAGTAGAGTTCCCTGTGCTATACAGTAGGTTCTATTAGTTATCTATTTTATACATAGTATCAATAGTGTATATATGTCAATCCCAATCTCCCAGTTCATCCCACGCACCTCCCTTTCCCCTTTGGTATCCATACATTTGTTCTCTGTGTCTCTATTTCTGCTTTGTAAATAAGATCGTCTCTGCCAATTTTTTCAGATTCCACATATATGCGTTAATATACAATACTTGTTTTTCTCTTTCTGACTTACTTCACTCTGTATGACAGTCTCTAGGTCCATCCATGTCTCTACAAATGACCCAATTTCGTTCCTTTTTATGGCTGAGTGATATTCTATTGTATTGTGGTACATATGTACCACATCTTCTTTATCCGTTCCTCTGTTGATGGACATTTAGGTTGCTTCCATGTCCTGGCTATTGTAAATAGTGCTGTGGGGCTTCCCTGGTGGTGCAGTGGTTAAGAATCCGCCTGCCAATGCAGGGGACACGGGTTCGAGCCCTGGTCCAGGAAGATCCCACGTGCCTCGTGGGATTGAGCCCACATGCCACAATTACTGAAGCCCCCGCGCCTAGAGCCCGTGCCACCACAATGAGAAGTCTGCACACTGCAAGGAAGAGTAGCCCCTGCTCGCCACAACTAGAGAAAGCCCGCGGGCAGCAATGAAGACCCAACACAGCCAAAAATAAACAAATAATTTATTTAAAAAATAGTTTTTCAAAAAGTGGCAATGTAGCAAAAAGCTGTTACAGCAAAAAACCTTTATAATAAAAAATCATTAACGAGACAGTGCTTTGTGAGGCAAGTCTACTTCCCTAGGACCATATCCCTGTACTGAGGCAGCTGAGGGGGGTGGATTTTGTGTGGTTTCCAGCCTTCTAGACGGAAGTCACAGATATTTTCCCGATGGCCATTGGCCTCTGGGCCTGTGACATCCGGAAGCTGGTGGTCACTCCTCCCTCCTGTGTGGGAGTCTGGCTGGGAGGAAAGGAGCTGCGCTGGGAGAGCGTGGTCAGGTGGGGAAGCCTAATGCAGATCCAAGGCTCAGAGCAGAGCTCATCCACGCAGACGTGTGTCTACTGCGTGTGGAGATTCCAGTGGTCAGAGGGCCCGTCCTGCCTCAGCCTGGTCGGCAACCTGCAAGATGACATTTCCCTCTTTGACCCCGGGTTCTTCATCTGCTATGTTGCTGTGAGCACACTGTCCTGCCAACCTTATGGGAGCACCGTGCCAGATGCTGTGTGCTAGAGGTTCCCAAACTCTGCTGCCCAGTGGCACCCCGGGCATTCTGATGTCATCAGTATGGAGTACCGCTGGAGCATAGGAGCTTTAAAAGTTCCCGAGGGGATTCTAGTTAGGGAACCACTGATGTACATAGAGGCAAACATATTTTAATTATAAAGCATGACAAAAATCATCCAGAACGTTGTCATTAGGGACTCCATGTACTAAAAGCTTAGTATGTGCCTGGAATTACGATGAGCACTTTACTTGCATTATCCACACTCACTCTCTCAAAGCCCTGCAGGGCAGTCATGCCCATTTTACAGAGTAGCAAACAGGCTTAGGGACAAAAATCACACAGGGAGTAGACGGTTAGTCACATCCCAGTTCATGTCTCTGTCCCCATAGCCCAGGCACACGGTTACTATTTGGTCTCCCATCTCTTTCCAAATCCATATGGGGATTTCTTTTGTGTAATAAAGGAAGGTCCCTTGGTGATGCCCCAGAATTTGTTCCAGAGTTCAAATGGAGCCTGGAAGGTCAATGTGACCCATGTTCTAGTGGCAGGAGACATCTGACCTGGAGGACACTCAGCAGGGTGAAGAGTCCCAGTGTGAGGATCAGAAAAACCAAGGTCACCTCCGTGGCTGGGCCGGCAGTGGACAGTGTTTAAAGGCCAGAACGGAGAGCCTGTGGCGTCCACTGCTTATATCCCGGCACCTGCTCCCACCTGCCACAGCAATCCCGGGGCTCCTGCTGGTGGCGTGGGCACGCATCGGGGATAGGAGGGCATGGAGGCCAGTCCAGGGTGCCAGGGGAAGGGGAGTTTGGAGGGCGCTCCTTCCTGCACAGGCTTCAGTGGGGTACAAAGGTGGGGCTGGACAGCCCTACCCTTTGTGTCCTACCTCCACCTCAACCTGCTTAAGTAGGTCAAAGCAGGCTTTGGGAGGCTACTTGAGTGCAGCTTGAAGGATGCATAGGAGTTCATCAGGGAGGTGGGGGTGGGAGCAGCACGTGTATACACAGGGGCTCCAACCCCTGCAGCAAATCGGAGGGACAGCTGCTAAACTTCTTTAGGTGAAGGGTAAGGAATAATTCTTCGCCCCCCAGGCAACCTCTGCGGGATTTATCTGTAGAATGGGGATAAGAATAGAGGCCCCACCAGGAGAATTCATTGAAATCCCAAGTCACCCGCTTTGTACAGAGCTCAGCATGGAGGCTTTTGCTGGTTAAATGCTCATGGATCTGTAACTGTGATGATCTTGTTACCGGCCGGTGTTCTTGGCCTCCTTAATCAATAGAAATTGATAAGATGCCAGACAAGAAATTCAGGCAAGGCTTTACTGGGGCTCTTGCTGCAGCAGGGGGGGAGCGGGAACAAGTGACAGGTTCCCTTGCTTGCCCGCTTTCTTCCCAAGGGGGGCGAACTGGTTCCTTCTATGGGGTGAGGGTAGGGGTGTGTCCAGGGGTCAGGCCGGAGGGGTGGCTCAGGTGGCCTGCCCACCCCTTTGGTGGCGTTGTGTGCAGGGGACATGAGCAGTACCCTGCGTTTCTCCCGACCCCCTGCTTTTGCTCCCGGGTTCTTCAGAAGTGGCATTTGGGTTTTTGGTCTTTTTGTATCTTGTTGTCCATAATTTGCCCCAACTGCATGCAGTTATTTTTAGTCCCTTATAGTTTCTTTGTATTTTGTGGCTTGAGGAGACGTTTATCCAGGTGCAAACGCTGCAGCAAAGTGTCCCAGGTCCCAGCCTGTCTCAATCTGAGGAGCCAGGGCTTGGGCTTGCTGGGACTGTAGCATCTCCAGGTTCTCAGAAGAGCTGTCCATGTGTCATGGACCATTGTCCCTTTTTGACTGCTCAGCATCTGGACCCTTCCTATTTTTTTGTGTGTGTGTGTGGTACGCGGGCCTCTCACTGCTGTGGCCTCTCCCGTTGCGGAGCACAGGCTCCGGACGCGCAGGCTCAGTGGCCATGGCTCACGGGCCCAGCCGCTCCGCGGCATGTGGGATCTTCCCGGAGCGGGGCACAAACCCATGTCCCCTGCATTGGCAGGCGGACTCTCAACCACTGCGCCACCAGGGAAGCTCTGGACCCTTCCTATTTGATGGGAATCGGAAGGCAGGTGGGAGACAGGACCCCACCTCACACTGTAGAGGCTGAGAGGGGACAGGGTCACATTTCCAGCTCCCCGGCACAGAGATCTTGGACGTGCAGCAGGCGGCCCAGGTTGACCAAAGACGTGTTCATATCCAAGACTTTCAATTTTGAGGGAAAGACAAGAATGTTCCAGAGCAATCATGATTAATCATGGCAGCCGGGGTGAACATGGGAATCCAGTCCCCACAGACTCCACTGGTGTGGCCACCAGCATCGGATGGTGCCAGCCCCAGGGGCACATCTTAAGAAGATGGTTCCTGTGGCTGGACCCCAGTTCTGCCCGGCCTCGCTTGTTCTGGAATGTTAAACCTCGTCCTCCCTCCTCTTCATGAGTTCCCTTTTTCTTTCTTTTTAAACAGCTTATTTGGGGGAAGATACAAATCACACACTCCGCAATTAACCCATTAAAATTGTGCAATTCAGGGCTTCCCTGGTGGCTCAGTGTTTGAGAGTCCGCCTGCCGATGCAGGAGACACGGGTTCGTGCACCGGTCCGGGAAGATCCCACATGCCGCGGAGCGGCTGGGCCCGTGAACCATGGCCGCTGAGCCTGCGCGTCCGGAGCCTGTGCTCCCCAACGGGAGAGGCCACAACAGTGAGAGGCCCACGTACCGCCAAAAAAAAAAAAAAATTGTGCAATTCAGCAGCTTTTAGTACATTTATTACAATGTTGTGCAACCATCGCCACTCTCTAGTTTCAAAACATTTTCATTACCCCAAAAAGAAACCTCATACCCATTAAGCAGTCACTCTCCATTTCCCTCTCCCCTCAAGCTCTGGCAACCACTAATTTGCTTTCTGTCTCTATGAATTTGCCTGTTCTGGACATGGGTGCAATCACACAATATGTGACCTCTTGTGTCCAACTTCTTTCACCTATGTAATGTTTTCAAGATTCATCCATGTGATAGCCTGTATCAATATTCCATTGTATGGACATACCATATTTTTAATCTATTCATCAGTTGGTGGACAATTGGGTTCGGGGCTATTATGAGTAACGCTGCTATGGACATTCCTGTACAGGTTTTAGTGTGGACATACGTTTTTAATTCTCTTGGATAAACACCTAGAAGTGGAATTGCTGAGTCATATGGTAACTCTATGTTTAACCTTTTGAAGAATTGACAGCATCAGTTTACATTCCCACCAGCAATGTATGAAGGTTCCCATTTCTCCATATCCTCACGAACACCTGATATTTTCCATCTTTTTGATTATTCTTATCCTGGTGTTTGTGAAGTGGCATCTCGTTGTGGTTTTGATTTGCATTTCCCTGATGACTAATGATGTTGAGAATATTTTCACATGTTTTTTGGTTGTTTGCTTGTCTTTTGCCATTTGTAGATCATCTTTGTTGACCTGTCTATTCAGATCCTTTGATCATTTTCTGGTTGGGTTATTTGCCTTTTTATTATTGAGTTGTAGCAATTATTTGTATCATCATAATGTCTTAAACACTTGTCTATCCTTCCAATTCATCTCTCTTTTTAAAAAATTAATTAATTATTTTTTTGGCCATGCCATGTGGCTTGTGGGATCTTAGTTCCCCAACCAGGGACTGAACCCACGCCCTTGGCAGTGAAAGCACGGAGTCCTAACCACTGGACCGCCAGGGAATTCCCCAGTTCATCTTTTTGTCTACATTAGCTAGAGGTGATTTCACTTGTGTATAATCAAGTATCCTGACTGGTAGATCAGGTATGAAGAAAGGCCCTTAAATATCACACAGTCCCCTTGAGGGATATTAAGGTTATTTCAGAAAGTAAACACCAAGCTCTTGTACATGGAGCAGTAGGAAACCTTTCAGAATGGAGGCTTTATTTTCTGTTAAAGTCTGAAGCTGACGGTGGTACAATCTCCTGCACTGCTGAGGATACTGGCCGTGCCAGCATCTGAGGCCTGTCGACCTGCTGAAGGTAACAACCCCCATCCACTTTCCAGAAAGTCTCATTCTTCTTCCTTCAACCTGGGGGAAACTGAGTCCAAACAGTCCCTTATGTCACTCTCAGCAGAGAGACACTCGGAAACCCGATGTAGGTGGGGGATGCCTCAGCCTGCCCACAGTGGGAGCACAGACTTGGGGACAGATGAGGCTTGAGGACAGATGAGGCTTGGGAAGGGAGGGATGACATCAGGCTGCAGCCCCTTCTTTGAAATGCTGCCAACCTGTGGAGGGCACAGAATTCGAGGAGCACAGGTGAGCCCCTGACATGGGGCTGTGTGTTGTGAATCAACCAGAGGTCCTTAAGGCAAAAAGACCTCCTGAGGATGCTGGGAGCACTGACCAATCTGTGCCCAGCATGCACAGAGCCCTAGTCTTTGAGGGATGGGGACCAGGTGATCAACATCCATGACAGCACCAGGTATGTCTGAACTGATGATGAGGATGGGAGCTTCAGGTCAAATTCCTGCCTTGAGGGAGCTGAGCCCAGGCCATGAGATGGCTTGAGCTTGCAGTTGGGAAGGGGTTGCTATCAGCTCTTTTGGATGTAGGGAGCTGGGGTGGCAGAGGCAGGGAAAATGAAGATGGATGGGCAGGAGCCAATGTATCAGGAAGTGGATCTTTCTGGAGAGGGTCTCGGGTCTGGGCCAACCGCACTGGTGAGTCACATAGCTCTGAACCATCTTGTGCAACCCTGATGTGAAGATCCCAGGACTGGTGTCAGGATTCTCAAGATTATGGGCAGCACGTGTGGCCTCATGTCACTCTGGGCTTCCCTTTGTCCACTGGCAAATCGAGGACCTTAGGGTGGGGTGTCAGATTCTAACTCAGTAGCTTTCACACTTTAGGTCTCAGGACACTCTTTATATTCTTAAAAATTATTGCGAGCTCCAAAGAGTTTTGTGTGGGTTATAGTTATCAATCTTTACATTAGAAATTAAAATATTTACTTATTAATTCATTAAAAAAGCAAAAGTCAATCCATTACATGTTAACATAAAAACATTTTCATGAAAAATAATATATCTTCCCAAACAATAAATAGTGAGAAGTGTGGTGCGGCTTTATATTTTTGCAAATATTTTAAATTTCTGACTTGATTACAGACAGCTGGAGGCTGGTCTCTGCTTCTACAGTCAATCTGTTACAGTATGTTGTTTGGATCGCAGTATATGGAGAACATCTGTACTCACACAGATATGTAGCTAGAACGGGGAGGAGTATTATAATAGTATTGCCAGGTAACTGTAGATATTCTTCTTTGAGACTTCACCCATATGTGACAAGTAGTAGTTATTTTTTTTATTGAAGTATAGTTGATGTACAATGTTATATAAGTTACAGGTGTACAATATAATGATTCACAATTTTTAAAGGTTATACTCCTCTTATACTTATTAGAAAATATTGTCTATATCCTCTGTGTTGTACAATATATTCTTGTGGCACATTTTATACATAATAGCTTGTATCTCTTCATCCCCTTGTCCTATATTGCCCCTCCTCCCTTTCCTCTCCCCACTAGTAAACACTAGTTTGTTCTCTATATCTGTGAGCATCTTTTCATGTGCCTGTTGGCCATCTGCATTTCCTCTTTGGAAAAATGTCTATTCAGTTCTTCTGACCATTTAAAAATTTTTATTTTATATTAGAAGTATAGTTGATTTGCAATGTTGTGTTAGTTTCGGATGTACAGCAAAGTGATTTAGTGTTTGTTGTATTCACTAGTTTGTTGTATTTTTTAAATTCCACATATACGTGATATATAGTATTTGTCTTTGTCTTATTTCACTTAGCATAATGCCCTCCAAGTCCATCTATGTTGCTTCAAATGGCAAGATTTCATTCTTTATTATTGCTGAGTAATATTCCATTGTATATATATTCCATATCTTCTTTACCCATTTATCTCTTGTTAGACACTTAAGTTGCCTCCGCATCATGGCAATTATAAATAATGCTGTTATGAACATTGAGGTGCATGTATCTTTTCAAATTAGTGTTTTTGTTTTTTTAGGATATATACCCAGGAGTGGAATTGCTGGATCATATGGTAGTTCTATTTTTCGTTTTTTGAGAAACCTCCATACTGTTCTCCACAGTTACTGCACCAATTTACATTCCCACCAGTAGTGTACAAGGGTTCCCTCTTCTCCACATCCTCTCCAGCACTTGTTATTTGTGTTCTTTTTGATGATAGCCATTCTGACAGGTGTGAGGTGATATCTTGTTATGGTTTTGATTTACATTTCCCTGATAATTAACGATGTTGAGCATCTTTTCATGTGCCTGCTGGCCATCTGCATTTCCTCTTTGGAAAAATGTCTATTCAGTTCTTCTGCCCATTTAAAAAATCTTTTTATTTTTTATTATAGTTGATTTGCAATGTTGTGTTAGTTTCAGGTGTACAGCAAAGTGATTCAGTTATACATATACATATATCCATTCTTTTTCAGATTCTTTTCCCATACAGTTTATTACAGAATATTGAGTAGAGGGCCCTGTGCTATGCAGTAGGTCCTTGTTGGTTATCTGTTTTATATATAGTAGTGTGTACTTGTTAATCCCAAACTCCTAATGTATCCCTCTCCCCACTTCTAAATCAGGTCGTTCGTTTTTTTGATATTGAGTTGTATAAGCTGTTTATATATATTGGATATTAACCCCTTATTGGTCATATCATTTGCAAATATTTTCTCCCATTCAGAAGGTTGTCTTTTTGTTTTGTCAATGGTTTCCTTTGCTGTGCAAAAGCTCTTAAGTTTAATTAGGTCCCATTTGTTTACTTTTGCTACAAGTAGTAGTTTCTTAAAAGTTAGTTGCAACCTGGAATCTAAGGCACCAGCAATTATACCTACCATTGCCCCAGAAAACAGAAAATGGTGGGAAATAAATGCAAGTGAGAACTCGCCTTCCTGGGCCTGATTTCAGAGCCCTGTGGATCCTTGGGAGGTGACAGGGGTCTGCCAGGGCACTTCTGCTGACGGAACCCTGGGCCAGCGTCTGCCCTGCAGGGCTGATTTCTGTGTGATGTGGCACATCCCATGGAAACCTAAGAAATAGTTTCTTTTTTTTTGGCTGCGTTGGGTCTTCGTTGCTGTGTGCAGACATTGTCTAGTTGCAGTGAGCGGGAGCTACTCTTTGTTGCGGTGCGCAGGCTTCTCATTGTGGTGGCTTCTCTTGTTGTGCAGCATGGGCTCTAGGCGTGTGGGCTTCAATAGTTGCAGAGCACGGGCTTCAGTGGTTGCCGCACGTGGGCTCAGTAGCTGCAGCACGTGGGCCCTAGAGCACAGTCTCTGTAGTTGTGGCACAGGGGCTTAGTTGTTCTGCGGCATGTGTGATCTTCCTGGACCAGGGATCGAACTCCTGTCCCCTGCATTGGCAGGCAGACTCTTAACCACTGCACCACCAGGGAAGTCCCAATAATTAAGTTCTTGATCAAGCTTCCACCGTGGTGGCCAAGCCCGAGGGCTCACAGAGGACAAGACCTGGCTGTCTCTGCTCTTCGCCAGCTTATTGGCTCTGGTCTCATCCAACGTGATGTTGAAATGTTCAGTCCTTTCTTGCCTGACGAGACCATGAGGGGTGACCTGCTCTGGCTGAACGGTTCTCGGAAAATGAGAGATTTAGGGACCATCTGGTACATTCTGTTTTCTTGCCCTTTAAATAGAGAAGGTTGGGAGGGACGGGGAATCAGATGGAGCTGTTTCCCCTCGTATTTTAGGGAGTCAGTCTAGGGGTGGGGTTGAGGGACAGGGAAACTGGGTTCTTAGGTGAGGATTCAGGTGAGAACTCAGTCAATGTTATCCAACCCGATTCAATGTGTGTGCGTGTGTGTGTGTGTGTGTCTGTCTGAGCCAGTTGGTAGCTGGCCTACTGTTATAACGTCCTAACTCATAACTTCTGAGACTCCCCTGTGTGTCTCAGAAAAGTCACAGATTTCTCCTCTGAGGTTGTACCAGGCTCTCAATAGAGATCTGTTGACTAAGCATCACTGATTCATCTGTTTCTACCTACTATGTGAACAAGAGGTGTAGAACACGGTACCTGAACTTGTTCAGTGGGTCAAGGAATTGCAGTTTAAGTCCTCACATTCAAATGGAGTTTGTCATGTGACATAATAGGCCGAATAATGGTCCCCCGAAGATGTCCCAGTCTAATCCCTGGAACCTGCGACTATGTTACCTTACACAGGAAAGGGACTGCGTAGATGTGATTAGGTTAAGGGTCTTGGGATGGGAGATTTTCCTGGATTATCCAGGTACCCAATGGATCACAAGGGACCTTATAAGAGGGAGACAGGAGCATCATGGTCAGAGAGAGATGCAAGGACAGAAGCAGAGGTCAGAGAGGAGGGAAGGGATTATGTCGCTGGCTTTGAAGCTGGAGAAAGGGACCAAGAGCCCAGGAATGTAAGTGGCTTCTAGAACCTGGAAAAGGCAAGGAAATAAATTCTCCCCTAGAGCCTCTTGCAGGAAGAGATGCCTGCTGACCCTTGATTTTAACCCAGTGAAACTGATTTTGGACTTCTGACCTCCAGAACTGTAAGATAATGATTTCATGTTGTTAAGCTGCTTAGTTTGTGGCACTCTATTACAAGAGCAATAGGAAACTAATACATGTGGGAAGCACTGAATATTAATTATGTAATGTTGGAAAATTCCCTGGGGCTGGATCACATCAGGCCTGTGATCCAGGACAGAGCACCATCTTCTCTCCTCATCATCGTGACCTACACGTTTCTCTCTCCCCAATTCAGATTCAGCTGATACATTATGTGAGCTCAGTCTGGGACACTCTGCTCTGTTCCTAAGCCTGAGCATCCTGCCCAAAGCAGCTAACCCCACCGGACTGTGACTGCTGGAAGGGACGCGGACACCGTCTGGTCCTCTCCTGCAGCCCCTACCTGCTCCACAGAAGCTGAGCAGCCTTTCCAGTCCTCCTTACCTCTCTGTGCCCGTATCCCTAAACGCTTGTCTGTCTGCTCCCTTGAGTGTAGTCATTTAGGTGCAAACTCGTATACAGGACCCGTGAACAGAAGGACCTGTTTCATCCCCTTGACATCCTCCTCCACCAGATCCATCTCTTCTCCACTCATGTTGGCTGTTAAGTGAAATGCCATAATTACAGTCTCCTTCCTTTATCATAAGCCGTGTAGAAATCTCGATCCCCAGTGCAACACAAGTCCTTCTGGGAGTGATATTTCTTTTTTTAAAAAATATTTATTTATTTATTTGGCTATGCCTGGTCTTAGTTGTGGCATGCAGGATCTTCGTTGCAGCACACGAACTCTTACTTGCGGCATGCGGCATTCGAACTCTTAGTCGCGACATGTGGGATCTAGTGCCCTGACCAGGGATCGAACCGGAGCCCCCTGCATTGGGAGCAAGGAGTCTTAACCACTGAACCACCAGGGAAGTCCCTGGGAGTGATATTTCTGTGAGCCTCAGGGTCAGTGGGGATGTTGGGTCCCCTCATAGGGAAGGCTTTCCTCCCTCACTGAAGGGAATCATTTATATGCTTCCAGCCCCCAGTGCTTCTGGGTTTTCCCGTCACATTTCACAGTAAATCTAGTATCCAGGGGGGTAACCATAAAGTGTAATGCAAATCAAATCACACTGGAGCTCCCTTTTCTTTGCTGATGATTCTTTTCTTGAGCCTGGACTCTGGAATCCATCTTCTCTTCAGTTCTGTTGCCACTTCTTTATCATCTCTGATCTGGCCTTGCCCAAGAGCCCGTTTCCTTCATCAGTTGTCTTTAGGCTGGGTCCTCCCTGCAGTCACGGCCATTCACACATAGACCTCTTGTCAAACACGCGTTTCATGCCAGACACTGCAGATACATCACTGAAGAAAACAGACCAAAATCCCTGCCTTTAAGAAGCTTATATTTTATTGAGGGGAGCAAAATAATAAGCCAAATACAGAGTAAAAATTTAAAGTATATTAGGAGGAGGTAAATACCATAGAGAAAAATAAGACAGGAGGTAGGGTGGTGGTGTGGTTTTAATTAGGATGGACGGCACCTGAAACTAATATAATATTGTAATTCAGCTATACTTCAATAAAAAATTAGGATGTACAGGAAAAGTCTCACTGATGAGGTAACATTTCAGCCCAAATGAAGGAGGTGAGGGAGAGAGCATGAGACATCTGGGCGATGTGCATTCCAAGTCGAAGAATGCTCCAGGGTCTGGTCATGGAGCTCTCTTTAGTTTTTACATAAGTGTGTGTTGTCTAAAATTATTCTAGGGACCAATATTCCAGGAAACAATGAATTCAGTTCTGTTGGCCAACATATGGGAAATGCTCCAAGGCTGTGGTTCTCGAATGTAATTTGCATCAGAATCACCTAGAGGTCTTGATGAAGCAGATTGTTGGGCTCACCCCTGGGGTTCTCATCAGTAGATCTGAGGTGAGGTCCAAGAAGTTGCATTTCAAACAAGTTCCCAAGTGATGCTCATGTTGCTGGTATGGGCAACCGTATTTTGAGAAGCTCTGCTCCAAGGCAACCTGCCATCTCCCCAAGATGTGCCCTGAGAGTCTCGAGATTTGGCCTCAAGCCCAAGGCTGGGACTTGGCTGATTTCAGGGGAATAAAGAAACCACTTCTACTTACCAACATATTTGAACCTCCTCAGCAAACCCCTGATGGAACATTCTCTTCCATTCCAAATGCATTTGCCTGGCCGAGCGGGAGATCATTTTATTAAAGACCCTGTCATCCCCGACCAAACAAATGGCTTAGTGTTGGTTTATTTTACTAAAACGTATCCAATGTTAACAATGTCACCTCATTCTGTTTGCTTTAACTCCTTTCAAGCTGCACATCTTGAGAACAGCAAGCTTGATATTTTTCTCCCTTTCTTTGTTGCCTTGTGCAAACATAGTTTATGTGCTCAATGGTAAATTAATAGAATCAAATCAGACTCATTAGTTCTGCAACTGCAAGGTTCCAACCTCCAGGTGGCACTATTTCACGTAGAATCTGGGATCTCCCGGAACACTTGCAGTTCTACCACACGTCACTAGGAGGCGCCTTTAAGTTCCACTCCTGGATGCAATGGTCGAAGTGACTAAAAGGAAATGAAAGTTTCACTGGGATTTGTACTTGTTCAAAATAACTGACCAGCTCTTCTCTTCTTGAAGAAAGAGGGTGCTGCATGACCGTGCCAGGTGTATTTAATGACTATCTTTTCAGATTTCACACCCACGGAGCAGAAGATGAGAAACTGAGGGCGACAAAGGCTCGTGAAATTATGAGACACAACGGAGTCTAAAAGTTGACTATTGAGGGTGGAGGTAATAGAGGGGCAGATAAATGATAATGCTGGTGGTGAAGCTAAGAAATGAAGATGACTCAAAAGTACCTCGTTTGGAGAGGCATGACACCGTCTGGATTTATGGCTCTTGTTAAAGACATATTCTGAATAAGACACAATGCTGAGTGATACATACTACCATTTAATCCCTAGGATTTCCTTGTAAATAAAGTGTATCTCCATTTATTAAATAAATAAAAGATTACATGACTCTCCCAAGCTCACATAGTCCATATACCCTTGGGTTGGAAAGTTAGATTCCCCACCTCAAATCCTTGATCTTACCGATCAGTTTCCCTGTCTCTTCCCTGTTGATCTTGGGAAGGCATCAGGACACGAAATTAGTGTTGTCCTACAGATAGACGAATTCAGAACTGGAATATGAAAAGCTGGACTAGTTTTCTCCCTTTAACAATACTAGAATTCTTTCCCTGCTATTACTACAATTCCCTTCTCTGGAATTATTATTATTATTATTATTATTATTTGTGGTACGCAGGCCTCTCACTGTTGTGGCCTCTCCCGTTGCGGAGCACAGGCTTCGGACGCACAGGTTCAGCGGCCATGGCTCACGGGCCCAGCCGCTCCGCGGCATGTGGGATCTTCCCGGACCGGGGCACGAACCCATGTCCCCTGCATCGGCAGGCGGACTCCCAACCACTGCGCCACCAGGGAAGCCCTGTTTATCGTTCTTGCTGAGGGTAACAGGATTAGAAACGAAATGTTGGGACCTCCCTGGCAGCCCAGTGGTTAAGACTTCGCGCTTCCAATGCAGGGGGCACAGGTTCCATCCCCGGTCGGGGAACTAAGATCCCACATGCTGCGCAACGGGGCCAAAAAATAAAATACATAAAAATAAATTTTAAAAAAATATTTAAAAAAAAAGAATTTAAGGAAAAGTCATGAAATATAGTGTTTGCCTACCAAGATCAACAATTTACAAATAGTTTATGCTCTAGACAGTAAGGATATTAAAAACAGATATCAGCCCGGCCGTCGCTCGCTCCCTGCTCCTGGCAGCCCTGAGGGAGTGCGGGCCGGGGTCGGCCCCCAAGAATAGGAGGTGCAGGAGAAACAGGTAAGGGACCCGGAGGGGGGTCCCCAGAGATGGCGTGGGCGAGCGGACACGGCCTGTGGACCGCTCCCCAGGGGTCCCGGGGCAGAGACGGCAGCCCCCATGCCCCCCGCGGCATGGCGTTTGGCCACAGAAAATGGTCTGCGAGTCGAAGCGTGGCGGCGGCGCACGTGCAGCAAGAATCGGGAGAAGCAGGAGACAGCGAGGACAGGCCCAGGAGCAATGGCGTCCAAAGAGGAACAAGCAGTAAAACTCGCAACGTGGAACATGCCAACCAGGAGAATGAAAACGAGGATGAAAAGGGGCAAGATGCTGATAAAGGAGCACCCGTGGCCCTTTGGAAGCTGGTGAATATTGTGCACCTAGAGGAAATCGTAGGCGGTTCTGCATTAGGCAGCCCATCCTGCAGTGTAGATGGGACATGACTCAGAGTCTTAGAGAGCCACAGGTAAGGATGAGAGAAGAGAATATGGAAAGGATTGGGGAGGAGGTGAGGCAGCTGAGGGAAAAGCGGTGAGTCATAGTCTGCGGGCAGTTAGCCCTGACCCCCCTCACCATGACCATCACGATGAGTTTTGCCTTATGCCTTGAATCCTGATTTTTCCCTGAAGTGAGTAGGGAGACATACTGTTTCCTAAACTTACATGTTTGTGACGTACCTTTGTTGTAAACCTTTTGGTGTTACTTGTTTCTTGTGGGTCTCCTATTACCAGCTTCTAACTGAATGTTGTGTTTCTGACACAATCTGTAAGTTTCTATCAGCAGGAGAGTTTTACCTATTGCATGGAGAGATGTTCATTATATATTGTGAAGTCAATAAAACAGTTAAAAAAAGCAAAAAACAAAACAAACAAAAAGACAAACAAACAGATACTAGAGAGCTATTTACCAAGCCATTTTCCTCTGCCGCCAGGACACACAGCTGGCTTTGTTTCCCTGGGGCGTGGCCATGTCACTGAGTTCAGGTCAATGGAATGTGGGAGTCATGAGACACATCACCTCCAGACCTGTCTCAGAAAGCCCCTTCCCTATTCCCTCATCTGCCACCTAACGCCAAGATCCAGTAGAGTCCTAAGGCCCTAAGAGATGCTTGAGGCCTTCATCAGGAAAGCCTGGGTGCCTGAGTGACCACATGGAGTTGGGGGAGTATCAAGGACAGGGCTCTGGGAGTGGTCTGTTCCAGGGCAATGGAAAGTAGAACGAGTATTAAAACTTATACTGATATCTCTTCAGGGAGGTGTACTTTATCACTGATGTTATTTAGAAAAGTAGGTTCTGGGGAAGCTTCACTTTCACTCATCACTTTCAAATGCTCCACAGGCACTGCCTCTCTTTACGCCCACACCCAGTGCAAATACTCCCACCGCCCACTCTCAGCATCCACTGGTTCTGAGGAGCACCCCCAGCTCCAATCCCCCAACTTGGACTCATATGTAACAGTAATAACCATTTTTAGAGAAACCACTGAGATAATATAAAAATAAGTAGAAGGATGAAGATATATATGTGTTTTGCAGGTAAAGAAAGAATATCAGAGACTGAAAGAATTATTGGATTCAGATTTATTGGGACTTCCCTGGTGGTCCAGTGGTTTAGACTTCACCTTCCAATGCGGTGGGTACAGGTTCCATCCCTGGTCAGGGAGCTAAGATCCCACGTGCCTCACAGCAAGAAAAACAAAACAAAACATAAAACAGAAGCAATATTGTAACAAATTCAACAAAGACTTTAAAAAATGGTCCACATCCAAAAAAAAACATCTTTAAAAAAATCTATTAATTGCCCACTTAGTCCTGTCTCTGAGCAGTGTATTTGCCAAATATGCACAATCTAACAACTGAATACTATTTTAAATTTTATTATTATTATTCTTATTTGCCTTTGAACATGTATAGGAATATGCAGTGCATACCAATCCTGTTTTAATCTCATTTCAATTTCTCTTGTTTCCTTGGTCTCTACTCAAATGTCTCCTTCTCAGTGAGATCTTCCTCGATCATCCTTTTGTCAACTTCCACTTCTTCTCAACCATCCTTGTTGTTTTTTTTTTAATTATTATTATTTTATTATTATTTTTTTTGGCTGTGTCAGGTCTTAGTTGCGGCACACGGGATCTTCACTGAGGCATGCAGGCTCTTCGTTGTGGCTCGCAGGCTTCTCTCTAGTTGCAGGGTGCAGGTTTTCTCTTCTCTAGTTGTTGCGCGTGGGTTCCAGAGCGCTTGGGCTCAGTAGTTTGTGGCACACAGGCTCTCTAGTTGAGGCGAGAGCTCAGTAGTTGTGGTGCGGGGGCTTAGTTGCCCTGAGGCATGTGGGATCTTGAAAGGTGGATTCTTTACCATTGGACCACTAGGAAGGTCCCTCAACCTTCCTTGTTTTTATGAGTATTGATAGTTAGGAGTGAAAATAATAAGTAGGGTACTTAGTATTATTGAAATGATACGTATATAAAATGTACTTACATGTCTGTGGTTATATTATGTCAATGGTTCTCAGAAAAGGGAATCCATTATAACCGTAAAAACAATTAAGGACCACAAAAAAGAGCTTCTGTTTAAGTGGCTTATAAATATCTACACTTACACAGAGTTTAAAATGGAGACATTTATAAAATATTTATTTTTAATTTAATCATCATAATAAATTCATATATTTTAATATATAGCATATCTTTATTAAAAAGTTTATATTTTCCAAAAGGACAAAAAAATTGCATTGCATTGGGATTACCAATGTTTAGATTTTTGCAAGTCTCTTTAACATATGACTGATAGAAAACTGCTGAAATATATTTTCTTCTACATTAAATCTGTTGCTGTGTCACATACCACATAGCCTCTGGAAAACTCCAATGAACAATTGTAAGAGAATGAGAGTGACCTGAAAAATAATAACTTAGTATTATTATTAAAAGAGTTTGATCTCCCAGGACCCCTTGTAAGAATCTTAGAGTTCCACAGTGGCCCATGGACCATGCTTTGAGAACAACAGTATTATGTCAATGTGTGTGTGTGTGTGTATAAAAGTTCTCCTCTGAAATCATTAAATATAGGCCAGAGGTGGCCTTGGATTAAAATGTGAAACATACACAGGGGGTTCCAAAACCAAGGGTGCAGTTCAATATCATACACGTTACCAATATCATCATCTCAACAACTGAAAAAAAGAAATCTCCCTATTATATGACTAGATGAAGGTTATTTAATGAAACTCAATGACCGTTCTTAATAAAAATTTAAAGTAAAATAAGTATAGAAGAAAACTATTTAGGTACAAAAAAATAATTTACAATGCCAAGAGCAAGTGCAGTTCTAAAATACGGATGCAGGAATTCCCTGGCGGTCCAGTGGTTAGGACTTGGTGATGTCACTGCCGAGAGCCTGGGTTCCATCCCTGTTTTGGGAACTAAGATCCCACAAGCTGTGTGGCACGGCCAAAAAAAAAAATCATTAAAAAAATAAAAATAAAATAAAATAATGGATGCTAATGACATTTCCATTAAAATCCAGGATAAACAAAAATATGCCTGTCACATGCAGTCAGTCAGCCTTGCTTTGTGTCAACCCCCCTAAGTAGCGACAAAAATAATAAAATGAACCAATCCTAAATATTTCCAAAGAAGAGAGAAAACACATTCATTTGCAGAGAACATGATTGTTTTGCCAGGAAACGTGAGACGGGCTCTTGAAATACAACAAGCAGTATTAAGATAGTAAGATGAGATACTTTGTGAGGTGGCTAGATGTATCAACAATATGTAAAAATATAGCAGTTTTTATGTGCTCTCTGTGGTAGCTACTGGAAATTAGAGAGGAACTAGGATATCCCCAGAGTGAAATCAGCAAGATGGCGGAAGTCCCAGCCTTTATTCCCTCGCAGAAAGACTGACTTAACAATGATACATGGGGCTTCCCTGGTGGCACAGTGGTTAAGAATCCGCCTTCCAATGCAGGGGATACGGGCTCAATCCCTGGTCTGGGAAGATCCTACATGCCGTGGAGCAACTAAGCCCGTGCGCCACAACTACTGAGTCTGCGCTCTAGAGCCGCGAGAGCCACAGTTACTGAGCCCATGTGCCATAACTACTGAAGCCCGCACGCCTAGAGCCCGTGCTCCACAACAAGAGAAGCCACTGCAACGAAGAGTAGCCCCCGCTCACTGCAAATAGAGAAAGCCCGTGCACAACAAAGACCCAATGCAGCCAAAGATAAATAAATAAATATTTTAAAAACAAAAAAAACAATGATACATGAAACAAAACACCTTTATGAGAGGTCCAGATTCCTGTTAAAAAGTTTCAATACACCAGATGAGCACAATATGGACTCTCATGTAAAGAAGAAAGTGTATCTCCATTTACTGAGACTTAAGATGAATTGGTTCTCTCAAGCTGACATAGTCCATATAGCCCAGGGCTGGCAAGCCAGAGCCACACCTCAAATTCTTTATTTTATTGATTGGTTTCTCTGCCTCTCTCTCTATTGATCGTGGGAAGGCATCAGGTTCCCAATTAGTGGTCTGCCACAGATAGACAAATTCTAAACTGGATTCTAGAAAGCTTTTCTCCCTTAAACAATACCGCAGCACATGACTTCTGCCCTCTTCCCACCTTCCTATCTTCATCAGTGCCTTCCATTAGAGAACCTAATGAGAAGGCAGCTGGCAAGAGAGACTGAGATTGGGACTTCCCTCTGGTGAAGTGGTTAAGAATCTGCCTGCCAATGCAGGGGACACGGGTTCAATTCCTGGTCTGGGAAGACCCCATATGCCATGGAGCAACTAAGCCCGTGCTCCACAACTACTGAGCCTGAGCTCTAGAGCCCACGAACCACAACTACTGAACCTGCGTGCTCTAGGGCCTGCATACCGCAACTGCTGAGCCAACTGCTTCTCCTGAGATGAGGAGCCCATGTACCACAACGAAGAGTAGCCCCTGCTCACCGCAACTAGAGAAAGCCCACACACAGCAATGAAGACCCAACACAGCCAAAACAAATAAATAAATAAATAAATAATTTAGAAAACCTTCATTTTCATTCAACCTGTCATGGACACCATAGGGTTACTCCTTTCTTCTCAAGGGGAAAGATGGCGAAAATCTGCTATTTCCATTATCATAAGTGGCACTTGTGTTTGCAGAGGACTCAAACTCCCCTATTCAGGAAGGGACCAGTGAAGGGGTTGTGACTTGCTGTCCTCAGGGGTCTCCTGCCCCTGTGGGGATGCCCTACAATGAGAATGTGTATCTCAAGGACACGTCAGCTCACCTTACTGTGGGAAGGGCAGGAAGAGTTGTTAACACCTGGCTTCACTGCTACAAGGCAGCTCTCCCTCAGAATTGCTTTTGGTATCATCCGTTCCCTAGGTAGAACAGACGTATTGGAACAGTGCCTCACCTTGGTCTGGCAGTCTTGACTCCTGCAGAAAAGGACTTCGGATGGAGGGAGAGTCCTTGACATTCAAGTGTCTTCTACATGGTAAGGGAACCCTCTGGAACACTGCCTGGAAATCAGGAGCCCATGACAGTTTCATTAATGCAGTGCTCCTCCAATCCTTCAAATGCAGCCTACATGTTCTTCTTGACATGGGAGGGTTCGCAACCACAAAAGATCTGCTTATTGTAGTTTCTTTAGTCCCTACATTGTCCCTGACTTTATGTATGTATGGTCTTGCCACAGCTTTGGGGCCAGTGGAATATATGGGTATAATTTCATGTTAAAGGCTGTGCATGTCTGTTGGAATTTTTCTTCCATGTATTGAAACCTTTGGCCTGTGTCTTTGTGAGAAAAGTCTCCAAAAGAATGTATATAAAGTAAATCAAGTAATGCATCAACAATAAGTGCATCTGGTGTATATCTATATAATGGAATACTACTCAGCCATAGAAAAGAATGAAATTTTGCCATTTGCAACCTCATGTATGGACTTGGAGGGTATTATGCTCAGTGACATAAGTCACACAGAGAAAGACAGATATTGTATGGTATCACTTATATGTGGAATCTTAAAAATACAACAAATTAGTGAATATAACAAAAAACAGACAGACTCACAGGTATAGAGAACAAACTAGTGGTTACCAGTGGAGAGAGGGAGGGTGGGAGGGGAAATATAGGGGTAGGGAATTAAAACTATTATGTATAAGCTACAAGGGATATATTGTACAACACAGGGAATATATCCAACAGTTTATAATAACTATAAATGGAATAAAACCTTTAAAAATCATGAATCTATTGTACACTTGTAACTTATAAAATACTGTACACCAACTATACTTCAATTTTAAAAAAAAGTGCATCTGGGTAATGGCATGATGGTCTTCTACTATACATATCATTATAAAGTTTCTGTTTGAAGTTAATTCCAAATACAAAGTTAAAAATTGTATTATTGGGGCTTCCCTGGTGGCGCAGTGGTTGAGAGTCTGCCTACCGATGCAGGGGACGTGGGTTCGTGCCCCGGTCCGGGAAGATCCCACATGCCGCGGAGCGGCTGGGCCCGTGAGCCATGGCCGCTGAGCCTGCGCGTCCGGAGCGTGTGCTCCGCAACAGGAGAGGCCACAACAGTGAGAGGCCCACGTACCGCAAAAAAAATAAAAAATAAAAAAGCTTCTCCCTTACACAGAGCAATGTAAACAAAGACGAACAAAGGGTGTTGCTCACCACCCAGTCCTACAAGGATTAAGTCACTGAGGAAATTAGAACAATAACAGGATACTCTGTGCTTTGGAGAAGCAGTCCCCTTAGATAGACACATCTCGGGTAGAATTTTAATGAACCCAGATTCTTGCATCTTCCTATACACACAAAAAAATACCAAACCATTAACTGAGATATCTGCTCCTTGTGACTACCCGTAATCTCTTACTGAGATGTATGCTTGCCTGCACATATTCCACAGCCAAAAATCATATATATATACTGGCTTCTCCCCTGCCTCTTCAGAGCGGTTCTCTCAGAGCTCCTGAGAGGCTAGAGTCCTCAGTAAGGTCCCCAAATAAAACCCAAACTCACAGCACTTACATTGTGCGTTTTTCCTTCAGTCAACAGCAGAATGGCAAGAGAGTGGGGCTGGGCTATCATTGGGATTCTGTCCCCACAGAGCTCACCACAAGCCAGCAAGGAAAGAAGAAGAGAAGCACACAATTAGAATTCTGTGTAATGCGTTCCACACTGGTGTGCACACAGGGTAACAGCAGAGGGACTCAAGGAAGGCTACCCTGGATGGAATGACTTCTGAACTTGAACTTGAGAAGACTGGGGGATGGGGAATAAGGAAGAGAAGGGAGTTCCAGGTGGAGGAAACACACAGCAGCATACATGCTGGTAGGGAGTGATGAGACTGATGTGTCTGGGAGCTGCAGGTAGCGCCATGTGTCTGAACAAACGTCGGGCCTGGGGCAGGGTGCTACAAGATGCCTGGAAGAAGGAACCACAGTTCCATCTGTCAAGTTGGAAGCACCTAGAATAGTCCTGTGAACATCTAATAAGCAGATTTGGAGCTATCAAGAGAGCCCTGGGCTGGAGACAGGGCTTTAGTGATCATAAAAATTGTAAGTGAAGCCATGAGTGTGGTTTAAATTACCAAGCTCATGAAGAGAGAAGAGAATTGACTGTCAGAAACGTCTAGACAAACAGAAGGAAGGGAAGCCACCAAGGAGACTTATAAAATAAGGGTAGAGATATAAGAGGGGTCACAGTGGAAAGGAGGGGTGAAGTAAAACCTGCAGAGTCAAGCGAGGTAAGACATGAAAAGGGCTTATTAGACGTGACCGCTTGGAATCCAGCCCGTGGCTTCTGTCTCCTGTGAAACAGGAAGTGAACATGTCTGCTGAGAGAGAGGACAGGGATTCTCATGCAGGTTTGAGTTCAGGTTTTAATCTGGCTGACTATCCAAGGCCACATCACAAAGGCTTCAGCTCCTCTGCCTTCCTTCCTACAGGATCTGGCGGTGGGGTTTCTGCTGAGCATTACGTCTTCCGTTGACTAAGGTGGAGGTTGCTTCAGACACACCAGAATTCCAGAGTGAGGGTCACACCTAACACTGACCCTGCAGCCTCTGGAGATGGGTGTTCTAATCCTCCCGGGTGCAAGACCACAGGAGGTAAGGAAGAGGGGGTTTTGAGGACAGATATGAAATGCAAGGTAAGAATGAAAACCTGTCTTTTAAACTTAGTGGTTGAGTGGGCACTGTCGACCGTGGAGAGAAGCGTTCCAGTGGTCTACTGTGGCAGTGGCTGGAATGGAGTGCGTGGAGGAGTGAGTGGGTGATGGAACGGGGCAGAAGGAGAGGACATCGTTGGCAAATTCTCTGGACTTCATCAAGGCGTTGCCTTTAGAGATTGTTACTGTAACTTCTGGGTCCCCCACAATGATGGACACAGCGATAATACAAAATTATGAATTTGGGCACCAAGCCTCATTGCCCAAGCATAAAATAGGCCAGTGTTAAACCCCCAGTGGGCCATACAGCTATGGAGAGTGTCTGCTGGTTTGAGGCATCTCCAGCCCTCACAGTTCCCACTGAAAGTTGATGGTTCTGGTTTACAAGTCAGGGGCGTGTGAGTTTAAGGGAATCTGCTCATGGGATCTGCCCAACCTTGGGTAAACTTGACAAAGGAAATGATTAACAGAATTGCCTGGAGCAGGGCTTCCCTGGTGGCGCAATGGTTGAGAGTCTGCCTGCTGATGCAGGGGACACGGGTTCGTGCCCCGGTCGGGGAAGATCTCACATGCCGCGGAGTGGCTGGGCCCGTGAGCCATGGCCGCTGAGCCTGTGCGTCCGGAGCCTGTGCTCCACAACGGGAGAGGCCACAACGGTGAGAGGCCCACGTACCGCAAAAAAAAAAAAAAAGAAAGAAAGAAAAAGAAAACAACAACAACAAGTAATAAAAAAAATTTAAAGAGAGAAAGAAAGCAAAGAAAAAATAAAACAAGCAAAAAAACAAAGAAAAAAGATATCACGGAAGCAGAAGCAGAGCAGTTGTGTACAAATGGGGGGAAATGGGAATGATAACACCCTTACCTACATTCCAGAGTGTTATAAGAAGTGCAGACAGGGCTTCCCTGGTGGCGTAGTGGTTGGGAGTCCATCTGCCGATGCAGGGGACACGGGTTTGTGCCCCGGTCCAGGAGTATACCACATGCCGTGGAGCAGCTGGGCCCGTGGGCCATGGCCACTGGGCCTGCGCGTCCGGAGCCTGTGCTCCGCAACGGGAGGGACCACGGTGGTGAGAGGCCCGCGTACCGCAAAAAAAAAAAAAAAAAAAAAAAAGAAGAAGTGCAGACAATTATACCCCAGAATACCCTCTGGGACAGGAAAGGAGCAGAGATGAGTAGCCTGCAAGCAGCCAGGTCCTGAGGGAGCCAAGGAGGGGTGCATAGCTTCACATATCCCATAATCCATTGCCCAATTTCACAGCCAGTTCTCCTTGTGAGAAGGGGACAACCTCTCTCCTACAGGCAGGCGAAGAGTGGGTTATAAGCAGCTCCAATCCAAGCAATGCAGGGACCATAATGATCATCTCAATTATGTTTACAATTGCCAAGAGTTGTAAACAATCTAAATAACCACCAATTGCTATACACGAACTGACACAGAATGGGGTCCAAGATGCATTACTGAGTGAGAAGAGGAAGTTACAGAACTCTACAGAGCATGATCTTATCTATATCAGAGTGGCTGCGGATGGAGAAAGCTCCCCCCAGTGGCCAACATTATAATCGCAAGTCCTCTACCAGGTGATCCTTAAGGGAACAGTGCTGGATTGTGGCCAGAGAGCTGTAACCGCGTCCTGTACCTATGGACTGGAGTGGATGGCAGAAGGTGGCCTGGAGGACACCTGCTTAATTTCATCTACCCCTGGGAAGGGCAGTAAGAAATAATGCCTCTCTGAAAGAAGTCCCTTCAGCCTAGTCTGTAAATTCCCAGCCAAAGGAGTGTCTCGTTTATCCCATTAGAAAAGGGCTGAGAGTCAAACCCTGCTATCACCATGTTCCTCACCCTCCTTTATCAGCCACGGCACAAACGTTATTAATAAACTGCTTGGCAAAAAGCCTGTGACAAAGAGGGAGGGGGTGCCAGACACAATCATTGCCCCTGGAGAACTACAGTCTAGGATGAGAAGATGATAGATTAAAAGATATTGATATTGACAAATTTAAAACATAGGGTTAGTAATACATTAATAGAACAAACAGGATTTTATTTATGATTTACATCTTAGTTCTTTCCAAAAATATTTGAGTTACAGTATTAGAATGGAAGGAGGTGCTGAATCATTTAAGACAGAGACAGCCCAAGACTTGGAGATGGAAGGACAGTAATGCAAACACGAGCTATTGATCTCCAACTTTCAGAGTCAATCTATAGTCAAAGCACTTAACCTGTGACAAAGGAGGCAAGACTATACAATGGAGGGAAGACAGTCTCTTCAATAAATGGTGCTGGGAAAACTGGACAGCTACATGTAAAAGAATGAAATTAGAACACTCTTTAACACCATACACAAAAATAACCTCAAAATGGATTAAAGACCTAAATGTAAGACTGGACATTATAAAACTCTTAGAGGAAAACATAGGCAGAACACTCTCTGACATAAATTGCAGCAATATCTTTTTCGATCCATCTCCCAGAGTAATGGAAATAAAAACAGAAATAAACAAATTGGATCTAATTAAACTCAAAAGCTTTTGCACAGCAAAGGAAGCCATAAACAACCCAAAAAGACAACCCACAGGATGGGAGAAAATATTTGCAAACAATGAGACTGACAAGGGATCAATCTCCAAAATTTACAAACAGCTCATGCAGCTTAATATCATAGAAACAAACAACGCAATCAAAAAATGGGCAGAAGACCTAAATAGACATTTCTCCAAAGACATACAGATGTCAAGGGGCACATGAAAAGATGTTCAACATCGTTAATTATTAGAGAAATGTAAATCAAAACTATAATACGATATCACCTCACACCAGTCAGAATGGCCATGATCAAAAAATCTACAAACAATAAATGCTGGAGAGGGTGTGGAGAAAAGGGAAGCCTCCTACACTGTTGGTGGGAAAGTAAATTCGTATAGCCACTGTGGAGAACAGTATGGAGGTGCCTTAGAAAACTAAAAATAGAGTTACCTATTGTATGATCCTGCAATCCCACTCCTGGGCATATATCCAGAGAAAAACATGGTCCGAAAGGATACACACATACCCCCAATGTTCACTGCAGCACTGTTTACAATAGCCAAGACATGGAAGCAACCTAAATGTCCATCAACAGAGCAATGGATAAAGAAAATGTGGTATATACATATAGAATGGAATATTACTCAACCATTAAAAAAGAATGAAATAATGCCATTTGCAGCAACTTGGATGGACCTAGAGATTATCATGCTAAGTGAACTAAGTCAGACAAAGGCAAATATTATATGATATCACTTACATGTGGAATCTAAAGTACAATTCAAGTGAACTTATTTACAAAACAGAAACAGGCTCCAGACATGGAGAACAAATTTATGGTTACCAAACGGGGAAGGGGAGAGAGGGATAAATTAGGAGTATGGGATTAACAGACACAAAACATATAAATTAGATAAACAGCAAGGTCCTACTGCATAGCACAGGAAACTATATTCAATATCTTGTAATAACCTATAATGGAAAAGAATCTGAAAAAGAATTTGCATATATATGTATTATATATATAATGGAATCACTTTGCTGAAACTAGCATAATATTTTGAATCAACTACACTTCAATAAAAATAAAGTAAAATAAAGAAAAAATTTAAAGGGTTGCCTCCTGGCAGTAATGCCAGGGACTGGAGAAGTGGAGGGGGCATGGGGACAGAAGACTATGACTTTTCACTTTAAATTCTTCTATATCATTTTTTTTAACTGTACAGCGTGGAATAAATTTATGTGGCTTCTTTCCCTCTCCCGTATTTCTCTTTATAGCATGACTGCACTACCAATGAGACTTGTAGACCTCAAATTTTTGGCTTTTGAGTTTAAAAACCACAGTCCAGGTATAAATAAAAACTATTTCTAGGAATCCAACCGCAGGCAGAATCTATTTGCACTCACACATTTCCCATCCTGACTGATTAAAAATTCTCTGGTCAGCAGGGAAGAGGAGAAAGCTGGATCTAAGATCTTCTAAGAACAATCATGGGACATGTTTAGGTGGAGGTCCTAAAAGCTGCCTCATGACCTGTTTCTCAACAAATTCATCCCCTGGAGTCAGGGGTACTCGAACTCCTAAATGAGTTCGGGAATCTCAGAATAGAGAGGTCTGAGTCCCATTTCTTGTATGAAAGTCCTGGGGGGCGGGGGGCAGCAAGCCCCAAGACGTTTTTGGCTTTTTTTTTTTTTTATTGGCTGCACCGGCTCTCAGTTGTGACACACAGGATCTCATTGCTGCGTGTGGAATCTTCATTGCAGCATGCAGGATCTTTAGTTGTGGCATGCGGGACCTAGTTCCCCGAGCAGGGATCGAATCCAGGCCCCCTGCATTGGGAGCACGGAGTCTTAGCCACTGGACCACTAGGGGAGTCCCCTGCAAGACTTTTGCACACCCTAGAAGGGCTGGAGGGAGCTCACCGATTCCCACTCTGCCCCCAGTGGGACCTGTGGGAAAGCCTTTTGCCCACGTGGCTGAGAGTGGTGGAGCTGGGGAGTTGCTACCCAGTGACCCTGGGAGGACCTAAAGCCATAGACAAGAGGATGAAACAGACACACTCTGGCCACTACGGCCAAAGACCAGGGGGGACTCGGGTTGTCCGCGGAGTGGCTGAGGTTAGAAGAGATGAAGGTTGTAAAGCAGTGCGTTGGTAGCTCCTCCTCGTGAACCTACAGGGAATGTTAGCTGTTCCTTCCTTTTCTTCTTCTCTTCCTCCTTCCCTCCCTCCCCTTCAATCCCTTCCTCTGTCCCGATAACACGCCCCACCCTGCCCCTCCCACTTCCTCCTGCTCTGGTCCCACCTCCTCACTCTGCCCCTGGGAGCCCTCCCAATTCCTCTCCTAGAAAACCAAGAGCCACTGTGTTTAGAATCACCTCCTTGGAGCTCTAGGCAACCTCTGATTTTAAATGGTGTTATCAGTCACACAAATTGGTCATCCCTCCCTTCCAAATCCTACTAAAATGATAACAGATGATGTTAAAAAGTATATTAGCCACAAGGACAGGGAGAAATGGAGAGAAGACCCTGGCAGGTAAAAGAGGTCACTTTGGAAGATGGAAAGCAAACGGCAGATAAAAGGAAGTTACACTCTACCTAGAGGTGAATCAGTTTACTCAGGTGAAGCCCTGAGAAGCTCCGTACTTGGAGCACAGGAATTACCAAAGGTGGGGAGACAGGGGTGACAAGTAGCTTCAGGTTGTCTACCTAGTATCCTGTCACCCTTCTTTCCTACCCAGAGAACTTGGTTTTATTCAGGGATACAGGGTGCCCTGTTAAAAATAAAAACTCCTTTTGGAATTAAATAAAGGCCATCTGAAAAAAAAACAAAAAACTCCACCCTAAGACTCTTGCCACTAGGGGCAAGCTCTGTGTCAGGAACACATATATATATATATTAGTTTTTATTTCACAAGCCTCATCTAGCCAGATGGGTACCAATGCATGCAACCAGAAACTCTGACTAATACAAACTGTCTGGTGTCTACAGCTAGTTGATAATCTCCCTACAGTCACCTTGGATTTTTGAGAACTTTCATATTCCTCTAAGCACCTCCCAGCACAGACAATGCTACATCAGGTTGTGCCCAGTGGAATTAGGGAAGCATATTCAGGGGAGAGTGTGTGGTTGTGAAGCCTACAGTGTGGTGTTGTGGCTCCTTGCCAGGCACAGGGACAAACAGTGAACAAAACAGTCCAAAGACAGAAGCCCACCGGACACCAGATGAATTCCGATGAGACACTAAAGCTTTTGGCTGGCTGCCTATGTGCTTTCTCCACTTCTCCCAAAATGGGTGCCAAGCAGGGTCCCTTATTGTCCCTAGAAAAACAGTTTAGCGGCCTGTCATCTTGAGAATTTACCCAGCCTGCCTTGCAGAGTTGCCTAATTCCAGTAAGCATTGTGTAGCTTACTTGGTTTCTTAAAGGGCCTTACATTTTAGAAGCTTATTTATTTGCTCTTTCTTTTCTGGATTTAGAAATTTGCATGCTATGTGCTTATGATGCAGGGAAACATTTCAAAGGGACTGATGACTGGAATCCTGTCCAAGGCAGTAACACAGCGATTGACTCCATTTAAAATCTGTGGCTCTCCGAAACTATTTTAGAAACAATTCTCATATTTTTTGTGAACTCTTGGTAGGAGAAAAGTCATAACTCATCGATACTCTTGAAACATAACTTATTTCCTGCTCCACCTCCAACATGTATCATACATAACCTTTGACCTAAAAAATCTACTTTATGGATTTTTCTTAGAGGATTAATCAAAAAATGCAAATAAGGACTTATGTATAAAAATGTTCCCTGAAGTATTATTTCTAATAGTACAACATGGAAAACATTTAATAGCATGGAAATGCTCACAAATAATGCTACCTGGGGTGAAAAAGTAAGAAATAGAGCATCTTAATAGTGAAAGGGAGAAATATACCAAAAAATTTAACTGTGAGTGTCTCCAAGTGGCAGAATTATAGCCATTTTAATTTTGTCCTTTATACTTTGCCATGCTTTGTCTATAACAAATACACCCCTTACCTGAAAATGTATTTTTCAGCTGAAAATGTATCCAGCTTAGACTTCTTAGGGTTGATTAATCTAGAAAAGGATCTTTCCTTATATAAGTATGTTCTCTTATTCAGATGTTGAGCTTTGAATTATAATTACTATCCATCAGTACCCTCAGGACCCCCAAACCTCAGCCCAACCCCTGTCCGATGCTGAAGCCCCCCCATCTGAATGAAGTTGGTCCATTTTTTATTCAATAAGCATTTTGAGGGCTTCCTTGGTGGCGCAGTGGTTAAGAATACGGCTGCCAACTCAGGGCACACGGGTTAGCCCTGTACCCGGAAGATCCCACAGGCCACGGAGCAACTAAGCCCGTGCGCCACAACAAGAGAAGCTACCGCGATGAGAAGCCCGCAGGTTGCAACGAAGAATATCCCCCACTCGCTGCAACTAGAGAAAGCCCATGCACAGCAACGAAGACCCAACACAGCCAAAAATTTTTAAAAATAAATTAAACTAATTTTTTAAGTTAAAAAACAAACATTTTGAGCAGTTACTGTGTACCAGGCTCTGTGCCAGGCCCAGAGCATAAAGCACTGAACACAACAGCCCAGATGGTGCCCATCATGGGGCTGTTACTACCTCTAAGCCACAGCCCTCAAGTAGGCACCAGTGTGACCCTGCCAGGAAAATGGATTCCAGGCACCTCTATCTGAAATCCAGGGTTTTTCTCCCATAGCAATAAGTTGTGCTCACTGATCAGCTCACAAATATCCAGACCACTCCAGTTTCATTCTTTCCAAGAGCTATTGCCCCAGACTTCTGGGAATTTGCTGTTTTGAGTTTCTGAACCATTTGTTCTTTATCCAACACACATTTATGAAAATCTTCAGAGAGCCAGGCACTGGTCTGGCCTTGTGTTGCAAATAGAACTGTCAAGGTTCCTGCCTGTAAGATGCTCATCACTTAGTCTGTGGACAGAAAAGCCCACCAAAGGACTACAATCAGCCCTGGGAATTTCCGTGGGAAAGATGTGGGTGGTGCTATGGCAGGAAGCTTAGCTGAAAGACGCCTCTTGGAACGGCTGCCTCTTCACTGAGAACTGCTATCCATGCTGCAAATTTATTTGGGGGGCCTAATTTTAATCGTTCCCAGCCTATTTCAATTCCCCTCAGCCTACCCTCCCAGATGGACTGAACTGAGCACTCTCACACTGGGCACTGAAACAAAAGCTCATTCATCATTCATGGAACGCTTGAATGAAAAAAAAGGAACACCAAAAATGGCACAAATTTCCCAACCTCGTAATCCCCTACTCTAGATCCCATGAAGAAGACTGTCACAAACGTCAGTTTGGATGAGTTTTCAAAGGACAAGATCTCACGAGCTCCTTCTGTATAAGTGGTTCTCAACGAGTGGTCCCCAGACGAGCAAAAGCAGCAGCATCTAAGAACTCATTAGAAATGCAAATTCTGGGCTTCCCTGGCGGCGCAGTGGTTGACAGTCCGCCTGCCGATGCAGGGGACACGGGCTCGTGCCCCGGTCCGGGAAGATCCCACGTGCTGCGGAGCGGCTGGGCCCGTGAGCCATGGCTGCTGAGCCTGCGTGTCTGGAGCCTGTTGCTCCGCAACAGGAGAGGCCACAACAGTGAGAGGCCCGCGTACCGCAAAAAAAAAAAAAATAAGAAGAAATGCAAATTTTTGGGTCTCCCACCCCCAGACCTACTGAGTCAGAAATGCTGGAGTGGGGCCCAGCAATCTGTATTTCATCTCCAAGTGATTCTGATGCTCAATAAAATCTGAGACCATGGCTCGGTTATATGGCTGTCACCCTTCCCATCACGGGGAGGGGCCCAGGGTCAGGGTCCAGGATTAGGGGCACCATCCCCCAGGAAGGATCTAATGTTGACTGTTCAACCCCAGGACATGACCAGTGCCCACATCTTTCACGAAATTCCCCCACCCTATCTATCAGAGCAGAAGCAATTGCTTATCTGTCCCTCTCTTTCAAAGCTGACACAGCAGAAGAGAAATGGACCCATATTTCTCTCAGTGCCTTGTTTCCTTCTAAGACCTCTTGAGACTTTTATTGACACAGCCAGCTTATCTTCCTGGGTGGGGCAGTTTAAGAAATCATTACATGTATGACTGGGTCTTACTGACCCATATAAAGTTATGCTTTGATCCATGCCACATTTTGAGCCAAAAGTACTCGCTGTTTGAACAGTCAACCCTCCATGTAAGGGGAGGAAAAGCAGCTAGGGAGTTAGGTTGTCCTATCATACTGAAACCTTAACCTCTTTTCTCAAACAGTGAATTTAGGTGAATTACAATTATAGCAGGATGAACTGAAGGTTTCCTAGTCAAGATTATGGTATAGCATATTTATGGCTGAAGGAGGCTTCCTTTCCATGGCCTTGACCTTAGGCTGATGTTGAATTTATCTGCATCCCCTGGCTTGCGCTGTCAAACTGGATCCCTAAGAGGTACCCCAGTGATAGAGTAATGTAGGCTGGGATTCAAAGTAGCTGCAGTTAACACAGCTTGAATATGACACACACATTCGACTACCCGGAGAAGAGATAGGAAGATGTTTCTAGAGTGACTTTTGTGTACAACAGTCCAGTGTTGAGAGAACTTTCATAGCTTAATAGCTGTCTAGGGGAAATTTTATAAATAGCAATTGCCAGATGTGGGGCTATGTTAGTCAGAGTGGTCAGAAAGTCAGTAAGATAACTTTGGTTGCTGATGCCTTCTGGCCCGCATCTCTGTGGTCTGGGAGAAAAGGCAGGACTTAAAAAAGGACTGAGTTCTCTCTGCACAATGCCCGCTGCTTACTTCTTCTAATTCAAAGCTTCAGGCCCCGTGAGTTTTTGCCGCTATTTTACATAACAGAATAATGTACCCTTTGGTTCATGTCACTAATCTAGTATCTTGCAGTTGTTTTACTGGGTAGAAGTGCAAACTTCTATTTGAAGGTCACTATGGTAACAGTAATCTAGGGCAGCTCCGGGGGAATACAATCAATCATCTAGGGGGGTCAGAGCCTTTCAGGTTCTGGGGCAGGGAGGAGGAAAAGTGTCACCAAAAAATTAGGTCACTTGTGGTTGAAGGAATTTAGAGCTGAGATCCTGAGGCTCAGAGGAGGGGTTTTCAGACTCTTCAGTGCACCCCAGGCACAGAACCAGACCAATTACAGAGGTTATCTTTCTGTTCTTTACCAAACGTTACGGGGAGACACAATTAAAAGGAAGAGAATGACTAGCAAGTCTGCGAAACATCTCGGGCAGAGGAAGGACTTCAGTGCGTGCAGCGGTGCTTTTCAGTTTTCAGTTACAAAACCGCGGCACATCACTTCTTGTATGTCGCCATCAACACCACCCCTCCGCCTCGTGAGGAGGAGGAGGAGTTCCCCGCATCCCACTAGGAAGCTCGCGTGCACAGAAGGCCAGCACAGCACCTGTCCTAGGAGCCGGGCGGCGAGAGTCGGATCTGCAGTGGCGAGGCCGGCAGCGGGGTTGCGCCGCGGCGGCGCGTTGGGGCTTTACGGTAATTCTCCGCGGCGCGCTGCCCCGCCCTCGTGCACAGGCGCAGAGCCGTTGCCGGCAGAGAGGTTGCGAGCACAGCCGTTTCCAGAGGGTCTTCGACTGGAGAGAGTGGACTGTGCAGGTTCCGAGGCCGACCGGGCGGTTCGGCCAAGCTCGAAGCCCCGGCGTCCGCCTCCTGCGGCGTCCTCGGTAAGTCGACGGCCCTGAGGGAGTCGCCACCCGAGACCCCGAAAGGCACACTCCCCGGTGCCGGGGGCTGGAGGCGGGAGGGCACTGGCGAGATCCAGCCCTCAGGCCGCCCCTGGCCCCGCGGCGGGGGTGGGAGCCGGGGACAAGTCCCAGGGAAACCGAGGCCCGACGTGGGGCCGGGGAGGAAGGCTGGAGCTGCGACCCCAGATGCCATCCCGGCCGGGGGCCCAGCACGGGACAGGAACCGGGTTACCCGGGGAAACGGAAGCCCGATGTCAGTGGGCGAGGAGGGTGCGCTGGCTCTGGGGCGCAGAGCATCCCACCGCCCCCGCGAAGTCGGCAGGTGCCCCGGGCCGGGGGCGGGCGCTCTGGGCTTTTCTTGCAGCGTTCAAACCCAGCCGCTTCTGTCCTCCGTACTCCCTGGGTCTCAGGAATTTGCCTGAGGCTGTAAACTCTGAGGGCTTTCCCCTCCCTGCGTAGAAATTGGACCTTGTCCCCGACGGGAGACTTAAGCCCCAGTGCGGTTTTCTTGGACCCGCTTGAAAAGACGCTTTCGTCTTCCTGATCCCTAGAATCCGTCGCCATGAACCCCGCCGTCGTCGTGGTCCACGGTGGCGGAGGCAGCAATATCTCCAAGGACCGCAAGGAGCGGGTGCTCCAGGGCATCGTCAAAGCCGCCACCGTGGGTTACAACATCCTCAAGGAGGGAGGGAGCGCAGTTGACGCTGTGGAAGGAGCCGTGACCGTCCTGGAAGATGATCCCGAGTTCAACGCAGGTAAATTTGCACTGCAACTGGTAACTGATGCCAAACCGGGTTAAGCTTCTACCCCAAGATAAATAGAACCTCTCTAAAGTGTCAATGAATCTCTTCAGCTTTATGGTAAAATCTAATATGCTGAAAAGATTTAGTTTTTCTCTCTTTACCTGTTGACCAAGTTGCTCTAAAGAATTTTAAAATTCATTATTCCCCCTTTTTTCTTTAATCTGCTTTCTAGAATTCACATACCAAGAGGGTTTGTTTGTTTGTTTGTTTGTTTGTTTGCGGTACGCGGGCCTCTCACTGTTGTGGCCTCTCCCATTGCGGAGCACAGGCTCCGGATGTGCAGGCTCAGCGGCCATGGCTCCGCGGCATGTGGGATCTTCCCGGACCGGGGCACGAACCCATGTCCCCTGCATCGGCGGGCGGACTCTCAACCACTGCACCACCAGGGGAGCCCCAAGAGGCTTTTTTTATTACATCTTTTTGTGGGGGAAGAGGGTAGACTACTGTTGGGTGGCAACCTTGGGAGCTTCAGGGTATAATTTGAATCGGTCCCCCATACAGGGAGGGCAGGGAGAGACCACGGGAAAAGGCAGACCTCTCCAGATTGGTAGGTGGCAGGTTTAATAAGCGTGGGAACTTACACAAGAGGCTTGCCTTGCAGGATAAGTAGACCTCTGTCCATGCTAACCAGAATCTTAAAAGTTTATATCGTAGCCTTATCTGGGCTCAGTCACATATACCATCCAGATGGTCTCAACACCACATCTCAAGGCTGTGTCCTGGGCAGCTTCTGGTGCAAGAAGACAAGCGGAGAGCACACTCCGAGGAAAGAGGAAGGGGTGAGGGGACTCCGATTGCCCCAGCGCTCCACCCCTCGTGACCGGCTCTTACAATCTCACACACTTTCTCTTCCACAGTGTGCCCTGAGCGGGCAATAACGGGTGGCTCATTTGGCGGCTGTCTGGCTGCATTGGAGGCAGATGCCACAGCATCGGGCACATACAGAAGAAAACACGGGTTAAGACAATAATTCCCCAGATCACGGATACCTTTCTCCACTGAGAGCCTCATGATTCAGACCATTGTTACTAAGTCCCCTAGGCTGGGAGCCAGATCACTCAGAGCATTCACTTGTGTCCTGTGATTTAATAAAGGCAACACATTAACAGACTCATCGCGTATGAGCGCACAGCATCCTATTTGGATATAATGGCCTGGGTGCCTCTTTGCAAGGCAGTAATAATGGCCAAGGCCTTTCTGTTTTGGAGGAGAGCTTGTCTCCTTAGAGACATGTCAGTGCGCTGGAAGAACAGGCTTTGTTGGTTGTCATTCAAGGCTTGGTGAGTGCATTTAGTAGGAGGCTCTGTGTGTGCTGTCATGTGCTCTCCAGGCCCATGGAGGGCTCAAAGACAGCAGCCAAAAGGTCATTCCAGTGGGAAACAGAACATGCCCACCTGGCCTTGAGGAGAGGGAAGTCAGCAGCCTTAGGAATTTGACCTGGTTTTATATACCATACATGTTAGCCGGGGGAGGTAGTGCTGTCAGGCTTGAGGAGATGGACTGGTGGCAGGATACGTGAGACCAGAACCCTCACCTTCTCCTCTTTTCCAGTGGTGCGCATCCCATTCCAGGTATAATGCATTTCAACGGGCCCAGCTTGGGGCAGGCCAACAGGAACCCAGTGGAGATTGAGTAGTTCCCCTCACCCATTCTGTTAGAGTGTCCCAGTGCAAATTCCAGGAGATAATCTCCTTTCCCAGGTGTGATGCAGTTTGGTGTTCTCAGCACTGTAGCACGTTGATCCATGGTGAAAGTCAGGGCAGCGGCTGTTTCCTGACATACTTTTTTGGTATCGGTGCTTCCGTAGGGGTCCCCAGTCTGGGATATGGGGCAACAGCCCTACTCGTTGACCATTCAGATGTATGAAAGCCTTGGACAGTACTTCAGTACCCCCAGCCACAGTGGCTTTATCTGTTAGTAATTTAAGGTACTGCTTTAATATTCCATTTTTCCTTTCTCTCAGCCCTGCTGCTTGTGGGTTATAGAGGAGATAGAACCTCCATTCGGTGCCATGTTCTTTTGCCCAGTCTTGCATATCACAATCCACAGTCTTTGAAATGTGACCCCAGTCACTATCTATTTGATGAGGGTACCCCTACACGGTACTTAGCTTCTCTAATCCCCTAACAGTGGCGGCCTGTTTACATGGGGACAGGGGAAAGCTTGGGTTAAGCCAGATGTGGAGTCCACACAAACCAGGGAATGTTAGAACCCTGTCTCAGAGGGAGGAGGCCAGTATAGTCAGTTTGCCAATCCCTTACCAGTTAGGAACTCTGGTGGGTGGCCTCAGACTCCTTTGGCAGTTGCCATGGGCATTGTTTACAACACACAGGACATGCTGTTATTGCATTAACCAAGTCACTGTATTTCAAGGGCAACCGGACATCTTTGGCAATATGCCGCCCCACCCGAGCTCTGTGGTGGCCACTCTTTCCATGCATCCAATCTGCTGTATCTCCTGAAGGGTCAGTTGCTAGGGATTGAACCCAAGCTAGGGCATCAGCTTCCTGATTGCCAGGGGGTGTCAGTGCCTTATGAGCCAGGACATGGAAGACAGTGAGGATTGCCTCAGTCTCTTGCAGGCAAACCCAAATGTCACCTCCACACATCCTGACCCCACAAAGGCCCACTCGTTAATCATCCACCCTTCAACTTCCTGTTTTCAGAGCCATAGGGTTAATCTCTTTAGAACAGCCCAGCTGTCAGTGCAAGGGGTTAGCGGCCAGGGACCAGGAGTAACAACCAGCCAAAGGGCTCTGAGTTCAGCCCGCTGGCTGCTGCAGTTCATCCTTCCTGAGAGGCTCCACCTGGAGCTCTGTGTACACCACTGCTCTAGGGGCAGTACGTGGGGTTCCTGCCCCCTTCCAGAGCTGAGACCAAAATCCCAGGAGCACTCTCCCCTTCTGTTTTCTCTGCCACAGTGCCTGCCCTATACCTACCAGAGTCACAGACACATCTAACTCAAATGGTAGCCCTGCTTGGGAGACGCCCAGAGCTTTAATCTGCTTCACTAGTGCTTTTGCCTTCTCAAAGGCAGCTTGCTACTCTGATCCCCAGTCCCACCCAGTCCCACACGTGCCCTTTCTTTACTGCATACCATAAACTGTACCCATTTTAGGTTTTGAAAAATGTACATACCTGTGTAACCACACTACAACCAAGGTGTTAAAATTTCCGTCACCCCCAAACATTCCTTCCTGCCACTTTGCAGTTAATCCCCCCCTCCCGGCCCCAGCACCAGGCATCCACTGATCTGCTTTTGTCATAAATTTGCATTCTCTAGAATTTCATATAAATGCAATCACAAAGAGTGTATTCTTTTGTGTTTGGCTTCTTTCACTCAAATCAGTCCTTTTTTAGAGTAATAATCATCATAGCTACCATGAGTGTCTACTATGTACCAAACAGTGGTCTAAGAAACTTGCGTGATTAACTCATTTAATCTGCACCATAGTCCTATGAGTTAGGTGTAATTATTATCAGGCTCATTTCTCAGATGAGAAAACTAAGGCACAAAAAGTTTAAGTAACTTGCTGGAAGACACTCATTTCCTCTTTATTTTGAAGTAGAAAACCTAAGATCTAGGGATTAAAACGCTTCTAGGGAATTACACCACCTACCTGACATCTGTCAGAGAAAAGAATTTCAGGAAATCTTAACCAATTAGTCATCAGATATTTAGTAACTGTTCTGTCCCCTTGCCTCTGTTCTGTGCTCATCAACACTTACACAAAATTTGGCTTCATTACATAGGCGTTATCGATTAAATCCTTGGCAGTTGGTGATTGATTCAATCTCCAGTCCTCCCCTCCCCAGAAATCAGGGGGTGGGACTAAAAGTTCCAGCCCTTCAATCCTGGTTGGTTCCGCTGGCAACTAGCCCCCCACCTTTAGGGGGTTTTCAAAAGTTACCTCATTAACATAAATTTGGTTTTGGTTGAAAACTGCTTGTTATGAATAACAGGACACCCAGTTCACCTGTATGGATCTGAAGTGGTTTCAGGAACTGAGGGCAAAAAACCAAATATTATAACAAAAGATGCTCCCATTGTTCTGATCCCTTAGGAAATTCCAAAGGGTTTGGCAGCTGTGAACCAGGTACCTGGACGAAGACCAAAATATGTATTTATGATAAATCAAAGTATCACACCTCCTTTGTCAAAGATCAGTTTATATATTTGTGTGGATCTGTTTTGGACTTTCTATTCTGTTCCATTGATCTATTTTTCAAATTCTTTCACCAACACCACACTGTCTTGCTTACTGTAACTTCTAGTAAAGTCAGCTGCAAATAGAGAACATTTTATTTCTTCTTTTCCAAACTTTATGCCTTTTCTTTCTTTTCTAACATTGCCTGGGCCATCCAATATTATGTTGAATAGGAGTGGTTAGAGCAGAAATTCTTGCATTTTTCCCAGTCTTAGGGGGAAGGCACTGTCTTTCACCGTTAAGCACGATGTTGGTGGTAGGGTTTTATAAGTGCCCTTTACCAGGTTGAGAAGTTCCCTTATTCTTAGTTTTTTGAGATTTTAAATCATCTGTGGATGTTGAATTTTATCAAATCCTTTTGCTGCATCTATTGAGATGACTATGTGGTTTTTCTTTTGTCTGTTGATATGGTGAATATTGATTGATTGAATTTTGAACCAGGTTTTCTTCTCTGGGATTAACACCACTTTGTTGTGACATGTTATTTTTTACACATGTAAATGCTGGGTTTGATTCGATGGTGTTTTCTTGAGGATTTTGCATCAGTGTTCATGAGAGATGCTGGTCTATAGTTTTATTTTCTTATAACGTCTGTCTGGTTTTGAAATGAAGGTGATGCTGGCTTCATATGATGAGTTGGAAAGTGTTCCCTCCTGTTCTGTTTTTCTCGAAGTTTGTATAAGGTTGCTATTATTTCTTTGTAAATATTTGGTAGATTGGTTTTTTGTTTGTTTTGATGGAAAGTTTTTAAGAAATGAAATTCTTTAATAGGCATGGCACTATTCAGGTTATCTATTTCTTCTTTGAGTGAGTTTTGTCAGTTGTCCTTCAAGAAATGTTTCTATTTGGTTTAAGTTGCTGAATTTGCAACATTTCTGTGTTATGCTTTTGATGTCTGTATGGTCTGTAGAGAGGTCCCCTCTTTCATTCCTGATTTTTGTAATGTGTCTTTTTTTTCTTTGTTAGTCTAGAGTTTATCAAGTTTATTGTTCTTTTCAAAGAACTAGTTTTAGTTTTGGGGGGTGGATTTGGTGAATTTTTCTGTTTTTTTCTTTTCTTATTTATTTATTTGTTTGTTTGCGGCTGTGTTGGGTCTTTGTTGCTGTGTGGGCTTTCTCTAGTTGCAGCAAGCAGGGGCTACTCTTCGTTGCGGTACGCAGGCTTTTTGTTGCAGTGGCTTCTCGTTGCAGAGCATGGGCCCTAGGCGCTTGGGCTTCAGTAATTGCAGCACACGGGCTCAGTAGTTGTGGCTCACAGACTCTAGAGCACAGGCTCGGTAGCTGTGGTACATGGGCTTAGTTGCTCCGCGGTATGTGGGATCTTCCTGGACCAGGGATCGAACCCATGTCCTCTGCATTGGCAGGCGGATTCTTAACCACTGTGCCACCAGGGAAGTCCCATTTTCTGTTTTTTCTTTTGCTCTTTTTCTGTTCTGAATTTCATTGATTTATCTTTATTGTTTCCTTTATTCATTCAGCTTGCTTTGGAAATAATTTACTGTTCTTTTCCTGTTAGATCATTAACTTGAGACTATTCTTTTCTAATACAAGCATTTAATGTTTAAAATTTTACTCTAGCACTGCTTTGATTTTTACATGTTTTTACAGGTTGTCTTAATTTTCATTCTGTTCAAAATGTGTTCTAATTTTCCTTGTGACTTCCTCACTGAATCATGGGTTATTTAGAAGTGTGATGCTTAATTTCCAAATATTTGTGGATTTTCTAAATATCTCTCTGTTAATGATTTTTAGTTTAATTCTGTTATGATCAGAGGACATACTTTGTGTGATTTGCATTCTTTTAAACTTCGTAAGGTTTGGTTTTTGGCTCAGAATGTGTTCTACCTTGGCCATTTGCACTTAAAAAGAATATGTACTTGGGCTTCCCTGGTGGCGCAGTGGTTGAGAGTCCGCCTGCCGATGCAGGGGACACGGGTTCGTGCCCCGGTCCAGGAAGATCCCACATGCCGCAGAGCGGCTGGGCCTGTGAGCTGTGGCCGCTGGGCCTGCGCGTCCGGAGCCTGCGCTCCGCAACGGGAGAGGCCACAGCAGTGAGAGGCCCATGTACCGCAAAAAAAAAAAAAAAAAAAAAAAAAAAAATATATATATATATATATATATATATATATATGTACTCTGCTGTTGTTGGATGGAAAAATCTATAAATCTCAGTAAGGTCAAGTTCACTGGTAATGTTCATACCTTCTGTATCTTGATTGTCCATTTCTGATTAATGAGAGAGGAGTATTGAAGTCTTTAATTGTAACTGGATTCGTCTATCTCTCCTTTGAGTTCTGTCAGTGTTTGCTTCATGTATTTCGAAACTGTTGTTTAGCATATAGATTGTTGTCTTCTTGGTGAACTGACCCCTATATCATTACTTAATGTCCTTATTATTATTTAACGTTCCTTATTGTGAAGTATACTTTGCCTCCAGTTTTCATTTGATTCATTTTGGCATGCTATAATTTGTCCATTTTTACTTTTAACCTATTTGCATCTTTATATTTAAAGTAGATTTTTTTTTTATTGGCAGCATGTAATTGTGTCCTATCTTTTTGTACAATTTGACAGTCTCTGCTTTTTTTAAGATTTATTTTTTTTTAATTTATTTTGTTTTTTATTTTTGGCTGCATCAGGTCTTAGCTGTGGCACTCAGGATCTTCACTGAGGCATGCAGGATCTTTCGTTGCAGCACGCGGGCTCATCATTGTGTGCAGGCTTCTCTCTAGTTGTGGCATGTGGGTTTTCTCTTCTCAGGGATCTTAGTTCCCTGACCAGGGATCGAACCGCGTCCCCTGCGTTGTAAGGCGGATTCTTTACCACTGGACCACCAGGGAAGTCCTGACAATCTCTGCTTTTTATTGGGGTGTTTAGACCATTTACATTTAATGTGATCATTGATATGGTTAGGCATAAATTTGTGATCTTGCTGTTTGTTTTCTATTTGTCCAGTCTGTTCATTGTTCCATTTCCCGTTTTTCTGCTTTTTTCTGCCTTCTTTTGGAATAATTGAATGTTCATAATTCCATGTTATCTCCTTTGTTGGCCTAGTAGCTCGACTTCTTTTTTTAAAGGTTGTTTTAGGGTTTATAGTATATCTCTCGCTTGTCACAGTCTACCTTAAGTAATATCACACTTCGTGCATACTCTAAGAACCTTGTACAGCATACACCTGTTTCCCCTTTCCTAGCCTTTGTACTACTGTTGTCATATGTTTTACTTACGTGTATAAGTTGCCTAATGCATTGTTATTATTTTTCCTTTAAACAGTTATATTTTAAAGATATTGTAAAAATAAAGGGAAAAGGTATTTCTGTTTATCCACATATTAGCCATATCCAGTGTTCATTCTTTGGGGGAATCCTGATGGCTCTTTGCTATCATTTTCCTTCTGCCTGAAAGACTTCCTTTAACATTTCTTATATTGCATATCTGCTATTGATGACTTTTTTTTAACTTTTGTTATGTCTATAAACGTCTTTGTTTTGGTTTTTTTTTGTTTGTTTGTTTGTTTTTTGCGGTACGCGGGCCTCTCACTGTTGTGGCCTCTCCCGTTGCGGAGCACAGGCTCTGGACGCGCAGGCTCAGCGGCCATGGCTCACGGGCCCAGCCGGTCCGCGGCATGTGGGATCCTCCCGGACCGGGGCACGAACCCGTGTCCCCTGCATCGGCAGGCGGACTCTCAACCACTGCGCCACCAGGGAAGCCCTGTTTTGGGTTTTTGAAAGATGTTTTTACTGGGTGTAGAATTCCAACTTGACAGTTTTTTTTTTCTTTGAGGGCTTCAAAGATCTTGCTCCTCTGTCTTCTGGTTTGCATTGTTTCTGACAAATCGTTTTTCTTTTTTCCTCTGTACCTAATGTGTCTTTCTCTGGCTGCTTTTAAGATTTTCTCTTTCTCATTAGCACTAAGCTGTTTGATCATGATGTGCCTGAGTGTAGTTTTGTTCATGTTTCTTTTCCTTGGAGTTTGTTGTGCTTTCGGATCTGTGAATTTATAGTATTCACCAAATTTGAAAATTCATCATTTCCTTAAATTTTTTTGTCCCTCTATCTCACCTCTCCTTTTGGGGACTCCAATTACACATATACTGGGCCACTTGAAACTGTCCCTGAGCTCAGTGATAAACTCTGTTCAATTTTTTTTCAGTCTTTTTGTTTACTGTGTCTTCAAGTTCATTCATCTTTTGTGCAGTGTCTAATTTGGTGTTAATCCTATCCAGTTATTTTTCATTTCAGACTTCTTTTTTCGTCTCTAGAAGTTCTCTCTGGGTCCTTTTCATATTTTCTTCCATGTTCTGGTACGTATGACAGCCGTTTTAACATTTTTGTCTAATAATTCTATCATTTATGTCATTTCTGAGTCTGTTGCTATTAATTGATTTTTTTGTTGCTGTTCCTCCTCATTATGTGTCATATTTTCCTGTTTCTTTGTGAGCCTGTTAATTTCTTATTAGATACCAAACACTTGTTAGTTGCTGGATATTTTTATACTCCTTTAAATATTCTTGAGCTTTGTTCTTATCCCTCTGAGGAAACTGAGTCACATAGAGTTTAAGAATAGCTAGGCTTACAAGTGTTATCTAGGCAGAGAAAGTTGGAGAAAAGTTGCTAGTGGTAAAGAGAACAGAGTAATGAGAGCTAATGGTACATTCAGGGAAACCTAATATTTCAGTAAAATGTTGCCAAGAAGAGATGAAGCTAGAAAAGTAAGTCAGAGGCCAGATCAGGAAGGGCTTCATACCGTTTATTGTGTAGGTCATGGGGTATCAAGTCAGATTTGTGTTTTTAAAAACGTTCCTTTGACAGTGGAGTAGAGGATGAATTAAAGTAGGCAGCTTAGGGGAAACTCTGAGGCCATTTCTAAATTCTTAATTCTTGCTTTTCGGCTTCCTTTTGATTTTAGGTTGTGGATCGGTCTTGAACGAAAATGGTGAAGTTGAAATGGATGCAAGTATCATGAATGGGAAAGACCTGTCTGCAGGAGCGGTGTCTGCTATCCGCTGTGTCGCAAATCCCATTAAAATTGCACGGCTTGTTATGGAAAAGGTATGTGGGGCTAAAGCACCCTTTTCCTAAGGAATTGTCACTGCTGCACTTCAGTGACTAAAAGGGTTCTGACTTGTAGGGAAATACTTGAGATCACTGTTCTCCTGAAATTGTATGAAAGAACAAAAACAATGTTATTTAAGTTTCTCAAGGAAACCAAGATTCTGACTCTGTTGATGTAATTTGACTCATGACCACTTAACCAGTGATTACATTTCACATTATCTTAATGTTTTCCTGTTATCTTCCTGTATTTTCTTCAGCCTGCTTTCAACACATGTAACACAACACATACACACTGAACAGACCAACTGTTTAAATAACATATATGGGGGAATTCCCTGGCGATCCAGTGGTTAGGACTCCACGCTTCCAGTGCAGGGGGCCCAGGTTTGATCCCTGGTTGGGAAACTAAGATCCTGCGAGCTGTGCGGTGCAGCAAATAAATATATACCTATATACATAAATATGTAGATCAATAAATAACATGTATGAAATAAAAATGGATTAAATTCTCTAAATTTAAGATCATATGTAAGTTGAATTCCTAGTAATATTCCATCATCTGGGTTTTTCTGAAAATACAAAAACTCAGAGAGCTAGGCTTTTTTCAACATTCAGAAAAGCAAGCCAGTGAAATTTGCATTTTTGAGGCTTTGTACCCAGAGAGAATAATTATTTCCACACAGTAGGAACAGTTGAAAAGATTTTAACTTTTTCACAAAACTAACTATTTTCCCATTTCTTTCTGCCTCAAGACACCTCATTGCTTTCTGACTGACCAAGGTGCAGCAAAATTTGCAGCAGCCAGTGGGATTCCAACAATTCCTGGAGAACAGCTGGTTACAGAAAGAAACAAAAAACGTCTAGAAAACGAAAAGCATGAGAAAGGTGCTCAGAAATCAGACTATCAAAAGTAAGTATCGTCTGTGGCTCACATTTTTGCGACTTATTCAAATGTGAAAGTTTGACTCATGTCTGGTTATCCATGTTTCTTAAATAACATAAATATTGGGCTTCCCTGGTGGCGCAGTGGTTGAGAGTCCGCCTGCCGATGCAGGGGACAAGGGTTCGTGCCCCGGTCCGGGAAGATCCCACGTGCCGCGGAGCGGCTGGGCCCATGAGCCATGGCCGCTGAGCCTGCGCGTCCGGAGCCTGTGCTCCGCAACAGGAGAGGCCACAACAGTGAGAGGCCTGCGTACCACACACACACAAAAAAGTCAAATATCACTTGGTAGTTTCAGTTTTTGTACAAAATAGTTCACACTAAGTAATGGGAAAACTGCTCTTTTGACTCTGAAATTTAACCTCATTTATTACTGCTATGAATAGTAACTCAAATTCAGCTAAGAGTTCCTTCTCCAACATGATTTAATAGATGAATGCCGTGTGTTAAGGTATTAATTACCTGCATACTTCTTGATCAGTTTGTTATCTTCGGTACACTGCACAGGTTCTCTGTGATGTAGACCACCCTATGAACTTACTTAGGCACCCTTTCACAGGGCAGAGAAATCAGTACAGCCCTTATAAGTGAATTAATCATGTGTTCTGAATTATGGTTTTCTGTGTTACCAATTCAAAAATACCAAATAAAAGGACCTTAATTTAAAGAAAAATTTGAAAAATAAAATTTGAATGTGGCCTGGAGGTTTATAATGGAATATAATCTATTAACTCCACATACCCCTTTAGATTTGTAATGTTTAACCAGAGGTGTACTTTAGTATCACTTAGGGAGCTTTTTCAAAATCTACATGTCTGAGCCCCTTCCCTAAAGAATCTAATTTAGGGACTTCCCTCATGGTCCAGTGGTTAAGACTCCAGGCTTCCACTGCAGGGGGCGTGGGTTCGATCCCTGGTTGAGGAACTAAGATCCTGCATGACGCATGGCATGGCCAAAAAAAAAATCTAATTGAGTGGAGCTGAGGCGGAGAGGCCAGGCAAGTCCATTAGAAAAACGTTCCCCAGGCAGTTCTAGTGTGTCCCAGGTTAGGAATCTGTTTCACAAGATTGGCCACATGTTGGCAGCTGTTGACAATCTCTACTGAGTGTGCTGTCGTGTCTATAGACTAAAGTCACAGGAATGGCGTCGCTTTATCAGTGGTTCATGTACATTTCCATAGATGTTGCCACATCGCTTTCCAAAAATTCTGCAACAACACACATCTCCACCAGCCAGTACTGCTCTTCAATATAAGCAAGAGGGGCTCCTGCCCTGGGCCCTGCACTTTAGAGGACCCTCATATCACAGTTACACAAAACAGTTGGTTTATTGCAGATCCATGGGACATCTCTGTCACTCAGCAGTGACACAGCATTACCCATAACCCTCATCATCCGCTCTTGTGACAAATATCATTCAGCCCCCAGGGAAGTGCTTCTCTGCATCTCTTGCTCTATGTCTTGGAAGTAAAGACCACCTGAGTCAAAAGGTTTGTGGAATATGCCACTGCTGACATCAGAAATAGACGCTGTTTTGGAGTGTGGGGAAGACTTGAACAGCAGAAGGACTTAGGTAAGAGAAAAAGACAATAATTTGTCAAACAAATTCTTGCATAACCAAGTGTTGTTTCCCAGTAGTGCACAGTGTCCTTCTTCTTTCTCCATGTTTCAGTTTGTGGTTCTGGAGTTATTCATGAATTAGTACGATATCTGCAAGACTTGCACGTGAGGGCTGATTCCTGTTACTCTTAAATTTGTAGATATGTAGGTCTAGACCAGCACTGTCCAATAGAAATCTGAGAGCCATATATGTAATTTAACATTTTCTAGTAGCCACGTTAAAAAAAAGTAAAAAGAAACGAGTGAAATTAATAATATATTTAACCCAATATACCCCAAATATTATCATTTCAACATGTAATCAATGTAAGAATTTATTTATGAGATATTTTACACCTTTTCATGCTAGATCTTCCAAATCTGCCGTGTATTTTACACTGACAGCTTGTCTCACTGTAGACTGCCTGCATTTCCAGTGCTCAGTAGCCACATGCAGACAGTGGCTGCTGTATTGGACATCACAGGTGTAGACAGAACCTGCATGAGGAACCAATTCTTTATGTTGGCAACTAAATGGACACTGAATATTAGACTTATGTATGGTTTTATTCTTATAAAAATACTTAAGATTGAGTTAAATTTTTTTTAATGTTGAAATTTTTAACTTTTAAGTAATTTTTATTTAAAATGTTATATTCATTAATTATAGTTGATATTTAGACTTTAATATTAATAAGTTTGTAAATTTTAGGAAAAAACTAACTTTTGAAATTATATCTGCAAATTACTTTTATTCTTTTTTGGGGGATTTGCCCTTAATTTTGATGAAAATATATTCTAATTTTGTACACTCTCAGTATAGTTACATTTCACTTTCTAATTCCTAGATTACTGAAAATGTGTACAAGTCAAAATTTTGATAGAAAAAGAATACTAAAGTGGAATTCACAAAAGAAAAAAAAGCTAAAAGGAAAAAAAGAAGTAAAATATCTTCAAAGAAACAGTCTGCTTTAAAAGTAAGCACTCTTAGACTTCCCTGGTGGCTCAGTGGTTAAGAATCCACCTGCCAATGAAGGGGACACAGGTTCGATCCCTGGTCCGGGAAGATCCCACATGCCACGGAACAACTAAGCCCGTGCGCAACAACTACTGAGCCTGAGCTCAGAGCCCGCGAGCCACACCTGCTGAACCGACACGCCACAACTACTAAAGCCCATGCGCCTAGAGCCTGTGCTCCAGACCGAGAGAAGCCACCACAATGAGAAGCCTGCGCACCAAAATGAAGAGAAGCCCTGCTCGCTGCAACTAAGAAAGCCCACAAGCAGCAACAAAGACCCAATGCAGCCAAAAAATAAATAAATGAATAAAAATTAAAGAAAAAAAAAAGTAAGCAGTCTTCTTCCAGGATGACCCACATAAAATTCACAAAGAAAACATTACAGATTCTTTGTTCAATGAAGATTTAATTACTTATCAAAACAATGAAAATTAGTAGGAATAGTATTCTCACCAAATCCACAACTTGAACAATTCAGATGAAATCCCGACAACTTCATGTTCTTTACTAAAGGAAGATTTAATTGCTCATCATAAAGCAATTTGATGTAATCATACACCAAAAAAGGACACGTGCAATTATTAGAAGCGCTGGGAAAAGGCTGAATAAACAATAGACAGTTGATAACCAGAAAAGACAAAGATAGAAAACATAGATGTAATGTTCTTGAAAGAATAATAATATTTGGACAAGTGTAATGGTACTTTCCATGACCCCATCAACACAATGTTTACGGAAAACAATGGGAAATTTCTAGGGTTAATAAAAATTATTTCAAGCTTTGATAAAATGCCAAAACGTAATTAGGAAAAAACCCTAATGATAAGTATCTAGGAGAGAGAATTCAAATAGGTTAGTTTAATGGGTAATAAAGCAAGACATGCAATCATACATGAAGTTTAAAAAACTCAGTTCAACTAGAGTGTACCATGATCAGAAAACATGTTGAAAAACTAACAGTTAAAAGGGAAGCCCGGGCCTCCCTGGTGGCGCAGTGGTTGAGAGTCCGCCTGCCGATGCAGGGGATACGGGTTCGTGCCCTGGTCTGGGAGGATCCCATATGCCGCGGAGCGGCTGGGCCCGTGAGCCATGGCCGCTGGGCCTGCGCGTCCGGAGCCTGTGCTCCGCAACGGGAGAGGCCACAACAGTGAGAGGCCCGCATACCACAAAAAAAAAAAAAAAAAAAAAAAAAAGGGAAGCCCGTGATAATGGAGCTAACATGGTAGGTAAATAAAAGGTATGTAAGCACGAACTTTGGCCAAGAGTCCAGAAGTATTCTGTGTGACACGGCCAGCTCACCGTGAATTTGTTTCTAGGAGACACGCCCTCAGCTGCACCAATACTGACGATGCTGTGAGACAGTGGAGGGTCCACTGCAAGAGACTCGATGTGGCCGAAGGTGGAACAGCTTAATTAGACTCACATCTGACCTTACAACAGACCTCAGAGACGTGGCGGGAATTCCAACTAAATGCTGTTGAAGTAATGAAATCGAATTTAGATAAGAAGAGTTCAGCAAAAATCTCAGAAGTTCCTTAAAGAACAAATCTCGGACTTTGAGAGGAAGTGAAATTAATTTTGAATTTGCACTGTCTACAGTTACTTAGTCTGAACTATTCCTCTCCATTGATAAGCTTAGCAGAAGCTTTAAAAAAAAAATCTAAGCTTGGCTATTACATTTTTTAAAGGATTAAAAAATTTTTTTTAATTTAGAGAAACAAAGCCAAAAGTGCATGGGAAATATGCAAGAAAAATGACATCTGCAGAAAATATAAGGAAACTGAAACAAAGGAAACAAAACTATTTGCCTAACTTGAAGGAGAAGATTCATGTACAGATGATCCTGAAACCAGTTTCTTTAGAGGCTGTTTTTCTGTTCATTATAAAATCGAAGTATAAGTATCATTTGTAGAGAGATTTGAACAAAATCGAGCAACATACTGCTATTTTCAATTTTCTTTGTAATATACCAGCAATGAAATTGGAAAGAAGAATTTAAGATACTCTGCATTGATTTAAACACTGCTTAAGAGATGACAAAAATGACTATAGTAAGTGATGGTGATTTAAATGGTCAAATTAAACTATTTCGTAAAATCTTCTGTGATAACAGTTTATCAAACGTAACCCCATGTAACACTTGAGCGCGGTAAACATCAGGATTCATTTCCAACGCTAAGTATTGCTTTAAGAGGTTTAGATATAGTTCCAACGCTACTGCCTCAGCAGAGTGAAGCTTCTCCAACTTACAATTAATTAAAAACTTCCTCAGAACTGCATCGCTCAAGAAAAGTTGTGTCGGGCTTCCCTGGTGGCGCAGTGGTTGAGAGTCTGCCTGCCGATGCAGGGGACACGGATTCGTGCCCTGGTCCGGGAGGATCCCACATGCCGCGGAGTGGCTGGGCCCGTGAGCCATGGCCACTGAGCCTGCGCGTCTGGAGCCTGTGCTCCACAACGGGAGAGGCCACAACAGTGAGAGGCCCGCGTACCACAAAAAAAAGAAAAGAAAAGAAAAGTTGTGTTATTTGTGACATTGTCAGTAGAATGCATGTTACATGGAAATGTTGATCATAAGAACATGATCAATGCCCCTTGAGATGAAGGCAATGAAAATTAATTTTATGGAATAAATACATCATAATTTATGATTGTATATGTGTCTGTGTGGGTTTTTTTTCCCCACTCATCCAGCCATCACCAGCTGATCAACAAAGGATACAAATGTGCATGTGAATGATTAAATTGTCATCACTGGTAGTTTGTCAGCTTTCAGTCGAATGAAAGCCATAGCTCTACAGTATTTCTCAAGATACATTTATCACGGTAAGAGGATAGAGCATCTTTATTATTTCTAAGTATTACATGGACGTGGGCCTCCACTTGCCTTTGTATTTGTGCCTCAGCCCCTTCCTTGTACGTGTTGGGGGGCTGCCACCGGCAGTGACAGGGTCCCTCTTTCCTTATGTGGCGGGAGGGGCTCGCGTCACTGCCGTTGCTCCTCCCTGACAACCGCCAGCTTGGATACTTTGCATTTGTTTGTGGGTCATTCTTTTCCGGGAATTTGCCTTTTTTGTCCTGTGATCATTTTTTCTCTTTAGTTGTTTTGTCCCCTTCCTATCAATCTTAAGGCTATCTTCTCTGCTAAAAAAAATTCCCAAATCTGTTGTTTTTATTTGCTTTTACTTTGCTTATGGTATTTTTGCCACTTGAACGTTTTCTGTGATCAGTAGTACTCTCCCTCTTCTTGGGTAGTTTGTAAGACGAGAAACTTAGGAGCCATCCCCTCCCTGAGACATACAGCTGCCTAGATTTCCTTGAAGAATTCTGTGTTTTATATTTAGGTCCTTAGCTATCTGGGTTGGCTTTTGTGAGTGATAGGAGATAGGGTTCCCGTTTCCTTCTAATAGGATACCAGCTTTCTCTTTCTAGTCCTTTGAATGCCAGGCTACATCTCTAGCTCCAATTTAGCCTCTCCATGTGATTGCCTAACAGATACCTCAAGCTTTTGTCCAAAACTAAACTTGTTTCCCTACCCAACCCCACTCCACACACACCACAAAGCAAAAAATGTCTTCCCAGTCTTCTACCTTTCAATAAATGTTTCTTGCATCCTTTCAATTTCTGCCTTATATTTCTCTCTCTCACATCTGGTCCACCTGCAAATTCTGTCAGCTCTGCCTTCAAAATGTCCCAGGTCCAGCCTCCTTCCCACCCTCTCCTCTGGAAACACCCCGACACAAACCACTGCCTCTCAAGCCTCTTGAGGGGGTCTCTGTTTCCTCTCTCATCTCCCTCAGTCCACACACAATAGCCAGAACAGTTTTCCTAAGATGACTCTGTGTAGAAGTATAGCACACACTCCGGGTGCATAGATCATATATGGAGCCCTGGATGAGCTTTCACAGGGTGGACACACCTGGAATCGGCATACAGCCCGACGCACCCCCCTCCGTCACTGCCCTCCCCACAAGGAAACCGCCTGCCCGGCTTCCAGCACCGTGGGCTAGGGATGCCTGTTTTTGAACTTCATCTGAGTGGGATTGTGTAGTACGTGCTTTTGGGTGCCTCTTCTTACGTTTCTGAGATCTGTCTGTCGTGCGTAGCGGAGTCCACCTTCACTGAAGCATAGTGTGTCCCAAGTTATTTACTTGGGCGGATGTTTGTGTCATTTGCACTTTGCGGTTATTACAAGTGGTGCTGCTGAGAACATTCTGTTCACTTCCATGGTGAACTTACCTCCACGTTTCTGTTGGACAGAAATATGGGGATAAAATGGCTGAGCCGGCTTTAGGAGGCCCCGTGGGTGGCCTCCCAAAGTGGCCGTGCCAGTCCACATGCCCGGCAGCAGTGAGTGAGGGTCGCGGTCCCCGCACCTCCGTGCCCGTACTTGATACCGTGTCCGTTTCATGTTAGCCGTGCCGCTGATGGGCATGGTGGTAAGAATGGTTATTTTTTAAACTTAACTCATCTCGTGACACTTCTCGGTTCAAACTCTCCAGCGTCTTCCCACCTCACTCAGACTAAACGCCCTTCCAATGGCCTGTAAGTAGGATGGATGAGCATGTGATTCAGTATTCAAACTGGAGCTTGGTTTTGAGAGTGAAAGGGGCACTATTAATTAAGCCGGGACAACAGGCCTAAGTCAGGACGGGCCTGGGAAACCAGGATGTACAGTCACCCCACTTGTCAAAGCCTCACGGTCTGCCTGCTGGCCGTCCCTCTGACCCTGCTGCACGCTCTCCCTGGCTTTATTCTCTCCAGCCACAGTGGCCTCCTTGAAGTTCCTTGAACTTGGCAAGCGTGTCCTGCTTCAGGAATTTCTTCCCCAGCAATCAGCATGGCTTACCCTCACTCCTTCAGAGAGGCCCTTAGAAAGCAGCACCTCTCCACCATCACGTGTCCCACGTGCAGCTATAGGCTATAGTTTATTGCTGTTCAGTAAAGCCTGACATTCTTTATTGCTCTGTCACCCTGTGCCCCAAATGCAAGCTCTGTGGGAGAAGGTCCTTGGTCCATTTAGTTTTCTGCTGTGTCCCAGCATGTAGAACAGTGCCTGAAATACAGTTCACTGTAGAATCGGGGTGGTGGGTATACGGCTGTTAGCATACAATTGCTTCAACTTTTTTTACTTGCAAATTTATAATAAAATGTTAGAGAAAAAGTCAGCTTATTTCGTCTTTATAGCAAGCCCCATGAAACGGGCAAAGGGGTGTGCGGACAGGCAGCAGCAGCGTCACCCAGGTGGTTGTCAGAAGTACACGATGCTGGGTCCCATCCTGTACCTGCCAACTCGGGGTCTCTGGATGGGGGTGCTGAGGATCCAAGGGATGCTGATGCACATGAAAGTTTGAGATGCACTCAATTATTTGTATCCCCGTTTTATAGATGGGAAAAATGAGACGATAAAACTTAACTCAATCACCCAGCTAGAAAATGGTGGTGCTGGGATTGGATGGACCCTTAGAGCTGAGGGCTAAAAGTATGTCCAGCAGTCTAACTGACATGTAGAATGTAAAGCAAACAGGCTTTCTTTGCCGTTTCCATGAGTGGGGAATGCTGGAATCAAAGTGTGTCCCATGTGCCATTAACATAGAAGTGTATTAAGCTACCCTGTCACCTGTGGGAGTGTCTCATCTTCAGCCACTCTTTGTTGGTTTTTTGGCAGAAACTTGGGGACCGTGGGTGCCGTTGCCGTGGACTGCCGAGGAAATGTGGCTTACGCGACCTCGACGGGGGGCATCGTCAACAAGATGCTGGGCCGCGTCGGGGACACGCCGTGTATAGGTGGGCTGGACAGATGATCACTGCCCCTGCCCCTGCCCTCCCCCATCCTCTCGTCCTCGTTCTCTGGTCTTCGCTTCACCCCCACGCCCACTTCTTTCTTCCTTCATTTCCTCCTCCTCCTGGTGGCAGCTTTAGAATTTCTGGGAGTGGCGGTGGGTTGGAGGGGGTTGCCCAGGACACGTGGAGAAGGTGGCATGTCCAGCAGGCACCTGTTTCCTAGATGCTGTGTTTTGGGGAGGGGGCGTGGAGGGCTTGGGAGGGAGGTGGAGTTGGGGTCCTGAAGTCGCCGCAGCACCCCCGGTGCCTCTGTCTTCTGTCTAATCCGTCTCAGGATCTGCAGACTATTCCCAAAGGGTTAAGTACACGAAACCTTTTCCCAGGCATGGGCTCAAATGAGCAAACTAAGAAAGCTGAGAATTTAACTTTGCAGTTATTAGATCTGAGTGGCATGAGAGCAACACACCACCACTACGAGATATTGCACGTCGAAGTGTTCTTCGCATTAACCTCGGCGGAGCACATTATCTTAATTCCCAGGGGTGGGGGGAGGGGCGGGGTGGATATGTCTTACCCTGCGCGCTGGGTGGATGTGCTGGGGGCAGAGGAGGGGCTGCCCTGGTGTCGCTGCTCTGGGAAGGCGAGGCCTGCCCCCCCCCGCCCCGACGTGCCCTCCATCCCCATCTCAGGGTATTATTCACATGGCGCTCACTAGTGCACCTTGGCGTTTAATATTTATGTAGCGTTAGACTTGTAATATGTGTGTGAATTTCTTGACGGTTGCCGCTCAGTTAGAAACAATTCCCTTCCTCGAGCAGGATCTGGAGGTTATGCTGACAATGATATTGGAGCCATTTCAACAACAGGGCACGGAGAGAGCATCCTGAAGGTGAATCTGGCCAGACTCACCCTCTTCCACGTGGAACAGGGTACGTGGAACAAGGTTATTTTGTCCACGTCTGACTGGGAGGGGACAGGAGCTGTGTATACATCGACGGAGAAGGTTGGGAAACCCTTTCTTGTTTGCTGCCGACGTTGCTTTCAGGTTAACCCCCCTTCTGTTAGGGTCAGGAAAGAAGAGCATTTGGAATACTGGTTGCCTTCTGCCTCCTGGGGGCAGTAGAGAGACTCTGAGCCTGCGTGTGGGAGAAAAGGCAGCTTCATCCAGCGCAGGGAGGGCCTTGTAGGGTGAGAGTCCTTGTTTGAGACATTGAAATAGAAATCACTTACTAAGAATCTTTGTTAAGACGCTTTGGTTTTTCATGCTGTAAATTATTTTCCCATCAGGTTCCTTTCAGTAACTTGTGTTGTTTCTCAACCTCTCATTGTTTTCAGGAAAGACGTTAGAAGAGGCCGCTGACGCGTCGTTGGGTTATATGAAGTCAAAGGTCAAAGGTGTAGGCGGTGTCATCTTGGTCAACAAAGCAGGAGACTGGGCGGTGAAGTGGACCTCCACATCCATGCCCTGGGGGGCCGCAAAGGACGGCAAGCTGTACACTGGAGTTGCTCTTGGCGACACCAGCATCACTGACCTGCCCTAAGCCCCGGAAGCTGTATTCTAGAAGCTAAGACTTCGCTTAATCGATTAGATGTAGAAATGGAAAATTCTGCAGTCTGTCACTCGTTTTGTTACCTCGATCAGTGTTTGGTTGGGGACAGATTCCGAAGTGATGTGCGACATGCCCGTGTTAGGATCAAATAAGACTAGTGAAGATGACAAACTCGCTGAGCCTTCCTCGTGAATACTCCCCATGATCTGAGGTTAGAAAGGAGAAACAGCATGATCTTAACAGGACAGAAACGGCCTCAGTGCAGGGAGTGCCTTTTGGAATTGGGGGACCCACTGCAGTGACAGAGGCTGTAGGCGCGAGGGTGCGGGGGGCCCGGAGGAGAGCAGCGCTCTGGGGCAGGACCCAGTGCTGGGACGAGGTGGGGAGACAGGGCAGCAGAGCTAACAGATTGGTGAATGTTGCACGTGAACGGTGCAGAGCTCGTTCTGAGCCAGAAGAACGTTAGGTAGGAGTATCTCTGAGAGAGAAACTGATTTTTTTAAGAAAGTGCAGATCTTCTCTGACTTACTAACATAGGCATGTTTCCAGATGCTTTAAAAGAACGCTCTGGTAACCCCTGGCTCTAATCTGCTGATGAAGGGTCGTCATGGAGATTCTGGAGGCCTTCCAAGTCTGAGGGTTTTCTCAGGCTCACACACGAGCCTGCTCACCTCGTGTTTCCCCCCAGCCATCCTCCACCTCCCAGACCCCCGGGTCCCCATGATGAGCGATGGGGATTGTGACCTCTCCGCCTCTACTACGACAGGGAAGGGCCAGTCAGTGTCAGGATGACCCTGACTTAGTGGCGTCCATGACTGTCCGGTGTTGTGGGTTCCCCCAGCTGAACCAAGTGTCCACTGTGGTCAGCATGGTGAACAAAGGCATTTCCTTGGTGGAGAGTATTCCTGTTAACCTCTTTACACTGGAAATGGTATTTTTGCTGTGACATATCTGCTCAATTTTTTAGTCTGTCAGGGCTTACCTTCTCTCTGGAAAGAAATTGCTTCACTTTAAATTCCATGTGCCACTAATAAAATGTATTTTGAAAGAATAACAGTGTGGGAGCTTCCCTGGTGGTGCAGTGGTTGAGAGTCCACCTGCTGATGCAGGGGACACGGGTTCGTGCCCCGGTCTGGGAAGATCCCACATGCCGCAGAGCGGCTGGGCCCATGAGCCATGGCCGCTGAGCCTGTGCGTCCGGAGCCTGTGATCCACAATGGGAGAGGCCACAACAGTGAGAGGCCCACGTACTGCAGAAAAAAAAAAGAGAATAACAGTGTGGTTAGGAGTCACTGTTGACAAAGACCAGAATGTACACGAGCTCCCTTGGTCTGTCAGTTCAGACAGGTAAACTCGTTAAAGAGAGCTTTCAGCATAAGTGTGGTGTGTGGATGTGATAAGACTGCCTGCCTCATGGAGACTACTCGAGAGTTTTCAGAGGAATTGAGTTTTTTTGGGATGGGTTAAGGAAGAAGACAAACCACCATTGCAGGAATCAGCACGGCTTATGGATCCAGCTTTTCGCGTTGGCCGTCCATTGCACGAGACAGTCACGCAGTCCCGGTCCCTGTCCCCTGACCTTCCCTGTGCCTGTGTCAACTGCCCTGAGCCTGAGAAAGAGAGAGGTGGCACTTGAGGCAGAATGGAGTTTGGATCCTGCTTCTCCCCACGACGTGGGTGACCCGGGGCAGGTTAACTTCTGAGAATTTTATCATCTATAAAATAGGTCACTATGAAGATTAAATGAAAACAAAGGACAGCTGCTCAGTGTTTATCTCCGGATCCTCTGGACAAATAGAGAACATGTGGCCAGGCCCAGGAGGGAGCCCATGTGGTTCCGTCCTTGAACACCTCAGGTGCAGCAATCGTCCTTTAGAGCTAAGTACTTTGTTAGCAGGTGTATTCGTTTGCTAGGGCTGCACACGCGGTGGCTCACACGACAGACGTTCCAGAGGCGGGAAGCCCCAGGTGCAGGTGTCAGCAGGGTAGCTTCTCCTGAGGTCGTGCTCTCTGGCTTGCGCACAGCCTGTTCTTTATACGAGTCTGTGGCCAAATCTCCTCCTCTTCTAAGGACACCAGTCACATGGGATCAGGGCCACCTAACGGCCTCATTTTCACCTCTTCAAAGGCCCTGTCGCCACATACCCGGGGCTTAGGGCTTCAACATAGGGATTCTGAGGGGACACCGTGCGGACCCTAACAGGAAGCAGAGCAGGACTACGTTAGGGGTTGGGAAGGGAGAGGCTTTTGCAGAAGTAACCATCGCTGAGCGGAGAAGGAAGAAGGAAGGAGCGGGGAGCAGCGCCTGGTTTTACGCTTCTCGTTTCTGTTCACGAGGGAAGCGGATCTAGTCACCAGGGGCCGCTGGGGCCTCAGCTCGGGCCACCTGCCCCCTTTGTCGGGCAGCCCGCTTAGGGAAGGGTCCCCAGCCCTTCTGTGTGAGCCAAGGTGCGTGTTGTTGCCCTCGGGCCTCAGTTCAGTGAACAGTCACTCCACTAGCCCGGGCCCCCTATGTGGAGACCACCGTGGGTCTCTCCCGCCCCCCACGTTGCCAGGGGGCAGCTCCCTAACTGTCCAACAAATGGAGGCTCACGGTAGCGTCTGAAGGGGAACGACAGCCTTTTATCCCTTCTCTGCCACAGGAGGGCAGCAAACCACACGCTGTCCACCGGTTTCAGCCCAAAGGGGAGATAACTCATCTCCACTCTGAATCAAATCAATCTACTCAGAAATTTTGGAACCGCAAGGGGGTTCCTGTTCCTGACCTTCATTTCATCTAAATACTATGATTTATTTTAGAGCACAGTTGTCCAGAAAAACAAATGCTAGCAAATGCCCCACCGAACGCATCGAAATCAACCACGTCTCTGACTCTTAAATCAGTGAAGCCTGCTCTGCACCTGCTGCCGGGGCCGGCCGCCCCTTCCAGCCAGGGAGAGGGTTACATGGTAATGAGAATATGGGGGCCCAGAGCCAAGAGCGCGTGGGTGTCTGCGGGGGGGCAGCTGGGCCCACCTGCTGCGCTGGACGGAACAGTCCTGGGAAGAAAGGGCCTTAACTGTGTAGCTATTGGACAATAAATGTTTTTTTCAAGTAATGTCCGTTCCAGCTGTGTTCCTCTCTAGCATGAGAGATTACGGACTCTGAGGGCAGAGGGGGAGGGAGCGGGCTGTGTCGCCCTCTCCTCAGAAGTGGAAGGCGTGGGGAGCCCGCGGGGACACCGTCCCTCCCGCCCCACCTGTGCCTTCACCCTCGCCCAGAACCGTCGCTGCATTTGGACAGGCGGTGGCAGCTCTGACGGGGCGGGGGGTCCGCCGGCAGAGCAGCCAGCTGAAGGGCGTGTGGTGCCCTCCGCCTCCTCCTGCACTGGGTGGGAGGGACCCAGGAAGGAATGGGGGACAGGGCCGGGCTGGTGGTGGGCGTGGTGCCCAGCGGTGGTTCCCTCTGGGGCCCAGGTGCCACTAGAGAGGCAGGCCGCCCGTCCAGCTCATCCACCCAACACGCGTGACCCAGAAGAGCTGGGCCACAGGCATGCAGCTCGTCTCTTGTGAGGGGTTAGCGTGCCAGGGGAGGCGCAGGGACGATAGGGCCCTGCTGACAGATGAAGAAAGGCCCAGAGAAACAGGTTTCCCGGGGCATTCGTTGCACTCCAGTTAAACCGCGGTTTGTCTTGGCCTCCCTGGTCCCAAACCCTCTGTCCCTGAGTGATGATGGTCTTCTCACGTCGCGCGTGGCACCCAGCGCCCCCAGATGCAGGTAGGGGGCGTCCCATGAGCGCTCCGGTAATGAGCAGAAAAGAACAGCACACGTAACAACCTTATCCCTCAAATTCTGCTGTTTTTCCCCAAACCCACGATTAAAATGGACTTGGATTTTCATACAAAGAGATGTTTGGGCCAGGCCTGGACTGGACTGGTAAAGGAGACCAGGCTGGGATCCTTTTTTTTTTTTAAATCACAGATCATCTCAGAGTCAAGTCTGTTTTTTGCTCTGCAATGATCAGTACTTTCTGGATCCTGGGCCGAACTCAGATGGGGTTTGGGTTCTAAGCTCTGGCTGGGAGCAAAGGAGCAGAGAGGTTAGTTCTCCCTGTCCCGTAGGCCGTGGCTCCATCCATGACTCAGGCAGCCCCAGGGTTGTTATTTTTCAGGGTAGCAATTTTTACCAAACACTTTTTAGTTAAAAATAACCTTTTAGTATAATAAAAGGGGGTATATGTTCATTGTAGAAGTTGGAAAAAAATTGACAAAAAAAAATTTTAAGGGTGAGAAAACATAGATCCACAAAATAAGAAAAAAATAAGTGGAAAAACTTCTTAGCACCCCAGTCAGTATCACTATTAACCCCTACTGTGTATTCATTAGTATTTTGTCCACGATGAGGCCACTCCACGTGCTTTTTAAATGTTTTTTTCAGTTAACAATCCACCTTTCCATGTCAATAAACTTTCACCTTTTATAATACTCAGTCAACATTCAGATGACTCCAGTTTACTCAGAAAACGTCACCGACAGCAGTTGTGTCCAAAGCCTGTCCCTAGCCTGGGTGGGTGATTGTGCCCTTGGTCTCTCCTCCCAGGTCCTACCCCGTCTTAATGGCTCTGGCTTGTTGGGTACTCAGGGCCTGCGCCACACCTGCCCGGCCGCTCAAGCTCCCTCCTCTGCTTCTGCAGTGGAAGCCCGCAGTGCTGGGCTGTGGGAACAGGACCAGGCTTAAGGTTTGGAAAGGGAAGCGTGGGTTGTGCCAGAGCACAGGACCCCACCCAGAAATGTGACCAAGAGTGACTTGGAGTGGGTCGAGCAGGTGGGGAGCGGGTTCGCCCCATGCAGTCCCCAAGGGAGGCCTGGCCTGCCGTCCACACAGCAAGCAGGAGCTCCGCCAAGTGCCTCTTGGGCAAAGGGCATCTTCCGCAGTATTTACAAATGGGCCCCGCTGGGTGCCGTCTCACCAAATGCAGGAATATTTCTGTGGGATGAGAACAAAGGCTGGGCTTGCCCTTGCCTTGAGAACAACACTCTCCTGTCCACTGGTGCCAGATCCCTGGGGCTTTGAACTCAGAACACTGCCTCCCAGGGTTCTATTGAGACACCGAGTATTTAAATCTTTGAAAAAGTAAGAAAGACTCGGGCGAGTCCCTGCCTCCCTCCTGCCTGTCTGTCCCCTCCTTCCCTGGGCCCACTCAGCCCACACAGCTCACTGAGGCCCTGCTCCCCTGGTGACCCCGCCCTGGATCCGGCCTTTCTGCTTTGTGCTGCCCTGATCTTCCCATCCATCTCGGCTCATCTTATCTCTGGCTCTTGCACAGATAACACACCCTGGATGCCTCAGACTCAAGACTCGGCCTCTCCCCGCCAAGCCCTTTCTCACCCTGTCCCCGTCTTTGTTTTAAATTCCTGCATGTTTGTCAACTGCTCTCAAGCAGAAATGGTCAGGACCCAGGGCGGGGTGCCCTGCAGAGCCGAATCTCCCCACACACACTCCCCACTCCCAGCCCCAAGGCCTTACGTGGATGCACGGCAGCAAATGGGCAGCTGTCCTGGGAGGGCGATGCGCCTACCTTGTTGCACCCCAGGTCTCAGGCCGAGGGCCTCCACCCTGGCACTCCGGGGTGGCCTCCCTTGGAAGGGGCTTCATTTTCTTTGAGAGGAAAGATTCCAGCGCTGTCTCCTGTCTCTGACCACTGGGGCCATGGCCCTACCACCCCCTCCCTAGCTGGGCCAGTCCCCTGACCAGGCTGCATGGGGGGCTCAGACCGGGAGGGCACCATTGTCCTGTCCTCATGGGCGGAATGCTCGTGGCTCCTCTAAAACCTGGCAGGCGGGGCTGCCCTGCCCTGCCCGGGGTCAGGTCCCAGGATGGGGTGCGGCCTGGCACCCGCAGGCCCTGCTGCAGGCCCCTTGGCCACCACGCTAGCCCACCGGGGTCCGAGAGCCTCAGCCTGTGCGCCAGCACTGCCCGGCTTCTCGGCCCTTCCTGGCGTCGAGGATTCCCGGGGGGGCGCGTGGGTGGCCACTGGACCTGTGCTCAAGTATGAAGCCAGAGGAATAAGGAAGGCCCACAACCAGTCCTCCTAAGAGCCCCCTCCTGCCCACCCTCAAGGTTTAGGTCACCCAGGAACCTCCAAGTGTTCCTGCTGCTGTAGGGTCAGACCCCTACCCCTGGGCCCGCTCCTTCTGCTGCCCCTGCGTGCAAGGGGCTCCCCAGCCTCTGCCCACCCCTTTCCCTCTCCCCAAATGCCTTTCCACCCTTGAAGGGTTTACAGGGAGAAAAACAGTGACCTCTGTCCGAGGGTGCTTGTGATGCTCAATCAATTAATACACAGAAAAGTCTTAGAAGTGTGCCGGACACATAGTGAGCACTCAGTAAGCGTTAGCTCTCATTAGTGTGTTTGTCCCCAGGCCACGCCAACCAGGCTGAACTCTTCCTTTTCTGAGCCCCTGCCATGCTTAGGGTCCCCAGCCAGCAGCCCCTAAAATGGGTCTCCATTCCTTGGACCTAAAGTTGCTTTGACCTTTTTTTTTTTTTTTTTTGCGGTACGCGGGCCTCTCACTGTTGTGGCCTCTCCCGTTGTGGAGCACAGGCTCCGGATGCGCAGGCTCAGCGGCCATGGCTCACGGGCCCAGCTGCTCCACGGCATGTGGGATCTTCCCGGACCGGGGCACGAACCGTGTCCTCTGCATCGGCAGGTGGACTCTCAACCACTACGCCACCAGGGAAGCCCTGCTTTGACCTTTTGGAGACACAGACCTGGGGCTCGGCCAGCAGGCCTGGCTGCCCCTGTGTGGGGCAAGGCCCCTGGGCAGGACCCCACCTACAGCCATGCCGCCACAGAGGGGAAGTTTCATATTTTGCAGTTTACAAAGCACTTTACCATCTACTTTGTGGGCAGAAATCATTATTCCCATTTTCCAAATGGGGCCCTCGATGCTGAGACGCGGTGAACACCTCACCGAGGTCACATACCAGTAAGTGGCCCGGTTAGGCCCCGGATCCTGCTCTCCTTGATGCCAAGCCCAGCACTTCTTCCTCAGCACCGTGCTGGGTCACAATCAGTTAAGTGCATCTTCCTCCTTCTGAAAAGGAGCTCAGAGGCCAAAGGAATTAGAAACAGGCACCCGATGAAAACCAGACGCCCTGCCCCTTGTCTCTGGACCAACTCCCAGGAAAGGGAGGACAACGGATGTGTGGCCCCCGAGGCCCAGCCCGCCCTGTGAGCTCATCTCCTGGCAGAGGGAGCCTCCCTGAGAAAGGGCCTGGAGCCCCGCGGGCCTGGGAAAGCCTCTCCCCAGAGCTGGGCCAGACTGCAAGGCCACTCATCTTCAGGGTCGAAACAAGGAGTGTCCAAGGCCAACCGTGTTGCCACTCACCCTCCCTAACCCCAACAACCCTGCCCACCCGGTGCTACGCTCATTTTTCAGATGGGAAAAGTGAGGCCAGGAGAGATGGGACCGTCCAGGTGAGCAAGCAGGGATGCCTGAGGAGGCTGGATGACAGCCCATGCCTCAGCCCTAGTCACAGTGGCGCCCGGCGGGGGCAAACCCACCCAAGACCTGGGGAAACAGAGCCAGCTCTGCCCATCACCCCCTCTAACCCCAGCCCAGAGGCGGGCCCACCACGAGGCCCCAGGCCCCATGGTCTGTGGGCTCAGGGTCAGGGCCCCCCTTGCTGTTGCAGGAGAGACATCAGCTCCCAGTTGAGGTGAAGGCCCTACTGGCAGTGGCTCCAGCAGGTCAGGGCCTGGGTGGGGAAGCGGGGCTGGGCTCCGTGAGAACGTGAGAGGGACAGGGAACAGGCAGAGCGCGGGTCCACGGCTGGGGCGCCCAGGTCACCAGCCTGGAATCGCCCCTGGAGGGCCATTTCTACAGCCAACTCCCTATCTGGATGATAGGACTGCTTGTGGGGCTGAGGGCAGAGTCAGGCTCAGGCCCAGCCCCAGGCCTGCGTGGGTGTGGATGTGTGGGCAGTGTCCCTCTCTGAATCCAAGTTCATGAGCCCAGTCGGGATTGTTTGCATTCATTTAACAAACATAACAGCCATGACCACAGAGTTGAAATAACAATGAACTCAAACTCCACCCCAATCCCAGCCCGCCCTCCAGAGTGGTGCTTCTAGAAGACTCCATGAACTGAGCTGTGCCCACCTGCCCTCCCCCACCCCAACAAGCCCCATTCTCCTGCATCCACCAGATGCACGTGCCCCGCCTGTGCCCCCTGCCTCCCCCGCCCCTGCTCCAGCCTGCCCTGCACCCCACTTTAGTACCTTTCCAGGTGTCCTGTGACCAAGTTAAACCCAAATGCCCCTTTGTCACTGTAGGCTCTGTGTGGACGGGCCCTGCCCAGATGTCTCCAGCTCATCGAGCTCGTGGGCCTCGGCCATGCCGGCTTCTTACAGGGCCCTGCTCCCTCTGGCCACCAAGCTTCACACACTCTTCCCTCTGCTCAGAGTCCCCTTTCCTCCCCCCACTAGACAGGGCCTGCTGATCTCAGAGCCCACCCAAGGGACCCTTGCTCCAACACCCAGGCCCAGTGATCCCTCTTCCATGCCGGAATCTCTCCTTCATGGAAACTGTCACTGTTGCGATTAGCATCTGTCTCCCACTCTAAACGGTGTCCCCAGTACCAGCCCCAGGCTCGGCATGTGGACAGCAGCTGATGGAGGGGCCGGCCTCTCCCAGCTCTGACCTCGCTTCCTTCCAGCTCCCACCTACCCACCCAACTCAAAGACACCTCCTCGTTGGGCTTCCCTGATGGCGCAGTGGTTGAGAGTCCGCCTGCTGATGCAGGGGACACGGGTTCGTGCCCCGGTCCGGGAAGATCCCACATGCCGCAGAGCAGCTGGGCCTGTGAGCCATGGCCGCTGAGCCTATGCGTCCGGAGCCTGTGCTCTGCAATGGGAGAGGCCACAACAGTGAGAGGCCTGTGTACCGCAAAAAAAAAAAAAAAAAAAGACACCTCCTCCAGGAAGCCTTTCTGTCTTTTCCTCCTCTGAGCAGCTCCTAGGGAACAGTCCGTGAACCATAGTTGCCTTGTCTGTCTGCCTCCCCATATGCTTGTGAGACCCTTGAAGTAGGGCCAAGCCCTGGGCCCCGGCCAACCACTGTCTCTTCCCCACACGTTCCCCTCAAACCACTCAAGCAGAGGCCGCTGGAATGCATGAGCTTCCTCCCGTCACTTGCTGAACTCTGACAGCCCCTCTGAGAGGGACGGCTGGTGGCCTCCACTAGCCCCAATTTACAGATGACACCTCTGAGGCTAAGAGAAAAAAAGCTCAGAGTCCTGCATTGCTCCAAACATCCCTGTGCTGGGCACTGTGTCGCCTGTTGGGAGGACGGCCAGCTTCAGGTCATGGGCCTTTTCTTTCCTCACAGAGGCCCAGCCTTCCAGAGGGGAGATGGTGGCAGGGGGGGAGAACTTAATTACTTCAGTCAGCATTGTATTTTATTTTATTTTATTTTTTAAATATTTATTTATTTACTTACTTATTTACTCATTTATTTATTTGACTGTGCCGGGTCTTAGTTGCGGCACACGGGATCTTCATTGCAGCATGCGGGATCTAGTTCCCTGACCAGGGATCGACCCCAGGCCCCCTGCATTGGGAGTGCTGGGTCTTAACCATTGGACCACCAGGCAAGTCCCAGAATTGGTTTTTGTTTTTTTTTTTTTTTTTTTTGCGGTACCCGGGCCTCCCTCTCACTGTTGTGGCCTCTCCCGTTGTGGAGCACAGGCTCCGGACGCACAGGCTCAGCGGCCATGGCTCACAGGCCCAGCCACTCCGTGGCATGTGGGATCTTCCCGGACCGGGGCACGAACCCATGTCCCCTGCATCGGCAGGCGGACTCTCAACCACTGCGCCACCAGGGAAGCCCCCAGGATTGTATTTTAAAACTAACTCTTGAGCAGTTTGAACCACAGAGAAGTATGTAATTACACAAAAATGTTAAGATGCGATTTACAGTAATTACCTTCTATTTGCCAAGTTCTGTTAGTCCCTTCCCCGCACCTGACCTTCTTTTCCTTCAAAATTTTCACAATAGTTCTATGGAACCAATTTTTCTTGGCAATAAAAACAGCAGGTGCTTGGGGTGAGGGATGAAGGGCCAGAATTAGGTTTAATCCCCCCCCGCCCAGCGATGTCCCAGGTTCCAGAACACAGGGCTGGAGATGGGATGGTCAATGGCGGGGGCAGGGTGGGGACCCTCAGCACAGGGGCTGGAGATCGTGGCCAGGGTCAGCCTCCCAGGGTTTAGATCCTCCCTCCTCTACTTGTTTTGTTTGGTTTTAACTTTGATTTTTTTTTTAATTTTTATTAGAGTATAGTTGATTTACAATGTTGTGTTAGTTTCAGGTGTACAGCAAAGTGATTCAGTTATACATATACATGAATCCACTCTTTTTTAGATTCTTTCCCATATAGGCCATTACAGAGTATTGAGTAGAGTTCTCTGTGCTATACAGTAGGTCCTTATTAGTTATCTATTTTATATATAGTAGTGTGTATATGTCAATCCCAATCTTTCAATTTATCCCTCCCTCCCCCGTTTCCTCCCTGGTAACTATAAGTTTGTTTTCTACATCTGTGACTCTATTTCTGTTGTGTAAATAAGTCCATTTTCACCTTTTTTTTAGATTTCACATATAAGCGATATCACATGATATTTGTCTTTCTCTGTCTGACTTCTTCCTTTACTTGTGACTGCGAGATGTCCGGCAACTTCCTGAGCCTCAGTTTCTCCATCTGTGAAATGGGGACGGGAGCAGAACCTACCTCGTAGGACTGCTGTAAGGCCAAGATGGAGTTGAGTGCGGTGCCGGGCACAGGGCGGGCGGGAGTTATTGCTGCTGCTGTCACTGCCGATGCCACATTCTCCCTGAGAGGAGTCTTAGTGGAAGGTTGCCTTTGGCCTGAGTCTCGAAGGTGAGAAGGATTTCAGCAAGTGGAGATGGGAATGGAAGGTCGGTGTATGCAGGGAGATCTCAGCAGGTAAACATGGGAAGGACAGCTGAGTGCATCTCAGGAAATGGGGAAAATTACTGAGGCCAAGCCCCAGGGCCTGGGTGCAATAACTGTCACAGAAAACACTGAGTATTTTAGTATTTAGGATGTGCCAGGCCCTGCTCTGAGTGCCATCCTCGTCCTCCCCACCACCGACGCTCACAGAACACCTGGTGCTGAGGCTTGGGGGGGCGGTATGTGAGAGGCTAAGAGCCCCATCCATTCATTCAACAAATACTTAATAAGCACCTACTATGTGCACGGCCCTGGAGAATCATAGGTGAGCATGGAGCTTACGTTGGGAGAGGGAAGGGAAGGCAAATAATAGACAAACACGTAAATGAGATAATTTCAGATGGTAATGAAGGCTCTAAAGGAAAGAAAGCCGGATTCTGAAATCCAGAGCAACTGCGGAGAGGGGCCGCAGTGATCAGGGAAGGCTTATCCACAGAGGTGGATAAGAGCCGCAATCAGGAAATAATCTGGGATGAAGCATCCAGGCAGAGGAAGAGCGAAAGCAAAGCCCCAGAGGTGGGCTTGCCCTCCATGTGCCCTGCAGGGAGGAAAGCCAGCGTGGCCACAGGGTGCTGAGTTGGGGTGGGGGGGATGTGTGACACAAGATGGGACTGCAGAGACGGGGGGACAGGTCACACCAGTTCATGTGGACCAGGTGAGACTTGAGATTTTCTTCTGAGTGTTGTGGGAAGCCAAGAAGGGCTTACACAGAGAGGTGACATGATCTGATTTATTTTTAAAAGATCGCGCTGGCTGCCCTGGGGAGAACGGACCTCAGGAGTGTGCTGTGGACATGACATGAGCCCCATGCTGCGCCAGAGGCCCAGGGAGGAGCCCCCGTACTTTCTGTCCCCTCAGGCCAGGACACCTGTCTGTCCGGGGCCACCGTGGAACAGGCTGCTCCCAGCTGGTCTCGCCTGACCAGCGCGTCTTCCTCTCCAGCCTCTGGGACGGAGGGACACCTGTCCTCTAGTTATCGTATTTCCTGGCATTCCTCATCTACCGGGGAAAGACCACCGGTGAGTTTAGAGGAAAGTAACTGACAGCATCAGAGGCTGTTTCTCCGCATTTTTCCAGGCCCCAAGGGCCCATGAGGTTCAGAGCATAAACGCATTGAACTGTTCGGTCGTAAGATGCTGGGTGCACTTAGACCTGAGCAATAAGCAGCCAGCCAAGCTGTGCTCTGCAGCTCAGACCAGCGGGAAGACAACTGGTTCAAGTCCTGTCTCTGCCTCAACTCTCTGTGCAAACTCTGATGATTTTACGGCATCTCTCTGGGCCTGAGACCCCTTCTCCAGAACAAGAGGATGGAGCTATAGCCCTTCCAGACCCCAGAGGCAGAACCTCCCGGAGTTCAAGCTTGCGGCAAGCCAGAGGCAGCTGCGGAGAGCCACGGGGTGATCGTGGAGGCTGGGGCCTGGGCAGCCTGGCCTCTTCCACACTGTCTCGGCTGGAGAGACAGCAAGGACCTCATGGGGCATCGCCACCTCGGGGGTAGCAGCCCTGTGTCTGCCTGCTCCCTGGGGCACCAGTGGAGGAGATTCTCCCCAAGCCATTCACTCGCAGTGGCAAGTCTTTGAAACATGAGCCTATGTTATTTTTCCTCTTATTTACTCTCCTCTCTTGGCTCTTGCCTTGATCCAGGTGGCACCAGGGAAGGGCTGTGACAGAGAAGGCAGAGAAAGGGGGAATCTTTTCCCGGCTTTTGCAAATCAAAAGCCTAGGCTTTCAGAGGAATGGAAAGACCTCCAGGCACTCGTTTTGTGTAAGAGCCAGGCTTCCTGAGCCCACCGCACCCCCAGACTAGGAAAGGATTCCCAGGGCAGCGGGGACGCTCAGAGCCAGAACAGGCACAACTATGGGTTCAGCTGCAGGCCACCGCAATAAAGCAAGTCACACGAATTTTTGGTTTCCCAGTGCACACAAAAGTTATGTTTACGGCTTCCCTGTTGGCGCAGTGGTTGAGAGTCCGCCTGCCAATGCAGGGGACACAAGTTCGTGCCCTGGTCCGGGAGGATCCCACGTGCCGCGGAGCGGCTGGGCCCGTGAGCCATGGCTGCTGAGCCTGCGCGTCTGGAGCCTGTGCTCCGCAACGGGAGAGGCCACAACAGTGAGAGGCCCGCGTACCGCAAAAAAAAAAAAAAAAAAAAAAAAGTTATGTTTACACTATACTGTAGTCTATTAAGTGTGCAGTAGCATTATGTTTTAAAAAAAGGTACAGCTGTACACCTGACAGTAACACAGCATTGTAAATCAACTATACTTCAAGTAAAAGAAAACAAACAAGCAAAAAACAATGTATATATCTTAATCAAAAAATATTTTATTGCTTAAAGGGGGCAGTGGGAGGAATTGGGAGACTGAGATTGACACATATTGATATGTGTGACACTATTGATACTATGTATAAAATAGATAACTAATGAGAACCTACTGTATAGCACCGGGAACTCTACTTAATGCACTGTGGTGACCTAAATTGGAAGGAAATCCAAAAGAGAGGGAATATATGTATATGTATAGCTGATTCATTTTGCTGTACAGTAGAAACTAACATAACATCGTAAAGCAACTATACTCCAATAAATATTAATTTAAAAAATACTTTATTGCTTAAAAATGCCAACCACCAGAGAGCCTTCAGCGAGGCATAATCTTTTTTCAATAGTAACACCAAAGAGCCCTGATCCCTGATCACCATAACAAACAATAATGAAAAAGTTTGAAGTACTGCAAGAATTGCCAAAATGTGATACAGAAACATGAACCGAGCAAACGTGGTTGGAAAAAATGGCACCAATAGACTTGCCCAACACAGGGTCGCCACAAACCTTCGATTTGTAGAAAACACAATCTTCAAAGCGTAATAAAACGACATGCCTGTATTACCACGGATTGATGGTCCCTGCTGAAACTAGTGGCCTCCAAGTGCAGGCAGTAAGAGGATTTAAAAACAATGATAAGACTCCCTAAAAGTCTGTATGCTATTTTTTTAAATACATCTTTATTGGAGTATAATTGCTTCACACTACTGTGTTAGTTTCTGTTGTACAACAAAGTTAATCAGCCATATGCATACGTATGTCCCCATATCCCCTCCCTCTTGAGCCTCCCTCCCACCCTCCCTATCCCACCCCTCTAGGTCATCGCAAAGCACCGAGCTGATCTCCCTGTGCTATGCTGCTGCTTCCCACTAGCTATTTTACATTGGGTAGTGTATATATGTCGATGCTACTCTCACTTCGCCCCAGCTTCCCCCTCCCACCCCAGGTCCTCAAGTCCGTTCTCTATGTCTATATACTATCACCATGCACCAGCAATTCTAAACAATGTCAGTGATAAAATACTCCTACCTGGAATATTCTCCTAAGTCCAAGTTGCAAGCATCTGATACAGGTAATGTAGAGTTTTCATAATATATATGTAAGCTCCAAATTAGCACATGTTTATTGCTTATCTTTTAACAGGCATTGTATTTTACATGGAAATTATTTCTAAGAACTCCCAGTTATACAGTTGGTCTCCAATGAGTTCATGTCAAGAATAAGTTTGTCGTGAGGACAGGAACACATAACTACTAGTAGCAATCTTTGTAAACCCGTGAAGGAAATCAGGAGGGCTACAGGACTAGAAGGTGGGAAAATATGGATATTAAATAATTTATACAAAACGTTTCTTTTTTAAATTATTTATTTATTTATGGCTGCGTTGGGTCTTCCTTGCTGCACGCGGGCTTTCTCTAGTTGTGGCGAGTGGGGGCTACTCTTCATTGCTGCACGCGTACCTCTTATTGCGGGAGCACGGGCTCTAGGTGCTCAAGCTTCAGTAGTTGTGGCACGCGGCCTCAGTAGTTGTGGCTCGTGGGCCCTAGAGCTCAGGCTCAGTAGTTGTGGCGCACGGGCTTAGTTGCTCCATGGCATGTGGGATCTTCCCGGACCAGGGATCCAACCTGTGTCCTCTGCATTGGCAGGCAGATTCTTATCCACTGCACCACCAGGGAAACCCAAAACGTTTCTTCTGTTTTTTTTTCTGGCCGCATCACATGGCATGCAGGATCTTAGTTCCCCAACCAGGGTCCAAACCTGTACCCCCTGCAGTGGAAGCACAGTCTTAACCACTGGACTGCCAGGGAAGTCCCTGTACTGATCTTAAATGAAGTCTCTTAAACAAGAGAAAGCAGACATGATAATGGCTTTCCAGGATATAAAGGATTGCCACCTGAAAGAAGAGGTTCACTTATGTCATACAGCTCTAAAAGGCAGAACTAGAGCTAATAGGTGGGAACGATAGAGGATATTTGCATATATGTAAAAAGAAAATTGTTGGTTAAAGCTATTCAACAAAAGAACAGGCTAAGTACAAAGTAGAAAGCTTGCCATCATTGAAAATTTTCACAGAGAAGCCACGGACTATCCACTTAGATTGCTGTGAAAATTAAATTTGCTCACTATGTAAAGCACTTCATACTGTCTGGAACATAGATACAGCTCAATACACGTTATTTATTATTACTATTACTATTATTATTACCTAAAAGTTTAGTAAAACTTGCCTGTAAAATCAGCTGGACCTTCTGATTCTTAGGGTTCTTTGATTTCTTTGGTTACTGTGCTTAGCACACCTTTAAGTTTACTTGAGTCAATTTTACAGTTTGTTTTCTTTCATTTATCTAGTTTTTTTATGTTTTGTTTTGTTTTTTTTCAGAAGATGTTGGGGGTAGGAGTTTATTAATTAATTTATTTACTTTTGCTGTGTTGGGTCTTTGTTTCTGTGCGAGGGCTTTCTCTAGTTGTGGCAAGCGGGGGCCACTCTTCATCGTGGTGCGCGGGCCTCGCACTATCGCGGCCTCTCCCGTTGTGGAGCACAGGCTCCAGACGCTCAGGCTCAGTAGTTGTGGCTCACGGGCCTAGTTGCTCCGCGGCATGTGGGATTCTCCCAGACCAGGGCTCGAACCCGTGTCCCCTGCATTAGCAGGCAGATTCTCAACCACTGCGCCACCAGGGAAGCCCCTATGTTGTTTTGCTATAAATCTGTATACTATATTCTGTTGTAATAAAGAACATTATTTTATCAGTGGCTTAAAAAAAAAGAGTAAGTTTGTGGAGGGGCAGAATCCTTGGAGCTGGCTTCAGGTTCAGTGCGTCTCCAACTCCTGTGCGCTTCGTACTTCTGTGCTCAAACAGCAAATTCCAAGTAAACAACCAAAGTGCTGTGCTTGTAAAAAGCAAGAAAGAGAACTTGAATTGCTTCATTTCTGTCATCTTAGGCCACTTGAGCTTTTCTTTGGGTTTAAAGTTTTAAACAGTAACACAGTGTAAGGTATAATCTTTTTGTTTAGGAAGTGAACATTTTCGTTCATACATGAAATATTGGACTGAATATTAATATCTTTAAAGTTGAAATGTATTCTTTTTTCAACTGCTGATTGTTTTAAAACTAAAGAACAAATCAAATAAATAAAACAGTACATCAGTGGTGTAACTTAGTAGTTGCCTAATTTTACCTTTTACAGGTACGTATTTCAGTTTTATAAAACTTTACTTCTGGCTGAATTTTAATTGGATAATTATTTACATAAGGTATTAATATAGCAGACTATAACCAAAGGATCAGAGTTCATTAGGTAAATATACAAACTATTGAATAAATAGCTGTGCTTTTGTTTTTTTGTGGGTTTTTTTTTTATTAGAGTATAGTTGATTTACAATGTTGTGTTAGTTTTTGGTGTACAGCAAAGTGATTCAGATATATACATATATATATTCTTTTTCGTATTCTTTTCCATTATGGTTTATCACAGGATATTGAATGTAGTTCCCTGGGTTATACAGTAGGGCCTTGTTGTTTATCTATTTTATATATAGTACTTTGTATCTGCTAATTCCAAACTCCTAATTTATCCCTCCCCCACCCCCTTTTCCCTTTGGTAACCATACGTTTGTTTTCTTTTTTTGGGGGGGTGTATCTGGTCTTAGTTGTGGTACGCGGGATCTTTGTTGCAGCATGCGGGATCTTTGCGGCGCGGGGGCTTCTCTCTAGTTGTGGCATGCGGGTTTTCCGCTCTGTAATTGTGGCACGTGGGCTCTGTGGTTTGCAGCATGCGGGCTCTCTACTTGAGGCGTGCAGGCTCAGTAGTTGTGGCGTGTGGGTTTAGTTGCCCCTCAGCATGTGGGATCTTAGTTCCCCGACCAGGGATCGAACCTGTGTCCCCTGCATTGGAAAGTGGATTCTTTACCACTGGACCACAAGGGAAGTCCCCATAAGTTTGTTTTTTATGTCTGTGAGTCTGTTTCTGTTTCATAAATAAGTTCATTTGTGTCATATTTTAGATTCCACATGTAAGTGATATCCTATGGTATTTGTCTGTCTCTTTCTGACTTTCTCCACTTAGTATGATAATCTCTAGGTTAGTCCATGTTGCTACAAATGGCATTGTTTCATTCTTTTTTATGGCTAAGTAATATTCTGTTGTGTATATGTACCACATCTTCTTTATCCATTCATCTGTTGATGGACATTTAGGTTGCTTGGCTATTGTAAGTAGTGCTGAATAGCTGTGTTTTAAAGTGTGAATATTTGTGTGCTCTGATATTTATATTTGCCTGCAGGGTGTGTGTATTTCAATAAAAGAAAATGATCTTGACAGATAAATAAATCAGTGATCACTGTCTGCATTTCTTTTCTGTGTTTCATTTCTTTTCTTCATTTCATTTCACAGTTATTAATGAGAATAAGTTTTGTTGTCTAGAGTAGGGAGGCGTTAAAAACGGATCCTCTCTGGTTATCAAATCCACCAGGTAAGCCACCGGAGAGACCAAGCCTTAGTGAGATGGCAAAGTCCTCAGATGCATCTGAAGAATCTGAGAGCAGAGAGCAGAACCCCCCAAAGAAGAAATGGATGTGTGATAACATCTGAGGTGGTATCACAGTAGAATCTCCCAGCCCCGCACCACGTGGGAGCAGCAGTGGGATTCTGTGCACCCAGGAGTGGCCCCGAGGTGGCAGAGAAAGCCAGTGAACTGGAGGCCTGCACAGGCTGATGGCCAGCAACAAGATGAGCTGGTGACAGGTGACCTCAAGCACCAGACGCTCTCACCACACAAACTCCACCAAAGCCTTGGTTCTGAACAAGCCCCCTTGGAAGTTAAGCACAGCTCTGGACAGAAGCCCCAAGGGGGCTGAGACTAAATTTCCACCCCCTTAGCAGAGTGAAGGCTTGAGACTGAAATTACATTTTATTTTCGTTATCATATAAATATTATATATTATTATTATATGTATTATGTATATTTATATGTATATGTGATAAAACACACTACATATAAAATATCTAAATATAAACTGTAACTATTTTAGTTATAACAATAGAGATAGATGATAAATAAAGTTCTAGTTCGTTTCGTGAACACCTGTGTTTGAGGACGCTGCGTCACCCTGATGGACGGAAAGTGATGTGGGTCCCAGAGGGGACAGTGTAGGCCGTGGGTGGAGGACGTAGGTCAGGGACTCACCAGGCTCCTCTGGGTGAGACATCGCTGCGTCTCAGACTACGAGCCTGAAGGAGCCCGTGGTGGTCTTCTCTCCCCTTCCCTGTGCGTGTGGGACCACCACAGCCCTGCAGAGCCTCTCGGCCGGCCAGCAGCAGAGCTGGGCCCTGACCCCCGTCTGCTGACCACGTGGTCTTATGTCCCCCCTGACGGCTGAGGGTAGGGCCGTTGCACGCTGGGCAGAGGGACCTCGGCAGTGACCTGCCAAGTCCACAGTGGGCAGAAGCTCAGGGCAGGACAGACGTGGAGGGCAGGACCTGGTGACTCACTGCAGAACAAAGAGTCTGCAGAATTCAGCAATCAAGTGCACGAACTCCCTGGGAAAGTTCAGGAAGTGAATCGTGTCACATGCTGTCAGCAAATCTGCTGTCCAAATCTCCGGAGCTGCCAGTAAAATGGAGGGGAAACCAGTTTCCACCCTGCAGAACAGGGCCTTCCATCACCTTTATTGTCCCCACCCTTGGAGGGAGCTTCCCCCAGAGCCAAGAACCTGCTGGTTCTGCCAGGCCCCCAGTCTCAGGAACGCCCATTCCCCAGCTCCCAGCCCAGCTCCACCCTCCCAGCCCCCAAGTTTCAGCTCCAGGAGCCTGCCTGGCTGGGGAGCCAAGAAAAGGCTCAGATCCTAAGCGGGTTGAAGCCTGCCGCAGCCCACCCCTCCCTGGAACTCCAGAAACAGCAAAAGCCAGGTCTCTTTATACCTGGGTACAACCCGCAACTGATGGGTGGGTAACGCGCTCACAGGATGCTGCTCGGCAGCCCATGTGAGCGTCTCGGCTGGCTACTGCCCTCTTCTGCGGGTTGAGGGACAACTTGCCCCTGGGAAGGTGATCAAGATCTCTGCACAAATCAGATCCCCCATTCCCCACCCACCCCGACGCCCTCCCACTCCCACCTCCCCAGCCCTGTCATTCACCACCAACAACCACTCCACAGAGAAAGTCAGTACCGGTGCAGAGAGAAGCCCATTGAAATCCAGGCGTTGGGCAGAAAGAGGTATGTAGTTGCCGAGTGCTTTATAATGGCAGGAAAACTGGAAACAATACAAGTGTCCATCAAAAAGGTACTGGTAACTTAAATTCTATTACATCCTGCAAATGCATATTCTGCAGCATGAAAAAAATCAAAATCTGTAAGTGCCAAGGTTTTGAAAGATATCCAAGACATATACTAAGTGGGAAAAGAGAGATCCAGAGCTGCGTATGTAGAATGATACTATTATGGGCTGGTTTTTCTTTTTTTCTTTTTTTTTTTTTTTTTTTTTTTTTTTGCCATGCCGCGTGGCATGCAGGATCTTAGTTACCTGACCAGTGATCGAACCTAAGCCCCCCACGTTGGAAGCATGGATTCTTAACCACTGGTCCCCCAGAGAAGTCCCAAGGCTGGTTTTCTTATATTTGACACTCACTCCCTCCCCCCATTCATTCTCCACCTTTCTATGATCTACTCCATGTCCCTGGAGGCTGACCTCTAAGGGCCACAAAACCGGGGCTTCCTTGCTGGCTGATGCCAGTTAGTTAGGCCAATGGAAGGCTCTGGCTATAGATCAGAGGACAGGACAAGAGAGAAGCTGGGGTATTTCTTCTCTCTGGTCCCTCCCTGCCTGTTTGGATGGTGGCTGTGTTCTGCTATGGCCACAGCTGCAGATATTGGGAGGCTCTATTAGTTTTGATGTTTCTGCCCCATATCATATCAAACACATTCAAATATATATGCTTCCCACAATAAATATAATTTTGGCCATAAACTTTTGAAAGAGGCTTGTATAAATTTAATAATTCTGATCCTAAGAATAGGTTATGCATTGGGTTCATACAACTTAAACATTACTGCATCCACATATAACTATATCACAGCTGAAGATAGTCTCAGTAAGCTAGTGGAAATAATGTTACCTAGATAAATATTCATTAATTACAATTTTGATTTTCTTTTTATACTTGGAATCCAACAGATACATGACAATTTTTTAGGTCTTCTGAAAGCTCACAGGCCCTAGGCATCATGGCCAGTGGAGTTTCGTTCATTCTGGCTGAAATGTCCAGAAGTTGCCAGACCCCTCCTGGTAGGACTGGGTCAAAGCAGGGGCCATCCCCAGGAGCCACTGAGGCAGAAAAGAATGCAGCAAACCCACAAGGGAAATTCTGCTCTGCTCAGGGGCTGTTTCCTGAACGGGCATGGAGCCAGAAGCCCAGGGTGGAGGGAGGAGGCTAAACACTTACAGCTTGCCCCATGAGCTGACCCCATGAGCCTATGGCCTGACCAGCCACAGTCTGCTGGCCCAGCCAGATAGATAGGATCAGCATGGCCCTCCCACAGCCTCCAACCTGTTTTCTGGGCCAGGCTGGGACTTGCAATAGGCCAGATGCCAGCCCAGGCTGCACCCCAGCTTCTGGCTCAGAGTCTACACCAAGCACCAAGCCCAGGGGCGAACAACAGGTCTCAGTCAATACCTTCCATGGGCTGCTTCTGGCCCAGGCTTTCCCACCACCATCCCTACCGGACCTCTAAGTGGGGACCTGGGCAGGCTCCCCAAGGGGCATTGAACAGAGCTCACCAACCTGGCAGCCACGTGTGTGCACACACACACACACATGCCGCATGCAGGGGAGAGGGATCGGCATACCTTAAAATCCAGATCCCCAAGCAGGGTTTCCAGATCCCCTGGGTCCCTCCCACCCTTGGGCCCCAGCGGACACTGGAGCCAAGCACAAGGTGCTCTCACCCTCCGAGCTGGAGCCCAGGGAAGGTTGCACCCAGGGCAGGCTCCTTGGCCACTTCCCTAGCTGCGGCCAGGCCCTCTCCCTGAAGATCCAGAGCCAGGCCCAGGCAACACAGGGTACAGCTTTTACTAGGGGGACCCAGCAGGAACTGTGCCAACTCACTGCCACACCCATGGTGCTAATAACCAAGAGTCTTGTCTTCCTGCAGACAGTTTGTCTTTGCACAGTGACCAGGTGACTGCCCACATGTGGCCAGAATCGGTGGCTCCCAGCTCTCACCATGGGCTACGGTGAGCTGCAGGTTCTGGCCTGGAATTCGCAGTGCGGGGGTGTTTACGGTTTGAGGAGCAGTTGTTAGGGTCTAAGAAGCTCTGGGCTCTGAGCCTTGACTGACCCTTTTTGCCTAACTGCCCACAGGACAAGGCAGAGAAGCAGCTGCTCTGTAGACTCCAGGGCGGGGGAGAGAAATGCCCCTCCCCACCATCCCACCAAGGGCCAGGATGGAAGAGCCCGTCTTGCGACACTTGGAACCAGGAATGGAGTATCCAGAGAGAGGAACAGGAGCCAGAACAGTACATTCACGATTCCGCACGACACAGCCCTGGAGAACAGCACACAGACCGCTCTGGAGGGATTAGACCAAGGTTTTTCATGAAGGCTGAAGGTTTTTGACCTGATGAACTGTCTTGATGACACTCATAGGGCCCTTCTCTGCACAGCCCCTGGGTGGTGTCACTAAGGAGACAGGCCATGTGCCCAGAAGGCCATCCCTGTCTGACAGCCAGTTTGGGGGAGGCTTCATGGAGACAACCTAGTTCTGTGGCTCAAGGATGAGGATAAGAGGGGACTAAGCCTCTTACCTACCGGGGGACCTCAGAACTACTCTTTGTTCATGTAACCTTGCCTATCAAGCCCTGCCCTGGGGTCAGGTCAGGAACGTGGGAGTCAGCTAAGCCCACAGGTGTATGTCACGGACACAGCAGTGTAGTAGGAACAAAGGAAACCCTCATCCTGGGGGCCCAGGCCCAGCGTGAAAGCAGCACAGTTTACCCAAGATCCTCTGCATCCCCCAGAGTCACGTGTGTGCATTTGAACAAGGAAACTCAAAAAAAAATTTTTTTAATACCATGCATTTTCTTTTTTTTTCTTTTCTTTCTTTCTTTATTTTATTTTATTTTATTTATTCTTGGCTGCATTGGGTCTTCGTTGCTGCACCCGGGCTTTCTCTAGCTATGGCGAGCAGCGACTACTCTTCATTGCAGTGTGCGGGCTTCTCATTGCGGTGGCTTCTCTTGTTGCAGAGCTAGGCGCGCGGGCTTCAGTAGTTGTTGTGTACAGGCTCAGTAGCTGTGGCTCGTGGGCTCTAGAGCGCAGGCTCAGTAGTTGTGGCGCACGGGCTTTGCTGCTCCGCGTCATGTGGGATCTTCCCGGACAAGGGCTCGAACCCATGTCCCCTTCATTGGCAGGTGGATTCCTAACCACTGTGCCACCAGGGAAGCCCAGGAAACTCAAAATTGAAAGGACTTCTCTTTTGCCTTCAAAGTGGAGACACGCCAGTAGGATACTCGCCAACATTCACTGAGCCCTTTCTCCATGTCAGGCACTCCTTAACGTGCATCACCCAGATTTAATCCTCATGGCCAGATGCAATAGATAATATTATTATGCTCATAATACAGACAAGGAAATCGAGGCAGAGAGGAGTGAAGTACTTTGCCCAAGATAGTACAACTGGTAAGCGATGCGCCTGGGATTCAACTCAGACAGGCTCATTCTCTGAGCTGTTCTCTCCCTTTTTTTTATTATTATTATTTTTTAATTATGGCAAAACACATACAACATGAAATTTACTATCTCAACCATTTGTAAGTGTATATAGTTCAGTAGAATCAAGCACATTCACATCGTTGTGCAATCATCACCACCGTCCACCTCCAGGACTTTTTATCATCCCAAACTGAGGCTCTGTCCCCATTAAACAAAAATAGCTGTCTGTCCCCTTCCCCCCAGCCCCTGGCACCCAGCATTCTTCTCTCTCTCTCTATGAATCTGACTACCCTCAGTACCTCATATAAGTGGACTCACACAGCATGTGTCTTTCTGTAACTGGCTTATCTCACTTAGCTCTGTGTCCTCAAGGTTCAACCATGTTGTGGCAAGTGTCAGACCTATTCTTCCTTTTTTATTGATAATATTTTTATATAATTCCTGATTCAAAGAGCACCAAAGTGCTTACAGTGAGGTCTCCTCTGGGTCCCCTCCACGCACCTTGTGGAAACAGCCAGCACCATCCACTTCCAGAGATGTCTTCTGCATAGACAAGCAATTACATATGTGGATTATTTTGCTCTTATATTCTGTTTTTTACTCCGTTCCACTTTGTTTTTGTCTGCTTTTTTATAAATTTATTTATTTGTTTATTTTATTTTTGGCTGTGTTGGGTCTTCGTTGCTGTGCGCAGGCTTTCTCTATTTGCGGCGAGGGAGGGCTACTCTTTGTTGCGGTGCGAGGGCTTCTCATTGCGGTGATTTCTCTTGTTGTGGAGCACGGGCTCTAGGTGCACGGGCGTCAGTAGCTGTGGCACGTGGGCTCAGTAGTTGTGGCACACGGGCGTAGCTGCGATCTTCTCGGACCAGGACTTCAACTTGTATCCCCTGCACTGGCAGGCGGATTCTTAACCACTGAGCCACCAGGGAAGTCCCCTGTTTGTCTGTTTGTTTGTTTGTTTGTTTTCCCCCTTTGCAGCCTGCCTCAGAGATCGTTTCATGATCAGTTCAGAAGACCTTCCTCTCCTGATCTTTCAGCTACACAGTAATATACTCCATGAGTCCACACGATGGCAACTTCAGAACCTGTGCTTTTAACCGTGTTAAGGCAGCTCTGAGCCTCCAACTCTCACATTCATTGACTAATGCCACACGGATTCCTGTTTAGCAAACATTATGTAAGAGGTTAGAACAAGTAAAGAATTGCAAAGTTAAAGCACAAAACAGAGGGACGTAGAGGCTGACAGCGAGAGCAACAGCTGACAGGCACCGCAGGTTGAAGAATGCTTCGCTCGGATCCCACCCCCCTCCTATTCCTCCCAAGTCTTTTCTAGGTCAGGAAATAGCACCCCAGGCCCCTGGCTGCCCCAGCCTGATGCTTCCCTCCCCAACCGGTCTTATTCTATCCAACGTCAAGCCTGTCCCTGGGTCTCTCACATCCTCACCCTACTGCCGTCAGCTGGTCCAAACCCACTATCCCTTCTGCTGAGCCGCTCAGTCACTCCCACCCCACCCCATCCTTTCCCCTCAGAGCAGTAGTCAGAGACATCTCATCAAAAGGGAAATCAGACCCCATCACCCCCTATCAACACCTTCCAGACTGTACACCCCTGTTCACAGCAGCATTATTCACGATAGCTAAAATGCAGACACAACCCTAGTGTCTATCGACAGATGAATGGATAAGAAAAATGTGATCTAGACATAAAATGGAATCTTATTCTGCCTCAAAGAGGAAAGAATTCTGCAACATGCTACATGGGTGAACCTTGAGGACATTACGCTGAGTGAAATAAGCCAGTCACAAAAAGACAATTATGGCATGATTCCACTTTTATAAGGTACTTAGACTTGTCAAAATCATGGAGATGGGGCTTCCCTGGTGGCGCAGTGGTTGAGAGTCCGTCTGCCGATGCAGGGGACACGGGTTTGTGCCCCGGTCCGGGAAGATCCCACATGCCGCAGAGCGGCTGGGCCCGTGAGCCATGGCCGCTGAGCCTGCACGTCTGGAGACTGTGCTCCGCAACGGGAGAGGCCACAGCGGTGAGAGGCCTGTGTACCGCAAAAAAAAAAAAAAAAAAATCATGGAGATGGACAGTAGAACAGTGGTTGCCAGGGGCTGAAGGAAGCAGGGTGGGGAGTTGGTGTTTAGCGGGTATAGAGTTCCAGTTTTACAAGATGAAAAGAGTTATGGGGGTGGATGGTGGTGATGGGTGCCCATCAGTGTGAAAGTATTTCATACCACTGAGCAGGACACTTAAGAACGGCTCAGAAAGTAAATTTTATGTTATGTGCATTTTAACACAATTTTTTTTTAAAGCAGTGAACAAGGAAACCCCTTCCAGAGCATAAAGAAGTTAACTGGAGGCCCTTCGGGATCTGGCCCCCACTCCCCACTCCAGGCACAATGCCCCTCAGTGCTCCGGACAAGCCCAGGTCCTTCCCACCTGAGGGCCTCAGTGCTGGGCACCCCCCTCTGCCCAGGCCCCTCCCCTGTAGATCTTGGCACCGAGTCACCTGCTCAGAGAGGACCACCCCATCCCCCCACTAAGTAGTCTCTCTCTCCTTTTCCACCATAGGGTCCCCGCTTCGTTCTCCCCTAGCGCTTAGCACACCTGCGAGTGTTTCATTTGTCTCACCGTCTGCTTGCTGTCTCCCCACCAGAGTGAAGTTCCACGGCAGCAGGGACCTGGGCCCGCCTGGTTCATTCCTGCCTCCCTGTTGTGGGTCGATGCTGCCCTGACAGCAGATGCTGAGTCGGAGTCTGGGGTACAAGATTATTCCTAGGGATCAATAACTGTGAAGAAGGGCTTCCCTGGTGGCGCAGTGGTTGAGAGTCCGCCTGCCAATGCAGAGGACATGGGTTCGTGCCCCGGTCTGGGAGGATCCCACATGCCGCGGAGCGGCTGGGCCCGTGAGCCATGGCCGCTGAGCCTGCGCGTCCGGAGCCTGTGCTCCGCAACGGGGGAGGCCACAACAGTGGGAGGCCTGCGTACCGCAAAAACAAAAAACAAAAAACAAAACACTGTGAAGGGAAATGGGCGGAATCTGGGCTGGGCAGAGGGGAAAACCGGCCTGCAGGCCACGCAGGCCCGACAAAGACTTGGCCAGCCAGGCACAGCGCACTGGAGTAAAAGGACCACCTGCTAGAGCTGCCCCGCACGGCGCAGAAGCACCCTTCTTGCTTGGTCACCAGGTACGAGCGCCCCGGGGAGGGTGTGACCTTGAGCAAGGAGCTCCCTGCAGCTGCGGCAGACCCCCCGGGACTGGGCAGACCCCCAGGACTGGTCACTGGCTGCTCTCTGCTGACCTCACTCCTCGAAGCCCAGCGGCAATTTCATCTTGAAGGGGCTCCAGAGCAGGGCTGCTCCATGTCTAAGCCAACGCCTAACTCCTAGCACAGTGCCTGAAACTCCTAGCAGGTGGTCAGCACTTATTGAATGAATGAATGAATGAATGAATGAACATTTGATTGAATCTTGAAGTACAGATAGGATTTGGAGGAGACAAGGCAGATGTGTGTTCCAGGCACGAGGCACAGCTTGTACAAAGGTAAAAAGGCATGAAGAAAAACGAGGCATTTTCCCAAATCGGCAAATACTAAGATAGGGTTAAATTCCCAAGCAGGGGAGCAGAGGAATAAGGCTCAAGTGGTAGCAAAGGCCAGTGGACAAGGGCCTTGTAATAAATCACACTTGAATTTTATCCCATCCGCCCAAAGAGGCTTTAAAAGGGTTTCAAAAAAGAGGAGGAGGGGCTTCCCTGGTGGCGCAGTGGTTGAGAGTCCGCCTGCCGATGCAGGGGACACAGGTTCGTGCCCCGGTCTGGGAAGATCCCACATGCCGCGGAGCGGCTTGGCCCATGAGCCATGGCCGTTGAGCCTGCGTGTCCGGAGCCTGTGCTCCACAGTGGGAGAGGCCACAACAGTGAGAGGCCCACATACCGCAAAAAAAAAAAAAAAAAAAAAAAGAGGAGGAGGGCTTCCCTGGTGGTGCAGTGGGTGAGAGTCCGCCTGCTGATGCAGGGGACACGGGTTTGAGCCCCAGTCCGGGAAGATCCCACATGCCGTGGAGTGGCTGGGCCCGTGAGCCATGGCCGCTGCGCCTGTGCGTCCGGAGCCTGTGCTCCGCAACGGGAGAGGCCACAGCAGTGAGAGGCCCGTGTACCACAAAAAAAAAAAAAAAAAAAGAAGGAGGAGGATGTGATCAGCAGGCTTTAGAAAGATCATTCTTGTGGCCTTTCCCAGGATGGCCAAGGAGGACGAGCTAGGAGGCAGAGGCCGTTTACGAGGTGACTTTGACCCGGGCAGGCCTGTGTTCTAAGGCACGAATACTGGAGAGAGAAGCAGGCAGCCTCTGACATAGCGTCAGGAGGCCAGAAGGGGCCACGGCCACAGCCTGGAACCACCAGTATGTAAGCTCGGTCAGTGAAGAATCAACGTCTAAAGAACAAGAAGGTCGGTCAGGGAGGAAAACAGGAAAGGACTGAGTCGTGGGAGTGCAGGTAGGAGAACAGTTCAAGAAGGAAACGGGCCAAGGCCATTAAGAGGTCAAGTGCAATAAGGCCCAAAGTGCCCTTAGATTTGCCTTCAGGAGGGCAGGACTCCAGACCCAGCTGGTGCAGTGCGTCCTCCAGCCTGACCTGGGGCTTGGGTTTCAGGGGCCTTCTGGAGAACTCCTTCACCTGTCAACATGCTTCAGTCCAGGTTCCCCCCCAAGTCTGACCATGAGATGCTCTGGACCGTGGGACCCTGGAAGCTTAAGGTCCAGCCATTTCCTTGGAGAGGAGCCCATTGAAGTATCAGGAGTCCCGAGTCCTAGTCCTGTTGCTGCCACTGCTATGGGGCCTTAAGCCTCAGTTTCTCCCAGGGTGATGGGTCCAGGTGGGCTCTACAATTGCTTCTATCTGTCGATCTGGACTGCCTGGTGCTCAGGTTCAAAGAGAGTGGCACAGGCGGCCAGCTCTCCAGACCCTCTGACTTGGGAACCCTTGCTTCCTCCACACTGGACCCTGGCTTCCCCCGTCCCAAGTGTCCTATTGTGTGAGCTCAGTTTCCATGGGGACAGAAACCGGGTTGAGAAAGGAGAATGTTTACTTTTTCCACTGAGCTGATGCCCATGTAAACAGTGTGGTCCCATAAGTGGAGCCCTCGCCCTGCCCTACCCGCTCCAGGAGCATATAAGAAGATACCCGGATGGGCACATCTCCCACAAGACCACCAGATCCAGAGACAGGGACAGAGCCTCCCTCACCAGCCTCCCTCCCACCATGAAGCTCGCCCTTGCCCTCACCCTGGTCTCCCTGACTCTCTTCTGCAGCCCTGGTGAGTGTCCAGAGCCCTCCGCCCCAAGCCGAGCTCAAGAACTCTCCCAGTTCTTCTCGAGAGAGGGGACGGCTGTCCGTGCCCTCTGTTTAGCTGCCGGGAGAGGCTGGGAAAGCTGACTCCCAGCCAGGAAGCTGGGTCTAGCGAGCAAGCTCATCTTGGGAACTTGGGGAGAGCCCCGAGGCTGTGGGGAAACCTGAAAAGGACCCCATCTTCCATATCCAACAACCTCAGAAGTGCAGGGAATGGAACAGACTAGAGGGAGGGATGGAGAATATCCCACCTAGATGCAATGACCAGCGGAATAAGAGTAACAAACAAGCTTCTCAAAGCCCAGGCCTGGACAGACCCTGAGATGCCAAGAGACCTGGATGCTGCCTCCGGATTTGGGGTCAACACACCACTCTGGCAGCCAAAGGGTCTGGAAGGAGCCTCATGGGTTCCAAAGAAACCCAACCCAAGGCAAGGTCTCCCATTCTACACAGAGAGGAATATTCTAGAAAGGGCTCTTCCCTTTGGGAAACTGCCAACTCAGAATGGAGATTTCTAAACATTTTCTGTCCTCTGCAAGAAAAGGGTTAGGAGTCTCTGAAGAGTTGCAGCTGTCACTAAGAGGAAAGGAATGGGGTGGGGGGTGAATCACACCCCCCCCAGAAACCCCCTGGTCTCTTGGGAGCTGGGTTACTGAACTGTTTTTTACTCTGTGTCAGCCTCTTCTACTCCTTCTACAACCAAAAATTTTAAACAAATTCCCGTTAGTTCACTTTCAAAGTTTCCTGACAACCATGGAGGTACGTTTTATGACCTTGGCGAGGCGGGGGAGTTAGTTAGAAAACCAAGACCAAGAGGCAGTGGGAACAACTGTGGTGCAGAGATGTCTATTTTAAAGGGGAAATAACATCATTTGGACTGAAACATATGTTAATTAGAAGATCTCAATGCCAGGTACAGAGCGGGGTGTCTCAGCAAGACAGGACTGAAATATGTTAGGAGGTGGGGCTGGGATGCGTTGGTATGTTCCTGTGTGTGCACATATGATAATACCAATAATAAGGTCTAACATTTATTTAGCGCTTACAATGTGCCCATCACCGTGCTGAACCCCGTTCACCGCAACCCTATGAAGTGTGGACATTATCCCCATTTTACAGATGAGAAAACTGAGCTAAAGAAAGATAAAGTAACTTGGCTGATGGCATAGTAAGTTGCAAAGCAGGGATCTAAGTTCTGGAGAGGGTCTGACTTGGAGTTGCCACTTTGAGTGGGGCCCTGGAGCCCAGGCAGGGGAGTTTGCCACCGGGCAGCAAATTCAAGGACGGGGATTTGAGACTCAGTAGGAAGATGGGCAAGCAGGGAGTAGGGGATGGTGACTCTTCCCACATTCCTGGGGGCAGGGACCTAAAAAGGAGCACAACCGGAGGCGGGGTAGGGAGAACTCTGGTGAAGGGAACATGGCAGGGCCAGGAATAGACGCAGAGGTGTGTCTGTGTGTGGATGAGCCCACAAGGCCTGGAGCCCACAGTGGATTCCTCTTCTGGGCCAGGCTCGGGGGCTCATGCTTGGCTGGTACAAGTGCCTCTTCCTGCCAGAGCCTGACTTTGTCACGTGTGGCTCAGACCATCACTAACCATCGGTAAGAGGCATGTGGGAGCCAAAACCCTCGACGGCCTCTTCCCAGCCCCCGCACGCACACCAAACAAATCAGATCAGCAGCTTCTATGCTCAGTGCCTGCCTAGAACTCTATCAGAAAGAGCGGGTAGCACCTTGCCCACCGCAACCCAGGAAGTACAAGGGAGGCTCAGGCAAGCCAGGAAAAGCTGGCCGCAACCCAGAAGGCATCCACGCGGCGTCAAAGAGCCAACTGCTTGGAGTGCCACCAGGTCTCACATTCAAGGCCGTCGATGAAAGGGCTGCTATTTCTTGCTGACAGGCCCAGCTATGTGCATCTGGGCCAGGCCCAGGCAGGAAGCTGGCCAGTGTAGACAAGGGCCTGGATACACGTGCTCTCTCTTTTCTGTGCTCCAGCATCTACGAGGTCTGCCTGAACTTTCTACATGTCGTTGAAAACCTCTTCATGGGCACGCTTTCCAGCTATGAGGCTGCCCTTGAACCCTTCAGCCCTGAGGAAGCCATGAAAGATGCAGGGGCCCAGTTGAAGATGCTGGTGGACATCTCCCCCAGAAGACCAAAGGACAGCATGATAAAGCTCACGGTACATGGCTCCCTCCTCTCCCACTGCCCAATGGAGGATTTCCCATATCCCTCAGGTGCAGTGTCAACTCCCTTTGGGAACCCTTTTCTAATCCAGAGAGGAGAGTCATAGTGCAAATGTCCCCAGGGAGCAGACACAGCCATCTTACTTTTTTTTTTTTTTTTTTTGCTGTGTTGTGTCTTCGTTTCTGTGCGAGGGCTTTCTCTAGTTGTGGCAAGCGGGGGCCACTCTTCATCGCAGTGCGCGGGCCTCTCACTATCACAGCCTCTCTTGTTGTGGAGCACAGGCTCCAGACGTGCAGGCTCAGTAGTTGCGGCTCACAGGCCTAGTTGCTCTGCGGCATGTGGGATCTTCTCAGACTAGGGCTCGAACCCGTGTCCCCTGCATTAGCAGGCAGATTCTCAACCACTGTGCCACCAGGGAAGCCCCATCTTACCTTTTCTAAAGAAGCTTCTGAGGGACTTCCCTGGCGGCCCAGTGGTTAAGTGGTTAAGTGGTTAAGGCGTTTTCACTGCAGGGGGTGTGGGTTCGCTCCCTGGTCAGGGAATTAAGATCCTGCATGCCGTGCGGCCAAAAAGTTTAAAAAATTAATAAATAAAATAAGAAAATAAAAATAAAGAAGCTTCTGAGAAATAGTCTAAGCTTAGCTCCTCCCAGAAACACCGAACCTCTTAGGTGACATTGAAGTTTCTGGGTCTGACTTTGACGTTCATTCACTATTGTATTGGGTTTTTTGTTTGTTTGCTTTAGGACAAAATAATCAAAAGCCCACAGTGTGCTTAGGATTTAGAAGCTGAAGATCTCCACCTGCCGAGGCCCCTGCCACTCCCCGGATGTTTCCTTCACTCCATCCCCACCAGCGCTGTCTGGCTCCCTGCAATAAAGTACAAGCATCACATCTCTGTGTCCCCATCTCTTTTTTATTCACCTGCTAGAGTGAGAAGGTGTGCTGCTCCTGGGGTACGTTTAGAGCAAAAAAAAAGCAGTGGCCATGGAAACACATCCCCAAGGGGCCCAGGCCCTGTCTCACTTCCGGTCCACAGGTGGCCAGACCAGCTTCTAGCACATACTCCCTTCCATGGGCAGAGAGCTGGCCTGGAATCGTTCCCAGGGCCTTGCTCAAACTTGACCTACGGGGGAAGGCGGGGAGAGGTTAGACAGGGTGGCAGCTGACCTCAGGCTGACCTCTCTAACACCCATTTAATAATGGAAGTAAGTGTTCTGTTTCTTCCAGACCCTTTGGGATCCCACTCTTGGGTGGAAAAAGAAATATTTCAGGTGATTATGCTACCCAGACATGCCTGCAGACAAAGATGGAGCTTTCCAGAGAGTTCTGTCTCCCAAAGATAAATGGTGGGGCTTCCCTGGTGGCGCAGTGGTTGAGAGTCCACCTGCCGATGCAGGGACACGGGTTCGTGCCCCAGTCCGGGAAGATCCCACATGCCGTGGAGCAGTTGGGCCTGTGAGCCATGGCCGCTGAGCCTGCGCGTCCGGAGCCTGTGCTCCACAACGGGAGAGGCCACAACAGTGAGAGGCCTGCATACCTCAGGAAAAAAAAAAAAAAAAAGATAAATGGTGGACTTTTCAAGCATTTTGACAGAGCAGTAGGGTGCTATGAGGGGCTGAGTGGCCCTGTGACAGTCCTGCAAATCACACCCAGCACACGACTGACGCCCTCCACCTACAGAAGGATCAGATTCCTAAGAAACTTAGGAAACAAAGGCTGGAGGGAGGAACAGACTCGATTCCTTGATTAGGAATCCAGTGTCCTTGGGGCTAATTTCAAGGAGCAATAGCCTCTAAGGGGCATCCCCAGAGAAGGCAGGCTGTTTCGCTCACTTCAAATTTGCTACACGAAATTATTTGTCAAACTATTTTTTAAAGCAAAAACCCTCTACTCATGCATTTTCTAGATCCTTTATCAGTCATCATTGTTAGGACATCCTATTTCCAGGCTGAAATTGCAGAGGCCTACGTGTCAAACTGTCCATTCACGTCAGTCTCTGCCCAGAAGAGGAGTCTGGGGGGTGGGTGGGTCGGGACCAGGCTGGTCAGCACCTAATGACTGCCATCCACTGGCGATGGTGCTCTTGTTCGACCCTGAAGCCCCTCTCTGACCTGCCCCCGTCTCCCGCCGTTCCCTGAGTCCCCTCCCAGCCAACTTTCATGCCACCCCCTTTTTGTCTTGTGGCGAAGGAGTCTTCAGGCGTGAAATCAATCCCTGGGTGTTTACCAGCACTTTCCATGTGTTCATAGTGGTGCTGGGCGTTCTGAGGAACCCGGGAGCAGATTTCATAACCCAACAAATATGCATGAAGCCCTTGCTCAGAGCCAGAACCACACTGAGGCCCAAGTAGAGCAGAGTGAAGAAAACAGTGGCCTCTCCTCTCAAGGAGCTGGCAATCTAGCAGGGAAGATGGTCAGCGCCCTGCAAATCAACAAGGAAACAAATAGACAGATAGAGAGAACTCTGATAAAAGCCTAAAAGAAATACAGGGAGTGATGTGACCAAGAGCAGCATGGACAGGCCAGCCCGGGAGTCCCGCTGCTCAGGGTCTGAGCAGGGATGGGCGGAATTCAACGAGGTGGGGGGAGGCGGACAGAGCATTGCAGGCAGAGGGTGAAGCAAGAGGGAAGAGGGGAGGCTGCCTGGGCTTCTTCCTGAGCCCCTGCTCTTCTTTTTTTGTTGTTGTTGTTTTTTTGCGGTACGCGGGCCTCTCACTGTTGCAGCCTCTCCCGTTGCGGAGCACAGGCTCCGGACGCGCAGGCTCAGCGGCCATGGCTCACGGGCCCAGCCGCTCCGCGGCATGTGGGATCCTCCCGGACCGGGGCATGAACCCGTGTCCCCTGCATCGGCAGGCGGACTCTCAACCACTGCACCACCAGGGAAGCCCAACCCCTGCCCTTCTTGAGGCCCCACTGAGCCCTGCCCTTGGGCCCCAGGAGAAAATTCAGAACCTTCTAAAGGGAGTTCCCTTGTGGCCTAGTGGTTAGGATTCTGGGCTTTCACTGACAGGGCCCAGGTTCAACCCCTGTTGGGGAACTGAGATCCTGCAAGCTGTGTGGTGCAGCGAAAATAAAACTAAAAAAGGAAAGAAAGAACTTTACCTCCAGGTTTCTATCACCTGCCACCAAAACAGCCCAGACCTCTTCCCCTTATATCCTACCATCTACCCAACATCTCAAACTCCTCTTGTCCAACAGAAGTCTGATTGCCCCCCACCCCACCCCATCCATCTCTTTCCAATCTCTGTAAATTCTATCCCTAGCCGCCCAGTTGCTCTCGCCTGAAGTCCAAGGGGCATCCCCGGCCCTTCCCTCTCCAGCACTGTCACGTCCAGCCAAGCAGGTTACCTCCAAAGCACCTCTGGGACCTGTCTCCATGTCCACAGAGCCACCCTGGGCCACACTACCCATTCCTCTGCCGCACAACCCGGGGGAGGGAAGCCTCCTAACTGGCTCCCAGCTCACACTCTAGCGCCCCTGCAGTCCACACTCCACACTGAGGCCAAAGTAGTTTTTATCAAATGAAAACCCCCTTCCTGGGCCACTTCCCCCACCCCAACCAAGTAAAGCCCTTCAAAGCTTCCCAGCACTCTTCTCATAACCTCCAAATGCAGAACGGGCTCATCACTGGCTCTCATCTCCCACCCTCCTTCCCACTGCTCACTCCATCTCTGCAGTCCACCCCTCTGGCCTTTAGTTTTTTTAAGAACCAAGCCACCAAGCCCCTTCCTACTTCAGGGAATGGAGAGGGCATAAGCAGAGAGCACGCAAGGAGAGGTCTGAAGAGAGAGAGAAACCTCTTCCGTCCGGATTTTTCCAAGAAGCAACGTGGTCCCACGGGGACGCGCCTCCCCCGCCCTCAGCGGCCGGTGCCGCCGAGACCACTGGGGGGCAGTGTCGACCAAGGTGTCCAGGAGCGGACGCGCTGGTCCGGCCCTGGAGCTTCTGAGCCCTGCGGCTCCACCCAGCCCGGCTCACTCCGCGGGACAGATGATGAAACACAGTTCCTCTCTAGGGATCTTTTATCATCTTTGATTGCTTTAATTTGATTTTTCAGGGGGTTTTTCATCAGAATTCTGAGGAAGAGCAAGGGCAGTCACACAAAGTTGCTGCCCGCTGAACCCTGCCAGTGGTGTGTCAGCACTTTTGGAATTAGTAATAATTCCATTCCCAAACAATTCCAAGGGCGAGTCCAACGGAATCTACAGCGATGGCCCCAGAGGTACAGAGGACCACGGGGCGCTGGTGGAGCTGACCTTTGACCTCCATCCACCCCATTTTAAAAGTCTCAAGTAACCTAACAATTTCTTTTATTGATCGCTTACTCGCTGGCAGGCATTTTTTGCAATTTCTTATTTATTCCTCACACAACCCGGATTCCAGAGCCCAGGCCCCAACCCCTGCCCTACAGAGAGTAGGATCCCAGACGCAGGAATTTCCTGAGCTAATAACTGAAGGGATACCGATGAGAAATGTCCACCCACCCTGCCCCAAACACACACGTGTGTGCATGCTTGTGCAGACACACACACACAAACCGTTTGTAAAGCCATTGCACCCCTCCCTCATTGTGTGCCACAAAAGAGGGCCTGTGACTGTAAAAATTCCAGAGCAGGTCAGGGGGATTGGCAATTCCCGAAGATTCTTGGTAGAGGGTGGGGCACCTCCTGCCTCCCCCTCCTCCCCCACTTCCTCACTGCGGAATCCCCGGGGCTCCTCTGAGCCATCCACCTAGATGAGTGTTGTTCAAACAGATAAAGATCCAGGGTCATAAAAGGTTGAGAATTTTAATTACCTAGTCACAACTGGGGAAATATTTACCTAGGGCAAATACAACAGGTATCTGCGGATAAAAGGGAGTCTCCACCTCAAGGGAGCTGCAGAGGTAGGAGATCCAAAGAATGTGAGCTGTCAACACACAGAAATGTACATGTAGTTTGAAAAGAGCAGGAGGCAAGATGAACTGATCACAGCCACGGAAAGAGCACGTATCTGTGTGACGCATGTTGCCAGAAAGCAAAAGGAGATGAGAGAAATGAAGGTATGTCACTGGGTTCTTTTTTGTCTTTTTTTTTTTTTTTCCTGGACTACGTTATATAGCGCGAGTCTGCAAACTACGCCTGGCAGGCCACACTAAAGCCATGGCTTATTTTTGAACAGACCTCAAGCTAAGAATGATTTGTACATTTGAAGAAGGAGGAGGAGGAGAAAAAGCGTGTCCAGCCCTGGATCATATAAATATATAATTATATAATCAGCCTTTTTCACTGTGAATCTGCCAAACTCTAAAACACAAGGAAGCCAATGTATGAATATAAGCTTCCTGCATTTGAGAAGTATTATGCACAAAGTGTGTAAAGAAAAAAATGTAAAATGCATCTCAATAAAGCCAAAAAAAAAGATTAAAAACAAGAAATGTATTTTTAGCACTATATTACTTTTAGCATTTTTTAGCATTCATACCTCTGAGGAGCCCAGGGGAAAGATCACATTTTTTCTTTTTTTTTTTTGTGGTACGCGGGCCTCTCACTGTCGTGGCCTCTCCCGTTGCGGAGCACAGGCTCTGGACGCGCAGGCTCAGCGGCCATGGCTCATAGGCCCAGCCGCTCCGCGGCACGTGGGATCTTCCCGGACCGGGGCACGAACCTGTGTCCCCTGCATCGGCAGGCGAACTCTCAACCACTGCGCCACCAGGGAAGCCCCACATTTTTTCTTGATCACGTTGTCAATGAAACCGTGAATCTGGGTGAAATTGATCTTTGAAAAGTATATTACTTTGCCACCAAAGGGACATTTACTCTTTTTTAAAAAAATAAATGTATTTATTTTTCTTTGTTTATTTTTGGCTGCACTGGGTCTCCGTTGCTGTACGTAGGCTTTCTCTAGTTGCGGCGAGCAGGGGCTACTCTTCGTTGCGGTGCACGGGCTTCTCATTGAAGTGGCCTCTCTTGTTGCAGAGCACGGGCTCTAGGCACGCGGGCTTCAGTAGTTGGGGAACGCAGGCTCAGTAGTTGTGGCTCGAGGGCTGTAGAGTGCAGGCTCAGTAGTTGTGGCACACGGGCTTAGTTGCTCCGTGGCATGTGGGATCTTCCGGGACCAGGGCTCGAACCCGTGTCCCCTGCATTGGCAGGCAGATTCTTAACCACTGTGCCACCAGGGAAGCCCGGAACGTTTACTCTTGAAGAAAGCTAAAGATATATGTATGCATATAGCTGATTCACTTTGTTATACAGCAGAAACTAACACAACATTGTAAAGCAATTATACTCCAATAAAGATGTTAAAAAAAAAAAAAAGCTAAAGAGGAGTGGTCATTACCAAACATTGCCACCACATTGCAAAATCCAAAGACTTGCCCTTGCTATGTCAATGCCTAAATTGATGGATCAGTAGGAAAGCTGCAGTTTTACACCCTCAACATGTGAGAGGATTAATGTTAGCCAGGCAGAAAAATCTATAAATGATTCACAAGGCAGGAAGAGGAAGTGAAACCAGCCCTTACCAACTTTATGAAGATGATATGGATAAAATGATGTCTAGTTTATGGCTAATGCCAGCGTGCTGTTTGCGAATGCCAGGGGATTTGTGGGTAGTAATTCACCGTAGGGTGATTGCTGTTCAGAATGGCTTCAGACAAATGATAAAAAAAACCTTGATTGATGAGGAAGGGGCCACATAAACAATGCCTTCTGCAACGTGTAATTAGGGAACGTTCCTCCCAGGCACTTATGGAACACACCAGCGGGCACGTGGAAACCATGTGAGCATGAATCATTAGGAGTTAGCCACCCAACGGATTTCTGTGAGCAAACTAAAATTATAACGCTATAATACATGCAAATATAAATAAATCTGAAAATAGATTCAGCTTAGCATGCACGGTCGCATCAGAATGGATAAACCAGGCGTTTGGAACTCAGATTTGTCCCCCATCAAGTGAATGGATTCCTAGCCTATGACAGTAGCCTAGATAACTCCTAAAATATCTAAAGTTATGTGCCTGCAGCACCCAAGCATCCTGTGTGACTGCAAGACATGTAGCTACAGAGAGTCCTTTAAAATTCCCTCTTATGGCCCTGGTGACACATGTAGATAGTCCTTCAGCTCTGGGACAGGATGGAGATGCTGGTCAGGGACTCCTTGGGAGAGATAAGATGAGGGCCAGGCCTCAGGGCACTGGGGCCAGAGGAAGGATCTCTTGACCTCTGACCCTATGCGTCCATTGGTCTCTGAGTCCGTCTCTTCTCAATTTACCTTGAATGTGTCCCCTTCTCCTTACTCTGATTCCAGTAGCAGGTCTTTACCATCTGTGGCCTGGAGTATTGCAAATAGTTCTCTAACCTAGTTTCCTATGTCTCCTATAACAAATCACCACAAACTTAATGGCTTTTTAAAAAAATTCACATTTATTATCTTACAGATCTGGAGCTCAGAAATTCAAAATGATTTCACTGAACTAAAAATCAAAGTGTTGGCAGCCTGTGTTCCTTCTGGAGGTTCTAAGGGAGAGTCTGTTTTCTTGTTTTTTCAGTTTCTAGAGGCAACCTTCATTCATTGGCTCGTGGCCCCTTCTCTCACCTTCAAAGTCAGCAGTGCAGCCTCCTCTTCTGCCTCCTTCTCCCATGCGGAAGGACACTTGTGACTGCACTGGGCCCACTCCAGTAATCCAAGATGATCTCTTCATCTCAGCATCAGCTGATTAGCAACCTTAATTCCATCTGCAACCTTCATTTCCCTTTGCTAACAGGCTCCTACAGGATAAATTCCAGATTCTTCGCCTGGTCCAGGAGGCCCTCCTGAGAGCCTGGTCCTCCCCGGTGCTCTGGACTCAAATCCTGCTGCTTCCCCCACCTACGCTGGGGGTACAGCAGTGGACAAGGTTTGGAAATAAGATTGCCCTCCAGGAAATGCAAATCAAAACTACAATGAGGTATCATCTCACACCAGTCAGAATGGCCATTATAAAAAAATCTACAAACAATAAGTGCTGGAGAGGGTGTGGAGAAAAGGGAACACTCTTGCACTGTTGGTGGGAATGTAAATTGATACAGCCACTATGGAGAACAGTATGGTGGTTCCTTAAAAAACTAATAATAGAACTACCATACAATCCAGCAATCCCACTACTGGGCATATACCCTGAGAAAACCATAATTCAAAAAGAGTCATGTACCACAGTGTTCATTGCAGCTCTACTTACAATAGCCAGGACATGGAAGTAACCTAAGTGACCATCGACAGATGAATGGATAAAGAAGATATGGCACGTATATACAATGGAATATTACTCGGCCATAAAAAGAAACAAAATTGAGTTATTTGTAATGAGGTGGATGGACCTAGAGACTGTCATACAGAGTGAAGTAAGTCAGAAAGAGAAAAACCAATACCATATGCTAACACATATATATGGAATATATTAAAAAAAAAGGTCTGAAGAACCTAGAAGCAGGACAGGAATAAAGACGCAGACATCAAGAATGGACTTGAGGACACAGGGAGGGTGAAGGGTAAGCTGGGATGAAGTGAGAGAGTGGCATGGACATACATACCCTACCAAATGTAAAATAGACAGCTAGTGGGAAGCAGCCACATAGCACAGGGAGATCAGCTCGGTGCTTTGTGACCACTTAGAGAGGTGGAATGGGGAGAGTGGGAGGGAGACGTAAGAGAGAGGGGATATGGGGATATATGTATATGTATAACTGATTCACTTTGTTATAAAGCAGAAACTAACACACCATTGTAAAGCAATTATACTCCAACAAAGATGTTAAAAAAAAAAAAAGATTGCCCTCCAGGTTAGGCTGGTAAATTCACAGATGGTATATGGGGTGAGCTATCTATGGGGATGAACCAAGAGATTGTCCCTAACTAGGAGAAAAGAATGCAGCCACACCCTACACTCCAGCAAGGTGATGAGGGAGTCATCTGGGGGGCAGGACCAGAATCTGGGTGTCGTGTAGGACATGGAAATCTAACCTGATAACCTGTGCCAAACAGGAGGGGATGGACAGCAGTGCGAGGGAGGCACAGAGGTCCTGAGCAGGGAGAAAAAGCAATGGAAGAACGCTTACTGGTTCTAAGTCTGTGCTCACTTCCTGACCTTCCTGACGCTCGTCCACAGGGGAGGATACGCCAGCTGGTCCACTAGCCTCTGATTGATTAATCCACCAACGTGCTTCTCACTGAAGCTCTCGGTGTGGATGCTCAGTTAGTGTGCAGCTGCCTTAGGGACATGGAGCCCTTCTCATTGTGTCCCTCAGGCAGGTCCTGATGCCACAGAACCACAAGGCAGACCCGGGCAGTGCTATCTAGGGACAACCAGGACCCACTTCTCATCTGTCTCCTGCCAGCCCAGAGAAGGGAGAGCAAAGGGTCAATCTCCTGATGCCACCAGCCCAGAACAGACCATCTTCCTGGCGGGCAGACCTCCTTCCTTGGGTGACACTTCCCTGCATTACCATGAGGCACACACATTAATATTTAAACAGGCAACAAACCCATGCTGTTCCCACCTCCACAGACTATAATGTCTCCCCTTCCCAAAGTCACTTGAAGACCCAAGCTCCATCCTCCGTGCCCTATGCAATGTTTGGGACATGGCTATACTAAAAAAAAAAAAAAAAAAAAAAAAAAAAAATTCATTATTTATCTAAAATTCAAATTTAGGGACTTCCCTGTGGTCCAACAGTTAAAACTCTGATCTCCCAAGCAGGGGTCCTGGGTTCGATCCCTGGTCAGGGAACTAGATTCCACATCCCACAACTAAAGATCCCTCATGCCACAACTAAGACCCAGTGCAGTCAAATAAATATATATTTTTTCAAAAACCTAAAAAAAAATTCAAATTTAACCTGACATCTTGTATTATCATCTGCTAAATCTGGCAACCTTAAGATTCCTTCAAGACTCAGCTCCTAGGCTCTTCCTCTAGTGGCTAAGTTAAGACCTATCTGGAAACTAAGACAGTAGATTAAGTACATTACGGGACTGGAGAGCCTTTTTATTCCATCTACTTCCCGGTGGGACCACGTCAATAACCAAGTGGTCCCAGGGAGATACCCCTGACTCCCAAAGATCTTCCGTCACTCTCTGGCCAACCCATTGGAGGAAGGCAAGCACTTCATGGGCAGGAAGTTCTAACCAAAGTCAATGCAGTCCCCAAAGTTAGAAGCTCATTGTTTCCCATTGCTCCCTTCTTCATTCTTGTTTCTCATAAAGGTGAGATCAGCTTATGAAACTGGATTCTTTGAAACCACAAATCCATCTGAAATGTATTCATTTCACGATCAATAAATTTCAAGACCTGATTATGTTGCAATTATATTGATGCTGAAAATGTTAAATATTAACCAGATAACCAAAAATTTATCTTTCGATATCTTACACCATAGGCAAGAATTTCAGACTGTACCCCAGTGACCGGAAACTTTGAAAAATGCTTTGCCTGGGAATTCCCTCACTGTCCAGTGGTTAGACTGCAGGGGGTACGGGTTCCATCCCTGGTGGGGAAACTTAAGATCCTGCCTGCTGCGCGGCATGGCCAAAAAAAGAAAAAAAAGAAGAAGAAGAAAAGAAAAGAAAAATCCTTTGCCTAAAGAAGTGTATTGACTGACATGTTGAAAATAGCGGGTTTACTTCTGTAGACTAAGGAAGAGGAAGGAGGGAGAGAGGGAGGGAAGAAAGAAAGGAGAGGAAGGAGAGAAGAAGTTGATGTTCTCTCTGGCTCCTCATCATCGGGGGGCAGAAGTCAAATACTGACTCTGAAAAATAGTGTCAGAAAGTCGCTGCCTGTAGCCAACGCTCCCAGTAATTTTAACAATGCCAGGGAAGGAAGTAGTAAAAACCACCAAGACTGACCCAGCACAGATGCTTGATAGATGTTTACTGAGTGAATAAGCGAAGGACCATCACCCGAGCGCCATCGTTGCCAAAGCCCACTCTGGTTACAAACCCGATTCCCTTAGAAGTGAAGAAACGCACCCAAAAGAACTGGTGCAGCAGCCCTTCAGGTCCAGAGCTGGCTGGGACTCTAAAAGCCACCTCGTGGAAGGTATTCCTTTAACTGCAGGTGTTTGTTTCCTTTGGCACAGTGATATGTAATTTCCCATTTTTAGAACAATGCTCCCAAGAACAGTCACAAAAACAACCCTCAGAGGGGGCGGATTTCTTCCTGGCCACGGCTACAGCTCTGTAAAACAACAATAACAAAGGGATTTTTATTCAAAACACTGTTTGCGTCTCTCCATAAAATCGGGAGGCCTTTCGTTAACTTTTCACAGGCTGAATAAAAAAGGTCCCCCCACCCCTTGGAAGAGCACCTCAACAAACTCTTACTTTGGGGAGGGGTCTATTTGGAAACGATTCCGCTGTGGGATCTGTTTGGGTCTTGACACGCCTCCCTCTGTGGGTTCCCGTGTGGCAAGGGTGGAAAGGAAGCTTGTAGAAAGCCAGTGTCTGTCCTTCGGGTGTCCTGTGCAAGTCTGAGGCCAGGAGAGGACAGTGTGTTCTTGAGAATGTGCCAATAGCAGGCCGAGGGAGGTGAGGAACCGGGGCGGGGTGAGATGCACGCCCTCTGGTCTTAGCCACCAAGGAATCCCTTTCATCATCAGCTCCAAACTGACTTTCTCCCTGCTTCATGAACTCAGAAGAGTGGCTCCCAGATTTGAGGAGTCCTTCACCCGCTTCCCCATCTACCTGCACCTTCCTTCCATCCCACCACCACCACCCTGAGGTGCACCCAACTCATCTCCACCTGGACCCTCACGTTTCTCTCCTCACTGGCCTCCTGACCGAGTCGATTTCACCTCCCATGTGGGTGTGCACGTCCGGGCTTCCTCATACACCTCCCTACTCAAAAATGTTCCACGAGGGCTTCCCTGGTGGCGCAGTGGTTGAGAGTCCGCCTGCCGATGCAGGGGACACGGGTTCGTGCCCCGGTCCGGGAGGATCCCACATGCCGCGGAGCGGCTGGGCCCGTGAGCCATGGCCGCTGAGCCTGCGCGTCCGGAGCCTGTGCTCCGCAACGGGAGAGGCCACAGCAGTGAGAGGCCCTCGTACCGCAAAAAAAAAAAAAAACAACAATGTTCCACAACTCCAGGTCCTATAGAAAATGTCCAGATTTTTTGGTGGGACCTCATCTGGAGCCAACTTGATCTTCCACAAGTCCCAACATAAATCTTAGGTGCCAACCAAAATGGCGGGCTCACCATTCCTCAACCCCCACATGCTCTAGGTCCCACCTCCTCCCCCTCCCCCAACTTAGAATGATCTTCCTGGTCCTCCCTCTGGGACTAAATCCTACCCATTTTTGAAGATCTACACAAATAATACCCTCTTGCTGACTGATCTACTTGAAAATGACCTCCCTCCCCTCTCCCTCACTGAAGCACTGAGATTCTGACCCCTTCCTTCTGCATCTCCACTTTCTGGAGAAATCATGAGGATAACTTTTTTTTTTTTTTTCAAACACGTGTTGAACGTTTAGAGGAGCAAAGTGCTAAGTGTTTTTAAGAGGGTCGGGGGACTTCCCTGGTGGCCCAGTGGTTAAGACTCCGACCTTCCAATGCAGGGAGCGCAGATTTGATCCCTGGTTGGGGAACTAAGATTGCACATGCTGGCGCGGCGCAGCCAACAAATTTTAAATAATAATAATAATAAGAAGAAGAGGGTTGGAAGGAATTGGGCGTCAATAAAGGGAAAGCCCTGACATTTCTACACCACCCTTTTCTGAGCACTTGCTATGGGGCTGACAATGAGCTGAGCACTTCTGACGTAGGTCCTCATTTTACCCTCACAATGAGACTATAAGGTAAGTACCACTGTCCCCTTTGTACAGACAAGGAAACAAGGGTTTTGAGAAATTAACTTCCTGAGAGCCTCAGCGTTTAAGGGGAGCAGAGTTGGTGCTCCAGCTTGGCTCACAACATTGACCGCTATAGCCAATACTCAGTGCCTCATTCTCAGAGAATTTACAACACGGAACGATTAAAATGAACGGGTTGGGTAGGAAACCATGAGTTCTTCTTCCGATTGGAACACATTCATGGAAAGGATGCATAAAGGGGATTTTTTTTTTTAAAAGAAGGTAGAGGGGGGCTTCCCTGGTGGTGCAGTGGTTGAGAGTCTGCCTGCCGATGCAGGGGACACGGGTTCGTGCCCCGGTCCGGGAAGATCCCACATGCCGCGGAGCGGCTGGGCCCGTGAGTCATTGCCGCTGAGCCTGCGCGTCTGGAGCCTGTGCTCCGCAGCGGGAGAGGCCACAGCAGTGAGAGGCCCGCGTACCACAAAAAAAAAAAAAAAAAAAAAAAAGAACGGGTTGGGTAGGAAACCATGAGTTCTTCTTCCGATTGGAACATATTCATGGAAAGGATGCATAAAGGGGATTTTTTTTTTTTTTAAAGAAGGTAGAGGGATTTGAGTTCCTGGAATATCAGGATACACGATGAAGTTCTCTTTAAAATATGGTATCTAAGGCTTCTGTGTTTGGGAGGAGTAGCAGGCGAAACAGAGAGCTTTGGTGGTGAACCAAGAATCACTGTGAGATCCCAAGCCGAGTGGCAAGAGCTTGGATTGTGGAGCTCGAGTCCTGGCCCCGGCACCCACTAGCTGTGAGTCTCAGACAAGCTAGTGAACCTCTCTAGGCCTCGGTTTCCTCACGTGTAAAATGAGAATAATACCTGGCCGACAGGTGAGTTTGGGTGGATGAAGTGAAATAATCTGTATTAAGCACCTGGCACATATAAGGTATTCAATAAATTATTATTGTTGCTATTACTTCACTTGGACATAAGAATCTGCATCTTTTCGTTTTTTTTAATCGAAGCATAACATATATAAAGTACATAAAACTCACTCATCTTCAATGGACAGCTTGATAATTATTTACATTTATATGCATGTGTATACCCACCACCCCAGTCCAGATATAGACTATTTCTGCACCCCAAAAAGTTCCCCCTTGCACCATCTCAATCCATATGCCCACCAGCTACGACCATGATTTGACTCATATTTTTGCTTTGCCTCTTCTTGAACTTCATATGAATGGACTCAGACAATGTGGATTCTGTCATGGTTGTGTGTGTAGCACTCCATTGTATGAATATATCACAGTCTATGTCCCATCTTCTGTTGATGGGATTTGGAGACAACTCCTTTGAACATTCTTTTTTTTTTTTTTTTTTTTTTTTTTGCGGCACACGGGCCTCTCACTGCTGTGGCCTCTCCCGCTGCGGAGCACAGGCTCCAGACGCGCAGGCTCAGCGGCAATGGCTCACAGGCCCAGCCGCTCCGCGGCATGTGGGATCTTCCCGGACCGGGGCACGAACCCGTGTCCCCTGCATCGGCAGGCGGACTCTCAACCACTGCGCCACCAGGGAAGCCCTGAATATTCTTTTTTTTTTTTAATCTTTTGTCCGCACCACGTGGCACATAGGATCTTAGTTCCCCGACTAGGGATCAAACCTGTAACCCCTGCAGCGAAAGCACGAAGTCCTAACCACTGGACCGCCAGGGAATTTCTCCTTTGAACACTCTGTACATATCTTTTTGTCAGCTCAGGCACTGGGTATGTGTACCTGTGAGTGGAATTACTGGGTTCTAGAGTGGGAAAGCTTTAGCTTTACTAGAACCTGCCAAACAATTTTCCTAAGCGGCTGTGCCATTTCTACACCCCGCACAGCAATGCACGAGTGTTCCAGTGGCTCCTTATCTTCAGTGATGCCTGGTGCTCGCTCTTATTTTTGCCCTTCTGGTGGCTGTGTAGTGTAGCTTCCTGTGCTTTTAATTTGCATTTCCCTGATGAGTAATGATGTTGAGCACCTTTTCACAGTTTATTTGACCATCTGGATATGCTCTTTTGTGAGTGTCTGTAAGGTTTTTGCCCAGTTTTTATTGGGTCATTCGCCTTTTTCTTACTGATTTATAGTGGCTCTTCATTTACTCTGGAAATGAATACTTTGCCAGTTATATGTATTGCAGACATCTTCTGAGACTGAGACTCGCCTTTTCATGTTTTTAATGGTGCCTTTTAAAATTTATTTTTTATTGAAGTATAGTTGATTTACAATGCTGTGTTAGTTTCAGGTGTACAGCAAAGTGATTCAGACACACACACACACACACACACATATACACACATATATATTCTCTTTCAGACTCTTTTCCATTATACGTTATTACAAGATATTGAATATAGTTCCCTGTGCTATATAGTAGAGCTTTATTGTTTATCTATTTTATACATAGTAGCATTTCTCTGTCAATCCCAAACTCCTAATTTATCCCTCCCCTCCCTTTCCCCTTTGGTAACCACAAGTTTGTTCTCCATGTCTGTGAGTCTATTTCCATTTTGTAAATAAGTTCATTTGTATCATTTTTTTAGATTCCACATATAAGCAATATCATATGATATTTACCTTTCTTTGTCTGACTTACTTCATTTAGCATGATAATCTCTAGGTCCATCCATGTAGATGCAAATGGCATTATTTCATTCTTTTTTATGGCTGAGTAACATTCCATTGTAAATATATGCATGTATACCCACATCTTCTTTACCCATTCATCTGTTGATGGACATTTAGGTTGCTTCCATGTCTTGGCTGTTGTGAATAGTGCTGCTCTGAACATTGGGATGCATGTATCTTTTTGAATTAGAGTTTTTGTCTTTTCATGTTTTTAATAGTACCTTTTTATGAAGAGAGCCTTCTAATTTTAATAAAGTCCAATGTATCCATTTTTCTTCTATGGTTAGAAATGCTTTTGGTGTTCCCTTTTAGAAATGTTTGCCTACCCCTGGGGTCATAAATACACTCTATGCTAATTTCTTTTCATCATGTGTTTGTGGTGTCTTCCTGTCTTCCTCTCGAGCTGGAGAGAACTGAGTGGTTAATTCAATGAGGAGCAAAGGTCTCACAGAAAAAACGAAGCATGACCGACTCACATGATAATACTCACACGGTAATGACCGCCTAAGTCTTTGGACCATCCAGCCTGTTACCTTAAAGCCACTTGGGGGCATTAACAGGCACCATTGCTGACTGGCTGCACTGCTGAAATTCCATAGGAGGAGCTGCAGAGGAGCGGCAGCTTCCAGAGTGACCAAGAAAGGGGGATGGCAATCCCCCCAGCGCTGGTTTATACTCTCAGGCCAGCAGCTCGCTTTCACAACCCACACCGTGATCACCTTACAAACACATCCTTCTCCACCCTAGCGATGTTTTCTCTCCCCATTTATAAACCTTTTTCCCATGCATTTCCTTTGCTCCCTGAATTTTCCCTTTCAGTATCATTTGTCTAATCACTTATCATCTCGGGGGCATTCGTTATACATTTGCCTTTTAAATCATTTCTTTCCTTCTGTCTCTCCTTCTCTAAAGCAGGGTTTCTCAGCCTCAGTACTACTGACACTTTGGACCGGATACTTCTGTGTCGTGGGGGCCGGTGCCTACACTGTAGGATGCACGGCTCCCCCTGTTTCTCTCTTTTCCTTCCTACCTTTCTTCTCAGTGTCAATCAAGAGGCCCGCGGGAAAAGTGAGGGGGTGGCTGAGAGGTGAATCATAGCTTTCTCAAGCTCAAAGGGGCCTCAGATACGATCTAGTGCAACCTCCACTTTTACAGATGAGGAAACGGATTCGAGAGGGGGAGGGAGAGGATGCATCCGAGACGAATATGTGGTGGGCTGGGGGAGGGGAGGACAAGTGCCAGGCCAAACAGGAAAGTAAAATTCCAGGGCCTGAAGCAGTATTTCCAGTCCCGCCGGGGAACCTGGGATTGCTTCCCACAGCTCCTTTCTCCAAGCCATCAGTCCCATTCCAGAAACAACACGGGGCTGCTCAGATGGAGGTGCAGACCCAGATCCAACATGAGTGCCCGCCCCTGGGAGCCCATGCCAGAGCCTCCAGTGGACATAGATGGCCACCAGTTCCAACGGGGATGTTTCATGATGACTAATGCCATGACTGCATCCTAACTTAATCCTATAATCATGAGGTAAATGATGGTCAGGCCACCCGGCCACACCTGTCCCAGTGGAGAAGTTACAGAGCAAGAGACCATGAGAGGAGGAGGGAATCCCAAGACCATGTCAGCCCTGGCCCTGTCTCCAAGACAGGCGATGGGATGCCCAGGGCAGCCAAGAGCCCTCAGCCAGAATCTCCCAAGTCATGGTGGGCGTTAACACTTGTTGAGCCCTTACTATGCACTGGACGCTGTTCTAAATACCTTGTAAATACATGAATTCAGTCCATCCTCCCCCGGAAAAACTGTCATTCTCCCATGTTGGAGATGTGGATATGGGGCCTGGGGAAACCTTGGTCAAGCAGCAGGATGCTCTCTTGGAGCATCTTTATGGGGTCACAAGTCAACACAAATCACGCTTCTCCTTACTTGGAGCTAATGTCAACCTCGCCCCCCTCAGACACATGTGGACCCCCTGGTGTGTAAAAGCCCACACCAAGATATATATACACACAGTGGAATACTACTCAGCCATAAAGAAAAGAATGAAATAATGTCATTTGAAGCAAAATGGATGGACCTAGAGATTATCATACTAAGTGAAGTAAGTCAGACAGAGAATGACAAATATATGATATCTCTTACATGTGGAATCTAAAATATGATACAAATGAACTTATTTACAAAACAGAAACAGACTCACAGACATGGAGAACAAACTTATGGTTACCAAAGGTGGGGAGGGGGGGAGAGGGATAAATTAAGAGTATGGGATTAACAGACACAAAACAGATATAAATTAGATAAACAACAAGGTCGTACCGTACAGCACAGAAAACTATATTCAATATCCTGTAATAAACCATAATGGAAAAGAATCTGGAAAAGAACATATATATATATATCTGACAAAGAATCTGAAAAATAATATATATATATATATAAAACTGAATCACCTTGCTGTACACCAGAAACTAACAGAATACTGTAAATCAACTATATTTCAATAAAATAATTGTTAAAGAAAAATAAATTTCAAGGACTTCCCTGGTGGCGCAGTGGTTGAGAGTCTGCCTGCCGATGCAGGGGACACGGGTTCGTGCCCCGGTCCGGGAAGATCCCACATGCCGCAGAGCGGCTGGGCCCGTGAGCCATGACCACTGAGCCTGCGCGTCCGGAGCCTGTGCTCCGCAACGGGAGAGGCCACAACAGTGAGAGGCCCACGTACCGCAGAAAAAATAAATAAATAAATAAATAAATAAATAAATAAATTTCAAAAAGAAAGCCTACACCAAGAACTTACACAAAGCTCTGGGTGGCGGTCAAAATTTTAGTGGTACACGATGAATATTTTTACTTTAACAGTTAGGAACTTTTTTCAGTGCTTATTAGAAAAATTCTGGATTTCATTTATGGTAATTACATAAAGTTTTTTTTTCTAATTAAATGTAAGGTGTTTTTTTTTAAAGTAAGGTTTTTAAAATAAACCTACTTAAAGACAGTTATTAAACAAATAGTATACGATGGCATGTGGATGTGGCAGAAATTGTGATGATGGCACTGGACATCTTAAGCTTGGGCAACCCTGTTCTGGTCTTGTCTCATCTTGAAGACAGCTGACCCCTGCCCTAGCCCCTGCAGGGCTGTGTCGCCCCCTCCCTCCTCTTACGCTGACCTGTCATCCTCAGAGCCTCTTTCTCAATAGACTTGAAGATCGTAATCCAGTAGCCCTCCGGCTGTCTCTGCCCCTTTCCATATGTGGGTCAGTCACTTTTAGATTCTCTCTGCTTTCTGGTGATGAAAGAGTAATCCAGCAAGGCCGCTAAATGTACTAAAATCCACAAATAAGAGGCCAAGTGTGACGACAGAGAGGAATGAGGAAACCCCACCCCATTCTTTGGACACAGTCCTGGGCCTTCTGCCCCCAGCTGGCCTTACGAGGCACCAGCTGGGGAAACGCCAGCCCCGGGGTCCTCCACTGAGGATCCCTCTCCGGCGCTGGTCTGTGGGCTGGACGATGTGCTCGAGGACCCTGCACTCTCCACTTCCTGCTGGGGACACAGTGGCAGGGAGCAACCTCGTGGCTCCAAAATCAAGAGCCCACAGGGAGTCCCATGTGTTCAACGGCCCCCTCTGCTCACCCAGCGTCTGACGGTACTGCCTTCCTGGTGGTACAAGAAGGACTGCTCTTCCTTGGCAAATAGAGAAAGTTTTAAAAGAATACTCGTAAATGAGATTGGGAGAACTCACTCAAAGCCCCAGGGATATAATGATAAATAATAGGCTGGGATTCGAACCAGCCACCAAAACCCAGTGTCCCCAGAGATTCTCAGAAGACGGGAATCAAATGCCAACCTGCTTGCGAGTGCCCGGCTGGCTCTTGCCTCCTTCTGGGCGCTGCCTCCCCCACAGCTTGGTGGGTACCTGGCCAAGGAAGCCTGAGCCTCTTGGGCCATTGTTCTCCCTCAGAAGAGGATCTCAAAAGCAGAAGGAAATCAGAAACAACCACACAATGAATACCAGATTCTCCTTTCTCCCTGCCTCGGCTGCCAGGAGATTAAGCAGGGCTGGCTGACAGCGCACCCCACCCAGCAGCTGCTTGCCCTCCAGGACATCCTCCCCACGGGAAAGGCTGTTCCCCCAGGCCTCACTGCTCTCTATTGATGTCCAGAGTGTCCAATTTTCCTTCTCCAGATAGATGCTGGTTCCTCGAGGGCATAGACGCATCTGGGGCTTCCTTCCCGCAAGGCACAACAGGGACAAGTTACAGGCACTCTGTGTTTGTTGATTGAGTAACTGATTGCCTCTGGGCACCCTCTTAAACACTTCACAATAAACTCATTGACTCTCCACGGCCATCCCGTGACGGAGAAACTATCGTTAGTCCCATTTTAGAGATGACGAAGTGGGGTCCAGGTGACCCAGCCAGTGGGCAGGACTGATCCAATGATGACAGCTTTAATGGGATCAAATGATCCTGTTCCTCACTTCTTACCAGCATCAGCCTCCCCCAGCGACTCCGTGAACGTGTGTGGAGCCCCAAGTCTTACCCCACGGGCTGGGTAAAGAGGGTGACCACACGGCAGACATGTCCCCTTCAGAACCCACACCCCGAGGCAGCATGTGATGGGGATGGACAGGAAGGAGATTCTGAAGAGGAGACACACAGAACTAGTGTCAGTCTTACCAACTCAGCATCTGAACATTCCTGCTAAGAACTTTTTCTTAAAAATGCATTTTTTTTCTGTAGGGACTATTAGTCATTTCAACATAATATTGTGTTCTATGCCTCCTACGTAAGCAGACACGAGCTTCCAATGTTGTGGAATATTGAGCTCATGCATCTAGTCAAACTGCTGTTTGCTTTTTGCTGCAGCCATAGCTACGATCTGAGTAAACAGAGGAGAGGGTTTGGCTCCCTGTTCTACGAGCTGGGCGCTGTGCCATCATCCCGCAAAACAAGAGGGGAAAGATTTCAGAAGTGACAGGCCAGGGCTAATGGGGACGAAAACTGCCATCCTATTCCAGGGGCTACTGAGCAGGGTCAAAACTCCCCATAGAGGAGTGGTGACGGGGCAAGAAGGCATTCCCTTAATCCCTGTGAGAAGCCAACACGTTTTATAACTGTGGACAGCAGAGGGAGGAGACAAGCACCATAACCCACCCCCCTGCAGATAAGGTCAGGCTTGGAAGATGCCAGCGAACCCCAGCTTGTAAGTGGTGGACCTTGACCTGGCTCCCTAGTCCTCTCTGTACAGCCCAGGACTCTCCCTCTCCACCCTGCTGTCCGTCGGCTACAGGATCTGGCAGCTCCATGCTGTGTGTGAAGTGACCTCCACCCTCTGGATTGCATCATGTAATAACCATGCCCCTGACCATGTCCTGGGTGGCTGCGTCCATCTGAACAAGGAAACTCAAGGATAGGCTTTGTCCTTGGACTTTCCAGTGTACGACCACAGGAACGTGATCTGTCTCTTTAGAGTCTATTGTATCAGATGTTAAAATGATGGGTTGATGGAAAGATCAAGATCATGAATTCAATCTCTAAGTGAGCCCATTGTCACATCAAAGAAAATAAGGAATCTTTGTCCCTCCTGGGGGTCTTCACCATCCTGCCCTCCTTCCCCCCAGTCTCAGAAGGCATCTGAGTCTCTTCATAAAAGCCTCCCCACTTGTTCCAGTAACAGCCACCACCTCTTGTGCACTGATCCCATTCCCATGCTTCTTTCAGAGCACAGGAATCAACTATCCCATCTTGCTTCAAAATCCCTACCCTCCCTTTCCTGCTGGCTTCTTTTGCTCCGCCTATAAACATCTTCAAGTCTGTCCCGGATGAAAAGTCAGACCTCCTGTGTCTGCCTCCTGTGCCCAGAGACCGTCCCATCTCTCCTCTTAGCTTTAACTCCAAACTTCCTGGTAGCCCACTTTCATCTCCTGAACTTCTCCCAGGGATTCCTAAGCCCCTGCCGGGTGCAGCCCAGCCCGGCTACTCGATGGGAACTGCCTCTCAAGGGCCACAAATAGTCTACAAGCATTGAATCCAGTGGCCGCTTCGCAACACCCATCCCATTTGACCTCTCTGTAGCAGTGAACCCAACGGAAAAGACGCTTCCTTGTGAGAGGTACTTGGGGCCAGCACTGCTTGTTGCTTACTCAGAGCCATTTCCCTTCTCTTTAGCTGGCAGAATCCCAACTTAGTTCAAGGACAGGAAAGAGATTCTTTTATTTCAGCAAGATGGACACAGCTTCTGGTCCAAGGGCAGCATGGGTCCTTTCTGACCAGTGGGATATAGGGCGAGATAAGTGAAGGTCTTCTGGGGACAACCCCTCTACCACCACCCACCCCCACCAATACGAGGGAGCCGTGAGGACAGTGTCTGCCCAGGCTGCTTCCTTTTCTGTCTTTGAACTCAGTCGTGTGAGGATGTGATGCCTGAAGCTGAGGGGAGGTCAAAAGGACCTCAGTGACACTGACCAGAGATTGGCTACTGACCATCTCAACCACGAGAAAAATAATCCCTCTTACTCACAGACACAGGAAACAAACTAATGGTTACCAAAGGGGAAAGGGGGTGGGGGGAGGGATAAATTGAGAGGTTGGGATTAACATATACACACTACTATGTATAAAATAGATAACCAACAAGGACCTACTGTATAGCACAGGGAACTACACTCAATATTATGTAATAACTTATAAGGGAAAACAATCTGAAAAAGAATATATAGATTCTGAATTGCTGTGCTGTATACCTGAAACTTACATGATATTGTAAATCAACTATACTTTAATTTTTAAATTTTTAAAAATAATCCCTCTTGTCTACCTCACCACTGGACACTTTTGCTGTTACCTGCAGCCAAAAGTATACCCTACCAATGTGACCCTCCTCTCTTTTTACTGACACTACCTTCCTATCCCTTGGTCTCAAGTCCCCTTGACAGCCCGTCTGCCACCCCTTGACTACCAGCGTTCTCCTGGCCCCCTGTGCTCCTTAAGTGCATAGCCCCATCAGCCACCTGTTCATCGATTCAACAAATACCTGTTGGCACCTTCTGTGTGCCAGGCTGCCCTATAGGCTTGACACTCCAGTGGGGGAGGCAAACAATAAACAAGATGAACAAATGAAAATGTCAAGTTGTGAACAGTGAGTGCTCTGAGTGAAATGATTGGCTAAAGAGGATGATGAGAAGGATGCTGAGCCTCCTTAGGTCTTGGGCAGTGAGCTGAGAGGGAACACTTAGGCTGACGTTTGAAGGATGAAAAGAAGCTGGCCACGCAAAGATGAGGCAGAGCATTCCAGACAGTGGGAACCATGATGGAGCGAAAGAAGGAAAGACGTGGCGCCTCACGGGGACCCCAAGGAAGCCAGTGAGGCCAAAGAGGAGTGATGGGAGGAGGGAAGTCAGATGAAGGCGAGATCCAGGATAGAAAAGGGTAAGCCATGGGATGGTGGTGATTGTCGTGCTAAGTGCCGTTGGAAATCACTGGGTAAGAGGATTAACGATCAAATTTGTGTTCCTAAAACAAATGGCTGGAATTTGGAGCCAGAGTGGAAGTGGGAGCCCAGTGTGGACTCACAGTCTCCCAGGTGAGAGATGGTGGTGGCTTGGCCTTGGATGGTGGCAGTAGAGATGGAGAGAGATGGTGTGTTTCCTTTGTGATGTAGTCCCAAGATGCACATGATGGGACTTGCTGGTGGGTGGGATACAAGGGATGAGGAAGAGGGAGACATGGAGGATGACACTCATAGGTTCTACCTTGGACCCAAGGGAAAGTAGTACAATTTACTGAGATGGAGAAAAGAATTTGGGAGTGAGGGAGGCAAGCCATTTTTGGAGTTTCATTTTGGAAATGCTGAGTTTGAAATGCCTCCAGAGACATCCAAGTGAAGGGGGCAAGGCTGGAGCTCAAGGAATTGAGAATTTGGAGATTATCAGCCTAGAAACGGTCTTTCAAGTCACAGGAATTGATGAGATCCATTGAGTGAAGCATAGAAAGAATAGGATAGGGCTTTTCAAGTTAGAAGTATCATTTATTTTTCACTTCTTCTCTTCATATGTTAGAATGCCACATCCTATTAGTTCTAAATTCAGAACACTTCTTAAAGCTGTCCTCTCTCCCTTGCCATGGCTGGTGCCCTTCCAGCCTTCACCGTGCCTCCCCTGGAGATTTTCAACCAACACCTGGCCTTTGGTCCCTCCAGTTCACCCTTCACTCTGCCACCTGTGGGGTCTGCCTCTGCTCAGCTGGAGCAAAACTGAAACCAGAGCATCCAGGAGGGGACCGCAGAGAAACAGTCATGGAATGACACCAGGTTTGAATGGGGTCACCTAGACCTGAGCTGGAGAGGCGCCAGCAACAGAGAGAGAACCAGGTGCCCAGGTCAGTAACCACGGCAACCGGGGAGGGCGCGGCAGATGCTGGCCATACATCCTATTAAGCAACCATCTCTGGCCGGGGTTGGCTTTACTGGCACAGTTCACTCACACCAGCCAATACCCAGCATGCCAGGGGGCCCCCTCTAAAGCAGACAATAGTAACAATAACAAAAATAGCAACTGGCTGATGTTTATTGAGCACTTACAACGTGCCAGGCACTGTGCCAAACACTCCACGTGTGGTCCCTCATTTAATAAACAGCCCGGGGCTTCCCTGGCGGCGCAGTGGTTGAGAGTCCGCCTGCCGATGCAGGGGACGCGGGTTCGTGCCCCGGTCCGGGAGGATCCCACGTGCCGCGGAGCGGCTGGGCCCGTGAGCCATGGCCGCTGAGCCTGCACGTCCGGAGCCTGTGCTCCGCAACGGGAGAGGCCACAACAGTGAGAGGCCCGCGTACCGAGAAAAATAAACAAATAAACAAAACAAATAAATAAGTAAAACAACCCTATCTACAAGGCAAGGGGAAAACTGAGGCTAAGGAAGAACAGCTTGTAGGGGGTGGGGGGGGCTGGAACTGGATGCAGGCAGCCCCTCTCTGGAGCCAGAGGTCCTACCCACGATGCTGCACAGCCTGTTCCTTTGCATTGTCTGCAGATGGGCTTAGTGGATTGGGGGTCTGTTACATTCCTGTAGTTTCTTCCTAGCTGCTGTTATTTGGGGGGTGGGGAAGGTGGGAAGGAACTATCAGAACAGTCTCCTAGCGACTGCCTCATTAGAGCCATCACAGTCCCTGCCATGTTTTTTTTTTTTTTTGCGGTACACGAGCCTCTCACCGTTGTGGCCTCTCCCGCTGCGGAGCACAGGCTCCGGACGCGCAGGCTCAGCGGCCATGGCTCACGGGCCCAGCCGCTCCGCGGCATGTGGGATCTTCCCAGACCGGGGCACGAACCCGTGTCCCCTGTATCAGCAGGCGGACTCTCAACCACTATGCCACCAGGGAAGCCCCCTGCCATGTTTTTATCTTGGAGACCCAGCTAGTCAATAGCAGAGCTAGGATTTGAACCCAGGAGTTGAACTTGGCACTGCACCACTGTCTTCCAAGAAGGTCAAGTCTGGTGTCCACAGGAGGGGAGAGAGCCTTCAGGGGGGTTTCAGCTCACCCAGAGGAGTGGGGACTGGAGGAGACTGGAAGCAGGAGGTGGAGTTTGAATTGTAGGTCCGCACGTAGGGGTTCTGCTCCCGGAACACATCTCGGCAAGAGGACTGTGTCTAAACGCACTGCCATGTGCACAGTCCGAAGCTCTAAGTTAACTCTGAGGCCACCAAAGGGTTTGGAAAGAATACCATCTTCCACCACCAACCAGCACCCTCAGAATGACCATGGACAGAGAGACTCTGGAAAACCAAACCATCGAAAGAACAACGCGAGGTGTGAATAAGAAGACATCAGGGGCTTCCCTGGTGGCGCAGTGGTTGAGAGTCCGCCTGCCGATGCAGGGGACACGGGTTCGTGCCCCGGTCTGGGAGGATCCCACATGCCGCGGAGCGGCTGGGCCCGTAAGCCATGGCCGCTGAGCCTGCATGTCCGGAGCCTGTGCTCCACAACGGGAGAGGCCACAACAGTGAGAGGCCCGCGTACCACAAAAAAAAAAAAAAAAAGAAGACATCAGGAACTATACTCAATATTTAGTAATAAACTATAAGGGAAAAGAATCTGAAGAAAAGAATATATATATATATGAGTCACTGTGCTGTACACCTGAAACTAACACAACATTGTAAGTTAACTATACTTCAATTAGAAAAAGAAAAAAAAGGACATCTCTGCCACTTTATCCTTTGGCATCAGGGACAAGGGAGCATCCCCGAACCCAGAGAATAAGTGAGCCCTTTACGGCCACCCGACCTCCAGGTCCTGTTCCATCAACCCTATCACTAAGGGCCCTTGAGGACACCAGAGCTTCACTTCACCTTAGAATAAGGCTTAGCTTGTAAGCAACAGCAGTGACAGCTGCCCACCAAGAATAAGGACAGGGCTACTTCCTCACCACCCGGGGCCAGAACATCAGAGCTGCAAGGGGCTTTAATGATGGTCCCCCTCAGTCCCCTCACCAGAGGGGTCACCCAGTGCAGAGGTGTTTTGAGACAGGTGAGTCTGATGTGAGCCTCAGGCAATGGCCATTTCTTGCAACTTACCCACCCTCTGTGCAGACCCCCTGCCAAAAAATGCCACGTCAGCCCTCATAATGAACAAAGCCAAGCTTTGTAAGCACTGAATGACTTTGGAGGGTGGGAGGAGGGAAAAAAATTGGCCAGTACTCATGTTACTCACTTTACAGCTCTGATTTCGTTCCCCTGCATATCAGAGGGAGTTCTGGCTCTACCTGGCTCCTGCCTGTGTCAGAAGAGCAGGAGCTGACTCTGTCTCCTCCATTTCCCCAAGCCTAGCAGGTGTGGTACCTGAACCACCTACCCCAGACCCACCTGGGGGCCTGATAACATCAAATTCCTGGCCCCCACTTCAGATCTACTGACTCAGACCCTCCAGGATGGGGCCCAGGAATCTATATGTACCCAGAACCCCAGCTGATTCTGAGATTCACTGCCGTGCGGACTCTATTTAACTGTGGCCCGTCCCACTGAGGAAATCAGCCAGGCCCTGATGGGGACTACAGGGAGGGGAACCAACCATCCTGGTGTGGACTGAGGGGTTTCCTGGGACATGGGACTTCCAGGGCTAAAGCCAGGACAGTCCAGGGCAAGCCGGAATGGTTGGTTATCCTAGCCCCTTCAAAACACCACGCAAGGACAAAGAGCAGGGGTTGCCAAGCTCACAGGTGAGAGATTATCTCCAAATCACTCGTACTTGGGATTGGAATGGTGTCGGGATACACTCAGAGTCGAATGTGCACGTGGGTGATATGCTGAGATTTCACAACACTTCAAAGGAAAAAAGGAAGTCAGACCATGAGGAACTGACTCAGGGGCTCTAGAAAAGGGTCCATCTTCCCCAGACTGTCCCCTCCCCAAAACCTACCACTGTCACTGTGTGCTGAAAGCAGCAAACACCTATGCTGAGCTGACTGTTCCCTCAGGATCAGAGGGGTCACCCTGGGCAGGAGGAGGTCATGAGAATCATGGGTTTCAGATGAGAACCAGAACATCTCCTGGAGATCAGACAGCCCTGGTCCCCCATTTCTCATATGAGAAAACTAAGGTCCAGAGGACCACATGATTGGCAGGGTCACACAGCTAACAGCCCAAAGGTGACCTCGGTCTTCCTGTTCTCCACACTGCTCCACAAGCCCTTCTGCTGGGCAAAAAAAATGACCCGTGCAGGAAGGGAAACTAGAAATATTAATTGAGGAGGAGGCTGGACGCATAGACTGATCAGAGCAAAACAGTGTGTGAGGGATCATGGTGTTCTAACCCACGTTACAGATGAGGAAACTGAGGCACACAGAGGTCCAAGGTAGTTCCCATGGTTACATACAGGAAACCTGTCTTGCAGGTCACTAAAGGCCTGTCCACAGTGGCTATAGAAGTGGATTCTGCCAGCAGACCTTAAGATTTGCTGTATCTGGGCTTCCCTGGTGGCGCAGTGGTTGAGAGTCCGCCTGCTGATGCAGGAGACACGGGTTCGTGCCCCGGTCCGGGAAGATCCCACATGCCGCAGAGCGGCTGGGCCCGTGAGCCATGGCCGCTGAGCCTGCGCGTCCGGAGCCTGTGCTCCGCAGCGGGAGAGGCCACAACAGTGAGAGGCCCGCGTACCACCAAAAAAAAAAAAAAAAAAAAGATTTGCTGTATCTGAAATGAGGGACTCACATGTCCAGCAGAAATGTGGGCTGGACCACAAAGAGCTGGAGCTGGACACTTGGATCCAGAGACCCTGTCCCAAAGCCTTCAGCCTGGGAGAGCTTTCCCAGAAAGAGTGCATATGCAGGCCAAGTGGGGCTTACCTTGGAGAGGGCATCGGGGGTGACGTCCACTTTTCCCTCTCAACAGTTTTGAGTTATCTGAAATAATTGGTAAAAACTTGGCTTTTTTGTCATATCTTAAAAAAATGATCGTATAGCCCAGGGAACAGTATTCACTATCTTGTAATAAACTATAATGGAAAAGAATTTTTTAAAATATATATGTGTATATGTGTAACCAAATCACTTTGCTGTACACCTGAAACTAACACAGTATTGTAAACCAACTATCCTTCAATAAAAAAAGGAAAAAATGATTCAAGGGGAAATAAGTCTTTCTTTGGTGGATAGAGAAGAGCAGGATGCTAAGCCCTGAGCTTTGGAAGCAGAGAGGTGAGGACAGTGGGATTTTAAGGTTGAAGATGAGATTACAGAAAAAAGATCAGGGCTTCCCTGGTGGTGCAGTGGTTAAGAATCTGCCTGCCAATGCAAGGGACATGGGTTCGAGCCCTGGCCCGGGAAGATCCCACATGCCCCGGAGCAACTAAGCCCATGCACCACAACTATTGAGCCTGCGCTCTAGAGCCCACAGGCCGCAACTACTGAGCCAGTATGCCACAACTACTGAAGCCTGTGCACCTGGAGCCTGAGTTCCAAAACAGGAGAAGCCACGACAATGAGAAGCCCGCACACCGCAATGAAGAGTAGCCTCTGCTCACTGCAACTAGAGAAAACCTACTCGCAGCAGCAAAGATGCAACACAGCCAAAAATAAAAAGTAAGTAAATAAATAAATTTATTAAAAAAAAAAAAGAAAGAAAGATCAAAGAATCCCCCACTAACTGGAGGGAAGGTGGCTGGGATGTCCTGGAGAGGGGGTGTCTGTATTGCAGTAGGGTTGGAATCTAAATTGCCTTTTTAAGCACATTAAGATTATTTAATCTGGAGATCATAAGACATTTCCAATTTTCATACTCAAGAGTAAGAGAAGGACAATACCTAAGGATTTTAGAACTAATTTCTAAAAAAGTGTTTTGAGTTCTCCATAACTGAGAATTCAAAAATATTCCCTCCAAGTCCATGACAAAATGGGAACAATCTTCCAGGAATGGACGTCTCTGCGGTTGGCCCAGTAAAACCTTGGCGTTGTGGAACCCTCGGGGAATGAATGAGTCACTTTATAGAGTAGAATTTCCTGAATGGCTAAAGATGAAACCTTTAAGGGATAGACATTTAAACTTTTAAATAGAAGTCTTTCTAAAATGGCCTCTTGGCCTCTGCATTCTAAAACAGGGTAGCTGGGACCTCGTTTCAGCAACGCCATTTCTAGGTGGCACCCTAGGGCTTAAGAGGGCCTGAAACTACTCCACTTTCAGTATCTTACATGCAGAACTTTCCCTCTATAACCCTCCTACACTGCTGGTAGGAATGTAAGTTGGTGCAGCCACTATGGAAAACAGTGTGGAGCTTCCTCAGAAAACTAAAAATAGAATTAACATATGATTCAGCAATATTCCCAGACAAAACTATAATTCAAAAAGATACACACACCCTTATGTTCATAGCAGCACTATTCACAATAGCCAAGTCATGGAAACAACCTAAATGTCCATCGACAGATGAATGGATAAAGAAGATGTGGTACATATAGGCAATGGAATACTACTCAGCCATAAAAAAGAATGAAATGATGCCATTTGCAGCTACCTGGATGCAACTAGAGATTATCGTACTAAGTAAAGTAAGTCAGAAAGACAAAGACAAATACCATATGATATCACTTATATGTGGAATCTAAAACATGGCACAAATGAACCTATCTACAAAACAGAAACAGACTCACAGACATAGAGAACAGACTTGTGGTTGCCAAGGGGGAGGTTGGTGGGGGAGGGAAGTGTGGGATTAGCAGATGTAAACTATTATATATAGGATGGATAAAAAACAAGGACCTACTGTGTAGCACAGTGAACTATATTCAATATCCTGGGATAAACCATCATGGAAAAGAATATTAAAAAAAGAATGTCTGTGTGTGTATAACTGAGTCACTTTTCTATACAGCTGAGATTGCCACAACATAGTAAATCAATTATACTTCAATAAAATAATTAACAACAACAACAAAAAAAGAACTTTCCCTCTGTAACCACAGCCCCCCGCCCGGCCACCGGCTGTTCCTCACTCCCACCACCCCTGCCCTCCCCTCTCATTTCATCTCTGGTCTCTAGTCCTGCACCTCATCCCTCCTTAGGACTGACAGTTATTGAATACTCAGCTGCCACGCCCAGTGGGTCAGCAGTTTTCTCTGTCCCTATTTATTAAAGCTACAGAACTGAAAACTACTGAAGAAAGTCACAGAACTGTGTTATAAATTATCATAGCAACGGCCCATGTTCATTCAACATAGGACGCTTTCATTTATATATTATTATAAAGCACTTACACCCCCGAAGTAACCAGCACAGGCAGCTTTAGCCACATTTTTATGATGAAATTAAGGTCTACAGGTTAGAGGAACTTCGTAAGGTCACCTGACCAATAAATGGCGGGTGGATAACGTGAATCCAGGCCCTCTAACTCCAAATCCATATATTTTCCTACTTTTTGAATCACCAACTCTGAAAATATCTGAGCTCCTTTGATATGAAGATCAGTGGAATCAAGCCTGACAATGACTTCTTACTCCCATGAGTGTTAAATCGTTGCTCATGCAAATCACTGTAATTGTTAATTGCAAAGAAGTGTTGGGTATAAACAAGCCACCAACGCATTTCTGTGGATGAACCAAAGGGTGATGTGGTTTTAAAGGGTTTGCGCTATAAGTGTGAGCAGTCCCTAATGGAAGAAATCCAAGGTGAGGGTGAAGGTGTCATTCTCTCTGTTTTTAGCTCCAAGTCCTATAGACCAGGAATGTGTTTCTAATGATGTATCCATCTTCAGTTATTCCAGGACAACACAAAAGTGCCTTACGTTGAAACAAGTTAATTATACAGAATATTAGCCATCTGGATTTTTGCAACCCTTAACATGCCTCGCCTCACTAGAATGTTCCAAGAAGACAAGGACTTGATCTTGCTCATTGCTATCCCCAGGGTCTGGAACATAATGCGCTTTCAATAAATACTGGTTAGATCAATGAATGAAACAAAAACTTATCAATTCATACATGCCACGACTTCCCTTGTGGCACAGTGGTTAAGAATCCGCCTGCCTGGGCCTCCCTGGTGGCGCAGTGGTTGAGAGTCCGCCTGCCGATGCAGGGGATACGGGTTCGTGCCCCGGTCTGGGAGGATCCCATATGCCGCGGAGCGGCTGGGCCCGTGAGCCATGGCCGCTGGGCTTGCGCATCCGGAGCCTGTGCTCCGCAACGGGAGAGGCCACAACAGTGAGAGGCCCGCATACCGCAAAAAGAAAAAAAAAAAAAAAAAGAATCCGCCTGCCAATGCAGGGGACATGGGTCCGAGCCCTGGTCCGGGAAGACCCCACATGCCACGGAGCAGCTAAGCCCGTGCGCTACAACTACTGATCCTGTGCTCTAAAGCCCGCATGCCGCAAGTACTGTAGCCCGTGTGCCTAGAGTCCGTGCTCCGCAACAAGAGAAGCCACTGCAATGAGAAGCCCGCGCACCGCAACGAAGAGTGGCCCCCATTCAACGCGACTAGAGAAAGCCCGTGCACAGCAACAAAGACCCAATGCAGCCAAAAATAAAAGTAAAATAAAAACAAAAAATAGGGCTTCCCTGGTGGCGCAGTGGTTGAGAGTCCGTCTGCCGAGGCAGGGGACGCGGGTGCGTGCCCTGGTCCGGGAAGATCCCACATGCCGCGGAGCGGCTGGGTCCGTGAGCCATGGCCGCTGAGCCTGCGCGTCCGGAGCCTGTGCTCCGCAACGGGAGAGGCCGCAACAGTGAGAGAGGCCCGCGTACCGCAAAATAAATAAATAAATAAAAATTTAATATCCCTGATCCAGTATTTGTGATCGTTTAAACAGAGGCTATTAAGCAAATTGACCGTATATCTAAAATGAGGAAGCATTTAAACTATGTGGGATAATAAACTATTTACAAACAACATGCCTGTTAACTATGAATCGTTTGTATACTCATTACGGTCCCCAAGTTCCTCTTCTAAAAGATCTAGTGTACTTGGTGGTTATGCAAAGCCTAGGTCCTTCCTCGCAGCTTAGTTCAATTACACTTAGTATAGTCTTCAAAGTAATATAATTGCATTTCTTTAAAAGAAAATACATATCCTACAATTCAAACTTTTGCAGTGATCTCACCAGAAAGCATATCCCATAAACATCTTAAATTCTCGATGGCTAGCCCAGCATTCCAAAAATGCATCTTGAAACACTCAAGCCTTTTGACACTGAGGAATGCATGCTAGCAGCTGTAGTTGGTTTGAAAAAGAAAGAAGGACACACTCTCAGGCAGTTTCCAACATAACCTGCTAGAACTTGCTGCAATGTCTTTCTTTCCTCCATATATATATCGAGTGGCCCAGATCTGCCATTTTCACCATCAAATTGTTGCATATGCTTTACTCTTTTTTTTTTTTTTTTTTTTTTTGCGGTATGCGGGCCTCTCACTGTTGTGGCCTCTCCCATTGTGGAGCACAGGCTCCGGACACGCAGCCTCAGCGGCCATGGCTCTTAGGCCTAGCCGCTCTGCGGCATGTGGGATCTTCCCGGACCAGGGCACGAACCCGTGTCCCCTGCATCGGCAGGCGGACTCTCAACCACTGCGCCACCAGGGAAGCCCTGCTTTACTCTTTTGAAGTTCAGTTCAGCTCAGCAAACATTTCCTGCAGCCTGATCCTGGGTCAGACCCAGCCCCGGTACTGAGGGCTCAAGGATGAGAAAACATGTAGTCCCTCCCCTCCAGCATCTTCTTCCATTGGGGAGAATTATATGAGTTATATTCATTATATTGGGACTATATTGACATAACCAGACTATGATGAGCGCTATGGGCTCTCACAGCATAACGGGCTGTGTGGGTACAGGTAAAGCAACAGGTCATTCCACAAGAGGGAGAGGTGTCAGGGACAGAGAAGGTGACATGTGAAACCATTCAAGTTTACAAAGTGGACAACACGGGGAAAGCAGAAAGTACAGCTCATCCACGTATGAGCGCTGGATCATAAACCAAAAATTACGTGGAAAAACCCCATAGAGATTAGAAAACACTCCTGTAACTAGGGCTCTGGTTCCTAGCCACCAAAACCACAAAAGTTGAGAAGTTTAAAACTCATCACATCATCCAATTGCTTTGTCATGCAGCCACAGAGTGAGGCTTGAGTGCTGAGTAAAGGGTCCAATGAGTGGCCATCGCAGGTGGGCAGGTCAATAACTTTGTGAATGACCATTTGCAGCAGATCATCATCTCCTGACAATCTTCAACTCATCTCTGTTCTTTCCGGGTGGGGGAGGGGGGAGCAGTGGGACTTCTAAACAGCCCAGTTATCCACAATAACCCTGTGCTAACCCAGCTGGTGAATGTCAATTCAATACATAGATAATACGAGATAATGGGTCTTTTGCAACCCCTCGGGCCTAACCCTCCCTGCCACGCCCCAGATGCCCGCTCCACCTGTGGTCTACCACTGCAAGTTAAAGAACTTCTGAGCTTATTTGCACCACTACGGGAGAAGTTGGGCATGAGCTTCAGCCTCCTGCAACCATAAGGATGAGGACAAAGGGGTCACTATCTGGAACCATGGGGAGGCCGGCAGTCCTTGGAGGAGTGCTTTCTGGCTGCAAGCACAGTTCGAACTACCCTAGAGCAGGACTTCCCTGGTGGTTAAGTGGTCCAGTGGTTAAGACTCCACGCTCTCAATGCAGGGGGCCCAGGTTCGATCGGGGAGCTAGATCCGGCATGCCACAACTAAAGATCCTGTGTGCCGCAACTAAGACCCGGTGCAGCCAAATAAATAAATATTAAAAAAAACAAAAGCTACCCTTGAGCAGAGTTTCTCGAAGTGACATTTCAGACATTTCGTGCTGGGACTTCCCTGGTGGCCCAGTGGGTAAGACTCCACGCTCCCGATGCAGGGGGCCTGGACCCGGTTTCGATTCCTGGTCGGGAATCTAGATCCCATATGCCACAACTAAGAAGTCCGCATGCTGCAACTACAGACCCCTCGTGCCACAACTAAGACCTGGCGCAGCCAAAATAAAATAAAAAAATAAAAAAACATTTTGCGCTGGATAATTCTTTGTTGTGGGAGACGGGTCTGTGCACTGTAGGATGTTTAGCCCCATCCCTTGTGTCTCAGTCGGTTTAGGCTGCTATGACAAATACTGTATACCATAGACGGGGTGCCTTAAACGACAGAAGTCTGTCTCACAGCTGTGGAAGCTAAAAGTCTGAGATCAGAGTGCCAGCATGGTAGGGTTCTGGTAAGAACCCTCTTCCCGGTTTGCTGACGACCTCTTAGTTGCTATATCCTCATATGGCTGAGAGAAAGAGAGGCTGAAACCAAGCAGAAGACGTGGCACGGGCTCAAGCTGGCAAGGGGACCACCCACCAGCTCCCACCCTCACTACCCATGTTATCAGTACACCCTGCGGCTACAAGTCCGCCACCTCCTCTCCGAGTCTGTATTTGCGTTACTATGAAAAAAACAAACAGTCGGGGCAAATCACACCCCCACCAGAAACCTCTGCGTTATGCTGGATATTTATTGGCCGCTTAATCTGTGCCAAGCACCGTTCTAAGCCCTTGCAGGAATTCTCTCATTTAATCCTTACGACACACCTATGTGATTGGTACTGTAACTATAAATGTCATAAATGGGGAAAGAGAGGTACAGAGATGGAGGGAGACCTGCCCGGGGTCAGGCAACTAATAGGAGGCCAGGCAGACCGCAGCCAGGTCGGCGGTTTGGGGGCGGGAGAGTGCTATACGCGTGCGCAGGCGCAGTGAATGCGCACCTCACCTCCATCCTCTGTATCAGTTAGGAGAAAGAGAAGCTAAGAAGAAAGGGGGAGCCCTCCCTGAACTGACCAGTCCACACAATTGTCCCTCCAGTCCTCCCGCCCTGAGCTCTTAGGCCTTGGTCAACACCCTACCCTAAGCAATACCTGCCAGAAACCAGCCACTGCCCACCCCAGGGTCCCTCTGACACCATACCGTCACCTCCCACTTCCTACCTCTCAACCAGCACTCCCTGACTCATCCCAGCCCTCCCATGCTTATAAACTCAGCCAGCAAAGCCTGTGCCAGGAAGGCATTTCCCCTCACCCTCCTCCCAGCCTCTGCCAGAATTCCTCAGAGAGGTCCAGACCCCTACATGAGGATTGCCAGGGGCCCTTGTTTAAAATACTGTGACAGTGAAATAAGCCAGACACAAAAGGACACACACTACATGATTCCACTTACAGAGGTCCCTAGAGTAGTCGAATTCAGAGACGGAAAGTGGAGCGGTGGTCACCAGGGACTGGGGGAGGGGGAGGGGGAGGGGGCGTGGTTGTTTAATGGGGGCAGAGTTTCAGTTTGGGGAGATGAAAAAAGTTCTGGAGATGGTTGGTGGTGATGGTTGCAGAACAATGTGAATGTACTTAATGCCACTGAACTATACACTCAAAATGGTTAAATGGTAAATTTTCTATTCTGTATATTTTACCACAATTTTAAAAAAATGCTATGACAAAATCAGAATCTTGAGTGGTGCGGGGAAACCCACGTTTTTAACCAGCTCCCCAGTGGTTCTTATGCCCCCTCAGCACGAGAGCCGGGAATGTCATGGCCTCTCAGCTGTACGACCTCAGTCAAGTCACAGAACGTACAGATCCCAAAGTCCCTTGTCTGGAAATGGACATGAGACTTTCCTCACCTGTTTTTGTGCGGATTACACTAGAGGAGGAATACAAAGTGCCAGGAGTGTGGGAGCTGCCCAACAAAAGTGAACTTGACAGTCGGTCCACAAACACTTACTGAGCAGCCTGGGTACCAAGCTGAGCCAGGACCTGCCCTCAATCATCCCTCAAGCCCCAGGGCCTGCACACCGCAGGGGTCGTCTCCCTTCCCCCATGCTCAGGCCTCCGAAGAGTTACCTGCCAGAAACAACATCTGGCAACAGGTAAGGAGGTTCCTGACTTCTCAGAGCCCTCGGCTTGGCAGGTCTGGTCCGCACACACATTCCATTCCTCTCAGCAAGAGCCCAGGGGCTGGGAGGAGTGGGGCAGGCCCCAAGGCCGCCTCACACCAAAACTGGACCCCTCCGGCCCTGCCAGTGCCCCTCCCAGCCTCCGCCACCGACCCAGGGCACTTGGTTCAGCTCTCATTCAGGCCATTTCTACCAGCTTCTAGACCTCAGGAAAGCACTGGTAGGAAAGTGCCTCTTCGTTTCCTTTTTTCTCCTCTTTTACTTCTCCCAAATTGACCACTTCTAGCCATGTTTAGAAAAGAAGAAAGTCTATACTAGTACAAAAATAGCTTTAAAATAATACCTCCCAGGCCTTTTGGGATAAAAGTGTTTCACTAGGGCTTCCCTGGTGGCGCAGTGGTTGAGAATCTGCTTGCTAATGCAGGGGGACACGGGTTCAAGCACCTGGTCTGGGAGGATCCCACATGCCGCGGAGCAACTAGGCCCGTGAGCCACAACTAGTGGGCCTGCACTTCTGGAGCCTGTGCTCCGCAACAAGAGAGGCCGCGTTAGTGAGAGGCCTGCGCACCGCGATGAAGAGTGGCCCCCGCTCGCCACAACTAGAGAAAGCCCTCACACAGAAACGAAGACCCAACACAGCCAAAAATAAATAAATTTAAAAAAAAAAGTTTTTCACTAATGTCGACAGCTAAGATTACAAAGTGCATCTACTTCAGCACTTACCGTAATAAGATAGTTGGATGTTTTTAATACCTTTATTTTTTTTTTAAAGAGGTCCAATTACTTGCGTAGTTTGGGGTCTGTAAAGGGGTAAATGTGCTAGGAAATTACCTAAAGAGTCACTTCAGGCTAACACTTTTGTCTTGGGTACCAGGAGGGTCAGAAGGCTGCCAGGCTGCTCACACGACCCCTTTATCAAGGTGTCTCCCCAAGGGCCTGTCACGTGTCACACCCTGGAGAAGGACCAGGCCTCCAGCCCTCCAACCCAGCCCTCCCGCTCCCTTCCTTCCCTCTGCGTGAGGCCGTAGCATAAAATCAAAATCTTTCTAGAACCGGCTCTCCAAGTGGGTCATCCAGCCCTGTGTGCAATCTTGTCCTTTTCCCTGTTTTGCCTAAGAAACTATTCTTGAAAATTTTCCAAAATGGCTTTGGAGAATATTCGTATCTCGAATATTTCACTTCAGTGAAGTGTTTTTCACTTTAATAAAAAGCGATGACAACTCTGGCCGGTGCCTGGGAGCTGGAATCTAGAGAAGAGGGAGTAAGATGCCCGGTGCCCTTGTGGCTTGATTCTGCCAGATCTGTAGAAGGCTGTCACCCACCCTCTCCCCATTTCCAGCAGGAGGACAGTAGGCAGGGCTTGGGAAGCCTCGCCTCGCCCAGACCCCCACTTCCTGCCAGGCAGGCAGCCCTCTGGCCCCCACTGGTGCCTGCTGGGGGAGCAGACTGGACCCAGTGGCCTGTCCTGGACCCTGAGAGCCACAGAACCCTCCCCTTTGCCAAACTTGCCTCTCTACTCCTTTCTAGATCCCCCAGTGACTGGTACTCTAAGGGTGGGAGAAAAAAAAAAAAGCTCAAGGGTTACATTAAATCACTGGTTGTGACAAAGTGCGTCATTCTAGGTACATCAATTCAGAGGCTAATCAAGCAAACAGGATTAGTGAGAGGAGGGTCTAACCCTTTCTCAGAGGGTTAAGCCTCCAAAGCCTTGATCTCTGGCCCCAAACAGGGCCTTCCTTCCTGAGCTCTCTGCTATGCCAGGAATTCTGCACACAGTAAAAAAAAAAAAAAAAAATCTCCACTGGATTTACTACTTTCTGATCTGACCAAGTTGGAATGCTTGCATAAGGACCCCGGTGTCCTTATAACAAGAGGAAATAAGGTCACAGACAGTTACATAGCGACTACCACGTGGAGACAGGAAAAGACCATCATTTATAAGCCAAGGAGAGGGGCCTCGAGAAACCCACCCTGCCACACCTCAATCTTGGACTTCTAGCCTCCAGGTTTGTGAAAAAACAAATGTCTGTTGTTCAGCCATCTGTTCGATGGCACTTTGTCCTGCAGGCCCAAGCAAACTAGTACAGAAGATGCAGCTGTAGAAAACCACGTGCCCCAGATGTGAGTGGCACAGATGAAACTTCAGGAAGTTCAGAGAAGAGGTGAGATTTATTAAGAACTTGCAGGGAGGGTGGGAGATCCTCAGATATGATGTTTGGCTACAACTGATTCGCTGAGAAAATTTATGCTGCATCTGTGGAAGCCCTTTCAGTCAAATCGCTGAGGAGGAAAAGAGAAGAATGAAAGAAAAGTGAATCTGCTCTGTATGTGGAATTTCCAGAATTCCCCTCCCTGTGGGGTCCTAGGTTGGGGTGACCACGAGAAAGGTGTGCAGGACTTGGAGGATGCAGGGGAAGTGCAGCCCTTTTGTACTCTGAGGGTGGAGCAGGACAGACAGATGCGGGGCAGTTCAGGCATACTTCTTAGTGTTGGGGCAGCCACTGGCCCGAAGCCCCTCCACTCCTGGGCCAGGTGTGTGCAGCTCTGGGGTGCGGGGCCCCTGCTTGCCCAGAACGTCACTGCATCATGGTGATGTCAGGTGGTGAGAGCCCTTCCGGTCTGTCCCCCATCTTTCCCACTCTGAGTGCATCTTCCCTCCCAAGCTGGCCCAGCTGAGACCAGCAGTCTAGGCTCGACCCTCCAGCGCCTCATTCCTGCCTCTGCACCTCCTACCCTCAGACCTACCACTGCCACCAAAAAAACCTCCCCAGGGGGCTTCCCTGGTGGCACAGTGGTTGGGAGTCCGCCTGCTGATGCAGGGGACACGGGTTCGTGCCCCGGTTCGGGAAGATCCCACATGCCACGGAGTGGCTGGGCCCGTGAGCCATGGCCGCTGAGCCTGCGCGTCCGGAGCCTGTGCTCCGCAACGGGAGAGGCCACAACAGTGAGAGGCCCGCGTACTGCAAAAAACCAAAACAAAACAAAAAAAACCTCCCCAAACCTCTGCTTCTAGCAAGTCATCCTTCAGCACACTTCAAAGGCTGGGTCTTCCAGATCAAGTCTAAACCCTCTGACTAGATGCTAAGACCTTTTATAATCTGTTCCCAACGTACTGCCCTGCCGTCTTCCCTGCTGCTCCCCAATACATGCGCTCTGCCGAGTGAGGCCAGTCCCTTCCTCCCTGTTGGGGTCTGCCATGCCCACTCCATCACTCAGATATGTCCCCACGCTGTCAGACCCTTCCTTCTTCAAGGTCCAGCTCAAGTCTCATCTCCTTCACAAAGCCTTCATCAAGGCCATTAGGTGCAGTATTTAAGAGAAAAGACCCTGGAGCCAGGCTGTCTGGATTCAAATCCTGGCTTTGCACTTCCAGCTCTGTATGACTTTGAACAAATTATTTAATCTTTCTGTGCCTCAGATTCCTCCACTGGAAAATGGAGATGAAGAGGGTGCGCAGGGTTATTGTGAAGATTAAATGAGTTAAGTCACGTAAAATATTTGTATTGTGCCCGACACATAGAAAGCACTTGATAAGGGTTAGTTCTTATTTCATTTTTATTATTACCTGACCATTTCATCCCTCTCCAAGACTCTTTTCCCTGAATTTCTACACCTGGTATAATAGAGACCACATCACTCAAGTACTTAATTATAATCAGTCTTGTACTGTTCGCTGCAATTTCATGTGTAACAAACAGGAACAAGAACATTTTATCTGTGATCAGAATATCAATAAGCAGTAGCTTATTCATAAACATAAACTATTCCTCATTCTTTACTTGCAGCATAAGGGGGAGAACTTGCCCTGCTTCTTCCTGGTAGCATTTAACCCCTAAGAGACCCAGGAGGGAAAAGATAGGGACAACGTGTCAGGAACAGGAAGACACGAAAATGCCCACAGAATGGTCCTGAAACCCATCCTCCTGGAACATTTGAACACCAAGAAGATGACATTTTGACAGACATGGTTTTCACATCAAGAAGCACTGTCTGGTGGGGGGTGGCCTGACCAGAGGCAGGGCCCTCAGCCAGTGTCTGCTCCCTGGAAGCTGAACAGCACCCAAGTAACAGAAGACCCCAAAGGCCCAGGGCCCAAGGGGCCAGCAGATGGCCATAGCATCAAGGTGGGGTGGGCCCCTGATGCTGTGCAGGCTCCCAGCTTTGCTGCCAAGGGCCTTCTGGTTTACCACCCAGACCACTGAAAGCTCATGAATCAGTCCATAGATCAAGACAATACAGGAGTTATGTGGCACTCAGCTGTTTCAGGTCTCCATTTCTTCCACTTTAAAATGAAGGGATTGGCGGAACCAGAGGATAGCTAACAAACCACCCAGTTCTGCAATTCTGCACAGTGAGTTCTTTGCGCAGTCAGAGCAAGCAAAGGCAGTCAAGGAGGACTCTGAGAGTTTGATTTCCATCAATACTACCCAAAGCACTCTAGATTCAAAGCAATCCCCATCAAAATTCCAAAGGCATTTTTCACAGAAATAGAAAAAAAAAAATCCCAAAATTTTTATGGAATCACAAAAGTCCCTGAATAACCAAAGAAACCTTGAGAAGGAAGAAAGCTGGAGGCAGCGCACGTCCTGGTTTTAAACTATATTACAAAGCTGTAGTAACCAGAACAGTATGGCATTGGCATAAAACAGACACATAGATCAATGGAACAGAATAGAGAGCCCAGAAATTAAACCATGCATTTACGGTTAATTAACTTACAACAAAGGAGCCAAGACTATACAATGGGAAAAAGATAGTCTCTTCAATAAATGAGAGTTTAATTTCCCCTTCCCCATACACAGAGCTGCACAAAAGAAGGAAAAAAACCAGAGCCACAGAATAGCCCATCTGTGCTTCATGCATTTGGCACTAGAGCCCTCCTGGCTGAAAGGTGCCAAAGCTAAGGATGAATACAACAAGGAGTGCAACTTACCCAGGTTTAAGTTTCAGCTCTGATACTTACAGGCAAGTTACCTGATTTTTGTGAAGCCTCAGTTTTCTCAGCCAATACACAAGGCTAATAATAATACTTACTTCATGCACTTATTGATTAAAATGTAAAGCACCTTGCACAGGACCCAAAGCAGAGGAGGTGCCCAAATCATTCAGAAACTGTTGATCAGGTACCCACTAAGGAACAGACACTATTCCAAGGCACTGGAGCACAGTCTTGCACAAAAAAACAAAACAAAACAAAACAAAAAACTCTCCCTTATGGAGTTTAATTTTAGAAGGAGAAGACAGATAATAAGAAATAACCTTAATAAAGGTCAGATTTCCTCAAAAGCACAGGAGAAGAATATGAAGAAAAATCAACTAGGGTAAATAGGATAGAGATGGAGGTGGGATTTCTAGGTAGACTCCTCAGCAAAGTCCACTCAGAGAAGACGAGCCTTGAATGGACACCTCAGTAAATGTCACTATTATCCTCATGGCCAGTCCTGTTGGCGCCAGGGTTTGGTGCCAACAATGTATTTTTCCTGGTGTCCAAATGAGCATTTCTCCCCAACATATCTCACAAAAGACAGTGTCAGGGTTGGAAGAGACTCAGAGTCTCTGGTTCATTTTATAGAGGAAGAATGAAACCCAAAAAGGTGGGCCGACAAAGCCAGGGTCACACGGTTAGTTCAGAGATCGAGATTGGTGCCACCTCCATTGTCCTGACTCTAAGACCAATATTCTTGCCTCTGCTTCATACCCTGTTGCCCTAGGCTGACTCAGACCATGTAAAATTGAGGCCTGGAGCCTGGAAGATTTCTCCTGGTGTTGTATTTCAGCCTGCACAGTACCTCATGGTTATTAGCTGTGCAGTCTGAATATATCTCTTTCAGACACATTTACAGGGAAAAAAAAATTATCATGAATTTGCAAGAAGAGATCACGAACCAGTGACCCCAGTTTGAACAAATGAAAATTAAAGACCATCAATTCAGGGCATCCCTGGGCACCAAGAATACCACACACACAAATGCAACCACCCTGGAACCACTTATATGACACTCCTCAGCTGTAAGGCAGCCATCAAAAGACCACAAATTTGTTGCCTTTTTTTCCCCTCAGATTGTCATCAAAATGTAAAAACACTATTTGATTTGTGTAGACTCCTTGAGCCCCTAAGAAGATACCCACAGAGTCCAGTTTGGGGAACTCAGATATGGCACAGGTTTTTGAAGGGCTGTTTGTTATAGGATAAATCCTTGCAGTGATGAGGGGTATTTACAAGAACTACTAAGGCTAAAGGGAGCTGCAAAAAGTGATCAACCCAGTTTGCTTCGTTTTGAAGCTGCCCTGGGCCAGAAGGATGAGACTGGAGCCTGGTAGCCATGGGACTTTCATACGTCTGCATAACTCTCAGAGACTAGGAATATCTGTGGGCCGTTAAGGTGGGGACCTCAAAGCACCATCCATCCATTCATTGCACAGATACTAATTGAGCACCTAGTGTGTGCCTGGCACTGTTACAGGAATTGAGGATATGACAGGAAACCAAACAAAGCCCCTGACATCATGAAGCTTACATTCTAGTGAGGAGGAAGGAAAGGAACAGATTAGGGAGTGAATATGTGTCAGACAGTGATAAGTAAGTGGGTAAAAGGCATGGGTGATGCCTGGAATCAGGAGAGCATGGGCTTGTTACTTTAAGTAACTTTTCAGAGAAGGGCTCTCTAGAGAGGTGGCATTGGAAGGGGAAGAGTTTGTCAAAGGAAGAACATTCTAGGCATAGTTCTCCGCAAACTCAAAAGCCCTGAGGCGGAACAGCAAGAGGACACTTGTGGCCTGAGCTGATGAGGGGAGGAGAGGTGGGGTCAGAAGAGCAGTGAGGGCCAACAGACCTTTGCAAGCACTTAAATTTTGCCTCGAGTGAGATGGGGAGTGAGATACTGGAATGAGGAATGACATTATTTGACTAATGTTTTTAAAGGGTTGAATTTATTGCTGTGCTCAGAAGAGACCAGAGGGGGACCAAGACTGAAACAGGGAGAGCAGTTAGGAAACAATTGTCATAATCCAGATGAGAGGTGTGGTGGCCTGGATCCGGCAGCAATGTTCAGGATGGTGAGAAGTGATTCGATTCTGGATACGGAAGATGGAGCCGATGGGAATTGCTTATTGTCTAAATATGAGTTGTAAAAGAATTCGAGAAGTCCAAGATGACACCAGAGTTTTAGCCTGAAGCACCTGAGGGTAGAGTTGACATTGATGGAGATGAAGTCCGTGGGAGGGCCTGGGGTGGGTGTGGGTGGGGGAGAAGGGAGGTAAAGAGAGAATTTTCCCACCAGGTGTTCAAGCTCTGATCTTGATTTATAAAGTCAACCTTGCCTAAGAGATGGACCATATGATCCCACAGTTCCACCACAGGGCATAACACCCAAAAGAATTGAAAGCAGGGACTCATACTTGTACACCAATGTTCACGGCAGTGCCATTCACAATAGTCAAAAAGTGGAAACAACTCAAATGTCCATTGACAGATGACTGGATAAGCAAAATGTGACCTATACATACAATTCAGCCTATAGAGGAAAGGAGGTTCTGACACATGCTACAGCATGGACGTACCTTGAAGACATTATGCTACGTGAAGTAAGCCAGCCATCAAAGGACAAATGTATGGGGCTTCCCTGGTGGTGCAGTGGTTAAGAAACCGCCTGCCAATGCAGGGGACACGGGTTCAAGCCCTGGTCCAGGAAGATCCCACATGCTGCAGAGCAACTAAGCCCGTGTGCCAGAACTACTGAGCCTGAGCTCTAGAGCCCGTGAGCCACAGCTACTGAGCCCGCATGCCATGACTACTGAAGCCCACGTGCCTAGAGCCCATGCTCCGCAACAAGAGAAGCCACTGCAATGAGAAGCCTTCACACCGCAACAAAGAGTAGCCCCCACTCGCCACAACTAGAGAAAGCCTGCGTGCAGCAATGAAGACCCACCGCAGCCAAAGATAATAAATAAATAATTTTTTTTTAAGAAAGGACAAATGTATGACTCCACCAATATGAGGCACCTAATGTAGTTAATTCATAGAGACAGAAAACAGAATCGTGGTTGCCAGGAACTGGAGGGAGAAAAGGGGAAGTTATTGTTTAATGGGTACAGAGCTTCTGTTTGGGAAGACGAAAGTGTTCTGGGGACAGAGAATCTTGATGAGTGCACAACAATGTGAATGTACTTAATGCCACTGAACTGTGCACCTAAAAATGGTTAAAACGCTAAATCTTATGTATATTTTACAAGTAAAAAAAAAGATGGCAATCTCACAGGTTAGTCCACTGGCAAGGGCTCTATAAGGCTTTAGAAGGACTTGCCTGGCAGTCCAGTGGTTAAGACTCCACACTTCCACTGCAGGGGCCACAGGTTTGATCCCTGATCAGGGAACTAAGATCCCGAATGTGCAATAAATAAATAAATAAATAAAGGCTTTAGAGATTTATAAATACAAACTCAAAAAAAAAAAATCATCCTAGAGTTTCTCCACGGTTAGTGGTAGTTGCAGGAATATCTCTACCCAATCCACCAAGAGGGCTTCAACAGGGAGAGACAGAGCACTGGGGGAGGGGCAGAGGTGAAATGAAGCCTATTCCAGGCAGAAAGAACATATGAAAGAGATACGACTGGGCTTCCCTGGTGGCGCAGTGGTTGAGAGTCCGCCTGCCGATGCAGGGGATGCGGGTTCGTGCCCCAGTCCGGGAAGATCCCACATGCCACGGAGTGGCTGGGCCCGTGAACCATGGCCGCTGAGCCTGCGCGTCCGGAGCCTGTGCTCCGCAACAGGAAAGGCCACAGCAGTGAGAGGCCCGCGTACCGCAAAAAAAAAAAAGAGAGATACGACTGGGAATTCATTGGTGGTCCAGTGAACTCCCAGTGGACTCGGTGCTCTCAAATATAAAGAGACGGGGCCCAGGTTGGATCCCTGATCAGGGAACTAAGATCTCACAAGCCACTCAGCACAGCCAAAAAAAAAGAGAGAGAGAGAGAGAGAGAGAGAGAGAGAGGACTTAAATAAGACGGCCCGAGAAGCAAAGAGGATTGAAACAACGGGAGCGGGGATGCCGTGGACCACCAAAGGTGGGGAGATCTGATGACGGCTTTGGTGACCCAGAGAAAGTCATCGTGCTTGACATCCTGTGTGAAGCTGATAAAGGGGCATAATTACAAGAGCTCACGTTACTGAGTACTTACTGTGTGTCTAAGCCCTGCACAGCTACTAACTGGCTTAATCCTCACAACCACCACAGGAAATACTCTAATCATCCTGATTTCACAAATGGGGAAACAAGAACTTGTCCCATCAGAAGGTTAGAGTAGCAGAAACAGGATTGAAACCCCGGCAGTCCAGTTCTGGAGTGGAGCTCTTAACCACTAGGCTACCCAGCTCTCAAGGCCAGACAGTGTGACATGCAAACATTGTGACTTTGGGGGTGGACATTTATAGATTCAACTCTCCAGCATTTCATCTTTCAAAACCCTCTTAGGCACTTAAGACACCACGTGGCCAGATAGATGTCTTGAGCAAAAGCCCCACTGGTCTGACCCTCACAGTCTTATCTCAAAGTCCAGCCATGGCTCTCTGATCAAACGCACTGATTTTCTGCTTATTTACCAACATGACTCTTTATGACAACAGCTGACAGCAGTGTTGCTGTGAGAAGGCCGACCCCAAGCTCTGTTCTGTTTTTAACTATTAAGGGACACGGCAGAATCCTCTTGAGAAGCTGAAGTAGAGAAAGCCAGAGGCCAATGGCAGGGGCAGGAAATGTTCGTTTCTGCTGAAGTCGCGTTTACATGAAATTCCGACTTCAAAGTCCATGAAAGTGAGGGCCATGAAAGAAGGTTTCAAAGGAAACATTTGTGAGCAGGGAAAAGCCTGTAACCTGGCCAGTAGAGGAGTCCCAGCAAGGAGAGCTGTCATCTTTCTCCTGTCGTTTAAAGCAAAGCTTGTGAAGATGAAAAGCCACAGCAAGTTCTTCTAAGCTCCACAGACTTTATGTGAATCCCCGTGCCTGGCTGCATTAATTCTACCTCCTTCTGTGCTGGCTGTTGGTAAATGCTTACTGAATGAATAGATGTGATGCATCCAGTGTATAACAAGTCCTTTGGGGAAAGGGGTCAAATCCCAATCATCTTTAAATCTTGAGACGCTTAATAAATGTTGAAGTACATTGTACTAGAAAAAAGTGCTGTGTTGGAAACGCAAACACTGTGAGAGGCTAAGCTGCTCCCAAAAGGACGAGAGAGGAGTATGCAGCCATGTGAGAGCTGGGAAGCCAGCCAGAAGCTCCTGCCATCATCTCTCTATTTTATGTGCCAGGCATACTGTGCAGGGGACCTTCCTGGGTCCCCAGGGCATGGGAAGTCTAGCAGAAGCTCAGTACTGTGGGAGTTGAAACAGGGGTGCCTGGCACCGCAGGAGGGCACTGAGCCCAGACCCAGAGGCTCAGGGGGTCTGAGGTAGTAACTCAAAGGCCCAGAAAAACGGGGGGCAGAAAGAGTGTTGGGGAGAATTGTGAAGACAGGAGCAGGGACCCACATCATGAATTTGGGTACCAGCAAGCACTTTGGTATGCCTGGGGCGAAAGGTGCACATGGGAAAGCCATGGGTGCTGAAATGGAAGCAGGTCATGGCAGCCTTGGGTGCTAAGCCAAAGACATGAACTTCACCCTGAAAGCCAAGAGGAGCCTCTGAAGAATTATAAGCAGGGGAGTAACATGATCCGATTTTTATTTTAGACTGGCCTCTACTTAAAGCTCACTCCCTCTGTGGAGGAAAAGGTCTAAGACAGGCAGACCAGTAAATAATAGTGGCAATTGCAGTAAATAATGAAAACCTAAGATGTCAGGGATGTTAAGGATGGGGGTGCTGGTGTGGCGACCAGATGGTTACAGAGCTGATCAGAGGCAGAGAAAACTCGACAGGGGTCCGGTTGGCAGGGTGAGGGGAGGCGGAGGTGGGCCCAGTGCTGGAAAGCAGGCTTGAGAATCAGTGGCCCCAAGAGATTGCCCAGAGAGTCCAGAGCAAGAAAAATAAAGAGCCCAGGACAGGTCCTCGGGAAATTCTGCCACTTGTGAGCTCGTGGGAAGAGACAAGGCCTTAAGGGGCCTTGGAAGAGGGGGCAAAGTGGTCCTAACCATGCAGACAAAAGAGAAATCACTAGGGTATTCCCTAGCGGTCCAGTGGTTAGGACTTGGCACTTTCTTGGCTGTGGCCTGGGTTCAATCCCTGGTCGGGGAACTGAGATCCCGCAAGCTGTGCAGTGAGGCCAAAAAAAAAAAAAAAGAAAAAAAGAAAAAGAAAAAAGAGAGAAATCACTAAGCCAAGGGAGGAGGGGGATTCCAGGAGGGAGAGGACACAGCACCAAGCGCCCCAAGACTTCCCTGGGCAGAATGAAGGATGAGCAAGAACAGCTCTGGGTGGAGACGGGGGAAGCCCCATAGCAGTGGGTGGAGCACTGGCATGAGTGGGACATGAGGAAGAGGTGACAGAGAAAGCAGGTGACCTTTTCAAGCAGGTTGGCTCTGCAAGGACACCACCACAGCAAGGGGGACGGGGCTGATGGAGGACGGCTTTAAAGGGGGAGGGGCGAGAGCACATTCATTTGCTGAAAGGAGCTGCCAAGATAGAGGTGGGGTGCTGAGGAGAGCGGGGGTGACTGAGGGAGGTGAGGGAAGCGTATGCACAGAACCCCTGGAGGGATTAGCCTGGGCAGCCAAGGCTAATGCCAGGATGGAGGAGGTGGGGGTGGGGGGGCGTCTGCGGGGGAGAAGGGACAGGAAACCCCAATATTCCCCGGTGACGAACAGTGACTGCTCCAGCTGGTGGGGCCATGCGAGCTGCAGGCTCGGTGAGGATTTCAACATTTCAAGAGAAGCTAGGCTATTCCTCTTGAATACATTCCCGATTTTCTGGAAATCTCCTGATTTCTTCTTCTTTTTTTTTTTTTTTTTTTTTTTGTGGTACGCGGGCCTCTCACTGTTGTAGCCTTTCCCGTTGCGGAGCACAGGCTCGGACGCGCAGGCTCAGCGGCCATGGCTCACGGGCCCAGCCGCTCCGCGGCATGTGGGATCTTCCCGGACCAGGGCATGAACCCGTGTCCCCTGCATCGGCAGGCGGACTCTGAACCACTGCACCACCAGGGAAGCCCATGGAAATCTCCTGATTTTTAAATGTTCACAACTACCTCAAATACAGTAAGCCTCAAACCTGACTGTGGCCCAAGTTAAGATCCCTATGACCAGGATTTCCACTGCCCACAGTTACTTCTTCCTCTCATCTCCTCCTTCATGTGGGCGTCTCCCCTCTGGAGAAAGCATTTCCGTTACAGGATCCAAAATACTTTTTCCTAAACTCTGTAGATCTTCACTAAACGTAGCTACTAACCCTTAAGTTCCAAGTCTCTGGTCTCTGCCCCACCCTGAATTCAACAGATACTGTCCTATAAGCCGTGTACATGTTCCACATATGCCACAAATGTTAACAGCCCTACATACAAAGAAACCCTTGAGACTCCTTTGGAAGGAGTCAATTATTCTTCTATATTCTTCTAATTCTGTGCATTTTCCACAGGCTTTTCAAACAGCTGAAAGGAGAGAGGAAGACTTGAATTTCTAGGTCCTAGAGAGGAAGGGGCGGGGCCCCTGGTGTTCTGAGCCAGCTCTCTCCTGCGTGTGACTTCTGGTCCAGGGAGGCATGGTCATCTGCAGAGGCTCCCATGAGTCTCATGTCTGGATGGAGGTATCATTATTACAATTAAAGTTATCATTTTTTCGGTGCCCACGAAACTTCTCTCACCTGTGTCTGGGGTGGAGACTGACTCTGCCCAGGCTTGGCTGGTGGCTTCCTCAGGTTTATTCTGGTCTTTGCATTCCAGGGCTGATGGCTGTGGTGCATTCTAACAACAAGGACAAGGATTGTTACCAGTCGCACATCAAATCACCCAACCAATGAACGTTTCTCAAATGCCTAATATATAAAAAAACGAGGGGCCCCACGTTTACGCCCCACCGCCTCTCAGTCCAGCCCACCCATCACTTGGAAGCTCTGCCCGTAGAAGAGATAACAGGATCTTAAGAAGTGAGCTGGCATCAGCTGAAAGACATCCTTCTGTGAAAGTCCAGTGACCCTCGTACAAAGGGGACAATGCCATCTCAGGTTCATCAGTACAGCAGACCCAGTCCCTCAAGGGTTTGGCGGTGGCAGAAGAAAAGAGATAAGGTGCAATTCAATACTGAGGAACAAGATGCTGTCAGGTGAGGAATGTGTAGAAAGGAGGGTGTGAGTTACTGTCCGCTCTGCATCTTTTCTCTGAACCACAACCGACCTGGATGCCATGCAGCAGGAGCTCTAACCAGTGGATTGAATTCCACTAAGAGCTCCTGAAGCCTATGTGGTAGATCTCCAACGCAGGGGTCACCACCGTCTCAGAGTAGGGGGTCCCCTGAGGCAGGAAAGCCTACCCGAGCACGGGGTTCCCTGGCCAATGGCAGAATCCTGTCTGGCAACGACATGGAAACCAGTTTGTGGAGAACAGTTACCATCAGCAGCTGCCACAGGCTGTTCTTTTCATGTGTTTGCTCAAGTTGAACATCATCCCAAGAAATTACTCTTTCTCAGGAGAAAGTAACTTGGAGATTGATGAATGGAATGAGTCTGGATCTTCAACTTCAAATTGGTAAATTTTCTTCTTCATGCTTTCTTTTTCCAGGTGATCTATCCTCACCATAAGTAACAAGCAAATCCCTCATTAGACTTTCCTAAGGGTCGAGACCATGGGTTATTTGTCTTTGTATCCCTGTTTATAGAGCCTAGCACATTGTCCCAGGCACTCTGGAAAAGCTTGTGGCTTGGATGGATGACTGACGAAGGAATAAAGGAAGGAAGGAAGGAAGGGAGGGAGAGAGGGAGGGAGGAAGGGAGGGAGGGAGGGGGAGGGGGAGGGGGAGGGAGGGAGGGAGGGAGGGGGAGGGAGGAGGAAGGAAGGGAGGGAGGAAGGAATATTTTTTCGATTGAATGATACTTGCATTTCTTTAACAACCACTGACATGAAAACTGAGACACAGAGAGCTTAAGTAGCTTGCCCAAGATCACACAGCTAGGAAGTCACAGAGCTGGGATTTGAACCCAGGCCACCTGGGGTTCATGAACCCACACTCAAACCTATTAAACCATCCACTTATGTTTCGCAGCATATACTAGAAAATATGAAAGAAAAAAAAAGTCCAAGGCAAAGTTACCAAAATATCCCAAAGAAGAAGTTATCCTGAAGAAAATATGGTTCTTAGCTAATTATATAGATTGCCTCGCACTGTCCTGTTGACAAAACTCATAGCCAAAACTAGAGCACTTTAGAAACAAGAGATTAATATTACTAAACTAGCAAAACAAAGATTCTGTAGTAGTTGGACTGGATAAAGGGGTAAAAACCAAATTCGGTTTCAACTGACCTTAGGAAAGGAGATAATCAAATCAGCAAGCAAATGGTTTTCTGATACAAATATGAAATTAATCTGATACAAATAGGAAATTATTCTGAAACCATCAGAACAAGTCACCCTGCCTTAAAATCCTATAATCCCTCTAAATATGTAAACCTCGGAAGGAAGCCACTATTAAATCCAGGCGTACTGAGTGGTGAGTCCAATTCAATCCCCAGAGATTAATATTAAGGCACTAAGTGATACACTAAGGTGTATCTTGTTAGTAACAGAGAACAGTGCCCAGAGGAAACTTTCAGGGAGAAAAATCCTTCCACAGCCACCATTTTGGTGTCTTCCTGAATACAGAGGATGAGAAAAATAGAAGAAAGAACCCAAGACATCGAGGTGGAGATGGGGAAGAGAAAGAGTCATGAAATTAAATGGTGTAAAAATTTAAATGCTCTTAAAGCTTTTCCTTTTATTTTATTTTATTTATTTATTTATTTTTATTTTTATTTTTTTTGCGGTACGCGGGCCTCTCACTGTTGTGGCCTCTCCCGTTGCGGAGCACAGGCTCCGGATGCGCAGGCTCAGAGGCCATGGCTCACAGGCCCAGCCGCTCTGCGGCATGTGGATCTTCCCGGACCAGGGCATGAACCCGTGTCCCCTGCATCGGCAGGCGGACTCTCAGCCACTGCACCACCAGGGAAGCCCAAAGCTTTTCGTTTTAAAAGGGACTCCCCGGCACTTCCCTGGCGGTCCAGTGGTTAAGACTCCATGCTTCCACTGCAGGGGGCACAGGGTTCCATCACTGCTCAGAGAACTAAGATCCTGCATGCTGCACAGTGTGGCCAAAACAAATAAAAAACAAATAAAAGGGACTCCTCTGTGGAAAACATTGTACTAGATGATGTGTGAGCTTGGAAAAGATTAAGGCAGGATCCAGCCAGTGGTACAGCTTCTGATGTACCAGAAGATGGGCCTGGTATCATCTAAGTCAAGCAAGGGACAAAACCAACGACTTCTGCTGACGTGTCCCATGCTGATCAAAGGAGAAACCCAGAGGCCGGGAGCAGAGAATGTACTGCTGTGTCAGACCAGACAATTGGCATCGTCATTCCAGGGCATGACCACTGTGTGGCAGGAACGGACGTGAAGGAAGGGCAGGCTGTGGCCAAAGAACTCGTTGGAGCCATTCCAGAGAAGAGAGGATGGGGGGCTGGGTGGGGCATTCCCCAGTGGCCCTCCAAGACCCCAGACGCTGGGTTTTACATCTAAAAGGTACAGTGAACTGTGTGGAGAAAACTGATACATAACGAGATTCCCCTGCAAAAGGGTAGAGACCGGCTTAGTTACTCGCTCCCTGTAAAATAGTAACAGAGCACATAGTGGTTAAATAGTGTTATTACTATACATGTTATTATGTTACTAATGTGAATCGCTCACAGTTTCCTGGCCAGGAAGATTGAACCAAAATTTTTATTTTAACAATGAAATCATGTTTTTTTGACCAACAGATTGGTAAAAAATAAAACAGCTCAATAAAAACAAATAAGGGTATAGAGAAAGCAGGGGCTTTCATGCCCAGAATGTACATAGATACTGCCTTTTGGGAGGGCGATTGGGAGCAGCTATTAAAATGTTAAATGCATGTGCTCCTTCGCCCAGCAATTCCATTGCTAGGTATCTGAGTGAAATCCTTGTACATGTGCTCAAAATGGCGTGTGCCGGGATGTTCCTAGACACGGGAAACAACATGCAACATACAATATTTCATCTAGGCTATGCAATATTTCACAACAGTGAAGGAGAATGAAGCAGATCTGTATTTACCTACACAGAACATCTCCAAAACATACTAAGGGGAAAAAAGCAAATTGCAAAACAATATGCTATGGTCTGTTTTTTTTTTTTTTATGGCTGTGTTGTGTCTTCGTTGCTGCACGTGGGCTTTCTCTAGTTGCAGTGAGCAGGGGCTACTCCTTGTTGCGGTGCACGGGCTTCTCATTGTGGTGGCTTCTCTTGTTGCAGAGCACAGGCTCTAGGCCCACGGGCTTCAGTAGTTGTGGCATGAGGGCTCAGTAGTTGTGACTTCCGGGCTCCAGAGCACAGGCTCAGTAGTTGTGGTGCACGGGCTTAGTTGCTCCGTGGCATGTGGGATCTTCCCGGACCAGGGCTCGAACCAGTGTCCCCTGCACTGGCAGGCGGATTCTTAACCACTGCGCCACCAGGGAAGTCCCAATGCTATGGTCTTCTTTATGATTTATTTTAACCCACCAAACTATAGACGTCTGGGTTACTCTACAGATATGTCCAAAAGCTTCGAGCAAAGTCTGCAGGGGGCATGCCAAGATTATGGCAGTGGCTAGCACTATGGAGGAGCGTGCAAGCGGGCTTGGGACAAGGAGAACAGCCCTTTTTAAAATTTTTTATAAAAACGACTTGCTATGCGGTGTAATTAAAAACTAAATCTTTGAACATGTTAGCTCTAAAAATGTCTACCTGCCCAATCGAGTGTCCATCAGGGTTGGAAGTATTTTACCAGCTGTAATTACTTCAACAAGAGGAGGTTCATTCAACAGATATTTATTGAGCACCTACTATGGGCCAGGCACTGTTCTAGACTCTGGGGAATATTAAAAATATCTGCTTTCGTGGAGTTTATATTCCAGGGGAGTTTATGGCATCATCTCCTTGGGGCGGCAGGGGGCGGTGTCTCTGGGAGAGAAGCTGCCCAGAGGCAGGGTCAGCTCTTCTAGGCCAGGGAAAGAGGAAGAGGTGTCTGCAGTTGGGCAGCTCCAGTGCCACTCCCCAGGCCTTGTGAAGGGACTGAGAACCAAGTATGGAAGGAGGGAAGGGGACAGCCAAGCTCTGGTCTGGCTTAGGAGGCCTGGGTCCTCAGGGCTACCAAGAAGAGATCCCTTCCTGCACGGGGCCACTTAGAATGATGATGGCTGAGAGCCAACAAGTAGGGGGACAGAGGGACAGAGAGTAAGAGGAAAGTGAGTGGAAGGAAGTAAGATTAGAGAGGAAAGGAGCTCGTGGAGGAGCAGGCGTTGCTCCACCTTGGCCAAAAGCGGGGAGACCATCACTCCCTTCAAGTGTCATGTGGCGCCAGAGCAAGGCCCAGCAGCCCTGACTGTGCTGGGAGCTATGTGAGAGCCTGCCATTCCTCAGCATCCTCACTTCCCCTCCTCCTGCCCCTCTGTCCCCGACACCAGGGCACCTGATTTCTGCTTTGCTTCCTGTCTGAGCTGAACGGAATAGGGAATTGGATAGGTGAAGTGACTCCAGAGAGGTCTAACCTGAAAAAGCAGAACTGAGACTAAGCTTACCACAGTAATCATTTTACAGTATATACATAGATCAAATCATTATCTTGTACACCTAAAGCTAACACAACATTATATGTCAATTACATGTCAGTAAAACTGGAAAAAGAAAAAGTGGAACTGAATTTGTGGCTTACTCAAGAGATTAAATGTACAGTTTAAGGACAGAGGGTTAAGGGAATCCTGTAACCCAGAGCAACCTGCATCCACAGGATGATGGCACGGAGGGGACCCTGGGGTACACACAGAGGAATGACTCAATAATAGTGAAATGGGAGACATCCTTAAAAAGCCAGTAAGGGAGAGATTTCAGGCTCGGGCAGCCTCTCCTGAGGCCTTCAAATCATCCCTCAGAGGCCCCAGGGATGCCCCACCTGACCCTGACCCAGCCAGCGTCATGTGATGCCAGTTCACACGGGTGCTGGGAGGCAAAGGTAATCTGATTGTTCTGGAAAGTCATGTTTGCTAGGGAAGACTGGCTCTGTTAAAGATCAGTGTCAGGTTTGAACCTGTTCTTCCCAGACCCACGTGCTGTACCTCAGAGAGCAAGACAGGGAGAAACGCAGGGCGGTGTGAGCAGCTTTGCAGAGGTCTGATGATTTATAAGATCCAAGTGGGTTTAAAACTGCCATGCCCAGTTGACCGGACTGGACCTCAAGCTAAAGAATCACCTCCACTTCATTTCTTTTCCACTTTGAACTCAGAGAATCAACGGGGAGATTCCTGACCCACCACCTCACATAGTAAATAATCCTTTCAATAGAGAATGGATAAACAACAAGGTCCTACCGTATAGCACAGGGAACTATATTCAATATCCTGTGATAAACCATAATGGAAAAGAATATGAAAAAGAATGTACATATATGGGGCTTCCCTGGTGGCACAGTGGTTAAGAATCTGCCTGCCAATACAGGGGACACAGGTTCAAGCCCTGATCTGGGAAGATCCCACATGCCACAGAGCAAATAAGCCCATGTGCCACAACTACTGAGCCTGAGTTCTAGAGCCTGCGAGCCACAGCTACTGAAGCCCGCGCGTCTAGAGCCTGTGCTCCGCAACAAGAGAAGCCACCGCAATGAGAAGCCCGCACACCGCAACAAAGAGTAGCCCCCGCTCGCCGCAACTAGGGAAAGCCTGCGTGCAGCAATGAAGACCCAACGCAGCCATAAATAAATAAATAAATTTATTTTTTTAAAAAAGAATGTGTATATATATGTATGTATAACTGAATCACTTTGCTGTACAGCAGAAATTAACACAACATTGTAAATCAACTATACTTGAATAAAATTTTTTTTAATTATTAAAATAATAATGCTTGGGCTTCCCTGGTGGCGCAGTGGTTGAGAGTCCACCTGCCGATGCAGGGGACACAAGTTTGTGGCCCGGTCCGGGAAGATCCCACATGCCGCGGAGCGGCTGGGCCCGTGAGCCATGGCCGCTGAGCCTGCGCATCCGGAGCCTGTGCTCCGCAACGGGAGAGGCCACAACAGTGAGAGGCCCGCGTACCGGGAAAAATAAATAAATAAATAAATAAAACTAATGCTTTCTTCTCGCTCTCGGCTGGCAAGTCCTTCCCAGCTCAGGAGCCTGTTCTGTGAACAAGGAACCAGCATAAGGCACCTGGGTCAGCTACCATTTGCACAAGTCTGCACGGGGCTGGCAATGGTGTTTCTCTCTTGGCAACTCGAGGTGTACATTGCTTAAACACATGGCATTGCTTTAAAATACACAATTCCCCAGGAGATTTCTGATCTCAATGCCTCCAAATCTTTCTCTTTTTTTTTCTTTTTTCAAATCTACTTTCTAGAAGGACTTTGCCCAAACCTGAGAAAGATAAACACACTTGGCAAACCCCAGCCTCACTGTCCTCAACAGAGGCTTGGAAACGCCCTGAAAGGCGTGGATGTGAGTGCCATGTGCTCAGACACCGCATATGCTCCCCTGCTCACATGTCACTATTTCACAGCCAAGTGCTTCCCAGCAAAATACACAAGGGCTTTGTCTCAATCTGCAACAGTCTGCACTGGCATTGGAGCCACTGTCACTGTGTCTGTCCAGCTCAGAAAGAACAGCTGGGTGGAGGGTGGCAGTGAGCTGCCATGGAGAGAGGGTCAGCCCCACCTCGCTTCAGGGGGAAAACACAACTCTGCACATCCTGGCTGGGATTTCTGGTCACAAATCTCACTAGGAAGGAAGGGATGGGGAAGAAAATGAAGGTGATTTTTTTTGTATTGCTCCCTTAATAAAACAAAGCCTAAGGACTTCTCTGGTGGCACAGTGGTTAAGAATCCTCCTGTCAATGCAGGGGACATGGGTTCGAGCCCTGGTCCAGGAAGATCCCATATGCCACAAAGAAACTAAGCCTGTGTGCCACAACTAACTGAAGCCCGCGCACCTAGAGCCCATGCTCCGCAACAAGAGAAGCCACAACAAAGAGTAAACCCCGCTCGAAACAACTAGAGAAAGCCCGCGCGCAGCAAAGAAGACGCAACGCAGCCAAATAAATAAATAAATAAATAAATAACAAAGCCTGGTCAGGGCATCAGAATCTCACCCGAGGGACTTCCCTGGTGGTCCAATGGTTAAGACTCTGTGCTCCCAATGCAGGGGGCCCAGGTTCGATCCCTGGTCAGGAAACTAGATCCCTCATGCCACAACTAAAAGAGCCTGAATGCCACAACTAAAGATCCTGTATGCCCCAACTAAAGATCCCACTTTCTGTAACAAAGATCCCGCATGCCCCAACTAAGACCCAGCGCAGCCAAATAAACAAATATATTTTAAAAGATTTATTTATTATTTATTTATTTTTATTTTTGGCTGTATCGGGTCTTACTGCGGCACGCAGGATCTCCGTTGAGGCATGCGGGCACTTCGTTGCAGCGCGCAGGCTTCTCTCTAGTTGTGGCCCACAGGCTCCAGGGCACGTGGGCTCTGTAGTTGTGTCGCGCAGGTTCCAGAGTGCGTGGGCCCTATAGTTTGCAGCTCGCAGGCTCTCTAGTTGAGGTGTGCGAGCTCAGTAGTTGTGGCACGCGGGCTTAGTTGTCCTGCAGCATGTGGTATCTTAGTTCCCTGACCAGGGATCGAACTGGCAGCCCCGGCATTGTAAGGCGGATTCTCTACCACCAGACCACCAGGTAAGTCCCTAAATAAATATTTTTTTTTTAAAAAAAGAGTTGCATCTGAAAGATGCATTTTTTAAATAAAAACAAAATAATCAGTTGGGAACAGAATAATCAAAAGTCACACTTTCCAGACTTAATTGACATTTCAGATGTCAGTCACCGGTACTGGACCAAACTGATCAGATTTGGGGAACCTCCTCCTCCTCCACACCCCAGCATTCTTCCCCTCCCCCTTCGTCAACTGCAATTCTTGGCCATCAAATCTCTGCTGTAATTCTGGTGTGGGCCATCTCCAACCCACCCGTGACCTACCTGCGTCTCCCACCAAAACCCCACAGGTCTCTTCCCCACTCAGCACCCCCTCTGAAGCAGCCACCCCACATTTCTTAGATCAGCTCTTCACTTTTTCAGTCTCCAAGCTTTTTTTTTTATTATTGAAGTATAGTTGACTTATAATGTTGTGTTAATTTCAGAGGTATAGCTAAGTGATTCAGTTACATATATAAATATATATATATTTCTTTTTCAGATTCTTTTCCATTATAGGTTATTACAAGATTGAGTCTCCAAGCTTTTGCTTTACCTCCTTTTCCACCCCAACAAGGCAGTCCCACATGCTGGAAAAGTGTGGATTTTGAAGTTTGCTGACTTTCCATCCTTTACTGAAGTTAAATCAGGCTCATCAACAGCTCAAGGAGAGCAGCTGATTTGCACAATTTGCGTAATAACTTATTAGGGAATCATTTCTGGTGTTTGTTTCTTTTGTTTGCTTTTGGATTTCATTTTGTTTCTTTTTGTTGGATTGTTTTTACCCAAAGTCTAAGGGAATGCATTGGAGAGCAGGGAAATATGCAATAATGGACAGAAGGAAAATAGGAGTCCATGTCGCTAAGGGGAGGTGTATTAAGTGATAAGACAGTGATAGGAGGGCTGATGGAGTTTCTGCCACGAGCTGTGCACCATGTGCCTGGCACTGTGCTGGCAATATGATGGTGGATGAGCTGACCGCCTCCCTCCCTCACAGGGCTGACAGTCTGATGGGGAGGCAGCTAGACAAGCAACCAGTTACTGATGATCTAATATGAATAGTGCTGAGAACAGGAAAGTACAGAGCAACGCGGGTGCACAGACTGTGGGGGGAGGATGGGGGGGTGTTTGTGTGTCAGGGGAAGAAGACTTCCAGGAGGAAATGCTCCCTAAGCTGAAACCCAAAGGATTGCGGAAGAGAAGCTTGTTGAAAGCCAGGGGGCCAGAGAGCAGGAGATGAAAGAGCTGGGTGTGGCTGGAGAGGCCGTCTTGAGGCTTCAGGGGCTGACAAGGACCAGAGTTAAAAAGAGGGGCGTGCCAAACTGGAAATAACCCAAATGTGTTTCAGCAGTTTAATGGATAAGCAAACTATGGTACATTCATACAATGGAATACTACTCAGCAATAAAAAGGAATGAATTATCAATATACACAACTTGGACAAATTTCAAGTTCATTATGCTGAGTGAAATAAACCAGTCTTAGGTTACATGATCTGTGTGGTTCCTTTAATATGACATTCTCAAAAAGACAAAACTATACTGAGGGAGAACAGATTTGTGGTTGCCAGGGAATCAAGGGATGGTGTGACTATAAAGGGAGAGCTAAGGGTTTCAGGGCTTGAGGAGGTTTTCCTGATTATGGTGGTAATTACATGAATCTATACATGTGTTATTGAATAAAATTCATAAAAGTACAAAAAAAAATAGGGGAGTGCTCGAGGACTCCCTGGGACCTTGGGTGGAGCCGGAAAAGCTCAGACACGCCCAGAGCCACCTCCAAGACCTTTTCTTCCCTCTGTGAACCTACATGCTGTCTCTATAAAGCATCCCCGGCCAACTCTTCACTCAGTGAGAAGGGGCCCATCCACATCAGAGCAAAGAGAGCGGCAGACACGCCCCACTCCCCATGTTTTTTCCTGTACTTATTTCAGCCACCAGAGAAGCCCTATCAAAGGTTCTCCATGATTACATAACAAGAACAGGGCAAGCAAGCTTTGGGGGACGCACGGAATCCAGACGTTTCCCCTTTAAAAATTGCAAAACACCGAAAGCGTGTGTGAGCAAAACATGCAGTGCAGGCTGTTTCCCTGGGTTGCTGGCAAGGTCTGGAATCACCATCCAGTGGCAAGAACCCTGTTAGCCCAAGGTGTTTATTTCCTTTTGATAAACAGTAGCGTGTAATTTCCCATTTTTAGGGACAATAATTACTTCAAACAAAGGGCAGTTACCAAAGGGCGTTTACATTATTTAGAAGGACTGGTTCTCCTCCGTAAGAGAACTGCAGCTCCGTTTTTTCAAATAATAATAATAATTTTTTAAAACTTTAGCTAAAAGCATTCATTTGTCTCTTAGATAAGATTCAAGAAACAAGTACTTTTTGGAACACAGGGTGTTTAAATAGAAGAAGGAAAGAAAAACACCACCTCTTCCCCTCCAGGCCTCCTGGACCACCAGCTCTAACCCCAGCCACGCTTGGCACCGACAATGCCCACCTGGCACTTCTCCCTCCCGCAGCTAAATTCCTAGAATTTATTTTCTAGGAATTTAGTCAATCCACACCGAATGCCTCCACTCTCTCACTTAACATCCCTAATCTGCCTGAAGGGCCCACTTGAAATTCAAGTTGTGAGCGAACTTGCACTCTTACAAGCAGAAAAAGCCCTGGTATTATTCTCTCCTGCCTGTTCACATTCCAGCCCTCCCCACTGCCTGGCCACTGAGCCAGAGGATGGAGGCCAGGATGGTGGCCCTGTGTCCTGGTGGAGACCACACCTCCAGGTAAAACCCCAAACCCAGGCCACAGGGCACTGGCTGGAAAGCCAGGGGTTGTCAAAAGCCTTCTCCCTCACCTGGCCTGGAGTGGGGGACCTTAAGACAGGCAGGGGACAGGAATTCCCTGGCGATCCAGTGGTAAAGACTCTGGACTTCCACTGCAGGGGGCATGGGTTAGATCCCCGGTCGGGGAACTAAGATCCCATAAGCCGCCCAGCGTGGCCATACAAAACAAAACAAACAAAAAGGCAGGAGTCTGAATGCCAGGCTACAGGCGAGGGGCCATGTCAGGCCTCCAGAGGGGAAAGCAAGGCGGGCACCTACCCATGCTGTTTGTGAGGCTTTGCTAAAAGGCTCTCCAGACCCGAAATACCCAGAGCTGGCCCGCCCAAAGGCCTGAAATAACCACCAAGAGGGACCCACACCTCAGGGCCCAAAAGTCCTCTTGTTAAATGTAAATATCCCAAAGAATTAACATACAGGGCCCCGGCACTCTCCAGCACAGCAGTTTCTCAGAGTACAAAGCTGTCGATTGACTAAGGGAAAAGCTTGTGTCCCTGCAAGGCTTAGGGCTTAGGGACCCACCAGGGTAAGGTGGCTAGCTCCCACGGCCGCGCCCTCCCTGGGAGGTGTGAACCTGGCTTCCAGCAACTTCCCGACGCACCACGCCCCTCACCCCCCACCCCCACCCCCGGTCTTCCTTTTCCTCTTTCCTCCCCGCTGTGCCCCGCGCCCTACCCCACTCTGCCAAAGCACGGCTGGTGGCTCGCAGCAGCCCAGAGGTGGATAGAAATCTGCCTGGCAACGAGTCACGGGGACCTGGATGCGGCCTGGCAATTGGCAGTTCGGCCGAACGGGGCGTGGCGTCAGATGCTCCCTAGAGACTGTCCTGTGCGCGCCCCCCACCCCGGTCCCTCCCTCCCAGGCTCCCTCTCACTTCTCCCGGACCGCGAGTCTCCGGAAGGCTCCCTTACTCCCTGGAAAATGGCGGCCCCATGATTACATTATGGAGGGCTTAAGGGTGTCACCTGGTTTCTGGTTGGAGCGGAAGAACTTGAAGTTGCAAGAATGCTGTTTTATTTAGGTGGTAAATTCATTTGGGGCGCTAGGAGGGACTTAGATAGGGAGCGGGGCTAAAGTCCCCTCAAAGGCCTTCGGCGCAGTCCCTGCTCCCTGTAGGTCCTGTCTTCTTTCCTTCCCTCCGCGCGCCCTGACACGCTCCCAGCTGCTCGTTCCAAATCGTCCCCCTTCCTGGGGCTTTGCTCCTCCCCTGCTGCCTTCTCCCTCCCAGCACCGGCCACGCCGCATCACCTCTGCCCTGTCCCGGGCTCGCTTTTCAGTTTTCCCCATAGATTACTTTTTACTTCCTTCTTCCCTCGGGCCCCCATAATCTCCGGAGGAAAGAGCCAGTGGTCCAAACTCGTGGAGGCCTCAGTTCCTTCCCCTTGGGCGGGGCGCCGCTGGTGGGTGGGACAGAGCAAGTGCTCCGCTCACACGGCTCAGGGTTAGCGAGTTCTCAAGCTGGGCTCCAACTGGCCTCAGCTTTGGAGCCCAGGAGGCCTGCAGGCAAAGGGATGAGGGAGACTGTCCACGGTTGGGAACAACTCTGCTGCCCAAAACTCCTCTCTGGAGCCCCCTCACATTCCCAGGTCCTCCCCAAGAGAGGATCCCCAGAGGCCTCAGCTGGCCTGCATTCCTGAAGCTGGGGGGCAGCCAGTCCACTGGATGGGGTGGTGGAAGGGGCCTCCAGGCTTCCTGGACAGCTGTCAGGAACAGTGGGTGAGGCAGTTATAATGCAAATGCTTTGATTGTCGTTTCTCCCTTGTTTATCATCATCCTGGAAGAGTGAATACTCAGGAGGGGAAAAGACTGGGGAGAGGGGCTGGCAGCAGCTGACAAGGTTGAACCGGGGCCAAGGGTTCACTTCGCTTGAGGCCTGGAGCCTACCCCTAGCCCCCAAATGGGCAAATGAATAAGAGCCTTTTCTGGGCTGGACCAGAAACCAGCCAAGTTGCCGGGGTCTCCAGTTTCTGCTACTTACTAGCTGTGTGACCCTGAACATAATTGCTTAACCTCTCTGAGCCTCAGTTTCTATGTCTGAGGAAAGTAATACCCACCTCATAGGGTTGTAGAAGTCAAAAGAGATAAAGTGTGTACAATACATATACAATGCCTAACACAAAGTAAGTATTCAATAGAAATGGCTAACACTTCCAGTACTTACTATATGCCAAATACATTATACTGTATGTGTTAACGTACATCATCCTCACAAAACTGCTATGAGAGAGGTAATGTATCATCACTATTTTACAGATAAGGGAAGTGAGGCACAGAGAGGTTCAATAACTAGCCCAAGATCACACAGCTAGGAAGTGGCAGAACTGATAGCTACCACCATCATCATCATTATCATCATCATCATCATCATTATTCCCTTACTTATTCCCTTGCAGGCTCCTTGAGGAAATGGGCTTTGCCCATAAGTATTTAATAACTGCTTCAGTTCTCAAAAGGTCAAGGCCCTACAAATTTTGAAAGACAGCTTCCATTTCCTAAAACCTCCACAGAAAAAAATTCCCGGGTTCCTCAGGGAAGCAGCAATGGCATCAGGGGAAAGGGGGAAAAATGCTTTTTTAAATTAAAAAAAAATTTTTTTTTTCTGGCCGCACCCTGACATGCGGGATCTTAGTTCCCCAACCAAGGATGGAACCCCTGCAGTAGAAGCATGGAGTCCTAACCACTGGACCACCAGGGAAGTCCCAAAATGCTTTTTTTTTTTAATTAGAAAGCTTGGATTGACCTAGAGAGAGTCACCTCTTCCAGCTCTAAGGGTGGAGACGGATTGCTTCACTTCTCTGAACCTCACTTTTCTATAGCCTTCTGGCCAGGGGCCGAGTGAAAACTCAGCATGAGATCTCAAGAGATGGGCACCTTGTGGACCACCAGGCCCTGTCCCGAGAGAAGCTCTTCTTTCTTAACCCTTTCTGATCATCGGCCCCGCTGCTGGGAGGTTTTACCGTTAAGGCCAGGTCTCAAGTTTGTGGTGGAAAATAACAGAGATTTTTAAAGGGAATTGAAACCACCGGCCTCAGCAGAATGTTCCACACACATTTGCTCTGGCCCATGCATGGCAGCAGTCAGCCTTGGGAAGCACTAGCAAATGCCTGACTCCACGGGGCGATTCAGAGGCCGTAAACAGCTCTGGCATTCCCAACCCGTGGCAAGCATTCATGCACTGAATTCTTTGTCCTGATGGGGACGGACAGAGAGCTACTCTGTGGTGCAAAGCCCCAAGCCAGAACTCCAGTTTCCAAACACCAGCCAGAAAGCACGCCAAGGCCGAGGCACGCAGGCCACCAGCCCTTTCAGCCCTATTTTGCTTGCAAAATAAACTTGCCCAAACTTGGACTTCTTTCTTGAAAACTTGGGTTTACTTTTAATTCCAAAGGGGAAAAAAACACAGCGCTGTTACAATGGAGAAACTTGGCAATCTCCTCCTTCACCAAGGGATCCAAGTCATGAGGGTCCTGAGCAGTGACCCCACTCCACTTCTGTGGGATCTCTGCCCCACAACACATAACCTGAACCCAAGCATGAGGAAATATCCTCAGACAAACCCACACTGAGGGACGTTTCTGCAAAACAACTGGCCCTGTACACTTCAAAAATCTCAGTGTCACAAATGACAACAAAAAGCAAAGGAAGTGGGAGAGAGATGCAAGAGGGAAGAGATATGGGAACATATGTATACGTATAACTGATTCACTTTTGTTATAAAGCAGAAACTAACATACCATTGTAAAGCAATTATACTCCAATAAAGATGTAAAAAAAATAAAAATAAAAAATAAAATAATAAGGGGGAAAAAAAAAAAAAAGCAAAGGAACTGTTCCAAAGTGAAGAAGCTAAAGAGACCATGACAATTAAATGTCACATGGGATCACAGATGGTTGAAGCCTAAGTGGGAAAAAAGACATTGCTACAAGGAAATTGTAATTACTGGGGCAATTGGTAAAATTTAAATATGGGCAATATGTCAGATAATAATAACAATGTTTAATAACAATGAATTTGGCTCTTATCTTGTGGTTATATAAGAGAATGTCCATACATGCTGAAGGATTTAGGAGTAAAGGGTCATGATGTTTGCAATTCACTTTCAAATGATTCAGCAGATATAATGATAATTATAACATCTAGAGAGAGAGATTAAAACCAACAAGGTAAAACTGGGAAATCTAAGTGAAAGTTATATGGATATTCACTTGCAAGTAGGTTTGAATTCAAAATAAATACACTGTAAAAAAAAAAAAAAGGAACGTCTGGGCTTCCCTGGTGGCTCAGTGATTGAGAGTCCGCCTGCCCATGCAGGGGACGCAGGTTCGTGCCCCAGTCCGGGAAGGTCCCACATGCCGTGGAGCAGCTGGGCCCGTGAGCCATGGCCACTGAGCCTGCGCGTCTGGAGCCTGTGCTCCGCAACGGGAGAGGCCACAACACCGAAAGGCCCGCGTACCGCAAAAAAAAAAAAAAAAAAAATAGGATCGTCAGTTACAAGCTGAGCAGCATCTCTCACGTCACAGCTAACACGCAATGCCAGAGAGCTAAGATGGGACTTGAGAAATGAGACGCACGTGCCAGCAACATGCAAAGTCCTGGGGGTGCAGTGCCTTGGCTTTGGGCCACTAGAGACATAGCAGTATTTCAACAGTGCTGTTGCTCAAAACACTTGAGTTGGTTTACCAGCCACATGGGAAAATTAGTTGCACTACATTATAATCATGCCTCGTTTTTGACCCCAAACAGCCCCATCCACCTAATTAACCAGCCTTGCTTCTGAAAAGATCATAGACTATTGGAACTGGCAAGGGCCTTAGAGAATGCGTGCCTTATCCATGTTACAAATGAGTAAACCGAGGCTCAAAGAGGGGCCTTCACTTGTTCAAGGTCATGGCGAATCCCACTGACTCCCAGGCTAGTGGTCTTTTCAGGGTTTTGTCCTGGGAACCCTGGAGGATCTTCCAGGCCCTTTGGCTATTTGCAGGCCTCAAGAGAGGAAGATTTGTGCTTCCCCAAGGAAATTGTTACTTTTTTTTAATGCACAAGTGATGTTGAGAGCAGTTCCAAAAGAGAGGGGACAAAAATATTCTTAACAGTAAAATTTTCACAGAAGTAAGTGTAGCACCTCCCAAGTATAAGTGTGCTCGTTTAAAACAAAAATTGTCGTATTACTTTATGATCATACCTTAGATACATCCCACATGACTGTGGCTATTTTAAGAAACCTCAATACATAGAAAGTCACACTTGCCAAACAGAAAAATGAGGATGAGGGCATTGTCCTGGTCGTTCTCTATCTCGCCACCCACCCTGAGACCCCTTCTACCCGCTTCTCTGCCCTGCTCTGTGCCTCCGGAAGGCCAGTCCCTCTACCCGCAAGTTCTGGGCTCAGGACTTCCCGGGTGGCGCAGTAAGACTCAGTGCTCCCAATGCAGGGGGCCCGTGTTCGACCCATGGCCAGGGAACTAGAGCCAACATGCATGCCGCAACTAAGAGTTCACATGCCTCAACTAAGGAGCCCGCCTACTGCAGCTAAGACCCGGCACAACCAAATAAATAAACTTAAAAAAAAAAAAAGACCTGGGCTCGCTTGCCCTCCAGTGCAAGGCACCAGCAGAAGCAAAGGTCAGGGTGCTTATTCCTGCTTCTCATGGAAGGCAGTTCTGGCAGATGCTGTGGCCCCTCATGGCTAGATTCCAGGAATACCATCTCTTCCCAGGCCTCTTCAGGCCTAGGGGTAGCACCAGCCTCCCGCTGTCCCTGGGGGTCTCACCACTCCTTGCTGGCTGCTTGGTCCTGGCCCACTGCTGCATAAACAGCTGCCGTTAAATTCTCTGTGGCTGAGTTGTCTTCACGAACATTTCCTGTAGGGACCCTGACACGTACAGAAATGAGTTTGAGTTGGTGAAAAACATACAGTGCCTTTTGTGAGCATGGGGTGCATTTCAACATAATTGAATCTGGGACTTCCCTGGCAGTCCAGTGGTTAAGACTCTGCACTTCCAATGCAGGGGGCTCAGGTTCGATCCCTGGTTGGGGAACTAAGATCTCACATGCCATGGGGTGTGGCCAAAAAAAGTAAAAAAAAAAAAAAAAGAATTGAATTTGCCAAATGTCCCCTTAGCCACGCCCACAGTCAGTCACACTGCTTAAAGCAAGGTGCACTGTCAGGCTGCAGGCCCTGCTGTGGCTCCGCGTGCTGGAACTCGAAGGAAGGACCCAGAGGAGCCCAGCCCAGCCCCCTCCAGGTCTCCTGAGACCACTCCCGCCCTCAAATGCAGGAACTGGGACCTCAGAGTATTAAGGCCTCCTGAATCTGGGCCCTGTAGGACTTTGGGGAATAACTTGGACCATCCCCATCAGGAAGGCGGTGAGAAGGCATCAGGAAGAACGGAGGAAGGGGGGAACTGAGAGTGGGTGGGTGGAACAAGCGAAGGAAAGCTCGCCGGGATGGGCCCTGCCTGTGCGTCTCCACCCCCGGCACCTCCTCCACATGTCCCCTTCCAGTGGTAACAGTCACTGCAGCAGGGAGGGCTCCTGTCCTGTGGTCACTGCCTCCAGCCTGGGCCTGATGTGGGAGGAGGGCAGCTGAGAAGTTTCTCACATTTGAATGGCCCGTTGCCATGTTCCTGATCCATCTGACCCACTACCCCTGACTGTCCCAGCCAATGAGATCTCACCCTGAGAGTCCAGGGAACATCACCATCATCCTCATCATCCCTGGTAGAAGCGTCACTTACACGTGTGTATTTCCAGTGTTCCAGTGTCCCACATCCATCACATCATTTGATCTGTGGAGGTCAGCAGAGGAGGATTCTGAGACCAGGGGGGCAGGGACAGCATCTAACCACGTGATGCTCTAAAAATACTTGTTGAATGAATGGCCGCTGAGGGCCACACTAGTGTACATCACCCCTTCCTCAAGCTAAAAAAAAACTTTTTTAATTGCCATATAATTGGACAACCTGGGTAGTTCTGCCTGGGAGATCTTTCCAGCGTCCCAGTGGGCATCCCCCTGGCTGTGTACACAAGTGCACTGCACTGTCACCCACTTATCCCCCCTCCAGACGCCAGGACCACACATCTCAGGCAGCATGCCCACCCTGTCCCACTCCACACTCATCAGCTTCAGAACTGAGAAGTGGGATTTGAGCCGTGGTTGAAAGAAGCACACTTGTGGGGTGCCCAGACCTGGTTAGGACGGAAGGCAGCTGCGTATAGGCACGTGTGCCAGTGGGCGTGTGCACACTCTAGCTTTTCAGTGTGTGTGCAGGGGCTCACACCCACCTCTCTAGGACTCCATGCCCACCCTCATGCTCTCAATAAACAAGCATATGGCTGTGACATGAATGCTATACCCTTAAATGCGATGCCCTTGCACAGCAGACAACCCAAACACCTGAACAGACAGACTCTGGTCCTGTGGATGCTACCCCTATTTTCTGGGTGAGGAAACTCTTGCCCAATTCACAAATCAGCTTTTAAAAAGCCATGGGGGCTGGGGGAGGGATAAATTAGGAGTATGGGATTAACAGATACACACTACTACATATAAAATAGATAACCAAGGACCTACTGTATAGCACAGGGAGCTATATTCAGTATTTTGTAATAACCTATAAGGGAAAAGAATCTGGAAAAGAATATATATATATTTTTTTTATATAAAACCGAATCACTTTGCTGTACTGAAGCTAATACAACATTGTAAATCAACTATACTTCAATAAATAAAATTTTTAAAAATTATTTTAAAAAGCCACAGGAGATCAAGCACCTCCCTTGTTACCTATCTCTTTCCAAAACCAAGAGCCACCCGTGAGCTCCAAAACCCCCCAGGGACACAGGCTCTGCTGGCTGACGCGGGAGTGGATGAAGCTGGCAAAGGCCCGTCTGAAATCCAAGCAAGGGCAGGTGGATTTCACGCTGGGCAAGAGATCCCACTGCTCTGCACTGAGACCCACAAATAAGCTAGCTCTGGAGAGGGCAGGAGGGCGTTGGAGCTGGTATCTCCGCTCCAGGGCTGATGGGAGAGGTACAGAGCTGCTTCCACTGGCAGAAAGGAAGCAGCTCTGGGGAATGGCAAGGGGAATGAGCTTGGTTCGATCATTTTGGCCTAAGAAGGCACTGCCCTTTGCCCAGCAATGACCAACATCAGAAGCCAGTTTCTAGAAGCCCCCCCCCCCCACTCTGTATTGTCTACAGAGCTGTAAATCAAAAGAGGACTTTTGGACTTCCCTGGCGGTCCGGTGGTTAAGACTCCGTGCTCCCAATGCAGGGGGCGTGGGTTCGATCCCTGGTCGGGGAACTAAGATCCTGCATGCCTCAAGGGAAGGCCAAAAAAAGGGGTGGGGGAGGGGACTTCTGTCAGAAGAGATTTTTCGTGAAGTTTAGCGCTCACATGGACTAGAAAGAAGCATAAAGACACGTGATTCGAGATCAGCACCCTTATTTCAAAGAAGAGGAAACTGAGGCCCAGAAGGGCAGGTAACGAGGCCAGCCAGCAAACCTACAGCCAAGTTTGGAATAGCTGGCAGGCCTGTGACCCACGGCCAGATCCCTTTCTGCCATTCCACAGGCCTTTTCTTCCATTCATGTCTGAACCATTTCTGAATCGTATATTCCTATCTGGGATGCCAAATTGGTGGGCAGGTCCTGGGGCTCGGGCTGCCAGTGTGCCCAGCCTCTCTTGATTTCTTAGCAATGGTGCAACCAGCCTCACCATGAGAATTGAGAAGCAAAGAATCCCTCCCATCACCCACTAATGCAACTAGCAATGCCACTGAGTGGACCCAGTCTGACCTGTCAGGGCTGGGTGTGCAGCCTCCCTAGGCCTCATCCTCCCATTACAGAATATAAAAGGCACAGGACATCCGGGTTAATAAACAGCTTTATTTGCCCTTGACAGCATCAATTTTCTTACATTCTCAATTAATTTGCCGTTAAAGTGCTGGAAATTGTCTTAATCACAATAACATTTGTTAAAAGAAATCAGAATTAATATCAGGAACGTGGCGATCACAAAGAAAACATTTCTCTTACAACACACAGAATGGAAGGCCCTCGTGTTGAGTTGGTGGGTTGACTAATTTGCAAACAGATTCTAAATTCCCTCTCACCGTGAGCACCGAACGGGCTGGGACCGCCACCCCGAGGGAAGAAAAAGCAACGCTAAGGAGTTCTAGAAACACCCACATGCTCTGCCTGGCGGCTCCTCTCAGCCATCTTTGGGTGTTTCCTGTTTGAGTAGATCCGACGGTAGGAGAAATGAAGGTCTGGGCCCCCTCTACTGCCTTCTCCACCCCCCACCCTTACTAACATAAGCCCCAAAAGTCATTACAATGAAAAAGTGGGTTTCCATGACCCCAACACTAACAATGTTCAGTAAAAATGAGGATAATAAACACAAAAGCTTGCTTAGTAAACAGGAGCTCTCAGCGTTCAATGCAAAAAAAAAAACACTGAAATCTTAAGGCAAATACTGTTGACTTTGCACACGGGCTGGACGAAGAACTTAGAACTCTTTACCTATCTGTAAAGCTCCAGGAGGAGCCTAAAGGCGCTTGGCTTTTCAGCGCTTGCCCCTGCCAGAGGCCAGATGTTTGCGTTGCTGCTGAGGCTGTCGGCGGCGTGTTTCTCTTTGGAGTTTATATACAAACACACCCCAGGCTGATGTATTTTTATACATATATGTACACACACACACACAGAGGCCTGCTACTCTTTCTTTGTGGAAACTGCCAGCTCCACCTCGGGAAGCTGGATGCCAACCTTAGTCCCACTGTCACTGCTAGAAGAAGATGACAGTCGGGACTTCTTAGAGGCCGAGGACACTCCACTCCCCTGTAACTTGCCTGCCTCATCATCACTCCCAGTGACCTCATAATGACCTTTGCTCTTTGACCCCAATCCACCAAAGGTACCAAATTTCAGCTTCCCATGTTTCCCTTTGACTTTCCCGCCTTCCAGCGACACTTCCCCACCTTCGAACTCCAAAGTTCCCGGAGGGGTAGAAGATGCAGAATGCTCCCTTTCTTCACTGAAGGAATTTGAGCGGTGCTGTGGCTTCTTGCTTTTGAATAAGGAGAATTTGCCTTTGGGCGAAGCTGTTTCGACTTCTGCCTCTCCTTCCAGAGAGCCTAGGCTGGCCTTGGAGCTCTTCAGGTCACCTTTGGACCCTGAAATGGATGCTTCCGGTGAGCCGGTGACACCAGCTTTCCCTTTAGGTTTGGAAAAGCTGAACTTGGGCATTTTGATTTTGGACTTTTTAAGTTTTACATCAGACTCTTCCCACTCGCCCTCTCCGGCACCAGACTGGACACTGGCCTCCGCTTTAGGGAAGTTAATATCCACCCCTACTTCTCTGCCAACCAGCTCATGGCCAGAGGTGAACTTGGGGATCTTCATCTTGGGGAATGTTACTTTTCCAGATCCGTTTTCCAAGTGACCTTGAGGCCCAGACACGCTCAGCCCAGGACCCTGAAGTCCAACCTGGCCTCCTTTGACACCTCCTTCTATCTTTGGTCCTGAGAAATGAAGTCCTCCGGCAAACTTAGGTGCATCCAAGTTGAGAGCAGAGGAGACCTGGGGTCCTTTCCACTCCCCCCCGGAACCTTTGACGCTCACATGCCCCTCACCCAGGCTGGTATCTGGGGCACTGACACCCCCTGAAACATCCATGCCTCCTTTGATTTTCGGGCCCTTCAAGCTAACACCAAAATCTGACTCAGGAGATGCCACGTTAAATGAAGGCCCTTTCATGCCAATGTCAGGAAAGGCCCCGTGGAAACCTATTCCTGAACCTTTCAGATCACCTTTGATTTCAGGACCAGAAATATGCCCGGTTGGGAGTTTCACATTCACACCTGGCAGCTCCGCCTCACATCTGGATGACTTAATTCCAGGCATTTGGAGGTTTCCTTCTAGGCCTTGAACACTGATGCCCGGAAGACCTCCTCCAACCGTGGGGCCTTTCATCTCACCACTGGCCCCAAGGCTGCCTTTTACTTTTGGTCCTTCCAAGTTCAAGTCCACATCTGGTGCTGAGATTTGAGGGCCAGAGATCTGAGGCCCTTTCAGGTTCAGGCCTCTGGGGTTCAAATCTATGCCGGGCCCCTTTAGTTCTCCAGCAGCTTGTGGCCCCTTGACGCTGATGTCCAAGTCGGACCCTGGAGCAGAGATGCCAAACTGGGGCAGCTTCATCTTAGGAAGTTTGATACCACCTTCAGGTGCCTCCAAGCTTAGATCAGGAGCACCTACTGATACTTCAGGACACTTGATGTCACCAGAGACAGCCAGGTCTCCCTGCAGGCTTGGTCCCTTCAGGGTCACATCTGGCGCACCGACATCAAGCACTGCTGTGGAATCAATTCCAGGCACTTTCACACCATCACCTTCCACCTTCACCTTTCCACCGACACCTCTGAGGTCAAGCCCGGGAGCATGCACCTTCATGCTGGGAACAGATACATCCAGGCCTCCCTTCAAACTTGGTCCTTTCAAGTTCAGGTCAATGTCAGGTCCAGAGACTTTTGGCGCAGAGAGGTTCCCTGAAGGCAAGTCTACTTTTGGCCCTTTCAGAGACACATCGGGCCCTTCAAGCTTAACATCTGGTGCGCTCAAGCCTCCTTCTAGAGAGGGCAGCTGGACCTCAGCTCCCCCACCCTCCATCTTCACACCAGGGATGCCGATCTTGGGCATCGAAAACTTGGGGAACTTAATTTTCGATTCTGGACCTTGCAGATCTACATCTGGTCCTTCCAGTCCCACACTGGGGATGTCACCCTTTATCTTTGGTCCTTTCAAGTTAACATTCACATCAGGGATGGGGACTTGAGGGGCAGAAATGCTGAATGATGGTGCTTTGACTTTAGCATCTGGGCCTTCAATGTTGATGTCAGATGCATCCAAGTTTGCCTGCACCCTGGGGCCTTTCCAGTCGCCCTCTATTTTTGGCCCTGAGACATCCACACCTGGCACCTTGAACTTGGGAGCCTTCAGCTTGAGGTCAGGACCTTCCACATGAATCCCTGGTGAGGAACTATCCAGATCAGGTGCCTGGATTTCACCCCCCATTTTGGGGCCAGGGAGGGAAGCTTCAGCTTTAAATTTAGGTGACTTAATGTCAAATTCTACATCTGGAAAGTACATTTTTCCAAACATAGGCTTCTTGGTCTTGGGAGATTTCATGTCGACTTTAAGTGAGGCATCGGGCCCTGCCACGTTGACGTCTACCTCAGGAGACTTGAGACTGGCATCGATCTCACCCCCAGGAGCATTCAAATCAAATCCTTGTTTTTTGGCCTTAATTTTAGGCCCACTCATGTGAATTTTAGGCATTTTAAACTTACTTTTCTTGCCCTTGCCACCAACACTCATTTCAGGAGCCTCAACATTCAGCTCTGCCTCAGGAACTGTCACATCAAGCGAAGGGGATTTTAAGTCAGCTTTGGGGCTTTTTGCCCCGAACCCAAACTTGGGTTTCTTAAATTTCGGAATTTTCACATCTGGCCCCTCAGTGTTAATATCTGGGCTCTCCACGTGTACATCTAAGCTTGGAGCTTCTAAATCAACTTTGGGTCCCTTGAGGTCCAGTTCACCGCCTTCTAATTTGGGACCAGAAACTCCAATTTTGGGTGCCTTGAGATGCAAATCAGTATCAGGTGCGGTTACTTTAGGGGCAGATATATCCAGTGAGGGCATCTTCAAACATGGGCCACTGAGTTTGGCATCAGGGCCTTCCAAATCCAGACCTGGACCTTTAAGGTCTACTTCTGGGCCTTTGAAAGTCCCTTCAATCTTAGGGACAGACACATCGAAATCTCCTTTGCCTGTGGATCCTTTCAAATCCAGGTCAACATCAGGCATGGAGATCTTAGGAGCTTTGATGTTCATCTCTGGCATCTTGAACTTGGGGCCCTTCAGTTTTGCATCTGGACCTTCAATATTCACGTCTGGAACGTCCACCTTGGGTCCTGAGACGTCAATGTCAGCCTTAGGCAGGTTCACATCCACTTCTGGGCCCTCTCCTTTGAAGCCAGGCATGCTGAACTTGGGCATTTTCACCTTAGGCATCTTCAGGTGCCAGTCTGCGCCATGAACGTCCACATCTGGAACATCAATGTCCACTTTGGGGCCCTTGACATCGACTTCAGGGCCCTTGAAGTCACCTTCCATCTTAGGCAGAGAAACATCCACATCTCCCTTTACTTTGGGTCCTTTCAGGTTTAAGTCAATGCCAGGCATGGAGATCTTAGGAGCTTTGACATTCATCTCTGGCATCTTGAACTTGGGGCCCTTCAGTTTCGCATCGGGACCTTCAATATCCATGTCTGGAACAGCAATGTCCACCTTGGGTCCTGAGACGTCAATGTCAGCCTTGGGCAGGTTCACATCCACTTCAGAGCCCTCTCCTTTGAAGCCAGGCACACCGATCCTGGGCGCCTTGAGATGCAGGTCAGGCATTTTAAACTTGGGGCCCTTCAGTTTCCCTTCTGGACCATTAATGTCAAAATCAGGAGTGTCTATATCCAGCTTAGGGCCTTTAACATCTATTTTGGGGCCTTTCAGATCTCCTTCCAGTTTAGGGATGGAAGCATCAAAATCTCCTTTTATCTTAGGTCCTTTCAAGTTCAAATCAATATCACTCATGGAGATTTGTGGGGTTTTAAAATGGACATCAGGCATCTTAAATTTGGGTCCTTTGAGTTTCCCTTCAGGACCTTCAATGTCCACCTCTGGCCCTTTCAGATCGCCTTCTACCTTAGGCAGTGAAAAGTCCACATCCCCCTTTACCTTTGGCCCTTTCAGACTTAAGTCAAAGTCAGGCATGGAGATCTTGGGGGCTTTAATGTTCATCTCTGGCATCTTAAATTTAGGCCCCTTCAGTTTTCCATCTGGACCTTCAATATTGATATCAGGAGTGTCAATGTCCAGTTTGGGGCTCTTGATGTCCACCTCAGGGGCCTTGAGATCACCCTCAACTTTGGGCAGAGAGATATCAACATCACCCTTCATTTTGGGGCCCTTCAGGTTAAAGTCAAGGTCAGGCATGGAGATTTTAGGGGCTTTTATGTTCATCTCCGGCATCTTGAATTTAGGGCCCTTCAGTTTTGCCTCTGGACCGTCAATATTTACATCTGGAACATCAACATCCACCTTGGGTCCTGAGACGTCAATGTCAGCCTTAGGCAGGTTCACATCCACTTCTGGGCCCTCTCCTTTGAAGCCAGGCATGCTGAACTTGGGCATTTTCACCTTAGGCATCTTCAGATGCCAGTCTGGGCCATGAACGTCCACATTTGGGACATCAATGTCCACTTTGGGGCCCTTGACGTCAACTTCGGGGCCCTTGAGGTCACCTTCCAGGCCCTTGAGGTCACCTTCCACCTTAGGCAGAGAAACATCCACATCTCCCTTTACTTTGGGTCCTTTCAGGTTTAAGTCAGTGCCAGGCATGGAGATCTTAGGAGCTTTGATGTTCATCTCCGGCATCTTGAACTTGGGGCCCTTCAGTTTCGCATCTGGACCTTCAATATTCACGTCTGGAACATCAATGTCAACCTTGGGTCCTGAGACATCAATGTCAGCTTTAGACAGGTTCACATCCACTTCTGGGCCCTCTCCTTTGAAGCCAGGCATGCTGATCTTGGGCATTTTCACCTTAGGCATCTTCAGGTGCCAGTCTGGGCCATGCACGTCCACATCTGGAACATCAATGTCCACTTTGGGACCTTTGACGTCAACTTCAGGGCCCTTGAGGTCACCTTCAACTTTGGGCAGAGTAACATCCACATCACCCTTTACCTTGGGGCCCTTCAGATTCAGGTCAACTTCAGGCATGGAGATCTTGGGTGCCTTGAGGTGCAGGTCAGGCATTTTAAACTTGGGGCCCTTCAGTTTCCCTTCTGGACCATGAACATCAATGTCAGGAGTGTCTATGTCCACCTTGGGTCCTGAGACATCAATGTCAGCCTTGGGCAGGTTCACATCCACTTCAGGGCCTTCTCCCTTGAAGCTGGGCATGCTGATCTTGGGCATTTTTATCTTGGGCATCTTCAGGTGCCAGTCTGGGCCTTGAACATCCACATCAGGGACATCAACGTCCACTTTGGGACCTCTGATGTCAACTTCAGGGGCCTTTAGGTCACCCTCCACCTTAGGCACAGAAACATCCACATCTCCTTTCACCTTAGGACTTTTCAGGTGCAAATCAAAGTCAGGCATGGAGATCTTGGGGGCTTTGATGTTCATCTCAGGCATCTTGAACTTGGGGCCCTTCAGTTTCACATCTGGACCTTCAATATCCACATCTGGAATATCAACGTCCACCTGGGGTCCTGAGACATCAATGTCGGCCTTGGGAAGGTTCACATCCACTTCTGGGCCCTCTCCTTTGAAGCCAGGCATGCTGATCTTGGGCATTTTTATCTTGGGCATCTTCGGGTGCCAGTCTGGGCCATGCACATCCACATCTGGGACATCAATATCCACTTTGGGGCCTTTGAAGTCAATGCCAGGGGCGTTTAGGTCACCTTCCACCTTAGGCACAGAAACATCCACATCTCCTCTCACTTTAGGACCTTTCAGGTGCAAATCAAAGTCAGGCATGGAGATCTTGGGGGCTTTGATGTTCATCTCTGGCATCTTGAACTTAGGACCTTTCAACTTTCCCTCAGGTCCTTCAATGTTAACATCAGGGCCTTCAATGTCCATCTTGGGTCCTGACACATCAATGTTGGTCTTGGGGAGGTTCACATCCACTTCTGGGCCCTCTCCTTTGAAGCCAGGCATGCTGATCTTGGGCATTTTTATCTTGGGCATCTTCAGGTGCCAGTCTGGGCCTTGAGTATCCACATCTGGAGCATCAGTGTCCACTTTGGGACCTTTGATGTCAATCTCAGGGCCTTTCAGATCTCCTTCAGTCTTGGGAAGGGAAACATCTATATCACCCTTCACCTTGGGCCCCTTCAGGTTTAAATCAATGTTAGGCATGGAGATCTTGGGCGCCTTCAGGTGCATCTCTGGCATCTTGAATTTGGGCCCCTTCAATTTCCCCTCTGGGCCTTCAATGTTAATATCAGGAGTTTCAATGTCCACTTTGGGGCCCTTGATGTCCACCTCAGGGGCCTTGAGGTCACCTTCCACTTTTGGCAAAGTCACATCCACATCACCCTTTAGTTTGGGGCCCTTCAGGTTAAAGTCAAGGTCAGGCATGGACATTTTGGGAGCTTTGATGTTCATCTCTGGCATCTTGAATTTGGGGCTCTTCAGTTTCGCATCTGGACCTTCAATATTCACATCTGGGGCATCAATGTCCACTTTGGGGCCAGAAATACCAATGTCAGCTTTGGGCAGGTTCACATCCACTTCAGGGCCCTCTCCTTTGAAGCCAGGCATGCTGAACTTGGGCATTTTCACCTTGGGCATCTTCAGGTGCCAGTCAGGGCCTTGAACATCCACATCTGGGACATCAACGTCCACTTTGGGCCCTTTGGTGTCCACACCTGGCACGTTCATTTCACCTTCTATCTTGGGCACAGACACATTCACATCCCCTTTGACTTTGGGGCCTTTCAAGTGTAAGTCCATATCAGGCATGGAGACCTTGGGAGCTTTGATATTCATATCAGGCATCTTGAATTTGGGACCTTTTAAGCCTCCCTCTAGACCTTCCACATTGATTTCTGGGCCCTCAATGTCCATTCTGGGACCCTCTATGTTGATATCTCCTTTTGGCAGATCCACAGCCATATCTGGCCCTTCTGCTTTTAAGCCGGGCACACTGAACTTGGGCATTTTCATCTTGGGCATTTTCAAATTCCAGTCTGGACCATGAACATCCACATCAGGTGCATCAAGATGAACTTCTGGTGCCTTAATGTCCACTTTGGGTCCTTTAAAATCACCTTCTAAATTAGGACCTGCAACATCTAAGTCTCCTTTGACTTTAGGACCTTTCAGATTTAACTCCACATCAGGCATAGACACTTTAGGAGATGAAATACTCAGGAAAGGCATTTTGAACTTGGGTCCTTTCACTTTTCCTTGGACCTCAATATCGGGAGCATTAATGTCAACTTTTGGACCTGTTACATCAATATCTGGCTTTTTGACTTTGACATCTACCTCAGGTGTCTGAACTTTGGAGCCTGAAAAATTAAATTTGGGAAGCTTAAAGCGAGATTTCTTTGACTTGCCTTCAATATTGAGCTTAGGACCAGAAATGTCCACTTCTGGGCCCTTTACATCTAACTTGGAAGCTTTAATGTCACCTTCCAATTTGGGTCCAGAAACATCAACATCTCCCTTAAGTTTTGAGCCTTTCAAATTCAGGTCAATTTCTGGCATGGAGATCTTGGGCATGTTTACATGCATATCAGGCATCTTCAGCTTTGGACCTTTTAATTTGCCTTCTGGGCCATGAATATCAATATCTGGCGCATCTACCTCTATCTTCGGTCCTTTGATGCCAAGAGAAGGCCCTTTCAAATCACCTTCTACATTTGGAAGTGAAATATCCACCTCTCCTTTCATTTTAGGGTCTTTAAGATTAAGGTCCAAATCTGGCATTGATATCTTAGGAGCTTTGACATTCATCTCTGTCATCTTGAACTTGGGACCCTTCAGTTTCGCATCTGGACCTTCAATATTCACATCTGGAACATCAATGTCCACCTTGGGTCCTGAGACATCTATGTCAGCCTTGGGCAGGTTCACATCCACTTCTGGGCCCTCTCCTCTGAAGCCAGGCATGCTGATCTTGGGCATTTTTATCTTAGGCATCTTCAGGTGCCAGTCTGGACCATGAACGTCCACATCTGGAGCATCAATGTCCACTTTGGGGCCCTTCATATCAACTTCAGGAACTTTAAGCTCACCTTCCACTTTCGGTAAAGACACATCCACATCACCCTTCAGTTTGGGGCCCTTCAGATTAAGATCAATGTCAGGCATGGAGATCTTGGGGGCTTTGATATTCATCTCTGGCATCTTGAACTTAGGACCTTTCAACTTTCCCTCTGGTCCTTCAATATTAACATCAGGGCCTTCAATGTCCACCTTGGGTCCTGACACATCAATGTCAGCTTTGGGCAGGTTCACATCCACTTCGGGGCCTTCTCCCTTGAAGCTGGGCATGCTGATCTTGGGCATTTTCATCTTGGGCATCTTCAGGTGCCAGTCTGGGCCTTGAACATCCACATCAGGGACATCAACGTCCACTTTGGGGCCTTTGATGTCAACTTCAGGGGCCTTTAGGTCACCTTCCACCTTAGGCACAGAAACATCCACATCTCCTTTCACCTTAGGACTTTTCAGGTGCAAATCAAAGTCAGGCATGGAGATCTTGGGGGCTTTGATGTTCATCTCTGGCATCTTGAACTTAGGACCTTTCAACTTTCCCTCTGGTCCTTCAATGTTAACATCAGGGCCTTCAATGTCCACTTTGGGTCCTGACACATCAATGTCAGCCTTGGGCAGGTTCACATCCACTTCTGGGCCCTCTCCTTTGAAGCCAGGCATGCTGAACTTGGGCATTTTCATCTTTGGCATCTTTAGGTGCCAGTCTGGGCCTTGAACATCCACATCAGGGACATCAACGTCCACTTTGGAGCCTTTGAGGTCAACTTCAGGTCCTTTAAAATCTCCCTCTACCTTGGGGCATGTGATATCCACATCTCCTTTCATCTTTGGACCTATTAGATTAAGATCAATATCTGGCATGTGTATCTTTGGAGTCTTAAAATGCATTTCAGGCATTTTAAACTTCGGACTTTTCCACTTTTCTTCTGGTCCTTCAATGTTAACATCAGGGCCTTCAATGTCCACTTTGGGTCCTGACACATCAATGTTGGCCTTGGGAAAGTTCACATCCACTTCTGGGCCTTCTCCTTTGAAGCCAGGCATGCTGATCTTGGGCATTTTTATCTTGGGCATCTTCAGGTGCCAGTCTGGGCCGTGAACGTCCACATCTGAAACATCAATGTCCACTTTGGGGCCTTTGATGTCAACTTCAGGGGCCTTTAGGTCACCTTCCATCTTAGGCACAGAAACATCCACATCTCCTTTCACCTTAGGACCTTTCAGGTGCAAATCAAAGTCAGGCATGGAGATCTTGGGGGCTTTGATGTTCATCTCTGGCATCTTGAACTTAGGACCTTTCAACTTTCCCGCTGGTCCTTCAATATTAACATCAGGGCCTTCAATGTCCACCTTGGGTCCTGAGACATCAATGTCAGCTTTAGGCAGGTTCACATCCACTTCTGGGCCTTCACCTTTGAAGCCAGGCATGCTGAACTTCGGCATTTTCACCTTGGGCATCTTCAGATGCCAGTCGGGGCCTTGAGCATCCACATCTGGGACATCAACATCCACTCTGGGGCCTTTGATGTCCACATCAGGCACGTTCATTTCACCTTCTATCTTGGGCACAGACACATCCACATCCCCTTTGATTTTGGGGCCTTTCAAGTGTAAGTCTATATCAGGCATGGAGATCTTGGGGGCCTTGAAGTGCATCTCAGGCATCTTAAACTTGGGACCCTTAAGCTTTCCTTCTGGCCCCTCAAGGCTCACATCTGGGGCTTCAATGTCCACATTGGGTCCTGAGACATCAATGTCAGCCTTGGGCAGGTTCACATCTACATCAGGGCCCTCTCCTCTGAAGCCAGGAATGCTGAACTTGGGCATTTTCATCTTGGGCATCTTCAGCTGCCAGTCGGGGCCTTGAACATCCACATCTGGAACATCAACATCCACTTTGGGGCCTTTGATGTCCACATCGGGCACTTTCATTTCACCTTCTATCTTGGGCGCAGACACATCCACATCCCCTTTGACTTTAGGGCCTTTCAAGTTTAAGTCCACATCAGGCATGGAGATCTTGGGGGCCTTGAAGTGCATCTCAGGCATCTTAAATTTGGGACCCTTAAGCTTTCCTTCTGGCCCCTCCAGGCTCACGTCTGGGGTTTCAATGTCCACCTTGGGCCCTGAGACATCAATGTCAGCCTTGGGCAGGTTCACATCCACATCTGGGCCTTGGCCTTTGAAGCCAGGCATGCTGAATTTAGGCATTTTCATCTTGGGCATCTTCAGGTGCCAGTCTGGGCCCTGGACGTCCACATCTGGGACATCAACGTCCACTTCGGCGCCTTTGATGTCCACATCTGGCACTTTCATTTCACCTTCTATCTTGGGCACAGACACATCCACATCCCCTTTGACTTTGGGGCCTTTCAAGTGTAAGTCCACATCTGGCATGGAGATCTTGGGGGCCTTGAAGTGCATCTCAGGCATCTTAAACTTAGGTCCTTTCAACTTTGCATCAGGATATTCCAGATCAACGTCAGGCACCTCCACATCCACACTAGGACCTTTGATATCAACTTGCGGACCTTTGAGATCACCTTCTAGTTCTGGCACAGAAGCATCCATCTCTCCTTTCAGTTTGGGTCCCTTCAAATTCAAGTCCACATCTGGCATGGATATCTTGGGAGCTTTGATATTCAACTTAGGCATCTTAAATTTAGAACCTTTTAATTTTCCTTCTGGTCCCTCAATATCCAAATCAGGAGTATCAATGTCCACTTTGGGGCCAGAAACATTAATGTCAGCCTTTGGTAGGTTCACGTCTACATCAGGGCCCTCTCCTTTGAAACCAGCCATGCTGAACTTGGGCATTTTCATCTTGGGCATCTTCAGGTGCCAGTCGGGGCCTTGAACATCCACATCTGGGACATCAACGTCCACTTTGGGGCCTTTGATGTCCACATCGGGCACTTTCATTTCACCTTCTATCTTGGGCACAGACACATCCACATCCCCTTTGACTTTGGGGCCTTTCAAGTTTAAGTCCACATCAGGCATGGAGATCTTGGGGGCTTTGAAGTGCATCTCAGGCATCTTAAACTTGGGACCCTTAAGCTTTCCTTCTGGACATTCAACATCTATATCACCAACATCCACATCCATTTTAGGGGTTTTTATGTCAATTCCAGGACCTTTCAAGTCTCCTTCCACATTGGGAAGAGAAACATCTACATCAGTTTTCAGTTTAGGGGCTTTCAGATTAAGTCCAACATCAGGCATAGAGATTTTGTGTGTTTGTATATGCATGCTTGGCATCTTGAACTTGGGACCCTTTAGTTTCCCCTCTGGACCTTCAATATTCACATCTGGAACATCAGTGTCCACCTTGGGTCCTGACACATCAATGTCAGCCTTGGGTAGGTTCACATCCACTTCTGGGCCCTCTCCTTTGAAGCCAGGCATGCTGATCTTGGGCATTTTTATCTTGGGCATCTTCAGGTGCCAGTCTGGACCATGAACTCCCACATCTGGTGCATTAATGTCTACTTTTGGACCGTCAATGTCAGGAGCTTTAATCTCTCCTTCTACTTTTGGAACCGTAACATCATAATCTCCTTTCATTTTATGGCCTTTCAAATGCAGACTAACATCAGGCATGGATATCTTCTGAGGCTTTATATTCATTTCTGGCAACTTAAATTTAGGACCTTTTAGTTTTGCATCTGGACCATCAATATTCACATTTGGAACTTCAACATCCACCTTGGGTCCTGAGACATCAATGTCAGCTTTAGGCAGGTTCACATCCACTTCAGGGCTCTCTCCTTTAAAGCCGGGCATGCTGATCTTGGGCATTTTTATCTTGGGCATCTTCAGGTGCCAGTCTGGGCCATGAACATCCACATCGGGGACATCAATGTCCACTTTGGGACCTTTGATGTCAACCTCTGGTCCTTTCAGACCCCCTTCAACTTTGGGCAGAGAAACATCCACGTCACCTTTCACCTTGGGGCTCTTGAGGTTTAAATCAATGTCAGGCATGGAGATCTTCGGAGGCTTGAAGTGCATCTCAGGCATCTTAAACTTAGGACCCTTGAGCTTCCCTTCTGGACCTTCAAGGCTCATATCTGGGGCTTCAATCTCAACTTTGGGTACAGAGATGTCAATGTCAGCTTTAGGCAGGTTCACATCCACTTCAGGGGCCTCTCCTTTGAAGCCAGCCATGCTGAATTTGGGCATTTTCATCTTGGGCATCTTCAGCTGCCAGTCGGGGCCTTGAGCATCCACATCTGGGACATCAACATCCACTCTGGGGCCTTTGATGTCCACATCGGGCACTTTCATTTCACCTTCTATCTTGGGCACAGACACATCCACATCCCCTTTGATTTTGGGGCCTTTCAAGTGTAAGTCTATATCAGGCATGGAGATCTTGGGGGCCTTGAAGTGCATCTCAGGCATCTTAAACTTGGGACCCTTAAGCTTTCCTTCTGGCCCCTCAAGGCTCACATCTGGGGCTTCAATGTCCACCTTGGGTCCTGAGACATCAATGTCAGCCTTGGGCAGGTTCACATCTACATCAGGGCCCTCTCCTCTGAAGCCAGGAATGCTGAACTTGGGCATTTTCATCTTGGGCATCTTCAGCTGCCAGTCGGGGCCTTGAACATCCACATCTGGAACATCAACATCCACTTTGGGGCCTTTGATGTCCACATCGGGCACTTTCATTTCACCTTCTATCTTGGGCACAGACACACCCACATCCCCTTTGACTCTGGGGCCTTTCAAGTGTAAGTCCACATCAGGCATGGAGACTTTGGGGGCCTTGAAGTGCATCTCAGGCATCTTAAACTTGGGACCCTTAAGCTTTCCTTCTGGTCCCTCAAGGTTCACATCTGGGGCTTCAATGTCCACCTTGGGTCCTGAGACATCAATGTCAGCCTTGGGTAGGTTGACATCCACTTCTGGGCCCTCTCCTCTGAAGCCAGGCATGCTGAACTTGGGCATTTTCATCTTGGGCATCTTCAGGTGCCAGTCGGGGCCTTGAACATCCACATCTGGGACATCAACATCCACTTTGGGGCCTTTGATGTCCACATCTGGTACTTTCATTTCACCTTCTATCTTGGGCACAGAAACATCCACATCACCTTTGACTTTAGGGCCTTTCAAGTGTAAATCTATATCAGGCATGGAGATCTTGGGGGCCTTGAAGTGCATCTCAGGCATCTTAAACTTTGGACCCTTGAGCTTCCCTTCCGGCCCCTCAAGGCTCACATCTGGGGCTTCAATGTCCATCTTGGGTCCTGAGACATCAATATCCGCCTTGGGTGGATTCACGTCCACTTCAGGGCCCTCTCCTTTGAAGCCGGGCACGCTGAACTTGGGCATTTTCATCTTGGGCATCTTCAGCTGCCAGTCGGGGCCTTGAGCGTCCACATCTGGGACATCAACATCCACTTTGGGGCCTTTGATGTCCACATAGGGCACTTTCATTTCACCTTCTATCTTGGGCACAGACACATCCACATCCCCTTTGACTTTGGGGCCTTTCAAGTGTAAGTCCACATCAGGCATGGAGATCTTGGGGGCCCTGAAGTGCATCTCAGGCATTTTAAACTTGGGACCCTTAAGCTTTCCTTCTGGCCCCTCCAGGCTCACATCTGGGGCTTCAATGTCCACCTTGGGTCCGGAGACATCAATGTCAGCTTTGGGCTGTTTCATGTCCACATCTGGGCCCTCGCCTTTGAAGCTTGGCATGCTGAATTTAGGCATTTTCATCTTGGGCATTTTCAGACTCCAGTCTGCATCCTGAACTTCCACATCTGGTGCTTTAACATCTACTTTGGGGCCTTTGATGTCCACATGTGGAGCTTTCATCTCACCTTCTATTTTTGGTGCAGACACATCTAGATTCCCTTTCATTTTGGGTCCTTTAAAATCCATGTCAACATCTGGCAGGGTCATCTTGGGAGCTTTGAAGTGCATCTCAGGCATCTTAAATTTGGGGCCTTTCAACTTCCCTTCTGGTCCTTCAAGGCTCAGATCTGGAGCACTAATATCTACCTTGCATGCAGAAATGTCGACATCAGCCTTGGGCAGGTTCACATCCAATTCTGGGCCCTCTCCTTTAAGGCTGGGCTTGGTGAATCTGGGCATTTTCATCTTTGGCATCTTTAGGTTCCAATCAGGACTGTGAACTCCAACATCTGGGGCACTGATGTCTACCTTTGGCCCCTTCAGGTCCCCTTCCAGCTTTGGCACTGTAACATCATATTCCCCCTTTACCTTGGGACCTTTCATATGCAAATCTACATCAGGCATGGAGATCTTGGGGGCCTTGATATTCACCTCAGGCATCTTAAACTTGGGACCCTTCAGCTTTCCTTCAGGTCCTTCAATATTCACATCTGGAAGTTCAACATCCACCTTGGGTCCAGCGATGTCAATGTCAGTCTTGGGCAGGTTCACATCCACTTCTGGGACCTCTGCTTTGAGGCCGGGCATGCTGAACTTGGGCATTTTCATTTTGGGCATCTTCAGGTGCCAGTCTGGGCCATGAACGTCCACATCTGGAGCATCAATGTCCAGTTTGGCACTTTTAAGTTCAACATCAGGAACTTTAATCTCACCTTCAACCTTCGGCACTGTGACATCATATTCTCCTTTTACACTAGGGCCTTTCAAATGTAAGTCCACATCTGGTATGGAGATCTTTGGGGCTTTGATATTCATCTCAGGCATCTTAAACTTGGGTCCTTTCAATTTCCCCTCTGGTCCCTCAATACTCACATCTGGAGCACAGACATCTACCTTGGGCCCAGAAATGTCCACATCAGGCTCAGGCAGGTTTACATTCACTTCGGGGCCCTCTGCTTTGAACCCTGGCACAGTGAATTTGGGCATTTTCATCTTGGGCATCTTCAGGTGCCAGTCTGGGCCATGAACGTCCACATCAGGGGCATCAATGTCCACTTTGGGGCCTTTCAGCTCTCCTTCAAGTTTTGTTGCTGTTACATCATACTCTCCTTTTACCTTTGGGCCTTTCACATGCAAATCCACATCAGGCATGGTGATCTTTGGTGTCTTGACACTCACTTCAGGCAGCTGAACATCAGGGCCTTTAAGGTTGCCCACCGGGCCCCCTATGTTCACATTTGGGGCTTCCACACTGATCTTGGGCCCTGAAATACTGACATCACCTCTGGGGAGATTCACATCTACATCTGGCCCTTCCCCTTTAACTCCTGGAGTGCTGAACTTGGGCATTTTCATCTTGGGCATTTTCAGGTTCCAGTCCAGACCATGAATGTCCACATCTGGGGCACTGACATCCACTTTGGGGCCTCTGACATCAACTTCAGGGACACTGACTTTCTCCTCTACTTTTGGAAGCATGACATCCACACCCCCTTTCACCTTTGGTGCAGCCACATTTAAGTCTACATCTGCCATAGAGATCTTACAGGTTCCTTCTTCCCCAGAAGGACCCCTAAACTTGGGGCCAGTCATGGTCCCCTCTAGGCTGGGTGTCTCTATGTCCACTTTGGCACCTTTAACTGCCACTTGAGGGCCTTTAACATCACCTTGAACCCCAGGAGCAGAAACCTTAATGTCTCCTTTCAGTTTAGGGGACCTGAGGCTCAGATCCACATCCTGCATGGAGATTTTAGGTGTCTGAACAATCATTTCAGGAGTCTTGATTTTAGGACCTTTCATCTTCCCTTCCAGCCCCCCAGAAGCAACCTCAGGCAGGCCAACATCCCCAGAGACCCCAGGAAGTGTCACATCAATGCCAGCTCCCTCTCCCTTAGAACCTGATACAGAGAATTTGGGGGCCTTCACCTTGGGCATATTCAGTTTGCCCCCTGGCCCATGAATATCAATGTTAGGAGTTTGAACTTCCACCCTGGAGCCAGCGATGCTGCCCTCGATTTTGGGCACAGAGATGTCCACCCTTGAACTCCCCTGTGGCTTGGTACCTTTCAGGCCCAGGTCACCCTCAAGGGATGGCCCAGTGATTTGGGGGCCCTTCAGCTTCCCCTCAAACCCCTTAATACTGGCAGAGGGACCACTGACTTCTAGCTGAGGGGTCTGGATGTTCCCGCCAATGGTCAAGCCTGGCTTGCCACCCTTGTGCCCCACAGAGAATTCAGGGGCAGAAACGCTCAACCCTGCCTCTGGGGCCTGACCCTCAAGCCCTGTTGAGACACCAAATTTTGGCAGCTTCATGGAGGGAAATTTAATTTTCCCATTATTGCCACTCTCAAGAGCTGGGCCCTGCCACTCTGCTGCCCCACCCCCAAGAGAAGACAAAACATCCACCCCTGGGACTTGGACCCCTCCTTTGCTACCTAAGTCCAAGCCCTTTGCACTGACACTAACACCCGGGCTTCCCACCTTTATCCCAGGCACGGTGACCTGGACCTTCGAGTGGTCAGCACCTTGGAGCTCTGGTCCTGAAGTGGAAATGGACCCTGTTTGGATGTCCACAGTGGAGCCTGTGGTGGGGGACAGTGCCCCCGAGCCCGAGGGCAGTCTGATCACTGTCTTCCCAGGCTGGGTCTCCACATCCACAGTGGAGATTTCAGTCAGTTCGTGCCGTGGAATCTTGATCTTGAACTCAGGGCTGCTGATGTCAATGTCCTTGGCTCCTTCGCGGCTTGTCACATCCACAGTGTAGGCTGTGACCCTCCTAGTCACCGTGATGGTGCGGCTCTGGGTCTCCCCAGGCTCCCCTTCCACTCCATCCTCTGGCTTCAGCCGAGGCTTGATCTTCGTGGTGTAGATGCGCTGGTACTCCTCGTCATCCCCGCTCTGCAGAAACACACGCCCCCCACAGGTTGCAGCAGAGTCTGCGTGAGTGACAGCCGCCTGGCCGCAGCCCAGCCCACAGCATGGTTGCCTGTTTCCCAAAGAAGCCGGGACCATAAGGGAGGTCCACGGAGCCTCCTGGGACACAGCACAGGGGACTGAAGAGAGGGGCTGGCAGCCACACCACAGGACGAAAACAGAAATTACTTGGGGAATCTCTGGTAAGCAAAAGCCATGGGGAGTGGGGACAGGTAGACTCCTGGACAGTGGAGTCTGGGAGAAGGATTTACAATCAGTTCTAGATTCAAATCGGCCCAGCAGGTCTCATGGACACCTCCTGGTGACTAGCTCTGTGTTGACTGGACCTTCAGCTCTCACCTCTCACCTCTCACCTCTCAACTGCCTAGCTTGTTTGTTTAATCTGGAGGAGAATCCTCCCAGGGACCCTTCGGAAAGCATTTGTTGAGCCTGGTTGTGCCGGGGTTAACACTTCCACTTTGAGGACTCATTATGTGTTAAATAAACAAGCCATCAGAAGCAGCAGAGAACTGTCCCTCAGGCACTCTGCTGCCCAGCCTCTGACTCACAGATGAGTCCAGGCCTCTGGAAGTAGAAAAATGATGTCTGTGAGGCAGAACTGGGCACCTGTGAGATCATTTCAAAGATGCTTGCAAAGCAGCCAACTTCCTCCTGGCACCAAGGACCAGACCAATGAGTGGGTTCCCCCGGCGGGGACCCTTGGAAGAGACTGATGGAAGACTTTTAGCGGCAGCCACACGTGAAAAGGAGAAACAGGCTGGCTCTACAGAGAGCAGAGGGTGAGAGCAGGAGAGAAGCCAGGAAGGACAAGCGAGCAAGGTCCAGTGGGCGGACAGAGGCTCAGGAAGGGGGACCGGCCCGTCGGCGTGGTCGGGGGAGCTAAGGGCACGGCCGGCCAGCCAGGCACTCACCAGAACCACTTCAGAGCTGTGGGAGCTGAAGACTTCGTGGGTCCAGGTCTGGCCAGGCTCAGGGGAATGGTCCCCCTTGCGATGCAGCTTCAGGCCCACGGTGTGGTGCCCCATGGTGTTCAGCAGCTGGGTCACCTCTCCTGACTGCAGGTTGTCAAAGTAGATGGTGGCACCCACAATCTGGTCCCCTGAGCAGGGAGGAGCAGGAAGCGGGTAAGACCACCCAGGGTCTCGGGGAAACAACACATAACCACTCTATGCCGGGCCCTCGGACTGACGTGCAGGTGTGGTAACACCCATTGTACAGATGAGGAAACTGAGGCAGAGAGGCCAATTAATTCGCCCAAAGTGGCAGAGCTCATGGGTGGTGGCGTCGGAACAGAGGACAGCGTGTCCACCAGCCCTCAGGACCACCTGCCACGAGGACTGTGAGGGAACGAGGGACAGAGAGCAGGCAGGGGAGGGCAGGGCTTACGTACCGGCCATCCTGATGCCACTGGGACCCAGCCCTCTGCAACCACCCACCCGCTTGTGCTGCCCCTGCCTTTCCCTCCCGCACCCTCCCCCTCCCCGCCCCAGCAGCACCCCGAGGTGACTCACCCTCCTTGACCACCCCAGTGCGGGCCGCAGGGGAGTTCTGCATCACCTCCTGCACAAAGACGCCGTCGTCCCTCTGGGTGATGGTCAGCCCGTGGGAGCCGCTGCCCTGCCAGTTGGGCAGCAGCAGCTCCCGGGTCGTCTCTTCCTCCTTCTCCATCTGGATGAGGTAAGGAAACGGGGCAGTGGGGGCATGAGGGGATGGGGAAGCCAGGGATCCCCCTGGGTGTGGGGCACTGTCTCCGAGGTGCCTGCTTCCACTGTGGGCGGGCTCCCAAGGTGGACAGTGGACACAGCCGCAGCGGAGGCAACCAGCCCCTCGTCCTGTACCCCACCCCGGCCCTGCCTCCCGATAGCACGTGCCTCCTGGGTCTCTACCCTCCCCATCCTCTCACCTCCACCGCCCTCGTCACCCTCCCTCCTACTGACCTTCGCAGGACTTGGCTCAGGAGCGGATGCCTTGCCAGGAGCCCGCCCCTCCTTCCTCTCCTCTCCTCTCCTCGGAGTGTCTCTCTCTTGGGAATCTCGGTCACACAGCCTAGGGAGAAGGTCACAATCAGGCTCACACTCAGCACTCGGCTTGTCGAAACCCCGACCAGCTGCTGTGCAAGAGAGGGCTGGATGTTTTGCCCGCCGGGCCAAACCAAATCCCCAACCCTGCTACTGTCAACAGCTCCATTCACACAAGACTCTCCAGCCTGGGATCACAGGAAGGGGGTTTGGAAGAGGCCAGACTCAGAGTGCAATCCTGGTTCTGCATCTTCCCGGCTGCGCGACCCGGGCCAAGTCACTTAACTTCTCTGAACCTCCATTTCCTCATCTGCGAAAATGGAGATGATAAAGAATTCCCATGAGGACTGAAGGAGCGAGAGAAAGCATGTGAGAAAAGCTCTGGCCCACCGGAGCCTCCCAACATCCCCATTCTCATTAGGTCCTTTGTAACAGCTTCAGGCAGGAGATGTTACTGCCCCCATAGTGCAGGTGGGGAAACCGAGATTCGGAGAGGCCAGCCGGCCGGGGTGCACCGTGACACAGCAGCTATGATCGGGCTCTGAGCCTGTAACTCTTCCTCCGATGCCACATCAGGCCTGCAGCTCTAACCTGTGCGAGACCCCTCCTCGGACTCTCCGGTACTGGGGGCCACTGGCAACCTGCAAGCAGGGATGGTGGTGCCCTCCGTCCCCCAGTGGCCGACGGTGAGTGACTCCGGGTCACCCTAACCCCGGCCTCAGAACCAGGGGGTCGCTCGCCAGCTGGGAGCTCCAGGAGCCCTGCCACAGGCAGAGGCCAAACAATGGAAGCCCCAGGCCCCCCAGCACCGGCCCAAGCCCAAGAGGCTGCGGTCCAGCTGTGCTGCCTCAAGGACGTGGTGAGTCAGGGCCCATCTGGTTGCACCTGCTGGGCCCTGAAACCAGGCCCCCATAGGTGCGGGCACTGAGGGAGCAAAGACACCCTCCAGCCACGGGATGAACTGTTGGCTGCAGAGGCTCAGGGGAAGACACCAGGCAGGCCTCCAGCCTCCAGACACCCAGAAGTACGCCTGTGAAACCATGCGGGGGGGGGGTGCTATAAATCGTGGAGAACCCGCCCAAAGCTCCTCCCTGAATCTACTGACACCCAGAAATTAGCCAACCAATCAATAAATACATGCATACTGATCGTCTCCTGTATGTCCAACATTGTACGGGACACTGCCGAGAAAACTAGCAAGGGACGGACACAGCTCAGCCCAGCACTGAACTATACACTGCATCAGGCTATTACCTAACTTCACTCCAAACATTTATTGAATGCACTCCACGTGCCAGATATGGAGGGTTAAAAGACTTAGCTCCTGTCCCGGATATAAGTTATGAGCAAGGTGCTCTGGGTGTGACCAATTTAGCCTCTGAATGTTCCGGAAGGCTTGGGAGCCTTCTGGGGGAATGAAATCTAAATGGAGTCTTGAAGGTGCTGAGTTTGCCTCTGAGGATGGGATTCGTGGAAATTCACAGGCACTTAGGACTTCCAGTGTCAGGCAGATCACCACACTGGTGAAGACAGCCGCAGACACCTTGTTCGCCAGCCACCTGCACTCGCTCACGCAGTATTTATGTCAGCACAGGTGCCGGCTAGGAGGCCAGCGGGCAGCCAGTTGGCACAGGTGTGAGCTGAGGAAATCACCTCCTCCCTTCCTACCGGAAGTCCCGCTGACCATACCCATAGTGAAACAGCAAGCTGGAGCTTAAATGGTGTCTTCCCCCGGCGTCCAGCACTGAGAAGCCAGCCCTGCAGACAAGGAGCCAGGCAGGGCAGGGAAGGAAAGGGCTTCCACCCGAGGGCTTCTCAGATCTCCGAAGCCACTGACTGCACTGGCACGCCCCTCTTCCTCCTTGAGCGGGGCCCCTTTTCTTCAGCCCAGCATCCTGGTGCTGAGCCAGCAAGCGGCGATGGGGCAGCAAGCCAGACAGCTCACCCTCGCCCACATCTCAGCCCCACCTTCCCTCCTTCCCCAGTGAGTCACTGCGGCTGCAGTAGCTCCAGACACACCAAGGGTCACGCCTAAAACCCGATCGACCAAGTGCTTCATGGGCCAGACCCCTGGGTGCCAGAGGGGCTGGGGCCCGGTGAGAGGCAGTGAGCTTCCCTGCCAGCTGCTCGGCACAGAGCCCCAGCCCCGGAGTCCAGGGAAGCACAGCTGGGAGGCTCAGGAGGGATGTGCCACATGCCTCAACCCCTGGGGCTAGTGAGGAGGCCATCGTGAGCAGAGAAAGGGCCACAGCCCGTGAGAAGAGGAGGCGCTGGACCCAAGGCTACAGGTTGGCCCTGGCAGGGCACCCGCTGGCTTCCTGGCCAGGCAGGGCTGCCAACCACCACGCCTGCTCTGGCTCAGGCCTCACCTCCTGGCACAGCCAGGAAAGACTCCCCTCCTCTTTCATCTGACCTGGCCGGACACGGGGGTGCTGATAGGGGATTCGAGGCCACGGTGGCAAGGGCCTATTTTCTGCACTTGGGTCCCAGCCCTCCATCTTGCCCACCCCTGGGGCCTGTACTGAGCCCAGATGGGCCTTCCTTCTCCTCCCACACAAGTCAGGTGAAGCCAGCTACCCGGGGGGCTGGGGGCTCGACCTTGCTGCTACCCAAAGCAGGGTCTCTAGAGCTTTGGGGAATTCTGCACGTTCAGTCAAGTGGCATAAGCCCTCGGAGTGGAAGAAAACTGAGGCCACGTGTGGCTATTTAAATGTAAGTTAATTTAACTTAAACATTTAGTCCATTGGTTATAGTAGCCGCACTTCAAGAGCTCAACAGCCACGCAGGGCTACCATATGAGAAGCGCAAATACAGAACATTTCTACCGCTGCAAAGTCCTGTGGGACAGCACCGCCTGCTATTTACAGATGGGGAGAGAGAGGTCCAGAGCCCTGAGAATGCGGGAGTGTTGGGGCCCTAGAACCCAGGACAGCTAGCTCCCTGTCTGCAGTCCACCCGACACTGGCTCACAGTAACCTTCGTGATGGGAGGGGCTGGAGTGGAGACCCGCTAAGACACAGGGCTGCCTGGAGGGCAAAAAAGGAGTGATATGGTGAGGCCACTCCAGCTTCAAGGTAGAGGACACGCATCTGAGGCTGCAGGGACAGTGTACTTCAGGCCAGAAGCAGCTAGAGAAGAGCGAAGCTGCCCTGACAATCCAAAACCACAAAGAGGATGTGCAGAGCAGCAGGGCTCTGCTCATACCACCTCTGCAGACTGGGGGCAACACCCAGGCAGATCCGGGAGAAGGCCCAGGAAACAGACTCTTTGCCCCAGGAAGATGGTCTCCGCCAGGTGCTACCTCCAGAGGAACATGTTCTCCCACTGCTCCCAGGAAACAGAGCCCCTTCTGCCCAAGAGCCAGTATGAAAACAGCCAGGGAGGGGACCCAGCCTAACTGCTGCAGCAGCCAAAGACAACCTCGCAGCCAGCGTCAGTGTCAAGATGACAGGAACTGATACATACACACACCCGAGAGTCAGGCCCACGGGCCTCAAGGCCTCCACGCACGAACCCTGAAGTCAAGATACATAGCAGAGGGACAGAAGTTTGTGCATAAGCCCAGCACAGGCGGGACATAGGAGGTGGCACTCCAAGGCAGAAGGAAGCACACCCACCCACGATGGGGAGGACACTGACAGCAATGAAACTTCCACCCAGCACATGAGCAAACCCACCCACCATACACACAGGCCAGGGAGAAGCAGTCCCCAAGCTCAGAACAATGAGATGACTCACAACCAGAGCCAGAGACTTCCACCAGCGGGAAAGCTGTGAACACTTATAACCAGGACCAGGGGCTGAGATATTCGGAGAAAAGAGAGACACACCCGGAGAGGCCGTCTAGGCTCATGAACACTCCCCGGGCGGGCGGTAAAAAAGGAAGAGAAAGCTCCACATTAAAAGAAACCGCCACTGCCACCCCCACCCCCTGCCCCAGGGGGAGAGAGAGAATTTTGTAGAGCTCCTATGGTGCCCCAGGACTGTGCTTGTTCTATGCCTGGGGCACCAAGGGGTCCCCTTCCTTCCCCAAACAACCCTATGTGATTAAGAATTAATATCCTTATTTTAGAGTGCAGAAATAGGCCCCAAGGTAAAATGACTGGCCCGAGTATGAGACAGTTGAAATACAAGCCCGGGCTTCTCTGACGCCAAGGCCTCTTTACCCACGGACAGCGACTAAGGCACAAATAAACACACACAGAGGATGAGAAACCACAGAGAAAGATGCACAAGGGAGATACACGGGAGGGAGAGACCGAGAGACCTATACTGGAGCGGGGCAGAGAGCTGGAGAGACGTCCACAGGAAGGCGGAGAGGCCTCCATGCTCATCCAGAGCGAGGCAGGCATGGCGGGAGAAGGATGTCTCGGAGGGACAGAAACACACAGAAAGAGAGGGGCTGAGGTTTGGGTAGGGGCACGGGTAGGGACCCCAGGAAGCAGTGATGCCCATCAAGCTCCACCAGCACAAGAGGAAGGGTGAGTGGCCATCAGCTTCCTTGCCCACACGCCAGCCTTGTCCTGGCCCAGCTTGGGGACAGCTAACCCAGAACGGGCAGAGTCCCAGGCATCCCGGAGCCCAGGATCTGAGGGCCTTTTTGGTTCTGAGGCTCATCAACGCTGTGTCCCCAGGAGTCAGAGATCCTGAGCCACCCAGAACCCAGCTCACCTGTAGACTCTCTGGACCCCAGCCGGTGAAGACCAAGGGAATCATCCCCTTCTGGGGCTTGGCAGGCACCAGGCCCACTCTAGAGACAGGCACCGGCAGGGCAAGGCAAACATTTCCACTCACTGGGAAATCCCAGGTCCAGAGGAATACGGAGGAATACGGGGGCGCCTCTCTTCCAGCGCCAAAGCCTCCAAACGGACCTCCACATATGCAGCCGCCAGACCTTGGTCTGGAAAACAACCTGCCCCGTTCTAACTGGAGTAGCACTGCGTAGTTATATTCAGAGTCTAAGCTGGCACCAAGAGCTCTGAGGTCAGCTGATTCTGGATGGCACACCCCCAGCGGGCACCTTCAACTTGAATGGGATAGTGTGTTGGGGAGGTCGAATTATCAGGGAGAATTTGACGAACATGTTGCAAGACACGGGCAACGTGGGCATTGGAGAAACAATCAAAGAAAGACACACGAGGAAGCACACACAACCCGGGCGCGCAGACACACTCCTCAGTCCCCCCTCCTCACAGCTCAGAGCAGGCCCACAGCCCCTGCCTCCCCCAGCTCACCACAGACACCTGTCTGGGCAGCCCCAGGCCCTGCGCATCATGGAGGGAGCCTATATCTGTTAACCTGGTGCCCAGATTCCGTGCCTCCCTCTAGCGCGTGCGCCCGCCTAGCTCCTCCCAGGCTACCAGGGCTGCTGGTCCCGCCCACACCGCCCACTTGGAGGAAGTTTTTCCAGCCTCATCACTCCAGCCCTCTCCTCCGCGTCAGCCCCTTCCCCTGGCCCCTCACCATCACGCTAGAGTTTCCTGCCCCTCGACTTCCAGGGCAGCCCCCCACCCCCACTCCAGCCAGCCAGCCAGCCGCTTTCAGGGCTCCGCCCAGCCGCCTTTCTCCACCTCTGTCCCCTGGCCCCTCCCACTCCCGCAGCCCTAACGCTCCAAGTTCAAGCTTCCAACAGGGAGAGAGATTCCTTCTTCCTCCCCTGACCAAAATGGACTCCCCTCTCCTTGTGGCAGGGACTGGGGGCAGCTTCCATTCTCCAGCGGGCAGTCCCCACACCTGGCCACCTCGCCAGGGAAGAGTGGGCCTTGACCCTGGATGGCTGGGATTAAGACAGCAGCTTGCGGATGGGGGATGGGGAGGCGGTCCTCCTGACTGGGGCAAGGGGTGAAGAAGAGCTCGCTGTCTCACCGGGTCTGGACAAGACCAAGGCGGATCTCTCCGCCCAGCGGTCGGGTCACACTAGTGCAGGGGCTCGGGGCCAGGCCACTCGGCTCAGCTGCCAAAGAGCCACCCCCCCAGCCTGGCCAGGACGCAAAACCAGGCGCTTCCCCTTCCCTAGAACCTCCGCTCCAGCCCCCGGGGACGGGGCAGGATGCCCCTCCCAGACCGGCCCTGTGCGGCGCCTCACTCAGCCTGGATCGGCGCAGCCTCACTCCCACGTCTGTGCTCACCCTCCCTGGGGCCTCTGGACACAAATTCCAGGGCCTGGAACCTGTCCAGGACGGAGAAACTTACTTGAGTCCTTACCTACAGCCCCTGAAGCCCCCATGAAACCTCCACCACTGGGACAGAGTCCCACTGGTGTCCCCTGCCCTATAAACCCCAGAGGCAAGCAGAGGTGACACATTCAGGACCAGTGAGCACAGCCAGAGACACCTTCTCATAGGTAATAACACATATCTCTCTACTGTGACACTAGCGGTCACAGGGACTCAAGGCCACAGTGAAACAGGGGCCCCGGACCCAAGACCTCCAGGACAACAGCCCAGCGGGCCCCCGGATGTGGACTGAGGCCAGCAGGGAGGAAGAAGGGTTCAATCAAAACACGTTCCTGCTGAGCCCGCTGTGCCCCCTCCCCGCAACGTGGTCCTCACAACTCCTCGGGCTCCCCCAGGCCTGGAGGAAACCGCTTGTTCTCAGGAAGGCCTGGGAGCCCAGTGGGATGGTCGGAGCCCAGGGAAATGCCAGCTCCCTGGGAGCCTGGATAAAGCCCATGGGGGTCAGAGGGAGAACAGAAGGCCCCAGACACCCACCAGCTGAAACGTCCCATTCTCACCGCTCTCCAGGGGCCACCTCCTTTCCTCGTGTGCACACGTACCTGATCAGCCCAGCTCCAGGGAGAGAAGCTTGGGGCTTCCAGGTGTGGGGGGTAGGACAGAGCCGGCATGGGAGAGTTCCCAGCAGGAGTCAGACTAGCTCTCCCCGTCTGCCTCTCTGTCCGTCCCCCAGCGGTTCCCAGGTTCTGAGGAAGGTGATGGCCACACCCCAGAGCCCCACACACGCCTCCACTCCCACAGCTTTGCCCCAACCCCTCAAACAATATCCTCAGGCTCTGGGTGGCGTGCTCTGCCAGGGCCAGCCAGCCAATTCCAAGTGAGCCTAAGAATCCAGCCCAGCGGTCCCCAGGCACCTCCACCCACGGCCTTCCTGGGACTAAGGTGACCCTGGGGACCCCCAGCCCATACCCTGCCCTTGACTGATGCTGGCTTTCTCCTTCCACAGGTCTCCCATGGTTCACTCTATTGGGTCCCACTTTGAGCCCTGGACCTGTAGTCGCATGCCCCTCAACCAAGTCTGGCTGGTACAAGTTCTCAGCTCTGTGGGGTTAGCTCTGCAAGAAGTTGCCCAAACCAGGACCCCTGAATCACTGCTGTGGGCCCACAGCTGCAGCACTAAGCCCCACATGACTTCTGTGGCTACCTCTGTGTCCTGGTTCTCTGAACAATGTCCCTGCATATAACCTTTAAAGACAGGGCTTTGGAGAGGGGCTCAGACACCCTCCAATCCCCATTGCCAATAGTCCAGACCCTTTGACTTCTGCTAGCCCAGCTCTCATGGTCCCAGGTCCTCTCCCCGCTACCTCATCCCACAGCTCCCAGCTCAGAGCAAGGAGGTACCCCCTCATCCTGGGGCTCCCTTCTACTCCCCACTCTGCACACACACCCACCAAGTGCTGGCCCAACCCAACATCCCTGGGTGCCAAGGAGAAGGAAGCTGCCCCATTCAGCCTCGGAAAGGAAGTGAGTACCCTGCCCCACGGATTTCCCTCATGGGGGGCAGGGGAAGAGGGGGGGAATGAAAGCAGAATCTACTCCCTGAGTTTAGACACATTACAGGTGAGGAGGCCCTAAAATGCCTTCCAAGGCATCTTCAATCTCTCCCTCCTTTCCCCAAAATCCCTCACCGTCACCTGTTACCGCAGCCCTCCAATGTGTCACTGTGTCCCACAAAATCAACCCAATCCCTATCATGTGCTAGGCTGTGCACAGGGCATGCGATCCCTGCAGTCAGAGGCTGGATTCTAATAAACTGTTTCAAAACCAATTATTGGCAGCCCAGCGCTGTGCTGGGGACCCAGAGGTAAATATCTGGGTCCCTTTTCCTCCCGAAAGTCCAGGTCATTCTCTAAGGACCTCACTGCCATGGGAGGATCCCACTTTGCCTTTCCACAAATCCACTCCACAGAGCAGGGCACCCAGCGGCAGGCTCCCTGGGGGCGCCTCACCTCCTCCTCGGTGGCAGCCACGCCCTGTGAAAGGCACACACACAAGGCACACAATTCTCCGTGGCCACGACTCGCAGAGGCGCCAGAGCTGTCCCCACGTGGTGCTGGGGCCCAGGTAGTGCCGTGAGATGCCCCGTCTGCCCATTCGGCTCCCCTCCCACGCATGGGGCACAGTCAGCCCTGCTCAGACCCCACGTGTCCCTCGTGGCCAGAGACGCCAAAGGGCTGCGCCCCCGCCTCCCAAGGCCCTGGCACTGCAGGGGGCGCCGAGCCCGCCAGCAGGGCCGGCCCTCGCACACTGCACACCCTCTCCCTGCATGGGAAAGCCTTACATAACACAGTTCTCTGAACACACCCTAAGCCCAGTGCCTTTCCAACTCCACGGCAGGACCTCGCCCCCCAGCCGCCTCTCCAGGAGCGCGTCTATGGAGAGGAGGGCTCCAGCCAGGGAGGGCAGCTGAGCCCTCCTCCCACGCCAGCCGGGCTCCTGCCCCCGCCTCCCTAACCAGACCCTTCGCCCCCCTCCCCTTTGCCCCTCACCACTCCTCCCCGAGTTCTGGTTTGAATTAGTCACCGGCTCCAACCACCACATTCCTCAGGCTGCTGGCGCCGAGCCAGGCGCTGGGGCGGGGGCCGTCCCACCCGGCCGGGTTTGGGAGTGGGGTTGGGGAGAGAGCGCCGCCTCGGAAGGGGAAGGGGCGGTCTCGAGGGCTATGCCGCGGCACAGCCCCCCTCCCCGCCCACCCCAGGGCAGGCATCTCCCCAATTATGTCCCCCACCCCCACTCCCACCCGTCCCGCTGCCGGGCGAGCTGCAAACTCCTAGGCTCAACGGCCCCAGCGGAAGAAGGGAGTTTTCTGGAGCTGGAAACACAGAGGGGCAAGACTAGGGCGGGGCAGCTGGAGGGAGGCTGAGGGGCCGCCCGGAGCAAGAAAAGAAGAGGCTGGTGGTGCAGAACTGGGTGGGGCCGGGAGGACCCGGGACGCGAAGTCAGGGGCGGAGGTGTGCGGCGCGGGGAGGGACGGCGGAGGGAGTGCGCGGCGCGGGGGCGCTGGGGCGCCGGGCGGGGCCGAGGGGCCGCGCCGCGATCTCGGAAACTTCTCCAGTAAACATGGAATAGGAACGGAGTAGCGCGCTGAGCCACCGCCCCACGGAGAAGGAGGGGGTGGGACAGGGGCCACCAGGCCAAGAACGGACGCCCGGCCGTGCAGCAGGGACCACAGTCAGCCCTCGAGAGAAAGACAGACTGGAGCAAAGCGCGCCTCGGAGCGATTTTCCAACTTTGCCCAACTTGCGCCCCTACCAGCGCCCCAACTCCGGAGGCAGAGCTCGGCTCCCAGGGCGCTACGCGTCGCCTCCCCGTGCGGACCGGGGCTGCCCACCTTGCGCCGAACTGAATCTTCCCAGTGACACCCGCCCAAGGGGCCTCGCCCAAGCCCTGCCACCCACCTCCCCTCGCGCGTTCCCGGAGTCCCGTTCCCCGATTGCGCCGAGGTGCGCCCGGCGCCCCTACCTGCGCGCTCAGCCCCAGGGCACAGCCATAGCCAGCGCGGGGCCCGAGGTCGCGGTGCTGCGGCTGCTGCGGGCGGCGAGCCCCGGTCGGGGCGGGTCCGGCAGGGCGGGCGGTGCAGTCCCCGCGGCGGAGCTGCTCCGAGTGGCCCGGCCCCCGCGCGCGGAGGCAGCTCTTGTAACTCCGGCTGGGGCGGGCGGGCGGGTCTGCCCTGAGCGGTGGGGAGAGGGCGGGGCCGGGCGGGGCCGTAGCGGGGCTGGGACTGGTGAGCGGGGCCAACCCTGGAGGCACCAGGGAACGGGCTGCTGGGAGGGCACTAGGGGCCGCGGGGACCCGGAGGGGCCGCGGGGACCCGGGGGCACCGCACGTCCGAGGTGCTGCCTTCCCCTCCCCCCATCCACTGCCCCTCGGCCTGGCCCGGGCCTGGATCTACCCCCAAAGGATGCGCTATGTGGCTTCTTCGGCAAGAAACTCCTCGAAGCTCCCTGAGGTTCATCCTCAGCTGGAACTGCGAATCAGCCCATTTTTCAGGAAGGACCAAGGGGTTCAGGCTGCGGTTGGGGGGCTTGGGTGATTCAGCCGCGACCGCCAGCCTGACGCGGACCTTTGAGTGTTCTCTCAACACGGGCAGCTACCCTTCAAATCCTCGGCCCCAGGCTCCTCACTCGGTTCCCAGGCTCCACGCAGCCGCGCGCATTTCTCGCCTTCCCTCTTTCTGGGGGCCCCTCAGCCCCTCCCCCCACAGAACCGACCTGGAGACGCTCGCCCCACCTGCTGGAGTCAGGGTCACCAGTGACCCCCGTGCCACCGTGCTGCTCCGGCCGCTGCAGCGACACGGGAGTCAGGCCTGCACCCCTTGGAGGAGCAGAGCCCGCTGTCTACCTCCCTGCCCCCCGCTTTTCGCTTCCTACCTATTTCTTCTCCGACCCCCTCCCTCCACCGCCCCACTGGCCGGACGCTGAGTTTCCAAATTTAAGCCATTTCCCACAGGCACTTCTAACTACACGGAGATTTTATTAAACGCTTAATGACAGGGTGCAGGGGCCTTCTGGCTACACCCTCATTCGCTTCTCCCCCGTGAGCTCTCTTATCCTCCTTCCTGGATGGCCACCCACTACCCACGCGAAGCCAGTTTTCCTTCCTTCTGGAATGCTGCGTGCAGAAGGGAGACCCCAGGCTGGGGACCTGAGAAGACCTGGCCCCGGCAGGGAGCGCCCTCCTCGCTGTATGATCATGAGTGGGCTGGGGCTGAGACCAGCGGCCCTGTCCTCTGAAATGGCAAGCATGTTTACAGGCTAAAAATACCCAGCAGCCAACTCTGCTGCCAGCCCTGGGGGCTGTGTCCCAGGTCCAGTTACCAGCACAGGGTACAGGCATGGGGGAGGGAAGAGACAGCCAAAGGAGCCACAGACAGGCAGACACTCAGATAATGGACACAGAAAGGTGGAGACACATGTGTAGACATTCAGACAGGCATAGACATGCAGAGACCCACAGTCAAAGCACAGACTTGGGCACCAGCATTCTCTCATTCTCTCTCTCTCTCTCTCTCTCTCTCTCTCTCTCTCTCACACACACACACACACACACACACACACACACACACACACACACAGTGACTCAAACCCACAGCAGAGGCGGTTCCACCACCCATATCACAAGCACACAATCAGAAACCCAGACTTTCTGAAGAATCACCTCCACCTCCATTGTGGTCTGCACCCCTTTCCCAGCACCTACTTTATTTAAAGAAAAAATCTAAACTTTTCAACTTTGGGATGCTTTAAAAAATAAAAATAGAGACCAAGAGCTAATTATTTCCTTATACCAATGGCTTTTTAAATTTTATCTCATTTTAAATAACATTTACTCGGTTTTTAAATATGAACCAAGAATACAGACAAAGTGTCCTGTGATCCTACAAGTCAGATAATCCTTGTTGCTGTTTCTGAAACAAAATCAATACCTCCATAGGGTGAAGAATGTCAGTACAGAAAAGTAGAACAATAAAAAGTAGATGGGGCTTCCCTGGTGGCGCAGTGGTTGAGAGTCCGCCTGCCGATGCAGGGGACACGGGTTCGTGCCCCGGTCCGGGAGGATCCCACGTACCGCAGAGCGGCTCGGCCCGTGAGCCATGGCCGCTGAGCCTGCGCGTCCGGAGCCTGTGCTCCACAATGGGAGAGGCCACAACAGTGAGAGGCCCACGTACCGCAAAAAAAAAAAAAAAAAAAAAGTAGACATCTCCCACCCACACCCAGTCCCTCTCCCCAAAAGTAATCATTGTTAACAGTTTACCAGAGGATTTTAACTTTATGAAATGAGTCATTTGGTTCCTTGAAAGTACAAGGGTTTCCAGTGCATATTAAGATGGGAGCTGATTTACAGGTAGGTTTTTCAGAAAGATAGCTCTGAAAAGATGGCCATGGGAGTTTGGAGGGAGGGGCTGGAGCAGGAAAGGAAGAGTGGGGAACGGGTGTGGATACTGTCCCCTCACCTTGGCTTGGGCGCCATCAGCCCCCCAGGAGTGAAAGAGCAGAGGCTAGTGTCCTGGGCTCAGAGCCAACTTATCTGCTCCATTGTTTGTTCTGGCCACCCTCTTGGTCAACAGAGAAAAAGGTGGGAGAGGATGGTCTGGGGAGCAGCCACAGAGCAGGGATTACTGTCCAGGTACTTCATTCAGGGGTAGGAGGGTCAGGATACCTGCTGGGAGGTGGTCCTGGGGACTGGCTCCTGCCCCATTCTAGGCTAGGAGGGTAGATAAGGGGTAACCTAGACCCTGCCCCCTACAAAGCCATGATCGTGCCTGCCAGACCAAAGCTGGGGTTTCTTAGGGTCAGCCTCCTCAGCCCAGGTGAAGGGAATATTTTCAACAGTTGGCAATGGTGCAACTGGAGACACACACTTTTAGAAACTTCTGCCAACCCTGTTCCTTCCGCCCACTGCTGTAGCCCCCAGCTTTCACTCCCCAAAGCTACCTCAGTGGGGACTGTGCCTGACACTGCTGCAGGCACTTGACGTGTCAGCTCGTTTAATCCTCACATGAAGGAAGGAAAGGGTCTCAGAGAGGGGCAGTGATTTAGCTAAAATCACACAACCCTCAGAAGCAGGAGTCAAAGCTCCCACCAGCATCTAAGCTCCACGAGGGCAGGAATTCTTTGTTCTCTGCTGTATACTCCATGCCTAGAGCAGTGGCTGGCACCAAGCAATCACTCCAGAACACTTGGTTAAATGAGTGAATGAATGAATGAACTACAGGTATAACTGGCCCCAAAGCCCTTGTTCCTTATACAACAGCATCCTGTACCCCATGATTCTCACGAGGGAAAGTCAGCTTCCCCTTGCTCTCAGCCCCAGGGAGCACTTCCCCCACGTGTAGGTCTCTCATGCAGCTGCACAAACATTCACTGTGTCCAGCACTGGGTCAGAGGCCGCTGGGGGGGGGGGGTGCTGATGGTGCTTGTGCAGGTAATGGAGTACTTGGCAAGATGGAATCCCTGCCCTCAAGGCGCTCAGTCCAGAAGGAACTATCCTCTGATGCCACCTTACCTTGTACTCGAGTCCTATGCTTTGGAGAAACTGGACATTATCTTTTCTTACACATCTTTTACACCCCTACCTTACTTCCCCCCACACAGACACACTATTTTTTAGTTATGTGTCCCCTCAGTTGGTTCCAACATCGCAAAGAAAACCTTTGTTTCGGACTTCCCTGTCAAAATAAGGGCTCCCCAGGGATCTGAGAGGACGTGAGCCCTCCCCTGCCACTACACCATCCTTCAGAAGCATCCCACACCAGTCCTCCAGACTCACTGGAAAAGCTAGGACTCCTCATCACTGGGATACCCTAGCTTCCCCAGAAGTGTCACGCCCTCCCTGGGGGTTCCCTGATATGTATGTAGTATGTGTGTGATGAACCCTGGGCTCCTTTGTTGCCAGGCAACGTGCCTCTGTTTTGTTCTTATTATGCCTGTTTCCATAGCTACCACAGAGGGGAGCTCCGTGGGCAGGCCCCATGCCAGGGGATTCCCCTTCCCCTCCCTTCTCTCCACAGTCCCCTTCTCTGAAATCAGTGTGTTACGACGAGGAAGAAAAGAAGCCAACTGCTCAAAGAGTCATCATGGCTTTTAAACTCTGATCCCAGAACGGAAGCGAAGTGTGCAGTCTGCTTGCAGTCTCTTTGAAAGCAGACTTTTTCCCCGGATGAGGGCCCTTTGGCATGTCAGCCTTAGAAGCACAGAAATTACTGTTACCCATTCTTCGAGCCATCTGGGATCTCCCAGACCCCACCTCTACCTCATACCCACACCAGCCCAGAGATGAGCATCCCTGCCAAGCACCAGGTCCTTCTCCATTCACTTTCATTGATTCTAATCTATCATCTTCCCTCGTGGAACAGCAAAATTATTGGGCGATTCTGGGATCCAAACATTATTTTCTAAGCAATTCTCAAACCCCAAACTCCTAACCCAAACCCAAAATAGGAAGCCAAATCAAACCATCCTCCTCCAGCTCAATTCAAATCCCAGCCTGTGTTAAACCTCAGGCTTCAAATAAGGAGTTCCTGAATTACGCAGATCAGACAGCTAGGATACCGGAAACCCTCCCATTACACTCAGTCCTAATTGAAATCTTCAGGCCCAAGCAGAACCCAAGTTAAAGCTGATTAGAGAACAAGAGATGAGACACAGGGCCCTGAGTAGAGACTCTGGGATGTAAGAAGGCAAAGAAAGGCTGTCCAGGCAAGAGACGGGGAACAGATGTGAGCAGGGAGAGTAGGGCAGGTGACCACATCAAGACAGCTGGATTCCCAGCGGCAGAGAGAGATGGCCTAGAGGCACCTGAGCTGTGGGTGCCAGGATGCTGGGGGAGCAAAAAGATAATAGGAAATGGAGACCCAAGATTAAGGAAAAGAAGTGGCAAAACAGCACTGAATGAGGCTGTACAGGGAGGGGGGGAGGGAGAGAGAGAAAAAAAGAGCCCAGAGCTGAGCTAGGGACTGGGCGGTTGGACTTGTAAACAGGAGCCGAGGGAGGGAGCTGGAATGAACAGAGCAGCCAACGCCCCAGGCAGCTCCCCTCCCCAGCAGGGAGCAGGGAGCAGGGAGGGAGGGGCTGGGAGAGGGGAACACCAGCCTCCTCTCTCCTTTTTTGGGATCTGCCTTTCTGCTGTCCTCTCCAAATTCCTCTGCTTTTCCCCCAGTTCCCCAGGGAAGGGAAGACCAGCCCAGGGTTTCTCTCCCTCTTGTGCCCATACTTCTCAAGTCCAGTTTAAGGAGAATCAGGCTGAGCAGGGAAGGAAGGGCCTAGGCTGCCCAGAGCCTGAGTCACCACATAGTTGAGGTTCCTGTCACTCGAAGTCCCGCCTCTGCTACACCCTGTGCCCTCTGCGCGCCCCAGGACTTGGATCGCTGGGCCTGCCCCTGCCCCAGGACCTGCTCCACTTCCATAAGCCTTTCCCGGGTCAGGGCTGCCTTAGACGGGCTGCTGGCAGCCTTAGATACAACCCTCTCCTTGCTTCCGAAACTGTATTTTATCCACAGCTTTTTTTTTTTTTTTTTTTTAGTTTTTTAAATTGTATTTATTTTTTGGCTGCATTGGGTCTTTGTTACTGCATGCAGGCTTTCTACAGTTGCGGCAAGCGGGAGCTACTGTGGTGCGGTGTGTGGGCTTCTCATTGCGGTGGCTTCTCTTGTTGTGGAACATGGGCTCTAGGAACACAGGCTTCAGTAGTTGTGGCACACGGGCTCAGTAGTTGTGGCTCGTGGGCTCTAGAGCGCAGGTTCAGGAGTTGTGGCGCACGGGCTTAGTCGCTCGTGACATGTGGGATCTTCCCGGACCAGGGATCGAACCTGTGTCCCCTGCACTGGCAGGCAGATTCGTAACCACTGCTCCACCAGGGAAGTCCCTGTCCACAGCTTTTGAGGGACGCGTCCTCCTGCTCTTCTTAGGAGCAAAAGTGACTCGGTGAGCGGCTGCAGGAACTGTGGAAAGAGAAGCATGCACCCTTGATGAGTCACTTCCCCTCTCTGGGCTTCAGTTTTCTCTTGGGCGAAAGAAAGGGACTACTTGCTGTGGTCTCCCCGAGGTACATTCTGTAAGACTGAGTCAAAGAGATGGAAAGTTGCTATTGAAGACAGCGGGATAAAAGGGGCGTGTTTGCTAACCCCTGTCCTAACAGTAGGAGTGGATGGGGTAGGGCACAGGAACCGCCACTATAGGGCAGCCAACACTCTAGGCAACTCGGTGACTCAGGTCCCGAATACAGGCCAATGGGCAGGAAAGCACCCCGTGACTCTCCTGTGAATCAGGGGAAATGCAGATCTCCCTGGAGAATGACTGGCCAGGGTCCCGCTATAACCAACTCTCCCTTACACCTAGAAAGCTTCTGATCCCAGTGTGGGCCCCACGTCTTTCGACGAGCACCCTAACCTCCCTCGTCTAGCTTCCACTCCTCCTGCCTGGCCTTGGCAACCCCTCTGCCCTCAACTCCGTAGCCCTCCCTACCCTCCAATGGCTCCCCTGCCCTGCCGTGTCCCCTCGTTTACCCCTTGGCTCTGCCCATCCTCACTATCCACCCCCATCCAGGCAGAGCCAGCCAAACGATTGCAAAAGGGCTGAGCCAGCGGGAGAGGCCCTCACATGACAGCTGTTCCTGCTGCGGAGGGGAGGGGGCAGCTGGAAGTAGAGGGAGGCACATTCCATGGGAGATCTGATCAGAAATAGCCCCAAACCCTTAATGACCATCCACCTCGGCTCAGCGCAAGGCCTGCCCATCGTGTAAAACAAAGTAAGGTCAACAGGCTCCCTTTGGAATCCTGAGGAAATCAGCAAAACAAAAGGGGGCGGCTACATGAGGGGAGAGGGCTACAAGAATGAAAAAAATCCAGGAACAGGTAGAGATCCAGGGTCACCAAGGATACCTTTGCCACTGAACCAGCCCCACCTGCCCAAGGCGTTCTTTCTCTTAACAAGAGATTCAAATGAATACAGAGCTACTCCCCAGCAACCCCCATTACCCCCACTCCACCCACCCCTTGCGTGCTGAGGCACTGGGACACCCCAGTCATTCCACTGGAGTAAAACAACAGCCTTCTCTGGGAGCCATGCCAGCCTGATTAGAGCAAACAGACAAGAGCAGGTGGCATACTTTCTCTAACCTTTCTGGAGCACCAATATTTTAGCTCCATAGCATTAGGGGAAGAATAAATAAGGTGGGTGCCCCAGAATTACATTTAAACATACAGAGAGGGGACTTCCCTGCTGGCACAGTGGTTAAGAATCCGCCTGCCAATGCAGGGGACACGGGTTCCAGCTCTGGTCCGGGAAGATCCCACATGCCGCGAAGCAACTAAGCCCGTGCGCCACAACTCCTGAGCCTGCGCTCTACAGCCCACGAGCCACAACTACTGAGCCCATGCGCCACAGCTACTGAAGCCCACGCACCTACAGGCCATGCTTCGCAACAAGAGAAGCCACCGCAATGAGAGGCACGTGCACCGCAACGAAGAGTAGCCCTCCTCGCCGCAACTAGAGTATGCCTGCGCACAGCAGCGAAGACCCAACGCAGCCAAAAATAAAGAAAATAAATTTATTTCAAAAAAACCCCAAACCAAAATACATTAGAGGACCAAAGCAAGTTGGGGAAGTTACAGTGTCCTGCAGGTACCCCTGATGGGGTGAGCCGGGGAAGCCAGTCACCCAGGAACACCCATCTGATGTGTGGAGGGTAAGTTCGGGTTCTGAGGACATGCCATGAAAGGCTGCCATGAAAACCACGGTATTAATTTCAGAAATGACTGGGTGGAGTCTTCAAAGCACTTCACTCCTCTCCCTTCAACATTCTAGACCCTTCCCCCACCCTTCAAAAGGGGAAGTGGCACATTTGGGGCATGTGGGCAGCTGGTGGGATGGATGGGTCTGACCCAGTGTGAGCAGCAGCTGTCCAGCTCCAACCAGGACATGAAGAAAAGACAACCTAGGTCTTTCTTGGAAGAACTTTAAAGGCTTTTGACTTTTTAATAAGTGTCTTAAGCAGAAACGCCAACAAAGCTAAAATAAACAGCCGCTTATAACCAGTATCTACTGGTTTATCTACGAGCTAAACCAAGTATCGGCCTCCCATTCACACTCCAGCCACTGTAAAGACTGTATCTGCAGTCAAACGCACGTCTGAGACCCGGCCCCCTCTCCAGTTTCTCACCCTCCCTTTCTGGAGGCTCTGAGATTTTGCTCCGTAAGTGGGTGAAATAGCCTCCTCCTTCCCTCATCCTATCCCATTTCTCCAAGATCCTGCCCTGTCCTCAGCTCTCCACCCACTCGCAGCAGCCCCTTCCCTTTCCGCCCCGCGACCCCAGCCTCTGCCGGCCTGAGCAGCACAGTGGGCGCGTGGGCGCGGGGACGCCAGCTGTAGCGTGGGCCTCCCCGGCACGTCTGTAAAACGACCCCACCACGGGAGACGTCCCCACGGCGCAGGCTCTCACTGGCTGCGGCTAGGGAGCCGGGCGGGGCCGAGAGCGCCCACACCCCGCACTGGGAGGAGCGGGGGGCGGGGCTCTAGCAGAGCAGAGCGGAGGGCGGGGCGGGCACAAAGCGGATCCTGGAGAGATCCCGAGTCCTCAGGCGGTGCGGTGGTGACTCAGGGCTCCCCGGGGCAGGGCGGGGACCGACCCAACTACAGCTGTACTCCCCCTTTCCCCGCCCCACATCTGCCCTAGAATCTCCTGATGTTAATCTCTTTCTTGCCCACCCCGGCAGGGTAGAGGCCCCCCCCCCCCCCCCCCCGCCTTTGGAGGCCAACAGCAAACCTTCCTCAGGCCACAACCCCCTCTCCTCTGGGCCTCCCACCCCACCTCCTGCTTGTGGGTCCTGGCCCTCCCCCAAGCGCAGGCCTGGCCTCAACCAACCTGGCCACACTCCTCGGCACCAAACCGCCAGAGCTAGAGGCACAAGAAGCAGGACGTGTGGATGAGTCACTCTTCCTGCAGTCTCAGGGGGAGGCTAGGAGGCGGTCCAGCGCCCCCAGGCCAGAACCGCCGCCCCCCATGCACGTGGGCTGCCAGGCCCGCCGCTGCCCAAGCCGCCCCCTTTCCGCCGGGCCTCTCAGGCCTAACCCCGCAAACCTATTTGCACAGCTCAATCTCTCCTGCCTCCATTTTCAGGTCCTGGGAAGATTAAGGATACCAGGAAGGTCGTGAAAATTACACAAGCCAAGGAGCAGAGGGTGTGGAGGGAAACGGAACCCGGGAGGGGAGTCTGACCGGTTCTGTGAGGCCCAGGCAACCAGCTCAGGGCACACCCTGGCCAGCACCTAAGCACTTTTAGCTCCTATCCTAGAGGAGGCCAGAATGCTCAGAACCAAGACAGGTGGCAAGTCTGGAACCAACTCACAACTACCAAGGAGCAAATTCTGAGCAAGAGTCAACCCATCCTCACCCAACTGGATTCCAAACCACCACTCTCCCCTGCCCATTTGTTCACAGAACCCCAACTGCAGTTAAGGTACCAGCGAGATTACAGTCCTACTCCCTCAAAAGCTAGCAGCCCCCACCTGTACTGGGAAAGATCACCTTCTTCCCCTCCCAAGCCAAGACCCCCTGCCCTTGCTTTGTGCTTGGACGTAAGGGATGGGAAAAAAATAACCATTCAGAAAACCACAACCTGGAGACCGAAGCCTCAAAATGTGAATCAAACCAGGTTTCCAACTTCACCTGAGCTGTTAAATTTAAAGGGAGATTGTTAATGCTCTTCAGAATACACAGGAAAGACGATCAAGAGTAGGGGCAAGTGATCTCTGAAAAGGGTATAATAAAAAATTAAGCTCAGGGCTTCCCTGGTGGCGCAGTGGTTGAGAATCCGCCTGCCGATGCAGGGGATACGGGTTTGTGCCCCAGGTCCGGGAAGATCCCACGTCGCGGAGCGGCTGGGCCCGTGAGCCATGGCTGCTAAGCCTGCGCGTCCGGAGCCTGTGCTCCGCAATGGGAGAGGCCACAACGGTGAGAGGCCCGCGTACCGCAAAAAAAAAAAAAAATTAAGCTCAGAGAAGCAAAAACAGCAACCACTGGTCTGAGCAGGGTTGTTAAAAGACATTTATGACTGCTCTACATTGCAGGAAGCGCTAGGGCGTGTTTAGGGTACAGGCTCCAGTGACACCCACTGGGTTCAAAATCCTGTCTCCACCACCTAAGATGTGATCACAGGCAAGTTGCTTAAATCCCTGAACCCCACTTCCTTGTTAGAAAGTAGGGATGCCCCAGAGATAATCCGTAGCCAGGTTAGGGGCCACAGGCCAGTATCTGTTCCAAGCAGTCTCTTCTCGCTGTTTGTCTGAAGTGTTGAAACTATGACTCTTGGGATACGGCTGCTGCCCCACCTCACAGGGCAGTTGTGGGAAGTAGCGTTAAGTCGCTCTGCATGCTGTGCTCTCACCCCATCGGCAGGTATTCTCCCCCTTCGTGCGGGAAGGTCTGGAGTTAGGTAGTTACAAAAGCCCCGTGTCACCACCTCCTAACTATATCCAATCTCTCCCAGCTAGGATAGAAGATGGTCATCACAGGAGAGGCAAGGCAATTAAAAAAAAAAAAAAATCAAAACTGAGGAGAGGCCTCTCTTTCTGCTCTTCTGAAGACTTCTCTCCTACACAGGGAGGTCCTGCAGGTATAGACAACACCCTGCTTCAACATATCTACTCCCCTTTGAAGAAGCCATCACCCAACAAAGGAGGCAGGGCAGGAAAGGGTTCAATGTTCAGTTTCCTTTAATGACCCCCATTCTCCCTGAAGGGCAGGTGCAGGCAGCTAGGCGACGGCAAGAGATGTTCACTTGAAGATCTTGCCCTGATTGAAGGCTTTGCCCACATGCTGGAAGGCCCCATCCCAGGAGAAGTATTCTCGAACCAGCGTCTGGGTCTCCTCGCTGCTGGGATCCAGTTTCCGCCATGTGTATGACTCATAGTCCACCTGCCAATCTGGACTCAGCTGGGGAGAAAAAGCCAGGTAGAAGCATGTGGTCAGGTTATCGGCTGCTGCCCCACACCTGTTATTTCCAGCTCAAGACACCCGTCATCAGACCCCAGGACTCCTGTGAACATGACAGCTCCTTCATGGACACATGCCTTGAACTCTCGGGAGTGCCCACCGGCTCAGGAATACTTCCCAAGTCCTCGCCCCACCCTAAAGAGACAAGGCCCCTCCCCTGCACCCTCCTCACCGGAAAGGCAAGCTCCTGGCCTCGGAAGACCCAGACCCCGGAAATGGAGCTGCTATTGTTGGTTCCAAACAGAATGACACTGGCAAAGGCATTCTTCCTCAGTTTGTCCAATCGCTGGAACATTCCTGAAGGGCAAGGAAGAACATTCAGCCTTTGAAATCATGTCACCCACTACCTCATGTCCTCCCTTCCTCTTCCCAGAGCCACCCTCTGCTCACCAGTGATGAGGTTGCAGCTCATGAAGGTCTGGGTGAGCTCTTCAGGGAAGCGGTACTCGGAGTACCATAGGGACCAGCCATCTTTATCAAAGTGCTCCCAAAAGTACGGCAGCGCCACGGAGAGTGTGTCCTCGTTGGAGTACTTGCGCTTAAATTCATCCAACACAAAGGTACTGAATGAAGGAAGAAAAGCAAGGAGATCAAGGTGGAGAAGGTCCTACCGCAGCAACGTTGCCGTGCTAAGAGAAGCTAAGGGTGTTTCCACTCAAATTTACTGCTTTAAAGGTAGAGTCGCTGGATTGGCAGATGTGTATCACCTTCCAAGGGAGGAGAGCTGGGGGGTATGAGAGGCGCCCAGGGCATTCCCTTATCCCCCCACCCCCAGCTTAAATATGCTAGGCACGTGGAGGGTGGGGCCCAGGATCTGCCCGAAGAAAGGCATGGCGAGCTGCTGCCCCCTGGTGGAGACTCACAGCGAGGACTCCTTTTTTTTTTTCTGGCCAGCCCCTCCCAGGGTTCTTTCCCAAGAGTCACCCTCAGTTCCTGACTCACCCAAGTCGCTGCCCCCACCCCTCCCCATCACACAGGCCTCTTCAGGTTACACACACTATGACAGCAATGTAAGTGAATGTTTGCAAAGGGCCTCCACCCCAAATCCTACACCCGTGTCCTTTAGTTACTCTGCTCAGAAACAAGTTCAGGTGATCTTTGAAGCAATCTGGCACACTGAGCTTCAGAATAGGAGAGGTGCCCCCCCACAACGGTAGGGCTTCTTCTTTTTTTTTTCTTTCCTTCCAGTTATTAAAACACATACTAACTGAAGAAAATCACTCACTTTGCCAGCAAACAAGATAACTAATATTTTAATGTATTTCCCACCGGCAGTTTTCCAAAGATGATGCATGTAATTCTGTGCCCTACACAATTTGCTCACTTAATACTGCCTGGCTAACAAGAATGTTTTGCAGATGTTTTAATGGCTAAATAATCTTCTGCATGAATGTGCCATAAATCTATTAAACCCCCTTATACTGAATGTTTAATTGGTTCAATTATTCATTAGTATATAATCAATGTCAACAAACCCTAGAGTCAGAGAACGTTACCATCCCTCCCTTTACAAATAAGGTTAAGTGGTGTGACTTGCTCACTGCTGCAATGTAGCAAAGCAGAGAATCTGTCCTTTAACCGGGGGTCCCAGGTTCCTTCCCAAATGCACATCAGAGACCTCATCTGAGGTGCTTTACTTCCTCAACCACGCAAAAAGTAGGGCTGGGGGGGACTTCCCTGGTGGTCCAGTGGTTAAGACCTCACCTTCCAATGCAGGGGGTGCGGGTTCGATCCCTGGTTGGGGAGATAAGATCCCACATACCTCAGGGCCAAAAAACCAAAACATAAAACAGAAGCAATATTGTAACAAATTCAGTAAAGACTTTAAAAAACAAACAAACAAACAAAAAAAAACAGTAGGGCTGGGGAGTTTTTCTTCACTTTCTCCTGAGCTGTTTGAACTTTATTATTTATGACCATGTGTCCATTTTTCTCCCCAAACTGACCACAGTTGGCAGATTGGGATTGATATATGTATAAAATGGATAACTAATAAGAACCTACTGTATAAACAAATAAATAAAATTCAAAAAAAACCCAAACAAACAAATGACCACAGGGTTAGGGTAGCTGGAAGGCCTTAAAATTAACTCTGGACAAATGAGTCTTGTCTTTGAAGACATCACCTTTGAGTCATTAAGAATCCTGGGGAAAACCATCTTGGCAGCCCAGGAGTGCACCATGGTAATGCAACAAATAAGTACTAATAAGCACTCCCAAACGATACAAAAAAAAAAAAAAAGGGGCTGGGGCTTCCCTGGTGGCGCAGTGGTTAAAAATCCGCCTGCCAGTGAACTTTTGTAGTGTTGGAAATGTTTTTAAATTGAATTTTTGTGGTTACACAGATCTATAAATTTAGTTAAAGGCATTGACCTATATAATTATAATGACTGAATTTTATATGGAAGATTATACTTCATAATGGAAATTATACTTCAATAAAACTGTTAAAAAAAAAAGAATCCACCTGCCAATGCAGGGGTCACAGGTTCAAGTCCTGGTCTGGGAAGATCCCACATGCCGCGGAACAACTAAGCCCGTGAGTCACGACTACTGAGCCTGCGTGCCACAACTTCTGAAGCCCACACGCCTAGAGCCCGTGCTCCGCAACAAGAGAAGCCACCGCAGTGAGAAGCCCGCGCACCACAACGAAGAGTAGCCCCCGCTTGCTGCAACTAAAGAAAGCCCGTGAGCAGCAACGAAGACCCAACGCGGCCAAAAAATAAAAAAAATTATTTTTTAAAAAAATGCTAAGTTTATTAAAGATTTTAAGTTTACTGCCTGATTTATTTTCTGCCCGATTTATTTTCTGCCCAGTGTACAGATCCAATATGTGTGAATATCTCTAGCTATCAGCAGTACCTATGTTACAAGGGCATACATAATTTGGGTTGGTTATCATAGCTTACTTCCAGATACCAAAAATCCTGCTCACTCTTGACCTGCCCCTGTGCTAGATTCAAGGTAATCACTTTGGTTCGGAAAGAAATATATCCTTAAAAAGCAGCTGCGTTAGGAGCCTTCTTGTATGAAGTACCTGGGAGTAAGAGCTCTCAGCTGCACCCCAAGTTGCTCCCCAAATGGGGAAGCAGCGGTTCCTAAGGGCAACCATCCAGTACTAGGTCGCTTACAACTCCACATACTTCTTATGCCTACCACCAGCGCGTGCTCCTTCATCCCATATACAAACCACGACAAAATGGGGAGGTCAAACACTGCTGCACCCCAACAAACCAACTAGTGAAAGGATAGATGGCTTTAGGAAAGGCAGAATGGGCAAGAAAAACAGAAAAGCGAACTAAGTGACGTGACCACAGAAAAGACATTTCTCATATTGCTTGAAATTCTAATAAGGTGACCCGGAGCAGTGACTGAAGAAAGATGTGATGGTAAACAACTGGGCAAGTACTGGCTGTACCACGTTTTTCACACTAAAAATCCCCCTTCACTGTATTCTTTCTTCCAAGAACCCCTATGGTGACTGAGAAGAGGACACAGACGACCACCCCATTTACTCCCTTCTCCTTGCGGGGTTTAACTCCCCCACGCTGGGAAACAATAAACCAGACAGGCACTACGTAGCCATGGTCATCATCCTTTCTCTTAAAATGAGCAATTTTTATATAGGCTGATGCATCAAAACAGCAAAAAGACAATCAAAGGACACTGACATGGTGTCTGCTGCCTCGGCAAAGCCAGCAAAGCAGAGCAGATGGAGGCTCTCTGCATCTTCTTCCTTCCTGCAGCCCTCAGTGTATGAGTTCCAAGCGTTCTCAATCTCAAATCCTAACGTGCGCACACAAGACCAATCAATTCACCTCCACACCGAATTCTGGGCCCTGGGCCCATCTGCTTTCTTTGCTAGAAGGGGAGTTCTGATATCCTCAAATACCAGATGCATTCGGAACTTGTTTTCTCCTTTCAAAAGTCACCCAACCCTTGATGGTAAAGTCAGGAAGCTGCTTTATTTGCAACTAAAATACATCTTTCAATTTTATATGGACAACCTAAAATCCTAGCCACTAGCAGTATGAGGGGGATGCACATAGGTGAGCACAGGCCCTCCTGGGCCCCATGCCCCCTACCCTCCACCATCCGTACCTCTTGGGCAGGTGAGCAAAGGGATCCTTGGCCTTCGGCTCAGCAGCCAGCGCCTGCTCACATTCATCCAGCTCCTCCTCGGGAGCAGGGGCAGCTGCCTTCTTCTCCTCTTTCCGCTCGGCCTGGGGCTTCTGCTTCTCTTCTCGAGAAGCTTTCTCTTTCCGTGGGGTGTCCTTTTTAGGCTGGCTCTCTGCAAACTTTTTAGCTGGTGCAAAGGGAAGGAGAAAAGTCAATGTCTGGTCTCTTTCCACAACCCTCCCAAGCCAGGCACAAGCAAAGTAATGGAGGAAAACTGCTGGGTGGGACAGCTAAGGGATCTAGACGCTACACTGCCTGCTACCAGTTCACAGTACATCCTTGAGCAAGAACGCAACCCTCAGCTACAGATACACGTGCATCATGATTCTACATATTAACACAAATGAATGGGAGCATGTGTGTGTATAAGACAAGTATCACAAAATACTAGCGGCTACGTGCAATGCCCTACGTTCTGTGGATCCACATAACCCAAAAGCTAGACAGGAAATCAAGGGGTTAAGACTGAGCAGACCAGTCCCCTGACCCTGCCTGCATGCTCCCCTACCTCCTCAGACTTACCATCAAATTGGGCCATTTTCTCACAGAGTTTCACCTCCCCCAAGACCGCCCGGAACTGGGGCTGGTTAATGCAGGTGAGAAACCAGCGGTTTGTATTAGAGAAGGCCTGGCGGAAAGGCGGCTCCAGAACCTGCCAGGATGCAAGAGTGGACATATCATCAGCGGAGGGAAAAATCCTGACGAGTTTCCAGTCAGAGCCCCTTGTTTCTTTCTACACCAAAGCTCCAGCTTCCTTTCAGCCCCCAGAACATCAGCTTTCCCTGGAGAGCTACTGCCCACTTACCTTACTAATCTCTCTCCTGCAGTCCAATCCAATTTAATGGATGCTTGGTCCCACCCTCTATTCAGTATGAATCTACCTGGTAGGAATATTTATATTGTGCCTTACTCCTTTTACAAAGCCATTTCATACCTATAATTTCACATGTCAATAAAACTTAAAAGACTGGGACCAACAGAGAACTACAAACTACTCACTTTGCCAAGCAAATAATGAAAACTATCTATATGAACTATGTGATGTGTGAGAGATATATACATGCATCAAAATTCAGAAAGTAAATATTCAACAGCAAAATAGTTTCAGAATAACAGAGTGCTTAAACTCAGCTTCATGAAAAATTCATCTACCATTTTTTCCATTTGCCAAGATCAGAGGGAAAATAATCCTGTCAAGGATACATCACAGTCAGCTCTGTAGTGCTGGTTCTGCAGTACTTGGGTTCAAATCCTACTCCACAACTTCCGGGCTAAATTTCTTTCACCCACACAACAAGCAAAGACTCACTAAGATTGTCCTTGTTACGCCCTGGCACAGGCTCTGACACGAAGTAGGTGCTTTATTCTTTGCTGTTATCACATTACTATTCTGGTCCAGCATCAGTCCAAGAGCTGCTGTTTAGGAACCAGCCATGTGCCATCTTTAACCCAATAACCTCAACAGCGATTATTCCTACCCTGGTTTTATAGCTTCCACAGGGTGAAAAAAGAGGACTAAACGAATCCACACACATCCTCCCCACAACAACCAGTTAAGTAGTGAAGCCAAGAACTGATCCTAGTTTTGCCTCCAAAGATCTTGATGCTGAAGCTATCACCTCTACCTCTGTCTTCACAACTAAGCACAACTGGGCAACCTGAGAAACATGGGAACAAACTAAACACATTAGCTGCCAAACAGAAATTAAGGGCAATAGAACAGGATCAAACTTCTCAGAAGGAGAGAAAGCAGTCATGGTGTAAGAAGACAGGGTTAGAGGGTCTCTGGAAAAAGAGAACCAGGCACTTTCTTGACATGAGAAGCCATTTTTGGCCTAAGCCATTTTATGATCTGAACCTCGCTGTAATGCTTGTCCTTGAACAGGTCTTTGTAATTAATGATCTTAAGGGAACAAAAGAACGCAGAAACTGGGAATTCCCTGGCGGTCGGGTGGTTAGGACTCCGCGCTTCCACTGCAGGGGGCACGGGTTCGATCCCTAGTCGGGGAACTAAGATCCTGCATGCTGCATGGCATAGCAAAAACAAACAAACAAACAAACAAAAATGCGGAAACAACTGTTATCAGGCAAGAGAAATAACAGCAGCAAAGACAGTGTATCAGTAGTAGACTCCCAGTTCTGTTTCAATAGTAAAGATTAGCCTGAAGCCCTCAACTACCAGATCAACTGGAACCTAAGGGGTGATGATGATGACATTTTCTGACCCTCATGAATTCAATCAGCTAAAGCTCAGACTGTCAACCACCCAAGGCCCAATCATGAGTACGCATGTACCCTTAGCTTAAAAATTTCCCCAGTTTTGCTATTGGGAAAGATCCCTGGTGTTTTCCTTTCTTGTTGAAAGTAATCAATCCTTCCTTATCCTGATCTTTGGCTTCGCTGGGTCTTCTGGCTCAATGCCCATCAAGAGGCCAGTCCGGTTCTCTGTTAACAGTGGTACTCAATCCTGGAATTCCTGAAGACTAGCTGTTGCCTCAGACTCCCTCACATCAGCAGGATACAGATAACCTGGCAGGCCTGTCACTGTTTCTAGTCCCCACCTACCCCGTCAACCCAGATTCTTTATAAACTTCACCTGTTTATAAAGCCACAACAGGGTGCAGACAACTGTGATGTCAGCCAGCGTCACACGTTCGCCCACCAGAAAAGTCCTTGTCTTCAAGTGAGCATCCAGCAGCCCCAGAATTCGCCTCACCTCCTCCTTTGCATTCTCTGTGGCCTATTGATTTAAAATGGTCAGACTTGGCAGTGGGTACCAACCCTTGTCCCTGCCCTTCTCCCCCAATAATAACTAAGGTAGCTGTTCCACTGAGTCCTGGCTCCTTCTAAATGTATCGCAAATGAAGCTCTCAATGTTAAATTTCTTCATGGCGCAGTCTGGCTTCATTTCCCACTGTATTGATCGTAGGCATATATCTTTCAATTTTAGAAGGAACCTTAGAGGTCATCTGGTCTAACCACTCCCTTACCATTTGGTACAACCTTTCTAAAGCAGAGGCCTCTCGTCTGGCCACTCAGACCTCCCACCTCCACTGGGTCTGTCTGACAAAGAATCCATATACCATCAACAGCCCAGCGCTCCAAACTGAAAGCTCAAAGATTAGGTATTTATTATGCACATATTCTTGGCATCACCCTTCCTCAATCTTTTTTATTTCTTCCTCCCTGATACTGAGGAGCTGACGCCACCCCTGCTCTTAGTTTCTCCCCAGGTTCCAAGGCTCACCTGCTTGTTGTGGTGCATGATGCCCAAGGTGGGGAACACCCAGGTACTGGCTGGGGGAACTATGTCGCTATCAGCAAAGCTCACCCACTGCACCACCTGGGCTGCTGCTTCGGGAGTACTTCCCCGCAGCTCCTCGTTGCTCACTGCAGAGGCGGAACATAAAGGTCAGAACTTTGGGGCTGTGTCAAAGCCAGTGCAGGTCCCTGAAAATTCCTCTCCTTGCCCGCTCCAGCTCCCCTCACCCTCTCCTGCACCCCATCACCTCCAGACCCTCCCATTCCCCAGCCACTGCAGATTACCATAGTAGGCAATGGCATTGCTCTCGAACACACAGAATCCATCGTCACCCTCAAAGGCTGGAACCTGGGGACAAAGCAGTCATAAGTAAATACACAGCAGTTTCTCACTAGTCAAGCCCAGGGGCTCAATCGTTTTGAATAAAGTTTTTTATACAAGGCTGAGAACCCTTGCTGACCAAACTCTTGACACTATCTGAAACTTAAGAACCAAAAGTGTATGAGTAACTTACCGTCTCCTACAATCTGAACTCACACAAGAGACCCCCAAAATTTAGATATTAGATGTTTGTATATAACCTCAGTCAAATAAGCAAAAGGCAAGAAACCCGAGTCCGATATTTGTCTATATTATCCCAAGTATTAGAGTACTCCCCCACTGCACTTGATCTCTTCTACATGTAGCATGGTTATTTATCTATCTCTGTAAGCCCCTTGGGGCAAGAATTCTACTCATGGCAAATATTTGATCTATTTGCACTGAAATCAGTCAAAACTGATCCTCTCTCCCACAAATACAAAGAAGCCTGTGAACTTCATAGGAAATGACTGAATAGCTGTGTACTATTTTTAACAAAGAAATCACAACTGTCTCAAAATAAAAGTTTTTTTAAGTCTCTGAAACATGAAAAAAAAAAAAAAGTAACATGGAAAGCTCCGTTTTAAAGATGGAGGTCATCTTCAGAGTGATGGAATCTCAGTTCTCCTTGGGTTCTCAGGACCAAAGGCCCCTCTCCACTTTCCTACTCACCTTGCCAGCAGGAAATTTACGGAGGAATTCGGGGGTACGGTTGGTTTGGCCAAAATGGAAGTGGGGTGGTGCGGAGAGCACGCGGACCTGAGCCCCGCTGTACTGAGCGGCAATGAGGGCCTTGAAGGCCCTCCAGTTTTCAGGATATGTGTACAGGGTCTGTGGGGAAAAGGCGGGGAATAAGCCATTAATGACTAGAAGGGTCCCAGTCCTAAGTGTTACCCGGGAACAACTTCCCCGAGTAATCCCAATCTGCTTCGACTCACTCTTTTACTCCCTTTGCTGAACCAAGTTAGTTCTTCAGTATCTGCAGTCTTGTGTAATCAGAGTCCTCCAAAATACGAGGAGAGAACTACACACCAACTGCTAAATAAAGCTTGTTGACAGATGTGACCTTCCGTAAGGACGTCTCTGGAAGCGTTCTCGTCCCCTCAAATACATCTCTAAGAAATGCAGAACTTCTAGCTCCCTCAGACTCCATCTGCCGACAAATACACGCCCCTCCCTTCCCAGAGCCCTTGTTCATTCATTGATGGTCACTGAGCGCCTGCTTACTCTACTGAGCCGCTCACCCTTCAAAAGCATCACCCTTGTTTCCAAGACACTCACACCAACCAAGACATTTCCAAGTCCCCTCCGAACAGCCACTTAGAGACCGAATGGCATCTTCTCTTCCTAAGCCAACTCGGTCTCCCTAAAAAACCTTTCATTCCTTGTCACGCGTACCATCCCTCCGGTCCTGTCCCGCAGTGAGTTCCCAGGGGTTTCCTTCTCTCCTTCTATTAACATGGCCAGCGGGGTCCAACTGGTCTGACTCCAGCGTCCGGAGGCTCCTCTCGCTGCCAAACCTCCCCGCAGGACGACCCTTAACCGTGGCCAGATGTACGTGCCCACAAAGACCCTCCTCTTCCCTTGTCCCTCCTGTTGCCCCACAAAACGATCGCAAAAGTTCTGTCACCCTGCCCGGATCCCACGTCTCGAGAAGGCAACGAACCGAACTCCGTTCTCAGGTCCCAGACTGCCAGGATCTGGCATCCCTCTTCTCTTCTACCCCAGACCCTTCCACCTCTTTGGCCTCCCAGAGCCCCAGCCTCAGTTCCCCTCCGGGGCCTGGAAGCCCTAATCTCCAACAGTACGGTCTCTAGACCCCGGATCAGTTCCCCACTCGGCTCCAGAAACCCTCTGACGCCGACTGGACCCACTCCGGCAGAGGATGGCGTCGGATAGGGTGACCTGGATTGCCAGAGCCGGCAAACTTACCCCAGCCGCCATGGTGATTCCGCAGAGAAAGGGGGTGGGGCTCTTCGCGCTGCCGCAAAGTAAGCCGTCAGGGAGAGAACGGTGCGGGGTGGGGGTGGGGGTGCGGAGAGCCGTGGAGAAACAGCAGCCGGAAAGCGAGGACGGCATAGAAGGCTTACGCACGACAGTTCGGTATCCCGCGGCAGCTGAAAGGAAACAGGAGGTGGGGCCTGGGACCTGCGCGTAAAAAGCTCGCGCCTGCGCGGTGAGGGAGGGCCAATCCGAGTCCCGACATGGAGGTAGCAGGCGTGGAGGGTGGGGAGACTGTGAGAACTAGCTGGAAAGCCGCCCCTCTGCAGCTACGTGGCAGAGCTGCCAGCCCGGAATCGCGCCGGGCCCCAGAGGCGTTTCCCTCCGGGTCGCGGGGCCCGCGGTGATTTGATGGAGGTCCTGCCAGACCCCCTAACATCGTGGTTGTGTGACACTCATAGGAGCGGAAGCAAGTGCGTGGAGGTGGCGGGGTGCCACGTTCCTTTTGTTCCGGCTCTTTCCAGAGGAGAGCTTGTACATCTAACCCGAGCCCAAGTCCGAAGCCCTCTGTAAAAATGAGGTTTTTTTCCATTAAACGACCTTGTAGCTCAAGGATGCTGTTACTGCTTAGAAGTGGCACTAGTCTTTGGGCCTGCAACAAGGGAGGGGCTGAGGGAGAGCCCAGCCACGTCCTGTCACCCCGGAAGGGCTGACAATTCAATGGATGGGTCGCCCTTTACCCATGCTCAGATCTGAACCCAATTTAAGAACAGGATGAATTCTATTAAGTGAGAGAATGAAAAACGCTGAATCCAAATTTCAAGCCCTGTCACCATTCATAACTCTGGGCAGTAAGGTAAATGTGGAAGCAAACTTGGTACTTCTCAGGTGCTGCTCAAGCCACCCACCCAGCACTCCATCTTTCCAGAACTCTACTGAGTGGGTCCAGGTGCCAGACACACACTCCTCCTGGGCTCTGAAGGAAACATACTGAGAGACCTATTTTAGGGTGGCAAGAGAGGGTACCTGTGAGAGGCTGCTTTAAGCACTGGGGGAAGGAGGATTATTACCAGGTGGAAATTAGCAGAAACTAGTGTTTATTATTAAACTAGCAGCTTTATTGCCCTTTAGGGTCCCCATCTTCACTTGAGCAGGTTTCGAAGTGCTTGAGGGAGGAAAACCTGTAAGAAATGATGGAGATCAGGGAACAGGCCTTGAGAATCCCGGAGTGGGGTCACAGTGAGAGTCTGGTCAGCCTGGGAGACAGACACCACGAAGGTCAGGAGTGGCTCAGCCCCTGGCGCCTGTTCAGTACTGCTCAGGCCTCTCAGCTGCCGCGTGACCTGAGCTTCAGTTGCCAGCCACTCTGCTCCTGTGCCAGCACCAGCTCCAACTCCTTCCTTGATTTGCTGCTGCAAGCGTCTTCGGGCACGCCGCCGCCCCTGCCACACTCGGTGGCACAAGGCACAGCGCCAGCCCACTGAGGAGAGCGACACCCCCTTCCCTGCCTTGGCCTGAGACCCTTCTCGGGCTGCCTCAGGTCCTCTGGGCCCCTGTTCAGCCAGCGCTGCGGGGCCTGACTGCCCCTCTTCTCCAGTGCCTAGATGCTTTCTGGTCATCGGGGCCAGCTCCCCTGGCTGCCCAGGGCTCCTCATGGCCCAGTCTTGCACTGACTCTCCAGCCTCTATCGCCATTTCTTCCACCCCATCTTCACCGTGGCCCCCTGCACGTCCCTGCTGTTCCTCCTGGCCCCCCTCACAGCTTTTTTTCTGTCCGTCTAGTTTCAATCTTTTGCTTGTCCCTCCCTGGGGAGGCTCCCCAGTTCCACCTCCCTCTGACCGCAGTCTCTTGGTTCCCTGCTCTATATGGCACCCCAAAGCCTCCTGTAACACCTGGGCCAGGGCAGCAGTGAGCTGGGTGAAGGGAGCGGGGGGTAAGGGGATGGGTGTTGCAGACAGCAGGGAGCTGGGGGAGCTGGGCTGCAGAAGGGGAAGCAGCCCCCAGTCCCGACCCCGGGAGGAACGGCACTGGTACTGGAGGCTTCGGCAGTAACTGGCTGCTGCTTGGCAGCAGTTCTGTAGCCGCCCGACCACCCGGCTGGTCACATTGGCTGCCACATTGTGACTCAGGTCAAAGGGGTCCTGGAGGTTCATGGGACCGAGGCGCAGACCCTCCCAGAGATCAGAGGGCAGGCCCCCTGCCACAGGCAGTGCCCGACCCTCCCGCAGGGACAGCAGTGAGCCACGAAGATCCCAACAAGAGACGCAGGAGAAGAACTGGGCCAGCAGGGAACCTGGAGGAAGAGAAAGACCAGGGAGAAGGGCTCACTAGGAGGCCAGAAGTGAGATCAGCCCTGTGCCAGAGCCATTCCCTTAGCTGGACTTTCTTTTTCCCTCCCAAGTGGCTCAGAAGAGTGCCAGAGCCAGGCTCCTCTCATCCCTATAAACAAGAGGTCAGACCTCTCTCCCGTGGTGCCCCCAGATACTGCCCCTTCCCCTTGCCAGCAGCATGACCTTGGGCAAGCCACTTCATTACTCCAAGGCATGGTCTCTTCACCTGCTAAGTAGCAATAACAATATTAGCTACCCCACGAGGGTGCTGTGTGCCAGTAACTGTGTCATTAGCACCATTTATTAGCCCTCTCCCAGCCTCCCCAAACTCACTCAGGGGCTCCTTATTGGTGCTGGGCTCCAGTCTCGAGGCATCCCTGGGAAAACTACAGTCCCAGCCATCAACCTCCACCTGTTCGCCCTCACCTATGAAAGTAAAAAAGGTGAGGGTGAGCCTGGAAGCAGGAAGATTAAGGGGGGGCGGGGGAGGGTGGATATGGGAGTGATAGCAGAGATCTCATTCTCAGGGAAGCTCAATATGTCTAAGTGAGAGGAGGAAGAGAGATGAAGCTCACGAGACAGAGCGGGTGGAGGCCGGGCTACTGTACCTGCTTTCTGGGTGAGCTGGGACACAGTGGGCAACACAGGAGGGTCCCTGGTCTGAAGGAAATAGATCACGAGCAAGGTCAGGGCGTAGTTATTGAGAAGCGGGCCACTCCCTGGGTAAATAATCAATTAATTCCGGTTAGATTAGAGGCGGGTCTGATCCCCTCCTTGGCAGTTTTCGCAACCCCGGTCCTTCTCTCCCTGAGTCCCTGCCTTTGCCCCGACACGAACAGAGCCCCAAGTCTGTCCTGATTTATTCTCACCTGACAGCCCTCGACCCTGAGCCCAGCAGCGCAGAGTGTACACAAGGGGCCGTACTCGCCCATCCAGCTCAGAGCAGAGGCTCAGGAAGCGGGAGTTATGCAGGGCCAGCCTGGGACAGAGGGGGGGACAAGGGTGTTAGGGCTCAGGAACCTACCACCCCCAGCTCTCATTCCAGGCTTGTGTAATGGGGGCCAGATGGAAGAAGGCCAACAGAGGGTTTCCCGAGGAGTTTTCTGACATGGTCTGGAGAGAGTATGTACAAAAGAACATCAAATGTGTCTGGGAAACACGACATCCTATAAATGTCTTAGACAGTTACAGAGCATGTTATTGTAAGACTGATCAGAGCCTTTACTATGCAAAAAAGATAGGAAGGGAGGGAGAAGGAGGAAAGAGGAAGTGGGGGAGAGGGAGGGAAGGGAGAAACCTGCCTGTGTTTAACTCAGCATTTCCCAATGCTAAAACTTATTCACCATGGATGGAACTCTTTCCTAAATCCTTAAAAACAGTATCCCAAGAAACACACTTTCCAAACACTGAAATGAAAGCCAGACATGAGATGAGCATCAGAAAGAGAGACAGGACCAAAGAAGGACAACCTCAAGGCTCAGCTGGTGCAGGGCACCCTCCTCAACCTCCCCAGAGTGCCCATCTGGCCTTCCCCGCCGCCCCCCAAACAAAGGTACCGGTTACTGAGGGAGACGTCACCGTGGAGACCTGAAGGCCGATGGCAGAACTTGACCACAGGGCGTCGGGCAGAGGGCACAGTTTGGACTCGGTACGCTCCAGGGACACAGCCCCGAAGAATGGATCCCACCAGCTCCAGCATGGCTCCCCCTTCTGCTTTCTCCCCCTTCAGGGCCTCTGCCAGTTCCATGGCCTTCCCCAGGTCCCCCTCTCCCCGGTCCTCCTGCAGTGGCGAGGATGGAGGCAGGGACTGGGGAGAGGCGAGGGTCTCAGAGGCCAAAGCAGAGTCTGGAGTCTGGGGTGCCAGGGAGGAGGAAGGGACTTCACAGTCCAGGGCTTCCGAGTCTTGGGGAGAAGCTGGAGGCTGTGAGTCTGGAGGGGAGGCTGGGGTGCAGGCCAGGGCTTGAGGATCCAGTGGGGACGCAAGGGCCGAGTCCAGGGATGGAGATTCTGCAGGCTTTGGGGCTGGCTGTGGATGGAAAAGAGCTGAGTAACTACCTCACCTGCAGTCCCCTAACCAGGGAACATTCCATCCCTAAGATATATCTATTACTGCTTCTCATGTGCCAGGCCCTATTCTAAAGGCTTTATAAATATCAACTCATTTAACCTTCACAAGCCTTTTTTAAAATTAACCTTTTAGGGCTTCCCTGGTGGCGCAGTGGTTGGGAGTCCGCCTGCCGATGCAGGGGACACGGGTTTGTGCCCCGGTCCGGGAAGATCCCACATGCCGCGGAGCGGCTGGGCCCGTGAGCCATGGCCGCTGAGCCTGCGCGTCCAGAGCCTGTGCTCCGCAACGGGAGAGGCCACAACAGTGAGAGGCCCGCGTACAACAAAGAAAAAAAAAAATTAACCTTTTAATGCCATAAAATAAACGGTCAGTATTTTACAAAAACGTTATTGTCATGAAAAACAAAAAAAGGCAGAGGAACCGTTCCAGATTAAATAAGACTAAAGAGGGAATTCCCTGGTGGTCCAGTGGTTAGGACTCCAGTGCACTTCCACTGCAGGAGGCACGGGTTCGATCCCTGGTGGGGGAACTAAGATCCGCAAGCTGTGAGGTGCAGCAAAAAAGACCCCAAAAAACAAACAACAAAAAACTTTTGTGGGCGAGAGGTATATGGGAACTCTGTACTTTCTGCTCAATTTTGTTATGAACCTAAAACAGCTCTAAAAAATAGTCTATTTAAAAAGTAATGACCCTTTCCTATTCCCAAGGCAGGATCTGTACATTAATGTTAGAAAACACAGATAAGCAAAAACATAACCCATTATCTCCCCGAGTAAGATATTATACATGCTATTTTGCAATCTGGTTTTTTTCCTGTTACAAATGCCATTTATCCCATGTTGATTCATTTTATCCTATCCAATATCCATACACATTCACATTTCTCCAATTATAATAACTCTTTCAGGCAGGTCCTATTACCCCATTTTATAGATGAAGAATTAAGGCACGAGAGGTCAAGTGTTTGCCCAGACATGACCATTTCCACTGACTCTTCACAGCTGCCTCCACGGTCACATACCTGGGGCTCGTCCAAGTCCCCCAGATCCAGGAAGAGGTCAAGATCACAGCCATGGACGTCAAAGCTGTTTATGGAAGAGCCAAAAGGATGGACCACACAGCCTGGGTGCCGAGCAGAGAATAAAGGTCAAGAGACACTGCAGGGAGTAAGTGGTGGAAGAACAAAATGGGGCACAAAGATGGAAAAGCAGGCAAATGAACACCACTAGCTTAGGGAGGACTGGGGATGCAAACACAGGGGAGGAAGGACAGGAAGGGCTCAGACACAGTGAGGGAGGTGACTCACCAGGGAAGAACTCTGTGAAGACCTCCTGCACCAGGGCCACCACGAGGCTCCGAAGCTGCCGCTCGGCCTCAGACAGCTCCCTCAGCCCCACGAGCTTCAGCATTTGTGCCTCCACGTCCGGGGCCTCCGCTAGTGCTTTTGCCAGCTGGTGACTGTCGGGGGCCACTCCTTTGGGGGACTTGGAGGCTGGGCTCTGGAACTCTTTCTGCTCCCGTGGCCGGACCCTCAGGCGACGTCCTCCCAAGCTGTGCTGGGGCTGTGAGAGGACAGCTTCCCGGGCACCCACGTCCCCCATCTCCACAATGGCAAACACTCCCTGTCAAACCACAACAGGGACAATGATGATGGTTTTAGAACCTAGAATCCAAACACATGGTCTGACAGTGGGTGAGAATCTTTACAATGGGGACCACCATATAAACTGGGAAATTTGTTTGCTGTTTTGATAACATCAGAGAACATATTTATTTATTTAGGCCACGCCTCGAGGCTTGTGGGATCTTAGTTCTCCTACCGGGGACTGAACCTGCGCCCTCGGCAGCGAAAGCATGGAGTCCTAATCACTGGACCGCCAGGGAATCCCCACCAGGGAACATATTTAGAAAAGCAATTGTCTCCTTCACTCAAATCGCATGCATTTTATTCTCACCCAAGCCTGCCTCTGAAAAACCTCATTTTACCTATTTTGTAAAACCCCAGTCTTCCCAGTGACATTTCACTGGTAAGACTAGGACTCAGGCCCTAACTCTTCCTGCTTTAATTAGACTCTTTTAATATTGACAATCCACGTAATGATCACTGTGTTACGCATAACTCTAAACACGTAAACCCTGTCTTCAACGGCCTTACCAGCGATATGACAGCAGTGCTGCTATGATTTGGTTGAGTTTAATGACATTCACTGGGTCGTGTTCTTTAAGGCAAAACGTTAGCAGGAGCAGAAAAACTATGACTGCTCTGGCAAAAGGCCATATTCTTTTATATTCCCTTCAGTGGCGAAGCTAGAACCGCATCCTGCTTATGCAAAGGTACTCTCTACAGTGATCAAGACAGTGTGGTACTAATGACAAAACTTTAGGGAGACTCACTGAGGAAAAAGAGAGAAGCCTCTGATAAATAAAATCAGAAATGAAAGAGGAGAAATAATAACGGATACCACAGAAATACAAAGGGTAAGAGAATATTATGAGTATGAAAAGCTATACACCAACAAACATACAAAGGGACAACCTAGAAGAAAGGGACAAATTCTTAGAATCACACAACCTTCCAGGACTGAATCATGAAGAAATGGAAAACCTGAATAGACTGATCACGAGTAAGGAGACTGAAACAGTAATCAAAAAGTTTCCCAAACAACAAAAGTCCAGGACCATCGAAGACTTAATACCTATCCTTCTCAAACTATTCCAAAAAATTGAAGAGGACGGAACGCTTCCTAACTCTTTTTTTTTGGCGGGGGGGTACGCAGGCCTCTCACTGTTGTGGCCTCTCCCGTTGCAGAGCACAGGCTCCGGACGCGCAGGCTCAGCGGCCATGGCTCACGGGCCTAGCCGCTCTGTGGCATGTGGGATCTTCCCGGACCAGGGCGCGAACCCGTGTCCCCTGCATCGGCAGGCAGACTCTCAACCACTGCGCCACCAGGGAAGCCCCCTAACTTATTTTTACAAGGCCAACATCACCGATACCAAAACCATACAAAGACAGCACAAAAAAAGAAAACTATAGGCTAATATCTCTCAGGAACATAGATGCAAAAATGCTCAACAAAGTATTAGCAAATCCAATACAATAATACCTTAAAAGGATCATACACCACCATCAGGTGGGATGCAGGGATGGTTCAACATCCGTGACTCAATCAACAAGACACATACTTTAACAAACTGAAAATAAAAATAGGATCATCTCGGGCCTCCCTGGTGGCGCAGTGGTTGAGAGTCCGCCTGCCGATGCAGGGGATACGGGTTCGTGCCCCGGTCTGGGAGGATCCCATATGCCGCGGAGCGGCTGGGCCCGTGAGCCATGGCCGCTGGGCCTGCGCATCCGGAGCCTGTGCTCCGCAACGGGAGAGGCCACAACAGTGAGAGGCCCGCATACCGCAAAAAAAAAAAAAAAAAAATAGGATCATCTCAGTAGATGTAGAAAAAGCATTTGATAAGATTCAATACCCATTTATGATAGAAACTCAATAAAATGGGTAGAGAAGGAATGCACCTCAATATAATAAAAGTCATATATAGCTAACATCATACTCAATGGTGAAAATCTGAAAGCTATCAGGAACAAGACAAGGATGCCCACTGTCACCACTCTTATTCAAAACAGTATTGAAGTCCTAGCCAGACCAATTAGACAAGAAAAAGAAATAAAAGGCATCAAATTGGGAAGGAGAAGCAAAACTATCACGATTTGCAGTTGACATGACTTTATATATAGAAAACCTTAAAGACTCTACCAAAACCCATTAGAAATAATAAATGAATACAGTAAAGTTGCAGGGTACAAAAATCTGTTCTCTTCCTATATGCTTCCTATATGCTATATGCTATATGCTAGCAGAAAGAAAAATAAAGAAAACTACGATCACAGCAAAAAGAATAAAATACCTAGGAATAAAATTTAAGGAGGTGAAAGACATATACACTGAAAACTATAAGACACTGTTGAAAGAAACTGAAGAAGACACAAATAAATAGAAAAACATTCCATGCTCATGGATTGGAAAAATTAACATTGTCAAAATGTCCTAAGGCAATCTACAGATTCAACGCAATCCCTATCAAAATCCTAAGGACATTTTTCACAAAAACAGAACAAAAAATTCTAAAATTTATAGGAACCACGAAAGACCCCAAATAGCCAACGCAATCCTGAGAAAAAAGAACAAAACTGGAGGTATCACACTCCCTGATTTCAAACTATATTACAAAATCATAATAAGCAAAACAGCATGGTACTGGCAGAAAAACAGACACACAGATCAATGGAACAGAACTGAGAGCCCAGAAATAAACCCACATGTATATGGACTATTAATTTACAACAAGGAGCAAAGAACATACAATGGAGTAAGAACAGTCTCTTCAATAAACAGTGTTCAGGGCTTCCCTGGTGGCGCAGTGGTTGAGAGTCCGCCTGCTGATGCAGGGGACACGGGTTCGTGCCCCAGTCCAGGAAGATCCCACATGCCGCAGAGCGGCTGGGCCCGTAAGCCATGGCTGCTGAGCCTGCGCGTCCGGAGCCTGTGCTCCACAGCGGGAGAGGCCTCAGCAGTGAGAGGCCCGTGTACCGCAAAAATAAATAAATAAACAGTGTTCAGAAAACTTGACAGCCACATGCAAAAAATGAAACTAGATCACTATCTCACATCACACACAAAAATAAACTCAAAATAGGGCTTCCCTGGTGGCGCAATGGTTGAGAGTCCGCCTGCCGATGCAGGGAACGCGGGTTCGTGCCCCGGTCCGGGAAGATCCCACATGCCGCGGAGCGGCTGGGCCCGTGAGCCATGGCCGCTGGGCCTGTGCATCCGGAGCCTGTGCTCCGCAACAGGAGAAGCCACAACAGTGAGAGGCCCGCGTACCGCAAAAAAAAAATAAATAAAATAAAATAAAATAAACTCAAAATAGATTAAAGACTTGAATGTAACACTTGAAACCATAAAACTCCTAGAAGAAAACACAGGCAGTAAGCTCTTTGATACTGGTTTTAATATCTTTCTAGATATGTCTCCTCAAGCAAGAGAAACAAAAGCAAAAATAAACAAATGGGACGACATCAAACTAAAAAGCTTCTGCACAAAAAAGGAAACCATCAATAAAATACAAAGACAACCCACCAAATGGGAGAAGATACTTGCAAATGATATATCTGATAATGGGCTGATATCCAAAATATATAAAGAACTTACACAGCTCAACCAAAATTTTAAAAACAAAAAGACTGGACTTCCCTGGTGGCACAGTGGTTAAGAATCTGCCTGCCAATGCAGGGGACATGGATTTGAGCCCTGATCCGGGAAGATCCCACATGCCGCGGAGCAACTAAGCCCGTGCGCCACAACTACTGAGCCTGTGCTCTAGAGCCCGCGAGCCACACTACTGAGCCCACGTGCCACAACTAATGAAGCCAGCGCGCCTAGAGCCCATGCTCCACAACAAGAGAAGCCACCGCAAGGGAGAGCAGCCCCCGCTTGCCGCAGCTAGAGAAAGCCCGTGCACAGCAATGAAGACCCAACACAGCCAAAAATAAAAAGGTTAAAAAAAAAAAAAAAAACTACAATGAGATATCACCTCATGCCTATTAGAATGGCTATTATCAAAAAGGCAAGAAATAAGTCTTGGCGAGGATGTGGAGAAAAGGGAACCCTCGTGCACTGTTGGGAATATAAAGTGGTGCAGCCACTATGGAAAGCTGTATGGAGATTCCTCAAAAAAATTAATACTAAAATTACCATTCAATCCAGCAATTTCACTCCTGGGTTATTATACAAAGAAAATGAAAACGCTAATTTGAAAAGATATATGCACATACATATATGTATGAAATGAAAGAGGAGAAATAATAACGGATACCACAGAAATACAAATACAGTATGACCACGGAGCACATCACCACTGCAGCATTATTTACAACAGCCAAGGTGTGGAAACAACCTAAGTGCCCCTGAATGGATGAATGGATAAAGAAGATGAGGTGTATATATAAAATAGAATATTACTCAGCTACTAAAAAAAAAAAATCTTGGGCCTCCCTGGTGGCGCAGTGGTTGAGAGTCCGCCTGCCGATGCAGGGGATACGGGTTCGTGCCCCGGTCTGGGAGGATCCCATATGCCGCGGAGCGGCTGGGCCCGTGAGCCGTGGCCGCTGAGCCTGCGCATCCGGAGCCTGTGCTCCGCAACGGGAGAGGCCACAACAGTGAGAGGCCCGCGTACGGAGAAAAAAAAAAAAAAAAAAATCGTGCCATTTGCAATAACATGGATGGACTTTGAGGGTATTATGCTAAGTGAAATGAGTAAGACAAAAAAAGACAAATACCATATGATTTCCCTTATATATGGAATATAAAAAACAAACAAAAAACAAAATAAATGAACAGGGACTTCCCTGGTGGTCCAGTGGGTAAGACTCCACACTCCCAGTGCAGGGGGCCGGGTTCAAGCCCTGGTCGGGGAACTATATCCCGCATGCATGCCGCAACTAAGAAGTCCGCATGCTGCAACTAAAAGATCCCACGTGCCTCAACAAAGATCCCGCGTGCTGCAACTAAGACCTGGCACAGCCAAAATAAATAAATAAATAAACAAACAGTTTTTTTAAAAAATAAAGTACTATATATACCATAAAAACATCTATCGTGGGCTTCCCTGGTGGCGCAGTGGTTGAGAGTCCGCCTGCCGATGCAGGGGACACGGGTTCGTGCCCCGGTCCGGGAAGATCCCACATGCCACGGAGCGGCTGGGCCCGTGAGCCATGGCCACTGAGCCTGCGTGTCTGGAGCCTGTGCTCCGCAACGGGAGAGGCCACAACAGTGAGAGGCCCGTGTCCCGCAAAAAAAAAAAAAAAAAAAAAAAAATCTATTAAATAGATAAATAAATAAATAAATAAATGAACAAACCAAACGAAAACAAACACATAGATACAGAGAGGAGTAGTGATTATCAGAGGGGAAGGAGCAGGGCAAAATGGGTAAAGGGGATCAACTGTATGGTGATGGATGGAAACTAAAGTTTTGGTGGTGACCACGCTGTAGGGTATACAGAAATAGAAATATAATGTTGTACACATAAAATTTATATAATGTTACAAACCAATGTTACCTCAATTAAAAAAAAATTTTTTTTTGGCCGTGCCGCACACCTCACGGGATCTTAGTCCCCTGACTAGGGACTGAACCCAGGCCCCGACAGCCAAAGCGCTGAGTCCTAACCACGGTACCACCAGGGAATTCCCAAACTATTTTTTAATTAAAAAAAAAAAAGACAGTGTGGTACTGGCATAGAGACAGACATTCAGGACTTCCCTGGTGGTGCAGTGGTTAAGAATCCGCCTGCCAAGGCAGGGGACAAAGGTTCGAGCCCTGGTCCAGGAAGATCCCACATGCTGCAGGGCAACTATGCCCACGAGCCACAACTACTGAAGCCCACTCTCCTGAGCCCATGCTCTGCAACAAAGAGAAGCCACCGCAATGAGATGCCTGTGCACCACAATGAAGGGTTAGCCCCCGCTTGCCACAACTAGAGAAAGCCCGCGTGCAGCAATGAAGACCTAACGCAGCCAAAAATTAATTAATTAATTTTTTTTTTTAAAGACAGACATTCAGATGAAGAGAATGTAATTGAGACTCCAGAAATAAACTCGTACATCTATGACCAACTGACTTTCAACAAAGGTGTTAAGACCATTCAATGGGAAAAGAACAGTCTTCTCAACTGGGATAACTGGATAACCACATGTAAAAGAATGATGTTGGACCCCTACCTCACGCCATATACAAAACTTAACCAGGGGGATGGCTTCACCAGCACACAGGCCTGAATCACAATTGGAAAAGGACAGATAATAGGTTCACAGTTTCTTTTTGGGGTGATAAAAAACATTCTGGAATTAGATCATATGATGGTTGCAGAATCTTGCAAATATACTAACAACCAATGAATTATATATCTTAATAATATATAATAGCAATTGACAATACAAGGGGGGGAAAGAAAAGGGGGTCCCCTGTCTACCCTCACTTCTACCCTATGTCAAACAGCACAAAGAACCAAAGTGAAACTACGGAGAAAGGCAGTCACTTGGGCCTGCCCAAGCGAATCTTCTGATTCTGAGGAATCACACAGCTCAACAGACTGCAGTGCAACACCAAATTTGCAGCCGAAGCCCCAGTTAGCAATTAGGTGTCTCTTTGCCTGGCCTTGTCTGTGTGCACGTATTTCTCTCAAGAACTGCACAAAAGGCATCAGGGAGGGCGGGATAAGCAGATTCAGAAGGATGTGTCCCTGCCATTTTTCTCCTCTCAATACCAGCATCCCCATCTAGAGCCACTATTTACCGAGGTCTTTTTTTTTTTTTTTGCAAGTTTTTTTTTTAGGCCGCACTGTGTGGTATGCAAGATCTTAGTTCCACGACCAGGGACTGAACCTGTGCCCCCTGAGGGCTTATTATTAACCGAACAGTTCATGTAAGCTATCTCGAAGTCTCATAAGATTCCTACAACAAGGTATGTATTATTATTCCCTTTTTACAAATTAAGCAGCTGAAACTCAGAGAGGTTAAGTAACTTGTGACTGCCTCCCAAGCAGGGACTCCCCCAAACCTCCAACTTCCCCAGTGATGATCTCAAGGAAATGTTATGGAGATTAAATAAGACATACAGTACTTAGCATATAATTGGTGCATAATAACTGCTCCATAAAAATTTTAGTCATTATTGTTATAATTATTGATAGAAGCCTCAAAAACTTGAGGTTTAAGTTCAGGAAAAGATCTTTCTTTACAATTGAAATAAATATGAACAAAAGTGGTGTCATTGAGCTTTCTGAAGAAGTCACCTGGGACAGACACTGCCAACTGCCCACCCAATATACATTCTCCCATCTTCCTTACTGAAAGAACCCTGCTTTTTGCTCAGAGGGACAAAGTGCCCAGCTAAAAAAACTTCATTTCCCAGGCTTCCCTGTAGCTAGGAGTAACCAGGCGATAGACAGAGTTCTGGACAATGAAATATAAGGAGATGTCTGCTGAAGAGGCCTCTGAGAAATATTTTCCTGGGAAATAAAGAAACCGGGGGAAGGGATCAGACTCAGATGACCCTAGCCTTTGATGGTCTGCCCTTCAACCTGCTGCTTCTTCTTGCTGGAAGATGTGGAACCAGCATAATCACAACTATGAAGTGAGAGCCATATGCCAATAATGACACAGCAGGAAAACAGTAAAATCTTGGATGGCCCAGGTCTGGACTTCTTGTTATAAGAGAACCATTGAACCCTGTTTGTTTAAACCATTGTGAGTCGGTTGCTTAATGCAATTTCTAAGAAAAACAGACCCCACGGCGTGGTAAGAGAAGACCTGGGCTGCTAAGTAGATTTGGGATCATCTAAGCCCACAAAACCAGAGTGTAGCCTCAGAGCTACAATATGACCACGGAGCACATCACCACAATGGCAAACTTCTTCCAGGGGACTAGAGAGACTCTGACAAAAGGTCGGCATGGAAGCAAGACAAAAAGGACCGCAAAGAACAAGTCTGTTTGTCTTGCATTGTCCAGAGGACAGGGTGTTCTGACCGGATGACCTCAGTACCTTTCAGCATAATTTAATAAACTGCTAGCTGGTTTATCAACCAGTTTCTTGAAGGGTTAGGATAGATCTCCCAATGGTGTGGTCTTAAAGCACCCACTTCACTGTAGTAGTTACTCATTTAATTGTCTACTTCCTCCACTAGACTGTAAGGTCTGTGCAAGCAGGAACCATGACTACCCTATGCACTACTCAGAATGCAGTTCTAAGCAGTGCCTAGTACAAAGTTAGCAGCTAATAAATATTTGGCAAATAAAAGACTGATTGAATAAATAAATGACCAACAAGTTCCCCAATGACTAATTCTGACGAACTGATAAAATCCAAGCAGGGGTGGGGGGCGAGGGTGAGAGACTCACAAAGCTGGACTAGCCCAAGTACTGGAGTGTCCACCAAGGGCAAGCCACATTAGGAACCAGCAGAAACAGGCTGCTGGTCTCCCTCCCCCATTTCTTTTGGTGTGTAGGACACCTGACTCATTCTTTACCCCCAGAGCCACTCACTCTACCTTGTCCTTGTCCATGACAACACTGGCCACGGGTCCAAATGCCTGGAAGTACTCAGAGAGCTGAGTAGAATCCACATCCCGGGGAAAGCCACTGACAAACACGCTTCGAAGTCCCTGGGCCTTTCGAGCAGCTCGTAGTTCTACCAGGTGCCGGTGCTTTCGGCCTCCCAGGTGGGCCTCTAGGCTGGGCCCTGCAAAGACAAACGTGAGGACAAAAACATCCGAATTGCTCTTCAGTGTACCTACCCCAACTTTGTTCTCGGCATACCTAGATCCTACTGATTCTGACAAAGTCCTGGCTCCTTGCAGCTTCCTCTCTTGTCCATTTGTCTATATAAAGCATTTTAAGTGGTTCCCAGGAGAACTGGCTGTACACAAGTATTTCTTTTTTTTTTTTTGATAGAAACACATTTCCTTTTTTTTTTTTTTTTTTTGGCTGCACTGGGTCTTCGTTGCAGTGTGCGGGCTTCTCATTGCAGTGCCTTCTCTTGTTGTGGAGCGCAGGCTCTAGGCGCACAGGCTTCAGTAGTTGTGGCACGTGGGCTCAGTAGCTGTGGCTCGCAGGCTCTAGAGCGCAAGCTCAGTAGTTGTGGTGCACAGGCTTAGTTGCTCTACGTCATGTGGGATCTTCCCGGACCAGGGCTGGAACCTGTGTCCCCTGCACTGGCAGGCGGATTCTTAACCAGTGCGCCACCGGGGAAGCCCCAAAAGTATTTCTTAAACCATCTACAAGTGCAAGGTAGAGCAACACCTGCACACTGTAAAGAAATTAACAGGTAACTTATCTAGGTCATTTATAGAAGGACTAAATAAAATCAGGACCCTAGACTATTTCCCATTTAACATTTCTGGGTATAGTATAGAGATTACAAGTGCAGGATCAGAAGTCACACTACCCAGAATCAAATCCCAGGTCTGTCAAGCTGTGCGAAATCTTGGGCAACTTACTTAACCTCGCTGTTCATGTCTCCTGAGGTACAAAATTGAGATAATAATAGTACCTACCACATTCATATTATTCATATATAGCACTTGCCTGAGAGTCTGGTACATGGTGAATGCGGGGAAACTTAGCTGATTTTAAAATTTTTATTACATTTTGAGTCAGCTGTTTGATGTCACCAATGTATATGTGGGGCCAGAGAAGACTATCCTGGATTTCTGGCTTGCCCTATTGGACAAGTGGTAGTGCCATTCACAAAGGAAAAGAATGAAAGATCATGTTCAGGGGAGATGATGATTCCAGACTTCAAAAGTGGAATATGAGGTTTCATTGAGACTCCTGCGCTGTCACAAAAGGACCTTGTCTCCTTTTCCAAACCCACGTTCCAAACATGCATACCATGCTACTTCACCCATCTCTGCCTTTGGGAAGCCCCTCTGTAGGGCTTCCCTCACTTTACTACTACCTTCTCTGTGACCCTGCAGCTTTCCAAACACATCTATAGGGTACTGAAATTGTCTCCATCTCTAGGTGGTGAGCTCCTTCATCTCTAAATCCCCTCTCCCCGCGCTAGAGCCCAGCGGAGTAGCAGGCACAAACGTAATATCCAACAGATGACGGTTAAAGAGGAAATAAAATAACGAAACTTCTGTCGTCGAGATTTCGGATACTGGGAAGCTGGGGTGTAAGGTGGTGGGACTCTCCCCCACTCTGTAATCCCTTCGGACAGCGGAGAGAAAACAGAGGTGAGACCCTACCAACCGACTTGGCAAGCACTATGACCTATAACCCTAACTTTCGCTAGGACCCAAAGACGAAAGCCCATAAACACCCCCCTCACTAGCCACCGCTTACGGTTGGCCGTAGTGACGTGGCAGAGGCAGCAGCGGAAACCCCCGCGAGGCAGCGGTTCGACATCCGAATCCACCGCAGCCATCACAACTGTCCGGTACTAACAAAACGCAACCACTTCGGCCACAACCGGAACTCGCTTCTACAAATTGCAACACGCTGGGAAGCAACTTCCGCCCGTCCGATAGGAAGTGACGTAGCCGTCGCCCAATCGCAAGGTACACTCCTCCGAAAACCGAGCTCTTTCCGCTCAAGGTTCCGTTTCCAGCCCGACTTAAGTCTCTACCAGCTTTAGGAATACCATCTACGATGCTTATCTGCATGCGGTAAGCCCATTGGTGTGCTCTGAGCTGTTCAGACGTTGATTGGCCCAAAGGTCGTGAATATTCATAAGGCAGCCACAGAGTGTGCCGGGTTTCTTGCCGGGCCCTCTGCTTGACGGCAAGCGGTTTCCCTGCTGGGTGGTTGAGAGCAGGCTGTGTCCTCCTTCAAGGGGCAGTAGAGACTGTATCCTCAACCCCATATTTACCTAGTGAATAAAGGCGGATCCTCCACGAAGCCCGCACTGTCCCTAAACTCCCAACCTCCTCAGGGCTGTTACCCTCTCCCTCTGCCGTCGGTCCTCTCCCAGAATGGGAGTTCTGCGACCTCTTCCTAACCCTGGTTGGGGAGCTCTGCCCCCACCGGGCACCTTCCGGACTCCACGGGCTACAGCCAGATCGCCTCTCTTCCGCGTTAGCGGGCTGCGTGGGGTGCACCCACCAGGAGCCAGAGCCACCGGCCCACTTAAAGGCATTTAGCGGAAACTGCTATGGTGGCAGCTGAGTGAAGACACTGGAGGGTGCTGCTTCCTCCTAGACTGTTATAGTGGTCAGTTCCGCCCGACACTACCGAGGTGTTGGCTCAGGCCAGGGTGGGAGTAAGAGAGCTAGGGAGGCCCCAGGGACAAGGACCATGAGATGGAGGGACCTATCAGCTGGGCTAAGCAGCTCCTGCTGTGTTTGATCAACCCACAGCTTTCCACAGCTTCCGGCTGTGGAAAGAGCAGCGGACCTGAGGCAGACATCTCAGGATCTAACCTTGAGCAAGTCACAACTGCTGAGGCTTTTCCCCATCTCTAAAGAAAGTGCTCAAGGAGCACACAGTAGACTTAACTTCCCGTTCTCTAAGGTGCTCCTCTTGTTGGGGCCAGCTCAAATGTCTAATCTGTCTCCCAAACTTAAAAAGAGAGGAAACAGCACTAGAGTGGTCCCCAATATCAAGGCAGTTGCTGAGGCTGCCCTTGGGGATCCTTGAAGCAGCAGTCTGTGCAAATACACCACAGAGCTAGGTGACATGATCCTACAATACACCCCAAAGTGGGCTACATCCTGTTCTGACCTCTAACAACTCCCAGAATCCCCTAAGTAAAAAGGAGAGGGGAGTAAGAGTTAGGAAATAAAGAAGCACCTTCACACACACACACACACACACACACACACACACGCATGCACACGGCAGAGAATAGCTGAGCCAGGAGGAGCTGAAGAAAACAGCTTTTTATTTGTTACTATAAGAACCAATTACAGAATCCAAGGTTAAAAAAACAGACAAAAGGTCTTTATTTCTGAGAACTGGCGTACAAAAGGCAGAGGGGACAAGGGGAGGAAAGGAAAGAGCGAGCATAGGCTGGGGTTGATACCAGCTTGGGGACCTCAAACTCCAATTAGGAAAGTCCGGACACCGGACAGGAAGAGAAACCCTCAATTAGAAAAAAAAAAAAAAAAAAAAAAAAGACATGGCAGTCATGGCAGTGCACGCCCCCCTCCCCCAACCAGATACCACCACCTGATATCTGTTTACTCTTCCCCTCCCCATCCCTTCACAAAGGGAGGCAAATTTTTAAAAAAATTTAAAAACCCTCCCCCCAAAACTGTCCAAGACAACTGTGGGTCCTACCCCCCCAAAACAGGCTAGGTTCCCACAATGGGCCAGTTCCTGCAGTCTGCCCTCCACCACCAGGCACGGAGAAGCACTGGAAGGGGACAAGCCTCCAAGTGCTAACACCAGAGGGCGTCCAACCCCTCCAAGGACACACTCGCTCCCTCCCTCCCTCCTTCACTCATTCCCTTTGATACTAAAGGGAAGGGAGGCTAGGTGCCCTGTGCACCCACCCTCTAGCTTTCAGCCCACCTCCCTTCCCCACAGATGCTCAATCTTCCAGGACAATGGGCTCACTGGTGCTGGCAGGATGTGAGGATGGAGGAAGAGGGACTGGGGGCCGCACTGCTATCAGTGGTGGCTTCACCTTCAGGGGCAAGTTGGGCCGGCGGGCAGCTCGCCGCATTTCCAGGTGAGTCAGAGCCTTCCGCAGGGCTCTGGCCAAGAAGAGAAGAGGGCAATAAAAAAAGCAAAGACCTTCAAGATGAAACCCCACATTCCACTACAATTCCACCTTCCAGCCCATTCCTTCCTAACATCCCCACCCTGCACCCAGTCTTCGTGGAGCTGGTCTTGCTCAGATACTCCTTCCTATTTCCTTTCCCATATCCACCAATCTAGGTTGTCAACCTCTCAGCCCCTCCCATGGAGGGCTCCCTACCTGGTATCTTTTGTGGCCACAAACACCACAGGATTGGGTGCATCAGCTGGGTTTAGTTTCTGACGCTTGGCTGCTGGCTGTGAGCTTGAGCGAATCCCTGAGGCCAGAGGCCTTCCATTGGCAGAGAAGGGGACTCCTGCCATCTGGAAAAGGATAGGGCAGCACAATGCGAGAGGGGACTCTCAGACACCTATCAGATATGAAAGCCCACCCAACTCAACCTGGCCCACTCCAGTCTGTCAACTCACAGTCTCATAGGCCCGTTTCACCATGATGCCCCCCAGTCCCCGGTTCTGGGTCAGCTGGTTTCTGTTGATCGGTGTCTTGGTACCCCGAGGTGTTTTTGGTTTCAGAGGTGCCTGGGCCACTGTCAGGGAAAAAAAAGAAAGGAAACCTTAGAGGACGTTCACACTTTCTCTTCTGTATGCATCCCCAAAAGCAGTGATGGGGGAGGGGTCTGGAGAGTAATCACCAGTATTTCAAAAGTCACACATGAGTATGATCTTATCAATCAGTATATAGTTATACTGGATAGCATGTGAAAAATAACATTTTTAACCTACAAAAGTACAGTCTGTTAGACTAAACCTCTTTGGACTCAATGGGAAAGAAAAAAGCAGGGGAAGAGAAGGATCTTGATGATAAAAGGACCGGGAGCCGGACACCACCCTAAAGGTTCCCCATCCTATACCCACCCTTACCCAGATCTTTGACGATAGTTGCCAGGGGGAGCCGCACCAAAGGGTGAATCTTCAGTGGAGTCTTGGCAGCCTTAGGGAGTCGAATGGAGCCTGGAGAACAAAGATGAACGCCTTTGAAGGGGCTTCCCTATTCAGGCCTCCTCTGGGGCCAGGAACCATGCCTAACCTCGTAACGAATCCTTGTGGCCTACTATCCTTACTACTGTCCTTAAACACCCAGAGAAACACTGGTCTCTGGCTAGAGCAACCCCAAACCTGCCACCAGCCCCAGCACTCCTGCCCTTACACTCTGCCTTGATGGCATTGGCATTGATGGGGGCATAAGGTCGTCGGGCAGCCCTCCTCGGTTGTAACAAGTCCCTGCACATGCGTCTGGCAAGACGGGTCAGCTTCGTGGTCTGGAGCAGGAATGTTTGCCTGTTCTTAGCCAGCAGCTTGGCCCGGTTGGCGCTGGTCGTATAGGGGGAGAGACTTTGGGCTTCGGGTCTGGATAAATGACCCCTCGAGTGTGGCTCCTGGAAGAAGGACATAGGAAAAGGAGGAGAACAGTCAGTCACCAAGGCTCCCTTCTTCCATTCTTGATGGAGGGTCTTTTACTCCTGCCTGATCTCTTTGCTGCCAATCGCGACCTGCCTGGCTCCCCAACCACTGTCTAGTACCACCCCACCCCCACCCCAGTCAAGCCATCACCTTACTGGAGCTGGGTGTTGTGGCCTTCGCTTAAAGCTCACATCAATTAGCTTACTGCTCTCCCCAACCTGTCCCTCATCATCCATCCTTACTGTGGTGCCCCGAGCAGCCCCCTCAAGCTGGGTTGGGGTCTTCAGTCCCCCGTACTTCTTCCAGTAGATCCAACAGGAAGCACAGAGGCGGCACTGCATGTTGGGTGGGCCCCAGGCATACCACTGGGCAGACTGTGTGGCTGCAGGAGCATGGAGAGGAGGGAATGGTCCGGAGGCCACCTGAGCCTCTCAGGTTGCTGGGTCAGAGCAAACGCCCGGCTCACCCCCGGCATCCCTATCCCTCCCTGGAACTCACTGTGGCAACTCTCACAAGTCAGGCCCTTCTGGAATCCAGCCCCATTCATGCCAGGTTTTGAGCCCACAGAGATGATCTGGTTTGGGTTTGGTTTGGTGCTAATGGGGGAGAAACCAGGAACTGGTCAAGGAAAAGAATCCACTTCCACTTTGTCTCTATAACTTGACCGCATCTCCGGCCCACCCCCCAATCACTTAGGAAAGCACAGGTTAGGGGCAGAGAAGGGAAACATGCCTGTCTCCCCTACCCATCACACTTACTAGGTGGGGATGTAGACTTGTTTTAGTTTGCTGTCTGCTTCAGCAGCTTTCAATCTTTTCTGCAGGAAGGAGAAAAAGTAAAAAGGATCAGAGCATCTCAGCAGGGAGGATGTCATCAACTTCAAAGGCAGAGGTGAGCAGGAGGCCTCTGGTCCAGCCTCCCCAGCCCAGACCTTACCTGCTGAATGTATCGGTCTGTGGTTTTCCACATGTAATAAAATTGAACTATGCTGGCCAGTGACTTCCAGGGTAGCTGAGGAGGCACAAGGAAGAAGGATGAGCTGCTGTCTGGCCCCTGGTCCTGGTTCCCTCACCTGTCACCTCTTCCACCTCTCCTCCTAGCCCCATCCACTTACAAAGTCCTGGCGAATATCATTGAAATCCTTCCCGTACTTCTCCAGGGCCTCCTCAAATAGCATAGCCTCTGAGGCTGACCATTCCTCCATCTCATCCCGACACAGCACCGGGCCCCCCTGGGGCACCAGGGTCGACATGGCCTTAGCCAGGTCGTAGCCGTTCCTTTGCAATGTATCCATGGCGTGAAACTACAGGAGAGGTGGGAAACAATGATGATGACCTGAAACCCTCAGCACCACTCCTCTGTTGCTCTTTAAGTACTCCCACTCCCTCAGAGATACCCTCCTCCCTGCAGAGTCCCAAGGCTCTGCAGGTCCCCACAAAGCCCAGCCTACCCAACTACCCACCAACTTCTGCTCACCAGAGTGATATCTCGGGAAGCAGCGGCTGCACTCATGTGCAAGCTTGGCTGCCGAATGGAGCTGCTGCAATCTAGGGCTCTTGCGAAGGTCCCCACAGCTCTAAGGGAGGGAGTGAGAAGTCAGGGAAAGAAGAAAGCGCGAGTGGGCTGAGGAACCAAGCCAGATGAGAAAAAAGGACAACACCCAGGCCAAAAATAAATAAAGTCCATCTCTACGAACATGAATCAGAACCATGTCCACACCACCCCCAGCCCATCTGCCCCATCCACCCACGGCTCACCGGGCCACCACGAGAAACTGATCAATCTGCCGGTCTGTGAGAGGGTTGTCTGGATCCCAAACTTTCATCTCCATCTTCTGTTGGTTCCGATTATCAGATTCTCCTGGGGAATGGGGAAATGGTATCATCGGGGAGGATAATAGATGTCTTGACAAAGTAACACCTCGTCTCCTCCTTGGGTTCTGTCAGCCACCTCAACTCTCAGACTTCTCTTCCCAATGTGCCCATTTGCCCCTTTCCGGTTCCTAAGGTCCCATTCTGCCAGGTTCACAACACAGAGCCATGCAGACTGTGCACCACACAACGCCAGGGCACACCATTCACAGACTCTGATGTTACACAACCCCGTAGCCGTAATACAGTGTCTCCTGCTGCATACCCTCTGCCAGGCGATCTGGGATCTCAGCTTGGTATTTGCAACCAACTCGAATCTCCCCCTGATCAGCTAGAAGTGTCTTCTGCACAGGGTCAAACACCAGTGAGTAAAAAAAGCAGTCCTGGAGATGGAAAGAGAGAAGGTAAGCAGGGCAGCAGTCCTCATAGGCAGGGGGCAGTGGGGTGTATCCAGAGTTCCCAAGACAGGCAGCCTGTCAACCTGTACCTCATCCCAGTCAGACTTTCTTCTTGCCTTTCGGGGCAAAACCCACTTCCCTCCCTCTTCTCCCGACACCTCTTTCTCACCTCCTTTTCCAGGTACTGGCTCAAGATATCCGTCTCATTCAAGAGGGTCACACTGCATTTCCCCCTACAGGAGAGAGGTCAGAAAACCCTGGGTGAGGTCCTCATTTCCTCTGTACAGCAGCTCCAATACACTAGTCCCTCCTTTCCACCTTCTAAATAAGTGCATGCAGGCCACAGTGGCCCTGATTGTCCTATACCTTATGTGGGTGGCTGGTAACGATTCGAATTGCCGAGAAAGAAAAAGCTCCCGGTGCTTCAGTTGATGTCGCTGCTGTTCCGACACCCCTGGCTGCTTTGATTCCTCCTCAAACTCCCCTGGGAGATTTAGGAGGAAGACGCCGAGTCAGAAACTAATTCAGAAAGAAGCCACCTTAGAAGCTCTAACCCAGGGAAAATATTTCCTGTCTCACTTGTTTTCCTCATATTCCCTAGACACCTGCCTCTCACACCACCAGCTTTCCCTCTTAGCTTCCCCACCCGCAGCCCCGTTACAGATACTCCCAACTCTCCATCACTAACGAATGTTCTTAGGGAAGAACTGCTGAGAGTACAAAGACTGCCACAGAAACACATCACAGACCCAGGTGCCAGTGCTCAGGCACCACTCATACAGCACAGATCTGCTCACTTGAGACCCAGCAAGAATATCCCACTCTTGCTAAACTAGCCTGGGGTCCAGAAATCCAAATTAAATAAATAAATAAAAGCACCACACAGGAGTATGTTTACCAGTTCCTCTTTGCAAATTTCAGGAGACTCTGCTCTTAAACGTCACATGCAACCCTAACTATCCCTTGTTTTCTACTTGGCTAACAATCGTTTGTTTGTGGGGCTTTCAAGGACAGTACCTCTCAAGCCAGTGCCAACACCTTCCTCCCCAAGGAGCTGCCACTTGCCCTGAAACCTTGGTGAAAAGGGTTAACTTGGCTGGGTGCCAACCAAACAGGGAGGGGGCAAAAGAGCCACAGGCCCAGGCTCATTGGTGCATTGTTCCCAACCTCAGGGAGAAAGGGGGGTGTGCGGTAGGCTCCACCCCTCGCCTGTGTGCTCCGGAAACCCTGCCCTAAGGCAAGGGGGACCACACCCCCCACACCCTTTCTGATTGGACAAGGCCAAGGTCAGCCCCTGCCAGATGGGACTGGAAACCCCAGAGGGCTGGAGAACTTGGTAGGCCCAGGTCCTCATTAACCCCTTCATATCCGAGACCCAAAAAAGCCTAAAATGAGAAAAATAATTTAGGAAGAAAAAGAGGAAGGGGAAAGAAAGCCAAAGTAGAAAAAGAAAAAGAAACTAAGGGAAACAGAAGAATATGTATCTGAAAAGATGATGAAAGCATAAAGAGAAGTAGGATAGGGCAAAAAGAAAAGGGAAAGATGTAAAGTGGAGCAAAGGGGAAGCCAGGATAGGTGAGAAAGAGGAAAAGTGCAATAAAACTTTCCTGGCTTCCTATTTATTCTCTCCCACCCATGTATCCTCACCACCTCATGACCACAAAAAAAAAAAAAAAAAAAACCTGCTTCCCTGTTACGCAGGCTTCTAAATACGATCTCTTCCTCTTCACCTGACCTTCACAGTCACCACCCATTGTCCCAACATAACCAAAACTGACCCCCAAGAGTCCTGCTTCTCTAAAGCTCCTCATCATCCCCTATTTAAATACTATCATCTCTTAAATACACACTCACACACAAGCCAAATTCTGGCTTTCCTTATCATGGCCTCTCCACCCTGCTTCCAACCCAATGTGTAAAAACAGGCCTCCCTCTGCAGACCAGGCATTTACCACCCCCCAAACTCACACCCCTGCCTTGGGCATGCTACCAAGAGAAACACCTGCAGAGACATGCGCGGGCTTCAGATCATGGGCAGGGGGAGACAGGGGGCCGGGGGTGGGGTACAAAGACACTTACTGGCATTACTATCAGCCAGGCTGTTGAGGCTACTAGAAATGTCCCTTCGCCGGAAAAGGCACACAACCTTTGCCTCCACGTTTCCATTTGCAGTCTAAGGAGAGAAAAAATGGTGGTGTAAACTAATCATTTGAAAGTGGAAATGCAGAAAGAAGAGACTAACAACAGTGGACAAGTGTAAAGGATGTAAGAAAAGCCCAAGAAATTATGAATCAAGAGATTTACATTTAAGAACAGACTTCCAAATCCCTTTCCTTGGCCCCCAAGAAACAGAATAGCAAAGTTCCCACTAAGCTCTCAATAGCCTTTCCTGAATGTGTAGAATGAATGAATAAATGAATGAATGAATATGAATGGGTAATTAGGATAGGGTTTGTGTTATCTCTCTCTCTCTCTCTCTCTCTCTCCCTCTCTCTCTCATTCACCTGAACTTAGAGACCTCAGAAGAAAGAGGAGGTTGGGGGGGGGGGGGGACTCTGCTCCACTCACCTTGTTGAGCTCTTCAATCCTTCTAACCAGGTAAGGATTGCTGGAGGAGTTCTCAAAATAGACGTAATCTGTAGGAGGGGGTGGGGAAGAACCGGGAAGATCAGAGGAGTAGATGGGGAGAGCCGAGCACCAGGGTGGGAGGAGCGAAAGCAGGCCCGAGTAGACCAAAAGGAGATAAGGGTCTAGGTAGAGAGGACGCTGAAATGTGGAAATGGAGGGACTAACAGAAAATAAGGGAAGGATGCCCCACCCTCCACCCCTGATCACTTAGTTCTAAAATCAGATCCTTCACTCAAAAGTGAGCCTTCAGGAGGAGACAAGAAGCAGGGGGTTCCCCAGCAGTCCCCACGACTCAGCGATGGAGTTGCATCCCAGTCTGGGCCAAGCGAGCAATTGTTCAGTCCTGCGCAGGGCCCCCACCTTTGCGAACCGAGGCGCACAATAACGCCTGGGAAGAGGAAACCTCCCAACGGGTCCCCCGCAGGTGGCAAAGCGGCCGCCCCGGCCCTCCGCGCCCCCTGCCTGCCCTGTCAATTCCTTCAGAACCACTTTCCCAAGCCCACTCCGCGACACCGGCGACCCCAGACTCAGCCCCGCGACTGCCGTCGGGCCGCCCGAAGCCTCTCCGGGAGTCTCGGTGCTCAGCCGAGTCGCGATCCCCGCGCCCTCCCTCCCTGTGCTCCCGGTTCCGGTTCCGGTCCGCGTTCTGGACCACGCCGCCCCAAACGCGGCTCCCCGCGCCACCGGGTGCCGAGCCTCTCCGATCCCGGCCCCCAACCTCTCCCGCCCCGGGCCCCGCAGCCCCTACGCCCGGTACTTACCCCCCACTCGGTACATGTTGGCCGCCATGGCCGTTCCCGCCGCCGCCTCCGGCCGCACAAAGGGGTCCGGGAGGCTCACTGGGGCAGGGCTCGAAGCTTAGCCCGGAGCGCGGGGCTGGTGCTTCGCAGAAGTCTCAGTCGGGCCCGCGCAGCCGGCACCTCCGCCGCCTCAGCCGTCGCGGTTCATCCCGGCCCGCGCTGTCGCCGCCGCCTCTACCGCCTCTAGCCCGGGACGCCGAGGCCGGCGCCGGCCCGCTCGGCTTCTTCCGGAAGGAGCTCGGCTCCCGCCGGACCGGAGCCAGGCTGCAGCTCCCACCGCGCTCGCCGAGCCCCGCCAGACGTTGGACTCGGAGGGCCGCCGCGAAGGCTTGCCCTGCCCGCCTAGGGGTTCGCCTCCTTCCGGAACACGTTCGGCGGATCCGCAGAACAAGGCCCAGCGCTCGGCTCCGGTCGGAGAACGAGACCTCAAAGCTCGGCTACTTCCGGAAGAAGTTCGGCTCCCTCCGGCCAACCGCGGCCCGGCGCTCGGTTATTTCCGTTGCGGCTCGGCCCCGCCCCCGAGGCCGGGGAGAGGAGTTGGGCTTAACTCTTTCCTCGCCGGAGTGCTGCAGCTCCGCATGCGGCCGCGGAAGACTCGAAGCGCCTTTGCGCTTCTCGGAGTTATTTGCAAGCGGCTTTGCCTGTTATTTGCATGAAAAGTCTACGCTCCCTCACCCCTTCCGCATTCCCCTTTTCCTTCCTCCCCATCCCCACAAAGGCCCTAGGCGCCCAGCCGCGCCCCACAAAAGGACCCGGAGGCGACTTTGCTTTTGGTTTATTGCCCCTCAGCAGGCAGCGGGAGTCAGGGCCCCGGCTGGGGCTGCCCGGCTCAGCCAGCGGGTCTATACAGTGTGTGCAGGGGTGCCGCTCGCCCCCTCCAGGGAAATGCGCTTTTGGGAATGTCTCGAAGTCGAGGACCGGGTCGGCCCCGGTAATGGGGAATTTGGGTGGGGCGGGGCCCCGCTGCAGGGCCTGTGGGTCCCGTAGGACAGCGGTCAGACGTCGAGAGAGGAGGCGGGGGACAGGGAGGGGGTTCGAGAGGGCGTTGCAGGCGCCGGCCCCGCGCCCCCAGGGCCCAGCACTCGCCACTGGAAGATGCTGGCGTCCTTGCCGCCCAGCGAGACGAGGTGCGAGTCGTCGTGCGTGAACCGGACGCTGGTCACGTGGCTGCCGTGACCACCGTACACGAGGCTCGGCGCCTGGGCAGGAAGGAAGGTCGAACTACAGCGGCCGCGGAGCCCTGGGACCCCTCCCGACCGGCCCCGGAGGCCCCGGGAGGCCTTACCTTGGCGCGGGCGCACGGGTACTGGAAGAGGTGCACTTTGCAGAAGTCGTCTGCCACAGCCACCACGCGCTCGTTGTGGGAGCGGCACAGGGAGTTGATGTCGGTTCCATCCGAGCCGTCAGGCCACACGCCTAGCACAGCGGCCAGCCTCAGCCCGGCCTCTCGGCCGCCACCCACGGTCCAGAGCGGCACCATTTCCGGCGCTCAGGCGGCCCGGCCACCCACCCACCGGCCGCGCGTTCCAGGCAATCCTTCCCGGTCCCGAGGGCCGGCCGGAGGGGCCTCCTGGGCTGGATCTGCCAGTTTCTTGACGCCCACCCCTCTACACCTGTCCAGCACTGCGAGCCCGGGACGGGCTGCACCTTGTCCCCGCACCTCTCCCACAGGGTTCCGCGGCCCCGGGCCCCTGCTCACCGTAGACATGGAAGCCCAGCACGCAGGTGTAGGTGGCCCACTCCCGGTCTCGGCTCTCATAACGATTCCTCAGCAGCTTACAGCCTCCAGCCACGTCCCCTGGGGAGAGGGAGCCCATCCAGCTCAGCTCTCACCCTGCCCTCAGTGGGGAAGATGCCATGGAAGGGTTGGAAAGACTGGCTTGAGGCGGTGGCTTGAGGTGATCTGGTCAGGGTGGTAGCCCTCAGCCCAGGGGAACACCAAGCCCCATGTGCTTCCTGAGTTCTCAGCTGAAGTTCTCCTGTTTCTCATCAGTTCCTCCTCCCTTGAAAATCAATCCCTCCACACCTGTCCTGAGAAACTTTTCCAAAACAATCTTTTCCTGGTGCATTTTTCAACTCCCCCAAGGCCTTGTGGGAACAAGACATGGTGCAGAACTGTGTGTGTGGTTTTTTTGTCCAAATGACAACATTTCTCCTATGTGTATAACTCTGACTCCACTTCAAACCCATCTCTACCTCCCTGTCTGACTGCCCCTCCACCTGGAGTTCCCCCACACCTTCTCCTTCATCCCCTCCCAACCAGGAGCCCCCTCACATAAATAAAACCCACCCGTTACCCTCTCCCCATGCCCTCCCCTACTGTCACTCACAGTAAAGGATCTCATAGTCCCCAGAATTGGACATGATGAAGTTCCCATCCTTGGACCAGTCAAGGTGAGTGATGAAGCTGGAGTGACCCTGGGAGCAAGGGTCAAGAGACTAACAATGTAGCCACCATTTCCCATCCCCTCACCCTCCTAAAGTACATTAGTTTACCTGCTATGGCAATGCCCTGCCCTCCACCCCAGCTTCCTCACCACACAGCGGCCAAAGCGGCTGGACTTGGCACCATCACTGGAAATGCTATAGATGTAGATCATGTTGTCATGGGAACCGATGGCCAGGTACAACCCATCTATAAAGACAGTCACTCAGAGAGGGAAGGGCCAGGGATGAGTCTAGGTCCGGGGTGGGGGTGGCTCCCACCTGGGCTGTACCGGACCACTGAGAGCTGCTCATTGCCATCAGTGATGTCGGACACGATCTCTCTGGTTTCTGTGTCCAAAACTAGCCACCTAGAAGGGAGGGGGGTGGAAAGCAGGTGTGAGGATACCTGTCCTGAGCAGGGTAGGGGTTGGCAAGTCAGAGAGCCTCAGAGACACCAAAAGAAAGGCTATGATGTAGACAGAGAGGTTATCTATCATTGCACTCTTATGCTGGGAAGTGGGAAGGGGCTACGGGCAGATAAAAGCTGAGGGGCTCCTGATGCCGTCTGAAAGGGAGAACAGGGGCCCAACTACCAGGGCCTTGTGGAGTCTGTTAAGCTCGTCACTTCCCTGTGTTAGTCTCCCCTATGCCCCTCCCATCCCCGCTGCTTCTCTAGCCTGAGCTGCCACCTCCTCCACTCCCAGGCTTGCTTGGAGGGGAGAATGGATGGGGGAGGGTGTGATGACAGCTGCCATAGGAGAGCAGGGGAGACCCAGGCTGCAGGGAAAAGCACTGAGAAGAGGGAGGGTGCAGTTGGGGCTCCTGAGCAGGCAGCGATCACACTCCTCCACCCCCGCCATTACCAGAAACCCTTCCCATACCTCCTGCTTTCCCCTCCCAGGAGTCCTGGCTCCCTCTCACCTCCCTGTGTTCAGTCCTACGGCCACAACTGCCCCACTGGGGTGGAAGTCAGCACAGAGACCAGTCTCCTGGGAGGGGAAAAGGTGAATTCAAGAAGATGCCTTTCTAGTGAGGGAACTAAGATGGATACCTTGTCATCTTGATAACAATGTCAAAGCCTCCTCCTCTCAAGGTTGAGAGGGACAGGAAACCTGGGATGGAGGCAGGGTATCACTGGAGCCTAAGGAGAGGTGCTACTCAAAACACTTAACAACCAGAAGTGACACCCCACAGCTGTGCCGGAGATTAACCATCAGTTGCTGGATCAAGAGAACATCTAAGGGCTGGGGGGAGGGCAGTGCTCAGGGGGCACTGGAGGCATCAGTACAGAAGAATGAATAGTTTAGCAACCAGTACAGCCACACCAGTACAAACGGGCTGCCTCTGGGAGCAAAAGGGAAGGGGGTGTTGGGGAAGGAGTGGTGGCCACAGGAGTCATGGTGGGCGTGACACTGAGGATCCGGGGACACAGAGCTCTACCTTGAGGTCGATGCTCCAGGCCAGCGCATGGCCCTCCCCATCCCACAGGCAGAGCTGCCGGTCGTGGCCACAGGTGAGGAAACGGTTCTGGAAGGGATGTGTGCAGAGCCCCCAGAGCTCGTCCGTGTGACCCTGCGGCAGAGCATGCGCTGTCACCCCTGCCCCTCCCCAACAGCCCTTCCCTTCCTGCTCGCTCGAACCCTTGGCCCCCCCGACCTGGATTACAGGGGAGAAGCCCTGGTCCAGATGTCCCCTCAGCAATGCATTCTTCGTGGTTCCCACCAGCAGCTCAGAGCCCAGCCCCTCTGCAATGGCCCGCACGGCCCCAAAGTGTTCAGGAATCTGCAGAGTGATGGCAGAAAGTCAGGGGCCCGCTGACCACTCCTCTTCCCTCTCCTTCCCTTGACCCCAGCCCAGCCCTCACCTCAGCTTCCTGGAGGGCCACCAACCCAGGCCCCCACTGGACCAGCCGGCGGTCCCGCCCACCACCACTCAGCACGGTCCCGTCCCGCCGGAGACACAGGGCGAAGATAGAACCTTCGTGAGCGTGCGCCTGGGCCACAATCCCATAGGTCTCTGTTGGCAAAGTCCTGGGTGGGTCATGCTTTTGGGGTTCAGGGAAGTAGGGAACAGGAGCAGCCTAGGCCGTCACAATAGAGTACTAACTGCCAGCTGCTGAGTGCCTAGTCTGATCCTCGGTTCTTCTCCCCAGTTTACAGACTGGACAACCAAGGCTCCAAGAAGTGAGGTAACTTCCTAAAGGCCAGGCAACTAGGGGCGAAACTGGGATTTGAACCCAGGATCTGGCACACTCCAAAGCCCCAGCCCTCTCTGCCATGCTGCCCCCTGCCCGCCTAGACTAGCCCCCCAGAGGGCCCCACCCTCTGACAGAGCATGATCAATTCTCAAGGGAAAAGGATGGGCAATCCTCTCCTCTGTTTTCACAGACCCTCTGGGGAACTAGCCTTCCCAGATGCCACCCCCAATCACATACCTTTGGCCCCGCCCCTGCCTGGGGTCCTGGAATCTGAGAGGCTCCGCCCCCAGGTGAGAATGTTCCCCTCTGAGTCCCCGGTGAGAATGTCTCCATCCGGAAGGAACACAAAGCAGGGGATAAACTTGGGTTTCTTGTATTTCTAGGAGCCAGGCGAGCAGAGAGCAGAGGTCAAAGACACTACAAGTCTCGGGACAGTTGGGAGTTGGGTAGCATCAGGGTCTACAGTACTCAGACCAATACTTCCATCGCCACGCTGCCCTCCCCCACCACCCTGCACCCATCCACACCTCACCCCAAAGACACCCTGTTTCCTGGTGAGGGTCCCGTTCCCAGGAACCCCTGCTCCACCACTCCAGTTCCAGAAGTGGACGTGGGATTTCCCGCTGGTGACAATGCAGCTGCTGTCGCGAGGGTTGAAGCCAACGGCCAGGACTGAGTCATTTGTACTCTGAAGGGAAGATACGAGATTCAACCACCCCAAGCCCTATGCACCTTCATTCTCTTCAACTGGCATCCTGACAACCGGTCTGCAGAAGTCCAGAACCCTCAGGACGACCTCTCCTCCAAGGCCCTGGTCCCCTAAGAGCACTGCTGTCAGTCACTCACTAATGCCTAACACGGTGTCCCTCACGAGGTCAGAACCTCCGTGGTCCCCACTTCACAGCCTCAGAGAGGCTAGGAGGCTTGCTCCAGGGGACCAGGCCAGAAAGGAGGTGCATGTACCTCTGCACTCCACCACTCCCAGCACCTCAACCTCAGCGCCCCACCAGGCAGCCACCTGGACACCTCACCTTGATCTCAGCCAGCTTCGTTCCCCGGCTGCAGTCCCACACAGACAGCATGTGCTCATTGGAATCATCCACCACACAGAGGAAAGCACCCAGATCCTGAAGATGGGAGACACATCAGAGGGGCCGAGTAAGGCCTGGAGGTCTCAGGGTTCATGGTCCAAACTAGGCAAGGGGTGCCACGACAGGCTGAGAGAGCAGGGGAAGGGGCCACACTGTCTCTTAGGAGAACCGGCTGGCTGGGGCTCAGGAAGGCCAGGACTTCTGAAGCTTCCTGATGAAGTACAAGGAGGGGGTTCCTGGACAAGGAAGATGGGGGCCTCGAGGCGCTGGGGCCAGCTCACCGCAACTGAAAAGGCCAGGGCCCCCACACCCCGCTCGAAGGCCCCCAGTCCGATCTCCTGCAGCTTCAGCAGCGTCTCTGAGTCCCAGACGTGAACCACAGGCTGCAGGGGCTGGTGGAGGAGAAGGGGTCAGGGGTGTGAAGGACAGCTGGGCTGGAATTTCATCCTGTCTGCCTGGCGTGTGACTGTGGCCTTACCTTTCCATCCTTATCCACTCCGGCTGTCTGTCCTGAGGCTACACGCACACCATCAGGGTGAACAGCCAGGCTAAGTGGGGGAGGAGACACTCTAGGGAAGGGGGTCGGTCTCTCAAGACCACCCAGGCCACTCTCCTCTCCTGTTCCTCCACACCCACCCAGACCCTCCTCCTGCCAAGCCCACCATCCCCATGCCTAGAGCTGCCCACTCCCAAGCCCTAGGACCCTCACCATCGAACGCAGTCCGTGTGCCCCCGGTAATGTCTCTGGCCGCCACCTCCAGGACCCCCTGGGCCTCCCCCAGGCCGGTACAGCACCACCACACAGGCGATAAAGTAGACCACCTCCCCAGAGCGCAGCACAAACAGATTAGAGCGGGAGTCACGACCCCGGTACCCGTAACTGGAGTGGGGATCGTGGTCAAGGAAAGGCTCAGATCAAGGGCACCGTAAGGAAAAGGAGAGAAAGGCAGAGCTCTGGCTAGCAGCGCCACTAGCAGGGGGTGGAAGGGGAGGATTCCGAGGTCTCACTCTCCTCGCAGACCCAGGAGGTGCAAGGGGTGGGGACGTTTCAGGACGGGAAGGGTGGTTCCCATGGGACTGGAAGGGGCAGGATACACCCAGTCAAGGCTGAGGGTCTCCGGGGGTGGGCCGCTGGGCAGCTCCTCGAGGCTGCGGATGCCAGACGGGATGTACATGGTGATGGGGCGGCCGCGAAGGAACATCTTCACTGAGATACCTTCTACAGAAAAAAGAAGGGGGTGTCCATCACCACCCTGTAGCTTCCCTTCCAGGAAAGCCAGAGCAGAACTCAACCCGCCATACCTCACAGGTCCCCCAAAATAGCTCCTGGGGCTGCAGCCCAAACCCTAACCCCATCACCCAAGTTCTTCCAGATCCCTCTATACATACCTAAATTATAATTGCTCCTCCGAGATCCAGGACCCCCAGGGCTGGAGAGGGGGTCTTTTCCCCCGCGGCTGTTGCGAAGGAAGGAAAGCACAGGGATTGGGGTCAGGTCCCAAGACGTAATCGTGGAGGGGCAGGACGTAAGAAAGGAGGTTACCCTAGAGGTCACAGTCTCCTCTGCAGACTTTCAGTTTGCATCGTGAGCATTCAGGGCTCAGGTGGGGACTTTTAGCTCCATTTAAGGCTAAATGAGAAGACTGAGGCTAAAGAGGCTGAGTAAGCCTGTAAGAGGCAGGGTGGGGTGACACTTTCCTCCAGACCACCAGGCCTCTGGCTATCAACCACTTCATTTCCCCATCTGTAAAATGGGCCTTTAGTGAATCCAGAATGTACATCAGCCCTGCCTTTCAGGGATCTGAGAGGTAAGCAAGAATAGTCCTTATCTCTCAAGGGGAAAGTGACAGGTGAATTCCAGAGATCACTGTCCTTAGATGATAATAAGGTGAAGATCCCTCTTCAGAGAATAAAAGAGAGGCCAAGGATAGGGCTAGAATGAACACTCAGGTGTCCTGGGGCCTGTACACACTCTGAGGCAACTATGCTCAGCCACTAGGATTTCCCCTTGCTCTCTAGAAGTAAAGCTTGGTACGTTGGGGTGTGGGAGAAGGCTGAGACTCTGAGGACCGTCACCCATAAAAATCATGGGTGCTTTTGGAAAACCCTCTTGGAATCTTGGAAGGTATGTTGTGATATGGTGGAAAGGGCAGGGGAACTGGAGTCAGGAAGAGTTGGGTTGGAATCCTGGCTCTAGCTGTGTGACCCCAGGCAAATGACTTACCCTCTCTGAGCCTGCTTCCTCACCTGGACAATGATCAGCATGAGACCACCTACCCCCCAGGGATGTCGTGGGGACTGAATGGAGATGGAGGAGGTCAAGGGTTTAGCACAGTGCTGGGTACACAGCAGGCGCCCCAGGAGTGCTTGTTCCCTTCTTCCTGTTGGGCAATGGGGTCCCCCCACCCCACCCAGGGAAGTGAGGTGAGGGATGTGGAAAGTCAAGAACCTGAGCCTAGGGTGGGGCGGGTTGGGGGAGGGGAGCCTCGCCCACCTCTCTGTGCTCCCTGACCGCAATAACAGGTTGGCCGAGGAAGCTGCCTTCCGGGAGAGTTTCTGGCGAGGCCGCTCTGAGGGGGATGAGGAGGAGGAAGAATTTCTCCGTGGCCTGGTCGGATCACAGTAAGCAGGTGAAAGTCATTCCCTAGGATCGTGCTCCCCACTCCTCCCTCCCCTCCCAGCCTCTGCCGCAGGACACTCACGTGTCAGTACGCTGTGGGGGCTGCGCCACCCTGAGGAGCCCTGGGGGGCCGGGCGAGCCAGTGCCACTGCTGCTGCTGCCCCCTCCTTCAGACTGGGTCCCACCGGGCTCTTCACCGCCCCCCTGCGGGGCTGCGGGCCCGTTGCTCAGGCCAGGGGGGCCAGGGGAGGACTCCGTCTCCACCTCTGTCTCTGTCTGGGTGCCTCGGCTCACCGAGGAGGGGCTGCGTGTGGGTGCCAGTCCCGGGGGAGCTGCAGGGCTGCTGGGGAGACAGTGCATCAACCCGATGCCCCTGGAGGCCCCAGCAAGGGGGAGGAAGAAGGTTTGACAACATGCATACCCGTCCCTTGTAGGGCCTGGTGTGCCAGGGTCCTGCAGGGAGGTGGGAGGCGCCTGCAGCCGCAGCAGGCGAAGAGCTTCTGCCAAGGCTGCCTTTACCAGCTCCATCTCCTTCTCCTGCACCTGAAGCCGCCGGCTCAAGGACTGCAGGGCCTCCTGAGCAGGGCCCTCACCTGGGAAAGGGGCAAGAAGCAGTCAGAATGTACCCACCACCTGGGGAAAGGCTTGAAGGGATTCTCTCTGCCCCCAGCTGTGCATTTGTCCAATAGGACCTGCCCCCTTCGAGCAGCTCCAGGCTTGGATGCACTCCCAGAGGGGAGGAGATGGGTGGTAAAGGATCAAGGGCCTCCTTGTGGCAGGGCAGGCGAGGAACCTGGCAAAGCTCCCTCCCTGCTGCCGTCCCAGCCTCCGCAAAGACAGGGAGTACCATGGAGTACCAGGGGGAAAATATGGAGTACTGGCGAGGAACGTGGGAACCACAGGCAGAGGCGTAGTGCTGGTGAGGGACGACGGGGCCCAGCCCAGGGCAAGCTCAGGTCTCCAGAGAAGGCAGAGAAACTGAGAGGGAGCACCCGGAGAAAAGAGGGGGTGGGGGACACAAGAATACAGTCATCCTGAGGACTCAGAGAAGGAGAAGACATCTGGAGTGACAGGAGAGGGTATGAGCGGAGAGAAGAGTCATAGCGAAGGTCCCAGGGTAACAGTGGGGGTCAGAAGTAAAAAGACCCAAAATACCAGGAAAAGAGGCCCAGAGTAACACAGGAGGTAAGGAAATTTTCGAGGGGCCCAGAGTAACACAGGAGGTAGGATGACGTTGGGGAAGTCCGAAATGACAGTTGGAGGACCCAAGTAACTAGGGAGAGCGACCTGAGGAACAGTGGAGGATGCTCAGAGCCCCCGGGGCCGAGGAGCACGCGGGGACGCCCCGAACAGCCGTCGAGCAATGGCAGCGCCCGACCGGCCGGCGCTCCGGGAAGGGGCACGCCGCCCGCCCCGCCCCGTACTCACCGGGCCCCCCGGCCCCGTCCATCCGGCCCCCGGCTTGCTCCGAGCGGCGGCGGCGGCGGAGGAGGCGTCTAAGCCGCGGGGGCCATGGCCAGAGAGAGGGGAAGGGGAAGCACCCCGGGGCGCGCGCGCAAGGGAGCCGAGCCACCCCCCGGGGGCGCTGTCGGGCGCGGGGAAAGGGCCTGGAGGGGGCGCTGTGGGGCGGGGGCCGCAGGCTCCGGGGACCGCCGGGGCCTCGGACTCTCCCGGGGCCGCTCTCGGCTCCCGGGGGTGGGGTGGCGGGGCCGTCCCGGGCCCCAGCGCCGCAGCACAAACAGGCGCCGGACGCGAAGCCGCCAGGAAGCGCGGGAGGGGGGGGCGGGACGAGGTGGGGGGGGCCGGGCCGCCTGGTAACCCCTCCCTGTCCGGGACTCGCAGCTCGTTTCGGGGGCGGGGCCAACCCGCTGACCCCCGGCCACCGCCCTCCAGGCCCTTCCGGGATCCTGGCCCTCGGACTCCCTGGGGACCTGGGAAGGAGCGCTGGCCGTGAGGTCTCCCGCCCCTAGCCCCTAGCCTGTCGAGGCAGAACCGACCAGCCCCTCCCCACTTCCGCGAGGGGGCAGGGGCGGGGTCACGAAATAGGCCTTTTGCCCGGGGGCGGGGCTTTTCCTAAGGGGCAAGGCCAAGGCATCCCGAATTGGGACTGGCAGGGGACAGGGCAGAGGGTTATTAAGGCTGTGGCGGGAGGATGCCCAGGGTATTGGGGTCAGGGTGGCATTAGCCCAGCTCAAGCCAGGCTGGGCTGACGCAGCATCCTGCCGCGGCCAACCCCTGTCCCTGACAGCTCTGCTGTCCCTTGGGCAGAGATGGGAGATGGCGCCGGTGCTGCCCCTGGTGCTGCCCCTCCAGCCCCGCATCCGTCTGGCGCAGGGCCTCTGGCTCCTCTCCTGGCTGCTGGCGCTGGTCGGTGGTCTCACCCTCCTCTGTAGCGGGCACCTCCTGGTCCAGCTGTGGCACCTTGGCACCTTCTTGGCTCCCTCCTGCCCGGTCGCTGCCCTGCCCCAGGTTGCCTTGGCAGCCAGTGCAGTGGCTCTGGGCACAGGACTGGTGGGTTCAGGAGCCAGCAGGGCCAGTCTGGATGCAGCTCAATACCCTCCCTGGCGAGGGGTCCTGGGCCCGCTGCTGGTGGCTGGCACAGCTGGTGGTGGGGGGCTCCTGGTTCTTGCCCTGGGGCTAGCCCTGGCTTTACCTGGGACTCTGGACACAGGACTGGAGGAGGGCCTGGGGACTGCCTTGGCTAACTACAAGGACACAGAGGTCCCTGGACGCTGTCAAGCCAAACGGCTGTTGGATGAGCTGCAGCTGAGGCACCACTGCTGCGGGCGCCATGGGTACAAGGATTGGTTTGGGATCCAGTGGGTCAGCAACCGTTACCTGGATCCCAATGACCAGGACGTGGTTAAGTGAGTGATTTGCTTCTCCTCCTCCCTCTTCCTTCTTCTCCTCCTCTTCCTCCTTCCTGGAAACCCCACCTCACCCAGACAGGCAATGAATAGAGTCTAGTGATTGAGAGAATGGGGCACAGCTCTGCCATGTTTTAGCTGTGTGACCCAGAGCATGTTACCAAACTGCTCTGGGCCCATTTGCTTGTCTGTAAACTGGAGATGATAAAAGTACCACCTTACAGAGTTGTTGTAAGGATAAATGAATTATGTATGCATGCCTGGAACATAGTAAAGCAGTCAGTAAATGTCTCACTCGTTTTTTCCCTTCTCAACTCCTGTGCCCTGAAGCTTCTCCCCTAGTCCTCTATCTCCAGACATCCTAACACCCCTGCCCCTCCTTTTGCAGCCGGATCCAGAGCAATGTGGAAGGCCTATATCTGATTGATGGGGTCCCTTTCTCCTGCTGTAATCCCCACTCACCCAGACCTTGCCTGCAAAGCCAGCTCTCAGACCCCCACGCCCACCCCCTCTTTGATCCCCGACAGCCCAACCTAAACCTCTGGGCCCAAGGATGCCATGAGGTGCTGCTGGGGCACCTGCAGGGGCTGGCGAGCACGCTGGGCAACATGCTGGCTGTTACCTTCCTGCTGCAGGTGAGTCAGCAAAGTGTCTGAGGCCTCCGCTGGGCCTCCTCACCGCCTCCAACCCAGGGGCCCCTGGAACTGCTGACCCTTATTGACCTCTTGCCCCTTGCTTTCCCCACAGACTCTGGTACTCTTGGGCCTGCGGTACCTGCAAACGGCACTGGAGGGGCTCGGAGGAGTCATCGATGGGGAGGGAGAGGCCCAGGGCTATCTCTTTCCTGCTGGGCTGAAAGACATGCTGAAAACAGCATGGCTACAGGGAGGGGTGGCCCGCAGGCCAGCACCTGAGGAGGCCCCACCAGAAGAGGAACCTCCCAAGGAGGGTCTACCTGAGACCTAGCGGCCTGGAGCTTGGGGTGGGGATGAGGGGTGGGGGGAAGGGGAGGGATGGACAAGACTGGACACCTCACAACTCCTTATAGGCTCCAGGTGGGGGAGGAGGGATCTCTGGGATTAGAGGGTTAAGGATAGTCAGTGAGCTGGACTGGAGTAGGAGAGAAAACCAGGTGTCCTAGGGCCTAGCCCATGGCCAGAACCACCAGGGAAGAAGAGAAAAAAACCAGAGTGGTGGGAAAGTGACATGGGAAGGACTGGAGGCTGCTTCTGGTACACAGACTCAATAAAGCTTTTGGACTGAAGCCACTGATCTTTCTCTTCAAGGGGGTGGGGGCCCTGAGAGAACTGATTTCCATCTGATGGAGAAGCCAGGACTCCAGGGTTTTGACCTGGTAAGGATCAAATGCAAGATCCTGACATGGGAAGTGAAGGAAAACAGAAGCCCCTCCAGGTTGAGAGTTTTTATTCTGGAGGTTGGGGTGGGGGTGGGGGGGTCAGCATGCTCAGGTGGGGGGGTCCAGCCCAGCTCCTCCAGCCCCCCAGTGCATGCCCAGCCCCAATAAGTTACCCAGTCACTCAGCCGCCCTCCCTCCCGAGACTCTCTGTTTTCTGCTCCGCCCCAGACAGGGCCCATCTGGCTCAACACAAGGGCCGCTTGTCCCTAGCCTGTGGGCAGTGCCACAAGGCAGGCTGGGGGAGGGGAGAAGCAGCTGGGCCACGCCCTGGGGTTGAAGGGTCAGAAGGGCCGCCCCTGGCTCTGCGGGCTCAGGACTTGGAAAACCACATCCTCAGCAGGCCAGGGATCCAGTCCCACAGATCCGTGTCTGATGAGGTGGTGGGCAGTGGAGGGCCGCCATCACACCTCGACAGCTGGGTCTGAGCCTCGGCCCTGCCGCTGCAGCTGCTCCTCCTGCTTCGTCTTGGGCTTCTCTGTCCGCGTATGCCACACCAGAACCTGTCCCGAGAGCTTTCAGTTAGAGCCGGGCCCAGCCACAGCCAAGCCTCTGGGGCACGCAGTGTAGAACGGATTCTCCAACCCCCTCGACACACACCGGGTTGGCTGCCAAGTATGAAGGGCGGGTGGGGGGAGGCTTTAGTGCCTGTAAAATGGGGTTTAATCCCTTACCCTCTCTGTGTCACACGGGTGCCAGGAGACAGAGTGGCAGGAAGACCACTTTCCTTCCCTGCCTCCCAGCTTCCCCTTCAGGAGAGCAAGCAAGGTTGAATCTGAGCCCTGGAGGGTCTCTCCTGGTTCAAACACCCATCCTTGATCCTACTCCCCAGGGCCTCATTCCACTTCTCCCATCACCCATCCATCCCACAGTCAGATTTCTGTGCCCACCTCCATCCCCTTACCCGAGTGCAGTTGGCAGCCCGAGGCTCCAGGTCCTTGGGATCTACAAGGTGGCTCAGGAGACTGCTCTCCAGGTGGCCCCGAGGAGCAGTAGCATCAAACCGGGCATTGGGTTTAGCCAACAGCAAGGGCAGGGAGACAGCAAATCCCGCCATATCCACTGGGAAGGGCCTATTGGGCTCCCATGCTGTGTGGAAGCCCACAACCCGGCCATCCTGTACGCGAGGGCCCTCGAATCGCAGGCCGCCCACCAGCCCCACTGGCCACACTGAGACTCCACGGGTCCAGCGCATCTAACAGAAGTCAGGAAAGAAGAAACAGACAGGAGGTGGCCCAGAGGAACGGGAGCAGCAGGAAGGACCACTTGAGTCACTCTGCCCCACCGCTGCCCACTCCTCACCTAGGGAAAAAGATGAAGCGGGCTCCACCTGGCCTGTTTCCCCAGCCCCATCCCAGTGCTCACCTCCTCAAAGAGTTCCCGGCTGTAGGTGTTGTCGTCATCAGCAAAGTACACGACTCCCCGGGTGCCTTGTGGGGGTGGATCCTTCTCTCCCGCCACAGCACCCCCTCTGCTCCGGAGCCAGTCCAGGGCCCTGTTCCGTTGCTCTACACCTCGGGGCCGAACCCAGCCTGGCTCGCCCTCCCGGAGTCGCTGGGCCTTGGGGGTGAGGACCGCCAGGTGTGTGAAGAGGAGGCCAGAGGCAGCCAGCAGCCCCGAGACCAATGGGGTGGGGCCCTCAGCATCCTCTACCAGCAGCCAGTGCAGCCGGGGCACCAGGCTTAGGGTCTGGGACAGCCGCACCAGCTCCGCCTTCTGCACCAGCCTGCAGGGGGAAAGATGCGGGAGGGAAAGGGGTTGGCACCATTTGCCCACTCCAGAGGGTACATATGGCTTCTCCTGGGCCACTCCTAGCACCGCCCCCCCACCCCCCACCACCCGTGACCTTTCCCCAGCCAGCACCCAAACGCCCTGTTCTTTTCTTTGTCTTGTCTTGTTTTTTGACCAAGCCACTCAGCTTGCAGGATCTTAGTTCCCAGACCAGGGATGGAACCCATGCCCACTGCAGTGGAAGCGCTGAGTCCTAACCACTGGACCGCCAGGGAATTGATTCACCTGCCCTGTTCTTAATGTCCATGTCTGTCACTCACCTCAACCCCAGGGCTCTGACTATAAATTAAGGGCACAGGCTTTGAAATCAGATCTGGGTTTGAACGCCAGTTTTGTAACTTATTAGGTGAGACATCTGGGGAAAAGGCTCCGTCTCCCCAAGCCTCAGTTTCCTTTAAATAACTTTAAAATAACAGTACTTTAAAACAATGTTGTTTTAAAGATTAAATAAGATCATGACTTTTTAGAATACCAGTAGGACCATGTTCTTTGCCGCCTATGTTTGTATTTCCAGGTAGAAGAGTTTAGAGACCTTTGGCTCATTCCTCTTCAGGGGACGAAGATTTATGCAAGTTTAGACAAGAAACTGGGAAGGTAGGGGCCCAGTCTCTTGCAGGCTTCTTTACCCTTCAGATGGGCCTGCCCGCCCCAGGCTTGATGGTGTGTGTAGGGAGGTGGAGAGGGTCTAGAGATGCCCTGGCGTAGGTGGGTCAGCCATCTGATTCCGGGCAGATGTCAGCAAGCCCTTTTGGTTACAGATTCAAAACCACATTCCCCAGTTGGTTTGTGTCACTAATAACGGTACGTTTTATTTAAAAAAAAAAAAAAAAGGAACACGCTTAGCACAGTGTGGGGCAGAGAGTAAACACACCGCAAATAATAGCTGGTGTAACTATTTCTAGACCCCCGTATGACTGCAGGGCCAAGTCCTTTTCTACTTCAGTTTAGTCAAGGGGTTCCCAAACTTTCTCACCAAAGGCTCCCTAAGGAGAGTGAACTCACTGGCAAGTTCAGAATTTCTTTGCAACTTTATTGTTCTATCTTAAAATTTCTCAGGAATATTGTATTCTACTTCACAGCACATCCCTATTTTAATAGAAAAACATTTTCCCACAAATCTTTGAGTAATGATGTGGTTCATTTAGCCTGTCATTTGGCATGCCTTAGCTCGAGGAACATCCCCTGGCCCAGCACTTCCCGAAACTCATCATCGACCCCAGCCTCTTGGTCCATGCAGATGTTGGGTGCATCACAGCCCATACCTGGCATAGGTGGGGGTAACAACATAGATAGTAGGCAGAGCCTCAGGTTCAGGGGGCTGGGCAGGGGCAGGGGGTGGGCGGCGGAGATCGGCTTGCAGCTGGGAAATCCTCAGATCCTTCTGCCGAAGCTGCTCTGCTGCTGCCCGCAGGGGAGAGAGGCAGTCACATGGCTGGCCTGGTCCCAGGAAGCAGGGATGGGGGCAGAGAACCACAGTATGTTCAGCATCCCAAAGGGCCATAACCTTCCGTTCAACTAGCCAGTGCAGGGCTCTCTTTACAACTTCTCTAACAGCTTTTCTACACCTTGGGTGGTGGGGAGCTCACTGCCTCAATTAGCAGTCCCTCTCCGACTTTACCAATTCCATCCATTACAGTTTTCATTTGGCTATTGAGCTGATTACCTGCCTCCATCCTTTCTACCTGCTGGTCCTAATTCTGCCTTCTGGAACCATAAAGAACAAGTTGATCTCCTAAAACAGGACAGTCTTTCAAATATCTGAGGATCATGCAGTGGCCCAGTCTCTAAATCCCTGCATAGGAGGCAGGGTTCAATCTGTTCCACTGGCTGTGTGACCAAAGACTCATTAAATTCATTGATTCCATCATTGGATAAATATTTATTGAATGCTCCTCCTGGGAGGCACTGCCTTAGGTGCCCGGGATGCAGCAGGAAACCAAATAGACATGGTCCCTGCCCTCATGGAGGTTTCAGTTTAGTGGAGGAGCTGGACACTAAGCAAAGAAACAAATTAATAAAATTATTAGAAACTGTGGTAAGGGCCATGAAGGAAACAAATAGGATAGAGACTTAAAGAGAATCCAGATTAAGAAGAGTTATGTTAGCTAAGGTGGTCAAGGAAGGCCTGTGAGGCGGTGACATGTGAGCTGAAACCTTAAGGATGAGAAAGAGGCAGCTGGGAAAGAGCTGGGAGAAGAGCACCACAGGCAGCGGGGACAGGTTAAGTGCTTGGAAGCAATGAGCGTGGGGTTTTCAAGAAACTGTCATGAAGCCATTGTGGCCGGAGCAGAGCGAGCGAGAGGGTTAGGAAATGGGGTTAGAGAGGCAGACCGAGGCAGGATCATGCGGGGCCTTGCAGGCTCTGGGAAGGAGCCTGATTTCACCCGAGGTGCGGCGGGCAGGCGCGGTGCGTTCTAGAGAGGAGAGTGCGCCCGGCGGCCGCAGAGGGCTGTCGGAGGGCCGAGCCGATGAATGGGGTCTGCGCGGGGGCTCATCCCCAGGGCGGGACGCTCGGCGGCGGGTGCCCTCGGGCCGACCCGCCGCGCCCCCGCCCCGCCCCGCTCACCGAGCTGCACCAGCGCGTAGAGGAGGCCGGCGATCGACACCAGGAAGTAGGCGAGGAACACGTTCTTCAGCTTCAGCTTCATGGCCGCGCCACCGCCGGCGCCTGGGCAGGCGGGGTCCTGCAGGAGCGAAGGTCCCCGCCCCCAGCCCGCCAGCCTGCAAGCCCCGCCCCTGAAGCGGCCCCGCCCCTTATCCCGCCCTCCTCACCCTCCTCTCGACCTGCTCCCAGGAGCTGGAGCTGGCAGCAAACTTCGCGGCCCACTTCCGGTCAGTCTGCACACTCCCTCCCTCCGGGTTAATTTCCGCTCCCACCGCCTGGTTCTGGGAACCACGGTAGTGGGTGACGTCACATCCGGCGTATCAAGCGCGCTCGGCCCGCGGTCAAAAGCCAGGTAGGGTACTTGGCAGTGGCTTTGGGACCCTCCCCTTGATCTCTAGTCCCTCCGCGCAGATTTTCTCCTTATAGTCATTCATTCATCCATCAGTCACTGCAGGTAGTAACAGTAGCTCAATACATACTTGTTACATGAATGATGGATGAGTGAAATCTAGGGCCTATCATGTGCCAAGCCTGTGCCCTGGGTGTCTCATACAATCCTCACTATAATCCTTTGATTATAATTTTAATACAATTTAGGATATTATCACTCTAAACATTGATGTTGCAGAATTTTGAGATTTAACAAGATACTCCCGGCAAAAATGCAAAAAATACATAGTAATCTAATAAACCAAAAAATAGTAAAGGGGTATTTTTGATATTTCATTAATTAATCAACCTCTCACATTCTAATATTTCTTGCAATTTTTGGGGGGGGAATGTCTAGTATGACTCGGAATCAGGCCCCTTTCTGGGATGAAGAGTTTACATCCACAGTGTTTTTCCAGCACATCTGGCAGTAGTTCAGGAGCAAACTGCTCTTCTTCAGGGTTGTCACAGGGTCTTGGTCCACTTTTGTGTAAGAGACGGGTATTGTCCCCATTTTACAGATAAGTAACTAAAATTGCGCCAAATCATGTAATTCCCATTGTACAACTTTCTATGTCCCTTCTAGATACCCGACTCCAGGAGCTGTATTGTCTCCTCTGGCCCACAGTGAAACAGCTGACAGTAGGGGTGGGGGTAAAATGCCAAGGCAATGAGCTATCTCCCAGGGAATTAACTGGAAAGTTCTTTTTAAAATAAATTTATTTATTTGTTTACTTTTGGCTGCATTGGGTCTTCGTTGCTGCCCGTAGGCTTTCTCTAGTTGCGGCCAGCGGGGGCTACTCTTCATTGCGGCTCATGGGCTTCTCATTGCAGTGGCTTCTCTCGTTGTGGAGCATGGGCTCTAGGCACGTGGGCTTCAGTAGTTGTGGCACACGGGCTCAGTAGTTGTGGCTCACAGGCTCTAGAGTGCAGGCTCAGTAGTTGTGGCTCACGGGCTTAGTTGCTCCACGGCACGTGGGATCTTCCCAGACCAGGGCTCGAACCCGTGTCCCCTACATTGGCAGCCGGATTCTTAACCACTGTACCACCCAGGAAGCCCCTGGAAATATTTGAGCTGAGGAATTCCATGAACACATCCCCTAACTCCTCACAGGCATAAGCCATCCTGAGCAGTAATTTTTCCAAACAAACCTAGTTTCTTGTTAAAATAATCTCTAAGACTTGTGGTCAGTCTGCAAAATGGAGGAAACTACTTCCTGTCACTAAAACAATGGGAAACTTTTTAAAATGTTGCTAGCTAAAGAGAAGCAGCCTTGGGGGCTTCCCTGGTGGCGCAGTGGTTGAGAGTCCGCCTGCCGATGCAGGGGACGCGGGTTCGTGCCCCGGTCCGGGAAGATCCTACATGCCTCGGAGCGGCTGGGCCCGTGAGCCATAGCCGCTGAGCCTGCGCATCTGGAGCCTGTGCTCCGCAACGGGAGAGGCCACAACAGTGAGAGGCCCGCGTACCGCAAAAAAAAAAAAAAGAGAAGCAGTCTTGGGCTTCCCTGGTGGCGCAGCGGTTGAGTCTGCCTGCCGATGCAGCCGACGCGGGTTCGTGCCCCGGTCCGGGAGGATCCCACATGCCGCAGAGCGGCTGGGCCCGTGAGCCATGGCCGCTGAGCCTGTGCGTTTGGAGCCTGTGCTCTGCAACGGGAGAGGCCACAACAGTGAGAGGCCCGCATACCACACACAAAAAAAAGAGAAGCAGTCTTTAGTATGAGAACATCTGACATATAGCTATTTCTATTCAAGAGGGACCCCGTTAGCTCTGGTCACCACTATTAACTAGGCCTACTAAAATCTGATGACCTTGCTGGGCTCCTCTATGAAAATACTGGCATCAGGGACATCCCTGTGGCGCAATGGCTAAGAATCCGCCTGCCAATGCAGGGGACATGGGTTCCAGCCCTGGTCCAGGAAGATCCCACATGCCACAGAGCAACTAAGCCCGTGCGCAACTACTCAGCCTGCGTTCTAGAGCCTGTGAGCCACAACTACAGAGCCCGCGTACCACAACTACTGAAGTCCATGCGCCTAGAGCCCATGCTCCGCAACAAAGAGAAGCCACGGCAATGAGAAGCCCGCACACCACAACGAAGAGTAGCCCCCGCTCGCCGCAACTAGAGAAAGCCCACGTGCAGCAACGAGGACCCAATGCAGCCAAAAATAAATAAATTAATTTTTAAAAAATGTCATCAAGCAAGCTGAAGGAGGCTTGCACTCACTCATTTTGCTCAACCAATGAGGCTTATGCTGAAGCTAAATGAAAATGTCAGGTCCTCGGGCTTTTAGGCGTCTGTGGTTCAGGCCAGAACTGGAATCCAGACGCCAACAGTTATTTATGGTTTCTCTCTTTATTGTTTCTCCTTTTATCAAAACCTGTCACAGCTGGGGGCCCAAAGGAAGTAAAAAAAATTCCCACAAACGTTCCCCATCATCCCCAGTTAGTCCTCCCCCACCCCCCACCCAGGGCCCTGGGCCAACCCTGAGCGCACATGATCATCCCCCCCACCCTCAGCCTTCCCCCAGCAATAAATACAGGTGACCACGATTCGATGAAACCACAACTGATTTCTCCATCTGGAATGCCCCTCAAGGGGACAAAATTTTAGGAGGCAAAAGAAGTCTCGCTCATCCCCTCTTAAGGAGTGGAAACTTCTTTCCCCCAAGGGACAGGGGAGGTAGAACTGCCCCTGTCAGAACCGCAGCTGCTCTAGATAGAAGCAGGGAGAGAAAAGGCTGGGATGCCAGGGAAGAGGATGTTTTCCAGCAACCTCACTCCTTTGATCCATTCATCCCTTATCAGGGTAAGGGGTGGACCCAGTGCATCAATGGGGCATAAAAAGGGGGAGGCCTGATAGAGAAGAGCCAGGAGGAAGAAATGAAGAGGGAGAACAATTTGCTGGAGAGGGAAGGGGAAGGGGAAAAGGAGCCCTAGAGCTCACTGCCCTCATCTTCTTCCAAGAAATGGCATCAACACACAAGAGACATGAATGGAGAGGGTATGGAGGAGATTCAGGGCCCCCAGAAGAAAGAAAAGAGAAGGGAAAGCAAGGGCCCTGTGGTCCCCAGGTCTTCACAGGTGAATGTGCTCCAGTCAGAGCAACAGAATATTTGGGGATGAAGGGAGATGTGGTGTCAATGGGGTGGGAGAGGTCAGGAGATCACAAAATGAATTCAGAGCCCAGGGAAAGCCCTCTCATCCTGCCCAGATGTTGGCAGAATGTGGATCTTGAGATAAGAAAGGTGAAGTCTGGGGAAGGTCAAACTCCAGGGCAGAAGGAAGAGTAACTATCACGACCATCACACCCCACCCCAACATCCCTTGGGTTATCGCAGGTGAATACTCCAGTCGGATACCACACTGACGCCAGGCTTGCGCAGGATCAACACAGAGGTCTCAGGGTCATGCTGGAAGGACAGGCGGCTCTCAGGAGATCCTGGTGGAGGAAAGAGAAAGAGTGCCAGAGTCAATAGCAACTACTTTCCTATACGCAGGGGGTCCCCAACCCTGCCCCTGCTTCTCCTCTTTCCCCACCTGGAGGCCAGATCACTCACCTTTTGTCTGGAGTACCACGGTTGCTGGCTTTCCAGCCCCTATTATCACCACCCGCTCAATCCAAATTGGTGTCTCAAAGTGGCCTTTGGGGTCTGCTGAGCTGGAGGAAGCAAAAATGGATACCCATCAGGAAGAAAACTGTCAGAGCAGAAAGGAGGAGAGCAGAGCAGGGCCATGGTGTAAGAGCGCAGTGAGCTGTAAGCATCCCAGAGGCTGCCAAGGAAGAAAGGGTACCTCCTTACCTGGAGACGAGGGTGTTGCCAGAGAATGAGAATCGACGCAGCAGGAACTCATGGCGAGTCTGATAGTTGAACGTGTGCCCATCATCTAGAAAGAGCTCTCCTTGGGCCGTACCCTGAGCAGGAAGTGGGGTAGGCGAGAGCCTGAGCCCAAGAGGGAGTGAGGGGCACATCCCCAAGGGACTGAATCCTAGGAAGGTAGGCAGATGGTTGAGGAGGCTCCCTGCCTACGCGCTCACCTGGAGGCTGAGTGCAACGAAAAGAGTGATGGGGTCATCCTTCATGCAGTCTGAAGAACGCCGCACTCGCATCCAGCGGGGCACAATTGTCCCTCCACGCTGGAACACAGGGATCTAGGGCAAGAGCAGTGCTGGGATGAAGTAGCCCTGTTGTTCAACCCTGGGCTCTGCAATACCTTTTGCTCGTGCGTATCTGTGTCCCCTTAGGAACTGGACTCCAAAGTATACACTCTCTCCCCTTCTGGAAACCTACAGGCAGATGGAGCTGGCAGCTGGGCCAGGCATACTCACACTGCTTAGCGTTACAGGCAGATACAGGGTCTGGGGACCATGATGCTTCTGGTAGCTATGAACGTCATACCACACCTGTGGGTGCAGAAGATATACTCGGTCACTCACTGCACAGAGGACCCCCCACTCTATTTACCCTCTCTGACCTCCACCACCTTTCCCCACCACACCCTTCCTTAACTCACCTCCCCTTGGCCAGGCAGATAGACCTGCACGCCATGAGCCTCAGAGTCTGATACAGGGTGAACCAGCAATGCATCCCCTAAGACACAGCAGAATCAACTCTGAATTGGGGAGATCAGTTCCCAAAGAGGGAGCCCTAGAGCACCCACCCCCTTGCACCCCTGGCCTCGTTCACTCCTCCCTCCCTGCACATCCACAGACATATCTCTCACAGTGCTTGCTTCTTCTCAGCCCTATCCCAACCCACCACTAACTGTCAGCCCTATCCCAACCCACCACTAACTGTCCCCCTTGGTTTCTCACCAAGCAGGAACTGATCATCTATACTGAAGGTGGTCACATCCTGAGGATAATGCACCCACAGGGGCCTAGGAAGGAAGCAGGACAAGAAAGGAAGACACTTGCTGTTTGGCAGAAGTCAAAGATGCTACCCCAGGCACTGGCAAAAAGAAGAGCACAGGGGAAAGACCCGCGAGCTGGCAGCCAGACAGCCCAGCAGGCTTAGGGACTCAGCTATGCACTCTAACCTTGGTCTAGACATTTAACTTCCTAACCCGTCTCCCTGCCTCCTCCCACTCTGCTCCCTCTGGAAACTGCTCTGCATAGCTACCTCCCAGTGGCCACTTCATTATCCTGGCCTGAAAAGCCCTCCAGTTCAGGTTGAATTTTCCACTCCACCTCATCTACCTCTCCCTCTGGTTCTTTACCCCTGAGACACACTGGTTTGTTCCTACTCCTGGAACACAACAAACTCATTTCCATTTCATAATTTTTGCACTTGGAGTCTCCCCTGCTTGGAACATTCTTCCTCTGAGTCACAAAAGTCTGTCTTACTCATCAGTCAGGGCTCATCTTTACGTGGCCTGGTTTTTTTTTTTTTTTTTTTTGCGGTACGCGGGCCTCTCACTGTTGTGGCCTCTCCCGTTGCGGAGCACAGGCTCCGGACGCGCAGGCTCAGCGGCCATGGCTCACGGGCCCAGCCGCTCCGCGGCACGTGGGATCTTCCCGGACCGGGGCACGAACCCGTGTCCCCTGCATCGGTAGGCGGACTCTCAACCACTGCGCCACCAGGGAAGCCCTATGTGGCCTGTTTGTGGAACTTAACTCCATTACCCTGTTCTATTTTCTTCAAAAAGCTTGTCAGTTTTGGCAGTTTTCCTATTTCCATATTTGTTTACATGTCTCTCTGTCTTCCTCCCAAGAATGTAAGCTCCACAAGGGTAGGACACTTGTCTGACTTGTTTCTGGCTCTGGGGATAGTGATGAGTAATGCCTGGCATGTCATAAGCACTCAGTAACGTTTACTGCTCTTCATCTCCCCACTGGTCTCTTCTTACTCTTGACCTTGCAGTCAGATTTCCCTCCTTTACAAGGCCCTGGCGAATGAAGAAAGAGGCCCAGAGATGGAACCCAGTCTCCCAGCCATCTCAGTCCATTCTACACAGACCCAACTGAATGCCTCACCTCATGATAGGAATCCCTTCACGATGGGCCTGATAGAAGAGGGTGTACCAGAAGGGCAGTAGGGAATATCGCTGACCCAAGGCGTCTCGGATTATGTCATGGTACTGAGACGGTAACAACCACGGCTCTCGCCGACCAGTGTCCAAGTGGGCATGTGCCCGGAAGAATGGCTGGTAGGCACCCATCTGGTACCAGCGCACAAGCAGCTCTGGCTCTGGATTTTTGAAGAAGCCGCCCACATCCGCTAGAGAGGGGAGGGAGGAAACCGATTGGAAAAGAGGGTGAAGGAGGGCTGCTGCCTAAGGAGCCCCCCAAGGCCCCACCGTGGACTGTCAGTTCTCTGCTCAGGCCTAGGTTTTATGCCCTCTGCCTTGCCCCTCTCCCGCCAAAGCAAGGCTCCAAGTTCCTCCCCCTCTCACCTCCGCAGAAGGAAAGTCCCACCAGCCCCAAGCTGAGACACATAGGAATAGAGATCTTCAAATGGTCCCATTCGGCAGCATTGTCACCTGTCCACACGGCTCCTGAGGAAGAAAAGAGGGAGGGAACTTGCAAACAGTGAAGGGGCTCAGCCTTTTATATAGCTGACCTCTCTAACCTGCCACATCTCCTCTGGGGCCCCCAGAGTCCTGCTGAAGATGGCGGAGTTCACAAGAGCACTTCAACAGGGACTGGCCCTCCCACTCCCTGCCTCGCTTTAGTGAACAGCTGGAAGGAAGTACGTAACTCTCAGAGGATGGACAGACTTCTCCAAGAACCAGGCCCAGGTCCCTCTGCTACGGCTTTATTCTCCAAATCTTACCAAAGCGCTGGGAGCCAGCAAAGAAAGCCCTGCTCAGGACAAAGGGGCGTTCTATGCCCCCGGAGCGCAGCACCAGCCCATCAGCAGTCGCCATGTGCTGCGTGGGAACAGGAAAGAAGGGTCGTGAGGAGCAAAAGCCAGCTGTCATCGGTGCAAGTTCTCAGCCCTTGGTCTCTCCTCTCTCAGTCCCTTACCACGTAGAGGCCATAGATGTTATGCACGTCTCGGTGCTCCCAGCCCCCATAATGCTGGGCATCCTTGAGCATGGTGACCTCAGGACCATTGAACACAGACGGTTCATTCATGTCATTCCAGACATAGAGGTTGGGAGATGAGCCCTGAGAACACAAGGCAGAAAATGGGGACAGACGACAGAGGGGAGGAAGAAGACAAACAGTGTCAGAGCAGAGAGCCCCTAGGAATCCAGAAAGATGCATTTCTCAGGGCCCTCCCAGGATCATCAAGGCCCCGATATCTTATGAGCAACCAACCATAGCAGGGCTAGCAGGCAGAGAATGACTGATTCCAAGAGGTAGAGTGGGAAAGACAGAGGCAGGTCGGGGAGGGGCTGCCATACCTCATAATTGTCAAAGCGAAACATGTTAGCCCACCAGGCCCTCATCTTGGGATTGGTGAAATCAGGGTAACCAGCTGCGCCTAGAAGAAATCAAGGATGGCTTTCAACCCCTGAGGGGCAAAACAGCCTCCACTCTAGCTCCCTGGTCTCCGAATAGCCTCCTTCAATTCCGGGCCCACCTACCTGGCCAGCACCAGCCTTCATAGTCAGAGCCATCCCGGGTTTTAACGTACAGACCCAGGTTCTGCAACTCTTCATGTACGCGGTAGCCAGAGTCCACCTTGATGTGGGGGTCCACGATGGCCACCAGCTGGGGGCACGGAACATGGGTGGTCAGAGTTCTCCAGGGCTATCATGCCTGAGAAAACCAACCATGGCTGCGGCCCTCTTACCTTCCGCCTCTTGGAGGCCAAATGCTCAAGCATGGTGAGGGGCTGGGGGAAACGGCTGGGGTCCCAGGTGAAATACCGCTTGCCATCAGCATGCTCAATGTCCAGCCAGATGACATCGCAAGGCAGGTTGTGATCATCAAAGCCCTGATCAACTTCCAGAACGTCAGCCTCGTCCCGATAGTTCCAGCGGCTCTGGTGGTAGCCGAGGGAGAAGAGCGGGGGCAATACCTGGGTCCCTGCAGGTTCAGTGAGGGATGGGGGTCACAATGGGGTCAGGCTCAACCCGGGGCCAATGAGGGAGATGAAAGGGCACAGGGCTAGAGAACGGGCCAAGGCACAGGATTTCTGAAAATGCAGTCATCCCTCAAGAAGCCAAGGACCAGAAAGGGAGGCTGCAGGCTGACAGAGTAGGGACACCGCGTACCTGTGAGGCTAGTGTACTGCCGGAAGACATCAAAGACAGACGGCCCAAGTAGCAGGAAGACATCAATGATGCCACTCTCTGACATCCAGCGAACATCTGTCTGTGGGGTCTCCCCAGAGCCCTGTAGGTAGTCCAGCATCTTCCCAAACAGGGTCTGCAGAGGGGACCAGAGAGAGGTCTGATACCACCCTCTTGCTTCCCAACCCAAAGACAAAGCAGCAGTGTTTTCCTCAGAGTCCTCACACAGCTGGCTCCTTGAGTCACTTCGGGCTGAGATTAAACGTTAACTCCTCAGTGAGGCTTCCCTGGGCCCCATCATAAGCAGCACTGCCCACCCCATCACATGACCGCTGCACTTCTTTCTTAGAACTTACCACCACTGAACTCATCTTCCCTCTGTTACCTGTTTAATCTGTCTTCCTCCTTTCCTAACTCAGTGAGCAATATATCCCCAGCACCTAGAAAAGGGTCTAGAGCTCCTAACGCATACTCAATAACAAACGTATTAATAAATGCAAAAAAGGAAATACCTTCCCCGTGAGTCTGTGTCTTCTGGGAGTGTCTGGGAAACTCATATGCTGCTCACAAGGCCCAGGGCCTGTCTCTCACCCAGTCCCCAAACAGGTATCCAAATAGGCCACCCTACCAGCCTCTTCAAAGCAAATGCCCCTAACACACCCGTTTGTTTCAAGGCCTGACGATTCCCTCCCTTATCGCTCCCCATGCCTGTGCTCTCACCTTGCCTGCAGTGTTGGAGGATATGTCAACCCAGGTCTCCGCGGCGTTGAGCCAGAAGATGCCCAGGTCCCGATGAGCGCTGTGTGCTAGGAGCACAGGCACAGACCCATATAGGGCCATGCGGTTGTACAGCTCATACTGGAAGACGTCCAAATTGTAGAGGCGATATGGCTCCCCACCCCTGCAGGCAGACAGACAGACTGGCCCCAGGCCATGGCACACACAGCCCCAGCCCCACAGACACCAATGAGGGATAAAAACTGGCCCCTCTGCCCTTTCTCAAAGCAGAATTTTCTGATGGCCAAAGGTTCTCTGGCACAGGAAGTGAGCCATGCTTGTCTGGAGTGTCTAATCTGTATGCACATCTCCCACAGCCCTGACTTCTGACCCCTTCCCTCCCCCCATATCCTGATGTCACTGTAGGACTCACTCAGTGACTTTCAGCCTCAGGTTGTCTGCATGCTCGGGGATCCCATACACGTGCTCCATGCCTGGCAGAGAGAAGTCCAAACTCACAGACGTGGGGCCTGGAAGAAAAGCAAAAGATGAGCTCCAGAGCTTCTGCTTGGCAAGGACTCCCTGTCCTCCTGCCCAAAGCTCTCCCAGCCCCTCACCATAGGGCTTGCTGTCAGTGTGAGTTTTAAATGTCTCTTCCCAGGCTCCTGGCTCGTCTTGCTCTGCCTTCCCCTGGGTCTCGTCTGGCTGGAAGGAGAAAGCAGACCACTACTCAATCACACACCAGGTCCTCTCTCTTCCCTTGCCCATTTTCTAAATCCCATCCGTGACGGCAAGACTAAGCTCAAATTTCTTGTGGGCCTTTCCCCTCCACCCTCCCAGCCAGCCCTGTGCTCCAACCACCCACCCCCATCAACTTGCCTTGTCACCATCCCCAGGTGTTTCCTCGGGCTGGGCCTCATCGCCCTCAGCTGGGTCTTTTGATCCTTGCCTGGAAGGTAGGAGAGCTGTCTGCTCCAATCCAGAGGGGGCAGGGACGAGGGGCTAGTGGAAGGAGGGGTGAGGGAATAGAGAGCCAAGGGTCCAAAGGAACGAAGGCATTGGAGGAAGGGACTGAATGTTAAAGCTTGGAAAGGGACCCCCAGTGAGCAGGTAAGTGTGCAAAGGACAGGGAGAGAAACGAGAAAGGGAAATGAGAAGTAAATGCCACCAAGAGGTGCCTTCCAAACACAGGCCCAGACCACCAGCCTCTGCCAGCCTTCCAGAAGAGACCGGCAGACAGGTTCAAGGGCCTGGGTTCGGAATGCCAGTCCTAGCCCTGCTGCCTCTACCAAGAGACTCTGGCCCAAACTTCCCTCACCGGGCCTCAGCCTCCTGGCGTGACACAGGGTTTTGCAAAGACAAGTGAGTCATAACCATGGTCAAGCCTCTACAAAGTGACTCAAACAAGAGATTCTGCCAAAGGATGCTTTCAAGGGCAGCTGGCAAGCAGCCCTGCCCAGAGCCTCAGTGCACGCCAGCTGAGAGGCAGGAACCCCAGCAACAGGCAGCATCTCTCCACCCCTTGGCAAAGCAAGAAGCTCCCTACATTCCTCAAGGATATCCAACATTTCATCTTCCTACTCCCAGGGGGCTCCTAGCCAGGGGAATGGGGAACGGGAACCAGAGACCATATAGCTGGGGAAAAAGAGGTGAGTGAAGGACAGGGTATGGAAGTGTCTGGGGCACCTTCCCTGGGGGCCAGAGTGAAGGGCGGGTAAGGGCATAGGAACAGATACAGCACCAGTGGTCATGGATTTACCTAGAGAAAAGGTTCTTGATCTTATCCCAAATGCTACCGAGCGTGAGACTAACTTTATCCGAGAAACTGGGGCAGGAGGAGATGGGTAGGGAAGGGGAAAAGGAGGCACAAAACCAACACAAAAACAGAAACATAAAAGTGAGTTTCAGTCGACAAACTTCCAGAGATGGGGTGGGGGAAGAAATTAAAAACAAAAAACAAAACAAAACAAAACAAAAAAAAGGAAGAAAATAAATCTGGGAAGTGTGATGGTGTGAGAGGGGGAAGAGGGAAAGGCAGACCCAAGCAGGCCTCTCAGGGAGGAGGTGCCCAGGGTACAGCTCACGGACAAAAGTGACTGCCTCCTGGTCTGTACAGGAAATGGAGAAAACTTAGACCCAGGTCTGCTTCCTACCCTCCCTGATGGTCAGCTTCTCCCAGCCCCCAGCCCCGACCTGGCTCTACTACCGCCCTGTCTCCTCCCAGGGACCCAGTGCCAGACCCTACAACACCCCTAGGTTCCTTCACTCCTGACCCCTGTACTCACGAGACCCTGGGAGCCCTCTGGTGCTCAAAATTTAAGAGTCCTCGGGCATTGACACTGAGCAGAAGGCTGCGGTCCTCCAGTAAGTCAAGGCGGAATGGCCGTGCCGTCAAGATGATTTTATAGGGTCCCTCAGCCACGGTTAGCTCCACGCTGTTGTCATCCCGGCCAGAGACAGAAAGCCTGGGAAAGAGATCAAAAGGGATATAAGGAAGTGCAAAGTGCCAGGAGTAGTCATGACACTTAGAAGACGGGGGACCTGCTAAGAGCTATACAGGCAGTGTGGTAACAGTACAGGGACAGATAAGTTGACCAAAGGAATCAAATAAAGAGCCTGGAAACAGACCCAAGCATCTTAGAATGTTGAGCTGTAACAGATGGCATGGCAGTTCAGTGAGGTCAGGAGGACTATTCAATTACAGAGTAGAGGGCTTCCCTGGTGGCGCAGTGGTTAAGAATCTGCCTGCTAATGCAGGGGACACGGGTTCGATCCCTGGTCTGGGAAGATCCCAAATGCCGCGGAGCAACTGGGCCCGTGAGCCACAACTACTGAGCCTGCGCGTCTGGAGACTGTGCTCCGCAACAAGAGAGGCCGCAACAGTGAGAGGCCCACGCACCGTGATGAAGAGTGGCCCCCGCTTGCCACAACTAGAGAAAGCCCTTGTACAGAAACGAAGACCCAACACAGCCAAAAATAAAAATAAATAAATTAAAAGAAGGCTCAACATTTAAAACAAACAAACAAACAAAAACAACAGAGTGGAAAAACACATTTTCTATATAGAAAAGAAATGGTATCACACTCCTACCTCATACCAGATACAAATATCAACTCCAGACAGATTATGACTTAAAATTTTAAAGTAAAACCTTTAGAAGAAAATATAAAAAAATATTTTTCTGACTCTGAGGTAGAGAACGATTATTTAAACACAACTTAGAAAACACTAACACCAAAAGGTAAGAGACTTATCTACCTGACAACATAAAATTCAGAATTTCTATTTATTGAAAGATAACCTAAGGGTAATCAAAAACAAGAAAAGTCTGAGGAACTGTCCCAGTCTAGAGGAGCCTCAGGAGACGTGACAACTAAATATAAAACAGTATCCTGAATGGGATCGTGAAGCAGAAGAAGGACATTAGGTAAAAACTAAGGAAATCTGGGACTTCCCTGGTGGCGTAGTAAAGAATCCGCCTGCCAATGCAGGGGACTCGGATTCAATCCCTGGTCCGGGAAGATCCCACATGCTTCAGGGCAACTAAGCCCGTGCACCACAACTACTGAAGACCACGCGCCTAAAGCCCATGCTCCGCAACAAAAGAAGTCACTGAAATGAGAAGCTTGCTTGTTGCAACTAGAGAAAGCCCGCACGCAGCAACGAAGACCTAATGCAGCCATAAATAAATAAATAAATAACAAAAAACTAAGGAAATCTGAATAAAATATGGACTTTAAGCTACAAGGATATATCATACAACACAAGGAATATAGCCGTTATTTTATAATAGCTATTAATGGTGTACAACCTTTAAAAATTGTGAATCACTATATTGTACACCCATAACTTACGTAATATTGTACATCAACTACACTTCAATTAAAAAAAAAATGAAATGGTGGCGCAGTGGTTAAGAATCCGCCTATCAACGCAGGGGACACGGGTTTGATCAGCGGTCCGGGAAGATCCCACATGTCTTGGAGCAGCTAAGCTCGTGCGCCACAACTACTGAGCCAGAGCACCACAACTACTGAAGCCCACGAACCTAGAGCCCGTGCTCCGCAACAAGAGGAGCCACCGCAATGAGAAGCCTGTGCACCACAATGAAGCCCCCGCTCGCCACAACTAGAGAAAGCCCGCACGCAGCAATGAAGACCCAATGCAGCCAAAATAAATAAATAAATAAAATTTAAAAAAATAAAAACACTTTAAAAAAAGGAATGAAAAAAAGAAAAAAAAGAAAAAAGAAGAACTTTAGTTAACAATAATGATATCAATTCATTATGTATGACAAATATACCACAATAATGTTAATAGGGGAAGACAGGAGTACAGGGTATACAGGAACTCTCATAATATTCTTGAAACTTTCCTATAAACCTAAAACTATTCTCAAATTAAAAAATCGTTGGGACTTCCCTGGTGGCGCAGTGGTTAAGAATCTGCCTGCCAGTGCAGGGGACATGGGTTCGATCCTTGGTCTGGGAAGATCCCACAGGCCGCGGAGCCTAAGATCCCTAAGCCCTCGAGCCACAACTACTGAGCCTGCGCACCTAGAGCTTGTGCCCCGCAAAGAGAAGCCCGCGGACTGCAACGAAGAGTAGCCTGCACACAGCAACGAAAGACCCAATGCAGCCAAAAGTAAATAAATAAATAAATTTTAAAAATAAAATTAAAAAATCTTTTTTTTTTTCAAGGCACCTTTAGAAAAGGAAAAAGATAAGCTACAATCTGGGAAACGACAGCTGCAATACATGTAAGTAATAAAGAATTGGTATCAAGACTAATGAATTTCTACAAATCAGTGACAACAAACATAAAAGGAAAATGAGCAGAGCAGTGAACTTCCATTTCACAGAGTAGTAAACCAGAATGACAGATAAATATATGAAGACATGCTCAATATCAGTAATAAACTGGGGAAGACAAGCAAGCCAAGACCACCACATGGTATCATCCTACAGCCATTCCACTGAAACAAATTAAGTCCAATAGTACCAAGGGTTGAAGAAGATGCAGTTCAATAAGCCTCTTATATATTGCTGGTGGAAGTGTAAATTGGTAAGCCACTTTGGCTTTATCTTGGAAAGTTGATGATTTCCATATTCTACAACTCTGCAGTTCTTCTCTTAGCTATACACCAAAGAGAAACTCCTGCACAGGGAGACAGGAGACATGGACAAGAATGTTCACGCCAACACTGGAAACAACCCAAATGCCCATCAACACAGAAATGTATAAGTAAATCGGGATATATTCATAAACATAATATTATACAGCAGTAAAAATGAGTTTCTGGAGCTACAGGCAACAAAGTTAAATCCAGCTAAATGAAAAAAGGAAATCCCAAAAGACCACATTCACTAAGATATTTTCCCTATAAAACTCAAAAACAAAATCACATAATTTATTGCTTAGGCAAATGTATGAAGTGTGTATATGTATATACATACCCACGATATAACTGTGAGAACAAAAAAACAAGGGAATAATAAATTTCAGAATAACAATCATCTCTGAAGGAGTACAGGATAGTGAGATGTATATGTTTGGGTTAGGTGAAGGGTTTATCATGTTATCATGTTATTTTCTAAGTTAAATACTTAACAGAGAGCCATGCGTGGAATAATGACGACGATGTGTCATGACCCGAGTATTTGAATAATCCTATCCTGAATATCTGAGGAGAAATTGAGGAGGGAGGAAGGGAAGGAGGGAAAGAGGGAAGGAAGGGAGGAAGGGGAGAAAGAAAAGAGAGAGAAAAGAGAAGAAAAAAAACAGATGAGACAAGACGGGGGACAGGACAGGAAGGGAAGGGAGGAACCAACCACAGAGACACTGTATTCCTGGAAGGCGAGCTCCATGGCCTTGCTGACTCCCTCTTGTATCTCCAGCACCTAGGCCAGGCCTGGCACAGAAGAGGAAGCAGTATTTCTTTGCTGACTGAATGAAGATAAAGGGTGAAAGAGAAAACAAGTGAGGGAATTCCCTGGCAGTCCAGTGATTAAGACCCTGTGCTTTCACTGCCGAGAGCGCAGGTTCAATCCCCGGTTGGGGAACTAAGATCCCGCAAGCCAAGCAGATTGGCCAATCAATCGATCAGTCGAGAAAACAAGTGAAACAGAGGAACAGATGAGGGAAGGCTGAGGAGAGCTGCCGGGTGCTACTCAGCTATTATCCCAATGCGGAAGAGAAAGTCAGCTGCCAAATAAAGGTTCATTAGGAAGGAGAAAAGGGCCATGGAGATGGATATGTTTCTCAGGAAAAATTTACCCAGCTGTGGGGGGATCAGCCACCAACACGTCTGGCACACGGTATCGGGGCCGCCGGGGCTCTAGTTCATCAATTCTGATCCGAGTCATGTTCCTCCGAAGCCCCTGGAGCTCCAGCGCAAGCAACACCTGTGGAGGCAGAGGTCTGGGTCTGAGAAAGGGAAGGGCTATACCAGGAAATGCCCTCTGAACCCATTTCTCTCCCGAGGGGGTCTCCTCCTCCTAGCCCTTTGCCTAAGGGATCTGAAATCTGAATTCCTCACAAAGTACAAGTCCCAGGTTAGATGGCACGGGATGTTGGCTATAAGTTTCCTCTTCCCGAATTACCCCTTAGCCATTCCTCCACCCCCACCAGACTCTTCCTTTTCTCCCGACCTTAGTGACTTCGTTGATCAGATGGACTGTGAGGGCATCAGGACCAAGCTGCAGAGAGTCCAGCAAGGCTCGGTATGGAGAATGGCCTGGCCGTATGCTTCGTTGCCTCCTGCCAATGTGAAATGATTGAGAACGGGGGAGGGTTCCCCAAGGCCCCTAAGTCCTTCTATCAGCTGCAGTGCCCCAGGCTACCTCATCTGCCACAGACACCTCCCATGTTACCCTACTTTCCGTTCTAGTCTCCCAGAAATGTCATACTTGCAGAAGGAACTCTCTTCGCAGGTCTTAAAGTTGCTTCTATCCACAGCAAGTGTAATTCCCAGGCAGACCCCTAAACAAGCCAGTACCAAACCAGTCCAAGACCTAGGGGGGAAAAGGACAAAGAGGGCACGATCAGCACAGGGTCAGAAAGGGCCCCACCTTCTGAGGTAAAGGCCTCTTCCCACCACAACCCTAAAAGGGGAGAAAGATAGAGTCCCATTAAACAGAAAACAAGGCAGAGTGGACAGGGGTTAAGTGTCGGGCCTGAGGAGCTGGCTCACGCACACCTTTCCTTCGAAAGGCAGAGGACGTGGACAAAGGATCCTTGGCCTTCAGAGGCCTGGTACTGACTCAGGTTACATCAGCCTCTCAGAGGAAAGGAACAGTAACAGCCAGTCCCAGGGGAAGTGGTGGTACCATGTGTGGAACAGAGAAACAAAGTAAGCCATGCCTTTTCATTGGCAAGACACTGGGGGGACCTACAGTGAAAAAGCTCAAGATGTACCCTCAGCTAGCCTGCTGGTCACAGGTTCCTAGGGTCCTAACATCCCCAACACTCTAGGCATCCTGCTCCTCTGATCTCCACTGCTATATCTTTGACATAAGTCACCACTGTCACCACCTAAGCTTGAAAAGAATAACAACAGCTAACCTGTATTGAGTCCTAGTAGGCACCCCGGGGCCTGGCTAACTGCCTTATACTAACTTTTAACTCTCCCTGCAGTTTTCAGTAGTGTCTAGGCCCAGGTCTCACCCTGAGATTTCAATCTAATTGGCCTGAAGTGGGACCTGGGCATCAGATTTTAAACTCCCCTAAACAATTCTAATAGGCAACCAGTGTTCAGAACCAATTCTTTACACACCCTAATAACTCTTTTCCCTTTCTTACACTGTTTTCTTGGTGAATGTAGGATTGGGATTTTTCCCAGATGGGAGCACTGAGGTATAAAAGGTTCAATAATTCATCCAAGATTTAACAGCCAGTATGAGGTGACACTGGTGAACTCAGCTCTGCCTAACTGCAGGGCCCAGGTACTTCATGATGTACAGCGCATTGCACTCACCACCAGCAGGGCCTGACTCATTGAGGACCATCACACCAAGGTTACCACAAACTTGTCACTTCCCCAACATGCGATCAAATGACAGACAAGGGACTAACAGGCTTATCTGAACAAGTCAGTTTGTTAAGGATATACGCATCCATTCTGAGTAAATCCTAAACAGGGATTCTCACACTTTAGCGTCTGTTAAGTTATGTGCAGTGCTTACTAAATGAAGATTCCCGGGTCCCAGGGAATCTGCAGTTTAAGCATGCTCTCCCAGTGGCTGATGAGGAGCACACTCTGAGGAAGTGTTCCAAATAAGGGAGAACAAACAAAAACACACACTTCTCCTCAGCGTTAAAACTTTGCTACCTGCTAAGAGGGTAACCAAAGAGTAGGGCCTACAAACTCATTGTATCCAGCATATCCTCAGTATCTGCTTGAAAGCTACAGGTAAAGAAAATCACTAGAAAGGAGATCACAGAACACAGGAAGCCTTCCAGTTCCAGAAGAATGTGCAAGGCAAGCCAGGCCACACAGAAAGATGAGGAAAACACCAGGCTTTGTGGTTTAGTAGGTCAAGCAGGAACAAGGAGTAGCAAAACCAGCAGAAGAAATGCTACCAGAAAACTCAAAAGCAAGGCATGTGGCCCAGGTCCTGAGGAGTGACTGCAGCGGACACCCTGAGCAACTGACCCCGTGTCCACCAGCCCAAAGCAGCAGTAATCAGAAGTACAGTGAATTAAATACTCCCTGGAGTCCTACTGGCACAATCTATAAAATGGGTTTGGAGAGACGCCAGTGGGGATAGGATTTCTGAAAGATTTTGCAGATGTGACCTGTTGAAAGGCCCTAAGAACTCAGGAATGCCTTGAACGCCCCTGGGCAAGAGGTGGTCACAAGCCAAGGTCAGGAATGAGTCGCAGGGAAAAGTGCACCCATTTATTGTTTCAGGTCACAGGCTTCTGGAGTCGAATTTACGATCCACGCTTTTTTCACCACTGCCGACAGTACGTGCCTCTCCCACCCCCGATACATCCGTTAGGTCCTGGTAAACACTCTGTGGCGCTGATGACTGTTTCGAACCGTCTTTTCAGTAATATAAATGCAGAACAAACCACTGTTGTGTTTGAGCAACGTCATCCAGGTCGACTGTGAACTTAACGGGATCCTGCCCCAGCCGTGCCCAACGACCGTGGACACCAAACAAGCCAGGGCTGGTGTCCACGTGAAGACAAGGGCAGGGCAGGGTCCGGGGCTCTCGAGGGGAGGGCGAGAAGGGCAGTGGATGCAAGACTGCCGGCCACGGTGCTTCCAGCGCGGCTGAGGGGCCGCAGGGCAGCAGGCTGCATTCCCGGAGGCCGGGCCGCATCTCTTCCTCTGCCCCGATGGCCCCGCGCATTGCAGGAAAGAGGCGGCAGCGTTAACCGCCGCAAGCCGCCAGGGGAGGGCGGCGGCTGAGGGCGGCCAAGGCCAAGAAGAACGCAAGGCTGCGGCCTTCTAGAGCCACCGGGCCGGAGCGGAGAGCCCCAGAAACAAGGGCCCCCCGACGCGGCGAGGAGGCTGGGGGCACCTAAGGCCGCCTCCAGAGAGACAAAGAGTCCTCACGAGGCTGGAGGTGGCGGAGTCTCAGGAGAACATACAGGAAGGAGAGATACGGGATTTGGGGGTCTGGGGGCGTCCCGGGCGCGCCCCCGGGATCCGGGCTCCTCACCGCCTCCTACGCGCCGCCACTGCCGCTACTGCCGCCATCTTGTGCCGGGTTTGCTCCTTGACCCGGAGCTTCCCCTCCCCCAGCGCGTGTTGAGCCACGTATCTTAGCGCCCGCCCCTTCCGGCTTCCTGATTGGCCGGCCACACTGAAGCCTGGCTTCTGTCTCATTGGCCGAGAGCGTACTCTAAATGCTTGTGGGGGCGGGGCCAGGGCGGGGCTTGAGGGAGAGGGCGGGATTGTTCAGAGCCAGGCGCTGTCCGAATTTGCCGGCTCTCCGCATTAGACAGAGGTACTGGACTCTTGTTTTTCTCAACTCGGCAAATTTTATTTAGAAAAAAAGGTGGGGGAGGAAGAAAGTGACAGCGCTCTTTTAGGCCAAGGTCTTAGAAGAGAAACCTCCACCTTTCTTCAGCACCTTAGCCCCGTCTGTCTCTCCTGGCTCAACCTCCCTCGGCTTCTGGAGCATGGAAAGGCTATGTCCCCTGCCGAAGGAGATTGGACGGTGAAGGTGCCTGGAAACGGCCAGAGAAAAGGCCCAGGCGGTCAATATTGCGGTGGAGGACACTGTGCAGCACAGCCAGATGGGCTCCACCTTCACCCCCACCCTCCCTGGAGAAGTCCCGGATGAAGCGGCCACGCTCTGACTGGAAGATGAACTTCTGGGGCAAGGGCCCGTGCTCCCGGAGAAAGCCCCAGACACTGAGCAGCAGCAGACGCACTTCAAAAGGTGCCAGTTGGCTAAATACCTCGTGCATATTCCCCAGGGCTGGTGGCAGGAGGCTTCCCTCAGCCATGACAGCCACCAGGGTGCAGGATGCCTCCAGGTGCCAGGGGGAGTGGGCTGTATCAGGGTGGCGAGAGGCTTCCCAGTGGCCCAAGAGGGCGGCCAGCAGCCCCCGCAGCAGCACGGAACAGTAGCACAGGGCTGGGGGAGCAGCTGCTACCAACTTTAACAGCTCAAAGAGCAGAGGCTGTTCCCGGAAGCGCCGGCCAATGCGGAGATCCCGCTCCACGGTGGCCCGGGCATGCTCCTCAGGAGGCCAGGCTAGCTCAGCACCGGCTGCATCGGGACACACACTCTCCACCAAGGTCACTGCCACTGCTTTGGCTGCCTCCGGGCTCAGGGTGGGAGCCCCCCAGCAGCCCACACATTCAGTCCCCCCAGGGGCACTGCAGCAGTGCACCAGGAGGCTGAGGAGGCTCTGGGTGTTATACATCACTTCTTGCTGATTGCGTGATTGGGCAAACTTGGGTGGCTTTAGGCCACGGCCGATGACTCCAGCGTGGAAAACAGACCAAATCCCTCCAGGGCCCGGCACAGCTGCAGTGTGCCGCCGGTTTGTGTCCAACAGGGAGGCTGAAGCCAAAGGAGCTGAAACAACTGAGAGAGTCTCATTGTCCCCATCCACTTCCCCACCAAACAGTTCTGTGTTGCCCCGATGTAAGGCTCCCTCAACTAGCAGCTGCAGGACAGCCTTGAGCCCAGCCGGGGAGGTCTGGGAGAGGCGGGTAAGAAGCTGGGAGGCGGAAGCCACCCCTGGGGGACCGTGCAGCCTGAGAGAGGCAAAGAAGCGATGCACTCCAGCTCTCACCAGTCCCAGGAGTTGGGAAGGGCACAGGGCTTCCGGAGGAAAGGGACAAATGGCCAGGAGGGAGGCAGAGGCTTCGGCTACTTCCTCCTCAGGATGGAGCAGGAGAGGAGCCAGGTCAGACAGATGAGCTGAGGCAGACTCCCCAAACCGGGCCCCTAGGGCTGCAGGGCCCTCACCACCCTGCTGTTCCCACCCCACTAGCAGTGCCAAGTTACGCAGGAACCGAGCCGTGAAGGGAGGTTGCAAAGTCCCTGCATGTACCCTAGCCAGGCAGCTTCGGAAGGCCAGGGGCAGGAGGCCAGAGAGACTGACCACCAGCCCTGCGTATAACTGAGTGGCCAGACTCAACTCTTCAGGGCTTCGGGCCCGGCTCAGGAGATGGCCCAAGGCCTCAGGTCCGCAGCTAGGCCGGGTATAAACAGAGAGCAGGCCAAGGAGCTGGTGTTGCCAGAGGAAGCGTTTCCGTTCCAAACGTAACGTCTCTCCACACAGCTCTCCAACGTGGTTTCTTAGCGCATCTAGAAAGGGCACAGGGCGGGGGGGCGGGGGTGGGCCCAGCACCCCTTCCCCAGGAGACCCTCCCCGGTGATGAACCAGCTTTTGCAGGTGCAGCAGCAGTAGCTGGATCAGCCGGTCACAGGCCTCACGCACGGTGTCTGGCACAGCCAGGCCCTGGGTGGTGATGACTGAGGCAGGCATGGCTGTGTCCACCAGGAACTGCAGCAGGCGGTAGGCACCTGCCCCAGAGGCCTGGCTCACCAGGTGCACGGCCAGGTTCAGCATGTTGTCCAGCTCCTCTCGGGGGAATCCCTGCAGGTGTTGCTGCAGCTGACTCAGCACAGCTGGGGGCTTAAGGCAATCCACCAGCTCTCCAGAGACTGTGCCCAGCAAAGCTGGTGACATGACTGCCAGCTGCAGGAGGAAGGGAACTGTGGCCTGAAGGGAGGGATCCCCACTCCGGCCGCCAGTGCCCCCTGCCAGACTGTCATGAAACATTCGCAGGAGCTCCCGTCGGATGCTGTCTCCATGGCGGGAGGCCAGGTGCCCTAGGATGCCTACAACTGAGGCAATCTTGGGCACCCGTTTCTCCCCAGGGATAGCAGGAGATCCAGGGAAGGAGTCTGTAGAGGGGGTCTGAGAAGAGCCTCCACCACTGCCACCAGCTCCACCTCCAGCCCCACTGTGAACACAGAAGTCCTTAAGGCCACAGGAGAGAACTCGGGAGATGATGGTGCCGGGAAAAGAGGAGCCAATGTGCGCCACAACCCAGTCGAAGTGTGGGGAATGCTGGACAGAGGTATCCAGCAAGGCATCCACGCAAGCATCTGGGCAACTGCCAATGAGAGCTGAGAGGCATTGAACATAGATGTCCATTAATGTGCGTGTGGCCCGACAGCCCATCCACAGCTGCAGCAATTCGTTGAGAGAGCCAGTGGCATGGGGCACACGCTGGTGCTGGCCCGAGTAAGTGCTGCTCAGTTGCCCCATGAGGTCAATGGACCATGCACTAATCACAGGTGCCCAGGCCTTCGGGTTGGCCCGGATAAACTCAGACAGCACCTGCTGGACTTCCTGCACCACATCCTCTAGACCAGGTCCCCCAGCAGGGACATGGGAGGGTGGCGGTGGACGCAGGTGAGGTGGACCAGCCACAGGGCTTTCATCCAGGGCAGCCAGGTGGGCCCGGACACTCTCATCAAAGACACCTCGCAAGTGGTCAAGCACAGCAGCCCGCGCAGGTGGCAAAGAGCGGAGCAAGAGAAGGCCACAGCGAGCATGTTCCCGAGCCGAGAGTTGGTGGCCCAGAACAGGGTCTACACCAGTCAGAAAGGCCTTGATTTCCTGCGACAGCTCCTGAGCACTGTAAGGAAGCAAAAGAAGCAGAGTTAGAGTGTTGGGAGTTGTTGAGCAAGTTACATTCCCTCTGTGAGCTTCAGTTTCTTTCTATGTAGAATAGGGATAACTGTACCTCCCTCAAAAGATAATGTTCCTAAAGCACGTAAGCACCATATCTAGGTCACACTAGTTACTCAGTAAATGCTATTTTTTAAATAAATAACAATATTATCAATATTAGATAACTCTTGTAATACATCAAGTTCTCTTTTAAGTACTTTACTTGTATTATTTCAATACAGATAACAGCCCAATAAGGTAGGTACCATTATGATTCCATTTTACAGAGAAGGAAACCAAGGTAAAACTAATCAGACTATAAACTCCAAGAGGGTAGTTAACAGTTCTCTGCTTTTCAACACTGGATCCTCTTCTACTGGGGTGCCTGGAATATGGGAAATACTCAATAAATATTTGTTGAATTGAGTAAGTATATTTTGTGTTCCTGTAACATCTGCTTTAAACACACCTTTCTAGCTTTACTGCACTCCCCCCTACATAGAAACAAGAACGCTGGATTTTGCTTTTAATGGAAAGAAAATTCTAAGCCCAAATTTGCCCCTTATTAAGAGCTCTCCCTCCCCAAACCTGCTTCTTCCCATATTCTGCAAGCATCCTAACCACCAACCACTTGGACTCCACCACATCAACAGCCACCACCTTCCCAGAACCCTCAGTATGCCCCAGGAATCAAGGTGCCCCACGGCAGAGACAAGTTAATGCCCTTCAACCCTTCCCCTCCTGAAACATATGGGTTCAGTCTTAGAGGTTCAGAAGCCAGTGTTATTTCCTCTTATTGCATTTTCTGCCAAAGAAGACAGCATCCTCTAGAGGTTGATAAGGCTCTGACTGTGCCATTCATCTCTGGTTCCTCCAAAAAAAAAAAAAAAAAAAAAAACACTCTACGGTGAGGGGAGTGTCTCCGTTGGAGAGCAAGGGAAAGGCTAGAAGAAAGCATTCTGTGGGTTTCTGGGCCTGGGTGCTCAGGGAGTCTCCATGAAGTCAGGGGACCCTGGGTTCCCTCGGGTCTAAGGGACAGGGCACCTGGGTTCCCAGGAGTTCTAATATTCCCAACTCTTGGAAGAGCAAGGCCAGGATCTGGGGTAACTGGGCATTGGGGTTTAGGGGGAGGCAGTACCGAGATCTTGGGATTGCGGGCACTGGAGCCCAGAGTTTTGGTGAGGCAGTCCCTGAGTTCTGGGAAGAACCGACCGGGGATCTCTGAGAACCCTGACGCGAGTTCTCGAGGTGGGATCCGGGTTTCTGCCGAGAAGGCTGGTTATCGGCGCGGGACCCCGTGGTAGGGAAAGATGCCAGGGGCTCTGACTACCTGAGCGGCGCGGGACCGTGGGAGACCGGGGCAGGCCCGGGAGGCCCTGGGGCCCCGGGAGGGTCGCACAACGCGGACATCCCGGAGCCCTAGCCCGAGCCCGAAGCGGTAGCGGCGGAGCGCAGGGAGCGCATGCGCGCTGCCGGGAAACCTGAAAGGAACCAGAGACCAAGCCTCTCAGGAAAACCAATCCGGCGACGTCCGTGACCCTCACACATTGGTTCCGAGATGAGTCGGCGTCCCAGAACGGGGCTGCACCCATGACAGCGGGAAGCCGACCCACCCTCAACGCAACCATTTTTTCCCCCCCGCGAGAGGGCCATTTACACATACTAAGGCTAGCTGCGACCACTTAATTGGATTTAATTAATTTTCCTAAAGCCGAAACAAAATTTTCAACTCTCGAGGTTTTAAAAATGGAAGCACCTTAGGAAACATTTTAATCAATAACCAGTGACAATGTAAAAAGCAGTTAAAGGAGAGAAGGGAAGAGGGAAAGCGCAAGAGAGACGGAAAGAAAGGAGTGAAAGTCCGTAAGAGAAGATGAAGAGAAGACAAGGAAAGAGAGGGAGAGGGGGAAGCCTGAAATAAACTGGGCTGGCTACGCTGAAGGTGTTCTCCCAGTCCTAGGTTGGCACTACCATCTTTGTCAGGCTCCCCAGTCTCCCAGTGCAGGGGGACCTTCCCCAACCTTACATCCCCATAGCTGCAGAGAGAGCTTGGTAACCTTATGAGGATATAATACACCTCCTCAGAGATTCCCTGGTGGCGCAGTGTTTGAGAGTCTGCCTGCCGATGCAGGGGACACGGGTTCGTGCCCAGGTCCGGGAGGATCCCGCGTGTCGCGGAGCGGCTGGGCCCGTGAGCCATGGCCGCTGAGCCTGCGCGTTCGCAGCCTGTGCTCCGCAACGGGAGAGGCCACAACAGTGAGAGGCCCACGTACCGCAAAAAAAAAAAAAAAAAAAAAAAAAAAAAAATTCACCTCATCAAGAGCCCCTGCTCCAACCAGTCTATCTAGATCACGTTCCAGCTATTCCACTAACCGGCTGTGTACTTCATTTAACCCCTCTCTGCCTGTTTCCTTTTCTGGAAATCAGGATGTTAATAGTACAATTACCTCACGGGCTTGTGAAAATTGAAACCAGGTAATATGTTTACTGTATAACACTTGTTGCCTGCAATGGTAGGTAAGCACTACATAAGCAATAGCTGTTTTTATTATATTTGTTGAATGAACTCCAGCTCTTTGACAATAGGGATGTTGCCAGTTTTGTTAAAGGCTTTATCATCATCACATACAACAGTGTCTTCCTGGCATGTAGCAGGTTCTTAATAGTTGGTTGGATGAGTGAAAAGGAAAGTAAGTTCTGAGGCCTGTATTAACCAGAGGGCTTACTGTTCTCAGTGGAAATGTGAGTTAGAATAACACCAGGTGATAGGTTCTAAAGATATCTTTGAAGTGACTGTGTTTTAAAAGCTAAATGATTAATTATGGTGGTTCTATATTTATTCTTAAATTTCAGAAGTTTGATCACTCATGAAGCGTATATGCTCCAGGACAGTAAATATGAGACAATTTCTGCTCCTAGCTCTGCTTCAAACTTGGACCTAACACTTCCCTTCTCTGGGCCTTGACCTTTGATCTATGAAAAGTGGTTTTGGGGGACTTCCCTGGTAGTCCAGTGGTTAAGACTCTGCATTTCCACTGCAGGGGGCATGCGTTAGATCCCTGGTGGGGGAACTAAGATCCGCTTGCCTCACGGCATGGCCAAAAAACAAAAGTGCCTTTTGAACCCAATAAATTCTTCCAGCTATGAGACTATTATGTGGTCCTTGCCCTTAAAGACTTCACAATCTAAGGGTGCTTGTTTCAGAGTTAGACAGATCTGGATTCATGTCTGCTATTAATTAGCAGTGTAACCCTGAGCAAGTGACTCAGCTGCTCGGAGCCCCTTTCCTTAACTGTAAAATGGCGCATGCGGTATCGTATCTCACAAACTTTTTGCAAAGATCACTTCAGATTATTCACCTATTTCTTTCTCTCTCTTTTTTTCTCTTTTTCTTTTTTTGGCCATGCCATGCAGCATGCAGGATCTTAGTTCTCCGACCAGGGATCAAACCCATGCCCCCGCAGTGGAAACATGGAGTCCTAACCACTGGACTGCCAGGGAATTCCCACTTCAGATTATTTGTGTAAAGAATTTAGCACAATACCAGGTACAGAAACTCTTCTTTGAACACAGCAAGCTCCTTTCTGCCTTAGGCACAGGGGGTAGAACAAAATTATGAAAGGTGATGGGGATCCCAAGATGTTGAAATTCCTTCTCCCTGCAGCTTCTCCCCTCCTCTCCTTACCGCATCTGAATATATTTCAGTTTCACACAAGTACTTTTTCCTGTGTTCAAAACTGGACATAATACTGTCTCCATAGAAAAATAGCTGTTACCAAGTTTTAGCCCAGGGGAAGTAGCAGGTGAGTCTGGAACAGATTGTGCCAGACAGCAAGGAATTGTTAAGATATTGGTGGTGCTGTGTCAAAAGGACACAGGACCAGGAGTTTCTTGGTGGTCCAGTGGTTAAGACTCTGTGCCTCCATTGCAGGGGGCACAGGTTCAATCCCTGGTTGGGGAACCAAGATTCTGTATCCTGCGTGCCCCCCCGTCCCCCCCCCACAAAAGACACAGGCTTTGGCTGGCCAGTTTGGTATGATTTGGAGCATGAAAAAGTGATAGTAACAGATGTTTAACAACCTAAATGAGATTTTAAAAGGAAGTAGGGGTTTCCTTTACAGAATATGTAAAATGAGTAACATGGATGAATTAATGATACAATTAGAAAAATCACCATTTTGCAGCAGTAACTAATTCAGGTATGGATCATCATGGATGCTAAAACCATTGTTGAGAGGTCATTGGGGAACAGGGTATTCATACAATCTCAAAGTATCACTCCATAGATTGCTTATTAATTACAAAGGGGAAGAATACCTTAACTGTGGAGAAATCTGACAGACACCCACTTAACACTAGGAATCACCAATAATGAGACAAACTGATATTATATGTGCGGACGAAAAATTCGCCTGCCTGCTATATCAGAAAACAAACAATGTTGCGGCCATCAAGCAGCCACTATGGCTGTCTCCGATGGTCTCCAAACAGGCTGCCCAAAGAACAGGATACTGGCCATAGGTAGCTAAGGAGCATATCAAAGGAATGATTTCAAAGAGCCGAGACTCTTGCGTCTTCCCATACATAGAAAAGCACTAAATTAATTAACCTGAGAAGTCTGATTTTCTTTAATTAACAATAATCTTTGATGTTCCAACTACCTGGTTTTTGTTGCAAAAACTCCTCTATATCCTGACTCTTCCCTTACCTCAGAGCTATCTGAGAGGCTGTCTTCCAGGTTTAAGTTTTCAGCAAGTCTGCTGAATCAAACATAATTCTCAGTCTTTAGGTTGTGTATTTTTATTTTTCAGTCAACACTTACTTCCTGATGAAATGCAATGGGAAGTACACAATATCCTCTATGTAGAATTTTTCCCAGAAATGCTTAACCTACATGTATTGATGAGGAAACATATGGAAACACTCAGACAAACCCAGGCTGTGAGATATTCTTTAATTAATTAATTTAGGCTGGACTCTTCGAAGACACCAAGTCACCTAAGACAAGGTAGGGGTACTGTTCTGGATTGAAGGAGACTAAAGGGACATGACAATTAAATGCTACCCATGATCCTTAACGGTTTCTGGATTGAGGAAACAATAAACAGCTATAAAAACTATTATCCACAAAGTGTGAATATGAAAACCTGAATTTTAGCTATTCCACCAATGTTAAATGTCTTAGGTGTTTTGGCTATATAGAAGCATGTCCTTAGGGATAAAATCTCATCTGCAATTGACTTTCAAATGAGTCAGCAAAGACAACAATTATACATACTTGAACACACACATATGTATGCAAGCGGGTAAGGAGATCAAGTATAGCCGAATGTTAAAAACTGGTAAATCCACGTACAGTGCATATTTAGGGGCTCAGTGTGCTAATCTCTTAACTTTACCGAAGGTTTGAAAATGTTCAAAATATAAACTTGAGGAGAGGGGAGCACAACACTGTACCCAAACCCTCCCTCTTCCAGGAAGCCTGCACTGATTAACAGAGCAAGGAGAGAATATGCTTTTCCCCAGTTGACCACATCTCTGCACACACAGCTTCTCACTTTAATTAACCACCCCAGCCCTGGCTTCCAACAAACAGAATTTCTGAACGTTAAAAGGGAAAAATAATGTTCACTTTATTAAAAATATAATCCAGCAAAGGAAGCAGAGACCACCACGGTCACTTGTCCACACTGGTCACACAGGGGAGGTGGCAGGGCCAGTATCAAGACCTTTACCTCCTCTGCCATCTCTACAGAACACCTTATTTTTGTCAGAAATGGAAAGATGGAGTGTCACTCATCAGGGAGACAGGGCCATCATGGAGGGTGGCTTCTTTTTTTTGTTTGTTCGTTTTGTTTTTTTTGCAGTATGCGGGCCTCTCACTGTTGTGGCCTCTCCCGTTGCAGAGCACAGGCTGCGGACGCGCAGGCTCAGCGGCCATGGCTCACGGGCCCAGCTGCTCCGCGGCATGTGGAATCTTCCCGGACCGGGGCATGAACCCGTGTCCCCTGCATCGGCAGGCGGACGCTCAACTACTGCGCCACCAGGGAAGCCCAAGGGTGGCTTCTTGTTGCTTTTGGTCAAGTAAGAACTGTGGGTCCTGTTTCCCAATTGTGTTGTATCCACACTCACAGCCCCTTTTCATGGCCTATCCCCATTCCTACATTTAATCACACACATCTCAGTGAGAATGCTAGGGCTTTATTACAAATGGAGTTGACTGCTTAGGACTCCCTCTCCAATCTTTCTTTTCTACCCTCTTCCTCTCAATACATCCCTCCAGGGCAGGTCACTAGGCCATTAGGAAAGAGGAATCTGGGGACAGTGAAAAGGAGCAACGCTTTCTCCAAAGTCCTCTGAAATAACCATCGAGTCCTCCTGGCTCCAGTTGAGAATCTTCTGGTGGAAGGGGTGTGAGATTTAGCTCTTATCTTCAAGGTCCTCCATGTCTACATCCTGGGGGGCTTTTGTCTTCTTTTTTGATTTGCGCTGTGGTTCACTAGTCCTGGCTGACTTGAGGGGGACTTCCACTGAGCAAAGGGAAAGAGGAAGCATTAAAGAACCCAAATGAACCCAGGCTGCCCCCTCACCCCAACTTCTGTGCCCTCGCCTTACCTTCCATGGCTGCTTTCTCTTTCTGGGCAAGCCGGATCTGCTGGAGGAGTTTTCTGCGCTTCTTCCCAGACAGAGTAATGTTGGCACGTGCACTGGACCTGAAGGATTGGTAAGAACAAAAATATCCAGGTTAACCTGAACCAATACAGACCACACAGTGGTTCTGGTTACTGAAAAGGTCTTTGGATCCAAGTCAAAGAACTGTTACGTTACCTAAAACTAGTCTTAACACATACGTAAAGTAACATTAATTGCTAAAATCTAGTACATAATAGAAACGTTTCCTCCTCTTATTTTACAAATAAAAAAAAATATATATATATATACTGGCCGTTCGACATGCAGGATCTTAGTTCCCTTGACCAGGGATCGAACCCATGCTCCCTGTATTGGAAGCGCAATTGGTCTTAACCACTGGACCGCCAGGGAAGTCCCTTATTCTTGTTACTTCTAACAGCAGATGTGGTGGGTGGGGGAGGTTTCCCACATCAAGTAATTCTCCAAATTCTCAATGGACATTGACTGGGTGTCCTACAAATTTAACTCCATTTGGACACTATCTACCAGTACATAGCAACAGATACCACAGGTTAAGGCTTCCCCCACTTCAAATGCCAATCACAGATCCAGGTTGTAACCTGTACTTCTGATTGACCAGCCATAAATTGGGGTTCTCATGATCCCCTTCTCAGACTCGATAATTTGCTAGAACAGTTCAAAGAACTCAGGGAAACATGTATTTGCATTTACTGATTTATTATAAAACGATACAACTGAGGAACAGTCAGTTGGAAGAGAAGCACAGGGTAAAGTATGCAAGGGGCCAGAGGTTCCACGCTGTCTCCAGGTGAGCCAGCCTCCCAGTACCTCCACCAGTTGACCAATCAGGAGCTGGTTCAAGAGGTTGTGTAGAGCTTAATCTACAGCACCCACCCACCCCCTTCCCACAGGCAGTGCGAGGGAATTAAATTTCCAATCCTCTAATCACTTCATCTTTCTGATGACCAGCCCCACGCTAAGTCACCATTTGCATAAATTTAGGTGTGCTCAAAAGGGGATCCTTATGAAAAAAGAGTCACTCTTATCACTCAGGAAATTTAGCTCTGCCAGAAAGCAGAGACAAGGACCAAATATATTTATTATGCCGCTTTATAAACTAAATATTTATAATAAACAAGTCAATGAAAGAATGGGGTGGGAACTCTGCCCCAAGACTCAGATTATATGCAAAATCTCACATGTGCCCTTGTGAAAATTCATCAAATGGTTCACCGCACACTTATGTGTGTACTTTTAAATGTACTTATAAAAAAATCTGTGTGAATGTATAATGTTACTTGGGGAGGTGGGGGAGTCCACAGCTCTCCTTAGATTCTCATCGGAGTCCAAGACCCAAAGAAAGGTTGTGAGGTACAGGTACAGTGAGGGACTAGCAGAGTTTAGGCACAAACGTTCCTTGCATAAACGTGAAACAAGGAGAGCAAAAAGGTGTTAGCTGCTCCGGAGCTCGACAAGGAGGAGGGAAGGAGGCTTGGTGGGGCGGACCAAGAGGGAGAGGGTCTGGCACTCACGCCCGCTTCTTGAGGTGGTGCCTCGTGATCAGCCCTTCGTCTATCACAGCCCCGACCACCTGGTGCTTCAGTCGCCGCTCCCGGTTCAACACCCGCCGTCGCTTGAACAGCTTCTTCTTCAGCTCCTAAGGGGGAGGAAGATGCTTAATCAGAGGGGTGCCGTGCACCGCGACCCAGAACCCCGCACCCGGCGACACTGGCCCATCGAGTCCATCTCGGGCGAGGGTAAAGGGCTCCGGGACGCTTGTGAAACAGGGTCGGGCTCCCACACAGTCACCGTTCGCGGCCGGTTGATCTTTCCCCCCGGAGCACCCATTGCTGCGTTGCGAACCGGCTCAGGGTCCAGCGTTTCAGCTCTGCGCAGGATCCGTGTGCGCCCCACCCCCAGCCCTCCGTTAGCCAATCGCAGCTGGGGGGGGCGGGTCCTGGAGCTATATAAAGGAGCCCAGTCGGTGCCTTGGCCTTTTCGACGACAGCGACTGAGTAAGTGTTGACGTTAGTGTTTTCACTGGCTAGCCGTGGGGGGGGGGGGGGGGGGTTCTGGGTGGGGCCTGTTGACCCTCCTTTTCTTGGCGGGGATCGGGCGTGCGGTCCCGGTCCGCGTAATGTACGGAGGTAGAGGGAAAGGGCTCCGGCTCCCTCGGCGTCATGTCTTCGGTACCGGCGGCTTCCATTCCGCGGGTTCTATCCTCAAGCGCCGGGACACAGGGCTCCGAGGCGCAGGGCAGAACCGAGGTTCAACAGACTCCTCCCCGGGGTGCTCAAGCCTTCTCCTTTGATTTCAGGTCTGTGGAGCCGCCCCAGGAGCCGGAGCTGTCGCATCCCCTCCTCTTCCACTTCCCGTTGCAAACAATAAAGGCCATTCGTACCGTAGTAAGTTTGTGTCCGCGTTCTTTTTTTCCGAGGCTGCAGCGTTAGGGAGGCTGTACGCGTGATTCCGCACAGCGTATTTTGCACATCTTCCCTTGGACCTCAGGCCCCTGCCGGAGTACGGGCGACATTTTCGCAGAAGTTTCTCTGGCCGACCTTGCCGTCACCTCCGGATGGCAGCCGTGCGCCGAACCCTCCACCTGGCGAGCCTGGCGGCGGGGGCGCGTCGCGCCGTGGCGGGTAGGGAAGGTGGACAGAGGGAGGGCAAGTTGGGTTCTTCGTTACACAGGAGTCTAGTCCCTGAAACTGTGCCGCTTAAAGGCCCAGGCCACATTGGTGCGGGTTTTGTCGCGTTTTGCTAGAACTGGGCGCTGGGTGACGCAAGTCCTCCGCTCGTCCACAGGCTCCCTGACTGGTAACTGCCTGGCGGACCACCGCCTCTGGGATAAACTCCCCGCCCAGCCCCGTCAGGGCAGCGCGGGCACCTTCGACTGGTTCTTTGGATACGAGGAAGCCCAGGGGCTCCTACTGCCGCTGCTGCAGGAGGCACCAGCTGCCTGTCCACCGCGGGTGTTGGACGTGGGCTGTGGGACCTCCAGCTTATGTACAGGCCTCTACACCAAATGCCCGCACCCAGTGGACGTGTTGGGGGTGGACTTCTCTCCTGTGGCTGTGGCCCACATGAACAGCCTCCTGGAAGGTGGCCAAGGCCAAACACCCCTGTGCCCGGGGCACCCTGCCTCACGCCTCCACTTCATGCAAGCTAATGCCCTGAACCTGCAGCCAGTGGCTTCCTCAGGCTCTTTTCATCTAGTGCTAGACAAGGGCACCTGGGATGCTCTTGCCCGGACTGGTCTGCCTGGGGCTTACCAGCTGCTGTCAGAGTGCCTGAGTGTCCTAAGTCCTGGAGGGACCCTGATTCAGTTCTCAGATGAGGACCCTGATGTGCGGCTGCCCTGCCTGGAGCAAGGGTCCCAAGGCTGGACTGTGTCTGTGCAGGAGCTGGGCCCTTTCGGAGGCATCACCTACTTTGCTTACTTGGTTCAAGGCTCCAATTAAAAGACTTGACCCTAGTGTTTCTGTTGGGTGAGGAGTTGGAGAAAGCTTTTGTCTTGGCAAGATGACTGGAAAATGAGGATTTGGATCCGGGCTTTCATATTAGCTGTGTGCACACAGTATTGAATATTTCTGTGCCCCAGTTTACTCATCTGCAGGGTTGGAATAATACCTGGAGTTCTGTGGATTCCATACAACAACAGGTGAAACATTTAGCAGTGTGAGGCACAAGATGAGTGCTGAATAAAGAAGGTACAAGGGGATCATTCCCCATCCCCAGTTAACCGAACTCCTAAAAGCACAGATAGGAATTCTTAATCCCAATTCCTTGGATATGACTTGTGTGACCCAGGGGCCTAACCTGTAAGCCTTCATTTTTCTCAACTTGTAAAAGGGGAAGATTGTGAAAGGATAGGTAGAAGGGCTTCATAAACCTAGGTAAAATGTTTGAGGGAGAGTGATACTTACCCTCAAAGCTCCTGGGAGGCAGGAAATGGGAATATTCCACAAAGCAGCTTCTGCACACACGGGAACCTGATGCTGAGTCCCAGAGAGGACAGGGATTGGGGGCTTCCTGACAATCTGTCTCCTCTGGAATCCAGGAGGCATCTTGATCTACCTGTTCCTGCCCCCAGCTGAGTTCTGGGTTAAAGGTTCTTAAGGGAAATTTGGGGTCCAGTGAGCTCCAAGTCCAGCCTGGGGGGTGGGAGGGAGGGAGTTAAAGAGCCCATTAACAGTGAAAAATATACCTGATATATTACTGGATTTTTTTAAAGATAAATTCGTGTAATTTCTTTTGCTTATAAAAATAATATAGCAATTATAATGAAGAGCCTAACTTAACAGCTTCAGTTTCCTCATGAGGGAGAAAGTATCCTTCCTCACTGGGTCCTGAAAAATACACATAAAAGTGTTCAGCACAGTGCCTGGCACATAGTAAAAGTAGCTTCTGTAACAGTATATAGACATGAAGAAAAATCTGGAGGAGAAGGCATCCAAAATGTTAATCTCTGGGTAGTCGGATTTGGGGTGATTTTATTCTTTCCCCCATGACAAATATCTTAAAGTATTAAAAATACATACTAAAAGGTGTCACCTATCTGACATCACAACTGCCTTTTAAAGTTCATCAACTTTGCCAACCACCTTGACTTTTATCTCCCACCTCTACATTTTTCTTCACTGTGTTTACTGAGCACCTACTGCTTGCTGCTTAATGCAAGAGACACGACTAAGCTGTCCTGCTTAGACCATCCCATTCACAACAGCCTCATTTGAACCAGCCACCTCCCTCACCTGGTTCTTCACTTTGGTCCTTGAAGAAGACCTCAACCTCCTCTTCCTCATCATCAGTGAGCAGCTGCAGCTCCTCGTGTGGCCACCGGAGCTCCCCACTCTCTTCACTCGCTTCAGCCCCAGGGGCTTCCACCACGATGGAGGGGAGGCGGGTCTTTTGACAGACAACCTGGATGGGCACAGCAGGGGGCTTGGGCCAAATTGGAATGAGCCAACAGCAAGACACAAGGTGGGGAAGTACTAACCTGAACGTCCTGGTGACCTTCAACCTGGCCAATTTCTCCTCTGTCCTCCCAGAGAGGGTTGGTCAGTCTAGGACTTTCTGGTTGCTGGGAGGAGCCTGGGCTATCTCTAGGCCAAGGCCCATCCTCGCTGCTCCCAGGCACAAGGGCCATGGGTGCCGATTCTTGGGAGTGCAGGGTGGTTGAACTCAGTAGAGTACCCCTGCCCAGAGCACCCCACAGACTGTTCCTTTAATCTGCTTTGGAGCCTGGCCCCTTAATCACTTCTGAGGAGAAGAGGCTGACATGCAAGGAGATTATGGGCCTTCCAGGGGAGGGGACAATCCCAAGAGGTGGGATAGGAGCTTTATTTCTACTCACTCCCTGGTGACACTGGGAAAGGCAGAAGTAGGAGTTAATGAGGGCATCTGGATTAAAGCCCTGTGAGTGAAGAGCTTTGATAACAAACTTGGAATTTCCTGGTTCTTACTGGGTCTCCCACATTGACATGTTTCTTTGTATCTTATTTAATGAATATTTTTATGGTGTATGCTATTTGCCAGGAACTGTTTTAAATGCTTTTCAATATAAACTTATTTAATTATCCTAAAACTATGAGATAAATACTGTTATTAGCCTCATTTTCCGATGCAGAAACCGAGAAACAAAGAACTCAAACGATTTGCCCGGGGTCACACAACTAAGAGGTGTTTCTTCTCCAAACTAGAATTTGGTATGTTACACAAAATCCATGGTTTTCATGGTTTAAAAAAAACAAACAAACAAAAAAAAAACCAAGGTTATATACCATGAAGAGAAAGGTAACGTTTACTTTCAACAAGTAAAATAAAAAGAAAACATAAATATACCCTTCTCCCCACCCGGTACACTAGGCTTTGAGTTTTTGTTCAGGAGTTGAAGGGATTGAAGGCAGTCAATAGATAGATGTTTATAAGTATCTGAATGTCCTTATGTACTGTATTGGAAAAGCACAAGTAATTGTAGGAAACTACAGAGCACAGCCCTGACCCTCTATTGATCAGGACATTCCGGAGCTGGGCAATTGTAAAACTCACAGCAACAATGAAGACACTTACTCTCCCCTTAGCAATCCTCTTCGGGATTTCATGACAAGGGGCCCCACGCTCGGCCCTGGGTGCCAACACCTCTTGACGTGGTCAACCTCCTCTGCTAAACCTCATCTTAACACCCAGGCGCTCTAGCTTCGAAACGTTTCTCTGGCCAGGCCCTCTCTAGCCCGGCCCTCTCTAGCCCGGCCCCGTCTCTATGGTTTCCTGTGTGAGGCGTTCTAGCCTGCGCAGATTGAGACGTCGCGGCGGCCTTGCTAGGCTACCGGAGGCTCCGGAGGGCGCCTCGCTGGTCGCGCGGTCGGCCATGGAGACCCTGCGCAAAGCGCTGATCGCGGGCGCAGTGCTGGGCGCGGGGGCTGGCGTGGGCACCGCGCTCTTTGTCCTCGTGACCCCGGGAGAGCAGCAGAAGCAGGCGATGCTGAAGGTGTGAGCAGTTGGGAGGCCGAGGTGGGGCGAGCGGGCGGAGAACCGCAGGCTGGTAGCCCGGACTACGAACCTCCCTTCCTGCCCGCAGGAGATGCCGGAGCAGGACCCGCAGCGCAGGGACGAGGTGGCCAGGACCAAACAGCTACTTCTGGCCACTCTGCAGGAGGCAGCGGCCACGCAAGAGAACGTCGCCTGGAGAAAGAACTGGATGAGTGGCGACGGCGGGAAGTCAGCCTAAGGCCAGACGTGCCCCCGTGCGCGCCGGGACCTCCGCTGCAGCGCAGGAGCCCGATCCGGCCTTACTCCTCTGTGGGCCGGCGGGGAGTCCAGACACGCGCAGACCTCTTCGGGACCTGGGGAGCTGCCGCCGGGTGAGCACGTTTCCCCCCAAACCCTGCACTGCGTTTTAACGTCCACGTCTTGGGCCAGGGCATCGGATGTGGCTAACTGAAGGAACCAATAAATCATGTTCCTCCATCCAGAGAGTGAGCGCTGCGGCTGGACGCCCATAAAAGCCTAGAGTGTTATGGGGGTCAGTACTGAGGGCGGGTTGAGTGCAGCTCCCGCCTGCCCCGCCCCTCATGTGACGCTGAAGCCCTATAGGCAGAGCGACCACGTTTTCAAAACACACGTCAGGTCACGTGGTTTGCGTGAGTGTACTTTCGGGGATAACCAAGTGATGTTATCCTGGAAACTCTTGTGCAGTAAATACCCATAGAGGACACCCTGGGTGCCTGTCCTTCGAATGAGGTTGGAGAGGGGCTTCTAGCAATTAACATGTGCCATAATGCCTTCTGTGACCTTAATTTAACCTTTGGAGGCCACCGTGGTAGGAGCGGTAAAAGGAGTGTGCTTTGAGTCAGATCTTGTTTCAACTCCAGCATGTTTTTAACCTCTGAGCCTTAGCCCTGTTCCATAAAAGGTGATAATTGGGACTTTCCTGGTGGTCCAGTGGCTAAGACTCCGTGCTCCCAATGCAGGGGGCCCTGGTTCAATCCCTGGTCAGGGAACTAGATCCCAGGTACTGCAACAAGAGTCCACATGCCACAACTAAGAGATCCCATATGCTGCACCGAAGATCCATAGTGCTGCAACTAAGACCTGGTGCAGATAAATAAATAAATAAATAAATAAGTGGTGACAATTATCTTGAGAGTTGTAAAAAGGTGAACTTAGGAATGTAAAGTGCAGTGCCAGGCACAGGGCAGCCTCTCACTAAATGCACTGGGGTTTTCCTCCCACAAGGTTTTCACTGTAGTGGTTTTCAATTTCTGAATCCGTCATAGGATCCATTGGCGATGCCACTGATGGGATGAGATAAAGCTATCAGTGGGGTGGCCGCCCTACAGCGAAGTCATCCAATTCACTCCCCTTTTGTCTATTTTATGTCCTGTGGTTCCAAACAAGATTGCAATTGATGGGGGATGGGAGGCGGGGGCCGGGGGTGGGGCTGCTTGTATTAAATAAAGCCGGAACACACTAAATAAAGCTTGGTAACACTGAGGTGTAAACCCAGATATGAGCATTGGTGCAGTTTTCAGCTACTAGATGGTGAAGTCGTAAGCTGAGCACATTTGTCATGTGCGATCTTTACGGTTTACTTGTGGCCTCTTTCCTAGTCGGGGTATGAGAGGAGGGAGGTCAGCAGCTGTCTGAGGAGCACGAGAATGAGGGGAGCAGCAGCAGCACAAGGGGAGCTCGGCAGTTCAGAGCCTGAGCCCTAGAGTCAGGCTCCCCAGAGATGTGTCCAGGTTCTGCTACTTGCTAGCTGTGTCAGTTTGGACAAGTCATGTGCTTTGGTGTCCCAGTCTCTAAAATGGAATCATTGTACCTACAGCTAGATAATACTGCCTTCATATCTCAGTTAATACATACAAAGCACTTAAAACTGTGTGGTATATATTAAGTACTCAATAGTTTTTAGTGCAGAAGAGATGCAGTTGTGAAGGTCACACTAGGGCTCCTCTCACTGTGAATGGCCACATTTTAAAAACTACCCTTCTAGTAGCTAATACTTAACTGGGGACTTACCAGGTGCCAGGCACGGTGCCAAAGCACCTGACATCAGCATTACGTAAGCCCCCACAACCCCAATTAACAGGCACTATTATCCCTGTTTTACTAAAGAAGAAACTAGGTTTAATTAAAGAAGTCAAGGCACATAGCTACTAAGGATTTCAGGCTTAGGTACTGCCTTTCCCATAGGAGCAAAAGATGCTATCCAACGTACACCCCACACTCCAGCACCTCTCCCCTTCAACCTCCCAAGCAACTCATCAGACCCAGAGATTAGAAACAAGTCTCCCGTGGAAATTTAAGAGGAAGCATAGGGTCTATTCTAAAAGCCTTCCTTTTGTCCCTCCCGGCCATTCAGGAAGGAGTCAGTCACATACAGAACTCAGAGGGTCTATTTATTAGGAAGGTGATGTCAGTGCTTTATCAAAGATGAAGAAAGGTCAGAGAAGGATGGTGGGATAAAGGCCTCTCAGCCGGGACATTTCTTGGCCACAATGAGGACAGCAGAAGGCACAAGTCCTGAAGATGGAACGAAACAGGTTTGAACCAAAAGATCTGCTTTTTGCCCTCCCCCCGCCCCAAATTCCTGGCCTCACATTATCTCCACAAAGTCCCTTCTTTGCACCCCTTCCTTTCTCAGGCATGTCCCGTATCCCTCTCCTGGTTTCAGGTCCCACGTGTCATACCCAGCTCCTGCAGAGGCCGCTCCATGTCAGCCTCTGAGAAGGCCCGCCGGGGGAAGCCACTAAGCAACTGCACAGGGTCCTGGCCCCCTCCTAGCTCCTCCCCACGGTGGAGCTCCACATAGAGCCTCACAGCTGCCAGCTGTTCCCGTGCCCGGAATGTCTGGGTCAGTGAGCTCCCATCTGGCAGCCTGACCTGGAAGGCAAGACAGAAATACAGAATTGTGAGTGTCAAAACTGAGTGAAGTGCCCAGGTAAGGAAAAGAAAAAGAGCAAAGTTGGCTTCTTCTTCCTCTTAGAGAGACTGAACCATCATAATTACTATTAAAGCACCTAATGAACAACCACTTAGGCTTGGCTTTACTGAACACTGAAAAGAGAGACTCCTAGCTCCCTCACAATTTAAGGAAAACAAAGACAAGATTACACAAAATATCTGGATAGGTACCACATCATGCAAATAGCTGTATAATAAGCCAAATGAAAATATGATGAACAAGTAAGAAGTTAACTGCTGAATAAGAAAGAGAGATAGATTTATATAAGACTGGGGCAAGTAAAATTCGATATCTTTCCTAAGAGCAGAGGAGGTAGGATTTCAAAAGTCATTTACAAAGATGGGAGAGGTTTGGCAAAGGGAACATGACTGAAAAAAGCTCTGGGCTGGGCTGGGTGCCTTACAAGCCAACCAAGGGTCCCAGGAGCAAGACAGGAATCAGAATCAGTACCTGTATGCGACACTGGTCATACTCTCGCTTCGTGGGAGGCTCCTTGCTGGGAGAGGAGGGAACAGGGCCTGGCTCTGTTGTTGGTGGGCATGGCTGAGAACCCACATGACCACCATACTGGAGGACAAAGTTAAACAATCAGGCACTAAGCCCAACCTTTCCCTCTGAAGCTAGAAAAGGGGATTTACTAGTCTCCCTACTTCATTACCCTCAGTATGTACCCAATCACCTACCTTCTTGGCTCTCTCTGCTTTGTCCCTTTCGATCTTTTCTCGGACTCTTTGTCTGGAATGCAGACGGAACGAAAGTAGGTCAGACACTGACAAAGCAAATCTTGATTCCTTTCTCATCTCTTAGCCAACACCCCCAGCACCCAGACCTGGCTGCTAACTCTTCAGCCTTTTCCCTCCTCCGCTCCTCAGCAGCCCGGCGCATCTCATCTTCCTGTAGCCGCTGTCGGGCAGCTGACAACTCTTGCCCTTGTCTCCTGCGCTGCCGTTCCCGTTCCAGTGCCTCCCGCTCCTCTCTTTCTTCACGCTCCCGCTGCTTTTGGGCCACCAGCTCCAACATCCTTTATTGCAGAGAGGAAAGAGTTTAAGAGAAATGGACATAAATTGGGAAGGTGTGTTTATTAACAAGGGATTCAGAAAACAGAATCCGGGAACACAGTCCCAAAACACCTCTGGGGAGAGGTGGAGGATGAGCCTCAGAAATGTGAGCTTGTTCTTCATACCTCTTAGTCTGTTCCTGTCTTTCCTCTTCAGTCAAAATGGGTTTGCTTTCTCCCACAACAGACCCAGGTCCTACAAACAAGCAATCGGTATTATTAGCCGTCATCCTCCTCCTCAGGCCCTCCTGAATAATCACATTGGGTCCCTCCGTCAGGACTTTCAGGGCCACCTTGCTCAGTGGGTGTGGGTTCCCGTCCCAGGATATGTCCAAGGGGGGTCGCTAGTGGCTCGTCCACGTCTGGGTCATCTTCATGCTCCATCAACCTGGCAGGGAAAGTCGGGAGGGAGATTAATGTTCAGGCTGCCCCTCGTAGGAGTCCCCAGTCCCCTGCTACCCGGTCTGAGCGCTCACCAGTCCATCGCAGCCTCGATGCCCTGGTTCCCTGTGAGGGCCAGAGCCTTCTCCCTGGGGGCAGAAACACCGTGAATAGCGCCCACGAGCCATGGCGATGGTCAGGCTGGGGCGTAGAGCCTGAGGCCAGGCAGGGGTAAAGGCCTGGACAGGTCGGCGACCCCCGCGGACGGGTGTTAGGGGGCTCCCTTACGCGCGTCCCCTGGGGAAGCCCATCTCGATGAGACTCTCCAGAGCCGTCAGCTCCGCCATGACGCCGCCACCGCCGCTTCCGCGGGGACCTGGAGGGAGCGAGACGGCCGGAGGGGTCAGCGTGGGGCGTCCCCCGCCGGCGCGCACAACCGCCCCCAGCGGCCCCAGCCGGACGCTCGCCTCACTTACTGGCTCCGGACCGGCCCTGGACACCGACGAGAAGAAAGGCTAGAGGAAGCGGAAGTGCCCGAATCTGTTTGGGTCACGTGGAGGCGGACGTGGACGGGTGCCGCAGAGAGCCAGAAAACACAGGCCTGGCCCGGCTGCCAGGACCTGGCTCTGAGGGGACAGGCGGGGCGTGGGAGTAGCGGCCCGGGAGGCAGCTCACATTCCCCCGCCCAAGCCCGGGTGCCCCGCAGCGGTGTAGAAGGGCGATGCCGCCCTGAAACCCTTGGGCGAATCAAGACAGCTCTCGATATGGCCCCTTAGTGCAACCGGTTGGAAAATTATTTAGCAGTGTTTATCAGGAGCCATAGAAATGTGCGCACCCTTTGACCTGCTCATCCTCTCCGGCAATTGAGCTGTCCTCCGCGCGACTGCCAAAGGGATCTTTGCAAAACACAATAACTGATCCTGTCATCACCCCCCTGATTAAGGCTTCTCCATGACCCCTCAGTCACCTAGGACGAAACTTAAATGCTGGTAGTCTGGCTTCCTCCTACCCTTTCTTTCTTTCTTTTTTTTTTTTTTTTTTTTTTTTTTTTTTTTTCCGTACGCGGGCCTCTCACTGTTGTGGCCTCTCCCGCTGCGGAGCACAGGCTCCGGACGCGCAGGCTCAGCGGCCATGGCTCACGGGCCCAGCCGCTCCGCGGCATATGGGATCCTCCCAGACCGGGGCACGAACCCGTATCCCCTGCATCGGCAGGCGGACTCTCAACCACTGCGCCACCAGGGAGGCCCCTTTCTTTTTTTTTTTTTTTTTTTTTTTTTTTTTTTTTTTTTTTTTTTACATCTTTATTGGAGTATAATTGCTTTACAATGGTGTGTTAGTTTCTGCTTTATAACAAAGTGAATCAGTTCTACATATACATATGTTCCCATATCTCTTCCCTCTTCCTACCCTTTCTTTTGTTAATGTCCCATCTGTAAAGTGAGGATAACAATAGCACCAACCTTAGGTGCCTGGCAAGACTATACTATGTAAATGTTGGTAGTTGGTGTGGAGCTCATCTCTCACCACTTGAGGGTGGGTAACTTGTGCAGATTGCAAAACTCTCCCTCCTCCCGGCCTTTGCACATACTCGTCCCTCTGTGTCTGGGATGTCCTGCCTCTTCTGTGGGCTTGGTTAACTCCCATTCGTTTTTCGGACTGCACCCTGGGTTTGCTTTCTTTTTTTTTCTTTCCTTTTTTTTTTTTTTTGGCCGCACCGCATGTGGGATCTTAGGTCCCCAGGGATCAAACCTGCGCCCCCTGCTGTGGAAGCGCGGAATCTTAACCACTGGACCACCAGGGAAGTCCCTGGGTTTGCTTTCTAAGGGAAGCCTGCCTTGACCACCCCCTCTCCACCTCCCAGCCCCGGTATTTACTCCATTAGCATTTGTCCCCCTGGTGTGTAGTCTTGTTGATTACTTAGCCCGCCGCCACTACCTAGGCTGTTAGGTCCCTTAAGTTAAAGCTCACTTTAAATGTTTTTTAGGAGGCAGAATAATAAGTTGCTGATATTGATAATATATGCACTAAATAATTTTATATGGTTAATTCATATTTAATCATCACAACAATCCATATGCTGTAGATACTATTATTAGTCACAGGAAACAGACACAGAAAGATGAGATAATTTACCGAAGGTCGCAGAGCTAGGATTCAAACCCATGCAGTGTGCGTGCTGGAACCGGTAGGCTGTGCTGCCTCTCTGCAGTGGAATGAAGATCATCAGCTTTGGAGTTGGGCAACTTGTGTCGAGAAATCCTAATTCACCTCCTTACTTGTACTGAATAGCTTCAAACCATTTAGAACCTCAAACTTCTCATCTGTGAAAAGGTGACACCATCTCTTAGAACGATTGTGATAGAGATTAAGTACGAATGCATGTAAAGCGCGTCTTTAATAGACAGTAGGGAAGAAAAAGTACGGAAAAAAAAAACAGAACAAAAAAGTGAGATAGTAGGCCCTCACTATTTGTAAATGAATAAATGCTGAGGAAATACAGAAATCAGATTAAAAAGACAAAGTATTCACGGCAACGTGGTGAGTGTATTCTCAATAACAAATGTGTTCTAAATTTATTCTAGAGTTCCAATAATAGAATAATAATTAAATTGTATAGTACTGCCTCTCTCACCTACTTCCAGGTAAGTACCCTATGGAAATACACAAACATGTGAGGATACACAGACAAACAAGGATGTCCATAGCAGACGCTGAAGACAAATGTTCTAACAAAGAGCCAAGGCTATTGTCAGTTAAGGAGCATCCTCCAATGGGAAGTTATGCCTTTCACATAACTAAGAAGGCTGTGATTTACCAACATGGAACATTATCCATAATATATTGAATGAGGGCTTCCCTGGTGGCACAGTGGTTGAGAGTCCACCTGCCGATGCAGGGGACACTGGTTCGTGCCCCAGTCCGGGAAGATCCCTCATGCCGCAGAGCGGCTGGGCCCGTGAGCCATGGCCGCTGGGCCTGCGCGTCCGGAGCCTGTGCTCCGCAACGGGAGAGCCCACAGCAGTGAGAGGCCCGCGTACCGCAAAATAAAATAAAATAAAATAAATAATATATATATATACATATATATATATGTATATAGAGAGAGAATGAAAAAAAATATTTGCATTGCTTAGAGAAAAATTTGCTCTGCTACAGGCAATCACCTCTTGAGGAGGAGGGAACTTTCATTTTATCCTCTTCAGTACTGAAATTTGTGTGTTACTTTTGTAATTTAAAAAAAGGTTATAAGATCAGTAAAAGTGAGGAATAAACTGTGTAGCAACTTCGACTTTTCTACATCCAGTTAATTTAAAAATAAACTCGAAAGTATGTATACTACTCCAAAACATCGGTGTGTGGACAGGGAATTGAAAAGGATCATGAAAATGGAAAATGTCTTCCTTTTACATCTCCTTTAATGTTGTTACAGTGAATATACAATAAACACAAATGGGGGAGGGGGAATCCTTTGTTATTATTGTATTATTATTATTATATTTTTACTAGCAAAACCGCAAGCTTGTCCCAGACAGCAGCTTGGGCAGTCCTTCTCTTCTCCACCCCATGTCAGTCATTTATTTCCAGCCGCCTCAGACACAGGTGGATTCTAACTCGGTGCGCATCCTCACTATCTAAACAAAAAGGCAGAAGGAGAAGGAGTGGTCTCTAGCCCCAAACTCCCATCCCGCAGCAGCTTATTCTCAAAACCCCATGGAAGCCACCCATAGTGGCAGGGCCCTTTTGAGGCTGTACGACAGAAGTAGACTAACCGTAGTCAACGGGCCGAATCTGGCCAGGGCCTGACTTGTAAGGCCCAAGAGCTAAGAATGATTTTTACATTTTTAAATGGTTACATGGTTGTGTAAGAACTACATGATATCTTCGATTTTATCCCCTGGAACCACAAAGCCTAAATTATTCTGGTCCCTTAAGAAAAAATTTGCCGACCTTCTCTATTCCTAAACCTAAGTTCGGGGCAGAGTGGGAAGTCTGGAGCCTGAAACGACTCAGTGGGGGCCCAGCGCCCGGCCTTCCATCCCTCCGTCTGCCGGGGCCGCCACCTCCCCCGGAAGGGGCGCAGGGCTTAGTTTGGCCGGAGAGGCCCCTGGGCGGCCTCAGAGTCCCGCACCGCTCGGGCGGCCTCGGCGGGGGCAGCCCCAGCGCTCGCGCAGGCAGAAGTGCCAGACCAGGGCGGAGCAGCTGAGCAGGGCCAGCGCCGAGCCCACGCCCACGGCCCCGTGCAGCAGCGTGAGCGGCCTTGGCAGCACGGTCAGCCGGCCGCAGGGCCCGAAGGCGGGGCCGCCCGCGCCGTCGAGGCCCTCGGCCCCGGGCGCGCTGCTCTCCCCGGCCGCGTTGGCGGCCACCACGCAGACGACGTATGCGCCCCCGGGCTTCAGGCCCTTCAGCTCCGCTCGGCGGACCGTCGAGTTGAGGGGGGGCCCCTTCTGCGGAGCCCCGGCGCCTTCCCAAAGCAGCAGCCAGTACTGGTGGACCGGGGAGAAGGGGGCGCACCAGTGCACCACGGCGCGGCCCGCCTCGGCCTCCATGCGCACTTCCCCCAGGCGTGGCGGGTCGGGCGGCTGCGCGGCGCTGGAGAGGCCGGGGCACAGGCACGTCGTCGGGCCGGCCCTCTGCAGCTCCTGGCAGGGCACCTGCAGGTGGCGGCAGCGGTCGTAGTCACAGGGGACAGCCGGCAAAGGTGTCTCATCTTGCTCTTCTTCTTCCGAGTCTCCCGCCAAGGGCTGCGCTCTGGGAACCAAGGAGAAGGTGACAGCCAGGAGCCACAGAAGGCGGGGAGAGCCCGGCATGGGGTCTGGAAGGGAAGGAGGGGGAAGGGTGAAGGCCGGCCAGCCGTCACACCTTGCAGGCTCCCCTCCCTCAACAAAAGCTCTAGAGACAGGGAAACACGACCGGGAACTAAGAGGAGAACAGGAAGGAGGTGGAAATGAGACAATACACCCCTTTGTCATCCAACTTCTGAACAGCCTATGTGCCTAGTTTTGGGCGAAAAAGAATAAAATGTCTGACCCGACAGAGAGAAGTGTGCGACCAGCAATGCGTGAAGCACGAGAAACAGTTAATGAATAAACTGAGTGCTGAGGGGAGGAGTAAATGATTTACGCAGCCTGGGGAAGGGAGGTGAAATAGTTCCCAGCTGCCACCCAGAGACACCATCTAAGTAAAATAAGTATCAATCAGTCAACGACACATGCAGAAACCCAGAAAGGAGATGGAAGTGAGAAAGGAGAAGAGATGGGACACAGAGGCCCTGGAACCCTCCCTCCCCACCTATCAAAGTCCTGGTCCCTGCCTGCCCCCCACCTCCCTGATTCACAAGCAGCACCTTACCAGTGGGTAGGCCTTGATGCAGTGAGTAGCAGGCCGAGGGTCCTAAGAGGTCCCCAGGAGCACAGGCTATGCAGTCAGGTTTTCTCAGTGTCTTCAATTTCAATTCTGCTTTGGCTCAAGGTTTTTATACCCCTCAACTGTGATGTCACCACCTGGCCCCCCTTCCCCTGCCCCCCTCCCCGGTGAGTGCCAAGAAGAGGGCTGGTCCCTTCAGAGGGCCTGAGTCACGGGGCCAGGGGTGGGGGAAGCCACATGCAGCGGTTTCAGCTGGAGGCCAGGATGCCTGGGTTCTGAAAGAGCAGTGGAATGTGGAAAGCAGCCAGGAGCTGAGAATCCAAAGGCTGAAGTCATGTGAGGGGGTGAGGAGGGGAACACAAAGGACAGGGCCACCTGGCTGGTATCAGAGAGAAAAACAGCTGTGGACAGCATGGGGCCTGGGCTACAAAATGCTGTTTCAGTAAAAAATCATACCACATCCATGGCAGTCATTTCCTGTCTTCTGCCTCCCAATGGACTGAGAAAGGGAGGGGTACAGAGGCCAGAATGATGTATCCCAGCTTTCCAGACCCGCCCTAAGCTATCCCCCTCCCCAGAGGGAGATGAGAGTCACATGGATGGAGTGGGCAGGTTTTCGCTCCTTGGACATCCTAGGCTGATGAATGGAAACAGCTGTGCCTGAAATAGTCCAGGGTCTGGAGGTCTTCCCCATCGGTAGCCCCTGACAAGACAACCTCCTCCAATCGGGGTGGGGGATGCCTGGGGAACATCACGTTTTCAAAAGGCCCTGAATCCACTTCAGAGTCAGGGAGGCAGCTGGCATGAAAAGAGTTTATTAGGGGAGCCCCGGAAAGGGAAAGGGATCGGGGGTGGGGAGGGCTGGAGTGTGGGGACTCTGCCCTATTCTCTTCAGGAACTAGAGCAAATGGGGCGCTGTCGGACAGTGCCTGTGGAGGGTTCAGACCTGCCCACGGTCTCCGGGGCAAGGGCAGGGGCAGAAACAGGCAGGTTGGCCTCCGTCAGCAGAGCTGCATCTTCCCAGGAGCCTGAACCTGGGCCAGGGGAAGGGGAAACAAAATCCCAAATGGGAAATTCCAGAGCAGGGGCTCCTGCCCCCACCCAACGTGGTCTTCTCCCTAGCCACAGGCCAACCCCAGTCCACCCAGGTCCCGCTGCAGAGTGCCCCTCACCGTCACTGGCCTCGGGCTCTAGCTCCTCCTCGCCACTCAGGGGCTGTTGATCTGGTTTCTCCTCCTCAGACAGCTGGCCTTCTGCAGCCCCAGGGGGAGGGCAGAGGTCAGTCTGGAGGAGGCTGAAGGGGAGGGCTGAGAGGAGTCAGGAAGGAGGCCGGGCTGCTGCACCTTACCTGGCTCCGAGGGACCCGCACGGCTCTCACTATCCTCTGTAATGGGTGACAGCTGAGCGGACTCCTCCTGGCCTTGGGGCCCTGTGCCTCCAAAGGGGGTAGAGGACAGGGCAGGGCTAGGGCAGGTGCACCTGGATGGCAGTGCCAACTTCACCCCATTCAGCCTTTCCCTTGACCTTCAGCTTGGTATATGAGCACCTAAAGCCTCATACTGGACGGCGCAGGAGCCTCCTCACCCAGCCCCCAGCCATCACCTTTACCTGGCTGATGGGCAGGGATCCTCCGCTGGACTTCCTTGCGGGACCTGTCTCTGTTTCGGATGTTTACCTGTAGGGGGGGAACTCCTGAGCAGCAAGGACCGCCTTCCCTCACCGGTGATCAGGGAGGGCCCTTCAGCCCCAGCCCCCAACATGCTCCTGCCCACTCCCCAAAGAAGGATCGTGAGGGGGACAGGAAAGGGGTCCTTTGCGACCTGCAGAGAGAGGCGGTGTCGGGGCCAGATGCCCCGCCACACCCACTGCATGTAGCTGAAGAGCACGATGACGCTGAGGAAGGTGAAGTTGCTGGCGACACCAACGAAGGCGCAGGTCATCGGGAAGTTGTACAGCAGGTACCTGAAGCAGGAAGCAGAGACAGGAGGGAAGTAGCAGCTGCCAGGGAGTACCAGCCTTCTCATTTCCCAGAAATAACTTCTAGGGTGATTCACCAGTTTGGCTAGAGCTGGGCTGCATCCCCTGCCTCCCACCCACTGAGCCGATGTGCTCAAGAGAGTAGTTCTCAACACTGACTGCACATGACCTTTCCCTGGGGTGCTTTCAAAAAGTCTGACGGCCTGTTATGACCCTAACAAATCCTGGTCTTGGGGTGGGGCTCAGGCATCAGTATTTTTCTAAAGTTCCCCAGGGACCTGATATGCTGATGTGCAGCCAGGGTTGAGAATCTGTGGCCTAAGTAAAACCCGTAAAACCCGTTGCCTCTGCTTAGGACCCTCTTCACTTAAGGACAGCCCCACGAGAGCTGCCCAGGCCGCGTCGGCGCTTCCTCACCTGAGCCCAGTGAAGTGGGCGTGGATGCGGAGGTAGGCTCCGTACAGCTGGACGCGCTTGCTGTGGATCTCGATAATGGCTCCGGTGGTCGGCACATACTGCAGGCGGGTGGGCAGTGGTGGCAGCCCATCAGGCCAGGATCCTCCCGCTGTCACTCTTACCAGGCCAGTCTGAGGCCCGCTTCCAGCCTCCACTGCTGTCCCTCCTGACCGAGCCCAGAAGCTCCTCAGGTAAAATCCTGGGCTCGTGGGGCGGGCTGTGTCCTAGTCCTCCTTCCCCCCTTACCGAGTTCTCCCTGTATTCTGGGTACAGCTCCACCTCCAGGACCTGCTTCTGCTCTGCAAAGCCAAACAGCAGGAGGCTAGAGAAGACCAGGGTGTCAAGCATCTGGAGCAGGTTTGAGCGGTAATGCAGCATCACCTGCCAGGGCCAGGAGGGAGAGGCTGGGGACAGGCGCCCACCCCTCCACCACCCCTGAGCAGGCTAGGAAGGCTGCTTCTTCCCCGGTCCCTGCTCCCTCACTTTCACTTCCTACCACGCCCCCAAAACCCAAGTCTTGACCCAACCATTGCAAACACTTGAATGACATCCCTGCCCCACCCTAGCCGGCCGCGTGTCTCTATCCCCATACAACAAAGCCCCCTTTTCTAAGAAACCCTCCTAGGTGAAGCCCCACACTGTCTCTGATCTACCTTCCCCCCAAATGGCTCTATAATCCAGAACAGACTGTATGTTCCAGTGTACCATCTGAAGCCTTTTCCCCCATGTGGACATTCGGGGATCTGCTTCATGATATGGTTCTGTTGATAATTAAGAATGGAGTCTAACATTTATTGAACACCATTTCCTCATTGGATCCAAACTAGTCTTGTTATGAGGGAGTTACTACTATATTCACTTATAGGACTTCATAACTAAGGGCTTAAGTAAATTGCCCCTCAGCTGGCATGTTTCTGAGCGAGGATTCGAGGCCAGGCTTGCCTGGCTCCAAAGAAGCCCCTGTTTGCAGGGTGGCTCCACTCTTCAGACTTTACCCCAAAGCTGGACATGCTCATCAGATGTTAGGGGGTGTTTGTCTGGTGTGGTAAACGGACACCTCTTGCCTATCCTGATGTGTCTGTGACTTCAGAGCTGGGATGTTTTCTCCTGAAGCCCCACCCAGATACTCTGACATGTGTCATCATTCTCCACACCCTCCTAGACAGGCCAGGAATGAACACTCACGGAGCGTGAAGAGGTGGAGATGATTCGGCCGCCTCTGGTGTAGCATGAAATGGTGACCAAGAACATGCCCAAATCTTGATTCACAGGAGACTCTGGCAGCTCAAGCTCTAAGGTAACGCGGTACGGCTGTCCATACATCAGCACCTGCCCAAGGTAGCCCCATCTCTTTAAAAAAAATTTTTTTTAATTGCGCTGCCCCTGTACCACCTCCCCCCTTCCCCTCCAAACACTCTGCCACAACCCTCCGCTCTCAAAACAGGTCTCTCAGTCTCTCTGGTCCCAAGAAAGTGCTGCCCCCTTCTGGTGGCTGGATCCCTCCCACTTCTGAGATCTTCAGTATCCTGTCTGCTCTACTGAATCAGTCTATTCGAGAAAGGCTGTGTCACATTTCTTTTCCAAAAGTGAACCGTCATGTTGCCAACTGGGCCATCTGTGACTCAGGTCTCTCTGTCCCCGTGAGGCCATCCCCCCGGACCCAGCCTACCTTCACTTACATTATTAATTAACCGAGTGCCAGAAGTGCTCACCATCTCCCTAGCCAGCTGTCACACAGTCACTGTCACTCAAGACCATCTTATGTCATTTTGGGTCCTTTATCTTGGATCTGTTGGTAGAACCCTGAGACTCACAGCAGGAAGGCTTCTTCACTGGGATTAACCTCAAAAGGTTAAAGATGTGCCACCAAACATACCCTAGTTTTTCCTGACTGTTCCTATATTCCTCTAATCCTATATTCAGCTACGCTTGTCCTATGCATGACCCCCTCAGGGTGATACATAAGGATCACAGGGGTGATGGTAAAGCTTCTGGTTTTACCCAAAGAGGGAGTGGATTAAAAAAAAAAAAGAAGTTGAAAAAAACTTTCCCCTAACCCTAATAGTGTACTAGCTCCAAAATCTAGATATGGCTATGAGGGTACTTTGAGCATTTTATCCATAGGGTAATAGGTGAAAAAAACACTGATCGAAGTCTTTCTTTATACAGATTCTTATTTTCGGTCTGAATTACGCCTTGACAAAAATGGATTCCATGAGATTCCTACCCCCCTGTAGAGGCCAGATGAATCTAAGCCAGTTGCTTCACTGAATTCCTTGAAACATTAAAATATGTAGTTCTCTGGGTGGGCAGGAGGGAAATTGGGAGTGACTGCTAGGTAGTGGGTATGGGTTTCTTTCTGGGGTGATGAAAATGTTCTAAAATTGATTATGGTGATGGTTGCTCAACTCTGAATATACTAAAAACGACTGAACTGTACATTTTGAATGGTGACTTGTACACTACGTGAATTATACCTCAATAAAGATTTTTATATATTTTTTTTTCTTTTTAAACCAATAATTATGTAATCTCTTCCAAGGGCATCCACAAAATCTAATACCAGAATCTTGTGAATGAGTCCTGCCTTTGTTCGCATTTGTCTGCCTGATGGGCAGGTTCTCCCTCTCCTCCATTCCCACACAGTATTCACCCTTCCTTAAAAGGCCCACTTTGAGCCTCACCATCTCCATAGTCTCACACCTGTCTAATTCTTCACAAATTCTTTTGAAATGCAGAATCTGCATCTTTGCTACTTAATGCAATGTATAGATTTCTGTCAATCCTGTGAGCTCCTTGAAAGCAGGACCACATCTTCTATTTCTAAACAAGGTGTTACACACAGAGTAGACCCATTATTTCATGCATTCATTCAAAAATGTTCACTAGAAGTGAATGAAATGATCAATCTGCTTTAATTATCAGGGACTTGGGCCTCACCCTTCATCCTTCCATTCCTTCCTCATCCAGCAGCCTGGTACCCGATTGTTTCAGGCTCCTTGCAGCACCAACCATTATGATCTATAATGGGCAGCCACATAAATGCATGCAGCATCCCAGGGGCAAATGTACTGTGGCTTTGTTTCTATTCCCCTCAATATATTCCATTTATTATTATTATTATTAAGCTACAAAAACACATTGAACCAATGTTTTCACAGAACATTCTATAATAATCTCCAAGTTACTTTCCTGAGTAGCAGAACTAAAATGATAATCCTCTGTCTTGCAATGCCCAACATTCCACTTCACCACTTTTTTTTTTTTGGCCACACTGTGAAGCTTGCAGGATCTTAGTCCCCCCCCCCCACCAGCAACTGAACCTGGACCCTCGGCAGTGAAAGTGTGGAGTCCTAACGACTGGACCGCCAGGGAATTCCCTTCCCCACTTCACCACTTTGAAATCTCCATTTGGGATCCACTCATCCCACCTGGTAAGCTTTCTGGATAGTGTTACCCTGGCAGTAAACTGGAAGATTTCACAGGATACAGGATACACGGTCTCCCAGGTTATTTGTATTGTCAACCCCAGGGGGCCCCAGACTCTACAGCTTGCACTCCTCCCTTCAGAGTGACCATTTATTTCTATCCTGTGTTTTTTATCTTTAGGTCAGTATCCTCCCAAGTATAATTTTTGAAAAATCATTTTCAAATGGTATTTAAACTCTTAATTAGTCTGATTTCTGATGACTTCTCATTACATTGCTGACAACTCAAAAAACTCTGGTGATCAGAAATGCTCTTGATCCTCCAAGGTCCTTCTGAAGTGTTCTGGGATCCTACCCTTTTTCAGAGCCTCCAGCAGCTTGCCTAATAGAGAAGGATGCATTCCCATTCTGCATTCCCCAGGGTTTCCAGGTTTGTTGAAGGCATACTGGCATTTGGCCAGTCCTCTGGCACAGTACCCTTTGTAATGGCAGGTTACACATATCTGCCAACAGTTTCATAATTTAACATACTTTCAAAACTCTTGGGTGGATTCCATCCTAGTTCTGTGAGATAGCTGATCTGTTCATTTAGGTTCACTTAGATCTAAACTACATCTTATCTAGTAGATATGGCCTGGCTGAAACAATTTAAGAAGGAGGAAAGAATAATCCACACAATTCATTTGGACTTTCATTTTTCTTTAACCTCCCTTTCCTTGAAAGCCTTCCTTTTAGTCTCTATTACTCGGTCCCTGACATCCAGGTCTTTCTCAAGCCTTCCTGTTTCAAGTCATCAAAGCTCTAATGAAACCTCTCTTCAGCTCCCATACTCACCCGATCACGTCCAGCCTTAGCCAGTGAGACATTGGCAACAGGGAAGGAGCAGAGTACGGAGGCGGAGGAATCACAGTCGGTCCTAAATGAGAATGGGGATGATACTCTGCTAAGTTATAGAGTCTGCCTGACTTGTCCACACACCTCCTTGGCCCCTAGGGCTCCCTCTCCTATCCCCCATCCCTTCTCCCAGAATGGGCACGCTTCTCTGTTATAGACAGAGATGGAGAGGAAATGCAGCCAGGAGATTCAAGACAACAGAATGAGTCTTTAGTTCTCTTCCTGCTACTTCCATTTATTTCCTTGCATTAGGGCAGACATTCTTAAATGGGAACCTATGGACACTTAGTTGAATAGTTTCGGACTTAAGTGTTTCTAAAGACTCACCTGGGGAGCTGCTAAAAATGCAAATCCCTGGGTCCCACTCCTCCAGATTCTGATTTAGGAGTTCTGGTCTGGGGCCTAGTTTGAGAAAACTCTTCCAAAGGGATCCACAGATGATCTTTAAGAGGCTCACGAACCCTTTGAATTGTAGGCAAAACTGCACATGGCCATACATATAGGTTTTTATGGCAGGAAGGGCCATAGCTTTCATAAGCTGAACCTGGGCCAGGGGCCAGGCCATCGTGCCTCTTCAAAGTTTAAGCAGGGCTTCCCTGGTGGCGCAGTGGTTAGGAGTCCGCCTGCTAATGCAGGGGACACGGGTTCGAGCCCTGGTCCGGGAGGATTCCACATGCCGCGGAGCAACTGAGCCAGTGTGCCACAACTGCTGAGCCTGCGCTCTTGAGCCCGTGAGCCACAACTACTGAAGTCCGTGTGCCACAACTACTGAGGCTTGCGTGCCTAGATCCTGTGCTCCACAACAAGAGAAGCCACTGCAGTGAAAAGCCCTCGCACCGCAACGAAGAGTGGCCCCCTGCTGGCTACTAGAGAAAGCCAGCGCACAGCAACGGAAGACCCAACACAGCCAATAAATAAATAAATAAAATAAAATAAATAAGTAAAACTTTAAGCAGCTCTGCCTTAGAAATTACAGCTCATGACCACGGACTCAGGACAGGGAAAAAAAAAAAACAAAACTTTGGACCATTGATAATAGTGCCTTTGTCAGCACCTCTTGATTGGTCCTGTAGTCACTGTTAAAAGAAGGGGAGATGGGCTTCCCTGGTGGCGCAGTGGTTGAGAGTCCGCCTGCCGATGCAGGGAACATGGGTTCGTGCCCTGGTCCGGGAAGATCCCACATGCCGCGGAGCGGCTAGGCCCGTGAGCCATGGCCGCTGAGCCTGCGCGTCCGGAGCCTGTGCTCCGCAACGGGAGAGGCTGCAACAGTGAGAGGCCCGCGTACAGCAAAAAAAAAAGAAGGGGAGAGAATTTGGCAGGGTCTGTAAAATGGGAAGGAATTGAGGCCCCAAGGCAAGAAGTAGGACTCTGGGAGTTTATGTACCCAGACACCCTGTGTTTCCATAAATTCTCTTGCAGCAGACTATCCGGGAGTGGGAAGAAGTAATGTAAAAGGCAAACTACTGCTTTCCTAATAATACCTCCTCTACTGAAGGCCAGATTAGTTCTGAGATGACCCAAGCGGCTGGGTTGGCTCAAAAGTCTACAGTGGCCCTGAGAGAGGTCTGATCCAGCCTAAATTGAACTGACCCTCATAATGACAATCTTGGAGAGGGATTTTTTTTTTCTTCTTTTTAACCAGGTTCCAGTAACCAGAGACAGGACTAGGACCCTAGAGCCCTACAAGCCCAGACCTGCCCCAACCTTGGGCTATAAAAGAAATCAGTATAAGCACACTGGGCTCAAGTGTCCTCCTCCGTAAATAAGGGGGTTGACCTGAATAAGCTCCAAGGGTCCTTGCAGCAATTCTCTCACTGAATTCCTCTACTTTGATAGAAGACCCCTCTCACCTGTAGTAGAAATGCACGGGGCTGAGGTGGCTGACTGTCGGCATGTAGGAATAGTAGAAGGAGCCATAGAGGAAGACAGACACCCAGAGCAGGAGGAGGATGGTACAGAAGAGCACCCCAAACTGCAGTAGCAGCTTGCGGGCACGGCCTGCCAGGACGTGGCCCATCTCCTGGGCCCACAGTAAGGCAGGTACTGGTGGGTCATTGACCATGATGGGGAGTGCAGGGGGTCTGGCCCCGGGTTCAGGCCTTGAGTTCCTAGGTGCTCTGCCACCTGGACGCCACCCCTGGCCATGGGATGAAGCAGCTGGTCGTTCCTGGAAAAAGACAGAGAAGGGGAAAGAATAGCTCTTTTCACGGGGGAGGTGGGGACAAAAAGGACAAGCTTACCGGACTGGCTTTGAGGAACCAGAGATAGCAAGACATAGCAAAGTCTTTGTTTCATATGGCCTTTCTCCAATTGATTGCGTTTCTCAGCCAATTATCCCTTCCTTTCCTCCACTGTGCTCTCTCCACCACCTGTGCTAGAGTTCCTCAGCTGAACGCATCCTCGGGTCACCTGATTCTGGGACAGCCGCCTTGACAGTCATTCATAGTAATACGTAACATACAGAGGATGAGCACCTTAAAATTCTTCCAAGGCGGTTTTACACACACGATGACACGATTCCACACTGCGAGGTGGCTGCACGGAGAGCACGCGCGACTTGCCTAAGGTCGCACAGCCGGACTCAAAGCCAGCAACCTCAGCGCAGCCACAATTCCCTACCGAGCTTCTCTCCTCCTGGAGCTGCAGTCGCTCTCAGACAAGGCCGCGCCCCACTCCGGGCAGGGCGTCCTACAGCCAACGGCCGCTCCCCGCCAGCCCCCTCTGGCTCGGCGGTGGCCGCGGCGCCCGGAGCCCCCACCCAACCGCAGCAACATGGAAAGCAGCCAGCGGGCCGCCACAGAGGTGCAGACTCACCAGCCGCGAGCTGCCTGGGCAACCGCGAGAAGGCACTTCCGCCTCCCGGGGAAGTCCCTCCCCCTTTCGCCGGCCCCCTTTGTAGCACTGGGGGCGGGGCTCGTCCGGGGCGGGGCCCGGTGCAGGGGGCGGGGCCTTCCGGGCCGCCAAGTTCCTACCTCCTCGCGCCCGGCACTGTCCGTTCCTGCGGTCCGTTACCCTCCGGATACCAAAACCAAAGGGGACAGGCGCCTCCCTCCAGGCCCCAAGATATGCTCCAGATATGAGTCAGCAGGATCCCTCAGCCCGCCCCTCGAGGCCGCAATCACGGCCCTCCGCCCACACCTTCACTCTCCGCCATTTAACCCCTGAAGAGGGGGAGAGGCGGGCATCCAGCTGGCGCTGATTTTCATTGCCCACAGCTCCTTGGATCTGTGGGCTTCCAAGGCAGAGAGCATTCACCCCGAGAGCGTTGCAGTCTGCGGGTACCTGTGCATCTTGCGCGTTGCGCCAGCGGGCTGGCTGTCCCCTATTTACAAGAGCGGTAGCATTTCAGGCCCGTGTTTTGTCTCCAGCTTTTACGATGCGTGATCGACCTCCTCCGACCCTAACTAGACTTTCCCTCAGAGTCCCCACAGCGCATTATCTAGACTAGGTTTTGGCGGGTGGCACTTTCTCTCTTGTATATGTCTATCCACCCCAAATAAGATTCCTCAGAAGGATCAGTGTTGCGTACATCTTTGCGTCCATCTCACAGCACCAAGCACAACACACTGCAGACGTGGGAGGCAATCTCAAACCAATACACACACACACACCCAGGAAGCCCATCTATTTCCAGAAACACCCGCCGACTCTCCCCTACCTCGTCTTTGTCCGATTCTTTGATCTGATCTCTGCATGCCTCTCTTTCCCCAGCTGCTCCTTCTTCTCTTTGGTCTGCCATTTCTTTAGACATCTTCCTGATGGACCTCGCTGTCCCTGGATCTTCCACTCGAGTCACCTGTAGCTAGAACGTTAAAGTGGTGATCTAGAAGCTGATACCTGTAGCTCATCACATTTTCCTGGATATGGGGAACGGAGGGTCCCTGGGAGAGAAATGAAGATTCAGGTGTTAAATGCTGTGTCAGAGTAGAGGGAGGAGGGATGGAGGGGGCGACTGCCCAGCTGATGTCAGATTTTCAAATAAGCAGGGTCTCACGCAGTCAGTACTGACTCCACTGCAGTGGCTGTCACAGGTCCAGACCACCCCATTTGAGGGGGGAATCTACCTGGGACTCAGCTACTTCCGGCTCCTTTGGGGAGGTCTCTAGCACAGACTCTGGATGCCTGCAATGGGGGAGGGGCGGGTAGTGAGACAGTAACATTGGGGGCGTGCACAGGGGCTGCAGGCAGCAGCCAGGCTCCCCCACTGGCCAGACAGTTGGTATGTGCCAGGATCTGAGCAGCTCCTTCTAGCATCCTTCATCTTTCAGGTAACAGCCAGTGCTGGAGCTGCAGAAACTGGGACCAGCCCTCCACTGGCCTCTGACTTGACCCTCCCCAGTGGCTTTGTATTAGCTGCTTCTGCTGCTGCGTCAGATATTCTCAGCTGCAACTCCCTGCAAGGTGGGGCACCCATCTCAGGCAGAAGGTTTTGGTGCACCCCACGATCCTTCTCCCCAGGACTGTCGCTGCCCGTGGCCTCAGGTGAGTAGCGAGCATCCTGCTTTTCTCCCTTTGGGGCTCAAGGGGGCAGGTGGGGGTTCTGTACTCTCCTCATTAGGGCGGGCCTCTTTCTAGTTGTGGTTTTCAGAGCTGGAAACACACATAACTTGAGGGCTCGGAAGCCTTAAATCATTTATATGTTTAATGATCTGTGGCCCAGGCCATGTAGGAGTTTGGGGAGCATCTCATCCCACTTCTCCATTCCCTTAGCTGAGGAAGACAGGAATGGGAAAGACCACGGAGGTTGGGGATAAGAGGGGAGTAAAATATTGGGGCAGATGACCCGGCCTTGTAAAGGTTGATGAGGAGTAAGCACAGAGGGGGGCCTTCAGCTGAGATTGTGCAGGGCCCCCTATCATGCTCTGAGCTCTCTCTTTTCTCCAGGATGAAAGGGGAGACCCCTGTGAACAGCACTATGAGTATTGGGCAAGCCCGCAAGATGGTGGAACAGCTTAAGATTGAAGCCAGCTTGTGCCGGATAAAGGTGGGTGGGGCCCTGGATCCCATTAGTTGGCAGCCTGTACCGTAGGTTCCCAAACCTCAGGATAAGAGATGCTTTCTTTCATCGACTCCCTGAGATCACAGGAGTCGTCTTGGGATCTGTAAGGAGAGCTGGCCCCAGGTCTCTGTGGGTGATGAGGGAAGAGAAGACTGTCTTGAGGAGCCCTAGAGATGGCAGAAGATTATCCATTTGGGGAGGGAGGCTGCAGTCCATTTCAGGGTTTCTGGCTAACAGTTCCCCTCCTGGCTGTGCCCCAGGTGTCCAAGGCAGCAGCAGACCTGATGACTTATTGTGATGCCCACGCCTGTGAGGATCCCCTCATCACCCCTGTGCCCACTTCGGAGAACCCTTTCCGGGAGAAGAAATTCTTCTGTGCCCTCCTCTGAGCTGCCTTGTCCCTCCTCACAACTCTTCACCTTTCCCTCTCCCGGGCCCTTCCTCATTTATGTCAGGAACTGTGGTGAGCCCCCTAGGGTCCCTGCATCCCATCCGTAGCCCTTTCCCAGACCTGTGAGGTTAGCTGAAGCACAAGGCCCTCCCTCACCTATCTGCCGACCCCATTTCCTCGCCCACTGAGGCGGACCCAAAGCACCCCGTGACTCGGGGCACCCTTAGCTCCACCCACAGAAGGGCTGTCAGACTCTGCCAGCGTCCTGCCCGCTTCCCTCTGTGACCCGCTCAGACAATGGAGAGAGGGATGGGCTGGGTGCTTGCTCTCAGTCTCACCTGGAACTATTGGAAGTGTAAAGCCATTTGAAGAATAAAGTCATCCAGAGTCTCAGAGGACAGGTCCTGTGTTACCGTTCTTGGGGGATAGGGAGTGGGTGCGGCAGGTGGAAAAGCTTGCCATAACCAGGGAACAGGGCCAGTCAAAGCGGGTTCGACATTGTCTAGGATCAGAGATCCACCGGGTTAGGGTGGATGGCGGGCATGAGAGAACGTCTCAAGTGCAAGAATTAAGTTACAGACAGACACTTAGAGGCTACGGAGAGCATTCACACACACACACAAACGAGAGCAATGAAGACAAGTGAAAATGAAAACAGACCGAACGGGGTGGACTTAGGGAGGCATTCCGATGGGCAGTCGCAGACAGGAGGTACCCAGTGAGAGGGGAAGAGCTTGGTTCCAGTTCCTGGGAAGGGACCGTTTTACTTCTAAGATGGCGACGCCCACAGCAGGTCTCCATTCAAGATGGCCGCCGCCAGGGGGATCCGCACAAATATGGCGGCCGCATGTCACCGCGTTTCACCGTACAGGGCTTCTCAGCTGGGCCCATACTTAAAATGGCGGCCCCAGGCATCCAGAGTTCTCAATATGGTCCCTCCCGTGCTCATCAGTCTCAAAATGGCTGCTCCTTCCCTCGTCAACTCGATACCCACTCCTACCCATCCCTACCCAACCCGGCGGCCGGAAGCCGACGTCCACCCGATCCAGGTGAAGGCACACTGGCGGCTATAGCCAAGGATCATGGGACAAGGGGGTCCCAGCAAGCACGCCAGCAGTAGGCGCCGGTCGCGTGGATCTTATGAGAGAATCTAGGTCTCTGTTATCTTGCCTAGTATAGACTCCTTTGGAGCGGAAACAGAAGTGTGAGGACTATGCCCGGCGCCGTTCGGCTCGGGGCGCTGTCCCTTGGTCGCTTCCTCTTCTCCCTAGGAGTTGGATAAGCCCGAAGTTGCTCAGTTTGGGCTTCCTGTTAGAACTGGGGTTTGCTATTCTCCCACTTCCCATTCAGGGCCCTTCTGTCACATCCGCCAGGAGCAGTGTCCCCGCCCCTGGTGGCCTACCACCCCTCTAGTGGTCCAGCAAGCTGCCCGGCCAGAGGTTTGTCTCATGAGCGCCTCCCGGACTCAAACTTGGAGGTTTATAAAGCCCCAGAATACCTTTCCAGAAGCCGTTACCTTCCAAGGGAAAGAAAGACACATACGGAGGTGGGACCAGGGCCAAGGCAGAGAAAGTAAGTCTCAGGATGTCTGCTCCTCATGGGTTGTCAAGATTCCCCACCCCCTACCCAGTGATACATGCTTCCCGGGGCAAGCCTGGGTCATGCTTCGTCCTGGGATACACTTGCGGGTAGGGTCGGCTGCCAGAGGCTGCCTTGCAGAAGGGGGTGACCTATATTAGAGACAGCACATCGCCCCCAGCTTCCCCACACCTTCACACAGGAAGACAGCAGGGGAGGGGAACAGAGAGGAAACCGAAGGAATAAAGGGGGTTCTACCAGGAACTGAACTGAACTGAAGTTTCCTATGGACGTCTCCACGGGCTCCAGGAGTACCCAGTGAACTTGAGGCACCTTCAGGAATAGCAGCTTCCCGGCTGTCGATGAATTCCTGAGCCCTAATAGGTCCTGGAGATATTTAATTCCCTCATCCTAGAGAGGAAGAAACCAAGGAAAGTAACCTGGCTGCCCTCCTGAAGTAGGGACCTACCCCCATTGTGTTCAGGAGCCTGCTTAGTTCTTTCTTAATGCCCGTTGAAAACTCCTCTAAGGATCAAGTCTGTTTAATCACTGCATCCTGTCAGTGTCTGGCATATGGCAGGCATTCAGATATCCAACGATTGTACTAAACATGCGTAAATGGCAAGCAGGGCATAGAAGGCACTAAAAGAATCTTTCTCTTTTCCTAAGGTATTACAGTGTTGGGCAAATTCCAGAGGGGCAACTGAAAATGCCCACATCAGCTCAGACTTGGTAAGAAGTCAGAAGTGCTCAATAAATGTAATCTTGATATTAGGTTATTATATTTTTATTTTTTATTTTTTGCGGTATGCGGGCCTCTCACTGCTGTGGCCACTCCCGTTGCAGAGCACAGGCTCCGGACGCGCAGGCCCAGCGGCCATGGCTCACGGGCCCAGCCACTCCGCGGCATGTGGGATCCTCCCAGACCGGGGCACGAACCCGTATCCCCTGCATCGGCAGGCGGACTCTCAACCACTGCGCCACCAGGGAAGCCCAATATTAGGTTATTTAAAAAAAAAAAAAAAAAAAAAGCAACCTCTGCTCAATTTTTCTACACATTCAATTTTCATACTCATCAGATTAGGGATGAATGGCTGCAGCCCTAGCTGGGGGCAAAGGGGGGGTCTAGAGGTTACTAGAGACAAGGCATGAGCTATAAATAACCATTTAAAATGATTAGCTACAACACTGAGTAACTTTAAATATCCTAGAGAATGGGCAGACACTGAAATCAAGGATAGCCTTTGGGCCCAAAGCTGTAAGCCCCTGGGGTGGGAATCTCTATCATGTACAGAGGGAGGAGTTAGAGCAATAACTATACCTGTATCACCACTGCTTCAAAACACTAGATGTCATAAGCCTGTGGGAGCCCAGCCTTAATAAGTCCTTGACCATTTATCAGAAGTTACAATCAGTATCAGTTCGGTGCTTGTAATGCAGGAGCGCTTTTGTCAATGAAAGTTACCTTCTCATTCTACATAGTCACTAGGAAAGAATCCCCATCAAACATCTTCTGTTGAATAAGTAGGCTTTTCCTCTTAAGTGGGAATTACGAATAAACTTAATCTGGCTCCTAAATGGAACCCTACATTTAACTTCAAGCATCCAACTGGTTTTAGTATAGGCCAAATACACAGAGGTCATGAGTTATAATTTATTTTCTTGTACTCCAATGGCTCAAGCTCTTAGTAAAAAGTCAAGCACTTAAGTAAGCCAACAAACCCCGAGTGAAGGTATGGCTGGTTCCCAAGTGAAAGCATGGCAGAATAGGAAGGGAGAAAAGCCATCAAAGAGGAAAGCCAACCTTGGTTGGAACCCAGTACAACTTGAGGAGCAGCATCAGAAATAAATAAAGCCCCCAATGACACACTCTACCCAGTCAGTGCGGCGACAGGAGAGAGGGTGAATTCAATCCAAATGGTTATTTATTCTAAAACTGGAAGCTACGGTGCCTACATTTTTGCCATAATGTTGTAATGAGAACAGGGGAGGAAAAAGTTACAGATGTAAACAATGACACAGTTACATTTTTTTTAAATGGTAAAACCCTTTTTTACTGGCCACTTCCAAGAATGCTTTACAGGTTGTGCAATAACATTTACAGGCTCCATGTGGTGTTTGTTTTTCTCACAAGCTTTTCCATCTATAACTACAACAGACGTCTGATAAAACACTAAACAAGTCTTCTAAGGAAAACAAGGGTAGGGATCCCGCCTGCTAATTCATATCTTCCCCCTTAACATTGTTTTTTCATAATAAAAAAACAGACAGAAACAAAACCCAGACATCTACTGTTGTTGCGAGTGATCTCTTGGACTAAACCGACAAGGACGTGGCAGTTTCACTCTCCACCCACCTAGAAAAAGTTTTTTTAAAAAAATGACTTTCTAGTGTCAAAAATTAACAGCAAGTACCTCCCCCCCCCAAAAAAAAACCTAAAGCGGCTAAAGCTTTGTCCCCCTGGTCCTGAGGGCCTAGCATCCCCGAACCGTGTTGTAGACTATAAAAAGATGCCATTTGCTGGAGAACTAAACGTTTGAATAGGGGTGGCAGATTCTGCCTCAGAGTCAATTTTCTGTTATAACATAATCTTGCCCTAAGGGAATTTCTTTGGGCTCCAGTTTCTACCTCCTCCTTTTTACCTCCCTGACACTATGAGCAAAGCTTTCTCAAAAACTCCCCTTAATGATAATAAAAAGTTAGTGGGTTACAGAAAAATTCATGCAATCACTTCACCCACTGCCACACACAAATCCATTTGATGGCACCACAGAAAAAGCAGGTGCCCAGAGAAAGGACATCATTTTGAGCAAGCAAACGTATTGCCTACCAGCCCCCCGTTCCAGCCTCCGGGTCAGAGGTCCTCGTGGAGCAGAAGGGCGACTAGAGGGCCAGAACGAGGGCCTGTGCACCCTCCTGGGCACGGCAGTAACCGTGGGAGAGGGAGAGAGGGGTCAAATCTCAGCACAAAATTTTCAACAGAGGACTGCCCAGGTAAGGAAATGGAAGTGAAGTACCTTCCAGTAGCACAACCCAGGGCTCCCCTCACCATGTAGTGCAGCGATGTGTGGTGGTCGCTGAGTAAGTTCTTGGCTGACACAATGCTGAGCAGGAAGGTGAACGAAAACTGAAGCTCAGTATTGAAAGAGCATTCCCATAACCCACCCATATTCTTGAACCCGCAACCTGAAGCCGTCTGTCAAGAACTGGGAGGGTGCTGGTAAAGTTACAAACAATTAAGTCTCCCGACTGAAGTCTCTTGGCTAGAGGCCTCTCTGGGACACACAGGGAAGGCAGCCCAGGAGGAATCCTGTTTCAACCAGCCGGGAAGGGGTGCTCTCTTTCATGCACACGCTGCACACGCTCACATTCATGCTCTTCCCAAGTTCCAGCAGCCCCACGGAGCTGCCTCCCACCCCCCACCCTCCCCTTTCCTATTCACTCTCTAGCTGTGTATCAAAAAAGCCAGCAGGGCCCCGGCCCTCCACACTGTAGAAAATAGCTGCTATTCTCAGCGCCTGGGCCTGGTAGCCCACACCACAGGATTCACCTATATACATATCCTGCTGCAGTGAAAAGAATCCTGCTTCGTTTCTGTGTGAGCTGAAACCCTGAGAAACGTTCCTTCTCTTGAACTATAAGAGGACAGATTCTCTAACAGAGATGATTTCAGAGACTTCCCACCTGTCTCAACCTTGGAAGACAGAGAGTAGAGACTGGCAAATCACAGTCTTCAGGCTGAGGGCTGCAACCCCAACTCTTCCCCCGGATTTTATGGAAATCCATTAACAGATACAGAGAGGCTGCAAGCTGTTCTGCCCTGCAATCAGGAACAGTCCCCATGCCTCCTTGGCGTGGGGATCCTATATAACAGAACCGCCCAACTGGTAGTCTCCATGCCTCAGCCAAACAGCACAAAGGCACAGGAACGTGGAGATAGGGACACTATGGCCTCCCAGCCCACCGGACCAGATATCCCAAGAGGGAAAGGTCGGTAAAGAAAATACAAACGGTTAGTTGGTGCAAGTGATTGATAAGAGCTGATCGTTTATTTTCACTGCCCCAGTCACAAGCTCTCCCTCTGTCCCCGCTCCTGCCTGTACGGAGGGTGCCCTCACACGCCTCCCCACCCTCTGCGCACTACCTCGCCTTCACTCTCCCTTACTCGGCTGCCAGTCCAGCTGCCTCAGAATGTCAGAAGGGTGACATTTTCAGTTCTTTTCCTGTCTGACTGCAGGGTAGAGGACAGGCAGCCCTAAGTGCTGCTTTCTGAGCAAATGTTTTTTTTTGATTACAAATATCTAACTAGGTTTGAAATGTTTTATAGAATAAGACAATATTCTTTTCAACAAACTTTAAAAAAAAATGTACAGTTTTGTTGTTTGTTTCCACCCCCCTCCCCACCCCTGCTTGCGCACCCTCCCCCCACCGCCCCTCCCCGGCAGCTCAGCCCCACCCCGGCAGCCCCTGTTTTCCTTGGTTGTGTTTTGGGGGGTGCTTGGCACCCCCCGAGATTCAGCTTCATGGCTGACAGGCGACCACGGCAGGGGCTTCACCGATACCCTTGGTAACCGTAGTAGTTCCTGTAGTATCGGTCTCTGTCCTGGGGATGGTGGTAGTAGTAACTCTGCCACTAGAAGAAAGGGGGAAACTCCATCACTTGGAGCCACAGCTGGCTGAGGACGGAGAGGCATGGCACTCATCCCTCTGGTCCTGCCCCCCTTCATCTCTCTATCCCCAGATGATACTTACATCCCGACTGTATTGTCTGTAATAGTCTCTGTATCTGTTGTACTCATAATCTCGCCCATAGAACCGATCGTAGTCTCCCCTGTATCGATCGTAGAAATTACGGTAACCCTGAGAAAGGAGAAAGAGAAAGAGTGGAGATGTATGGGCTTTCAGCATCACAATCCACTGCTATCCCCCGTCTTAAATGAGACACATCTTCACTTGATATTATAAACAAGCTTAACCTTCCCAGGATAAAGTCTTCCAGAGGAACAAATTAAATGGGCAAAACCCTAAGCCCTGAGAAAACAGCCCAAACCACTCTGCTCCCCCAAGCCAATAGGAATGGCTGTCACGGCCCAGAGGGAGGAGCAGAAGGAGAGCTGCACTCACCCCTCTGTTTCCAGACTGCCCCCAGTACTGCTGCCCGTAGGCCCGGTTGTCGTAGCCTCGGCGCTGCCCGCCCACTGGAAGAGAAATGGAGAGCGCGCTCAGACAGCTGGCATGGGGTCCTGGCTCCACATCTGAGTGGAAATCAAAAAGTCGGAGCCAAAGGCAATTCTGGGGGAATAGGAGGCCTGCTTCTGCCAGGCTCACACAATGTTAATTAAAGCACCAGCCAGGATCTTTTAAAAAGTCTGAGGTGGGGGAGGGCAGAGGAATAGAGACACAAGAAAACCAAGCCACCTTGGTTTCACCTTTTGAAGCTCCCCAATTCCTGCAAAACATTTAAGATGCCAAAAGGATACATGGCAGAGTTAGAAACATGAGTAAAAACTGCCATTAGCAGAGTCACAGACTTTCAGCCCTGGAAGGGATCCTGGATATCATATAACCCAGACCCATCATTTTATACAAATGAACAAAGTCTAAATGAGAAGCTCTTCCAGGGTAGGAACTGTTGGTATTCCCACTGCCCAGCACGTAGCAGGCACTCACAAATTTTGTGGACTTACACTTATAATTACACACACACACACACACACACACACGCATTTTTAATGCACAGCGAGTGTACACTGTGGCGGGGGGTGTTAACTGACAAACTAGACATTCAGGAGGGAAATTAATTCCACTAATAAGCTAACTTACTGTCTAACACCCCCCCCAGATTACTGAATAATGCATTCACTTTCTGCTCTATACAGTTGGGTTGATCCAATAGACAAAGTAGCAAGGAAAAAGATAAGGATCTGATTTCACTGCACAAATCCTTCAAATAAACTACAATAGTGAATGGGGAATCCATATGTAAAAATGAAAACTAGATAAATGAACAGGCTCAAGCATTGCTTTTCAAGGAAACAAATATTTTTGTTGAAAAATAACTACCTTTTATTGAAGGATTATGGAAAAAGCACAAGAAGCTGGGAGTAAAGAACACAGGAAGAAATAAGCTCCATAAGAAGGGACTTCCTTATTGTTGGTGATCTGACTTGGTTTGCCTGCCCCTTCCCTGTGGGTCCTGCTGCACTCAGCACAGAGAACAGACTGAGGCTCGGGCTGGCAGGTCCCCAGGACTCACCGTAGCCTTGGCCTCTGCTTCGGTTCTGCCGGTTTCGCTTGTTTCGATTGTTCCGGCGGTTTGTCCGCTTCTCCGAGGGGGGCAGCAGCTTCCTTGCCTCCTCCTTGTACTTAGTGACAATGGGCTGAGCTTCCTCCTTCTCCAGCTCCCCGTATGTCACCTCATCCATATAGTCGCATTTTTCAGGCAGAGAGAAGTTGGCTGTAAGAGTAAGAGAGAAGCTTGTGGGCCTCCTAGTACGTAGACGGGTAAGATCTCATAATGAAAACCCCACTACAAGAATAGGATTTTCTAAGCCTCGTCTATTAATGCACAGAAGCGTGCTGGGTTCACTCTACGGGTTTTCCCTAAACTGTAACAGCCCCAGGCAAAGGGCTATCTGCAAACTGTAGATTTACAAGTTCTCAAGTGATCCATAATAAATTAAGAGTGAACTGGGTTAAGGTTTCTTATCAGGACAGAAGCAGGCAGCCAGAGGCTAAAAGTAACTGAGAAAGTTTTGGTGTTGGTTAGATAAGAAATACACTTTTAAAGAGACTCAAGAAGAAACTGACCCCAGCCTAAAGGCACTTACTCATCTATACAAGGAAACCAGTTAACAAGAGCAGGGGTCCTCATGAAAACCCCCTGTGTGTGATGGGCCAGCACACTCGCCAGTCTCTAGACATCAAGTTCAGAGGCTGAGTCCCAGCAGAATGCAGTTCAATGAGGCTCTCCTGATTCTTAGATGAATCCAGTTAGCCCTCCGTTTTATAAAACGGAACTAAATTCCTCCAAGTGCTTGAGTACCGGTTATGGACTGGCCTAGTTCATTCTAAGTAAACTTGGAGAATCCAGCTCTTAAATGTGTAACCAGCTCCCATGCCTGGGCATTATCAGAATTCCAAGAGCCATTAGTTGACAGCTCAGGTGGGATGCCAGGCGCTGAAGGCAGCACGGGGGAAAAACCAAACTCTGAGGTGAACAGCAAAAAACTAGATCAATCAAGATAGTTAATTTTGCCTTCTAGGGAACCTTGCTGAAAGGCTTTGTAACACACATATCAAAAACCAAAACAAACAAACAACAAAAATAAAAAACAGGCCTAATGTGATACTAGAAATCAAAATATACTGATGAGATCATTCACTCCAACCACTACCATTTTAATCTGAACCACAAGCATGTCCCATCTCTAGAATATAAATTCGGTGAAGGCAGAGCTTCATTTCATTCATTCTTTCCCTATGTCTAGAACAGTACTGGACAGATAGTAGACACTCTTAAGTATTTACTAAATGAATAACTGACTCATTGAAGCCTCTGCCTTAAGGCTATCATCCTGTGGTCTATCATCATTTCCCTTTTTGTATTTTATCAGAATGAATCAAGGGGTTACTGCTTCACCATTCACTCTGCTCATTCATTAATCTTCAAGTGATCACACCCATTAATTTATGCCACAGATGTACACTTTACATGTGGAGAATCCTCCAGGTGCTAAGAGGCTCTAGTGAGGTGTGCATGGACCAAGGACAGGACCCCTAACTTGTAGAGTTTAGCCCACCTTTCATCTCCAGCATTATAGACTCAGGCACATCATCTCCCTCCACTTCCTTCCTCAGCTCCAGCCTCTTCTTCCAGTCCTCCTCATTAGGGACGACCACCACCACTTTCCGAGAGAAAGTCTTAAACAGCAATAGCTTCCGCCGTTGGCCAGAGTTGTACACGTTACACTAGGGACAAAAGAAGTAATAGACGTTTTAGGAATAAAAATTAAACACTAATTCAACCAACAATTACTGAGCATCTTTCACAAGTGAGGCACTAGATTAGGGGTCTTATTTACACAATCTCTTTGAATTCTTCAAAAGCTACATGATGTTATCCTGTTTTACACAACATGAAAATTGAGACTCCGAGAGGCCAGGACTTGTCCAGGGTCACAAACCTAGTAAGTGGTGGAGCCATGAATCCAAAGCTCCAACGCTCCTTCCATTGCCTCTACAATGTGTTTTACAGTCTGGGTCCATACTCTCTCTGGTAAAAACACTAAGAGTTGTATCTCTGAGTTCAAAACACATTACAACCGTAACACAACCACTCAGTCATAATCAGGTAACCTGATGCTGTTACTTAATTCAGTCTTTCTCTATATATGCACTCTATTTTGACTCTGAGCAATTTTTTTTTAAGGGATTTAAAAAAAAATTATTTATTTTGGTTGTGCCGGGTCTTAGTTGCAGCATGCATGCGGGATCTAGTTCCCTGACTAGGGATTGAACCCAGGCCCCCTGCATTGGGAGCATGGAGTCTTACCCACTGGACCACCAATGAAGTCCCTGAGCAATTTTATCAGATTAAATGGATACCAAATCTTTTATCTTTGGACCTACTGTTAAATTAGGTTTCTTTCGAATGTTTGAACAATACCTGATCAAGAATGAAGTTCCTCTTTGTCCGGGAAGCAATCTGGACCAGCTTACTAAGGCACTGGGAGGCTTGCTGAACTAAAAGGTCTCGGCTTTTGGGGTCCATCTGTGGCTCCTCGAGCCCCTTCATCTAACGAGTTTGAGAGGAAGAGAAACACAAAGAGTTACACAGTAAGTTAAAGCCCAGAGTCCCTGTAAACGCCGCACCACCACGTCAGTTCACTGACATCCCTCAGTGCTGTGAATGTCGTCCACTTCCTACAGAACTCATTTCCAGTCTCAATCGGGATATACGCCAGACTTTACCAGCTTTCAGATCTGACAACACAGCAAAGGAAAAGAAAAAAATCTACCATGAACACATACTGAGAACTCATTTCTTTATTTGTGGGACCCTTGTTCTCAGACACCTGAAAGACCAACTCCACTGGGAGAAGATTATATGTTTCTTGGTACCTCAAGAGCTAATATCACAGCTGACTAACCCCTCCCAGCAACTCACCCTCATTTGATTGAGCACAGTCTCAGCTCCCAGGACATTGTATCTTTTCTCAGGGTTTTCTTTTGCGTATTTCAGTGCCCACTGGGTCTTTCCAGATCCAGGCAGTCCCACCATCAGAATCACCTGCAAGTACACAGAACCAGGAATGCTATAAAAAATAAGTTAGGGTCATGTTTACAAAAGCCCAGTTACGAACATCCTCCCCTTCCCCAAGTTGGGTAAAGTTTTCAGAAGAAAGGCGACCCACCCACCATTCCAAGCATGAGCACCAAGGTTCTGCACACTCTCCGACATACCTCACACTCCTCTATGGTCTTGGGAGGGACCGCAGTGCGCACGCGCTCCTCCACAGGCACGGCATGGATGAACACAAACTCTTCTGGCGGTGGGAAGAAGGGCTCCTCCTTCTGACCAAAATTTAATTCTACAACACAATTTTTGCAGAGGACATGGGGTAGGAGGGCCCGGTCAGCCAGGGATTCCTTGTTGATACGGAATGCCACACCAAGGTCTTCTCCATTCTTGGAAAAGGAAAGTTCTACTTCTTCAGCCTCAAAATTCTACAATGACAAAAGACAAGAGCATTTATGGGCACACAGAGCTTGAGCTTGATTAATCTTACAATTTAATCTTTTTTTCTCTACTCCAACTGCTGTACTAAACAACTATGTGAGCAATGCATCAAACGCAGAAAAGACAGCAGCTGATGGGAAGCAAATTGATCCCTAGTGCCCTCTGTTTACTCCTTGGTACAAACCTACAACTTTCAGCAGCACTTACAGCAAAGCAGCCAATGACATCATTCTCCCCAAAAGTCTGGCCAAATTCCTCAAACTGCCCATTCTCTGCCTTGAGTCCTCGTCCATCGAAACCGTAAGAGAATTCATCCTCACCTAGAATAATCAGCAAATTAGTTATCTACACTCAAACCTCCCACAGAGCAGCAAACACGAAAATGATTAAGTTTAAAATAACTTTACCAAGCTGTGGATGGGAAAAATCAACAGACCATCCAACTCGAAGGAGAGAAACCTCTGTGCAGCCTTCTTTCATTGGGAGATTCTGGGTTACCTGGCCAAGTCAGGAAAGGAAATTTCAGACACTCGAGCAAAGTCTGAGTTAGACAAGATTTTGATACAAACGAAAACGACAACTATCACAACTCAACAACAGAAAAACAACTGTCAATAAACTTAAACCAAAGCCATGAGGGTCAATTTCTCGGTTACTGGAGCTACGGTTGTCATTCTAGTGTGGTACCTTCTTTTGCACTAATAAAATACTGGTGGGCAGTAAACTACTATGTACTGGGGGCCACTACATAGTAGTTTAATGACTAATTTAATAAATGAGTGGTCCTAATGAGCTGTACACACTACCTTGGCCTCAAAGCAGACTTTCCCCTTTGTCACTCCATAAGTACTTCTTGCCCCAGACCAAAGAGTGGGGAACTTCTCTGAGAAAAGTGGCTGCCCTCCATAGCGGTCTTTGCTCACTTGAAAATGGAGATCCGAGGTATCTGTTAAGAAAGAAGTAATCTGTTTACTCCAATGCCCAACACTTGAAGCCACCAACAGAACACAAATATACCCAGTTCTCAAGAATGGATACAAAGTTTAAATCTCTTCAAAGCTGCAGTCCATGAAGTTTTAATCTCCAAAATCACTTTTGATTGGTTTAAAACCTCAACCTGTCTGCCTTATACATACACGTGTCCAGGTTCACGAGAGTCTGATCCTCTTCCTCATCTTTTGCCTCTTCTTCCGGGGGTGGTGGAGACTTTGAACTATACATATGAGAGAAAAGCAAATACAGTGTAACCAAAGTCCTCTAATTTGAGAGGTGTCTGCATGACATCAGGTCTGTTTATCAGCAAATATAAAATTCCAGCAGACAGCTTCTTTCAACAAATGTGAAAAGGGCAACAGGAGCTTTCAGAGTAGATTTAATCTAAAACTTAGGCCTGTAAAAACCTATTCCATTTTTAATCCACCCCTCTTTCCAGACTCTCCAGTCAACATCAGGTATACCAAAATCAGAGCAGACACTCCCTTCAATGAAGGGACTATTTCCCTCACCGGCTGTGGTAAGCCTCCTCTCGGAATTCATAGTAAGCTCGGCCATGTTCATCCTTCTCATCCCGCTGTCTCTTTACCCCCCGCCGCTCACCATCTGAGCCTGCTGGTTTTGACTTTTCACTATCTTGGTCATCTCCTACAAAAAGGAGGGAAAGAAAATCAGCAGTTTTCATACTGGAGTGTAGAATAAGCTCAGAACCAACAGAAACTAAAGGAGGACCTGCATATCTGTCTAGTCAGAAGAGCCAGGTTTTTCCCATTGCATGCACAGAATGTTTTATTTCCAAAGATGATCATCTTCCTGTCATTGGCTGGGATTTTATTTAAAAAAAAAAAGGGGGGGACATTATGGGCTAATTACAGTCAAGCAGTAGATTAAAAATTCGGCAATTTTTGCATTCTAAATTTATCTGCTTAAATCAGGTCAAACTTGCAGATTTTCCCACCAATATGACATAAAAGAAACATCCCATAAGTTTTTTAAAAACTTCATAGCTTAACTTCGATTCCTGACTATCAGATTTGGATTTAAGCTGGACACTTAATATATGTTTTCCAACACTTTTCCACAGCTTCATGTTACAGAAGCCTCAATTTTTTTTTTTTTTAAGAGTTTGCCTTTCCAGCTTTGAAACGCACAGCCATCCACAGCTTTACTTACATAGCTAATGGACTGTGGTGTATATACAGAGCTGTATTTTTATCACAGATTTTTACTGAAACTTGCAGGAGCAAACCATTAATTCACAAGAGACCCATAAATAATACTGCATCTTTACTGCACATAATTTGGGGCAGAAAAGTGTTGTCATACAGTTAGCAACATTCTTCACAAGAGGAGAAAGAAACCAATTTTTCCTTGGACTGTTTTTGATTTGTAACACTAAAGTTTTTAATAATAACTTCTTTAAAGAAGTCCTTTATCCTTTAACCTTTTTTTATCTGCTATCTGGCGGTACACGTTAAGTCAAAGGTTATGTAATGGGATTTTTGTTCCAGAACATAGGACAATCTGCAAGTTGCATGTGGCTGTTGTAGAATGGGTTCCAATTATACCTTCATACCAAGCAGCAGCCTAAAAAATGTATTATAAAAGGAACTAAAGCAAGCCACTTCATACTAAGAATGGGAAGCAGCTCTAGTTTTGCCCCCTACTCTGACAAGACAGTTATGGACCAGCTCCAACCATCCAATTACTTCAAAGAGAGAAAGGTCACTAACTCCCTAGGGCAACTGTATACAGTCTCTTCCACAAGGTTACTCAATGGACCCACCGACACCCCAATCATTTCAATTCAGGAAGTCAAGGGCCCGAAATGTAAAAAGCTAGCTAAGTGTACAGCAAATATACAAATCTGCCCATCCATCCACTCAGATGAAAGAGCAAAATTTAGTCCTAAGAATTCAGGCAAGGTTAAACCCCTAGCCAAATAATGTTGATTAACATTCTAAATGCTGTAGATTAAAATTTTTTCTTCCGTAGTTAACGATTAAACTTGACACCCTCACACCACAGGCTGCTGAAGCAGGAGCTGCTGCTAAAGCAGGAGCAATGTTAGATTTCCAGATTTTCGGTGTGGCTCAAACTCTAATATTGAGCTTTCGATGGAGCGAACTTTGACGAACTGAGCTTATTGCTTAATTTTATGGCGAAAAAGTCAACAGTCGGGCCGAAGCCTCCAACAGTCGGTCTGGCTGTCCGTGTAATCAACAATTCCTCAGTGCATTCTCGGTTTAGGAAAAGACAACCAGCACCGCGGGAGGCTGCTCCAACAGGTAGCACATAAGCAGTTCGCAAGCAACATCGCTTACTTCCATCCACTACCACCAAGCAACCAAGTTAGGCAGGAACCTCCCGCCTGCAGAGAGAGTGGGGCCACCAGAGGTAGTCAAACCCCCCAGAAAGGTGGGTAGAGGACGAAAGCCACCTCCCCTGGGGAGTCCCACCGAATGGCGATGGGAATCGAACCCCGCGATGCAGGGCTTGGTGCTGGGTCAGGGGCGCACCCGGCAGGTTGGAGCCGGGCTCCGCTGCCAGCTCCTCACCCTGTTCCTCTGCGGCCTTGTCACCCGGCGCCTCGGATCCCGGCGTCTCGTCTCCGCTCCGATCCTCCGGCTCATCTTCCTCCCCCCTGCCGGTGCCCTGCTCTTCGCCACCGTTCACCCCACCTGACTCGGCTGTGGCCTCCTCCGCCGGTTTCTCGGAAGCATCGGGCTCGGCCGCGGCCTCCACGGCTGCCGCCTCCGGGGGCTCCGGCGGCGGCTGTGCGGCCTGGCCCGAGGCCTGGGCAGGGGGTGGCTCTTCGTCTTCGTCCTCAAGCAGCGCCTCCTCGTCCTCCTCCTCCTCCTCTTCGTCCTCCTCCTCGTCCCCGCCCGGGCCGCCGCCCGACGCGGCCACAGGCCGAGGCTCCGCCTTGCAGGCCCCGCCGGGCCCGGCCCCGCCACCGCCGGCCTCGTCCTCGAGCATCTCGGCGTCCAGCGCCTCCTGCAGCCGCTGCGCCAGATCCACCTTGAGGCCGCGCGAGTCCAGGCCGCGCCGCTGCAGCTCCGACCGCAGCTCGGTCACTTTCAGCCGCTTCACCTCCATCGCCGCCGCCGCCTCCTCCGCCTCCCGCCGCCTCCTCCCCTGCGAACAGTCGACCGAGCCCGACCGCGCAGGCGCCGCCGCCGCCCGCCTCCGCCTCACGCGCCAGCACTGAGCCCGCGCGAGCGAGCGCACGCACGTAGGCACGCAGGCAGAGGGCCGCGCGCAGCCTCCGCTACGTAGTGTTTGTTTCTCGCCCTTCCTTCCTCCCCCTTTCGGCCCTCGGAGCCCAATACAACGCAGCGGGGAGCTGCTTCCTCTCCAGCCCCCTTGGTTCCCCTGCCGCGAGCGGGCGGGCGGGTGGGCGCGCGCCGAGGACGAGGGACTTCCCTCTCTCTACCTCCCGCCCCCTCTCACCCCCTGGGCCAATCGCCGCCAGCGGCTTCACGGCGCAGTCGCACCGGAGCCGGAGACGGGAAAGGCTGGCTTCGGCTCAAGTGCCTCGTAGTACCGAGGCGTGTGCGCACCCGTCTCTCCGTACTTCCAGCCGGGGCTCCGCGCAGCCGCCCGGAGCTCCCTCGCCACACGCCCCGCCCACCCCGTCACCACCCTTACTTCCGTCTGACCCGATCGCACTGTTGTCGTAGGGCTTGCTCGCTAATCTCTGTTCCCTAGTGTCTATTCGTGCAGCCACTTCTTGAGAGAGAAAAAAGCCAGAAGGAAAGCAGGGAAGCTCTTGCAGCGTGAACGCCTACTGGCAATTGTCTTTCTGGTTAGTCAACGAAAGGGCTCTCTAAAACTTTGCAAGGACTGCAGTAACTAACCCTGGCCCTCTTTTTTCCCCCCCTCATCCTTCAACTTCTACCCAGCAACAGACACCCTGACCTCGCCGTATTGGCCAACTTGAATCGTCATCTGCAATTCTGATTGGTCCCTCAAGATCTTTCGGATTTTTTTTTTTTTTTTTTTCAATTGGCGAAGCTGCCAGAGGATTTCCGCCCACCCCACGGTTGGTCCACTGGGGAGGCTGGAGAGGCGGGGTCGTTTCTGCGGGATTACTTTTCCGGGGCCGCTTCTGATTGGGCGGCGTGGAGCAATGCGCGCCACCCTTTAGACACCAAGCTGTCGGGAGGTCTGACCCTGCCCTCTCCGTACTCTCCGCCGGTAAATCGAAGCCCAGCGGGGAGACTTCGGGTTCGGCCACTTGCTGGGGGCGAGGGGCTGGGCGCGGGGCATGCGAGGCTTGCAAGAGCGGCGCTGCGGCCGCGTCACCTTCGGCCTGTGTTTGGGGTGCACGGACCGCATTCACCTCGGTTCCCCAGCTCCTGGCCCGGAGGTCAACAAATGGTGGTTGAATAAGTGCGAACAAAGAGCTGGGATGGAGGCAAGCCCTCTACACCTCTTTTAGCAGTTGTCCCCGCCTACTCCCCTCCACTTCCAGGTCAGGGAGGTGTGTCCGAAGGAAAGGAGGAAGCAAATTCCGCTGGCGTTTGCACGCCGGCCACAATTTTATAGTACGGCCTTCGCTTTTTCGTGCAGTCTCCTCACCCAGGAGTCGCCGCTTTAGGAAATCAATTAATCTCTGGCTTTACTCTTCCCACGTCCTCTCCCTGATCAATCCCCTGCACTTCTAGAGATTGAAAAATAACTGCAGAGAAGAAAGGAAGGGGCTGTAGTAGAATCAAGGAAACATTCCCTGAGAGGCCTTCTGGAGAAGGAGAATTTCCTGCTTTTTTAAGTCGGCTACCAAAATCGGTTATTTCGCTCCTATCCCCAGAGCTTCGATTGCTCTTTCACTTCCCAATTCCTCAAGAGCACTGGGCGACAAAGTTATGGAGAAGCGCCTGCAGGAGGCCCAGCTGTACAAGGAGAAAGGGAACCAATGTTACCGGGAGGGGAAGTACCGAGATGCTGTGAGTGGGTACCATCGAGCTCTGCTGCAGCTGCGGGGTCTGGATCCAAGTCTGCCCTCCCCGATACCTAATCTGGGACCCCAGGGCCCGGCCCTCACACCTGAACAAGAAAACGTACTGCGCACCACCCAGACAGACTGCTACAACAACCTAGCTGGTAAGAACAGGGCTGAAGGGTGGGTAGAGTGTCAAGGCCGGGACATGAAAGTCTGAGAACATTGGGAAAAACACTGACGTGCTTCTCTGCCGTCATCTAGTTATTCTGCCATGAATTGAGATTTATTTTCAATCTGTAGGGTCTAATAGAGTTTCTGTAGAGCAGTGCTTCTCAGACTTGACTTGGAGAGTTTGTTAAACACAACTTCTTGAGCCCTGTCCCCACGATTCCGATTTAATGGGTCGGAGGTTTGTGTGTTGGGCGATGTGTATACCAATTTGCATTTCTAACAAACTCCCGGGTGATGCTGATAGGTTTAGGGAATTTCGCACGTTATAGAGAAAATACTGAACCTACGTTTAGAGTGTTGTTTCTTTAATATTTAAAATATAGGAAAGAAGGCACTTGCTTTAACTGGTGGTGTAAGTTATCCATCTTAGATATTTTGATTAGCTTTTCCTCATTTTCCTTCTTCTTATAAATCAGCTAGATGGTAACCTGGGTAACCAGTATCTTCCTTATCCAGCTGGCCTTGAATGAAGAGGTGGATTCCAGAGTTAGTATCGCTAGGATTAATCTGCTAAAAGAAGGGAGACTTCTTAGGTCTGTTTTATGGCAGGCAAAATAACCATCGATCTAATTAAGTTATTTTGAAGTATATTAAGATATTCGAATGGTCCCCAGTTGAGGCCATAGAAATCATTAGGAGTAGTTTGGTTTTTTTGTTTGTTTGTTTTTGTTTTGCGGCACGCGGGCCTCTCACTGTTGTGGCCTCTCCCGTTGCGGAGCACAGGCTCCGGACGCGCAGGCTCAGCGGCCGTGGCGCATGGGCCTAGCCTCCCCGCGGCATGTGGGATCTTATCGGACCGGGGCACGAACCCGTGTCCCCTGCATCGGCAGGCGGACTCGCAACCACTGCGCCACCAGGGAAGCCGAGGAGTAGTTTTTATACTTTGTAATAGTTGTTTAAATGACTTTTTTCTTTTTGCTTCCTACAACACTCATCAGCTGTGATTTGGTGAAAATCTAGCTTTTTTACAGTGTGTGTCCAGAGCTCCTCTTAGACTCAAGTAACAGTAGAGTAGCTAATATTTCAGTTCATTCAACAATTATTTATTGGGTACTGAGGATACTGCAGTATTATTAAACAGATAAAGATCCCTGCTCTCATGGGGAGATGGACAATTAACAGAAGAGGTAACATATATTAGAAGATGATAAGTAATGCGGAAAAGAATAAAGCAGAAAATGGGGATAGGGACTGCCCTGGCGGTCCAGTGGTTAAGACTCCATGCTTCCAATGCAGGGGGTGCAGTTTCCATCCCCGGTCAGGGAACTAAGATCACACATACCGCGTGGAGTGGCCCCCCCAAAAAAAAGAAAAGAAAAGAAAAGAAAAGAAAATGAGGATAGTGAGTGCCATAGGTATGGAAGTGTTAGGTAGTGGTCAGGGAAGGCTCATTAAGGTGACATTTATGAAATGCCGTGTTTAAGCCCTTTATACACATATACATGTAAACCTATTTAAGTGTCACAGCAATCCTTTGAGGTAGCTTTAAGGAAACATCTAATAAGTGGTGGAGCTAAAATTAAACCTGGGAAGAGTCTTAATTGCAGAGCTTAAGCTCTTATTGCAGAATACTGTACATTATTAGAGAATAGAATACACATTGGGGAATTGACCAGAAATCAAGGAAATGAGATAGGTACTTGTAAATATCATGACTCTCCAGGTAGACTTGAAGGCAGAGACTATGGCTTATCCATCTATAGACCCTCTGCTTGGGGGTGCTTGGTAGATGCTCCATAAAGACTCACTAAAATTAAATTTCACTTACATGTGAGTGAAATTTACATGTTGGGCAGTTTATTTATAGTATCTCTCATCTTTATAAAAATTCTGCAAGGTAGTTATGATTTTCCCCATTTTACAGATAAGGAAATCAGACCATGTCACTGCCTAAAACGTTGTCCAATGGCATCGCATTACACTTAGGAAAATATTCAAACTCTGACCTTCCCCGGCACGGCCTGACTTGATCTGGCTCCTCCATAGACCGAATTCACAAAGCATGCGTCCACCTTCCAGTTTTGTAGGATCTCTTCTGTCAGCTAGAATGCCCTGTCCCTTGAATGACCCTTGTCATTCAGATCTTGGCCCAGAAGTCACTTTCTCAGGGAGGCCTTCTGTAATCAAACATCACTCAGACCTCATTCACTCTCTGTCCCAGCACAGTTCTGTTTTCCTCAAAGCACTAATAAATAAGTGAATTTCTTAGTGCATTCCTCCTACCTGGGAACTGGGATGCAAGCTCTATTTACTCCTCAAGGTGTCTGTCTTGTTCCTCTCCTCTCCTGCTCCTAACTCCGCCTAGCACGTGGTCACTGCTCCATAACTAGTTGTCGAATGAATGAATGAAGCTACAGTGATGGGTTAGCTGACCGCTTGGAAGTACCTAAGTATTGATATAAACCATATGGCCACTTGGTGGGGATGTTGTAGAAGGGTTGGAGACATCAGCCCTGATTCTCCTTCCTTCTCAGCACCGTGATTTAATAATGCTATGTGTAATTCCTACAGTTATGAAACAGGGAATGCATTTCCCTTCTTACTTACAGAAAGGCAGAACACTGACCTGAACATTGCCTCCTAAACAGATTTGTGGTTTGAGGTCCCATTCTTTCATCCAAGGGAATAGTGAAGTAATATATTAGCATTGGGAATGGTGGTAATTTTTGAGTTAGAGAGTCCTTGGTTCAGATTTCTTACTCATTCCACCTAGAAGCTGTGGGATCTTGGACAACTTACTTGACCTTTGTGAGCCTTGATTCCTTCATCCATTAAATGGAGATGGTAACACATAATGACTTCAGAGGGTGGATGAGAAGATTAAACAAGCACATAGCACAGCGCTTACTATTTCCTCACACAATTAATGGCAACGGTTGTTGTTAACAGAGCTTCAGTACAAGCATTGGGGTGAAATGGGAGATTCAAGACAGAGAGCCATGGGTAGAAGAGATACAATGAAGAGTTTTAAATAATTTTTTTTTTTTTTTTTTTTTTGGCTGTGCCACGCAGCATGCAACATCCCAGTTCCCCGACCAGGAATCGAACCCGCACCCCCTGCAGTGGACATGCGAAGTCCCAACCACTGGACCACCAGGGAAGTCCCCATAAATAAATTTTAAAGTATGTTCTTATCAACTTTTATAGCTGGGCCTGACCCACACTAGGTACATGCTAGGCATTTGGTAGATAGTGAAGTAAACTGTGAGATATGTAAGGCTTATATTCACTGCTGTAACCCCAATGGCTAGAAGAACGTCTGGCATGTGGTGGACACTCAAATGTATTTGTTGGATGAGTAAATGTTGTTGACATCATCCTAGGTTTGGTACTGCCTTGAGTTGGGCAGTGGTACTTAGTGTAATAAGGTCCTCCTCCCTCTTCTCTCTTCCTTCCATTTGGCCCCATTAGCCTGTCTTCTTCAGATGGAGCCAGTAAACTACGAACGGGTGAAAGAATACAGTCAGAAAGTCCTGGAGCGACAGCCTGATAATGCCAAGGCCTTGTATCGGGCTGGAGTGGCCTTTTTCCACCTGCAGGACTATGACCAGGCTCGGCATTACCTCATGGCCGCTGTCAATAGGCAACCAAAAGGTGAGAGAAGGAGATTGAAGTAGTAAGTACAAAAAATTGTTCCACTGAGGTAGTATCTGTGGGAGAGTGTTTTATTTTATCTTTCAATTTATTGAATTTTCAAAATAGGTAATAATACATTCACATGTTCAAAATTCAAAAAGTGTAAAAAGATACATGACAAACAGGCTTTCTACTCCTGTATTCTTGCCTCCGCAGGAAAGCAATATTATATATGCTCCAGAAATCATCTTAAAATGTTGTTTTTCAAGTTTCAGTTCCGAGATGGGGACAAAAATAGGATCTGGATTCCAATGAATAAACATGATAATCCTCATTTCTACCAGTTCTCCAGCTGGGGTCTATCCTTTGCTTAACTATCCATTTATCCTTTAGCTCAGCTAACCCCAGGTATGACCTTCTTAGAAGGACAGGCCTCCTGAGAGAAAATTTGAGGCTTATTTCCAAGGGAAAACGAATATTGTGAAGAGAATGACAGACTCATTCCTGTGTTGGTGGTTCAGCACTGAAAACTGTCTCCCATTTTGCATTCTGGCTTAGAGCGGCTACTGAAGAGGGTCCCCAAACTTAGAATAATTCAGCAAAATCTCTCTAATTGAACGGGAAAGCCATTATGAATTAATAAAGATATATGAGCCGTTGTTCACATTTCTTACCTTCAAGTACATAGATTAACTGCCAGCCATGTATAGTAGCTTTAGAGACTTGCTCTGACAAAAACTATCTCTTCAAGCTCCTTTTCATTATTAAGTTAGCATCCCTGTACAAGATTTTTTGATAATGCACATAATTAATGAATGAGATTTACTATTGCATAGAATTGTTGTGATATATGCAAATGGAAAGATTTTAGGAAATGGAAGTGTGTTCATAATCCTCTTCTGCCCAGAGGTATGATTATGGCCTGTCTCTAATTGCCTTCTTTGCCCTAAGACGCCAGTGTCCGGCGGTACCTTCAGCTAACGCAGTCGGAACTCAGCAGCTACCATCGGAAAGAGAAGCAGCTCTACCTGGGCATGTTTGGTTAACAAAGAAGAAAGATACCCCTCCACTAGAACTTCGGTGAAGTTTAAAGACCCATCAAGGGGAAACCTGAGCCTCAGCAAGAGAAATTAACCCCATACCTCTGACCGAGGTGAACTTCTATTTTGTTTCTAGTTCTGCACGAACTCTTTATTGCTTACATGGTCTGTGTCTGTTTTTGTTTCTCCATCTGTGTATTTATACGGCTTTTAATATGTGGTATTATTAGAGATATTTGCCTTGAGAAATACAGCCAGAAAACATTCATCAGTTATGGGTGGAATTAATCATATCTTTGGCACAAATTTTAATGATAGATGTTGGTAGATGTAGTCATATACAAAGGAGAAGGCTAGCAGAGGATGAAGTAACAAGGAAGGCAGAAAGGAGTTTCTTCCTTCGTTTCCTCAGATGCCCAAAGCCAAACTTACACAGGCCACAAACTGGCAAATATATATACTGTGAAACTAGACAATTATAAATTGTCACGGCTCAGAATGAAAGATTTGAAATTAACCATCTTGATTAAAATAATTCCTTTGTCTTAATGTTCCACATACATTCAGATTCTTTTTCCCCCACAAAAGTATCTAGTTCCTCTTGTTTCTCTTGGTAATTTCTTTTTTTTTTTTTTTTTTTTTTTTTTTTTTTTTTTTTTTTTTTTTGCGGTATGCGGGCCTCTCCCATTGTGGAGCACAGGCTCCGGACGCGCAAGCTCAGCGGCCATGGCTCACAGGCCCAGCCGCTCCGCGGCATGTGGGATCTTCCCGGACCGGGTCATGAACCCGGTGTCCCCAGCATCGGCAGGCGGACTCTCAACCACTGCGCCACCAGGGAAGCCCACTCTTGGTAATTTCTAGTCCTTGCTATTGTTCACACTCAGATCATTAATATAGTATACTTATTTATTTTCTTTATTAAACCCTTCTGTCTTAAAACTTCTGGAGTCAAGCATTTAAGTGTGTATTTTGTAATCTTTTAAAAGCTCTCATGCCAAAAAAACACTCGTAAACATTTTAATTTTTAATAGGTGCATATCTATAGTATGCTCATTTCTCTAAAAAAACATAGGAAAGACAGTTTACCAAGTCTTCTAGAAACAATACCATAAAAGAACAGGATAAAAACATAGATCTGTTTTTACTTGTTACCCGCCCCCTTGTATTTTGCAGGAGCTCACTTCCTTAAAGAGGAGGGAAACAGTGAGGAAAGGTTCTCTTCCCTTAGGGCCTTTTAAGCACCAAGGAACTTTCTGGAAGATTTTTTGGGCATGGGTGCAGGCGCAGATCTGGTGCAGTCATGGCTCAGTAGGAGGCTTCATCAACTGGGAGCTCCTCTGTCATTCTGCTAATGTCCACAATGTATGAGTTGTACAGAGTAGATAAGACCATAAGAGCACTGCTTCTACCTTTATGAGTGAAGGTAATAAGCATGTGTCATTAGCCATCATACACAGACAGATTTCAGACAAAAACCCCTTAGTCTTGCCAAGTGTACACAAGCTCTTCTCCCTTTATCAGTAATGCCTCTCTCAATGAGCTAGGCTCCTCTTTGAGTCTCCCTGTACCCTTAAATAATACAGCCATCAACTTACAAACAAAAAGTTTTCATACCAAATAATCTTTTAAGTCCAAGGACAGAACTAACAAAAGTTGAATATTTTATTCCTCTTCCAAGCTTCTTAAATTTCTAAGCCTAGACTGTTGCCAAATTATGTCATCGTTGTGTGTTATGTTTGTTTGGGGTTGGTTTTGCTTTCTGATTTTCTTTTTTTCCCCTAAGACTTGATGTTACAGGAAGCTATGTTCTGCATCAATGAGGAGAAAATAAAACTGATACTTAAAAATGTATTGTAGAAATTTATTGCACTAACTCTTTTTAGCACTACTAAGAGACAAAGTGGTCAGACTTACATTTCGGTCTTTAATTTGAAGGCCAGCTCCTAACAGAGATGTTAACAAACGGGAGAGTGGACAAAGGTAGGCAGTCAGATGTGGGTCTGGAGGAGGTCTGGCCAGCCCACATCCTGAAGGAATCAGCCAGAGGTACCTCAATCTCTGTACTCAGGAGTTTGTGGAGGGGGGAGGCTGCTCACCTTACCAATCCTTAATGGTTTCCACACAGGATTTGAGGGTTTGATTGAAGAGAAAGCATTCATGGTGATGTGAGGATTCATACTGCACATAAGGGACAGTTTAGAACAGTGTTTCCCTCCAAACCAATACCCACCATCTTTACAGTTTTGCCAGAATCACATACTACCTATACTACTTTTTAGTCAATATTTTATTTAAATATGAATTTTTGGACAGAGGAATATGTTAAGTGATACCATGGGGACGTAATCAGCAAACCCCAGGCTAAAACCATAAGATGAATAAACCAATTTCTTCTGTAAATTGCAAAGAAAAAGAGAGGGGAACCTATAAATTAAAAGAAGTTTAAGAGCCACCAACCAAATAAATGTGACTCTACTTTGGATTCTGATCAGAAGAAAACAACTAAAAGTTTTTATGAGACTGTGTATGAAATAAGAAAAAATATATATATTGGTCTCTTCCCAGGTCCTGGCACAGATCTCCTAAAACCCTTGGAATTTGGATTCTGATTTGAAAAAACAACTAAAAGTTTATGAGACAATCAGGGAAATTTGAACAAGAATTATTATCAGTTTTGCTGAGTGTGATCATGGTATTTGGTCTTTTTAAGAGTTCTTTTAGAGGTACATGCTGAAATTGCTTACTGATGAAATTGGGGCAGGGACTTTAGAGCACTTCATATCATTTGCCAAAAAACACACAAAGAAACCCCAAAACAAAACAACCAACCAATCAACCATAAAAATAAATGTATTTTACAGTAAAAAAAAAAAAAGTATTAGTATATATTGAAGTAAACCATCTTTGGAAACACTGGCTTTGGAGAAAGTGAAATCCAATGTGAAGGGCTAAAATGGTGAGTCTTGTGAAGCTAAGAGCAAGTGAAGGCATACACTTATAAAATACCAATTAAGAAATGAAATCCTAAACTAGGAATAGGTCTCTAAAACTGGAGAGCAAAGGGTGGTTGTCTGAAAACTAAATCAGCTTGTAGCTCAAAAGCAAATAACTTCTCAGGGTTAAACTCTTAATAGCCTGGGACCTGGCCCATCCCACCATAAAAAGAGGCCGATTTTGGCTTAGTAGAAGGAATAATTATCCAACAATTAGGGTTGTCCAACAGTAGAATATGTTTCCTTTGGGAATAGTGAGTTCTCTTTCAACACTTGGCAAAAGGAGGACCCAGCGTTGGACTAGAGGTTCATGAGCTGGCCTATGGTTCGTTGAATCCATGGATGGGACTGTCAAGAGTAGTGGAAACCAGAGAAAGTTCTCTTGATCACACCTCTACAGACAGGCCTAAACTGTTCTTGGTGTCCAGCAGATAGATAAAGTGAGGCAACTGTGGCCGTAATTGTGTTGGCTGCTGCTTTAAACATCTTGCAAATTCTTGGCTGCCACCTCCAATGAAGAAAGCATTCCGTGCTGGGAACTAAAGGCAAATGCTTGCTCTTCAGGAGAATCTCACCAAGTAACACATCCTCTTTAGTTAAGTATTGCACTTGGCCGAGACAGTAACAAGGTTCCTGTGTTCCCCAGATGGTCCAGAGAAATTATATACATTATATATACATGTACACATATTTATTACGCCTTGCTTTTAGGAACTGATGTTCTGAGGCAACCGATTTCTTTTTTCCCCCCTCCTTTTTTAGAAAATTGATAGATAATTCACATACCATAAATTTCACTCTTTTCAAGGCAACTGATTCTTATAGGCATTTTGATGTGATACTTACTCCAGGAAAAGGTGCTCCAGTCAGCTAAAATAGCTCTTACTGTATGTATGTATATCTTGCCTTGTTTCACCAAGGAGTTAAGGCAGTAATATATTTGCATAAATAAAATTAGCCATTTGAAAAATAAAATAAAAGATTATTCCAACACAAGGAAAATGAAAAGCGCAGAATTCAGTCTCTCAGCCATGGAAATGTTAAGCATCAACTTTTGCTTCCCATCATACCCCAAGTAAGGAGCTTTCTTTGGCCAAATCTTTGATGCTCAGCTCTGTCTCCTTCCTATGACTCAAAAACAGCTTGCTAGTGCGAGTTCACAGGGCTGAATGTGACAAATACAAAAAGAGAGAGAAGAAATTCAGAAAATTCACTCATATTTTCATCTTTTTCTAAATACTCCTTCCTGCTTTTTTTGCATTCAGTTCCTTATGTGCCAAAGAGAGAGAGTTTGTGGGGAGCCCTCTGGTCCATCCTACAAACACCACTCTTCACCACAGGCAGGGGCAGACCCTTCTCTTACATTCCTAGAATGCTTTTTCCCCCCATGCCACATCAACACCCCAAATTCCCATTTCTTTGCTATCTCTACCGTCAGTAACGACATGTGTGACCGTACCTGAGTAATTTGACCTGTCTAGGCTGTCATCACACCTTTTAAGTGAGGGAGTTAGACCAGATGAACTCTAAGATTGTCTCATCTAGAGTTTGTTGCTTTAGTTTTCCCAAGCGCCCATCATTTCCATTTCACAAGTCCTCAACCTGCCCCCACACGCCTACCACCGTGGAGCTTGGTGTTTTCTGCCTTCCAGTTTGTCATCTTCAGAGACCTAATGCACATTTAAGACGTGCAGGCAGGGCTTCCCTGGTGGCGCAGTGGTTGAGAGTCCGCCTGCCGATGCAGGGGACACGGGTTCGTGCCCTGGTCCGGGAGGATCCCACATGCCGCGGAGCGGCTGGGCCCGTGAGCCATGGCCGCTGAGCCTGTGCATCCGGAGCCTGTGCTCCGCAACGGGAGAGGCCACAACAGTGAGAGGCCCGCGTACCGCAAAAAAAAAAAAAAAAGACATGCAGGCAAAAATTTCAAGTCATCAATACGGTATCTGTGGTTGAAACAGTCAATCAAAGGTCTTTCTACATGGAAAGCAGAGGGAAAGGGGTAAGGCAACAAAACCAAACACTCAAAAGATCAAAAAAGAAAACAACTTCTAGTTCAAAGTTAACCATTTTCAACAGTGTTTTAAACCAGCATGGTATCTGAAGTCATAAGCCAGGGTTCAAATTCTGGCTTGCCCCTTAACTAGCTCTGTGACCCAGAACAAGTTAATGTTGATTGTTCAGTCTCAAGTTTCCTTGTCTGTGGGGAAAAAAGCGGGGAGAGGGATAATACCTCATAAAGTTGTTGAGGATTAAATGAGTATTTATGTGAAGTCCCCAGTACAGCCCAGGACACAGGAGGAGCTCAACTACAACAATAAACCATAATTGTGTGAAATTCCCTAATTTGTACACTTTTCCTAAATAAAGTCTACACTGCCCTCTGCCTCTCTCACTTTTTTCTTCATAAACAACCTGACCCCCACCCCTACCCCAAGTACAGGTATCAGATTCCTAGGTCTGGAGGAGAGCTGTGAAAGAATCAGCAGGCGTGCAGGTTTGTGGAAGAAACCAGCCAAGACCAGTTCAGAGAGATACTTTTCACTGCTAGCTTTATGGGTCCAAATGCAGAGTGAGAAGCGATTACACCGCAGGAAAATTCCCAGTGCCCTTGGTGAGCAGTTGACTGAGATGCGATGCCCCATAAAGTCCTGCTATCTGGCTGGGAAAAGAAAAGGGTAGGAACCTACAGCCTGGGCAGAATCTTCATTCTGTCCCCAGCAGGGGAAATGAGATGCTTCCCACCTTCCGTGCTGCCCCCTAATGGTGGCAAGAGCAGGCCTAGCATCAGGGCGTGCTCTCACAGATGTTAGTTTTTGGGGCCAAGTACAAAATCTTTGGGTGGCCCTCCAGCACTGCTGTTCTGTCTGTCTGCTGTCGGGGAGCCAGGGATGGGCTGCACTCCCAGGAGGGGGCCAGCCTCTGGATCCGGTTTGCTGCGTTTGGCCAGGTCCTCATTGTGAGCCTTGCGGATGTGGCGGTACAGGTCCCCTGACTGCGTGTAGCTGCGCAGGCAGTAGCGGCACTCGTAGGGTCGCTCACGCGTGTGCACTGTGGCATGGCGCCGTAGTGTGTAAGAACATGAGAAGGTCTTCCCACATGTCTTGCAAGTGGGAACATCCTCAGTAAAAACCCCAAAGCTTCCTGGGGCTGCTTCATACTCAGAAGGCAGGTAGAGTGGCTCGTGCAGGGCGGGTGGAGCAGGCAGGGGTGAGGTCACCAGTCCTCGATGATACTGCCCTGGACCTGGCAGCAAATGGTAGGGTAGGTGAGGATCTGGCGGCAGGAAGTGGTCACTGGCCCCCACCTCCTCCAGTCCTGCTGCCCTTGGCTCTTCAAAGGCCTCTGGCTGGGGGGGCTGTTCACCATACACTGCTCCTCCAGGTGGGAACAGTCCCTCAGGACCCCGAGGCTGTTCCTCCGAGGCATCGGGCTCCTCATCGGAAATCACAATAGCTTCTACTTTCACCTGGACCAGCTCCGCTTCTGCTGGGGCTGGAGCCTGGGATGGAACTGGGGCTGGGACTGGGACTGCAGCCGAAGCTGGGGGATAGAAGCCTTGCAGTGGTCCTCCAGTTCCCCTTGGTTCCACCACCCTCAGATTCTCAGAAACCACATCAAGGGGAGCCAGTGGCTCCACTGAAACCGTTGGGAGGCCCGAAGAGAAGTAGTTTGCAGGGGTGGTCTCTGTGGAGCTACTGGGGCTGGCAAGAGAGACATCAGCCACTGGTGGAGGAGGTGCCCGCAGATGCGGTGAGTCAACCTCCACGCCAGGTTGTGTAGTATCAGCCCCAGCCGGCATCGGTGGCTCATCTGGAGGACAGACGGTAGGTGAGGGAGCTGCTGAGCCTTTCCATTCCCCTTTGCCCCAGTGGCCTGATGTCTCTGCAGATGCCAACGAAGGTTGGTGGCCACGGGAAGTGCTGGACAAAAACTCCAAATTAGGGTGCTGTGAGTTGGTTTCTTCCTCCTTCTTGGTACTATCCGCCTCTGCCAGGGCCCGGGCTTGCAGCCGCCGCTTACACACCTTGACAATATCATTCATGTGCAAGTAGCTGGCAGCTGCCAGCACATCCTCCACAGGGGTATCCCCCCTCAGGACCAGCTGGCCAGCATACATGAAGTCCAGAAGCAGCCCAAAGGCTGGAGCTGTGACAATCTCGTTGTGGATACACACCAGATCCCTCTTGTCCAGTTCCCGCTCTTTGTAGAAAAGCTGGAAAAATGGGCTGCAGGAGGCCAGCACAGCCCGATGGGCCAAGAACTGGGTGCTACCCACCATCACCGTGCAGTCACAAAGGAAACCCTGGGACCGCTGCTCTCGGAGGCTCTGCAGCAGCTGCTGGCTGTGTTCTGGGAACTCCATAGCACCCCACGAAGGGAAAGGGACCCTAGGAAGGTCGCCACCAGTGGCTCCCTGGGAAAAGAGGACAGGGGGTTAAGGCAGGTGACCCTCCCATAAACCTTAACGTCACCTCTGAGCTATTACTTGCCACCCCAAAGCCTCTGGCAGCACCGTCCTGACCCCAAGACGCTCGGTTAAATTATTACCCTTCTTTCTCCCAGGTCACACCCAGTGGTCTACTTTTAGCCCCGCCCCTTCGGCCTAACCTTAGAAGCAGGCCCCGCCCCGTCGACAAAGCCCCTCCCCGGAAGTCCCGCCTCCTAAGCAGCCTCCGCTTCCTCGATGCCCACCCGGTAGCTTCCAGCACCTCCTCCAACTAGAAGTCTCGCTCCCAGGCCTTTGCGGGCGATACCTCTACGCCCCACTCCGGGAACTCCCTGAGCCTCTCTCGCATTCCAGGGGCTAAGAAGTCCGAGGGTGGGAACTAGCAGAGAAAGCTGATCTCTTCACTCACCACCGATCAGCCACCGGGAGAGCTCCGCCCCTTCCCACCTTCTCAGTTATCATTGGCTCAAATTTGCCATCCCTCGTCACGGATTGGTTCACTCTCCACTAACAATCCCCCCAGCTCGGGGCGGCGTCTCCAAGTGGGTGCTGGTGGCCATCACTCAGGCAAGTAGGCGCCCGATTGGTTAGCGCTCCTGTCCTAAACTTTTCCTTTTCTAACCGCCTTCTTTGCCTCAGAGCCCTCTGGATTGGCTGAGCTTTTCCAGCTACCTGAGGCAGTGGGAGTGCGACGTCCTCCAGGCGGGCCGCAAGGCACGCTACGGCGCAGAGCGTTGTGTCTTAACGGACAGCACGTCACCCTCGCTGCTGGGTGACCGGGAAAATGAGAACCTACAAGCTGGTGTGGTACCCAGGAGGCCCGAGTCTTAGACCCGGCTCTGCTGTAACCGTGGGCGATAGCTGCGCCTCTCTGAACTGCGGTTGTTTCTTGCAGGTCCCTTACTCTCTCAAAAACTCCAAGATGCCCTGATGCCTCACTCCCTCCAGTCTGATGGTTCTGGGCTCCTGGCTCAGCAGTGGTGGTGTCAGAGAAGTAGCAGCTGCGCGAATGCAGTCGTAGCGTCCCTAGCCTAAACTCTATAGCCAACTTACAATAAAGAGATGAGTGTCCTTCTCTGTCTGGAGCGTAGTGGGCAGTAGCTGGTAGGAAAGGAGGGAGTGGGCCAAGGCCCTAAAATGTCCCTGGGTGGAAGAATAAAGAGTGTGATTACTTCTGAAGAGATCTTCCAGAGTTCCTAGACAGCAGCTAGTTGTCTAGCGACAACTACTGAGCCCGCGTGCTGCAACTCCTGAGGCCGGCATGCGTAGAGCCCGTGCTCTGCAACAAGAGAAGCCACTGCAATGAGAAGCCCGTGCACCGCAACGAAGACCCAATGCAGCCAAAAATAATTAATTAATTAATTTTTAAAAACCCGACATAAGTAACATTTTCATTTTCTAGGAAAAATAACTATTTTCCCAAGTCAAAAAAATATGTAGTGAAAATAGTGGCATTGCTTTACATTTTTCCAAATTTCTTTAATGTCTGGCTTAACATAAGACAGCTGGATTCTCACATCTGTTTCTGTTTTCAAACTATTATGAGATATTGTTTTGATTATATGAAAATTAAAATCTGAACTCACACAAATGAGTGGGCATGGAATTTCATTGGCCATGGTGAAGAGTTTGTATTCTATTCTGAGTATAATCGGGAGCCATTGGTGGGTTTTAAGCAGGGGAGTGTTCTGATACGATTCTTGCTTTTAAAAGCTTATCCTGCCTAGTCTGGAGAAAGGAGCATAGGGGATCAAAGTGGGAGCAGGAAGAGAGCTGTGGAAATTGTTCTGCAAGTGATGATGGTGGCTAGACAAGGGTAGTGATGGTGGAGCTGGGGAGAAGTGCTGGGTCAACAGAATTTGCTAAAATTAGGATAGGAGATGAGAGTCAAGACCAAAAAGGAGTCAAGGATGGCTAAAATCTTTGCATGAGCAATGGTGTGGCTGACAGCCATTTTCTGAGATGGGGACAATGGGATAGGAAAATGGAGAGTTCTGCTTGGACGCTTTAGGTAGAGCTTCCCCTCAGCCAGTTAGACTTGTGAGCTTGGAGATCAGGGGAAACACTGCGGCTGGAGATATACATTGGGAGTGTCATCAGCATATGGATGGTATTTAAAGCCAGGGGACGGGAGGGAAAACCCTTGTAGGAGAGAGGGCTGTGGAGCTGCTAAGCAGTGAGGAGCATAGGCTGTTCAGGAAGCTTAAGCGATCATGTTTCTATAGGTTCAGAAGTGATCAGAATGAAGATGAACCTGAGACTGGGCACAAAGACTGTGTGCTTGACACACTCTGGGGTTGCCAAACATACTGGACCCAGGTTTTAAGAATTATAGTTATTGGACTTCCCTGGTGGCACAGTGGTCGGGAGTCCGGGAAGATCCCACATGCCGCGGAGCGGCTGGGCCCATGAGCCATGGCCACTGGGCCTGCGCGTCCGGAGCCTGTGCTCCACAACGGGAGAGGCCACAACAGTGAGAGGCCTGCATACCGCAAAAAAAAAAAAAAAATTATAGTTATTTTGGGAATTCCCTGGCAGTCCAGTGGTTAGGACTCCACGCTTCCACTACAGGGGGACACAGGTTCCATCCCTGGTCGGGGAACTAAGATCCTATATGCCATGTGGCGCAGCCAAAAAAAAAAGATTACATTTATTTTAACCTCTGTATAAATCCCTTTGGTCAACACAGGCTAGTGGCCACTGTGGCTTAATAAGCCTAGTGTGTGCTAGATTTCAGCCTCTCTCACACCCAGGCGCACCATTAAGCAGGGCACAACTTGTTGGTTTTGCTTCTCAAAACTGGAATATATAGGGCTTCCCTGGTGGCGCAGTGGTTGAGAATCTGCCTGCCAATGCAGGGGACACAGGTTTGAGCCCTGGTCTGGGAAGATCCCACATGCCGCGGAGCAACTGGGTCCGTGAGCCACAATTACTGAGCCTGCGCGTCTGGAGCCTGTGCTCCGCAACAAGAGAGGCTGCGATAGTGAGAGGCCCGCGCACCACAATGAAGAGTGGCCCCTGCTTGCCACAACTAGAGAAAGCCCTCGCACAGAAACGAAGACCCAACACAGCCATTAAAAAAAAAAAAAAAAAAAAAGTGTCTTCAATGTAGACAAGTCTTCTCACTAAAAAAAAAAAAAAAAAAAAAAAAAAAAAAAGTGGAATATACATACCCCCACCCTGGGGTACACAGAGCTACAGGATGCCAGGAAACATCTTTCTAGAGCACCATTCAGTCAGATTTTTTGATAAAAGTTTTTATCTGGGGAATAGGCATATTAAACTGGCATAGATCGACTATATGGCACATGAAAAAAAAGTATGTAAATTTTAAAGCTAAAACAGAAGAAATTTCATACTTATTGCCGTAACTTTCCCCCAAGGAAAAAGGTTGAAAAGCTTTCTTCTATGCGTTTTTGTATTAGTAGAAATTAGAAAAATACCTACCATATATTTAGTAGTTGTTAACTGCTAGCAATGTGCTAAACATATGATCTCTAATTCCATTATAGCCTTTCTTATCCCCATTAGACAGAAGAAGAGACTGAGGTTCTTGTGAGACTTGGTTAAGTAACTTGGCCAAGGTCACAAAGCTAATAAAAGGCAGAGCTGAAATTGAATCTAGGTCTATCTATCTTCAAAGTCACACCCTTAACCACTTTGTAGATTTGTCTTCCTGGAGTGTCCCCCAGGTGGTCCTCAGGGTTGTTGCACCCATGGCCAGAGGATTCAGACTCAGCTGGGGGCAGGATTATCCTAGCTGTTGGATGAACTGGTGGCACAGAAGCAGGAACCTAGAACCAGCGTGAGGGGCAGCTAGGATGGGTGATCCTTGCTCAGAGATTGCCCTCCAGGGGCTGGACCTGCTGCTTGTGTATAAATCTTTGGGAGACAGGTGACAGACATCATCACAAGGGCTCCTCTCTACTACTCTGTAGGTTGGTAAGACCTATCCTTGCAGCAGATTGTGTTCTCCAAGGTGGCCTTAACAAGATCTTCCCTCCCACATGCTCCTTTTACAATATGACATTGATGCTCCTTCCATCCGGTAAGGTCTCTCACCTTGAGTCCGGGAGAGATTATGACCCTCAGAGAGATGTGATGCTGTGTGACTTCTGAGGCTAAGTCATAAAAAGGGATAGAGCTTCCACCTGGTCCTCTTGGGATGCTTTCTCTTAGAACCCAGCCACCATGCTGTGAGGAACCCAGGCCACACGAAGAGGGCACCTGTAAGTGTTTCAGCCATAGCCACAACCAGGCTTCCAGCTAACAGCCAGCTTCAGTTTGCCAGCCATGTGATTGAGCCATCTCCGAAGTGGATCCTCCAGGGCTTCCCTGGTGGTGCAGTGGTTGAGAGTCCGCCTGCCGATGCAGGGGACACGGGTTCGTGCCCCAGTCCGGGAAGATCCTGCATGCCGCGGAGTGGCTGGGCCTGTGTGCCATGGCTGCTGAGCCTGCACGTCCGGAGCCTGTGCTCCGCAACAGGAGAGGCCGCAACAGTGAGAGGCCCGCATACCTCAAAAAATAAAAAAAATTAAAAAAAAGAAGTGGACCCTCCAGTGCCCAGCTGAGCTGCCCAGCTGACATTGCCTGGAGCAGGAGCACACCTTCCCCACTGAGTCTTTTGCTCCAACTGTAGATTATGAGATAAATAAATTTCTGTGGTTTTAAGCCACAAAGTTTTGGGGTGGATTATTGTGCAACAAAAGTTAAATAAAACAATCCTTCAGTAGACTTTCTTTGTACTCCGAATCTCAGTACAGCTCATTGTTTTCCATTGCTATTTTCTTTCTGTTCTAGCTTGTCTCTGATTCTGAAGCTTTGGAGGCAAAGAGATCAGGGCTTGGGGAGGATTTATCAGGGCCAAACCATGCCTGGGGAGCTTGAAGAGATCGTAATAGATTCAATATGAGAATGAGGTTCAGTCAACTCATATTTGTTCAACTCCATTATTTGCTAGAGATGCAATCACTGATGCAAATAGATCCCAAGCACCTGTTGTGTGCCAGGGGCTCTTCTAGGCATCAGGGATATAGAGGAACACAACACACAGGAATCCCTGCCCTTCTTGAGGGGAAACAGGCAATATGCACATACATGAATTAATAAGATGATGCTAAATAAGGCTACGTTCTATGAAGAAAATAAAACAAAGCAATACAATAGGAGAGTGATTGGGGTGTGGCTACTTGAGTCAGGGTAGTCATGGAAGGCCTCTTAGAAGTGGTGATATTGAGCTTATAACTGAAAAATGAGAAGGAGCTCCCCCATCCCCATCAGGTGAAAATCAGAGCCAGTAGCATTGTAGGCGTAGGAAATAGCACGTGCATTGGTCTCAAGGTGGGGAGGAGGCCAATGTGGCTGGAGTGGAGAAAGCAAGAGGAAGAGAGGCAGAAACTAGAGTTGGTTGAATCTGGCCCCTGCCTGGTTGGTCAGAGTGATGGTTTTATTCTAGTGCCCTGGGAAGCCATCGGGCCCTAAGTAGGGGATTGACATGATTTGACGTGAGTTTTGAAAAGATCACTCTTGGCAAATAAGTACATGAAAAGATGTTCAACATCCTTAGTCATTAGGGGAATGAAAATTAAAACCACAATGAGATACTATCACACTTATTAGAGTAGCAAACAAATAAATATACCCTGCTGACAATACCAAGTGCTGGTGAGGATATCAGAGCAACTGGAACTCTTATACCTACATAGACAATTATATAACATTGACACCACACAGACACAGTAGGTGTAAATAACCTCAAGAGCATTGATAATAGTAAACTATGTTAAATAGGAAGTGATGAGTTTTAAGTATTTCTTGCTAATGATTCTGACTCTAATTACAATGTGTGGTTTTTTTCCCCCACACTTCCAAGCAATTCTCAAACACCAGCTGAGTGTCCTACGGTTCAACTCAATTCTGACACCATCAACAGGGAGATAGCATCAGATTCCACAGGTTAAGGGCTCAGTCCTACAAGACTGCCCTCCACTTCAGATGGCAATAGTAAGTCCCGGTTGTCATCTGTCCATCTGACTGGCTATAGATTGAAGGTTCCAAAGGCCACTCCCCGCCCACCTCCTTGGGTTCAATTAATTTGCTAGAGTGGCTCACAGAACTCAAAGAAACATTTCACTTACTAGATTACCACTTTATTATAAAAGACCCTAACTCAGGAAGAGCCACATAGAAAAGATGCCTAGGGTGTGGGATGGGGAAAGGGCGTGGAGTTTCCGTGCTCTCTCTGAGCTCACCACTCTCCCCAGTTCTCCAGGTCTTCACCAACGCCAAGCTCTCTGAACCCCATGCTTTTGGGTTTTTATGGAGATTTTCACTACAAAGGCAGGGTTGATTAATTCATTAGCCAGGTCAGGGAGTTGAGACTGAAAGTTCCAACCCACCCGTCACTTGGTTGTTTCCCCTGGTTTAGGTGCTTTCCAAAAGTCACCTCGTTAACATAAACTCGGGTGTGGTTGAAAGGGGTTTGTTATGAATATCAAGACACATTCATCATCTTATCACTTAGGCAATTCCAAGGGTTTATGAGCTCTGTGACAGAAACGGGGGCAAAGACCAAATATATATACATATTTACTGTAAATCACAGTACCACACTTTTGTTTTTTTCTAACTTTTTATTATGAACATTTTCAAACACACAAAAGTAGTAGGAAAAGTGTAAGAAACCACCGTTATCCATCATCTGGCTTCAACGATTATCAATATATTGCCAAACTTGTTTCATCTACACCTCTGCCTTTGTTTTTTAGTATAATTCATTTAATTGTAAGTTGACAATTAAATTATTGTTAACATTTAAAAAATATCTAGTTATTTATTTTGGCTGTGCTGGGTCTTAGTTGCAGCATGCAGGATTTTTAGTTGCAGCACGCAGACTTAGTTGAGGCATGCGGGATCTAGTTCCCCTACCAGGGATCGAACCTGGACCCCCAGCATTGGGAGCGTGGAGTCCTACCCACTGGGCCACCAGGGGAGTCCCAAGACAATTAACTTTTTAATAATGGTTGTGTTTACCCACTGGCTTGCAAAATTCCTGAAATATTAAAAACTGGCTTTTGTAGGGGGCTCCAGCACACCACTGTCAGCAGGTAAGGTTGCTTTTGCGGGGAGGCTGGCTTCGAATAGAGGAAAAGAGGGAGTCGGGGCTGTTGAGGCCCTGCCCTCCGTCCCACCATCTGCTTCCTTATGTGGTTGCAGGTGCAGGGGATCCCCAAGGAGTCTGAGCAGCTGACTGGCGACCTCAATCATTCTAGGAAATGGGCAGCGTCAATGGAAACTGGTGTGTGACAGCTCTAAGAAAGCATGAGGTCTCTGTTCTTGCAGGAGGGAAGGTCAGGCTTTCTTACAACATACAAAAACTTAGGCAACAGGGAGTTTGCTTAAGGTCCCAGAGACTGTCTGGGCTTTAGAAACAGCGGCTCTTGCTGAGCCTTTATCATAGGTCCGCGTCTCATGGTGTTTCTGCCTTTCTTCCCATGGCCCTTTTATCAGTCAGGGTCCCAGCAGGGCACAGACTGCATGCTCACTCTGGTTAACTGAGGTGAGTTTAATAAAGGGACTATCTACAAAACTGCGAGCAGAGCTGAAGGAACAGACAAGGCTCACCAGTTCTCTAGGTCCGTGGGTGTAAGGGGGCGGGCGAGGGGGCGAGAGGGGGTTGAGAGGAGCGCAGTGACTTGAGGTTCTCTTCACACCTGGAGGGGGCGCTGCCTTCTGGGCTCTGACTTTGCGGGTTTTATCTCTAAACTACCAGAGCCAGGGAATGAATGCCTGAGTATACAAGAGTCTTGGAGTCAGGCATCCTGAATTTGAATCCCGACCCTGAGTGACCTCAACCTTCTGAGCCTGGGACCTTCTTTGTAAATGGGAGTAATAACAAAGCCTGCCTGGTGGGGTTGCTGTATGGATTAAATGAGATAAGAACAGCGACTTACTATGCTTAATATGTGAAAGCAGTCTTCAGCTATTTGCTGAATGGATAGCTTCTGCTAAAGCGCTTTATTTATGCCATCTCTCATTAATTAATTAATTCCTTTTAAAAGGATTTACTGAGCATCTAGTCTACGCCGTACACTGATAATTTGTGGGACTGTGGCATTTCGACCGCTGTTGGGCTGGACAGAGGGGAGGAGCTTCACGGATTCCCCGCCCACGACAGCGAGGCTCAATGGGGTCCGTGGAGGAGGCGACTCCCTCCCACTTCTCCTGGGCAGTCCCGGAAGCGGGCTTGGGGCAGTTGCTGTATTTCCGGTGGGTCTGGAGGCTCGCTCCCGCCGCCGCTGAAGGCCCGGCTGCTGTCCAGGCTCCTCCGGGAAGATGTTCTACCACGTGAGCAGGGCACGGGGTGGCGGCGAGGGCAGGGTCGAGAGGAGGAGAGAAGCGGAGGACCGGGACTAGGGGCCGCTTCTTGCCTCACATTCCTGCCGCTCGTAGCCTGGTCTCCATCCCCGTTTCCCTGCAGATCTCCCTGGAGCACGAGATCCTGCTGCACCCACGCTACTTCGGCCCCAACCTGCTCAACACGGTGAAGCAAAAGCTCTTCACCGAGGTGGAGGGGACCTGCACCGGCAAGTGAGTGTCGCGCCCTCCGTGCCGCCTAAGCAGCGAGCACACGTCTCCCTATGCCTGCATCCCCTCCCCAACTCCTACACATCCTGAAAGGTTCTGCTACCTACCCTGGCGAGCCCTCTCACTCTCCCAGGAGCCCCAGGCAGTTAGATGCTTCCTGCTTTGGGTTCCCACGATTCCCTCTGCGAAGCTAGATAACGGAGCTTCCTTCCTTCAGCCAAGATTGGTCATTCATTTACTCTGCAAACATTTCTAAAGCTCCAGCTGTGTGCCAGGCTCTGTGTCAGTGAAAAAGGTAGAATGAGGTCCGCCCTTGTGGAGCTCACAGTCTCTTTTGATTCTGCTGCTTTTCTCTGTCCCAGGGACCTGGCATGGCACATCTTGGGCCTCACTAAAGGTTTGTTGAATGAATGAGTGAGCAGGAAAAAGCAGATTGAGAGTCAGGGGGAGGAAGGAAGAGGACTGAGACTTGACCATCTCTGGGCTCTGCACAGAGGAGCCTCGCACACGGTGATGTAAATGAGTGAGGATGAGCAGGGCTATAGAGTACTTGGGCCTCCAGCATCAGAGTAACTTGGGGTGTTCTTTGAACATACAGGTTCCTGAGCCTCATCTCATCCCTACAGCATCACGACTCTCTGGGGGAAGGCCCGGGAATATGCATTTTAATAAGTTTCTCCCAGGTGATTCTGAGGCATCTCCAAGATTGATGTCTCTTGGCTCAAGGACTGCAGCCCTTTTGGACATTTATTGTGAAATTATGAGAGCGGCATTTGGCATTTTAGATGCTGATCATTGTCCTGTCTCCTCTCTTGATTATTAAGCTCTGTGGGGCAGGGGTGCCATCTACTTCCCCTTTGTGCCGCCCCTTTACCCCCAGGCTCAGTGTCTCTTGTGGCAGATGGTTTTAGAGGCTTTTCCACACACAGTGCCTTTCTCCGTCTCACCCTCCTTGCAGGTACGGCTTTGTAATTGCTGTCACCACCATCGACAATATCGGTGCTGGTGTGATCCAGCCAGGCCGAGGCTTTGTCCTTTATCCAGTTAAGTACAAGGCCATTGTTTTCCGACCCTTTAAAGGGGAGGTCGTGGATGCCGTTGTCACTCAGGTCAACAAGGTAAGACCATCAGGGGAGGTAGTGGGACGGTCACTCCCTTAGAAGATCTGGGATGGATCCCAACTCCGCTTGTTAATAGCTCTGTGTCTTTGGCCACATCACTTCTTTGTGCTTCAAGCTTCCTCACCTGTCAAATGGTATGGTAATCTTCCTCTGCCTCACTCAGGGGCATTTAAGTCATTATTGATAGTCAAAACAACAGTAGCCTCCATTGATTGAGTAGTTCCTTTGGGCCAGGTAATGTGCAAAGCCTCACAGTGACTCTGAGGTGAGTGCTTTTATCCCTGTGCTTTTTTCTCCAGGCTGAAGCTTGGAGAAGTTGTCTACTGGCCAAGGTCATGTGGCCAACAGGTGTTCAAATCCCAAGTTCCGACAAGTTCTAGGCCTCAGCTGTTTACCACTACACTTCCTTAACTTAAAACGAAAGCTTGAAAAAAATAAAGAAATGAAAACAAATGCCAAACTTCAGAGTGGTTTCAAAACATGAAGAATATTATTGATGTTAGGAAGCAGATAAGGACGGGAAGCTTAGAAGACTTTGGGGGACAAAAGAAAAGCAAGGTCACCCATTTCCCTTCTAGGTTGGACTCTTCACAGAAATTGGGCCCATGTCCTGCTTCATCTCTCGACATGTAAGTCTAGGCACACTGGGTGGGTCTAAGGAGGAGACAGGTATGAGCATCTATTGAAGCATCCTTTTAAAGTACTCTTACCCAGTCTCACCTTCCTTTCAGTCCATCCCATCAGAGATGGAGTTTGATCCTAACTCCAACCCACCATGTTACAAGACAATGGATGAGGTAAGTGGGTAGGAAGAAGTCAGTGAGAGGGACAAGAGAATGAGCCACTCCGAGGGAGGGTACTGGCCTGGGGGTGTCTGAGTATACTGTTCCCTCCTCCCCAGGACATTGTGATTCAGCAGGACGATGAGATCCGCTTGAAGATTGTGGGGACCCGTGTGGACAAGAATGACATTGTGAGTCTCTTGCCTGCCTCTACCAGGCAGAGCTGATGATTTCTGCCTACCCAGAGTTCCTGGGGGTTTTGTGCTCTTCTGCTTGGAAGAAGAAATGGGTGGGCAGAAGCCCTGAGGCTGAGGGTTAGAGGATAGCTCTGTGCTTGCTCTGGCTTCATTTCCTTTTTACCTTTCCTTCTGCAGTTTGCTATCGGCTCCCTGATGGATGATTACTTGGGTGAGTGTCAGGGTCATTGCCTGGAGGAGGGGTTTGTGGGTGCAGGGGGTGGATATGGGGTTTAATGCCTGAACCACAGATGACAGAAACTCTCCTGTTGTCTGCTTGGAAGACCAAGGACATGTGCCTCTCAGGATGGGAAGTCGATGTTTAGGGCTGCCCCAAGCTCTGGGTGTAACCAATGTGCTTTTCCTGTTCTCGGCAGGGCTTGTGAGCTGAGCACCATGACCTCCTACCTTGTTTGGTCCTTATCCAGGAGGTGTGACTGTCACACTTCCCGTGTTGTCCAGAGGCCCAGTCTGGCTGCTGTGGAGGAGGCAAGGAAGGTTTCTTGTCCTCAGAAGACATCTGGCTCTTCTTGTGGCTTAGCAGCCACTCCCAGATTTCTGACTGTGTGTTCTAACCATAAAAGGTCCTTGATTCTCATGGAAGTGTCATCTCCTTCTTTCTTTGGTAAGAACAAGTCTGGTTTTTTTTTTCGGCCACACCGTGCGGCGTGTGCGATCTTAGTTGCCCGACCAGGGATTGAACCTCTGCTCCCTGTAGTGGATGCGCAGAGTCTTAACCACTGGACCGCCAGGGAAGACCCGGAACAACTCTTTTTTTAAAAAGGCTGGAGGACCAGTTGCTTGCTAGCCCCTCTTTTCTTGGCCTGATGCCTTAACTAGCTTCACCCACCAGGGGATCTGACTAACCCTTTTGCCAAGGTCTAAAGTTGACCTCACTAAAGGGAAGGCGCTAGTGTTGGATCTTTGGCTTCCAGCAAATGATACTTTCCTTAGAGCCACTCTAAGCCCCTATCTGTCTATCTATCTATCTATCTATCTATTTATTTATTTATTTATGGCTTGCATTGGGTCTTCATTGCTGCGTGCGGGCTTTCTCTAGTTTCAGAGAACGGGGGCTACTCTTCGTTGCGGTGCGTGGGCTTCTCATTGTGGTGGCTTCTCTTGTGGAGCACGGGCTCTAGGCGCGCGGGCTTCAGTAGTTGTGGTTTGTGGGCTCTAGAGCGCAGGCTCAGTAGTTGTGGGACGCGGGCTTAGTTGCTCTGCAGCATGTGGGATCTTCCCAGACCAGGGCTCGAACCCGTGTCCCCTGCACTGGCAGGCGGATTCGTAACCACTGCGCTACCAGGGAAGTCCTAAGCCCCAGTCTAGTTTCAGAGTATTTGCCCTTTCCCAAGCCTTAAAAATAACCAAGAGTATAGCTGAGGAGAGGGAAGAGGAGACAGCAGGTAGGGAGAGGTGAATAATAGGACAGTAATGATACAGATTGTGGGGTCCCAGCCCTTCTTAGGATGGGCACATAAACTACAGCCTTTATTTGCTTATCAATTATTAAACTAAACTGAACTGAAGATATGAAAGGGCTCATAATCTCCTTAGGGTAACACAACAGAAATACATGAAGTAAGAAGATTAAGCAGACACGCTATCCTCCCTCACACTGTCTTTGCAGTACTATTTGTCTACCTTGGAATGCCTTTTTCCAACCTCCCTGCTTGCTACCTAGGAATCTATCAAATCTCAGTCAATTTTTTTTTTTTTTAAGCTTTCCTTGACTTCCTTGGGAAACAGCTGTGTCATAGAAAGCACAGTATTTGGGTTGATACAGAGCTGGGTTGCAGTCCTAGCTGGGTGACCTTATGTTTCCTCATTGTAAAATGATCGTATAACCCTCTTTGGATGGTTGCCGCTGGTATCAGAGATTGTATGTGCAAGTGTGTGGCACAGAGCCTGGCCCATGATAGGTACTCAGCTGTTAATTATAATTATTGTTATATGGTGCGTATAAAGCCGTGATTATCACCTGGGGTGAACTTGGTCCCCAGGGGACATTTGGCAATGACATTTTTTCTTGTCACAACTGGGTGGGGATGCGACTGCCTTCTAGTGAGTAGAGGCCAGGCAGGCTGCTAATATCCTACAACGTATAGGACAGCCACCCCACAACAAAGAATTATCTGGCCCCAAATGTCAACCATGCCAAGGTCCAGACCTGTTATGAAACATCCAGAATACTGCCTTTAACCTGGTAAGGAAAAGGCATTTGAATGTGTTTCCCTTCCCCTCGCCTCACCACTCCTGGACAGAGGTAGGCCCTTCCATTCATACCTCTCTAGTATGTCATAAAACACATTATTTCCTTATTGTCTCCCTTTCCATTTTTTTATTACATAAAATTTCAGTTAATTTGTTGAGATAATTATAGATTTATATGCATCCCTTTGATTTTTGTATCTCCAGTTCTCAGCACTGTGCCAGTTTTCCCAAGTGTGTTGAACCCAGGAATGTTTCTGTGCTGGATTTGCAATGAATTTTGCCACGGAAACAATGTTCAAGTTGTGAAACCACTTCCCAACACTGAGTTGATTACAGAGTTGATTACATAGGTTGCAGGGATTTTGCCTAGGCCCTAAACATGTGTCTCACTGAGAGTAGAGTTCTTCCCAAGTTCTCAAATGGAATCATGCATCTGTAAATTGTGTCGGGGATACCCCAGTAGTAAAACCAGGCCAGAAGGAAGAGACTGATGGACAGAGAAGCAGCTCATGGAACTGCTGGTGAGGTTGTGGGGTGTGGCACTGAGAAGGCTGGCACTGGATAGGGAAGCGAGTAAGTGGGGATGGCCTGGAGATGGTCCTGGACTCTTCTGATCTTTTAAGGTTTGGTACTAGGGGAGTCTAGAAGTTACAGCCTCTCTTTTTTTGGCCATGCAGCTTTGGGATCTTAGTTCCCTGACCAGGGATTTAACCCAGGCCCTCAGCAGTGAAAGCATAGAGTCTTAACCACTGGACCACCAGGGAATTCCCAGGAAGTTACAGCCTCTTAAAGAGGTCATGGGCTTAGTAGTGACAGGAGTATGTGCCTGGTAACATGTTAAATCCTTACACACATTATTGAATTTTCACAACAGTTCCATGTAACATTCTGTCACCCCACTTGAAAGATGATAAAACAGGTCGGAGGGATGAACTAAACATGCCTAAGGTCACACACACAACTAATGAATAGTGGAGCTGTTATTTAAAAAATTTTTTTTAATTGTCTAACTCTAAAATCATCATAGCTTTTCTTGCCAGGCATTGGTGGCTGGGGAGTGAGTGGGAGCCACCTTTCTCCCATCTATGGCCATGTGGGTCTTATTACTGCTTTGACTCAAGCTGGATGCAGATCAGCCCCAGACAGCTTGCATGCAGCTTTACTGCATCCTACAGGCCTGCAGGCCATCCTCTCTTCATTGTCTCACGCTGCCAAGGTTGCCAATGGCTGTCCCTACCAATAACACCTTTGCAAGAAGGTCTGCCAGCAGCCAGGAGATCTGAGCTGATCTCAGACTCAGAACCTTAGAGGAGCCCCCCCTATCCTTCATGCATAGGTGGGCAGACACTCCAGTGACCAAGCACAGTCCTGAAACTACTCCAAGTATCATTCTGAATATGACTGGAAGAGACTCAGCAGGGTCACAGTCCCCTTAGGTGGTGTTGCTATGGCAACCCCAGTCCCATCCATCTGGCTTTCTCAGCTCTGGTCTCAGAGGATCTTCTTTTCTAGAGGCAGCAGCATCTAACCCTGAGGGAGGAAGGGCAAGGATGTATACATTCATGCTCCCCTACAGAAAGCTCCTTTCTATAATAGCCCATTGCAAATGGTCCCATCTTGGATGAACATAAAGGAATTAAATCACTGTCTGCCCCGTGATGTGTGAGTGAAAATTCAACTACCAACTGTCAATCTACATTTTTTTTCATTTAATCTACAATAACCCTGTGAGGTGGGTATTACTCCATTTTGTAGATGGGGAAATGCGCTTAGGTAATTTGCTCAAAAGCACTATCAGAGTTTGAATCCGTGTCGGTCTGACTCACTAAGCCCACTGCTTTTCAATTGAGAACTGTCCAAGTTCGGGAAAGCGTGTGCGTGTAAAACGGTCAAGGAAGTGTGCGAGGTAGGTGAGGGCTTATATTTGGCTTATTGGACAGAAATGGGGAGGATACGAGGTAGGGTGGCCGAATGGGTAGAGCCCTGGAGTCTAGAGCTTGCACGGGGTGTGTTTGGCCCAGTCAGAAGACCCTTTTGCCGGCAGAGAATACCTACTGAGAGCCCCATCCAACGTTCGGGAAGGGGAAGTGACAGGTGATGTGGGAGAGGTAAGCTGATCCCCACCAAGCGGGCAGCAAAACTAACGCAGACGCCAAAGTCTGAAGCATCAGTGCATTCGTATAAATGCAAGTGCTCGGAAACTCAGGAGTAGGCAAGGGAATGCGGACGCTTTCCTCGAGAACATGGTTGTTAAAACGTACACCGAACCATACACACCCCGCAAAGCTCCCAAGAGCTGTTGCTTTAAGAAGCGCGAGTCTTCAGCATCACGTGACCTCTGGCGCCCTGAGCCTTTTACAGCGCCATCACAGTGGCCAATCGGGTAGCGGGAAGTCCTTTGGTGGGCGGGAACTCCTCAAGGCGCTCGTCGATTGGCTCAGGGCGGAGCCTGAGCGCCGAGAGAGGGAATTAGTGCGAGCTGGGTGAGTGGGCGCCAGCGCCGCCGCCACGACCGTCACCGTCACCGCTACCGCCGTCTCGGTAACCGCCTTCGCCGTCCCGGAGCCCTCAGGTGAGCAGGCCCTCGAAGGCCCGTCCTGCTGTGGGCCGCGCGCTCACCGGCCTGGGAGCCCGCTGCGCTGGGGGCCCGCCCCCTTCGCTGACCACGTGACCCAAGTTCGGTAACCTCTAACCTCCTCCCCCGTACCCCACCACCTCTACATCTAGCATGAAGCGAGGCTGGGTGGGAGGATGCGCATCACGGAGACCGGTAGAGGTCAGTTCTGATGCCTCGTTAACAGTATGGCTAGTGGCTGAGGATGTGGAGGAGAGGAGGTTGAAGAGCGGGAGACCTCGGTCGGAGCCCGGACTTTGTGGATTGTAATGTGGGCACGTAACGGGGAAAACTCCTCGGCGCCTTCCGTGTGGGCAGGATTTCGTGCTCCCATTTTACAGGTGGAGAAAGAAGCTTAACAATTATCCATTGGTGGGTTTCCACCGCCAAGTCTCCTGGCTGGGAATCCAGGCCTGGTTCCCCACACAGCCCGCCGCTCCTCACGATTAGAACGATAGTTGAGTTCTTGCTCCCTACCCAGGTAGTGCTCGCTGGATGATCTTGGGAAAGTCATTTAACATTTAACCTCTTTGAGCTTTGACTTCCTTGGCTGTGAAATAGACATATACTTACCTAATACCTATCTCATTGTTAATGTGGACAGAATGAGGCGTAAGCCATATAAAGCACTTAGCTCGATGCCTCAGGCATAGCATGTGCTTAGAAAAATCACTGTTCTTTATTCGTTTTTTCAGCAAGTGTTTATTGAGGGCGTGTTATGTGCAGACGCAGTGCCTGACGCTGGGGATGCAAAGGTGAGCAAAAAGGCACGATGATCCTTGCTGGCATGGAGCTTACAATCTAGTGGGGAGGTAGGTGTTAATCGGAATGTTACACGAGTATATAATTACAGACTGTTAACTGCTTTGGGAGGTAAAGTACTGGCGCTCTAGGAGCTCACTGGACAAAGGGGTTGGGGGTAGAGGAGGAGAGCGTTTCAAGTCCAGGAAACAGTGTATGAACGTCCTGAAGTAAGGTGTTTTTGAGGAAATGGAAAGAGGCCACGGGTATGCAGAACACGAGAGCGTGGAAAGAGGTGTTTGCAGATGTAGCCACACATGCAGGGCCTTGGAGCCATGGCACAGGTTAGTTTTTTATTCCAAAGGCAATGAGGAGCCATTGGGAGAAATGCTGCAGGGAGACCAGGTAGGGTGCCCACTGGATTTAGGGACCTGGAGGTCACTGGTGACCCACTGAGCCTTGTCAGAGAGGAATGGTGGGGCAGTGCCTGGGTGGGTCACCATGAAGCTGGGTGAGCGTCGCTGCCCATGGTGCCGATGCCTCAGTTTGGTCCGTGAGGGCCAACCTTCTAATTTTGGGCTGTGCTGTTGGAGTAGTCACCAGCCGCTGTTTTCGTGCCTTCTTATCCTGCCATATCCTGTGAACGGAAGAGCAGGTTCCAGCTTTTAGGGCTCATAGCCAAACTGGGGAAGACCAGACACATGGGCAGAAAGCCCAGCTACTAAAAGCCTGACAGTCCCAGATGGCACATGGGGTAGGAAGACCTCAAAGGACAGGCTGCTTCTGCCTTAGGAAAGAAACAGGAGGGTGTGGGGGCTTGGAGTAAGGTGGGGGACAGACCAGCCCAAGCCCTGGCAGTGGGGCGCAAGGCAGGTTGGAAGACATGAGGTGGCCTTACTGGGGGGACGGGTCAGCTTGATCAGCTGTGGGGATTTGGGACCAAACACGGTATGCTGAGCCAGGGAGTTGGGACTTTCCTTTTATGAGTGGTGGAGAAGTATTGAAGACTTGAGCAAGGGACTGTCGGGGTAAAAGTAGTCCTTTCATCAATGTTTAGTCCGTAGCGGTTCTAGCAAGGATCAGAAGGAAGAAGGCATGAAGTTTTTGTTTATAATTAGTGATTGTAACATTTTCCATTTGTGTAGTGTTCTAGACCCTGAGTTTCTCCCACCTCATTTCCTTTCATCCTCACCTCAACCCTGTGAGTTAGGGAGGGCAGGGATTATTGCCACTGTTTTACCAGGGCTCAGACTGATGAGGGTCTCAGCCAGGTTCACATCGGAGGTGGTAGAGCAGGGCTGGGACCCAGTTCTGTGCAGCCCAAGGCCAGGCAGTTTCCCAGGTTCCCTGTTCTCTGCCCTCTGGTCCAGCTCAAGTCTGTTTCTTGCTCTGAGCCTCAGGTTTCCTCACCTAGACACTCAGAGCCATCGTGACTCCTTGTTCAGGGATTCTGGAGCAAGAGCAGCAAGACTGGTTTCGAGGGCCTTGAGTCGGGTTCACAGGCTCTGAGGGAGCCTGGGCTGGCCTTTCACACCTCCCTCCCCACTCCCAGCTCCATCGGGGCCATGTCTGAGCGAGAAGAGCGGCGGTTCGTGGAGATCCCTCGGGAGTCCGTCCGGCTCATGGCAGAGAGCACAGGCCTGGAGCTGAGCGATGAGGTGGCGGCCCTGCTCGCAGAGGACGTGTGCTACCGTCTGAGAGAGGCCACCCAGGTACACTCCCCCTCTCCTTGTCCCTTCCTTTGACTACCCCCTCCCCCAGGGGTTTATTCAGCAAGTATATGTCAGGCACCTACTCCCTGCTCAGAGGGAGTGCAGTGGAGGCAGTCCCCGCCCTCTCCAGAGCCCGCTTCCAGCCAGCTGGGCTTCCAGCGAACAAGGTGCTTGCTGGGCAGACCAGGCAGGTTCATAGTCACATCCTGCACATGAGAAACTGAGTCACAGGGAGGGGATGTGATGTTGGGAGTTGTTTGCCCCCTATTCCCTGTCCCTTGACTGACTCTGTTCCTCCGCTCCCAGAATAGCTCTCAATTCATGAAACACACCAAACGGCGGAAGCTGACTGTCGAGGATTTCAACAGGGCCCTCAGATGGAGCAGTGTGGAGGTGAGTGGGGTGCCGGCTGCGGAAGGCTCGGTTGGCACGAGCCCTCCTGCACGCCCAGCTCGGGGCTGGCAGTGCAGCGAGATGTGAAGACCCAGTGCACACACGAGGGAAGGTCACAGCCACCACAGCACATGTGCCGGGCCCAGCCCCCAAGGGCCAGGAGTTCAGAGAGGGAGAGGCGGCCACGGAGACCAGGAGGTTAGGGAAGGTTTCTTGGAAGAGATGGAACTTGAGCTGAACCTGAAAGGGAGGCTGGGATTAGACTAAGTCACAAGGAAAAGAGGGCATTCTGGGTGAGGGAGGAGCCTGAGCACAAGTGTAGGGGTTAGAATGTCCTGCATAGTTGTTCCGGGGCAGTGGGTCCAGGGAAGAAGATCATGTTTAGAAGAGAGGAGGGTTTTCAAAGTTGGGCAAGTGTGAGGTGGAGGACCAGCAGCCTGTGGGTGGGGTTCTGAGTCCCTGTGGATCCGTGAGGAAGGACCACATTCTACTCCTTGACTCAGCGAATACCGGATGCTCCAGCCAAGTTCCCAGTGAAGGGCCTGGATCCCCGGGCATCCCCCCTCTTCTCAGGACCTCTGGACTTCCCGCAAACATAGCCTCCGTGCCCTGGTCAGTAGAGCACCTCTTCCCTCCCTGGATTCGGCCCAATCGTCTCTTCACTCAGGCTGTGTGTGGTTATGGGTCCCAGGAGGCACTGCCCCTGCGCCCTGCCAGGGAGGGTGAGCTCTACTTCCCCGAGGACCGAGAGGTGAACCTGGTGGAGCTGGCCCTGGCCACCAACATCCCCAAAGGCTGCGCCGAGACAGCTGTGAGAGGTGACCGCCGGGGTCATGCATGGGGTGGGGACAGGAGTTGGGTTGTCGGAGGAGTGGTGATGGGCTGGCTGGTGGATGGGGCAGAACTCAGAAGGGTGGGTGGTATTACAAGGAGCAGAACCCCAGGCTGACCCATCTCTCTCCTCTGATTCTAGTTCATGTCTCCTACCTAGATGGCAAAGGGAACCTGGCCCCTCAAGGATCGGGTAAGGGGCAGTGTGGGAGATGGGCCCTCTGCCTGGACGTTCCTCCGTTAGGAGCTGAGGGTGGTGCCTCTACACCTCTGAGTCTTCATCTGATAAGAATTTTCCGTGCCTGAGGGGTGCCTGCCCTGAATGGGCACTGCTCCCTGTCCAGAGGCCTCAGAGTTGGAATAGTGTCCCAGACTTAAGACCGATCGTGATGCCATGTTGGATGCTAGTACAGAAGTCTGGGCAGCTTGCTGGGGTCCCTGAGGTGTCACACTTCCAGGGCCTGCTGAATGGAGCTTCACAGAGCCTGAGGCTTATGACCTTGGAACTCGGGGACTAAGCAGGAGTCTGCCCAGCAGAGGACAGGTGGGAGGCAGCGTACAGAGCTGGGTGTGGAGAGCTTGCAAGGTCAGGGTTGAGCAGGCTGCTCAGAGGGGCTGGCAACTCTGTGCTCCGGGAGTCCTGTCGGAATGGGCTCCTCGTGGGAGTGTGGGAATGGCGGTGGTTGCTGGGGGGAGGCGGGGAGTCTGGGAGAGGGCAGGGCTCCACCCTGACCACCTTCTGCCCACCCTCTGGCAGTGCCCAGTGCTGTGTCTTCACTGACTGATGACCTTCTCAAGTACTACCAGCAAGTGACTCGGGCTGTGCTGGGGGATGATCCACAGCTGATGAAGGTGAGCACGTGGGCCTGAATTGGGGCACGAAGTCCAACTTTCAAATCCTCATGGAATTCCTTCAGACGCCTCCTTCTGTTCTCTGAATGCTGAGTGACTGATGTGGGCAGAAGCTGCTCTTGGTGGCGGCGTGCTGCTCTGTGGCTGGCCCTCCGCCAGCGCTGCCTCCTCTTCCTACTCTAGTAGGAGCCCTTGTTCCTTAGGGAATGGGCAGCTCAGCAGGGCCCTGTGGGGGCTCAAGTGGTCAGCCTCCCCACACCTTAATCCAGAGCCCACCCTTTGGGGCATCTGTTGACCTGGAGCCACATGGGGCATCCACATGGTAGCTTTCATTTGCCCGGACTTGAGAGGGAAAGGAGAAGAGCAAGTGGAGGAGCCAGGTTAGGGTGCCTGGCCAGACCTTGTGCCAGCCCTGCTGCCTTAGCCTCTTGGGCTCCACAGGGCCCGCTGGACAGTGCCTGTGCCAGGCCTCTTCTGTCCAGAGTCAGACGAGGACTAGGTTGATGGTCTGCTTGACCATGTGGCGTCTCTCTGTTTGAGGGTTTTACATCTTCCATGTCTGGCTGCTGCTGCTATTTCCCTTGCAAAGTTAGGACTGTTGTTACTATACTTCTCTGCCTTAGAAACTTGGCTGCTGGTCCCCAGGCAACAGTGCAGTGGCTGGATGTGGGGCCTGGGAGCTGAGCTCCTTCCTCACTAGCTGCTGTCCGCTTTCACAGAACCTGAACTTAGGGTCTTTATCCAGAGGAGTTGGAAGGGCACAGGTGGTGGAGGTTCAGGGCTAAGATGGTTTTACTCATTTACCTACTCTCTTTTTTCTGCTTATCAAAGTAATACCAGGGGACTTCCCTGGTGGTCCAGTGGTTGAGAATCCACCTTCCGATGCAGGGGACATGGGTTCGATACCTGGTTGGGGAACTAAGGTCCCACATGCCGCGGGGCAACTAAGCCTATGTGCTGCAACTACTGAGCTCCCACGCCACAACTAGGGAGGAGCAGTTACGCCACAACTAAGACCCAACGCAGCCAAAAAAAAAAAAAAAAGTAATACCAGCATATGTTTATAATAGAAGTACTGTAATATAAAATCATACAAAGTAGAAAGTGAAATTCTGTAGAATCACCCACTCACCTTTTTTTTTTGTATGTATAAACTATACATAGTTTACCATCAACCAGTGGTATCATACTAAACGTTTGGTTTTAGAATAACTGCTTTACTCAGTTAAAAATATGTTGGACATTTAGGTTGTATTCAGTTTTTTATTATTACATTACAGACAGTGCTATCTGTATGTGGGTATGTGTGAGTGTGTTTTGTAGCGGGTTAAATTTGTAGAATTGCTGAGTCACAGAGTTTGAACGTTTAAAATTTTACTACATAGGTGCTAAATTGTTCTTTTAAAAAAAAACGTCAGTTTATACTTGGGGCTGGTGGACCGTGCAGTGTGGCCCCTTCCATTTCAGGTTGCTCTCCAGGACTTGCAGACCAACTCGAAGATTGCAGCACTCCTGCCGTACTTTGTTTATGTGGTCAGTGGGGTAAGTGACCAGACTGCAGGGGAGGATGTTTTGTGGGGAGGAGATGATGCAGCAGCCTGTAGGGCTCACGGCAGTAGCCATCAGAAGAGCAGGCTCTTGTGCGCCCTTGTGTCCCCTAAGCACCCCTCTCCTCCCAACAGGTGAAATCTGTAAGCCACGACCTGGAGCAGCTACACCGGCTCTTGCAAGTGGCACGGAGCCTAGTTCGGAACCCACACCTCTGCCTGGGGCCCTATGTCCGCTCCCTGGTAGGCAGTGTCCTCTACTGTGTCCTGGAGCCACTGGCTGCCTCCATCAACCCGCTGAATGACCACTGGACTCTGCGGGATGGAGCTGCCCTCCTGCTCAGCCACATTTTCTGGTAGCTACTGGGCCTAGTGCTGATCAAAGGGCAGGACTGCTGCAGAGCTGAGTGGGTTGCGGTAGGAGATGGGGTGAAACTTCTGGCTTTGAGGCTCTATGTGGAGAGGTCGGGAGCCTCTTCCCTTCTATCTTCCAAGCTGGTGTGCCGTGAACCCGGGCATTCTACAAATGGGTGACGAACGTGCCAGGGGTTTGGTCCGTCAGCCCTCAGATCCTGGGCCTCTCGGCCCAGACGCCTCTTTCACTCACCCCAGTGTGCCATACAGGTGCTGTTTTCTCTGTGTGCTGGGACTTGAGTGCAGCTGGGCAGTGCTGTGCCTCATTCCCCTGACTGAATGTTGCTCCCGCAGGACTCATGGGGACCTTGTAAGTGGCCTCTATCAGCAGATCCTGCTCTCCCTGCAGAAGGTCTTGGCAGATCCTGTGAGGCCTCTCTGCTCTCACTACGGGGCTGTGGTGGGGCTGCACGCCCTTGGCTGGAAGGTGAGGACCCTGGCTTTTCTCGCAGAGGTGTAAGAGCTCCCATTTGTAGTTTGAAAGTCTTTCTTGTCCAAGAACCTGTCATCTCTCTCCATTTTTTCAGGTCTTTCACTGTCTTTCAGGATCCTTTCATAATTTTCCCTGAAGAGAACCTACAAATACTTTATTCCGTTTATTCCTAGATTCTTGCTATTTTTGATACTGTTGTAATGGTGTCTTCTTTTCATGGTATTAATTTCTTACTGGTGTATAGAAACACAATTGACTTGTGTATTGATTCAGCTACTTTATTAAACTATCATTTTTAACTGTGGATTATTCTGGGTTTTTAAGGTAGATCATATCGTGCAAATAATGACAGCTTTTCTTTTTTAAACCTTACGCCTTTATTTTTTTGAATTCTCTTTTTTTTGTCGGGGGGCCACACCACACGGCTTGTGGGATCTTAGTTCCCTGACCAGGGATCGAACCTGGGCCCTTGGCAGTGAAAGTGCAGAGTCCTAACCACTGGGCCACCAGGGAATTCCCAAACCTAATGCCTTTAATTTCTTTTTATTATTTTATTGTTAGGATCACTAATATCATTTTACATATGATGATAAAATGGGCATCTTTGTCTCATTTCCAATTTTAAAAAAAGGGTTAACAGTAACCTTTCCTATTTAGGCTGATGTTTACTTTGTGTGTTTATAGATAGATACCTTCCTCAGGTTAAGGAAATTATATTCTTAGTTTTATTATTATTTTATGTTAACTTTTATCAAATGCTCTTTCTGTATCTTTTGAATTGATCCTAAGGTTTTCCTGCTTTTATCTGTTAATGTGATTAATTGTATAGTGTTTTTTTTTTTTTTTTTTGTCTGCATCACACAGCTTGTGGGATCTTAGTTCCCCAACCAGGGAATGAACCCCGGGCCCGGCAGTGAAAGCGCTGAGTCCTAACCACTGGACTGCCAGGGAATTCCCTATATAGATTTTCTAATAGTAAACCATCTTTACATTTCTAGGATAAACTCAATTTAGTCATGGTATAGTCTTTTAAAAAATGCAAAACTTTTATTGGAATATAATACATTTTTTATATACTGTTGGCTTTACTAAATTTTTATTTTATTATTATTTTTAAAATTATTATTTATTTTTGTTTGCATTGGGTCTTTGTTGCTGTGCATGGGCTTTCTCTAGTTGTGGCGAGCAGGGGCTACTCTTTGTTTTGGTGCACGGGCTTCTCATTGAGGTGGCTTCTCTTGTTGTGGAGCATGGGCTCTAGGTGCATGGGCTTCAGTAGTTGTGGCGCACGGGCTCAGTAGTTGTGGCGCACGGGCTTAGTTGCTCCACGGCATGTGGGATCTTCCCGGACTAGGGCTCGAACCCGTGTCCCCTGCATTGGCAGGCGCTTAACCAGGGAAGCCCTTTACCAAAATTTTAAATGATTTATCTCTATTTATGAGTGAAATCAATCATTAAGTTTCTTCATGTACTGTCCTTACATGGTTTTAGTATCAGGGTTATACTGGCTTTATGGGATGAGGTAGGGATATTTTTTATACTTTATATTTTTTAATTAAATTTTATTTTATTTTATTTTATTGAAACGCTCTTTTCCTTGAGTGTCCGTAGACTGTAAATTCTGGCATGGTGTTTTGTGGTTATATTTTTAACTACTATGGTTACAGAATTATTTGAGCTTTCATATTTCTTTTTTTTTTAAAGATCTCTTTATTTCATTTATTTTTGGCTGCATTGGGTCTTAGTTGTGGCAGGTGGGATCTTTCATTGCGGCGCGCGGGCTTCTCTCTAGTTGTGGCACACGGGTTCCAGAGCGCGTGGGCTCTGTAGTTTGCGGCACATGGGCTCTAGTTGAGGCGCGCGAGCTCAGTAGTTGTGGCACAGAGGCTTAGTTGCCCCGCAGCATGTGGGATCTTAGTTCCCTGACCAGGGATCAAACCCGCATCCCCTGCATTGTAAGGCGGATTCTGTATCACTGGACCACCAGGGAAGTCCCAAGCTTTCATCTTTCTTGAATCAGCATTAAGTTTTATTTTTCTAGGAACTTGTTAATTTTATCAACATTTTCAAATTCTCAGTCTGTGGCTAACCAAAGAACTTATCCATATAAGCCTGTCACAAACGTCACCAGCTCTGTGAAGTCTTAATTACTTTCCCCTAAATTAAACATAGGATTTAAAATTATATAATCAGAGTCCAGGTCTCTGATCAGTTGTTTGTTTTTGCACAAGTGGTTTGAACTGAGTTCCAGGTTACATCTACGCCAGGACATTACTTGGCTGTATAGGGTAGCAGTTGGCCACTAAATTTCTCTGTTACCAGGGTGCATTACTTATACCCTCTTAGCCTTTGGCACATATGTCAGTGATAGTGGGGTCACTTTGTATTGTTTTTGTATGTCTTTGTACCCGATCTTTGTTCCCAGGGCTTAATTAAGGCTTGGGCATCCAGGAGCTTCCAAACGTTGGCTGAATATGCCAAGCAGGGAATTTAGGATTGAGCCCTAAATTCAGTACCAGAGATAAAAGTAGATCTTTCAGGGGAAATGGTACTTGGGAGACAATAAGCAAAAAAGAGGCACTCACTGCATTCTTCTCTCCCTTCCAGGCAGTAGAGCGAGTTCTGTACCCACACCTGTCCACTTACTGGACAAATTTGCAGGCTGTGCTAGATGATTATTCAGTATCGAATGCCCAGGTTAAAGCAGATGGGCACAAAGTCTATGGAGCCATTCTGGTGAGTGCCAGCCCCTTCCAGCCTCTCCTCCCTGCATGAGCACAGCAGCTGAGCTGGCTTACTTTGGAACACTTGATAGGCCCAGGTTCCTCGTATCCTAGTCCCTCTGCTCTTGCAGGTGGCCGTAGAACGACTGCTGAAGATGAAGGCCCAGGCAGCAGAGCCCAACAAGGGTGGGCCAGGCAGCAGGGGGTGCCGGCGCTCAGACGACCTGCCCTGGGACAGCCTTCTCCTGCAGGAGTCTCCCTCCGGGGGCAGCGCAGAGCCAGGCTTTGGGTCTGGTCTTCTGCTGCCGCCAGGAGGCGCGGGGCCGGAGGCTCCTTCCCCTTCGGTGACCCTGGCGGACATCTACCGGGAGCTCTACGCCTTCTTCGGTGACAGCTTGGCTACCCGCTTTGGCACGGGTCAGCCCGCGCCCACGGCCCCGCGGCCGCCTGGGGACAAGAAGGAGCCGGCGGCCGCCCCCGACTCGGTGCGGAAGATGCCGCAGCTGACCGCCAGCGCCATGGTCAGCCCGCAGGGCGACGAGAGCCCCCGGGGCGGAGCCCCCCCATCGGCCTCTGCTCCCACCGCCTCTGAGAGCAGGCCGCTGCCGCGCGTGCACCGGGCGCGGGGGGCGCCCCGGCAGCAGGGCCCGGGCGCCGGCACCCGCGACGTCTTCCAGAAGAGCCGTTTCGCCCCGCGCGGTGCCCCTCACTTCCGTTTCATCATCGCCGGGCGGCAAGCAGGGAGGCGATGCCGCGGGCGCCTCTTCCAGACTGCCTTCCCCGCGCCGTACGGGCCCAGCCCGGCCTCCCGTTACGTGCAGAAGCTGCCCATGATCGGCCGCACCGGCCGCCCGGCCCGCCGCTGGGCGCTCTCGGACTACTCGCTGTACCTGCCGCTTTGAGGCGGCGCTGGCCTCTGTGAATAAATCCCGCGCCCGGAAGTGACGTCTCCGCGCTCGTGGGTCGCGCCGGACGAGGCGGGGCTTGAACGGTTGGCTCCCACGGCGGCGCTTCCTGGTGGCGAGGGAGCCATGGCTCTGCCTTGGCTGCAGCGCGTCGAGCTCGTGTTCTTTGCTACCGCCTTCTTGTGCGGAGCCGTGGCGGCCGCGGCACTGACCCGGACCCAGGTGCGGCTGCGGGACGGGGCCGGCCGTCGGGCCGGCTAAGCGGGGGCGGGCAGGCCGATCCTGACACGGAGAGTCCGCTGCTGTCCGGGCCGGGCGGGTTCTGGCGCGGTGCTTCTCTCAGCCGGTGGGCCGGTTGAGGCTGGTCGGCGGCGGAGTTGCATCGGCGGTAAACGCGCTCTGTCGATCCGTCCGCCCGGGTCATACTCTGGCCAAAGGAACGAGTCCTCAGGAGAGTCTTCACAGCATCAGCTATAGCCCGGCCTGGTGACTCCCTCTGCATAACCTCACCCTGGCTGTGAAACAAGTTAGCCCAGGGCCCCCTAAATCAGACACTGTTGTGCTAAGCTATTCCAAGAGACAAAGCTTAGTGTAGTGGAGATGATCAAACTACCAAATGGTTGCAATAGAATGTGTTAAATGGCAAAACAGTGATGTAGCAGAAGCCAAAAGTTTAGGCTGAGTGTTTATCGCAGCCAGGCAATCATGTTAATAAACAGGTTCACTTAATCCCTATAAGTAGGCGCTCTTACGCCTGTTTTACAGATCAGAAAACATCGGAGATAGCCTAAGGTCAGAGTTCTGGTTCTACTCTAGGATTTCTGCATGAGGGGAGACCAGAACTTGTGAGGCAGCTCTGAAGCTCTTTGTATTTCATAACTACCGCCTATTTCCTGATCCTTCTGGCCACTCACTGCAGGTTTGATTTCCCCATTAGACTCATTAATCTCCTGGCCCAGAAACAGGAACTGACAATGCACAAATAACTCCCTAGAGCGGCCCTGGTCTAGATTATCCCCAACACCTGCCATGAGCCTGCCTCCAGAGGCACTAGCCTGAAATCTAGGACTCAGCAGCTTCTTTCCACAGGGCTCCTTCAGCGGCAGCTGTCCCCTGTATGGTGTGGCTGCCCTGAATGGCTCCTCCCTGGTCTTGTCCCGACCCTCGGCCCCATCTCTCTGCTACTTTGTGGCTGGGGCCTCTGGCCTGCTGGCCCTCTACTGTCTCCTGCTTCTGCTCTTCTGGGTCTACAGCAGCTGCATCGAGGATTCCCACAGGTGACTGCCCACTCTGAGGGCCGGGGGCTGAGGTGGGAGGAGTCCCACCTCAACCACAAGGTTTATTCTCTCCCTCCTTATAGAGGCCCGATAGGGCTCCGCATTGCACTGGCCATCTCAGCTATAGCCATCTTCCTGGTCTTAGTGTCTGCCTGTATCCTTCGATTTGGCACCAGTTCCCTCTGCAAATCCATCATCTCCCTGAACATAACTAGGTAATGGGAGGGGGAGGGAAGCCTGGCCGGGGCTGACTACCTTCCCTCTGTAGAGGGGATCCTATACACCCCGTTTTATATCCCCATCAGTTCTCAAAGGGGCACTGGAGCACAGGGGTATTTAGGGTATGTCTCCCCTTTCTCACAACAGTCTCTTTGACCTCACAGCTGCTCTGATGCCCAGAAAACTCCATGGATACCCCCTGGAACCACTCTGCAGTTTTACTCGAACCTACACAATGCTGAAGTGAGGTCCTGGGATATGAAAGACTGGGTGGAGATTGAGGGATACACAGATTCACATAATGAATCATATAACACAATCTGTAGTTAAGAGTGCTCACCAGTGTACTCTGAGCTTGGCCCACCAGTGAGGGGCTGAGAGGAGCTGAAGGCTTGACAGCCTGACAGTGAACAGCTAAGAGTGGTGTGTGGGTGGAACTGGATTCGAGATGGGCCCACTCCTTACACTCCTGTTCCTGTCTCCCACAGACCTCTTCTTGGGTGAATCTGGTATTGTGGTGTGTGGTCTTGGTGCTCCAGGTCGTGCAGTGGAAGTCTGAAGCCACCCCATACCGGCCTCTGGAGAGGGGGGACCCTGTGTGGAACTCTGAGACAGATGCTCTTGTTGGGCCACGCCTTTCCCATTCCTGAAGACTAACCAAAGAGTACTCCTGCCGCCAGACTCCATGCCCAAGTGCCTGCAGTCCTCTTGCCCCCACATGGCCCACACGGCTGGGAGCCTGTTTTCCATCCAGGAGGGAAACATGATTAACAGACCCCCTCTTCCTACAGCTGTTTTTGTACCAAAGTATTATATTACTTTCTTTCTTCATTTCAGTACTGAGTTCTTGGTGTAAAGCACTGTAGGTAGGGTGGATGGGAGTAAGGAGTGAAGGCGAAACGGGCATGGATCAAAACTTGGAGGCACTGACAGGTAGCTGCCCTTGGGACGACTGCTCCTTTATTTGCTGTTAATGAATTTTGGGCCTCTTGTGTGACCCTGGTTGTCACCCCATCCCTAAGGTTCAGTTTTGATTCCCCTCTGGGAGGGGTGTGTGACCTGAGGTGGTTTCTTCACAAGCTCCGGTAGGCACCCACAGTGTTATCAAAGAGTTTCGTGTTGGGGAAGTGTCCAGCTTTGTCCAAGAGGAAGTAGAATCGTCGGCCTTTGACCTTCAGAGGCAACATGGCAGGGACTTCACCCCTGTGGGCCATGCAGGATACTTGGTTCAAGGGAACTGTAAAACGGGCACCCCAGCCAAAGGGGGCATGAGTGGTGAGGGTCACTTGCTTCCCTCCAGCGTGTAGCATCACTGAGCGCACATAGCGGAAGGAAAAGAGAAGACCAGCACCCAGTACGAGAGTACCTGCAGGAAGAGCAAAGATTGGGGTTTTCCCTGGAGAGCTAAGAAGCAACCCTTACAGTGTGCCCGCGAATTAAAAAAAATTGTGATGATAGTAACATTTACTGAGCTCCTCTTACACCCCAATCATGTATTAGTCATTCCTCCCAACAGCCTTAATAGATATTCATCCCCATTTTAAAACAGGGTCCAGAGCGTAAGTACTAACTCGCTCAAGGTCAGAGAGTGAGAGGCAGACTTCAGCCTGAACCTGTACGAGGGCTTGGCGCTCGGGGACGTCCAACTCCAGTGTACCACACACCTATGAGGGTGGCCTGCCCATCCTGGAGGGTCGGGAGCCCCTTACTCTTCTTGCCCAAGCGGAGAGGATTGTGCCCGCCCTCCTCGACCCATGCCGGGAAGGCAGCCCACACCTTACCGATGGCGCCGCAGCCGACGGCAAGGCCGTAGCGCCAGAGCGCGGAGCGCAGGTCCAGGCGGCCGCGGCCTGGGGACTCGGCGTCTGGAAGCCGAGTGTAGGCCGGGGGGCGGGCCAAGGCGGCAATGGCTAGGGAAGCCCAGAAGACGCCCTGGCCAGCGCAGAACAGCCCGAGGACGGCGAAGAATTGACCCCGTTCGTGCTCGAAGAGCAGCACGGCCCGTGGCGGGGCCGCGTCATGCAGGGCCCTACGCGCGGGCAGGGACTGCAGCGTTAAATACAGCCGCGCAGGCCACCGCCGCCCGAGAGCCGCCATGGCCCTGAGCGGGGCCGCTTCCGGGGCGGGACTTCCTGCCGCTGGCCCCGCCCCGCCCCCTCGGAGTCCATCTGTCAGCCCCAGGGGAGGCGAGGTGAGCCTAGGCACCCCACCCCCACCCCCGGCCTCGGCCCCGCCCGCGCTTGCGAAGGGCAAGGCTAAAACAACCCAGCACACTCGACACAAAATACAATATCACTCTTTATCTTAAAAAGTAGGGAGGGGGCTGGGCTTCCCTGGTGGTGCAGTGGTTGAGTCCGTCTGTCGATGGAGAGGACACGGGTTCGTGCCCCAGTCCGGCAGGATCCCACATGCTCAGCGGCTGGGCCCGTGAGCCATGGCCGCTGAGCCTGCGTGTCCGGAGCCTCTGCTCCGCAACGGGAGAGGACACAACCGCGTAACGCAAAAAAAAAAAAAAAAGTAGGGAGGATCCTGGCGATAAGTACACAAAGCACCTAAGTCTTTCGGGTAGTTTAGTGTCAATTCTAAGCTTTGGCTTCCTGGAACCGGGGAGGCTCAATCTTCCCGGAAGTCTTCCAGAAGGCAGGTAAGGAGAGGGAGACATCAGTACATACAAGGGCTATTCACAGCGATCTTCTGGGGCACAGGGATCTTCTGGGGCACAGGGATCTTGTGGGGCATGGGGCATGACTGGATCACTTCATGAACGCCACTTCTGGGATCTCGCCTTTGGCCTTAGAAAAAAATAAAAGGTCAGTAGAGCCAGGTGGCCCATGCCCGTGTCCCAAGCCTACTTGACCCTCTTTCTTGAAGGCCTGGAAATCTCTTTTAGCCACCTATTCCCAAATCTTACCTTGAGATGAGTGAAGGCCTGGGCAGATGTGGTGTAGTCCCAGTTGTTGTCCTGAAGGCACCTGGAGTAGGACAAGAACAGGCACCTCCATTAGAACCAAAACGCAGTCACCCTGATCACTAAATGCCACTTCAACATCCATTCTATGGAAACACTCACCAACAATTACATACATTCTTGCACTCTTTATACAAATGAAAACTTGGTAAAAATCCATCTATCAATGGTCTTTTGAATACAAAGAAATATTAAATAGCTATCTATTTCTATTAAATAGCTAACAGAAATGAGACTAAGGTGAGTTTTATACTAATAGGGAAAGATGTTCATGGGATAAGTAAAGTAAGTTGCAGAACAGTATAAAAGAGGGACTTCGGGCTTCCCTGGTGGCACAGTGGTTGAGAGTCTGCCTGCCGATGCAGGGGACACGGGTTCGTGCTCCAGTCCGGGAAGATCCCACATGCCGCGGAGCGGCTGGGCCCGTGAGCCATGGCCGCTGAGCCTACGCGTCCGGAGCCTGTGCTCCGCAACGGGAGAGGCCACAACAGTGAGAGCCTCGCGTACCGCAAAAAAAAAAAAAAAAAAAAAAAAAAAAAAAAAAAGAGGGACTTCATTTTGACTTTAAATGTTATGCTAATGTATGCATAGAGAAAATTTTTTTACGGACCATCTTTTTTTTTTTTTTTTTTTAAGTAATAAAAAAAGTTCTGGCTTTAAAAATTTTAGGGGCACTCATGATTCACCACCAGCCCTGCCCCATTTTACCCTTATTCCTACACATGCCATGTACTCACCTCTGGGACCACTCAAGGTTCATGCCAGACTGGGTAGAGAATGCCTGCACCATTTCCTGCTGCTCTGGGGAGAGGGTGGGCACTGGGCTGGAAGAAGGTGTGGGTGCAGGCATGGCAAAGGCTCTTTGGATCTCATCAGGACTGGCATTCCGCACAAACAGCTCATCATTTACGATGCATAACCTTGGGGACAAAAAGCACCTGAGACAGCTGGACAGACAGACAGATAACGTCATCCTCCCAACATCATTCCTATTCTCACTTGACACTCAGATCCTTTCAATGCCCACGAGGTCCCTTTATCATTTCCTCCCTCTCCCGTGGACTCCATGTATGGGATTATCTACCAAACACACTAGAATTATACATTCTCCCCCAACCCTCATTTATCTTCACAACACACTTAGGAAGTGAATATTGTTAAACCACTTTTCAAATGAGGAAACTTGCCCTTAGCTAGAAGTGATGGAGCCAGGATGAAAACCCCAGACAGCTGGACCCCAGAGCCAAGCTCATCACCACTATGTGACCCTCCTCTGATCACCCCCTGCCTTTCTGAATGTCTGAAGATACCCAGAGGACCGACTCCACCCTCCCCTATTTTCACAGTGGTGGCCATGGATTGGGACTGGGACCCCATATGGTAAGGCAAACACTCACCCTGAACTGCTGCCAGGAACAGCGACGAACGTCCGGGTAAAGGCTCGCAAAGAGTCCCGAGATTTTCCATCCACTGCAATGATAACAATGGTGACAACCTGTCAGAGTCACTCATGTTTATTTATTTATTGATTGATTTTTATTTTAATTTTTATTTATTTATTTTTGCTGTGTTGGGTCTTCGTTTCTGTGCGAGGGCTTTCTCTAGTTGTGGCAAGCGGGGGCCACTCTTCATCGCGGTGCGCGGGCCTCTCACCATCGTGGCCTCTCTTGTTGCGGAGCACAGGCCAGAGTCACTCATGTTTTATGTTTTCAAACAGCTTCTCAAAAATCATGGTCTTAATTGATACAAAGAACCCTAAGTGGGCCAGACAGGGATGATTACGTGTGCACAGGGGAGCACAGCGGGGAGGAGGGCCAGAGGTCAGGGAGGACAGTCGTAACAACACTGCTCTCCCACTAGTAGAGTGTGCACGCCAGGCCCTGGGTCAAGCGTGCTACACGTCACTTCATTTACTCCCCACAACACTGTGAGATGGCTATTACCAACCCCCTTCCTTTCACAAATAAAGACTCAGGCTCAGAAGTAATGTAAATTGCCCACAGACACAGAGGACCAGAGCTGGGATGCAAGCTCAGACCTGCTTGACTCCAAAGTCTGTGTCCTTCTAATCCTCAGGCTTTTCCCATATCCCAGACAGAAGTAATGTAAATTGCCCACAGACACAGAGGACCAAAGCTGGGATGGAAGCTCAGACCTGCTTGACTCCAAAGTCTGTGTCTTTCTAATCCTCAGGCTTTTCCCATATCCCAGACAGGAAAAGACAGGTGGAGAGGGTAGGCTTGCGGGGCAGAATGACAGAAGGAGGTCAGGGAAGAAGAGAGAAGAGAAGGTAGCTGGGAAGCTAAGAGTGCTGAGAATGACTAGCTGGGAAAAGGACCACTCTGCAAACTTGGGACTCCCAAGATCCCCACCCACCTTCTTTGAAGACTCCATTGACAGAAAAACACAGCAACGTGCTCTGAAAGAGAAGCAGCAGCATCAGGTACCACGTAGGCTCCCAGCCAGAGCCTGAGCCCTCTCCGCCTCTTAACTGCCCCTTCCCCGATTCCACACTTCTGCCAAGGAAGACATAGGTGCTTACTGTCTGGGCGCTTATGTCTACCACGAAGGAACTGACGTCATGCTGAGTTTTGGGCAACTCATTGAGGAAGGCCACGACGTTGAGACGTGTGTGCTTCAGCAGCCGGAACCGCAGGGCTGTGGGAGGGGGGGAAGCCAAGGTGAGCAGCTGCCACACTCAGCCCAGACTGATTCCTTCCCGTCCCCTTCTCCCAACCTGTTCTGCTCACATCACACACTTACTAGGGTCTTTAAGCTTCTTCACATTCCTACTATCCTTGAAGTACTCAGCTAAGTTGCTTCTGGGGGGAACAGGAGAAAAAGGAGGCAGTGGTCAGAGCGCTGTGGATGCGCACGTGCTGGCCCGTATATGCCGAGGAACTCTGGTCCTGGGCAGGTTCTGGGATGTGACACTCACCGGGCAGGGTTCTGGGGGGTGAAAGGAATACTCAGGGAGCAGCAGGCCCCATCGTGGTAGGCATCCAGGAGCCGCTGCCGGTCTCCAGAGTCATATATCGCATAGTACCTACGAGGAAAACAAAGGGGAAAGCCTGAGCTCCACAATCCGGGGCCGCACAGGGACCGACAGCTCCCGGGAGCGAGCTGTGCTGGGGCTGGCCCACCGCTCCCCAGCCTGAGGCGGCCTGAGGCACTCACTGCTGCAAGAAGTGCAGGACCAGATTCTTCAGGGTCTCTGCTCCGAAGTAGCTTCCCTGGAATCAAACAGATATTAGGACCACGTAACCAGGACTCTCCTCCCAACGTGAGCGCTAACTCTGTGCCCCCAACCGCGCCCCCCTCCACTCACCTTGCAGGGAGGTAACACTGTGGGGGCTTCAACGTCAAAGGAAATCGGTGGGGGTAACTCATGGCCGTCCTGCAGAAAGGAAGTGACAGCCGACAATATAAACCAGACAGAAAAGGCTGGATGAGCACTCAGATGGGGGAACTAAGAGTGAGGGGTCACAGGTCAAGTGTAAAAGAGAAATGGCAAGGGTCCATGAATCCTGATAGATGCAACTTTTGTCTACAGGTGTTTTTCTGGGAAGAATGATTATATTTTCAGCGACTGTGAAGCTGGGGAGATCCCAGCTGGGAGAGGGATGTCACATCTCATTGTTCTACCAGCCCTTCAACCCTCCCTCAAAGGTCCTCAATAAAATGGCTCGATTCCCCCCACCCCACCAGGAAAAAAAAAAAAAAAAAAAAAAGGATTAGAGACTTTGTCAGATTCTCAAAGGGCTCCATGTCCCCAAATCAGTGATCATACAAACATGTTAGGCAAGACTTTGAGGGTCCGAGATGCTATGCTTCTCAGAAGAGAATGAAAAAAGTTAGGTACTTACCAGGCGTAGTAACTTGGGAAATCGCTCTCGAACGGCGCTGTCAAGAATAGGACAGAAGTGAGTGATGCTTCAGAGCTGCCGTGCCTCCTAGGCTGCTCTAGGGGCAAATACACCAATGCCCGAGGGACAGCCCATCCCATCCTCCTTGTCCTCACCCTTTCCCAGCCTCTGAGCTCCAGGAAAAACGGCCCCAACTCCCCATCTCTCCTGAGGCACCCAGAAATGACTGCCTCGGAGGACGACTCTCTCCTCTCTGCCTGACTTTTGAGCGTGCCACAGGAGCAGCACTCCCAGCCCAGGCTTTAAGCCAGGACCTCCTTTCCCTCCCTGTCCCCCTTACCTTCCACCTACTCACCTGTGCAGCCCCCGGGAGGAGGGAATGGGGTGGGAGCCCAGGGGCTCCGCTGCCTCAACAGGTATCCGTCACTTCTGCCAGGTCTGGCCGTGGCCAAGACCAGAAAACACCACAGAAATGGCACTCGATGTTGGGGCAGGGAGATGAGCAAGGCAGGGCTCAGGAGGAGATGAGGCCAAGGAAGAAGAGAGGGGACGAAAAGGAGAAGAGAGAGAAAAGGTAGGAGAGGAAGGAGCAAAGGAGAGATGGGGGAGGTACTGGAGAGGAGAGAGAAAAAGGAAAGAGAAAGCAAAGAAAAAGCGAAAGCACTACACGGCAAAGAGTCATTTAGAAAGAAGAGGGAGAACAAAGGGAAGAAGGCACCTGACGCAGCCCTTTCTTTCAGCTCCCTCTTCCCTGTGATCCAAGGAGGAAGTGGGAAACAAATTCTCGCTGTGGCGAGAGGGCAGCTGCTGTTGGCCAGGTCTCTGTCTGCTACCTGGGTTCCCATCTGAGCTGGGCGTGGGAAGTGAAGCAGCCATGGGGGCAGGAGACCTCCCTCAGAAGGGGTGAGGGCTCAGGCCCCTGCAAAGTTGTGGGGGTGAGGGTCTGTGCCCCACCTCTGTTGGCCCCCAAGTTCTCTCCTGATGGCCCCTCTGCGACTGTGCCTGTCTTAGGTTGTTCCTTCCCTGAGGAATCTTACCCGTCTCTGGCTAACCAGCCATCCTCCGGGGCCAAGCAGGGTGATGTGAGGTGAGCGAGGGGCAGCGCCCCCAGAGAGGGTCGGTTCTCTGTCTCCTTGGTAGCCTATGCCCCCGTGGCCTCCACGCCCAGCACCTGCCTTGGGATTCCCTCGCCTACTGGCGGGGCCCCGGCTCTGGTCACATGTCTTAGGGAACCCAGGTGTCTCCTCCAGGGAGGGCCCAGCTTACAGCATTGGGCGAGAGAGACCGATGGCATGGCACCAGCCACCAGGAGGCCTCAACCTCAGCGTGGGCAGGAAAGCTCAGGCAACAGCTTTGGGCAAGGAGATTGTGAGAAGAGAGCCCCTCTTGGCAACAGGGCAAGAGGGGCCGTTGCAGGACAGAGGAAGGAAGAACTTCCATCAGCAGGAAGTCCCAGGGAGGGAGGGCTTTCTCTGCCCAGGGTTACCAGGCTCTTGGCTCAAAGCAACTCCATGTATGGGGCATAATATACAAGATGTCCCCTAGTCATGGTAAAAAAGGGAGATGCTCTTCTTGAAACAAAAGGGTGGGGGGAGTGTAGAAAAGGCTGTGTTCAGGAAAGAAGGAGAAAGGCCATAGAACCAGCAAACAGGCAGACAGGTGAGAAGAAAGGAAAGGAGGCCTCGGGCAAAGCTGGGTGTCACGGACAGACAAAAGGGAGGAGCACATGATCCTCCCCAAGGACAGGTGGTTCCAGCTCAGGGCTGCACATCTCCTGCAGACGGGCACTGGTCAGGGTGCATCAGCTCAGCCTCCTAGGGGGTGAAGGTCCCCAGGAGGAGAGACAGAGGTTAAAACTGACCTGATGTAGGTGGACTGGTCTCGAAAATTATCACACAGGGTGTTTCCGATAAGCCACAGCTCTTCTAGCTTCAGCCCTTTTATCTTCTCCAAATCCCGCTCAGATTTTAGCTGCAAAGGATGGGGAGAAAAGGCAGGAAAGACATGCTGGTAAAGGGAGCCAGCTAGATTCCTCCCACCCCCGAGTCCCACCTCATCCCTTAAATGCCCTCCCTCGCCTCTTGCTGCCACCAGGCAACCTCTCTCCACCCTCTGCCCACCCCATCCAAAACACAAACAGGCTCTCAATCTCACCTCATTTTCAGAAAGATTGAGGATCTTTAGATTGGGTGCTTTCTGCACAATGCTGGACAAGTCATCCAGCCTGTACAGCTTGTTATTGCTCAAGTTTAAGGACAACAGCTGTGGGGAGAGAATAATTTAGAGGAAGCACGAGCAGCAAGGGAATTTGAAACAAACCTGCCTCCCAACCCCATCCTATCTATCTATCTATCCCACCCTGTTTCCTCCCACCTAGTGGGACAAAGGCCTCACCTCAGGGATGTTCTCTTCAATGATTCGTAGGGTGGCTGACATACAGCTTCTACGATTCAGGACAACATCAATGTTCTGGGCCACCAAATCTTCAGGAAGGAAAGGGAAGTCTGAGAGGGCTTGCCCAGGCCAGCGTTCCCACCAAACCAGCCTCAAACATTCCATGCCTGACAGATCCCCCTCTGCCGCCACCCATCTAAAAATTACTGCTATCGGGCTTCCCTGGTGGCGCAGTGGTTGGGAGTCCGCCTGCCGATGCAGGGGACGCGGGTTCGTGCCCCGGTCCGGGAAGATCCCATATGCCGCGGAGTGGCTGGGCCTGTGAGCCATGGCCGCTGAGCCTGCGCGTCCGGAGCCTGTGCTCTCCGTGGCGGGAGAGGCCACAACAGTGAGAGGCCCGCGTACCACAAAAAAAAAAAAAGAAAAAAAAAAAATTACTGCTATCAACTGTACCTGGGTCTGAACGGAGGCCCTTGAGGTCAAGTGCTTGTTGGGAGCCATCGTATCGTTTGCTCATGATCAGCTACAGAGGAATACAAAGGATTCAGTGGTCACTGGAGTTGCGTGTGGGCGTGAGGGGGAGGGTGAGAACCGGCAGGACTCGGGTGGAAGCCCCATCCCTTGAGGCTGCCTCACCTTTAGCTGCTCTACTTGTTCTGGCTTCAGTTCGTTCTGCACAGTGTGGGGTGGAGGAGAGGAGTTGATGATGATGGATATCTGCGGGGGAGATACGCATGGGCACGGTGAACTCCAGGGAGGCCTAAGCCCCAGGACCAAGACCCAGTCCATGCCCTGAGCACCAATCCCCACCCCTAACCAAGCCAGGCCCTTCACACACACCCTGCGGTTCTCCCGATCCAAAATCTTATAGTTGACAGCCTTCAATGCAGAGGCAGTACTGGCATCCTCAACAAAAAACTGGGCCCGTGTGTTTTCATAGTGAAACTGCAAGAAGAGAAAACAACAGCATTGGACCTGAGAGCCCAGAGAACCCCCGTGCAGCTGGTACCTCCACCTGCTCCTTGGTCCCCAGCCACACACTTGGGCCTTCTCTTACCTCAATGGGAGAGAAAGGGATGCTGCACTTGCTCTGAATCATGCTCAGGAGCCATGACTTGTCATATTTTCTGCCATAAGGAATCTAGATGAGAGAAAGAGAAGAGAAGGGAACAAGATATAACTAATACTGAACAGCAGACCCACTCTAGTCCTCCTTTCGTATCATCTGCCGAGCTCTAAAAGACTTTCTGAAGAAACAGTCAATTAAAGGTTTTCTGGGGGGACTTCCCTGGCGGTCCAGTGGTTAAGACTCCTCGCTCCCAATGCTGGGGGCCCAGGTTCGATCCCTGGTCAGGGAACTAGATCCAGCATGCCACATCTAAGACCCGGTGCAGCCAAATAAATATTAAAAAAAAAAGTTTTCTGGGAACTCCCTGGTGGTCCGGGTTCGATCCCTGGTGGAGGAACTAAGAAGATCCCACAAGCTGCACAGTGTGGCCAGAAAAAAGGGTTTCTACTCAAGCCAAACACGAACTCCTTAACCTCCTTTCTGTCCATTTATGCTTATTATTCCTCAAAAGATTCAAATTGTTTGATTCTAAAAGTTCCAAGACATCATTTATAACCTGCCTGCCCCTGAGAGAACTCAAGGGACCCCCAGCTCCACACTCAGCTTGAGTCAGATGGAGACACGTGGAGGGGTTATTCCACCTCCCAACTGCAGTTACCACATTTCCCTTTAGATGGCCTCCCCATCCTACCTGTCCCCTTCTCCTTTTCTGAACCTGCTCTTAGGTGTTCTAAGATATTGATTCTTAGGAGAAAGAATGGTTACCTGATTGTGGAGTTAACAGCTGAGAACACTGATTTTTTAATGTGAAAAGTAAACACCTTAGCTCTGAACCCAGCCCCCTACAGCTCCCCTGCACCATGTACTTTCCAAGATACTCACTGTAATCTTAAACCAGCTCTTTGAGGTCCCGTCCTGGCTGGTGCCAGCCCCTCCGCTCTCTGGAGGAGCCCGATCTCTCCGCAGAGGCACAGTAACATGAATTCGAGACCGCTCGTGCCAGTTATCACCCCGACGGCTGGGTCGTGCAGCATAGGGGGCGCTGTGGGGAGGGAGAGAATAAAACACTCACAAAGGTTAGGAATGTCTTCTCAAAGACTTCCTGCACTGTTACCAGGACCACAACTAAGACTGCTCAACCATTAAGCAGGTCCTGGCATTTCTCTCTCTTCCAGGTGGGAAGAGAAATGACACGGACAGTAAGAGGGCTACATAGATGAGGGGGTCGATAAATTCAAACCAGATCAACTGGTTACTTACTATCGTACTCGGGGAACGTCCTGGGCATCGCTCATTGCCACATCTCTGTCATCTTCCTCAAGGCGGGAAGACCGAACCACAGAACCTCCTCTTCCAGACCTCCGGTTCCCCTCACCATACTTCCACCGGAAAGGGCCCCGGCCTTTCTTTCTTCTTTGAGGGAAACTAACTCGATCATCGTGCTCTGGGGTTGGGAACAGAACATAAATGAGAAAATACATCACTGGTTCAGCTACCTTGCTTGGCAACCACAGCATCCGGCACCTGGCACTATCAGATGAGATACACAATCACTACAGAGACCACCTCCGTGCAAACTCTTCTGCCTGTCCGGGGAAAGAACCCTCTCCGTGGGATGGCATCATCAGGGGAAAAGGATTGGAAAACTGTGTAAAGTCTTTAGAAAAATGAAGCAGAAACTGGAACTACAGAAAGAAGAAGCAGAATGTGGAAGTACGAGTGTCCCAAGTTTAACTGGATACAACTCACAGCCCCTGAAGGTCACCTGAAGTCTGCTTTTCTCAGCCTCCCAAATCTACTTAATCCCACTCAAACATTTTTTTAACGTTTAATTTTATATTGGAGTATCGTTGATTAACAGTGTTGTGTTAGTTTCAGGTGTACAACAAAGTAATTCAGTTATACATATAAATGTTATCTATTCCTTGTCAAATTCTTTTCCCGTTTAGGTTATTACAGAACACTGAGCAGAGTTCCCTGTGCTGTACAGTAGGTCCTTGTTGGTTATCCATTTTAAACAGAGCAGTGTGTACACATCAATCCCAAGCTCCCTAACTATCTCTGCCCCCCCACCCTTCCCCCCTAGTAACCATAAGTTCATTCCCTAAGTCTACCCTCACTGAAAATTTGATCAGTGACCTCTCACATCTTGGAAAGCCAATCACAATAATTACATCAGCTCTCAGTAAACAATACTTCCTTTGCCTGTATAGCACAGACATCAGTTACAAATATGACCAATTTAAGGGCTTCTTTTAAGTCTTGCTCTCTCTTCAAAAAACTAAAAATAGAGCTACCATATGATCCAGCAATTCCACTCCTGGTTATGTATCTGGAAAAAACAAAAAATACTAACTCAAAAAGATACATGCATAAATTAGGAGGTTGGGATTAACATATACACACTACTATATATAAAACAGATAATCAACAAGGACCTACCATATAGCACAGGAAACTCTACTCAAAACTCTGTAATAACCTATATGGGAAAAGAATCTGAAAAATAGATATATGTATAACTAAATCACTTTGCTGTACACCTGAAACGAACACAACATTGTAAATCAACTATATGCTAATGTAAAATAAAAATTTAAAAAAAAGTAAAACATCAAAACTAAGAAAAAGGGAAGAATACATATAAGCTTCACTTGTTTTTTTTTAATCTTTTAATTTTTATTGGAGTTTAATTGCTTTATAATGCTGTGTTAGTTTCTACTGTACAGCAAAGTGAATCGGCTATATGTATACATATATCCCCTCTTGTTTTGGATTTCCTTCCCATTTAGGTAACCACAGAGCACTGAGTAGAGTTCCCTGTGTTATATACCATATGAGCTTCACTTATGTTCGGGGGGAAAAATAAAGATACATGCATCCCAAAGTTCATAGCAGCACTATTTACAGTGGCCAAGATATGGAAGCAACCCAAGTGTCCATCTAATGGATAAACAAGATGGGGTATATATACACACAACAGAACACTACTCAGTCATAAAAAAGAAAGAAATCTTGCCACTGCCACACCATATATGGACTTGGAGGGTATTATGCTTAGTGAAATAAGTCAGACAGAAAAAGACAATTATTGTATGATAGCACCTACATGTGGAATCTAAAAAATAAAACAAATATATTCAGCAAAACAGAAACAGTCTCACAGATACAGATAACAAACTAGTGGTTACCACTGGGGAGATGAGAGTGGGGAGGGGCAAGATAGGTTATGGGATTAAGAGATACAAACTACTAAATATACAATGGATAAGCAACAAGGATATATTGTACAGCATGGGCAGTGACAGCCATTACTTTGTAATAACTTTTAATGGAATCGAATTTATCAAATACTGAATCACTATGTCATACACCTGAAACTAACATAATATTGTAAATCAACCTTACTAAAAAAAACTAAATAAATAAAATTCTTGTTCTTAAACTGCCACTCTGAAGTGAATGTGGAAGTGTGAGTGACCCAAGTGTAACTGGACACAACTCAGACTCCCTGAAAGTCACCTGAAATCAGCTGTCAGCCCACCCAAATCTACTTAATCCCAAGGTGACCTCTCTCACATCTTGGAAAACCAATCACAATGATTACATTAGCTTTCAGTAAACAATACCTCTTTTGCCTATACAGTACAAACATCAGTTACAAATATGACCAATTTAAGAGCTTCTTTTGAAAGTCTTATTCTCAAACTGCCACTCTGAAGTTTAGGGAGTGGGCTCTTTGTTTCCTTGGTCAGAAATGACTCTTAACTCAGGAGACAACCCCTAAATTCAGGTTCTAGTGGCAGCTAGGGTGTTTCACCAAGGGCCCTCAAATGTTCTCCAGGAATATGATCCTCTGAATCCTGGTGGGTAGGAATGGCTTCTTAAAAAAGACGAATGATTCCCCAAAAAGGTCTGTCTAATGAGTAATACTCTGCAAACAATGAACCTCAATAAATGACCCTAGGGAAAAAATAATAAATGAATAGAAAGCGCAGCTAACGTTCATTGAGGGCGTTCTCCAATGCCAGGCACCATGCTCCAGGCACTTGCCACGAACAATCTCGTTTTAACGCACACACGGAGACAAACTCAGGAGATAGGTACTGTTTCTATCCTCATTAAAGGGGGGGAAAATCAGGCCTGAGTGTAAAACTCACTCAAGATTGGCATAGCCAACTCAGGATTGAAACCTCGGCTGTCGTATGCTCTTAACCACTACTCTGGACTAAAACCCAGTGTAGTGTTCGGACTAGAACATCGAGTTAGTGTGTAGGTCTAAAATATTAAGCCAAAGCCGCGGCGGGGCGGTTGGGGGGGGGGGCAAGACCGACTGGACGCGCGGTAGAAAATAGGGCACCGGCAGCCCAAGAGCAGGGCACCGACTCACATTAGTCTGGCAGCCAAATTGAACTGACAGGTATCAACCACCCACAAAGTTCAAAGGAATCTCGTCACCCCGCTGCCGAGCCACCGGCTTCGAGCCGCAGGTGCTCGCAACGCCAGGATTCCGGAGTTAACGAGCCGGGCACCCACCCTCAAGTTCAGCCAGGCCCCCGGGCTGCCTCGCCCCGGACCCGCGCCGCGCACCGCCGCTCCCCGCGGACGCCGGGCCCCCCGCGGCCTCATGCCCCGGCGCTGCGGCCTAGGCCGGTACGCCCAGCTGAGCCCAGACCGTCCCGCTCCCCAACCCAAGGGCCGGCACTGACCGTTGTACGACTTCCCCTCGTCCGCCATAGCACAACGAGAAAGGGAGGGCTCCGTCGCGGGCCGCGACCCAGCCCAACGTCCGAAAGCCCAGGCGCTCCTGGCCGAACTGCTCCTGTGCCGGGTGCCACCGTATTTATAGGGCGAGCACGTCACAGAGCGCCGACGTCGTACAATCATAGGCGGAGCTGCTGGGACATGCGCACGCGTATCCGACGAGCAGACGCGCCGGGGTCGGGACTTCGCGCTGCACGCCCCGCCCAGGACCTGAGCTCGCGAAGCCGAGTTACCGCGAGTTCGCCCCGCCCCCTACTTTCATCCGTCCGCCGCTGGGCGTTACAGCCCAGGATTCCAAGAGGAACAGGGAAGAGGAGCCACAAGAAGGGCTGCCGAGGAATGGGAGACCAAGGGCCTTGGAGTGGGAGTGACCCAGCCAGGGCTTAAGTCTCAGCTCAGCCCAGCCCTTTGCCATCTGCATATCTATGCCTCGCTTTCCTCGCCTATAAAAAGAAATAGAAAACTAGAAGGTAAGCTCCAGGAGAGCAGGGACTTGACTAATTCATGGCTTTTTTCTCCAGCACCTGGCTCAGTACCATACCTAGCACGTAGCGGGAACTCAACAAATATTTATGAAATAAGCTTCCTATCTATGCGTTCCCCCAAGAAGAGTTGCAGAGTCAAATGAGAAAAACTGCATTTGTCAGGCTTTGGTCGTCTTCACAGACCACCCCACCCACCACCGATGTGCTGTGCTAAACCCACATCGTGGGTCAACTGGGCAGTGAAGGTGCAAGCAAGACCACCCCCTGAACACAGGCCAAGGGGAGAGGAAATATTAAAACACCAGGCCTAGGAAAGACCTGGGCTCTCCTAGACAAATCCCCCCCAAAGTGCTATGGCCAGCCCAGTGTATGGTGATTGTCCTCGCTATAGCTTGAGCTTCCTTTGGGTGTGTGAAATGGGGGAACTCCAGTGACCTTGGCATGATGTGGTCGTGGGTCCTGCTCAGGACTGACAAGCATATTGACCTCCCTGGAGGGTAGGTGTTCCAGGCAGGTCTCTACTTCATTCTCGTGTGACTAGCTTGGATTTGGTGAGGGGCTTCGAGGGGACCACGAGCCTCAGCTGGAGCTGCGAACAAACACTTCTCTTCACCTTTCACTCCTGGCAGCAGGCAGAACTCCTGCTTCATCCAGCCCAAGGAAAACGTGGGGCCAGCTGGTTGGAGGATCCAGATGAAACAGGTCCAAATACTTCTGGAGACGGTCCTGGAAGTTGCCACCCATCAGAGACCCACTCTGGGATCCTGCTCCCCCCTTTGAAGGGGAGTTTCCATGCTAAGTAAGTGCTGCTGCACTTGGATATCCCCTGCTGGAGACAGCTGTGTGCATGGAGCCCAAAGCCTGGCCCCTTGAGGCCATCAGCCCAACCCTTGCAGTTATAATATTGGGCAGTGGGCTCACTCCACTTGCTGCCTAGGCCTTTTGACGCTCCCACCCAAAAATGACGACATGGCTAGTGAGGCTGACAGTCTTGTTGTAATTGGGAGAAAACAGGCTGCAGCACATTTGGCAGATTGAGAGTCACCTGCAGCCAAAGTTGGGGTTATGCAGGCAGCCGAGGGGCTCAGGGCCCCCTGCCTCAATGGTGAAGAGAGGAAGAAGAGGTCAAATTCTAACCCAGATGGGAAAGTTGGTCCCTGGGCCAGTTTCACTTCCTTTCCTCACTCTCAGGAGGGTGGGGAAGGACATCACCTCCCCTTGCTGCCAAAGTTTCTTTTGCGACAGGCTGGGGAGGGTTTATAAAAATCTCCTAGTGGAGACAACCTGCGTGATGAGCCCCCCAGTTGGCCTCTGCTCCCTTCCAGCCACTTCACAGCAGAGTCCAAATCCAGAACCGTGTGTTTCATGGGTTGGAGGGTGGTGAGGGGAGGACAGGGTGGCCAGAGGAAAGGAGTGGGGGATTGGGGGCAGTGGCCATTCTTAGCAGTTCGAAGGAAACAGGGCCTTTCTCCCAAGCACCCTGCACAGGCTCAGTGGCAGCTCTGGCCACCTGCCCTCCCGGGAGGATTCCAAACCCCCATGGAGTGCCTCAGAGTGGAGAGGGTTCAGGCAAGGAAGACCACAAAGATGATGAAGAAGACAATGAGGATGAGGAAGATTTTGACCATAAGCCACCGGTTGGAGGTGACCGACTGGAAGTACTTGAGGATCTCCGAGTGGGCGGCCTCAACATCCAGCTGGGCTCCCAGCACGTTCTCGTCAATCCTGGGGATAGGGCCGGGAGGAGGGGAAAGAGAATGACACTGGATTAAAAAGAATGCTGTTGAAGTGTATTTTCTGCATGTTTATATATTTGTATTGATATACAGGAAAAGCTCTGGAAGGGTAATATAAACAAGTCTTGGCTGTGGTTTGAAAATCAACTCTGCAACTTATTAGCTTATGACCCTAAGCCAATCATTTAACCTCAAGTCTCATTTTCCTCAACTGCAAAGGAAGGAAAAATGAGGATAACACAAATCGTAAGTTTGTTGTCAGTCTTAAATGAGTTATATAAAGTGCCCAACCCATACTAAGAGGATCCAAAATGTTAGTTATATTTTTTTGCTCATTGGTATTTATTAATTTTTGTCTAATAAACAGTATTGCATTTGTAATAAGGGGGAAAAGTTCACAGACCATTATGGTAAGGAAACCCTGGTTCTGAGTGAGAAAGGAAGAAAAACTTGATGACGTGGACAGAAAGTCAAGGGATAAGAAAAGCCCTATATTAGGAGAACATGTCTCTCAGGATATGGAGAAGTTCTCAGAAGAATGGCAATCTCTTGAGACACTGCTGAGTAAAATCAAACATATCCCAGCTAATCTGAATATGCAGTCCTAAAAACCAAATATAAACCCTGGTCTTTGCAAAGGGAGTCGCTGGGAGCAGGCACCTGTGGGAGCTGTGAGGTCATAGAAGTTGGTGGAGCCTGGTAATCAAATAGGTAAGTGAGAGGAAAGGCTGGGCCAGTGGCTGCAAGCCCAAGGTCCTGGTAAGGTGGTCATGAGGACAGCGAGCTAATCTCTGTCCAAATACAGGAGTCTGGATTGTACATGGCTCCCTGTTTATGTCAGGGAGGCTAACTAAAGTATCAGGTTTCCTAGCTTTTGGCTATAACTACATTTTTCAGTGTGGATGCGTTTGTCATCTCATACCCAATTAGGCTCATTCATATTGGCAATTATAATGGCTTTGCTTAACAAAAATGGAAAAACAATGACTGCAATCTGGCATATAAAAGATTTTAAATGGGAGTCTGTGAATGAAATCTAATACAAGGAAAGAAATTACTATTATCCTATAGTAATTTTAAGACAGAAAACTTTAAGGAAGAATGTCAGCTAATAAATATAGAAGGAATGAGCAAATTAGAAAATTACCATTTTGCAACACACACTCTCACAAACGAATCAGGCAAGGACCATCAGGGGGCTAAGGAACTGGAAATTCACAGGGACTCAAAGCATCACTCCACACATGACTCAGTCTGATGGTCACCACCTTGAACAAGTGGCCAAACTTGGTATCACCAATAAAAGAGATAACCTCATCAAGTGCCTACTGCTATGATCACCTGCATAGCCGGCCAAATACATGGAACTTAAATTTAATCATAGGGAAAACAGTGGACAAATAAACATGCAGGACCTCGTACAAGACACTGGCCTCTTCAAAAAATAAGTATCACACACACAAAAAAAACAAAAGGCAGGCTAAAGAGACACAACAATCAAATGAAATGTATGAATGTTGCCTGAATCTTGAAGGAAAAAAGCTAAAAACTTTTTTTTTTAGAACAGTTGGGGAAATTTGAATATGGACTGAGTACTGGATTGTATTGGAGAATTGTTCATTTTCTTAGGCTTGATAATGGTATTGTGGCTGCTCAGGGGAATACCTATTTTTGGCAGATGCTTGCTGAAGTATCTGGGGATAAAATGTCATGATGTTTGCACCTACTTTTAAATGATTCAGAAAAAAAAAAAAGGTGAGAGGAAGCAAATGTGATAAAATGTCAACAGTTGGTGAATCCAGGTGAAAGGAATATAGGTGTTCCTTACGCCAGCCTCCCAACTTTTCTATAGTTTGAAAATTTTTAATTTACAAGTTGGAGGGAAAAGGAAAATGACTGAGTGACACTAGATCAGCAGTTTTTCTACCTTAGAAAAAAATAAGAATCACCTATTGAGCATCTCAAAAACGCAGATTCTTTTTCTTTTTCTTTTTTTCTGACAAGCCAAGTGACTTGTGGGATCTTAATTCCCCGACCAGGGATCGAACCTGAGCCCACAGCAGTGAAAGCGTGGAGTCCTAACCACGGGATTGCCAGGGAATTCCCTGGCGGTCCCGTGGTTAAGACTCAGCATTTTCATTGCTGTGAGCTGGGGTTTGATCCCTGCTTGGGGAACTAAGATCCCACGTGCCACAAGGAGTGGGCAGAAAAAAAAAAAAAGCAAATTCTTAGGTTTCACATTCAGAGATTCTAGGGTGGGGCCCAGGAAACTACAGACTGAGAACTTTGGACTAAATCAGTGGTTTCTCAAGAGGGTGCTCAAATCCAGATCCACTGGCATTTGCAGGAAGCAAACACAAGAATATCTGGGTCTAGTTTAAAAATATCATCCTTTCAAAATTTCAATTTCTTTTTCATATCATTGCCCACAAATTTTCTCTCCTTTGTTATTTCCCTTTTATGTTTCAATCTACTGCCAGATTGCTTCTGAGCCACTCAACTGAAATTGCTAGCACTGATCCAATTAATCCAAGCCCCCCGATCCAAGTAATGCTTGAGGATCCTTAATTCACACTTCCTTTCTCAGGGGTACCAAGAAATAACGACCCCTTTCTCCCTAAAATCCTTTCCACCTCAGCTTCACATCTCTTTGCTTCTTTCTCTCATCTCCCTAAAACTTCCTCCTCAGTCTCTTGGACAGATTCTTCCCTTCACCACATATGCCTGGAATCCATGGGGAGCTGTCCTGTCCTTATTCTCACTTTACCCCTTGTCCCTGGGTAGTCTCATCTACCTCCATGGTCTCACCAAGAAGCTGCTGACTCCCAGTCCTTATCTCTAGCTTAGCCCTCTCTTCTGAGCATTAAGACCATGCATCTCATGCCTCTCAGCTGTCCCAGAACAAACCTCATTCTCCTCACCCAGCACCCGTCTGCGGCCTCTTGCGTTCTCTCCCTATCCCCAGATCCAGGAGGACTAGCTCACAGGAGCAACGACAAATGTTTGCTAAACCAATGAACAAATGAGTACCAACACCGAAAAATACTTATGACGCTTTTTCAAGGAAGACTAGAATGTAAAGTTGTATACATACTACAACTCTAACTTTTTTAAAAAAATAAAAGGCTTTCAGTTTTGTTGGCATGCGGGATTTTAGTTCCCTGTCCAGGGACGGAACCCATGCCCCCTGCAGTGGAAGTGTGGAGTCCTAACCACTGGACCGCCAGGGAATTCCCTAACTCTATTTAAAACACATATGCAGGGGCTTCCCTGGTGGCACAGTGGTTAAGAATCCACCTGCCAATGCAGGGGACACGGGTTCGAGCCCTGGTCCGGGAAGATCCCACATGCCGCAGAGCCACTAAGCCCATGCGCCACAGCTGCTGAGCCTGTGCTCTAGAGCCTGCGAGCCACAACTACTGAGCCTGTGAGCCACAACTACTGGAGCCTGTGCACCTAGAGCCCGTGTTCCACAGCAAGAGAAGCCACCGCGATGAGAAGCCTGCACACCACAACAAAGAGTAGCCCCCGCTCGCCACAACTAGAGAAAGCCCGCACGCAGCAACAAAGACCCAACGCAGCCAAAAAAATAAATAATAATAATAATAATAATAAATAAATTCTTTAAAAAACACATATGCATTGGGGAAAGAACACAAAGCTTTTATTGATACAAATCTGTTTCTTTGAATCTATAATATTCTAATATTCAAAATACACTGTAGGGCTTCCCTGGTGGCGCAGTGGTTAAGAACCCGCCTGCCAATACAGGGGACACGGGTTCGAGCCCTGGTCCGGGAAGATCCCACATGCCGCGGAGCAACTAAGCCATGCGCCACAACTACTGAACCTGCGCTCTAGACCCCACAAGCCATAACCACTGAGCCCGCATGCCACAGCTACTGAAGCCCACACACCTACAGCCCGTGCTCCACAAGAGAAGCCACCACAATGAGAAGCCCACGAACCACAACGAAGAGTAGCCCCCGCTCGCAGCAACTAGAGCGCACACAGCAACAAAGACCCAATGCAACCAAAAAAACAAAAACAAAAACAAAAACATTGTAGCCTGAGGAGCTCCAGTGTTTATGGCCTAACTCAGCAATTCAACTGAATTCCCTAGGTCTCAGTTGAACCAGATAAGAATCAGTCAATTCTCCTGGTTCTAGGATCAAGACTGCTGTCTTCACAGTACCGTTAAATTGCCCAATTAAATATGTGAGGCTGCTTAATGCATTGGTGTTGGGAAATCTGCTTTATACAAATGCAGGTGTTCACGCAGTTTCACTTGATCAACAACCAAGAGTACAAGCGCTCTGCTTGCTCGGTGCTGTGGGGAATAAAGAACATCCAGGCCTGGACATTGCCTGAAGGCATCAGAGCAAGTGGGCGGGAATGTATGAACCTGTGGATTCCTCAAAACTCCCACACCTCCTCTCCTTGATTCTCTCCACTAATGGCCTTTCTTCTTACCGAACTGAGAACATGGAAGTAGTCTGAAGAATTGGGCAAGGTAAAAAAAACAGGTTCCTGGCCTCACACTTGGAGATTCTGATTCCACAGATGTGAGTGCAGTGGACTGCCAGGAACCTTCATTTTTTTTTTTTTTCCAGGAGAAAAAATATTTTTAAATTAGGTATAGCTGATTTAAGATACTATAGTAGGGCTTCCCTGGTGGCGCAGTGGTTGGGAGTCTGCCTGCTAATGCAGGGGACACGGGTTCGAGCCCTGGTCTGGGAGGATCCCACATGCCGCGGAGCGACTAGGCCTGTGAGCCACAACTACTGAGCCTGCGCGTCTGGAGCCTGTGCTCCTGCAACAAGAGAGGCCGCAATAGTGAGAGGCCTGCGCACCGCGATGAAGAGTGGCCCCCACTTGCCACAACTAGAGAAAGCCCTCGCACAGAAACGAAGACCCAACACAGCAAAAATAAATAAATAAATTAATAAACTCCTACCAACAACATCTTCTTAAAAAAAAAAAAAAGATACTATAGTAATTTCAGGTATAAAACATGGTGATTCAAAATTTTTATAGATTATACTCCATTTAAAGTTATTATAGGGCTTCCCTGGTGGTGCAGTGGTTGGGAGTCCGCCTGCCGATGCAGGGTACACGGGTTCGTGCCCCGGTCCGGGAGGATCCCGTGTGCCACGGAGCGGCTGGGCCCGTGAGCCGTGGCCGCTGGGCCTGTGCGTCCGGAGCCTGTGCTCCCCAGTGGGAGAGGCCACAGCGGTGAGAGGCCCGTGGACCGCAAAAAAAAAAAAAAAAAAAAAAGTTATTATAAAATGTTGGCTATATCCCCTGTGCTGTAAAATATTTACATTCTTGTAGCTTATTTATTTTATATAAAGTTTTTATCTCTTAAACCCCTCACCCTATCTTGCCCCTCTCCCTTCCCTCTCCCCATCAGTAACCACTAGTTTGTTCCCTATATCTGTGAATTTGTTTCTGTTTTGTTACATTCATTCATTTTTTTCTTTCCACTTTTTTAATTGACATATTGTTGATTTACAATATTGTTTTAGATGTACAACATAGTGATTCACAATTTTTAAAAGTTATACTCCAATTACAGTTATAAAATATTGGCTATATTGTCTGAACTGTACAATATATCCTGGTAGCTTATTTTATACACAGTAGTCTGTACCTCTTAATCCCCCACCCGCATGTTGCCCCTCCCCCTTCACTCTCCCCACTGGTAACCAGTAGTTTGTTCTTTGTATCTGAGTCTGTCTCTTTTTTGTCATATTCAGTAGTTTGTCTTATTTTTTAGATTCCACATATAAGTGATATTATACAATATTTGTCTTTGACTTATTTCACTAAGCATAATACACTCCAAGCCTATTCATTGTTGCAAGAGTTGCTGCAGATGGCAAGAGTTCATTCTTTTTATGGCTCAGCAGTATTCCATTGTATACATGTACACCATCTTCCTTATCCATTCACCTGTTGATGGACACCTAGGACGTTTCCATATCTTGGCTATTCTACTATTCTAAATAGTGATGCTGTGAACATTGGGGTGAATGTATCTTTTCAAATTAGTGTTTTCATTTTCTTTGGATATATACCCAGGAGTGAAGTGGAACTGCTGGACCATATGGTCGTTCTAATATTTTTACTTTTTTGAGGAAACTCCATACTGTTTCCCACAGTGGCTGCACCAATTTACATTCCCACCAACAGTGCACAAGGGTTCCCTTTTCTCCATAGCCTTACCACCATTTGTTATTTGTGGTCTTTTTGATGATAGCCAGTCTGACAGGTGTGAGATGATATCTTATTGTGGTTTTGACTTGCATGTCTCTAATGATTAACAATGTGGAGCAGCTTTTCATGTGCCTGTTGGCCATCTGTATGTCTTCTTTGGAAAATGTCTATTCAGGTCTTCTGCCTTTTTTTTTTTTTTTTTTGGCCGTGCTGTTCGGCTTACAGGATCCCAGTTCCCTGACCAGGGATCGAACCTGTGCCTCCTGAATTGGGAGCACAGAGTCTTAACCACTGGACCTCCAGGGAAGTCCCTCTACTCACTTTTTGATCGGGTTGTTTGATTTTTTTCATGTTGAGTTGTATGAGCTATTTATACATTTTGTAAATTAACCCATCAGTCGTATCATTTGCAAATATCTTCTATTTTGGTAAGCTATCTTTTTGTCGATGGTTTCCTTTGCTCTGCAACCTTGATTTGGTCCCATTTGTTTATTTTTGGTTTTGTGTCCTTTGCTTTAGGAGATGGATGCAAAAAATATTGCTATGATTTATGTCAAAGAGTGTTCTGCCTCTGTTTTCTTCTAGGAATTTTATGGTTTCTGGTCTCACATTTAGGGTCTTTAATCCACTTTTACTTTTTTTTTTTTTTTTTAATGCACCGTGTGGCTTGTGGGATCTTAGTTCCCTGACCCGGGCCCCTGGCAGGGGAAGTGCAGAGTCCTAACCACTGGACCGCCAGGGAATTCCCACACTTTGAGTTTACTTTTGTATATGGTGTGAGAAAATGCTCCAAATTCATTCTTTCACATGTAACTGTCTGGTTTTCCCAGCACCACTTACTGAAGAGACTGTCTCTTCCCCATTGCATATTGATGCTTCCTGTGTCATAGATTAATTGACCATAAGTGCATGGGTTTATTTCTGGGCTTTCTATTCTGTTTCATTGATGTGTCTGTTTCTGTTTCAGTACCATAGTGTTTTGATTACTGTAGCTTTGGTACAGTCTGAAGACAGGGAGCATGACAACTCAAGCTCTGCTCATCTTTCTCAAAATTGTTTTGGATATTGCAAGTCTTTTGTGTCTCCACAAAAGACTAAATGCCATTACTTCACAGGTGAATTATATCAAACATTTAGAGAAGAGCTAACACCCATCCTTCTCAAACTCATCCAAAAAATTGCAGAGGAAGGAACACTCCCAAACTCATTCTATGAGGCCACCATCACCCTGATACCAAAACCAGACAAAGATACTACAAAAAAAGAAAATTACACACCAATATCACTCATGAATATAGATGCAAAAATGCTCAACAAAATGCTAGCAAGTAGAATCCAACAACACATTAAAAGGATCATACACCATGATCAAGTGGGATTTATCCCAGGGATGCAAGGATTCTTCAATACACGCAAATCAATCAATGTGATACACCATATTAACAAATTGAAGAATAAAAACCATATGATCATCTCAATAGATGCAGAAAAAGCTTCTGACAAAATTCAACACCCATTTATGATAAAAACTCTCCAGAAAGTGGGCATAGAGGGAACCTACCTCAACATAATAAAGGCCATATACGACAAACCCACAGCAAACATCATTCTCAATGGTGAAAAACTGAAAGCATTTCCTCTAAGATCAGGAACAAGACAAGGATGTCCACTCTCACCACTATTATTCAACATAGTTTTGGAAGTCCTAGTCACGGCAATCAGAGAAGAAAAAGAAATAAAAGGAACACAAATTGGAAAAGAAGAAATAAAACTGTCACTGTTTGCAGATGACATGATACTATACATAGAGAATCCTAAAGATGCCACCAGAAAACCACTAGAGCTAATCAATGAATTTAGTAAAGTTTCAGGATACAAAATTAATGCACAGAAATCTCTTGCATTCCTATACACTAATGATGAAAAATCTGAAAGAGAAATTAAGGAAACACTCCCATTTACCACTGCAAGAAAAAGAATAAAATACCTAGGAATAAACCTACCTACGGAGACAAAAGACCTGTAGGCAGAAAACTATAAGACACTGATGAAAGAAATTAAAGATGATACCAACAGATGGAGAGATATGCCACGTTCTTGGATTGGAAGAATCAATATTGTGAAAATGACTATACTACCCAAAGCAACCTACAGATTCAGTGCAATCCCTATCAAATTACCAATGGCATTTTTTACGGAACTAGAACAAAAAATCTTAAAATTTGTATGGAGACACAAAAGACCCCAAATAGCCAAAGCAGTTTTGAGGGAAAAAAACGGAGCTGGAGGAATCAGACTCCCTGACTTCAGACTATACTACAAAGCTACAGTAATCAAGACAATATGGGGGCTTCCCTGGTGGCACAGTGGTTGAGAGTCCGCCTGCCGATGCAGGGGATGTGGGTTCGTGCCCTGGTCTGGGAAGATCCCACATGCCACGGAGCAGCTAGGCCCGTGAGCCATGGCCGCTGAGCCTGCATGTCCGGAGCCTGTGCTCTGCAACGGGAGAGGCCACAACAGTGAGAGGCCCACGTACCTCAAAAAAAAAAGGAAAAAAAAGAAAAAAAAAAAACAATATGGTACTGGCACAAAAACAGAAACATAGATCAATGGAACAAGACAGAAAGCCCAGAGATAAACCCACACACCTATGGTCAACTAATCTATGACAAAGGAGGCACGGATATACAATGGAGAAAAGACAGTCTCTTTAGTAAGGGTGCTGGGAAAACTGGACAGCTACATATAAAAGAATGAAATTGGAACACTCCCTAACACCATACTCAAAGTGGATTAGAGAGCTAAATGTAAAACTGGACATTATAAAACTCTTAGAGGAAAACATAGGAAGAACACTCTTTGACATAAAGCACAGCAAGATCTTTTTTGATCCACCTCCTAGAGTAATGGAAATAAAAACAAAAATAAACAAATGGGACCTAATGAAATTTCAAAGCTTTTGCACAGCAAAGGAAACCATAAACAAGACGAAAAGAGAACACTCAGAATGGGGAAAATATTTGCAAACGAATCAATGGACAAAGGATTATCTCCAAAATGTATCAACAGCTCATGCAGCTCAACATTAAAAAAACAAACAACCCAATCCAAAAATGGGCAGAGGCCTACATAGACATTTCTCCAAAGAAGACATACAGATGGCCAAGAAGCACATGAAAAGCTGCTTAACATCACTAATTATTACAGAAAGGCAAATCAAAACTACAATGAGGTATCACCTCACACCAGTTAGAATGGGCATCATCAGAAAATCTACAAACAACAAATGCTGGAGAGGGTGTGGAGAAAAGGGAACCCTCTTGCACTGTTGGTGGGAATGTAAATTGATACAGCCACTATGGAGAACAGTATGGAGGTTCCTTAAAAAACTAAAAACAGAATTACCATATGATCCAGCAATCCCACTACTGGGCCTATACCCAGAGAAAACCATAATTCAAAAAGACACATGCACCCCAATGTTCATTGCAGCACTATTTACAATAGCCAGGTCATGGAAGCAACCTAAATGTCCACCGACAGACGAATGGATAAAGAAGATGTGGTACATATATACGGTGGAATATTACTCGGCCATAAAAAGGAACGAAACTGGGTCTTTTGTTGAGACATGGATGGATCTAGAGACTGTCATATAGAGTGAAGTAAGTCAGAAAGAGAAAAACAAATATCGTATATTAACGCGTATATGTGGAACCTAGAAAAATGGTACAGATGAACCAGTTTGCAGGGCAGAAATTGAGACACAGATGTAGAGAACAAACGTATGGACACCAAGGGGGGAAAGTGGTGGTGGGGTGATGAATTGGGAGATTGGGATTGACATGTATACACTGATGTGTATAAAATTGATGACTAATAAGAACATGTTGTATAAAAAAATAAAATTCAAAAAACAAAAGACTAGGGCTTCCCTGGTGGCGCAGTGGTTGAGAGTCCGCCTGCCAATGCAGGGGACACAGGTTCGTGCCCCGGTCTGGGAAGATCCCACATGCTGCAGAGCGGTTGGGCCCGTGAGCCATGGCCGCTGAGCCTGTGCGTCCGGAGCCTGTGCTCCGCAACGGGAGAGGCCACAACGGTAAGAGGCCCATGTACCACAAAAAAAAAAAAAGACTAAATGCCATTAGTATTTTGATAGGGATTGCACTGAATCTGTAGATTGCCTTGGGTACTATGGTCATTTTAATAATATTAATTCTTCAAATCCAAGAACATGGAATATTGTTCCATCTGTTTGTGTCCTCTTCAATTTCTTTCATCAGTGTCTTATAGTTTTCGAAGTACAGGTCTTTTACTGCCTTAGATTTATTCCTTTTCTTTTTGATGCGATTGTAAGTGAGTTTCCTTAATTTCTCTTTCTGATAGTTTGTTGTTGGTGTATAGAAATTCAACAGATTTCTGTGTATTAATTTTGTATCCTGCAACTTTACTGAATTTATTGATGACCTCTAGTAGCTTTTTGGTGGCATCTTCAGGGTCTTCTATGTAACATGTCGTTTGCAGTGACAGTTTTACTTCTTCCTTTACAATCTGGATTCCTTTCTTTTTCTTCTGATTGCTGTGGATACAACTTCCAATACTATGCTGAATAAAAGTGGTGAGAGTGGGTGTCCTTGTTCCTGATCTTGAGGATATGCTTTCAGCTTTCCACTGCTGAGTATGATGTTAGCTGTGGGCTTATCATATATGGCCTTTATTATGTTGAGGCATGTTCCACCCACTTTGTGAAGAGTTTTTATCATAAATGGATGTTGAATTTTGTCAAAAGCTTTATCTGCACCTATTGAAATGATCTATAATTTTTATTCTTCAATTTGTTAATGTGGTATATCACACTGATTTGTGGATTGAAACATCCTTGCATCCCTGGAATAAGCTCCCAGTTGATCATGGTGTGTATTTTTAATGTATTGGTGCATTCAGTCTGCTAGTATTTTGTTGAGGATTTTTGTATCTATGTTCATCAGTGATACTGGCCTGTAATTTTATTTTTTGTGATATCTTTGGTTTGGTATCAGGGTGATGCTGGCTTCATAGAATGAGTTTAGGATCACTCCTTCCTCCGCAATTTTTTTGAATAGTTTGAGAAGGATAGGTGTTAACTCTTCTCTAAACATTTGGTAGAATTCACCTGTGAAGTGATCTGGTCCTGGACTTTTGTTGGAAGTTTTTTTAAATTACTGATTCATTACCGGTAATTGGTCTGTTCATATTTTCTATTTCTTTCTAATTCATCTTGGGAGATTATACGTTTCTAGGAATTTATTCTCTGCTTCTGGGTTGTCCATTTTATTGGCATATAGTTTTCATAGAAATCTCCTTTGATCCTTTGTATTTCTGTAGTATCAGTTGTAACTTCTCCTTTTTCTGATTTTATCGCCTTAGGCCCTCTCTCTTTTCTTCTTTTTTTTTTTTTTGCGCGGTACGTGGGCCTCTCACTGCTGTGGCCTCTCGTGCCGCGGAGCACAGGCTCCGGACGTGCAGGCTCAGCAGCCATGGCTCATGGGCCCAGCCGCTCTGCGGCATGTGGGATCTTCCCGGACTGGGGCACGAACCCGTGTCCCCTGCATCGGCAAGCAGACTCTGAACCGCTGCGCCACCAGGGAAGCCCTCTCTTTTCTTCTTGATAAGTTTGGCTAAAGGTTTATCAATCTTGTTTATCTCTTCTTACTTTCATTGATCTTTTCAATTTTTTTTAGTCTCTATTTCATTTATTTCTGCCCTAATCTTTATTACTTCTTTCCTCTACTAACTTTGGGTTTGTTTGTTCTTCGTTTTCTAGTTCCTTTAGGTGTAAGGGTAGGTTGTTTGAGATTTTTATTTCCTGAGGTAGGCTCCTATTGCTATAAACTTCCCTCTTAGAACTGCCGTTGCTGCATCCACAGATTTTGGATTATTGTTTTCATTTGGTCTCCAGATAATTTTTATTTCTTTTTTCATTTCTTCAGTGATCCATTGGTTGTTTAGCAGCATATTGTTCAGCCTCCACTTGTTAGTTTTTTTTGCAGTTTTCTTCTTGTATTTGATTTCTACTCTCATAGCACTGTGGCTGGAAAAAATGCTTGATATGATTTCAATTTTCTTAAATTTACTAACACTTGGTTTGTGGCCTAGCATGTAATATATCCTGGAGAATGTTCCATATGCACTTGAAAAGAATTTGTATTCTGCTGCTTTTGGAGGAATGTTCTCCATATAAACCCATTTGGTCTAATGTGTCACTTAAGGCCAGTGTTTCCTTATTGACTTCTTGTCTGATGTGTCCATTAATATAAGTGAAATATTAAGGTTCCCTACTATTATTGTGTTAGTGTCAATTTCTTCCTTTATGTCTGTTAATATTTTCTTTATATATTCAGGTGTTCCTATGTCTGGATGCATGTATGTTTACAATTGTTATATCTTCTTACTGGATTGATCCCTTGATCATTATGTAATGTCCTTCTTTGTCTCTCGTTACAGTCTTTGTTTTAAAGTCTGTTTTGTATGATATACGTATTGCTACCCAGGTTTCTTTCGATTTCCATCTGCATGGAACACCTTTTTCCATCCCCTCACTTTCAGTCTGTGTGTGTGTCTTTAGATCTGAAGTGAGTCATATATAGGCAGCATATATATGGGTCTTGTTTTTGTATCCATTCAGGCACTCTATGTCTTTTGATTGGGGCACTTAGTCCATTTACATTTAAAGTAATTATTGATAGGTATGTACTTATTGCCATTTCATTAGTTGTTTGGGGGTTGTTTTTGTAGTTCTTTTTGTTCCTTTCTTCTTTTGTTCTCTTCCCTTATGATGTGATAACTATCTTTGGTGTTATGTTTGAATTCTTTTCTCTTTTTTGTATATCTATTATAGATTTTTGGTTTGTGGTTACCATGAGGTTTATATATAGCAATCTATATATATATATATATATATGTGGTTATTTTAAGTTGCTGATCTCTTAAGTTCAAATGTATTTTTACTCCCCTCCCACCCCGTTAGTTTTTGACATCATATTTTACAACTTTTTGTTTTGTGTACCCCTTACTTACTTATTGTAGATATGGGTGATTTTACTGTCTTTTTTTGTGTGTGTGTGGTACACGGGCCTCTCACTGCTGTGGCTTCTCCTGCTGCAGAGCACAGGCTCCAGATGTGCAGGCCCAGTGGCCATGGCCCACGGGCCAGCCGCTCCGTGGCATGTGGGATCTTCCCGGACCGGGTCACGAACCTGTGTCCCCTGCATTGGCAGGCGGACCCTCAACCACTGCGCCACCAGGGAAGCCTTTTCTAGTGTATTTTTCATTTCAGTTATTTTCATCCATTTGGTTCTTCCCTACATCTTCTATCTTCTCTCTGTTAATCTTCTCGCTATGTTCATCCATTCTTCTCCCAAGTTCCTTGATCATCTTTATGATCATGACCTTCAACTCTTTATCAGGTAGTTTGCCTATCTCCACTTCACTTAGTTCTTCTTCTGGGGTCTTAACTTGCTCCTTTGATTGGAACATGCTCCTCTGTTGCTTCATTTTGCCCAATTTGCTGTTTTTATTTCTGTGTACCTGGTAGGTTCATTATGTTTCCTGACCTTAGAGAAATGGCCTTTCGTAGGAGATGTCCTATGCATCCCAGCAGTTCACTTCCCTCTGGTCACCACAGCTATATGCTCTAGGGCTGCCCCATATTGTGTGGGCCCTTCTGCTGTGGTGGGGCTGACTAGGCGTAGGTGGCCCAGTAGGCGTGGCTGGCCCCTGGTCTGGTTAGTTGCCAGGCTCTGCCTTGTGCAGTGGCTGCCAGCCACTGGTTGGCAAGATCTTCATTTTTTATAAGCTCTATAGGGGGTTCCTATGAACATCCAGGTTTGGCAACCAATGGTTAAAAGGATGTTTGTTTATTTATTCAACTACTAGGTGCTGAGTCCCAGGCATTTACACAGTGCCATGAGTTCAGCTGTCTTGGTCCCTCCCCCCAGCATCTGCTTTCCCAGCTCTCACCAGCTCGTCTCAAAGCCAAGTCCTCTACTTATCCACTGGATCCCACTTCCTCTCACGTTCTCAAGGACATAACTTTAAGGTTCTTCCCCCTGCCTGCTATATTATCAAGTTTTATTTCTCTGCTGGATCATTCCCATTAGAATACAAACATATGGGGCTTCCCTGGTGGCACAGTAGTTGAGAATCTGCCTGCCAATGCTGGGGACATGGGTTCAATCCCTAGTCTGGGAAGATTCCACGTGCCGCGGAGCAACTAAGCCCGTATGCCACAACTACTGAGCCGGTGCTCTACAGCCTGTGTGCCACAGCTACTTAGCCGCATATCACAACTACTGAAGCCCATGCGCCTAGAGCCCGTGCTCCGCAACGAGAAGCCACCGCAATGAGAAGCCTGCACACCACAACGAAGAGTAGCCTCTGCTCACCGCAACTAGAGAAAAGCCCGTGCACAGCAACGAAGACCCAATGCGGCCAAAAATAAATAAATTTATTTAAAAAAAAAAAGAATACAAACATACTTTTATTTTCTCCCATTCTTTAAAAAAACAAAACAAAAACCTCTTGTCTTCCACTGGACAAATTGGGAACAATCTGAACATTGAAAATAATCACTATCCTAACTAATTGTAATATAAAACATAAATAAAAACCTTAAGCCCATAATGATACTCAAAAACAGAAAGAATTAAAACAAAAAACCTCCTTGGTCACTACTATGGCACCTACTCCATAACTATTTACTCTGGAAATACAGGAAAATAATTAAGGTTTATCCAGCCTGATTAAGATGAACTTCAGCTCATGCAGTTAATAAAGGAAAGCTCTTCTTTACCGAAAAAACACACCCAAATTAGATTAATTGATTCAGACCAGACAAGCATCATAACTGGCTACTAGAAGCATTAGGTTAAAGGTTTTTTGGGAAGAGGGTATCCCATAAATCACTTGCTGACTGCAAAGAAGAAAATGTACTTTTAAAAGGAGAGATTAAAAAATAATAATAAATAAATAAATAAATAAATAAATAAAAGGAGAGATTATCTGTTACCACCTTAATCAAGTGATCAAATTTGTTCTAGATAATATAGGGTCAATCTGACATTAAATGCCTCCTAATGAGATGTAATTTGTTGAGATATATATACATCTCAACAAAATAAATATATAGTTATAGTTGATTTTTTTTGGGCTGTGCCACGTGGCTTGTGGGATTTTAGTTCTCCAACGAGGGATCAAACCCAGGCCCTTGGCAGTGAAAGTGCTGAGTCCTAACCACTGGACCACCAGGGAATTCCTATAGTTGATTATATATATGCATACATATATATTCCTAGAAGAAAACAGAAAGAGGCAGAAAAAAAATCTTGAAGAAATAATGGTCAAATATTCCCTAAACTTCGTGAAAGACATAAATTTACGTACTCAAGAAGCTCAGAGAACCCCAAGCAGCATAAATTCAAAGAAGGGGCTTCCCTGGTGGCGCAGTGGTTAAGAATACTCCTGTCAAGCAGGGGACACGGGTTCGAGCCCTGGACAGGGAAGATCCTACATGCCGTGGAACAACTAAGCCCGTGTGCCACAACTACTGAGCCTGAGCTCTAGAGCCCGCAAGCCACAACTACTAAAGCCTGTGCTCATAGAGCCCCTGCTCCACAACAAGAGAAGCCAGGACAATGAGAAGCCTGCACACCGCAACGAAGAGTAGCCTGCACTCGCCACAACTAGAGAAAGCCCGCACACAGCAACAAAGACACAACACAGCCCCAAATAACTAAGTAAATAAATAAATAAATTCAAAGGAGACCACATCTAAGTACATAAACCATCAACTGTGAAAATCCAAATATAAGAAAAGAAGTGTTAAAAAGCAGCCAGGGACTCCCCTGGTGGCGCAGTGGTTAAGAATCTGCCTGCCAACGCAGGGGACATGGGTTTGAGCCCTGGTCCAGGAAGATCCCACATGCTGCAGAGCAACTAAGCCTGTGCACCACAGCTACTGAGCCTGCACTCTAGAGTCCACGAGCCACAACTACTGAAGCCCATGTGCCTAGAGCCCATGCTATGCAACAACAGAAGCCACCACAGTGAGAAGCTGGCACACCACAGCGAAGAGCAACCCCTGTTCGCCACAACTAGAGAAAGCCTGCGCGGCAACGAAGACCCAGCGCAGCCAAAAATAAATAAATAAATTTATTTTAAAAAAAAAGAAAAGTAAAAGAGGGCTTCCCAGGTGGTGCAGCAGTAAAGAATCCGCCTGCCAATGCAGGGCACACAGGTTTGAGCCCTGGTCCAGGAAGATCCCACATGCTGCGGAGCAACTAAGCCCATGCACCACAACTATTGAGCCTGCGCTCTAGAGCCCGCAAGCCACAACTTATGAAGCCCATGTGCCACAACTACTGAAGCCTGCACGCCTAGAGCCCATGCTCCACACCAAGAGAAGCCACTGCAATGAGAAGCCCGTGCACTGCAACAAAGAGTAGCCCCTGCTCTCAGCAACTAGAGAAAACCTGTGTGCAGCAGTGAAGACCCAATGCAGCCAGAAGTTAAATAAATGAATAAATAAATTTATTTTTAAAAAAAGTAAAAGAATTTGTCATCAGCAGAACTGCACTACAAAAAGTACTAAGGAAAAATTTCCAGGTTAAAGGGAAGTGATGGAAACTGGATGTTCGGGAAGAAATGAAGAGCACCGGAAACAGTAAATATACGAGTAAGTATAAAAGACTATTCTTTCCTCTTAATTTCTGTAAGATAAAAATTATATGGTTATATTGTGGAGTTTATAAAGTATGTAGATGAAACAAATATGACAACTATTGCATAAAAGGTGGAGGAGAGGGTCGCAAAGTTTGCACATTTTCTAGGAAGCTGACTGTGAAAAGTTAATGATGCATATTGTAATCCCTAGAGCAACCACTGGGGGGGAAAAACAAAGCAATTACATGTAGCTGAAATAACAACAGACAAAGTCAAATGGAATTAAAAAAAATTTTCAACTGTTCAAAAGACAGGAAAGAAGGAAGAGAGGAACAAAAAACAGAAGGGTAAAACAGAAAAAAAAAAAAAGTAAAATGGTAGACCTAAATCCAACCTTAGCAAAAATTATTAACTATTAATGAACTAAACACTCCAATTAAATTCTCAGCTCTCATCTTGCCTAGCCTATAAGCAAAATTTGTCACAGCTGATTATTCTTTCCCTGAATCATTTTCTTCTCCTGGCTCCTAGGACACCACATTCATTTATTTTTCTTCCTACCTCACAAGCTGTGCTCCTGTTCAGTGCCCTGCCTCAGAACTGAGAACTGAGTCCAGAAATAGCCCTGGGACTCAGTGCTTGATCCTCCTCTTTCTTAGAACTCCCTTGGCCTAGTTTCAAAGTCCAATTCTGCCCACTCTTGGCCCAGACCTGTCTCCTCAACTCCTTATATCTACTGGCGTGTTCACTATCTCCACCCAGATGTCTAACAAACAACTGTCCACCTCGTCGGACATGTCCACACAACTTATTTTGCCCTAAATCTACTCTACCCTGAGTAACCAGCCCTATTTCAAGTGAAGAGCATGAATCCCTTTGATTGCTCACATCAAAAGCCTGGAGTTATCATAAACTCCTCTTTTTCTCTCACACCCTGCATTCAGTTCATCAAGTAATTGATCCTATTGGTTCTACCTCCAAAATACATCCAGAGTGCAACTACTACTCATACAACCTTGGTCCCGGCTACCATCACCTCTTGCCTAGATTACTGAACAGGCCTCTGCATCCATCTCCCTGCTTCTATCCTAGGTCTTTACAATCTGTTCTGAGTACAGCAACCAAATGATTCTTTTAAAATAGAAGTCAGAGGGAATTCCCTAGCAGTTCAGTGGTTAGGACTTGGCGCTTTCACTGCGGTGGCCTGGTTCAATCCCTGGTCAAGGAACTAAGATCCCACAAGCCACGCAGTGCGGCCCCAAAAATAAATAAAACAGAAGTCAGATAGTATAACCGTTCATCAAAACCCTGCAGTGGCTCCCCATGTCACTCAGAGTAAACGCTAAATCCTCACACTGGCTTTATTTATATTTATTTATTTATTTATTTATTTTTTGCGGTACACGGGCCTCTCACTGTTGTGGCCTCTCCCGTTGCAGAGCACAGGCTCCGGACGCGCAGGCTCAGCGGCCATGGCGCATGGGCCCAGCCGCTCCGCGGCATGTGGGATCCTCCCGGACCGGGGCACGAACCCGTGTGCCCTGCATTGGCAGGCAGATTCTTAACCACTGTGCCACCAGGGAAGCCCCTCTCACACTGGCTTTAAAAGGCCCCACATGATCTGGTCTCCATTTCCCCTCTAACCTCACCCGGTACTGCTCTCCTTCTCACCTGTCCCCAGATGCAGTGGCTTCTTTGCTGTCCTTTAACTCATCAGACATATTCTTGCCTGAAGGCCTTTACACTCGTTCTTCCCTCTGCCTGGTACTCTTCTCCATATATCCACATGGCAAACTCCCTTACCTTCCCCTTGCTTGGATAGACGCCATCTTCTTAATAGGGCCTCTCTTAATAACCATCCTAGAACTCCTGGTTAGTTTACCCTACTCTACTTTTATTTATGGATTTATCACTGGGCAAAAACATATACTGGACCACTTACTTATTATGTATATTTTAACTTATCTGTCTCCCCTACTGCAATGTATATTCCACAAGGGGAGGGTTCTTTGTCTCTTTCATTCTCGACTGTATCTCCATAACTGAATGAATGAACGCTAAGTGCCAAAGAGGAGGAGATAAAATGCCTCGTGCAGTAGCAGGGGGCACCAGGGGAGCAGAGAGGCCTTCCCGTGCGTGGGCTCTGCCTACCTCCCTCCAGTCTTATCCTGTACCTTTCTCTTCCTGTTCATTGCTTTCCAGCTGCACTGGCCTTCTTGATTCTTTTTTTTTAATTTTAAAAAAAATTTATCTATTTGGTTGTGTTGGGTCTTCCTTGCTGCACGCAGGCTTTCTCTAGTTGCATTGAGCAGGGGCTATTCTTCGTTGCAGTGCGCAGGATTCTCATTGCAGTGGTTTCTCTTGTTATGGAGCTCGGGCTTTAGGCGCATGGGCTTCAGTAGTTGTGGTGCACGTGCTTACTTGCTCCGCGGCCTGTGGGATCTTCCTGGACCAGGGATCGAACCCGTGTCCCCTGCATTGGCAGGCGGATTCTTAACCACTGTGCCACCAGGGAAGTCCCCTGATTCTTTAATACAGCAAGACTGTCCCATCATAGGGCCTTTGCACTAGCTGTCCACACTGCCTAGACAACTCTTACCCTCTCCTTTGAACGGCTGGATCCCTCTTCTTTGCATGGTTGGATCCTTCTTGTAGTTCATGTCTCTGCTTAAATATCAAGTCTTCAGAGCAGGATTCCCTGCCACCCAATCTGATATACCTCCTCCATGACTTTCTGAACACCTCATCCTACTTTAATTCTCAGTATAGCCCTTATCAGTACCTGAAAATTTCTTCTCAATTCTTTTTAACAGTTGTCCTCACCCACACTATTAAATTCCATACTACAAAGTAAGCTCCACAAAATAGACTTAACTGTGCTATTCATCACCATATCCCCAGCGCCTACGACAGTGCTTGACAAGGAACAGGTGCTCAATTAACACTTATTGAGTGGATGGAGGCAGGTGAACTTGACCCTATGGGTGGATTCACTCTTCTCTTCCAAAGGGCATCAAGCTGTCCCTGGGGACCTTTAGGATGCCAATCCACAGGGAAGAGAAGGCTCCTGTTTTTGAAGTTAAGGGGAGAAAGAATCTCACCTCTGAATGGTTTCTTCCTGTTCCTTAACCATGTGTGCCAACTGCTGGAAGATGGAGCCCAGCTCAACAATTGTGGACTCAATATTCTGCATGGTGTCTGCCCGGCTCTGGATGTAGGAATCCTTCAGAGGAGAGACAGCATACATGAGCACTGGGAGCTTCTGCAGGGGAGGGCCTGCCTCTTCAGGACCCTCCAGTTTGCCATTCCACCCATGGCACATTCCAAACACTTGCTTGTGACCACAGAGGAAAACAGAGGAGCAACTCCTCCCAAGCTCAGAGCGTGGATACCTGCTCATCAATGAGCTGCAGTTGCTGGCTGGTCCTAGAGTCCATCATGTCAATGGCCACGTCCCCAGAGGCTCGAGACTCTGCCCCCAAAACCACAGCACCGCCTCCTGGGGGAAGAAAGAAGACATGGCACTTCTTAGTGGTTAAAAGGTTCAAAGCCCACATGCTCTGGATTTGAATCCCAGCTCTGGCACTTACTAGCCTTGTGACCCTGGACAAGTCATTTAACCTCTCTGAGCCTCAGTTTCCTCACCTGTAAAATGGGGGATAATAATAGTTGCTTTCTCAAAAGGTGGTTGTGAAAATTAAATGACAGAATGGGAATACAACGAGTAAGTGCAAAAAAAATTAGAAACTGTCATTCTTCTGAACATGATTGAGTTCACCCCCAACACTGAGAATGCTGGAGACTAGGTGTGGATCATAAATCCCAGCAATCAGGTCTGACCTCTGAGAGAAAAAGCCTAGCAACCTCCTTGGCCCTCCATTCTCCTACCCAACCCCTGCCTTTGGAAGATACCAGAACCAGAGTAACTAAGCCTTATCCCTCAGGGCTTCCTGTATTGCCTGTGACTTACCTAGGTGGTTGGGGGCAAGGGGCAGGGCTGACACGGGTGCCCGGGAGAACTGCTCCCGCCGGCTCCTCTGCTGCTTCAGGTTCTAGGGTTGGGGAAGAAATGCAAAGGTCCTGAGGCCGCTGGAAAGTGGGCACATTGAAGAGATTCCTCCTGTGACCCTGTTGCCCTTGCCCTTCCACTTGTCCCCTTCCCACTTCCCTCTGGGGCCCTCACCCCTGATTCCTATCCCTCCTACACAGATTCTTCTCACCTCTGTCCTCACTTCTAAAACTGATTTGAAGTCATTGGACATGGAGGCCAGTTTTGACTGAAAGAAAAGGAGAGAAGGTCAGCCAGAGAAGACAACGCCTTCCCCCTTCTGCCTCCCCCTCTCCCGGGTAACCCACCTGCAGGGAGACCACGATGGTGTTGGAATGGGTTTGCAGGTGCCGGCCGCTCTGGCTGCCCTTGGCTCTCACGAAATCTTGAAGCTGGGCGATTTGTTTGTTAAGGCTATTGATGTCCTGGTGAAAGAGCCAACAGAAAAACTGAGTATCAACCATGGGGTCCTCAGCCAGCATCTCTCCCACATGGACATCTCTGGCAGGGATGGCAGGGTGGACATGACTAGCAGGGGTGATGGTATCTTGGACAGACCAGAAGGGCCTGCTGGGATAGTCCAAGCTCTGGAGTTTGCTCAGGCTCAGTGCCTGCGGGGTAGAGCCAGAAAGAGGTGAAATACGGCCCCGTCCATTCGTAAAGACCTGAGGTGTTTACTCCCTCCACCCTGCTGTCCTACCCCCACTGTGAGGCCATGCTCGTGGCCATAGAACCCTTCAAAAGGCCAAAATCTCAGACCCAGAGCATGCTGAGCAACAAAGCATCTGTGCCGTACTCAGGAGACGGGAAGAGTCAAAGGCACCATGGCTTCCCAGAAGCATCAACGAAATGCTTTTTATATACAGAATTCGTTTTAAAAATTACTATTGCAAAAGAGTGAAAGATGTGACTTCTCTAACATTATACACGATGAATTAGTAGCACAGCCAGGCTTTCTACACCAGGCCAATGGATTATCTGCTTCCCAATCCTGCCTGCCAAGGGGCTCGTGAGACAAGGGAGATGAAGGAGGCGGCTGGGAGTGGCAGAGAAAGCTTGCCACTCCAGGACAGCAAAGTCCAGGGAAGGACCAGAAAAAGAAGAGGAGGAGGAAGAGGTCAAAAATAGTGAGCTCAAGATACAGGCTAGGAAAAAAACTAGATTAGGGACTTCCCGGGTGGTACAGTGGTTAAGAATCCACCTGCCAATGCAGGGGATGCGGGTTCGAGCCCTGGTCCGGAAGAACCCACGTGCCACGGAGCAACTAAGCCCGTGAGCCTCAACTACTGAGCCTGCGCTCTAGAGCCCTCGAGCCACAACTACTGAGCCCACATGCCACAACTACTGAAGCCCGCGCTCCTAGAGCCCGTGCTCTACAACAAGAGAAGCCACCGCAATGAGAAGCCCACACTGCAACGAAGAGTAGCCCCCGCTTGCTGCAACTAGAGAAAGCCCGCGCGCAGCAACAAAGACCCAACGCAGCCAAAATATAAATAAATAAATAAAAGTCTTTAAAAACCCAAAAAACTAGATTAGGCAACTTCTAGAGTCCCTCCAATAGCACCCCAGTTAGTAGCCCTCCAATCAGTATCCTAGCCCCAAAGATTCTCTCGAGACCCCTGGACGATTTCTGCTGCTGACTGCTCTGTCCCTTTGGAGTTAATGGAGCCTGCTCACAGCCATGTGTCCAAAACTGCATTCCAGGCTTTTCCCCCATAAAATATCCTCCCCCAATAGCTTAGAAAATGGCACCACTCCCCACTTAGTTGCCCAAGCTAGAAGCTTCTAAGTCACATACTGACATCTCCTTAACCCAACCTATATGCCACAGCACAACCATAACCTACACTGAGCGTTTACTACATACTCAGCACTTTATGAACAGAACAGCAGTCTCGGGTTTGATTACTGTGCACACTTACTGTGCTAAGCAGCTTATGACTTTCTCTTAACATAGAAAACAACTCTTAATTTCCCCCCCAGAGCTATTCCCCCTTCCTTCTTTGCCACTTTGGTAAATGGCACCACCGCTCACCAGGTGCTCAAACAAAAACCTTAAGAAGTCATCCTCAATTCCTCTCTGTTCCCTTAAGCCACAAGGAACCCACAAAGAACCCAGCTGATTCCAACATATACTCTGAATGTGTCCACTCATCTCCTTCTCTAACAAAGCCACCCTAGTCCAAACTGTCCTCTCTCTAAAAATTGCCCAGAGCCTCCTAAGTGATCTTCCTTTTAGAATTTGCCCCCTACAATCCACTTTCTACACACCAACCAGAGTGATCTTCTAAACCAAAAACAGTGCACGTCATTCCCCTGCTTCAAAATCTTCCAAGGGCTTCCCACTAAATTTAGTACACGATCCAAATTCCTTACCTGGCTTACACGGGCCATGTGGTCTCGCCCCCCTCACTCCTCTGACCTCACCCCCCCACAGGCCTCCTTCTCACTGGCTGTGCTGCAGCCATACTGGCCTGTTTCACAACCTTTCCCATCAAGGTTGCCCAGGCCTCGGGGCCTTTCCCTTTGCTATTCCCACTTTCTGGAATGTGCCCCCGTCAGATCTTTGGATGACCAACTTTCTCCTTACCATTCAGGTCTCCGTGTCCCTTCCTCAACCAAACCATCCTAGATCACCCCATGTAAAGTAGGCCCCTACCCTGAGGAACTCACTCACATCATTTCTTTAATCGGATGTGCCACTACCTGAAACTGTCTTTTCTGTTTGCTTGTATAGTGTCTAGTTCACCCATTCAGCAAGGAAGTTCCCAAGGGCAGGGACCGCATTTGTCTCGTTCACCGCTGAATCCCCAGAACCAGGCAGCCAAAGTCACTCAATAATGTGAGTGATTGAAAAAATAAACTAATAAATCCTCATAACAACCCTGTGAGGTGGGTACTGTTATTATCCCCTTTCTATTTATAAGGGAACTGAAGCTCAGAGTAGTTAGGCAGCTAACCCAAGGTCACACCATAATTGGTGAGCCTGGGGTTTGAAGTCTGTCTAAATCCAGTCAGTGGTTCTTAAATGCCTACGCAATAATGCCCCAGTAATTAACGGAACCCTCTCTTTTCTACTCAGCACAGCATCTCCTGAATGTGTCTGCCCTTTGGCCTCTGCCATGATCATCTTCATACTGGAGGACTGCACAAGCCTCCCCGCTAGCCTCTCTGACCGTTCGTGCTCCAGGGTGTTCCCTTTTCCCCCATGGTCGTTCAATTCCTCATTTTATTCTTACGACATTGTTCCAGGAAAGAAACAAATAACACCTGCTAGAACTGCTATACTAGGGTCTTGCAGACAGAACTGGAATCCAGGTTCTAACCGTCTTTGCAGCCCACACACTTCAGAGTGATTCCACACTCCTCAGCAAGCCCCCATGGCGATCTTCACAGACAGCTACCAGTCTACCTTTTCAGCCTCATTTGCTGCCAATCACTCATTCGATCAACAAGTACTGAGTACCTGCTACATGCCAGATACTGTTACAGGCATTTAGGATACATCCATGAACAAACAGAAAGAAAAATCTCTGCTCTTATGGCATTAGCACTTTTTTTTTCTTTTTTTGAGGAAGATGAGGTAAGTGGGAGGAAACAAACAATAAACAGTTAGTTATAGAGACCAGTAGAATGTAACAAGTGCTATAAAAAAGAAAACAGAGCAAGATAAGGGAGATCAGAGTTGGGTGCTGGGGTATTAAACAGCATGGTGACAGTAGGCCTCCCTGAGCAGGTGATATCTGAGCAAAAACTTGAACTTTCCCTTTTATAAGACATGCCTCTGCACACACTGTTTCCTTTGTCTGGCACGTTCTTCCACTGCTTCTCCACAAGCCTTGAAACCAGCTCAGATGTCACATCCTCAATAAAATCCTTCCCAGTGTCCCCAGACTATCTCATTCATCTTTTTCATAAGATCTTTTCTGTACCACTTGCCTCCTATTCATTGTAAGTGTGAGTTTATGGGGCTGGATACCTCTTCTAGACAATAAGCCCTTGAAGGCAGGTGTCTTGCCTCGTAATGTTTGTGTGGCAAGTGCCCAGCACAGTGCTTTGTACACAGTAGATGATCACTGACCCAGTGGGTGAGTGGGATGTTTGGGGCTGGCTCTAGAAACTTTTCTCTGGGACCCTAGAGCAAGGAAAATGATGGAAGTGATCCAATTGAAATGCTGGGCTCTCCCGATTGCTAGTCACTCACCTGTTTGATAATATAAGTTAGCTCCTCAATTTCCACTGCTTTATCATCAAAGAGGGACTTGCGCTTTGCCACTGCAGAGACAAACAAGAAGCCACGAAAGGTGAGGTCGAAGACCAGGCTCAGGGAGTATGGTTCCTCCGCCCTCCTGGGTTCACTGCCCCAGTTCTGAAAGGCCCCGAGAACACTCACAGATTGTCAGCTTCTCCAGCTTGGCAAATGTGTTGCTGAGGTCTTTCCCAATGCGCCTGCAAACGAGCATTAATGGGAACACTGCGGGAAGGGAAGGAGAGGGCCTTTCCCACATTAGCACGAGCACAACCAATCCCAGTCCTCACGGCCAAGGTCCCCACAGGCAAGGCTACCTCTCCTCAGACACTGGTCATCCCATCACATAACTTCTCTCAACTCACTTGGCCATGAGGGTGAATTCACTGCGCTGCCGGACAGCACGCAGAGTTGGCTTGTTTGTCTGGATTCCATTCTGAAAAGCAACGTCAAGAGGTAAAACTTTAGTTTTCCCTCCCCAGTTCCAGCTTTCACTGTTCCTCAGGTGTGTCTACTAAACCCACCTTCTAACACTAGTGGCATCCTCCACCAGACGGTCCATACAGGTAGACCTGGGTTCAAATCTAGGTGCCACCTCTTACTACATGGGGGGTTTGGGGCAAGTTGCTTAAACCATTCTGAATCTCTACTTCCTCTTCTGTAAAAGGAAGACAATCCACACACCTCTTGTTCTTGCTAAGATTAAAAAACCTAAGGGTTGGGGCTTCCCTGGTGGCGCAGTGGTTGAGAGTCCGCCTGCCGATGCAGGGGACACGGGTTCGTGCCCCGGTCCGGGAAGATCCCACATGCCGCAGAGCGGCTGGGCCCGTGCGCCATGGCCGCTGAGCCTGCGCGTCCGGAGCCTGTGCTCCGCAACGGGAGAGGCCACAACAGTGAGAGGCCCGCGTACCGCAAAAAAACAAACAAACAAACAAAACCTAAGGGTTGTAAATTATTTTAGCCAAATACCAGGTCCATTCTAAGCACTAAATAAATGGCAACTAGTATTACCATTCTATTCCTCCAATCCGGGAATCAGAGAGAATAAATGTAAAACTCCTGGAGATTGTACAGAAGAGCAGCTAACAAGAGCTGACCAGTAAAAATATTTTAAATTACATTTATTCAGGTTCTACTTGGATTCAGAAAGTCTGGACCAAAACAAATCTAATTTTTAAAAAAGCACTCCAAAGTGCTTTTGATTAAAACTACTTATTTAAAAACCTTCCTTCATTTTACAGATACAAAACCTGAGATCCAACTAGATTAACTTCTGTGTTGTCACAGAGCAAACTTGGTAAAATTATACTGGAACTAGAATTCAAAGTGCTTGTCTCTGAGCTAAAAGCTCTTTCGAGAACCTGTTCCTTGTCCAAACCAAATATACTTGCAGTCACCTCTTGCCCTGAGATATTCCTTCCAGAACAGCAACGCTACACTCAGGGAACTCCTGGTTTAAAAAAAAAAAAAAGCCTAGATCCTTGCCTCTACATTAGCTAGCCCACCTCTTCTCTGTTGCTTGGTAGATCCTACCACCCTCCCCAAGCTGGACCAGTTCTCCATCGGGCTCCCCCCAAGAATTACTTCAGCCAACGGTGCTGGAGCACCGACTCTCCCAGGTCTGAGTATGAGTCACTCTTGCCTTTCCCACTCCAGGTCCTTACCTGACGGCTCTGCAGGGACTTGCAGGCAGACAGGAACTCCTGGGTCCGATCCCGGCAGGACATGGTGTCGGGATGGGGAGGGACCAGGGTCACTGGGGGGGGCAGAGGGGCGATGTCGCTGCTGCTACTGCCAGCAGTTGCAGGGGACAGGACCTGTGTCTTTGAGAGACCCAGGTAGACACCCTGATCCGTGTTCTTAGACCCGTAGCGTTTCCGCGGGATCATTGAGACGCATAACCTTGGACTGTGGTGGAGGGGAGAGTGTCATTCCCCAGGCAGCCTCCTTCCCCACAAATCCCCCCCAACCAGCAGATCCTCGGGGTCCCTTTGCACTTGGCACGGACTTCCGCGCCCGAAGCCACACGCAGATCCTGGGGCCGACCCGCAGCGGGTAGGACCCCGCTTCTTCTCTGTCCCAAGCCGTCCCGTTCCTCAGACTCCTCTTCCAACTTGGTTCTGGCGGCCAGAGCGCGGGCCGGGGCCCTGAAGTAAAGGCAGGGCCAGAGCCAGGTCCTGTGGCTCCGAAGCTCCAGCCCGGCCCGTGCAACTGCCCTAGGCCCTAACTGGGCCCTCTCGTATCCACGGGTTCCTCCGACTCGTCAGGGAGAAACGGTGACGGACCTCCAGAGAGGGACACACTTCGGTGGGCGGAGGGGGAAAATCTCTAGGTGTTTATTTGAAGCAGGAAGTACCACCCTCGCCTCACCTAAGTCCCACCGTCTGGAGGACTGCAACCACTGATTAGCTAAGACCGACGTCTTTCTCAACAGGGGCTTTCCTGATTGGACGGCGACGTATTCGCTCACTTCGAGCCGGGCCGGCAGGACTTGCCCGCTTGCCCCTGGCTCCCTTCCCCTCAGCCCGCGCCGTCCCCGGAAAGAGCTGCCCAGAGCAGACACTGCGCTCAGACCTCTCTTAGAGCGTGTCCTACCTCCTCTTTGCCGCCTGGCGCCGCCGCCGCTACCGCCACTGCCACAATCTCCCGGGTCGTCACCGCCTTCTCCCCGAGAACCGAAGCCGCCGAAACCCGACCAAAGACTAGAAGCCGCCACGTCACCCACACATAACCCCACCCCCGGTGACGAGCGGGCGGTGCCACGCCTTTTCAAGCCCGGCGACCCGGGAGCCACGCCCCTCCACCCAAACGCTAATGCAACTCCGCTCTCCCATTGGCTAGGCCGCAACCGTGGCCCCGCCCCCAAGGAACGAGAGCCTGGGGCCCAAGGGGCTGGGCCAGCCTCGGGGGAGGAGCCTTAAAGAGCCCGCAGCCCTGGTGGTGCACGCGCCCTGTGCGCGCAAAGCGAGCCTTGGAGGCACAAGCTCTCAGGCAGCTACAAGTTAGAAACTTTATTCTCTGGAGGGAGGCTGGGGCGGACTGAGAACAGGGCTGGGGTCACCCCTTCTCGGGCTCCTCCTGGATCCCCTCCCGGTTGCACTCCTGGAACGTACACGCCTGCTTTGGATTCTGGACTGATTGCCTCTTGTTTGACCGCGAGGAGCCCCGACGGTTGAACTGGGAGAGCCGCCGCCACAGCACAGTGATCAGAAGGCTTTCGTGCGTCCTGAGAGTCCGGTTTTTCGCCGAGTCTGCATCGACCCCTTCTTTGCCTGCGAGGATGCGAGGCCGCTGAGCTCTACCCTCCCCAGTCCAACCTCCAGGTGGTCCATCCCGCACTCCCGGCTCCCTGAGCACCCTTGTGTGTCTCCGGTCCCACCTTCCTGAACTTCCTCTGACCCGGCCTCCTTGGCCTGCTCATCCGAAGTCTGAAAGTCCTTGCCTTGGCAGCAGCCCATGGCCCCACGCGCGGCCCCCGCACTCGGTTCCACCCACGCCAGCCCGCCGACTCCCGGCCCTGCTTTTGTGACGTCAGATAACCCCCATCACCCCAGCTCAGGGAGCAGCCGCCACTCTTTCCTTTCTGCCAACACAAAAGGATCAGGGTCGTGGTACGTATTAAGCTGTTTATTTACAACGTGAGCACAAGCTCTTCAGGAGCTGGTGGACCCACGCCTCTTCTTCTTTCTCTGTCTGGTTTGGAGGGCGCCTTGGGACTGCTCCAAATCGGGGAGTTTCCGCTTGGCAGCTGCCTCCAAGGAAGCCCAGAGTTCATCTGTCTCCGTGTCTTCTGAGGGCACCTTGTTGGGCTCTTGAGGCTCTTGGGGTTCATCCTGGTGAGTGGGAGAAGAGCTTAGGAGTCAGACCCACAGGGAAGGGGAATAATTCCTCCAGGCACCACTCCTTTTATTTCCTGCTCCTGGAAATCATGTCCATCCATGCGCCTATTTCACCCTTGGCAGTAACTCTTTTGGGACTACACTTGGCAGATGGATGGACAGTCCCAGGTCTGAGTTCCAGCTGCTTCCCTTTCCTCTTCACAGGGAAGTCCTCACACCTGTGCCCTTAGCTCCCACATTCCCAGACCCAACTGCTTACCTCCCAGTTATCCCTGCCTGACAGCAGGAGGCAGTTCAGTTGAGATTTAAGATAAACCTGCAAAAGATGAGGGACCTTAAGGGGCCAAGCCTGCAAAAATAGAAACATGAATCCGGGGCACAGGAGGCAGCAGGCTCTCACCTTATGGTCCAGGCCCCGTGGATTCCGGATCCTGTGTACCCTCAAGACTCTGTCCAAGCCACAGGAGGCTAGAAGGGGCTTTGAAGGGTGGCACTGCAACCCTCGGACGCTGCCCGCCAGCCCCTTCAGACAGACCAGTAGGCGCCCTAGAGAAGGCGGTAGGAATCAGTGCTAGCTGGCCAGCCAACAACCATTTACTGAGTGTTTACTGTTCATATCACTTTATGTTTCAACATTTAATCCTCGTTTAACATAACGCTGAGATGGCAATTACCATTAATATCTCCATTTTTCAGGTGAAGGAACTAAGGCACAGGGAATTCACAAAGTAATCTGTCTAAGGTCACACAGCTTTTGGCAGAACCAGGATTTGACCCCGGGCAATCTGGCACCTGAAAGAGGGCTCAGCAGCTCCACTGCACCTTGTCAGAGGTAATCCTGCCCTTCCTCCCCACCCCTTCCCCTCCCGCAAGGCTCCCTAGTCCACTTACCCTGCCGAAGGTCAATTTCTGCCAGCTGCCCATGAGTGTTCCCCACAATCACCGAACTGAGGAGATCAGACGCACATGGGGTGAGCAGGGGCCCCCTGGAGTCCTTCCCAAGCCCCACTTTGCCCTCTAAACACTCACTTGCCCCCAGGAGTGAGGGTCATGGCTGTCAGTGGGTACTCTCCGTAGGTGGCCTCAAGGACCGGCCTGCGCTGGGGGGAGGCTGGATCATAGACACGGACCTGGAGGAAGACTGAGGCATCACCAACAGTACCCGCACTCCACATACCCCCTCTGGCTCCTCCACATCTTCATCCCCTCCTCATACACTGCTTTGTTTATAACCCACTCTTTCAGAGAAACTCTCATTTGAAATGCACCCCTCTTCTCTGTGTGTTGAGGGGTAGAGGAGAGACAGCTGCTAAGGAGCATGAACATACAGGGCTGAGGAGAGAGGCCCCCCAGCCTGGAGGCGACAGCATTCCCATGGTCTGCATGAATGAGCGTTCCATCCCCCCGTACTCCCCTCTTGGGATGGAAAAGCAAGTCAGTCCAACTGTCAGAGTTGCTGAATTTCAAGCAGAGGAAGACGTTAAGTCTCAACAGGGAGGAGAGAGGAAGCCCTCATATGTGTTCTGAGCAGAGGCGTATCACCAATAGCAGACTTCAATATGCAGGAGCAAAGGAAACAGGGCAAATACAGCCACCCAGGCCTGCCTGGGTCTTAGAACTTCACATAAGACCAGCTGGGAATTCCCTGGCAGTCAGTGGTTAGGACTCCGTGCTTCCACTGTAGGGGGCACGGGTTTGATCCCTTGTCAGGGAATTAAGATCCCGCATGCAGTGCAGGGCAGTCAAAGAGAGAGAGAGAGAGACCCACTGAAAAGATCCCCACGTGGACCTTTCCCGTAAAGCTGAGGAGCTGAGGCCAGTTAGTAGAGGGTCAGGCTTGGGTCTGAAAGCAAATCAGAGGCTGCATCAGGACCAGAACTCAGTTCTCTTGATACCCAGCCCACGTCTTCTCATGACACCTGAACCATGTGATTCTACTATGAAGGGGACACTCCCTTCTTTTCTCTTCCAGGTGGGAAGAAAAGGAAGAATCACAGTTCAGGGAACTCCTTCCTAGAATGTAGTATGAGAAGGTCACCGGCTCAGCCATTGGGCTGGAACAGACGGGGGAAGTCGTCCCTCTTCTGGGAGCTCAGGGATGAAGAAGGATGGCTAGCAGGGCGGCTGTGCCGAATGGTGGGGACCGAGCCTGCACAGCAAGGCTGTTTCTCCAGGAGGCTGCTTAAGCCCAGAAAGAGACAGGGGTGGGGTGGTGCCTCACCTGGTGGTACCCTGTACAGGTGACGAGCTTCTGTGACTCAGGGAGGAACTGTATGTCCTGGTCCCAGATGGGAACCCGCAGGTCGAGCCAATCATTCCGTACCTGGTAGGGTGGGTAGATGGGGGACAGGGTTGTGGAGGGCTCAGTGTGCCCCTTCCTCCTGCCTTCTACCATTATCCCCTAAAGCCCAGCTGGTCTCTAACATAGTCAGTGGCCTCAGACTCCCTGGACCTCGGAACCAGCCCCTCCCTGCCCCCCATCACCTCCCCACCCCCCATCACTTCCCCACCCCCCATCACCTCCTCACCCCCCATCACTCACGTTCTTGGCCCTGAACACAGGCTCCTCAGAGCCCTGCAGGTCCCACACCTTCAGAGCATTCTCCTTCCCACCTGTGGCAACCATGTGGGGGCGTGCTGGGTCTTGGCGCATCCTACACACCCCAGGGCCCACCCTCAGTTCCAAGAGCTGAAAAGAATGGAAGATGAGAGGGGAGATGAGAGTCGGTTCCAGATCCTTACTCCTCCTCCCACAAAGCCTTCATCTGGCTCCTACCCTGGGCCCCACCTCCCCCAACCATCAGGATCAGGACAGGGGAGCCTCACAGGGTCAGAGGATGCCTCCTTGTCATTGTCATGCCACACTCGAAGAATCCCAGAATCCACACATGTGATGAGGGTGCTGCCGGCAAAGGGGGGATAGAGTTAGGGTTAAAAAAAGGAGCGGGGTTGTTCTCTGGCCCCAGTCGACCCACCCCCAAATTCATATGAACTAGACTCCCTCCTACCAGCCCTGTTCCTTTTTTAAAAAAATATTTATTTATTTGGTTGCCCCGGGTCTTAGTTGCAGTAGGCGGGCTCCTCAGTTGCAGTTCGCAGGCTCCTTAGTTGCGGCATGTGAACTCCCAGTTGCGGCATGCACATGGGATCTAGCTCCCCGACCAGGGATTGAACCCTGGCCTCCTGCACACAGGCCTGAACGTCCTGTGAGCGTCAAGTCCTATCCACTGTGCCACCAGGGAGGTCCCATACCAGTCCTGTTCCTAAGGAAGCCTCTAGGTTACTCGGGTCTAGGCGGGGCTTAATGGCTGTTATTTAATTTCCTCAACAAGGTAAGGGTTTACCAGTCTCATAAGTGAGGAAACTGAATCTCTGAGAAATTAAAAGATTTGCCACTCAGCTATAAATGTCAGAACCAGAGCTGGAAATCAAGTCTGATACTCCAAAACAGAGAGCCTTTGCTATTCCACAGCTACATCTGGGGCACCTGGCCCTGCTAGTCTTTCTGAACCTTGAGTCAGTCACCAGAGGTCAGGATCAGTAGCTATGAAAGGATTGAAATGGGACTGTTCTGGATTTAGTGTTCGGCCAAAATCAAACACCAGCTGCTTCTCTCAAGTTCCCTGTTCTGGGTTCCAATCTCTTCCTCAAAGTATGCGTCCCATGAAGACCAAGCAAGTCTCTCCCCAGTATCTGTACGGTTCAAGCCTATACTCTTTCTCATATTTGCCCACCCTTCTCAACTCGGTTCAGGCTCTAGGCTTGCCTGGGCTGTGGCAACAGTCTCCCAACTGCCCTCTCTCCAATCCATCCTCCACATTCCTGCAGGCTCATAGCTCTGACCACAGCATTTCCTGCTCAAAAACCAGTAACTCCCCACCACCTACAGAAGTGCAGATCTCTCGGCCTGGCACTTAAAGCCCTTTACCTTTAGTCCCAACCTACCCTGCCTATCTCATATTAAAATGCTTCCTCACAAATAATAGGAAAAAAAAAAAAAGGAAAAACATTGCCTCAGCTTCAACCCTCAAATGCTATTTATCTTCCTTGTGATGTACCCTGTAGCCTAACACCAATCCTTGGCTCTGCTCAGCAGGAGCTTCTTTCTAGAATGCCCTTATTCCTTTCTCCACATTTCAAAATTTTACCCATGCTTCAAGGGCCAGTTCCAACTTCTCACCCCCAGAAAGCCTTCTACACCTCACCTGTCGGAATTAACATCACCAAACCTACACAGTCTGCTCACAGCCTCTCCATTCATCTTCGGAAGGAAGCTAGGCCTGCAACCTAGCACTTTCCTATCTTTTACTTTGGGAGCTTCACGACCTTGTTGGTGGTTGTTAGCCCCCACTGAAAAACATACTCGAAACTATTAAATGACGGGCTCAGGGTCATCCAAAAGGTTATGGAGCCTAAAGAAACCCCCTGGAGGATGCAAACTCTATGAAGGCAGGTACTGTGTCTAGTTGACCTGAAGCCCTTGCATTTCGCCCAATGCCTATATACAACCCAGTAGATGTTCAGTTAATGTTTGTTATAGGAATGAATACATTTCGGCAGGACAAAGGCTCCTGTCACGCAGACCTGGCCCCTGTCACCTCAAGATTGATCGCCATTATTCGGCCGTCCTACGGGAACCTCAAAGCTCTCCATACGACCTGAGCGTTTCAGCAAGGCACTCGGTCTTACCCGTCGACTTGGGCGAGGCCTCGGAATATGCCCTCCCCTCCGGGGCAGTGCCTCTGACCCTGGAACCTGCCCTCCTCGGTGCTGAAGTGCTTCACTGTCCCATCCGCACAGCCCACCAGGATCTGCGGGCAGAGGAGGGCAGGATGGCGAGAAGAGGGAGGCGGCCGTGCCCCAGGGCCCCCCTCTCCGGCTGCCAGCGGCCGCTCACCTGAGTCTCGCCGCCCGCGCCCCAACACAGGGCGCTCACCGCCTCCTCGCGCCGCTGCTGTCCCGACGGCGTGAAGTTGGCCGCTTGTTTGCGCTGAAGGTTCACACCTGTGGAACACGGACGTTAGTCGCGCCCGCGTCCCCAAACGGCGACCCCCCCCCCGGTTCCCGAAGCTCGGCCCGCCACCCACCTTTCAGGATGCCGGTGTCGGTGCCGACCCACACATGATTCCAGCGTGCTGCCGCAGCAGCCATAGCTGAGTCCCGGAGCCTACGGCTCGCACTTCCGGCGCAGCAGCTGCGTCACCAGCGCGCGCGGAATCCGATCCAGTGGATGCGGTTTCTGGGAGTTAAACCGGAAGAGTTAAAGAAACAAAAGATCCCCTTTCCGCGCCAGTTGGTTTCGCTTTTACGAAAATGAAACCTGGAGATGGTTAGTTGTGCAGATCTGAACAGTAACTATGACCATTTCACACTTCGAGTGAAACATATCCTAACTGAACCGCGACGCCGGGTCTAGGCAGCCGTAGTCCGTTTCCCTACCCCAAAGCATCATGTAATATTTCCTGCACCAGACACCATTTCAGAAATGATTGAAACGCTAGTGAAGCGGAGAGCTTCAACTTCGAGTATGAAAAGACAAAAAGGGGACTGCTGTGGTGGCGCAGTAATAAACAACCGCCTGCCAATGCAGGGACACAGGTTTGAACCCTACTCCGGGAAAATTCCCACCGGCTATGGAGCAACTAAGCCCGTGTGCCCCAACTAATGAGCCTGCGCTCTAGAGCCCGCGTGCCACCATTACTGAAGTCCGCCGCCTAAAGCCCATGCTCAGCAGCAGAAGAAACCTGCGCAATGCGAAGGCCGCGCACCACAACGAAGAGTAGTTGCCGCTCACAGCAACGGGTGAAAGCCGGCGTGCAGCAATGAAGACCCAAAGCAGCGTAAAAGAAAAATAATTAAAGAAGGAAAACACAACACAAGTTTGGGAAAACGAAAGAGACAATCTTACGTATATCCTTTTGGAAAAGTAAGGGGGGGGCATTACTCTTTCTCATGTTGAGGTTTGGTGATCTTTAAAATCAACTCACAGTGAAAAAGCTGCAGAATTAACATTTCTCCTCAGAATAAAGTGCAATTTTTAAAATATCCTAACGACCCCCCTTCTAGAGTTACGTACGGAGAACGGCTGTTTCCTGAAATCAAAGTCTTTCAGAAATTTTGCTGTTATAAACTACGGTATGAATAAAGCACCCCACTCTAGCCCAGTAGGTTTGACTCCTTAAGAGATAAGCAAGCTTTATTTTCGACTCCGGTGCAGAACTGGTGTGGAGTTCGGAAGGTAACACTCCACCATTCCTCCACCATTTCTCTTGGCGTTGCATTACCGAGAGAACAACACTCTCACTCTAGCTCAGTCCAGACCAAAAGTTGGTGCTCTAGTTCCTCTACTTCGTACGGAACTTGCAAGAGTACTTCCTATTCTTTCTGATTTTCTAAAAAGTACCTTAAGTTTTGATTGCATTAGCATCCCCACTCCTGCACGCGGACGGCGCACGAGAATTACTCCTTGTGGTGATGGTGGTGCGCGGCTTTCTCATTGCTAGAGTTTCTCTCGCTATTGAGCACGAACTACAGGCGACGGAATTCAACAGTTGCGACGTTGAAACAGTGTCTCTGTGGGCAGATCTGCGCGGATTAAGATTCAAACCCGCGTCAGCTCCGGTACCACGTGGATTTGTATTACGGGAATGACAGAAACGCTGAAAACACAGTTTAAAGAAGAACCGCAGCTCTCGTGGTTTAGGGGGGATCTACACGGGTTTCTTGCGATTCACTTCGTGGCATGGAAAACAGAATTTTTACTGAAGTTTTCAGAGTCCTCAAAAAACAAACAAAAAAGTAAAACGCAAGCACCCCAGAACTATCAGAACTCTCCTCGTTCATGTTCTCGTATTTCTTGGGAGACCTGAGCGCTTCCGCCAGCGGAACTTCACACAGTAATTATTACTAAGTTTATGTTTCCCCCATTAGCTAATAAACATACGGAAAGAACCACATAACCCCAGTATAAAAACAGAGTGGGGGTAGTTAGTACACAGAGCTACTCTAAACACATACGGTAGCAGAAAAATCGTGCTGTATAAACGGATTTCATTAATCACTTGATAAAACAAGTGAACCACAAAACTTCAACGTTTGTAGGAATAATTACCGTTTCGTGAACAGCGAGGTACCTGAATTATTGTATTCTTTTTTTTGATAACCAAAACGTTCCCCCGAAGGGGGGGTGCACCGTTCCTGGAAGTACTGCAATACCAGGTCGATGCGTGGAGTGGACGGAGCAAGCTCCTATTCCATCTCCTAACTCCAAAAATCCATTTAATATATTGTCCTCGGATAGAGGACGTATCAGATATTAAACTGATAAGAACAGATACTACACTTGATCTTAGCCAAAAGGCCGAGAAGCGATACCGGTGAACTTCACTGCCGGCCAGCCTTAGTCTTGCTATAGCTTTAACGGTTGTGGTGACTTTTATGGCTTAACCATTAGACTTTTCTTAATGTGTAGTCTTGCTTAAAACCAATTCTTCATTATTTTTGCTTCATAATAATAACTAAAATTTTGGAAATAGACCTTAAATAAGGTTTTTACTGCTTCGCCTTCCTGCTCAAGCTCTGTGTGTTTTGCATAAACCCGCCCCTCTGCTCTTTCACTTTCTGGGGATTGGTCAACATAACTAGACGCGATATCAATGGCCGCGTCGTCCCTTCGCTCAGAGATTGTGGCGTCCGTCTCCAGCTTTAAGGCTTTTAGGCGCTCCCTGGGGGCGGCAGGGCGGTGGTGTTCGTTAGTCTGTGGAAGAAGATGCAGGGCGGGGCCCTTCTCCCGGACATTTACTTGGAAAGGCCGCGGTTCCCGAGCACAGACTTCGGAGCTCAAAGAACCGAGTTGGAATCCGTGCTTGCCGGTTCCTGATTTGATGACTCGAGGCATGTTGCTTAATCTCCCGTCTTCTCCTCTTTTAAATGGGGGAATTAATAACCCGCACTTAAGCGGTGGTTGTGAGAACTGAGGACACGCTGCTCTCGGCCCAGAGGGGACAGTGGAAGTTGGCTTATAGCCTGTGTTCCTCTCTCATCCTGGGGCTCCCGGCTCCCTTCTGCCCCTCCCGCCTCCTCGGCTTGTAACATCCACCCCCACCCCACTTACATCTTGCCCTTTGTACCATCCATCACCCACGGTCGGCCCCACAGCGGAGAAAAGATGGCCTGAGAAAGACGTTTCGGAGCCGCCTGATTCATAAACCCAGGAACCTGCGGTGGGAGTAGGGGTGAGGCAACGTAGGTCAAATTTAAAAGAAGCGGTACTTTAGAGGCTCACAGCAAAGCCCAGCTGTATGAAAGGGATTAATGTCAGACTATGGCTGAGAATGGGACTTGAAGTCCTGTTTTCTTGGAAACTGTGTTAATCTGAACGTGGAACGTTCTGTTCGAAACCTCCTTAACTGAGCTCTACAGCTGTTTCTGTGTCAAAGTGACCGGCCTGGCTGAGATCCTTCAGGCAAGAGTGGGATGTTCTATTCTCACTGATATGATTTCAACTAGCAAAGTCTGATAATCTATGATTTTAGAGAATATGGTTTCTTATAATGTGTCCCTGTGAATAAACAGAAGCAGTTTCTACAAGCTCCCAAAATAAATCCAGAATCTCCAGGAAGGGGCCAAATTAAGGGGAAGTGGTAGGCAGAATAATGCCCCTACATGCCCATGTCCTAATTTGTAGACCTCTCATTATGTTACCTTACATGGCAGGCAAAGTGTACTTTGCAGGTATGATTAAGAGTTTTGAGAAGGAGAGATCATTCTGGATTATCTGGTGGGCTCCATGTATGTAATCACAAAGATCACAGAGGGAGACAGGAGACTCAGTGTCAGAGTGATGATTTGATGAGCCATCACTGGCTTTGAAGATGGAAGGGAGTCATCAGTCAAGGAATGGGGGTGGCCTCTAGAAGCTAGAAAAGGCAGGAAAACATTCTCCCTTGGAGCCTCCAGAAAGAAATGCAACCCTGTTAACACACCTTGATTTTAGCCCATTGAGACCCATTTAGGACTTCTGACCTCCAAAACTGTAAGATAATATATTTTTTTTGTTTTAAGCCACCAAGTTTGTGGTAACTTGTTACAGCAGCAATAAAAACAAAACAAAACAAACAAACAAAAAACTAATACAGAAGCAAACGCAGAATTCAGTTTCTTTCAATCCCAACCTTCTCTAAATTCTGTAAGACCCAGCCTGGGGCAGGCCACAACCCCCTGATGGAGCAGGCTTCAGTCTGTCCAGGCAGGCTGCAGCCAAGCATCCTGAGCGCACAGATCTCTTGGCGGGCTTTTCCCTGTCGGGTCTCAGCTGTCAGGTCCTCCTCTGAAGCAAAGGCAAGTGGGGAGAGCTCTGTCACTCTCATCTACTGTGACCCCCGCCTCTTGCTGCGTGGGTACAGGAGGCTGATAGTGAGGAATCCACAGGAACTTGGAGATCTATTTATTCACTGGGAGGCCATTTGTCCATTTGTTTATACTCTTTGAGCAGATACCCTACAATGATGAGCAAAATCAGACATGGACCTTGCCTTCATGATGTTTAAGGTTTACTGGGGAAAAGTGAGAGAAGGCTCCTGTGATCCTCCAGGCAAGAGATGAAAGTGGCTTAGGGGGTGGGGATGGGGTGGCTGTGGTGGCAGAGATGGAGAGAAGTGGAAGAAGTCACAAAGAGTCACTGGCTTTGATAACAAGCAAAGCAAGGCCAAGGGAATATTCTTTCCATGTGGGTACATTTAAATTTTGTAAGTTAATGTTTTATTTTCATGAAAATGGTATAAATTGTCAAGTGGTGTTAAAAGTTTTATAACAACAACTCTCCCCAATTTACAACCCCCTTTTAACTCTTTTTTTTTTTTTGGCCGCACCTACAGTGGAAGCTCAGAGTCTTAACCACTGGACCGCCAGGGAAGTCCCCCGTATTTATAAATTAATTGAACAATTTTATACTTTTTTTTGGTGTTCTTGAGAGGAAGATGTCATAAACTTAAAAAACAACATAATATGAAGCAGGTTGAAGAAATGCTTAGTCAGTCTGAAGAGGTGTTTAATTTTTATTACATCACCCAACCCTTCTGAGAACCTGTTGAAGCTTTTCCCAAATAAATGCATAGTTGCCTTATACAATTTTGCATACAATTTCCGAGGAGATTCTTAGAGCCCCCTAAAGCCTGTTCACTAATCTACAAGTTAACAACCACAGCCCAAAAAAGATAGGAGGACCTGTCGGAAGGCATCCAAACACCTAAAAAGAGGCCACATCAAATGGAAGAACAGGATCTGGAGGTCCTGGAAGGCCCTGTGGGCAGGCCCGTCCAAGGGCTGTCAGAGAGATAGCCTCAGCTCCAGGACTTAAGACTGGCTCCTCTGGGCCTACATCCCCTTGTGGCAACTCTGGGTTGGAGTCGGGCCAGAAAAGAGGGACCAGCTGTCCTCTTGACCACCAACCCTACCCTCTTTGCTGATTTGTATTAGCTCCCTGGCTCCTAGGAATTCAAAATTTCTACTCCTATTTACACTCTCTGCTGAAATGATCTTATCCAGTGCCCTGGCTTTCCCTCCCATCCGTCACCTGGTGATGACTGATTCCCAGCCTGACTAGTCTATGGTTTCATGCACGATTCCAGGTGCTTTATATGTATTAACAACATTAATAGAGTAAGTAGTACCATCATCTTCCCTCTTATACAGATAGAGGAACTGAGGCACAGCAGGTTAGGTGATGTAATTTTTTTTTTAAGATTTTTTTGACGTGGACTTCCGTGGTGGCGCAGTGGTTAAGAGTCCGCCTGCCAATGCAGGGGACACAGGTTCGAGCCCTGGTCCGGGAAGATCCCATGTCGCGGAGCAACTAAGCCCATGAGCCACAACTACTGAGCCTGAGCTCTAGAGTCCGAAACACAACTACGGAGCCCGCGTGCCACAACTACTGAAGCCCGCGCACCACAAGGAAGAGTAGACCCCGCTCGCCACAACTAGAGAAGGCCTGCGTGCAGCAATTAAGACCGAACGCAGCCAAAAATAAATAAATAAATTTAAAAAAGAAAGATTTTTTTGATGTGGACCATTTTTTAAAGTCTTTATTGAATTTGTTATAATATTGCTTGTTTTATGTTTTGGTTTTTTGGCCGCGAGGCATGTGAGATTGAGATTATAGCTCCCCAACCAGGGATCAAGTTTTTTTTTTTTTGGCTGCGTTGGGTTTTCGTTTCTGCACACTGGCTTTCTCTAGTTGCGGCGAGCAGGGGCTACTCTTCGTTGCCGTGCGTGGGCTTCTCATCGTGGTGGCTTCTCTTGTTGCAGAGCACGGGCTGTAGGCTCACGGGCTTAGTTGCTCCGCGGCATGTGGGATCTTCCCAGACCAGGTCTCGAACCCGTGTCCCCTGCATTGGCAGGATTCTTAAACCACTGAGCCACCAGGGAAGCCCGACTCCTATTCTTTGTCGGCATTTATTATCTCAGGGTGCCTGAAAACTCAGCACTATTGACATTTTGTTTGGGGAGTTCGGGCGCTGTCCTATGCATTGTAGGGTGTTTAGCAGCATCCTTGGCCTCTACCCACTAGATAGCAGTAGTATAGCCTACCCACCACCCCCCACAAAAAATTGTGACAACCAGAAGTGTCTCCAGACATTTTTTAATGTTCCCCAGGGGGCAAAATCACCCCGGTTGAGAACCACTCTGCTATTTCAAATAATCTTGTTTGTTGGCTCTCATTCTGCCTCCTCCTCTTCCTCTAGAATGTAACCAAACATGAGTCGGCAAAGGCAAGAGCAGGGCCTTGGCTCTCCCAGTAAGTACACTGCTAGGTTTGGGATGGAGCAGCATGTTGGCACTGTTGACACTGAGGTGGGGGGACTGGAGAGGAACAGACATGGAATCAAGGTCTGAATGTCTGACTGGGTATCAGGTGAGGGGCAGGTTGGCGAAGTCCAGGCTAGAAATATCAGACTGGAAGGACTGAGAGATCCCCTCATTTTGGAGCTCTCCCCCATTTCTCCAGATTGTCCTAGTCTCATTTCTTTCATCTCTTAGCTTAAGTAACTGGGCCTTAATTTGAATTCCTTATTTGCCACATGGTGAAAATATTGCTTGAGGAAGGATTCATTATCCAGCAAACACCTCTCATGGTGCTCTCTTCCCTTGGGTTTACAGGTCAGCACTGCAGGCTCTTACTGCTTGCAGTGCCTCATTCTGGGTTTGTCCTCTGCTGTTCCTCCCACCTTTAAATACAGGTGCTTCCCCAGGCTTCCTGGGTGTGCCTTCTCTTACTTGGACCAACCCTTTCATTCTTGTGGCTATAATTACTGTGTTGACCATTCTTATTACTGTATGGCTACCATTTAATTAGCAAAAATGCATTTTCTTTCAGTTAAATTGCCTTTCACCCAAACCCAGCAAACTTTCATACAGAACTCCTCAGCTAAGTACAGAGAGAAGGGAAAACTCCTTAAAGGTGTAAGGAGGCTCCCTGAATGGTTCCCTGGGTTAGACAATTCAGCATTAGGCAAATTGCCAAGCTTAAACAGGGTAAAGCCAGGAACAGTCTTTCTGGGATTATCTCCTTCTCTCCAGCTAGACCCACTCAAACACAGGAATCAGTGAAGGTTTAAAAAAACAAAGTTTTATTTAGAAAGGCTAAAATGATTGTATGCTAATTTGAACAGGTAGGTTGTATAAGAAAATTCCATTTTTGATATCCTTCAAGAGTTGGACTCCTGTAGAGAAAAAAAAAAAGTTGAGTTTTCTTACCATATGGAAAAGTATATATCATATGGGTTTAGAAGGGCTATCCTTTAAACCAGCTAACATTAAAAGGACTGCTTCCAGATACTTTTCTATTTATCATGGTTAGTCTATTAAATATGTAACATAAGTACGTGAATAGATACTTACCATTATGTGTGCTTTGTTCTTTCTTCAGACCTGAAGAAAAAAAAAAAACACAACCCATTTTCAACCAGTAATTTATTCCCTCCTTTGCCTTGTTTAGAAATTCTTATGATCCCTCAGACAGTTCCTTCTGGAACAAGCTTTCCTCTTCTCCCCCAGCCAGCCCCAGTGGGTTCACCTTTACAGGCTCTGGGACTAGGACAGGAGGTAAGACACGTGAATATTTCTTCACTGGGAAATTTTAACTTGACCCACTTTGTGTTTACATTTACTCACCTCTTAACTTCAGACTGGAGTTGAACAGAAATATGGCTCACTCCTTTCCCCTGCGAAAGAATGATTGGGAACTAAGTCTCTGAACCACCCCAGACAAAAGGCACATCTATGTAGGTCTCAACAGACATTTTTATAGAAACCACCACCTAGTCCACAAAGCTTCCTATTGGCTATAAAGCCCACCCAACTTCCCACTATTGTCACCTTTCACTCCAAGGCAAACTCACAGCTCAGAAAATACCTTTCAGTCATAGTGATCAGACTGGGGCGGTACTGAACTCATCACTGGTGAGTGGAAATCTGTCACATGTGGTTCACAAATGGCCAAAGACAAACTTTGGATTAAACAAGTAATGTCTGCACAGCTATCCAAAGTGCCACAAAAAACCCTGGCAAATTCTATATAGCAGCCACAGATGACAGCTTTACCTCAATTCATTCTCAGGCTCCAGACAAAGAGTTGGACCTAAAACAAAAACAAGACTGAATCAGTAAGCTTACTTCCTGCATTAAAAGTTGTTCCCACCTAAGCTATGGTTCCTAGAAAATCAGATTTCCGAGTCTCAACAGCAAATCGTCAGCCGAACGAGATTCCATGTAAGTCATCATACAGACATGCCGAAAAAGGCATTTTTTCGTACTCAATATACTGTATGCACTAACACATATGAAAAACACTCACCTTTGAGCAAACAAGCAGGGAACTGGCAATGGTACCTAGGGAAGGACAAAGCTGTGAGTGATACAAGTTCCTTACAGAGTATCCCACTGCTGTCTTCTCCAGTTTCTCAGGTGTTCAGATCTTTTCATTGTTTAAGTCATAGTGAGCTAGTTTGATTCATCACAGAAACTGCTTACTTGGTGATATATGCCATACGGACATTAATCAACTAACCTTTCAACTCGGGAGGTTTTCCAGGAGTATACAGGAACAAGGAACAAGCTGCTCCTGAGTGAGAAGATCATGTAACTAGCAAAATAGCCAGAATTATTCTAGCTAGGGTTAATGGATAAACCAAGAAAAGCTAAGCAAATGATATCCGCAGGCATTTGCTGCACCTCAGACACTTCCTTATGGAACAAGCTTTCATCCCCTCTCCCAGTTAGCCCCAGTGGGTTCACCATTACTGGCTCTGGGGCTAGAACAGGGGTAAGACAGAATGCGTGCCCTCCTCACTGGCACTGGAAACAAGCTACAACCAGAAAGGTTACAAGTACTCACCATTCTCAACTCTTTCCAGGAGTTTGACCCTGAGCAGATCAAGAGCCATCTAGGAAATCAAGAAAGATAAAATAAGGGACTTTCCTGGCGGTCCAGTGTTGAGTACCCGCCTTCCAATGCAGGGGAAAATGGTTTGATCCCTGGTAGGGGAACTGAGATCCCACATGCCGTGGGGCAACTAAGCCCAGTGCTCTAGAGCCTGTGTGCCACAACTAAGACCTGACACAGCCAAATAAAGAAGTAAATATTTAAAAAAAAGAAAGATCAAGAAACATCACTATAAGGAGAAAAAGAAACCAAAAAGTTACATGGATCAATCAGGGCTTTGACAACAACCCCCCCGCAGAGAGTTATCAAGGCTCACATATAACCTAATTTACAACACTGGGAAAAGTAACTTACTGTAAGACAGATGCATACATCACCATGAGGACAACCTGCAAAAGGGGAGCAAATGGTTATTTCAAAATACTAGGGTGAAATAAAATTTCTTCATTAACAGAAACTGCCATCAGAACTCTAACATGCTATTAAATGTCGTACCTCACAAAGAATCAGCATTATCATTCAAATCATCTGACAGTGACATGTGGGTGAGGGAAGAGCACACCATCACAAGAACCAACTGTGCCGCTTGCTGGGCTGCCATCTCCCTCCCCAGGAAAATCATTCCAAGAGGAACAAGCTGGAAGGAGCAAAAAGGCAACACTGCTCCACTGACCATTTGCTCCCCTGGTTGTGGGGAACACCAGACAGACTACACCCTAACCCCCCATTTGCAAAATTACCTGCATTCACCCTGGGAGGCAGCTGAATTCCTTAGGATTGGTGATGAGATGCTGGAGACAGAAAAGGGAGGCATCATATGTACCTAAGAATAGCCATTCAAGACCCTTGAGTATTTGGGGCCCACTTCTCAGTAGTAAGATGACATCACTTTTGAGTTCAGGCATATGCTTGTCATTTTACGTTCATCATGGAGTGGCCAGCACAATCTGAAGCAGCGAGTCCCATCCAGATTCTGTGCCCTTACCCGTAATTGCATAAAGCATCATATACCCACCTGGAGCATCGCCATAATGCTTGATCCACACAGGGACAGGTCTTGTCCCATCCTCCCACCCGTAAGGTCTTTGGATTTAAACCACATCTGGAGGAAAAAAAACAAAACAAAGAACACCCTTCACTTTTATGTCTCGTAGCCTAACTGTCCCACGTCAGTCCCTTAACACCTCAGGGCTAAAGAGCCCCCAAAACTGGCCACAAACAGTGCTACTCAGAACTTTTGTTTTCTCCACTAATTCATCAGAAAGAGAGAGTTCAACTTTTGAGATCATCCCCGTAGCACATCCCGGTGGACTTCCGTATATCCAACAATGAAACCAAAAAAATAAAGGTGGTAAAGGCACGCCACGAGCACTTACTGTAACGAGAACTCTTCGCTATCCTTTAGTGTTCGACGCGCGCCCGAACCCTGAAGACAAGAGAACATCAGGTCAGCACTAGGCTATCTCGTAAACGCTTTGTCTTCCGGAGCTAAGACTGCGTCGGCCGTGCAAGGCCTGTCTCCTCAGAGTTTCTTATCCTCACGGAGCTCAGTACAGGTCTGTGAAAAGACTCTCATCACAGAGAGGCCCGTCGGCACCGCCCCCTATCGCCATGTTGTCCTTCACAAAGCCCCTGTCGCTTCAAGGCCTCAATGCCATGGCCATGTTTTTGTCTCCCCTGCCCCACGAACCCAATACATGCAACTGAGAGAGGCCAAGGCGCGGGCACGTTCTCGTGATCATTTTTTTTTTTTAAACTGCAACCAAAGACACACACTTACCAAAATCTGTGGAAAAATGAGATCGAAAGCCTACCGCGAGACACTTAAATAGCATCTCGCAGAGGTCCACGGGATTTGGGGGCGGGACTATGACAGGCGCAAGCGCAGAAAGAGAGGGCATGCGAGCCTGGTGGCTCGTGGGTAAAGATTTCCAGAGGAAACCCGGGTCGGGTGGGAGGGGGAGGCTGTGCGTTCCCTGACGCGGCGGCGCGAAAACGGTGCGCATGCGCCTGAGGGAGTGTGCAGGCGCGTCTAACGTGCCGCGGCGGGGACTCTACTGCGGCAACCTGTGGGACTGAGGCGACGAGTTCCCGGTTTCCCCCGGATCCTGGACTGACGCCCCGTCTCGGTCACAGCTGCCTGCCCCCTCTCCCTTCCCTGAGACCCCCCTCTTGCGCACACACACCCTAAACCCGCGTGCAGGGTCTGACACGATGGGCCGCGAACCTCATGCACCCTCGGCCGGCGTCGTCTCGGTTCCACGCCAGCCGCCCAGCGAGCATTCTGGGTCTGGTCCTCAGGGTCCCAGCATAGGGGGCGATTCAGGTACTACTGGGCCCCGGGCCGAGCTCGAGTGGAGGGCCCTTGCATGGAGCCGTTTCGGGAAAGTGAATCAGGCCGTAGGTGCTTTTGAAATTTTATAACAGTCTTAGGATGTTTCCTCTAACTGGCCACCTCTGTCCTGCTGTCCAGTCCGATTTTACTAGGAGCTTGGCTTGCAGTAGGGCTAATATTAGCTGACATTTGAAGTGCCGTTTTAAGCACATTACGTGAATTGATTATATTTCAGTTCTCCAGATCCCCAAAGAGGTTGGTACAGTACGTGCATTTTATAGATGAGGGAATCTAGGTGTAAAGACCTCTTGCAGAGCAGCCTACAACTCCCGCCTGATTGGCAAGGCAGTTCCAGTCACCTGTGTACACTTGTTATTGAGGCCAACCAGCATCAACTTATTAATCGTTTGTGGTGAACACCTAGGGTACATGTGCGTTTAAAAAAAATTCTATACATGTACATTTTTTAGTCATTTATTAAGCTCTTACTGTGTGCTCTCCTGTATGACCTCACCTAATACTACAACCCTAGGAGGGGATACTAGGTAATGTATGAGGAGCCTGAGGTCCAGAGAGGTTAATTAACTTGCTCGGTGTTATCCAGCTAAGAAATATCAGAGCCCACGTTCAAATCCATACAGTCTGATTCCAGAGCCTGCACTTTTTATTTTTTATTTTTGGCTGCGTGGGTCTTTGTTGCTGCGCGTGGGCTTTCCTCTGATTGCGGCAAGCGGGCTTCTCATTGTGGTGGCTTCCCTTGTTGAGGAGCACAGGCTCTAGGCACATGGGCTCAGTAGTTGTGGCTCGCAGGCTCTAGAGCGCAGGCTCAGTAGTTGTAGCGCACAGGCTTAGTTGTTCCGTGGCATGTGGGATCTTCCCGGGCCAGGGCTCGAACCCATGTCCCTTGGGTTGGCAGGCAGATTCTTAACCACTGTGCCACCAGGGAAGCCCGAGAGCCTGCACTTTTGATCACTCTGCTTTACTGCTGTCCTCACGCTCTACTGTGGGAATTTGGGGGGCAAACAAATACACAGGAAACAAATGGCATGATCCCTGGATACTGTTTCTCAATTTTTTTCATTGTTGTCTTCCCCTCTCCAGGAGTCTTAAAAAGACATTTTCCCCTCTAATCCCAACCATGAAGTTGTAATAACACTGATACACTGTATGTCTGTTTCTGTTCCACGGACCTTTGGAGGGCCAGAAACCTTTTTTTTTTTCTTTTTTTTAATATCTAGGGTTTTTTGCCCTCTCCCTGCTCTGCAGGAATCCATTTTCACTCCTTTGGGGGCAGTGTTGTCCTCATGCATGTCCCAGCATAATACAAGTGACAAAACAAGTACTGAAAGAATTCCAGTATGAACAAAGTTATTATAGATGGAATAAATTCATTTATTCAATAACTATTAAGTGCTTGTGCAAGTACATGATTGGAAAGTTGTAACAAAATGTATAGAAAATGGAACAGATAAGCTATGGAAAATTCAGAAGGTCCAGAGTAGGCAGATAGGTCTAGGGAGGTCTGTGGGCATGGGAACTGGGGAATGCTTTATGGAGTGCCTGGGCCTTAAAGGTTAGATAAACAGAACCAGGGAGGGAATTCAAGTTAAAGAAACAATTTGAGCAACAGGATTGGAGCTGGAAAAGGAAGTGTATGAATATAGTTCATGAAAGATGGGCTGAAGGGGAATCAGTATACAATTGGAAAAGATTTCCTGGGGAAGACTGGATGAGGAGGGCCTGGAATGCAAAGCTAAATAATTTGAACTATAGATAGAAATAAACAGTGAAAGTTTTGAGTAGGGAGGTGATTAGAAATTGAGGGATAAGATGAGACAAGGACATTAATTAGATTGTCACAGTAGTTTAAGCAGCAGGTAAGTGGATTCTGTACTAACAAGTGTAATGAAAGGGAAATAGGAGAGGATTTACGTCAGAAGTCTTCAACTCATACCTACAGGAATACAGGTAATGCAGTCAGCTGTAGGAACCGGGTGGGGACTCTGGCGATCTAGATAGCTCTGTCTTAGCTCCAGCAGATTGTTGCCTTCCTAGAATATTGTTCTCTGAAAAGTCTGATCAAGAGAATCCAGAAATCCAGAATTGTTTATTAATTTGCCCATTGAAAAACTTGGCATTGGGACTTCCCTGGCGGTCCAGTGGTTAAGACTCTGCACTTCCAATGCAGGGGGCGTGGGTTCAGTCCCTAGTTGGAGAACTAAGATGCCACATGCCGTGTGGTGCGGCCAAAAAAACCCCAAAAAACAAAAAAAGATAATAAAGTGTTGGCATCTAACTTAAAAATTTTAAGCATTTTCTATGAGCCAATCAAAATATGCCTGTGCACCAAGAGTGTGAATTGTCAGCATCTTTTGTAGTGGTATAGAATCCACTAGAAAGGGGGGAATGTCAAAAACTGGATATTCTTTTTGGAAGCTGTAAGTGGGTTGAGAGGCTTAAGCACCAAAAAAAAAAAAAAAAACAATGTTCTTGGCAGTTGGAGATCACGGGCACGACTTTCGCTTAACGTTTAGTCTACCAATATTATTTATCTGTTGAGCATCTACAAGGCACAGGAGATACAACAGGGAACAAAGCAGACAGTCCCCTTATGCTCCCTTGGAGCTTATATTCTGGTGGAAAACACAGAAAAATAATATGTCAAGTGCAGTTAAATGCTGTGGTGAAAATTGGACTTCCCTGGTGGTCTAGTGGTTAAAACTCAGCACTTCCACTGCACGGGGCACAGGTTCGATCCCTGGTTGGGGAAATAAGATCCTGCGTGCCGTGAGGTGCGGCCAAAAACAAAAAACAAAACAAAACAGACAAAGCTATGGTGAAAATTAAGTAGGGAAGGAGAGAGGGAGTGCTGGGGCAGAGGGGGAGGAATTGTCATTTCACTCAGAGAGGGCCTCTCTGAGAAGGGACATTTGTGCAGAACTCTGAAAGAAATGGAGGAGAGAGCCGAGCCGTGTGAGGTAGAATGCTCCAAGTAGGACTGCAGCACTGGACTGTGCTTACTGATTTATAGGTTGTGGTTAGGATTTTTAAAACACAACTGGGGGGCCTCCCTGGTGGCACAGCGGTTGAGAGTACGCCTGCCGATGCAGGGGACACGAGTTCGTGCCCCGGTCCGGGAAGATCCCACATGCTGCGGAGCGGCTGGGCCCGTGAGCCATGGCCGCTGAGCCTGCGCGTCCGGAGCCTGTGCTCCGCAACGGGAGAGGCCACAACAGTGAGAGGCCCACGTACCGCAAAAAAAACCACACACACACAAAAAAACACAACTGGGGAGGTATTATATACGTCAAGGTGAAGTTTGGTGGAAATAATGCAAGTTTCATTACCCATGAAATAAGTGAATGCTGGACATTTTTTCCCTTGAATAATAAGGTTAAAAGAGGATGTTGCACAAGTGAAGAATGTAGTCAAATTAAGTGAAATGTGTGCATGTGTGTGTAAATATATTTGCTAGAATGGTGCAAAAAGGCTGGAGTGTCAAGTAATGGGAAATGAGATAAACAAGGTGAAACAATTGGTGGAGGGTGTTAACATCTTTTGAGTGCTTTCCATGACACCTTCCCGGCACTGTACTAAGTGCTTTATATATATTACCTCAATTCAAAAAATAGTAGTTTTTATGGTTACCATCCCCTTTTTACAGATAAGAAAACTGAGTTTTCTATAAGTTACTTATCCAAGGATACATAGCTAGTGTGGCAGAGCTGTTATTCAAATCCAGTCTCTACTTTTGACCCTGTTAAGAAAAATTATCCAAAACTTGGAAATAGGCAAAAGTTATTACTAGGTGTCCTTTTGACGTAAAGCAGGCCCACCTAGCTTGGGGATTATCTGGTTTTCCAGGGGGTGTGTACCTTTGTTTGATGTCCTTTTTACTATTGCTTTGGGTATTTTACAATTTGATACGTTTGCTTGTAAGACATTAGGTGATTTTATATCTATGTATTAGAATGCAAACTCATATCGTTCTTGCCTGAACTCTTGACTGATGATACTCTTTTTCTAGAATTCTCTATTGAACCAGTTTTAAATCTTATTCATCCTCTTATTAATTAATAGGTTGAATAAAATCTTTGACATGTGTTTATATTTTTATGAGTCATGTTTTCATTTTTAAAAATTATACTTTAACAACCTCTGTGGTACACTGTCTTTTGTTGATCCATTTATTTATTTATTCAAAAAATATTTATTGAGAGTCAGAATTTAAACTCAGGAGGTCTGACTCCCGAATTGGAGCTTTAGACAGTGTGCTAGTGTGGTTCTAACACCATGCCTCCCTCTGGCTAGCATCGTATCTGGCTTCCCCTTTCCAGCAAATGTCTTTTACCTTTAAAGAGCTGTCTACACCTGCATTACCTGGGAGCCTGTTAGAAATGCTAAGCTCAGGTCTTTTCACAGGCCAAATGAATTAGCATTTGCATTTACACAAGATCCCCAGGTGATCTGTATGCAAGCTAAAGTTTAAGAAACACTTGTTCACACAGTGCTGCCCACTTCTTTCTCAAGACACTTTTCAGTCATCGTACTTGATCTCTCAGCAGCACCTTACCCTATTGACCCATTTCCTATTTCTTTTTTTTAATATTTATTTATTAAACAACCCATACATTGTTAGTATAGACATCATGCAAGGTTAAAACACATTCAAACATCAAGATCCACATTCAGGGCTTCCCTGGTGGCACAGTGGTTGAGAGTCCGCCTGCCGATGCAGGGGACGTGGGTTCGTGCCCCGGTCCGGGAGGGTCCCACGTGCCGCGGAGCGGCTGGGTCTGTGAGCCATGGCCGCTGGGCCTGAGTGTCCGGAGTCTGTGCTCTGCAGTGAGAGAGGCCACGGCAGTGAGAGGCCAGGTAAGTTCTAGAGGCTGGAAGTCTGGGGTCAAGGTGCCAGCATGGTTGGGCTCTGGTGAGAGCTCTCTTCTTGGCTTGCAGATGGTTGCTTTCTTGTTGTGTCCTCACATAGCCGAGAAAGAGAAAGAGAAAGAGGAAGAGGAAGAGGAGTAAGAGAGAGAGAGAGAGAGAGAGCTCCTATTTCTTAAAACACTGTTTCCACAGTGCTTGGGACACTGCCCTCTCCTAGCGTTCCTCTTATGTTTCTGCTAATTTCTTCCTGATCCTTTGAGATACATCTTCTGGCCCATTCCTCAAACATTAATGTTCCTCCAGTTATGTATTAGGCCCAGCATTTTTTTTTTTTTTTTGCGGTACACGGGCCTCTCACTGTTGCAGCCTCTCCCACTGCAGAGCACAGGCTCTGGACGTGCAGGCTCAGCAGCCATGGCTCACGGGTCCAGCCGCTCTGCGGCATGTGGGATCCTCCCGGACCGGGGCACGAACCCGCGTCCCCTGCATTGGCAGGCAGACTCCCAACCACTGCGCCACCAGGGAGGCCCCTAGGCCCAGCTTTTTACTTACTCTGCCTGGGCCACCTTATCCACTCCCATGATGTTAATGACCACCGTTATGCCTATAGCTCCAGCCCACGATCTTTCTCCTGAGCTTCAGAGCTGTGCATCCAGTTGCCTTCTGGATGAACATTGTCACTTGGATGGTCCACAAACTTCTTAACTTTTCCAAAATGAATTCAACCTGCTTCTCCTATTCACTCAACTGTCCAAGCTCCCCCACTGCCACTACCCTAATTGAGGCCTTTGACCCCAAGGTTTTTACAACAGACTTAATCTGACTCCCTGACCCTGGTTTCCTTTCTTTAGTCCATTCTCCATCTTGAAGCTGGAGTGATCTTTCTAAATAAAAAATTTGGCCCAGTCTCATGTCTCAGTTCATAACTCTTCAGTGCCCCTCCATAGTCTTTAGGTTACCGTCCAGATCATCATTATGGCCATTGAGACCCCTTTGCCCCTTTCCTTACTGCCACTCCCTCCCCAAGACAGATCCGCTCTGCCTGCCCACCATAAACTCCCTGAGTTTAGAGATCATGTCTGTGTAAATCATCATTGTATCCCTATTGCCTAGCAGAGTAGAGGACACAAAGTAGGACTCAATATATACCAATTTATCCCTATAAATTTTTGAATGATCTTTTTCTAGCCCCAATTCATTGATAACCCTTCTTATCAAATGAGGTGTTTAGAGAGGTCTGGTGGTTTTGCCCAGAGAGCAACCCTGCCCCCACCTGGCAGCAAGAGGCACTGCCTCACTTAATGGACGAGGAGGTATGCAAATAACTAGTTCTTTGCCAGGAACTGGGAGATAAGACAGTAACTTAAGTTATTTGATAACAGAATTTCCTGGTCTCTGGGGAAGATGAGGATGTTGATGATTGTAAGGACATGCTTATAAGCTGTGTTTGTGGACCTGAGTGAGGAAAGTTTGGGACAGGAAGAGATGATGGGGAGTTAATACAGATAATATCAATTCTAGGCCTTTTGGCTAAGTTGAAGTGTGGTATCTGTTCTTATCAGTTTAGTATCTATGTCCTTTACCTGAGGACAATGTATTACATTGAGTTTTGGAACAAGGAGATAGAATAGGAGCTTGTTTTGTCAGCTCCATGCATCAACCTGGCATTGCAGTACTTCTAGGAATAGTGTACCCCTTTGGGGATATTTAGTTGTTAAACAAGAGATTTGTTAGCTATAACTTTGGTGAAATTATGTGTCCCTTAGAAAGAATAAGTATGATAAACTATGGCAACTAGATTCATTAGTAAAGGATTTGGTTATGGACTTGTAAGAGGTACTATAAACCATACGAAGTAGTCCAGAACTAGGCTAACAAGCATATCTGTTAATTCAACAACCAGTAATTACTTTATGTAATGGCAGAATATAGCAGTGGTCACCAAACTTTTTTGATTGCTCCCTATCAGTTAAGAAAAAAACTAGAGGGAATTCCCTGGAAGTCCAGTGGTTGGGACTCTGCGCTTTCGCTGCTGAGGGCCTGGGTTCAATCTCTGCTCCGGCAGCTAGGATCCCGCAAGCTGCTCAGCGCAGCCAAAAAAAAAAACCCCCCAAAACAAAAAAACTAGAACACCCTAATATATGAAGATTTTTAGGGTAAATTATATTTTATATACATTATCAATTATTTGAAAAGGTAGAAAATTTTTCAAAGGATGAAATATAAATAGAAGTTCACATGTTTTCTTTATAAATCATTGTATTGGCTAAGAGGATGCCTGAAATTAGAATCCTGGGTTCATCTTATGCTTTCTGATGAAGGCCAAGTCATTTTGTCTGTTTGGTAGTTTAGTGCTTCTTTCATGGTGGATTCTTTTTGGTGGACATTAATGTGTGATGCAGAAATCTTCAGCTTTGTGCACTCTCCCATATGTCCATCACCATTCTCTGCCCCAGACCTCATTGCCTTTGATCTTCTAGTCCTTTTCCTTCCAGTCCTCTAATCAGATGGCCAGGCCATTGGCCATTGACCTAGAATGTGTATATATTCTCACCTTGGGCTATTTCTCCTTCTACACAAGGTGGATCATCAGGTGTATAGCTGGCAGATTTTCTGTCTCCACTGTCTTTCAAGACCACTTCTGAATGTGACTGTCATCCATTTTCAGTTGGCACTCATAAGTTAACCCATCTGTAAATCATGCTTGGGCTTTTACTTCCTCCCTTAGCAGGTTATACAAGACATTCCTTATGACTATGGGTTCTTTTGCACAAGGGGTGGGGGTGCTTTTAGATGTATGGTGGATAGCAAGAGGTCTGGGCTACCTGCTCATGCAGTTTGCTTGTGTCCTCTGGTTCTGCTTAGTCTTGATTCTGAAGGTACCATTTCTATCTTTTGAAAGACTGCTGCTGGTCTGGTCTGACTGTTCGACTTAACAGGTCCAACTTATAATGGCAGCAGTTCTGACATAACTCATAACTCATAATGGGAGCAAGTCTGACAACCGACTCATAATGAGAGCATTTCATGGTTACTTAGTGTTTCATTATGAAGTATTCCAATAACAGCTAAGAGTTTTTTCTCAAAAGGCATGTATTTCTCTGTTGTGGACAGCCTGGCCTTGCTCTAGAATTTCAAGCCCCTGCTTTGCCCATTAGGGCTTGCCATAGGCTCCACACTGCATGTTTTTCCACCCTCTTAGGTCTCTTGGATGTTATGGCCTAAGTGGCAGGGCTTTGTGCGTTGCAGCTTAGACCTGCTGCAGAGCCCTTTCCTACTCTGGGTTGCACTCAAAGTTGGCAACTTACCATGTCATCTGGTGTATAGGTGGGAGATTTATTTCTAGGAGTGGATAAGATAGGCACCATCCACACATCCTTTCTGTCTTTTATGGTGGCACTAATCTCTGTCCCTCTCCCCTTACTCCGTAGGATATGGTAATTTCTTTTTATTTACTATCATGGCTGAAGAGTGGGGGAGTTTCAGAGATTTCTACATTGCCTTTCCCACTATGATGGCTCTTCTCTCTTAGGCTAAGGACCCAAAGTAGAGGTTATACCAATTCATGAGTATATTAGTTCCACTAAACACTTGGGGACTGAAGAAATTACCTCTTCTGATGGGAATCATGATGATGCTTTGGGTCTCTAGGCATCAGTGTCAGCTCAGATCCTGTGTCTAAAATGCTGAAAATATTTGCACATTCTCCTTTTCCAAATGTATAGTCATCTGAATAGATGATGAGTTCCCTTTGGGGAAGAACTGGGAGAGTCATAGTTTCATGATCCTTCCCCTAGGGACTTGGTTATTTCTTCGGTAACTGAGTTTTGGATGTGAAAATTGGCTCAGATCCAGGAACTAAGGAAGAGATTTTGGCACCATTTATTTATTTATTTTATTTAAAAATTTTTATTTTATTTATTTATTTACACAGCAGGTTCTTATAGTTATCTATTTTATACATATTAGTGTGTATAAGTCAATCTCAATCTCCCAATTCATCCAACCACCACCACTCCCCCCGCCACTTTCCCCCCTTGGTGTCCATACGTTTGTTCTCTACATCTGTGTCTCAACTTCTGCCCTGCAAACCGGTTCATCTGTACCATTTTTCTAGGTTCCACATATATGCGTTAATATATGATATTTATTTTTCTCTTTCTGACTTACTTCACTCTGTATGACAGTCTCTAGATCCATCCACATCTCTACAAATGACCCAATTTTGTTCCTTTTTATGGCTGAGTAATATTCCATTGTATATATGTACCACATCTTTATCCATTCGTCTGTTGATGGGCATTTAGGTTGCTTCCATGACCTGGCTATTGTAAATAGTGCTGCAATGAACATTGGGGTGCATGTGTCTTTTTGAATTATGGTTTTCTCTGGGTATAGGCCCAGTAGTGGGATTGCTGGGTCATATGGTAGTTCTATTTTTAGTTTTTTAAGGAACCTCCATACTGTTCTCCATAGTGGCTGTATCAATTTACATTCCCACCAACAGTACAAGAGGGTTCCAATTTCTCCACACCCTCTCCAGCATTTGTTGTTTGTAGATTTTCTGATGATGACCATTCTAACTGGTGTGAGGTGATACCTCATTGTAGTTTTGATTTGTCTTTCTCTAATAATTAGTGATGTTGAGCAGCTTTTCATGTGCTTTTTGGCCATCTGTATGTCTTCTTTGGAGGAATGTCTGTGTAGGTTTCTGCCCATTTTTGGATTGTGTTGTTGGTTTTTTTAATGTTGAGCTGCATGAGCTGTTTATATATTTTGGAGAGTAATCCTTTGTCCATTGATTTGTTTGCAAATATTTTCTACCATTCTGAGGGTTGTCTTTTTGTCTTGTTTGTAGTTTCCTTTGCTTTGCAAAACCTTTTAAGTTTCATTAGGTCCCATTTGTTTATTTTTGTTTTTATTTCCATTACTCTAGGAGGTGGATCAGAAAAAATCTTGCTGTGATTTATGTCAAACAGTGTTCTTTCTGTGTTTTCCTCTAAGAGTTTTATAGTGTCTAGTCTCCAGTCCATTAGGTCTCTAATCCATTTTGAGTTTATTTTTGTTTATGGTGTTAGGGAGTGTTCTAATTTCATTCTTTTACATGTAGTTGTCCAGTTTTCCCAGCACCACTTATTGAAGAGACTGTCTTTTCTCCAGTGTATATCCTTGCCTCCTTTGTCATAGATTAGTTGACCATAGGTGTGTGGGTTTATCTCTGGGCTTTCTATACTGTTCCATTGATCGATATTTCTGTTTTTGTGCCAGTACCATACTGTCTTGATTATTGTAGCTTTGTATTATAGTCTGAAGTCAGGGAGTCTGATTCCTCCAGCTCCATTTTTTCCCCTCAAGACTGCTTTAGCTATTTGGGGTCTTTTGTGTCTCCATACAAATTTTAAGATTTTTTTGTTCTAGTTCTGTAAAAAAAAAACGCCACTGGTAATTTGATAGGGATTGCATTGAATCTGTAGATTGCTTTGGGTAGTATAGTCATTTTCACAATATTGATTCTTCCAATCCAAGAACATGGTATATCTCTCCACCTGTTTGTGTCATCTTTGATTTCTTTCATCGGTGTCTTAAAGTTTTCTGAGTACACGTCTTTTACCTCCTTAGTAGGTTTATTCCTAGGTATTTTATTGTTTTTGTTGCAATGATGAATGGGATTGTTTCCTTAATTTCTCTTTCTGATTTTTCGTTGTTAGTGTAAAGGAATGCAAGAGATTTCTGTGCATTAATTTTGTATCCTGCAACTTTACCAAATTCATTGATTAGCTCTAGTAGTTTTCTGGTGGCATCTTTAGGATTCTCTATGTATAGTATCATGTTATGTGCAAACAGTGAGAGTTTTACTTCTTCTTTTCCAATTTGTATTCTTTTTATTTCTTTTTCTTCTCTGATTGCCGTGGCTAGGACTTCCAAAACTATGTTGAATAACAGTGGTGAGAGTGGACATCCTTGTTTTGTTCCTGATCTTAGAGGAAATGCTTTCAGTTTTTCACCATTGAGAATGATGTTTCCTGTGGGTTTGTCGTATATGGCCTTTATTATGTTGAGGTAGGTTCCCTCTATGCCCACTTTCTGGAGAGTTTTTTTTTGTGTGTGTGGTACGCGGGCCTCTCACTGTTGCGGCCTCTCCCGTTGCGGAGCATGGGCTCCAGACGCGCAGGCTCAGCAGCCATGGCTCACGGGCCTAGCTGCTCCGTGGCATGTGGGATCTTCCCGGACCAGGGCATGAACCCATGTTCCCTGCATTGGCAGGCAGACTCTCAACCACTGTGCCACCAGGGAAGCCCTGGAGAGTTTTTATCATAAATGGGTATTGAATTTTGTCAAAAGCTTTTTCTGCATCTATTGAGATGATCATATGGTTTTTCTCCTTCAGTTTGTTAATATGGTGTATCACAGTGATTGATTTGCGTATATTGAAGAATCCTTGCATTCCTGGGATAAACCCCACTTGATCATGGTGTATGATCCTTTTTTTTTTTTTTTTTTTTTTTTTTTGCGGTACGCAGGCCTCTCACCGTTGTGGCCTCTCCCGTTGCGGAGCACAGGCTCTGGATGTGCAGGCTCCGTGGCCATGGCTCACAAGCCCATCTGCTCCGCGGCATGTGGGATCCTCCCAGACCGGGGCACGAACCCGTGTCCCCTGCATCGGCAGGCGGACTCTCAACCACTGCGCCACCAGGGAAGCCCTGTATGATCCTTTTAATGTGTTGTTGGATTCTGTTTGCTAGTATTTTGTTGAGGATTTTTGCATCTACATTCATCAGTGATATTGGTTTATAATTTTCTTTTTTTTGTGGTATCTTTGTCTGGTTTTGGTATCAGGGTGATGGTGGCCTCATAGAATGAGTTTGGGAGTGTTCCTTCCTCTGAAATTTTTTGGACGAGTTTGAGAAGGATGGGTGTTAGCTCTTCTCTAAATGTTTGATAGAATTCACCTGTGAAGCCATCTGGTCCTGGACTTTTGTTTGTTGGAAGATTTTTAACCACAGTTTCAATTTCATTACTTGTGATTGGTCTGTTCATATTTTCTATTTCTTCCTGCTTCAGTCTTGGAAGGTTATACCTTTTTAAGAATTTGTCCATTTCTTCCAGGTTGTTCATTTTATTGGCATAGAGTTGCTTGTAGTAGTCTCTTATGATGCTTTGTATTTCTGCGGTGTCCGTTTTAACTTCTCCTTTTTCATTTCTAATTTTATTGATTTGAGTCCTCTCCCTCTTTTTCTTGATGAGTCTGGCTAATGGTTTATCAATTTTGTTTATCTTCTCAAAGAACCAGCTTTTAGTTTTATTCATCTTTGCTGTTTTCTTTGTTTCTATTTCATTTATTTCTGGTCTGATCTTTATGATTTCTTTCCTTCTTCTAACTTTGGGATTTGTTTGTTCTTCTTTCTCTAGTTCCTTTAGGTGTAAGGTTAGATTGTTTATTTGAGATTTTTCTTGTTTCTTGAGGTAGTCTTGTATTGCTATAAACTTCCTCTTAGAACTGCTTTTGCTGCATCCCGTAGGTTTTGAATTGTTGTGTTTTCATAGTCATTTGTCTCTAGGTATTTTTTGATTTCCTCTTTGATTTCTTCAGTGATCTCTTGGTTGTTTGGTAACATACTGTTTAGCATCCATGTGTTTGTGTTTTTTATGTTTTTTTCCCTGTAATTGATTTCTAATCTCATAGTGTTGTGGTCAGAAAAGATGCTTGATATGATTTCAATTTTCTTAAATTTACCAAGGCTTGATTTGTGACCCAAGATGTGATCTATCCTGGAGAATGTTCCATGTGCACTTGAGAAGAAAGTGTAATCTGCTGTTTTTGGATGGAATGTCCTATAAATATCAATTAAATCTCTCTGGTCTATTGTGTCATTTAAAGCTTGTGTTTTCTTATTAATTTTCTGTCTGGAAGATCTGTCCATTGGTGTAAGTGAGCTGTTAAAGTCCTCCACTATTATTGTGTTACTGTTGATTTCCTCTTTTATGGCTGTTAGCAGTTGCCTTATGTATTGAGGTGCTCCTATGTTGGGTGCATATATATTTATAATTGTTATATCTTCTTCTTGGATTGGTCCGTTGATCATTATGTAGCGTCCTTCCTTGTCTCTTGTAACATTCTTTATTTTAAAGTCTATTTTATCTTATATGAGAATTGCTACTCCAGCTTTCTTTTGATTTCCATTTGCATGGGATATCTTTTTCCATCCCCTCACTTTCAGTCTGTATGTGTCCCTAGGTCTGAAGTGGGTCTCCTGTAGACAGCATATATATGGGTCTTGTTTTTGTATCCATTCAGCAAGCCTGTGTCTTTTGGTTGGAGCATTTAATCCATTCACATTTAAGGTAATTATTGATATGTGTGTTCCTATTACCATTTTCTTAAGTGTTATGGGTTTGTTTTTGTAGGTTCTTTTCTTCTCTTGTGTTTTCCACTTAGAGAAGTTCCTTTAGCATTTGTTGTAGAGCTGGTTTGGTGGTGCTGAATTCTCTTAGCTTTTGCTTGTCTGTAAAGCTTTTGATTTCTCCATCGAATCTGAATGAGATCCTTGCCCGGTAGAGTAATCTTGGCTGTAGGTTCTTCCCTTTCATCACTTTAAATATATCATGCCACTACCTTCTGTCTTGTAGAGTTTCTGCTGAGAAATCAGCTGTTAACATTATGGGAGTTCCCTTGTATGTTATTTGTCATTTTTTCCTTGTTGCTTTCAATGATTTTTCTTTGTCCTTAATTTTTGTCAGTTTGATTACTGTGTGTCTTGGTGTGTTTCTCCTTGGGTTTATCCTGCCTGGGACTCTCTGCACTTCCTGGAGTTTGGTGGCTCTTTCCTTTCCCATGTTAGGGAAGTTTTCAACTATAATCTCTTCAAATATTTTCTCGGGTCCTTTCTCTCTCTCTTCTCCTCCTGGGGCCCCTATAATGCAAATGTTGTTGCATTTAATGTTGTCCCAGAGGTCTCTTAGGCCATCTTCATTTCTTTTCATTCTTTTTTCTTTATTCTGTTCCACGGCAGTGAATTCCACCATTCTGTCTTCCAGGTCACTTATCCGTTCTTCTGCCTTAGTTATTCTGCTATTGATTCCCTCTAGTATATTTTTCATTTCAGTTATTGTATTGTTCATCTTTTTTTGTTTGTTCTTTAATTCGTCTAGGTGTTTGTTCTTTAATTCTTCTAGGTCTTCTTTAAACATTTCTTGCATCTTCTTGATCTTTGCCTCCATTCTTTTTCCGAGGTCCTGGATCATCTTCACTATCATTCTGAATTGTTTTTCTGGAAGGTTGCCTATCTCCACTTCATTTAGTTGTTTTTCTGGGGTTTTATCTTGTTCCTTCATCTGGTACAGAGTCCTCTGCCTTTTCATTTTGTCTATCTTTCTGTGAATGTGGTTTTCCTTCCACAGGCTGCAGAACTGTAGTTCTTCTTACTGGTGGATGAGGCTAAGAGGGTTGTGCAAGCTTCCTCTTGGCTACTATTTATTGTGGTGACTGTATTTAGCCTTCTGCTCCTTTCTTCTTTCTTTCTTCAGGTTGTAGATGTTCAGCAGCATTCTTGGCTTCCTTGGCTTCCCATCTATTTTCCCCCTAGGGATACCATTGTTTATTATATCTACAACTGTCTCTGATGGGTGAAGGCCCCAAGGCTAACCCTCCAATCTTGCCATTCTTATGGTAATTACAGCTTTCTGACTTCTGGCAGTTAAGCAGTGCTTCTGTTAAACCTCTTCTGTTTTACTTGATGGGGGTGGGCAGGGAGTACCATCCCCATACATCTCATCTTAAGTAGCTCAACTCTGTGACTTCCTCTCCTCCACCATAGAGGAGAACCACCCCTGAACTTCTTAGTGATGCTGATACCCCTCTCAATAGGTGGCCTTGGTGAATATTGTGTCCTCTGGGCCCTTTCTTGGAACACAATTCTCTGGTGGGTCTTCTGGCCTCACCTAATACATCCATTCTGGCATGCCTGCTTTCTTCAGCCTCTGTATTCCTTCCTCTACGACCTACTAGGGCAAGTCAGGCATATCTATTTCACTCAGCATAGGCCTTTGCTTTTTCAAAGCTTCTACGAGCCACCATAGCAATGATTTTGCCCCACCCACTGGAATCCTTGCTAGGGGTTGAGTCCTGGGTCCCAAGAAAGTTCCCTGAAATCCTTGGATTCTTAACCAGTGATCATATCCCTGGTTCCCAAGTGCTTAATGGGATTGATATACTTGGAGTTGGAGTAACCCCCACATTGAGTCTTTGGCCTGGGAAAGACAAAGTAGAAATCTTTGAAACTGCTCAGTCCCCACTCCAGCGACTTCCTTCCTTCCCATTCTCTCTTCAACCCATTGCACTCAGGGTTCTGTCCTGGATCCACTTGTTTTCTCACTCTGCCTAGACCAATTTATCCATTACTGTGACTTCATTAACTATACATATTCCGCCATCTCCCAAACTTCATCTCAATCCAGGATCTCCTGAGCTGCAGACCCTTGCATCTGACTGCCAGACATGTTTACTGGGATAGTTCATCAACATCTGGCTCAACTTGTCCAAAACTGAATTCATCATCTTTCCCCACAAATCTGTTCCTTCTCCAGTGTGCCCTCTTTTACTCAGTTGTCCAAGACAGACATTATCCCCACTGCCTCCATACTGTAAATACCCTCCAGCTGAAGACTATCAGGAACATCCTTGTATCAGAGCAGCTTGGATTTATTACTTGTTACAGGAGGAAGAACACACACCATGGGGGGGGAGGGTGTTAGAAACACTTACAGGATTTGGGCTGGTGTTAGATGATTTGGGTGAGGGTTTAAGCTTGTGGGGCTTGGGCTTCCCTGGTGGCGCAGTGGTTGAGAGTCTGCCTGCCGATGCAGGGGACACGGGTTCGTGCCCCGGTCCGGGAAGATCCCACATGCCACGGAGCGGCTGGGCCCATGAGCCATGGCCGCTGAGTCTGCACGTCCGGAGCCTGTGCTCCGCAACGGGAGAGGCCACAACAGTGAGAGGCCCGTGTCCCGCAAAAATAAAAAACAAAAAACCTCGTGGGGCTTTACTCTGGGTGTTTTCAGGAAGTGGGATCATTTTATCATTGGATATCTTAATAAGTCTTATCTAGAAAGAGGGAAGACTACAATGAGGCTAAATCTGTAATTGGTAAAGTAGCAGCAGTCACTCATATTAGTCAGGATAGAGAGATGTTTGGACTTTTGTGATTTGGACAGTGTTTACGTTTTCATTTGTGTTTAGACATGATTATGTGAATGATCTTGTTCTGGTTTTTTCTTCATCCACCATGACCACAGAGTAGCCTTGTCTGATGTTATGTTCAACGTGAGAACACCAAGACCTAGCAGTGAGGGCCAGGCCAGCTTCTGGACATTAGCAGCTACTTTTCTCTTTCTCAGTACCCTAGTTCAAGCCCTTCACCCCTGAATTTCTGCTAGAGATTCCTAACCAGGTTCCCTGGCTCTGGCTCTACCCCCTTCTAATCCACATGATAGCCAGAGTGATCTTTCCAAATAAAAAAGCTGATCTCAGCTCAAAATCCTCCTCCTTTGCTCTTAAAGTCTGTTCCTACTGTTACCAGGCCCTTTCCAGACTCTTGGACAGCAATACTGTAGAAATGAATATCGCTTCTACAAGACTCTCAGGCAAGCAAAGCTTTTTATTAAAAGAGATAGCTTGTGCACAAGGGAGAAGGCAGGAAAAAAAAAAAAAGAGCCAGCTCCTTGAGTAGAAGGGGTGAGTTGCTTTTATAACAAAAGGGAGGGTTTGTCTCATGATGACTGATAATTTCCAGAAATCATCAAAGCTCTTTGATCAGCAGCAGGTGACTCCAGGTTGGCTGTCAGGAATAGGGAGTGCTTCTGGGAGGGGAAAGAAATGCATGAGAATTTTCTGCAAGAAAGCACAGGAACAGATAAGATTAAAATTTATAGTTGAGCTTCTTCTCTTGTGACAGCTAGGTTAGTGTAACAGAGATAAAGTTAATCTTTTATTCATGCGAGCCTGGTTTTTGTCTCTGGGACTCAGGCCCCCAGGGCCTTTGTTCTTTTAGCTTGAAGGCCTGTTTTGCCCAAGGCCGTTCCTCGGTTCTTTTCCGAAATGGCTGTACTCTTGTCTTCCTGTCTCACTACCAACAGAGCCAGCAAGGCCCAGTTTCCCTTTTCAGTTTCAATGACACCACTCCTTCCCTCCCCGTCGCTCTACCTGACCCCTTTCTGGCATATATTCCCTGAGGTCAGAAATCTTGTCTTAATAATTTATTACTTTATCCCCATCATGTATAACAAGGCATGTCACTAGAATTCATTGATTACCTGCTCCGTGCTATGAAGTAAGCTCCTGAAGAGGTTGTTAGAAGAAATACTTTTGAACTATAAACAGGTTCCTCTAACAGGAATCTTTCTGGGAGGATGGCAGCTGCTCCAGGGAATTGGTCTGCCCTCTCCTGGCAGCAAGAGGCACTGCCTCTACTAGTAGAGGAGTAGGAATGAGCAAATGAGCGGTGCTCTGCAAGGGGCAGGATAGGATGTTCACCTGTAGGGCAAAAATTCAATCTGAGAACAGAATTTCCTTATTTCCTGAACCGTGGAGGAGTGTGACAGTGGGAAGCTCTCCCAGGGAAGGATTAGACTGGTTTTTGGAAGAGCCAAATATGTGGGATTTTAAAAGAAACAACTTTAAGGCTGCTTCTGTGGCCTTGCGTGAAAGTTTGGGAAGCAAAGCCTGATGAGAACTTTTCTCTTTTTTAATTGAAATGTAGTTGATTTACAGTGTTGTGTCAGTTTCAGGTGCACAGCACAGTGATTCAGCTACATGTATACACACACACACACCCCTATATATATACACACACACATATCACACACACACACACACATATGCGTAGATACATTCTTTTCAGATTTTTTCCCTTATAGGTTATTACAAAATATTGAGTATAGTTCCCTGTGCTATATGGTAGGTCCTGGTGTTAGGGACCAGTTGTTGGTTAGGGAATCTTAATTATAGGTTGTTTCTTTGGTTTTTGGCCCAAGATCAAGGTTAGTATTTGTTCTTATCATTTAACATCTCATAAATCCTCTACCTGAGGATACTTTATTTATTTTATTTTATTTTATTTTAAAAAATAATTTATTTTATTTTTGGCTGCTTTGGGTGTTCGTTGCTGTGCGCGGGCTTTCTCTAGTTGCGGCGAGCGAGGGCTACTCCTCATTGTGGTGCATGGGCTCCTCATTGCAGTGTCTTCTCTTGTTGTGGAGCATGGGCTCTAGGCACCTGGGCTTCAGTAGTTGTGGCTCGTGGGCTCTAGAGTGCAGGCTCAGTAGGTATGGCACATGGGCTTAGTTGCTCTGTGGCATGTGGGATCTTCCCAAACCAGGGCTCGAAGCCATGTCCCCTGCATTGGCAGGCAGATTCTTAACCAATACACCACCAGGGAAGCCCTGAGGATACTTTATTAAGTGGAATTTTGGAACAGGGAGATGAACCAGAGGCTTGCTCCATCCATTCCACAAATCAGTCTGATGTCTCAGTTCCTCCATGAATGGTGTGGTTCTCCCTTTTGGGATAGATGTCAAAGTGCAGACTGTTGGACTTCCCTGGTGGCACAGTGGTTAAGAATACGCCTGCCAGTGCAAGGGACACGGGTTTGAGCCCTGGTCCAGGAAGATCCCACATGCCACAGAGCAGCTAAGCCCGTGCACCGCAACTCTGAGCCTGCGCTCTAGAGCCCGCGAGCCACAACTACTGAGCCCGTGTGCAACAACTGTTGAAACCCACATGCCTAGAGACCCGTGCTTCGCAACAAGAGAAGGCACCGCAATGAGAAGCCCACGCACTGCGAAGCCCACGCACTGCAACAAAGAGTAGCCCCCACTTGCCACAGATAGAGAAAGGCCGCGCAGCAACGAAGACCCAATGCAGCCATAAACAAACAAACAAACAAACAAACAAATTTATTTATTTGTTTATTAAAAAGAAAATGCAGACTGCTGGTGTTCTATGTATCATTTAGTTTTTGGAAAAAATTTTAAGGTGAAACCTGCTATTTCCCCTTTTTCTTTAACATTATAGTTTTGATGCATTTTTTCTGTCTTTTTGTGCCCTAGCTCTTTAAGATTTAGTTGTAGTACTCTAGTTAGACATTTTCTACAAATTATTTTGTCCCCTAGTGATAAACCCTTTTTCAGATTTCCAAGTTTTTACTACTTAACCAGTGCTGCAGTGAAATCCTTTGTATATTGCTTTGTGCATGTGGATGAGAGTTTCTCTGGGTTATGAATCCAGGAATGACAGTTCTGGGTAATAGCTATGAGTATTTTCAATTCTACAGGCTTTTGCAAATTGTTCATCTAGAGAGATTGTACCAGTTAATGTTGTCACTTATACAATTTCATGTTCTTGTCATCACTTGGTTCAGTCAGATGTTTTAATATTGCCAATCTGATGGACATAAAATTATATTCTGTTGTGATTTTAATTTGCATTTTCTTGATTACTACTAAGGTTATGTAATGTGTCAAGAGTTCACTGGCCATTCTTTTGTGTATCCAGTTTTGTGAAATGACTGTTCGTAGTCTGTAAATTTTTTTTTTTTCCTACCAGGTTGTTGGCCTTTTCCTTACTGGTTTTCAGTGATTTATATGTTTTATGCAAGACTCTGTTGTTTTATTAGTTTCAGATACTATGTCTTCTCCCATTTGTGGCTTGTCTTTTCAGTTTGTTATGGTCTCGTGATGCACAGATTTTTCTTGCAGAATTTATCAGTTCTTTTCTTAACGTTTTGTGCTTTTGTGTCTTGTTTAAGAACCCCTTCCTTACCTTGAAGTCAGAAAGATATTCTAATTTTTTTTCTAAAAATTTTAAATATTTGCTTTTCATACTTAGGTCTTTTAATCACTTGGAATATATTATTGTGTTTACTTTTAAATAGTGACCTAATTTTATTTTTTTCAGCACCATTTGGTGAATAGCTATTCCTTCCTCCAGTGGTTGTAATATTATCTCTGCATATATTAAGGTTTCAAATATGCATGAGTTTCTTTTAGATTTCATATTCTGTTCTGTTGGTCCGTTTGTCCATCCCTGTGGCTATAGCATGCTATTATTATTACTTTAGCATGCTATTATTATTACTTAAGAATATAACATGCTTGGTATATGGTAGGATTTGTCTTCAAAAATATTACTTAAAAAAATATCTTTACTGTTTTTGGCCCTTTTCTCTTACATGTGTTATAGAATCATAAAGTTCCCAAGAACAGATATTCATATTTGTATTGGAATTGCAGTGGATAGACAGATTGTTTGGGGATGTCAGTGAAAAAATTAACCAATAGTCGATCTAAGAAAGAACTGGAAAATTTTATTTAAGCCAACCTGAGGATTATAACCCAGGAGACAGTCTTTCAGAAAGCTCTGAGGACTATTCCTCTGTTAGAGGTCAAAGCACAGTTTTATAAGTTTTTGAGACAAAGGGTCATATATCAAAGTAACACAGTCCAACAAGGCGAGTTGTGAGTTATTGTGACCCCTTACAGAATTGAGAAAGGAATGTTATCTTCTAAGGAGTTACCTTCCTGGTGCCAGGAGGAAATTGCTTTGTTTGTTTGTTTTTTGTTTCTTTTTGCAAGTAGGCATTGCTGTGTGTTCTAAGGGGACCTAGTTAATGCATAATGCAGATGCACAATGCACACTAAAAGGGCAGGGTAGTGGCTCAAACTGCAGAGAAAAATTTTATGTTAAATTTTTCTTATCTTGACTTAATTTTATTTCATCAGGGAGCATTAATTTCTTTATGACATCAAATCTTTCTATTCATGAATATGTGACATTTCTCCTTTTGGTCTTTACACTTGCTATTCCCTCACCTAGAAAACTTTCATTTAGAAAGCTCCCTTGTTCCTTTACCTCCTTGGGTCTTTGCTCAAATGTCACCTCATCAGAGATGATTTCCTTGAATAAAGTAGTCTCCTTCTCACCCTCCTCTATCTTTTCAAAGCACTTGTAATCATTTGACGTATTATGTATGTTTGAATATTTTTTAATTGTCTTTATTTCACTCAGTGGAATTAAGCTTCATGAAAGCAGGGTCACTTTCCTCGCTACCACCCCAGCTCATAGAAAAGTGCCTGGCACATAGTAGGTACTCAGTGTTCTTTGTGTGAATGTGTTTCTGTAGGATATTATCTTTTCCTTCATAAAGAAGCTATCTATTTACTGTTAGATTTTATCTTAGCTCTTAGTTTTCATTGCTAGTGTATATGGCAACTTAAAAAAAAAAGACATTTTCTAGTTGTTTGCTACTGGTTTACAGAACAGAATTGTTTTTTGTATATTATTTTATGTCTAGTATTTTATTGAACTCTTATTCTAATAATTTGTCTAGATTCAGTTTGATTTTTCTGTACAGAATTTTATTTTCTATAAGTAAGAAAAACATTTAGGTATCAGTTTTATTCCCCAAATCAAATTTTAGTTACCTATACCAGTGTTTTGTAAATTTTTTTTTTTTTTTTTTTTTGTGGTATGCAGGCCTCTCACTGTTGTGGCCTCTCCCGTTGTGGAGCACAGGCTCCAGACGCGCAGGCTCAGTGGCCATGGCTCACGGGCCTAGTCGCTCCGCGGCATGTGGGATCTTCCCAGAACGGGACACGAACCCGTGTTCCCTGCATTGGCAGGCGGACTCTCAACTGCTGCGCCACCAGGGAAGCCCTAAATTATTGATATTACTATTTTAAAGAAACTTGCTATATGGTAATTCAATTCTAATGCTGCTTTCTAAGTTGAGGATGAAAAAGGACTCCCCTTTCCAAACTTGCTATAAGATCCATTTTTCTTAGACTTTTGAGTTTTAATTTTCTCTCTAGTCAGCACCTTTAATAGTACAATTTTTTTTCTTTTTTTCTTTTTTTTTTTTTTGTGGTACGTGGGCCTTTCACTGTTGTGGCCTCTCCCGTTGCGGAGCACAGGCTCCGGACGTTCAGGCTCAGTGGCCATGGCTCATGGGCCCAGCCGCTCTGCGGCATGTAGGATCTTCCCGGACTGGGGCACGAACCCACGTCCCCTGCATCGGCAGGCAGACTCAACCACTGCACCACCAGGGAAGCCCAATAGTACAAATTTTTGTTTGAGATCATTTACTCTTTTCATGGAAGTGTGATAACCAGAATCTAGATTTCTGCTATTTAAAAATAACTCTCTAAATGTCTACATTTCCGTAGATATTTTGTACCTTTTCTGTTGAGTGAAATGAGTAAGAAAAAAGCTTCCTTAAATAACATTTCCAGATTTGAGTGCAAGGGTCTGTGAAAAGAATCTGCTTTAATGGCCTGTTTACTGCTAACTACCATGATGTTTTCTGCACAGAGTACTTCTGACACAATGTGTGGGTTTTCCACCAAGCAATTCTCCAGTGCTGTGGGGACACCAACTGGATGTCCTACAATTTCATTCAGTTCTAGAACTACCTGGGGTTGCACAGACCCCACAGGTTAAGTAAGGGCTCAGTCTCACAGACTGTCCCCCACTTCACACAACAATCTCAAGTAGTGGATCCGCAAGTTACCCACACTTCTGAGTTGGCTAAAGATTGGGGGTTCCCACAACCCCCTCCTCAGGTTTGAATTTGCAATAACAGCTCATAGAACTCAGGGAAATACTTTACATACTATTATCAGTTCATTATAAAGGATATTATAAAGGATACAAATGAACAGCCAGATGAAGAGGTATGTAGGGTGAGGTTCCAAGCGCAGGGTCTTATGACCCTGTGGACTTGAGGTGTGACATCTGCTTGGCAAATGGATGTGTTCATCAGCCTGGAAGCTCTCCAAACCCTGTTGATTAGGATTTGTATGGAGTTTCCATTATATAGGCATGGTCACTGGCCATTGGTGATTACTCAGCCTTCAGCTCCTCTCCCCTCTGGAGGCCGAGGGGTGGCACTGAAAGTTCCAAACTCCTAATTACTCAGGTTCTTCTGGCAACAAGTCTTCATCCTGGAACCCACCCACCCCCGCCCAGGTCACCTTGTTAACATACAAAATGACACTCTTTACTCTAGAGATTCCAAAGGTTTTAGAAGCTCTTGTGCCAGGAAAGAGGGATGAAGACCAAATTCCTTCCTTCCTTCCTTCCTTCTGTTGGCCGCACCGTATATGGGTTCTTAGTTCCCTGACGAGGGGATTGAACCTGTGCTCCCTGAAGGGGAAGTGCGGAGTCATAACCACTGGACCACCCGGGAAGTCCCAAATACATATTTCTTATATCGCAATATCACAGCCTGGTATTGCAGCACCTCTGGGAACATGTGTTATTGGGGACTTACAATGGTTCAAAAGAAGCTGTGAAAATCAGGCTGTGGTAATCACTGATTGTAAGGAAAAAGTTTATTTCCTTTTTTAGATTGGTTACATTCTAGTTAGCATTTCATTAGTGTAACAGTTTCTATTTTGAAATAGAAAAGAGGGTTTCTCTTCTTAGTGATGTATTTTAATTTTTTTTAATTTGTCTTTAGTTTATCTGTAGTCCAAATTATTTTACAGAGTTGTTGAAATTAACCACTTTAGGTCCAGAGTGAGTGGTTATTTCAAATTTTAGTTTCTATTATATTCCATACTTGTCCCTAAATGTCTACTTCTCAAAACTATATACCCCCTTTTCACCTTACTGAATATAAAAATTTGTTTTTAAATGTAGTCAGGCATCTATTTCCCTGCATGGAGCCCTAAGAGGATTTTTCCTATAATTGACCCAAAAAGGAACATAGGTAGGAGCAGGGGCAGATGTGGGCAGAGCTATTCAAATACCGAGTCACTTGCCTTGAGGGAATGAAGGAAGAGTTTATGTTCAGGAAGTGCGTATTGAAATCTAAGATCCCAATGTCTCATTGTGTGTCTTTAGGATTGTATTTTTGGAAAGCTCTGGTAACATTTAGCCATTTTGAATGCCTGTGAAAATCAAAAGGGCTTGAGAGCTTCATTTATTTATTAATACATTTGCTTATGCAAATATATTAATACATTGTCTTATATTAAATACAAATGTATTTATTTGTATGAATACATTTATAAGACAGGATTTGAAATACTAAATGCAGGAGCAAGAACTGGCACATTTGAAGTCTGGATGGGGACTTGGAACCATTTCCAACTTGTTTAGAGAATTGTGTGCTAGCAGGCAGCAGAAGTTTCTGTTTTTCTTTAAGTGGAGATACTGTAATTATATGAATCAGGCTACAGAGTTTATACCAGCATCTAGCTGGACAGGGAGGATAGGGAGATGTAAGAGCTAAGAAAATTGCCCAAGTGCTTCTGGCCTAGAAAACTGGAAGAATGCCAGTGTCACTCACTGAACTGTGATACTGAGCAGGGGGGTTGAGGAGGAGAGGCTATAGGGGATTGTGGGAATGGCAAGATAAGATTAATTTTGAATAAGTAGAAATATAGAACTAACTAAAGATGAACAAAGATTTGGGGGTCAGTTAGTAGATTTGAGAATAAATGGGGTCCTTGAGGGACTGAGGACATGTACAGCGTTTTACTATTACCAGTTTATTATAAAGGATACAACTCAGGAACAGGCAAATGGAAGAATGCACAGGGCAAGGAGTGGGGGTGTTTGTGCCACCTCACCCGCACCCTGATGTGTTCACCAACTCGGAAACTGTGAACCCTGTCATTTAGGGGTTTTTAATGGAGGTTTCATTATGCAGGTATGAGTGATTAAGTCATTGCCATTGGTGATTAACCCAATCTCTAGCCCCTCTCCCCTTCCCAGAGGTTGGGGGGTGTGACTGAAAGTTCCAACCTTCCAATCATGCCTTTATGATAACCAACTCCCATCCTCAAGCTTTCTAGAAATCCACCAAGAGTGGCCTCATTAAAACAAAAGACATTCCTATCACCCACGAGATTCTAAGGGATTTAGGAGCTCTCTGTTAGGAACTAGGGACAAAGATCGAATATATATATGTGTTTTAATTGTGTTACAGTTATCCATGTGGAAAAAAAATGAGATAGCCTCTCTACCTTATGCCATAAGTAAACATAAACTAAAGATTGATTAAGGATTGCAATGTCAAAAATAAAATCTTCCTTTTTTGTGTGTAGAAAATATAGATGAGTATTTTTCAGGCCTTGAAGTAAGGAAAGATTTAAAAAATAGGACATTAAAGTCCATCGACAGATGAATGGATAAAGAAGATATGGCACATATATACAATAGAATATTACTCAGCCATAAAAAGAAACGAAATTGAGTTATTTGTAGTGAGGTGGCTGGACCTAGAATCTGTCATACAGAGTGAAGTAAGTCAGAAAGAGAAAAACAAATACCGTATGCTAACACATATATATGGAATCTAAAAAAAAAAAATGGTTCTGAAGAACCTAGGGGGGGCTTCCTTGGTGGCGCAGTGGTTGAGAGTCCGCCTGCCGATGCAGGGGACACGGGTTCGCGCCCTGGTACGGGAAGATCCCACATGCCATGGAGCGGCTGGGCCCGTGAGCCATGGCCGCTGAGCCTGCGCGTCCGGAGCCTGTGCTCCGCAGTGGGAGAGGCCACAACAGTGAGAGGCCCGCATACCGCAAAAAAAAAAAAAAAAAAAGAACGTAGGGGGAGGACAGGAGTAAAGACGCAGACGTAGAGAATGGACTTGAGGACACGGGGAGGGGGAAGGGTAAGCTGGGACGAAGTGAGAGTGTGGCATTGATATATATACACTACCAAGTGTAATATAGCTAGTGGGAAGCAGCCTCATAGCACAGGGAGATCAGCTCGGTGCTTTGTGACCACCTAGAGGGGTGGGGTAGGGAGGGTGGGAGGGAGATGCAAGAGGGAGGGGATATGGGGATATAAGTATACATGTAGCTGATTCACTTGGTTATACAGCAGAAACTAACACAACAATGTAAAGCAATTATACTCCAATAAAGATGTTTTAAAAAAAAAGGACACTAAAACCCCCCAAAACCAGAGTATACAAGAAAAGACTGATATATATATATATATTTTAAAAAAAAATTTTTTTTTGGCTGCACTGCGTATCTTGTGGGGTCTTAGTTCCTTGACTAGGGATCACACTCACACCGTCAGCAGTGAAAGTGCAGAGTCCTAACCACTGGACTGCCAGGGAATTCCCAAGACTGATATATATGTATATATTTAATAATATATAAATATATGACTGATATATATATATATTTAATATATACATATATTTATTAAATAATACAGGCCTTTTATTTATTTGCTTTTTTAATATTTTATTTATTTATTTATTTGGCTGCTCCGGGTCTTAGTTGTGGCATGTGGGATCTTTTATTTGTGGCATGCGGGATCTTTTAGTTGCAGCATGCGGGATCTTTTAGTTGCAGCATGCAGGATCTTTAGTTGCGGCATGTGGGATCTTTAGTTGTGGCATGTGGGATCTTTTAGTTGCGGCATGCGGGATCTTTAGTTGTGGCACGCAGGATCTAGTTCACTGAGCGGGGATCGAACCTGGGCCCCCTGCATTGGGAGTGTGGAGTCTTAACCACTGGATCACCAGGTAAGTCCCAAGACTGATATATATATATTTTTAAATTTTATTTTATTTTATTGATTTATTTTTGGCTGTGTTGGGTCTTCATTGCTACACACAGGCTTTCTCTGGTTGCGGCAAGTGGGGGCTACTCTTCGTTGCAGTGCAGGGGCTTCTCATTGCCGTGGCCTCTCGTTGTGGAGCACGGGCTCTAGGCGTGTGGGCCTCAGAAGTTGTGGCTCGTGGGCTCAGTAGTTGTGGCTCGCAGGCTCTAGAGCACAGGCTCAGTAGTTGTGGCACACGGGCTTAGTTGCTTCGTGGCATGTGGGATCTTCTGGGACCAGGGCTTGAACCTGTGTCCCCTGCATTGGCAGGCGGATTACCGAGACTGATATATTTTTGATGGATAACTTTTGTTCATCAAAGGACACCTGAGGGACTTCCGTGGTGGCGCAGTGGTTAAGAATCTGCCTGCCATGCAGGGGATACGGTTTGAGCCCTGGTCCCAGAAGATCCCACATGCGCCGCAACGAAGACCCAACGCAGCCAATAAATAAATAAATAAATAAATTTATTTAAAAAAAAAAAAGACACCTGAGTGCCCATATCATGATTTCTAATACCATTCTCCAATAAAAGGGACCAGGGCTCCTTGGAGAAATGGCTGATTCTAGGGCTGGGGCCCTAGAGAATATACAAGATGAACCTGGAGCATCTTGCAGTGCCAGAAAGCAGAGAAGTGCTACAAAAAAGGGGGGGCGGGGAAGGGGGAATGTATTAAAAGGACACAGTGGCCAGACTGAAAGAGCTCACAGTGGCCAAAGCTGGGATAATTTGAGCAGCAAAGCAATATGGTGTTGGATTCTAACCCAAAGTATAAAATAAGTATCCAAGAATACATACATATGTTGACTTATACTGATATAAATAAATGAATAGATAAATAAATAAATGAGGGAAAATAGATAAATCTTCCATATAGAAAAATCCAAGATAATTTATGAAGATACTCCCAGCTCTGGGAGGCAGAGCTTAACTTCATACCTCTTGAGTGTGGCTACACTTAGTGTCTTTCTTCCAAAGAATGTGATGGTAGAAAGTTTTGAGGAGCACTGGAGATGGGGAAGATGACAATACCCACCAGTATTGTGTGACTAGGACTGCAGAAGGAGCTGACATTGGAGTACTTTGGTGATCATTTAAGGAATCATTTAATCTCTTATTACCAATTAGCCTTTTGATGAGATCAGTATTCTGTCTCTGATCAGTTGAATATCTTTTTTTTTTTAAGTTGAGATTTATTTTTTTTTTAAGTTGAATTTGTTTTTTTGTTTGTTTTTTGGCTGCGTTGGGTCTTTGTTGCTGCGTGTGGGCTTTCTCTAGTTGCGGCGGGCGGGGGCTACTCTTTGTTGCGGTGCACGGGCTTCTCATTGTGGTGGCTTCTCTTGTTGCGGAGCACGGGCTCTAGGAGCGCGGGCTTCAGTAGTTGTGGCTCGTGGGCTCTAGAGCGCAGGCTCAGTAGTTGTGGCGCCAGGCTTAGTTGCTCCACGGCATGTGGGATCTTCCTGGACCAGGGCTGGAACCCGCGTCCCCTGCATTGTCAGGCAGATTCTTAACCACTGCGCCACCAGTGGTTAAGAAACTGATCAGGGAAGTCCTGATCAATTGAATATATGATGTCATCTATCCAAGGGTAATATGTTAAAAGTACTTCTCTAACTCTTCCATAACTTGATCTGCTGTATCTCTGGTGTTTCTCTTTTAATACTTGGTTGCATTAGAGAGAATGGCTTGCTGCAGTGTTGTTCATTTGTCCATTGTGAGTATGAGATACTTTTCAGATGTTTTCATTTCTCTTCTTCTAAGAGAAGGCTTTGGTTGCGTTTCCTTTACTCTTTCTGGCTTTTATCCCCCCTCACGCTCCTCACCCTTCACTAAGACAGCTCTGACAGTTCTCTTCAGCAGCCAGTGTCCCTTCTGCAGGATTTGTAGTAAAGTAATACTTCAACATCGCTTCTTCTAATAACAGCTGCCAAGTGGGCCCCTTTGGTTGGGGTAAGCCTCCTTCTCTGCTTTCATCTCAGCTGCACTTTGGCTTCCAAATTCTTGGTTCCTTAACTTCAGCCGTCATCCATTTTTCAAATGGCTAAACTTAAGGCTGATGGGTAGTTTAGAGGCAGAGCCTGAATGCTTTTTTTCTGGGTTTTTTGGAATTATGCCTTCAGCTTTGGCAGTGTTGCCGTGTCTGTTGGACAGTCTCCTAAGTTTCGAACTATCCTCCCATCTTTGCTCTGTCTTTGGAATTCTTTTTTTTACACACTGAGGGGAAAAAACTTCCATATCTTTTGGCTAAGATCAAGTAATCCTTGCTTGTTGGGAAACAGGTGACATGAATTTTTTCAGCAGGGGATTAGAAAGGAACTTTCTCTGTACACTTGGCCCTCTGAACTTCAGGGCCCCACCCCCATCTTCTGAGTGAGTGTAAAGTCCTGAAGACTTGTGGCCTCATTATTTGTCCTTATTGGCCTCTGGACTCTTGAACTGCTTTTTTCTTTGCTTTGTCCCAGCCTTCTCTTGAAGGCTAAATTCTTCTTGAACACATTATATACTTTGAATTCTGTAGTAAATACTAAGATTTATATTTAGCAACATACATTGTAGGATCTGAGGATCTCTAGTCACCTTCAGCCCTCTTTCTCTGCAGTCTTGCCCTGTTGCTTTTCTGTCTTCTCCTTCACCCAGATTTATTCTTTGTTTTATTTGGTTGAACAGTTACAAGTTTTGGTTTGTTTTCCTACATAAACAGCTTCATCTTGATACCATACAGTGTTGTTTCAATTCCTTTTCACTTTTATCCCTTTACCTTCACATGCTACTTTTGTTTCTGCATTTTATTTTTTTAATTAAAAATTTTTAATACAAGTTTAAAGGTTACTTTCCATTTTGGTTATTACAAAATATTGGCTATATTCCCCATGTTGTATAGTACATCCTGGAGCCTATCTTATGCCCAGTAGTTTGTATCTCCTGCTCCCTCACCCCTATATTGCCCCTCCCCGCCACTGGTAACCACGTTTGTTTTCTATATCTGTCAGTCTGCTTCTTTTTTGTTGTATAATATTTACTAGTTTGTTATATATTTTAGATTCCACATATAAGTGATATCATACAGTATTTTTCTTTTTCTGACTTATTTCACGTAGCATAATGCCCTCCAAGTTCCATCCACGTTGCTGCAAATGGCAAAATTTCCTTCTTTCTTATGGCTGAGTAGTATTCCATTATGTGTGTATATGTATATGTGTGTATATACATATATATCACATCTTCTTTATCCATTTATCTGTTGATGACACTTAGGTTGCTTCCATATCTTTGCAATTGTAAATAATGCTGCTATGAACAATGAGGTGCACATTTCTTTTCAAATACATGCTACTTCTGTTGAATTGTTTCTAAGAAGGGAGCACTTTGGGTTTGATTGATAACAGTTCATCCACTCGTTTACCAAACACTTATAAAGTGCCTGCTATGTGCTACCCCTGAGCAGGCACGTCCATCAACAAATAGCACAAGGCCCCTGCCACTTGTCTTGAAGTGCCGACACTCAGACAAGGAAATGTAATGAACAAATGAGACATGAATTGTAGAAGAGATAGGTGCACGGTGGATGGAAAGTAATCCTTTCGGGGGAGTTGAGAAAAGCTATCATTTGAGCTAGGTCTGGAAGGAATTGGGGCTTATGAGGCAGAGTGGCAGAACACAGGGAATGGCACGTACAAAGACGCAGAGGCCTGACAAAGCTGGGTGTGTTGTGGGACTGACAGGTGTTTGAAGGCTGATGTTGCTGGAGGGTGGTCACTGTGGCAGGTGTGGTGGGTGATAAACTTGGGGAGGTAAGTTGTTAGCTTATTTACCGCATGCAGGAGGGATTTATTTCATCTTTCTGGAGCCATGGGGGGCTGTGAGTGAGACACTATGTGTATGTATGGGGGTGTTATGTTGGACTATCTCAAGGAGAGTGTCTGACCCCACAGTTCTTAACTTTGAGCTTTCATGCTGGTGATAAAGTCTTTTCACAGCCTTGCCACTTACTGGGCATGCCCAGGGCACCCTGGACTTCTTATCATCATTGAGCACAGGTCTGAACTCCAACCTCTGCCCGCTTGCCTGGGGTGAGGGATGGGGATGGGCTCTGGTATGAAGAAGGCAAGGGGAATGGCACGGGATGAGCCTTTTCACTCTCTTGGCTCTCCTTTGGTACCTTTTCTATTTCTTCAGATCTTGGCTTCTGCTTTCTTCCATATACACAGCTATCTTGGCTTCCAGCCCAGGTGGGAGAGGGAGAAAGAACTTATTTCCTTCAGCGCCTCTCTGAAAATAACCCAGCTGGCACTGCTCAGGAACAAGAAGTTCCTGAGAGTGTTGGCACCTCATGGTGTTGATGTCTGGCAGTCCCTACCGTGAATTGTCTCACTCTCAATCCAAGGACCTCTGTGGGGAGAAGTTGGGTGGTTTTCAAGGCCTCTGCAGTACCAGCTGCCTCCAAGGCCTAGCATAGTGAAGGGGTAAGGGAGGTAAGGGAACCATGGCACCCTGGGGAGATTGGGCTAATGTGTGGGAGGCCCTGCAAGGTGGGGGAGATTCTGGCCATGGCAATCTTCTGATCTGGTGTAAGGAAAAGGTGGGTGCCTCTAACTGAGGCCCAGCCCCAGAATGTTGTCAGCCCCGAGGTTGTCCATCTGTCTCTTCTGGATGTCAGATTCCTAGCTGCCCGACATGCTGGGGCCAGAAAGTGGGGGTGGGGTAGGGTAAGATGGGGAGTGTCAGCAACTGTCCTGTCCAAACAGATTTATCATAAAATATCATGGGGAAGACTAGATTAGGGTTGATTCACTAAAGTTAATAAAGCACAGTACTGTAGTGGGCACTCAGTAAATAGTTGCCGCATGATGAATTAATTGAACTAAATTCAAGATATCTTGAAAGAGTGGGAGTAGCCCTGCGGGGAATCGGAGGTCTAGCGCCAAGTCCCAGAGGCCTGAGAAGACAAGGTCTGGTGGGGGAAAGGGCTGAGTTGAGTTTGATTGGCTCTGAGAGGACAAGTGGCCATGCGAAGTTGGGAAGACCAGGCGGTGGCCTGAGCCCTGGGCCAGGGGCAAATGGAGGGTGGTGTCCAGGGAAGTCACAAACCTTCGGAGTGGGCAAAGAAGGGCCTCGGGACCCCCCCCCCCCCGCAGTGCTGGATATCCCCTTTACTCCCACTTTCCGGCAGCGCGAGGGACCAGCGGGGACCTGAGGCGGGACAAAGCACAGACCCCCGCCCACCTAAAGGTGGCTCCGTGCTCAGCCTTCTTTGTGTCCGAACCTTAGGGCTAGACTGTTCGAGGTGAGGAATTGGACCACACGGCCGTCGGAAGCGAGTTCCCACCATTATTCCCTCGGCCGCCGCCCACCTTTTCAGTCCCTGGAAGAGCAATCCAGGATGTTCCACTTTAAGGGGCGGGCCGGGGCGGGGCTTCCGTGCCCAGTCCCAGAGACCGCGCCCGCCCGGCCGCAGACGCGGTCGCGGAAGCTGAGCGGAGACACGGAAACCTGGGAGAGTGTTCAGGGGCCGGGAGGTCCGGGCAGCTGTCCAGCCACCAGCTGACCGCAGGCTGCGTCGTGTTGCCGGTTTCGCAGGCACCATGAGCCAGGACGCCGAGGTGGACATGAAGGAAGTGGAGCTGAACGAGCTGGAACCCGAGAAGCAGCCGATGAACGCGGCGTCGGGGGCGGCTGTGGCTGTGGCCGTGGCGGGCGGCACCGAGAAGAATGGTCTGGTGAAAATCAAGGTGGCCGACGACGAGGCGGACGCGGCGGCCGCGGCCAAGTTCACAGGCCTGTCTAAAGAGGAGCTGCTGAAGGTGGCAGGCAGGCCCGGCTGGGTACGCACCCGCTGGGCGCTGCTGCTGCTCTTCTGGCTCGGCTGGCTGGGCATGCTGGCGGGCGCCGTGGTCATCATCGTTCGGGCGCCGCGCTGCCGCGAGCTGCCCGCAATGAGCTGGTGGCACAAGGGCGCCCTCTACCGCATTGGCGACCTTCAGGCCTTCCAGGGCCGCGACGCAGGCGACCTAGTGGGTGAGTCCGGGGCTCCCCCACCCCCACCCCGCGCTCCCCCGGTTTAACTGGTCACCGGCTTCGACCCCTGTGCCCAGATTGACCCAGCTGGTTCTCCACCCTTCCTGGTACTGGTGACCGCCCCCTGGGACGTAGCCCCTCCTTCTTTCTTCGAAGGAAACCGCCCCCCACTCCCTCTTTCCTGAGGGTGGCTGACTCAGCATCCTCCCTTTCCCCTCCCGGCGCCAGTAGCCTATCGCTGCAGGTTTCTGAAGCAATGTGCTAGTCTCCTTACAACAGCTTCTCTCGTGATCCAGCCAAACCGCCCCCCCCCACTTCGTCTCGGGGAGAATAGGGGCGATCAGGGGCCTCAGGGAGGCGTCACTTTAAACTCTGCTTCTCCATTTCAGGCCTGAAGGGGCGGCTTGATTACTTGAGCACTCTGAAGGTAAAAGGTTTTGTGTTGGGCCCAATTCACGAGAACCAGAAGGATGACCTCACAGGGACCAACTTGGAACAGATCGACCCCACTTTTGGCTCCAAGGAAGATTTTGACAGTCTCCTGCAATCGGCCAAGAAAAAGAGTGGGTGTCCTAGAGCTCGGAAGGGCTTGGCTAGGAAGGGCTTGGCCTTCTGGCCAGAGGAAAGGCCGGATAGCTTTATTGTCTGGTTTATTGCTGAGTGGCTCAGAGTTTTCCTAGGGCGGGTACAGGTGAGGTTTGTTAGGCTTCAGCCTAAAATAGACTTGTCAGGTGGTTCAGAGACTTTCTATACTTGGACGTGCAGTTATTTAACTTCTGGGCTTCAGTGCCCTTATTTGCAAAATGTAGGTTTTTGCTAAATCAGTGGTTTTAAAACTTGTAAAAGAGTGGGTCCTTTTGAAAAAAAACCCAAGTAACGTCTTTTCTTACATTGAACAGGGTTTGCTTTGGGGGTGAGGGGCCCAGGGCCTCATAAGCTCAGCCTTCTCTGTTACACTACCCTCCCCCCGCCTCCCACCCTGCCACTTGCTCATATCTCTGTTTCAATGGAATGAGTTTTGCCAGGGTTCAAATCTTAAGTTTTTGTACCAATATGTAGGAAATACTCTGCCGACTTATATTTGTTGATTTCCTCCTTTCCCCTCCCCCCAGAGTCTTTCTATCAACTGCCTCCTCCTCCATTGTTCTAGGCATCCGGGTCATCCTAGACCTCACTCCCAACTACAAGGGCCAGAACTTGTGGTTCCACTCCACTCAGATTGACACTGTGGCCACCAAAGTGAAGGTGAGTGTGTTGGTGCTTGTGGCATGTGGGAGCGGGATGCTGGGGCTGTTTGGTCCTTTCATAGCAAGTTCTATAAACGTAGCCCGGTGCCAGCCAAGGGGCCCCTTGCTCCTTGGAGCCAAGCAGGCATGCTCCTCCCACAGGCAGAAGGATAGGCAAGCATTGCACCCTCATTTTTGTTTGTTCCTTTTCTTTTTTTCTTTTTTCTTTTTTTAAATTAATTTCATTTATTTATTTATTTATTTTTGGCTGCGTTGGGTCTTCGTTGCTGCACTCGGGCTTTCTCTAGTTGCGGCAAGTGGGGGCCACTCTTCATCGCGGTGCGCGGGCCTCTCACTGTCGCGGCCTCTCTTGTTGCGGAGCACAGGCTCCAGACGCGCAGGCTCAGTAGTTGTGGCTCAGGGGCCCAGTTGCTCCGCGGCATGTGGGATCTTCCCAGACCAGGGCTCGAACCCGTGTGCCCTGCATTGGCAGGCAGATTCTCAACCACTGAGCCACCAGGGAAGCCCCTGTTTGTTCCTTTTCTGACCACTCATTTTCCTTGTTTCCCTGACTCTGAGGGTGACAGTGCCAGGAAGGGAATTTCTCAGATGTGAATTTTCTTCCTTTTGGGAGAGGAAGCCCTTTCTCTATGGGAATTCTGTCCTGTCTGGTTTCCCTTTTCTTATTTGATGTGTTTCGGAGTGGAGCCCAGTCTGAAATTGTAAGCATTGGGGTCTTCCTATGTGTCTGGAAGTATGCTGAGTACTTTATATACCTTCTTTAATCCCCTGTATAACCAAACAAGGTCCCTGTCAGTATCCCTAATCTGTAAATGAGGAAGCTGAGGTTCACAGGTCTTTAATGTGCCCTGGGATTTGATGTTCCAACTAGTCTTATCTCTCTAACCTGCCTACTCTGAAGGCCTAGGCTCAAACTCTGTACCCTGCAAGCTGGGAGTGGGGCTTTGAATGTCATCCCAGCCCCTAATGCCTGGGTTCTAGGAAACTGACCAGTTCAGAAAGGGTAGAACAAAAATGGAGGCAGACTCTGACACTTTGCTGGCAGCTGTGATTCTGAGGTAGAATTCTGTAGTCCCAGTTGACTGATTTCAGTTGACTCTTGGGGTCATTCGGTTCACTCCTTGCTACTTGCTGGAAGACCCTTTAAAAGTTACTGAGAAGGAATGTTTTCAGATGGTGTGGCATGAGGTGTGGTAGCCTCAGATGAAGATGGAGACTAGAGGAGAGAACACATGGATCAGAGAGAGAAAGAGGAAGAGAGGGGCAGCAGGATTGGGGTTCTATGTCATGTGCCCCATGAATGCCAGGGCTTCAGGCCTGGGCCTGTTCTGCAGAGCTGGCTTCTCTTTTCAAATCTTTGGCTAAACTGCCCTGGGGCTGTGCTTTGAATTTCACTTTTTTATCTTTGGTCTTGGCTCTGACTAGCTCTTTTACTTACACCCTCCGAAGGCTCCAGGAAACTGGGAGAGGAGTAAGTATACTCTTTTTGGGATCTTGGTTAGCATTTTAGGTCCCATCTCTGCTGCTGTCTGATTGTGGCCTTGGGCACGCCTCCTTGCTTCTCTGACATTGTTTCCTTATCTGTAAAATGAGTATACCAGCATTCCATACATGCTAAGTGTTAAATGAAGTTACATGTATGAACATGAACACACTTTCCTCATAGGTCTTTTCTGTAGGGGTCAAAGGTAAAGCTTTGTGATTCACCATGAGGAGGAGTAGAGAAGTAGAGCGCTGTATCACTAAGAAGATCAATGATAGGTTAGAATGGAAGGGAACTAAAGGCTACCTACAGGTTTATAATAGAGGCAAGAAAGTGAGACCGTTCAAGGCAAGTGACTCTCCAGAGGCCACGGGAGAGTGCGTGGTAGGCAAGATTTAGTGTGGGCTGAGCCTTTGCATCAGAGCGTTGATATCTTTCCTCTGTTCTTTTGCCTCCCTCCTATAGGAAGCTCTGAGGTTTTGGCTGCAGGCTGGTGTGGATGGGTTCCAGGTCCGGGATGTGGGGAATCTGACAGTGAGTACCCTTTCCATGCGAGAAGCAGAGCCTGGGTGAGAACAGAAGCACCCGCCAGGGCCTGACAGTGTTCCCTGCTTCTTGCCTCTGCTCTTTTCCTTCTAGGATGCGTCTTCATTCTTGGCTGAGTGGCGGAACATCACTAAGAGCTTCAGTGAAGACAGGTGGGTCCCAGACCCCGGCTTCCCTAACTCAGCTCCTTTGTGGGAACCCCTCAGTGGAGTACTAGCCCCAGGAAGCAGAGTGTTCCTAGTCCAAAACACCTTCTTCCTTTCTTGTCCGGTACTAACCTTGACTCCTGCTCTGCTCTGTGCAGGCTCTTGATTGCAGGCACAGACTCCTCCGACCTTCAGCAGATCCTCAGCCTGCTCGAATCCACCGAGGACCTGTTGTTGACCAGCTCTTACCTGTCAACCTCCAGTTTCACTGGGAAGCATACAAATTTCCTGGTCACCCAGTATTTGGATGCCTTTGGCAGCCGCTGGTGCAGCTGGAGTGTGAGTACCACCGTGGTAGGAGAGGGAGCAGGTGGCCTTTTGGAAAAAAGGAGTGTTGGCGGGTGGAGGCAGAGGCGGGCCTTGGGGCTCACCAGTGCTTCCATTCCTGCAGTTGTCTCAGTCGGGGCTCCTGACTTCCTTCGTGCCACCTCAGCTCCTCCGACTCTACCAGCTGATGCTCTTCACCCTGCCAGGGACCCCAGTTTTCAGCTACGGAGACGAGATTGGCCTAGAGGAAGCTGCCCTTCCTGGACAGGTACCACTTGCTGCCTGCCCAGCACAGTGGGGGAGGCTGCATTCGTCCGTCACGGTGGTTCTGTGGCTGGCGGTGGACAGGCAAGGGCCTTGGGGAGGAGCCTGCGCTGGATTGCTAGTCAGCCAGCTGGTCAGTCGCTGTGCGGCCTTGGCAGGTTATTTCACTTCTCTGACTCTTGGTCATCTCTGCCGTGATACTACCTTTTTTATAGGGTAGTTAGGACTGAATGAGGGCGTATTTTAAAATGCAGTACCTGGCTCCTGGTAGGAGTTCAGCATGGTAGCTATCCCTCGGTAATTTGTTCGTTCACTGGACAGCGGGTGCTCTGCATTAGGCTGTGCTCTCCAGGGACTCAGAGTTGTGTGGGGGAACCAGATGAGTAAGAGAAGTACACGCAGCAAGTGCCTTGGTGGGGTAAGACCATGAAGGCACCCGGTTAGCTTTAGCCACAGGGTTGGAGGTTGACACCTAAGCGGATTATTTATTTATTTATTTAGTTTGCGGTCCGTGGGCCTCTCACTGTTGTGGTCTCTCCCGTTGCGGAGCACAGGCTCCAGACACACAGGCTCAGCGGCCATGGCTCACGGGCCCAGCCGCTCCGCGGCATGTGGGATCTTCCCGGATCGGGGCACGATCCTGCGTCCCCTGCATCGGCAGGCGGACTCTCAACCACTGCACCACCAGGGAAGCCCTAAGCTGATATTTATAGACCCTGTCATTCACTTATTCCACAAAGCTTTATGCAGTAATTCCTACATGCTAGGCGTGGAGGAAACAAAAATACAGCGGTGCACCAAAGAGCTGGAGGTGGTGAAATTAGATAGTAAGCACATATTGATAAAGATGCCAGGTGCTGCTATGTGCAAGAAAGCAGGGTAAGGGGCCTAGAGAGTAGGGGACGTGGGCGGTTTTATATCAAATGGCCACGGGAAACCCGATGGAGGCACCTGAGCAGGGATCAGAGGGCAGTGAGGGGCTAGCTTGTGGCTGTCTGGGAGAAGCGCCCTCTAGGCTAGGGGACAGTATGTGTGAGGCCCTGAGGTAGGGGAGGTTACACTTCTGTGGGGCTGGAAGCAGGACAAGGAGTTGGAGAGCGGCCCAGGTCTTATCAAGCCCTGTTTCCCCTGCCTTTTAGCCTGTGAAGGCCCCGGTCATGCTGTGGGATGAATCCAGCTTTCCCAACACTTCAGGACCTGTAAACACCACCATGACTGTGAAGGTAAGGGTTTCAGATGGGCAGGGCCTGATCAGCAAGGGGTGAGGGCAGGTGGCCGGGGGGAGCTCACGCCCCGGGGAGCCCTTCACCCCCTTCTGCTGTATCTTTATCACTTTATACCATGTGCAGGGCCAGAGCGAAGACCCTGGCTCCCTCCTCTCCCTGTTCCGATGGCTGAGTGATCAGCGGGGCAAAGAGCGCTCCCTGCTGCACGGAGACTTCCACGCGCTCTCCTTGGGGCCTGACCTCTTCGCCTACATCCGCCAGTGGGACCAGAACGAGCGCTTCCTTGTAGTGCTCAACTTCGGGGATGTGGGCCAGCCCGCCAGGCTGGGGGCCTCCGGCCTGCCTGCCGGCACCAGCCTGCCAGCCAGTGTGGATCTGCTGCTCAGCACCCAGCCAGGCCGCAAGGAGGGCGCCCCTCTTGAGCTGGAGCACCTGAACCTGGAGCCCCATGAGGGGCTGCTGCTCCGCTTCCCCTACCTGGCCTGACCTGGGCCCACTACCCTTCCCCCTCCCCTCCCCAGGCCCTTTGAGTTCTGGTTTCTCTCTCTCTCTCTTCTTCTTTTTTTTTTTTTTAACTGTTACAGATGAACCCCCAAATAGGGTGTTTTCTGGTTTCAAATAAAAGTCACCCCTACCTGGTATGGCCTCGCCTTCCCTGTACCCGCTGTCAACGGCAGGAAATTCTCTCCCCTTCATCCCCTCTCCCCCACTGGACCCCACCAAGTGATCAGGACCAGAGAGGAAGGGGCATGTCGAGGTCACAACAGCAAGGTGGTGTCAGGATGAACTAGCACCCCGCCTCCCACCCAGCCCGGAGGTCTCGGCTCCGGCTGACTTTCCTTTACCTCCTCAGCAGTGGTCTTCAGCCAAGCGTGGTCACTTTGCCTGTTTTGCAGACTTCACCTTTCTGGGAGAAAAAGTGGGAGCGGGGTGGCCTGTTTTCTAAAAGTTACTTCTAAAAGATGCTGCAGATTCTTCATTCAACAAGAATTTATTGTGTGCTCAGCATGTACCAGGAGCTGTTCTAGTCCTGGGGTCACAGGAACAGAGTACAAAGATCCCTGTCTCCTTGGGGCTTATATTCTCGTGAGGAGATGGAGAAGAAAGATGTATAAAATTAAGCGTATGGTGGACACGGTGGTAGTGTTCAAGAGGAAAAAGTAGAGCAGGGAAAGAGGTAGGTGTGTGGCATGGGGGGAGTTCGGGGTGAGGGCTAGAGGAGGCCTCACGAAGGAGGTGACATTTGAATAAAATGTCTGAAAGAAAGGAGGGAGTTAACTTGCTAGATGTCTGGGAAGGAGCTTTCCAGGGCCCTGGGTGGGAGCACATCTGACTCTTGTGAGGAATGAGGTGGGGGCAAGGTGGAGAGGCCCAGGGATGAGGTCTGGTTGGCAAGGGGTGGGCAGGTGGTGAAGGGTATAGTAAGGCACATAGTAGGGGCGTGGCGGGGGGGGGGACGAACAGTTGGCAAACTGCACCGTTGGAAGGCACGGTCCCCAAAAGACCCCTCATTTCAGACACCAGCTGCAAGTTCTGGGTCCCCATGACCATCAGTGGGTTATTTTGCTAGAGAGGCTCACAGAATGCAGGAAAGCACTAAGATTATGGTTTTATTATAGAGAAAGGATACACATTCAAAAACCAAGGACGGAAGCACAGGACCCATCTGGGATTGGGAGGGGTCCCAGCATGAAGCGTCTGATGATCCTTTCCCAGTGGAGTGGAGTCCTGTCACAGACCTCCTGACTATAACCCACAGAGTGTGGCCAAGCAGGGAAGCTTGCCTAAACCTTTGGTGTCCAGAGTTTTTCTTGAGGCTTAATCACATCTGCCCACGTGGCTGACGTTTATTCTCCAGCCCCTCCCGGAGGTTCCGGCTAATAGCTTTAGTCTCCAGCCCCTCCAGATGCCCTGTGTCCCAACGCCCTCATCATAAATCACATCATTAGGGACTAACCTGGTGGCAGTGGTTAAGAATCAGCCTGCCAATGCAGGGGACATGGGTTCGAGCCCTGGCGCGGGAAGATACCGCGTGCCGCGGAGCGGCTAAGCCCATGCGCCACAACTACTGAGCCTGCGCTCTAGAGCCCGAGTGCCTACAGCCCGTGCTCTGCAACAAGAGAAGCTACTGCAATGAGAAGCCCGCGCGCTGCGATGAAGAGTAACCCACACTCACCGCAACTAGAGAAAGCCCGCGTGCAGCAACAAAGACCTGACGCAGCCAAAATAAATAAATAAATAAATTTATTAAAAAAAAAAAAAATCACATCATTAGACTCTCTGATGTCTGAAGGCCCCAGACTAACAAAGACACTCTTATCAGGCAGGACATTCCAGGCACCTAGATATCACCTCCCAGTAACTGAGGGCAAAGGCCAGACTTTGGTGGTGGTAAGAAGTGTTGGGAACCTGCATTTATTTTGCAGGTAGAGCCACAGGATTTGCAGTCATAATGATTTTTAGGTTGGCCTCACAGCCTCAGGTTGAGCTTGGCCCTCTTAGGGAAAAGAACACTCGTTCCTGTAGGATGGGGCTTCGGTCGGGACTGGGTGTCTGAAGGGTGTCTTGATGTAAGGGACAGATCAAAAGGATTAGAGGCCCCAAATTAAGGTCCAGTCCTTGTCTGCTGACCCTTGGCCTGAGGGCTGTGAGGGAAGGCGTGCATAGGGCATGTACTCTGAGACTTCTGTTCCTGAGAAGACATACCCTGCAGCCTGCCAGTTGGACCTGAGCTCTCTTCTGCCTAGAATTTGCCTTCCCCTCCTCACGGCCCCTCCCCCTTCTGGCCCACATCTAATCTGGGCCTCTCCTCTTCCTAAGGCTCCCTGCCCCTTCCCTCCTTGGTCCTTTCCCAGGGTCCCAGCTCCAGCCCTCCCTTTCCCCCTCTCCCTCGGCCTCCTGGCCTCCCCTCTGATCCACAGTTTGTATCATGGGGTCACTACAGATGGAGCCTCATCATGATTGTGTGTTTTGCAACTTACTGTGGGCTTAACCCTTAAAAAAAATTGTGGTAAAATATACATAGCATAAAATTTACCATTTTAACCATTTTTAGGCACACAGTTCAGTGGCGTAAAGTACTTCACAGTGTTGTGCAACCATCGCCACCATCCATCTGCAGAACTTTTTCATCACACCAAACTGAGACTGTCCATTAAACAATAACTCCCCCCATATTCTTTGTTTTTAATAAAATGAATAAACAAAAAATTAAATGAAGACATTCAAATTTCCAGTGGTGCTGAGTAATCCTGGTAATACTCTGACCTCTGTGCTGTGGAGGAACAAGTGAGAACATGAACTTGCAGGCCCTCTGAGATCTGCAAGAACTGTACCATTACGTATTTCTCCCTGACTGCCCACGTTAAGGACAGAAGGAAAGAGAGCCAGATGCAGTCATAGGAGCTGTCTCGTCAGCCCTGCAGCTACCCTGTGATGAAGGAATTCTCACCCTTATCACAGATGAGGAAAGTGGCCAGAATGCCTCTCGCCAGGGCAGTCGGAGCTGACAGCAAGACTCCCCTGAAATGGAGGCAGAGGGCCAAGGGCAGGTGGCTTCCACAGAAAGGCGCCTCTGCTGTTCATTCACTCAACAAACAGTTTTTGAGTTACTGCTCTGTTCCTGGTACCATCCTCATTTCTGGATTCAGGGTGAACAAGAATACGGTTTCTAGTCTCCAAAGGACCACATGCTTGGCCTCCTAAGCACTGGAGCCACCTCTTAAGGGTTAAGCACACTTGTGTTTAAATGAGATAATCGGTTAAATAAGATTTCACTTTTTTATTTTTCCTTTTTCAGTCATTGTGATACATCTATGAGGATTGTGGGGACCTTGTTTATAGGGTAAGGGACCTCTGTTCTTGGACACAGCAGTGGAGCTGCCATGTAGACCCAGGCCTTAACCCCATAGTCAAGCCCCCGTGCCACCAGACTCGGTCTCTCCCCAGGGCCTCTAGCCAGTTACCTGCGGGTCGGGGAGGGAACTGACATTTTCCATTCGTCTCAGTACCAATCAATGTGCTATGCCTTGGGGCATAAAGGGGACTAAAAGACTGCCACTGTTCTGGGCCTCACTGATTGGAGTGGAAGCAGATGTGCAAATAATCACAGTTCTGAGGTAAAGGCTGTGGGGCAGCTGTAAACTGGGCCCTGTGGAGTGCAGACAGAGTGTTTAACCAAGGAGAGATCAGGGAAAGCCTCTTGGAGCCTTCATTTGAGTTGGGACTGAGGCACAAGCAGGCAATCGTGCGATGCACGTAGAGGACAGGGCCACCCAGCTAGAGGGGACATTATGTCTAGCCACTCAGTTGAGACACCATGGTGAGTGTGGTTTTGGACCACACTAGCTTGGGAGAGTGGTGACAGCCAACCGGAGGCTGAAGCACCAAGGCCTTTAACAGCCATGCTCAAATTAGCTATACTTTGCCTGTTTGTAGATTAGTGGTTCCCACCCTGGTTATGCAGAATCCTCTGGAAAAGTCTCTCCCATTCAACATTCACTGAATTGGAATCTCCAAGGGAGTGAGCCTGGGAGTCTATTTTTTTTTTTTTTTTTTTTTGCCGTACGCGGGCCTCCCACTGCTGTGGCCCCTCCCGTTGCGGAGCACAGGCTCCGGACGCGCAGGCTCAGCGGCCATGGCTCACGGGCCCAGCCGCTCCGCGGCATGTGGGATCCTCCCGGACCGGGGCATGAACCCGTGTCCCCTGCATCGGCAGGCGGACTCTCAACCACTGCGCCACCAGGGAGGCCCTGGGAGTCTATTTTTACTTAATTTTCTTAAAAGATTCCCACAGCAGTTTGGGAATCACTAGTGCAACGTTTGCCTTGCTTAGTTATGCCCAAGGATGATGATTAGAAAGAAAAGTCCTGGTTTTTCTCCTGAATATTCTGTTTCAGAAGGTCTGGGATAAAACACGAGAGTCTATAAGAAGCTCAGATAAGAATGAGAAAGGAGGGCTTCCCTGGTGGCGCAGTGGTTGAGAGTCCGCCTGCCGATGTAGGGGACACGGGTTCGTGCCCCAATCCGGGAAGATCCCACATGCCGCAGAGCGGCTGGGCCCGTGAGCCATGACCGCTGGGCCTGTGCGTCCGGAGCCTGTGCTCCGCAACGGGAGAGGCCGCAACAGTGAGAGGCCCGCGTACCGCAAAAAAAAAAAAAAAAAAAAAAAAAAAAAGAATGAGAAAGGAAACCCCTGAGATGTGCTTGGTAGGGAGTGACAAGTTCAGGACTGAGTTCTGGGAAGCTCACTCTGGCTCGGCTGCTGGAAGAAGCTGAGAGTGGTCAGGACTGGGTGCCGTTTAGGAGGCTGGTGGAAGCTTTGGAAGAGAGAGGCAGAGGCTGTGGCTGTGGGGTTGCAGAGGAGGGGATGGCTTGGACAGATGTTTTGGGAGACGAAGCTCCAGGATTTTGTGATAGTCTAGGAGGGATAGACTTGATGTGAGGGGAGGTTGCTGTGTGGTGACTCCTGAGTTTCTAGCTTAGGAGGCTGGAGGAGCAGGCTGGGGCCATGGAGCTAAGCGGGGGAGGCAGGAAGAGAAGCAGCTGTGGGCGGGAAGGTGATCAACTCCATGCACATGTGCTGGGTTTAGGTGCCCTTGGACTTGGCAGGTGGAGGTTTCCAGTGGAGGAGGGTCTACAGCTCAGCAGAGTGGTAGAGGTGGGGGTACCTACGGTGGGTGTGAATGATGTGATGGTGAGTGTGCAGGGTGAGAAGGGCAGAAAGGAGAGGCTGGAGCCCTGAGAACTGGCAACATTCACGGGACAGTGGAAGAGGGACCCGCGGAGGAGGAGGAAGAGGAGAGAACAGAGCCCTGGGGTGGGGGGATGGGAAGGCAGGAGAAAGAGGCCAGGTCAGGGTCAGAGCAGAGCTGTCCCTGGTGGCCTGCAGTTTGGTGACAAGGAGATCATTGGTGGTCTTCTCCAGAGCCCTTCCAGGGGAGGGTGCAGAAACGGATTTTTCTAATGTTAAGGGTGGGAGGTATTGGTAAAAGTTTCGAGATAGTATCTGTCAGAGTTCCTGGTTTTCTTAAGCAGCAAACGAACCCATTGAAAGGCCGTCCGGACCTGCCAGGAGGAGGCAGGACCAGATTTGGAAAATGGGCAGGAAGCGGGCGCCAAGCAGCAGGAAGTACAATTGTCTTCTAACTGGAACTGCCTGGGAGGCTGCCACTGGGGACATGCTGCCAATGCGTGTGAGGTTGGGCACAGAGTCACCAGACGCGGGCGTTGCTGAAGGGCAGAACGTGCTCCACCTGCAGTGGTCCTGAGTCCGGGATGCAGGGGGATCACCTTCTCCTTCTCACAAAGGGCTCCGTCTGGTTGACAAGTCACCCACGTGGTACTGTGTCTGCACTGAAGGGCCGCCCTCTTCTAGTTCACATAAGGGTGCTGGTGAGCCTGGAGGAGCGGGGGGTGCCTAGCTATAGAAGAGTCAAGGATGCTTTTAAGGTTTTCGGCCTGAGGAGCTAGAAGATTGGATTTGCCACTTACTGAGGTGGGGAAGATGGTCGGAGAAATGGGATTTAAAAGGGAACTGGCAGCTCAGTTTGGGCCCTGATGCTTTTGAGATCTAGCAGACATCTAAATGGAAGCGTCAGGATGTTCGTCGGACGTGCTGCTCTGGTGTTCATGGCGTTCTGGGCTGGAGAGGGGGATTTGGGCGTCATGCGCATGGCTGGCATTTAAAGCCACGAAACGACAGGAGATGACCAGGGGAGTGAGTGTAGGAAGGGAAGAGAAGAGGACCAAGGACTGAGGGCCAAGCCCTTCAGAGGGGAGAGAGGAGGAGGAGTCAGCAGCAGAGGCTGAGAAAGAGGGCCAGTGAGGTAGGTAGGAGAGTGTGGCCTCGGGACAAAGCAAGGAGGAAACGTCAAATGCTTCCGGGGACCAAGTAAGGGGACAGAGCCTTGGCCATAGTGTTGATCAGGGTGAGGTCTTTGGTGACCTTGACAAGAGCAGTTTTGGCTGAGGTTAGGGCAAAAGCCAACTGGAAGGGGTTTAGAAGGATCAGAGGAGGGAATTTGGAGTCAGTGACTAGACAGTGTAGCTGTTAAGGAAGATAGAAATGTGGCACTAGCTGGAGGAAGAAGAGGGCCAAAGGCTTTTAAAAATTATTTCACTATTTAATTTCTTTTTAACATCTTTATTGGAGTATAACTGCTTTACAATGGTGTGTTAGTTTCTGCTTTATAACAAAGTGAATCAGTTATATGTATACATATGTTCCCATATCTCTTCCCTCTTGCGTCTCCCTCCCTCCCACCCTCCCTATCCCACCCTTCCAGGCAGTCACAAAGCACGAGCTGATCTCCCTGTGCTATGCAGCTGCTTCCCACTAGCTATCTACCTTACGTTTGGTAGTGTATATATGTCCATGCCACTCTCTCACTTTGTCCCATCTTACCCTTCCCCCTCCCCATATCCTCAAGTCCATTCTCTAGTAGGTCTGTGTCTTTACTCCCGTCTTGCCCCTAGGTTCTTCATGACCATTTTTGTTTGTTTGTTTCTTAGATTCCATATATATGTGTTAGCATATGATATTTGTTTTTCTCTTTCTGACTTACTTCACTCTGTATGACAGACTCTAGGTCCATCCACCTCACTACAAATAACTCAATTTCATTTCTTTTTATGGCTGAGTAATATTCCATTGTATATATGTGCCATATCTTCTTTATCCATTCATCTGTCGATGGACACTTCCATGTCCTGGCTATTGTAAATAGAGCTGCAATGAACATTGTGGTACATGACTCTTTTTGAATTATAGATTTCTCAGGGTATATGCCCAGTAGTGGGATTGCTGGGTTGTATGGTAGTTCTGTTTTTAGTTTTCTAAGGAACCTCCATACTGTTCTCCATAGTGGCTGTATCAATTTACATTCCCACCAGCAGTGCAAGAGAGTTCCCTCTTCTCCACACCCTCTCCAGCATTTACTGTTTGTAGATTTTTTGATGATGGCCATTCTGACTGGTGTGGGATGATATCTCATTGTAGTTTTGATTTGCATTTCTCTAATGATTAATGATGTTGAGCATTCTTTCATGTGTTTGTTGGCAATCTGTATATCTTCTTTAGAGAAATGTCTATTTAGGTCTTCTGCCCATTTTTGAATTGGGTTGTTTGTTTTTTTGATATTGAGCTGCATGAGCTGCTTGTAAATTTTGGAGATTAATCCTTTGTCAGTTGCTTCATTAGCAAATATTTTCTCCCATTCTGAGGGTTGTCTTTTGGTCTTGTTTATGGTTTCCTTTGCTGTGCAAAAGCTTTGAAGTTTCATTAGGTCCCATTTGTTTATTTTTGGTTTTATTTCCATTTCTCTAGGAGGTGGGTACAAAAGGACCTGCTGTGATTTATGTCATAGAATGTTCTATGTTTTCCTCTAAGAGTTTTATAGTGTCTGGCCTTACATTTAGGTCTTTAATCCATTTTGAGTTTATTTTTGTGTATGGTGTTAGGGAGTGTTCTAATTTCATTCTTTTACATGTAGCAGTCCAGTTTTCCCAGCACCACTTATTGAAGAGGCTGTCCTTTCTCCATTGTATATTCTTGCCTCCTTTATCAAAGATAAGGTAACCATATGTGCTTAATTTTTACTTTATCTTTTAATTGAGATATAATTGACATAAAACATACCAATTTGATATTTTTTGTATATATTGGGCAGTGATCATCACAATTAGTCTAGTTAACATCTCTCATCATACATAGTTAAGAGTTTTTTTTTTCTTGTGATGAGAACTTTTTTTTTTTTTTTTTGCGGTACGCGGGCCTCTCACTGTCGTGGCCTCTCCCGTTGCGGAGCACAGGCTCCGGACACGCTGGCTCAGTGGCCGTGGCTCACGGGAGCGGCATGTGGGATCTTCGCGGACTGGGGCACGAACCCGCGTCCCCTGCATCGGCAGGCGGACTCTCAACCACTGCGCCACCAGGGAAGCCCAGTGATGGGAACTTTTAAGATGTAGTTTCTTAGCAACTTTCAAATATGCAACACAAGGCTTTTTATTTATTTATTTAAGATGGGTGCAATCACAGCATATGTGCTTCAGTGGAGAGGGGAAAATGCTGGAGAGAGGAGCCTTGCTGGATGGATGCCTTTGAGGTCTGGAGAGCGGGTGGGATCTAGTGTGGGGATGGGGTGGGGCTGGCCTTTACTGGGAGCTGGTCACAGAGAAGGTGGAGTAGCGAGTTTAGAATTGGTGGGTAGATGGGGGAGGGGTGGGGTGGGGTGGGGTGGAATTTGTGGAATTCCACCGCACATTGCTTTTGTTTTCTCAGCCAAACAGGAAACATGGTCAATAGCTGAGAGTTCAGATTGGGGCCTCCTAAGTGTTGGAGATTTGAGGAGGGGGAGGAAGTATGAATAAATATCCAGGACATAATTCACAGTGTCTGTTTGGGACTAAGTACATCATCTACTTGTTGGAAATGCAGAATCTCAGGCCCACGCCGACCTCTTTTTTTGTTTTTGGCTACACCATTCAGCTTGTGGGATCTCAGTTCCCTGGCCAGGGATTGAGCCCAGGCCACGGCAGTGAAAGCCTGGGATCCTAACCACTACACCATCAGACAACTCCCCTACCCCAGACCTCTTGAATCGGAATCGGAATCTGCATTTTAGTGCCAGATGACTCATGCACACTGGAGTTGGACCAGCCCTGACGGAGTGGAATGCCACCGTCTGAGGGAAATGTAGATGGATTGCCAGGCAGTGTGAACAGTCTGCTTCAGACCTGACTTTGTTTCTCTTGATGCTAACTAGTGGAATTTCAGCGCTTGGCCTTGAAAACTCCAGGCCCCTTAACATGGTGGCCAAAAAAGAAAAGAAAATAAAAAAAAATCTCAGTATGATAAGGAGAAGATGTTCCTCCGTCTTCTTCTGAAGCAGCAGAAATAAAAGTAGATTCTTTCCTGAATCATAAGACCAACCTTGCAAATGTTAATTCTAACAAGGGAGTCTTGTCAAACAATGAAATTTAAGAGGCTGTTGCTTTGTCCTGTGAAAGTAACCTTTAACTTTTAAAAAGCTTGTAATTCTGATTGCTTGTCTTCCTTAATGATGTGTTGCCCTGGCAATAATATTTAAATTCACATCTCTGTTTTGTAAAAGGTATAAATACCTGTGAGTTTTTTGTGAAGCCAGAAGGGGGGCACGGGCACATGCCTATTCTCCCACGAGTGGGAGGTAGAATAATTGCTGCAGTGACTGCAAGATTTCTTAAACAGAGTTTGAGTGTTAGCTCATTTAAGTGAACACAAAGGAGGCAAGGTCACTTGTGAGCACGGAGGGTAGGGAAAGAGGAGAGGAGAATGAGGAGAGAAGGGGAAAGCTGAGAACACCTTTGGGAATAAGGCAAGGGAGCTGACTGAGGACAAGTACCGGGGTGGTTAGATGGCACCATGAAGCCCATTGGCTGAGGTCAGGAACCCTGCATTGATTCTGGTGCCAATCTGCAAGGTGGCAGGACTTTTTTCCCAGCAGTGCTTGACTGACTGCCCCTGTGTAGGACAAGGGAAGATGGATGGCTGGTGGCATTGGTCCAGGGTGGTGAGTTTGCAGTGGAAAGCCAGGGGCTGGGGGATCGTGGATATTTGATGAAAGAGGGCCCGGTTCAAGGAAAAGCCATGGCAGGGGAGAGGGTTGAAGGACTGGGACAAAAAGGACAGGGCCTGGCGGGGGCGGGGGCGGGGAGCAGGAGTTAGGACGCTGGAGGGTAAGCTCTGGAAGAGGGGGCAGCTGAGGACTGGGTGTGGCTGACGTGAAGTGGAGAGTGAGGTCCCTGGGGCTGAGGAGGTCATGCCAACAGCACTGATAAGATGAGTGAGTCACCCAGGTGAGGTGGCCGTCAGGGTTAAGAGGAGGAGAGCATGGCTTTGAAGGTCATCTGGGGGATGGACTCCTGCTCTATCCAGATGAAACATCTTAACCTCAGTTTCCTCATTTGTGATACAGTCTGAACTGGTTTTACACAACACTTCTGACACCACGCGCGTGTGTTTGTGTGTGTTTATGTGTTGTTTTTTCCCCCTCACTCCAACCAATTCTCTGGACACTAACTGGGAGTCCTACAATTCAATTCAACTCTGACACTAGCTACCAGGAGTTAGCACAGATACCACGAGTTAAGGGCTTGTTCCCCCAAGACTTGTCCCCATTTGAGGTGCCAGTTGCAGGTCCCAGGTTGTCACGGGCACTATAAATTCAGAGTGTTCCCACAACTCCCTCCTCAGGTCCAGTTATTCTTTAGGACAACTAGAGACAACCAGGACAGCTCAACTCAGGAAAGTGCTTTACTTAGTACTACCAGTTTATTAGAGAGGATACAACTCAGGAACAGCCAAACAGAAGAGATGCATGGGGCAAGGTATGGGGGAGGGAAGGTGTGCGGAGCTTCTATGCCCTCCCTGTGTGAGTCACCCTCCAGCACCTTGCTGTGTACACCGACTTGGAAGCTCTCTGAACTCTGCTGTTCAGCGGCTTTTACGGAGGTTCCATTGCATAGGCGTGATTGAAGACATCATTGCCCATTAGTTATCAACTCAGTCTCCCCGGAGGTCAGTGATGTGGCTGAAAATTCCAACCCTCTATTCACATAGTGGATTCCTCTGGTAACCAGCCCCCATCCTGAAGCTATCTAGCTCCCCGCCCCTCGAATGCCCTCATTAACACAAACTCAGGAAAGGTTGAAATGGGCTCATTGTGAATAAGCAAAGACACTCCTCTCACTTCTATCGCTCAGGAAATTCCAAGGGTTTTAGAAGCTCTGTGTCAGGAACTGGGGACGAAGACCAAATACATATTCCTTCCCTGGTGGTCCAGTGATTAAGAATCTGCCTTCCAATGCAGGGGACACGGGTTCAATTCAATAAGAGGGACTTCCCTGGTGGTCCAGTGGTTAAGAATCTGCCTTCCAGTGCAGGGGATGCGGGTTTGATCCCCGGTTGGGGGACTAAGATCCCACGTGTCGCGGAGCAACTAAGCCTGCGCGCCACAACTAGAGAAGCCCACGTGCCGCAACAAAGACCCAGAGCAGCCAAAAAAAAAAAAAAAAAAAAAAGATTCAAAAAGAGAGTTTGTTCACATGTCAGAGGGGAAGAATGCTAATAGGAGTCAGAGAAACCTATGGGCTTCCTGTCTGGTTCCCAGTTGTCTAAGGCAAAATATAATAATAAGCAAAAATATAATATACTAATGATCATTTATTGTCTACTGTGTCACAGACAATGTGTCCAGTACTTTACTGATCCTGAGGGCTGTGGTGTAATGTGTGTCCCCCTGCCCCGCACCCCCTCCCCCGCCCCCCGCCAGTTGGCTGGGCAGAGGCAGAGGAGCATGAGAAAGGGAAAGTGAAATGCTTTCACCCACTGCAGACGTGGGGAGAAAGCCAATGCTTTCTGAGTGTTTCATATGTGACAGGCCCAGCATGAGTATACATCTTTTACAGATGAGGAGGGGATTGGAATAATAAAGCGATTTGTCCAAGTTCACAAACTCTGGCTCCCAAACTCTTGCCTTGTAATTTCCTGAGTGATAGGGGTGCTAGGAGCATCTTTTTTTTTTTTTTTTTTTTTTTTTTTTTTTTTTTTTGCGGTACGCGGGCCTCTCACTGTTGTGGCCTCTCCCGTTGCGGAGCACGGCTCACAGGCCCAGCCGCTCCGCGGCACGTTGGATCTTCCCGGACCGGGGCACGAACCGGTGTCCCCTGCATCGGCAGATGGACTCTCAACCACTGCGCCACCAGGGAAGCCCTAGGAGCATCTTTTGTTCTAGTATTTGGTTTTTGATCCTGGTTCCTGACACAGAACTCCTAAATCCCTTAGAGCTTCCTGGGTGATAAGGAGGAATGTCTTTTGTTCTATTGAGGTGACTCTAGACAAGTCCTGGCTGGCTCTAGGAAGGGGCCTGCTCAACAGAAAGACCAAGCCGTGATTAGATGCTTGGAACTTTCAGCCCCACGCCTCATCCTCCAGGGAGGGGAGAGGGGCTAGAGATTGAGTTAATTAACAATCGATCACACCTACATGGTGAAGCCTCCATAAAAATCCCTAAAATTTGGGGTTTAGAGAGCTTCTGGGTTGGTGAACACATCCATGTGCTGGGAGGGTGGTGCATCCCAACTCCACAGATACAGATGCTCCCACACTTGGGACCCTTTGGACCTCGCCCTTTGTAACTCTTCATCTGGCTGTTCATCTGTATCCTTTATCATATCCTTTATTATATAACTGGTAAATGTAAGTGTTTCCCTGAGTTCTGTGAACAGCACAGCAAATTATTAAACCTGAAGTGGGGTCATGGAACCTCCGATTTATAGCCAAAGCAGAGAGAAGTGTGGGTAACCTTGGGACTCACTAATTGGGACTGGCGTTTGAAGCATGGGCTGTCTTGTGGGACTGAGTCCTTAACATGTAGGATCTGATGTAAATTTCAGGTAGATATTTTCGGAATTGAATCGTAGGACACCCCTGGCTCATGTTGGAGAATTGGTTGGTGTGGGAAAAAAAACCCCACATATTTAGTGTCAGAAGGTTTGTGAGTAGAGTGTAAAGGAAACAGAACTTTTCCTTTTTAGGGTGAGAATACTCCAAGCAGAGGAGTAAACACATGGAATGAGCTTGAGGCCTGTGTGAGGACCAGGAGAATTTCAGAGGCTGGGAGTAGGGTCTGTGTGGTGAGGTGTCCAGACAGAAGAGGCTGAAGAAGGAAGCAGGTCTTAATGTGAAGGTTGTTGGAGGCTAAGGAGCTTGCTTTTTAATCTCAAGCTGTTGGGACTTCCTTGGTGGCATAGTGGTTAAGAATCCACCTGCTAATGGAGGGGACATGGGTTTGAGCTCTGGTCCAGGAAGATCCCATATGCCACAGAGCAACTAAGCCTGTGCGCCACAACTACTGAGCCTGCGCTCTAGAGCCTGTGAGCCACAACTAGTGAGCCCGTGTGCCACAACTACTGAAGCCCACATGCCTAGAGCCCGTGCTCCGCAACAAGAGAAGCCACCACAATGAGAAGCACGCACAACACAACAAAGAGTAGCCCCTGCTGGCCGCAACTAGAGGAAGCCCATGCGCAGCAATGAAGACCCAACGAAGCCAAAAAACAAACAAACAAACAAACAAAATCTCAAGCTGTTATTGGCTAGCTGTTAGCAAGGAATTGACAGCGTCAGATCTGTGTGTTGGCAAAAGCCCTTTGGCTGAAGCATGGCGAATGGATGGGGGTGGGACCGACTTAGGCAGGGGTAGGCAAACTATGGCCTGTGGGTCTGTATCCCCTGTGAGCTAAGAATGGATTTTGCATTTTTAAATAGTTGAAAAGCAAATCAAAAGAATAGTAATATTTTGTGTCATAGGAAAACTATATGAAATTCAAATCTCAGTGAAATTCAAATCAAGTTTTACTGGAACACAGCCATGTTCATTTACTTATGTGTTGTTCATGGCTGCTTTTGACCCTAATGGCAGAGTTGTGACAGAGACTGTATAATATACAAGTACCTAAAAAAATATGCTTCATTTTGCCTCTTGGCTCACAGACCCTCAAATACTTACTATCTGGCCTTTTATGGAAAAAATTTGCTCACCCCTGAATTAAGTGATTATTAGCATTTCAGGCAAGAGGCCTGCATTAGGATAGTGACAGAGGGGAGCGGGGGGATGGAGAAAACTGAATGAATTTGGGAAATATTCAGATTTCTGGGTTGAACACTGCATGAATGGTGGTGCTAGTCAGGCCAGAAATACCAAGATGAGGAGTGGAACTGGGGGGCAGAAGAAGTACGGGGCCAGGAGAGAAGAGTGAGAACCGTTTTCAGGCCGACTTTGTGTGAGAGTCTGATTCCTGGAGTTACAGTTTGTGTGTGTCACCAAAGATGCTGAGAACAAAAGCATCACCTCAAACTCTTTAGAGGCTGGAGGCCGGCGTGGGGCACCTGGCATTCAAAAGGCTTTTGTGCTGTAAAGGTGAGCAGGGGACTTCCCTGGTGGTGCAGTGGTTAAGAATCCGCCTGCCAGTGCAGGGGACACGGGTTCAAGCCCTGGTCCGGGGAGATCCCACATGCCACGGAGCAACTAAGCCCGGGCGCCACAACTACTGAGCCTGCGCTCTAGAGCCCGAGGGCCACAACTACTGAGCCTGCACGCCACAACTACTGAAGTCCATGCGCCTAGAGCCCATGCTCCACAACAAGAGAAGCCACCACAATGAGACGCCTGTGCACTGCAACGAAGAGTAGCCCCCGCTCTCCACAACTAGAGAAAACCCGTGCGTAACAACGAAGACCCCATGCAGCCAAAAATAATTAAAAAAAAAAAAAAAAAAGGTGTGAGCAGCTACCTGGGAGAATTTACAGTTTGGTCAGCACCAGTTCTGGGAGAGGCCCAGCAGAATATGGCGCTGTCCGTAGATGACAGTCTCTCCTCATCCATCTCCTAGTTGTCTGGGGAGGTTGACATACTGGACAGAAGTAGGGCCTGCCTCAGAGTAGTATCAGCCAAGTGAGCTGATCCTTCGGGGACCTAGGGCTCCTGTTGAGGTGTGGAGGTAGGCGCTGAGATGGCCAAGACCATCTACTCTCTCATTTGGCCTGTTTTCCTTCCTATTCTCTGGGAAGCCGTCCAGGCCGGTTCTAAGTGCCTCCTTTCTTGTCAGGGCTATTCCCTTGACTGCCTGCAGATGGCGCTAAAGCGACACGATGGGAATGGAGGGGTGGGGGCCGGCGGGAGGAGAAATACTCCTAAGTCGCCCGCTTCTCTAGGTCTGCTCCAGCCTGCTGGCCAGAGGAGGTGGCATTCACAAAACCACCCCATTCTTTCCCTACTTCCTACTCTGGCACAAAACGCCCTTGTTTCTGGGGCAGATAAGTATTCCCTCAAGGCGGGAGGGGGTGCAGTGTTTGGGGTGGACGATGCCATGTCCAGCCATCCTCTCCTGTCGGGCTCCAGCCATCTCCTCCAACTTCTGGCCGCTGGCTCTGCAGGAATCTTGCTTCAGAGGCTTTCGGGGCACAGACGCCATCTCTGGGAAGCCTTCTTGGATTGCACACTCTCCCCCACCCCTATTCCTTTCTCCAAGCCCTGTATCTTCTCCCTGGGCTGGGGTGATGGGACTCTGGACTCTTTTAGAAGCCCAGGCTGGAGGAGAAGGGAAAGGTATGGACCTGAAAATGGACTTGGTGTCTGGCCTTCACCTGCGAGCAGCCTGGTTCTATGGTAAAAGCCACTGAGGTGCTTTTCCTACAGTCTCTCTCATCCTCTTAAGGCTCCTGGAGGGCTCCTTCCCCTTTCAGAGCTGAGGACCCTGAAAGTAAGAGACATGCCTGAAGGGAGGGGGCACGGGCCTGTGTCTGGGACAAGGGACACGTGACCTGCTAGCCCCATTCCTCACCCGAACACCAGCTTTGACCGCCCCCCCGCAACTCCTGGCCTCCAGTAGAGGTCAAGCCAGTCTGATTCCAACACCCCCGCTCTCCCAGTACTGCTTGGCTCCCTCAGTCTCCCCTGCAACCCCTCATCCGTGTCCCAGGACCAATGCCTTCAACACAGGGCAGGGCATTTAACATGAAAGGGGGCTCAGGGCTAAGCGGTGGCCAGGGAGGGACCCTCTCAAGGTCTTGATCTGACAACCCAGGAAGCTGTGCTGTGGGAGAGGGGGATGGGCTTTGTGTCCTACAGTCATTCTCCACAGTGCTGTGTACCTGGCAGCCCTGGGCTGGGCTGTCCTGTCCACCTCTCGAGTGGATTACCCCCGCCCATAGCGTCGGAAGCTTCCTTATCAAAGGGTTCTGGGAGTCCTGACAGCTGTGTGTGGGGTGAATCTTCACTCTCTCTCTCTGTAAGGGTTTAGCCCCACCTGGGACCTCATTCCTCTAGGCCAGCATTTCTCAAACTTTAGCCTGCATCACAATCACCTGGACGGCTTGCTGAAACAGATGGCTCGGATCCACCCCTAGAGTTTCTGATTCAGTAAATCTGGGGTGACCCTGAGAACTTATACATCTAATGATCTCCCAGGTGATACTGATGCTACTGGACAGGAGCACTGTGCACTGAAGGATTAACTCAGCAGGTCTGAGTTGTCCAAACACCGCACATTCCAAAGAAAGGTTTGGCCCTTGCCTGGCTCCTGGGAGACAGCCCCTAAACCCTTGGAATATCTTGCCTGGTAAGAGTGTCTTTGCTTATCTGGGGGCCATGGGCCTCTCGGTATCAGTTTAGCCTCTGGAGGGGCTGGAGACTAATAAGGTCAGCTATGTGGGTGGTCAGGAGCCTCCATTAAACACTGGACAGCAAGACTTGGCTCAGCTTTGCTGGTTGGCAATACTTCATGCAGCTGGAAACTGTGTTCCCTGGTTGGTGACTTGTTGCTGCTGGGAGAGTTCAGTGCTGTCCCCACAACTCCACTGGGAGGGGACAGTAGAAGCTTGCAGCTGGTCTCTCCTGGACTCTGCCTGTGCACCTTCATCCTTTGGTGACTCTAATTTGCATCTTTCACTGTAGTAAAATATAACCACTCAGCAACTTTGCTTCCGGGAGACAGCTCTGCCCACCGCAGCCCTACTCACCTGAGCCGGGGGCCCTAGGTGCTGGGCCCACAGGTTTCAATAGATCCAGCCACTCTGTGCTGCCCCTCCTGAGACCACTCTCAGGGCAGTGACCCATTTCTTACGGTGCTTGGACCCTGCCTGCCCCATCCTGCCCTGGTTTAAGACCAGGTCCTCGAGGGAATTCCCTGGTGGTCCAGTGGTTAGGACTCCTCGCTTCCACTGCAGGGGGCATGAGTTCCATCCCTGTGGGGAACTAAGATCCCGCAAGCTTCGAGGTGCGGCCAAATTAAAAAAAAAAAAAAAAAAAAAGAGCCAACACAGGGAAGAAGGCCCCTTAGCGCCCGCTGGTTATGTGGCTTTATTCACAGACTCAGCACTTGCTGAGGTCAGGAGGAAAGAACATTTGGGACCAGGCTGGGCCTGGAGATAAGGGCGCCTGGGAGGCCATGCACGGGTCGGATTGGGGAGCTCACAGGAGAGAACCTGTTGGCTGGGCCAGGCCGGTGTGGGGTGGGGCCGGAGGCAGGCAGCATGCGGGAGGCCTGGCTAGATCTGATGGAACAGATCTATCCAGGTGGCGTCTGTGAGCCAGGGAGGGAGGGACTGAGGGTTTCTCTGGGGCAGGGGGTATAGGTGTGGGGCTGGACAGCAGGCACCCCTGCCCCTCACTCCCAGGGACATGACACAGTGGGACAGTCGGGACACCTGGCACCTGGTCCTGCTGCTGCCTCGGGACTTGGGCGGGGTGACTAACCATGCTGGTCCCCTCTGGTGTCATTGTCCTGCTGATGCGTGGACATTTGCCTTGGGGGTGACCCACCTAGGGACACTCTGGGGACACGTGAAGAGAGGCTGGATAATCCCGGAGAGTGTGCCTAGGGCCCAGCAGAGTGGGCTGTGCCTGGGGAGGGAGGGGGTCCCCGGGGAGAGCGGGGGATGCTCCCTTTGAGCCAGGCTTCTGTCTCAGTGGCCGGTGTCAGTTCCCTGCTGGCAGGGGGTGCTGTCTCCCGCTCAATCCAGGCCAGCCCCCGGGCCAAGGATGACTGCACGGTTAAACCTCCTCTCTCCTGGCCCACACTGCTGGCCCTGGACGGACTTCCTGTCTAAACACAAACCAGGAAGCCAAAGCCCGGATCCTCCTCCTGGGCTTTCTTCCTGGTGAAGGGCCCATTCCCACCCAGCAGGGAACAGAAAAACCAGTTCCCCGGGTGCCCCTCCCTGCCTGGGAACAGCAAAATTTGGAAAGTTGGCAGGGTCTCCCTGGGCTGTGCAGGAAGGTGACCTAGGGGCCTGGGAAGGCTGGTGGGGCCTGAGCAGGGCCCTGGGTCTGAGGTCACAGCGCCTGCCCGCTTTCCACCGGGGCCTGGGGTGGAGGGACGCAGGCGAGGGGCCATCAGCATTGGCGGGAGGGGGTGCGGTGCACAGAGCCGGGGCGCTTGGGGATCTTGCGCCAGCGACGCTTGTCCCAGCGGCAGAGCAGCAGCAGGCGGAAGGTGTCCCGGAAGGCTTTGTTGCAGAGCGCGTAGCACATGGGGTTGATGGTGCTGTTGACGTAGCATAGCCAGTAGCCCAGCTCCCACAGGGTCTCGGGAACACAGTCCTTGCAGAAAGTGGACACCAGCACCATGATGTTGTACGGCGTCCAGGTGAGGATGAAGGCCAGCAGGATGGCGCTCAGGGTCCGAGCCGCCTTCTTCTCCTTGACCAGCGAGAAGGTCTTCCGCTTGGCCAGCTGCTCCTTCCCACGGGGCTTTTGGCCCTTGCCCGCTCGCTCACGCCCCTTCCGGGTCGGCCTCTTGACCGTATTCGGGGAGCTCCGGGGCGGCTGCTTGGCGGGGGCCTGCGCCCCGGGGTCCACCATGGGCATCTTGATCACCACCTCAGAGCCGGGCTCCTCACCCTCCGAGGACGTGAGGGACTCCATGGAGGCTTCATCCTCCTCCTCCTCCTCTTTCCAGCTGTAGGCCTGGAGTAGCCGGGGGGCCCGGCAGCAGCGGCAGCAGCGCCCTGGAGGGGTCTCCGGGGAGCCCTCAGCCCCTGGCTGGGACCTCTCTGAGCTGCTGCTGCTGCCGCCCCCCTTCCCCGGCGTCTCGGAGCCCTGCAGGGCTGCCAGCTCCCGGGCCCGGTTCTCTGTCTCCCGGTAGATGCGCCAGTAGAGCGTGCACATGACCGTGACAGGGAGGTAGAAGGCAGCCATGGCTGTGCCAAAGGTGATGATGGGCTGGGAGAGGAACTGGATGTAGCACTGCCCGGCCAGCACCGTCCGCTCCCCTACCAGGTACTGCCAGAAGAGGATGGCTGGGGCCCAGAGGACGAAAGAAACCAGCCAGGCCAGGCCGATCATCAGGGCCGCCCGGCGGGGTGTGCGCTTGGCACGGTAGCTCAGGGGCCGGGTCACGGAGAAGTAGCGGTCAAAGCTGATGAGCAGCAGGTTCATGACCGAGGCGTTGCTGGCCACGTAGTCCAGGGCCAGCCAGAGGTCGCAGGCCAGTGTGCCCAGAGCCCAGTGGCCCATGAGCAGATACGTGGTGTAGAGGTTCATGGAGAAGGTGCCAATGATGAGGTCGGCACAGGCCAGGCTCAGCAGGAAGTAGTTGTTGACCGTCTTGAGCTCCGTGTTGACCTTGAAGGAGATGAGTACCAGCAGGTTGCCGGTCACCGTGGCCAGTGACAGGAGGCCCGTGGTGATCCCAATGAAGGCCACTTGCCAGGGACCCTTTCCCGGTGCTAGGACGGTGATGTTGGGGCTGACGGCGGGTGGGGCTGAGGTATTCATGGTGGCTGGGCGGGGTCGATGGGGGGCAGCCCCTTCCTCTAGTCACAGTACAGGCCTTCCTTGGGGGCGATCATCACCTGAAAAGAGAGGACACGGGCTTGGGTTGGGCTGCTGGACATCTCCCAGAGTCCAGAGTGGAAGGTGCTGGGAGCAAAGCCTCTGCCCTCTCAGAGCTGCAGGCCAGACAGCGTCACAGCGCCCTTACTGGTGCCCACACCCGGTCACGTAGAATGCACTTTCCCAGCCTTGAATGGATTTGCCAGCAGCACAGGGGGAGGGGGATGGCTTTGGAATCCAGAGATCTGAGTCCTCGTTCCCACTTCACCATTCAGACTCCGAGCCTCAATTTTCTCATCGGGAAATCGCTACTAATGCTTGTCTTGCTCATGTGGCAGGAGCGGGAAGACTCGCTTTGTATACAGGACTGCCAAATTTTCAAAGCATTTCACTCAATTTTATTAAAGCTCTCATTTACTGAGTAGTTACTACATGCCAGAAGCAGTGCTAAGCACTTAACTGAATTACCTAATTTAATTGTTGAACATTTGTAGGAGGAGGTCTCTTATGGTCCCCATTTCATTGAGGCAACCGTGGCTCCGAGCAACTCCAAGACCTGGCCGTGGCGACACAGGTGGTGAGTGTGATCAGAACCCACTTCCCTCGCTCACTCTCGGAGCACGTGAAGATCTGGTGGGATTCTTCCATCAAATAAGGAGAGATGGGAAGGCAGGGGAGGGCTCCAGAGAAGACAGGGGAAAGAGATGAGAGCAGAGGGGTGCTGTGTGTGTGCGCCTGCGTGTGTGTGCTTGTGCGCGGTTTGGGGCTGGATCGGACCCTCTGTGGGAGCAGCAGGGGACGTTGTGCTGGGCCCGGACACTTGTCGGTGGTTGACAATCAAGAGTAAAAGCAGGCAGCAGGGGCAAGGGCATCAGCTGCCAGACAAGCGGGGGTCTGGCCCCAGATGAGGCGTGGGAGGACTCCTCTACCACCCCACTCAGTTCCTGGGCCCCAGCTGAGTGGAGGGCAGCAAGGGGAACCAGAAGATGCCCCAGACTTTTCCTGAAGCTGGAGTCCAGCTCAGACACTAAGGGTGGGAAGAGAGAAAAGCCACAGCTCTTAGTGACTACTGGCCGGGCAGAGGCCTCCACCGCTCAGCCACGGCCTTGCTGCTGTATGTTTCGGCTGCTTCCTTCCTGTTCTGGGCTTCAGGCATCCTTCTGTTTGTTGAAGAGATTGGGGTCTCCTCCTACCTGCAGCTGTGGCTTCAGGGGCTGTATTGTTGGAAAAATTCCAAGGGAGAGACGTTGGGCAGGGACCCAGCAAGCCCTGGTGTTTCTTGGGACCTGGCCTGCGACAGAGAGACTAGAGTCTGTGAGGGGGTCGCTGCTGCATAATGGATGCCTCGGTGGTGTGTGACTTGGGTGTACTGTCAGTGTGTGTGACAGCGACTCTCAGCGTGAATTCAGAGTGTGACAGAACAAGCAAGAAAAGCTGTGGCTGTCAGTGCTTGTGTGTCTGGGACAATTTGCACGTGAGGGGGCACAGGTGGCATCCCGGTTGAAGGACCCAGACTCTGGAGTCAGACTGTCCGCATTCGAATCCAGGCTACACCACGTACTGGGTGTGTGGTCTCCGCTAGCGATGTAACTGCTATGTGCCTCGGTTTCCTCAACTGACAAACGGGGATAATGTTAGTCTCTAGCTAATACATCGAGGAATTATTGCGAGGCTTAAAGCGTCAATAGATGTAAAGTACTTAGAACAGCCCTGGTCCATGGTAAGCACTAAGTTCCCATTGACTCTTAGCACGGGTAGTAACGAGGGCTCCCTCCTGCCTAGAAGTGTCTGCTTCTTTGATTAAAAATTTCTAATACTATGGGGAATTCCCTGGCGGTCCAGTGGTTAGGGCTCTGAACTTCCACTGCAGGGGGCATGGGTTCGATCCCTGGTCGGGAAACTAAGATCCCGCAAGCCGAGTGGCACAGCCAGAAGAAAAAAAAAATCTCATACTGGAAAAAAAAAATCTAATACTGTGACAACAGCAACTAATAATACCGGTCATTGCTGTTATTTAGCGTCCCTGAGGGCCAGTCGCCGCTCAGAGTACTTATGTGCCGTATCTCACTTAACCTTAATGGGGAACCTATGACCTAGGGGTTGTTTTTCTCTCCATCTTACAGATGAAGAAACTGAGGCTGAGAAAAGCATGAGAATATGCACAAGATCACACAGCTAAGGTAGGAACCAGGATTGGAGCCCAAGCAGTATGTTCCAATGAAACTTTATTTATAAAAACTGATGGTCGGCCTGGGGGCCATAGTTTGCCAATTTGAACTAAGAAATATTACATTAAAATATGATTTATCTTGCTTACTGAGTTTTGTTGCATCCTCTTCCCTTAACCAAAGTCAGGCGCTGGGCGGGAGGCTGAGATCAGACTGCGGGCGCTGGGGCTTTTCCCCATGAGGCCGCTGGTGGAAACCACCCTTGACAAGGTGACTCTGAACAACTCTTGTCCCTTTGATCTTCTGGACTCAGTGCTGTTTGTGCCCATTGCAGAAATCGAGCAACTGAGGCCCAGAGAAAACAGGGAAGAAGGCATTGTGTAGCTCAAGGTCTCCTGACTCCTAGACTGGGTGCTGCCTCACCCCCCAACCCCTGGGTGCCCTGGAGCAGCTCTGTAGCCCCCAGTGGCTTCCTGGGCCAAGATGTGCAAAGGCTGGGTCAGAAGAGGAGCTTGAGGGCGTGAGAGGCTGTACCCTCCACAGCTGTAGGGGCCTCCCGTCTGTCTGGGCATGTTGTGGCCAAGCGTTCTGCCATTGTACTTGGCCCTTATGCCACAGCAGGGCTAGGACTAGGGCAGGGGGAGTGAGGCACTTGCCTTGGGTGCAAAATTTAAGGAGATGCCCCAAACTCAGCCAGTCAAGAAAATAACATTTTAATGCAATATTTAAAGAATAGGAATCAATGCAAAACATCCATCATGAACACAATTTTAAGCCAAGACAGGATCTAACCCCGCACTTGCACAAACACCCCTATCACCCATACCTCGCACTAATCCTGGCCCTGGTTCTGACAAAACTTGATTTACAAAAGCAGACCACCTGTGGGCTGTAGTTTGCTATTTGATTTTTAAAAATATTACATTACAATATTATTTATCTTGACTAGTGAGGTATTTTTGTGAGCCCCCCACCTTGAAATTTTGCTCCAAGGCGAGTACCTCACTTGCCTCACCCTAATTCCTGCATTGCGGGCCACAGCCCTAGGTTTGAATCTCCAAGCTGTCCCTTCCTAGCTGTGCGATCATCGGCAACGACTTACCCTTTCCTTCCCTGCAGCCCTGCATCCCTGAGCTGTTGGGGATAATAGTATCCAAAGTGCCTGGCACTGAAATGACACTCAGTCAGAGGCCTCTGTTATTATTCCCATCCCCTCATTCCGATCCACTGCTCAGCGAACTCTCACCTGCCCCTCTTCCCCTCCAGACCCCAGGCACAGCCCCTCTGGTCCCCAGACTGCTCATTTGTACAGTGGAGGAGTTGGACCAGGCTGACATCTGGGGAGATTTTACAGGCTCCTGAAACCAAGATCTCAAGATGGCTCGAGAGCATCAAGATCTCAAAATAGCTTGAAAAATAGCCAAGAGTACCCTCATCTGTGAAATGGGCCACGTCCCAGAGGTGAGGCTGCAGAGGCTGAAGCCTCCCTTGGCTTCTCTCAGCCCGGGACCTGCAGGCTCCAATGCCTGCACTCTCTCCGCTTGGTGGACCCTCTCTGCCCCACCTATGGGCTCCCATCGGGGACAGCTCGGGGAAGGAGAAAGGCAGAAGTTCTGGGGAACTGGACCCTGGTTCTTGCCACCCCCTGGACCTTCTGAGCCCCTGAGATTCAGCCCAAGAACAGGGCTGTCAATGACTCTGCCCTTCCTCCACCATCAGAAGTGGGAGTCCTCCCCCAAACCCCTCTTGGACAGTAATTTGCTCCAGAGAAGGTTCCTGCTCTGGTCCTTGCTGTGTGACCTTGGGTGAGTCTCCTGAACTCCTTACTGGGGACAGTCCTCTGCCTCTTCAAGGCTACTGAAGGGTCAGCGAGTTGATGGCTGAGAAGGAACATGGCTTCCAGTGATTGTGGCTGATTCCCCTGCGGGGACGAGCTCTGGGCTGAAAGTCAGCGTGCCAGGGTTCAGCCGCAGCTCCAGAATTTCTACGAAGGAGGGGCTTAGGGTTAGCCATCTGGTTAAAAGGGGGGCTGGAAGCTGTATTTGCATAGCATATTCTGTGAAAACATCCATGGGGTTGGGGGAGTTGGTAAATGAGGATTGCAGGGCCTGGGCGGGAGACTCCTCAAGGAAGTCCTTGCACTGCCTCTGCTTCAAGCCCCATCTCTGCTCTTGTCTTGCTGTGTGACCTTGGGCAAGTGATCGTCCTGACCCGGTCACCCTCCTGTAGGATGAGTGTTTGTATGTGAGGGTGTGTGCATTGCTGAGTGAGAATAAGAAATGATGAGGGTGAGTCTTTGTGAGGATGGGTTGGGACTCATCCTCTGAGGGTGTCTGGGGTACAGGAAGGTGGAAAGGAAGCAGGAAGTGCTTTTCTGCCCAGGGCTGTGGCTTCCTGATGAAGGTTGTTGGGAGATTTTAATAATATTATTAATATTCTCACAGCAACTAATATTTGCAGACTGCTTACTATAACCAGACATGGCTCTAAGCATTACATACATGATTTAATTGACCTGTTAGAAACCCTTGGGAAGTAGGTTCTATTATCTTCAATTTGCGAAAGGGGCAATGAGGTTTTCAGATCTTAAGAACCTGACAGCTCATCAGTGATGCAGTCAGGATTTGGACCCGGGTAGTCTGCCTCTGGGGCTAACCTCTTGGGCCCCTACTCTAAACTGCTGTGGGGATTGGGGGGTGCAAAGCCTCCTTGCCCACTTTGACTAGCTAGATTGGCCAAACCCTAGTTTGAATCAGTCAATAGGGAGGAATCAGTCCCTCCTTTAGAATCTGGTCTGTGTGTGTGTGTGTGTGTGACAGTGTCTGTCATCTCTCTGGGTGATGTATGATCACAGTGCTATGGGAAGGGGGTGGTCCAGCTGTAGCTCTTTGCTTGGCACACATCAGTTGCTCAGTAAATGTCTGTGGAATAAATCCATGAATGTGTACACGGAATTCTGATTGGCTTCAGGACTTCGCGCATGAGGATGAGCCTGCAGTGGCGGGGGTGAGGGGATGGCGGTTTGAACTGGCTGCAGAGTGTGGTCTCTCTGCTCTGTCCAGTTCCTGCATCCCTTCACCTGCCAGGTACCTGTCCCCTCGGTGAGGCCCTACCTGGCTTGAGAGCAAAATACCCAAGAACATCCTTATCTGTAAAATGGACCAAGGAAACCCTGCCTCACCTGCTGCAGGGAAGTCGAGTGAGGTAACAGGACAGGCACGGGCATGGGATGGCGCCTGTCAGCGTTGGGGAGGAAAACATCAGCCTGGGCTCAAAGAGTTAAGGGATGAGCTCAGAGCGTCTAGCAGAGCAGGCCAGACTGTTGACCGCCAGCGTCCTGGACCAATCCCCGGGGGCCGGGCATCTGGTTGGTGAGAGGAAGGGGGAGGGGAGAGATTGCTGGGGAGAGGGATTCCTGAACACTAGGGCTTCCTGAATCTTACCACTGGCCAAGGAGAGCAGAAGGGGAGGCAGAGAATGAGGGGGTGCTGGGGAAGAGATTCAGGAGGGGGGGAGTGAAGCCATCTTGTGATTCTGGACGTGGAAGTCGGCAGAACCCTCCCTGGCTGGAGAGCACGGACAATATTGGGGAGAAGGAGGTACGAGGTGAGGGCTGTGGGGCTGGGCACCTGGGACCGCACACGTGCATCGAGGGTGCTCCTCTGGCCAGGCCTCCGGACCCGTCCCTTCTGCTGGGGCCTTAACCCTGAAGCCAGCCTGTCAGAGGTGGCTCTCTCCCCCGGGGTTAATTTTTCTCTGAAGGTAGCACCATTAAAGGTGCATAAAACTTCCACCTCTGATGTCTGGCCTTGGAAAGGAAGGGGTGAACTGATACAATTTATCACCTTTTCAGGCTCAACAGTCACCACTGGGAGTGCCAACTAGCCCTGCGGAGGGCAGCAGCCATCAGTTAAATTTTCATAAACGCACGGCTGAACCGGAAGAGGAGCATCAGCCTTAGAATTAGTGCCACATACTCTCACTGTTGATGGACCTTAACCAGTTGCCCAACTTTAGCCAGACCACGTCGGAGCCTGGCAGTTAGCAGGCTGGGCCCTAGACCTCCCTCTGCCAGGTGCCATCACAAGTGCCCTGCCCCTCGTTCTACACGCCGCATGCCCCATGCTCTTCACTCCTTGCGCTCCCCTCCCCATTTCCTTTCTTGTCTCTCCCTCCCTCCCTCCCTCCTCCATCTTTCTAGGCATCACCATGGCATCACAGCAGAACGGAAACCTAGGGAGATATTCACCCACCTCTCCCCCGCCCGCCCAGGAGCCCAAGCTCCCGTTCACAGAGCTCGCTGCTTCCCCCACCCTGGCATCCTGCTCAGGGAGGTAGGAGTTCAGCGCCGTGCTGAGGGTGAGAAGAATGGGGTCCAAGCCCCAGCTGCACCCCTAAATGTCCCTTCTGTGACCATGAGCATGTCCCTTCCCCTTCCTCAGCCTCAGTCTCTCCATCTGTACAATGGGGAGGCTCCTTTTTAGTCTGATGTGACCTCTACCTACTCCCTTCTTGACACTCTTTGCACTTGGGAATCTAGTTCTCAGACCTCCAGGCCCCAGCCGAAGAGCCAAGAGTCACATCTTCTGCAGCCCCATTTCGTCATTTCCTCCCCTGCCTTCTGTAATGCAGTGGCGATCATGGCTTGCCTAGTGGCTGAGGTCAAGGGGCAGAGAACTAACTCGCACCTGACAGCTCAGTGAGCAGCTGATTTCTCAGGGGCAGGAGACTGTCCGGCTGCTTCCGGCCAGTTGGGCAGGAGACCCTGTGTCAGTCCACAGGTATGTTTTGTGGGAAGCAGTGAACCCCTGTCCACTGGCACCGATAACCCCCAGGCAGCATTTGTCTGAGTGACCCAACGAACGCCGCACAAGCCCTCCCCAGCTGCCAGCTCAGGAGCTGGCACTCTGCAAGAATCAGAGCTCCTGGCCTCCAGCCCATCCCCACATTGTACTCTGGGGGTCCTAGGATGGGTACCTGGCATGGGTGCCCAGTAGTAACTATGCATTACCTGGACTTAGGGTCGAGACCGGCCCTGCGGGAGCCCAAGGTGCTATGGACATAGGGAGGGCCCTCTGGGTGGTTGCACACATCAGGACCATGTTCCCTGGCTGGCATGGCCATCCATGTGCCCATATCCCCCAAGAGCCCGGGAGCTCTTGACCTGGTCTCCTGCTGGCTTCTGGCCCGGCACCCACCTTGGTATCCTGCTTGTCCATCGGGCCAGCAGCCTGGTTCAGTCCATCTTGGAGGGGTTGAAGGTGGATGGGGGTGGTGGGATTCAGGGTTCCCTGAGGGAGGAGAGGAGGAGGTTCTGGGACTGGCACCCCAGTTTGGGGGGGTCAACTTCCCACAGGATCCTGGTGGCAAGGGCTACCCCCTGGCCCCCTGCCCTCCCCACTCTGTCCCTGGGATTTGGGGGTTCTGCCTGCTATGTGGCAACCTAATCCCTTCTGGGCTCCAGGTCCAGTTTCCTAAGGGGGTTTCCATCTCCTTTCCCAGCTGAATCCCAGAAACACATTAGGTGTATCCACTCAAAGCCAGGAGATGGGGTACTTGGAGCAGCCAGTGTCCAAAGCTACAGAGCCCCCTTGGCCTCTAGAGCCCTCCCTGGCCCCCTCCTCTGTCTAGGGTCCATCCCCATTTCCTTCTGGTTCTGGTCCCTGCCTTGCTCAAGGACCCTGCTTCTCCTGCCCCCACCTCAGTGGAGCCCCTCCCAAATGTACTCACCATGGGGCTGGAGAGAGGTCTGAAGGTTCCTCAGCTCCACTGCCTCTCCGGGGGCCGACGGTGTCTCCAGGGACCCAAACACCTGGCTCCTGGGGGGAGCTGCGCCCTGTGCTGGCAGCCGGAGAAGCACAGCTAGTGATTGGCATGTCCCACCCCCTGGCACGCCAGCCTGGGTGGGGGGGAGGGAGGAAGAGAAAGAGAGGGAGGGAGAAAAGAGAGGAAAGGAAGGGAGGGGGAGCTGGAGGGAAGCCTCAGGCAGCGTCCGGGGTTGGACTGGGTCCTGGAGCGTGTCCCCCTTCTCCACTAGGGCACCAAATTCGAGCCCTGAGAGGGAGGGTGTAGAACATGAGGAAGATGAGCCCAGGAAGGGTAAAAGTCCAGAACGGGAGAGAAGGCAGATACAGGGAGACAAACACCCACACCCAATGCACACAGACTCGGCGGCACACACACACACACACACGTACACCCTCACAAAGGCATACTGTTTCCCGGGATCCTTCCCCCACCCAACCTTAGAGACCCCAACCCGCGTGCACCATGCCCCACCATACACACCCCGGCATTCGCATGCCTGTTTCCCTCCACATACGCCCTGCCCCCTGCACATGCCCACGCGCTCGCCCGCCCAGCCCCACACCCTGCTCTTCCTCCCTACTGTGAAGGAGCTAGATTCCTTCTGTTTGGATATGACACATTGGGCCTCACGTGAGAGGCTCCAACTTGGAACAGACCCAGAGGGCTGGCTCACCCGCCCGGGGCCGGACGGATGAGCCCGCGTGCCGGGCGGTGCGCTGATTTCTGTCCCTGCCACACAGCTGGGTGTGAGGGCACACGGGTGTCTGGTTTGCGGGGACGAGTGGGGGGCCGTATGCCTGCTCCACGCGTTGCTGAGTGCCCCGCACATGTGTGTCCCTGAGTCGCATGTCATCACGCAGCCGGTGTAAATGCAGGTGTCACCCTGTGGGTCTGGAGCCAGGACGTGTGTGTGTCTGTATTCGGTGTGTGTCTGAGTGTTGCCCAACTGTGGAACTTGCTAATTCTGACAAGGGAGGCAGCCTCTACCACCCTGCCTGTTCCACCCCCAGCTTCCACTTGGAAGACAGACAGGCAGACAGACAGCTCTCCTCCCAGCTTGTCAAACTCTGTCTCCCCTGACTCCCACTCGGGGCTCACAGGTGTGCACCTGGCAAGTGATGAGCCTGCCCTTCCTCTCTACATCCCTTAGCCCAACTCCTCGGCCAGCACCCCTCTCCCCCAGTCCAGTTTGGATCTCTCCGGATTTCTTCTCAGAGATAGAATCCCTGGGGGCCTTTAGCTATAGAGACCTGGGTCCTGCCCCACCCTCACCTGGCCCTTGAGACCTCCTGGGGAGCTGACGGTGGAGCAGACATGGGGAGGCTGCCGCTGGGCTGCTGGGCCTTTGCTTCACTGGGCCATGCTGAAGCCCTGGGATGGAAGGTAGGAAGGACCAGGATCAACTGTTATCCCCACGATGTAGATGAGAAAACCGAAGAGCAGAGGCGTGTTTAAAACGTGGTTGGCATGTGTCTGCACTCAGGTCCCTGGCTCTGAGCCCACGGCTCTGGAGTGGGTCAGGCAGTTGGGACCTGCCCCACCACTTGCCCCCTGCCCTTTCCCCCACCCAGCACCCCCTCTTAATCCTGATGCCTGAGGGTAAACTGGGGCTTCCTCAGGCTGGAGCCCAGTTGCCAAGGGAGTCCGGTGGAGCAGAAACTGGAGTCCCTGGGGCGTGGCCAGCAGCCATTATGCCAGTGGTGGGCACACGTGGCAGGTACATGTGGGGGCATCTCTGCTTCTCGAAGCCAGCTGAGGCAAGAGCAAGCGCCCAGTACCCCTCCCTTCTGAAGTCCAGGAGACGCTGCCGCTTGGAGAGGAATCTGAGCAACCCCCTCCCACCCCGGAGTCAGCTGGCGGGTCAGGGGTGGGTCAGAGCTCGGCCAGTCCCTGCCCGTGGCGCGGACTCCCGCTGCCCCTGCTGGGTTGTGCTCGGTTTGCGGCTGCGGCTTGTGCGCGCGGTGGGGCTGCGTGTACTTGTGCGCGTACACGTGGCTGAGTGTGTGGGTGTTAGGCCTCCACGCTCAACATCCATTTCCGAGTCTGAATCAGGCTCTCTCCTTGCCCCCTCCCCCCAGTCTCCTTGGTCTCCCTTCTCTTCTCCCACCGCCTCTGCACACGTCCCTTTAGAAATAAAAACACTTATTTTGTAGGCGGGAGAGGAGAGTGTCCAGCTTTCCCTTGCCTCCTCCTTAGCGCCCCTCTTGTCCCAAGAGGGTTTTTGCGCTTTAAGTCCGTGCAGCCGCGGAGGCAGGGGGATGACGCCCCCCGCCTCACCCCTGATTGCATGGCTGTTGAAGGCCCAGGCTTGGCTGGGTCCCCTTACCAGATGGGGAAACTGAGGCAGGAAGGGAGAAGGGAGGTAGGGCCGGGAGAAGCTCTCCCACCCGGCTCTCTCACCGCCCCCGCACCCGCGCCGGATTTAGCCGCAGGGAGGCTGGGAACATTGTCTTTATTTTAAGCCACCGAGTGCTGCACGAACGCGGCTGCTCCCGACAAAGGGCTCGGCTAAGCAGCGGCAGGCGGCGCACGTGGGGGTCCAGCCGCGCCCCCGCGCGCCCCCCAGCCGCCCTCGCGCGGCCCGGCCTGACCCCAGCCAGTTCTCTTTTCTCTCCGGCCGCGTGGGACCCCGGTTGGTACAGGACCCCTGGGCATCGGCTCCTGTCGGCTGCTGTTTTTGGTCGCTGGGCGGAGGGGGTCACTCCTCCAGGCCACCGAGGGAACACGGGGTCGCCCCGCATGGCTGGACCCCTCTCTCAGCTTCCTCACGTGGGGGAAGAGAGAAGCTGCCTTGGGTGCGAATCCAGGTTTGCCTCTTCCCAGTGGAACCGCTCAGAGCAAGTTGGTGCCCCTCTCTACGACTGTTTTATCAGTGACGGCACTTAGAACTACTTTCCTGACAGCGCTGTTTGATCATTAGCTGCAGGTTAAACTTGGCACTGGCGTTTGCTACAAGTGAAAACCATTATCATCGTTATTCATAACTCGTATTGAGCACTTACTACGTGCCAGGCGCTGCTAAGGGCTCTTAATTCATTAACTAGTTTGTTTCTCACAACAGCTCTCTGGGGGAGGTTCTATTATTATTCCCATTTTACAGATGAATAGATGTATAAGCGGCGCGCATCCCCCGGGGGTTTCGTGTGGGGTGCGGTCAGTGTGCCTGGGGGCATCCTGGGACTGGGGTCGGGGTGGGAGCGTGGAGGCTGCAGTTTCAGGGATGCCAGAAACCTGTGACCGCATTTTTAAAAGGTCGGGGATCCCGTCTGAATGCCGCGCGGGGGTGGGGAAAGGAAGTGAGCGCGCTCATGCTGCGCGCTCGCAGCCCCTCAATTTAACCCTTCCCCTCGGCTTGAACTCACTTTAGGACCTCAAACCCAGATAAACTTGCCGCTTCTCAGTGCTGCTTCCTCTGTTCTGGGAGAAGGAGGCGGGAGTGGGCTATCCTCTTGGCCCCCACCAGACCTATGAAGCTGAGCTGGTTGGTCCACAGTGCCCTCTGGAATGGGCCTGGGTTGGTGGTCTCACTTGCGATGGGAAGTGACCTCCATTCCGACCCCAGGAGGGAGGCAGCCCGTTGTCCTCAGGGCACCCTTCCTTGATCCGCCCCCATCCCGCCCCCCACCTCCCAGCCCCCATTGCTTTAGGCCCTCAGTGTCGTTACCCTCTCGGTCTCATCTTCCCGACGGCGGGGATTCCGGGAGGGACTAATTCCCAGATTTAAAAGGAGAAACTAAAATCCAGGGCGGGGCTGCGGATAGAGCAGGCCTAGAAAGGGACCCCCGCAGTCCCTGCTGCCCGAAGGCCGGGACGAAAGTGGCCACAACAAAGGCATCATCTTGAACAGGAAATCGGAGTTTTCCGAGTCTAGTTCCGAAGTTAAGCCTCTTAGAAACAATCTCCCCTTCCCCTCCCGGGCGCTTCACCTCCCCGGCCTGGCTCTGTGCTGGGAGCCTCGGGGCACGTGGAGAGCCCTCAAGAGCCCCGCTCCACCAGCCCCGAAGCCTCGAGGTCAGCTTCCGAAGAAAGGATGGGTTCGGGCGGCCCGGAGAGAGGCTCCTCGCGCGGCCTGAACCTGCGGGGTCTGCCTAGTCCTTATGGTGGGTGGGGCTGAGTTAACAGGACGCCCGGGGTCGGACGGTGGTTGGTGATCGCTGAGAACCGAGGCAAAGCATCCTGGACGAATCTCTGGATCCCAGCCGGACTGGGCCGCGGGGAGGAACTGTGTTCCCACAGGGCGCCGGTTAGCATTCTTTGTCCTGCCTATGAGGACAGGACCTCGGAGTCCAGGTCACTTGCTGCCGCCTAGGAGTTGGACGCAATGTGGACGTGCAGCCCGGATGGAGGAAAGGCGCACTTTTCCTCGCACTGTGGAGGCCCGTGCTTCTCGCTCAAATCTCAATGTCCAAAAACAGCTCGAAAAATCTGATTAACAGAGTCCACTTTGCTACGCTTGGTCAGTGGACATTGGGCACCCATGTTTCCCGCCACATGGTATAGGGGCCCTGGCCCAGCACTAGGACGACATGAGGCTGCTGGAGAGAAATCGTATGGAGCTTTGGGCGGAAACTTCAGGCGGGATCCCGGCCCTGAGGTCCGGATGCCCAAGGCTTCTCCCAAACTCTCTGTAGCTGAGTCCGCGCGCCCAGGGAGTGACAGGGGAAGGCAGACCGATTTTGGGGTCCCCTGCCCCCGACCCAGCTAAATTTGCTTCTTTTCTTGATAACACCCCTCCCTCCGACTCCCGTGGGCGTGTACGCTTTGTCTTCGAGTTCCCCACCGAGGCGGAGACCGAAGCTCGAAGCCCACGAAGGCGAGGAGTGGGACGGAGCCAGGCGAGTGGAGACGACGTCGGCTCACTCTCCCACCAACCTCTCGGCGATAGCCTAGCCCCCGCGCGGGCGCAGCACGTCCGTCGGTGGGCAGGGGGCTGCCTCTCACCCTTCCCGCCTGCCGCATCGCGGACCACCCAGGCTCGACTCGGGGTCCTCCCCTCAGGGCCGGCTGCCCGGGACGCTCGAGCGGTACCCACCACGCTCCTCACCTCCCGCAGCGCCCCCTAGCGGCCCGCCCAGCTCTGTGCCCGGGAAAGGGGCAGCGAGAGGCCGGGGTGCCAGGGGCTGGCGTGTGCCTGGTGCTGAGCGCCCCTTTTCCTTCGCAGGGCGAGAAATGATAGTACATATTCATCCTTCATGGCCTACAGTGCGGGCCTTTCGTTGGCAGGGGTGGGTAAAGGATGGTGCAGATCCAGCTCTAGGAAGAAATAGGAGCTGGCTTCCTTGCAGCGCTTGCTACTGGCTACCGCATTCGAAAACGCTTTCAGGAACTTTCTCATTTAATCCTCGTAACAACTCCATGCTATAGGCGCAGTTATGATCTCCATTTGACAGAAAACTGAGGCCCAGAGAGGTTAGGTTAACCCATTCTGCCCTCCTGGCTCCTCCAGAGTTTGCAGGTTTTGCAGTCTAACTAGATGAGAACTCTTTAGGCCATTTATAAGGCAGAGGAGGATTGCCGGAACTTGCTAAGCCAGTGTCTCTCCCAGTCATTCATTCCGTTGTCCCATTTATTTAACAAACACATAGTCCCAACTGTGTGTGGGCACCGTTCTCAGTGTTTTACATGTTTTCACTAATTTAATTTTCATAGCAACCCGAGGAAGTAGGTAGAATTATTACCCCCATTTTATAGATGAGGAAACTGAGGCACTGAGAGGTTCTGTAATCTGTCAAGGTCAAATGGCTAGTAAGTCCCAGAGTTAGGCAGTTGATTCCCGATCATTGCTTTTGCCCCTATCCTAAAGATCCCCCAAATGTCAATGTCGGTGTACCCACATCTCTCCTTTCCTCCTCACCCATATCCCTGGACTGTGGGGCAACCAGGCTTTCTGCCAGGGTCTAACACGACCCTGGTTCCATGGCCCCCCTTCCCCGCCCCCTTGGCGCCTCCTGCCAGCCCCAGCGCCAAAGGAGGCCTGACCAAGGCAGGGATTGATGAGTTTGAGTGGACCTCGGAGGCCGCCTGTTTACTCCACCGCCGGCACACGCTGTGATTAACGGTGCACAATCGAGTTAGGGCCCGTAGCTCCAGGGCTGAGGCCAGGGTGGGGGAGGGGCCTGCTGGCTGGAGCTGCCTTTCCCTCGGGCACATCGGTGGTTTGCTTGAAGCTGGAGTCCCCTGGGGAGATGGAGAAAGGGATGTGCCCAGCCAGCAGGGGTAGGGAGCACACAGCCCTCAGCGGTGGGGGACCAAACTTTCCCACCCTTCTTGCCCTTCCCACAGAGGACCAGAGACTCAGAAAGGGAGGGATCGGGTGCATATCAGAGGAAGGAAGCCCTTGTCTGAAGGGAGACCTCCCAACAGAAAATGGCGGCAGTGCAGGGAGGGAGGGAGGAAGCCGGGCTGGGTCTGGGTTTTGGATGGTGGGAAGCAGCCTTGCTTGGGCCGCAAGCTGCCTCACTTCTGGGGTGAGTATTTATCTTTGTGTTTTTCTCCCAGGGATGTGAACCTCTTCCTTGAGCACATGCTCAGCCTGCTCTAGCTTTCCTGCTGCCAACAGCCAGTGGGCTGACTCTGAAAACCACCTGGGGTGGGGGGAAGACAGGAATAAAAGCCCACTCCAGTTCAGCCCTCCTCCTGGGGATCTTTTGCTCCCTTGCCCTACATTCCAGGGATAGGCCTCCAGAGCTGTCAACCAGCAGTCCCTGTTTAAAAACCACACAGTGCAGCCTATAACATATCCTACTTCCTCCAGATTGATAATGCAGCCCCATCCTGAGGGAACAGTGTGGAATCTATGCCCAGCACTGTGTTCAACACTGGGGAGGGAACAGGAGAAACCAGAACCCAGAAACCGTGGGGTTGGTGAATGAGCTGAGGAGATAAAATGATCCTGAGAAAGGTACCAGGACAGATCAGAGTCCATGAACTTCCTAAGAATAGGAAAAAAGGTGAAGAAAGGTAGAGGGATGGTCAGTGGGAGCTGGCCCTAGTGGGGCGAGTGTAGGCCTGGCTGGGGAGGATGATCTGGTTCCAGAGTTGTCAGGGTACCAGACTGAGTCAGGTTGGGGGCCCAATCTAGACCTTGTGGGAGAGAAATAGTCATGGCCCCTCTCCCAGCCTCAGTCTACCTATCCATAAATGGAACTGAGGGCAAAGGCAAAGAGGGACTCGATGCACTAGATGGTCCCAGAGGATCTTCCCAGCTCGGATGTTCTTTGAAAATGGGACGCCTGGGGTTTTACTCAGCGCTGCCTCTCCTGGTCATGAAACCTTGGGCACAGTACTCTCCTCTGAGCTTTGGTTTCCTGGAAGTCAAATGGGAGGCTAGTCTACTGTTCCTCAAAGTCTATGTTGTAGGACATTAGTAGGTGTAAGTTATAAGAAAAAAGACTTCCATGATAAAATAGAAAATTAATTAGGCTTTCTTTACTGTAGGAACCTATCAGAAACTTTAAGTGGCAAATGTACACTAAAAATCTCTGAGAGGCAGAGAGAACATGCAGTTTTCCAAACGTACTTCACCACAGAACCATTTTTCTGTAGAGCATATTTTAGGACTGGCATCTGAGGAACATACTTGACTCACTCTGGACTAGCTTATCTAGAAACCCTCCAGCCCCAGTATGTGATCATTTTAGGCATTCCCTCCATCTTTCAGTCCCCTGGACTCCTGGCCCTTTGAGGACTTGTTGCCTTGCCCCAGCCTTTCTTGGGCACTTCCGTCTCTGGGCCCTTGTTCTACTCACCTTAGTGTGGCCTTCTTTGTGCGTGGCCTCCTGTGACTTTCCCTGGCTCAGCCCTGGAGAGCTCAAACTCCATCCAGCTGCCTCTTCTCTCATCTTTCCTGGTCCCCAGAGGCCTGAGGGGTGCTGTCTGGGCCCTCCTGGCAGGGTTCAATGTGATGGCTTCCCATGGCCCCACGTTGTGTTTTCCTGGTTCCCAATCCCATGCCCCAGCCTCAAGTTTCCCACACCCAGCCTCCAGCCTCTAGTTCTCAGTCAAGAGACCTTATTCCCCAGCCTCCTATGAGGCCTCTGGCCCCAAGTCTCCTGGTTCCCAGCCTCAGACCCCTGCACCTTGAACCTCAGCTCCCGGCCCTAGTCCCACTTCCCACCCATGGCTCCCAGCCTTCCTCTCTAAAGCCATGTCTGAGATTTTGGGTTCTAAGGAGTTGAAGTTGAGGCAGCACTTTCTCTCTCCCTAGCTGCATTTCTTGAGTCTTTGGGCCCAAGCCAGGGTCAAAGGAGAGCCAGGGCCCAGAGGAGAGGCAGGATGGGAGGTGAACCCTACAAGCATTTAAAGTAATTACCCTCCTCGCCCCATCATAAGCCTGGTTCAAGATGAAGGAACACCTTGGAGGCAAAAATATAGATTATGAACTAGAACATTCTAGTGAGGCAAGTGGCAAGGGGTGGGGGGATGGTGGGAAGGTCAATGCAGAGGGATGAGGGTGGTAAGCCTAACTCAGCAGGTGGTCCTGGGATGAGACTGGGGATAAGGACCAGTCACAGGTCCACATTTTCCAGATGTGGGAGCTGATGCCCTGTGACTTGTGGTAGGCTATATAACCATTCAGTGGCTAGTGACTAACCCCACATTGTCTCCTTGTCTTGAGATCTCAATTTGTAGTTTCCAAAGTGCTTTCTCTTCATCATTTCCTCCTTCTAGAAATATTTTCTGTACAGAGCCTCTGAGGACACCCCCCCCCCATTTTTTCTCCTGCTACATCCCTGGCTGTTGTTCCTCAAACTCCTTTGCTGATCTTCCTCATCCTCCCACTGCCTCAACTTTGGAGTATCTGGGCTCAGTCCTTGGACCTTCACACGCACTTCACAGGTGACTCATGCCACCCACACACTGATAACTTACACATTTATGTCTCCAGCCCGGCCTCTCCTCTGAACACCAGACTCGTATATCCAGTATTTCCTCATCTGTAAAATGGGGATAATAATAGCTCAACGTCACAGGGTTGTTATGAGGATTAAATGAGTTAAGACATATAAAGCGTTGGAAGAGTGCCTGCCTCGGTCAGTACTACCGCCGGGGCTATGATCATTGTTATCGCTGTCATTGCTGCTGCCTGCCAGCTCCACTTGGATATCTAGAATCATCTCAGACATGACTCATCCCTAACCCAAAACTGCTCTATCTTCAGCCTTGCTTATCTCAGTAGATGGCAACCCTGCCCTTCCAGTAGCTCAAGCCTCAAACCTTGCAGTCATTCTTGACTTTACTCTTTCTCTCACATCCTGAATCTAATTCATTAGAAAATCCTGTTGTCCCTTCCTTAAATATATCCAGGGTGCAGCCACTGTGGTCTCGGCCAGCGTCATCTCTCACATGGATAACTGCCTCCACACTGGTCTTCCTGCTTCTACTCTGACTCATTGTACAGTCTGTCCTCAACATAGCATTCAGAAGGTTCCCTTTGACATATAAGTCAAATCATATCCCTCCACCATTTGAGATGCTCTATCAAGTTATCTTTTTCAGAGTAAAGCTCCAGGCCTTATAAGTACCTGCAAGGCCCCTGTGTGATCAGCTTCTTCTCCCTCCTTGATCTAATTTCCTTCCACTGCTTCCTTGCCACTCTGCTCCAGCCACATGGGCCTTGTTATTCCCAGAACATGCCAAGCACTTTCCTTACTAGATGACTTCACACTACTGTTACCTTTGCCTGGTCATAGTGAACGAACCATCAAGTTTCTGCAAGATAAAGATGATAATGAGATCATACAAAGGGCTAGGGCTTGGGGCAGTGGGCACAGAGAGGGGAACCCAGAGACCTTGGCAGGGGCCAGATCATGAATGTCCCTGAATGTCTCCCGAGCAGTGGGCAGCCAAGGAAGGTGGTGTGTGCAGGGCAGGGCTGGACTCCCCTCAGGTGCAAAATCTCAGGGGTGCCAAAACGCTCAGTAATCAAAATATGTAATATTTTAATGTAATATTTAAAAGAATCAAAATTAATGCAAAAAATTCTACGATGAACAAAATGTCAAACTTGAAAAAAAATTATTTATTTTTGGCTGCATCGGGTCTTTGTTGCTGCGCGCGGGCTTTCTCTAGTTGCAGCAAGCGGGGGCTACTCTTTGTTACGGTGCGTGGGCTTCTCATTGCGGTGGCTTCTCTTGTTGCGGAGCCCGGGCTCTAGGCGCATGGGCTTCAGTAGTTGTGGCACGCAGGCTCAGTAGTTGTGGATCACTGGCTCTAGAGTGCAGGCTCAGTAGTTGTGGCGCACAGGCTTAGTTGCTCCACAGCATGTGGGATCTTTCCGGACCAGGGCTCGAACCCGTGTCCCCTGCATTGGCAGGCAGATTCTTAACCATTGTGTCACCAGGGAAGTCCCCAAATGGCAAACTTTGAAGGGAAAACAGGGGCAGGGTGAGGCAGGAGAGGTGAGTCCAAGTGCCTTCCATCCTAGTCCCAGCCCTGGACTCAAAATCCTTCTGGGAGGATGAACTGGACATGGATACCACTGGGAAGGCCCAGGGAGAAAAAGAGGTGCAGAGACCTGGCCCAGGGACTGGACAGGACTTTCCTGGCTTGTAAAATGCGGGTAGCAGGTCTTGTCCCGAAGGAACCCCGTAGGATTAGTGAGATAATGGAGAGAAACCCTGCGTTCCTGGTGGTGCAGGTTGGGTTGGGAGGCAGGTAAAGGCCAGAGAGGGGTGGGGCATGGCACAGGGGCGGGGCTGCGTGGGGGAAGGGGCACTCACCTGGCTCACTCAGGTGAGGACGGTCCCGAACCAGTCATCCGGCCAGGAAAGGAGGAGTGCAGCAGGTGAAAGTCCTGAGAGGTGGGACCAGGTGATGAGGCCTCAAGCTCGAACCCGGGGCCAGGTCTCAGGGGCAGCGCCAAGACCGAGAGCCGGGCCAGGCTCAGAGACGCAGCTGAGGCTCTGAAGGCTGGGTTGGTAGGATGAGGGGGCGGAGCCAGAAGCCAGGGTCGGGGCAGGGCCAAGGCTAAGGGTCTGTAGAATCAGAGACCAGGACCAGTGGGATTCTGGCGGGTACCTGCGGTTTCGATGCGCGGTTGCACACTTGCGCCAGCAGCTTCAGAGCCAGGTACAGGTCGCACGGGCCCTCCTCCGCCCCTCCCTGGGGCTGGGGCAATAGGTGCCTGTCTGTGGATGCGGCAGGAGGCAGGCTTCCTGGGCCAGTGTAGAATCCCATTAGCTCAGGAAGGAGCCAGAGCAGGACTTGGGTAGGCAGCTGAGCATGGATTAACTGTTAGCTTTCCGGGCTGGGCAGCCACAGCTTGTGTCCACCCGCTCCTGTCTCTCTGCAGCTGCTGCCAGAGCCCCTCATCACCTCCACCCCCAGCCCAGAACGGGTACAAGGACCAGGAATCCTGGGTTCTCTTCTGGACTGCAGATCATGCCATCCTCCATCCGTCTTTCACGTGGTCTTCCCAGTGCCATCAGTACTGGTTCCTGCCATCCCGGGAGAGGCAGGCAGAGGCTGAGGAGGAGGAAGGTCCTGAGGGATGGAGGGATGAGACCAGATCTCAGTGACTCCTCTTGCTGTGTTTTGCCTTCTTGGGCCTCATCAGTGCCAACCCAAGGCTCACTGGAGGCGGAGAAGCAGAGGAGAAGAGCCTGGAGTCCAGCAGGAAAGCTTGGATTAGTTGGGAGGCTGAACTTCCTGGACAAGAGCCCAGGTGTAAGTGGCACACTGCTCCAGCAGCCCGGATCGGCCTGGAGGGCTGAGACTAGCCTGCTTCAGCATTCTTCTCCCCTTTCTTCTTTTCTCCTTTGTTTCCAGATGTTAGCATCTGCCTCAGGGAGGGGGAAGAGTTTCACAGCCTCCTGATTGGCTGCGTTCATTTTAGTCCCTTCTCTGCTTCCAGGAAAGACTGAATAGGGAGGTGGGGGAGCAAGATGCATAAAGGTTTTCAGTGTAACTAAAAGAAAGCCGTGAAGGGAGCAGAGAAAACTGGCGAGAAACGTGGGAGCAGTGTGCGTCTGTGTGTGTGTGTGTGCGCGCATGTGTGTGTGCGCGCGCGTGTGTGTGTGTACACATACATGAATTCTGCTGTCAAGTCAACTGAGTTCAAGTGGAGACTCTGTTGTTTCTTAGCTGTGTCTCACGACCTTCCTCAGCCTAAGGATAATATTACTACTTACCTTGTAGCTTATCAAGCATTGTGGCACATATAATGACATCATAGTGTCATATAGGATAGTTTTCCTGCCCTAAAAATCCCCCGTGTCCCTCCTATTCATCCTTCCCTCCCTCTGAGCCTTGAGCAACCACTGATGTTTTTACTGTCTTCATAGATTTCACTTTTTTTTTTTTTTTTTGCGGTACGCGGGCCTCTCACTGCTGTGGTCTCTCCTGTTGCGGAGCACAGGCTCCGGATGCACAGGCTCAGCGGCCATGGCTCACGGGCCCAGCTGCTCTGCGGCATGTGAGATCTTCCCGGACCGGGGCACGAACCCGCATCCCCCACAGCGGCAGGCAGACTCTTAACCACTGTGCCACCAGGGAAGCCCCAGATTTCACATTTTTGATGCTACTGTAAATGGTATTCTTTTTAAAATTTCAAATTCCAGTTGTTTATTGCTAGTATATAGAAATACAATTCTTTTTTAAAAAAATGAATTTATTTATTTATGTTTGGCTGCATTGGATCTTTGCTGCTGAGCACAGGCTTTTCTCTAGTTACGGTGAGCGGGGGCTACTCTTCGTTGCGGTGCGCGGACTTCTCATTGCAGTGGCTTCTCTTGTTGCGGAGCACAGGCTCTAGGAGCGCGGGCTTCAGTAGTTGTGGCACGCGAGCTCAGAAGTTGTGGCTTGCGGGCTCTAGAGCACAGGCTCGGTAGTTGTGGCGCACGGGCTTAGTTGCTCCCCGGCATGTGGCATCTTCCAGGGCCAAGGCTTGAACCCATGTCCCCTGCACTGGCAGGCGGATTCTTAACCACTGTGCCACCAGGGAAGTCCTAGAAATACAGTTCTTTAAAAATATTGATCTGATAGCCCACAATCTTGCTAAATTTGTTTTCATTGTGGTAGCATTTGTGTAGATTCCATTGGATTTTCTACATAGACGATCGCTGCATGAGTTTTTGGACAGAGAGTTAGCTGAAGTGGAGCAGCCTCTGTGGGAACAGTGCATAGCTACTTTTTTTTTTTTTTTTTTTTTTGCGGTACGCGGGCCTCTCACTGTTGTGGCCTCTCCCGTGTGGAGCACAGGCTCCGGACACGCAGGCTCAGCGGCCACGGCTCACGGGCCCAGCCCCTCCGCAGCATGTGGGATCTTCCCGGACCGGGGCACGAACCCGTGTCCCCTGCATCGGCAGGCGGACTCTCAACCACTGCGCCACCAGGGAAGCCCAACATAGCTACTTTTAGTGAAATGGTAGGGTGCGTCTGGCTAGGAGTGGGGGGCCCAGGGGAAGTATTCTCTGGAACCACAGGTCCAGTAGAGGTCCCGCCCATCTTCCGCTGGCTGCCAGTTCTCCATTCCTCCACTCGGTGTGGACGTACGGGAGATGCAGGGGCTCCGTCCACTCTCTGCCCCTTCTCAGTTCTCAGGAGGACTGGAGTGGGACCATCTGCTGCTCTGCTGCTTGTGCCCCGATTTCTCTTTCCACCTACGGGGGAAGGAGAAGCAGGGTGTGGGAGTAGAGATGGCGGATCCTTTTTAGGTGTTTGTGCTCAGCTGTCCCGTTTTATGTCCAGATCTCCCACTGTTTCTAAGAGTCCCAGAAAGGATTCTAGGGGACTCAGCCTATCTCTGAGGACAGGACCAGGAGCCAAAGGAAGCAGGAGGCCTGGATTCTGGCTTTGGCTCCACCAGAGTCCAGCTGAATGACCCCAGGTAAGTCCCTGCTCTCCCCTGGGTCTGGCCTTTTTTTGTTAAATGGGGCTGGATCAAGGATTTGTGAGGGCCTGATAGCTCTGAGTGTAGGGAGGATAGGGGAGGGGGCAGCGTACCTTCTCTCCAGGTCCTACAGTGTGTTGGGCAGTGGCAGCCCCAGAGCCTCTGGCAGGAGAACAGTGTTGGGGCAGGCAGCCACAAGGACTGCTCCATAGATGAAGAGAGGCAGGGAAGGGTAGAGCTCAGAGGTCATGCCCACCAGTGGGCTCAGAATGCTGCCTATGTTGGCCAAGGTGGTTGTCACACTCGGACCTCTCTGCCTGTGGAGAGGAAGAGCACCTTGGGGAGGCCGGTGAGGCTTGTGGGTGCCCTAACTCTGCTTGCCAATGGTGTTTTCTTTTTTCACATTCCGTACAGGGCCAAATGCTTGCACTTACCTTGGCTAAAAGGAAAGTTGGAAGCAAATGGTTTTGGAACCAGGAAGCCTGGGTTCCAGGTCCAGTTTGAACCTGCTGTATAACTGAACAAGTTCCCAACCAACCTCTTCCCCAAGCTCCAGATGCTATATCTAACTTCCTACTTAATATCTTAATTTGGATGTCCAAAAGGCCCCTCAAATTTTATATGGCCAAGAACTTTTTGTTTCTACCTCCAAGTCTGCTCTTTGCTCAGATTTCCCCATCCTGGCACAGGGCACTTCTAACCACCCAGTTGCTCAAGCTCAAGTATCTGTAATTATCCCTGATACCTCCTGTTCCCTTATTTCCCCACATCCAAAATATGAATTTGGTTGGCTCTTCTTCCAGAACACATTCAGAATCAGTTCCTTTTCTCCATCTCTACAACCACTGCCAACCAGTTCATGCGAAGCCATTTTCACCTCTTTTTTTTTTTTTAAGATTTTTTTTGGATGTGGACCATTTTTTAAAAAAAATTATTTTTTTAATTTTTATTTATTTTTGGCTGCGTTGGGTCTTTGTTGCTGGTCGTGGGCTTTCTCTGGTTGCGGCGAGCAGAGCTATTCTTCGTTGCAGTGTGTGGGCTTCTCATTGCGGTGGCTTCTCTTGTCGCGGAGCACGGGCTCTAGGCGCGCGGGCTTCAGTAGTTGTGGTTCGCGGGCTCCAGAGTCCAGGCTCAGTAGTTGTAACGCACGGGCTTAGTTGCTCCTCAGCACGTGAGACCTTCCCAGACCAGGGCTCGAACCCGTGCTCCCTGCGTTGGCAGGCGGATTCTTAACCACTGTGCCACCAGGGACACCAGGGACACCCGTATGTGGACCCTTTTTAAAGTCTTTTATTGAATTTGTTACAATATTGTTTCTGGTCTATGTTTTGTTTTGTTTCTGGCCACGAGGCATGTGGGATCTTAGCTCCCCGATTAGGGATCGAACCCGCACTCCCTGCATTGGAAGGTGAAGTATTAACCATTGGACTGCCAGGGAAGTCCCCATTTTCACCTCTTGACAGTACTATTGCAGTAGCCTCCTGACTGGTTTGCCCATTTTCACTCTTGGCCCTTCTATCCCCAGCCTATTCTCCATGAGGAAGCCAAAGTGATCTTTAAAACTGTAACTCAGATATTTTCACCCTCTGCTTAAAAACATCCTGTGATATCTCATCATGCTAGAATAAAATCTGACCTCCTTCTAAATCCCTACATGATTGCTCCCTGCCTACCAAATTCTTATCTTGTGCCCTATCCCTTTGTTTCCTCATTTATTCCTTAGTGTTTGCCTTTGATCTTTACCAAGGAGACCTACCCTGATCATCTTATCTAAAGCTACACAGTCACTCTCTTTTTCTACTTTTTTTTTTTTTTTTTTTTTTTTGCAGTACGTGGGCCTCTCACTGTTGTGGCCTCTCTCGTTGCAGAGCACAGGCTCCGGACGTGCAGGCTCAGCGACAATGGCTCACGGGCCCAGCCGCTCCGCGGCATATGGGGTCCTCCCGGACCGGGGCACGAACCCGCGCCCCCTGCATCGGCAGGTGGACTCTCAACCACTGCGCCACCAGGGAAGCCCTCTTTTTCTACTTTTTTTTGGACCTCAGAGGCTGAGGGTTGAGTTACTCATAACCCTCAGTTCATGACGCTCACCCTCTATTATCATTTGTCCTTGAAAGGCTCCCTTATTCCCCCCCTTAATTGTTTACTCCTTTTATTATCATTACCCACTCCTAATCCCCTCCTTGCCAAAGTCAACCATTCTATTGCGTTTGATGTGCATTTTTTAAAAGGTTTATTTATTTATTTATTTATTTATTTGGCTGCGTTGGGTCTTTGCTGCTGCATGTGGGCTTTCTCTAGTTGTGGCGAGCGGGGGCTACTCTTGGTTGTGGTGAGCGGGCTTCTCATTGTGGTGGCTTCTCTTGTTGTGGAGCATGGGCTCTAGGCACGTGGGCTTCAGTAGTTGTGGCACATGGGTTCTGTAGTTGTGGTGCATGGGCTTAGTTGCTCCGTGGCATGTGGGATCTTCCCGGACCAGGGCTTAAACCCGTGTCCCCTGCACTGGCAGGCGGATTCTTAATCATTGCTCCACCAGGGAAGTCCCTGCATTTTTTATTTGTATATGTTCTTGTAAAATGTGTATTGTTTTGTGTGCAAATATTTTAACTTACCTAAATGGTAGAGGTAATAGATCATTCTATTTCTCATTTCACTCAGCACTCTCTTTCCTGACCAGGGATTGAACCTGGACCTGGCAGTGAAAGCGCCGAGTCCTAACCACTGGACCGCCAGGGAATTCCACTCTGTTTTTAAAATTTGTCCATTGTGTCTTTCAATAAGCAGAAATCCTTTTTGATATAATGAAATTGATGTAGCTGCCATGTTTCTCTCTTCCTCTTCCTCCCTCTCCCTTTCCTTCCCCCTCCTTTCCCCGCTTCCCGCTCCCCTCCATCTCCATCTCCGTCTGCGTCTGCATCTCCATCTCTATCTGTCTATCTCCAAGCCCTCTCTTCAATTCTGCTTGTCTCTTCTTGTACCAAGAAAGCCATAGACATGCCATGGCTTTGTTGTATGTCTTAATAGATGGTAGAGTGAGACTCTCTTCTTTGCTTTTCTGTTTCAGAATTGACTGGCAATTGTGGTCTTTTTTCTTCCATATAAATTTTAGAGTAAGTTTTTGGAGTTCCTAAAAAATGATCTAATTGAAATTCTGATTAGATTCTGTTGAATTTCTATAAATTTCTAAAAGTTAACTTCGAGAGGATGGACATCTTTATTATGTCATTCTAAACAAAAGTGTGGAATGTCTCTCCACTTACTAAGGTAATCTTTGTGATCTTAAAAATGTTTCAGAAATTTTCTCCATGGAAGTCTTGGATGTCCTCTGTTAATTTCCTGATAATATCTAGCTTTTGGTGTTATTCTGAATGGTGTCTTCATTTTCAAAGATGTTCTATGTTATTTTCTGGATTATTTCTCTAGATTATTGCTTCTAGGTTATTGCTATTGACATTTTGGTAATTTGATTTTGTATCCAGCATCCTGCTGAACTCTTTTATTAGTTTTAATTGCTTATTGATTTTATTGGTTTATCTAGGTAAATGATCATATACTCTCTAAATAATGATGTTTTAAATGCTTGTCTTTTAAATTGCTTATTTCTTTCCCAGTAGAGCAGTGTTGTCCAGGACCCCCAGTACTGTGTTAAACAGTTGATTCTAAGGTCAAAGAGAATGCCATGACTTTCTTCATTATGTACAGTGTTTGCTCAGGTACTCTGCTTAACTCTCTGGGCTCCCAATTTCCCTTAGATGGTTGGCCTAGTTTTCCCTTATTCTTATTCCAGTTTTTTGGTGGATATTTAAAAATACTTTAAGGATATTTAAAAATACTTTATATTTCTTGGAGGTTATTATCAATTTTTTTTTTTTTTTTTTTTTTTTTTTTTTTGCCGTACGCAGGCCTCTCACTGCTGTGGCCTCTCCCATTGTGGAGCACAGGCTCCGGACGCGCAGGCTCAGCGGCCATGGCTCACGGGCCCAGCCGCTCCACGGCATGTGGGATCTTCCCAGACCGGGGCACTAACCCATGTCCCCTGCATCGGCAGGCGGACTCTCAACCACTGCGCCACCAGGGAAGCCCTTATTTTTTTATTTTAATAGAAATAGAAGTCTTTTTTTTCTAATAGATTTCCAGAAGTTCTTTATAAATGCTGCATACAAATCCTTGTAAATACCTTCTTTTTCTCTTTTCACCTTGTTTATAGTGAAACAAATGACAAGGATTAAAAAAAAAATCCAACGTAGAAAACTTTATCAATGTTCCTTTTTTTGGTTGGCCTTTTTTTAATGTCTTCAGAAATCCTCCCCTCTTCAGCAGAAGTTAATTTTTCTTTAAGGGTGAAATATGATTGCATTTTATTTATTTCCCACGTGGGTTAGTAGATGTCCTGGTACTATTTGTTAAATAGGCCACATTTTATCCTATAATCTGCAGTGCTTCCTCTGCAAGTTTTCCTGTGTGTGGGTCTGTTTTGGAGCTTTTTGCTATTCTTTTCCATTGGACAATTTGTTCTTTCCTGCTCCAGCATCCACTATCTTAATTACTGCAATTTTATAATAAGAGTTTATAATATGCCTTGATTTCTGGTAGGGCAAGTTCTTCCCCTCTGTCCTTTTTATTTATTTTATTTTTTAAAATTAATTAATTAATTAATTTTTGGCTGCATTGGGTCCTTGTTGCTGTGCGTGGGCTTCTCATTGCGGTGGCTTCTCTTGTTGCGGAGCACGGGCTCTAGGCGCACGGGCTCAGGAGCTGTGGCTCGTGGGCTCTAGGCACTCAGGCTCAGTAGTTGTGGCGCACGGGCTTAGTTGCTCCTCGGCATGTGGGATCCTCCCGGACCAGGGCTCAAACCTGTGTCTCCTGCACTGGCAGGCGGATTCTTAAGCACTGCGCCACCAGGGAAGCCCCCCTCTGTCCTTTTTAAAAAAGTACCTTGGTTATACTTGGTCCACAGCACTTTTATATACATTTTAGAATTTGCTTGCTAGTTTCTTGAAAATATCTATCGGGATTTTGATCAGAATTGCATTGAATTTATAAATCAATCTTGGAATCACTAACATTTTAATATCATCTTATGTCAATTATGAGTTGACATATTATGAGATTTCCTCTCCATGCACATAATACATTTATTTGCATTTTCTTTAATACCTTTTAATATAATTTAAAATTTTTCTTGAAAAAACTCTAATTTTTAGAAGAGTAGAGAATGCAATTGATCTTTTGTTTATTGACCTTGTATCTAGCCACCTTGCCAAACTTTACTATTTCTGATAATTTTAGATTTTTATATAGATTTTTTAAATTAATTTTTATTGGAGTACAGTTGATTTACAATGTTGTGTTAGTTTCTGCTGTACAGCAAAGTGAATCAACAAAGTTATACCTATATATATATATCCACTCTTTTTTAGATTCTTTTCCCACATAGGTCATTACAGAGTATTGAGTAGAGTTCCCTGTGCTACACAGTAGGTTCTTATTAGTTATCTATTTTATATACAGACAGTTATATCCTCTCTAAATAGTGATAGTTTTGATTTTTCCTTTCCAGTCCTATTTCTGCTATTTGTTATTCTTATCCTAGGCATTGACCACACTCTCCAGGATAATGTTGAATAGAGGAGGAGACAGCAGGCACATTGGTCTTATTCCCAAGTTTAAAGAGAATGCTTCTAGGGCTTCCCTGGTGGCACAGTGGTTAAGAATCCGCCTGCCAATGCAGGGGACACAGGTTTGAGCCTTGGCCCTGGAAGATCCCACATGCCGCGGAGCAACTAAGCCCGTGCACCACAACTACTGAGCCTGCGCTCTAAAGCCTGTGAGCCACAACTACTGAGCCCGTGTGCCACAACTACAGGAGCCCACGTGCCCTAGAGCCCATGCACTGCAACAAGAGAAGCCACCGCAATGAGAAGCCCATGCACCGCAACCAAGAGTAGCCCCCGCTCGCCGCAACTAGAGAAAGACCGCGTGCAGCAACGAAGACACAGCACAGCCAAAAATAAATAGATTAAAAAAATAAAACAGCAAGATACTAATGAGAACCTACAAAAAATATATACATAATATAAAAAATGATGTTGAAGATGAATAGTTATCAATATTTTTAAAACCTATTTTTGAGTGAATAAAAGGCACATAAAAAATCGAAAAAAAAAACCCAGCAAGATACTTTTTCTGTTTCTCAGAGCAAGTCTCTGGTGTTGATGAGGGTATCTTATACAATTTTAAAAAATGTTACTGTAGAGTATGCGGCAATATCTGTGAGAAGCCTTACATAGTTTCATACCTTTGGCCCAGTAAGCCCACTATTTTTTTTTGTTTGTTTTTTTTGGCCGAGCCACGTATGGGATCTTAGTTCCCCAACCAGGGATCAAACCTGTGCCCCCTGAAGTGGAAGTGTGGAGTCTTAACCCCTGGACTGCCAGGGAAGTCCCTCAGTAAGTACACTTTTGAGGTTTATCCCAAGGGATATAAGACAGATGCATAAGGCTGCATGCATATGGATACTTGTTTATGATTGGGAAGGGCTGGAAAGAACCTATGTGTCCACTACTGGCACTATTAAAATAAATTAGAAAATTATGGAATACTATGTAGTCTTTTTTTTTTTTTCGGTACGCGAGCCTCTCACTGTTGTGGCCTCTCCCGTTGCGGAGCACAGGCTCCGGATGCGCAGGCTCAGTGGCCATGGCTCACGGGCCCAGCTGCTCCGCGGCATGTGGGATCTTCCCGGACTGGGGCACGAACCCGTGTCCCCTGCATCGGCAGGCGGACTCTCAACCACTGCGCCACCAGGGAAGCCCCATATGTAGTCTTTAAAAATGGAGTTCTGGTTGGAGGTGGGGACAAATTTATTATAATAATAAAGGGAGAAACTTCAGGAAAGGTAATACGTACAATAGAAGTTCGTAAGAGAGTCTGTATGAGGTCTTACATGTTTGGCAATATTTTTTGTGTGATGTTTTGTTGTTAGAGAGGGAAGACAAATTTTTATTCAGTACAGTTGGATAAACATAATCACATCCGTCAACAACAGCCACAAAAACCTGGGGCACAAGATGCTTGGAGACATGTAAATGACAAAGAGGAAGTGACAATGCTTTTTAACATACGTTTGTGTGTGTGTGTGTGTGTGTGTGTCTGTGTGTGTCTCGGGAGGAGAAGAGAAAAATGAGAAGAAGGTGGAGTTGGGAGGTGTTTGTGTGGAGGACAGGAATAAAATAATATGGTGGAGCATCTGAGTGGTGGATAAAAGGAATATACTCAACTTACGTGCCCTGGAATTTTAGCGTCTGCCTGTTATTTCTGCTGCTGTCATGGGAGCAACTGGCACAAAAAAATCACATGCCTGTGAATTGCCCCACCTCTCCTATCTCTCAATACCATTGCATGGAGACAACCTGGACTGGAAACAGGTAGAATCATTGTCCTGGTGCCGTTCATAAGTTGGCTTGAGTTGCTAGTCACTGTGATAACCTGCTGCCTTCAAAGCTCTCCCAGCCCCATGCCATAGCCAAAGAGAATGGAGCCCGCTTGGAGGGAGTGAATCAGTGAGAATACAGGGTCAATTGTGTAGGTCTACATTTATCAATATTTATCAGTATGGAAAGAAGTTCGTGAAATATTAAGGACAAAAAGATTCTAGAACCATAGGAGTATGGCTGAATTTTTGTAACTACATGTAATGTAAAGTACTGTGTGTTTGTGTGCCTCCAGAGCACCTGTGTCCTTTTCCACTGGCTGTGGGGCCTCCCTCAGCCTCCCACCTACCTAGCCTGTCCTGTTTTCTCAGTCTGCTTATCTGCCCATCAGTTTGTCTGCCTCCTACCTGAGTGCAGATGGACCTACCACAGTGGCATGATACAGAGGAAGAGCTGGCGGACGGCAGGGGAGTGAAGCAGCTACAGCATCGAGGGCCAGGCTCAGCTCAAGGTCAGGCCCTTCTGCAGACTCATTCGGAGCAGCTGCTTGGATAGATGGGGCTCAGGGTTTGGGTTCCCCTGGGGACCCCTCCCTCCACTCTCTGCCTGGGAAGCACCAGGTGTCCTGGGTTCTAGGATGAGGGTGGGGGCAGGCAGAGCTCTGGTGGGGTATCACAGAGGGTCCTGGGGGTTCTCCCCTCCACACTCAGCTTGGCACCCTCTCTCTGTTTACCTTTGATCTGGGCCACTCTCTGCAGGGTCTTCAGGGTGAGGTCCAGGGTCCTTAAGGAGGAATGCCAGAGGGCAGACTCAATGAAGAACCTGTGGGTGGGGGGTAGGGATGGGCATGACTTCACCCTTGGTTGACAGGGTTGTGGCTTTCTGAGAAAAGCACAGACCAGAGCAGGAAGACATTTGGGAGGGGTGAAAAGAATTCTGGGCTGGGGGCTAGGAGCCCTGGGTTCTACTTCAAGGATTACCACTGTCTTCTTGGGAGACCTGGGATAAGTCTGGCTCCTTTCTGGCCATGGTCTTCCCACTTATCAGTCTGGGTATTGGTTCTTTTTGCTTTGATCTGCTTTGATACTGGGGGGGGGAAGGTAGTGGGTATTCTAGGAGATGTTATGCCCATCTGTGACTTATTTTGAACCCTCTACCCTACCCTGAGGTCCCACGCACCTGGAGTAGATGAGGATGACAAAGAGGGGCAGAGAGACCAGCAGCTGCAGGTGGCATCAGTGGGGCACAGCATAAGCCATGCCAGCCAGGAAGAGCTGGCCTACAGTGGGGACAAATCCAAATAAAAGGCCCAGACCTGGCCGGGCATGGATGGGCCGCCACTCCAGATCTGGGGAGAAGAGCAGAGCTTAGGCTGAAGTCAGGGCTGTGTGAGTACGTGTGTATTTGGGGGTGGTTGTCACTTCCAGATGGAGGACGATCCTCACATTGGAGGAGAAGGGCTCTTGAGCTCAGTCCTACTCTGCACCCCTCGGTCCCTCACAGGGTAAAGCAAGGGTGGTTTGATCTCTGGTTAGGTTCCGTGTGTGTGGAGAAAGGGATGGACTAGAAGGCTCTGAATTCCCGGGCATGCTCCTATTCAGTGTCCCCAACCCCAACATTCATGTTTCCTCACTTCTCCCAAACCTCTTTTGGCCTGCCTACAGCCACTCCCTCTGCACTTCCTTCGACTCATTTAAATTCAGCAGATATTTAGAGGGGACAACTCTGTGCCATGCCCTTTGCTTGACCTGGGAAATAGAGATGAATGAGCCTTACCCTCAGGCCATTCTGCACCACTGTCATTTCTTCCAATGGGTCACACTCTGGCCTCTGGGCCTTGAATATTCTATTCTTTTTTAAATAATTAATTAATTTATTTGGCTGCTCTGCGTGGCTTGTGGGATCTTAGTTCCCTGACCAAGGATCAAACCCAGGCCCCCTGCAATGGAAGCTTGGAGTCCTAACCACTGGACTGCCAGGGAATTCCCTATTCTTTTTGTCTAGAACTCTGCCCCAGAACCTTACTCCTTTCTTTCTGTCTCAGTTTTCATTCAATTCTGAGCTTAGCTGTCACCTCTTCTGGGGAGATTTCCTGGTTCCCCAAGTCCTGATTGAACACCCCACCTCTGAACTCCCACATCACCCAGGATGGGCCTGATCCTAGCCTTTAGTAAACCAATTTGTAACTGCTTGGCACTCTCCTGCAGTCAACTATTAACTCTTTGAGGTCATGGGTAGTGTCCTTTTGTTCACTTGTGTATTCCCAGTGCAGGATGTTACACAAATTAAATGCCTTTCAAAATTGTACTGAATAAAGAAATGTTGAAATAAAGACTCCCTGTGTGATTGGCTTGTCTAAGCAACCCCACTCCAATCTCTGAGTCTTTATTTAGTTCATCCTTACAATGATCCCTAAATATCTAGGATGAATTCCAGCCCCAAATAATCAGAGCTACCAAAGAGGCCATGATCTTATCTTTTTTCTGCCCGGGGCACTGCCTACTCCAGGAGAGGCCCAGATAGGTCAGGATCGGCTGGGACAGGTAGACTCCACTTTGTACTCAGGGAAGGAACTGAGGTTTGAATTTGTCAGGTCCCCTGGTTCACTGGATCCCTGTGATTGAGGAGTCCCCACGAGCCTGGCCCTCTCAGGTTCCCTCTCACTCAAAGTCATGGAAGTGCTGCTGGTGCCCGACAGCCATGCCTGAGAGGAAATGGAAAATGCAGTAGGTTGGGAAGTTGAGTGCGAAGGCAGCACAGGTCCCTGAGACTGCTAACTGCAGGTAGCTCCAGATAAGCACCTTCTGGCAGCCCAGCCTGTGAAAGGAGGGGAAACCTGGGTCTGGAGAGCACATTGCTTGCTCCCCTGCCCCATGTCCCTGGCTGTCACATCCTTGGTGCCCTGGGCAATCTAACAGCTGCTTGTAAGGCTGCCCACCTGTGCCCATCAGGTAGATCCTGAGATGGGAGATAGGGAATAATTGGGTGAGGGCTGGCATCTAGGGGACCTGGTGTTGGGAGGATCCTTGGGTTGCTGCTGTCCAGGGTCCTGACGCATCTCAGCATACCTCTGTGGAGAGAGCCACGCGCCTTCATCAGAATCATAGAGGGTGTGTTGAAAACAATCCAGATACCAGAGCCCCACTTAAGGGCTGTTGGATATCTGGAAGGTAAGCTAGAAACCTGATTTTTAACAAGCTCCCAAGGTTTGGGAACTACTGTTCTGGGGTGTGGTTGATTCTTTGACTGTTGGTCGATGGTGACTCCTGTTCGGAGACAGCCTTTTGTGATTTTTTAAAAAACATTGAGGTATAATCAACATACAACAGTATAATAGTTTTAGGTATATAACATTAATGATTCTATATTTGTATACATTGTGAAATGATCACCACAATAAGTCTACTTAAAATACACCACCATATGTAGTTACAACAATTTTTTGTGTGTGTGTGATGAGAACACTTAAGATCTACTCTCTTAGCGACTTTCAAATATGCAATACAGTAATAGTCACCATGCTGTACATTATATTCCCATGACTTATTTAGCTTATAACTGGAATTTGGACTTTTTGACCCCTTTCATTCATTTTGCCCACCCCTCACTCCCTGCCTCTAGCAACTACCAATCTGTTCTCTGTATCTATGAGCTTGGTTTATGTGATTTTTCTTTTCTTTTCTTTCTTTTTTCTTTTTTTTTTTTTGTGGTATGTGGGCCTCTCACTGTTGTGGCCTCTTCCATTGCAGAGCACAGGCTCTGGACGCGCAGGCTCAATGGCCATGACTCACAGGCCCAGGTGCTCCGCGGCATGTGGGATCTTCCCGGACCGGGGCACGAACCCATGTCCCCTGCATCGGCAGGCGGACTCTCAACCACTGCACCACCAGGGAAGCCCTGTGATTTTTATTTCTGGGAAACCTATGCAAGGTTTATAGTTTTGCAAAATGCATATGATTGTGGCTTATATTTTATGAATAATAAAGCTGATTTTGTCTGCTGAAATGTCTGCTATGACATTTATAATATTTTTAGATATTATTCTTTAGAAAATTGCCTCCTGTTATTCATCCCATGATCTTTTTATGGTCTTGGCCTGGGAGATAGTCAAGGTTAGGGTATTAACACTGAGTTGCAGCTACTAATTTAACCCTCACCATAACCCCTATTTTATAGATGGAAAAACCAAGTCTAAGAGAGTTTGTATAACCTCCTCATGGGCACACAGTTATGGCTGATCTGAGACTTGTCTCTAGCTGTTATTGATTCCTAGGTCTTTGTTTCTGTGACACTCACATGTCACATACAAGGCAGAGTGGTAGGAGGTGACTTCTTCAGGATGTCAGAAAATCTGGATACTTGTCCTGCTTTTGCCACTTATTAACTATGTGACTGTACTTTTTAAAAAAGTAAACATTAACTATTTACGTTATACAATTATAAAGGTAATGAATTATCATTAAAGTTCAAATAATATAGTAATGAAAAGTGAAAAGTTCTCTTCTTTTCAATTCCACTCCTCAGAATTAACAACATAATTTTCTTGGGTTCCTTCCAGGCAGTTTGGGCAAGTTATCCAACATCCCTGAACCTAAGTGTCCTCACTGGTAAAATGCAGTTAATAGTACCATTCATGCTGGCTTCACAAGGGTATTGTGAGGAGGAATTGAAATGAGGCAAGACATGGAAAGTGCTGATGGACAGTTGTGTGATTCCTACAGACTTTCCAGACATGGTCAGGCTTGGGTGGATCAGTCCTGTGTCCCTCTCTGGATTCTCAGGGATGCCAGTCTTCCCTCTGTGTCCAGCCTAGAGGGCTTATGCCTTTGCTCCTTGATCCAGCTTTGTTCACCACTGACCTGTCTGCCATGACCCCCAACATCAAGTTTCCGACCAGTACTCCTGCCATGATGATGGACTGACTCAGCTGTGGCAAGGTCTTGTGTGTGCACACGAGGTCCCACTGTGAGGAAGGAAGAATTGGGGTCAAGGAGAGCTGGGCCGGCCCCACAGCAGCCCATTCCCTCTCCCCTGGTGGGCTGAGGGTCTTGGATTAAGACAAGCACATAAGGAGGGCTTGCCTCCCTAAGTCACACACTCTTTCTCATCATCTTCTCCTGGTGAGGATGATTCAAGTTATTTCAAAACATGTAAGAGGTATCTTTTGGGATGACTGCTCAGACTACTCGCCCTTTTCTGAGCACTAACCCCTCACCCTCTTTCAGGGCTCTTTAACCTGTCCTTCCCCGCGTGCAGCTGAAGAAAACTGACCCTGGAGCTGGACAGAGCTAATTAGGTGTTTTTTTTGTTTATAATGTTTATTTATTTAGCTGTGCCGGGTCTTAGTTGAGGCATGTGGGATCTAGTTCCCTGACCAGGGATTGAACCCAGGCCCCCAGCATTGGGAGCACTGAGCCTTAGCCACTAGACCACCAGGGAAGTCCCCAGGTTCTTTTTCTTACAAGTTTGGAAAAGCGACTCAGAGAAGCAAGCTTTGTAAGGACACCCAAGTTGGGGTGGGAGGACCAAGTTTGCAATGACGCGGAAGTGGAGCTGAGAAATCATGAGACAGAGAGAGAGTGGGAAAGGGAGAGGGAGAGGGAGAGGGAGAAAAAGATGAGGGAGGGGGAGAAGGAGGGAGGGGGAAGGGGAGGGAAGGAGGGGAATAGGGGAAAAGAATGCAGTAATTTAGTCGGAGGGAAGTGGGGGTGAGAGCTTAGTGCCAGAGAGGCAAAGATAGAGAGTTCAGCTCTCCTGGTTCTCCTCAACCACCTAATCCCAGTCTTTCATAAGGCTGGGCTCAAGTTCTTGACCTTGGGTTCTGTGAAATACCTTTGCATCCTTCCATTAACTTTCCATAAGCAAATTTGAGAGGGGTGTAGTTATTTGCAATCCTGAATAAGTGGCAGTTGGATACCTCAACTAATAGTTTAAATTTTGTTGCTCTTTTTTTTTTTTTGCAGTACGCGGGCCTCTCACTGTTGTGGCCTCTCCCGTTGTGGAGCACAGGCTCCGGACGCTCAGGCTCAGAGGCCACGGCTCACGGGCCCAGCCGCTCCGCGGCATGTGGGATCCTCCCGGACCAGGGCACGAACCCACGTCCCCTGCATCGGCAGGCGGACTCTCAACCACTGCACCACCAGGGAAGCCCTTGTTGCTCTTTTTAATGAATATAAGAAAAAAAATTCTCCTTTTAAAAGTACTTCCTTTCTAGGTGGAGTAAAACAGCTCTACAGCCTGCAGGAAAATCATACTAAAATCAAAAGTCACACTGACGGATGTGACTTAAAGGATGTGACTTAAATCAAATGACAAATAGGTGTGGTATTTCCTTTACATAAAAGCTAATTTTTGTATACTTTTGAGTGGATTTTAAAACTCATTTCTTTTGTTAACAGAAGAAAAAGGAAAGGGGGCAGGGATGACCAGGACGTTTAGGGAATGTTCCCTAAGATGTGTTAATATATAATCCAAATGAATTCATCCTTCAAGTGTGATTACTTGATAATCTTGATTTGATTGGAGAGAAATCCTTATTTGTGAATTTAATTATTACTGTGAGACTTTTAATACCCTGTGCACACACCATATGATGTAAAATTTGGGTGGTTGGCATTTGAACACTTTCTCCGAAGAGCAATGGACTTTATTGCTGTTTTATTCAAATAACTGCTATTCTGTAGTTCTCTGTGTTATCTGATATAATTTTTATTTTAAAAAAGATTTTGGGGCTGTGTCAGACTGGGAATTCATTTTTAACAGTATTTTAATGGAAACTTGTGAATGAAATACTACCGTGGAGATGCATGTGGGACACACTGTAGTGAGGAGTTAGGGGTATGATAGACCAGCACTGAGGAATGGAAAGATGAGAAGCAAGAGGATGTAGGAGAGAGGTAAGAAGTCAGAGGTGTGCTGGAGGAGGGACGGACTGGGAGTGTGGGATTGGCAGATGCAAACTATTGTATAGAGGACAGATAAACAACAAGGTCCTACTGTGTAGCACAGGGAACTATATTCAATAACCTGTGATAAACCATCATGGAAAAGAATATGAAAAAGAATATACACATGTGTAACTGAATCACTCTGCTGTACAGCAGAAATTAACACAACATTGTAAATCAACTATATATCAATAAAATTAAAAAAATAGGTTTATCGATTTTAGAGAAAATTGAAAAATAAGGATTTGTTAAAAAAAAAAAAGAAAAACCAAGGCGTGCAAAGAGAACAAAATCTGTATGCAGTCTGGTGATGCAATCTGGGTGTAGTCCAGAATAGAAATTGATAAATGAGTATAGAATATGTGCTCAGAAAGAAGTTTTCTGCCTCTGTTCTACCCTAAGGTGCTTGTCATCTGTAAAAGCAACAATTGGATGGGGCTTACGTCACCTTAGGTTTAGCACTGGCTTTTACTATATATATTCTCTTCATGTGCACCTGAGACTCTTGAGGATCGTATATTTGTGTGCTCCTGGGCCTCATGTACATAGAATTACTTTATCAGTAACAGGAACCAAAATCTAGGAATAGGCAGTGGTGGATTTGAGGGAGACTCAGAGAATTGCTGCCTAGGAAAGCTCTGCACTGCTAACTTGATAAAGGCTGTGATAAATGACAGATGCTGTGAGACTGGTCTCAGGGGAAAGAAAAAGAGAAAAAGAGAAAACGAATGACAGTGGCACCAGGAATTAGAGCAGTGAAATGGTAACTGTTGTTCATCTGCAGAACAGAAGTGAACGGGAGACTCAGGTGGGTCATTCATAACAACTCACGCCCTCCCTGCCCTACAGTCATTGGACCCAGGGGTGGGCACCTGACCCAGGCCAGCAAATAAGTCTTTCTTAGAATTTTTCAAAGTTGAAGTGGAGAGACAGTTATTAGGAGTGAGCCCGGAATGGTCAGTGGCCACGTTGTGAAGGATCCGTGACAGAGTCACATGCCCAGCATGCAAAGAAAAGTAAAGCTGAGAGCCAGCCAGGGTCCTGCTCGCATGGCCCTGGTTCCCATTGCTCCTAGAGCAAGCTCTGCCTCTGCTTATTTGTGCTTTGGTTATGGGAGCCTTTATACACTCTTTTCATGCTCAGATTAGCTTGAGTTGAATTGCAGCCACTTGCAAACAAGAGTCCTGACTAATATAGTTCAGATAGAAGCTGCTGGTTATTACTTAGGATGCCTTAATTCAGAAGAAAATAAGAAGAGCTCAGACAGAGTTTTTATTAGAACCCAGAGATAGCATCTTTTTCTTATTATATGTATTTATTTTTTGCTCTGCATTTAGAGTGCAGAAGTATCCCTTTGGGATACTGGGCCATTTGGGGGTTCTTTCCAAGGAGCAGGCTGAGACTTGTCTTTCTCAGGTGACCTGTGCCACTGTGCCTACCAGATACAGCCATGTGGCCTGGGTGGAGTATCTTCACTGCAACTAAGCTTCTTGCTTGAGCAACCCCTGATAACTTGTGAGCTGTTTAATTTGCTTCACAACTCAGAAGGCCCAGCTTCACGTTAGGTCATGCATGTAAGCTGCCTATTATCCTAATGAAATGGTCTCTGGTGCAGCCTTTGGCATTAGTGGCCCAAGGAAGAAGTATCCTGGCTGTGTTTATGAAATAGGCCTTTTAGTGCCCTATGTCCATGTGTGGTGGTGTATAATGGTCCCATTCACAGTACCTGTTGGAAGAAGATTGGATTATTCTTGGCATCTCCCCACAACTCAGGAAAACTGTGTGCATCTGGCTTTGTCAGTCACTGAAACCAAAAATAATGAGATTACTACCAAGTCTCCATTTAGAAGGAAAGCTAAGGTGCACACTTACCCAGATTCTTTGTTCCAGAGGGCATGAAATTTGAGCTTTGGATCAAACTGCCTGCTGTTTTTTGTTTTTGTTTTTTTGCGGTACGCGGGCCTCTCACTGTTGTGGCCTCTCCCGTCGCGGAGCACAGGCTCTGGACGTGCAGGCTCAGCTGCCATGGCTCACGGACCCAGCTGCTCTGCGACATATGGGATCTTCCTGGACCGGGGCACGAACCCGTGTCCCCTGAATCGGCAAGCGGACTCTCAACCACTGCGCCACCAGGGAAGCCCCAGAGTGTAGAGTTTTAAGAAGGGAAATGGAAAAGCAGAATTGGAAGCCTTGATAACATACAAGTTAAGGTGGGTGGAGGGGAAGCTCTCAGAATTTGGGTTGAGCCTGGAGAATAATGAAGGTCCTTCCCCAACTATGCAGGGAGGGGATGGCATATGATGCCTGCATGCCCAGAGGGAGGAGGACTAGCCATTCTTTGTCACCTTCTGCTTCTGCATCTTGGGTCTGTCTAGTGGGAAGTATGGCTTACCTTTGATCACTTTCAGACAGATGCTGCATCAGGCAAGCTTGGGGGCTCTGCTCGACCCCAGCCTCTTCTCAAGGCATCTTTTCTGCAGAGCCCTGACTAAAGGGCAAGGGGTCACGTAATCCCACTATATTGTCCTTTGGCGTGATGATTAGATGAAGTATGGACACCTGAGCCATTTGCCGGGTTGGGGATGGGGTTGCTCATCAGTGTGTTGGGCTGAGCCAACTGAAGCCTTTTCTGAGAATTTGAATTAAGATTCACAGAGGGCTTCCCTGGTGGTGCAGTGGTTGAGCGTCCGCCTGCTGATGCAGGGGACACGGGTTCGTGTCCCGGTCCGGGAAGATCCCACGTGCCGTGGAGCGGCTGGGCCCGTGAGCCATGGCCGCTGAGCCTGGGCATCCGGAGCCTGTGCTCCGCAACGGGAGAGGCCACAACAGTGAGAGGCCCGTGTACCACAAAAAAAAAAAAAAAAAAAAAAAGATTCACAGAAATGTTCTGGTTGGTGGTAGGCCCTAAATCTGAGGGGTAATGGATCAGAGCTGTGACCAGTGGTTGTCTTGCAAATGGGCACACAGACGAAATGCGTTGAGGAGAGAGTTACAGAGTAAGTGTATAGGGATGGCTCTGGTGCTCCAATCCCTGGTTCCAGTTTCCATGAGGCCTGGACACACTTTGTTTCCTGCCCTTGGATTCTCTGAAATCCCTTTTCTCATGAGCTGACTTGAGAGAGCTTCTCTTCCTTGCAACCAAAAGATCATTGACTAGAACAGATGTTAAGAGCAGGATCCATGTGACAGCTACAAAGTGCAGAATTCAGCCGGATGAACCACTTAGCAGGCCAGGGAGACTCTACAGTCGACTGTGTGTGTGTTTCGGGGGAGGGGTGTTAAATCACTAGAGATGAAAGGACCCTCCCATAACCCTGTTCTCTTTCCCATCTTAGTTCCTTGGCTGCTCTCCATCTCCTGGCCCCAGCTGCCGAGAGCTATTTCTAGCTGAAGTCAGGAAATTGTTTTTGTCTCTAGGACTCTGAGCCCAGAATCCCCTGCTCAGGAATACCCTCTTTGCCCTCCACTATCTGCATGCCTCCTTTCTAGCTTCCTCTGTACCACCGCCCCACCTCCCTACCCTGTGGAATTGCAACCTCTCAGGGAAACCAAAGTAGAATATCAAACTCCAGTAGTAGTATCTGTCTCTCTGGTGGAGGTGGAGGGGCAGGGGAGTAGCTTTCTGCAAGGAGTTCCATAACCTCCCCTACCAGGAAGACCTCAACTCCAACCCGTTCTCTTACCTGCATTTAGGCAGAGCTCTTCATAGCTCCAGGGTCTTCAGACAAACTCAGGTCAGGTTCATACAGTCTGTGTGTGTGTGTGTGTGTGTGTGGTGGGGGGGTGGTGGTAAGATGGGGACACAGGGGTTGGTCTCCTCACGTCAGTCACGATGGTGGAATGGAAGGTGCTATTGTCATAGATCCAGCCGTGGGTGCAGGGCTCTGTGGCCCGCGTGCTGTTGGTCTCTGTGCCATTGGGAAAGGATGGTCCCTGCTGAGGGGGAGGTGAAGCAGAGGCAGGACTTGGGCTGCCCCTGCCCGTCCTGGGGCAGCCAGGCGTCCTGCTCCCCGTCCTTGCTGAGGTTGGTGTCGGCAGGTGGGTGGCAGTGGTCGGTGGGGATGGCAGTGGTGAAGTTCTGCAGGGTATTGTGCAAAAACATTAGGAGCGGGGGCAGAATCAACAGAGTGGTCTGGACCTGCTGGAAGTGGCCGATGCCCCCCAACCTGCAGCAGGAAGTCATTGAAGGCCATGGGGCAGGATCTCGCAGGGGCACTGGAGCTGAGGCCTCTCCCTCCCACAACCTGTTTCCTGTCTTTCGGTGCAGGGGGAGGAGACAGACTGCCCTTTGCCTCCTCAGCTCATCAGTTCCTGGGTCTGCTGTGGCCCTCGAGGCATCAAGTTAAACTGTGACTTGAAAGTAAGACGTTCAAGGATTAAGACTCATCGGGTCAGTGATTTGTTCAAGGGGATCTAAAGGGCAGGTAAAGTTGGATGGGGTGGAAGAAACCACCTTCTTGTGAAGGAGGGATATGTGTGACGCCCCAAAGTTTGGTGGTTTGAATCTCCCCACCCCAGGCCAGAGCAAGCAACCTCCTTCCTTGAGGAGATAGGAAAGAGCAGAGAGAGGCCCAAGCTGGTTTGAGCACAAAGCCCCAGCTGAATTCCCTTTTCTCAAGGCCACTTGGGCCAGATGGAGTTGGGTAAAGGCTCTGAAGAGCTCACATAGAAATGCCATTGTGCTGTGCTTGTCAGCAACCCCCAACCTGTGAACACTGCCTCTGTGTTAATCCCAGAACCTGGGCCTTCAGCTAAGCCACAGCTTAACCTCCACTCAAAGAGTGAACACTGGGAATTCTCTGGTGGTCCAGTGGTTAGGACTCGGCACTTTCACTGTCGGGGGCCAGGTTCAATCCCCGGTGTGGGGAACTAAGATCCAACAAGCATGACATGCGGCCAAAAACAAAAACAACAACAAAAAAAAGTGAACCCTCCTCAGAGGTAAATATCAGCAGGGCCTCTTTTCTCATTATAATACAATCCACTCCAATTTTTCTCTTTCCCTCAGTTGTAACAGCTAAAACCAAGGAAATGTCCACCACCGTCTATCCCATTAGCTGGTTAACCATCCTCAAAACTGGGAAAAAAAAATCTTTATTGAGATTTAGTATATACAGTAAAATGCATCAATTTGGGGGGCTCATTTTGACAAGTTTTGACAAATTTATACACCCATGTAACCACTATATAGAACATTTTTATCACCTCCAAATTTCCTGGTACCATACTCCAGATAGCTCTACCTAGTCCTAGGCAATAGAGTTGTCTTTTCTAGAGTTTCAAATGAATATCATACAGTGTATACTCTTTGCACCTGGTTTCTTTTATTGAGCCAAATGTTTCTGAGATCCATCCATGTTGTAGTGTACCAACAGTTCATTCTTTTTATTGTTGAGTAGTATTGCAGTATATGGACATACCACAATTTGTTTATTCATTCATCTGTCGATGAACATTTGTGTTGTTTCCAGCTTTGGGCTGCTGCAAATAAAGCTGCTTTGATCATTTGTGTACAATGTGTGGACATAAGTTTTAATTTCTCTTGGGTAAATGTCTAGAGGTAGAATTGCTGGGTCATATGGTAAGTGTATATTTAAGTTCATTAGAAACTGTAAAATTGTTTTCCAAAGAGTTTCCAAGTTGTATATTTCCATCTGCAATGTGTGAAAGTTCCAGTTACTTTATGTTCTTTCCAACACTTTGTATGGTCCATCTTTTGAATTTTAGCCATTTTTAGTAGGATGTGTAGTAATATCTCATGGTCTAGTTTGCATTTTCTGCATGACTAACGATGGTGAACTTCTTCTCATTTGTTTATTGACCATTCTATTTATTTTCTGTGGTAAAGAGTATGTTCAGGGCTTCCCTGGTGGCGCAGTGGTTGAGAGTCCGCCTGCCAATGCAGGGGACACGGGTTCGTGCCCCGGTCTGGGAGGATCCCACATGCCGTGGAGCGGCTGGGCCCATGAGCCATGGCCGCTGAGCCTGCACGTCCGGAGCCTGTGCTCCACAACGGGAGAGGCCACAACAGTGAGAGGCCCGCGTACCGCAAAAAAAAAAAAAAAAAGAGTATGTTCAGGGACTTTCCTGGTGGCACAGTTAAGAATCTGCCTACCAATGCAGGGGACATGGGTTTGGTCCCCAGTCCAGGAAGATCCCACATGCCACAGAGCAACTAAGCCTGTGCACCACAACTCCTGAGCTTGCACTCTAGAGCCCGAGAGCCACAACTACTGGGCCCGTATGCCACAACTACTGAAGCCTGCACGCCTAAAGCCCATGCTCCACAACAAGAGAAGCCACCGCAATGAGAAGCCCTTGCTTGATGCAACTAGAGAAAGCCTGTGCACAGCAGTGAAGACCCAATGCAGCCAAAGATAAATTAAAAAAAAAAAAAAAAGCGCACGTTCAGATTTTTTTTTTTTGCCCATTTTTGAATTGGAGTACTTGACTATTTTTTATTGAGTTGTGGACTTCTTTATATACACTACAGATTTGTGGAACTATGTTTGCATAGCTCTCTCCTCTCCAGGAGTTTGTCCTGCAAATTCTAGCTGCCTTGGCCACTCTTAACTTTTTTGTCCTCCTCAACTCAATAAGATTGCCAGGCTTTCTTTGGATTCCACTTCTCTACACTAAAGTCTGGAAACTACTTCCAGGAAGAAAGCCTGGGTGATGATAGGTAGGTCTCACATCATTTGTTTCTATTATCAAAGAAATTACAAATCTCCATGGCCTGTTGTTCAAAGGCTGACTGTGGTTTCCCACATTTCCTTCAGTTTTCTTTTCTTTTTTTTTTTTTTTGCGGTACGCGGGCCTCTCACTGTTGTGGCCTCTCCCATTGCAGAGCACAGGCTCTGGATGCGCAGGCTCAGCAGCCATGGCTCACGGGCCTAGCTGCTCCACGGCATGTGGGATCTTCCCGGACCAGGGCATGAACCCATGTCCCCTGCATTGGCAGGCGGACTCTCAACCACTGCGCCACCAGGGAAGCCCCCTTCAGTTTTCTAGTTGTAGTTGTTTACAGTGGGAGAGTTACTTTGGACACTGTTATTCCCTCATGCCTGGGATATTTTGTTTTCCATTCATAATGATTTTAAAACAACAATGCTCCTAGTGTAATTGGAAGTGGACTTTATCCCTCCCTAAAGGGAGATGCTAGGTAGGGAGTGTTGGAGAAACTTCCATTCTTCTGGCTTCTTGTATCTTTGTGGAATAAGGAATGAGTTATCTGATTGGTGAGTTTGGGAGAAGAAACAGGGCATGTATGATTTCTTTCCTTCTTTCTCTCTTTTGGGGTATCCTTGCCTTCAGAGAGCATGTATTTTGCTCACTTTTGACCACACAGAAAGGTATTTGACAGCTGGGTCTATCTCTCAATAGTTTCCATACTTTGGTGAAGAAAAGATGGGTGTTTTGATAGTTTATTTCATCCAGCTCAAAGTTCAGTATTTCTGAGTAACATTGTCTTCTTTAATTCTGTTGCTCTCCTGTCTTCATGGTATGTAGAGAAATCAGAAAATATTGCTTTTTATTTCTTCACTTGTTCCTGTTTATAGAAATGTATTTGGCAAGAAGTCATGAGGACTATAATAATGTGTCAGTTGTCAGGACTTCTGCTTCCAGTCAAGAAGGAGCAGCACAGACTAGATTTACTCTCCTGTCTCAAACTAACAAAAAGCCTATCAAATTATATACAACAGCTCTTTTTAGACATTGGGCAACAGGAAGCACAGGACAGTTACTCCCCAAGAGAAAGAAAACCAACAAAATGAACCTTAAGAATCAACTTATTGACGAGAGAAAATTTCAAGTCTGTAGAACAGTGGGTGTGGAGAGGAACCTAGTTGAGGCCTGAAGTCTCCTGGAGCTAAGGGAATGGATTTGGGAATTTGGGATATCTTGTCAGAAATCATACAAGCCAGCAGATAATGGAGAAATATCTTTAAAGAACTGAAAAGGAAAAAAACTATCAAGCTAAAATTCTATACCCAGCAAGAATATCTTTCTAAACCATACAGAATCAAGACTTTTTCAGGCATATACACGTTGAAAGAATTCAGAAGCAGCAGACCTACAGTACAGGAAATGTTAAACGAAATTATATTTGTACTTAAAAACCATCTTGCAAGGAAAATTCCAGGCACATATGACTTCACTGGCTAATTCTGTAAAACATTTAAGGAAGAGATAATGCCAAATTCTACCCAGACACCTACAGAAATTTCAAGAGTAGACAATACTCCACAAATCATTCTATGAGGTAGCATTACCCTGTGTCTTAGGCAGCTCTGGCTGCTATAACAAAATGCCATAAAATGGGTGGCTTATCAAAAACAGAAATTTGTTTCTCACAGTTCTGGAGGCTGGAAGTGTGAGATCATACTGCCAGCATGGCTGGGTTCTGGTGAGGATCTCTTCTGGGTTGCAGATGACTAACTTCTCATTGTACTCTCACATGGTGAAAAGAGGGCTAGTTCTCTGGTCTTTTCTTATAAGGGCACTAATCGCATTCATGAGGGCTCCACCCTCATGACCTAATTTTCTCCCAAGGGCTCCACCTCTAAATACCATCACATTGGGCATTAGATTTCAACATATGAGGGAATTTCCCAGTGGTCCAGTGGTTAGGACTCCATGCTCTCACTGCTGAGGGCCTGAGTTCTATCCCTGCTTGGGGAACTAAGATCACACAAGCTGTGTGGCACAACCAAAAAAAAAAAAAGATTTCAACTTATGAATTTTGGAGGGACACAAACATTCAGTCCATACCACTCTGATGCTAAAACCAGACAAAAACATTGCAATAAAAGAAAACTAGAGACTGATATCCCTTATGGTGATAAATGCAAAGTTCTTACTATAATTTTATCAAATTTTAGTCAGCAATACATAAAAAGGATAATGCATCTTGACAAAGTAGTGTTTATCCCAAGAATGCAAAATTGATTTAACATTAAAAAATCAATTAATGTAATTCACCATATTAATAGACTAAAAAAGAAAAACTATATGATCATCTCAATAGATGCAGAAAGATCTGTTGACACAACTCAATACCAATGACATCCATGATAAAACTTCTCAGCACACCTGGAATAAAAGGGAATTTCTTCAAATTGATGAAGGACATCTATTGGAAAACTGTAGTCAACAACATACTTAATTGTGAAAGACTAAATGCTTCCTTCCTAAGTTCAGGAATAAAACAAGGATATTCACTCTCACCACTTTTATTCAACATTGTACTGAAAGTTATAAGCAGTGTAATAATGTAAGTAAAATAAATGAAAGAATTCCAGAAAAGGAAGAAGAAATCTGCTTTTATTTGCAGACAACTTGATTGCTTGTATAGAAAATCCTAAGGAATCTACAAAAAGCTACTAGGACTAATAAGTGATTTCAGCAAGTTTGCAGGATGCAAGGTTAATATACAAAAATCAGGTCAGTTTCTGTATAATGGCAACAAACAATTGCAATTGAAATAAAATATCATTAATAATTGCATAAAATATGAAATGCTTAGGGATAGATTTGACAAAATGTGTGCAAGATCTATACACTTAAAAGTACAAAACATTGCTGAGAGAAATTAAAGAAGATCTGAAAAAATGGAGAACTATATCATGGATTGGAATTCTCAATATTGTTAAGATGACAATTATTCCCAAAATGATCTATAGATTCAATGTAATACAAATCAAAATTTTAGTAGTTTTTTAGGTAAAAATTTACAAGTTGATTTTAAAATTTATATGGAAATGCATACGATCTAGAGTAGCCAAAACAACTTTGAAAAAGTTAAAATTAAAGGATCTACTCTGAGTTCAAGACTAGTTATAGTTATTAAGACAGTGTGATATTCATATAAAGACACATAAAGAGATCAGTGGTATAGAAGAGTCCAGAAATAGAGCCACACACATAGCCAGTTTACCTTTGACCAAGATACCTAGGCAATTCAATGAGGAAAAGAAAAAATTTCAGCAAATAGTGCTGGAATAATTGGTTACCATATGCAAAAAACAATGAACCACAACCCTCTTTACAAAACTAACTCAAAATGGATCATAGACCTGAATATGAGTTAAAACTATAAACTTTCAATAAGAAAACATAAGAGAAAATGTTAGTGTCCTTGGGTTTGGCAAAGATTTAAAAAATAAGACACAAAAAGCATGAATTATAAGAGAAAAAAAAATTGGACTTCATTAAAATTTAAAAACTTTTGCTATTCAAAAGACACTCATAAAAATGAAGAGACAAGCTATAAACTTAGGGAAAATATTTGCAAAACACATAACTGGCAAAAGATTTAAAAATTTATGTGGAAATACAAAGTATCTAAACTAGCCAAAACAACTTTGAAAAATTTAAAATGAAAGTATATTCTTGTTCCTAGAATACATTAAAAAACAGCTTCCAACTCAATCATAAAAAATCAACCAAATTTAAAATGTGCAAAAAGTTTCGAACATATACAAAAGAAGAGATCTAGATGGAAATAAGCACATAAAATTTTCTTAACATCATTAGTCATTAGGGAAATGTAAATTAAGACTACAGTAAGATACCATTACACATTCCCTCCAATGGCTAAAATTTAAAATATCTACATTACCAAGAGTTGGCAAAGATGTGGAGCAACTGGAACTCTCACATACATGGTGGGAATGTGAATTGTTACAACCACTTTGGAAAACTGGCTATTTCTTAAAAACTTAAACATACATCTTGCACACTACTCAGCCATTCCACTCCTTAATGTTTGCTCAAGAAAAATGGAAGCCATGTCCACACAAAAACGGGCATGAAGAAACTTTGGTGGCAATGGCTATGTTCATTGTCTTGATTTTGGTGATAGTTTCATGAGTGTATGCATCTGTCAAAACTCATCAAATTTAACACTGTAAATATGGGCAACTAATTGTCTATTATATTTCAAAAAAGCTGTTAAAATATATTAGTTAACATGTCTTTGGCTGCAAGTCACAGAAAAACCAACTTACAATGGCTTAAAGAATCAAGAGGATAAGGAGGACTTAAATTTAAATTCTTACCTTCTACCATTAGAGTAGATGTAGGTGGCTCCAGGATTGGTTAAATCAGTGGCTCAGTGACACCATCAGCCCCCTAGGTTAGTTCCATCTTTCCACTTTGTTACTCTTAGTTGCTGCCTTCATCTTTGCTCTGGTTTCCCTCTTGGGTCATAAGATGGCTGACACAGTTCCAGACATCCCATCCAGACTCAGCATTGTCTGTCAGCTAAATCTAATCTAGCCCTAACAGGCTATTTGGTTTCTTCTCTGGGTGTGGCTTACATGGAACTTGCTACTGGGGTGTGGGTTTCTCTTGGGGGAGACATTTAGGAGAAGCAGGAGCAGACCTTACTAGAACTGGTCAGGGAAACCGAGGCTCAAGCTCATCTAGCTTATTACTCCAGCTTTTTGCAGTGGAGTCAGCTACTGTTCCATGATTACAGCATGAACTACGTGGAGACGGTCACATCTCAGAGAATAACATTAAGTGGTTTTCTTGAAAGAGGAAGAACAATGGGGCAATGGGGCCCACCCAGTGTTTTTCTTTTGCTCTCTATACATATAACAAAAATCTTTCCTTCAACAATTTAAAAAATGTGAAGGTAAGGTAGGGGTTAAACAGAGAGGGGTCTAGGAGTCCTAAACTTAACTGGCTACAAGGGTCAGAGGGTAACATAAATATGTGAATCTGTCAGATGTAAGACAACAGGCAGTGGTGAGGCCTATGGTGATTTGGACAGTACAGTCCTATCCCCACCAAAAACATAATGCATGGGAAAATAAAAGCTCTATGGGCCAGTTTGAGACCCCTGGAGGAGTCTGAGAATAAGGGATGTGTATTCATTTCCTACTGCTGTTGTAACACATTGCCACAAACTTAGTGACTTACAACAGCGCACATTAATTTTCTTATAGCTCTGGAGGTCAGAAGTCTAAAATCAATGTGTTGGCATGGCTACATTCCTTCTCGAGGCTTCAGAGGAGAATTCATTTCTTTGCCTTTTTCATCTTCTAGAGGCTGCTTGCATTTCTTGGCTTGTGGTCCCTTCCTGTATCACTAGGACCTCTTGTTTCTGTTGTCACATCTCCCACTACCCACTCTGATCTCCTGCCTCTCTCTTTCTTTTTTTTTTTTTTTTTTTTTGCGGTATGCGGGCCTCTCACTGTTGTGGCCTCCCCCGTTGCGGAGCACAGGCTCCGGATGCGCAGGCCCAGCGGCCATGGCTCACGGGCCCAGCCGCTCCGCGGCATATGGGATCCTCCCAGACCGGGGCACGAACCCGTATCCCCTGCATCGGCAGGCGGACTCTCAACCACTGCGCCACCAGGGAGGCCCTCCTGCCTCTCTCTTAAAAAGACTATGGTGTTGGGACTTCCCTGGTGGTGCAGTGGTTAAGAATCTGCCTGCCAATGCAAGGGACATGGGTTCGAGCCCTGGTCCGGGAAGATTCCATATGCCGCGGAGCAACTAAGCCTGTGCACCACAGCTACTGAGCCTGCGCTCTAGAGCCCGCTAGCCACAACTATTGAGCCCATGTGGCACAACTACTGAAACCCGCATGCCTAGAGCCCGTGCTGCACAAGAAGAGAAGCCCATGCACTGCAACGAAGAGTAACCCCCGTGTGCCGCAACTAGAGAAAGCTCATGCACAGCAACAAAGACCCAAAGCAGCCAAAAAAATAAAATAAAATAACTAAATTTATTTTAAAAAATCACTATTGTGATCATACCAGGCCCACCCAGGTAATCCAAGATAATCTCTCCATCTCAAGATCCTTAACTTATTCACATCTGCAAAGTCCCTTTTACCATGTAAGGTAACATATTCACAGGTTCCAGGATCAGGATGTGGACATCTTTGGGCGTCCATTATTCAGACTACCACACGAAATGAAAGCTTAACTGGATGGGCATCTGCTCTCCAAGGAGCCATGTAACTCCTGGGAACTGGGGAGAAGAGCCTGATGGAGGAGCTTGGTGTGGACTGAAGCTTGAGTTGTTGAGGTGGGACTTGGGATGCAAGGGTGGGGCCCTGGGAAGGTGGCTTCTGGTGAGCCCTCTACCAGTGTCATGCAGGTGAAGAACCTCTTGAATGTGCCTTCCTGTCCAGGAAGTGCTCAAGGCTGTAGGCAGAGAAATTGAGGGTGGCCTCAAAGGCTCTACCTACCCTGGCTGAAGATAGGACCTTGTGTTCAAAACTGGGGACAGCATCTGTGGCCAGTGGGGTGGTGCATGACTGTATTAGAACTTGGCCTTCCAAGGCAAGAGGATGAGATGTGAGCCAGTGTTTGGGGGCTGACTCTTTGGGGAGACCGGGTCAGAAGTCACGTACTGGTGACTTAAGAGTGGAAGGTAGAATTCCATTTGGTCAAGGGCATGGGGTGAGTGCAGGAAGTCTCAGGCCAGGAGCTGGGGAAACAGAGTCCGTGCAGATGGTGCAAGCCACCTGAGTCAGCACCAGGTCTTTACCAGTTGGGGGTGTATGCAGCGGGACAGGCCAGGGACTGGCTCTGGTTGAGACAGATGCAGGTACCAGGTGATCTAAGCACAGAGATGACAGACCTACAGGAATCAGAACATGTCAGAGCTGCTAGCAGGGTTTTGAGGCAGGGGTAGGTTTGGTCCCCAAACCCCTACATCTGCAGAAGCAGAAGATGCCATCCTAGGTGTCCCTGATCAGCCACGAGGGCAACACTGCCTGAGAAACAGCAGCAGGGGTGGGGCTGGTGGCGCTCTGGCATCTACTGGACCCTACAATGGCCAAGAAATTCTTGGGGAGCATGGGAATGTCAGCACCATCGGGGAACACCAAGGTTTCAGATGTTCCAGGGTGTGGGGTGGGTTACGGTGATTTCAGCTCTGCCCAGTCTGTCCTCTGGCTTTCTGAGCTGCCTTGAGCTCTCCCAGGGCTTTGTGGCTTTTTCAGGGGAGCTCCAGGCCACCTCCCCTCTCCAGGTTGCCCTGACTCAGCTCGAGCCCTCGGGTCCCACCTGGAAGGCAATGTGTACAGCTTGAGAGTGTGAACTTTCTCCAGGGGACGAGGGTCTGAGGGGCTGGGTCGCTTGCAGGGGAAATAGTAAGGGGCAGTGTGCCAGCAGACAAGCATGACTAAGCAAGTACATGTACTAGAGGGCACTGCTGGCCCCCTCCTTCCTGCCACCTGTGGGTGTTAAAAGGACTATCTTTTCCCGTGGCCTCCCCACTCTAACTCCCCACCTCCACCTCCACCCCCAGCTTCCCTGAAGGGAGCTCCCTTGCTGATGCAGGTGACTGGATATTCCTCTTTTCCTGGCTGTGTTCCTTAAACTGCCTTCTCTCCCTCCTTTCATATGGTTCTTACCATGTGATCTGGTCTCCTCCACCCCCCACCCCCCCTTCTCTGTCTCTTTTCAGCTCAGGAGGCAGGAATAGGAGAAGCACAGCCCTGGGGGTGGAAGAGGCCAAAGTCTCAGTGCCTCACAGCCTCCAGGCATTTGGTGGGGAGGGGGGATGTCCTGGCACACACATTCCACGTGGTCTGGTTCTAACCCTGACTCTGCAATTTAATAGCTGTGTGAATTTGGGCAAGTTACTTAACCACTCTGTGCCTTGATTTCCTTACCTGTAAAATGGGGATAGTACTAGCACTTATCTCTAGAAGGTTCCTGGGAGGACTGAATGCGTTAATACATGCAAAGGGCTTAGGACGGTGCCTGGCACCAAATTAGCACTCAGAGGTGGCTCTCTGGCTGGGTTCCACACTCCCCTTTTCCTCCTCCTTCCCCTCCACCAGCCCAGGGCCCGCTGGAGGCTGAGCAGCAAAGAAAGGCCAGGAAGTGCAGTGCGGAGGATTAGGATAGCTAGCAGGCTGAATCTCCAGGTGCAGAGCTGGAAGTGGCAAACTGGTTTTGAGTCCAGACCCTGCTGGAATCCAGAGGAGCAGGGATCAGCATCCTGACGTCACAGCTGCTCTCTTTTTTCTCCTCCTTTGCTGCCAGAAGTTCCCAGGAGCTTTCACAGAGAGGGAGGATCCTGAAACAAAGCCTCTGATTGGCTGCTTTCATTTTAGTCCCTTGTCAGTTTCCAGCCTGATAGGGAAGGAGTGGAGTGTAAGGGATTTAAAACTCAGAAGTAGCAATATTTAGATAGGTTAGAGAAGGAAGGAGGGAAGAGGGAGGAAAGCAGGGACAGGGGAGCGGGCCAAGGTAAGAGGTTCTTCTCCAGTTGCCTGGGATGGTTTGTGAAGTCCTGGGGATTGAGGGTGGGGACTGGATTGTATGCTCTTTTGGACTGGAAGCTGGCTGAAGCGGAGTGGCTGTTACTTTTGAGACAGGAGAGACAAAGGGAGATGCTGCGCACAAACCTTTTAATATGCGGTCTTCGTGGCGTCTATTCAGAGAGGGGGGCCCCTGGGGAGTGCTCCCTGAACCATAGCCCCAACACTTGGGCCACCATTCCCCCTTCCCCCTTCTCCTGTGAGTGGCCCAGGACCTGTAGGACCCTGTCTTCCTTTAGGGCTCTGTAAGGCTCCTTTTCAGTGCTCAGAGTCCGTCCTTCGCTTGTGCTGAGGCCTGGAGTGGGACCATCTGCTTTCGCTCCTGTCGCAGCTGCCTCCTCTTCCCTCTCCTCCTGTGGCAGGTGGGGGTGGGTGGGTGGGCAGGAGAGTGGTGCCCTCGGTATGCAGCCTCCAGGCCAGCCTGGGGCTCCCAGGGGGGCTCTCCATTCAGCTGTGCCCAGCTACCAGCTCTCTGCCCCAAACATCTGCCACTCCCTGGAGCCGCGAGCCCCAGGAAGGACTCCAGGAGACTCTCAGCCAATTGGGGACACAGGGACAAAGAGCCCTGGCCTGGAAGAGGAGGCCTGGGTTTGAGTCTTAATGCCACCCCAGCCTGGATGTGTGACCCTGGGAGAGTCTCTGCTGTCTCTGGGTGGAGGCCCACCTGTTTTCCACATCCTGCGCAGTGTCTGGCAGTGGCTGGCCCAGGGTCTCCGGCAGGAGGGCAGTGGCAGCGCTGGCAGCCACGGGGACAGCGCCGTAGATAAAGAGAGGCACGGAGGGGTAGATCTCGGCGGTCATGCTCACCAGCGGGCTCACAATGCTGCCCACTCGGGCCAGCGTGCTGCCCATTCCCAAGCCTGTCTGCCTGCGGGACCCAGGGGGATGGGTGCCGGTTAGTGTTCTGTCATGAATGCTGAGGTTCTGGCTGACTCTGGGGCCAGGGCAGCTCGGGCCCAGCCCCAGGAGACCCGCTGGTGCCTGCTCTGTTCCCCATTTGATTAGCTAACCAATTTGGCATTTATTTTGGAGATTAAAAAAAAAAAAACAGGTTGGGAAAGGCTCTGGGCAGAGAATCAGGAGACTGAATTTTGCCTCTGCCTTTAACTTGCTATGTGACCTTGGGCAAGTCTCTTGCCCTCTCTGGACAGTTTCCTGAACGGTTGAGTTAGCTCAGTTCGGCCAGTTGTTCTCAGATCACCTGAGGGATTTCATTTACAGTTGCCCCAGCTCCACACAGACCTCTTGGGTTAGAATCCCCAGGGGACGGGACCTGGACTCTGCATGTTAAGAATATGTTAAGAACATTCTCTATGAGAGCAGAGGTTAAAAACTTTGACTAGGGAGATAAACTGCTTGGTTTCAAATCTAAGCTTCCTGACTTATAAGATATGTGACCTTGGGCAAGGCACTTAACCTCTCTGTGGCTCAGTTTTCTCATTTGGAAAATGGGAATTATCATAGTACCTACCTCATAAGCGTGTTATGAGGACCAAAAGAGTTGATATTTGTAAACAGTTTGACAGCGCCTGGCACATAGTACTACCTTATACTATTGTTCTTTCAGCTGAAATCCTTTGAAAGTACAGTACAGTAACCATGACCCCTTGGGGTTCTCATTCCAAGTAGCCTAGGGAAGCCTGGCATTTCTTTGACATCTCATATGAATTTTGCACCCCATTCTATTTTTTTTTTGTTGTTGTTGTTTTGAATCCCATTCTTAAAATAGATATGTGTTTCTGGTGTCTTCATGCAAAAATACCCCCTCCCTGCAACCTTGGCACTCAAAAAAGCAGTGCTGTATTTATCCATACAACTCCCAGAACCACCGTTATTAAGTGGTTGCTCTGTGACAAAAAATTACTTTCATGTTTGTGGTCTTTGGTTTCAGACATACTACTTGGTTAAAGATGGAATTTAGATTTTGTGGCAGCTTCTAACTTGTGCTTTGGAGATCAAGGGGAGACTTCAATTAACTGCCTCTGAGATGTGTCTTCTTGGCCTCCATTCAATTAACTGCCTCTGAGATGTGTCTTCTTGGCCTCCAACCTTGTCCCAGTTGGTGGCTCAGATCTTCCCCTTAGGTCAGGTAAGAGCTTAGTGGGCAGCCTACGTGTGTACTGAGCGGCTGATATAGACCTTTCACTGTTAGGTGCTGGGAGGGCGCCTTGGGCTGGGGCATACTGGACTGTGCTCTGGGTCTGACCTGTGTGCGGGGGAATGTCTTGCCCCAAAGCCCCTCCCATTAAGCTCCCACTCACCGGATCATTGTGGGGTACAGCTCCCCAGTGTACAGGAAGATGCAGTTGAAGGAGGCAGCCAGGCAGCCCTTCCCCAGCACAGCAAGGGAGGTTCGGACAACGGACTGATCTAGAGAGAAGAGAGGGGGTCAGCAGATCTCGGGAGTGTGGGCTGAGAAGTTGGGTCATGTCTGGGGGTGTGGCCAAGGATGAGGGACCAAGATGTTCATGGGTGCTCACCCTGGGGTACCACCCCATTGATCAGGATGCAGATGCCTGCCAGCAGCAGTGAGGCCATCTGGGCAGGCCGGCGGCCCATAGAGTTGATGACAAGGAAGCCCACAAGCTTGGCAGGCAGGTCCACAGCACCAAAGATCACCTGGATTAGGTAGATGCTGACCCCAAAACCCTGCAGGTCCATGACCAGCCCATAGTAGGCAAAGCTAGTGGCAAGCCTAGTGGGGAGGGATGAGGGGTATGGAGTTCGTTAGGAAGATTGAAGGAGGGGGTGCTCATCCAAACAGGGGTGAGCTGCACAGGTTACCCTACTTAAGAATCTGGAGGGACTTCCCTGGTGGAGCAGTGTATAAGACTCCACACTCCCAGTGCAGGGGGCCCAGGGTTCGATCCCTGGTCAGGGAACTAGATCCCACATGCATGCTGCAACTAAGAGTTCGCATGCCACAGCTAAGGAGCCTGCCTGCTGCAACTAAGACCCACAGCAACCAAATAAATAAATAATTAAAAAAAAAAAAAAAAAGAATCTGGAATCTACCTTGCCTGATATTTCTTCTGTCATTTAGTATGCACTTTAAGTATTGGGGTAGTCCTCCAATACCCCAGATTTCTCAGTCTTCTGATAGTGTCCCCAGTGTATTAGGGAATTTTCACTTAGTTGCCATGTAGGATTTACACAGTTTTAGTCTTTATTTTATCTATTAATACTGGACTGAGGGAGGACAAGTGGATATCCAAAGCCATATGTTTAGGGCCAAGGTGTTGGGAGAGGCCAGTTTTCCGGGACCTGTCCGTGGTCCTGGGATGGGTGTTGTGCTTCTTAAGATGTCAAGAGCCCAGAATATAAAGCTCAGGTTGTTGGACAGAACCCACCACCTGGAGTAAATCCCAAATTGGAAGCAAAGAATTCATTGGTAGGATTGTTCCTTCTGACCATGTTTCTCTTGACTGTCTTGGGATTGCTATGATGATGGGGTTGGGAGAGTAGCACGTGAGAGGGGTAATGGGTGATGTTGCAGTGGGAAAGGAAGATTTTTGGCTGGTCTCAACCCTGGCCAGAGTGTACTTTCAGAGATGAGTTTTGCCTGTGCCTGTGTTTCTGGCAGGCACCACAAGGCCAGTAATGTCTCTCAATGTTTTGCAAGCCAGCCTCGTCTCTGCCTTTGTGATGTCATTTGGTTGACTCTGCGGCCGGCCATCAGTACCGATGAAGTGTTTCCATATTGGAACAGAGCTGATAAAAGGAGAAGAATATGGAGAGATTGATGCCCAGTTTGGGGATTGGAGGCAAACTGAGGCTGGAGGTCATCTGGTTCTTTAAGACTCTCTCTGGTGGGGGATTCCTGCCCCTCATAGCTGGTCTGCTGACTTCCTCCCTCCTGTCTCCCTTCTTCCATCCCCTGCGTCCACTCTTTCCCCAACCAGTCTTTTGTCTCTTGGTCTGTCTGTCTGTCCATCAGTCTGTCTGTCTGGGCCTACCACAGCATGGAGAGGCAGAGGAAGAGGCGGCGAAGGGCAGGACAGCGCAGCAGCTCCATGGCCGAGGCCTGGCCCTTCCCCAGGGTCAGCTCCTTCTGCAGACTGGCCCGGAGCACCTGCTGGGATGGACAGGGCTCAGGGCTTGGACTTCCATAGACGCTCCTCCCAGCCTAGCTCCTCAGTCAGAGAAGTCCTGTGAGTCCTGGGTTTAGGGGTGGAGCCCTGGTGGGGTGTCATGGGAAGTCTCAGGGGTCTCACCTCCATACTTAGACTGGCCCCCTCTTCCCGCTTCCCATTGATCCAGGCCACTCTTTGCAGGGCCTTCAGGGTGAGGTCCAGCCTCCCAGAGGAGGAGTACCAGCGGGCCGACTCGATGAAGAACCTGGGAGCAGGGGTGAGCGTGGGTGTTGGCATGGCTTCAGTTCCAGTCACTGGGGCTGGAGGTAGGGCATGGGCTTTCCAGAGGTCTGCAGTGGGATTTTATGTAAGGGTGGGAACCCAGGACTTTGCCACACCCCAATCTCTAGGACCGTAAGGCAGTGCCCAGCTTGGATGACTTATTCCCCAACACGGGAGCTCAGCCCTTGGGTGCTGGGTAAAGGGAGCAAGGCAGGCAGGCTGGAGAGCTGGGGGGAGCTGGGGAAGCCAGAGAACCAGACACCCTGGGGCAAGTCCTTCCGCCCAGAGCCTCAGTTTCCCCATTGGTCACACTGAGTCACTGGCCTGGGTTTGACCTTCTCTGATTCTGCGGGCGAGATCTGGGGGAAGTCTTGTCCCTCGCATCCCTCTGGGCCCCACGCACCAGGAGTAGATGAAGAAGGCAAAAAAGGGCACAGAGACCAGCAGCTGCAGGTAGCGCCAGTGGGGCACAGCATAGGCCACACCAGCCAGGAGAAACTGGCCCAGGCTGTAGACATAGCCAATCAGGGTGCCCACGCAGGCCCGCGTGTGGATGGGCATCCACTCCACATCTGAAAAGAGGGTTAGAACAGAGTGGTGGAACTTACTGGGTGCCAGGTGGATGGAGACCTGTGGAGCCCACCAAGACCCCTCTCTCTGTTCAAACCTTGGTCTGTCCCAAGGCTCAGTGGAAGATACATCAAACGAGGTTGGGGGCCATGGGAGGGGGAGTGGGGGACCTGTGATGGAGGTGGGGATGGGGAGGTAGGTTTGGAATCCCCAGGAGTTGTCCCCTCCACTCCCCTGCTGTGTGTTTTTGCTCCTCTCCAACCTACTGTCCTGGCCAGCGTCCTCTTTCCCTTCAGAGCATCTCTGACCACTCATTCCGTCCTCAACAGCACCCGCCCCTCTGGTCCTTCTCAGTCTGGGCTGGATTTCAGCCTCAGTGGCCAGAGCAGCTCAGAGGAGACAGTAGTATTCCTCTACTCTGGAGAATTGAGGTGGGAGTGGGACCACCTCTCTGCTTCTGTCTGAAGAGGTCCAGTTTCGTTCCTTGTGGGCTCCTGATGTGGCAGCTGGGGCAGTGGCTTGAAGACTTAGATTGGCCTTTAGGACTGGATTCTCTAGGTGTCCTGCCCCTGCCCTAGCCTTGTCCTGGTTAATTCCTTTAGTCTGGAGAATCCCAAATCCTTAGATTCCCTTCTGGGCTTGAGGAATGAGCTTGGGTAAATCCTTTCCCTTCTCCCCAGCCTCAGGTTCCTCATCTGAGAAACAGGGAGCAGGGGGGTGACTTATCCAAGGATGCACACTGATGACTCATGGACAGGCCATGCTCAGTCCATCAATGTGTCTGGTCTATATGATGCTGGCTTGCCCTATGTTAAAAATATGAGAATGAATTGCAAATGTTAAAAAAAATTGGGATATTTTACACTGATAAAAAAAGATGGGGGAAGATCTGACAGCCCTGAGACTTCTTGGCTTGAGCAGCTGAGTGGCTGTGGCCCCTCTGGATGGATGTGACTATCTTTTGAAGACAGTTCTCACCACTGCCTAATGCCTGTTGTCTGCTTCAGTCATTTATGGGAATTACCTGGCCCTAACAATGGAGTTTGCAATCACTTGTCTAAATGAGAGGCCAGGATGGTGTGAGCCCCGGGAAAAAGGCTGTTATGTTGGCTGGAAGGGCAGGACAGGCTGAATGCAGGAGGGGTGGGCTGGGAGAGGAGGCTGGAAAGGGGCTGCAGGGCTGGGTGGTCGGAGGGGAGTGGGTAGGGGCCTGCCCTGCCCTTCCAGCCTCCCTCACTCAGTGTCATGCAGTTGAGGGAAATGCCAGCCAGCGCCATGCCCGAGAGGAGCCGGAAGGCACAGTAGACGGGGAAGTTGGGAGCAAAGGCGGCGCAGGTTCCTGACACAGCCGTCTGCAGGTAGTTCAAGATCAGCACCTTCCGGCGGCCCAGCCTGTCGGGGGAAGGAAGACCTGCAGCAGGCGTCCTGAGGACCAGCAGGGCCAGGCTAAACTGGGAGAGGGGCGCTTGCCCTGGGTGAGTCCCTGGGGTGGGGGTCTTTGCAGGACCCGTGACTTATCATGAGGCTGTGCTATAGGTCCTCAAACGAGCCCCAGCTGGTGATGCCAACCTCCCACCTAGGCCCCCCAAGCCCAGGTGAGGAGCCCCCAGTCCCAGCCCGGCTCCTTGGCCCTGCCCAGGACTGACCTGTCTGCCAGGTGCCCGAATATCATGGCTCCGAGAAGCACCCCTACCATGTACAAGGACTGAGCCAGCTGGCGTAAGGCCCTACGAGAACACACGAGGTCCCACTGTGGGGAGAGGGGGCAAGGGTCAGGCCAAGGTGAGCCTGGGCTGCAGGGCAGCCCCTTGCCCTCCTTCCGGCTGGCCCTTTGAGGCCTGTGTCACCCTCTTCCTCTGACTCTTCTCTTTGGCCCCAGGAGCTGAGAGACTTTTCTTGACCCCTACAACTCCCACCTCCCCCTTTCCTACAAAGACCCCCATCTTGAACCCCTTTCTCCATTTTCCCATCTTGGCCTCTGGAGAATTTGAGACAGTCTCTGTGTGTGTGTATGTGTGTGTGTGTGTGTGTGTGTGTGTGTGTGTGTCTCAGAGGGGAAAGCACACTCTGGATGGTGCACAGAGGGGCCCAGGTCTCCTCACCTCCATCACGATGGTGGAAGGGAAGGTGCTATTGTCATAGATCCAGCCGTGGGTGCAGGGCTCTGTGGCCCCCGTGCTGTTGGTCTCTGTGCCATTGGGAGAGGGCAGCCCCCGCTGGGGGGAGGTGAAGCGGAGGCAGGACTCGGGCCGCCCCTGCCCGTCCCGGGGCAGCCAGGCGTCCAGCTCCCCGTCCTTGCTGAGGTTGGCGTCGGCAGGCGGGCGGCAGTGGTGGGTGGGGACAGCGGCGGTGAAGTTCTGCAGGGTGTTGTGGGAGGCCATCAGGAGCAGGGGGAGGACCACCAGAGTGACCTGGATCTGCTGGAAGCGGCCGGCGCCCCCCACCTGCAGCAGGAGGTCATTGAAGGCCATGGGGCCAGGCCTGGCCGAGAGGCTGGGGGCTGAGGACGTCCAGTCCCAGGCCCTCCGTCTGTGTGCCCGTCTGCCTGCTGCTGTTCCCTGGTGGAGAGGGACTGCTGTTGCTTCCGCAGCCAAGCTGCTCCTGGAACTGAATCTGAGCTGCCTCTGTAGGGGGGGACAGCAGCCCGGCCAGGCGGCCCCTCCTTCCTTCTCTCTCCTTGTTCCGTCCCTCCCTTTCCTTGGCAGCCGCTCCTCACTTGGTGTGAGTGTGTGGGGTGTTTCTCAGCTTTCAGGGTCTGCTGTAGCGCTGACCCCTACAGGGGCAGTATTTAATCCTTGGCCTGGAGGGAATGAGTTAAAGTGTGACTTGGTATCAGAAGGATTAACCCTCCAAGTATCCTTGTATCAGTGGAATTTCTCCACATAGGTATAAAGGGCAGGAGAGGGTGGACTGAAGTGGGGGTGATGGGAGCAGATTGTACTGGGCATCTGGGGGCAGGAGGGGACAGGGTGGGACCTTTCTGTCTTCCTTTTAGTGAGGGGATGGGGCTCTGGGAAGTGTGCTGGCCTCTTGTGGGGCTTCTGTCCCTTTTAGTGGGCAGGATCCAAAGGGACCGTCGTGGGGAGGGGGTGCCAGAGAAAATACAGGTCGCCCAGTTAATTTGAATTTCAGATCATCAAAGAAATTTTTTTCTTTAGTGTTAAGAATGTCCCTAATAGTTACATGGGACATACTTCTACTAAAAAAGTATTCATTGGGGCTTCCCTGGTGGTGCAGTGGTTGAGAGTCCGCCTGCTGATGCAGGGGACACGGGTTCGTGCCCCGATCCGGGATGATCCCACATGTCGCGGAGTGGCTGGGCCCGTGAGCCATGGCCGCTGAGCCTGCGCGTCCGGAGCCTGTGCTCCGCAACAGGAGAGACCACAACAGTGAGAGGCCCGCGTACCGCAAAAAAAAAAAAAAAAAAAAAAAGTATTCATTGATCTGAACTTCAAATTTAACTGGGTTTCCTGTATTCTTTTTTTTTTTCTTAACATCTTTATTGGAGTATAATTGCCTTATATTGTTGTGTTAGTTTCTGCTGTATCACAAAATGAATTAGCTATATGTATACATATATCCCCATAAACCCTCCCTCTTGTGTCTCCCTCCCACCCTCCCTACCCCACCCCTCTAGGTGGTCACAAAGCACCGAGCTGATCTCCCTGTGCTATGCGGCTGCTTCCCACTATCCTGTACTATTTGCTAAAATTGGCAACCCCAGTCTTTGGTCTTCTGGGGACAGCTTACATCTTATAGGACCACGGCTTTGTTCAATTGGAAGACACAATAGAGGTCAGAGGCTGCTTTTGAAGCAGTGGGACCTAAGACCAACATCTTATGTGATGTAGATTGAGTCTTCCAGTACCTCAGCTTTTACTTTCTTTCTCATCCCGATTCAAAATTTCCCTTTGTCTTGTCTTCTGTCTATAGCTTCTCCTCCTCCCCTCCTCCTCCTCCCCCTCCTCCTTTTTCTTCTTCTTGTTCTTGTTCTTGTGCTTGTTCTTCTCCTCCTCCTCCTCCTCCTCCTCCTCCTCCTTCACAATGAGCATGAACTTATTTTACTTTTAGCCACAACTCTAAGACATTCACTTGATTTCCCCAGCGGTTTGGTTCCTGTGTCCAGTTCACTCCTGCTCAGGGCAGTGCCAAGCTCTGATTGGATGGGTTTCTATGGGATCCGATTGGTTGGATCCTGGGTTGGGGATGTCAACAGAGTGGATTACAGCTTCTTGCTTTACTTTGCATAGTGTATATTATATAAACCATGGACACTGGAGTCAGCTTACTTGGATCCAAATCCTCACTCCACACTTGCTGGCCATGGGCAAGTTGCTAAACTTTCTGTATCTCAGTGTCCTTGTTTGCAAGATGGGGATAATGGTTGTGTATACCTCATTGGGTTGTTGGAGGGTTAAATGAGCAAATACAGGTAAAGATCTTAAGGTGGTCCCTGCCCTGTGGCTCAGTGATCATGAGCTGTTCTTATTATTTGTTTCTGGTAAAAAGGTGATACTATCACACTGATTTTAGAGAGAAAGTGTGCCTAGGCACATCTTACCCTCAGAACAGTGATTCCTGATTGGGGGAGATTTTTCCCCAGGGGACATCTGGAGACATTTTTGGTTGTCACCACTGGGGGTGGTGGTACTACTGGCATCTAGTGGGTAGAGTCCCAGGGATGCTACTCAACATCCTACAGTGCACAGGACAGGTCTCCATAACCAATAATTTTCTGGAGCTAGAATGTCAATAGTGCTAAGAAACCCTACCCTAAAAGATGTCCTCAAACTTCTTTTGTATAGTGATCAATCCCATACCTGCTTGGCAAAGGACAGTGCAGTCAGACGGATGACTCCTACCAACATATTTCTAAGAATCCCCACATGCTTATTTGAATGGGCAAATGTTTGCAAGGTGAACACGAGAACTCCTCTGCCTCCCCAGAATAACAGCAGACTTGCAGGCTCCAATGTGCTGCAAGTCTTCCCCTAGCTGCGCCTACCCAGCCAGTTTTGCCACTGGAGTGGCTGAATCAAGCAAGACCCTGGTCTCCCTGTGTCCAGGCCAACACCCTTTCCCACCATGTTCTAACTCGATCGCTGGGCTTGGGTTACCATATTAGCCTCTTTTTTGCCCTTCATGGTGTGTTTCCATCTGGGGTCTCTGGCTGTCCCTCTCTGCAATCTGCCACCCAGTGACTGCTCCTCTAGCCCACTTCAGAGATTTTGGCATATGTCTGAACACAATGGATTATTGGGGTTCCATAGTTTTACAGGAGGTATGCCAGGCCCTGCACAAATTAGCTGATGCGAAGGGCCGTGAAGGGAAGGGGCATTTCTCAATTCTTCTGGGCACAAATCTCCAAGTCTTATTGAGGGGAAGCAGTTTGACGTCTGACTTCTCTTGTAAGGAGTCAAGATGCTCTGTTAACATCGCACAGTAGTTTACACAAACTACACTTTTGTGTATGAAGTTGGGGGATTGTTTATTGTCTATTGAAGTCCTGGGTACATAAAGTCTTACGCTAGTTCAAACCTATTCTGTCTAACTTCAAAACCAACCAAGTTCTTAACTGGTACTCTGGAGGTGTGGACTGCCCAGCTAAAGAGCTCTTGGTGACTATGTGACCTCATATGTACAGAAGAGAATAGGGGAGGCCCAGAGAGGTATGAGGCTCAGCCCAGCTTCCCTCCTCCCACCCTGTGTTGGTTCTGGGCCGGGACCCCATGGGTGTCCAGATGCCTGACAACATTTTCCAGGCCAAGGTATATAAGAAACTTGTGGCCTGGGGATGTGAGGACAGCTGGACAAACAGCTTGGGGGTTCTGGGGCCAGTCTCCTGCCAGGACTTGGTGCCCTCATGGGGGAGTGGGTGGAGTGCCAAGTGCAGTGGGGGAGATTGTGGGCCCCTACAAGCACCCTTCTTCTCTGAGCCTGTGTCCAGTCCTGCCTGGGAGAAGAGTTCCTTCCCTAGTGTCTGACCAGCTCCAAGCCAGCCTAAGTCTGGAAAAGGCTCAACTGGAAACTCTAGGGACTGAACTGTGGTTGGCTCCTGGAATTATCTGGTTAGTGAGGGGATTCCCCACCAGGCTCTCAGCTCATGGAGAGTTTCTGGATGGAATTGCTCCCTTGGCAAATGATTTGTAGAGCCAAGAACTATCCTTTAGGAACATTCTGGGTCATTAAACACCCAGAGTTGGACTCCCCTGTGCTCACTGGAATGTGCACTTAAATTCTGGCCATGCTCACCGAGAAGGGGTCAAATCTGAGGACTTCCGACTGGCCAAGAGCCACAGAACCACGTGCCATTAGCGATGAACGCCATCACACAGGTGAAAACTTCCATTGTGCAGATGAGGAGACCAAGGCCCAGAGTAAGCAAGGGATTTGTCTAGGATCACACAGCAAGCAAATCTAGAACTCAGCCCTCCTGATTCCATTGCTTTTTCTACTATGTTAGCAGCCATCACATATCCCAGATTTTCTGAGACATCCAGATTTTGTATAATTTTATTCCATTAACTAAATGGGATTTAAGGTGTGTGACTACCTGTGATTTTGATGTTGATTATTTTGTGAGACTTTTCAAATAAAATAATTTACAGATAAAGAAAACACTCTTGCTCAGATCACATGCCCTAAGTGTGAGTTTGAAATGATTGACCTGGAGAGAAGTCTGGCAGACTCCAAGTGCCTGCCAGGCCTACAACAACATTCGGATCAAGAAGCCAAATTGTGAGCTTTATGCCTGTGGCCTGGCTACTTAGAAATTAATCCAAAGACTGCCATTTAAAGGCTGGATATGAGGCTTACCTGGTGGCGCAGTGGTTGAGAGTCCGCCTGCCGATGCAGGGGACACGGGTTCGTGCCCCAGTCCAAGACGATCCCACATGCCGCGGAGCGGCTGGGCCGGTGAGCCATGGCCGCTGAGCCTGCGCGTCCGGAGCCTGTGCTCTGCAACCGGAGAGGCTACAACAGTGAGAGGCCTGTGTACCACAAAAACAAACAAACAAACAAACAAACAAATAAATAAAGGCTGGATGTGAGTCTAGTAACCAATGAAGTAGCTCAGTATGAGGACGCCCTCCAAGTGAGGTGCTCCACATTGGGTGGCAATTCACTGAGCCAGTTCAGGGACAGAGAGAAGCAAATAGGGAAAGCGGGAGGAGCTGGAGTTGTGGAGGAACAAGCAGACATGGAGAGAGGGTGGAATCCAGATAGGGAGTTGGGAATGGCCAGAGGAATGGCGTATATGGGGGGGTGGGTCAGTACATCCTGACACCAGCATCGCAGGTCATCAGGAGTCCTGAACATGTGACTAGGAGCTGCTTTCCTGGGCATCTTCCTTTACCTTCCTGTGTGTCTTTGCAGTAAACCCCTGGATACAGCACAGGAACAGCTAGGACGTCCTGGGAGCCACCCTGAATTCTGGACAACTGAAAGACGGGGATGGGGTGAGAGAGCCAGTGTACTTCACTGAGCCCAGTTCTTCTCCCTGCAGGTTGAGACCAACTCAAGCCAAGGGGAGACATTGGTGGTCCCATTGTCAGCTGACCCTAAGTCAAATGTTGTGGAGGTGGGACGGGGAGAAGTCAGGTGCCAGGCAGGCATGAAGGGCAAGCATAAGAGGAGCTGTTGCAGTCTAGGAACCGAAAGAAGTGAAATGAGGCTAGATTTCAGGGTGCAAGGTAGAGGGTGTTAAAAACTGAAGCCATTGGGGCAGGTTGGGGCCTGATCATGATGGGCCTTGTAACAGAGTTTAGACTTCATCCCGATGGGGTGTTACCAAAAAACTGAAGCATGGGGGCAATATGATTTAGTTCACGTTTATTAAGCACTCTCTCACAAATATCTAAATACAGACTTGAGAGTAATTAGCTCCGTGGCTGATAATTGAAGCCCTGCTGTGTGTCTGAGTTGTCCAGTATGGTAGCCACTAGCTACTACTGGGCGCCTGAATTGAGCTAATCCTAATGGAGATATGCTGTTAGGGTAAAATACATATGGATTTTGAAGACTCAGTATGAATTAAAGGCTATAAAGTATCTCATTGATAACTTTTCTATTGATTACATGTTGAAGTGGTAATATATGGATATATTGGGTTAAATAAAAATATTATTATAGTATTAAAATTAATTTCATCTTTTTAATAGTTACTAGGAATTTTTAAATTACACAAGTGGCTTGCATTATATTTTCACTAGACAGTGCTGGTAAAGAATCCTAGAGGAAGAGGTCCTAGGAAGAGTTTTGAGAGATGATCATTAAGAGCTGATAAAGGAATTGCTTTTGGAATTGTTTGGTTATAAGGAACAGAAACACTTGAGTTTATCTTTGAAAAGAAGGAGTTTATTCAGAGAATTAAAAATAGTTGATAGAACTCAGGGGCAGAAAGGGCATCCAGGGCTGAGAGGGAATTGGGACCTGGAATCCATTAAGAATCAACGCACGGACTTCCCTGGTGGCGCAGTGGTTAAGAATCTGCCTGCCATTGCAGGGGACATGGGTTCGAGCCCTGGTCAGGGAAGATCTCACATGCTGCAGAGCAACTAAGCCCGTGCACCACAACTACTGAGCCTGCACTCGAGAGCCCGCGAACCACAACTACTGAGCCCACGTGCTGCAACTACTGAAGCCCGCATGCCTAAAGCCCATGCTCCGCAACAAGAGAAGCTACCACAATGGGAAACCCATGCATCGCAATGAAGAGTATTCCCTGCCCGCCACAACTACAGAAAGCCCTTACGCAGCAACAAAGACCCAACGCAGCCAAAAATAAATTTAAAAAAAAGAATAAATGCAAATGATCTCACCATTTGTTTATCTGTTTATCTGAGCCCATGTCTTCCCCCCCGCTCTGTGCATCTGCTTCATTCTTTCTCTGCAACTGATTTTCTCTGCTCTACTTTTATCTGGGCCAGCCCACCTTCATGCTAACTTGCCTTCTCAGGACGGGAAACAAGAGATGGACTAGAACTTCCATGACCCAAATTCCAGCCTGGAGGGAAAATGTGATTAATGAGATTTGGACCTGAAGTGCCCTCTTGTCCAGTCAGTCATGACCAGAGGTGCAGGGTCATGTTAACTGTTCAGTTAGCAGGCTCTGGGGAATGTAGACCCTTGAGGAAGGTGTGGGTGCGGGACAAAGTGATCACCATAGCATTTTACAGGAAACCCTAAAGGAGACTGAGAAGGAGCAGCCAGAGTGTGGGAGGGAGCTGTAAGCACATGGCATCTCAGAAACCAAGGAAGGAGGCCATGACCAATAGAAAGAAATCTGCTGTGAGGTCAAGTAAGACAAGGGATGACCAGTGACCTATGGATTTGGCACAGGGCTGATGAGTGTTGTTGGTGAAAACAATTTCAGAGAAGGGTGGGAGCCAGAGCGAAGTTTGGATGAGGTTAGAGGGTGGAGGCAGGGGAGGCAGACAGGAGCTTTGTGAAGTTTGGCTGTGAAGTGGAGAAAGAGACAGTGTGGCCCTGGAGGGAGACGTGGCCTCCAAGGAAGTTTGGTTGGTTGGTTTGTGTTAAGATAGGAGAGATTTGGGTTTATTTAACTGGTGATGGGAAGGAGCCAGGAGAGAGGGAAAGGGCAGAGACCCAAGGAGAAGGCAGATGGCTGCTGGTGGGAGAGGCTGGATGCAGAGCCCCAATGGGAGGACTTGCTTTTTGTTGTGATTGGGGGAAACTTGGGAAACATGGTGGCAGACGTCTACGATGTTCAGTTACGGTTGCAGTTTTCTCAGTTATATAGGAGACAAAGCTGCCTGGTGGGCGCAGGGTTGGGACATGGATCAGAGACTTGGGGTGAGCAGGGAGAAGGAGGTCGGGATTGGAGGAGCCCTGGCTTCCGTCTGCAGCCACTCTGGGCTTATCTAGTCAAGTGCTCACATGCATGACGGGACGTAGATACACACGTGGTATTTCCAAGGACAGGACTTGCTATAGACTGCTTTGTAACCCCCAATGTGATGGTACTAGGAGGTGGGGCCTTTGGGAGGTAATTAGAGTTAGATGAGGTCATGAGGGTGGGGCCGTCATGATGGAATTAGTGCCCTTAAAAGAAGAGAAACCAGAAAGCTCGATTCATCTCTCTCCCGCCATGTGAGACACAGTGAGAAGGTATCTGACCATCTGCAAGCCAGGAAGGGGGCCCCCACCAGGAACTGAGTCTGCCAGCACCTTGATCTTGGACTTCTCAGCCTCCCGAACTGTGAGGAAGAAATTGTTTAAGTGATTCTGTCTGTGGCATGTTGTTATAGCAGTCCGAGTCGACTAATACAGGCTTGGCGTATACACACGTCAGTGTGCTCACACTGGACACACGTGTTCACATCAGCCCACCTTGCATGTACCTGTGTGCCCACACCTGTATGTACATGCCAGTGTGGATGGGCAGATGCACATACTCACATGTCCATACCAGGCCCTGCCCCCTTTCCCACCCCTGTTCCTGAGCAGCATGGCTTGAGTTCTTCACTGCTGTTTATTGAAAACTCCCATTGAAGAAAGGGGTGGGAGCAAGGGGAAGGGAGTGGGAACAATGGGAGAAGTGGTCAGTGGGGAAGGGCTGGACAGAAGAATGGCAGGGCCTGGGCTGCAGGGAAGGTGAGGGCAAGGTGGGGTGTGCAAAGGCCTGTAGCCAAACTTTTGAACTGTCCAGGGCTGGGCTGGGGAGCTCCGGTGGTGGTGGAGATACCTCCACCAAGCTCTTAGAAGACTGTGTCCTAGGAGCATAGATGCACCCAGGGCCCTCCCCAAGGTGCCTGTGGAGCCCAGAGACAGGCAAGGACCTGGCTGGGATTAGTCTCTGGAGGGCAGGGAAAGGAGGGTCTGTTGCCTTCAGTTGGGGCCCAGGCCCAGTTCACAAGGCTGCAGAGGGATCCTCTGGGATGCGTTTTCCGCTTCTGGCTCCTGCTTTGGCTCCTTTGCCTGCAGGGACCTAGGGAAAGAGGGCTCAGGAAAAGCCTTGGGCTTCCCCAAGGAGGAGGACTGGAGGGGCCAGAAACAGGGGACTGACCAGTTTTCTAAGTCTTCAACAGTCTCTGGCAAGGGCCGATTGAGCGTCTCAGGCAGGAAGAGGGCTGCACTGCCTCCCAGGAGGGCGATGGTCCCAAAGATGACGTTGGGGATGAAGGGCTTCAGCTCCCCGGTGATTTTCACCAGTGGGGCCGTCATGCTTCCCACGCGGGTCCACAGGTTATTTATGCCCATACCTGTTTGCCTGGGAGAGTTCAGAGCAGAGATTGGCAGCCTCTGTGTGGGTTCTCAAAGAACAGCTCTGGGACCCCTGGACAGGGGCCACAGTCCCACCTGCCCCTGTATCCTTTGGCTAGGCCGCTTCCAGGCCCAGCACCTACCGGATGACTGTGGGGTATAGCTCGCTCGTGTAGAGGAAGAGGCAGCTGAAGGAGCTGGACAAGCATCCCTTCCCAAACACAGCCAGTACTGTCCTCAGGGTCAACAAGTCTGCAGAGGAAAGAAAACGCAGTAGACCTTGGGGCTCAGGAGCCCCTGAGTTTTCTCACTCCTCAGAGACCTTGTCTCCCTTTTTGCTTTGGCTGCCAGACAGCTCAGATCCAAACTTAAAGCTGAGTAATAGCCCCTCTGCTATTCCCAGTGCTTCGCAGGCTTGCGTCCTGCTGCATTTGGGGTTTTCCCTGGCTCTGATTCCCTATTCTCATATTTTGTTGTATCTGTTTTTGTCCTAAAATATCTCCAGTTCCTTTGGAAGGATATAGGTGTATCAACACACAAACATCTATATAAAGTAAAAGTGGCTTTTCCAAGGTCATGGTGGAGTAGGTTGTGGGGTGTTCCTTGAGCACTGGGCTCTGATGTTTCCCCATCCAAGCTTGTCTTCTGCAGCAATGTCACCCAGGCAACACCCAAATCCCGAGCAATTCCTCTCACTGTGTAGACACCACCATACTTTGCCCTGAGTCAGATCTGAAAAGGATCTTTGATATCATCTAGCCCACCTGTGTTATTTTCTAGAAGAGAAACCTGAGCCCCAGAGAGTACAGGGGGCTGCTCAAGGTAACACAGTGAATTAGAGGCAGACTCAGCAGATCTGGAGTCCCTGGAACCCCACTTCCCAGCCTGTGAGGCCCACAGACACATTGGTCTCATGGGTCAGCCTTTTTCGGAGGGTTCTGGGGCTCGACACAGCTTCTCACCCGAAGGCACAAAGATGAGAGACAGGATGCATCCTCCTGCCAGGAGTAGAACAACGGCCTCCGTGGTGTGCCGGCCCAGATAGCTTATGGAGACCATAGTGATGAACTTGGCTGGGACGTCAACCCCACCAAAGATGAGCTGGAGAACATAGAGGTTGACGCCAAATTCCTCCACACCCATAGCCAAACTATAGTAGGCGAAACCGGTGGAAAACCTGAGGGTCAGAGAGTGATTGATTAGGACCCACAGCCAGGTGGGGGCCTCTCCCCCTACTGCTCATTGGGTCACCAGGATGATGACTAGTTTCATTTCTTGTCCTAACTGCAACAGATTGATAGGGGCTGCTTCAGTGCTCTTTTGAGGCCTCTGAGATTGTGTCTGGGCTCAGTGAGAGAGTGCTGGGATTGATTGGTTATGTCTGACATGGACATGGTCTAGGGTATGGTGACAAAGTGCCATATAATTGACTCCAGAGAATATAGGTCCTGGAGGGACTCTTGGAGACCAAAGGAGGCAGTAAACAATCGCTCTTTGTTGGGTAATGGTTTAACATTCAGCTGTGGGAGGTGAAAGTCCCCAGGGCTGCACACATGGGTCAGATGCCTCCCCTCCCCCTCTCAGAATTGTGGGATCCCTTTTGAAGAGTTCCTGGATATACTGAATCCTTTTCACATGGGGGTGGCCAGGATGAGAAGGGCGTCAGAACCAGGTCATGGAAAGGGCTTTGAAGGAGATGTGGGATGTCCGGCAAAAGAGAAGACTTAGAAGAATCACAATTTCTGTCATTAAATCTTGAAGCCCTGAGAGCCAGGCTTGTTCTGTGGGGTCCCAGAGGGCAGAGCGGAACCAGTGGGGGGCAGGGGCAGAGAGGCACAGCTCACATGGTAAGGATGTGAGCTGGTGAAGGTGTTTGGAGCATTTGTCCTGTGGGTGAGGTGGGTGTGACCCCAGAAGGAAGCAGACCCTTATGGCTGGACCTGGGTGTGGGGCAGGGATGCCAGAGATTACTGGGGTTGGGGCTGGACTGGGGCAGCCCTGAGGAGGGGATCCCTTGAATCTTCTTGCAGGTATTTTAGGCCTTGCCCTTAGGTGAGCCTGCCAGAAGCCTTGTTCATGACCCCTGCTTGGCAGGGGTGCTAGGGTGTGGGCAGGGAGGGGTGGTGGGTTACCAGGCCAGGGAAAGACAGAAGGTCACACGGCGCAGGATGGGCGTCCGGAACAGGTCAGCTATGCTGTGCTTGGCCTTGGCCAAGGTGATCTCCTTCTGCAGGCTGAGTTTGATCTCCTTGGGGCAGAGGAAGGGGAGGGGTCCATTAGCGACCAGCTGGTGGGCAGAGGAAGAAGAGAGGGAGGTGCAGGCCTGGTGGCTTTGGAAAAGCTTGCTTAGGGCATCAGATGTAGGCTTGTGATCAGGGGAAGCAGAGGCAAGAGGAGGGGACAGTCCAAGAGCAGAGCCCGGGTTCGTGCCCCAGACTACAGTCCCTCTGGGTCTCTACCTCCAGGCTGAGTTTTTCTCCTTCCTCCTTCTTGCCATTGAAGGCCGCCACCTGCCGGAATGTCTTCAGGGCCTTGGAGGACCTTCCAGACAGGATCATCCAACGTGTGGACTCTGGCAGCCACCTGGGGGCCAGAATCAAGTCACAGTGGCTCCCAACCCCCAACCTCCCAACACCAGAAGTTCTTTGAGAGGCTGGAAAAAGATCAAGAGCCAGGGCCAAAGGGTAGGAAGACCAGAAACCCGAGCTGCCTTACTGCAGGTTTCATGGAATTTAAACCTGGTCAAGCTCTGCACCTGGGCTGCCTGCAGGCGGCACAAATTCCAGAGATCTCTTCTTCCCTTTCCAGAAGAGCCTTTCCCCTGCCCCCGACCTCGGGCAGCTTGTTATCCTTGGGTGTTGTTCTTAGCTAGGAGCCTCGGGCCCCAGGTCAAGGCAGGTGGGGCCTGGGGAAGGGTTGGCATGCTCGAGGCTGGACAGCTGGAGGGTCCTGCATGTCCACGTCCCCAGCCGTCCTTGGGCCGAATTCCAGGTCCTGGGTGAAGGGGGTGGGCAGGACTGCAGTCCCAGGGCAGCTTAGGAAGGGGGCTAAGCTTAGGGTTGTGGTCTAGGGAAAGGGTCCGAGGACCCTTTGATTCTCCCTGCAAAAGGCCAGCTCTGCTGGGTCGGGGGACGGTCTGCAAGCGCAACATGGGGCCTTGGGGTTGGCAAGTGTGTGGCCAACCTCACTCTCCCCAACCCTTGGGCTGTGCTTTTGGGGTTGGTTCACCCCTGAGCAAACCCTGAGGGTCACAAAGTGAAGGGAAATGGAGGAGGCAGAGGCGTGGGGAGAAAGGAGGGATGCTTGGAAAAGTCTGGTCCCAGGTGGGGTCCGTTCTGGCTGTGGACCCCACAGGCACCCAGGACCTGGCTCCAGTGAGACCCTCAGGGGAGTGGACACGGGTCACCTGGCCTCAGACCTTTGGTCTTGCTGGTAGTGGCAGCTCCCTGGGCCCATTGCTACCTGCCCTTCTGGCCTTGTGGTCTTATTTCTGCCCTGACAGTCTTCTCAGCCTGCGCCTACCAAGATGATGGGTGACTTCCTCCCAAATCCCATAGCCAGGGCCTGGATTCCATCCTCCTCTCCCTGAGAATAATGACAACAGTGGCTTCCAATTAGTGAGCCTTCCTGTGGACCAGGCACATGTAACTCTGGGAGACAGGCATTGGTATCTCCATTTTGCCTAGAAAAATCTTGAGGCTCAGAGTGAAGGGACCTGCTGACCACCTGCCCTTATTTTGCCTCCCAATTCTCGGCTCCCATCCTAGGCTGTGGACATGCCGAACTCCACTCTGGACTCTCTGACCATCTCTCTCACTGCAAGATTACCCACCCCCTTGGGAGGTTATTCTCATTTTCAAATGGAGGCCCCATTCCAGTCCTGCGTCTTTTTGTGTAACCTTGGAGGATTGCTTCACCTCTCTCATCCTCAGTTTCCTCATCTGTAAAATGGGAATACTAATGTCCCCTTCACACAGAGATGCCGTAAGCGTTGGTATGATGTGGGTTGATGCCCAGAGCAGGGCCTTGCACATAGTAAGTGCTGGATAAAGGATCCTCCAGGACTTCATTTCTGCTCCTGAGTTTGTTCATTATTTCCTGTTCTTTGGGCCCAGCTATCAACTACCACCTACAGATTGGCTTCCTGTCTTTCACATGTCCTCACTCGGGGTCTCTGCCCCAGACCCCTTGATTCTCCCAGGTTCTCAGGTTGGAGCTTTCCTTTCCTTTATACCTCAAATCCAGAAGTCCCCACACTCTGAGGATTTCTCCTTCAAAATGCCCCTCAGACTCATCCCCCAGGCTCCACCTGCCCACGTGGTCACTTCCCTTTGCCTCTCATCCCCACCCACTTGGGTTTGTCCTTCTGTGTGATTATGTCACGAACGGAGGTTTGGTCAGGCCTCTCAGCACCCCTGGCACCTTCAGAGGCGTTCTCTGTCCCTCCACGTGAAACCGAGGGCCTCTCTGGCTTTCTGTGCTCTTCACAGCCTGACCCTAACCCCCTCACCTCCCCCCACGCCCCCAGCCGAGCGCTCCCTCCCGCGGCATGCATCGCTGTGTGGTTCCTCCTCCCTGGGATGGGGTGTCTCGGGACAGACAGAGTCAGCCAGCCTGGTCAGGCCTGGGCTCCTCCTGTTTGATCCCGGTGGCTCTAAGGAGGGGGCTGAGGAAACGAGGGTCACATACCAGGACAACAGGAAGAAGGCGAAGAAGGGAATGGACACGGTTAACTGGAGCCAGCGCCACTGGGGGATGGCGTAGGCCAGGCCAGGCAGAATGAACTGGCCACTGGTGTAGAAGTAACCGAGTGAAATCGACTTGATGGCCCTCATCCGGGTGGACACCCACTCGACACCTGCAGGAGGAACCCAAGGACCAGATTAAGACCCTACTGGGCAGTGGGCACCTCCTGAGAAGAGGCACCAGCCCCTGCCCCTCCGTTGGCTGCTTGATCTGACCCTGATCCTAAGGTTTCATTGCCCCCATTTTAGAGATGCGGTGACTGAGGCTCAAGAAGGTAGGACTCAAGCGTAGGTTTGACTGACTCCCAAGCCTGCGGCCTTGACTGCCTCTCCAGTGGCAGGTGACGTCCCTTGTCTTAGCACTTGTGTGTATGGGCTGAACGAGGTCATGTACCTGGCAGATGCCAGGCCCGGGGTGGGTCCTCAGTACTGAAGCTGCTGCTATTATGCTGCTGCTATTATGTTCAGAGGGGGCCTCTGGGGTCCTGAGAGGGGCAGCGACCTTGCCTGACCAAGGTCGCCCAGTGCCTGTGGCTGAGCCACACTCTTGGCTTCAGGCTGGTGCTCCCCAAACTCCGGGTCCCTGTCCCCTCCCCCTGTGGCTCACTCAAGATCGTGGTGCTCAGGGTGATGCCTGAGATGCCGCAGCCACACAGGAAGCGGAAGACTGTGTAGACGGGGAGCGTGGGGCTGAAGGCTGCGCCTGAGCCGCTGGCTGCCAGCAGCAGGTAGCTGCAGGTCAGGATGGGCTTGCGGCCAAACCTGTAGCTCGAAGAAGAAGAGGGTCGTTAGCTGCCGTGAGCCACCCAAGGATAGTGACTCTGCAGGCCTCCGGGCAAATGGCTGGACCCTCCACCTCCCAAAGGGCCAGGCAGGGCATGTAACTCCCTCCCCAGACAGAGCCTTGCTGGTAATTGCTTTTTTTTGTTGACAGGTTTGCAGTTAGATGTTTGAGTTAATGAGTGATCTCCTCCACCGCCAGCTTAGCTACCCGAGCAGGGGTCAAAGGACCTCTCCTCTCCAAGCCGTTCATCCACCCACCTCCACGGCCATGCGGCCACTACTGTGTCTGAAAACACTGAGGCCGTTTCCCCAGGTCTGGGGAGGCTGGAAGACTCAAACTGTAGGGGTTTTGGGGCAGGGAGAAGGCTGTGGCCCTGAAAGGGGCTGGCCACACAGCAAGGACCATCTCTCCCCCCTACCCCAGCTCTTTGCCCCTTTGGGGGTGCATGGGTGGAATGGAGAGGGGCGGGGAGTCTCCATGGGTTGTGCCTCCCCTGGCGAGGCCCCCGCGTCTCACCTGTCAGACAGGTCTCCCAGCACGAGACCCCCAATCAGTATGCCCGCCATGAAGATAGACTGGGCCATCTCCTTCAGTTTGTTGGAGTTGCACACCAGGTCCCACTGTGCAGGAGAGAGGGAGAGCCAGCTGGCCAGCCGGCCACCCGGCTCAGTCCAGCCCAGCCTCTCAGCCACGCTCAGCCTGTGCCCCCATGTGTGTGCTCCCTCCCCCAGCGCCCACACTTGGCTTCCCTGAGGCTAGCCCCTGCTCCCCGTGCCGCTTCCCCCTTCAGGCTGGCTTGGGGCTCCTTGGGTCCCTGCCTTGTGGTTCTGTAATGACGACAACCCTTCGGCACATGTGGCCTGCCATATGGCTTGTGAAGTCTGCTCAGCTGTCACAACCAGGTCTGTCTTCAAGCTCCTCCAGGCTCACCTGCATCCTGTGGTTACCTGTGTGTCTGCTCCCCAACTTCACTTGTGCAAGGCTGGTCCCTCTGCTTGCCCCCTCTCTCCTCCAGGGGCCATTCCCGCTGCCACCTCCCTCCATCCCACACCTTCAGTCTCTCTCCTGACTGCTCCACATCATCATTAGCTTGTGTTCCAGTCTCTCCACTTAAAGCCTCTTTCCCTTCCACATTTGCTTCATTTCTCTCTTCCCTTCAAAGTCAGATCTCTTGAACAAGGAACCATCCTGGCTGTCACCCTGTCCTCATGTCCCACTCATTTCCCGAGTCTGCCCCCACCACTCCACTGAAACTCTGCTCTCCAAACCCAATGGAACCTTCTGTTTCCTGACCTGACTTCCCTTCAGCAGCCCATGACCCCGCTGACCTCTCCCTCCTCCGGTCTTCCTCCTTTCCCTCCCTCTGTGGTCTTCTTTCTCTCTATCCCTTAAAAGTTGCCCAGGCCTCTTCTTGGATCTTTCTCTTTTTATTCACTTTCCCCAGGAAATGCCACCTGCTCCTATGGTTTCAATGACTATTTTATGGTGAAGGCTCCAAATCCCTCTCTTTAGCCCAACCTTTCTTCTGGCCTTGAGACCCATCGATTCAGCAGCCTACTTGAAATCTCCACCTGGAGGGTGTCTTTTGGGCATCTCAGAGTCAGCGAGACTTGCCACCCCCTCCCTGTAAGGTCTGAATCACAGTGACTGGCAGCCCTTTTTGGACTCCTTCCTCTCCCATGTTACAACCACTTCATCCTCCAGTTTCTAACTTTTTAAATACTTCTTTCTTTCTTTTTTCTCTGGCCGCTGCTAGCGGCATGTGGGATCTTACTTCCCCAACCAGGGATCGAACCCATGCCCCTGCAGTGGAAGCATGGAGTCTTAATCACTGGACCACTAGGGAAGTCCTTTAATATTTCTTGAATCTGGATTCTTCTATTTCCACTACTGCTATCTTAGTGCAGGCCTCATCCTCTTATGCTTGGATTAAGAATAACAGCCAATATTCCGTAGAAATAAAAGCAATGGGACCTAATGAAAACCACAAACAAAATGAAAAGACAACCTATGAACTGGGAGAAAATATTTGCAAATGATGAGACCGATGAGGGCTTAATTTCCAAAATTTACAAACAGCTCATGCAACTCAAAAACAAAAAACAAACAACCCAATCGAAAAATGGGGAGAGACCTAAAGAGACATTTCTCCAAAGAAGAAATATGGATGGCCAACAGGCATATGAAAAGATGCTCAATTTTGCAAATTATTAGAGAAATGCAAACCAAAACTATGAGGTATCACCCCACATCGGTCAGAATGGCCATCATTAAAAAGTCCACAAATAACAAATGCTGGAAAGGGTGTGGAGAAATGGGAACCCTCCTACACTGTTGGTGGGAATGTGAATTTGTGCAGTCACTATGGAAAACAGTATGAAGGGTCCTCAAAAAACTAAAAATAGAGTTGTCATATGATCCAATAATCCCATTCCTGGGCATATATCTGGACAAAACTATAATTAAAAAAGATACATGCAGCCCTATGTTTATAGCAGCATGGTTCACAATAGCCAAGACATGGAAACAACCTAAATGTCCATTGACAGATGAATGGATAAAGAAGATGTGGTACATATATACAGTGGAATACTATTCAGCCATAAAAAAGAATGAAATAATGCCATTTGCAGCAACATGGATGGACCTAGAGATAATCATACTAAGTGAAGTAAGTCAGAAAGAGAAAGACAAAATATCATATGATATCACTTACATGTGATGACACAAATGAACTTATCTACGAAACAGAAACAGACTCACAGACATAGAGAACAGACTTGTGGTTGCCAAGCGAGAGGGGAGCAGGGGAGGGATGGATTGAGAGTCTGGGATTAGCAGATGCAAGCTAGTATATATGGCATGGATAAAAAAACAAGGTCCTACTGTATAGCACAGGGAACTATATTCAATATCCTGTGAGAAGCCATAATGGAAAAAAATATGAAAAGAGTGTATATATGGGTAACTGAGTCACTTTGCTGTATAGCAGAAATTAACACAACATTGTAAATCTGCTATACTTCAATAAACTAAATTTAAAAAAAAGAATAACAGCCAAGATATATTGAGGGCTTACTCTGCACCAGACGCTGTTCTAAGTAAGCACTTTCCACGCCTTAATTGTTTCAGTCATCATAGCAACCGATGACGTAGAGCTGTTGTCATCCTCATTTTACAGTTGAGGAAATTGAGCCCAGAGAGGATTATCGCAACAATCTTCTGACAGGTCTCCCAACCTTCGACCTCAGTCCTTCCTATCCATCCTTTCCCTGATAACCCGAGTGGCTTTTCTGAAGCACCTCTCACATCAGCTTACTGCCTTGCCTAAGGCACCCCCTGGCTTCCTCTTGCCCTCTGGGTAAAGAGAAAGCTCTGTTAACACAGATTTATAAAGCCCTCAGGCTCTGGCCCCTGCCCACCTGTCTGGCCTAATCTCCTGCTAATCCCCAGCACGCACCCTTTGTCCAGTTGTCCTGAATTACTTGTGTAATGAAGTGAAGAATCTCATTCACTGGAAATGCCTTATGAGAATGTTTTGGAAGCAAAACAGTGCGGGGAGGGGGGGGAAGAACCACACGTCCCAGGGAGCTCTTTCTGCTTTCCCCCCCGGAAAGCAAGGGGGATTGGGCAAGGGGGAAGCCTCCAGGTCCTCCAGCTTGCTCACAGTGGCCCAGAGTGGCCAGCAAAGCCAGGGCTCTTCTGGCTGGAAAGGGAGCCTGCATGGTACATGTGTGGGGATGGGGAGGGAAAAGAGTAAAGGAGGAAGTGAGGTGGTGTGAAAGGAGTAGGCCAGTGGGTGTCTAGAGAGACTTCCTGTACTGTGTAGCATGCGGTGTAAAGGGACAGGCCATCCAGGAGGGAGATGGGGCCATGTAATTCTTGACAATGACGTGTGAGTGGAAGAAATGGATGCTGCTTCCACTTCATTTGAGTACGAGGGAATCCCTGGCTTGGACTTGCATGCTTTCTCCCTTCCTGTTGGTTAGGAATGGTGATAACTAGAGCAACTCTGGGAGCCACGTGTTGAAGATGGCGGAGCTGCTGTGTGTCTCGGTCCCCGAATGACCTAGGAAGGGGACTGGGAACACAAGAGCGTGGCAAAGAGCATGGGACCAGATATAGAGAGAACTGGAGAGATTTTTAAAGGCATCTTGGAATTTTGGGGGGGAAGGGAAGCTATTTTGAGGCATTTTTGGCATGCTTTCTGTGTTAAGAAAACCTGTAGCTGAAGTCTCCGTTCTTCAAGGTGTTGAGAGAGTGATTTATGTTTCCTTTGACTCTGACTCCATGCATAGGCCTGGCCACGTGGGGTCCATGGTTGTAATCAGTTACACTAGTGATCCTACAAAAGCTTCAGGCTATTGTGTTCCTCTTTGCTTTTGTACTTGATATCTTTCCCTACGCTAGCAAGGTTGTCAGTCCTTCAAAAGACATGTCAAGATCACTTACGCTGAGTGCCAGAAGCATCTTTTCTGGCTGCCTGGCACAAGCAGGTAGTCAGTAAATATTCGTGCAATGGATAAATGGCTGAGAAGCACATCCAGGCTCCCAGTGTCATTCCTCATTTCTCCTTCCACGCTCGGCATCCTGTTCTTACCTCTAAGAGGACACAGATTACATAGCGTGCTACCTGCCTATTTGCTTGTCTATCTCTCCTGTATAACCGCACCAAGGGCGGAGGCATCTCATCTGATTCTTTATTGCTAGCAGCTAGCAGAGTAGTCGGTGCACAGTAAATGTTCAGTGTTTGTCCAATGAATCATGAATGGCGTTGCCATACATATTTTACTGATGAGGCCCAGAGAGGAAGAGGTAACCAGCTGACTGGAGGGAACAGGTCAGTCAACTTCTATTTAGCCCATGGCATGGTCTGGGCTGACCACTTGTCTACCAGCTTTTGGCAGCTCCACATAGAGTTCTTGCTCCCAATATCCTATCCAACGTTCTTGGCCTTCTTTTTTTTTTTTTTTTTTTTTTTTTTTGCGGTACGCGGGCCTCTCACTGTTGTGGCCTCTCCCGTTGCAGAGCACAGGCTCTGGACACGCAGGCTCAGCGGCCATGGCTCACGGGCCCAGCCGCTCCGCGGCATGTGGGATCTTCCCGGACCAGGGCACGAACCCATGTCCCCTGCATTGGCAGGCGGACTCTCAACCACTGCGCCACCAGGGAAGTCCTCTTGGCCTTCTTTTTCCTTTCTTGGAATGTTTACTCCTTAGGGAGCTGGATTCAGGAAGGGAAGAACAGGAAGCCCACTGCCATGTCTTCCTGAGTGATGATATACCAGGAAGATGGTGGGGGAGAAAGAGAGGGCTTACTCTGCTCCGGAGCAAGCTTTGCAAATGATGCCATAATAATCCTATGAAGTGGGTACTATTATTATCTCCATTTTACAGAGCACGAACCTGAGGCTCAGAGGGTAAATAACTTGCCCAAGCACAGCTTGGTTCATTTCAAGGCAGAGACTCAAACTCAGGTCTTCTGGAACCCCAACTAGTGCTCTTGACCATGGCTCCCTGATGTGTGCTTTGCTCTGAGTCCTGAGCTGCTGGAGGGAAGGCTCAGTCCATGGGAGCTGTAGCCATGTGCCACTATAAGACACAAGCACAGGATGGGCTGGAGTCATGGTCAAGGAGGCAGCCAAGGCCAGAGCCAAGTGAGCTGATCTGATGTCAGGCTCAGGAGCTGGAGCAGCAGCAAAATCATAGGCCAGGAGGCCCCTCAGAGGGCAAAGAAGAAGGCCTGACGTAAACGGTCAGGGCGAGCCATGTGTGATCAAGGATGGGGACCCTGCTCCGTGTGTGTGTGTGTGTGTGTGTGTGTGTGTGTGTGTGTGTAGGTTAACTCTGCCAGGGGACCCCACACATGGTCCATACTCCCTCCAGAGCAAGGACAAGGGAAACAAACTTCCCTAGATTTGGGGCCTTTTATTTTATATTTTAAATTATTTATTTATTTATTTATTTATTTATTTATTTATTTATTTATTTATTTATGGCTGTGTTGGGTCTTCGTTTCTGTGCGAGGGCTTTCTCTAGTTGCGGCAATTAGGGGCCACTCTTCATCGTGGTGCGCGGACCTCTCATTGTCGCGGCCCCTCTTGTTGCGGAGCACAGGCTCCAGACGCGCAGGCTCAGTAATTGTGGCTCACGGGCCCAGTTGCTCCGCGGCATGTGGGATCCTCCCAGACCAGGGCTCGAACCTGTGTCCCCCGCATCGGCAGGCAGACTGTCAACTACTGCGTCACCAGGGAAGCCCTTGGGGCCTTTTAGATCCAGTTTAGAACTTGGGGACAATTGCTATGCCTCTGTCTACTCTTGGACCTCTGATGGAACCAAGGCTGGGGCACAACGGCCAGAGAGCCAGGTACCTGGGAAGACTCAAAAGGTCATGAATCTCTAGCTCTGCCACTTAGTAGCTGTGAGTTCCTGGGCCAGTTACTTAACCCCTCTGTGGCTCAGTCTCTTTATCTGTAGAATGGGGGTAATACTAATACCTGCTTCTCAGGATTGTAAATAAAATAAGGAATGAAGAGCACCCAGCACGGTACCTGGCGGACAGTCGGCACTCTACGTGATAGCTGGTTTATTATTATTGTCACATGTCATTGTAAGGCCTGTGCTCACAGGGACATGTGATGCAGTAGAAGGGGATGGATTCTGGAGTCAGGACCCCCATCCCTCTTCCTACAAAAACTTGATTTCACCATCATGGCTGAGAGAGCCACCTTCTGGATCTGAACCCAGTGTATTCCTCTGTAAAAAGGGGCAATATTCACAGTGGCCATAAGAGAAGATTCGCAGGATCGTGAAAGAAGGAATGCAAAGCACCAGCCCAGGGCCCTGCACACGGTAGATGTTCACCCTGACCCTAGAGAACCCAGGGGATGGCCCCGGGCTCCTCCTGCCTGGGATTACAGCTTCCTAGGTGAGGGCTGCAACGGTGGGGGTCAGGCTGGCCCAGACACGTGGCTGAGCTGGGGCCCCCTGGTCATTACACAGGAGTCAGATTGGAGGCTAGGAAAGGGGAGATGATAGGAGGGGCGCCCAGGGCAGGGGCCAGGGTGAGCAAGTAGGGGTGACGCAAGAGCTCAGCTGGAGACAAGAGGTGGACAGATGGTCTGGGAGGTGGGCAGCCTGGGGATTTGGGGGTGAGCGTGGAGGAAGACCAGACACTCGGCAGGGGAAGCTTCCAGGGTGGAGACCCACTTCTGGGAGGACCACTGAGTGGGATATCTGCTTCTCCAGCGGCTGACTTGGGGCCTCCAGGGACCTGTGTGGGGAGACAGGATTTCTGTGGCCCTGGAGACAGAACGGGAAGGCTCAAGGTCCAGAGAGGACTCACAGGGGCCTCAGAGGGGAGGGCCTGCTCATCCAAGGCCAGGCCCGGGCCTTCGAGGGCTGCAGGGTTGGGTTTCCGGAGCCCCAGACTGAGCTGGGCACCCACAGGGCTGTGTTCTGCGGTGTGGAAGCTGTGGGCTCCTCTCCAGGGAATCCAGAGTCCACAGTCCTCACTCCTCACACTTTCCAGACTTAAAAGAAAGGCCTTTGTTTCCTCTTAACGTCCTGGTAAAGCTCCTTCTGAAAAATTCCTACCTTGTCTCTGCTGAACCCAGAGAAAGGAATGTGTGGTCACCTCTGCCAGCAAAGCTTATGGGATCAGAAGGGGGAGGGAAACTCCCTGCGCTCCTGGTTGGACCCAGCGCAGTCCTCCCACCCTCGCCTCTTCTGCGGGGAAGGTCCTTATTATCCCATTCTACAGATGAGGGGACTGAGGTGGGGAGGGAGATGACTCACCTGGTCCCCGGCTGTGGGGGGGTGGAGCTGGGCCCTGTGTGCTGGCCTGTGCTGGGTTGGGGAGTGGAGTGAGAAATAGCCCTGCAGCCTGGGTGAGCTGGAAAGAGCTGGGACAGCTGATTCTCCTTTTACCAGGAGTCCCCCTACTCTTCTGGGGGGACTAACCCCCTACTCCTCAGGACATCTCCATTAGTCATGACCACCACAAGAGCAACAGTGGCAGCAAACATTAGCTGAACACCTTGTAGGTGCCAGGCCCTGTGCTAATGCTGGCCTTGCATTATCTCTTTTAGTGGTCACACTTGTTCTCTTACCCCATTTTACAGATGAGGAAACTGAGACTTCTGGAGTTGTAACATCCCCAGTAAACGGCAGAGTCAGAGTGTGAACTCTGCTGCTTGGCCCTGGCTCATGGCGCCACACTGTCCACCTGGGAGACGGCTCCCTGCCTACTAACCAGGGTCACCTGGGCTGAGTTGGTTGCCAGGTGCTGTCTTCCTGATTACCACCCTTCCCCCCAGGGCTGGCACACCCAGCTCCCTGCCTCCACACCAGAGACACACCCCTAGGTGAGCCAGCCACTGTCTTACCTCCACCCCGTGAGGGACCGGAACCCCACCCCACCCCAAGTGATGGAGCATAGATTTGCCACGGCTTGAGCCACAAGCAGAAAAGCCAAAGGGGTTTTGACCTTGTTGTGCTGCTAAGAGCACCTGGCTGGGTCTGGCCACTGACATTTCCCTGACTGGGTGAGGACCCTGATCAGGGGTTCTCATGGCTGAGAGTCCTCAGGGAGCCTGGGCCTGACCAGGACCCGACCTGGAGAAGGGGGCAGACCCCGAGGCCTGGTGAAACCCTGTGTATTTGGGATGCAGATTCACATGGCCCTAACTGCTGGAATGGCGACTGGGTGCTCAGCTGGCACAGATGTAAGCTGATGCTTGACGGGGTACAAGAACTGCAAGCTGGGCTTCCCTGGTGGTGTAGTGGTTAAGAATCCACCTGCCAATGCAGGGGACACGGGTTCGAGCCTTGGTTCGGGAAGATCCCACATGCCACGGAGCAACTAAGTCGGTGCGCCACAACTACTGAGCCTGCATTCCAGAGCCTGCGAGCCACAACTACTGAGCCCATGTGCCACAAGTACTGAATCCCATGCACCTAGAGCCTGTGCTCCGCAACGAGAGAAGCCACCGCAATGAGAAGTCCGCACACCACAACGAAGAGTAGCCTCTGCTCGCGGCAACTAGAGAAAGCCTACGTGCAGCAATAAAGACCCAACGCAGCCAAAAAAAAAAAAGACCTGCAAGCTCTGCTCTTGGCCAGGCTCCCTGTAGCTCAAGGCGCACCCTGGAGGGGAAGACACTTCCCAGCAGTCAGCACTGTCTGAGTCCCTCCTGCCGGGCTCTGAGGGCATATGGTCTTCATCCAGCATTAACTGAGCGCTTCCTAGAACCTAGCCCAGGGTGCAGTGGTCGAGGGATGCAGTCCCCAGGAGCATGGGGGTGGGGAAGTGGCGGCAGGTGGCTCTGGAGCCCTGCTGCCTGGGTTTGGCTCCCAGCTCCACCATTTATAAGATGTGGTGCCTTGGGCCAGTAACCTGTACCTTGGTTTCCTCATCTGCAAAATTGACATAATATAGGTACTAACCTCAGAGAGTTGTTGTGAGGATTAAATGAGTTCATACGAGCAAACTGATTAGAGCCGCCTGGCAAGGGGTTAGCACGCGGTAAGGGGTAGCGATGGTTGTTATTTCATTGCTCCCTGTAGGATTTTTGTTTCCTCGTCTAGGTTCTGTATTCTGGAGGACATGGATGGTGGCTTTACCCCTTCTCTCTGTCTTCCAGGGACCAGATGTACAGCAAGTTGCCCACACATCTGGAAACTTATTTACAGATATTGGGGCATTTCCACGCCCCCCACCCCCCACCCTGTTCCTCGCCCCTACATCCATTTGGTTCCCGAGTCCCAGAGATTCTGACTCCCCAACCTCTCTGGTATTTATTCCGACTGCCCCTGCCGTCTGTCATCTTGGTCCTGGGTCCCTGTAGCAACCTGCTAACCGGTCTCCCAGCTGCTGGACCAAAATGCTCCACAAGCTACCCTCCGCCCTGCAGTTGAGGCAGGAGATAGATGGGCCCCAGGCTGAGCAGCCGGAGTTCGTCCCCTATGGACAGATACTCCAAAGTAGCAGGAGGGAGGAGAGCTGAGCCCTGTCCAGATAAGAGATAAAAGACTGCATATGCCGGGCTTCCCTGGTAGTGCAGTGGTTGAGAGTCTGCCTGCCGATGCAGGGGACGCGGGTTTGTGCCCTGGTCAGGGAAGATCCCACATGCCGCGGAGCGGCTGGGCCCGTGAGCCATGGCCGCTGAGCCTGCGTGTCCGGAGCCTGTGCTCCGCAACGGGAGAGGCCACAACAGTGAGAGGCCCGCGTACCGCAAAAAAAAAAAAAAAAAAAAAAAGACTGCATATGCCTCATTCTTGAAGTCAAGGAGACCTTCCCAACTATACGTGCTCAGAAAGGCTCCTTGAAGGTCAACAACGGAGGGGGTGCCACTCCATAGTAAGTGACATCAACCTACCCACAGGCCTCTTGGCTAGAATCCATCTTGGCTAAGAGATGCGCACACACACATGGGAGGACTCTGAGATACACAAAATACGGCCTCAGAACCAGGCAGAGCGAGATGATTGGCCAGAGGAAACCCGGAAGAAATGCCCCATATAAGTGATTCAAACTATCACAGGGTGCAACTCTCTCTCTGAGTCTGCCCATGTGTCTATCCACATGTACCCTTTTACCTCCTAATAAATATTTTACTTGTTTCACTACTTTCTGTCTTTGTGGGAATTCATTTCTACAAAGCCGAAGGGCCAGGACCTTGTCACTGGCCACTGGTCTAGTCGCCAGGATTCAGCGCTCTCACTGCTGTGGCCTGACTTCAATCTCTGGCTGGGAATCGAAATCCTGCTTCAAGCCGCTGCTGTAGGCTGAGGCTACCCGAGATCACAGTCAGAGTGCAGATCCATAGAAGGTGATCTGAGTATGCCACACTCCTGCATAACACCATACAATGGCTCCCTGTCACCTTCGAGACAGAGGCCAGTCTTTTGCCCCGGCATCCACTCCAGGCCCTCCTGCTCCCTATGCCCCTGGCCTCCGCAGCCCGCTGCCCGCCTCTCCAGCCTTCCTCAGTCTCTTGCAGTCCTTACTGCTTTGCTCTCTTTATGCTCCTGTGACTGTGCATGTGACTCCAGGCACACCGTTCCTTTCGCCTGGGGTGCACTTGCCCGCATCAGCCCCCTCCCTAACCCTGACCCCTCCTTCACACTCAGCTCAGGCTTTGCTGACTCCAGTGAGCCCCCCTGGGTTCCCCCTCCAGTCAGATTCCATGCCCCTCCTCTGGGCTCCCAGAGCACCCTGAGTTCATAAAGCTCGTATCCATTCATTACACAAATATTTATTTCACAGTGCGCCTCCTCTGTGCCAGGCACTGTTCCAGCTGCTGGGGATATAGCAAAGCAGCTGAAAACCCCTGCCCTGGGAAGCCTGCATACCCCACCACGCTGCTGGTGAGTTTCCTCACTACAGGTGAGCACCTGGAGGACAGGCAGGGCTCATGAGTTCTTTGACTCTGTGTCCTCAGTATTATGAGTGTAGCTGTCAATAAATGTTGGGGTTTCCCTGGTGGCACAGTGGTTGAGAGTCCGCCTGCCGATGCAGGGGACACGGGTTCTTGCCCCGGTCCGGGAGGATCCCACATGCCGTGGAGCGGCTGGGCCTGTGAGCCATGGCCTCTGAGCTTGCGCGTCCGGAGCCTGTGCTCCACAATGGGAGAGGCCGTGACAGTGAGAGGCCTGCGTACCTCAAAAAAAAAAAAAAAAAAAATTGTTGGATGCTGGATGTATTTCAGGCCCTGGGCTGGGTGCTGGGGAGAAATAGTGCATAGGACAGGGATGGAGTGTCCAGGACTATGAGAGTCAGCAGATGTGATGGTTAGGAGCGTGGCTCTGGGGCCGGTGCCTGTGTTCAGGTCCTGCATCTGCCTCTTACTAGTGGCGAGACCTTGCACAGGCTCCTCATCCTCTCTGTGCTTCAGTTTCCCCATCACAACAATGGGCTTATCATACTATCTTATAATGGTGTCAGGAAGGTTAAAAGGGTTAGTTAATATTTATAAAGCACTTAGGACAGTGCCTTGCGCGTGGTCAGAGCTTTATACAGAAATAAATATTCACTAGACAAATGAACAGCAATCATAGATTCTGAACATAGATAGTCCTGGATTCAAATCATTTCTCTGCCAGGTCCGAATCATATGTAATCCTGAGAAAGTCACTGAACCAGGCTGAGCCTCGGTTTCCTCATCTGAAGGTACTAACAATACTTCCCTCACTGAGATACCATCTCCAGGGATTCCAGGAGCCCACGCTCATAGTGTGCCCAGCACAGGACTGGCACCAGGTAAAGACTTTGAAATGCATCCCTTCTAATGCGGCAAAAGCAAGATCCTGCCCTTGAGGGGCTCATGGTCCCCGAAGGGAGAATGAAAACGTTGGCTTCTGCTCACTGCTCAGATGTCACCCACTCCAGGAAGCCTTCCTAGAATCCCGTGGTCCCCCCACTCTTTTGTACTGCCATGAATGCTTGTCCCCCTGTGCCTAGTATGGGCTTTTGCTTTAAATTCCAGCTCCGAAACTGACCAGCTGTGTGGCACTGGACCTTCACTTCCTTCCACTGAGTCTTAGTTTCTTTTTTCTTTTTTTTTTTTTGAATGAAAAAGGAGATAAAATCACCTTCAACAGAATACCATTGTGGGAATCAAAGTATGGGAGACAATGTCTGCCAGACACCAAGATGTGCCTGGCCATTTGTGGATCCTCAATAAATGCCAATTCCCTTTTCGCTCTCTTCATCTGACCATGGTCTCCAGGTCATTCGAGAGCCTGATTTACCTCTGTAACTCCTGGAGACGGTGGGTAAAAGAATCAGTGAATAAATGAGGGTGTGAATGAATGGGAGATGCACACATAAGTGACTGCAGGAGCGGATGAGATGTTTTCTGGGTCTGCTCAGGCATGTCCCAACCCTCACCTCTGTCCACCCCCTCCTCCACACACTGTCCCACCTTGAGACCTTTGCACAAGATGGAATTTTCCTCCTTTTCCCCATTGCCTGGCTAACACTTGCTGAACTCCCTTATCTCTGCCCAGGGTCACTTTTTAAAGGAAGCTTCTTCCCCTGGCCCCTGCCCGCAGTCCAGGGGTAGGTTGTAGTCTAAGGTCACAACTTTAAGTACTTTGAAGTTGTAATTTGACATTTCTTTGTGTGGTCCTCTCATTAATTTGTGTTACCCCTGCTGGGCGGTGGACCCCGTGGGAACAGGGACAGTGCATTTTTGTATCCCCAGAGTTTGGCACTGCGCCTGGCATAGAAAGGGCCGTTTGCACTCTGAACGTGAAGAGACGGGACCTTTTGGTTGGTGTGTCTCTGCACCCGGCTCCTTCCTCTCTGCCTGCCCAGTGCCTGTCCCTGGGTCCTTAGGGAGACTGGGCCCCAGCCTGCTCCCCTGTCCATGAGTGTGGGGTTCCTGCTGTAATCGGAGGGAGAGGGCTGGCCTCTGGGCATACCTCAGTCACAATGGAGTCCCTGGTGCTGACGTCGTAGGTCCAGCCATCCAGGCAGGGCTCGGTGGCCCCCTGGGTGTCATTGGGCAGGCTGGCGTTGGGTGGATATACAAAACGGAGGCACCGCTCAGGCTTCTCATCCCGGCCCATGGGGAGCACCCAGGGCCCTGCAGAGGCGTTGGGTGGTGGGCGACAGTGGTGGGCGGGGGTGGCCGCTGTGAAGATCTGCAGCAGGTTGTGGTTGGCCATGCTGAGGATCGGGAGGCCGAGCAGGACTGTGTGCAGGAACTGGAAAGGCCCTTTGCTGGCCACGCGGTCCACGAGCTCGGCGAAGGTCATGGCACCGGACAAGATGAGCCAGAGCTACGGGTGGGTGGGGCACCAGGCCGGGGAGAGGGATGTGTGCATGGGGGTGAGGCGGGGCAGGTGGACGGTTGTGGAAGCACAAGGGGGAGGGTGTGCCCAGGTGTATGTGTAAGCCTGTGTATGTATAAGTGTGTGAGGATGTGGGGCTCAGCTGTGCGTACCCACAGATTTGCGTGTGGATGAGGATGTACCCAACTGCGCGTACAGACGTGGGGTCACAGGTGTGGTGTGTGCTCACAGCAGTGTCTGCTGGGATGTGCACACTTAGGCTGGAGTGTCAGGGCACAGCTGTGTGAGCGCAGGTGTGTCGCTGTGTGCGTGTGGGGACTTGTGGGTGCGAGTATGTGTTCAGCCTGGCTGGTCACACGCGCTGCAGGCATGGGGCAGTGCAGGCCAGGCCGCTGGGACCGAGGGGCCCCGTCTTGGACGTTGTCCCCACAGGATGGATGTCAGGAGTAAGTGGGGGAGGTCCCTGGTTGCCTCGAGCAGACACACGGGACTGGCAGAGCTCAGGTTGCCTGCTGGGAAGGTCTCCCCAAGCCCAGCGCCTCCTGGTTTTGGCTGTCCCCTGGGGCAGGGTGCACCATAGCAGGGCAGCAGAAAGGGGCCAAGCAGATCCCAGAGGGCATAAGGGGCTTGGTCAGTTGCAGTGAGGAAGCAAGGCCCGGCCTTGGGGGCTTCCCAGGGGTCCCTCCTCACCTGGTAGCTGGGCCTGGCTCCTCCTCCAGTGGGGTCGGTGGTCGATACGGCTGAAATCCTTGCTCTGTCCCAGGGTCCGGCAGCTGCTGTAGTTTGGCGGCTCAGCTCCAACAAGCTGTGTTTGTGCCTTCCCCAGGGGAGCTTATATAAGGCAGGCATAAGCTGTTTCCCAAGCTAATGTTTGACTTTCTTTGGGGGATTAATGACACTGGCAGGGCCAGGGCTGTGGACCCACTAAGCCCAGCTTTCCTCAAAGGGCTGCCTCAGCAAAGGCTGGTGTGGTGGCGTGGCTGAGTCTAGTGGGGCTGCTGGGGGGACAGAAGCCTAGGTGGTTTGGGCAGGGGGAGTCTGGGGAGGGGGTGGGGGGCTGGCTTGAGTCCTGAGGGCCCAGGGTCCTCTCTGAGCTGACGGTCTGAAGACTCGGAGCTGAGAAGAGCCAATGAGAGAAGTGCTACTGCCCGTGAGTGGACAATACTCTCCAGGGCAGCGACTTCCCCTGCCTGGTGCCTCTTGGTGGGGCACAGGAAATAGTAGGGCACGTCCAGGCCGAAAATGTCACCTGTGTCTGTCCCTGAGGGCTCCGGGCTGTCACCCCCTGGGCCCCTGGGGCAGCCAGGGCTCCCCTGTCTGAGTCTCAGACCCAGGGGAACACCCACGCCCCCTTCCATCCTCATGCTCAATGGATGGGTTCCTCTTCTGAAAACTGCTTCCCTTTAAAGACAACTTGCAGTCCCTATGGTTCTGTTTTTTCCTCTGAATATTATTTTAATTATATAATCAACTGTTTCTCGCATAAAGTACAGGAAGTACAAACAAGCCAAACAAAACAAAACGCCCAATCTCACCTGACAGCCAGGCCTGTGAGTGATCTGATGTATGTGCTTCCAGCCCTTTCCTCATGAGACTGCGGTCTAAGCCTCCACTTTCTTTATTTTTTTTTTATAAAGTTATTCATTTTATTTATTTATTTTTGGCTGCGTTGGGTCTTTGTTGCTGTGCGCAGGCTTCCTCTAGTTGTGGCAGGCGGAGGCTACTCTTCCTTGCGTGGGCTTCTCATTGCCGTGGCTTCTCTTGTTGTGAGCACGGGCTCTAGGCGTGCAGGCTTCACTAGTTGTGGCTCGCGGGCTTAGTTGCTCTGCGGCATGTGGGATCTTCCGGGACCAGGGCTCGAACCCGTGTCTCCTGCATTGGCAGGCAGATTCTTAACCACTGCACCACCAGGGAAGCCCCCTAAGCTCCCACTTTCTAGCAGCCAACGTGAGTCTCGTTTTACTCTCACAGCAGCCTTGTTATTACTATTCTAGCATTATCCTGGGAAATTGAGGCACAGAGAGGTTAAGTAACTTGCTCCTGGTTCCCCAGCCAGGAAGTGGCAGGGCAGGGGCAGTGTGGCTCTAAGCCCACTTCTGTCTCTTGGAGCCAACATTTCTGCAAAGTCCGTGGGACACTGTGCTGCCTCTCCCTTAACAAGTTCTCCTAGCCTGGCCTTCAGCATCACTCCTGCCTGCCTTTAGCTCTCGGGTTCTTCCTCCAGGGACCCTAGGAGCTGCCCCTCCTGCCTGCTCTGGGGGCTAAGAAGGAGCCCACCTAGGGCTCCCCTTCTCGGTTGGGGAGGGGGCTCCCCATTCTCTTCCTTGGCCCCCTTCTCCACCAAGGCAGCATCCAGCTCCCTGGGCTCAGGCTGGAGGCTCAGGCTCCCCCTGAAGTCTCCTCCAGCTCTTCCTCCCCTATCGGCCTCCCCAAGGGCAGGGTCAGCTGTAACCCGGGTCCAGCCCCTCCTCTCCGCTCCCCACCTGGGCCCAGCAGTAATTGATGTTCTTAAAGTGGCCCAAGGCAGGGCAAGATCCGGAGTCATCAAAGGAAGATTAAATTATGTTCCAAGGCAACCAAGGGGTTGTTTTAGGAAGGTTTTCGACTGTGAAGCTTGCAGAGGGCTGGGCCCCCGCCCTGAGCCCCCCCGGTTTTGGGCATTCGCCCTCTGTGAGATTTTCCGGTTCCTAATTGGGCCAGGGTTATCTGATTGTTCCTGTCCTAGTGGAATGTTGTTTAAAGGAGGCTGATGACCTCCCACTGCGGCTGCTGGAGCTGAGCCAGAGTATAGCCCAGTCAGGGGCAGTGCCCCCGACCCCCATGGATGTGCTTGGATTCCTGAATCTGAACTGAAGGAATGTGTTGATGCACTGGCTGTACGACCTTGGGCAAATCACCTCCCTCTGGGCCTCTTGTTTCTCTTTATTAGTTAAGTGGCTTAAAACACACACACACACACACACACACACAGAGAAACCTTTTATTCAAACAATATAGTGGGTTCCTAAGGTCAACATATAAGTCAGGTCCTAAAGGAGGTGGTCTGCTTAAGTGGTGAAGGGGGTGGAGAGAAGCCCCCTCCACACCCCCAGCCTCCCAGCCCATCCTTCCCTTTGGCACCTTTTGCCCCAGGCCATCCCAGCCTGAGGCAGCTCCATTATATTAGAGGATCCATCTCTTCTTACATGCTGTGATCCTAAATTCAATATGTTGAAATTAACTTTTTTTTTTTAAGAAATGATGCATTTGGGAAATCTTACATACTAGATGCATTTTTTAAAAATGCATTTTTAATCTGGGGCATGGGAATCGATTTTCTTCCTTCCTTCCTCCTTTCCTTCCTCCCCCCTTCTTTCTTTCTCTTTCTTCCTTTCATTTTTACCTAAACTCTTCTAGAGCCTCTAAGCTGAACTAGGTTCAATCAGTTGCCCTGTTCTTTGCTGGGTCTCAGCAGTGACATGTGTTTTGCTCTGGAAAGGCCCAAAGAATCATCTGGTCCCGTGTCCTCATCTTATATAAGGGAGACTGAGGCCCAGTGAGGGAAGGAACACAGATCTGACTCCCCGTGTCCCTTGCAGCTCCACACAGTACAGTCTCTAAATCTTCAATTCACTGAGGCAGGGGAGGGGCTGTGATAAGTGAAACAGGGAAATCTCATTCCCTTGGAGGGGGAGTTCTGGCCAATTACGGAGGCCATACTGAACCTCTGTGGGCCATCCACCCTCCTACCCACTCATTTGTTCATCTGTTTATCTGGTCATCTCCCCATCCTCCCTCCCTTCCTTCCTTCCTTCCATCCATCCATCCAGTGTGTCTCATGCTTTGTGTGTATGAGGCCCCATGCTAGGAGCTATGGTGCCTGCTGAAACTTGCAGTCCACTTGTCAGAGAAGACAGTGTTCCAGAAACAATTATAGCATAAACGAGACTGACCTCAATGCCACAGGAGAGGTCCACGCAGTTTCAGTGGTCTCAGGAGAGGGAGAAAATGACCAGATCTGAGGGGTCACATCAGGGTGGGTTGCCCATAGAAGGTGGCATTTACACAGGCAGAAATGGGGAGGGGCTTGCAGACCCAGTGGTGTGAGTGCAGGGCATGGTGGGAAAATGGGAGGTAAACTGGATGAAATAGCCTGGACAGAACCTCTCTTCCTACCCAGGGTGGTGGCCTTGGTCACTTCGCTGTGATAGTCTCAGAGGGGCTGACGATCCCTGGGCTTCTCTGTCTCCCTGTAGGTGGGAGGGGGGAGCTCCTGAGGTTGTGGCTCATGAGCTGACCGAGTCATGCTCAGCGGTGCTTAAGCTCACCTTGTACAGACTCTGGGTCTCTTGCCCCTCATCCAGGCCCCCTCCAGCTGAGTTGGCCATTTGAACTGTCCAGGTGTCTTTGTGCCTGGCGCTGTCTGCTCACCACCCCTCATGGGTTCAAGGCAGAAGCTGTAGCATGTGTGGGACCCTGTCCCGCTGCTCAGATCCCCAGGTGGGGATCATGAGGCATTCAGTAAATTCCCAAGGGCCAGGAGCTATTCCTCCCTGGTGGCCATGCTGAAGCTCTGAGCCTTCCTCACTGGTTTAGGGGCCCCAGATCCTGCCCCTGTCCTTGGGCGGCTCCAACAGGATAGGTGGCCTGTGTGGGGGTGGTTTCAGCTGGACCCGGGGAAAGGGATTGTCCTCTGCCCTCAAACCCTAAGCAACCCCTCCTCCTCCACGGGCTGATTCTAAAATTTCCTTCATGGGAACAAAGCAGTCCAGGGAAGAGGGGTTCCACAGGCCTGGATCTGAATCATGACTCCACCACTCGCTAATTGGTTGGCCCTGGGCCCGTGATGTCGCCTGTTTCAGCCTCAGTTTCCCCACTTGTAAAATGGGGATTAATACCTACCTTATAGGGTTGTTGGGATTTAAAGTGCTAAGCACATAGTACTTAATTTGAGGGTCAGCCCTGAGGGACCAGCAAGGCTGAGCAGTCCCAGAAGAGGAGGAAGAGAAGGTTGCTAGGAGAAGGGAGGGCAGAAGGCGTGCCCTTTGGCCCCTGGGTCACAGGCTGGAAGGGCTTCAAGGTGGGTTGTGGACCTCTTGAGGCTGTCCTCGGGCACCTGGAGTATGTCCTGGCCCAGCTAATCACCGCTGAGCCCATCATGTTGCCAGACAGGCTGGGCCTCAGCTGTCACCCCAAGTGAGAAAATGCAGGGACACAGGATCATTCCGGGACTGTTTTCCAGCAGCTGGAGCCCTGGCTGCACCGTCAAGGCCAGGAGTGGAGCCCCCCGCCTCCTCCCCGCCCTACCGCCCTGCAGTTGAGGACACAGTAGGGAGAGGCGCCCCCTGCTGTTGCACTTCGGGAACTGCACCTCTCGCCTCGACTGAACGGCCGAAGTTTTGGCCTCCCGGCACCCGAACCCACAACACAGCACAGAGAACCGATTTAAGTGGACCTGGAAGCCCCCGCACACTGGACAACTGCCATAAGAACCTGAGGGAGGGGACCTCAGTCTGACTCTCCTTAGCTGCAGGCTGACGCGACAGATGCCATGGTCCCCATGCCCCTTGCACGACTTTCTGCTCATCAGATCTCTTAAACCAGGGTTGTCCGATTCAGATGCCCACGGGGCCAGTGATGTGAACGAGTGGTGTGGGTTAAGTGTCTGCAGCAGTGAGCCGCCTGTCCGCGGCGAAGTGCAGAGCGCATGTCCAGTCACCAGGGCCGCTCAGCACCAGCTGGCGTTGCCATGGGGATGTGCAGGCTCGGGGTTGCCAGATCTTCAAATATTTTAAAAATAGCTTGAAATCTGGACTTCTGTGCGAAAATTTCCAATTGTGTAGGCGACCCCTCCTCCCACCTTCTGGAATCCCTTTGTCTTTTCTGCTTCTACCACCGACAGGAGCCACAAACTCCATCAAGTGATTCCCTGTAGAAGAAGGTAGGATTTCCTTGGGTTTGTCCTCACACTTCCTCCTTGCTGGCCCTCGGGATTTGGTGAGCAAGGCCTTCTGGAGGTTGTTCATTTGGCAAAGTTTATCTAGAGCCTGCTTTGGGCTGGGCCTTGTGCAGAAAGGTGTTGAAGATGGGAGGAAACAAAGACGACACAGAGCGTCACAGACCCACATTCCGGGCGGGGACTCACAGACCCCTGGAGGGAGAGTGGAGGCATCCATGGAGCCCGTGCCAGGACTCGGGCATCCTGAGGACACCGGCCCACATGCTTCCCCACTGAGGCTTCACATCAGAGCCATGTGGTTTCCTCTCTGTAATCCTCCATGGTGGGGGTGGGTGGATTTGGTACCACACTGCACTCATTCTCTTTCAGCATCTTTATACTTGCTGTTCCCAAGGCCAGCTCCTTCTTGGCTCCTAAAATGTCACCTCCTCAGAGAGGCCTTCCAGGACAATGCTAGCTGGAGTAGCATCCTTAACTCTACTGACACCTACTGACATAAAGCTCTCCCTGGCTTTATGCTCTTCGTAGCATTTACCACTGCCTGAAATTATGGGCTGGCTTTATTATCTATCTCTACTGCCCCCGAAACTGAGGCCATAAGGGCAGGGCCTGACTCTGACATATTTGCTGCTTACTGGGTTTATGGTAGGAGCTCGCTGGGTTCTTGTTCAGCAGATGCATTCTGTCCACAAGTCTCTGATCTCTTTTCAGGAAGCAGTCTTAGCAGAGGTAGTATCCAGGCCTGGATCCCACCTGCTGCACCTTAGTCTCCTTGCCTGCAAAATGGGCACAATGATAATATTTCCAATCTTCTGGGGCTGTGAGGAGGGTAGGTGCCTGTGGTCCTGTGAGGTGGTAAGCTCAAATCCTGTCATGGGGTATGGTGTCCCCGGGTCTGGCTGGGAGCTTGGAGCCCATCTCAAACCTCCTCTCCCCAACGGAGCAGTGCTTTATTCTGCTCACCTTCTTTCCTGCCCCCAGCCCTCGCACAGGCCTGCTCTGCAGTTGGTCTCCCTTAGCTTGGCGGAAGAGCTGAGCGAAAAAGATGGGCTGAGCCTCTGGGAGCAGAAGGTGCGGGAGAGCAGAAGCCTCAGATGCAAGGGGGGAAGCTCAGAGCCTGAGAGATCCCAGCTCAACTGCCCTCTCCTCGTCTTGGGCTTCAAGTCTCCCTCTTGGAGAGGGACATTGGCACATGGAGCTTTACCATGATTCAGGCAAAGGCCAGGCACAGCTGGTCTCCTGCATGTAGAGGACTTGGCAGTGGGGGCTGGTTTTTTGGCAAAGACGCCAACAACCAGATACATAGCTGCTTGGATGGGGAGCGAGCCCGGGTCCTGGGGTGGAGGGAGGAGAAGGGTCAGGGGGCCTCCAGTCGAGTGCATTTGTATCTGCTGAGCCCACAGGGTGCAGAGTCATAGATGGCTGTCCCTCTGGGGTAGAGGGGCATTGGTGACTCACCCCAGGTCTCTGACTTCATCTTAGTTTCATCAGGGCTGTTGATGAAATTCAGAGAGGTGAAGTTTATCAGGTTTGCAGAGAACCCAAAGCTGGGAGAGAGGGTATCTATGCAGGAGGAAAGAGCCAGAATCTAAAGCGATTGAAGGGTTGAACGCTGAGCCTGCCACTTTCCAGGTATGCCACTTCAGACAAGGCACAAACATTTTTTGAACCTCGATTTCCCCATTTGCAAAATGGGAGCAATGCTACCTATACTGCAATGCTTTGAGGGTCAATGAGACAAGCTACATGCAGCCCCCAGCACAGTTCCTGGCACACAGCAGGCCCTTGATAACTATGGTGGCTGCTGTGATTAATGACAGTGTGAGCTCCTCAAGGACAGGGGATCTGTCTTTCTGTGCTGCCAGTTCTTGGTATGGCGTGGGCACCGAACAAATGTTTGTCAGATGAATGAACAAGATGAAATCTGACGGGGATAAATGTCAGTTCCTGGACTCAGATCCAAAGACCCAGCTGCACATGGACGCAGTGGGGGGGGGGCGGGAAGAAAAGGCTTAGCAACAAACAGCACACGGGAGAAAAGTTGAGGGATTTAAGCTGATGGAAATTTCGGTCAACATGAGGTGGCTGCCAAGACCAGCCAGGACAGACTTGGGTGGCATTATTAGAGGCCTAATGCTCAGAAGGAGGGAGACCACGGTGGTCCGAGCAGCTTCAAGAGCCGCATCCCATTCTGCGCTTCCCTTGCAGAGACTGGCCAACAAGATCAAGTGGGGAATGAGGCCTAAAGCCACACTGGGATATGGTTGAAGAAATCAGGGCACTGAGCCTGGAGAGGAGAAGTTCACAAGCCCCACCTGGCGGCAGGTGTTCGGACCTTGCCTCCTCCGCTTGCTCTGGACAAGTGGTCAATGGCTCCCAGCTTCAGTTTCCTCATCTGTGAAACGTGCAAGCCTTAGGCTGGAGCTCACCGGGCCGCTGGAGAACAGCAGGACAGGGAGCCCGAGGCTCCCTGGACACAGTGCCCCGCCTGCTTCACTCAGCTCCTCAGCCGGGTTGTTCCCGCCGGAGGACGGCTGGTTGGGAAGCTAGAGGTGCCCGGCGTTTGTTTCCTTTGCGGGTTGGACCAGGATTGCAGGGGCGACACTTCCCACCCCGACCTCCTCCCTTTCCTCCCTTTGAGGCCAATTCTATAGTTGGGTCTCTTTCCCTGCAGCCAGCTTCCCTCTCATCTGCATGTTCCTTGGTGTGGGATGTGCGTGTAAGAGGCTGAGCTCCGGCTTCCTCTTCCTCCCACAAACCGCCAAGTGCCCGCAGCGCGCCCGCCTGGGTGGGTGGGGAGTGGGTAGGGGTGGGAGTGGTCTCTGTGCGCCCTCTGGTGGCTGCTGGGGGCACTGCGCTGGACTCAGCGCCAATCAGACATCTTGGTAAAAATCCTGGCCCTCCAACAACAGATGAATGGTTAAACACAATGTGATATACACACAATGGAATATTATTCAGCCTTAGAAATGAAGGAAATTCTGATACGTGTTACAATATGGATGAACTTTGAAAATATTATACTGGGAATTCCCTGGTGGTCCAGTGGATAGGACTCCTCACTTTCACTGCCGAGGGCATGGGTTCCCTCCCTGGTCCGGGAAATAAAATCCTGCAAGACACTCGGCGTAGCCAAAAAAAAGCCAAAACCAAAACCAAACCAAACCAAAAAAACGTTGTACTCAGTGAAATAAGCCAGACACAAAAGGACAAATATTATATGATTCCACTTACAGGAGAACATTCATAGAGCCAGAAAGTAGACCTCTATTATGGGCTATCAGGGACTGGGGTAGGGGGACAGGGGAACTATTGGTGAATGGGTACAATTTCTGTTTGAGATGATGAAAAAGTTCTGGAAAAGGATAGTGGTGATGGTGGCACAACATTGTGAATGTACTTAATGCCACTGAATTGCACACTTAAAAATGGGTAAAATGGTAAGTTTTATGTTATGTATATTTTACCACAATTAAAAAGAGTACCCTCCCTCCCCCTCGAAAAAAAAATCCTGGACCTGCCACTTAAAGGGAGCATGATCTTGGTCAAGTCACTTAACTTCTCTGAGCCTCAGTTTCCTCATCTTTAAAGTGGGGGCAATAATGCCTACCTTGGGATACCACTCTGATCCAAGCCGCCATCCTCCCTGGCCTGGAGGATTGCAAACAGCCTCTTTGGTTTTCTGGGCTTCACTCTTGGGTCTCCCCCCAGCTCTTTTTCACCTGAGCAGCCAGAGTATCTGAAACCGTAAGTCCAATCAAGTTACTCTCCTGCTTAAAATTCTCTCCAAATTCCTCCCCTTGGCTGAGAGAGCAGGGTCCCTGTCACTTCTCCTGTCTCTGTACTTTCCATACCCTTTCTCCGCAAGCTGTCACTCCCTGCTCCTTTGTGCCTCCGGGCCCTTGGCCTTGCTCTTGACTCTGTCTTGAACACCGTTCTTCTGACTGTCTGGCATTGCTGACTTGAGGTCTCAACTCAAAAGTCACTTTTTCTTCCTGAGGGGTTGACTCCTTACCACTCCCATGTTGTCTCGCCTCCTGGTCTTACCCTCATCACCTCTAACCTGTTTTATTTTTTTTTATAGCATCTGCCATTACCTGAAATGGTCTTATCTTCTTCATGTAACTAGTTTTTTTCAACTGGCTGGACTTTGTAGGGTGCAAGCTGGAAACAGCTTAATTTGTCTCCCACAACCATCCTAGTATTTGCTCTGTTGCTTCTCTAATCCCTCTCCTTGAAAGTACTTCAACTAAATAGAGTTTTACCAATTCCTTTCAGGTATTAGATCAATTTCAATTTCAGACTTTAAAAAGTGATTCTTTAGGAGATGTGCATTGAATGATCCAAGAGTGAAGTGTTGTGATGTCTGAGGCTCACTTTCAAATAGTTCAGCCAAACCAGGTCACACACACACACACACACACGCACCCCACAATGTCAAACATTTTTGAATCTAAGTGGTGAGTACATGGCTTTATTGCATTATTCTTTCGACTTTTCTGTGAGTTTGAAAATTCTTATCAAAAGTTGGCTAAGGGCTTCCCTGGTGGCGTAGTGGTTAAGAATCCGCCTGCCAATGCAGGACACATGGATTTGATCCCTGGTCCGGGAAGATCCCACATGCCACGGAGCAACTAACCCCTGTGCCACAACTACTGAGCCTGCGCTCTAGAGCCTTCAAGGCACAGCTACTGAAGCCCACACGCCTAGAGCCCCTGCTCCGCAACAACAGAAGCCACCGCAATGAGAACCCGCGCACAGCAATGAAGACCCAACGCAGCCATAAATTTAAAAAAAAAAAAAAAAGTTGGCTAAAAAAGAAACTGTTTTTGCCAAGTTAAAAAATAAGCCCAGTCCCATCGAAGTAAGAATATTCACCTCCCATCCAACATAAGTGTCTCCTATTCAAGCTGACCCAGTTTCACGTGGTGGGAAAGGCAGGCGGCGGCAGGTGGGCGGTCTTGGAGGGTGCCCTGGCTCTGTTTGGTTCGCCTCCTCTCCCACTGCTAGCCGCTGCTTTCCGGCTCCTTCGGTCCAAGAGGGAAGGAGGGATGAAAAGAAACTGTTAAGGGCTCCTTGATGATGGGACTGTCACGCACGTGGGGTGCGCAGGTGAGTTAGCCCCTCCACAAACTGCCTGCACCCTTTCCTGACACAGGTCACACCTGCTCCGCTGCCCTCTCACACCCTGCCCGGTCCTCCCGCAAAGCCGCTTTCTGTGGGGTCGCCTCGTGCCCGCAGGCAGCCTCCCCGGGTGGGGTCCTGTCGAGATTGCTCTAGCTCAGCTCTCTTCCTGAATGTCCACTTTGGCCATGGGAATTTGGCTCCTGCCCTGCCAGTGGTGGCACGCAGGTCACCCCCGCTGCAGCCCTCTGTCCTTCATCCTGCCAGTCTTGACGCTGTTGCAGGTCTCTGGTCCCTTGCTCTCCCCTTGCCCTGCCCTGGTAGCAGCAGTGGCAGGTTCCTGAGTGTCAGCGGCTCAGCAGTGAGGGTGGGGATGAGGTGCCAGGGTCCCCTCTGGCGACCCCCTGTCCTCCAAGCAGTGGTCCTGAGTCCCCCTCATCTGGCTTGAGGAGTGTTTTTTTGGGGGGTGTGTGTGTAAGCCCTTCTCCCTCCTGGGCTGACAACTCTCTAGGAAGAAATTCTCATTTGGAACAGTCTGTTTTGAATTTCTCAGCCTCTTTCCCATGGACTGGGCTGAGGTAAAGGGCTAGGTTTTGTAACCTCACAGTAAGTCCAGCACAGAGCCCTGAGGGCAGGAAAGGTCCAGTTCGAGGTCCCGTCCCCTCTATTTACTTGTTACAGTCTCTGCAGAAGGCCAGCACAGACCAGGGAACAGTTTTATTACGGTCTATCAGTTGAAGGCGAAGCCAACAGCAGCCAGGGTTCAGTAGGGCAGGGGAGTGGATACACGAATCAAGAGTTCACAGCAAAGAAGCCAGATGGGCCCAGATCCCTGGTCCCGCCCAGACTCAGCCTCACCCCTGTTCCTCCCACCCCGGCAGAACTGGCTAGACGTAGTCTTAACTTTTGCTGAGTTGAGTCAGCTCAACCTGGAGGGTTAACATGGAAAGGAAAATAGTCCAGAAAGCAAAGGCTAAGCAGAGAGTGGGTGAGTACGTGTGCACGCATGCTTGTGCACACGTGTGAGTCAGTGTGTGCATGTGTGTGCATGTCCCGCACTCGTGTGTGTGGTGGCTAGCTTGCAGGGTCTGTGGTGGGGCCGGCAGAGGAGGTGGATTTGAGAGGTAGTGAATGTTTGCTGTGGGTGTGTAAGGGCAGATACAAATGAAAAATAAGAAAGAAAAGAGTTTAATTCTCCCTGTAGAAAAAAAGGGAAGAGACTTTTCGTCTCTTTTCAGTTTAGAAACCTTATAATTGTAGGCTTTGCCTCTTTGAAATGTATGTAAATATTTTCAAAAGCTAAATAAGCCTCTTGCCAGTTTACCATCCCAGGAACGTTTCCTCAGGGATGCGCAGCTCTCTCTCTGAAATGGATCATCCAGAAACTCATCTCCCACTTTCTGTGGGAAAGCAGGAGCCTAACTTGAGCTGGTGCCGGGCCCCAGGTTGCAAACCTACCTCTGGAGGTAGGTATTTTTCCTCGGCATAAAGGCAATTAACAAACACAGGTGGCTACTGTAATTGCCAGGCAAATGTACATGACAGTGGTGCTGTCCAATCCTTTTGCTGGAGGACTAGCTGTGGTTGATCTTGAGATGTGTACGACGTGTCGTTATCTGCCTGGCTCTATGAAAGGGTGAGAGTTCTTTGTAACCTCGTAGCGGATAGCCTGTTCTGTGCAGCACATTCTGGTCGAATGCTAATTCACTATAAAAAGGTTCTTTCCCTCTTAATTTTTCGGAGAGGTTTTCTGGCTTGGCAGGAGATTTTGCCCCTAGTTTGTATTTCCCCAGCAGGTGTCTGGGCGCCCTCCATTTTTTTTGGTACATGCGTGTGCGTCTTTACCAGACAGAGAGGTGGCAGCAAGTCTCCCGGCCTGGGTCTCCTGGACCACTGGGGCTGCCTTGGGCCAGCCATCCTGGAGGCATCTCTCTGAGAAGGGGGTGAGGGGCTCGCCGCCCAGGGAAAGGGGACGCAGTCTGAGGATTCACAGCGACGGCTGCTGACCCTCGGCAGGCCTGGGGCCCTGGACAACAGCCGCGTGTGGAATCTCAGAGTCCTCGGGGCCCACGGTGGGGCTCTGGGGTGGGCGCTCTGCCCCAGCCGGGGCTCCGAGCCCCGCGGCCCCGCCCGCATCCGGCCCCGCGCCGGGCTGGCTCAACAGCGACGCCGTGTGGCCGAGAGAGGCAACGGCGGCTGGCCTGCGGCTTCTCTCTACCCAGCGCCAGGAAGCCAGACTGACCGCCGCCCTCCTGACAGCATCAACCTCTGGGAGAAAAGAACGATAGTAAGGCAACCGGGGGCTTGATGAACTGATTGGGAAAAAAAAAATAGGAGCTATCATCTAATATTTCCCGAACACCAACGAGTTATAATGCAACAGGCATCCCCGAGCCCTGCTTCATCCCTGATCCACACCTGGGTAGGGGTCAGGGGTAGGGAGGGTCTTAGATTTGGCAGCAGGGTGTCGTTTCCCACATTACTTAATAATAAAGACGTTGACTGTTTAGTGGCTTGTCTCTTAGGCTGTGTCAGAATGTCCCTGAGACAAAATGGCAGCATCGGAGCAGCTGCAGTGAAGCATCTCACACCCAGTGGCTGCATCACAAGTTCAGGCGCTCCCGGGTGGCTCCTCCTCACCCCCATTCCCCCTCCGTAATATCTGGTTCTTTCTCTGTCGTTTCCCAGGAAGCACCTTTCACACAGAGAGTCAGGGAAGTGGTGCCCCTGATTGTGTAATGTGGTGGACCCTGGGAACACGGGCAAGTGAGGGCTGGACCCACCCAAGGGAGAGGGTTCCTCTGATGTGTCCAAAGGTTCCAGCTCTAGAGGGCAGGTGTTCATGACACAGGGATGGTACATGGGTCATTCCTTGGGTACCAATTCCTGTCAATTAGCACACGTGGGGAAGGATTCCATCACGATGCCTGGGTTCAGTGGGTAAATGTGGCTGATTGATTACTGTATGTTTCCTACTGTTGCTGCAGCAAATTACCACAAACTTGGTGGCTTAAAGCAACACAGATGTATTATCTTCCAGTTCTGGAGGTCAGAAGTCCAAAATGGGTCTCACTGGGCTTAAATCAAGGTGTCAGCAGGGCTGCATTCCTTCTGGAGGCACTAAGGGAAAATCTGTTTTCTTGTCTTTTCCAGCTTCTAGAAGCCGGCTGGCTTGTGACCCCTTTCCATCAATTGCATTGCTCTGACTTCTGTTTCCATGATAACATCTTCTCTGACTCAAATGCCTCCTTCTTATAAGGACTCTTGTGATTACACTGAGGCGACACAGATCATTCTGGATAACCTACCCATCTCAAGATTGGCAAAATCCCTTTTTTCCATGTAAGGTAATGAAATGGAGCAGGACCCTATCATCCTCCCCCCCCCCCCGCCGCCCCCATGCCCTCCGCCTGCCTTTTGTCTGTGGAAAAACTTTAGCCAAAGAATAAGTTTAATCAGAGAAGTGAGAAAATGCAGAAACAAAGGAAAATAGTCCAACAAGACTAAGTAAGAATAGTTTAGTCAAAGATCTTCAGTTCCCTCTCAAGGGCTATAGGTAATATTCTGAGCCGTATCCTGGGAGCTGCCTTGTAGATACTGAAAACCCTCACCAGGTGGAAGAAGTTAACTACGTGATGACCAGAGTGTACCCATGACGTAAGCTGCCACAATTCCAAGAATTGTCCTCAAAGAACTGGGAACAAATTGACCCTGGAACTGAAGATTAACTGTACTTGAAACAATCAAGATGACGCTGGTCAGACCACTGATGACCAATTGCAAGATGACTTTCGGAGCTGACTGTGCTGTTTCTGCATGTAGCCCCCTCCCTCTGCCTATAAAAGCTCTTGCCCACTGGTTGTATGTGTGTGGGAGGTGGAGTCTGCCCCTCCCTTCCGCCCCGGTTGCCAACATCCAAAATAAAGCAAACTTTCCTTTCCACCAACTTTGCCTCTTTATTGGCTTTTGAGAGGTAAGCAGCCAAACCCCACTTTCAGTTACAGTAACATATTCACAGGTTCTGGGGATTAGGATGTGGACTCCATGGGGGGAACATTATTCTGTCTAGCACAATTACCATAGTCTGTATCTTGGTTTGGGTTCCCCCGTAAGCATGCTGATCCTGAGACAAAGGTCTGAGTGCAAGTGGTTTATTAGGAGGTGATCCCAAGACACCCAGTAGGGCAGTGGGGAAGTGACATAGGGAAGGGAAGGGGTCCATAAAGTGTGTGTCATCGAGCCAGATGCCCTTGTGGACCACTGGAGCTGGACCTCGCTGGGGAACTGAGGGACACAGCATGGAGCACACGCCTGAGTCACCCCTGCACCCCGGCCGGGGGAGCTGGGGCATTCTTCCCTGTACTCTGGTCAACCATGGGTCGAGGGCTATTGTACGGTAGTTAATTCCCCTGCACTTCCAGTCTGCCATACTTGGGCAGAGCAGGATCTGGTGGCCAGGAAACCCGTTAGCAAAGAGTTGCAGGTTCTCAGCAACAGGAAGTCAGGCTGTCAATCACTAAAATGGTAAAGGCCAATGGGATGTGGTCTGGGAGTTGATGGTCTCTGCCGGCCCGTCACAGGTATAGGGGGAGGGTGTGGTGGCAGCATAGCAGGTCCCTGTCCATCTCTATATTGACAGGACTCCTGGAGGGGCATGTAGCCAGGGCCATCGGGCAGTCAATCCACCTGCTTTGCTCAACAGGTGGGAGGATAGGCAAGGGCAGGCAACCATCCCCTCCCTCAGCCTGTTCACAGCCACATTCTCCTCGGACCTCCTGTGAAATAGAGAGCCCTGTTATGACTTTTTCTCACTTGCAAGTCAGGGTGAAAAAGTTTCCCTTCCAGGACCCAGGGGAGAAGGGAGGGAGTTGGGGCGGGGAGGATATTGCAGAGAGAAGTGTGAAGAGGTTGTATTGCCGGTGTATGAATGGCATTTACTGAGAGCCTACTAAGCTCTCTCTGTCTGCATGTATCTAATTTCCACAGCAACTCTTCTTCCTCATCTTCTCCTTCCCCACCTCCTTCTTCTCTACTTTATTGTTAGAACTGCCCTTTCATCCACTTTAGAATTAAAACACACACGGATGCACATACAAACACCATCATGACTTATTTCTTATGGAAATGTTCAAACATATACTAAGATCACCCAGTTTCAACAGCTATTAACAGTTTGCAAATTTTGTTTCACCTATATCCTCTCCCACCCAATACCTTATCATTTCTTAAAGGACAACTTAAAAACATTACAAACATAAGAAGGATATGATCTGAAAATAAAGAACAGTCCTTTAAATGGAAGAATTCTAGATTAAATAGGAACTTTAAAATGTCTTATTCTTTCTTATTTTAATGCATCCAGTTGTGAACTTTGTCTTGAATCAGCGTTTGAGAACCACTTGTTAAATCCATTGTGCTAATTGTACAGATGAGGGAACCAAGACCCAGAGAGAGAGGGGATTGGCTAAGATCATCCAGAGAGGAACAGCAGGGCAGACCAAAGGTCCTCCTTGGCACATAGGTCCATCTGAAGCAAGACTATGAAAATCTATTTTTTCCCTGGAAAAGAGAAAAAATCAGGAAATGGCCCATGATAGTATCAGAGCTTGACCCCCTGTGGGTGTAAACATTTATCATGGAATTGTGGTGTTGGGAACTGTATCAGTTATCTACTGCTGGGTAACAAACAACTCCAAAACGTGGTGGTTTAAAACAACAGCCATTTATTTGACTCCTGAGTTTGTGGGTCTTCCTGATCTGATCTCTGCCTGGCTTGCTCAAGTGGATGTGGTCAGCTGGTGGGTCAGTTGGCAGGCTGGTTGGTCTAACAGAAGGTCCCTCAGCTGGTTTGGCTCACCTCTGCTCTGGTGGTCTCTCATTCTTATAGGAAACAAGTGAGCCTGGGCTGCCAAAGAGCAGCAAGAGGGAAACCCTATGAGCAAGTACCTTTCAAGCTTCTGCTTGTGTCATGATTGGTAATATCTCCTTGACCAAAGCAAGTCACAGCCAAGGGGTGGAGAAATAGATTACACCTCTCAATGGGAAGACCATGTCACATTACAAGAGAATAGATGCAATGTATGAATTTTGGGAGGACACAAACATTCAGCCCACAACACACGGGAACCATAGAGGGTGTCTGTACATGGAATTAGACTGGTGTATTAGTTTCCTGAGGCTGCTGAAACAAATTGCAATAAACTATGTGGCTTAAAACAACAAACATTTATTTTTTAATTTTTGTTTTGTTATTGAAGTATAGTTGACTTGCAATGTTGTGTTCGTTTCTGGTATACAGCAAAATGATTCAGTTATACATATATGTATATTCTTTTTCATATTCTTTTCCATTATGGTTTAATCACAGGATATTGAATATGGTTCCCTGTGCTATACAGTAGGACCTTGTTTATCTATCTTATATATAATAGTTTGTACCTGCTAATCCCGAACTCCCAATCCAACCCTTCCCCACTCCCCTCCCCCTTGGCAACCACAAGTCTGTTCTCTATGCCTGTGAGTCTGTTCTTGTTTCGTAGGCAAGTTCATTTGTGTTGTATTTTCGATTCCACATATAAGTGATATCATGTGGTGTTTGTCTTTCTCTTTCTGACTTAACTTTACTTAGTATGATCATCTCTAGGTCCATCCATAGAAATTTATTCTCTTACAGTTTTGAAGGCCAGCAGTATGAAATCAAAGTGTCGGCAAGGCCACACTGCCTCTGGAGTCTGTAGGGGAAAACCAGTTCTTTGCCTTTACCAGCTTCTGGTGCCTCCTGGCATTCTTCGACTTGAGGCTGTATCATTCCAATCTCTGTCTCCTCCTCTTCTGTCTGTGGAATCTTCCTCCTTCTCACTCTTTTAAGGACACTTGTCCCCCTGGACAACCCAGATATGCCCTTCCTCTCAAAATCCTTAACCACATTTTTAGTCATATAAGGTAATATTTACTCTTTTATCATATAAGGTAATTTTGACAGGCTTTGAGGATCAGGATGTAGACATATCTTTTTGGGAGCTACTATTCAGTCGAAGATGATTTTGGAAAACTGGATTTACCTAGCTCAGTTTAGTAAGAGTGGAAGTAGAGGGTACAGGTGAGTACGTGAGCAGGTGCTAGGAAAGTTCAAGAGGGAGTAGGTTCGTCATGAACCTGCTGATGGCTGTTAAGAATGTGAGTCAGGAACTTTCTTTAATGGAGGAAAGCACACAGACTCAAAAATGCATGCTTCATCACTTTGCTGCCTCATCCATCCCCTTAATTTCCACAGCATCAGAGGGAACTCCAAACTTCAGCCTCCAAAGTACACATTTCACATCCTTCCACAGACCCAGATTCCCATGGAACATAATCTATTAGCTATTTATTACCTTGTAACAAATCACCCTCCAACTTAGTGGCTTAAAACACATGTTTAGTAGTTCACAGTTTCTGTGGGTCAGGATTCTGGACCTGGCTAAGCTGGGTGCCTCTGGCTCAAGTTGTCTTATGAAGTTGCAATCAAGCTGCCGGCTAGGACTGGGGTCTTATCTGAAGACTCTACTCAGGGCAGGGCATCTGATTCTATGTGGTTGTTGTGAGGGAGCCTTTCCACATGGTCACCTCACAACATGGCAGGTGGCTTCCTCCACAATGAGTGAGAGAGAGAGAGAGAGGGAGGGAGAGAGAGAGGGGTTAAACGGACATCAAGAGCCTCAGCAGGGTTTTGAGTTAGATGGCATTATCCCCTCCTCCCTTTGTTTTTCTAGATGAAATAGGGCTTGGAGAAGTTAAAAAGGTTTCTTAAGTAAACACAGACGGTAAGCCAGCATTCAAACTCAGGTCTACACAGTTCCACCTCCTAGATGTGCCCTTTCCATTGGGCCACGATGATTCTTGAGGGGAGAGAAGATTGTATGAGGGACTCTCAGCTTCTTCTCCACTCAGTTGACTCCTGTGTTAGTCTCCCAGGGCCACTGTAACAAAGTATCACGAACTGTGTGCTTTAAAACAACAGAAATTGTCTCACAGTTTAGGAGGCTAGAAGTCCAAACTCAAGGTGTCAGCAGGGTTGGTTCCTTCTGAAAGTTCTTAGGGAGGGTCTGTTCTCTCTCCTAGCTCCTGGTAGCCCCAGACATTCCTTGGCTTGTAGATGGATCACTCCCATCCTCCGTCTTCACGTGACATTCTCCCTGTGTGTCTGTGTCTTCTTATAAGAACACCAGTCATATAGGGTTGGGGGCCCACCTTACTCCAGTAGGACCTCATGTTAACTAAATACATCTGCAATGACCCTTTTTCCAAGTAAGGTCACATTCTGCAGTACTGGGGATAAGACTTCAGCCTATCTTTTTTTGGGAGGACATAATTCAACATAATGGACTCCCAGTGAATGGAAAAGAGTAGCATTTAGGACCCCTGGGCTCAGGTTAGTTAGAAAAACGACTTGTGTTTTACCAAATAAAGGAGGAATTTGAAGTTGTTGATTCAGCTTGACATTTTAAAAAACTTTTTGACTCTAGGGTTTGCCTGACAGGTTAAAGGCTCTCCGTTTTAGCCATAGGAGGGATTTAACTGGGCTGCCACACATGGCAATCATTCCACCTGGGCCCTTCTTGGCCCTTGAAGCTGGAGGGGCAATTCCTTTAGTAGTTGTTCCTGTCATAAAATACTGAGCTGTTGCCTGGGCATACTGGGAGGAGGGGATGTCCCTAGGACTCCTGGGGATGACTTATTCCAAGGTGGCTCTAAAGCCTCTTGGGTAGTGGCCTTTTGGGATGAGGGACTGATGGCACCTACATGCCTGGAGGGTGCTGGAACGCTGTGGACACTTTCTCTTCCCTCTCTACCCTCCCTCCAGCCCTGTCAGTGCTTTGACTCAACGATTATGTCAAGTACCAGATCATTCCACTAGAGGGCTGTAGAGCACAGTGTTAGGAGTTTGGGATCGGAAGGCAGTTCCTTAAGTTTGTCTCTTCCCTTCCAGGTGAGTGGAATGCAGACAGGAGAGTGAATCATTTTGGATCATGATGAGGAAGACAACATCCTAGGGACAGCGGAGGAGCAAGCTGGGGCCAGTAGCAATATAACACATATAACACGACGGTTAAGAACAGGTTCGACCATGGCTCACGGGCCCAGCTGCTCCGCGATATGTGGGCTCTTCCCGGACCGAGACACGAACCCGCGTCCCCTGCATCGGCAGGCGGACTCTCAACCACTGCGCCACCAGGGAAGCCCCAAGAACAGGTTTTTAGACTCAGAGAGAACAGACTTATGGTTGCCAGGCGTGGAGGGGAGGTGGGGGAGGGATGGATTGGGAGTTTGGGATTAGCAGATGCAAACTATTGTGTACAGAATGGATAAACAACAAGGTCCTACTGTATAGCACAGGGAACTATATTCAGTATCCTGTGATAAACCATAATGAAAAGAATATGAAGAAGGAGGTACATATATGTATAACTGACTCACTTTGCTGTACAGCAGAAACTAACACAACAATGTAAATCAACTATACTTCAATAAAATAAATTAAAAAAAAGAACTTAGATTTTTGTTTGTTTGTTTTTGGAGGTAGGCTGCCTGGGTTCAAAAGTGGAGGGAAAGGACACATCTCTTCCCTTTAAAGACAACGTAGAGGTTGTGCACATTGTAATGCTCACATCCCACTGTCCAGAAAACACTGCTGCTAAGGATTCATATGGCCAGACTCTTCTGCAAGGGAGGCTGTGAAATGTAGCCTTTCCTCTGGCCAAAATTCTGTATTATGGAAGAAGGGAAAAATGGACATTGGCAGTTAATTAGCAGTTTTGACCACAAATCCTCAAACCAGCTTAGGTTAATTAATCTGGATTATAAATGGACTGATTTTTGGTTAGAGAAGGAGACTTCCAAGGTGACTGAGATCCAAGCTTCTGGCTTAGCTTCCTTCTTTTGTTTGTATTTTAACTTAATTTGTTACATCAAGAAGATTTTTGGATATTACAACCTGGATCCAACCCCAGTGATGTTCTTTTAGAATCCTCTTTGGCTGGTGTCCTGTCACTACGATTATGCTGAACTGGTCTCTTAGCATTATTATTATTTTTAAAATTTATTTATTATCTTTTTTTTTTTTTTGCGGTATGCAGGCCTCTCACTGTTGTGGCCTCTCCCGTTGCGGAGCACAGGCTCCGGACGCGCAGGCTCAGCGGCCATGGCTCACGGGCCCAGCTGCTCCGCGGCATGTGGGATCTTCCCGGACCGGGGCACGAACCCGTGTCCCCTGCCTCGGCAGGCGGACTCTCAACCACTGTGCCACCAGGGAAGTCCTCTTAGCATTATTAAAGACTTTGTTTGCCCTATTAACATCTTTTTTTAGATGCCCTATTAAAGTCTTTTTTAACACTCAACTTTTTTCAAATGACCATCTTTCCCCCTTATTCTTTCCATCTGCTTCTTCCTTCTCCTCGTCCTCCCTATTCATCTTCTTGAGGCTGAATGATTTCAACACTGCAAAAGAGAGCCCCTATAAAATGGTCTGTAGGCTTTTTAAGCATTGCTCTAGTATTTTGACAGCATCTTACTTTCATAAATCTTTTTATTGTTTTTTCTTGTGTCTGTATAATTTTTTTCTGCTCTGTCTAATTTGCTGTAATTTCCATGTCTGTATAATTGTTACTTCCTTCCTCTGCTAACTTTGGTCTTAGTTTGTTCTTCTTTTTCTAGTTCCTTGATGTGTAAAGTTAGGTTGTTTATTTGAGAATTTTCTTTTTTCCTAATGTAAGCATTTATTGATATAAACTTCCCTCTTTGAATTGCTTTTGCTCAGTCCCATAGGTTGTTATGTTGTGGTTCCATTTTTATTTGTTTCAAGATCTGTTTTGATTTCTTCTTTGACCCACTGGTTGTTCAGGAGTATGTTGTGTAATTTCCACATATTTGTGAGTATTCCAGATTTCTTCTTATTATTGATTTCTAGCTTCATGCCACTGTTGTTGGAAAAGTTTCTTAGTATGAGTTCAATTTTTTTAACTTTACTAAGACTTGATTGTGACCTATCATATGATTTATCCTGGATAACGTTCCATGTATGCTTGAGAAGAAAGCATATTCTAGTGCTGTTGGATGGAATGTTCCGTATATGTCTGTTTGGTCCATTTTGTCTCATAGTTCAATTCTAATATTTCCTTATTGATTTTCTGTCTGGATAATCTATCCATTATTGACCTTGTGATAGTGAAGTCCCCTACTATTATGATATTATTGTCTATTTCTCTCTTCAGATCTCTTCAAGTCTGTTATATGTTTAGGTGCTCTGATATTGGGTGCATATATATTTATGACTCATATCTTCTTGATGATATGACCCCTTTATCACTATATTTTGATCTTCTTTGTCTGTTGTTACTGTTTTGGCTTAAAGTTTATTTTGTCTACTATAAGTATAGATATCCCTGTTCTCTTATGATTTCCACCTGCATGGAGTATCTTCTTCTATCCCTTTGCTTTGAGCCTATGTGTGTTCTTAAAGCTGAAGTGAGTCTCTTGTAAGCATCAGGTACTTGGGTCTTGGTTTTTTTGTTTTGTTTTGTTTTAATCCAGTCAGCCACTCTATGCCTTTTGATTGGAGAATAAATCTATTTACATATAGAGTAATTATTCATAGTTGAACACTTACTAATGACATCCTATTAATTGTTTTCTGGCTTTCTGTAGTCTCTGATTCCTTTCTCCCTCTTTTTCTGCTTTCTTTAGTGAATTGATGATTTTTCATAGTGGCAAGCTTTGGTATCCTTCTCTTTATCTTTTGTGAATCTGTTGTAGCTTTTGCTTTATGCTACCATGGGGCTTATATTAAACTACTTATAGATACAACAGTCTATTTCATGCTGATAAAAACCTGACTTTGCATACAAAAACTATCCTTTTACTCCCCATTTTATGTGCTTGATTCACAATTTACCATTTTTTATATTGTGTAATCATAAACAAATGATTGTAGCTATTTCTATTTTGTCTCTTGTTCTTTGCCTTTAAATCTGAATTAAGTAGTCAACACACCACCATATTACAGTATTAGAGTATTTGAAATTTGACTATATACTTATCTTTGCCAATGTGTTGAATATTTTCATATATATTCATGTTACTAGTTAGTGTCCTTTCATTTCAGCTTGAAGAACTCCTTTCAGCATTTCTTGTAAGTCAGGTTTGTGGTGATGAACTCTCTCAGCTTTATTTCATCTGGGATAGTCTTTATTTCTTTGGGTAACTGTGCCAGATAGAATATTCTTTGTTGGCAGTATTTTTCTTTCAGGGCTCTGAATATATCATCCCTCTCACTACTGGCCTCTAAGGTACCTGCTGAGATATTCACTGATCACCTCATGGGCGTTTCCCTTGTAATTTACAAACTTCTTTTCTGTTGCTGCTTTTAGGATTCACTCTGTTTTTAACTTTTGACAGTTTTATTATAATGTGTTTTATAGAGGATCTCTTTAGATTGAGTTTAAATGTTTAGTGATCTATGAGCTTCATGAACTTGGATATCCAAATGTCTCCACAGATTTGGGAAGTTCTCAACTATTATTTCATTAAATAAGTCTTCTGCCCCTTTCTTCCTCTTTTCTCCTTCTGGAACATCAATAATTGGCAAATTGTTCCTTTTGATGGTAGCCCACAGATCATGTAGGCTTTCTTTACTCTTTTTTATTCTTTTTTCTTTGTTCTCCTCTGATTAGATAATTTCAAAGTTATTGTCTTTTAGCCCACAGATTCTTTCTTCTGCAAGATCCATTTTGCTGTTGATGCTCTCTATTGCAATTTTCATTCCATGCACTGTATTCCTCATTTCTAGAATCTGTATGGTACTTTCTTTGTGATTTTCATCTCTCTCTCTCTTTTTTTTTTGGCTGTGCTACACAGCCTGTGGGATCCTAGTTCCCTGACCACGGATCAAACCTGAGCCCCTGGCAGTGAAAGTGCAGAGTCCTAACCCCTGGATGGCCAGTGAATTCCTGATTTCCATCTCATTTTTATTTATTTGTTTGTTTGTTTGTTTATTATTATTTCTATTTTTTAACCATCTTTTCTTTTTAGGGCTATAACATAAATTAATGCTTTTTAAAAATCTTTATTGGAGTATAATTGCTTTACAGTGGTGTGTTAGTTTCTGTTTTATAAAAACAGAATCAGCTATACATATGCATATATCCTCATATCTCTTCCCTCTTGCATGTCCCTCCCTCCCACCCTCCCTATCCCACCCTTCTAGGTGGTCACAAAGCACTGAGCTGATCTCCCTGTGCTATGCGGCTGCTTCCCACTAGTTATCTATTTTACATTTGGTAGTGTATATATGTCCATGCCACTCTCTCACTTTGTCCCAGCTTACCCCTCCCACTCTCTGTGTCCTCAAGTCCATTCTCTAGTAGGTCTGTATATCTAATCTCATCCTGCCCCTAGGTTCTTCATGACCTTTTTTTTTTTTTTTTTTTTTTTAGATTCCATATACATGTGTTATTATATGGTATTTGTTTTTCTCTTTCTAACTTCACTCTGTATGACAGACTCTAGGACCATCCAACTCACTACAAATAACTCAATTTTGCTTCTTTTTATAGCTGAGTAATATTCCATTGTATATATGTGCCACATCTTCTTTATCCATTCATCTGTCGATGGACACCTAGTTTGCTTCCATGTCCTAGTTATTGTAAATAGTGGTGCAGTGAACATTGTGGTACATGACTCTTTTTGAATTATGGTTTTCTCAGGGTATATGCCCAGTAGTGGGATTGCTGGGTCATGTGGTAGTTCTATTTTTAGTATTTTAAGGAACCTCTATACTGTTCTCCATATGGCTGTATCAATTTACATTCCCACCAACAGTGCAAGAGTGCTCCCTTACATGTAAAAGTATGAGATTAGATCATTCCCTAACACCATACACAAAAATAAGCTCAAAATGGATTAAAGACCTAAATGTAAGGCCAGACACTATAAAACTCTTAGAGGAAAACATAGGCAGAACACTCTATGACATAAATCACAGCAAGATCCTTTTGGACCCACCTCCTAGAGAAATGGAAATAAAAACAAAGATAAACAAATGGGACCTAATGAAACTTCAAAGCTTTTACACAGCAAAGGAAACCATAAACAAGACCAAAAGACAACCTTCAGAATGGGAGAAAATATTTGCAAATGAAGCAACTGACAAAGGATTAATCTCCAAAATTTATAAGCAGCTCATGCAGCTCAATAGCAAAAAAGCAAACAACCCAATCCAAAAATGGGCAGAAGACTTAAATAGGCATTTCTCCAAAGAAGATATACAGACTGCCAACAAACACATGAAAGAATGCTCAACATCATTAATCATTAGAGAAATGCAAATCAAAACTACAATGAGATATCATCTCACACCAGTCAGAATGGCCATCATCAAGAAATCTAGAAACAATAAATGCTGGAGAGGGTGTGGAGAAAAGGGAACACTCTTGCACTGCTGGTGGGAATGTGAATTGATACAGCCACTATGGAGAACAGTATGGAGGTTCCTTAAAAAACTAAAAATAGAACTACCATATGACCCAGCAATCCCACTATTGGGCATATACCCTGAGAAAACCGTAATTCAAAAAGAGACATGTACCAAAATGTTCATTGCAGCTCTATTCACAATAGCCCGGAGATGGAAACAACCCAAGTGTCCATCATCGGATGAATGGATAAAGAAGATGTGGCACATATATACAATGGAATATTACTCAGCCATAAAAAGAAATGAAACTGAGCTATTTGTAATGAGGTGGATAGACCTAGAGTCTGTCATACAGAGTGAAGTAAGTCAGAAAGAGAAAGACAAATACCGTATGCTAACACATATATATGGAATTTAAGAAAAAAAATGTCATGAAGAACTTAGTGGTAAAACAGGAATAGAGACACAGACCTACTGGGGGTGGGCTTGGGGATATGGGGAGGGGGGGCTGTGACGGGGCGGGGGAGAGGCATGGACGTGTATACACTGCCAGGTGTGGGGTGGATGGTTGGTGGGGGGTGGCCGCGTGGCATGGGGGGATCGGCTCGGTGCTTTGTGGCCGCCTGGAGGGGTGGGATGGGGAGGGTGGGAGGGAGGGAGACGCAGGAGGGAGGGGATGTGGGAACAGATGTATATGTATGACTGATTCACTTTGTTGTAAAGCAGAGACTAATAAAAAAAAAAGAAAAAACACGATTAACAGAATGAAAAGACAATCTACTGGGAAAAAATACTTGCAAATCACATATATGATAAGGATTTTATCTGGAATATATAAGGAAATCTTACATATAAAAAAATTTTTAACTAAAAAAAAAAAAAAAGAGTGCTCCCTTTTCTCCACACCTTCTCCAGCATTTATTGTTTGTAGATTTTTTGATGATGTCATACTGACTGGTGTGAGGGGACACCTCACTGTAGTTTTGATTTGCATTTCTCTAATGATTAGTGATGTTGAGCAGCCTTTCATTTGTTTGTTGGCCATCTGTATATCTTCTTTTTTTTTTTTAAATGATATTTAATTTATTTATTTATTTTTGGCTGTGTTGGGTCTTCGTTGCTGCGCGCGGGCTTGCTCTAGTTGTGGCGAGCGAGGGCTACTCTTCGTTGCGGTGCACGGGCTTCTCGTTGCTGTGGCCTCTCCTGTTGCGGAGCACGGGCTCTAGGTGCGCGGACTTCAGTAGTTGTGGCACGTGGCCTCAGTAGTTGTGGCTCACGGGCTCTAGAGCGCAGGCTCAGCAGCCATGGCGCAGGAGCTTAGTTGCTCTGCGGTATGTGGGATCTTCCTGGGCCAGGGCTTGAACCCGTGTCCCCTGCATTGGCAGGCGGATTCTTAACCACTGCGCCACCAAGGAAGCCCTGTATATCTTCTTTGGAGAAACGTCTATATAGGTCTTCTGTCCATTTTTGGATTGGGTTGTTTGTTTTATTGATATTGAGCTTCATGGGCTGCTTGTGAATTTTGGAGATTAATCCTTTGTCTGTTGCTTCATTTGCAAATATTTTCTTGTTTATGGTTTCCTTTGCTGTGCAAAAGCTTTTAACTTTCATTAGGTCCCATTTGTTTATCTTTGTTTTTATTTCCATTTCTCTAGGAGGTGGGTCCAAAAGGATCTTGCTGTGATTTATGTCATAGAGTGTTCTGCCTATGTTTTTCTCTAAGAGTTTTATAGTGTCTGGCCTTACATTTAGGTCTTTAATCCATTTTGAGTTTTTTTGTGTGTATGGTGTGAGGGAATGTTCTAATTTCATTCTTTTACATGTAGCTGTCCAGTTTTCCCAGCACCACTTATTGAACAAGTTGTCTTTTCTCCACTGTATATTCTTGCCTCCTTTATCAAAGATAAGGTGACCATATGTGCATGGGTTTATCTCTGGGCTTTCTATCCTGTTCTATTGATCTATATTTCTGTTTTTGTACCAGTACCACACTGTCTTGATTACTGTAGCTTTGTAGGATAGTTTGAAGTCAGGGAGCCTGATTCCTCCAGCTCCATTTTCTTTCTCAAGATTGCTTTGGCTATTCGGGGTCTTTTGTGTTTCCATACAAATTGGAAATTTTTTGTTCTAGTCCTGTGAAAAATGCCATTAGTAGTTTTATAGGGATTACATTGAATCAGTAGATTGCTTTGGATAGTATAGTCATTTTCACAATGTTGATTCTTCCAATCCAAGAACATGGTATATCTCTCCATCTGTTTGTATTGTCTTTAATTTCTTTCATCAGTGTCATAGTTTTCTGCATACAGGTCTTTTGTCTCCATAGGTAGGTTTATTCCTAGGTATTTTATGCTTTTTGTTGCAGTGGTGAATGGGATTGTTTCCTTAATTTCTCTTTCAGATTTTTCATCATTACCGTATAGGAATGAAGAGAGTTCTGTGCATTAATTTTTTATCCTGTTACTTTATATCCTTTTGAAATCCTTGTCATGCCTCTGTTGGCCTTTTGAACATCCTCTTTGGAGAAATAAATGTTTATCCAGTTCCTCTGCCCATTTTTAAATCACGTTGGTAGGGTTTTTTTTTTTTTGAAATATAGTTGGAGTACAATATTGTGTTAGTTTCAGGTATACAGAATAGTGATTTAGTATTTTTTTTAGATTTTTTTCCATTATAGGTTATTACTGAGTATAATTTCCTGTACTATACAATAAATGCTTGTTGGTTATTTATTTTACATATAGTAATGTGTATCTATTAATCCCATACCCTTAATTTGTCCCTCCCCACTCTTTCTCCCTTTTGGTAGCCATAAATTTGTTTTCTATATCTGTCAGTTTGTTTCTGTTTTTTTTTTTTTTTTTTTTTTTTTTTTTTTGCGGTACACAGACCTCTCACTGTTGTGGCCTCTCCCGTTGCGGAGCACAGGCTCCGGACACACAGGCTCAGCAACCATGGCTCATGGGCCCAGCCACTCTGCGGTATGTGGGATCTTCCCAGACCGGGGCATGAACCTGTGTCCCCTGCATAGGCAGGTGGACTCTCAACCACTGCGCCACCAAGGGAGCCCCCTGTTTCTGTTTTTTATATACATTCATTTGTATTATTTTTTAGATTCTACATATGACTGGTATCATATAGTATTTGTCTTTCTCTAACTTATTTCATTAAACATGATATTGTCTATGCCATCCATATTGTTACATATGGCAATCTTTCATTCTTTTTTTATGGCTGAATAATATATATATATATTCCACATCTTTTTAATCCAATCATCTGTTGGTGGACACTTGAGTTACTTCCATGTTTTGGTTCTTGTAAATAATGCTACTATGAACATTGGAGTGCATGTAACTTTTCCAATTAGAGTTTTGTGGGGTTTTTTTGGATATATATCCAGGAGTGGATTGCTGGATCATATGGGAGTTCTAATTTTAGTTTTATGAGGTACCTCCATACTGTTTTCCATAGTGGCTGCCCCAATTTACATTCCCACCAACTGTGTACAAGTGTTCCCTTTTCACCACATCCTTGCCAACATTTGTTAATTGTGGTCTTTTTCATGATATCCATTCTGACAGTTGTGAGCTAATACTTCATTGGAGTTTTGGTTGACATTTCTCTAATGATTAGCGATGTTGAGTTTCATTTCATTTGCCTTTTAGTCATCTGTACATCTTCTTTGGAAAAATGTCTATTCAAGTCTTCTACCCATGTTTTGTTTGGATTGTTTGTTTTCTATGTTGAGTATTATGAGCTGTTTATATATTTTGGATATTAACTCCTTGTCAGCTGCATCATTTGCAAATATTTTCTCCCATCTCGTAGATTCTCTTTTCGATTTGTTGATCAATTCATTTGCTGTGCAAAAGCTTTTAAGTTTGATCACATCCCATTTGTTTATTTTTGCTTTTATTTCTTTTGCCTTAGGAGACAGATTCAAAAAATATTGCTATGATTTATGTCAAAGAATGTTTTGCGTATCTTCTCTTCTAGGAGTTTTATGATGTCATGTCTTACATGTAGATCTTTAAACCATTTTGAGTTTATTTTTGTATATGGCATGAGGGAATGTTCTGATTTCATTGATTTACATGTAGCTGTCCAGGTTTTCTGGTACCACTTGTGGAAGAGATGGTCTTTTCTCCATTGTATATATGTTCTTACTTCCTTTGTCATAGATCAATTGACCATAGGTGCAGAGGTGTCAATGTCATGCTGTTTTGATTACTGTTACTTTGTAAATAGTATAGTCTGAAGTTGGGCAGTTATACCTGAACTTTGTTCTTTCTTCTCAGGGTTGCTTTGGCAATTTGGGGTCTTTTTTAGTTCCATATTAAATTTAGGATTATTTGTTCTATTTGTGTGAAAAATATCCTGTGTACTTTGATAGAAATTTCATTAAATCTGTAGATTGCTTTAGGTAGTGTGGGCATTTTAATACTAATGATTCTTCCAATTCAAGAGCATGGAATATCTGTCCATTTCTTCAAATCATCTTTGATTTCCTTTATCAAGGTTTTCTAGTTTTCAGCATATAGATATTTTAATTCCTTGCTTTTGTTTACACATAGATATTTTATTTGTTTCTTGGTGCAATTTTAAACATAATAGCTTTTTTTTACATTTCATTTCTAATATTTCTGTTCAAAATGCAATAGGTTTCTGTATATTAATATTGTGTCCTACAACCTTGCTGAATTCGTTTATTACCTCTAATAGTTTTTTGCTGGAGACTTTAGGGTTCTCTACAGAGAGTATCATGTCATCTGCAAATAGTGATAATTTTATGTCTTCCCTTCCCATTTGGATACATTTTATTTCTTTTCCGTGTCTGATTGCTGTGGATAGGACTTTCAGTACCATGTTAAATACAAGTGATGAGAGTGGGCATCTTGTCTTGTTCCTGAATTTAGCAGGAAGGCTTTCAATATTTCATAGTTGAGTATTATGTTGGCTGTAGGTGGGTTTGTCTTAAGAGGCCTTTATTATGTTGAGATATGTTCCCTCTGTACCCACTTTGATGAAAGTTTTCATAATGAATGGATGTTGAATTTTGTTAAATGCTTCTTCTTTGTTTATTGAGGTAATTATATGATTTTTTATCTTTCTTTTTGTCTATGTAGTGTATCACATTAATTGATTTGCCTATGTTTAACCATCCTTGTGATCCTAAATAAATCAAACTTGATCATGGTAAATGATCCATTTTATGTACTGTTGGATTTAGTTTGATAATATTTTGTTGAGGATATTTGCATCTATATTCATCAAAGGTATTGACAAGTAATTTTCATTTTTTTCTTGTCTTTGGTTTTGGCATCAGGGTAATAATAGCCTCACAGAATGAAGTTGGGAGTGTTACCTCCTCTTCATTTTTTGGTAAAGGTTTGAGAAGAATAGGTTTAATTTCTTCTTTATATGTCTGGTATAATTCCCCAGTAAAGCTGCCCAGTCCTGGACTTGTTTTGTTTTTTTTTTTTTTGGCAGGGAATTTTTCAAAATACAGATTCTACTTCACCTCTAGTAATTGGTCTGTTCAAATTGTCTGTTTCTTCTTGGCTCATTCTTGGCAGGCAGTATGTTTCTAGAAATTTATTCATTTCTTCTAGGTTGTCTAATTTGTTGGCATATAATTGTTCATAATATTCAATTCGGTTTTTTTTTGGTATTTCTGTGATATCAGTTGTTATTTCTCCTCTTCCTTTCTCATTTTGTTTATTTGGGGCCTCTCCCTTTTATTGTTGGTGAGTCCAGCTAGAGGTTTGTCAATTTTGTTTATCTTTTCAAAAAATTAGTTCCTTTGATTTTTACTACTGATTTTTAAGCTCTATTTTATTTATATGCTCACTGATCTTTATTATTTCCTTCCTTCTGTTGACTTTGGGCTTTGTTCTTTTTTTCCTGATTATTTTAGGTAGTAAGTTAAGTTGTTTATTTGAGATTTTTCTTGTTCCTTGATGAAAGCCTATACCGCTTTGAACTTCCATCTTAGAACTGCTTTTTCTGCAACCCATAGATTTTGTAAAGGTGTGTTTTCATTTTCATTGTTCTCAAGGTATTTTGTGATTTCCTCTTTGATTTGATTATTGACTCATTGGGTTTTTAATAACATGTTGTATAGTCTTCATATGTTTATTCTTTTCTGTTTTTTTTTCTGTAATTGATTTCTAAATAGTTTCATAGCATTGTGATCAGAAAACATGCTTCATATAATTTCTATCCTCTTAAATTTTTTGAGACTAGTTTGGTGACCTAGTATGTAGTCTATCCTAGAGAATGTTCCATGCATGCTTTAAAGAATGTGTATCCTGTTTTTTGTTTGTTTGTTTGTTTGTTTTTTGGATGTAGTGTCTTTTAGATATTAACTAAGTTCAATGGGTGCATTGTGTCATTTAGGACCTCTGTTGCTTTATTTATTTTCTCTCTGGATATTCTGTCCATTGATGTCAGTGGGGTTTAAAGTATCCTTACAATTACTGTATTATTGTCAGTTTCTCCCTTTATGTTTTTTAGTATTTTCTTTATATATTTAAGTGCTCCTATATTGGATGTGTGTATTTTTGTGTGTGTGTGTGTGATACACAGGCCTCTCACTGTTGTGGCCTCTCCCATTGTGGAGCACAGACTCCGGACGCACAGGCTCAGTGGCCATGGCTCACGGGCCCAGCCGCTCCGCGACATGTGGGATCCTCCCAGACTGGGGCACGAACCCGTGTCCCCTGCATCGGCAGGCGGACTCTCAACCACTACGCCACCAAGGAAGCCCTTGGTGTGTGTATTTTAACGAGTGTAATAATATCTCTTGTATTGATGCCTTTATCATTATATTATGCCCTTCTTTGTCTTTTTTTATGGTTATGTTTTAAAGTGTATTTTGTCTGATATGATTATTGCTACTCCCCCTCTCTTATCATTTCCATTTGCATGAAATATCTTTTTCCACACCCTTGCTTTCGGTCTATGTGTGTCTTTTGTCCTAATGTGAGTTCTGCATACTGATTCTTATGTTTTAATCCAATCAACCACTCTAGCTTTTGAGCTGAGTATTTAATTTGTTGACATTTAAAGTAATTGTTGATAGTATGTACTTACTGCCATCTTATTCTTTGCTTTCCAGTTGTTTTTGTAGTTCTTCTTTGTTCATTTCCTCTTTTTGTTTTTCCTTTTGTAGTTTGATGATTTTCTTTTGTTGTATGCTTGAATTTCTTTCTTTTTAGTTTTTGTGAATCTATTGTATATTTTTGATTTGTGGTTACCATAAATTTCATGTATATTGACCCATAACTATATCTTCTTTCCTTAACCTAGAGTCATTTAAGTTTAAAAATATTTTAAAAGACCTACATTTTATGCTCCTCCCTCACGTTTTGTGGTTTTGATGTCTTATTTATATCTTCACACTTATCCTTTTACTGTTTATTGTATTTATAATTGCCTTTATAATTTTAAAATTTTCTTTTAATCTACATATTGATTTTACTGAACTTCAACCCTTCCTATATATTTGCCTTTGCTATTGTGATTTTCTCTCTCCTATAGATTCTTGCTTCTTTTCTATTTAGAGAATACCCTCAATCGTTCATTTAATTTAGGCTTAGTATTGCTGAATTCTTTTAGCTCTTGCTTGTATGGGAAATTCTTTATTTCTCCTTCTATTTCAATGATGATCTTGCTTGGTAAAGTATCCTAGGTTGCAGGTTTTTCCCTTTCAGCCCTTCATATATATCACACCACTCCCTTCGGATCTGCAAAGCTTATGCAGGGAAATCAGCTCATAGCCTTATGTGGGTTCCCTTATAACTGACCCTTTGTTTTTCTCTTTCTGCCTTTAGAAGCCTCTCTTTATCATTTGTTTTTGCCATTTTAAATATCATATGTCTTGGTGTGGGTCTGTTTGAGTTCATCTTGTCTGGGACCCTCTGTACTTCCTGTACATGGATATCTGTTTCCTTCTTTAGGTTTGGAATGTTCTCAACTATCATGTCTTCAAATACATTTTCAATCCCCTTGTCTCTTTCTTCTCTTTCTGGAACCCCTGTTATGTGTAGGTTGACACTTTCTATATTTTCCCATAGATCTCGTATGTTGCTGTCATTTCTTTTTGTCTGCTTTCCTGACTGAGTGATTTCCATTTTTCTATTTTCCAGATCACTTATTCATTCTTTTGTGTCATTTAGTCATCTACTCACTGCTTCTATATTGTATTCAAATTATCTATTTTTTGGTTCGTATTTACAGTTTCTGGTTGCTTGCTACATTGATCTGCATTTTTATTGATAATCTTTCTTAATTCCTTTAGTGTTTTTATTGTCTCCTTTTTGAACTCAGGTTATAGTAGACTGGTGAGGTTTGTTTCATTATTTGCTCTTTTAGGTGATTTCTCTTGTTCTTTTAATTGGGAGTAGTTCCTCTGTCTTTTCATTTTACCTAACTTTCTTTATTTCTGTGAACTTAGGAAACACTACTTCAGTCTTGAAGGGGGGTTTTTAGGTTAAGAGTAAATCTGTGCAGACTTTGTGTGTCCAATGTCTTTGGTGCAAGGGCTGGTTTTCATATGGATGCCAACCATGTCTTTCCTCAGTGTGTACTTGTCCTCATCACCTTGATAGGTGGTGCAATTGGTTTGGGGATATCTAAAGCCTGTTCACAGTGTGATGTGGGAATTTCTTTCAGCTCCATGCCTGCCGTCACTCTTGGAGTAGAAGTTCTGAGGGTCAGGTTCCATCAGGTTTCATTACTCTTGAGTGCATGCCCTGCAAAACAAAGCGCAGTGTGGAAGCAACTGAGGCCCAAGCGCTCACAGAGGATAAAACCGCTGCCTGTGTAAGCGTTTGCAGCTCTGCTTGGATGCAACCCAATGTTGCATACTTTTCCTCATGTGTTTGTCCTAGATCTAGTACAAGGCTGGGGTGTTCATACCTGGCATTCACTAGGCTGGGGCTGAGGCTTGAGGCATTGTGGCTGCAGGAATTGAAGTGGCTGCACTGTCATTAGATATATGAGCTCCCCACCCATTTTCTCCCAGGACCTCTCTGCTCCAGATCCAGCACTAAGCTGTGGTGTGGAGTGAGGGTGTTCACCTCACTCAGATTGGGGGGTACAAAGAGGCAGTCACTGCCTGTGCAAAACTTGCTCTATCCTGATTGTTGCACAGCAGCAGGTGTGCTCTCCTTGCAAATAGTGTCAAGGCTTCTCAAACCCATCTATCTGTCCCAGCAGTTCTCCCAGCAAACAAGGGGGCTTATCTCCTCCACACAGGACCTTGGACTGGGATTCCCAGTCTGTGGCTCGACCAGCTGCTCCCCAGGGTGAGAGTCTACCCTTGCAAATCTTCTCTTATTTTCAGATCCTTATCAAGGGTGGGAGTTCTGGCTTTACAACTTTTTTCCATCCTAGCCAGTTATGTGAAAATCTTTCTTCCGAAGTAAATGGAAACATCTTCTGACAGTTTCCATTTAGTATTCAGTGAGAATTGTTCTACATGTAGATGTATTTTTGATGTTTTTATGGAGGTAGTTGAGCCCCATGTCCTCCTACCCTACTATCTTGATCCCTCACTTCTATAAGATAGTTTTAAATGACAGAATTTAAACAAAAGAAAACTGATTAACTGTTGCCAAATTTGGAAAGGAAATGATAGGAGCAAGGGCAGGTGGTATATTTATATCAGTACAACAAGAGAGATGCCTATGGAGAGGGAACTCTTTAGTATCTTGACTGTGGTGGTGGGCACGTGAAGCTATACAGATGATAAAACTATATGGTACTAAGTACACCACACACACACAAACACAAGTACAGGTAAAACTGACTGGGAAAATCTGAATAAGATCAGTAGATTTTATCACCCTCAAAAAATCTGTAGTAATATTATACTATAGTTTTGCAAATATTACTATTGGGGGAAACAGGGTGAAGTGCATGCAGTTTCTCATTATATTATTTCCTGCTACTGCATGTGAATCTGTAATAATCTCCTAAAGCATCTCAATTAAAAATATAAATGATTGGAATGTTATAGCATGCAAATTATAAGCATAAGAAACCTGGAATGTTTATATTAATATGAGAAAGTACATACTTGAAATCGAGGAGCATTACTAGAGATAAAGAAGCCAAGTTCATAATGAGAAAATGATCAATTCATCAGGATTCTGAACACTGGCACATAAATGATCCTTAATATATTCTGTAAATGAATAAATAAACCTGAGAAAACAAACCCTTATGTTAGCTTACCATTACCTTTTTCCTGTATCTTTATTTGAAGGAATTTAAAATTATTGTGAGGAGCTGGTGTGATTTAAACTAAAGCATAATATCAGTTATCGAAAGTTAGTAATGGCACGATATTTCACTTTGCTTTAATTAAAAACAAAGGATTGTATTTTTTAAATTATTGTAGTCTAAAGTCAGTATAAACCAGAAAAAACTTGCTTTCTCTTCTTTCCACAGGAAAATCATAAAGCTGTTCACTTCTGTGTGTCTCAAATTCCATTTTCTGGAAATGACTGAAGACCCTGGAGCAGGTTTGTTTTAGCTTGTTTAGAGAACGTGTACATGCCGAAGTCCAATATTGATTTTACAGAGTAACTGAGGAGAAGCACATTCAGAGAGTAAATCTTTAAACAGATTTAATGGTCATCAGATAGAAGTATCTTTGGTAAATTATTTTCTCTGTGACTTTACTACAAAAAGTAATACCTACTGATTCCAGCAGGACTGGGGAAACTGCTTCCACTGCTCTCTTGTAGTAGTGAGGTGATGGGACCCATTGATGAGAAACTGGTGTGAGGTCACATAGACTTAGTGTCACCTCTTCAGAATGACATTTGAGGAACTCCTGGATGAAATTGGTGGCCTGGGGAAATTCCAGATCCTTCCTCTGGTTTTAATTCTTCCTTCTTTCATGATAATAGTTTGTCATATACTGTTGGACAACATCACTGCAGCCATTCCTGGTCATTACTGCTGGGTCCACATCCTTGATAATGACACTGTCTCTGATAATGACACTGGGACCCTCAGCCCTGACGTCCTCCTGAGAATCTTCATCCTGTTGGATTCTAACTTGAAACCAGAGAAATGTCATCATTTCCTCCTCCCCCAGTGGTATCTCCTTCACCTGAATGGGACCTTCCCCAACATGACTGACCTGAATATGGAGCCCTGTGTGGGCGGCTGGGTGTATGACTGAAGCTCCTTCTCCTCCACCATCATGACTGAGGTAAAGGCCCTATTTACCTTTTTTTGAGTATATGGTCTGGGTGTTTAGAATAACATAAAATCAACAAGGTTCATGTCTTCAGTTACTGAGTAGATAGTGTAGCCAGCTCTCTTTCATTATTTTAGGAAAACTGATTACTTATCTATTTAATGCCAAACACATTACAATTGATGACAGCAAAATCAACAACTGGATATGAATTTTACTATCACTGAGCTTTAAATTTAATGTGAATATTGATGGTTGGATAAGTAAGTACTTGATATAAATTGTGGAAAATTATTCTTGGTCATTTGCTCTTAACCTAGTTGCAAATTATAAATATTTGTATTAATTTTTAAAAAATGCCCTACCTTGGATATTGTCAGAGAAACAAATCAGAGTGCAATTCACTCTAGATGTGAAATCCAGGCATCAGTGTTGAAAAAATAACCTCAATGTTTTCAATACATGGTAAGGATTGAGTACCACTGAGATATGCAGTGTTAAGAGAATATGAAGATTGACCCTAATATAATCTAAAAGACTTTGTTGAGGATTTTTAGATTAAAAAACATGCTGAAGCTGAGATATGAATGATATAGATCAATAAATGTAGTAAAGGGAAGCCCAGAGGACACGCATTTCACTGAGGGTTCTCTGAGTGAGTGAACATTGAGGGAAGTAAGATGCTCTGAAGCTCTTCTGTGCTGGTTTCCTTCTCTTCCAGTGGGACCTCGTATGTGATCATCAGTCACAGAAACCAGTGGCTCAATCCCTATTCATGGCTGGAATGCTGGTGGGGGGCTTCATATAGTGCCATCTCTCAGACAGGTGAGTGTCTCTAGATCATTGTTGCCCTACTGTGTGGTGTTTTCACAGTTTATGATTAGTTGTTTCATAAAGAAGGTTTCATTGAGTTTCAGTAGACAATTTCTACTGCTGTGGGTTGCCTCGGTTTCCAAAGAGCTATAGATGGAAATGTAGAATTAGACTCATTGCGATGAATGTCATTTTGTTGTCACGGAGCTCTCTGTACTGGGCACAGAAATGATATCTCCATAAGATCTGGGGGCATTTCAGAATAGTATTTTTTTTAATGAAACTGCTTTATTGGAAATGAAAGAGTTGCTAGAGAAGAAACATTCAATTTGAAATTCTGAAGGCAGGAGCAGAGAGGTTCCTCCAGTTCCAGAACGCTGGGAACTGTAGTTGGGAAGTGACTCAGAAAAGTATTTATAGGTAAGTTACCATAAACTTCATTTATTATATAAAGAGGAGGAGTTATCAATGAGAAGGGAAAGGAAGTTGCTCCAAGATAGGAGTTCAGCCTGTTTTAGGAAACAGCAATGCAGGCCTTTGCCATAGCTTCTGTATTAAGTCCCTCACAGATTCAGTGAGCTGAATGCTTGTGGGTTCCCACATTGGTCACGATGTCATGGCTACCCCACTGAAATTAGTATTCATTTCTATAAAATCTGGTGTTTTTTATATGGTATTGAAGTTGAATTAAGACATAATAGTGACTATAATCTGGATGTTTGATTTTGTAAAAAAGAAAAAAAAAGCCTCATTAGAGGTAATACTTGCAACTGTGTAAGATAATTAATCTATAGACCACAGGTGTTATAATTTGTGGTGTGAGAAGTTTGGGTTATTCTGTGCCTGGCAGGGGTCATTTAAAACTAAGAGGACAACCAAGGCAGCCATACACACAAGCCTCCCATGGGGTAATCGGAGCCTTAAAATGTTCCTTGTCATCGGTAAGGCTAACATCATTTAATCTTATAGCTGAAAATTGTGAACTTTGAATGTGTCACCCCAATATAATTCATAAAAGATTTCAGGGTCATAGTGCTCATATGGACCGTTTTCTGACTGAGCCCTTTATAATGATTCACAATTAAATGCTGACTGATCAGTTTCAATGGGCATAGGTTGATACGTGTGTGTGTGAGAGTCTGTGTGTGGAAGTGTGTTATGACAGGAGACGAGAGAGGAAAATTAGGTGAAGAATAGGGAGCCTTATAGCGAAGCTAAAGATTTTGAACTAAAAATAGGCAAAAAGGATTCCATATATATGTGTTAGCATATGGTATTTGTTTTTCTCTTTCTGACATACTTCACTCTGTGTGACAGACTCTAGGTCCATCCACCTCACTACAAATAACTCAATTTTGTTTCTCTTTATGGCTGAATAATATTCCATTGTATATATGTGCCACAACTTCTTTATCTATTCATCTGTTGATGGACACTTAGGTTGTTACCATGTCCTGGCTATTGTAAATAGAGTTGCAATGAACATTGTGGTACTCTTTTTGAATTATGGTTTTCTCAGGGTATATGCCCAGTAGTGGGATTGCCGGCTGGTATGGTAGTTCTATTTTTAGTTTTTTAAGGAACCTCCATACTGTTCTCCATAGTGTCTGTATCAATTTACATTCCCACCAACAGTGCAAGAGGGTTCCCTTTTCTCCACACCCTCTCCAGCATTTATTGTTTCTAGATTTTTTAATGATGGCCATTCTGACCGGTGTGAGGTGATACCTCATTGTAGTTTTTTTTTTTTTTTTTTTTTTTTTTCTTTTTGCGGTATGCGGGCCTCTCACTGTTGTGGCCTCTCCCGTTGCGGAGCACAGGCTCCGGACGCGCCGGCCCAGCGGCCGTGGCTCACGGGCCCAGCCGCTCCGCGGCACATGGGATCCTCCCAGACCGGGGCACGAACCCGTATCCCCTGCATCGGCAGGCGGACTCTCAACCACTGCGCCACCAGGGAGGCCACCTCATTGTAGTTTTGATTTGCATTCTCTAATTATTAGTGATGTTGAGCATTCTTTCATGTGTTTGTTGCCAATCTGTATATCTTCTTTGGAGAAATGTCTATTTAGGTCTTCTGCCCATTTTTTGATTGGGTTGTTCGTGTTTTTGATATTGAACTGCATGTGCTGCTTGTAAATTTTGGAGTTAATCCTTTGTCAGTTGTTTCATTTGCAAATATTTTCCCCCATTGTGAGGGTTGTCTTTTCATTTTCTTTATGGTTTTTTCCTTTGCTGTGCAAAGGAAACTTTTAACTTTCATTAGGTCCCATTTGTTTATTTTTGTTTTTATTTCCATTACTCTAGGAGGTGGGTCAAAAAGGATCTTGCTGTGATTTATGTCATAGTGTTCTGTCCATGTTTTCCTCTAAGAGTTTTAGAGTGTCTAGCCTTATATTTACGTCTTTAATCCATCTTGAGTTTATTTTTGTGCATGGTGTTAGGGAGTGTTCTAATTTCATTTTTTTACATGTAGCTGTCCAGTTGTTGCAGCACTGCGTATTGAAGAGGCTGTCTTTTCTCCATTGTATATTCTTGCCTCTTTTATCAAAAATAAGGTGACCATATGTGTGTGGGTTTATCTCTGGGCTTTCTATCCTTTTCCATTGATCTATAATTCTGTTTTTGTGCCAGTACCATACTGTCTTGATTACTGTATCTTTGTAGTATACTGTGAAGTCAGGGAGCCTGATTCCTCCAGCTCCAATTTTCTTTCTCAAGATTGCTTTGGCTATTTGGGGTCTTTTGTGTTTCCATACAAATTGTGAAATTTTTTATTCTAGTTCTGTGAAAAATGCCATTGGTAGTTTGATAGGGATTGCATTGAATCTGTAGATTGCTTTGGGTAGTATAGTCATTTTCACAGTGATGATTTTCCAATCCAAGAACATGGTCTATCTCTCCATCTGTTTGTATCATATTTAATTTCTTTCATCAGTGGCATAGTTTTCTGTATACAGGTCTTTTGTCTCCTTATGTAGGTTTATTCCTAGGTATTTTATTCTTTTTTTGTTGCAGTGGTAAATGGGAGTGTTTCCTTAATTTCACTTTCGGATTTTTCATCACTACTGTCGAGGAATGCAAGAGATTTCTGTGTATTAATTTTGTATCCTGCTACATTACCAAATTCATTGATTAGCTCTAGTAGTTTTCTGGTAGCATCTTTAGGATTCTCTGTGTATAGTACATGTCATCTGCAGACAGTGACAACTTTATTTCTTTCCTAATTTAGATTCCTTTTATTTCTTTTTCTCCTCTGATTGCTGTGGCTAAAACTTCCAAACCTATGTTGAATAATAGTGGTAAGTGTCGTCAACGTTGTCTTTTTCCTGATCTTAGTGGAAATGCTTTCCATTTTTCACCATTGAGAACAATGTTGGCTGTGGGTTTTCTATATATGGTCTTTATTATGTTGAGGTAAGCTCCCTCTACGGTTACCTGCTGGAGGGTTTTTATCATAAATGGGTGTTGAATTTTGTCAAAAGCTCTTTCTGCATCTATTGAGATGATCAAGTTGTTTTTCTCCTTCAATTTTTTAATATGCTGTATCATATTGATTGATTTATGTATATTGAAGAATCACTGCACTCCTGGGATAAACCCCACTTGATCATAGTGTATGATCCTTTTAATGTGCTGTGGGATTCTGTTTGCTAGTATTTTGTTGAGGACTTTTGCATCTATGTTCATCAATGATATTGGCCCGTAGTTTTCTTTCTATGTGACATCTTTGTCTGGTTTTGTATCAGGGTGATGGTGGCCTCATAGAATGGATTTGGGAGTGTTCCTCTCTGCTATATTTCGGAAGAGTTTGAGAAGGATAGGTGTTAGCTCTTCTCCAAATGTTTGATAGAATTCACCTGTGAAGCTGTCTGCTCTTGGACTTTTGTTTGTTGGAAGATTTTAAATCACAATCTCAATTTCAGTGCTTGTGATTGGTCTTTTTATATTTTCTATTTCTTCCTGGTTCAGTCTTGGAAGGTTGGGCTTTTCTAAGAATTTGTCCATTTCTTCCAGTTTGCCCATATTATGGGCACATATTTACTTGTAGTAATCTCTCATTATCCTTTGTATTTCTGCAGTCTCAGTTTTTACTTCTCCTTTTTCATTTCTAATTCTCTTGATTCGAGTCTTCTCCCTTTTTTTCTTGTTGAGTCTGGCTAATGGTTTATCAATTTTACTTATCTTCTCAAAGAACCAGCTTTCAGTTTTATTGATCTTTGCTATTGCTTCTTTCATTTCTTTTTCATTTATTTCTGATCTGATATTTCTGATTTCTTTCCTTCTGCTAACTTAGGGTTTTTTTTTGTTCTTCTTTCTTTAGTTGCTTTAGATGTAAGGTTAGGTTGTTTATTTGTGATGTTTCTTGTTTCTTAAGGTAGGATTGTATTGCTATAAGCTTCCCTGTTAGAACTGCTTTTGCTTCATCCCACAGATTTTGGGTCGTCATGTTTTCATTGTCATTTTTTTCTAGGTATTTTTTGATTTACTCTTTGATTTCTTCAGTGATCTCTTGGTTATTAAATAGTGTATTGTTTAACCTCCATGTGTTAAAACTTACAAGGTTCATCAGATTAAAGTCAAACAGTATTATAGAGTATGTGGGAAAACCAAAATTTCTGGGGGTACTTGCAGTAGTATAATTAGGCACAATCTTTATGAGGCTATTTTAAAAATACAACTAAATTAAAAGGGCATAACCTTTATTTTAGAAACTGAATGGGAAGAACTTAACCTTAAAGAAGTAAATAATGAAAAGGAATAGAATGCATGTATTAGGCTGTTCATAAATGAAAGTTTCAAAGTAAAACTGAAAACGACCTTAATTTTCTGATTTAATAAATTCAAATATATCCATCCAAACTGCTTCCACTTCTGTCATTACAAAGGATAACTGTATGCATTGAAGAAGGGGAAAAAACAACATGTTAAGTTAGGAAATGAGGAAAACCCCAAAATGTATAACAGGACACTATTCTTATAGCCAGAAATAAAGGTCTATATATTTAGCCAAAATATTGACATTAGTATCTATGTGTGTTAATACAGCCTAGATCTTTTGTGAAGTAAAATTTTATTTCCAACTTTTTCTGTGAAGAATTTTTAATTCTATAGCGATAGAAAATAAAAAACTATTTTCCATAGTGGAAAGAAAAGATTATTTGTGTATATTTGCAAATTTCCTTGTCCTAGGGGAAAGAAGTCATAGTTTTCTATAATGGGGCTGTGTGACTTACAGGAGCCAAATCTCACCACACTTTCCTGCCTCTATGAATCTAAAGCTGGGATGTTCCAGAACCCAATTTATGGCAAGTCCTGGTCAAGCTGGCCAATAGACCCACTTCTTCCAACAACTACTCATTTCAGCTTGTGGAGGCTCAGCAGCCCCTCCTAACCCTGACCCCTCTTCCTTAGGCACTCATCAGACCCCTCCTTGAATCAAGCTCCCATTCCTTAACCTGCCAAGGTGCCTCTCTAGGGACATCTACTCTAAGGCCAGGGATCACACAAAGGCTTCCTGAATATCCCCCCTCCCTGAAAAAAAATTCTGAATAGACTGGCCTTTCCCTACACAGGACCCTTCTCTGTGAGACTGGGAAGTGCATGGAGTTGTGCAGGCAGGGGAAGAGGTTGCTGAGAAAGATGTCAATGCTATCCCATCTGTGCTCCTTGAAACTGCCATGTGTCACCTACACAACTCAGTGAACTTAGGTATGTGGTTTGAAGTAACTTCTCTCCATTTTGCACTTTGGACTCAAGTCACTGAATGTGGTTGCTCACTTTTCCTAGTAAATGTGATACTGTAACTACAAAGTGAATCATTGGAATTCCCTGGCAATTCTACTATATTTGCAGGATGATTTAACCCTAACTTTAGAGCAGGACCAGTCTTCCAGTTTATGTACTCAGTCCTCTCTCCTCAGACTTACAACACTGCTTCTCCTACAGGTGTACTACCTGATGGGTACCCAGTTAGTTACCTCAATAAGGGGAAAAATAACAGAGGAGACCTCATTTTTACTCATATCTTTACCCACAAACTCTGCATTTTTTCATTTGCACAGCATGACCTTCTCCTGACCAAAGCCAAACATTTCATTTTTTAAGGAAAGTCATTTCCCCACATCTACTCAAAGACTTGGCTTCTATGAATATCTCTATTCTCTCTTCAACATCCCTCTTTCCCTGGTTACTAAACTTTATGAGTTTTGTTCATCTCCATCTTGTCCAAGTTTTTACTTTTATTTTTTAAAAAATTTAATTATAGAACTTACTTATCTACAGAAAACAATTTTTTAAAAGACACTCATGTATACACCATATACAAAAAAATTAAACAGGTATTACTAGTTCATAGTACAGAGCTTTCCTTAAGAAAGGAGGAAGGAGGAAGGCTCTGATGCTGGGGATGATAGACTAAGCATACTGGCTCTGGTCTCTTTGACTAAATGCACCTTGAAACCTGAAAGAAAGCAGTGCAGGAATGCCCCAGGCTAAAAAAATCACAGGGTCAGCACAAGGCCCCACCCATCAGCAAACAGGCTGCTTAAAGACTTCCTGAGCCCACAGCCACTTCTAAACATGCCACTCGACACAGTCCTGTCCACCAGAGGGCCAAGACCCAGCTCCACTCACCCATGGGTAGGTACCAGCCCCTCCCACGAGGAAGCTTGTACAAGCCTCTAGACCAGCCTCACCCACCAGTAGGCAAACACCAGAAGCAAGAAAACTACAGTCCTTCAGTCTATAGCACTGAGTTTGCAAACACAGGTCAGAGATGACCTTGGGACCAGCTGGTCCCTGGCCCTAGGTTGACGAGAAAGGAGTGTACTCCTGGGACATATAGGACATCTGCTAGAGAGGGCCACTTCTACAAGTCGAGAAATGTAACTAAGCTACTACATACACAAAATGCAAATACAATTTTAAACAAAATGAGATGCCAAAAGGATATGTTCCAGATGAAGGAACAAGATAAAACACCAGAAGAACAACTAAGTGAAGTGCAGATAGGAAATTTACCTGAGAAAGCGTTCAGAATAATGATCAAAGATGATCCAAGGGGCTTCCCTGGTGGTGCAGTGGTTGAGAGTCCGCCTGCCGATGCAGGGGACACGGGTTCGTGCCCCGGTCCAGGAAGAGCCCACATGCCATGGAGCGGCTAGGCCCATGAGCCATGGCCACTGAGCCTGCACGTCCGGAGACTGTGCTGCACAACGGGAAAGGCCACAATAGTGAGAGGCCCGCGCACCACAAAAAAAAAAAAAAAAAAGATGATCCAAGAACTCAGGAAAAGAACGAATGCAAAGAGTGAGAACTTACAAGAAGTTTTTAGCAAAGAGTTAGAAAATACAAAGAATAACCAGAGTTGAAGAATACAATAACTGAAATTTAGAATACACTAGAAGGAATCAATAGCAGAATAAATGAGGCAGAAGACCAAATCAATGAGCTGGAAGACAGAGTGGTGGAAAGACTGCCACAGAACAGAATAAAGAAAAAAGTTGAAAAGAAATGAGGCTAGTTTAAGAGACCTCTGGTACAATGTCAACCACAACAACATTTGAATTATAGGGGTCACAGAAGGAGAAGAGAGAGAGAATGGCCTGAGAAAATATTTGAAGAGATAATAGCTGAAAACTTCCCTAACATGGGAAAAGAAACAGTCACCCAAGTCCAGAAAGCACAGAGTCCCATACAGGATTAACCCAAGGAGAAACATGTCAAGACACATAGCAATTGAACTGACAAAAATTAAAGACAAAGAGAAAATATTAAAAGCAACAAGGGAAAAGCAACAAATAACACCCAACAGTATACTCATAAGACTATCAGCTGATTTTTCAGCAGGAACTGTGCAGACCAGAAGGAAGTTGCACAATTTAGTTAAAGTAATGAAAGGGAAGAAACTACAACCAAGAATACTCTACCCAGCATGGCTCTCATTCAGATTTGACAGAGAAATCAAAAGCTTTACAGATAAACAAAAGCTAAGAGAATTCGGCACCACCAGACCAGTTTTACAACAAATGCTAAAGGAACTTCTCTAAGTGAAATATGAAAGGCCACAGCTCAAAACAAGAAAATTACAAAATGGGAAAGCTCACCAATAAAGGTAAACATACAGTAAAGACAGGCCATCATCCACACACAAATATGATATCAAAACCAGTAAACATGAGAGGAGGAGAGTACAAATGCAGGATATTGGAAATGCATTTCAAATGAAGAGATCAGCAATGTAAAACAATCTTGTATTCATATAGACTGCTATATCAAAACCTCATGGTAACTGCAAATGAAAAATCTATAATATACATGCAAAAAAGAAAAGTGAATTCAAACAAATCACAAGAGAAGAAAGCAAAAGAGGAAAGGAAGAAAAAAAGACAATCTGAAACAATTAGCAAAACAGCAATAAGAATATATATATGGATAATTACCTTAAATGTAAACAGATGAAATGCTCCAAATAAAAGAGATAGACTGGCTGAATGGATACAAAACAAGACCCATATATACGTTGTCTACAAGAGACCCACTTCAGATCTAGAGACACAAACACACTGAAAGTAAGGGGATGGAAAAAAGTATTCCATGCAACTGGAAATTGAAAGTAAGGTGGAGTAGCAATACTTATATCAGACAAAATAGACTTTAAAATGAAGACTGTTAAAACTAAAGACAAAGGAAGACATGACAAAATGATCAAGGGATCAGTAAAAGAAGAGGATATAACAATTGTAAATATATATGCACCCAACATAGGAGCACCTCAATATATAAGGCAAACACAAACAGTCAAAAAAGGAGACATTGACAGTAACACAATAATAGTGGGGGACTTTAACACCCCACTTACATCAATGGAAGTTCATCTAGACAAAAAAAAAAAAAATCAATAAGGAAACAGGCCTTAAGTGACACATTAGACCAGATAGACTTGATATTTATAGAGCATTCCATCCAAAAGCAACAGAATACACATTCTTTTCAAGTGCAAATAGAACATTCTTCAGAATTGGTCACATGCTGGGCCACAAAAGAAGTCTTGGTAAATTTAAGAAAATTGAAATCATATTAAGCAACTTCTCCAATCACAAAGCTATGAGGTTAGGAGTCAACTACAAGAAAAAAATTGTGAAAAACACAAACACATGTAGCCTAAACAATATACTACTAAACAACAAGTGGATCACTTGGAAATCAAAGAGGAAATTAAAAAATACCTAGAGACAAATGAAAACAAAAACATGACAATTCACCACCTATGGGACACAGCAAGAGGGAACTTTATAGTGATACAAGTTTACCTCAGGAAAAAAGAAAAATCTCAAATAACCATACTAACCTTACACCTAAAGCAAATAGAGAATTAAAAACAAAACGCAGTGTTAGTAGAAGGAAATAAATCATAAAAATCAGAGCAGAAATAAATGAAAGAGTAAGAAAACAATAGAAAAGATCAATGAAACTAAAAGCTGGTTCTTTGAAAAGATAAACAAAATTCAAAAACCTTTAGCTAGACACATCAAGAAAAAAAAGAAAGACAGCTCAAATCAGTAAAATTAGAAATGAAAAATGAGAACTTACAACAGACACCACAGAAATACAAAAGACCATAACAGAGTACTACAGGCAACTACATGCCAATAAAATGGAAAATCTAGAAGAAATGGACCAATTCTTAGAAAGGTACACTCTCCCAAGACAGAACTAGGAAGAAATAGAAAATATGAATAGGCAAATTACAAGTATTGAAATTGAATCTGTGATTTAAAAACTCCCAAAAAACAAAAGTCCAGGACCAGCTGGCTTCACAGGTGAATTCTATCAAACATTTGGAGACGAATTAACACCTATCCTTCTGAAATTATTTTTAAAAATTGCAGAGGAAGGAACACTTTTAAACTCATTCTATGAGGTCCCCATCACCCTGATACCAAAACCAGACAAAGATACCACAAAAAAAGGAAATGATAGGCCAATAACACTGATTAATATAGATGTAAAAATTCTCCACAAAATACTAGCAAACCGAATTCAACAATACAATATAAGGATCATACACCATAATCAAGTGGGATTTATCCTAGGGATGCAAGGATTTTTCAATATCCACAAATCAATCAGTGTGATATTCTACATTAACAAACTGAAGAATAAAAACCATATGATCATCTCAATAGAGGCAGAAAAAGCTCTTGATAAAATTCAACATCCATTTATGATAAAAAAAAACTCTCCAGAAAGTGGGCATAGAGAGAACCAACCTCAACATAATAAAGGCCATATGTGACAAACCCACAGCTAACATCATACTCAATGGTGAAAAGCTGAAAGCATTACCTCTAAGATTGGGAACAAGGCAAGGATGTCCACTCTTGCCAATGCTATTCAACATAGTTTTGGAAGTCCTAGCCACAGCAATCAGAGAAGAAAAAGAAATAAAAGGGATTCAGACTGGAAAAGAAGAAGTAAAACTGTCACTGTTTGCAAATGACATGATACTATACATAGACAATCCTAAAGATGTACCATAAAACCACTAGAGCTCATCAATGAATTTGGTAATGCAGCAGAATACAAAATTAATGCAGAGAAATCTGTTGCATTTTTATACACTAACAATGAAATATTAGAAATAGAAATTAAGGAAACAACCCCATTTACCATCACATCAAAAAGAATAAAATACCTAGGTGGGAATAAACCCACCTAAGGAGGGTTTATTAGGGTTCCCACCTAAGAAATGAAAATCAAAAGTACGATGAGGTATCACCTCACATCGTTCAGAATGGCCATCATCAAAAAAGACTACAAGTAGCAAATGCTGAAAAGAGTGTTGAGAAAAAGAAACCCTCCTACACTGTGGGTGGGACTGTAAATTAGTACAGCCACTATGGAGAACAGTATGGAGGTTCTGCAAGAAACTAATATAGAGCTACGATATTATCCTGCAATCCCACTCCTGGGCATATATCTGAAGAAAATCATAATTTGAAAAAATACATGTACCCCAACGTTCATAGCAGCACTATTTACAATAGGCAAGACATGGAAGCAACCTAAATGTCCATTAACATATGAATGGATGTGTATATGTATAAACATATATATATGTATGTATATAAACATATATATAATGGAATATTACTCAACCATAAAAAAGAATGAAATAATGCCATTTGCAGCAAAATGGATGGACCTAGAAATTGTCATACTAAGTGCAGTAAACTGGACAGAGAAAGATAAATAACATATGACATCATCTATATGTGTAATCTAAAAAAAGAGATACAAGTGAACTTATTTCCAAAATGGAAAGAGACTCACAGACAAAGAAAACAAATTTATGGTTACCAAAGGGGAAAGGGGGTGGGGGGGAGAGATAAATTAGGAGGTTGGGATTAACATATACGCACTACTATATATGAAATAGGTAACAAACAAGGACCTACTCTATAGCACTGGGAACTATATTCAATATTCTGTAATAACAGATAAGTGTTATATAGTTTCTAGTCCCTTGTACAGTGATCTGTGTTTCTATTGATATATTTTCTTAATTCCTTTAGCATATTTATTACCGCCTTTTAGAACTGGGGTTGTAATAGACTGGTGAGGTCTGCTTTGTTATTTGTTCTTTCAGAGGATCTCTCATATTCTTTTAATTAGGAGTAGTTCCTCTGAATTTTCATTTTACTTAACTTTCTCTATCTCTATGAATTTAGGGGAAACAGTTATATATTGTGCTGTTGAAGGGGTGTTTTAGATGGTAGCATCCTGGTGTAGACCATGTGTGTCCAATATCTTTGGTTCAAGGGCTGGTTTGTAATGGATGCTAGCCATGTCTTCTCTCAGGTTGGTGCAGTTGGTTTGGGGGGATCTAAAGCCAGTCCAGAGTGAGGCAGGAATTCCTCTCTGCTCCATGCCTATCACCATGCTCTCATGGGTGGGTCTGCTCCCCAGTTTTTGGAGTAGAAGCTCTAAAAGTCAGGTTCCATCTGGTTTCTTTCCCCTTGAGTGCATGCCCTGCCCCAAAAGAGGGGAGTATGGAAGCAATTGAGGTCCGTGTGCTCACAGAGAACTGAAGCGCCGCCTGTGTTGGTGTCCACAGCTCCACTCAGATGCACCCCACCCTTTTCCCTGATGTGTTAATCCCAGACCTAGTGCAAGGCTGTGGTGTGGAGTGGCCAGGCTGGCATGTTCACTAGACTGGGGCTTGGGGTCAGGGCGCTATGGCTGCAGGAATTGAGGTGGCTGCACTTCTGTCAGGTATATGGGCTGCCTCACTGGCAGTATTCTCCCAGGACCTCTCTGCCCCAGATCCAGCAGTGAGATGTGCTGTGGAGTGAGTGGGGGTGGGATGTTTACCCCCTCAGATTGGGGAGTGCAGCGAGGTGGTAGCTGCCCGTTCAAAGTTCTGTCCACCCTGATTATTGGAGCCAAAATGTGTGCTCTCGGGGCTTCCCTGGTGGCGCAGTGGTTGGGAGTCAGCCTGCTGATGCAGGGGACGCGGGTTCGTGCCCCGGTCCGGGAGGATCCCACATGCCGCGGAGCGGCTGGGCCTGTGAGCCATGGCCGCGGAGCCTGCGCGTCCGGAGCCTGTGCTCCGCAACGGGAGAGACCACAACAGTGAGAGGCCCCCGTACCGCAAAAAAAAAAAAAAAAAAAAAAAAAAAAAAAGTGTGCTCTCCTTGTGTGTAGGGTCAAGGCTCCTCCAGCTCATCTATCTGTCCCAGAGGTTCTCCCAGCCACCAAGAGGGCTTGTCTCATCCACGCAGGAACCCAGATTGGGATGTCCAGGCTGTGACACAACCAGATAGCTCCTCAGGGTGAGGGTCTGCCCCTGCAAAATTTCTCTCTTACTTGAAGATCCCTTTCCAGGGCTGGTATCCTGACCATAGGCATTTCTTCTGTCCTCCCCTGTTATGTGGAAATCTTTCTTGCAACTTTGTTTGTATAGGAGTTCTTCTGACAATTTGCATTCAGTATTCTGTGAGAATTATTCCACATGTTGATGTATTTTTCATGTGTGTAAGGATTGGTGAGCTCCACATCCTCCCACTCCACCATTTTGATCCCTCCCATTTATATAACAACTTTTAAATGACAGAGGTTAAATAATGGAAAACAGGTCACTAGATGCCAAAGGTAGGAAAGGGAATGACAGGAGCAAGGGTTGGTGGTACATTTATAAGAGTACTAAAACAGGATTTCCTGTGGAGAGGGAATTATTTAGTATCTGGGCTATGGCGGTGGGCACAGGAAGCTACAGGTGATAAAACTATACAGTTCTAATTACATGCACACACAAACACAAGTACAGGAAAACCTGACTGGGGAAATCTGAATAAGATCAGTAGACTGTGTCACTCTCAATATCTAAGCTGTGATTATTATACTGTAATTTTATAAATATTATTATTGGGGGAAACTGAGTGAAGTGCATGCAGATTCTCATTATATTTTTTCTTGCTACTGCATGTGAATCTTCAATAATATCAGTAAACACTTCAATTAAAAGTATACCAGGGCCTCCCTGGTGGCGCAGTGGTTGAGAGTCCGCCTGCCGATGCAGGGGATACGGGTTCGTGCCCCGGTCTGGGAGGATCCCATATGCCGCGGAGCGGCTGGGCCCGTGAGCCATGGCCGCTGGGCCTGCGCATCCGGAGCCTGTGCTCCGCAACGGGAGAGGCCACAACAATGAGAGGCCCGCGTACCGCAAAAAGAAAAAAAAAAAAAAAAAAAAAAAAAAAAAAAAAAGTATACCAGATTGGGGGCTTCCGTGGTGGTGCAGTGGTTGAGAGTCCGCCTGCTGATGCAGGGGACACGGGTTCGTGTCCCGGTCCGGAAAGATCCCACATGCTGTGGAGCAGCTGGGCCCATGAGCCATGGCCGCTGAGCCTGCACGTCCAGAGGCTGTGCTCCGCAACGGGAGAGGCCACAACAGTGAGAGGCCCGCGTACCGCCAAAAAAAAAAAAAAAAAAAGTATACCAGATTGGAAGTTGTAGCATGTAAACTGTAAGTATAAGAAACCTGGAATTGTTATATTAATATAAGTAAAATACATACTGGAAATCGAGAAGCATTACTAGACGTAAAGAGGCCAGGAGCATCTTGATAAAATGACCAATTCATCAGGATTCTGACCAGTAGCACATAAAAGATCCTTAATATATTCTGTAAGGGAAAACCTCAGAAGATAAATCCTTAGGTGAGCTCACCTCTGTCTTTCTCCAGTATCTTTATTTGAAGGAATTTAAAATTATTTTGAGTGCTGGGTGTGACTGAAACTGAAGCACAATATCAGTTGCTAAAAGGTAGTAATTGCACCATATTCCACTATGCTTTAATTAGAAACAAAGGATTATATTTTGTTAATTATTGTAATTTAAAGTCAGTATAAACAAGAAAAACACTTGCTTTCTGTTCTTTCCCCAGAAAAATCATAAAGCATTCACTTCTGTGTCTCTCAAATTCCATTTTCTGGAAATGACTAAAGACTGTAGCAGGCATATTTTAGATTATTTAGAGACCATGTACATGCCAAAGTCCAATGTTGATTTTACAGAATCACTGAGAAGAAGCACGTTAAGTGAGTAAACCTTTAAACAGATTTAATGTTCATCAGATAGAAGTATCTTTGGTAAATAATTTTCTCTATGACTTTACTTAAAAAACTAATACCTCGTGATTCCAGACAGATTGGGGAAACTGCTTCCAATGTTCTGGTGCAGTAGCGAAGTGACGAGAACCATTGATGAGAAACTGATGTGAGGTCACATAGATTTAGTGTGAGTTAATGAAAGGAAACATTTTTCTCCCTTTGAACTTAACTCTACAAATTCATTGTGAGTTTTCTTGAAAATTGCCTCTTCACAATGGCCTTTGAGGAGCTCCTGAATGAAGTTGGTGGCCTGGGAAAATTCCAGATCCTTCAGATGGTTTTTGTTCTTCCTCCAGTCATGATAGCAGCCTGTCACATACTGCTGGAGAACTTCACTGCAGCCATTCCTGGTCATCGCTGCTGGGTCCCCATCCTTGATAATGACACTGTCTCTGATAATGACACTGGGATCTTCAGCCCTGATGTCCTCTTGAGAATCTTCATCCCGTTAGATTCTAACTTGAAACCAGAGAAATGTCATCGCTTCCTCCTCCCCCAGTGGCAGCTCCTTCAACTGAACGGGACCTTTCCCAACATGACTGACCTGGACACAGAGCCCTGCGTGGACGGCTGGGTGTATGACCGAAGCTCCTTCTCCTCCACCATAGTGACTGAGGTAAAGGCCCCATTTACCTCTTCTGAGTACGTGGTGTGGGTGTTTAGAATAACATAAATAGGTACTGTTCAAATATTCAGTTACTGAGTAGATAGTATAATCAGCTCTCTTTTATTCTTTCAGTGATTGTTTATCTTTTTTTGTTTGTTTGTTTTTTCTTTTTTTTTGCGGTACGTGGGCCTCTCACTGTTGTGGCCTCTCCTGTTGCGGAGCACAGGTTCCGGATGTGCAGGCTCAGCGGCCATGGCTCACAGGCCCAGCTGCTCCACGGCATGTGGGATCTTCCCAGACCGGGGCATGAACCCGTGTCCCCTGCATGGGCAGGTGGACTCTCAACCACTGAGCCACCAGGGAAGCCCCTGTTTATCTTTTTAATTGCCAAACACTTACATTACAACTGAGGATGATGAAATCAACAAACTGGTTATGAATTTTACTATCACAAGGCTTAAAATTTAATGTGAAGATTGACGTTTAGACAAGGACATACTTGATATAATGTGTGAAAAATTATTCTTGGTCACTTGTTCTCAGTCTAGTTGCAATTGGAAATATTTGTATTAACTTAAAAAAATTCCATTTCCTGACTAATTGTCAGAGAAACAAATCAGAATGTATTTCACTATACGTGTGATCCAGGCATCAGTGATTAAAAAAAATAAACAAACCTCAATTTTTCCAATGGGTGACAGAGATTGAGAACCACTGAGGTATGCAGTGCTCAGTCAATATGAAGATTGGCCCTGGTATAACCTGGGAGAGTGAGCTGAGGATCTAGAGAAAGCCATGCTTAAGCTGAGACATGAATGATACAAATGAGTAGATGTAGTAAAGGAAGCCAGAGGGTGTGTTCACTGAGGGCTATTGGAGTGAGTGCACATTGAATGGTAAAAGGTGCTGTGAAGCTCCTCTGTGCTGGTTTCCTTCTCTTCCAGTGGGACCTCGTATGTGATTATCAGTCACAGAAACCAGTGGTTCAATTCCTATTCATGGCTGGTATGCTGGTGGGGGGCCTCATATATGGCCATCTCTCAGACAGGTGAGTGTCTCCAGATCACTGCTGCCATTCCTCTGTGGTGTTTTCACAGTTTATGATTAATTGCTTCATAAAAATTCTTTATTGAGTACCAATATACAATTTATACTGTTGTGGGTTGCCTTGGTTCCAAGGGAGCTATAGATGGAAATGCAGAATTAGAATCATTGTGATGAATGTCATTTTGTTGCCACAGAGTTCTCTGTACTGGACACAGAAATGACCTCTTCATAAGATCTGGGTGCATTTCAGAATAGTAGTTAGAGGTGAGTTACCATAAACTTCATTTATAAAGGTGAGAAGGAGTTACCAATGGGAAGTGAGAGGAAGGTGCTTCAAGGTAGGAGGTTCTTCCTGTTTGAAGAAACAGCATTGTAGGCCTTTCCCAAGGCTTCAGTGAGCTAAATGCTTGTGGGTTCTCACATTCGTCCTCATATCATGGTTACCCCACTGTAATTAGTATTGATTTCTATAAAATTTGTGTGCTCAGTGAGATGGTACTGAAGTTGAATTAGAAATAATTGTGGCTATAATCTGTATGTTTAATTTTGTAAGAGAAAAAAAGCCTCATTACAGGTAATACTTTCAACAATATAAGGTAACTAATCTATAGAACTCAGGAGTCATAATTTTTGGAGTGAGAAGTTTGGGTTATCCTGTGCCTGGCACTGGTCACCCAAAAGTAAGAGGACCAGCATGACTGCCACAGACTCAAGTCTCTCACAGGGGAAATGGAAGGCTTAAAGTATCTCTTGTCATCTGTAAGCCTAACGTCCTTTAATCTTACAGCTGAAAATTGTGGACTCTGAATGTGTCACCTCTCGAATCATGATTCTGTTCTATTGGTTTATCTGTCTCTTTATATGCCAGTACCATACTCTTTTGATTATTATAGCTTTGTAATATAGCTTGAAATAGACAGTGTTCTGCTTCTAGCTTGGATCTTCTTTGTCAGGATTGCTTTGACTATTTGGGTTCATTAGTGATTTCATATAAATTTTTGGACAGTTTTTTTCTGTTTCTGTGAAAGATGCCACTGGAATTTTGATAGATATTGCACTGAAGCTACAGATGGCTCTGGGTAGTGTGAACATTTAAAAAATATTAATTTTTCCCATCCATGAACATGAGTTCTTTCCATTTATTTTTGTCGATTTCAATTTCTTTCATCATCTTGTTTTTTTCAGTGTCCAGATCTTTCATCTCCTTAATCATTTTATTGTTTTTGATGCAGCTGCAGAGCACAGGGAGATCAGCTTGGTGCTTTGTGACTGCCTGGAGGGGTGGGATGGGGAGGGTGGGAGGGAGGGAGACGCAGGAGGGAAGGGATGTGGGAACAGATGTATATGTATGACTGATTCACTTTGTTATAAAGCAGAAACTAAAAAAAAAAAGATGCTATAGTAAATGGGATTGTTTCTTTTATTACCCTTTTCAGATATTTCATTGTTGGTATATAGAAATGTGTTTGATTTTCATAAGTTGATTTTGTTTCCTTCAACTGTACTGAATTTGTAAATAAGTTCTAACAAAGTTTTTGGTTGAGTCTTCAGGGTTTTCTACATACAAGTTCATATCATCTGTAACAAAAAGAATATAATTCCTTCTTTACCATTTGAATGCATTTTACTTCTTTTTCTTGTCTGATAGCTCTGATTAGGACTTTCAGGTTTATGTTGATAGGAGTGGTGTGAGTGGGCTCCCTTTATTCCCTTGAACTTAGAGGTAAATCTTGCAAACTGTCACTACTGAGTACGATGTTATCTGAAGGCTTGTCATATATTGAGGTATATTGAGGTTGAAGTATTTTCCTTCTACACCCAATTAATTGAGCATTTTTATCATGAAAGGATATTGTATTATATAAATGGATTTTTCTTTATCTTTTGAAATGATCATATGATTTTTAACTTTCATTCCATTAATATAGTGTATCACATATATTGATTTCCATATGTTGAACTCCTTGCATCCTAGGGATGAATTGCACTTCATCATATTGTATGACCCTTTTAATGTGCTGTTAAATTTGGTTTGCTATTATTTTGGTGAGAAACTTTTTGCATCTATATTCATCAGAGATGTTGGACTGTAGTTTTCTTGTTGTGTCCTTATCTGATTTTGATATCTTGAAAGTGGTGGTCTTCTAAAATGAGTTTGACCATAATTCAAAAAGATACATGTACCACAAAGTTCATTGCAGCACTATTTACAATAACCAGGACATGGCAGCAACCTAAATGTCCATTGACAGATGAATGAATAAAGAAAATGTGACACATATATACAATGAAATATTACTCAGCCATGAAAAGGAACGAATTGAGTATTTGTAAGGTGGATGGACCTAGAGTCTGTCATACACAGTAAAGTAAGTCAGAAAGAGAAAAACAATAGGAAAATGTATGCTAGCACACATGTATGGAAACTAAAAAGATGGTACTGATGAACCTAGTAGCAGGGCAGGAATAAAGACGCAGACATAGAGAACAGACTTGAGGACACAGGGGGAAGGGGAAGCTGGGACGAAGTGAGAGAGTAGCATTGACATATATACACTACCAAATGTAAAATGGATGGCTAATGGGAAGCTGCTGCATAGCACAGGGAGATCAGCTCGATGCTTGGTGATGACCTAGAGGGGTGAGATAGGGAGAGTGGGAGGGAGGCTCAAGAGGGAAGGGATGGGGGATATATGTATATGTAAAGCTGATTCACTTTGTTGTACAGCAGAAACTAACACAACATTGTACAGTAATTATACTTCAATAAAGACATTAAACAAACAAACAAACAAACAAACAAACAAATAAATAAAATGAGTTTGAGACTGTATTCTCCTCTTCAGTGTTTTGGAAATGTTTGAGAAGAGTTGGTGTTTATTCTTCAAATGTTTGTAAGAATTCACCTGTGAAATCATCAGGTCTTTTAAAAAAAGTTTAAATATAGTCAATTTATAGTATTGTATTAGTTTCAAGTACATAAAATTGTGATTCAATATTTTTATAGATTATATTCCATTTAAAGTTATTACAGGGCCTCCCTGGTGGCGCAGTGGTTGAGAGTCCGCCTGCCGATGCAGGGGATACGGGTTCGTGCCCCGGTCTGGGAGGATCCCATATGCCGCGGAGCGGCTGGGCCCGTGAGCCATGGCCGCTGGGCCTGCGCATCCGGAGCCTGTGCTCCGCAACGGGAGAGGCCACAACAGTGAGAGGCCCGCATACCGCAAAAAAAAAAAAAAAAAAAAGTTATTACAAATTAACAGCTACATTTACCTGTGCTCTACAATTTATCCTTGTGGCTTATCTATTTCATTCATAGTAGTTTATGTCTCTTAATCTCATCCCCTATCTTGCCTCCCCGCCCTTCCCTTTCCCCATTGGTAACCACTAGTTTGTGAGTCTGTTTCTGTATAATTACATAATTAATTTGTATTACTTTTTAGATTCCACATATAAATGAAAGCACAGAGTATTTGTCTTTTTCTGTCTGACTTTTTTCTCTAAGCATAATACTCTGTAGGCCCATCCACAGTGTTGCAAATTGTAGAATTTCCTTTTATTATTTTTTTTCTTTTTGCGGGCCTCTCACTGTTGTGGCCTCTCCTGTTGCGGAGCACAGGCTCCGGACGCGCAGGCTCAGCGGCCATGGCTCACGGGCCCAGCCGCTCAGCGGCATGTGGGATCCTCCCGGACTGGGGCACGAACCTGTGTCCCCTTCATCGGCAGGCAGACTCTCTACCACTGCACCACCAGGGAAGCCCCTACTTCTTTTTTATCATTGAGCAATATTCCATTGTATGTATATATGTAGATATATGTGTGTGTGTGTATATATATATATATATATATATATATATATATATATATATATATATATATAATATCTTCTTTATTCATTCATCTGTTGATGGACACTTAGGTTGCTTTCATATCTTTACTATTGTAAATAATGCTGCTATGAACATTTGTATGCACTTATCTTTTTGAATGGCATATTTTTTCTTTTCAGATATGTATCCAGAAGTGGTATTGCTGGATCATATGGTAGTCTATTTCTAGTTTTTTGAGGAAACTCCATACTGTTTTACATAGTTTCTGCACCAATTCACATTCCCACCAACAATGTATAAAAGTTCCCTTTTCTCTGCATTTTCACCAAGAGTTGTTGTTTGTGGTCTATTTCATGATAAATATTTGATAGGTTTGAAGTGATATCCCATTGTGATTTGGATTTGCATTATCTGATGATTCCTAGTGTTGAGTATCTTTTCATGTGCCAGTTGGTCATCTGTTTTTGTATTTGGAAAAATGTCTAATCAGTTCTTCTGCCCATTTTTATATAGGGTAGTTTACTTTTCTTGATATTGCGTTATATATGTTGTTTAAATATTTTGGATATTTTCTTTTGAGGATGGGTGAGGTTTTGATTAGTGATTCAATATCTTTCATCATTATTGGTGTGTTCAGATATTGAATTTGCTAATGTTTCTGTCTTGGTAGATGGTATGTTTCTAGAAAATTTTCCCTTTATTCTAGGTTATCCACTTTGTCACTTATAAATATCTGCAGTAGTCTCTTTGTATCTCTGTAGTATCAGCTGTAATCTATCTGCTTTCACTTTAAATTTTTTAATTTAAATATTCTCTCATTTTCTTAGTCAAATAAGTTTCTCAATTTTGTTTGCTTTTTCAAAAAATCGCGACTTGGTTTTGTTGATGGCTTCTATTCTTTTCCTAGTTTCTATTTTATTTATTTCTGAACAGCTCTTAGTTATTTCTTTCCTTCTGCTAGCATTGGGCTTAGTTTTTCTTCTTTTCCAGTTCCTTCAGGTGTAAATTAATGTTATTTGAGAGGTTTCTTTTTTTTTAAACATCCTTATTGGACTATAATTGCTTTACATTGTTGTGTTAGTTCCTGCTGTATAAAAAAGTGAATCAGCTATACCTATACATATATCCCGAAATCCCCTCCCTCATCGTCTCCCTCCCACCCTCCCTATCCCACCCCTCTAGGTGGACACAAAGCACTGAGCTGATCTCCCTGCGTTATGCAGCTGCTTCCGACAAGCTATCTGTTTAACATTTGATAGTGTATATATGTCAAAGCTACTCTGTCATTTCTTCCCAGCTTACCCTTCCCCCTCACTGTGTCCTCAAGTCCATTCTCTACATTTCCATCTTTATTCCTGTCCTGCCCCCAGGTTCTTCAGAACTATTTGGTTTTTTTTAGATTCCAAATATATGTGTTAGCATACGGTGTTTGTTTTTCTCTTTCTGATTTACTTCACTCTGTATGACAGATTCTAGGTCCATCCACCTCACTACAAATAACTCATTTTCATTTCTTTTGATGGCTGAGTAATATTCCATTGTATATATGTGTCACATCCCCTTTATCCATTCATCTCTTGATGGACACTCAGGTGGCTTCCATGTCCTGGCTACTGTAAATAGTGCTGCAATGAACACTGTGGTACATGACTCATTGAATTATGGTTTTCTCATAGTGTATCCCCAATAGTGGGATTGCTGGATCATATGGTAGTTTTATTTTTAGTATTTTAAGGTACCTCCATACTGTTTTCCATAGTGGCTGTATCAATTTACATTCCCACCAACAGTGCAAGAGTGTTCCCTTGTCTCCACACTCTCTCCAGCATTTACTGTTTGTAGATTTTTTGATTATGGCCATTCTGACTGGTCTGAGGTGATACCTCATTGAAGTTTTGATTTGCATTTCTGTAATGATTAGTGATGTTGAGTATCCTTTCATGTGTTTGTTGGCAATTTGTATAACTTCTTTTTTCTTTTTAACATCTTTATTGGAGTATAATTGCTTTACAATGATGTGTTAGTTTCTGCTTTATAACAAAGTGAATCAGTTATACATATACATATGTCCTCATATCTCTTATCTCTCGTGGCTCCCTCCCTCCCACCCTACCTATCCCACCCTGCTAGGTGGTCACAAAGCACCGAGCTGATCTCCCTGTGCTATGTGGCTGCTTCCCACTAGCCATCTATATTACTTTTGGTAGTGTATATAGGTCCATGACACTCTCTCACTTTGTCCCAGCTTACTCTTCCCCCTCCCCATATCCTCAAGTCAATTCTCTAGTAGGTCTGCATCTTTATTCCTCTCTTGCCCCTAGGTTCTTCTGACCATTTTTTCCCTTAAATTCTGTATATATATGTGTTAGCATACAGTATTTGTTTTTCTCTTTCTGACTTAATTCACTCTGTATGACAGACTCTAGGTCCATCCACCTCAATACAAATATCTCAATTTCATTTCTTTTTATGGCTGAGTAATATTCCATTGTATATATGTGCCACATCTTCTTTATCCATTCATCCGATGATGGACAGTTAGGTTGCTTCCATGTCCTGGCTATTGTAAATAGAGCTGCAATGAACATTTTGGTACATGACTCTTTTTGAATTATGGTTTTCTCAGGGTATATGCCCAGTAGTGGGATTGCTGGGTCATATGGTAGTTCTATCTGTAGTTTTTTAAGGAACCTCCATACTGTTATCCATCGTGGCTGTATCAATTTACATTCCCACCAACAGTGCAAGAGGATTCCTTTTCTCCACACCCTCTCCAGCATTTATTGTTTCTAGATTTTTTGATGATGGACATGCTGATCAGTGTGAGATGATATCTCATTGTAGTTTGTTTTTGTTTTTGTTGTTGTTTTTTTGTGGTACACAGGCCTCTCACCATTGTGGTCTCTCCCGCTGTGGAGCAGAGGCTCTGGACGCGCAGGCTCAGCGGCCATGGCTCACGGGCCCAGCCGCTCCATGGCATGTGGGATCCTCCCGGACCGGGGCACGAACCCGTGTCCCTTGCATCGGCAGGCGGACTCTCAACCACTGCGCCACCAGGGAAGCCTCTGAAGGTTGCCTTTTCATCTTGTTTATAGTTTCCTTTACTGTGCAAAAGCTTTTAAGTTTCATTAGGTCCCATTTGTTTATTTTTATTTCCATTTCTCTAAGAGGTAGGTCAAAAAGGATCTTGCTGTGATTTCTGTCATAGAGCGTTCTGTCTATGTTTTCATCTAAGAGTTTGATAGTGTCTGGCCTTACATTTAGGTCTTTAATCCATTTTGAGTTTATTTTTGTGTATGGTGTTACAGAGTGTTCTAATTTCATACTTTTACATGTAGCTGTCCAGTTTTCCCAGCACCACTTATTGAAGAGGCTGTCTTTTCTCCACTGTATATTCTTGCCTCCTTTATCAAAGATAAGGTGACCATATATGCGTGGGTGTATCTCTGGGCTCTCTATCCTGTTCCACTGATCTATATTTCTGTTTTTGTGCCAGTACCATACTGTCTTGATTACTGTAGCTTTGTAGTATAGTCTGAAGTCAGGGAGCCTGATTCCTTCAGTTCCATTTTTCGTTCTCAAGATTGCTTTGGCTATTCGGGGTCTTTTGTGTTTCCATACAAATTGTGAATTTTTTTGTTCTAGTTCTGTGAAATATGCCAGTGGCATTTTGATAGAGATTGCATTGTATCTGTAGATTGCTTTGGGTAGTATAGTCATTTTCACAATGTTGATTCTTCCAATCCAGGAACATGGTATATCTCTCCATCTATTTGTATCATCTTTAATTTCTTTCCTCAGTGTCTTATAATTTTCTGTATACAGGTCTTTTGTCTCCTTAGGTAGGTTTATTCCTAGATATTTTATTCTTTTTGTTGGAATGGTAGATGGGAGTGTTTTCTTAATTTCACTTCCAGATTTTTCATCATTAGTGTATAGGAATGCAAGAGATTTCTGTGCGTTAATTTTGTATCCTGCTACTTTACTTTACTTTTCTCTGGTTGCTGTGGCTAAAACTTCCAAAACTATGCTGAATAATAGTGGTGAGAGTGGGCAACCTTGTCTTGTTCCTGATCTTAGTGGAAATGGTTTCAGTTTTTCACCTTTGAGGACAATGTTGGCTGTGGGTTTGTCATATGTGGCCTTTATTATGTTGAGGAAAGTTTCCTCTATGCCTACTTTCTGGAGGGTTTTTATCATAAATCAGTGTTGAATTTTGTTGAAAGTGCTCTCTGCATCTATTGAGATGATCATATGTTTTTTCTCCTTCAATTTGTTAATATGGTGTATCACGTTGATTGATTTGCATATATTGAAGAATCCTTGCATTCCTGGGATAAACCCCACTTGATCATAGTGTATGATCCTGCTGCTATTTAACATCATACTGTAAACGTATGTAGAGCAATTAGAGAGAAAGAGAAATAAAATTTACCCAAAGTAAAAAGGAAGAATAATAATATAATTATATATAGAGAGAGAGGGAGATGACATGATTATATAGATATAGAAAATTCCAAAGAATGCACAAGAAATTCATTAGAACTAATAAAGGAATTTAAGAAAGTTGCAGAGTACAAAACGAACACACAAAAATCAGTTGTTTTTCTATATATTTGAAGTGAACAATTTGAAAAGAAAATTAGGAAATTTATTACCCACACATCATCTTCTAAAGGAATAAAATACTTAGAAATAAATTTAACCTAGGATGTGAAAGACTTGCACATTGAAAACTATACAGCATTGTTGAAAGAAATTAGAGAAGACCTAAATAACTGGAAAGTATCCCATATTAATGAGGTAGGAAGACCTAATATTATCAATGAAGTCAATCATATTTAATGCAACTACAGTTTCAATGAAATCACTATCAAAACTCCAATGTAATGTTTTTCTAGAAACAGAAAAGCTGAAACTTATATTCATATGAAATCAGGGCTCCAAATAGCCAAACAATTTTGAAAAAGAAGAGTAAATTCAGGGGACTCATGCATCTCGGTTTCAGAACTACAACAAAGCTACAGTTACCAAATGTTATGGTACTGGTATAAGGATTGACATACAGACAAATGTAATAGAACTGAGAGTTCAGAAATAAACCCATGCATTTATAGCCAACTGTCTTTTGACAAGGGTGCCAAGACCATTTAATGTGAGAAAGAACAGGCTCTTCAGCAGATGGCATTGAATAACTAAATGTCCACATACAATAGAATAAAGTTTTCTCTTCTGTGCACACTGTATATAAAAATTAACCCAGAATGTATCATTGACCTACATATAAAAATTAAAAACTTGAAAATCTTAAAAGAAAACATAGAAATAACTTTTCATGACCGTTTATTCAGAAATGAATTCTGAGAAATCAAAAGCACAAACAACAATAGAAAAATAGGTAAATTGGACTTCATCAAATTTTAAAACTATTGTGTATCAAAGTACATTATCGATAAAGTGAAAACACAAACAGAAAATGGGTGAAAATATTGGCAAATCATATATCTTTTAAATGTTTAATATCCAGAACATATAAATAACTTAATGATAAAATAATAAACCAATTAAAAATTAGCAAAGAATTTGAATAGATATGGTCACAGAGAAGATATTCAAGTTGCAATAAGCACACGAAAAGAACCTCAACAACATCACTTATTAAAGAAATGCAAATCAATACTATCTGGGAAACCAGTGCACACATACTAAGTTGGGTATAATAAAAAAATAAAAATCATAAATAGGAGAGAGCTCAAGAAGGTGGAGCAAGAGAATGAGTACCTCACTTCCCGCCATCAACACATCACAAATACATCTACATGTAGAACAATTCTCAGTGAAAACTAACTGTAAATTTCCATAAGTACTCCTGTACAGCCAAGGTTAAAAGGTAGATAAACAAGTAAGGATGAGAAAAAAAGCTATTTTGTCAGAACCTGTGCTCCTCTGAGTGGACTAAAAGAAAAAGGGAGATTTCATGGGTGCACATGTGTAAGGAGTGCATGCATGCTGGCTTGCCACCAGACAGGGCATGTAGAGGTCTGCTCTAGTGCTGCTGTGTTTATCATGACCACCTCACTATGCACCATAGCTCAAGCAGAACAAATGCTTAGGACCTGCTTACTCCACACCACCAGCAGAATTGGATCTAGGGTGGCCAGGACCTGGGAAAAGACTCAATTTTGGGATGCAGATGCTCCCTTGTAACAGAGTAGACATCAGGTGGAGCAGCGACAGCCATAGTTAGCAGTTACTCTAGTGGTGCCCTAGAAGTAACCTTGACTTGTGATAGCAGCTGCTCCACAACAGCAAAACCCTCCCCACGTGTCCCACCTGCCCTGAAGAGAAGTTCCACCCAGGGCAGGAGCAATGTAGCCTGGGGACAGTGATCAATTAATTATAAGCACAAAGGGTCTTGCCCCTGAGACAGGGCAGAGAGGGGACTGCTCTAGAGGCTGCCAGTTTTTGAGGACTGCCTTGCTGTGTCCCCCAGCCCAAGCCAAGTGAATGTTCTGTTCCTGCTCACTTTATTCCACAGTGCGGCACTGGATATGGGGTGGCCACCACCAGGGAAAAGATGCAGCCATGGGCTGTATCTGAGTGGAGCTGCAGAGGTCTACACAGCACAGAATTAGACCTCTGTATGTGCACAAGCCACACTTGTTTCACCACTCTCCTCCTCTAGAGCAAAGGTCCCACTGTCGAGAGAAAGAAAAACACACAATTAAAAGGAAAGCAGGCAGCATGAGTCCAACCCTCGGGGCTTCCAATCCAGCAATTTAAGATTAGATCTAGCTCGTGACAAGGCAATGATGGCCACTGAACAGAGGGAAGTCCTGCCTCACATCTTGAATAGGCTCTAGGTCTTCTACTGCCAGGCCTGCCCCATCAAGGTGATACCTGCCAGCACTCCCTGAGGAAACAGCTGACTGACATCCACATCAAATCCAGCCCTCTCCCCAAAGGCACTGGACACACCCAGTCTACAAAGAGATGTTCACATATGAGAGCACTCCTTCAAGACCATAATAGGTAACTGTTTCAACTAAATACATAGAGACAGAGAAAGTTAAGTAAAATGAAAAAACAGAGGGACTACTCTCAACTGAAGGATCAAGAGAAAATGCCTTAAAAAATAATGAAACAGAAATAAACAATTTACATGATAAAGAATTCAAAACATTGATAATGAAAAATGTTAACTGAATTAGGGAAAAGATTGATCTAAACACTGATCATTTAAACAAGGAAATAGAAAATGCAAGAAAGAACTAATCAAAAATAAATAATTCAATATCTGAAATAAAGAACACACTAGAAGAAATGACTAGCAGACTAGGTGACATATAACAAAGCACAAGTGATCTGAAGATAGAATATTGGAAATCACACAGTCAGAACAGCAGAATGAAAGACACATAAAAAAATGATCACGATCTACAAGATCTCTGAGATAACATGAAGCATGACAACATTTGCATTATTGGGGTTCCAGAGGGAGAAGAGAAAGATAAGTAGATTGAAAATGGATATAAGGAAATTATGCCTGAAAATTTCCCAAACCTGGAGAAAGAAACAGATATCCAGGCACAGGAAGCACAGAGGGTCCTAGAAAAGATTAAACCAAACAGACCCACAACAAGATATATCATAATTAAAATGATAAAAGTGAAAGATAAAGAAAGGATTCTAAAGGCAGCAAGAGAAAAACAATGAGTTATATGCAAGAGAATTCCCATAAGGCTATCAACTGATTTTTGTGCAGAAAATTTGCAAGCCAGAACGGAGTGCCATGACATATTCAAGGTGCTGAAAGGAAAAAAACAGCAACCCAGGATACTCTACCAAGCAAGAGTACCATTTAGGATAGAAAGAGAAATAAAGAACTTCTTAGAAAAGCAAAACTGAAAGAATTAATCAATACTAAACATATCGTAAAAGAAATGTTGAATGTTCTTCTCCAAATAGAAAAGAAGTAAGGATCTATAAGAGAGGGAAAATCCCATTAGGAAACACAAATATATAGAAAGAATTTAAGATCACTAAATGCACCAGCTGTACATTAAAAGTCAAAAAATTGTAAAAACAACCATAATTACTATGAGATAAACAGTTAAGAGATAAACATGAATATGTAAAAATGACATCAAAACCACAAATGTTGGGGAGGGGAATAAAAATGTGTATGTCTTAGAATGTGTTTGAACTTAAATAACAGCCAGTTTAAAACAAGTGGGTATAATTATGAGTCAACATACATGAACCCCATGGTAAAAATAAATCAGAAACCTATAGTAAATACACAAAAATCAGGACTTCCTTGGTGGTGCAGTGGTTAAGATTCCATGCTCCCAATGCAGGGGGCCTGGGCTCAATCCCTGGTCAGGGAGCTAGATCCCACATGCATGCCACAACTAAGGAGCCCGTCTGCCGCAACTGACAGGGTGCAACAAAACAAACAAACAAACAAACAAACAAACAAATAAATATTTTTAGGGCTTCCCTGGTGGCACAGTAGTTAAGAATCCACCAGCCAAGGCAGGGGACACAGGTTCGAGCCCTGGTCGGGGAAGATCCCACATGCCGCAGACCAACTAAGCCCATGCGCCACAACTACTGAAGCCCGCGCACCTGGAGCCTGTGCTCCACAACAAGAGAAGCCACTGTGATGAGAAACCCGTGCACTGTGAGGAAGAGCAGCTCCCGCTCGCCGCAACTAGAGAAAGCCCACGTGCAACAAGGAAGACCCAATGCAGCCAAAAATAAATAATAAATAAATTTATAAAAAGAATACACAAAAATCATAAAGAGAGAAAGCCAAGAACACTATTAAAGAAAATCATCATTTTATATATAGTAGTGTGTACACCTGAAACCAACACAACATTGTAAATCAACTATACTCCAATAAAAAGTAAGAAAAAAATTTTAAGAAGAAAATTATCAAATCACAATAGTAGGAACTAAAAGAAGATAAAATGAAGAAAGCAGATCTATAAAAACAACCAGAAAACATGTAATAAAATTGCAAAAGTACACCACTATCAATAATTACTTTAAATATCAATTAACTCATGCTCCAATCAAAAGATATAGAGTAGCTAATTGGAAAAAGAAACCAAGACATTCAGTATGCTGCCCACATGAGACAACTTGAGAGTGAGTCTGAAAGTGAAGGAATAGAAAAAGATACTTCAAAGGGAAACAACAAGAAATCAGAAGTAGCAGTACTCATATGGAACATAATAGATTTTATAACAAAGCCTATAGAAAAAGACAAAGAAGGTTTTATATAATAATACAGGGATAAATACAAGAACAGGATATTACACTAGCTAACATATATGCACTCAATAGAGGAACACCTAAATATATAAAGCAAACACTAGCAAACATAAAGGGAGAAATGGACAATAATACAGTAATAGTAGGAAAATTTAACATTCCACTGACATCAGTGGACTGATCATCCAGACAGAAAATCAGTAAGGCAAAAGTGGTCTTAAAGACACAATAGACCAGTTGGACTTAGTTGATATCTACAGGACATCACATCCACGCCCCCCGAAAAATCAGAATACACATTCTCTTCAAGTGCACATGGAATGTTCTCCAGGATAGATCACATATTGGACAACAAAACAAGTCTCAACAAATTTAAGATAGAAATAATATAAAACATTTTTTCCTACCACAGCAGTATGAATCCAGAAATCAACTACAGGAAGAAAAATGGGAAAAGAACAAACATGTGGAGACTAAATAACATGCTGCTAAGAAACTACTGGGTCAATGACAAAATCAAAGAGGAAATCAGAATATACCCTGAGACAAGTGAAAATGAAGCACACTTTCCATAAACTGTGAGATGCATCAAAAGCAGTTCTAAGAGGGAAGTTTATAGCAATACAGGCCTTCCCCCCAAAACAAGAAAATTCTCAAATAAACCACCTAAACATAGTTAGAAAAAGAAAGACAAACAAAACACAAGTCACTAGAAGGAAGGAAGTAATAAAGTTCAGAAAGAAAATAAATAAATATAAATTTAAAAAAATAGAAAAGATCAATGGAACCAAGAGTTGGTTTTTTGAAAATATAAACAAAATTGATAAACCTGTAGCCAGGCTCACTAAGAAGAAAAGAGAGAGGACCCAAATAAACAAAGTAAGAAATGAAAAAGGGGAAATAACAACTGATACCACAGAGAAACAAAAAAATCATAAAAGAATACTATGACTATTTATACATCAAAATATTGGACAACCTAGAAGAAATTAACAAATTTCTAAAAGCATGCAGCCTGCCAATACTGAGTCAAGAAGAAACAGACAATTTGAACAGACTGATCAGTAGAAGTGAGATAGAATCTTTAATTTTAAAAACTTCTTGCAAACAAAAGTCCAGGGCCAAATGGCTTCAAAGGGGAATTCTACCAAACATGTAGAGAACAGTTAATATCTACCCTTCTCTAAAGAAGGTAAATATATACAGTGGTACATATATACAGTGGAATACTACTAAGCCACAAAAAAGAATGAAATAATGCCATTTGCAGCAACTTGGATGGACCTAGATATTATCATACTAAGTGAAGTAAGTCAGAAAGAGAAAGACAAACAGCATATGATATCACTTATATGTGGAATCTAGAATAAGATGCAAAAGAACTTATCTACAAAACAGAAACAGATTCATAGATATAGAGAACAGACTTGTGGTTGCCAAGCAGGAGGAGTGGTGGGGGAGGGATAGATTGGGAGTTTGGGATTAGCAGATCCAAACTATTATATACTGAATGGACAAACAAGTTCCTACAGTATAGCACAGGGAGCTATATTCAATGTCCTGTAATAAACAAAAAAAGGACAAGAATATGAAAAAGAATGAATATATATATATTCATATATATAGTCATATATATATGACTAATCACTTTGCTGTACAGCAGAAATTAACATAACATTGTAAAACAACTATACCTCAATAAAATAAAATAAAAAACAAAAACATCTATACTTCTCAAACTATTACAAAAAATTGCAGAGGAAGGAGCATGTCTGAACATATTCTCTGAGGCCATCATCACCCTCATACCAAAACCAGACAAAGCTGCCACAAAAAAAGGAATTAGAGGCAAATATCAATGAAGAACATAGTTGCAAAAGTCCTCAATAACATGTTGTTATTAGGAAACTGAATCCAACAATATATCAAAAAGATCATACAGAATAATCAAGTGTGCTTTATTGCATGGATGCAAGTATTTTTCAGTTTCTGCAAAGAAATCAGTGTGATATACCACATTAAGAAACTGAAGAATTAAGAAAAACCATATGGTCATCTAAATAGATGGAGAAAAAGATTTTGATAAAATTCAACATTCATTTACAGTAAAAAATCTTCAGAAAGTGGGCATAGAGGAAAGATACCATAACGTCATAATAGCCATATATGACAAGCACATAGCTAACATCATAATCACTGGTGAAAAACTGAAAGCATTTCTTATAAGTTCAGGAACAAGAAAAGGGTGCTCATTCTTGCCACATTTATTCAACATAGTATTGGAAGTCCTAGCCATGCAAATACAATAACAAATATTGGTGAGAATGTGGACAAAAGGGAACCCTTGTACACTATTGGTGACAATGTAAATTGAAGCAACCCCTGTGGAAGACAATATGGAAGGTTCTCAAAAAACTAAAAATAGAGCTACCATATGACCCAGCAATTCCATTCCTGGGATAATATCCAGAAAAAATGAAAACTCTAATTCAAAAAGATACATGCACCCCAATATTCATAGCAGCACAATTTATAATAGCTGAGACATGGGAGCAATCTGTGTACCCATTAACAGACTAATAAAGAAGATGTAGTATATAGTTACAATGGAATATTACTCAGCCATGATAAGAATGAAATTCTGGTTTTTGCAGCAATGTGGATGGACCTAGAAAATATTGTGCTAGTGAAATAAGTCAGAGAGAGAAAGACAAATACTCTATAACATCACTTATATGTGGAATCTTAAAAACTAATACCAATGAATGTATGCAAAAAAAAAAACAGGCTTACAGATACAGAAAACAAACTAGTGGTTACAAAATGGGACAGGAAGTGGGGAGGGAGATATTAGAGATATGGTATTAAGAGATAGATAAGACTATTGTGCATAGAACAGAAGAGCAACAAGGATATATTTTAAAGCACAGGGAATTATATCCATTATCTTATAATAACTTATATGGAATATAATCTGCAAAAATACTGAATCACTGTGCTGTACACCAGAAACTAATATAATATTGTAAATCAACAGTACTTCAACAAAAACTTAGAAATTTCAAGTGTTGGTGAGCATGTGGAGAAATTGAAACTCTTGTCCATTGATGGTGGGAATGTAAATTGGTGAAACCACTGTGGAAAACAGTTTGACAGATCCTCAAAAATCTAAACATGTAATTGCCATCTGAACCAGCAATTCCACTCCTAGGTATATACTCTAAAAACAGGGACTTAGACAGCTGTATATCAAAGAATACAGCAAAAAAGAATGAAGTTCTGGTACATGGTACAACATGAATGAACCTTGAAAAAATTATGCTAAATGAAATAAACCTGACACAAAAGAACAAATGTTGTAGGCATCCACTTATATGAAATATGTCTAGAACAGGCAAAGTAATAGAGACAGAAAGTAGATTAGTGATATCAGAAGAATAAGAGGGCAGGAGTGAATGGGAAATTACTGCTTGATGGTGATAGAATTTCTCTTTGTGTTGATGTAAATGTCTCAGAAAAAAGACAATGATGGTAGCACAACATGACGAATGTAATTAATCACAGGTTTGTACATCTAAAAATGATTAAAATGACAAGTATTGTATCTATCATATAACAATAAAAACATTCAAATATATCTCCAAACATCATTGTGAATTATGTGTCTAGTTCTGTCAATATTGTTTCATGTATTTCAAACTTTTTTTAAGTTAAGGTACATTTGACATTTCCAGCGTTATCTTTTCTGTAAATGTATTTTGTTTTGAAATTTATTTTATTTGATATTAATATAAAGACTCCCACATTATTATTACTATTTTAATTCTATATCTTTTTCTGTCAATTTACATTTTTTTACCTCTTTATTGGAGTATAATTGCTTTACAATGTTGTGTTAGTTTCTGCTGTATAACAGGGTGAATCAGCTATATGTATACATATAACCCCATATCCCCTCCCTCCCACCCTCCCTATCACACCCCTCTAGGTCCTCACAGAGCATCGAGCTGATCTCCCCGTGCTACACAACAGCTTCCCACTAGCTCTCTATTTTACATTTGGTAGTGTATGTATGTCAATGCTACTCTCTCGCTTCGTCCCAACTTTCCCTTTACCCGTCTGTGTCCTCAAGTCCTTTCTCTACGTCTGCGTCTTTATTCCTGCACTGCCACTAGGTTCATCAGTACCATTTTTTGTTTTTTTTAGATTCCATATAAGTGTGTTAGCATACGGTATTTTTTTTTCTCATTCTGACTTACTTCACTCTGTATGACAGATGCTAGGTCCATCTTTCAACTGACAATATTTTAAGTACTACAGTGGGCAGTGTAAAAGTACATCACTTTTTTGATCACTACAAGAAACCATATGCCAATAAAATAGAAAACCTGGAAGAAATAGAAAAATTCTTAGAAAAGCACAAGCTTCAGAGACTGAACCAGGAAGAAATAGAAAATATAAACAGACCAATGACAAGCACTGAAATTGAAACTGTGATTAAAAATCTTCCAACAAATAAAAGCCCATGACAAGATGGGTCCACACGCGAATTCTATCAAACATTTAGAGAAGAGCTAACACATATCCCTGTCAAAATCTTCCAAAATATAGCAGAGAGGGGAACACTCCCAAACTTATTCAACGAGGCCACCATCACCCTGATACCAGAACCAGACAAAGATGTCACAAAGAAAGAAAACTACAAGCCAATATCACTGATGAACAAACGTGCAAAAATCCTTAACAAAATATTAGCAAACAGAATCCAACAGCACATTAAAAGGGTCATACACAATGATCAAGTGGGGTTTACCCCAGGAATGCAAGGACTCTTCAATATACGCAAATCAATCAATGTGATACACTGTATTAACAAATTGAAGGAGAAAAACCATATGATCATCTCAATAGATGCAGAAAAAGCTTTTGACAAAATTCAACACCGATTTATGATTTTAAAAAAACCTCCAGAAAGTAGGCAGAGAGGGAACTTACCTCAACATAATAAAGGTCATATATGAAAAACCCACAGCCAACATCATTCTCAATGATGAAAAAGTGAAACCATTTCCCCTAAAATCAGGAACAAGACAAGGATGCTCACTCTCACCACTATTATTGAACATAGTTTTGGAAGTTTTAGCCACAGCAATCAGAGATGACAAAGAAATAAAAGGAATCCAAATTGGAAAGAAGGAGCAAACTCACTGTTTGCAGATGACCTGATACTATACATAGAAAATCCTGAAGATGCTACCAGAAAACTACTAGAGCTAATCAATGAATTTGGTAAAGTAGCAGGATACAAAATTAATGCACAGAAATCTCTTGCATTCCTATACACTAATGATGAAAAGTCTGAAACTGAAATTAAGAAAACACTCCCATTTACCATTGCAACAAATAGAATAAAATATCTAGGAATAAACCTACCTACGGAGACAAAAGACCTGTATGCAGAAAGCTATAAGACACTGATGAAAGAAATTAAAGATGATACAAACAGATGGAGAGATATACCATGTTCTTGGATTGGAAGAATCAACATTGTGAAAATGACTATACTACCCAAAGCAATCTACAGATTCAGTGCAATCCCTATCAAACTACCAATGGCATTTTTCACTGAACTAGAACAAAAAATTTCACAATTTGTAATGGAAACACAAAAGACCCCAAATAGCCAAAGCAATCTTGAGAAAGAGAAATGGAGCTGGAGGAATCATGCTGCCTGGCTTCAGACTATACTACAAAGCTACAGTAAACAGGACAGTATGATACTGGTACAAAAACAGAAATATAGATCAATGGAACAGGATAGAGAGCCCAGAGATAAACCCATGCACATATGGCCACCTTATATTTGATAAAGGAGGCAAGAATACACAATGCAGAAAAGACAGCTTCTTCAATAAGAAGTGCTGGGAAAACTGTACAGCTACATGTAAAAGAATGAAATTAGAACACTTCCTAACACCATACACAAAAACAACCTCAAAATGGATTAAAGACCTGAATATAAAGCCAGACACTATAAAACTCTTAGAGGAAAACATAGGCAGAACACTCTATGACATAAGTCACAGCAAGATCCTTTTTGACCCACCTCCTAGAGAAATGGAAATAAAAACAAAAATAAACAAATGGGACCTAATGAAACTTGAAAGCTTTTGCACAGCAAAGGAAACCATAAACAAGACCAAAAGACAACCCTCAGAATGGGAGAAAATATTTGCAAATGAAGCAACTGACAAAGGATTAATCTCCAAAACATACAAGCAGCTCATTCAGCTCAATATCAAAAATACAAACAACCCAATCCAAAAATGGGCTGAAGACCTAATTAGATATTTCTCCAAAGAAGATATACAGATTGCCAACAAACACATGAAAGAATGCTCAACATCATTATTCATTAGAGAAATGAAAATCAAAACTACAATGACATATCTCTTCACACTGGTCAGAATGGCCATCATCAAAAAATCTATAAACAATAAAAGCTTGTGTGGGTGTGGAGAAAAGGGAACACTCTTGCACTGTTGGTGGGAAGGTAAATTGACACAGCCACTATGGAGAACAGTCTGGAGGTTCCTTTAAAAACTAAAAATAGAACTACCATATGACCCAGCAATCCCACTACTGCACATATACCCTGAGAAAACCACAATTCAAAAAAAGTCATGTACCACAATGTTCATTGCAGCACTATTTACAATAGCCAGGACATGGAAGCGACCTAAGTGTCCATCAACAGATGAATGGATAAAGAAGATGTTGCACATATATACAATGGAATATTACTCAGCCATGAAAAGAAACGAAATTGAGTTATTTGTAGTGAGGTGGATGGACTTAGAGTCTGTTATACAGACTGAAGTAAGTCAGAAAGAGAAAAACAAATACCGTATGCTAACACATATATATGTAAGCTAAAAAAAAATCATTCTGAAGAACCTAGGGGCAGGACAGGAATAAAGACACAGACGTAGAGAATGGACTTGAGGACATGGGGAGGGGGAAGGGTAAGCTGGGACGAAGTGAGAGAGTGGAAAGGACATATATACACTACCAAATGTCAAATAAATAGATAATGGGAAGCGGTTGCATCCCATGGGGAGATCAGCTCGGTGCTTTGTGATCACCTAGAGGGCTGGTATAGGGAGCACGAGAGGGAGATGCAAGAGGGAGGGTTTATGGGGATATATTTATACATATAGCTAATTCACTTTGTGATACAGCAGAAACTAACACAACATTGTAAAGCAATTATACTCCAATAAAGATGTTAAAAAAATACAACAGTTTTTTAATTCACTCTGGTAATCTCTATCATTCGATGGAGTGTTTAGGTCATTAGCAATTAGTTTGATTGGGGATTTTCTTTCCATCTACCATTTCATTTTTTGTTTTCTAAACCATTTTCTTGATGATGATAGTGATTATGAACATGATTATTTGGTGTTGTGTTTGTCCTTATGTATCCCATTTTCTGTTTGGGAGGAAATTATTTGATGCTATTTTTAAATATTGCAGAGGAATTCCTAATACCAAACACTGTCTGTCTGTTTTTATTACAGACAATGGGCTTATATTTACATTAACACATCTCGTTTAGTCCACGTTGTCTCTACTAAGGCCCTCTTTTCTTGATGCCCAATGAAAGAAAAAATTCACTTTTCCTTATTTGTCTTTCACATTCTTTTTCCCTTCATTCTCCATTTTACATAATTCTTTCCTGTGAGAGATTGATATAATAGCCACTGTCTGGGTTATGGTGCTCTTATATTCTATTCTAGGAAAGCACATTACTTGAGGTTTATAAATACAGATTCAACAAAGAGTGACTCTTACATAAATCTTCAACAACTTTGATGCATTGCTTCACTGATCATTTGCATCAGTTGCGTCTTCACCTGTCTGGTGCTAGAGACCAAAGTACACTTTTAGCTCTCTTGTGTTCTACACACTATACAGACTCTCCACTATGGTAAATACATAACGTTAGTACAATGAATGCTCATGGTATATTCCAATATCCAACATTGTAGTTTCTTTTGTATGGTATCACTTCCTGTCAGAGTCCTCCTGGGGATTGGATGATGAAGTTTTAGTAATGTTAGTCTGTAAACCAGAGTGTTAGTATGAAGCGATTTCCGTTGTTGATTTAGCTCTTGTTTACTCAAGGTTTCAAGTACAAAGAATCACTTGTTAAAACATTGTCTAAATTTCAATGTATGCTTTGTTTTCTTAATTTTTTTTTTTTACCACAAATTATCATTCCTCCCATAATCTAACCTGCCTCTCTGTTTCTTAGCTTTGGGAGAAAGTTGATTCTCAGGTGGTGTTTGCTCCAGCTCGCCATCTCTGGGACCTGTGCAGCCTTTGCTCCCACCTTCCCCATTTACTGCTCACTACGCTTCTGGTCAGGTTGTTCTGTTGTGGTCATCATAACAAATAACTGGATGCTCAGTAAGTCAACAGTTTTGATTTTCTTGATTTTCCAAGCCTTGAATTTAACCTTGAAATTTCACCCTTATGTGACATTAATATCCCAATTGGGTTTTCTTTCAGTTGTAGAGTGGACAAGGTCCCAGTCAAAAGCCATGGTAATAACACTGATAACCTGTGCCATTAGTATCGGACAGATAATGCTGGGAGGACTGGCTTTTGTCTTTCGAGACTGGCATACCCTGCAGCTGGTGGTGTCTATACCATTCTTTGTCTTCTTTTTCTCCTCAAGGTATGAGCCTCTCTCTCCACTTAAGGGAACCTAGGATGAAAATGCATATTGAATTGGGATATACTGATTTTCTTATTCCCTGGACCCTTTCCTGTTGTTTTGACCTAAACCAGTGTTTCTCATCTGTTCACTCTGATCAATTTGAGATTTGAGAAGTAGAATAGGGAGTAACAGTGATCTTCCTTCAAGGGAGCTCGAGGTATTTTCTGCCATTTTGCTTCCTAAGTCTTACCCAGTATTGTGGTCATTGAGTTATTCCAATATTATTTTTCTTATAGACTTGAAGATATACTTTCAATTTTTTGGCTTTGGAATGAATAAGGTACAATAAAGTTTTCCATGATTTTCTATGTTGCAGATGAAATTGGATAAAGGAAGAGGCAGAAAATTTATTCATAGAGCAATTTAACAAAATAGCAACAGAATTTCTCCAGAAGTGAAAATGACATGCAGATTGGATGACTTACATTACGTATTCAACACTCCCTCTTCCCTTAAATAATTTTAACAAATATTTATTTATGGATAATTCCACCCCTACACTTAAAACCACTCTAGGGAGAATTAGCTTTAGTAGATCACAGAAAGATGACTACAGGCTTAATATAGTGAGATGAGTACAGAGAGAAAGAAGAGTAATCCATGTCAGACTCATCTGCTAAGTCATTCTATTCTCATAACAAGGAAGATGTGCTTATTGTTTCCATTTATTTATAAGAACACTAAAGCAGATGTAAATAAGTGACTCATTTATGTAGTTAGTTACCAACACTTCTGGTAGTGGCAGGAGTATTCACAATATTTGTTGGTCTAAAAGTTTACATAATTTGGGGACTTCTTTTTTCAAAATAATATACGTTATATATACTATATATAGAATATATACTATGGCACAAATTTGCCAGATCTCATGCTCAGCTTAGGAAGGGATTTATGCAAGTGAGGGACTCTCAAACTTAAGCTTCATAAGCCTCTTTGGAAAATCTCCTGGTGAATAAGCAGAGAGGCAATTTGAAAACAAAGTCTGTGATCCTATGCATGTAGTACATTTTTTGCCTTCCATCCAATATCCACCACTCCAATTGGTGGTGGATATTGGATGGAAGGCAAAAAGCATATGTTGTAATTAACCATAGGACAAATAAGCAAGAGATAGCTGACTGCACTAGTGTGCCCTTCTTTCATCAGGTGGCTGGTGGAATCTGCTCGGTGGCTGATTATCACCAATAAGCCAGATGAGAGCTTAAAGGAACTTCAAAAAGTTGCACACAGAAATGGAATAAAGAATGCTGAAGCAGCCCTGAACATAGAGGTGAGCAGGAAGGGGAAGGTGGTTATTGGGTTAGAGAGAAGACACAAATGGACACTTGCCTTCTCCTTATTATAGATAGACAAACTGCTTTTCTAACAAGGGCAGCTAGTTGAGAATGCAAATTCCCTGTCCTTTCATGGCCATCTCATAGAAAAGAAGCTGTGAGCACTGTACAGAGCTTCTTCCTATAGCTCAATTCCTGATCTGACTCTATACCCTATGTGCTCTCCTGGGTACCCTGCCCACCTCTGTGGCCTCATTTTCAAAATATCATTGTTGCCATTTAATTTCCTGGAGTCTCCTTTAACTCCCTGCATCCTTCTTCATACCATGTTCACTCCTGTGATTGTATGTGTAACATGTTACGTTATAAAGAAAGGGAACACATCTCTCCTCTCCTATTGGGTGCCAGTGCTCATCACAATACTTGGCACTGTGTTGGCAAATGACACATTTGTCGTTCTTGAAGGGTTTGAGAGCAACCATGATGGAGGAGCTGGAGGCCGCACAGACCAAAACTACTGTATTTGACTTGTTCCGCACACCCAACCTGCGTAAGAGGATCTGTCTCCTGCTCTTTGTGAGGTGGGCTCCACGCGGTGCATGACAACATTCAAAGAGTGGGGACATGAATCTATGTATTTCACAGGTTTTAACAGTGCTGTGAGAGGGAGGCGCTGATTTGGAGAAAAAATGAGGAAATCACACCAAATAACGCTCACATGAAACTGATTATATGATGAAAAGTTAGTTAGGTCATATCACACTATCAGTCTTTTCTCTGGAGATTGATGTTGAGAACTTCCATCACAGTACAGATTTGGGCACTTAATTTTCTTCATTTTTCTTTCAATTTTAATTGAAGCAAACATTGCAAACAGAAACATGAAGAGGTAAAAAACAGATACAAATCAATGAAAATGTCAGTTTGTAAAAAGGTAGCCAACATACAGATCAAGATAGAAAATCCTAATTCCCCAAGACTTCCCCTCAACTATCTGCTACAGCAATATTCACCACCTCCACACCATTGCCTGACTGTTCTCTCCTCACAGCCCGCTCCTGTGCCAAATAAAACTTAACAGTGGTTCTGATCTCCTTCACTGCAGATGAGTGTTGCCTGATCTTGACCTTCACATAATATAAATGATAGAAGGGTTCTGTGACAGGCTGCCTTTCCTCATGCTCATTCATGAAGATTCATCCATTCTGTTGCATGTGACAGTAGGTTGTTTTCCTCCCTAATGCTTTAGTTTCCATTAGATGAATACACTACAATTCCTTTATGTACTTCAATATTGATGGACTTTTGTTTCCAATTTGGATACAGTTTTTTTGTGTGTTAGCACAAGGGCTTCTGTTAAAGTCTTGCTCATTATCTCTTGAGGGGATATAAGTATTTACTTTGTTATAGTCAGGAGGAGAAATTTTAACTTCTGAATTTTTGAAGATTTACATACATGGACAAAAAGCACACAGGACGATAAACACCCACTGCCAAGCTTAAGAAAGTAACTTTTTTTTTTTTTTTTTTTTTTGTGGTACGTGGGCCTCTCACTGTTGTGGCCTCTCCCATTGTGGAGCACAGGCTCCGGACGAGCAGGCCCATCGGCCATGGCTCACGGGCCCAGCCGCTCCGTGGCATGTGGGATCTTCCCGGACCGGGGCACGAACCCGTGTCCCCTGCATCGGCAGGCGGACTCCCAACCACTGCGCCACCAGGGAAGCCCAGAAAGTGACTATTGAATAGTAAAATTTATCTTTCCCAGACATATCCTAGTAGACTGCTTATTCATTTTACTACATTGTGCTTTTTGACCTTTTCATACCCACTAGGACACAGACTTACGTTTCTGAATTCTAGATAATCAGAGTGGAAGGAAAAAGTACATATCATGATAAAGAGAAGACCTGTTTGCAATTGCTGTGTTCTGTGATAATTTCTTCTATTTTCTTTTTTTTAAAACATCTTTATTGAAGTATAATTGCTTTACAATGGTGTGTTAGTTTCTGCTTTATAACAAAGTGAATCAGTTATACATATACATATGTCCCCATATCTCTTCCCTCTTGCATCTCCCTCCCTCCCACCCTCCCACCCTCCCTATCCCACCCCTCTAGGTGGTCACAAAGCACCGAGCTGATCTCCCTGTGCTATGCGGCTGCTTCTCACTAGCTATCTATTTTACGTTTGGTAGTGTATATATGTCCATGCCACTCTCTCACTTTGTCCCAGCTTACCCTTCCCCCTCCTTGTATCCTCAAGTCCACTCTCTAGTAGGTCTGCATCTTTATTCCCGTCTTGCCCTTAGGTTCTTCTGACCTTTTTTTTTCTTTTCTTTCTTTCTTTTTTTTTTTAACATTCCATATATATATATGTTAGCATACGGTAATTGTTTGTCTCTTTCTGACTTACTTCACTCTGTATTACAGTCTCTAGGTCCATCCACCTCACTACAAATAACTCAGTTTTGTTCCTTTTTATGGCTGAGTAATATTCCATTGTATATATGTGCCATATCTTCTTTATCCATTTATTTGTTTTTTTAATTAGTTTCTGCTTTATAACAAAGTGAATCAGTCATACATATACATCTGTTCCCACATCCCTTCCCTCATGCATCTCCCTCCCTCCCACCCTCCCCATCCCACCCTATCCATTCATTTGTTGATGGACACTTAGGTTGCTTCAATGTCCTGGCTATTGTAAATAGAGCTGCAATGAACGCTTTGGTACATGACTCTTTTTGAACTGTGGTTTTCTCAGGGTGTATGCCCAATAGAGGGATTGCTGGGTCATATGGTACTTCTATTTTTAGTTTTCTAAGGAATGTTCATACTGTTCTCCATAGTGGCTGTATCAATTTACATTCCCACCAACAGTGCAAGAGGGTTCCCTTTTCTCCACACCCTCTCCAGCATTTATTGTTTCTAGATTTTTTGATGATGGCCATTCTGACCAGTGTGAGATGATATCTCATTGTAGTTTTGATTTGCATTTCTCTAATGATTAATGATGTTGAGCATTCTTTCATGTGTTTGTTGGCAATCTGTATATCTTCTTTGAAGAAATGTCTATTTACTGTGATGGTTTCTTCTATTGCAATACCTAAATCTGTCTCTCTCTGGGTGAAATAGATCTTTTATGTGGACTCCTTTCCCTTAGATGCTCTTTGGGTAAAAGGTAGATCCTCAGTGGGAATCTTTGATTCCATTTCTGATGGTACAGTTGGTACATGTTTGCTTTCCTGAATTCTTACATTTTCTTTTAGACCCAAGAACTCTTATATGAACTTTAAATTTCCCAGAACTGTGTTTGAAACCAGGACACTATGCTCCCACTCAAGGGGACACAGGTAGTTTCTTTGCAGTTTCAGTCACTAGTTGAGAAAAGGGAAACGCTTTACAGTATTGGGGCTGGCGGAATAGAAGGAGGACTCACAGCATACAGACAACTCTCAAAAAGAAATGATTTCCCTAAATTTTAAGTTTTAATGCTTATATATTCAAATTCTCTATACCATCCAGTTTGGTGACTGAGTCAGGTTATGTTTTCCCATCACTGCTAACTCTATGCTTAGGGACTCAAAAAAAAGAAGGACAAAAGGAATATCGTTTTCCTTTATAGCCATGTTATTTTAACGGTAACTTTATCACCCTAAAAGGAAGTGTTATACAAATCAGACTACACCTTTATTCTTAAACATTGATCATTGGCTGCCTGGGTCAATATAATAATCGACTGCAACACGTTGGCTCTAAATCTTACAGCTTGTGTCTTTCCTCTTTTGTTCACTACAGATTTGCAAGCACAATACCCTTTTTTGGCATTTTTATCAATCTACAGCAATTTGGGAACAATATTTTCCTGTTCCAGGTAATCTTTGGAGTTCTCACTGCCTTAGCCCGATGTCTTGCACTTCTAGTATTGAATTATGTGGGCCGTCGACCAACCCAGATGCTTTTCATGTTCCTGGTGGGACTTTCCATTTTGACCAACACGTTTGTGCCCCAAGGTGAGAGAAGACGGGACTTTGGGGAGAAAAGTGTCTTTTTTCCACCCTTCAGGGATTGTATTGGTCACACTTGTCTGAAGTCAGGTTTAAAAAGAGGTACCACTTATGCGCTAAGTATTCCCCCAAACCAATCTGATGGTTTATGAGAAATTCTGCTAAAAATTTTTTGGGAAAAAAACTAAAGGTCAGCGAGGGGCAAACCAGGCATAAGTTCATCTCATCACATTGTGAAGTGTCTTAAACTGGTACAATTTATCCCAGATTATTTCTCTAGGACAGCAATTGTTTACCTGCCTTTTGTCCATTCACACTTCAAATAACAAACATGGAGGGGTGAGGCCTTGCAATGATCCCCCAGGTGAGGACACAGCATGGTCACTCCCTCTGTTTGGGCTCTTCATTACCAGCTTTGATGACTAGTCACTTCCCCGTCTCTACATACCCACATATGAGTGTGGTGTTAAGTCACCATGACTGCAGCTCTTGCTCATGAGAGTCTCCAAGGAAATGAAAAAAATCCCCCTTTTTCAAGGAATGAAGGAGTGAACAGTAGGAATAGAATTTAAGCAGATTAAAATCCTTGTCCAGGGGTTCCCTGGTGGCGCAGTGGTTGAGAATCTGCTGGCCAATGCAGGGGACACGAGTTCGAGCCCTGGTCTGGGAAATCCACATGCCGCGGAGCAACTGGGCCCGTGAGCCACAACTACTGAGCCTGCGCGTCTGGAGCCTGTGCTCTGCAACAAGAGAGGCCGCGATAGTGAGAGGCCCGCGCACCGCAATGAAGAGTGGCCCCCGCTCACCGCAACTAGAGAAAGCCCTCACACAGAAACGAAGACCCAACACAGCCAGAAATAAATTAATTAATTAAAATAGGTGTTAAAAAAAAATCCTTGTCCATTCCCTGTTAGATTACTTTACAAGTTAATAGAAAGATGATATGTAAGGATTAGTAGAACCTTAGTGGGCACTATGCTTCACGATCTCCCGATGCAAGAATATGCTTCACAGCATTACAGATGGGTGGACTCTGCTCTTTAGAATACCATTAATGATGCAGGCTTACTCCCTTACGCGAGAGTTCTTTCCAATATTATAAAGCTATAATTAGATTTCTTTTTATACTGTGCAGAAAACTGTTTCTCTGAAATTTTTTTTAGTGGTCCCAAATTATTTTTTTCCAAATAGAAGTTTCCATTCTTGGTTCTTCATGTCTAACATTGATGTAGATCCAGCTTCTCTTCAGCCTGTCCACTAACAAAAAAGCCCTGTCCTTCTATTACTCTCTTGTGCCATACTCACCCCATGGCAATGCTGTATCTACACTAGGTTGACTGACTCATTGAGGTTTGTCTGGGACTTTCCAGGTTTTATTAATGAAAATCTCACATTGCTAAAACCTCCTAATTCCCAGAAAAACCAGGATGACTGGTCACTTTAAATTCTGCACTTTAATTGTAAAGTCCTCAAGGTTAAAGCTGAGGCTTAGACACAGTAATTGTCCACATGACAGTCCTACTTTCTATAATAAGCATAGAGCAAGTACTGGACAGAATAACTAAAAGCAAATTTCTGCCACACTCACCTTTTCTTCTTCTTCTCTGGCAAATCTCAGATATAGAGAGAGATTTGCTACAATTAACCGAGATAATTTTATGTACATTTTACAACCTACATTGATAACTTTATCTTTCTCAGTTTATAAAAGACTCCATGATCCTGCTACTGTAATATTTTCTACAATCTATTTCAAGCATACAAATAACCTGTAGAGTTGTTTGTCCTGAATAAATTTGGTGGGTGCTGATTCCTTTAACACAGCTTTCTTAATCTCACTGGTCTTCCTCTCTCTAGAAATGCAGACCCTGCGTGTGACTTTGGCAAGTGTGGGAATCAGCTGCGTTGCCGCTTCTATCACCAGTTATTCTGTCCACTGTAATGAACTCATCCCCACTCTCCTCAGGTATAAGGATTTTTTATATCCTTCCGAAGCCTGAGTAAAGATTGATATATAGTGTCAGTAGTTTAATATAATTTGTGGTTTAGGAAAGGGACCAGGAAACTGTTCTAATTCCACTAATAATAAGGTAGTAGTTACCCATTTGTAAGTTCCAGTTATGAGTGTAAAACAGAAATATAAAGCACCAAACATATTAGAAAATAAAAACAAACAAAAAAAGTGGATTTAACCTTAATTACTGTGTATTTGAGGTTGGCTTTGGATATGGATTTTCTAAAAAGTGACTTTATTGTTTATCATCTAATAGCTGTAAACTGTACTACTAGAATAGAAAAATGGAAAATCAAGAACAAAGAACTTTGACTATCCCTCCAGTGCCAAAAAATAGGACTTTCCCAGTTAATTGATGCTTATTGTGGAATAACATAATAAGAAATGTTAATTATAAAGCAATTATTTGTAATAGTAATAGTAACAATATACTAAAAAACAATTATCACCAAAGTTTATCAAAAAAGCTGACTTGGTATCATGTACTGTGCTAAGCAGTATTTCAATACATCTGTTTTTATTAAAATGATGAAAATGGGTCTTAACACATTTTGACCCTGTCAAAGACAGCTAGAAAATCACAGAGCAAATCACAAAAACAAGTGTTTCATAAAGCCCACATATGTAATAATTGTGTTTTAGTGTGTTCCATAATCACATCAAAAGAATAGATCATAAGTTACATGCATGGATTTTTACTGGATTATTATGTATTCTTGTTTACCCTTCAGGGCAAAAGCTTTGGGATTAGATGTAATGGCTAGTAGGTGTGGGTCAGCACTGGCTCCTCTCTTGATGACCCTGGTGGTGTATCTACCCACTCTGCCCTGGATCATCTATGGAGTATGTCCCATTATTGCTAGTCTTGTTGTCCCTTTCCAACCTGAAACCAGAAATCTGCCTCTGCTTGACACCATCCAGGATGTGGAAAATAAGTGAGTAATGCTTCTAGCCATCCCCTGGGAGAGACTGTGTGCTTTGGATCTGTGAGTGAGGAAGACAAAACACAGAGTGGGGCCCTCAGATCACTGGGAAGGCTGAGCCTGCCTGGGATACTTCCATCTTGGGCCATTGCCTTCACAAGTGGCAAGGTCATTTCTAACCATTGTGAGTTCCAGTCTAGACTGCAGAGATTCCTCTCTGCCCTGTTCTCATTGGTAGTTTTAGTGCTGAAGACACAGTAATTAGCTCTCTTGTGAGGGCATATCCTACCCGCCCTCATGATAGTATTTCATGATCCTCAGATCCGTAAGAGCATGGGATATAAAGGGAAAAGAAATGGGATGACCAGTGAAGGAACAATGTTAGGAAGATCATGTTGAGTTAAAGACTCTTTGATGATGGCCATCCTGAAAATCTACAAACAATAAATGCTGGAGAGGGTGTGGAGAAAAGGGAACCCTCTTGCACTGTTGGTGGGAATGTAAATTGATACAGCTACTATGGAAAACAGTATGGACGTTCCTTAAAAAACTAAAAATAGAATTACCATATGACCCAGCAATCCCACTACTAGGCATATACTCTGAGAAAACCATAATTCAAAAAGAGTCATGTACCACAATGTTCATTGCACCACTATTAACAATAGCCAGGACATGGAAGCAAACTAAGTGTCCATTCACAGATGAATGGATAAAGAAGATGTGGCACATATATACAATGGAGTATTACTCAGCTATAAAAAGAAATGAAATTGAGTTATTTGTAGTGAGGTGGATGGACCTAGAGACTGTCATACAGAGTGAAGTAAGTCAGAAAGAGAGAAACAAATACTGTATGCTGACACATGTATATGGAATCTAAAAAAAAAAAGGTTCTGAAGAACCTAGGGGCAGGACAGGAACAAAGATGCAGATGTAGAGAATGGACTTGAGGACATGGGGAGGGGGAAGGGTAAGCTGGGACGAAGTGAGAGAGTGGCATGGACATGTATACACTACCAAATGTTAAATAGATAGCTAGTGGGAAGCAGCCACACAGCACAGGGAGATCAGCTCGGTGCTTTGTGACCACCTAGAGAGGTGGGATAGGGAGGGTGAGAGGGAGATGCAAGAGGGAGGAGATATGGGGATATATGTGTATATATAGCTGATTCACTTTTTTATACAGCAGAAACTAACACACCATTGTAAAGCAATTATAGTCTATTAAAGATGTTAAAAAAATTTTTTAAGAAAAAAAATAAAGACTCTCTTTGAAAAGAAAATAAAGAAATAAATCTTGTGTAGGTGCTTGTAAGATTCAGGCAAATTTTGTCACTGCAAGTAATGGAAAGTATCAAAGATAGGGGAAAAAAGAAACTAGTAAAAGTCTTTTAATATGAGAAATATGCCATCTTCGTAACCTAGGACTTCAATAATAAAGTTCTACAAACTGAGTGAATTAAACAACAGAAATGTATTGTCTCACAGTTCTGGAGCCTGGAAGTCTGAGCTGAAGTTGTTGGCAGCCTCTGAGGGCTCTAGAGAAGGGTCTATTCCAGGTCTCTCCTGGTTTTTGGTAGTTCCTTGGCTTGTGGCAGCTTAACTACAATCTCCACATGGCATCTCCCTGGCATGTCTCTACGTCCAAATATCCCCTTTGTATAATGACACCAGTCAAATTGGTTTAGGGGCCCAACCTACTCCAGTATGACTTCATCTTAATTAATTATATCTGCGAGAACCATGTTTCTAAATATAGCAATCTCATATTCTGAGATACTGAGAGTTAAGGCTTAAGCATATGAACTTTTGAAGGGACACATTTCACTGCATAACAAATGGGGCTAAGATTTTCAACTCACCTACTGACTTTCCAAAGGTGTCTTTGGTCAGAGGTCTAAAAAGTCCAAGTGAGAGTAGCACTTTCTAACTGCTTTCTTGGGTCTGCACAGTCAGCAGAGCCTTTTCCAGGATGAGTGTCAATCTGTCATGAATTTTATTGGATTATAAAAAGCTGATGGTTAAGGATCAGTTTGTGCTTGTGCAGGGATGGCATCCAAACTTACTTTTATTTTTTTCTATTTTTTAATGTGTGTTTTTATTTGCTAACTGGTTGGTTGATTTGTTTTTTTCTGTTTTGTTTTTCCAGCAAAAGATTCTCAAGAGAAGCAAATGAAAAAGATTTCTACATTAAAGTGACAAAATTTTAAGTGGATTTCATGAGATGACTGGTGACGAAAATAAAAATATGGAGAAAAAAATGGGAGTTTTCCTTTATCTTTACATACTAGCAAGAAAATATACTGGAACATGAATCTCATTTACAATCATGGCATTAATTTGCAATTAAACATATGATTTCTTGGAACATGTAATTCCATGATCAGAAAAATGGTGCCCACATAGAATGTTAGGAAACATTTTTTCCTCTTCTATTCCTGAAGGAGTTGGTGTAAAATGGGTAATATGTCTTCCTTAAATATTTGGTAAAATTTCCAGTGAAAAGACCTGTAGTTTTCTTTGTGGGAGAATGCTTAACTATAAATTTATTTCATGTAATAGATATAGGACAATTTAGTTTATCTTTTTCTTCATTAATAGTTTCTCTCCTTATCATGGATTCTATTTTCCTATAACTTTACTTACCTAATTTTTGATGGATGCCAAGCATTGTGTCTTAACTTCTTGGGTGCTAGATATTTTTTATTCCTAAAAATATTATTGAGTTGTTTGGGGTATGCCTAAGTGACTTGAAAACACTGATCTTTTTGGGTCTGGGGGAAATCCTGTGGAGTGTCTACCAGGTAGCTGTTTGGACTCATCCACAGGCTATCAATACTGGTAAGGGGCTGAAGAACCATGGACAAAAGCACTGTCTGGAGTTATCTCCTGGCTTGCTCACCAAATATGTAACCAAACCAGGTTTGTTTGCCCGTCGAGCAACAAGCCAAACACTGAGTCACTGATGTTTGCAACAGAGAAAGTTTTATTTGTGAGGTAGCCAAGTGAGGACACAGGAGAATAAATCTCAGATATGCATCTCCAAAGGCCAGAGGCTTGAGATATTTATGATATAAAGAAGCAGAGTGGTCTCAGGCATTTGGAAAGGTGATTGGAGATTGGGGAAAGATGAAGTAACTCATTTCTGTGCAGGCCCAGCTTTAGGGTCAGTGGGCTAAACTAATCTTAGCCAGGTGTATTGGGCAGGAGCTGACTCCAAATTTTTGGAAAACAACTTAAGCCCTCATTACTATAGTGACTCATACATCAGAAGTATTATCTATGGGGGTGGTTAGAAGTCTGATGATAAATTATGTAGGGTTCATGAAGTTTGGAGGGTTTGCAGTTAGAGAAAGGGGAAAAATACAAATGAAGTAAGCTTAATCAGTAAAGACAGGTTAAAAGCAGAGGGTTTTCTAAGAAAACCCTGTTCCCTTATCTACTGCTCTGTTAGACGCATTCAATGATTTCTGTTAAACACCAGCTTCCATTAATCCTATGGAGCATGGTTTCATAATTTCTCCCTCTTCATCGTCTTTCTCTCTCTTGCTACCAAACTTTATGTGTTTCTCTGCTTCCCATTCATTTCCCTTTTGTTCTATTCTTTATTTTTTCTTTAAAAATTTTTAATTATGGAACTTAATTATCTACAGAAAACAGTTTTAAAAAGACACATATATACACCATAAATATTAAAACTAAACATATATGACTAGTTTGTTGTGGTACAGAGCTTCCCTTAAAAAAGGAGGAGGGTTCTGATCCTGAAGAAGATAGAGTAAGCATACTGAATCTGTTCTCTTTTGACTAAATGCACCATGAAAGAACTCATGGGGCAACTATTCTAGACTGTGAAAGTCTATATAGTAATATATTAACATGTCTAAAAAATAATAGCACAAAGTAGATGGGGGAGGAAATAGAGCTCTATAGGAGTAAAGTTTCTATATATTATGGAATTCAGTGAGTATAAATATGAAGTAGTTTCTGATAGCTTATGCTGTGTATTATAAGCTCTAGAGCAACTACTGAGAAACCACTGAGAAAAAAAAGAGTTAAAAATACTTAAATGAATTAAACGATACACTAGAAAATATGTACTTTAAAGGTGGTATTAAAAGAGGACCGGAGGAATAAAATAGTCATGAGACAGAAAGAAAAATAAAATGAAAATAATTGATGTGATTCCAACTGTATCAATAATAATATTTACAATCTAATTAAAAGCAGAGACTGGCTGGATGAAAAACAAAAATATCCAACCATCTGTTGTCTACAGGAAATATACTTTAGACCCGATACCAGTAGATTGAAAGTAAAAGGATAGAAAAAGAAATACCATTCAGACAGCAACTGCAAGATAGCTGGTGTGACTATATAAATATCATACAAAATAGACTTTAGGACAACAACCGTTGGTAAAGCAAAATCTGCACATTTTAGGATAATAAATAGGTCAATTAATCGAGAAGATATAAGAATTATAAATGTGCATAAATGTAACAACAGAACCCTAAAATAGATGAAGCAAAAACTGACAGAACTGAAGGTAAAAATAGAAAATTCAACAATAATAGTTGGAAATATCAATATCCTGCTAAATATCTTTTTCTTCATTAATAGTTTCTCTCCTTATCATGGAAAAAGATAGAACCTTTGTTAGAAGGTCAGGAAGTGTAAAGAAGACTTGAACAATGCTATAAACAAACAAGACCTAACAAGTATAGAACACTTCACCTAAAACATCACAATACATATTCTTCTCAAGAACTCATGGAACATTCTCCAGAATAGACCATAAATTAGTCCATCAAACAAGCCTTTATACACAGTAAAGGATGGAAATAATGCAAAATATGTTCTTCAACCACAATAGAATTAAATTAGAAACCAACAATATAAATTTTGAGAAATTTACAAATATGAGGAAATTAAGTTATACACTTCTACCTAACCATTGTTAAAGAAGAAATCACATGGAATATTAGAGAACTTTTCAAGAGGAATGAACAGGAAAACATAACATATCAAAACTTATAGGATGCACTAAAGCAATTCTTAGGGGAAAAGACATGGGGAAAAATGACTATATTAAAGAAAAAGAAAGAGCACAAATCAGTAATCTAACCTTCAATCTTTGAACTTGAAAAAGAAGAGAAAACTAAATCCCAAGAAAACAGAAGGAAGGTAATAATATTAGTACAAAGATAAAAAAGAGAGAGATAATAGAAAAACAATGGAGAACAATCAATGAAACCAAACTGATTCTTTAAAAAGGTGAACAAAATAGGGTGAATAAACTTTATCTTAACCAAGAAAAGAATTAGAAGAGACTCAAGTTTCTAAAATCATAAATAAAAAAGAGCAGATAGGGCTTCCCTGGTGGCACAGTGGTTGAGAGTCCGCCTGCTGATGCAGGGGACACAGGTTCGTGCCCCAGTCTGGGAAGATCCCACATGCCGCGGCTGAGCCCGTGAGCCATGGTCGCTGAGCCTGCGTGTCCGGAGCCTGTGCTCCACAACGGGAGAGGCCACAACAGTGAGAGGCCGGTATACCGGAAAAAAAAAAAAAAAAAAAAAGAGCAGACAGGTAATCCTGTGAACAACTGAATGCTAAGAAATAAGATAATTTGATGAAATGGACAAATTCCTAGAAGGGCAAAATTTACCAAAACTGACTCAAAGAAGGAATAGAAAATCTGAATAAGATTATAAAAATTAAAGATCTTAAGTTACTAATTTTAAAACTTCCTACAAAGAGAAACTCAGTCTAATTTACCTTCACTGGTGAACTCTACCAAATATTTAAAAGGAATTAACATGAATCCTTCACAAACTCTTTTAGAAAATAGATGGGAAGTGAGCAAAAGAAAGGGAGTTCACCCTGGTAAACAGTGTATATGCCTTTTCATTTTGTTGATTATTTCCTTTGCTTTTTGAAGCTTTGGGGTTTTATGTAGTCCACTTTTCTATTTTTAACATTGTTGCCTGTGATTTTCATGCCAAATCCAAGAAATCATTGCCACCAACAATGTCAAAGAAGTTTTTCCCTAGCTTTTTGTCTGAGGAGTTTTAGAGTTCCAAGTCAGTGTTTACATCTTGCTTAAAAGTGGAATATTATTTGTCCATAAAAATGAAGCAAATCCTGCCATTGGGACAACATGGATAAGCATACAGACATTATTATAAGTGAAATAATCCAGTTACAGAATGACAAATATGGCATGATTCCACTTATATGAGGTTTTTAAAATAGTCAAGTCATAGAAGCAGAGAGTAGAATGAATGGTAGTTGTTAGGGGCTGGGGGGAGAGAGAAGTTGGAAATTGTTTTTCCAATGGGTATAAAGTTTTTTTATTCATGATGAGTAAGGCTATAGTTAACAATATGGTATTGTGCATTTTATAATATGTTAAAGGGATGGATCTTATGTTGTGTTCAATAAAAATAGATTACAAAGGAACAGAAGGGAATTTTTCCAGGTGATCAATATGGTTAGTACCTTAGTTTAGTGATGGTATCATAAGTGTATGCATATGCACAATCTCAACAAAATGTGAAACTATTTGGTATATCAATTATACCCCAATAAAACTAAAAAGGAGCAAATACAAAGAACTTACAGAAATTCTCACCCTAAATGGTGAAAGGCTGATTTCTTCACCCTAAGTTCAGGGAAAATATAATGATGTCAGCTATCATGTATATTCAACAAAATATTAAAAGTTCTAATAAGGATAATTAGAGAAGACAAATAAATAAAAGATAACCATATTCGAAAAGAAAAAGCAAAACTGTCTTTATCTGTAGATGACATAATTTTGTATGTAGAAATTCCCAAGGATCCACTAAATATCTGTTAGAAGTAATAAATGAGTTTATGAACTTTGCAAAATACAAAATAAATTGCAAAAATCAATTGTATTTCTTTACACTGGCAATAGACAATCCAAAAACAAATCTTATAATAATCAATTTACAATAGTATCATAGAGAATAAAATACACAGAAAAACTTAATAGGAATGCAAGAATTGTCTGCTGTAAACCAAAACACAGTGTTCTGAGAAAATAAAGAAGACCTACATAAATGGAAAGGTAGCTCATATTCTTGTATTGGGAGGCTTAGTGTTGTCAGTAAAGCAATACCCCCAAGTTGACCTATAGTTTCATCAAAATTTCTATCCAAATCTCAGCTGGCTTACTTTTGGGCAGAATTGACATTAATTGTCAATTTATAATATCATTGTCATTAATATTGATATGGACTCAAGGACCCAGATTGCCAATATTGGAAAAGAAAAATAAACTTAGAGGACTTTCACTTTACAATTTCAAACGTTACTGCAAAGCTATAGTACAGTGTGATTCAGACATTAGGATAGACTTTAACATAAAGGAATAAAATTGAGAGTACAGGAATAAACCCTAAAGTTATGGTCATTTGATTTTTAACAAAGGGGACCAGAAAATTCAGTGGGAGGAAGGAAGTCTTCAAGAAATGATGCTTGCGTAAGACGGGAATAAAGACACAGACCTACTAGAGAATGGACTTGAGGATATGGGGAGGGGGAAGGGTAAGCTGTGACAAAGTGAGAGAGTGGCATGGACATATATACACTACCAAACGTAAAATAGATAGCTAGTGGGAAGCAGCCGCATAGCACAGGGAGATCAGCTCGGTGCTTTGTGACCACCTAGAGGGGTGGGATAGGGAGGGTGGGAGGGAGGGAGATGCAAGAGGGAAGAGATATGGGAACATATGTAGATGTATAACTGATTCACTTTGTTATAAAACAAAAACTAACACACCATTGTAAAACAATTGTACCCCAATAAAGATGTTAAAAAAAAACCTCACACAGTTATGGTCAATTAATCTATGACAAAGGAGGTAAAAATACACAATAGTGAAAAGATAGTCTCTTCAATAAGTGGTGCTGAGAAAATTGGACAGCTACATGTAAAAGAATGAAAATAGAACATTCCCTAACACCATATAAAAAATGAACTCAAGGGCTTCCCTGGTGGCGCAGTGGTTGAGAGTCCGCCTGCCGATGCAGGGGACACGGGTTCGTGCCCCGATCCCGGAAGATCCCACATGCCGCGGAGCGGCTGGGCCCGCGAGCCATGGCCGCGGAGGCTGTGTGTCCGGAGCCTTTGCTCCGCAACGGGAGAGGCCACAGCAGTGAGAGGTCCGCGTACAGCAAAAAAAAAAAAAAAATGAACTCAAAATGGATTAAAGACCTAAATATAAGACCTGAAACCATAAAACTCCTAGAAGGAAACATAGGCAGAACACTCTTTGACATATATCATAGCAGTAGTTTTTGAATCTGTCTCCTAAAGCAAAGGAAATAAAAGCAAAAATAAACAAATGAGACCTAATTAAACTTACAAGCTTTTGCACAGCAATGGAAACCTTCGACTAAATGAAAAGACAGCTTACTGAATGGGAGAAAGTATTTGCAAATAATGACCAATAAAAGATTACTATCCAAAATATATCAACAGCTTATACAACTCAACATCAAAAAAAAAAAAAAAGCCAGATTAAAAAGTGAGCAGAGGGCTTCCCTGGTGGCGCAGTGGTTGGGGGTCCACCTACCGGTGTGGGGGACGCGGGTTCGTGCCCCGGTCCGGGAGGATCCCACGTGCCGCGGAGAGGCTGGGCCCGTGGGCCATGGCCGCTGGGCCTGCGCGTCCGGAGCCTGTGCTCCGCAGCGGGAGAGGCCGCAGCAGTGAGAGGCCTGCGTACCACAAAAAAAAAAAAAAAAAAAAAAAAAAGTGAGCAGAAGGGCTTCCCTGGTGGCACAGTGGTTGAGAGTCCGCCTGCCAATGCAGGGGACACGGGTTTGTGCCCTGGTCCTGGAAGATCCCACATGCCATGGAGCGGCTGGGCCCGTGAGCCATGTCTACTGAGCCTGCGCGTCCAGAGCCTGTGCTCCGCAATGGGAGAGGCCACAATAGTGAGAGGCCTGCGTACTGAAAAAAAAAAAAAAAAAAAAAAAGTGAGCAGAAGACTTGAATAGACATTCTTCCAAAAAGACATGAAGATGTCCAATAGGCATATGAAAAGATGCTCAATATCCTCAATCAGCAGAGAAATGCAAATTTAAACCACAATGAGACATTACCTCACCCCTGTCAGGATGGATATCATCAAAGACCACAATAAGAGATGTTGGCTAGTATGTGGAGAAAAGGGAATCCTCGTACACTGTTGGTGGGAATGTAAATTGGTGCACTCACTATGGAAAACTGTATGGAAGTTTCTCAGAAGAATAAAAATAGATCTACTATATGAACCAACAATGCCAGTCTTGGGTATTTATCCAAAAAAAAAAATCCCCCGAACACTAATTCAAAAAGATACATCCTTGATTTTTTGTTATAGAAATTAAACAATATCCTGGTTAGCTTTCCACATAAGTTACTTTTAGAAGTATTGTATTATATTGACCATCTCCACATATCTCTGCAGGTCAAGCCCTCGCTGGCCTGCCACCCCAAATTTGCTGCTTATTTTAATAAAGTGCTCATCTTACTTTGACAGTGAAAGAAAAAAAAAGAAAGAAATAATGCTTGGAGAAATAGATATACACATACAAAAAGTTTCAGGACCTCTATCTTATACCATAAACAAACAAACAAACAAGTCTCAAAATGAATCATAGACTTAAATATAAGAACTAAAACTATTAATTTTCAAAAGAGAACATAAGAGCACATATTCACAATTTTGGTTAGACAATGATTTCTTAAATGTGACACAAAAGAACAAATGATAAAAGAGATTGACATCAGAAAGATAGCAGAATAGGAGGTCCCAGCCCTCCTCTCTCACAGTAATACCAATTTAACAACTGTCCATGGATGAAAATTCCTTTATGAGATACCTGAAATCCAGGTGAGAGGGTTCATCAGTGTGGTACAGCACAGAAATGAGAAAAGACCTGTTTGAAAGGGTGAACAGAAAAGTTCCACTTTCCTCCTGTCACTCTCCTCCCAACAAGTCACAGAGCAGCACTGAGAAATATCCCCTTGGCCCACAAGTTCTTTCACTGGTGAAAGAGAGAGAAAGACTCTGGATTCTAGCATCAGGCCACAACCATGGACATCACCAGGCAGCCTGCCCAGGGTCCCTGACAACTGGACTGTACAGAGTCTCTGGCCAAGCTGTCTGGTGTAGACCTTTCCCTGCCTAAGCCAGTCGGTAAAGACTGGAAAGGGTGACTGCTTCTTCAAATGGGCAGACAGAAATGCAAGGCTGCAAGGGCCATGAAGACTTGGGGGAATATGATACAACCAAGAAAACAAAATGCAGCTGCACTAATTGACCCTAAAGAAATGGACATCCATGAACTGCCTGACAAAGAATTCAAAATAATCATTTCAGAGAAGTTCAGGTAGATCTTTAAGTTGCAACGAAATGATGCTAAGCAGCAATATGAAAGATTAAGAACGTGCAAATCTCACTGATAAAGGTAAAGGGAAATATATAGACAAATAATAATGTAATACTGGACCAGTGATATGTAAATTACCTTTTAGCACTGATATAAAAGTTAAATAAAATGTATTAATAATTACGACCATAAAAGTTTGTTCTATAGCTAACAGCCATAAAAGGGGAAATCAACAGTAACACAATCATAGTAGGGGATTTTAACACCCCACTTTCACCAATGGACAGATCACCCAAAATGAAATAAATAACGAAACACAAGCTTTAAATGATACATTAAACAAGATGGACTTAATTGATATTTATAGGACATTCCATGCAAAAACAACAAAATACACTTTCTTCTCAAGTGCTCACAAAACATTCTCCAGGATAGATCATATCTTGGGTTACAAATCAACCCTTGGCAAATTTAAGAATATTGAAATCATATCAAGTATCTTTTCCAACCATAACGCTATGAGACTAGAGATCAATTACAGGAAAAAAATCTGTAAAAAATACAAACACATGGAGGCTAAACAGTACACTACTAAATAACCAAGAGATCACTGAAGAAATCAAAGAGGAAATCAAAAAATACCTAGAAACAAATGACAATAAACACGATGACCGAAAACCTATGGGATGTAGCAAAAGCAGTTTTAAGAGGGAAGTTTATAGCAACACAATCCTACCTCAAGAAACAAGAAACATCTCAAATAAACAACCTAACCTAACACCATAAGCAGTTAGAGAAAGAAGAAAAAAAAAACCCCAAAGTTAGCAGAAGCAAAGAAATCATAAAGATCAGATCAGAAATAAATGAAAAAGAAATGAAGGAAACGATAGCAAAGATCAATAAAACTAAAGGCTGGTTCTTTGAGAAGATAAACAAAATTGATAAGCCATTAGCCAGACACATCGAGAAAAAAAGGGAGAAGACTCAAATCAATAGAATTAGAAATGAAAAAGAAGTAACAACTGACACAGCAGAAATACAAAGGATCATGAGAGATTACTACAAGCAAATATATGCTCATAAAGTGGACAACCTAGAAGAAATGTATAAATTCTTAGAAAAGCACTACCTTCCGAGACTGAACCAGGAAGAAATAGAACATATAAACAGACCAATCACAGGCACTGAAATTGAGACTGTGATTAAAAATCTTCAAACAAACAAAAGTCCAGGAGCAGATGGCTTCACAGGTGAATTCTATCAAACATTTAGAGAAGAGTTAACACCTATCCTTCTACAACTCTTCCAAAATATACCAGGAGGAACACTCCCAAACACATTCTATGAGGCCACCATCACCCTGATACCAAAAGCAGACAAAGATGTAACAAAGAAAGAAAACTACAGGCCTATGTCACTGATGAATGTAGATGCAGAAATCCTCAAGAAAATACTAGCAAACAGAAACAAACAACACATTAAAAGGATCATAAATGATGATCAAGTGGGATTTATCCCAGGAATGCAAGGATTCTTCAATATATGCAAAACAATCAATGTGATACACCATATTAACAAATTGAAGGAGAAAAACCATATGATCATCTCAATAGATGCAGAAAAAGCTTTTGACAAAATTCAACACTGATTTATGATAAAAACCCTCCAGAAAGCAGGCATAGAGGGAACTTACCTAAACATAATAAAGGACATATATGACAAAGCCACAGGAAACATGTTTCTCAATGGTGAAAAACTGAAACAATTTCCACTAAGATCAGGAACAAGACAAGGTTGTTCATTCTCACCACTATTATTCAACATAGTTTTGGAAGTTTCAGCCACAGCAATCAGAGAAGAAAAAGGAAATAAAAGGAATCCAAATCGGAAAAGAAGAAGAAAAGCTGTCACTGTTTGCAGATGACATGATACTATTCATAGAGAATCCTAAAGATGCTACCAGAAAACTACTAGAGCTAATCAATGAATTTGGTAAAGTAGCAGGATACAACATGAAAGCACAGAAATCTCTTGCATTCCTATACACTAATGATGAAAAACCTGAAAGAGAAATTAAGGAAACACTCCCATTTACCACTGCAACAATAAGAATAAAATATCTAGGAATAAACCTACCCAATGTGGCAAAAGACCTATGTGCAGAAAACTATAAGATACTGATGGAGGAAATCAAAGATAATACAAACAGATGGAAAGATATACCATGTTCTTGGATTGGAAAATCAACATTGTGAAAATGACTATACTACCCAAAGCAATCTACAGATTCAGTGCAATCCCTATCAAACTGCCAATGACATTTTTCACAGAACTAGAATAAAAAATTTCACAATTTGTATGGAAACACAAAAGACCCCGAATAGCTAAAGCAATGCTGACAGAGAAAAACGGAGCTGGAGGAATCAGGCTCCCTGTCTTCAGACTGTACTACAAAGCTACAGTAATCAAGACATTATGGTATTGGCACAAAAACAGAAATATAGTTCTTTGGAGCAGGATAGAAAGTCGAGAGATAAACCCATGCACATATGGTCACCTTATCTTTGATAAAGGAAGCAAGAATATACAATGGAGAAGAGACAACCTCTTCAATAAGTGGTGCTGGGAAAACTGGACAGCTACATGTAAAAGAATGAAATTAGACCACTTCCTAACACCATACACAAAAATAAACTCAAAATGGTTTAAAGACCTAAATATAAGGCCAGACACCATCAAACTCTTAGAGGAAAACATAGGCAGAACACTCTATGACATAAATCACAACAAGATCCTTTTTGACCCACCTCCTAGAGAAATGGAAATAAATACAAAAATGAACAAATGGGACCTACTGAAACTCAAAAGCTTTTGAACAGCAAAGGAATCCATGAACAAGATGAAAAGGCAACCCTCAAAATGGGAGAAAATATTTGCAAATAAAGCAACTGACAAAGGATTAATCTCCAAAATTCACAAGCAGCTCACGCAGCTCAATATCAAAAAAACAAACAACTCAATCCAAACATGTGCAGAAGACCTAAATAGACATTTTTCCAAAGAAGATATACAGATTGCCAACAAACACATGAAAGGATGCTCAACATCACTAATCATTAGAGAATTGCAAATCAAACCTGCAATGAGGTATCACCTCACACTGGTGAGAATGGCCGTCATCAAAAATCTACAAACAATAAATGCTGGAGAGGGTGTGGAGAAAAGGGAACCTTCTTGCACTGTTGGTGGGTATGTAAATTGATACAGCCACTATGGAGAACAGTATGGAAGTTCCTTAAAAAACTAATAATAGAACTACCATACGACCCAGCAATCCCACTACTGGGCATATACCCTGAAAAAACCATAATTCAAAAAGAGACATGTACCACAATGTTCATTGCAGGTGTATTTACAGTAGCCAGGACATGGAAGCAACCTAAGTGTCCATCGACAGATGAATGGATAAAGAAGATATGGCACATATATACAATGGAGTAGTGCTCAGCCATAAAAAGAAAGAAAAATTGAGTTATTTGTAGTGAGGCGGATGGACCTAGAGACTGTCATACAGAGTGAGGTAAGTCAGAAAGAGAAAAACAAATACTGTATGCTAACACATATATATGGCATCTAAAAAAAAAAAAAAGGTTCTGAAACACCTATGGGCAGGACAGGAATACTCAGACATAGAGAATGGACTTGAGGACATGGGGAGGGGGAAGGGTAAGATGGGATGAAGTGAGAGAGTGGCATGGACATATATACATTACCAAATGTAAATTAGATAGCTAGTTAGGAAGCAGCTGCATAGCACAGGGAGAACAGCTCAGTGCTTTGTTTCCACCTGGAGGGGTGGGATAGGAAGGGTGGGAGAGAGACACAAGAGGGAGGAGATATGGGGATATATGTATACGTATAGCCGATTCATTTTGTTATATAGCAGAAACTAACACACCATTGTAAAGCACTTATACTCCAATAAAGATGTTAAAAAAAAAAAGAAAAGAAAAACGGAGTCGGAGGGATCAGGCTCCTGGACTTCACACTATACTACAAAGATACAGTCATCAAGACAGTATGGTACTGACACAAAAACAGAAATATAGATCAATGGAACAAGATAGAAAACCCAGAGATAAACCCACGCACATATGGTCACCTGTTTTTTGATAAAGGAGGCAAGAATATACAATGGAGAAAAGACAGCCTCTTCAATAAGTGGTGCTGGAAAACTACATATAAAATAATGAAATTAGAACATTCCCTAACACTATACACAAAAATAAACTCAAAGTGGATTAAAGACCTAAATGTAAGGCCAGACACTATCAAACTCTTAGAGGAAAACATAGGCAGAACACTCTATGACATAAATCAGAGCAAGATCCTTTTTGACCCATCTCCTAGAGAAATGGAAATAAAAACAGAAAGAAATAAATGGGACCTAATGAAACTTAAAAGCTTTTGCACAGTAAAGGAAACCATAAACAAGATGAAAAGGCAACCCTCAGAATGGGAGAAAATATTTGCCACTGACAAAGGATTAATCTCCAAAATTCACAAGCAGCTCATGCAGCTCAATATCAAAAAAACAAACAACCCAATCCAAAAATGGGCAGAAGACCTAAATAGACATTCCTCCAGAGAAGATATACAGTTTGCCAACAAACCCATGGAAGGATGCTCAACACCACTAATCATTGGAGAAATGCAAATCAAAACTACAATGAAGTATCACCTCACAGCAGTCAGAATGGCCATCACCAAAAAATCTAGAAACAATAAATGCTGGAGAGGGTGTGGAGAAAAGGGAACCCTCTTGCACTGTTGGTGGGAATGTAAATTGATACAGACACTATGGAGAACATTATGGAGGTTCCTTAAAAGACTAAAAATAGAACTATCATACTACCCAGCAATCCCACTACTGGGCATATACCCTGAGAAATCTATAATTCAAAAGGAGTACCACAATGTTCATTGTAGTTCTATTTACAATAGCCAAGACATGGAAGCAACTAAAGTGCCCATCAAGAGATGAATGGATAAAGAAGATATGGCATATATATACAGTAGAATATTACTTAGCTATAAAAAGAAACTAAATTGAGTTATTTGTAGTGAGGTGGATGGACCTAGAGTGTGTTATACAGAGTGAAGTTAAGTCAGAAAGAGAAAAACAAATACCGTATGCTAACAGATATATATGGAATCTAAAAAAAAAAAATCATTCTGAAGAACCTAGGGGCAGGACAGGAATAAAGACACAGACGTAGAGAATGGACTTGAGGACACGGGGAAGGGGAAGGGGAAGCTGGGACGAAGTGAGAGAGTGGAAAGTACATACATACCCTACCAAATGTAAAATAGCTAGCTAGTGGGAAGCAGCCGCATAGCACAGGGAGATCAGCTCAGTGCTTTGTGACCACCTGGAGGGGTGGATTAGGGAAGATGGGAGGGAGACGCAAGAGGGAGGAGATATGGGAACATATGTACATGTATAACTGATTCACTTTGTTATAAAGCAGAAACTAACACACATTGTAAATCAATTATACTGCAATAAAGATGTTAAAAAATAAAATAAAAAATTTGTTTTATAAATACAGGATAAGAAATGAAAATTCTGACAAAAATAGCATATACCATGTGTGTTTTGTGGCAAGTAAAATTGTAGAGTTTTTGCATGCAATTGAGGTTAGTTGTTATCAGCTTAAAATATACTGTCCAAACTATTAAAAGGTTTATGCAAGAATATGGTAACAGGAAGGAAAACCTAACAGTAGATACAAAATGATAAAGAGGAAATTATCAAAGTATATTACCACACACACGAAAAGACATTTGCATTGATTTGTTCTAGAATTCATTCTTTTGATCTCATTGAAACCCTTCAATATTACAAGGGGGCAAAATTAGTGTTCATATCCATGTTTGCTTAGTGGAGACATACAGTGCCTAGACCACATGAGAAACTTCTGTAAGGCAAGGCTGCACTGAAAACTGAGGTCTTCTCAAGGGGCCTCACAAGAAAGATGCCCTTGGAAGATGCTGCCCTCAACCAAAAGACATATTCTTCTATATCAGTGGGATCAGAGCTGTCCCAAATTTTGGGGAGACAAGAAAATAGGACATAGACAGAAGAATTCTGTGGTATGAGATAAGCTTTCTCTAATCACCAGGGCCCTGAAGTACAAACAGGGAATGAAGTATTCCAACTTAAACAGAAAACAAAATAAACTTCTGATAAACCCACTTTCTCCTTCAGCTACTGCCCTATTCTCTGATTTCTTTCTTTCCCATTTGTATTTTTACCCATTCCTATAACATATTCAACCCCACCAAATTTCTTAAGATCCTAGTATTTCCCATATTTTCACATCCAAATGGTTATTTGTGGTAGCTGGTAAATTCCTCTTCCTAGAAACTTTTTTTGGCCACCAAACCCTACTCTGTTCTTGTTTTACTAACTCATTGCAGGCTTCTCTTTCTCATTCTCCTGTGCTGACTCTTCCAACACTGGAGTGCTGAAGGGCTCAGATCCTGAATATTTTCTCTTCTCTATGTGTACTCACTCTCTTCATCTCTTTACTGATGGTTCCTAAATTGACATCTCCAGCATAGCCTCTCCTGTAAACCCCAGGTTTTAAAACTTGCTCCACCTTCAAATGACATCCAGAATCTGGCTGACCCTAACTATCTGCACTATAACTTCCCAAGTCTAAGTCGCTCTCATTTCTCATCTGGACTATCGTCCCCTCCCCAATTTCTCCAAATAAATTTTCATGTAAATCTTTTAAAATTTATCATGTGATGTCAAATCTCTGCTCAAATATCTCTTATGGCTTCCAACTCATCCAGAATGAAAGTCAACACTGTTACACTCAAGTCCATGTTAGATTTAGTTCCCCTCTGTCTCTTTACCTCTCTTACATTATCTAACTTTGTTATAGACACACCAGTTTCCTTTATGTCTCAGAGGATGCCGGGCATACTCCCACTGCCTTTCTTTTCCCCACAAAATACTTACTTCAAAAATTTTTTAGTTCTTTCAGTTCTCTAGCCAATTGTTACCATATTTGAGAGAATTTCCCTATGCAGTCTCCTTACATGTTAATATTTCCTTGTCCTGCTTCATCTTCTTCACACCACTTAGCACTCCCAGCTATATATTTGAATATTGTCTATTTCCTCATTATTCAAATAGAAGAGGTATGTTTTGTTCTGTGTTGTATCACGTTGAAGAATTCTTGGCACATTAAGAATTTGGGGAATATATTAAGTGACTGTGGAATATTGAATAAAAGGAACATGAGAAAGCCCGAGGTATTGGGATCCAATCATATAACCCACAAAATATCATTTATTTCAATAAGAAGGATTTAATATGGGGAACTAAGTGGCAAATTTTCCAACAAGGGGTGGCAAGACAATTTAGGTCATCAGTAACAAGAAGTTGCTACCACAAGTCTAGACAACACATAGAGGAGTTGGTGCTACCAGAGGAGGTTCAGGTTCCAGGGTCACTCAGAGGAGACTGGAAGAAATGCACCAGATGGTGGTTGCTGGAGAAACAGAGGAGATATTGTCACTGGTGAAGTCACTGCTTCCCTTCTCCTTTTGCTCTCCAATCTTTCACCATCACCTCCTACTGCCCGAACCATAGTCCCATTAGCAAGGCCATCTGGAAATGTAGTTTGCAAGGACACCAACCTGGTTATTATCTTAAGTTCTATTGGGGTTCAACTCTAGCAAATGCTGTGATGTCCACCTATATTTGTGTTCAGAATGGGATATATTTCCATCACAATCTTTTAAAACAAATCTTCTAGCCTCTCTATATGTTATGCTTTCTGTATCATATAACAGATTCTTTGTTTTCAGAAACACCTATTCTGTTTTATTGGTCAGCTTGTTTCCTCCTGTTCCTATAACTCAGTGTTTCTTTAACTTCAGTAACTCACTTGTTTTATGTATCTTTAAAATCTGGGTGAGAAAGTCACTTACCTTTGTTCTTTTTCAAAATTAGCATAGCTATCAGCAGAACATTTTTATTCCATATACACTTTTAACCTTGTGAGCGCTGCAATTTGTTAATATGGTGTATCACACTGATTGATTTGCATATATTGAAGAATCCTTGCATTTCTGGGATAAACCCCACTTGATCATGGTGTATGATCCTTTTAATGTGCTGTTGGATTCTGTTAGCTAGTATTTTGTTGAGGATTGTTGCATCTATGTTCATCAGTGATATTGGCCTGTAGTTTTCTTTGTGACATCTTTGTCTGGTTTTGGTATCAGGGTGATGGTGGTCTCATAGGATGAGTTTGGGACTGTTCCTCCCTCTGCTATATTTTGGAAGAGTTTGAGAAGGATAGGTGTTAGCTCTTCTCTAAATGTTTGATAGAATTCACCTGTGAAGCCATCTGGTCCTGGGCTTTTGTTTGTTGGAAGATATTTAATCACAGTTTCAATTTCCAGTGCTTGTGATTGGTCTGTTTATATTTTCTATTTCTTCCTGGTTCAGTCTTAGAAGGTTGTACTTTTCTAAGAATTTGTCTATTTCTTCTAGGTTGTCCATATAGTTACTTGTAGTGGTCTCTCATGATCCTTTGTATTTCTGCAGTGTCAGTTGTTTTTTCTCCTTTCTCATTTCTAATTCTGTTGATTTGAGTCTTCTCCCTTTTTTCCTATACAGTCTGACTAATGGTTTATCAATTTTGTTTAACTTCTCAAAGAACCAGCTTTTAGTTTTATTGATCTCTGCTATTGTTTCCTTCATTTCTTTTTCATTTATTTCTGATCTGATCTTTATGATTTCTTTCCTTCTGATAACTTTTGGGGGGGGGTTCTGTTTTTTTATTCTTCTTTCTCTAATTGCTTTGGGTGTAAGGTTAAGTTGTTTACTTGAGATTTTTTTGGTTTCTTAAGGTAGGATTGAATTGCAAAAAACTTCCCTCTTAGAACTGCTTTTGCTGCATCCCAAAGGTTTAGGGTCATCGTGTTTTCATTGTCATTAGTTTCAAGGTATTTTTTGATTTCCTTTTTGACTTCTTCAGTGATCTTTTGGTTGTATAGTAGCGTATTGTTTAACTTTCATGTGTTTGTATTTTTTGTAGTTTTATCCTCCTAATTGATATCAGTCTCATGGTGTTGTGGTTGGAAAAGATGCTTGATACAATTTCAGTTATCTTAAATTTACCAAGGTTTGATTTGTGACCCAAGATGTGATCTATCCTGGAGAATGTTCTGTGTACACTTGAGAAGAAAGTGTATTCTGTTGTTTTTGCATGGAATGTCCTATAAATATCAATTAAGCCCATCTGGTCTAATCAGTCATTTAAAGCTTGTGTTTCCTTATTTATTTTCTGTTTGGATGATCTGTCCATTGTTGTAAGTGGGGAGTTAAAGTCACCTACTATTATCCTATTTTTTTCTGAATTTTTGAATTTTATTTTATTTATTTTTTATACAGCAGGTTCTTATTAGTTTTCTATTTTATACATCTTAGTGTATGCATGTCAATCCAAATCTCCCAATTCATCATATCACCACACACCTCTGCCACTTTCCCAATGGTGTTAAAAAAAATGTAAATTGTGAAATAAAATAATTTAAGAATTAAAAGGCAACCATTAATGAGAAAACTATTCATAATGCTTATAATAAATGACATATTTATTTTAATTTTTAAATTTTATTTTATTTAGTATTTATACAGCAGGTTCTTATTAGTTATCTATTTTATACATATTAGTGTATATATGTCAGTCCCAATCCTCCAATTCATACCCCATACCTCACCCCACCACTTTCCCACCTTGGTCTCTATACATTTGTTCTCTACATCGGTGTCTCTATTTCTGCCTGCAAACTGGTTCATCGGTACCATTTTTCTAGATTCTACATATATGCGTTAATATACTATATTTGTTTTTCCCTTTCTGACTTATTTCACTCTGTATGACAGTTTCTAGGTCCATCCACGTCTTTACAAATGACCCAATTTCGTTCCTTTTTAAGGCTGAGTAATACTCCATTGTATATATGTACCACATCCTCTTTATCCATTCCCCTGATACCAAAACCAGACAAAGATGTCACAAAAAAAGAAAACTAAAGGCCAACATCACTGATGAACGTAGATGCAAAAATTCTCAACAAAATACTAGCAAATAGAATCCAACAGACATTAAAAGGATCATACACCATGATCAAGTAGGGTTTATGCCAGGAATGCAAGGATCCTTCAATATACATAAATCAATCAATGTGATAAACCATATTAACAAACTGAAGGAGAAAAACCATATGATTATCTCAATAGATGCAGAAAAAGCTTTCGACAAAATTCAAAACCCATTTATGATTAAAAAAAACCCTCCAGAAAGTAGGCGTAGAGGGAACATACCTCAACATAATAAAGGCAATATATGACAAACCCACAGCCAACATCATTCTCAATGGTGAAAAACTGAAACCATTTCCACTAAGATCAGGAACAAGACACGGGTGCACACTCTCACCACTATTATTCAACATAGTTTTGAAAGTTTTAGCCACAGAAATCCGAGAAGAAAAAGAAATAAAAGGAATCCTAATAGAGAAAGAAGATGTAAAACTCTCACTGTTTGCAGATGACATGAAACTATAGAGTTTCCTAAAGATGCTACCAGAAATCTACTAGAGCTAATCAATGAATTTGGTAAAGTAGCAGGATACAAAATTAATGCACAGAAATCTCTTGCATTCCTATACACTAATGGTGAAAAATCTGAAAGAGAAATTAAGGAAACACTTGCATTTACCATTGCAACAAAAAGAATAAAATACCTAGGAATAAACCAACTTAAGGAGACAAAAGACCTGTATACAGAAAACTATAAGATGCTGATGAAAGAAATTAAAGATGATACAAACAGATGGAGAGATATACAATGTTCTTGCATTGGAAGAATCAGCATTGTGAAAATGACTATACTACCCAAAGCCATCTACAGAGTCAATGCAATCCCTATCAAACTACCAATGACATTCTTCACAGTACTAGAACAAAAAAATTCTCAATTAGTATGGAAACACAAAAGACCCCGAATAGCCAAAGCAATGTTGAGAAAGAAAAATGGAGATGGAGGAATCAGGCTCCCTGACCTCAGACTATACTACAAAGCTACAGTAATCAAGACAGTATGGTACTGGCACAAAAACAGAAATATAGATCAATGAAACAGCATAGAAATCCCCAAGATAAACCCACGCATATATGGTCACCTTATCTTTGATAAAGGATACAAGAATATACAATGGAGGGCTTCCCTGGTGGCGCAGTGGTTGAGAGTCCACCTGCCGATGCAGAGGATATGGGTTTGTGTCCTGATTGGGGAAGTTCCCACATGCCGTGGAGTGGCTGGGCCCGTGAGCCATGGCCACTGAGCCTGCACGTCCGGAGCCTGTGCTCCTCAACGGGCGAGGCCACAATGGTGAGAGGCCTGCATACCGCAAAAAAGGAAAAAAAAAAAGAATATACAATGGAGAAAAGACAGCCTCTTCAATAAGTGGTGCTGTGAAAACTGGACAGTTACATGTAAAAGAGTGAAATTAGAACACTCCCTAACACCATACACAAAAATAAACTCAAAATGGTTTAAAGACCTAAATATAAGGCCAGACACTGTAAAACTCTTAGAGGAAAACATAGGCAGAACACTCTATGATGTAAATCACAGCATGATCCTCTTCGACCCACCTCCTAGAGAAATGGAAATAACAACATAAATTAACAAATGGGCCCTAAAGAAACTTAAAAGCTTTTGCAGAGCAAAGGAAAACATAAACAACATGAAAAAACACCCCTCAGAATGGGAGAAAATATTTGTAAATGAAGCAAGTGACAAAGGATTAATCTCCAAAACATACAAGCAGCTGATGCAGCTCAATATGAAAAAAACAAACAACCCAATCCAAAAATGGGCAGAAGACCTAAGTAGACATTTCTCCAAAGAAGATATACAAATTGCCTACAAACACATGAAAGGACACTCAAAATCACTAATCATTAGAGAAATGGAAATCAAAACTACAATGAGGTACCACATCACTCTGGTCAGAATGGCCATCATCAAAAAATCTACAAACAAATGCCAGAGAGGGTGTGGAGAAAAGGGAACCCTGTTGCACTGTTGGTGGGAATGTAAATTGATACAGCCACTATGGAGAACATTATGGAGGTTCCTTAAAAACCTAGAAATAGAAGTACCATATGACCCAGCAATCTCACTACTGGGCATATATCCTGAGAAAACCGTAATTCAAAAAGATTCATATAGCCCACTGTTCAGTGCAGCACTATTTACAATTCCCAGGACATGGAAGCAACCTAAGTGTCCATTGACAGATGATAAAGAAGATGTGGCACATATATACAATGGAATATTACTCAGCCATAAAAAGTAATGAAATTGAGTTATTTGTAGTGAGGTGGATGGACCTAGAGACTGTCATACAGAGTGAAGTAAGTCAGAAAGAGAAAAACAAATACCGTATGCTAACACATGTATATAGAATCTAATAAAAAACGAAAATGGTTCTGAAGAACCTAGGGGCAGGGCAGCAATAAAAACGCAGACGTAGAGAATGGACTTGAGGACACAGGTATGGGGACAGGTGAGATGGGACAAAGTGAGAGAGTGGCATGGACATATATACACTACCAAATGTAAAATAGACAGCCAGTGGGAAGCAGCTACATGGCACAGGGATATCAGCTTGGTGCTTTGTGTCCACCTAGAGGGGTAGGATAGGGAAGGTGGGAGGGAGATGCAAGAGGGAGGGGATATGGGGACATATGCATACGTATAGCTGATTCACCTTGTTATAAAGCAGAAACTAACACACCATTGTAAAGCAATTATACTCCAATAAAGATGTTAAAAAAAAAAAAAGAAGAGGGTCTCAGCTGTAGGAATGATGTGGTTTTCAGGGGAGACAACAGAAACCAAGTTCAGCTCCTTTGGGGCAAAAATTCACCTAGCCCTGGGTGCGTAATAGCCAAGGATGCCTCCATCCATCTTTCAGAGTGTCAACCTCTCACTTGAACCTCAAAATAAACTGAATTTTGTGGACTGTGTGGATCACCACCACCATGGTTGTGGAGAACAAGCTGGTGATGCTGCAAAAATCAAAAACTGAGTAATTTTGTCTCTGCATCCCCAAAAAAGAACAGAAAATGATTATTTGTTGGAATGTTAGCTGTGCTTTAAAAAAGGAAACTAAATGAAATATAAATGACTGATTCCAAACAGCCAATAAGGAAAGACGAGATGAGATGTTTGGGATCCTGGTGATTGATCTTTGTGCTTCACTGCTGACCTGCTTTAGGCCCTTAATTTCCACCATGTATACTCTTTAGAGATGTGATCTGTGACTGTGTGGTGCAGGTTGGTCTGTTCTCCAGCTTTTTTGCCTTCTCCCTGGTGAAGATAAAATGCAGAATAAAGCTGATCCTAAAACTGAAAACAAAAATGATTGTATTTTGTTAATTAGTTTAATCTAAATTCAGTGTAAACAATAAAAACACTTGTTTTCTGTTTTTTCCACAGAAAAATCATAAAGCAGTTCACTTCTGTGTGTCTCAAATTCCATTTTCTGGAAATGACTGAAGACCCTGTAGCAGGCTTATTTTAGCTTGTTTAGAGACCATGTACATGCCAAAGTCCAAAGTTCACTTCACAGAAATCACTGAGGCCAAGCACATTCAGAGAGTAAAACTTTAAACAGATTTAATGGTCATCAGATAGAAGTATCTTTGGTAAATTATTTTCTCTGTGACTTTTTTAAAGAAGAAATACCTCCTGATTCCAAAAGGACTGGGGAAATTGCTTCCACTGCTCTGTTGCAGTAGTGAGGTCACAGGAACCATTGATGAGAAACTGGTGTGAGGTCACATAGACTTAGTGTCAATTAGTGAAAGGAAATGTTTTTCTTCCTTTGAAGTTGTAGCTAAAGTCATCCTGAGGATCACCTGTACACAATAGCCTTTGAGGAGCTCCTGGATGAATTTGGTGGCCTGGGGAAATTCCAGATCCTTCAGCTGGTTTTAATTCTTCCTTCTCTCATGATAGTAGTTTGTCATCTACTATTGGAGAATTTCACTGCAGCCATTCCTGGTCATCACTGCTGGGTCCACATCCTTGATAATGGCACTGTCTCTGATAATGACGCTGGGATCTTCAGCCCTGATGTCCTCCTGAGAATCTCCATCCCGTTAGAGTCTAACTTGAAACCAGAGAAATGTCATCATTTCCTCCTCCCCCAGTGGCACCTCCTTCACCTGAATGGGACCTTCCCCAACATGACTGACCTGGACACGGAGCCCTGCGTGGGCGGCTGGGTGTATGACCGAAGTTCCTTCTCCTCCACCATCGTGACTGAGGTAAAGTCCCCATTTACCTCTTCTGAGTACATGATGTGTGTGTTTACAATAGCATAAAATAAACACAGTTCAACTGTTCAGTTACTGAGTAGATAATGTAGCCATCTCTCTTTCATTCTTTTAGGAAAAGTGATTGCTTATCTATTTAATTGCCAAGCACTTATAACACAATTGGTGACAGTGAAATCAACAAACTAGACATGAATTTTCTATCACAAAGTTTTAAATTTAATGTGAATGTTGATGGTTGGATAAGTACTTGATATAAATTGTGGAAAATTATTCTTGGTCATTTGCTCTCAACCTAGTTGCAAATTGCAACTATTAGTTTTTTTTTTAATTCCATGTCCTGGCTACTTGTCTGAGAAACAAATCGGAATGCATTTCACTCTGGGTGTGAAATCTGGGAATCAGTGTTGAAAAAAAAACTTCAGTGGGGCTTCCCTGGTGGTGCAGTGGTTGAGAATCTGCCTGCTAATGCAGGGGACATGAGTTCGAGCCCTGGTCTGGGAAGATCCCACATGCCGCGGAGCAACTAGGCCCGTGAGCCACAACTACTGAGCCTGCGCGTCTGGAGCCTGTGCTCCGCAACAAGAGAGGCCGCGATAGTGAGAGGCCTGCGCACACCGTGATGAAGAGTGGCCCCCGCTCGCCACAACTAGAGAAAGCCCTCACACAGAAACGAAGATGCAACACAGAAAAAATAAATAAACTAATTAATAAACTCCTACCCCCAACATCTTCAAAAAAACAAAACAAAACTGGGCTTCCCTGGTGGCGCACTGGTTGAGAGTCTGCCTGCCGATGCAGGGGACACGGGGTTCGTGCCCCAGTCCGGGAAGATCCCACATGCCGTGGAGCGGCTGGGCCCATGAGCCGTGGCTGCTGGGTCTGCGCGTCCGGAGCCTGTGCTCCGCAACGGGAGAGGCCACAACAGCGAGAGGCCAAACTTCAGTGGTTTCAATGTGTGCAAATATTGAGGTCTACTGAGGTATGCAGTGCTAAGTGAATGTAAAGATTGGCCCCAAGATAACCTAGGAGAGTTAGCTGAGGAATTCTAGAAAATATATGCTTAAGCTGAGACATGAATGATACAGATGAGTAGATGTAGTAAAGGAAGCCAGAGGGTGTGTTCACTGAGGGCTATTGGAGTCAGTGCACATCGAGGGATTCAAGATGATGTGAAGCTCCTCTGTGCTGGTTTCCTTCTCTTCCGGTGGGACCTCGTATGTGATCATCAGTCACAGAAACCAGTGGTTCAATCCCGATTCCTGACTGGAATGCTGGTGTGGGGCCTCATATATGGCCATCTCTCAGACGGATGAGTGTCTAGCTCACTGCTGCCCTTCCTCTGTGGTGTTTTCACAGTTTATGATTAACTGTTTCATAAAGAAGTCTTTATTGAGCTCCCCTAGTATATAATTTAAACTGTTGTGGGTTGCCTTGGTTCCCAGGGAGCTATAGATGGAAATGAAGAATTAGACTCATTGTGATAAATGCCATTTTGTTGCCACAGAGCTCTCTGTACTGGAGACAGAAATGACCTCTTTATAAGATCTGGGTGCATTTCAGAACAGCATTTAGAGGCAAGTTGCCATAAACTTCATTTATAAAGATGAGAAGGAGTTGCCAATGGGAAGTAAAAGGAATGCAGGCCCTTGCCATAGCTTCTATATTAAGTACCTTACAGATTCAGTGAGCTAAATGCTGTGGTTTCCTACATCAGTCATCATGTTGCGGTTACCCCCACTGTAATTAGTATTCATTCTATAAAACCTGATGCTTTGTTATTTGGTACTGAAGTTGAATTAAGACATGTTGTGGCTATAATCTGGATGTTTGATTCTGTAAAAAAAAAAAAAAATCCTCGTTAGAGGTAATACTTGCAAACATGTAAGGTAATTAATCTGTAGACCCCTGGTGTTATAACTTGTGTGTGAGAGGTTTGGGTTATTCTGTGCCTGGCAGTAATCATTTGAAAGTAAGAGGACAACCATGGCAGCCATACATGCAAGTCTCCTGTAGGGGAAGTGAAAGGCTTAAAGTATCCCTTGTTGTCTGTAAGCCTAACATCATTTAATCTTACAGCTGAAAATTGTGGACTCTGAATGTATCACCTCAGTGTAATTCATAAAAGATTTCAGGGTCAGAGTGCTCATATTGGCCGGTCTTCCAACTGAACCCTTTATGATGATTCACAATAAAATGCTGATTGATCTCTTTATATGGGCATAGGGTGATAGATATGTGTGGCTGTGGGTGGAAGTGGGTTATGACAGGTAATGAGTGTGGAAACTTAAGGAAAGAAGACGGAGCCTTATAGCTAAGCTAAAGATTTTAAACTAAAAATAGGTTAAAACTTCTGAACACCGTCATGAAAAGGAAAAACAAAGTGGGATTATATCAAACCAAAAAACTTAGCAAAGCAATGATCAACAAAATGAAAAGGAAACCTACAGAATGAGAGAAAATATGTGAAAGTCATATAGCTGATAAAGAGTTACTATCCAAAATTTACAGGGAACTACTAGAACCAATGGCAAAAATCCACAAATAACCTGATTTTTTAAAATGGGCAAAGGAAATCAATAGGTATTTCTCCAAAGGTCACATAGAAATAGTGAACAGGTATATGAAAAGATGCATAACATCTCTAATCATTAGAGAATTACAAATGAAAACAATGAGAAGTACCCTTATGCCAGTTCAGAAGGCTAATATATCCAAAACACTGTTTTCAAGAATGTCAAGGGGCTTTGTCCTTATCTTTTTTTCCAGGAGTTTTACTGTTTCAGGGTATTGTGTAAGTGTAATCCATTCTGAGTGAATTTTTTCAATTGTGAATATAGGGGTCAAACTTCATTCTTCTCTATGTGATTATACAGTTTTTTCAATACCATTACTGAAGACACTGTTATTGGCTTCTTTACCACATATGGTATCTGAAGACTTAATTTCTGGGATCATGATTCTTTTCTATTGGTTTATGGTCTTTTTTTGTTGTTGTTGTTGTTGTTTTTTTGGCGATATGTGGGCCTCTCACTGTTGTGGCCTCTCCTATTGCGGAGCACAGGCTCCGGACGCACAGGCTAAGCAGCCATGGCTCACGGGCCCAGCCGCTCCGCGGCATGTGGGATCTTCCCGGACCGGGGCACGAACCCATGTCCCCTGCATCGGCAGGCGGACTTCCAACCACTGCGCCACCAGGGAAGCCCCCTATGGTCTATTTTAATGCCAGTACCATACTGTTTTATTACTATAGCTTTGTAGTATAGTTTGAAATCAAAAGTGTGATGCTTCTAGCTTGGATCATCTTTGTGAGGATTGCTTTGACTATTTGGGTCATTGGTGATTTCACATAAATTTTAGGATAGTTTTTCTATTTCTGTGAAAAATGTCATTAGAACTTTGAAAGAGACTGCACTGAATCTACAGATGGTTTTGCGTAGTATGGACATTTTATTTTTATTTTATTTTATTTTATTTTCGTGGTATGTGGGCCTCTCGCTGTTGTGGCCTCTCCCGTTGCGGAGCACAAGCTCTGGACATGCAGGCTCAGTGGCCATGGCTCACAGGCCCAGCTGCTCCAGGGCATGTGGGATCTTCCCGGACCAGGGAACGAACCCCCATCCCCTGCATCAGCAGGCGGACTCTTAACCACTGCGCCAACAGGGAAGCCCCTGGACATTTTTAAAATACTAATTTTTCTAATATGAACATGGGTCATCTTTCCATTTATCTATGTCTTACATTCTTTCATCAAAGTCTTGTTGTTTTCAGTGTCCAGATCTTTCATCTCCTTGGTTAAACTTATACTTAATTATTTTATTGTTTTTGATGCTATAGTAAATGGGACTGTTTCTTTCCTTTTTTTAAAACATCTTTACTGGAGTATAATTGCTTTACATTGGTGTGTTAGTTTCTGCTTTATAACAAAGTGAATCCGTTAGACATATACATATGTCCCCATATCTCCTCCCTCTTTCATCTCCCTCCGTTCCACCTTCCCTATCCCACCCCTCTAGGTGGTCACAAACCACTGAGCTGATCTCTCTGTGCTATGTGGCTGCTTCTCACTAGCTATCTATTTTACATTTGGTAGTGTATATATGTCCATGCCACTCTTTCATTTTGTCCCAGCTTACCTTTCCCCCTCCCCATATCCTCAAGTCCATTCTCTAGTAGGTCTGCATCTTTATTCCCATCTTGCCCCTAGGTTCTTCATGACCATTTTTTTTTAGACTCCATATATATGTGTTAACATACGGTATTTGTTTCTCTCTTTCTGACTTACTTCACTCTGTATGACAGTCTCTAGGTCTATCCACCTCACTACAAATAACTCAGTTTCGTTCCTTTTTATGGCTGATTAATATTCCATTGTATATATGTGCCACATCTTCTTTATCCATTCATTTGTTGGTGGACACTTAGGTTGCTTCCATGTCCTGGCTATTGTAAATAGAGCTGCAATGAACGCTTTGGTACATGACTCTTTTTGAACTGTGGTTTTCTCAGGGTGTATGCCCAATAGAGGGATTGCTGGGTCATATGGTACTTCTATTTTTAGTTTTCTAAGGAACGTCCATACTGTTCTCCATAGTGGCTGTATCAATTTACATTCCCACCAACAGTGCAAGAGGGTTCCCTTTTCTCCACACCCTCTCCAGCATTTATTGTTTCTAGATTTCTTGATGATGGCCATTCTGACCGGTGTGAGATGATATCTCATTGTAGTTTTGATTTGCATTTCTCTAATGATTAATGATGTTGAGCATTCTTTCATGTGTCTGTTGGCAATCTGTATATCTTCTTTGGAGAAATGCATATTTAGGTCTTCTGCCCATTTTTGGATTGGGTTGTTTGTTTTTTTAAGGTTGAGCAGCATGAGCTGCTTCTAAATTTTGGAGATTAATCTTCTGTCAGTTGCTTCATTTGCAAATATTTTCTCCCATTTTGAGAGTTGTCTTTGCATCTCATTTATGGTTTCCTTTTTCATGCAAAAGCTTTTAAGTTTCATTAGGTCCCATTTGTTTATTTTTGTTTTTATTTCCATTTCTCTAGGAGGTAGGTCAAAAAGGATTTTGCTGTGGTTTATGTGATAGAGTGTTCTGCCTATGTTTTCCTCTAAGAGTTTGATGGTGTATGGCCTTATATTTAGGTCTTTAATCCATTTTGGGTTTATTTTTGTATATGGTGTTAGGGAGTGTTCTAATTTCATTCTTTTACATGTAGCTGTCCAGTTTTCCCAGCACCACTTATTGAAGAGGCTGTCTTTTCTCCACTGTACATTCTTGCCTCCTTTATCAAAGATAAGGTGACCATATGTCTGTTGGTTTATCTCTGGGCTTTCTGTCCAGTTCCATTGATCTATCTTTCTGTTTTTGTGCCAGTACCATACTTTCTTGATTACTGTAGCTTTGTAGTATAGTCTGAAGTCAGGGACCATCACTCTGATACCAAAACCAGACAAAGATGTCACAAAGAAAGAAAACTACATGCCAATATCACTGATGAACATAGATGCAAAAATCCCCAACAAAATACTAGGAAAGAGAATCCAACAGCACATAAAAGGATCATACACTGTGATGAAGTGGGGTTTATACCAGGAATCCAAGGATTCTTCAATCTATGCAAATCAATCAATGTGATACAGCATATTAACAAACTGAAGGAGAAAAACCATATGATCATCTCAATAGATGCAGAGAAAGCTTTTGACAAAATTCAACATCCATTTATGATAAAAACCCTCCAGAAAGTAGGCTTAGAGGGAACTTTCCTCAACATAATAAAGGCCATATATGACAAACCCACAGCCAACATTGTCCTCAATGGTGAGAAACTGAAACCATTTCCACTAAGAGCAGGAAAAAGACAAGGTTGCCCATTCTCACCACTATTATTCAACATAGTTTTGGAAATTTTAGTCACAGCAATCAGAAAAGAAAAAGAAAGAAAAGGAATCCAAATTGGAAAAGAAGTAAAGCTGTCACTGTTTGCAGATGACATGATACTATACATAGAGAATCCTAAAGATGCTACCAGAAAACTACTAGAGCTAATTGATGAATTTGTCAAAGTAGCAGGATACAAAATTAATGCACAGAAATCTCTTGCATTCCTATACACTAATGATGAAAAATCTGGAAGTGAAATTAAGAAAACACTCCCAATTACCACTGCAACAAAAAGAATAAAATATCTAGGGATAAACCTTCCTAAGGAGACAAAAGACCAGTATGCAGAAAATTAGAAGACAATAATAAAAGAAATTAAAGATGATACAAATAGATGGAGATATATACCATGTTCTTGGATTAGAAGAATCAACATTGTGAAAATGACTCTACTACCCAAAGCAATCTACAGATTCAATGCAACCACTATCAAACTACCACTGGCATTTTTCACAGTACTAAAACAAAAAATATTTCACAATTTGTATGAAAACACAAAAGACCCCAAATAGCCAAAGCAATCTTGAGAAAGAAAAATGGAGCTGGAGGAATCAGATATTTCTTTGTTAGCATGTAGAAATGCATTTGATCTCTATATGTTGATTTTGTATCCTACAAAGTTACTGAATTTGTAGATTAGTTCTAGCAAATTTTTTTGTTTGAGTTGACAGGATTTTCTATGTACAAGTTCATATCATCTGCAACCATAGAGAATATAATTCCTCCTTTCCAGTAAGGATATATTTTACTTCTTTTTCTCACCTGGTAGCTCTGAGTAGGAATTCCAGGATTATGTTGATAGGAGAGGTGTGAGTGGGCCCACTTTTTTCCCCTGAACATAGAGGGAAATATTTCAAAGTGTCACTACTGTGTATGATGTTATCTGAAGACCAGTTGTATATCATCTTTATTATGTTGAGGTATGTTCCTTCTATACCCAGTTAACTGAGCACTTATATTTTTATCACAAATATGTAGACATTAACAACACACTCTTGAACAAACATTGCACTGAAGAGGAAATTAAAAGAGGGTTTTAAAAATATCTGAGACAAACAAAAACAAAATCAAAGCACACCATAATTTCTGAGATGTGGCAAGATACTAGTAAAAGTGAATTTTATAGTAACAAAAGTCTATGTTAGAAAGAAAAAATATCTTAAATAAACAATCTAACTTTATACCTCAAAGAAGTAGAAAAAAGAACAAACTAAGCCCAAAGTTAGTAGAAGGAAGTTAACAATCAAGATTACAGCAGCATTAAATGCACCAACATTCGAATTATAGGGGTCCCAGAAGAAGAAGAGAAAAAGAAAGGAACTGAGAAAATATTTGAAGAGATTATAGTTGAAAACTCCCCTAACATGGGAAAGGAAATAGTTAATCAAGACCAGGAAGCACAGAGAGTCCCATACAGGATAAATCCAAGCAGAAACACGCTAAGACACATATTAATCAAACTATCAAAAATTAAATACAAAGAAAAAATACTAAAAAGCAGCAAGGGAAAAACAACAAATAACACACAAGGGAATCCCCATAAGGTTAACAGCTGATCTTTCAGCAGAAACTCTGCAAGCCAGAAGGGAGTGGCAGGACATATTTAAAGTGATGAAGGAGAAAAACCTACAGCCAAGATTACTCTACCCAGCAAGGATCTCATTCAGATTTGACAGAGAAATTAAAACCTTTAGAGACAAGCGAAAGCTGAGAGAATTCAGCACCACCAAACCAGCTTCACAACAACTGCTAAAGGAACTTCTCTAGGCAGGAAACACAGAGAAAGAAAAGACCTACAATAACAAACCTAAAACAAATAAGAAAATGGTAATAGGAACATACATATCGATAATTACCTTAAATGTAAAAGGATTAAATGCTCCAACCAAAAGACAGACTGGCTGAATGGATACAAAAACAAGACCCGTATATATGCTGTCTACAAGAGAACCACTTCAGACCTAGGGACACATACAGACTGAAAGTGAGGGGATGAAAAAAGATATTCCATGCAAATGGAAATCAAAAGAAAGCTGGAGTAGCAATTCTCATATCAGACAAAATAGATTTTAAAACAAAGACTATTACAAGTGACAAAGAAGGACACTACATAATGATCAAGGGATCAAACCAAGAAGAAGATATAACAATTGTAAATATTTATGCACCCAACATAGGAGCACCTCAATACCTAAGACAAATACTAACAGCCAGAAAAGGGGAAATCGACAGTAACACCATGATAGTAGGGGACTTTAACACCCCACTTTCAACAATGGACAGATCATCCAAAATGAAAATAAATAAGGAACACAAGCTTTAAATGATACATTAAACAAGATGGACTTAATTGATATTTATAGGACATTCCATCCAAAAACAACAGAATACACATTCTTCTCAAGTGCTCATGGAACATTCTCCAGGATAAAACATATCTTGGGTCACAAAATTAGGCATGGTAAAGTTAAGAATATTGAAATCGTATCAAGTATCTTTTCTGACCACAATGCTATGAGACTAGATATCAATTACAGGAAAAAAATCTCTAAAAAATACAAACACATGGAGGCTAAACAATACACTACTTAATAACCAAGAGATCACTGAAGAAATCAAAGAGGAAATTAAAAAATACCCAGAAACAAATGACAATAAAGCAAGATGACCCAAAACCTATGGGATGCAGCAAAAGCAGTTCTAAGTGGGAAGTTTATAGCAATACTATCCTACCTTAAACAACCTAACCTTACATCTAAGCAATTAGAGAAAGAAGAATAAATAAACCCCAAAGTTAGCAGGAGAAAAGAAATCATATAGATCAGATCAGAAATAAATGAAAAAGAAATGAAGGAAACGATAGCAAAGATCAATAAAACTAAAAGCTGGTTCTTTGAGAAGATAAACAAAATTGATAAACCATTAACCAGACTCATCAAGAAAAAAAAGAAGACTCAAATCAACAGAATTAGAAATGAAAAGGAGAAGTAACGACTGAAACCACAGAAATCCAAAGGATCACGAGAGATTACTGCAAGCAACTATTTGCCAATAAAATGGACAACCTGGAAGAAATGGACAAATTCTTAGAAAAGCACAATCTTCTGACACTGAACCAGGAAGAAATAGAAAATATAATCAGACCAATCACAAGCACTGAAATTGAGATTGTGATTAAATATCTTCCAACAAACAAAAGCCCAGGACCAGATGGCTTCACAGGGGAATTCTATCAAACATTTAGAGAAGAGCAAACACCTATCCTTCTCAAACTCTTCCAAAATATAGCAGAGGGAGGAACACTATGAAACTCATTCTATGAGACCACCATCACCCTGATACCAAAACCAGACAAGGATGTCACAAAGAAAGACCACTACGGGCCAATATCACTGATGAACAAACATGCAAAAATCCTCAACAAAATACTAGCAAACGGAATCCAACAGCACATTGAAAGGATCATACACCATGATCAAGTGGGGTTAATCCCAGGAATGCAAAGATTCTTCAATATACACAAACCAATCAATGTGATACATCATATGAACAAACTGAAGGATAAAAACCATATGATTGGAATTCCCTGGTGGCACAGTGGTGGAGAGTCCACCTGCCGAAGCAGAGGACATGGGTACGTGCCCCTGTCGGGGAAGATCCCACATGCCGCAGAGCGGCTGGGCCCGTGAGCCATGGCCACTGAGCCTGCGCATCTGGGGCCTGTGCTCCGCAACGGGAGAGGCCACAACAGTGAGAGGCCCACGTACCACACACACACACAAAAAAAAGCCATATGATCATCTCAGTTGATGCAGGAAAAGCTTCCAACAAAATTCAACACCCATTTATGATAAAAACCCTCCAGAAAGCAGGCATAGAGGGAACTTACCTAAACATAATAAAGGCCACATATGACAAATCCACAGCCAACATCATTCTTGATGGTGAAAAACTGAAACCATTTCCACTAAGATCAGGAACAAGACAAGGGTGCACACTCTCACCACTATTATTCAACATTGTTTTAGAGTTTTAGCCACAGCAATCAGAGAGGAAAAAGAAATAAAAGGAACCAAATCGGAAAAGAAGTAAAGCTGTCACTGTTTGCAGATGACATGACACTACACATAGAGAATCCTAAAGATGCTAGCAGAAAACTACTAGAGCTAATCAATGAATTTGGTAAAGTTGCAGGATACAAAATTAATGCACAGAAGTCTCTTGCATTCCTATACACTAATGATGAAAAAAGAAATTAAGGAAACACTCCCATTTACCACTGCAACAAAAAGAATAAAATACCTAGGAATAAACCAACTTAAGGAGACAAAAGACCTGTATGCAGAAAACTACAAGATGCTGGTGAAAGAAATTAAAGACGATGCAAACAGATGTAGAGATATACCATGTGCTTGGATTGGAAGAATCAACATTGTGAAAATGACTATACTACCCAAAGCAATCTACAGATTCAGTGCAATCCCTATCAAACTACCAATGGCATTTTTCACAGAACTAGAATAAAAAATTTCACAATTTGTATGGAAACACAAAAGACTCTGAATAGCCAAAGCAATCTTAAGAAAGAATAACAGAGCTGGAGGAATCAGGTTCCCTGACTTCAGACTATACTACAGTAATCAAGAAAATGTGGTACAAAAACAGAAATATAGATCAATGGAACAGGATAGAGAGCCCAGAGATAAACCCACACACATATGGTCACCTTATTTTTAATAAAGGAGGAAAGAATATACAATGGAGAAAAGACAGCTTCTTCAATAAGTGGTGCTGGGAAAACTGGACAGCTATGTGTAAAAGAATGAAATTAGAACACTCCCTAACACCATACACAAAAATAAATTCAAAATGGATTAAAGACTTAAATGTAAGGCCAGACACTATCAAACTCTTAGAGGAAAACATAGGCAGCACACTCTATGACATAAAACACAAGATCCTTTTTGACCCACCTCCTAGAGAAACAGAAATAGGAGCAAACAAACAAACAAACAAAAATGTGACCTAATGATATGTAAAAGCTTTTGGACAGCAAAGGAAAACATAAACAAGATGAAAAGGCAACCCTCAGAATGGGAGAAAATATTTGCAAAAGAAGCAACTGATGAATGATTAATCTCCAGAATTTACAAGCAGCTCATGCAGCTCAATATCAAAAAAACAAAAAAACAATCCAAAAATGGGCAGAATACCTACATACACATTTCTCCAAAGGAGATATACAGATGGCCCAGAAGCACATGAAAGAATGCTCAACATCATTAATCATTAGAGAAATGCAAATCAAAACTACAATGACATATCACCTCACACCAGTCAGAATGGCCATCATCAAAAAATCTAGAAACAATAAACGCTGGAGAGGGTGTGGAGAAAAGGGAACCCTCTTGCACTGTTGGTGGGAATGTAAATTGATACAGCCACTATGGAGAACAGTATGGAGGTTCCTTAAAAAATTAAAAATAGAACTATCATACGACCCAGCAATCCCACTACTGGGCATATACCCTGAGTAAACAATAATTCAAAAAGAGTCAATTACCACAATGTTCATTGCAGCTCTATTTACAGTAGCCAGGACATGGAAGCAACCTAAGTGCCCACCAACAGATGACTGGATAAAGAAGGTGTGGCACATATATACAGTGGAATATTACTCAGCCATAAAAAGAAACGAAATTGAGTTATTTGTAGTGAGTTGGATGGACCTAGAGTCTGTCATACAGAGTATAGTAAGTCAGAAAGAGAAAAACAAATACCATATGCTAACACATATATATGGAATCTAAAAAACAAACAAACAAAATGGTCATGAAGAACCTAGGGACAAGACGGGAATAAAGACACAGACCTATTAGAGAATGGACTTGAGGATATGGGGAGAGGAAGGGTAAGATGGGACAAAGTGAGAGGGTGGCATAGACATATGTACCCTACCAAATGTAAAATCGATAGCTAGTGGGAAGCAGCTGCATAGCACAGGAAGATCAGCTTGGTGCTTTGTGACCACCTAGAGGGGTGGGATAGGGAGGGTGGGAAGGAGGGAGATGCAAGAGGGAAGAGATATGGAGATATATGTATATGTCTAACGGATTCACTTTGTTATAAAGCAGAAACCAACACACCATGGTAAAGCAGTTATATTCCAATAAAGATGTTAATAAAGAAAAGAATCTAAGGTCAGGACAGGAATGAAGATGCAGACGTAGAGAATGGACTTGAGGACATGAGGAGGGGGAAGGGTAAGCTGGGACAATGTGAGAGTGTGGCATGGACATATGTACCCTACCAAATGTAAAATAGATAGCTAGTGCGAAGCAGCCACAATGCACAGGGAGATCATCTCGGTGCTTTGTGACCACCTAGATGGGTGAGATAGGGAGGGTGGGAGGGAGATGCAAGAAGGAGGAGATTTGGGGATATATGTATACGTAAAGCTGATTCACTTTGTTATACAGCAGAAACTAACACACCATTGTAAAGCAATTATACTCCAATAAAGTTATTTAAAAAAAGACTGTTACAAGAGACAAAGGACAGTACATAATGATCAAGGCATCAGTCCAAGAAGAAGTTATAACAATTGTAAATATATGTGCACCCAACATAGGAGCAAGTAAATATATAAGGCAAATGCCACAGCAATCAGAGAAGACAAAGAAATAAAAGGAATCCACATTGGAAAGAAAGAATTAAAACTGTCAGTGTTTGCAGATGACATGAAACTATACATAGAACATCCTAAAGGTACTACCAGAAAACTACTAGAGGTGATCAATGAATTCAGTAAATTTGCAGGATACAAAATTAATACAGAGAAATCTATTGCATTCGTATACACTAACAATGAAAGATCAGAAAGAGAAATGAAGGAAACAATCCCATTTACCATTGCATCAAAAAGAATAAAATACCTAGAAATAAACCTATTTAAGGAGGCAAAATATCTGTACTCTGAAAACTGTAAGACGCTGATGAAAGAAATTGAAGATGACATAAACAGATGGAAAGATATATGAATGTTCTGTACTGGAAGAATCAATATTGTCAAAATGACTATACTACCCAAGGCAATCTACAGACTCAATGCAATCCCTGTCAAATTACCAGTAGTATTTTTCACAGAACTAGAACAAAAAAATCTTAAAATTTGTATGGATACATGAAAGAACACCAATAGCGAAAGCAATCTTGAGAGAGAAAAACGGAGCTGGAAGAATCAGGCTCTCTGACTTCAGACTACACTACAGATGTACAATAATCAAAACAGTATGGTATTGGCACAAAAACAGAAATAGAGATCAAGGGAACAGGATAGAAAGCCCAGAAGTAAACCTACGCACCTATAGTCAATTAGTCTATGACAAAGGAAGCAAGAATATACAATGAAGAAAAGGCAGTCTCTTCAATAAGTGGTGCTTGGAAAACTGGACAGCTCCATGTAAAAAAATGAAATTAGAATGTTCTCTAACACCTTACACAAAAATAAACTCAAAATGGATTAAAGACCTAAATGTAAGATCAAATACAATAAAACTCCTAGAAGAAAACATAGAACACTCTTTGACATAAATCACAGCAATATTTTTTGGATCCACCTCCTAGAGTAATGAAAATAAAAACAAAAATAAACAAATGGAATCTAATTAAACTGAAAAGCTTTTGCACAGCAAAGGAAACCATAAAAAGAAAACCTGAAAAGACAACTCACAGAATGGAAGAAAATATTTGCAAATGAAGCGACCAACAAGAGATTAATCTCCAAAATATACAAACAGCTCATGTGGCTCAATATCAAAAAAGCAAACAACCCAATCAAAAAGTGGGCAAAAGATCTAAATAGACATTTCTCCAAAGAAGACATACAGATGGCCAAAAACACATGAAAAGATGTACAACATCGCTAATTATTAGAGAAATGCAAACTACAATGAGATTTACAATAGCCAGGACATGGAAGCAACCTAAATGTCCATCAAGAGAGGAATGGATATAGAAGATGTAGTACATATATATGGTGGAATATTACTCAGCTGTAAGAAAGAATGAAATAATGTCATTTGCAGCAACATGGATGTACCTGGAGATTATCAGTACTAAGTAAATCAGAAAGAGAAAGACAAATATAATATGATATCTCTTATATACAGAATCTTTTTAAAAATGATACAAATGAAATCATTTACAAAACAGAAACAGTTTCACAGACTTAGAAAACAAACTTATGGTTACCAAAGGGGAAAGGTGGGGGGAGGGATAAATTGGGAATTTGGGATTGACATTTATGCACTGCTATATTTAAAATAGATAACCAACAAGGACCTACTGTATAGCACAGGGAACTTTGCCCAGTATTCTGTAATAACCTAAATGGGAAAAGAATTTGAAAAAGGATAGATATATGTATATGTATAACTGAATCACTTTACTGTACACCTGAAACTAACACAACATTGTTAATCCACTATACTCCAATATAAAGTAAAAAATAAATATATATGTTGAAAAATAATAAAGTCAAATTAATTGCCCAAAAAAGAATTAATTAGTCATAAAAAGGAATGAAAGAATGGCATATGTTACAACATAGATGAAACTTGAAAACATTATGTTAAGTGAAAAAAAAACCAGAAAGAAGCCAAATACAAAGGCCCACATACTTTATAACGTGATTTCTATGAAATACATAAATTAGGCAAATCCATAGAGACAGACGTAGATTAGTGGTTGCTAAGAGTTAGGGGTAAAGTGGGGAAGGGGGTGTGACTCCTCGTGGGTACAGGTTTCTTTTGTGATGACAAAAATGTTCTGTAATGAGAGCATAGTCATGGATGCACAACTGTAAACAAATAAAATCCATGTAAGTGTATATTTTAAAGAGAATTATGTGTTATATGAATTATACCACAATAAGGCTTCAAAAGATTTTTTAATGGAAGATTTAGTGCTAACAAAGGTGACATTTTTCCTATATTGCTCTTCAGTTCTTCCATAGCACATTGTGCATTTGCCATATATATGTTTTATAATATCAGATTGTAGTTATTTACATACCTCTCCCTTACTCACCATAGTCTTACACTTAAAGACCTTGTCTAACACAATGCTGTATTCCTAGAACAGAACAGGTCCTCACAAATGTTATCCGAATGAATCTACAAGCCTGTAAAAAATAAACTTCTCTATGCACTTACCAATGACTTAACCCTCTGCCCTCCATCACTACCCACCCTGATCCCATTTTGAGTAATTTATTTTCAATGTGAAATCATGGTTTGATTTGACTTTAAGCAGAATAATGTCATTTACCAAAAGAAAAATATTGTATCATATTTCACTTGCTTTAAATTAATTCAGGACTATTTTCATTAACTCTTTTAATCAAAAGTCAGTACTAAAAAGCAAAGCACTTACTTTCAGTACTTTTCACAGAAAAACAAAACACGTTTCACTTTCGAGTCTGACAAATGACATGTTCTGAAAGGGACTGCAAACCATGTAGCAGGTTTATTTTATTTTATTTACAGATGTGTAGCTCAAAGTCCAGTGTCACTTTGGGACACTGCTGACAAAAAGAATTTTCACAAAGTAGACCTTTAAACAGTTTTGTCAATTGCTGGAAGCATCTCAGCAAAATATTTCTCTGTGACTTTAGAGAAGACAGTTACCGACCTGATTCCCAAAGAAGTTGGAGAAATAGCTTCCATGGCCTTGCTGTGAAGGTGAGACAGGGCCCATTGAGCTAACACTGAGATCAGGATCAATACACACTTAGTGTGTGACATAGTGAAAGGAAACTTTTTCTCCCTTTGAACTTCTCTAAATAGTCATTTTGCCTCCCCTTGGGGATCACTGCTCAGCTCAATGGCCTTTCAGGACCTCCTGGATCAAGTTGGAGGCCTGGGGAGATTCCAGATCCTTCAGATGGTTTTCCTTTGTATCTCCAGCCTCATAGTGTACCCTCATATTCTATTGGAGAACTTCACTGCAGCTGTTCCTGGTCATCGCTGCTGGGTTCACATCCTTGACAACGACACTGACTCTGCTAATGGCACTGGGACCCTCAGCCAAGACATCCTCCTGAGAATCTCCATCCCACTGGACTCAAACCTGAGGCCAGAGAAGTGTCGTCGCTTCCTCCTCCCCCAGTGGCAGCTCCTTCACCTGAACGGGACCTTCCCCAACATGAGTGACCTGGACACAGAACCCTGTGTGGATGGCTGGGTGTATGACCAAAGCTCCTTCTCCTCCACTGTTGTGACTGAGGTAAGAGGCCCCATTTACATCTTATGAGTGCATGGCCTGGGTGTTTAAGGGTAACAGAGTAATGAACAAGCTTCTAGAATTTTTATCACTATTAGGTGCTCATTCTTCATTCTTTCAGCAAATATTAATTACTTCTTTACTGAATGCCAGACACCTATATATTTAATGAGTCTAATGAACTCAAAAATAGATGTGACCTTGCTATTATATGGCTTTTATTATTTAAAAGACCAAAGGTTAAGCAAGTAATTTATGTGATGTGTTTAAAAGGTCAGTAATGCTCAGCCTGGCTTGAAAATTAGAAATATCATGGATATTGACCAAAACCTCCAAGCACCGTACCCCAGAGTAACCATATGAGAAGATCTGTAATGAAATTCTGGCATCAGTAAATTTTTAAATCTCCTCAAATGAATGCACTCTGTGGCCAAGTTTGAGGATCACTTATTATGGAATTTAAAAAGGCATAAATATAAGCAACAGGTTTAGAGGAGGCTTCTTAAAGGAAGTTATGTTTAAGCTGATACCTGAATGATAAAAGTCAACTAAAGTAAAAAAGGAAGCTGGAGAGGAAAAAAGGGCTGAAATAAAGAAATGTGTAAATCATTTAAACTGTTTCAATCAGGTTTCCACTGAGGGGTTATAAATTGTGGAGCTCTCCTTTGATGGTTTCCTTCTCTTCCAGTGGGACCTGGTATGTGAATCTCAGTCACTAAAATCAATGGCCAAATTCTTATTCATGGCTGGAATGCTGGTGGGAAGCATCATATATGGCCATTTATCAGACAGGTGAGTGTCTCTGGATCACAGATCTCTTTACTCAGGTATTTTCATGAACTCATGAATCATTCTTCCATTAAGAAACACTTATGATTACTGTAGCTTTGTAGTATAGTCTGAAGTCAGGGAGCCTGATTCCTCCAGCTCCATTTTTCGTTCTCAAGATTTCCTTAGCTATTCGGGGTCTTTTGCGTTTCCATACAAATTGTGAAATATTTTATTCTAGTTCTGTGAAAAATGCCAGTGGTAGTTTGATAGCGATTGCATTGAATCTGTAGATTGCTTTAGGTAGTAGAGTCATTTTCACAATGTTGATTCTTCCAATCCAAGAACATGATATATCTCTCCATCTATTTGTATCATCTTTAATTTATTTCATCAGTGTCTTATAATTTTCTGCATACAGGTCTTTTGTCTCCTTAGGTAGGTTTATGCATAGATATTTTATTCTTTTTGTTGCAATGGTAAATGGGAGTGTTTTCTTAATTTCAGTTTCAGATTTTTCATCATTAGTGTATAGGAATGCCAGAGATTTCTGTGCATTAATTTTGTATCCTGCAACTTTACCAAATTCATTGATTAGCTCTAGTAGTTTTCTGGTAGAATCTTTAGGATTCTCTATGTATAGTATCATGTCAGTATGATACTGGCACAAAAACAGAAATATAGATCAATGGAACAAGATAGAAAACCCAGAGATAAACCCACGTACCTATGGTCACCTTATCTTTGATAAAGGAGGCAACAATATGCAGTGGAGAAAAGACAGCCTCTTCAATAAGTGGTGCTGGGAAAACTGGATTTTTACATACTGTAAAAGTATGAAATTAGAACACTCCCTAACACCATATACAAAAATAAACTCAAAATGGATTAAAGCCCTAAATCTAAGGCCAGACACTATCAAACTCTTGGAGGAAAACATAGGCAGAACACTCTATGACATAAATCACAGCAAGATCCTTTTTGACCCACCTCCTAGAGAAATGGAAATAAAAACAAAAATAAACACATGGGACCTAATGAAACTTAAAAGCTTTTGCACAGCAAAGGAAACCATAAACAAGACCAAAAGACAACCCTCAGAATGGGAGAAAATATTTGCAAATGAAGCAACTGACAAAGGATTAATCTCCAAAATTTATAAGCAGATCACACAGCTCAATATCAAAAAACAAACAACCCAATCCAAAAATGGGCAGAAGACCTAAATAGACATTTCTCCAAAGAAGATATACAGATTGGCAACAAACACATGAAAGAATGCTCAACATCATTAATCATTAGAGCAATGCAAATCAAAACTACAATGAGATATCATCTCACACCAGTCAGAATGGCCATCATCAAAAAATCTAGAAACAATAAATGCTGGAGAGGGTGTGGAGAAAAGGAAACCCTCTTGCACTGATGGTGGGTATGTAAATTGATACAGCCACTATGGAGAACAGTATGGAGGTTCCTTAAAAAACTAAAAATAGAACTACCATACCAGCCGGCAATCCCACTACTGGGCATATACCCTGAGAAAACCATAATTCAAAAAGAGACATGTACCAAAGTTTTCATTGCAGCTCTATTTACAATAGCCAGGACATGGAAGCAACCTAAGTGTCCATCAACAGATGAATGGATAAAGATGTGGCACATATATACAATGGAATATTACTCAGCCATAAAAAGAAACGAAATTGAGTTATTTGTAGTGAGGTGGATGGACCTAGAGTCTGTCATACAGAGTGAAGTCAGAAAGAGAAAAACAAATACCGTATGCTAACACATATATATGGAATCTAAGAAAAAAAAAAAAGGTCATGAAGAACCTAGGGGTAAGACGGGAATAAAGACACAGACCTACTAAATAAAGACACAGACTTGAGGATATGGGGAGGGGGAAGGGTAAACTGGGACAAAGTGAAAGAGTGGCATGGACATATATACACTACAAACGTAAAATAGATAGCTAGTGGGAAGCAGCCGCATAGCACAGGGGGATCAGCTCGCTGCTTTGTGACCACCTAGAGGGGTGGGATAGGGAGGGTGGGAGGGAGGGAGACGAAAGAGGGAAGATATATGGGAACATATGTATATGTATAACTGATTCACTTTGTTATAAAGCAGAAACTAACTCACCATTGTAAAGCAATTTTACTCCAATAAAGATGTTAAAAAAAGAAAAAAAAAAAAGAAACACTTATGGCACATTACACTGCCCTGGGGCTTCCTTGCTCCCCAGGGATCTAGAAACACAAACAAATGGAGAATTACAGTCCATGTGGTGAGGGCTATTTTATCAGCTGTGAGCAGTGTATGGGATACAGAAACAACATCTCCATCAGACATGGGAGCATTTTAGGGTGAGGTTTAGAACAGAGGTGCCACAACATATGGTTTATAAAGACGAGAAAGAGGTACCTATGGGAACAGAGAGGAAGATGTTTCACATCATGAGATTCAACCTGTTCAATGATACAGTATGGAAAACAGTGTTGCATGCCTTAGCCAGGGGACCGTGTTCAGTCCCTCTTAGCTGAATGCTTGTGGATTTTCAGAGCATTGTCATCATGTCCCTGTTTCTCTAGTGTGATGGGTAGACATTCCTAAGAAACCTGTGTTATACATAGCAAAGCGTCTTGGTGGTGTATTCCAATGACCTTGATTTTTATTTTTGCTGAAACATTACTTTAAAGGTAAATTTTTCAACCATGTAGCTAATTAATCTAATGATAACTTCTGTCACCATTTGTGGTATTAGAAACTGGAATACCCTGTGCCTGACCATATCACTTCTGAATTAGACAGCCAACCTTTGCCACCACCCAAGCTTGTCTCCTCTAAAGGGTATGGGGAATTAAGGTGCCCCTTACCACTACTAGCATAATGCCATCTGTTATCTCAGGTGAAAACTGTGAATTCTGAATTTATGACCTTATAAATGGTAACTTATAAAAGCGTTCAGAGTCAGAATGTTCATTTCTAACAGTTCTATAACACAGAACTACTCATCTTGCAGAAATAAAAATAAAACAATATATCTATGCTGATTGATTTTGAAAAAGTTTCCAACACCATTCAATGGGTAAAATATGGCCCATTTAACAAATGGTACTGTGACAATTGGATATCCACATGCAAAAGAATGTGAATAAACCTAAAACCATAATAAATATTAACACAAAATGGATTAGCAACTTAAATATAAGATCTAAAACTATAAAACTCAGGAAAAAACAGGTGTAAATCTACATGTCTTTGGGTTTGGCAATGTATTCTTAGATATAACACCAAAAGCCTGAGTAACAAAAGAAAATATATACAGATAGGACTTCATCAAAATTAAAAACTTTTGCACATCAAAGGACATTATCAAGAAAGTGAAAAGATAACCTATCTGATGGGAGAAAATATTTGTAAATCATATATAAAGAATAGGTAGGCAAATAGACCAATGGAATAGGGTTTAATATCTAGACTATACAAAGAACTCCTACAACTCAACAACAAAAATACAAAAAACTCAATTTTTAAATGGGCAAAGGACTTGAATATACATTTATTTTATGAAGTTATACAAATAGTGCATAAGTACATAAAAAGATGCTCAACATGATGTCATTTTAAAAATGCAAGTCAAAAACCACAATAAAATGCCACTTCACACCTACTAGGATGGCTATAATTCAAAAAAAAAAGGAAAATAACATGTATTCACAAAGATATAGAGAAATTAGAATCTTGTACATTACTGATGGGGAGGTAAAATGGTGCCACCACTATGACAAATACTTTGGGAGTTCTTCAAAAAGCTAAATGTAGGGAAGCCACATGACCCAGCATTCCATTGCTAGGTATAAAACGGAAAGAATTGAAAACAGGAACTCAAACAAATAGCTTATACAACAATGTCATTGCAGCATTATTCACAATAGTCAGAAAATGAAAACAACCCAAGTATCCATCAACAGATGAATGGATAAAATGTGATATGTACATACAGTGGAAATTGTTCAGCCATAAAGGAAATAAAGTTCTGAATCATACTAAAACCATGAAAACATGTAAAGTAAAATAAGAAAAAACACGACAAATATTTATGATTCCACTTATATAAAATATGTAGAATAGGAAAATTCATAGAGAATAATGTAGAATATAGGTACCAGAAGATGGGGAGAAAGAGGAATGGAGAGTTATTGCTTAATGGGTACAAAGTTTCTGTTGAGGATTTTGAAAAATATTGGCAGTAGCTAGTGACGATGGTTGCACAACTTTGTAAATGTAATTAATACCAGTGAGTGATCTATACAGTCAAAAGCGGTTAAAATAGCAAATCATATTTTATATATTATACTGCAATTAAAAAGAGACTTAATCAAGAGCATGAGAAGACAAACCACAGACTTGGAAAAAATACTTGCAAAAGACACCTGAAAAAGTATTGTTATCCAAAATATACAAAGAACGCTTAACAAAAGGAAAATGAACATTCCAATTTAAAAATGATCAGAAACTTGAAAGACACCCCACCAAAGAAATTATACAGATGGTAAATAAGCATATGAAAAGATGCTCCACAACATATGTCATTAGGGAAGTGCAAATTAAAACAATGATATACTACTGCACACCTATTAGAATGGCAAAAAAACAAAACACTGACAACACCAAATGCTGACAAAGATGAGGAGCAAAAGGAACTCTCTCTCATTCATTGCTGATGGGAATGCAAAATGTTACAGCCACTTTTGAAGACATTTTGTCAGTTTCTTACAAAATTAAGCACACTCTTGGCAAATAGTCTAACAATCAAGTTCCTTGGTACTTTCTCAAAGGAGTTGAAAAGCTATGTCCACACAAAAACCTACCTGTGGATGTTCATAGCAGCTTAATTCATAATTGCCAAAACTTGGAAGCAACCAACATGTCCTTTAGTAGATGAACGTATAAATAAATTGTGTTACATCAATTGTTACATCAAACCATAGAATCTTATTCAATGCTAAAATAAATGAGCTATCAAGCCATGAAAAGACATGGAGGAACCTAAGATATGTATCACAAAGTGAAAAAAGCTAATCTGAAAAGGCTACATATTGTGTGATTCCAACTATATAACATTCTGGAAAAGTCAAAACTATGGAAACAGTAAAAGGATAAGTAGTTGGTAGAGGGGGAAATAAATGAATAAGCAGTGTACAGAGGTATTTTAGGGCAGTGAAACTACTCTTTATGATACTGTAATGGTGGGCACATGTCATTATACATTTGTCAAAACCCATAAAATGTACAACACCAAGAGTGTATCCTAATGTAAATTATGAACATTGGGGGATAATGACATATAATTGTAGGTTCATCAATCGTATCAAATGGATCTTTGATATTTAAAATCCTTGTTGGTTACTTCCAAAATTTGTCTCATCTCAGGAGAAGATTTGAAAGATTTCCATTCTCTTGGAAATGAGTTCCATTTTCTTGGTTCTTCACATATCAAGATATTTTGAATTATATCTTGAATATTATAAATATTAAGCTGTGAAGATTCTATTTTCCATTATTATTCATCAGTAATATTGATTCCTTCATTTTAGCAAGTAATTTTCATGCCTGAAATTATACTAAAAACTGTTTCTTATGCAGCAGCTCTGACCTCAGTTTAGATCTTTGTCCTTAGTTGAACTTATTCTGCAGGTGTATGTTTCAGGGGCCATCTGGGGGATGTATGGTAGACACAATTTTGGGATCCCCTCTTTACCACTTTCCCTTGCTGGAACCCCCACTTTTTTCATTGTTCCCAGTTTCCCACCATCTGTGCCCTGATTCTCCAGATTGCAGGATGGCAGTTTTTTTTTTTCATGCACCTCATTCACTTTACTGTGAGGACTGCACCTTATTCCAGGCTAAGAGCCATGGAAACAGGATGTTCTTTATTTGCTCTCCATCTGTTCTTATCTGAGAGAGTATACACTCCCCATTACAGTCTATCTGCTTTTGTTCACTCTCACCTATGTTCCAGTAGTTCCTTTTTGTGAATGTACCTGCATTATATTTCTTTTCGGAGGGAATGGAGGGCAAATAGTAGGGTTTAAGGCCTTTATTCCTGGAACCAGAAATGTATACATCAGAGGCTTTTAAGAGGAGTATTATAATAATATATTTTAAACCTAATTCTTGAATCTCCATTGATAATTAACTAAGAGAGCCAGAATCATGTTGGGGAAGACATTTTAAAAGTCTGTCAAAATAGGCCTTAGGAAAGATGGTGGGAACTTGAATTAGGAAGATGTCCACAGAAATGGTAACAAATATCTGGATTTGGGTCATAATTTGAGGACAATGCAGTAGAACTTCCTGATGCTTTCAGATTTTTAAGGAGGTAATGGTGTGGCAGAGGGTCGAGGAAGATATCTATGTGTCCAGGCTGAAGAGATGGATGAATGCTGATACTATTTAGTGAGATGAAGGAGGATAGGGAATGAGGACATATAGAGGAGAAAGTCAAGACTGCTGTTTTGGGGGAGGTGGCCAAGATAATTGGAGTAGGAAGACCCTGAGCTCACTTTCTCCCTGGGGCACACCAAAATTACAACTATTTACATAGCAACTATTGATAAGAAAGACCAGAATCTAGCAGGAAAAAAATCTTTTACAACTAAAGATATAAAGAAGGAACCAACCACAAGACAGGGAGAAAGGGCAGAGATTCAGTATAGTCAATACCTATACCCTCAGGTGGGTGGCTCACAAACAGGGAGGATAATTACAATTGCTGAGGTTCTCCCCAAGAAACAAGAGGCCCAAACTTTACATTGATCTCCCCAGCCTTGGGGTCCTGCATCAGGAAGATGAGCCCCCAGAAGGTTTGGCTCTGAAGGCAAGCAGAGCTTAATTTCAGGGGAACCAGAGGCCTGTGGGAAATAGAGACTCCACTATTAAAGGGCTCACACAAAATCTCACATGCTCTGCGATGCAGTGCAGAAAGAGAAATTTGAAAGGAGCCTGGGTCAGACCCACTTGCTGATCTTAGGGAGCCTCCCAGAGACGCAGGTAGTAACTGGAACTCACCCTGGGGACATAGACACTGGCATCAGCCATTTGGGGAGCTCATTCTACAATGTGGACACTGCTGCTGGCTAGTGCCATTTTGGAATCCTCCCTCTCCCAGGACCTGGCCCTGCTCACCAGCTTGTCAACACCAGTACTGAGATGCCTCAGGCCAAGCAACTAGCCATGTAGGGACACAGCCCCACCCACCAGCAAGAGAGCAGCCTTAAGATCCCCTGAGGCCACAGCCACCCCAGCACACATCCTTTTCCACCAGAGGACCCAGGACCCAGCCACACACACCAGTGTGCCATCACTAGCCACAGGACACCCAGGGCCTTGCAACCAGAGAATCTGGAACCCACCATATGGCCAGCTTCACCCACCAGATGGCCAGCACTAGCTCTGGGCCAGCCACACACATGGCAGTGGACAGGCATCAACTCCAGGACCCACTGAGCCCCAGCCCTGCCCACCAGCAGGCAAACTCCAGCCCCAGGACCATGGCAGCTTCACTGCTCACCATGTCAGGACCCAGCCCATTCACCAGCAGGCTAACACCAGCTCCAAGACACCTTGGACCCCTCAGCCAGCTGCCCCAGGATCCAGCCCCACTCACCAACAGGCCAGAAACAGATTTAGAATAACACAGACCTCACAGCCAGGTATGTCAGGAACTGACCCAAACGACGAGCAGGTCAACACTAGATCTGGAACACTGGTCACAAAAGCAGCCACCCCAGAACACACCCACCAGAGGGTCATCACTAGCCCTGGGATAATGCAAGACTCTGTATCAGCCTCCTTATAACCGAGCCCAGCCAACCAGCAGCCAGCAGCCTCTGCACAAGGCAGGGCCTGGCAACCAACTGGACTAGGGATCAGAAACTCCTATGAAACTGTCCACAGTTGGCATCCACAACAACAGAAGGACCCATGCAGCCCACATAGGGGGCACCTCTAGAGCATATAGCTCTGGTGACCAAAGGGAATTGCACTGCTGGCATGGATAGGACAACTCCTACAAAAGGCCACTTCTTCAGGTCAGGAAACATAACCAACCTACCAAATGTATAGAAATAAAAACAGCAAATTATAAATAGAGCTAGCACATATATATGGAATCTAAAAAAAAAAAAAGTTCTGAAGAACCTAGGGACAGGACAGGAATAAAGATGCAGACAAAGAGAATGGACTTGAGGACACGGGGAGGGAGAAGGGTAAGCTGGGATGAAGTGAGAGAGTGGCATGGACATATATACACTACACTGTCTGTAAAACAGACAGCTAGTGGGAAGCAGCCGCATAGCACAGGGAGATCAGCTTGGTGCTTTGTGACCACTTAGAGGGGTGGGATAGGGAGGGTGGGAGGGAGATGCAAGAGGGAGGAGATATGGGGATATATGTATACGTATAGCTGATTCACTTTGTTATACAGCAGAAACTAACACACAATTGTAAAGCAATTATACTCCAATAAAGATGTTTTAAAAAACCCCAGCAAATTAGGCAAAATGAGGAAACAGAGGAAAGACATTCCAAATGAAGGAACAAGATAGACCCCAGAAGAACTAAGTGAAGTGGAGATAGCCAATCTACCCAATAAAGAATTCAAAGTAATGATTATAATGATGATCAAAGAAATCGAGAGAAGATTGGATGAACAGAATGAAAAGTTAAAAGCTTTTAACAAAGAGTTAGAAAATATAAAGAAGAACCAAACAGAGATGAAGAATTCAATAACTGAAATGAAAAATACACTAGAAGGAATCAGTAGAGTAAGTGATAAAGAGGAAAAGATCAGCAAACTGGAAGACAGGGTAGTGGAAATCACTAAACCTGAACAAAAGAAAAAGAAAAAGAAAAAAACAGTAAAAAGAAATAAGTACAGTTTAAGAGACCTCTGGGGCAACATCGAGTGGGCTAACATTCACATTATAAGGATCTCAAAAGGAGAAGGGAGAGAGAAAGGGGCAGAGAACATATGTGAAGACATAATAGCTGAAAACTTTCCTAACCTGGGACAGAAAACAGACAGCCTGGTCCAGGAAGTACAAAGAGTACAAAACAGAATTAACCCAAGAGGACCACACCAAGACACATTGTAATTAAAATGGCAAAAATTAAAGATAAAGAGAGAATATTAAAAGCAGCAAAGGAAAGGAACAAGTTATGTACAAGGGAACTCCCATAAGTCTACCAGCTATCTTTTCAGCAGAAACTCAGCAGGCCAGAAGGGAGTGGCACAAAATATTTAAGCTGATGACAGGAAAAAACTTTTGACCAAGAATACTCTACCCAGCTAGGCGTTCATTCAGATTTAATGGAGAAACCAAAAGTTTCACAGACAAGCAAAAGCTAAAAGAGTTCAGCACCACCAAACCAGATTTACGAGAAATGTTAAAGGGAAGTTTTCAAGTGAAAAAGAAAAGACCACAGTTAGAAAAAAGAAAATTGTAATAAAAAGGGAAGATGGTGGAGTAGAAGGACATGGGCTCACTCCCTCTTGAGAGCACCAGAATCACAACTAACTGCTGAACAATCATCAACAGGAAGACACTGAAACTCACCAAAAAAATACCCTACATCCAAGACAAAGGAGAAGCCACAATGAGTTGGTAGGAGGGGTGCAATCACAATAAAATCAAATCCCATAACCTCGGGGCGGGTGACTCACAAACTAGAGAACAATTATACCACACAAGTCCACCCACTGGAGTGAAGGTTCTGAGCCCCACATAAGGCTTCCCAACCTGGAGGTCCGGCAATGGGAGGAGGAATTCCCAGAGAATCAGACTTTGAAGGCTAGCAGGATTTGATTGCAGGACTTTGACAGGACTGAGAGAAACAGAGACTCCACTCTTGGAGAGCACACACAAAGTAGTGTGCACATGAAGACCCAGGGGGAAGGAGCAGTGACCCCACAGGAGACTGAACTAGACCTACCTACTAGTGCTGAAGGGTCTGCTGCAGAGGCCAGGGGTTGCTGTGGCTCACCACGGGAACAAGGACACTGGTGGCAAAAGTTCTGGGAAGTACTCCTTGACATCAGCCTTCCCGGACTCTGCAATTAGCCACACCAAAGAGCCTGTAACCTCCAGTGCTAGGATGCCTCAGGCCAAACAACCAGCAGGGAGGGAACTCAGGCCCACCCATCAGCAGACAAGCATATTAAAGTATTACTGAGCTCTACCCACTAGAGCAACATCCAGGTCTACCCACCACCAGTTCCTCCCATCAGGAAGTTTCCATAAGCATCTTAGATGGCCTCATCCACCAGAGGGCAGAGAGCAGAAGCAAGAAAAACTACAATTCTGCAGCTTGTGGAATGAAAACCACAATCACAGAAAGATAGACAAAATGAAAAGGTAGAGGGCTATGTACCAGATGAAGGAGCAAGTTAAAATCCCAGAAAAACAACTAAATGAAGTGGAGATAGGCAACCTTCCAGAAAAAGAATTCAGAATAATGATAGTGAAGATGATCTAGGACCTTGGGAAAAGAATGGATGCAAGAATCAAGAAGATACAAGAAATGTTTAACAAAGACCTAGAAGAATTTAAAAACAAACAGAGATGAACAATACAATAACTAAAACGACAAATACACTAGAAGGAATCAATAGCAGAAAAACTGAGGCAGAAGAATGGATATGTGACCTGGAAGACAGAATGGTGGAAATCACTGCCATGAAACAGAATAAAGAAAAAAGAATGAAAAGAAATAAGACAGCCTAAGAGACCTCTGGGATAACACTAAATGCACCAACATTTGCATCATAGGGGTCCCAGAAGGAGAAGAGAGAGAGAAAGGACACGGGAAAATATTTGAAGAGATTATAGTCGAAAACTTCCCTAACATGGGAAGGGAAATAGCCACCCAAGTCCGGGAAGCACAGAGAGTCCCAGGCAGGATAAACCCAAGGGGAAACATGCCAAGACACATGGTAATCAAACTGATAAAATTTAAAGACAAAGAAAAATTATTAAAAGCAACAAGGGAAAAAGGACAAATAACATACAAGGGAACTCCCATAATGTTAACAGCTGATTTCTCAGCAGAGACTCTACAAGTCAGAAGGGAGTGGCATGATATATTTAAAGTGATGAAAGGGAAGAACCTACAATCAAGATTATTCTACCCAGCAAGGATCTCATTCAGATTTGATGGAGAAATCAAAAGCTTTACAGACAAGCAAAAGCTAAGAGAATTCAGCACCACCAAACCACCTCTACAACAAATGCTAAAGGAACTTCTCTAAGTGGGAAACACAAGAGAAGAAAAGGACCTACAAAAACAAACCCAAAACAATTAAGAAAATGGTAATAGGAACATACATATCAATAATTACCTTAAACATGAATGGATTAAATGCTCCAACCAAAAGACACAGGCTCTCTCAATGGATACAAAAACAAGACCCATATATATGCTGTCTACAAGAGAACCACTTCAGACCTAGGGACACATACAGACTGAAAGTGAGGGGATAGAAAAAGATATTCCATGCAAATGGAAATCAAAAGAAAGCTGGAGAAGCAATACTCATATCAAATAAAATAGACTTTAAAATAAAGAATGTTACAAGAGACAAGGAAGGACACTACATAATGATCAATCCAAGAAGATGATATAACAATTATAAATATATAGGCACCCAACATAGGAGCACCTCAATACATAAGGCAAATGCTAACAGCTATAAAAGAGGAAAACTTACACCAACGGACAGATCATCCATACAGAAAATTAATAAGGAAACAGAAGCTTTAAATGACACAGTAGACCAGATAGATTTCATTGATATTTATAGGACATTCCATCTGAAAACAGCAGATTACACTTTCTTCTCAACTGCACACAGAACGTTCTCCAGGATAGATCACATCTTGTGTCACAAATCAATCCTTGGTAAATTTAAGAAAACTGAAATCATATCAAGCATCTTTTCCGACCACAATACTATGAGATAAGAAATAAATTACGAGGAAAAAAACTTAAAAAACACAAACACATGGAGGCTAAACAATACGTTACTAAATAACCAAGAGATCACTGAAGAAATCAGAGGAAATCAAAAAATACCTAGAGAAAAATGACAATGAAAACACGACGATCCAAAACCTATGGGAAGCAGCAAAAGCAGTTCTAAGAGGGAAGTTTATAGCAATACAATCCTACCTCACAAAACAAGAAAAATCTCAAATAAACGATCTAACCTTACACCTAAAGGATCTAGAGAAAGAAGAACAAACAAAACCCAAAATTAGCAGAAGGAAAGAAATAATAAAGATCAGAGCAGAAATAAATAAAATAGAAGCAAAGAAAACAATAGCAAAAATCTTCTTCTTTGAGAAGATAAGCAAAATTGATAAACCTTTAGCCAGACTCATCAAGAAAAAGAGAGAACTCAAATCAATAAAATTAGAAATGAAAAAGGAGAAGTTACAATGGACACCACAGAAATACAAAGCATATTAAGAGACTACTACAAGCAACTCTATGCCAATAAAATGGACAACCTGGTAGAAATGGACAAATTCTTAGAAAGGTATAACCTTCCAAGACTGCACAAGGAAGAAATAGAAAATACAAACAGACCACTCACAAATAATGAAATCAAAACTGTGGTTAAAAATCTTCCAACAAACAAAAGTCCATGACCAGATGGCTTCACAGGTGAATTCTATCAAACATTTAGAGAAGAGCTAAAACCCATCCTCCTCAAACTTTATCAAAAAATTGCAGGGGTTTCCCTGGTGGCACAGTTGTAGAGAGTCCGCCTGCCGATGCGGGGGATGCGGGTTCATGCCCCAGTCCAGGAAGATCCCACATGCCACAGAGCAGCTGGGCCTGTGAGCCATGGCCACTGAACCTGCACGTCCGGAGCCTGTGCGCCACAATGGGAGGGACCACAACAGTGAGAGGCCCGCGTACTTCAAAAAAAAAATGCAGAGGAAGGAACACTCCCAAACTCATTCTATGGGGCCAACACCACCCTGATACCAAAACCAAGCAAAGATACTACAAAAAAAGAAAATTACAGACCAATATCACTAACGAATATAGGTGCAAAAATCCTCAACAAAATACTAACAAACAGAATCCAACAACACATGAAAAGGATCACACACCATGATCAAGTGAGATTTATCCCAGGGATACAAGGATTGTTCAATATACACAAATCAATCAATGTGATACACCATATTAACAAACTGATGAATAAAAACCATATGCTCATCTCAATAGATGCAGAAAAAGCTTTTGACAATATTCAACACTGGTTTATGATAAAAAACTCTCCAGAAAGTGGTCATAGAGGGAACCTACCTCAACATAATAAAGGTCACATATGACGAACCCACAGCAAACATCATTCTCGATGGTGAAAAACTGAAAGCATTTCCTCTAAGATTAGGAACAAGACAAGGATGTCCACTCTCACCACTATTATTCAACATAGTTTTGGAAGTCCTAGCCACAGCAATCCAAGAAAAAGAAACAAAAGGAATACAAATTGCAAAAGAAGAAGTAAAACTGTCAGTGTTTGCAGATGACATGACACTATACATACAAAATCTTAAAGATGCCACCAGAAAACTACTAGAGCTAATCAATGAATTTGGTAAAGTTGCAGAATACAAAATTAATGCACAGAAATCTCTTGCATTCCTATACACTATCAACAAAAGATCAGAAAGAGAAATTAAGGAAATAATTCCATTCACCATTGCATCAAAAAAGAATAAAATACCTAGGAATAAACCTGCCTAAAGAGATGAAAGACTTGTATGCAGAAAACTATGACACTGATGACAGAAATTAAAGATGACACAAGCAGATGGAGAGACATACCATGTTCTTGGATTGGAAGAAACAATATTGTGAAAATGACTATACTACCCCAAGCAATCTACAGATTCAATGCAATCCCTATCAAATTACCAGTGGCATTTTTTACAGAACTAAAACAAAAAATCTTAAAATTTGTATGGAAACACAACAGACCCTGAATAGCCAAAGCAATCTTGAGGGAAAACAACACAGAGCTGGAGGAATCAGATGCCCTGACTTCAGACTATACTTCAAAGCTACAGTGATCAAGACAATATGGTACTGGCACAAAAACAGAAATATAGGTCAATTGAACAAGATAAAAAGCCCAGAGATAAATCCATGCAGCTATGGTCAACTAATCTATGACAAAAGAGGCAAAGATATACAATGGAGAAAAGGCAGTCTCTTCAATAAGTGGTGCTGGGAAAACTGGACAGATACATGTAAAAGAATGAAATCAGAACACTCCTTAACAACATACACAAAAATAAACTCAAAATGGATTAAAGACCTAAATGTGAGGCTAGACACTATAAAACTCTTAGAGGAAACCATAGGAAGAACACTCTTTGACATAAATCACAGCAAGATCTTTTTGATCCACCTCCTAGAGTAATGGAAATTAAAAAAAATAAACAAATAAGACCTAATGAAACTTAAAAGCTTTTGCACAGCAAAGCAAACTTTAAACAAGACGCAAAGGCAACCCTCAGAATGGGAGAAAATATATACAAATGAATCGATGGACAAAGGATTGATCTCCAAAATATATAAACAGCTCACGCAGCTCAACATTAAAAAAACAAACAACCCAATCCAAAAATGGACAGAAGACCTAAATAGAAATTTCTCCAAAGAAGACATACAGATGGCCAAGAGGCACATGAAAAGCTGCTCAGCATCACTAATTATTAGAGAAATGCAAATCAAAACTACAATGAGTTATCACCTCACACTGGTTAGAATGGGCATCATCAGAAAATGTACAGACAACAAATGCTGGAGAAGGTATGGAGAAGAGGGAACCCTCTTGCACTGTTGGCGGGAATGTAAATTGATACAGCCACTATGGAGAACAGTATGGAGGTTCCTTAAAAAACTAAAAGTGGGGGCTTCCCTGGTGGCGCAGTGGTTGAGAGTCCGCCTGCCGATGCAGGGGACATGGGTTTGTGCCCCGGTCCAGGAAGATCCCACATGCTGCGGAGCGGCTGGGCCCGTGAGCCATGGCCGCTGGGCCTGCACGTCCGGCGCCTGTGCTCCGCAGTGGGAGAGGCCACAACAGTGAGAGGCCCATGTACCACAAAAAAAAAAAAAAAAAAAAAAAAAAACACCACAACTAAAAGTGGAACTACCATATGACCCAGTAATCCCACTACATACCTAATGATAATTATTAAAAATGTAAATAGACTAAATGCTCCAATTGAAAGACATAGTGTTGCTGAATGGATACACACACCTAAAAACAGACCCCTATATATGCTGCCTACAAGAGACTTACTTCATATCTAGAGACACATGCAGACTGAAAATGAGGGAATGGAGAAAGTTATTCCATACAAATGGAAATCAAAAGAAAGCCAGAATAGCAATACTTATATTAGACAAAAGAGACTTTAAAACAAAGACTGTAACAAGAGGCAAAGAGGGCCACTGCATAATGATCAAGGGCTCAATTCAGGAAGAAGATATAAAAATTATATATATATATGTGTGTGTGTGTGTGTGTGTGTGTGTGTGTGTGTGTATAAAACATAGGAGCACCTAAATACATAAAGGAAATATTTACAGACATAAAGGGAGAAATCAACATGGCACAATAATACTACAGGACTTCAACACCTCAATTACACCAATGGAGACATCTTCCAGACAGAAAATCAACAAAGGCTTTAAATGACATATTAAATCAGTTGGAGTTAATAGATATATATAGAATATCCCATCAAAAAGCAGCAGAATGCATATTCTTTTCAAGTACTCATGGAACATTCCCCAGGATAAGTCATATGATAGGGCACAAAATAAGTCTCAGTAAATTTAAGAAAATTGAAATCATATCAAGCATCTTTTCTGACCACAATGCTGTGAGACTAGAAATCCAATACAAGAAAAAAAACTGCAAAAACCACAAGAATGTGGAGGTTAAACAAATGCTACTAAATAACCAATCGTTCAGTAAATAAATCAAAGAAGAAATTTAAAAATATGTAGAGACAAATGAACATGAAAACACAACAATCTGAAATCTATGGGATACAACAAAAGCAGTACTAAGAGGGAGTTTTATACAAGCTTACCTCAGAAAACAAGAAAAAATCTCAAATAAACAATCTAAACTTATACCTAAAGGAACAAGAAAAAGAAGAACAAACAAAACCCAAAGTTAGTAGAAAGAAAAAAATCATAAATATCAGAGCAGAAATCAATAATACATTAAAAGTATCCCAAACCATGATCAAGTGGGACTTATCCCTGGGATGCAAGAATGGTTCAATATCTGTAAATCAATCAATGTGATACACCACATTAACAAACTGAAGAATAAAAATCATATGATGATCTCAATAGATGCAGAAAAACCTTGACAAATTCAACATCCATTTATGATAAAAAAAAAAACCTCTCAACAAAGAGGGAACATACCTCAACACAATAAAGGCCATATGTGACAGGCCCATAGCTAAGTAGCATCATACACAATGGTGAAAAATTGAAAGCATTTCTAGTAATATCAGGATGAAGACAAGGATGCCCACTCTCACCAATTTTATTCACTTTTATTTACATAGATTTGGAAATCCTAGTCACAACAACCAGTTGAAAAAAGAAATAAAAGTAATCCAAATTGGAAAGGAAGAAGTAAAACTGTTACTGTTTGTAAATGACAAGACACTATACACAGAAAATCCTAAAGATGCTACCAAAAAACTACTAGAACTCATCAATGAACTTGGCAAAAGTTGCAGGATATAAAATTAATACAGTAAGTTTCAAACTTTCAAAGATGCGAATGTGCCCAGTGAAAGGACAAAAAGAGAGAAGAGGAAGAAAAAGTAACTGAAGAACCAAAGAGATTCATGATGCAGGAAATGGCAAGGGGATTTTCTTTCTTTGAGGAGGCACTGTTAGTTTTTGAGACACAGGACCAAAATGTAGAACAGTACATGAAGTTTGCAGCAGCCATTCAGAATGCAATCCAGTGCTACTGTGTCATCTATGATGAGAAAAAAAAAAGATCTGTTACCAAGACATCACTGTATTGTTTTTTCAAGAGGGTAGATAGAATTGAATCTAGCAAGGAACCAGAAGCTGTGCCATCAACGTCACCCATGAGTGCAATTGCGGCTTGCACTCAGTCTCCTATTGCTGATGATCTTTCAGCTCTACCATCTCCCACCTCTCCTCCCTCCTCCATTCAGTAACTCTTCTTGCCTGTTCACTTGATGCCAGCTCCTGTATGCCAGCTGTTGTACTGTACTACTGTACTTTTCAAGGTACTGTACTATAAGATTAAAAATGTTTTATTTTTGTGCTTGTTTTTATGCATTATTTGTTCGAAAAGTATTATAAACCTATTACAGTACAGTACTGTACTGTACAGCTGATTGTGTTAGTTGGGTACCTAGGCTAACTTTGTTGGACTTACCAACTAATTGGACTTATGAATGTGCTCTCAGAACAGAACTCTTTCATATGTAGGGAACTTGCTGTATACAGAAATCTGTTGCATTTCTATACACTAACCAAGAAACTATCAGAAAGAAAAATTAAGAAAACCATCCCATTTACAATTGCAACAAAAAGAATAAAATTCCTAAGGATAAGTCCAACTGAGGGAGTAAAAGACCTGTACTTGGAAAATTATAAGGCACTGATAAAAGAAACTGAAGACAACAAAACAAATGGAAAGATAAATTGTCCTCAAGGATTGGAAGAATAAATATTGTTAAAATGACCATACTGCCCAAGGCAATCTCCAAATTCAATGCACTCCTTATCAAAATACCAACGGTATTTCTCATAGAACTAGTAAAAATAATTCTAAAATGTGTATGGAAACATGAAAGACCCCAAACAGCCAAAACAATCCTGAGATAAAAGAACAAAGCTGGAGTATCGTGCTCTCTGGTTTCAAACTATACTACAAAGCTACAGTAATCAAAACAGTATGATACTGGCTCAAAAACAGACACATAGATCAATGGAACACACGAGAAAACCCGGAAATAAACCCACATTTATATAGGCAATTAGTCTCATCAAAGGAGGCAAGAATATACAATGGAAAAAGACAGCCTCTTCAATAAATGGTGTTGAGAAAACTGGACAGCTACACACAGAAGAATCAAACTAGACCACTCTCTCACACCAAGCACAAAAATAAATTTAAAATGAATTAAAGACTTATATGTAAGGCCTGAAACCATAAAACTTCTAGAAGAAAACATAAGCAGCACACTCTTTGACATGGGTCTTAGTAATTTTGAGGGGTGGGGGGTATGTCTCCTCAGGCAAGGGAAACAAAAGTAAAAATAAACAAATGGGACTACATCAAACTAAAAAGCTTTTACACAGGGAAGGAATCTATCAACAAAATGAAAGGCTACTACTTAATGGGAGAAGATACATACAATAAGGGGATAATATCCAAAATATACTGGAATTCATAGAATTCAATATCAAAAAAGCAAACAACCTAATTAAAAAGTGGGCAGAGGATCTGAATAAACATTTTTCCAAGGAAGACATACAGATAGCCAACAGACACATGAAAAGATGCTCAGCATCAGTAATCATCAGAGAAATGCAAATCAAAACCACAATGAGAGTATTTATTGAAGATGGCGGAAGAGTAAGACGCGGAGATCACCTTCCTCCCCATAGATACACCAGAAATACAGCTACACGTGGAACAACTCCTACAGAACACCTACTGAACGCTGGCAGAAGACCCCAGACCTCCCAAAAGGCAAGAAACTCCCCACGTACCTGGGTAGGGCAAAGCGGAGAGATTCCCGCACAGAGGATCGGTGCCGACCGGCACTCACCAGCCCGAGAGGCTTGTCTGCTCGCCTGCCGGGGCGGGCGGCGCTGGAAGCTGAGGCTCGGGCTTCGGTCAGAGAGCAGGGAGAGGACTGGGGCTGGCGGCGAGAACTCAGCCTGAAGGAGGCTAATGCACCACAGCTAGCTGGGAGGGTGCCCGGGAAAACTCTGGAGCTGCCGAAGAGGCAAGAGACTTTTTCTTCCCTCTTGGTTTCCTGGTGCGCGAGGAGAGGGGATTAAGAGCGCTGCTTAAAGGAGCTCCACAGACGGGCGCGAGTCGCGGCTGAAAGCGCGGAGCCCAGTGACGGGCGTGGGACACTGGGGCTGCTGCTGCCGCCGCCAAGAGGCCTGTGTGCGAGCGCAGGTCACTGTCCACGCCGCCCTTCCGGGAGCCTGTGAAGCCCGTCACTGCCGGGGTCCCGGGATCCAGAGACGGCTTCCCTGGGAGAATGCACGCCACGCCTCGGGCTGGTGCAACGTCACGCCGGCCTCTGCCGCTGCAGTCTCGCCCCGCACTCCGTGCCCCTCCCTTCCCCCCCCCCCCCCGGCCTGAGTGAGCCAGAGTCCCCGAAGCGGCTGCTCCTTTAACCCTGTCCTGTCTGAGCAAAGAACAGACGCCCTCCGGCAACCTACACGCAGAGGCGGGGCCAAATCCAAAGCTGAGACCCAGGAGCTGTGAGAACAAAGAAGAGAAAGGGAAATCTCTCCCAGCAGCCTCAGAAGCAGCGGATTAAAGCTCCACAATCAACTAGATGTACCCTGCATCTGTGGAATACATGAATAGACAACAAATCATCCCAAATTGAGGAGCCAGGAGTCAGTGCTGTGTCTCTGAGGTGGGAGAGCCAACTTCAGGATACTGGTCCACAAGAGACCTCCCAGCTCCACATAATATCAAGCGGCGAAAATCTTCCAGAGATCTCCATCTCAACACCAGCACCCAGCTTCACTCAACGACCAGCAAGCTACAGTGCTGGACACCCTATGCCAAACAACTAGCAAGACAGGAACACATCGCCACCCATTAGCAGAGAGGCTGCCTAAAATCATAAAAAGTCCGCAGACACCCCAAAACACACCACCAGACGTGGACCTGCCCACCAGAAAGACAAGATCCAGCCTCATCCACCAGAACACAGGCACTAGTCCCCTCCACCAGGAAGCCTACACAACCCACTAAACCAACCTTAGCCACTGGGGACAGACACCAAAAACAACGGGAACTACGAACCTGCAGCCTGCAAAAAGGAGACCCCAAACACAGTAACATAAGCAAAATGAGAAGACAGAAAAACACACAGCAGGAGAAGGAGCAAGATAAAAACCCACCAGACCTAACAAATGAAGAGGTAATAGGCAGTCTACCTGAAAAAGAATTCAGAATAATGATGGTAAAGATGATCCAAGATTCTATTTCTAAGATCCAAAATCTTGGAAATAGAATAGACAAAATGCAAGAAACAGTTAACAAGGACCTAGAAGAACTAAAGATGAATCAAGCATCGATTAAAAACACAATACATGAGGGCCTCCCTGGTGGCGCAAGTGGTTGAGAGTCCGCCTGCCGATGCAGGGGATACGGGTTCGTGCCCCGGTCTGGGAGGATCCCATATGCCGCGGAGCGGCTGGGCCCGTGAGCCATGGCCGCTGGGCCTGCGTGTACGGAGCCTGTGCTCCGCAACGGGGGAGGCCACAACAGTGAGAGGCCCGCATACCGCAAAAAAAAGAAAAAAAAAAAAAAACACAATACATGAAATGAAAAATACTCTAGATGGGATCAATAGCAGAATAACTGAGGCAGAAGAACGGATAAGTGAGGTGGAAGATAAAATAGTGGAAATAACTGCTGCAGAGCAAAATAAAGAAAAAAGAATGAAAAGAACAGAGGACAGTCTCAGAGACCTCTGGGACAACATTAAATGCACCAACATTCGAATTATAGGGGTTCCAGAAGAAGAAGAGAAAAAGAAAGGGACTGAGAAAATATTTGAAGAGATTATAGTTGAAAACTTCCCTAATATGGGAAAGGAAATAGTTAATCAAGTCCAGGAGGCACAGAGAGTCCCATACAGAATAAATCCAAGGAGAAATACACCAAGACACATACTAATCAAACTGTCAAAAATTAAACACAAAGAAATCATATTAAAAGCAGCAAGGCAAAAACAACAAATAACACACAAGGGAATCCCCATCAGGATAACAGCTGATCTCTCAGCAGAAACTCTACAAGCCAGAAGGGAGTGGCAGGACATAATTAAAGTGATGAAGGAGAAAAACCTGCAACCAAGATTACTCTACCCAGCAAGGATCTCATTCAGATTTGATGGAGAAATTAAAACGTTTACAGACAAGCAAAAGCTGAGAGAGTTCAGCACCATCAAACCAGCTTTACAACAAATGCTAAAGGAACTTCTCTAGGCAAGAAACACAACAGAAGGAAAAGACCTACAATAACGAACCCAAAACAATTAAGGAAATGGTAATAGGAACATACATATCGATAATTACCTTAAATGTAAATGGACTAAATGCTCCCACCAAAAGACACAGATTGGCTGAATGGATACAAAAACAAGACCCATATATATGCTGTCTACAAGAGACCCACTTCAGACCTAGAGACACATACAGACTGAAAGTAAGGGGATGGAAAAAGGTACTCCATGCAAATGGAAACCAAAAGAAAGCTGGAGTAGCAATTCTCATATCAGACAAAATAGACTTTAAAATAAAGACTATTAGAAGAGACAAAGAAGGACACTACATAATGATCAAGGGATCGATCCAAGAAGAAGATATAACAATTGTAAATATTTATGCACCCAACATAGCAGAACCTCAATACATAAGGCAAATACTAACAGCCATAAAAGGAGAAATCGACAGTAACACAATCATAGTAGGGGACTTTAACACCCCACTTTCACCAATGGACAGATCATCCAAAATGAAAATAAATAAGGAAACACAAGCTTTAAATGATACATTAAACAAGATGGACTTAATTGATATTTATAGGACATTCCATCCAAAAACAACAGAATACACATTTTTCTCAAGTGCTCATAGAACATTCTCCAGGATAGATCATATCTTGGGTCACAAATCAAGCCTTGGTAAATTTAAGAAAATTGAAATTGTATCAAGTATCTTTTCTGACCACAATGCTATGAGACTAGATATCAATTACAGGAAAAGAGCTGTAAAAAATACAAACACATGGAGGCTAAACAATACACTACTTAATAACGAAGTGATCACTGAAGAAATCAAAAAGGAAATTAAAAAATACCTAGAAACAAATGACAATGGAGACACGACGACCCAAAACCTATGGGATGCAGCAAAAGCAGTTCTAAGAGGGAAGTTTATAGCAATACAATCCTACCTTAAGAAACAGGAAACATCTCGAATAAACAACCTAACCTTGCACCAAAAGCAATTAGAGAAAGAAGAACAAAAACATCCCAAAGTTAGCAGAAGGAAAGAAATCATAAAAATCAGATTGGAAATAAATGAAAAAGAAAGGAAGGAAATGATAGCAAAGATCAATAAAACTAAAAGCTGGTTCTTTGAGAAGATAAACAAAATTGACAAACCATTAGCCAGACTCATCAAGAAAAAAAGGGAGAAGACTCAAATCAATAGAATGAGAAATGAAAAAGGAGAAGTAACAACTGACACTGCAGAAATACAAAAGATCATGAGAGATTATTACAAGCAACTCTATGCCAATAAAATGGACAACGTGGAAGAAATGGACAAATTCTTAGAAATGCACAACTTGCCAAGACTGAATCAGGAAGAAATAGAAAATATGAACAGACCAATCACAAGCACTGAAATTGAAACTGTGATAAAAAATCTTCCAACAAACAAAAGCCCAGGACCAGATGGCTTCACAGGCGAATTCTATCAAGCATTTAGAGAAGAACTAACACATATCCTTCTCAAAGTCTTCCAAAATATAGCAGAGGGAGGAACACTCCCAAACTCATTCTATGAGGCCACCATCACCTTGATACCAAAACCAGACAAGGATGTCACAAAGAAAGAAAACTACAGGCCAATATCACTGATGAACATAGATGCAAAAATCCTCAACAAAATACTAGCAAACAGAATCCAACAGCACATTAAAAGGATCACACACCATGATCAAGTGGGGTTTATTCCAGGAATGCAAGGATTCTTCAATATACGCAAATCAATCAACGTGATACACCACATCAACAAATTGAAGGAGAAAAACCACATGATAATCTCAATAGATGCAGAGAAAGCTCTCGACAAAATTCAACACCCATTTATGACAAAAACGCTGCAGAAAGTAGGCATAGAGGGAACTTTCCTCAACATAATAAAGGCCATACATGACAAACCCACAGCCAGCATCATCCTCAATGGTGAAAAACTGAATCCATTTCCACTAAGATCAGGAAGAAGACAAGGTTGCCCACTCTCACCACTCTTATTCAACATAGTTTTGGAAGTTTTAGCCACAGCAATCAGAGAAGAAAAAGGAAATAAAAGGAATCCAAATTGGAAAAGAAGAAGTAAAGCTGTCACTGTTTGCAGATGACATGATACTATACATAGAGAATCCTAAAGATGCTACCAGAAAACTACTAGAGCTAATCAATGAATTTGGTAAAGTAGCAGGATACAAAATTAATGCACAGAAATCTCTGGCATTCCTATATACTAATGATGAAAAATCTGAAAGTGAAATCAAGGAAACACTCCCATTTACCATTGCAACAAAAAGAATAAAATATCTAGGAATAAACCTACCTAAGGAGACAAAAGACCTGTATGCAGAAAATTATAAGACACTGATGAAAGAAATTAAAGATGATACAAATAGATGGAGAGATGTACCATGTTCTTGGATTGGAAGAATCAACATTGTGAAAATGACTCTACTACCCAAAGCAATCTACAGATTCAATGCAATCCCTATCAAACTACCACTGGCATTTTTCACTGAACTAGAACAAAAAATTTCACAATTTGTATGGAAACACAAAAGACCCCGAAGAGCCAAAGCAATCTTGAGAACGAAAAATGGAGCTGGAGGAATCAGGCTCCCTGACTTCAGACTATACTACAAAGCTACAGTAATCAAGACAGTGTGGTACTGGCACAAAAACAGAAAGATAGATCAATGGAACAGGATAGAAAGCCCAGAGATAAACCCACGCACATATGGTCACCTTATCTTTGATAAAGGAGGCAGGAATGTACAGTGGAGAAAGGACAGCCTCTTCAATACACTTATTGCTGGGAAAACTGGACAGGGATATGTAAAAGTATGAGATTAGATCACTCCCTAACACCATACACAAAAATAAGCTCAAAATGGATTAAAGACCTAAATATAAGGCCAGACACTATCAAACTCTTAGAGGAAAACATAGGCAGAACACTCTATAACATAAATCACAGCAAGATCCTTTTTGACCCACCTCCTAGAGTAATGGAAATAAAAACAAAAATAAACACATGGGACCTAATGAAACTTCAAAGCTTTTGCACAGCAAAGGAAACCATAAACAAGACCAAAAGACAACCCTCAGAATGGGAGAAAAAATTTACAAATGAAGCAACTGACAAAGGATTAATCTCCAAAATTTATAAGCAGCTCATGCAGCTCAATAACAAAAAAACAAACAACCCAATCCAAAAATGGGCAGAAGACCTAAATAGACATTTCTCCACAGAAGATATACAGACTGCCAACAAACACATGAAAGGATGCTCAACATCTTTACTCATTAGAGAAATGCAAATCAAAACTACAATGAGATATCATCTCACACCAGTCAGAATGGCCATCATCAAAAAATCTAGAAACAATAAATGCTGGAGACGGTGTGGGGAAAAGGGAAGACTCTTGCACTGCTGGTGGGAATGTGAATTGGTACAGCCACTATGGAGAATGGTATGGAGGTTCCTTAAAAAACTACAAATAGAACTACCATATACCAGCAATCCCACTACTGGGCATATACCCTGAGAAAACCATAATTCAAAAAGAGTCATGTACCAAAATGTTCATAGCAGCCCTATTTACAATAGCCCAGAGATGGAAACAACCTAAGTGTCCATCATTGGATGAATGGATAAAGAAGATGTGGCACATATATACAATGGAATATTACTCAGCCATAAAAAGAAACGAAATTGAGCTATTTGTAATGAGGTGGATGGACCTAGAGTCTGTCATACAGAGTGAAGTAAGTCAGAAAGAGAAAGACAAATACTGTATGCTGACACATATATATGGAATTTAAGAAAAAAATGTCATGAAGAACATAGGGTTATGATAGGAATAAAGACACAGATCTACTAAAGAATGGACTTGAGGACATGGGGAGGGGGAAGGGTAAGCTGTGACAAAGCGAAAGAGCGGCATGGACATATATACACTACCAAATGTAAGGTAGATAGCTAGTGGGAAGCAGCCGCATAGCACAGGGAGATCAGCTCGGTGCTTTGTGACCCCCTGGAGGGGTGGGATAGGGAGGGCGGGAGGAAGACGCAAAAGGGAGGGGATATGGGAACATATGTATATGTATAACTGATTAAATTTGTTAAATAAAAAGAAGTATTTATTGAGTATAGTCTAGTATAGGATTTCTCCACAAGATTCCTAAAAAAAAAAAAAAAAACCACAATGAGAAACCACCTCACATCTTTCAGAATGGTTATTATCAAAAAGACAATAAATTGGTGAGGATGTGGAGACAAGGGAATGCTTATGTACTCTTGGTGGGAATGTAAATTGGTGCAGCCACTATGGAAAACAGTATGGAGATTCCTCAAAAATTAAAAATAGAACTTCCGTATGACCCACAAATTCCACTCCTAGATATTTATCTGAAGAAAACAAAAGCAATAATTCAAAAAAATATATACACTCCTAAGTTCATTGCAGCATTATTTACAATAGCCAAGATATAGAAGCAACCTAAGTGCCCATCAATAGATTAATGGATAAAGAAGATATGTTTTATACATATAAAACATATGAAAGAATGAAATCTTGCCATTTTCAACAACATGGATGGACCTAGTGGGTATTATGCTAAGTGAAATAATTCAGACAGAGAAAGACAAATACTGATTTCACTTAAATGTGGAATCTAAAAAAGAAAACAGTGAACAAACATAACAAAACAGAAGCAGTTATAGATACAGAGAACAAACAAACAGGTAGTTTACCAGAGGGGACAGGTGTGTGGGGAAAGAAATAGGTGAGGGAGATTAAGAGGTATAAACTTCCAGGTGCAAAATAAATGAGTCAAGGGTATGAAATGTACAGTGTGGGGATCTAGTCAATAACAATGTAATATCTTTGTATAGTGAAAGACGATTTATCGTGGTGATCATTTTGAAATGTATAGAAATATGGAATTACTATGTTGTGTAACAGAAACTAACACAGTGTTGTAGGTCAATTATACTCCAAAAACAAACTCATAGAAAAAGAGATCAGATTTGTGGTTATCAGAGTCGGGCATGAGGGGAGGGGGAACTGGATGAAGGCAGTCAAAAGGTAGAAACTTCCAGTTATAAGATAATAAGTACTAGTGATGTAATGTATAACATGATAAATATAATTAACACTGCTGTGTGTTATATATGAAAGCTGTTAGGATGGTAAATCCTAAGAGTTCTCATCACAAGGAAAATTTTTTTCTATTTCTTTTATTTTGTATCTATATGAGATGATGAATGTTCACTAAGCACTGTGATAATCATTTCATGATGTATGTAAGGCAAATCATTATGCTGTACACCTTAAACTTGTCCAGTGCTCTATGTCAATTATATCTCAATAAAACTGGGGGGAAAAAGAAAAACAGAAAATAATTTAAAATAAAATAAAAATAACAAAACATCCCCTAAATTTCAAAGTGTGTCTTCTTTTTGTTCATTTCTACAACAGGTTGTTACTATTACTATATCTAACCTGTTTCCATTTCTCAGGTTTGGGAGGAGGTTAATGCTCAGATGGTGTTTGCTCCAGCTCGCCATTACTGACACCTGTGCAGCCTTTGCTCCCACCTTCCTCATTTACTGCTCCCTACGCTTCTTGGCTGGGTTTTCTACCATGAGCATCCTGACAAATATTTCTGTGCTTAGTAAGTCAAAATTTTGGGTGTTTGCCATTTTCCAAGCCTTAACTTTGACTTTGAAATTCTAACTTTGTTTGAAGTCAAAATCCTGTTTGTGTTTTCTTTCAGTTGTAGAATGGACAGTGCCCCGATTCCAAGCCATGGGAATGACCATGTCAATCTGTGCTGCTTGCATAGGACAGATCACCCTAGGAGGACTAGCTTTTGCCATTCGAGACTGGCACACCCTTCAGCTGGTGTTTTCTGTACCATTATTTGTCTTCTTTCTTTCCTCAAGGTATAAGCTTTCTTACTTCCTTTGTCTTAGAGGATCCTAGATGCAAGGTACCTGAAATTAGGATGCAAGAATTCTGGTTGGTCTTAGTCAACACTTGAGCACATGCTCTACTAATCTGTGCCCTATGTACAATTAAAGAAGCAGAACGAGTAGGGTTGCCAGATAATATCAAGGGCATTCAGTTAAACTTGAATTTTAGATAAAGCAATAAACTTTTTGTATAGTATGCCAAATATTGTATGGAGCATAGTTACACTAAAAATTATTAATTGTTTATATGAAATTTCTATTTACCTAAGAATTCTGTATTTTCATTTACTAACCAGATAAAATACAGTGTCTCATTAAAGTAAAATTTCAAATAAACAGCAAATACTCTTTAGTGTATGTCCAAAAAATTGCATGGGACATAGTCATACTCAAGAATTACCCATATTCACTGTTCATCTGAATTCAAATTTAACTAAACACAGTGGGTTTTCTTGTTGGTTTTTTTTAATTTATTTATTTATTTATTTATTTTTGGCTGCCTTGGGTCTTCATTGCTGCGTGCGGGCTCTCTCCAGTTGTGGCGAGTGGGGGCTACCCCTCGCTGCAGTGCGCGGGCCTCTCATCGCAGTGGCCCCTGTTGTTGCAGAGCACAGGCTCCAAGGCGCACGGGCTCCAAGGCGCACGGGCTTCAGTAGTTGTGGCACGCAGGCTCAGCAGCTGTGGCTCGTGGGCTCTAGAGCGCAGGCTCAGTAGCTGTGGCGCACGGGCTTAGTTGCTCCGCGGCATGTGGGATGCTCCCGGACCAGGGCTCGAACCTGTGTCCCCTGCATTGGCAGGTGGATTCCCAACCACTGCGCCACCAGGGAAGCCCAAACACAGTGTTTTATTTGCTAACACTGATAATATCTTGCTGAATAATGGGGGGAGGGCACTATGACTCCAACTCTATATTCCCGGCAGTGAAGGTGTACTGCATGGAGAGGTCATCTTCACAGCTTCCTAGTTATGGTACAAAAGAACATAAGTTTATATTTCCTGGTATAACAGAACAAGAGATAGGTATTAGATGGGAGGGGAGAGGCATTTCAGGAAAAAGCCTCTGTGAAAAAAAAATGGGCAAATGAAAGTTGATGGCACCCCTGTCCTCTTCTTTGATCAGGTGGCTGGCAGAGTCTGCTCGGTGGCTGATTATCACCAACAAACCAGAGGAGGGCTTAAAGGAACTTAGAAAAGCTGCTCACAAGAATGGAAGGAAGAATGCTGGAGACGCTCTAACCATGGAGGTGAACAGGAGAGGGAGTTGGTTATGGAATATAGGAAAGACATGACCTGACATATACACTAGTCGGTGTCCATAAAGTGAATAAGGGGTGGGAACCCTGGTGTGGTTTGGGATCTTCTTACCTCATCGTCCTGGTCTTCAATAGCTGTCAACATGGTTTGAGTGAACATTAGGATGCTGATGCCGAAAGGACTGGATGCAGATATTTTACTCAACAGAGGCAGATAACGCATATATGTGGAATCTAGAAAAATGGTACAATATTTATGATTGTAAAGGTTGTTATTGTTCTCTTAGTTCTCTTAGTTTTTAGTAACAAAAACTAATCCATTTCTTTCCAATTAACATTTCAAAGGCTTTTTTTTTTCAGGATAGTAAGGCAAGTTGAAGGGCGGCTTAGTGACCACGCAGAATAGAGCATAAGGAGGCTTATTTGTCAAGTCAATCATATATGTTTCCATTCATGGTATATTTACTGAAAGGGCATTCTGTTCTATATAGGAAATATGGTAATGACCACAATAGTCCAAATCCCTGTTTTGTGGAGTTTACATTCTACTTATTACAAGTTCCAAGAACATGACTGAGTGGAAAGGCTTCAGAGAGATTTTTCTCTTTTTTTATTTTCCACCCCAGGTATGGAAGGCAGATGCTGCTGTATGTCATAAAGTAGACCATTCACCATGTCATGAATGTATAAATTATTTATTGAAAAATTATAATGTAGTAGGCATGGTGCTTGGTCATGCATAGCAGTATGAGTCAGAATTCCATTTTTCACAGAGCTTTAATATTAAAAAGAGAAATTTTAACATACATTTTAAAATAACTTTTATTGTGTTCAAAATGCATAGAATGAAATCTAAAATTTTAACTGTACAATACAGTATTGTTAACTATAAGTACAATGAGCTCTAGGACTTTTTCATCTTGCATGACTAAAACTATACCCATTAAACAACACTTTCTCAATTCCCTTGTCCCCAGTCCCTGGTGACCACCATTCTTCTTATTGTTCTATTATTTTAATATTTTAGATACCTCATATAAGTGGAATCATGCAGTATTTATCCTTCTATGAGAACTATTTATCCTTTTGTGACTGACTTACTTCACGGAGCAAAATTTTCAAGATTCATCTATGATATAGCATATGGCAGGATTTCCTCATCTTTATGGTTGAATAATATCCTATGGTATGAATATACTATATTTTCTTTAAGCATTCATCCATTGATGGGCATTTAGGTTGTTTCCATATGTGAATAGTGTGGCAATGAATATGAGTATGAAAATATCTCTTCAATATCCTGTGTACAATTCTTTTGGCTACATAACCATAATTGATATTGCCAGATCATATGGTATTTCTGTTGTTAACTTTTTTGTTTGCAACGATAAGAGAATGAAAGGAATGCTAATAGAGACAAGGAGAAATCATCTGCCCTCATTTAACAGGAAAAAGAGAGTGCTAGGAGCTAGACAGCCAAAGAGAAGCAATAAAACATTTCTGCAAATAAGTTCAATTACACGTGTGATAGATTTTTTAAAAAACACTTTATTGAGGTATGATTAACATACAAAGAGCTGTACATATTTAATGTACAACTTGATGTATTTGCAGATGAGTATACATCTAAATATCATCACCACAGTTTATGTAATAAACATATCCATTACCTCCTAAAACTCTCTCTGCCCTTTATTCATTATTTTTTTGTGATAACACTCAACATAAGATCTACCCTCACAGCAAATTTAAGTATATGGTACAGTATTATAACCCTAGACACTAGACTGTAAAGTAGATCCCTAGGATTGATTTATCTTGCACAACTGAAACTTTGTACTCTATGATAAATATTTCCCCATTTCTCTCATCCCCCAGCACCTGGCAAACACCATTCTACTCTCTGCTTCTTCGGGTTTGACTCTTTTAGATTCCTCGTATAAGTGGTATCATGTAGTATTTGTTCTTTTGCACATGGATTATTTTACTTAGCATAATGACCTCTAGGTTCATTATGCTGTGGAAAAGGGTGGAATTTCCTTCTTTATATTGCTGAATAATATGCCATTTTACCTATATATGTGTATACACACACACACACACACACATATATTTTCTATTCATCCATGGATGGACATTTAGGTTGTTTCCATATCTTAGCTATTGTGAATAATGATCCAGTGGACATGTGAGTGCAGATATCTCTTCAAGATCTTGATTTTAATTCCTTTGGATATACACCCAGAAGAGGGATTACAGGATAATATACTAGTTCTATTTTTAATTTTTTGAGCAAACTCCATACTGTCTTCATAGTGGCTACACCATTTCACATTCCTAACAGCAGTGTACAAGGGTACCCTTTTCTCCACATCTTCACCAGCACTAATTACTTTTTCTTATAATTGCCATCCTAACTGGTGTGAAGTGATAACTCGTAATTTTGATTTGCCTTTCCCTAACAACCAGTGGTGTTAAGCACTTTTTCATGTACCTCTTGGCCACTTGTATGCTGTCTTTGCAGAAATGTGTATTCAGTTCGTATGCCAATTTTTTAATTAAGTTATTTGGCTTTTTTACTATTGAGTTGTACGAGTTTCCTATGTATTTTGGATATTAACCCTCTATAAGACATATGGCTTGCAAATATTTTCTCCCATTCTGTAGGTGCTTTTTTATTTTGTCAATTATTTCCTAGCCGTGTAGAAGATTTTCAGTTTGATGTATTTAGTACGATTTGTCTATTTCTGCTCATGGCCTGTGCTTTTGGTGTCACATCCAAAAAATTATTGCTAAGACCAATATCAACAAACTTTTCTCCTATGTTTTCTTTAGGAATTTTACAGTTTAGATCTTACATTTTAGTCTTTAATCCATTTGTGTTGATTTTGTGTATAGTGTAAGTTTCCAGTTTCATTCCTTTGCATGTGGATATCCAGTTTTCCCAACACCATTTATTGACAATATCCTGTCCCCATTGTGAATTCTTGGCACAACTGTCAGAAATCAATTGTCTGTATATGCATGAGTTTATTGCTGGGCTCCCTATTCTGTTCCATTGGTCTATATGTCTGTTTTTGTGCCAGTATCACACTTTTGGTTACTGTGGCTTCGTAATATATTTTGAAATCAGAATATGCGATGCTTCCAGCTTTGTTTCTGTTCAAAAATGCTTTGACTGTGGGGACCTTCTGTGTTTCCATATGATTTTAGGATTGTTTTTTCTATTTCTGTAAAGAATGCCATTGGGATTTTGACAGGGATTTATTGAATCTGCATATTGCTTTGTGTTGCATGGACATCTTAACAGTATTAATTTATTTGTTTAATCCATGAACATGATGTCTCTCAATTTTCTAGTATCTGCATTAATTTCTTTCTTCAGGGATTATAGTTTTCAGTATACAATTCTTTCACCTCCTTGGTTAAGTTTATCCCTTAATACTTTATTATTTCGATGCTACTGCAAACAGGATTGTTTTCTTAATTTTATTTTTAGACAGTTTATGGCTGGCGTATAGAAATATAACTGATTTATATGTTAATTTTGTATCCTGTAACTTTACTGAATTCATTTATTAGTTCTAACAATTTTTTGGATATGTATTAGGGTTTTCTACAAATTAGATCATGTTGCCTTCAAACAGACAATTTTACTTCTTCCTTTCTGATTTGAATGCCTTTTATTAATTTTTTTCTTACCTAATTGCTCTGGCCAGGACTTCCAGTCCTACACTGAAGTGTGATCCTTGTCTTGTTCCAGATCTTAAGGGAAAAGCTTTCAGTTTTTCACCATAGAGTATGATGTTAGCTGTGGGCTTTACATACATGGCCTTTAATGTAAGTTCTTTCAATACCTAATTTGTTGAGAATTTTTACCGTGGAAGTGCATTGAATTTTGTCAAATGTGTTTTCTGCATTTATTGAGGTAATCACACAATCTTTAGCCTTCATTCTGTTAATTTGGTGTATCACATTGATTTGCTTATATTGAAGCATCCTTGCATCCCAGGAAAAAAGCCCACTGGGTAATGGTGCACGATCCTTTCAATATGCTGTTGAATTTGGTTTGCTAATATCTTGATGATTTTTTCAACTATGTTCTTCAGGAATATTGGCCTGCATTTTTCTTTTCTTTTCTTATGGTATCTTTGTCTCACTTTGGTATCAGGATCATATTGGTCTGACAAAATGAGTTTAGAACTGTCCTTGTCTTCTATTTTTTGAAAGAGTTTGAGAGGATTGGTATTAATTAATTAATATCTAATTAATTAATCTTCAAATGTTTGGTAGAATTCACCTGTAAAGCTCTATGGTGTTAAGCTTTTGTTTCTGGAATTTTTAAAATTACTGCCACATACTCTTTATTAGTTATTGGCCTATTGAGGCTTTCTGTTTCTTCTTGATTCAATCTTTGTGGGTTATATGTCATATCTTTGTGTTGCAGTGATCCTTTTATCATTATAAATTACTTTCTTTGTCTCTTGTGACAGTAGTTGATTAAAGTCTATTTTATCTGTACAAGTTGACTATCCCTGCTCTGTTTTGGTTATCATTTGCATGGAATGTCTTTTTTAATCCATTCACTTTATGTCTACTGTGTTTTTAAATCTAAAGTGACTGTCTTAGAGATAGCATAAAATTGGATCTTTTTTTTTAAATTCATTCAGCCACCCTATATCTTTTGATGGATGAGTTTAATCCATTTGCATTTAAAGTAATTATTGATAGGTAAGTACTTACAATTGATAAATTGTTTTCTCTCTGTTTTATTGTTCTTTTTTCCTCTCTTCTATTGCTATCTTCCCTTGTGATTTGATTTTTTATAGTGATATACAATACTTTGATTCTTTTTTGTTTTTATTTTGTATATCTACTGTAGGTTTTCTCTTTGTTGTTTCCATGAGACTTGCATAAAGCTTCTTATAGTTATAACAGTCTATTTTAAGCTGATAACAACTTAAATTCTATTATGAGCAAAAACTATACTTTTACTTTCCCTAAACACATGTTTGATGTTATTAATGCCAGAATTCACTTCTCTCAAATCATGTATCTATTAATAATTTTTGTGGTTCTAGTTATTCTTAACAGTTTTGTCTTTTAACTTTTATACTAGTGTTAAAGAAATTTACATGCCACCATTACGGTATTAGATTATTCTGTATTTGTCTTATATTTACTTTAACCATAGAGATTTTTACTTTCATATGCTTTTGTGTTGCTGCTTAGTATCCTTTTCATTTCAACTTCCTTTAGCCCTTCCTGTAAAGCACGTCTATTAGTGACAAATTCCCTCAGTTTTTCTCTGGGAAAGTTTTTATCTTCCTCATTTTTAAAGGACAATTTTGCTGGGTACTCCATTCTTGGTTGGCAGGTTTTTCTCTCAGTACTTTGAATATATTATTCCACTCTTTCCTTTCTTACAGAATTTCTGCTGAGAAATCCACTGATGGTCTTATGGGAGTTTTGTTGAGTGTGGTGAGTCACTTTTCTCTTGATGCTTTCAAAATTCTCTCTTATTTTTCACTTTTGAGTATTTAGTTATAATATGTTTCCATGTAGACCTCTTTAGGGTCTACCTACTGGGAGTCCTTTGTGCTTCGTGAATCTGAATATCCACCACTCTCCCCAGATAAGGGAAGTTTTCATCCATTATTTCTTTAAATGAGGTTTCTTGTCCTTTCTCTCTCTCTTCTCCTTATGTGATTCCTATAATGTGTATACTGATTTTTTATATTGTTCCATAAGTTCCTTAGGCTGTCTTCACTCTTTTCCATTCTGTTTTCTTTCTGTTCCTCTGACTATATAATTTCAAATGGCCTGTCTTTGAATTCATAGGTCCTTCATTTTATTTGATCAAATATGCTGTTGAAGCTCTTAATTGAAGTTTTTAGTTCATTTATTATATGCTTCAGCTCCAGAATTTCTGTTTGGTTCTTTTTTATGGTTTCTGTCTCTTTTTGAACTCCTTATATTCTTTATGTGTTGTTTTCCTTATTTCATTTTGTTGTCTTTCTGGATTCTCTTGCAGCTCACTAGCTTCTTTATGATTATTGTTAAATATTTGTAGGCAGTTTGTAGATCTACACTTCTTAAGAATTGGATACTAGTGCTTTATTTTGTTCTTTTGGTGACGTCATGTTTTCCTGATTCTTTGTGATCCTTGCAGCCTTGTATTGGTGTTTGTGCATATGAAGAAGGAGTTATTTCTTCCAGTCTTTACAGTCTGGCTTTGTCAGGGAAGCTCTTCACCAGTCACTGGAAATTCTGGGCAGGCCATTGGCAGAGACTACAGGTGGGCCAGTTAGCAGGGTTCATTAGTTGTCCTACTGCCTCGGTCCACATATGGCTCTGCCTTCAGCCAGGGTCTGCAGGTGAGAGGGTCCACTGCTAGCATCCATGGAGAGGCAGAACTTGTTCTGGGGTCTGTGGCCAGGCCTGGTGCCATTGTCTGTGGACAGGCTAGATGTCAGGGTCCACAGGTGCTGTTGTTGGTAGGCAAGTCTCTTTTCAGGGTCCCTGGATGGGCCTGCTGCTGGTCATGGGCCAAAAGCAGGTCTGGTGATGGGATCCACAGGCAGGCATGTTGCTGGGGTCCTGAGAAGGGTGGCATGGTGCCTGGGGTTATTACATAGAGGCAGTGGCCCTGAGAGGCCCTGAGAAGATAAAGAACCATTGGCATAGTCCTTTTTTTAAAGAAATTTTGAAATTTAGGTGGAGCTCTATGGCACTCTGAGACTGTGTCAATATATACTTGATTTATAGGAAATTATTTTGGGCCAACTAATATCTTGGAAGTATCTTTAGTTCCAAGACCTCACCTAGCATTTTGTCTTCCAGGTTGGCCCAATCCAAAGAATTAAAGCTTAAATCTTACAGGAAAGTTATCTGCCAGGTCAATAACAAAAATAAGTGTTACGAGCTGGAAGAAAGAAAGGAACAATGCACTATCAGGGTAAACGGCAAATGACAATCACCTCAGTGCCAAGAAGAAGAACGACAACATTGTAAAAGAGGAACAAATGAAATTTGGTTTAGGAACTGGATTCTATGTATGAATGAGTACCCAAAATTGCCTTAATTTCATTTTTTAAATTTTGTAAAGATTATTCAGAAATTTGTGGTCTTAGTCATGTTTAACCTCCATCTGACAGATTGCCAAACACATTCACTCCAGACAATCCTTCTTACTTAAAGCTGTTCCCCTTCATGTCAATAACAATCCATTGATTAATCCAGTTTTGGCTGTCTTGGAGTCCAGTAAATGATAAACATTTCCTCTGCTTAAATCACACCCAACTGAGGGATAGTTAATGTGCTCAGAAAGATGACAATAAAAAATTATGTTTTTCACAACAGTGAAAACTGAAATAGAAGAAGTGTCTAATTCAAGCAACAATAAGTTTGCTAACACTTCAACCCACAACTGAACTTATTCACAAGTGCCAGGTTTTTCCACAGATGCAGAGCCTGCATTGCTAAATATAAGGTGTGACCCAGGCAGCAAATCTGAATGAATTTTCATTCTAAAGGCATTCTGGGTCACTGAAGCATATCCATTGCATTCTCCTAGTTTACCAGTCAAATACCTCAGTTCTCCAGGGGCAGTGAGGGTAGGTATAAAGTGGTCTGTAGTATTACTCTTTCAAAGTCTTTCTTCTTGGAAACATGAAGATTATGAAGAAAGTGCCCCTACCCCAAGCCACCAGTGTGTCTCAGGCAACTTCTTTTTGGTCAGTTCTTATTTCAGTCATCCTTTGGCAGATTCATTTTTCCATCTTTTTCTTCTTTATCTTTTAATAAATTGTCCTCCTCCCCTGCTCATTTCATTCTACTGGTTCTGGTATTTCAATGCAATTGTGGTCTTATCTACCTTCCTTCCTGCTCTAAACTCTGTACATTCCAAATTCTGATACTCTCCTCTCACTTCTGCTCTGTCCAATTTCCTCCTCCTATTCCTGTGTGACATGTACAGTCTTCTTTTCTATTGTCCTAATTGTTTCAGACCCAGTAGAAACACAAGAACCATGCTCCACAGTAGCCCAGCCTGAAATACACTTCAGGCTGTATAAGAAATACAGTTTCTTAAAGGATCCCAAGGTGCACTGTCCAATCAAACCATTAAAAAGTATTCAATTGAAACTCGATTCTCACAAACTCAGTGACGGCACACTTATGTGATGGTAAATGACATGGCAACTATGAGAGACCAACACAAATTTCTCCCCTGAATCCTCTGCAGGTTTCTCTTACATCCATAAAACTTCAGAGTTTTCCCAACTATTCTACATTAAGAGACGTTTCTTTCTAAATATCATAAATTGTAATTTTGAAGAAATAAATGTCCATTTTCTCCATTTCTGATCTCATTGACAAACATCTTCTCAAAGCTCTCCAAATCAATGTTTTATACCTATATTGGTTCTTGAATTTCAGATCTTTCAGCTCCTAAATGCATTCCACCTTCAGCCAGTTTCTTCCACCCTCCCTGTCTTCCCTTTTTCTTTTTGTCTTCCTCTTTCTCTTCCAAATTTATTTCAGGACTATTTGATGACAGATCCTGTGACAGTCATGGAGGGGAAAGGTCTACAGTTTCTATCTTCAGAAAGATCACACTCAACAAGTAAAATGGGCTTGATAAAGTCTCTTTGAATTAAAGCAAGGGTGGAATGTGACTGTCAAGGAGGGACATATAATCTGAACTGCAGATATGTGGGCAATGAATGCATATTGGAAGTAGTTACATCTGAAATGGGTCTTACAGGTTAAGGTAGAACTATCCAGGTTTAAACCAGGCAGAGAGATGATTAAATTTGCAGTTGAGAGCAGTCCAAATGACTTACAGAGGGGTCAAGCCACTGGTGTGCTGGTAAATGTTTAACACTTAACGTTACAAGAGGAAAAGAAGCATAGATCTCAGATTTGTGGTAATTATCAATTTCCATGGTGTGACTATTACCACCACAGTGAGTTTCATGCCACCAACAAGATGGCAACTGCTTTACAAACTATCTAAAACTTTAACAAAGGGCTTTTGTGAATTTTTACACACTGATTCCAGAACGCTACTGGGCAAGGGTTCAGTCGAGGGCTGTTTCATGCTTTTTACCCCAAGGTAGTGTTATGAGTGGTACAAAGCATTTTTTAAGCAAGAAAATGAAGTGAAGATCAGAGAGAAAAGTACCTTTTAAAAAGTGAAGATACAGCAGGCTCCCATTTGAATATGGGCCTCTTTTCCCCTGAATAAGGATTTTACCAGGTAGGAGGAGCTCCTTGAGTTCCTGTAAGTGATCTGGCATCACCCCCCAAATACATCTGCTAACACTATTCACGTCTCTTCTTGCTCACCAAAAATGAACGGCCAGTGTAAAATAACCACACCATATTGCAAACTTTAACTTTGATATTGGATGTAATTTAAGGCTAGTCTTGCAGGCATTGCATCCCTCATCTGGCCCAAGTTTAAAGTATTATTTGAGCACATTCTTACATTATCATCCATGACAATGGCCTGTGGTCATGGGATTCTGGTGTTAGATGCAATCCTGACTCCTCTCTTCTTAAAGTGTAAGTCCAATATTTCACTATTTAGGCTTGTTCTTTAAATGAAAGGACATTCTTGCATGTGTAGGTCCTCAGTTAGGGTGGCCTTTCATTTCTCTGAATTCCTCATGGAATTATTCCAATGGACTTCATGGTACGTTTTCATTTGTAGAGGTGGGATAAGAATTAAGACTATATTGTTTGAATAACTAATAAGTAAGTATCTGAGGTATGCTGGATATAATTCCTTATGCATATTTTTAGCCTCATGTATGGACCAGGAAATCCTTGTGAGGGAAATGCTATTATTTTTCTCCACCTATTCTCCTCCTACTCTGATTCTTCTACTTATTATTCTTTTTAATGACAAGTAAATTGAGTTTTAGAAATATTTAATTACCTTCCTCAAGGTATATACCTAGCACGTTGCAGGGCTATTAAGTAACTCCAGATTATAACCAACTCTGGGTTTAAATCATTCTATACCAAGATCTCTCCTAATTTCATCCTCAGTTTTAATTCTAGGCATCTCATTCATGGAGGCACAACATGCCAGGATTTCCCCCAAAGTGACTGAGAAAAGAACCAAAATAAAGATTCTCAGGAAATGTTCTTTTTCCTGAGATAAACAGTTTCTCTGCAAAGGACAGCCAGCTGATAACCAAGCTTAGTTCTCAGGTCTTTCATGCCCATCTGGCACAAATGGAGCTTTGGAACGTAATCCAAGCAACTCTGCATTTGATTCCCTTTCTAATCTGAGTATCTAAGGTACACTCCCTTTCTGATGCCCTGAAGTCCTCTCAAATCTTGTGTTTGAATATTTTTGTTGCTACGTCGTTTCCTTCAGTCCTCTTTAACTCTGTAATTCTCTAGTCATACCACTTTTACTCCTGTCATTATGTCCTCAGTGGCTATATTTTCCAGTAGACAGAAAGGGACATCATCTATCTTGTCATCTGTTGAGGGCCTCACGGTGCTTCCCGTTGTGTGACAACTGAACAGTCTGTTGTTGTTGCTGTTGAAGGTTGTGAGATCCATCCTGCAGGAAGAGCTGGAGGCCGCACAGACCAAACCTTCTGTGTTTGACTTGTTCCGCACACCCAGCCTGCGTAAGAACATCTGTCTCCTGTCCTTTGTGAGGTGGGCTTCTCAGAGTGCATGAGGAACGTTAAAATAGTGGAGACATGAATCTATCCCATACCAAAGGATACAACATGTTGTGGGAACAGATTTGAGATAAAATACAGAGGAAGCCATAATGATAATTACTGTGTTTAGAGTAGTCAACGGGTTATGAAAATATTGACCCAGAGCTATTTATACAATGGAGAGTTTTGTTTATCATTTCACCCTACCAATCTCATCACTGGAAACTGAGACTGAGAACTTCAGTCATGGTACAGACATTGGCTTTAACTTTCTTCACTTGTTTGTTTCCATTTTAATGGAGGTAAAATTACAAGCAGTAAAGTGCACAAAAATATACAGCTCAATGAATATTTCCATATGTAAATATGCAGCCATCACCCAGATAAAGATATAGAAAAAAACTCTAAAACACTAGAAGGCTCCATCATGCATCCTCCACAAAAAACACTCCAAACTCTCCCCCAAAGCTTAATAATAATTAGGAGCTCCAATTTTAGAATTTTAAGATCATCACCTTGCGAGGAATTATTCTATAAAATATACCATGTTTTTATACTTTAAAACCAACCACTGGCTGCCTGGCTAATATTTATTATCATCATTTGTAAGACAAAGGCTCTAAACCTTATGATAAGTGTCTTTTGTTTTTGTTCACCACAGATTTGCAAACTTCATGTCCTTTTTTGGCCTGATTCTCCACCTCCAGTACATGGGGAGCAATGTTTTCCTGTTCCAGGTTCTTTTTGGTGCAGTCAACCTCCCAGCCAATTATGTTGCATTTTTGGCACTGAATCACCTGGGCCGTCAAGTAAGCCAGACGCTTTTCATGTTTCTCCTTGGAGTCTCCATTCTGGCCATCACATTTTCGCCTCAAGGTGAGAAGAGAGCACAGGTTGAAATAAGAAAATGTCTTACCTCAGCGATTTGAAGACAGAATCTGAAGGCAGAAGGAAGTGAAGACTAGGGTTTTAAGGATTTTCCAAAACCAATCTGAGGATTTAGGATAGATTCTGTCATTAAGTGGCTGAGAAATAGTCAAAGGTCAGTAAAAGTCAGTTCAGACATATGGTTGTCTTCATCATATCTGAGAAGTATTTGGTAATTGGTGCCATTTATTCCTGACAGTTCCTCTGGGAAAGCAATTGATCACTTTCTCTTTGGCCAATCACCCTTGTAACTGTAAATGACAGTATTATGTCACTATATATAATTGTATCTCATGTGAGGACACAACTGTCACTTCCTCTGTCTGGTCTCTTTCTTATTACTACAGTTTCAGTGAACATTTACTCCCTGATTCTATGTATCTACTCTTGTGTCTGGAATTAGGTTGCCATAACTGCAACCCTGGTCCCAGGGTGTCATCTTGACTCTAAGGTATTTTTAATCCTTTGTCTTCAAGCATAGAAGGTACAGAGAGTAGGAAAAAGGCATTAAGCTGTTAACAGCCTCTCTTAAAATCAATTTTACAAAATTAAATGACCATATGTAATCAATAGGGGAACCCATGTGGTCACCATGCTTCAGCTAACTCCCAGTGCAGTGATGCACTTTACAGGATCCCATCTTGAATATCAGCATCAACGCAAATTTGCTGCCTTACAACAGAGCCCACTCCCATATTGTAACACTTTCGTGATTTTTTTAATTGAATAAAAAACTGACTTTCTGAAACTTCCTTTCAGAGGTTTCCAAAGTCTAACTATATTTTCCCTAAAACAGATCCTTATTCTTGAATCTTCAAATATTATTCTAGATCAAGCACTTCTCCAGCTTATCCATTAATATGAGCCCCATTCTTTTATTACTCTCTACTGAATTACTAGCCCCATGTCAATATTGTGTAAACACCCAGGTTTTGAACTCCTGGAGGATATTGATGAGTCTTACGTCCATCAGTAATTGCTCATATGATAGTCCTATGTTATACATGAAAGGCAGAGGAGACACTGGTCAGAGTAAATGAAAGCAAACTCTTGCTGGGCTTTTGTTCCCCTCTCCATCTTTGGCAAATTTCTGAAATCTCTGATATGTAGGAAGAGTTGATGCAATAACTCAGGTTTTTAATTTCTTATTTAAGTTGTAATATACAGATGTCACATTTCTCAGCTATTAGGCTGTGCACATTCTCTGCCCCTGTGCGCTTTCTCTCCCAGGTATTTAACACATGCAAATGTCTCCAACTGTCTTTTTCTTTTTTCTTTTTTAAAAAATATTTATTTATTTACTTAATTATTTGTCTGCACCGCGTCTTAGTTGCAGCACGTGGGACCTTCATTGCCGTGTGCGGGATCTTCAGTTGCGGCAGGTGGGATCTAGTTCCCTGACCAGGGATCGAACCCAGGACCCCTGCATTGGGATCGTGGAGTCTTAGCCACTGGACCACCAGGGATATCCCGCAACTGTGTCTTTTTCAGTTATAATTTGGTGGATGGTGATTTCTTCAGCTCCGATTTCCTGAGTCTCACTTGTCTTCTTCCCCAGAAATACAGACCTTGCGTGTGGCTTTGTCAACTTTGGGAATAGCAGTTTCTTCTATGGCTCTCATGTGTTCTTTTGCCCATGGAAATGAACTAGTCCCCACCGTTATCAGGTACACAATCTCATGGAAGCTCTATCAGCGTCAAAACAGACCTTTCCCAGCTAATCAAGACTTATAGTGGAAAGAAAACTAATCTGATTCATTATCAAAAGCATTGATTATAATAGTATTAATAATAACAAAAATTATAGCCAAAATTTTTGTTAAAATCTCACTTTTGTCAGGCATGGGTTAAGCCCTTTAATGTATCATCTCCCATAATCTGCTGAACGATTAAAGGGTAGGTGCTGTTGGTAAGAGTATTTTTTAAATAATGAAAACATGTCTTAATGCACTTGTGCACTTGAAAAATTTGTGAGCAAATAAGAGCATATTTTAAGTGTAAGAGTACGTCATCAGCCTTCATGTATCTAAATATTGCTGAGGTGTCTCCCATAATCAAAGCAAAATAATAAATCACAAATTACTTGTATGGATTTATACCAGATTATTTTTGTATTGTTGTTTGCACTCCAAGGGTAACAGCTTCGGGATTCATGGGAATTGCTTCTAATATTGGAGCAGCCCTGGCTCCCCTCTTGATGATCCTAACGGTATATTCTCCCCACCTACCCTGGATCATCTATGGAGTCTGCTCTATCGTCGCTGGCCTTGTTGTTCCACTCCTTCCTGAAACCAGGAATAAGCCTCTGCCTGACTCCATCCAGGATGTGGAAAAGGAGTGAGTAAACCGCTGGCTCTCCCTTAGGGTTGCTGTGTGATATAGGTTCGTGCTGAGGAGGGCAAGGCACCATGCAGGGTCATTGTCCCCAGGAGAAGGCTTACACCTAGACTACTCCAGGTGGTCAGTGCCTTTGGTTTAGCTACAGCCTCATCCCTCCTCACAGTGACCTCAGACTCCCCCAAGCCTCCCTAGATCACACAGACCAACACGAGTAGGCACCAGTAGGTTTAGTGATGAAGAAGCCAAAATCAATGCCCTAGTGTGACATACATACCCTTGAAAGTGTTTCACAAACATGCACAGATCCAAACACCAGATTCTCATCCCTCAGATCCTGGCAGTCCTCAGCCCAGTGAGGGCAGTAACCTCCTGAGATTGCTGGTGTCTGTAGGTCTGTGACCTGCCCTGGTCGCTGAAGATCTGAGGGAGATCAGTGAGAGGACAAGAGCCCCTTCCACAGATGACAGTATATCTCAGGGGAAGGAGTCCTACTGTGCTGCCTGTAAGATTCAGACCATCTGGTTTTCACTGGGAATTAAAGTGTTAAGAAAAGAGAGGGGGCTTCCCTGGTGGCGCAGTGGTTGGGAGTCCGCCTGCCGGTGCAGGGGACGCGGGTTCGTGCCCCGGTACTGGGGGGTCCCGCATGCTGCAGAGCGGCTGGGCCCGGGAGCCGTGGCCACTGGGCCTGCGCGTCCGGAGCCTGTGCTCCGCGGCGTGGGGGGCCGCGGCGGTGAGAGGTCCGCATACCGCAAAAAAAAAGAAAAAAAAAAGAAAAGAAAGGAAAAGGGTGGTAGTTATTGGTATTTTTAAGTGATCAAGAATTTGAAAGGGTTTAAAAACTTTTATATACTTCCCTTGCCTCTTCCAAAGACCCCGTTAGCCTATACCATGGTGTCCAAGGGTGAGCGCTGAAACTATCAAAGCTGCCTCTCTAGATTCTGCCCTGGGAGCTTGGCTTTTTTCTTCACAAAAGTTACTCAAATTCTCAAGGCAGGTGTCATGGTTGTTTTTTGTTTTTTGTTTTTTTGTTTTTGCGGTACGCGGGCCTCTCACTGTTGTGGCCTCTCCCGTTGCGGAGCACAGGCTCCGGACGCGCAGGCTCAGCAGCCATGGCTCACAGGCTTAGCTGCTCCGCGGCATGTGGGATCCTCCCGGACCGGGGCACGAACCCGTGTGCCCTGCATCGGCAGGCGGGCTCTCAACCACTGCGCCCCCACGGAAGCCCAGGTGTCATGGTTTTTATCAAAACTCATGGACCAAGAATCAGCTTGCTCTAAAGAATACAAGACATAGATGTTTTTCCATGTTTTTTAAATTTTGTTCGTTTGTTGTTTTCATTGTATTTGTCCTAGGAGAAAAGGCTCAAGAAAAGCAAAGCAGGAAGATACTTCCATGAAAGTGACACAGTTTTAAAGGATTCCAGGAACTAACTGCTAATCAAAGAGCAAGATAAACAAGAAAAATTAGGATCATTCCCAGATATTGGCAAAATTTGGAAAACAAATAAATAAAAAGATATAAAGGAAAAATGGACCCCATTTACAATTGCAGTTCTAAATAACTATATATAAAATGCCTATGACTAATCATAATAAGAAGTTTGAGGAAAGTCATAATACTTTTAAAGGGATCATAATAAAATATGTGTATAATTGTAGAACCCTAGCATGTTTCTGGAAAGAAAGATAGAATAGTATTTAAAACATTGATTCGGCTGTAATTAATGACTGAGTAATTGATGTAATAATTACTTTGGGGACAATTTGAAAAAGTTCCAAATATATCTACAAATTAATTATAGACAAGATCCAGAAAAATGAAGTTTATGGAGGGAAGGTGGTGCAAGTATTTGGGGCAGCATACACTGAAATGAAATGCAGATGCATTTACAAATCAAAAGAAGTCCAGAATGAGATGGTGGTGTGTAGAACACTTAAAATTTGATAATTGGGGCATCATAAATCACTGGTAGAAAAAAATGATTATGTAATAAATATCATTAACTAACTTTAGAAATAAATGACTAATAATTTGATTTCATTCTCTAAACCAAAAAAATATATATTCCATATGGTTAAAATGACAAATAGAACAATTAAGCCATGTTATTAATAGAAAACGTGGGTACAAAATCTTGGGATTAAGAAAATGTTCTGATAAGTAAGGCAAATGCCAACGACTTAAATATAGGTAGATTTGACTAAATACTCATTTAAAACCTCTATTGGACAAAACTCTAAAAACTTATGGGAGAAGTCTAGAAAAAATATTCACCAAAGTGATAAAAGCTGTTAACTTTTAGTGGTGTACCTTTATGAGATTTTACTTTCTTCTTTGTAAGTTTCTGTACTCTAAGTTTTAAAAGGATAATGCAACATTCTAAAATATTATAAGATACTATCAAAAATAAACTGCAAAAGACAAATTAACAATTTTCAAAATGATTATATATTAATATGTAGGATTCTAATAAATATTCATGAAAAGAATACATAATTCAATATTAGATGGTCAAAAGGCAAGAGCATATAATTTTCGAAAGAAAAATATCCTATGACTAATAAATTTATGAAAAACTGTACAAAACCACTGGAATTTAAAGACATACAAGCTAAGTAAAATACCAACTTTTATTTTCCGAAGAATGTAAATGGAAACTTGTTAATTGATGGTGGAGTTATAAAATAACGTATGCCATACAACTGCGTAAAACAGAATGGTGTCATTATAAAGAGCTTTAAAAATCTTTCATTGATTCAGCAACCATTTATTCAGCATATAATAGTTACCAAGCAGTATGATAGGAACCTTGGATACAAAGAGGAAATGAAAAAATTTTTATAAAAACAGATATAGCAGATATTAGTCTATGTGTACTGGTGTGGCATCACATTTTTATTTTCTATGGGCAAAGAAAATTTATTTTAAAGTCCTCATTCCCTCCAAGCTGGTAGAAAATTGCAAATCAGTTACTTTGGGAAATTATTTCCACAAGTCTTCCACACCAGAGCTATCCAGATTCCAGGAGTATATACGGTTACAAGCAGGAGCTGCACTGGTTATCAGTTACCTGTTCAAAGAGATTACTACTGGACCAGTGGATACTCAAGTGCAGCAATTCTGCCATTCACACCACAATGAAATGTTGGAATCTGGGGCTTCTCATCTGATAGCTCAGCTCCTTTTACAGCCACAGTGGAAAGGGTCTTCTGTTTCCATAGAGTGTTGCCAGGGCTCAGGACTGGGTTCCTGCTCCCCCAGAACCTAGAAGCACTCCTCCATCCTCAGACTTCCTAGACACTCAACTTCTTTCTCTTATTAGCTCTTCCACACATACCTTCTAGTTATCCCATGGGCTTTAGTTTTTGAAACACAATCAAGTCAATCAGTCTTACAGTCTTCTTTTTTTAAATTTCAGTTCTTTTTAAAATAAATTTATTTTTTTATTTTTATTTTTTTATTTTTGGCTGCGTTGGGTCTTCATTGCTGTGAAAGGGCTTTCTCTAGCTGCAGCGAGTGGGGGCTCCTCTTTGTTTGGTGCACACACTTCTTATTGCGGTGGCTTCTCTTGTTGCGGAGCTCAGGCTCTAGGTGCGCGGGCTTCAGTAGTTGTGGCTTGTGGGGTTAGTTGTTCCACGGTATGTGGGATCTTCCTGGACCAGGGCTTGAACCTGTGTCCCCTGCATTGGCAGGTGGATTCTTAACCACTGCACCACCAGGGAAGCCCCAGTCTTACATCTTCTTTTGCCTTTTCCCTGCCAAATGACTTCCAAGAGATCAAGAAGCACAGAAATTACCACTTGCAGAAAGTGGGAATGAGAGAAAGGAGATACCAAGGAATTATCAATAATGAATGTCATTGGTTTATCTGATCTTCTTCCTAATGAAATGTTTGATATCCCATCATGAGAAAGACTAGACAGCATCTATTGTGCCTCACCCCAAAGGCTAGCTGCCAGTCCATAAAATCTGATGCTGCATGGCAGATAAAGTCCCACAGGTCCTCATGGGTCTTTGACGTTACACCAGCAGTTGTGGCCCAGCAGATGCTCTGTGATACAGAGAGTAGAGTGAGGTATATTTTGGTGGAGAAGTATAGTAAGCACAAGTATAGAAAATTGTGGTGAGAGGGTTGGGGAATTTTCCTTTCAGTGTGACACAGAGTTGCAGGGTCATTCTTCAAAAACGTCCAATCTGCCATTGTTCTGCAACAGGATAATCAGTGAACATGTTTTGTTTACTCTGTATTTTGTAGTATTTCTTAAAAGGATTTTTATAAAAGGAAAAACCGAATTCAGATAACTAATGACATTTAAAATCAAGTGAGGAAATGTTATATGGCAAATCTTGCCTCCTAATTATAATATTAGAGCTTCTTCCTGGACATAGACACAGACTACCCACTAACAGAGGCCTTGTCAACCATACCCTTTTGAACCATGAGGCTGTATATAATTTTTGACAATCGTTATATAAAATCTATTAATTATTCAGAAATAGTATCATGGAATCTAGTCAACGGTTCCTAAAGAAGGGTAGTACATAAAGCAAGTGCAGCTATTAGTAGGACAGCAGGTGATTTATGTAATGACAAGGCATGAAAATCTCTGCTGAAAGAGGCTTCCATTGGTACCCTCTCTAAGTTATTACCCTTTATTATTCTCAAAGTTATTATGACATCACTGAGTGGAATATAGTCTTGTAGTGAACCTGAGAAAAGGAAATGTGTGAAAACTAGAGACCTGCAATTGCACTCATGCAACTTAGTAAAGCTGGGGTTTGTTTGTTTTTGTTTTTTACCATCCTATCATCTTTCTTTTCAGAAAACTCAAAGATACATTGGTTGATCCCTGTTTCCCAGAATCTATTTTCTCCAGAGTCCATAAGCTGCTGTTGATCACAAGACAGAGACTAAGTGGCTTAGTCACCATAAGCCATTGTCTGTATAGCATGTTCTATAGGAGCTGAAAACTCTTATACAAGGATATCTCAACTAAAGAGCTGTTTTTTGTCATTTATCAATGTGTTTCACTTCCTAGATATAGCAGATATTGTTCCATTTTAGACAACCTATGGCAATGATAAATAAAGCATACCATCCCTATGGGCAAGATAGATGGGCTACAACAAGAGTATGACTTAATGCACACAACTATTCCTTGGACTGGTCCTTGGTCAAAGTGATGTACATCCTTCAATGTTACACTCCTGAGGGACTGCCCATACACAATAACTCGTCCTTGTGGCATTAACTTGGCTCATTCTGTGACTTGATACCAGACATTTCTGAAGGGCTCTTCCATCTCTACCTCCTCCCATAGATTGCCTGGGCACTCTGTTGCAACAATACTGGTTCAACATTTAGCTGTAACCAGTCATGCCTTCCTCACAAACTTATAGATTGTAGTTCTAATAAACCTCCTGCATGAAAATTAATGGCTAAGAGGGGTTTTTATCCCAAAACACCAGACGCAAAACAAAGACTAATCTGTTGATTTACCTTCACTGAAGTATCCCAAGAGTGTTGGGGCTCCCCAAGAACACATTTGAGTTTCATGATTGACTGGAAGGAGTAACAGAATTCTGAAAAGCTGTTATAGTATGCTTATGGTTTATTACAGTGAAAAGAAAAATTAAAATCAGAAAAGGAAAAATGCCTTAGGTGGAATCCAGAAGAAATCAAGCACAAGCTTCCTGTTGTCCTTTCCTGTTTGGAGTTACATACACTGCTTAATTCTACCAGCAACACGTGTGTGGTATATGACAAGATGTATGAAGAAATTCCAGCTACAGAAACTCACCCAAGCCTAGGTGTCCAGGGTTTTTATTGGGTGTCTGTCTTGTAAGTTGGACAGCTCCAAGTGACTGCCCTTAACTACTCAGTTCTAGTCCCCCAAGAGGTCAAACTGATATAAAATGACCCATGGCCCCAGGTTAACAAAAGCACTCATTCACCATAAATCAGATTCATAGCTCAACTATCTGTCATAGCTCAAGTCCCAAATATACAAATAAACCCTTATCAAATCAAATATTCAAAAGACTTATAGGTTGTCTCCCAGGAGAGAGAAAAAGGCCAGTCCTTTCCTCAGATAGAGCAGGTTTTGAACATCCTAAGCCATTGAGTTAAAATCTTTACTGCACACCAAGAGACCATGAATACTGTTTCTTCATTGTGGGCTAAAATTGTATTAGGTCAGGAAATGTTATGATTTTCATTCTGATTTCATTATGATGATAGAAATAGATTTAGTAGATAGAATTGACCAAATTTGACATTGAATTTTGAGTGAATGACAATAAAGAGTTAAGGGAAGGGCTTCCCTGGTGGCGCAGTGGTTGAGAGTCCGCCTGCCGATGCAGGGGACACGAGTTCGTGCCCCGGTCCAGGAAGATCCCACATGCCGTGGAGCGGCTGGGCCCGTGAGCCATGGCTGCTGAGCCTGCGCGTCCGGAGGCTGTGCTCTGCAACAGGAGAGGCCACAGCAGTGGGAGGCCCACGTACCGAAAAAGAGTTAAGGGAAAACCAGGTATTTTATTTGGATGACTGTATGGATGAGGGTAAAATTTACAGAGATATCAGGAGAAGCAAGCAATAATAAGTAAAAGAATATCTGAAGTAGACAATATCTAAAATAGATTTTCTAGCTATTCCTAATGTCTCTTTTGCTCGTTATATTTCCTCCATGCTCCATTTTCAAACCACAACTCCAAGAGCTCATCCTTAGTCTGTCAAGATCACATCAAAAGATCAGGACCTTAACTAATTCAGATAGTACAGATAAAACAAACCATTTTTATTTATCTACATAGACAGTAAAGTGAAGAGTAACCAAGGATACAAGTTCTTCATAGTCTTTGTCCCACAAACCACAAAGGAGGTCACAAAAAGGGACCAGAAGACTATAGTCTGAGTTGTGGGACACCCCACTGATGAAGAGCTGATACTAGTCTGCAGCTAAAGTATATATTTCACACTCGGCAGCTCCTTCCTGAGGGAGGCAGATCAGGAAGGCTCATACCTCACTAGAACCCAAATGGCAATAAGAAACTGTCTCTTAACAGGCATTAGCAATGTCATCACTGCTTAACATGTGCCCTCGGTCTGCACAATGGACTCCATGACGACTCCATGACTTCATGATATCACAACTGCAGTTGCAAGGGAGATAATGCCTCCCTAAATTTCAGGGGTCCACAGTGGAGCACCAAGCTTCATTGGACTTTTTTGATTGATCACACAAAGCTATTTAATAATGTGATATTTTTATTAAGCTCTTCTTCCTCCATTATCTCCATGATTACTGTAGTAACCAGCTTCCCTCTACAATGCTATCCTCTACTATTACAAAGGAACTACGTGACAATGCTGGGGAAGATAGATGGTTCCTGGTGTACACTTATCTTACTAATCTGCTTTGAATTACAACATTTCCCCATTGGGAACACCCTTACAATAACCAGAATACTATACATATATAACATATTTATTCCCACAATACATTCAGCAGTATCAATCACCACTACTTGATGTGTATCAGCCCTAAAGTTCCCACCCACAAAATTATAACAGTCCTTTGTCCAATCTGAAAGTTATTGCCATATCCAGTTAAAGTAATTTCCCAATGTAACATGAGTACCTCCTGGCAGCACAGTGAATTATTCCTCAGTATCCAAAAACATGAAGAGATTCCTTTGTTGCCATAAGTTCCCCAATACACCTTCATCAGTGCATAATGTATCTGGTGCTTGTTAGGAACTGATGAATTTTAGACTTTGCCCCAGTTCTGTTTTTCCTTGAACGGATAAAGTTTGACTATAGGGATTACGTCAAAGTCATTGAATCAATACCAGTCCACTCAGCATAGGCGGGAGGGAGCCAGATTGTGCACTATAAATGAGAGAGTTCACTGATCTTCAATCTGGATCTTAAAATTTTGTTGCCATTTGCTGGCCTGTTATCAATAGGTAATATCCATCATGAGAACATTATCAGTCACTTCTGTGGGTACCCCCTAAAGTAATCATCAGATACATAAGAGTCCTACAGTATGGATCTTCAGTTGGCCTGTTTAACTGCCCAGTAGCCTAAAGAGCATATACCATAGTTTGTGTTCAGGCTTTAATTCTGTGGTTTTTATTGCCCAGGAGCAGAATTATTTTCCAGAAGCACAAGAGAATATGTTATTGTCCAAGGAGCAGGAGAAAACATAATTGTCCCTAGTAGCTTGATGCTGCAAATTGAACAAATTGGCCTGTCTGAATCTGGGTGAATGTCTCATTATCTTATTCTTCATCGCAGTGCATGGGCCTCTCATTGCAGTGGCTTCTCTTGTTGTGGAGCACGGGCTCTAGACACACAGGCTTCCGTAGTTGTGCCATGCGGGCTCAGTAGTTGTGCCTTGCGGGCTTAGTTGCTCCGCAGCATGGTGGATATTCCCAGACCAGGGCTCGAACCCATGTCCCCTGCATTGGCAGGCAGATTCTTATCAACTGCACCACCAGGGAAGTCCCAACAATTCACTTTTAATGGTGGACTTTTAAGTGACTGTTATTTTCTTTTTTATAAGTTTCTGTATTCAAAGTTTCAATCAAGGAATATGTAAAATTTCAAAATATTATAAGGTTTCAAAAATGAAAGCACAAATGATGAAGTAAAAAATTTTCAAAGTGTATTTTAATATGTAGAATTCTCATAAATATCTACCAAAAAAGATGATAAATAAGTCAATAGAAAAATGAGTAAGAGCCAGAACATAACATTTTTAAGAGAAAAAAATGCCACATGGGCAATAAATGTATGAAAAACTGTACAAACCCACTGGAAATTGAAGACCTACAAGTTAAAATGAAATATCAACTTTTATTTTCAAAAGACCAAAAATTAAAGTGTGTTTATTGTCAAGACTAGTGAGAGTGCAGTTCAATGGAAATGTATTAATCGATGGTGGAATTATAAAATAATTCATGCTAGATGGGTGCTAAAAACACAGTTTGGCATCATTATCAAGAGCTTTAAAATAAACTTTCATTAATCCAGCAGCTGTTGACTGAGCACATAGTAATTACCAAGGAGTGTGGTAAGCAATCTATGTATACAGATGAAATGAAAAAGATGGGCATAAAGCAGGTGTAACAGTATATATCTCAGTACACAGCTACAGGTGTGGTCTCACATCTTTATTTTCTACGGGTGAACATAATTTTAAGTTCCCTTTTCCTCCAGGTTCGCAGTCAATCACAAGTCAGTTAGTTTGGGAGATTATTTCTATAATCCTTCCCTACCAGGACTGTCTAGATCCCATGGGCATATGCAATGCCACAGTGATAGGTTAAGAACAAGATAGCTGATTGTCAGTTATCTGTTAATACTGGCCCTGTACACACTTGGTTGCTACCACCTTGCCATTCACCACCACATCAGGCACTGGAATCTGGCCTACTCGTCAGCAGTTTATGCAGCCACTCTGTTATGGGTCTGTTGTTTCCCCAGGGCGCTACTGGGTCCTTCTCCTCCATAACCCACAGAATCTCCCCCATTTTTCTACCCTTCCCAAACAAACACTCAATATCTTTCCCCTTCTTTCATTACCTCTTCCAGAGACCTTCTAGTTATCCCCATGGACTTCAGATTTTTAAAACAAAGTCAATCAGTCTTACAAGCTTCTTCTGCTTTTCACCTGCAAAATGCCTTCCAGGAGACAAAGAAGCACAGACATGGCAAACTATAGGAATGTGGGAAAGACACAAGGGTAAAAAGGCAAGGGTTGATATATTTATAGTTCTCACTGTAGAGCCAAAGAAACAAATAGGTTGAAAGTGAAAGGATGGAAAAAGATATTCCAGGCAAATGGGTCTGGGTTGGCTATACCAGTATCAGACAAAATAGACTTGAAATCTAAAAGTTCACAAGAGACAAAAGAGAACATTATATATTAATAAAAGTTTCAATGCAGTATGAACATCTAACAATTACAAACATTTACACACCTAATAAGAGACCTTCAAAATATAAGGAGAAAGATGGCAAATGAGGAAACGCAAAGCACTCATTCCCTCATGGCAACATTGATTAAAAAAAAAAAGAGACTGCCTGAAATAATTTTATAGGAGATCTGGAAAACAAACAAAGGACAACAGCAACCAAGAGAACACCAGTCAAGAAAAAGGACATTCAAAAGGGTAAGAAATGTTTACTCACATTTACTCCATCCCTTCCCCAGTGTAACACAGTGATAATCCAGGGAAAGTAGCAGCCCAGCTCCCAATCCCTTCTGCAAAACTGGAAGGAGCAAATACGACCTTATTTGCAATGTTCTAACTGATTTGGGGGCTGCCTGAAGTACTGGTCTCTGTTTCACCAAAGATCTCAGGGCAGGAAAAGGAGCATAACTCAGATCTCAGGCTGAAAAAAAGAAACTAAAAGTAAGGGGCAATGGTTATAAAAACTGGGTGGGACCACAGATCTACAGAAGCCTCAGGCAGAGATTACTGGTGGAGAATACAATAAACCATGAAAGCCCCGAGGGGAAGCTGAAGTGAGATTCTTTGCAAAATTAAGAAATTCAAAAGCAGCAGTGTATACAGAGGAATTGTAAAAGCCACATGAAGACCCACACAGGATGCATTCTCAGAAAAGGCCAGAGAAGACCTTAAGCTTCACCTTGAGCTGATTTTAAGGCTCAAAACACACTCTGCTAACTAGTGAAGGACAGAAAGGACAGTAGAAAGCCATGTACAAAGATTAGCAGAGGTGGCTGTTTCTTCAAATGCCCAATTTTCAACCAAACAAAGTATACAAAGAAACAGAAAAATATGGTGCAATCAAAGGAAGAAAATGGCAGCAGAAAACATCCCTTTGTAAACATAGGCCTCAGACATAATAGACAAGGACTTTAAAACAACGCTGAAAGAGCTAAAGGAAAACATGGACGAAGAACTAAAAGGTATCAGGAACACTGTATATGAACAGGATAAGAACAAGAGATAGAAGTTGTAAAAGGGAACCAATCAGAAATTCCGGAGATGAAAAAGACAGTAACTATATTGAAAATGAGGAATTCATGAAACCATAGCAAAAAAAGAAAAAATCCAATTAAAAAATGTGCAAAGGACCTGAATAGATATTTTTCCAAAGAAAACATACAAATGGCTAATAAGGATATGAAAAGGTGCTCAACATCACTAATCATCAGGGAAATGCAAATCAAAACCACACCTGTTAGGATGGCTATTATCAAAAAGAAAAAAGATAAATGTTGGTAGAAACGTGAAGTTATCTACTGCTGCAAAACAATCACTCCAACATTTAGCAGCTTAAAACAAGAAACATTTGTTTTCTCTCACAGTTTCTGAGGATCAAGAATTCTGAAGCAAGGGACAAGCACAGGCAGGGACAGAGGACACAAATAAGTTACACAAGAGTGTAGTTCAGAGTCCCTGTCATCTACTATTATTACACTTCATCTCAGTTCACACCAAGCCCCCCTGGGTATCTGTCATGACTAGAAGACAGCAGAAGAAAATAATTGAGCTAGGTTCACATGTGGAATGACTCGGTATATGCATACAAGTCACAAACTGACTGTTTTCGGAACTCCTGGCCCACTCTGGGTGACCTTGAATGTCAGTGCTTACAGGAACTTCTCTAAATGGGCAGAGATTCAGGCATGACACCTGGTCATCTACTTTGTATAAAAAGAGAAGTAGCCTGCCATCAGATACATATGGATTAAAGAGATTTTCAAATGGCTTAGCTTGTTAGTCTGGGCCTAAACACAGAAAGATTGGATAGTAGGGGGATAGAAGACCTGGGCAAGAGGCATGTGGAGGTGTCTACGGGAGTGGCATGAGTTGTGAAGGTCTTTGTATCATATTTATCACCCACTAGAGCCCACAGAGGGTAGATGAGGCACTAAACAGTGACATAACCAAAATGACTTAGAGTTGATGCCCACCATTGTCTGTCATCAGCCTCTCCAGTGTAAGCAAAATTGGCTCCTGATTGGAGGCAGGGATTGAGGTTAGGTACAGGTCCCATAGCATGGGATCCCACCCACTACCTGTGAACGAGCTGTCACTGCTGCCAAATGTCTAAACTGCAAGCAATAGAGATACGCGCTGTGTCACCAATATGGCACAATTCCTCAAGGAGACCAACCAGCACCTTGATGACAAATTGATTACATTAGATACCTTTCATTTCCAAAGGGGTAGAGGTCATCTTGAATAAAATTAACATATATTCTGGGTAAAGATTTCTCTTTTTTGTCTTCATGCCTTCAACCAGTCCTCAACTATCCAAAGGCATTGAGAATGTATGGTCAACCAAACAGGATTCTTCATAACATTTCATTGAACCAACAGATGTGGAAGGAAAAGAGCATGGCAGTTGATTCATGACCATGGGATCCCCTGGTTCTATCACACACTCTACTACCCAGAAGATGCCAATCCCAAGAGCAATGGAGCAGCCTTGTGAAAGTGCAGTTGAGACTTCAGTTAGGAGATGATACTCTGCTAAAATGGGAAACTTTTTTCAGGATGCAGTATATACTCTAAATCAATGACCAGTATATGGTGCATTGTTCCCCCATAGGTAGAATTAAATAGCCTGAGAACAAAATGGTAGAAGTTGAAATGGCTCAATCTTATCAAACTCTCAGCGCCCCATTTGGGAAGTTTGTTCTTTCTCTCACTGCAAATCAAGGGTCTCTGAGTACAGAGATCCTGGTATACAGAATGGGAACATTTCCAGCAGGAGACACAGGAAGAGCCTCAAACATTAAGCTATGCCTACCCTAATTCACATCAGATTTCTAGAAGGGAGTCACCAATCTGACTAGATTAACAGACCCTGATAAGCAGCAGGAAGTACAGCTGATCTTCTCAGTGTGCCTTACATCATTTTTCTCTGCTATCAGTGTTCCATTGGGACATCTCTTGGTACTATTCTGAATGATTTTGACAATAAGGGGACATGAGAATTTGCCAGGACCTGAAAAAGCCATGGTGAATAGGACCTCTGATGCCTCAGGGATTGGATTTGTGTCATTCCTTCTGGTGTGCAGACCAGACCAGGAGACCAAGAGATATCTAGAATGGATCTTGCAGGAGAGAGATGATGAGTAACATCTGCAACACTGAGACCAGCTACAATGATGGGATCTGTGTATAGATCACCACTCTAACTCTGTCTTATAAGTTTTGCCTGAGGAGCTGTTCCCTGGTGAGATGAATTCATACAAGTCAAGTGGATCTGTGTGGCACAAATTGTGGACTGTAATGGAAACTGTGATAGCTTTGATGTACCACCTAAATCTCCCTTTAAGGACCAAAATACTAATCCCTCATTGCTGTGAGTTTTGGCAAGTGGTGGCTCATAGCTTCCCTTAGAATTGCCCTCCGTCAAAGGGAACTACATTTCCCAAGGTTACATCCCTCCAGTGAGGGGCAGCCTGTATCTACTGACTAGTCAATGTGGGGTTACAAAGGTTCCCACTATGGCTTAATTCCAGACACTTCTGAAGGGCCATTCCATCTCCACACCTGCCCGTGAAATGGCTTAAGGATTTTCTATCATGATTCAACATGTACCTCTCAACAATCATGCTTCCATTACATACTTATGGAATGTAATTCTAAGAGTACACTGTAATAAACCTCCTGTGTGCACATTTGTGCCTCAGAACTTCTTTTCCAGGAAACCAACCCAAGACAAATACTAAAGTGTTCATGGGTCTGCAGTGAAGCAGCCCAAATTAACATGAATATCATTTCTTCAGTTTTGGCTGGAACCATATGAAGTCAGCCAACACTACAATTTTCTCTCTGGACTTATTGTGATGATGGAAAGATGTTTAGTAAGTAGAATTCACTGGATGTGGAACTGACTGAGCCTTGAGTGAGTATAAAGGAGCGTCAAAGGGTATTGTAAAGGCTTTGACTTGGGTAACTGGGTGAAGGGGAGTACCATTTACAGGATAAACAAGAGGAGCAAGTGGTAGCAAGAGGTAGAATATCAGAAGGAGATAGTGGCAAGATACATTTCTTTTTCTCTTGTAGTTTGTCTAGCCACTCTTAATATCTACTTTGCTGGCTCTCTCTTCTCAATGCTCTACTTAAAATCAGAGTTCCAAGAGCTTATCCTTAGCCCTCTTCTCTTCTCCTTTGACATGACCTTCTTTGGTACTCCTGACAGATAGGGACTTGGTGTGCACCTGTACCTGCTATGTCTACAGCCTAGACCCTCTATTTTGTCTAAACGTATATTTCAAATACCAACTAGAAAACCCTACTTAGACATCCCCAAGAAAATAGTAGAAGGAAAGCATAAATCTGCCCTTCTGGTATTTAGAGAATGTCATTCTGATGCAGAAGAAAGAAATCTAGGAGTCAATTTGATTTTTTCCCTTTTCCTATTCCTAAATTCAATATTCAATGATTTGGCAGGTGACCAATATGGTGGAGTAGAAAGACCCAAAACTCACCTCTGACCATGGACACACCACAATTACTACTTACAGAACAACCATCTATGAGAACTAGCAGAAAAGATTTTCCACAACTAAAGACATAAAGAAGGAACCACAATGAGACAGGAGGAGGGACAGAGACACGATATTGTCATGATCCAGAACCCCAGGTCAGTGACCCACAAATGGGAGGACTATCACAAGTGTAGAGGTCCTCCCCAAGGAGTGAGGGGTCCAAGTCCCACGTCAGGCTCCCCAGCCCAAGGGTCCTGCACCAGGAAGACAAGACCCCAGAAAGTCTCACTTGAAAACCAGCAGGATTATAATCAGGAGAGCCAGAGAGCTGCAGGAAAACAGACTCCACTCTTAAATGGGGCACGCAAAATCTCACAAGCTCCAAGTCCTAGCACAGAGGTAGTAGTTTGACAGGAGCCTGGGTCAGACCCACTGGCTGATCTTGGAGAGCCTCCTGGAGAGGCAGAAGGGAACTGGGACTTCCGCTGGAGACGCTGGTAGCAGCCAGTTTGGGGAGCTTGTTCTACCTCAATAACACTGGAGCTGGCAACGTCAAAGGATTTTGGAATCCTTTCTCTAGCCTATTGGCACTGGGGACCTGCACCCACCCTCCAGCAAAAGGAGGACCGCAATGGACAAAGAGGGGCCGTATTTCTCCTACCCCATCTCCCTGAACCCCGGGCTTTTTTGGAGCCCCTAAAGTTTGGTGCGGGGTGGGGAGGGCTTGTGGTAATTAAAACTTGACTCTTCAGTGAGAGGAGAGTCCTGACACACAACACCAAGGTCTCCTCCCTTCAATTATCTCGCAGTGGTTGAGGCTATTCGGGGGCTCAGGCAATGCCCTGAGTTTCATGTGCTGGACCAATAATGTCAAGGTTTGGCTCTGTTGAGCTCCATTTTAAGGTATGCAGAGCAGCTAGAAGCCACTACCCCAACCCAGAGTCTCCCATTCCTCATCCTCTTTACCTCTGGTCTAAGACAGCACCTTCTTTCTCACCGAAGACATAGAACAGACAACCACAAACTGATTCCCCACCGTGTGTCACAGGCTACAGTTTTCCCATCCAGGAGTAAGGAACGGAAGTCTCACTGACTTTTGACCCATCTTAGCCTGAAAAACAATTCCTGACAATCAAACTGGGTTTCTGATTTTTTTGGTGGGTGGAGGTGGTTCTTCCAACTTCAAGCAACAGAGCCAGCCAGCTTATGCAACAAAAGGAGGGTTCTTGAAAGGATATTGGGGCGGCTTAGAAAATCAAAAGATTTGAAGAAACAGGTCTCAGAAAGGCAAGGATGAGGCTACCTCTGGAGCCCGGGCAGCAGGAATCTGGAACTTGTACTCTGAAGCCATTAACATGACTGAGCCCAACAATTTCCCTTCTGTGCATTTCTTCAGCCAAGTTTCAAATTCCCAGGACAGAAATATTTGCTCAGAATGATTCTCCAGCAACTTCATACATATTTCACATCCAGTCGACCCTAGCTGTGAAAGATTAATCCAAGGGCAGAGATACCCCATTTAAGATGGTCAGTTTAGTTCAAATGTATTTATCCATGGCCATGAATAAATGGCTCTTTTATCAGTAGGCAGGGAATAGGCTCTTTCTTCTCTGAATAAGTGCCCTTCCCTCACTTCCTGCCTTTTGGAAGACTAATGCATTTCTGGGTAGCTATTGTGATGCTGCACTGACCGGGGCAAGGAACAGCTTCGTCTTCCATGTACTTGAGTTCCATACAATCTTCATCTCTATGTGTTAGTACATTCATGCACCTTTGATGGGCTGCTCTTCATACACCAATGGATAAACATTTGCAGCTACCGAGCAGTTACATTGCCCACCAGATTAACGGTTCCACTCTGGCAGCATCACCATCTCCGACTACATAGCAGAGTTTGGGCACTTATACTTGAGGTATTTGACACTTTTATCTGTATCAACAAAAGTTACCTTCTGTCTGTATATAAAAACATCACACAAAACTGCTGGATGGATTTCACTAAATTTGGAATTTATTTTGGGGGTGGTCTGCCCTAAAATCTAGAGCATTCTCATAGGCCCAAAACTTTCTTGGCTAGACCTTCAAAGCACCTCAAGAGCATGAGCAGTCACTCTTTAGAGCAGCAGGACCTAAAGCCCCAAAGGAAGCCAAAGACAGAGAAAACAATGTGATTTCAAGTATAACTTAAAATACGGTCCCAAGATGAAGGGCACAAGAACAAATGCTCTGAATGACAAGGGTCGGAATTTGGAATCCAGTTGCTTCACACAGGGGCAAATCCCGGTAGTGAACTCCAGGTTGAGTTACATCAGGGACTGATTTAATAAAGAATAGTTGGGCCTCCCTGGTGGCGCAGTGGTTGAGAGTCCGCCTGCCGATGCAGGGGATATGGGTTCGTGCCCCGGTCTGGGAGGATCCCATATGCCGCGGAGCGGCTGGGCCCGTGAGCCACGGCCGCTGGGCCTGCGCGTCCGGAGCCTGTGCTCCGCAACAGGAGAGGCCACAACAGTGAGAGGCCCGCATACCGCAAAAAGAAAAAAATAAAAAAATAAAAAAATAAAGAATAGTTAATGACTTTTCTGAGCAATGCCGGGAAAGCAGCAAATAATTTTACAAAATAACTGGAAAATATAAAAATGAAAGCACCACATTTTTTTTAGTGAAAAAGAAACATACGGTCTCAGAAAATGATCGCTGAGGAAAAGAAAAAAAATTATCTGGCATTCTTAAAAACTAGAAACCTTTTTTGGTTACATTAGGTGATACTTTGGCTTAAGCCAGAAGACTCTGTATTTAGTGCAAAGGGAAAGAACATAATTTAAAATAATATATGCTAGAGTTATATCATCAAAAATGTATCTTAAAGGCCTGGGGTATTTATCAGTGCTGTAAGTTATATTTTTACATGAAACAAGATAATATTTTTAAGTAATAACCACTATGTCTTATGTTTTCTCCAGCCCCAAATACACACACACATATACACACACATACACACACACCCCTCCATTTAACTTCTTCAGTTATGCGCTAGGGTGGATACATCCTGGTTTGCCCAGCCTACACCTCTTATCTTGGAATAATTATTCAGAGTGTCTCCTTTTACTACCAAAAGTGCCTGTTTCATTTTTATGATCATCCTACCTAGACCTTTCTTTTCAGGTCAACTAGCTAGAAATGAATTTTTTTTCAACATCTTTATTGGAGTATAATTGCTTTATATTGTTGTGTTAGTTGCTGCTGTATAACAAAGTGAATCTGCTCTACATATACATATATCCCCACATCCCCTCCTTCTTGCATCTCCCTCCCACCTTCCCTATCCCACCCCTCTAGGTGGTCACAAAGCACCGAGCTGATCCCCCTGTGCTATGCGGCTGCTTCCCACTAGCTATCTATTTTACATTTGGTAGTGAATATATGTCAATGCCACTCTCTCACTTCATCTTACCTTCCCCCTCCCCATGTCCGCAAATCCATTCCCTACGTCTGCGTCTTTATCCCTGTCCTGCCCCTAGGTTCTTCAGAACCATTTAGAAATGAATTATTAAACCTAGAAGCAAGTCACCATGTCATAGGAGGGAAACTGTCAAGGTGAAGCGAGCAAATTTTTTACTTTGGGTTCAAAAATCTTTGTCCAAGTGTAACAAAAATTTAGGAAGGCATTGTATTTAGCGAGTCCTGTCCTCTATGTCATTCCCTTAACCCCAAAACTAGCCAAAGATCTTCTAAGCTGGAGAAGGGGTGTCTGAGAGGAAACAAGAGGGTAGGAGCTTTTAAGACTCAAAAAAAAAAAAATTGAGAGAGAGAGAGAGCAAGAGTAGGAGCTGATAAAGAACTTTGGTCAGGGTACACACCCCACCATCCACAACGGAGACAATGAACTCACCCACTCAGTAGGAAACAAAGAATGTAAGGAGGTGCATTTACATAGAGAATTTGAAAACAATAATAAAACTTAACCCAAAGTCAGTCTCTGTTTTATTATCACCGAGCATCGGTAACGTTCATGTAAATGATAAGCTCCTTCTAACCAACCAGAAACAATATTTTGTTGGTCTAAGTTCTAAATAATTGATGTGATTACTGTTGTTTGTTTTTTGTTTTTATTTATTTATTTATTTACGTTTGGCTGCATTGGGTCTTCCTTGCTGCCCGCAGGCTTTCTCTAGTTGCGGCGAGCGGGGGGCTACTCTTCGTTGCGGTGCACCGGCTTCTCATTGCTGTGGCTTCTCTTGTTGCGTAGCACAAGCTCTAGGCACGCAGGCTTCAGTAGTTGTGGCACTCGGGCTCAGTAGCTGTGGCTCACGGGCTTAGCTGCTCTGAGGCATGTGGTATCTTCCTGGACCAGGGATCGAACCCATGTCCCCTGCATTGGCAGGCGGACTCTTAACCACTGTGCCACCAGGGAAGTCCCTACTGTTAAGTTTTAATAATATATCTGTAGGCTCCAAATTAGCACATTTTGTTACTTATCACTTAATAAATATTGTACCCTACATGGACATTGATTTGGAGAACTCCCAGTTTTCCAGTTGGTTTCAGGCATCTGTGGGCGCAGCTACACACATTCATTTCAAGAACAAGTTCGTGAGGATTCAGAATCATACCAGCTCACTTTGGACATTCTTATGTCTGCAGTCCCTGTGGTATGACATATTCCTGACTTTAAATAGAGGATTCAAAGTAAACAATGAAAGCATAGTGATTGGACAGATAAAAAACCTGAACTTGACTGACTTTGACTATGTCATTTTATGTGACGACTTGAAGTTTTATCTGTGTTTAAAATTTAAAACAGTAAAACAAAAACTGTGAGATGTAAATTTTTGTTCGGTGAGTGAACATTTCATTTTGCATATGAAATATTTTACTGAATTTGAATAATATTTTTACATTGAATTTTACAGTTTTTAAGTGATTAACTCATTTAAAACTAAAGAGAAAAATTAAGAAAACAAAATATTATATCAGTGGTATAATTTAATAGTTGCCTAGATTGTACCTTTTGGTGATGTTTCCTTTTTTTTTAATTTGCTTACTGGACAGTTATTTACATAAAATGTTATTATATAAGGCTGTAGCTAAAGAACTAAAGTTCAAGCTGTAAGGTAGAATAAAAATTTTTGAGTAAATAGTTGTGCTTTGTAATTCTTTTTACTTTATTCTGTTGTTTTTGTTGCATAGTTATGTATATGAAGTTTAAAATTTTTTTTCACTATATATTTATTCTGGCTATTATTATTATTTGTTTCATTTCATGACTATTACCAAAAATAATTTTGACATAGAGGATAAAGTGCTTAAAATGTGACCCATTCCAGGTGACATATACGCTAGGTTCTGTCCCCCTCAAATTAGGGAAATGAGAGCAGAAGGAATCTGTGCCCCACTCCCAAGAGAGGCTTTTGTCAGCTGACTGCATTCTAGTTTGGAATTTTTTTTTTTTTTTTTTTTTTGGCCGCACCATGTGGTTTGTGGGATCTTAGTTCCCCGACCAGGGATTGAACCCAGGACCACCGCAGTGAAAGAACCGAATCCTAGCCACTGGACCGCCGGGGAAATCCCCTGCATTCTAGTCTGGATGTTCCCCTGCCCCAAGATAAGGAAGCAGCAGAGTAAAGGCAACTATATGCCAGAAAGGGCGTGATGACAGACCCAAGACCCTCAAGGCCTCCAAATAGGCCAAGAGAACAGCTAAAGCTAAGAATTGATGGCTTGAAATAAGTGAAGCGGATTAAGAGGTACAAACCTCCAGTTATAAAATAAAGAAGTCACAAGGGTGTAATGTACAGCATTAGGAGTACAGTCCATAATATTATAATATTTAACTTGGTATGGGGACAGATGGTTACTAGACATCGTGGTGATCAGTTCATAATGTATGCAAATGTCAAATCACTGTGTAGCATACCCGAAACTAACATAATATGCACGTCAACTGTATTTCCATTTTTAAAAAGGGGGTTGGGGGCTGTTGGCTTGAAGAGTTTCAGAGTCTTGAGGAGGGTGCACCCTACTGGAAAGCGGTATGAACTGCACCTTTGGGAAAGGAACAAACCTGCAAGTTCCTCAGCAAGATGCTGGGTCAGAGGGACAGTCACAGACCGAGACAGGATAAGTTCAATTGAGGCAGATGCAAGCATAGGACAGAGGGGAGTAGAAGACTGGACTCCAGCCTCCTCCCGTGTCACTTAGGTACCATTCTTGGGCAAAAGAAAGAGAAGAAAATATTCTGAAATGGCTCAATTAAAACCTGAAATGACTGAGTTTACCAGTGCTGTCTGCCATCAGACAGAATGGGGACTCCAAGTAGAGGTGAAGTTACATTCTTTTTTTCTAAGTTACACTTTTGCACAAACTAGTTACCAGGCTGTGAAGAAAGTCCCATCTGCAACTTTTACATTAGTGAGTAAAATCCAAACAACCCTAAAATGGAAATCATTTTCACATTTGTCGACAGGATCCCATTGATAGCATATGCGGAGGGCAGGCAACCCTGTGGTTTTCTCTCCTGTGGGTGTCTCTTCCAGAGGCTGAATTTCTCAAGGAGTCTCTACCACTGAATCTCCAGAAATTGACACACTGCCCAGAAAACGGTAGGTGTGGTGAAAAGTGTGTGCTGCCTGGTTCCCCGTCTTTAGGTCTGAGGGGCAAATTCCCCCAACTGCTAGGATTGGTGGTGGCTGACAGCTCCCAACTGAGACCCTCTCTTGGAAGGTCACCCCCGCATCCTTGACAGCTGGCAGCCACACACTAATAAATGGAGAGATGGAGAGGACTGGCCCTCTTGCCTCAATGCAGGACAACTCTGTAAGGCCATCCCAGCCCCAGAGCTCCCTTTAGGCTGGCTTGAGCCTCTGCTGGGACCATATCACAGTTTAGCTTCTCCCTCTGCCCCAGCCTGCTTCCTCCACTTTCCCCCAGTAAGCTTCCTGCCCACGAACCTCCACCTCAGAGTCTGTTTTCCACGGAGCCCGATCTGTAACCATAGATTCTCTACGATGCTGAATTGAACTAAAACCACAAAAACTGTATACCCCAAAACACACACTTCCTATGGAATAACCTAAGGGGGGAAATCTGTTAACAAGTGCTACACGCGTATCTCACTACATTTAAAGCTTCTCTAAGGAATCCCAGCCATGAGTCTGGACAGAACCATCAGCTTCTGTGCGCTAGGTCATGTTTGGGGTCCTACTGGGAGAGGAAGAGCAAAGATCTGAGATCCTAAGGTGTACTGTGGTCATTTGCTGCTTCTGCCCGCCTGACTCCTTCACTTCCTAATCCACAGTAATCACACAGTTCTGGAGAACTGGCCCATCAGGGTATTTTGACGCTGATGTTATGAAGGCCTAAATCCAGATGTACTCTTTTCTGTTCCAGGATTTGACAGTCACTTAAGCCAGTAAGTTCGTCACTTCGCTTAAGCAATTTTGTGGTTGGGTATTCTGTCCCTTGAAACTAAGAGAGTCCTAACACAGGTCTACTTGTGGCTCAGGGAATATCCAGAGGTGAGACTTCAAGACGTCTCTAGCAGGTTATTTCCCTGTATTTGGAGGATGACAGCTCAACCATGCCAAATATCTTTCTTTCCACACTTTTCTTAATATTATATGTCTGGCCGGGTCCTCGTGTTTGGGGTCTGGGTAGTGCCCTTAAACAGACAAGGCTCAGTGAGCCTCTCCCGCCCCACCCTTCTGGAGCCCAGCCTTGCAGAGTAGAAGTCCTGAGTGTGAGCCCCCAAAAGGCAGTTTCATCAGTTTAGAGCACTGTTTTCCTATTGTCCTGCGAAGCCCTAGGGCTGCCACCCATGGGGCATAGAGGAATGGAAGAACAGAACCCTCAGCGTCTGCATGTGAGTGAGAAATACTGAAACTTCTTGTTTTATCCCCCTGAGCCAAGATGGTGGTGAAGGCTGCTCCTGCTACAATGTGCCAGACTGGGATCCCTGAGACGCCAGAGCTGCCCTCCCGATGGGTTTCAGCGTCCGGGCAAGCTCTGCTGCAGCCACTGGTGGGTGGCCCTGTGCAGCCTCAATCCTGGAAGTGGATTCCCACCTAAGAGGTTCTGATGATCCATGGCTCTTGAGTTCCTCCCGGGATTGAGTTTTTTCCCGCCACCTCCCAGTAAAGAGGACACACCTTGTTGCTTCAGCCCTGTGAGAGACACTGCATTTGGGTAATCACAGTTCAGTGTCTGTACCCTGCAGGGACTTTCTGTCCCAAAGGTATCATAGGTCAGCTCGAAAGCTTATCCTAGTCATGAATATCTATTACTATTCACCCAAAAGCCAAGGTCTGGTATTAGGATTATATGCAATTAATTCCGCCTCTGCTGTGAGCCCCGTGGATGACTAGCCCTTTCTCCCTGCCCACATTTCCCTTTTCAATTATGCATCTTCGGGCCTTAAATACCCTCTTCTGGTATTTATCTCTGGGTTCATGATAAAGCAGCTCTTGACTTTAAAGTCCTTATTTTGCCAAGTAGAGACATTACTGCTATAAACATTTACCCAGTTGGAGCACTGTGTAAAGCTGGGTGAGCGGGTGCTACTTGTTCACGGGGGCCAAGTCTGTAATGGACATAATGAACACATGGAGCCCTAGGGTGACTGAAGGTCGTCCAAAAGTACTTAAAACAGCACAGGGATAAATTAGGAGGCTGGGATTAACATATACACGCTACTATATATAAAATAGATAATCAACAAGGAACTACTGTATAGCACAAGGAACTCTACTCAATACTCTGTATGACCTATATGGGAAAAGGATCTGAAAAATAATGGGTATATGTATACGTATAACTGAACCACTTTGCTGTACATCTGAAACTAATACAACATTGTAAATCAACTATACCCCAATATAAAGTAAAAATTACATTTAAAAAATTTTTTAAATAAAATTCACTATAAATTTAAAAAAGAGAAAGAAACAGCACCTGGAACAGCGTGAACGCTCCGCGAATGTCACTGCTGTCCTTGTCATTATTACTTTATTCCCCTCAACTGTTGGCAGAGCCTGTCCGCCAGGGCTTCGGGTCTAGCACACGCCCCCAGGCTGCCCAAATGAAGCTCTGGGCCCTGCGCAACCCAGAGCTGCTCCATTTTTCCTGTTTCACTCATCAGGCAGCTCGATGATATTATGCCTAAAGGGAGGGTTCTGATGCTCATGCAAAGTGCAGAAGCCAGGGCTCTGGGAAATCCACTAAAGCCAGCCAAACCTCCCTTGTCTTCCCAACTCAGAACTCTCCCTGCCACCACGCTCACGGCTCACAGGATCAAGCAAAGGTTGCGGGAGCCATCCTGCATCAAGATGGAAATGCCAGGAACCTGTGGCCTCCAGTGATTTCTTTTCAAACGTCCTTCTTTTGAAACGGAACTGGAAGAACCCCAAATTACTCATTTACAAGGCACCCCCCCCATGTGGCTACAAACTCAAATATGCTTTAACTTTGAAGTTGAACTTTAAGCAATCTTTCTGAAAACACACAGAAAAAATTAGTCTTTTTGTATTTAACCTAGCAAACCGAATATATTTTAATACCCACCATAATCAAACAAAAAGAAGAAGAAGAAGAAGAAAAAAAAGAACCACTTTGCACCAAGAAACATCATGTGGTCCATAAATAGTTATCTTCTGGTTAAAGCATCTGCCCAGTTAACGATAGGCTGGTGGGCTTCAAAAGCACTGGGAACAGACACTTCAAGAGAACAGAACTTTGAGTGGCTCGGAAAGCATTCTTAGAGTATGTATTGTTCTGCTAAAGTGATAAAAGAAGTTTCAACAGGAACAGTGTAGGGTCAGAATGGTCTATTCGCAGCATCATGCCATGCCTCCAACACCCCCTCCCCTTGTGCTGTGCTTGACTACGTGTGACATAAAAATCCCAGTTCTGAAGAGTCAAAAGTCATGATTCCCTTTTAAGTCTTTACTTTTTTGAACAAGCTTCCCTCCCGCCTGACTGCGGGAAATCCAGTTCCGTCCCAGAAGGTTCCAGAGGACTCCCACACGGAAACTCTGGTCTGCTTTCTCCCAATAAACTCCCTCTAGGGGGGTCCCTGAACCTCTTCTCCCCGTAGCCGCAGCCCTCTCAGGTGCTAAAAGCCATGAACACTGGCCCCTTCCTTTATCCCCCCCACACACACAGCGAGCAGAAGGCTTGCAGCTAACAAAAGGTGATTATAAGCATAAGACAAAAACATAAAACTAGGAACTGGGGAGCAGCTTATCCCTGCTCCCAGTGTCACTAGGGGGTCTCCTCTGTCTGGCTCTCTCCTCAGCCTCTGGCCTGCTGCCCCAGAGATGGGGTTCAGTCCCCTTGTGTCAGTTGGCACGCCTGACGGGTATATTTTCCCCTCGTTATCTCCCACTCCTGGCCAGCAAAACCAGATGCCTTTTTCATCACAATAATCTCTGCAGAGGTTATTCAGGTTTCCCGAAGTCCATCTTTCCATCATTAAGCAAAACATCTGGGTTGTACGTAGCACCTGCCGGGCCATGTGTCACTTAGACCGGGCCTCCCTAATTAAGGAACACAGCACGTTTCTGTTCTCTGTTCCCTGTGATATGCCAAGCAAATCAATGCCACGACTGTCCCCACTCACCCATCCCCCCAAAGCAAAAAGGAATAAACACTAAAAAAAAAATAAGAACACAAACAAGAGACCAGTAGTTAACATCTCAGAAACATCTGCGTTCAGATGACTTTCCCTTGGAATTTCCCCTCCAACAGTGGGTATGTGCCTTATATCTACAAGACTAAATAGGCTCACCAAGGGGTCCCACTCAAAGCAGAGTTGTTTTTACCCTAGAATGCAGGAACTGCTACAGGTTTTTTAGTAACACTTCAGGAAACGCTCCCCTCCTCATCTGCAAAGTGTGGTGTGTGCATTCCAGAGCTCATGACTTTATGGACAGCTCGGAAGCAGGGGGAGACCACTGTCCAGCAGGTAGTCTCCACCCCATGCTCCACTGTGTCTTGCATCCCCCCAACCATCTCAGAACTGCTCACTGCCAGCCCTGACCACCGCGCATGGGTTCAGGCAGAGGTGGGCGGAGCCAGGGCTTGGCACGTGGCAGACACTCCAAAATGTCTGTTGGATGAATGAGTGAACATCAGCCCTGAAATGCTCCTGAGGGTCTCTGCCTCACTGGGTACAAACCAGAAAGGACCCAGGGAAGTGTCTTTCTGTCCCAAACAAAATAAGCGAGAGACAGATGCGTGCTGTATTTCGAAGTTACTACATACGCCCTGGCGTGGGGGAGTTGTTGGTCTCTTAATCAAACACCACCTGGTTCCCTTGATTAATTATTAATATGGTCTATGAGTTCAAAGTGATCTTCAGATCAAAAGGTTTACTAATCCATGACTGAGTTAATTCAAAGCTAAAATTTATAAAGTATAAATTCCCATGGGGCTTCCCTGGTGGCGCAGTGGTTGAGAGTCCGCCTGTCGATGCAGGGAACATGGGTTCGTGCCCTGGTCCGGGAAGATCCCACATGCCGCGGAGCGGCTGGGCCCGTGAGCCATGGCCGCTGAGCCTGCGCGTCCGGAGCCTGTGCTCCGCAACGGGAGAGGCCGTAACACTGAGAGGCCCGCGTACCGCAAAAAAAAAAAAAAAAAAAAAAAAAAAAGCCAGCAGTACACACTTCCTCCTCTCATCTCATGGGGTTTTAGTAAGGTCCAAATAGTAACAAGAGCAGCTCAAATTGTCACAGGTATTTAGGCTCTCAAAGCTTTTTCACATGTAGTGTACCACATGTAATTTATCACCATCCTACATGGGGCGGGCTGGGGGAGGAAGGAGGCCAGACCCAAATGCACACAAGACAGGCAGGGAATGTGGGTGAAGCTGGTAGGTGACATACCGACGCGCCACACCCCTTCTAAAGGGGGAGCTCCTACTCAGCCCTGTAGAGTGTTAGCAGCTGGAACGAGGGCCCAGTGGCCTGATCAATAGGTTGTCCAAGAGAGGCTGGGAATCCAGATGTTTTTAAATAAATGTCTATATTCTTAAATGTTGGCAAGTCATTCAAATTAAGAAGAAAAAAATACTCGTCATCCAAGCAAAACACGTCTGTGGGCCAGATGTGGCCTGCGAGCTGCCAGTTTGCAACTTCAGCTCTGAGTATCTACCTCAGCTTTTCCTTTTTGTAAAGGAAGAAAACAGTTTCACAAGTAAGATGACTTGGCCGAGGAGACGATGCCAGTTTAAGTGGCTGAGGAGGGATTCCACCTGGTGGTCTTACTATGCAGCCCAGTGCCCCCTCTACTCCTCCATGAGTCAGTAGAGGTGAAAACACCTCCTGAGCCGTCCTGGAGCAATGGAAGGCCCCACAAGGCCAACAAATAATAATGAAAACACGGATCACCAGTTGGACCCCTGATACAGCAACAAGCCCCAAGACCCCGAGTCAGAGCTGGGCGGGGGCAGGCGGTGCCACACCTGCTGGCTCCAGGGCATGCCGTATCTCAGGTCGTTGACAAAGTACTCGCAGTTCCCTTCGATCAGACTGCACTGCGCTATCTTGCTGATCATCTTTTTCATCTGCTGGATGATCTTGTCCACGGGCAGGGGCAGGTATGTCCCATCCAGCTTGTTGTTGACCTTCCAGGAGCAGCCATGCAGCACGTCCTCCAGACAACTGTATTTCACCACCGCCTGGTTGCTAAAGACGGACATGATGCTGCTGGCCTCAAATTCCTCACCTAGAGGCCAAAGACAAGCCAAAGTTGGAAACTGCAAGGGGCAGTGGGGCAGAGCACCGGCTCACTCCAGGTGCTGGATCAGTGGCTCCTCTCGGGGTCCTGGTCTCACCTTCTCTAAAAGGCACAGCAGAGGATGGGGAGCTGGACTAAATGAACTGCAAAGGGCCAGCTTTCCGCACTCCCCACTTTCAACCACCGCTGCAATCTCTTGCTCATCAAGCTCCAGGGGTACCTTATGGTGTAGGCCCAGACTCCACTCGGTGTACAGACCTGACCAAATCCTAGGACTGGAGTCTTGCTTTCCTAACCAGACTCCAGTAATCTTCACAAACATGTGACGAATACCCTTACAGGTAAGAGTCAGCTCCTGGACAAGGGACTGTCATGCGGTTCCAGGATAGGCCTCCCTCTGCCACCATGCAGACCCGCTCCAACCCGCTTCCACCCAGAGGCACTCTGCCTTTCTCTCTGCTCAAGTATCAGGATTCTCACCAAGGGTTTGTTTGAAAACAGGGTTCCACAGCTTGGAAAAACAGAAACGTCTGAAAACTGCTGTATTATCATATTCAGTCCTTAGAGGAGAGAGAGCTCCAGAGAAGGTCTGGAAGCTGCCCAAGGCCAGGTGGGTGGTAATTTAATATCAGGACTGTTTTTCTGCTACAACCATATGGAGAGGCAAACGTGGGATCCCTCCCCCTCTGTAAGTTGTCTGAGTGCAAGAAATGTCCCTTGTTCCTTTCTCAAGTATTTGAGGACTACCTGCTGATTTTACAAAAGCTGGCAGTAGGCAATTCGGCTCTCAGGAACAAAGATGGCAGAATTCATTTTTGGAGGAAGATCTGATGGGGGGCGGTGGTGACAAAACTGTTAACTTGTACAACTCTTTGGTTACACAAGAGGAAGTCTCCTGGACTTAGTCTGGAAAGGAGAGATGGAGATGAATGCAATGTGAAGCAATTTTTCATTCTTCGTGTAGGCATCCAGACAGGAAGGGGGACGGGTATGAGTGGATGGGGTGGGGAAGCAAAGCGAGGGGAGAGGGACTCTGCTCTGCAGGAAGGTCTCAGCCAGGTGAGAGGCGGGACCAACCGAGGGGGACAGGAGACAAGGATGAGAGCTGTGAACAAGGTGCGGCCACAGGCATTTGGTACCAGTGTCCTTCTGTAATCTAATCTTTTTTTTTTAAGGTGAAAATTACTTGCTTTTATTTATTGTTAAAACAACTTTATGAAATGATTTGCAATGCAAAATGTGGAAAACTGCTTTTAATAACTGGGAAAATAGCTACAGCATGGGAAAACGTATGTAAACAAACTTCACTGCCACCAAACTAGAATCTACTAATTTATCTCAGATGTTATCACAGAGTAGCAATGGCAGCTTCTGGTAAACGGAGAAACAGCAGCAAAGTCCTGCAGTGAAGCTGTGATTAATTACCAAACTGAACTGTTCACTCCACTAATCCTACAACTTCCCTACATTTATCTGTCTATATATTCCTACTTACTACAGGACAAACACCCACCAAAGTGGTTCCAAAAACAAATGATAGAAATTCACAATTATAAAACAAATCCAATAGAAGGCAGTGGAGAAAATTGGGAACAACTGCAAAGTTTCACTATCTAGTCCAGGTGATGAAAACAAAGTTTTTCTTTCAAGGCTGACCACCGTCAGGAATGAAATTAAGTATCAAAACTCTCACTTCTCTAGGAGTGATTCTAGCTCTTCTTGCAAAGAGCTGAGCTGCTCCTTTTCTCGGTCTTCCTTTTGTTTCAGTTCATCCAGCACAGCCTGAAATCTGTTCTTAAGAGCCAGGTTTTCCACTTTCATAATGAGATCCTCCTGTCGCTTTGCCCTGTCCTGGGTCTCTTGGAGCTTGCCTTTCATGTTATCAATCTGTTTCTGAATTCCCATAACCAGCTGATTAGTTCCCTCGTTTTCTTGGTGGTGTTCATCTGACTCATTTAGCTTGTCCTGTAGCTGCCTTTCCAGATCTTCCTCAGTGTCCATGATGTTTATATCTTCTTCTTCTTGATGCTGTGTCTCATCTTCATCTTCACTGCTGCTGCTGAGGTCATTGAATATCTCCCGAAGCTCATCATGTTCTAATGAGTCATGGCCCTGCCTGTGGCCAGACATTCCTGGGGAAGAGATATCAAGGCCTTGACTTTCTGCTTCTTTTGTTTCATCTTCAGCAATTATTTCCCAACGGGTACTGACAGCTTCAGCATCTGTGCTCAGCAACCGCTTTACTTCTTTTTCCACATCTGGAGACTCAATATATTTCTTCTTTGCTGTCTTACGGAACCTTCTCTTTCTGACATTTTTTAGAGGCAGAGTAATTCCATGGTTCCACATAAACTTTTTCTCTTTGTCCTTATCCTTTTTCTTCGTTGCTTTGGGATCAGCAGTGGCAACTGGTTCCTCAACAGGAGGATAGAGATCACCATCAGCTGTACAGACAAGCATCTGACAGATATCAGCTGTCTTGTAAAAGGTTTTTTTATCAATGGTTTTCAAACTTTCCATAACACATGGCAGATCTACCAACTTTGACGCCAATGGGACCCGGTCCACTCTGACAATTCCATGACGCCCATCAGGGTGTAACTCAATTGTCAGTCTGTCCTTCAGGTTGACATGACCAGACTGTACCGCCCGCCTCACAGTAGAGGCATACTCCGGAGGTAGGCGTAAGATAAACTGGCTCTCTAGTTCGTGAGGAGCATCATCTTTGCTCTTACTCATCTTTATTTCTTTGTGACTCACTTTTTCTCTAGTAACCACTTGTTGCACTAAAAATTTTCAGCTATTTCAACTGAAAGACCAGTTCTTTATAAATTGAAGTCTTTAATTACAAAGAGTTCTAGGTAGAACAGCAACTAAGCGTCTATTCTGAATTAAGCCCCAAGTCTTTCTAAATATGCTGTGACAATACCAGTCGTTAATGACGCATTGCCTTACTCAGGTCCATTTAAATCTGTTAGCTGCAATGCCAAGTTCCAACCTCTGGATGCCGCTGCAGGACAACGCAGGGAAAGCAAATGGCGGCTCCTAGAAATGATTTTCGGCACAGAAAGTAAGGCTCAGCAGATACTCCCAATCCACAAACTCTCCCGGAACAAAGATACGCAAAAAGCGGGGCGCAGTGAGCTCTTTTCGCCTCGGGTACTTACAATCCAGTGACGGTTATAAGTCCAGTTTCTCCGGACAGGCGCGAGCGGAAAACGAAGCCACTCAGAGAAAGGCGGCCGGGAGCCGAGAGTCTCCTTCCGAATTCCTTTGTTCTTCCCGGCACTTGGCAAAGCGATCCGCTGATTATCGGTGAAATGGCTGAGGACGGGCAACGCGAAATCTCGCCAAGAACCGCAGCTCCGAACGCCAGATTCTGCAACTCCGCAGCTCAGGCGGCCTCGGTCCGTTACAGCAGACCTAGCCGAGAAAAAACAGCTGCGTCACCACAGGAGACGAGCAGCTGCTGAGTCGCAACACGCCTCGGGCGGAAGTGCGAGCTGCCCTAGCGCGCGCAGGCGCAACGCGCGATTACGCTATCCGGCGTCTTGTCGTCTCGCGAGAACTTGGCCTTAAAGGGATGAAGACTGTTTCGCAAAGAGCTGTTGGTTTAAAAGTATTTAGAGGAGGGCCTCCCTGGTGGCGCAGTGGTTGAGAGTCCGCCTGCCGATGCAGGGGATACGGGTTCGTGCCCCGGTCTGGGGGGATCCCATATGCCGCGGAGCGGCTGGGCCCGTGAGCCATGGCCGCTGGGCTTGCGCATCCGGAGCCTGTGCTCCGCAACGGGAGAGGCCACAACAGTGAGAGGCCCGCATACCGCAAAAAGAAAAAAAAAAAAAAAAAAAAAAAAAAAGTATTTAGAGGAAACGGTTCTAAGAAGGACATAGATTCTCCCGCGCGCCTCCGCTAAGCCAGGGCTTTTACCGGATCTCTCTGTAATCTAATCTTTAACGGGCAGTACTTGCACAGGAGGCAAAATCCCAAAAGCATCAAAGATTACACAGAGGAGCCCCCGCCTCCCCTTCTCCCAGCTCCCCCATCTCCTGAGGCCACCATGTGACCAATGGTTCTGGATGTCCAGTTTTAAGCTGTTTCACATTCTGTGCTGTAATCGTCCACTATCACCACTTCTGCCCCCATCAAATCTCCACCAAAATTTAATTAGTCACCCGTTTAATCTCAGCCCTGTATTAATGCTGCAATGAAAGGAGAACGATGTCCACACGGTGGGTGGAGCAGCCTGGGACGGGTTGGAAAAGCAGGGAGACAAGGTGAGGATGGAGGTGCCAAAGGTGACCAGGAAACCAGATGGATGCAGCAATTGGGGACAATAGGAAGCAAGTGACAATCAGAACGCATAAGCATCTGCACCCCTCCCAGGGGACCCTCAGAAACAGAGGAAGGATATTGAACTGCTGTCATTACAAAATGGAGGCTCCGGTTCTTACGTTTCTATTTTAAAAGAAAGAGTGGTCTAGGTGGTCAGGGAACTTAGGAATGATCTTTATAATTTCATCTGTCTTAGGGCTGGACACTCAGTGGTTTTTGGTGGACAGAGACCAAGCTCTATCACACAGTAAATTAAGGTCCAGTCATGCTTTGGGTGTTCTGTTGCTAAAGTAAGGCAGCAGCTGAGGAACACAGTAATTAACTGTCCTCCTTTTTACTTTGCTAACTTCAATATCAATATTTCAATAGAGTATTCACTCTGACTTGTGGGAGCAGGTGGACCACACAGTCATCCTCCACATAGACGGCCCAGTGCTCGTAGCCAATCCAGAAAATCTCAATCAGGTCTCCAGGTCTGGGTCTTGGTTTACCCTATGATGGAAATGGAATGGAATGGAATGGAATGAAATGGAATAAAATGAAATGAAATGAAATAAAATAAAATAAAGTAGACTTCACACGCCCAAGGAACTCCAGAGACCTTGTTTGGGGATTGGCTACAGCTCAGCCTGAAGACACTGCCTTTCATCACTTTACAGAAACCCAGGCTGCAAAAAGCTCTCTTCACACAAATGGCCGAGGGACCCGCCCACTCCTGCTACCACCCTCATTATTAAAGCCACTGAGGCTGACAGTGCCAGCTCCAAATGCACAGCTCCGTATGTATACATGCCCTGTGATAAGTGAAGGAGCGCCTGTAAGCATTTCTCCTTGAAACTCAGCACCATGCGAGCTTTCTCAATAGAGGGCGCTAGAGAGACCCTGCAAGAGGAAAAGGTTCTCCTGCAGGTTCTGGCTTTGGGCTGCGGAGTTACACCAAACTCCCATTCTTGGGATAAATCTCACTTAGTAATGATGTATAATCCTTTTTATATGTTGCTGAATTCAGTTTGCTACTATTTTTTTGAGGACTTTCACGTCTACATTCATAAGGGATATTAGTCTGTAGTTCTTTTCTTTGCCTGACTTTAGTATCAGGGTAATATTGACCTCAGAATGAGTTGGGAAGCATTCCTTCCTCTATTTTTAGAGTTTGTGAGGGATTGGTAATTCTTCTTCTTCAAATGTATGGTAGAATTCTCAAGAGAAGCCCTCTGGGCCTGAATTTTTCCTTGTGAAAAGATTTTTTATTTACTAATTCAATTTACCTGTTATAGGTCTGTTCAGATTTTCTAGTTATCCCTGAGTCAGTTTTGTAATCTGTGTCTTTCTAAGAGTTTGTTCATTTCATGTAAGTTTTCTAATTTGTTAGCATAAAGTTATTCATAGTATTCCTTTATTATACTTTTAATTTCTGTAAGACTGGTAGTAAGCCACCTCTTTCATTCTTAATTTTGGTAACTTGAGTTTTCTTTTTCTTGGTCAATGAACGTAACCAAAGTTTGTCGATTTTATTTATCTTCTCAGAGAACCAACATATGGCCTCACTGATTTTCTCCATTTATTTCCATTTTCTATTTCATTGATTTCTGCTCCAATACTTATTATTTCCTTCCTTCTGCTTGCTTTGGGTTTAGTTTACTTTCCTTTTTCCAGTTTATTAAGGTAGGAATTTGGATTATTGATTTGAAATCTTCCTTTGTTTTTAAAAGATTTTTTTGATGTGGACCATTTTTAAAGTCTTTATTGAATTTTTTACAATACTGCTTCTGTTTTTTATGTTTTGGTTTTTTGGCCATGACGCATGTGGGATACTAGCTCCCTGACCAGGGATCAAACCCGCACCAGTCTATATTAACTTTTATTCTAAGCACTGCTTTAACTGCATCTCATAAAACTTGATATGCTCTGTTTTCATTTTCATTCAACTCAAAATATCTTCCAATATCTCTATTTTTTCTTTTACCCATGGGTTATTTAGAAGTATGTTTTTTAATTTCCAAATACTTGTAGATTTCCCAAATTTCATTCTGTTATTAATTTCTAATTTAATTTCATGTGAACAAAGAAATATTTTATATTATTTCAATCCCTTTAAATTTGCTGAGACTTGCTTTATGGCTAGAATATGGCCTATCCTGGGGAATATTCATGTCTGCTTATGAAGAATATGTATTCTGCTATTGTTGAGTGGACTATTCTGTAAATGTCAGTTAGGTCAAGTTGGTTAATATCGTTGTTCAAACCTTCTATATGCTCACTGATTTTCTGTCGCATTGTTCTATCCAGCATTGACAGTGTAGTATTTAAGACCCCCAACTATTATTTCTGAATTGTCTATTTCTCTCTTCAATTCTATCAGCTTTTGCTTCATGAATTGGGGGATTATGTTGTTAAATGTGTGTGTTTATAATTGTTATATCTTCATGATGAATTAATGTTTTATCATTGCAAACAGTTTCTCTTTTTTCCTAGTAATATTTCTTCCCTTAAAGCCTATTTTTTCTGATATTAGTGTAACCACTCCAGCTGTGGTTCTGCTTGCATCTTTTTACATCCTTTTACTTCCAACCTATTTATGACCTTGAATCTAAACTATGCCTCTTGTAGGTGGCATATAACTGGATCTTGTATTATCAAGTCAGATGATCTCTGCCTTTTCTGGACTGTTAATTGAGTCACATTTCTCCCTGTTGATTTGAGTTACTGTCTAGTGTCCTATCCTTGATCCAAAATAGCTCCATTTCAGCCTCCCTCCCTTGTGCTATTATTGCCATATTTATTATATCTTTGCATGTTAAAAGGCCAATAATAAAATTTTATAATTACTATTTAATTCGATTGTCTTTTAAATTAGGATAAAAGCTAAAATATATATTTATACTCTTTTATAATAATAACCAATGTAATTACCTTTATGGGTGCTTTTTTCTTTTTCTTTTTGCCACACCACATGGTTTGTAGGAGCTTAGTTGCCTGACCAGGGATTGAGCCTGGGCCTTAAGCAGTGAGGGAGCAGAGTCTTAACCACTGGACCACCAGGAATCTCCCATGCTTTGTATTCTTTCATGTGGATTAGTTACTATCTGGTGTGACTTCCTTTCAGCCTAAAGAATTTTCTTTGCTATTCCCTTTAAGGCAGTCTTCACTTATCTGAGACTACCTTTATTCTACCTTCATTTTTGAAAGACAGTTTACTGGATATAGGATTTTTGGTTGACAGCTTTTTTTTTCTTTCAGAACTTTTCATATGCCATTCCACTGCTTTCTGGCCTCCATCGTTTCTGATGAAAAGCCAGCTACCAATTTTATTGTGGTTCCCTTGTACATGATGAGTCTTTTTTTCTCTTGTTGCTTTCAAGATTTTCTCTTTGTGTTTGGCTCTCAACTGTTTGGATTCTGATTCTCCCCCAGGGCTAGTGGTTGCTGTTGTTTGTTTGTTTAGAGGCTTGCCTGGATTGATTCTGTGATGTCTGTTTCCCTCAGAGCATGCAACCACTGGTGTATCTGCTTCAGTTTTGTTTGTTTGTTTGTTTGTTCTTGCTCTTATTTTTAAGCCTGGCATAAAAATAATGGTCAGCCAGTGACTGGTCAGAGATTAAGCCACATCTTGGGCCAATAAGGCATCACTCTTTGCCTACGGAGTTCGGTGTGGTTTGGAGAATTCATTCAGGTTCTAAAGTTTAAAAGTCTGTCCCAGCTGTTACTTTCTGCATTCACAAGGCCTCATGTTCCTCCAGGAGCTAGAGACTCATGCAGGCCCCTCTAGTCTCTCCCAAATGTGTGTGCAGCCTTGTGCACCCCTTAGAGAACAGCAGCTTTTCTAGACCCTCTTTAGCTGTCTCATTACCTGGGTTTCCGTATTAAAGTTCTGGCTGGTCTGTTAGTCCATCACTTGTCCCAACCAGTATTTCAGGCTCAGGCTATCTGCAATTTTGGCCTTCCATGATGTTTGTCACTGAGATAACTATTGTTTTCAACAACATCTCTGGGCATGGAATTTTCCACACTCTGCTCCAAATAAAGTTGCCCTCTGCTGCCACTGCCAGTCCTCCTGGCATGTCCCACCCACCCACCCAGGTACAACTTCCCCACCACAGAGCTGGGGGAGGTGGGGGACTTACTAAGACACTACAGATCTCCATTGTTCTGAGAGTCCAAGACTCAGTAGGTTTTCTTGATTCAACACTTATCAATTTGTTGTATGCCTTTGGTCAAATTCCAGAGTCTTTAAATGGTTGTCTTTGATGGTTTTGTCCAGCTTTACTTTTGCTCTTTGGGGAGATTTTTCTGAGATGCTCAGTTAGCCACTCCAGAAGTCCTGCCCACTTGACGGAATAAATTTTTATGGGCAAAAAGCAGACCATCTACTCAGTGATATTACATGGAAGGAATTGAGGCCAAGAAAGATGAAGTGCTTCGTCCAAGGTCCTAGGCAAGTCAGTGGAAGAGCTAGGACCAGAACTGGGGTCCTGGACCAAACCAACTCCTTCTGCCTTAAAGAGAAAATATGGTGGTAACTGAGCTCCCACTAGAGGGCGCCCCAAACTAGCCTTCTCATCTGGAAAGCAGAATCACTATCCTTGCTGTTTTTTCCTCGAATTATCTGCCAGTAGGAAGACAGCACAATTCATTGTGATGCTATTCTAAGCCAAAAAAAAAAAAAAAAAAAAATTCAAAAGAAATCCACGTGCTGCTCATCAAGAATGTTGAACAAGATTTGTGGTACAGGAAACAAAAAATTCTGGGGTTGAGGGGAGTGGATTTTAGAATTTTAAGTTTTCTTTTGTTCCTTAATACTCTCCACCTGCAATATTGCCACTGGATAGGGGTAGTCAGGTGGAAACTTGAATGGGATTCACAACAGACTTAATAGTCACCTAGAGTTACCTGCTCTCTTGCTGAAGTTTCTCCCACTATAAATTGATGGTATTGAGCTTTGAGTCTCAACATTGGCTGCACATGGAAATCACCTGTAGACGTTTAAAAATTAAGATTGATGTGGAGTATGGCCTGGGAACCAGAATTTTAAGAGCTCCCCAGGTGACTCTAATGGCAGCCAAGGTTGTAGCCATATTGGGAGCTTTTCCAAGGTCCCATCCTTCCTTTTTCCTTGACTTTACCCTGTCCCCAGCATTTCATGAACCTTAGGGAACCTGTCTATATCCTCCAGGGTGAACTCCACTCCCAGCTGATGCTCCAATCTTCAAATCCAGGTTAAGGTTTCCCTGCCCCTTCTTCTCCCTTTGGAATAAGATATGACTTTGAAATCCTCCATCCACCTGCTATTTATCTCCTTTGCACAAGCTGGCAACCCAGTTCTGGCTCTTCTCCCAGAAATAGGCACCTGGTTGTAAAAACCAGTCTTTCATAAGGCCCCTGGATGATAACAGTTTCTGAAAGTCTTATAACTATTACAGGGATGGTGCAGGGAAGTGGGTGGAGGGCTCGTTCCTGCCTGCACCATGTGGCAGGGAGGCAGGAACAAAACCACAAAGACAGAGCTTTATTTTGAACTCCTGGGAGTAAAAATGTAAAGTCCCTAGCTGTTTCTGAAACACACTGATTCTTGGGTCAGTCTCTGACCAGGCATTGGAGCAGATGTGGGAAGCTGGGAGCAGAAGAAAATCATCATGATACAGGTATTAGGAATTTCACTTTCAGCTCTGATCCTAACCCAGGTGATACCTCAGAAATAAAACCTGAAGCCTCAGACACTGACATGACACCAAGGAGAGAATTCGAGTTAGAATGGTAGGCAGAGAATAGCCAGCTCTACCATCCACCAGTCCCTCACATCAGGAAACTTCCACAAGCCTCTTAGATAGCCTCATCCACCAGAGGGCAGACAGCAGAAGCAAGAAGAACTACAATCCTGCAGCCTATGGAACAAAAACCACATTCACAGAAAGATAGACAAGATGAAAAGACAGAGAGATATGAACCAGATGAAGGCACAAGATAAAACCCCAGAGAAACAACTAAATGAAATGGAGATAGGCAACCTTCCAGAAAAAGAATTCAGAATAATGATAGTGAAGATGATCCAGGACCTCGGAAAAAGAACAGAGGCAAAGATCGAGAAGATGAAAGAAATGTTTAACAAAGACCTAGAAGAATTAAAGAACAAACAAACAGAGATGAACAGTACAATAACTGAAATAAAAAATGCACTAGAAGGAATGAATAGCAGAATAACTGAGGCAGAACAATGGATAAGTGACCTGGAAGACAGAATGGTGGAATTCACTGCTGCGGAACAGAATAAAGAAAAAAGAATGAAAAGAAATGAAGACAGCCTAAGAGACCTCTGGGACAACATTAAATGCAACAACATTCGCATTATAGGGGTCCCAGAAGGAAAAGAGAGAGAGAAAGGACCCGAGAAAATATTTGAAGAGATTATAGTCAAAAACTTCCCTAACATGGGAAAGGAAATAGCCATCCAAGTCCAGGAAGTGCAGAGAGTCCCATACAGGATAAACCCAAGGAGAAACACTCCGAGACACATAGTAATCAAATTGGCAAAAATTAAAGACAAAGAAAAATTATTGAAAGCAGCAAGGGAAAAATGACAAATAACATACAAGGGAACTCCCATAATGTTAACAGCTGATTTCTCAGCAGAAACTCTACAAGACAGAAGGGAGTGGCATGATATACTTAAAGTGATGAAAGGGAAGAACCTACAACCAAGATTACTCTACCCAGCAAGGATCTCATTCAGATTCGATGGAGAAATCAAAAACTTTACAGACAAGCAAAAGCTAAGAGAATTCAGCACCACCAAACCAGCTCTACAACAAATACTAAAGGAACTTCTCTAAGTGGGAAGCACAAGAGAAGAAAAGGACCTACAAAAACAAACAAAGATTGGTTTTGACACGTATACACTGATGTGTATAAAATGGATGACTAATAAGAAAATAAAGAAAGAAAGAAAAAAAGAAAAAAGGTATAGGGAAGATAATCATAAAAGATTTGGGAAAATTGTAAATAGTTAAAAGAGATCTGCACTCAGATTGCTTTACAAGCATCTTCAAGTTTATGTACCATCTAAAAGAAATGGAAAATAGAAATCATAGAAGATACTTTTTGTACTTAAGCAAGATTCATACTCAAAGAAAAAGTTTTACCCCAAGTCAACAGATTAGCATATATATAAATATAAATGTTCATTTGTAAGGGTTTTGTGTGTATGTATTTATTGAAATAAAATGTCCATATTTCTTTAAAAAAAAAAAAGAATGGTAGGCAGCTACAAAGTAATAGAAAGAAGACAGGGTTTGTTGTTAGGAGACCTGGTTCAAATCCCAACTCTGCCACTTACTAGGTGTTTGACACATTCTCAGTAGAACTTCCGAGAGAGCAAAGATGTTGGTCTTTACAAAAGAACATTTTACAAATGTCAAAAGATTATTGTATGCCCCAATGGAGCATCTCACTCCTAATTACTTTGTTATGAATCTGCCATGGTGAACTTTTTTCTAATCCCTTGCAGTGAATATGATGGTTTTATTCCTCCCAGAAATTCTCCCTTTATGTATTCAATCAACAAATATTTATCAAGCACCTACTAGTTTAAGCACTGGGAATACAGCAGTGAATAAGGCTGATAAAAGCTCTGCCCTCTTTTGGAAGGAGACAGACAGTCAATAAGCAAAATGACTATATAATGTGATACATGCTATTAAGGAAATAAATGGGGTGATATGATGGAATGCTAAGACTACTTTAGTACCATAAGTACTAAAGTGTAGCCATGGCAGATGGTTTGGATTCTTCTGATAGCAGCCCTCTCATTTCTCTTTGGGTAATTTCTCGCTTCCTCCCCATCCCTGTGATCCTAGTGGGGATGCCAATCATTGCACCCTTTTAACTCAGGCCAATCCGAGCCTTTCCCTTGGGATTTTTTAAAAAATTATTATTGAGGTATAATTGGCATGCAACATTATATTAGTTTCAGGTATCCAACATAGTAATTTGATATTTGTATATATTGCAGAATGGTCACCACCACAATAAGTCTAGTTAACACCCATCACCATACATAGTTACAGAATGTGTTTTTCCTTGTGAAGAGAACTGTTAAGATTTAGTCTCTTAGAAACTTTCAAATATGCAATACAGCATTATTAACTTTAGTCGCCATGCTGTACATCACAACCTGTTCGGTTTTATAACTGAACATTTGTACCATTTGACCCCCTTCACCCATTTTACCCACCTGCCACCCCCTGCCTCTGGAGACCACCAATCTGTTCTCTGTATCTATGAGCTCGGGGGTCCTTTTGTTTGCTTGGTTGGTTGGTTGGGGGTTGTTTATTTCTCTGTTTTCAGGATTTTTTTGTGTTTAAAGCAAGGGAAGAGATGCTGTCTATTTCCTCTGGGGTTGCTAAGCAGGGCCTCCCTTCTGTAAACCACATGGAAGAAGCTGTTGATGTAGAGGAAAATTGAGGCCATCGATCTGAAAGAAACCAAGGGGAGATGTGGCCAGACAGACAGGATCCCCTGGCAGTGGCAGGGGCCCAGATCCTGGTTCCAGTCTCTAAAGAGCCCAAATCTGCCCAGGTTCCTACGGTGAGTCCTCCCTGACTCTAAGTTACCCTAGTAACCTTCCAATTTAAAAATCTCTTCTTGGCTTCCCTGGTGGCGCAGTGGTTGAGAGTCCGCCTGCCAATGCAGGGGACACGGGTTCGTGCCCCGGTCCGGGAAGATCCCACATGCCGCGGAGCGGTTAGGCCCGTGAGACATGGCCGCTGAGCCTGCGTGTCTGGAGCCTGTGCTCCGCAACGGGAGAGACCACAACAGTGAGAAGCCCGCGTACCGCAAAAAAAAAAAAAAAAAAAAATCTCTTCTTGACGTATACTAGCTAAAGCTGGTTTTCTATAATCCAACTGAAAGGGGAGTGGTGTGGTAGAGGGTGACTGTGGGTACACTCTGGGCCCCAAGGGCAAGAGAGACCTCTATGAAGAGGTAAGATTTAGGCTGAGAAAGTAAAGGCACGAGGAAGAAAATTATGTGACCATCTGGAGGGTCATTCCAGGCAGGGGCAGAACAAAGACTCTTGGGCAGGAGGGTTTAGTGTGGCTGAATATGAAGGGAGAGAAGGTCGGATGAGACTGTAGAAGAAGAAAAGGACCCCATCGTGGAGGAGGTGGAGGTCTTTCCGACACCAGTTATAGACAGGAGACCGTGAGGGCAGACGAGTCCTTCAGGATACCGGTTGTGAAAGGGAGGAGGGGCACCAGGTGGGAAATGGACAGAAACAGGGGTCCAGGGAGGGCATTTTCAAGACAGGAAAGATGACAGCACATGTGAGTGCTGGTAGCACGGCTCCAGCGGGAGGGAGATGTTGAAGGTGGCAGAGAGAGAAGATTAATCAGCAGCAAAGGGTCCTGAAAAAGTGGGAGGGGCTGAGATCAAGAGCCCCCAAGGAGGAGCTGGCCTTCCCATAGAGAGGTCAGGGAGGGCCTTTCTGACCAGAAGACACACACTGGTCTGCTTGGGCTGCCATAACAAAATACCACACACTGGGTGGCTTAAACAAGGGAAATTAATTTTCTCACAGTTTTGGAGGCTGCGGAGTCCAAAGACCAAGGTGCCAGCAAGGTAAGTTTCACTCTGAGGCCTCTTCTTTTGGCATGTAGGCAGCTGCCACCTCACTGCAAGCTCACATGACGACACATGGGAGATCTCAGTTCCCCAACCAGGGACTGAACCCCGGCCACAACAATGAAAGCTCCTAATCCTAACCACTAGACCACCAGGGAACTCCCAAGTGACTACTTCTTTGTGTGTGGAGAGAGAGAGCTAGCTCTCTGGTGTCCCTTCTTATAAGGGCACTAATCCTATCATGTTAGGGCCCCACCATTATGATCCCATTTAACCTTAATTACTTCTTACTCCAAATAGAGTCATGCTGAAGATTAGGACTCCAACATACGAATGTGGTGGGGGGAGGGAGGGACCCACATACACTGAGTCCATAACAACATATGTGAGCTGGATTTGCAAAACCAGGAAAGAGCAGTCTTGGCAACCCAGTGAGTGCAAAGGCTCTGAGAAAGGGAGGACTTGGGTTCATGAAATGTACAGAAAAGAGGGGGGGATGGTTGGTACAGAGTGATCAGGGGGAGGAGAGGGATACAAGATGAATTTGGAGATGATATACAGATCCAGACAATAGAAAGCAAACAGGAGAGAATGTGGGCAGGGTGGGGGTGGACATGTGTCCCTGGTGAGCAATCTCTGAGGCATCATTTGAGTAAAAGAGCTGGCGCTCCTCATGTGCTAGGACCTCAAGATGCATTTATTTCATCTGTCCTATCTTGGCATTAATTCACCCCCTGTTACACAAAGCAGTAAGTCGTTCCATGTATTTTAAAGGATATGTACATGTCTTGATGAAATCAGCAGAAATAGGAGTCAAATGATAGAAGGGATGTATCCAGAGCCTCAAAATGACATGAGGTTAGTGAAGGTGAAAAGTAAGCATGTCCGTCAAAGACCTACGCGTAGACCTCAATCAGGTTAAGATGAAAACATAACAGCTTGAAGTGATACATCCCAGCAGGTTTTTGTCCTGACTCTCTGAAACAGGGGCAAGTGAATGAAACCTTGTACTAATGTTACACAAAGTTTCATATGGGGAGCTGGTAATGATGTTGCTTGTCATATTATAAGATAAATTCCTCTCTTCCTTCTATTACCCAAATAGTCCAGGAGCACCTTGAGGCCAAGGAAAAGACTATCTTCCCAGATCTCTGCTGAGTAAAAAACTGTAGAGAAGCAATGCTATACACTCCTTATGTCGCTATTATTAAGTAAAATCCTATTCATCTTGTATTACATTTTTGCCATTAACACTGAATTCTACAGACCTGCTTTTGCTTATAACATTATCAAAAGAAACTCCAGAGTGCTCACTTCGGCAGCACATATACTAAGGAAACTCCAGAGCCTAACCTTAAAAAATGCAGGTCCTTCTAAATTTCCATTTAAAAGGAGTCTTCGCTTTGTGACCACCTAGAGGGGTGGAATAAGGAGGGTGGGAGGGAGACACAAGAGGGAGGAGATATGGGGACATATGTATATGTATAGCTAATTCACTTTGTTATAAAGCAGGAACTAACACACCATTGTAAAGCAATTATACTCCAATAAAGAAGTTAAAAATAAATACATAAAATTAAGTGTTTAAAGTGATGGCCACCCTGCAGCTGCAGAGATAGCTGTATCTTTCCGAAGCATCAAGCTTGCTAAAGAACCTGACTTGATAAAGTGTCAAATTGAAAACACAAGAGTATCAGGCTTCAGATACTGTGCAATATGGAGGCTTCCTGAATATTCATTAACTGTCACCAACTTGTTCTGTTCTCTGTTAATATAAATCAGTCCTTAGAATATCATCTGAACAAAGTGGTCTTGAGACATTCTAGAAATTGTTGTAGTTCAAGGAGGAACTGAAATTCCTATTGGTGGTTGGGCTTGATAACTCACCGGCCTGGCAATAATGTTGGAATCTTGACGCCTCTATATTCCTAAACCATAAAATTGAGACCAACTCAATTGGCACCTTCCTCTCCTATCATAGAATGAGAAATAAAAACCTTTGACTGTAAGGATTATTATTCTACTAAAGAGATTAAGAGCCTCACCACCATTTGAACAAGTACAATGTAGCGAGTCACAGTAAGCCCAACAGTAACTGTGATGGCCAAGCTCTCTAGCAGTCCCTGAGTACTTCAGATCACATGACACTATAATCACTGCTAGAAGACACCTTCAAAACTTCGGATCAATCTACTCATCTTTTCTTATAATTTAAATTCTTTTAGAAGATAACTGTATATATCCAAGAGAACTGAAATTGTGGACACAGGTCCACCCTTGTACATGAATGTTCATAGCAGCATTATTCCTAACAGCCAAAGGTGGACACAACCCAAATGTCCATCAACTGATGAATGGCTAAACAAAATGTACTGATAGTATATCCATACAATGGAACACTACTGGCCAATAAAAATGAATGAAATACTAACACGGGCTACAACATGGATGAACCTTATAAACATTATGCTAAGTGAGAGAAGCCAGATACAAGAGATCACAGATTGTATGATTCCATTCACATGAAACATCCAGAAGAGGCAAATACTTAGAGACAAAAATCAGGTTAGTGGTTTCCAGGGACTGGGGACAAGGGAAAATGAGGAGACTGCTAATGATGGGAGTTTCTTTTTAGGGTGATGAAAACATTCTAAAATTAGACCATTATGATGGTTGCACAATTCTGTGAATATACTAAAAACCACCACATGGTACACTTTAAAAGGATAAATTTTAGGTATGTGAATTATATCTCAATAAAGTTGTCATTTTTTAAAAAGGTAACTGACAGCTTAAGCAAAAATACAATAATAACAATGTATGTTGGGATTTATAACATATGTAGAAGCAAAATGTATGTTAATAATGCAGTGAGGCCAGATATGGAGAAATGGAACCACTGTAAGCTTCTTATACTATAAATAAAGTGGTATAGTATCACTCGAAGGTAGACCATAATAAGTTAAAAATGTAGAATACAAAAACTAAAACAAGAATTAAAATTATAAAACACAAGGAATTATAGTCAATAAACCACAAATGAAATAAAACTGAATCAGAAAAAACACTCAGTCATAAAGAAGTCAGAGGGCTTCCCTGGTGGCGCAGTCGTTGAGAGTCCACCTGCCAATGGACAGGACACAGGTTCGTGCCCAGGTCCAGGAAGATCCCACATGCCGCGGAGCGGCTGGGCCCATGAGCCATGGCCGCTGAGCCTGTGCATCCGAAGCCTGTGCTCCGCAATGGGAGAGGCCACAACAGTGAGAGGCCCGCGTACCACACACACACAAAAAAGTGCCTGTTCGTGTCTTTTGCCCATTTATCTTTGGAGTTGCTTTCTTACTGATTTGTAGGAGCTGTTTATATATCCTCGATACTCATCTTTAGTCGGTTGTATTTGTTTACACGTCTTTTCTTCCAGTTCCTGGCTTGTCTCTTCACTCTCTTTATGAAGTCTTTCGATGAAGAGAAATTATGGACTTTAAAGAAGTAGAATTTACTAATTCTTTCTTTTGTGGTCAGCTCTCTGTGTCTTTTCATGAAGTTCTTCCTTGCCCTGCAGTCAGAAAAATATTCTCCTGTATTTTCTTGTAAAAGTTTTTAAATGTTGTCTTTTTCGTTTAATCAACCTGGAGTTGATTTTTTTGTATGTGTGAGGCAGAGATCCAATCTGATTTTTCCCTACATGAATAATCATACATCTCAGCATCACTTACTGAGAGTTTCTCCTTCCCCCACTCCGTGATGAGCAAGACCACCTCTGTCATGTGTCAGGTTTTCATGGACGAGCAGAACGTTGCTGGCTCTATTCCACCCCACTGGCAAATGTGTCTGTCTTTGTGCTACTATCATATAATCTTTATTACTATACCTTTATGATAAATCTTAATATATGGATATCTTCAGATTCCCCCTCCTTATTCTTCCTCAGGAGTTTCTTGACTCTTCTTGAGCTTTTGCCCTTCCATAAATATTTCAGAATTAGCTTGTCAAGGTGCTCAAAATACTCTGTTGGCATCTTGATTGACATTACACTGAATCCACAAATCAATTTGGCAATTTTGACATCTTTGCAAAATTGAGCCTTTGATCTATTACATATTATGTCTCTCTATTTGTTAGGACTTCTTTAATGTATTTCAATGGAGTTTTATAATATTCTTCATACAGATCTGATCTTAGGTGTGTATTACATTTTTCTCTCTATTCATTTGGAAGTTTACACTCTATTCTTTTATTCATTGCCCTTGAAAATTTAACATTCATACTCTAAAAGTCATATCCTAAACACCCCTCTGAAACAATGTGAGGACCTTGGAATGCTCTCACTCCAATCTGTCCCTTCCATGCTATTTTAGTTCTGCCCTTTTTTTAACCCCAAATTCACATTATTATTATTATTATTACCATTATTATATTATACAGACATTTGCTTAGATTTGCCCGGTGGGTCCCTCTGAGGTCATCTTTCTTCTTCCTAAAATATAGGCCTTTGCAGTTCCTGTAGTGAACGTCTGTGGGTGATTAACTCCTGGCTCTCATGAGGCTCCTGGCATCATGTGAAGGAGCTGAGGTGGAGGAGCGAGCGCCACAGGGCTGTTCAGGCAGCCAGGCTGGGCAGGAGGACTGAGGGGGGGGATGGGCTCCTACTCCTGGAAGGGCCCAGAGGGAGCTCCAGGTACCTCTCTGAGGGGCTCCTCCATGGCAGAGAGTGCTGGAACACTCTCTACTACTTGGTAGAAATAGTGCACACTATTTCTACCAAGGCTCCCACCCCTAAGACTAGAACTGCCCAGAGCTAGAGCGAGTCCATGACAGCCCCCATAGCTTGCCTGGCATCTGTCAACCTTGTTCCTCGCCCCTGCCCCCAACTGCAGTAGCTCCCACCACCCCTGCCATTCAGGGTACTGTAGTAGGACGGTGCCCACAGGAGCAGACTGTGCTCCCGCACTTCCAGGCCATTAAGCCATACATCTCTCCCCAGGTGAAAAGTAGAGGAGATCAAAAGCTGTGCACTGATTGAGTTGTGGTTTTGGATTTGGGGGTTTTCGTTCGGTTGATGTTGGTTTTGGTTTGGTTTGGGTTTTTTCACTTCTTATTACGAAAGTGTTCACACACAAATAAAAGTAGAGGAAACAGAATAATGGGTCCCCATTTACCTTTCACCCAACTTCTCCAGTCATCAGGACATGGCCAGTCTTGGTTCATCTATATCCCCCACCCACTTCCTCTATACCCAGATTATTTTGGAGCACATGGCAGATGCCTTATTCTTTCATCTGTAAATATTTCACTACATATTTCTAAAGGATAAGAAATAAAGATGAACACAATATCATTAGCACATTTTAAAATATTTTAGCAGTTCCATGTCCTCAAATAGGCAATCAATGTTCACATCTCCCTGACTGTTTGTATGTTGTTTAACTCTTTTTTGTTTGAACCAAAATCCAAATAAAACCATAAATTAGAACTGGCTGATGTGCCTCATACTTTCTTTTAACTAAAGCAGGAGTCAGCAAGCTACCCATGAACTACCACCCACTGCCCGTTTTTGTGTGGCTTAAGTGCTAAGATTGGTTTTATACATTGTTAAATGGTTTCGAAAATAAAAGAATATTTGTGTCATGTGAAAACTATAAGAAATTCAACTTTCAGCATCCATAAAGTTTTATTTGAACATAGGCATGCCCATCGTTTACATATTGTCTATACAAATTTCCCACTACAAGGTCAGGGACGCATAGTTGCTGTACCATCTGAGACTTGATGGCCTTCAAAGCCTAAACTATTTACTCTCTGGCCCTTTACAGAAAAAGTTTGCCAACCTCTGATCTTATGGGTTTCTCCTCCACCTTTTTTTTTCCCTTTTAAGTTTTTGTTTTTTTAAATATTAATTTTTTTAATAATAAAAAAAGAAAGAAAGAAGAGAGCAACCAAACCAAAAAGCAAATCCACCAACATAACAAGTGTTAACAACTATACTAAAACAAAGTAAACAAAGCAACAAAGTAACGGACATACGGAACCGTAGGACAAAATGTAAAGGCAAAGCTATACAGACAAAAAGTCATACACAGAAGCATACACATACATACTCACAAAAAGAGAAAAAGGGAAAAAAAATATATATTGTTGCTCCCAAAGTCCACCTTCTCAATTTGGGGTGATTCATTGTCTTTTCAGGTATTCCACAGAGGCAGTGTACATCAAGTTGATTGTGGAGATTTAATCCACTGATCCTGAGGCTGCTGGGAGATATTTCCCTTTCTCCTCCGTGTTCACACAGCTCCTGGGGTTCAGCTTTGGATTTGGCCCCGCCTCTGCATGTAGGTCATTTGAGGGCATGTGTTATATGCTCAGACAGGACGGGGTTAAAGGAGAGGCTCATTCAGGGGTTCTGACTTGCTCAGGCCAGGGGTGGGAGGGTTATAGAGTTCTGGGCAAAACTGCGGTGGCAGAGACCAGCGTGACATTTCACCAGCCTGTGGTGTGCCATGTGTTCTCCCGGCGAAGTTGTCCCTGGATCACTGGATCCTGGCTGTGGTGGGCTGCACAGGATCCCTGGAGGGGAGGTGTGGATAGTGACCTGTGCTTGCACACAGGCTTCTTGGTGGCTGCAGCATCAGCTTTAGTGTCTCATGCCCATCTCTGGGGTCCATGCTGATAGCCATGGCTCGTGCCTGTCTCTGGAGCTTGTTTAAGCAACCTTCTTAATCCCTTCTCCTTGCGCACCAGGAAACAAAGAGTCAAGAAAAAGTCTCTTGCCCCTTCGGCAGTTCCAGACTTTTTCCCAGACTCCCTCCCGGCTAGCTGTGGTGCACCAGCCCCCTTCAGGCTGTGTTCATGCAGCCAACCCCAGTCCTCTTCCTGGTGCAATGGCTATTTTAAATTCTTGATTGGACTGATCTATTAATTCTGTTAGTTGGTTAAGTTGTTCAATTTTAAAATTTTTTACAAAACTTTAATTCCTCAGATGTTTCCCATTATCATCTACCTTTACCTGCTAGTATTAAAGGGTCTCCTGCAGAGGTGTGGGGTGACTAGGGCTCACTGCAGGAACAAGGATACTGGCAGCAGCAGTTCTGGGAAGTACCCATTGGCATGAGTCCTCCTGGAGGCCACCATTAGCCGCACTAACCAGCCTATAGCCTCCAGTGCAGGGTTACATAAGGCCAAACAAAAAACAGGGTGGAAACAGAGCCCCACCCATCAGCAGACAAGCAGATTAAAGTTTTATTGAGCACAGCACTGCCCAGAGGAGGGAAAAGACCCACATCCACCCACCATCAGTTCCTCCCATCAGGAAACTTACACAAGTCTCTCAGCTAGCCTCATCCACCAGAGGTCAGAAAGGCGATGCAAGAAAAACTACAAACTTGCAGCCTTTTCCCCATGTGCATCTCTTCCATCTGGCTGTTCCTAAGTCACATCTTTTTACAACGAAACAGTGATCCAGGGACTTTGGCTGTGAGAGTGTGAACCCATCAGGACACCTGGAACAAAAGATCCTTTTTAAGTTTTTAATTGAAGAAACTGGGTCATTGGTCCTGTAAAGTCTCCCAGGGTCTGAATTTTGCTGCTATTGTTCAACATGATCATTTGTGCCCTGTACTCCTGTAAGCTGGTGGTTAAGTCCAGAGGCTCAATCAAATTTAGATCAGATGGCTTTTTCTTCAAGAGGATTTCATTAGTAACGATGTGTTCTACCATCAGGAAGTAAATATGTCTGCTTCTCTTTCTTTGTGTGATGTCAACAACCATTGATGATCAGTGCTAAACGGGGTTGAGTTTCAGTAACCAAAAGTGATTGGAAAGTGATAGGAACTGCCTGGGATATTATGGGGTCTTCGACCCATCAGGGAAGAGAGAGTCAACATATATGGGCAAAAGCAGTGGTTGGAAGAAAATTAAGCTACTTCAGGTTTTGAGTTGAGATTCCGTAATAAATATATGATCTGCGGGGGAGGGAAGAAGTTCAGTAGGATACACAACAAAGTAACAAGAAGTGTCGTGTTAGCTTACTGAGGTTATGGGTGATGCTTGTTCTTTACCCGATTTTATATTTCTAATCAAGTGGTTCTATCTCTTTGGGGGGAAAAGATAAATAAAAAGAAGCTGGCTTTGTCCTATTGGTTCTCCCCTCCAAGTGTATGTCTTCTCTCTCCAATTACACTGGAAGCTCCCTGAGAGCAAGATTGATTGTTGATCCTTTTAACGGCCACAGCACCCAGTTATGAAAAATTGTTGCAGCCACTAAAACTCACTTACAGGGCAAAATAGCACCAAAAGAAATTGAAACTGTTTTCTCAAGAGTATATGAGCATGCTTTTAGGCAATAGCATCCATTCTTTCAAAAACACTGACTGGACATCCCTGGTGTCCGGGCTCCATCCAGACTGATTCCTATACACCCACCTCCTCCAAAATGGTCTTGGCTGAAATTAGCCAGCTTGCCACCCCCCCCAGATTATACCTAGATCTTCCCTGTTTTTCCAGAATCTTCCCAATCATTTGATTCAAGATGTTGGAGCCACTTTTTGGGGCCCATTCTCCTTGTCTCCCTTATCCAGGCAGCTGTCGGGTTCTGTCAATTCTTCTTGCCTAGTATTCCTCCTAATTATCCTACCCTCTGTTCCAGGATGATGCAGAATTGGTCCCAAGAGAAAGAGGATCCATGAGAGTTTCCAGATAGAAGGAATCAGATAGAAGAAAGAGGTGGAGATGTAGACCAAAGTAGGTTAATCTATGCATTAGTCCCTCCCTAGGCCCAGAGAGTTATACCCATTCAGGAGCAGGGATTGTGAAAGAGGCTGCTGGATCATAGAAAGGGGGAGAGTGGGGCACCTGAGATCCCTGACCATGAATTATGTTTCCCAGGCTATTAACTGGTAATTGACAGATATCAATAAAATTGCCTCAATTACAATCTGTGGCCAGCTAGAAGAGTATATGGACAATTTTGTGCTTGGGCCACAATTCCACACCTGCTGGGGGAGAGACAGAGAAGGAGGCAGAGAGAGGACAGGAGCCATAAACCATCACCTCTTACAGTCATTCAGTCTTTAAATAGATTTTGAGCACTTCCTCTGTATCAGGCATTTGCTTGGTACTGAGAATGTAAGAATAAATCTGCCCAGGCTTCCCTGGTGGTGCGGTGGTTGAGAGTCCGCCTGCCGATGCAGGGGACACGGGTTCGTGCCCCGGCCTGGGAGGATCCCATATGCCACGGAGCGGCTGGGCCCGTGAGCCATGGCCGCTGAGCCTGCGTGTCCAGAGCCTGTGCTCCGCGATGGGAGAGGCCACAGCAGTGAGAGGCCCGCGTACCGCAAAAAAAAAAAAAAAAAAAAAAAAGAATAAATCTGCCCTCATGGAACTTATAGGTGGGGAGTAGGGGGAATGGGAGACAAACATTAAACAATTCTTTTTAAAAGTATTTATTTATTTATTTGGCTGTACCAGGTCTTCGTTGCAGCATGTGGGATGTTTTTTTTTTTTTTTTTTAGTTGCGGCATGTGGGATCTAGTTCCCTGACCAGGGATCGAACCCGGGCCCCCTCCATTGGGAACACGGAGTCTTGACCACTGGACCACCAGGGAAGTTCCAAACAATTCTTCAATATATAATGATAAGTTATGTTAAGTGCTCTGAGGAAAAAGCACAGGGTGGAGGGAATTGGGAGGATGGGGTGGGAGGGTGCCAGTCTGGGGCAGGAGAAACCCACCTGCCAGTGTCAGGGTCACCATCAGCCCTGTCCTGGAGCTCTCCCACAAGTCCTTCCCTCACTCTGGCTCAGGAGAGGAATTTACCCCCCTGTGCCCACCCCAAGACAGAACAACAGACACTAAGACCCTCTCTTATTCTGGAGCCTCTTAGATCAGATTCAACAAGTTCTGAACATGTGCTTTAAGCCAACCAGGTCCCTCCCAGTTGTCAAAAGCTGGGGTCACCTGAAAAGAGAAATGAAATGCACCATCCGCCTTCCTTCTGCTGCCTTCCCACTGCAGGTCCTCAGCATCCCCCTCTCCCGACTGCTGCAATACCTTGGAGTTTCAAAAAGAGAACAGTTATAACTACTCTTCTGTTATGGGCTGAACTGTGTTCCCCACCCCCAAGTCGTATGTTGAGTCTTAACCCCCAGTACATAGGATGTGACTGTATCTGGAGATAAGGCCTTTAAAAAGATAATTAAGGTAAAATGAGGTCAAGTGGGTGAACCCTAATCCAATATGACCAGTCTCCCTACAAGAAGAGATTAGGACACAAAATCAGCAAGCCAAGGAGAGAGGCCCCAGATAAAAACAACCCTGCTGACCTCCTGATCTGGGCTTCTAGCCTCCAGAACTGTGAGAAAATAAACTCCTGTTGTTTCAGCCACCCAGTCCATGGTATTTCGTTATGGTGGCCCTGGTTCCTCAATTCACAGAAGAGGCGCTGAGGCTGGGATGGGAGTGGGGGAGGGGCACCATTTGGGTGATGCCAGGCTGGGACCAGGACCCAGATCTGACTCCCAGCGGCAAGGCCAACCTTGTCGCTGCCCAAACGGTTTCTCCACCTTTCATTTTTCCTCCTTCCTCAACGCACCTCTGATCACATTTCCCCCACGAAACACCTTCAGCCACGCAGCTCCACCTACCCAGCAGGATCTGAACAAACACCTTGGCTCTGTATCCCAAGCCCTGCCGGTTAGGACCCAAGTCAGTGCTTCTCAAACATTAACATGCATCAGAATCACCGGGAGAGTACGTTAAAATGCTGATTCCTGGGCTCTGCCCCCCCAGTAGTTCTGGGGTGGGGCCCAAAAGTTTGCATTTCGAACAAGCTTCCAGGCAGCCCTTCAGCAGCATGGCTAACACACGTCTTTCCACAGGACTGCCCAAGTACTCACTTGCCCCACCATCAGAGCAGCTGCTTACTTTTCCCTCAACACCCCGTGCCCTTGAGCCCTTGCCCAGCCTGGTCCTGCCAGGAATTCCCTGCTGCCACGTCTGACGCTGTGGTCAGATCCTGGGGCCTCCCAACTCAGGATAAAGTTGAGAGGTTGTGCTGCTTTTTAAAGGGAAAGGCTTATTGGAATGTGAACCAGAACCGGAATGATTCCAGTCCAGAGGATCATAGGGGAGCTTGAAAAAAAAAAAAAAATCTAGACCCACCCCCAGATACAGACCTCCCTTCGAGACAGGAGACACGCTACTGTGATCACCCTTTCTATACACAGATAATCAAAGGGAGCCCCAGAGAGGGTAAGTGACTTGTTCCAGGGCACACAGCACATTAGAGCAGAAGCTGAGCAAGAACCCAGGTCTCCTTCGGTCCAGCTGTGTGCTCCCCACTGCCCACCACTCCCTCTTCTGAGCCTAAGAGGGTCTTCTCTCTCCCTGCCTTTTCTCACCTCTCCCCATCCCACTTTCTTGTGACCCCAGCTGGGTCCTGGCATTTCCACCCAGTGCTGAAATGGAGCCCCAAAGGACTGTAAAATTTGCCAAAGGGAGAAGAGTGGGGAAAGGCGGGGGCGGGGGGGAATGAGGGAGAGAGATGGAAACCTTTGTGGGGAGGGGAGGGGAAGCCACTCATTTGGTGTCCAGGAAGCTGGGGGTGGGGCTTCTCCTGGGACCTGCCCCCGGGTACCATCCCCCCTGCCTCTGACCCCTGGAGGGCTCAGGCTGCAGCCCGGGAAATCACAAACCCTGCTGGCCCCAAGGGAGCCAGCCTCTGGCTTCCCTCTGCAACGGGCTCTGTGCTTCAGACCCAAGGGTTAGTTAGTACAAGCTTCACGCCCTTCAACACGGATTTCTTCTAACACCCAGTCCGGCCGGTGGGGCTGGAGCTGGGGTGGGGCGCTGGACAGCTGCCCTCCCAGACCTGCTCCAAGCACCATTATGAAGGACCCTGCCAGGTGCAGGTGAGACTGACAGCTGGGAGAGCTGCCCCAGGCATTTAGGATCTGGCTGGGAAAGGTGAGTCAGTCCAGTGGGGGCAGGGCTCCTGGAATCAGGATCTGCAGCCCAAGTTGGAGGCCCCCCCTCCACCATGTCACCTGGAGAAAAATTGGACCCGCTTCCTGACACTTTCATCCTGCAGCCGCCAGTCTTCCACCCGGTGAGCAGCCGCTCGGGTCCAGAACCTCCTGGGTCTCAGGGCTCCCCCTTCCAGCTGGGCCCAGTCTCCCAGGTTGGGGGCTGGAGAGGCCCTCAGTCATAGGTCCTGTTTTCCTGGCCCCTGCCCATGGGCTCTGGAAGGCCATCCTGAGCTTAGCAAAGTGGCTGACAGCTCATTCCCACTCGCGTGTCAATGACTGTTGTGTTCACAGGGTACTTGTGTTTCAAAACTAGTAGGGCCTTGGGCTTCCCTGGTGGCGCAAGTGGTTGAAAGTCTGCCTGCCGATGCAGGGGACACGGGTTCGTGCCCCGGTCCGGGAAGATCCCACATGCCGCGGAGCGGCTGGGCTGGTGAGCCATGGCCGCTGAGCCTGTGCGTCCGGAGCCTGTGCTCCGCAACGGGAGAGGCCACAACAGTGAGAGGCCCGCGTACCACAAAAAAAAAAAAAAAAAGAAAAGAAAAAACTAGTAGGGCCTGGAGACAGAGTGGTGTCCCCTACTGTACGATGGGTGGCTAGGAGGGTCTGGAGAAGTGCGTAGTATCATTGGGGGACATTGATCACTAGGAAGGGCAGGCTCATCTCCAGCCTGGGAGTCAGGTCGGAACCTCCAAGTGAGAGATGGTGCTGGGGTTTCCTCGATTCCTCCTTCAGCCCAGTGCCCTGCAGATTTCCTGAAGCCTGACAGTGCTTCACAGAAGGCTGAATTCCCAGCAGACTCCACCCTCCCACTAATGAGCACTAATTATCACTTTCTCTTTACTTGGTCCTAACCTCCCAGGAGAACTGCTTTGGCTCAGTTAATTACAGGCCAGGCCCAGAGCCTGGGAAGCAGGAGGGACTGACATGCTGAGCCTGGCTAAGCTGTGGGTGCTCGGACAGCCCGGGGTCTCCCACACCTCCCCAGGTGCCTGAGTGATGGGATGAAGCAGCCGCCCAGGTTACAGTGGCTCCTTTGCTTTGCAAGCTGCGAAATCCCACCTGGAGGGTAACACTGTTGGATCTCAGCTCTTTCTGGGCAGTTCAGGCTTCTGAAGGCTGCTAGGAGTTGGAGAACACCACATGAGGCCCAGTCTTGAGATACTGCCCAATGAGTACCTGCTGCATGTTCATATTTATTCTACACATACCTGCTCGGAGTCCACTCTGTGCCAGGCCAGGCACTGAGCGTGTAGAAGCGAAAGACAGGGCTTCGGCTTTGAAGGGCTTGTGCCTTCCAGCATGAACAGCCAGCCACATGGCTCCCTCTAAGCCAGATGGCCAAGGGCCAAACTAGCCATGCCAGTGGAGAGCACGGTGAGGGAAGGAATAATTCAGGCACCAAAATGGATGATGCTTGGAGAAGGTGTCAGAGCCTGGAAAGTCAAGTCAGATTTCACAGGGTAGAAGGAGAGCAGAGGAAACAGCCCCAGAAAGGGTCAGGAGTGGTAAAAGTGTACGCTGTATTTTAGGAATGCCAGGGGAAAGGTGAGCTGGGAAGGTAGGCTGGGTCATTATCAGGTATCTCTCCAGGCGTCCATATCAGGATCTGCGCTCAGATCCCATTTTGTCCACCCTTCTGCCTCCCACTTCCCAGGCTCTGGCCAGTAAACAGTCCCTGGGAAGCCTCGACACCAGGCTTCTAGAGATCAGGGTGGCAGCCAGGGAACAGTCAGCCTCACTGGGGACACTACTGTGCCCTAGGAGCTGGGGTAAGGGGCTGGGCTGGCGCTCCAAGGGGGCAGTGGGGTTGAATCTGGTTTGCCCGTGCAGTGTGGCTTTGATGTGTGGTGGTCCAGGAAAGGGGAGTAGATGGAAGAGAACACTTCAGAGAAAACTAATTTTTCCCCATTAGGACATTTTCTGTCTGGGGTGGGAGAGCTGAGTCTTCTTGTTCCTCTTCCCTCCCCACCGCACCCCCGACCCAGGGGTCCCTAGGCCCTTTCTTCAACCCTGTATGGATGAGTTTCTCCCCTTGTTCAGGTGGTTCCTTATGTCACGACAATTTTTGGTGGCCTGCGAGCAGGCAAGATGGTCGTGCTCCAGGGAGCGGTCCCTCTAAATGCACGCAGGTAAGGGGAGTGCTCCACAGGGCTTCCTCTCTAGCTTCAGGGTCTCCGGGAGTCTCTGACTGGAGGTGCCCTTTGGGGGCCACATCTCCCCTAGGTTCCAGGTGGACTTCCAGTGCGGCTGCAGCCTGCACCCCCAGCCAGATATCGCCATCCACTTCAACCCTCGCTTCCACACCACCAAGCCGCACGTCATCTGCAACACCCTGCACGGTGGGCGCTGGCAAGCCGAGGCCCGGTGGCCCCATCTGGCCCTGCAGAGAGGAGCGAGCTTCCTCATCCTCTTTCTCTTTGGAAATGAGGAAATGAAGGTGAATGGAAGGGGAAATCAGGGGGTCTAGAACTTGTGTCCTGCTTCTCTTTCCTTCAGCCGAGTTCCCCATGTCATGGTGTTAAGGGGCAGTTGGGGGGATGGGGCACAGAGTCCAGCACGCAGAGGACCGAGGAGCTGCCAAGCCCGGTTCCAAGCTGCCCTGGGCCCACTTGGCCCGATACACATGGCAGCATTCAGCAGGCCCTATGGTGCCGGCCCTGCAGAGGGTGCCACTGCCACCATCACAGGGAGCGTCTAGAGAGCGCGTGCAGTATGCCGGGCGCTGTTCTCATCCCTTAAATATCAGCTCACTGCAGCCTCACAACAATGGGGCACTTTCCTTCTCCCCATCTCACGGAAGAGGGGGAAGGGACAGGGAGAGTGAAGCCTCAAGGCTTCCACCGCTGATGTGAACTCCTGCCAGGAAGATCTTCAGACTTCTCCAGGGGAGAGGGAGCTGGTGGGAGCCAGCAGTGGAGGGGGGGACCTGTGGGACAGGGGTCACACAGCCTCCGGAGGCTCCTCACCTGTGGATGGTGGGGAGGGCTCGGGGGCTGCTGCTCCAGCTCCTGGTGGGTCAGCTGAGAGGCGAAATGGGGCCAGCATGGGGTGTCAGGGGCCAGGAGAGGCGTTGAAGTTGCCAGCTCCCCAAACTTGGGGAGGCTACTTAAGCTCCCCAAGCCTCGGGCACCTGATCTGTAAAACATGCCTGCCTCGTAGAGTTGGTGTGAAGTTAAATGAGGAAAATTTCAGAAAGGATTTCTGAATTCATGTTGCCTGGCACGTTAGTACGAACTCAGGAACATCAGCTGCTGCTGAGCCAGCCTAGTCTGTCTGTCTCTCTAGGTGAGTGTAAATGGACAACACTTTCTCCATTACCGCTACCAACTCCCACTGTCTCGTGTAGACACCTTGGGCATATATGGAGATATCTTGGTGACGGCCGTTGGATTCCTGAACGTCAGCGTAAGTTCCCTTGGGGCCAAGTCCTGGGTGGCAGCAGGCTCTGGCTTCCCCTGATGCCTGGACAGGCCCAGGATCCCCTCCCGCCCCAGACAAGCCGTGTCACACCAAGTATAGCCAAGGTGGAGGGCATCCATCCAGGTGTTGGACATGAGGAGGGGTGAGAGGACCACAGAAGTGGGTCCAAGAGCCTCGGGCAGAATCCTATCCTGGGCATGGCGTCTGGTCAATGAGGAGCAGTGGCCGGAAGGCAAATGACTTGGAGTCTTGAACCCGTGGGGTATCATTCCCAGCTGAGGAGCTGATTAAAAATGCAGATTTCTGAGACCCGCCATCAGAGATTCTGATTCAGTAAGTCAGAGGTTTGGCCCAGGAATCGGCATGCTCAAAATGCCGGGTTTGAGAAGCCCTGACAAGGCCTCGGGGGAGAGGAGGCGCTATCAAGGCCAAAGCTGGCCTCTGCCTGCTCCCAGGCACTGGAGGGCAGGTGGGAACCAAATCAATCAAGCTCTGGGGCTTGCAGTGGTCCCGAATCTGGCCTGTTGCTTTTTCTCTCTCCTAACAGCCATTTGTGGAGGGCGGTAGCGAGTATCCGGTTGGACACGTGAGTCTCCTGGGGGCAGGGTTGGCCCTCGCGGTCCCAGCCACGCCAGCTGAGCCGCTGGCTCTCCCTCCCCCCACAGCGGGACCTGCCCCTCTCTGGGCTGCTGCTCATTTTGCACAAGGCCCGGCTGCCCCCTCCTTCACTGTGCGGTTGCCATGGAGACGGCTGGCCCCACCTCAGTCCCTGGGAGCCTGGATTTGCCTCTCCCAGCACCAGGGCCAGCTCAGGAGGATGGCTGGGGTAGGCTGGCTTCCCGGAACGGGCAGGGCCCCGGTCTTCCTATCAGAAGATCCGTCTCAGTTGGAGCTTTCAGTTCTTAGCATCCCTGTGAGGTAGCGGTTGGCCAGCAGGGCAGCAGGGGAGATGACGCCCAGGGACTTGCTCAGAGCCACAGAGTGAGTGAATGACAGGACCGCACCCCCCTCACCCCCTGTCCACTTCTTCTGCATTATTCCAGAGCTGGTGTCCATCTGAATTCAAGAGGGCCCCACTGGGGTTCCAGTCATTTTCCCGTATTATCTCTGAGAGGGGCACACCCCAAATATCCCCATTTTTTTAAGAATAATATCAAGAGGCTCCCTTTCAATGAGGAAACACCGTGTGGCCTCCATGTCCCCTCTTTCTTTCCTTGACAGCCTTTCCTGCTGAAGAGCCCCAGCCTGGTGAGTGACCTCCTCCTCCTCGGCCTGGCAGAGGGACAGTCCCTCACCTGCTCCATCAGGAGTGGGAGGGCACCCCCGCCCACTCATATCCTGTAGGCTGGTGGCATATGGCCTCAGCATCAGGGTCTCCCCTTCTTTATAGGAAACTGCAGGCTATGGGTGGGCCAGTCGACTTCAGGCTGAAGCTCCAGCTTCATTTTACCTTTTCTCCATTTATTCTGCACACAATTATCTGATACTCTCCTGTGCTAGGCCCAGAGCCAGGCTCTAGGATGGAGAGACGAATCAGTCCCAGCTCCCCCAGCTGCCCACAGGCTGGTAGCGGGGCAGACCAATGAATGAGCCATTACAGTTTGGAGCACAGCATTCGGGGCTCCCAGCACGGGGGCTGGGCGGGTTGGGGGGAGGCCAGAGAGAGCCGAGTACTGGAGACAGGCCTGAAGTAGGTGTTTAATAACTGAGCAGAGCTGTCTCCTCCTGGTTGCAGGCCTAGAGGCAGAGATTAACCAGCCCCGGGGCTCCCTGGCCCCTGAGGGCAGCCCATGAAGCAGCTCCTAGGGGCAGTATCCCTCCCCGAGCCCCTCTGGGTGTCCCCCTCTCAGTCATTTCCCGTGTTCCTTCAGGAGGTGCCCTGCTCGCGTGCCCTTCCCCAGGGTCTCTGGCCCGGACAGGTCATCATAGTGAGGGGGCTGGTCTTGCCAGAGCCAAAGGAGTAAGTATGCAGAAGGTGGGGGGGGAGCAGGGGCATCTCTGTGCCAGGCACAAGCTTGATAAACATCGCCGCTTTAACCCCCAGCACCACTACTCAATCCCCATCTTCCCGATCAGGAAACAGAGGAACAGAGAGCAGAAGTAAGTTGCCCAAGGTCGCAGAGCTTGTGAAAGTCTGATCTGGGATTGGGTCCAGGGCTCTGGTGCCTTTGTGGTACCAGCAGCTCCCACCCTGGGAGTATTTTCCCTTCCTGTGCATGTGGTCAGGCCAACCAGCCTCTCACCGCAGGTCCCAGCTGGAGCCTCAGGAAAGGCCCTTTAAAGGCACAGGCTGAGACCCAGAGAGAGGATGTGACCTCCCACAGTGCCCTGGTTTAGGAAACACAGCCAGGCGACCCCAGAGAAGAGGCCCAGTGCTGGGAGGTGGGGACTTGGAGGGACGCAGTAACCAAGTGGATGCTTCCTGACTTCTCCCATAGGGGGTGCTCATGCTCCATTTCCCAAACCTGCGGATTCCAAGCCAGTTAGACGTGTCTTTCTCGTTCCCTTTGTTTCTTTCCTTTTCCTTCTTTCCTTTCCTTCTTCCCCTCCATCCTTCCTTCCCTCCTCCCTTCCTTCCTTCTGGAATTGATTTGGATTTCATGACTTTCCTGGGCCAGATTTCCTGGGTTTGACTTCTGCTGAGGACACTTAAAACCTGTGCAACTTCACAGCAGTTACTTTTCCTTTCTGTGCCTTAGTTTCCTTGTCTGTAAAAAGGGATAAAAATAGTGCCAGCTTCAGGGATGGTGTAAATACGGAGAATTGTGCCAGGCACATAGCAAGTGGTCCACAAATGTGGTGATATCAGAATTCTTTTGGCGGAGGGCCAGGGAAGTAAGGCTAGTGCCCTATGTTCTCCCTGCCCTACCCACTTCTGTTTTGTTTTGTTTTGTTTGCGGTACGTGGGCCTCTCACTGTTGTGGCCTCTCCCATTGTGGAGCACAGGCTCTGGACACGCAGGCTCAGCGGCCATGGCTCACGGGCCCAGCCGCTCCGCGGCATGTGGGATCTTTCCGGACCGGGGCACGAACCCGTGTCCCCTGCACCGGCAGGCAGACTCTCAACCGCTGCGCCACCAGGGAAGCCCTGTTTTTGTTTTTGTTTTTGTTTTTGAAGTCACTGACCTCGTTAACCCTTGCCCTGCATGCTCTTGATCAGGCCTGTGAATTATGGGCAGGCGTGCAGCACAGCCCTGGGTAGCATGAGCCTCCAAAGCCGGGCATGACTGGATTGGGTTAAAAACTGTGGTCTTGGGCAAGTCACTACACCTCTCTTAGCCTAGAGTGCTGAGTTCCCCCATCAGAAAAAAAGGAGAAAGATAATCCCAGGGAAAATGGGAAAATGAAAAAGTTCCCAGTGAAGGAAAGAACCCCCACTCCTCCCCAAGCTTGGAGACAGGAGACCAGGTGCTTATCTTAGCTCAATTCACATGGTTATTATTAGTGACACAGCGAATTATTTTACTGCTCTCTCTCAAGGGCCATGAATTCACGTGTCCTCAGAGGCCAGGCAGGTCACATAAATAGCGAGGCACAAGGTTGGGAATGTGGTGAAGTGGAAAGAATATTTCCGTAGATCTTCTGATGCCAGATCTTCTAATTATTTAAAAGAGAAGCTGAAAGCTATCTTTTATATAAACTTTCTCAAGTTTTGAAAATGGTGTTACTTTAAAGTTGAAGAATACTGTGGACCAGCCAGAACATTTCTACAGGTTAAGTCAGCCCTGGGCCACCGACATCAAGGCTTAGCACCGCACCTGGCACTTAGCAAGGCTTCAAGCCCCTTCTCCGGCCCCTTTCTGCAGTTTCACGCTCAGTTTGCTGGACAAGGCCGCCCACGTTCCTGTGACGCTCAGAGCTTCCTTCGCCGACAGAACTCTGGCCTGGGTCTCCCGCTGGGGCCGGAAGAAACTGATCTTGGCCCCCTTCCTCTTCTACCCGCAGCGATTCTTCGAGGTGGGTCGGAGCCAATATGCCTGGTCCCTCTGGGGTGGAGTGTAGAGCTGCATTCCCATCCGGGAGACTGGGGGTGTGTCGGGGGGGCAGGGAAGCCAGTGCCCGCTGGGGCAGAGGAGATCTGGGCTGGGGATCCCATGCCCAGAACCCCCTCTTTAATTAATCAGGGGGGGCCTTGGCCTCAGCATTATCAAAAAGCCCCCCTAATGACTCCAGTGTGCCACTGAGGTTGAGACCACTCGTCCAGGGAGAGCAACGACCCCTTTTACAGATGGTGAAACTGAGGCCAAGTCCTGGGCAGATCCTTGTGGAGGGGCTGATGATGAGCTGGGCCCCTAGTCCTGGTCTTTCCCACCACTGGGTGCCCCATGGGTCCAGTCTTTGTGTCCTTGCCAGGTGGGGCATCAGGCAGGCAAGGGACGGTCTGGAAGCCTGCAGAACCCCATGCCCTCCTTTCCCAGGTTCTGCTCCTATGCCAAGAGGGAGAGCTGAAGCTGGCGCTCAGTGGGCAGGGCGTGGGGGCCACCAGCCTGGGCCAGCAGGCCCTGGAGCGGCTGCGGGAGCTGCGAATCAGTGGTAGCGTCCAGCTCTACTGCGTCCACTACTGAGGAAGGATCCAGAGGGCCCAGCCGGAGAAGAAGAGGGCCAGCCTATAGCCGGGGCCCCACCAGATGGCCCCACTCTCCTACCCTCATTAAAATCTCCACCTGTCAACACGGTGTCAGGCCTGGCTCACTTCTGGAACCAGGAGCCTGAGTCTGCAGGTGCTTTGGACCCCACAGCAGAAAGAGGGCACAAGAGTGTGAAGGCTCCGGAAACTCTGCAGTTCCCTCCACCAGGAGCCTGGGATTTGGCTCTGCCTTCCTTCAGGGCCTAGACAAGGAGGCAGGCTTTGTAGCCTAATGAAGGTACTCCAAAATACAGCGGCTTTAAACATTTAGATGTTTATTTCCTTCTCATCTAAACAGAAAAATCGTCCAGGTCAGTGACCTTCTGGGTCATCCTAGTCGTCATCCCACCACCCCCAGGGCATCAGCATCACCTGCATGGCAGAAGCTCAGTAGCCACCATATCTAGGTTTCAACCACTGAGAAGGCAAATAGAGAATATGGACAAGGCCCATCTGATGTCATAAGCCCAGACCTGGGATTAGCACATGCTATTTACACTCACATCTCATTGGCAAGTACTCAGTCACGCAGCCACATTATCTGCAAGGGAGGCTGGAAGTGTCCTCCATGGGATGACCACGTGCCTGGCCATAGTTCTACTGCTGTGATTCCTGGAGTATTTGGTTTTATTTATATTACACCATCTTATTTTGTGTTTTCTATTTACCGCTGCTATTTTTCGTCATATTTTCAGCTCTCTTACTTGCTATTGGATTGATAAAGTCAGTCTTCTTTAACACCCTCCCCCTTTTTTTTCTTATGCTAATTTGGAAGTTGTAAATTCCATTTTATACTTCTAGTGGTTATCCTTACTTTTTATTTTATTTTTTAGTTAACACAATAAAATTGACTTTTGGGGGTGGGTAAAATTCTGAGTTTTAACATATATGTAGATCTGTGTGGCCACTACCACAATCAAGATACATAACAACTCCACCATTCCAAAAAATTCCCTGGTGTTACTTCTGTGTAACTGCACATCCTCCACCCCCTCCCTTAACCCCCAGCAACCCCCTGATCTGCTCTCCATTACTATATTTTGTGTTTTTGAGAATGTCATATAAATGGAATCAGGTAGGATGGGACCTTTTGAAACTGATTTCTTTCAATCAGCATTACCCTTTGGAAGTTAATCTAAGTTGCTGTATGTCAGTGACCCATTCCTGTTTATTACTCAGTAGTATTCTGTTGTACCACAATTGACCCACTGAAGAACATTTGGGTGGTTTTCAGTTTTTGACAATGAATAGAGCAGCTAAAATCATTTGTATACAAGTCTTTGTATGAATGTAACTTTTCATTTCTCTTGGGTTAATACTACTAGTGAGATTGATGGATCATATGGTAAATGCATGTTTAACTTTATAAGAAACTGTCACAATTTTCCAGAGTTCTTTCAGAGTAGTTTTGGGAATTTTGCTTTCCCACCAGCAATCTATGAGATTTCCAGTTGTTGTGCATGCTCATCAATACTCATAATTGTCGGGGTTTTTTTCTTTGCGGTACGCGGGCCTCTCACTGCTGTGGCCTCTCCCGTTGCGGAGCACAGGCTCCAGACGCGCAGACCCAGTGGCCATGGCTCATGGACCCAGCCGCTCCACGGCATGTGGGACCCCCCGGACCGGGCACGAACCCGTGTCCCCTGCATCGGCAGGCAGACTCCCAATCACTGCGCCACCAGGGAAGCCCTGTCGGTATTTTTTTTGTTAGCCATCTTCATTGGTGTGTAGAGGTATCTCATTGTGGCTTTAATTTGTATTTGCCTAGTGGCTAAAGATGTTGAGCATCTTTTTATGTGCTAATTTTCCATCTGTGTATTCTCTCTGGTGCAGTGCCTGTTCAGATCTTTTCTCCATTTTTAATTGAGTTGTTTGTTTTCTTATCATTGACTTTTAAGAGTTTCTTTATATAGGCTGGATAAATGTCCTTTGTCAAATATGTGATCTGTAAGTAATTTCTCCCAGTCTTAGCTTATCTTTTCATTCTCTAAACAGTTTCTTTCACAGAGCAAAAGTTTTTAATTTTGATAAAGTCCAATTCATCAATTTTTTCTTGAATTGTATTTTTGGTGTCATATCTAAGAAGTTTTTGCCTAATGAAGATTTTCTCCTTTGTTTTCTTCTAAAAGTTTTATACTTCATAGTTCACATATAGATCTATGATCCCTTTTAAATTAATTGTTAATTATGTTGTGCAGTTTAGGTTGAAGTTTTATGAGGTTTCTTTTGGTTTGGTTTGGTTTGGTTTTTGCATTTGGATGTCCAATTATTCCAGTAACATTTTTGAAAAGACTATCTATCCTCTGTTGAAGTGCTTTTGCCACTTTGTCAAAAATCAATTGGCCAGGTCTTCCCTGGTGGTGCAGTGGTTGAGAGTCTGCCTGCCGATGCAGGGGATACGGGTTCGTGCCCCGGTCCGGGAAGATCCCACATGCCGTGGAGCGGCTAGGCTCGTGAGCCATGGCCGCTGAGCCTGCGCATCCGGGAGCCTGTGCTCCGCAACGGGAGAGGCCACAACAGTGAGAGGCCCACGTACGGCAAAAAAAAAAAAAAAAAAAAAAAAAAAAAATATATATATATATATATATATATATATATATATATATATATATATATATATATATATATATATAGTTTATGCCGAATACCAAGTTTCCTTCTGGGAATCTAGAATTTTGGTACATGCTAGGCAGAGGGTGACTATATTACTTACCCTTTATAAAAGCCTGAATTTCTAGACTCAAAAAACTTCCCTGGTAGACAACACTGCACATGGCACAACTCATCAATGGAAAAGAACACAATTCAATGTGCACACGTTCATGCTTCCAAGCTCAAGGGATGATATTTAGACAGAAAATCCTTCCCTGCTTGCGGGGGCCAGATGGATCACGTTCTCATCTCGTAGCCACTTTGAAAAATCTCAACCAGGTCTCCAGGTGTAGTGTTTGGCCTGCCTGCCCTAGAACAGCCAGATGTACATGAACCTGAGCCCCACCGCCCAGAGAGTGGCTTCTTTCGGGGAAAGGGGGGATGCTTCAGCTTCATCAACTGGTGGGAAACTCAGAAAGTGCAAGCAGTTGTCTCGGCTGGCACCCTCACCACCCCCCCTGCCTACTGAGACATGGGAAAGGAGGGAGGTTCCAGGGACTGTGCTGGCTGAGTACACGTTCATTCAGATGTGCCTTCGCATGCCCAGGGCTGTGTGGATGTGTTTCTGCACATGTGTACTCATGACATGGTATGTACAGCATCTTTCCAACATGTCCAAGAGCCAGGCCCACCCAGGACAGCACTGAGCAATCAGTCTTGGTCCCTGCCCTTCTTGCACACTGACCCTCGAGCCCAGCACCCCCTGCGCGTGGTGTTCAGGGTCACATTAGGCCCCCCACTTAGATCCCCTCCTGGCCTCAGGATGCCCTTCTCTCAGAGCTGATGTCCTGAAGATGCAAGTTGAAGGATCTTAATGTGACCCAACAGGCAATTTGGCCAGGGACCAGGACCTTGTGGGATCACACAGCTGTCTGCAGTGGGGTGGACACCTGCCATGTGGCCCTCAAGGGCGGTGACTTGTTCAAGGTCACCTGTGTGAAGAGTTCGAGCTGGGTCTTTCCTCTGCCCACATCTCTCACTAGGCACCCCACGGTCCTGACTTTCTTCCCTTCCTCACCCCATTCCTCACAGTCCATGTTCCACCCCAAGGCACCCCAGCTGCAAGAACTATTACTTTTTCTATTCCCTCTACATTCCTGATCTGGGGAATGACATCCCCCCTTCCAACCCCTCCCCCAGGTTTCCCAGTCCCAAAAGAGGACCATCCCAAGTCTTCCATCTCCCGGGCCTCCCTGGTGGTGCAGTGGTTGAGAGTCTGCCTGCCGATGCAGGGGACACGGGTTCGTGCCCTGGTCCGGGAAGATCCCACATGCCGCGGAGCGGCTGGGCCCGTGAGCCATGGCCGCTGAGCCTGCGCGTCCGGAGCCAAAAAAAAAAAAAAAAAGATACCAAGTCTTCCATCTCCCTAGCACATCCTTTCCCTCTGCCCCTCCTTCACCCCAACCCCTGCCACCTGCATCCAATCACGAAGTCCGGTCAGTGCCAACCCTGGAAGTTTCTCCTGAATTCACTGCCTCGTCCATCTCCCATCCACTGACTTGGTCCAGGGCAGCCCCGTCCCTGCCTCTGTGACCCCCTCGGCCCCCTCACTGCCCACCCCCGCTCCCATCACTCCACATCCAGTCTCCCCAAGACCCTCTGTGACCTGCCTCCTAAGAGCACGTCTGCCCATGACCGTCCTCTGACCTCAGAGCACAGGGCAGGTCCTTTGGGCAGCTCACAGCCCTTCCTGACCTGCCCTCCTCACCTCTCCTCGCCCTCCCTGCTCCACCCAGGCTGACTGGATGACTTGCCCTTTCCCTGACCCACTGCTTGTCGTTGCCTCTGCTCCTGTGCACATCCAGTTCTCTCTGACCCCACACCCTGCCCCATACCCCCCTTCCTCTTCTCCCCCATCAGACCCCCCACATCTGAGAAGCTGCCCTGCAGGCCCCAGCCTGGTCAGCTGCCACCCTCTGGGTCCCCAGGCGCCCAGGACCTCCCCGTCTCCCCCATGGTTGTGTCGTGCTGTGATTCCCTGTTCCTGTCTCACCCCTCTGGACTTGGATCTCCATTCAGGCAGGATTCTGTGTGCTCGTCCCTCCCCCTCTGCATCTCCAGCATCCACTGAGGGGCTTGGCTTGGGACAGGAGCAAAGCAATTGTGCACGCAAGAGGGCTGGAGGCTCCGCGGGGCCAGGACTCCTGCTCAGCTCCTCTGCTGTCTCATCCCAAGGCACCTTGTCAGCCAGGGCAGGGCCAGAGATGGTCTCCATCTGGAGGACATGTAAGGACTATTCACTCTATCCCTAAATGTCCCCAGATGTCTAAGACCATGGCCAGGGCACTGTCAATAGCAATGCTGAGCTGAAGTCTACCCTTGGCCCCCATCTGGATGAAGAAACAGGATGGTCACTAGGGGTGGGGAAGTTCCCTTCTGGAACTAGGCCAGACAACTGCCTTTTTTTAAGATGATGATACATGCCTTCCTGGAATTGTCCCGTTTCCTGGAATAAATGTACGAACGCAGCTTATCTTTTTCAGCTGCATACCACTGAGCTGAATCCAACCCCGCCTAGAACTTCAATCACACAGAAAATCAACGCTGCTGGATATTGCACAGCTTAAACTAGAATGGTCTTGAACTGTGAGGAAAAGACTGTGAAAGGAAAAGGGGGACAGAGGTGCTGTTTGGGGGCTGAGAAGGGTCTAAACCCTCACCAGCAGCAGAGGGAGGAAAGACAGGGATTAGTTCACCTCCCAGAGACCCAAGGTTTCCCCCATAGACTCAGTATCGAGGCTCCTCTGTGAACTGGGCGTGAGCAAGCTGGACCCCAAGACCCAGACAGACACAGCTTCTAGAACAAGGACCAGATCCCCGCATGTATCACTCACAGTGCCTCCCCCTCCCCATGTGCCAGACATGTAGTCTGTGGTCACAGAAAGGAAATATCCACTCTGCAAAGACGTCATAGTCCCCCAGGGAAAAGAGGCTCTTATGTAATAACAGAATCCTTATACAAGTTTGCAAAATAGCAGCTGGTGCCCACTGTTCCCAAGCCCAGGAAAGGGAAGTGAGGGAGCCAATCCACTACGGATTTTCCCTCATCAATCAAGAGGACATAGCGTAGACATCATGGAGCCCAGGCTGAGTGTGCTCTCCTGCCCGGCCTTCTAGATGGACTGCAGCGCCTCACTCTTGGTTTCATCTGCACTGCTCAGTCTATGATTCACTGACCAAACTTTGATCAAAACTCCAAAGCCTGAGAAGGGGACCACAGTATGCAGTTGGCCCATCACACACAGAAGCAGGAAATTAAATTTATGTTCACATAAATACCTGGACACAATTGTTCATGGCAGCTTTATTTGTAATAGCCAAAAACTAAAAACAACCAAAATTATCTTACAACAAGTGAACTGTTAAACAAACAGTGATACAGCCATATCAAGGAATATTACTCAGCAATAAAAAAGAAACAAACTGTTGATGCAGGCAACAACTTGGATGGATATCGAGGGAAATATGTTGAGTGAAAAAAGCCGATCCCAAAACTTCACATGTGTGATTTTATTTATACAGCATTCTCAAGAAAGACAAAATTATAAAGGACAGATAAGCGTTTTCCAGGGGTTAGCAATGGTAGGAGGGAGAGGAAGAGCTGAGGTAGCTTGAGGGAGAGCTTTGTCGTAACGGAACCGTCTGTCTCCTGGTGGTTATGGCGGTTACATGAATCTATACATGTGATAAAATGACATAAAACTGTACACACACTTGTACCGATGACAATTTCCTGGTTCTGATATTGTACTATAGTTTTGTTCGATGTAACTATTGGGGGAAACTGGCCGAAGATAACAGGACCTCTCTGTATTATCTTTGCAACTTCCTGTGAATCTCTGAACTATTTTCAAAAGGGTTTGTAGCCACTGGACAGCAACAAAGATCCTTGATAGAAGGGACGTGATGGAGGCAAGGCTCACGTGCGCCCAGACTTATGCCTGAGGGTATTTCCCAAACCTTGGTGCAGGTAAACAGAGTCAGACGTAGACTGACAGTCTCATTAAGTGCAGGAAGCAGATCAGAGTTCAGGGATTTTCTAAGACCACTGGGATTCAAGGAGCAGGGTACCAGAGAACAGGGAGCTGCAGAGAAAGAGGCCCCCAAAACTGCATAAAAATGTCCCTTGGAAGAGTGAATGTGAATGTAAACTATAGATTTCAGGTGATAATTATGTGTCAATGTGGGTTCATCGATTATAACGATAATATAATACCTAGAGCAACCACCAAAAAAATCTACAAAACCACTGTAGATAATAGAATTCTAAAAACGTTCAGGTAAGACATACAAAGGCAAGAAAAGTGAAGCAGAAGAACAAAAGCAGAAGGAACAAAGAAAGTGTTCAAAACAGTGTAATGGCAGACCGATGCCCCTAACGTATCAACAATTACATAAAATACAAATGGTTTAATAAATCAATTAAAAGAGAGATCGAGGGCTTCCCTGGTGGCGCAGTGGTTGAGAGTGTGCCTGCCGGTGCAGGGGACACGGGTTCGTGCCCCGGTCCGGGAAGATCCCACATGCCACAGAGCGGCTGGGCCCGTGAGCCATGGCCACTGAGCCTGCGCGACCGGAGCCTGTGCTCCGCAGCGGGAGAGGCCACAGCAGTGAGAGGCCCGCGTACCGCAAAAAAAAAAAAAAAAAAAAAGAGAGATCGATAGAACGGATTTTAAAAAAAGCATGTTGTCTACAAGGAACTCATTTCAAGTATTGATATAATGATATGTGCAGGTCAAAAGTAAACAGAAAGAAAAATATACACACACAAACATTACTCAGAAGAGAGCAGGGAGACCATAATAATATCAGAAAAAGTAGAAAAATGACCAGGGACAGAGAGGAACATTTTATAATAATACAGGGGTCAATCCACCAAGAATATTTAGCAATTGCAAATATGAATGTACCAAACAACAGAGCTTCAAATACATGAGGTGAAAACTGATTGAGGTGAAAGAGGAAATATATTTCTTATAGTGCAAGAGTGCTGGCAATGAATTCTCCTAAGTGTTATTTATCAGAATACATTTTTCTTTCACTTTTGCTCTTGAAAAATATTTTAGCTGGATACATACTCTGATTTCTCATTTTATTTTTCATCACTGTACAGATGTTTAATTGTCTTCTGGCTTATTCTGTTTCTGGTGATAAACTGTTCTACTGTTTTTAATGTGTCTTTTTTCTCTAGCTGATTCTAAGACTTTTCTCTTTAACATTGCTTTTCAACAATTTGGTTATGTTGTGCCTTTGTGTGATTTTCTTCATTTTTATCCTGCTTGGGATTTGTTGAACTTTGAAAACTTTGAATTTATATTTTTCCTCAGATTTGTAAAATGATTGGGTCCTTGGTGGCCTTGGTGAGCTGCTGAACTGAACCTGAGTCACCTGCCTCTGTCTTTTTGTTACGGAGACAGTGACTATCCAGGCTGTCAAAACCCCTTTTAGTTAAGTTTTGCTTCTTGCAGCCAAATGTGTCCTACAGGGGGAGATGAACTCCTGGGATCCATGTGCTCCAAGGCACCCACCCCCTGAAGGCTTGCCCTGTGGAGTGAAGCACCCCATTTGGCCTCTCCCATGGCTTCCGACCTAATATTTCCTGGAGTTTTTATGATGGCCTAGGTAAGTGCACTCGGGGTTGGCACCTCTGTGCCTCTAAATGCCCCCCTTCCTGGAGTAGGAATAGTTGTCCAGGTTTTTGTTGAAAGACACCTTGGTTTTCTCAAGCAGGAGCAGATTATAAGGTCTCCCTCCTACTCTGACTGCTTTTAGGTGGCTTTAAAGCCTCGGTGATTCTATGTTTTGATGTAGGTAACTACTGACGTTTCCAATTAGAGCAAATCTTTAGTCTCCCTTAAAAAAAAAGTTTAGTGTTTAAAGCTTTTCAACAGTGTCAGAAGGAAAGTGAAAGCAAAATTCTTAACTTTAGGGCTTTCCTGGTGGCGCAGTGGTTGAGAGTCCGCCTGCCGATGCAGGGCACACGGGTTCTTGCCCCGGTCCAGGAAGATCCCACATGCCGTGGAGCGGCTGGGCCCGTGAGCCATGGCCGCTGAGCCTGCGCGTCCGGAGCCTGTGCTCCGCAATGGGAGAGGCCACAACAGTGAGAGGCCAGCGTACCGCAAAAAAAATAATAAAAAAATCTTAACTTTAACATAAAACTGGGTTCAGGAACCCCAGACACAGCCCTGGCCTGCAGATGGCTTCGGTAAGTGCCCTGAAAGTTCCCATCACTGACTTTGTGGTGAGAGGGCAGCTCCGCTCGTATTAAGGCCTCAGTCTGGCTGCCAGAGCCTGTCTTGAGAAGGCTTTCATGCGAAAATATATTTGGTGTTTGAAAGTCCCTTTTCCTGTAGGACCGTGAGGTCTTTGGGCAGAGAGAGCCTCCTCTCTGCCTCCAGCGCAGTGAGGGGCAGGGACCTCCGCGGGGAGGAGCGGCGGGTGCTGTGGGCGACGTGGGGGAGAAGCTGGGGGGGTGTCGGGGGTGAGGGGGGGACCCTGGGACTTGGGGAGTGAGCGCATCCCACCTATTCTGCCTCAGCCACTGACTGGAGTTCGGTGCCTCCTCCATCCCCCAAGGCATTTGTCCTGCCCTAGAAAGCGCATTTGCATTTCTGTATTCTGACTCTGAAATCTCCCCTCCCAAGTAGCCCAATGTTTCTGAATTAGGGAAGTTTCAGTGGGCGGCTGGCTCCTTTCCCGGTGTGCAGCTGGGAAGGAACAAGCCAGACCCCTCCCATTACTGAAAACCAACCAGGTCCGGGAAGAGGTGTCTCAGATTTCACAGGAAGGGGGAAGGGTGCAGCAGCTAGCCTTGCTCTGTGCTGCTCTGTGCCTACATCCTGCTCCATTTCCTTTCCAAGTAGAGACACAGCTGAAGTCTTGCCTTTCCACTGGCTGCTGTTGTCAGTGCCCTGGCCATGGTCTTAGACATCTGGGGACATCTAGGGATGGATTGAATAGTCCTTACATGTTCTCCGACGAGGACCGTGTCTGGCCCGGCCCTGGCTGACGGGGCGCCTTGGGGTGAGAGAGCAGAGAAACTGGGCAGGAATCTTGGCCCCTTCAGCCTCCAGCCCTCCTGCCTGCACAACTGCTTTGCTCCTGTTCCAAGCCAGGCCCTTCACTGGATGCTGGAGATGCGGGAAGGGAGGGACGAGCACATAGGATCCTGCCTGAGATCTAGTCCTCACCCCTCTGGGACTACCAGATGGAATGACACTATCTTTCTATGCCCAGATTGTCCATGGCTTAGCTGCCCCTGGGTTGAATGCTGAAAATTAGCCACCTCAATTGTTAGGTCAGTGAAACTACTCTGTATGATACTATAATGGTAGATACATGTCATTATACGTGTCCAAATCCGTAGAACGTACAACACCAAGAGTGACCCGTAAGGTAAACTATGGACTCTGGGTGTTTATGATGTGTCTATGTAGATTCATCAGCTGTAACCAAATGTACCATTCTGGCCTGGCATGCTGATAACGGGGGAGGCTCTGCATGCTGTGGGCGTGGACAGGGGATGAACGGAAATCTCTGTACCTTCTTCTCAGTTTTGCTGTGAATCTAAACTGCTCTTACAAAATAAAGTTGTTTTGTTTTTTTTTTGTTTTTTTTAAATTAGCTGCCTCAGACTATTCCTCTGCTAATTCCCGGCATGTGCTGGGTGTGGTCTCAGAAGGGCCCGATCCCCATGTGCTCCTGCTTCCTCAGTGGCCTCTGCCACCAGGGACCCTCCTGAACGGCCACTCTATCTGACCATCCTCCATGGTGTCACCACAGCCACTACCACTCTGGCTTGAGGATTAGGGACATCACGCTCCCCTGGGCTCTACCTTCCCAAGCCTGCAAGAGCTGGTGTGTCCCTTGATCCCCAAGTACAGTGGAGACCAGGCTGGAACAATTCCCAAGACTCCTCTGGAAGCTCAGGGCTATAAGAAGTCTGAAGAACAAGGAGAGTCACTTACAATTGCTGCTTATCAAATGGGGTCCTGCTCAGATCCCCAGGCTGAAATGTCAGCCTCCATTTGAGGGTTCCAGAAAGGTCTGTGCCTACCTTGCTTCAGGGCTCCCTTTGGCTCAGTGGGCCCTGCTGCTCTATGCAGAGCCCAGGCCCAATAACCAGATGAAGGAGAGAGAGGAGGAGGCCTTCTCATTTCTTACACTCTAAGGCTCCCCTCCCCAGACCTTATTTCCGGTCCAGGATCTATGGTTCCAGAGTCATGGACAGTGTGTGCTTGGTCTGCATGACCAGGTCACATTCCCATTAAGAGTCTCAAGTGTCCATGTATCTGCTCTTTTTGGGGATTCTCACAGTTAACAATTGAACACTGATCCATGTGGTTATTTTACTAATATCCCACTCCCCGCTACAGCTACAGGGGTCCCAAGAGCTGGGACTGTCTACGCTTGTTACCCTCAGACCGCAGCATCAGTCACAATGTCTGGCCTACTATAGGTGCTCAATAAACAGTTGTTTCCTTTATTAATAAATTTACTAACCAATACCTTAAAAACACAACTATTCCCTGCAATTGTGAGAAAAAATTTGATATGAAAAATTTAAAAATTGAAGCCATCATTATACAGGTTACCATCCACCAGATGTGTGTTGCTGTGAAGCTTAAAAATGTGCTGGACTGGTTCCAGGGCCCTGCCCTCTGGACTGACTTCCATGAACTGGATTCCACTAAACTGTGAAAAGTATATATGTACATATAAGTAATAAAAAGCATGCTTTTTTGTTTCATAATAAACTCATAAAATGGCTGAGCTATCTCTGGACAATCCTTGGTCTCAGCAAAACTTGTTTTTAGGACTATAACTTGCTTTCAAGAGCGTGCATATATTCCACAGCCTGATTTTTACGCCAAGAAAAGTTTAAGGACATGGTGATTGGTGCTGGAGAAATAGGAACCTTGGGGTCTGCATGGTATGACTAGGGTTGCCCTTCTGACGTCATTCTGTCACTTTTGTAAGACAGCATGTCTGTCCCCACTCTGGGGACTGTGGGACAGCTGGCAGGTCACAGGGAAGTCCTCGATGGTGCCCCTCCTGCCTTGTGGATGGCTGGGTGTTTCCCTCTGTGTGCATCCACCAGAATCACCAGAGTGTTCTTTTTTTTTTTTTTTCCCATGGAAAAGCATTTGATTTTAAATATAGCAGTGTGTACATGTCACTCCCAAACTCCCACTCTATCCCTCCCCCCAACCCTTCCCCACAGGTAACCATAAGTTTGTTCTCTAAGTCAGAGAATCACCAGAATATTCCGAAGGTTGCTGAGATTTGAGTCAACAGGGACATAGGAGGAGCATGGGAACTCTCAGGGCTGCCAGCTGACTGGGCGAACCACAGAGCCATCCTCCAGGGTGAGACCCTATGCTCCCTGGAGTTGGAGGACGGGTCCCTGGGGGAGTCACTTGCCAGGGTGACAGGAGTGCTGAGGCCATCTGGAGATCCATGGCAGTCTCGCCTGCTGCAGGGAAAGGACCATTGTCCTCATGGCCAGGTCACATGGAGAGCTGCCAAGGTCATCACCAGACACAGCCATCAGTTTCCCTGCAGGTTTTGGAGGAAGGCCCCCAAGCCTGGGGCCTGAATTTGCCATACTGAATTCAGTTTTCAGCATTTTGTCCCATTCAAGGTGCTGTCCCAAACAACATTTGCATTCAATCTCTTTTAAAGCATTTTAGTAAAAATTAGTCCTGCCATGGCTTTCAGCTCTCTGGGAGGGCATGGAAGAAATGGAGCTTGGGATGGGTAAGTCTTGGTGTGAGTGTGTTTGTGTGAGAGGGCATGTATAGGTGGGACCCTGGGTTGTTGGCTGGTGCCGGGGGTGGCCGCGGTGGATGGGCTCTTTGGAATAAGTGGTCAGAGTGGGAATGGGGGAAGCAGTAGGAGGTCAGGAGAGGGATGCTGAAGTGGGACGTGGGGGACTTGCAAACGAAGGCCAAGAGGGTCAGCTTTCCTGGGCTCTTTGGGAAGGCATGGGAGGCAGAGGGCTCTGTGCCCAACCTCAGGGCAGATGTTGCCACCATCAGACTACTCTCTCCACACCCTTCCTCTTGGTTTTGCTCTCTGGGCAGCTCTAGCCAGCCTCTTTCTTTGAGATTTTCCAGAAAAGAGTCATGCTCGGTCCTATACACATTCTCCTGCTGCTTGAAAAAAAAAAGGGACAGAAGCTAGGGTCTCCCAAGAATTCCCCAGGTTCTGCGAGCTCTCTAAGCAGGAAACCACACCCTGGGGCAGTAGGCTGGCACCATGTCTGAAAGAGGTGGCTGCTCTTACCCATCTTTAACTCTAATCAAGAGATGTTTTTCAAATTAGCAAACTGAGTGCTGGAACTGGTTTTTCCTTGGAAAAATTAAGGACTTAATAATCAGGATAACAGGGGCTAGACAAGATCTCTCATTGGTGAAATGAGTGCCATTCAGGAGATGTACGCTGGCTAAAATATGTTAGAGCCACTCTCCACCCTGGCAGGTGCAGAGCGTGAGAGAGGAAACTATTTTTCTAGGGGTGGAGCTTGATCCCCAGCGTGCCTGTGCCGGGCTCTGGATTGGATTCTGGTTGCCTGATGCTATCTGGGCACCCGAATCCTGCTTTGAGTGAGCCTGTCATGCAACGTGTGGTCACAGCCCCTGAAAGAACGAGGGCCGTGTCTTCATTCTGCCTTCAGAACAGGCTGGACGGACGGCTCAGTGCTTCTTTGGTGAACACATGTTTAATAAATGCCTATGTGTGTGAGGGAATTTGGTCTGAGATTTGCTTTCATCATAACCTGAGGGGGAGGCTTGGGAGAGTAGCTAACATGAGCTCATGTGAACGTTCCAGTGGTTTCCTCTATTGACCAAACAGAAGCCCAAGAGCTGTGCCTAAGCTGATAGCTCAGCTGGATTTGCTCAGAGAACCGGTTCTGCACTCACAGTGGGCCCCTCACAGGTGCTGGAGCTGTTCCTCTTCACTCTGTGGGCCCTCAGCGCAGACAGGACATCTGGCCCGGTGAGGGGTGGAGGTGGAGGGGAAAGAGCCCTCTTCTCTCTCACTGCTCCTGATGGCTTCTAAAGAAACAGGCATTTGAGGGCTTCCCTGGTGGTGCAGTGGTTGAGAGTCCGCCTGCCGATGCAGGGGACACGGGTTCGTGCCCCCGTCCGGGAAGATCCCACATGCCGCGGAGCAGCTGGGCCCGTGAGCCATGGCCGCTGGGCCTGCGCGTCTGGAGCCTGTGCTCCGCAACGGGAGAGGCCACAACAGTGAGAGGCCTGCGTACCGCAAAAAAAAAAAAAAAAGAAAAAAAGAAAGAAAGAAACAGACATTTGAGACATGAAAAAAAATAAATGAAAAGTTTGGATTCAAAGATTTTATTTTCCAAATAGTAGTGGTAGACTGGAGAATCAGATCTTATGAGAGATGTGAGCTCCAGTCTCTAATACCAGTCAATGAATGTCCCCTGGGACAAGACCCAGGACCTCAGCAGCTTTCCAGGGGCCAAAGCTTGGTGCTGGCCCTGCCCCCTCCCCTGGGTGCCCTGAACCAATCATGCTTGTCTCACCCACAAACCCCTCCGAGTGAAACTGCCTCTCCTGTCAGGTTTGAACTATGTGACCACGCTGCCTCCTGCAGAGCTGAGTGGCCTAGTGGGATCACCTGACCCAAGGACAGCCAATAGGTAGGCGGAGCTAGGATGTGGCGAGCTGAACCAATCAGATTCTCTCTCGGGCACCTGCACTGGGAGCCGCAAACAGCTTGAGAGATGGAAGTGAGTGGATGCAGGAAGAGTAGCCGCAAGAGGGCATGTGCAATCAGACCTTGTGGGAAGATGGCTAACCCAAGTGGTGAGAAAGCGGGAGCGGGGGCATGAAAGTAACAGGGCACATGAAAGATGTGGAGAGCAGAGGGGGGTCATAACGCTAATGGTTCCTGGAATCCAGAGAAACAGGGAGTTACTGGAGGAACTGGGAGCCAGCAGTCACTGGTGGCTGAGTCACGTGTGTGGTTGAGAATATTCAACACAATTCCAGCTGCTGAGGTCCCAGGCTCTGGCAGGCAGATGGTTCTGGTTCTTGTCCATCACAGGTGTGTCTCCCCTGCCCCTCCTGTACCCTCACACCATAAAAAGAACACAGCCCTCCAAGAGGAAACCTGAGAATAGCAGTGAACAGCCCAGACGCATCTCAGTGTAGCTGGGAAGGAGCCTGTATTAGTCAGCTCTGGTGCCATAACAACACACCACAGACTGGGTGGCTTAAACAACAGACATTTATTTCTCACAGTGCTGGAAGCTGGGAAGTTGAAGATCAAGGTGCTCCCAGATTCAGTTCCAGTGAAAACCCTCTTCCTGGCTAGCAGGTGGCTACCTTTCCACTGTGTCCTCACAAGGAGGAGAGGGAAAGAGAGAGCTCTGGTCTCTCTTCTTCTTATAAGGGCACTAATCCCATCATGGGGGCCTCCAACCTCATGACTTCATCTGAATGTAATTACCTGCCAAAGCCCATTTCCAAATCCCATCACATTGGAGGCTGGAGCTTCAACATGTATTTTGGGGGGACACATTCAGTCCATAGCAGAGCTGAACTGTGTCTTTAATAGAATTCACGCTAGTCTGCATTTCCCCAAAAAAACTCTTCCTGTGCTTTTATTTAGCTCCATTAAAATAAGCCTAAGGACTTCTCTGGTGGTCCAGGGGTTAAGACTTCGAGCTTCCACTGCATGGGGCACAGGTTCCATTCATGGTCGGGAAACTAAGGTGCCAGATGCCTCAGGGTGCGGCCAAAAAAAAAATTTTTTTTTTAAAGCCTAAAGGATGATGAAATAGTGAAATTAATAAAGCAAACTCCATGCCTGCTGGCTAAGTAAGATTCCTCTATACTAAATGGCTGCTGTCAGGACAATTCCTTGAACTTAACTGCTTTTCCTGCTTGCTTCTGGCTGGCAGGATCCCAATGAGCTGGCGGCCAGGCATCTACTTTCATGCCTACAGTCATGACCACATGAGTGACCTGCAGCCGAGGAGAAGGAGAGGTCACACTCACCCTCAGGAGTCCGACCACGGATATGTACGCCAAGAACCTTCAGCTCCGGAAAGACCCATCTGGCCCTTGTCCTCTTCAGAGCAACCACAGAGGAAACAAATATTGGCAGGGAAGGGAAACTCAATAGCCCTGTCTCCACCCCAGCCCAGGATGCCCAGCCACTGTCTGCTGAGGTTCCGGGGGCTCATTCTCTGTGTGGCCTCAAGCAAGTCCCTCCTCTTCTCACCTGCTTTTATCATGTATAAATTGAAGGAATTGGGCCTGGTGTTGTCCACCTTCTCCCAGCTCTAAATTCTCTGCTTCGCCTCTAAAGGGGACCCCGGCCTCCTGCCTCATCCAGGCTTCCGGGAAGCTGGAACGAGAAGGCCAGGTGATGGCGCCTGGAACCCTCAGGGAGGGGCCGATGGACCTGCTGGAAGCAGCAGGCCTCACAGGAAGCCTGCGGTGTATCGCCAATCTCTGAACAGCCGGTTCATCTAATGACCAGCTTCTAAATTCACTTGTGTGTGTGCGTTTAAACTTTAGTTCACCGGTTTGATTTTCTTTGCAAAAGGGCATTTTTAAAAGTCTCTGCCCCAGCTCACTCCAGCTATAGGAGCAGGGATGGGGGCAAAGAGACCCTCTTCTGAGTCAAAACCAGGAGGGGCAGTACCAAGCTTTGCCGGGGCTGCAGATCATAACGAGAAGGGGTGGGTGGAGGAAACAAGATCAACATAGGCATGAAAATATGTCGCCAAGAATGTATTCTTTTTCATGAGAAAAACACATTGTCTCCTCCATCTCCGCTCCCAGGGATCCCCCAACCCCGAGTCTCTCCTTCTGGGTTCATTTTCCCTTTTCTGCCCCTCAGCTCTGAGATGGGCTTCTTCCTTTCCCGGGTAGAGGGCGACCTCTCCTACATTGCTGTGAGGTACTTGGACAACAGCTGGGCAATTTCTTATGATAAACATTCACCTCCCATATGACCCCACAATTCTACTCTTAGGTGTTTACCCAAAATAAATTAAACTCTATGTTCATGCATACAAAACAAACCTGTATGGGAACATCTATAGTGGCTGTAATCATTATTGTCAAAAGTCAAAAACCACGCAAAGGTCCTTCAGGTGGTGAATGAACAAAGGGTGGGACGTCCAACCAACGGGATACCACTCAGCCGTGAAAAGGAACAAAGCCCTGTCACTACTATATTTTGCTACAATATAAATGAACCTCAAACGCATTCTGCTAAGTTAAAGAAACCAGACACAAAAGGCAACCTTCTGTATGATTCTGTTCTGGAAAAGGCAAAACTATAGGGACAGAAAAAAGATCACAGGAGCTGGGGGTTAGGGGTTGGTTGACAACAAAGGGACGTGGGGGAACTTTAGGGGTGAGGGAACTCTCCTATATCTGTATTGTGGTGATGGTTACACGGCTATATGTGTTTGCCAAAAGTCAAAGAACTGTATACTAAAAAGGGTAAATTTTACTGTTTGTAAATTGTTCCTCAATAAGCCTAATTTTTAAAAATGGATTTGAAAATAAACCTACATATTTACACATATGCATACATGTGTATACACACCTGCTGAACAGCTGTTTTAATGGTCACATAACGTGCCGTTAAATGCAGGTATCCAGCTCCCCGCTATTGAGTGGTTTCCCGGGTGGGGCATCTTCATTAATGCTGTGATGCCCCTGAAGGAAAGGGGGCTGGTCCAGCACCTGGCCCAGCGCTGCACCAGTGCCTCCCCGGGCCCTCCTTCAATCCATCCTTCCACTGCCCGGGAGGTAGGAATTCTCACCTGCTCTGCAGAGGGTGCAGCTGAACTAGCGAGGGGGAGTCACCTATGCAAGTGGCACAGTCAGCAGAAGACCCAGGATTCCACACTGGTTCTGTCTAGTCGGGAGGCCCACGCGCCTTCCCTTACGCGGTGCAGCCAGTTGTAAACTATTTGAAGGAAATAGCTGTTCCTCACTCTTGTTTGTCCCTCCAGAGCAGCTAATACGTAGGAGATTGGACCCATGAAGGGGTGCTTCCCAGGTACAGCAGGCTGCCTGGAGCTGAACCCCACTCTCTGACGGAATGAAGGTCAACAGTCTCTCCACGAGCTCACTGCTAACAAAGACTAGCCGTTGGTACACCCTGCGGGGGAGAGCACGATGCGTTCAGGAAACGGCGGTTGAGTGCCCGTTGTGCCAGGCACTGAAGTGAGAGCGCGCACACGATCGTACAGCTGTTCCCACTCTCCACCTCATCCCTGGTGCTTAAACCGAGCACCTGTCCTCACTTGAGGGAGCCAGACGGACCACACAGCCACATCCCAAAGAGAAGGCCCAGGACTCACAACCGAAAGCAGAAATCTCCAACCGGTCTCCCAGTCTCAGTCTCGGCTTGGCCTGAGACAGGAAAACCAGAGACAGGCAGAGGTGAGCCCTCACAGGGAACATTCTAGAACCTGACCCTCAAGGAGCCCCAGTCCAGCCTGCAGGCTTCCTGTGTTCATCACCTGTAGAAAACAGGGGGCCGGGAGCTCTCCTCGCACCGGGGAGAAGCCCCTCTCTTTCCTGAGATGGCTGGGCTGGAAAGGAGCTCTTCAGAGGACAAAGAAGAGAAGGACGGGGGTCCAGGAGGCTGTGTGGGTGGGCGTGCAGCATGGGAGTGGGTCAGAGTGATGTACACAAGCTGGGTGTGAGTGCTTTGTATGCACAGAGCATGTGTGTGTCAGCGAGTGAATCTCTGACTCCCAGGAGGTCTAAAATGTCTCCTAAAGGGCCACCCACCTCGTCCCCAGGCCCGTGTGTCTCTCGTGAGGGATGGAGCTCCAAATTGCACAGCTCAGCGTGCCAGATGCAGTGCTCAACACTTGACCCACTTTATCCATCACTCCTTGGAGTGAGAACTGTCACTGCCCCACTTGACAGATGAGGAGACTGAGTCCCAGGGAGGTAAGGTAACTTGCCAAAGATCCTTACCTACTGAGTAGAAGAGCGAGACTGAAACCTAGGCCTGAACATCTCCAACATTATGCCCTTAACGATCCCAGAACAGCCCAGGCAGTCCTGGGGCAGCTCAAGTCTGGGCTCCAGGCCAAGATCCGGGCTGGGGATCACAGTGCGGTTAGAGTTGGCAGTGGGGCAGTGCCCTTCTGGAGTTTACAAGAGCAGGAGGTAGGTGGCCCTGGTCACACTCAGAATGCGAGATACGCCCTTGACGCAGGAGTTCTATCTCAGGAACACTCTGAGGCCAGCCGGCACCCCACCTCCCCATGACTCAGCTAAGCCAGCTGCACCCAAGCAGGGGGCTGTGCTGCCGCAGGGGGGCAGAGAGGAGACATGGTTGAGAGCAAAGCCTTTGACTACAGAAGTCAAGACTCAACTTGGCCCAAGATGGGACAATTTGAACATCAAAAAGAATAACTACACATAGATGGAAAAAATCCAGTAATTGAAACCTGTGTGCTCATCATGATATTTTTTAAAAATCTGTCACCTTTGGAGGGTGCGAAAGACTCACCATGTCATTTGAAAATGTATTCACGTATTTCTTGTGGAATCAAAGAAATTGATTGTTTTTAAGGTAGGGCTTTGGAGTCAGACCCCCCTAAGTTCAGATGCCCGCTCCGCCTCTTGGGGAAGTCCCTTTACCGGGGCATCAGTGCCCTCAGTGCACACTTGGGGGAAATTATTCCTGCTTCACAGGGTCGTTGCACAGATTCGAGAAGAGCCTTTCTCGTGCTGCAGGCTGCAGTGAGCACTCAGGAAGTGTGGCTAGTTTTGAGCCACAAGGAAGAAGGAGCATGTGGGTGGAAGGAGGATGAAGGGATGGAGGGAAATGCAAAGGGCCGGTGATGTCTGGAGATGAGAGGGGGACAAGGACGCCTTCTGGCGGCCCCCACCAGGGCCCACCACTGTGAACCATTTCCCTGGTCACACCAACAAGGACAGTGGGACGGAGGAGGTGGGCCTGGGCACTGGGCAGAGGCTGCCCTCCCGAGCCCACCACTCCTGCCCCCTCAGGACGGCCCAGAGGAGCACTCCTCACCCCAGCCCCGCAGGCCTCAGCTTGTGCCCGTGCCCCTCTGTGCCAGAGCTGCAGACCAACAAGGAAACCCCCCAGAATCACCACCAACAGAGCTACTTTCAAAATAAAAGCTTATTGTAAGTTTGGGCTTCCCTGGTGGCGCAGTGGTTGAGAGTCCGTCTGCCGATGCAGGGGACACGGTTTCGTGCCCCGGTCCGGGAAGATCCCACATGCCGCGGAGCGCCTGGGCCTGTGAGCCATGGCCGCTGAGCCTGCGTGTCCGGAGCCTGCGTGTCCGGAGCCTGGGGGTCCGGAGCCTGTACTCCGCAACGGGAGAGGCCACAACAGTGAGAGGCCCGTGGACCGCAAAAAAAAATAATAAATAAATAATATAATAAATAAAAGCTTATTGTAAGTTTGGACTGACAGAGGCCATCCTTCTGTCAAGATGGTGTCTGTGTGTTGCTGCCTGGATATCCAGCCTTTATCGCTGTAAGAGTTTGGTTTTCCCTCTCATGCTGCCCAGGCATACAAATATTTAGAAACATGAATCAAAGTTCACGTGAAAACTGCTCTGTCTTGAAGCAGGGCAGGGTACAGGCAGGGTCGACAAGCAGGCCTGGAAGAAGACCCATCGGAGTTTAGGAGGTAGTTTCAGAAGGAGCTGGTGGTGGCTGAGGTCAGAGTCACGGTCAACACTCACCAAGTCTCAGGGCAGAGTGGCGGGGAGGAGGGCAAAAAAGGAGCCAAGCCCGGTGGGGCGGGGCCAGGCAGGGCGGAGTGGGAGAGCCCAAGTGGAGGAGTTTCACCAAGGAGGAGGAGCCCCAAGGAGACCCGAAAACTGGGACTGCTCTCCACCAGCCTCAAAGCCGATGGAACAAGACAAAGCAAGTCATCAGAGGCACCCTGCCCCGCCACACATGGACAGAGAATGAGCCGCACAGCCACAAGTATGGCAGGGGATCACTCCCCTTTCCCTGTGGCTCACAGTTCAGATACCTATTCTAGACCAAAGGGGAACCCCAAATCCACAACAGCCTGGGGATGGAGGGCCTGCCCTTTTAGGCACCAGAACGCTATCCTACCCAAAGCCTCCAATAAGTATCTCTCATACGACATGCACCTATGGGCTGTTACATCCTGGGCAAACTGGGCAGGGGTGGGTGGGAGCGGGGGCCCTTAGCATCCTCACTGTGGGGCACGTGGTGGGGAAGCAATGTGGGGGGGAAGCAAGGACCAGTAACCTACATCCTTCAGGCTTTCAGCGAAAAGGGGGCCTTTACCGTCAGGATACAGGTGGACTGGAACTGAGACTGGACGACGACTGACGATCGCCCCTCTGCAGACCATCTGCTCTCACAGCCCACGTGGTCGTGTTCCTGAGGAGAGGCAGCCCCTCTCAGTATCTCCACTCCATTCTCCTCTGGTTTCAGGGGACAATCTTGGAAGTATCTCTCATCCTCCATTCTGGAAGGAGATAGCGGGGTTGGCTTAGCTAATTACCTCCTGGACCGTTGGCCAGAGCCCTTTGGGCCAGCCCCGACTTGAGGACGCTGGACACCTTTTGAGTGGCCAGCCTGGAGTCATGTGATCTTGCTTCAGCCATTCAGTGCCATCCCCTTGCCACGACATCACAACCCTGTTTCCCTGAGCAGGAGGACTCGCTGTGCCCTGTCAGCTTAAGAAACTTCAGATGGGGCCAGCATAGTGAGTAACCCAGTCGTGCATGGTGGCAACAACAGGAAGAAACCTCACTGTCCCCATGCTGCGGCTTGTGGCTTTTCACCTAATCCAGTCTGTTCAGGGTGTCAGAAAATCAGTCCCAAGTACCATAGGACAGTCATCAAAGCCAGGGCTGGTGGGCTGGGGATTCTGCTAGTCCCTGTACTGTCCATGAAGCTGCTGGGCAAGAAAGAGGCCAAAGTGCCCCCCAACTGTACAGAGAGTGGGGCAGGGGCAGGCCATACACCAGCCTGCTGGCAAACAGGACCACAGCCTGGAAGACATACATTTTTGGTCTTAACTGTGTTTGTGTTTATGTATATGTAATTTTTTAAATTTATAAAAGGATATAAAATGAAAGATAAGCCTCTATACTCCCCACCCCCATCCCCTAGCCACCCAGGTCCCCTATCTAGAGGAAACCTTATCAATTTCTTTCTTTTTTTAAATAAATTTATTTATTTTATTTATTTATATTTGGCTGCGTTGGGTCTTCATTGCTGCACACGGGCTTTCTCTAGTTGCGGCGAGTGGGGCTACTCTTCACTGCAGTGCACGGGCTTCTCATTGCAGTGGCTTCTCTTGTTGTGGAGCACGGGTTCTAGGCGTGCAGGCTTCAGTAGTTGTGGCGCACAGGCTTAATTGCTCCACGGCATGTGGGATCTTCCCGGACCAGGGCTCAAACCCGTGTCCCCTGCATTGGCAGGCAGATTCTTAACCACTGCGCTACCAGGGAAGCCCAACCTTATCAATTTCTGATATCCTTCCTGGAACATCTTAGACTACATATACTTTTTAATGAGTTTTCTTAAATCTTATATCTATATAAAAGAACAGTCATAAGTGTAAGACATAAGAAATAACAATAAAATACCCATGCACCAACACCCAGTTGAAGAAATAGAAAATCACCAATATCTTAAATAAGCCCCATGACACACAAAAAAGTCTGTACACAAATGTTCACAGCAGCATTATTCATAATTGCCAAAAGGTGGATGCATACTGATGAATGGATAAAAAAACATGGGTAGGGACTTCCCTGGTGGTCCAGTGGTTAAGACTCCGTGCTCCCAATGCAGGGGGCCCAGGTTCGATCCCTGGTCAGGGAACTAGATCCTGCATGCCACAATTAAGAGCCCGCAGACTGCAACTAAAAAGGTCTCGCACGCGGCAACGGAGATCCCACGTGCCGCAACTAAGACCCAGTGCAGCCAAATAAATAAATAAATATTTTTTAAAAATGGGTATATCCATACAATGGAATATTACTTGGCCATAAAGAAAAAGGAAGTAATAATTCATGCTACAACAGGGAGGAAACTTAAAAGCATGCTGGTGAAAGAAACCAGTCACAAAAAAAAAAAAAAAAAAAGAAAAAAAAAGAAACCAGTCACAAATGCTACCTATTTTAAGATTCTATTTATATGTAATGCCCAGAATGGACGAATATATGGAGACAGAAAGTAGATTTATGCTTGTTTAAGACTAGAGGTAGAGGCAGTGCTTGGAGGTGATAGCTAAAGGGTATGGAGCTTCTTGCTGAAGCGGTGAAAGTGTTCTAAAATTGACTGTGGTGATTGTTTCACCGCTCTGCGAATAAACCAAAACCCACCGAATTATAGACTTCAAATGGGTGAAGTGGATGGTATGTGAATTCCATTTTAATAAAGCTGTTATAAAAAAAGCAACCCAATTTCTCTCCCTCCTAGTACTGTTGTAGCCACTCTCCTGAATTTTGTGCCTATTAATGTCTCGCTTTCTTAAAGTTTTTACAAATAAAAAGGTATCCCGTAACCATATTTTTTTAATTTGGTAAAAACAGAATCAAACATCATACATTCTACAATTTGATTATTTTTGCTCACAATTAGGTTCCATGCTGACGGATTGTAGTCATTGTTCATTCATGTTCACAGGATTGCCTTTGCAGAATGTAACACAGCTAATCATCCTGTCTCGGGTCAATGGACATTGCGGGTGTTCACTGTTGCTGATAAAACTTCCACGAGCGTCCTCACGCAAGCCTCCTGGAGCACCGGGCCGCTCTTCTCTAAGCAGAGGCTTTCAGATCTTTTTGACCAAGACTCACGGTGAGAAATACACTTTACAATGCATCAGGATATTGATGTATACAAGTAAAAGTCTTACCAAAAAATTTACCAAAAACCAAGATGAAATTCACTCTGACAAATCTTATTCTCTATCATTGTGTTTCACTGAATGATTTTTAAAATATTGACTGTGACCCACTAAATAGAAGTTATCACTTACTAAAGGAGCACAGACCAGAGTTACTGGGTTGTAGGGTATGACCTTCAGCTTTATTAGAAAAAGAATGGAAAATTAAGCTTCTTACCAGCAGAATACCAGAGATATAACTGCTCAATATTTAAATATTTGTCAACATGGTAGCTGTAGATTAGGATCTTTTAATTCACATTTCTATAATGACTTATGAAGTGCCCCATTTTGTCATGTGTTTATTGGACATTTGTATTCTCTCCTCTGTGGAAAGCCTGTTAATATATTTGTCCGCCTTTCTGTTGGGTTGTCTTTTCCTTATTTATTTATTTTTTAATAGATTTATTTATTTATTTTTGGCTGCGTTTTGTTGCTGCCCACGGGCTTTCTCTAGTTGCAGCGAGCAGGAGCTGCTCTTCATTGCGGTGCACGGGCTTATATTGCAGTGTCCTCTCTTGTTGCAGAGCATGGGCTCTAGGCACGTGGGCTTCAGTAGTTATGGCACACGGGCTCAGTAGCTGTGGCTCGTGGGCTCTAGAGAGCAGGCTCAGTAGTTGTGGCGCATGGGCTTCGTTGCACCACGGCATGTGGGATCTTCCCGGACCAGGGCCCGAACCCGTATACCCTGCATTGGCAGGCGGATTCTTAACCACTGTGCCACCAGGGAAGCCCTCTTTTCCTTATTGATTTGTATGAGTTCTTTATATATACTGAATACTAATCCTTTGTCAGTTTTTGTGTTACAAGTATCTTCTCCCAAGTGTTGCCTGTCTTTTCATTTACTCTATTATTCTTATTTGATGGAATCAAATTTACCTTTGGTGTTTTACTTTTTTTTCTGTATTATTTCTGTATTATTCTGTATTAATATTCTGTATTATTTTTTCTGCATATGAACTACAGAACGGTCATAAAAGTGTTCTCCTATATTTCCTTCTAAAAATTTTGTACTTTTGCCTGTGATGGTGAATTTTGAGTCAACTTGACTGGGCCAAGGTATGCTCAGATAGCTGATAAATCATTATTTCTGGGTGTGTCTGTAAGGGTGAGTCCAGACAAGATTAAGCATTTGAATTAGTAGACTGAGTAAAGATCAGCTCTCACCAATGTGGGTGGTGCGAAATGTGAAATAAAATGGGGTCATTTAGGGCTTCCCTGGTGGTGCAGTGGTTGGGAGTCCGCCTGCCAATGCAGGGGACGTGGGTTCGTGCCCCGGTCCGGGAAGATCCCACATGCCGTGGAGCGGCTGGGTCCGTGAGCCATGGCCACTGAGCCTGTGCGTCCGGAGCCTGTGTTCCGCAACGGGAGAGGCCACAGCGGTGAGAGGCCCGTATACCACAAAAAAAAAAAAAAAAAAGGGGTCATTTATGTCAAGGGGTTTTTTAATGGAACCAGGAGGCCTTTAAGGAGGTGGACTTTACCCACATCCTCCCTGAGCAGAACCTGAACTTTTTTTTTTTTTTTTTTTTTTTGCGGTACGTGGGCCTCTCACTGCCGTGGCCTCTCCCGTTGCGGAGCACAGGCTCCGGACGCGCAGGCTCAGCGGCCATGGCTCACGGGCCCAGCCGCTCCGCTGCATGTGGGATCCTCCCGGACCGGGGTACGAACCCGCGTCCCCTGCATCGGCAGGAGGACTCTCAACCACTGCGCCACCAGGGAGGCCCAAGAACCTGAACTTTTGAACTGGGTGAAACCACAAATATTCCAAGGACTCTGCAAAAACACTTGCAACTTGTCATAGCAACGGGTTGTTACCTCGCTCTAGTGATAGCCTCAGCAATCCTGTGCAGCCAAGACTAGCTTCTGCCTCCAGCTCCAATTAAAATTCTTTGCAATGCAAACCTTCCTTCTTTGCCTTTAAAAACCCATGACTTTAACTCCCTGGTAGGACACTGTTTAGGTTGCTATCCAAACCTGTGTGCCCTGCATTGCAGTTCTTTGATCCCAAATAACTGCTTTCTGCCTGAACATGGCCTCCTAGTTTTATTTAGGTTGACAGTGAGCATCATCCCATCCGCTGAAGGACTGAATAGAGCGAAGAAGGTGGAGGAAGGACAATCTCTCTCCTTGAGCTGAGAGGTCCATCGTTGCCTGCTCTCAGATATCAGAGTTCCTGGTTCTCTGACCTTTAGACTCCAGGACTTAAACCAGCGCCCTACCCTCCACGTGGTCAGGCCTTCACTGGGACTCAGACCATCGGCTCCCTTGGTTCTCCAGCCTTCGGACTTGGACTGAATTACATCACGAGCTTTCTGTTCTGTGTTTGCAGATAGCAGAGGGTGGGATTTCTCAGCCTCCATAACCATGTGTACCATTTCCTATAATAAATCTCCTCTTGCATCTATCTATCTATCTATCTGTCTATCTATCTATATCCTATTCATTCTGTTTGTCTGGAGAGCTGCAACTTATATATTGCCCTTCACACTTAAGTCTGAAATCCTCCCCAAACTGACTTTTTCTGTACAGCACAAAGTCCATATGATTATGCAGTTTTTTGAGCACCGTTTATTGGTTGAGGATCAGCAAACTATGGCCCACAGGTCAGATCCAGCCCTTTCCCTGTTTTCATACAGCCCAGTAGCTAAGACTGGGTTTTGCATTTTTAGATGGTTGAAAAAAATCAGAAGTTAATATTTCATGACCCACGAAAAGTACATGAAATTTAAATCTCAGTGTACATAGATAAAGTTTTGTTTGTATTCTTTTACAAATACAGTTTTATTAGATACACACCCATGTATTACAGTGCATAGACGTGAATTGACTATGGCAGCTTTCCTGCTACAACAGCAGAGTTGAGTCGTTGCACCGCTTTGAGGCCTACCAATATTTACTCCCTGGCCCTTCACAAAAACTGTTTGCCAACCCTGAATAGTTCATCCTTCCCCACTGATCTGCGGTGTCACCTTTGCTGTAAATTAAGGTTTCATATAGTTGTGGGGTCTGTTTTAGAGGTTCTACTCCATTCCATTAGTCAGCCTAACTATCCCTGCACCAAAAATGCACTATTTTGATCACAATAATAATTTATAATAAATCGATATTTGATAGTGCAAGTCTCCCTGCCTGGTGTTTCTTCTTGGTAATGAAAAAGCTAACCTTGCCTCTTTACTTTTTCCAGGTCCATTTTAGAATCTGGTTGCAAATTTCAGGAAAGACCCTGTTGGAATTTGGTTCGGAATTGCACTGAATCTAGAGATGAATTTGGAAAGAAACTGACATATTTATGATATTCAGCTTTCCTAGCCATGCAAATTCCTTTGATATTTTCTCCAGAGAGATCTCATTCATGTATTGCTTGAATATTTGGGAAAACTCCTCTGTAAAGCCATCCAGGAATGCCATTTCTTTGTGGGACAAATTTTAAATACTGATTTAATTCCTTTAATGGTAATAGGACTACTTAGATTTTTTTACTTATTCTTGGTTCAATTTTGATAACATGTTTTCCTTAGAATGTATTAATTCCATCCAAATTTTCCAATTTATTGTCATGAAGTTATTTATTGATTTCTTATTTTTTGATCTCCTTCGTATCTGTAGTTATATCCCCGTTTTTATTCCTAAAACATTAACTTGTGTACTCTCTTTTATATGCTTATTTTGATTCATTTCTTTTGGTTCATACCTTTTTACTTTCTTCCTATTTTTTTTCTTTTGTCTCTTTCTCTCTCTCTTTTTTTTTTTTTTTTTGGTATAATTGACATACAACATTATCTTAGTTTCAGAAGCACCACATAATGATTTGATATTTGCATATGTTGCAAAATGATCACCACAACAAGTCTAGTTAACATCTGTCATCATACATAGTTACAAAAAATTTTTTTCTTGTGATAAGCACTTTTAAGATCTATTCTCCTAGAAACTTTCAAATATGCAATACAGTATTATTAACTATAGTCACCATGTGGTACATTACATCCCCATGACTTATTTATCTTATAACTGAAAGCTTGTACTTTTTGACCCCCTTCACCCATTTCACCCACCCCCAACCCCCAGCTCTGGCAACCACCAATCTGTTCTCCGTATCTATAAGCATGATTTTTTTTGAAAGATTCCATATATAAGTAAGATCATACAGTATTTGTATTTCTCTGTCTGACTTATTTCGCTTAGCCCTAATGCTTTTTTTTTTTTTTTTTTTTTTTTTTTTTGGTGGTACGCGAGCCTCTCACTGTTGTGGCCTCTCCCGCTGCGGAGCACAGGCTCCGGACGCGCAGGCTCAGCCGCTCCGCGGCATGTGGGATCTTCCCGGACCGGGGCACAAACCCGTGTCCCCTGCATCGGCAGGCGGACTCTCAACCACTGCGCCACCAGGGAAGCCCAGCCCTAATGCTTTTAAGGTGCATTCGTGTTGTCGCAAATGGCAAGATTTCATTCTTTCTTATGACTGAATAATATTCCGTTCTATATGTATACCACAATTTCCTTATCCATTTATCCATTGATTGACACTTGGCTTGTTTCCATATCTTGGCTGTTGTAAATAATGCTGTGACAAACATGTGGGTGCACATATCTTTTCAAGTTATGTTTTCCTTTTCTTTGGATAAATATCCAGAAGGGGGATTGCTGGATCGTATGGTAATTCTATTTTTAATTTTTTCAGGAAACTTCATGCTGTTTTCCATAGTGGCTGCACCACTTTATATTCCCAGCAACTGTGGACAGGGCTTGTCTTTTCTCCACACCCTCACCAACACTGGTCATTTTTGTCTTTTTGATAATAGCCATGAGGCGATGTCTCATTGTAGGTTTGATTTGCATTTCCCTGATGATTATTCCTGTTGAGCATCTTTTCATGTCCCTATTGGCCATCTGTATGACTTCCATCTATCTTCTTCAATTGGATGATTAACTCATTAATTTGTACCTTTTTCTTTCTTAATGTAAGAATTCATGCTACACATTTCTTTCTAGGTATCCCTTGACCGGAATGACCCAAGTACTGATCTCTAGTATTTTTGTTATCATCCAGTTCTAAATATTTTCTAGTTTACATCATGTTTTCTTCTTTGACTCATAATTGATCTAACAATGTGTTCTAAAATTTCTAAAAGGATAGAGTTTTTCTAGCTAGCACTTTCTTATTGATTTCTAACTTAATTTCATTATGGTTAGAAAAGATGATCCCTATGTTACCAGCCTTGAAATTTGTTGCGACTTGCTTCAAGGCCAAGGATGTGGTCAGTTTTCATGAGCATTCCTTTGTGTGTGGTCAAAAAGAACCTATATTCGACAATTGTACTATATGTGTTCATTAAATCAGCTCGTTGGTTTTTCAAAATTGCTGTATCTTTTGTGTCTCCTCGATTTATCAGTTCCAGAGAGAGGTGTATTTAGATCTCCCACTATCATGGGGAATTTGTCATTTTCTCCTTGCAACAGGCCAAAATGTTCAGTATCTATTTTAGGACTTTTATTAGGTGCAAACAATTTTAGAAGTATTATACCTTCCTAGTGAGTTGAAACTTTTTTCAGAAACTTTTTTGGAGCCTTTTTCAACACCAGCAACTAATTCTCTGATTTCCCAGATACCAACTGGGTGTTCAACAATTCAGTTCAGTTTTGACACTAACCCCTGGGAGCTGGCACAGGCATCAGAGCTCAAGTGCTCAGTCGCCTAAGACTGCCCTCCTTCACCTTTAGACACCTTTCACCATTCGCAAGACCCAGGCCACCTGTACTTCTGTCAATGGGCTAAAAATCAGGGGTTCCCACAACCCTTCCTAAGGTTCAATAATTTGATAGAACAGCTCACAGAACTCAGGAAGAGGCACTTTAATTACGTTTACCAGTTTATTATAATGTACAGAACTCAGGAACAACCAAATGGAAGAGATGCATAGGGCAAGGTGTGTGGGCAAGGACCTTCCATGCCCTCTTCAGGCAGCCACTCTTCTGATACCTTGATATGTTCACCAGCAGGAAGCTCATCAAGTCCCCTTGATCAAGAGTTTTTATAGAGCTTAATCTTCAGCTTGCCCACCCCTCACCTCCCCTTCTTAGACATCAGTAGCCTGAAAGTTCCAACCCTCTAATCACTTGGTCTTTCTGATGACCAGCCCCATCTTAAGGCTATCTTAGTGTCCCCACCCTAAGTCACCTCATTAGGACAAACTCAGGTTGATCAAAAGGGGCTCCTTAGGAACAGGAAAAGACATGCCTATCACTCAGGAAATTCCAAGGGTTTTAGGAGCTCTGACCAGGAACCAAGGATAAAGACCAAATGTATTTCTTATTATGCCACACCTTTTATCTTTTTTCTGTCCAGTAATCATTTTTGGTTTAAAGCCTATATTGTCTGATATCAATATAGATATGTAGATATACCAGCTTTTACTTAATTAGTATTAACCAGTTTTTAGTTAGTATTTGCCTAGCATATCTTCTTTTAATTAAAAAAAATTATTATATAATTTATTGAAATAATTTCAAAAGTTTCATTTTATTTAAATTTTCAAGTTCAAATTTCAGATACTTTTCAGATGCTTACTAGGTAAAAATTTTAATATACAAAAAGTACTAGAAAGACTAGTGGTTACCCATATACACAATACATAGATTAAAAACTTATTGTCATATTTGCTGTATCTGCATCTATTTTTTAATAAGGTCATGTGTTTTACATAAATCTCATACCGTTTTCACACTTAATAAAATTCATAATTTCTTAATATTCTTAAATACCCAGTCCATATTCAAATTTTCCCTATTATCCTGAATTGCCTTTATAGTTGTTTTTCACACTTAGTTGTTTTGTCTCCAACATGTCTTTCAGTCTAGGACAGTTTATTCACACTGCCAATTTTTTTCCTTGATAACATTAATTTTTTTTGTTTGTTTTTTTTTTTGCGGTATGCGGGCCTCTCACTGTTGTGGCCTCTCCCATTGCAGAGCACAGGCTCCGGACGTGCAGGCTCAGCGGCCATGGCTCACGGGCCTAGCCACTCCGCGGCATGTGGGATCCTCCCAGACCAGGGCGCAAACCCGTGTCCCCTGCATCGGCAGGCGGACTCTCAACCACTGCGCCACCAGGGAAGCCCAACATTAATGTTTTAAAGACATCAGATGAGTTATCATCACAATGTCCATCTTTTTAACTTCAGTCTTTGTGTCCTTATATTTCAGTGGGATCTGCTGTAGACAGTATTCCCTGGATTAGTTGTCTAGTCCAGCATAATGTTTATCTTATACTTGGCAAATTTAGTCCATATATACTTATGGTCATTACCAATATATTTGGAATTAGTTCTTCCGTCTTCTCTGGTCATTTCTACACACCCCACTTCCTGTACGTAATGTTTATTTTTTAATTGAACTGGGTGTTTTAGTTTTGCTTTCTTGTGTTTATTCTACTTCATTCCTTTTTACTCGATAATTAGTTTGGAGGTTTATGCTCCATGCCTCTGCATCACCTTATGCCATGTGACAGAGGGGGCTTCAAGAAAACCACCCTTTAATTTGGGCCTGTGTCCCTTGGGTTTGGGGAGCTTGAGAACTGGCACGACCTGTGACATCAATAGAACTGAAACAAAAAGAAAGAAAACTACACTGGGAGACACTACTCTTACGTCAACGCTGGGACATGAATGGGCACAAGGTTATCCTGGACCAGATGTGGGCCAAGCGGGAGGGAGCTGGCCAGGAGCCATTTGTAAGTCCTGTCCAGGATTCCAAAAGACTGATGGTCCCCAGACAACCAGGGCTGATGAAGGAAACATTCGCAAGCAGAGAGAGGAGAAGACTTGCCCTGTGGAGGGAAGGACAATCGGCCCCAGCAGGGTACTTCTGAGGAACCAACAAAAGCCCCTTTCAGGAAAATGGTCACTTTGAACACCTGCCAAGCCCAGCGAGCAACAGCAGGAGACCTCAAGGGACCAACCATGAAGGGTCGTGCCTTCTCCCCCAGACCCTCCCGCGAGGGTTCAGCAGCACCTACATCAGGCACGGGACCAGCCACACCCCCATCCCGAAAACCCTGAGGCAACCTTGTACCACGTGACCTGGCCCCATTGGGCAGAGCTGACTGGCCTAGTGGGGCCACCTGACCCAATGGCAGCCAATCAATCGGTAGGCTAAGTGTGGTGAGCTGAGCCAATCAGATTCTCTCTCAGGAGCTTGCGCTGGGAGCGCCTCGCAGGCCACAGGGAGGGATGAAACTGAACAGATGTGGGGAGAGAAGCCGCAGGAGCGGTTGCGGGATCAGAGACTTGGCAGTGGGCGGGGAGGGGTGTCGTGACAGCCCAAGTGGAGAGGACGCAGGAGTGCTGCGGGGTGGAAGTGATAAGGCTGAGAAAAGCTGTGGAGATCAGAGGGAGAGAAAGGAGGTTTTAACAAGATTGGCAAGAGCATATAGTCCTTCCTTATGGCTGAGGTTTGAACCCCACGGACATAGACTCCAGCTACTAAGTCCTGGAAGCCAGCCTGGGTCTAGCTCCAGGCCAAAGGTCCTGGGTGTGCAGTGGTTCCTGTTCTTGCATATCAATCAGGTTTGTCTGTCTCCCTTGCTGCCCACCTGTATCCTCACCACTAGAAACCCCCATTACTTGAGATAACCAGAGTTGGACTTCGTTTCCTGCATGTAAAGAATGCAGCCCACACATAGAAAGTGAGAGAAAATCACCAAAGAGGCAGAGAACAACATGGCATCATCAGGAACAGAGCGTAGCTGCACCCTCAACAGACTTCACGCCAGGCAGTTCTTGCTGCATTTCCCCCAATAAAATCCTCCTTCATTGGGCTTTACTTTATTCTGTGAAAATAAGCCTTATTGTAAAACAGAATAAATCCAGAGACCAAAGCTCAAACCCTCTAGCAAAGAAGGCCCCCTTAATGTATAAATTCACTGCTGACAGAGGGTCCCTTCAAGTCATTGCTTTTGTTTCTTGTTTCTTGAGAACATGATTCCAATGAGGCCCATGGCTGCCAGGCCCACTCCTGCGATGCCAGCTGCCATGACGGTATCTCTGACCTGGAAGAGAGAGGACGGTGGATCAGATTCTGTGTCAGGAATCTGAGTACACGCTATACATTCAACAAGAACATCCAGCTCAGGGAGCCTCCCATGTCCCTTGGCCTCCTTGACAAACTCAGGAGTCAACTAATATTGACAGGGAAATGGGGAGAAGAGGGCAGGATGGGGAAGGAGTGGTGGATGGGGCCAGCTGGCCAATGACATACACAGGTCTGAAGAGGGAAACTCACTTCACCCTGTGAGTACTTAAAACACACATCCCCAGAGGGTGCCTGTGAAAAGGACAGGGAGATGAAGCCAGATGGTTGAACGCCTGGCTGGCCAACAGGGAGCTCTCGAAGTAAGTGTGAAGTTGAAGAGACACTGCTATTGAACCCTCAACAAACTGTGACCTCCGTCAGAGCAAAACCCTCACTTGCCTTCATCTTCGCTGTATCCCCAGCACCCGGTCCTGCCAGGCGCAGAGGTGCTCTTTGCATGTTCTTAAGTGACTCAACTATGAAGAGTAGTAATGTTATACTTTAAATTATTAAGATATCTGACTTGTATTGTTTGTACTAGGAAAAAAAACTGTTGCAAAAGTAAGAGTAAGTTTCAGGGTAAAAACTGAACATGTATCAAATTTCACTCTTTCCTAAATCCAACTAAAAGTAAAATAAGGCATTTGTTTTAGGCATAATTCCACTAGGACCCAGAGAACACTAAATGCAGTGAAGGCACAATGCCCGAAATCATGAAAACTGTACTTTTTCCCACTAACGGTATCATGAACATGGATCAAGAAATCTCACCCTAAAACCAAGCCAAGCATTTAAGCAGAACCAAGAACTGCAAAGGAAAAGATTTTTTTTTTTTTTTTTTGCGGTATGTGGGCCTCTCACTGTTGTGGCCTCTCCCGTTGCGGAGCACAGGCTCTGGACGCGCAGGCCCAGCGGCCATGGCTCACGGGCCCAGCCGCTCCGCGGCATGTGGGATCTTCCCGGACCGGGGCACGAACCCGTTTCCCCTGCATCGGCAGGCGGACTCTTAACCACTGTGCCACCAGGGAAGCCCGGAAAAGATTCTTAATGATTTTACGCCAAGAAGTCCAATGAGACAGTGTACTAAAAATCCCAGTAATAAAAAGGATGAAAATGTGGACTTGGTACCCCAAACCCACATCCTTACATGACACCGCCAACTCTGCCCTTGGTACCCTAAGCACAGAGCTTGCCTAGGTTGTGTAAGTTGTGGCCAAAAAATTCCCAAATGCCCACCATAGAGAAGACTTTGAAAAACTTCAATGGTTAAAAAGAATATATGTTGGCACTGCCCAGGCTTATCTGAGCCATAAACGTGTCCAGCATAGCTGTGTGAAATGCCAGGAAATACACCAGTGTAACTAACATCACAAGGTATCCAGAACACATGTCAGCAAAAGCTTGAATGAAGCTACTGACCTAAGGTTTGACTGCCGGTCAGTCTTTAGACCTTCCTGTTAAATTAAAGGTAATTAGGCTTGGCGTTGTGGCAACCATGGTCCTGTTCGGTTCTTGCTAGGGAGCCTGCATAAAACCACTTATATCCAGTGTTTTCCTTGCTAAGCTATGTGTCAAGGTGGGAGAAATGGTTTGCAGATAATGGAGTAGGAACAATAAGCCCCCAATTCTTTACAGAACCTCACAGTGTGAGGAGAAATGCTGATGGAGCCGGTTCATACAAAAGTACTTTGTCAAGGAAAATAACAATAGCCTCATTGTTTGTGCTCATGCTTTGTACAGAGTCAAAGTGTGTAATTAAATACAAGAAAGTAGTATTTAGCTAGCCCTGAGAGTGCAGATGTTACGGAAAGAATGATCTTCCCAGGAGAGACAGAGCTACCTGCAGATGCCATTGATGATTTTCTTGTTGTAAGGCTGCTGGGTCCAGCCCAGCCACTGTGCTGAAATTACAACAGTTCTGATCATGAAAATGGGCTACACGGTGTGCACCAGAGGTCTTCAATCAGAATATTATGAAAGAGAAAAGTTGTTCCTCATTATCTTTTCTTGAAAGTGGGCAAACAGTAATCCTATCAGACTGCAGACAATTAGCTGCTTATGCTAAGTTTACTATGAGTTAAGCCCTGGAATTGTTTAGGAGAAAGACAATTCTAATGTGCTTTCTTCACTTTCAGCAATGTTCTAAGTGGATATAAGAAGAGTAATATTATTCAGAAAGCAATTGAATTCAGACTATGAGAGGTTATAAAATAACAATGGTTATAAAATATATGTACAGAAAGTTGGCTTTAATAGTTACAGTAGTTTTTAAATAATACCCTGTAATGTATCCAGGTTTATGTAATTACACAATACCATTGGCCACATCTTCAATTTCTATTTATCTTAAAATTTTATCTGACACAGAGTAGACTTCAGCATGAGTGTAGCTCCTAGTTGCTTTTTGCTAGAGTACTATTCAGTACAAAAGCTTACTAAGTATACATTTTTTGAAGCCTGAGTATTTTTAAGTAGGTAGGTGGAAAATAGGACCATCTTGATTAGAATACTCTGAGGCATGAAAAGCACAAACAACATTTTAGTTTAAATCCGTTGTTTCCCTTTCTAAATGGAAACTTAGATGAGTCACATACAGTCCATTGAAGGAGAATCTAGTCTGCTTCAAAGAGCTTAACACAAATAAACATAATGACTAATAAGATCCTTTTCATACAGAAAAATATCCTCATGAGTTAAGTGAAAAAGAGAGCTGCTGCTTTGATGGCTCTTACAAAAAACAGTACTGCTGGACATTGTCCAGCACCCACTAAATCCACCCTCTCTAGTGAGATGGGAGAAGTGCAGAAGCTACATTTTAATTGGGCCACACCGTGTATTATGATCATTACTCACCTCGGCCAGTACTTCCCAAGGGGGTACAGGCTTGCCCTCTGGGGGAAATTTGGCAATATCTACAGACATTTTGGTTCTTACACCTGGGGGTGGAGGGTGCTACTGGCATCTAGTTGGTAGAGGCCATGGATGCTACTAAACATCCTGCAATACACAGGGCAAGTCATAACAACAAAGACTTATCTTCATTGTTAATGATCCAAAATGTCAACAGTGCTGAGGCTGAGAAACCCTCACCTAGGCCAAGAAATGAAAGAGGAAATCTTTGGAAACAGTATAAATGGCACCTCTTTTTGTTCTGTAGTATGTTCTGGTTTCACGTTCTGTGAGGGGGTCCAGTAGAATTGTTGATGCTGTTTTATCATTGTTGTGTTGTCACGGTTTTGCCTCTTTCAGGTGGCTGGCTAGGGCACTGGGCTAAAGCCTCAGGAAGGGAATGGGAGGTATCCAATTTGTATTGTTTCATTTTTCAAGAAGGTGCTTGTAGAAAGAGGAAATGATAAAAAATATTTCTTGGTTCTTTCAGTATCTCAAGATTTGGAATTGTATTTAAATGCTCTAAATATTATTTGTGCATACTGACATAAGTATTTTACTAAATTATGTAACAATTTTGTGAAGAAATGTTCTACTTATATTAACTTGTGACTCTCTTCTTTAGTGTATTAATAATCACTAAAGGATAACTAAAAATGAGATGATTTGGAGATATTTTATAAATCTACCAAATCTTCTTAAAATAGCACCCTGAATTTGGTATCTTATACTTCCCAAATTTGTACAGTAATCTCTATTTGGAGTTTATTGCTGCATAGAAGGGTGGACATTTACCTGAAGTAGAAGCCAGGTATAATCAAAACCTCAATTGTTATGCAGGATCACCCATGAAATCAGATTTATTTAGCATATGTTTCTTTTTTTATGCTGATATCATCACTGCTACTTCTTTAAAAACTTCTACTGTACCCAGATCTACCAATAAGTGTTAGTTTTCTCATTGAAAAAGATAAATAATTGGAACAGGGGAGAGAAGAAAAGAAAATCAGAGGAGCAGTCTAGGGGTACAACCTCCGAATAATCAGTGTTCCTGAATGAGAGAAGAGAAAATGGAAAATTTCCCAGAATTGAAGGAATAGGGTTTGCACATTGAAAAGTGTCATCAAGTGCCCAGCACAATTCATGAAAACAGATCCACACAAGGTTTATCATAGTGAAATCTCAGAACACTGAAGATAAAGAGAAGATTCTATAAGCTTCCAGAAAGATAAAATTGGTCACGTACAAAGGATCGAAAATCAGAACCAATTCAGACTTCCTGTAAACAATAGCATAAACTAGACGACAATGGAGCAATACCTTCACATTTTTTAAAAAATTCTTTTCAGCCTAGAATTCCATACCCAGCCAAACTATCAATCAAATACGAGGATAAAATGAAGACGTTTTCAGGCATAAACAGTCTTTTTAAAATGTATCCTTTCTCAGAATCTATTAGAGATGGTATTCCACCAAAACAAGAGAGTAATCCAAGAAAGAGAAAGATGTGAGTTGCAGAGGATAAAAGCATTAATACAGGAGAGAACTGAAGGGCATCTCTAAAGGATGCTAGTAAAGAGAGATACCAGGATGACAGTATGCATCAAATGTGACTCAAAACGGGCTTCCCTGGTGGCGCAGTGGTTGAAAGTCCGCCTGCCAATGCAGGGAACGCGGGTTCGTGCCCCGGGCCGGGAAGATCCCACATGCCGCAGAGCGGCTGGGCCCGTGAGCCATGGCCGCTGAGCCTGCGCGTCCGGAGCCTGTGCTCTGCAACGGGAGAGACCACAATAGTGAGAGGCCCGCGTACCGCAAAAAAAAAAAAAAAAAAAAGTGACTCAAAACAAATGTTTTGAAGGCCATTATCCCCCCTAGATAGGTATGCTGAGTGCCATCATCCCCCAGATTCCTTCTGGTTGCCTCACATTTGTAATCTGAGTCATGAGGTTCCTCTCATGGACCCACCCACTGACTTTCCCAGAAGGAGCCTCTTATAAACTGTCAGGGAAATTGAAACTAGACTGTGACCCAGAGATTCTGGGACTCTTCACCAAACATTGGCAGTATTGCCCTATCCTTCCCTAGCTAGGTGTGTACTTGCTACTAGTCAATTTTTGTATTAATCATCTTTCACATTCATATATATATACACACACACACACACTTATATTTATCGTATGTATGTACATATATGTATATGTAAATATAGGTATCATATATACATGTACTTATATACATTTTTATATATTTATATATTTATTGAATAATAATAACATGAGTGATTGAAGAAAAAAATAAGAGAATACCCATTGGAAGATATCTACTGTATCATCACAGAGCATAGGATGAACTAACGAGCATGCAGGTCAGTGTAGTAAACACAGCTGATGATCAGCAGTATGAGGAAGGCTGAGCATGATCCCTGTAGGGGGTGTTGGTGGATGCCTCCCCAGCAAGTCACTGTGGCCCAGACAGGCCAGTGGACAAGACAGTGGGTGAACCAAGAAAAAGAATGAAGATGAGGACCATTATGACTACTTCAACTATTACAATTTATTAAGTGTATTTTCTGAGTTGTCACTCTGCTAGCATAAGGATGTTCTTATTTAATTCACACAGTAACTCTCCTAGATAAGTATTATCACTTGTACTTTACCAGGGTTTGGAGAACATGAATCAATCTGTCTGCCAGGCCATGCCCTTGACCATCACAATGACCAAGGAAGAAGAGACCAGATCTCAAAAAATTAAAAAGTACTGAAAATCAACAACCTGATGGATCTTAAACTCATCCTTTACTGAAAGAAAAAAAAAATCATACTCCTTTGCATCAACAGGCATCCAAGAACTTTTCCAAACAATGTTCTCACACACACACACACAAATGAGGGGGCTGCAGGGAAGGGCCAGAAAAGGAGAGGAGAAAGTGAGAGAAAATGGGAAGGAAGTTAGTTACCCAGGTGAAAAAGCAATTCAAAGAAGAGAGTGGCCATGGCCAAAATCAACTAAGTAAATCAACACACCTGCATCCCCTGGGGCCTCCTGGACTGCCCCTTGGCTTAAGGCAGGGCTAAGCACAGGGCTTTTTATAAGTCCCGGCAGACCTGGGCTTCAGACCCCACCTCTGCTACTTATCAGCAAAGTTGGAGACAACTCTCAGGAAAAGAGACAACACAGATTTGTTTGATGAAATAAATGGCCATCAACAAGTGCTGTGAGCCTCAGTTTCCACATCTGTAAAGCCGGATAGTAAAACCTGCCTCTGCGGTTGTGGGAAGGGTCCATCTCAGGGCCAGGCAGCCAGGGAGGGCTGGGCACCGGGCGGACAGTGATGGCTGTGCTCACACCCTCGGCCATCGTCCCGCACCCACACTGGCCCATCTCCCCACCCTCCTCCCCACCCCGATTGTGACATCCTTGAGGGCAGGCTTCTGCCTCTGCTATTCTGTCTTATTTGTGCCCTTGTCTCCAGCCCAGCCCAGCCCACATGGATGCCCAGGTCAGCTGAGGAAATGGTCTGGTTCCCAGGGATGGGGACACACTGAGGACGCACCTGGTCACTGCGGGGGACCCTGTAGCGCAGCTCGTTGACAAAGTGCTCGCAGTTCTCGCTGGTTAGCTTGTAGAGAACTTCCTGGCCCACCAGCTCCTCTGCCTGCTGGACAATTTTGTTGGGAGGCAACGGCGAGTACTTGTCATCGTGCTTATTGTTGACCCGGTACTGGTCTCTCCCAGCCACGTCGCACAGCCGATCCTTCTTCACTATTGCCTTGTCGGTCAACGCAGACATGACACTGGCCATGCCAGCTCCCGCGATTTCACCTATGGATTCAGGATGAGAAACAGCAGGATTGGTCCTGAGCCGGCCCACAGGGGCTCAGAGCAGCCCCAAGCCTGGCATCCACCACATCCACAAGGGGATGAGCAGATGTGAAAGGGCCACAGCTGTGTGGCTATGAATAAGGCGCTTATGGTCTCTAGGCCTTGGTTCCCTTATCTGAAACGAGGAGGAGTAAAGTTCCATGATTTGTTGTGATTATTTTTAACCTAGAGAAGCTGGCCTTGTATACCCTCTTGATTGCGCAAATATGGGCCCTGAGCACACCCACCTCCTTGGAGGAATAGAGTGTGAACTTTTTGTGATCCTAAAAATGCTACACTTCCTTGACACGTACAAAGCTGATCACTGCAGAAGAGGTAGATGGATTTGCAGAAGTGGATCCTATCCTTCTTGGAGCAAAGGGACCAAAACCCCACAGCTGCTCTCAGAGGTGTGACACCAGGGAGGTCCACGGGGAGGGGCTGGAAGAGGGAACAAATTTCCAGAAATGAAACTGCCTTGAAGCAAGGGATTTTGGCTCAGTAGAAGGACCAGGATAGTTGGGAGGGAAAGCTGATGCCAGCACAGAGATTGGGCATACCTCCTGAGGCAGCCAGCCTACACCATGTGGTGAGGGGCAAGCTTTTGGTATGATGGCTGAAGAGGTGGGCTTGTACGACAGAGGCGGACCCCAGGGAACATCACAGAGGAGGCTCACTGTCCCTCAAAGAGTCTCTGTGGCCCTGCCGCGATTGGGAACCCCCAGGGCTCTTCTCAGCAGGGGAAGCATCCTATTACACTGGGCAGGACCCATCTTCCACTGTAACACCATGTGACAGCAACAAGCAAAGGCAAGAGGGTCTGATCAGAGTCCAGGTCCTGTTCTGCTAGGCTTTCCAAAGAGGACTAAACCCCTCTGCCCTGAGTATAATCCTGAGATTTTAGAAAATCAGAAGAATTCAGACTTGCTACTAATAGGGCACAAGGTGCTTGAGGATTCAGTGAAGTAAGTAAAAGATAGTGCTGTGTTTGAGCCCCAAATTTGTGGAAAGGCTCAGTGTGGTGATTGGATCAGGGGAGCTCCTGAGACCCGTCCACCTTCAGCCCCTAGGCGCGTGGGTGGCAGGGCTGGGACTGGGGCGAGGCAAGCAAGGTGCCTGGAGAACAGAATTTCAGGAGGCACCAACTCTCAGGGATGCAAGTTCAGAGTCAACACCTAAGAGTGAGGGCTTCCTTACACTTCACACCCTGGGTGCCACCCTCGTGAGTGAGTGCACAGGCTGACAGTCGGAAGCTCTGGGATCTGATTCTGGCTCCATCACTGAATGGTCTTGACATGTCACTTAACTTTGCTGAGCCAACACTGGGAATCCACAAATACCAGCTAAGATGGATTCACAAACACACATCAGTATAGGAATTTAAAGTTTCTTTTAAAAGAATTATTTTACTTTTTAAAGTTAGTCTATTAAAGAAAATACCAATTAAATAATTGGAGAGAGGGCACAAGGATATGGCAAGCAATCAGTGACTAAATCTGGGGAAACCTCAGACTTGAGAGTATAGCAGCATGTGTAAGGGCAGGGAATAGAGAGTCAGACAGCCAGGGTTTGAGTCCCACCTCCACGACTTTCCTGCTATGTGACCTTGGACAAGTGGCTTAATTTCTCTGAGTCTCCAATTCCTTGTAGAATAGGGTCAGTAAGTTCTACCTGTGCCTACGGTACTGGACGGGGAGCTGCAAGGATTAAAGAAACTGACTAGGCAAGGTGCCTCCACCAGTGCCTGGCACAGGGTGAGTGCCCAGCAAGTGTCCGCTCTCATTAGTATTGGGTTGTTCTCTAAGCTTCCTTCCAACTCTAATTTCCACCGTTTTCTCAGTAGCAGGAGGTCAGTCCTCCTTGCCTCACCTATTCCACGGGGCTCCTGTGAAGCTCGAGTGAGAAGATGCAGATAGAAGCATATTTCCCTTTAAGGAGCATCACTCACCCAATGAAGGGTGTCACACCTATCCGCCCAGATCCCCTGTCATGCCGTTCCCTGCTTCCTGTCCAGCAGTTACACCCACTCAGTGCAGTCAAGCAATACTGAGGCCCTACTACGTGCCGGGCCTTGTCCAAGGTGCTGAATACAGACATGAACTAGACAGCACACCTGCCCTCAACTAGTTTACACTCTAGTGAAAGGACACTGACAAGGAACAAATAGAAAAAAATAACACGCTTTCAGGTACTGAAAATGCTACGGAGAAGATTAAGTGAAGTCACATGGGAGAGGATGACCAGGGGAGGCTGCTCTCAATCGGGGTGGGGAGGGCCACGCCCAGAAACAGGCATTTGAATTGAGACTTGAACGATGAAGAGGAGGCAGCTGTGCTGAGAGCCAGGAAAGAGCATCACAAGCAGAAGGTAGAGCAAAGGCAAGGACCTCGGGAAGAAAGGCACGTGGCATACTTGAGGCTGCAAGGAGGCCAATGTGGCTGAAGTCTAGAGACCCAGGAGGAGAGAAGAAGAAGCTTCAAGAAGGTCAGAGAGGCAGGCAGAGGCCAGACCACGCCAGGCTCACAAGCCACAGCACAGATCTCAAACTTATTCTACGGGTGATGGAAAAGCCAGTCGAAATAAAAAGAAGGCGAGTGACATAATCAGATTTACACTTTGGAATGATCACACTGGCTGCCCAGTGAAGGAAGACTGACCGTAAGTGGACAAGAGGCAGAGAGACCAACCAGAAGCTGCAGGAGCATCAGGTGAGAGAGGATGGTAGCTTACCCCAGGGCACAGCAGTGGACATGCTGAGAAGTGATCAGATTGGGGTTCTGTTTTGGAGATAAAGCCAATAGGATTTCCTGATGGATTAGACGTGGGGTGAAAAGGATCAAGGATGATGCCTAGACTTTTGGTCTAAGCAACTGGATGGTATTGTCCACTGGAGCCCTCCATTCGGGGTGTGTCAAGTTCAACATGCCAGTTAGATACCCAAGTGAAGATGCCAAGTCGTCAAGAGGTTACACACATCTGAAGCTGGGCAGGGTTAAAATCAAGTTAAGGTAATGGTCTAAGGGAGACATCGACAAATAGAAGGTGTTAGAAGCCAGGGGACCGGATGAGGGAGGAGTAAGGATTAGGGGTATGGGAGAGGAGGAGCCCAGCCCCCTAGACACAGGAGGCCAAGAAGGAAGGGCCCAGTGGGAAAGGAAGAAAGGCAGCACCAGGGGAAGAGCAGGGAGAGGCCACTCGTGTTAAATGCTGCAGAGAAGCCAAGTAAGCCGTGACCAGGATATTGATTGTATTGATGTAGCCTTGATAAGAGCTGCTCCAGGAGGGGAGTAAATACTCCCTGGTGGAGGGAACAGAAGAGAGGATGGGAAGTGAGGAACCAGCAGGGGCCATGGCAGACAAGAGAGCTGCTCCATGGGAAGCTAGCTAGAGAGGATGTGAGGTCAAAGGGGTGTTTGTTTGTTTTATCAGTGGGAGATATTCCAGTGGTTTCTAGGCCAATAGGAATAATACAGAATTATTATTAATTTGAGGGCACAGTGCTTGTGAAAGTAAGAGAAGGGGGTCCAGGGCCCACACCTAAATGCTGGCTTTTAAAATAAGGGCAGGGGCACATTTGCACTGTAACAGAAGAAAAGGCAGATTATGTGGTTCTAGATGTTGGTGGTTTGGTTGATCAGGGGTGGGGATGGTGACATCTACCCTGGTTACTTCTAGATTTCTCTATAAATACAGGGCGAGGTCATTCATTTTGCTACCATTCTTGGTCAGCAAAAGACACATCCAAGAATGTCCACGGCAGCTGCACACAGCACAGCCCACTAATGGAAGCATCCGATGCCCATCAGCAGAAGAAGAGATAACAAACTGGGCGATGTCCATATAACCGAGGACACGCAGCAGTGGAAAAGTAAGAACAACACAGGTGACCTCACAGGCCCAGGGAAAGAGCCAGACACAAAAGAGCACAGGCTGTGTGATTCCTCTGCTCTGAAGTTCTGCAACAAGCACAGCTAACCTACAGCAGGAGAACCTAGAAGAGTGGTTGCCTCTAGGGAGGGAGGGAGCATATTGAAGAGGCACGAGGGGGTCTTTTCGGGGAGTGGAAATGTTCTAGATCTTGATCCGGTCATTGTCACATGGATGGATACATTTTTTTAATTCACTGACTATACACTTGACAATATTGCGCTCTTTACTGTATTTCGGTTATACCTCAGTTTAAGTAAAAAGTTTGAGAAAACAGGTGGGGAATTCTCCCAATAATCCTGCACATTAAAGATTCTTAACGTCAGTTTACAAATGAGGAAACCAAGGCCGGAGAGTGAAAATGGATTCACAGCCAAGTCTGCTGCCCAAACACCTGTGCTCTTCCCAGGAGATTTGCACTTCAGGATCGAATGTGTTTTATACGAAGTCATAATACATAAAATACATGAAAAGCAGAACTGCCCCCTTGGAAGCCCACCTCAGTCTCTCTGCATGGCCCTGGTGTTCCAAGGTGCAGAGTCTGAAAACCACTGCTCCACACCGAGCTGTCTTCTTGTAGCACCCAGGAACCAACCACCAGTTGGGGGTGAAAGAAGAATGTTGGGGTCCCCTGTGAACCACAGCTCCCCCATCTCCCTCTGCTCCCAGCCCCAGCACAATGGAGCCCTGGGCACCCTTACTTGGGGGGGCCAGGTGGATCACATATCCATCGCCAACGTAGATGGCCCAGTGACTGTAGAAAGGGCGGAAAATCTCGATCAGGTCTCCAGGCTGGGGCTCTGGCTGCAAAACCAAGAAGAGGGCTGTTTCAGGTGATACGAGCGCTTGGAACCAGGGGCAGGGCTCAGCTAGGCGGGTGCAGCTCCACGGCCTCCAGCTAACAGCTCTCCAGGGTGTCCTCCTGAGCCCTGCCTGGCCAGTCCAATGCCAGTCCGACTTCACAAGCCTGTGTCCCAGACCTGCAGGGACTACGGGCCTGCCCACCTGTCATTACAACCTGCAAAGTGCACGCCTAAAGGGTTTCTTCATTAGCTGAGGTCTCTGCCTTATTGTTCCTCTTTCTAGGAGTATTATTTATTGAACTCTTACTCAGAGCCAAGCAGTCTGCTAAGTGTTTTACAGGCGTAGCTCAATAAATCCACACAACCCTCCTATGAGGTGGGCACTGCTGTGAACCCCATGTTATGAATGAGGAAATGAAGGCTCAGAGATGCAAAGGAATGTTCTCAAAGCCACACAGCCCCTGAGTGACGTGGCCAGGACTCAACACTAGGCTGCCTGATTCCCAGGCCCAGTGTCTTGACCACCACACTGACCGTCAGGCAACACCACAGTTTATTTGATTAGAGCTGTGCATCTGGAGACTCTTCCAGGGGGGTCAAATTGGGGGGTGTCACACAGACACTCTGCAACCTGGCCCAGGGCCTGGCAGAGAACTGGTGTCAACCTCTGGCAGTAATGTCCCCATGGCTGCTCATCCCAAGGATAAGAGGGTGTATGTGTGTGTGTCAGTGTGTGTGCGTGTTGGGGTGTGTGTGTGTGTATGACAAGCAAAGGAAAACTCTCCTCTGCACTGTGCTCACACCAGTACTTCTGACACTGGATGTGTGGGTTTTCCACACTAAGTGATTCACTCCTTGGTGCACACTGACTGGGCACCCACAGTTTACCTCAGTTCTGACACTAACGGCCTGGAGTTAGCACAGACCTACAGGCTTAGTCCCAGAAGACTGAGGCCCCCCACACAATTTAGACGCCAACTGCAAGTTGCAGATTGTTAGCTGTGCTCTGAACAACCGGCTGTAAATTGGGGGTTCCCATAGCCCCATCCTTGGGTTCAGTACTTTGCTGGAACAGCTCATAGAACTCAGGAAAACAGTTTACTTGCCAGATTACCAGTTACTAGAAAATACACAACACAGGAATAGCCAGAAATGCAGAGGGCAAGCTGTGGTGGGAGGGGCATAGAGCTTCCATTACCCATCTGGGGACCAGCACTCTCCAGCACCCCCGTGCTTTCACCAACAGCCTACGTTAGGGGTTTTATGGAGGCTTCATTATGTAGGCACAATTGATTAAATCATTGGCCATTGGTGATTAATGCAACCTCCAGCCCTCTGATCACCTGGTCGGTTGAAAGGGGCTTATTATGAATGACAAAAGACATTCCTCTCACCTCTACTGCTCAGGAAATTCTCGGGTTTTAGGAGCTCTGTGGCAGGAACCCGGGGCCAAGACTAAATATCCATTTCTCATTATATCACAGTGGGAGTGAGGGTGTGTGCGTGTGTGCAGGGGAAGGTGGGAAGGAGGCTGAAATGTTCCTCAGAGCCCTGCCCTGTTAGGGGAGCACAGCAGCCCAGAGCCTGAGAAAACCTGGGGAGGTTCAAGAACACTTTCATTCAACCTATTGAGGTCCCAATGCCAGACACTGGGCTAAGTACTATGGGTGGGGACACTCCGACCTGGACCAGGATCAGGGCTGATGAGCTTCTGTGGTCCAAACCAACCTTAAATCTCTTTAGAACACCTGGAGACAGAGCCCATCGGTGGTCGTTCCAGCCCTCTGTCCTTTCCCGCTCACCTGCTTGCTCTTAGGGGACAGACCCATAGGGGTTTGCCCACATCCCACCGCCAAACTCTATGGGCCTGACTGAGAGATTCCATCAAAGATGAGGGGGGAGCATGGACTCCCCCTTGTATGGCCTCCCCTGGGATAAAAATGATGGGCAATGGAAGAGCCAGTCACAACTCTATAATGGCTAGGAAGCAGGGTCAATGACAGTTCACTTCTACTTATAGAAACAATAAAACTGCAAACAAACATCCCACGTGGTAGGAAAAAAATCTTTTCACAGGAATTTTACAGATAAATCATATTGTCTTACGGCAGTGATTATAATTTATCTTCCCAGAAGAAGGTGCCCAGACCTTACTGGGAAGCTTTCAGAACACTGGACAATGGTCACAATTGATGAATCCCATTTGTTTTCCAGAATAAAAGAAAAAGTATATATTAATTGTTTGGTGAGAGTTATGGGGTCTTCAAGGATCCCCAAAGGGCAATTTAACTGGACATTTCCATGAATAAGCCAGGACATAAAAGCAAGGCAGAGACCCAGCCCTCAGGGAGGCTACTGATTAGAAAAGGAGACAGTTGGGACATCAGTAATATGACGTCAAGTAATAAGCATCCAGTAGGTACACAGACCCAAGGAGCCCAGGGGCTCAATGTGTTCCAGACAGATATCAAGGAAAGATATTGATATACAGAGAAACATGCTTGCAAAAATAAATAAATACACACACACACACACACACACACAGACAAAAATATCTACAAAGAAACTCAGACTTTATAACACTAAATACTGATGCTAAGTGAAAGAAGCCATACCAATAATCTATATACTGTGTGATTCCATTACACGTCATTCCAGAATAGGCATCACCATAGGACAGAAAAGTAATCAGTGATTGTCAGGGGCTAGGAGTCAGGAGAGGGGTTGACAAGAAAGGGGAATGAGGAAATTTCAGAGCAATTAAACTTTCTTTACTGTTTTCTATTTGATGGTGGTGAATGGTTACTCAGTTGTCCATGTTTATCAGAACTCATCAAACTGAACACTAAAAGGGTAAATTAGACCGTAACTTTTTTAAACACTAATTTTTTAATAAATAAAAAATTTTAACTTTAAAAAAATGGATATCCACAATTTGAAAGCAAAAAAGCTGTGATTTTTTTTTTAATACTCAGTCATATTGCCTGTCCCTTGTAAGGGCAAAAGGCACATATTCCAAATATGCACTAGCTTAAAACATGACGCCACTCAAGGAAACTTCTTTTTAAAAATGAAGTGAAAGGTGTTGGACTCGCCCACAGAGCCCTGTGCATTAGTTAGAAGCAAGGACTCGATGTTCACATGACCATGTGGATAATCTTTTAGATACAGTGCTGAGTGAAAAAATGAGATTGAGCTCCGCAAAATACCACTAATACATATTAAAGATACCCACACACAAACCAATAATACATGTCTTACCAGAATCACATCCAAAAAAACAATTTTTAAAAATAACAACAAAAGAATCTAAAGAATACATATTAAATATATTAAGATGCTACCTAGCCATTGGGAAGATGGAGAGGGAGAGGAATGATGATAAAAGGGAACTTAAAAAAAAAAAAACAGAAGACAAGGGGTCTTTCAGGGACCAGTGAGGACAGGGTGCCATGAACAGGGATATAAATAATTCACACCCTTTCACTAAACTCTAACTGGAGAAACAACTGCTTAATGATACACACAGCCAACTGAGCTGAATCAAAATTAAGAACTCAAGAAAGCATGTTATAAAATTAGAAATATGAGAACAAAAGTCCTTGGGCCAAATTTGTGCCTCTGCTTATTTTTGTATGCAGGCAAAGAATGATCTTTACATTTTTCAGTGGTTGGGGGAAAAGTCAAAAGAAGAAGAATATTTTGTGTCACATGAAATTATATGAAATTCAAACTTCAGTATCTATAAAGTTTTATTGGCACAAAGCCACCGCCATCATTTACCTTGTGGCCAAGGCTGCTTTCTCTCTACAGCAGTAGAGTAGTTGCAACAGAGACCAGAGATTGTAAAATATTCACTCTCTGGCCCTTCAGTTTGGATCAACAGTGATCCCTCTCTCACTCAGCTTGATCCCCAGTCCCAGAAACCTAGCTGTACCCTGTTGTCAGGTGGTTCTTCCCCCAGGTACAAGGTGAGCCAGCAGGAAGCCAGAAACTCTCCAGAGCACAGTAACCAGGGCTCTCCCACACAACACAGCCAATGACAGTGGCAAAGCTGAGACTCTGCACCCACAGGATTTCAGAACAAAAAGTCTTTATTCTCTCCACAAAAGCACAGTTTACAAAGAGCTGTGTAACAGCCATTTTCCTTAGCAAGCAAATGGAGAACAATATCTGGCCTCTGCAATTCACACTGGAAAAACCACCTAAACAACCATTAATAAGGACCAACTAAATTAATTATGTTATATTTATATGTACAAACAGCCAATAGAGAGAACAAGTTGGATTTACGCAAGCAGACATGGAAATAATCAAAACAAGTAAGTTGGAAAATATTATCCCATTTTTGTTTAAAAAACATTGTTATACATTCACATGCAAAATGTATTATACATTATGTATGAGCTGAGGAAAATACACCAAACTGTTGTGTATTATATACAGTGGGGGTTGGGATTCAGAGACTTTTATATTTTGCTGTATTATTTTATTATTTTCTTACCAATGTGAATTATTTTTATAATAAAAACTTTTAATAAAAGAGTTTTAGATGGGAAAACATCCTTCATATTGATGAACTTGCGGTTTTTTAATTGAAAAAGGTGGATGTTATCTATCAGCAAAACCTCTTGAAACCATCTCCCATCTGGAGCCTGTAAATATTACCATGTTAATGATACTTAAAAATCATTAACACTTAAATGTAACACATAATGGGCTCCCCTGGTGGCGCAGTGGTTGAGAGTCAGCCTGCCGATGCAGGGGACATTCGTGCCCTGGTCCAGGAGGATCCCACATGACACGGAGCGGCTGGGCCCGTGAGCCATGGCCGCTGAGCCTGCGCGTCCGGAGCCTGTGCTCCGCAACGGGAGAGGCCACAACGGTGAGAGGCCTGCGTACCGCAAAAAAAAAAAAAAAAAAAAAAAGTAACACATAAAAGCATAAAATAAAATTTAAAATAATATAGGTGGATATGTTTCAGATCTTAGAATAGAGGAAGAAATTCTAAAGATAAAGTCCAAAGAACAAGGCATAAAGTAAAAGACTGAGAGTTTTTACAATTGAAAAATGTTACAGTTCTTATTAAAAGTTTCTATCATTGCCTGTTACGTTCATACTCCCTTTTAAGAGAAAATGACCACCCGCAATCCCTACTGCCCAGGCAGCCATATTTTATACCATGTGACCACTTCATCCTAGCCTCCATCAGCTGGACTAGAAAAAGGCACGGTTCCCAAGCAGGTCACCATCCTATGATCCTCCATAAGTGGACCTGGACCAACCAAATTTTCTCTCTCTCTCTCTCTCAAAAAGCTGAACCAAGTAATGAAAAAGAAAATAGCTTTTGGCAGAGGGGCTAAAATTGAAAAGTCATGACAAAGAGGAGGCAAGGGAGACCCCAATGAACCACAAGCCAAACCAAGGGTTGGAGTTCTCACACCCACTCTGACCAAGTAGAAGACCCCTGTTGACAGTGGGAGAGAAGGAAGCAGGCATATCAAGAACAGCTAGCTGAGTCACACCAGTGGTGGAGCACTAGAGGAGAGATGCACAAACTCCAGCTGCTGGGTACATGGAATCACCGTGATCCTGAACTGCCTCCCAGCCCCTGGGATGCCCAGCCTTAATACAGCTCCTATACTTAGATTTTCAAGAGAATCCCCTTACCACTCCACACGTGTCCTTAGAATAAACTTTTTTCACTTGAGCTAGCTTAAGTGGGCTGCTGGTTACTTATAACCAAAAGAGACAGACCAGAACATTCTGTGCATTGAAAACACACCACAGACAAACTACCATGAACAACTGGAAGAAAATGACAGCTTTAATACATAAAGAGTTTTTATGAATCAATAAAAAATGTAAACACCAGGCTTCCCTGGTGGCGCAGTGGTTGAGAGTCCGCCTGACGATGCAGGGGACGTGGGTTCGTGCCCCGGTCGGGGAGGATCCCACATGCCGCGGAGCGGCTGGGCCTGTGAGCTATGGCCGCTGAGCCTGCGCGTCCGGTGCCTGTGCTCCGCAACGGGAGAGGTCACAGCAGTGAGGCCCGCGTACCACAAAAAAAAAAAAAATGTAAACACCAAAATAGAAAAAAGTGGAGAAAGGGTATAATAAATAATTTTAAAAGGAGAAATACATATTACCACTAATACAAGAAAACACATTCTATCTCACTAGTAATCAAATTAAATTAAAAACTGGTTTGGGGGAAGATTAAAATACTAATACTAAATATAGGAAAAGAGGCAGGTAAACAGGCACCCTCAGTCACAGTTTTTAGGAGTATAAATAAATACAACTTTTCTGAAGGTCAATTTGGCAATCTGTATCACTAACCTTAAAAATATTCATATCCTTTGACCCAATTTCTATTTATAGACCAGATCTTAAGGAAATAATCTGAAATGCCTATAAAAGATGCCACAAAGTCACATCTAATGGCAAAAAATTAGATACCTAAATATCCTACATAAAGAGATTAGTTAAATATTGCCATAATTATATACTAATGTACAGTTATGTTTTAAAAGTCATATTTTAAAAGAATACTTAAGGACAAGAAATGTCCATAATATAATGGTAAGTAAAAAAGCTTTACAATCAACGCTAACTCAATTTTTTTTAAGTAAAAATAAAAAAAGCTTTACACAAAACGGTATTTTTTTTAAACTTTGTTCAAAAAAAGATAACCAACACATTTTTTTTGAAAACTGTGGAAATACACCAAAACGTAAACAGTGTTTATTACTAGGTGGTGAAACTTGGGGTATTAATTTTCTTTTTAATTCTGTTCTAGTTTTCCAAATGTGTAAATACATATATATTTGTTTTAGAATCAGAAAACAACATAAGGCTTGACAAACATCAGTGTGTTCAATCTGGGGTAATCCGTACAATTACTATTATGTAACAAAATAAATACACACAACAAAAAGCTAGAAAGATGCATACCAACATCCTAACAGAGATTCCCACCAGGGGCTGGGGCTAAGTGTGGTTATTGTGATTATTTTGCTTCCCTATTTTTCTGCATTTTCCAGCTTTTCTGCAACGAGCAGAAAAGTTTATAACATGCTTTGCAACACTGTTATGAAAATTTTTCAAACACTAGTTTGAATTTCCAAATGTTCAAAATTGAAAGCATTTTTCAGTAAACATCTGTATACCCCACCACCTACATCTACTGTTATGCTACTGAATTTGCTGTATCACAAATATGTCCACCTACTCCGCACAAATTACAGGAGGGGAGGTTGCTGGCATGCATGCAGAATCACCCTGCCCTTAACAAACGCCCTCCCCCGCCCCAGGGAAATGGTGTAACTGGTCAACGACACTCCTTGAGAATCCCTTCACGTTGGGGATACCCACCTCTGCCTGAGAGGGTCAAGGAACTCTTTCATTTGCTCATTCATTCCACAGATGTTCACAGAGCCGGGCACCTGGGCCATGCCTGTGAACAAAAGCCGAGATACCTGACTTCACGGAGTCAGGTATCAGGTGTTTTGTTCAGCATCAAGGAGACAGAAATTTTTTTAAATTTCTTTAAAGCCTTAGTAAATGAGTATATCATCCAGAATAGTAGAAGAGATACCAAATAAAAACAAAAAGAAAGAAAGAAAAGGTAGGGCAGGGTTAAGGGGCTGAAGTGGGATGGGAAAGGGGAGGGGATTGCAATAGTAAAAGGGGGCCAGGGAAGGCAGAGAGTGGGCCCTGCAGATGTTGAGAAGACCTAGGCCGAGGAGACAGCCTGAGCAAAGGCCCCAGGTAGGAGTATGTTAGAGGAACAGCCCGGAGGCCAGCGTGGCTGTAGTGGAGTGGGGAGGGGAGGAGGGGAGGGTGGAGGATGGAGAGAGAAGTTGATGGCTCAGGGGATGAGAAGGAATGCGTTCTGGTTTTCTTTGAAGGCAGAGCCAACAGGATTTGCTGTTGCAGTGAGGTAAGGTATGAAGGAAAGGAGTGAAACGTGACTTCAAGGTTTCAGGGAGGCTGAACAGGCAGGCTGCAGACACGGAGGACACGCTGGGTTGAAATAGCCACCAGGTAGCCACCTGGAGAGGCAGGGAAGCAGCTGTGTGCATGAGTCTGGAGGTCAGAAGAGGGGTCTGGGGTGAGGGTCACTGTCGATCTTTAGGAGAACAGCCCCTATTGGGAGCTGGAGGCAAAAGCCGGCTGAAATGGGTATAAGAGAGACTAGGAGAGGACCTCCTCCTAGAAAAGGGAGCAGCTGAGATTTCGCTGAAGTCTTGAAAGATGACAGGGAGCATGTACATGGTAGACACAGAATTCAAACCCAAATCCTGCACTTTTGTTTTGTTTTGCTTTGTTTGGCCACACCTCGAGGCATGTGGGATGTAAGTTCCCCCACCTGGGATCCAACCCGTGCCCCCTGCAGTGGAAGCGCGGAGTCTTAACTACTGGACCACCAGGGAATTCCCCCAAATCCTTCACTTTTTTTTTTTCTCCATATATATGGAATCTAAAAACAAAACAAAACAATAAAAAAAAACTGTTTCTGAAGAACCTAAGGGCAGGACAGGAATAAAGACCCAGACGTAGAGAATGGACTTTAGGACACGGGGAGGGGGAAGGGTAAGCTGGGACGAAGTGAGAGAGGCATGGACATATATACACTACCAAACGTAAAATAGATAGCTAGTGGGAAGCAGCCACATAGCACAGGGAGATCAGCTCGGTGCTTTGAAATCCTTCACTCTTAACCGTCACAATCTCCTGCAATCAGAGGAGGCAGTGGGGAGGAAGCGGCCAGAAAGGGGAAATATGGAGACGGGGCAGACAGGAGCAAAACACAGCGGTGCAGGCGCCTCAGGGTGATCTTGTGGTTGGGTCAGAAGCAGGATCCCTGGGGTGGAACCCAGGCCTGGCAGTTTTGTAAGCTTCCAGGTGATTCTACGGTGCAGCCCAGAGAACCACAGGAGAGACAGGTTAGGCAGAGAGGGGCAGTCATACCTCACTTTGCAGGTGGGGAAACTGACACTAAGGGAATGAGGTCACTTATCCAGGGTCAGCCCGAAAGTAGCAAAGCAGGAACTTGAACCACAGCCTGGTCCCCACCACAAGGAGAATCTGCCAGCCTTCTGGCAGATTTCACCATCTGCCCCTGCATGTGAATCCACATTCACTCCTGCAACTCTGATCCAGTGTGAGACCCTTAGCTGTGGGCACTGGACCAGATGGAAAAGTAAGGGCACTTCCAGAAGAATTTTCAACCCAAGGGTTGAAACAAAACAAAAAGAATGCTTTTCTTTATTTTTTTTTAATTTTACTTTGAATGGGGTACCTATATTTTTAGTTAATGTTACTTATTTATTTTTTAAAATATTTATTTATGTACTTATTTTGGCTGCGCCGGGACTTAGTTGCGGCACATGGGATCTTCGTGTGGCAATGCAGACTCTTTAGTTTCAGCATGTGGACTCTTAGTTGTGGCATGCATGTGGGATCTAGTTCCCTGACCAGGGATCAAACCCCAGCCCCTGCACTGGGAGCGTGGAGTCCTACCCACTGGACCACAAGGGAAGTCCCTAGAATGTTTTTCTTTCATTCAAGGCCCCTAAGGAAGCATTCCAATCCGCCTACACTCAGCTCCATTTAGCCTCCTCATCAGAAGTTTGCAATTTTTTTATTTTAATGAAATAGTTCAGGCATACAAAAAATACAGAAAGTAGGCTAATGAGCATTACTGCTCTGCATTTAAATTAGGATGCATTTGGTTTTCAGAAACTGCATACTGATTACAGCCGTGGGGCTCTGAAGCCAGACAGCCTGGGTTCAAATTCTGGCTCTGCTACTTACTAGCTGGATAGCCTTGGGCACGTTACCCAACTTCTCCCAGCCTCAGTTTCCTCAGCTCTAAAATAATTACAGCACCTGAGGATAATTACAGCACCTGATTCATGAGGTTGTCCTGAGGATCAAATAAATTAGTACCTATAAAACACTCAGCAAATACTACCTGGCACACAGGTAAACGGCAGCTTTTGCTGCCACTGTTCTTGGGGGTGCTTTTATTATTTTGGATTTGGGAAGGTCAGAGGCAGCTCCAGGAGTAGCTGGAGACACTACAGAGGTTGTGAAACCCAGCCTGAGAGCAAGTTCTCCTTGTTCCCAAATCACATGCTCTGGTGAATACGGAAATCCCTCACCTCACCCACTTCATTTCGGATACTCTGGGGAAAACATCTACAAGCACGTAATTCAAAAACCTGAAGTCCAGGGAGGGTGCTGAAAAGGGACTTTTCCAGCAGAGAGTTGGGAGTTTTGATGCCAAGGCTTTAAGAAGAAAAGAAACCCCCGAGGAGCCCACCATCAATCCTGTCTATCTGAGGCTGCGTTGTCAGAAGGAGGGCCCAGGCCACCTGCAAGTGAGGCCCCTCTGCTCTATTGCTGTGTGACCTTCAAGAATCATTTAACCTCTCTGAGCTTCTCTGGTTAAACAGCGCCATTAAGAACCATCCAGCAGTTTGTGTGAGGAATAAGTGAGATAATGGGGGTGAAAAGCTGTAAAACCCCTTAACGCTTATTAGAGGGTTGAGACCCTGTGCCCCAGGCTGGGTGGGTCCGGGGAACTCGAGGTGGGGGGCAGACTCCCCAGCCTCGGGCCCAGTGAGAAGGTAGAGGAGGGGTTGGGCTGACACATCACCTCCTCCCTTGCCAGCCTCAGGGAGAGGGACAGTGGCAGTTCCAGTGGGTACCAGGTCCAGCCACAGCAACCCAAAGGTCATGTGTATCCTGGAAAAAGGAGGCAAAACTCATTCGCCCTCCCAGGCCCTCGACCTCCAAGCCTCAGACCTGTTCTACATGTTGAACCTCACCCCACGGGAACCAGGACTCCCCCTGAACTCATGTGGGAACCACCACCACTGTCACTATGCACTCCCTGGGGTTTTCACAAGTTACCTGGAATCCTTACAGCAGCCCATTTTACTGACCAGAAAACAGCTCAGATATAGGAAGTAACTGGCCCAAGAGAACTCCCTGAGAAGCAATGCCAGGATTACACTGCAGGTCTTCCTGAATCCAAAGGCCAAGTTCTTTTCACCGCACCCAGTAATTCACAGGAAGCTACTGACATCTGATCAGCATCCCCATGGTGAGCTTTGCCTCCACATCACTGTGCTCTAGTCCTGAAATGCCCCTGACTGCTCACTGGCAAATTCCTACTCATCCCTCACGTCTCCACCTCCTCAGTGCCTCCCCCAGACTCCAGGGCAGAGAGTGTTTATCAGCCGCAGCCCCGTTTATCCGATGACTATAATTGTTGGGCTGAGTCCCTGGGAAGGAATGATCAGTTTCCCTGCCCACCTCTCCAGCTGGACTGAGCAACCAGCCAAGCACATACAACATTCTCAGCAGGGGTTTGTGGGCAAGAGGGACACACTGCTTTCTCCTCAAGCCCCTCCCAGCCTCTGGCCCCGCTCCCTCCCTTTTGCACCTTAACTAGCCCCACAGAGATCTGTCAGATCATCAGGCAAACCTGGAGGGTCATAAAGAAGTCAATAAGCGAGTCTAGAGTCAGCGACCAGAGCAGGCCCGTCAATTTCTGCATATCTGGAGCCTCAGATGCCCTTTGGAGCTTCACATCCCCAGCAGCCGCTGCTCAACAAGCCACAGGTTTAAGGGCAGGGTGGGTGGAGAAGGGAAGGCAAAGCTCGTGGCCCACAAATTCTAAGTAAATTTAGAACACAGAGGGGAGGGAAATGGTCAGCACTGGCCCTGACCAGGAGGACTCAGGGCTGGACTAAAGGGCTCGGAGAAACGTGGGCCCATATGGTAGACACACAGCCTCTCCGTCCCAGGGAGGTCCAGGCAGCTGCTTTAACAACTAACATTTGTCAAGCCCTAAGAGCGAGGCAGTGGCACACCCAGAGTGGGAAAGTGAGAGCCGAATCCTCTGGGTGCAGACAAATAGGGGAGAGTTGTCCACAGAGAATTTTAAAACCATGATAAGACACACCAAAAATCAGTCTGCTGTTTATTATCACCATGTGCCAACACTTTTAAACAATATCAATGATATTGGTCTAAGTTCTAACTCATGCAATTCCTGTTGAGAGTTAATAATATAGGGACTCCCCTGGTGGCACAGTGGTTGAGAATCTGCTTGCCAATGCAGGGGACACGGGTTCGAGCCCTGGTCCAGGAGGATCCCACATACCGCGAAGCAACTAAGCCCGTGCGCCACAACTACTGAGGCTGCACTCTAGAGCCTCCGAGCCACAACTACTGAAGTCCACATGCCACAACTACTGAGCCCATGTGCCACAGCTACTGAAGCCCGCACGCCTAGAGCCAGTGCTCTGCAACAAGAGAAGCCACCGCAATGAGAAGCCCACGCTCCGCAGCGAAGAGTAGCCCCCACTCAACGCAATTAGAGAAAGCCACGCACGGCAACAAAGACCCAACGCAGCCATAAATAAATAAGTAAATAAATTTATTTAAAAAATATATATATATGTGAGCTTTAAATTAGCACACTTTCATTTCTTATTATTTCAGTCTTCTATGTGGAAGTTTAATCAGAGAACACACAGCTATACAGTCAACCCCCAACATACACAGACTCAGCTACATGTGTCTGTTCCAACAGTAAGTTCTGAATGGCTCAGAATGGTTCAAGTTCACTTTCAGCACAGTTTGGACCACCAATCCCTGTGGTCCTACATTTTCCTGTGTTTAAACAGAAGAGAAGAGTCTGCTCTCCCAGCGCCAGAAAAGTGTTTGAAAGTCTGGATCAACTTCACCAAGAACTAGACTCTCATTCTAAAACAATGGATTAAAGAAATGTCAAAGTTCACCATCATTCAGCCATTTTCTCTGATTTTTGCCAAGGAAGAAAAACTGGGGAGAATTTTGCCAAATAAGATAAAAACTTACAATGAATTTTCTGGTGAATATGTTTCAGTGAAAATGTTTTAAATGTGGATATAGTTAAAAGCCACTAGAGTGAGGACTTCCCTGCTGGTCCACGGTTAAGACTCCACGCTCCCAATGCAGGGGGCCTGGGTTAGACCCCTGGTCAGGGAACTAGACCCCGCATGCCGCAACCAAGAGCCCACATGTGGCAACTAAGACCCGGCATAGCCAAATAAATAAATAAATGTTTTAAAAAATAATAATAGGGCTTCCCTGGTGGCGCAGTGGTTGAGAGTCCGCCTGCCAATGCAGGGGACGTGGGTTCGTGCTCCGGGTCCGGGAGGATCCCACATGCCGCGGAGCGGCTGGGTCCGTGAGCCATGGCCGCTGGGCCTGCGCATCCGGAGCCTGTGCTCCGCAGCGGGAGAGGCCACAGCAGTGAGAGGCCCGCGTACCGCAAAAAATAAATAAATAAATAAATAATAATAATAATAATAAATAAAAATAAAAATAATTAAAGCCACTAGAATAGATAAGCAACAAATGTCCTACTGTATAGCACAGGGAACTATATTCAATATCCTGTGATCAACTATAATGGAAAAGAATATGAAAAAGAATGTATATATGTGTATAACTGAATCACTGTGCTGTACAGCAGAAATTCACACATTGTAGTCAACTATACTCCAATAAAATAAATTTTAAAAATAAAAATAAAAAATCGGGAATCCCTGGTGGTCCAGGGATTGGGACTCCACACTCACACTGCCGAGGACCCAGTTCAATCCCTGGTCTGGGAACTAAGATCCCATAAGCCATGTGGTGCAGCCAAAAAAAAAAAAAGAGAGCGATATCTAGAGATCAGCAAAAATAAATAAGAATAAAACATAGAAGCCACTAGAATTAATTTTTTAAGACATAGGCAGCGTTGCAATTTCTCCAATTTATTATGAAATGGGATTTTTATGAGTTTCTGACAAACTTATCCTAATGTTTAAGGTTTTTCCAATATGTATATCTGTTGTTTCATATGAGAGAAGCTTTTGAAATTAAAATTAATAAAAAGTGTCTTCTCTACATATACACACTACTATATATAAAATAGATAACTAATAAGGACCTACTGTATAGCACAGGGAACTCTACTCAATACTGTGTAATGACCTATATAGGAAAAGAATCTAAACAGTGGATATATGTATATGTATAATTGATTCACTTTGCTGTACAGCAGAAAGTAACACAACATTGTGAATCAACTATACTTCAATTTTAAAAATTAATAAATAAATTTAAAAAGTGTTCTTCAACTGTGAATAAAGAGAAATGGACAAATCTAGCTCTACTGAGTGTTGAACATGAATATGCAAAGAAGATCAATTTTGTCAAAGTCAAGGACAACTTTTCAGAAATTAAAGTTCCAAAACAGAAACTGTAATGGCATTGTTATTCACTACCGTGACCAACTTATATGTAAGAATATGTTTTCTTCAAAAATACACTAATGCAATTAAAAGCTATTAACCCATTACTTCTATTTTTCTCTGTAACACCTACTTTATTTTTCAGTTTTTATATTTTCACTGGCATGATTTCATATACAAAGCTCAACAGAAGGAACTTGACTGTTTCTTTTCTGGCCATTACTACTATTCATTTCATGATTATTACTGAAAATAATGTTGCTAGATAAAGGAGAGGATGTTTTCAAATGACCACTCCAGACATCAAATATTCCAGGTACACCCTAATACCAGGCACTGTGCTAAGCCCTTTACATGGATTAAATCATAATCATAATAACAATAATGAATTACAGTTGAGCACATAATATGCGTGTGAAGCACTGTTCTGAGCCCTTCGTAAGTATTAAGTCATATAATCCTCACTCTGGGGAACAGAGTTGATTTGAAACTTGGTCAAAGTGCCACAGCTAGGGGCTTCCCTGGTGGCGCAGTGGTTGGAAGTCCCCCTGCCGTTGCAGGGGACGCGGGTTCGTGACTCGCGGTCCGGGAGGATCCCACATGCCGCGGAGCGGCTGGGTCCGTGAGCCATGGCCGCTGAGCCTGCGCGTACGGAGCCTGTGCTCCGCAACGGGAGAGGCCACATAGTGAGAGGCCCGCGTACCGGGGGGGAAAAGAAAAAAAAAAAGTGCCACAGCTAGGTGCTCAGCAGAAACACAATCCCGGGGGAGTCGACCTCAAAAGCCGGGCTCAGAACCTCTCTGGAGCAGGTCCAGCTAGGCTGAAAGGAAGCATTTGCTAAGCACCTTTATGATTTCTGAACCACAGGAAAAGTGAGAGTTGGGAACTTGCTGGCAGGGCTGGTCATGAGGTGCATCAGCTGAGGCCAGAAGAAGCACCTGTTGTCAGACCCAGGCTCGGGGGCAGCAGGTGCAGCCCCAGACACTCAGCCCCAGGAGCCCATCCAGGTGTTCTGGTCTGACTCGGGAAGGCAGCACAGGACCTTGGTGGGGCAAATCTCTCCTTGCTGCCTCCCCGCTCCTGGGGGCCTGTTTCAGGCAGGGCGGTCTCCCAACCCGCCCACGCAGGTACTCACACTGAGACAACTCCAACGGATACCCACCGACGCGCATCTCACACCTGATGCCCACCGGCCAGTGGGGCATCCACATCTGGAGGCCACATCCTCAAGGACCCTCTCTCTGAAGTGATGACTCAGACCCACCGAAACACGGCCCCCACTCCCAGCCCACTCGCCCCCGCCCCCGCAACTTACCATGGGCGCGCCCATCTTCTTCGGTAAAGGAGGCCCTCAATTTCAAGCTGGAGTTGGCTTTATCAGCTGAGTAAACGCCTGAGGCAGCGGGGGAGCAGGGATTCATTGTCAGTAGCAGGAAACAGAGTCCCCAAGACCCCAGGGGACTGTGGCTTCTGGCGGGGGAGACCGTGCCCAGTTGGTCTCTAACCCCTCCGAGAACAACGGGCTCACTCCCTGCGAATTCCTCGCCGCCCCCTCCCTGCCCCTGAACTTGGCCGTGAACGGATGAATCCCTTCCAGGGGCCAGGGAGGTACACCTGATACTGGAGAGCCGGGCGGCGCAGCGTGGGGGAGCGCGAGCCGTGTCACCTACCAGGGCGCGCTGCGCCCCCAGAGAGTCAGCGGGGCCGCCCTCGCGCCCGGCCCTCCGTCCCCGGCCGCTGCCCTCAGCGGCTCCCTAACTTGTTTACTCCCGCGTCACCCAAGCTCTCCATCCCCCACACAGCCTGTTAACACCTGAGAGCCCACCCAAGCGTCTCACCCTTCCTCAAGTTCTGGGAAGTACCGCTCCACCCACCGCGAGGACTTGGAATGCAGCGCGGCCTCTACTGCAAAGGGAACCGGCTAAATGGCCGCAGAGTCCAGGCCGGCGTGAGGTCAACTGGCCCCTCCCCGTGAGACTGACTAATTAGAGCCTCGCAGAGCTCCCTGCCCGGCGACAGTGACAGCCTGCTCCCGCCTCTGGGGCAGACAGACCAGGACGCTCCCCGCTCACCCCGAAGCCTCTCAGCACACCCTCCCCTGCGCGGAGGCGCCTCCAGAACCCAGCGCAGGGCCACCGCCTCCTCACCTCGGCTACGCACGCGCCGCGGCCCGCTCAACTTAAGATCTTGTATACACATCACACTGGAGTGTCATCAATCTGCTTATTTCCTCCACTCCAGTGGGCTTATACTGTAGTTTAAAACTACAATAGGCCCCCGTTATCCGCGGTTTCTTTTTCTGCAGTTCGCTGGGTAACAAACAGGGAGACAACACCGTGTATAAGCGGGGACTATCTTAACAGTTGCGTACTTCCTGCGGTTTCAGGCATCTGCTGGGGGCCTTGGAACGTATCCCCCTAGAAAAAGGGGGGACTACTGTATATTAAGCTTTAAAGCCATTTAAAGGCAAGGGCATACCAGAGAGAAAGTACTTTTTTTTGCGGTACGCAGGCCTCTCACTGTTGTGGCCTCTCCCGCTGCGGAGCACAGGCTTCGGACGCGCAGGCTCAGCGGCCATGGCTCACGGGCCCAGCCGCTCCGCGGCATGTGGGATCTTCCCGGACCGGGGCACGAACCCGTGTCCCCTGCATCGGCAGGCGAACTCTCAACCACTGCGCCACCAGGGAAGCCCCGAGAAAGTACTTTTAACTATTGGGTCTTAAGCCATTAGATATCCCCCAAACCTGGCACCCACCTGGTACACAGTAGGTATTTCATGAATGAATGAATGGATCAATGAATCAATGAGTGAACGAGTGACCAAAGACAGGGCCTTCCTGTGCACTGGTCTGTGACTCCTCAAGGGTAGAAGTAGCTCCTGTTCATCTCTATTTTCCTGCCCCCTCCCACCGGCACTGAGCTTGGAATCAGGACGCGTGGGCCAAATCCTGTCCCTGGCTACCTACAGGGTCCAGGGCACCCTTCCCTCTCTCAGCCTGTTTGTTCATCTGCCAGTGGAGTGGTGATGATATTGTACAATATATAAGATAATATTTAAAAAAATACATTCCCCAAAGGGAAAGCAACAGATGAAATGAGGCTTATAAAGTGGGAGCCCAATGTCTGGCACGGGGCAAGTTCTCACTCGGGACCCGTTGGCTGTTGTTAACAGGAAGAAGGAACATGCTCATCAACATCACCAGCTTCCCAGCCAAGGAGAGTCAGAGGCGCTGTAAATAAACACCAGAGCTTTATGTGCATTACTACTCACTCAACACATTGTTACGTGTATTGAGCAAGAGACTACCTGTAAGGCAGTCAAACCCAGCGTGGAAAGGTTCGGTTTTGAGGAAACCACACTGATTCTGCCTCTTCTTACTCTCTGCTTTCAGTATTGCCCAGATGTCACTTCCTTTACTTTCTTATTCTTCCTTCCTTCCTTCCTTCCTTCCTCCCTCCCTTCTTTTTTTTTCCTGTTGCTCTGCCAGGAAAAACAAAATAAAAAGAACACTGAGGGGCGGGGGTGTCAAGGAAGTGATTTTGACCTTTCACACAGCTCTCAAAAGTGGAGCTCTGTAAGAAAAGCCCCAGGAGAAGATACCATGTGATGCCACCACCATCCCCAGCAAGACAGTCTGCCCTTAAGCCCCATTCCAAGTCCAAAACAACGATTTGGGTGGAGAGCCAAGATCAAAACAGCCAGGATCAAACTGCTATCTGTCTACGAAGCCTCCAGTCTTTTCTGCAACTAGCTATGGAGCCCCGTTACTCTTCTTGTGACAGGTGGAAAATATTAATTTTTAATTATTTGCAATCTCTCCATTCTCTGCCTTCTGATGGTTCTCCTCCAGGAGATCCATTGTCGTGCTGCCTCTGAGGAAGAAGTAACTGAGAAAGTGGGAGGAAATGGCACAAGGCTAAATGCCGAGCAGGCCTAAGAGACCCTGTGGGGATTCTGAGCAGGTGGGGGGCGGGTACAAGAAGCAAGGCCAGGCCAAGAGGAAAGCGGGGGAGGAAGAGTGGGCAGCAAACCGCATCTAAGGGAGCAGAATCCATAGCAGGAGTATCTCATGATAACATGAGGGCTCTGACGCTTAACAGCAACTCAAACCTGGAGCACCCCTCAGGGGAAAGGTGCTCCATCAGCCAAGTGAATGCAGGCTTTTTACGTGTATCCAGGCCACTCTGGGCAGGCTTTGTGAATATACCAATTTTGACAGTTCGTCCTGGCTGGAAAAATCAGGCTTTTATGAAAGGAAGGTGAAGTATAACTTCCTTGTGAATTGCCTATCTCTGCAACCCCTCAAACCCTACTGAAGAGGTGAGAATAAACCCCTCTTGAGAGGCCCTGAAGAGCTTCCACTGCATAAATGCGCATCACCACGTCTATTTCCCCTTAAAAGCACATTCCCGAGATGTTGCAGGCTCTCATTCCACTACGCTTGTTAAATGGCCAGTCTGGGGAACTGAAAACTGCAGTGGACATTCATTTTTGTCCAGCAGTCTCTCATCTGGTGGCTCCATGTGGTTCTGGTGGAGCCACCAATCACAATACCCCCATCACCCTGAGTAGGGACACACGTGACCTACATATGGCTGGTTATCATGCCCCAGCCCTCAGGTTATATGACCCAAGCCAAGGGAGGGAGGGAGGGAGGGAGTGAGAGTGTGTGTGTGTGTGTGTGTGTGTGTGTGTGTGTAATACACATTTTTGAATAGGCAGTGGGTCAAAAAGCCTCTTTCCTCTGGGGACTTAAAAGAGATGATGTAAGCCTGGAGCCATGTGTTCCTGCCCTCCCCGGCAGCATGGAGGAGATCTATCTGCAAGAGCAAATAATGCAGCCACTGCATACAGGAGATATTAGTCCTGTTGACATTTGAGTTCTTCCAGGGCCTCATGCTAGCTTAACTTCTAGACAGCCAATTATAAGAAACTTTCTCCTAGTTACAATTCTATTTTTTTAGTTATTAAGCTAGTCAGAGTTGGACTTATCTTTGGCAAACTGTTTATGGTCATCAAAGGCAACAATGCCAATGCACCAAAGACGAGCCACAGTTTGCTTGACGTCCCCCTGCCCCACACACACGACCACTTTCCCCACCCTGGTCCTTCCTTCCCCCCAGCCTACGCCGAGGGAGGCATCATCACTCCCCATATTCTTCGTGTCACATCTACTTGTGACTTTGCCCCTTCCCTACTAAACTGCGGTGAACTCAGTGCAACACCCAGCCTGGTACGATCAGGGATGGATGGATGGATGGATGGATGGATGGATGGATGGATGGAGGCTACTGACGCCACCCAGTGTATGTTTCAAACTAGGAAATAAATCTTTTTATTGTAGGGCTAAATTGGGTATGTAAAGTGATTAGTCAGTATGTGAGAAGTTCAAACCAACTTCCCCACTGCCTCCAAGGTCGTCAGTGAAAGGGAAAGCTTTCAGTAGAGCTTTCTTTACCTCACCCCACTCCCAACAAGGAACCGTTAACCAGTTAGCTCCATTTTACCCAATACCTCCAACAGCACGGCTTGCTCCAGCATTATGCTAGTAAGATACTAGTTCAGTATTGTTTTGCAGGACAGAGAAAGCTGACTCACTCAAACCACATGACCACTGCCGCCTTTGATCCAAGTTTTCATCCCCTTAGAGATCCTATTTGCTTTGCCAAGCCCAAACGTACTTCACAGATCCTCCCATGTTAAAGAACAGAGAAAGAAGAAACACAAGTAACATGGTGCTGTGATCTTTATTCCATTAAGTGACCTTAAAACTAAGAAACAGAAACAAGCTTTTAATATACTAATAGCATAATCTAATCCATTGCACTTTTAAAAAAGTATATTAAATTTTAAAGCCATTCAAAAAGGGTCTAGGAGAAAGAAAGTGCTTTGAACAAATCATTTTTTTTGAAGAAAAAGAAATCAGAGAGGAAATTCTCAAAATTAATATTAACTCCTTTAAGGCTTAAGTCCATGATAGCATTTATTCATCTAAATTGGAAACTTTGGGAATCAAATGCAACCTTCCCTTGGTCATAAAACACTACATTTAAATTTTAGTTCTGGCACCTGAAATTCCTTTCCCAGGAAGAAAAATTTCTTCTAAAATCTTTCTGCCCTTAGATCTATCTTGAAAGTCCCTGGTAAGGGCTATTTTGTGGCTAATTTTCACAGTTATGATCTTCTCCTTCCTTTTTGTTCATTTTTACTTAGGCTTAAGGTTTTCTGTGCATAAAAGATTTAGAGGTTCAAGTCACAGTGCTGAATTTTGCTTTTTAATAAAAGAAAAACAACTTTCAAAATAGTTTTTTTTTAATCCTAATTACACCCGTTAGTAAATAGGATACTTGTACATTCATCTCTCAGAGAAGGCACTAGGGCTTCCTAATTTAGAAAACATTTTCACAGAGCTTAGATAATCCTCTAGACTAAAGGCATCCTTTTTACTCTGAACACTGTAAACTCTCAGTGATTGTATCTGGCAGTAGACCACCTACTCTGAACCTCAGGCAAAAGCCATCCACATGCCTCCAGACAATATACTGAATTGCACTCTCCCATCCCTCCGAGCAGTCTCTCTCGCTGTGGTCTCTGAACCACCTGTGATGCTGTTTTTAAAAGTGGTGATTCCAGGGCCACAACCCAGACCCAGACCCACTGAGGCAATCCCTGGGTATAAAGCTGGGAATTTGAATTTCTTTAAATATGCCTCCCAGAGGTAAGTTTTATGCACTTCAAGACAGACGAGAACCACTATCCAAAACATAGCTACAACAGGACTTAACAGAAGGAAAACGATTCAAACGCAAAATGGTCTCTTACAAATGGGCTTTTGAGTGTCATTTTAAAACACCACCTACACAGTTTGTGTTTTAGTAACTGAAGCTTGTCTTCATCGTGCCCTTATTCTTGACTAAAAGTTTGTTGGATCTAAAGGTAAGCCAGAATGATGCAGCCCATGTTGGCGACCTTAGATGGCTGCCATCCTAAATAATCCTAAATTACATTTCAATAGTTCTATGCAGACGTCCATATGTTACATTATTTAAAAAAAAATACTCTAGGGAAAAATAAAACTTTTAAAATCGCTTTTGCCTGGACTTAAATCAACTACTTAATTTCTCTGTAACTCATACGTACATACATACTCATCCAAACTCACCCCATCCAAGACACCATTTTCATAAGCCAGGTGGAACGCTGGGTATGACCTGTTAAAGATACGCACTGCCAGTACAAGGCAGTTTGTTTGTTTGTTCGCTTAAGCATTTTACTTCATGAAAGAGAAAAAAAAAAAGAAAAACCAGGTAAAACAAAAACAATACTCACAGGCAACTCTACCAAGTATGAAGTAGCTGTTACTATATAAACCTCTGCGGGACTAACATCTCTTGGTATACTGCTAAAATAAGGTTATGACACTAAGGATATTTTATCACCATACATGATAGTTTTCCCTCATTTTGTCTACACACCTCAGTAAAACAATCGAAATTTTGATTCTATTATTTTTACTTAGAAGCTAACTGGAAGCATTAAGAAAACAAAAAACTTAACAATATTTAACCTCTCCTAAAATGAAGTATTTTCATAGAAAATTCTGAAAACCTTTTATATGTTAATAGGAATGTGCCCCATATACTGTTAGGAATGTGCAAATTAAAAATGCTTGCATGGGCTTCCCTGGTGGCGCAGTGGTTGAGAGTCCGCCTGCCGATGCAGGGGACACGGGTTCGTGCCCCGGTCCGGGAGGATCCCACATGCCGCGGAGCGGCTGGGCCCGTGAGCCATGGCCGCTGGGCCTGCACGTCCGGAGCCTGTGCTCCGCAACGGGAGAGGCCACAACAGTGAGAGGCCAGCGTACCGCAAAAAAAAAAAAAAATGCTTGCATGGAAAGGCAGGAGTGGCAGAGCAACAAACACCAAGCAAAAACTTAGTCCTAAGTAATGTCCCTGACCCACAAACTAACAGCTGAGGGAAGGTAAGGGGTAAAAGGCATTCTTTTCAACCTGGTTATAAACCTCCCCAAGACTATTTATAGCCAGCAATGAGAATGTACCTTTTATTGGGAAAGCTGACATAAAATCATCAATTTTCTGTTTAAAAAAAAAAAGAGGCCAAAGGAAACTCATAAAAATCCTCACTGAGAAAATTTTATAAACAATTTCCAGAGGCAGAATAAGTTAACTGATAAAGACAAAAAAATAAGGGTTCCCCAGGGTAATTAAACAAAGTTATTCCTTTAAGATCAAAACAGAAATGGTGGATTTAAACAGTAACTAAATTCTAAGATTTCATTAAATTATACATTATCATATATTTTTTTATTTTAAAAAATCTAATATTTTAGTATTAAAATAAAATTTAAACACAGCATCCTTTCTCACCATTAAAAGTAGGATAATTCTAGACAATTTTTCTGAAATCTATAAATGTGCTTATACAAATGCATTAAAAGCTAAGTATTTCAACATCTGTAAGGCCTTTAGCAAATAAGTATCAACCTTCAGGAAGATGAGAGGCCACCTGAAAATGCACCAAAATTTCAAAACTAAGCTTTTAATTTATTGATAATAAAGCTAAGTATCACTGATATGCAAGTAAACGGTTTTTAGGACAAGCTGGAATTTTTCTAGAATTTAACCACAGCTGAATAAAATAGCAAGAACCTCAGGGCAAGATGGTATGTAAATATGAAAAAATACATAAAACACTTGGAATTAATTCAGAACTTGTAAAAATACTTGAGTGGTAAAGTGTTAAAACAGTCAAGAGAAATATTCTTTGACAGAGATTACATGCTAGAAGAGACTTTTTCTACCTTCCATTCATACTTCACATATAAAGAATTTACACTCAGAATTTGCCTAAACCTCCCTACCTCCCTCCCTCCCACAGCAAAAGTTAAATTATCTTAAGAATTAAGGCTCACATACCTGAATGTTTATATAAATACCTGCAGGCAAGTTTTATGAAGTTTTAAAATCCACAACAATTCACCATTATAAAACCAAAGGAAAAGGCAACTGATAAAGTTTTTTATCACATGATCAAGGTAAATGAAGAATTCTTAGATACTTCTAGATATTATATGTCCATATTTGGGTGGGACTTTGGTCCTTACTAAGCCAAAGCTATTTTAAAGCTATCAGACTAGTCATGTATAAAGTTAAATAAAGGATGATTCAATAAAACTGACAGTTTTAGCTCCATTATTAAAAATATTAGACAGTGAATAGGAGAATGCAAATAAACATTGTGGATAAAGACCTGATTTACTGCTAAACCACATGAAATAGGATGCCAGTTAAAGGCAGTTATGTTTGGTAAATGTCTTTCCTCTAATCCTTGATAAAGTTCTGTTCTCATACAGAACTCTAAAAAACAAAAACTCTCAAATGACAATTGTGTGTGAGTTATGTATAATACATATATGTATATAAACCTACAATCAGTGAATCTGACCAAGGCACAAGTTCAAATGAGTTATCAGAGGTTACATGGTTCATTTCACTTTTTTCTTAAAGTATGAAAGCTCATTCCTTTTATTACAAGCTGCTCTGGTTTCTCAAGCCGCGTTTGTCTCTTTTCTAGAAAGAAGCTACAGGAATGAATGAAGGCAAAAAAAAAACAAAAACAAAAACAAAAAAACAGCGTATGTTCTAACAAAACTGCCAGCCTGTCAGGAAACAGACCTTAAATTTCAGTGTACGGTAGAGTTAAATACGATATAATTTTTCCATACTATGTGGCAAAAACAATTCTCTAATATTATAAGACTTTAAAAGTGTTATGGCATCATTTTTAGTCAGTCTTTAGTTCTGAAGCTTTTGCAAGTTTTGTAAACTTTAAAAAAAAAATCCTTTTCAAAAGAGTAAGGTACAAAAAAGAACTGATAATTCACCAAAACAGCATCTTTCATGTGGTTATCCTCAATCCCCTCCCTATCACGTCCTCAAAAGCATGGATTCAACCTTAAAAGGCACTAAATGGCACATAAAGGACAAAACCGCATTTCCATTTTTTCTTTTAGCTTTTTCCCCATAAAGTGCACAAAGCAGAGAGTAATAAGAAGACAGACATAGGCTTGGATCTATACCAGCAAGGAAAAGAAATGCTTCCAAGAGAAATGGAAGTGTGTTTAAGAATTTGAAACCACAGGAAAGGTCTGTTCATTTATTAGTGCCGTGTTTCAGCTCTTCCCAGATGGTCCCAGGTCTGCGTTCCTCGGGACCTGGACCTGTGGCCGGGGCAGAAGCCCAGAAATCAGAAGGGGCTGGCCGGGGTCTTGTAGGATCCTCTTGTTAAGATGCTATTGAGCTTTTTTATCCAAGGATGGTCTCCCAACAACTGCATCCCTCACAGCAGCCTGAGTGGAATTACCAATGTGAGAAGTGGCCTGCAAAAGTCCATTTATTCAACATGTCAGTTAATAAAATACAGCACAGCATCAAAAGAGTAAGCCATTGGAGACAAACTTTCGAAAATCTCCGCCTACATTGTTAGTATGTTATAGAAAATAAGGGAATGAAAATGCAGGGGTCGGGGAGCCTGTGGCAGCTGCTAACTCCCCAGAGAGTCCATCAGCTGAGCCGTTGCTACCTTACTGGAATGGGGTGGGCAGCTCTCCTGGCTTTACCACAAGCTTCTAACTTAACTGATATGTTCCTGCTACTCAGAAAGAGAAAGCTGAGTCTCAAGGATCTATAAACCTAGAGATCATGTCAATGTCAAAAGCCACTGGCTTACTGAATGATTTAAGTGAAAGACACGCCATCCATTAGTAGGTCTCAAAATAGAACAGTTTGTTAAGTTCATATTTTTCAAAGCTTGTGACTTTCAGTGAAGCAAACTAACCTTGGATGGGGGAGAGACTCACACAGGAATTGTGTCTGATGAACATGCAGTTAAAAGATTCCCATGAAGAAAACATATGTAAGTTGGAAATTTTTTTGCATTAAAGAGCAGTTTTTAAGCATGGAAACAAAATATTACAAATAGACATTAATATCCTAAAGAAGGATAATAAAACGTAAGGCCTATTAGAAAAAAAAAAAATGGCCAGGGGAAGTTTCTCATGCCTTCTTTCACTACTGAACTCTTCCAAACGGAGATATTTTACAATAAAAGCACAAATATCTGTCCATTATCAACCGTCAGCCTGCTCAGCTGGCACCACTTACCTGCTCTAATACATATGCTGCACCAGAATCGATAGCACCGCCCAGCTCACGATACTGGCCAGAGTACCTGATGTACCCCCAGGTGAGAAGCGCTATTAACAGCAGGCCAACCATACAGTTGAACAACTGGGCCACCACCTCAAGACCAATAAAGCCAGTGAGGCCTGAGGCTATGTACAAAGCCACAATGCCTGTGAAGAGCACTGCAGGGGTTCGGAAGGTGCTGAAGACATTCTTGCTACCATTGTGCTTGCAGAAGTTCTCATAGAGTTCCTTGATCTCCTCCTCCAGCTCCTGCTGGTAACGAAGGCTAAAATCCTTCCCACCCATCTTTTTTGTCTTCTTAAAATGGTCCAGAGCAACTTCTTTGAATTCACAGTGCTTCTCCTGCAGAATGTCTGGAGACAAATAAGGTTTGTCTCCCCCACAAACCTAAAAAGAATAAAGACACAATGTGAAGGGTGAAGAACCCTTCAAAAACAAACGCCAAATAAAACAAGTGAAAACACTGAAAAGCTCAGAATATTTTAAGATATTAGAAATTAACTTTAAAATGATGACCAAGACCAATAGAGGTCTGGCTTCAATTCCTCAGAAAAGCACACTTAGTAACCAGGGTGATATTGATTAGTGAGAGCAGTGACACTGTAAGAAAGTCTTGCTTAGAAAAGGCCATAATTAAAAGGCCCCAATAAGCGGGAAGACCCGAATGTTGCCTCATCATCATAAGATACACTAAACGGGATCAAGTTTGGACTTCTGAAGTCAGCAACATGCCCAGTTATAGATATTTCAGAATAAGACAACTGCCCAGCACACCTACCTCTTCCATGTTTTTATAGTAAATGTCCTTGGCAGAGGCTGCAGCTGCTAAATTGTTGGCTTCAGCAGTGGCCTTTTAAGAAATGAAAGCATAAAACATAAATCCTTTCTCTTTTAATATTCTTCCACAAATAACCAAGTAAATATTTTCTCTCACCCTATTCCCCATCCCCCCTTCATTATTCTTCTGTTTTTCAGCTTTCCATATAGCCCAATTTATGAATTAAAATACACCTTTTCTGCCAAATTTTCTGCCAAAAAATGTTCTCATACATAAGAATCTTTATCATAAAATTAAACCTCTGAAAGTATTTCCTTTGCTTCAATTTTATGTGTTAAAAAATAGATGTAACTCAGAAAAGAAGAGGAAAATTTTATCTTTACAACATCAATCCCAATCTCTAGCTCCCTTTGTGAAAATGTTATCCTACTAAAGAAATAAACATTTGGGGCTTCCCTGGTGGCGTAGTGGTTAAGAATCCACCTGCCAATGCAGGGGACATGGGTTTGATCCCTGCTGCGGGAAGATCCCACATGCCACAGAGCAACTAAGCCCATGCGCCACAACTACTGAGCCTGCGCTCTAGAGCCCATGAGCCACAACTACTAAGCCCATGCACCACAACTACTGAAACCGATGTGCCTAGAGCCTGTGCTGCACAACAAGAGAAGCCACTGCAATGAGGAGCCCGTGCACCGCAACAAAGAGTAGCCCCCACTCGTAACAACTAGAGAAAGCCCGCACACAGCAATGAAGACCCAATGCAGCCAAAAGTAAATAAATAAATAAATAAATAAATTAATTAATAATAAATAAATAAATAAAAAGAAATAAAGGTTTGGCAATAAATGGTCTTATCCTCAGCACATGAAAGTCATAAATTATATGTTTTAACAAAATGACATCTTGGAAACATCAAAATGTTGGAAATAAAACTATTTGCAAATTAAAAACCTGATTAGTAAATAGGAAATAGATACATCGGACATGTTCTATGAAAAGAGACAACAGGTAACAGGAAAATGATTTGTCTAACAGAACTGGGTATGTTTAACCTGGGAATAATAAAACACTGTTTTCCACAGTATATTTTGAGGGAAGACCAGGCCCAGCAAGAAGCCATTCTGTTCTAACTTCACCAGCATGAATACAGACAAGAAAACCGGAAGGGAGTCACACTGCTGGAAACTGTGCTAAACATGAATGGACCTCAGCATAATGAAAAGAGGGGGGACCAACAGCATTCTCTTCTTAAAGGACTCTGCTTACTGTATACGGGTCAACTCAAGTAATCAAAGGATATCATTTAGGATGCCAAAGAACTGCTTACCTGAAGCATGGATTTGGGGTGAGGCAGATCTTCTCCTTGGTAAATTTTAATATATGCCTTAGAATATAAACATAAAAACAACTATGAAAAATGCCATTCTGTCATATTTAACTGGACTTTAATTTTTAGAAACAGTGACCATACAATTGCATTTTCCTAAAGACCTAGATCAACACCCAGGAATTAGCAAAAACACAGCACACCTCTGAGTGCATGTTAGCATTTTTTAGTTAACTGAAAATATTCTCAAAGCAGCACAAGTCTAGGACTCCCACCAGGCTCCCCATGCACACTGGCCTCACCACTACCTGTGGGCAGAGTGACCATCCGCCTTGAGGTAGTCGTGTCACATCTAGGTGCCGTCTCCTCCTACTCACAGCAACTTCCTAACCACCTCCTGTCCACACCATCTTCCTTGAGGAACAATCTTCCTTTAGCCACAGTAATTACTCCTCTAAGAGAGTGCAAACAACATCATCCATTTGGTTCTTAGACCGATACTGCCACCCAGTGGCCCACTCCTGGGAGGACACTGGAGTCTCTCAAAATGCCTCTCACCATCTCCCCCTTGAAACTTTCCCCCAGGCTTTAAAATATTGAAACCATTAGTTTATAACCTAGATCAGTTTAACCAAAAGTCAAACATTTTAATAATTAAAACCCACATTTACCTTAAAATATTCCAATAGCCCCCGACAGGTGACTTTCGAGCCATTGATCTCCTTTTCCATTAAGTTAGCTGGGTTTAATACATATGGTATCAGTGTCTGTAACTGCTCTTTGAATTCACTGGCAATATCTGTTCACAGGACAAAGAAAAAGGAAACAGTAAGCCCAACAGATTTATTCAACCAAGGGGAGCATAAGGCACACTCTTCACACTCTCTCTAGTTGTTCTAACGTTTGCGAGCTGAAAGACGAGGGCGGGGGTCCCAGACTGGGAGTCTGACAACGACCAGACTGCTTGCGGGTTTCTGTTCTCATGTACCTGTACTGTCTCCTTCCCTTGTGCAGTATTAAGTCCTCTCTAGTCCAGAATAGAATATGCAGAACATCCCTACCCTGCTTTCCATTCTGGGAGATTCAGTCTACTCCCTAGACTTACAAGAAATTTCACTTTTTAAAGAATTTCATTAGCAGGTCTTCAAGAAAATCAAGTATCAACCCCTCAGGTTCTCCCAAGCCAGGCCTTTGCTGTACCCTCTCTCCCCACCTTAAATCCATTAGATTTCACTATTCATCCACATGCTTTATTTTTGTTCATTTTCTAATGTTAAAGGAAGTAAAAGCACCTGGACCCCATGATATTTATTTTCTATTATCTCCTCAGAGAGGCCCTCTGGGCCACCCCAAAAGGAAAAGGCTACTACCTCAGAAAAGGTGATAGCTTCTTTTCAGCTTCTACAAAGTTCTCACAGAGGGTTCAGGAGAGCCATTAAATAGAGCTCTTTCCTCAAAGTGAGAACTCGCTGGCCCAACTATGAAAATGCAAGGAATCTGATTTATATGATCTAACTTCTTCCTAGGTTCCCAACTAATTCAGACTATCAACTGAAAAGAAAGTAGATGGGAACCCACATCAAGATAGGAACTCTTTCAACAGTCCATAACCCAAATTTACAAAACTGAGACATTCTTATTTATTCATTCAACACTTTGGGGGCACTCTTTTGTGGCAGGCATTGCGGTAAGAGTTGGGGATAGCATAGTGAATAAAACAAAAGTGGTTTATAAATTTTTCCAACTACAAATATCACCATAAAAATCTCCATAGAAAAAACTTCAGGTTACTTTTACCTCCTAAGACTATAGGGTCAACTAAGAGAAGTTACTAGGTATGTGACAACAATGTAGACTCCTGGAAAAAATTCAAAACTGTTTTTAAAAAAACAACCATACATAAAGCCCACCATCAGACAATCACAATTAACATTTAAAATATCCTCCTTCCTTTTTAAGGCTCTTATATATTGCTAAACTGCTTCTATAGAAGACTGTACCCATTTATACCCCTATCACCAATGTAGGAGAAGACTTATTACTCTGAACACACCGAGATTTTCGTTGTTTTTAAAACTTTTACTGACTTGATTGGTGAAAAATAGTATCTTGCAGTTTTGTTTTGTTTTGTACTTAATTTATTTATGTTTTGGCTGCATTGGGTCTTCATTGCTGCCTGGGCTTTCTCTAGTTGAGGCAAGCAGGAGCTGCTCTTCATTGTGGTACGCAGGCTTCGCACTGCGGTGGCTTCTCTTGTTGTGGAGCACGGGCTCTAGGCACATGGGCTTCAGTAGTTGTGGCATGCGGGCTCAGTAGTTGTGGCGCACAGGCTTAGTTGCTCTGCGGCATGTGGGATCTTCCCAGACCAGGGCTTGAACCCATGTCCCCTGCATTGGCAGGCGGATTCTTAACCACTGCGCCACCAGGGAAGTCCCTATCTTGCAGCTTCTGCTTCTGACAGTACTAAAGACTAGAGAATCTGAAGGGACCTTCTTCCTAACAAGATCCTGCATACAATATATTCCATTACAGTGTACACTTGGAAGTAAAAGAGAGCTGCAAGGGGCTGAGCAGGTGGGCAGTGAGCTGAAACCAGAGCACTGAGCTAAGTACATGTGAAGCTGTGGCTTATTTGAGGCCATTCACTGCAATGCAGTGACAAACTTTGGGCAAAAATAACTCCTAAATTCAGTTGGATCATGAAATGGGGCTGGACTGGTCCCAGGTGGGTAAGCTAGCTCCCCAAAGAAGCAAACACAGATCGCTTCTGGAGGAAAAGAGATCTGAAAAATGTACCAAAGAGCAACACAGACAGATGACAATGGGAAATAAGGAAGAAAATTAAGATATGGAAGACAGAATAAGATTATTTAATATATGTCTAACAGGAGTCCTGGGAGATGAAGGGGAGTGAATCAGAGGCAATAAAAGAAGGGATGATGGCTGAGAACTCTCTAGAACTGATGAAGTACATGAATCTACAGCTTCAGAAACCACAGCATATAACAAGCAGATTAAATAGAAAGAAAAACACATATAACAGTAAAACTGTCACATGGCAAAGACCTTCTGAAAGAAGGAAACTGTTTCCAGAAGGAAGATCTACAGGACAAGAAAGTGAACAAAGAAATTCTTTTTTTTTTTGCAATACGCGGGCCTCTCACTGTTGTGGCCTCTCCCGCTGCGGAGCAGAGGCTCCGGACGCGCAGGCTCAGCGGCCATGGCTCACGGGCCCAGCCACTCCGCAACATGTGGGATCTTCCCGGACCGGGGCACGAACCCGTGTCCCCTGCATCGGCAGGCAGACTCTCAACCACTGCGCCACCAGGGAAGCCCAAGAAATTCTTTAAAAATGTAAGAAAAGCTAAACAAATATTATCTTATACAGTAATAATGACAGTTAACTGATGAGGTTAAAAAGAAAACAGAACTGAAACACTAGTTGGGAGGAAGGTAATCAGGTAATCTGTTCTAAAGCTCTGTATTGTTCAGGAAGGAGATTGTTATTTCTTTACATTTTAAATAAGTACATGTGGTAAAGTTTCAAGGGTAACAACTGAAAGAATTTTTATAGGTGGTATAACTTCCGTAAGAGGAGGGGACTGGAATAAGAAAACTAACACAATTTTTTTTTAAAAGACAAATAGGAGGGGGAAAAAAAGCATAGTAAGAGTAAAACTAATAGAAACCAAAAGGCAAGATGGTAGCTCTAAAACCAAATATTTCAGAAATCAGAAAATGGATTAAACCCACCAATTAAAAAAACAGGGCTTTAGAGCTTCCCTGGTGGCGCAGTGGTTGAGAGTCCACCTGCCGATGCAGGGGACGCGGGTTCGTGCCCCGGTCCAGGAAGATCCCACATGCCGCGGAGCGGCTGGGCCGGTGAGCCATGGCCAATGAGCCTGCGCGTCCGGAGCCTGTGCTCCGCAACGGGAGAGGCCACAACAGTGAGAGGCCCGTGTACCGCAAAACAAACAAACAAACAAACAAACAGGGCTTCCCTGGTGGCGCAGTGGCTGAGAGTCCGCCTGCCGATGCAGGGGACACGGGTTCATGCCCTGGTCTGGGAAGATCCCACATGCCGCGGAGCGGCTAGGCCCATGAGCCATGGCCACTGAGCCTGCGCTCCACAACGGGAGAGGCCACAACAGTGAGAGGCCCGCGTACTGCAAAAAAAAAAAAAAAAATTTTATATATATATATATATATATATATATATATATAAAATCTGATGTGAAAAAAAGCAAAAACTCCATTCTCCATGAATTACGTAGATAATACCTAATATTTACAGATATATTACTAGAAATAATGCGAGTTTAGCAAGATGGCTCAATTTATCATATAGAAAAATCAAATGCATTGCAACATACCAGCATAATTAGGAAAAATAATTTTTAAGATTTCTAACTTCTAAAATAAATCTAACAAAACATGTATAAGGCCTTAATCAAGTAAGTTTTTATATTCTTCATAAAGTGAAACTAAAAAACCTAAATAAATGGAGAGAGATTACTCTGTTCAGGATAAGAATACCTTCCCATTGTAAATACACGCCAATCCCCGTCAGAACAATTATAGATCCAATGCAATTGCAATCAAAAGCCAAACAGGGACATTAATAAACTTGATAAACTGATTCCAAAACTTACACAGAAGAGCAAAGACTAAAGCATAATTAAGACACTCCTGAAGATGATTACAGGTAAAAAAGGGAGGGAATCGTTCTACCAGATATCAACTCTTATTATAAAATAACTAATTATGATAATGTAGTAATGGCACAGGGCTAGACAAAATGACCAGTGGGACAGAATTAAGAGCCTAGAATCTGACCCATGCATTTATAAAAGGATTTTTTTAAACATAACAGAAATTGCAAATAACGGGAAAACAGAGTATTCAATCAATCATGTCAAAAGTATTGGCACCTATGTACAAAAATAGAAAACGGATCTCCACCTCACATACACAAAAATTAATTCCCAGTCGACTAAACACAAATATGAAAGACAAAATTTAAGAGTGTTTGTATGCATGTGTGTGTGTGTGTAGAGAAAGGAAAGGATTTTCTAAAACAAGACTTAAAAAGCACTACATAAAATCAAAGGTGAATGAATTCGACCACATTAAAACTAAGACACTACTACTAAAAAAAGAAAAGGCAAGACACAGGATGGGAGAAGATACCTGCAATGCATAACCAACAAGGCTCATATCTTTTTTTTTTTAAATAAATTTACTTATTTTATTTATTTATTTTAGGCTGCATTGGGTCTTCATTGCTGGGCACGGGCTTTCTCTAGTTGCAGAGAGTTGGGGCTACTCTTCGTTGCAGTACGCAGGCTTCTCATTGCAGTGGCTTCTCTTGTTGCAGAGCACAGGCTCTAGGTGCGGGCTTCAGTAGTTGTGGCTCACAGGCTGAGTAGTTGTGGCACACGGACTTAGTTGCTCCGCGGCATGTGGGATCTTCCCTGACCAGGGCTCGAACCCATGTCCCCTGCACTGGCAGGCGGATTCTTAACCACTGTGCCACCAGGGAAGCCCAAGGCTCATATCTTAAAGTAGACATACAGGATCTTTACAGTGCAGAGAAAGACAATCCAATTAAAACTGGACAACAGGAATTTCAAAGGAAAGGAAACATGAATGTAAATAAATACATGAAAAGACATTCAATCCCATTAGTAATCAGGGAAATGCAATTTAAGATCACAATGAGATATTTTATATCACTAACTTAGCAAAACTAAGATGCCTGATAATACCAAGTGTTGCCAAGGATATGGATCAATGGGAATTTTTATAAACACCGATGAAGGGACTATAAACTGGAACAAGAATTTTGGAAAACAATTTGGCATTATCTAGTCAAGGCGAAGCTGTATTACATATTCCAATATCCATCAATCCCGCTTTTAAGCACATACCCTTGGGAAATTCCCATATATCCACACATACAAGAATGTTCATAGAAGCATTGTTCATAATAGCAAAAAACTGGAGAAAACCATTGAGAATAAACTGTTATATTCACAGAAGGCACTATTATACTACAATGAAACTGAATGAATTACAACTACATGCAATAATACAGATAACCTTAAGAATAAAATGCTCAGTAAAAGTTCAGGTTGGCCACATATTATATTTTTATGAAGTTCAAAATTAAAGAAACTTAGCAATAGACTGTTACATGAACCAAACACAAGTAATTACTTTTTTTTAATTCAAGGACAGAAAAAGCAAATTTTACAATAGTGGTTATTTCTGTGGAGAGGCAGGGAGATGGGAAGAAGCATATAGGTATAGAAAATAGTACTTGTAATGTTCTGTAGTTCTGGAAAGCTACAGCCCTTGGGCCAAATACGACCTGCGAACTATATTTGTAAAGAAAGTTTTATTGGAATACAACCATGTACATTCATTAATACAATTGTCTATGGGTGCTTTCTTGCTACAACAGCAGAGCTGAGAAGTTGTAAGGCCCACAAAGTCTAAAATATTTACTATTTAGTCAGAACTTTTTACAGAAAAAGTTTGCCAATTGTAGTTCTAGATAGTTAAGTTGGGTAGTGGGTTGATGATGTTCATTAAATTATGTTTCATACCTTACATATATACATTACGTGTATCCTTTCTTACATGTAATACTTATGCTTTCCTTTGGATATCTAATAGCATATTTAAAAATTTAATGGTAGGTCATTATTTTAATTTGCTTTTATTTCTTTTATTACTAGTTAGGCCAAACTTTCTCCCATATTTGTTCATCAGCTGGTTTCCTTTTCAGTGAACTATTTATTAGGGCCTTTATCTTAGAATACAGTCACTCTTCAGCAAGTAAATAAATATGTTATCCTTATGTGTACCATGATAACTAAAATATTTTCTCCAGTTTGTTTGCCTTTTTGTAAATATGCATAAGATTATTATGTATTCAAAACTACAGCACTTTTCCTAGATAATTTTTTATTCTTTCTAATTTTAAAGAGTCCTTCCCCAATTCCAGAAGTCTAATAAAATTTACTTTTCCTCCATGCTTTAAATTTTGTAATTAGAATTTATTTATGGCTCCTAAATTGAAATCTACACGAGATTTTTCTCTAAATAATAACATATATTTCTAATCACTGATTTCCACCCCATCTTAAATAACTAATCAATCATAAGGTCTCTTGACATCAAAAATTTTTTTAAGTTTTTCAATGTCCTACCTAAGTAAATGGGTACCAATCTCCATCTAAATACTCTTAATTCTATAGTCTTTTCAGGATGGCGCCAAAATATGGCCTATATCAACTTTAAAAAGGGATTGATCCGGGCTTCCCTGGTGGCGCAGTGGTTGAGAGTCCGCCTGCCGATGCAGGGGATATGGGTTCGTGCCCCGGTCTGGGAGGATCCCACTTGCCGCGGAGCGGCTGGGCCCGTGAACCATGGCCACTGGGCCTGCACGTCTGGAGCCTGTGCTCCACAACGGGAGAGGCCACAACAGTGACAGGCCTGCGTACCGCAAAAAAAAAAAAAAAAAAAAAAAAAAAAAAGGATTGATCCCTATATTACACATTGATTAGTGGCTTAACATTTGATAAAGGTGACATTTCAACCAGTGGGGGAAAGTTGGACTCTCCAACAAATAGTGTTGAGACAAATAGGTGCCCATTCAGAAAATAAGCTGGATCCAAACTGGATCATAAATTATAATGTGAAAAATGGAACCGCAAAATTTCAAGAAAAAAAAGTGGGACAAATTCTTCATAACCTTGGAGTGAAAAACACATAGGGTACATAAAATGCTATCCCATGTATATTTATATTTGCTTTGCATATACTAAAAGAAACTCTGGAAGCCTACAAAAATAGAAGAGAGACTTTTCACTAAATACTTCTTAATCTTTTCTGGGATTTTAAACATGTGAGTGCATTACCTATTCAGAAAAAAAAATTTTTTTATGGTTTCAACATTCATCACACTGAAAGAATGAGAGCTTCAGCAATTATTTCACAAAAGACGCAGCAGGATCTAGACACCACAGACTGTATTATCCATGTTTTTACACAGATTTCATAGACCCTCAGCTATTAATGTTTCTATGGAGGCTGTACCAAAATATGAGTTTTAGACTCAGAACAGACAAGAACTGTCTCACGACTGAGACAATCTCAGAATCTCATGGCATCCAAGAAGACTGCTCCTTACAATCTCTTCTGTTTAATTTCTAAACAGTTCAGTAGTTACTGTATTAGGTCTCTCTGCCCTAGCGAAAAGGAAGACAGATTTCTTTATGGTGAAGACAGTCGTCCTGTGTCGGTTGAAAAGGAGTCTCAAAAATGAGCTCATCTCCTAGCTAACTATTGTAGGAACAGCAGCTCAGCACTGATTATACCAAAACTAAGACTGTCTGGCAGGTGTTCACCTCTGAATAAATGGTTATTCTTTTTTTAAAAAAATAAAATAAAACCACTAAAACAATCCCTAAAGTACTCAGGGGAACATTTGCAGAAAATAGCTTCAGAATGTAGTTTTTTGTGTGTGTGTGTGGTACACGGGCCTCTCACTGTTGTGGCCTCTCCCGTTGCGGAGCACAGGCTCCGGACGCGCAGGCTCAGTGGCCATGGCTCACGGACCCAGCTGCTCCGCAGCATGTGGGATCTTCCCTGACCGGGGCACGAACCCATATCCCCTGCATCGGCAGGCGGACTCTCAACCACTGCGCCGCCAGGGAAGCCACAGAATGTAGTTCTTAATCAACTTAAATGTCCTACAGAAACTACATAAAGATCCTTTTCTGGATTAAACATAACATTCTCAGGGTAATGGTGTCTTGCCCAGGTTATATGGGGCAGGGCTACAGAACCTCAACCAAGTCACTGTACAAGAATATACATGAGAAAATATATTGAAATGTCTAGATATTTTTCTAACTCTGAGAAATGTGTCAGCTCTACTTAAAGATCCCCCCCCACAATGAAGTTTATGAGGTTCTCAATCAAGCACTTGCCAAATATTCACAAGTCACCTACTATTTGCAATGTAGCATCCTAAATTTACTCTTCACTCAAAACCCTTCAATATCTTGTTTAAAAGGTTCCCTAAAATTACAAACTACCCAACTCCAAAGCTAAAAAGTACATACATCTTTGCAGAGCTAACAAGAATTCTTCACGAACAATCCTAATGACTATAGTTCCCTAAATAGACACACAAGGGCAAACTAATATATTTTTTTCTAAGGTTTTTTAAAAAATTTATTTACTATTTATTTGTTTATTTGGCTGCTCGGGTATTAGTTGCAGCACACAGGATCTTCGTTGCAGCATACGGGATCTTTCACTGCAGCGCATGGGCTCCCTAGTTGTGGTGCGCAGGCTCAGTAGCTGGGGTACAGGGGCTTAGTTGCCCCGCAGCATGTGGGATCTTAGTTCCCCGACCAGGGATCGAACCCGCATTCCCTGCATTGGAAAGCAGATTCTCAACCACTGTACCGCCAAGGAAGTCCCAGGGCAAACTAGTATTAACATATTTTTAAAGTGAAATAAAAAAGGAAATTTTTATTTTTCAAATCTTTCCTTTTAAAAACATCCTTATATGTACATATTTTTCAATAATTAGGATCCTTACAATATATGCTACTCTGCAATCTTTTTACATTTAATAACGTATCATGAATATCTTTCTATGTAAATACAGATAGATCCATTTATCTATCTTATCCTTTTAAATGACTTCTTTTCATTCCTTTGTGTGATGTACCATAATTTAACCAATTCCTCAAAAATACATATTTGGGTTGTTTCCAATTATTCACTATTATAATAATAATGCCACAGTAGTATTATTCTTGTCCACATACTTTTATCTACTTACATATGGATAGTCCCTTAGGGTAATTTCCTAAAAGTGAAACAGTGGATGGAAAGACGTGAACATTTAAAATGTTGATACTGTCACATAAAGACTGTGTACCAACACATTTGTACTTTCTTGATTACTGTTATGCAACACATATTTCCATGAATATGTCTTAACCATTTGTATTTCTTCCTTTGGGACTTGCCTTTTCATGTAGCAAAGGAAAATTTTTAACCCTATAAATGTGTTTTATAGTTCAATCATGCATGAGGGAAGCAAATAGTACATAATTATGAGACTAAAGTTTGCTTATATAGAATTTATTCCCTATTTTATAAATATAATATGAAACTTACCACACTTAATATTTAGTAATAAACCCTTCATATCTGTAAATATGTGTATGGGGTTGAGCAGTGTCCCCCCCCTCCTAAAATGCATGTCCACTGGAATCTCAGAATGGGACCTTATTTAAAAATAGAGTCTTTACAGATGTAATTAGTTAAGTTGAGATCATACTGGATATGGGTGGGACCTAAATTCAAAGAGCAGTGTCCTTGTAAGAAGAGAGAACACAGAGAGAAGGTGGCCATGTGACCACAGAGACAGAAATCAGAATGCTGAAACTAAAAGCCAAGGAATGCCAAGGATTGCCAGCAACCACCAAGAGAAACACAGGACAGATTCCCCCTCAGAGCCTCCAGAAGGAATCTACCCTGCCAACACCTTATTTTCGGAATTCTGGTCTCCTGAGCTGTTAGGGAATGAATTTCTTTTCTTAAGCCACCCCGTTTGTGGCACTTTGTTACAGCAGTCCTAAGAAACTAATACAATATGCATATTGTATTACAATATGCATTATATATTGTATTGCAATACAAAATTTCAAAAGTCAGGGTTACAGAACTTTAAAAAGCTCTTCCTGGGCCTCCCTGGTGGCGCAGTGGTTGAGAGTCCGCCTGCCGATGCAGGGGATACGGGTTCGTGCCCCGGTCTGGGAGGATCCCATATGCCGCGGAGCGGCTGGGCCCGTGAGCCATGGCCGCTGGGCCTGCGCGTCCGGAGCCTGTGCTCCACAACGGGGGAGGCCACAACAGTGAGAGGCCCGCATACCGCAAAAAAAAAAAAAAAAAAAAAAAAAAAAAAAAAGCTCTTCCTATTTCCTGGAATACCATGATAAAAATGAATTTTAAAACAGAATGTTCTGGGGGCTTCCCTGGTGGCTCAGTGGTTGAGAATCCACATGCCAACACAGGGGACACGAGTTAGATCCCTGGTCCAGGAAGATCCCACATGCCGCGGAGCAACCAAGCCCATGCGCCACAACTACTGAGCCTGCACTCCAGAGCCTGTGAGCCACAACTACTGAGCCTGCGTGCCGCAACTACTGAAGCCTGTGCGCTGCAACTACTGAAGCCTGCGCGCCGCAACTACTGAAGCTTGCGCGCCTAGAGCCCATGCTCTGCAACAAGAGAAGCCACCGCAATGAGAAGCCCGTGCACCGCAACAAAAAGTAGCCCATGCTCCCCGCAACTAGAGAAAGCCCACGCACAGGAACAAAGACCCAACACAACCAAAATTAAATAAGTAAAATAAATAAATTTAAAAAAAAGAATGTTCTGAAATATTTAAATGTTTAATAATACAGAGGAATGTCATTCTGCATGTTTATGCCCGATAACCTGAGACCACCCTAAGACAAGAGGAAAGGCATGAAGAGTCATTCTAACCGACCCTCTCCTAAACATCCTCAGTTGAGAATTCCACTGGGGGCCTTCCCTGGTGGCCCAATGGGTAAGACTCTGCACTCCCAATGCAGGGGACCCAGGTTCGATCCCTGGTTGGGGAACTAGATCCCGCATGCATGCCACAACTAGAGTTCGCATGCTGCAACTAAGACCTGGTGCAGCATGAATGAATGAATGAATAATTTTTTTAATTCAAATGAAAATCAACTACTTAAAAAAAAAAAGAATTCCACTGGACACCTTCCCTACCAGTGATGAACAAACCAGAGCTTAGGTTTGGTAAAAGTATGTCTAATAATGGAACGTTATAACCCTAAAAGAACACATCACTTACACACTCAACTTTCTCTCCTACCTAACTCACAAAGTGTTGCCTAAGCAGATTTCTCTCCAAAGCCAGGCCCCAACCTTGGATTTCTGAATTGCCAACTAATAAGCTGTGGAAGTTTCCTGCTCAGGAAAGCTGCCAACCACATAAAAATATCACACAGGTAACAAATAGAAGGTAAAGGTAGGTCTCTCAAACTCGGTTTCTTTTGCAATATTAAGACCAGCTGCAATGTAAATCTTAGGTTGAACAAGCATATTAACTTTCTTGAATCAACTGAGCCAAATAAACTGAAAAAGATGCATTTTACATTTAATATGAGGCTATGAAAAATTCCCACTTCAAAAGGCAAGTTCTCCTACTAACTAAACAGTATATATCCTCTAAATGACTTCCCCAATATAACAGAACTTCTAGGTTAGCACAGTAAGGCTTTGAGGCAAGAAGGCCGGGGACGTGAATCTCTGCCCCACTACGTACTAGCTGAGTACTTTGAGCAAGTTACTTAACTTTCCTCAGCCAGCTTCTTCATTTTTAAGATAAAGGAAACACCAACTCCGTGGAATTACTGGGAACATAAAGTGTAAAAGTAATGAGCACAGTGCTGGAGCTACTGTCTGAATGTCTGTGTGCCCCTAAACCTCATATGGTTGAAATCCTAACCCCTAAAGGTGATGGTATTAGTAGGTGGGGCCTTTGGGAGGTGATTAGGTCATGAAGGTGAAGCCCTCAAGAATGGGATTAGTGCTCCTATGAAAGAGATCCTACAATCAGAACTCTTGAGACCAGAAAGAGAACCCTCACCCAACCATGCTAGCACTCGGATCTTGGATTTCCAGCCTCCAGAACTGTGAGAAATGAATTTCTGTTGCTTATAAACCACCCAGTCAATGGTATTTTGTCATAGCAGCCTGGAGAGACTGACAGTTGGGAACACAGCTGGCCTCTAAAAACGGCAGCTATTATTATTTCTACTTTACTCGGAACCTAAGAAGTTCAGATAAGTTTATAAACAAAAGCACTTAGGTTAACACATGTGTAAACTGAGGACTAGCCATTAAATGACTCAAGGTCTCAGTGAAAAAGGAACAAAAATAAGATAATGGAACCCAAGTGTCCCACCTCTGATTTCTCTAAGTTACCGTCTAGTCAGCACTTCCTGATATTAACTCATGACCCAGCATCAAGTTTCGCTATAATCACAAGTAAGATGAAAACAATAGCCATGCCATGCATCATGCTACTTTGTTTGGGAATTTAATTTCACATCATAAAAATGAGCTAATGATAAGTTTTCCCTTTTTTAGCACTTTTATCTCTTGTAAACCAGTAAACATAACATCTCTCTTAGAAAGATCATTAATGGGTATTACCACAACCATTTCAGATGGAGAAACTATGGTCACAGTAAGGCAGGAGCAAAAACTGAACTAGATTCTAAATACTATTCTTTCTAAGAGAACATACTATTTCTCTTTAGCATTTACTATTCACAATTGATATTTTCTGGTCACTATTTAATTCCAAACATAAAATCACATGTATAAAATAACATCATTTGAAACACACCTTTCAATTTGCCATCAAAGTCAGGGCTTGTGGCGACCTGGAGCCCTGGATGTGGTAGCAGAAAACAGGTGACACTGGAGAAACATGAGTGAATGTGATTTCGGACATTCTGAATTTCTTCATGTTGATGTTCCTTCACCTGCCAATAAAGGCCGACAATTTACAAAAGACCATTTGATTTTCCTCACCAGCAACCACTAGTATATGACAAAGGAAAGACTTCCCAATTCTAATGGATCGTAGTGGCCTAGGTGTTTTCCAATGAGAAAACTCAGAACCCTAAGAAGCAATAAATGCATAAAATCGATTAACCATGGCTTGGCTCCTAGAGCTATCAAAGAACAGCAACTAAAGAGTTTCTTAAATAGGAATACTGCACAAGACTGAGGAAGAATAAGGGAAGGTTTGTGGGCATGAAGCAGGGTCTAACCAATTAGCAGTGATTGACAGAGGCCTCCTGTGTTTTTTTTTGTTTTTGCTTTTTTAATAAATTTATTTTATTATTTTTATTTTATTTATTTATTGTTTCTGGCTGCGTTGGGTCTTCATTGCTGAGCGCAGGCTTTTTCTCTGGTTGCGGCGAGTGGGGGTTACTCTTCGTTGCGGTTCCCGGGCTTCTCATTGAGGTGGCTTCTCTTGTTGCAGAGCATGGGCTCTAGGCACGCGGGCTTCAGTAGTTGTGGCACGTGGGCTCACTAGTTGTGGCTTGTAGGCTCTAAGCGCAGGCTCAGTACTTGTGGTGCATGGGCTTAGCTGCTCCACGGCATGCGGGCTCTTCCCGGACCAGGGATCGAACCCGTGTCCCCTGTACTGGCAGGCGGATTCTCAACCACTGTGTCACCAGGGAATCCTGACTTCTGTGTTTTGAAGCCTGTTTGTATCCACACCAGAAACAAAAGGCACATATGGACCCACGTGTAAAATGTGCAACGGAAATTGCAATCAAAGCTTGGGCTTTTGCACGGGGTTCTGCTCTCCAATCCCTGTGAGTTATATATATGGGTTCTCTAATCTTACCACAAATAATATTATTGTGTGCTAATATTCCGGAATGTTCAACACAAAAGGTAATTTTCCATGATGTCCTTTAAATACAATAGCTAAAGGCAAATGAGAAAGTTATCACTAGTTCAGGTAATTCCTCAGAAGATTATATTTTTATTTACCTGTAGACGCTTTTCCAAAAATGACATTCCTCCCTGTAGTCCATAGTTGTATTCATAAGGGAAACTCCAGTCTCGAACCAGAAACATCAGTGTCTGTTTAGAAAGAGAGCAGAATGTATTATAATACTGCATAAATGTATTTTCAAAATAACCATTCAAATACTTTTTTGCATAATGCCAGCTTCTTCAAAGGGGGCAAGAAAATGTGCTAAAGGATTTATCTTCTCTGTAATGTCTTAGAAACCTTATAAACACTAGCAGAACATGTATAAACCATATGTGAGGTCAATATCCCATCTGATATTTTTGTTCTCATGGGTTAATAGGAAGAGACTGATGAGAAAATGTTAAATTCAGGGCTCTGCTCGAAATGCAAGTATGAGGAATATGGTGGAGAACAAGAAAAACATATGGCACTAGCTACTCATAAAATGAGATCTACTTTTTTTTTTTTTTTTGCGGTACGCGGGCTTCTCACTGTTGTGGCCTCTCCCGTTGCGGAGCACAGGCTCCGGACGCGTAGGCTCAGCGGCCATGGCTCACGGGCCTAGCCACTCCGTGGCATGTGGGATCTTCCCGGACCGGGACACAAACCCGTGTCCCCTGCATCGGCAGGCGGACTCTCAACCACTGCACCACCAGGGAAGCCCTGAGATCTACTTTTAACGTCAGAAAGGAAAAGCAAACTAAAACAATAATACTTAGAGATCCTCTAATCTTACCGAGGCTACTATGCATTCTTACCCTCATAAAACAATTAGCTAAAGCAAGGGTCAGCAAACTTCCTGTAAAGGGCCACAGAGTAAATATTTCAGGCTGCTGTAGCAAGAAGCAGCCACGGACAATACAAATGAGTGTAGCTGTGTTCCAATAAAACTTTCACTGTGGACACTGACATTTAAATTTCAAATAACTTACATATGTCATGAAATATTATTCCTCTTTTGATTTTTTTCAGCCATTTAAAAACGTAAAAAAAAACATTCCTAACTCACAGGTCATATGAAAGCAGGCAGCTGGCCAGATCTGGCCTGTGGATTGTAGTTTGCTCATCTCTGAACTAAAACAAAGATATGACTTAAATATTTATAGTTAATATTCTACCTGGAAGGGTTTTTGGAAAATTTCATCCATCGCCAGACGACCATATTCTGTGAAGAGCTTTAAAAAAGAAGAGTTATGGTTTGTAAGGCAATATTACAAAGTATTTCTATGGCTATTCTGTAGCAAATAATTCATTTAACAGACTGAATAATACTTATCTGAGACCAAAATTCTACAGTTTCAAAAGCCCACAGGAGTCATGAACCTTAAAATAATCTTGACTATTCCCTCTCTCTCACACCCCTCATCCCAATTCATTAGCAAACCCAAAATCCAACCACTCACAGCTTCCACGTGGCTGCAATAGCTTCTCCTGCGTCAGCCCTTGCCCCACCCCCCCCAAGACTCTTCTCACTACAGCGGCCACGGTGGCTCTGTCATACACAAGGTTAGTCAGACCACGTCATACCTCTGCTCAAAACCCTCCAAGCTCGTTCAGGATAAAAGCCAGTCCCTACAGTGTGATCCAGTCACATTGGCCCTCCGTGATGCTCCTCAAGCCTGCGGGCGCAATGCTGCCTCAGGGCCTTTGTTTTCACTCCTCCTTCTGCCTGCCGTGTTCCTCCCCCAAACATCTGCCCAATCAGCTCCCTCACTTCTTCAGGTCTTTACTCCAATGACTTCTTCTCAATGAAGCCTCCCATGGCCATCTACCTAAGATTACAGTTTTCCGCATCATATTTCCTACCCCATGTCCTTGTGAAATTTTTCTCCTTCACCTGTCTCACTACCTAACGTAATATACCTTTATTTATCGTGATTAGTGCCTGTCTTCACTACTAGCATTTAAACTTCGTGAGGGCCAGGACGTTTGTCTGTTCTGTGCACTGCGGGACCCCCAGCAGCAACGGTAGCATGTACTGGGCCTGTAGGAGGTCATTCAAATGACCCAAGGAACGAATTCTTTAAAGTCAGGGTTTACACATACATTTACCTCTATTTCTTCATGAAGCCTCACTAAAAAGTAAAGCAAAACGAAGTTTAAAAAGTGTAAGCTCACAGGACAGAGAGGATCAGAAATGACATGAAAAAGAGGAGTTGTCACAAACACTCTGGAAGGAAAACAAATGAGAACTGTCTCGGGTTTTGGCTTTCTCCGCCCTGCTAAGAAATCTGTGAGGCAGGGGCCAGAAAGAAACAAGCAGAGTCTTTCAGCAGAATCCCTGAAAGGCTCAGAAATTAGAAGCACTGGTCACCCTGAAGGAGGGTGTGAGGGAGCTGGGAAATGGCTGGAAGCCTTCTGAGGGATCGCCGACACTCCCAGGTCCTGCCCCCTCCCCCAGCTCCAATCCCCTTCCTGCCCCCACAGAAGATGGGAAGTGAACCAAAAAGAATTTAGACTTTGAAACCAAACTCAGCTGAAGATGGGAGTAAGTCCCCTACCTTACTGGAAACAGGTACTTAAGTCAGGTCTACATGTGCCACAGTGAGACTCCTTGGGCCTCTCACCCTGCTGGAGCCACAGCAAGCTTTACCTACCCACACAGGAGTTTAAAGATGTCTCTGGAGAAACTGACAACCCAAGAATAATAATCTGCAAACACTGACATTTAGGGGCTGCAACAAAATAACTAAATAATCTTTCCCAGTGATCTCACTGGTGATCCAAACCAGTACAAGAGGCCCACTCTCTTACCAAAAGCTACCAGCTGGTATTTTAGTGGCTCACTCTCAAATACAGATGACCAGGGACCACCACTCCTTTAAGAAAAGCTTCTAGTAGGGAAGACAAAAACTCATGTCTTTCAATTCTAGAGCATCATTTAATCCTTTTATAATTTCTTTCCCTCCATTTTCTGTGTTCTGTTTTACTAATATCGATTACCAACATGTTAAACCTCTCCTGAATTGATCCTCAAATTTTCCTATTTTTCGGTGCCCTCCTCTTCCCCTCCCCTCCACCTCTCCCTCTCCTCTCTTCCTCCCCTTTCCCTTCTCTCTCCTCCCCCCTCTGTCTCTCTCCTCTCCTCTCCTCTTCTCTCGATGCTCCACTACCTCCCCTGCTACTGATTTCTACTCTGTCTTTTTAGTCAACCTGTTAGGAGAATTTTCTCCAATTTACCTTCTAACTCCTCCTGTACGGAATTTTCCATTTTTGCTGTCATAGTTGTAATTTCCAGGAGCTCTTTCTGGTTTTCTGAAGGTTGCTTTATACCAGCATCCTGTTATTTCTTGGTTGCAACAGTTGCAATGTCTTATCTTTCTGAGGATATGAGTGTACCAAGAATGAAGAAAAAGCCCACACTAAGGTATATAACCATGAAAATTCATGCCAAGAATCAGAAGATCTTAAAAGCATCAGAGAGAAACAAAAAGGTCACATACAAAGGAATCAGATGATGTGGGACTTCAGCAGAGACACTGGAAGCTGGAAAGTAATGAAACGATGCCTTCAATTCTAAAACAAAATTATTTCCTGTAATTCTAGGATAAAATTAACACATGCTCAGATTTATTAGACCTCAAAAATGTTATCTCCTATGCAGCCTTCCTCAGGAAGCTACTGGAGAATGCATACAATGATGGACAGAATAAACAAAAGATTAAATGGGATCCAACTGAGAAAGGAATCGAAAAGAAATTGCCCGGCCCTGGTTTCAAACTATATTACAAAACTATAGTAATCAAAACAGTACAGTACTGATATAAAAACAGACACACAGATCAATGGAACAGAATAGAGAGCCCGGAAATAAACCCTCATATACATGGTCAATTAATTTTGGAAAAGGGGGACAAGAATACACAATGGGGAAAGGAGAGTCTCTTCAATAAATGGTGTTGAGAAAACTGGACAGCTACATGCAAAAGAATGTAACTAGACTACTATATTACACCATACACAAAAATTCACTCAAAATGGATCAAAGACTTGAATGTAAAACCTGAGACCATAAAAATCCTAGAAGAAAACATAGGTGGTAAGTTCCTTGACATAGGTATTGGCAATCTTTGGATTTGACACCAAAAGCAAAGGCAACAAAAGCAAAAATAAACAAGTGAACTACATCAAACTAAATAGCTTCTGCACAGCAAAAGAAACCATCAACAAAATGAAAAGGCAATGTACTGAATGGGAGAAAATATTTCCAAATCATATGTCAGATAAGAGGTAATATCCAAAATATATGAAGAACTTATGCAACACAACAGCTACTGAGAACTACCATATGATCCAGCAATCCAACTTCTTGGTATATATCCAAAGGAAACAAAACCAATATTTCAAATAGATATCAGCACTCCCATGTTCATAGCAGCATTATTCACAATAGCTAAAATACAGAAACAATCTAACAATCTAAGTGTCTGTCAATGGAAGAACAGATAAGAAAAATGTTATATATATTATACATATATACATAATGGATTATATATACCACAGGGGAATTTTTTTCAGTCTTTAAAAAGAAGGAAACCTTGTCATCTGTGGCAACATGGATGAAACTTAAGGGTAATATGCCAAGTTATATGCAGATTAACCCTCCATGTTGTTTTGTTCAAGGGTCAACTGTAGTTAATAATACTGTACTGTATACTTGAAAGTTGCTAAGAGTTTTAAAAGTTTTTATCACACACACACAAAAATAATAAAAATAATTTTTTATTAAAAGAAAGAAAATAGGGACTTCACTGGTGGTCCAGTGGATAAGACTCCATGCTCCCAATGCAGGGGACCCATGTTCAATCCCTGGTCGGGGAACTAGATCCCACACGTGTGCCACAACTAAGAGTTCACATTACACAACTAAGAAGTCCACAAGCCGCGACAAAGATCCCGCGTGCCGCAACTAAGACCTGGCACAGCCAAAATAAATAAATAAACAAACAAATAAACAAATAATTGTAATAAATAAATAAATTACTAGGATGATGGCTATGCCCCAGGTCTAGAAGAAGCACTCCAGATTAAAGGAACAAAACACAGGCCAAGAAGTCATGCCTCCCCAAGGAAAAATAAAACAGAACCTAAAGTATTAAGATCAGACTGAGATATTTTTTGAGTCTCTCCTTTGCAGACGCATTACTGATAAGCACAGAACACTAAACTAATGAAAAGAGTGATATAAGACACCTCAGTTATGAAGAACATATACATATATCCATATAATAAGGCAAATACAAATACTTTTTTAACCAAAAATTGCAACGTTAACTACTGGGAAGATGAGAGGAAGGAAACTGAGTGAGGGGTAGGAGAGTTGTAAAGAGAGAGAAATCCTAATTTTATATAAGAAATAACACTTAAGTCTTTTAAATCCAGAAGGAACAATATAAGCACGTTCTTTAAAACTGTAGACACAAACAGCAGAAGACACAGCCAAAAGGAGTACAAGTGGCTGCCTCTGGAGAAAGGGAATGGGACGTAGAAGGGATGCTCATTATGAACACTGCAAGACTACTGACTTTTAAACTATGAATACAGATCACCATATTAAAAATAAATAAAATGTTTTTTAAAAAAAGTACAGCTTTCCCTGGTGGTGCAGTAGTTAAGAATCCGCCTGCCAATGCAGGGGACACGGGTTCGATCCCTGGTCCGGGAAGATCCCACATGCCGTGAAGCAACTAAGCCCATACGCCACAACTACTGAACCTGAACTCTAGAGCCCATGGGCCCGCACACCACAACTACTGAAGCCCGTGCACCTAGATCCCGTGCTCTGCAACAAGAGAAGCCACTGCAATGAGAAGCCCACGCACCACAATGAAGAGTAACCCCCACTCGCCACAACTAGAGAAAGCCCACACACAGCGACGAAGACCCAACGCAGCCAAAAATAAATAAATAAATAAATAAAATTTATTAGGAAAAAAAACTACCTGGTAAATTAAAATACTATATATATAAAAAAGAAACACACACTATAAAACTATATACAACCATGATTTCCTATCTGTAATTCTGAAATCCAAAAAGCTCTAAAACCCCAAGTTAAGCGGCAAACTCATTTGGAGGAAAGTCTGCCTTAAACTGATGTAAGGCTTTAAATAGGTTTTATTTATCCTATTTCATATAATTGGTCACACATTTCACTGCAGAAATATTAATGTTTAATTAGAAGGTATTAACCAAGTGCCCATTCCTATCCCAGACATCATGCTATAATATATGCACCATATTATCTATCTAAAATCCAAAAATGGGACTCCCCTGGTGGCCCTGTGGTTAAGACTCCATGCCCCCAGTGCAGGGGGGCTGGATTCGATCCCTGGTCAGGGAACCAGATCCTGCATGCCGCAACTAAGAGCCAACATGCCACAACTAAAAGATCTCATGTGCTGCAACTAAAGATCACGCATGCTGCAACTAAAGATACCGCATGCCACAACCAAGATCCCAAGTGCCACAACGAAGACCCAGTGCAGCAAAATAAGTAAATTTAAAAAATTTTTTTAAATTTTAAATCCAAAAAAATTTGAACTCCAAAACACATGTAGCCTCAAAGCGTTTGGATAAGGGCTTGTTGTCACATGTCATATATTTCCTATAGGGATACATACCTGTTTACAGAACGCAGGGAAAGAATAGAAAGGATATATTCAAAACTGATAGGCATAGTGGTTACCTCTGGGGAGGGGGAGAGGGGGACTTCAGCCTTATCCAAAGTGCCCAATTTTTTGAAAGGATAATATTTCTAATTTCATCAGTAATATTATACATTATTAACTTTTAAAAGGAGAAAAAGTATTAGAATGATAGATATCATCTTACCCATTTAGAGAGCTTAATTCTAGGCTCCATGAAGAAGGCACAGAGTGAAGGGAGTATCTCCACCAGGAAACCTTTCCCAATCCCCGAGGCTGGGACCTCAGATACCTGGGCATCTCTCTCCCTCAGCACTTAATAGGTAATGAACTCCTGTTCAGAACCCTGATTTGTAATTTACATGGAATCAAATCTAGCCACTTTTTTTCCTCTTGTCTTCTACCTTTGACATCGTGGTTAAAAAATTCTCCCTCGGGACTTCCCTGGTGCTCTAGTGGTTAAGAATCTGCCTTCCACTGCAGGGAATGTGAGTTCGATCCCTGGTCAGGGAACTAAGATCTCACATGCCTAAACTAGAGACCCCACATGCCACAAACCACAGAGCCCACGCGCCCTGGAGCCCTCGCACCACAACTAGAGGGCCCGTGAGCCACAACAAAAGATCCCACGTGCCACAATTAAGACCTGATGCAGCCAAATAAATAAGCAAATAAATATTTTTTTAAAAAAATTTCTCCCTCGGGGCTTCCCTGGTGGTGCAGTGGTTAAGAATCCGCCTGCCAATGCAGGAGACACAGGTTCGAGCCCTGGTCCAGGAAGATCCCACATGCCACGGAGCAACTAAGCCCATGCGCCACAATTACTGAGCCTGCGCTCTAGAGCCCGCGAGTCACAACTACTGAAGCTCGTGTGCCTAGAGCCCGTGCTCCGCAGCAAGAGAAGCCACAGCAACGAGAAGCCCACGTGCCACATGGAATAGCCCCTGCTCGCCACAACTAGAGAAAGCCCGCGTGCAGCAATGAAGACCCAATGCAGCAAAAAATAAATAAATAAATTTATTAAAAAAAAAAATTTCTCCCTCAATATTGTATATTGGCCTATTTTTTTCCAGTTATTTATGTTCTTTTTTTACATCAAAATATTTAATCATCTGGAATTTATTTTCGTATATAGCACAAGGTAGGCATCTAATTTCTTTGTATCTAAATACATAGGAAACTATCCTAACATCATTTACTGACTGATCCATCCTTTATGTATTATATATTCTTAAGTAGAATGAAATATATGAAAATGTACAATATCATAAGTATATATCACATTAATCTATTTTTCCCTGAACCAGTGCCCTGTTGCAGTAATTATAGCCTTATAAGATGTACTAAGTCAGTTTTCTCTTATTTCCCCCACCCCTTGTAATATTCTTGGAGGTTTTACAATTTAACTTTCCAAATGAATCTCAGAACAATCCTGACAAGTTCCCAAAAGAATACCTTTATGATTCTGTTTAATGGGAAAGAAGTAACAACTTTATAATACTCAGTCTCATATGAAGTAACATTTATATGATACACAGCAGTGTCTGGTACAGAGTAAGCAATAAACGTGTTAGCTCCACATATAGAAGATACATATGAAATATAGATATTTACAGAAGAAACAAGGTGTATTCCTGCATGTGGTTAAATCTTTTATATGCCTCAGACAACACTGAAGTGCTTCATATAGGTCTCCTTAAATTTATTCCAAGTTGTTAATATTTTGCTACAGCAAATGTTTTCCATTACATTTTTAAACTGGTTAATGTTGGTAGACAGGAAAGTCTACAGATTTTTGTATTTGTACTTTGTGATTGGTACCAAATTTTTTTTTTTTATTCTAAATAGTTCGCCAGTTGATTCTTGTGAATTTCCAGGTACACAAGAAAATTATTGCCTCCTTCATAAAATTTATATTTATTCAATTTCTAGATCTACCATCAATCAACCTTGTCCAAGGAGACAAGGCCTCTGGCCATTAGGCCCAGTGGTCACCCTCCATAAGCGTAAAATCCATCCGACCTACCATCCCTGTTCTCACTGACCAGTGCCCTAACCCTAGTCACATCCCCCTTCCAGCTTCACAGTCGAAGGCACTGGCACTATCAGCCACTAAATTCTCTGGTCCTCCCTCCCCCACCCTCAGACACTTCCACTGTTTCTCCTGCAACTTCAGAGCCACAATGAACACTCTCCTAAATTTCCAGCTCCTTCTCTGAGAATTTCTTCTACCTCCCTGCTTTAACAAAACCTGAGGGCACAATTTTCCCCATAAATATCTGAAGTAGCAGCTGTTGTTCTCTCACATCCCATGTGTCTCCAGATCAAAAGGTGGGGTTGGTGACTTCCCTGCTTCCCTTTATCACTTCTCAACCATCATCCTCCATCTTCTGGTAAAAAGCTCTACTCCTTTAGGATTTGCGCCATTCTGTAGAATAATCTCTTTCCCCATTCTTTATTGCCATCCATCTGCAAACCATGTGGTCATTCCCTATCATTCACCAAGCACTTTGACACCTGTCCCAGTCCTCTTCATCAAAGCAGGCACTTCCATTCAATCCCTGCTTCAGCCAAGAACCTAAGATGAGTAAAGATTTTTTCCTCCCCTACAGTAGGGCGTAATTAACAGAATCAGGAACGTTTAGTTTTGAAATGATTACGGGAAAGACATGTTTAAACACCTCTTGGGTTTGAGGAACCAGAGGATGGTGGAGCTCTTGAGAAGAGTATCAAAGGAGAATTATGTAACTGCATCATAATCCTTATCACCTGTTATGGAGTTGTGCCCACCCCCCCAAAAAAACAGGCTGAAGTCCTAATCCCTGGTACCTGTGAAATGTGACCTTATTGGATGTAGGGTCTTCTCAAGTTAAGATAAAGTCACTAGGGTAAGACTTAATCCAATATGACTAGTGTCCTTATAAGAAGACATAACAGAAACACAGGGAACAGAATGCAACGGGAAGACAAAGACACACAGACACAGGGGGAAGACAGCCACATGAAGACAGAGGCAGAGACTGAAGTGTTACAGCTGCAAGCCAAGGAATGCCAAAGATTGCCAACAAACCACTAGAAGCCAGGAAGAGGCAAGAAAGGATTCTCCCCACAGGCTCGGAGAGACTGTGGCCCCGTCAACCCCTTGATTTCCGACTTCTAGCTTCCACAACTGTGAGATGATACATTTCTACTGTTTTAAGCCACCCAGGTCGTGGTACTCTGTGACAAGTAGTCCTAATACATCACCCGTGCCTAGGCATTTAGGTACCCTCTCACTGACTGGACTACAAAATCCATAAAGAATCATGTCTACCTCACATACTATGGTATCTGCAGCACTTGGTCCACTGCCTCACACAAATTAGGCACTCCAAAAAAAGGAGCTTAGAAAGGAATAAGTTTCAGGTGAAAAGGTGTCAAATTCAAGTTTTGATGGATATGTATTATGGAGCAACAGCTCTCAACTACTGAACAATGGCACTGGTGTAGAACCACCAATTATGAAGTACAGGTAACTACTAATAATAACATTCAGAACCAAAATTTAGGAATTATTTCCTTTTTTTTTTTTTTTTTGCAGTACGCGGGCCTCCTTTTTTTTTTTTAAGAAATAGAAATTAGAACTAATTCAAGGTAATTTCTATAATAAAAGACACCCCCACTCTGGTATTGATATGTTTCTTGAATGTCGGTGGGAGGAGTAGAATTAGAGAAGCATGCCAAATTGCATCCAACTCTGGAATACTCAATGAAGAGGATTTTACAGGAAAAGTGTATAAGAACTGCTACTGTTGGGACTTCCCTGGTGGCAGAGTAGTTAAGAATCTGCCTGCCAACGCAGGGAACACGTGTTCAATCCCTGGTCTGGGAAGATCCCACATGCCGTGGAGCAACTAAGCCCGTGCGCCACAACTGCAGAGCCCGTGTGCCACAACTACTGAAGCCCGCGCACCTAGAGCCCGTGCTCTGCAACAAGAGAAGCCACCGCAATGAGAAGCCCGTGCACTGCAACGAAGAGTAGCCCCCACTCGCCGCAACTAGAGAAAGCCCGCACACAGCAACGAAGACCCAACGCAGCCCCCCCAAAAAAAGAACTGCTACTATGGAGAAGAGGAGACAATGACTAATAACAGTAGCAGTGATAGGTATAATAAGTAATGGCTAGCAGTTACTAAGCACATACTGTTTTCCAGGCACATGATCCTATGCATTTTATAAATATGAATTTATTTAACCTCGCCTGAATTATTGCAATAGCTCCATAACCAGTCTCACTGAATGCACACTTGTGCCTCTAAAAATCTATTCTAAACACAACAGCCAGGGTGATCCTTTCATAATATGTCAAATAATATCACTCCTCTGATCAAAACATGGCTCTCATCTCACCCAGAGGAAAAGCCCAAGTCCTACAAAGGCAGGGCATCACTGGAAGCTGAATGCCTCTCTGACTTCATCACTTGGCCTTCTCCCGTCTCACCCTCCAACCCCACCCACTGGCCTCCTTGCTGTTCCTGGATCCCACCAAGCACATTCCACCTCAGGGTCTTTCTTCCTGCTGTCCCCTCCCCTGCACCACTCCCCACACCCCTCCCCCCAATATATCTGCAGGACTGACCTACCCACTTTCTTCCGGTTCCCAGCTCAACTCACTAAGGCCTTCCCTGACCACTCCAGCCACAGATACAGAATGCAGGATTACCATGAACCCCAAGCCTTCCTCCATGTTTCAGTCTTTGGCTGAAACTACTCAGTTGTAACACTTATCTTAGTCTTAAAACTTTTAAATGATATATTAACATTTTTATGAGAAATATATACCTGTAGCTGTTGAAGATCATCTTCCTGAATGTTCTGGGACAAATTATAAATCTAGAAAACAAAAGTCCAGATTTATTCTAGTCTAGCTTACTTCAAATGAATCCCAAATAAGGCTAAAGGACTGAACAGAAGCTCTGTACAATTAAAGGTCTGCATATAAGAATATGAGGCCTGTTTAAACAGTAATAACAGCTGTCTTTTTGAAAACTATGCATGTAATGTTGAAATCACATAATCTTTCCTTTATACTTTAAAATATAGTTTTCTTCAATTTTTACCAAATCTATATTTCCTGTATGATGTAAATGATATAATTTCGATTTTCACTTTTCAGACTTTTCTTGGAATATACTACATATATTTATGACCAAAATGGAAAAATCGTTTAGGCTCCTTCTTAAGCTTGTAAGAGCTTAACTTATATCTGTAGTCTAAAAAGAACATTTACATATCACCATAGGAATGCTGATAACAGAACAATAACTGAAACTAGATGTATTCTCTTCATCTTATTTCTTCTACAAACTTTTGTCCTGGTCAAATGGTCTTACCTGAACAGAACTAGTCATGGTACTGAGAGCAAAGATGGTAGCACAATCTTTCACAGTGGACTGGCTGTCAAATGCCCCCTGGGTATCCATCAGAACAACTGCAACCTATGAAAAAAAGGAAACACACACAAAACATGTAAAAGTGAGAAGGGAAGACACGCAAGGAGAAACTGAAAAGTACAGGTAATATTTAAATGAGGCTCAAGCACCTGCTCGTAGGTGCTATCAGAAAAGCACAATTACAGTTGACCCTTGAACAACAGGGGTTTGAACTGCGCAGGTCCACTTAATACGTGAATTGTTTTCAATAATAAAGTATTCAGCTGCCTTGTATTTTTGAACAGAGAACTTTTCTGGAGAAGATTATCTGCTCTCACCTGGTGATATGACACAAAATAGAGGTATACAAAGCAATAAGGTATGAAAAGAGGGGAAAATCACCCTAACAATCAAAACAGCCAAATGTTGAAGTCAATTAGCTCACTTTCAAAGCCAGTCATTTGGATTGGCTAAGTCAATTAACTAACTGACTTAGTTTAAACTTAGGCATAATCAAAAAATAAATAAATAAAACATATGGCGTGGGATATTTTTGGCATTTACCTGCAAGCCTGCATTCTTCTCTCAAATTTCTAGAGTTTTCTCGTTGTATGATAAAATAAAATGAACATTTATTTCAATCTTTATGAAACAGAGACCACACCACAGATGCCAAATGAAAGCACGAGAAACTAGGCTATCATTCACTCTATGTAATTAGGTTTCATGAAGCCTTAATGAACGTTCCCACCTTAAAAGTTAGATGTATGCAAAATGTTAAATAAGATATAGTACCTTATAATCCTTATACAACTTGCTATAATTTTCAGTCATATAATTTAAAAATAAAACTTTTCAAACTCGTGTGTAACTAGTTCCAAAAGAAGACAGGGTTTAATATGTTCAGAAAAATAAGTAAATTCATCAGCAAGTGCCTAGTTCTTTACCAATACCAAAGTTATTGCAAAGGCCAGAAGGGAAGCTTTCTATGAAGCTCTATTGAATACAAGAAGAGAAATGCCATAGTCAAAAACATTTTTAAGTAAGATTTATGATAACAAATACAAATCAAAATTTTTATTCTTAGAAATATTTTTATTACTTAGAAAAGTATTTTTATTCTTAGAAATGATAATAAATCATTTTATATAGTTTATATATCAGGACCCATTAATAACATTATATATTTATGGATTTTCATATACCCAATGCACTACTGTGATTGAATACATAAGATATAAATTCAACCAAAAGAAAGCACTATTCAGAAAAAAGATCAATTCAAATGAAATGAAGTTTCTAGCATGAATACACTGAAACCTAATGATAAAAGACTTCATCTACCCATACCTTAGCTGTTTTGTGAAGAGGATACTGTCAAACTAAACGACCAATCAAGACTAATCATGGGGACTTCCCTGGTGGCACAGTGGTTAAGAATCCGCCTGCCAATGCAGGGGCCACAGGTTCGATCCCTGGTCCGGGAAGATCCCACATGCTGCAGAGCAACTAAGCTAGCGAGCCACAACTACTGAGCCCATGTGCCACAACTACTGAAGCCTGCACGCCTAGAGCCTGTGCTCTGCAACGAGAAGCCACTGTAATGAGAAGCCCACGCACCGCAACGAAGAGTAGCCCCCGCTCGCCGCAACTAGAGAAAACCCACACGCAGCAACGAAGACCCAACGCAGCCAAAACAATAAATAAAATTAAATCTTTTTTTTTTGGCTGCGTTGGGTCTTCGTTGCTGTGTGTGGGCTTTCTCTTGTTGCGGAGCACAGGCTCTAGGCGCACAGGCTTCAGTAGTTGTGGCACACGGGCTCAGTAGTTGTGGCTCGCTGGCTCTAGAGCACAGGCTCAATAGTTGTGGTGCACAGGCTTCATTGCTCCACGGCACGTGGGATCTTCCTGGACCAGGGCTTGAACCCATGTCCCCTGCATTGGCAGGTGGATTCTTAACCACTGTGCCACCAGGGAAGCCCGAAATTAAATCTTTAAAAAAAAAAAAAAAAAAGGCAGGGGAGTGACATCTTTGAGGCACTGAAAGACAAAACTGCCAGCCTAGAATTCTATATCCAGCATAAATATTTTCAAAACAAAGGCAAAATACTTTTCAAACATAGAAAGAAAGCTAATTCTGCACCAAAAGAGCAGCACTACAAGAAATATTAAAGAAGTCCTTCAGGTTGAAGGAAAAATGAATACAAAAAATAGATAAAAATCTGGACACAAAAAGTGAAGAGCAGTTAATGGTAACTGCATGGGTAAATATATGGCTTTTTTCTTATTATTTAAATATCTTTAAAAGATAACTGACCATTTAAACAAAAATAAAAACAATGTTATTAAAGTAAAATAGTGACAAAAGCTGGGAGGGGAGAAATGGAACATCAATTAAATTTCAGTAAAGCTGTTGGAAAATTAAAGGCTGGATAAAAATAACATCTGAAGATCCTTCCATGCAAAAGTTTCTAATGTTATATTCCAAAAACTCCTTATTCTCCTACATTCTCTACCCTTAAAAGAAATGTGTGATAATCTCCCCATTTTGCTACGCATTTCTGTATGTGTATCTATGCTAAAAAAAAAGAAAAAAGGGTTTTCCAATATACCTTTCTCCTGAAACTTCACTAAAAAAAAAAAAAAAAAAGAGAGAGAAAGAAACAAAACATTAAAAGAATAAGGAAATTTATAAGGGAAAAAATAGAAGCTGTGGAAACAGTGATCAAGAGTTCATGCATCAGGGACTTCCCTGGTGGTCCAGTGGTTAGGACTCCTGGCTCCCAACGCAGGGGGTCCAGGTTCAATCCCTGGTCAGGTAACTAGATCCCGCATGTTGCAACTAAAGATCCCGCATGCAGCAACGAAGATCCTGCATGCCGCAACTAAGACCCAGCGCAGCCAAATAAATAAGTAAGTAAGTAAGTAAGTAAACATTAAAAAAAGTCATGCATCAACTGTCCAGCTCTCAAAATATTTAATTACTTAACATCAAGGAAACGGCTGAAGCTGAACAACCTGAAGGGGGATATGAAACCTGAAGCCCTGGAAAGACTCAAAAATGAGAGGCACAAACAGCTGTGAAGGTATGCTTTAGGGTGAGGCTAAAAACAGAAGGAATGGGTTAAAGTCTGTTAAAGAAACAGTCATAACCCCAAATCCCCTCTTCCACTTTAGGAGACACATGACTTGCCCCTGCTGACCCTTACAAAGAAACCTGGGGAGAAGCTCTACAACTGAAGCTTACTAGGCTCGATGAGGTGGGTAAGATGCCCTGCTGACAGCTGGAGGGGTGGGGGCAGTGAATGCTTACAGGAGTAAGAGTGTAAAGAACAGAAGTAACATCTGAACAGCTGTGAGCATTAGCCTCTGGAAAGTGAAAATGAGTAGACGGAGGACTAGGGCACCTGACGGCTATTTTTCGTTAGAAGCTTTATGTTACTCTTTGACCTTTTAAATTATATTCATGAATTAGTTTTAAACATGCATTTATATCATTATGATAAAAATCATTTTTAATTGGATTATCAGGTGACACATTAAAGTTCTCATTTTCTTGTGTTTGTTAGTTTATAAGTCTTTTTCTTCCTTACCTTCTTCCCATCTGGCTTCTCCACAGTGAAAACCTCACTCCAGATCTGGATCCCAGTGGTTTCTGGGTCAGAGCCCCCTCTCCACGAAAACCCTGATAACGGTTCTTCTCGGTCACCCAACCAATTTGAACGGCCACCTTCCTTCTATAGGAGAAATAAGAAATTTCCATTAAGTCTAAAATTTCGAGTAACTTTAAACATCAAGGATAATTCATGAGCTTAGTTTTGCTCTTTTGGACGTAACAGTCTCGCTTTCTAATTTGAAATGAAATAATTCTACTTTACCTGGAAATATAAGTATCGTAGCATGAAGTCCAGAAAGAAGGACTTGCCCTTTCGGAAGGCACCAGCCACTGACACCACCACCACGTCAAGGTCTCGGATGTGTTCCTGTAAGAGGATGCTGGCCAAGGCTTTCTCTTCTAGCTCAAAGGCATGTTGGTCTTTCTGAACCAAAACAACCTGCACTGGACAAGGCTTTCCACTCTCCATAGCATCACCTATGTTGTTGTAGAGAAAAAAAATGAGTTTCAAATATTTTTTAAATATGTATTTTTTAACATGGGAAGAGTAAAAACTTCTTAAACATGGCACAAAGCACCAACCATAAAAGAAAAAAATGACAAATTAGACCTCATTAAAATTAAGAATTTTTGTTCATTAAAAGACATCCTTAAGGGAGTAAAAATGCAAGTCACAGGCTAGGAGGAAATATTCCTAACACCTAAATCCAAAGGACTCATATCCAGAATCATTATAGAAAAACAAAAGAAAAAGACAACCATTTCACCTTTAAAAATAGCAATGGGTAAAAGATTATGAACGAGCATTTCATTAAAAAAGGATATCCAGGACTTCCCTGGTGGCACAGTGGTTAAGAATCCACCTGCCAATGCAGGGGACACGGGTTCAATCCCTGGTCCGGGAAGATCCCACATGCCGTGGAGCAACTAAGCCCGTGTGCCACAACGACTGAGACTGCGCTCTAGAGACCACGAGCCACAACTACTGAGCCCACGTGCCACAACTACTGAAGCCCGTGCGCCTAGAGCCCGCGACAAGAGAAGCCACCGCAATGAGAAGCCCGCACACAGCAACAAAGAGTAGCCCCTACTCACCACAACTAGAGAAAGCCCACGTGCAGCAACGAAGACCCAATGCAGCCAAAAATAAATAAATAAATTACTTTAAAAATAAAACCATAATGAGATACCACTGCCCACCCATCAGAGTGGCTAAAATTTCAAAGACTGACAATATCAACTGTGGGAGAGACTGTGGTACAACTGTAATTCTCATACATTCTGATAGGAATAGAAAAAACCGTTAGGTAGTATCCACTAAAACTAAACATAACTATGATAAAGCAATTCCACTCCTAGGTATACACCTAAAGAGAAATGTATGTGTATATCCACCAAAAGACATATATACAAGAATGTTCACATCAGCTTTACTCAAAATGGTCCAAAATTAGAAATAACCCAAACGTCCACCAATAGTAGAAAGGGTGACTGCCACCGCTAAGTCGTATTTTTTTTTTTGGCCGTAACACGTGGCTAGTGGGATCTCAGCTCCCTGACCAGGGAAACCCTAACCCTAACCCGTGGCCCCTGCAGGGGAAGTGCAGTCTTAACCACTGGACCACCGGGGAAGACCCTAAGCCTTTTAAATACATCATTTTACTTAATCCTCAGAACAACCCTACGAGGTAAATAATACTGCTCCATTTTAAAAATAAAGAAACTAAGGCTTACAAAAGTTAAGCATCTTCCCCAACAGGTTCTGGAGAAAAGCTTGAAAAGATCTTTAGGTGGCTATGTTTTGCAGATCACTCTTAATAACCTAGTCAAGGTTTTAGAGACAATTAATTCTTTAGTTCAAAATTAAGCACTAACCAGTAGTTTCTCTTCTAGAGTTGAAAGCACAAAGATATTAATTCTTTGAAATTCAGAGCCACTTAGCTATGTGGATTTATGGAAGGTTTACAAAAAAACAGCAGTGGAGGGCTTCCCTGGTGGCGCAGTGGTTGAGAGTCCGCCTGCCGATGCAGGGGACATGGGTTCGTGCCCCGGTCCGGGAAAATCCCACATGCCGCAGAGCGGCTGGGCCCGTGAGCCATGGTCGCTGAGCCTGCGCGTTCAGACCCTGTGCTCCGCAACGGGAGAGGCCACGACAGTGAGAGGCCCGCGTACCGCAAAAAAAAAAAAAAAAACAGCAGTGGGGCCTATGAAATGAGGCAAAGCACTATTTCCCTTCCCTAAGTGTATGTACTAAAGGAGATGTTTTTAGGTAGTTAAAATGACACTTGTTTTAATAATTATGTATTTTAATGACTATTAAACATTAGGAAACAAAACCATGTTTTAATGGATTATTGCTTAGAAGGAGGCTAAGTTTTAAAAACTAATCAATATAAAGTAAATTGAAGGACAAATATTAGGTTGAGCATAGAACAGGTAGGCAGATTTGGCCAAAATCATACACATGGTCCCAGAAACACTTTCATCTGAGAAGCACTGAAGGCTGAATGATCACAGCAGGCAAAGTCGACAAAACAGCTTTGACTGCCAGACTCTAATCTTTAAGTATGGGAATTGCTGCCCACTTTTTAGTTTTTTTATTTTTTGGCTGCATTGGGTCTTCGTTGCTGACCATAGGCTTTCTCCAGTTGTGGCGAGCAGGGGTTACTCTTCATTGCACTGCGCAGGCTTCTCATTGCGGTGGCTTCTCTTGTTGCAGAGCACAGGCTCTAGGCAAGCGGGCTTCAGTAGTTGCAGCACACAGCCTCAGTAGTTGCGGCATGCAGGCCCTACAGTGTGTGGGCTTCAGTAGTTATGGCACGTGGGCTCAGCAGTTGTGGCGCATGGGCTTAGTTGCTCCACGGTATGTGGGAGCTCTCTGGACCAGGGATCGAACCTGTGTCCCCTGCATTGGCAGGCGGATTCTTAACCACTGCGCCACCAAGGGAGTCCTGCTGCTCGCTTTTTATACTTACTGTATCAGACAGCAACAAAAGGGTTCTCGTCACTTTTTAATTTTTTGCAAACTGTTGGAAAACAATTTATAAACATTGATTCAATGTCCTTCTAGCATTATAATACATATACACTAGTACTTTTCTTTCCCATTATTTCCTATTATAAAAAGGAAACATTTCTGTAAATAATCTCTTAGAGTTCTTATTGCCATAACAGCAGGTGAATCCAGGACCTGAAGACCTTCAGACTTTTATATAAAAGAAGAAATGAGAACAATTTATTCACACCTTATGGATAAGCCACAAGGTTAAGTACTGTGCAGTACTCAAAGCAATACCAAACAAAGTCCCTGAGATGGCTGGTTGCTCCCCCAATATTCATTTTCTCCTCCTGCTATGGCAATAGATTTTTAGCTGGGCATATAAATGCTCAGAAGAAACACATTTCCAACCCAACCTTGTATGCAGGGTATCACTGTGTGACTAAGTTCTAACTGGAAATGATATAGCAACTTCCATATCATGCATCTTCCCCCTTCCTGCTGGCTATATGTGAAAGTGGGAGTGATCACCCTGGACCAGGCATGTGAGGGCAACACCCTAGGAATATTGGAGCAACAAGAGAGGTAGGGCTGAGGACTTGGTGTAGCAGAACTGCCATGCTGGCTCACTTTCATATGAAAGAAAAATGTCTACCCCGTTTAAATCACTTATTTGGAGGCTCTATGAGATACAACCAAACCTAGTAACCAATACAATAGTCCCCCAGGACTTCACAATTAAGTTCATGGTACTGGCTCTTTCAATTTTATCTATTTCACTATTAAAGTTTACTGAGCAGTGTGAATGAACTGACACAAAGCAGGCACACAATACACAACTGTAAAAAGGATGGATGATATGTACTGTAATATAGTTGAAAGCTACCACCCTAAGGATGCAGGTGATATTGTCAGGGCAACAAGTATGGAAGATAAAGTTACCTGGGCTACAAACAAGATAGAATAATCACATGACAAAAATGTATGCAGCTGTAGACAACGAATTGCACTTCAAGAGAAGATGAAGACCACTAAGAAGGACAGTTTAAAAAAAAAGTGATACTGGGCTTCCCTGGTGGCGCAGTGGTTGAGAGTCCGCCTGCCGATGCAGGGGGCGCGGGTTCGTGCCCTGGTCCGGGAAGATCCCAAACGCCGCGGAGTAACTAAGCCCGTGCACCACAACTAGTGAGCCTGTGAGCCATAACTACTGGAGCCCGCAGGCCTAGAGCCCGTGCTCCGCAACAAGAGAAGCCACCGCAGTGAGAAGCCCACGCACCTCAACGAAGAGTAGTTCCCACTCGCAGCAACTAGAGAAAAGCCTGCGTGCAGCAACGAAGACCCAACGCAGCCAAAGATAAATAAATAAAATTTAAAAAAAAAAGTGATAAAGCCTTCCCTCATCTCTTCCTCTTTCTGCCTATAGCAAAGTGAAAAAGAAGAGAACCAGGCTATATTTAGTTGAGGGAGCTGGGGTGATCCTGCATTTCTCTCCGACAGTATACTGGGCACACCGGATTTTAAAAGATCTTGTTCCTTTGGTTTGGATCCACTTAAGGGAAAAATCATTTTAAACTGTACACATCACTAATAATTTAATTTAAACAAATAGAGCTGCTCACTTTTCACCATACTATCTTTATCTCTCACTTCCTAAGACAAGAGAACTATATTATTGATCGTCCAAGTAAAAATCTTATTTCCACTCACTCTTTTCTAGATATCATGTAAATTTCCTTTGCTGATTTATCCTCGCATCTCAGACAACCTGCCTCCCAATCTCATAGATCCCTTAATCAAAACCTCAGGGCCCTCTCCTTTAGCCATGCCACCTTCCAACCTTTACTGCCTGTTAGGTTGATCATGCAAGTTAACATCCCCAAGTGTTGCTTTAAGGATGTTACCTCATCCTTCAGGGATGAATGCCTTCATTACAGTACATAAACATATCATGACAGCAACTACATAAAAAAAAAACTATCAAGGACTTCCCTGGTGGCACAGTGGTTAAGAATCTGCCTGCCAATGCAGGGGACAGGGGTTCGTGCCCCGGTCCGGGAAGATCCCACATGCCGTGGAGCGGCTGGGCCCGTGAGCCATGGCCGCTGAGCCTGCGCGTCCGGAGCCTGTGCTCCGCAACGGGAGAGGCCACAACAGTAAGAGACCCGCATACCGCAAAATAAATAAATAAATAAAATTTTTAAAAAAAGTGTCCATCCTGTAAGTCAAAGCCTTTCACCATTCGCCCTACTGCCTTCGTTCCTCTAATTCTTTATTCTCCTCATCCTCCCAGGTAAATTTATACTCATTGGTCTTCCCCCAGGAGAAAGTTAGGATTCACGTCCTGTCCTGTCTTGATTCCAAATTTTCAAATATACAGCCTATTCAACCATTTGTTCTCATGGCCTGAAATGTTTCTTCCACTTGACTCCAGCAAATACTTGCTCATCCTTCAACAATCACCTTCACCCTCCCTCTGTCCTGATCGCCCACCCCATCCTCTCAGAGTCCATCACTTTGCACAGTACACTAAAAGCAATCAAGAGAGACGGCAGGGTTTAAATCCTTACTTTCTCACCTCTAGAATGTAAGCTCCATGAGGGCAGAAATTTTTGTCTTTTTGTTCAATGCTATATCCCCCAAGAACCAGAACAGTGCCCACAGAGAGCAGACATCCAATAAACAGTTGGGGAATAAACGAAAAACTCCACCATTTAGTCACAATGTGACTGTGGATAAATTTCTAACCATTTGTAGCTCCATTTCTTTATAAATCTAATACCCATCTCAAAGCACAGTATCTGACACATATTAGGGACTCCATAAAAAGAACCCACTTTCCTATTTCCACTAAAACCTTTACTATTATTCCACTCATTACAACATAATAATATTGTAATGAGCTCCTGGGAGCCCCTGGGGAGTAGGGAAACTACCACATTCAGCCCCAGGATCTACCATAGAATAATAGCTTCCTAGTATTGTAAACACTAAACCCTATAGTACATGTAAAGAACCTCAATAAAAGTCAGTTTCTTCCCTTCCTCCTCCCAGTCTCCTTTCTTTGTCAGCCTCCCGGAAAGTGTGTCTTCAACCACTTATCTACTCATTCCCTTCTTATCACCTTGCAATCTGACTTTCCTCTCAGTCTCTCTGTTGAAACCATTCTCTAGCTCATCAATGACCTCTCCTGCCAAATCCAATAGGCATTTCTTGATTCTCATTCAACTCTACACCTGTGATATAACACACTGGCCAACCACTTCTAAAACTTCTTAAAACCTTTGGACTCCACAACAGTGCCCATTCCTAGTTCTCTTCCAGCCTCTTTATCATCCCCGTTCACCGGTTCTCCTTTTCAGCCTCCTGTGATACCCACCAATGCCCTGCTTTAGCCTTCTGCAGTTCTCAACCTCTCCCTGAATAAGCTCTTTATTCTTATAATTTCACTACACCCTCTATTTTGGTGATGCAACTTCATTAATTTCTAACCTGCACTTAGGTCCAAATGTGCAACTGCTTAAGGGACAGATTCACCTGGATATTCCACCATCAGCTCACTCTCGGAGGAGTATTATGTAGAAATATATGGGTACAAGAGTCAGGAGACAAGTTCCTGTTCCAGTTCTACCACTAACAACCTGTGTGATTCTGGGCATGTCTAGTCTTCAGTCTCAACAGTAAAATGAGTCAAGATTTAACCTCTAGCAACCCTTTCAGTTCTAACATTTTATAAGTCTACATTTAGTATCATCAAAATGAATCCTCTCTCGGGCTTCCCTGGCGGCGCAGTGGTTGAGAGTCCGCCTGCCGATGCAGGGGACACGGGTTCGTGTCTGGGTCTGGGAAGATCCCACAGGCCGCGGAGCAGCTGGGCCCGTGAGCCATGGCCGCGGAGCCTGCGCGTCCGGAGCCTGTGCTCCGCAACGGGAGAGACCACAACAGTGAGAGGCCCACATACCGCAAAAAAAAAAAAAGAAAAAAGAGGATAAAATGAATCCTCTCAGCTGCTCCACTTCTCTCAAATCTCCACCTTTCAGTCTTCACATCTTCCCTGACTCCACCTTCCTATATGAAACATACCACCAGACCCTATCATTTCTTCCTTCTATGACTTAAGCTCCTGGTTTGGCAAAGACTGTTGTGACAGTGAAGGAGTATCTACAGGAGAAAGGCCTTCCCTAACAATCAGGAAAGACCAGATTTCTGGGCCCAGTTTCGTACTAACCGTAACAGCATGAGTAAATCACTTTACTTCTCTGTGTCTCGGTTTCGTCTACAAAATCAGGCAGTTACATAAAGCCATTCTATAACTCTAAAATTCAATCTCTCTTGAACAACTGAAAATTTCCTGAATATCTAAATTGGCCACACTTGCTGGGTAACGTATTCATGCGTTGGCTTAATTTAAAATTGTATAGTCCTGGCTAAAGAACAGATCAAAATTTACGATGATAAAAACATTAAAGCAACTTGCTCAGCAAGGACCCCACCAAAGACTTGGGGGTTTGTTTTAGGAGTTTTTTAAGGGGGAGAGATACTCCATTTGCAGTGAAATTACTCCCACTTCTCAGTAATCTTATACTCTGGAGATCTAACCTCCAGGGACAGTACTAGAAAAACCTTTAAGTGGCAACCTTATATGTCTCCTCCCTTTAGCAAAGCAATCATTTCCCAAGGTCTAGATATGCATTCTGAGATGATAACAGTAATGCTCACTTACATGAACAGTTAATGTTCGATATGAAGAGCTAATGCTCTATTATGTTCATTTATATGAGTAACAGATGTGACATTTTATACACATACAAAGATATGGCCTGACCACAGTCACATCTATCATCTCTCTTTTTTTTTTTTTTTTTGGCCACACCACGCAGTTTCTGGGATCCTAGTTCCCCGACCATCTGTATACATTTAAGTGAACTTAAAACCTAAGTTTAGGGAAAACCTAAGTTTAGTGAACTTAAAACCTAAGTTTAAAAAAAAAAAAAGTGGGCTTCCCTGGTGGCGCAGTGGTTGAGAGTCCGCCTGCCGATGCAGGGGACATGGGTTCGTGCCCCGGTCCGGGAAGATCCCACATGCCGTGGAGCGGCTGGGCCCGTGAGCCATGGCCGCTGAGCCTGCGCGTCCGGAGCCTGTGCTCCGCAACGGGAGAGGCCACAACAGTGAGAGGCCTGTGTACCGCAAAAAAAAAAAAAAAAAAGTGAGTGGTAGAACTATATCACACTGCCAATTCTGATTAGTGCTGTAAATAGCTCATAGTAATACCGCATCAGCCATCATTTCAAAGTATGTAGAAATGTTGAAAATATTTGGATAATTAAAAAGGACTCCAATAGTTGATGTGGAAGCTACAACATTTTTTCTAATTACTTTTAAAGTACTGACGTATCCTTTACTTTGGACACAACACACCTTAATCCAGAGTAACCAATAGGTTTAAGTATGCCTATTCAAACAATCGCTGTATGATTGGATTCAATGGAGAAGCTATGCACTAAAACAAAAACAGACAACCCAAATAGAATGGCTGAAAGACTAACAAGTGAAATTAATTATTATAGGGACAAATTTGTAGAGATCTGAGCAAATTACAGCGCTGATTCTTCCTAGAATTATTTCTGAATTTTCAAAGGACTGAAAGAAAAAAAAAAAAAAAAAGTAGCTGCACAGGCTAAATAAAAGTAGATGAGACTACTGAATTATAATTGGCCTTTCTGCTCCTACGGAAAACGTAAATTTTAAGAAATAAGTTCTATCAGAAAAAGCATTATGGGGAAAAAAGTTTAAATGTCCCTCAAATACTTGAGAAGACCATTGGAACAGTGATACATTCAATGAAACTAGTTATTTGGAAGCAATTACAATTGCTATTTCAGATAATTCAGACAGAATTTAGTAGATCAAGGCAACAGTGTAGACCAGGGTTTCTCAACCTCAGCACCACTGGTATTTTGGGCTGGATAACTCTTTGTTGTGGGGAGTCACCCCATTCACTGCAAGATATTTAGCAGCATCTCTGGCCTCTACCCACTGGATACCAGTAGTGCTTCCTCCTGATTGTGAGACCCAGCAATGTCTCCAGACATTGCTAAGTGTCCCAACCAGGCAAAATCGCCCTGGCTTAAGAACCACTGGGGTAGAGCCAGCCTCAGTACTCATCCTTACTGTCCAGAGAGTTTTGAAAAGCAAATCTTAACTACGGTTATAGAAACATTTCACTGAGTAGCGTGCATGACTCAGGGTAAAGTTATGACCTGAGTTTTCCACTCTCCTTTTGAAATACCACATTTTCTAAAGGGCAAAAGCAACACACCCGAAAACAGAAGCATACCATTTTCATGCCTTGTTCTTACTGGCAGTCTTTAAAGTTCCTAATTCACAGAAAAGGCCAAAGAAAACACATCATCATATGTATGGCTAAGTACACTAAAGCCCTCAGCCAACTCTACAACTGCTGGGTGTGGCTCTTTTTTGGTGATGGTGAGGGAGTGCTTTTATACACTGTTAGGTCTCAAGGCAGTAAGCATGCCGGTAGATACACGTATGTTGTTTCAGTGAAAATTCTATTTAAATGCAACTTAACGGAATAGGGGAAATTTGTACCTTAGCACAGAATGCTGAACAAAACCACATTTTCTTTGTCAATTAAGAATTCTGTAGTGCTTAATGGATTTATGAAGATCAACTATGACTAAACAGTATTAAAGATTCAGAAATGCAGAGACTGGGCTGCATCTAAAAATGATGCCAGGCTATACTACAGGCATCTAATTTAATACAGGCATTTAACAGAATAGATGCCAGGCTTTTCTATTAAAAAGATAAATAGATTTTTAATAGAATGAATTCAATATTCATCTTATTTGACTTTACCCTAAAAATAAGACCACCACCAAAATCAATCTGGTTACCTGAAGGTTTTAATTACCTGTATTCCAGTTGAATAAGACTTTAACTGGCAATATTTGATGTGGAGTCCTTATCATTTCAAGACAAAAAGAGTTAATCTACTTCTTTGCTTATTCACCTACTATACCACTAAAACCTATTTTCTGATTTGTAATATATTGATACTTTATCTGTGAAATATATGTAACACATTCTAACAATCAAAACATATTCTAACAATCAAAACACATACCAATAAAAGGCATTCTTTAGATATGTGCATGGAAGAGTTTCAACTCAATACAAAAATACTGATATTACAAATTATACTTCCTATAAAGTAATAAATCAATTCAAATTAATCAACCACCTACAGAGAAATTTGTATATATTAGCAAAGAAATTAAATTACTTGGGTTTGGGGGTTGTTTTTTTTTTAAACTGTTGCCTAGCCCCTCAATATATTAAATCAGAATCTGTGAGTGGGCCCCAAGCATTGGCAGGTCTTTAAAACCCCAAGTTATTCTAATGCGCAGCAGCAGGGCTGAGAACCACAGCTCTACAGCAATTAAAAGACTTTTTTCGTTTAACTAAAAGCTTTCTACTCACTTTTCCCCCCTTGATATTTTTTAGAGAATATGCTCCTAGAATCTCAAAGATAAGTCAGGAAAATGTTTTAAAATTCATACTAACTTTAAACTGTAGTTGTGTTAAACAATTTCTCAGTATAAGACACAAAAACATAGAAAGTTTAACAGGCATGCCGAGTCACTGCAGGTAAATTTTAAACCTCAAACAAGTTCACACAACCTAGGATTCCCTAAGGTACTTGAAAGAAATCTTAGAATACGTGACCAAACTGTAATGACTACCACTGGGGAATTGGGAAAGTAGAGATGACTTTATATTTCTTGCTTCTTACAATTCTCTATTATTTCATTTTAAATAATTAGTGTGAGTATACCTTTTATTTTATGACTTAGGAATCATAAAAATGAAAAATGCATGTGCTATGCCATAGAAAACCAATTATAAAAAACCTAATCCAAACAAGTCCTATTTAGTGAAAACTAAGACAATTATGCTAGTACACATCATCACATTTATCCTTACTTTTTACTACTTTTCTTAATTTTATGATTACTCCAATAAGACAGTTAACAACACCTAATAAAACAACCTGCTCTACTAATGTAATGCTTCATTAGGTAGAGGTCTTTTTCAATCAAGCGTTTTCTTTACAGGTGTTAAAGCAGCAACAGAGATTTCTATACTATGAGCTGGTTTCTGTGGGGATTGAAAAAAACACAGTAATTTGAAATTCAGTACACTGCAATGCTGAATACTTGTCGCGGTTTAAAACTACGTAGGTTTTGCTTCTCCAAAAGCCAGCCAAAATGCGAAACCACGTTTTTGGTCCGTTAGTTCTTTTCTCTCCTTCCCAAAACATTCCATCCAACTTCGTATTCAAATCTGAGGACTAGGATTTATTAAAAGAGTCTTCAAACAATGTTCTTTTCTTCTTTTTTTTTTGCCTTTAGATTTCGCAAGTGAAAACTTCTGGCCATTTCAACAGCACACACAGCAAACAAGAATAAAGCCAGGTAGAATGACAGATGAAATTAAAATCCATGAATTTATGGTGACTATTTGTTTTTTCTTTAATACTTTCCCTATGCTTTGTGTATTCAAGAAAGCAAAAGAACAATGTACTGTACCAAACGTACTAAAAGAACTTCCTAAAAATCAATTTAGGCCACATTCTTTTATCTTTAGGCCACATTCTTTTATCTCCTTTAGGGAGATAAGTGCGGGTTGAAAATCGACTTCCCTAATACCTCCTGTAACTCAAGGTCTTTAGGATAAAAATAAAGCTTCCAACTCAAAGACGCTTCGCAGCCCTCCGGAGCTTTTTAAAAGGCTGAAAAATAAAGCATCTACCTTCCCCAGTCCCTGGGCCCGTTAATACGGCCAGAGCCACTCGGCCCGAGGTTTCCCGGCCCGCGAGCGAGCGAAGCGCCTAGGCAGGGAGAGGGCAGCAGCCCGGAGCGCCCAGCTCAGCCTCTAAACGCCGCCCCAGGACCACCGACCCTCGGGGGCCGCTCCAGGTGGGGAGGGAAAGGGCCAGATGGGCGGCGGCAGCCCCGAGGGGCACTAACGGCCTCCTCCGGGCCCACGGCCCGACCCCCGAAGTCGGCCGCTCCCAGCCGGTAGCGGAGGAAGGTGCCGCCCGCGTCCGACTGGCCCGGCCCCGCGAGCAGTCCCCGGACCCGAATTCGTCGGCCAAGGGACCCCAGCGAGAGGCGCGCGGTCCCAACCCCGGGACGAGGAAGGGCGGCGGCGCGGGCGTCCGGTCTCCTCGAAACTATAGCAGGGAGGGCGGCGGGGTTGGCCACGGAGCGGGCTCGGGGTAAATAGCGCGCCTCACCTGCTCCTCCCGATGCAGCCGCTACCACTCGCTGAGGGGACAACATGGAGCCTCCGCCTCCAGCAAAAGGAGCAGGAGCTCAGAGAGGGGCGGGCTGGGGCGGGAACGAACCAGGCCCTGGCGGCGGGAAACGGGCGTGGCCTGGGCTCTACAAAAAACTAGGGAGAAGGAGAGGCGCGCGAAACCACGAGACGGCGCGTAGACAGCGGGCTGGCGAGGATCAACCGACAGCCCGAGGTGCAGCGAGCGCCGAGCCGGCTGGAGCGGGAAAGCGCACGCGGCCGAATTCTGCCACCGCCCGAGGCGTGTGCGCGTGCGCCGGAGTCCGACACCCGCAGCCGACTACCTGGGGCTGCGCCCTGGGGGCAACCGTCCGTTGGGAATTGTAGTCCCACGCTCTCTGGGTACCCTCCAACGGTTCCCATTCTGCGCATTCATCCGGGCGGGGAGGAAGCGGAAGAGAGGGGTGTGAATTGCCGCGGCTCTTCGACGACTGAACTACAACTCCCAGCAGGCTGTGCAGGGAGCGGTGGGCCGACCAGTCATCCCCGCCCTGCCCTCACTTAGCCTTGAGGCCAGGCCCCCAGCGGAGGCGTTGGTGGAACTGGCCTCTCAGATCCTTACCGGCGGTGTTTGAGATGGTTTTGGTGTTTAACGCTGGCCGGGGCCATAGGTCGACGGCACTCTGCCCTAAGGACCGAAGGGAGGCCTCAACCCTGGGTGACGTGAGCATCGCTGTTTTTTTAAATGATTTTGACTTCACAAGGAGAGGAGGTCGTGACTTCATTATCACCATCAGCAACTTCGCCCCATATTCCCGTCCCTGTCCAAGCCTGATGGCGCACCATAGCCACTCTAATAGCTAACGTAAGAACTTCTAGGCAAAGTCCTTCCACTGGCTTTGTCCAGTCTAAGCCATGGCCATATTTTGTAAATCAACGGCTTAGAGAAGCTTGTTTTGGAGCTGCTTTGGCAATCACACTCTTACTTAAACTGTATGGTAGATCAATACAAAACAGGGTTCTCCAAAAATGCTTTTATTCACGCTTCACGTGTGATTGAGAAAATGTCAGTTGTCACAGTTGAAGGATATTGTTATTTTGGATTCGTTGGGGTAGGGGCAGTTGTCCTGGGGCTAAATAGCTAGTGGAGCTTATGAGAGGCTAAAGCCTCTATCTCCCTCCCCACGACTGCTACCACCTCTTGGCATCACCATTGCCTCATTCACTCGACAAATTATTCCACTTGCTTTCTTCTGCCTCTACATTAACTATTATAACCTACCCAGAACCTCCTTCCAGCTATATCTCTAGGCCCTGCCACGCCCTTGAGCTGTTTTTCACTCCCCAAGTGATTAGGCCGGAAGTGAAAAGGTAAAGATAATTCTACCTAATCTTACCTGAAGAGGTCCTGTTTTGATTTCTTTTCCCCTGCACCTTCTGATTCTCTGCAAACTCTCAAGATTATCTGAATACCCTCGTCCAGGCTTCATATTTGAGTCTAGGTTAGATCTAAATTAACTCTGGCCAGCAAGAAACTAGATGAGAACCTCAAGACAAGTGGTTCCTGGGGTTTCTCATTGGGTGTGCAGAAAGCAGGACCTACAGGATGTGACACAAATCCAGGGCATTATGAGACATGCTCAGAAGAGAAAGGAGCGAGAGGCTAATGACTTGTCACAGTTGCAACATGCAGTGTAAGAATTTAAAATTGAGGGCCATCATCAAAAAATCTAGAAACAATAAATGCTAGAGAGGGTGTGGAGAAAAGGGAACACTCTTGCACTGCTGGTGGGAATGTGAATTGGTACAGCCACTATGGAGAACAGTATGGAGGTTCCTTAAAAAACTACAAATAGAACTACCATATGACCCAGCAATCCCACTACTGGGCATATACCCTGAGAAAAACATAATTCAAAAAGAGTCATGTACCAAAATGTTCATTGCAGCTCTATTTACAATAGGCAGGACATGGAAACAACGTAAGTGTCCGTCATCGGATGAATGGATAAAGAAGATGTGGCACATATATACAATGGAATATTACTCAGCCATAAAAAGAAATGAAATTGAGCTATTTGTAATGAGGTGGATAGACCTAGAGTCTGTCATACAGAGTGAAGTAAGTCAGAAAGAGAAAGACGAATACCATATGCTAACACATATATATGGAATTTAAGAAAAAAAAATGTCATGAAGAACCTAGGGGTAAGACAGGAATAAAGACACAGACCTACTAGAGAATGGACTTGATGATATGGGGAGGGGGATGGGTAAGCTGTGACAAAGCGAGAGAGAGGCATGGACATATATACACTACCAAACGTAAGGTAGATAGATAGTGGGAAGCAGCCGCATAGCACAGGGAGATCAGCTCCGTGCTTTGTAACCACCTAGAGGGGTGGGATAGGGAGGGTGGGAGGGAGGGAGACGCAAGAGGGAAGAGATATGGGAACATATGTATATGTATAACTGATTCACTTTGTTATAAAGCAGAAACTAACACACCATTGTAAAGCAATTATACTCCAATAAAGATGTAAAAAAAAAAAAAAAAGAATTTAAAGTTGAGCATACCTCCCAGCATTCTATATTCCCCTTCCCCATCCTTCTCCATAAGGCTTCTCAACATCTAACTTTGTTTTGTTTTGTGGTACGCGGGCCTCTCACTGTTGTGGCCTCTCCCGTTGTGGGGGCACAGGCTCCGGACGCGCAGGCTCAGCGGCCATGGCTCACGGGCCCAGCCGCTCCGCGGCATGCAGGATCTTCCCGAACCGGGGCACGAACCCATGTCCCCTGCATCGGCAGGCGGACTCTCAACCACTGCGCCACCAGGGAAGCCCTGACTTTAAGTTTTACTTTTATTTTTGTTTGTCTCTTCCCATGAGAATATAAGTTCCAAATGGACAGGAATTTTTGTTTTGGTTCACTGCTATATCTCCAGTGCCCCCAAACAGTGCCAGGCAGATGGTAGAAACTCAAATATTTATTGAATGGAAGAATAAAGAAGGTATACGTTAGGGACTTCCCTGGTGACGCAGTGGTTAAGAATCCACCTGCCAGTGCAGGGGACATGGGTTCAATCCCTGGTCTGGGAAGATCCCACATGCCGCAGAGCAATTAAACCCAGGTGTCACAACTATTGAAGCCCGCGCACCTAGAGCCCGTGCTCCGCAACAAGAGAAGCAACCACAATGTTCTCATTGTGCACCGCAACGAAAAGCAGCCCCTGCTCGCCGCGACTAGATAAAGCCCGCGCACAGCAACGAAGACCCAATGCAGCCAAAAATAAATAAATAAAATAAATGTTTTTTAAAATACATTACATCTTTCTCAATATAACATCAAGGTCAGTGTCAGCACATCAGCTTCCCCATACACTGTAGAAGTTTTGGGCACTTAGAACAACACTACAAATTATAGGTACACTTTAGGATTAGTCACAGCTTACAAAACAACCCCTGTAAACAAGAAAACTGTTTTGTTATTGTTGTTTCCTTCTCAAGTATCCAGGGTCATCAAAACAGTGGAGGTTCAAAATGCTAAAAATTGATGAGACTGATTTGAGCCTGCCTTCAACCATCTCACTCTGAATTGAGTCATGTGGTATGACCAGAGGCTGAGCTTTCCTTGTGGTTTTCCAGAGTAGGTGACATGTAGACATGTTTGAATGGTCAAGGCCACTGGCTTTGTGGTCAGACTGAGCTGGCTCTGAATTCTAGCTCTGATGCTCACTAGCTGGGCAAACTTGGGTGAGTTAGTTAACCTCTTTGAACTCATTTTATCATCATCTGCCAAATGATTTGAATACTCAAGTCACAGAGTTGTAGGTTAAATGAGATGTAAGTGTTTGGCAATTATGAATGATGCATAATTAGTGCTCAAAAATTGGTAATCATTATATTCATTCTGGAAGAGCAAAACAATGTCATAAATATTCGAGATGCTAAATTATGTTACAAAGCACAAAAATAGAAAAATTGTTTTCTGCAATAACATCCACTGTGACTCAGGATCCACAGTTTTCCAAAAATAGGGTGTTTATTGCGTGCCAGGCACAGTGCTAGGTAGTAATGCTGCAACAATGCCTAAGACACATTCTTGTCCTCCAGAGACTCACAGCCTCCTGGGGTAAACAGCCAAGTAAGTAATTACCACTCACTGACTCTGCTGACAGCTCAGCCTCCTCTCCTACCACCTACTCGCAGGATCCACATTTAAGCAACAGTCTGGGCACTCAGAAAAGACAGACTGGACTACTGGCATCCCTGGGTGTCATTTAAATACCTTACTTTGCTCGCCTATAAAATGGTATATAGGACTTCCCTGGTGGCACAGTGGTTAAGAATCCGCCTGCCAATGCAGGGGACACAGGTTCGAGCCCTGGTCCGGGAAGATCCCACATGCCGCGGAGCAACTAAGCCCGTGCACCACAACTACTGAGCCTGCACTCTAGAGCCCATGAGCCACAACTACTGAACCCACGCGCCTAGAGCCTGTGCTCTGCAACAAGAGAAGCCACCGCGGTGAGAAGCCTGCGCACCGCAACCAAGAGTAGCCCCCGCTCTCCACAACTAGAGAAAGCCCGCGCGCAGCAACAAAGACCCAACGCAGCCAAAAATAAAAATTAAAAAAAAAAATAACAAAGAAGAATATAGATTTGCTATATTCACCTGTGCACTTGTCACAAAAAGCTCCTAACAGTAATTACCTATGTGAGTGTAGAGGGGGAGACCAGTGGGTGGAGAGGGGTTGGTGATAGAATAAAACTTTATAGTATATATACTTTTGAATATAAACACATATATGGCATGTGACTATATTAAATTTTTTTTTTTTTTTTTTTCGGTACGTGGGCCTCTCACTGTCGTGGCCTCTCCCGTTGCGGAGCACAGGCTCCGGACGCGCAGGCTCAGCGGCCATGGCTCACGGGCCCAGCCGCTCCGTGGCATGTGGGATCCTCCCGGACCGGGCACGAACCCGTGTCCCCTGCATCGGCAGGCGGACTCCCAACCACTGCGCCACCAGGGAAGCCCTAAATTTTTTAATTAAATAATTTTTTTTCTAAAAGTCAAGAAAAAAAATAAACTAGGTAATAAGATGGCCTAGAAAATGATGTGGGAAATTAGCTTTGTAAACACCTGTCTGTCCCATAAGGATAGGACCAAGAAGGAAGATTTCCCAGCTCAGTTCCTCAGCAGTAAAAATTGCTCAGAACTCCTGAGAAATGGCTGTACTCCAGTGAGCACTTTAACAATCCCACCTGAGCCTTTCCCTGCCTGAAAACTTATGCTGAATCCCCATTAAGATGAACCCTCAATTCTTTAAGGCTCTGTTACTGCTTCTCCACACTCTGGCCCCAACCCATCTTCCCCATTTTATCTCCCTCTTGTCCTAATTCAAGCCCTTGGCTCTAGCCAACCTGGGCTAACCGTACCCAAAACATCTCACACTTCTAGGCCTCCAGCCACCACAGAAGGCTGTGTTGTGTTATGTTGCACTAATGCAGCCTGTGGAGGGGAGGGGCAAGATGGGATCAAATCTAAGCCAAGTTCTGCTAGTCAAGCCCGCATTGACATGCATCATGGGCTGGGCTGGGAGGAAGGGGTGCTTCTGTGTGATTGGTCTGCCCAGAAGGAGGTGTTATTGTATACTTGCACAAAAACAGCCCATGCCTTTGCTTCACACCATTCTCCCTTGCCTTTAATGACCTCCTTACCACTCCAAACTCCTGAGTTAGCTTCTTCATAAAACCTCCCCAAGTCACTATAACTCCATAGTGATTCCCTATATTCTCAAATTCATACAATTCACTTGTCATCTAATCATAGCATTATAATTTTGTGTTGTTTGGGGGTTGTTTTTGGTTGCTATTTAATTTGTATTTTTTTAACTTTATGTATGTTCTAAGCCCCAACTAGCTTGTAAGCTCAGGACAAACATATTTTTGGGATCCCTCCAAAGTTCCCAGGATACCGTCATACACACAGCAAGTGACCAGTAAACATCTGTGGAACAAACCATGCATACAAATAACAGCCCAAGCAAGAGTCAGTCTCAGGGAAATTTACTGGTACAGCAAATGAGAGCAGGAAGGAAAGGCAGCTTCAAGAATTGGATCTAGCACAAAGGCGTCTTATGTAAAAAATCTGAAGGGTTTGAAGAGACCACCAAGACCACATCAATGTCTTGATTTTTATCTTCTTTTCTCTCTTTCTAGATATGGAAACAGGATTCCTTTCCAGCCAGGGTCTGCAGATCCTAGCAATTGCTGTCAGAGTTAGGGACCAGCCTCATTCATTTCCTTATCCAGCACCTAATAATGTAAATTTTTAAAATTTATGCATTTATCAGAATGGGTAGATAACTGGCTTGGTTATCAGATTGGATTGCATTTCTCTTTGTCATCTAAGGGACAGGTTGCTGCAGTGTCATCTGATGCTGTTAAGTGCCAGAGTTAGATATTTGCCACAAAGTTATTCTGGGAAATATTCTCTGTGCCTTTTTTCAGAGTGTTTCAATGGCCAGGAGTTTTTTTCCTGTCTGGGCTTTACCTGACCTTAAAAACTGTCAAGGACAGATGTAGTCCACTGACTGTTCTAGAAGATTTCCTCTGGTCAGATCACTTTTCCTCTCTGTGGCTGCTTGGCTGGCTACCTCCCCCTTCATGAGGTTGCATCTTTACAGGATCTGCTGATCCTGCAATTGCCCTTCTGGTCATCAATTGCTGCTTTAGCAATAACAAAGCCTACAGTCTTCATCTTTATTACTTCCAGTCTACATTTCCGTTTTTAAAAGAATCAGGCACGTTTCAAATCACTTGACCAGACGTAGGGAGAAGGCTTTGAATTTCGCAAGCCGACCAAAGAGAAGCCAAAAATTGAACAAAATCCAGTATAAGCTAGATATCTGGTTTCAAATACAGTTTTCACTAAGGACGTCTTTTAGGCTACGAATAAAATTCAATTACGTGTCTTTTGTGCCATAGTCTCAATTTTTAGTACCTCATTTTACCATCCCCCATAACCACAGCCAGGATGTTATCTCCTGGCTCTTTTTCATTAGCTCAGCTTTTTTTTCATTCAGAATGTGTCTTCTCTATCTGTTAGTCTATTTAGAGGAAAGGACAACCTTGAGACCCAAGGTGGATACCTCTTTTGGAACAGTAATGAGATAAGAACATGAAGCAGGTTCTGCGGCTGCATTGCAATGTGATTGGAATAAGTAATAGTTTTTCACTCTGTACAGCATCTTTCTCCACCTACCAAATGGGAGATCGTGCCATCTCTGCCTCATGGTGATGAGATGTTACGACACATCCAGAAAAATTCATAAAGCACCTTGCAGAGTGGGCCTACACTGTGTTTTTCACCATTGGAGTTAAGAGCGGGAACGCATCAGACAAAAGACATCGGCTCTGGAATCTGTGGGAAAGATATGCTCCACTAATGGAAGCAAAAAGAAACTTCTATCGTTAAAACACATAATCAGCCTACGCTAAAACATCCACAAAAAGAGCCGTGAAGCAACACTAAGCCGCAGGCCCCCCTCCCACTTCGGCCGCAGTGGTGGGCGGGGCTTGATGCTTGGTCACGCCCCTTGCGCCTAGTCCCCGAGGGGCACGGCCCACCCCAGCCACTGGCCCGGGCGCTGGGCGAAGCTGGTTTTGCCCCTCCTTCCCTGCTAGAGCGCGGAGGGACAGTTCTTGCGCCTGCGCCCTGCGTCGCTGGCTGCCTCAACTCGACCGCCTCCCGCCCGCGCCACCAGCCCGAGGGCCCTTTGTGCGCCTGCGCGCTCGCGCTTCCGCCCTCTTGCGGCGCTCGGCTAAGGCAGTCTGTCTGTCGGACTCTGTCCTCCGAGCGAGGAGAGGCGAGGCGACTTTGGAGAACCAGCCGCCCGATTATTTTCTTTTCCCTTCCTCTCTCCCGTCCCACATCGCTATTCACCCCTCTCCCGCCTTTGCTCGCGCAGCCATGGCGGAGCCGTCGGCGGCCACTCAGTCCCCATCCGTCTCCTCGTCATCCTCCGTGGCCGAGTCCTCTGCGCCCGGTGGCGGCGGCGGCGGGAGCCCGGGAGCCTGCCCCGCCCTGGGGGCGAAGAGCTGCGGCTCCTCCTGTGCCGGTGAGGCGCGCCGGGGGACCCCGACCTCGGGAGGGGGGGTACCTTCGGGGTCGGGGACTGCAGATCACTCTCGCGTACTGGAAGGCTTCGGCCCTCGGGAAGGAGCGTCTGGAAAATGGGGTAAGGGGGAGGGGAGCGTCAGGTCTTGCAGGCGGTGAGGAAATAACGGGGTGTGAGGAAAACAGGTTGGGGGAGGGGAGATACTCTGGAGAGTGGGCGTTAACGCCGAGACCGGGCAGGTGGGGAAAGACACGGGTTCGGGGGGAGCCGTCCTCTGAACCGGGGTGATTTAGTGGAGGATTAGAGAGATTGAGCGGATTGGGGCAGGTTGGTGGTAGGAGAAATGACTCCTTACGATTTTGAGGGGATGGTGGTGAAAAGGTTGGGCTGCATTGCAGGTTTTGCAAACAGGTGTTGACATAATCAGCCATTCGTAGTCTTCCAAAAAACATGGTTTTTTTTGGTTGCCCTTGGGAAAGATGAGGAAGTTTAATGGAAACACTGAGGCCGTTTTCTATACTGTTTTCATCTGCTTTTAATTTTTTGTGGCCAGACACCGAATGCCCGATTTTTCTGAGGCTCCGAGGTAGAAGGAGGCGTGATGAGAATAGCTCAGGGAAGATTTGGGAGGGAGCTGCTGATGGTCCAAGATGGATCCGTGGCTGCATCTGCAACACAGCCTGCTCTTCACTGGCGCGGCGTCGGGGTGGGGACACGAGGGTAGCTGCTTATATTCTAGAAGATAATAGGTAGAGTCATGCCAAGCCATCAACATATTTTAATTTCATGCTTTTTGTCGGCTATTATTGATCGAAGTATAACAAAAGGGAGTGTTTCCCGCAGACAGGGGGGAGGGGGAGAAAAGTCAGACAAAGCAGGGGCTGGTTGAACCCCCTTCTCCTCCCATCTCTGTGAAAGACTAGGAGGGAAGCTGCAGGCCGCTTTCAGTTTCCATTGTATAACGCGTCTGCCTGGTGGTGGGAGCTGGCTGGCAAGCTCCCCTCGTGCAGAGATCTGCAGTGCAGATGCCTTCTTGAGGGGGGGGAAAAAAAAGCACCATGAGCAGGTGGTGGTTCTTAAAGGAACTCAGTCTTCCAAGAAGAAGAAGAAAAAAAAAGCTTTTTGTCAAAAGAAGGGCCATAAGCTTGGCAGAGTACAGATAATTTTGCTGTTTATTCAGTTACCTTAAAGGATTTTGAGACGTTTTAAAATGCTTCATCGTCTCCTTTGCCAGAATCTTGGGTTGATTGTTCTAAAGAACAAAATTGATCTTAGCTCTAAGTATATTCTCTACGTGTTTTTCGAACAATGGATTTCCACGTAAGAGCTTTGGTACTCATTTGGATTTTCCAGTGTGGTTATGGCCATTTCAGTCGAAACAGTATCAGAGGAAGCTTCTGCAAGGCCAAGATTACATGTCCACATAAAGGAATGAAGCAGCAAATTTAGAACCCTTGTCCCCTTTAAACTACCACTGTTTCTCCTCCAAATTTCTGTATTCTGGGCAAAGGTCCAGATGAACAGCAGCTTCCTTATATATTTAGCAACTTGGTGTTTTGGCTCTAATCACTTGTCATTGGTTACTCTTTGGTTGTTGGCCCTTTTGTGCATACCTTTTGATTTCTCTTGGTTTTAAATTTTTGATACAGTTGAAAATTAAATTAGATACTCTCTCCACCTTAAAGTCTTACCCATTGCAAATATGTATTAATATTGTGTAAAAATCATTAATACAGTTTTAGTGGGTTCAGTGCAAGATCCTCATTTGTCAGGTCGCTACTGGAAAAGTTTAGCTTAAGACACTGCAGTGTATAGTCATCATTTCATTGCAGAAGCTCTTCCTCCTTACAGAATGCTTTCCGCAACTCTCAGAGGAAATGTCTCAAGCTTTTGCACCATGAAAATAAGATGAAGTCTGTTATTCCAAAATTTGACTCATTTAAAATGGATTCTTAAAAAATTTACCTTGTTTTAAAAATCTGTAAGTGTTGGGTTTCCCTGGTGGTGCAGTGGTTGAGAGTTCGCCTGCCGATGCAGGGGACACGGGTTTGTGCCCCGGTCCGGGAAGATCCCACATGCCGCAGAGCGGCTGGGCCTGTGAGCCATGGCCACTGAGCCTGCGCGTCCGGAGCACAGGCTCTGCAACGAGAGAGGCCACAGCAGTGAGAGGCCCGCGTGCCGCAAAAAAAAAAAATTAAAAAAATAAAAATCTGTGTTGATGTCAACCTTTAGCTTCACTTTCATTCACCAAGCTCCTCTTGGTTTTAGAGACTTTCAAAAAATAAAAAAAGAAGAGGAAGTGGTCACTTGGTGCCTGCAGGAGACAATTGTGTCTTGACTGACCTGTCCAAATTTTAGAAATTTAGTTCCTACCTAAAGGTGATCAGCAATAGCACTCTCTCTTCCAGTGCATCGGGTATTAGTGCAGCTGGCAATGATGTACGCTTGGAGAAGGTCGGGGCCAGGATTGGCTTCCCGGATTTCTGCCTTTGAAGGAAAGTGAGGATTTCAAAGGCAGAAATTTGAGGTTGAGGTAGAAAATACGTAAATAATTAGTGCTCTTTTCAGGATGAGGGTTGCCTTATTAGACATCAAGTATAGATACCTGTCTATTGTCTGATGTTTAAAAGTGCTTTAATAGCTTGTTGTCTGTAGCCTTTGAAATTCTATAACTTGCTAGAGACTATTCTTTATTACTGCTCTGAAAATCATGGTGCCAAAATAAAGCTACATTTCTTGTGTCTGTTTGTGGAAGTTAGCTTAAAGCAAAAACAGCTTGGACAACTAAAAAATATTTTAATGCTTTAATGCTTTAAATACTTCTTTTTCACTCATGAAACTGAGTTGTTCTGTGTACTTTTTAAGGCATCATTTTTACGCTTTGTTCTAACACGTCAATCAATCATGATTATGTAACTTGTATTTTCAGTCTTAACTCTTGAGTAAAAAAGAACTCTGACCACCTGTTCAACACTGACATCTGTATTGTATTCATCTCAGATTAGCAGTGACAGTATAACATGGTGATAAACACACAGACTTGAGCCCCAGAGACACCTAGATTTCAATCCTGTCTCTCTCATTAATTGTATGACCTTGTGCACATCCTAAGCCTCAGGAACGTGACCTAGACAAATTTGCTTTGCTGCCCTTAGATCCTAACTTTGATTGAATAACAATACCTAGTACTTGATACATCGATTTTGCAGGTTTGAAGCACATAGATACAAAAAACAGTTGAATTACAAGTGAGAAATCATTTAATCTTCCTCCCAGTAAAGGATACTCTTATATCTTTTTCTGCTTTCTAAAAGCGAGGCAGTTGTTTCAGCTTCTGACCCCTCATATTAATAAGAGCTGCCAGTCCTTTCACTCACCTGATCTGTTAAAGAAGTTGAGGGGGAGCCAGGATGTTTCATAGATCGCTTGGCATCAGTATGCTTAAATACTTTCTGCAGCATTCTGACCATAAGTATAGTTATGATACATTGTGAAACTCCTATCAGTGGAAGCAAGAGTACAGGAGACAGCAAGAATGGTCATGTCAGCATGGTTCACAAATGCCTATTGACTAAGGTGGTTTTTATTCCCCAGGAATAGAAGATTTCTTTTAATGCTGTTTTCTTTTAGAGTCAATTCACAAATAGTTTAATGACTATGATCAAACAAACCAGTCTATGTATATTTAACACTTACACCTTTCTTAAATTGAAATCTCTTGGGAATTGTTCATGTAGTAGCTGGTAAGAGCATCAGTGTTTTTATTTTTATTATTTTAGTGATGGTCTGAAAACAAAATAAAATATTATTGCTTTTATTGTATTCTGTCGTGAGGAAATTATATACTGGTCCTGATACAGGAGGCACCTGTTTAATCCTGTGCAGGTTACAAGCATTTGTAAACAAAGCTTGGTAGTGAAGGAATTGGTGATGTGCCATTGAAGGGCCAGGGGAAAGTTAAGGTTTCCAGTTTTGTGTGAGCCAAGAGGTTGTTTGTTCTTTAGAAGGGCACTTCTCTTTAGACTAGCCATAAACCTAGAATTTACCACTTTTGTAATTCTGAGCAGAATTAACAAAAGCTCCAAATAAATGGTTAGCTATGCATTATTTGTTGCGTGTACCTAGCTTATAGTTTGTGTTCAACTTTATTGTTAATGATGAATTTATAACTGCCTCCTAAACTGTACAGACTTGTGAAAAATATGTACATTTCATAGTAAAACTTTTAAAATAAAAATTACCAAGTCGATATTATGTTCATATCATTTAAGTCATTCAGGAGTTGTGCAGGAGACTGACAGCTTTTATTCTGTTTATTCATAACAGGTATTCTAGAATTAATTTGGATCATCGGGTATGTTATAGGTGTTTTGAAAAAGTACGTATGCTACATAAGTTTAGCTGTAATCAGTATTGCTTGTGATTACATCGTTGAAGTCTTTTACTGCATATCTGACTAGTAACATCTGTTATTAGAGTATGACATGTTACTCTGTAATACTGCAATTTCAGAGAGAATCCGTTTATTTCTTTTTTCTTTTGATGGGGTGGGGAGAAGGCTGCACTGCATGGCTTGTGGGATCTTAGTTCCCCGACAAGGGACTGAACCTGGGCCACGGCAGTGAAAGCGCCGAGTCCTAACCACTGGACGGCCAGGGAATTCCCAGAGAGAATTCCTTTAAATACTGTATAGGATTTGCATTTCTGTTTTACGTTTTGGGGGTGGTGGTAATTGTTACCAGTTAGCCTCCTCTTGTGATGGTCTCTTTAAATTTCAAAGAAATATTCGTATCTGTTTTTTCCAATCTACTGGTTGAGTTTTGCCTGTAAGCACATCATCATACCTAGTGGGGAGGCGGGTGGGGGGGTGGCAGAAGGAGCTGTTTGACTTGTTCCTCACTGGCAATTTGCCCTTGAGGGTATATTGAAGGGTATTCTGAAAAACATTTTTAGCAAAACTAATACAGAGCCACCTGAAGGCATTTCAGCAGTGAGCATTGTCTTCTTTTTACATAAAGTTGGAAATATTTGATTTTTTATATCTTACCTTTGTATATTGCTTTATGGTTTAATTTGTGCCCATACATTAACTTAATTCAACAAATGTTTGAGTATACATTAAAGCTCTTTGTTAGTTGCTGTGCATACAACATCTCTTAGAGGCTGTATTCGATAGGAGAAAGACTTATATTTTTTATCTGTGAGGTGGGTAGTGAAATAAATCTCACTTTACAGATGAGGAATCAGAGAAATTAAGTGATATGCCCAAAGGTTTGTGTCTGTGAAGTTGAAGATAGGATAAAACAGGAATTGAGGACCAACTCAGTTCTTTCAAATATGTACACTGCCTCTCTTTGAAATTTGAAACAGCATGTGATAAAAACGGTTCAGTCATCCTCTTGAATTCAGTTATTGGTTAACTGAGTCCAGTTAACTTAGAAACCGTCACTTCTGGTCCCATGGTTCCTAAGCCGGGTGCCTTTTTGCTCCACCGTTCTACAGAAACATCTCTTGTCAAGTTCACCAGTTATTTTCCACATTGTTAAATCCAGTGGTTACTTCTCTTCCTCATTTTATTTTATTTTAATTAATCAATTAATTAATTTATTTTTGGCTGCGTTGGGTCTTCGTTGCTGTGTGCGGGCTTTCTCTAACTGTGGCGAGCAGGGGCTACTCTTCGTTGCGGTGTGCGGGCTTCTCATTGCAGTGGGTTCTCTCATTGCGGAGCACAGGCTCTAGGCACGTGGGCTTCAGTAGTTGTGGCACACGGGCTCAGTAGTTGTGGCGCACAGACTTAGTTGCTCTGCGGCATGTGGGATCTTCCCGGACCAGGGCTCGAACCCGTGTCCCCTACATTGGCAGGCAGATTCTTAACCACTGCGCCACCAGGGAAGCCCTCTTCCTCATTTTAAATGCCCTTGATTCCTCTCTTTCCTTCATACAACAATCAGCAAATCCTATTGATTCTACCTTCAGAATATATTCAGTGACTACTAGTTTTCTCAAGTTCCATTGCTACCACCCTGGTCCAGGCTGTTATCATAGCTCTCCTGGATCACTGCAGTTGCCTCCTAAGTGGTCTCCAGACTTTCTCCCTTGGCTCTCTTCAGTCTTTTCTCTGCACAGCAGCTGGTGGAAGCCTGTGAAAAATGTAAGTCAGATTATTTCGCTCATTGGCAAATGCTCCAGTAGCTTCTGATCCCACTCAGATTAAATGCTGAAGTCCTTAGAAGGCTTATGAAGCCCTATAATATCTGGTCCCAGCCTCCCCCTTGCTTACCCAGCTTTAGCCACACTGATCATGCTGTTCTTCACACCAGGAATAGCTCTCTACCGCCGTCTTTGCTGTTCACTGTGCCTAGAATGCTCTTCCCTCATACATTCTCGCAGCTCTTCACTTTCTCACCTCCTTTAGGTCTTTTCCTGGCCACCTGATCTAACTTGCACAAGAGAAAAAACACCTTATAGGCCTTTCCTGCTTTATCTTTCTTACCACTTGTCATAATCTATCTTACAGTATTTGACTTATTTATTTTGTATATTGTCTGTCTGCCACGGTAGAATATAAGTTCCATCAGAGTGGAGATTTTTGCTGCTTTATTCACTGCTCTATCTCTAATGCCTGAACAGAACCTGGCACAAAGCAGACCCTCGGATGTTTTTGAAAGAGAGCAGAGACCTTATTGTTTTTGTTCAGCAACTAAAACTAATCCTGGGCTCATAATAGATATTCAGTAAATTTATGGAATGGATAGATAGTTGGAGAAACCTTCTTCCCAGAAAAATATGCATATAAATGAAGTATTGCATGAACTTTCACAGATTCGTGAACTACTATGAAATCTACTCATAAACCTCAGGTAAAGAAAATTTAGTTTTTAAAAGTCAAATTATAAGCGTTGCAAAAACTTACACATATGGAAATTTATATATTCATTTAGGTGCTGAGGAGAGAATTTCCATGTAAGCTCATAAAACTATATCCAAATATATCGTACGTTACTGTCCTTACTTCTGGACTCTAGGTATTAAGTCCACTAATGGCCGTAATCCAGAAAATTATAACCACTTGAATGCCACATTTTGGTGTATTAGAAAGAGACTCATTTCCAATAAGGACTCAGTGGTAGGCTAGTCTGATGTGTCAGAATCTTAAAATACGTTAGAATAAGTTTGATTCCCATCTTACTCCTAACAGAATCTGAGATTTTGATTTGATACGTTTCAAACATTATTTGGAGAAGGGTAAGATATTCCTAACGACAGTAAGTGTAGCACTCCTTTAGACGTTGGGTTATTAAAATATTTGTAACCAGTTTACTGTTTATACAGTCCAGTTTCTTTCTGTCAGGCTTTCTAATGTTGTTTCTTTTGCAACAAGAGTTCTGCTTACTTTTCCTTTTAGATTGCATATGCATTTACTCCACAAACGTACAAAGAAAGCTTTCCAACTCTTTTTAGTGTTGTAACAGAGTGAGCATCTTGACTTACACTAGAGGGAACTACATTACTACATTAGTAGGACTAATATCCAGTAGCTACTCAAAGTCTGTTTTTGAAATAACAATTTAAACTTTTACTATTTAGTTTTCACCAAACATTTATTAAGGCTCTGTAATGTTCAGGCCTCCATATTCTGTGCCTTCTACTCTATGCTGACCATCATATTCTGTGCCTATGAAAGATACAGGGACATGTAAGGTGGCCTGTAGCCGTAAGGTGCTTCCAGTCAGGTTGGAATTTATTTCCAATAGCAAATAAATTGAATGTATTTAACTAGATATTAGATCTTATCTAGGTTTATTGGTTCCAGAGGACCAAAACATTACTAATTGGTCTATTTACCATAGTTACGTTAGCTCTAGTAAATTAAAAATTAGCCTGCCAGTTTATGTAGATTCTCCCCATGCCTTAAGTTTGGAAAGTGCTTAGTAACTTGCTTCCAAAGGGTACAGTGTAGAAGGGTGGAGAGAAGTACTACCATGGAGAAACTTGGCAAACTCTACCTCAGCCAGGGGATCAAGGTTAATATCATCAGTGGTAAGTCATATTAATAGTATGAACCCTTGATATGGTGTGACAAGGATGGCCCTTCATCTCAGTGAAGGGTTGCCACCTCAGTGGTAGTCCTCCCTAAAACTCCTAACTCCAGTCTAACCATGAGAAAAACATCAGACAAATCCAAATTGAGGGACATTCTGCAAAATATCTGAGCAGTACTGCTCAAAACTGTCAAGATCATCAAAGTAAGGAAAGTCTGAGAAATTGTCATAGTCCACAGGAGGCTCAAGAGACATGATGACAAAACGTGACGTGGTATCCTGGATGGGATCTTAGAACAGGAGGGGGGCAATAGGGAAAAATTAATGAAATCACAACGAAGTGTGGGCTTTAGTTATTAGTAATGTATCAATATTAGTTCATTAACTCTGACAAATGTACCACAATACTAATGTAACATGTTAATGGCGGAAACAGTGCTGGATATAAAGCAACACTCTACAATCTTTTTGCCTTTTCTGTAAATCTAAAATTATTCTCAAAAATTTTTTTTTCAAAAAGAGAGAGAAAGACTTAATCATGAAATAAATTATTTTGGAAGAGGCAAGCAGGTCCAAGTAATGCAGTGGAGGTCCTAGCCAGCACAAAAAGGTAAGAAAAAGAAAAAAATGGCATTAAGTTTTGGGAGAAAAATGTCTGCCTATTCCTGGAGCTCTGATGGGGGAGAGGGCAGTAATTGGCTCCCTTTAGCAGTTTTTACTGAGATCATGAGTTGCCATCAAGAATGGTGGTCATGAGAGAGAGTGGAAAGATTGACATTTTTTTGTGGCCCAGCTATAAAGCAAAAAGGAAAACTACATGATAAAAATCATTTGTTTTGATATTAGAGAGAATTTTTTTAATTAATTAATTAATTAATTTGGCTGCACCGGGTCTTAGTTGGCGGCACGCGGGATCTTTAAGTTGCAGCACGTGGGATCTTTAGTTGCAGCACGCAAACTCTTAGTTGCGGCATGTGGGCTCTAGTTCCCTGACCAGGGATCAAACGTGGGCCTGCTGCATTGGGAGAGCGGAGTCTTAGCCACTGGACCACCAGGGAAGTCCCTAGAGAGAATATTAATATTAGAAAAGATGTTTAAAAGAGCCAATGAATTTCTCATTTTCATTATATTAGTTTTAGATAAAATTTCAAATACTTTATTTTTCCTTATGTATTAGAAAATGCTTTAATAATCTATAGAAACTAACACAAAGGAAAAAGCTTTGGCGTTAAATTGTAGAAGTCATTATACAAAGTTGTTCCTAGAGTAACTTACTTCTCTAAAAAATCGTCTGTATTCTGCTGGTGTTGAAGGACAGATATCACCAAAATAAACAATTCACTGAAGCTGTTTTTACTGCAGTTTAGAAAATTCAAACAGTCAGATTTATTTAGTGTATTTTCCCCAGGTGATCTGACTGGTAGACAGAGTGATAGAGAAGAAGCACAGGCTTTCAGGAAAAGTTCAAGTTTAAATCTTGATTCTGACACTTACAAGCTTCAGTTTTTGTAAGGATTTGATTTATAATGTATATAAATACTTAATTCAGTGTCTATCACAGATACTTGGGACTCAGTAAGGGAAATGAAGCTGTTTTCAAAGAGGATGATTTTTTTTTTTTTAGTTTTAGTTTTAGTTTTGACAGTTTGTTGCAGCTTAAAGTATTATCAATATTGAAAATCCAGTGGTGTGAAGACTAGTAAGATTATTCACTAAATGGTTTTATTGAAAGACCTGTTAGAGATCCCATTTTAGGTGTCCTTTTTCTCCCTTTAAGGTAACTAACCCGTTCCATGTAGCGGGGGAGCATAGGTATGTGTTAGGAAGTATAAGAAAAATGTATGTTCATAATAGAAAATTTAGGAAACAAAAATGTAAAGAAAATTAAAAATCAGTGGGTACTGTATCCTTTCATTTTGTAACAATCTTTTTTTTTTTTTTTTTTTTTTTTGCGGTACGCGGGCCTCTCACTGTTGTGGCCTCTCCCGTTGCGGAGCACAGGCTCCGGACGCGCAGGGTCAGCAGCCATGGCTCACGGGCCCAGCCGCTCCGCGGCATGTGGGATCTTCCCGGACCGGAGCACGAACCCGTGTCCCCTGCATTGGCAGGTGGACTCTCAACCACTGCGCCACCAGGGAAGCCCTACAATACAGTTTTTAATGAATAGTATCCCATCGTATGGATATACCAAAACCTATTTAACCAGTCCCTAATAGATTTTTATTAAATTTCCTTAATATTTGTGATGAACAATCTTATAACTTCATATTTGCACAGATTTATGGGACTTCCCTTTGTGGTCCAGTGGTTAAGAATCCGCCTTCCAATGCAGGGGATGCAGGTTCGAACCTTGGTTGGGGAACTAAGATCCCACGTGCCGCGGGGCAACTAAGCCCACACCCATGCACCACAATGGAAGAGCCTGCATGCCGCAACTAAGACCTGACACAGCCAAATAAATAAACAAATAAAACATATATGCACAGATTTATTATTTTATTTATAAATAAATTAATTATTTTTTGGAATTAGATTTCATCAGGTCGACTCGTACTTTTTTATCCCTTACCTTCTAGCAACTTCCTGGACTTTGTTCCTGCAAATATTGCTTCTTTTTCATGTTCAGTCTTTTTCCTTCTGCTTGCTCCTTTCTCTATATAAATATGCTTGTCACTTCCGTTCCTAAAATTCTTTCCCTTGACTCTGCCTCTCCCTCTAGCTGCTGCCCAGTTTTTAGTCCTTCCCTTTATCATCATACTTCGTACACTTTAAACTTCCATTCACTCCTCAGTCTTCAGTGCCTGGCCCGCTCCCCACCCCTCTCTATATAGAGTCATCAATGCTAAATTACTTGATTACTTAACTTCAGTGACCCATTTGAAAGTCTTAACCACTCATCGGCTTTTTTTTTTTAATATATTCATTTATTTATTTGTATTTATTTTTGGCTGTGTTGAGTCTTCGTTGCTGTGCGTGAGCTTTCTCTAGTTGCAGCAAGCAGGGGCTACTCTGTTACGGTACGCAGGCTTCTCATTGTCGTGGCTTCTCTTGTTGCAGAGCACGGGCTCTAGAGCGCAGGCTCAGTGTTGTGGCGCACGGGCTTAGTTGCTCCACGGCATGTGGGGTCTTCCCGGACCAGGGCTTGAACCCATGTCCCCTGAATTGGGAGGTGGATTCTTAACCACTGTCCGCCAGGGAAGCCCCACTCATTGGATTTTGACTCTGTTAATCTTTCTCTAAAGCTTTCTCCAAGTGACACCATTTTCCCACACACTGACTCCTTTCTGTCTCCTTCACTGGTAGTTCTTTCTTGCTCCTCTTTAAATATTGGTAGTGTATGTCAAGATTCCGTTGTTAACAGCTCTCTGATTCTCCCTGGACAAATTCATTCACTCCAGTGGTGTCAGTTCTCACCCAAATGTTAACTCCCAGATGTTTATCTATAACCCTTACCTGTCTCCTGAGCTTATTCATATTGGTAAACAGTTTCCTCTTTGATATGCCTTAGACAACTTATTTTTAGTGGAAATTAATATAAAGAATTCCTTTTCCTCTGTTTCATTCCCCAACCAAGTGGCATTTCATGTAGTCCTTCAGTCCTTTGATTTTTGCTTCTCCAGTCTCCAACATCCAATGACCAAGTCCAGGCCATTCTGTCCTGTCGTATCTATCCCCTTATTCCCATCCTCATTGCCTTAGTTAAGCCCTCATGTCTTGCCAAGATTATGTAGTAGCTTTTCATTTAAGTCCATACTCTACCCTGCTGCTAGAGTTCTCTTTAAAATACATGTGATATTGTGAATCCCTTACCTTCAGTGATGCCTCATTATACATAATATCCAAATTTCATTACATGACATTTAAAGCCATTTGGAATCTGATTAGTTGTTCCTTCTCCCTAGAATGCCTTCCCCTGTCTTGTTCACCTGACGAACGTCTCTTCTGCCTCTGCTGCATTCCCACAATGCATACAGTTTTGCTGGTTTGTCTTTTTCAGTTGCTTGTGCACAACCATCATCTCTGTGCTAATACAGTGCCTAGACCTAGCTACTTGAAGATAATGTTTGATTTAATTAATAGTATTTGAGCATTAAGGTTGCCTTTTTTGGGTTCAGTTGCCTGTAGCATAAATATGGCATATGAGTACAACATGGTTTTGTAAGTTAGAAGACCTCATGCAATATTGTGGCAAACTACTACTGGTTATCTGTGTTCTGTATCAAAATAGATGCTATTGCATAAAACTTTGTATGTCGAAATTTTCCATTAGGAGGGGTGTCAGGTGGAGATGAAAAGTTCATAGGATCTTTTTTGTCATCAGGCTTATTTAGCATTTGGATTTTCAGATTTGTTCAGTTGGCAGAGATTTAATGTTGCAGATAATTGCATACAGAAGTGAACCCATCTGGGGGCCTTCCTGGTGGCGCAGTGGTTAAGAATCTGCCTACCAATGCAGGGGAGACGGGTTCAAACCCTGGTCGGGGAAGGTTCCCACATGCTGCGGAGCAAGGAGCAACTAAGCCCCATGCGCCACAGCTACGGAGCCTGCGCTCTAGAGCCCACGTGCCACAACTACTGAAGCCCGAGCGCCTAGAACCTGTGCTCTTCAACAAGAGAAGCCACTGCAGTGAGAAGCCTGCGCACCACAACAAAGAGTAGCCCCCTCTCGCTGCAACTAGAGAAAGCCCTCGAACAGCAGCGAAGACCCAATGCAGCCATAAATAAATAAATAAATTTAAAAGAAAAGAAATGAACCCATCTGGAAACATTAAAGAAATAGATAGAAATGCTTGCTTTAACAAGGAAAGGTGAATTGTTTTTCATTTGTAGGAGTAAATGTGATGCTTCATTTTAAGATAATTAAAAAGTAGTGAATTTTTAAATTCTGGTCTAGAGTTACTGAATTACTGCCTCTTGTCCACTAAATTCTGCCTTGGTGTTAACATGCTCCATGCCTGTTGACAAAATAGTTTTCTTTTTTTTCTTTTTTTTTTTTTTGCGGTACGCGGGCCTCTCACTGTTGTGGCCTCTCCTGTTGTGGAGCGCAGGCTCAGCGGCCATGGCTCACGGGCCCAGCCACTCCGCGGCATGTGGGATCTTCCCGGACCGGGGCACAAACCCGTGTCCCCTGCATCGGCAGGCGGACTCTGAACCACTGCGCCACCAGGGAAGCCCCAATAGTTTGCTTTTTTTTAACTGAGGTATAGTTGATGTTCAATATTATGTACATTACAGATGCACAATGCAGTGATTCACAATTTTTACGGGTTATACTCCATTTATAGTTACTATAAAATATAGGCTATATTCCCTGTGTTGTATTTAGATTAGTACTTACAGATATACTGATGGCCCAGTCCTTTAAAGCAATCTCCTCAATTTAAGTGTATCTCTAATATTTGTGAAAACATTTTTATAATTACAAGAAAAAAGGCGTTAAGTAAAGATCAGTATATTTAGGGGCACTTTTGGAGGGTTTTGTTTTTCACATGCTGTTTTTATTAATTTTTTTTCCATTTTTACCAATGGCAATTTATATTCTGTTTCATGATTTTTCTTTTAAGGCCAAAGGTTGTAGTGAAAAGCAAATCTCCCTCCTGCCCCAGACCTCAAAGTCCCTTTTGTTGCCAGTTAACAAATGGAGGCACACTGTATGCACTTCAGTACTTTGGTTTTTAATTTAATATATCAACATATATAGCTGTACCTCATTCTTTTTCATAGCAACAAGTATTCCATTATTTGGATGTAACTAAGTAGACATCTATTGATGGTCATTTAGATTATTCCTAGTATTTATAACCAGTGCTCTTATGAATATCGTTATATACATGTCTTTGTACATGTATGCAAATATATCTGCCAAGTCAAAGATTATGTGCAGGAGGTGGCAGAGAAAGTCTATGCATTTAAAATTTTGATATATGTTGCCAAATTTAGAGAAGTATAATTTTAGAGATGGAAGATTTCTCATGTTGGTGCTGTTTTCCCAGTGGATTAATAGTGATTAAAAGTATTTAATCATTAAAAGTATTCAGTGTCAGGCTTCCCTGGTGGCGCAGTGGTTGAGAGTCCGCCTGCCGATGCGGGGGACGCGGGTTCGTGCCCCGGTCCGGGAAGATCCCACATGCTGGGGAGCGGCTGGGCCCGTGAGCCATGGCCTCTGAGCCTGCGTGTCGGGAGCCTGTGCTCCGTGATGGGAGAGGCCACAACAGTGAGAGGCCCGCGTACCGCAAAAAAAAAAAGTATTCAGGGTCAATTTTACATATTTGCCAACTATAATGTTTAGTACTCATATTCGTGACTGACTCCTCAAAATGAAGTTGAAAATGGTTACAAGCAAAATCAGTTAGTACTCAGATCCCTGTTTTTCCTTTCCCACATGAAGTTGCAGGCGAGCATTATCTTTCTTGAGGTTATACTTGTTTAAAAATGCTAGGGGTTCCTCTTTTCTTCCTTTGCAGGTGAGAATATTTGACCAAAAAATTGAATTGATTAACTTTTAGAAATGCATCTTGAAAATGAATTAAGGTTTTGCTGCCAGGTGAGTGAAAACAGTAATTGGAAGTATAGATTTGGGTTTTCTCATCTTGCTTAAACCCAGTGAAATTAAGATGCTTGGCCAAAAAAACAAAAAAAGGAAAGTTAAAGTTCAAATTCCTGTGTGAGGTTGTCAAATTCTCACGCTGTATATTTTCTTTCAGATTCCTTTGTTTCTTCCTCTCAGCCTGTATCTCTATTTTCGACCTCACAAGGCAAGTCTGTCATTTTTTGTGTGTGCATTAATAAAAGAAAAATGTTGAGAAAGAGGCTGTAACTGGGGATACGAGGCACAGGTTTTCTTTTGCCCCCAAATCCCCTAAAATAAGAACCAAATCCAAGCCAGTGCTTTCTATTTAGCAGTTTCTAATGGATTTCTCGTAAAGCTTAATAAAATAGAATGAGGCTAGGTGGACCCTTTAACATAGCATAAGCTTTAGGTGTAGTTTTGAGTATTTCTTAAAAATTAAAAACTTGCCCACAGAACTTGGAGTAGATAGAATTGTGGGTCAGAAAACACACCACCTCCAGAATGCATTTGACCTATAGATTTGTGGTTATGTAACTGGTTTGGATAGGTAGTAGATTTGGAAAAACTTTCAAAGTGTGCTTCCACTGAACTAATAACAGTGTCCTAGCTAGAATACTTTAGTGTGAACTTATCTGAGATTCGTCCCAAGAGGTAGGCCAATTCCAAATTGCCTAGGAACATTGAACGTGTCGGTTGAATTTTTGGCAAGCAGGGCTTGTTTTCCTAGAGATTAAGTTGTGGTGTTTTGGGGGGGTTGTTTGTTTTAATGTCAACCAGTGAGGAAGGGAATCAGAGTTGTTAACTATATGTTTGTAGGGGAAGCACTGCCAAGAACCTGGAAGAGAGAGTGTGCTTTGATTTGCGCTAATAATAAAGTGCTGTTTCATTTGTGATGTTGTGCTCCTCCTCGAGTATAGGTCAACGGAAAAGCATTATTTGAAAAAAGGTAATTAAACTCACTAGATAGGTCTAAGAAGCCTTGTGCAAAGAGTTTATTGTCCTAGCTGGAATGCGAAGTCTAGGTGCTGGTTTGTTAGGAAGACTTTGACCTTATAGGAATAAAAACATAATGGGGGCTTCCCTGGTGGCACAGTGGTTGAGAATCTGCCTGCCAATGCAGGGGACACGGGTTCGAGCCCTGGTCTGGGAGGATCCCACATGCCACGGAGCAACTAGGCCCGTGAGCCACAACTACTGAGCCTGCGCTCCACAGCAAGAGAGGCCGCGACAGTGAGAGGCCCGCGTACCGCGATGAAGAGTGGCCCCCGTTCGCCACAACTAGAGAAAGCCCACGCACAGAAACGAAGACCCAACACAGCCAAAAAAAAAAAATAATAATAATAATAATGGGATAAAATGAACATAGTAAATGTTTTTCAGAGTTTCTGCTTCTTAGGAAACATGATAGATAATTTGTTGCTTTTAATTCAGACTGATAACATTCAGAGTCCCCAACATTTTTATAATGTGCCTCATTGTGTGAATTTGGATATCTTCTGGGTCAAATCATGACCTTTGAAATTAAAAAAAATTGTTTACATTAAAAGATATTTTGTGAATGTTAGAAAGTAACTCAGACATACAAATTGATCCTTGACATCTGGAACCCAACCATATTTATATTTCTAAGGGTTCTTTTTTTTCCTCATGAGAAATTCAATAATTTAGGCAAATAGGTATTACATTTATTCTACTCTGGAAGATAAATCAGTAAAAACATAGTGTAAATAGAACAAATAATTGTATTTTCTCTGTTGTATTTCAGATCTTCTAACATGCATTCTTCATAGTCACTTTTTTCATACAGAGAGGGAATAATTAATATCCTAAATAGTGTAACAATACAACCTAAGCACAACATACCTAATGTATAGAATGTTGAGAAAGATAAGTGTCATAGTTTAGAAAATTACTTTAATCCCTGTTAGGACAAATTACATATACACTCAGGTAAAATGGAGGTAAATAAAGAGGATTTTTGTAATTAAAAATGTTTAAGTAGGCTTCAGTTTCAGTGAGTATGAGAGTTTGTTAAAGAAAATAGATTTGTCATTCTTCCTTTTTCTTATAGTTATTTTGACCAGTGCAGATTCAGCATAGTGTTATTGTTAAAAGGGTATTGTATTGTAAAGAAGCATTTAAAAATGTCATATCCCTGAAGGTATTCCAGTGTAGCCTCTATTACTAACATTTTCTCCTGCAAAAAAACATAATGGAAAAGCAACCCAGTTGATGCTCTACTTCATTGGCAGGTCTAGAGATCAGCCTATTCAGTTTTTTGAGGGCACTCCTTGGCAAGTGATTAGGTGTGTTCTAGGGTAGCCAAGTCTAGTAGCTTCTAGTCTGCCTTAATAAAACTAAGGGAGGGCTTCCCTGGTGGCGCAGTGGTTGAGAGTCCACCTGCCAATGCAGGGGACGTGGGTTCGTGCCCCCATCTGGGAAGATCCCACATGCTGCGGAGCGGCTGGGCCCGTGAGCCATGGCCGCTGAGCCTGCGCGTCCGGAGCCTGTGCTCCGCAGCGGGAGAGGCTGCAACAGTGAGAGGCCCGCGCAGAGCAAAAAAAAAAAAAAACTAAGGGAAAGGAAGTTGTTGGTGTACTTGGTTAACTGGATTAAAACCCCTGGAGAGAATAGCTAGGACCAGTTCCACCCAACCGCAGGCCTTTCAGAGTGACTGTCACCAGCAGGTACCTTGAGTCCATCATTGACAGTAACCCAACTAATCTGTCTCTGGCTTCCATATCCCTTAGCCATTTAGCCTTGAAGGATTGTGCCTTACTTTTATATATCTAAACCATATCAAGTAATATGTAGCAGTAATTAAATAAGACATTTTCATATTTAAGAATGACATTTTTAATCCTGAAATATATACTTATCATTATTGAACTTTAAGGAGATGCATGTATTAAAAGTTGCCTTTTTTTTTTTTTTTTTTTGGCCACGCCTTGCGGCTTGTGGAATCTTAAATTCCCCAACCAGGGATCGAACCCAGGCCCACTGCAGTGAAAGCGCTGAGTCCTAACTACTGGACTGCCAGGGAATTCCCACAGTTGTCATTAATTTGGACTGAGAAGAAAGGGCAGTTAAATCTTTCAAAAGGAAATTATGTAATCTTTATTAAATTGTACTACCTTGAAGTATACAGCTACTTAAGCTAGTAAATTAAGCTTTTTGAAAACTAACGAATAGATTTGTGATGAGAATATCAATGGAATAATCAGTTCCTTCTTAAATAAGTTGTACTCAGGGGTGCTTTGCAGTCTTTTGCTTATTGAGTCCTTTTTTCTCATCAAGCAGAGTTTAATTTCAGCTTAATCCCCAAGCATCTCAAAATAGGGGAGTAAATTTTAATGATGTTTTCCTGTACTGTTAAATAAGAATATTAACAGAGGTATAGTTGTGGTATGTGGCCAATTTTTTTTTTTCCGAGCTTTTACTGTGCTCAGTACTTTATGTGAATCATCTCATTTAATCCTCACAGCCAATTTTATGGAGGAAAGGTACTGCCTCTTTTACTAATGGAGGAAACTGGGGTTTAAAATGGTGAAATAACTTGCTCAAGGTCGCGCGGTAAGTGACACACCTAGGACTCCATTGTCCATGCGCATAACCACTACCTACAGTAAAGATGATATATTAGTTGTATTTTAGGGTTTACAGGTATTTTTAGAGATGTCATTTTGAGGTTAATGTTAAAATCATGAGAGCAGAAGAGGCAGAAATTACTATTTTAACCATATTATTGCTATTAGTGATGTAATTTAGTATCATCTGGGGGATGTACTCCATCAGACACAAAATCAAACTGAAATTTGGTTTCTACTTTTGAAATCTTTGATAAAAAGTGGAGGCTGGAAAATACTACAATTTTCATTAGAAAACATTGGAAGAAAAGTGGGTGAAAATAAGATTAGAGAGGATCTACCCACCATGTAGAATTGGAAGTACATTTGCAGTAATGAATATTTGCGTTCAGTTTGAGTAATGCAGTAGGCATCTGGAATAGGAAGTTAAGCACTGAACTTTGGGGCAAGCGTTGAGGAGAAAAAATATGCCAGTTACAGCCTTTTTTTAAACAAAAGCGAAACATTTTTCTTTGTACAAAAGAGACTTTTTGTTTAGGATGTAGCTTGGCTGCAAAGTGTCTGCTGGGTAACTTCCTATTTTGATGCTTTGGCTGAAAGTTGCTTATACTGTTTTGCACGATAATTTGTCTTTCCCTCTTGTTTTGTGAACATGAGAAAATTCAAGTGTAGAAAAACCTATACCTGAATATTTCAAGCCTCCCTTGTATGACTATGCATATGTATGTGAAAAAGTAACTTAGTGGTTTACTATAGACTGGCACCCTTTCTTCACTGATGTGTATGCTTTTTCCTTGTTACAGGTATCCTTTGAGTTAAAAGTAATGAATTTCCTGAGGGGGGGTAGTAACCAAATGGTAACTCCAGTATAGCATAATTCTAAGTTATTCACTCTTTTAAGGAAGAAGTCTCATATAACATTCATTATTGCTTACTTGTTTCTAGATCACATTGTGTTTTCATTATTAAGTTATAAAACACTTAAATAAAAAAGTACTAAACCTTTTCCTAAAAGACAGTTTGGGGACTAAGAAACAAAGTAAAGAGAAGGGTGTTTTTTGTTTGTTTTGTTTTGTTTGTTTGTTTTTTGCCACGCCACTCGCCACTTGTGGGATTTTAGTTGTCCGACCAGGGATGGAACCCAGGCCCACGGCAGTGAAAGCGCCAAGTCTTAACCACTGGACTGCCAGGGAATTCCCTCAAGTTTAAAATTGGTATATGTACTTCAAAATTAGTATATGGAAGTATTTAAAGCAGGCACAAAAGGATCACCCCTGCCCCATGCCCTACTAACCTGTAAGTTGTGCTCCTGGACAAAGAATCTGTGGTGAGTGAGAGTGAAGAGTGCCAATTTCTACGCCTGTGGAATTTTTACAGGGCTGAAGTTCTGCAGTACTGCTCGGCTTTTCTACCCCTTGAAAACTAATAAAACGCTGTAAAGCTGTGGTTCCCAAACGGTTCATTACTGGCAAACTTGTAATGCAGATCCTTAAGCTCCATCCTACTCAGGAAATTCTGAGTCAGTAAGTCAGAGAGATAGAGCCCATGAAGTACTAATAGTCCTAAAGTTTGAAAAGGTGGTGCCAAGGGCTGTTTGTTTACTAGGTTGTTAAATTGTTCAGCTAGTTGTACGTTGAACTAAAATATACTTTGATGATGGTAAAGATCATTTGCTGAAACATTTTGCTAAGGAAAAGTTCTTTTATCTTTCAGCATTGACTTAGAATGTTTTATATGTTGGGTTGTATTAAATGTCTTTATCCACATAGTACTTTGCACAATTCTTGGAATGTCATAGGCATTTTGTTTGTATTAGATGATTCAGAAGTTGCATCACCCAAAATTTTGAAGTAGATAAAAGCTCTTTAAATTACTTCCCTTTAGGGCTTCCCTGGTGGCGCAGTGGTTGAGAGTCTGCTTGCCGATGCAGGGGACACAGGTTCCTGCCCCGGTCCAGGAAGATCCCACATGCCGCGGAGCGGCTGGGCCCGTGAGCCACGGCCGCTGAGCCTGCGCGTCCGGAGCCTGTGCTCCGCAGCGGGAGAGGCCACAACAGTGAGAGGCCCGTGTATCGCAAAAAAAAAAGAATTACTTCCTTTTATTTATGGCTGGTTGGAGGGAAAGTGTCTAAAACTCTAAATGAGGATTTTCTTTATTATATACCACATGAAGGTGGTTGTGATTTGGCACTATGCCTTTTTTCTCTCCCCAAACAAAAAGGCATATGGTCTGGAATCTCTATGTCAGGAGATACTTTTTTGAGAATATGGTGTTTGGGGACATTTATGGAAGATTTATTAAGTGCCAGATCCTGTTCTAAGCACTTCACATGTATTAACTCATTTAATCCTCACAGCAGTTCTCAAGTTAGGTGCTTTAGTATCCCAATTTTCAATTTTCAGATGAGATTAAGGAACTGAGATTAAGGCCACACGATTAGTAAGTGTGATGAAAGGATTTTGCATCTTTTTGGTTTGTTTGGTGTTTTATTTTTTGGCTGTGTTGCGTCTTCGTTGCTGCGCGTGGGCTCTCTCTAGTTGCGGGGGGTGCTCTTTGTTGTGGTGCGTGGGCTTCTCGTTGCAGTGGCTTCTCTTGTTGCGGAGCATGGGCTCTATGTATGCGGGCTTCAGTAGTTGTGGCTTGCAGGCTCTAGAGCACAGGCTCAGTAGTTGTGGCACACGGGCTTAGTTGCTCGGCGGCATGTGGGATCTTCCCGGACCAGCGCTCGAACCCATGTCCCCTTCATTGGCAGGCGGATTCTTAACCACTGCGCCACCAGAAAAGACCGGAGTTTGCATCTTTTAATAGGAATTTTTGGTTTGGGAGTGGTCTAGAAATTTAGAATATGACTGCCAACTTAAATTCCTAGTCTTATTTAAAATAATATACTTAAATGGAGACTTCTGAATATTTAGAGTTTAAGAGGAAATTGAGTAAGCAAGGAGCTCAGTACTGAAATACATTTGGGGACATTCTCGTGATCATTGCGGGGTTATGACATTTTTCACCTCTTACCATATATTGATTCCCTTTTTGACAAGTCTATTAGATGTATAACTCTTGCTTGTTAATAACTAGAATAATGCTATATTTTTGAGTAACTAGACTTTTTGAAAATGAATGTGCACATTAAATTGCATTATAGCAAATAACTAATCTAGAAAATATAATGAGATTTTTGACAGACATGTGTTTTGAGTAATGTTGAAAATATCTTGTAGTGCATGTGAAGGGCTGGATCTTTTGGAAAAGGAAAGGTAGTGGACATTTTCTGAGATGTAAGATAATCCAGAGTTATTCCATCAGGCAGTTTTCCAGCGTATAGTATTTTTAAAAACTAACACCCTTCAAACTCCCTGGAGTTTTCTGCTGTTTTGCCAGGTACAGACTTTGACAACACTAATGACTATTGTGTCATACTGACTAATTGGAAGAATCTTTACTTATGGGAGCTTAGTTTCTAAAGGCTTATTAGATTCTGGTCTTTGTTTTATTTAATGTTTTCATGCCATTATAAGTTCTTTACTTCCAGACCAGTTTTTTCATTGTCTTGGTACAAGTCAGCTCTGTTCAACTTGGTGAGGGTTTCAACTAGCCAAATAAACTTCTTTCCATTTGCTGAAATTCTAAACAAGATAATTATTAAAATTAAAACAAAGATGAGGATGCTAACTTATTTTGCTACATGTGGGAAACCTTGATTGACAGTCATGAGAGCTAATATCTGCATCTCATGATCACTGAGGAATGAATGCAACATCATACTCTGTTTACCCCCTAAACCTGTGCCCTGAAAACACTATCCACTCCAAGTGTTAAGTCACAAAATTATTGTTAGGGAACATGATTAAAGTTCTTTTGTATATATAATAGTTACATCATATTGACAGATCTTCAGTAAAATGCTTGAAGTCTGTCAAGCAGTCATGGCATTCAGTACAGAACTTGTTGTTATTCTGAGAATACGATTGCTAACCTAATCTTCTAGCTTTACCTCAGACTATTATATACCTAACCCGAAACTTTTGGAGTATTAAGAGTTCAAGGAGGGACTTCCCTGGCAGTCCGTTGGTTAAGACTTCACCTTTCAATGCAGGGGGTGCGGATTCATTCCCTTGTCGGGGAGCTGAGATCCCACATACCTCTCAGCCAAAAAAACAAAACATAAAACAGAAGCAATATTGTAGCAAATTCAATAAAGATTTTTAAATGGTCCACATCAAAAAAAATCTTAAAAAAAAAAAAGAGTTCAAGGAAGTTAGAAAAGAAACAAGGCTTAGAAAACTGAAAAGTTTGTGTCCTGACAAAGCAAAACATTTCTACCATGCTTTTTTTTTTTTTGTCCTCACTGTGTGGCTTGCGGGATCTTAGTTGCCTGACCAGGGCCCACGGCAGTGAAAGCACCAAGTCCTAACCACTGGACCGCCAGGGAACCGCCCTACCGTGGTTTTTTTGTTTGTAGTACTGTGTGCATTCTTTCATTAGCATTCAGTGTAGGTTGCTTTCTTTTTCATTTCATCCAGTCCACCTCCACATCATCATCATTTTACTTACTGATTTTGCTTATTTTCTGTCTCCCACTCTGTATTGTAAACTCCACAAAGGCAAGGATTTTTTCTGTGTTGTTCACTGCTTTTAATCTAGTTTCTAAAACACTGTTAGGCACGTGATAATGGCACTCAGTAATTACTAATGAATTATTACTAATTCATTTTGTCCACTTGTTTCTGTAAAATGACAGGTCTAAATCTTCTGAAATCTCAGTCTCTATAAAACATATAAGCTGAGCCTTCCCTCTGAGGTGGAGTCAGTTTTGTTCACCTTAAGATTCCATTCCTGTTTGTTTGTTTTTTAAGTTATTTAATTTTGGCCGCGTTGGGTCTTTGTTGCTACGCGCAGGCTTTCTCTAGTTGCAGTGAGCTGGGGCTACTGTTAGTTGTGGTGCACAGGCTTCTCATTGCAGTGGCTTCTCTTGTTGCGGAGCATGGGCTCTAGGCGTGCAGGCTTCAGTACTGTGGCACGCAGGCTCAGTAGTTGTGGCTCGCGGGCTCTAGAGCACAGGCTCAGCAGTGTGGTACACGGGCTTAGTTGCTCCGTGGCATGTGGGATCTTCCCAGACCAGGACTCGAACCCATGTCCCCTGCACTGGCAGGCAGATTCTTAACCATTGCGCCACCAGGGAAGTCCTCCATTCCTGTCTGAAGGGAGGGGGGCGGTCCCAGTTTTACCTTATTCCAGATTTAGTCCATTGAATGTTTCCTGGTAGGAACAGTCAGCAGTAAATTCAGTAATAATACATAGCTCAGATTGTGGAATATTTCTTTTCTTTTTTCTTTTTTTAAAAATATATTTATTTATTTTTGGCTACGTTGGGTCTTCGTTGCTGTGCACGGGCTTTCTCTAGTTGCCTTGAGCGGGGGCTACTCTTTGTTGTGGTGCGCAGACGTCTCATTGCGGTCGCTTCTTCTTGTGGAGCATGAGCTCTAGGTGCGCGGGCTTCAGTAGTTGTGGCACATGGCTTCAGTAGTTGTGGTGCACGGGCTTAGTTGCTCCGCGGCATGTGGGACCTTCCTGGACCAGGGCTCGAACCCATGTCCCCTGCATTGGCAGGCAGATTCTTAACCCCCGTGGCACCAGGGAAGCCCTGTGGAATATTTCTGATTTAAACGTAGGCCATAGTTCTTTAAATTTCAGGTTTTTTAAAACATTTTAATCTACAGTGGTGAGCTTCATTTATCCTTAATCCAATCTTGCTGAGTATCCATACTATACAGTGAGAGATGCAAGCCATGTTTACTGCATTAGAACTAAATATGAATTACAGCTTACTGTACTGTCTGTCTCACTGGTACAGCTTGTACCACCAAACTTTATTTTTCCTCAATTTACAAAGACTTTCCCTGCCCCCGCCCCACCCCCGATGATTACAGTTACACTGTTCTAAAAGTCAGAGATCCTATTACATCAGATTCCAGTGATGTGTTAAAATAGGGGAACTTTATCTGGCATTTGGAAACATTTTTATTATAGTGGAATTTTATTTCTTGTAATAAGATATTTCTTTTCATCTTTATAAAATGGTTTTGAATAAATCATAATTTTGCTTTTGTCTGGTTAATTCAGCTTCTCACTGAAAAAGAACATAAGCTGAGTAAAAGTAATCCCTAAGCTTTTTCTCTTTCACATCTTCCTAATTACTCATTCACACTCAAGGAAGGCATTGCTGTCCTGAGCCTACTTAGGTCTCATCTGACCAAGCTGAATGTTTGATTCATTCATTTGGAACTATTTATTTAAGACCTACTTTGTTCCAACTCCAGAGATACAATAGTGTGTAAGAAAGATAGTGCCTGCCCTTGGGACAGTTGTTTTGATCTTTTCCCCAGTAAAAGCTTCCTAGATTGGTTAGTTGGAAAACAGTGTGGTAAATCAGTGGCTACTGTGATATTAAAAACTGTTAAGACTTAATTAATGTATTACTTTTAGGGGGATATTTTCTGTTTTTAAAAGGATTTCTGAAGTTTACTCTTCTTAATAAAGGAAACCAATTTACACAGTTCAGTTTTGTTTGAATTGGCAAGGTGGTGCAAGAGATTTTGGAACAGACCAGCCTTTTCAGTGCCCTTTAGTTTAAGACCTTTTCAGTGCCCTTTAATTTAAGACATTGAGGCCATCTGTTCCTGGGGCCCATCTTCCCTATGGATGGAATAGACTACTTCTAGTCTGATTTTTAGACTTAGGAAGGGTCCGCTCTATCTCTGGGGGTGGGAGGGGAACTCTGGTCACTTCTTTTTTTTCCTTTTTAGACTGTCAGACTCTTCTTAACAGTGGTTTTATAGAAGGTGTGTGTCCTGAATTGTTCCCCCTACAGATGAGAGCATATCAGTACTTCATAATATCAAGTTGTTTGTTTTATATGGATTACATTGTTTCTGTTGAATAGCTATATCAAATACCAAAGGAAAAACACTTCCCCAGATTATCCATCTTATTATACCCTTCTTTATGCTTTACCATTAAAGGGAAAAAGTAAATTGAAAAGTATTTTGTCGTGAAAATTTTTTGTCTTTTGCAATTTGTAGCATGATAAGCCTTTTCTGTTTCACTGCTGACATTTTTATGCATGTCTTATAGGATAGCTGTTGATCATTGTTTTGTTATAAATTTATGTGTGTGTATATGTACATCCTGTGTGTATATATACGAATTTTAAAATAAAAAGCATGCTGCTTGGCCTGACTAGCTAATGTGTAATTGTACCTGGTAAACAATTTTTTTTTCTTTCAAATTCTGACCATAGAGGGATTGAGCTCTCTTTGCTCTGATGAGCCACCTTCAGAAACTATGACTTCCTTCTTTTGTTCACCTTCTGAAATATATAGCACTGAACTTACAGTAGTACCTGGAGAAAAAAGTAAAGTGTTAGGCAGCCAGCCTATTTCAACCAAAGAAAGAAAAGACTGCTTGGCTCTTCTAGATGTGAAAAAGATGGAAAAGCCTCAGGGGACCAGTAAAGACAGAGCAGACTCCCCAGTTTCTGTTTCAGAAGGAGTTCCCTGTAACCGTCCTTCCATTCCAGACAGTTTCCCAGATCATCCTGCTTTTCTCTCGAAGGAAGTTGGTCAAATGCAACAGCAGATAAATAAAGATCAAGAGTCCAAGAACCCAAATGAGGTACCAAGTAGGGACGATAGAACTGCCTTGGATGCAGATGACAAATTCACTTTGCTAACAGCCCAGAAGCCACCCACCGAGCAGTATAAAGCGGAAAGTATTTGTACATATTCCTTGTCCCCCTCTGAAGTTTCAGGAGTTGGTATTATGGAAAAGGATTCCCCTGAATCACCATTTGAAGTCATTATTGACAAAGCAGCATTTGACAGAGAATTTAAAGACGCATATAAGGAAAACATAAATGATTTTGGTAGCTGGGCAGTGCACACTGATAGAGAATCACCTGCAGACATTTCTGAGTCTAATGACAAAGTATTTCCACTGAGAAATAAAGAAACAGGGCGTTCCCCAGCCTCTGCGTTGCTCACTAGGCAGTTTTCACACACAACTGCAGCATTGGAGGAGGTATCTAGATGTGTAAATGATATGCATAACTTTACTAATGAAATATTGACTTGGGATTTGGTTCCTCAAGTAAAACAGCAGAGTGATAAATCTGACTACATCACAAAAGCTACAGGACCTGACATGGGTGAATATATTTCAGAAATTCCAGTTGTAAATCTTAAAAGTAACACTCATCAGAAAATTCCTGTATGTTCTATCAATGGGAGCACTACTATCCCTAAATCAACAGGTGATTGGGCAGAAACATCTCTCCCACAGGAAAATGCTATGCCAGACTGTCTCACCTCCACACAGGAAATCAATATCAAAGGTGTGCGAGGCAGTGTGCAAAAAAGAGATGACACACTTACAGAGTTACCCGGATCTCCACTTGAGAAATGTGTCTCTCTTGGTTCTGGAGTGGCCACAGTGAAAGTGGTTTTACCTGATGGCCATCTGAAAGGTGAAATGAACTGGCAGACCTCTGTGTTGGGAGAAGTGACAGAGGCTGATAGTTCTGGTGAGTCTGATGACACGGTGATAGAGGACATCACAGCAGATACTTCATTTGAGAGCAACAAAATTCAGGCTGAAAAACCTGTTTCCATCCCAAGTGCTGTTGTAAAAACAGATGAAAGAGCAATCAAAGAGATTCTTAATTGTAATAGGGAAGATAAAACATCTGGAAACTTTGACGGGTCCATCAGTGACTCTGGGCCACGACAAGTTCAGCCTGATATTCTTGGAAGGAGTCCAGCTGGTGAGGCAGCATGTTCACAAGTACCTAATGCGAATGTCATGTCAGAAGATGCGAAGCAGTCAGGTAGTATGAGTGCAGTTGCTCCTGAAAAGCTTGTTGCAGCTGAGAACCCCAAACTTCCTTCAGAAGCATCTCCAAAGGTTTTTAATGGTAAGACAGAATTCTCACGAAATGTGACAACCTCTTCCTATTTGGAGTCATTGCATGAAAAAAGTGTTAAAGATATAGATGATTCTTCCCCAGAGGACCTGATAGCAGCCTTTACAGAAACCAGAGAGAAAGGAATAGTAGGTAAAGGTGAAGGAAATACCTTCGAAGCAACATCAGAGAAAACTAAGGACTTTAAAACAGCTCTTCCTGTAGATGTTTTACATGAAAGTGAGTCAGGTGGTTCTGAAATTAAAAACATAGAAGGCAAATACAGTGAACAAAGCAAAGAAACAGATGGGAGTGAGCTTCTGGGTGTTTTCCCTACCCAAGGTACTCCAGTAGCATCTCTTGACTTAGACCAGGAACAGCTCACAATCAAAGCACTGAAAGAACTGAGTGAAAGGAAGGTTGAGAAGTCAGCTTCTGTACAGGATAAAGTAGAATCTCCCGAAGGAATACTCAAGCAGACTTTAACATTTGCTCCAGAATCTTGGCCAGAGAGATCCTATGATGTCCTAGAACACAAAGATGTCAAGACTGGATCTGATCTCGGGATTTCCAAGAAGCCCACTATTAACAAAGAAGCTACTAGGGTAGATATCACTTCCAGCCTTAGCAAGACTGGACTGGTAAACAAGGATGTCCTAGCAAGACTTCAGACAGAATTCTCAGGTAACTGTTTACATTAGAAATACTGCATGTGGTTAATTCTGCTATGATTGATTATTTAGAGTGCTATTTTTTTAGTCTCTGATTTATATCACCAAAATTATAGCTAGAATAAAAATACACAGTAAAACGGGAAAACGTAGATTTTTTTAATGGTTGCTTGATTTGTTTTTCGTGTACAAATATTTTCCAAAGCAATAGACAACCTGTTAAAATTAATATTCTCCTAAAGAAAGAATTTTATGGTCCAGTTTTTTCAAGGTTCTCCTTTTCTTGTACGTTGCCCCTAGGGGAGATTGCTGCTTTTAAGAATATCCTAGGCTCTTATTTATTTACAAAGCTTATTTTAAAATCTCCATAATAGTAGCACTGCCTGGCACTTGGGTTTTTTGCTATGGGGCTTGGAAAATCTATTTAGCAACCAAAGATAAAGGAATCCCTGCTGGGAAGATAGTAAATGAAACTTTTAATTAATTTGATCTTACACCGCAGAGATTTTATGCTCTGAAAGTAGGTAACCAGTATTGTAGTACAGCTTTGTGAGTAATACTTAAGAGAACTCATGCATTCTTCTACTTTGGACCTTGTTTATCGTGCTTCAGGCCAAAACCCAATGTATGGTACTAGAAGCCCTTCCCCTTGTCTTCTGTTTATTTGAGTGATTATTTTGCTAGCGGTTGGCCTTCAGTTAAATTATTTCAAATGCTCTCTGTTCTGGTGTCTTAGAAAGTATAATGAAAAAAGGATATATAAAACCCTCCAAAAGTGACCCGCAACCTCTAATCTGATACCAAGTTCTGCACTTACTGTATGGTCAGTGTTAGGTGCTATGTAGGACTCTGTGGTTTTCCAAACTTTTTTTTTTTGCGGTACGCGGGCCTCTCACTGCTGTGGCCCCTCCCGCTGCGGAGCACAGGCTCCGGACACGCAGGCTCAGCGGCCATGGCCCAGCCGCTCCGCGGCACGCGGGATCCTCCCGGACCGGGGCACGAACCCGTGTCCCCTGCATCGGCAGGCGGACTCTCAACCACTGTGCCACCAGGGAAGCCCTTCCAAACTTTTTAAACAATAGATCCCTTCTTTCAAATGAAATCATATGCAGAGTTATAATATTTAAAACAAAAAATATTTTCATTAGGATAAATTTATAAGTGAGATTATACCATTTACTTTTTTTTTTTTCTGTAAAGGTTTAATTATGCAGAGTAAGGAGTGGGGCTCAGTCCTTAGCAGCCACTTTCCTCTCCTCACAGTATCCAGAACACTGCTCAGCTCCTCCTGCAGGGGCACTCCTTGCAAGGAGTGAAGCCCCATGCCTCTCAGAGCTTGTCCCTCACTAACTTGCTTTGCTTGGTAAGGTGCCCTGCTGGTATCTGTGCGTCACCTTCCTTGCTCACGTGCTGGGTCACCTTGAAGCCCATAGTCATGGGCTGCTGCAGAGCCACGGTTGCTGCCCTTAGTGCCTGCAGCAGAAAGGCACTGTTTACTTTTTATAAAGACGTTTCCTTGCTGAAGACCATGGGCAGATTATTTAATCTTACTAAATTTTAATCCTTAAAATAGAGATATTAATGGTGCTTACTTTATAATAGTGAGAGGGTTACATGTGAAAATACAGGTAATGCAGGGCCTAGAATATAGTGAATATTCATTTAGCACCAAGTACAGGACCTGGCATATAGTAGGTACTGGATAATTATTTGTTAGTGAATGAATTGTTAATAATTATCAGTGAAAACATCGAGGCTTTTTTATAAACTCAAAAATTTGAAATGGCAGTTAAGGATAGCTGTTATACTCTAGTAATTGAAGATTGTTGAACTTGGATTAAAGAGAGTTGAATTATTGTTGCTTTACAGTGTCTAGAATTGTGACTTTAAACAGTTACATTACATCACCTTTTGGGGCCTCCGTTGTAAAGTGAGGACGTTGAAGTAGGTGTTCATCGATATCATTTCAATAATATGATTCTCTGACTCTGGTATATTCTAGCTTTCTTCATTAGTTGTCAAAATTCTTAAAGGTAATTCTTGTGAGTGATGAGGCATATAGAAGTAAGGCAACAATCCAGAGTCTAATTCTGGCAAATACCTGCTTTAGTGTGACCTTAGACAACTGGCCAGATTGGTTTGGCATCTTCCTTTGTTAATATTCTCGTAGTTATTTTGCCCTGCTTCACAGTGTTGTAGTAAATAAAGTACTGTGTAGTAATTATCAGTAAATCTCAACTGAGTTATTTAATCTTGTGTGAGAGGTAAAAAGGAGTATGGAAGTTTAGGATATTTGTCACTGACCAAATTCTGTGATTAGTAGATATTTTTAGATGATAATTAAAGAAGACTAGTATAATTAGACCAAGAAGCTAAAAGGTCTTCCTTAAGGTTTCAGAATTGAAAACCTTTTAAAATTGTCTTCATGAATAAATCTTTTAAAATATAAACTATAGCAAAATATACCAGAGTCTAGTTCTAAGTAGTATATCTGAGTAGTCTTCCTTTCTAAAGTAAAACCAGTTCTGTAATTATGTCCTGCCTAAAGTTGTTGGGGAAAAGAGGCAAAAGAAACAATGAAAAAATTAATGGTATTTTATTTTTCTTTTGCTGTTCTATGGTATATATGACAGTATATAACAAAGAACTAGAAATGACCTAGCAATTTTGTTTCTAGGTATGAATTCTAAGTTAAAAAAGAAAAGCATTTATGTGCAAAAACAACTACAAAGATGTTCTTTGTAGGGCTGTTTATGATAGTGGCATATATCTCAGTATCTTAACAATTAGAGATTGTTTGAGTATCTTTTAATATATCTGTGCAGTCGAATACTATGTAGCCATTGAAATTGTTATAGGTTGGTGTTTCTTTTTTTTTTTTTTTTTTTTTTTTTTGGCGGTACGTGGGCCTCTCACTATTGTGGCCTCTCCCGTTGCGGAGCACAGGCTCCGGACGCGCAGCCTCAGGGGCCATGGCTCACGGGCCCAGCCGCTCCATGGCATGTGGGATTCTCCCAGATCGGGGCACGAACCTGTGTCCCCTGCATCGGCAAGTGGACTCTCAACCACTGCGCCACCAGGGAAGCCCCCTTTTTTTTTTTAAGAAATTGAAAAATATAGAAAAGTACAAAAAGACATACACTTGTATTTCTATATATTAGAATTAACTCTATTAATTGTTAATTAGTGATCATATTTGCTTCCAAACTAAAGGACCCTTTGATTACCACCTGACCCACTCCTTCCCCTTGCCCAGAGGGTAACTACCATCAGTGGAGCTGATAACATCCTTCCACTACATTTTAAATTGGTGCATGTGTGGCATTGTTTTGTATTTTTAAAGCTTTACTAATACTATTTTTGTTATGCAACTTGTTTCATTCAACATTAGGTTTTTTTTTAACTCTTCATGTTGAAATGTGTATAATTCTATTTAACAGCTGTGTAGTAATCAATTTTATTACTATGTTATTTCTCTTTTAATTACGATTTGGATTATTTTCCATTTTTTTACTATTATAGACAGTGCTGAAGTTAACATCCTTGTACTTGCCTGTTTTTACACATATGCACATATTTCTCTAGGGTCGTTGTGCCACTGCTTATCAGTCTCACTTCTGGGTGTGTGCATTATTTTTCTAGTTACTGTCAATTTGCTGTCAAAGTTGAAGTTTCTTCTGTTATGTGAAAATGTTCATAATTAATTAATAAAAACTATATTAGTGAATATAGCAGAGTTTTTATTACATGATGAATGCTTAAAGTAGAAAAAAACAAGTTGGAAAACAAGGTTTTCAGAATAATACCTACTTTGGTATCATTAAAAGTGAATCTGTATACCTACACACAGTGATTCTGAAGTAAATTTTTAAAAACAAGATCACGATGACTTTTCTTGCAATATGGCCAAGTAGGCTTTCACTGGACCTGATCTTTCTGCATGTAACTATGTCTCTGGACAAAATTGTGGGGGCAGCGAGGGAGCCCTGGAAACACTGGAAAATGAGCAAAAGCAGACAGATTCTGAAAAAGGGCTGACACTTTCAGGAAGAGATAGCATGAAATTAATTTTCCATGTTTACTGCTTTTAGCCAGAGGAAGGCTGAAGTTGGCACCTGGCAGCTTGGTTTAAAACTTAATAGAAAACTTATCAGAGGACAGAATTCAGGTCAGCCACAGCTGTTCAACCACTGAAAAGTGAGGGGAGGAGGAATCCTAGAAAGGAGAGATCTAGAGAGTGACAGCCTAAAATTCTGAGTATAAGCTCTCTATCTAAGCTTCTGTTTAATCCCTGAACCACAAAGATAAAAGAACTGAACTAAGATTTGAGGTATTGATTGCCCAGAGAGTTTGCAGTTTGGGTCTAAGCCAAATTTAATTGCATACTAAAACAGAAATATCGGTACTCTCCAGAGGAATATAACAGAGTCCAGAGGCTATACAGCATAATTTTCATAATGTCCAAGATATTATCTATAACTACACAACATTTTAAAAACCAGGAAAATATAACTTAGTCTGAAGAAAAAAGACAACCAACAGAAACTAACTTCATATGTTAGAATTGACAAACAGGTTTTAAGGCAGCTACTATAACTGATCAGTTGAAGTAAGGGAAAATATTCTTGCACTGAATGAAAACAAAGGAAACCTCAACTGAGAAATAGAAACAAAAAAGAGCAAAGTGGAATTCTATAATATAGCAGCTAAAATTAAAATTCACTGAGTAGCCTTAACAGTAAAACAGAGATGATAGAAGAGTCAGTGAACTCGATGATAGATGAACAGAAAACTACCCAACCTGAAGAATAGAAAGAAAAAAATATTACCAAGCGTCAGGGACTTTTGGGACAATGTTATAAGAGCTAACATGTATAGTTGGAATCCCAGAAGAGAAGAAAGTGAGAGGCTAGAGAAGAACATATTTGAAGATAAAATGGCAGAAAAAAAACCTTCAAATTTTATGAAAAACATATTTACTGATTAAAGAAGCTTAGCAAACACCTACTAGGATAAGGATGAAGAAAACCATACCTTGGTATATGTGTCAGAGGTTCCCAAGACCACTGTCAGGCTCAATGATTTGCTAGAAGGACTCACAGGATTCAGAAGCTGTTGTACTCACTGTATACAGCAAAAGGACACATTAGAATTGACAAAGGGGAAAGACACATGGGATAAAGTCCAGGAGGAACCAGGTGCAAGCTCCAGGTGTCCAGTAGAGTCACACAGAGCTGTCCTTAATTCTCCTATCAAGGACACATGACAACACGTGCAAAGTGCTGCCAACTAGGGAAGCTCACCCAGTCCTGGGTGTTCAGGGTGGCACGCAGTATCCCCATGACTTACCTCAGCTACTCAGACCCCAGCCACCTAGAGCGGTGTTTGCCATAAATCATATTGTTCAGGTAGACTTAAGTGGTCATGCTGGTACAGCATGGCCCAAGGCCCCAGGTATGCAAAAACACTTATCAGCCAGAATATGCCAAGGGCTCAGAGTTCATCTCCCAGGAGCCAGGCAAAGGCCAGTCCTGAAGACAGACCTTTCTTTGGCATGTTCAGGGTTTGAGCATTCCAGAACTGCCAAGTTAATCCTTTCCTTCCCAGTATATCTTAGTCAAATTGCTGAAACGAAAGATAAGGAGAAAACTGACCCATATAAAGGAATGACAATTATAATTAGAGCTTACTTCTTACCACTAACCACAGATGCCAGAAGACAGTGAAATAACATCTTTTAAAGTGCCAAACGGGGAAAAAAGTCAACCAGGATCTCTGTTCAGCAAAAATACCTTGCAAGAATGAAGGCAAAATAAAGACATTTTTAGATAAAAGAAAACTAAGAGAATCTATCACTAGAAGACCTGTACTACAAGAAACAGAAAAAAGAAGTTCTTCAGATTGAAGGGAATTGATACCAGATAGAAACTTAGACCTTCAGGAAAGAATGAAGAGCATTGAAAATGGTAAATAGCTGAGTAAAAATAAAAGACTTATTTTTTTTCCTCTTCTTTAAAATACGTAAGACTGTTTGGGCTTCCCTGGTGGCGCAGCGGTTGAGAGTCCACCTGCCGATGCAGGGGACGCGGGTTTGTGCCCCGGTTCGGGAGGATCCCACATGCCGCGGAGCGGCTGGGCCCGTGAGCCATGGCCGCTGAGCCTGCGCATCCGGAGCCTGTGCTCCGCAACGGGAGAGGCCACAACAGAGAGAGAGGCCCGCGTACCACACACAAAAAAATAAAATAAATAAAATAAAATAAAATATGTAAGACTGTTTAAAGGAGAAATTATAATGTGTGCGGAGATTATAATGTTTATTTCATATGACAGTTTATAACAAAAGACAAGAGTATGTGAATCTATACTATAGCAGGGGTTCCTACATTTTTTATGAAGTGGTACAATATTTTAAGTAGATTGAAAAGTCAAGGGTGTATGTCTCCCAAGAGGTGGGAGACTTGGTACGATCACTATGTTAGTGGACTGAAGACTACAATCAGAGTGACAGACTGCATAAAAATGCAAGACCTACTTATATGCTGACTATAAAAGATATGCATTAAATGTAAAGACACAGGGCTTCCCTGGTGGCGCAGTGGTTGAGAGTCCACCTGCCGATGCAGGGGACACGGGTTCGTGCCCCGGTCCGGGAAGATCCCACATGCCATGGAATGGCTGGGCCCATGAGCCATGGCCGCTGAGCCTGCGCGTCCAGAGCCTGTGCTCCGCAACGGGAGAGGCCACAACAGTGAGAGGCCCGCGTACCGCAAAAAAAAAATAAATAAAAATGTTCTCAGACCATAATGAAATAAAAACTTTAAACAATGAAAATATCTAGGAAAATTCCCAAATATTTGGAAATTAAGCAAATCACTTTTATATAATCTATAGCTCAAAGAAGAAATCATGAGAAAAAAATTTAAATGTTTTAAACTGAATGACAGTGAAAATACAGTATATCAAACTTGTGGAATGTAGTGCTGAAAGGGAAACTTATGGTTCTAAGTGCATGTATTAGAAAAGAAAAATATCTAAATTCAGTGATCTAAGGTTTCAACTTAAACTGGAAAAAGCAAAGCACATCCAAAGGAAGTAGAAGGAAAGAAAGAATAAAGATAAGAGCAGAAATTAAAGGAATAAAAAACATTAACAAAGCCAAAATTTGGTTCCTGAAAAAGATTAACAAAATTGATTTCTTGACTGATCAAAAAAAAAAGCAAATACAGATTACCAATATTAAGCATGAAAAGGGTTATTTCAGATCCTACAGATATTAAAAGGACAATAGAATATTATGAACAACTTTATGCCAACTTAGATGAAACAAATTCCTTGAAAAATATAATTTACCAAAGCTAACACAATTTCTATTAAATCCATTATTAAAAATCTCACCAAAAAAAGTCGAGGCCCAGTGGTTTTACTGGGAAGTTTTTTCAAGCACTTAAGGAAAAAGGAGGAGAGAACACTTTCCAACTCATAGACTAGTATATGTATAGTAATACCAAAACTGGAGAAAGACACTACAAAGAAAATTATAGACTAGTATCCCTGTGGAACATAATAAGATGAAAATTCCTTCACAAAATATTAGCAAATCAAAAAAAAAGGTTAGCAAATCAAAAAAAAATTTAGCAAATCAAATCCAGCACTCTGTCAGATACAGAAAAGGTGTTTGAAAAAGCTCAACATCCTTTTCTGACAAAAATTTTCAGCAAACTAGGAATAGAAGGTAATCTCCTCAGTCTAATAAATAATATCTTTTGAAAACTATAGCTGACATTATGCTTAATGCCAAAATATTGGACACTTTCCTCTAACATTGGATACAAGGCCAAGATGCTCACCCTCACCATTTGTATTCAGCATTATACTGGAGGTCCTCCCCTTTGAATTAAGACAAGAAATAGAAATAAAAGGAATGACTATTGGAAAAGAAGTTGTTAAGCTGTCTTAATATGCAAATTACATGATTGTGTACACAGAAAATCCTAAGGAATCTATTGATACAAAGCAACTACTAAGACTAATAAGTGAATTTAATTTAGCAAGTTTACAGGATTTTAGGTTAATACACAAAACTCAGTTTCGTTTGTTATATACTAGCAACAAATAATCAGAAAATTAAAAAGTTTTAAAGTTCCATTTACAATAGCACCAAAGCATAAAATAGAGATAAATTTAACCAAAAGAAAAAAATGTGTAAGACTTCTATACTGAAAATTACAAAACTGCAGAGAGAAGCTCAAGAATTGTCTAAGAAGAGAACCATGCTGTGTTCATGGATTGGAAACCTGGATATCGTAAAGAAGTCAGTCCTAGCCAGATTCACCTATGGATTCAGTACAGTTCAAAGTCCTTGAAGAATTTTTCAATAGAAATTGACAAGCTCATTCTAAAATTTCTTTGGAAGTACACAGACCTAGCAAATCCAAAGCAGTCTTGAAAAAGGACAAAATTGAGGGCTTGGAATAGTCCAAGACATTATGAAACTCCAGTAATAAAGACTGTGGAACTTGCAAAAGAGTCAACAAGTAGGTCAAAGAAACAGAGAATCCAGAAATAACACATTGCCAAAAATTTGGCAACTTAGCCCAACTTTATTATCTCACAGTTTTCAAGGGTCAGGAGTCCAGGCACAGGTTAGTTGGATCCTCTCCTCAGGATCTCACCAGGCTGAAATAAAGTGTGATTCAGAAATCACCAGGTGTGAACCAGGGTTGGGATCTCATCTGAGGCTCAGGGTTCTCTTCCAAGCTCACTGATTGTTGGTAGGATTCACTGGAGGTTGAAGGACCGGATCCCTCTTTTCTAGCTTGCTGGCGGTGGGGCGGGGATCGTGCCCACCACCAGGAGGCTGCACTCAGATCCTGGTCTTGTGGCCCTCTCACAACATGGTAGCTTGCTTCTTCAAAGCTGTCAGGAGGGGCTTCCCTGGTGGTGCAGTGGTTGAGAGTCCGCCTGCCGATGCGGGGGACACGGGTTCGTGCCCCGGTCCGGCAAGATCCCACATGCCGCGGAGCGACTAGGCCTGTGAGCCATGGCCGCTGAGCCTGCGTGTCCAGAGCCTGTGCTCCGCAACGGGAGAGGCCGCAACAGTGAGAGGCCCGTGTACGGCAAAAAAAAAAAAAAAAAAAAAAAAAAAAGCTGTTAGGAGAATTTCTCTCTAGTCTGCTGCAGTATCTTATATAACTGAAGCTTAAACACAAGAGTGACTATCCCATCATATTCACAGGGTCTGCTCACATTTGGGGGTAGGAGGAAGTATTAAATAAGGCATGTACACCGAGGAGTAAGAGTCTTGGGGCCATCTTAGCATTCGGCCTACCACAATCCCTACATCATATGATATGCAGAAATGAACTTAAAATGGAACATTAAAAACTAAAATCATGAAACTTTTAGAAGAAAGCATAGGAGAGTATCTTCATGACTTGGAGGTAGACAAAGGTTTTTTAAGTCACAGAATGCACTAGCCATAAAATAAAGGATCGATGAGTTAGACTTAATCAGAAGTAAAACTTCCTCATTAAAAGACACCACTAATAGGCAAGCCATTGACTAGGAGAAAGTATTTACAAAACGTGTCTTGATGAGGGACTAGTATCCAGGAAATATTTAAAACTACATTTCTACAATAAAAGTGCAAACAACACAATAAAAGAAATTGGGCAGAAAAGATTCTGGCACTTACAAAAGATATACAAATAACCAGTAATCCAGTGAAAATGTGTTCAACTTCACAAGTCTTCACGTAATTAAAATAAGTTATCACTACACATCCACCTGAATGGCTAAAATTAAAGACTGACAACAACTAACTCTCAAACTATTGGTAAGAATGTAAAATAGTACAGATATTTTGGAGAAAGGTTGGCCAGTTTCTTAAGAGAACTAAACATGCATGTGTCCCATGACCTGGCAACTCCACTGCAGAGAAATGAAAACATTCATACAAACGCTCGTATATGTTCATAGCAGTTTTATTCATCACAGCTCAAAGCTATTCATCGATAAAGGAGTAGATAACCTGTGGTATAGCTAGTTATTTTTTGATACTTGCAGCAAATACAGATGAATCTCAGAAATTATGAATAGTGGAAGAAGCAGTACAGAAAGCATTCATACTGCATGATTCCATTTATATGAAATCGTAGAACAAGCAAACTATTCTATGTAGGGGAAAGAACCAGAGCAGAGCAGTGGCTACTTCTTGGCATGTTGTCTGGGAGATAACATGAGAAAACTTTTTGGGGTGACGATAACGTTCTGTAGTTTGATAGGGTTACACAGGTGTGTGCGTGTGTCCCGACTCAGTGGATGTATTGTATAGTTCATCGTATGGAAATCTTACATCAAAAGAATAACAGTAAATATTGAACTTTGTTAATGATATGCAAGCTGAAGATCATTTCCTGATATTTGTTATTTACTTTGAAATATATTTTTAAAAATTGGGCTAGTGGATAAGAAGAACAGTTAAGTAAGTATAGTAAAACATTAATGATCATGGTGATGGTTACACAACAATGAATATACTTAACGTCACTGAACTACATACTTAAAAATGGTTAAGATGCTAAATTTTATGTTACGTATATTTACCACAGTAAAAAAATTAAAATAAGACATTGCTAGTATTGAATAAAAATCTAGGTAGTGATTATATGGGTGTTCACTCTAAACGATTTCTAATGTGCTATGTGTTGGGAGGAAGTTAAATGTTGGGGGGAATAAGGCAGAGTGGGGAAAAGCTGTCCCGGTTACCGAGCAGATACCCATTTTTTCCATGAGGGAAACACTCAGTAGAGCTCCCAGGAAAATAGAATGAGATCTCAGAAGTCAAGGGTATGTATATTACCTAATACTTCATTTTTAACATTTCTTTTGCTTATTTCTGGTAAAGATTTTAGAGACTATGAGCTGTTTTTTAGAAGAAAATAATTTTATCACTTATTACAATAGTCTGAAACCATGTCATTTATCTGCCTTACTTAACAGACTGTCAAGGAAGCATCCAAGTCCAAGTGTGTTGTAACCATAGAAGTGTCATGTTACCAATAACAAGACTAGCATCGGAAGATTGAATTAAAAATAAATGTATGCAAAGGGCATAAAATCACTTTTTAAATTTGGGCTTTCACAGTTATTAGCAGTTAACTAGTGTTTTGTTTAATTTTAGATTGGATCTGGTTATCTTCTGCAGACTTAAGTCTAGACTTTCTTAGTTGGAGAATTAAGAAGTTGTCAAACATGTGCAAATAACCAACTGTACTTGGGAAAAAAAAAGGATAGAAAACTAAAGCCAGAGTTTTGTGCCTTTATCCTTTCCATCATGATTCAGCACTGCATGTATTATCTTTAATTATATTCTTTAGATAACTTAGTTCAGAAGTTCACATTTTCAGATCCACCTAGTTATTCTGTTGGGCAAGGGTAGTCAAGGCCATTTTGTCTTCTGTGCTTTTAAAATCTGAAATTGAAAGCAAGTGGGGTTGTTAGGTTATTTTAATGAATGAAAAACTTTTTTCTTGACCATCTTTGAGAAGACTGCTAGCTTGAAAGGGGTTCCTACAAATTTCTTTGGCCTGCTGCCAGGTGCATCCGTGGCCAAAGCATGTGTGTTTGTCTTTGACAGTGAGTTTTGTATTTTGTCAGTGATCCTTCTGTGCCGTTTTGAACGGAGTGTCTTTGGTAAGCATAAATCTGTAGTAGAGCAGACTATTAACCCATTTCAGCAGCCACAAAATTTGGATCTGAGTTTATAAACACATTATCCACAATGTCTTTTGCAACTCAAAAAGTGGCTTCACTTATTATGAACTATTAATGCAAAAGTAACCAAAGAAAAGAACTAATCAATGTGAAAATGTCTGCATACTTTTCTTTACATAAGTAATTATTCATATAAAAAACTGAACTGCCCATTTCCGTTTCCCCTTTTATTACTGAACAGTTTCCCTTTTGTGGTCATAAATCCTTTTTTTTTTCTTTTCTTTTAGCTCTTTCAGTTACATTTAAATCTTGGAGATGTGTATTTACAAATTTTGTAAAATTAGTGCACAGAAGATAGAACATGTTGTATGGATCCTTAGTTGGTGATTTATTCCTGAAAATGAAAAAGATGATAGACTACTAAACCTTGAGATTTCTTGCACATTTATTCCTTTTCAGAATAAGCATTTGAGCAGCCTTTCTTTTCTTCGAGGTGTATACTTGGGAGAGTAAAGTTTGAGAATGGCTTTGGGAATGGTTGAAGTTGTCATGAAACCAAGAGATTTCCCCAAATTTAGGAATGAAAATCAATGGTGCTGCTGTTCTTTGAATTGGCAGGAACCAATTTTTTTCCCTCTGCCTTGAGATTACCTTTGGATGTGTTAGTGCCCTCTTTTGGTGTAAGAACAGTACTGCATCCTTAAATAATACGGGCAAGAGATAGATATCCTTAAAAGTTTTTAAAATAAAAAGTATGCTCACATTATAGAAGATTTGGAAAATAAAAGGAAGGAATGAATCAGTCATTCTACCAGCAATATAAACACTCTTGGTGAATACATTCATTGTCAGATGCTTCATCTGCCATTAGCAAAATAATTAAGGTAACTGAGAAATTATTGACTTTACTTACATAAATTTATACAGAGAAGGTGTATTATATATTGAAATGGATTCTAAGCAATACTTGGTGCAGCACAAGACTTTAAACATATTGAAACATAACTAGAAACAAGTGTCTTTCAAATGAAAATAAATTTTAGGTCATGTGATAATAATAATAAAGTTATAATTGAAAAGTAAGGAAAACACTGACTTTGCACTTCTGAGAACTTTTGGCTTTCATTTTTTTTTTCTAGTACCCCTTGAACTAGCTTGGATCAGTATTCAGGACTTTGAAAGAGGCTAGCCAAAGCTTAATTCTGTCTCTGTCAGGTAGTGTACTAGAGTGGCAGTTTGTTAGCCCACTGGCTCTCAATTAAGATCTTCTTTTCCTGTGGATAGATTCAAGGAGGTAGACTTTGTCAGGCCACGGTGTTTGAATGTGGGGGGTGAGGGAGAAGGAGTGGTGAGCCCTGTTTCCGTAACTCTGTCTTGGGTTACTGCATGGAGGGTAGAATAAATGGGGTTTGAGGTGTTTTGAGGTGCCTCTAGGTGATCTCTTCTGTTCCCATGGCTTTAGGTTTCCACCTCTATGTCAAAATCTCCTGCATCTATGCTAGTCCAGCCTAACCTGTAGGCCCACCTGTCGTACTGCATTTACCTCCTGGCTCTCTGCCTCCCTCTAACCTTTTACAGGCCATTCTCTTTACTTAATCCTACTGCTGACACTGCACCTTCTTTTTCATTGGAAATTTTACGTGGAAGCTTAGTATGTAAAATAGATCAAAGGAGCTGATTTGGTTGAAAGCGTCCCTAGTAATCCCCCAATCTTAATTTCTTAGTATCATAGCAACAAAGAGGAAAGGAAAAAAAACTTGAATTCTCTGTAGCAGATTTTAACTTTAGTTCTTCAATTTTCCATTTTAATTGTAGCAGGAATTAGCAGTCAAATGAATAATAATAATAATAGCTAACATTTGTATTACTACCTAATCAATAGTGTTCTGAGCGCTTCTACAGATTAACCCATTTAATGCAGGCAACATCCCTAAAAACCAGATACTGTATGATTCCATCTTGCAAATGAGGAACCCAAGGCACAGAGAGGTTAAGTGTCTTGCTCAGAATCACACAGCTAGTAAATAGAAGAGGATGCAAACCCAGGCAGTCTGGAGCAGAGTTTGTTGTTTGCTGTACTGATTCTGAAGCTGGGGATAAAGCGGGTCACCAAGTAGGGATCTGGGGCCAAGTGGAAGCCAGGAGGTATGAAGGGGCTCCAAAGAGAAAACTGGAATAATCCCTAAAATAAACATTGCTTAATTCACAATTGTACCTAAAGCTGGATCTAACTAATGCCTTTCATAATCATCTCTGATGTTGCCTTAGCATCCAGGACCATAGGTTGCTCATCTCTGACACAGTAACCAGATTTCTAGAGTAAAGTTTTCTTTGTTGGTAATTTTTAAATAAGATTTAATCTTTGTAAGTATGTGTACATTTGTTGTTTATAAATAGTACTTCTGAGTCGTTTAAGGGGTTGGGAAACTGTTCTGTTATTTAGCAGACATTTATAGACAATACAGAGGTAAGCTTGGGCTGGTTAGATTATTATGAAGTCTGAATTCATAGTAAAAGACTTCAAATTAAAAAGGTTTTACTGTACATTATTCTTCCTTTTCCTCTGATTCTGTCTCATGCATAATTGTTAAGTTTTTAATTTGTTAGATTAACCACTTGAAGACCAAAAATGATATATATTACCTCCTGGTCATTTAAGTTTTTTTAAAAAAACAACTTTATTAGGGCTTCCCTGGTGGCGCAGTGGTTGAGAGTCCGCCTGCCGATGCAGGGGACGCGGGTTCGTGCCCCGGTCCGGGAGGATCCCGCGTGTCGCGGAGCGGCTGGGCCCGTGAGCCATGGCCGCTGAGCCTGCGCGTCCGGAGCCTGTGCTCCGCAACGGGAGAGGCCACAGCAGTGAGAGGCCCGTGTACCGCAACAACAACAACAAAACAACTTTATTGAGGTATAATTGCTATGCAATAAATTGCATATATTTAAAATATACAGTTTGATAAGTTTTGACATAAGTATACACTCATGAAACTATCACAATCAAGATGATGAACATCTCCATCACACAAAAATTTCATTGCTCCCTTTTTTTTTTTTTTTTTTTTTTTTTTTTTGCAGTACGCGGGCCTCTTACTGTTGTGGCCTCTCCCGTTGCAGAGCACAGGCTCCGGACACGCAGCCTCAGCGGCCATGGCTCACGGGCCCAGCCGCTCCGCGGCATGTGGGATCTTCCCGGACCGGGGCACGAACCCGTGTCCCCTGCATCGGCAGGCGGACTCTCAACCACTACGCCACCAGGGAAGCCCTCATTGCTCCCTTTTTAAATCTCTCCCTCCTGTCAGACAACCACTGATCTGTCTGCTGTCACTAGATTGGTTTGCATTTTCTAGAATTTTATATATATGGAATCATAAAATATGTGTACTATTTTTTTTTATCTGGCTTCTTTAACTCAACCTAATTTTTTTGAGATTCATCCATGTTGATGAGTGTATTACTGAGTAGTTTTCCATTGTATGGATATACCATTGGTTGACAGACGTTTGGGTTATTTTCAATTTTTGCTGAATTTTTGATTTTCAGTTTTGCTTATTTATTTTACAAATAAAGCTGCTATGAACATTCATGTCTTTATATGGACACAATGTATTCTTTTCTCGGGTAAATACAAGTGAAATGGCTGGATCATAGGATAGTCGTAGTTAACTTTGTAAGAAACTGCCGAATTTTTTTTTCCAAAGTGGTTTGCATTATTTTATATTCCAGCCAGCCATGTATGAGAGTTGCGGTTCTTCCATGTCCTCACCAACACTTGGTATGGTCAGTCTTTTAACCCTAGACATTGTGCCAGGTACATAGTAGGCTCTCATTGTGGTTTTAATTTGCATTTCCTTAATGACTAATGGTGGTAAGCATCTATTCATGTGTTTACTTGCTATCCATATATCTTCTTTGATGAAAAGTCTGTTCAAATTTTGACTAGTTTTTATTGTGTTTGTTTTTGATAACGGGTGTGTGTGTGTGTTTATACACATTCTGGATACAAGTTGTTTATCAGATATGTTCTTCGCAAATACTTTCTCCAGTCTGTGGCTTATCTTTTTTTTTTTTTTTTTTTTTTTTTTTCTTTTTGCGGTACGCGGGCCTCTCACTGTTGTGGCCTCTCCCGTTGCGGAGCACAGGCTCCGGATGCGCAGGCCCAGCGGCCATGGCTCACGGGCCCAGCCGCTCCGCGGCATATGGGATCCTCCCAGACCAGGGCACGAACCCGTATCCCCTGCATCGGCAGGCGGACTCTCAACCACTGCGCCACCAGGGAGGCCCCTGTGGCTTATCTTTTAATTCTTTTAACAATGTCCTTCAAAAAGAGCAGAAGTTTTTAATTTTGATGAAATACAGTTTTCCAGTTTTTTCTGTTATGTATCAAATGTTTATTGTTGTATATAAGAAATTTTTCCCAATTCCAAGGTCACAGAGATTTTTGTTTGTTTTCTTCTAGTAGTTATATAGTACTAGGTTTACATTTAAGTCTGTGATTCTTGTGTGTTAATTTTTACATGTCATGTGAGGTATTGATAAAAGTTTGGGGATTTTTGTACATGTATATTCTGTTGTTCTGGCACCATTTGTTGTAGACGCTCATTTCTCCCCTGAATTGACTTTGCAACTTTGTCAAAAAACAGTTTGTCCGTGTATGCGTGGGCCTGTTTGTGGACTTTGTATACAGTGTCATTGCTCTGTTGCCTGTCTTTAAGCCAATACTACACCATCTTGATAATGGTAGCTTTATATTACCGTTGAAATCAGACAGTGTTAGTCCTTCAACTTTGTTTTTCTTCACAGTTGTTTTGGCTCTTCTAGGTCCTTCGCATTTCCATAGGAATTTTAAAATCAGTTTGTCTATTTCTATTTTAAAAAGCCTACTGGAATTACTTAGAATTATAGATAAATTAACACCTTAGCAATTTTGAGTCTTTTAACCCCTGAAAACAATATAGCTTTCCATTAATTTAGGTCTTCATCTGTTTCTCTTAGCAGTATTTTATAGATTTCAGTGTACAGGTCTTATACATCTTCTGTTAGATTTATGCCCAAGTATTTCATATTTTCAAGCTGTTTTAAATGGTGTTTTTAGCTCAGTTTCTTATTGGTTAACACTAATATATGGAAATATAGTTAATTTTGTGTCCTGCAACCTTGCTAAAACTTATTACCTTTTTTGTAGATTCTGTCAGATTTTCTACATAGGCACTCAAGCCATCTGTGAATAATGACAGTTTTACTTCTTCCTTTCCAATTTGATGCCTTTTAATTTATTGTTCTTGATTTACTGCACTGGCTAAAACCTCTAATACAGTGTTCAATAGAAGTAGTAAGAGAATATCCTTGCCTTCTTTCATTAAATATGATGTTAGCTCTACGTTTCTTGTAGATTACCTTTATCAAGTTGAGGAGATTCCCTTCTGTCACCTAGTTTGCTGAGAGGTTTTATCAAAAGGGATATTGGATTTTGTTTTTCTGTATGTTTTGAGATGATCATATGGTTCTCCTTCTTTAGTTTGTTGATATGATGAATTATACTGACTGATTTATGAATGCTACACCAGTCTTGGATTTTTGCAAAAAGACACTTGGGGCTTCCATGGTGGTGCAGTGGTTGAGAGTCCGCCTGCCGATGTGGGGGACACGGGTTTGTGCCCTGGTCCGGGAGGATCCCACATGCCGCGGGGCGGCTGGGCCCGTGGGCCATGGCCGCTGGGCCTCCGCGTCCGGAGCCTGTGCTCCTCAGCGGGAGGGGCCACGGCAGTGAGAGGCCCGCGGACCGCAAAAAAAAAAAAAAAAAAAGACACTTGGTCATGATATACTCTGTTTACATATTGTTGGATTGCATTTGCTAAATTTTTGTTAAGAATTTTTACATCTATGTCCATGAGCAATATTGCTCTATAGCTTTCTTTTCCTGTAATGTCTTTGTCTAGTTTTGGAATCAGGGTAATGCTGGCCTTATAAAATGTGTTGGTAAACATTACCTTCTCTCTTCATTATCATGGAAGAATTGTGTAGAATTGCTATTATTTCTTGTTCAGTGTTTGGCAGAATTCCCCAGTGATGTAGAATTCCCCTGGAGTTTTCTGAATGGGAAGTATTTTATCTATAAGTTTTGTTTCTGTAATAGATATGGGACTACTCAGTTTATCTCTTTCTTGAGTGAGCTTTGATAGTCTGTGTCCTCTTCATCTAACATGTCTAGTTTATTGGCATAACAGTGATCATTATATTTCCTTATCCTTTTAATGTCTTTAGAATCTGTAGTGATGTCACCTCTCTGATTCCTGATATTGGCAATTTGTGTATTCTTGCACTTTTTTTTGATCAGTCTAGCTAGAGTTTTATCTATTTTATTGATATTGTCAAAGAATCAACTTTGGTTTCATTGATTTTTCTCTGTTGTTTTTCTGTTATCTGTTCATTGAGATCTGCTCTGGTTTTTCCTCTTTCCTTATTTCTGTTTACTTGGCGTTCAAGTTGTTCTTTTCTCTAGTTTTTTAAGGTTGAAACTGAGATCACTGATTCCTCATCTTCTTTTGTAATATAGGCACTTGGCTGGATCCCACTGATTTTGATTTTCATTCAGTTCAGAATACTCAGTAGTTTCCCTGTTGATTTTTTTCTTTGGTCTGTGAGTTGTTTAGAAGCGTATTTAGTTTATACAAAGTTTAATATTGGTTTTCCCAGTATCTTTCTGTTATTGTTTCTAATGTAATTACGTTATAGTCAGAAAACATGAAAGTGTCTTGAATCCTTTTCAAGACCCAGAATTTAGTGTATCTTGGTAAATGTTCCACATGTATTTGAAAAGAATGTATATTCTGCTGTTATTGTGTGGAGTGTTCTTTCAAATGTCAAGAAGGTCAAGTTGGTTAATAGCATTCAAGTCTTATATTCTTATTGAGCTTCTGTCTACTTATTCTGCCAGTTATTGAGAGAGGTGTTGAAATCCCTGACTATAATTGCAGGTTTGTCTGTTTGTTTTTTTAACACCTTTATTGAGATACAATTCACATACTATACAATTCATCCATTAAAGTGTACAGCTAAATGGTTTTCTGCCATCACCACTATCCAATTTTAGAACATTTTAGTCCCCCCACAAAAAAGAAACCCCATACCTGTTAGCAATCACTCCCCATTTCCCATCACCACCACCACAACCCTAAACAACCACTCATCTACTTTCTCTCTCTACAGATTTGCATATTCTAGATGTTTTATATAAATGGAATCATACAATATGTGGTCTTTTGTAATCAGCGTCTCACACTTGGCCTAATGTTTTCACGTTTTGTCTGTGTTGTAATATGTAACATCAGGACTTTATTCCTTTTTATTGACAAATAATTATTGCATTGTATGGATATACTACATTTTATTTGTCCATTCACCAGTTAATGGATGTTTACATTGTTTCCACTTTTTCCCTGTTGTGAATAACGCTTCTGTGAACATTGGCATACACAGATTTTTGTGTTGTATGTTTTTATTTCTCTTGGCCATTTGCTTAAGAGTGGAACTCCTGGGTCATATAATAACCCTATGTTTAACTTTTGAGGAACTGCTAAATTGTTTTCCAAAGCGGGTGCACCATTTTTCATTCCCACTAGGAATGCATGAGGTTTCTAATTTCTCCACATCCTTGCCAATATTTGTTATTGTACTTTTTATTATAGCCATTCTAGTGGGTTCACCGTGGTTTTGATTTGCATTTCCCTAATGACTAATGATGTTAAGCCTCTTTTTATGTGCTTATTGGCCATTTGTATATCTTTGGAGAAATGTCTATTTGGATCCTTTCTGTCTTTTTTTTTTTAACGTCTTTATTGGAGTATAATTGCTTTACATTGTTGTTTTGGTTTCTGCTGTATAACAAAGTGAACCAGCTATACGTATACTTATATCCCCACATCCCCTCCCTCTTGTGTCTTCTCATTTTTACTATGTTTTTTATTTTTTTCATTTAGGCTGTTCTTTTTATTATTGAGTTATCAACACAAATACCTTATCAGATAAGTAATTTGCAAATATATTCTCTCATTCTATGAGGTTTCTTGTCATTTTCTTGGTGCTACTTATAGCACAGGGGTTTTTAGTTTTGATGTAAAACCCAATTTATCTATTTTTTCTTTTGTCATTTGTGCTTTTGGTATCATGTCTGAGGAACCATTGCCTAATCCAAGATCAGAAAGATGTGCTCCTGTGTTTTCTTCTGAGAGTTTTAAGACACTTTCTCAGTTTTCTGAAACAACCATTTCATATCTTTTTCTCTCTCCATAAACCATCTTCACTCCCCTGCCCTCTTCCAGCTGATGACCTCAGCTCCCTTTTGTTGAGAAAATAAAAACATTCAGACAGGAGTCCCTCCTCTTCCATTCTTCAGATCCGTGAATGGGCCTGTGTCTCTCTCTCTTCATCCTCTTCACTATGTTACTCTAACAAGGATCAGTCCCTTCACCTGGCCTCTGGATCTCCATCCCTCCTTTCTCCTGGGCGTCACTGCTTCTGCTCCCTATCTTCAGTCTCCCTTTGCTTGTGACTGCATAGAAGCGTGCTTTAGTGTTTCCCATCTGTTAAACCATCCCTTGGCTCTGAATGTCTCTACTCCCCTTCACAGCCAAACTTCTTAGGCATTTTCTCTCACACTGCCTCCATGTCTCACCACTGATTCCTCTTCAGCCCCCGCCAGCTGTTCACTGAACAGCTTTGATCAGATCACCAACTATCTCCATATTACTAAGTCCAGGATCACTTTTTTCCTTATTCAACCTCAGCAGAATTGGCCCGTTTCCACATCCTTCTCCACAAAGCACTCCTTTTTCAGCTTCTGTGATGCCATACATACTCTCCTAGTTACCCCCTGCTTCCTTGGTTATTTCCTCTGTTTCCTTTCTCTAGTTCCTCTACTTTTACTCAGCTACTAAGTATCGGAGTACCTCAGAATTAAGACTGGGCCTTCTTCCCTATCAATACTACGTAACCTCTTCCATTACTGTGACTTTTTTTTTTTTTTTTTTTGGCGTAGTTGGCAGTCCATGACTCTTAATATTATTTGTGTGCTGATGATTTCCAAATGTGTATCTCCAGCTCAGACTTGTCCTGTTTGCTTCCCACTGGTAGATCTAACCACCTTCTTTATGGATGTCTCTAAACATCCATCCCAAAACTAACATGGCCCTTTCTCATCTCAGTAAACGACACCACATCCATCCATTTGCTCAGGCCCCAAAACTAGGTCTCATCCATATTTCTTTCCCCCATCACCTCCCATATCCAGTTCATCACCAAGTTCTGTCTGTTCTGCCTCCAAAATATAGCCTGTCCACTCTGCTCCATCCTGACCTCATCTAAATGACAATCATTTCTTATTTGAAGCCCCGTGTTAGCCTCCTAGGGAGTCTCTGCCTGTACTCTTGCCCCATCCCAATCCATTTTCTATACAGCAGTAAAAGTGTTCCTCTTTTTAAAATATATCATGTTGGGACTTCCCTCGTGGTGCAGTGGTTAAGAATCCACCCGCCGATGCAGGGGACACGGGTTCGTGCCCCGGTCTGGGAAGATCCCACATGCCGCGGAGCAGCTGGGCCTGTGAGCCATGGCCGCTGAGCCTGCGCATCCGGAGCCTGTGCTCCACAACGGAAGAGGCCACAACAGTGAGAGGCCCGCGTACCGCAAAAAAAAAAAAAAAGAATCCGCCTGCCAATGCAAGGGACACGGGTTCAAGCCCTGGTCTGGGAAGATCCCACATGCCGTGGAGCAACTAAGCCCCTGTGCCACAACTACTGAGCCTGTGCTCTAGAGCCCTCGAGCCACAGCTGCTGAGCCCGCATGCCTAGAGCCCGAGCCGTGCTCCACAACAAGAGAAGCCACCACAATGAGAAGCCCGTGCACCACAAGGAAGAGTAGCCCCCGCTCGCCTCAACTAGAGAAAGTCCGTGCACAGCAACGAAGACCCAATGCAGCCAAAAATAAATAAATAACATAAAAAATATATATATATGTATATCATGTTATTCCCCTGCTTGGCCTTCTTTAGTGACTTCCCATTTCACCTGAGGTAAAGTCCAAGCTCCTTACTCTGCTCTGTGAAAATACTCCATGATCTAGTCCCTGCCAGGCTCTCCAGCCTTATTTCACACCGCTCTCCCCTTCACTCACTACACACCATCTACACTGGCCTTCTGCCCTCCCCTAAGGAATGCCAAAGCCCACCACCACCATCCCCAAGAGCCTGTGCACATGAATCTGCTAGCCTAGAATACCCTTCCCCTGGCTTTTTTGCATGGCCTGCTTATCCTTCATGTCTCACCTTTAGTGTCAACTCCTCAGCGAGGCTTTTCCTGACCACCGTAACTACAGTAGTGCATGTGTGCACACACATTACTCTCATCATACCACAATGGGTTTATATTCTTACCGGCCTCGGTTACAAGTGACATGTATCTTGTTTGTTATTCATTGCTTCTCTTCCCCACTGGAATGTGAGTAAGGACCTTGTTTGCTTTGTTTACTGTTGTGTTGTATTCCCAGTTCCTAGCACTTGCCTGGCCTGTGGTAGCCACTAAATTAAAGCTTACTGAAAGAGAGGAGGATGGGAAAGGAAGGAAAGAAAACACATTAAAAATAGGGAATTTCCTGTTTTAAAAAGTCTTACACTGACATAGTAAGAGCAGATGAATAAAAGTAGAAGAGCAAAAGAACATTTCATGGAATCGAACCGTTGCAGCTTCTTGCTGGTTTCCTGGTGATGAAATAAACACTAAACCTAAGTCTAGTGGCTTCACATTTTAAACTTTTGGCATCTGTCTCCTTTCTTGCTTTTCCTACGTGTGTTTCATCCTCCTAACTCTCCCTCAAGGATCAGAGAGGAAAATGTTTGCAGACTATGCCTGTTTCCTTTGTTTGATATTGTGTACTCAGAATCCTTGGTCCACTGTACTTGATAGGAGTTAGGTGCAGAAACTTGACTAGATTGAGAGGGATTATCAGAAAACAAGTGAAAGTTGTGATTATGCCACCTCTTGGTCATTAGCTTAGTTTAGCTCATGTTTAAGTATTCAGCAACAGCTATGAAGAGCCTGCTGTGGATAAATAAAGTGACAAGTGCTCTGACGAAACATAAGGCAGAATGAGGAGATAGATGAGTGATAGATAGAGAATGAGGAGAAGGAGAGGATGTGAGATAGGGTGGGCAGTCTCTGAGGCGGTATCCCATGCACCAGGACCTGAATGGGGTAAAGGAGCAAATTGTGGGAAGTTGTGGACAAAGAGCATCCCAGAGGTTTGTGGTATTGAACCATCTTTTCCTAGCTTTCCCTCTGTTATCCCCCTTCTAATCAGTATGTTCCTGCTTCTAGCCCAGACCACAATTCTACCGTTGTTTTTAAGGCCGAGCCCAGGGCCTTCCATACTGTTATGCAGTTTGTATACTGCACACCTATAGGGGGCACCAGTCACATGTGTTATCATTGTAGGTTTGACTGTTTCGTCACTGTTTTCCAGCAGATGGCAGTAAAGTTCACGAGGAAGGGTGGCTTTTTCTAATTTGCACAAAGGTAGATTTGCATTTAGGCTAATGTTTTTATGCCTTTTTCCTTCTCCAATACATTAAGGTCTTTTTCTCTCTAGGCCCAGCCTTATCCTCTAAGCTTTTCTCTTTCTTTCCTTCTTTCAAATATTTCAAACTTAAAGAATTGTAAGCATAGTATGAAAAACTCCCATATAACCTTTGCTCTAGTTCACCAATTGTTAACATTTGACCACTTTTGCTTTATCACTCCCTCCCTCTCTCTATAGAACATGTTTTTTTCCTGAACCGTTTAAGAACTGCTTGCAAACGTCCCTCCCCTTTACCCCTAAATATTTTGGAGTATGTTTCCTTCAAACAGAAATTGTTTGGAATTGTTTTGCGTAGCCACAGTATATTTATTGAATTTAGGAAATTCAACATTGATACAGTACTTTTATCAATTATACAGTGTACATTCAATTTTTTTCACTTGTCCCAGCGATGTTCTTTATAGCTGTTTTTACCCCCTTATCCAGTCTATGATCACAGTTTGCATTTATGTGTTGTCAAGTCTCTTTACTCTCCTTTAATCTGAAAGAGTTCTTCAGCTTTTTCTTGTCTTTCATACCATTGATATTTTTGAAGAATACTGGTCAATTGTTCTGTAGACTTTTCTCAAACTGGTTTTACCTGGTGCTTTCTCCTTAGATTCAGGTTATATGGTTTGGCAAGAATACCATTGAAGTGATGTGCCGTCCTCAGTGCATTACATCAAGAGGCACATGGTATCTGTTTGTTCCATTACTAAGCATTCTGTGTTGAAACTGTTCTTGTAGTCATACGAACTGTGACATACATATATGGATTATAGTTAAAATTTGAGTGTTTACCATGTGTTGTGTACAGTGCTAATAAGCATTCTGCATACATTAGCTTTAAGGAACATTATATGTTCCTTAAAACAACTCTAAGAAATAGATGTCACTTTCTTCATTTTATAAATGAGAAAACAAAGGTTTAGAAGGGTTAATTAAGGTAACATGGCTAAAAATTACCAGAGCTCAAACTCCTGTCTCTCCAATTCCAAAGTCCTTACTCTGCTTTAAAAGGAAAGAGTAGCACAGAAGAAACTTGCACAGGGCTATTAGTGTTGAAGCTAGACTTCACGGATTGGAATTCAAATGTTGTGGCATTGCTAGATTGGAAGTAATTGCTAGCCCTCACACTCGGAGTTTTTGAGGTGTCTTTAAGGAGAAGAACTTAGATTTTTCCAGTTTGGATTTCCCAACCATAAGACCCACTTGCCTGAGACAGTCTTGGTTTATACCTATTTCCTAACAGTTATTAATAGTGTCCCCATTCATTTTCAAAAGTATCATCGTTTAGTAGTTATATGGTCCCCTACCCAAAATCCTTCCTTGAGTTCTCTTCAGATCAACATAGAGACTGGTGTTTCATTGTAACCAACACTAACATAACTTGGTATGTTTTTATAAGCATGGTTTGCTTAATTTAGTCAACAGTTAGCAAGATTTTCCCACAGTTGCTCTACTGAAACATTTAAAGTAAATGATATTTTATCCCATCGTACTTCAGTAGCCATGACTAAAAAATCAGTTTCTAAGTTTCTGTAAACCTATCCAGAAACAGAGGTACCTTCGGCAGTGTGAATCATCATCCCTGATGTAATTTGATTTTCATTTATCATTGTCTTAAGGAGGGGGTGCACCTGTAATTGCATGCCAGTGTAATGCTTCTCCAGTGTGCAGGACACAGCCAGGGAGAACAGTCCTAGCCTTGTGGCTCATGGGTGTTCATATAACTTATGTTCTTTTTTCTTTTGGCAGTGCACGACTTAATTTTCTGGCGAGATGTGAAGAAGACTGGGTTTGTCTTTGGCACCACACTGATCGTGCTGCTCTCCCTGGCAGCTTTCAGTGTCATCAGTGTGATTTCTTACCTCATCCTGGCTCTTCTGTCTGTCACCATCAGCTTCAGGGTCTACAAGTCTGTCATCCAAGCTGTACAGAAGTCAGAAGAAGGCCATCCATTCAAGTGAGTTGAAGTATCACAAGTAACACCACAATTTAGGGAAGGGATTCACTGAGGCTGGTCAGATCTAAATCAGACCTGATTAAAAATCAAGAATTATAGGGCCTAATGCAGCTGATCAGTGGCATGAAACATCAACTTGAGACCACCTTATGAAGTGAACAAGTTGGGAGCTGGGAACTTTTTAACAAACTAGAGGCTCACCAAAAAGGACTGTCTAAATTCCTGAGCAGGGTCAGTAGGAAAGCAGAGCATCCAGGACAGCACTCAGATGGGGTCCCAAGTACATGTGTAAGCCGCCACATAGTTAACTCTTAAAACAGCCTTGAAATTTTGGTGTTGAGGCTGCCTTCTTGGCGATACCAGAACTCGGTGTGTTTACTCTTGGTTTTATTACTGATTTCCTTCCTGTCTCTCCTTTAGTTTCCTTAATACCAGGGGCAGGTCTTGATTAAGTCAGTAGGTCATGCATTTCTAGAATCCAGTTGCTAAACCTTTCCTACTGTGCTATGACTTTAACAGATGTTTTCCTCACGCTTTTCCTCTTGAAAGTCTTAGGCCATAAAAACTTTAACATCAGCAAATGACAGGGTTTTTTTTGTTTGTTAGTTAGTTTTTAATTTACTTTCAAAATGACAGTTTTTTAAAACCTCTTCTCATGGAAAAAGAAACACTTCTATGATCTCTCAGAACTATGACAGAATAGGTGTCTGGCTGCAGCCCTGGTCCTTGTATTTTCTCCTGGTGAGAATAGAAGCAATAATTTAAACTATATATGACATTTAAAAAGTTATTTGCAAATTAGTTTTAACAAATCAATAGTTGCTGGTTGGTTGAGTGGATAAATTTTACTGTTTTGCCACAAGTTCCAATGTGTTAGCAGGATTTTTTTCCCTTTTGTGTGACACTGTTGTGGATTTATAAAATGTGTTTTGCTAAGTTGCATTAATTACAGCATCTAATTTTTATAACTTTTGTATTTGGTAAATATTTTCTTAATAAATAGGAAAGAAAAACATGTCTGTTACTCTTCTGTTTTTCCCACAAGACTGTAGGCTCTTTAAGGCAAAAGCAGTTTTATCTTTCCTGATATCTCTACACCTAGCAGAGGGTCTGGTACTCAGTAGGTGCTCAGCACGTACTGAGTGAATGAACAGTTTATGAGCAGATGGTTGTATCTCAATTCTGTAATGTGTCTGGGGACAGGACCTAGGTCTTTTTGTTTCCTTAACAAATATTTTATAATGCCTCCTTTATCATTTTGAAATGAAATTCATAGATAATATACCATATAATATAATGTTATATAATATACCATTGTATGGTATATTATATAACATATATAACAACATTTTAAAAATTGATCCTTATTATAAAGAGTGATAAATAGAAAGCCATTGACAATAAAATAATATGTATTCCAGTCAATATTTAATTGCTTGGACATAACTACACCAAAAAAAAACCCATAATAAAGACTTGCACATACATGTATAATCTCCCTTATAGGTGTGATTTTCTAAAATGATGGGAAAAAATCTTAATAAGGTTTTAGCATAAACAAAACACAGTTTTACACAATTCAGGATATGTTAAAACTATGGGAAAAAATACTTTGCTCTTATATGTTCTGGGCTCTTGATAATTACAAATAGGTTCGCCTTCATGAATATCCTATGAGGCAGTAAAAGTTATGCAGGACATAGGGCAGTTCTTTTTCGTGCGTGACACTCCCACCCTGCGGACATCTGGCAGCTTTATCTCTGCGCACTAAATGACAGTGGTGCCCCCACCCCACCCCATGGCAGCAAAAAAATGCCTTTGCAGATTGGGGAATTTCATACTCTAAAGAACTTCTGTGCTAACAGAAAGAGATCTTCTCCTGCCATGTCAAATGTGTGACTATTGTTTCTTCTTCTGGAAGAGCCTACCTGGACGTAGACATCACTCTGTCCTCAGAAGCTTTCCATAATTACGTGAACGCTGCCATGGTGCACGTCAACAGGGCCCTGAAACTCATTATTCGTCTCTTTCTGGTGGAAGATCTAGTTGACTCCTTGAAGGTTAGTTGCCTCTACAGCTTTTGGTGGTGAGGCTGAGGAAAATCAGGGACGAGGTTATAATTCAGAGGAAAAGCAGTTAATAGGGTTTTATCAGACAAAAGCAAATGTATGCTTTTCTCAATCAACCTGTAAAAATGGGGACAGGAGTTAGTAAAGGAGGTACCTCTGCACCTGGAGAACTAACATCAGAACAAGGCTAATGTATTAATTGACAGAAATGCAGTTACAGTCTGTTTGGGAGCCTGAGAGAACTATAGAGTTCTCTTGCGCACCCTCAAATGTATAGTACAAATGAGGTAACCTTCATTTTGAAATTATTTATGGCATACATCGCTAAATTTATGCAGACTCAGTTAGCTAGAGAAGAATGGCATCAGTTAACCTGAATTTTGCATTACGATTATTCCTGCTTAACCCTCTGATGTTGGCCTTCACAGCTGGCTGTCTTCATGTGGCTGATGACCTATGTTGGTGCCGTTTTCAATGGGATCACCCTTCTGATTCTTGGTAAGATGGCAAGGAGGATGTCTCCAGGCTCTATGAAGTAATTGCTAAGAGTAAGAGCAAAGAGAGTTGTCAGCATTGCTCCAGTCCTTCCACATTGGCCCAGCCTTTAACATCCATAGAGACCTTGACCTCAGAGGAATCTGTGTTTATGGCCACAGGTTTACTAAATGGTCCTACCTATAAAGAAATATCCAGACAACTAGAAATAAAGGAGAGTTGTCTAGATTTGGTTTAAATATGGGGATCTTATTTGTAGAAATCATTTTCATAATTTGGAAATTATTTGTAGTACAAAGAAGGAAGCCTGTGTACCTGTATCTAACTGTCCTTAATTGAGAGCTCTGGCCAGGATTTCTCATATTGAAGAAGATCTGTGTTTCCCTATATTTTATGAGGAAAAATGTTCCTGTTACTTATGTCTTGAGACTTTGTGACCATCTCACATTTACACTTGCCATGTCTCATGATTCTGTCTTACAGCTGAACTGCTCATTTTCAGTGTTCCAGTTGTCTATGAGAAGTACAAGGTAAGCATTTGTCTGTTTCTAATCAGATATGTTGGTGTACGACTAATTTTAGTTCATTTTTTAGGCATTGGAAGTTCAGAGCAATCCTTTTCTAACCATTTTTACAATCTAATTTTATAGGTCAGGTGCCTGTAAGAAACTGGTAATAGTGGTTTCCTTTAAGGAGAGAAGCTGAATGTCTAGGAGAGTTAAGGGTAGGAAGGGAACTTATACCTTGCTGTGTGCCTTTTGAGGGTTTTGTTGTTGTTGTTTTTATTTGGTTCGCTGGGTCTTGGTTGCAGCAGGAGGCCTCCTTAGTTGTGGCATGCGAACTCTTAGTTGCGGCATGCATGTGGGATCTAGTTCCCAGACCCAGGGATTGAACCCAGGCCCCCTGCATTGGGAGCGCAGAGTCTTATCCACTGCGCCACCAGGGAAGTCCCCACCTTTTGAGTTTTTATCACATGGATCTGTTCCAAAAAAATAAGCTGAAAAAATGCTTAAATAAAAGCTGGTGTCTAAAAAGAAACTTAAACTGTTAAGGCTATTGTGGGGATCCATCAGTATGAACAGATGTTTGCATCGTACAGTGGTGTATACAGAGTATACTAGATGCTATGAGGTTGTTCTTGATAGATTAAGTCATGCATCAGCAGACTTTTATTCATGGCTTTTTAAAATTTATTTACTTTATTTTATTTATTTTTGGCTGCGTTGGGTCTTTGTTGCCGCACCCGGGCTTTCTCTAGTTGCGGCGAGTGAGGGCTACTCTTCGTTGCGGTGCGCAGTCTTCTCATTGTGGTGGCTTCTCTTGTTGTGGAGCGCGGGCTCTAGGCACGCAAGCTTCAGTAGTTGAGGCACACAGGCTCAGTAGTTGTGGCTCGCAAGCTCTAGAGGGCAGGCTCAGTAGCTGTGGCACACGGGCTTAGTTGCTCCGCAGCATGTGGGATCTTCCCAGACCAGGGCTCGAACCCGTGTCCCCTGCATTGGCAGGTGGATTCTTAACCACTGCGCCACCAGGGAAGCCCTATTCATGACTTTTTGATATTAAATGAATTAGTCTCACCCAGGAGTCAAAACACATTTCTGATTACAGAATATAGATTAGACACACAGTTTCTAGTATTCAGAAAATGCTATATACTCCAGTGTCTCTGAAGGAAATACCTAGCAAGTACTTTTTAAAACTGAGCACTATTTTCATTTTCCAGAATATTCCATAGTGTTTTTTAAAAATGGTTAAACTAGACAAAAAAAATTACCTTCAGGAAAATTGCTAATCTGTGTGTTGCCACAACTGAGTCGCTTTTCTTTGTTAAAGATCCAGATTGATCACTATGTTGGCATCGCCCGCGATCAGACCAAGTCAATTGTTGAAAAGTGAGTATGCTTAGGTCCCACATTTCATCATGACATGTGTTTTTTTTTCCCCAATTATTTTTAGTCTCCTGTGTAAAATGCTAATGCCAAAGAAAGTAATTTTTACCCTGGGGAAAAAGAAAACCTCGGTTAATAGTTTGATTTTACTAAAAATTATTTCATCTGCTTCTTTGTAAAGCATGCCTTGTATCTTAGACTAAAAAGGATCAATGGAGTTAGGATCACTCTGCCTTTTTGAACCGGCTGTTTTTTTGCTTTTTTTTTTTTTTTCCTGGTGGTACGCGGGCCTCTCACTGCTGTGGCCTCTCCCGTTGCGGAGCACAGGCTCCGGACGCGCAGGCTCAGCGACCATGGCTCACGGGCCCAGCCGCTCCGCGGCATGTGGGATCTTCCCGGACCGGGGCACAAACCCATGTCCCCTGCATCGGCAGGCAGACTCTCAACCTCTGCGTCACCAGGGAAGCCCTTGCACCGGTTTTTAAATGTTCATGGTTGTCTACTCACCTTCATTTATTTTCACAAATATCAGTTTTATTTTATTTTATTTTATTTTATTTTTGGCCACGCCACACGGCATGTGGTATCTTAGTTCCCCGACCAGGGATCGAACCCACACCCGCTGCAGTGGAAGCGTGGAGTCTTAGCCACTGGACCAAGAGGGAAGTCCTCAATTTTCACAAATATCAATTTTAAGCCAAACTCTTCCCTCCCTTTTCAGAAATAAAAATTTTAGTAAATCAATGTATTAAAGTTCAAAGCTACCTCTTTTTCTAAGACTACCAAATCCTTCTGTTTTAACCAATTTAATATTTAAATCAAGTAATAAGTTGTTGGTAGACATTTTTATGATTCCTTATATCACAGAACTGTTTCTCTTTTTTATTTTCAATTATTTGTAACAAACACTATGGAACCCAGCACGTTGAATTAAAATGTTAATATTTTTCCATGTTTTCCATATTTTCTTCAGATTTTCTTCAAGAGACAAAACATCACAAGCATTTAAATCCTCTTTGTGTCCACTCCCACCTTTCACACCCCAAATTTTAGTGCTTTTTCCAGCTTTGATAAGAGGAAATCTCAACTATATCCAGACAGCTCTGGCTTGATGCCAGGATCTTTACCTACTCTTTTGCTTTCTTAGGTAGACATTGGAGCTCAAGCCAGACAAGGGCAGTTAGGACAAATTTGTATATGGTTGCTGTTTACTCCTTAGTGTAAAAGATGATCATAACTTAGCTTTAAACCTAAAGTCTTGATTAGCAGTGTGAGCTGATTGGCCCACTCTGTGGGGAGTAGCTTTGACATTAGCTGAGGGATGTGAATGTCCCTTGGTACCCTTGGTGATGGGTAACCTCAGTGCACAAAATAAAGGACAGCTTTAGTGTCCTGTGCGGGGCGGGGAACTATTGCCAGCTCCTGTAGTTTTTTTATATGTGACCTTGACCCTTGACTCCTGGTTCCTTCTGTGACACTAATGGGTAACCTGGCATTCCAAGAGAAATGGGCTCTTGCACTGCCATCATGTAGAGCACAGTCAGGCATTATGCCTAGATACATCTCATTCTTCTCTGGAACCCCCAGTGAAGGAGCCAGGAGGTTCAGGCAGTGAAAGAGGACAGGCAGCAGGCACAGCAACAGGGAGGGGGATGGGTCCTGGTACACTCCTCAGCTCATCCCAGGCCAGACTCAACCCCTGCCACTTTTCATCCAGAGGAAGCCCTGTGGAAATGGGAGTGTTTTTCACATGGCTCTGGTAAATCCAGGAGTGTCTTCTAGCATCAGTGTTAAAATAAAAACCTAGAACTAATGTCTGTATTTTCACCCTTTTTTTTTTTTCCTTTTCCTTAATAGGGTTCAAGCAAAACTCCCTGGAGTTGCAAAAAAAAAGGCAGAATAAGTACATGGAAACCAGAAATGCAACAGTCACTAAAACACCATTTAATAGTTATAATGTTGTTACTTGTACTATGAAGGAACCGTGCTCGGTGTCAGCTTGAGCCTGCATTCCAAGCTTTTTTTTTTTTTAATTTGGTGTTTTCTCCCCTCCTTTCCCTTTACCCTCAGTATCAAGCACAAGCATTGTTGGACTTAAAAAAGAACTGATATCTTAGAACCCAAAAGGATAAAGAAAGAATCAAATTAATAGGATAAATCAATACCTTAATGATGGTGGAGCTTTACCTGTAGCTAGAAAGGAGGGGAAAGATTGGAGGTAAAGGAGAAAATGGAAAATAAAACACATCTCTTGGGTTCTTCTATTCAAATTTCAAGGACTAGTCAGTCTTACATAGCTTTCCATCATAGTTTTGACCTTATTTTTAAGTTAAGAAATAATGATTAACTTATAAAGAAATTATCTGGGGACAAGAATGGGATTCTTTCCCTCTTTTTTGTTGTTGTTGTTTTGTTTTGTTTTTTGCAGCCCTGTGATCCCATCTTCCTGCCCCACAATGTGAGCAGCTACCCCTAATATTCTTCTTCTTCATTTAACGCTATAACTTTCAACTCTATGAATAACTTATAGTCGATAGTGATAATTCCTGATTCTCAGAATGCCATCCGATAACCAAGAATGCAGATGGAAAGTAGGATGAGAAGGAGTGCACAGGGGTGCTGCTGCGACTCCCGCTCACCCTTAGGAGAGGAAAGGCTCCGCCATGTGGGACTGTGGGGTCTGTGTCATCTCCTTCGGACACCAGTTCTGAGCTTTAGTTTGAGAGCTTATTCCTGAATGGGCTTTCCTCCCTCTTTCCTACCCTCAAGTTTAGTAAATATGGTTGTACTTTTCTTATTATAAAATAAATGTCTGTAACTGCTGTACACTGCTGTAAACTTGTTAGAGAAAAAAATTAATCTGCATGTGGGCTCCTCAGTTATTGAGTTATTGTAATCCTGTCTCAGTCCATGGTGGGGAGACATTCTCAAGAGGTGAACTACAGAAACACAAAGGCCTTTTTTCTCTTTTATCTTTTCCTCCTGCACGTGTTACATCTTTAACCTGTGCTCATCGTTTTCCCCTAAGGACCAAAGCTGAGCTGGCTTGAGAGGAGATTGTGTCTGTGGTTAAGAGATCACAGATTTGTGTAAGGAAGTGCATTTTGTGATTCATATGGAGTTTTAACTTGGAGGCTAGCTTATTGGGTGTGTGTTGTTTGAGGGTTCCTTTCATTTTCAGGCACATAAAATGTCTTGGCACCTCTACTGTGTGGTACAGGGTACCTTTTGAGAGTGTTGTCCAAGAAGCTTTAGGTAAGGGTGATCAGGCAGGGCCAGATTGTGTTGACAGGCTCCGTGCACAATTAAAAGACAACAAAACAGTTCACGTTGACATCAGATGGAGGGCGTTTGGGAATCTTTGATTCCCATTTGAGACTTATAAGTGTCTTCCTCCCTTTCCAACATGAAAATTCAGTAAATTTGAAAGAAAATCATCTGTGAGTTCCTTCAGGTTGTAACTCATAGTCGTGATAATCCAGAGGGAATAAGCACCGGTGACTTTAAAGGCTACAGTGTTTGACAGTCCCAAAGTAGTGCAGCTCTGTAGAAGGTAGTGGAAGGAAGTTTTCCTTCTACTTTGTTGAGGAAATTACTTAGGAACTTAGATGGGTAAAAGGTACCCTTGCCTTACTCCACTCTCTTATTTTCTTAGCCCCCTTTCCTTTTGAAATGTTTAACTGATTTCATGTTATAGTAGGGAACGCATTCTCCATCCCCATCCTTTGCCCTCCCAGGAAGTAAGTGTACTGATCATCTTTTTGGGCTTCCCCTCCAAAGGACCTTTTTCTGCAGTGGAAGCCTCCACACCTAGCTCTTTGTTTTGTTAGTGCTGTGTTTAGATTAATTTGGACAGATCTTTGTGCCACACAAGAATTTTTTGTTTTTTTAAGAAAAATCTATAGGTGAAAAATTACTAATGAAACTGTGTGTGCGTGTATGTGCGTGCAACATAAAAGTACAGTAGCGCCTAAGGAGCTTGAATCTTGGTTCCTGTAAAACTGCAAATTGATGTGGTATTAATAAAAATAATAATAATAAAAAAAGAACACAGTGACTGTGATGTCATTCTGCTAACTTTATTCTTTATACACAGTTTGGGTGAAGTAAGAACCAAACAAGGCTTCCACTGGCCCCCATCCCCACTCCACTTTTGAGGCTTTAAAAGAGAGACTAATAGTTGATACTGGTAATGATTTCCAAGACTGTAGAATTTCCATAGTAGAGCAAAACTGTGCATTTGGTTTCTGACAGAAAATAAGAGACCCTCTAAGAGATGACCTTAGGAAAAAGATGATGAGTGGAAGGGGGCCAGAGGGGTCTGTTGTCCCAGTTTACACCAACCTAGGAAGGTTCCCCCACCTGCAACATGAAGCAGCCTATAACTCAGTCACAATGTACTTAAAATGAGAGTCAATCACCATGGCAAATGGAAACTTTTCCATCGGGTTTTTGCTGAAAGAACTTGTCTCGGATTAGCTCTTTCCCAAGATGAAGGCTGCCATGACCCTTAAGCTGGATTTTAAAATTTTATTCAACATACCTCTTAGAAAACTTAGGCTGAAATTTTTAAAAAATAACTGATGCAAACAACTTCACAAATACGCATACAAATGTTCAAATAATATCACTAACATGGTATATAAATATGTATTCAGAGTAACATTTACATATTGGCCATAATAGCAAGCATACCATTAACAAAAATATTCATGAAGAAACTTCACCTGTTCATATCAGACTCCCAAGGCAAGGAGGCGGCACCTAGAGATGGGGACCACCTAATCTCCTGACTCATGAGGCCATAGCTGCAAAGTAGTAATCACTGCAGTGGCACTTTCTAGGTCATTGGTGCTCAGAACTTCAGCATGCCTCATGATCACTGGAGGGCTTTTCAAAACGGACTGCTGGGCTCCACCCCAGTTTCTGATCTACAAGTAGGGGCCCAAGAATTTGCCTTTCTACTAAGTTCCTAACGGGATGATGCTGTTCTGGTGGCCACTTTTGAGAACCAGTGGAGTGCTTGGGGCTGCTGCTTAATAAAGACATCCACTCCTGCCCTCCTAAGTCCCCTCCCTATCAAGGGAAAAACCATTCCCACCCTGCTCTCTGCCCTGGCTTACCTGAACTTCGGCAGAGGGCTTGGATGACTATAATAATTGCCCCAGTTTGCCTACTGTTTTTGAATAGGCAGAGTAGCAAAAGTGGCACAACACTCCTTCTGGATCTGAAAACAACGTGCATGACGGAAAATAAAAAAATGGCAGTATCCAACCTGGTGCCATCCATAATCCCTGTTCTGAAGCTTTTAATACTGTCTCAAAAAACCTGGAGGTTCAGACACTCTAGGAATTCACTTTTCAGTCAACTGGCAGCCCATGCAGTTATTTCCTGAACCCCTGGTGGCATCAACAACACACCACCAGAGCCTTGCCCAGTAGAGAGACCGTGGGCCAGGCGGCAGTCAGCCCTGCTTCGGGAGTTCTGATGGAGAAGGCTGCTGCTGGTGCCCTCCAGCTGAAGCCAGTGGTGGCAAGGCTGCCCTACAGAATATTCACTCGTTACAAGGAAGTGTGCTGTTCTTTGCCATCCCCAGGAGGCCACAACTGCACTGAGGGCCTGCAGCACCCAGCACAGGTCATCCTTCGGCAGGCCTAACGGTAAAAGAAATTTTAACTTACCAGAGATTGGGAGGCCGTGTAGTGTAGTGCAAAGAACACTGAATTGGGAGTTGAGATTTTTATTCTAGTCCTAGTACTATTCCTACCTGGTGTGCGATAATTTCAGTTTCCGGGCTTCATTTTACCTATCTGTGAAAGGGGTGGGGGCAGGTACTAGATCTCCAAGGTCCTTCCAACTCAGACAATCTTGAATTATATAAAAATGCTATAAAATCCGTGGTATAAAATTCAATTCCCAATCAGGAAGAGACAAGGGGACTGGGCCTGAGGCACTTGAACCTTGGGCTCTGGCCTGGGGGCACTGGGATGAGAGGAAAGGCTTCTTTGCTGTCTGCTTTCCCACCCCACAGAGGCAGCTCCTGGCCCCAGGTGCCAGGGCCCCTTCCCCTCCAGACCCAGCCCTGAAGTCCCAACCCGCTGACCTCCCCACTCTCAGGCTTTAAGACCAAAGGAACTGGCCCTATGTGAAGAGCAGACAGTGGGTGCCAGAGACTCCGAGGAGGGGCCCCGATGAGACACACATTCGTCTATGATGTTTGGGGTCCTCCCATCCGCGCCTCCTCGCACCTCCTCCCTTTAGGTCCTTCCTCCACCACCTCACAGCTTATCTCTGATACACGCATAATAAATAAGACATTTGCACATAAGGGTGACGGACAGCTCTCTTCCCGCCCCTCCCCCTCTCATATAAAAGCATTAAATACAGTTTCAAAATAAAATACAAAGAGCAAAAAGGGCCTGATCTTGGGGCCACCTGTTCTCCACAGGAGAATGAATCTACACATCCCTCTCGGACCTGCCTGGGAGATCGTGGGGCCCACTCCCGGCCCCTCAGGACCTGGCGCTGCCGCGGGGAAGAGAAACGAAGGCCGAGGCCCGGCCCCAGGCCCTGGGGGCTGAGAACGGGTGGCGCGTCCACCGCGTACAAAAGGGGACAGGAACAGAACGCCAACTGCCGGGACCTCCAGTGCCCCGGGCTCGGACTGACGGGCACTGAAGCGGGAGCGCCTGACTGAGCTCAGGGTAAACGGAGGCCTTCGGAGCAGGAGAGGAGCAAAGGAAAAAAGTGCTAATCCCTTTACAAGATCTCGGTGCGGGCGGCCGTGGTAGGGGGCGGGTGGGGCGGTCCTCGGAGAGCCCGCCCCTGAGGCAGGCACAGCAGGCGGGGCCCGGCCCAGCTCCACCCCCGCCCCGGGCAACCGCCCCGCCCGACCACCCGCGGTACTACGCGCCTTCACCGCGGGCTGGCGGGCTGGCTCCCCAACCCCGTTGCCTCTCCTCCCGAGGAAGGCCCTCGTCCGCAGTCCAGGCCCCGGAGCGGTCGAGCAAGCCAGTAACGACTGGGCAGCAGCCGCCCCGACCGGGGAGCCGTGCCTGCCGACATGCAGCTCTGAGAGCTGGACCCCCGGCCGTGAAAAGGGGTCGGTGCGTCCTTTCTGCCTCCCCCACCTACTTGGGGCCCTAATACTGACTGTCAGTGCCCCCGTCCCGGCCTGGCACAGGATCGCCTCGCGGGTGCGGCCGGGGCCCGGAAGCTCTCCGTGCAAACGCTGTGGCTTCTCAGGGACGTGAGGCCCTGAGCGGCGAGGGCCTGGGCTCCGGGTCCGAGAAGAGAGCGCGATTCCTGCGGCGCCCCGACTAGCCTGGGGAACTCTCTGGAACCGAGCGCAAGCCGGAGACCGCCACCCAATCCCGAATCTCCGCCCGGCCCGGCCAGCGGGGGGCAGCGGCAGCGGCCAGGGCCGCGGGAAGCTGGGGCTCCCAGCCGGACAGCCAGCCGGGCATGGCCCCTCGAGTGCGAGTCCCCTACGCCCGACACACGGCGCCCGCCTTGAGGTCCGCGCCGCCGTCGCGCGGCGCCGGGGCGGGCGGTCCAAAGCCCTCGTGGCCGTAGCAGCGTAGTGCCGCCTCCTCGTAGGCCTCCAGGATGGTCTGGCGCTCCTCGGGCGTGAAGTCCATGGAGAAGGGGTGCACCTGCAGAATGTGCCGTTTGATGGTGCTGACCTTGAGCGTGGCCAGCGCGCCCCCGCACACCATGCACACCAGGCCGCGCCGGCTGCCGTCGTAGTCCATCAGGTACTCGCCCCGCCAGCGCGGCTGGTAGTTCCGCCGCTGCTCTCGGCTGCGAGGAGGAGGCGGCGGGGGAGGCGGCGGCGGCGGCGGCGGCAGTGGTGGGAAAGCGAGTCCCCCGGGTTCTGGGCCGTCTTCATCGTCCTCCTCTTCCTCGGCGGGCCGCTCCGACGGTTCTCCAGGGGAATGCGGGACGTCGCCTAGGGCGGAACAAAGGACCGCACTGGAGCGTCTGGGCTTCGTAACCCCCCACCTTTGCCCTGTCCCACCCTCCCCTCTCCCCTTCGACCTTCCACTCTCCCCACCCCCCTCTACCCTGGCCCCTCTCCCTCTCCACCTGCTCTGGCCCTCCGCCAGCTCACCCCACCACTCCTCCTCCTCCTCTGGCTCCTCCTCCTCTTCCCCTCCCCCCTCCTCGGAGGCTGCGGCTGTGCTGGGGGCGGCAGGGTCCCTGGGGGACTCGGGGCAGGGCAGCCCCAAGGCCAGCAGGTGGGCGGCCTTCTCGCTCCACTCCTGGGCGATGAGGGCCCTGACTGGCCCGCTGAGGCGCGTGGAGCCCGGGTGGCGCTGGCGGATGTGCCGCTTGATGGTGCTCATCTTGAGCGAGGCCAGCGCGCCCCCGCACACCATGCACACCAGGCCGCGCCGGCCGCCGTCCAACTCCATGAGGTACTCCAGCCGCCAGCGCTCCTGGTAGTGGCGGCGGTGGTCGCGGCCCCGCGGAGACCGGCCCGGGATCCCCACCCTCTCGCCCTCCTCCAGCTCCTCCTCCTCTGCCGGCCCGGGCCTCTCAGGGACCCAGCCAGCCTCTTCCTTTACGTCTGGGGGGCTGAGATCCTGAGAGGAGGGGGCTCCAGCAGCGGGGGCCGAGTCCCGGCTCTTTCTGGTCAGGTCCTGGGGGACGAGGTCATCGTCTGTTGGGGAAGGGGTGAGGGAGAGGGGCTCAGCCTGCTGGCTGGGTTGCCCTTACCCACACAGAGGGGTCCCTTGCTCCTCTCCCCAGCCCTAAGCTAGAGGGCACAACCAGAGAGAGAGAGGGAGCGGGGAGTGTGTGCGTGTGTGTGGGGGGGGGATGAGTCCTCCCGTGTGTGTGTGTGTGTGTGTGTGTGTGTGCGTGTGTGTAGGGGGGGGAATGAGTCCTCCCGTGTGTGTGTGTGTGTGTGTGTGTGTGTGTAGGGGGGGAATGAGTCCTCCCGGGTGTGTGTGTGTGTGTGTGTGTGTGTAGGGGGGGAATGAGTCCTCCCGTGTGTGTGTGTGTGCGTGTGTGTGCGTGCGTGTGTGTGTAGGGGGGATGAGTCCTCCCGGGGTGTGTGTGTGTGTAAGGGGGGGATGAGTCCTCCCGGGGTGTGTGTGTGTGTGTGTGTGTAGTGGGGGGAATGAGTCCTCCCGGGGGTGTGTGTGTGTAGGGGGGGATGAGTCCCTCCCGGTTCTGGCCACAGACCTCACTTTGCAGCCCTTATATGAAGGGGTCCTGGCCCTGGGATGGGCCTCGCACCTGGTGGGGACTGGGTGAGCTCAGACAGTGCCTCGGGCTGGCCACCCCAGGCTTGCAGCAGGGCGCTGCGCTGGGGGCCGCTGAGCCCCAGGGAGCTGGGGTGCACCTCCAGCACGTGGGCACGGATGTCATCCAGGTGCAAGCTGGGTAGTGCCCGGCCACAGGCCATGCACACCAGCCGGTTCCCCCGCGGGTCATAGTCCATGAGACACTCTGCCCGGAACCAGTTCTGCAGGGACTCCTTCAGCCTCCGCTCCAGGCGCCGGGCACCCAGCCCCCTGCTGCCCCCAGCCCTCCGGGAGGCAGACAGGCGCCGACGCCGAGCCCGGGGTGCCCCTGAGCCCCCTCGCCGCTGGCGCCGGCCGCCCCCACCAGCTGGGGCTTTGCCTGAAAGGGTTGAAGGGAAGGAACTGAGATGCTGGCCCTCCGGGGGAGCCCCCGCCACCACAGCCAGGTCCTCCATCCATAAGCCTCTCCCTCACTCTGACTCTGAGCCCTCTGCCTAAGCTTTACCCTTCCCTTCCTCTCCCCTCAGGTCTTCACTCCTCCATCTCCTAATCCTCCTGAACACAAACCCTCAGCCCACCCGACTCCTCCCCCAGACCCACATTCTAGCCCCTTCCCTAGACTTCACTGTCAGTCATACCTTTCCAGTGCCCTCTGCTCCCAGACCTTCCCCAGCCTCTCTCCCCAGCCTCCACTCCCTGGATCCTTCTAAAACCACAGAATGTCAAAGCTGTCAGGGACGCTGGAGACCCCCTAATCCCACTGTCTCTCCCCCACTATTGTCCAATAAACAGACCTCACCCCAAAAAGGAGCAATAACTTGCTCCAGAAAACCAGCTAGTTGGCTAAGAAGCCCAGGCTGTCCCCACCTGGCCCCGTCCACCACCCAGGCCCTTGCTTCCCCATGTCCTACATTACCTGGGCCCTTGGGAGGGCAAGCCTGGAGGCCGGCCCCTTCCTCCTCCTCTTCCTCCTCTTCCTCCTCCTCCTCCTCAGCCCCCTGGGCCCCTAGGCCCTCAGCCTCTCCACAGGCCCCCAGCCCCAAGTGGGCATCCCAGCTGTTGCTGATGACTTCCTTCTCCCGGGGACTCCAATGCAGGGAGTAGGGGTGCTTTTGGCGGATGTGTCGCTTGATGGTGCTGAGCTTGAGAGTGGCCAGGGAGCTGCCGCACACCATGCACACCATGCCGTGACGGGCAGGGTTGAAGTCCATTAGGTACTCCAGCCGCCAGTGGTCGTGGTAGTAGCGCCGGTGGTCACGGCCAGGGATGCGGCTCTTTCCAGGCCTCGAGGCCCGGGCCTCACAGTGGTCTGAGTATTTCCTGCCTGAGGATGCTGGTCCCCTGGCCCTGGAGGAGGGCAGGGGGGCACTCCCCCAGGTCCCCAAGGCACCCCCTTCCAGCTGAAGATCTTGCCCTGAAGAGGGGGAAAGGGAGACAGTTTTTCAATCTCCGATTTCTAGGGAAAGAACCTAGGGCTTCGATTTTGCGAGAAGGGAGGTGGGAGAGAGGTCATTCAGGGGCAGGAAAGGGATGGCAACAGCAATAAAAGGGAGGTGGTAGAGCAGGGCGTCAAAACATTGGTCCTTTACAAAGAGCAAGACCCCTTTGAGAGAGAATCAAGAACAAAAGAATGCAGGGCACAGCTCTGACTTTTTAAAAAATAAGGTGAAGGCCAAAGAGGCAGCAGGCTCTGCAAGGCACCCTTTTTGGACGAGAGCTGTAGGGGTACAGCCAGCAGAGCAGCATGCCCTGGCGGTTACAGCCGCAGCAGGGTGAGAAGAACAAAGGGGGCATCTGTCTGCATCCAGGGCTGCACACGGGACCCACTGCCCAAGGCCCCAGCCAGGAGGGCCCCACCCAAAGATGATCTTCTCCCTCTTTCCAATAATGCCTCAAATACACCCTCCTGAGAATCCTATTTTAAAGGGCACTAAGCATTGTCAGTTCCCCAAATTTAGAGACCCACAGGAGGGATCCCCATGACAAAGCTGTCAGCACCTCCAGAGAAAGGAGTTTTTAGGACTCTGACTTTCCTAGAGTCTGGGAGAGCCGATGACTGAAAGGGAATGACGGCAGGAGGGCCACCAGAGTGGCTACTGAAGACTCTGCAGCAGGGAGTGGCCACCACCCACTGGAGTCCATTAAGTCTTTCTGGGGATTTATTTTTTGCTCTGGCCGGGAGCCGGCCACTGCCCAGCAATCAGAGGGCAGTCAGTGGAGAGGCCACCAACCCAGTGGTGTTCCCTTTTGCCAAATAGAGACACTGAGCAGTCCCCCACTTTCCCTACAGTTTGGACCTTATTTTATTTAGAAAAGGGTCCCCTGGACAAATAGGCTGAATAGACAGGTGTGGTCATTCTCCCAGTGGAGAATCCCCCGGTCTGGGAAACAAAAGGCAGGATCAGAGAGGGCTCCTGTCATCACTGTTTTTGTTTGGTTTTGGTGTAAGCAGATCCAAAGAAAAAGAAAACACTAGTTTCAGAGTCAGAAACCTGGGTTCGACTCCTGGCTTCACTGGTAACTTGCTCTGTGACCTCTGACAGGTCATGTCCGCTCTCTGGGCCTAAGCGTCTTTGTCTGCAAAGGCACTGGAGAGCTAGCTGGTCTCCGAGCATCCTTCCAGCGCTGGATGTTAGTCTAAGGTGGACTGGCGCTTTAAGAGCCGAAAAAAGGGGAGGAGCTGGGATTCTTTAAAAACAAAAGGGGATGGGGAATTTCTGGGAGGGGAGCTCGGGGATTAGGGCTGAGTCTCCCTAGCCTGGACACTAGCTTCATGGGTCTTAAGGCGTTGACCCTGAAGCAGAGGGATGAAGAAAAACAGTCTCCTCTGAGAGCAAACGAAGAGGACTGGCTGGTCCCCCATAGCTGACAAATTGTGGCAAAATTTCTGAAAAGAAGGGAGGGGATAACGCGCGGACAGGAGTGGGTGTATGCCTTTGTGGGCGAGCCCATCCCTTTAAGAACTGCCCGCCGTGGGGAAGGTACTGGTAGGTCCCCAAGAGGCGCAAGCCGTGCTCTTTCCCAGGGAGAACGTAGGGGAAAAGAAAAAGGGTTCCTTTCTCTAGGCAAGGCCACAGAGGAGAGGGCAGCCCAACTTAAAGCAGCGGAGTCCCAGCTCAGTTCCTCTGGTGGGAAGCCCGGAAAGGGACCAAAGGTCTGGGCAGACTTTTAAGAGACAGCCGGATAAGGGAGACCACCTGGGAGTCTGAAAGAGAAAGGGGCGGGGGCCGCAAGTCCAAGAGCCTAGAGCGCGAGCCCCGCGGCGCCTGGCCAGGCCCTCTGGGGCCCCTCCAGCTTGGCCTCCAAGGCGGGGGCCGCGGGGCCCTTTAAGGGGGAGGGGATCCGCCCGAGCCCCGCGGGCCAACCCCGGGAGCTGGGCGGGGGGCTCCTCCGCTGGCCCTGCAGTCGCCATCCGCGCCCGCCAGGTGGCGCCCCCGGCCGCCCTGCCCGCGTCCCCCCCTTTGTTCGGCGGAGGAGAGGGGCCCGGAGCCCGGAGCCGCAGCCCTCCCCTCCCCCATGCCGGGGCCCCCGCCCGAGCCGCCGGCCCCAGCCAACTCTTACCGCCGTCGTCCTCCTCGGGCTCCGCGCCGCCGCTCGATCCGGCGGGCGGCAGCCGTCGGCCCCGTGCCGAGGCCGCTGCTGGCCCGGGGCCGCCCCTGCCGCCGCCGCTCCGGCTCCGGTGGTCCCCGCCAGGCTCCATGCGCTGCGCTGCGGAGCGGGGCCCCGGGGCGGCAGGGCGCGGGGCCGCGGGGCCGGCGGCGGCCCGCGCGCGGCGCTCGGTGCGCGGGGCCCCGGAGCGCGGGGCGCATGCACTGGGCGGCCGGCCGCACGGACGGCTGACTGCTAGCTCGGCGGCGCGGGCTGGACCGGGGTGGGGATTCCTGTCTGGGGCCCCTGGGGCTCCTTTAAGGGCTCCTGGGTAAATTTAAAGGGGCCGCGCGCTATTTCCTCCTGCCAGCTCGCGGGGGGCTGGGGGGAGAGGCAAGAGGCGACCAGCCCGACCAAGGCTCCGCAACCTTCGCCCGCCGCGGACGTTAGGAGCACGGACCTCGCCGTCCTCGCGGGCCCGCGCCGCCGCCTCCGGGGCTCGGGTCCCGGCTCCTGAAGGGTCACCGAGGCGGCCAGGGGCGCCGCGTCCGTTGCGACGCGCTTCCACCCAAGCTCGGCTCGCAGCCACTGCCCCCTCGGGGCATCTAAGCGCCCGGCTCCCCGCACCGGCGTTGGCAAGGGGGTCGCCCGGTGGGGAGGCCCCGGTCCCTGCCAGGGACTGCCTCCTCCCGCGCGAGCTAGGCGCGGGCCCCAGAGCGGACACGACTGGCAGGGGCCCCAGATGGCCGCGTCCCCGCAGAGAGGGTGGAGCCGCGGGGGCGGCCGCGCCCCCTCCCGCGGGAGCCGCCCGGGAGCGCTGGGAGCTCGGGCTTCAGCATTGGAGGGCGGACGGGCCAAGCTCCCCCGGAGCTGGCCGGGGCGGGGACCGCGGCCGCGGAGACTCAGGCCGAGGAGAGGGGGCGCGCAGTAGACCGCGGAGAGCGGGCTGCGCCGGGGCCCGACGCTGCCGGGCGGAGGTGGCCCCAGGATGGAAGCCGAGAGGGGAGGGCGTGCGCCGCCGTGACTCAGGCTTCTGCCCCCGCAGGCCTGGGGGTGCGACACGAGGTCCTAGACGCGGTCCTGGACCCTCTGCCCCGCACGAGGAAGGGAAGAACGCTGTCCCCGGGCGGGGAGTCGGGCACCTGGGGACCCGCGCCACCACGGCTGGGAAGCTCTGGGGCGGACCCTGGTTGCGAGCCCCGGGATGCCTCGGAAGCCCCAGGTCCCAAGAAGCGGAGAGAAGGAACCTGGAGAAGCAGCTAGGGGCACGGCAGCCTGGGGTCCTTCCTCGAGGACCGGCTGGAGAAGCAGGTGCTTTCTGTGCCTGTGGTTGGTCACCCACAACAAAGGCGATTCCTAGAGATCCAAATTACAGGGTGCGGGAGGCCATACAGGGTCTCATTATTTAGAGGTGGGTTTTATTCTCTTCTTCGGGGAGGTGCCCAGCAACCCGTTAAAGAAGTCACTCTTGACACATTGATTTGCTCACTCTACACCTATTGTGTGCCAGCATGCTCCCAGGCGCTGGGCAGACAGCAGTGAGCAAGATGCGCAAGTCTGATACTGTTTCTGACTTAGCACCCACAGCTTATAAAAAGGAAACGATTCCAGTCCTTGGGGAGCCATGGGAAATATTAAATTACTTGGGACACAGGAAGCCTGCTTCCTAAGTGTTCGTGAAGAGGGACCAGGAACTAAAATTTTTGAAGTGTCTAAAGGTGTCTGTCCCATTGGAGATGTTGTCCCATCACTTCCTCAGTCCCCATGAGGGCCTGCGAGAGACATCACCCTGGGTAAACAGAGTCTCCGTCCTACAGCTCTGCTCTCTCCACTACTGGCCTTGCTGCACTCCACCCACTTGGGTGCCCACCAGGGGCCCTGGTGCTGATGTGGTGCCAGATGGGACCATGAGATGGGGGATTCCCTTATTCATATGTCCTTCACCTATGCCCGGCCAGGGACACAAAAGGAAAATAAGACACAGACCTGGCCTTCACATGTTCCTAAGTATGTTTTTTAAACAATTACAAAGACAACCCATGTTCAGAGCTGGCCACTGAGACACTTTTGGTAAATGTCCTTCCGGTTCTTTTTCTCTGTGTATAAATAGGATAATTTTGCTTGTTACCAACAAAAAGGTATCGACACCACCTAGAGCCATTTTTAACAACCTCTGGCTCCTCTCCTTGCTCACATCCTGCGTAGATTCAGGACCCGCTCCAAGCTCCACAGGTCCAAGGCATCTTCCACTCACCATCTGATCCTCACAGCCACCCTACAAAGATGAGGCTTTGCTTTGCAGATGAAGAAACGGAGACTCAGAGTCAAGAGTCTCACTCAAGTCCATTCATTCATTTACTTATCCACTTATTCAGAAAGCATTGACTGAGCCAGTCCTGAGTATGTAGCACTGGGCTGGGGATACAGAGGTTTAAAGATTATATAGCACAGCCCTGGGAGGTCCCATTCCCCACTTCCTAGGAACTCTCAGTCTACTGGGTGGACAATGGCAGCCAGGGTCACATTAAGACTTTTCATGGGTCCTAGGTACTTTTGCCTCCATGGGCATCTTCCTCTAAAAAAAAAGAAAGAAAAAGGAAAAAGGAAAAGAAAAATGATTTAATGGATTTTTATGGGCCCTACAATTTTTTTTTTTCTGATGTGAGAAAAAATAACACATTTTCTTTGACCCTTAAAGTTCTTTTTTTCTTCTGATTTTTAAATAAGTTAAAATATTTTCATGAGCCCCTAAGATTATCAAGGGCTCTAGGCACTGTGCTCCCGGGGCCCAATGTCTAGCCAGCCTTGATTGCAATACAGGGTGACAAGTGCCAGGGGAGAGGCTACCCAACCAACTGGGGAAGACTTCTTAGGGAAGGTATGGCTTGAGCCAAGTCTTCAAAGGCCAGGAGGTATTGCCAGGATGAGAAATAGAGGCAGGGAAGCTCTGGGGTGAAGGAAGATTTCCGGTGGGAGAGGCGGAAAAGGAAATGGAAAGAGCAGGGACAAGAGTCTCGGGTGCCTTTGCTGAGAGTCCGTGTTTGTCCCAGAGGCCCAGGGAGTGCCTGGAGCCAGTGTGCAGGGCAGTCAGCAGGCAGCCCTGAGAACACAAGGGAGGAGGGCGAGAAGAGAGAGAAAGACTGAACACAGTTGGAGCCATCCACGCCAGCCACAGAAAGGCTGTAAGGCAGCAGCTACAGGGTGGATGGAGAGGAAGCCAAAGATTTGAGCAGGGTCCCAGCACATTGTGGTGCCATCTTCACTGCACACAGAGACACTGGAGGGGGGTGTGAAATGCCACCTGTGCCCCCAGCTGAGCCAGAAGGAAGGTGCACCTCTTCTCACCTACAAGCTATTTGTTAGCCAAGCGTGTACCTGAAAGCTGCCTCCACCTAGAGCGAGCATCTTTTCCTATTTCACTAGCACAGAGAAGCACCCCACCCTTTTTAAAATGAATGTGATTTTAAAAAATATTTATTTATTGTATTGTTTATTTTGGCTGCGCTGGGTCTTAGTCGCGGCACGCGGGATCTTCGTTGTGGCATGAAGGATCCTTCGTGGCGGCATGCGGGATCTTTAGTTGTGGCATGTGGGCTTCTTAGTTGCAGCATGCGTGCGGGATCTAGTTCCCCGACCAGGGATGGAACCCGAGCCCCCTGCATTGGGAGCGTGGAGTCTTGCCCACTGGACCACCAGGGAAGTCCCCAGAGAGGGCCCTTTTAACTAATTTCTAACAAAGGCCCTGTAGATGCCAGCAGTGGTCCTAGATTGAGCTATATTACGAGGGTAGAACCTACAGGACGTGGCGACTGATGGAATGTGATGGCAAGAGAAAAGCCTGGCTAACGCCCAGCGTCTGCACTGGAAGGGCAGGGATAGAAAAAGAAAGACAGATTTGGGGGCGGAGACAGAATGAGGTCACAAGTGGAGACCTTGGAGCCTGTATGGAAGCCAGAACTCCTCGTTTTTTGCACCAGGCCACTTCCCCTCCATTCTCTGACACACATGCTTAGGCCACCATCTGTGGTCCTCAGCCGGCAGCACCGCAGGCTCCTTAGGGTGGCTGGTCCCAGCCTGCAAGAGCCACAGTCTCTCGGGGCAGAATCGGACTGTCTTTCCAGGGCCTCAGTGGCTCCTCTGGAGTCCCGTTGAAGGAAGGGCCTCCCTAGTGACTAGAAGGGGGTACTGTGAAGAGCGTTCCTAAAGGAAGATTTTCAGGCCGTAAATAACATCCACCTCACTAGACCCAAATTTGCCACAAATTCTAGATTCTACTTTTCGAAATGTCTCAGAACTATAAAACGGGTTCAGAAAAGTGGGTTTTCAGTGTTCTCTAGAGGGCAGACCTAAACCCTTTCAAAGAACAAAAGTCAATGGGTCATACAGCCTATGAATGTCAAAGGGACTTTCCATGTAGACTGTACATTAAATCATCCCTTGTAAAACTCCAAAGGAATTTCAAACCTAAAGATTATCTCCAGGTGTAAGGTAAACTTCAAACTTTATATGTGCGTGTTGAGGGGAGAGAGGGGGGAGGAATTTCAACCCCAGGCACTCAAATTTGCAAATAAAACAGCCAATGATGTCTCTGTTTTTAGAGAAGAGAAAACTGGCAAAAGCTGTTTCCCAATGTTGCTTAGTCGAGTGTTCATTGCAGGTGAAGAGGATGTGACATATCCCAAGAGGGAGAGTCACAGGTGAGAAAGGAAGTAACTTGTCCAAAACACAGCTAGTAATTGGTGAAAAGAAGACTTAAACTCCAGCCTCCCGGTCTCTAAAGCCCTGACACTTAAAAACACTTTTTTTAATTATAAAATATTTCAAACATACAGAAAAAAATATATAAGTACCTATGTACATATTCTCATACCTCCCAGCTTTAACAACTGTAAACATTTTGATGTATCTGCTACATAGCATTTTTTAAGAAAAAATATCACAGAGACAGCTGAAGCTCCGAGGCAAGCCTTCCTGCTCCACCTCCTTCCTCCCTGCCCAAGTTCACCCTTCCTGAAGCTGGTGCCTGTCCCTCCCATACAAGTTGCAGTACTTTCACTGCCCACGTATTCATAAACAATATAAATCAATGACTTACATGTTTTTAAGCTTTAACTAAGTAGAATTACTCCATACTTATCATTCTGGAACTTTCAAAGTTTCTTGCACTTACCCACACTACACAGTTTATTCTCAAACACATTCATTTATTCATTCATTCTTTCTTTCAACTCTTGTTTATTGAATGTTTGTTACAGATCTCACCACTGAGGTTGACTCACAGATGAAAACCCTAGGTCTCACATTCTGATTTCTGATTCTGATTCTGGAGGAGTTGGTCCAACGAAACATTCTTTTATTTGTTTTTAAGGTTAAAAATTTCTTGTTTTTATACAGTGTTTAAAGGTTACTTTCCATGTATAGTTATTACAAAATATTGGCTATGTTCCCTGTGTTATACAATACATCCTTGAGCCTGTCTTACAACCCAATAGTTTGTACCTCCCACTCCCCCCACCCCCAGTGAAACATTCTTAATGCCCAGGCTGTATAACTATTTATTGGGGTGACGTGATCACTCAGAAAATACAGGATAGCATTCGTGTTCTTACCTGTTGGTGCCGAAGGAAGAATAACTCTAAGGACCATGGCTCAAGTGGCTTGAGTTACCACTAGTGCAGAAAACCATAGATGCATCAGAAGGTCCTCAGAACCAGCCTCAGATGCTGGCCTGCTGCTGGGTCCCCAGCTCCTCATTGTGGGGATGTCTTCAAGATGGTCTCAGTGTCCTACCCTCCTGATCTGGCTTATAAACATTTGAGGATGTTAGTCTTCCCTCTACTTCACCCCACTAAGGAGAGACAAGTCTCATAATGGTCCAACTCCCTGACCCGGCCCTGAGCAGAAACAGGGAACAAGAAGTAACTGAGGGACTTCTCTGGTGGCACAGTGCAGTGGTTAAGAATCCGCCTGCCAAGGCAGGGGACACGGGTTCAAGCCCTGGTCGGGGAAGATCCCACATGCCGCAGAGCAACTAAGCCCGTGCACCGTAACTACTGAGCCTGTGCTCTAGAGACCTCAAGCCACAAGTACTGCAGCCCACGTGCCTAGAGCCTGTGCCCCGCAACAAAGAGAAGCCACAGCAGTGAGAAGCCCACACACTGCCACAAAGAGTAGCCCCTGCTCTCCGCAACTGAAGAAAGTCCACGCGCAGCAACGAAGACCGAACGCAGCCAAAAACTAAAAAAAAAAAAAAAAAAAAAAAAAGAAGTAACTGACCAGCAAGGCCTTCATCCCTGTCCCTCTTTAAATGTGTCAAAACCAGACATGTGGGAAACTTCCCTGGTGGTCCAGTGGCTAAGAATCCGCCTTCCAATACAGGGGATGCAGGTTCGATCCCTGGTCAGGGAACTAAGATCCCACATGCCGCGGGGCAACTAAGCCTGCCACAACTACTGAGCCCACGTGCCACGACTAGAGAGAAGCCTGCGCGTTACAATGAAGAGCCCCCCTCACCACAATGAAAGATCCCATGTGCCGCAACTAAGACCCGACGCAGCCAAAAATAAATAAATATTTGCTTTATAAAATGCTTCTTTATAAAAAACAAACATCAGACATGTGGGATTTCTTTGTCCCTTTTCTATAACCTGTTATCCAACACAGAACATTCCAGTGGTTACTTAATGTTTCATTAATCCTGTCTCAGTATGAGTCAGCACACTTTTATTGGTAAATGATGGAAAACACAACTTAAATTGGTTCAATATTTTTTTTTAAGGTGGGGAGAGGGTGTATTTGTTCATGGGACTGAAAACTACAGAAGAGCTGTCTTCAGACGTGACTTGACCCAAGGCTCAGTAGAGTCACCATGATCTTAGTGTCTCTCTGTCTCTCCCTCTCTTTGTTTTTATTTTTTTATTTTTTTTAAACATTTATTTATTTATTTGGCTGCACCGGGTCTTAGTTGCAGCATGCAGGATCTTCACTGCGGCATGCGAGTTCTTAGTTGTGGCATGTGGAATCTAGTCCCCTGACCAGGGATTGAACCTGGGCCCCCTGCATTGGGAGCACAGAGTCTTAACCACTGGACCACCAGGGAAGTCCCTCTCTCTTTGTTTTTACCCTGCTTCCCTGGTTCCCTTTCGGACAAGTCTTTCAAATGATGGCCCCTAGCAGTTCCAGAGCTGTTACTTCGCCATTTCAAGGCCCTCAGAAAAGAAAGATCTTCCTTTCTCCAGCAATGTGAACAAAATCCCAGGTCTAACTCTCATTGGCCTGAATTGGATCACATGCTTAATCACATGTTTATCCCTCAACCCATCACTGTGGCCAAACACATGGGATGTGCCACCTCCCTGTACCTGGGGTCAGGTGCCCTTTCCGGGAGGAGTCAGCATGTGGACTGAGAAGGGTGGATGCTATAAGGAAAAACCATATGAAGTTAACAAAAGAAGGGATGCTGAATGGCAGAAACAAGATGTCTAGTCACTCATGTTGAGAATATATTGTCATTCCAGCTACTAACAAGACACTAGTAATACAGGGGCAAGGCACATTTGGGGGGTCATCTCTCCTATTCTATCTGTCACAATCCTGCAGGAGCTGGCTGTCCTCTGGCTCTCTGCCCAGCTCACCCCTCCCCACCCAGAGTGGGAGCCCCCAGCAGCCATCTTTCCTCCATACATTCCAGCTTAAGGGCCTAGAGGTGACTGTCCAGTGGAAGTGTCACCCTGACCCATGCAAAGCCAATCAGATCCTCTCTCCTGACACTTTTCGGGATTTCACAGACAGCTAGATGATGTCTGAGGGTGGGTGGGTGAAGCTGCATCGATCAGGACCAGGCCTCTCCCACTATGCGGAACAGAGTGAGGAGACCCAGACTGTGGAAAGGGGAAAAGGTGCTGCCTGCCCTTCCTGCTTCCAAGCCCTGAAGAGGCCTCATTACACGCATACCTGGGTCCCCTGGGATACATCCCCTTTTTCATTTCCTTAAATTAATCTCTGATTCTTGCAACAAAAAGCTCCTACTATGTGCCAGCAGTGACTGTAAGACATAGCCCTTCCCCTCACAAAGTTACAGGGTCTTATAATTCAATAAGAAAAACTCATCATACACTTAAAAAAAAAAAAAAGGTCAAAGGCTAAAAATAGGCAGTTCACAGTCCAGGAACGACAGGTGGCCAGCAAAGTAGCTCAACTTTACTTGTATTCAGGAAACTGCTGATTAAACAGCAAGATATTGTTGGTCACCCAATTGACTGGCAAAGATTTTAAAGTTTGAAACTATCAGGAATGGGGAGGGCATGAGGAAAGGGGGACACACAGCTGGGAATGTGTCAACTACTAGGGCCAATTTGTTTTTGTTTTTTAAATTTATTTATTTATTTATTTATTTTTGGCTGCACTGGGTCCTCACTGCTGCGCGCGGGTGCGGGATTTCTCTAGTTGTGGCAAGCGGGGGCTACTCTGTTGCAGAGCACAGGCTCTAGGCGTGCGGGCTTCAGTTGTGGCACGCGGGCTCGATAGTTGTGGCTCGCATGCTCTAGAGGGCAGGCTCAGTAGCTGTGGCGCACTGGCTTAGTTGCTCCGCGGCATGTGGGATCTTCCCGGACCAGGGCTCGAACCCGCGTCACCTGCACGGGCAAGCAGATTCTTAACCACTGTGCCACCAGGGAAGCCCCACTAGGGCCACTTCGGAAAGCAATTTAACCAAATCTATTGAAATCTAAAAATGCACAGACTCCTAAAGGCAATGTGGTATCCTGGATTGGATCCTGAAACAGATAAAGGACATTAGTGGAAAAGCTAGTGTTATGGACTGAATTGTGTCCCCTCCTAAATTCATATGTTGAAGACTTAACCCCCAATGTGACTGTATTTGGAGACGGCCTTTAGAGTGGTAATTAGGTTAAATGAGATCATAAGGATGGGGTCCTAATTCCATAACACTACTGTCCTTCTAAGAGGAAGAGACACCAAAGAGCTCTCTCTCTCTCCCCATGCAGGTATGCACAGAAGAAAAGCCATGTGAGGACACAGGGAGAAGGTGACCATCTGCAAGCCAAAGAGAGAGGCCTCATAAGACAACCCTGTTGGCGCCTTGATCTTGAACTTCCAGCCTTCAGAACTGTGAGAAAATAAATTTATGTTGTTTAAGTCACCCAGTCTGTGATATTCTATTATAGCAGCCTGAGAAGACTAATACAACTAATGAAATCCAAATAAAGTCTAGAGTTTAGTTCACAGTAATATGCAAAAGTTGGTTTCTTAGTCTTGACAAATGTACCGTGATAATGTAAGATGATAACGTTAGAGGAAACTGGGTGAGGGAAATATGGGAGCTCTCAGTACTCTTTGCAACTTTTCTATAAATCTAAATTTATTCCAAAATTTTAAAAAGTTTATTTGCAAAATGCACATACCCTCTGATCCAGCGATTCTACACTAGAGAAACGTACATGTACAAGATACATGTACATGTATGGATAAAGGGTGTTCCTTGCATGTCAGGTAATGACAACCCAGGAATTACCTAACTGTCCTTCAGTAGGAAAAGAGCTGAATAAGCCAGAGAATGTTCATGCTATAAATACTATATGGCAGTAAAAAAGAATGTGGTAGAGCTATGTGTATTAAAGTGATAAAAGTAAGATGCAGAAGGATTTAAGTTATTCAATAAAATACTATCATGAGAAAAAGAGGAAGAGTTGCGGGGTGATGGAGCAGCTTGGAGGCTGCTGGGGCTTTCAGGTGGGTGGACACCTCTGCCCCGTTGGCCACTTGGTGCCCACTGCCCCTTGGGCATGTCTCCTCCTTCCTGTTTCTCTGTCTTCTTTCTTCCCCTTAACTGTTCACTAAAAACAGTCATTGTATTTCATTAGGTTATATTTGCCCAATTCTTAGGGAAAGACAAGCCCTTTTCTGATTATCTTCCCACTTATTCATGCAATATATCCACAATTACTATTTCTTGTATGTGGCCTTCAGGAAGTTCTGTGAAACAGCAGCCCTGAAATGTCATGTTCTCTATAATCAAGGACTGGCCCAGTGTGCAAAGCTGGCAGCAGTGCAGGGATAATAGAAGCTGCTGCCTGAACTATTGGGACATTTACATCCTTTGGGGGGTCCTATCGGTTTTATAATGTTGGGGAATGTGAATGGTCCCCAACATTCCATGTCCAATCACACAAATGCCTTTATATTCTAACTCCTGAGTGTCTCTCCCCTGCTGACCGAACTTTCAGAGCCTGTTGTTAAAAGGTATTGAGGTGGACTTCCCTCGTGGCGCAGCGGTTAAGAATCTGCCTGCCAATGCAGGGGACACGGGTTTGAGCCCTGGTCCGGTAAGAACCCACATGCTGTGGAGCAGCTAAGCCCATGCGCCACAACTACTGAGCCTGCACTCTAGAGCCCACGAATCACAACTACTGAGCCCACGTGCCACAACTACTGAAGCCACACACCTAGAGCCCGTGCTCTGCAACAAGAGAAGCCCCCGCAATGAGAAGCCCGCACACAGCAACGAAGAGTAGCCCTCGCTCGCCGCGACTAGAGAAAGCCCACACGCGGCAACGAAGACCCAATGCAGCCAAAAATAAATAAATGAATGAACAAAAATTAAAAAAAAAAAAGATACTGAGGCACATTAAAATTTTAGGAATTTATTTGAGAAAGAATCCATCCAGGGCTTCCCTGGTGGCGCGGTAGTTGAGAGTCCGCCTGCCGATGCAGGGAACACGGGTTCGTGCCCCGGTCCGGGAAGATCCCACATGCCGCGGAGCAGCTGGGCCCGTGAGCCATGGCCGCTGAGCCTGCGCGTCCGGAGCCTGTGCTCCGCAACGGGAGAGGCCACAACAGTGAGAGGCCCGCGTACCGCAAAAAAAAAAAAAAAAAAAAAGAATCCATCCAAATTGGTCATCATCAAATGGGAAGTGGTTAGCACTCCGCAGATGGGAGCTGAGGAAAATCTTTTATAGAGAAAATGTGGAAGCAAAGTAAGGAAATTACTGATTGACTATAGCTTCAACGCTATTTGGCTGTTAATGATTGGTTGTTAGGTTTTGCTTTCATAACCTCGAGGTATTTACAGGTTAACAGTTTGGTTTGCTTACGTAGGTGCGGAGGCACTAGAGCCACCTCAGTCTAATGGTCTCTTTGTTTAATTTAACAATTCTCCCTTTTGATCATCTGGAGGATGAACAAAAGTTTAGTATTAGCCCCATTCTCAGTCACTATGAGAGTTAAATTGCTCTTATCAGGTTATGATGTCAGATCCATAGAAGAATTGCTTTTGCTGTTTATCCCATTGTACATCTTGTTTCTGTTTCTCCAAGCACAGTGAGACCATCTGATTTGCTGCTGATGGCTGCAAACATGCATTTGAGATCTTTGAGGCAACACAACCCACCAGGGAGACTGCAATGATGACTCCTGGGGGATAATACCAAAAGACTGAAGTACACTCCTTAGCCAGGCAGGGCCCCCATAAACCAAAACAGTTGGTATCAAGTAAATCAAAGAATGTACCTGATGTGGTACCAATCTGTTTTAGCCAAGTAGCTTGTTTGTTAATTTCTTGTATTTGAGTTTTTACAACACCAGAGGTGTTAATTCAGGTACAGCAGGAGGTGTTAGCTATGGCACAGACCCCTTGTTCAGCCAACAAATAATCTAAAGCAATTTTACTATCTAAAACCACCTTAGCTAGAGAGCCTAGGTACTTTTGTTGTGCAGCCAAGGCCTTAGCAGTAGACTCAGCTATGGCTGCCAGAGTTAAGAATAAGTTTCTAAACATATGTTTGTTTATACTAACTCCAAGCCAAGGAAGTAGGGACCATCCAAATGATGCCCATCCAGAGGTGTTAACATCTGCTGACAAACTTCTTTTTGCTCCATAGTATAAATTCAAGGGAGTGGCCAACGTTGAGTTTCTGAGGTATTATGAAGGGACAATGGAACACTAAATGCAGCAAGAGCACAGTGCCCTGGGACTTCCCTGGTGGTCCAGTGGTAAAGAGTCCGCCTTCTGATGCAGGGGACACAGGTTTGATCCCTGGTCAGGGAACTAAGATCCCACATGCCGCGGGGCAGCTAAGCCCATGCGCCACAACTAGAAAACCCACATGCCACAACTAGAGAGAAGCCCGCGCACCACAGCTAGAGAGAAGCCTGTGCGCCCCAACAAAAGATCCCGCATGCTGCAGCTAAGACCTGACGCAGCCAAAAATAAAAATAAATTAAAAAAAGAGCACAGTGCCCTTTCATCCTCCAGCTGTCAAGACAATGAGTTGCTCAAGCATAGAGGCCAGTACCAAAACTTCCACATATAAAGCCATAGCCGGGAAGTGCACATAGGGCTCCCTCATAAGTATTAGTATCTGTGGGCTCATTGGTTGGTACAGAGGTGTTAGCATCATCCTACCAAGACCCAACATACTGAAAGACCACCTAAATATATGGGCCTGTCAGCAAGCCTATAAATGGTCTGATTTACATTGGCTGCTCTGCAGTGTTTTTTATATATATATATATTGAGTGAATCTCATTTTCCCATCCCAGGGTTGGATTAAATTGAAGCAAGGAATGGGGATATGTAGATTTAGTATTTTTACCTTTATAAAAGGGAGCTGCCGAACAATTTAGGCACACAGTGGCATTGGGGATTTCAGTGAAATTACTTGTAGGGTAAACTAAAGGGTCTCTCCCTTCATGTACTGATTTTGGTTTAGCATGACAAATCCAGCAGTTAGTTAAGTTTCCTGCAGTAGCTATTGTTTGTGAAATCCTAATTATAATGTTATCTTTCCATGCATTAATGAAGAGAAAAAGCAGAGAGCAAGTAGGTGAAAGGGATAAAGATTTCATATTGGAGATAAAGATCTTGATCTGTGATCTTGAGCGAGCTGTCCACCTCAAGATGTCATTTGTTTCTGGGGAGGAATCTCCCAATTTTAACTTTAGATTTCCGGCTAGTATGCAGTTCCAAGAGTTTGGAGGAGCCCTTTACAACTGGGAGATGTGGACCCAAGGTTCAAGTCTCTGAAGTTTGGCTGCCATCTGGGCAGTGAGGAGAGCCTGAATGGTCCCTTCTAACGAGGTTCAAGGGCAGTCTTTCTCAGGTGTGGTTTCCTGAGAAGAAGACCCACTCCCCAGGTTCTAAGCTGTAGAAGCCTCAACAATCTGTAGGAGGGTCATGAAAAGCTTCTTTTACCTGGTGGAAATACATTTTAGCATAATACGTTAAAGCTTTACAATATTGAATCATATCAGAATTTGAGTACAGGAGACAGATGTGGTTCTATCACCAAGGGCACAGGTTTTCCTGTCACTATTTCATAAGGTATTACTTTATCCTTTCCCATAGGTGTTGATCTAATCACCATTAAAATGAATAGTAGAACTTTAGGCCAGGGCAGTCCAGTTGATTCTGTTAATTTAGCTAGCTTTAGTTTTAAGTTACCATTTGTCTGTTCTACTTTACCAGCTGACTAAGGACAACGATAATGCCATTGAGTCAGCAGTGTTTTATTTGTTTAATTTTTTGTCTGGTGAAATGAGTTCCCCTATCATTGAAGATTTCTCTGGGGAAGCACCAGGAAGAAAATATATTTTCTAAAAGTTTCTCAGCCACAGTTGCAGCATCAGCCTTTCTGCATAGGAAGGCTTCAATCAATCCTGAGAACATACAAGCAATTACAAGAACATATCAGTAACCCACTGAGGGAGGCAAGTGAATGAAATCCATCTGTAAGTGTTCAAACGGCCTGCCCAGTAGGTGGTGAGAATGCTCCATCTAATACCTTAATAGTCTTTCCAGGGTTATGGGTTTGACAAATCAGGTATTGGTGTTAAACCAAATTTGTGACCTTGGAGTAGTCATTCCACCAATACTTCTTCATAATTTGGATCATTTTATCTGTGCCATGATGAGTTGCAAAATGTAGAGCTTTTACTAATGGCACTTTCAAGGATTCAGGAAGAACCAGGCGACTATCCTGGGCCTCAGTGAATTGTTTAATATGAAATTTGCACCCATGTTGGTCCCAACATTGTTGCTCCAGCTCAGATGCCTGATTTTGTCTTTTATATAAATTATCATAAATAATTTGGTTAGAATCAATCTTATGGAGTTCATTCAAGTTGCATATTGATACAATTTTAGTGATGGCTGATTTAGCATGGAAGTCTGCTAGAGCATTTCCCTGATACTCAGGTTCTGTCTTTCTAGTATGAGCTTCAGTTTTAATAACTGCAATTCAGTTAGACAATAGAATGACAGAGAGCTGTTCATTTACTTGGGGCCGTGGTTTGTTTTTTTCTTTTTTTTTTTTGGCCACCCTGAGCAGCATGTGGAAATTCCCCGACCAGGGATAGAACCTGCACCCCCTGCAGTGGAAGAACAGAGCCCTAACTACTGGACCATTGGGGGAGTGCTACATGGGGCCCTTTTTTTTTTTAAGATTTTTATTTTATTTATTTATTTTTGGCTGGGTTGGGTCTTTGTTGCTGCGCGCGGGCTTTCTCTAGTTGCGGGTAGCGGGGGCTACTATTCGTTGCAGTGCACGGGCTTCTTACTGCTGTGGCTTCTCTTGTTGCAGAGCACGGGCTCTAGGCATGCAGGCTTCAGTAATTGTGGCACACAGGCTCAGTAGTTGTGGCTCACGGGCTCTAGAGCGCAGGCTCAGTAGTTGTGGCACATGGGCTTAGTTGCTCCGTGGCATGTGGGATCTTCCCGGACCAGGGCTCGAACCTGTGTCCCCTGAATTGGCAGGCGGATTCTTTGTTTTTTTGGTTTTTTTGGTTTTTTTGCGGTACGTGGGCCTCTCACTGTTGTGGCCTCTCCCGTTGCGGAGCATAGGCTCCGGACGCGCAGGCTCAGCGGCCATGGCTCACGGGCCCAGCCGCTCCGCGGCGTGTGGGATCTTCCCGGACCGGGGAACGAACCCGTGTCCCCTGCATCGGCAGGCGGACTCCCAACCACTGCGCCACCAGGGAAGCCCGGCAGGCGGATTCTTAACCACTGCACCACCAGCAAAGCCCTGGGGCCCATTTTTGATCAGCCTTCCACCAGCAGTGAGGAACCTCTCTGTTTCCATAATATACCAAAGTCATGGACCACCCCAAACGCATATTTACTATCTGTATAAAGGTTTACTGATTTTCCTTTGAATAGCTGACAACTCCGAGTGAGAGCATATTTTATTGTTCTGCTGGTTGAGCAAAGTTAAATTGGGGAAGGCTTCACCTTTCCAATAATTCCTATTGAGCTGTCATAGCATATCCTGATTGATTTTTCCCTTCCGCATTCTTAGCATAGGACCCAGCGACAAAGAGTATCAAATCTTGGTTTTCTAACGATGTGTCCTGTAAGTCAATGCAAGGGGTCAATAACCATGACACCATGTCTACACAGTTACAGTGATCTGTACCATTGTCTGCAAGGGCAGCAGTGTTGAGAAAGTTGCAGCGCTAAAGAAGAAGCTTAGATGTATAGCACAGGGAGAACAGCTTGATGCTTTGTGACAATATAGAGGGGTGGGATAGGGAGGGTGGGAGGGAGACACAAGAGGGAGGGAATATGGGGATATATGTATACATACAGCTGATTCACTTTGTTGTACAGTGGAAACTAACACAACATTGTAAAGCAATTATACTCCAATAAAGATGTTAAAAAATATGTATATATATATACACACACATATATGGGAATGAAATAAAACTATAAAGTGAAAAAAAAAAAAAGATGGAGGTTAGAAAGTGAAAGGAGGGACTTCCCTGGTGATCCAGTGCTTAAGACTCTGTGCTTCCACTTCAGAGGGGATGGGTTTGATCCCTGGTCAGGGAACTAAAATCCCACATGCCGCGCAGCTAGGCCAAAAAAAAAAAAAAAGTGAGAGGAGAAGGATCTCATGTTAGTTGGCTTGCTGAAAAATGTTGAATCTGATGGGAGTTTAATAGACTCTCAACAGCATGAGGTATAAGTATAAGTCATATCCTAATATGAAATGGACAAATTCTTAGAAAAGTACAACCTTCCAAGACCGAACCAGGAAGAAATAGAAAATATGAACAGACTAATCACAAGTAACGCAATTGAAACTGTGATTAAAAGTCTTCCAACAAGGACTTCCCTGGTGGCACAGCAGTTAGGAATCCACCTGCCAATGCATTGGACACAGGTTTGAGCCCTGGTCCAGAAAGATCCCACATGCCGTGGAGCAACTAAGCCCATGCACCACAGCTACTGAACCCACGTGCTACAACTACTAAAGCCCATGCGCCTAGAGCCTGTGCTTTGCAACAAGAGAAGCCACCACAATGAGAAGCCCATGAACCACAAAGAAGAGTAGCCCCCACTCGCTGCAACCAGAGAAAGCCCTTGCGCAGCAATGAAGACCCAACGCAGCCAAAAAAAAAAAAAAACCTTCCAACAAACAAAAGTTCAGAACCAGATGGCTTCACAGGCAAATTCTAGCAAACATTTAGACAAGAGCTAACACCCATCCTTCTCAAACTGTTCCAAAAAATTACAAAGGGAGGAACACTCCCAAGCTCAGTCTATGAGGCCACCATCACCCAGATACCAAAACCAGACAAAGATATCACAAAAAAAGAAAATTACAGACCAATATCACTGATGAACATAGAAGCAAAAATCCTCAACAAAATACTAGCAAACAATCCAACAACACATTAAAAGGGTCATACACCATGATCAAGTGGGGTTTATCCCAGGGATGCAAGGATTCTTCAATATACGCAAATCAATCAGTGTGATACACCATATTAACAAACTGAAGAATAAAAACCATACGATCATCTCAATAGATGTAGAAAAAGCTTTTGACAAAATTCAACACCCATATATGATTTTAAAAAAAAACTCTGCAGAAAGTGGACATAGAGGGAACCAACCTCAACATAATAAAGGCCATATACGACAAACTCACAGCAAACATCATTCTCAATGGTGAAAAACTGAGAGCATTCCCTCTAAGATCGGAACAAGACAAGGATGTCTGCTCTTGCCACTATTATTCAGCATAGTTTTGGAAGTCCTAGCCATGGCAATTAGAGAAGAAAAAGAAATAGAAGGAATCCAAATTGGAAAAGAAGAAGTAAAACTGTCACTGCTTGCAGATGACATGATACTATACATAGAGAATCCTAAAGATGCCACCAGAAAACTACTAGAGCTAATCAATGAATTTGGTAAAGTTGGAGGATGTAAGATTAATGCACAGAAATCTCTTGCATTCCTATACACTAACAATGAAAAATCAGCAAGAGAAATTAAGGAAACAGTCCCATTTACCATTGCAACAAGAAGAATAAAATACCTAGGAATAAACCTACCTAAGGAGACAAAAGACCTGTACTCAGAAAACTATAAGATAATGATGAAAGAAATCAAAAATGACACAAACAGTTGGAGAGATATACCATGTTCTTGGATTGGAAGAATCAGTATTCTGTGGGACTTCCCAGGTGGTCCAGAGGATAAGACTCCACGCTCCCAATGCAGGGGGGCCAGGTTTGATCCCTGGTGAGGGAACTAGATCCCACTTGCATGCTGCAACTAAGAGTTTGCATGCCACAACTATGGAGCCCTCCTGCCGCAACTAAGGAGCCCACATGCTGCAACTAAGGAGTCAATGAGCTGCAACTAAGGAGCCCTGGAGCCGCAACTAAGGAGCCCACCTACTGCAACTAAGACCTGGTGCAACCAAATAAATAAATAAATAAATATTAAAAAAAAAAGAATCAGTATTGTGAAAATGACTATACTACCCAAAGCAATCTACAGATTCAATGCAATCCCTAGCATATTACCAATGGCATTTTTCACAGAATTAGACCAAAAAATTTTACGATTTGTACGGAAACACAAAAGACCCCGAATGGTCAAAGCAATTTTTTTTTTTTTTTGGTTGCGTTGGGTCTTTGTTGCTGTGCGTGGGCTTTCTCTAGTTGTGGCAAGTTGGGGCCTACTCTTCGTTGAAGTGCACAGGCTTCTCATTGCAGTGGCTTCTCTTGTTGTGGAGCACAGGCTCTAGGCACGCGGGCTTCAGTAGTTGTGGTTCGCAGGCTCTGGAGTGCAGGTTCAGTAGTTGTGGCACATGGGCTTAGATGCTCTGCGGCACGTGGGATCTTCCTGGACCAGGGCTTGAACCCGTGTCCCTTGCACTGGCAGGTGAATTCTCATCCACTGCGCCACCAGGGAAGTCCAGCATTCACGCACTTCTGAGAGTTAAGGGCTTTCATACTTTAGAGTCTCAATTTCATCAATTCCTGCTTGCGGAGAGCAGAACACCTCAGGTTCAGGAGGGTCAGGAAATTCCTTCTGAGTTAAATTTTATGTAACTCTTTATTTTAGAATGCAAATCTCATCCTAACAGGCTTACTGGGGCCACGTCACACAGAAAGCAACTATGGTTTCCCAAAAATGGCCCTAGTGTCACCTGGGCTAGTTTAGTTTAGACACAAATACCCTTTGCCTTTGGCTAGAAACCCTCAGTATGGGAATACTTTACTCCAAGGGATTTGCTGTTTTGTGAAAGTGGGTTTTAATATAGATAAAGTGGCAATGGTAAACTCCCATACTGTGCCGTATTCTGCACTGTTTATCTTAGTTTCCCTTTTCTCATTTAGAGGAATCCTGGGGAGCAACTTACCAAAGGATCCCTCAAAGCCCCATCAATGCTTATTATTTCAGTAATCAAATTTTTTGACTTCCCCCAATGGAAAGGCAGTCTGGACTAATAGGTGGAGGTCTCTTAAATGATGGGTTCAGCAGGGGGCATTGCTTTTTTCAGTGCCTGACTCGTTTACAGCAAAGGCAGACACTTCAGGGCACAGTATTCCTGAGTGAAGAATCTCTAGGTTCTGGCTTTTAATGTGCTCGTGGAGGTCCCCTTGGCCCTTGGAACTATTGTAACTTCAGGGCCGTAAATTGGTTGGCTTTTGAATTTCAGCTTGCTCCAGGGTTTTTTCAAAATGCTTAGCTAGGGCTATTAATTCAGCAGGAAAGGTGGCTTCCCAGCACAGCTTGTGTCTCTTTATTAGGCTACTTAGTTCAGCCAGAGCTCGCTAATGAATAAGGAAGTGAAGGTGTTTTCTGAGCCTTCGTTTAATAAAGAAAGCCCGGAATTTCACAAACAGGGTTTCCAATTTTGTCTTATGATCTGAGACTGATTTATTCTTTTTTTGTTGTTTGCAAGACTGACTGATAGACCAGTCAGTCTTTTGAGGAAATACCTTATCAATTCTTTCAAATAGGCACTTCTCTGGTGGCTCAGTGGTTAAGAATCCGCCTGCCAATGCAGTGGACACAGGTTCGAGCCCTGGTCCGGAAAGATCCCACATGCCGTGGAGCAACTAAGCCTGTGTGTCACAACTACTGAGCCTGCGCTCTAGATCCTGTGAGCCACAACTACTGAGCCTGCATGCCTAGAGCCCATGCTCTGCAACGTGAGACGCCACCGCAATGAGAAGCCTGCGCACCTCAACAAAGAGTAGCTCCTGCTGTCGCCGCAACTAGAAAAAGCCTGCACGCAGCAGCAAAGACCCAACGCAGCCATAAATTAATTAATTAATTAAAAAAATTTTTTTCACTTAGGTCTTGGGCTATTTTTCTGGAGCCTTTTGGGCCATCCCTGGCAGAGCAGTTTGCATGTGGGTCTTTAATATCACTCTTGGGGTCTTCCCACTGGGCTTCAGTCATTTATTTTTGGGTATTGCTAGGTCCTAATGTCATATGAATAAACTGGCAGCGATCTGGGAGCCCATATCATAGGCTGCAATTAGAATTCTAAATTCCTCATAAAAATTTTGAGGATTCTCTTGAGGATTTGGAGAACCTTTTATGATGGCCCTAATTCAGCCTTTGACCATGAGAAAAGATGGTTACATTTAGTATTCAAGGCTCAGCAGAGGGCCTCACTTTAAAAGGCAATTGAGGGCTTCCCTGGTGGCGCGGTGGTTGAGAGTCCGCCTGCCGATGAAGGGGATGCGGGTTCGTGCCCCGGTCCGAGAAGATCCCTCATGCCGCGGAGCGGCTAGGCCTGTGAGCCATGGCCGCTGACCCTGCGCACCCAGAGCCTGTGCTCCGCAACAGGAGAGGCCACAACAGTGAGGCCCGCGTACTGCAAAAAAAATAAAAATAAAAAATTAATCACGTGCTGACAAAGCAGGAGACTTTATTGGGAAGGGGTACCCAGGTGGACAGCAGGAGGGTAAGGGAATCCAGGAGGACGGCTTTGCCACGTGGCTTACAGTCTCGGGTTTTATGGGAATGGGGTTAGTTTCCGGGTTGTCTCTGGCCAATTGTTCTGACTCAGGGTCCTTCCTGGTGGTACGTGCATCACTCAGCCAAGATGGATTCCAGTGAGAAGGATTCTGGGAGGTTGGAAGGAGATATGGACTGGCATCTCCTCTCTCCTCTTGACCTTTCCTGAATTCTTCCAGTTGGTGGTAGCTTGTTAGTTCTGTGTTCCTTACCAGGACCTCCTGTTTAAAATAACTCATGCAAGTGGTTACTATGTTGCCTGGCCAGGGCTGGCAGTTTCAGTCAGTACTTCCCCTAACAGACCCAGTCCAGCTTAAGTCAGACCTAATCTGACCCTGGACCCAGTCCAGTTTCTTTTAAGTCAGCTGGCCCCAGACCCAGACCAGAGAAAGAAATGCTTGAATAAATTCAGGGAGCTTTTTCAAACACAAAACCTGCAAACCTCAGACATGAAAGGAACTTACCCATCTTTCAGATGTAGCAAGAAAGCAGTGAGCTCAATGGGCTCAGCGGGTACCTCTGCCTGGTTGCTTGTTGCTCCTGTGGGCCATTTGGCATCTCCTTTGGATCCCACTTCTGACACCAGAACAGTTAAAAGATAAACTGAGGCATACTAAATTTTTAGGGAATTTATTTGAGCAAAAATCAATTCAAATAAGGCAGTGCCAAACTGAAAGTGGTTAGAAGTGCTCTGTTGATGGGAGCTGAAGAAAACTTTTATATGGAAAAACTGGAAGCAAAGTAAGGAAAGTATTGATTGGCTATAACTTAAATCCTAGTTGGCTCTTTGTGGTTGTTTGTCTTTAGGTTTTGCTTTCATAACCTTGAGATATTCGCAGGCTTAGATTTTGGTTTGCTTCCGTAGGTGATGTAGCATTAGAGCCCCCTCAGGCTAATGGCCTCCTTGCTTAATTAATTTCACACCATCATCTCTCCTGCACCACTGCATCAGCCTCCTCCTCTATCTCCCTGCCCCAGTCTTGTCCCCTGCAATCCATTCTCCACAGAGCACTAGAATGATCTTTCTAAAGCAAATCTGGTGCAGTACCTCCCTTGCTTAAAGCCCTCTGGCTTCTCATTGCCCTCAGAATCAGAATCCATTCCTTCACAGCCCAGATTACCCCTTATCCTCATCTCTAACTACTAGCACTCCAGGACCCCTCAAGGAGGAGGCTGTACACATACTGCACCTGGAATGCATTTCTCCCCCTGCTCCTGGTTCAATTGTCCTCATACTTTAGGTTTCCTGTAGGCATTTCAAGGACCTATGGTGGTCTGCTGCAAAACCCAGTCAGGAAAACACAAGAATATAATTACCTTCTTATTTGTATGTCAAAATAATGTACTGAAATGTTAATTAGTCTTCTGTTCTCACTGCTGTGGAAGAATTAGCAGGTCGTTGATCTGAAAGCCTGGGTTCACAGAAACAAAGCAGCTGGATTGTTCCAGAGGGGAAGGATCTCAGCAATTGAAGGTAATCCTGGCAGGATTCCAGGGGAGGCAGGGAAAAGATACCTGTGGACATCTCCTAGGTCTTGAGAGCAATGGAGAGGGTCTCTGTGGACAGGAAAAGGCTCACCTGAGAAAGCCAGGGTAAAGGAAAGATCTGAGGGCAGAGCAAGAGTGTGTCAGGGGAGTGGAGGTAGGGAAGATTATTCTAGGCATTCCAGCATGTGCAAAGGTCCTGTGGTGGAAGGAAACAGACTCATATAAAGAGGAAAGTGGCATGGATGAGATATGGCTTGAGGCAGGGCCAAGCATGCAGGATTTTAAAGGCTTTGTTAAGGATTTTGGTTTTTTTTCTAAGAGTAAGAGGAGGTAACCGAAGGGTGTTTAAACATTGTGAGGGAGGTTGACATTATCAGATTTATATTTTGAAAAGATAACTGTGGAAAGATATTGCAGGGGAACAAAGAGTAGAGGCAGGAGATGGATAGAAAGCCTTTGAACTGGACCAGGAGAAAAAAGAGGAGCTGCTAGGAATATGACAGTGGATGTGGAAATGTAGAATGCAGGCAGATTCCAGAGTCACTGAGGAAGTTCAGCAGAAATGGGTGAGGGACAGTGGGAGGAGAGGGAGGCTCCAGTGATGATGTTGAAGTTTTGATTTGCATGAAAGGAAAGGTGATGGTGTTATTTTATTTTATTTTTTTACATCTTTATTGCAGTATAATTGTTTTACAATGGTGTGTTACTTTCTGCTTTATAACAAAGTGAATCAGTTATACATATACATATGTTCCCATATCTCTTCCCTCTAGCATCTCCCTCCCTCTCACCCTCCCTGCCCCACCCTTCCAGGCGGTCACGAAGCACCGAGCTGATCTCCCTGTGCTATGTGGCTGCTTCCCACTAGCTATCTACCTTACTTTTGGTAGTGTATATATGTCCAAGCCACTCTCTCACTTTGCCCCATCTTACCCTTCCCCCTCCCTTTATCCTCAAGTCCATTCTCTACGTCTGTGTCTTTATTCCTGTCTTACCCCTAGGTTCTTCATGACATTTTTTTAAATTCTTAAATTCCTTAAATTATTTTATTCTTAAATTAAAATTTTTATTCTTAAATTTTATCCTTAAAAAGTTTATTCTTAAATTCCTTAAATTCTTAAATTTCTCTTTCTGACTTACTTCACTCTGTATGACAGACTCTAGGTCTATCCACCTCATTACAAATAGCTCAATTTCGTTTCTTCTTATGGCTGAGTAATATTCCATTGTATATATGTGCCACATCTTCTTTATCCATTCATCCGATGATGGACACTTAGGTTGTTTCCATCTCCAGGCTATTGTAAATAGGGCTGCTATGAACATTTTGGTACCCGTCTCTTTTTGAATTATGGTTTTCTCAGGGTATATGCCCAGTAGTGGGATTGCTGGGTCATATGGTAGTTCTATTTTTAGTTTTTTAAGGAACCTCCATACCGTTCTCCATAGTGGCTGTATCAATTCACATTCCCACCAGCAGTGCAAGAGTGTTCCTTTTCCTCCACACCCTCTCCAGCCTTTATTGTTTCTAGATTTTTTGATGATGGCCATTCTGACTGGTGTGAGATGGTATCTCATTGTAGTTTTGATTTGCATTTCTCTAATGATTAATGATGTTGAGCATTCTTTCATGTGTTTGTTGGCAATCTGTATATCTTCTTTGGAGAAATGTCTATTTAGGTCTTCTGCCCATTTTTGGATTGTGTTGTTTGTTTTTTTGTTATTGAGCTGCATGAGCTGCTTATAAATTTTGGAGATTAATCCTTTGTCGGTTGCTTCATCTGCAAATATTTTCTCCCATTCTGAGGGTTGTCTTTTGGTCTTGTTTATGGTTTCCTTTGCTGTGCAAAAGCTTTGAAGTTTCATTAGGTCCCATTTGTTTATTTTTGTTTTTATTTCCATTTCTCTAGGAGGTGGGTCCAAAAGGATCTTGCTGTGATGTATGTCATAGAGTGTTCTGCCTATGGTGATGGTGCTATTTATTGAGCTGTGGGACATTGGGAGAAAAGCAGGGGAGGGGGAGGGGGCAGATGAGCTGGGGAGCACGTGGCTGCAAGTACCAGAAGGCAGAGGCTAAACTATAAGGCTGTTTATTGTTTACAGATGAAGCCCGGAGGTTGGAGTTTCCAGAGTTTTCTCAGACTCTTTCCACTCTTCAGCCCCGTCATTTTTTGCATGATGGCTTTTTACTCCTATGTTTGTTGTCTCATGACAGATATAGCTCCATATATCATGTGCTCACACCAGCGTTCCAAGTAAAAAGTAGGGTGCAGGGGCACAAGGTCCTTCCCTTCAGGGGCTCTGTCTTTTTATCTGGGAAGCAAAATCCTCTCCAGAAACTCCCCAGCAAATTTCCCCTTGCCTCTCATGGGCCAGAACTGGCTGCATGACCATACCTGGACACAAAGGAAGCTAGGAAGATTTGTATCAGTGACAAAGATTCTTCCTTGACAAACTCCAGTCAGGCTCCTTTGAACTCTATTCTCAACTATGCCCTGACTTTTGGGCTTCTGTATTCATCTCTGCATCATTCAGTTTTAGCAAGACTCTGTTAGGTCAGTTTAGCCACAATCCCACCCTCACCCCTGAGGTTTCCATTTAGTAATTTTCCATCCACTGACCCCCACCCTGCTCCTTGGCTATAAATCCCCACTTTTCCTTATTGTGTTCGAAGTTGATCCAGATCTCCCTCCCCTAATACAAACCCTCATTGTAGCAGCCCCTTGAATAAAGTCTACCTGATCATCGTCAACAATTGTCATGAATAATTTTCTCTTTAACACCAGTCATTTGGCAAAAAAGAAAAGGATTATCACTGGTAGTTTAGAGTAATCATAATTTATCCCCCGAGGCTGAGGGCAGAGCCTATATTCCTAAAATCAAGGGAGTGCTATCTACTTCCCGTACCAAATGGGGATCTCTCAGCAGGGATAAAGGAGATGGGGAAGGGCTAATGGGTTGCAATGAACTGGGTGTGCACAGAGAGTATCAAGGTCAACTATCATTTGTGCAGTCCACATCCATGCTTCTTTCTGGAAACAGCAACTCCATTTTTCCTTTTGGAATTGTGCTTCTCACACTTAAATCAAGTGGTTCGGGTGTGGCTGATCTCATCCCCCACATTGTGGGACTGGTGTATGACCCAGGTAATGTTGCCAGATAAAGTACAGGATGCCTACTTGGGACATATGGATCTTCACATTTTATTCATTATTTATCTGAAATTCAGATGTAACTGAATGTCTCTTGGTTTTTTTTTTTTTTTTTTTTTTTTTTTTTTTTGGTGGTACACGGGCCTCTCACCATTGTGGCCTCTCCCATTGCAGAGCACAGGCTCCGGACGCGCAGGCCCAGCGGCCATGGCTCATGGGCCCAGCCGCTCCGTGGCATGTGGGATCTTCCCGGACCGGGGCACGAACCCATGTCCCCTGCATCGGCAGGCGGACTCTCAACCACTGCGCCACCAGGGAAACCCTGAATGTCTCATATTTTTATTTATGAAATCTGGCAACTCCAGATCCAGGCCTACCAATAGGACACAGACATTGGTTTGGAAAAGGCCATGAGTCCTAAGCCAGGCAGATGAGAACCCCCTTCAAACATTTGATGGAGCGCTCAGGAAAGAGGCTTTTTTATTTCACTGGGTTGCAAATCTAGCAGAACATAACTTCAGCTGCAGGAGTCAGCCTAAGACCTAGATCTGGCTCATCCAAAGATTCCTTCTACAAATTACAATGATTGGTTCATAGCAAGGCATAAAACCCAAGCAAAGGCAGCAAGACTTGAGCCTGGAGCTGATGATGGAATTATTGGGAAAACAGAATCTCTGTCTGCTGGAGTCACTGAGCTGGAAGCATGTAAGCCTGTTGGTGCTGGTGACCATCTCACCCTAATGTGAGGAGGGTAAGCCTAGAAGTTAAGTCAGCAGAGGGAATTCCCTGCCAGTCCCATGGTTAGGACTCCACGCTTTCACTGCCGAGGGCCTGGGGTTAATCCCTGGCGGGGGAAACAAGATCCCACAGTGTAAGTCCTCAGAAAAAAAAGCAGAAGCAAGAGATGGAAAAACAGATACTGTGTCTTGTCAATATCATTGAGCCTCTAATATCAATCAGCCAGGCCTGAAGTTATCCTACCCCTGGACTTTTCAGTTAACTAAGCCAATAATTTTGCTTTACGGCTTAAACCAGTTTGACTTGGAGTTCTGCCACTTGCCACCAAGGGAATACTGATTAGGGGAAGATCCCTGGTTCAATTTTGGACATGTTGAGTTTGAGATGCCTCTGATGTCAAGTAGGCTGTTGCATGTGTGAATCTGAGCTAGAGGTTTAAATTAGTAAGCCTCCTTTGTATAGTTGGTGATTGAATTTCCCATGCCTAGAACCCAGCCTGGCATAAGTTAGGCATTCAATGAATATTTGATGAATACGTGAATGAATGAATATAACAGTCTGATAAATTCTTAGTAGCCCTTCAGAACCAGAAGTGCTGATCAGTCCAGGTTGATGGGATAAATAAAATGAATACAGCTGAAGAAAATATTAGTGAACTGGAAGACCAAATTGAATAACTTTCCCAGAAGGAAGATTCAAAAAAAATTAGAAAATATAAAAGAAATAATATAAGTTACAGAGTATTAAAGTAGAAGTAAAAATATCCAGATAATAAGACTTCAGAAAGAGAAAAAAAGTTGGAGAGGAGAAAATATTTGAAGAAATAATGAAAGTAAATTATACAGAATTTAAGAAAAGATCAAAAGACTTCTGTTTCCAACCAGGATATAGAGGTTTTCAGCAGACCAATGCTCCCACTGCAGAAGTTAGAAGAAAAACAAAAAATTGCAAGAATTGTCTTTTTAAAGTCAGCAGAGAGCTATGACTGAGTGAGAGGAACTAAAATTCCAGAGAGAAGAGCCTTCATTCCTGAATAAGCTGAGGATCACTGGTCAAATATTTTTCTCTGGAGGCATTTGCCAATTCTGGACACAAAAGCTTAGCTCAGGCAAAGGAACATTACTGGGAGAAAGAGAAACCAGCAAAGATTTTGGTGGTCATGAGGAGCTGGAGGCTCCTGGAGGCCCCTAAAAGGTGGAGGGAGCAAAATCTTCTGCAGTCGCGTGGTGTTTAGGAGACAAAGTCCAATTACAGAAAGAGGGCCTGCCTGAAACAAAGGGGCCAGATTTTGAAGATATGTGGGGCGGGAGGTGGGAGAGTTAAACTCAAAACCTCCAAAAGACAGAATAAAACTTCCCACAGCCCACAGGCTGAGACAGAGAATGTCTAGGCTCTCATTCAAAAGCCCAGAAGGCTCATGCCTGAGAAATGAGGATGAAACAAAGGTAGATAGAGTATTCATAAAACTGGAACTTATCCCCAATCCAGCTCAATCCCTAACTTGACGTGATCAATTTCTTAGTGCAGGAGCCCAAATGTAGAACATCCTCTGGTGAAAGATTAAAGTCATCTGGATAAAAGATAATGGTCCTTTGGGTGCAGCACATAAGCAGCTTGGAAGTTGCTAGTCTGTCCTAACAGCAAATAAAAAGGTGAACAAACTGAAAAATCAGCAACTCTTCTTGATGTGTAAGAGAAGTGAGGTCCCAAGTGACAGAAGGTCACAGAGAGCCAGGGACCTGTGACAGTGAGGTCACAGAAGTGAGGGCAGCAAACTGCCATGCCCCAAATTGGAGAGATAGGCAAATATGGAGATTCAGATCTACTCAAGCAGAAACCCACAAGCTGAAACATCCATGGGCACCAGTGCTGGGTAGGGAAACCTGAATTATAGTTGATGAATTGATTGCAGCTCAGAGTGGACACTCCGAGTTAAAATCTCTAGGGGGACCCTGTCATAGGAGGATCCACTTATGGGAGATTTACCTCCAAGGGCTCTACCTGGTTCTCACAGTGAATATCAGAGAAAAAACCCTCATGCTCTGTCAAGGGGAGGGGGAAAGGAACCATTCTGAAATATGCCAAATATTCTGTTCTTAACAAGGTCTGCCTTCAGGAGAAAATGTTGAACCAGAGCCTAACCTGCTGGGGTTTTATCAGAACCTAACTGACCTTGAGGAAAGGAAGTACCCAACTCCAGACAATTCTAGTCATCCTGTCCCACCCTAGAGGGGTAAAAAAATGAAGAAACACATGTGAAGTTCACAGTCCAGAGGCACAGGCTCACTAAAAGAGTGAGACCTAATCATGGGACTATAGAATGCTTCCCCCCCTCCCACACTTTATCACCACATTACTAAAGGCTGATTTACAGCAGTTCCTTTTACCTAGTACATTATGCCTGCCTATCAAGAAAAAATGACAAGACATGCTAAAAGGAAAAAACAAAAACAAAACAAAACAAAAAAAAACCCACTACAGTTTAAAGAGACAGAGCAAGCTTCAGAACCAACCTTGGCAGGGATGTTGGAAAGATCAGACCAGGAATTTGAAACAACTATGATTAATATGCTAATATGATGTCCAAAAGGGCTCTAAAGGATAAAGTAGACAGCATGCAAGAACAGATGGGCAGGGCTTCCCTGGTGGTGCAGTGGTTGAGAGTCCACCTGCCAATGCAGGGGACATGGGTTCGTGCCCCGGTCCGGGAAGATCCCACATGCCACGGAGTGGCTAGGCCCGTGACCCATGGCCGCTGAGCCTGCACGTCCGGAGCCTGTGCTCCACAACGGGAGAGGCCACAACAGTGAGAGGCCCGCGTACAACCAAAAAAAAAAAAAAAAAAAAAAAGAACAGATGGGCAATAATCAGAGAGAAGGAAATCCTAAGAAAGAAGCAAAAGAAATGCTAGAGCTCAAAAACACTGTAATGTAAATGAACAGGCTTATTAGTAGACATGACATAGCTGAGGAAAGAATCTCTGGGTTTCAGGAGACATCAAGGAAACCTCCAAAACTGGAAAAGCAAAAAGAACAAAGATGGAAAATAACAAAACAAATTATCCAAGGACCGTTGGACAACCACAAAAGGTATAACATACACATAATGGGAATAACAGGAAAAGGAGAAAGAGAAAGGAACAGAAGAAATATTTGAAACGATAATGACTTTTCCCAAATGAATGTCAGATACCAAACCACAGATCCAGGAATTTCAGAGAACATCAAGCAGGATAAATCCAAAAAAATAAATAAATAAAATAAAACTATACACAGGCATATCATTTTCATACTACAGAAAATTAAAGATAAAGAAAAATACTAGAGATCCTAAGCCAGAAAGGAAAAAAAATACCTTACCTATAGAGAAACAAAGATAAGAATTATATCTGACTTCTCAGGAACCATGCAAGCAATAGAAGAAAGTAGAGTGAAATATTCAAAGTGCTGAGAGAAAAAAAAAAAAAACAACTTAGAATTCTGTACTCTGTAAAATTATCCTTCAATAGTGTAAGAGAAATAAAGACTTCCTCAGACAAAAACTGAGAGAACTTTTTGCCAGTACACCTGCCATTTCTTTTTAAAAATGTTAAAAGAAGTTCTTCAGAGAAAAGGAAAATAATATAGGTCAGAAACTTGGATCTACATAAAGAAAGGAAGAATATTGAAGAAAGAATAAGTGAAGGTAAAACTTTCAGTTTTCTTATTCTTTTTTTAAAAATGCTATTCTATTCTATTTATTTATTTATTATATTTGGCTGTGTTGGGTCTTAGTTGTGGCACTCAGGATATTCGTTGTGGTGCGTGGGCTTCTCTCTAGTTGTGGAGAGTGGGTTTTCTCTCTCTAGTTATGGTACACGAGCTCCAGAGCACGTGGGCTCTATAGTTTGTGGCATGTGGGCTCTCTAGTTGAGGCACGTAGGCTCAGTAGTTGTGGCACGCGGGCTTAGTTGCCCCATGGCATGTGGGATCTTAGTTCCCTGACCAGGGATCGAACCCCCATCCCCTGCATTGGAAGGCGGATTATTTACCACTGGACCACCAGGAAGTCCCCCAGTTTTCTTATTCTTAATTGATCTAACAGATAACAGTTTGTTCAAATTAATAATAGTAACAATGTATACATATATAATGTATATTTATATATAAGTGACATGATTGAGAGCAAACAGACAGGAGGGAAGAGTTATGATTATTTTGCTATTGTAAGAAACTCATTACCCACGAGGTAGTATACTGTTATTTGAAAGTGGATCTGGATTACTTGTAAATGTATATTACAAACTCTAGGGCAACCACTAAAAAAACTAAAAAAAGAAGTATAGCTGATATGCTAAGAAAGGAGAGAAAGTAGAATCATATAAAATGCTCAGTTAAAACCATGACGGACTTCCCTGGTGGCACAGTGGTTAAGAATCCACCGGCCACTGCAGGGAACATGGGTTCGAGCCCTGGTCCAGGAAGATCCCACAAGCCGTGGAGCAACAAAGCCCATGCACCACAACTACTGAGCCTGCTCTCTAGAGCCCGCAAGCCACAACTACTGAAGTCCACGCGCCTAGAGCCCATGCTCCGCAGCAAGAGAAGCCGCCGCAATGAGAAGCCCACACACCATAAGGAAGAGTAGCCCCCCCTCACCGCAACTAGAGAAAGCCCACGTGCAGCAACAAATACCCAATGCAGCCAAAAATAAAATAAATAAAATAAATAATAAATTTATTTTTTAAAAAACTCAACAATAAGAAAACAAACAACATGATTAAAATACAGTCCTGTCTTAGTCCACTTTGGCTGCTATAGCATATCATATATTGGATGGTCTATAAACAACAGAAATTTATTTCTCACAGTTCTGGAGGCTGGAAGTCCAAGATCAGGATGTGACTATGGTCAGGTTCTGGTAAGGACCTGATTCCTGGTTCATATATAACCATCTTCTCACTGGAACCTCACATGGTGGAAAGGGAGATGGAGCTCTCTGGGTCTTCTTTATTTTTATTTATTTATTTATTTATTTATTTATTTAGTGGTACGCGGCCCTCTCACTGCTGTGGCCTCTCCCGTTGCAGAGCACAGGCTCCAGACGCGCAGGCTCAGCGGCCGTGGCTCACGGGCCCAGCCGTTCCGCGGCATGGGGGATCTTCCCAGACCGGGGCACGAACCCGTGTCCCCTGCATCGGCAGGCGGACTCTCAACCACTGCGCCACCAGGGAAGCCCTGGGTCTTCTTTATAATGGCACTAATACCATTCATGGAGGCAGAGCCCTCATGACCTAATCATATCCAAAGGCCCCCACCTCCTAATGCCATCACATTGGAGGGTAGGATTTCAACATATGAATTTTGAGGGTTTGCAAACATCCGGTCTACAGCAGGGCCAAAGACTTTAACAGACACCTCACCAGAGAAGATATAAAGATGGCAAATAAACACAGTAAAGGATGATCTGCATCACTTGTCATCAGGGAAATGTAAATTAAAACGACAATTAGATAACACTACACATCCATTAAAACGGTGAAAATTCAGAACACTGATAACACCAAATACTGGCAAGGATGTGGAGCAACAGGAACTCTTATTCACTGCTGGTGAGAATGCAAAATGGTACAGCCACTTTGGCAGTTTCGTACAGATCTAAATATACTCTTACCATATGATCCAGCAATTGCACTCCTTGGTACTTATCCAAAGGAACTGTAAACATATGTCCAGACAAAAACCTGCAGAGGGATGTTTATAGTACCTTGTATCACAATTGCCAAAACTTAGAAGTAACCAAGATATCCTTCAGATGAACAGATAAAAACTGTGGTGCATCCATACAATGGAATATTATTTAGCACTAAAAAGAAATGAGCTAGCAAGCCATGAAAAGACATGGTGGAACCTGAAATGCACATTACTAAGTGAATCTAAAAAGGTTACATACTGTAGGAGTCTAACTATATGACATTCTGGAATAGTCAAAACTATGGAGACAATAAAAAGATCAATGATTGTCAGAGGTTAGTGAGAAGAGAGAGGGGGATGAGTAGGTCAAGCACAGAGGATTTTTAGGACAGTGAAATTACTCTGTATGGTACTATAATGGTGGGTGCATGTTATTATACATTTGTACAGCACATGTAGGTGGGAACTCTAATGTAAATTATGGTCTTTGGATGATAATGATGTGTCAATGTAGTTAATCAGTTGTAACAAATGTACCACTCTGCTGGATGATGTTGATAATGAGGAAGGCTATGCATGTGTGGGGACAGGAGGTAAATGGGAAATCATGGTAACTTTCTCTCAGTTTTGCTATGAACCTAAAACCGCTCCCAAAAATGAAGTCTATTTTTTTTTTTTTTTGGTTGGACTGGGTCTTAGTTGTGGCAGGCATGCTCCTTAGTTGCAGCAGGCAGGCTCCTTAGTTGTGGCTCCAGAGCTCCTTAGTTGTGGCATGTGAACTCTTAGTTGCAGCATGCATGTGGGATCTAGTGCCCTGACCAGGGATCAAACCCAGGCCCCCTTCACTGGGAGCATGGAGTCTTATCCACTGCACCACCAGGGAAGTCCCTATAGTCTATTTTTTTAAAAATAATTGTTCTTTTGTACAAAATATCCAACACACAATCAATATTTACTAGACATGCAAAGAGGCAGGAAAATAGGACCAATATTCAAAAGAAAAAAAAAAGGACAGAAATTAGAAGCAGAGTCACAGATAATTCAGAAATTTCAATAAGTAGACAGACTTTATCAATAATATGTTAAAGAAAATACAAAAGAAGAAGAGAAAATGGCTGAAGAGATGTAGCAGAATTTCCCTAGAGAATGAGAATCTATTACCAAAAAAAGTCCAATGGACAAATATAATTCCTGAAATTAAGAACTCATTGGATGGACATAGTAGCTTTATGTTGTATTTTTGGCTAAGATGGAAATACATATCCCAAAAACCCCTTTCTTTTGTGGTCCTGGGTCAGAGTTGGCCCAAAGAGACAATTGTGAGAGTCTGAGGAAGCAGAAGTTATGAAGCAGCCCTTGCACTTTGGTTAAAGATGCCAGTGGATTCCCAGACTGTCCAGCCCTTCTTTCCAACCGCTGGCCCTGCTACCCACAGCAACATCCAGCCCAGCACCAGATGCAGAGGCAACAGCCTTCCCTAGATATCTGTACCAGCTATACTTTCTGGTCCAAGTCTGGCAGCTGATGTGCCTGACTTCCCAGATTGCTATGGTGCCTACTCTAATACATGGCCTCTTCTCTCTCCCTATAGCCTGATAGGGTATTTCTATGAGCAGCTAACCAAGGAAGAAAAACTTTGGGCCTGGTTTACAAGCAGTTTGGCATAGCATGTTGGCACTGTTTGAACTTACACGGCTGCAGCACTACAGCCCCACTGAGGGCTGGTCCTGAAAGACACTGGTGAAGGGAAATACTCCCGGGAGACAGAAACTTGAGAAGCACACGTTGTGGCTCACTTTTTCTAGAAAGAGAGATAGCTAAAGGTACAGACCTACACTGATTCATGAAGAGATAACCATGATTTAATTGGATGGTCAGAGACTTGGGGAGATGTGATTGGAAAATTGGTAGCAAGGAGGTCTAGGAAAGAAATAGGTGACTGGACCTCTCTGAAGTGGCACAGAATGTGAAGATATTTTGCTCTGTGTGAATGCTCACTGAGAAGTCAAACAGCCCACTAAAATGGGCAAAAGGCTTGAACAAGTTCATCAAAAAAGAGGACATTCCAGGGAATTCCCTGGTGGTCCAGTGGTTAGGACTCGGCACTTTCACTGCCAGGGCCCAGTTTCGATCCCTGCTGGGAGAACTAAGATCCCGTCAGCCATGCTACACAACCAAAAAAAAAAAAAAAAAAAAAAAAAAATTGTGCACTTTATTGCACACATTTTAGCCTCAATTTTAAAAATTAAAACCTTACAGAAAGCATCATCCTAAAAAGAAAAACATTAGAATTATTCGCCTGGAAATCAGGAGTGTCTTAGTCAACCCAGGCTGCCATAACAAAATGATAGAGACGGGGTGGCTTAAACAACAGACAATTATTTCTCACAGTTCTGGAAGCTGAGAAGTTCAAGATCAAGGTGCTCACAGATTCAGTTCCTGTGAAAACCCTCTTCCTGGCTTGCAGATGGCTGCCTTTTCACTGTGTCCTCACAAGGAGGAGAGGGAAACCTGATCTCTCTTCTTCCTCTAATAAGTACACTAATCCCATCATGAAGGCTCCACCCCCATGACATCATCTAAACCTGATTACCTCCCAAAGGCTCCACCACCAAATCCCATCATATTAGGGGTTAGGGCTTCAACATGAATTTTGTGAGGACACATTCAGTCCATAACAGAGCCCAACTGTGTCTTTAATAGATTCACTTAGGCTGCATTTCCCCCAATAAAATTCTTCCTGTGCTTTTTTTAGCTCTATTAAAATAAGCCTAAAGGAGCACAAAGAATGAAATCAGTAAACCCAATTTCACGGTCTGCTGGCTAAGCAAGACTTCTCCATACTAACTGGTTGCTGTCAGGGCAATTCCTTGGCTTTATTGCTTTTCCCACTTGCTTCTGTCCAGCTGGAGCCCAGTGATGCCTATGGCAGCCAGGCCCACTCCTAGGATGCCTGCTGCCACACTTACTATCATGACCATGTCAGTGACCTCCAGCAGAAGAGAAGGAAAGGTTCACACTCAACATCAGGGGTCTGATCATGGATACATACACTCATCCTAAAATCCAAATAGAATCTCAAAGAGCTCCAAATAGCCAAAACAATATATTTTTAAATTTTTATTTATTTATTTATTTATTTTTGGCTGCATTGGGTCTTCGTTGCTGTGCATGGGCTTTCTCTAGTGGTGGCAAGTGGGGGCTACTCTCTTCGTTGCAGAGCACGGGCTCTAGGCGTGCAGGCTTCAGTAGTTGTGGCACACGGGCTCAGTAGTTGTGGCGCACAGGCTTTGTTGCTCCACAGCATGTGGGATCTTCCTGGACCAGTGCTCGAACCCATGTCCCCTGCATTGGCGGGCGGATTCTTAACCACTGTGCCACCAGAGAAGCCCAGCCTAAACAATACTGAAAAAACAAACACACAAAAACAAAAAACAAAAAAACCCCAAAGTTCTAGGACTTATACTTCCCAATTTCAAAGCTTACTATAAACCCACAGTAATCAAAACAGCATGGTATTGGCATAAAGATAGACATACAGATCAATGGAATAGAATTGAGAGTCCATTAAAAAAAAACATATATCTATGGTCAACTGATTTTTGACAAGGGTGCCAAGAACATTCAGTAGGGGAAAAAATAGTCTCTTCAAGAAACGGTGCTGGGGCAGCTGGATATATCCACATGCAAAAGAATGAAGTTGGACCCTCACTTCACACCATATGCAAAATTTAACCCAGAATAAAACATGTGGGTAGGGCTTCCCTGGTGACGCAGTGGTTGAGAGTCCGCCTGCCAATGCAGGGGACACGGGTTCGTGCCCCGGTCCGGGAAGATCCCACATGCCGCTGTGCGGCTGGGCCCGTGAGCCATGGCCGCTGGGCCTGCGCATCCGGAGCCTGTGCTCTGCAACGGGAGAGGCCACAGCAATGAGAGGCCCGCGTACCGCAAAAAAAAAAAACAAAACAAAACATACACAAAAAAAATGTGGGTAAATCTTCATGACTTTGCATTTGGCAGTGGTTTCTTAGATATAAAACCAAAGGCACAGGAAACAAAAGAAAAAAATAGACAAATTGGACTTCAAAATTTAAAACTTTTGTATATCAAAGAACACTATGAAGACAGTGAAAAGACAACCCACAGGAGAGGAGAAAATGTTTGCAAATCATACCTCTGATAGGTCTAGTATCCATACTGTTTAAAGAATTCTTACAACTAACCAACAAAAAGAAAATACTCAATTAACAAATGGGCAAAGGACTTGAATAGACATTTCTCCAAAAAAGATATACAAATGGCCAAAAAGCACATGAAAAAAATGTTCATTGTCATTGGTAAGTAGGTAAATGCAAATCAAAACCACAATAAGATACCACTTCACATCCACTAGAATGACTATAATCATAAATGCAGAAAATAGCCAAGTGTTGGCTAGGATGTAAAGAAATTAAAACCGTTCTACATTGCTGGTGGGGATATAAAATGGTGCAGCCACTGTGGAAAACACTTTGGCAATTCCTCAGTAAGTTAAACACAGAAGTACCACATCGTTCCACTCCTAGGCATATACTCAAAAGTGAAAACAGGTGTTCAAATGAAAACTCGTACATGAATGTTCATAGCAGTATTATCCACAATAGCCAAAAGGTGGAAACAACCCAAATGTCCATCGCTGATGAATGGGTAAATAAAATGTGGTATATGCATACAGTGGAATATTATTCAGCCTCAAAAAGAAATGATGTACTGATACAGGTTGCAACATAGATGAACCTTGAAAACATTATGCTAAGAAGCCAGATACAAAAAGCCACATACTGTATAATGATTCTATTTATTTGAAATATTCAGAATAGGCAAATGCAGAAAATAGAGCAGGGATGGCCAGAGGCTGGGGCAAGGAGAATTGGGATTTCCTTTTGGAGTGATGAAAATATTCTGGAACTAGATGGTGGTAATGGTTTCATACATGGTGAACATACCAAATACCACTGAGTTATACACTTTAAAGTGGTTAGAAGGTCCCTTCTGGAGTGCCCCTGTGCCCCTCGAACCAGCTTCTGGGAGCTTGGCAGACACAGATGAGAGACACCACCAGAGCTTCATTGTTGTGCCTCTGGGGACTTGTTCCCAAGAGAGCAGAGCCCCTGAGGAAGAGTAGGAGAAGCAGGAGAAAGAGGAAGAGGAGGAAGAAGGAGAAGAAAAATCCAAACAAAAGGCCAAGCTGCAAAGGACCGCTTGAAAAAGAGGATGCCACGACAGGAAAAGGACAGCCACGAGCTAATTCCCCTTAAGGATTTTATCACGCCTGTGAAGTTCCCAGGGAAAGTGAGACACCGGCCTGCGGTGCAGCTCCCCTTGGAGGAGAGCAAGCAGAGAGCTCTGCTTCGGAAGAAGTGGTCGCTCTACAACATGGAGTTGGAGAAGGACGCCGTCAGGTCCGTGCTTGAGGCCCGGCATGGAGTCTGCAGGAGCTGCGGCTCACATCCCCGGAACACCATGAGGCAGCCACCGAGCGGGACCCCAGTCTGTTCCCCTTTGAGAGACAGGGGCTAGAGTACACACCGCCGATCTCCAACTACCAGCCCCCGGAAGGCAGGTACCATGACATCACCAAGGTGTACACATAGGTGGAGTTCAAGAGTTAGAGCTGCAGGCAGCTGTCCACAGAACTCACTGTCCCAGAAAGCCGGAATGACCAGGCTCAATGCTTGACTTGGGCCACCTGGACATCTCAGAACATATTGATCTATTATAGAGGGAGTCATTCTGATTGCACAGGGTGAGCAAGAAATGTCTAGTACACTGGAAGCATGGTAAGATGCATGCAGTTTTTGTTGTTTTTTTAATTGAGGTGTAGTTGATGTACCATATTGCGTGGGTTGCAGGTGTACAGTATACTGATTCACAATTTTTAGAGGCTGTGCACCATTTATAGTTATTGTAGAATACTGGCCATATTCCCTGTCTTGTACAGTATATCCTGTGGCTTTCTTTTTTTCTTTTTTCTTTTTTTGGCCCCACCATGTGAGTTGTGGGGTCTTAGGTCCCCGTCCAGGAATTGAACCCGAGCCCTCGGTAGTGAAAGAGCTACATCCTAACTACTGGACTGCCAGGGAATTCCCTTCATCTATTTTTTCAAATTGAAGTATAGTTGATGTACAATGTTGTCTTAGTTTCTGGTGTACAGCAAAGTGATTCAGTTATATACGTATATTATACACATATACACACACACACATATATACATATTCTTTCTCAGATTCTTTTCCATTATAGTTTATTACAAGATATTGAATATAGTTACCTGTGCTATACAGTAGAACCTTGTTTTCTAATCTATTTTATATATAGTAGTGTGTATCTGCTAATCCCAAACTCCTAATTTACCCCTCCTGTCCCCTTTCCCCTTTAGTAACCAAGACATGAAAGCAACCTAAGTGTCCACCGACAGATGAATGGATAAAGAAAATGTGATATATATATATATATATATATATATATATATATATATATATATAATGGAATATTACTCAGCCATAAAAAAGAATGAAATAATGTCATTTGCAGCAACATGGATGGACCTAAAGATTATCATGCTAAGTGAAGTAAGTCTGACAAAGACCAATATCATATGATATCACTTACATGTGTAATCTAAAAAAATGATACCAATGAACTTATTTACAAAACAGAAACAGACTCACAAACATAGAAAACAAACCTTGTAGCTTATTTTATATGTAATGGTTTGTACCTCTTGATCCCCTGCCTCTGTGTTGCCCTTCCCCACTTCCCTCTCCCCACTGGTAGCCATCGGTTTGTTCTTTATATCTGTGAGTCTGTTTCTTTTTTGTGTTCACCAGTTTGTTTGTTTTAGATTCCACATATGGGTGAATATCATACAGTAAAAACAAACAAACAAAAACAAATAAAATAAATTGGTTAATATGGTGAATTTGATGTTTTGTGTATTTTAGCACAATTTTTTTTTTTAAGTCAAGAGAAGGTACTAAGTTTAGATAATTCAGCTTCTCAACAAAGGCAGATTGATGCATTGCCTTCTCTGTGAATCTCACTTTCTCTTCATGGTTTCAAGATGGCTGCCACAGCTTTAAGCTTCTCATCTTCCCATGACAATATCCAAAGAAGGTAGGCAGAGGCTTCTCCTTGATGTCCTCACTTATTTTCTCAGGGAGGAAAATATTTCCCAGGAGCCCTCCAGCAGCCTGCCCCTTAGATTCTCATTGGCTAGAGCCAGGTGACATGCAGACCCACAAACCAATCACTATAATAGGAATAGGATTCCAGGCCTTGGGTTAAACCAATTATGATTCAGCCCGAGGCTGAGGGAGGGGCTCTCCTTCCCTTAGCATCTTGCTGCCTAAAAAAATTTGGACTCTGTTAGCAAGGAAGAAGAGGAATACAGTTGGCACTTCCCTGGTGGCGCAGTGGTTGAGAATCTGCCTGCAACTGCAGAGGACGGAAGTTCAAGCCCTGCGTCGGGAAGATCCCACATGCCCTGGAGCACCTAAGCCCGTGCGCCACAACTATTGAGCCTGCGCTCTAGAGCCCGCAAGCCACAGCTACTGAAACCCACACGACTAGAGCCCGAGCTCTGAAACAAGAGAAGCCGTCACAATGAGAAGCCTGTGCACCGCAAGGAAGAGTAGCCCCCGCTCTCCGCAACTAGAGAAAGTCCGTGTGCAGCAACGAAGACCCAACAATGAAAACCCAATGCACCCAAAAAAATTAATTTTTAAAAAAGAGGAACACAGCTATTTCTTAGGCGATGGTGTATGCCACATCCTCCTCTTAAAATAATATCATCTCAAATATCCTTTGGAAACACCCAAACATCACTCTCAAAAAAGTCGTTCATTTGGGGTGATCCCACCCCCAAAGCATCAGAAGTGGACAATAAACCAAAAGCATGGTCAAGGATGGGTATATGACCTAGCCTCACTAATAATAGGCATCCTCTGAACTTTCCTAGAATTTACTGGACAAGTTGCATTCACTCCCCGCTGAGTTTGAGAAACTACCAGATTATAAACCTGAAGTCACTATGTGTTCCTCTCTGCCACCACATAGTGGATTCTCCCTGAAAATGAAGCCAATACAGAAGACAGAGCCTGGAGATAGAGAGAAATGAGATTCCCCAAAATATGTGTGCTTCTGAATCCAGCTGTGCCTGAAGCCAGTGTAGCTCAGGACTTTTCATATATATGGGCAAAGGCTTGAAAGTGAGGCTAATAATTTTGGACTTTATCCTTGAGTAACTGGGAACCATGGATGAATTTTAAGTAAGGAAAAGACATGACCAGATATATGAGACATGGTCCCCATTGTGGAAACTGGGGAGTCCTTCCCTCTGCCCTAGAATAAGCCAAAGTCAGATCGGCCACATGTTATACTGTTTAAATCAGGAAGAATTACCAAATTCCCCAACCCCACCACTATCAACTTTATCAGAGGGAGACTCTAAATCAAAAGAACTTAATGAAAACTACTCCCTGGGTCATAAGTCAAGCAGCCATTGAAAGTGGGTATGGATTGAGACTTCCCTGGCAGTCCAGTGGTTGGGACGCCGCATTTCCACTGCAGGAGGTGCGGGTTCGATCCCTGGTCGGGGAACTAAGATCCCACAGGCTGTGCAGAGTGGCCATAAACAAACAAACAAATAAATAAAAGTGGGTATGGATTAATGATGCCCCCAAGACCCAAGCAGTACAGGAAGGAATACTTTCTGAGAGAGCCATGCAAATGGGGAAAAATTTTTTTTAGACATTTATCCTTACTGCTTCCAGAAACTTTCTGGGGGTCTTTGAAAGATGTGCTTACCTAGGAATAAAATCTAATAAGGGAACCAGCAGGCCCTGCAGCTTTCACTCTTCCAACCAAGCTAATTAAATTGGTGGCTCCACTGTAGGCATCCTTGCTCTGGGTCCTAGAGGCCATTCATCACCCATAGCTTGCTGGGCTGGCAGGAAGCGAACATCAGTGCCCTTCCGGCTGAAGCCCAGGACCCTGCTCTCTTTAGACAACAGGATTCAGGAAGGAACCCAGAAGGAAAACCTCCTCCTGTGGAAGAGGGCTGGAGCCTTCCTTTGGAGGAGAGAACTCATCTTACATAGAGACTAAGAAGGAAGTTCACGTACACATGCTTGGTGCATCTGAGGACGGGAATGCCAAGTCAGAAGAGGAAAAGCATCCATGAAGATGGAGATGGAGACAGACAATCATATAGTGCTTTTCTGTGTGATGCAAGGGAATGTTCAAGTGTGCCAGGGCTATAATCTCTGCTCCTCTTATAATGTAAATTCCTTCAGAAAACGCCCTAGTTCAGTGTTTTGCAAACTTGTTTAGTGTGCATAGGAGTCACCCGTAGGGCTTGTTACACGTATAGATTCCTGGGATCCGTCTATAGATTCTTTTTTAGTAGAAAAAGTGGGTAGCTGTTGTTTATGCCTGTTCAGCATCCTTCACCCCTTCTTTTGGTATCCTTGGGGAAACAAAGTGAAGGACAAATGTGTAAGCACTTATTCATTAGCTCCCATCCCTTTTGGTCAACGATGGCCCCAGGGGCATTCATTCCACCCTCTTCTAGGGTGCGCATATATTAGTGCTGAGTGGGTCTCCAAGCATCCCACACTGAGGGGTCAGAGAAGCCCCAGAGCAAGAAGTGAGAGGTACAAAGTATGGGCAAGATGCAGTCGGGCTGTACCTGTGCGAAGTTGGCAACAGTGGCTGGTAAAGAGGTGTGTGCCTGAGAAGATGTGAAGTAATGCACCAGAGTTTCCTGTATGGTCCACATCCTGAACTCTCAGATCTGTTCAGGCCCTCCATTAAGTCCAATCCATTACAAGAGCATATACAAGATAAGCTATATTAATTATCCTACTGGTCTATACCCATTCTTGATTTCTCTCGCCTACACCCAGCATTGTGCTCATCTGGCAAGTGACCCTCAGGTGAAGGAAACACCACCATTAAGTGGTAGCACTAGTGGGGGTCTGAACCCACACAGTTTGTCTCCAGAGCTTGGGCTTTTAACCACTACAATGCCTACAGCATAGTGTTGAGGAAAGTTCCAAGGTAGGTGGCATCCAGTTTCAGTGAGAAAAAAATGCCATAACTGCTTCGGGATGTCGGCCACGAACAAGGAGGCTGGTAGACACACCACCAAAAGCAAAAGTGACCAAAGAAAAATAAATTGGACTACATCAAAATTTAACACCTTTGTGCTGCAAATGAAGAGAGTAAAAAGACACTCCACAGAATAGAAAACATTTACAAATCATATATCAGAGAAGGGTCTAGGTTCCAGACTGTATAATGAACCCTTACAACTCAACCATACAAAGAGTAATAACCTCATTTAAAAACAAGCAAAGAATTTGAATAGACATTTTTCCAAAGAAGATACACAAATGGGGAAAGAGTACATGAAAAGATGTTCAACATCATTAGTCATTAGGGAAGTGCAAATCAAAACCACTATGATATACCACTGTGCACCCACTAGGATGGCTGTAATATAAAAGACGGACAATAACAAGTGTTGGCAAGGATGTGGAGAAATTGGATTCCTCTTACACGGCTGGCAGGAATGTACCGTGCAGCAGCTGTGGGAAACAGTTTGGCAGCTCCTCAATAAGTTAAACATAGAATTACCGTATCACTCAGCAATTCCACTCCTAGGCATACACCCAAAAGAACTGAAAACAGATGTGCAAACAAAGACTTGTACATAAATGTTCATGCAGCACTTTTCACAGTAGCCCAAAAGTGGAAACAACCCAAATGTCCAATAACTGATGAAGGGGTGAGTAAAATGTGGTCTATATATACAACTGAATATCGTCCAGCAATAAAAGAAATGGAGCACTGATACATGTTACAACAAGGATGAACCTAGGAAACATGCTAATTAAAAGAAATCAGCCACAAAAGGCCACACTGTATGATTCCATTTATATGAAATGTCCAAGATATGCAAATGTATAGACAGGATGTAGATTACTGGTTGCTGTGGGATGGGGGGTGGGGACAATGGCTAGTGACTGCTGATGAGTCTGGAGCTTCTTTTAGGAGGGACAAAAATGTTCTAAGATTAAATTGTTGTGACGGTTGTACAACTCTGTGACTATACTAAAAAAACATTGAATTGTACACTGTAAATGAGTGAATTGTATGGAATGTAAATTATATCTCAATAAAGCTACTTTTTAATGCATTTTGACAGTTGGTTGATATTTTTTTGTGTGAAATTTATTTATTTATTTATTTTATATTTATTTTTGGCTGTGTTGGGTCTTCGTTTCTGTGCAAGGGCTTTCTCCAGCTGCGGCAAGCAGGGGCCACTCTTCATCATGGTGCACGGGCCTCTAACTGTCGCAGCCTCTCTCGTCGTGGAGCACAGGCTCCAGATGCGCAGGCTCAGTAGTTGTGGCTCATGGGCCTAGCCGCCCCACGGCATGTGGGATCTTCCCGGCCCGGGGCACGAACCCGTGTCCCCTGCATTGGCAGGCGGATTCTTAACCACTGTGCCACCAGGGAAGCCCAATAAAGCTATTTTTAAAAACCTGCAAGTCCCATGTCCTAGGAAACCCCTCAATCACTCAGACAAACCAAGGTTTGTCCCCCTAATGCCACCCTCGGCCATATAAAATTTTTTTCAAAAAAGAACAAGGGGATTGGGGAGAAAATGCAGGGTCTGGAGTGTTATTCAGCTTCTTGCTGTGTCAAGGCTGTGTAACAAACAACCCCAAAATGCAGTTGTTCAGAAAAGCAAACACTGGGGACTTCCCTGGCAGACCAGTGGTTAAGACTCTGCGCTTCCACTGCAGAGGGCTCGGGTTTGATCCCTGGTTGGAGAACTGTGATCCCACATGCTGCGTGGTGCAGCCAAAAAAAAAAAAAAAGAAAAGAAAAGCAAACATTTATTTCTTGCTCACAGGTCTGTAGGTCAACTGTGCCTCTACTGGGCCAGCTGGACTTGGGTGTCTCCCATTCTAGGACCCAGGCTGAAGAAAAAGCATTTCCCTGGGGCATGCTCTTCTCACGGTGGGTGGCACAAGCAGGAAAGGCCAAGGCATGTCTCACAAACATTCATGAAGCCTCAGCTACGGTATAGCTTACCTCATGCCCGCTTACACTCCATTGGACAAGGCAAGTCTGCCAAGCCCAAAGTCAGTGGGATGGATAAATATTCATTGCCTAATGAGAGGCACTAAAAAGTCTCAAGGCAGCGGGGCTGGGCCTGTAATCTTATTATGGGGGGAGTGGAATAGTTGGAAATAAGCCAACCTACCGCAGCCAATGGGCCAAATACTTGCCGTTCCTGCACTATGAGACATTTGTCTAATGTCTGTTGCATTGGGAGCCTTTTTTCTTTGATAGAAACGACTGTATATTAAGTTCTGATTGTAAAAGTAAAAAAATCAGACAGTACAGAAAACTTTAAAATGTAAAAGCTATAATCCCACCATTCAGGGCTAACCAACGTTAACAGCTTAGTGTTTAATGTTATACAATTTCTTACATATATATAATCACACTGATGTTATTTTTAACATAATTAGGATTACGATATACATACCGTTTTGTAATCTGTATTGTCAGTTAAAATTTTATGAATATCTTTCTATATAAAAATATGTCATCGCAATTTTTAAAATAAATTTATTTATTTATTTATTTATGGCTGCATTGGGTGTTCGTTGCTGCGTGGGGGCTTTCTCTAGTTGCAGCGAGCAGGGGCTATTCTTCGTTGCAGCATGCAGGCTTCTCACTGCGGTGGTTTCTCCTGTTGCAGAGCATGGGCTCTAGGCACACGGGCTCTGTAGTTGTGGCGCACGGGCTCAGTTGCTCCACAGCATGTGGGATCTTCCCGGACCAGGGCTCAAACCTGTGTCTCCTGCATTGGCAGGTGGATTCTTAACCACTTCACCACCAGGGAAGTTCCTATCATGGCTTTTTTTTTTTTTTTTAGATGTTAGGGGTAGGAGTTTTTATTAATGTATTTATTTATTTTGCTGTGTTGGGTCTTCGTTTCTGTGCGAGGGCTTTCTCTAGTTGTGGCAAGTGGGGGCCACTCTTCATCGCGGTGCGCGGGCCTCTCACTGTCACGGCCTCTCTTGTTGTGGAGCACAGGCTCCAGACACGCAGGCTCAGTAGTTGTGGCTCACGGGCCCAGTTGCTCCGCGGCATGTGGGATCCGCCCAGACCAGGGCTCGAACCCATGTCCCCTGCATTAGCAGGCAGATTCTCAACCACTGCGCCACCAGGGAAGCCCTCATCGCTATTTTTAATGTTTGTATTTTTTCACCAATAATTCTGCCATCATAACAGACTTATTTCCATTTCTCATGTTTACTTCCAATCTGTAGCAATGTTATTCAAGTTTTTACTTCAACATAATCATAGTGTACAGGTGGTCCCTGGCTCACTATGGTTTGATTTATGATTTTCGACTTTATGATGGGCGGAAAATTATATACATTCAGTAGAAACCATACTTTGAATTTTGAATTTTGATCCTTTCCCAGGCTAGCAATATGCAGCCTCTCTCATGATGCTGGGCAGCGGTAGCCACAGCTCCCAGTCAGCCACATAATCACAAGGGTAAACAATCATTCTGCTTTTCACTTTCAGGAGAGTATTCAATAAAACATGAGATATTCAACATTTTATTATTAAATAGGCTTTGTGTTAAATGATTTTGCCCAACTGTAGGCTAATGTTTAAGAAAGGCTAGGCTAGGCTACGATGATCAGTAGGTTAGGTGTATTAAATGCATTTTCTACTTACAATACTTTCAACTTGAAACAGGAAGGAAGGGGGCAGGGCACGATCTTTAAAAGAATGACATAGGGCTTCCCTGGAGGCGCAGTGGTTGAGTCCGCCTGCCGATGCAGGGGACAGGGGTTCGTGCCCCGGTCCGGGAAGATATCACATGCCGTGGAGCGGCTGGGCCCGTGAGCCATGGCCGCTGAGCCTGCGCGTCCGGATGCTCCGCAACGAGAGAGGCCGCGACAGTGGGAGGCCCCGGTACCGCAAAAAAAAAAAAAAAAAAAAAAAAAAAGAATGACATAGCCAAAGGACATAACAAAAACTGGTTAGAACCAACTAGGTCCAAGATGGCAGAAGATTTGACTTCCAGTAGACCTTGAGCCTCATTATGTGCGCATTGTAATACATTCGCATATGCTAAATGACACACCCACCAGTGCCATGGCAGTTCTAAGGCTAACAATAAAAGGTCAAAAAGTGGGCGGTGTCCCAATCCCTGGAAATCTCTGCCCCTTCCCCAAAATAGTTGGAATAATCCTTCCACTTGTTAGCCTATGAAATTACCCAGCCCATAAAAACTAACCACAGCATAAATATTTCGGGGCCTCTCGCCTTCTGATGGCCCACAATCTGTCTGTGAAGTGTGTTTCTCCCAAGGCCCTTCTCACCTTTTGAGACAAAATGCGTTGGTCTATGGAATGTGTATCTCTCTAAATAAGTCCACTTCTTAATAATCGCTTTGTCTCTCACTGAATTCTTTCTGTGATGAGACATAAAAAACCTGAGCTTCATTAAGTCCTAAGGCCAGCTGTGTGATCTCAATTAAAAGACCGTGGGTTCAAGTCCAAATCTGAGTTGCACCATTTCAAACTTAAGATGGGTTTATGGGGATGTAAATCGAGGAAGATCTGTGTACGTTTGTGGGTTTGCACACTTAACATTATTCCATAAATGATCTTCCATGTTGTGACAATCTGGAAATTTGTTCTTTGTGGTGCTATCACACCATCATTTAATTAGCCAATTCCTATTATTGGACCTTGTGGTTATTTCTAGTATTTTACTATTATATTAATTCATTCCAAAAATTCCTGTTGCATTCGATTGGCTTTTTCTCCCTTCTTTCCCACCATTCTTCCCCTCGTGTCAAGTGGAGGAGGGATGGCCATTGGCAGTTCCCAACTGTTGAGTTCAGTAGCGGTGTAGTAGTTTGGTAGCAGGAGCTTACTGGTATAGATGTGTATCGTTCGTAGCCACTTCTCTATACAGTTACTGATAACTGTCCTGAGTAGGGATGGCTTCCAGAAATTCTCCTAGTGCCCACTAAGCTGACTCAGGTCACTTTGTGACACCAAAGTGCAAGGCCAGAAGTCATCTGGTGATAGGAGTGTGGTCTACAGCGCCTGGCACCCGAGGCCCATGTGGGCAGTGGAGGAGAAACAAGGTTTGAAATGTACTGAGCTAGAAGCTAGTGGATGGGAAATGGTGGGAAATCTCCTGCTAAATGGGAAAAAAAAAAAAAAACATCTAACAAGGAGAGAATAAGGCTGATGCACAGAAAGAGGCAGAGACTAAGATGGGATGATCGTACTGGTGGCGTTTGCATCCTGCCTGTCTCCCTGCCCTCCCCCATGTTCAGGCATTCAGCCCTTCCCTGAATTCATGAGCCAATAAATCCATTTTGTTTGAACAAGATCTTTGCAGTGTAGACACCGAGCTGGTGCTAACACCATAGCTCCCGGAACAGTGCTGGAACTAGAAAGGTACACGAGAAATAAACTTGCCCTCTGGGAACCCACAGACTGAGGGACTGGGAGATGCTGACAAGTGATTATAGCACGAGTTACACAGTAGAGGTGTTGAAACTGACTCAGGAACCAAGAGAAGGGGACCCCGAGCCTTATGCAAGAACTGAGTAAGATTTCAGCAAGGAGTGACAGTCTAAGTTTTAGGGAATGAATAGTTCAAGCAGTGACCGCTACTATGACGTCTTTGTTAGGTTATCATTTTTCTGCTTTCAGATGACTTTAAGGTAACCTATGGTAATAGGATTATTGAGCTAAAGAGCATGGACATATATTTATTATGGCTTTTGTAGACAGCTACAAAATGCCAAGGAAGTTAGGAGTGAAGCCACACCCCTCCTCTTAGCCTTCAAACAGCCCTCTCATCATCTAGCTTCATTTCCCACAGCAGCCCACCCGCCCCGCCCCGTCTCATCACCAAAGCCCCCAATGCCAACAGTAAGAGCTGTATCAAAAGGAAATGCCTCCATTCCACATCTGGTAACAACCTATCATGGAAAAGTATATAAATGTATATATATAGGGGCTTCCCTGGTGACACATGCCAACACAGGGGACACGGGTTCGAGCCCTGATCTGGGAAGATCCCACATGCCACGGAGCAACTAAGCCCGTGCGCCACAACTACTGAAGCCCGCACACCTACAGCCTGTGCTCAGCAACAAGAGAAGCCACCGCAAAGAGAAGTTCGCACACGGCAACGAAGAGTAGCCCCCAATCACCGCAACTAGAGAAAGCCCACGTGCAGCAACGAAGACCCAACACAGCCAAAAATAAAATAAAATAAATTTATTTAAAAAAATAAATATATAAAAGTCACAACAATACCCATTTTTAAAAATATATACTGAAAAAATATATATATACTGAACAATAAAATTTGAAAGTTTGAATCACTTTGCTGACACCTGAAGCTAACAACATTGTAAATTAACTACAATTTTTTTTTTAAATGTTAAAAAAAAAAAAAAAGGCAATGCTTCATCCCAGCTTGGGCCTCCAACCCAGGAGATGATGGGCTGGAGCAGCTAATTACTGTAACAGAGGCCATTGTTTTCAACTCTCCTATCTCCAGTCTGTCCTTCCCATGTTTTAGGAATCTCATAATCCAAGGCCAAATTCACAAGTTACAGACATACCTGTCTAGTAAATCTCTACCCTCTCTCCTCCACACGGGGCTAGCTCAGCAATTAAAATTCCAATTCCTTCAAAAAGGACTCAGCACGGACTACGTAGCTGGGATGGGAACTGGTAACAACTCCATCTGAGATGGTCCAGAGTTTCCCCTCCGATGCTTGGTGCAGAGAGGGCTCCCTCAGCAGCAGGCATGATGGAAAAGAGCTGAAGCTCTGCATTCAGAATCGCTCTGTGACTTGCAAGTCATTTGATCTCAAATGACTTCTCTCGGATTCAGTTTGTGTGTGTGTGTATGTGTGTGTGTGTGTGTATAAAAACTAATAATATCTACTCTTTTATTCATTTAACAACTATTTAAAGCTCACTGTGAGGCAGCGTGGTGGTGCTGTAGTGGAAAGAGCAAGGCCAAGGAACTGGCAGAAGCAGAGTTGAGTCCTGCTTTTGCAACTGATTGGATTTCATTCAATCTAGGGAAAGATGCAACATGAACCATTATGTTAGGCAACCCTAACAAAAAACGCTGCCAAGTTCTGACACAATGATTTCTTATCTCTTGGAATTGTATTTTATAGTTATTAAAAGGTCTTTAGACTTACTGATATCTTAAGGTAGATTTTTATCATATATCATTCTTCATATATCTAAAAATAGAAAATGTAAGCAAAATAAATTGGTTAAGGTTGTCAAAGCCCTTGACCAAAGACCACCAGAAACACACTCATAGTCAAAAAAAGTCAGGTTTATTTAACTTGAAGCAGTAAGGAGAGTGCATCCTGGGGACACCCTTGTGTGTATCTCCTGGGCTTTTGTTCCACGGTTCTGCAGAGGGATTAGGGAAGTAGGGACCAGTTCTGGATTAAATGGTGTCAAGAAGAAGAGGCAATTCAGACTGGGTATCTTTATAATGCTTACCTAGGAGGCAGGAGGATTCACAGGGGGCTAGAGTTGTATCTTTGGTAAAGAAGCACCAATCGGGAATTCCCTGGTGGCCTACTGGTTAGGATTCCAGGGGGGCCCAGGTTCAATCCCTGGTCAGGGAACATCCCACAAGCCGCGTGGTGTGGCCAAAAAATAAAAAATAAAAAGGACCGGGCTTCCCTGGTGGCGCAGTCGTTGAGAGTCCACCTGCCGATGCAGGGGACACGGGTTCATGCCCCGGTCCAAGACGATCCCACATGCCGCGGAGCGGCTGGGCCCGTGAGCCATGGCCGCTGAGCCTGCGCGTCCGGAGCCTGTGCTCCGCAACGGAAGAGGCCACAGCAGTGAGAGGCCCACATACCACAAAAAAAAAAAAAAAAAAAAAGGACCCAGTCACTCAGAGAAAGGCCAAGTCATTTTTGTGGTCACAAAGTGGCCCCATCTGAGCATCTAAGCATGTCTCATTCTAAGCACTGATAAATAACAAAATTCAACTGAATAAATCTGAAGATTTAATTGGCTTTATTTAATGATTCAGCGTCCTATCCAGTAAACAGAAAAGTGCTCCGCGGAATTGTACAAAATGGAAGGGTTTTACAGAAGGAAGGACGGATGGGTAGGGAAGTTATTAGCAAAAGGAAAGAACTGTTTCAGGCCAGGTCATATTCTTTTTGGGGGGAAGGGAACGGAAGGGGTCTTTATGCAGATTACCTTACTAGTGCTGATCAGGAAATTTCAGATTATCTGTTTATAGGTCACATTCCTGGGAGAGGTTGAAAATGCAATTAAGTCTTGGTTTGCTGTCATGGGGGCAAATGACTCTGCTCTGGGGCCTGTTGTTTCTTCTTCTTCTTTTTTAACAGCATGGTTTATGTTCTGCTGGTATCATCACTATCTGAATATCAGAAGGGCCATCTTACACTTTCTTAGTTCCGGACCAGGGATCCAACCCATGCCCCCTGCAGTGGAAGCACGGAGCCCTAACCACTGGACCTCCAGGGAAGTCCCCATCTTACACTTTTCTGATAGTCTTAAAACTTCACATTGATGTCCATTAGAGAAAAAAGCACCCCCATCTCAAAGATGTTAACATGTAGGGAAAAATGCTCATGCTAGATTTGATGAAATAGGATTCGTGCTGTATTACCCTGGGCAAGTAAGTTAACCCTTTAAGGCTCAACTTCCTGCTCTGTAAAATGGGAACAACACAGTCTACTACAGAAGACTTGTGAGGTCTAAGAAATAATGTCTACAAAGTGCCTGGTATAATACTGGCTGTATCGCTCAGGGTCCAACCACACAAACAGGAACCACTCTAAGAATGTAAAAACAGAGAATTTAATGCAGGGGATTGGTGACACGGGTGATGGAAGGGCTGAGAAACCCAACAGCAGACAAGGAGGCAACCCAGAGATTAGCAAAAACCAGAAGCTGCCCACACTCCTTAACTGGAGGGACAAATAGAGGAGATGGAATTAGTGGAGCCTGGCGGGGAGGACCACCATCGGAAGTTGGAACCACAGCAGCCTAATCCAGTAGGAGGTGGTACCACAGGGGAGCCTCGCCTGCTGCTGGAGACCTGCCAGAGCCCGAGGAAGAGAGAGAAAGAGAAGAAGTAACCTGGCTTTTTCATACCTCCTAACTTCCAGTCTCCTGCCACTGTCTCCCACTGGCCAAATCCAAGCCTGAAAGGCAGCTGTCCTGGAAGCCTGAGAAACTGCACCCTGCAAGGCAATACAGAGCAGAGCAGAAGCGCAAGGAAGGGATCTGTAGCAAAAGGGTAGAGAACAACCATTAGATAGAAATAGGTTAAACAGGCTTGGTAATACCTTTATTTGTAAAACCTTTAAAGTACTGGATACATGTGAAAGTAACAAAATCATTCACTTAAAACCATACTGTAGTCCACATAAACTAGTTCACATCTCCCCTCCCACCCCAACCTACTACATTATTCTGATTACTACTGTGTCTGGTCTAATACCGTGGCATTTTAAGACGGATTTTCAGTGTCAGGCATGTTCTCCACTGAAATTTCATGAGGGCTTCTACAGCAGAGGGAGATGCCCATTCTATGTCACAGAGGTCAAAGCTCAGCCACAATAGAATTATGATGCAGCAGCGTCATGGCAACTGGACCAGCGTGGAGCTGGAGCTCTCAAGGACTTCTGCGTGACCTGTGGGGAGGGTCACAATCTCTGGACTCACTTTTAAAAAATGTAAATCACGAGATGCCTGCGCCAACACCAGGCCGCGCGGGGTCTCTGGAGCGCGGCATGGGGGGGTCGGCGTAGCTGGGGCCCGTGGCCCTATGTCTTCTGGCTGCGACGCCGGTCCTGTGCAGGCTGCGGGGCCACAGCCGCCAGGCGGTGGGCGCCCGAGGGGCCGGGGCCCCCAGGCGGGTGTGGCCATCGTGTCCGCAGCCAGCGTTCCCGAGGCCGTGCTTGGGCCATGATCACTCGGTGAAGCTGCGCCGGGACAGCGCGGCCGATTTCTTTCCGCGCTCTGAGGACCTGTGCGCGCTGCAGGACTTGGTGCCTCTGCCCTCTGTGCGCGCTTCCCTGCGGGATGCCCCGCTGGACTTAAGGCCGACTGCCTCCGCGGGGTGCACTTGGCGCCGCTCCTGAGCACCCGCTGCCCCTGATTTGTATCCAGAGCTTCTTCCAGCCATGGCTTGTCGAGACAGGATGCTGCTCCCAGAATGCGAGAAGAAGAAACACTCATCAGAGGTCAAGAATATCAACCCCAGGCTGGCCACATTTTAGGATGCACCCTATAAATGACCCAGCTGAAGAGCCCCCTGAGGACCTGTTGGAGAAACTGCCCCATGTGAGGACAATTAAAGTGGCTCCTGCTACCTCCAGGGTGGATTGGACAGCAAACAAAACCGCTCTCCCTGAGGTTTCGGTGGATGACCTGCACCGTGCTAGGACAGAAGAAAAGCCCCCGTGGATCCCCAAGGTGGCCTTCCCAGAACGTGAAAACGGATGCTGCTCCCAGAATGCGAGAAGAAGAAACACTCATCAGAGGTCAAGAATATCAACCCCAGGCTGGCCACATTTTAGGATGCACCCTATAAATGACCCAGCTGAAGAGCCCCCTGAGGACCTGTTGGAGAAACTGCCCCATGTGAGGACAATTAAAGTGGCTCCTGCTACCTCCAGGGTGGATTGGACAGCAAACAAAACCGCTCTCCCTGAGGTTTCGGTGGATGACCTGCACCGTGCTAGGACAGAAGAAAAGCCCCCGTGGATCCCCAGGGTGGCCTTCCCAGAACGTGAAAACGGATGCTGCTCCCAGAATGCGAGAAGAAGAAACACTCATCAGAGGTCAAGAATATCAACCCCAGGCTGGCTGAAAAAGATCGGCATCCGGCCACATTTTAGGATGCACCCTATAAATGACCCAGCTGAAGAGCCCCCTGAGGACCTGTTGGAGAAACTGCCCCATGTGAGGACAATTAAAGTGGCTCCTGCTACCTCCAGGGTGGATTGGACAGCAAACAAAACCGCTCTCCCTGAGGTTTCGGTGGATGACCTGCACCGTGCTAGGACAGAAGAAAAGCCCCCGTGGATCCCCAAGGTGGCCTTCCCAGAACGTGAAAACGGATGCTGCTCCCAGAATGCGAGAAGAAGAAACACTCATCAGAGGTCAAGAATATCAACCCCAGGCTGGCTGAAAAAGATCGGCATCCGGCCACATTTTAGGATGCACCCTATAAATGACCCAGCTGAAGAGCCCCCTGAGGACCTGTTGGAGAAACTGCCCCATGTGAGGACAATTAAAGTGGCTCCTGCTACCTCCAGGGTGGATTGGACAGCAAACAAAACCGCTCTCCCTGAGGTTTCGGTGGATGACCTGCACCGTGCTAGGACAGAAGAAAAGCCCCCGTGGATCCCCAAGGTGGCCTTCCCAGAATGTGAAAACGGATGCTGCTCCCAGAATGCGAGAAGAAGAAACACTCATCAGAGGTCAAGAATATCAACCCCAGGCTGGCCACATTTTAGGATGCACCCTATAAATGACCCAGCTGAAGAGCCCCCTGAGGACCTGTTGGAGAAACTGCCCCATGTGAGGACAATTAAAGTGGCTCCTGCTACCTCCAGGGTGGATTGGACAGCAAACAAAACCGCTCTCCCTGAGGTTTCGGTGGATGACCTGCACCGTGCTAGGACAGAAGAAAAGCCCCCGTGGATCCCCAAGGTGGCCTTCCCAGAATGTGAAAATGGATGCTGCTCCCAGAATGCGAGAAGAAGAAACACTCATCAGAGGTCAAGAATATCAACCCCAGGCTGGCCACATTTTAGGATGCACCCTATAAATGACCCAGCTGAAGAGCCCCCTGAGGACCTGTTGGAGAAACTGCCCCATGTGAGGACAATTAAAGTGGCTCCTGCTACCTCCAGGGTGGATTGGACAGCAAACAAAACCGCTCTCCCTGAGGTTTCGGTGGATGACCTGCACCGTGCTAGGACAGAAGAAAAGCCCCCGTGGATCCCCAAGGTGGCCTTCCCAGAACGTGAAAACGGATGCTGCTCCCAGAATGCGAGAAGAAGAAACACTCATCAGAGGTCAAGAATATCAACCCCAGGCTGGCTGAAAAAGATCGGCATCCGGCCACATTTTAGGATGCACCCTATAAATGACCCAGCTGAAGAGCCCCCTGAGGACCTGTTGGAGAAACTGCCCCATGTGAGGACAATTAAAGTGGCTCCTGCTACCTCCAGGGTGGATTGGACAGCAAACAAAACCGCTCTCCCTGAGGTTTCGGTGGATGACCTGCACCGTGATAGGACAGAAGAAAAGCCTCCATGGAAAATCAAGGTGGCCTTCCCAGAACGTGAAAACGAATGGATCTTGGAGAGCATACATAGCAGTGATGCTGAGGACGATTCACATAGGGTACAACTCTCAGGTCTCCCTGAGGATGTGGCGGATGACCTGCACCGTGATAGGACAGAAGAAAAGCCTCCGTGGCAAATCAATGTGGCCTTCACAGAACGTGAAAACAAATGCATCGTGGAGAGCATACATAACAGCGATGCTGATGACGATTCACGTAGCGAACAACTCTCAGAATGCATATGGTGGAGAGCATACATAGCAGCGATGCTGATGACGATTCACGTAGCGAACAACTCTCAGCTCTCCCTGAGGATGTGGCGGATGACCTGCAGCGTGATAGGACAAAGAAAAGCCTCCGTGGATCCCCAAGGTGGCCTTCCCAGAACGTGAAAACGAATGGATCGTGGAGAGCATACATAGCAGTGATGCTGATGACGATTCACGTAGGGAACAACTCTCAGAATGCATGGTGGAGAGCATACATAACAGCGTTGCTGATGACGATTCACGTAGCGAACAACTCTCAGCTCTCCCTGAGGATGTGGCGGATGACCTGCAGCGTGATAGGACAGAAGAAAAGCCTCCGTGGATCCCCAAGGTGGCCTTCCCAGAACGTGAAAACGAATGGATCGTGGAGAGCATACATAGCAGTGATGCTGATGACGATTCACGTAGGGAACAACTCTCAGAATGCATGGTGGAGAGCATACATAACAGCGTTGCTGATGACGATTCACGTAGCGAACAACTCTCAGCTCTCCCTGAGGATGTGGCGGATGACCTGCAGCGTGATAGGACAGAAGAAAAGCCTCCGTGGATCCCCAAGGTGGCCTTCCCAGAACGTGAAAACGAATGGATCGTGGAGAGCATACATAGCAGCGATTTTGATGACGATTCAGTATCGACTTTGGATAGCATTTGTGGCCGCGATAAGGAAAAGGATACAGGTCTCCCTGAGGATGTGGCGGATGACCTGCACCGTGATAGGACAGAAGAAAAGCCTCCGTGGAAAATCAAGGTGGCCTTCACAGAACGTGAAAACAAATGGATCGTGGAGAGCATACATAGCAGCGATGCTGATGATCATTCACTTAGGGAACAACTCTCAGAATGCATGGTGGAGAGCATACATAGCAGTGATGCTGATGACGATTCACGTAGCGAACAACTCTCAGAATCGACTTTGGATAACATTTGTGGCTGTGATAAGGAAAAGGATACAGATGACGACGTTTGTGACAAAGAGAGCAACATGTGGATGATGTCAAGATATTCTCTGTCCCCCTTCTGGAGAGAACTTTTTGAGGAATTCCTTTCTGCTGAAGAGGAAGCCCAGGAAGAGGAAGCATGAACGTGGAGGGCTGGGGGTGAAAAGGTTCTGGTCTCACTCCTGTAAAGGCCTGGACCTGGAGCCCAGGAGCGTCATCTGAACCAAGATCGGGAGCGACATCACTTCTAGTCTCCTGAGGCCTCTTCATTTAATAAAAGCTCGGTTGTTTCATTGGGCAGATTGAGTATTAGTTTTAGCTACAGTTTTATCTATTATTTATATATCTATGTTCTATATGTTCAATATGTATCTATATATTTGACGTTTATGTTTTTTAATTAAATTATATTATCTATCAAAAAAAAAAAATGTAAATCACAACCCTCGGGGTGGTTTACGCGCGCCCACGACACTCCACTTGGCTCTTCATCTTTCCATTCCCTTGTCCAGAAGGCTCCACAATGTTTTTTGAAATAAAGGATGAAATTGTCTAAGAAAACAGATAACGTACCCAAGATCACAGAGCTAGCGAATCGGAAGGAATTCATTCTCTACTCTTCCCACGCCAAGGCGCTTTCCGCTCCCCCACCGGTTCTTTTCGCGCCCCGGACATCCTCTGGCGGAGGAAGACTTGTTCAGGGAAAGGCAAGAGAGACCCCGCTCAAAATCCTGCGGCACTTGGTAGCGCTCTTCGTGCCAGCCAACGTGCCCGACTGGCGTCTCAATGAAGGGCGACCCGCCAGGCTCGGCCGGCCGGCTCAGGACGCTCCCGGCTCGGGGGAGCTCAGGGTCCTCTCCCGCGGGCCCAAGACCCCCACCTCCGCGCCGGGGAACAGCCGGAAGCAAGCTGCCCTGCCCGCCCCCTGCGGGTCGCGGGGTTTCTAACGGAGCCGCGTGCCCGGGGCGGGGCCACGCGCGATTGGCCGCTCGGAGTTGGGGGCGGGCCCGCAGCGGGCCGGCCGGGAGGGCGCCGACAATGAGCCTCCATAAAAGGGAGCGGCGGGGGTCTAGAGCCCAGGATTGAGCCCTCCCCCCCGGGGTCCCGACGCCCTAGGTATCGGGGAGGCCCAGACGCGCCCGTCGCAGGCCGGGCCGGCGAGCGGCGGGCGGCGGGGAGGGGCCTGCACGGGGCGGGAGGCGGCCGCCGGCTTGCGCTCAGGCCTGCGCGCCAGTCCTCCGGCGTCCGGTCACTGAGAGCCCCCCCGGCCGCGCCATGGCCCTGAAGGCCGAGGGCGCCGCGCTCGACTGCTTCGAGGTGACCCTCAAATGCGAGGAAGGGGAGGACGACGAGGAGGCCATGGTGGTGGCCGTAATCCCGCGGCCCGAGCCGATGCTTAGAGGTGAGAATGGGAGGGGAATCCCACTTGCGCGTCACGGTCCGGGGCTCGGGCTTCCCCCCACACCAGTCGGGGGTCTGGGTACCCCCTCCCGCACCTCCAGTCTGGGGCTCAAGCGCCCCCACTCCACTCCGGTCTGGTGCCCGGGCGCCCCCTTCCCCCTTGTCTGAGGTACTGGCGCCCTCTTGTTCCACCCCCAGCGGGGTTTGGAATCTCAGGCCTCCCCGAATTCCCCCTCCCCCGCCCAGGGTCTGGAGCCTTCGATCCACGCCCCGCGAGCTCCGGATCTTCCGGTGCCCGAGCGCCCCCTCGCCCGGGCCCAGCACGACGGCTTCGAGGTGACGCTGGCGGGTCCCTCCCCTCCCCCCTCTCCCTCCCCCCCCCCCCCCACCGCGGAGGCAGAGGCAGAGGCAGGCCCAGGGGCCAGGCCGTGTTCTCGGCCGAGGGCCGAGGGCCGAGGGGCGGCAGGGCCTTCACGCCGGAGCTAGCGGCCCCGCACCTTGGTGTCCGGAGCTATTCGGTGGGTGGAGGCAGGCGCCGCTGCAGCCCGCCAAAAGGTGGATTTTAAGGGCGCTCCGTGCAGAAAGCTTTCCTACGCCCCCCTCACCATCCCCGGGCCTTGCACTTGCATAAGCCACAGGTGTCAGATTCTAGCGCTGCAAGGGTGAAAGGGGTTGCATAGGACACCTAGTTTTGGAAAAGGAGTGCTTGCTACGGGCGCCCTCAGCCACTCTAGAAGGGGATTGGCCTCGGGAAGGGGTTTGAGGAGCAGTCTGGGAGCACTCGCTTTCCCCTCCTCCCTCACCGATTTCAACAGTCCTCAGGATCTTGCAAACCGTTAGAAAACAAAGAGCCACCTTAGTGGAAGACACACTATTCATGAAAATGCAAAATCTTTTCATTCCTAGATACCCCGTCCCTCAGGGGGACAGTACCCAAAAGGTTAAGAGCAAGGCCGTTCATTTAGCCTCAGCAGGACATGGTGATGTCTCCCTGCACTGCCTCTCCTTTTTGGAATCAAGAGTGCTATAAAATGAGGGAAATAAAGGCCACTACCTTTCTCAGAGCTTTCAATCCAAAAGAGAGGTTCTTTCTGTACTTCTGCTTACATTTCTCGAGTGCTCAGTGCCAGGCTGTCTCAGTTAACCCTCTCAACAACCCTGCGAGAGCATCCTCCTTCCCCAGAGAAGTGAATTCATTCAACAAGTGTTTGGGGGCACCTCTTATATGTCAGGCACTGTTTTAGGCTGGGCATGCTAATCGCTATAAAGAAAGTCGAAACTCTGCTCTTCTGAAACATATATGTAGATACTAATGACCAGAGATAAATGAAGGTAAATAAATGTATAGCATGTCAGGTGGTTCAGAGAACAGGAAATCAAAGTAAGGAGAAAAGAGTGAGGGTGTTTCATTTGGAATATCAAGTGGTCGGGAAAGCCTTCTCTAATAAGGTGAATTTTGAACACAGACCAAAGGAAGCGAGGGAGAGAACCCTGTAGATAATTGGAGGTTAAGAATTTTCGGCAGAGAGAATAGCAAGTACAAAGGTCCTGAAGCAGAAGCTTCTTGAAAGATTTGGGGTGGGAAAGAAAAACAGACGAATTCAAGGTTTTTGGCTTGAGCGACTGGAAGGATGGACTTCCCATTTGCCGAGATGGGAAGACTGGAGTGCAGGCCTGCGGGAGATGGGGAGTTAAGGTTTGAACATGGCAAGTTTGAGAAGTTTATGACACATTCAAGCACAGATGTCAGATGGTAAGTAAGGCATGTAAATCTAAATTTCCTGGGAGAGTCTGGTTAGAGGTATAGACATGGGAGTTGTCAGCAGGCAGGCACTGGGCTGAGACCATCAGAGGAAGGAGGTAGATAAAGATGGGGTCCCAGGACGGTTGTGGAATGCTCCAGTGATTCCAGTTTGGAGACTGAGTCATTCCTCATCAGACACTGCTGAATGCCACTACATGCCAGGCACTGTGCCGAGTGCTGGAGATACAGTTGTGAAGGATCAAAAATCCATGCTGTCTTGGACCTACAGTGTAATCAGGAGACAAAGGGAACGAGTAGGAAATGAAGCAGTGAGGGGAACAGGGAGCTCAGGTGGGGCAGATGGCAGCTTTCTAAGGGACGGCAGACAAGCCTTGGGTGAGAAGACGACTCTGTTCCAGAGAAGGGACTGGCACGGGTGCCCAAAAAAGAGCCCCAGTGAAGTAAGAGAAGAACCAATAGAAGGTGGTGCCCTGGAGTCCAAGGGACAAAAATCAAGGTGGAAGAAGCCATCTGTCAAAGGACAAAGTTGAAGAGCTGACTGCTGGGTTTAGCACTGGTGACCTTGACAAGAGCTGTTTCGGAGGAGTGGTGGGAAAGAAAGCCCAACTGCAACCAAGGGATTCCTGCCCATGGTCACATGGGAGAGGGGTACAACCCAGCCTTGGAGCTAGACCTTCTGAGACCAAGCCAGTTCTCAGACCCATTTCAAATGCCACCTCTTCCAGGTAGCCCCCAGGTGTTAGGGTCTCCCATATTTGTCTTTCTCTCCATCTTCTCAGGTGGGAGGGAGGTGCAGCGACAAGGGATCAGAAGCCCTGAGCTGCCAGGCTAACGTGGGTCTGAGCCTGCATCCTTTGCTGAGCTGAGAAGGGTTCCCATCCTGTCGGAGCTTATGGTCCACACGCACAGGGAACAGATGCTGTGTCGACCAGTAGGGACGAGCGAGGTCACTGCTGCAAAGGCTTTGGGAGGGGAGGCTATTTCCGACAGGATGGGAGGCCTCTTGAAGAGGCCTCAACAAGTGGAGGAACAGGCATGGATGCCATTCACTGACCCGAGAAGGCTCATTGAGCGTCTCCTCTCCTATGTGCCAGGCCCTGCGGGGACAGAAAGATGACAAAATTTACCATTCTTGTTCTCAAGGAAGTGCTTCGCCGTGGCCTGGTAGTCGCACGTGGATATAATCACCTGCCAGGGGTGGGAGGTCAGGAAGGCTTCACAGGGCTGAGGTTTTGAGCAGGGCCATGAAGGAAGTAGAGGACTTTGCCAGACTGATAGGCTGCCGAGGCCGAAGACAGGCAGGAACGCAGTCTGTTGGAAGTACCTGTTGGGCCTGTGGTCCGAGACTAGATTGAGGTAGCAGGATGCCGAGGCATGTAGGCTGTGTTTATCGTGGCGAGTGCCTCGTGGGCTCCAGGGGAAGGGAGAAAGAGACTCTAGGTGGGAAAGTTCCTTCCCTACATATGCCACCAGGTTTGGGGAATCCTGTTCTCTGTATTGTTGGTTGTGGGCACCTTTACTGACAGTCCCCACCTCCTCCTCTCCCTCCGTAGTGGCCCAGCAGGAGAAGACCCCACCGCCGAGGCCCAGCCTGCTAGAGGCAGGCGGTGATGGCTGTGAGGAGCCCAGGCAGCAGGTGTCTTGGGAGCAGGAGTTCCTGGTGGGGAACAGCCCAGGAGGCAGCGGGCGGGCGCTGTGCATGGTGTGTGGGGCCGAGATCCAGGCCCCCTCGGCGGACACGGCACGCGCCCACATCCTGGAGCAGCACCCTCACACCCTGGACCTGAGTCCTTCCGAGAAGAGCAATATCCTGGAGGCCTGGAGTGAGGGGGTGGCCCTTTTGCAAGACTTCAGGGCAGAGCAGCTGTCCCCACCCCATTCAGGTAGCTGGGCTGGGGGAGGGGTGGAGGGGGAAGGAAAAGTCAGGATTCTTGTTGCTCACTGGCATCTGCCCCCTTCAGACTCGGGCCAGGAGGTCGAAGTGGACCCAGACTCCAACCCGTACCCTGCCGAAATGCCAGCAGAGATTGTCGTTCTCCTCGACTCCGAGGACAAACCCTCCCTCCCTAGAAGGAGCCGGCCCAGGGGACTCCGCCCTCTGGAGCTTCCTGGTCAGTCATCCCAAAGCCTCAGAGGCTGAGTTGCGGGGAGGGGAAGCATGGGCCCTGCCATTTGAGTGGAGAGAGGCTGCTGGGCAGGTACCTTCAGCAGCCCTGTGGTTACGGCAATCAGGCCTCTTAAAAAGGTCTTATCTTTTGCAGCGGCCCCTGTCCCAGAGCCGGTAAGCAAGAAGCCACGTGGTCAGAGATGGAAGGAGCCCCCTGGGGAGGAGCCGGTCAGAAAGAAAAGAGGCAGACCCATGACCAAAACCCTGGACCTGGACCCAGACCCGGACCCAGGTGAAGGCGAGGAAGGTGTGGGTTCCAGGAGGAAAGCTAGGACCCTGGCGGGGTGGGGGGATGTGTAGCAGAGGGCACCTGCACCTCAGCTGAGGCCATGGGCTCAGCCCTTGGGAGTCTGACCTCACAGTTCCATCCTGTCCTCTGTTCCAGGTGCCCCCTCACCCGACTCACCCACCGAGACTTTTGCGGCTCCCGCCGAGGTCCGGCACTTCACCGACGGCAGCTTCCCCGCTGGCTTTGTCCTCCAGCTCTTCTCCCACACCCAGCTCAGGGCCTCAGACAGCAAGGACTCGCCCAAAGAGGGGAGAGTGGCAGAAGGAGGTCTTCTGCAGCCAGAAAGCCCCTCCCCAGGTGAGCTCCTGAGAGGGGATGACAAGTGCGGGGTCAGGAAGGCCGCATCCCTGGGGTCTGGCCTCCATGAGGCTGCTTGGCAGCAGAGCCCAGGGTAGAGGTGGCTGGTGCTCCAGTCCCCTGGGAGAGGGGCCGAGGGCAGGTGGATTTAAATACAGCGGCCAGCCAGAGAGCTGAGTTTTTTGCGAGCTCCTTGGCAGTGTCCTGGCTGGTTGTTAGGTTGGGTTAGGCCAGTGCTCCCCAAAGCCCGACACCCATCACCACAGTTAAGGTTGATTGATTCCAGCTGGAGCCTGAGGTGCCCACCTTGGCCCTGGTGGACCAGGGGCCTAAATGGGACCGATAGCAGAATAGAAGGGGCGAACACTCAGCAGACACCTCAGCTCAGTTTACGTCTAATAATAGCAGTAAGCGCTTGTGTTTTTATCATGTTCTCTGATTTTAAGAAACTTTGATATGCAGCTCATCTGGCCCTTATAAAAGTATCTTTTCCAGATGGACCGACTGAGTCTCAGAGAGATGGTTCCTCCTCTACGGTCCTTGTATTCATTTCCTGAGACTGCCGAAACAAACTACCACAAACTTCGTGGCTTACAACAACACAGATATACTACTTTTTAGTCCCGGAGGTCAGAGGACTGGAACAGGTCTCACTGGGCTACAATCAGGGTGTCAGCAGGGCTGAGTTTCTTTCTGGCTCCTAAAGGAGGAAGTCTTGCCTCTTCCAGCTTCTAGCAGCCGCCTGTATTCCTTGGCTTGTGCCCTCCTTCCATCTTCAAAGCAGGCCATGGCCAGTGCAGTCTTTCTCAGGATGCCATTTTTGGGTCTGACTCTTCTGCCTTCTCCTTCCCCTTTAAAGACCCTTGTGATTACACTGAGCCCACCCAGATCATCCAGATCTCTATTTTATTTTAAAGTTGGCTGATTAACAATGTCAGTTCCATCTGTAGTCTTAATTCTCCGTTGCCGTGTAAGATACCGTATTCACAGGTCCTGGGGATTAGGACTTGAACATCTTTGAAGGACCAGTACACTGCTACCACAGTCACGTAACCTAGCAGTAGCAGAAATGAGATGAGACTGTCCTGTGTTCCAGCAGGGCAGGGCTGAGCCTGGTTCCTCTCTCTCTTTATCTTGCCAGGCCAGGCCCTGCTTGCAGCATCTTAGACGCAAAAAATGGTTTGTTTTTTTTTGTTTTTTTTTTTTTGGCTGTGTTGGATCGTCGTTGCTGCGCACGGGCTTTCTCTAGTTGTGGCGAGCGGGGGCTACTCTTCATTGCGGTGCGCAGGCTTCTCATTGCGGTGGCTTCTCTTGTTGCAGAGCATGGGCTCTAGGCGCGCAGGCTTCAGTAGTTGTGGCTCACGGGCTCAGTAGTTGTGGCTCGCGGGCTCTAGAGCGCAGGCTCAGTAATTGTGATGCACAGGCCTAGTTGCTCCGTGGCGTGTGGAATCTTCCCGGACCAGGGCTCGAACCCACGTCCCCTGCATTGTCAGGCAGACTCTTAACCACTGTGCCACCAGGGAAGCCCCAGAAAGTGGTTCTTGAAGGAGTGAATGTGTGACACACAGAGTGCCTCGTCCCGCCTGCCTGAAATGGGCGTTTGGAGTTGGAGCCCTGAGAAAGATGGCACATGGGGTGCTGGAGGCGCCCCAGAGCAGGGCTCTCAGAAAGGAGGTGTACTTTTTGCCTAAAGAAAAAGGCAAACCTGTCACTTCAGCCCACATCACTCAGTGGTGACCACTGTCAAAAATTTGGCTTGCGTCCTTCAGACCTTTTACAAAGCTCTGTGTGCACGTCTCTGCACGTGTGCTTTCATCTATTTATTTTTTACCACTTTTTCTAGTCTGGAGGCAGGCCTCACCCCTGTGAGGTTTTAACTGTCTCAGGATTCAGCTTGAGTCACCTTCCCGTCCTGCTTCCCCAGGACCGTGCTCTGCCTGGACTTGAGTGTTTCCCAGGCCCCCTCGTATTGTCAGTGGACCCCTGCTCTAAATGGCTGATCTCTTCCACTGGCTGATGAGTCTTCTGGTTTCATTCTTGAAAGTGGGGCCTTTATTTTGACCCCTGGAGTACCCTGTGCCCAAACCCCACCTGTGTGGAGTGACCAGTAGGTGAGAAGGGCATCCTTGAGATCTCAGATTTATTTGGGGTGAGTGGGCAAAGCCTGAGATTTGGGGTTCAGCAAGCTGATTGAATGATGTGAGAGGGATGGAGGGGGCTGAGAGGTGTTCCCGGCAGAGGAACCTAGGGAGGTTGGAGACAGTCCAGAAACTGCAGGAGGTACTAAGTGACACAGCAGCAAGTGTTCCTGCAGCCCAGCTATGGGAAATGACAGGAGTGCCATAGCCTTTGTCCCCACGAAACTCACAGTCTGCCTAAGGGTACAAGTCAGCAAATAGAGAATAGTGTGGTGCCCACGATGGTTCTGTGCAGAGCACAGGCTCCAGACCAGTGGTTTCAGGTTGGTTTGGGGTTTTAAGTACCCAAAGCTCAGATTTCTCAGAAACCTGTAAGGCTTCAACCAGAATGTCTCTACTTTGAGTTGTTTTCTTCATTGAAGCTCTCCAAAGATCTTATTTGAGTAAAGATCCTACCACTTTAAATCGAGGATATAAAAGTTGGGGGGCGGGGAGTCACTGTGGTCAGGTCAGCTGACCTGATGGATATGTGTGTCAAGCAGTCAGGGACGACTTGGCTGGACTTCCAGGGACCTCCCAGGCTGAAGGTGGGGAAGGAGTCCCGGCCAGGAGAGGAGATGAGCCCTGAGGGCCCACTCGGAGACAGTGGAAAAAAGCCTCCTGCTGGGGGGTGTGTGTGTGCAGATAGTGAAAAAAAGCCTCTTTGTCCTGCTGGTGTGTGTGTGTGTGTGTCAGCACCTAGAACAGGACCTGGTTTGTGTGTGTGTGTGTGTGTGAGCACCTAGAACAGGGCCTCTGTGTGTGCGTGTGTGTGTGTGTGTGTGTCAGCACCTAGAACAGGACCTGGTGTGTGTGTGTGAGCACCTAGAACAGGGCCTGTGTGTGTGTGTGTGTGTGTGTGTGTGAGCACCTAGAACAGGGCCTCTGTGTGTGTGTGTGTGTGTGTGTGTGTGTGTGTGTGTGAGCACCTAGAGCAGGGCCTGGCAGCAAGAAAGCCCTCAGGGAAGATTTTTTGACAGATGAGTGGATGGCGGCTGCCTTCACTTGTCATTCTGGTGGTGACATTTCCAGAGTCTCTGCTCAGAGACAAGCCTTAGTGAGAAACGAGAGAAGTGGGCCCCAGCCACCCCCTGGAGAAGGTGTACACATTTACACACACATGCACAAGTGTGGAGGAAGGGGAGAGGGATGAAGCTGGGGAAGCAGACCAGTTTGGGCCAGGAGAGAAGTAGAGGTGGTTCTGGGGTTGGGGTGCTGCAGCTTGTCCCAGGGACAGAGAAGTTCTCTTGGCTTGCTCTCTGATGGCCTGGGGCTCTGCTCATGCACTGCTTCTGAAAGAAGATCTCTCTACCGCACCTCAGGCCTCGCTCTCCTGAAACTCCCCTCCCCACCACCCACCCCTTTGCCCTCCCTGCTATCAGGAAGAATTGGCACTTAATTCCAATGTACTGAGTTCTTTTAATGTATTTTTTCCTGAAATCCACAGGGCCACCTTATAAAGGATTTTTTTTTTTTTTGCTGTACACGGGCCTCTCACTGTTGTGGTCTCTCCCGTTGCGGAGCACAGGCTCCAGATGCGCAGGCTCAGCGGCCATGGCTCACAGGCCCAGCCGCTCCACGGCATGTGGGATCTTCCCGGACCGGGGCACGAACCCATGTTCCCTGCATCGGCAGGCGGACTCTCAACCACTGCGCCACCAGGGAAGCCCTAAAGGATTATTATGTCCACTTTACAGAAGAGGAAACTGAGCCTTGGGCAGGTGTGTTTCTCCCATGCGGCACCCCGCCTGCAGTGAGGGCCAGGAATCAATTCTCCGTCAGACCAGGAGCTGTTCTTTTCTCTGGGTCTTCCCCATCAGCCTACGCAAAGCTGTTGTTTCTCCCTTCTTGACCCCTCTTCCTGTCGTAGCCACTGTCCCATTTATCCCCAAGCCTTTTCAGCAAAGCTGGAGAGCTCTTCTATATTGTCTCCAGTCTGTCTCTAGAAGCCACTTGAATCAAACTCATGCTCACCACCTGACACCAAAATGGCTTTTTTGGCAACATTGCCGTTGACTTCATAAAGTTAGATCTGGTGGTCAGTTCTCAGTCCTTATCTTTCCTGACCTGGCAAAAACAAGGAACCCCTCCCTCCTTCCCTCCTTCCTGGAGACTCTTTCTGCCCTTGGCCTCTCAGGCAGCAGCATGCCTGGGTTGCACCTGCCTCTCTTGCTTGTTCTTTCCTAGCTCCCCAAGTGGGATCCTATGTTTATTTTTCTTCCCATTTCTAGAAGATATGCTCCTTTGGGTCAGGATGTTTGCCTGTTTCATTTACTGTAATATCCCCAGTGCCCAGCACAGAATAGATGCTCCTTCTGTATTTGCTGGATGAATGAATGACCCAACTGTGGGTCAGGATCTGCACTCACGCCCTGGGTGATCCCTTCCAGGCTCACAGCTTGAAGGACAGTTCTTGTGCTCACAGTCCCGCCTTTCTCCTCCACCCCAGACCTCTCCCTTCGGTTCCAGCCTCTCTCTTACCCATATGACGTGTCTGATTGGTTGCCTAAAAGATCCCCCAAACTCGGAGTTTCTGACGGCGTTTCTGAACGGAACCCCCAGTCTCCTCCCTTCACCTCCAGCCACTCTATTTGCCCCCAGTCTTCCCTTCCCCAGGGAGCTGGCAGCCCCGTTCTTCAGTTTGCTTGGACCAAACCCTCAGTCATCTTCTGTCTCTCTCAGACCCCACATCCGTCCATCAGCAAATCCTGTTAGCCCCACCTCCAAGATGCTCAGAATTGACCCCCCTCTCACTACCCCTACTGCTGCTACTTTCATCCAAGCTTCCTTAACAACCTTTGAACTTGTCTCCTAGCTTCTGATCTTTGCCCTCTGTGCCAGAGCCCCTGTTGAAACACAAGTGGAATCCTGGCACTGCTCTGCTCAGAGCCCTCCAGCACCGTCGCTGTCGCACTTCAGATAAAAGTCAGAGTCCTCGTGGAGACCGGTGGTCCTCAAACCAGAATCTTCACCTCTCCTGCCCACCAGGGCATCTGCATTTGCTCTTCCTCCCGTCAGGAACGCTGTTCCCCAGCTAGACACGCCGCTGACTCCTTGCTTCCTGCATGTTTTGCTCACACATCAGCTCTGTGAGGCCCTCCCTGCTACCCCGTCCCCTTCCCTGGTGTACTTTTTTACTTTGCTTCTGTCTGTATATATTACATTGCATTCTTGCTTTGTTCATCCTGTTTATTGGCTCTCACCACTGGAATGTAAATTCCAGGAAGGCCACTTGGCCTGCTCCACGTTCTGGGGAACCCCCAGCAACTGGACTAGTGTTGGGCACAGTATAGTTGCCCGGTAAGTTATTGTTGAATTAAGGAGCCAGTGAGTAGGCTCCACCTGCCCTCAAGGAGCTTAGAGTTTGTCAGGGAGACAAACCAGCTCATGTGACTACAAAGCAGAGTTTGTTCGGTCGCACGACCCCGTGGCCGCCGTTGAGTCATTTTAAATCTCGGCAAACAGTACAGCAAAATTGTACCTGTTTTCTCTGCCAGATTTTAAATCACTGGGTCTCTAGAAACAGTGCAGAAGAAAACCACAAATAATACAGACACCGCAGCAGTTACAATCACCGTTTTCTGGCTTTGTTTTTTGATGTAACTTTTGCACATGCCCATGCCGAACCGGACATTTTGGTACCTGAACGGTGGCTGTCAGCAGTTCATGTTCCCCTGTCTTAAGGCCTGGTTTTGCCCATTGTGAGTAGCTTCTCCATGCTGCTAAGGTGGACATCTGACCCCTGTGTGGTAGGTATTGACTCGGGAGATGAAGAGCCTGGTTGAGGTTCCAAAGCAGAGTTGGACGTTAACCCAGGACTCTCCGTCCAGTGCTCTCTCCTCCACCCTGCATATTCACCTGGGAGCTCCTTTGTGGGCACAGTCATGTCTTTTTCTGCTTTGGGGTGTTCCCCACCCCACCACCTCTGCCCACACAAGGCAGAACCCATCAGGCTAGGGTGCCCAGTAAGTTCTAGATGAGACAGAGTCAGCTGAAGGTAGTTGAGGGGAGCAGAGTACAGCACTAAGCATCCGTGTGCCAGAATACATGAGGGAGGAGGGTTGCAGAGGACCTGCGCTGATGCCTGCGGAGGCGTGATGCCCTTGTGGTTGGTGCTGGTCCTTGGATGAACTAGGAGCACAACCTCCCACTGTCCCCGGGCTTCTCCTCAGACCACAGGTCCTGGGCTGTGGAATTGAAGGCCAGGAAATGGGGGTGTGGTTTACAGAGACCCTCGGGGGACATCCTCAAGGTAGATTGTCTGGAGGACCCTGACTCTCTCTCTGCTCCCATCCTTGCCCAGCTCCCCCTCCGGGGCTTCGCGGGACACTGGATCTCCAGGTTATCCGCGTGCGGCTGGAGGAGCCCCCGGCAGTCAGCCTCCTGCAAGACTGGTCCAAGCATCCCCAGGGCACCAAGGGTGTGGGAGCAGGTGACAGCCCAGACTGGCCTGCGGTTCTGTCGGAATCCAGCACCGTCGGGGGGCAGCCAGAGGCAGGGAGTGGCCTGTAGGTTCTTGCTTTTCAGGGCAGGGAGAGGAGGCATTGTCCGCCTTCGGCTTATCACTCAGAGCTGCCCAGCTCGGCCACCTGATGGAGAGAGTAAAACTAGGTGCCAAGGCAGGATGGAGGAGAGGAAGGTGGGTAGCATCCGCTATGACTCGGGGACGCTGGAAAAGTCTCCCCAAGGTGAGGCGTGAGGCCAGGCCCTGAGGGGGACGGGGGTGCCGAGGGCTGTCGCTCGGTAGGGCATTGGGCCTATGGAGAACACCCACCCGATCCTTTTGCTGACCCAGACCTCTCTGTCCCCCTGACCTCCTCCCACCTTCTCAGCCCCCCACCATTCTCCCTTGGCACAGTGCCTTACGCAAGAGGTGGTCGTGACGGTGTTGAACTGAGTCCCACTACCTCGGGGGACGCCTCTCCTCCCCCACCCGTTTTGGCTCCTAAACCAGGAGGCCTCCATTACCTCTTCTTCCTGCTCCATCCCTGCAGGTAGCTGAAGCAGCCTACCTGGGGGCTCCGTCACTCACACTCTCCTCTTCACCCCTTTTCCTGTTGTATATATCTCCTTTGTTGACAATAAATTATTTTTTTTTATTAAGAGAGTTCCGTCTGGGCCATCATTGGGGGAAGGGGTTTGCTAGCAGGATATCTGGCCTCCTGGAGCGACCTTGAGGAGGGCTAAGAGATGGTTCTGGGTGTGAGCCAGAAAGCTGCTGCCCCAGAGGCTGGAACAGGGTCAGGGCAGGCTTTGTTCGGCCAGCAGACTGAGGCTGAGTCAGTTAGCAGGGCACCTCGCCCCCTCCCCTTACCCGTGCCCTCCACATGGGGTCAGAAACACCTTTAACATGTACCTTCTGACTCACTTGGTAAGCCTTTGTAATTACTCACTTTGTAATGACCTTTACAGAGTGCCCTGGCTGTGGCCAGCGTGCAGGGGAAGAGAAGCCTCCCCTCCCACTGCTCCAGGAAAGGAAGGCAGGCGGTGGGGTCCTGAACGCCCCCAACCTTTCAGCGCTGAACACTCAGCCTCATGGTCTGCCCGCCCTTTCCTTGGCTTAATTACACCAAGCCTTTGGCTGGTTTTCCTGTCCCCCGGACTCGGAGATGGGTCCACTTGGATCTCTTCACCAGATTCCTAACCCCTTATCCTCCTAAATTAACTGTCAACAGCCAAATCTGTGTAGGGTTGTGTTTTTCCTCTTTGGTGAAGGGGGCTCTCGAGAGGCACAGAGGGCTCTCATATCCCAAACTTCACTGTCCTGTTCAGAATCCAGGGGTGAGTGAGGTAAATAGGGCCATCCACCCTCTGCACCTGGACTGCCCCACTGCCCCTGATGGATCCCGCGCAGCCGGGGAGAGGCGGGGCAGAGGCAGGGCTCACAGGGCAGTTGTTCCTGTGTGACACCAACCCCATCAGGTTTTGAGACTGACCAGAGAGCTGGTCCCTAAATAAGGAAGGGTCTGGGCTTGAGCACGCTGTGCTGTGTGCCTGTCTGAGCGGGTGTCACCCGTGGGCTCAGCCAGGTGTGAGTGATCTCAGCGTGGTTGACTCATGGGAAGTGGTCCTTTCTCCCCATCTGACGAGCTCGGGAGAAAGAGCCCAGGGACATCTGGGGCCCTCTTCCAGGGGAGACCAGAAGATTTGTGGTGTGGTGGGGGGAAAGAGGGCAAGGATTCAGGACCCCTTGTGTCTAGGGCGGCTGCACCAGCACGTGATGTCAGGGGGCCATAGAACTCCCCTGTATCTCTACCACCATTTCTGCAAATTGGCAAAACTTGCATCCTTCCTAATAGGAAGAAATAGGTAATGCTGAAAGTTTGGCTCTGAAACACAGACTATGAATTGTCACAGGTGGTCGCTGTCCGTCCTTTCAATCGTGTGACTGTGTTTACATTTATGCCAATGTGCTTTTAAAACAATGTGGGTGTTGACAGTTGGGAGAACTTATATAAAAGCTCATTGTGCAATTGTGAAGCTAAATACACCTTCGCGGCTGTTAATTATGATTGAAGGTTTGGCCCGCTAGACTGTGAGCTCCTTCTGGGCAAGGGCTGGACTGCGTTGACTTCACTTTCCTAGCTCCCTGCATAGGGTCTGGTGCATAGTAGGTGCTTAATAAATGTTTGTCTGGTGCCCTCTTAGTGTGTATTCCTATGCGACGTTTTTGCAGTGCAGGCTGGTCCCTGCAGTGTGGTCCTCTGCACGAGGTGGCTGCCATGGTGACTGCTGGTGACGTGGTTGTTCCATGGCTTAAGCCCCACATCCTGGGTGGCAGGGATCTGCCCAGCCTCAGCCAGGACCCCAGGGACTCCATGAGCATGTGTGGCTGGGAGCTGCCTGTGGGCATCTCTGGGCTTCCAGGGAGAGGCGGAGAGAGTGGAGCCCGGGGCGTGGCTCCACCCAGAGTGCAGAAGGGAGTTTCTGAACATAGGTGAAGGATTGCTTGGGGTCCGCCACCTGGGCCAGAGCCACAGTCCTAGAGCCTGTGACACCAATCAAACCTCCTTTGCAAATATCAGCGACCCGAGTGGCTGATGGTGGTGACGTTTTCCAGGTGTGATGCTGAAGTCCAGCCACGACCAAGTGAAGGAGCGGGGGGAAGAGGATGCCGCCGCCCGACCCCTGAGCCGTACCCCCGCCCCTAGTCCCCAGTACTCCTTTGTGCTCTGAAGGCGGCCACCTGCCACCCTTCACAACTGCCCTCCTTGTGGTCCAGTCAGGGAGCTCTTTTTGGAGACCAGTAACAGCCCTGAGGGCAAAGCCAGTCCGAGACCAGGGAAGAAGCAGCCCCTTCCCTCCTTGAAGAGAAACTGCAGTGTGTACGGCCGTGGTTGGAAAGGGGGGAGGGTCACTGGCTGGGCCCCCAAGCAGCGCCCAGTCCTGTCACTGCTCTGGTCCGGACTCCGCGTCTCCTCCAACCCACTCTCCCTTTCCAGGGGCCCCCCACCCCCACACACACAGCCAGGCTGCAGAGTGGCTGGAATGAGGCTGCCTTCAGGGCCCTTTGTGAAGTCCTGCACAGCCCTGAGGTGTGGAGGAGGCTGGGGGCTGGGGTGGGAGAGTGTCTCTGAGGGGACTGCAGCCTCTGCGTCTGTCCCCACGGAGGGTCTTTTGGGAAGGGGGCACCCAGCTGACCTCCCCAAGGCAGGATGGAGGCTGCTGCTTGCAGGTGTGACAGGTAAGGTGACTCCACAGCACACCAGTGTGTCTGTTTCCCACCTTCCCGGAACCAGGTGCCTTCATATCACCGAATCTGGCCAGTCCCTTCCTTCCCTCGAGCAAATAGCCTCACTCTGTGGACAGAGTGCACCACGAGAAAGGAAGAGAAAGGAAACAGAGCCACCTTTTTGGCCTCCCTAACACCAACAGCAAAGCCTCAGGTCTCCTCAGGCCCTGCATCTAGGAGGCCCGGGGCAGCAGGGGCTGGGACAAGCACCCTGCAGGGTCAGCTCGCACAGCCGTGGATGAAGGCCTCTGGGCAGCCACGGTGCTGGGAGCTGTGGGGTGCAGACGGGACACCTGCCCTGGTCTCCACTGTGGGTCACCCGACCTTGTGCCCATGATACAGGTGAGGAAACCGAGGCACCTTGAGCTGCACGTGATACCTTGCCTGCCATCCCAGAGCGGCTAAAGGAGCAGAACCTGGCTGAGCCCAGGTCCGTCTGACTGCAGAGCTGCTGTCTCTGGCATGCCATGGCCTGTTTGTGCTTTAGGAAGACCCTGACACACCTTCCCTCCAGAGCCTGGGGACCCATGGTGGGTTCAGGGGTTGGGGCTGGAGTGGACACAGATGGTAGTCAGGAAGCTCATTCGAGACAACAAGCGCTCACACCTCCTTTGCTCAGGAGCATGATAGTGGTGCCCAGTGCCCCTGCCTTGCCAACTTCCAGAGCCCTCCAGGGCCTGGCCCCTGCTGGGATCATGCCCTGTGCCTGGCAGTACCCGCTGGAGGGGCTCACAGCAATGTGGAGGGGTGCTCATCACACCTGTCTCAGGTGATGATGTCTGGGAACCAAGCTGAGGGTTTTGAGGATGTAGGGAGTCCTGTTCCTCACTTGCCTCTTTCTCCTGAAAGGCTTCTGAGCCCCTGGTGGGTCCCGCCTGCTGGCCCTGGCCTCCCTCAGCGACCTCTGACCCTGGCTCAGGCTGGACTTGGTACTTGGAGGCTACAAAAGCAGTGCCAGGTATGATGATGTCCACATGAGCTTGGGCTGCCCTAGGGGACAGGGCAGAGGGAGGGGCTTCTCCTTTCCAGACCCTGCCCTGTCCCTTCACTCCCTCTCCTTGACCCGACCACTTGCCCACCATGGCACCCACATCTTCCTGGGTGAGCAACTGCCTCAGAGAGACTAATCCATGGCCCTCCAAGGTTAAGGTCACTGTGCTGTTCAAAGCTCAGGCTCAAGGGGCCACGCAGACCCGGGCTCACAGCTGCCAGCTGGATGAGAGGCATTCACGGTTCAGGTGTTCTGAATATAGCTGTGAACGAGAGAGAGAGCACCCCAGCTCTCCCCACACGCCCATTCCAGGGGAGGTAGACGGCAAACTAGGAGCTTCTCAGTGTGTCCAGCAGGCAAGAGCACTGGGCGTGATGGAAGGGCACTATTCTTTTTTCTTTTCTTTCTCTTTTGATCATGGACATTTTTTTTTCCCCACACTGCACGACTTGTGAGATCTTAGTTCCCCGACCAGGGATCAAACCCTCGGCAGTAAAAACACGGAGTCCTAACCACTGGACTGCCAGGGAATTCCCAATGGTGGACATTTTCAAACACACCCAAAAGAAGAGAGACAGAGAGAGAGAGAGGAACAGTGAACCCTGATGTATCCCAGCTTCAACAAATATGGCCAATTTTGGTTTATCTTTATCTCCCCACATCTCCTTCCCTTCTGGATTATTTAAAAGCAAATCCCAGACATTGTATCAGTTCATCTGCAGATAGGTCTGCTTGTATCTCTAGGAAATTCAGACTTTTGAGTAAAATATATATCACACTTTAAAGACTAATAATTCCTTAATGTCATTTAATATCCACACAGTGTTCACATCCCCCAATTGGTCCATGAATATCTTTTTAAAAAAAACCTTCTTTTTTTTTTTGCAGTACGCAGGCCTCTCACTGCTGCGGCCTCTCCCGCAGAGCACAGGCTCCAGACGCGCAGGCTCAGCGACCATGGCTCACGGACCCAGCCGCTCCACGGCATGTGGGATCTTCCCGGACCGGGGCACAAACCCGCGTCCCCCACATCGGCAGGCGGACTCCCAACCACTGCGCCACCAGGGAAGCCCAACCTGTTTTTAATTGTGGGAAAATACACATAACATGAAATTTACCATTTTCAAGTGTCCAGTTTAATAGTAAGTACATTCACACTGTTGCACAACCGATCTCCAGAACTCTGCCATGAATCTTTTTACAACTGATTTCTTTGAATCAGGGTCTAAGTACATTCCACACACTGCATTTGGTTGATGGGTTTCAACCTGTAACAGCCTTTCTTTCCTCTTTTTCCCTATTTCTTTTCTTTTTTCTTAAGAATACAGTGGCTTGTTCTGTGGACAGAATTTCCTCCATTCTGGATTTGGCTGATTGCATTCCCATGATATCTTGGCATGTTCATTCGTCAAGGGATGAGTTGGGGGCTAGAGAGGGCTTCCTCTGGAGACATTTAAGCACAGAGAGAGCCATGCAGTTACATAGGGAAAGGGAGTTCAGGGCAAAGGGGACAAGGAGGACCAAAGTCCTGTGGCTTTCGTTCCCCAGGGATTCACAGACAACCTGCTATGTGCCCAGCACTGTTGGAACCACTAAGGACACCGCCAGGGCCAGAAAATGTCCCTGCTGTCCTTGGGGCTGGGGACCTCAGGCACTGTCCTCCCTAGGGAGGATGGTGAGGTGGTAGGGGAAGTGGAAGTGTTCCCCCAGACACACCTGCTGCCAGCCAGCCAGGAGCAACCATGCAGCTTTGGGTACGCGGGGACATCATCTCAGACACTGATGAGTCATTGGCCGGCCTCCCCCGCCCCTCGTCCTCCAGGAAGCCAGTTACAGCCAGCTGGTACCGACTCCCCTCTGCCAGCTCCAAGTCTGAGGCTGCTCTTGGCCCATCCCCGTGAGATGGGAACTCCTTGAGAGTGGCCGCCTTCATGCCTCCACGGGCTGCTCCTATTTCTGCCAGTCCTTGCAGTCCTTTGCTTCTCCTTGGGGTCTGACTCTGCATCACCTCCTCTAAGAAGCCTTCCTTGCTGCTTCTTCCAGTCCCCATGCTCCCACAGGCCCCAGATCATCCACTTTGGGTATCCCCCTCTGAGCCCCAGTAAAAACTGCCCACTTCTGCTTTCCCCTTTGCCTCCCACCGACGTTGCTTCTGCCAACGTGGCAGCCTGGCTTTCCATCCAGAATGCCCAACCTTCTTAGCGATGGAGGTGGCAGAACTCTGCCTGTAGACAGTGACCCAGTATGGGAATGTGAGTTGATCCAAGTGGCACCTCCTCCCAGGAGAACAGACACTGAAGGTGGCCTCCCTGCCTGATGCCCCTTCCCCTCCCCCTCTCCCCTCCTCCCCCCTTCCCCCTAAGTCGGTATACAGTGACCTCCAAGGGCAGCTGGACTTTCCTGCTGCGCTAGGCACATATGAGCAAGGCTGACAGGAACACTGTCTCCTCCACCCCAGGCACAGTGCCAAGTCATGGGCAAAGAAAGACAAGAGTGACATTGTCACTGGGTTAGGGTTTGGGAGCTTATCTTAGTCTGTCCAGGCTGCCGTCACAAAATACCATAGACTCATGGCTTATAAACAACAGAAATTTATTCCTCATATCTCTAGAGGCTGAGAAGTCCAAGATCAAGGTGCCACCAGATTCAATGTCTGGTGAAAGCCCACTTCCTGGTTCATAGACAGCTGTCTTCTTGCTGTGTCCTCACTCGGTGAAGGGACCAGAGAGCTCTGTGGGGTCTCTTTTATAAGGGTCCTCATCCCATTCATGAGGGCTCTGCCTTCATGCCATAATCATCTCCCAGAGGCGCCACCTCCAAATACCATCACCTCGGGGCATTAGGATTTCCACATATGAATCTTGGGGGGCAGACACACATTCAGTCGACAGCATTATGGAAGACCCCACAGAGAGCAAAGAAGAAGCCTGAGGCCCCAAGTGGGCAAGGGAGTTACCTAATGGCTCACATGACCCATTAGTGACAGAGCTGGGGCCAGGATGGACTCTCTTACATCTGATCCAGTGTTATGCTCTGGGACGTGGGGAAGATATAGTAGAGAGACTTAAAAGAAGCCTCAGGGGGCTTCCCTGGTGGCGCAGTGGTTGAGAATCTGCCTGCCAATGCAGGGGACACGGGTTCGAGCCCTGGTCTGGGAGGATCCCACATGCCGCGGAGCAACTGGGCCCGTGAGCCACAACTACTGAGCCTGCGCATCTGGAGCCTGTGCTCCGCAACGGGAGAGGCCGCGACAGTGAGAGGCCTGCGCACAGCAATGAAGAGTGGCCCCCGCTCGCCACAACTAGAGAAAGCCCTCGCACAGAAACGAAGACCCAACACAGCCAAAAATAAATAAAATTAAAAAAAAAAAAAAAAAAAAAAAGAAGCCTCAGGGAGGCTGGCTAGTCTGCCTCATAATAACAGCAGCCCACACAAAGCGCTGGCTGTCCACCAGGCTCTGTCCTGGCCTGTTTCATGTATCGTCTCATTATAGCCTCACAAATCAGCACTGTGAAGTAGGTACTTTTATTATCCCCATTTAACAGATGGGGAAATTAAGGCAGAGAGACATTAAGAGGCTTACTTAAGCTCACATAGCTGCTAAGGAGCAGCCTGGCAGTAGGGTCTGTGTGTTTGCCCACTACCCTACACAACCCACCTCTCATGGGCGGAGAAGCCCAAAGTTCATTCCCCTGTTCCCACTCTCACTGGCATGGGACCAAGCTTCTCTATGCTTCAATTTCCTTCTGAGAAAAATGAGGGAAATAACAATGCCTCCCACTTGTGAGTGTGAGTATATCCACATAGGATGCAGCTCTCCATGTGGGTTAACCCTGAGAAAAGGGAAGGAGCCTGGGAGTTCCTGTCCTAGTGTAGCTCACATCCTGGTGGAATAATAAACATATTCTATTCCATCAGTTCTAAGATGCACATCTGCCCACACTCTAACATCTCTGAAATGTCCTAAATTCAATATGGTGTATGGTAATGGCGATAAAGTGCATGATGGGGCTTCCCTGGTGGCGCAGTGGCTAAGAATCCACCTGCCAATGCAGGGAACACGGGTTCGAGCCCTGGTCTGGGAAGATCCCACATGCTGCAGAGCAACTAAGCCCGTGTGCCACAACTACTGAGCCTGTGCTCTAGAGCCCGCGAGCCACAACTACTGAGCCCACGTGCCACAACTACTGAAGCCCGTGCACCTAGAGCCCATGCTCCGCAACAAGAGGAGCCACCGCAACGAAAAGCCCACGTGCCACAATGAAGAGTAGTTCCCACTCGCCGCAACTAGAGAAAGCCGGAGCACAGCAATGAAGACCCAACGCAGACAAAAATAAATAAATAAAATAAATAAATTAATTTTTTTTAAAAAAGAATCCACCTGCCAATGCAGGGAACATGGGTTCAAGCCCTGGTCCAGGAAGATGCCACATGCCGCAGAGCAACTAAGCCCGTGCGTCACAACTACTGAGCCTGCACTCTAGAGCCCGCAAGCCACAACTACTGAAGCCTGCGTGCTTAGAGCCCGTGCTCTGCGAGAGAAGCCACTGCAATGAGAAGGCCGCACACCTCAACGAAGAGTAGACCCCAATCACCACAACTAGAGAAAGCCCCTAAGAAGCAACGAAGACCCAATGCAGCCAAAAATAAATAAATAAATTTCTATATTAAAAAGAAAAGAAATCCTGTCCGGGGACTTCCCTGGTGGCACAGTGGATAAGAATCCGCCTACCAATGCAGGGGACATGGGTACGAGCCCTGGACCGAGAAGATCCCACATGCCACGGAACAACTAAGCCCATGTGCCACAACTACTGAGCCTGCGCTCTAGAGCCCGTGAGCCACAACTACTGAGCCTGCATGCCACAACTACTGAAGCCCGCGTGCCTAGAGCCCATGCTCCGCAACAAGAGAAGCCACCACAGTGAGAAGCCCGCGCACCGCAACGAAGAGTAGCCCCCACTCGCTGCAGCTAGAGAAAGCCCATGCGCAGCAACGAAGACCCAACACAGCCAAAAATAAATAAATAAATTTATTTTTTAAAGAAAAAGAAAGAAAGAAATCCTGTCGGCTGTATCTATCACAAATCTGACCAGTTCTCACTACTTCCACCACTGCTGCCTTGCTCCGAGCCATGGTCATCTCTCACTTGAATTGTCATGAAAGCCTCCTTCAGGGTTTCCAGAAGGAAACCCTGCCCTGCCCCTTCTCTCTATTCTCAACCTAGCAGCCAGTCAGGTCATGTCACTACAGTGGCTCCCCACCTCACTACAAGAAAAAGCTAAAGCAGTGGCCCACCAGACCTGGCTCCACATCACCTTTCTGCCCTCTTCTCCTACTGTTTACCCCCACACTCTCAAACAGCCAGGCCCGCACCTGCCTCACGGCCTTTGTACTGGCCACACCCTCTGCCTAGAATGCTCTTCCCCCAGACAGCGGCAGAGTTCACTCCCTCATCTCCTTCAAGTCTTTGCTCAAGTGTCAACTTCTCAGTGAAGCCTGCACTGACCACCCTAATACTGCAACTTGTTTTCCATCCCTTCACCTCACTTTTGCAATCCTGATCCCCCTTAGCTGACTAGTTTTTTCCCATGGCACTTAATATTTACTATCATGTATTATGTTTGTTGTCTGTCTTTCCCCAGTCGAGATGTAAGTTCCCCAACGGCAGAGACCTTTTGTTCACTGATATATCTGAAGAGCTTAGAACAGTGCCTTGCACATAGTAGATGCTCAATAAAGATTTATGAATGAATGAATTTGCAGATTAGAGAGAGGTAAATGTGTGGTAATAATTAATTTTTGAAGAGGACTAGGTGGGTATGAGAAGACAATATTTGAACTGGATCTTGAAGGACATCTAGAATTCCAGGTGAGGTAGGTGACAGGCAATTGATCAGCCTGAACAGAAGCATGAAGGTGAGAGAGCTTGGTGGCAGGGCACGAATTGCAGGGAGGTGTCAACCAGTGATACCTAGTTGGAGAGGATATTCACAAGGTAAGTTGAGGCCAGACTGTGCAAAGATTTCAGTGCAGGCCAAAGTCTTTTCCTACCACCAGGACCAGGTACAAAATTTGTGGGGCCCAGTGCAAAATGAAAATGCAGGGCCCCCTTGGTAAAAATCTCAAGAGGGGTGACAGTAGAGCATTAAATCAAGCTCAAGGCCCTTCTTAAGTGTGGGGCTTCATGTGACTGCACAGGTCATAGGCCCATGAAATCAGCCTGCCTAACCCACAAGGGAGCTGGTGAGAGCCTTCTAGCAGGGCAGAGATGTAACTGGAGCTGGAATTTAGGAAGATTATTCTGGCATGGCTGGTGGGGCAGGTTGGAGGGACTCTAGGCAGGGAGACCTGTTAGACAGCCTTATGAGGAAGAGGAGAGAACAGGTAGGATGGAGGCAGGGGCTAAGGGGCAGAGTGCAGGGATGAGAACTTCAGTGAGTAGAAGCATGGAGGATGTAGAGTTTGCTTAGTCAAGTTTGCTTAGACAGGGGCCAGGGAAGACCCCTGAGTGCACCTTCCTTTACTCCTCCAACCCCCTCCCCTTTTCCCTTATTCCAGGGACCCAAGCCTTGGAGGTTACACGGGGCACTGGAATCAACAGTGAGTCTCCCTTTGGCCACCAGAGGGCACATCATTCTCATGGATTTTTCCGGATGAATTTGGGATCGGGGAATGTCCTCTGGCTTCACCTCTTCCTCTTTTTTCCCTCTCACCTCCTTCTGTGTTCCTTCACCAACTTCTTCCTCAAGGGCTGGATGCTTGAATGGAGCTGAGGTGGGGCATGAGGAGCTGTCATGGAGTCCCGAGCATTTACTAGGACTGTAGGTCATACCTGTTGCCTTAGGAAGTATGTTCATACCATCCTCTCATTGCTTCTGTCTGGCTGCCTATTTCTCTGGTTGACTTAGCCAAGGGCTCTGCTCAATAAGCTGTAGCTGGAGTTGGAAGTCAAGTGTCAGAGGTCCAACCAGCACTCTTTCCCCACAAGCCCTTGGGCCTCTCTCCTCCTGTACCTTTGGGAACTTGTTACTTGAGCTTGGTCTCTGGCTCTTGTGGGGACTCTGGCTTCTGCCTACCTTATCTGCTGTTGAAGTTAGGGTAGGTTTGGGAGTGGTGGTTTTTCAACATGTCCAGGATACAATGGGTGGGGGCCGCTTAGAGCCTGAGGAATCAGACCAGTCAGCCTACTGCCCCTCCCTGGTGAGACAGTCTAGGAGGAAGTGAAGAGTGAACTCAGGTTGCCACATGGACTTCCTGTTAAAGTCAGGGGCTCTCCAGAGATGAGAGGGACCTCAGAGCTCAAGAATCTAATGACCTCAATTCATTGATGGGGAAACTGAGGCCAGAGAAGAAAAGGAGCCTCTCTAGGTGTCCATTCTTTGTGCCATCCTGAGGAATCCTCATTTTCAACCAGCTTCTCTTTTCTTTCCCATGAGTTCCTTGTCTTAGAAGGGATAACTGAAATGTGAATTAAGATAATGTCCCTCCTGCTCTACCTCCCAGGGATAGTTAAAAGGGAACTGGTGTGATTCATTGTCATAGTGCAATGCCGTTTTGTGCTATTTTGAACAAGCAAAAGACTTTTTCGGAAAGAAAAAGAAGGTAACAAATTCAAAGATGTTATTTAGAATGTCATCACTGGAACAAAGGCATGGATTCTGTCAATATAAGGATGTTGAGGAGTCTAAACAGAGATGTTATGTGATTTTTCCAAGATCACACAGCATTTTCACTACACACAGCTGGAGGTGGAATGCAGGGCTGGGGAGATCTGTGCAGCTTCCAGCAGCTGGGAGCCAAGGACGTTTACCTGGTGCTTGCCTGGGACCTTGAGGAGCCCTGTGGACTAGATGTGGGGTGCATGGATAGATAAATAGAAGCCAAGATAGATGACAGCAGGTGATGAACGGTAGGTAGACAGGTAATAGACTAACGCTGCATCTGACAGGTGACACACATGTTGATAGACAGGCTGGATGATAAATGAGATGTATTTAATGAGCTAGCTGAGAGACGAAAGGACACACACACAGGAAGTTGCCTTAGAACCAAAGGATGCCAACAGCAGGGATAGCTAACAGCCTTATTTTCTATTTAGTCAAATGGTAACACGCACACGTGATCCACGTTCCCTGTTCAAGGTTTGAAAATACCCGAAAACTGACGGAAAGAAACGAAGAGTCAGACTTCGGGTACCACCCGTGGGAATGTCCCGAGGCTCCCCCGGCCTCGGGTGTTGCCGGAAATGGCCGACGACCGCCGGCGGCGGCGGGGCGGGACGCGGGCGGGGCCGGCTCAAGGCAAGCGGAGTGGCTTCGGGTGTTTCCGGAAACTGCCGAGAGCCAGTTTGAAGTGGGCGGGGAAAGGCCTGTGGGCGTGGCTGGAGTACCCGGAGTCCCTTCGTGGATTTCCGCAAACAGAGCCGAAGCTTGGTCTTCGGAATCGAGGAGGCGCGCGCGTCCCCGGGATTACCTTCTTCGGGTGTTTCCGGAATTCACCAGTAGTCCGTGGCCGGGAGGAGAAGGCGCGCCCCCCTCCCGTTTCTAGCCGCTTCGGATGTTTCCGGCCGCTGCCGGCGGAAAGAGCCGAGGGCCGGCGGTGGTGGCGGCCATGTTGGGAGCAGCAGGTCCGGCGGCGGCAGCCTGTGTGCCGGGCGCGGAGCAGTGCCGCTGAGGGCAGGGGAGGAGCGAGGCAGGCGGCCGGCTGCGGCGGCAGAGAGTAGGCGGAGCGGCGCGGCCCGGCCGAAAGGCGGCACAGCCCAGCCGGGGGTCGGGGGGGTGCGGTCCGGAGCCGCTCGGAGCCGGCGCGGCCTAGCCCGAGCGGCGCATCCCCGGGCTGGCGTGAGCGGCAGTCCGGCCTCCCCGCACCCCCGGCCGGGGCCCATGCGGCGGGTGCCCCTGCTGTGAGAAGCCCCGCCCGGCCGGGCTCCGCGCCTTCCCTTCCCTCCCTTCCTCCGAGCTTCTCGGTTCCCTCCCCTGAGATACCGGCGCCATGTCCAGCGCCCGGACCCCCCTACCCACGCTGAACGAGAGGGACACCGAGCAGGTAAGGAGCCCTAAGGGCTCCCCGAATTCTCTGGCTGGGCCCCTTGCAGAGCCTCCTCCCTCCTCAGCTCCCCTCGTGCCCCTGCTGCCATCCTGTAAGCCTCGGCTGCCCTGTCATCTGGCTCCTGGCCCCGTACATCTCCCTTCCGAGTCCTCTCCTGGGACCCACCTCGTCCAGACTCCAAACTGTACACTTGTCTTTCTGCCGACCCCCCCGCCTTCTCCCCTCACCGCCCTCCTGCGCTCTTCCGTGTTACCTCCCCAGCTTCCTCTTCCCTTCCCTTTTTCTCTCGGGGACCTTTCTGGTCTTCCTCCACCCACGCTTAAAGCAGCCACCCTCCTGTTCCTCGACTGGCACCCTGCGATTTGCCCCAGGTCGTTGTCCACCTCTTCCTCCATCCCTCCAGCCTCGCCTCCCCTCCGCCCGCACCGGTTCTCCCAGTCCCAGTTATCACCCTCAGGGTCCTTGCCCCGGAGTGTGTTCTCGATCCCTATCCCCTTCCAGTTCCCCGGCTTTATACCCTGCCTCTTGCAGTTTTCCAGATTGTGCTCTCCCTCTTGCTTGCAACCCACCAGCTCCACCCTCATCACCTTTCCAAATCTTTCGCCTACTCTTTGCTCATCACTTTCCCTTCTCTTCTCCAGGAGCTCCCTGGTGCCTCGCGCTGGCATTTGTTGCTTCCGTGTTTTCCCGTACAGCTGTCATGCGCATAGTTTTCCCACAGGTTGTCTTTGGGGTTCCAGTCTTCACTCCCTTCAGAGTCTTTGGATCCCTCACGGTCTCTTCCTCTGGGGTTTGGGTTTCTGAGTCTTGGCCTCCTGTTTCTCACTGTGAGTGCTGTACCAGCCTTCTCCCTGGGCTCTTCCTACCGAGGGAAAGACACTCAGTATTTCAGCCCCACTTCATTTACACAACCTGTTGCTCGGTCCTTTCCCAGGGCTTGCCGCATCCCCGTCCTTGCTTTTCTGTCCTCTTACACCGCAACACAAACCGTGAGGCTTTCTTGTTTCTTCACTCCTGGATCTGTCACTTTACATAGTTTCTTCCCCCTTGCTTGTTGCCTTCTGGTTTCTCTGCCCTCACCCCATCTTACTTACTATGCCTCTTAATTAGGATTGCCTTTAATCTCCATATTAGTTTCCTGCCTTCTTCACATCATGTTTATTTTTCCCGCATATGCCCCTATCCATCCCCTTGTGATTGGCTAGTCTTCGTAACCCCCCGGGCCAGGAATTTTGCACGCTAGTTTCTTGAGCTACACACTTCCCCCTCATCCTGGCAATCACTGCTATCATCTGTCACCCAAGCCTTAGCCTTTTCTGTGTCATCTCACCTCTTAGCCGAGAGGCGTCCACTTTCCACCCCTCCCCTTTCTTTCACCATCTCTAGTGTCCCTTGCTGCCTGCTCTGTGGAGAGTCTCTTGCCTGTCATACCTTGGTGGAGAACTTTACTAGGCCAAAAAAACTTGACCTGAAAAAAGAGCTCTTCTCCTGTGGGGCTTGAAGTGCTTTTTGCATCCTTCTCCCTCACTACATTATTTATGTTTTCATCTTGTTTCCTTCTTTCTCCTTAGTGCAGTAGAACTGTTGTTATATTCTCTTGCATATTAACACCTTTCTCTGAAAAATCTACCCTCTTTTCATTTCTCTGATGTTTTTCTCTTTTGTTACCCCCTCACTCTCTGTCATCTGGGCAGTCAGGAACTCAAGAGGAGTTCTGGATAAGTTTTTCTGCAGTGGTTGACCCTTTCATTACTGATGGATTGCCTGATTGCTTCTGGGGTTGAAATGGGTTGAGAGGGAGTGATGGTTGATTTCCATTTCATCAGCGGGTTTGGCAGCTGGTTCTGTATGGGGCTGAGGTGTTTGGAAACTGGAGCACGGTCTGTATCTCACAGTCTTTCCCTCCAGTGCCAGCTGTTTCTCTCCTGACTGGGAACCACTTTCTCGAGGCCCTCTTGAGGTTGCCTGTTCCATTCCTTTTCCTATCACAGCCTTTGTTTAGCAAGTAAACCCTGCTTAACCAGAGGACTTTCCCAGACTGTTGATTCTGAGCTGGTAGGAGGAGGCCAAGTGACTGACTGGCACCCTCAGGTGTCTGGGGAGTGGCGTGGAGTGCCTACTCTCTCAGCAAAGCTGTGGGGGGCATTGTATTCAGCAAAGTAGAGTAACAGAGTGCCTCAATGTGGTTTCTTTGTGCTCTTTACTCCATGTAAATGTATTCTTGCCTTGGTCTTTTTCTTGTGATGTGTGCATTGATTTCCTCTCTTCCCTACAAGCCTCACATAATGCTGAGCGCATAGTAGGAACTCGGTGCACGCCTCCTGATGTTGTGATAGCAGAACTCTGTGAGCCGTTTGGGAACGTAAGCTGCTCCTTGATAACTCTGACCAGAGCACTGGCTGCATACATTGTCATCCTGTTCCAAATTGTGAATTACTCATCCTGTTTCCACTCCATGGATTTAGGTTCCCCTGAGCCGCTTCATTGGTTCTTCTGTCATTCTCAGGGTAGCCGCACCATTGACTTGATATTAAGTCTCATTCCAGTAAAAGTGTGGATTTCGAAAAACATAACGGGCAGGTGCAGTATTTTTTAAAACAAGAAAAAAGACAAGTAGCAGCTCCTCTGGTCATACGGCTAGAGAGGCCTGAAGCACTGGTCTCCTTTGGGCTAGATCATGCCACTGGGTGAGACCAGAAAGTTCTTCTTGGCCCTGTTGCGATTCTAGCTAAAGTGGTCATTGCATAAGCCTTAATGTTGTGAAATAAAAAGCAAGGGATTTGGTTGGTTTGATTTCTTTCCCCCAAAGGTCCTCTGTTATCTGGGCTTCCCTGGTGGCGCAGTGGTTGAGAGTCCGCCTGCCGATGCAGGGGACGTGAGTTCGTGCCCCGGTCCGGGAAGATCCCACATGCCGCGGAGCGGCTGGGCCCGTGAGCCATGGCCGCTGGGCCTGCGCGTCTGGAGCCTGCGCTCCGCAACAGGAGAGGCCACAGCAGTGGGAGGCCCGCGTACCGCAAAAAACAAAAATAAATTTAAAAAAATAACAAAGGTTCTCTATTATCTTATTTAGATTTAAATTATTTTAATTGGTTTCACAAGAAAATAGGTAAACAAACTCTGCTGGTTGTCTTTGAGCTCCAATCTCTTGCTCTTTCTCTCCCCCTTTCTTTAAAACATGTGGCTGATGAGAAGCTGTTTCTAGGAGCTCTTTGATCACATCTGAATTAAACAGACATACACACACACAAAATGTTGAAGCATAAAAATAAACCTCGTGTTGCAGAGAGATTGCCTGTTTGCTGTCGACTCTGCTTCTAACAGTGAAAGTAGGAGATAAAAAGAAAGTTAAGCCCTGTCTTTATTGTGATTTTTGTGACACCTGATTGCAGATGTGCTTTTTCACAGTCATAGACTCTTCCTTTTGCAGAAAGAGGGTTGTGACCTGGGGCTGGTAGTTTTGGGCATTCTTAATCTGAGAGCTGAGCTTTCTGTTCACTTTTCCAAATGGCTCTGTTGGCCTGGAGGCTTGGCAGTGGTGAAAGCAATCAGCAAGATGACTGTTTGTCTTCCAGCCAGCAGCAGCAGTAATAGGCAAGTGGAGAGGGGTCCAACTTGCAGAGTCCACCTGCCGCTGGCGAAAGCTTCCTGTAACACCTGGTCAAGGGCCTACATTGGCTTCATACCTGCCCCACCTCTGGGCCTCAGGAACCACAAGAGAGGGCTCCTGAGGGAAAGCACCTGAGAGAAAGCAAGAGGCTTTCACTGCCCACCCACCTCTGCCTCTGCTGCAGTGGGCAAGGGAGGGGGCTGCTGTTGTCCTTCCAAGGAGTGAGTGGCATTGTTTCTTCTCTCAGATGATTCTGGGAAGAGGAGTTTGGAAGTGTGGGTGAGAGAGCAAATCTAGCTTTTAGAATCCTGTACAGAACCACTGAGCCACTCCAAACACACATATCCCTTGGATCCCAGTGTTGATTCTGGCTGAATGTTTCACTGAGTAATCTGGTTTTAGTGTTGTCTTGTAGAGAGCTCGGTTCGCTCTCCTTTCACTCCCTGTCCTGCAGGCTGTGCAGCAAGCCCCATGCTCTGGGTGCTGACTCCGACCTCTGCCCTTTGACCCTGGCCAGGGGCTTCTTGGTGGTTCTGCCTTCTGGTCAGGGGTGTGGGTGAATGTCAGACCATATAGTCTTACTTTCTGCTTCACCCTCGAAACAGGTATTGTTAGACCAAGGGCTCTAGGAGCCCCTGGAGTTCATAGAGTTGCCATACTACAACCTTTGAACCTGGTAAAGGTAGCTACCTAGTAAATTGTAATAATTTCTCTCTAGTCTGTGGACTTTGGGAAGTAGCTAAACAGATGGATACAAGGCAGTCATTGAAATTCGGCCTGCTTCAGATTAAAATCAAGTTTGCACAGGGATAACTGAATCTTTCGGATGGCGACCAATGATTGGGCTTGAGTTTTCTTCAGCATAGATGTCTTAAATAGAGTTGATGCCTGTGAGGCAGGAAAAGACTGAGAATTTATTTTCTGAGAGGTTTGCATGGTTAGAGCTCTTGGGAGTCAAAAACATCTCAGACTAGACTTCTTCCCCTTTGGACAGAACAGCCTAATTCTCAGTGGGCATTTGACCAGGACTAACCCATGCCTTCATGAACTCTTTCCCATTGAGCACTTAGCCACCTGGCTGGCATTCCTCTTCTCCCAGGAGCTTCCATGACTTTCTTCATATGTACTATGTCGACTTAAATGAATATTTTATGCCTAGAGTGCAGCTAAGCGTCGGACCTTGTGGCCCATTATCGACAAGTGAGGTGGGGGCTGGGCGCCACCCTTGGCCCCATGATAGCGTCTCTGCTAAATGGACTCTCCCCAGCAGCACTTTGAAGCTCATTAATGGATTGGGATGAAGTAACCTCAGCAGATGGAAAGGACAAGGAGGGTGGTCATCCTTCCTTCCCTGAGGCTGCCTGATGAGGCTTTCCTGTAGTAACCAGGTCCAGCCCCAGCTCCTTGAGCTGGGTTAAGCTGTAGACTGACCACTAGGCCTCTGCTTTAGGAGGAGACGTGGAAAGGGTTTGGTTCTCTCTTAGCCATGGCGACGCTGCCACATTCGCCACTTTCCTGCGTCAAAGCAAAAATCGAGAGGGCTGTGGAAAGGGTGGGTGGAGTTTAAACCTGGCCCTTCCTCCTTCAGCGGAAGTTCAGCGAAATGACAAACCAGATAGGTGGCTGGGTTTCCTTTTCTTGATGGTAGATTCCAGTATTTGTACATTTTGCACCTGAAGCTTGGATTCTCCAGGCTTTCTCCCAGCCTTCATCAGATGTGAGTCACTGAAGTGTTATATATGCATTTTCCCCTTCTGTCTCAGCAAAGGGAAGAGTAAGGCTTTACAAACCTAGTGGGGGAGGAAACCACCCATTTCCCACCTGTGGCATGGGAAGAGGCTGTCTATCGCCGTGTTAACTCTGAAAGTTCCAGCTCTCGGAGCAGAGCGTCACTACCCCGCTACAGCCCTTTTAGTGCGGGCTATTGAATGTCTTTGCTGTTTCTTAGACTTTGAGATGGTACATCTGGTTCTGAAAAAGCACCAAGAGAACATCTGGCCTCCTTGGCTTCCAGTTCTCTCTCAGAGGAGGAGGGGTCCCAGGGCCTTCTCTGGCCCACTCGACCTGCTTCTCCTTTGCCGGGTATAAATAGGCTAGATCCCTTCATCTGAATGTCCGTTTTGTCTAGAGTGTTTGAAGTTTTTTTGGTCCCTGTGGGGAGTTCTTTCCACAGATGTCTGTCTTTGGGTTGGCACTCATTCCCCCTTACTTTCATTTATTCCTTCTCATTGGAAAAGGGCAAAAAACAAATATATTTCCTCTTGTGCAGCAAATGGTTGATTTTAGGCTTATGAAGTCATAGAATCACAAGTAGGTAGGAGGGAGGGTGAGATGGACACTGGTCTTGGTGGCTAGGTGGATCCTGTGGGACAGTGAAGTGGGGGTGGGGGGTGGGGGGTGGGGGGTGTTTCAACGACTGGCTCCAAGCCACCTTTTTCTTTTTAACATAAGGAAGGCGGAGCAGACCAGCGGCTTCTCTGTAGAACCAGTCAAGCTAGTTTTGAGCCGCCTCGGCCTCTTTTCCTCTGTGCTCTTTGGGAAATTGGCAATACAAAGGTCTGCCTCTTCTGGGGCTCTGCTCATTGAGGCATGAGTTTGGAGGAGGTCTGTAAACAACCACCTTCCCTCCTAATTCTGAATGGGTCTCTGAGCTGGGCCTCTCCCGTGAGTGGGCTTTCTCCACACCTCATGCTACTCAAAGCAGCTTGGTCTTACACACCTTTCACTGGAAGCTCTAAGATAGAGCTCCTTTTCTTTGCAGTTCACAGCTTGGCAAAAGGCCCTTCGCCTGGCCAGGAGGTCTGTGCTTGGCTCCCCACGTGTGGCTCTGGAAGGGAGTCGGACTGCTGACTCCTGGCTGTCGTGATCTGGCTGCTAAATCCAACCAGACCCCAGACCTTTTGGATCGGTACATAGGTACTGTCTGTCCAGACCCGCTGGAGAAGAAAAAGGAGAGAGAATAGTTTCTGATCTTTGGCAGTTCAACAGGTACTTCAGCCATGGGGAACAGTTTGAGGGTCCCTGATCAAGGTACCTGTAGGAAAGGTGGGAGCCTTCGGCCACCACGTGCTGGCACTTCCTGAGCACAGTAGGGAATCTTTCTCAGGGAGGGGACATAGCAGGATCCTGAGCCCTGCGACTAGACTGCAGGTGCTGCTGATGTACCAGGATTGTCTTCTCAGTCTCCCACTAAGCAGAAAGCTCCCAAGTCCAAAGGCTTGGTGATTAATGAGTGCAGCTACCTGCAGGCAGAGCTCTAGCTTATGTCCTTGTTGCTGCTACAATGGTTTACTCGTTGCTTCTCCTGAGGACCATTTTACTGAAGGTTTTGTTTTGGTTACTCATATTCTATATGCAGGGTGGCCCCCTTTTTCCTTCACCTTCTTTAGACCCGAGTGTCTGCTGGTTTTCCCTTACCCCATCACTCCCTCACCTCCTCTCCGCAGATGGCCATCTTCTGACTGCCTTTGCACATAGCACTGGGAGCATTTTTGGCTTGTTGCTTTGGTTTTGCCCAAAAGAGTTTGAATTACTGGTTCTCCAGTCACAGGAAGTGGGGTCCCTTAGGCCCTCTTGGTCTAGCATTAGCATTCTGATTGAGTTGAGCTCATGGCAGAGTTGAAAGGAGATCCCTGTATTGGAATCTTGGGTCAGCCCCTGCTGTGACCTTGGGCTTATTTTATCCCTCTAGGCCTGTAAAGAAAAAGGAGTAATAATAATACCCATCTTAGAGATACAGTTGTTGTGAGCATTAAAAGAGTTAATGAATATAAACACTTACAATAGTGCTGGCAGGACGTGATAATTGTCGTCATCGTTGTTTCCGTTGAGCCACTTAGTGAATTTTCTCTGAGCGCCACACAGCTCCAGGTCAGTATAAGGGACATAATTTGGAATGTCTCTGTAATGACTGGAAGAACCTTGGCCTCTTCCAGCCATTGGGGTTCCATAGGTGCTTTTCCTAGCATTTCTGGGTTTTTTAATTTGTTTGTTTATTTTAGTTTTCTTTTTAAATCAGATACCTAAAAGAAAATAGGATGCTGTTGGAGACGTTTATGTACTTTTGAAAGCACTTTTTAAAAAATGATACTTCGTTTATTTACAAGATATCAATATTAGGCAACTTTATTGATTAAAGGGGAAAATAAACACACACCACCCTCTGCCTGCCCGTTATTTCTGTGGTGTGAATGGTGGTGGTGGTGATGGTGGTGGATGTGCAGTCTCTTCATTGGCTGGAAGGCCAAATCCAAAGTTTCTGGAGCATGGGCTTTTCTGAGCTGCTGGGATCCGGGTGTTAGAGGAGGCCCCACCTAGTGCCAGGATCTCTTTCATTGTGTTCCTTTATTCACGTGCAGTATTTACCCTTTGGCAACAGGAGAAAGCTCCCTGTTTCTCTTAAAGACCACATGGGAACTTAGCAGCTGATGATTTTAGGTTCCTTTTTCACTAGCAGAGGGGCCTTCAAGGGCAGATTCTTGTTACCTTTGTTGGCTTTTCTGAAGTGAAAAGAAAGCCTCCCCTTTGTGAGGCCTGGGAGGGAGAGTGATAGTCATTTCTCAGCAGCTCCTGTGGATTTGTGGACTTTGAATCTTGGGCCGAGATTTTAGTCTCAGTTGGCTCCTGTTGATGTTCCTTGCTTGCCACTTCTAGAGCCTGAATGCCTTATCAGAACAGCAAGTAAGTTGCTCAGTTTTTTTCACACTGCCACTGTGGCCAGGGAGAAAGGTAACAGTGTCGCCGCAGAGCTCATCAGGGAATGTTTCTGTCAGTGCGTTTTCCTCTTCCTTTTGACCCCTCTGCTGACTTGTGTCTCACTTCCTTTTTTTTTTCTGTTTGGTTTCTTTGAACTCTGTTCCTTCCTTTTCACTGTCCATCTTGGGTTTTCATCTCCATGTACCACTGCCTTACCTGGTTGTACGCCTGTATGCCTCTTTTTTTTTTTTTTTTTTTCCTTCAAGGGAACTTCTAAAATTATTGATTGATTGATTGATTTTTGGCTGCATTGGGTCTTCGTTGATGCGCGCGGGCTTCCTGAAATTGCGTCAAGTGAGGGCTACTCTTTGTTGTGGTGGGCGGGCTTCTCATTGCGGTGGCTTCTCTTGTTGCGGAGCATGGGCTGTAGCCCCGCGGGCCCAGTAGTTGTGGCTTGCGGGCTCTAGGGCACAGGCTCAGTAGTTGTGGCACACGGGCTTAGTTGCTCCGTGACGTGTGGGATCTTCCTGGACCAGGGCTCGAACCCGTGTCCCCTACGTTGGCAGGCGGATTCTTAACCACTGCGCCACCAGGGAAGCCCTGTATGCCTCTTTTGTGGCATGGCTCAGGAGAGGAATTTTGCTAGTCTGAGATCGCCTTCATGTATAAAATCCCAGAACCACCCAGTCCTTTCTTTCTCCTATTCCTCTGATTTCTGTAAAGTTAAGGACTCACTGCTTTAGAAAACATTTTATTTTTGTGTCTCTGGAGCCACGTTCCTCAGTAAATCCAGGCTTGGCAACTTGACAACTTATTAGGGATGGCATCCCAGTTTCCCTGGTGACAGGGTCTAAGCTAGTTCTAGGCTGTTTCCTCTGACCAATCAGGTATGCCATAACTCTAGATCCTGTCTTGGGAGAGATCTGGGGAGGCATTTACTAATTTTGGTAGCACAATATTGAACTTGGTTCTCAAAGTGTAGTCTGGGGACCCTTGGGGTCCCTAAGACCTGTTTGGTGCTATACAAAGTCAAAATAATTTTCACTGTAACATTAATGCAGTATTTGCCTATTTCACTCTCATTCTCTCACCAGTGTACAGTGGAGTTTTCCAGAGGCTAAATGATGTGTGTTGACGTCATCACTCTTGGCCAGTGGAATGTGTACTTCTTTATTTTTGTGTTTGCTAGAATTTTTAAGGTAGTACTTTAAGGCATAAATATGGAAGTTTTCTGGGACTTCCCTGGTGGCGCAGTGGTTAAGAATCTGCCTGCCAATGCAGGGGACACAGGTTCGAGCCCTGGTCTGGGAACATCCCACATGCCGCGGAGCAACTAAGCCCATGTGTCACAACTACTGAGCCTGCGCTCTAGAGCCCAAGAGCCACAACTACTGAGCCTGTGTGCCACAACTACTGAAGCCCACACACCTAGAGCCCATGCTCCGCAACGAGAGAAGCCACTGCAATGAGAAGCCCCCGCACCACAACAAAGAGTAGCCCCCGCTCGCCACAACTAGAGGAAGCCCGTGTGCAGCAACAAAGACCCAATGCAGCCAAAAATAAATAATATAAATAAAAATAAATTTATAAAAAAAATATGGAAGTTTTCAGTGATGAACTCGATTTGTTCTCAGTACTTCTCCTGTACTCTTACTAGTTTTCTTCGGTTATACCTGCTAATCTCTGTAAACCTCATTGTTGTACAATAAGTAGTTATTTTATTTATTTATTTATTTTTTAGATGTTGGGGGTAGGAGTTTATTAATTAATTTATTTTTGGCTGTGTTGGGTCTTCGTTTCTGTGCAAGGGCTTTCTCTAGTTGTGGCGAGCGGGGGCCACTCTTCATCGCGGTGCGCGGGCCTCTCACTGTCATGGCCTCTCTTGTTGCGGAGCACAGGCTCCAGACACGCAGGCTCAGTAGTTGTGGCTCACAGGCCTAGTTGCTCCGCGGCATGTGGGATCCTCCCAGACCAGGGCTCAAACCCGTGTCCCCTGCATTAGCAGGCAGATTCGCAACCACTGCGCCACCAGGGAAGCCCCAATAAGTAGTTATTTTTAAATCCCAGCATTTTCCTTCACCTTTGAAGAAACACAAGAAGTACAACCTGCAACACTTACTTGTAAAAACTTTTGGGAAAACTAATAATTTTTAAATTTTTATTTATAGTTTATTTTAGCACTTAATTCTGTTTTATTCTAAAATAGAAGAAAATTTATAGTATTTCTCTTATATTTAAGGATTAATTGTTGGCTTAAAAAAGGGAGGTTGGAAGTCTTGCTTTCTCAACGTAGCTGCCAGCTCTGTTTACTGCAACTGGACATACCAACAAGTGAAAGGGAGGGATCTACTCTGAAGAAACTGGGCGAAACTGTAGACAAGAACTGAAAAAAAAAAAGAAGTGAAAATCATAATGAAAGTTACCTTCTCAGCTTTATAGATGCAAAAAATGTACTTTATTGTATCTTATGCAACAGAGTGTTTTCATGTAGTGTTAGGGTGCCAGTTAAGTTGAAGCATCATTTCAAGACCAATCAGTCAGAGTTTAAAGAAGAAGGAATTACGTGTTTTAAGCATACACACCATGGTCTCTTTAAAAGCCAAAATTTTTTCCAGCTTTTCCACCTAGAAATGACAAAGTCACTGAAGCCTCTTACAGGATGAGTTATTGCTTTGGCTGGAATAGCCCACTCAATAGAGAGACTAGTGACGTTTTGAACAGCTGACGTTCCTGAATGCCCACTGAATGAACAGTCAGTAAAGTTCAGGGTGGTGCCACTTCACATGTTACCGTGACTTGTCAAGTTAAAGATTTAGCTGCAAACATGAAGACTGAGGTAATATCTTATTTATAAAATTTTACTTTCACCTTACAAATGAGCAGATTTATAGACATGGCTCAAGTTGTATCAGCACCAGGTACGCTTCAAAAAATATTTTCTTTTATGTGGATGCTCAACAACAAACACAAGTTGTGATAAATACGCATAGGGTTGAATAACTTTTTTTTTTTTTTTTTTTTTGCGGTACGCGGGCCCCTCACTGCCGTGGCCCCTCCCGCTGCGGAGCACAGGCTCCGGACGCACAGGCTCAGCGGCCATGGCTCACGGGCCCAGCCGCTCCGCGGCATGTGGGATCTTCCCAGACCGGGGCACGAACCCGCGTCCCCTGCACCGGCAGGCGGACTCCCAACCACTGCGCCGCCGGGGAGGCCCCGAATAACTTTTCCGGCTCCTCATGGTTTCTCCTGGAACAACTGCATTTCCATTCACACTGTTGGTGCAGAAGCGGTGACGGAGAAGACTGCTGGTGCCATAACATGAGTCAGGGCGGCGGCACGGAAGTGCTGGTGGTCGCAGTCATGGACCTTCCTGCTACACACTTGTGGTTTAAAAAAAGGCCACTTTCACTGAAGAATGCCTTGGATGAAGCACTAAAAATTATTATGTTTTTAATTAAATCTCAACCCTCCAATAATAAAGGTCTTTGATGTCCCAAGTGAAGAAATGCCAAGCATTCATGGAGCATTGCTGCTGTATACCGTAGTCCAGCTGTCTGGAGAAAATGCACTTGTGTGTTGGAGCCGAACCATCTACATGGATCATCATTTTTACTTGAAATAACAGTTGATGGACAAACTACAGTTGTTCATACTGCAGTATTTAGTGGACGTTTTATTGAAATTGAACAAAGCCTGTCACCATTGCCAGTGATAAAATTCAAGTTTTCAAGCAAAATTTAGAATTTTGGAAAACTTGTATTTGTCAGAATTTTTTTGATGAGATCGGTGATAAGATTGATGGAATGTGATTTTTTTGATGTTGTATGAAATGCCAGTATTTGGAAATTCTGCATAATTTGGTGAAGGAATGTTTCCTAGATTGTCAGTGGGTAAAAGAGCCATTCAAAGCACAGGATGACCAGTGGATTTTAATGTAAAAGTACACAAAAGTTTCATTGATAACATTTCAGATTGCACGTTGCAACTAGTCTTTAAGAACTACTACTTGTGGAGTTTTGGTCTAGTATCAAAGAAGAAAATCCTCAATATTTGAAAGGCTATTAAACTCCATTTTCCAACTACACATCTGTGTGAAATGAGATTTTCTTTATATCTTTCAACCAGAACAGCATGTGGAAACACACTGAATACAGAAGCAGATATGAGAAGTTGGCCCTCTTCCATTAAGCTAGACATTAAAGAGATGTACAAGAATATAAAACATGTAACTCTTGTTGCAAATTTCATTTTGTTTTGGAAATAGTTTCTTCGTTTAAAAAATGGGTTAGTTGTGTAAACAGGTAATAGGTTTATTGTTATTTTGAATGAATAAAAATAATTTTAAAAATTATCAGTTTCAATTTCTAATAAGGTAACTGTTGATATCTATGACGCACATAAACAAAAGATCTTTGTAGTCCTTGATAAATTTTTTAAGAGTGTGAAGAGTTCTTGAGACCGAAAAGTGAGAAAACCTTTGTTGTAGACAAAACCTGAGTTGATTGTCCTCAGTCTTGGGCTGGTTACCTGTGATGACTTCATAGGGAGCCCTTGTTTGCAGTTCCCAGCCCTTGTAATAATCCCTGCCTGGGCCTCAGAGACTTTGACCCGAGTGAGCTTATTTCCTTCTAATACATATAGCATTGGCCTTGTGAGGTTTTGTTGTTGTTGTTGTTTTGTCTGTGGTTTATTTCCCCTGTTTTTTCTCTTTATTCCCTAATTTTTCTTCTTTTTCTCATTTTCCCTTTCTCTTTATTCTTTTATTTTTCTCATTTTTTCTTTTTTTTATTCTTTGTTAGGTTTTTTTGGTTGGGGGGGAGGTCTGGCATTGTGTTTTAATTACATTATGAAAATCAGTTCATCAGGTGGACTTCCTTTAGTACGTGTGAAGTTGTGGTTTGGAAAATATAGTTTCTTCACTAAAAATAAGTAACTTATGTTTGTATGTAATGGGTTTATTAATGTTCTTTTAAATGAATGGCGACACTGATAGATATAACCCATATAAACAAAAGCTTTTGGGGAACTCAGTTATTTTTAATACTGCAAAGGCTTTCTGAAACCAAAAAGTGTAATAAGAACCACAGCTGTAGGCAAAACCTGGGTTAATTCTCCCTGGCTTTGTTTGGTTGATTTCTTGGTAATTTCATTTAAAAAAAAAAAAAAAAAAGAGTTTTGCAGTTCCCAGCCCCTATTTAGTCCTGGCTGGGCCTCAAGAAGGCACTTGCTACCTTGGTTTGCTGTTGTTCTAGCTGAGAAAGCTGGTTCTCAGTGACCAGAGGGACTTTGACCAAAGTTGGCTCGTTTCCTCCTCTGAATACATAACATTGACCTTGTGATTTTCTTTTTAAACAGTTAAATTTGATTTTTTTTAATGTTGAGATAATTTTAAACTTAGAAAAGTTGCAAAAATAGTCCAAAGAGTTTTTGTACATTCTTCACCCAGCTTCCCCTTATATTAACATCTTATATAACCATAGAACATGTATCAAAACTGAGAATTAATCTTGGTATCATACCGTTAACCAACCATCTTCAGATTTCATCAGTTTTTCCACTGATGTGCTTTTTCTGTTGAGGATCCAGTCTGGGAGCCCACATTGCATGTAGTTCTCCTGTCTCTATAGTCTCCTTAGTCTTTCCTTGTCTTTCACGACATTGACAGTTTTGAAGAATGCTGGTTATTTTTATAGAATGTTCCTCAGTTGTGGTAGTCTGAAATTTTCTCACGGCCTTGTGCTTTAATTCTATTTTTTCATTGTGGTCAAATACACGTAACACAAAACTTATACTTTAATAAATTTTTAAGTGCATAGTCCAGTGGCATTAAGTACATTCATAATGTAGCCAGCGTCACTATTTGTAGAAGTTTTTCATCATCTCAAATAGAAACTCTATATCAATTAAACAATAATTCCCCATATTCCCTTCCCCCAGCCTTTGGTAACTTCTTTTCTACTTTCTTTCTCTATGAATTTGCTTGTTCTGAGCACCTCATATAAGTGGAATCATACAATATTTGTCTTTTTGTGTCTGGCTCATTTCACTTAGCGTAATGTTTTCAACGTTCATCTATGTTATAGCTTTAATTACGTTTTAAAAGTTAACCTGGGGGCTTCCCTGGTGGCGCAGTGGTTGAGAGTCCGCCTGCCGATGCAGGGGACACGGGTTCGTGCTCTGGTCCAGGGAGATCCCACATGCTGCGGAGCGGCTGGGCCCGTGAGCCATGGCCGCTGGGCCTGCACGTCCGGAGCCTGTGCTCCGCAATGGGAGAGGCCACAGCAGTGAGAGGCCCGCGTACCGCAAAAAAAAGAAAAAAAAAAAAAGTTAACCTGGATTTTACTGTGATGGTATGTATTAACTTGATATGTTGGAAAATATAGTTATTAAGACATAGTTTTAATGGATTTAGTAATATTATTTTAAGTGAATTAATAGATTAACGTTTTCCCTTTTTTTCCTCAGTTTTAGTTATAATAACAGTAGCTATAATCCACATCAACAAAAGCTATTTGAGGTCCTTAATAATTAAGGCATAAAGGGTTGTCCACACAGGAGTGTGAGAATTGCTTTTGTGGATCATCCCTGTCCTTGATTGGCTGGTTACTTGCTGTGACCTCATAATGAGCCTTTGTTTTGCAATTCCCAGAGTCCTGGCTGAACTGCAGGAAGGCACTTGCTGCCTTGGTTTGCAGTGTATCTGTATGAGGAAGCTGGTTCTCAGTGACCTGAGGGACTTTAACAAAATTTGGCTTATTTCCTCCTTCTAATACAGAGCACTGGCTTTTTTTTTCCCCCATTAAAAAATCCTTTGGCTTACTTGGATTTCATTATGACAGTAGATTTTTTTTTAAGCTTATATGTAGGTTATTGGTCAATTCCAAATTTGAAAACTGCAAAGCTTGCTTAGTCTCTATCCTTGAAAAACCTTGGTGCCTATAATAGCTGAAGGCTGGTAGGCTCCAGGCACTCACTGAGGCCAGAACACCCAACAGTCTGTTCTCAGGGTGGCTGCAGAGCCTACACACTTTGTTCCTATTTCTTCTGTACTTAACTCTTTGTTAGTCCTGTTTCTTAGTGAAACACACCTACCAAATCCCGCTTTTATGTAAGTGCACTTTATTTTCTCCTGGAAGAGGTAAGCAGATTCGTTGTGTATATAACAGCGTGGGAACTTTATCTTTGCTTGAAGAGTCTTTAAGAGATACAGTTGCAGTAAATATATTTCTGAACTACTATATTATTTTCCACCTTGTTCTTTTGCTTGTATTCATTCTCCAGTTAACGTAGCGCCTCTTTTTTTTTTTTTTAATTTATTTTTGGCTGCGTTGGGTCTTCGTTGCTGTGTGCGGGCTTTTCTCTAGTTGTGGCGAGCGAGGGCTGCTCTTTGTCGTGGTGCGTGGACTTCTCATTGCGGTGGCTTCTCTTGTTGCAGAGCACGGGCTCTAGGCACCCGGGCTTCGGTAGTTGTGGCACACAGGCTCAGTAGTTGTGGCTTGCGGGCTCTAGAGCGCAGGCTCAGTAGTTGTGGCGCACGGGCTTAGTTGCTCCACGGCATGTGAGATGTTCCCAGACCAGGGCTCAAACCCGTGTCCCCTGCATCGGCAGGCAGATTCTTTTTTTTTAAAATTTAATTTTATTTATGTTTTTATACAGCAGGTTCTTATTAGTTATCCATTTTATACATATTAGTGTATATATGTCAGTTGGCAGGCAGATTCTTAACCACTGCGCCACCAGGGATACTTTTAAAAGCTCTTCTTAGTACCACTAATAGTGGACCTCTGGGCCTCCTCTAGTAGTCACTCAGACCAGCTTTAAAGCAAATCTTTTTACACTCATCTTATTTGCTCAGAATCACTTTTCATCAGAATCATTAAAAAAAAAGTTTAATCAAGTGCTTACCTTATATCAGTTTGTGTCTACATATAGACTTGCAGGATTGTAGCTCCATTTCCCATCACTCAGCAAGTCCCATAAGCCTCTGCTTTTTACACAAAGCATATTTCTTTCCAGAATTCAACTTGATGTGCTTTTTTCTCTCTCTTCGGCCACTGGTCTGTATGGAAGATAGACTTGCTTTCAAAGGAGATTTGTTCACTCTATTAGCTGAGGCAGTGACTCAGTAACAGTGCCTCCTGGATGGCCCTCTAAGTACATTACTCTGTTCCCAGTGGTTGGGAAGACGGTGCCCCCACCCATTCTCACACACCCATTCTCACGGGGCACAGTTTTCCCTGAGGCTAGTGTCTTCAGCTATAGACATAATAATAGCCAGCATTTATTGAGCACTTAACTTTGTCCCAGATACTTGTTTAATTAGCTGTTTTACATTCATTAACTCATTTAATCTTTGCGAGATAGTAGGTCTTATTATTTTCCCCACTTTGCAAATGAGGAAACAGACGCCCAGAAATGTTGAGTAACTTAAGGTAACAAACTCATGTGGTTCAGAGTGTTTGCTGGTGTCAGAACAAGACTTTCTTGACCGTGGAGAGCACTTTGGCTCTGGCTTCAGTTGTGTCCTGGCAGTAGAAGATAGATCCCTTAGGATTAGCTCACAGTCAGTGTGGGGCAAAACATGGCTCCCAGGCCGGCTTCAGAGTTGTGCGTGCTCTCCTCTGCCCCACGTTGTTTCTTTCTGCCCTCTGTGGCCTGTTGTAAAGGTGGCACAGTGCAGGAGATGCAGCTCTTTGGGTTTAGCTCCCTGGTCTTAACAGCTGTTGGAAACAGTTTTTTGACCTTATTGTTTAATCCTGGCTTCTGGTTTCCCTCTTCATCTCTTCTTACCTTCTGGAATTCCAAGAACTCCTTTAGAAAAACCAGAGTCTTGAGATCTGAAATTGGTAACCAACAAGTAAATACCTCACAGCATAGGACAGTTTGGATTCTTAGATTTGACTGTCCTGCTCAGTAGCACCTCACTACCCCCCAAAAAGAAAACTTTTGTTTGTGGATCTTAACTCTGTACGTTTTATCCTTACGAAACTAATATTTTCTTTTTATATACCATTATGTACACTTACACACGCAGAAGCCCAGAGCTACTTGCTTTTAGCCTTGGCTGCCAAGGACACTGAGAGCACTGCAGCTGGCAGTGCCAGGCCTCTGTGTGTGGGGGGACTTGCCAGTCCAGTCCTGGGAGCTGAATTCTGTCCGTCCTGCTGTGTCTCCTTATCCCATTGCTTGTGTAATATGCCACTACTTCCTGTTTGCATTTGTCAGTCTTTCTTTTGGTTCACTTCTCTCTCCTGAAGCTATGCATGTGGTCCTCCTAGACATCTGGAGTTGTTTCTTCGTGAGAGTGAACCTCTGTGGAATTTCAGTTAACTTGAGCTTATGAGTTTTTGGTTTGATTTACTTGCTTGTCTACCCCTGGCAATATAGTGCCTTTTCTTTTATACTGTTAGAGGTTTTGATTTTATTAGCAAAATTCTGAAATTTTGAGCTGATTTAAAGATGCCAGCATGGGGCATGGGTAAAGGGGGTGAGCTGCTGCCCTTGATTCAAGCATCACTTATCCACTTGCGCCCCTATTGCTGCCCTAGCAGAAAAAGAGGAGGAATTCAACTTATATGATTGTATTTGTGTTCAAACCTGATTCACTTCTCTAAGATCACAGTTACATGCCATTTCTAAATTACTTTAGAATCCATCTTTTTGTTACAGTGGAAAAACCAAGGTCCATGTGAATTACTTTGAGAAGCGCAGCCTGTTGGGTTTCTTATGAGTGGTTCTCCCCCTCCCCACTTCCCACCTCCAGCACATTTTTTAAAATTTTATTTATTTATTTTTGGCTGCGTTGGGTCTTCGTTGCTATGTGCAGGCTTTCTCTGGTTGCGGCGAGCGGGGGCTACTCTTCCCGTTGTGGTGCGTGGGCTTCTCATTGCGGTGGCTTCTCTTGTTGCGGAGCATGGGCTCTAGGTGCCTGGGCTTCAGTAGTTGTGGCACGTGGTCTCAGTAGTTGTGGCTTACGGGCTCTAGAGCGCAGGCTCAGTAGTTGTGGCGCACGGGCTTAGTTGCTCCGTGGCATGTGGGATCTTCCCGGACCAGGGATCAAACCCGTGTCCCCTGCATTAGCAGGTGGATTCTTAACAGTTGCGCCACCAAGGAAGTCCCTCCAGCACATTTTTATCTTTCCTCAGAGGTGGCTGCTGTCACATACAGGTGTTCTTTGGTGATGCAGGCCACTGCTTCCTTGGAGAGTGCATGGCAGTGTTCTCTTGCTAATGAAAAGGCTGTCATAATGGGTTAGGTCCATAGGGGCTCTGCCCTTCCGTACTTGTATTCCTAGGGGGAAAAATCTCTGCCTTAATTACCACATTATGCTGGCAGAGAGGTGTGGCTGCTAATCGATTAGATGACAGTCCTTTGCATTGGTGTGGAACTGTTGAGGTTGTTTTGTTTTTAAATAAAATAGATTTGAGCCAGGTAAGTTTATTTTGAAGAGATAAAGACTTCCCTTTATTAACCTCGTGTCTTTTTTTTTTTTTTTTTACAGACTGTCTTTTTTCTTTTTTGAATAATTAATTAATTAATTTTTGGCTGTGTTAGGTCTTCATTGCTGCATGTAGGCTTTCTCTGGTTGCAACGAGCGGGGGCTACTCTTCGTTGTGGTGCACGGGCTTCTCACTGCAGTGGCTTCTCTCGTTGCGGAGCACGGGCTCTAGGTGTGTGGCCTTCAGTAGTTGTGGCGCACGGTCTCAGTAGTTGTGGCTCGCGGGCTGTAGAGCGCAGGCTCAGTAGTTGTGGTGCACGGGCTTAGTTGCTCCGCGGCATGTGGGGTCTTCCCGGACCAGGGCTCGAACCAGTGTCCCCTGCATTGACAGGCAGATTCTCAACCACTGAGCCACCAGGGGAGTCCCAGACCTCCTGTCTTTAGTGCCATTTCTGTGTCCTTATCTTCTAACTTGGTAGTAAGAAGCACTAAGTTGGCTTTTCTTGCCATTTTGGTGCCGGTGGCAAACAGTGTCTTTTCCTCTCCTGCGCCTTTGGTGTGATTCCTTTCTGTTTGGTAGCACCAGATTCCTTTATCTGTTTTGGTTTTCATTCTCTCCTCCTGTCTTGGAGTGGTTGAACCCTATTCTGAAATATATTTTTAAGATAGTGTTTAAAAGCAAACACCCTGCCTCTCTTGAAACCACAGAAACTGCTTGTGAAACAGCCGATAGAGCAAGCTGCCAAATCCACACTGTTAAAACCAACCCTTAACTGACAAAATATCAGACACTGATGTTAAACCTTCCTTATGATTAGGGTGTGAGGGTTTTTCTCATTAATAAATGTTTAGGTGCTGAACTCCCAGTTTAACATTTGGAATGCTTTACATTATAAAATTCTGCATAGTAAACCATTCCAAAAGAATGTTGTGCAGCTAATCTGCTATCTGCTGTAGGAAAGGTTTTCAACAAAACAGTTCACATTCCCCTTCACCTACTTATTTATTTTTTTTAATTTCAGAAAATGATTTTCTTTGGAGGTGATTTGGACCAAGTCTCACTAGCTTTACCATTTTTAAGCTAGAACTATATATAAAATATGTAAACAACAAGGATCTACTGTATAGCACAGGGAACAATATAACTATATTCAGTATCTTGTAACAACCTGTAATAGAAAAGAATCTGAAAAAGAATACGTATATATGTGTGTGCAGACACACACACACATATATATATATAATTGAATCAATTTGTTGTACACCTGCAATATTGTAAATCAACTAAACTTCAATTAAAAAAAAAATAGAACTAGCTTCAGAATTATTTTTCCCCCAACAGAGGAAGACTGGGGCCTTAATCTTTATCCTTAGGCCCTGAATTACCTTTTTTTTTTTTTTAGGATGGCATAGAATCTTCTGTTTGTCTAGGGAATTTCTTTCCAAGTACTTTCAGGAATAAGGATTCGTTCCTTCTTGAAACCTTCCAGAAGAACTCTGACAATGCTGGTAGCCTGCTGAGTAAGGGTACAGTTTAAAAACTGGTACTAGTGTATACATCAAGCTATAGCACTGCTTGAATGGGAGTTGATGAGGGAGACCAGGCTTGACAACCAATAATTGGGAAAGAAAAGGAAAAGTATATTAAGGTGCCTCCATAGTCAAGCCAGCACTGAGATATGGGCCTCTGGATGCAGAGCTTTACGAAGCCCTTCCAGATTTTCCCCAAGAGCACCCTCTTCTGTTCTAATGCTAAGGTCTTTTTTTGACTTCATTTCCATGACCTTAGCCCTGAGCAACTTTTCTGACTTTGTGCTTAAGCCCTTCCTGTATCATCTTTGCTTGTATATTGGGCCTGTCTCTGGTTTCTAGATGGGGATGAGACAAGGAAGGCTAAATGATCGATTCTTCAGTGAGTCTCCCCGGGTTGACTTGCTTTCATACCAGCATCTCACAACTCTCATCATGGTCCACTCAGTGGGTGGGCATCCCCATTCATTGAAGTCTCAGGGTTTAATATTTATTATTTATTTATTTGGCTGCTCCGGGTCGTGGTTGTGGCATGCGGGATCTTTTAGTTGTGGCATGTGGGATCTAGTTTGCTGACCAGGGATCGAACCCAGGCCCCCTGCCTTGGGAGCGCAGAGTCTTAACCACTGGACCACCAGGGAAGTCCCAAGTCTCAGGGTTTAGATAGATCCTGGTAGAACTCATGGTCGTAGCTAGAAGCGAGACCTGGGATCTTCAAATCTCTCAGCGCATGGTTCCTCTGAAAAATAACAAAAGCTACAGACTTCTGGTAAATTGGAGAGCATAGGCAGACTGTAACTTCAGTTAGCTCCTGGATTTGGTCCCACGTTGGACAGTGTGATTTGTGCTTATCTCTCCAATTAGGTGGTCAACTTTTTTGAAGGCTGGGCTGTATTTTATCCTTCTCTGTATCCCTTCCTCCCCCAGAGTCTATTAGAGTGCTTTGCACATGATCATCTCTCAGTGAATTATTTGTGAAATAAAACAATAAGAAAAATTACAACATGGGTATTATTCTTCATTTACCACCACCCTTGGGGAAGTGTGTCCATATTGATTTGTGAATCAGACATTTGTCTATCCAATTTTGGGCCATATAAGTCACAAGTCTTAATTGGTGTCTTAATAGGTTCAATAATGACTAAAAAGAACAACTTTTTCAGGATGAGAGGATAAGGGAGACTTTTTTTTTTTGCGGTACACAGGCCTCTCACTGTTGTGGCCTCTCCCGTTGCGGAGCACAGGCTCCGGACGCGCAGGCTCAGCGGCCATGGCTCACGGGCCCAGCCACTCCGCGGCATGTGGGATCTTCCCGGACCCGGGCACAAACCCATGTCCCCTGCATCCGCAGGCGGACTCTCAACCACTGCGCCACCAGGGAAGCCCTAAGGGGGACGTTTTACCCTATTACTGGATTGTGTTAAGAACTCAAGAGAGGAAGCCACAGCGGGGGAGTGCACTGCTGAGGAAACCCTGTCTGGCTTCCCGAAGTAGAGAACAGAGTGGAAAAGTCAGGCCCTCCCGGTTTTGCTGAATTCTGTTCTTGCCCCTGATACACAGCATCTCTGGCTATGTTGTTGCTTTTGGTTAAATTGGCCTCATCTTTCCTGCTTCTGCAATGGGTGAACAGAGGTACACAGGGTGTTGGGAATTTTGTCCAGAGCTGGAGAGATCATGTGGTCTATATCAGAAGGCTGGAGTTATTTATAGTGGGAGAGAAGCTAAGGAGCATGGCACAGAAAGAACTGGTTTCACACCACCTCAGCACCTGGTGGTGGTGCGGACCCAGATTTCTCTTTGAGCATCTCGGGGGAGATCAGGTGCTTTTCTGAATTGACCAAGAGCTGTGAGGTGTCGGGGACCACATTTTCCAGGACCATTATGGGTAGGGCAAGAATGTGATGACCATTTTCTACTTTCCTCTTGATTCCTTGGTCTTTGTGACTCAGGGTGTGAGAGCTCCAACTGACTTTTTTTTTTTTTTTTTTTTTTTTGCGGTACGCGGGCCTCTCACTGTTGTGGCTTCTCCCGTTGCGGAGCACAGGCTCCGGACGCGCAGGCTCAGCGGCCATGGCGCACGGGCCCAGCCACTCCGCGGCATGTGGGATCCTCCCGGACCGGGGCACGAACCCGTGTCCCCTGCATCGGCAGGCAGACTCTCAACCACTGCGCCACCAGGGAAGCCCACCAACTGACTTTTGAAGCTCCTGTTTTTGAACCAGTGCAGAAGGCACCAGCTGTGTAGGATGGTGGAAAAAGGACCTGTTGGACTGGTCTGCTTGGACCCGCCTCCCCCTTCCCCCATTCTGGGCAGCAAGGCTGAAACTGCTGCTTGCTGGGCTTTGCCAAGTTGGTTTCTCCTCATGGATCGGCTACCATGGCAGGCAGGCAGGCAGCTCCCCATCCAGGAGCCCTCCAAGGAGCCAGGCTGCTAGGGAGTCATGCTGCGGGGGCGGGGGGGGGGGCAGGTGCTAGGCCACCTAGCCTACCAGGGGCTGTGCCTACTCAAGAGCTGCTCAGACTAAGGCTGCAGAGCCCTGGGGCCTGCTGGAAGTAGACTGTGTGTCACGGTACCTTTTCCTGCACCTTGTGGCCACATTCGTCGTATGCAGAGAGGCTGGGAGTGGTGAGGAACTTGTAAATTGTGGGTAAATGAAGTCTAGAGAGGGAGAGGATTCTTGCCTAGGGCACACTGAGTTCAGGATTGTAATGTTTCTAAGTCCAGAGTTGTCACCTAGCTTAACTTTAATTTTCTCAGCCCTAGGTGGAAGAGATTTTCCAGTGTGCGAGCTTGGTGTCCAAGACATGTTAGGTGAGGTTTACTTATGGAGCCAGACTTCTGGCAGGCTGACTCAATATAAGACAAGGTCAGGATGTGGTCTTCAGGATGTGCAGACCATGCTCACTTCCTACTGTGGTCTCAGGGACAGGGCTGGAAGGCTTATGAGCACAGAGGCACTGAGAGCCCTCACATCCACCTAGGACAGACCCTCAGAGCTCATCTCCAGCCCCTCATTATACAAGTGGGGAAACACAGGTCGCAAGAGGGTGAATGACTGGCTCAGGATATGTAACTTGTTTGGGTGGAGCTGGATCTAGATTTGCTCTCTCTTGAGGACTTGGAGCTGTATCCCCCATTGCTTCCACTTCAGAAGCAGTCCTCTTGCTTAGAAGACCTGTGTGGGGGCTACCTGCAGCCCTCATGGCAGAGGGGAGGCTGGGGAAGGACAGGTGAAAGGGCAGTAGGCCCGAGCTCCACACACTGGCCATGAGCTCTGAAATCCTGCCAGAGTCTGCGTCCATAGAGACACCAGAAGGCCCTCGAGAATGGATTAAAAGCAGTGGGCACCAGCATTCTAGCCCTGGCCCAGGGTGAAGTAGTCACGTGGAGCAGCGATGTGCTAAGAGCTATTGGGTAAAGAGTCACTCCGAAAAAAGCAGGAAGACCCTGACCTTCTCTCATGAATTAGGAAAGCATTGCTTGAAAGCCTGTTAGGTGCCAGGTACTGTGCCTGGGCACTGAGGGCACAGAGTTGACTTAAGCCCTGGAAATTCCTCTTCGATCGCTCCCACTCCTGTGCAGTGGCGGACAAGACAGCCACCGAGAGTTGGGAAGGAGGCAGGCCGTTCCGCAAGAGCGAAGTCCTAGTGCAAGAAGACAGCTGTCTTTGGGACACCTGGAGGGACGTGTCAGGGACCCTGCGGAGTCAGAGAGGTGGAGCAGGGAGAAATTCCTGGAGGACGTGATGTCTGAGCTGAGGCTAACCAGGAAGAAGAATGGGAACGGAGGATGGAGGCAAAGCGTTCCAGACAGCAGGAGGCCGTGGCGAAGGCCTGGAGGTCTGAGAGAACACCTGAAGACAGGTGGCAGGAGCCCAGAGTGCGACTCTAGGGAGGGACGAGGGCAAGGCTGGAGCTGCAGGCAGGGAAAGGGAGCTAGCTGCCCGCTGAAAGAAAAATCCAGAAACGATTTGGGTCTGCAAATCAGTTTTACAGTGTGTGTATATATATATATGTATATAGACATTTACCCCAAGTATGGGTACGTATACATATAAATCGTGTGTGTGTGTATGTGTTTAAGGGGAGCTTTGAATATGAAGCCATCACTTCCTGTTCCCAGTGCTGAGGTGACTGTGGATGCCCCCTACATGTGGCAGAGTAAGAGGACTGGTTTCTCTACATGCAGGTGTGGGTGGAGGGTAGGTTGTCCGAGGTTTTCGTCCTGGCAGGTGGGACTGGTTTTAGCTTTGGGGCAGAGCTGGCTGAGGACACTGTGGGGCTTCTTCAGGCCCAGGGACAGGACCGATTTCCCTCTTCTCATGGGGGGAGTGACTCACAGGCCGTTACTGCCACCGGAGGTTCTGCAGGCTTTTCAGAGGCAGCCTGTGGCGGCTGATGGTAGCAGTTGGTGAGAAAGAAGTACTTGGTGACCATTTCTCCTGCCACTCCTGACAGACATTTCTGTCGCTAAATAGCACCTCTCTGTGGCAGCCTTGGGCTCTGCTCTGGCCAAGGAGGAGCATTTCCTCTCCGTGAGAGGGGCCATCTGTGGCTTCTGCTCGACCCTATACAGCACACCAGCGAGAGTCCCCCTTCCCTCCTGCCACTGGCAGTCAGGGGCACAGGTCCTTAAGTGGTGGACCTTAACTTACAGGGTCATAGAAATGACCATGCTCCAAACTGCAGGGCTCAGGGCACAGCCGGCAAAACCAAAGCATGTGAAAACCGACCTGAGGTTAGAGTGTAGACTGTCTGCCTCCAAAAGGTGTAACGGGGACAGTGTCTCACTTGACTGTATGTGGCTGCTGCCTTGCAGACAGCTGGGCTGTCCGCTCTCCTGCCAGGGAGCAAGTTTTGTTCCCATGCTAGTCCGGCTTTTACTGTTTCCCCTCCTGCCTTTCCCCAGAGACCATAAACCTGCCTACCTCCTGTTATGTTCTAGTTCTGATAGGAGTACCATTCAGAGTTCTTGGCAGGAGACCAGCTCACTTCTCTCCGGGTTGGTTTCCCCTCCTTTTCCCAGCGTGTTGGATGTGCATGTTCCCCAGAGTTCTCCATATGCAGCTGTAGTGCCCAGAGATCGGAGCTCTCCTGCAGCGGGAGCCCAGCTGCTTCCCTCCTCGGTTTTAGGGGCAGGGCTTGAAACTAGAGAATCATAATCTCCCTTCCTCCTCCTTCTCCTGCCCCCCTCCTCCCCCCACAATACACCAAGCAAACTGGAGTGACCGGCTCAGGGGCTCAGAGCGGGACTCAGCCCGCCTCACTGCTCTGCACGACAGCAGCGATCTGGAGGAAGATTAATGGACGCGTGAGTATGTGAACCCCGGAGCACGTTACCATCTCAGGCTGGTCCTCGTTGGCAGGTGTGGACTTATTCTGGTGTTAGGGAGACCAGGGCTCCTGAGGGGAGATGATGACCCAGCCAGGTGTGTGTCTGCCTGAGGCCACCCTCCTCTCTAACACGTGGGGAAATGGAAAGCGCTTCTAAATACCCCTGCTCTTCGGAAGAGCTTGGTGGGCGGTTCGGGGAGTTTGTTCTTGGAATCCTTTGCAGCACAATATCCCTTTCTTCCCTAAGCCAGGTTCTTCAGCTCCTAAGCTGGACTTAACTACCTTCACTTCTTGTAGGATGAGTGCATCTCCCTGGCCGGGGTGAGACTGTGGGTGGAAGGTTAGGAAGGGGTAGCTGCTCCTTTGCTAGAAGGGGAGCTTGGAGAGGGAGCACAGGTTGCCAGCAGGTATTTCGCATCCCCCTCTGGCTGGCTGGAGAAGGGTGCCACCCTAGTTCCCGTCTGCCGACCTCTCCAGACAGCCAAGGGAGCACCCAAATGGAAACATCCTCTTTCTGCCGAGGCTTGAGTGCCTGAGGCAGAGACCAGATGGTAGCAGCTCAGGCCTGCTAAGAGGGGAAGATTGGTTATTTAGGGGCTGTGACAAATGGTTTTGCAGAAGAGCAGGGGAGAAAGGATCTAATTTAGCAAAGCCAGGGGCCAATTTCTACAGTAACCCTGTGGAGAGCCCAGACGGCCTGGAACCACAGGGCAACAGGCTCAGGTGCTGACTGCCTTCTCCCTTCCTTCCTGTGACTGGTGGCTAGTGATGTCATTGTGAGGTTAACCCTCTGGTCAGAGAGGATGACCCTGACTCCCTGCTGCCTGAGCCCTTCTGCCCTGGAGCTGTACCTAAATGGCCTCCCAGTTCTGACTTTGTATAGGGCAAGAAATGGTCATAGGAAGTTTTGTTTTGATAGTTTGACTTCTGATTGGGCATTTAGCCATCTGAGAACTGAGTGCTTTCTTTCTTTTTTTAGAAAATAAATTTATTTATTTATTTATTTTTGGCTGCTTTGGGTCTTTGTTGCTGCGCGCAGGCTTTCTCTGGTTGCAGTGAGCAGGGGCTACTCTTCGTTGCGGTGCGTGGGCTTCTCATTGCGGTGGCTTCTCTTATTGCGGAGCACAGGCTCTAGGCGTGTGGGCTTCAGTAGTTGTGGCTCGCGGGCTCTAGAGCGCAGGCTCAGTAGTTGTGGCACACGGGCTTAGTTGCTCTGCGGCATGGGGGATCTTCCTGGACCAGGGTTTGAACCTGTGTCCCCTGCATTGGCAGGAAGATTCTTTTTTTTTTTTTTTTTAATGCACAGATCTTTTTTAACTTTATTTATTTTATTATTTATTTTAGTTTTGGCTGCGTTGGGTCTTTGTTGCTGCACGGGGGCTTTTCTCCAGTTGTGGAAAGCGGGGGCTACTCTTCATTGCGGTGCGAGGGCTTCTCATTGAGGCAGCTTCTCGTTGCAGAGCACGGGCTCTAGGCGTGTGGGCTTCAGTAGTTGTGGCTCGCAGGCTCAGTAGTTGTGGCTCGCGGGCTCTAGAGCGCAGGCTCAGTAGTTGTGGCGCACGGGCTTAGTTGCTCCATGGTATGTGGGATCTTCCCGGACCAGGGCTCGAACCTGTGTCCTGCATTGGCAGGCAGATTCTCAACCACTGCACCACCAGGGAAACCCCTGAGTGCTTTCTTTATGCAAAAGTACCCTGGAAACACCCCTCTTTCTTAAGCCCTATGCCACATATATTTCTTGGTGAGACAGAGAGCCTTTGCTTGAGTATTATTTTAATTTGGGACTCTTAATGGGGCCCTATGTTGCTCATCCTTCTAATCTCCTGGACCCCCTCCAAAAAAACCCAAACCTTTTATACGAAGAACTTTGGAAAAATGGAGCAGTGCCTCAAAGTCACTGGATCGTAAGTGGTATTTGGCTTAGTTAGCTGGTTTGGTGTTTGGTGAGAGATTTCTGCTTTATATTTGAGCAAAAGATCTCTTGGCAGGAGGCCTCTGTGTGGTGTTCCCAGTGCTGGCCCTGTGTACAGGGTTTGCCCCCTTCCCTCCCCTGACAGGTTGTTTTAATCCTCTTGCCCATAAACAAGTGCAGCAGAACATGTCGGGCCAGCTCACATGACCTTGGTTATCTCTTAATGGGGTAGCCAGCATCAGCTTTATTTTTTTAATTATTTTTTAAAATTAATTAATTTATTTATTTTTAGCTGTGCTGGGGCTTCGTTGCTGCTCACAGGCTTTCTCTAGTTGCGACGAGTGGGGGCTACTCTTTGTTGCGGTGTGTGGGCTTCTTATTGTGGTGGCTTCTCTTGTTGCGGAGCACAGGCTCTGGGCGCGTGGGCTTCAGTAGTTGTGGCTCGCGGGCTCTAGAGCGCAGGCTCAGTAGTTGTGGTGCACGGGCTTAGTTGCTCCGCAGCATGTGGGATCTTACCGGACCAGGGCTCAAACGCGTGTCCCCTGCATTGACAGGCGGATTCTTAACCACTGCGCCACCAGTGAAGCCCCAGCATCAGTTTTAGATACCACAGTCACTTGATGTGTTAGAGCTGTCAGGGCAAAAATGTGGAGGTGCCAGGAGGAAGCCTGGATCTGTCAAGAAAGGGAAACAGGAGTGTTTATGATTCCTTAGTGAGGACCAGGTAGGAAAAGTCAGCTCTTGTGGGACAGAAGTGAGAAAAGGACAGCTAGACAGTTTCATTCCTTCTTACCTTTATCATCCCTGAATTCCTACTTCTGGTATCTCATTTATCTTTCTCCTGTATCTCAAATCCTGTCTGCCAGGGCCCATGACATGCAGCTGTTTCAGGAAACTGCCCCTGAGACAGATGCATGCCAGCTTATGGGATACAAAACCCAACACCGAAAATCCCATCTTCCCAAACAGTGATCTTGTTATGTTGTGTGAAAGACAGCTGGTGGTGGGAGCCTGACTGCCACGAAGGCTGCTGAGTCTCCAAGCCAGAGACATTCAGGAGCTGGGAGTGCAGCTAAGTTTTCACCACCACACTCGCCCCCACTACCCTGGCTCTGAGTTTCCCTCGTCTCACTACGGAAGAGGCAGTGCTCTTCAGTACATAACAATCAGGGACTCTAGCCACACTGTGTGAGTGTGTGTGTGTTTCTTAAATACCGGTCACATTTCCCATTGTGACTATTAATTTGCAAAGTTTCCAGTTCCATATACCTAGAAAATCTTGGCAAGATTATTGACATTGTGTGTCTCAGGAGCTGTGGTGTGTACTCTGGATTTTCCTAGGGTTGGATGTGTGTGTTTAAAGTGCTTTTTATCAGGGACAAGTAGAGTGGCCTTTTATGGAAGGGATAGAACAGTTGAGCTGCTGGAGCCCTTTCTGGCTCTGCCAGAAACCCACGTCCAAGTCTGAGCTGTGCAAATAGGTGACCAGAACTTGGTCTTCGACTCTAGCGCTGTCCTAGGCCGGTTTGAAAGATCCACCTCTTTTTGGAGAAGAGAGAATTAGTGGTAAGCAGTAGGTAAAGAAGTTAAAGCCAAAAGCCATATCTGGGCTTCCCTGGTGGCGCAGTGGTTAAGAACCCACCTGCCAATGCAGGGGACACGGGTTTGAGCCCTGGTCCAGGACTATCCCACATGCCTCAGAGCAGGTAAGCCGAGGCGCCACAACTACCGAGCCTGTGCTCTAGAGTCCCTGAGCCACAACTACTGAAGTTCGCGTGCCTAGAGCCCGTGCTCCACAACAAGAGAAGCCACCACAATGAGAAGCCCGTGCACCGCAAGGAAGAGTAGACCCCGCTCGCCGCAACTAGAGAAAGCCCACGCGCAGCAACAGACCCAATGCAACCAAAAATAAATAATAATTAATTAATTTTTAAAAATCATATTAAAAAATATAAAAACTTAAGCAAAAGCCGTATCTTTTTCTAGCAACCTACAGAATAAGTTGGGAAAGTGTATGGAATTATAGTAATAATAGCTAGCATGTCATGAGCATTTAATATATGCCAGGCATTGTTCTAAGTGTTTTGGATGGTGTTGGATAATTTCTGACTTTACCCCTTTGTTTTCTCGTGATAGAAACCCCTTTATGACTATGGGGTCTTTGTCCTTGTACTCAGTGTTTGCATGGACTAGATAGAACAACAGGATGGGTAGCAGTGACCTCCTGCTACGCAGCCAGATTCTTCTGACCGGAGGTATCCTGGGTGGGTTTTTTTCTCTCCATCTTCCGGTCTTTATTTAAGCCACCATGCCTGCTGGCAATTAGAGCTGCCCTTCAGGATTTGTTGGGGAGGATCTGTATTCCTTTTGCAGGCATCCTTTCTTCCCTGCTCTCTCTGAGTGAATTCGGAGGTGGAGAGCTAGAAACTTGGCTGCTTGCCTCCTTCAAAACAACCAGCATTCTCTTGTCTGCAGTCTGTGTAATAAATAGTGCATCTAACAATGCCCCAAAGTGGCCCCCTTCCTCCCCAGCACCACCGGTCAGTTGGTGGATCTAGTTCCTGAGGGCTTCCATCAGCACATGAGTTAATCTGTACCAAAGGGCCCTGCTCCCGTGTTCAAATCACAGACGTTAGAAAGCTCAGAACCTCCAGCAATGAAGTCTGAACCCACATCTCCCCGTTGCCTTAGCCAGGGCTGAACTGGCCTTTTCTGGACCACTCCTTTCTCTTAGAAACCAGTACAGTCAGACTCTCTTCCTTGGACTGTGTCTCTGAGAAGATGAATTAACTATAAAAGTGTTTTTTAAGAAGGCACTTATAATGGAAAATAGCTGTTATCTCATTTACCATATTCTCTGCTCCTAAGTCATGCACACAAACAGCTAGGGAGGAGAACTGTCGTTGCTACCAGAAAACGAACAGTGTTTGGCTTCAGGGGCAACCTAAGCCTCAAGTCAAGCTGCCATCTACTCAGTCCCAGTGAGAAACTTGTGCGTTCCAATCTTCTCCACCCGGCTTCTGACAAATGAGCCCTCCTCTGTTTATCCGACAAGCTAGCCAAGGCACCTGCCCAGGTCATGGCCACTTAGTAACAGGATTCAGCAGTCTCTGCCCTTGGCCGAGGGTTGAGACTGCAGTGGTAGCGGTGGGCCCAGTGAGGTAGAAAGGAGGTACCCAGCAGGGAAGACAGTTCTAAAGAGTGTTTCCCCTGATATGTCAGGGGACTGTCCCAGGCTCCCTTCTCTCTGGAAGTTCTACTTGGTCTTCCTTTAATTAGCCCTTCTCTCCTGTAAGGCAGTATCCATTCAGAATTCCTTTCCTCCAGCCTTATTCTTCATCTCCACCTAGGTTCATATCTCCTTAGGCCCTCCCTCCTACCCAGCCACCCCCAGATGCTCAAGTCCTTTTATTTCATGCCCTTTTATTTCAAGTTTGAAGGTTAAGAAACCCCAGTTTCTACGGCCCATGCTCCTTGGAGAGCAAAGATACGTTCCTAGGTCCCATGTTGGAACACTGAATTCATTTTCCTATTCTGAACTCTGGTTTAAGTGTTAAGTATGGTTAATACACTACTTCAGTTACAGTGGTGGGCCCTGATGGGGTGGGCTGGCCTGAGAACGCAGCCATCATTTGTAACATGTCTCTATGGAAAAATAGTTCCTTCTCAGAACAGAACTTTTGGTAAGTTGGGGATTTCTTTTTTTTTTTTCTTTTTTCTTTTTTTTTTGTCTTTTGCCTGTTTTGTTTTTTTAAAGATTTTTTATGTATTTATTTATTTATTTTTGGCTGCATTGGGTCTTAGTTGCGGCTCACGGGATCTTTGTTGAGGCATGCTGGATCTTTTGTTGCAGAGTGCGGGCTCTTCCTTGCGGTGCACGGGCTTCGCTCTAGTTGTGGTGCATGGACTCCAGGGCGCCTGGGCTCATAGTTATGGTGCGCGGGTTCCAGAGCGCGTGGCCTCTGTAGTTTGCAGCACGCAGGCTGTCTAGTTGAAGTGTGCGAGCTCAGTAGTTGTGGTGCGTGCGGGCTTAGTTGCCCCATGGCATGTGGGATCTTAGTTCCCTGACCAGGGATCGAACCTGTGTCCCCTGCATTGTAAGGTAGATTCTTTGCCACTGGACCACCAGGGAAGTCCCAAGTTGGGGATTTCTTGACTAATATGCTGCAGCAGATTTGCATGTGCCTTGTGGGAGCATTCTCATTACTTTGTAGTCATAGCACCAGCTATCACAAAAATAAGTTGTCTTTCTAGATGCCAAATGCCAAAGATAAACACGCACACACCACTTCCTACCCAGAAAGTTTGCTAGAGAGCTATGTGCAGCTCCTGTGATTGTTCTAGGAACAGGTGAGACTGAATTCTCAATTTTGACTGATCGACCCATTGTCAGGTAGCACCGGAAACAGGGGTGTCCCTCATTCCACAGCTCATGTGTCCTCACCTGCTTGGGTTTTTAATGATCTGTTGTAGGAGGAAGATAACACCTCTCCCTGTGAGCAGGAACAGCTCAATGGGGGTTTGCTCATGGAAAGAGCAGCCAGTTGGAGTTTGAGTGGTCACGTAAGTGGAAGAGCCACGTTGCAGCCCGGCCAGGTGGAGACAGGTTCTGAGAGTGGTGGTGCCGGCCTTAGGTGGTTTCTATTACTTCTTGTCCTGCTTGAGCTCTGATCTCTGACCATGGTGACTTCTGGGGCAGCAAACTTTATCCCAATCTTTTTTCTGATATTTCCTCCTCCTTCTTCAACTCCCTCTTTTGAAACTGGAGGAGTAGGAAGGTAGTAGTTTTTCCACTTCCAGAGGAAGATGCAGTGGAAAGAGGCACATGTCTTACTCAGCACCTTCCAGTGTAGAGCTGGAACCACATAAGACCCGGAAGGCCTGTTTCCCAGCCTCAGCATAAGAACATTTTAAGGAAACTTCATTGGAAGGCGCAGAGACCAAGGGTTAAATCTGCACCCAGGTAGAAAGGCTGTTGCATAAACGCTGAGAGAGGGGTTTTTTGTTGTTGTTGTTTTTAGATCTCGTGCTTCTTTTTTATTTTGTGTTGGCAAAAACCCCAGGAGAAGATGGGAGATTCTGGGAGGAGGTGATTATGCTGGGTGAGTCACCTGAGCTCCCCAGCTGCCGTTTTTAGTCCCTCTGCTTTTCTGGAACAGGAGGCAGTTTGGGGAGGGTGGCGGCTGGGTGGGAACGCTGTTTGTGCAGTGGACAGAAGGCAGGTGTATATGGGTGAATTTTTTGGCTCTCCAGGGTTGACAGGGCCTTGCAATCAGTACATTGGTTCAAAGGGGAAATACTAGAGCAGCTCTCAGTGTGGCAAACAGTAAGTAAATGTCTCCTAAAGTCACTGTCACTTCCCCAAATCAGTAGCTCCTAGAATGGCTCAAGCTGCATTGCATTGTCACAGCAAGACACAGTAGTTTTGGTAGTAGAGCTGTGGAGGGGTTGAATGTGGGGAGGCAGACCTGTGTGAAGTGGGGGGGCGTGGGGGTCGTTGGGCAGCAGGAAGTTCGAGGACAGGGATCCCCCTCTGTGATGAAAGGAGGGCTTAGGCTTGATTGAGGGGAGCCAGGGATGGGGGTGGGGGCCGCTGGCCCTCAGCTGTGCCTATATTCTGAGCCTGCCTCAGTTCTCCTCGGTGACCACCTTTGCCTCAAGCTTTGTGACAGATGAGAGTTCCAAGGGGCTTGTCACCACCTGAGAGAAAGCTTGTTAGTAGAACTGACGCTCCATGGATGTCATCCATTTTTGGGAGAGAGGATCTCATGACCCACTGCCCACATGGATGTTGTGTGCAGAGTCCACTGATACGGGTTATTGGCGTGTATCCCAGAGACCGTCACGAAGATGCCCCGACATGTTTTCTTATTTATTCATTCATTCACATTTATTCATTCATTACCTTACTGAATACTTCCGCTCTGTGTTATAGACATTGTTGTGAGCCATGAATCAGACAGACCAGGGCCTTCCCTTTATGGTGTAGTCTAGTGGGAGGGACAGACAGTAACCAGCCAACTTCAGAGGGCAGTAAATGCCCTGAAAGAGGGGAAAGGGGTCTTCTGGCCAGAGGTTTTGATCTTCCTTCCTCTGCCCTTGCTTATCTCCTTGGGGGAGGAGGGAGCAACTTTAGGGATGAAGAAGTTTTACCACTTTTATTCTGTAAATATTCCGGAAGTATTGTAACGTGGGGCACTGTTAGGCCCTAAGGGCATACAGCGGTGACCTCTGACTTCTCAGAGCTCAAAGGGGGGTGAAGGCATAGAGGCACAAAGGCAGAAGAGCTGAATGGATACAGAGAGGGTGCGGGGAGAGTCAGAGAAGGGAGAGGTCACTCTCAGCTAAGAAGGGGTCTGGATAACTATTTGAACAAAGGGATTTGGGATAAACAAGGGATAAGAGCGTTTACTTACCTGGATCACTTAAAAAAAGGTATTATATGAGATCTGGAGCCTTTTCGTGTGTGTGGATCTGTGTAGCTCTTCATACCACAGTTCCAGTCCATTCCCTACGCAGCAGCCAGAGTGGTGGAGCTGGGGTCCCACCGCGGGTCTGTCTGACTCCAGAGTGACACCCTTCACTACCACACCACATACAGCCAGACAATGAATGTGCTAAAAACAAACTACTGGGCAAAGAAAAGGAAGTTGGAGGGAGGCCCAGGCACCTCAGCTTCACTGGTTAGTCTCCCATCAGCTCCCCACAGTCCTCTGTAAAGCGAGCCAGACCTTCCTGCTGCAGGCTGCCTTCTGCCTCCCCCAGAGCCCTGGGCTGCTGGCAGGCAGGCTCTCCTGTGATATGGAGGAACTTGTTGGTCTCCATGGTTACGGTAACCCACTGGTAGGGAGGAGCCGAATGGAGTGCGAGGCTGGCAATGTGAGCTTCCCCCAGCCCTTGGCACCATGTGGTACTGGTATGTTGGCCGTTTCTTGGACCTTTTCTGAGAGGAAGGAGTTAAGGAAATGATGAGAAAGGGAAGAGTGGGCACACCTTCCTCCCGCTCTGGGCTGCTCACGGGCAGAGGCGTGGCTGCCTTCTCATTCACCCACTTCTCTTGGCAGGAGTGGTGTTAGGAAGGAGGGTCCTTTTTGTCTGACAGCCCGGCCATGGTAGAAATTTGACTTTCCTCATTCTAGAAGGAATACCAGCTTTGCTACACTGGTACTTGTAGTCAAGTTCTTGGAGATTATAGCTCTTGCCAGGGCTCAGAGAACCCCTGTAGATGGGAAACAAAGGTCCCTACCTGAAAGTGAAGAGAGATCGTAGAAAACATGGTCGGGACCTTACTGCGCACCAGTGACCGTGGTCAGCGCTGGCGTGGATTTTCTCATTTCATCTTCACACTTATCCTGTGAAGTGGGAACAGCTAGTGTCCTCATGTCCCAGGTGAGGAAACTGAGACCTGGAGGTGCCAAGTGATCTTGCTGGTGGTGTTCGGTGAGCTGGTAAGGAGCGAAGGCAGGGCCCCCACTGCCTCCGGCTGCTTCCAGAGCTCTGCTGTGCTATCCTGCCTGCCTAACAAGTAAGCAGAGATACCGTCGTGAGTCTCGTGTATGGTTCCCCTCCTCTCAGTCTCTAGAAGGCAGGAACCAGATCTCTCCGTACTTTGCAACAGGCTCCAGAGGTGGGCGCTCAATGAAAGTTTGCTGAACAGGGCAACAGTAATTGGGGACTGAGATAGAGACCAGGCCCCAGTGAGCAGATTCTCAGGGATAAAGTGGTGTGGAAGCTTGTGAAGCCGTGGTTGCTCAGTAGAATCCACCATTTTTGAAGAGGAGCCCAGCATTTCAAGTGGCTCAGAAGACAGGAGATTTGAGGGGTGCTCCTTGCACCGCAGCTTCCATGCGTGAAGGGGCTGTAGGTGGCTCAGCTCGGACCTCACTCCAGGTCAGTTCTCGCCTGCCGGACTTCCCAGGCAGGCACTGGCTCTGCTGTGGCTGCTTTGAGGCACTCGGGCTCCCTGCATGGCCCAGGCTGCAGTGCTGGTCTCCCAGCCTTGGGGTGAGACTTGCAGCTTAGAGAGCTGGAGGGCAGCGAACCACCTTGCTTTTGGCTTTGCTTCAGTCACAGGCTCTGCTGGCCTCCTTTGTCAGGAAGGCACCTACCCTGGTTGGAAAAAGGGAGCAGCCCTTTGGCAGTTTTACACAAGCCCAGCTCCGCTCTGCGACGGAGTATTAAGGGATGGTGGGGGTTCCCCAGGTGGAGACATCACAGTTCATTCTGGGGCTGGGGGTGTACATCCAGACTCTCCACTGGTCACTGCTTACTGAGCTTTACCAGAGCTCTCCTACCCAGAATGCTCCGCTGGTGTATTGACTCTTGGCAGTTGAGAGTGACAGTTGCTCAGGATCAGAGGATGCAAAGAAGGCTCATGGATGAAATGAAGGCGGAAGGGTTAAAGAACTAGTGATTTGCCGTGTGACGTTTCAGCTCAGTCCCATCCTGTCTCTCCCCAGCCTCTCTGAGGTCACTGCTTGGTACTTGCTCAGTTTGCAAAGCCCCTTACTGCCCACCCCCCCAAATAAGATTGAGGAAACAATCCTCCTGTCACATTGCAAAATCCTGGAGACTGGAAAATGAAGCCATTTGATCCCGCTCTGGCGTCTGAGTGGAGGGGCAAGCCTGAGCCCAGGGTCCAGAATAAAGCCTGACCTCTTCCACTGAGATGAGGGCCCACTTTGGGAAGGAGTGAGAGCAGGGGGTGCTGTGGGACCACCTGGGTAGGCCTTTAAAACAGCCTCTGCCCCCCACTGGCCTTAACCCGGCTGTTGGCCTTCCTGCTGTCCCAGGCACCTTTCCGGAATCTTCACATCTTTCCCCTCTTCCTAGTCTGTGGAGGAAGAGCGAGGGACTCATTCTTCTTTTGGGAGAAGTAAGAGCAGATTAGGCTTCAGAAGCATTGAAGAGGAGCTGGTGAAGGGGACCGTGAGGAACAGCAGAGTGCTGGAGTGGGCACGAAAGCCCTGGGCTCCAGTCCCAGCTCTGCACTGGGAGGCTGACCTTGGGCAAGTCTCTTAACTTCTGCGCTCAAATTTCTCATCTGTAAGATGAAGACGCTCCCTACCCTGTAGGTTTACGGTGTGGAGAACATGGGAAGTACGTGCCAGCAGATGGTAGTACCAGAAATGCCGAATCTGTTGACCAGGGTTCATACATAAGGTGAACACTGAGTAGCATGGTCTCCCAGGTGTCTGTGCTCAGGTGCTGTGAGGTCAGTGGGAGGCTTTGCCCTTCCCTAGAGGGGTTTATGGCCTCCCAGCATGAGATCTTTAAAGAGTTGCCTAGTGGGAAAGACCCTAGCCTCAAGTAGTGGAGTGAATGTGAAGTTGATCTGGCAGCCAGAAGAAAGGCCGAGACCAGAACACAAACGGGGAGGGCTCCAGTTTGCCACAAGGACAGCAGATGCCTAGACGGCAGGGGCTTGGCTGGAGGCAGGTGTGAGGAAATGGCTTCCCCTGCTGCCCCCAGGCCCTCAAGGCCCAAGGAAAGCAGTATTGGGGGGGGGTGATGGAGACTTGGAGGTGGGTGGGAACCTGGAGATAGACTCCCAGAATCAGGGCTGGAACGGATTTAGAGAAGCATTTGGTTTGTTCCCAGCCTTTGGGCAAAATTTAGGATAAAGCATCTCATTCTCTGTCAGTGACAAAGGTTCTTAGTCTAGAACCCATGGACCTAAGGGGCTTCACAGGGTTCATGAATCTCCTGATACTATGTCCAGAATACTATCTGTATAAGTGGAGTGTGCATTTTTCTAAGGTTAAACACTGCTTTTTGTGAAGTAGGAGGTCCATCTGCCACTGTTGGATGGCTGGTTTCTGCTCCCACCCCGCCCCATGGGTGTTTTGCTGGCGCTCTCTGGGTCAGCATGTCTGATTCACACGTACTCCTCCTCCCGCAGATGTGAGCCCCTACCCAGGTCCCACCTGCTGCAGGTGAGATAATGGCTTTATGACAACCTGGGCTGGAGTAAGTCTCCTCCTCACCCTCTCCCAGCTGTTACCCAGCAAAGCACCTTGGGGAGGGTGGGGCAGCCCACTTCCGGAGAGGGGGAGGGGAAGGGAGAAGGAAGTTGATCTAAACCCGCCTCTTTCTCTCTCTGTCTCCCTTCCTTCCCGTTAGCCTCCTGCCCCTTTCCTCCCACCTTTCTCCTGGGTAGTGTCCGAGGACTGCATGCATTTTCTGGCTACCAGACCCTGGCCCACAAGAAGCCGCAGGGCTTTGTCCCCGTTGCTCTCTTGCCAAGCCTGGGCTCTCTCTACTAGTGGTGGTTTCGGTTGCGACACAGTCCAGGTTCCCAGGCAGGAGCCGCTTGGCCTGGCTGCTTCGCTCCTTTTCACTGACGAGGTGGTGGAAGGTGTCGCCTGCTTCAGCTGAGTAAGGGTGGCTGACGGAGCCAGGAGCCCCCGCCCTGGGCCTGGCTCTTCCCGGCCTCTGTACTTTGCCCTCACTGCCTGACAGATTCTGCCGTGGGCTCTGCTGAATGGAAGTCGCTGGTAGTCCTTGTCCCTTTCTCCAGCCGGGTATGTTTCCCCCCTTTTTTTTTTTGCTGTGGAATTGCCCCCTCCTCTTTCATCCGTCTCACCCCAAACACAGGATCTTTGAAGAGTTGCTAAATGGAGCCAGGCAGCAACTAGCACAGGGAAGTGCTCCTCCTGGGAAGAGGCATTGGCTGAGAAAGGAAGAGGGGGCAAATACCCAGAGAAGACTCTCCCCTTAGGTGGAGTGAGCAGGCCCAGCCCGAGTGAAGGGAACAGGCTGATGGCAGGCAGAGGCCCAGGGAGGGCGCACGAGTGCTACAGTGAGGGGAGACGGATCTGGGGCGGCCACCCAGGGCCGATGCCCAAGGGACACTTTTCCTCCATTCCACAGTGCCCAGGCGCACTCTGCCTCTGGCCAGGGAGTACCTGCCTATCCCCCTTCCCAGCTTGGCCCCCTCCCGGCCCCAGGGAAGTCTCGGGACACTCGAGGCCAAACCTGAGTGCAGAGCCCCAAAGCGTGAGCTTTTCTAGGGGAGAACTGTTGGTCAGGGCCTCCAGCATTAGGGAAGGGGCCCTGCCTACCTGAGTCAGCGCCGGGCCTCTCGGGGTGGAGGCAGTCTTCCGGGCAGACGTGGCAACACGCCTAGGCTGGGTTCTGAGATCCAGGTTGAAGGGCCCATTGGATATAAGACTTTTTTTTTTCATCCTCATGTCCTCCTGCCTTCTCTCCTCTCGGTTGAGGACCTCAAAGCTGTTTAGGCCCTAATTCTGAATCAGGCCTGCTTAGTAACCTGCGTGTTCTGCCATTTGGTTCCAAATACTGCCTCACAGGGTGACCCCTTGTTCTTTCTGAAAGCTGCCTGACAGCCGTGGTGTCTGCTTTCAGCAGACTGGCCTCAGAGCTTTGGGGCCTGCCTATGGTGTGATGTCAGCCAGAGCTTTGAGGATGTCTGGTGTTCCATGTCTTCCTGTGTGCAAGGAGGATGGGGGTGGGGGGCAGAGCATGGCTCTAGCTAGATCCTGCTTAGTTGGCCCAGAAGGGCAGCTAGTCTTCAGCCCCCCACCCTGTTGGTGAGATCTGGGTCCAGGTTACAAGGGCCTAGTCGAGAACCAGGGATGGGACCCTCTCTCCATGATAGCCACCCACACCCCTACCTCCTCTTCAGCCTTCAAAGAAGCTGCCTCTCACGGGGCCTTGGTCCAAGGAACATTTCCTACTAGAGACTTTCTCCTTTCTCTGCTTCCTCACCCTGTCCCACATCCCTGCTGTGGGAAATATCTCACAACATAGCAGAGGCAGAAGGGGGTAAGAGAAGGACTGTGTCCTTTGAGTCCTGAGAGTTGGGTAGTTCGGCCCTGAGAGGGGAATGTGTGACTTTTAGAGCAGGGGATCAAAGAGCACGCACCAGTTCTCTGCTTCTCTGGGTCCCGGACAAGCAGAACCCTCTCTTTGACTGTCCTGGATACCTAGCTTGGAATCAACCCTTCACAGCTGCCCTGTCGAGTCCCCTCCTGTGAAGGCTAAAGGTGCTGGTGTAGGCCAGGTGGCTGATGCTCAGCCGGGACCTCTCCCCAGCCGGGAGGGCCCATACATAGCATCTCTCGGCCTCCAGCTAGCCTGCAGCTGGCTTAGGAGGGCTTGACTTAGATGCAGAAGTCTTGCTGACAATGAGACTTCTGGCTTTGCAAATAGGCTTTGTAGTATTTAGGAACTAAAAATAATGGCATTCACGGTGGTTCTTTTTTGAGCATTGGATAAGGCATTTTTACATATTTTCTGTCACCTAATGAATGTGAAATAGGGACTGCTTTATCACCGCTTTACAGATAAGGAAACTAATGCTAGTAAGTGGGGGAGCCAGGACTGGAACCTCGTTCTGTTGGACAGAGCTCCTCAGCACCCACTAGGCCGTCTCCTGACACCCGTGTGTGGGATCGTCCCACGTGGCACGTCGGTCATCTTTTAGGTGGTTTCCTTCCTGCTTTGTAATAATCTCATCTGCCTCATGAGGATGTTGTGATAATAATAAAGTTAACATGTGCTGAGCAAGTGGCAGATTCGGGACTTGAACCCTGGCGGTTTGTCTCTGCATCTCTACTCTTAAGCACCCCTCTCTGTCCCAGTAGGGAGGAGGGTCGTTGCTGTTCCTTGAAGTTCTGTGTGCAGCTGAGCCTCGGGGTGGGGGGAGGATGCTGTCCTGCTGCACAGCACAGAGCAGCCCCTGGAGCGGGAAACGTTGCGAGGGATGGGCAGAGCAGAGCTCAGGATAGGCAGCAGGGTTCCCAGATTTGGCTTCAGGGAGCAAAGGACCCACAGCCTCAGGTAGACACTAAATTCTCATTGCAAACTTTGAGGACTTGGGGACTGTCAAGACCCTGCTGCCTTTGGCTCATATCCTCAGAAAACAGGAGAGTGACAAGAAATTTAGGAGGTGATTTAGAGGTTGCCAAGGAAACTTTTCACTCATCTTCCTATCTTGGAAGCTGGGGCAGAGGGAAGTGTTTTCCTATTCGTAGCCCCTGAGGGCTGAAAAGCAACAGGTTGGGGAAGCACGCTGCTTGCCAAGGAACCCTGGACAGTTCCTTGGGTGGTAGCAAGTCATTTCTTTTCTCTGTGGTTTTTGAGGGCTTCACTTAGAGCCAGAAAAGGACCGTGAAAGAAAGAATTTTGAGTCACACTTCTCTGGTCACCCTGCTCCCCCAGATTGTTTCCTTGAAGTTTCAAGGCAGCTCTGGATGGTTCTGGGATGAGACTCTGGCAGCACTTTATCCCCATTATGCTGGAGCAATGGCATCAGGTATTCTGGAAGAGGCAAATCAGTGCTCTTGACCAGAGCTAGACCAGACTCTTAACAGTTTGACTGAGATATAATTCACATCCCATACAGTTCACCCATTAAAGTGTACAATTCAGTGGCTTTTAGTAAATTCTCAGAGCTGTGTATCCATCACCACAGTCAACATTTCATTAGAGTATTTTCATTACTGCAGAAAGAAACCTCACAGCCCTTAGTTGTTACCCCTAAGTCCCCTCACCCTCTTCAGCTCTCCTCAGCCCTAGAGTAATCTCTTTCTTGTCTCTATGGATTTACCTACTCTGGACATTTCAAATAAATGTAATCATATAACCTGTGGTCCTTTGTGAACAGCTTTGTTCACTTAGCATAATGCTTTCAAGGTTCATCCATGTTGTAGCATATGTCAGTACTTTTTTTTTTTTAAGTTATTTTCTTTTTTTGGGGGGCGCGCTGCGTTGGGCCTTCGTTGCTGCGCACGGGCTTTCTCTAGTTGCAGTAGGCAGAGGCTACTCTTTGTTGCGGTGTATGGGCTTCTCATTGCGGTGGCTTCTCTTGTTGCGGAGCTCCGGCTTTAGGCGCGCGGGCTTTGGTATTTGCGGCGTGTGGGCTCAGTAATTATGGCTCGCGAGCTCTAGAGCGCAGGCTCAGTAGTTGTGGCGTACGGGCTTAGTTGCTCCGCGGCATGTGGGATCTTCCCGGATCAGGGGTGGAACCCATGTCCCCTAGCACTGGCAGGCGGATTCTTAACCACTGCGCCACCAGGGAAGTCCCTTCTTTTTTTTTTTTTTTTTTTTTTTTTAAGTCCCTTCTTTTTCTTTTTAATTGCCAACGAATATTCCACTATGTGGATGTTTCACAATTTGTATATCCACTTGTCAATTGACAGACATTTGTGTTGTTTCCACTTCTTGGCTATTAGGAATGTGTGATGCTACAAATGTACCTTAATGTGCACGTTGCTCTTGGGTATGTAGCTAGGAGTGGAATTGCTGGATCACATGGAACTCTACATTTAGCCCTCTGAGGACTGTACAGGTCTTCCTGCAGATGTATGTTTTCATCTGGACCGTACCTTTTTTGTGTTAGGTTTATATACCTGTTGGTGCCAGTCGTTGTCATTTCTGCTTCCTCACACCCTTATTTGAGCTATGGGATATCTAAGGAGGGCAGAGGGTGGCCTTGCGCAGACCCTGTCATTCCATTTTTTCATTGCACAAGTATTCATTGAGCATCTACCATAATGCAGTCTGTCTAGGTGCAGGGATGTATCAGTGAATAAATGATACATGCCTGCCTTCATGAGCTTCCATTCTTGCTGGATAGACAACAGATCAATGTAAAGTGATACATAATAAAGAGAAATGTAAAGTGTTGGGTGGCAGTGAGTGCTTTGCAGTAATTCTGATCATGCTCCTGCGACTTGGAGATGTAGCCTTATCAAAGTGTGAACAGGCGACAGGGAGGACGGTAGACGGCGCTCTCCCACATGAGGTGGAGGAACTGTTGGGTTGTTACAGGGGATGTATTGCCAGGCAGTGGAGCCAGTGATGGGACAGCTTAGGTCCTAAGCTCCAGCGCCCACAGGGTGTTGACGCTGGACCTTAGGCTGTGCTCTTTTGGAGCGAAGGTGGGCGCCCTTCCCATCACCTTTTACCCCCCTGCCTTATGATTCTTCCTTTGCGTGCCTACCAGCCTCCTGGAGTCGGCCCCCATACCCCAGCCTCTTGCGTTTTTTGCAGAGAGCTAAGGGCAGTGGTACGGGGAACCGGAAGGGCAGCGTACTCAAAGGTGTACATGTTTCTACCCTGCAGCCCACCTTGGGACACCTCGACTCCAAGCCCAGCAGTAAGTCCAACATGCTGCGGGGCCGCAACTCAGCCACTTCTGCTGACGAGCAGCCCCACATTGGCAACTACCGACTCCTCAAGACCATCGGCAAGGGTAACTTCGCCAAGGTGAAGCTGGCTCGGCACATCCTTACTGGGAAAGAGGTGAGCTCTGGGGTTGGGGACATGGCAGCATCTCCCAACTCTTGATACCCCAGCAGGTAGTAGTGGGACTTCTACCACAGCCGGCCTTTTGTTTATCAGGCAGAAATGAGATCTGAACAGATAGGGGTACTAAGAGGGATAGGGCCAAAAGGAGGCAGAAATATAAAGGAGGAAGTAGATGCGAGTCCTGAGTTTACCCTGGTCAAAGAGGTAATCTTGGGCTTTTTATCTCTTGTTCAGGTAGCTGTGAAGATCATTGACAAGACTCAACTGAATTCCTCCAGCCTCCAGAAAGTAAGCACACAGTACCTCCTGTCCCTTTCTAAACCTCTGTCAGGAGTTAATGATCTGCTGACCCCATTTGGACCTCCTCTTGAACCCCTAATTCAGAATCTCTGGTCGTTTCACTGTTCCCACCATCCCTTTCCATGGCTCTGCTATCTTTAGGGTTTTGGTTGGATCACCTGTGTTGGCTTCTCCTGATTGAGCTTCCTGGCCACAGACACTGGCTCTTTTAGAAGTCTTTCTGCCCCTTTCCTGCCCCTTGGCCTACCTGTCTGACCTACTTCCTGCATCTTGTTTTCTTCTGGCCTGTGACCAGCCCTATGCAAAAACACATGTATATAGCCATTACTAGAAACATATGCAGTTAACTGTAAGATCTGAATGATCCAGGGGAGTGGCTCTAGAAGTACAGGGATAAGAGGAGGCAAAGAACCTGCCCCTGGATTCTGTGCCAGCTACATTTCAGAGAATGGGTATGGAAGGCTGGGGTTTTTCAAAACTAAACTCCAGTTTCAAGCCTCTTACAGTACGTGCAGATTAATGACAGGTCCTCCCAGTTTTCCTTCTCACTTCTAGGCTTCTTTTGACTAACAGTTGCAGAGTCCTTGGCATGTAGTCTTTGCTAGATGAGGTTGAACTTTTCCTTCCCTTCTTGACTTACAGTGGAAAACTGAGGTCTTACTTAGCTGGTCAGGGAACCCTCCAGGTGAGACCACATATGTAGGAGTGAGAAAAGAAGGCTTTCATCTGCAGAAGAGGGACAGCTTACCAGTGCCTGGTTGGTGTAGAACTGGAAACTGTCTGCCCTCTGCCCCCACCCTGGGCTCCGTCAGTTAGGGGAAGGAAGAAATCTCCCGTCGGGCTCCCAAAAAGCTGCCCCTATTCAGGTCAGTCGGATTTCCTCATACTCCAGCTGACCCTGGCTCAGATTTTCTGACCTTGATTAACCTACCTAGTTCCTTGCATCTTCTGGCAGATTGAGTTTTTCTTTTCATGAGCACATTTGTTACTTGAGTTGGGAGAGGGCATAACCTGATGCTAACAGCCAACTACAGTGAGGTTGGGAAGCTTGGGACTAGAGGTTGGGAGCTGTGACTGAGAGAGACACTCAACAGAATTAGTGTGAGCTGAGGTGCCCTGACATGCTGACAGCCAAAACCAAGGTGTTTCCTATTTTTTGTTACCCCTGGGATCCCCTCAAAGTTCTTTGACTCAAAGGAAACATGGCTGTCATCACCAGGGCTTCCCTGCTGCTGGGAGCTTTCCGGAAGGCAGGGAAAGAGGGCTACTCTTGACATGTTGGCTCAGACCCCACAGAGGAGAAGCCAGCTCGGTGTGGGCCATTTGGTCTTCGGAGCAGTTTAGCCTGCCAGAGTCAGCTAGGCCATCTTACTTCCCACCTCTTTTTTCTCCCTGCCTCTTCCTGACTGGCTGGAAGCACCAGCACCAGACAAATGTAGCCATTTTTAAAGCCTTTAAACACACTCCACTGCCAAGGCCAATCTGATTCTGGCCAAATCACTCTGTTTAAATTTGATCCCAGCAATGATCCCTAAAGGACAAACGCTGAAGACGCTGACCTCTTTGGGGTTCTAGACAAGCCCAGAAAACTCCACGCTCTCCTAGGAGAACACCCTTTCCAGGCCCATTATTGCCCCCGAGGTGGCATCCAGGATTTTTTGCCTCTTCATCCAAGATAACTATTGGGCCTGGGAAGAAAGCAAGAAAAACCTGGGCTCTAACAAGAAAAGGGAGCCAAGGTCAGAATCAGTTCTCGAAGATTAGAAAACCTGTCTCATCTTTTCCTTTCCAGCTCACGAAAGCTCTGGGATCTCATTAAAGGAAAAAAAAGGAAGATGTGTTCACTTTTCCCCGTAAACTATAGCCTAAATTAGGTCTCCATACCTCCCCTCTCCTTAACAACAAGCACACAACAGAACACAACTCGTTCAGCTCCTTGTGCAAACGGTGAGGCCTAGAAGTTGCAGAAAACCCCACCTCCAGTTCTCTGGCCCCCGCAGAGGGGATGGAGTTCGTTTCTGTCATCTTTCTTTATGGAAACGTATGGTTTGGAGTCCCTGATTCTGTTTCACAAAGAGAGCGTGAGTGTGTGGAGGTGGATTTGATTAAAATTGGCATCAGCTATATATAGGAGTGGCTTCTTCTGTCACCACCCCGAGGCCCAGGAGAGAAAGGCGTACCCACTAGTGCAGAGCCCTCTGACTTCTGTAAGTCACAAGGTGGCCCCTTCAGAGGGGCCCCTTCAGAGCTCCCCTACCTCTTCACACAGACCAGGCTAGAGTCTGCTTTGTCAGTGACCTGTAGAAGCCGCTCAGGTTCTAAATGTTCCATGTACGTGGGCTCACGCTCCCTCTTTCAGAGGCACGCAGCCAAAACCCGTCTGCTGTTTGGGGGCTGGATTTGGGGAGACAACACCCAAGGGTGCAGGTGGCTCGTCCAGATGCTGCCCCTGAGGGTACAAGTCTTGAGAGCCCAGATTTCCTCGCACTGACCCTTCTTGCTCTCCTTCCCCGCATGTCCTTCTCAGCCACTGGGGACGGGCATGGAGGATCTGGACAGCTACTCTGTTTCTTTTCCCTGCCAGTTTTCTCTTTTGGAAAAAGCATCCTAGCAGTGGCTCTGTTTGGAGGGGACCTGAGGGGAGCAAGCTGAGCAAGCATGACCCCTGGTATTTTATTTTCCAGCTGTTCCGTGAAGTAAGAATAATGAAGGTTTTGAATCATCCCAACATAGGTGAGAACCAGTCATCATTCCTTTCCTCTTTGCCCACAGCAAGGCTCCACTTCCCAGCATGTGGCCCTTCTCCCTGAGGCACATGGCCTTCTGGAGTCTGTAGTTTTCAAGGGTGCCTCTGGGGAGCCCAGCTCAAGATCCAGCTCTGCCTCTGGAGCACAGGGCTGTCCTTAGTGGTGTGGCTGCCTCGAGAGGAACCTGTCTTTGGGAGAGTAGGAATGGGAGAGGAGGAAACTTTGATTCCTAGGATGCCCCTGTACATGTTGGGGCTCGATGTGTGGCCCCTGCTGCTTCTCTGACTCATAGCTTGGCCTTTTCTCTCGTAGTTAAGTTATTTGAAGTGATCGAAACTGAGAAAACTCTCTACCTTGTCATGGAGTACGCTAGTGGAGGTAGGTATGGAATTGCCTCTTCCTGCTGTGTCCCCACCTTCCCCAGCCCCGGCAAGCTCTGATGTAGACCCTGCCCCTGTCACTTGCAGGAGAGGTGTTTGATTACCTAGTGGCTCATGGCAGGATGAAAGAAAAAGAGGCTCGAGCCAAATTCCGCCAGGTGGGTGTGACTGCCTCCATGGAGTGTGGGCCCGACCTCTGCTCTGGGGGGTTTAGCTACAAGGAGGGGCTGCCTGTCTGTAAGCGGCCTCTGGAGGGTCCTTTGGGCTTTGCTTATCTATGTGGCAGCTGCCAACTCGGTCACAGGATCACAGGTCCACCAGCCCCTGTAGCCCACCTTCAGGTGCCCCTGAGCTGACCCCTCTTCCTCCCTTTCAGATAGTGTCTGCTGTGCAGTACTGTCACCAGAAGTTTATTGTTCACAGAGACTTAAAGGTAAGGCGTGCGCTCATCCCCAGTGTCTTTGAGTCAGGGCTGGGTCGTCCACCCTCTGTTAGCTGTGACATAACCATTACACCCTGAGTGTTCAAGGAAACACCAGCCTTTAATTTTTTGGAGATGATGAGGAAGCCCTTAGGGCTGCTTCTGACACAGGCCTTATGACGGGACTTAGGATCCCATTCCAGCTAGCGAGGAGAGGGTCTCTGCCATTTCACCTCTCAGCCCTTCACCTTCCGGTGCAGCCAGGCATGGCAGGAGGGCTGCAGGCAGCGTGGCGGCTGACCGAGGAAACAGTGTTGACTGTTCCACAGCTGCGTCACAGCTGCTCTGCAGATGTGCAGCACATCTCCTCACTGACTTGTTAGCATGTGAGACCACCTGTGAGCCTTCCTGGCCCCTGAGTCCTCGCAGACGTGACCACGATTAACCCAGGCCTGACAGGGAAGCTTTGCACAGCTCACAGCGTCTCTGAGCCTTCAGAGCCCAGCTCTCACGTGGCTGCCTGTGTGAGCAGCGGCCCGTGCGGCCTGCCTCCAGCCCAGCCCAGCCTCTGCACACTGATTGGAGGCCTGCCCTGGAGTTGGTGGGAGAAGTTCTGACATTGAAGATGACTTCCTGTTTGTCCTTCCATTCCCCTCAGCTCCTTCCTGCCCGGTGCCGTAGTGTGATCCACTTGGTTCCCTGACATTTCCCTTCTTGCCTCCCAGGCAGAAAACCTGCTCTTGGATGCTGATATGAACATCAAGATTGCAGACTTCGGCTTCAGCAACGAATTCACCTTTGGGAACAAGCTGGATACCTTCTGTGGCAGTCCCCCTTATGCTGCCCCAGAGCTCTTCCAGGGCAAAAAATACGACGGACCCGAGGTGGATGTGTGGAGCCTGGGAGTTATTCTATATACACTGGTCAGCGGATCCCTGCCTTTTGATGGACAGAACCTCAAGGTGGAGTGAAGTGCAGGCTTAGATCATCTGTATTCTCATTTCTTCTCTTGGCCTCTGGTCTTGTCCCTGACCTCTCACCTTTGCTGCTTTTCTACATTTTTCCTGAGCCAGAGCTTCAAAGAAGGGCTTGCAAAAGGTAGCAGCTATTAAAAGCCCTCTGCACCCAGCAAAATAACCTGAGTTCCTCTCTTGAGGGCTGGGATAAATTGTTTGTCTGTTCACCCCTCCAAGGTACTCAGGATTGCAAGCCTCGGGCTGATCAAGCGAGAGGGCGTGGGGTATTTGACATCACCGCCTCTCTAGTGAGGTGCCTTGTCCCAGGCTCTCTGCCTCTTACCATATTTCATTTATATCTGCCTGGCCAGTCTTAAGCTGTCAGGAGCCTGGATATTAGGTTCCTTCCCTTGGCCTTGGGTGACTTAAATTTCCCTCCTACAGGAGCTGCGGGAGCGGGTACTGAGGGGGAAATACCGTATTCCGTTCTACATGTCCACAGACTGTGAAAACCTGCTTAAGAAATTTCTCATTCTCAATCCCAGCAAGAGAGGCACTTTAGAGGTGAGCAGCCTGAGCCCAGCTGGTAGGAGGTCCTGGGTTCCCAAGGAAACCTCCAAGCTGAGTCTCCCTCTCTGCCCTTCCCGTTCCCTTTACTCCCCAGCAAATCATGAAAGATCGATGGATGAATGTGGGTCACGAAGATGATGAATTAAAGCCTTATGTGGAGCCACTCCCTGACTACAAGGACCCCCGGCGGACAGGTGAGGCTGTGCTGGGCCATGAGGCTGAGCCTGCCTAGGACTCAGGACCAGCCTTAACTGTATGTCCCCCCCCCACGCAGAGTTGATGGTGTCCATGGGTTACACAAGGGAAGAGATCCAGGACTCGCTGGTGGGCCAGAGGTACAACGAGGTGATGGCCACCTATCTGCTCCTGGGCTACAAGAACTCCGAGGTGTGTGCCCCTGGCTCCATCCCCTGTCTAGCCAGCCTCTCTGTCAGTAGTGTCCCCATGCTTCTGGCAGCTCTCGAGGGCAGAAGCTCATCTCTGAGTAGGTGTGCTCTCTGCTGACTAGTTTTAAGCCTCAGTCCTGGTGGTGCTAAGGTCCCCTGGCTTTTGCTTTCACTAATTTCCATCAGTAGTTCAATAGGGAAGCTGGTGGGGTCTGGGCCTGGGTCTGGGTTTCCATACGGGTGAGTAGATCTGGCTCATTCTGTGTTGGTTAGACTAGGTCTAGGTCATTCTGGCTGGGTCAGTTCTGTGTTGGCTCTAGGAGTCTCTGACTGTTTCAGTATGTTTGTGTCTCTCTGTATCTGGAAGTCTGGGTTCCTGGGTGCTCTGTGTCTGTCTTATAGGAATCTTGAGCCTGTGTGTTGCTTCTGCCTAGGTATATGTATCTGTGTGCATGTACGTCCATCCTCCCGTCTGTGCATCTGGAGGCTTTGTGATTATTGTTCTGCTCGTATGGGTACCCATGTCTGCGCCTGAATCCCTGGGTCTCTGTGGGAGTAGGGTCTCGTTCACCATCTGTGTGTCCCCACATCCACTCGTGGCCTCCCCGTCCTGCTCTCCGCCTGGTGGTGCTGGACTCTCTTTCTTGATTCTTGACTTAGCCTGCTCAGGAGGTATTGGGGGGTGTCTCTGAGTCTGAATGTGCATTCTTATGTGTGTGGTGTGTGTGTCCCACTCTGAGGGCGGGGTTCTTTGTGGGGAGGTTGGTGTGTCTTTGACTGTGTTTGTCAGGGTCTGTGTTGGGACTTGTCTCCATGAGTGTTTATTTAGATGCACGTTGGTCTTGCAGGGGTATGTCTCATGGGAGCCTGGGGTGGATTTGTGTCAGGCAGGAATGTGTAACTGGGATCATCCATGGGCAGCTCTTCATGACTTCTGCCCTCCCTTTTGTGTTCTTGCAGCTGGAGGGCGACACCATCACCTTGAAGCCCCGGCCTTCAGCTGATCTGACCAATAGCAGTGCCCCTTCCCCCTCCCACAAGGTACAGCGCAGCGTCTCAGCCAACCCCAAGCAGCGGCGCTTTAGCGACCAGGGTAAGTACTTCTGGGAGCTGCAGGTGGGGGGCTCACCCCTCTCCTGATGGGTTCTTGGGGCTTTGGATGACACAGCTGAGTTTCCGTCCCTGTTCAGCCCTCATTAGTAGCATGTCCTTGGGCAAGTCACTTAACTTCCCTCCAGCTTGCCCTTACCCATTCCCACTGTCCTCTGGCCCAGCAGCTGGTCCTGCCATTCCCACTTCTAATTCCTACTCTAAGAAGACTCAGAGTAACAACGCAGAAAACAAGCGGCCTGAGGAGGACCGGGAGTCAGGGCGGAAGGCCAGCAGCACAGCCAAAGTGCCTGCCAGCCCCCTGCCCGGGCTGGAGAGGAAGAAGACCACCCCCACCCCCTCCACGGTGAGCCACGCCCACCCCCCTCTCTCCTCCTGGCCAGCCCCACCTCTCCTTCCCATCCTCCGTGCTCCTGCTCTGGGGCCTGCCCTCTCCAGGCAGCTCTTTCCTTAATCCAGACTCAGCTCCCTTTGGCTGCCTACCTGACCTTCCGCCCCGGGGCCACTTCTGCTTACTGTAGAAAACCCTGCCCCACAGAGTAAAAGCAAAATCCGGTTCTTTTCCCAGCCTGACTGCTGACTGCTCGTGGTGGAAGGGGAGGGGGAGCAGGTTTTGTGAACCTGCCAGTAGAACACTTTGGTTTTCTGTGATACCACTCTGCTCTTTATTCTCCACAGAACAGCGTCCTCTCCACCAGCACAAATCGAAGCAGGAATTCCCCACTTTTGGAGAGGGCCAGCCTTGGCCAGGCCTCCATCCAGAATGGCAAAGACAGGTGAGCAGGCCTGGGCCCTGCCTGCCATAGTTCCCGGGAGCCACCTCTCCCAGCGGTGACGTCTGTCAGCAGCACCGTCTCCCTTCCTGCCCCCTGGAGTCCCATCCTGGCTCTGTCCAGTCCAGCTTTCCACACGCCGGCACCTCCTCCCTGCTCTCCCCACCCCCCTCCTCCTCTTCCCTCTGCTCCTGTGACCGCTTCTTGCGGTGTATCGAGTGTGACTCCATGGTCATCTCAGCTGCCTTCTTGCTTCTTGACTGCAGCCAGGGCGTGGCAACTGCACTCTTCTGGGCATCAGTGCCTGAGGGGCCCCGGCTCAGGGCAGAACCGAGAGATGCCCACCTGGAGCGTGTACACATTGAGGGTGACTCTAGCTGTGCCCATGAGAGCAGAGCCCCCTTAACCTTGACCGTCATGTTGAGTTCCTGGCTCCTTGTCTTCTGAGCTTAATGAAAATTCCCCTTAGCAACACGCTGCTCTTTCTGGCGACGACACATCCTTGTTCTTAGAATTTCTAGGAGACCAGTGCAGCCCGGAGACAGTTGCCTCCTGTTGGCTTTCCTGCCCTTTGGGTTTCCTTCCCTCGGCTCTGGCCTGCCTCGCCTTCCTTACTGTGCCCTCCACTTCCCAGCCCTGCCTCCCTCGGCTCTGACTTGTGCCCCGTTGCTGCTCCTGGGCCTGACCTGCATCCTGCCGAGGCTCCCCAGCTCTGGCCCTTCCCGCCCTGCTTGTGCTTCCTAACCGGAGCCTCCTGCCCCCACCCACCCCTAACCCAGGCCTCTCCACTGCTTTTGTCTCCTAGCCTAACCATGCCAGGGTCCCGGGCCTCCACGGCTTCTGCTTCCGCCGCGGTCTCTGCGGCCCGGCCCCGCCAGCACCAGAAATCCATGTCGGCCTCCGTGCACCCCAACAAGGCCACTGGGCTGCCCCCCACGGACAGTAACTGTGAGGTGCCGCGGCCCAGGCAAGTGTGCTGGGGCAGCTGATGCACCTGCTGCCCTCAGCCCACCCACCCCCGCCCCCCACAATTTCTTCCCACCTGGGGGTCCTGCTCTGTTCTTGGCATCTTAGCCACAAGAGATGGCTGTCCCCTGCAGCCCGGAAGTAGAGGACACAAAAAATAGCTTAATGCCCCTCTTTTCCTCCAGTTCTCCCTCTCAGAACAGATATGCAAGAAGCCGTCCCGAGGCTCCAGAAGGAAGCCTTTTTGTTCTGAGCCTTCCTGGACTTCCTTGGGACCCCGGGGACAGTCAGCATCACAGGGACTCAATCCTTGAGGGTTGGTCAACATTGTCCCCTTGAGGTTCCAGTCTGCCTAGCTCCCAAGGAGCCTCTTCTCTTCATCCTGTACTGCTCTCCACACACGTATCCTTCCCTGCCTCCCCTCGCTCCCCCAAACCATCTCCTTCCCCCTCCACCCAAACATCTTCCTTATCGGTGTCCTCAGTGGTCACACCCCTTCCTTCTGTGTCCTCTGTGATGGCTGCCTCTGCCCTAGCATCCCCCTTCCCTTTCCCACGCCAGGGTGCTCCAGCTGCTCGGTGGTGATGGCTTTCTCATGCCCTGATGCATTTCCCCGCCCCCCACCTCTTTTCTCACAGCACAGCCCCCCAGCGTGTCCCTGTCGCCTCCCCCTCCGCCCACAACATCAGCAGCAGTGGTGGAGCCCCAGACCGAACTAATTTTCCCCGGGGTGTGTCCAGTCGAAGCACCTTCCACGCTGGGCAGCTCCGGCAGGTGCGGGACCAGCAGAATTTGCCCTACGGTGTGACCCCAGCCTCTCCCTCTGGCAACAGCCAGGGCCGGCGGGGGGCGTCGGGGAGCATCTTCAGCAAATTCACTTCCAAGTTTGTACGCAGGTGAGTAGGGGGTGCCTAGGACGACAGAGAGGCTGAGGCCAGGCTTCCCACCTTGCCTGGGGGTGGGGATGAGGACACCTGGGGGTTAGAACTGGGATTAGGTCCCAGGGTTAGAAACCTCAGGAAGCCTAAGAAATTGAGTCTTTGTTGGCACCTGAGATGCCCAGACCCATCCGTCCCTCTCAGGCCTCCCCAGCTCCCTGTTCTCTGGCCCGAGCAGATGGCCGATGCCGCCTCCTCTCTAGGAGAGTGTGAACTCAGATGCTAAAATAAAAGCCCCCCTCGTCTCTCCTGGGTTCCCATGGAAACTTATATTTGGTGACGCAGCTGCAAAGTCATGAGGCCTGAGCTAGGCTGGGCTGGCAAGGAGAGTTTCTCCTGGTCTCTTGTCTTGCCCCCTTTGACCTCCTTTCTCCCCACCCAGTTGGTTTTGTCTGGCTGCAGCCACTCCCCTCTGCCACGTTCCTCTGCTGGGGGGCTGGGGGTTGCCAGGATGAAGGCCATAAGTGAAACAGCTGGTGGGGGCCTAGGATGACTCCCTTGCTGCCTGAGGCACTCTGACGCTTTCCTACGTGGGAACCAGGGTGAAGGTTCTCTTCATGAGGTTTCTCACACCTGGCCCCTGATGACCCAAAAGGACAGCGTTGACTCTTGAGGTGCATCCAGTAATCTGGCCTCTCGGGCTGCTCCCTGTCTCCATCCCACCCCTCTTTCAACCATCTTAGTGTAGCTCAGGACGCAGCAGGAGCCCTGGAGAGAACAGGTTTGCCTGCCCTTCCTCCTGCACTTCATTCCACTCAGCTAGAGTAGCCAAGCCTGCCCCTTTCCAGCCCCGGAATGCAGGTGTAGGGCTGCAGGGTGGGGCGTGAGCAGGTTGGGACATCTGGGACTCTAGTCTCGCTGAGCGGCTCTTCCACAAGTGGGGTGACCCTTGAACCTGTAAAGCCCACTCCCCACCTGCTTATCCACATACCGTCTTGTTGGTTTTTTTTTTTTTTATTTCTTTTTTTATTTTGTCTTTTTTTGTTTGTTTTTTTAGAAATCTGTCTTTCAGGTTTGCCAGAAGGTAGGCGTTGAGCCCGCTGTGTGTGCGTCTGTGTCCTGTGTCCTGCCTCCATCACTAACTCCCCTTTTCTGGCTCTTGCTCCCTCCTGCATCTGCTAACCACGTCTGTGGGGTCCTCTCTCTGCCATCTTAAAGGGATGAAGACTGCCTCTGCCTGGGCGGCCCACAAGGCCACGTTTGCCCACTCAGGGCAAATGACTCTGAAAACATCGGGCCTGTCCCCAAGCAAGGGGGACCTTCTCAGGGAATTCTCCCTTTAAGATTGTCTCCTTCCCCCCAATCCCCTACCCTGGGTTTTGGTCACAAGTACGTTGGGTTCCTTTTCCAGCCCTTTCTCGTGTCTGTGCATGCGCTCTGAGGAAGCTCCCCCGGGGTCGAAAGTGCATCTGGGATGGTCTCTCATTCTGGGTCTCCTGGGCGTCCCCTTCCCTGGTGCCCTGAACTTCAGGGCTCTGTGGCCTCTTGCCCCTGTCCTATGGGATGGCAGGACTTTGGAGGTACTACAGGGACACTGGGGTCTCAAGACTTCAGCCTGACACCTCCAGGCCCAAGGAGCCTTTGCCTCACGAGTGGGGCACAGCACCCCCTTCTGGCAGCTCCTGCAGAACTAGGCCGACCCCACCCCCACCCCAGCATACCTCCTGCCTCCAGCCGTTTCTGGATGAATCAAGCTGCGTCCTCTCTGGGCTGTGTTCTCCAGTTATGGCCTGTGACTTTCGAAGAGCCAGAAGCTGGGACATTCTAGGGCAGGGGCCGTCTGCCCCTAAGCCCTGGCAAAACAGTGGGAGATCCCCCCTCCCTCAGGTGTCCCCCTTCCTAGGCCAGCTCCTGGCTCTGCCACCCCTGGCCCTGTCTTCATCCTCTCTGGTGGCCTGGGTGGGCCAAATACCAAGCTGAGGACCAAGGGCCAGGTTGGGAGCCCTGGTTCCCCAAGGCCGTCGGCCCAGCCCCTTTCGTGCCCCAGCTGACAGAACGGCGGCCAAGGCAAGGTGTTCAGGCTTTCCCCCTTCCAGCCGCTCGCCGCTCAGCCACCCAGCTCTTCACTGCATGGCTGGCTGTTGACTCATGGGGCCCCAGTGGGGGCCTGCCCTGCAGGGTACCTCCACCCACAGGGCAGGAGCCAGGTGGGGCGGGAGAGAGCAGCCAGGCTCCTTCCCCTGCACAGCCCAGGTTCCCTGCTCGCAGTGCACTTGTTTGCATTCGTGTGTCTGTTGTGTCTTTGTGTTCCTTTTACATGTGCTGCCGCTGCTCTCTCTCACTCCTCCTTACATCCTTGCCCTCCTCTGCACTCCCCAATTTCCCAGCTCCAGGCACCCATCTTCCAGCCAGGAGCTGGAGAAGCCGCTCAGCGGGGCCAGACCTCTTCCCCACCCCTCCTCCCAAGGTGTCTGCCCTGCTCTGCCCTCTGTCCTCCCTTCTGTATCTGCAGATGGCCTGGCAGGCAGGGGAGTTATAAAAGAATGGGGGAGGTGGGCTTGTCTACAGCCGGCCTCAGGGCCCATCTCCTCCCCACCCAGTCCCAGGTACTGAGCCCCAGGCCTACTCAAAGCAGGTCCGGCCCTTGGCCGTTTGAGCCTCCTGAGAGAGACCTCTATTTCCCCCCCACCCCGCCCCTTCCCTCCAAGAGGACTACAGTTCTGAGACCCACTCAGGGGGCGCTAGGGCAGAAGCCGCCCTCCGCGCGAGCCCTGGCTGTGGGCTGTGTGCTCCATGCGTGTGCCCGCACGTCCACACCCTCCTCCTCCCCCGGCTCCTCCCGGCACCCATCGTTGAGAGTGTGGGGAGGGGCAGGCCCCGCGTGCTGGGCTCCCTGTTGGAGAGGGACGGTTGAGCTGCCAGTGTGAGGCGCCATGTTGGCCTGCTAGGTGATGGGCAAGTGGCCTTTGGGCTTGGGTCCCGCCCACCCGCCGGGCGGCACCTCCCCGGACCCGCCCTCACAGAGGTCTCAGCACTAAACTCTCCCTCGCTCTGTTTTTTGAGGAACCTGAATGAACCTGAAAGCAAAGACCGAGTGGAGACGCTCAGGTGAGAGAGGGCCGGAGCCAGCGCCAGCCCTGCCCGGGCCGCCGGCCTTGCCACGAGCCTCCTGCTCCTCTCTTCCTTCTGCCACCCGGCTCTTCCTCCCATGCTTGCGCCCTGTCCTCCCCCTCTTGGGGTCTCCCTTTCCTCAGAGGACCGCCACAGCCCCGCTGCAGTGGGTGTGGGCCCTTCTCCTCAGGTCTGGTGTGTTCTGGAAGCGGGAGCCCTGGGCCGTGTGGTTGGGACTCTAGACTCCTACCCCTCGACAAGCTCACTTTCCTGTGAATCAGGCACTTCTTTCTGTCCAGTTTGTGAACTGCTCAGGGCTACTGAGCGCATGCTCCCCTTTCTTCCCTGACCCTGCCCTCTTCCCAGGAAAGCATGGGGCTGTCACCTTGTCACCCCCTGCCAGGGGCTGGCTTCTCGCCTTCTCTGCCCTGAGAGATGAGACCGCCCACCCCTCTGGCCCTCCCTCTGCTCCCTGGGCCAGGTCTAATGCTCCCTCTTCCAGCACTGCCGCCTCCCGGGCACCCTCCCGCTCTCCTCTCTGGTCTCGGGGTCCATCTGCCATGGGGGCTGTCCTGTGGGTGGGGCGCCTGACGCCCGCCTCTGCCCTCTCCGCAGACCTCACGTGGTGGGCAGCGGCGGCAGTGACAAGGAAAAGGAGGAGTTTCGGGAGGCCAAGCCCCGCTCGCTACGCTTCACGTGGAGCATGAAGACCACGAGCTCCATGGAGCCCAACGAGATGATGCGGGAGATCCGCAAGGTGCTGGACGCAAACAGCTGCCAGAGCGAGCTGCACGAGAAGTACATGCTGTTGTGCATGCATGGCACGCCAGGCCACGAGAACTTCGTGCAGTGGGAGATGGAGGTGTGCAAACTGCCGCGGCTGTCTCTCAACGGTGTTCGATTTAAGCGGATATCGGGCACCTCCATGGCCTTCAAAAACATTGCCTCCAAAATAGCCAACGAGCTGAAGCTTTAACAGGCTGCCAGGAGTGGGGGGCGACGGAGGCGGCCAGCTGGACTTAGCTGCTGGGGCCGGCGCTCCGCCTGCCCGGGCGAGACTGCAGAGGTGGATTGGTGTGTCTCCCCTGCTGGCACTTCTCCCCTCCCCGCCCTTCTCAGTTTTTTCTTCCATGTTTGTGGGGGTTGGGAGATGGTTCTCTCCCCCCCACATTTACCCCTGCCCAGATATTCCCCCTTCCCCCCTCTCTCCCACAGGAGGCAAAGGAAGGGGAGGGAGGGGTGGGGGGCAGGGCTCCCCCTCGGTACTGCGGTTGCACAGAGTATTTCGCCTAAACCAAGAAATTTTTTATTACCAAAAAGAAAAAAGAAAAAAAAAATCCCAGCGGCCACCTTTCCTCCCTGCCCCATTGGGACAGTCGAGACTGGATCTGTGGGGTTTCCCGGGAGGGTGGCTCAGGGCTGGAACACTCTCAGGCAAGAGTGGTGGAGTTCCCTGTCAGGCCCTCCGCCAGGCCCACTGCGGGCTTCTCCCCTCTCCTCTCCTCCTTCCCCTCCAAGCAAACCACCAGAGGTGGCCTTCCCCTGACCTCAGGCCCCTGGGCTGGAGGCCTGGGCGGCTGGGGGCTGGGGGCAGGGGTGCCGCACAGCCCTGAAGCGGTGGGACTGGCGGCTGCTCTGGGGCCGGCAGGCTAGGCGCGCGGGGCTCGGCCTCCCTCCACACTGTATCCTCTGCCCCTCCTTCCCCAGAGGCTGGGCATTTCCTTCCACAAGCTGCTGTGGGGACTTTTGTTCCCCTCCTCAAAAAGTCTGTGCCATCTTCTCCCACCCCCTCCTGGGTAGAAGGCGGGGCTGACCCCAGGGCTGGGAGAGGGGAGGGGACCGCAGGGCAGATGGGCTCTTCGGCCCCCAGGGGGCCGCCTGGGCTGCTAGTCTCCGGAACAGGGACGCTGGGCATTCTCCGTTCTGGGAGAGCCTTTGTCTGAAAGCACAGCCCCCCTCACCGTCCCTCTCCCCACTGCTCCCCTTCATTGGCATTAATCTGGGCACCAGCTAGTTCCATAGCAGTGACTTCCCTCACCACTCATCTCTCGGCCTTGCCTTTTCTTCCTCACACTGTCGCCCCTCCTCTCAGGAGACACTGCCCGGGGCCCCCGGGGCCGGCCGCCTGGCGGGAGGCTGGACAGGGCAGCAGGGCCGGGAGCCTCTGCCCTCCACAGGGTGGGGGGACAGATAGGCCAAGTGACTCCCAGCTTGCTAACCTCTGCAGCCAGCGTGGGAGTGGCTGGTTATGGGCGCTTGGCTGGTGGCAGCCGCTGCATCCCTTAATTTATTTCTCTGCTGTTTCTGTTCTTGAGAAATTGGGGGAGGGGGTCCTGAACAGAGGCTGCCTCTACCCTCACCTGAGTTGTACATTTTTTGTGATGGGTTTTATTTTTTATTTTATTATTTTATTTTATTTTATTTTTTTTTTGATTTATGATGACTCCACTCCTACTCATCACCCCACTCCCAGGCCTGGCTCCGTGGCAAGTCGAGCCCTTGGTTCCCAGGAAGGGGCCTCGCCAACCTCAGCCCTCTTGCCCCAAGCCCTGAATGCGGGCTCCGGCTCCCACCAAGGGCTCCCCCTCCCTTCTCCCCTCCGGCCTCCTGCCCTATGGAACAGCCCGGGTGCTCCGAGGGGCCGGGAGGGCAAGGCTTGGCTCCCAAAGGGGGTGGTGGCTGGGGGCGGGGGGCGGCTCCCAGGCAAGGTGGCCCCTCCCCACCCAGCCCCCCTTCCTGCACTTAGTTTCTCCTCTGGATCAAACACGTAATAAAGAGAATGTTTGGAATCTGAGCTGCCTCCTCCTGTTTCTTCCTACCGGGCAGGGACCCAGTCCCCATGGGCAAGATGTGGCCCAGCCTGCCTGCCTCGCAGGGGAGAACTGATTCCTGTCTGGGGCCTGGGGAAAGGCCGGTGCTGGGCGGGATCCCTCCCCACCCTCATGGCACAGACAGGAAGCGAAGCCCAAGACCCTTAAACCAAAAGGGAAAGAGGATTCAGTGAGCTTGAAGGTTTTATTTATTTTTTAAAAACATTGAAAAATAAACCCATGTCTGCATATGTTCCCAACCCTCCTTTCTCTAAGCTTTTGGGCAGTGGGCACAGCGGGCACCCTCAGGGCTCCTCAGCACTTTCCACCCGGCCCCCTGAAGACCTGAGAGCTACCTCTTCAGCCTCTGCTGCTGTCAGGCCCCAAGGAACCTCTCTGCCCACTTCCCCCCTCCAGCTCCCTCCCCACCTCACCCCAGACTTATTGCTAAAAGAAGGGGAAGAGGAAGAACAGCCAACACACTCAACTGTCCTGTCCCCCACCCCCAGGCTATGGTCACTACCCCCTACACTCGAAGGGCAGGACCCCCTAGGCCAGGCCCTGGCAGACTAGGAGGCAGCCATTCCAGTCCCAGCCAGGAAAAGTACCCTCGGGCCAGCTCAGAAGGCCCCAGACCCTGGCTGGGGTGGGGTGGAGACAGGCTGGCTGCCAGAAAGACGTGCAGAACCCGCGGGGGTCCAGGCTGTGCCCCCATCGGCAGCATTGGGTCTTCGAAAGACCTGGCGAGAGCTGTAGTCTTTTCTGTCCTCAGTGAAGCTGGAGGTCCCCGAGGACGTCCGGCAAAGGGGTTCTGGAGCCTCCGGTTGGCGGAGGGCCTCGGGGCTCAGAGCGAGGGTGCTGGAGGCTCCAGGGGGGCTCCAGCCAGGGTGGGTGCGGGCTGAGGGCCGGGGCGGGCACCGTGGTGGCGGGAGGCAGCCAGGGCAGGGCGGATGAGAGGTGGTGGGGGCTGGTTGGGGGCCAGCCGGGGCTGGAGGAAGCGGCCCTGCTGGAGTGGGGGTGGCTGGCGGAGCAGGGTGGGAGCCGTGGGCAAAGGTGGCCTCAGCAGTGGCGGCGGCTGGGACAGTGAGGTGGGAGGCGGAGGAGGGGGTGGCGCAGGGGGCCCCGATCGGGGTCCTGATGTCGACACAGATGTAATCTGGACCTGAGAGGGGCGAGAGAAGAGTGAGAAACCAGGCTCAAGCACACCCTCAGCCCAGTCTAAGGGCGGAGGCAGTTCCTCTCCTCTGTTCTCTGAAGTGTTTTGCTCCCTCTCCCCTTCTCACCTCATCGTCTTCCTCCAGGGCTGGGGCTGGCAAGGGAGCCCCTCTCCTAGCCTCCTCCATGGGGACCGGGGGGGCTCCAGGGGCCCCATCCTGCTCGGCCTCCCATTCCTGCAGCACCTCCTCCAGATTGAAGCGGCGGCGGTAGCTCACAAAGAAGGTCTTCACCTGGGTCAGGGTCTTGTTCCCAATCACCTCTGCAATAGCCCCAAAGTCTTTGCCGTACCTACGGATGGCTGCAAGGGTCAAAAGGGCAGCAGGTGTGAATACCCCCTTTAGAACGAGTTACTTCCCTGATCCTTCCCCTCCGCCCCAGCTCCTTGGAGGGCAGGAGAGACTCCTGGGGCCCTCTATTCTCCCGAGTCTCACCCACCTTGTACTGCCAAAAGCTGCTCATCCGTGGTCCAGCGGGAGTTGAACTTGGTGTTGGCCTGGAGAGCAAGTAATATATCCTTGAGACTCAGAACTATGGGAACAGAGGCCCTGCTACCCAAGAAAAACTCCCCTTTCTGCTGTGCCACCAGAAAGAACCCCCTCCTGCACCCAGACTTGAAGAGCAGCCTCACCTCAGGGGGGCGGAGTGGATCGATGCCCCCCTCCAGGGCTTGGCGGAGGCTGCTGTTGGTCTGCTTCATGCTTTGCACCTGGGAAGGCAAGGCAAGGAAGGGACATCAAATTCCAAGCCAGGGAGGCCATCAATACCAACCCTCACCAGGGCCCTACTTCCCAACAAAGCTCTTTGCCACCCATCATCTACCTCATCTCTCCCTCACAACCATTCAGTAGGGGAGACACTGGGGTTTGGCCCTTTTCAAAGACCAGGCTTGTTTGTTTGTTTTTCTAATGTCCAGAAAAGAACGCCACGTTACCCAGAAGCCCAGAGGGTGGGGCAGATGCAGGCTTGGCATCCACACAACCTCCCTTACGCCTCAGCTGCCCCCAGTCATAGTTCCCAGCTGCCGACTGTCCCCTTTGCCTGGCCCCTTCTTTCCTCGGGCCCCCCCACCTGGCGCTTGAGGGAGATGAGCTGGGAGTCGAGGCCTCGAAGTGTGAGGTTGGCAAGGTCCGGGCTCCCTGACACGGCAGTGAGGCCCTCAGGGCTCAGGTACATGCCCTTGGGAGGGCGCCGCCGAGTTCGCAGCGGATGGTGGCGGTACTGAGACCCCTGGGCCTCCTTCTTTCCTGGACCTGGGCGGGCATTCAGGGGCCGAGAGGGCAGAGGCTGCCAGGGAAAGGAGAGGAGGTGGGTGGTGCAGAGCCCAAGGAGAGGGCGGGCAGGCGGGCAGGGCCAGAGAAGCTCTGGGACCTCACCTCTCTCTTGGGGTCTCCAGCGTCCGGCTCCCCCTCACTCACGGCTCCTCGTCCCTCTTCAAGCTCATCACTGCTTACACGGGGGCCAAGGCCGGGTAAGGCAGGGGCCAGGGCCCCCAGGAGCTCAGTTTACCCCCACCCAGAGCCTCCCCGAGCCCCCCACCTGTCTTCTTTGTCCTTTCGGCCCCCCAGCCGCCGAGCCTGTCTGTCCATCACACTGGTCCGGCTGCGGGTCTTCTTCCAAGAGTAGTAATACTTCACCAGGCTGGGAATCAGCTTGTCAGGCAGCTGGAGGGGCAACGCCAGAGGCTGGGGCCCACCTAAGACTCTGGGCCTCGGGCAGGCTTAACAGAAAGAAGGGGCCAAGGAGCACTGGTGGGGGTGGAGGGCTTTACCATCTGCTGGATCCGCTGGAAACATTTGCCATGGAAGCCAAAGGCCTGTTCAAACAGCACCTTGTCCTCTACCGTCCACTCGTCTGGGAACGGGGTGAAGTTGGCCAGGTCAGCCAGCGACTTCTCTACGTCGTGCTTATGCCACAGGAGCATGCCCAGTGCCTGGCCCAGGAGAGGGGACAACTCAGGCTCAGCTGCCTGCAACACTGTCCCGTCTCCACCCCAAATCCCTGTGGGGCCAAGGCTCACCTGCTCGATGTTGTAACCATGCTTCTCCTTGGCCATCGCAATGTACTTGTCAACTGCAGGGGCGGGAGGAGCCAGGTCTTGGAGGAGGGGTTACAACCCCTAAGCCAGGCCTGCCCGGAAAGGGGTATGCCCCCAGGGGCTAGGCCCCTGAGCCTGAGCCCCAGGGCAGGGGCTGAACCCACATACCTCAGCCTCCAGCCCACTTCTGAGAAGAGCTGGCTGCCAGCTGTCATGAACCCCAGGCCCCAGGTCCCAAGGGTATGCATGAGCCCAGGGTCCCACCCCACTCACGCTTGGCATCTGACACACAGTGATTGGGCGACCACACCAACATCCCCTTCAGCTCCTTGTTACTGTAGCGTGCGGGGCTCTCTGAAAGGCAACGGAGCAGAGGAGGGAAGCCATCATCAGCCTGGTGGCGCTGGCCTGGACCCACGGCCAGAGGGCAGCGGAGGAGTGGGGCCCGCGAGGTGAGGCCCAGAGGGGAAGGAGGGACAGAGACCCAGACAGGAAGGCAGAGCAGGAAAACTAACCATGCCACAGGGCCGGCCACCCACCCCCGCCTGTCCTTACAGTGGGCGCCAGCCAAGGGTTCCCCCAGGTGGGGCTCAGGGCCAAGCCATGGGCCCTCCAGTCCCCTCCCCTTCACAGCCTGTCCTGCCACTCACCAGGCTTGCACTCCGGAATTACGGCCTGGTAATTGGTTCCAACGCGGATCATGCTGTCTGTGGAGCCGGTGGGGGGCGGGGGGAGGCAGTCAGGACTCCAGGGAGGGAGGGAGGACGGGAGGATGTGGCGGGGGAGGTGGCTGGCCTGGAGTTCTCCTTCCTGACCACCCAGGGCCCCCATCTTCCAGGAGGCTCACTTTTCCCTGATCTTCCCCTCAGTTACCCTCAGCCACAGAAGGAACTGGAAAAGGGAGAGACCTGCCTAGCCATAGCCATGGGGGGTGGGGGAGAGGACAGGGGCCGGTTTTCAAGCCCAGGCCCAGCAGAGCCCTTTGTTCTGACGGGGGGGGGGAGTTGGGGGGGTTGGAGGGCTGCCCCTAGACCTGGACCACAGCCCTCCTGCAGAGAATCCAAGGCTCCTCCCCACCACAGGAGCCCCACAGCTCGGTGTGGAGGTGTCTTTCCAGTTCCTGCCCCAGTCAGACCTCAGTCCCCTGCAAGGTGGCAAGGTACGAGGAGCCCAAGCTGTGAAAGGGAGGGATGCCTGAGTCCCTCGGGGACTGAGGGCAGGGAGGGGGCAGGCAGGACCGCCTCCTCGGCAGCTAGGGGCCCAGCCTCCAGATTCCCTGTGCCGGCTTGGGGGAGAAGCAAGGCACAGGCTCCAATCCAGGCAAGGCAGGAACCATCCGTATAATACCCCCGTGGTCGGCAACTCTCCCCCACGCCCTGCTCCGCGCCCCACCCGGGCCGGTGCGCCTTTAACCCTAGGCCTCCGGGCTCACCGTGCGAGTGCTCCTCCTCGCTGCTGTCATCCTCCGAGTGGGGTTGTCCGCCGTTGGGCGCCGTCTTGGCCCGGCTGCGGGACAGGATCCCGGAGCCCGCGCTCGGCTTCTCCATCACCGAGGGCATTACCCCGCCCAGCTGCCCCGGGGGGCGCGGGAGCCTTCGGAGAGCAGCGGTCGTTGCCGCGCTCGCCTGGGGTGCCGTGCCCGGCCCGGCCTGGAGAGGTCGCCACCGAGGCTACGAGAGGCAGGAGGTCAAGCGTGGCTAGGGTCCGGCGGGGCAGGAGCCCAGCGGGCAGCCCAGCGCTCTCCGCGACCCCCCCGGGTGAGGGTGTCAGAAAAGTTTGTGTAGAAGTGGGGTACGCGGGGGATGAGCGCAAGGTCCGGTGGGGCTGGGGCGCGCTCGCTCTGGACGCTCCCCGGAATTGGGGCTCCCCGGAGAAGTCTGGGCACTCTGCCCTCGGAGCGCCCTGGAGCCCCAATGCCCGCCTGCCCACGCAGTTCAGCGAGCGGGCGCTGCGGCGCGACTGCCGCCCCCGGCGGGCTCCGCGCCTCTCGGCTGCACCAGGATGCCCCAGTCCCCGGGAGGGGACCCCTGCCCGGACCAGACCCCTGCCTGCGACGGCAGTCGGCGGGGCCCCGGCGCTGGCGGCGGCGGCGGCGGCGGGACGGCGCGCACGGCGCGCGGTGCTGGGGCAGAGTTGCCGGGAGGCGGGGGAGCGCAGCCGCGGGCGCCGCCTCGCACCCTCCCCGGCGCGCTCGCTCTCCACGGCGCGCTCGGGCTGCTGCTCGCTCGCCCGCTCTCCGCCGCCGCTCGCTCCTCGCGCACACAATGAAGCTGCTGGCAGGGAAGTAGTGCCGGCTGCGGCCTCAGCACCCCTCCCCCAGCCGATGCCTCCGCCAGCTGAACATCTGGCCCTGGGGTGGAAGGGAGGGCCCGGGGGGCGGGGCCTGGGGGCCGGGGCTAGACCTCCAGGGGGTGGGGTCAGGACCCGGGTGGAGAGCGCTTTCCTCTGCGGGCCCCCCGAGCTCCCAGACTTGCCCCTGGGGGAGACCACCCCCTACCCCCGAGGAGTAGCCGAGGGTCAGCCCCACCCAGGCGCACACCAGCCCCACACACCAGTGGGCTCGGGTTACCGCCGCCTGCCCCGGGGGCCCTGAGGCCGCCTGCCCGCCCGCCCGGGTGGAGCCCAGCTTTTCCTTCCATTTCCCTTCCTGCCAAGGAACTCCCCGCCCCCCTTCCGCAGGGGGGACCCCCCCCTTCATGCGCCCTTGGGGGCCAGAGCGGATGGGAGGCCGGACAGGCGAGGAATGAATTCCTCCAAGAGCTACCGGGCCAAAGCCTGGCTTCTGGTGCATCTGTGGGTCCCCAGGGGTCACCTCAGTTCCCTTTAACTGCTGCAGCGCGCACCCCAAAACAGTGGCACAAGGGGTTGCGGGATGGGGAGTGGGAAGTGTAGGGAAAGATCTGGACTGCAGGGTGAGGGAGGAGCTGGGTGTCCTCCCTACTGGGTTCACTGTCACCCCAGCTGGGACCAGCATCCCCCTCCCCCAGGACGAGCACGGGCAGAGTGACAGACCGGGAAGCGGGTAGAGCGGCACAGACGGAGGTGGGGGAGGGGGGTGGGCAGAGACTTTCAAAGCCAGACCCAGCCACCCTGCCAGGCACACAAAGAGCCAGCACACACACACACACACCGGCGACAAGCTGCGCCGGTGCCCGTCCCCGCCGCCGCAGGCACGTGCTGCCGCGCACACAGGCCGAAGCCCCCTCCCACCCGTCGCCCCTCCCACCCGAGCCCCAGACTTCTAGACACACCTCCACCCGGGCACGCCCCGCTGTGCCCAGACTGAGCCGAGCCTGCACTCGCACCCTCCTCTCCCTTCCCTTCCTCGGCCACTCAGTAATCAGATTCCTAAATTTAGAAGCAACCCAGGGCCCAGCCAGGGATGGATCCCCGCCCCCACCCGCTGCCTGCGGCCAGCCGGCCGGGGTCCTGCGGTCGGGCCACGACCCGGCTGGGGCCTCCTGGTCCTGGGGGCTCCTGCGGGCGGCCGGGCAAAGTCAGGCACAACCCCACCCGGCTGCGGTGCTGTCGGGCCACATGGGGCCACACTGGGGCCACCCAGCCGGCAGCCACGTTGCCCGCCACACCTCCGGTCACAGCTATGGGGCCTTTTTCCTCCTCTTAAATCATGGATTGGGCACCAAGCCCCAGGGTGGGGAGGTCTGGATAGAGGAGAACGAGTGGGCCAAGGGCAGGTCTGAGCTAAGGGCTCTGCTACAAATGGAAAAGAGACTCCGCAGCCTTACTCCTCCTGAGTGGCCACCCTGCCCCCAGCACCTCCAGTCTTTAGGGAGCCTCTCATCTCTGTCCCCTCCTGCCTGGCAGGCAGCCATCGCTGCTCACAGCCCTCTCCTATGATGGAGTCTTCCATTTTGCCCACACCAGCCCCTCTTGAGGCAGGGCCTCAGCTGGGTCCCCCGTTTCCCCCTTGCCACTTTTCCATCCTCATGCTTAGGGTCCAGGGCCCAGCACCTCACCCCACCCCCAGGCCTCAGCATCACGCTTATTCTGGCCTCCCCAGCCTCCTCCTGGGCTGCCCCAGGTACCCCCAGCCACAGGCGTCCCTCCTTCCTTAGCACCCCTCCCCCCAATAAGAACCTAATTCTGTTCTCGCTTCTCCCTAGGGCCTGGAGCTCAGGGCCAGAGGAAGATTCTGCTCTGGAGGAGGGGGCAGGGAGGGGAGGCTTATTCCTTGGCGTAGAGAGGAGGGGGGGAGTCCCTAGGCCCTGGTGTGATGAGGCTTCCGCCTAGGAGGTGGGACGCGACATGGGAGGGGTATCCTAGGAATTTGGGGATGACTCTGGGGTCCACAGTGTCCAGAGAGAGAGGGGAGGCACATTCCTAGTGAGCAGCCTCCTCCCCAAGGGGCAACGGCGCAGGGTTAGGAGGGGGAGGGGCAAGGCCCCACCCTCCCACCTGCTGCAGCCGCCCCCTCCCCAGCTGGCCCCCTCTTTTGTGCAAAGCCACACAAAGGACAAGGGGCCCCGGCCGGCCTGGCCATCTGCTCCCAGCAGCCTGAAGGCTCTTAAAGAGACAGCACCCCCTCCCTGCCCTGGGGCTGTGGGGCGGGATGGACCGGGTGCGCCACAGGACCTGGTCTCAGCGGTACCCCACGTGCCACCCACTTTTCCCTCGCTCCCCCAGCCCCAGGTCGGGAATCATTCTCCCCCAGGCCAGGGGCACCGAGGTGCCACGTGGCCCAGAACAGGAGGCGTGGGAGGGGAGAGAAAGGAGGCAGCCAGGGACCAGCCCCTCCCCTCCTGCCTTAGGCCGAGGGGCCAGGGAAGCTCAGTAGTACAGCGCTAGTACTGAGGTCCCTCACCTCCCTGAGGCCACCTCTGAGCTTTGTGAGCTGCTGCCGGCCTCCGGGAGTGCCCTCCCCGCCGTTCTCACTGAGGAGCTCCCCCTCGGCCTTCCTCAGGGAGGATGCCAGTGCCTGCCTTTTGAGGGCTGCAGGCCGCTGGGCAGCAACCCCGTGATCCGGGCACATTTACTTCCTGCGTTTTCCAGTTGAGGAAACTGAGGCTTGGCCGAGGCCCCGCACGGGCCTCCACAAAGCCAACGCCCCCGGCTGTGTCTGCAGCCTTCCTACCGCCCCCCACTCCCCCCACCCCCCACCCCTGGGCCAGACAGGTCTCCTCACCCCTGAGATCCCCCGGGAAGCCAGACCAAGGCGCTCAGAGCCTTTGCCACACTGCTGGGGACACCAGTTTACGTTATTTGTGTGATTGTTTATTTCTCGACTGTCTCCCTGCAGGGCGGCGTGGCAGGGATTGGCTCCACTGTGTTCACTGCTGTGTGCTCAGTGCCTGGCGTGTAGGAGCCACTCAAAATTTCCTGAATAAATAAATGCCAGAAGCCCCAAAAGCCTTCCTCTTCGCTGGGCTCCTCTGTCCTCTGCGTGTTGGGCATCCTGCCTCCTGACTCCTCGAGGTGAGGCAGAGGGGACGAAGGTCGAACAGGGATGCTGGGAGAGAAAAGGAGGGTGACCTTGAACAGGCCACCAGCCTCCCCTCTCCCTCCTCCCAAAGGCGGGGGCAGCTCCAGCCAATCCTGAACCCGTAGCCCTGCCAGACAGACTGGGACTGTCCTGAGCTCTGGCCAGGCAAGGCTGGCCGCTGCGGTGTGGTGCCTGGGACCCCGGCCAGGCCCTCAGTGGCCAGAGCCAAGGGGCTCAGCTTGGGGAGGGTGGCAGGCAGGCGGGCCCTTGGGTGGGGGAGGGAGGGTGGCAGGATCTAAGGAGAAACCTGGCTGAGCAGCGGGGGAGTCGGACTGGAGGCCAGGGGGACATGAAGCTGGAGAAATGGAGAAGGTGGGATACAGTGTGAAAGGAGCATGGGGGCGCTCCCTCACGCCCTCAGCCTGCCCAGAGAGCACTTCAACTCCTCCCAGGCCCCTGGGGCTCACTGGCAGGCTGTGTGGCCCAGGGCACTGACCTCCTGGGCCCAGTTAGTTATCTCCTGAACTGGCCCACCCTCCCACCCGGGGCTGTGAAGAGGCTGAGAGAAGGTGACAGAGGTGACGATCCGGTGCTTGGCATCGCCTCAGCACTGTGGCTACGTGAGGTGGGGGGTGGGGCGCTAAAGGAGCCCAGGCCAGCACATCTGTGAGTGGCGCTGGGGGCGGGCAGAGCAGAAGCAGGCGGGAGGTCAGCAAGGAGACCCCAGGCTTCCTGTCACCCACGCCGACGAAAGCTGACTCCCTGAGCGGAGCAGGAGCTAGGGCGGAAGGGTCAGGGAGACACGAGAAGGTGACAGGGGCTCCCTGGAGCCACGAGGGGGCAGCTTCACGACCTGGGAGTCCCCTCTGTTTCTCCGGAAGCCAGGAAAGGAACCTCCCCTCACGCTCACCTGGGCAATAGCTGGCGCCCTCTAGTGGTGACAGTGTGGACCAAGGGGTCCCACCTCAGCTTGGCCACAAATGTCCTCCCAGGGAGTCTGAGCACGGCACCCTGAGGAGCCCATGCTCCTGGGGCAAGTGCATGCAGTCAAGATCATCTGGGGCCAACTGAGCTTTAGATCCAATCCCCAGCACGTCTCCTGGGCCCAGAGCCACCCAGAACCTCCCAGAACAAAGTCGGGTGGAGTGGAAACCCCTAGAGAAATGGCAGAGGAGAGGGGAACCGCAGGGAAAGTGCAGGAGCACTGCAGGTCAAGGAGCTCAGACCTGGAGTGAGTCCTGGCTCTGCTTCTTGCTTGCTGTGTGGCCTGAGGTGAGTCACTTGGCCTCTCCGAGGCTTAGCCCCTCCCTCTCTCAAAGGGAACCATGACGCTGACCTCATCTGATTGTTGGGAGGATCCAACATCATCTCACATGGAATGTAATTGGAGTCTCCATCAATGCTGGTTTCCTTTTGAAGCAGGGGTCCCCTCTTGAACATCCCTAGCTAGGCTAGAAAACCACCCTTCACTTATCTGTGAGGCTGCCCATGCTCTGTGGACCAGCTGAAGGCCATTGCCACCTGAAGCTCCTGGTTCTGGCCTCTGGAGCTAAAACTCTTCCTCTGAGACATTTGACACTTGACAGCCTCCCTCTGACTTGTCTACCGCTTCAAGTTCCTGCCTTTGGTCTGATCTCGCCAATCCAACACACAAACATAGCTGGATACAGATTCTCAAATACTGCTTTGATCAGGTCTCACTCCTGCTCAATAACCTTCCATGGTTCACTGTTACCTTCCAGACAAAGTTGGAGCTTCTCCTCTCCCAGCCCAGTACTCAAGGCCTTTCGAGCCTGTATCTGATCCAGCTGAACAGGTCTGCTCACTACTTGCTGAGCCCTACCTGGTGCCCCAGAATACCCCATCCACCCTGCAGACCCTGGCCCGGCCCACCTATTTGCATGCCCCATACCTGGCCAGTCCCTTGGGACTGCTGGCTTCCGCTGGCCAGCTCTGCTGTGACAGGGCGCACATCCAGGGTTCCTGGCTTGGCTACAATCACCCTTCCTGCTTCCCCCAACCTGCCCCCCTCATGCTCCTCCTCCACCACCCCATCTGCTGCATGGCTCTTAGCCTATGACCTTGCCTTCCGCTTCCAGAGAGAATAGAGGCCTCTGGGAGGAAACCCCTCTAAGGCCTGCTCCTGCACCCAGAGATTCACTCCTTCCCTCGCACCTCCAGTTGTAGGTGTACCATCCCCCTTCAAGGCCAACCTCCCTCCCAGGCTCTGCATCTCTCAGAGAGAGACACACACACACACACACACACACACACACGTTTGGTCCTCATTTACCTCTCCTCCCTCATTATTCTCTCCCCTTCGGCATGTCAACCTGCCTAAGGCCCTCCATCCCAAGACACTCCCATCCCCCATGTACACCAACACACACACACACCCCTTCCTCCATCCCAAGTTTCACCTTTAGCTACTCCTTTCAGCTACGGCTACTGAAAGCTAGTGCTACCTTTTCTCTCTCTCTCTTTTTTTTTTTTTAAAAAGCTGAGCTTCTTAGGGAATTCCCTGGTGGTCCAGTGGTTAGGACTCTGGGCTTCCACTGCAGGGGGCATGGGTTCAATCCCTGGTCGGGGAACTAAGATCCTTCAAGCCGCACAGTGCAGCCAAAAAAAAAATTAAAAAATAAAGATAAAGCTGGGCTTCTTAAAAGAGTTGTTCACACCCCTTCATCCTTGTCCTCACCTCCCACTCACTCTGCAACCCACTGCAGTGTTGTGTCACCCTCTGCCACTCCACGGAGACTGCTGTTGCCAAGGTCACTAGTGGCTGTCATCTCTAAACCCAAAGGACTTTTTTTTTTTTTTTTTTTTTGCGGTACGCGGGCCTCTCACTGTTGTGGCCTCTCCCGTTGCAGAGCACAGGCTCCAGACGCGCAGGCTCAGTGGCCACGGCTCACAGGCCTAGCCGCTCTGCAGCATGTGGGATCTTCCCGGACCGGGGCGCGAACCTGTGTCCCCTGCATCGGCAGGCGGACTCTCAACCACTGCACCACCAGGGAAGCCCCCAAAGGACTTTTGACGGACCTGGACTCAATCCACCTCTGGGCAGGACGGACAGAGAGGGCTACCCCTGTTCCTGGACATAAGCTCCCACCTGGCGCCCATCCTCTCTGTCTCCAAACCCTTGCTGTAGATCCTTCAGTCCCAGGCTACATCCTTAACTCCCTGGGCTGTGGACACTGCAACCTCCATCTCCAGCCCCGACCCCTGCCCCTGGCTCTGGACCCCCATACCCAACCAACTGCCTTCTGGACGTCTGTGCTCAGTTTTCTGTCAGATACCACAAGCTCGGCCTGTCCGAAATGGAGCTCCGCCTCTTGACTACCCGTTTGCTCTGCCTGCCCACCTCTTCCCACCAGTCCCGGACAAAGTACAGAAACTTAGGAAACGCCCTGGACTCCTCCTTCTGCTGCACTTCCGAGTCCAGCAGCCTCCAATTTGTGTCAGTCTCTTCCCCCACGGCCACTCCCTCTCACCCGGTGAATGAAACAGCCTCCCAGCAGGCCCTCCTGCCTTCTCTCTTGGCCCCCTCTAATCTATTCTTTATTCAGCAGCCAGGGCAATCTTTCTCACATCCAATCTAATCAAGTCAATCCGCTGCTTTTCATTATCCTTTGATAATCTCCTTCAAAATCTGGCCTCCTGATATCCCTTCCCCCTTTGCCTTTCTCCTTCGGGGATCCATGTGGTGCTGTGGAGTTGATCCCACCCCAATGTCAGCCTTTCCCAAGGCCCTGGAGATCATGATTGGTTCAGAAGTGGACTAGAGACCTAAGCTGGCCCAATCAGCATGTTACACATATGGGATGAAGGCCAGGAAGCTGAGCCTGGAGGGCACCACAAAGAGATGGGAAAAAACTGGTTTCCCAGTGACATCAACTTTACCTGAAGCCACTGAACCTCTGAACTTTTTAGTCACGTGAGCCAGTACCTTCCTTTGATTGCTGGAGCCTGGTTGATTTCAGTTTTCTGTCACTTGCAACCACAGCCTCTGAAATAAGACATCTCTCAACATTACCCCACTTGAACTTAGGCTTTAGCCATGCCCAACAACCTGCAGTTCTCTTGGAGTCTGTAGATGCGATTCCTGATACCTGGGATGCCCACCTTCCTTGTTGACTAATTCCCACTTGCCTCACAAAATGAAACTCAGTTTCACCCTGTCTAGGACCTCTGCTCCTCCCCATCTCAGCACTGATCACACTCTAATGTGACCACATACCTGTTTACCTGTCTGTCTCCTCCTTGAGGCTGTGAGTCCTGAGAGGGCAGGGCATCTGTCTTACTCACCTGTGCACCCCCAGCCCCTCTCACTCCACAGGTACCTACACTGCCACGTCCCAGGAAATCACTTCTGCCAAATCTCCCCTGATTTTACCAACGTATTAGGATCTCCTTGTAGGCAAAGATTTACAATAATAATAGAGAATGCCAACTTCTGTGAGTGCCTATTATTTCTTTTTTCACAGCTATATTCCCCAGACCCTAGATTAGCACAAGTACATAGTGAATGCTCAATAACTATTGTTGAATAAATTAGTGGATGAGTAACAAACAAATTGAATGCTCATAGGTTCCAACCACAGTGTGCAAAATGCTTGCCGAAATTATCTCATTTTCCTCCGCAGTAGCCCTGTGAGGTAGGTATTCTAATTATCTTCATTTTGCAGATGAGGAGCTGAGGCTTCGGAAGATGATCTGCCTAAGATCATAAAGCTTGGAAGTGGCAGAACTGGGACTGGTTTCAAGCCAGCTGATGCCAGAGTCTGTTTTTTATATCCCTGTGTCCATATCCTTCCAGTTAAGATGCATTTGGCTGCTCCAAGAGGCACCATCATTTGATGGTGCTTTGAGCAAAGTGGACATTTTATTGTTTCTCCTAAGAAGTGTGGAGGTCAGTGTCACCACTGACATGGCTCAGTGGTCACCGAGGCCTCAGGTGCTTCTCATCTCTCAGCTCTGCTTCTTCCATGCATCAGAAGGTTCCCCCTCATGGTCCCCAGATGGCTGCAGCTGCTCCGAGCATCCCACCCTCGGAGGACAGTTTCCAGAGTGTGAGGGAAGGGACATAGAGCAGGGGCTTTCTCCTTGGCATGTCTCTTTCATCAAAGAGAAAAACCTTTTTCAGGAATTCTTGAGCAGGCCTGTGCCCCTTAAGCCAGTCCCCTGCCATGACATACAGGGATCTCCACCCATCACCTGAGCAGTTGGGGCTTTGTTAGCAAGGAAGAAGGAAATATGGCTGTTGGGTAGACAGGCAACCCTGCCCTCTGCTGCCCTCCCCATCCCCCTGGCACCCTCTGTGCACTAGAGTATTCAAAGATATTTGTTGGCTGAACTACAAACAGAAGAAGCAGGTAGGGAGGTTCTCTTCCCCGGCAGACTTGGGTTATAGCCCTGAAGTCACAGCCTCCAGGTGCCCACATTTCCGAGGATGAAAACAAGCAAAGAGGGCTGCAGTTCCTGGTGGAAAGCAGGCTCACTGGACCTAGTGGTCCAGTGCAGAGACAGATAACCTGGAACAGACAGACAAGTGGATGGATTTTGCAGGTTAGATGTATGCAGTCATTCATTCAACAAGCGTTTATTGTCCATCATCTCCTCTGACTCCTCCCTCTCCTCTACAAAGTCTTAACCAGCTGATATTGGTGGACAGGTTGCCTGGAGACTGCTGATGAGGACGCTGAGTCTGCACCTTGCTTCAGCAGTAAGGATGCCAGGAGGGATAGTAATGCCTGTCATGGGCACAGAATGAGTGGCGAAGAGGCAGAGAGAAGGAGAGAGGCCAGGAAACAACAAATTATGGAATGACTAGGACCGTAAAGAGGGGACCCCAGAGTGTTATAGGTTAACTTGTGTCCTCCCCCAAATTCATATGTTGAAGGCCCAACCCCCAGTACCTCGGAATGCGACTTTATTTGGAGATAGGATCTTTACAGAGATAATCAAAGTGAGGTCAATAGGTGGGCCCTCGTCCAGTTTGACTGGTGTCCTTATTACGATGTGAAATTTGGAACAGACAGCTATATACGGGGAACAGCACGTGATCATGAGGACAGCCATTTACAAGCCAGGGGGAGAGGCCTGGGACAGCTCCTTCTCACACAGCCCTCAGAAGGAACCAACCTTACCAACACCTTGATTTTGGACTTCTGGCCTCCAGAACTGTGAGACAATAAACTTCTGTTGTTTAAGCCACCCAGCCTGGGGTGCCTTGTTACAGCAGCCCTGCAAAACTACTACATGGGGCAACAGCCTCTGGGCTCAGGGGTGTGTGTGTTCAGATTGGGCACGACTTACCTGGACCAAGACCTTAAGAGGCCGTGGGCCTCCAAGTCAGGACATCTCACCCCCTTCCCACTTTTGGGCCCCTCTCTGGCCTTGGCGGCCTTGACTGTCAAGGAGGGATAGACTAGATGACTACCTGGCCTCCTAACAAGCCCTGAGGCTGATGAGGCCAGCTGTCACTGTTAAACCCAGACACCAGTTGTTGCCTTCTGTTGACTTCTAATGCCAAGGGTGGGGCCTGTGGGTCTTGAAGTTGAGAGTAACAAGTATGACGTTTAACTGCCTTGTATTAGTGATGCCACAATAGTGCTGTGTAACAAAGGACCCAAAGCTTCTGGGAGTCAGAATCTCAGGAATGACTTCACTGCGTGGCTGTGACTCGGGGTCTCCCGTGGGGTTGCTACCAAGGTGTTGGCTGGGCTTCAGTCCTCTGAAGGTTTGACTAGTGTGGGACAATCATCTTCTAAGGTGGCTCACTCACTTGGCCAGCAAGTGGGGACTGGCTGTTGGTGAGAAGCCTCAGTTCCTCACCTCCATGGTGCTGCTTGCGCATCCTGACGGCATAGCGGCTGGCTTTCCCCAGAGGGAGCAATGCAAGAGACCAAGGCAGAAGCTTGGTCTTAAGTTTTGATAACCTGACCTTGGGAATCACACCCTGTCACTTCAGAATTATTTTATTGTCACATACGTCAGCCCTACTCAGTGTTGGAGGGGACTATGTAAGGACATGAATACCAGAAAGTCACTGGGGCCATTTGGGTGGCTGGCTACCGCAGGCCGGATAAGAGATCTGGTACCAGAAGGGACTATGGGGCAAAGGGTCATGAAGGAAGAGTCTCACGCATTGAACTTGGGAAAGATGGAGCCTTGGGAGTCTATTAGTGTCCCAGGGCTGCCATAACAAATTACCACAAACTGAATGGCTTAAAACAACAACAATTAATTTGGGCCAAAAGTCCAAACCAAGTTATTAGCTGGGTTGGTTCCTTTTAGAGGCTCTGAGACAGCCTCCATTCCGTGCCTCTCTTCTAGCTTCTGATGACTCCCAGAAACCCTTGGCATTCCTTGGCTTGCAGCTGCTTCCCTGCAATCTCTGCTTCTGTCTTCATATGGCCATCTTCCCCCTGGATGTGCGTCTCAAATCTTCCTCTGTTTTCTGTAATAAGAACGCTGGTCCTTGGATTTAGAAGCCAACCCTGAATCCAGGATGATTTCATCCTGAGATCTTTAACTTAATTACATCTGAAAAGATCCTATTTCCAGATAAGGTCACATTCACAGGCACCAGGGGTTGGACTTGGGGACACTATTCAACCCACTACAGGAGGCATCCCCACGGAGGGGCTGGTTGATGCCATGACCTAGTATCTCCATCTGCTTTGGCTCGGGTGTCACCTCCTCTAGGGAGCCGGCTACCTCTCCTTTGCGCCCCACAGCACCGGTGCCTGGTACCACCACTGCACCGTTATTCCTTCAATGAACATTTCCTGAGCACCTGCTCTATATCAGGCACTGAGCTGGGTCCCGGGAGTTCAGAAGTTCAGGTTGCCAGATTTAGCACACAAAAACACGAACACCCAGTGAAATCTGAAGTTCAGGTGCAGAGTGAGTTTCAGTTTGCCCCCGTGTTGTGTATTGTATCTAGGAACGCTAACAGCAGCGGGGGAGAGGAGCGCAGCCTTCAACTGAAGGAAGCCTACAGTCTTGTGGGGGAGATGGCAGGGTGCAGCAGGGGAGAACAAGGCGTCAGGAGACCCAGGCAGTGCGCCCGGGCCAGCAGGAGTGAGGGGAGTGAGAGGAGGCTTCTTTCATCTAAGCTGGGACCCCAGGGGTGAGGAGGAAAAAGAGTGTCCAAAGGCGGGGAGATGCGGCCCTTGCCAAGCGGGCAACACCAAGCATGCAGTCCCTAACCCTGAACAGAGCCTGCAGCCTCGAGGGCTGTAACCGGCCCACCAGATGCGCATGTTAGAAAAAGGGCAACGTATGCGGTCACAAGTGCCAAAGAAAAAGAGTGTTTCAAGCAAAGGGGAGAGAAGAACAGGCCAGATGTGGCAAGGAGGCCCCGAAGGATCAGGACTGGGACGTGTCCCTTGCAGGTAGCAAGGCTGCTGCAGGCCTCGGGAGAGGCTTCCTTGGGGCGGTGGTGGGAACAGAAGCGAGGCTGCAGCGGCTTGAGAGCGGCCGCGTCAGAAGCGAGGAGGAGGTAGAGACAGGGAAGGCTGCTTTCTCCAAAGGTTTTTGGGTGGAGCGAGGTGCAGAGCAGGAGAGCAGGGTTGAGGAAGGCTGGGGGAGGGCGGGGCAACTGAAGGGAAGGACCCTGAGGGGAGGAGGCTCAGCAGCTCTGCAGGTGGCAGGGAGGGGAGGGTGAAGTGCATTCAGATTCTTTTCTGGTCTTTTTGTCTTTTCTCCTTTTTGGGAAATGGAAGGACTCTCCTTGGCCAGCTGATCACAGGGTGCAAAGTCTGCCCATCCGTCCCCCACTGTGCTGTGAGTGCCGGGACAGGCCACCTGCTGGGCAGGGCTATCTCCCAAGGCTGTTCCCCAGCACGCAAGACTACAGTGTAAGGCAGCCCCCGGGCCTCCGCCTAGCGTGTGAGTGAATAAATAGTCCGGAGCAGTTGAGAGCTGTGGAGTGAGGAAGGCAAAGCACGGTGTTTGGGGGAGCGGCTGTCGTGGAAGGAAGGGGAGTCCAGGAAGGAGATGGGAGGGGTGCAGGGCCTGGGAGAGAGGGGAGACAGTGTCCCCATCCTGAGAGGTCAGAGGAGGGTGGAGAAGGTCGCCTGGGTTCCCTGCATGCACAGGAGCTGGAGGGCGTAGCTAATGAGTCCGGCCTAGACAACAGCCTGGGCACTAGGGGCAGAGGTTTGGCAGAGAAGGGACGGAGGGTGGTGAAGGGTGTGTGTGTGGGGTGTGTGGGGGTGGGTGGGGGGTGTGTAGGGGTGGGTGGGGGGTGTGTGGGGGTGGGTGGGTGGGTGTGGGGCGTGTGGGGGGTGTGTGGGGTGTGTGGGGGTGTGTGGGGCGTGGGTGGGGGTGTGTGTGGGGTGTGTGGGGGTGGGTGGGGGGTGTGTAGGGGTGGGAGATGTACTTTTGTCCCAGGGAAGGGGTTCCTTTCCTGCCCCAGGCCATGCCAGGTGCCTTGCAACATCATCTCATTTATTTATTTATTTTTAAATATTTATTTATTTGGCTGTGCCGGGTCTTAGTTGCGGCACATGGGATCTTCGTTGCAGTGTGCGGAATCTTTAGTTGCAGCATGCAGGCTCTTAGTTGCGGCATGCATGTGGGATCTACTTTCCTGATCATGGGTCGAACCTGGGCTCCCTGCATTGGGAGCACGGAGTCTTAACCACTGGACCACTGGGGAATTCCCTCATCTCATTTAATCTCATGAATTCTCACCACCTCGCCTGGAAGATGATGCCGATGATGAAGATGACTGCTATTGGTGGTCTCACTTTATAAATAAGGAAACTCGAGGCACCTTGACTAAAGTCACAGAGGACGGAAGTAGCACAAAGGACATTTAAACCCAGGCTGGTCTGACTCCAAAGCAGGCTCTGTCCTCCACCCCATGAGACCAAGGAAGCCCTGAGCAGGAGAGAGTCCAGAATTGGGGGCAGCCCCCCAGGGAGAAGGACACTGCTGTGGGGCAGGAATAGGGCATTGGGCCTTCTCAGGCCTCTTGGGGGCCTAGGTGATGTCACCTCCCCAAGGGCCTACTGGGCTCACCTCCCGGGCCTTGTCTGGTGTCCAGCAAATCCCTGCAGCCTGGGGAGGATGGACCCAAGAGTGAGGAGTGGCAGAAGAGACAGGGCACAGGGCATCACAGTGGTGGGCATCTGTTCCCTGAAACAGCTGACCATGAAGTTCATTGTGGGTGAAGAGACAAAAGAAGCCAAAATAGGGTGGGGAGTTGCACTTTGCCCCTCCTCCCTCTGTGAATCCCCTTGCCCCACCCTTTCATGCTTCCTTGGCTGGCAAATACCTTTTCCTCCCCTGGGATCTGCTTGCCTCCTTCCCCTCCTCCTCCTCCTACAAGGGCAAGCTCAGAAGCCCCCTCTTTCTACCTGGGCCACCCTCCTCCCACCCTTAGCTCCCTCTTCTGGCCCCCGGCATGCTAGCAACCAGATTTTCTGAACCAGGAATGGGATGTAGGCCAAAGAGTCATTCATTCTAGTCCACCTACATTCCCTCCACGGTCTCACCCAGTCTCATCCAGCTTTAAATACCATCCAGACCTGATGGCGCTGAAATTTGTAACTCCAGCCTGAACCTCTCCACTGAGTTCCAGACTCTGATTACTCCACATCTCCATGTGAATATCTAAAGAGACATCTCAAGGGACTTGCCTGGTGGTCCAGGGGTTAAGACTGCCGCACTTCCACTGCAGGGGGCATGGGTTTGATCCCTGGTCGGGGAACTGTGTGAAGTCTCATACCCGACGGGGCCAACACTGAAGTCCTGATCTTCCCCTCCCCCACCCACCTTGCTCCTTCCAAAGTTGTTCACATCTCAGTTGAAGTCACTCCATTTTTCCAGTAGCACAAGATACCTTGAAGTTATCTTGACTCTCCTCTTTCCCTCACACCCCACATCCAGTCCATAGGCACGTCCTGTTGGCTCTACCTTCAACAAGCATCCATCCACATCCTGAACCTTTCTCCCACCTCCGCTGCCAACCAGCTGCTGCAAGCACCATCACTCTCGCCTGGATTGTAGCAGTGGCCTCTGCACTGCCTCTCCTTGGACCTTGCCCCTACACTCTTTTCTCAACCCAGCAGCCAGGAGGTCCTATGAGCACATAAGCCAGTCCTAATACTCCTTCCAAACTCTCTAATGGCATCCCAGCTTGCTCTAGTCCTGGCCAAAGTCTTTATTTTTTTTAATATATTTATTTATTTATTTATTTTGGCTGTGTTGGGTCTTCGTTGCAGTGCGCAGGACTTCTCATTGCGGTGGCTTCTCTTGTTGCGGAGCACGGGCTCTAGGCATGCGGGCTTCAGTAGTTGTGGCATGTGGGCTTCAGTATTTGTGGCACGCGGGCTTAGTTGCTCCGTGGCATGTGGGATCTTCCCCGACCAGGGCTTGAACCCGTGTCCCCTGCATTGGCAGGTAGATTCTTAACCACTGCGCCACCAGGGAAGTGCCCTGGCCAAAGTCTTTTAAAACATACAAGCCCTAAATGATTCTCTCCTGCCTTGTCTGATTTCACCTCCCACCCTTCTCCCACCGGCCCACGCTGCTTCAGCCACATTGTGCTACGTGTAGTTCTTCAAACATTCCAATCATGCACCTGCTGGGGAGTATTGCGCTAGCTGTACCCCCAGCCTGCAGTGCCCTTCCCCCAGGTAGCCTCACCTCCTTCAGATCTTGACTCAAATGTCACCTTTTGTTTGCCTTCCCTGAACATCTTAGTTTAAAACTATAAACCTGACTTTCCCCATCTGCCTTCCCTGCTTTATTTCCTCCATAGAACCTATATCATCTAACGTGTTACGTATTTTACCGGTTCATTCATTTAGTTTATTATCTGCCTCTTCCTTCTAGAATACAAGTTCTGTGACGGCAGTGCCTTTTCTGTTTGGCATTTTCTTTGCCGCCTGCAACAGCGCCCAGCATATGGTTAGTGCCATTGTTGCTTGAGTGGCTGTTTGGGGGCCACCCCTGTGCTGAACACTGATGATGGGATAATGAGCAAAACCTGACAAAGCCTGTGAAGCTTGTCTTGGGCAGCGGTTTTCCGATTTTCATGAGTACGACCCTATCTGGGAAGTCCTAGAAGAGAAGACTCTGGCTCCACCCCTGGAGATTCTAGGGGAGGTCCCGGGGTGTGCACAGTGCACAGGCTCCCCAGGTGATTCTGATGCGGGTCAAGTGGGGGTCACACTGCTCTGCTGGGATCGACTGAAGTTAATATTGTTCAGGACGCCTAATGTCTCATTTTCACAGCGCACCTTCCACTCTCCAGTAAACAGTTGTTACATGCTTGTCTCACCTCTAAACAGTAAGTTTTGGACTGGGATGGCATGTTGCTCCTTTCTGTGCCCCCTGGGCTCTGCACAGCGTAGGTGTCAGTGCTAGTCCGTGTTTGAGAGAGCGAATGAATGGAGGGTGAATGAATGGTTAGAAGAAGGATGAATGACTCTGGTTAGAAAAGGAATTTCAAGAGTTCACGATCTAGAAGGTGGGAATTTTCCAAAGACTTCCCCTGGGCCAGAGGGTTGTAGGAGGGACTGGTATTTCAGAGGTCGTGACGCGTTTGGTTGTCTGGGAAGGTGGCTGCTGCGCAGGCTGACCCAGGCGGGCGGGGAAGAAGCGGAACAGAGCGCAGAGGCGGCGCTGCCACCCACCCAGCTGCCCAACGGCGCACTTCTCTCGGGGCGGCGCGGCCGTTGCCATAGCTACAGACACAGCCAACCGAGGAGGGGGCGGGCCCGGGCTACGTCATTCCTAGAGCGACGCTGCTCCTCGCCTCCCGCCTCTTTCGGGTGCGAGACCCTCCGCCCGCCTCCCCGGCTCTCCACCTGCGCGCCTTCCCTCCCCCAACTCCCCGTCCCCTCCCCGGGCTCTGCGCCGGCGCGGTGCCCGCCAGTGCTCGAGGGGGAGCCCGCGAGGCGCATGCGCCGTGCGGGGACCGCCGCCGCTCTGGTATCGCTGCCGCAGCCGTTGCCGCCGTTGCCGCCTCCCTGCTGGCAAGTGTGAGAAGGAGGAGCTGAGGGCCACCGCCGCCGTTGCCGCCATGGGGGTGAGTGAGGGAGGGAGAGGAGACGCGAGGGCCGGGAGGGCCCCCCGCTTACCCTGTCCCCTGCGCCCCCATTGTTCCTTGAACCCCCTCTCACGTGACCCCGAACCCCTCCGGCCTCACGTGACCCCCAGCCCCCACATGACTCGACTCCCCCAGTCTAGTGTCCCGACGCCCGGCCCAGCCCGGGAATCTCCTGGGGAGCCCCGTCTCCGGGCCCCACCCCCTCTGGTGCCCCCCGCCTCTCGCGTCGTGCCCGCCCTTGCCTTCCTCTAGGACGTGTTATCTTCTTGGCCTCCCCTCTACCCCCGCGCGGTCCCTGGGTATCCCCCCCGCCCCCAGGGGTCACCCATCACCCCGCTGTCACCGGCTTCGCGGCTTCCCATATCCTAGGCCTACACTGGGTTGGAGGGAACCGAGGCCCAGAGAAAAGAAGGCACCCAGCCAAGGTCACACGGGCAGTGACTGGGCGCCAAACCCCGACGCAGGGCTCTCGAATCCCCGGCCGCCTGCTTCCCGCTACTCGGCTTCTCAGCGAAGCTGATTTCCCCAGTTTCTTTCGAAATCTTTCCACCAGGTTCCTTCTGCTCCAAAAACATTCTCTTCCTTTTCTACAGAGGCCTGCCTTCAAGGCCTCCCAGATGCACCGAAGTGGGTCTTATTACTTGGGTTGTTAGTAGTCTTCCTACTTCAGGTGGCTTTGGGTGGGGAAGCTGTGCAGAAGGTGAGCAGGGGGACGATGGAGGAGTACTGGTGACGGCCCCAGCCGGGGATGGATAGTGACCACCTGTTTTGCACAAGGCAGCCTGGAGGTGCGTTTTATGCCCTTCCTGGCATGTGCTGATAGAGGGTCGAGCAGAAGTTATTCGCATGTTTCAGTGAGATCACCTTCCTAAGTCCCAATTAGAGTAGCACCAGTCACTCTCCTAAAAATATAACTGGCCCTCCCTGGTACCATGTATCTTCGTTTTTTTTTGTTTTTTTTTGTTTTTGTTTTTGTTTTTCGGTACGCGGGCCTCTCACTGTTGTGGCCTCTCCCGTTGCGGAGCACAGGCTCCGGACGCGCAGGCTCAGCGGCCATGGCTCACGGGCCCAGCCGCTCCGCGGCATGTGGGATCTTCCCGGACCGGGGCACGAACCCGTGTCCCCTGCATCGGCAGGCGGACTCTCAACCACTGCACCACCAGGGAAGCCCTGTATCTTAGTTTTTACATGAAATTTCCACCACCTTTAGGGAGTCCTGACTTTGGAGCCAGAGAGATCTCAGTTCCAGCCCCACCTTCCCTGGCTAGCGGCATGATATTGTGCCAGTGACTTGGCCTTTGTGGATTTGAATTTCCTCATCGATGTAATGAGAATGATGATACCTCCCCTTTAGGACAGATGTGAGGATAAAATCAGATAGTGGATGTAAATAGCTACATAGGTGCCTCTTAAATAGTGGCTGTTATTTTTGCCTGTATTCTCAGCCTTTAGTCATCTAAAATAGATTTGTGCTATTTTTAACTCATTGGGTTTGCCCCTCCTATTATTAATCTAGATTTTTTTCCTCTCCACTCAAATAGTTATTGACTGAATAAATCAACTTGTTAGACAAAAATAGTTGTCTTATCCATGTCAAAGCACTTTATGTAATCCATGTCAAAACACATTCATCATGTTTCAACAAGGACTTTTGGATACTGTGTACTTCATGTATAGAAAATCAAGTCTGGAAACCTTAGGCATATTTAACCTAGATTTTAGTGAAAGGTCCCAGACCCCAGGTCTGGTTGAAACTAAATAAAATATTGCGTCCCTGGTATTACTTGGTAAACGTCTACCCAGCATCAGCCACTCCAGACTGAGCAGAACACAAGAAGCATAACATGCCATTCTCATTCAACACTTCCTCATTGGTTGAGTTGAAATAGCAGGCCTCAGAGATCCTGCGATCCTTGCTGCTCCCTTAAGGTCCCTGATCTTATTACTCATACTTCACAGATGGGTTTCTCAGAACAGCCCCTACCTAGTCTCTGCAAAAGAGAAGTTGACCTTTCCTCCCTGAAGCAGAGCTGGAACCCTCTCATCATACTCATTCCTTATGGGTGGGGGCCGTGGTCTCCCCACCTCAGTGTCAGGAGCGTCATGGTTCCTAATGATTACCCTCCAGAAGAGGGCCTTGCTCCATTTGACAGCCTGGCCGCGGGCTGAGAGAGCGGCATCAGCTGGAGCACTGTTCACAGTTCTTTCACCCTTGCTGCCACATGTGTTTTAGGAATTAGAATTTAGAGCTCTGTCTCCCTTTGCCAGAAACTGAGGGTTTTTCCCCTGGATTCTGGATTCTTTGTGGGATGGAGGCATTGATACTGAAAACCTAAGGGTTGCCAAATCCTTTTTCTGAAAGGTGCCTCCTGCCCCCATCTGGGCGTTTTTTATTTTTTAATTTCTATGTGTGACTCCTAGCAGTCATGGAACTACTGTTATGACCAGCAGTCAAAGAGATACTCCTTTGAGGGAATTCCTGGCGGTCCAGTGGTTAGGACTCCACGCTCTCACTGCCGATGGTGCGGGTTCAATCCCTGGTCGGGGAACTAAGATTCCACAAGCTATGAGGTGCGGCCAAAAAAAAAAAAAGAGAGAGATACTACCTTGATAGGAATAGCAAGGGGAGGAGTTTGACAGCTGCGTGTGAAAACAACATTTATGTCACACTTTGTAACAACAAGTGTCATACACATTTCACTGATGTAGTGGAAGGAGCATGGACTTTGGGGTTCAGACCTGGATTTGAATCTTGGAGGATTCATTCGACAGGTATGAACTGCGTACCTGCTGTTTGCTGAGCACCGGGTGTACATCGGCAAATAAAGCAGATGTGACCTCTCCTCTACCTCATGGAGTGTACAGGCTGGTGGGAGTGGAGGGAGAGGGTGGCCAGAAGACCTCTGAGAATCCTGTTCACGGGCTCTGTGACCCTGAACGTTATCTAATCTCTCTGGGCCTGTTTCCTCATCAAAGAAGTAGGCAGGCATTCCTTGCTGAGTTATTGCAAAGATTGAAATAAATCATCTTTTTTAAAGCACTAGCAGAGTGTTTATCGTTGGTAGGTCCTCGTAAACAGAAGTCCTTACATTAAGGAATTTTTATATCTAGTACATTGTATCATTTTGTCCTTACAACAGTCTTGTGAGGTATAGGCATTGTTAGCCCCATTTTATGGATGGGGAAATTAAGGTTCAGAGAAACTGAGTAACTTGTTGGAGAGAGTAAATAACTTGCTCAAAGTCACACAGCTATTAAGTGGAAGAGCTGAGAATCAAATGTGGGTTTCCTGACTCAGAATCCCACACTCTTTATTATATAAAGCTCCCTTGGGAAAGACACTTAACCACAATGAGCTTTACTGTTCACTGTGCTTATTTCCCATTTTAATTAGGAGAATTTTCCTGTGTCCCTGCAGGATAGTCTTACCTCCGCAAGGCAGGACAAAGCTAATTGGAACAGTAGGAGACTGCTTTTCCTAGCGTGTGCTGGGTTTGAGGGAGGGCCCCTGCCTGTCTGGCCCCGCCTGCCGCAGCCTGCCTCATACCCCGCGTGCAGGCAGTGAAGCGCTTAAGGGGCTCTTTCATTATCGCAGTCTCTGGCCATGGCGGCCCCAAGCGTCACTGAGAGTTGCCTGACTCACCTGTTCCCCTGCATGAATGAGCCCATGAATCTCCTGGAGTCCCGGGCTTGGCCCTCCTGCTGCTTGTGCTTAGGAATGACTTCTGGTGCTTAGAAATGAGAGGCTATGGAGGGAACCTACACTTCAGTGCTTTCTGGGTCCTGGGAGTTACTCTTTCCTTCCAGCACCTCTGATCCCTCAGCTCTGCGCCATAGAGCTAACGTGCAGGGAGGAGGCAGGCAGCTGGCACCGACTGGGATTGTGTGCTGGCTTCTGACCTGTCCTTGGCTGTTCTGTGAGGCCAGCAGTTGTGTTCCCATTTTCCTGGAGGTGGAGTTCCTTTCACACCCGGGGGGTGGCAGGAGGAACAGTGGCCTGGCCTGTTTGATGCCAAAGCTCATATTCTTTCTGCCCCATTGCACAGCCCTGGCGACCTTCCGTTTCAAGTTTCCCTGTCCCTTACCCCTACCTCATTGTGGACGTAGGGTCTGGGGGTGGCGCTGTGCAGGCGTGTCACGTCGGCTGTTACCGAGCCAGAAGGGTAAGGAGAGGTGAATCACCAAGTGGCTGCCTTGAGGCTCCTGAGGTCTTGTCTTGACCTTACTTACCTTGGCGGAGCTGAGAAGGCCTTGGACGCTGGTGTAGGCTCTCCCGGAGGGAGGCAGAGTGGCTGGTGGGACAAACACTGAATCTGCACCCAGCGCTGGGGTTGAGTCTCCCCTCTGCCACTTACTCTCTGGGGAACTTCGAACAAGTCGCGCCAGCCCTTTGAGCCTCAGTTTCTTGTGTAAAGGGAGGTGATGGTTTCTGCCCTGAGAATTGAACCAGATAATGTTGGTGAAGGTGTTTTGCAAGATGAGTGTATCTCTCAGTGTTGTCTTGAAACCCACATTCCCAGAGGAAAAAGGGTGGATGATCTAAAACCTCTTTGTGGTGGAGAGGGGCTAGTTCTGTCGCGAGATCCCAGTGTTATGAAGACAGCCTATTCTCTCCTGTTTGTTCCTCTAGGGAGGTAAGAAATGGGCGCTAGTTCTCGGCTTTCTACACAGCGCTCAGCCTGCAGATAGTAAACAGCTGGTGCTGGGCGAGTCTATGCCTAGAAGAGCCATCCCTGTGAGTTCCTGGTATCTGAGCTCTTGCCTTCTGGTTGCTTGAAATAGGAGTTAAGCAGTGTCATTCCTTGAGGAACCGAGGGTAGAATTTATCCAGCAGCTGGGTATTCAACTCACCGTTTCCTGGGCCAATCAGTGTCAGGGCTCCTGTGGGATCGGAGGTGGCAAAACCTCTCTCCGGTGAGGTCTGGGAAGTGAGGGGTGGGGGCGGAAGAGGCAGTGCGGCTGGTAAAAAGCAGAGCCACCTCCCCAGTGCCTTTGGGGTACCTTCACGACTCGGGCTGGGTGGGCAGGCACCTCCGGATGCCTGTGCTGCTCTGTTCCTCCTTGGGAGTGAGAATGAAGTGTCATTTATTGAGCACAGGCCACAGTAACCCTCATGGGCTTAATACTTCAAAGGAGGTTTTAAGGGCCCTGCTCATCAGATGAGGGAAGGAGGCTCAAAGAATGGTTGTGTCTTGTCCTAAGACCCGAAGGGAGCAAAGGGCAGGAGGAGGCTTTGGACAAGGTCTGTTGGACCCCAGAGCTTGGGCTCTTTTCCCTGTGTTACCAGTCTTTACAAGAGGGTAAGAGGGTCCATTTAGATTTGAGAAAACCTCACGTGAGCCTCCAAACAGGGTCTGCTCCGTTTGGAGTTATGGGCGGTTTGCAGTTTGCTTCTCTGTGTAAGGACAGCCTCCCTTTGCTCCTCCTCTGCTGCCTATGTGTCCTGCAACTTGGCTTTGCTGGCCACGTGTCAGTATGGCCTCTGTCCCCAGGTGAACCCCTTGGGGCCCTTCACTCTGCCCTGTCACTACTAGGTGCTCCGTGTGTCTCCCACTCATTGGCCTTGGCTGAGCAGCCGTTTCTGGGAACAGCTCCGTCGCCTTAAGCCAGAGTGCCCAGCCCTAACTTAGAAAGGAGACTCAGCTCCCAAAGAGGCTGCCCCCAGACCAGATCTTTGTTTTCTGAATCCAGAAGACACTGAACAGGCTTACTGAATGAATTTATACTTAGAAACAGCTGTCAGCCGCTACCTCAGATGCCATCACCTCCCTGAAACCTGCCCTGAATGTGTCTAAAATTACTTGTTCCTACCTTAGGAGGGAATGAATGAGTGAATATTTATTAGGCCGCTGCTGGGGGGCCAGGCTCTGCTTCAGGCGTTGTCACGTGCTCTCACTGGGTCCTCACAGTGACCCAGTGGTCCCAAGGGTCAGTACCCTTCCTGATAGGGAAGCTGAGAAGTCTAGTGACAGTCCCAGGGTCTCATGACTGGGACGCGCTTGGGTCTTTCCTACCCTACCAAGCAGGATCCGGCAGCCAGGATCCGGAGTTTCTGCTGTGGATTGGAGACTGACCCTTAGGGTCTCCAAAGGGAAAGTCAAAGTCAAGTCTTTGGTTGGTCACAGCCTTCCAGCCCACTTTGCTTTTCCCTGTTGCAGAGGAAGTCGAGCAAAGCAAAGGAGAAGAAACAGAAGCGGTTGGAGGAGCGAGCAGCCATGGATGCTGTCTGTGCCAAAGTGGACGCCGCCAACAGGGTGACTCTCCCCTCCGTCCTAGTCCCTTCCTCCTGGAACTGCAACTTGGTTTTTAATTTGATTTCTTTTGGCGCCACCCTGTGGCAGAATTGTGTTACTACGCGTCCATACCTCTGCTGCCTCCTTGCTGCCGGGGAAAACTAGCCTGGCTGGCAGGGAGCTGCGAGGAGGGCCAGTGATTGGCCCGGGCGTGCAGGGAAGTGTGGATTGAAGTGGAAGTGGCGTCTTCTCTCTGTGGGTCTCCTTCCTTAACACTAGAAGAGGGTCTGCAGAAATTTTTCCTAGGGTTTTGGGGAGGAAACGCCCCTGGTAAAATGTGGTATAGTTTTCTTATTCTTTCCTTCAAACATTTATTGCTTGCCCATGAGGTACCATAGGTTGTGCCAGGGATGCAGCAGCCTGGTTTCGAGGGGCTGCAGTCGGGGGAGGAGTAGCTGAGATTCTGAGCACCCGGTGGGCCTGACTGGGAGTGGCTCAGCTTTCCAGTGGAACCAGAGAGATTCTAGTCACCCTTCCTGCCCTGGTTCATGTCCCAGTTTTTGTTATTCTTTTAGTCCACTCAGTAAACATTCACACTTAAAAGGATGTGGCGCAGGGACATGATTTTTCATTTTGGGTTTTGACCAGGGGAGGTTAGTTGGGGGCCTCTCAAAAGTATGTGAGTGGGGCTTCCCTAGTGGCACAGTGGTTAAGAATCCTTCTGCCAGGGCAGGGGGCACAGGTTCGAGCCCTGGTCTGGGAAGATCCCACATGCCGCAGAGCAACTAAGCCCGTGCGCCACAACTACTGAGCCTGCGCTCTAGAGTCGTGAGCCACAACTACTGGAGCCCGCGCACCCTAGAGCCCGTGCTCCGCAACAAGAGAAGCCACCGCAATGAGAAGCCCACACACCACAACGAAGAGTGGCCCCAGCTCGCCGCAGCTAGAGAAAGCCTGCGTGCAGCAACAAAGACCCAAAGCAGCCAAAAATAAATAAATTAATTTTTTAAAAAAATCTTATCGCATGTAGCCAAAACTAAAATCAGAAGAAAATATATCATTTAAAAAAACAATTACATGAGTGGAGCAAGGGACCTGTCTTCTCTCTTGGGTCAGGTGGGTGCTGAGTAGGTTTTATGCCCAGAGGCCGGTATTAGAATTAGGCAGTAAAGTCTCTTCTTACCCCGTCAAATGAAGCTAAAACCCTGTTGGGCCTTCTTCTCAGAGCCTCCCTCCTACATTTGATTTCAGAGCTAAGGCAGATGGAGGGTCTGTATATAAGGGCGGCTCCTGGCCCTGGGAGCTGAGCCTCCACTTGGGTCCACACAGCGTGGTACTTCAGGGTGGAGCCTGTGACTCTGCTAGGTGAGTGTTTGTGCTACTCCTCTTTTCTTTCCCTCCACAGCTTGGAGACCCATTAGAGGCTTTCCCAGTGTTCAAGAAATATGATCGGAATGGGTGAGTGTTCAGCATTCCTAACTTGTCTCCTTGAGTCTCTTCAGGAATTCACCTTTCCAGAGTAGGCTTCCTCAGACCCAAATTGTTTCATTCTTCATTAATGAAAAAGCAGAAAAGATGGCTAGTACCCTGTTGGTATAAAATCCCCCAGTTAGGGAGACAAAGGAATCTGCAAATGTGCAAAGATTGCCTAATCTCAGACTGATGTCTCTGTGGGACTTGTTATTCTCTCCGACGAAGAACCATAGAGCTGAAACAAACTTGAAAAATCATCTAGGCCGACTCCCTCATTTTATGCAGAGGGAAACCGAAGCTCCGAGAAGCTGAATGAGATGTCTGAGCTTATGGAGTTTCTCCCTGGCCACGGGGAGGTGGGGGGGAGCTTTTAATTCCCAGTCCAGTGTTCTTTCCCTGGGTCTATAGTATAACTGTTAAAAGCCACTTACTGGCTTTGTGACCCTGGACAAATTACTTAACTTCTCTGTGTCTCAGTTTTCGAATCAGAAATGGGTACCTTCCTCATAGAGTTGTCAGGAGGATTAGATGTAAAGTGTTAGTGCCTGGAACATACGAAAGGCTAGGTCAGCGTTAGTTGTTATTTCTACTGTTCTTTTTACTAATCCAGTTCACTGCAGAATCTAGACTAAAGCCCCCTTCCACTTTCTGTTCCTTTGGTTTGTAAAATAGGTAGCATTATCTGTCTTACCCGAGATGCTGTTGGCTGAGGGAAAAACAGGGGCTGTGATTTTACAGAATCATTGCTATATGGGTCTGAATCATAACAGTGCCTTTTATTAACTGTATTTGGTTAAGTCAACATATTCTTCAAGCCTCATTTTTTATCTGTTAAATGGAACGATGATGGCAAACTTGCAGGGTTGTTTTAAGGAGGACAGAAACTGTATCCAGCTCTGTAAGTTGCAGCTGGTGTGAGTATTTTAATGAACAAGATAAGACAAATGTAAACGCATGAATTATGAAGGAAAGACTATCGTAGGTGATACTACATTTGCCTTTCATAGCTGTGTCTGAATTTCACAGTATCATATTAATTTATTCTTTCTGTCTGTGATCAGATGCATTATGGTTCCTCTAGAAGCTTTGTCATCATTCCACCTCTGGGAAGCCCTTTGACACAGTTTAGAGATTCCTTGCTGTGATCTCTCTCAATGTTCCCTAACCCACATTCCCACTGACTTCCAGAAATGTGGACCAGCTCTGAAGCAGGCATTGCCAGCTGACTCTGGGCTCATTTGGTGCCTGGAATTGTGTGCGATTTGTGTGGCTGTGATCCTACTTTCATGTACTTAAGGAGCTCAGATTAGTGGAGAATTTATACTTGCAAACCAGCCTTGAGAAAACTTATAGCTAAGACAGTTGCAGCGCTGTGTGGGGCACTCCTGGCCACGACATGGTCAGTTCTTGGAAGGAAAGGGAGGCTGTTCAGAGCCAGGAAGGTCTGAATTCACAAGGCACACCAGACAGCAGAGGTGACCGTGGATTCCAGCGATGATGTCCTCTGAGGAGTCGAGTCGGTCCTTTCAGAATGTGGCACTACCTGGGGAATATGATTTCACGGTTTGGCCAAGGAGTTTAACTGTAATTTATTTAATTCATTTAGACCTAAAGAGCAGATTGAGGGAGCTCCCTGGCGGTCCGGTGGTTGAGACTTGGCACTTTCCCTGCCGCAGCTCAGGTTCGGTCCCTGGTCAGGGAGCTAGGATCCCGCAAGCCACGTGGCGCAGCCAAAAAAAAAAAAAGGGTCGATACCTTAACACCTGTATCATTCGTCAGTTTAGGAAAACAGAGCATGGGGTGAGTCCCCATCTACCCTGTTTGATCAGCTGAGAGCACCCACTGTGTCCTCAGAGGAAGCAGTGGGCAGGACTCCTCAGGGGGATGTGGGCCATAGTCGTCTTGAAGGGCCTGAGGTCATCCAGCTGCTTTTGCAGGCAAGATGGGTAGATAAGAAGGAAGAGGTCCCCTGGGAGCCCAGTGAAGACTTGATTCCAAATGAAAGCCACTGGAAAAACGCCTAAGGGCAGGAATTGAGGGAACAGAGAGGACTCCGGTGTTTATAACAAAGTACAGAAGAGAGGGCGGAGAGAGCTAAGAGCTAGCAGAGGGGGACAGAAGTTTACAAAGTGCTGAGTCTGATACGGGCTGTGCAGGGAAGGCAGGAAACGGGGCTTGTGGTCAGGGTGGTGGGCTGGTGATGACAGTTGTTAATCTCGGCTTGAACGGCCTAGTTCCTTCACAGGCACCTTCTGTAGTCACGTCCGGGCTCGGCTTTTCTCTGTAGATTAACTGAGACCAGGCGGGCCTCGTTGTCAGGCTGTCAGGGCAGCGGGTGGTGCCGGGCCTGTAGCCGGCTCCAGACGCCTCCTTTTCCTCTTCTCAGGTTAAATGTGTCCATTGAATGTAAGCGAGTGTCTGGCCTGGAGCCGGCCACCGTGGACTGGGCCTTCGACCTGACCAAGACCAATATGCAGACCATGTAAGCACGCCCTCCCGGGCAGGGAGCCTGGCCCTCCGCTCCAGAGTCCCTGTCCTGACTGCCCCCCACCCCCACCCCCACCCCCGTCTCCCAGGTATGAGCAGAGCGAGTGGGGCTGGAAGGACAGAGAGAAACGCGAGGAAATGACAGATGACCGAGCCTGGTACCTCATCGCTTGGGAAAACAGTTCGGTTCCCGTAGCCTTTTCTCACTTCCGGTTTGACGTGGAGTGCGGGGATGAAGTCCTGTACTGGTAGGGGCCCTGGCCTGGGGGTGGGCGCGAGGGGAGGAGGCACCCCAGCCAGTGGCAAAACCCAGCACGCCCATCTGGGTCTGTGGCAGGCCTTGCGGCCGCTCCACACTCACCCTGCTTTCCTCCCCCAGCTACGAAGTGCAGCTGGAGAGCAAGGTGCGGCGGAAAGGCCTGGGGAAGTTCCTCATACAGATCCTGCAGCTCGTGGCCAACAGGTGAGGGCCGTCCGTGCACCGCTCAGTTGGAGGGAGCTGCCTCTGGGGCGTCCCCGTGGGGACAGGGCTCATGGGACTGTTCTGGAAGATAGGTGTCTAGAACCCTCTCAGTAAGCTTCTCCCTGCCCTGCCATGACTCCAGGTTTTGTACACTGGGCTCTAGGAGGCAAACACCTCTGAGCGCCTGTTCCGCGCCTGCGTAATGGGGTGCAGAGAGGACCTGGAGGAGAAGCCAGTCAGGTGGGGGACTGATCAGCCCTGTCACAGAAGGCGGCACCCAGTGCTGTGGGTGCCCAAGACAGGTTAGAGTCGGGCCTCAGGAATACTTCTTAGGAGCAAACAGGAGACAGCAGGCAGAGACACGAGAGAGCAAGCGGGATTTAGCACCTGTTTCTCTTTCTGGAAGGTTCTCTCTGCTTCCTTCTCAGCACACAGATGAAGAAAGTTATGTTAACGGTATTTAAGCACAATCATGGTGCCTACCAGTTCTTCAGAGAAGCGCTGCAGTAAGGAGCTGGGCCCCGGCGTGGGATCCTCTGGGTGGTAGCAGCTGCCTGCCCCAGTGTCCTTTCCCCCATCCTGGCCCCATTCGTCCTGACACTGAGCTCTCAGTTCTGAGGTCCTTGGGGTTGGCAACTGGGGAGATGGTGTGGGAGCGCCTGTGGCTTGGTCCCCTGCCCTGCTCCTGAGCCCTGACTCCTGGGGAGGAAGGCGATCAGCTGCCCACAGCCAACCCTTTCCTCCTGCCTGCCTGCAGATTTGAAATCGACGACTCTTCCCCAAGCATGTCGGGTTGCTGTGGGGAGGACTGCTCCTATGAGATCCTGAGCCGGAGGACCAAGTTTGGGGACAGCCAGCACTCCCATTCGGGCGGGCCCTGTGGTGGCTGCTGCCACTGAACTCCCAAGCTCTCTCCAAGGCCTGTTCTCTCCCCGGTTTCAAGCCGCTTGCCAGGTGCCCTCAGAGCTGTGGCCTCCTCAGCCCCAACCCTGGGGAGGAGTGGTCCGCGCCGCCCCTCCTGCTCTCTCCTAGAAGAGCAGGGTGCCGGAGGGAGCAGAGAGGAGAGGAGGCTGCCGGAAGAGCCGGCGGAGGCCGGGGCACGAGGCGCATCCTCTCACGGTGGCTGCCTTCTCACTCAGCTCTCGGCCCTGAGCGTGGGTTCTCTGACTTCCCTACAGCTGGATTCCTGACAAGTCCCCCTCCCCGCCACAGACACTGCTGGGCAAATGGAGTGTTTATTCCCACCTTCATGAAAGTCCTGGAGCCCTGGGTCAGGGTCTGGCTGGTTCCCAAAGAGGAATGGGCTCAGTGTAAGATCTGGGCGTAGAGAGACTCCTGTTTCGTGGATGGGATGCTCCAGTGGAGACCTCAGGAAGGTGTCTTGTGCCATGACACAGGGAATCGAGGGAGCTCTTTCTGGCTGTGCCTTCGCGGATCCAGTTGGAGTGGAGTTGTCCCAGGGGGCCAGCCGACTCTGGGAGAAAGGCTGCCCCCTCTCCCCATTGCTGTCAGCGAGGGGCCGAGAGGACCAGGAGCAGGTGTGAATGGGGCCTGCCGTGGGGACTGGGGCTTCTCTGGGCTTTGGCACCCGGCTGCACCCTGAGCTTAACCTCTTGATCTCATGGCAGTGACTCGAGATTTTTACTCACAGAAAAGAGCTGGAGCCCTGCCTGCTCTTCTCCGTCACCTCTCACCCGACTCGATAGCCCTGTTCTTACTCTCAAGGGGGAATAGCATCAGGAGCCCCTTGTCTCCCCCCGAAGGCCCCTGGCTCCTGCCCTATTTAGTGCCGTTTCCTCTCATATCTTGGTGCTCTTAGCTCTCAGGGTGGGCACCCCCCACCGCCACTGCCCCCTTTGGAGAGCCCCCAGCCAGCAGCAGCCCCTTCCTGCACTCCCCAGCCTGGCTGGACACTGCTCTTCTCTCTGGTGTCCCCTGCGGCGGGCGGGCGGGGGGCGGGAGAAGCTTCCTCTCCCCTCCTGGGATAGAGAGGGCGCAGGGTCAGAGCTCAGACTTGCCCTCATCCCCAGACCGTTATCCCCTTCCAGGGAAGAAAATGACCAAATCCTTATCCAGGAAGAAGCACCTACCGCCTCCCCTTGGGCAACCTTGAGCTCTGCCTTAGGGAGCGTCTCAAAGGTTCTGCCTTTGCGAGGTTGTTCCGGAGGAGGTCTGTCCGTCCTTCCGACCCCGGTCTGCTCACGCCCCACCCTCTGCCCTGACTCGGGCTGCCTGTGCCGGCCATCTCCCCGATCTCCCCGGGGCCGTTCTCGCCTCTCGCCCAGGGTCCCGCCTGTGCGCACAGCCTCTGCTGAGCGCCCCGTGTTGCTCTTGACCTGCCAGCAGTGGACGTGGCACTCCCTTGGAGAGGGCCTTGCAGCTTTACACTGGAATAAGCCCACCTTTGCCCCTACCCTGCTGACTCCCAGGAGATTTTACCCAAGGGGGAGAGTTTTCATTGCTGGAAGGGCATTGGAGGGCTCCTTCCAAGAATCATGGAATGACAGAATCATATTTAGGAAGAGCTTCTGTGATCCCTGCTTTCTGTCACAGGACAGAGAATGATAAATATTTATTGTCTTAGACCATGGATTTCTGATACCTCCCACTCAAGGGGACCAAGAGGACCCCAGCGTAAATCCCACATAAAGGGAGTTAAGCGTGCGTGTCTCCCCTCATTGGACACCTGGCACCGAGCCCCATTGGTAGATGGGCACTTGGTGTTGGGCCCTGCTTGTCCAGCCGCCTGTGCCACTTCCCAAGGGCTGCTGGGGGCTCGGGCTGGGTGGGGAGGTGCTGCCTGAGACCCGCGGGTCACCCTGTCAGTTCTCAACCACCAGTCTCTCCATTTCCCCAAGGTCTTGGTTCTAAGAAACATAGCAGGCCTTTTGTACTAGGCTTTTTGGTTTGTTTGGGATATGTTAAAATATTAATTTTGAGATTTGTTTTTTAGTTGTATCCACCCTATTTCAGGTTATTTTCATTGATGTCAGATGTGTATATGACATGTGTATGGTTCTTTTTAACCCTTCCTGGTGTGTTTTCTTTGTTTTTTTTTTTAGAGGAAACTTTGAAGGTAAACTCCTTGATATATATATATATATATATATTTTTTTTTTTTTTTCCTTTAGCAACTTGTTATCACTGGAATCAAAGGGAAAAAGTGATCTCTTTTTGCATTGGTTGTATTTGTATGTCACAAATAAAAGACACTTTGTTCAGCTGCTGGGACAGCTTCCTGCTGCTGGGGTGCCGTTGGCAGCGTGGGCTCAGACCATCCCAGCGTTGGGCCTAGACCCTGGGGGGCATGTAGCTGTGACGCCCCACACCTCTTCCTGTGAAGGAAGCTTTGGGCTGAGAAAACCTCAGGGTGTCTGGAGCGAGGAGCCAGACGTGGGAACTGAGACCGAATGCATGTGTTTGTGCCACTTCCCAAAAGCCCTGGGTAGAGGTCAAAAGTCTTCTCCTGAGGGGCACCTGCTCTGCTGCTGGAGAGAGTCCCAGGCCAGGCGTGACATTGGACATATGTGGGTGAAGGTGAATTCCAGAACACTTGTGGGAGTTGCACAGACGAGAGTGTTGGTGTTTCTTTCCTCCCTTTTACTTTATTGGGTTACTCAGGATATTCTGTGTCTCTTAAAAAGACTCCAGTCCCCTCTTCCCTCCACTCACGAAAGACGAAGGCTCAAAGGAAGGGTAACTCACGTCAGGCCTGACAGGGCAGGAAAGTTATGAGCTTGGGGGAGGCTCTGGCCCCTCGAGTGTGACAGATGGAGCTGTGCACTTCTCTCCCAGGCCCATGCCTGGCCTGGGGAAGCCGGGAGCAGAGGCAGGAAGTGGGCCAGGAGCCAGGGCTCAGAGCGCTTCCTGTGGACACTGGAGGGGCCAGCCTCCTGGTGCTCCTGCTTGGTGCTCACATCTGCCGGAAGGCAGAGAGGGCGGCTGGGATGGAGACCCAAGCCCTACTGAGTCTGCGCGCTCTGGTGGGGCAGTGATCCGGGGAGAGAGGAGTAGGGATAACAACTGTCTCGTGGGTGCCAGCATGTTGTGGCCTCAGCCCCGTGGGTGGGGACACAGCCAGGGCATGGTTTGTGCAGCTGCCTTACCTTGGAGGCGTGAAGAAAGGCCTCCCAGTCCTTGGGAAAGGAGAGAGCATTTCAAATGCTGTTGAATCAGAATCATTCAACAGACTTCTCGTGTGAGGGAATTCCGCCCCCTCCCCACCCCGGAGCTCTTTGTTCCTTGAAGGCTGTCTTAATTCCAGGCAGGAATTCCTTGGAATGACCACCCCCTTGCCGCAGGGTGAACAGCCAGAGGCGGAAGGATTGGGGGCCCTTCCTTCCCCTTCCCCGCTGCGGGCCCCTTCTGTGCCCTCCACACCACCTTCCCACGTGGCGGGCTCCCTCTTTGGCCCTCTGAGGTGGCTGTTCCCACCCCTCCCTCCACCTGCAGCTCAGACTTTGTCACTCAAGCAGCACTGACTGGAGGGCCACCCCTTCGGTGGGCGGATGGAACCAGAGGCACAGTTGCCGGACAGAGAGGGCCTCAGTTTCGGTCAGAGCCTGAGGTGGTCTGAAAGGGACTGCGTTTCCCCAGCGTGAGAAACCTGGCCACCAGACGTTTCTACTGCCAGGCTTTGAAAGTGGTCAGTTCAAACACAGCAGGCTTATTCTCGTTTTTTCTGCTTTTCCTTCTCCAAGTGCAGCAGAGATCGTTTCTCTACCGCCCGAGGTCAAGGGTCTGGGACTGTAGGGGAGGTGCTGCAGAGGTGGCTGGGAGGCTGGACAGCCCCGTGCAGGCGCCTTGTTACTTGGCTGCGGCGAGGAAGGAAACTGGCATTTGGTGATTCCCTGCTCCGCCAGCGACCGCTCACACTTGAACTTCATGGTGCTGGGCGCCAGGACAGGATCTGCATCCGCCTGCAGTGCCCTGGCACGTGGCCATGCCCCCGGACGGCACGTCGTTGACGTCCAGGTCCTTGTGGATGTTGATGTCACCCTTCACGATGCAGTCGTGGGTTGTCTCGTTGGTCCTGGTGGTATCCATGCCTGGTCTTGAGGTCCTGTCTTCCCTCTCAGGGCCTGGCCAGTAAGGGCGCTTTCTCCTGAGAGAGGCCTGCCTTCTCTCCCATGCAGGGGGCTGCCCAGAAACACAGGGGCTGGAGTTGAGAAGGTCAATATCAAGGAATGTCCACCCTGTGGGAGCAGAGACTCACCCACAGTGGAGGGCTGGAAGAGGGTCTTAGGACAGGGGTAGGGCCAATGGTGATGACCTGCCTTCTCCAAGGGAGGAGCAGCCACAGTCATCTCATGCTCAAAGTCCAGGGCCACAGACCCCAGCTTTCCCTGCATGTCCCGGCATGATCTCCTGCCAGAGCCCTGGCTCCAAAGCCTGCAGCCCAGCTTAGCCCCCTCTGACCCGGGCCCTCTGAATCCCATCCCTGCCCAGGGTGGGAGAGCAGCACCCGCGGGGGCCCTGCTGCTACGTGCGCATGCACATGGTTTCTGCGTTGCCTGGATCCTACCTGTGCAGAAGTGGACAAGGTGAAATGGAAGCCTGTCCTGGGGCCTTCGGGATCCCTGCTCTGAGAAGATGAACGTCTGCTAGAGGCTGGCAGGGAAGGGCTGCCCTGTGCTCAGCGTAGGCCACCCCAAGGTTGGAGGGAGGAGGCCCTGAAGGAAAGGGACCAGGTGAGAGGGCTTGGAGCTGCCGGCAGAATGGGATTGGGGGGTGCAGCCATGAGCCAAGGTGTGAGAGCCAACCTGGAGGTGTCTGCAGCTGCCCGCGGGTGCCACCTGCCCTCCTCCTCACCAGAGCCCAGGAGAAGGTTGGTGCGCCAGGCCCTGTGCTACTGGGTGGTCCTGGCCTGGCACAGGAGGGCGCTGTCGCGGGGAGTGGGCCGGGGGGGTGTCTCATCCACCCCAGCCCCTCATCAGTGGTGACAAAGAAGTAGCCGCACTCAGTGAGGGTCTTTATGAGGTCGTCAGTGAGGTCCCGGCCCTCCCGGCCCAGGCGCTGGGCAGCAAGGGGCAGCACACAGCCCTCAGATGGGGGTGCTGCCGCCCCCGGGGTCCAGCATGATGCGTGGGGGGTGCGTTACACAGGGGCTTCAGGCAGAGGTGGGGAGGGGGCGCCAGGATGTGGCCTGTACTCCTGGGACAACCCGTGTCCTGAATGCTGGATACAAGGAACAGGAGGGGCGGGGACGTGGCAGGAGAGGTGTGGGGATCAGGGATGGGGCTCTCAGGTGCAGGGCCTTAGGGCCCTCTGGGGGCCTGGCTGTGACATGGGGTGTGGAGAGCAATGAAAAGTTATGGGTGCTCGCCCAGGGCTGGAGATCAGACGTCAGGAGTCCAGAGGTGGAGAGGGGGCCCAGGGTTTGGAGTAGTGAGTCCAGGCTGGGGGCCCAGAAGTCAGAGGGCTCTGGACACGAGGTTGTGGCACAGTAGGGGTGAGACTGGGGGCCTGGTCCTCACCGGTGCGGCCAGAGGCATATAGCCTCAGCACAGGCTTGGATGTCACCCATGTGGCAGGAAGGTTCAATGTCTTGAACATGACCTGAGTGGTCCTCATCTTGCTGTTGGCCTTCGAGTTGAGTGGGGCCTTGATGAGCAGTGCCCAGTGCCCCTCCCAGGCCACACACAGCTTGTCGTAGAAGCTGTGGTGCAGATCTCCGTGTCCTCCTAGTTGGTGAGGATGCCATGCTCCGTGGGATACTTGAGCAAAAGAATGCTGCACTTGCTCTGGACCTCTTGCCCACATATGAGTCCTGGTCCAAGCCCATCGTGATGCTCTGGGGAGCTGGGGAAGGAGACCTTGGGTGTTCTTTGTGGGGGGGTCATCCAGCCCAGCAGCCCTCGCCTTCTGTGGGTCTCCAGTTTACCCATCTGTACTATGGAGTAGGGGCAGTGTCAGGCAGACTTGGAGACCTGAGTGCCGTGACTGCACAGGTGTGGGGGACCTTCACCAAGCCAGCACCCTAGTCACACCCGAGCTGGCTCGTCACACTTGGCCGCTGGCTGTGGGCTGCAGGCAGAAAGGGGTTAACTACCGCCTGGCTCCAGGCGGGCACCCCCCACCCCAGCCCACAGCCTCCTTGTGCCTTGGCAGCTGCACCTTTCCAGCCAGCTGCGGGATGCCTAGGCCAGGACAGCGGAGTCCCCCTGGGGAGGGCAGCACCCCGGGCCCTGCCCCCTGCCCTCACCCTCCCATGTTGCTCCGCCCCCGACAGCTGTGTCCTGGCCTGCCCTGGATGTCTGGCTCCCGGTGACAGCTGTGCCCCAGGAAGGGCAGATGGGACCCTGCTCCGTTCCACCCCCGCCCTGGGGGCTCTCTGCTCCTTGTTGAGGAGAACCCAGAACAGGCCCGGCTCTTCCTAACCCCTTCTCCCCTTTTTTTGCGTGAAAGCCCCCATTTTTAATTTCTCCTTGCCACCCCTAGCAGTTATGGAACCGCTATTGTGACTGGCAGTAACAGAGATACTACCTTGGTAGGAATAGCAAGGGGAGCAGTTTCGCAGCTGCGTGTGAAAGCAACATTTATGTCACACTTTATAACAAGTGTCAGTTACATTTCACTGATGTAGTGGAAGGAGCGTGGACTTTGGGGTTCAGACCTGGATTTGAATCTTGGAGGATTCATTCGACAGGTATGAACTGCGTACCTGCTGTTTGCTGAGCACCGGGTGTACATCGGCAAATAAAGCAGATGTGACCTCTCCTTCACCTCATGGAGTGTACAGGCTGGTGGGAGTGGAGGGAGAGGGTGGCCAGAAGACCTCTGAGAATCCTGTTCACGGGCTCTGTGACCCTGAACGTTATCTAATCTCTCTGGGCCTGTTTCCTCATCAAAGAAGTAGGCAGGCATTCCTTGCTGAGTTATTGCAAAGATTAAAATAAATCCCCTCCCTCTTCTTGAACCCTCCTCGTTGAACACTGGGCTCTTCCTGAGGCTCTACGGGGCGTCCTGCTGCTACCCCCACCGTAGGGAGACAGTCCCCACCAGCCTATAGAGAGGCAGCAGCTGCCCTCAGAGGCCTGGGAGGGGTCTCTTCACCCTATAGCCCTGGGGCTCAGTGCCCAGCAGTCACTTGACGTGCCAGGAGGGGAGTTCAGGCCAGTGGGGAGACTGGAGACCCCTAGCTCAGGTTCAGACCAGCTCTGTGTCAGATGCTCTGTGAGGTAGCAAACTCCAGAAGGTGTGTGTGTTTGGGGTTGGGGGTCAGGTCTGACCCCCTCCCTAGGTCTCACAGCTCCATATTTGGAGAGAGCAACGGTTGAGCCAGAGCCTTTAATGGACGGGGACCAAGCCAGGGGTGGGGGTCACCCGCTGTTTCTCTAACCCATGTATGGCCAGTAGGTTCTGGGGGTCAGCCCTGGGATGGGGCACCTGGGATCTTCCCAGTCCATATATGACCATCAGGGACTGGGGGCCTGGATTGTGACACTGGTCTCAGGAGCAAGGACCAGCTCCTCCACCCATCCCCAAGGCTTGGGATCTATTCCTACGGCTCCATTCAGGGAAGGGGGTGGGGTGGGGGGACAGCTTGGGCCCTTGGATCAGAGCCAGGACCCAGGCTGGGATCTCTAGGCCTCATCATGACACAGGAGAGACTCCCAGCAATGCGAGCGTAGTGGGCAGTCCTGGGGTAGGAGAATGAGGTCCCCATCCTTGCGGACAGCACAGCAGTTGCCAGGGTGTTAGAAGAGATCCCTGCCTCCCAGAGAATCTGTCACCCACAGGGCAAACTTCCCTCCCTGGACCAGTGAGCCCCCTTCTCCATGCTTGCTTATTCTCTTTTTTTAAAAATACATTTATTTATTTTATTTGTTTATTTTTGGCTGCGTTGGGTCTTTGTTGCTGCACGTGGGCTCTTTCTAGTTGCGGTGAGCAGGGGCTACTCTTCATCGTGGTGCTTAGCCTTCTCATTGCAGTGGCTTCTCTTGTTGCAGAGCACAGGCTCTAGGCGCGCGGGCTTCAGTAGTTGTGGCTCATGGGTTCTAGAGCGCAGGCTCAGTAGTTGTGGCGCAAAGGCATGTGGGATCCTCCTGGACCAGGGCTCGAACCCGTGTCTCCTGCATTGTCAGGTGGATTCTTAACCACTGCACCACCAGGGAAGTCCCAATGCTTGCTTATTCTAATGCCAAAGGAAGTGCCCAAGGGACTGCCCTCATGATCCAGTGGTTAAGACTCCGCATTTCCACTGCAGGGGGAGCAGGTTCGATCCCTAGTTGGGGCAGGAAGATCCTGCATGCTGCAGGGCGTGGCCAAAAAAAAAAAAAAAAGTGCCCAATGTGTAATATTGGAAAATGCAGCAGAAAAAGACCATTTTCCTGCCATCATCTAGAGAGCACTACTGTTCACAACTTGTGTGTGTCCTCCCAAACTTTTATCTCTGCATATCTATTTCCCTAGGGATGTTTTCTTTGTTTTAGAAAAACAAGATCCTATCACACATTATGTTTTCCTTGCTTTTTTCTTATCTGTTTTAAAACTTTTTTAACTGAAGTGTAACAGGCATACAGAAAAGAGCACAAGTCGTGAATGTCCAGGCACTCATGATGGAATTATCACGGGTGGGCGCATTCTTGTAACCAGCCCCCAGAAGCCCCCTCGTGCCTCTCCCGATCCTATGCCCTCCCTCTTCCCCCAGGATCCCCACCACCTGACTCCCCGCCCACCACAATGGCTTAGTCCTGCCTGCAGTTGCACTTTATATAAACAGGACCACACAGTCTGTGCTCTTGGACATCTGACCTCTTCTGCTCAACATTATGTTTGTGGGAACCATCCACGTTGCAGCTGTAGTTTGTTCATTTTCACTGCCGTATAGTGTTTCATTATATAAAATACCACCTGGGTTCACTTCTTTCTTATTGATGGACTGTCCCTAGTTTTGGGGAGGGATGGGCTGCTGCGGGCCTGGGGAGAGAGCAGAGAAGTTGGTATTAATCCAACTGCCTTATTTAACCTCTGCAAGCCTCCTTCCTCCTCTCTGACAGGAGTTCTGAAAGAAGTCGCATCACAGGGACCACGAGGAAAGCCCTGGAACAGAGCACAGGGGTACCTGCTCAACATACATTCACTCTTTTTCCTCCAGACGCAGGCGGAGGAGAGGAACATGAGATTCCTCAAGGGAGTAACCCAGGGAACCACAGAAAGTCCATCCCTTCCCAAAGCCTCTCCAGGGCTCTTGCCTGGCAGTGCTCTAATTTGGGCATTCTTACTTTGTTCACAGGACAAAAGCCTGACAAAGCCCCTGTAAGGCTGCAGGGAGGTCCCTGTCCCTTCATTCTCCCAGGGGCAGGCAGCTGGGGTCTGGGCCTCCCAGCCCTGTGTGCCTAGGCTATGCCCCTTGGGATGTGGGGGGAGGTGCTTAGAAGCATCTGTCCTGGGCTGTTTGCATCTGTCCTGGGCTGTTTGCCAGGGCCCAGGGCAGGGTGAGGGCAGGGGGCCTGGTAGCTGGTGGTGAGGCTGGACCAAGACTGCTGGACATTAACAATACCCACAAATAGGGTGGGGGAGATGGGGAGGGGTGGAGAAGGGCCCTGGATGGCTCAGGACCTGGGAGCCCATCTCTCCAGAAGAAGCTCAGACACAGACCGCCCTTTGGGGCACTCTGGGTCCATTCCCACCTTTCTGTGAATACCCTCTTTCTCCCATGGGGCCAAGGCTTCTCCTCCAAAGCCCCTGTTTTCCGGGGCCCTGGCTGCCTCACCTCATGCCCATCCCCTTTAGTAGCCTTTGATGCTATCCACCACAATATCAAAACTGGAACTGCTGGAACTTCTCCCTCTTGGCAGTAACTTTTGTGGTGGTTAAAAGCATGGGTTTTGGAGTGGATAGACCTGCCCTGGAATCCTGGCTAGGCAGCCTTGGAGCTGCGTGACCTTGAGCAGGTCACCCAGTTCTCCAGGCTTATTTCCTCATTTGTAAAACATTTGAAATAATAACAGCATCTCCCTTGTGACATTGTAGTGAAGGTGGAGTGAGATTATATAGGTAAGGCCTGGCTCAGTGGCTGGCCCCTCACCCCCTTTCCTGTTCTCCTCTACCTATTGTTCAGTCTCCTGCAATTAATAAACGTTCTCTGAGTGTCTGAGTGTGTGCCAGGCCCTTTGGAGACAGTGGTGAACCAGATACAGGCTCTGCCCTCACATGGCCCCCAGCCTAGAGACAGAGATCACTCCTGTGGGCAGGGGCTGCTGAGCACAGAGGCGGCACAGGCCTGGGGTGGCCAGGGAAGGCTTCCTGAGGCAGTGCCACCCCTGTTACTTCCTATCATATCCTTTCAATAGCTTCTCATTAAGTGTTCGTCTCTTGTCTGTCTCTTGCTTCTGGAATGTCAGTTCTGTGATAAGGGAATCCTTGTTCACCTTGTTCACTGTGTGTCTATAACAGTTCCTGGCAGACGGTAGGGGCTAGGAAACATTTGATGAATAAAGTAAGCTGTAACAGTTAGTGGAGGCCTGGGAGTAGGAGCTGGAGTGGTGAAAAAGGAAGGCTATGTAGGTAAGAGCGGAAAAAGTGTTCTGTAGAACATAAGATACAAAGAAGCAAAAGGCTTGGGGGTGGGGGGAGGGACCAGAGAGCAAAGAGAAAGGTGTGGAATACTTAGAGATGAGGCTGGAGAGTGGCGTCCGGGAATTGGGACTTTGGTAAGCAATGAGGAGATTTCAGATTAGGTGTATGACTTGGTTAGATTTATGTTTAAAGAGAAGGGAGGAAGGGAGGGAGGAAGGTCGGCTGCTACTGCATGGAGACTGGAATTGGAGAGGGTAATAGTAAAGGGGGAGAGTTCATTTAGGAGGTTAGTGTCAGGCGGTCGGACCAGAAATAATGGAGTCCCGTCAGGGAGAGGGGATTTCTGAGTAGAGATTTGAGTATGAATGGAGGGAGGAGTCAAGAGTGCCGCCTAGGTTTCTGGCTTATGTGATTGGGTGGACCACGGATGTCACTCACGAAGATAGGCGGCTTTGGAGGCGGGGCATAACCGAAAGGAACGCCCCCTCTTTGCCCCGCCCATCGGTGGTAGGATGGCGTCGATTGGCTGTTTCGAGGAAGGCGCCAAAAACTGACAAGGGCGGGAGAGAGGTGTATCCTTACGTCACTTCCTAGGGACATCCGGGCCCCTCTTTTCCCGGCCCCACAGCTGCGGAACTTCCGGCTGGGGTCGCCATCTTGACTTCGCGACCTTGGGTTCCGGATACCGGGTACCTGCAGTCTCCTCGGTGCGGTCATGTCCGTGCTGACTCCACTGCTGCTGAGGGGCCTGATAGGCCCGGCCCGGCGGCTCCCCGTGCCGCGGGCCCAGATCCATTCCAAGCCGCCGCGGGAGCAGCTCAGGACCATGGTGAGAAGCGGGCCGGGAAGGGCATGAGAGATGCCGCCGGCCGCACCTGGGGTCCCGCGGCAGGTTGGGGGCCCGCTGGGTCTGGTGCGCTGCACCTCGCGGCCCGCAGCGTAACGGGGAGCGGCAGTGCTGGTTTGGGTCTGGAGGGCGCGAACGAGGGGATGGTGCCCAGGCGACAGTCGGTGTTCAGTCAGCCCCAGGTTCTCGGGTCAGACCTTGTCAGTGCAGCCCTGTCGCTTCTTCGCTGTGCGGTCTCGAGCAAGCTTCCTTAGCCCTCTCTGAACCTGTTTACCCGTCGGTTCATTTGGGGATGCCTGACGGCTGTCAGCGCTGTCATTGTTACCGCTTTTATTTATTTGGGGTGGGGAAGAGGACCCCAACAGGCTTTAGTAATTCCCAGAAACTTGGGAGAGTTTAACCCTTAGTGACTTTCACCTGTTTGGCGCATTTCTACATTTGCCTCAGTGGCAGAACTCGGCCTTTGAGTACGAGTCTTCAGTGTCCAGGTTAGTGGGTTAGGAGCAGAGCCCGGAGAGCGCTGCGGCGGAGGAAATAATAGTGACGGTAACTGCCGCTGAGTGCCTGCTGGGTGCCAGGCACCGTGCTAAGACTGCTGTGCTGGCCTCATGCGGTCCTCCCTGTCACCCCAAGAAAGGGCCATTTTCTCCATTTCGTGGCTGAGGGAGCGGAAGTTTAGGAGCAGTGTATTGACTTGGCAGAGTCACACCTTCAGTGGCAAGGAAGGAATTTGAACTCCAGTCTGACTCTAAGTTGCGCTGTGATCTTAACTGCTATCGGGAATATGGAAGTGGCTTTAAAAACGCTCACCTCTAGCCCCAAAGGTTTGGGAAGGGAGGGCTTTTTAAGACAAGGAAGGGGAGGTGCATTTTTTTAGAGTTATTGGTCTGTGCGAGGTCCCTGGGTCCCAACAGACCAGCTTTGTTCCTGTCCTTTCACTTTATCATCTGGTGGTGGGTTTCCCCTAACCCAGGCTGACCCCCACCCCATATCTGACCCTTTACCTTAAGGCCTAGAGTGGGCCATGGATGCTCTGGCCCTCCTCTGGAGCCGGACTCTTGACTCCTGGAGGGGGCTGTCTGGGCAGACTGCTCGGACTACGAGAAGCCTGGGGGAATCCTGACTCTGAGGGTTCCTTTTTTCTTGTGCTCTGTGTAGGATATCGCCATTGGGCTCACCTCCTGCTTCCTGTGTTTCCTCCTGCCGTCGGGCTGGGTCCTGTCACACCTGGAGAACTACAAGAAGCGGGAGTGACAGGAGCTGTCCTCTCCCTCAGCCTGTGACCTGAGCACCCGGCCTGTCCTGATCACCTCTGCTGCATTCCTGGCCGGCCTCCCCTGGAGCCTGTCCTTCAGTTACAGGGACCTCTTCTGCAATCGTGACCTCTTCATTTCTCCATGTTGACATCCTGGGACCACATGTATCCGTTTAGAAGGCCCTGCTCGGTAGGGCCTCCCTTGTAACAATAAAGTCTCTTTAAACCCTGCTTCAGAGGGAATTCCCTGGCGGTCCAGTGGTTAGGACTCCGCTCTTTCACTGCTGAGGGCCCGGGGTCAATCCCTGGTCAGGGAACTAAGATCCTGCAAGCTGTGTGGCGTGACCAAAAATAAATAAATAAATAAACCCCGCTTCAGACACTCATCATGCCTTTGGCCTGGGCTCCTGCCTCCTCACTTGAGCTGAGGATGGTGTTGGGTGGGGTGTGGAGACGAGGGCCTGGCTGGCTGCCTGGCCCTGCCGGCTTACTGCCCGGTGGGAGGTCCAGTGTGCTCAGCCGTGCTCCTCAATACCTGCAAGGGGTGCTTCCATTGCGTGCTTTCCTCTGTTTAAATGTTTTCTGGCTTCTGTGGAAAACAAATCCTGTTGTCGGTTCAGCAGCCTTTCTTGCTCCCCCTCTAGTCCTCTTGGTTGTGCCAAGCTCGGGGCTCTGTGTCTGTGTCTGCCCTCTCCCAGTGGGGCCGGCTCTGCAGCTGGAAGCCCGTCCTCTGTGGGGCCAGCCTTCCCTGTCCTCCTTGGTCGGCGGGCTCCAGCCATTTCTCAGGTGCTTGTTGCCCTTCCTAGTTGCAGGTGGGCAGCGTTACAGTATCTTGCATTTTTATGTCAGCCTGGGGCCCCTTTCCTTTTAGCACCATATCTGTGAACGCTTATGCACTGACTGGCTTCCTTGTTCTCTTCCTGCCTGCTTCCCTGTATCCTCCCCTACTCGGCTTGGAGAGTTTGCTGCTCCTCCATCCATCCCAAGGGCCCTTCCTCAGTGATTCTTCCTGGGGGCGCCTCTTAGCTGGGACAGGCATGTGAAGCGCTCCCCACTGCGCTGGAATTCTGACTGCCAGTGTCTGCAAGGAAGGCTCTGACCTGCTGGACCCACCCCTGGAGGAGGACATGGCTTTAGTTCTCTGCATCCTCTTTGCTGGGGTGACATGAATGATTTCTGAGCAGACACAGGTTCAGCGTCCCCTGTGGAGCTGCTGGATGGTGGGCAAAGACGCCAGGTGAGAGCTGAGGGGCTCTAGGTTGTGGGTGCTTTAGGCCCTGGGTGTCAGAACATGCGTCTCGCCAGCCCCTTTTGCAGGGCTCGCTTTATGTTGACAGGAGCTGAAGGGGGACCCTGCTCTCCCTCCCTTGTCTAGTCTTTCCTGGCCTTTTTGTGTGGTGTCCAGTGACGCCTGGTTGCTGTGGGCACAGATTAGGCTGTGAGCTGTCTTGAGTTTCTGTGGTAGCTCCACTGCCCTGCCAAGGGTTTGCTTCGGTGTCCCCCATTTTTGCACCCCTGGATCCCAAAGGGACACAGTGGTCCCCTTGGCCCAGGAGGGCTACCTTAGCCCGAAGCTGTGCATCTTGAGCCACGTCTGAGACTGATGGGAAGCCAGTGGTTACAGGCCAGATCTTTAGGACCCGGTCTGAGAAAGCCCTTAGGAAGCCCAGTAGCACCCCCAGCCACTGTGCTCCCACACCTGCTGGGTGCTGCAGTGTGCTGAAGGCGGGCAGGGTCGTAGACTTGCGGGTGGGTGGGAGAGTTTTGGATGTGAGTGAGCCGTCATGCTTGGACCACATCTTCCCCTTGTTCTCAGTGGAGCCACTAAGCTTAAATCTGGTCACCTTTCTGTGTCCCTCTCTTATCCCTAACCAAGTCAGAGGCCGAGGGGCCATTCTTTGTGGCAAAAGCAAGGCTCCTTGTGCTCCCAAAGAGCCTTTTCTGTCTATCTGAGGGTGTCTTATCAGATCCTGAGTCCGGAGGGGTGCAGTTCTGTCCTGATGTGCACACCGGGCGGGGTGGAGGGGTGCGGGGGTGGTTACAGTCATGGCAGAGGATATAATGTCAAGAATAGTGGACTGGGAGGAGGCCTGGGTTTGAGGCCTGGCTTGGCCGTTTACTATATGACCTTGAGCAAGTCATTTAACCTCTCCGGGTCTCAGTTTTCATGATTGTAAAATGAAGGTGGTGACGTGGCAGGAAGAATAATGTCTTCCCCGAGATATCCGTGCTCCCCTAATCCCTGGAACCTGGTGAATATGTTACCTTCATGGCAAAGGGGACTTTGCAGATGTGATTAAAATTAGGCATGTTGAAATGGGAGGTTATCCCCTGGGCCCAGTGTAATCATATGGGTCCTTAAGGTGGACGGGGAAGGCAGATAATTCGCATCTCAGAGATGCCACCTGAGGACTCTGCCTGCCTTGGGGCTTTGAAGATGGAGAAAGTTGGCCGTGTTCCAAGGGATGCAGTGGCCTCTAGAAGCTGGGAACAGCTCTCAGTTTACAGCCAGCAAGGACATGAGGACCTCAGCCCCAGAGCTGCAAGAAACTGAATTCTGCTAATAGAATCTGCATGAGTGGGAAGCAGATTCTCCCTCAGAGCCCCTGAAAGGGAACATAGCCTACAGATACCTTGATTTTAGTCTGATGAAACCTATTCCAGACCTCTGACCTCTAAAACTGAAAATTATACATTTGTATTGTTCTAAACCACTAAGTTTGTGGTGATTTGTTACGACAGCAATAAGGTGACAAATGTATCATTCTCCTGGTGCTGTGAGGCTCTCAGAGGAGAGGCTGGCACCAGTGGCTGTATCCTCAACAGACTTGAGGTGAATTGCAATGTGAGGCATTTGCAGGAGGAAGGTGCCCCAAGGAGCGTGGGTGGTGTGTGTCGGGGGGTGGCGGGGCTCTCCCTTTGCCGCCTCTGCCCCTCCTCTGCTTGCTTCCTGCCTTAGGTGGTGTGAACCCTGCAGGCAAGTATCAACCCAGCCAGTGGCCCTGAAGTACAGCCCCTGCTCAGCTTCATCAGCCTGGGTGCACCATGAAAGCCTCCTTAGACCATGATTTTGGAGCTGGCTGCCTGTGGACCGTTGTGCATTCCTGCAGGGGCATTTCCAGAGGTCCGTTTCCAGGCTGGGCACGCCCCCACTCTTCCCACTTGGGCAGCTGCCTGACTCCCCAGCCTGTCTTGGGAAGGATCACCGGGGCCTCATCTTTGGCGCACCTTGAGCCTTTCTCCTGGCCATGACCCCCCTGTGAGGACTGTAGCTTTCCCAAGGCCCATACCACGTCCTGTTGCCTGGCCCCTTCCCCTGAGAGGTTGGGTGGGCCTGGAAGCCTTGTGGCTCTCTAGGGCCTCTGTGCCGTTCCATAAACTCTTCCTCTGTGGCTGAGGTTTCAAAGTCCCTGGGTCCTGGTACGGGGTCTCCTTTCCCTCCACCTGACAGAATCCCAGGGACAGGGATGTGGGGTCTGGACACATGCCAAGCCTGTGAGGAGGCATCTGTGCCTTGTCGGTTCTATGGAAAAAGTCCTGAGCTGATGCCTGTCACCTTTGTGACTGTTTCCAACAGCAGCCTGAACCCAAGCACCAGTGCTGCCTGTTTCATGATAGGCCTCAGCAGGCAGGACCAGCAGTGCTGGACCATTCCTGGGTTTGCAGATTGGGAGGCAGAGATAAACGTCTGGAGTTACGCTGGTGATTCCTGGCAAATATGCTACTGGGTTTTAGACGCTTCAGGATAGAGAATCAAAACCCGAAAATGGTAAAAAGTACCAGCAGAGAGGGAATGAGGGTAAGAGAACAGTTATTAACTACTAAATAAATTGGCATGGAAAAGAGTGGGGCAAAAGCCCATCCTGGGCTGGATTAAGAGCCAAAGTTTTCCCCTGGGCATTTCCTTCCCATTCTGCCTGACAAGAGGGGGAGAGTGGGCAGCAGGTAGGAGGACCCCTCATTTACACACCCTGCATAGATTGAGGGTGCAGGTCTATTCCTCAAGCCCCAGACCCTTGTGTGGGAGGGAGGCATTTACTTGGTGTTGGCAGCCTGCCTGCAGTCCAGCACTGGGCCACAAATGGATTCCTTCTCACTCTCCAGAGCAACTGTGTTCTCTGTCCCCGCCATTAATCCCAATCCCAACTCCCCCTGAATGCCCCCCACCCCTCAGACTCCCTAGTCAAAGTAAGGAGTGGGGGTAAGGGTGGAGTTGTCTTATAGTTATTTTCAAGATTTTGTAAAGCCAAATACAAATCGTGTTTTTGTCATCAACTATCTTAGTTGATTCGATAATACCGGTGCTACTGACTGAAGATCTGATCGGCAGTTACAGGCTGCAGTGTTAAAACTGGGGAAGGAATGAACACTTTGGTGGGCGCGGAATCCAAACAGGGTGGCCCTTTGCTTCCTTGAGTTTGGAAGCAACCCCAAGGCTCAGTGACCCAATAAATAATAATTTGCAATGTGGCTGGGACACAGACTTGGCATTTGTAGCGTTGCTGTGAGAGAGCCACTGTGGGCTGTGTGGTGAGCCTGGGCACCAAATGCCCCCGCTTCAGGGCTGGATGTAGCTGATAAAGACATTAGATCACTTTCCGCTCCTGTATTGTCACGAACCGAGGGATTTGATTGGAGCTCTGGCACGGCCTTCTCAAGTGCTAACAGACCACCGTCGCTTCATGAAAAAAGGCCCTCCATAGTGAAAAGCTGACAACCAGAGCCCCAGACTGTAACCTCTCTAAATAACAGCATCTTTAGCATCCAAGGCCTTGCTACTTTTTAAGTTTTAGTTTTAGATAATTCACAGACAATTTTAATAGAATACACAGAAAGATCCTGTCTACCTTTTACCGGCTTTTCCCCTCTGGGTAACATCTTGCATTTGAAACTATAGTACAGAATATGCCAGGATACTTATATATAATCAAGATAAAGAACATTTCCATCTCCACAAGGATTCTCTCCTATTGCCTTTTTACAATCACACCCACTTCCCTGCTGCCCCCTACTCCTCCCTAGCCCTTGGCAACCACTAATCTGTTTTCCATTCTTATCAACTCCTCTCTTAAAAAACCCCCAAAATCCAAACACCCTTATTTTCTCATAACCAGAAGGGCAGGGAGTCCAAAGTTAGGTCCTTGACCCCAAGGGACATGCTCTCCCTGTCGTAAGCGGGACACCAAAGCCCGCTCAGAACCGGGGCTCAGTGGAGAGGGGCGGTGAAGCCCAGGGCTCTGATATTAGCACGATTCCTGGTCTCCTCCACCAGGTGATCCTCAATCGCCTGCCATGAGTTCTGGAGGCCTAAGCAGGAATGTTGCCTTGCGTGATTTTAATTTCATCTTCCTGCTTATCTCAATAACACAATCCGCGCTTCAAACTCCAGTGAGAAGAAAACTGAAGTGGCCCCAGGAGGCTCTTATCACCACCCAGCACCGTGGGAGCCTGGGAAGATGGAGCCGAGCGAGTGTGCGGGTGGAGGGTGGGCGGGGACTACTTTCCCTTTAACCTGCTTCCGCGGCGGCCCCACCGGACTGTGTGAGCCCCTCAGGTGACGGCGCCCGAAGGTATCCCGTTGCTAGGGGCGTTACCAAGGAGGAGCCACGAGGAGGGGCTCTCTTCCGGGAGGAGGGCAGCTGGTAACCCGGAAGCGGTCGGCAGTGCGGCGCTGTTTAAAGATGGCGGCGGAGGAACCTCAGCAGCAGAAGCAGGAGCCGCTTGGCAGCGACTCGGAAGGTACCGACCGGGGGAGGGCCGTCCGGCCTGGGCTAGCGGGGGCGATGCTGGATGGCCGGTTCCCGAGGAGAGGCCACGGGTGGGGCGGCCGGTGGCGAAGCGCGCGGACGGCCCCTTCCTCCGCCGCCTCCCCCCCTCCCCCTCACAATGGAAGGAGCCTTGTCGCGACCCCCGGCCGGGCGGGCGGGCTGGCGGGCGAGCGAGCGGGGCGGGCCCACAGCCTCGGCTCTTCTCCCTCGCTCGCTCCCGGGGCGGGGCCTAGGCCGCCCCGCCCAGCGCCCAGCCCCCTCCGTGCCGGGGCCGGGCGCCAGGCTCCCGGGTCCCCAGCTCTCCCGCCCCGGTCCTTGCAGTCAGCCCCGGGCGTCCTCCGGGCCCGGCTGTCCGCCTTCTCCAGAGCAGCCCGAGCCCGGAGGGGCGTCGAATTACGCCGAGCTGCGGAGCACAAAGGACTGGGTGGGCCGCTGGGGATGCTGCGGGCGGCCCGGGGTTGTGAGCGGCCGCAGGTGTGTGCCCCTGAGGGCAGCAGCCTTCGTTTCCGGTAGAGCCCCCTCTTCTGGCTTTGCAGCCTCTTTCCGCCTGTCTAGGCATTGTTTTCTTAGACCCCTGAAGAGTTGGGCCTTTCAGAAAGATCCCACCCTCTTCTTTTCACCCCTGAGTTAGACGCGGGGACTGAGTAGGTCACTAGGGTGGGAGGGACAGCCCTGTTGCAGGGCAGCGTAGGGGATGGGTGGAGGCCCAGCTGAGGATCCGGGATGCTCAAGCTCCGAAGGATTGGCCTTAAAAATCATTCAGCACCCACCTCCCATTCTAATCGCACACTCGAGGGACTGAGCTTTCGGAGACCCAGCCCCCTAGAAGGGACTTGTTCAGGATCATGTAAGTTAAGAAGGAGCCAGGGCCAGGATTCAGATCTCCTGGCCCCTTACCAGTGGCTGCTCAGAGCGGGACCCACAGGGTGGACCTGCCCAACTCACTGATGAGTGTTTAACACTATGCCTCTAAGGTAGCACCTCCTCATGACACTTCAGTGAGGGGGGAAGGTGGTGGTATTAGTCCCTATTCACAGCTGAGGATAAGCCTCTGCGGTGAGGTAGCAGAGGAGGGCTATTGTGGTGAAGAGTGCAGGCTTTGAAATTAGACAAACCTGGGTTTGACCACAGGTCTTAGACCTTGGGCAGATTACTTCACCCGTCTGCATTTGTTTATCTGTAAAATGGGCACCATTAAGAATACCCAGGGCCTCCCTGGTGGCGCAGTGGTTGAGAGTCCGCCTGCCGATGCAGGGGATACGGGTTCGTGCCCCGGTCCGGGAGGATCCCATATGCCGCGGAGCGGCTGGGCCCGTGAGCCATGGCCGCTGAGCCTGCGCGTCCGGAGCCTGTGCTCCGCAACGAGAGAGGCCACAACAGTGAGAGGCCCGCATACCGCAAAAAAAAAAAAAAAAAAGAATACCCAGGATGGCAGGTGGAGGAAGGGTGTGATTGAGCAAAGTGCAGGCTCACAGGAAGCTCTCATCCAGCCCAAGACTCTGCCTCCTCATCTTTCTTTCCTCAAGAGACCCTGCCTGGCTCCAGAGCATTCCCGGGCTGCTGGGAAGTGATGTTAGAAAGCAGGGGAAAGGGTTTGTTAGAGCTTTAAGAGTGTACCTTGGGGCTGATCACCTTGGCCTCCTCACTTTAAAGATGAGAAAACTAAGGCCCAGGAAAGGAAAGGACTTTGTCAGGATCACACAGTTGGGGTGGAGCAGGGTGTGACGCAGGCTTCCAGATTCCAAGTCTGCTTTCCTCGCCTGCTCTTGTCCTCCGCCCAGCTGCCTGGAGTGGGGATAGCCAGGGCCCACTGTAATCCTTGGCCGTCTTCCTTCTTCCAGGTGTTAACTGTCTTGCCTACGATGAAGCCATCATGGCTCAGCAGGACCGAATTCAGCAAGAGGTGAGGGGCTGCGGCCAGCGGCCCTACTTTGGGGATGCATAGGGTGGACCTAAGGCCTATGTTTATCTCCACTTTGGAAGCCGTCTCCTCTCCAGGCTGAGCTGGGTACTAGATGCCTTTATGGGGCGGTGGTCACTGTGCCACTGGGCTCAGCAGCTCTCATTTAGGTGTTCGGGCTGATAGGTGTGGGTCACTCCGTTCACCTGGCAGAACATGATGGATTTCCTGCCCTCTGCAGATCGCTGTGCAGAACCCTCTGGTCTCAGAGCGGCTGGAGCTCTCTGTCCTCTACAAAGAGTATGCTGAGGATGACAGCATCTATCAACAGAAGATCAAGGTGGGAGCCTGGCTGAGGGGGCAGGGAGAGCTCTCGGGTAGGGACAGGGCAGGAGCGTGCCTGCTTTAGACCTGCTCCGTGCTGGGTCTGGCCACAGAGAGGGTGGGATGTTGGGGGAGCCCTCTGGTTCATAAGCATGCAGACTCTGGAACCACAAAGACCTCGATTCAGATCCTGACCACCACACAGCAGCTGTATCCTCAGCCACTCCTTCGATGTCTCTGAGCGTGGGGTCTCTGAGTTGTGCGGTCTTCATCTGTGAAATCAGGATGATGAAAGCATCTGCCTACAGGGTGGTTGTGAGGTTGAGGGAGATGATGCCTGTGGGGCCTGGTGCAGGCTGCGGGGAGCTGATGCTTTCAGTGCTTACAGTGGGGCTGAGAGGGCTGGGGCCGGCTGCGGGACGACGGTGGCAGCGGGGACACAGTCCTGCATCCTGCTTCCGGGATGTGTGGAGAGGTAGGCAGCATTGGGGAAAAGGGGCCTACAGACCTTTGTGCAAGGCCCTGCTGCATCACTTACAAACAGGTAAGTCCTTTAACCACTCACTTCCTTCTCTGTGAGCTGGGAGTTTGAAACGCGACAGTGAGTATGTGTAGACTGTCTAATCGGCACAGCCTAAGGGTTTAGTAAATTTTTTTTTTAAATTTTATTTACTTATTTATTTATTTTGGGCTGCGTTGGATCTTCATTGCTGCGCACGGGCTTTCTCTAGTTGCGGCGAGTGAGGGCTACTCTTCGTTGCGGTGCGCGGGCTTCTCACTGTGGTGGCTTCTCTTGTTGCGGAGTGTGGGCTCTAGGCGCGCGGACTTCAGTAGTTGTGGCACACGGGCTCAGTAGTTGTGGCTCGTGGGCTCTAGAGCGCAGGCTCAGTAGTTGTGGCGCACGGGTTTAGTTGCTCCGCGGCATGTGGGATCTTCCCGGACTGTGTCCCCTGCATTGGCAGGCGGATTCTTAACCACTGCACCACCAGGGAAGTCCCAGGTTTAGTAAATATTATTCCTCCCCACTCTCCCCCAAAGATCAGAGATGCTTAGAACCTTCCACCTGAAAGGAGGGACCTTTGGGGTTAGCCATTTCAGGGGCCAGTCAGGTAACCCAGGTGATTGAAGGTGGCCGGGTCAGGTGGTGAACAGCCACGCCACAGCTCGGGTCAGCCAGTAGCAGGCAGTGGAAGCTCATGGGGCGGATGGGAGTGTCCATGCCTGTCACTCCATCGGTGCTTCCAAGACAAGCCAGAGGTTATTTTGTGGTAAAATCTCCAGACTCCTAATAGTTGGCAGCTTATTCAGATTTAAAATGTGTGGGCCAAACAGTGCACACAGATCAGCTCTGTGTGGCCTGTGGTCCCCTCTGACCCCTTGCTCAGGGTGTTTATGGTTTACCCAAGAGGCCTGTAGAGAGAGGAAAGCACGGGCTCTGGGGCCTGGTAGACCTGGGTTTGAGTCCTGGCTTCACCCCTTCTGTGTGGTCTTGGGCAGCACCCTGGGAGGAGGAGGAGGAGGAGGAGAATGGGTATTATTAGCCCGTGGCAGAGGGCCTGGCAAAGAGTGAGCGCTCAGGTTGATTCTGGTAGCTGTTCTGGTAGCGGCAGTGATTTGGGCTCTTTGTACACATTTTGTCCCGTTCATTTAACATTTCTGAGTACATACTGTGGGCCAGGCACTGTTTTAGGTGCTGGAGATAGAGTGATGACTGCAGCTGTCAACTCCCGCCCTCAAGGTGATGGTTCATAGTGGAAAGGCGGCCATTAAATGAGGGGGAACCCTAATGTATGTCAGAGGTGGTAGGTGCTGTGGAGAAAAGTGACGCGGGACAAGGAGATCAGGAGTGGGAGGGTTTGCGGTTTTTTTTTTTTTTTAAATAAACTTATTTATTTATTTATTGCTGTGTTGGGTCTTTGTTGCTGTGCGCAGGCTTTCTCTAGTTGCTGCAAGTGGGGGCTACTCTTTGTTGCAGTACATTTGCTTCTCATTGCGGTGGCTTCTCGTTGCAGAGCATGGGCTCTAGGCACGTGGGCTTCAGTAGTTGTGGGCATGGGCTCAGTAGTTGTGGCTCGCGGGCGGGCTCATTTGCTCAGTGGCATGTGGGAGCTTCCCGGACCAGGGCTCGAACCCACGTCCCCTGCATTGGCAGGCGGATTCTTAAGCACTGCGCCACCAGGGAAGTCCCCGGGTTTGTAGTTTTAAGCATGGGGGTGTGTGAGTAATGAACTGAGAGGCAAGGGAGCAAGCTGGCGTGGCCGGCTGGGCAGAGCTGGGTGGGAGCCAGTGTGGCCGGAGCAGAGCGGGTAGGAGACACGGGGGTTGGAGCCGAGAAAGGACTTGGAGGGAGCTGAGTATTTAATGGGTTTCTCTGGTCGCTGGTGGCCTGGGTGGGGATAGACTGAGCAGTGAGGTGGAGGCAGGGAGACCTGTGCGGAGGCTTGTGCAATAAAACCGGCCAGAGATGGAGGGACGGCCAGGGCAGCTGAGTGGTCCAGGTGAGAAGCGGTTGGATGCGGGCACAGCCGAAAGGGTCTGCTGCTGGGTTGGATGGGGTGTGAGGGTGGAGTCGGCAGTGGCTGGGAGGTTTTGGCTCCGCAGCTGAAAGGTGGAGGGCGGGCAGTTGAGGGGAGGCCGGGAGGAGGTCAGGAGCCGCCTGTTGGCTGCGTTGGTCTGAGGCGGTGGAGGCGAGGCAGTTGGGTGTGAGTCAAAGTTGGAGTTGAGGGCCAAGAAGGGGGCGGGTGAAGAGTTACGTTTAAATCCCATGAGCCGTGAGGTCAGGAGAGCAAGTAGAGCTGACGCTGAAGCTGCCCCAGGTCTGAGCAGGTTGTGCTGTTCACATGGCAGGGGCTGTGGATGGCCTGTGGCGTGGTTGTCTTCTGGCAGGTGACACGTGGGCTCTTGAGGAAGGGTGCTCTGTGGTTTGGTGGCGGCCGTGACCGCCACAGGTTAGATGAGGAGGGGCAGCAGTGAGGTTGGAGGACATGGAGAGGATGGGCCCGGCAGCACGTGAAGGGAGGACGGAAGTGGGGCGGGTGCGTCACCGCACAGTGGATGCAGGTAGACGCTGCCGAGCGGCTGGTCTGGGGAGGATGGGTTCGACCTTAGGGCTTAGGAGGCCCTCCGTGACCTTCACTAGAGTAAAAGCCTGCTGGGATGGAGTTCACAGCAGAAGAGAAATGGCGACAGTGGGCACAGATGGCTTCACTAGAAGCCCTACAGGAAAGCAGAGAAATTGGGTGGTAGCTGGAAAGGAATTCACGGGAAGCAGAGCGTTTTTTTCGAAGGGAGAACTGGTCTTGGGTTTATATGCTGATGGGTCTAAACGGGTCGGGAGAGAGAAGTTGATGATGCGGGAGGAGAGGGGAGACTTCCTGGAACAGTGACCTGAATCCAAGAGAGGGAGGCTCTGGTGGCCGCCTCAGACCCTCCGAGGATAGAGAGAGAGGCCGTGGGTGGGTGTGCTGCGGGGGCCTAGGGGCCTCAGTCGCAGAGGAAGCAGGGTCATTGGGAAGGTGACTGGGGGGCGCTTCAGGAGAACGGAGAAGGTATGAGATAGGAGGAGGGGAGCGGCCCAGGCCAGGGGAGTGAGGCCTGCTTGCCAGACAGCACTGAGGGCCAGACACACCCATCCCCCCCACCCCCCCCACCCCGCTCATAGCGGAGGTTCAGCAGGCGGAAGAAGTTCCATTGAGCTGCAGAGGGAACTGGAAAAGAGCAAACCAGGCCCTGTGAGCGGGCAGGGTGGAGACTAGACAGGGCGGGCGAGGGAGGCCGTTTCCCGCCCTGGGGCTGTGTGGTAGGGGCCTCAGGTGTGGCAATATGCCCCATACCCTAACTTGTTTGCCCTAGAGCTCTCAGGGTTTGAAAGGCTGTTCACTGGAAAAGCTGTGTCGGTCAGGGACCCATTCTCTTGCCTGTTTTTATGAAACAGCAGCCCTTCGGGCCCAGCAGAGTGGCATACGCATTGGCTGGTGACCACTTCGGCGACCCGTGCACCCAATGTGTCCATAACTCAGTTTCCTGAGGCTTTGGGGGCTCCTGGCAGTGGGTTGCTAAGTGAGCCCCCACCCCAGAGTCAGCAGGCAAGGCTGCCAGGTGGCTGCTTGGAGCTCAGTTGCCACCCGCTCTGGTGTGACCTTTCTTGGGGGGGTTTCCTTGGCCCGCCATGGTTCTGGCCTGATGTTGACGGGCACGGGGTGGGCTGGGGGCTGCCTCTCCGCAGGACCTCCACAAAAAGTACTCATACATCCGCAAGACCAGGCCTGATGGAAACTGCTTCTATCGAGCTTTCGGATTCTCCCACTTGGAGGCATTGCTGGATGACAGCAAGGAATTGCAGCGGTGAGGAGGGTGGCCACTTGGGCACAATGGAAGCAGGTAGGGGAAGGAGGGTTCCATGAAGGGCTTGTGGGCCCCCTCCTCCCTCTTGATGACTGGGAGGTGTGGTTCCACCTGAGGCCCAATGACGGGCTGGGCCTCTGCTTGGGGCTTCCGTCAGTGGCCAGTCCCCCACCCCAGGGCTGGTGTCTCTGGGCCCCTGCTCTGCTGGCCTAGGAGCTCATGCCAGCCTCTTTTTCCCTTCCATCCACAGGTTCAAGGCCGTGTCCGCCAAGAGCAAAGAGGACCTGGTGTCCCAGGGCTTCACTGAGTTCACAATTGAGGATTTCCATAACACGGTGAGCCCAGCCACCCGGTCACCCGGTCAGCCAGAGTGGAGGTGGGGGTGGCCTGGCTGTGGCAGGGTTGACCCATCTCCTCCCTCATCTTGCCCTCTGTCCCCCTCGGGTGGCAGTTCATGGACCTGATCGAGCAGGTGGAGAAGCAGACCTCAGTGGCCGACCTGCTGGCCTCCTTCAACGACCAGAGCACCTCAGACTACCTGGTGGTCTACCTGCGGCTGCTCACCTCGGGCTACCTGCAGCGCGAGAGCAAGTTCTTTGAGCACTTCATCGAGGGTGGCCGGACCGTCAAGGAGTTCTGCCAGCAGGTGCTGCCCCCTCCCTACTCCTCAGACTCGGGTGCCTTGGGTGGGGAGCCCCGGGCCGGGGAAGGGGGCGGGGGAGAGGTCCCGAGATGCGGGCCCTGAGCCGCCCCTGTGCCTCAGGAGGTGGAGCCCATGTGCAAGGAGAGCGACCACATCCACATCATCGCTCTGGCCCAGGCGCTCAGCGTCTCCATCCAGGTGGAGTACATGGACCGCGGCGAGGGCGGCACCACCAACCCCCACGTCTTCCCCGAGGGCTCTGAGCCCAAGGTGTACCTTCTCTACCGGCCTGGACACTACGATATCCTCTACAAATAGGGCCGGCCCCGGCCTGCCGCTGCCCTGCCTGCCCTCCCCTCTGCCAGGCGCTAGACATGTACAGAGGTTTTTTTGTGGTTGTAAATGGTCATACTTCACTCCCCCACCCCCTTCCCTGTCATACGACCTTCCGTGTTTTATTAAAGGGGACGCTGGTGGTGAGCCACGTGTGTGCGTGTCCCTGCTCTGCTGCTGCCCACCTGGCTGCTCTGTGTCTGGCTGCCCCCCTTCCCCTCAGGTGGGTTCCTCTCAGCCTTCCACCTGTCCACCCCCAAGCTTCCCCGCCAGGAGCAGTTTTGAGGGGGCTAGGCCTCTTGGGGAGCCCTCCTGCTTACTGGGGTTCTGATTCCTTCCCTTCAGGCCTCCGCCCCTTCCCTCTTTAGCTGGCCAGGGGCTTCCATGGGGATGTGGAAGTTCCTCAGAGACTAGCCCAGGGACCCAGGACCACCAAAGCTTCAAGCTGCTCCCTCATAGGCCCCGCCTCCACCCTGCTGTCCTGGCCAGGGCCTGGGTTGCCTGCCCTCCATCAGGGGTCTGCCTGGTGGAGGAGTCCCGGGTGGAGAGGGCCGGCGTGATGGTGGGGCCTGGCTCAGCGCAGGTGGAGGAGCGGGGGCACCCCAGAGCACCCCAGGTGGTGCCAACCAGGTGGGGGAGGGGCAGTCCTCAAGCCTGTGCTTGGTCCTCCATGCCCAGGCCTAGTGGGGCTTGCCAGGCCACCATTCTCTTCCCACCCCTCCCCTCGGCCTGCTGCCTGTGCCTGCTTTGCACCCCCACTGCTTGGGCCGCGGTGTCTGCATCGCCTTCCTTTTTGCCTTCACCTCTTCTCTTCCCTCCGGCACATGTGGGGTCTCGGCCCCCAGGCTGTGAGCTCCTTGGGGGCAGGCCCTCAATAAACGTGAAGTGCTGCTGCCCACTCCTGCTGTCCGGCCCGTGCCTCCACCTGCCTGGCTCACCGAGAGCTCTCGCCAGCCCCTTTAAGCCAAAGCACCTGTCCATACCTGGGCTGCTTCCCTCACCCGTCCCCAGCCAGGACTGGGACAGTAGGAGCTGCAACAGTAGTGGTCTTTATTAGAATAGAGGCTGCTGAGGGGGCGGGGGTGGAGGGAAAGAACAGGGTGGCCAAGCCAGGCCCTGCTGCAGGCTTCCGCGATTTCTTAGAGCTGGGAGCGCGGTCCGGTAGGCCCAGACGAGTCTGTGGGCAAAGCCAGTAGGTCAGAGCATGTGGGCCGTGGGCCTCCCCTAGCTTCCCAGGCTTGCCTCCCTGGCTTCCCTGCGTGGGGGTGAGCGGAGCGCGGGGTGAGCGGGTGTGTTAGTGGGCACGAGGTTAGTGGGCAGCCACACGGAGGGCCAGGCCCTGCTTACCAGTCCTGGTCAGGGTAGGCGGCAGGCTGCCATCACGCTGGAAGGCAGAGGACAGTGAGAGCCCGCCCGGGGTGGATGGGGGCGGGGCAGGGGCTGGCCGGGGCGCGCACCACGGGGTACGTACCGACGGGGAAGTAGTGGGGGAGGCGTTGCCGGTAGATGTTTTCGTCCTTCTCCAGGAACACGCATATGATCAGCCGGTCCACCTGCGTCAGGGCCTGTTCAGCCTGGGGGGAAACCACCCACACCCCGGCTCCCCGGCTCCCCGGTCTTAACGCCGCCCGCCCCAGCAGGTTTGCACCTGCCTCGCCCTTGGGGCGCTCTTCGACCTGAGTTTAGAGCTCAGGCTGCAGAAGGGGCTCATGGTGTGGTGTGCTATTGCCTTCTCGCACTACCCTGCGCCCTGGTTGCCGGGGAGGAAACAGCCCCGAGGAAAGGAGAGGGGACGCAGAGAGCAATGGCAAGGCCTGAACCCCATGTGCCCAGCGCTCTGTACGTGGCTGGTGGGGCTGGTCAGCGGGGCCGGGGTGCGCCCCGCCACCCACCCCGGTCTGGTCCTCTTGGCTGGACCCAGGCCTCACCTTGTCCTTGTGCTGCTCCAGCCACTCGCGCAACGTGGTCAGCACAACCTCGGCCGCCGCCTCGTTGGGGTAGCCTGCGGGCCGGACCCGGTGGGGCGGGAGTGAGTCCCAAGCTCCCACCCGTCCCTCGCCGCTTCGCCTGGGCTCCCACCCACCCCCGACCGGGCCCCTCCCCCTTCCCCGCCCTCCCTGGCCCCTCCCTGCGTCTGGGCCCACCCGCTGCCCACCCGCGCCCTTCCTCCTCTAGACCCCACTCACCAAACACTCCTGTGGAGATACAGGGGAACGCCTGGGGTGGGGGGGTGAGAAGGGATTGGGGACCGCGTCACTCTCCGCTCCGCCTCCCGCCAGGCCGTGCCCCGCCCCCGGCTTCACGTCGCCCCCCCCACCACCACCCCGCCGCCGCCTGGCGCCCCTCACCACCGAGCGGAGCCGGTGCTCTAGCAGCAGGTCAAGGCTGCTCAAGTAGCAGCTGCGGAGCTCGGCAGCCTGGCTGGCGCTGGGCTCTCCGTGGGCGATGGGTCCCACCGTGTGGATGACATCTGTGGGAGGCGACGAGATCAGACCGGCCGGGGGCTCCGTGCGGTCCTCGGCTTTCCCTCCTGCCGGCCTGGGCCCTGGAGCGGACAGGAAACAAGCCCTCTCCTCCCCAGGTTCTGAGGCTCCCCGGGGGAGGACCCCACCCAGGTCGGCACGCAGGTGTACCCTCGAGCCTCAGTTCACGCCTCCACAGGCACAGGCAGGCCCACGCTGGGCCCTTCCCCACATCTGTAGGCACCCGGCTGAGGCAATGGGGCGTTGCCTCCTTAGCTCTTACCCTCCCTTCAAGTCCTGGCCCCTCCCCAGCCTCCACGCATCCCCTCCCGCCACCGGCTTCCTGGAGAAGGCGAGGGGGGGCCAGGTCCTGGCACTTCAGAAGGGCCCCGGAGGAGGCCTCCAGCAATTCTGTGTGTGGGGGGGTGCACCCCTAATCCCCAGTTACAGCACTCACACAGGCGCCCTGTCTGCGCCCCACCGGGGTGGGAGTGTCGGGGACTCACACTTGGCCGGCAGCCGGTAGCCGCAGGTGATCTTGGCCTTGCCGGTCTCGCAGCTCTGAAGGGTCCTGCACTCGTCGGTGAGGAGGGGTCCGGCGGCCCGGTGGATGCAGCCGTCCACTGCAGGGGACGGGGCAGTGAGCCTTGGGGTTCCCTGCCGCACGCCTGAGCCCGTTTTACAGAGAAGGCCGAGGCCCACAGGCCGAATACTCCCGATCCCCTGGCTGTGCTGGGACTCACAGGGCACCTCGCCTTTCTCCCGCGGCCTCCAGACGCTCCCTCACCCCCTACCCCCACCCCTGGTCCCACACTTGTTTCACGTCTAGGGAAATCGAGGCGGAGACAGGGGCCAAAGCGGGCCCCGGCGGGAGCCGGCGCAGACCGGCCGGCAGGGGGCGCGCCCGGCCCGCCCTGCTCTTTCCTGGGCTTTTGGCAGGGACGCGGGAGGGGTTGGGGTCTCTCCGGGCCGAGGTGGCTCCGGGAGGCAGGGTCCGGGACAGCAGGAACCGCAGCCCGAGCCGGGCTAGGGGTAAGTCCGCCCTCCCGGCTCCGGCCCGGACGCGCCGCGGAGCCCGCTACCAGTCGCCGTCTCCGCGCCAGGAGCCCAGAGTCCCAAGGTCGACCTCTCAAGGCGAGGCCCCTCGGACCTACTTTACAAACTCTAAGACCCACTTTACAGACGCGGAAACTGAGGCCACCTAGTTACAAGAGTCAGATCCGATCCCGGCCTTGAGCTAGGTCTTCCAGCTTCTTCCCTGCGCCACGCAGGGAAGGTGATCCGGGCCGCGCAGGTGTCTCCGGGAGTGCACCTCAGCTCGTTAACGAGCCGCCTCGTTAGTGCATCCGGCTTAATTGGGACCGGGCCTGCGCTTATTTATCCGAGGGCGGCTCTGGTGCTTCGCTAGCGACCTTGGGGACCTGGACCCAGATAAACAACTTGGGCACAGGCGGAAGAGACTCTTCTCCTGTCCGACCTCGCTCCCTCCCGCGGCGCCGAGGGACAGGCGGGGTTCGGCCTTGCCCCTCATTGGCTGCCGCACCTTGTTAAGCCCTTTCCCCGCTCTCAGATCGTCCACTGCCTCATCTGAAAATTAGGCACAGTGACCGCGCCGCCCCCCGCCCCCCCACCCCGGCCTCAGGGGAGGCGTTAACATCCTGGTCAGGAGAACATGACCCACCTCTGGCAGGTCCCCAGCTCAGATTGCACCCTAGGCCTGTGCCAGGCTTCTTGGACACAGAGCTCGATGCTCTGCAGCAGGAAAGGACTATAATTTCCTCATTTTACAGATGCGCAAACCGAGGCCCTAGCTCCTTCATCACAGCCCCACCCTCAACATCTTGGCACAGGACCAGGGACACCAACTGGACCACTCCCTTTTCTTCTGTTTTCTTTTATGCCCTGTGAGCCCAATTAAACCTAATTTTGCGACTTCACTCATGGATGGCACCAGGCGATTTCCCAGGGCATCCAAGGAGTGGGGGTGGGCAGGTGGGGTAGAGGAGTTGGGGGAACCCGGGGACGGAATCTGGGACTGGGTCCCCCGTCTCCTCCTCTTGGGCAGGGATGAGGATGGCGGCACCCAATGGGAGGGGGCAGAGAGTGGGGCCCTGGGCTGTGTGTCCAAGGCGGGGCACAGTGGGTGTACAGCGTCCACGTGCAGTGTGTCTGTTCCGGGTGGGGGTGCCAGGCGACCCACCCAGCAAGGTGTGCCACAGCAGGGGCTGTGGAGCTGTGCAGCCTGGGTTCAGATGCCAGCTCTGCCGGTCACATTTGTGTGACGCAGGGCACTTAACCTCTCTGGACCTCGATTGCCCCATCTGTAAAATGGGATAATAGTAGTACCCACCTCATAGGAGTATTGGAAGGATTAAGTTAATTCCTGTAACGTGCTTAAGGCATGAGTGAAGGCGACGCCAGTGTTGTCTATTACTAAGTCAGTGAGACTATATGGGCGGGTGCCCAACGTGTATACCAGGGAGCGGGGCGGGAGGTAGCGTCCAGGGCATACAGGGTTAGCACAGGGACCTGCCGGAGCCGGCTCACCTGGGGACCTCCCAGCCCTGCCCCAGTGGTCTCATCCACTTGGCACCTGGTTGCCTGCCATCTCCCCGTGCTGTCCACCCTGCAGGCGACCTTGGCCCACTGTGGGGGCCGTGTGGAAGTGGCGCTCAGCGAGATCTGTGTTTGAGGGACTTATTTTTTCCTGCAGAAGCGGACAGGCCTGCAGCCAAGCCTTTGGGGCTGACCTGGGGGCATGAGGGGGTAGGAGGAGGGAGGAATTGGCGCTGGCAGAGCCCTCGGGCTGGAGTCCCCCGAGCAGCATGCAGAACAGGGCCGGGGCCGTGTGCAGGTGCCCAGGGAGCAGTTCTCCCAAAGCAGAGCTGAGGCACAGGCCCGGGGTTCCACCCCTGCTCACCCTTCCCCAAGAAGCCAGCGCCCAGACTGGCCCTGGACTCAGGGTTTCAGCAGCCAGGCCCCCTCCTGCCCTGGCTCCCTGTCCACACAGCAGCCTGTGGCTCTCCCATCCTTGAGTGCCAGAGGAGGCTCCCAGCCCAAAGGGCTGCCCCTTCCCATGTCTCCCACCATGACCTGCACCTCCCCTGGCTCTGACCCCCAGGCCCGGTCCCAGCTCTTCCTTGGGCTAAGCTGAGCCCTGGAGACCGGAAGGAGGAGGTTTCCTGGGGTCCCATCCAAAGACAATGTCCTTCCTCCCAACTCCCTACCTGACCCTGGGGCAGCTGGCCCTTGGGCCTGCCTGGTTAGGGGGTGCCCCAGTTCATACCAATTGACCCTCGGTCCTCTCCCTGGTCAGCCACATCCAAAAACCCTCTAAAGCAACTATACTCCAAAAAAATTAAAAGAAACAAAAACAAAAATCCCTCAAAGCTCCAACTTGACCCCCACGTCACTCCGAGTCAGCAGAAAACCTGGGGTCTCTCGTGGGGAGACTGAGCCCACACGGGTGGTAGGGCCTTCCTCAGATGTCCCTCCACTAAGGTCAAGGCTGAACCCTTCCTCTCCCGGAAGATGGCCCTAAGGCCACTCTGCCTCCCCCCTCAGCCTCCCCCTCGCTCCTCCATCTTTAAGGTCCTAGGTCTGGCTCCTTAATTTCCGCATCAACAGCTTCTTTTTTTTTTTTTATAAATTAAAAAAATATATATTTATTTTGGGCTTCCCTGGTGGCGCAGTGGTTGGGAGTCCTCCTGCTGATGCAGGGGACGCGGGTTCGTGCCCCGGTCCGGGAAGATCCCACATGCCACGGAGCAGCTGGGCCCGTGAGCCATGGCCGCTGAGCCTGCAGGTCTGGAGCCTGTGCTCCACAATGGGAGAGGCCACAGCAGTGAGAGGCCCGCGTACCGCAAAAAAAAAAAAAAAAAAAAAAAAAAAAATTATTTATTTTTATTTTTGTCTGCCTTGGGTCTTTGTTGCTGCACGCAGGCTTTTCTCTAGTTGCGGCGAGTGGGGGCTACTCTTCGTTGCAGTTCATGGGCTTCTCGTTGGGTGGCTTCTCTTGTTGCTGAGCATGGGCTCTAGGCCCATGGGCTTCAGTAGTTGTGGCCCTCGGGTTCAGTAGTTGTGGCTTGTGGGCTCTAGAGCGCAGGCTCAGTAGTTGTGGCGCACGGGCTTAGTTGCTCCGTGGCATGTGGGATCTTCCCGGACCAGGGCTTGAACCCGTTTCCCCTGCACTGGCAGGTGGATTCTTTTTTTTTTTCTGCGGTACGCGGGCCTCTCACTGCTGTGGCCTCTCCCGTTGCGGAGCACAGGCTCCGGACGCACAGGCTCAGTGGCCATGGCCCACGGGCCCAGCCACTCCGCGGCACGTGGGATCCTCCTGGACCGGGTCACAAACCCGCGTCCCCCGCATCGGCAGGCGGACTCTCAACCACTGCGCCACCAGGGAAGTCCCTCTACAGTTACTTGGTGAGCAAGGCGCTGAGCCATGTACATCCACTGTCTTATTTGGGCCTCACAGCCTGGCTGTGCTATTATTTTTCCTGCTTTAGAGAAGAAGAAATTGAGGCACAGAGAGGGTGAGAGACTTGCCCAAGGTGACACAGCTGGACTGCTCTACTTCCTCTAGGACCATGAAAGGACCTGTCTCTCCGTTCCCATCCTGAGCCTCCCTCCCACCCTGGCTGTCTGTCTACTGTTTGCCCTCCTCACCCAAACACTTTGGGAAGACGTTTTGTCTACGGCTGCTGTCTCCTCACTGCTGGCCCCTGCAGCCTGTCTCCTGTCCCCTCCCCACATCTACATATCCCCCTCCTAACAGAGGGACTGCTTTGGGGACCTTTGGTTGCTGAGTGGTCTGGGGCCACTCTTCTTGCACGACTTGTTCAGCTGCACCCACAGGCTGACCACTAACTGTCTCCATCCGATCCAGCAAGGCTGCCTTGGAGACCTGCTCTCCCCGTCCTCCATCCTCCGGCCTCCCTGATCTCTTCTGTCTGGGGGCCCTGTCTGCCCTCTCTCTGTTCCAGCCCTGACTCTCCACCCTGGTCCAGGCACACCCCCCAGAGAAGCCAGCCGCCCCTGCTTGGAAGCCCACCCCAGCCTCCTGTCATTGGTGTGGCCTCCACAGCCCTGCACTGAGACTTCAGGAGCATCAGCTCAGACTCAGCCCCTGCCTCGCAAGTCCAGGGCCGGGAAGGCGCTGGGAGAGGGCAGGGCCAGGAGCAAGGCCCTCCTCAGAGCCAGTGGAGGTGAAGCAGACAGGCTCCCATGGGGGCCATTTGCCAAGGCGCTTAGGATATTTTGGCCGCTATTTAGAGTGCTGTAATATTCATGAAGGGAAGATTAGATATTTAAATTTATTCAGCAATAAATGCATCTCAGTGGGGGAGCATTCCTCATGCTAAACAAACAAGCGAGCAGGGGCTAATTAATTATTTACAGGAACACAAGGAGGCCTGTGGCCTGGGGGAGAGGAGGGCAGCTGTGCCCCTGACAGAGGGCAGGAGACCCTGGCTGGCCCTGGGCCTACCCCTCCATCTCCCCCGCATTCCCCTCCACTGTCCTGTGGGTCTGGCCCCCCTGCTCGCCTCCTTCTGGGATTTCTCTTTCCAGAAATCCTGCCCACAAGCTTGCTAGTAGCTTTGGGCCAGTCACTTAACCTCTCTGAGCCTCAGAACGTTTGTGGGGATGACTGAGGTTTGCTGAGAGGTGGCCTGGCCGGGGGGTGGTGGGAGACTAAAGGCCAGAATGATGAAGCAACTCGTCCAGTATCTCAGTTACAGGAGAGGAGAGGCTCAGAGTCACTTCCCCAGCCTCCATCTCACAGGAACAGGGACAAAAGCTTATGGAGGCAAAGCCACTCTCAGCCAGGTGGGGGTTGTAAGGCCTTGCCTGGGCAGCCCCCAGCCCTGCCCTGTGGGCTCCTGTGGGTCCCCAGGGTAGCGGAGGGAGAGGATGGGCCTGGGCAGTGCCCGCCAAGGGTGCCAAGTCTCAGAGCCTCTGAAAGGAGCTCTCTGGGGCTGTATGGGCCACGGTTCTTGGTAGCAGAGCAGACCTGGCCCTGAGAGACCCAAGGCCTCTTCCCCCCAGCTCTCCTACTCCTCCGCCGGGTCCCTTCACCTCCCTGCGCCTCAGTTTCATCTGTACAAGCTCAGTAACAGCACCTCCCTCTGCATTTGGTGTGAGCGTTCAGTGCGAGATGGTACCAAAGGGCCCTGCACGTTATCACATGTCGCCCCATTTTACAGATGGGGAGACTGAGGCACAGCCACAGACTCCGTAGGCAGAAGACTCCTCTGTCCCTCATGCTCTTGGGGTCCCCTTTGCCCAAGGGATGGGACACACTGCAAGGTGGAAATGTCACCCAGAAAACCCTGGCAGAGAGAGGGCTGGGGAGGCAGAGGGGTGAACTTGAGGCCCACGGGGCCAGGGGAGGGGTGCACCTCTCGAGCCCGGGAAGGCACCTGGGTCTGGGCCCTCGGGACCACCTCCCACTTAGACGTCTCACCCCGCAGGCCCCAGGGGCTGGGCACCCGGCCTGAGAGCCCTCCCGCCCCAACCACGCTGGTGCAGCCAGCAGCTGCCGCCCAACCCAGCCAGCTGCACAAACGCCGAATGCCAGGGCTGAAAGGGGGCAGAAGCCTGAGCCGCTGCACCCCCAGGCCCCTAACCTGCAGGGGGCAGGCCCAGCCATAAAGCCTGGCCAAGTGACCCAGCCCAGGGCCTCGGGCCCCCTTCTCTCTGGCCCCTCCTACCCTCTTCATCTCTGGCCTCCATTTTCCTCCCAGGCCCAGGCCGAGACTTGGGATCCTCAGCCCCACACGATACCCCATTGCCAGAACTGCCTCGGCCTCTGCCTACACCCTCCTGGTCACTCATTCAGTCAGCAAACCCGTGCCAGCCCCTGCTCTGTGCTAGCCTTGGGCTCAGCCCACTGTGGGGGGCGGGATGCAGAGCCCACCCTCGCCAGGACCCACCCTCAAGGGGCCGAGGCGGGTGGGTGCCCCAGGGAGAAAATGGATGAACGACAGTTCGCGATGCGATCTGAAATTCATTATGGGGTGAGATCAGCTCCTTAAATGGGGATTTGAAAACATTAGGGCTTCATTATGTACACAACGGCAGCACCTCATTCATCATGCAAAAATCACTCCCGTTATTAAAAATCCCCCTGGCAGCTGCAGGCAGGGGCTTGGAGGCATCTTGCCCGCTGGGGGCGGGGCACGGGCCCCAGAGGCTGAAGCTGGAGTCCCTGCCCTTCTCTCTCCCACCCAGGGAGGGCTGGATGAGGGGTGGGGGTGGGGAGCGCGGTTCAGCTCCAGGGACTTGGTGCCTCAGTTTCCTCATCTGCAAAATGGAGATGCTAACGGTACGTGGGTCCCATAGTGCTGTGACGGGGCTGAGATTCTGCAGGGAGAGCTCAGCAAGGCCCTGGCATCTGGGCAGGGAGCACTCCATACGTCTGGCAGCTGTTAGAGCTCCTCCTCCTCCTCCTCAGCTGGGGCCTTTACTTGGGGGACCGTGTCACTCCCCTGCTCATGAAACCTCCCATGGCTCCCACAAGTCCATGAAATAAAATCATCAACGCTGAGCAAGGCTGGGGCTCCGGACCCGCCAGGCGCCAGGCCCTGGGCGAGGGAGGCGAAGTGCGGCTCTAATATCACCGCGGTGAAACAGCAGAAGGGAACAGACTCCAGAGCCAGAGGAGAGGGAAGGGAGATGGGCAGGCATGGGTGCGGTTCAGGGTTGGGAAGGTGCCTCTGAGGAGGTGGCATCTGAGCAGAGCCCTGAGTGATGAGAAGAAAGGCTTTGGGGAGGTCAGGGGAGGAGGGGTCCAGGCAGAGAGCTCAGCAGGGCAACAGGGGGAGAGGTGGGAGGGCAGGGCTGCATCCGCAGCACCCATCGCAGTGGGAAGGTGCCAGCGGGGCAGGAGCGTGGTCTGAGAGGGCCCCTGGGGCCCTTTGCTGTGCCCTCATCCAGGAATGCCCTTCCCCTCTCTGCTGCGGCACGGCCCCCTGCCCCAGGCAACTTCTGGTCACACCCGCCCCATGCACCCACCCGCCGCAGCCTGGCACGGAGCCGTGCTCAGGATTGGCTGGTCAGGTCCACACAGCCTGGCCTGGAGAGGGCCACGGGGGCCCCCTGTCTGCCTGCTGTGCCAGGCCCCAGCCAATAGGGGCAGAGCCAGGAAGCAATCACAGGTCAGCGGCGCTGGGCGATGGAGATAGTGCCAAGTGGAGGTGCGCTGGATGGCAAGTGAGCTGGGCAGAAGTCGAGGCCTGAATCCTGAGGGTGAGTGAGCAGGAGAGAGCGAGAGGTGGAGAGAGTGCACGTGCTGGAGAAGCCGCGTGGAGGAGCGAGACAGAGAGATGGGGCGAGAGTGAGACGGCAGGAGACAGACCGAGTGGGGGCGAGAGAGACTCAGACGGAGACAGAGAGAGGAAAGAGGGTGCGCCCCGCCCCCCGGACTCATGGGTCCCTGTGTGGAGAGAGGAGAGGCTGGGCCCCGGGTGGCAGGTTCTGCCCCGAGCCATGTGCCTGCATGGTGGGTGGGGGAGGGATGCACCCAGATACCTGGGCTGGGGGGAGGCGCCCCTGGGCATGGCCGGGGCCACCACCGGCCCCACTGAGCACCTACTGTTTTCCAGGAGGTGGACAGACAGACGCCCTGTGCATGCCCCTTAGTGGGGGAGTCTGATGGGGAGCAGTTGGTACTTAATCACACAAACAAGAGTCTGATTTTCAAGGGTGACAGAATACTGGCCCAAGAGGGGCAGTGTCTGCTGTGTCCCAGTGCCTGCTGTGTTCCAGCACTGAGGACAGTGCCAGGAACGTGGCAGCCCCTCAGTAAATAGAGCAGTGTGTGTGTGTGTGTGTGTGTGTGTTGGGGGGCTGCTGGTGGGAGGGGCTGCCCTGACATGGAGATAACTAGGTGGGAAGGTATGGTGGGCGGGCACTGGAGTAGCATGTGCAAAGGCCCTGTGCCAGGAGAGGGCTATGCCGGGAGCCGAGCCACCTCTGGCTTCTCCCTGGTGTGAGATGCCTGGGACCCTGCAGTGTAAGGGACACACACATGGACTTGCAGTGTGAGCACAGGGAGGCGGGCGTGCAGAGCCGATAAGCAGGAGGGCAGGGTGGCTGCACCCTCACAGGCCTGCAGGTTTGGGTGGGCCCGCTGACCTCCAGAAGGGAGGGTCCTTGGCAGTGGCTGTGTGTGGACGGGGCTCCATCCTGCCCGGCTCCTGCCGGGGACCTGCCTGACCCCAGCCGCCCACCCCTTGGGCTGGCCCCCGGAGCTCTGGACAGGCGGGAGCAGAGATGGCCGCTGCAAGCAGAGGAAGGCGGCCCTGAATTAATCTGTCACTAAAGCTTGGCCGTGGCAGGCGCAGTCATGATTTAGATGAATAATTGAAACGCTCCGATACATTTATTATCCCTTTAGTGAGAAAGTGGCAGAGAAAGACGAGGGGTAATTGAAAAAGAGTGCACAAATCTCCACCAGAAGGCTGGCTCCTTATCGCCGAGTAAACATTTCAGTCCTCATAAACAGGAGAGACACGCGTCAGGGCCCTGTCGATTCCCATCCTGATTTAGGGCCCGCCTCCCTTCCTACCATACAATAGGAGAGTGTTTGTTCACAAAAATTTTTTATCGAGCCAGTAAAAGGCTCTCCAGGAAGGAGGCGGGAGCAGGAGTGGGCCTGGCAGTCACCAGGCCTGAGGGTCTGGCTGGGTAGCTGCCCCAGCCCGGTCAGGTCTCCCCACCGCAGACACTGGGCTCTCTACCTGGTGGGCCTCTCCATCCCTCTGTACCTGACGAACTCCTATGCAGTCTTCGGGGCCCAAGTCAAATACCCCCTCTGTTGGGAAGACTTCTACCAAAATGGATCTCTTTGAGGGCAGGGTCCTGTGTCCCAGGGTTTGACACAGGTGTCCTCCCCGGCTACATATACACACACACTCAGAAAGAGTGCTGGGAAGGAATGGGGAGTGGGGGGCCTTCACTGTGTTATCAGACCACCTACCTTGGCCTCAGGGCCTGGTGGGTGCCCAACCCCAGTGAGGCAGGCCCAGGGGCCCTGGACCCTGAGGTTTAGGGTGACAGAAGACTCCCCTACATACTTGCTGTAAACACTGCGGTTCCCTGCACCAAAGCCCTGCAGGCCAGCCTCAGCCCCCCTTTTAAGAGCTCCTTTCTGAACTTTCTGAACTGCCCTCCCCCAACAGGACTGTATGAGAAGCCCGGGGCAGGCTGCTAGTCCCCAGCTCCTAGGGCACACCCAGCACACAGGGGTGCAACTAACCACCCCATAAAGGCTGATCTAGGGGCTTGGAATCCCCTGAACCCTGTTCCTGGGGAGAGTATGTTCTAGTGGGGAGAAAGGCAATAAAAATAAACATAAAACACAAGCATGTTGAAAGGGCATCCATGCTCTGGGAACAGGCACAGGACAGGGTAGAGGATCAGCATGGAGGGCTGGGCTGGCTGGGGGAGTTTTCAACAGAGTGGCCAGGGCAGGCTGAACAGGACCAGTGCTTGTTAAACGCATGGGTGGTGGTTGGATAGGTGGTGATGGGAAGTTGGGGGTGGGTAGAGGCCTGAACCCCTGCAGGGCTGGACTTGGGAGAAGAGGGCACCTGGGAAGACCAGGGTCTGTCTGGGCGGAGTTAGATGGGGACCCAGACCCCCCAGTCCCAGGCTGCCCCTGCCTGTGCCCTCCCTCCTGGCAGGTCGTGGCATTAAGGCTGGATGGACCAGGGGGCGGAAGAGGGTACAGGTGGCAGATGTGAGAGCAGAGAACATCCCGGGGGCCCAGCGCCTGTTTCCATTCCCATCCCAGGTGGGCGCCAGGCCCCCACAAGCCCCAGCCTCTCCCTATCCCCTGTCCCCTCCCTGCCACCTCCGCCTTGTTCCAATCACATTAGCAGAGTGACAGTCCCAGTGAGCACTGGCGGCGGCTCCATAAATCTCGGCTGGCGTTAAAAGGCTGGACTCCGGGCCCACTTCCTCCTGGGTCCTGGCCCACCCCATCCATCTCTGCGTCGGACAGGCTGCGCTTGGGGCCTGCTCCAGCCTCCTCTCACCCTCAGTGCTGCAGGAAAGGGAGCTAGAGGGACCCCACTGGGCCCCCCTCCTCAATGTGGCCAGAGCAGCTGTCCTTTGACCTCCCAGAGTGAGGTCACCAGGCCATCTATGAGCCACTCCCTGCCCTGCCTGAAACCTCAGTGGCTCCCACTGCCCTCATCAGCAAGTCCTTTGCTTGACATGTAAGGCCGTCCCTGCCTTTACCTGTAGTTCATTCATTCATTTATTTATCAACCATTTATTGAGCACCGACTGTATGCACCAGCCCCAGTCCTAAGCGCTGGAGATACAGTCATGCCTTCTGGAGCTATCGTTCTCAGTGGGGAGACAGACAATAAACAATGAACCTAATAAACAAGTAAATTATATAGCACATTAGGAGAGAGGTGCTTAGAGGAAAATAAAAACTAGAGCAGTGTGAGGGGCCTGGGGAGGTGGGGCAGTGGCAGGGAGCTGCAATTTCGAGGGGTCAGAGCGGGCCTCACTGAGTAGATGGCACGCCAGTAAACACTTGTAAGAGGTGAAGGGAGCAGCCACATGGCTCTCTGCGGAAGAGCATTCGGGGCAGAGGGAAGAGCCAGTGCAAAGGCCCTGAGGCAGGAGTGGGCCAGGTCTGTTCCAGGAACTGCAGGGAGGTCAGTGTGGCTGGCACAGAGTGGAGAGGGCCAGGCAGTCTGACAGGCGCCTGGAGACCCTGTGGGCCGTAGGAAGGAGGTGAGGTGAGAGCCCTGGCGGAACTTTGAGCAGAAGAAGGGTGATGACCTGACTTAAGACTTACAAGTCCCACACCTTTCTGTGATCCTTTGTCTTCCTAACTGAACGGCTAAAAATCCAGCTCCTCACGTGCTCTCTGAGGCCCCTGAGTCCTCTCCCACCTCCCCTCCTCCTGGCTGGGCTCCGACCACTCCAGTCCTCGGAGTCTCCGAACGCCCCACGCTCTCCCTCACTCCAGGCTTCACCTGTGCCGTTCCCTCTGCCCAGCACACCCTTCCCATTGCCCTTCACCGGCTGCCTTCTACCCATCCCTTGGGTCCCAGTGGAAGCACCACCTCCTGCAGGAGCCTCCCTGGTCCCCAAGCCTGGACACTGAGCCTGTACTCCTCCTTGAGCCCCCACCCCCAGCCCCCGCTATTGCACAGACCACCCTGTGTCGTGGTGGTGCTCCTGTCTGGACTGTGAGCTTGAGGAAGCAGGGACCAGGCTCCTTTGGTGCCCGGCAGATCTGTCCAGGCACTTGGCTCAGAAGAGGGTCCTAGATGGGCCTGTCTGTGGACCCCCAGTCCCCAGTGAAGCCACCTCATTCTGTGAGGCCGCCAGGGTAGCTGTGACCTCCACAGGGACAGCCGGAGGAGAAGCAGGGGACGGAGGGAGGGAGCGAGGGAGGGAGGGAAAGCATCTCTAAACACAAACAGGCTCCCCGCGCCCCCCCCCATCCTGCATCCTGGCTGGTCATCAACAGCTCTTAACGCTGTTCTTATTTATTTCTGACCTTCTATGCCCCTTTTATTTTTCCCCTTTTAAAACCTGGCCTGGGCCCCGCCACCACTGCCGTAAGCACACCCTGGGATTTATCCGACGGCGCATTAACCCCTGACCCTAGCTCACCAATCCTACTGCTGCCTGCACAGACAGCGGGCGGCCCCGCCAGCCGGGGGGTGAGGGGCTGGGGCCGAGCGGCTGGTGTGGCCAGCCTGTGCTGGGCTGGCCGGGCACCGGGGCCATGGGGACTGTCGCCCCGCCCCTCCCCGCAGGCACCTGCTGACCTTGCCCTGCGTCCCTGGGGGCCGGGCCCATGCTGACTTCCAACGCCCCGCCCACCTGGCCTGCCGGAACCCCTGCTTCCTGGTGGTCTTTGACAACAGTGAACACACACACATTCTCGTGGGCTTAACCGTTGGCGGAGCTCCCCCTGACTTGATGAGAACTTGTCCTGGCGGCAAGGTTGCAGGGCAGAGCGGAGACGCTAACTTTGCCTTCACAGGTGGCGAGACTGAGGCCAAAGGGGCACAGGGCTGGCCGAGGGCCCGTGGGCGTCAGGGGCAGGGCTGGGCTTTCCCCACCACACCTGTGCCCCGGCCCCGCAACGTCCCGGTCCCAGGCCCAGTCCCTTTGAAACCTCAGGGGGGCCCTCCAGCCCCCATTTACAGACCAGGAGGCCTCTGCTCAGAGGGTGGGGACCTACCCCAGTCACCCAGTGCTGAAGCAGCTGGGCCTGCCAGCCAGGTGTCTGGCTTCATCCACAGTGAGGGCAAGGCCGGGCAAGGCCGATGGGGTGGGAGGTGGTAAAAAAGGGCAGAGATGGAGAAATGGGAACGGCGCACCACGGGGACGAGGGGGAAGGCTACGGGGACGAGGGGGAAGGCTGCGGGGACGGCGCATGGCAGCCAGCTGGGCTCCACGGGTGAAGGGGCCAGGAGGAGAGAAGCAGACCCCCAGCCAACCCCCAGGCCGCAGGAAGGGTGTACTCACCACCGCCGCCTCCGAGCAGGGAGCTGTTGGCTGCAAGAGAGAAAGACGAAGGCGGTCAGTCAGGGAGAGGTTGGTGGGGCATGCAGCTGCGTGGAGGGGGCGATGGGGGGCTGCCAGCCAGGCCCGAGGGCCAGCCCGGGTCCCTGGGCACAGGGTCCCTGAAGCAGGGGCAGATAACCAGGAGGCGGAGGGGGCTGGGACTTCCTCTCCCGCTGAGGCTCCCATTGGGCCTGGGGTTGGGACGGAGGTGGGATTGGGAGGCAGCAGGGCCGGTCCGCTCGCCCCAGAAGCGGCTGTGTGTGAGGTCTAGAGGGCAGACGACCCTCGGCCGCGCGTATCCTTCACTCACTCGTGCTTTCTTTCTTTCTTTTTGGCTGCACAGTGCAGCATGCGGGGTCTAAGTTCCCCGACCAGGGATCGAACCCGCGTCCCCTGCATTGGGAGCGCGGAGTCTTAACCACTGGACCGCCAGGGAAGTCCCTCACTCATTCTTTCTTCCCACAGGGTCTCCCGAGCCCCTCTGTGCCAGGCCTGGTGCAGAGATGCGGAGCTCACAGACTGTGGGAGACACAGCTGCAGCCACTAGGAACAAACTGCATCGCTGCAGCCGTGGTAAGTGCCGCTCAGGGGATGAGGACTGTGAACCAGGGCTGGGAGCCTCATGGACGACAGCACTCATGTGCGAGGTCAGGACCCCACCCGGGGCAGCTCAGGGAGGGCCCAGGGCACTGGGACTGGAACCGGACTGGAAGAGATGGGTGACTTATGAAGGTTAAGGAAGAGAGAGGGCTCCTCGGCTGCACCGGCCCCTGGCCCCCCACACCCTCGACCAGAGCCGGACGCCAGCTGCCGCGGCTGCCCTGTCCATCTCACTCTGCCTGGCCAGCTGCCCTCTCTGGCCTCCCCACGGGGCCGACGCAGGGGCAAAGTGAGGCTGGCAGCCTCTCCATCAGAATGTGAGGGCTGTACGGGTCAGCGCCCCCTCCCAGCCTGGGCTCCAGCTTCCGGCCACACAGCTGCCTCTGTGTGAAGCACTGATGCTAATGAGTGCAAGTGATGGGGAGACAGGGCAGGTGCGTTCCCCAGGCCCAGGTGTTGCCCGGTGGGGAGATGGGTCAGCTGTGCCTCAGCCCCTCTGGCCCCAGGGGTCCTGGCTCCCAGGCGGGGCCTTCAGCTCTGACACTGCTGTGGCATCCCTCCCTGCCTTCCCAGGTCCTGTTGCAGCCCCTCTGTAAGAGGGGGACAGCCCAGGCCAGGAATGGGGGCCATTTCCGAGCTGGCCCGGCTGTAGGCCCAGGGTGCTCTGCGGAAGCTGTGGACGCTGCTAAGCGGTGTCAGGTGGCTCTGAGTGGCTGGTCTCCCAGAGCTGACAGCTCTTCGCTTGGGGAATAATTAATTCCACAGCCCGAAACCCAGGGCTGCAAGTTGCCACGTTACTTGCAAGATTAATACAAGCAGCTAATTAAGATGGAGAGGCGAGGAGAGGCTGGGCGCTCCCAGAGCAGCGCTGGGGGGCCGCAGGGAATGTGGGCAGAGGCGGGCTGAGCAGGCGGGTGAGGCAGCCAGAGCCGGAGCGGAGGGAGAGCGCGAGCAGGACATGGACCACGCGGGACCCCCAGGCAGACTTGGCAGGCCGCTGGGGGCTGGGCCCGCAAAGGCTTGGAATGTGGCCTCTGCCCCAGGAATGCACGTCACCAATGACCGAGCGAGGGCTGTTTGCCAGGCACAGACTGACCCCATTTGCTGTCATAACAAAGCCACAAGGGCAGTGCTATTGCTCCCATTTTACAGATAAGAAAACCAAAGCTCAGAGGTTGAGTTGCGTGGCAGCAGGATTGGAACGGGGTCTGTCTGACTCCAAAGCCAAGCCACAAAGCAGGCCAACCTCGAAGCAGACTGCTGAGGGACTGTTGGAGGGAGGCTTCCCCTGCCCCCCCTGCCCCCACCCCGCCCCCCAGGGCTGGGGCCTGCCTCCTCCACATCAGGCAGAGCACACAGTAGTCCCCTCGGATGCACTCTTGACCCGCCTCCCACCCCAGCAGGTTGGCTGCAAAGATGAGGGGTCGGACATCTGGAGAGCTCTGCCCTGGAGCCAGCGCGGGAGACCCAGGCATCTTAGGTCGGCGCGGGTCCAGCTCCCAGCCCCCTTGGCTCCCAGGGCGGCTGTCGGAAGCTGCCCTCCACGGCCCTTCCCTGCCTCCCCCCATCACCTCTCTCTCTTAATTAACACTGGCGGCAAATGAGCTGCCTCCCGCTGGTGGAGAGCTCAGTGTCAAATGCACCCGGCAGCGAGCCTCAAAGGGGCGGGAGGCAAGGGGCTCCGACCTGCTGTTTTTCAGGCCCCTTTGGAAGGAGATGCCAACATCTACCTGCCCTGCACCCCCTAAACCCCACCGAGTGTGGCCCTGCCCGGGTGAGGGGACTGGGGTGGATTGGCCCGATGTCTCATCCAGGGACTGAGGAGGGAGGTGAACCTGGTGCAGAGGCTGAGCTGGGGGAAGGGGGGACCAGGTAGCCAGGTGGCATTACCTGCCACAGGTGGGAGAGGGAGGTGTGCCCCAGCACTGGGGGCTCAGACTCAAGCTGCACAGAGGACCTGATCACCAGCCTGTCCCCAAGTTCAGCAGGTATCCCAGGAGGCCGGTCTGCAGTGTCCGCTTCCCCCGGCCCACCATGCCCGGCAGTCCCCTGGCAGGGCTCAGGGGGAAGCGCTGCAATCTGATGGTCTAGAGCCCGTTCTCCTGCTCCTCTTTCCCTTAGGCCCCTGTCTGGCCCTCTCCCCAAGGGCCTGGACGCCTGGTCACATGGTGCCCCTATAGGGCTGCCCGAGGCACTCACAGTTGGGAGGAGGGCCTGGAGGCTTGGGGGGAACACAGAAAATGGGGAGCAGTACCAAAGATACCACAGGCGGTCCCCTGGGTGTACTGCCCAGCCTCCCACCCAAAGCAGGGCAGTTTCAGGCCTTCCTGCTCCCCGGCCCGCGCTGGCCCCTCCCACCTCACCTCACCCACACGCTGGCCTTGAGTCTCCAGCTCCTCCCCTTTCTGCCCCCACCACCCCCACGCTCCCCTCAGTTTGGTTTGAGGCTCTAAATCACAACTGGTCATTAGTCCATTTTTCCGACGAGGAACCTGAGGCTCACGGCCTGACTGGTGAGGGGAGGAAAGGGGTTTGAACCAGGATGGCTGGTTGTTACACCCATTTTCTTAACCCCTGCACCCTCCCTCTGTCGGAAAGGGCCTCCTTGCTGAGGCGGGGTGATGGGCGAGCAAGACGTGGACGATCACTGGACCTCAGGTCCAAACCAGAGTCTGTAACACAGCCCCACCCAAAGGACCCAAACCTGCCCCAGCAAAGCAGGGTCATCAAGACTGTGGGGGGGTACCCACGCCTGGCCCTAGGGTTTGAGCGGGGCTTGAGGCTTGTTCTGGCTTTGTGGCGGGCATAGGCTCCTGGGCCAGAGTGTGCGCCTCCGGGGCTGTGAGATGCCTGGTCCGACGCCTGCCATCCAAGTTGGCTTGTCGGCCTCCATGCGGGGCGAGGTGGTCCAGCCCTGCTGCGGCCCCTGCCTGTGGACGTGCCTGTGCCGTGCTCTGTTGGACACGATTAACTGGCTAGGAGCCTCAGTGCTGCGCCTGTGACCTTGGGGTGGAAATGAGGTCCACCCCAGTCACTGCCAAATCCTCTGTCCACTGACAGCGGCCCACCAGGCCAGGGGCTGGGGCTGGGGTGTGCTGGGGGCATCGCTCCCCGCCTCTCACACATTCTGCCAGCCCTTCCCTGCCCCCGCACTGCTGCTCATTCAGTGCAGTCCCCCGACCCCCATTTCTCCCTTGCCTACTCCGCACCTTTTCAGGCCCGGGGCACCTGAGGGGGAAGCCCATCCCCTGACTCCCAGTACCTGTTGTCCTGTGGGTGGGGGAGAGCCGCTTCCCGGTTTGTGCCCCAGCTCCCGGCCCATTTCAGGGGCTGGAATGTGGCCACTGCCTGGTGAAAGGGAGAGGGCCAGACCCGGAGTGCTTGGCCACTGTCACTTCAGGGGACCCAGCGGCCCCTCAGTCACTCTCTGCACTAAACATTTTAACTGGGGACTCCCCTGGTGGCTCAGTGGTTAAGAATCTGCCTGCCAATGCAGGGGACATGGGTTTGATCCCTGGTACGGGAAGATCCCACACGCCGTGGAGAAACTAAGCCTATGCGCCATAACTACTGAGTCCACATGCCACAACTACTGAAGCCCATGCACCCTAGAGCCCGTGCTCCGCAACAAGAGAAGCCACCACAATGAGAAGCCTGCGCACTGCAACAAAGACCCAATGCAGCCATAAAGAAAGAAAGAAAGAAAGAAAGAAAGAAAGAAAGGAAGGAAGAGAAATAAGTACTAGAGGGACTTCCCTGGTGGTGCAATGGATAAGAATCCGCCTGCCAATGCAGGGGACACGGGTTCGAGCCCTGTTCCGGGAAGATCCCACATGCTGTGGAGCAACTAAGCCCCTGCACCACAACTACTGAGCCTGCGCTCTAGAGCCCACCAGCCACAACTACTGAGCCCACCTGCCACAACTACTGAAGCCCGCACGCCTAAAGCCCATGCTCTGCAACAAGAGAAGCCACTGCAATGAGAAGCCCGAGCACTGCAATGAAGAGTAGCCCCGCTCACTGCAACTAGAGAAAGCCCACACACAACAATGAAGACACAACGCAGCCAAAAATAAATAAGTTAAAAGAAAAATTGGTTAAATAAAAATAAGTACTAGGGATGTAATATACAACATGATAAAAAAAAAAAACATTTTACTTGGGTGCCAACTGTGTGCCAGGGGCCACCAAGGGTACCCAAGTGGAGTCGAGGGGAGTGTGTAAATGTCCAGGTGAGGAAGGTACCAGAGCTGGAGCAGCCTGGAGTCTGGGGGCTTCACAGAGGAGGCGGCAGCACACCTTGGAGGGAAGGAAGGACGTGCAAGGAAACGAGCCTGAGCAGTTCCCTGGTCTGACGGGGAGCCACAGGGGCGCCTATGCTGGGGAAGGACAAGGTCGGCTTTGCCTGACTCTCCACAGGCCCAGGGAGGATCAAAGGGGCCAGAATGTGGTTGAACCAGAGCAGCAGCAGAACAGGGATGGAGGGCGGGGGAGGCGAGGGGAGAGGGCGGAGGGGAGGGGGACACACAGGTACATCTTCCTCTTCTTTTCTTTTGGGGCCACCCCCTTGCAGCATGCGGGATCTTAGTTCCCGACCAGGGATCGAACCCAGGCCGTTGGCGGTGAGAGTGCTGAGTCCTAACCACTGGACCGCCGGGGAATTCCCTCCTCTTCCTCTTCTGGTTGCTCCCCACTGCACCCCCCCTCCTGCCCTGCCAGGCAGCACCTAAACAGAAGAGTGGCCCCCACTTTGAGGGCCCAGGCAGGGAGTAGTAGGCATGTACCTGGGGCCCATAATACTTTTAGGGACCATGAAAACGTAATTTCTTTTATTTCTTTTTATGTATGTATGTATTTTTGCACTTTCTATTTTATTTTAGTTTTTATATTGATTTATTTATTTGGTTGTGCCAGGTCTTAGTTGCGGCAGGTGGGCTCCTTAGTTGTGGCTCACCCACTCCTTTGTTGCGGCACATGGACTCCTTAGTAGAGGCGTGTGAACTCATAGTTGCGGCATGTGGACTTCTTAGTTGCAGCATGCAGACTCTTAGTTGAGGCATGCAAACTCTTAGTTGCGGCATACATGTGGGATCTAGTTCCCTGACCAGGGATTGAACCTCGGCCCCCTGAATGGGGAGCGTGGAGTCTTAACCACTGTGCCACCAGGGAAGTCCCTAATTTCTTTTAAAATCAGAAGAAAAAGTGAACTTTTAGGTTGAAAACAAAAGTTATATATAATATTAAGTATAGATCAAATATATAATATATATAAAATGTTAATAAATTCGTCTTTATGCCAACAAAGTCATACAATTAACTTTTATTGTTGTAGAGGAAGGGCCCACAGTGGCAGAAGGGCCTGGGCCTGGGCCAGGTAAGCCCTGTACTTGCATGAGCTCATTTAATCCTGACCTTGTGTGGAAGACACTATTTCTAACCCATTTTACAGATGAGAGAGCCGAGCCATGGAGAAGGATCTTCTCACTATGAAAATATGAGCATCTCCTATGTTACCCACAGCTTCCTGGTTAAAGGTCCAAAGCCCCCATTTGCTCTCAGGATAAAGAACAAGCTGCCCCCATACCCCAGGCCCATGACCCTGCTGACTCATCACCTTATCTCTGTCCTCTCTCCCCCGCCATCTATCCCTCAGCCACACTCCAGGTCCTCAGACTTGCCCCATTTCCTCCAGCCCCAGGGCCTTTGCATGGGCTGGTCCCCTGCCTGGAGGAGACCCTCACCATATCCGGCCCTGAGAGCCGGCAGTGACTGGAGCTGGTCTCCGGCTACACCCTCCCACGGGCCATGAACCACTGCCTCCAGCATCCTCACCTCCCAGGTGAGCGTCTACTTTGCTACCCTACCCCCCCAGCCCTGAGTGTCTCGTCCACAGTGCATCTCCAGCGCCCAGCACAGAGCCCAGTGCACAGCAGGCACCCACTAATACACTGAACAAACCTGACAGGTTACGATTGTGCCCAGAGTCACTCAGCCAGGCTGCATGGGGTCCCCTGGCTCTGAAGGAGAGGCTCTCATCCACTAGGCCTCACAGAAGAGCCCACCTGGGGGGGCCCTAAGAGGCAGGATCTGGGGTGGGGGCCTTGCAGGTGACAGGAATGGTTCAAGGGCAGTAACAGGAGGTGTTGTAGGAGCTGCCTAGGCTTGTCCCTGGCAGGGACTAACTCCTCCAGCCCGGGTGGGGGAGTGCCAAGGAGGGGGCGGTGGGCCGTGTGGGCCACCACAGAGGAGACTCGGTGACCCGAGGAAAGCGCTGAGCAGGTTACTGGGCCAGGGAGAAGCTGGGTGAGCGGGCACAGCAGTGACTTTGCAGCAGGCACAGCCCCTGCGGGTGTTTCCGGAGGCTGCGGGTGCAACGTGGCCTCATCCTGGCCTCCAAGGCCTGAGGGGCTGCTGGCCAGGCTTGGGGTGGGGGAACTGCTCCCCCAAATCACCCAGCCCCTCTCCCTGGCCCGTTTCCTCCACCCTCCCCTGTAAGGCCAGATCTCAGCTTTCTATCATTTGACATAGGCGCATCCAACCTCTGTATGTGCCAGGCTCTGGGACACAGACCAGCAAGGCCCTGCTGGCACAGATCTCATCATCAGGCAGGGAGACAGTCCAGAAACAACCAGATAAACTTGAACAAGAATTACCATTAGCACCAGAGGTTGTGAAGTGGATAGAAGGGAGGAGAGAGTGGCAGGCAGGTGGGTAGGGGCTCACCTAGAAGGAGTTGAGGACCCGCTGAAAAGGAAGCTACTTGTGAGGGGCACAGGCCAGGCAGGGGCTGGCCTGTGCAAAGGCCCTGAGGCAGGAGCCCGCCTGGTGGGTTTGAAGCACAGCCAGGAGCCACTGTGGCTGAGGCAGAGTGAGTCGGGGAGAGAAGCAGGAGAGAAGGTCAGAGGGCAAAGGGGGCAGGAGAGGGACCAGGGGGCTACTGCACTTTCCAGGTGATCCCTTCCCAGACCTCCTCCTTGGTTCTCCCCCAGTGTCTGTGCGTCCCTGAACAGCCCCTACCATTCTACTGCACCTGCCCCATTCCTGGCCTGCCTCTGCCTGGCCGAGCCCCCACTGCTCCCCTGTGTCCCAGAGTCTAGCACAGCGGCCGGCACCTATGAGGGGACGATTGACTGAGGGCCCGCGCGATGGAATGGAATGGTGGCCCCAGTCCCACGGGGGGTTTGGGGGAGTGGGCTTTGTTCCCATGAAGTCCTCTCCGTTTCCTCCCCGAGTTCCCACAGGCCTGCAGTGGGTGTCCACATCACTTGAGGGCGAGCCGTTTAAAACATGTTTTAGATTAGAAACATCCCACAGATGGAATAAAATGTGAAATGTGCTTAATTTCTGAAGAGAAAACAAGAGACTTCAAAGGCATCTCAAGCTGCAGGAGCAGTTGCCGTGTTTGACAAGCTCTGTCCCCCAGGCCAAGGTCACTGTCCTGTGAGGTGAGGCTGCCTGGTGGAAAGGGGGAGGCTTAACTGGACATTCCCCAGGCTTGGGGGGCCCTCAGAGGGGGCAAGGGGCCCACACTTATCGGCACCAGGCTATTGGACCTCTGCTGATCCGCTCAACATGTGTGTACATGTGTATACACACCCCTTCCCGCCCTGTTTACAGACGGGGAAACTGAGGCCCAGAGAGGCAAAGTGACTTGCCCAAGGCCACAGCCCTTATCGGAGGAGCCAACGTCCTCTGCTTTGCAAGGTCTGGTCCCGTAACCCTCAGCTGTGACCTTGGGCCAGTTGCTCCACTCCCTGGGGCCTGAGTTTCCTCATCTGTGGGGTGGGGAGGTCAGTTAAGTGAAGGCCTTTGGGGCATGGATGATAAAGTTTTAAAATGCCTCTAAAACTGTTACGGCGTCATAGAGCTTCGTGATGGCATTGGGTGCAGGAGCTGGGGTCCCCAGCTCTTCCCCATCAGCCAGGGAGAAGGGTGAGATCAGCCTGCTGACAGGCTGCATTAATAATAATAACAACAATAATAATGGCAGCAGCTTCTTCTCATCAAGGTTTGTTCACCAGCCTCCTAGGGAGAGCCATGGGGACCTTACTGGATGCACCGCTCCATTTTACAGATGGGAATACTGAGGCTCAGATAAGTGCCTGGCCCGAGTGCCACACAGTGAGGGTGGTGGAGATAGAATTTCAATCCCATTGATCTGACTCTGTAGCCTAGACCACTCAGCATCCTGCTCAGCCCGATTTGGCTTTTTTGCCTCCAGGACCGAGCTCCTCACTCCATCTTCTCTGAGCAGAGCCCTGAGATTCTCCAAATCTGTTGGGCGTTGTACCCAGCTGGGCTCCCTCTTCCAGAGTCTCCCCCTCAGCCTCCTCCTTCCCACTGGCCCTGTGCCAGGCCCCCCCTTCCTCTGCTCTCCTGAACCTCAGATGGGCCTCCCTCGCTCTTGCCCCTTCACCCATGTCCATTCTGGTTCTGCAGTCCCCTCCCTGGTCTACCCCGGGCATCCCACCCCCATGCCTCTCCCTACAAAAGCTGCCCAGTCAGCCATTTAAGCTCAAAGCAGGTGACTTGGCTGCGGTTCCTGCTGGCCTAGGCCCCTCTTTTGTCCCCTCCTGCCTGGGTTCCTTGGGCTCTGCCCCTGGAGACCCAACCTCCCAGCTGGCGGTCCCCAAGCTGGACCCCAAACTCTTGGATCCCACTCTTCCCTCAACACCCATTCTCCAAGCCCCGTGGACACCTTCCACATATTGGTATTTTGTTTTGCAAGAAATTCATGTTCATTGCCCCAAATTGGATAATATACATAAAAAGCAAAAGAAAAGTGAGTCACCCATTAGCTCATTGCACAGATTTGGCTAGCCCCCGTTCACATTTTCCTGGAGGAACTTTTAGACTTTAAACAAAAACAAAAAATAGCTAATAACACATTTATCGAGCAAATTCTTTGTGTCAGGCATTGGGCCAAGTATTTTCAGTGGATTCTTTCATTTTACTCTTTCCTCCCTGGAGAGCCTAATGAGAGGGTACTATTATTTTTCTCACTTTACAGATGAGGAAATAGAGGCTCAGAGAGGTTGCATGACTTGCTCAAGGGAGCCAGGCTTTGAATCAGGCAGTCTGATTTCTGAGGGAGTACTGAGTCTGCAGTGCTGTGGGACCCTGGCTGCTGCCTGGGCCTCCCCTCCCCCAGGAGCCAGGGGTCCCAGCGCTCAGCGTCCCACCATTAGCATAACCACAAACATCCCTGAAACCCAATTACCAAGAGATGACTTGGGCCCCAGCCAGCCGGGCAGGCACAAGGGGCTGGGGCCCAAGGGAGCCCTGGCGGGTGGAAGAGTGGACGACGAGGGGAATATGTTCTGGGGGAGGGGCCTGGAGAGGCTGCTTGTCCACTGCTCCCCAGGGCGGTGTGGGTGTGTCCTGCAGGCAGCCTTGACCCCCTGCTCAGCCCCAGCTGGAGAGGCCCCCCTACCCCTAAGGAAGGGTCACAGGTTCCTCTACCCCCAGCTTGCTGGGTGATCCCAGGCAGCCCCTTGCCCTCTCTGAGCTTCAGTTTTCTTCCTGAAAGGAGAGAACCGGGGCTAATGGAGCAGAAAACAAATGACGGCCTGGGAGGAGGAAAGAGTGCAGGGTCTGAACAGCAGGGCAGGTCTGGGGCTGCATTTCTAACTTCCCCATGAGGTCCAACCACCGTCTCCTCCCACCTGGGCAGCTCCTCTGCTGGCCCTCACCCTCCACTCTGCAACCGGGGCTCCTTTTCTATTGAACACACACACACACACACACACACACACACACACACACACACACACACGGCCCCTTGACCCACCAACAGCCCAACAAATAAAATGTCCTAGAAGAGCTGAAGCCCTCCCCTCCCCTCCCCTCCCCTCCCCCACAGAGGAACCGACCACCCTGAATCGGGCATGTATTTTCTTTAGAGTTTTACTATGTATACCCCTCAACAGGCTATTACCCAGGTATTCGTGTTTTAATTTTTTTTAAATTAATTTATTTATTTTTGGCTGCATTGGGTCTTCGTTGTTGCGCACGGGCTTTCTCTAGCTGCGGTGAGCAGGGCTACTCTTTGTTGCGGTGAGCAGGCTTCTCATTGTGGTGGCTTCTCTTGCTGCGGAGCACAGGCTCTAGGCGTGTGGGCTTCAGTAGTTGTGGCTCGCGGGCTCGGTAGTTGTGGCTCGTGGGCTCTAGAGCACAGGCTTAGTAGTTGTGGCGCACGGGCTTAGTTGCTCCGCGGCATGTGGGATCTTCCCGGACCAGGGCTCGAACCCGTGTCTCCTGCATTTGGCAGGTGGACTCTCAACCACTGTGCCACCAGGGAAGTCCATCGTGTCTTAGTTTTATATAAAGTGGAACTCCTGGGATTGGCTGCTACCCTTTGCAGTGAGGCTTGGGAGGCTTATCCCGGCAGGCCCAGGCTGCTCTGGTCGGTCTGCTTTCACCGCTATGTAATATTCCAGGCTGGGACTGTCCCACACTCTTCCACCCGTCCTCCCACTGACCACCAGTCAAGCGTGCCCAGTTTTGTCTCTTGCAAACTCAGCTGCAGTAGCATCTTGCACGCAGCCCGTGAACCCATGTGCTGGAATTTGTCTCCTATACGCCTGGCAGTGGGACTGCTGGTTGTGGTATACGCACATCTTTAACTCTACTAGTTATTGCCAAACTGTTCTCCAAAGTGGTTGTTCAGATGATCGTTTTAAAATATAAATTAAATCATGTCACTTCCCTGCCTAAAACTCTCAAATAGCTTCCTATTACACTTAGAATAAAATCCATACTCTCCTCCACAAATGCATGGCTGCATGCCACGCTCCATTCTCCCCAATTTCCTGGACTTCTTTCTCTTCCTTGGATAGGTCTGGCTCTTTCATGCCTCAGGGCCTTTGCACATACTGCTCCCTCTGCCTGGCACACTCTTCTTCCATCTCTTTCCAAACTGTCTCCTGCTCATCCTTCAGGTCTTCAATGAAAATGTCACCTCCACTGAAAGTCCTCCCCTGAAGTGCCTTCCACCCTGTTCCTCCTCACCCTGTTTATTTCCTTCAGAGGCCACGTCATGGTCCTGTAGTGATCTCGTCCTCTAATTTATTTGCTGGTTTATTACCAGCATGGCAGCCCGTGGAAGAGGGCCTGGTCTGCTTTGGTCATTCCTCTGCTCCGGAGGCCAGCACGGCCGGCACGGAAGCTCTGCTCTCAGTGACATTCATTCATTCAACAGATGTGGATTAAGCCCCATCTGGTTGAAATGTCCAGAGGGGAGTGAGCCCGAGTTGAGGGCAGAGGGGTAGCCAGGCCCATGGGGCCTTGAGTCTTCTCCCACGGCCATGGGGAACTATGGCAGGTGCTAGAGTGAGGGAGTGGCAGGGTCAGGCTTGCACTTTAGAAGGCAGCTCCTCAGAGCTGAGGGGGAGCAAATTGAAGGGAGTGGACCTGGAAGTAGGGGCTGGAGGTGGCCGAGGATGGGTTGATGGAGGGCCAGGAAGAGACGTGATGCTAAACCCACAGGGACCAATTAGAGGACCATGGGAGACAGGATTGGATCGGGCATAGGACTGGCTTCCAAATGTGGCTCAGTCCAGTCGACGGAAGGAGCACCTTGGTGTGAGGAAATGACAGGGCTCTGGCCCCCTTGATGCCCCGCCCCACCGCCTTCCACCACTGATGCCCCCCACCACCGTCTTCCACCACTGCAGGAGCTGGGAGGGAGCTCTCCCAGTGATTTTGAGAGGGCGGCAGAAGTCCAGAGGTGCCTCCTTGGACCCCAGGGAGGCAAACCTTGATCTAGTCCAGCCCCTCTGTGTATAGACAGGGAAACCGAGGCCCTAAAAGGAAAGGAACTAGAAGAAGACCAGACAGCTGAATCCTCACGCTAGTTGTTGCTTTTGGAACATGAGGTGTGGTACTGAGACCAAACAGACATTCCCTTCTTCCGATAAAGACAGAGGAAAGGGGCTTCCCTGGGGCGCAGTGGTTAAGAATCCGGCTGCCAATGCAGAGGGCACAGGTTCAAGCCCTGGTCCGGGAAGATCCCACATGCCACGGAGCAACTAAGCCAGTGCGCCACAACTACTGAGCCTGCACTCTACAGCCCGTGAGCCACAACTACTGGGTCCACGTGCCACAACTACTGAAGCCCGCGTGCCTAGAGCCGTGCTCCGCAACAAGAGAAGCCACCGCAATGAGAAACCTTTGCGCCACAATGAAGAGCAGTCCCTGCTCGCCACAACTAGAGAAAGACCGCGCACAGCAACAAAGATCCAATGCAGCTAAAAATATAAAATAAATAAATAAATTTATTAAAAAAAAAAAAAAGACAGAGGAAAGGAGGCCAGCCTTTGCTGTGCAGGGAATTTAAGTTAGACACCAGGAAGGACTTCCTTAGAAACCCCACCCACCAGACACAGCCTTGTCAGGCCCGCCTTCTCTGGGCAGCCCCTGGCTGACAGTCCTGCAACTGGCCCCCTGGGACTCTCAGGACACGCGGTTGGGGAGGTGGCCCACTCAAGGTCACTCAGCTGGGAAGAGGCGGTTTCACCTGGGTCTAAAACTAGAGCTCCTTAGGCGGCAGGGCCAGGGGTGGTGCTGAGGAGTCCCAGTTCCCTCCTGTCCCAGGCCCTGCCGTCTGGGAGCCCAGGGTGTCTCCTGTCCTGAGGGCCTCAGGGCGGCCTTCTTGCCCCCTCCCAGGTTGTGTCCTGTGCGGACAAGATAGGACCCCAGTGTGGTTCCAGGCCCAGCTGCCTCAGGTCCCCGTGGGGTGGGCACCCGTCCTCCCAGTCCAGCCACCCTCCCAGCTGGAGCTCCACTCCTGGAGGGAGGAGGAGGGGAGGCCGGGTGGCAGGCAGCCATTGGTATGCGAGGCCGTGCCTGTGCCCCTCCAAGCCCAGCCTTTTCTGCTCAGCTCTTTAAGGATCCCTCCTCGCAGAGGCAGCGTGGTGGTTGCTGGGCAACCCCATCCCCCCACCGTCACTGGAGCCCTCCCCCTCCTTCCCCACCCCTCATCTGTGGCTCCTCCCAGAACCCAGTCTCAGAAGTGTCCTCAGCTCAGAACCTGCCAGGCCTGGCTGCACCTGTGCCAGGCAGGCGAGAGGCCTTGGTGACCCCGCCCAACCCCAGCCCTGGACCCCAGCTCTGTTCCACCAGGACTCAGGAGGGGGACCCCAGGCTCGGGACACGCCGTGTACAGATTCCCATTGCTCCACCCCCATCTTCAGTGGCTTCAGCTGCCCTGAGGTGTTGGAGCCTGTTGCGGGGACAGAGAGGACCGAAGGGGAAGGGCCCAGGAACTGCCTGAGTCCCCGGGGAGGTGGCCTACACAGGGCATCGGGCCTCAAGAGCCCCTGGGTGGTGGTGGAGACCAAGGCATTAAACTCCGACGGGGGCAGGGGTGGGAGAGAGGGGAGCTGAGGAGGAGGGTGGGGTTCTGAGCCCTGAGAAGAAGGTCTGCAGGGGCTCAGAGAGGCAGTGGGGGGGTGGAGGGGTTGTCGGGGGAAGCCAGGCTCCAGCAGAAGTTTCTGAGCCTCCAACCTCAAAACCCCGAATTTTCCACCCCACCATCCTCCACCCTGCCCCCGCTTCTGCCTCCTTGGGCAATCAGGCAGACAGTGCTCTCGGGCTCCCCAGCATCTTGGGGATGTTTTCCTCCTTCCAACTTCCTTCCCGATCACGCCTGTACTTCTGGCCTCGCCTCTGACTCTCCTTCCCACAGCCCTCTGCCCACAAGCTGCTCCCCGTCGGCACAGGCTGGTCCCTCCACTTGGACTGTCCTTTTTTAAAAAATAATTAATTAATTAATTAATTAAGTTTTGGCCGCGTTGGGTCTTTGTTGCTGCGCGCGGGTTTTCTCTAGTTGCGGCGAGTGGGGGCTACTCTTCGTTGCGGTGCGCGGGCTTCTCATTGCGGTGGCTTCTCTTGTTGCGGAGCATGGGCTCTAGGCTCGCGGGCTTCAGTAGTTGTGGTGCATGGGCTCAGTAGTTGTGGCGCACGGGCTTAGTTGCCCCGCGGCGTGTGGGATCTTCCCGGACCAGGGCCCAAACCCGTATCCCCTGCATTGGCAGGCGGATTCTTAACCACTGCGCCACCAGGGAAGTCCTGGACTGTCCTTTAAGACACAATTCAGGTAGGTCTCCCTTCCTGAACTTGACTTGGGATGTGTGTATCAGGTGAATGATAGCCAGAGTCAAGAAATGCTTAAATCACCATCAGAAGCATTACTTCTGGGAATAATGGCCTAGGAGTGAGTGGGTGAGGGCGGGAGGGAGCAAGAGGCAGCCCCAGGTGCCTGGAGGAGATGGGGGATGGGGTGGTGGTGATGTCATTTGTGGGGGAAAGAGGAGGTTCCCAAGGGACAGGAGGGCCCATCAGAGACAAGCCTGAACAGCAGCCTCAGTCCTGCCAGGGCAGGGGAGGGTGGGCTGGTGGGGAACCCTTGCCCCTGGGGTGGCATGGTCCGGCCTCTCCCCAGGCCTGGTTCTAACTCTCTCTGGCGTACTTCTCCCCACCCACCCAGGGGCCTGGAGTGGTATCTGTCCATTCTGATCTCCATCCTTCACCTCCCGTCACCCCCAACTCATACAAACACACCAGGACCCTACCCTGCCATACTCCAGTAGCTGGAAGTGTGTCTGGCGCCCCTCTGGACCCCTGGAACCATCATCTTGGGGCATTTTTAGGAATCATGATTGGCCTTGGGCAGCTCTGTCACCGTTGCCTGCAGGGCTGTTCCAACCTGACACTCAGCAACGCCTGATTGTTCTCCCCGTGCCCGGCACTGCAGCAGGTGCTGGGGACACGTGGGGACCACAAGAGGCCCAGGATGTGCCCCCAAGGGGCTCACAGTCTACTGGGAGAGACAGGCACTAACAAAACACATGACACTGAACACGGGCTCCATCGATTCTGAGTCTCACCATGGCTTCATGTACAACTGAGGAAGAAAACACACTACCAGCCGTGCCCCGATTGCAGAGATGTGAAAGTTTGGTCTAGTAGATGAGAAAAGGAGTCACACAAATCATGCATAATCACAGACTGAGCTAAGTGCTACCAAGGAGAAGCTGAGGGGTCAGAGAGAACAAGGTGACCCAACTGGGAAAAATGTGTTCAGGAAGGCCTCTCAAAGGACAGGATGGTCAAGCCCTGGGCTGAGAGGTGAGTAGGAGCTGGCTTGGTCCGGAGAGGCGGGAGAGTGCAGGGAAGCGGGACCCCTGATTCAGCGCCTGGACAAGGCCAGCGGCTTCCCAGGCCAGCTGCCCCAGGCCACCATTCCCCACTGCTCCCAGCACCTGTCCTCGGGAGTTGCTGGCTTTGTCCTACCTAACTTTGTCCCTGCTGTGCCTGTTCCCTGGAGCACCCTCTCTGGGGCTTCCGCCTGGGCTGGGGCCTTGCTGTCCCTGAAATTCTGCCCTGGGGCCCACCCCTGCCTCTCCTGTACCCTGACTCTGTGATTATGGGGAGAAGCCCCAACCCTCTGTGCTGTGCAGGATGGGAAGGTTTAGTGCACAGTGGCAGAAGAGAGAGCGTGGTGGTGTTAGGACTTGGATCAGAGAAGCTGCTGGGACTTTCTGGTGAGAACTGTTGTTCCCAGCCAGGTGTGCACAGCCAGCCTACCCACAGGCCACACGCCCACGATTCATGGAAACATATCAGGGCGCCCCTGGGCGTCACCAGGAGACCACAGTCTGGGATGGCCAGGTATTCAGTGACTGCCATTCTCTGGGTCCCCCCCAGTCAGGTCCCCCCAGATGCAGTGGTCCCTGGGGATCTTGGAGGGCAGTGGTCTTCAAGACCAAGAACCCACAGATGGGGCAGAAAGTCCATTAGGAGGCTCTCTGGACCCAGGTGAGGGGCTTGATATCTATCCTCCCTGGAGATGATGTCCAAGCTGGGGCCTGTGGGGCAGGCTGAGCCTCTGACTCTTGGGCAGCTGGCTGGAGTCCAAGGTCATGCCCTCTGAACAGCAGCTCTTGACCTTTTCAGTGGTACTGATCCCTGACCACCCCCTCAGAGGGCTTCATTCCTGGATGCCCAGCACCGAGCCTGGGGCAAAGGGGTCCCTGGTGATGCCCACTGACCATCCAGTGGGGCAGACCCTACGCCTCTCTTGAGTCAGGTAGTCCCTTCTGCTGCCCCCAGCCCAGAACAAGCCCAAGCAGGGCCAAGGGTGGCACAACCTTGGCTGACAACAGTCTAATCATCGTGAGTTGTGTTGTTGCCGCACTTCACAGTATACAAAGCACTTTTCCTCTTGGGGCCTCATCAGACTGTCACAGCAGCCTTAGGAGGTCTGTGATGGCCCCACTAAGATAAGGAACAGGGAGGCTGAGATAGTGCCCGGGGTCAGCAGTGGGTAAGTGGTGAGGTGGTGAGCAGAATCCACATCCGAGGACTCCCAAGAAGGTGGGCAGATGGTGGGGAGGCAGGGGTGCTGCAGGCAGGGCCAGCGTGACCTTGGCTGCCCAGCATAGGGCCCACTGCACCTGGATGCCAGACACTGCCTGGGTTACTGCTGCCCTGGGAGCTGGGGAGCTGGGGCTTGGCGAGCCCACGGCTGAAGCCACAAATTGTCCCTGCGTGACATGTGCTGCCTCGTGCTGAGAGCATCTCTGTGACTGCCTGGCTCGAAGACTAGCTCAGTCTTCCTGGGCCAGGGCCCCACCAACCCATGCCCTCAGGGAGCCCCACAGCACACAGGGGCTCAGCAAGTGTTTGTTGAATGAACGAGGGATCTTTCTGAATCTCATAGCCAATAGTGCCTCTGCCGTACTTACCCCCCCTGGCACCCTACTCCTTCCAAGATAAAAGGCCAGACTCTCCAGGCTTGTCCAAGGCCCTGTATACCTGGCCTGGCTGACATCAGTTACCTCATCTTCCACCATGGTCCCCGTTGACTCCTAAACCCCAGCTCCAACCAAGAATTCCAGATCTCCAAACCCCAGGCTCTTTCACATCACAGCCCCTGAGCACAAGCTGAAATGAACTTCTAGTGTCTGCCAAGAACATTCCTCCCTACTTTCCAAGACCAGCTCAACAGCCACCTCCCCTGGGAAGACATCCTTGCATCTTGTAGTTGACTTGGCCCCTGTGTCCAGGGGTCACGTGGTAATGATGTCTGTTTCAGCAAGATCCTGCTAAGCCAAAGCTATGTAGGTGGCCGTCCCCTGGCTGGATTTCCAGCTTTGCCAGGGCAGGGTACAGTAAGGCCTGATTCCCTTTGGTCTTTGGTACCCAAAAACCACCTGGCACGGTGGACCTCCATATTTCCTGAACAGTGTGTAGCCACCAGGTACAGCAGCTCAATGGAATATCATGCAGCCATTAAAACCACTATTATGAAGAAGATATTTTGATATCTAAGTGCAACCTGTCAAACCGCTATATCCATGCCATCCACTCCCCTCCGAGGCTGTGAGTGCCTGCTTTGTGCCAGCCCTGTGCTTGGCATGGGGGTGGCAGGGATGGAAAGGGGTCCCTCCTTCAAGGGATTCAGTTTAGAAGAGGAGAAAGACACGCATAATTCCTGAGCAACACGCCAAGTGCCACGATGGAGGGAAGATGGAGCCCCAGGGCCCCCACGTCCATCTGGGGGTCTGGGGAGGCGGGACGGAGACCATAGCTCTGCAAAAATTACAGTTGACAGTGCACGGACAAGCCTGGAAGGGAGCGGAGGCATGGAGGCTGTTGATGCCACAGGATGGTGGCGGTGTGGGAGATTTTTCTTTCCTTTATTGTTGGTATAGTGCTCTTTGGACAATAAATAAAAGTTGGGAGGAAAAAAATAGCTGTTTGGTGAATTGAGTATAAAGCAGGGGAAGAAAGAGAGGGAGATAAGAGGAGGAAATGGGAAGGGAGGGGTGAGGAGGGAGAGGCAAGAAGGGCCAAGGCAGGGGTGCGCACAGTGAGGAGAAGCAGCAGCCTCAGGTAAGGGCTCAGCCTGCTCCCAGGCTGGGGCGAGAGGGCAGGAGAGCACAGGACTGGGGTGGGGGTGGGGGGAGGGGCCAGTACCCCTTATGGTGACCTTCTCCCAGGGAGAAGCCCGGGAGGGCATCCCAGGGGAGGGGTGGCCTGGCCAGGCATTGAAGGACAGCAAAGAGCAGGGAGTGCTGGGCTCCAGGAAGCGTCTAACACGGGCTTGCAGTTGGGACAGTGGGTGGGAGGTGCTGGGATGGGTCTGGGGGCAGGCGTCCCAGCCAGATTGTGGGCATTCTGGGTGTGGACCGGCAAACAGTGGGGCCTAGGTGGAGGCGGTGGGGTTCTAGGTAGAGGCAAGGACTCGCTCAGAGCAGCCCTCCAGGGAAAGGGTTGCAGGGCCCGATGACTGAGCTCGGTAAGAAAGTCTGGCCAGGGGGAGGCCAGGCAGACAGAGAGCTGCTTAGTACCCCAGAAAAGGCCAAGAGCATGGGGACTCTCCAGGCTCAGAGGAGGGAGGTCTGGTCCACCCGCACCCTCACCCCCGCACCAGACCCCACACAACAGGTGCAGACATCTCCTTAGTCCCCAGTGTGTGCCAGGCATGGCCGTAGCCACCCTTCTGTTCAAGGTCTCCTTCAACCCTCCTGTTAACCCTTGCAAGTAGGTTGTTAATGCTCCCATTTTACAACAGGGGACACTGAGATTTAGAGAGATTAAGTAACTTGCTCAAGGTCACGGTCAGCTAGTGAAGGGAAAGGCGGGGCTGGGACCTGACCCGGGGCACTGCCTGCTCAGGCAGCTTGGTGGAGCAAGGCAAGCAAGGCAAACGAGGGGGTCCCCGTGGGGAAGGCGAGCCAGGCAGGGAGGAAGGGGTTACCTTGGCACGCACAGAGTGGATGGTGGGTAACTGTTTGTGAATGAATGAATGGACGGATGGTTGGAAGGATGAATGAATGAGTGCAGAGAGGAGGGGTGTAAGGGGAGGCGCACGTGAGGGAGAACGCTTTTCTCTCTCCCCGCCCCCGCGCTGGAGGCTGGCTCTGGGAGCCTCCCTCCTCAGCCCCCGCCGCACTGAGGACCGGCACCCCAACCTCCCCGCCCTCCCCATCCATTTTAGCCGAGGGCAGGAGGAGGGGGACGCGGAGGCCGATTCTCCCAGGCTGGGCCCGAGTCCCCGCGCGGCGGCGCAGCCTCTCGCGCCCGGTCCCGCCGGCCAGTGCGCAGAGCGGCGCCCCCGCCCCCGTCACCTCCTCCCCGCCCGCTGCCTCCCCTCTCCTCCCTCCCTCCCCGCTCCGCGCCTGCACGCACGGCCCCCGCCGCCGCCGCCGCCGCCGCGAGGGGAGAGGCGGCCGCACAGCCTGGTTCCCCGCGCCCTGCTCGCCGCCGCCGCTCGCGCAAGCCCTGCTGCTGGCCTTCGCCCCGCCGAGCGCACCCACCCGGGCACACGCACCCCGGCCGCCGGGCGCACCCCCGCGCACGCCCCCCGCGGCTCCGCCGGGCGCCGGAGCCGGGCAGATGCGCCGCCGCGCGCCCCCAGCCCCGGGCCCGCCACCGCGCCCCGCCGCGCGCCAGGGGCTTCTCTCCCGGGCCCTCGTGGGCGCCCTCCGGCTCCAGTTCCCGCCCGCCCCTTGGAATAACCCCTGAGGCTCCAGCCGTCGCCGCAAAGTTTCCCGAGGAGACCCGCCTCCCCGGCCGTTGAGCAGGTAAGGGTGGATGCATGGGGCGGGGGCCGGGGTCCGAGCGTGCGGGACGGGACGCCGGGGCCAGCGGGGCGGGGTGGGAGAGTGCAGGGAGGCGCCGCAGGATCCGGCTGCCTGGCTTTGCCCGGCGGCCGCGGGGACCGCGCAGCCTTTGGGATTTCGGGAGGGGGGCCCCCCCAGTCGACAGCCGAGTACCCATGGCGCTGGCTCCGCCGCGGGGAGGCGCGGGGTGCGCGGCCGGCGGCTCCACTCTCCCCAGCAGAGGCTGGAAAGGGCGGGGGCTCGGCGGGAGCCCCGGCCCGAGACCTCGCTGCGCCCCCAGGGAGACGGCCCCGCCCGCGGGGGTCGCCTAGCTGGGCTGGACTGTTCCGGCTCCGGGCTAGTACCCGGGAACCGGAGGGCTTGGCGCACGCGAAGAGAGGCAGCCCGCCGGCCCGGGCGCCGCGCTCCCGTCCCCACCAGCCGCGTGAGTCACGGTTGGAGCGAGGTTTTATTTTTAAAACGACTTCAAGGGGGGCATAAGCAGCCTCCAACTTCCCTCCCTGTGCGCGCGGTAGACTGTCAGCCCTGTGCGGGGCAGGAGACCAGGGCGGTGCACCTGGCGGCTAGAACGGTGGGACCTCTGGGCTGGAGGCCGGGGAAGCCAGGGGCCGGGCGCATGCCCCTCCTCCCGGGGGACTGGAGGCCCAGGGACGGAAGGCTGGGGAGTGTTGTTGCCCAGCTGCAGGGAGCCTTGGCTGATCAGAGCTCTCCGAGGAGGAGAAAGTTGTGGAGCATCGACATCAGGGAGCTGCCCCAGGCTTCCCGGCGGCCCCGAGGGCTGTGAGGCTCCCTGGGGCGTGTGGTTTTCAGACAACACAGCCCAGCTGGGCTGTGCGAGGCCCTTGTAGCCCAAGCCAGAGACCTAATGTGAATAAATAAAGCCTAGGCTGGGGGCAGAGGTGGGGGGCATCTGGGTCCTGCCCTGCCCCACCCTGGCCCCTGCATCCTCAGGGAGGACAGAGACCAGTCTCTCTTGTCTCCCTCCCCAGGTGGCTCAGGAGTCGGGGAGGAGGCTGCCTGTGTGGGGCTCAGAGCCCCACAGAACGCAGGATGCCCCTGGCAGAGGGATGTGGGCTGGGGCATGCCCCTCTCTGCTCAGCAGCCGTGGGGAAGCTGGTTACGCTCAAGGGCTCCAGGCTCAGGTTTCTGGAGTGAAAGCCAACTGCATCTCTTCCTGCCAGCCCCAGGAGGAGAGGCGCAAACATCACCTGTCAGCTGGTGCCGACTCCGTGGGCGACTGTTCAGGGCTTCCTCAGAGGTTTAAATGGAAATGGCCTGAGCTGCCAGGGCCCATGCCCGGGAGGGAGTACTGCCCAGCTGAGCAGGCAGAGAGGGGGCCCTGGTAAGTGTGAGGGACAGGAAGAGCCGAGGGGCTGTCACATCCTGGCTGAAGGGTCAGACATGGGCCAGTTTGAGAGCAGGAGAGAGGAGGGCAGACAGTGTCTGTGTATGGAGGCGGGGGGTGGCCTCTGTGCACGTCCCTGGCCCCTTGACCTCACATAGATACAGGGCTGGACACTCTTCAGTAAAAAGCCTCCCCGGCATGACGCCCCGGGGCTGCTGTAGCCTGTAGCATGTCCCCTAAGCCCCGGTCTGTGTGCCTTCGCTCTACCACTTACTGGTTGAAAGTCCCTGCCTCTCTGAGCCTCAGTTCGCCTTGTTGAGTGTACTCACCTCCTGAGGCTGAGTTTGGCGGGGACAGGATGCATTATAAAATGGGGTGAGGTGGACAGATGCCCTGCTCCTGTTGAAGGGGTCCCCGAGGGCTGAGGGCACCCGGAGGGCTGGGGGGGTCAGATTCCCCCCAGCCAGTGGCCTGTTGGTAGACATCAGCCTGACGGTGACCCTCAGCAGCAGCACCCTTCTTGGTGTCCCCCCTTGTACCTCCTCTGAGGCCTCCCGTCATCGTGAGCCCCTGGGAGGTCCACCCAGCTGGTCTCTAAGGAGACGGTGGGTGGGAGGGCTGCTGCTGCCCCATCGCATCACCTGCTGCCAGGGCTCTGCGGGGAGGGCGTTGGCCTGCAAGACTCAGCTCTGCACAGACCGAGGCCTGGTGGCTAAGCCTGTGTCACCCACTGGGTGACCCCAGGCCTGTACCTCTGGGGACCCACTTCCTTGCCTGCACAGGGGGATATAACGGCTCTCCCACTCCGTGAGAATGGGTGGGCACCCTGAGTGCGGGTGTCGAGGGACAGCGAGGCAGGCCCGGAACCGGCTGACTGCCTGCAGAGGCCCAGTACAGGGGCAGTTGTCAGGAAGCGGCTGCCCTGGTGCAGGGGAGGATGAGGCCCCTGGGGCCCGCTGGGCACAGCTCCCTCTGCCCAGTCAGGTGGGACAGAGGCAGGGAGGTAGGGCTGGGCGGGGCAGGGCAGGTTGCCCCCCCTGCCCGGGGAAGGAGTTGCGGTGAGTGGGTGAAGGCCCTGCCCTGAGATGTAGATGGCCCCACTGTGTGTCCTCGGGGAACTGGGGACCTGCTGGCAGCCACCTCCCCGGCCAGCCAGGCTGCCCTGGAGTCAGGGCTGAGAAATGGCCTCCTTTCAGAGATGGGGCCTGTCTGGGGCTGTGCGGGGGTGGGGGGGGGGATCTGGCTGGGCCAGCCCTTCTGCCCCAGGGTCCTAGGGACTTGTGCTTCCTGGGGAGGATTCTCTGCCTGGCCTGCTGACCTCGAGCCAGTGACTGGATCTCCTTGGGCCTCAATATCTTCATCTGTAAAGTGGGGTAATAGCAGTTCCCACCTTGGGGTACCCACTATGAGATGATGCATATGAAGCTTCTAGCAGAGTCTATGCCTAGCAATGAGTTGCCCCCTGGGGTCCCCACCCCTGGCTCACGCTGGGCTGAGGGCTTTCAGCTTCTTCAGGCCTTGGAGTAGCAGGAAGGATGCCTCGGCACCCCGCCACAGCCACCAAAGTCCATTCTGGGTGGGATCTCACGTGCCAGCTGGCTGGGGTGTCAGCTCCAGTGACAGTGGGTGTGTCCAGGAGCAACAGGGGTGAGGCTGAGGGGTTTTGTCTTGGGTCCCTCACGGGATGGGGTGTGTGGGCTGTGTGGGCTGTGAGCGTATGGACCAGGAGGGGTGTGAGGCGTGTGGGCGTGGCTGGGGGTCTTAAATGCCAGCAGTGGGGTGGGTGGTGGCTGCCCCAGGGTGCTTACCATCTGGAGAGGCCGCAATAGCTCTGGAAGGGTGGGGCTGGTGCGGGCCTCAGGCCTACTTGCTGCCCTTGATGTGTGTGTTTGGGGGGTCGCCTCCCTAGAACCTGGGTCGTTCTCCCTGAGACAAAGTTCAGGCCTGCTCCGGCGTGTACCTGACATGAGGCAGCTGTATGCTTTCCTCTGCCACGAGGCAGTCACCCCAAGACGGCCAGGGTGGGGGCATGGCTGGAGGAAAAGACAGGGGAATGGACAGTGTGACCCCAGGGTGCTCCTGCCATGCTCCACCTCACGCCCCCCCTGCCCGCCGGCCTGGCATCCCCTAGAAGCAGCTGGAGCGGAGAAGGCTCCATGCAGAGGGCCGTGTTTGTGCAAGGCCTGTTTGCCTGAGCGGCGGGTGGATGTCTGTTTACCGCCGCCTGCGGCCCCCAGAGCTCAGCCGCTCCCTGGGGTCAGCGGCTCTGCGGATGATGTCAGCATTCGGGGGCCTCGACTCGCCTTGTGGAAGTTGTTTGCTGGGTTCACTGCAGCCCTGGGCTTTGAAACTCCCACCCTGGCCTTGCTCGTGCTGCCTCCCACCCCGCAGAGCTGGGGGGCGGGGCGTGGGGGGGCAGTGAGAGTGGGGGAGGGGAGGTCGGCCACAGGCATTGCTGTGGGGATGGGGTGTTGGCTCACAAGGTGTCCTGCTGGGCACCCCTGGCTCCCTGGCTCTTCTGTCTTTCCCTCCCTCCCTCCTTTCCTGCCCATTCATTCATACGTTCATTCACTCGTGTTGAGCACCGGTTGTGGGCCCGGTGCAGCTCTGGGGAGCCGCTGTGAAGTCTTGCTCTCGGGGAGCTACAGTTGGGAATGGGGGTCAGACTGCAATCAGATGCTTTCCCTCCCACCTCGGAGCCTTGGGCTCTGAAGGCAGGAAGGCGCCCTCTGAGGTGGGGTGACCAGGGAGCCTGCTGGGGCCTGGGATCAGGGAACGGGGTGCTCGAGCCGAGGACGTGAAGGTGGAACAGGCGTCGGTGAGGAGAAGGGACGGGAATAGGAGCCCGGAGGACAGAACCAACAGAAGGGGCTGCGTAGGGACCCCTTGGCAGGTGTGAGGAGCGTCGGGGGGTCGGGGAGGCATCTGGACGGCGGGTTTGTTCAGAGCCTGTGGTCTGTCTCCCTGGGTCTCTGCTGGCCTGTCCATCTCCATCTCTCGGGACTGCCAGGCCTGCCTCAACGACTGGCTGCCTAGTCCTCCTGGGTGGGCCCCTGTTCCTGAGAGCTGTGTGTCCGCCTGCGTGGGCAGCCTGACCCAGCCTCTGATGGGCCAGGAGGGAGAATATTTGGGCTGGTTTGTGATGGGGGCAGTGGCCCCGGTGTAGATGGAGGGCTGCTGGTGACGAAGGGTGTTCCTTAGACATCCCCCAGCCATCCTGGCTTTGAGTGTCCCTCAGACAGGGGCTGGGGAAGAAGGCAGTGAAGGCCGGGTCTCCTGGAGGCACCAGGACCCAGCTGTATGGGGCTCAGCTAACCACTAGGGGACACTGCCTCCCAGGCAGAGCGCGGGACCCAGGCTTCCGGAGGGTGGCTGGGCCCGGGTGCTGCAGGCTCTGCTCACAGGGTGGGGGTGGGGGTGGGCCTCACTGTCAGGGAGGCAGCGGCTGGGCCTTTGGGGAATGGCTTTGTACTTAATTAAAACTGGGCTTAAAACCGGGGTGGCCGAGGCACTGGTCCTGGCCGCTCCCGTCTGCACTGCTCCCGAGAAGCAGCTCTGTGACAGCACGTCTTTTGCTCCCCATTCCCTCCCTCTGCCTGAATTAATCGTTGGCACCAGATTACAACAGATTTAGCAAACTGTAAAAAAAAAAAGAGAGAGCGCATGCGAGCGAGGAAGAGAGAAGAGAAAGGGGGATTCACTTCGGAGGAGAGGACAACGGCGTTTATCTACAGAAGCAAATTGCTCTTGTCGCCCTGGTGCCCCCCCAGCCTCCACCGCAAGATGCCTGCCTGGGAAGTGCTGCGGGAACATGTCCTCTCAAACGCCGCTGGGCGCTGGTGCCAGGATGGGCTTTCCCTGGGGGCGGGCTGCCAAGGGCTGCCTGCTGGAGCAGAGGGGAGAGCCGAGTTTTCAGGGGGCCATGGGGGGCGTCCAGGGCTGCTCTCGGTGGGGGGAGTGCCCGGCTGGCTGGTCCTGAGTAGTGGGGGGCCGGGGACAAGGGGTCAGAGGGCCTGTGTGGCAGGGATGGCTGACAGCAGGGGTTGTGTCTGTCTTGCTCACTGGTGCAGCCCCAGGTCCTGGTAGGGGGCGCGGCACATGGTAGGTGTATCCCCAGGTCCTGCATCCCTAGGTCCTGGTAGGGGGCCTGGCACATGGTAGGTGCTCAGTGTGGTGCAGGGTGGATGAACGGCTGAGTGAAAGATGAAGCCATGGCTGAACCACCTCAGGAGCTGGTGTGGGGGGCAGTGGAGGGTCCAACATGCCAGCTGGGACTCCTGGGGATGAAATCTGCTGGACTGAGCTGCCCTTCAAGGGACATGCCCCCCTGGGTCCTGGATCAAACTTGGACGAGGGTCCCTGCAGGCCCTGCCCAGGAGCTGCACGCTGGCTTTCCTGGGATGGCCTTGATTTAAAACATGCTCCTCTGTGGTCAGACCTGAGGGACCTGGTTCAGGCTCAGGGAATCTGGCTGCCAGCAGGCCCACTGGGCTCCTAGACTGGGCTGGGCTGCCCCTGCCCTGGGTAAGGGGCTTAGGTTCAGTGGCCGGGGGGAGCTCACTATCTCCCTCAGAGAAGCTGCCCAGGATGGGCCAGGCCTGGAGCCTGCCACAGATGAGTTATGCACAGTCCTAGTCGTGGCAGAGCCAGGTCAGGACAGGAGACAGGTGTGCACCGTGCTCACACCTCCCGCATGCCCACACACACTCACACTCCTGCATACAGAGGCTCACACCCACCCCTCTTAACCTGCCTTCCCTGAGCCGGGCTCTGGTGAATGACCCCACAGCCCGTCTGACCCCCAGGGCCCCGCTGCTAAGAAGAGCCTTGAGTGGCTGCCACCCACCCAGCCCAGGGCCTCCTCCTGTGCAGCCCCTGCCCATCCCAACCCCGCAGATAGGGCCGTCTGTCGCCCATGTGCTTTCCCTGGGCCCCTCTCTGGGGAAGGGGTGGCTGCAAAGGAGTGAGAAGCTGGGGTGAGAGCCCCCTCCCCAAGCCCTGCTCCAGCTGAAGAGGCCTGGAGATTGTCAGCCTTGCAGCGGACTGTGGAATGAAAGTGCCCAGGCTCTGGAGTCTGGTGGACCTGCGTTCCAATCCTACCTCTGTTACTTATCAGCTGGGTGCCCCTGGATGCCTCACTTTCCCTCCGTGTGCCTCAGTCTCCGCACCTGTGAAAGGGACCGACAGAGTGCACTTCCCAGGGTCACTGTGAAGATTCAATGTGACAGTGTCCACAGAAGGGCTCTGTAGGAACCAGCAGTTACTGTACTTCAGCAAATAGGCCAGGTCCTGCCAGACGCAGGGCTGGGATGCTGGCCCTGCTTGGGGTTCTGAGGAGCTCAGGGCCTGAGAAGGGCTGCACACGCTGGCCTCTTGTCCTTCCTGGCCGGAAGGCTCATGGAGCATCTGCTGAGCTCCTCATGGGGCAGAGGTTGGTGTCTGAGGTCTATGGCCCAGGTGGGTAGCAGGTGGATAGATGGGGAGGGGAAGGGACCCTATACCACTCAGCTGTGATGAGGAGCGTGTTGGAATGTGGGTAACTCTGGGGAAACTGGGGGGAACGGAGCCCCTGAGGTCTCCGGGAAGCAGTAGGGTTGCGGGGGGGAGGAGTGGAGGGGTTAGGGGCCAAGGAAGAAAAGGGAGAGTGTGGGGCTCAAATGTCACCTTCTGCCCAGGGTGAGTCCCCTGGTATGGGGTCAGGCGGGTCTCCCTTGGGTATTTACTTACTGGGCACCTCCTGTGTGCCAGGCCTCGGGGTGGAACCCAGGCACAGGGACCAGTGACTAGATTCCTCCCGTGAGGGCAGCAGAGAGGCCATTACTGCTGCCTTTATTGACTGCTTACTGTCTACGCGGCAACCATGCTAGGGACTCTTCCCATGCAGGACTCCTTGAGGCTTCAGAACAACCCATTTTACAGAAGAGAAAACTGAGGCACAGACAGATTAACGTGACCGGACTAAGGTTGCACAGCCAGGACAGGGCATCTTACCCCTTACCCCCCAACACATAAGGAAATGGTGGTCATTGTCCTAGAGGTAGTAGCCGACAGATTGCACTTGCTACGGACCCGGCAGTATTAACTGGATTTATCCCCCACAACAAGCCTCTGAGGTAGACTGTTATTATCCTGATTTTACCCCAGGAAACAGACACAGCTGAAGTGACTTGCCCAAGGTCACACCAAGGAAGGGCGGCCATCAAGGCACCCTTGGTCCATACAATGCTCTTGAAGACGAAACCCAAGCACAGAGGTTCATCTCTCAAGCTTCCTCCTCCCCCTTGCCCCTCCCGTGCTGTCTCCTCCCATCTCAGAGCCTCGAGCCTCCTGGAGGGGCCCCCACTCAGCCCGCCCTCCCTGAGGCCCCACTGTGTGCAGGCTCGGTGCCGCCCTTTAACCCGCATGGGGTGGGAGGATGAGGGGAGGGCTCTGGTGGAGGTGCCAGGAGCCTGGAGGGAGAGCCAGGTTGGGGCCCCTCCGGGCCGGGTCAGCTTCCCGGGCTGCAGGGTCGGGCTGCTAGCTGGCAGTGGGCAGGCTGGGTGGCGGCACGTGCTTCCCCTTCCTCCCGCTGCTCTACAGCCAGACGCTGCCCGAGACGTCAGCAGGCGGCCCACGGGGCCGGGAGGAGCTGGCGGCTCGGGGTCGCGGGCGGCCTGCGGCCTGCGGTCACGGAGCAATCTCCATTAGGGCCCAGAACGAGTGGCTGCAGCTCCTGGAATCCTATTAAAAGCTTTTTCATTGTTCCCTGCGATACGCTCCGCTCCGCCGGGACCTGGGCATGTTGATAATTTATTTGTGGAAGGGAAAGGGGCGAAGAGCTCAGGAGAGAGGAGGAAATGTCATTATTTGCTCAGCCGGTGTTGGCAGCTCCAGTGGGGGCGCCCCATCCTCCCCCCGATTCTGGAGGTTGGGGGAACAAGGCTCTTCGAGGGTGCAGCTGGGGTGGCCTGGGCCGGGGGAGGAGGGAGGCCTGGGGGAGGTGAAGGCTGCATCCTCTGGGGCCCTGACAGTCAGAGGCCCCAAACCCACACCTGCAGCGGAGGGGGTTCTCCCAGCAGCTTCGTTCAGACTCTGGTGTGGACCGGGGTGTGGCTGGGGCCTCTTGCTCTCCTGATTCTGGCATGGGTAGGGGCCGGGGCAAGCTCGTGGGGTCCTGAGGATGCAGCGTCGAGAGATGGCTCCTGGGGTCTCCAGGGTGGGGAGGGGAAGCCGGTTGCTGGGAGGTGGTGACTGGGGGGCCCACACCCCTGCAGCTGCCAGCTGTGTGATTACAGAAGTCCCTGTACCCCTGGACGCCTTAAAACAGGAAGAGGCCTCGGCCTCTCTGGGGGACGGGAAGGGATTCAGAGCTAACAACACGGAAACAACAGCGACGCTAGCCCATTTACAGAGTTCTCACACGCGCTGAGTGCTTCACGGGCAGCGTCTCACGCAGTCCTCACAGCATCCCTGTGTGATGGAATGTCTAGTGTCTTATTACGCGTGAGGAAACTGAGGCACAGAGGGTCATGACCACACAGCTTCGAAGAGGCAGGGGTGGGATTTGAACGCTGGCCTCTCTCAGCACAGTTACTGACTCTGGTCAGGGCTCCACAGAGACCCGGCTTCCCCTTGGTCCCCAGCCCCCCTCTTCCAAGGTGAGGAAGGCCCAGAGTAGGGAACAGGGGTCCCCTCCTGCAGGCACCTTCAAGGGTTGAGCTTAATCGTCCCAGGGGCACTGTGGGGCTCAGGCATCCTTATCCTCCTCACAGACGTGGCAACAGAGGCTCAGAGAGGTGGTGTCATTTGTACCGAGTCAGGGCAGGGCCGGATTTGAACCCAGGCTGGCTCTGGGTTCTCAAAGTATCCCCTGTGCTGGGTGCAAGGCTGCCCGCAGGGGCGCGTCACGGTAGCCCTGGGCAGCGCTGGCTTTGGGACTAGGACCCCACAGAGGGTCAGGCTCTGGACGGCTGTGCGTGGCCCGAAGTCCCCTTCACATACACAGCCCTGACCGTCCCGCTCTAAACTGCAGCGGTGGGAAAGAGGATGTCACGTGGAAATGTCCCCCATCCCTGCCCCTGTAGCACAGACACTGCCAGACAGTTACAGAGTTCATACCTACTCCAGTCACTCACTGGCTTTGAGATCATCAGTGGCTCCCTATTTCCTGAAACACTGACCAAAGCCCTTGGCCTGGCATGTCAGACCTCCCCAGCCCAGCCCTGGCTGGCCCACCAGCCTCTCCTCCAGACCCTCCCCAACTAGGCCTGTGGATGACACGGCTCACACCTCTGCTGTTCCTTGTGTCCAAAAGGCCACCCTCAATCCCCACACCGGGTGACCGCTGCCTCCTGCGTGAAGCCGTCCCTGACCGACTGCAGGAACCAGCCCTTCCTGCCTCTCGTCCTCGGAGCACTTGGCCGGCCTCCCTGTGATGGGGTAGGTGGCTGCGTTTACACATCTGCCCCACCTCCACCCACCTTTACGAATCCTCCTTCCCCTCCCCAGGCCCCTGCAAGGTGCTACTTATCTCTGGAGTCAAATCTGGGATGCATTAATTCATCCAGCCAAGGCTTCCTGAGCCTGAGGCGTGTTGATAAATGGCTTTCTCTTTACAGCAGCCCTGGGAGTGGGTGGCATTAGCCCATTTAATTTTATTCAAAAAAAATTTTTTTTTTGGCCGCACCGCAGAGCTTGTGGGATCTTAGTTCCCCGACGGAGGATTGAACCCGGGCCCTCAGCAGTGAAAGCACAGAGTCCTGACCGCTGGACCGCTGGGGAACGCCCGCATTAGCCCATTTTATAAAGGAGAAACCAAAGACGCAGGGAGGTTCGGTCGCCAGGCCAAGGTCACCCAGGCGGAGCTGGGGTTGAAGCCAGGTCCCAGGTAGGAGTAGTGATGGGGTCATGATAAGGTCGACAAATCCCTGAGTCCTCATGCCTGCCTGGCACCAGGTAGAGAATTAAATGCAGGAATCATTTGATTCTCACAGATGCTCTGGGGGTGGGGGTGGGGAATGTCCTTGGAGGCTCCATTCTACAGATGAGAAAACTGAGGCTAAGAGAGGAAGGGAAGCCTGGAGGCAGAGCCCCAGCCCCGCAGTGACTTCCTGAGAGCCCTGGGTGGGAGGGATAGGGGCTTTTCCCATGTTCTGTGTGCCAGGCCTGGAACTGTCACTTCAGAGCAGGGATGTGGGCAAGCCCTCCCCTCCACCCCCTGAGGCCCAACCTGGCTCTCAGGCCTGCAGCCTGCCCTGGCCAGGCATCCTCTGGGTGAGAGGAGGCTGGGGAGGCGGTGTGCCCAGCAGCAGTGTGGGCGTGGGCCCTGCCCCCACGGCAGCTGCCTGCCTGGCCCGGTGGCCTCACAGACAGACAGGGCTTGTGAGAGCCGGGGGCCTTCAAGGAGAGCTCGGCTCCCACTGGCAGCTGCTCAAAGGCCTCATTGTGGCAGGAGGGTCCTCCACGGGCAGCTGCCCCCGCCTCAGGCACCGGCAGAGCCCAGCCTTTGTGCCAGCACACTGCCCCTGCCCTGACCCGGGGTCAGCAGGACAGAGGCTCTTGTCTGAGGGAGGCTGGGGGCCTCCCCGGGGAGGAGCCGCTCTGGACCCTCAGATGGCCTAGGATGGGTGTGGTCTGTGTTGCCAAGACCCAGAAACTCTTCCCAGTGCACAGGTCTGGCCTTGGAGTGGGCTGGCTCTTGGTCTGGCTCAGGCTTGAGGAGAAGGTGTGGAAGCTGGAGGGTTAATTTAAAATAATAATAATAACAGCAATAATGACGATGGCTACTGCCGTTCGTGGAGCTCTTACTGTGTGTCTGCTGAGAGGCGTGTGTGTGTGTTATTTCATTGATTCCTCAAAGCAGCCCTACAGGTTGTAGACAGTTATTTGCCCCATTTTAGAGATGAGGAAACTGAGGTTCTGTGAGGTTAGACATTCACCTCCCGTCACAGAGCTCTAGGGGAGCATTGGGACCCGATCCAAAGCCCATTCTTAAGTGCCATCCCTGCTAAGCACCCAGATGGCCACCACGGTGCACAGGCACAGAGCCACCTTCCCTGCCCCGCAGAGTTCAGAACCACTGGGCTTGATCTGCACTGCAGTCCCTTGTGAGGGAGGCCCCGTCACCCCATTTTAGGGCCCAGGAAACATGCTCTGGGAGCTGTCTGGGTGCCTGGCTGGTGAGGGGCAGACTGCATCTACATGTGGCTTCCCCACCTGGGTCCTTCCTCGGGCTTGCCCTTTGGGGTAGGTGGGACAGTTGCCCAAACTTTGTGGCTGGGCTCCAAGGTCCCACAGCAGGGGGTAGTGGAGGAGGTGACGGAGTCCCAGCAAGAGACTGAGGGATTTTGAGACTGAGCCTCCTCCGACACAGACAGTCCCTCCTGGGAGGACCCTCAGAGACCATGTGTTACATCCACACAGTGTAGTCAGGGAGACTGAGGCACAGAGAGGGGGAAAGGGCCTGGCCCAGGCCCCACAGCCTTGGGGATTGAACGTGAGCTCCCAAAGGCTGTGCTGTCCACTAGGACACCACCGCTGACCTGGGGTGGGGTGGGGGAACAGCAAACTCTGAGCACTTTCCATGTCCCAGGCCCAGTTCTAAGCATTGACCTGGGTAACTAATTAACCCTCACAAGGACCTTATAAGGGCTGTACTGTTAAAATCTCCATGATACAAATGAGGGAACCGAGGCCACTGTTCCCAGGCCACACCCTGGAGGTCTCCTAGCTCAGCTGGTTGGATAGCCTCTCCCCTCCCCCAGGACCCTGACCTCTGGCAGACACCCTGATGGTTCAGGGTCGGAGGTGCCTGCTGAGGGGGGGATGGGACTTCGGGTGGGGCCAGATGGACACCTCAGTGACCTTCTGCAGGACAGTGTCCTGTTGCTGAACTTGCCTCCTTCTCATTCTGAGCTGGGTGGTTTCCCCACCTGTGAAATGGGTGCCGAGCCTGCGCAGCCCTTTCCTAGGGGACCCACAGGTGAAATCCTGTCTGTAGACCCCCTCATTGCTGGGGCCGGGCCTCCCCTCCCCTCCCCTCCCCCAGCTCTGCCTTTGAAAGGTTCTGCCCCAGACCCAGACCCCACAGCCCTGGGGAGGAGGCTGAGCCTCCCTCAGAGCCTGGTGGCCTGGGGATGACTCACAGCCAGCCGAGGCCTGGATGCTAGATTAGAAATAATTAATGCTATTAATATTCATGATGAGTGGGCTGGTGAGATGATGAGGGTGACCGTCTGCTCTTCCCTTGGGCTCTCTCCCAAGGGTGGGAAATCAGGCTCTCGGGCCCTTATGCCCCAGCACCTCCTGGGTGGGCGCAGGTGACCCCCGCAGGGGAGCCAGGTGCCAGGCTCCAAGTCCCCTGTTCAACCCTGCTGGCTTGTTCCAGGACCCTCACACCAGCCTGAGGGGGTGGGTGGGGGCTGACAGCTCCGTTTCCCACGCGAGGGACCTGAGTCCCAGAGAGAGAAGCAGTCCCAGAGGACTCTCAGCTTCCAAGAGGCCCAGCCAGGGCTCGGTCCCAGGACTTGACTCTGAGTCCAGCGCTCTCCCTACCTGCCCTTCTGGAAATGTGCAGGCTGCCCAAGGGGAGCTGGACAAGGCCAGCACCATGGCCTGCCTGCTGCCCAGGGCGGCTGCTGTCCCGTGGGCAGAGCCTTATGCAGCCCTTGGGAGGACACGGTGGTCCCAGCCCCACTCCTTCCTGACTGTGTAGCTGTGGATGCTTCTGGGCCTGCACCCACTCTGTGCTTCAGTTCCCACTGGTCTCCAGGGGAGGACAGTCCCCCTCCCAGGGCTGTGTGCAAGCCTGGCACAGTGAGGGCCACACAGCGGTTGATGGGTGTCACCCAGCCAGCAGACTGAGCACGTTCCTTTCGGCCGAACTGTGCTGGGTTCCAGGTGGTTCAGCCCCCGCCCTGAACCTGAGGATTCTCATGGGGGAGGGAAAGATTCGCGTGGTCCTGGGCAAACCACACACGCGCGTGCTGGGGCGGGAGTGAGGGCAGGGCTGTGGCTCGGTGTGCAGAAGGGTCCCGGGTCCCTGGCCCCAGGCCGGGTTCTGACTCATAGGGGGAACCAGAGGGTCCTGAGAGCTGAGGCCGACTCTCCTTTGCCCGGATGTCTGAGCCGGGCCTTCGGCACCCACAGCCTGACTCTTGTCCAGCCTCCAAGGCCTTCCTGCTGTAAGTGGCCTTGACTGTCCCCTCAGCCCCCACTTCTAAGGCCTCCTCACTCAGCCTCGCCAGGGAACAGCCAGTTGTCCCCAGTCGTGCACTGCAGGGCTTTGGGCCCAGGTATTGTGCCCACCTGGGGGGTTGGCTCCATGGAAGCCTCCCTCTGGGTGCAGCTCCAGAGCCCTAGGTTTGAGTGCCCTAGCCACTCACCTGGCCTCCTCACTAGGCCTCAGCCTCCTCATCTGTAGCATGGGGCCAGGGATGCCAAGACAGGATGATGTGGGCAGAAGCTCACCTCTCGTGGATGCCTGGTCAGGGGAGGGAAGGGGCTGGTCCCTCCAGGTGAAGCCGCTCTGGAAAGATACCAGCACTGACAGCCTTCTGGGCGCCCAAGTGGGTGACAGGGTAGGTGTGTGCGCCTTCAAGCTGGGGAGGGGCGGGGGACTCCGGGGCCTGGCTCTGAGTCTTATCATTACAGGGCGGAGGGGGGCACCCTCCCAGAACCTCGCTTCTGGCTCCCGGGCTGGTGGCAGCGCTGTCAGCTGAGCAGGCTAACAGCTGTTTGCACGGAGACTAAATCTGTCCGGGTCTGACAGACGGGCCTTGAGCCTCCACCCTGCAGTTTCAGTGTGGGAGAGGGCTGCGAGCTGACAGCCGTGTGTACTCGGGACCTGGGCCTAGACGACTCTCTTCTCTGAGCCCAGGGTCCCTGAGCACGTGGGGGCAGGGGGCCAAGGTCGGTGATTTCCTCCCTGCACAGTGGGCTGGCCAGACTGCCCTTAGGCCTTGTCCACAAGATGAGCAGGGCTGGGGCTCAGACCCTCAGGGGCTCCCTCCTACCCCCAGGAACTTTTCTACATCCTAAACTGATGGACAGAGCACCCGCGGCCTCTAATCTCACTCCCTGCCCATCCCCCAGGGACTCTGGGGCCTAAGCGGGCTCCTTTGGATCTTGGGGGCCACCCCCACCCCATCCCCAGGTCCTGTCTTTCCTCTCCTGGGGGGGCGCTTCAAGAAGGGCAGCTAGTGACTATTCCAAGGCCACTTGATCCTGACGCACCACGTTACGTGTTTATGCCATTTCTGCTTGAGAAAGAGGTGGGGGCTATTCGTGAACTTGGCTGGCATCTTGGGCAGTGTTCATGGGAGGAGGAGGGCAGGGTCTCCAAGCCAGTGCGAATTCTTTCCTTGAAGGATGCCCCCACCCTCCTCCTTCCAGTGAGAAGGAATACCCTCAGGGCCAGGGGATGGCTCCGGACAGGCCACCCCAGAGCCTCAGTTCTGAACCAGGGTTGCTCAGTTCCAAATCTTGAAGGGTGGCGGGAAGTGCAAATGAATATTGTCTGTTAAAAACCTTTTTCAGCAGTGAGGCCTTATGTTCGAGGAGTTGTGAAAATTGTTTTCCTCTGACTGTGGGAAAGGTTTGAAATATTGACACAGAGATTAGCCTCTTCAGAGGCTGGCAGGATGGTTGGGGTGAGAGTGGCACAGGAGCCTACACGCCTACACTCCTTACCCACTGCCCTGGGCAGACGTGACTAATCAATCCCAGCACTCTCCTCTGCTGAGCCGGGGAGGGCCTGCCTGGGAAGGGAAGTTGTCAGGCATCTCTGGCAGTTGTTTTGCAAATGAAGAATGGGGGCTCAGAGAGGCAAAGTAGCTGACCACAACCACCACGTCTCTAGAGGTGGAGGTGGGATCTACACCTGGTTCTCTTGACCCCAGAGCTTTGTGATCATGGAAGCTGGTGGTTCAGCGGCTCCTTGCCCAGATGGAGTTCTGCCACAGTGCCAAATAGTGCCCTTGCTAGAGCCCACCCAGCTCCCTGTGGGACAGGCACAGTGTGGCCAGGCTCATCCTCTCTACCACGGCCATCCCTCCCTCTAGGCCTGCTAACCTTTATCAGCTGCAGCCTGTCTGTGCTGTCTAATTATGGCCACTTACATTCCAGGCTCTTAACTGCAGCCAAGTGGTGCGTATGAATGTGGGACTTCCAACTCCCGCCAGCACGCTGAGCCTGACTGAGGGGTGTGTGGGGCTGGGGGGCTGGTCAGCAGTCACCAGGCTGATGTAGGCTGGGAGCTGCCAGAAGCTGAGGGCTGGGCTGGGCCCTAGGAGGGGCGTGCTGGCAGGCAGGGCGGGGGGCTCCCCTCTTCGGTGCCAGCAATGCCTCTGCACCGCCTCGTGCCTTGTTAGGAGGTAGTTCTGTTGGCTTCCAGGTTACCCTTTTAATTAAGCCAATTAATCAGTGCCTTTAATGAAGCAGATTAATCAGGCTGGGCTCTGCAAATGGGGCTGTCGCAGCCCACGGTTTCCTGCAGGTTGGGATTTGGAGGTGGCTGCTAGGCCAGGCCTGCAGTCCTGGCGGGCTGACGTGCTGGGTCAGGCTGGGCCAGGGATGTCTGTGTCCCCCGTGGGAGTGTAGCCAGGAACCCAGGCCTGGAGGAGGGCAGGCAGGGCTGGTCTGAGGCCACAGGAACCTCTGGACCCAGATGCCTCAGCACCAACAGCCCAAGGTTGGAGCGGGAGGGACACAGGGATTCTGCCTTGGGGACCCACGAGGGATGTTTGCTCAGTGGGGTCCTCAGCAGGTATGATTGCCTGGGGGCAGGGGCTTGGGGGGAGCTGGAGTCCCTGCCCACCTTGCCCTCCCCTCTCTGGCTGCTCCCAGCCTGGTGGCACAGCCACCAGCTCCAGAGCCCCTCATTCGCCTGCAGGTGGGAAAAGAGACTTGGAGAGCGGAAGGGGTCTGCTCAGGGTCACCCGGCTGCTAGTGACGGGGCTGAGATGCGAGGCCATGTCCCGGGTTCCTTCCACACCATCCTGATCACCACCTCGATGGCCTGGGGTCGGCTTCCTACGTACTGGGCACTGTGTTGAGTGCCCCACCCAGGTGATGCCACTGACTCCTGTCTCCAGCCCAGTTCAGGAATAGAGGCCTGGCCTGGGGTGGCAGGAGGTGCCCTAGTCTGTGAATGGCCCAGGCTTCTCCCACCAGGTAGGAGAGAGGAGCCGGATGCTAGCCAGAGCCAGAGAGGCAACCCCCAGTTCAGAGAGGAGCTTTGGGAAGAGACCAAGGGGGCCCTAGCTCCCTGGAGACGTCTTTGTGAAATGAGCACCCACTGGTGTGGAAAGGGTGAGGTCTCAACGCACTTCTGCCCTTAGTGCCCATAGCCAAGGGCGTGGGAGCAGGGCGGGCCTCCCCTGCGGGGCACATGGCAGCCTGCTCCAGGACAGCCGAGCCCCGCAGAGACTGCTGGCTCAGCCATGACAGGAGAGATTTAGGTTAGACAGAGGAAGGACTGCCTGACATCAGGGATTATTAACAAGTTTGCAAAGAAGGCAGCAGCTGCTTCCCCAGAAGACCATGCTCGGCAGCAGGCTTGATCTGAGAGCTTCGGAAAACACGCTGCCCTACATATGCAGGCGGCATTTCCAGCAGGTATCAACAAAGTGGGCACTGGGCTCCCCGTAGGATGCCCTCGGGCCCTCACCCCTTTCATCCGCTCTCAGCCCAGAGTTGCCTGACAGAGCGCAGGCCTGCAGCTAGCCAGTGGGCCCCAGACGGTCCACGAGCCAGGGCAAGCCATGGAACCTTCCTGGGCCTCAGTTTCCTCATCTTTTAAATGGGTGAGTCCTTCCTGGGGAGAAAGATGACCTCGTCTCTCACTTCTCAGAGAAGACAGAAAGTCCCCTCTTCTTGCTACCTACCCAACCTGTAAACTTCCTTGCTCCAGGCCTCCACCCACCCCGGCCAGCCCCTTCCTGCCTTGAGGGTTCCTCCCTTTGAAACTCATCTTCTCTTTTCTTGAGTGGACATCCCTTCTCAGATAGCATTTTCCAGGCAGCTTTTAAGGAGGTTTACTGTCTCCTATTAAAAACACCCTCCCTGGAGCTCCCTTTTCCCTCCAGCTCCTGCCCTCTCTCTCTCTTCCCCTTCACAGCCAAATTTCTCAGAACAGTTGATGAACCGAATGCACTGAAGTCCGGCTCTTGCCTGCCTTTTCTTTTCTGTGCTGACACTGCCTCCTCCAGGAAGCCTTCCCTGCTTCCCCCACCCTGATCCAGAAGTTGACCCTCATTCACAGCCAGTTGGGGTGACCTGAGAGCAGCCCTAGGCCTTAGTTGTCCCTGAATCTGCCGTGCCCCGCACAGGGCCTGGCAGGGAGCCCAGCCTGGATGAGGCACTCCTCTGGTGCCAGAGCAGGGGCGAGGGGCAGCCAGTAGCTCTCTCTCCAGTTTACCGTGAGAGGGACACTGTGGGGCGGGCACAAGACAGGAATGGGAACGAACGCCATCATCACGCTCAGAGACACCTCTTTAAATACCAGCTGGAAGCAGCCCGGTTTCTGGGTGGGTGTGGAGTTGCCCTGCACTAGCACGAACCACAGGGGACAGGAGCTCTGCAGAGCCCCCCGGGGGTGGGGAGGGGAGGCAAAGCCAGAGCTGGGGGTGGGAGCAGGCAGCTCAGGGTCTGCCTGTGGCCTTCCCACATGGCTCCCCGCCATAGGGTCTAGGAGGAGCTGGGGAGCATCTCACCTGTGTCCTTTCCCAGCACAGGGTACAACGTGACATTTTCTGTCTATAGCGTAACTCCTCGCCATCGTCTGCCCCCACCAGGCAGTGAGCGCTGCAGAGGCAGGAACCTCAGCTCTCTCCTGTTCCCCAGGGCCTGGCACGTTAGACAAGCAGTAAATATCCACGGATGGATGGAGGGTGGGCCGTGGGTGGAGTGCCAGGTCTATTCCTTGCTGCTCTGCACTGCCTCGGTGCCCCCTCCGTACAGAGAGCCCTGGTCCGGGTACAGTTCTTAGCACCAGGCCTGGCTTGTGACTACTGGGTGTGCTCTTGTCCCTTAGGGGCTGCTGGAGCACGCAGGGCACAGCAGAGTGGGGACAGAGGCCACGCTGGCTCCTGCCGAGAGCCACATGGGCCAGGCGCTTGGGGAGCTCTGTGAGCAGTGGGTCCCCAGGAGACAGTGTCAATCCTCAGGGTCTCGGGCCTCCCATCCACAAAATGGGAGCACAGCTTGTTCTCCCTGTGGGGAAGGGTAGAGGAGGAGGGGGAAAGGATGCTCAGGAATCTGCTCTGAGCCCCCAGTATGGAGCCAAGGCAGGTGGGACCACAGCCCGCTTGTCTCTCAGCCTCCGGGCCATCCGGGCCTGGATGTCCTTGCCTGTTTGGCTTCGTAGGAGCTATGGCAGGTGAGCCACAGGAGGGGCCGAGGGAGCCAGACCTCAGCTCTGGTCTGCAGGGCCCCTGGGGAAACCCAGTCCCCCTCCCCAGCCCCACCCATCCACCCAACCGCTTCCTGCTCCCTCCCCAGGCTCAGCTTCCCTAACAGGAGGAACAGGCCCTCCCTCCTAGTGGAAATTCTTACTCACAGCCCATCCAAGCTGTCTGCAGAGAGCAGGGTGGTGAGGAAGGGGGAGCAGCTGCGGGAACAGGAGGCTCTACGAGAGAGTGGACAGACGGAAGGGGAGACAGAACCCAGACCTCCATCTGTAAGTGACAGCCGGGGGCCAGGTGGGCCGCCAGCCCTCATGGCCCAGAGGGATGGGGCCTGGGCGGTGGGGCCTGAGTCTGGTGGCAGCAGGCAGGGCTGGTTGTGATGAAGATGCGTGGCCAACAGGTTGTGGGACAGAGGGGATCCCGGGGGCTCTGCCCACTAGTGGCGCTCACTGGGGACAGCTGAGGACGCAGTAGGGGCGCTAGGCCAATCCTGGGGTCTCCATGATTTGGGGCTGGGACGGTATGAACCTCGGGCTGAAGTCAGGGGTCTGAGGCACTGGGTGAGGGGCCTGTCCCACCCCCCTGGGAAGGCTCCCAGTCTGTCTTACAAATCACGTCTATGCTCTTCAGACTCAAGGCGCCAGGCTCGGGGCTGGTCTACCTTCCAGACTCACTGCCACAAGGACAGTGAGTCCTCCTTCCCACCCCAGCATCCCTGCCCAGCTCAAGGCCTTTCCTGGCCTTCCTTTTGGCCTCTGCTCCCGTGCTACGTCCCCCAAGAAGCCCCCCTAGGCCACCCTGGCCACCAGGCCTCTCCCTGCAGGCCAGTCTGCACCACACTGGTTACCCCTAAACAGGGATCTCAGTATGCCCACCTGGTGGCCCTGGGTGGCCCCTACACCACTCTTGGCCTCAGTTAGCTGCTAGTTTATAAGGCTGAGTGAGAGGGCAGGAACCAGGTCTCTGAGGTGAGTTGGCCAGAGGCTGGGTTTAGGGGAGGGGACAGCCTACTGCGGTTCCTTCCGGTCCCCCCCACCTGTGGACTGACAGCAGGTCGGGTCCCTGTGCTCAGGCCAGAGAGATGTCAGGACCCTTGTCTGCCCTGTTTGTGCACAGCTCCTGCTTGATAAGCAGTTTCACCTGCCGAGGTGGACTCAGTACCTCGTGGGAAGTGACCACTTGGTGCCAGGCTCAGTGCCAGCTCCAGGACAGAGAGAAGCCAGACAGACCCAGTCCCAGCCCTGGGGAAGCTCCCAGCTAGCAAGGGTGCCGGGCATGGAGTGCTCTCCAAGGCCAAACAGACCATCATGGCCCCTTTTTAGACAAAGAGAGAGAGGCAGAGGGGTGGAGATCCTGAGGCCATCTGGCTCCTCTCTGCCTAGAAAAGGGCGTCTTCAAACAGGAAGAGGAGGGCTTCCCTGGTGGCGCAGTGGTTGAGAATCTGCCTGCCAATGCAGGGGACACGGGTTCGAGCCCTGGTCTGGGAAGATCCCACATGCCGCGGAGCAACTAGGCCCGTGAGCCACAATTACTGAGCCTGCGCGTCTGGAGCCTGTGCTCCGCAACAAGAGAGGCCGCGATAGTGAGAGGCCCGCGCACCGCGATGAAGAGTGGCCCCCGCTTGCCACAACTAGAGAAAGCCCGCGCACAGAAACGAAGACCCAACACAGCCATAAATAAATAAATAAATAAATAAATAAATAAATAAAGCAAACTGTCAGCAAGTAAAAAAACAAAGACAAAAACAGGAAGGGGACTCTTGCAGGACTCTGTGGGCCCCAGAGGGCACATAAGTGTGTATGGTGGGGAGGTGGGGAGGGCAGCCCCGCGCCAGCACCCATCACCCCAGGGGCCAGATTAGGATAGGGGGCTGCAGAAACGTGTCCCTCATGCAGGGTGCTCCTTTCTGTCTGCAGGTCTGACGGAGAACTTCCCAGAAAGGAGGGTCTGACAGGCGGGGGACACTGGCACTCTTGTGGGAGGGGAAGGGGACGGTTACTTGTTGGGCACTTACTCTGTGCTCAGCACTGCGCCAAGCATTCTGTCCACGAGCCCACTGAGTTCTCAGAAACCACCCTGGGAGCAGGCAGCAGCGCCCCCACTTTACAGATGCGGAAATGGAGGCATGAATTGGTGAAGTCACAGGATTTGAGCTCAGGTGGGTCCAATCCCAAAGCCGTTCTTGTTCCCCCAGGCCACTCCTGGGCCGTGGCTGCGCACACAGCAATGCCGGGCGCCTCCCCATCGCCAGCCTGGAAGGGCGGCCCAGTGTCACCCTCGGCTCAGCCCTCCTGGGACAGCCATCCCCTCCCTGATCTGTGAGCCACAGCATGGTCTGCTAGTATCGGGCTGCGTTATGCACAACTGCAAACCCGTCACAGTCCTGTTCTCCTAACACATGAAAGACTGTCAGAGCTTCCAGTGGTGCTGCGCTTCTGAGCACTGTCCACCCACGGAATTATTAATCGTCTCATTCGGTGGCTGGGAGACGGGGCGAGGCATCTGAGAAGGGTGACCTGCTCCTTCTCCCCGAGGGAACCCTGAGATGGGGCAGCTGGGGACCTGCCAGCCCAACTGTGTGCTCCTCGCTTCTCATCTCAGCTCCTGGCCTGAATACTCCTGATCGGTAGGAGAAGAGGCAGCCCAGGGCAGGGCTCGGCCTGGACTGTCACCTGTAAGTGAGGAGCGCCCGGGAGGTGGGACCTGGCAGCTGCTCCCCTGTACGCCGGGCCTGGCTGGGGGTCACGTGTGTTGCACACCTGGACAGGGGAGTATCAGGGCAGGCCTCTCTCTGGGCAGCTGCCTGGTGCTTTCTGGAAGGGGCAGCAGATGCCCCAGGCCCAGAGGTGCTGTGAGGACACTGGGGAGGGGGCAGCAGCGGAGCCGGCAGCTGTCGGAGTAGCAGGCATGGCCCTGTAATTGGGCAGCCTGTTCCCAGATAAGGCTGATGACACTGAACAGCTTCCCGCTCCACGCGGCCTGCGGCCGTTCATTTCCTGCTCCCACAGCCGGCGATCCCAATTACCTCACCTCCTGCTCGCCAGCGGCGGCTTCTGAGGCTGCCAGATGATTCCTCTGTCATCGGCCAGGCCTGGATCCTCTCTGGAGAGTGGGAGGGTATGGAGAGGGCAGCGGTGGGGGGTCATACTGGGCCCGGCTGGAGGTAGGGGTGTGACACACAGACTCAGGCCATCTGGGAAGGGCCCATTTCTTTCCTGCCCGCACCCCCAGAGCAGGTTCACCGTTTGCTGACTGGGCTGCGGAGCTGGCGAGTGGGCATGTGAACAGAACAGACAAAGCTTCGCCCACCTCTGGTTTTCCAGTAGCATTCCCTGGCCTTGCTACCTCCACTCTGCCTGCTTCCTCTCTCTCCTGGGCCCTCCAGAAGACCCTGGACATGTCACTGAGTCCCTGGGCACCCATTGCCTTATCTGTAAAGCGGGGTGATGGAGGCAGTGCCCTTGCAGCGGGTGAGATGAGATCTCAGAGTGGAGAGGGCGAGCTCTCAGAGTGTGTGCTTCAGCGCCCCACACTCAAACCATGCCCATAGGATGAGGATGGGCACCCATTTTGCACTGGGGTAAACTGAGGCTCACACAGGGGTTTGGCTAGCGCTGAAGCAACGAAATGGCCCCTGGCCCTTCTCCTCTGCTGCAACTCCCCAGAGGGATAGACTTGGGGGAAGAGAGGAGGAAGGGCAGCCTGTCTGAAAGGGGCAAAGGTTGGCTTCAGTCTCCCATCACCCCAAGGGGATGGAAGAAGCACATAGGAGGTGTGGGCTGTGAAGAGGGAACATGCAGGTTCCAGCTCCTCTTAGGGTGGGCGTGTCCAGCCACAGACTTGGGAGGTGGTGAGCACCCAAGAGGGGTACCGCAGAGCGGGCTACTTGTAGGGGTGGTGGGAGGCTGGACCTTGTTCCAAGGGGGCATTCCCAGGGCCTTCCACGGCTGGACCGTGCGGGCTCTGGGTCCCTCAGGCCATACCTGACTGGGGGAACCCCACTCTGATTGGGGGAACAGGTAGCACAGAGGCAGTGGGCACGGAGGTGTCTGTACCTGGATAGAGGGCCTATGGGGGCAGCCCTGCCGTGGCACAGATACGGAAACCGAAGCCCAGGCCCAGACAGGGGTGGATCACCCAGCCACTCCAGGCGGATCAAACCGAGGCCTTCCCCTCCAAGTTGGGGTCCATTCCCTCGCCAAAGTGTTTCAGAAGCGCATTTTTAGGTGGACCCGAGCTTGACGGCGAGAGGCCCACCCCTAGGCGCTGATTGGTTGCCTCTCCCACTGGCCCTGGGGCGGGGCTCGAGACCCCTGGCACCCAGACTGGCACTGGGGCTCTGGGGGGGCAGGGGCGGGCGCCCAGGTGGCCGCACAGGCAGGGAAGGGGTGGGCGGCGCGGGAGGCGCAGGGATGGCTAGGGGCCCCCTCCCACACGGCGTGGGTAGGGGGAAGCGGGTGACCAACTCCCTAAGGGGCAACTAACAGACCAATTAAGCTGCCAATAAAAAATTTAATCAAGTAATAATGCACCTTACTTTGTTTAATTAGTGTTCTGTCAAGTGAATGAATATTTAAGGCGCGGGGTGGCGGTGCCAGCATCTGCCCAGCGGGCAGAGAGGCCGTGCCCACATTTCAGTTGACCTAACAGCTCCCCACACAGGCATTGATTGTCACCACCGCCACCCAGGAGCTCTCCATCCCTGCGCAGGCAGACTGCGGCCGGCCCTGCCCCGTCTTGGCCTCAATTTTCTCATCTGTCTAATGGGAGCAGGAGTCCAGGCGAGCTCTGTCAGTCTTTAAAAAATCCTTGGATTGATTTTTTTTCTGAGACCCCAGAGTCCCAAGTGGGTGTGGAAGGCATTTGGAGCCTGAGAGCCCAGTGTGCTGCCCCGCCAAGTCTACGCCCCCAGGGATGCCCAGTGTCTGTCAGCTGTGTGAGCCTGTGAAGGGGTGCCTGGAGAAGACCCCAGCCCAGCGATACTCTGGGAGGTGGCCCCTCCACGGCCCCCCAGCCTGAGGACCGAGAGTGGGCCCTCAGGCCTGTGAGATCCCGGCAAGGACTGTCTGGGCTATACTTCATCCTTTCCTTCATTCAACAACTTGGGGGCTTGTGCTCTGTGCCAGGTCCAGTGTTTCTTTCCTTGGAAAATGCAGGACTTGCGCTGCCTCTCGAAGACCCAGTCTGGGAACCCTGCAGGCCCCACGTCGCTCCCCTTCCCCACGCCTCTCTCGGCCTCGGTAGGTGTGGGAAGTGGGCCGAGCCCTCTGGGCCAAGCGTGACAGCCCCACCCTACCTCTGCGGGGCCTATTCGCATATTCATAACCTGGGCGGGCATGCGCATCGCATCGCCTTGGGCGGGCGGTGGGGCATCCTCAACCGGCGGCCTGTTCCTGCCTTTTCTTCATGGGAAGTGCCCGGCGCTCCTCCACCTCCCTCCCCAACCACCTGAGAGCCTCGCGCTGGAAGGGCTTTGGTAATTATCTGTTTCAGTTGAGCTGTTTTCAGTCTAGGCTAGGCTGAGTCTTGTAATGAGTATGGATTTGCCAGTAAATAAGTCCCCCGCTTCTAACCCCTGTAATAAATGCATTTGGAGTAATCTGGCGATCACGCGGTGTAATTGCTGGCTGTCAAGGCAGATGGATGCGCCGCGCGCTGACTTTGCCACTGTCTGTCCTTCCTTCACGCTAGGCCTCCGTCCCGCCCCCAGCTGGAGGTGAGGACTCTCTGCTAGGGGAGAGGAGTAAGGCCCCGCCTGCTCGGACCCCAGTCCAGCCTCCGGGGCCTCGGGTCCCTCCTTGTGCCGGCATGGGCTTTCTGAGTCACCTGCCTCTGACCCCGTAGCCAGGGCCTTGTTCAAACTGCATGGTCCTGGGTGCTACCCCTAACTTGCAGGAGTGGATTATCTGTGGGTGGGGTCCCGAATCTGCATTTTAAAACACCTCCCTCTGCCCCAATTTAGGCAGCCAGGGCACTTTTGAGAGCATCCCTCGGTGGAATGTCAAGTTCCAACTTTACTTTTCTAAGGAGTAAATGAGACACTCTTACACTTGGCCACCCGCTCCACCACCACCCTGCCCCCCCCATTTCCATTCCTTCTGTTGGCTAATTTTCCAAACAAATATGGCCTTGTTCATGCCTCTGAGACTTTGTCCAAGCCTCTGTCTGGCATGCCTTGGCCCCTTCTCTGCCTGGATGTCCACGTGGCCTTGCTCAAATGCCCCCTCTTCCATGAAGCCTTCTCGAACTTCCCTAGACAGGGGTCCCTCCTCTTCAGTCCTCTGGCTGGGCATACAGTTGTCTTTCTACTCAAGTGCCTGGTCCCGCCACACTGTGAGGGCTGCACCTCCCCTTTGCTTCTTTGAGCAGCCCCCTGCACCTTGCACGGTGCCTGGCACGCAGTAGGTGCTCAATCAGCGTGAGGTGTGTGAACCAATGAACAAGTGATGAGCCTTGGCTGCCTCCCGGAGGGAGCCCTGGGTTTGTGGGCTGACTCGGGCTGGGCTTATGCAGAGGTCTTCCCAAATCCTGGTCTTATATCTGCTAAGTCCTCTGCCCATACCCTGGGACCACCTGGGCATTCTGGATGTGGAGGGGGCACATCCCACCACATACGAGGCCAAAGGAAATGTCACAGATTTCAGCCCAGTTGAGCCTAGCCTCCTCCTGCACTCTGGCACCCAAACTGGGGTGAGTGTGAGGTTCTTGTAACAACTCGGTCAGCATTTACTGAACACCCACCCTGTGCAGGCACTGTTCCAGGCACTGGGGGTGGAGCCACACTGACAAACTGACATTTGATGAGACTGACATATGCTGGGACAGGGACACCACAGCTGCAGGGGGACAGGGCTCCTGCCGCACCTCCCGGCTATGAGGGGATTAAGGTGGTGTGAGGGCTCAGTTGCTGTAGTGCAGTCTCCATTCGAATGAAGCCTTTCAGGGAGCAACGTGGTCAGTGAAAAGGCCACTGTAGAGTGGTCAAGGGCACAGACACAGGAGCAGGGTGAACTCGGGCTCTGTGTGCCCTCAGACTGATCGCTTAACCTCTCTGTGCCTCAGTTTCCTCATCTGAGCAGTGTGGAGAGTGATACTAGTACGCTCCTCCTCGGGTTAACACTGGCTGCAGGAGTTCACAGTCATAAAACACCTCGAAGATTGCCTGTTCATCGGAAGTGCCACTCGTGCGTCAACTGAAAACACAGCCCACATGTATACCAGGTGTCACGGAAGCCCAAGGAATGAAGGAAGGAGAGGAGGAAGACTTCCGGGGGAAGCGACATTGTGCTTTTCTTGAAGGATGAACAGGAGTTCGTCAGGGGCTGGGGGGAGGGCAGTCCCAGGGCCCCAAGAAGCCCCCATTACTGCCCAGCAACCCTCCCAGCAGCTCCTTCCCCTCTGCTCGCTGAAGCTCATATGGGAATAAAACCACCTTGAGGGCAGTGATGTTTGGGTTAGCCGGGTGTGTGTGCTGGAGGGGGTGGGAAGTGGGGGGCAGCTGGGACAGGCCTCAGCGTGTGCTGAAGCCGGGCTCTCCCTACACCTACGTGGGCAGCAGCGCAGCTGGTTCTCGCCCGCCTGTCAGCCAGCAGTCATGTTTAATAAAGGCCCCAAATTAGACAGCCAAGCGCAAGCACCCTCAGTCTAACAATGCAATTAGCACAGACAGAGCCTCCCTCTTCCTCCCCGGCTCCAGAAAGGGTGGCAGAGGGCAGGGGACGGGCCGGGCCCTCCCTAGAGAGCTGTGGAGAGGTTTGAAAAGGAACCAGCGATAGAGGAAGAGGTGACGAATCGCATCTGAGTGATGGCTCCTCTTGTTGTCAGGCAGCTGCGGGGAGAGAGTGCATCTTTGGTGGATCTTTGTAGGTTATCTGGCTTTGAACAGGGACACCCACACATACCTGAGGTCTCCTTCTCTCCGAGCCCCTCAGTCTCTATGAGTTCCGCCCCCTCCCCCCCACCCCCGCCCGCCATCTCTCCCTCTCTGTCCTGCATCTTCTCTCTCGTCATCTGAGGACAGATGCAGGCTGGGTTTCCATGAATAAACATCAGCAAAGGGGGGAAGTATCCCAAACTGCACAGCCCGGGCTTGAGGACAGAAAGCAAGCAAGCGACATTCCCAGCTCCACGTGCAGCCCTTCGGGTGCTGGGGGTGGCTGTCTCACCCAGGGAGGGCCTGCTTGTTCGGGGGTAGACCCGTCCAATGGCTCGGGCTCCACAGGGAGGGGGACGTGAGGTCTGGGAGGCTGATCAATGTCCACACTGGGGCTGGGGCCCCGGGGTCCCGACTCTTCAGGACCTGGCACTGGAACAAGCAGTCTCTGTTTTCTCTGGGCCAAAGAGCCAGGGCCCTCAGGCCCTGCCCTGGCTGGGCACGTGGGGCCGGGTGTGTGTGTGCGTGACACACGGTCCTCGCCTGAGACCTGCCTGCTGGCTGTGGCTTCCTCCTCTCCAGCCCTATTAAAACCCAGAGCGTGTCCTGACAGCGATAGAGCAGCAGGGTGCAGAGGGTAGGGCCTCTGGCCAGACATTAAACAGTACAGAGCTCTCTCAGCTCTCCCCTCCCCTCTCCCCTGCCTCCCAGAAGGCAGCCAGGCCTGGCACCCACTGCCCAGTGAAGGTTGGCAGAGAGGGGGCTGCCACACAACACCTTGGGCACTCAGTGGCCAGGAGCCCAGAGTTTCACAAAGACCTTAATCAATCATTTGTTCATTCATTCATTCACCAAGTGCCTCCAGAGCCCACCTAGGACACACCAGCCAGGCAGGAGGGACACCATGGTCGCTGAGACACTCTGGTCCTGTCCCCAGCACCCCAGCAGAGTCTAGTAGGAGGACAGGCCAGACATGGGGCAGTGATGGTGCTGGGGACATGAGCTGTGATGAAGGAAACCAGGAGAGGCACCTGACCCTGACTTGGGGGCCTCGGAAAGGCTTCCCAGAGGAAAAATGAGCTGGACATGTGTCTGGAGGTACGGTGGTGGCCAAGGAAAGGGGTGCAGGACGGCATTTCAGGAGAAGGGCCGGGTTAGGAGAGGCCGAGGAGTGACGACACAGAGGTCAAGAGTGGGGGCAGCACGAAGCGTGCGAGGTGAGGCAGAGGGCGGCAGGCTGGGCAGGATGGCGGCAGGCAGGGGCGGGAGGCTGAGCTTTGTTCAGAGGTGGCTGGGGTCTTGGAGGGCTGCAACCCAGGGCCTGACACGGTCCGATCTGCCTTTTAGGATTTCCCTCCCTCTCTCCTTCCTCCCCTCCAAAACCGAACATTCATGGGGGCCGCGGTGAATGTGGCAGGGTGTGTGCTTGTCCTGAGCTAGAGAAGGTTTAAAAGATGAAAAAGAGTCCACCATCCCTTGGTGCACAGCCAGCTGGGCTGGAGAGGACGCAGCAAGGTTCACCCCAGCCCTGCGAGAGCACAACTCACCCTGCCTCAGGAAGGCTGCCCAAAGGAGGCGACCTCTGGCGGGGCAGGGGGGGCTTGATCGATGAATCGGAGCTTGCCAAGTGGCTATAAAGGTGTATTTAAAGAGTTACTCTTCTGAGGAGATGTCTGCCTCCAGGGTGGGCACATGGTGAGGCTTACTGCTTCCAGGTGCTCCCGAGCACTCTGACCCACTTCATCCTCACAGTGCTCCTCTGAGGACCCGTCTTACAGAAGGGCTGCTTGACGGGCAAGCGAACGGCCTAAGATCACACAGCGGGAAAGCAGCAGAGCCAGGGTTTGGACCCAGGCATCCACCGGCAGTGCCCACACTGATAACCAGGGTGCCCTGCTGTCCCCATGCACAGGACGGCTCTGTGCTGAACACCTGCTGTGCCAGGCCCCTGCCAGCTGCTGCGGAGGAGGTGCCAAAGCATCACCAGCGTCCCGGCCCTCCTCCCCCGGGCTGGGCAGACCCTGGGGAGACCAGTGAGGTTTCCAGTGACTCTCAGTGACCAGTGTCCCAGTCCATTTGTCAGGGGCTGGCAGCTCCCCAGGGTATGTGAGGTTTAAAGGGCAGAAGGAAGTGTCTCGTTTCCTCACAAGCAGGGACTGGCTTGGTTGAGGGCTGCTGGGGGTCAGGCGGGCGGGACGGCGGGGGTAGGAGGCCAGCATGCCCACCCATAGGAGCATGTAGTTCCAGGAGGTGGGAGGGGAGAGCCTTGCTCAGGGCACCCGCCGGCCCGATGGCACAGCAGCGTTGCACGCAGGGCACTTGGCCTCCTCCCCGCTGCTTCAGTCTCCCCTGGGACAGCCATGAGGGAGAGTCCATTATCAGGCAAATAGCAGCTACTGATGTGAAAATGAAATATAGATTCAATACCTGTACCTTTCGGCTCACAAATCATGCCCCCAGGCCAGGTGACAGCCAGCACAGACGCCGGTTCATATTACAGAACGCGGGAGGACCGACCTCAACCCCCCCACCCCAAATCCCCAGCAGTTCTCCCTGGGACTCATGGACCCAAAGCAGAGACCAGGCTCTGGCTCCCTGCTGCCCTCAGGGGGTGACGGCACAGACGGGCCTGTGGCTCCTGCACGCACACCACCTGGTGTCCCCAGAGCAGGGAGCCCAGGGAAGGAGCTGCCCCAGCCTGTGGCATCGGAGGCGTCAGACTCAGTCGGCCCTCAGGGGCCTGGCAGGCATGGCCCCGCTTGGGAATCGGGGCTGGATCCAGAGCTGTTGGCCTTCCAGCCTACAGGTGGCTTGCCACTCCCGCACTCCCAAAATGGGCACCAAGGGGGTCCGGGAGGAGCTGAGGGGTGCACTTCCTGCTCCCGTCCATTTAGCCGACGTTCCCTTGACTTTCAGTGGGCTGGCAGTGAACTCATCCCTGTTACAATGCACTCAGGGACCCTGACAACTAATTTAATTTAAAACATCCTTGCCATAAAAGCTCAGAACGGAAAACCACCGAGTCCTGGGGGTTATTTAACAAATTGCCTCACAGATAAATACATTAAAATGATTCTGAAACCACAGTCGTGCGAAGTTAAAGTAAAATTAAGAAAGTCGAATCAAAATATAAATTAATGGCACTGAGATACAGTGTTTGAATTGGCAGGAGTCATGTGAGGGGAGCGTTGGCAAGGGCTCCGCCTTCTGTTCAGGTGACGTGGCACCTCCAGGCAGTGCCAGAAACCCCTTCTGTACCAGGCACTGGGGAGCTGGGGGCAAGGTGGCCCCAACCACACCCAGCACCCGCCTGGCCCACCCTTCCATCCTGGAGGACACTTCACACCTACCAGCCCTGGCAGGGACTTTGGCTGGCTTGCTCCCTGCCTCTGGCCCAGCTTTTGGCATGCCCCAGCTGTTATAAAATGGAGGTGCCCACCACATCTGTGTTGCCAGCTGGCATCAAGAAATAAGAGAGGGGCTTCCCTGGTGGTGCAGTGGTTAAGAATCCGCCTGCCAATGCAGGGGACACGGGTTCGAGCCCCGGTCCGGGAAGGTCCCACACGCCGCGGAGCAGCTAAGCCCGTGCGCCGCAACTACTGAAGCCCGTGTGCCACAACTACGGAAGGCCGCACGCCTAGAGCCCGTGCTCTGCAACAAGAGAAGCCACCGCAATGAGAAGCCCGCGCACCGCAACAAAGAGTAGCCCCCGCTCGCCGCAACTAGAGAAAGCCTGCGTGCAGCAACGAAGACCCAAAACAGCCAAAAATGATTTAAAAAGGAAAATTAATTAGGGAGATTGGGCATGTTAAGGCCTGGTGCAGAGTGGAGCCTGCCATAAGCATGAGGTCTAGGATGATGATGGTTGTTATCACTGTCACACATATTTACTGCTGAGTGAATCTCAGAGCACCCAGCAAAGCCGGCAAGGCCAGCATTCCCATTTGACTGGCAAGTAAACTGAGGCCAGGGAGGCACAGGCAGAAATGGGAAGGGCTCCACACGCTGAGGGGCTTTTGCCTCCATCTCTTCCAGCCAGCATGCAGGGTCCTGATTTCACTTCTCTGTGTCTCTTTCTCTCCCTGCTGAGGGCAGAGAAGCTGGGGCTGGGCTGGCTGCTAGCCCGGTGCTCAGGTCCCGGCTGCAGCCCTGTGGGCATGCCCACCCCCACTGTGGGCCTATGCTCCCAAGCAGCCCTCCCAGCCTGGCCAGGGTCAGCCTCTGGGCTTAGCTGGAGGTTGTCAGGACTGTAGGGGACTTGGCGGGAGATGGGCACCCACGTAACCACCCCCTTTTCCCAGGCTGGAGCGGCCCCAGGTGCCGACAGGCAGCACTGGGGACATTATCTGGAGCTGCCTTTCTTGATAGTGCCACGAGCTAATCAGTCTGGGAGGGAAAAGAAGAGGGAATCCCCAGGGAACAGCAGCGGGGGGGGGGGGGGTGAGGAAGGATGGGGCAGGAGATGAGCCTAGGAGAAGGGAGGTGGGGGGGAGCGTGAGAATGCGGGCGACCCCATCCCCCAGCTTTTGATGGCAGGGTGGTGGAGAGAGGTGGAGGGAGGGAGAGCAGGAAGGCACTGGTGTGTGTGTGTGTGTGTGTGTGTGTGTGTGTGTTGAGGGGGGCACGGGGGATGTCTTCACCTGGAATCACAGCCCATCTGACACCCGAGACAGCTCTGAACCAGGAGGGGAAAAGCACTGCCAGGCCTGGCAGAGGTGCAGCCTGTCAGCTGTCTGTGCCTGGTGGGGCGGTTGGCCTCCTGGGCCAGCTCGAGGAGGGGATGGTTCTCAGGTCAGCCCGGCCACTGGAAGCCTGGGAGGGGGGATGGGGGGCTCTCCCCGCCCAGCAGTCCTCCCAGATGTGGGGCCAGTTGGTGGGGGTGGGGCTGCTGGCTCTGCCCTGCAATGGCTGGACCCCATCCTGGGCAGGGGGAGGCAGTCCCCTCCCTGCAGGGACACATGCAGAGCGGCGTGTTCACGTGGGAGGGGGCGCAGTGACACTCCTGAGCCTGGCCTGGGCAGCTGCGTCACCTAAATGCTTCACAGGGAAACCTCTGCGAGTGGGCAGTGCTGCTGACGCAACAGGCTACTTATTGACAGTCATTAAGTCTTTAGCAAATGGTTTCGGGAGAAAAAATAGCCATGATGACGATTTATCTTGGGCGCCCATCTCAGACCTCAGCTATGAAGGCATGTGTTTCCCTGACCCCCGGGCGCCGGCTCCGTGTCCCTCTGCAGGGGAGCAGAACAGGGGGTCCAGCAGACCTGTTGGAAGCTGGGGGGCTGGGGGAGTGTGGAAATGAGAGGTGTTGGCAGGTACCAAGCTCTGTGCCAAGTGCTCCCTGCATCTCAGTCTTCATGGCAGCCTTAGGCAGGAGATGCTATTATGATATCCCTTCTGCAGATGTGGCAGCGGAGGGCCCGAGATGCCAGGTCATGTGCTCAGGGCCACACAGCTGGTGGGTAACAGAGGTGGGAACTGAATTCCTGCTGAACCAAGTGAGGTGACCGGGACCCATGATCAGAGCCCAGCGCATCCCCTCCAAGGAGGCCAGGCCAGGCCCACAGAGCTGCAACTAAGGGTTAGGATTCTCCTGGCCTTGGGCAAGCCCCGGAGCCTTTCTGAGCTTGAGTTTCCTCTCCTGTGAAATGGTGGGGCTGGGCCTTGGGAGGAAATGTGCGGGAAGTGTCTGGAAAACTATAAAATGCCAGATAAACAAGAGGCTGTCGGGAAGCTTCCCCACACTCCTTGCAGGTGAATGGAGGGTCACCTGAGAGGCAGGGGCAGGTCCAGCGGGATCCAGCCCCGCCTGCCACTCCAGGGAACAGCTGCTGCCACAGTGGTGGAGCAGGAAACACCATAACTAACCCGGGCGTGCTGGGGCCATGGGGCCGCCCAGCTGATTGGGGCAGATTTAACAGGACTTTGAAAAATAAAAACGTAAAACAGCAAACCACTACCCGCTCCTCCCGCTGCAATAAAAATGGATTTTTTTGTTCGTGGGATGAAATTTAATAACTTTGGTGGGAGATGAGGCGTGAACAATAATAGTTTTTTTGCTCTTTCCCATTTTGGAAGCGGGGAGAGAAGGAAGGAAGGGTGAGGCCAGGGGCCCGTCTGGGACGCTATCGGGGAAGGGGATGCTCGGGGGTCCGCATCCTCGGGGGGTTGGTTAAGTAAACCGAGGAGGGGCTGTCTTTATTCTTTGCTTCCAAGGAGCAGTGCATACAGTTCATCAAACTTTCACATTTCCCGTGCTGGCCATACTCATCTCTCTGTTCTCCCTGTGCTCCCATGTGGGACACCAGGCCTTTGCTCTGCTGAAAGCAGCCTTCCAGCCCTCCTGAGCCCGCTGTTAGCACCAGCCCTCAATTTCTGCCCAGTGCGGGGCTGTGCGGGGGGCCCGGGGTTCCTGGGGCCCCGCACAGAGCAGCAATCTGGCAATATGTGTTGAATGAATGCATGAGTGAAGGTCATGGACAGAGACCCAGTGTCTACCTTTCCTTGTAACCTGGTACAGCCGGGGCCGGGCTGAGGCCAAGGACAGAGTCCGTTTGCCAGCTTGCCAGGCGGCCCCTGCTCCTGGGCTGGGCTGGGACCAACCTGGGGCCTTCCCTAGATGAGGGGACCTGTTCCTGGAACCTCCTCCTCCAGGTATGCTTGTGCCATTGCACCTCTCTGGGCCTCAGCTTCCCCATCTGTGAAGTGGTTGTGGGGTCTGCACGAGACCAGGGCCCTTTGTCAAGCAGGAGGCCCCCAGCATCAGGTGAGGCAGGAGACTGGGCCTGTGAGGGACCCTGAGTCAGGACTCACCAGGCCAGGCTGTGCACAGGGGCTGGGAGTGGCAGGAGGCCTAGGAGGGGGTCACAAGGAGCCCCCCAACCTGCCCAGTGGGGCTTCCAGCTCCAGGCTCCGCAGCCTGGAGAGGCCTAAGCGGCCGAGGGGGACACGAGCCGTCTCCTGCGCTGTGCCGGCAGGTCGATAACAAAACAAGCTCACTATTGACCGACAGCGCCCTAAATCCTCCCGGCAGACAAGATGATGTGAGCCTGAATCGACTGCTGAACTCATAACCTGCGTGGCCCTGCCCCGCCACTGGGAGCCAGAGGAGGGGTCAGGCGGCTGGGGCCCCGGTGGGGCAGGGATGGGGCGCAGGGCCTCACAACATCCTCACGCTGCCCTGGGATGGAGAGGCTGATCCCGCCCCCATTGCTGGGCTGGGCCCCGGGGAGGCGGGCCTAGGACAGTCGCCTTTTGGGGGCTGCATTGGGAGGAGGCTTTGGAAGCCGAAAGTGCAGGAATCCCAGAAGCTAAAATTAGGAGGTCAGCTGATCCAGCTCTTTTGTTTTTAATTAAAATAATGACATAACATCAGATAAATACAAAAAACACATGTGGCATCTCTGTAAGTCATGAAGCATAATGATAAATCACACTCTGAACCCACCATGCAAATTAAGCCCAGTGGTTAAACGCCCAGACTGCTGGGTTAAAATAACAGCTGTGCCGCTTCCCGCTGTGTGGCCCTGGACATGTTGCTTCACCTTTCTGTGCCTTAGTCTCCACAACCATAAGATGGGGCTAATAAGAGCACCCCCTTCCTGGTTATAGGGTTGTCCTGAGGATGAAATGAGTTCGGATTTCTAAAGCACTAGGAAGAGGTAACTGCTCCCGGCGGAATCTGGGATTTCTTTCTCCCTTGCTTCCCGTTGCAGCTTCACCCCACGTGAGGCCCCGGGGTCCCTCACCTGGCCTTTTTTTTTTTTTTTTTTTTTTTTGCCGTACGCGGGCCTCTCACTGTTGTGACCTCTCCCGTTGCGGAGCACAGGCTCTGGACGCGCAGGCTCAGCGGCCATGGCTCACGGGCCCAGCCGCTCCGTGGCATGTGGGATCTTCCTGGACCCAGACACGAACCCATGTCCCCTGCATCGGCAGGTGGACTCTCAACCGCTGCGCCACCAGGGAAGCCCCTTACCTGGCCTTCTGAGGGTCTGTGAACCCTAAGAATCCCTTGTAAACCTGAATGTCTTGGGGAGGAGGTTCATATTCCAGGAACAGGATCAGATTCTCAAGGTGAGCCCTCTGAAAGTGAAGACCCCTGATCTGCTCCAACTGCCCCATTTTATGAGGGGTCCTGTGGCCCAGGGAGGTGTAGAGCCCCACCCGTGGTCAGCTAGAGGTGGAGCTGGCAGGTCAGAGGATGCTGACGGCTCAGAGGATGCTGGGCCATATGCAGGGGAGGGGGCCAGAGACACCCCCCCCACTGCAAGGTCCTGAGGGCCATGGGGCACCACGCTTAGACCCCCAGGGCTGCCTAATGCTGTGCACAGGGTGTCTGGTTGTGACCAACGTGCTGTCCCCCCGCCGTTGTCCTGTGGTCTCTGTAGATCCCTGCTGCCCTATGCCCACCTCCCTCCTTTCTGACGCAGCCAGCACCAGACTCCAGGTTCCACAGGTCTGCCTTTGAACCCCACTTGCCACTTTCCAGCTTCTGCTCTGGACAGGTTACTTAGCCACCCAGAGCCTCAGTCTGGGCATCCGTAAGATGGACAGAATGAAGCTGGGAGGTTTAGGGAAGGACTGACTGAGGTCATATGTGGCACTTGTTAACTTATTAATTCAAAGTTAGTGCCAGTTTCCTGCTGTCCCGAGGCCGCCCAGCTCCGGCCCCAGTTCAGGAGGCGCAGCCCGTAGACGGCGCTGGGGCTGCACATCTGCAGCTGGGCCGGGAGCCTGTGTGGTCTGGCGCATCAGATGGTGTGGGAGTGTGCATGTGCGCGTGGGTTGTCGCCTCCTAAACGCACTCCTCGGAGAGTAAAGGCTGAGCCTCTGCAGGGTAAACAGTGCAGCTTCCGGCGGAGAAGCCGGTGTCCGGCTGGGCTCAGGGCCGGAAGGCCCCACAGCCCCAGGAGCCTTGCAGGGGCCAGAGCTGCAGCTGGGACTCCGGGCTGTGCAGCTGGAGGCCTGGCTGGACCAAGAGTGCAGGGGAGGGAGGCTGGGGCCCTGGCCACTGGGGGTGCCGTGGAGGCCCAGGCACCACGGGTGACCTGTCAGCCTAGCCGGTCAGAGGGATGTTGGGGGGGGTACACCCTCCTCACTCCAGTCCTGCCTTCTCCCAGGGAAGAGTCATCTAGAATGTCACAACTAGACATGAGTCTGGCTCAGGGAAATGGTCTCCTTTTATGATGGGGAAACTGAGGCACAGAGAAAGGATGGGCTTCCCCAAGGCCTCTGAAGCCTGTTTGTGGGGTTCTTTCCTGTTTCTACCAGGGGGGTAAGGCTTATGAAGGAGGTTCCCTCACCTTTTCTACCTCCTGAATTCCTATGCATCTTTCAAGGCCCCAGCTCTGGGAGAACTTTCCTGACCCCTGCCCTCTTACCTCTGAGGTTTGTGACTACAGCTTTCTGTGCTGAGCCCTAGTGGGTCCCCCCACCCTGGATCCCATGTGACTCTCAGAGCAACCTTGGGAGGGAGGACTTGTCTTTATGCTACAGAGGAGGAAGCAAGCTCAGAGAGGTTGAGTTTCTGATCCAAGGTCACACAGCAAATACAGGGTGGACAAGCAATCCCCCTCTGTGCCTTCAGCCTCCTTCTCTGCGTGCCCTCCATTGTAGCCCTTCTCCCATCACTGAACCAGGCTCTCCTCGAGGGACAACCCACACCTTTCCAGCACATCCAGATAGACCCCCTTTTTCCCAGGAGCCAGACACCATTAATCAGCCCTGTGGGCCCCTGAGCTGCTGCCCGGGGTTCTTGAGCTCAGCGCTTTACTTGCAGCAAGCAGATGATCAAATCTCCAAGTTCCAAGCTCTTGGAGCTTGGGGTGGGGAAGGCTCTGGTTGCCCCAGTGATCTCTGACCTCATTTTGGGATCCTGAGCATACCCTTTCCATCTGGGAGTCTCCTGCTCGGTCAAGGAGATGCCACTCTGGGGCCAAAGGGGTTGTTCCCTATCAAATCTGTTGGCCTCCTGACTTGCCAGGCTGAAAAGGGAGGTCTGGGATCCAAGACCCTGCCCCAGCCACCCGCAGGACAGGAAGGATGTGAGGACCCGGGCATGTTGGACTTGAGGAGGGCTGGTCTCCATTATGGCCCCAGGAAGCACTTTATCTTCTCTGGGCCTCTTTCTTCTACTTGGAGAAGATGGGAGGTGAGGCTGACCCCACAGGGTGGCTTATGAGGACCTTCCCCGGGAATCCTGGGCCACATCTAGACAGGCTGGGACCTACCTGGCCCCTCTCTCCTGATGACCTGTCATCACCCCATCTGGATAGAACTGGCCCTGCCGGGGGGTGGCCCTCCTGAGTCTGAACCACTCCCTGGGCACCATCTAAAGCCTGGCACTTTAAACGCTTAGCTTCTTTGGAGCCTTATCACAATCCACTATTATTCCCATTTTACAGATGGGGAAACTGAGGCTTAGAGAGGCTAAGTAACTTGTCCAAAGCCACCCAGCTGGTAGGTGGCCCAACCCCATACAGTCTCAAACCGAGGCTCAGGCAGAGGTGGACAGATTACCTGGCCCTCCTGACCCTCACCTTGTTGGCTAGATTCTTGTCCTGTTCCCTCCTCATTTGAAGTGATAATCTACACAGCTCCTGAGGAGAGGGAGGGGAGACCCCGAACCTGGCCCTGGGGTGAAGGGAAGCTGGAGGGAACAGCCCAGAGGTGCTGCTCCACATTGTTCTCACTCCTTTCTGCTGCCTCCTCACTGATGCCTCCGCTCCCCACAACCAGAGGCATCTCCCTAAAACACAGTCTTATTACCCTGCCAGTCACCTGCCTGGGCCTGGGTCCTGGTGAGACCATGGAGGGCCTCTACCTCTGGCCCCAGCAACCTTCCCAGCTCTCCCCCACCCTGCCCCCCCTTCCCCTCTCTCCCTTTGCTCTTCAAATGAGCCATGCCCCATGCTCTGTGCCCCGCTGCATATCACCCTGCAGGTTTCTACTTCTTAAGCAAAGCCCTCTGACCCCTCATAGGCCTCCCCACTGAGGTACCTCTAGACCTCCCACCTCCTGGGTCAAACACCCCCCTCACTGCACCCTGGTTCAGCAGCTCTGAGGTCAGGACAGGTCTGGAGGCTCCCTGGGTGCCCAGAGCAGCCTAGTGCTCAGATCCCTGATCTGTCTCCAGCGCCCAGAACAGTGCCTGGCATATCACAGGTCGGCCTTATGCTCTGGGTGAATGAATGAATGAATGAATGTCCTCTGCGCTGGGCTCCATGCGGGCACTTAGAATCTAGAGATGGCTGACTTTCATGTTGCCGCTCTAAACTTTCAGCCAGTATCAGCTCATTTAATCCTCACAACAGCCTTTTATGGTGGGCACTATTATCCCCATTTTCCAGAGGAGGAAGCTGAGGCACAGGGAGGGATGTGAAACCACCCAAGGTCACACAGCCAGGAGAATGCGGGCCCCCCACCCCGACTTCAGGAGCTGGAGGTCTGGTCCCAGCAAACACTGGGATGACTTGGGTGGTTTGTGGCACCAGAGCACCCAAGCGGTGAGAGGGGGCAGGACCCAGGGGTGCAGTGCAGCCAGGATGGAGCAAATACCTATTGGCCACTCCCCCTTTAGCAGCTGGACTGGCTCAGGCAGAGGGGTGGAGAGAGACTTGATCCAACGAAACAGAGTTCAGATTTAGCAAATAAAAATGCCAGACGGGGGCTTCCCTGGTGGCGCAGTGGTTGAGAGTCCGCCTGCCGATGCAGGGGACATGGGTTCGTGCCCCGGTCTGGGAAGATCCCACATGCCGCGGAGCGGCTGGGCCCGTGAGCCATGGCTGCTGAGCCTGCGCGTCCGGAGCCTGTGCTCCGCAATGGGAGAGGCCACAACAGTGAGAGGCCTGCGTACCGCAAAAAAAAAAAAAAAGCCAGACGCCCGGGGCTTCCCTGGTGGGTCAGTGGTTAGGAATCCACCTGCCAATGCAGGGAACATGGGTTCAGGTCCTGGTCCGGGAAGATCCCACATGCCATGGAGCAACTAAGCCCGTGTGCCACAACTACTGAGCCTGTGCTCTAGAGCCCGCGAGCCACAACTACTGAGCCCAGGCACCACAACTACTGAAGCCCACGCGCCTAGAGCCCATGCTCCGCAACAAGAGAAGCCACCACAATAAGAAGCCCACGCACCGCAATGAAGACCCACTCACTGCAACTAAAGCCCGCGCACAGCAACGAAGACGCAACACAGTCAAAAATAAATAAATTTTTTAAAAAACAACCAGATGCCCAATTAAATTTGAATTTTGGAGAAATAACTAATAATTTTTGTACTATTAAGTATACCCCAAGTGATCTTTGGGACTTACTTATACCAAAAAAAGTATTGGTTGTTTGTCTGAAATACACGTTTAAGTGGGTTTCCTATATTTTATCTGCCAGCCCTACAAAGAAGAGGTAGAAAGGACCCTGGGAGGCCGTGAGAGCCAGGTTGTAATGTGAGATTACAGCCACTTTACAGAGGGGAAAGTGAGTTTCAAAGCAGCAGGCTCTTGTTATTGAGAAAGCCAAGATAGGACCCAGGCTCTGGACTCCCAGCCCTTGTACTCAGTGGGCTGCCCCAGGAGACCAGGCCAGGAACACCCCCCCCCCAGCCCCACCGCTTGGTAGAGCTGCCCCGTGCCCTCTGCCAGGTGCCTGATGCAAGCCACAAACCACAAACCAGCCAGAGGGTCTCCTCTCCAACTTCCCCTTCCACCATCCCTCTTCTTCTTATACTCCCGCCCTCACTCATCTCCTCGGCTTGGGGCTAAGACTCCCTCACGTGGAAGGGATCTGCATGGAGTGAATTTTCACAGCTGGGTTATCACCTCCTCAAAATAGGGCTGAGTGATGGATGGGAGCTGTTGCCAGGCCCTCCAGCTGTGGGGAGCAGTGGTGGGAGTGAGATGGGGCCCAGTGAGGGGTCCACAGACCCCAGCCAGTGCCCTCGACCCTGGGGTGACTCCCCAGCCCCTGGTGGGCTTCAGCCCCCTCTCATTGATGAGGGGGAAGCTGCTCTGTGCCTGAGGTCTTCAGAGATGGGCCTGAGCCTCCAGGAGGAACCAGCTGGACAGGCACCAGCCACACCAGGCCAAGTGATTCATCTGCCCAACAGGTGCCCCCGCTGGGAAGCTGGAAGTGTCCACATCAGGTGGGACTGGGGCTGTGCCTGGGGCAGGGGTGTCTGGGAATCAAGGACCCTGTGACAAGGCCGCCCTGCCCTCTCTCCCCAGCTATGCCCTGTTCTCAATTGTGTCGTTTAGCTTCTTGGTTTTTAAACACCCATCAGCCTGGCCTCAGGATCCAGGTGCTGATGGGCATTTGTGGAGACATGGCTGGGCTTCAGGCTGCAGATGGGAAGGTGGGGGGCACAGGGGCTCCTTGCCCCCAACACACATACACACGTGCTCGGCCCGGACACACTGATGGGCACACACAGACTCAAAGACAGACACACTGGCATGCACACACCCACCTCTCCCCCCTTGGTCTCTGGAGGCACTAACATTTAAGCCCAGGTCTGGAGGGGCGTCCAGCTGGTGTCACTGCCCATTATCTCAAGGTCACCTAGCATTGGGCTGACATTTTTTACAGAGGATCCCCCCAACCCACTGCTGGCCTGGGTCTCTGGCCACCTAGGAGCCTGGAAAGGCTGCTGCTTGGCCACTTGGGCCAAGGGCCTCCCACGGTGATGGGTGGGCTTCAGGAGACCATGCTGGCCCAGCCTGGCCTCCTTCCCCAGTCCTTCAGAGCCGGGGACCCAGGGGCTCTCCCGACACCCCAGGCCTGGGCCATCTGGCATCAGGTCTGGGAGTGGCCTGCCCCTTTGAGAGTCTTGCCCTCAGTCCAGAGGTATGTACAGAGCACCCCCCCCACCGTGGGTGCTGGCGACAACCCAGTGCTTCCTCCCTCGTGCGCAGCCCCCTGCCCAGCCCAGAAAAGCTAGAAGAGCAGGCCGTGTCCCTTGCTCAGAAGGACATTGCCCCCCTCCCCCCACACCGGAGATCAGCATGCTCGCCCTCTGCACAGGTGGGAGACGGGAGACCCCTGCCCCTGGCTTCTCCTCTAGGCCGAAGTCCCCACCCAGTCCCGTCTGTGTCCATCCGCCGATGCTCTCGGGGGTGAGGTGGCCTCGGAGTTACGATATTAAATGCAGCTGCACCGAAACATGGCCTCAATCCAATTACACCAGGAAACAAGAGGGGCCGCTTAGGCTAATCTGGTTATTCTGCCTCGGCCTCCCACGGCAGCGTCGGAGGGATGCCCAGGAGGGGCAGCTGTCTGGGTGGGCAGCAGCCTGAGCGCGGCCCTGTGCCCCACAGGGTCCCATTGGGTGGCCGCGGGATGGACTGCCCATCTCCGGGGCTATGTGCCTGGCGCACTTGGCTCCTGAGGCTCCTGCTGGTGGGGAAGCCACGAGGCTGTGGAGGCTTCTCGGCCCACAGCCCGGCGGGAGAGCCCGTCACCCATCCTCCTACAGATATTTACTGAACACAGAGCTTCGAGGGGCCTGATCTGGGCAGGGGGACCCCGCAGAGAAGGGAGAGCGGGGCTCTGCCCTCAGGGAGGTAACCGAGCTGTGGAGACAGGCCACAGGTAAATCGGAAAGCTGGTTTCAGGTGGGCGATGGCGGGGAGGAAGGCCCCGCCGAGGAGGACACGCTGCGGCACAGGCGGGCATGGGAGGCAGGCCCGGGGAGGGAACTGCAGAGCCCAGAGTGGGGAAGGATTGGGCCGGATCCAGGGCCTAAAGGCAGCCAGTGTGTCGGAGTGTGGTGAGCGGGGAGGTGGAGGCCTTGTGGACCCTGGTAAAGAACTTGGATTTGTTCTAAGGGGAGAGTTGCAATGGGATTTAGCTTCCGAGGGGCTCACTCTGGCTGCCGGTGGACAGACAGCTGTGCGGGGGGCGGGCAGGAGGAGGCCATCGTGGGCTCCAAGCAGAGGCGGAGCTTAGAGCAGGGTGGGAGCGAGCGGGTGGACAGATAGACGAGAGAGAAGTGGTTGGATTCCGTCGGTTCTGAAAGGACTTGCTGACACTGTGAGGGGGGGTGAGGGGGTCCAGGGGAGGCCCTGTGGCCTCTCCCTGCTCCCGCCCGAAGAGCTGCCCATGTGGTGCTTTAGGATTGCAGGAGCTCTCCCACCTTTGCTGTGTGCTCCCCAGCACTGGCGCTGTGGGTGCCTCTGGGAATTAGACAGAGCCGGGTCTGCCCTCCGAGAGGTTGTGGTTAAAGGGAGAGACAGATTTGGAGTAAGAACTTACAGGCAGGAGGGGTAGCTATGCGGGCACGTGCAGGGAGCAGCGGGTGTCAGAGCCAAGACCCAAGGGATGAGCACGAGTCAGCCAGGGTAGCTGGGGGAAGTCGCGCATGAGCAGTGTCCCAAGCAGAGGGACCAGCAAGTGCCAAGGCTGGTGGTGGGAGAAATTTCAGCTGTCATGGAACGGAGAGCAGTCCAGCGAGGCTGGGGACAGAGAGATGGACAGGTCTGGGGTGGGAGATGGGCTGGACAGAGAGGCAGAGTCAGGGCCCAGGCCTGAACAAAGCCTATGGGAGCCGAGACCCCTGGAGGAAAGGGACAGGCGGAGTGGGTGGGCTGGGCACAGGCAGGAGTGGGCAGTGGATGGGGGAGGGGGGAATGTGGAGTGGGGTGAGGAGGAAGAAGAAGGCACTTCTATCTGGAGGTGTAGCCAGGCCTGGAGGAGCTCTTGGGCCTATGAAAGGAGCAATAGGGAGCCAGTGAAAGTTCTTGAGTGAGGGAGTAGTAAGATGAAAGCTTGTCTTCAGTCATAAATGAGGGAAGCAGGGATGTATTGTGGGAAGTGTTAAAATGACCTGGGTTCCAACCTCAGCTGTGTTATTTGTTCACCTGAGACCTTGAGCAAGTTCCTTCCCCTCTCTGAGCCTGTTTTTTTTTTTCTTTCTTCTTTATAAGGTCCAAACTCACTTTAAAAATATATATATATATATAATTCACGTAAGATAAAATTCTCCTTTTAGGGGCTTCCCTGGTGGCTCAGTGGTTAAGAATCCACCTGCCAGTGCAGGGGACAGGGGTTCGAGCCCTGGTCTGGGAAGATCCCACATGCCGCAGAGCAACTAAGCCCGTGTGCCACAACTACTGAGCCCACGCACCACAACTACTGAGCCCACGCACCACAACTACTGAAGCCCGCACACCTAGAGCCTTAAAAAACAGAAAAATTCTCCTTTTAACATGTAGCATTCAGTGGGTTTTCGTATATTTACAAAGTTGTGCAACCATTGCTTCTATCTAATTCCAGAACATTTTCATCACCCCAAAAAGAAGCTTCAGGTTTGTCATCTGTAAAATGGGGACACAAATAAGCACCTGAGTCAAAGGGAGGTGGTGAGGGTTGAATAGGAGACAGTGTACAGTGCCTGTTTGATAAGGAAGGGTTACATTTATGATACAGAAAAGGGCCCTTTCCTGTGTCCCCGTTTCACCCTTCCCTGTAGGACTTCCTTCCTCCACGCATCCACTGCACAGACCCAGACTACTGAGGACCACTCAGAACCAAGAGAGAGCAAATAGGAAACAGGAGAGGGCACAGAGGCTGTCCGGTGGATCCTAGGGTTGCTTTACAGCTAGGTGAGCTCACGAAGCCCTGGTGTGGCCCTAAGGGAGACAGTGACAGGAGAACTCTCAGAGCAGGGAAGTGAAGAGGCATCCTACGGCCATCGCTGGCAACCACAGCACGCAGCCTGCAGGGGAGAATTTGGGGGGTAATCCCCGATTCTCCTGAAGTCCCCACACTGACATTACTGGAGTCTATTTAACGAGGGGACCCTCTGCCAACTTCCTCTGAAAGGCCTACACTTTGTAATTCTTTTAACATCAGTTACCGTGAACCAGTTTATCCTGAGTTTATCCCCGCTTGTCGGGCACACTCGGCATCACAGCATGGTGGTCCTGGAGCCTGGACTGTTCAGGATATGGACTGTGTCTAGTGTTTGTTCTGGGCCCATAAAGCCTTCTCCACTTGAACCCGGTCGGTGAGGGGGTGGTGGAAGCCTGTTCCTACAGGCAGTTGGCCGCCCAGCACCACCACCCCGCCTTGAGGTCCCAAGCTGAGCTGGGCAGGCATATGCCTCTCCCAATCTGCCTCCTTCAAGAGTAGCTAAGGAGCCAGGGAGAGAATGGGTCCATCCTCCCAACTCCCAACGGCAGCTGCTGGGTGGTGGAGCTGAGGGTTCAGGGGTGGGGGGTTCTGCACTGGACTCCCCAGGCTCTCTCCCGGGTGCTGCTTCCCACCGGGTGTTTCTAATAGGCATTCAGTCCCCACAGCTGTGTCAACAAATTCGCCACTCGAAGAGTAGGCAGCGGCCTCCCAGGGCAGGATTACAAAATATGTGAGCGCCAGCATCCTGGGCTGGGCCAGGGGGGAATCTCTGCCTGCTCTGTGCATGCCTAGAGTGGCTTGGCTGGCCTGTGGACCAGGGGGCCTGGGCCTGGCTCCCCGGGCCCCTCCTGGCTGCCAGGCCTGGAGCCCCCAGGAGGAGGAGGATTTGGGGGAACCACAGAAGACAGGACGGGGGGGGCCTGGAGCAGTTGATGGCTTGGGAGAAGCCAGAGCATACTCAGGGCAGGCTGGGAAGCCCCCCTGGAGGAGGTGATGATGAAGGTGAAGGGGTTGGGGGCAATTGGGGGCTGGGCCAAGGGGCTGAAGGTCAGGCTGGGGCCAAGAGCCTGGAGAGTGAACCAGGGCCACGGGAGTCAGAGCTCAAGGCTGAAGTGGGGATCGGATTTGGGGTGAGGCTCAGGGGCCAGGAGCGGAAGACCCCACCTCCGGGTGCAGGTACTAGGTGTGAGGGTGGAGTCTCCAACCTGGAACCCCAGACCTCTCCACCCTGCAGGCTCTAGGCACCCCAAGAGAGGCAGGTGGGGTGATGGTGGTGTTGCCCTCTGAGAGGAATCTGTGGGAAATTACTGGACCTTGGCATTTGAGAAGTTTGAGACTCCTGCCCAGACCGCTTTCCTGCAGTTCAGGACCCGGAAGGCCCCAGGATTCGGAGATGGGCTGTGCTGTGCCTGCTGCAGCTCTTCACCCCCACCTGTCCTGCCCTGACTTCCTTCACCTTCTCCTAACCACGACAGCACCCACGAGCTGTTTGCACCTCCTGTGTGCCAAGTACCTACTCACTCAATCTCCCCTGGCGTTTTCTCATTTCACCCCCTTAACATCCCCCTGGGTGGGCATTATTATCTGCATTTCCCAGGTGAGGAAACTGAGGCTCAGAGAGGCAAGGTGACCCCAGAGCAAAATAAGTAAATAAAGAGCAGGACTTGAACCCAAGCCTGTCTGCTTCGGAGGCTGGGTTTTCCCACAGGACTCCACTCCCTCCTCTTGATCCTCTCCTACGAGGTTGTAAGCTGCTGCAAATCCTTTAGGACGAGGCGGGAATAAATAAATAAATACATAAGTAAATAATGAGAGGCTGCAGGGGGGTGGAGACCCCAGGTCAGAGCTGGGAGTGGGAGACAGCATGGACAGGGCTATTTCCGGTCCCTTCTCTGTGTGTGTGTGTGTGTGTGTGTGTGTGTGTGTGTCTCCTGAGGTGCACCAGCCCCAAGGCTGGGTCTCCCAAGGTCAAGGGTGAGTCGGGGCTGACATGCAGCACCCACGGGGGGCGGTGGGGCACCAGCCTGGGGAGGGTGCTGGGTGCGTTGGAAGGGGCGTGCACGCATGGGGTTTGGGAGATGCAGCAGCAGCAGTGTCTGGCTCCTCACCACGCTGCTTCTTGGAGCCAAGCCCCTGACGCTCCTGTTGTCATGCAAATATGTTGACACGTTAATCCCTCCACCCTTGGGAGCACACTGGGAGGATTAACCCAGCACTTGCAAGGGACAGAGCTGAGTTCCCAAGCAAGAGGACGCAGGGTCCTCCAGCCCAGGCTGGAGCAGAGGGTGGGAATGGCTGCTGCAGTTGGAGGAGGCCGAGCCCAGGCTCCCAGATCCCCGGGTGTCTGAAAGAAGGACCTTGGATTCCTGGCGGGGGGCTAAAGGATAAAAGAGACCCCCAAGGGTCCCCCCTCAACACCTTGGCCCGAGCTCTGTGTGCGAGGGTGCTGGGCAGCCCTGGTTAAGGTCCAGCGATCGCCAGGAGCTGGCGGCCACCCACTCTTCAGTGCAGACACCGCCCCCACCACACACCCACCGGCACTCCTGCGGGGCCAGGTGAAGGGTCTCATTGCACAACTGGAGAAGAAAGGTGCCGGGATCAGGCCCAACTGTTACTGGTCCCTCAGGAGGCCAGGACGGTGACATCTGAAGCTTGTCCCTCTCATCCTATGTGCATGTGTGGGTTTCTGCATATGTGAGCGGGAGCATGTGGGAGGGCGTGTGCACGCACACGTGCCTTGTACAATCCTGGCTACTGCAGCCCCCTCCTGTCACCTCCTCCCCAGTCCTATAGGCAGAGCAACGTCGGGGACTCAGCCTCGGAAGGTGACATGGCTATTTCCGGGCCTGGGTTCCTGCCAGTGGCAGCACGAGCGTGCGTGAGTGTGTATGTGAGTTCCAAAGAGGGAGATGCTTCTGCCCCGCCTTCCCTGAGCCGGCCCAGCTCCCCCTCATCTCTCCATAACCCCCCACCTTGGACAGGAGCTGGGAGGCAGCAGAGAAATTGCAGGGGGCAGTTTCTTCACCTCTCTGAGCCTCACTTTCCTTATCTGTAAAATGGGTGGACAGTGCCCACTCAGGAAAGCACCTAAGAGGGGCCCAACATGGCAGTGGGGTGAGAACAGTGATGGGGCCGCTCAGGCAGGGGATCAGCCCGGAGCGAGCAGGGTTGTGCTTGTGCTGCCACAGCTCAGCCTTGGGGACCCCAGCACTGCTCCTTATCCGATCAGACTGCGCAAACCCAAAATAGCACCCCGAGGTCCAAAGAGATGACCCCCTGGCCCTGGTGGGGAGCGAGACCACAAGACTCTTGGGAAGTCAAAGACCCTCCTCGGCTTTGCAAACCCCCTGCTCCCTCCCCTTCACAGCCCAGGCGCTGCGCTGTGACAATGAAGGGGTTCCACCTGCAGGGCCATGGTTATGTTATTACATCAGCTAATAACAATAGGTCCTCTTTTACAGACTGTCCCATTTTACAGATGAAGAAACAGATCCCAGGAGGTTTAGTCGCTTGCACAAGATCTCCTAGCCTATCTGGGATTCCAGCCCAGGTAGTCAGGGCCCAGGGAGGATCAGGGTACTGGGCAAAAGACAGGGCTTGGGGACAGAGGGCAGCTGGGTGGCACACAGAGTGGACAGGTGGGGTGCCCAGGGCCACCTCCCCCAGCGAGGAGGCTGGTGGGCATGGCGGGGCCCTTCTGGAGGCAGTGCTGACCCTAGGTCCCAAGGGAGGCCCTGGCAGAGGCAGTTCCCACCCAAAGCCCATTCTGTCCCATTCAGTTTTGAGCTGAAGTGCCAACAAGGCTCAGTGCCTGCTGCCGCCCCCCCACCCCACGCCAAATCAAATTCGGTGCTATGATTTCAATGTGGGCGGCGGCCTGCCTTCCGGGGAGGGAGTGTGGGGGAGGCTGGCACAGGGGCCAGGCCCAACCACGGGGATGAGGCCATTTGTCTGGGGCAGCCGGCTTGGCTGGCCGGGATCTTCCACCCAAATTAAATTTTAACCCAGCTCATAGATCTTCCAAGTCCGTCCCCTGCCACCCGCCAGGTCCAGCACAGGCTTCAGCTTGGGCCGGCACAGGGACAGCTTCGTTCAATGTTCTGTGTGGCTGCAGGGCAGGGGGTCTGCCTGCCTTGGGGAGAAGGGACAGGCATGCACGGACAGGCCTGGACGTCCTGCCAGGCACTGGCTACTGCGGTTGACCAAGGGCCCAGCCTGTCTGTCCCAAGCGGAAGCTTGGTGTCATCAGCTGGGGGCCCTAAAGGCCTGGGCCAGGGTCCCAGTGGGGCTGTGGCTGGCTCTGCTGTCAGAAAGGTCTGGGTTCAAATCACAGCTTCCCCTCTTCCTGGACAGGAGGTGGGTTTCCTAACTTCTCTAGGCCTCAGTTTGCTCAGCTTTGCGGTGGGGGAATCATAGCGTCCCCTGGAGGATGTAGGGGGAATAAGGAAGGTGATGTAGATAATGCCCTGGAACGGAAGTGGGCTCCTCTGGGGGCCACCACCAACCTGAGCTGTCAGAGAGGTGGGCTGGGTGCCCCTTCCTCTCCCCACAGCCCCTGCCCCCGGCAGACAGCGAGTGGCCTGGCGCCCAAAGGGGAAGATCAGGGGTGGCCACTGCAGGAGCAATCTGGGAAGCCCACAGGCCTCCTTCCTTTGCCCCCTCCCCCGGAACACTGGGGGCTGCACCCTGGGATGTGATGGGAGCCCTAGGGCTGGGGTGGGGAGCTTGGCCACCCTGCCCAAGGCCCTCTGTGCAGGGCCAAGAGAAGCTTCCCTTAGCTGTCAATTTGTTGTTTATGGAGGTGCAAGGCGCACGGCCAGCCACAAACCAGCTGAAGCGCCAGCTCGGGGAATTTTATCTTGTACGCACCAGCCCCAGCTCAGAGGACAAAACATTCCTGTGCCTGCCCCAGACCTCCCCTCCCCTGTTTTCTACTCTCAAGTCTCAACCTGCCCCTCCCCCTCCGCTCCGCCCTCCCCGGGTACCCCGCTGCCCTCAGGATGAAGTGCAGACCCATTCCCCGGGCACCCCCAGCTGACTGACCGCCCCCCGGCCCCGCCCCGGCCCAGGTGGGCTTCTCTCATTACCTCCCCGAGCCAGCCTTCTCCCTGCTGCTGACTCCCGCCCTGCTCCAGGCATCATATTGTCCATGTTGGCTCACGTTTAGGGAAGAAAGGAGGAGAGAAGGAAGGAGGGAGGGTTATCATGCCCACAGCTCAGGTGACAGCACTGAGGGATTTGTGACTCGCCCGGGTCCCCAGGCAGGTGCTGGCAGAGCCGAGGTCTGTGGGACTGTACCTTCGCCCTCCTTCCTCCCCCGCCCTGTGACTTCTGCAGCCACCCTGGAAACAGTGGCAGGAGAAGCAGGGCTAATGCTGCCCCCCTCTCCTCCACTGCACGGGTACAGAGAGGAAAACCAGAGAAGCCTTTTCCACGTAGAGACCCCTTCCTTGGCCCCCACATCTCCTGGCCGACGCTGCCAGAACACACTGGGTCCTGACACACGCAGGGTGCCTGGTTCCCCACCCTTCAGGACCCCCAGGCCCTCGGCCCACCTCCCGGGTGGCGGGAGAAAGGCTGACCTTTCCCCACACAGTGGCCACGCGGCCACCTCCCGGGTGGCGGCCACCTCCTCTGTGCCCCCAGATGCACGTTCGTCCTGCATCAGCGGTGCACAGTTAACAGCCCTACCAGTAAACGAGCGACGCGGGGCCATATTTCACCTGCACCCAAACGTAGACCACAAAGGCATTAAAATAAATGATGGCGCGGTCAAGTGAGGCCCGGGAGTTGCAGGTCTGGCAGAAGCGCACCTGTGCTGGCCTCCTGCTGCCCTGGGGCTCCAGCCCCACGTTGGTGCCCAGAACTGGGCCTTCTGGTAGGCCCCCAGGACCTAAGGAGGGAAACAAGCCGGCTGCTGTCCCCCTCTGAAAGCAGGCCAGACGGGGGATCCTGCTTCTGCTGCCCAGGGAGGGAACATGTGGGCAGATCAGGGCAGGGGAGCTCCTTCACGGTCTCACCACTCAGACCTCCCCCCTCTTCCACACATGCCCCCTGCCCCGGGGCTGTAGGTCAGGCCGGCTCCCCACAACCCAAGCCCCTTGCTCAGGGCAACAGGAGAACCCATGCCGAGGGAGGGGCGTGGGGCATGTGGCTCTCACCGAGCAGGCTGTGTTCTCTAGGCCCTAGAACGGGCAGGGTCAAGCTGGGTGTAAGCCTCACCACCCCCTGAAGGAGCTCTGGGCTAGGAGACAGGGACCCAGGTCCCAAGCTGCCGGGCATTGCCAAGGATGCCCCGAGGTGATGGTGGCCTGTAGAATGGGCACAGCTAGAGCCAGTGTCCTGCCAGCCTCACTCCCCACAGCCCAGATGTGGATGGCTGGAGGGCGGGATGCCTGGCCCAGCATCTCTGCACTCCGGGGTCCATCGACCACTTTCCTTGTGGGTGAGGGCGGGTGATAGCTTAGCTCCCCTTAGCTTCTGGGGTGAGGGAGAGGCCAGAGAGGCCCAGATTGTGTCAGGAGGGGAGTCCAGGCCTCCTCAGCTGTTTGAGGGCCCAGGGGGGGCTCTGCCCCAGGTCACCCAGTCCAGCGTGGATATACAGACAGGTTCCCACATTATCACTGCCCCCCATCACCATCTGCCTCTCCTGGCCTCCTCCTCTGGCTCTTCCCATAGACACGTGGGCCCCTGTGAGTCTCCTGCCCCCACCCCAGGGCCTCGGGGACTCTATTATTCAGACAGTGCTTGCAAAAATAAAGTTGAGCCACCTGGGGACTCCTCCAGGTGAGTCGATTAAAGCCGCTGTGTCCCCTGGGGAGAGACAGGAGGGCACCCTGGGGAGCCATAACCAGGAGATGGAGGGGCCTGTGTGTCTAGAGGCTCAGCTGCCAGGCAGGGCTGGGGACGGGAAGCAGGGACTTGGGGGCAGGGAGGCCGGGTCCAGCCCCAGCTCTGCCCCTCTGAAGCTGTGAGACCTCAGACAGGCTGCTCTGGAAGCCTCAGGTTCCTCACCTGTGAAAAGGAGGCACCACCATGCTCCTTGTAGGGCCACTGCTGTGAAGGTGAGCCTCCGCAGAGAAGGCGGGTGCTCGGTAACCGCCAGCCTCGCGCTCCCCTGCTTGTCCCCTGCACGTGGCAGCCGGGACTGTGGCCATCTGCAGTGCAGCCATGTGATGGCCTTAGTCCCTGTGCTCTCCTGGGCAGAGCGCCCAGCTCAGGGCTCCCTGTGAGGTATCTGCGTCCCCCTTCAGCTCCCCGGTCTCCGCACCCCAGCCCCAGCATCCCTCTTGCAGGTACTCACAGGGTCCCTTCTGGCACCATGTCACACACACCGGGACGCCTGTGAGGGGCTGCTGTCTGCCTGGCAGCCCCCGATGGCACCGCCTCTCATCTTTGTGGCTCCAGGGTGCACAGCCCTTTACAGTTTTGTCCTGCACTTAAGTCACTTAAACTCTCTGGGTCTCAGTTGTCTCATCTGTGAAAAGGGGACAGTATGCTTCCTCACAGGGTCGTTAAGAGTATGAAACGAGTCAATGCAGACAGTAGAAGACTTTGAATGTACATGGCACACAGTAGGCCCTCAGGAGGTGGAAGCGGCTATTCTGTTGTCACTTCGCAGGGGATCAGAGCGTACTGGAGGGGTTGTTCACACAGCCATGGACATGGTTAGGGAAACCCGCACGGGAAGGGGAGGCTCTCTGGGCTGGGGACAGTAGGGAGAGTCACCACGCAGGTCTGAGGGGGAGGGGAGGCAGTGGTAGCCTGAGAGAGTAGCCAGAGCCGTCAGCAGGTCCCTGAACAAGAGAGGGACGTGGCCCGGGAGTCTGTGCTGCACCCGGCTCCCCTCCCTCCCTCTGCGTTGCTGCTGGGGCTCCCCATGGCCGAGCTCAGCCAGAAGCCAGAGCTCCAGGAGCTCGCTGGTGACCACAGCCTCTTGGGCCTAGAGCAGGCTGGAGAGTGATCTGACGGGACAGCATGCACAGCCTCTCAAAGTCCCACGGGCCCTGCAACAGGATGCAGGCAGGTGATGGTGAAGACATTTCACGTAGGCTAAGAGCACCCACAGGCTCTGGGTCAGAAAGAGCAGGGTCCTGACCTTGACTCTGCTGTGAGACCAGGGTAGGGTGACCAGCTGTCCCGGGTTGCCCAGGATTTGTGCTAAAACTGGGAAAGTCCCAGGCGAAACAGGACCTGTGGGTCATCCTGGACCTGGGCCAAGGTACCTCACGCCTCTGAGCCTCAGTTTTCTCGTCTGTAACATGGAGAAGGAGCCCTCTGCCTGGGCGAGCAGGCCTGGGAAAATCAAATCAGACCCAGACGGTGGATGGGATGGGCGTGTGGGTCTCCAGCCCTTGCCTGTCCTCAGGAAATGGATCCAAGGGTGTTTTTCCAGACCAGGAGCCTAATAGTCAGCAGTTATTTATCGTCAAGTTTCCTAGTGGGTAGGAAAGCCACAAATAAGTAAATTCAGGCAGCAGGGCACAATTATTGAGCCCAGTGCTTTATTTCCCCATCTCGTCTCCAGCCCGGGCCGGCTTTCGGTCAATAATAATTTACGATGCAGGGCTTCCCTGGTGGCACAGTGGTTAAGAATCCTCCTGCCAGTGCAGGGGACACGGGTTCGAGCCCTGGTCAGGGAAGATCCCACATGCCACGGAGCAACTAATCCTGTGTGCCACAACTACTGAGCCTGCGCTCTAGAGCCTGTGAGCCACAACTACTGAGCCCGTGTACCACAACTACTGGAGCCCGAGTGCCTAGAGCCCGTGCTCCACAACAAGAGAAGCCACCGCAGTGAGAAGCACGCGCACTGCAACGAAGAGTAGTTCCCGCTCGCCGCAACTAGAGAGAGCCCGCGTGCAGCAACGGACACCCAACGCAGCCAAAAATAAATAAATAAATAGATAAAATTTATTTTAAAAAAAATTGTGATGCATCCCCTGCAAGAGAGGGGAGGTGGCCAAAAAACCATGGTAGGTTGGGGTCACCCTCCCTGTACCAGCTCTGTGCTCACAGGTGGCTGTGATGGCTGGGGTCGGGGCTGGGGAGGGAGACCAGCGGCCCAGTGCACAAGGGAGGAAGCAGAAGGGGGAAGCCTGGGCGCCGCTGCAGGGGTGCCCCTGGAGAAGAGCAGAGGGGAGCAGGCAGCTGAAGTGCTGACCGGCCCCAGGCGTGTCCCTGACCACCAATCAGGCCCACATTCTGAGCCAGAGGTATCGCAAGACTAAAATGGGGCAAGGGAACAGCAGTGGGTCTCTCCACGGAGCAGTTTGGGGTTTGTCTCAGGTGGGAGCCGAGGGGAGCAGGGCCTGAGACAGGGGTCCTGTGCCTGAGCTCGTGGGAAAAACCTAAGGGAGGACGTGAACTGGGAGAGGAGGGGAAGGGAGGAGCGTAGCAGTGGTCCTGGCCCGGATCTAATTCACGGGGGCTACAGAGCAGAAATTGCACAGAGTGGTGTCTCGCTGAGGCCTCGGGGCCAGCCAGTGGTCTCCGGGACCCTGCTTGCTGGAGGAGGAGGGAGAGGGTGTGAGTGGCTGGCGGGGAGGCTGGAGCCGCCAGCAGCCGCCAGTCACAGTACCTGGTCTAGGGGTTCGGGGGCCCGGAGGCCTCCACTACAGGGTCTCCAGCCCACAGAGCCTTTGCCAGCGTTTACCCTGCTGCAGAAGGAAAGGGCTGTGATTTGTATTTCATAATTTACATAGATGATTTCATCACGTTTCATGTTCTGTCATGTTTCCTGCCATGACAATTTCATTCTTCCCTCTGGGGACACGAGGGCGTTAAACTGGGATGCAGGGCGGAGGTGGCACCGAGCTAAGCTCCTGTCCCAGGGCCAGGCTGGTGCGAGGGAGAGTCAGACGCAGCAAGAGTCTGCTGGTCTGGGGCCACAGGCTGAGGCTGGGGCAGAGGGGCTGCAGGAGGGAGGTGGGTTTCCCAGGCAGTCCGACAGGACGCCGAGGGAAGAGCACTTGTCTCAGGGGTTATGATAATAATAATCGCTGGCTTCCATATGTGCCTAGAGTGCAAGACTGGTCCTTAGGGCATCCACACGGTACCTCCTTGGATCGTCACCACAGGCCCATGAGGTGCTGTGAGGTGCTTCCCTCATTACTCCAGCTCATACATACAGAAACCGGACACTCAGAGACATAACACACTGGCCCCAAGTAACACAGCTGTTGAAGCTACACAAGGAGTTCAACTCTGACCTCTGACTCCAGGCTGTTAACCACCTATTAACAGCCCTCCTAACCCTGTAGCCACATCCCAGTGCCCCAAGGAGGCAGCTGAGGCCCCAACAGGTCAAGGACTCATCCAAGGTCATCTAGCACTGAAGCACTCTCCCTGTGCCCACTGTGGGCACTCCCAGGTTGCCCCTGCCTCCCAGCCCTCCCTCTATCCCCACTGTGACCCCAGCCCATCTGGGGAGGCCCCAGGCTCCATTTTCTGGCAGGAGCTGGGCAGAAACCTAATTTGCAAACAATGGACAGGGGAGAGGCAGCCTGGCTGCCCACTCTTAATTAAGGGGGCTCCCCCCTGAAGGCCTCAAAAAACAACCCTCCCAAGCCAGGGCCAGCAGCATGCCCTGGTGTGTTCAGAAGGCCAGACTGGGCCCCTGCTGCTGCCCCCCTGCTTGGCCTGTTTTAGGGACAGCAAGTTGGTCCTGGGATAGCTGGTAGCACCGCACATGGCCGACCCCCTCCTGGCCCTCATCGGGGCAGTGTGACCATGGTGGGGGCGGGGAGGGGGAGGGAGGTGGCACTGTACCTTCTCAAGGCCAGCTGCCCAGAAAAGCTCTGAACACAGCCTCAAGGAGGGCCCCAACTTCCACCACGGATGCTTCCCTTTTCTTGTCTTTTCTTTCTGCCTGGCACTTACAAAAATTAAACATGGATGGTTTCATCTTGGGAGAATTAGTATTCTAGGCAGGGCTGGGGGATGTGATTGGAATGTCAAGGCCAGAGTCACAGAGCTGGAAGGGAAGGGAAGAGGGGCCCTGGGGTCGGGGCAGAGGGCTGCAACCTGCCCAGAAAGCACGGTAGGGCCTGCGAGGGGCAGCCTGCTTCCAGTCCACCTGGCCTGACCTGGCCTCCAGGGGTAAGGACGAGGCTGGGTGTGGCCGGAGGGGGCAGCATCCGTCCAGGGCTGGAGGAGGAGGCGATGGGGGCAGCTCAGGACAGAGATTGCGTCTGGCCAGGACCTGTGGCTTCCCGTGGCCCCAGATCAGCTTATCTACACATCCATCCCCTCCCTCATTTGGCCTGCATTTGCTGATGCGTGTGCCTCTCATGTGCTAGGCACGGGCTAGGCAGCGAGCTGGGTGGGGGGGTGTTAAGGGCAGAGACAGGCCTGTCCTCACCACTGCCTGGCACACAGCAGACACTCACCAAACATCATACTGCGTCTCCCAAAGCGTGATCTGAAGAACGTGCTAACAGGTTAACAGAGGGTAACAGGTAACCGCTGGAGCGAACAGGGTTAAATTGGTATCTTTTTTTTTTTTTTTTTTTTTTGCGGTACGCGGGCCTCTCACTGTCGTGGCCTCTCCCGTCGCGGAGCACAGGCTCCTCAGTGGCCATGGCTCACGGGCCCAGCCGCTCCACGGCATGCGGGATCCTCCCGGACCGGGGCACGAACCCGTGTCCCCTGCATCGGCAGGCGGACTCTCAACCACTGCGCCACCAGGGAAGCCCTAAATTGGTATCTCTGAGACGGGACTTCTCAGAGCTTTTAACACGCTGATGCGCCCTGTGTACCGGGTGGGGGAGCGCTGGCCTGCCGCCTCCTGCCCGTCTGAGCGCAGCCCTCTAGTCCCGGCCACACAGGAAATGTGCCGTGGGCACAGAGCTGAGTCGAGAGTGGGTTTGTGTTCGGGCTCCGCGGTGGACCCACTGTGTGACCTTGGGCAGGCTCCTGAAAATCTCTGTTTCCTCAGGTGGAAAACTGAAAGGGTAATCATAGTGCCTGCGGGTTCGGTGAGGTGATGTAAGAATAGTGCCCGCCTCAGACTTAATACGGTAGCTACTGTCGTTGTCATTGTCGTATTATTATTATCCACGTAGCTCTGTGTGCCTGGGCTATAGTCAGAACTCAATCAGTTTAGCGACGCTTGTCGTCACGGCTGCTGACACAGTCCTTGCCCTTAAGAGGTCACAGCCAGGGGGTTAAAGACAATTAGAATCCAGGGTGGAGAGTACAGGGCTGGGGCTTTGTGGAGGTAGCCAGAAGGAACCACAGCATGGCTGCAAGAGCGGACCTCAGGGGATTGGCTAGGCCCCCACCTGACATGGTCATCCTGGTCCAGCCTCACTGCTAAGCGGCCATCCAGCCTGGGCCTTGGCACCCGCGGCAGTGGAAGTCTGGCCCATCTTTGGGCATCTCTGCCTGTTACAGATTTCTTCCTTAACTGAATCTCTCCTGGTCCTTCTAGTTCTTGGGCCTCCCCACAGTAGGCTGGTCTTCCTTCTCTAGGTCAGCTGTCCAGAAAACGGAGGACAGGGGACCAGCTCTCTTCCCCGAACCGTCCCATCCTCCCTCCGTCACTGCCCTAGCTGCCTCGCACTCCTCTGGGTCTCCTGCCCTGCAGTGTGGCTGTGCATCTCGTGGAGCTCAGACTGAACAGGGCTCCTGTTTAGTCTGACCCAGGCAGAAGCAGGCAGGGAGCAGGGTGCAGTCTGTCCCTCCTTTCAGCACAGCCCATCCAGAACTAGGAGCCGGGGCCCTCCGTGTCTGGAGCAGTCGGTCACCTTGCTCTGCAGACACAGAGAAAGCCAGTCTAATAGAGAGCAGGGTGCCAGGGGAGCCTGAGAGGCCATTCTAAAGGAGGCTGGGGACAAGGGAGGGTCAGGGAAGGCTTCCTGGAGGAGGCAGCGGCACTTATCAGCCAGAACCAAATGGCAGGCTCCCAGAGCAAAGACCTTCTGAGTCACCCAATCCGCCCTATCTGACCACAGGGAGACTGGCAGAGCCGTTTGGTTGCTTACATCATAGGTCGGACTCCAGGAGCTAACTCTTCAGGTGTTATAGGAGGGATCATTTATCTTGAGGAAATGGGGTTCGGGGAGGCCAACCACAGAGGCCAGAGACCCGGCAATGCTGGATCCCCAGCTCCTTGTCTACCAGGATTCAGAAAGTCCCCCCACCCATCATGACCATGGCATCCCTGGCTGTCCATGGGGTCCACGGGGGTGGGGGGATTCTGAGGCCAGGGAATCCCTTTAGCCCAATGGCCCCTGTCTGGGCCTGTATCCTGGAAGGTGAGCGCCGGTTTTTTGGTGGCCACAGGACAGGGAAGCAGCTGCCAGGCGAGGCCGGCCCATGTGCTCCAGGAGTGAAGGTGCCAGGGGCCTCGTTAGCCGCAGCTTCAAAGAGCCCCATTATTAACAAAATACGCCATGAATCCCTTTTCTTCCTCTTTCTATCCTTAAGGCAGATTCCCAAATGAAAAGGAAAATATACATGAGTGGCAATGAGGAAACCTCAGAGGAAAGCCAAGCGGCTGCAGAGCCGGGAAGGAGCATCAATCCACCCTCGCGTGGGGTGTGGGCTTCCTTTCTTTATTTAAAATAGTCCCTCCCTCTTCCCTTCCTCCCAATTCAGCTGGTCTCTCAGGCTGCGCTTTAAGTCCTTTTGAAGTGTTACAACCATTTTCTCCTCTTTCAATTAACAACAAGAAAAGGAAGCTAATAGCTTCCTGAGCCACTGGCTGTAAATATTAACAAAGCCTGGCCGCCTGGCCTGGGCGGCGCGCGTTGCTCCCAGCTGGAGAGAGAGTTTACGGGAAGGAGGGGAGGGGCGAGAGATTTCCAACGCAGAGGCAAAAATCCCTTGGCACAGGCTTCTGCTGGTGCAGGGAATCTGAAGAGCCGGGGAGCCAGGCGGGGGGGAGCCAGGCGGGAGGGTGCCTGTCCCTGGGGGCTGGGGGTCGGCACAGCTGACGAGAGCGAAGTAGATACTTCTGGAAGAAAAGGCAGCTTCCACCAGCTGCACCTGAGTAACTTGGAGGATGTAGGTGCGTGGTCTGGAATCCCCAGCTCATGGCTTTGAGTGTGGTCAGGGGTGGAGGTCTAAGGAGGAGTGGCATTGTGAATGCAGCAGCTGGAGGGGTGCTGAGGTCCCCCGGGTGCATGCTAAACCCCAAGGACCTGCCTGTGCCCATAGGGTGTAGGGCTCCTGAAGGAATCTGAGGCTGGGGAGGGGGCTGAGGGAAGGGGTTGTGGAGGAGGGGAGCTAAGACCCCACGAGCAGAGCCTGGGTTCTGAAAGCTCCTCATCCTGCTCCCTGGGAGGCCGCTAACTGTGACCCCCATGACCCCAAGCCTACCAGACACGCCAGCAAAGTCCTGCTTCAAACATCTGCTCGAGAGTTATGTCATGTAGACTCTGCAGGGCCCATCTTGTGGCCAGGGTGGCCAGGGGCCCGGGTAAGAGCACACAGAGGCTGGTGGCCGGGAGGGGACCGGGTCTTCTGCCTGGGGCTCCCACCACCTGCATCCACCGAGGGCCAACCCCGCTAAGAGCTCACAGTGGGGTGCGGTGGGAAATGCACAGCCACTGTTCAGTCGGCAAAGCCCAATTTCCTGAGAAAGGCCTGGCCTTCGCTGCGCTACGCCAGACTCATCCTCCCCGGGCTCCCACGGGCTGGACACAGCCGGTTACGACAAGCCCTGCGGGGTAGACCTGGCCAGCAGGCAGCCCCTTCCTGGGAGCCGCGGGCAGCGGGCAAAGGCCACGAATGCCCCGTGTCATGCACAGGCTGGCCCCACCGCTGCTTCCCTCTACGCGGGCAGAGGGGCGGGCCTTGGAGGTCCTTGTGCCCTCACCCTCCTCCGCCCCTCCCGAACAGCAGGACCACCTGCAGTCCCCGTCGAGGGCCTTCCCGCCCTCTGGCTGAGAGCAGTGGTCATGAGCCCAGCTGAGTGCCAGTGCCCTTGGCCAGCCAGCGCCCTCGCCCGCTCTCGCAGCTCCCGCAGCACCGAGTCCCTCCCGCAGCCTGCTGGCTCGGAGGAGATTTCAAAGGCACGAGACCACTCCAGGTGCGGGAGGCCTCTGCAGGCACCTGGCTGCTCTTCTGTCTCACCGCTGCCCAGGGATGACAGTGCCCACTTGATGGCCTTTCTAGGTGCCCACTGCTCGGCCACATTGTGGGGGCAGCACCCTAAACTGGTACAAGCCATGCCTGGAAGAGCCTGGGACCCTGGAGCCGGCGGCTTCTCTGCTCTGGGCACTGCCCGCCGGCTCACACGCTTGCACGCCCATCCCTGAAAGTCTGGGTTTTGTTAGGAAATGGTTTAATTAGCAGAGTGGAGGCTGGGAGGGTTCACGCCCGAATGCAGGCTCCCTCACCTCCTCCCCTTCTCACCCACAATGCTGTGTGGGTGCCATGCTGCCATGCCAAGCCTTGGGGCCAAAGCGAGTGAGAAGGGGGCAGGGGGGCCGAATCACATGCAGAGGGAGGGGCTGGAGCCTCCAGCACGCCCCCTCCAGAGGCCTCCCTGCTGCCCTGCCCAGGGCACCTAGAACTAACACCCCCCTCGGGCAGGCTCAGAGCCCCCGGCGGGCCAGCCACCCATGGTGCTGCTTCATGTGGTCACGGGAGCCACCCTCAGCCACCCTCCAGCGAGGAGGAGAAGGTGGAGGGAACCCACTCAGCCCCTGGGCTTGTCTTCAGGGAGGCCTCCAAGTCAGTCCCTTCCCCTCAAGCCCCCTGCTCCCCACCCCTCCTCCTGAGGACATTGTCCCAGCCTCTCGCTGGTCCCCTCCCATGCACCCTCGTACCCTCCAATTCTCCACGAAGATCTGGTCATGCCCCTTCCTGCCTGGGCACCCTCGCTGGCTGCCCACTGCCCTCAAAATGAAGACCAGGCCCCTCAGCAGAGCATTTGAAACTCCCCCCAAGAATCCCATCTCCCACTTCAGCTTAGATCATTGCCCTCCACTAACTCAGAGCTTTGGGACACCAACCTTCTCACTGCACCAAGCCCTCTCACCTCTGAGCCTTTGCATATGCTGTTCCCTCAGCCTGAAACGCCTTTCCTGCCTAACCCCCTACCATGCTGACTATGTTACAGGAGCAGTCCACACTCCCAAAAGGAAAAGCTCTCCCTGACCCATGGCCCTGGCCCCCAGCCCTCTGCATCCGGGAGAGAGGGCACATGACTGTGGCAGCACCCGGGTCCACGCTGGCACAGCGAGGAGTGAGTGACACACACACTGCAGTGCAGGAGAAGGGACAGGCCCTGTGGATGGCCGTCCTCACGGCAGGAAGTCAGCAGCCACGGAACAAACTCCAGGTTTGAGTCACAAAGAGCCTTTTCATCTCTAGAGGTCAGATACAGATGTTGACCTCAGCCTGGATGTCTAAAATGAAAGAACACCTTTGGTCTCCTAGCTCGCGCCAGCTTTGACCTGCTTACAATGATCTAAACTCTGCCCTCTTTGCCACGGGGCAGCTCTGCCCAGGGAGGGGGGCAGGCATGTTGTTCATTTAAAACGCCACTCGGCTAAGTCACCAGCCATAAAGCCCACCTGGGTTTCCAGCAGCACATACAGGAATCTGATTAATGACACACACATAAAATCCATCCCAAAGAGCCATAGGTTGGAAAGAAGCAGGAAGGCTAATTGCTAATATAGGAATTAATATCAGTGAGTACTGATCTTCAAGGCAGGTGGGAACTGTAAAGCTGCAGAGCGTTTCCACTTCAGGTGGAGGCCCTGGGGCCCAAAGTTGGGGTGGCCACCCTGAAAGATGGATGGGGGGACCCCGGCGACACCTGCGCCACTCTAGCTTGCCATTGAACCCACGTGACTATTGTGATGTGGGAGTCTAGAGGACCCCAGAACCACAGTACCGTGTCACCTTCCCCAGAAAGCCCCCTATGATCCAGGCACCCCCCAACACACACCCAGGCTGGGCAAGGAGTGGCTTTTGGCTCTGCTAATGCCCTATGTGTATCTCACACTGTGGTCTTCTGCAAACCAGTGGCCTCCCCCAGTGGACCATGAGCTCCTAGAGGACAGGGGCTCCTCTTTAGGTCCATGTGTCCTGCACAATGGCGGGAGCGTGATGGGTCTCAATACACATTTGCCAGATAGATGGATGGATGGATGGATGGATGTAGAGATGGAAAAACAGACGGACAGATGGAAAGATGGACAGGTGGATGGATGAATGGAGAGATAGATGGTTGATGGATGGATAGAAAGATGGATGAATGGATGGATAATTGCATAACAGGGACTCAGGAGAAACCCAAGGTCCCTGGGTGCATGGGCCTAAGGGCCACCTTGTGTTTCTGTTGCACTGAGACTTGGCATCCTGCAGGGAGAAGGAAACTGGCCCATTGTTCAAGGTCCTCACTGTCATGTAAGTCATACGAACTTAGACAAGTCCCCCCCTTCTCAGTGTCACTGCACCTGCACAGTGCGGACAGTCCTCCCTGCCCCGCCAGCTGTGCTGGGTTGTCCTGAGGCTCAGGGGAAATGGCAAATTAGAAATGACCTGGAAAAGGATAAGGGACATTGTCCCCTTGTAAATGGCGTATATGTACAGGCAGACAGATCTGGCCAAAATGCAGAGAGTGCTATAGAGACGTGGGATTGTGCACTTGGCTTTCTTTCCCCCCTTTCAAATTTCTTTTAATACAGTTAAGATGTTGTTATTTATAACAAAAAGTAAAATTGTGTAAGCATCTCAAGTACTTACAGATGGAAGCTTTTATTATGTTGACCCAAAAAATTGTTCTTTGGCACTGGAATGCAGGGACCAGACCTATGGGAACAGGGGAGAGCCGAGGCAAGGAGGGTGAGCAGAGGCTGTCCTGTGGTCAGAGTGCCCAGAACTGGCCAAGGAGTGGCTCCCGCTTACTGAGACCCTGGGGCCATGAAGATTCACTTTGTCCTTGGTCAACTTGACTGAGGACTTTGCTTGCACTGTGTGGCCCAGGCTTACTCGATCCAATACTGTGCCCACTGGGGACTGCATGGCCCTGATGATAGGTGTGTGCCAGGAGGGCTCATTTAGGAGGTATTCCTGGGCCCGGCGCGTGCAGGTGGCTACAACAATCATAATCAGGCACCCATGCGGGGAAAGTGCTCTCACCTCACAAGCACTGTGGCCAGGCTGCCCTTGGAGCACACACCCCCCCAGACACCCGAGAGGCACCCGCTCACCCAGAAGCACTCAAGGAGCCCATATCCTCAGTGGGGCCTGGGGCGTGCAGTGCTGCCTGATTCCCACACTCAGGGAAGGGGGATGCAGGGGAGGCTTACCCAGAACACACAAGGCTGGACAGGCCCACTGAGAGCCTTGCTTGGACCCTTGATTTTCTAAATGAGAAAGCAGAGTGGGGAGTTCACTGGGTGCATTTATTAAGCACCTGCTGTGTGCAAGGCACTGACTCAGGCACTAGGGGGTCAGCCTCAGGTGAGCGGATGTGGTCTCTTCCTTGAACCAGCAAGATAATTCCCTTCCAAGACATTATGTCATGGCCCTCACGGTTTGTGCAACCCTGCAGACAGAGAGGAGGTGAGGGGTGATGTTGGATGGACACTTGCAGGAGGGGGAACAGCATGGGGAAGGGCAGGGGCCAACTCAGGGAGTTAGTTAGGGGGAGGTGGTGGGAGTTGAGGCGGGGCGGTGGGGGAGGCGTCAGGCAGGGCCAGGTCTTGTGGGGCCTTGGAGGCTGCCATAGGAGTGTCGCCTTCATCCTGAGGGCTGTGGGAAGGGCCTGACGCCAGCAGGATGCAGCTGCCTTCCTGGATTCATAATTTCGAAAGCAGAGCTGTGTAATGGGGGATCAGCCGGCCATGGCCAGCTGGAGCCTTGGCTCTGAGGACACTGCCACCATCCTCTCTAAATACGGAGGCCCAGCAGCCTCTGCCCCCACCCTCCAAGGTATAAAACAATTTCTTTGCCCCGGCCAGGGAGGCGGATGACCTCATTGGATGCTTTCCATCTCTCCCTTTCACAGAGAAATTACAATTTATAATTGGATGAAATCACGCGGGTGTAATAGCAATAAGAGCCGTGCTGCAGCCCAGCCTTCACCTCTCCTGTGGGGACTCTGTCCTTATCTTCCCTCCTGCCCAACCCCCGCCTGCCCCTTCCCAGGGAGCTGCACCCCACCTGCCTGCTCACACCTTGAGTGTGTACCAGACCCTGGCCATTCAGGGGGGATGTCCCGTGGGCTCTTAAACCTTGCTGTTTCTTAACCCTCCTTGCTCCTGGGGAAGCTTGTCCCAAGACCTCCCCCCTTCTCCCGTCAACCCATCAGCCTCCACCTGACCTCCACCTGGCCAGCACCTGCCCCTCTTCCTACATGCACTCCCTGCCGGGCTGGGCGCCCAGTGAGCGGTGACCCCCCGGTCTGTGCTCTAGATTTGTTATAACGTGCACCCTAAATATCCTTGTTTTTATTTGTGACAGCCTCGGACAACATGCATTTCTCAAATCAGCCACCTTCGGCCCTACAAAGAAAAGTGCCCAGATGCAGCCGAGCCCATCTGGATCCAATTTCAAACCAGAGCTAACACTCTCAGATGTGTAATAAAAGCCCTTTTCCAAAGAGGGGCTCCTGCAGGGGGAATATGGACACCAGGGCACTGTGGGCCTTCAACACGCCATGCTAATGAGAGGCGATCCAGAGAGCTCAGGTTGTTTTGGATTCTGAGGAACAGCCAACCCTGCTCCCAGGTCTCTGGGGAAGGGGAAGGTGGCCGTGGAGGGCAGCCGGGATGTGAAGCACTGACCCCGGCCTTGGTGGGGAGGCCAGGGATCCAGCTTCCCCATTTCCCTGATGCTCCTGCTTCCCATGGTGGGGAAAGGCAGCACTTGTTCGGGAAGCCAAGGCCATGGTGGCCCAGTTGGATCCTTTGAATGACATATAGCAAGAGAAGCAGGTGCTGGGGGAAGCAGAGCTGGCTCTGGGCCAGGCGGGCGGCCCCTGCATGGCTGGGAGCTCTCAGAACTTCATTTTTCTCTTTCCAGTTCTCCCACCCCCAGGAAAAGGGAAAGCAGGGAGCTGCGAGGAAGGGTGCTTGGCATGGCCGGCTGTTTGTTATCTGGATTTGGAAAGAGAAGGGAGAAATCCCAGATCATGGGAAAGTGGCATTCAAGAAAACAGGTTCCTGGGCTTCCCTGGTGGCGCAGTGATTGAGAGTCCGCCTGCCGATGCAGGGGACACGGGTTCGTGCCCCGCTCTGGGAAGATCCCACATGCCGTGGAGCTGCTAGGCCCGTGAGCCACGGCCGCTGAGCCTGCGCGTCCGGAGCCTGTGCTCCACAATGGGAGAGGCCACAACAGTGAGAGGCCCCCGTACCGCAAAAAAAAAAAAAAAAAAGAAAGAAAACAGGTTCCTGAGGGATGGGAGGAGAGGGGGCTGCAGCCCAGGCTGCCGGTCCCCGTGCGGCTCCTAATTTCCCTGGGCTTGATCACTTGTATTGCTTTTTGGCAGGTGAGGAGGCAGGGAGTGGGTGAGAAGGACTCTTCTCTGGACAGACGAGACCAGGGCTGAAGCAGGAATAACCCGTCCCTCCATCTCCCCAGCAAGAAAGCCTTCCTACAAACAGGAGCAGCCAAGCAAGACTGAATGCACCCCCCCTGCCCCACCCAAACATCTTCCCAAAGAGGGGCATGTGGGGCCTGACAGCTCAGCAGCGCATGTCAGCAGCTCCAGCCCCGCGGTGAACATCTGAACTCCTCAGCGGGGTAATGGACCCCCTCCTTCCCCCGGAGACACAGCCTGAGTGGCAGGAATACCGATCCTTTGGAGAGTGACTCCCTCTCAGCTCTGTCACGCAAGAACGCTCTCTGCACCAGAGCCCATTCTGCCAAGTGACTTAAAGGGATTAAAAACAAAACAAAACAAAACTTGGTAAAGAAGAAGGGGTAAAAGCCACACAGAAGCCTTTCAGAAGAGGTGGCGGCCAACAGACAAAAGGGCAGAAGTTGAAAGAGGGCAGGGAGGCCACCCTCCCCAAGGATGCGCGCCCGGCCCTAGGGCATGCCTGGAGAGCAGGGGCCCAGAACACCCTCAGGTTGCGCACGGGAGCCCCGGGGCTGCGGGGGGCACCCCTGCAGGCCCCTCACGCAAACCCCTCATTCCAGGAGGAGAAGCCAGCAGTGCTGGCAGCCTAGGGCGCGGGAGATGCTGCTCCAGACCCGCAGCCACGTCTGAACACGAGGAGCCCAGCAGAGCGAAGCACAGGGTCTCCTCCCTGAGCCCCGGGCACCCCCAGCACCACCCAACACCCCAGGTCTGTGGTCTGCACCCTGAGTGCCAAGGCTGGTGGGCTGGAATGTAAGCACGGCCCAGGCCCACCTCGACGGAAGCGCAGCATCCAGAGCTGCAGGCTGCCAGGCTGCAGCGAAGGAGGTAAGGCGGATGCAGATGGGCTCCGGTAGCCCAGGAAGGCCCAGGGGCTCCTCGTGCCCAGGGAGGGCACAGGACACATGGGGCCTCTCCTCTTCGGGCTGGGTTGGAGATCTGCAGCTCCACCCCACCGACCCCACACATGCAGCTGAAGCAACTGGTGGCATCTGCTTGCCAGGGGAGGGGTCCTTTGCTACCTGGTGGCCCCTGTGCTGCTGGGCTCTGCCCCAGGGTAGGTGGACCCAGGATGTAAGGGGGTGACCTTTCCTGGAGGAAATTCCCGCCCCTCCCAGCCGTTGCCCCTTGGGGGAGGTCTCACTTTGAGCCCTTCTGAGTTCTGACCAGAGGGGGCAGCCGTGAGGCCTTGGAGAGGCAGGACCTTTGGTGAACTAGCCACTGGCCATGGCACCTGCTGCCCTCCAACTGGAAAGGGTCCACAAGTCCCCTCCATCCAAGGCCTTCCCCTGCCCTGGCCAGGAGAACCCAGGGTGGGGTTGATCCAAAGCCACCATCCAAGGCCTTGCACCTGCCGGCCATTAGGCATCATCTGCTCTGGCCTCCAGTTCAGCCCTTTTGTTGGTGAGAGTGGCTTGATGGGGCCCAGAGATGGGCAGTTATTGCCCTAAGGTCACACAGCAGGCGGTGGCAGCGGTGGCGTGGTCTGGCTGTTTGTGGGGGGTGGGGGGGTGGGACCTACTTCTTCTGGCTTCCCAGAGGCCAGGAGGGAGGGTTCATGCCTCCCCAAACACAAATCCCAGAAACCTCAGGCCACCTCTATCGGCAGCGCCCTGGGCAGGGCAGGGAAGCCCCAATTCATTACCAAGATGGAAAATGACAATTCCCCCGCACTCTTCCCCAGGAGAGGGGCTGATTTATGACGGCGCCAGGGCCTGGGACATTTGTCAGCGCCGCACTGCCCGCACGCCGTCTGAGGGGGCATTAATAGCCATGTTATTAGCCACCAGCGTGAAAGATGCCCTGCGGATCGGCTATTTACTGTTATTTATTATAACGGCGCACCAGCCTGGCAGCAGGGCCGTGAGGCGTTGTGAGCTCTCTGGAGCCCGAGCTCGGCCCCTGCCCAGCCGGCCTCCCTTCCCCCATCCCTACCTACCGCCCCATCACTTGCTCCTATTCTCCTCCCATCTCCTAGGAGAGACTGGTGGGTAATTCCCGGGGCTGAGGCCAAGCCAGAGGTGGGCAGCAGCAGGCCTGCACCCCAGATATTTATGGAGCATCTGCTCGGTGCTGGGCTCTGCCTCTGCTGAGCTTCCCTCCATCCCAAGCTTCCCTCCATTCCGAGGCAGGAAAACAAAGACCAGCTTACTGGGCTCTGGGGCCAGACAGAGGTTGGTTAGCACCCTGGCCCTCCAGCTGTGAGCAGTGTGACCTTGGGGACGTCCCTTCCCTCCCCTGAGTGTGCTCCCCTTTGTGCACTGGGGACACAGGCTCCGCAGGGCTGTGGCCAGCTGGAAAGGAGAGGCGTTTGTGCAGGGCTGAGCATGCAGCAGGTGCTCAGCTTTGCCAGCTACTGCTACTAGTGGGACAGACCCCACAGGGCTAGAGGGGTCTGCAGACCTGCTGGTGGGTCGCCCCCATTAGATCCTGCTTGAGTTGGATACTGTCCACCATCATCCTCTCCATGCCAACCCTTTGGGAAAGGGTTTGAGAGTTCAGTGCCAGGGCCAGAGGAGGTAGGCAAGGGAGAGGGCTGTTCATGGCTGCTAGAGGGTCCTCTCTGCCCTGGAGCCATTCCTTCTCCTCTCTGGGCCTCAGTTTTTCCAGGGTCCTCTACCTCCCTGATTCCAGGGTCCTGAGGGTGAGTTCCATGCTTGTGCGTATCTGCAGGGGTGGGAGGGAAGGGGCCATCTCTAAGAAAGCTGGGCCAGCCTCTGTGCCTGGAAGCAGACCTGCAGTTGGACAAGGCCTGGTTGGCCAGCCCATGTCAGAGCAGACAAGAGCAAACCCAGGGGTTTTCCCTGGGTTTGCTCCCTCGGGGCCTGGGGTGGCCCCACTGGGCAGCTGAGGAGGGCAGGTAAGACACCTGGGAAAGGAAAGCCTGGGTCTCCGTCCAGCTCCTCCGCCACCTGCTGCACAATTCAGACCTACCTCTTTGCCTCTCTGGGAGGCCGTGGTGAGGGCACCTGTCATTATTACCTCCCAGCGTGGGGCTGACAGAGGGCCAGCCTCCCCCTTCTCTCCCACTGCCCTGTCCTGGCTTTCAGATTCTGGGGCCTCCCTTTTGGCATCCTCATTCATTCATTCATTCATTCATGCAACAGGTGTTTATGAACACCTCTGATGCCAGGCTCTATACTAGGCCAGTGAACAAGATAGAACATATTCTGACTCGTAGAAGTTTACATCCTAGTGGGAGGGCTTGACAATCAACTTGTGATAAACAACTGGGGGAGGGGAGGGATCACCCCAAGAACAGGGCCTGCATGTGGGGGACGCCACACAGCTCCTAGGGGGAGCCCCAGCCCCACCCAAGCCTCTGTCTTATGCTCAATAAGCATCACCATTCCCAGTCTTTCCTGATCACCCGGCTCCTCTCCCAGCCCCTGGCTGTCAGGATCCCGTTGGCTGCTGAGAAACAGCAGTGCAGAGCTAGGGCCCCCGCCCTGTTCTCTGGGCTGCCCCCCACCCAGAATAACAGCCCTTAGGCCCTCCTCCTACCTTCTGAAAAACTCCTGACCTTTCCTTTTTCCTTCCCAGATGGGATTAAGCCTCAGTCTAGGCAGCTTTACTAAAAATGCACACAGACAGACAGAAATATAGGTGCAGGAACATCTTATTAAATAATACAGAGAAAGAAAGAAACAAAATTACATGTGTCTCCTTTCAGCCCCCCCCAACCCCTCCTGGCCCTGAATAGTTTAATATCGAACACTGTTATCAATATAATTAACCTCCTAAGACACAATTTTAAAGTCTTGTTTTTTAAAGCAATTTGCATTCTCTGAAGTTCAGGACAACCTGCCGCCCGGCACAGCCCAGACGGCCTACGCAGTGAGGTGAACTCCAGGTACATTTTTAGTGGATTTGCGTACCTGTCTGTAATTACCGCCAGTGATAACAGCTGATGCATAATGCATGCGGCATGAAATTAGAAAAATAATTAACTTTAGGTTTTAAAAGAATCCCACCCCCTTCCCGAATGCATTACAAGTTCTCAATGGCACCAGTAGCCGAGATCAGGAGCAAAGTTGTGCCACGCAGGGTTGGAAGGGCCTTGAGGTCATGGCATCCTGCCTGAAGAAGGGGCCTCCAGTGGGCCTAGACCGGGCTGGGCAGGAGCAGGCCCGGGGCTTCTGCCTGAACGAGGGTGGGCTCGGAAAATCCCCACTCACACAAAAGTCGCAAGTCCCCCTCCTGCCTGCAGTTCACATCTCCTGGACCTGCAGCAGGCCCTCTGCTCAACACCCAGGGCAGTAGATAGTTTATGGTCCCATTTTACAGATGAAGGCCTGAGATTTAAGGCCACCCTTGGTTTGTGGAGCAGCTGAACTGATCCCAGGCAGGCCTTCTCAGGGAAGAGGCTTCCTAGAGGGGAGCTCTCCCCAGGCCCCTGTGAGCACCAGGAGGTAGAGCCTGGCCCCCCTGCCTCTAGGCCCTCCTCTCTCCATGTTGCTTGTAGCTGAGCCCCGAGAGATTAGTGTCAGCTGGTGGAGGAGAAAAACGCGGGGTCCCTCATTGCTTTAAACAAAGGTTTGCTGAGGACCCATCACAAGTATGGAGGTGACCCTGCTCTGGTGGAGCTCTCAGCCTGGTGGGGAGGTTACTGCTTCCTGTGGGGCAGGGGTCCTTCTGGAGCTGAGAAACTGCTTCTCGCCCCCAGTCTGCCCTGCACACCTCCCTCCTACCTCGGGCCCTGCTCTGCCAGTAAGGACCCGAGGACCTGGCAAAGTTTAGGGAAAACACAATGAATTCTCCTTGCTGAAGGGAGGGACTGGGAGGGTGCACAGAAAGGGGGAGGGGGAGGGGCTTCCCTCTCTCTGAGCTGGGGCCCCCTTGCCCACTCGTGTCTGCCCTCCCTCTTTCTGAAGTTCAGCCAAGACAGGTGGGTGGCCGCCCTGAGTGGGTCATAGGAGGACCTTGGGGTCCCTCCCAGGGATAGGGTGGGGCAGTCCTTCTTTCCAAAACCTCCAGGCCTGTGCCGGGCACTTTACACAACCCCTCCCTTGTCATCTTCCCAGAAGAGTGGGGTTCTCAGCAACACGTTACAGATGAGGAAACTGAGGCCCAGAGAGCGTCACTGGAGGTCACACGGCTGAGGACTGGTGAGGTCAGATTCAAACCTAGCCCTGGTGTCCTCTCCCCGCTCCTAGTCTACATGCCTCCTTCTCAGGGTCAGTGCCACCTGGAATTCTCTGATTCCCATAGTGGGGACGGAGACTGTACCTGGTACTTCGGGGGACGCAGCATCAGGACATCCTCACATGAGCTGCCTTCATTGGCAAATGGGGAGGAAGGCCGGGACTGGGAGGCAGGGGGAGGCCTATCCAGACTTCCCTCTACTGCCTGGGATGCCTAGCTCCCTCCTGCCACATGCCCCCACCCCTGCTCAGCCCCTGGTGTGTCATGTCTAAATGTGCCCCCATCCCCAGAGCCTGTGGTGGTAGATGCCCTCTCCTATCCAGCGTGCCAGGGCCTGTGCTGGGCCTGGGGTCCTGCAGCTGCCCCCTGCCGTCACTCTGACTCCCCAAGAAGACCCCCCCCAGAGGGCCGTGGGTCTCTGGCAGCCCCAGCTTGATGGGATTTGAGAAAGACAACGGGTCAGAGCGCCGGGAGGCCAGGCATTTCCAACAGGGAGGCACCTCCATCCTGTTGGCAGGTATTTACAGATATTACTCAGGTCCGACTACCACCAGTCAAGTGGGTATGGGAAGCAGAGCCAGACACAACTTGGGAGGCTTCATGGAGGGGGCGTCCAAGCTGAGGCTGGGGGGTGAGCAGAAGCTGGCCTGGCGAAGCTTGAGCGGGGAAGGTGTGTTGGTGTTCAAGAAGCAGGAACAGCACGTGCAAAGGCCCAGAGGCAGCACAAGGGAGAGCAGGCTTAGGGTCAGTGCTTCTACCCTAGCTTGAGGGGACAGGACTGAGGATGCAGTTTGAGGTTGGGGAGACCCAGCATCACAGCAATGACAGGGAGTCTCTGCCAGGAAGCAGCTTGGCCTACAGCCTCCCAGTCTACCCTGGAGGCACAGCAGGGAGTAAAGAAAGGGCCTCTGGATTGCAGAGGAGAGAGACAAGCAGTTAACACAGAGGCTAGACCGGTATGCCTGGAGCAGTCAGAGAATTACAGCAGCTTTTAAACCTTATGCACTTACAAGGGTGTACTTTGCAGGTATTACCTCACTGAATGCTCAGTAGTGAACTCCCCTCTAAGGGGAACTTGATGGCTACATTTATAGACAAGGAAACTAAAGCTCAGAGAGGGCAAGTAACTTGCTCAAGATCTCACAGCCTGGAAGAGGGAGAGGCAGTACTCAAACCCAGGTGTCTCTGTCCTAGATGACAGGAGCTAGCGACTGATAGAAAATGCCAAGAATGATGCCCCAGGTCACCTCTCGGCTAGTGGGGGTCTGGATACCTCTAGTCTGAGCCATCTCACTGCTCCCCTCCCCCACTTCCATCGCACGCCAAGGATCCAGCTGTCAGTCATGGAGCTGGCAAGTCATAACTCACACCATGCTGAAGTCTGAGGGATTCTTGCAACAATGAAAAGTGACCCCATAAAAGACGGGCGATTTACCGGGTTTAATTTGATGGCCACATAAACCATCAAACACAAAACAAGGGAATAAAAGGGCCTCGTGGCACCCGGGCAATTAAAGGGCTCCTCAGGCAAGGCACGCTGTCTTCCTCCCCACCCCAGGCCCCTCCCTGCCTTCCTGGAGCCAGGGCTCAGCATCGCGAGGCCTTGGGGAAGGGGGCGGCAGGGGAGACTCAGCCAAGATGGATGAGGGCCGCAGACAGGGGAAGAGAAAGGCCTTGGGTCCCTGCCTCCCAAATGCTTCTTGGTTATCCATCAGGCATCTCTGAAAGGTGTAATTTAGACTCTATTATGATGCCAGGGCATCTGGAGGCTGAGGGCTATGGCCATGAACTGAGTGGGCACTGGGAACTGATGTTCATGCCAGAGAAGGCGGTCTGGCCTCGTCTTTGGCCTTAACAAGTCTGACCCCTGCTCAGGGCACTGCTCCGGAATCTATGAGCTCAGGGGCCAACAGCATCCCTTGTGCCAGGACTCAGAGGAGGGTGTGCGTCCTCTGGCCAGATGCTGGGGGCCTGGGCAGAGGTGCTCCTGAGCTCAGACCTGACTCCTGAGACCGAGGCAAGGTGGCCTTGAGCAGGCCTGAGCCTTCCTGTCCCCAGCACCTGCCCTGGCCCTGCCTCTTTGCTCATAAGCATCTTGAGACAGGACCTCCAGGCTCCATAACCTTTGTGGCTCTGGCTTTGTGCAGAGGAAGGGACAGATGTGCAGCTGGAAACCTGGGCTGGCTGTGACCGCAAAAGGGCCCCTCACTGGATGGACAGATGCATGAATGGATAAGCGGGTGGGTGGGTGGATGGATGGATGGATGGGTGAGTGGGTGGATGGGTGAGTAGATGGATGGATAGATAGGTAAATAGGTGAGAGGGTGGGTGGATGGGTGGGTGGATGGATGGATGGATGAGTGGATGGGTGGATGGATGGATGGATGGATGGATGGATGGGTGAGTGGGTGGATGGGTGAGTAGATGGATGGATAGATAGGTAAATAGGTGAGAGGGTGGGTGGATGGGTGGGTGGATGGATGGATGGATGAGTGGATGGGTAGGTGGATGGATGGATGGATGAGTAGATGGGTGGATGGATGGATGGATGAGTGGGTAGATAGATGTAGAGCTGGGTGGAGGGATAGATGGATGGGTAAGTAGGTGGATGGGTGGATAGATGGATGGATGGAGCAGAGGGAAGCTCTATATGGCATGAGGAAGACCTAGCAGAGGAGGAGACGTTTGAGCATGGTCCTGAAGGGTGACGAGCAGTCCAGGAATAGAGAGGGACAGAAGGAAGAAGGGTTTGACATGGTTGAGACATGGAGACACAGGCTCCCTGGGTCATGGGAGTGGGGGCCCCACCATCTCATCCAGTGAGTGGGTCCCAATTCTGCTCTGCACACCAGGGCTGCCCTCCAGGCTGCAGCCTCAGCTCAGGCTCCCAGAGGCCATTGTGTCTCACACTGAAAAGCGTTTGTGAACCTGGAGTTATAAAGCAGACCTTTGCCGGCTGCATGAACACCACTTCCCCACTGAGGTTGAAAGATAATTTCTCTTTAATTGATTTTTTTTACCACTATGAACAGTAACGTAATATGAGAAAAATCTACATTGCAATTTTTCCATTTGTGAAAACCAAAATTACACCTTGCAGACAATTCCCTCAGAGTGTGGACCCCTCCCTCCTTTTATTTGTTTCCTGTCTTTAAATGCAAGAAAACAGATACATATTTTTTTCAAAATAGCTGAAAATTTCGTGATTTAGGAAGGGGGCAAAGTATGGAATAACTTCTCACATTACATGGAACACAGTAGGAAGGGCACCGCTGATAGAAAGAGATTTCTGTAAAGCCGTGGGAAAGCAGTTCTGTTGACACCTCATTCTTCTGTCTATAAGATGCACAAGTGACATGTTGTTTTAACACCAGACGATGAAGCGCCCCACTTTCCCCTGCTCGCCAGTGAGGACGCTGGCAGATTCTTTTTACAGGTTCTGGTGACGCCCCTCCCCCACCTTGAGCTCACAGGCCTCGCAGAAACAAGCTTTCCCTTCAGTCCCTGGTTCCGAGCCAGAGAGGGATACGAGATCCCTGTTCCAATGAGAAATGGTGGCTCTAAATCCATCCCATCAACACTGAGCAGCCACTTTCAGCATCAGCCATAAAGACTGGTTTAGTGTGGGATCCTGAAAGAAGAGACTGAAACTGCAGCCCGGCTCCCAGTAAATTAACGTCACGAAGCCCACGGTCACAGTCCAGGAGGGCCAAGGCCACGTCTGTCTTGTTCACGGGCAGCATCTTTGCTCCCGCTGAGATTAACGTTAGCCAATGTCATTAGAGGCTGACTTCAGCCCGAGCTATCACCTGTGATGTAAACTTGACATTTGGAAGGGCCACGGGGCATGCACCTCGAGGCCTGACCTCTGCCCGTGGCCTCGACGGCAGCCACCCCTCAGCGGCAGGTGGGTGGACACCCGACTCGCTCTCACCGCACATGTCTTGTGCTCCTTGCAGGTGTAGAGGCTGCAAGTCCAGTGGGGCCTGCCTCCCCCAGCCGTCCACCATGGTGGTGGCACACCCCACTGCCACCGCCACCACCACGCCCACTGCCACCGTCACGGCCACCGTCGTGATGACCACAGCCACCATGGACCTGCGGGACTGGCTTCTCCTCTGCTATGGGCTCATCGCCTTCCTGACGGAGGTCATCGACAGCACCACGTGCCCCTCCGTGTGCCGCTGCGACAACGGCTTCATCTACTGCAACGACCGGGGGCTCACCTCCATCCCCGCCGACATCCCCGACGATGCCACCACCCTCTACCTGCAGAACAACCAGATCAACAATGCTGGCATCCCCCAGGACCTCAAGACCAAGGTCAACGTGCAGGTCATCTACCTCTACGAGAACGACCTGGATGAGTTCCCCGTCAACCTGCCCCGCTCCCTGCGGGAGCTGCACCTGCAGGACAACAACGTGCGCACCATCGCCCGGGACTCGCTGGCCCGCATCCCGCTGCTGGAGAAGCTGCACCTGGATGACAACTCCGTGTCCACCGTCAGCATAGAGGAGGATGCCTTCGCCGACAGCAGGCAGCTCAAGCTGCTCTTCCTGAGCAGGAACCACCTGAGCAGCATCCCCTCGGGGCTGCCCCGCACACTGGAGGAGCTGCGGCTGGATGACAACCGTATCTCCACCATCCCGCTGCACGCCTTCAAGGGCCTCAGCAGCCTGCGGCGCCTGGTGCTAGATGGCAACCTGCTGGCCAACCAGCGCATTGCCGACGACACCTTCAGCCGCCTGCAGAACTTGACCGAGCTCTCGCTGGTGCGCAACTCGCTGGCTGCCCCGCCCCTCAACCTGCCCAGCGCCCGCCTGCAGAAGCTCTACCTGCAGGACAACGCCATCAGCCATGTGCCCTACAACACGCTGGCCAAGATGCGTGAGCTGGAGCGCCTGGACCTGTCCAACAACAACCTGACCACGCTGCCCCGCGGCCTGTTCGATGACCTGCAGAACCTGGCCCAGCTGCTGCTCCGGAACAACCCCTGGTTCTGCGGCTGTAACCTCCTGTGGCTGCGGGACTGGGTGAAGGCACGGGCGGCTGTGGTCAATGTGCGAGGCCTCATGTGCCAGGGCCCCGAGAAGGTCCGGGGCATGGCCATCAAGGACATCACCAGCGAGATGGACGAATGTTTCGAGGCGGGGGTGCAGGGCGGAGCAGCCAACGCCGCCGCCAAGACCACGGCCAGTGACCACGCCTCTGCCACCACACCCCAGGGCTCACTCTTCACCCTCAAGGCTAAGAGGCCGGGGCTGCGCCTCCCTGACTCCAGCCTCGACTACCCCATGGCCACGGGCGATAGTGCCAAGACCCTGGTCATCCACGTGAAGCCCCTGACGGCGGACTCCATCCGCATCACGTGGAAGGCCACGCTCCCCGCCTCCTCCTTCCGGCTCAGCTGGCTGCGCCTGGGCCACAGCCCAGCCGTGGGCTCCATCACAGAGACTCTGGTCCAGGGGGACAAGACAGAGTACCTGCTGACGGCCCTGGAGCCCAAGTCCACCTATATCATCTGCATGGTCACCATGGAGACCGGCAACACCTATGTGGCCGACGAGACGCCCGTGTGTGCCAAGGCGGAGACGGCCGACAGCTACGGCCCCACCACCACACTCAACCAGGAGCAGAATGCCGACTCCATGGCGGGCCTGCCCGTGGCGGGCATCATCGGTGGCGCCGTGGCCCTCGTCTTCCTCTTCCTGGTCCTGGGGGCCATCTGCTGGTACGTGCACCGGGCCAGCGAGCTGCTGACCCGGGAGCGGGCCTACAACCGGGGCAACCGGAAAAAGGACGACTATCTGGAGTCGGGGACCAAGAAGGATAACTCCATCCTGGAAATCCGCGGTCCCGGGCTGCAGATGCTGCCCGTCAACCCTTACCACAGCAAGGACGAGTATGTGGTCCACACCATCTTCCCCTCCAACGGCAGCAGCCTCTGCAAGGGCACACACACCATCGGCTACGGCGCCACGCGGGGCTACCGGGACGGTGGCATCCCCGACATAGACTACTCCTACACATGATGCCAGCACCCGGCTCCTGCCTCCTCCTGGTGTGGCGACTGTGTGGCTTTGACCAGCCTGCTGCCATCTGACAGAACAAGGAAAAGAAATTCCACGATGACTTTCCCATCAGAAAGCAGAGTTTGGGGAGGGTTGACAATTTTGTAGAACACAACAGTGAAGAAAATAATTTTTTTAAAAGAATAGAAGGCAGGAGGGGGATTTGACATTGATGAAGACATAATTTATACCAAATTATGCCAGGTGGGGAGGAAAAGACTAAAAATAATATCGCAGGAAGGGTTGGGTTGGGACTTTTTATTTTTCCTGAACTGGAAAGATACTACCTGTGCACCGTCTGTGTATGCCTCATGCTCTGTGCAGGGCCGTCACAAAGGAACCATTAGAGAAGCAGCCAACACGCGCAAACCCCATGCAGCTCTCGCTGCCGGCTGCTCACTGGAGACGACATGATGGAAGGTTTTCAGGCTCCTCACAAAGGAGAGGGGAAGAAAAGATATTTTGCTGTGGAGATGTTGTCCTGAAATCTCTTCCCTGGTTCTTTCCATGCTATTTCCCTTACAGATTTGCAGAAATAGCGCGTCTTTCACTGCATTCTTTGAACGACGATGTAGTTGATTAAAAAACAATCTTTCTTTTTCCTATACTGAAGCCCTCCTCAATTCCATGCACCATAGTCCATGGAAGCACCATGGAAGCTGTGGCTTTTCCAGCACTCGGAGGTGCATCTATCTACCTGTTTATCTTTATGTCGTGTCTCTATCTACAGATGGGTAGATAGAGCCACATATACAGTCCTTACAGTACTTCTTGGGTCAGTTCGTACAATTTCTTGAGACAATAGAGTCACGAAAATGTTGCTTTCTCCTAGAAATCATTGAGTAAGTAGACAAAGTGTGTTGGGGATGGGAGTGGGGTGGGGGATAATGCTGTTCCTAAAGGCGGAGGCATGTCTGTCCTGGCTGGGTGGCTGGGAGACCCTGGGCAAGGGGTGTTTTCAGTTCAGTCAGTCCTATCTCAGGTTGGCCAGAGCTGGGCCAAGCTCCTTTCTGATATAGAGAAGAGCTTTCTTTGACTTCCGGTGTCCTCATCTCTCTCCCCCTACACCCCCACAAATGAAATCACCTCAACAGCTACTTCCTGAGCATTTACTGTGTGCAATGTGCTTCCTCCAGAGACAGGTAATTGGTGCAGAGACTTTTTTTTTTTTTAATATCAGCTGATTAGACCTAATGGTTTCCATGGCTGCTCAAACAAAGCCCAGAAAAAGACATGAAAATTCTCAGAAAAGCCCTAGGAGACAGCACGCCCCCCAACCCCAGAATGCAGAACACCACACTGTGCCCACCCCCAGGACGCTGCTCTGAAGAGGGAAGACCAGACCTCTCTAAAAATGCCAGCCTCCAAAAGGTAGTGACTGGAGCCCTCAGAAGAGTTAAGATCTTTTTTCCCTCCCTCTGGAATCAATGTTGCCATCATTTATCAACTGACAGTGCTGTTTGGCGAGCCATGAGATTAAAACGATGATGAAATAATGACAGCAAATCTGAGGAGAAGAGAGGAGTGGTGCCTGGGGTTCTGATATCTCCCACATTCCAGCACTTGGGGAACTCGGGTCACCATCTGTCAAGGTGCCAGTTGTCCTGCGCCCAGGAAGGGCGATGTCAAAGGAGAGATGCTGTTCTGAGGGCAGGGAGGATGAGAAGGGGTCCAGCTCCTGGCCTTGGTGTTTTCAAAAGGCCTTGACTGCTTTGACAAAAGCCAAAGACAGGAAGAGAAAGATGAACAGCAGTCACAGGGCTGCTGTGACAGGCCCAGGGTCCAGCCATTTGCTGGACCTGAAAAGATGCTGCTGGCCCCTCAGTGAAGAGGCTGGGCTTGAAAGAAATGGACACAACAACCGCGTGAGCGAGGTGGAGAAGAGGCGCAGCTCTCATTGCCAGGCTGGATGGATGGTCTCACCAAGGCGGGAACCCCAATCCCCAGCTCCAGGGAGAGGCCGAGGGTCATGGACACATTTCATCCTAGACTCAAGCTTTTTCCCTTTTCCCACCTGAAGCATTTTCTCATACAATGAGGTCAGGAGAGAAACGTTTCCAAGGCTGGGACCATGTTTCCAGGGCTGGGACAGTGTAAAGGTCACATCCGTGTAAAGTTCGCCCTCCCTTTGGCACCCCCCCGACACAGGCACGTTCCCCGCGGCCCAGGGAGGAGCACAGGGGCCTCGCTAGCAGCATCCAGGAGGAGAGGGTGCACGAGGGTGTGGGGCACTGGCTGGGGGTCAGAAGTTCAAGGTCTCTGCTGGTTCTGAAATGCAGTTTCCTCCCCAAGGCACCACCTCTGTCTTTGGCCAGCGTTCCAGGAAAATCGGTCCCAGCCTCGCCACTTCCAACCCCCAACCCCTGCTGCCAACATGCTTGGTCCCCTGCTCTCACACTTCATCCTCCTTTCTCTTCTCCCCGAGCCAGGCGGGAGGTCAGATCATCCCCTTAGAGGCTAAGAAGGCATTTGGGGAACAGCAGGTGGCCCTATACAGGGAGGGCTACAGGGGAGACCTTGCAGCTCTGAGAGCCTGCCTGTGCCAGCAGCACCCTCCAGGCCAGGCCTGGGTGATGAACTTTTCTGCCCCGTAGCACAAAGCAGGCCCAGGCCTGCCTTGGCCTGAGGACACATCAGTCTCCTGCTCCCACCTCTTGTGCTAATGGCGCTTGGGCCCCACCTCACACCAGGGGGAAACCGGGCCCTGCCTGCCTTGCTGCAGGCATCCTCCTGCCAGTGTAAGTGCTGAAGATAGTGGAGACTCAGCCCAGCCAGGGCCCGGGGGCCCCCCTCTCGTCTTTCCTGCCCTCAGCATCCCAACATCTTTCCAGCATCCTTTCTAAGAACAAGCCTCCAAATGCCTGCTGCTTCACTGCCCCCCAAGCCAGGGATGGGGCCTGAAGCCAGGTCCACTCTGAAACCCCTTCCCTTCCCGGTCCAGCCCCTCTGAGCCAGCCATGCAACATAATGAGAGAGGATGTTCCAGGGCACCGAGCCTCCTCCACCCCCTAGAAGCACGTGAGGACACAGGGCTTGGGTCACCACTTCTGTCTAGAACCTCCCTCCTGTGGGCGGCCGACCTGTGACCCTTGCAGCCTCTAACTAGCCAGAACAACCTCATTGACCTCAGCCTTGATGAGTGTATTTTGTGGCATTTAAGGCAGGTTTCAAGTTAAAAAAAAAAAAACTCATGACCCTTCTTTGGTTAAGTGGTTTACCCTTTGTGGTAATTAGATATAGTGATGGGAATCTCTTTTCTATTACATGGCAATTTTCCTTTAAATTTCCCCTAGAAAAAAAAAAAAGGAAAGAAGGCAGCAGGGCCAGGCGAGTCATTTGCATTTTGCGAATGAGGCCTCTTGTAAGCTCAGCTCAGGCGTGGGGCCCAACGTATGGAATGCTTAAGAGATTACTAAGAATAAAATCTATTAATTAGTCATACTCAATTCCGCAGACATGATGTGCATCAAAAGCTTCTTTTCTTCCTTTTTCTCCTTCCCTCTTCCTGCGGCCTCCCACAGAAGCCTCCATGTTCTCTAAATTGGCTCCTGCTTCCTGGACCACCTCTCATTAACATGGCGGCTGCGTGGCCAACTAGGGGGCCTCTGGGGTTTGGGGGTAGGAGCTGGGGCACCGGCTCCTTCCCGCTCTGGGTGACGCCGGCAGTGGAGGTGACAGTGGCTGGGGGACCCAGGCTTCCCCACCCGAAGTCCGAAGCTTACGCCTGCCTGTGCCTCTTCCTTCCTCAATGGGCACCGGGCCTCCTCCCCCCTCCCCTAGGGGTCCAGGGAAGCCCACCAGCCCCAGCAAGGAGTAGAGTAAGAAAGGTCAGGGAGACCTTCCAGGGAGATGCAGGGAAAGCAGGTTTTGCGAATCCACAGCCTCTGCCTCTGTTTCCCCTTCTGTAATATAGAGGTGGGCTGAGGCCGGGTCTAGCTTCACCCAGAAAAGATAGGGGCTCCAGAAGCCAAATGGGGGCTCCCCCACCATCTGCTGATTCTGGAAGGTTCTGGTTGGCCCAAGGCAGGTGACGGAAGCCCAGAGTGAGAGGGACAGGCCAGGTGAGGGATCCTGGGGATCTGAGGGAGCTGACTGGGCAATGTGCCAGGACTGCATCCGAGCCTCCCTCCTTCACCCCCTCAGAGCTGTGGAGCAAGGGGAGGACACCGCCACCCCCTCCAATGGCAGCTCAAGTCCCAAAGCCAGCCCACTCCAGAAATCTGCTTCCAGCTGAACGTGCCAGGGAGGACGGGGCTTCTGAGCCTCGCACTTATGAAAAATACAACAAGGAAAATTGGATGCGGCAGACAGGGAGCAATGGAGCTGGGAAGGCAACCAGGAGGGAGCTGGGGCACTTTCCGGAAGGAGGGGCCTCAGGGCGCATGGCAGCCTGAGCCCCAAGGGCCAGACCACACTCTCAGGGCCAGGGCTCAGGCGGGGTCAGCTGGGGGTGTCCCCTGCGCCCATGTCCCCATCACTCAGATCAGTGCAGGTGACAGGCAGCGGATGCCTGGCTCTGGATCTGCGCCAGGGTGAATGCTAACAAGCAATTCACAGCCCTGCACAGGCCTTCTAGAATGCAGACAGAGGAGGCATCTTTTTTCTTAAGGAGGAATAAAAAGGCTCAAAAATGAAAATCATTACCGTTTACAAGCAAGTGAGTCTGCTAAATTGATTAGGAGAGATTAAACTCCTTGGAGGTGAAGGGAAAGGGGGATATTTCGCATTTTTTGAACCTGTCCCCAGTGGCCAAAGGCAAAGCAGGGATTTTTCTGGGCCTGGCTGGTGAGGAGCTGGGGTCTCTGAAGGCTGACACCACGCGTGCCCCAGCGCTGGCTCCGGATATGCTGGTTGGACGGAGCCTGGGCTCGAGCTCGGGGTGGGGCGGGTGGGGAAGCAGTTCTGCCTCCATCGAGTGCCGTGCGCAGCCCCTGGGACGAGTTGGGGGGGTTACGTGGCCCACACAGGTCACTCAGAAGCTGCCCTGGCCCCCAGGCAGAGACTCTGCTCCTGCCCTCCAGATTCCATCTGCCTTCGGGGTGAAAAACTAGGGGAAGTGGCCGGGCTAGTCCCTTCGTGAGTAGGACTCTAAAGCCATGAGTCCTTCTGCTTCCTTTCTGTTCCAGGGTGGGTCTGTCTCTGATCCATTCCCTGCAGCCAGTGAAAGGGAAATGGGGCCAACGGTAAAGGGAAAACTGAAGTCAGGGAAGAAAAATCTGGCCCAGCAAAAACAATCAGGCAGTGAGCTCTTTGTCACTGGCTGCATTCAAGCACTTGATGGGGAGGTGGCGGATATTTTCCTGCCTAAGCCAACGCCTGGTTCTTTGAGGAGAAGATCCTGGTTCCCACTCTCACTTTACCATCCCTGAGGACCCTTTAAGGAAGATATCGAGAGATTGCTCAAAACGACCAGTGTTCCCTGAAAATAGCAGGTCAGGGCCATCTCACAGCCAGGCCACCCAGCCCCGTCAAAGTGTCGCTTTTGCCACCAGACAGCCTGCAAAATCCCCATCCTCAGTGTCTAAGAGGCACCGGGAGAGGAAGTTCAGACGCGCGCCGCCCCATCTAGGAGTCTGGACAGGCAGGGAGCACAGAGGTGACCCACCACCTGCGCTGGCTCTCTTGGGGCCGCTAGGGGGCCATCTACCAGGCACTGCAGCTCCCCGTCCCAGGCTGCCTCCTGGCCATCCTCAGTGCCCGGACCTGCGCCCCCTGAGCTCCCACCACCATCCCACTGGCTGTTCTCCCAACAGCATGCTCACAGCTGCCGGCTCAATGCACCCATCCCAGCCAGGGTGACAGCTGCCTGGGGCACTTTTCACTCTACATTTTTAAGCATTTACCATTTCTTTTGAAATGTTCCAAGTAGTTTCCTGAAATATCCACATTTGCTTCTTTAAAAACACTCAAGAAGATTCCCTTGGCTCTTCATTCCCCCTCCCTTTACTTCCTCCCTCCCTTTGCTTTTTTTTTTTTTTTTTTTTTTTTTGCGGTACGCGGGCCTCTCACTGTTGTGGAGCACAGGCTCCGGATGCACAGGCTCAGCGGCCATGGCTCACGGGCCCAGCCACTCCGCAGCATGTGGGATCCTCCGGCCCGGGGCACGAACCCGTGTCCCCTGCATCGGCGGGCGGACTCTCAACCACTGCGCCACAGGGAAGCCCCCCTTTGCATTTTTAGCACACTGTTTTTCTCTAGTTTTGGAAATTCTATTATCACTGGGGTCAGGCCCATTTTTCTCACATTAATATGATTTCCAGGATTGCCCAAGACCCCACCCCACCTCCCATGCTGCAGGGGCAAAGCCCACCTTTCCCCATGTCTCCCCTGGGGACATCATGCCCGGGGCAGATCTTCAGCCGGTGGGTGGGCAGCTGCTGCCCTGCTCCCCGCTGGAGAGGCTGGCAGGACAGGGGCTTTCTGAGACCACTGTCACTGCCCTTCCCACTTGTGCTGGGAGGGCAGTGTGGGCATACTGAGGGCACAAAGGGTCCTGTGGGGGACTGACCCGGCCCCCACTTCCTGGCAAAGCCAGTCCCTGAGGCACTGTGGCCATCGGAGCCACCATGGTGCCATGGCCCCTGTCCTTCCCACTCCCACCCACGCTACCCCCCACCTGAAGGCCCAAAAGTCCAAGCCCGGAGAGTCCTTGCAGGAACGTCTTTGCTGTCACCGCCCCTAAATCTCTTTTACAGCAGTCAGGGTTGACGGCCACTCGGGCAAGATGCCAGGTCCCTGCGCTCCTCCGCGCCGGGTCACTGAGGCCCAGCATGGCGTGGGGCACACAGGGGTGTCACTCATCTCTTCCTCCCTCCTCTCTTGTCCCTGGGGCTCAGTGCAAAGGGCCCAGGCGGGTATGTTGGCAGCGGCCTTCCTCTCATCCTGCACCCACCCCGCTGGCAGCCTGGCCCCACGAGGGGCTCCTTCTCCCTGAAGCATCTCACTCCACCCTCCCTCGGACCCGCGATCACCAGCTGTGAGCCTGATGGGGAAATCCAGCCACTTGGTGAGATCTGGCCGCCAGCGGGGGTGACCCGGTTCCCCCTCTCCGAGCCAAGCCTCAGGTGGGTGACGAGGCGGGCAGAGAACTGGGTGCCCCACCCCCCCGTGTCTGACGCTTCTGTTGAGAGTCCTCGCACCCGAGCCGCCCACCTGGAGGAACTAACCAGGCTTTCTCCTCAAGACGGAGGAAAACAAATGCCACACGAGCCAACAATCAAAGCCACAGCAGACATGGGACTGCCACTTGCTCATCTCCCAGGAGCCAATGTCCAGGGCGCCTCTCACCTGCCCTGTGCAAAGGACATGCTTGCAGAGGGTCCCAGAAACCACTCACCTCTGGCTGGTCCCGTTTTCAAAAGGTTCTGCGTACCCAGGAGGAAGACACACACAAAACTCTGAAACTGGCTTAGATATTTTTACCCGACCCAGAACACCACCTGCCTGCAGGCCAGCGGCCTCAGCTGAGATGCCCACCTGGCATCCAGCTCCTGAAGAGATGCTGAGAGCCGTGGGGAGGAAGCAGAAGCTCCCAGTGTTTAGAGGTTTGCCATCTGAGAGGGAGAGAAACGGGCAGACGGGGTTGAAGGTTGGGGACAGCTGCGGGGCTGCGAGCCAGAGAGACAGTGCAGTTGTGTGACTCTGCTGGCTGGAGCGGACGCCCCCTAATTATGAATGTCACAAGGCGGGTGTGAACGGAGAGGCAAAAGAGAAAAGTAAACTAGAAGAAACCCCATGCGTAAGCCCTGCGGAGCAAATGTTTTTAACAGCCACCAACAGCAACTCCCCTTCCCAGTGTTCAAAGGTTACTGTATCTGGTGAGGCGTGGAGTGCTAAAGCGCTCACTCGCTCAGGGGCCACCCAGTGCTGTGCTCAGCAGAGTCCATCCCTGGCGCCTGGGGAGGAAGAGAGCAGGGAGGGGTCCTGAGCCAGACCCTGGTGAATGGAAGGTCTGCTGCAGAAGGTGGATGCCTGGCCAGCCAATGGCATGGGGAGGACGGGGCTGTGAACAAGGTCCCTTCTGCCAACGGAGGGACCCTTGCTAGGGGCACCCCTGGTTTTCCTTGAGCCCCTGCCCTTTCCTACCTGCAGAATCTGCCCAGTGGGGCCATCTGGCCACCCGCTCCTTGTCTTCTTCCTTTTTCTCTGAAGGGCAAAGCAACCTCGGGGGTCTGAGTGATGGGAGTTCCGCTGCTGCCATCTGACACCTGGCTGGTTGACTTGGCCTGGCCCCAGGCCTGCCCGCTTCCCTCCCAATCTCAGCACCAGACACACAGACACCCACCACGACAACAACACAAACCAAAGTGCACTGAGAACTGCCCTTGGGCCTCCTTCTTGTAGGTGCCTTGAAACTTCAGTGTTGAGATGAATGTGATGAACTATTTGGTCCTATTTTCTGTTTGTCTGTTTTCATATGAAATGTCCAAGTCCACTTTCCTTGTCCTTTCTTGAAATAAATAGAAAGATTTAACTTTTACAGTCCTCTCGGCTGCTGACTCTCAGCTCGGCGGCCCAGCGTGCCAGGGGCCGGTGTCTGTCACCCACGTGGTCTTGGCTGCCCACACCCCCTCCCCAGGCTTTGCCCTGAGGGTCAGCCCCGCTGTCAGGGTCCACTGGCACAGAGGTGGTGGCTGGGAGGGATGGAAGCTCTGGGTTAGTATATTCCCTGGGCACCATGGGAACCAAAATAATGATTCTGCTGCATGATGGAGAAGGGACTTCTGGCCCCATCCCACGGGCCCCGGGGAAGGCGCCTGCCAGCTAAAGGCAGACTCCAAGAGGGTTTCCATGTGGAGATGTATTAATCAGAGCCATGGATTATCTCATAAGAGGCTCCGGCAACCATGTGGGCACCCAGATAAGACTGGCACCATACGGGTGCTGGGGACACGGCTCTTCCTCCGCTTGCCTGGGTCCCGCCACCTCTGACACCCCTCATCCCCTAGACGCACCCACCACATTCACAACTCTCCAGGCCTAGCTTGATATCTCACACTCCAAAGAGGGGGAAAAGGAAAAAAATTATTTTCCGTGAGAACAATAGCAGTTTCTGCCAAATTTAACATATAAAATAAGAGCTCATTACTTCTGCCTTAGATCTGATTTCACATCTGGATACGAGTTAATGAGCTTTTCCTTATATCCCAAGGAAGCAAAGTTATTTCTGGATGTGCCTTGGTGGCAGGTGGCCTGGCTGGGGTGACACGGGGTGCTCTGACCCCACAGGTGCCCCTCGCACTCCCATCTTCTCTTGGTCCTCACTGCCGGCCCCCTGGAGGCAGGAGCAGCCCAGAGATCATTCCAAAGGGCGGCTCGCCACATAGGCTTCGGGGAAAGGACCGAGTCTGTTTCCCCAAACTCTTCCTAGGGCCCAGCGCACAGTGGGTGCTCAGGAGGGCTGCCTGCTCTTCCTCACCTGACACTCACCTTTCTAGAACCTGATCAGCCAGCCAGTCAGTAGATATTTACTGAGGGCCTACTATGTGCTGGGGCTGGGCCTGGGGCACCCTTCCAGCCTCATGGAGGGAGAAGGAAGGATGCTCATGGACGAGATCAGGGTGGGGAGGCACTCTGGGAGCCAGGTCTCCACTGAGGGTGTTTCCTCAGATGAGAAGGACTTGGAGAGAAAGGGAGAGGGCCTGCCAGAAGCTCTGAGGCAGGGGGCACGAAGGCGAGTCTGATTCTGTCCCCCTCTGGAAGACTCCGCTTCCCCCATAAGCACAGGACCCATCTGGCCCCACCTCTGGCCACACCGAGTACAGTTCACTCCCCAAGCAGGCCCTGCCTACCCAAGCGGGCTCTGGGTCTGTGCTGACTTCTCCACCGGGTGCCCTTGAGGGCCCTTGAAGGTTCAACTCAGGCATTGTCTCTGGAGAGGCTGCCCTCTCCGGGCCACACCTGCTGGTTCTCACCTGGACAGGTAACTGGTTCCAGCACCTCGCTCACTAAGGGCCCCTGGCCAGCAGGTCTTGCCTTCCACCCCTTCAGATCCCAGAGGGCACCGGCCTGGCACGCAGGAGGCACCGGAAACGTGAATGGAGGGAGTGAGTCAATAAACACCAGCAAATCAATCAACCAACAGGTCAATCTATCAATGCGGGGCCCAAGGAGGACGACTTTGCAAGAGCAGCAGCCCTGGCGTCCCAGGTGTGAGGCAGTCTCTACTTCTCCTCCCACCCCTCCAGGCAGGGGGAGCCTCGGACGGGGCTGACCCAGCTCACCTGACCCTCCACACACTGGCAGCAGCAGCACCACAGACCAGGTGCCCCGGCCGCTCTCTTCAAGCCGGAGCGGGGGGGCTGGCTTCCCAGACTGTGTTCCTGAGCCCCGAGAGCTAACAGAAGTTCTGCCCAGGAAGGGTTCGTGGTCACATGCATTTGGGAACCACTGGATTAGCGCCTGTCCTGGGGGCTCCTCGGGCAGGGCCTTGGAGCCCCTCAGAACTGGGTGAGACCCACAGGCTCCACCGCCCACTCCCTGTGCCTCTGTGAAGCGTATGCATGATGACAGCTCACCGCTCTCATTTTTCCCACCGCGACAGCACTGACGCTGCTGATGTGTGCCGGGGCCTCCGTGAGAGCGCTGCTTCCCCCCCCCACTCGTCCGGGGAGTGCAGGCCCCATCCCTGGTGCCCCCAGGGTTTACCCAGCATCCCTAGCCCCCAGGTACAGGTGCTGAGCTGGCGGGCAGTTCTCCCAAGGAGGCCCAGGTGTCTCCGCAACAGCCAAGTGCCCCCAGGTCTGCAGAGAGGAGAGACGTCAGAACAGGGCCTGTTCTCCAAGCCACCGTGACCACACCCAAGGTCTGCGGCCTGCTCCGGAAACCTGCTAGACGGGCTCTCAGGCTGACCCGAGCTTTCGGCTTCTGGAGAACAGGGCTGGGGATGGGGGCATCTTAGGTTTTAATAAGTGGCCCGGGGGGCTGGAGGCCCAGACAGGGTTGGGCCGCACAGGAGGAAATCACCAGGAACCACGGGGGAGGTTCCAGGACCTGTATTTCAGGTCAATGGAAAGAAGACCCTCCATCTGAGCGGTAGTGAGGCCCAGCCTCACAGGAGAGCAAGCAGAGCTGGCCGGCCCCTCAAGGGGGTGCAAGTTCTGGGTGGTGGAGGCAACAGGCTGACAATGAAGAGCCCCTGTCTCCCTAGCATGTCTTCAGATGGACCCTGGGGGACAGGGTGGTCTCCCCACCCACCCGGGACTCTTCCTGCTACAGCCTCCACTCCAGCCAAGCAGTTTCCAGCCCTTTCCTTCCCAAAGAAATCTCAGGACCCACATATTGCTGAGGTTACGGATATATATGGGGCAAGTCCCCTGAATAGCTGCTCAGCAGACAAGCAGCACGCCAAAGTCCAGCGCCCCTGATTCATGTGTCCAACTCCTGCTGTTCGGTCAGGCTCAGGACTAAAAGTTCCAGTTCAAGTGGGATGAAGAGTGGGTGGCCGCCATCCCTGTCCCTGGACACTGCTCTTACCTGGCTACCACCAGGTTCCAGAAGCTTCCCTCCTCCTGCCCCCGCTTCCTAGGAGGGGTCCCTGCCCTCATCAAGCATCCTGAAGAAGCGATCAAACCCGGGAAGGGTCTAACACCCCAAGTCCCACCCCACACCCAAATTCCGAGGCCAGTTCTTAGCACCCTGCATACAAAGCCCTGGTGGGATCTGAGGTCCCCAGCCAGCCCCAAAATGCTGCCTCAGAAGGGCTGGGTGGGGACTTCCCTGGTGGCGCTCCCAATGCAGGGGGCCAGGATTCGATCCCTGGTTGGGAAACTAGATCCCACAGGCATGCCGCAACTAAGAGTTTGCATGCCACAACTAAGGAGCTGGCGAGCTGCAACTAAGGAGCCCGCCTGCCACAACTAAGACCCAGTGCAACCAAATAAATTAAAAAAAAAAAAGAAGGGTGGTTGGAGCTTGCTCATCACTCTCAGGCGCCCCCAGCCCACCTACTGGATGCCTCCCCTCCCCTCCTCCACACCCCTTGGCCTCTTGTCAGCACCTGCTTCTTGCACGGCCTGCCACCCCCAGGTCCGGTACCGGCACCTCCAAGGGACCCTCTCCTCCAGAGGCAGAGGAAGTAGGATCCCTCAAGCCGCTAACTGACAGCACAAGTGAAAACCTGGCACTCCCCCTTCGGAGACTTACAGAGGAAGTGAAATCTTATTTGCACTGCTGCCAAGCCTGGGATGCAATGAAATGATGCCTCGGGGAGAGACCAGCCGGCTCCCTGTGGAAGCCGTGGCATCAGAGCTGGACTTATTAAAAGCCACAGTGGCCACATTTCAACCTGTTTCAGGTGTTAAGTAATTTACCGCCACCCAGAATTCAGTGGCAGGTTTTTATCATTTTTATTTCCGTGATGCAGGCCCGATGTCCCTGCACAGGGAACTACGGGTCTAAATGCTCCCTGCACCCCCAGTACTGTGATGAAAATGGGGGAGCAGGGGCCTGGGAGGGGGTGAGGGTGGAGGCTGGCATGGCAGCAGATGCCCTGATTCTCTCCCGGGTTACACCAGGCTTGGCTCAGAGTGACAAGGAGGACCGGCTCTAAGATTCCCCCACGACCCCATATTTAGGGGCTCGGTGATCCCCCAAAGACCCTGCGGGTGTTTTCTGAAGGCAGCAATAGTGTAAGCTCTGTGAGAGCAGAGGCTACCTCTTTCAGGACCTGTCCACCAACCACACAATCAACAAGTCTTTACTGAGCACCTACTGTGTGCCAGGTCCCGACACAGCAGTGAGCGAGACCCCAAAGAACCCTGCCCTATGGACTGCACACATTGCTGGTAAGTGTCGAATAAATATTTGCGGTTGGTTGATTAAAATCTCTAAAAGGCAAACAAGCTCTTGAAAGAAACAGTGCTGGCATGGGGGGCACTGGAGGGAGGGGCAGGGAGGAAGTGAGCCCACCCAACTGGGCATCTGATCCATGCCAGCCACTGCAGCCACCCTTGAAGCAGGGCCTCCACGTCACAGACGAGAAGGTTCGGCGCCACAGTGCTTCTCACTGCTTTGCAGATCGTGCAGTGAGGGACCCGTGCCCTGACCTTCCACGGCCTTGACCCTCTTGGGGGATGCACAGCCTCACATTCACAGAAAGCCAGGGACAGGGAGCCGTGCGGTCTGGGGCCCACAGGGTCACAAGCCTTGAGCCCCTTCTCAGCAGCGCTGGGCGGAGGACTGTTTGACGCCTGCTGGCTTTGGGGGGATTCAGCCTGTTACTGAGGCTCCAGGGGCTTCTCCGACACCATTTCTGAGGCCCCCTTTCTCCACCTGTTTTCAGATACTCCAGGAAGACCAAAGGGAGTCTTCAAAGTCCAGGCTGAGCCAAAAGCAGAAATTCTTTAATTAGCTTTCTCTTGGATGGGGGCCCTGGCAAATGGATTAGTTGTGGTGGGCTAGAGAAAGGGATTGCAGTCCCTTAGAGCTGAGATTACAAGCCCGGGTGAAGGGCTGAGGGGCCGTCACCAGGGATGGTGGCTCCCCAGGGGCTAGCAGATGGAACCTGTCACCAGGAAGACACAGGAGATGTGCTCTCAGTGAGGCCTTCATCCCCGGGAAGCTGGCACGGAGAGACGCTTGGCATGGCCGGGCTGTGTGCCTGAGTCTACTAATGAATGTGCCTCCTTCTCACGTGATGGCCCAGATCTGGTGCTTCATAATTAGGGGGGATTTCCTAAAGGGGCACCCGTCTGTGAGAGGCGAGGTAGTGCAGCCCGATGGTGCCAGGCACCAGACACCTGTCACTGCATTCCATCCTCACTCATCCCTGTTTTCAAGCAAGTAAACTGAGGCCCAGGACTAAGGCGCTTGCCCAAGGCCACAGTGACAGAGGTTAGTATGGGAGCTAGGTCCTGGCCAGTGAGACAGCCTGATTGGGGTCTGTGAACCGGAAGGGAACGGCACAGGTACACCCCCACCAGAAATCGCTGCAGGGAAGTAAGCCTCCCCAGGCAGGTCTCCTCCAGGAAGCCTTCCCAGACCGGCCCACAGCACCTTGGATTCCTCTACTAGGCACTTACACCCTGTGCTGTACCCACTAGTCCCACTCTACACTGAGTGTCTTTCAGAGGCAGGGATTAGGCCTTCGTCATGTCATACTCTCTGAATGGAGGAAGGAAGACTGTGTCCTCCTCAGTCTGGGGGCGTCCAGAAAGAGAAGGTGGGCAGGAGGCTGGGTCTTGGGAGTAGAAGGACAGGGAGGACAGAGCCAAGAGAGGAGGCTGCCAGGGATCCCAGGAGCCAAGTTCCAGGCTGAGGTCTCCCCCAGGCCTGGGCTCTCCTGCTGGCCGGCTTTGCCTAGGAAGGCACATGAGGGGCAGGATGATTCCAGGACTTGGAGACCCAGATTCCTCGGGACTGAAGCCCTTTGAAGCAGGACTTGTACTCTCCCCCTTGAGCTCTGCATCAAAGGCAGCTCTGCTGTGGACGGGCCACGCTAGGCTCTACAGATAAGGGCTGCCCTCTTGGGGCAGGCAGCAGAAGGCGACTGGGCTTCCGCGAGCAGCCACCACCCACCCCAGCCTCCCTCTGGCTTCCCTGCTCCCGGGGCAAGAAGCTGAGCCATCCCCAGGGCGCCACCTCAGGCCCCTGTCTGGGATGCTCCCCTGGGCTCCCCCTTCCTGACCCTCCAGACAGGTCTGCCTCCAGGACCAAGTGCTGCAGGTGACCATGTCGCTCCCCAGGGTGTCCTGGCTGCCTGGACCACATCTTCCTTGCCCGCCCTTGCAGCCTCAGCACCCAGCACCTGCTGAATGAATGAATGGCTGTGCTCTGGGGCATGTGGGAGGGATGCCTAACCCAGGTCAGGGCAGGTGCCTGGAGGAAATGACATCTAAGCCGGGGCCTGGCGCCTGACCAGAGTCAGCCAAGTGGAAATGGGAGGAGAAGGTGCTCCAGGCAGCGGGCAGAGCCCAAGCGAAGGCCAGGAGGTGAGAGAGAACACGCAGTTATGAGACCCAAAATCATTTAGTTGGGCTGGAATGGGAGAGGGTAGGAGAGGGAACCAGAAACAGCAGGAGAGGTTCTGGGGCTGGACGATGAGGGTGAGCCAGTCACGATGCCTGGGGAGCCAAGGTCACTATTAGGGCAAGACCTTCCCTAAATCGAGGATTCCCTGGGGTGCTGCAAGAGGCCATGATATCAGCCAGGGCTGCCCAACTCTGGGGGCCCCCATTTCCATTGTGGCCTCTATGAATACCACCCCCCACTCCCGTTGTGCAGTGCAGCCCAGGCACCAGCCATGAGGTTGCAGAGACAGCTGAAACCCAGAGGCACTGTCCAGCAGCAGGAAATGGCATCCACCCCACAAGAGGCCAGGCCCAGAAAGACCACAGCCAAGGAAGCGTGTGGATCCCTGGGGCCAGGGAGCTGAGGGTGGGAATGAGGCCAAACCCCCCAGGAGCACCCCCAGCGGAGGGTGTGGCAAACCAGGGGCCACAAAGGCAGCAGTGGCCCTGCGGAGACTCCCTGTGAGCAAGGAGGAGTTCTTTGTGTTTTCTGGGATAAAGCAAGTATTTCCAAGCACCTACTGTGTGCCGGTTGGTGTGATCTGCAATGCAATGGTGAGCCCAGCAAAGGCCTGTTTCCAGCACCACGCCTGTGCATATCAATACTTCCAGCCTTTGCCTCTTCTCCAGCCATGGGAATGATGTCTCTTATTTTGATTAGGCTTTTTCTGATTGCTGGCGAAGTTCTGCGTCTTTTCACTTGTTTACTGGCCATTTGTTTTTCTCCCACCGGGAATTGCCTGTCCATATCTTTTGCCCACTTTTCTTACTGATTTGTAGGAGTACTTTGCATATCAAGAGAGAAGTAGAGAAGCAGCCTTTGCCTGGGGCAGACCTTCAGGGCCTCCCTTGAGGGTCCTCAGGCCCAGGAAAGGGGGGAGGATTTGCGTGGGCCTCTGAATGCTCCCACTGCATCTCTACACCCTGCCCAGCTCCCAGGGGGCCAACTCTGCTCAAAGATGAAGCACCTTCTGCAGGTGGGAGCCCCTGCCAGGCCTGCATCTCAGCTGGCAAAACCCAGGCTTATTTTTTACTGCACTGAGAAGTCTACACTGCCAGTAGCTGGCAGGGTGCCCCGGATGGCACCTGAGGGGAGCCAGCTGGTATAGCTGGGCATCCAGGAAGAAGGGATGACCATCCCAGCCCAGTTCAGCGGGACCCAGCCGACAAAAGAGGCAAGTCCCAAAGCCTCAGGCTGACCCTCCCAACAGAATTCCAGGGCCCCCTCTGGTGCGCACCATCCCTGCCCCCCCTTTCCAGCTATGACAGTCCCCCTTCCAGCTATGACAGTGACCCAGGCATGGAGGACACATGTGAGCCCTGCCCCTTCACCCTCAGCCATCTGACCTTTCAGGGCTAGAAGCAAACCTGTGGTTCATTCCCCTCCAGTGCTTTCCACATTTCAGCAGACAAAGAGTGCAGGCCATAAAACTGATTTCCAAAGCTTATAAAGGCAATAACATTTAGGGAGCCAGGAACAAAAAAACAACCCTCCTTTCTCGGAGTAATAGCTGTCGAGAGTCCTCGTGGGGCCCTTTCAGAAGCTGGGGTGGCAGACGCGGGGACCAGCCCACAGAACTCCCTGCACCAGGTGGTAAATGACCGCTCAGCACGTGTTCTGACAGGGCCGCGGCAGCCAGGGAGGCTGCAAACTTCCCGCTTATCTCTTCCGACTACCCTGAGCCCAGCTGCACTGGCTCCCCAAAACCAGGGAGGGCTCACTGGCACCCTGTGACCACCCCTCTCCCACCCGCCACTAAGCTCCTGGCAGAAGAGTCAGACTGCAGATTGCAGGCCACCTGGTGCCGGCCAAGGTCACCCCCCTGCTCTGCGCCATGCTTGGGTGAACCTCCCGGGAGGACAAACAACGCCGCCACAAAGGTGGCCACAATGACCTCTGCATGACAGAAGGGGGGTTCCCTGACCTTCCCCAAGCTCTCCAAATACCCCCATCCTGGGCTGACACCATGCCCACTCACCAGACACCTAGAACTACGAGTGGTTGCCATGAGCCCACTGCCCCTCATTCATTCATTCATTCACTCACTCATTCATTCAAAGGTGATGTGACATAGGGGAAAGTACCCAGGATCTGGTTCAAGCTTCCAGACTGTCTGGAGACAAGTCACTTAATATCCCAGCACCACGGCTCCTAACCTGAAAAGCAGGAACACTGAAAGCCAGCTCTCAGGTCATTGTTATGATGATTATCCTGGGCTCAGAGAACTGCTGGAAGAGGAGGGGACCAAGGTCTGGGTCTGTGGGGCAGGAGGCTGGGCCAGGTCTGAGGGCAAAGTGCCAGGGGCAGGCCTGCCAGCCAGAGGGGAGGGGGCCTGTCTGAAGACAGGGGGATAGTCAAAATGACCCCAACAGTCACTTCCAGACAAGGATGAAACAGGGTCGGAGGACAGGGCATCCAGGCCCTAAAAATCCCACCCTCAGGGCAAATCCATTGTGCAGCCAACAGATCCACAGACAAGGATAAGGGAGGGACCCCCTCCCCCTGGGGACTGTGGGGACCCCCTCTCAGAAGTCACTCCTTCCTCCTCCTTCTCCTCCAGGATCAAAGCACATCGCGACATGGAATTAGCTGCAAGCTCAGCCTCCGGCTTAACCACAAAGAGGTGGAGAGAAGTAAGTATCTTCTAACCAAGGACGCCCCCCACAAAGGGGCCCCCAGAGTCTCTGTGGGAGCACGAGAGGTGGGGAGGTGGGGTGCCAGCCCATGGGAGCTTGGGGTGGGTTCCAAGGGCCTCTCCAGGCTGGCTGTGGCGCTAAGAGGCGGCATTTGCATGGAGAGCCTCTGTGACTCTGGAATTTATGCAGCTGCCTAAGGCGAGACGAATCTCTAGGCCGCTTTTCTCAGCAGGAACAAGTCTTTTCTTCAAATTGATGGTGACACATTTTTAAACTCCGATATTAAGAAGGGAGAGATTTTGCCGCCCCCCACCCCGGGGGCAACCCTTATTAGTCACTGGCTCATCTGAGAGAAATCACAGTGGCGGACCCAGTGGGCCTGCACAAGGCAAGAGGCCCAGAGGCCAGGCCGCTGACAAGGGAATGGACAGCAACAAAAGAGAGGGCAGAGGGGCCTCCCACACCCGGAGCAAAGCACTTAGAGATGGCACTCTGGAGCAAGGGATGAAGCATCTGTAGGGGTAATAAAGAAGAGCTGGTAAGGGTGACAGAGGGAGACAATGGAGGGAAAAGGCACAGAGTAGAAAGAAAGAGAAAGAGGCATTAAGCTGAAATATAAATGGATTTCCAAGTGTAGAGTACAGAACCTAAAATCTTGTTTCCCTTTTTGCTATGGCTGCCAGGAAGCTCAAGGCCACTTGTCATATTCAGTTGCAATAGACTTGTTACAATAGCCTCGCTTTGAGGTGTCTTCTGGGTGGGGCCAAGGTAAGTGCCAGGAGCCAAGCTGCCCAAGCAGCCGCCAAGAGCATAAAATACAAGGGTATGGTCCCTCAGTAGGCCAGACACCAGCATCCCAAGGCAGGAGGTAGGTCTGAGCAGACCCAGGAACCAGGCAAGAGGCCAGCAGGTCAGAAAGCATGTGCAAAGAGCATCCAGGCCAAAGGGTTCCAGGTGTGGCCAAGAGCACTGGGCATATTCTTGTTGGATGCCCAGGTCAGCGTCCTCCTTGTCACTTGTTTCTTTTTATTCCTGTTTTAATCCTTCCCCGGTTTTATTATATCTGTTTTTCAATGGAAACAGGTAGGTTAAACATTTTTAAAAAATCAATTCCAGCTCAAATGCCCACTTGCTCAGTGATAACAGTCACCATTTATTGAGTTCCAGTGACTTGCCAGGCATTTGCATGCATCTCCGTCCTCCAAACCACCTTCGGAGGGGGCAGCACTCTCCCAGGTTTACAGAAGAGAAAACCGAGGCTCAGAGGGGAGGTGTATCCTGGTCAAGGTCACAGAGCTCCTAAGTGGCCACAGCAGCCCTGGCCCCTAACATGCCCCCACTCCCACCCCCTGAGCCCCAGAGCCCAGCACCCTATTCTACGCACCAGAGGGGGCTCCCATCTGCCTTGTTAGGAGGGAGATGAGGCTGAGTCAAGGTCAAGGCCGGGGAGGCCAAGAGGTGGTCAGGTGACCCACAGAATTCCATCACCAACACTCTGGTCCCCTCCCTGCCAAACCCCAAAGCTTCAGCCACAACCTGCCCCCACCTTCGCATGACCTGTGAGCCTCACCAGAAAGTTCCCCGCCAGCTGCCAAGCAGGCCTTAGCTCCTTTGACAGAGCTGTAAGGCTCCCATCACAAATGTCAATTCTGGGCCATTTGTTTCGTAGATTTTAATGTTCCTGTTTCTCCTCAACATCCTCAGCAAGGTAGCTCTTGCTTTTCAAAAGGGATGTGGCGTTTGATGATGTTTAAACCTACGTGAAATACAGCCAGGCGGCAATAATAAAACAGACTCGAGCCCTGCTGGTAGGGGGATGGCTGACAGCCGGGCCTCTCTCTTCCCACATGCTACGCAGCCACCGCAGCTAAGCTCCTATTTTTATGGCAATTACAATGTCCGAAGAGGGGAGCGAGGGGAAGGAGGAGGGTGGGTACCGCTGTACAGGACCACTTGTTGCCGCTGGGTGTGGGGTTCGGCTGATGGGGTTTTAATGAACCAAAGCAGGTGATGCCAGCCAGCTATGTCCACCCCCCGCTGCCACCCTCTCAGGGCCATCCGGGCTCACTGTCAAACCCGGGTCCACACCCAGTACCTGTCCTCCCCGGAGGCTGCAGCCCAAGCTCCTCGTTCCCAAGTCCTCACTGGCTCCTGACACTCCCACAAGGACATAAATATTTGTGGTCCCTCCCCTGCCCGATGTGCAGGCAGCAGGAGTTCCCGCCACTGTGCCCACCGGGCAGCCTGATTTCACCCAGCAGTCCTCGGCAGAGATGAGTTGTTAGTTCCTGTCCTTTTGTGTCCCTCCTGGGGAACTGCTGTGCAGACATTCTTGGACGGCCCCCGCCACGGATGGGCACCGGCCATGTGCCAGCCCTGTCTAGGGATGGAGACCAGGGGTCAGTGGACCCTGCCCCTGCCCTCTAGGGGCTCCGGTCTAGTGGGTGGTGCAGTGAGACATTTCACTAATAAGAACAGTACTTATCATTTACTGAGCCCCTCCAGTGCGCAAGGCATTACAGGCACTAACTCATTTTTTCCTCTTAATCCTCCCATAAGGTGCACGTGTGGAAACTGAGGCCCAGAGAAGCAGCTAGTGGAACCGGATTTTACCCCAATCAATCTATCAATGTTTTGTGAGCTGGCTCTGAGGCCAGCCTGTGCCACACCCATGGGGGGCTTCCAGCCCAGGCCTGGCTCCAGGACCCCCCAGGACAGCTGCACCCCTGCCATAAGTCATCAGTCAAGATTACAGGGGGGAGATTCCGTGGTAGTCCAGTGGTTAGGACTCCTCACGTTCACTGACGAGGGTGTGGGTTCGATCCCTGGATGGGGAACCAAGATCCCACAAGCTGCACAGCGTGGCCAAAAAAAAAAAAAAAAAGATTGCAGGGATAGGGAACCCGTGATGCAGTCACTGCATCCACATGAAACACGGCTGCCAGCAGGGCCTGAGGAAACATGAGTAGAAATAATTTGCAAAATAAATAAATGAGCCCCAAAGGTGAGCTTCTGAAATGCAAGAAGACCCCGAGGAGGGGAGAGGAAGGGAGGGCTGGAGGCTACAGGTGGCTTCAGGTCTGCCAGCTCAGGCTGAGGCGAGGCAGCCAAGCTCTGAAGGAGAGCTTCAGTCAACACCCACCTCCTGGCCCCCTGGGGAGAGGGAACATCCCCTGTCTTGGGCTGTTCCCATGTGATACACACACCTTTCCGGACAGAAGGCAGAGCAGACACTGACAGCCCTGCCACAGAGGGGAGGGGGGCTAGCCCTCCTGCCCTGCATGCTCATGGTCAAGAGACCCCAAATCCAAAAGACTAGGGGTCAGGAAGGGCCTCCCCTGGGCCCAGCAAGTGCTCAGCTCACAACAGGGAGGACAGGAAGGCGGTGCCCTCGACAACCCCTGACCCAGCCCTACTGAGGGCTGGTGCACAGCAGTCCTGGTTCCACGGGTCTGAGCTGCCCTCCCAGGGAAGCAGCAACAGCAGGAGGCCCAGAGCTGGCATTTCTTGGGTTTCCTCTATCCCAGACGTCGCCGTGCTGAGCGAATCGTCTCCTTTCAAACTCACGATGAGGGAGTTCCCGGTGGTCCAGTGATTAATAAGACTATACTCCCAATGCAGGGGGCCCGGGTTCCATCCCTGGTCAGGGAACTAGAGCCCGCACGCCGCAGCTAGATCTCCCACATGTAGCAACGAAGATCCTGCGTGCTGCACTTCAGCCAAAATAAATAAATAAATATTTAAAAAACAAACAAACTCACAATGACCCAGGACATGGGTCCTAATGCACACTTTTGTTTTTTTTGGCTGCACTGGGTCTTCGTTGCTGCGCGCAGTCTCTCTCTAGTTGCGGCGAAAAGGGGCTACTCTTCATTGCGGTGCGCGGGCTTCTCATTGCGGTGGCTTCTCTTGTTGCAGAGCATGGGCTCTAGGTGCGCGGGCTTCAGTAGTTGCGGTGTGTGGGCTCAGTAGTTGTGGCTCACGGGCTCCAGAGTGCAGGCTCAGTAGTTGTGGTGCACGGGCTTAGTTGCTCTGCGGCATGTGGGATCTTCCCGGACCAGGGATCAAACCTGTGTCCCCTGCATTGGCAAGCAGATTCTTAACCACTGCGCCACCAGGGAAGCCCCCTAATGCACTTTTATCCCCGTTTTAGAGACGAGAAAACCGAGGCTCAGAAAGGTGAAGGGGCTTGCCTGAGGCCACACAGCTGGTGCACAGTGGAGCCAGGACTCATACCCAGGACTCTAACTCCCAATTTCAATGTTCTGTAATGGAGACTCCAGAGTGGGTGGGGCTGTCTGGAGATTGGGAGGTGAGGAAGCGGGGGCTGGATACTTTCACTCTCTTTTAGGTCATGTTATGTCTTAGAGGCCACCCCAAGTTGGGACCAGGGCAGGTCCCACCCAGGAATCCCCAGAGCCAGGCTCTGGTGTGTGTGTAAGCCCACCCTAGGGGTCTGGAGAGAGCAGATTCATCTCAACACCCCCACAAACGGCACTGTCTGCACAGAGCTTTGTGTTGAGAGGGAGGGAAGGGGACCCCATTTCCTGGGGGGCATCCATGGCTTTCACATGCTGCGCCGGACCCCCTTCACCTCCTAGGGACACAGGGTACCCATGCATTAAACGGCGAGCAAGACACAGCCTCCTGGGGAGGCCCGAAGCTGGCTGGGCAGCCCTTTGCCAAGGCACTGGAGAGCGATCCAAGGGCTGCAGATCCAGCCCTTTTCATGCTTGGCCAATTTAATGGTCCCCATTAATTTCAAAACACACACATTCCCACAAGCTCCAGGCTCCTCAGCTCAGTGCTTGGGGTGGAGAGCACGTCAGGGACACAGGCCGGCACACTGGTGTGGGTGCTGAAGGCTGGCAGCCTCAAGGACGAGATGAGCTGGACAGAAAGGGCTCAGGGCCCCTCAGCAGGGGGTGGCGGGCAGCGGAGCCCTACCTGCGTTTCCTGACCATTTGTGTGTTGTGATGGGGAGAAAAAGGCCCAGGAGAAAGGGCAGTGCCGGGAGATAGGAAGGCCTGCTTTGCCACTTCCCTGCTATGTGACCCTGAGCAGGTCACCGTCCCTCTCTGGGCTTCAGATGCTCCCCTGTCTTCCCTACGAGACTGTAAATGCCTTGGCGGCAGGCACTGGGTCATTGAGCCTCACACTGAGCCAGGAACCTCACAAGCAGCCCACACAAGGAGCAGTCTGCCACTGTCCTCTCCTGCATGATGCTTTAGTCCCGCGTGGGGTCTGGGCTGGGGCACAAGGAGGGAGCCCAGAGGCGATCACTGGTTCATCCAGTCCTTCCTGCTGTCTGACCGACTCTCAAGGACATCTGATCACTCATTCATTCAACAAACATTTACTGAGTCTCAGGACAAAAGATCATTGGGTCCAAGGTCCATTGCCCACTGTCAACGTTCCCTCTGGAAGGACAGGAACAATCTGGCTAATAAAGGGAAACTTGGGAGAAGACCTTGGGGCAGAAGGACCTTCCAGGATCCTCGAGTCCTGCCCATCGGCCAGAGCTCGGCTCACTGGCCCAGGCCCTGTGAGCCCTTGAGGGAATCTCAATAATTCAGGAGGGATCCATCATTTATGAATTTATGTAACCGCTTCTTGACCTTGTGGAAATGAGCCTCCCTCCTCCTGCAGTGGTGGAAATCAGGCCTTGGCATAGTCTTTGGTGTCCCAGGCTTTCTAATGTGGGGAGGGAGCCACCCTGTACCCCAGGCCTCCCTGTTGGCCTCGAATCCACTCAGCCCCCCACCCCTAGACTGGACCCAGAGGGAACTTCTGAAAAAGCAAACGTGACGGCATCCCTCTCAAACCCAGGTTTGAAAGATGAGGGTTTGATTCCTGGCTCGGCCTTGTACCCAGCACGGTGGTCCCATACGTTCCTCAGTCTCCTCATCTGTAAACTGGGGGAATATTATTGCCTGCCTCAGAAGTGAGGTGATAAGTCCAGTGTGGGGGCAGCCCCTGGCCCAGAGGGAACACACAGTAACACACTATCCCCACCCAGAAGCAGGGCTTGGTGGGGTGCTCAGGGCAGGGACTGGGGCACAGGACGACCAAGCAGCCACGGGAGCAGGAGCCCACCACAAGGCCTCATGGGGCCAATGAACCCAGACCCATCTTTTCTGCACTGACCACCCAGTCCCCATCCCGCTTCTCTGTTTCCCTGTAGTGAGGACAGATGACAGCAGACCCACTCTGGGGACCCAAAATTTTAAACCAGAAAAGAAAAGGGAACAAAGAGAAGGTGTTCCCAGCTACCCACAAAAAACGTGGGGGTGGGGATTTCCTGGAGGCTCTTTAGTCTGGCAAACCTTCCCTACCTGTGCCACTACTTCTCAGCTGTGTGGCCTTAGGTAAGTTGCTTCAAGTCTCTGAACCTCAGTTTCCCATTGACACCGTGGGGCTGATATAATAACACCAGGAGGCTAGGAGAGGTAGCATGGGGTGTGGATACAGCCTAGACCTAGAGGGAGACCCTTAGCTCAGGACCCACCACGGCTCATTCCAAGCCCCCCAGAGCTTCCCCTGAGTCCCACCCGCCTCACCCTCCCTGCCAGTGCTCTCCCTCTCTCCCCTTAGAATGTCCTTGTCCAACTTCTAACTCAGATCCTTACTTCTCAGCTCAAGTACTGCCTCCTCCAAGCAGCCCTCCAGATTGCCTCCCACCCTTGCAGGTGTGCTTCCCATCCCCCATGCACTTTGCTGTCCCTTCCATTCATATTTTTCACTCTGCATTTGGGAGTTGAGATTGAGTCTTCCGTAGCCCAGGACCTACCTCAATGCCTGGTGCACAGCAGGCCTGCCATGTACGCCTGCTGATCGAATGAATGAAAGGCTACACATGAGTTTGAATTCTGACTCAGTCACCTGCCGAGCTGGGGCATGTTATCTCCTTCTTGAGCCTCAGTTTGATCACTGAAAATGGGGATCAGAGTCCTGCCTGCTTTGCAGGGATGCCAAGTGGTCGGCATGGAGGGAGTGGCCGGTCTCGCCTGTGCTCCCCAGGGGCCAGGGCCCAGGGAGTCTTCCGTGGCTCACGGGTTCCCGCCCACCCTCCTTGCCCACTGCGAAGAGGCTGCTGCTGAAGGTAGCTGTGGAGGCCCGGCCTCAGTAAACACCTTTAAATCTGAAGTGACAGGTAAAGCGATTTACGGAGACAGTTCAGCGTCAGATCACTTCCCACAAAGCAGTCGGCGCCCCTCGGCCCCCCTGCTTGCTAGTCCATCAAGGCGGTCTCTAAATCACTGACTCCAAGTGGTGGCCCAGGGACAGCCAGGGGGCCAGGCTCCTGGCAGCAGAAGGGATGAAGCAAGGGCTTTGGCTGGCTTGCGGAGACGAGGGTGATAGAAGCAGCTGGCAGATTTTCACAACTCAAAGCCCCAAGACTTAAGGAAACAGAGCACCACTTCATGCTTTATTTTAAATAAATAAGCAACTTAGAAAAACTCCCAGTGAGGCCAGCTTGTCGCTGTGAAACATGGCTCCCCACCTGTTCTGCACGGCCCGGCCCGCATGCCGGGTCCCCTCAAAGGCTCCCCTGACCCTCCTCGCCTCCCGCGCCCTCCTTGCAGAATTAATTGGTCCCTGAGGCAACGCGTGGCACTCTGTTCAGACCTCACTTCCAGTGCTTTGTCACATTATATTCTACTTAGTTTCTCTCATGCTGACTTTCCAATACTAATTTACAGGAGCTTACTATGTGCCAACCCTGGGGTGGGGCCAACGATGCTCCATTTTTCAGATGGGGAAATAGAGGTTTGGAGATGCCTGACCGGAGGCCACAGCATGCCCATGGCCTTGACTCAGTGGCCTGGGACAGCTTTGCAGTTTAATATTCCTTCTGTCTTTGCACAAAGCATCACATTCATCCCTGCTCTGTCCCGTTATGCCCTGAAGGCCAAAGCCAGCAGCCGGACCCTGGACTGGCCAAGAATGGGGGTCCTTCTTTGTGCCAGGACCTTTCCTGCCTGGGATTCAGCTGTCTGTCAGGAACTAGGGGCCCACAAGCACAGGCTTGGTAAGCTGGCAAACTCAAGGGCATGGAAGGGACCCTGTCAAGGTCATGCTGCCTCTCCCCATAGTCCCCACCATTCCGTGGCAAAGAGAAGACATAAACACTCCAGAAGCTGAGGCACCTCCCCAGACCCAAGGTTTCTCTGGAGGAGATGCTAGGCCTGGCTCTCCCTAGACACAGCCTGGGAGACGTGGGGCCAAGCTGGAGAGGCAGGCGCTGCCCCAAAGAATCTCCTGCTCCAGAATGGGGGCTGCAGGGGCTTCCTGGCTTATCTCACCAGCGTGGCAGCCCAGTTTAATTAAGATGGATGCAGTGTGCCCCCGTGGGCAGGAGCCGCGGCCAGCACAGATGGCAGGAGCCTGAGACTCTCCAGACTCTGCCCAAGCAAGTGGCCTCGGCTGGCAGCCACTGGGGCAAGACCAAGGATGGCCCGGGGAGGCCTGCACTGCCCCTGGGGGTTTGAGGGGATTTGGTCCTGTCCCCTGTGACCTCATGCCCTGCCACTGGCCAGGAAAACATCCTTCTACTCTGTTCCAGCCCCCCTCCACATACCATAGAACATACATCATATTATACACACAACAAATCACACACATATCCACTATTACAGGCACATAATAGCACATACACCCCAATCACATATCAAATATCAACAGAGTGGGGTAAAAACCAGCCCTGGACTTCAAATGTCAGGGGAACAGTTGGGAAACTGAGTCTGATTTTCCAAAGTCCTGAGCGAGGCTGTGGGTGGAGTCACTCTGCGGGGAGGGGAGAAGTGAAGGGGGCAGGAAGGGAGGACACCCGGCCCCTGCCCTCTCCAAGGACCCCCGGGGTCCTCCCTAGGGATGGGAAGAGCGCCTGCGTGGCTGGAGACACCCCCGAGCCACAGCTCTTCAGGATGGAGGGGTTCTGGGGTGCTGATCCCTTTCTCGCACAGGCCCTTCCCAGCCCCCTGCAGGCCTCCCCCTCCATGGTCCCTGCAGCTGGAGCAAGGCCCAGGCAGCGATGGCATCTTCCCTACCCTTCCCCATCTGGCCTCAGGGACAAAGAGAGACTCCCCGCCCCCCGCCCCGTCCTGAGAAAATCCAGAAGCTCCACAGTGGACCTCAAGCCCCCAGCCCTGTCCGACCCACACGACTCCCCATGGGCCACAGACCCTGGCGGGACCAACACTGCCCCTGACTTCAAAAATAAAAATTAAAAAATTCCCACCCCGAGATAATTGCTCGCTCCTTTTCCTCATTGTGGTGGCTCCCCGGTCGGCGCTGAGAAGCAATTATTCAGGGCTAATGATTATAATCAAGTCAAATAGAATTTAATGGACACGTATTCTCTTCCTGCTTGAAACTTTACATATGAATTAAGCACATGTGGGTTTCACGAGGCACAGACCAGATTTATGCAGCCCTGAAAAGCCCCGCGTGGCCGCGACTTTTATTCCGCTAATAAACAGGCTGATTTACGGGCTCTGCTGCGCGCAGGAACCGCAATCTCTGCTGCCCCCTGGTGGGCGGAGGCCCCAGGCCATGGTTGGGAGGGCCCAGGGAGGATGCTGAAGGGTACCAAAACCACCAAAGACCCCCGAGGTCTGATTAGTGCCAAGGCCACCCAAACACCGGGCTGGGAAAACCTGCAGGGAGGGTCCGCAGGGGATGCAGGCTCTGTGTGGGAGCTCTGGATCCAGGGCCCGCCTCAGCTGTTTTTTGGGGTTCCAGGCAGGTTCTGGGTCCTCCCTGCTATGAGACTCTTTCTAGAAACAAAGGAGATCCAGGGGAGACACACCAGGAGGTATTTAGTAAACTGAGGCAGGCAGGGGGAGGCATAGCTGCGCATCTGTAGGAGGTACCAGGATCTTTTGGCATCCCTGGGCCAGGGTTGACGTCCAGTGGCTCTGCGGGCATCAGTTCTAGCACCGGCAACAGCGGTAGGTGCCGAGGGCTCTGTTCATGCCAGGTGCTGCGTGATCATCACTGTTCATGGGCATCAGACCCTAATATCCCCAACTATCCAGTGGGTGGGTTTCCCACCATTCCCATCATGCAAGCCCAGGCAGGTACATGGAGAAGGGGAGTCCCTAGAAAGACACAGCAAACACTGCCACGCCCAGCCCTGGCGAATCAAATGAAGCCAGGACCAAAGGGCTTCCCTGAGAGCATGAGAGGCTGACAGGGCTGCTGCACTCAGAGTCTGGCCGGGCACAAGGGCACTTAGGAAGAGCCATTAATCATGCCTGCAGCCCCGCGCGCAGGCTCCAGAGCCCCCACACCACTCCATCTGCATCCTGCCCACACCCTGCCTCGGTCCCCACACCCCCCTCCTGGCCGCCAACCATCAACCTGGCTGTGAAGGAGGTGATAAGATGCCCCACTTTTCCCTCTGGCCACTTTGCAGCTCAGGAAGAAAAGTACCAGCGGGGGGACTTCCCTGGTGGCACAGTGGTTAAGAATCCACCTGCCAATGCAGGGCACACAGGTTCGAGCCCTGGTCCGGGAGGATCCCACATGCCACGGAGCAACTAAGCCCGTGCACCACAACTACTGAAGCCCTCGTGCCTAGAGCCTGTGCTCCGCAACAAGAGAAGCCACTGCAATGAGAAGCACGCTCACTGCAACAAGAGTAGCCCCCGCTCGCCACAACTAGAGGAAGCCCGCGCGCAGCAACGAAGACCCAACACAGCCAAAAATAAATAAATAAAATAAATAAATTTATTGAAAAAAAAAAAGTACCAGCGGGGCGCCTCCCACACCCTTGCCAGTGACTGACAGGGCCAAGGGCACTAGGTAGGGCAGCCTCGCAGGCCTGTGGCAATGTCCCCTCAGCCGGGGCCCCAAGGCTTGGTCCTTCCACCCCAGGCCATCCCTCTGGGGTCCAGGCAGCAAGAATACCCTTCTCTCCTGGGCCACTGTGACTTGACTTGTCTTAGTCCTGTGTCTCCCCAGATGGGGACCTCGCTGCTACCCACCATCCTAGTGGCCCAAGAGAAACACATCAGAGGAAGCACCAGCAGAAATCCAAAGGGGACCCCACCACCCCCTGCTCTGAGTCAGAACTCCTGCCTTACCTGTGACTGGTCACCTGTGCGCTGAAATAGGCAATGAGGGGGGAGGGAACACCCCTGTGACCACACAGTTCTGCGAACATCAGTGGGGAGACGTGCAGAGCAATGCCACTGCCGGAAATGCAACCCAGATCACAGACAAGCGGGCCCAGAGCGGATGAGCGGCCACCCCTCCCCTGGTCTCTCAAGCCCAGTCGCTTAGCAAGACCAGCATGGGCACCACCAAGACCCAGAGTCACTTGGCCACTCCACGCCCTGGCCAGCACTGGGGTCAGCCAATGGCTGCAAGCCCAAGGGTGCGATGAAGGAGATTTGAGACGCTCCTGGGAGCACCTGAGACTGCGCAGGTGGGGAGGGGCTAGCACAGTGGAGTTTCCCTGTGAGTCGGAACCCAAGACAAGGGGGTCTGCCCAGGCCTGCGAACCTTCCTCCAAGGAGGAGGCTCCGTCCTGTGACACTTGGCAACCACAGTGGGGGACTCGGCCCCCACTCGCCCTTGTCCTGTGAACCACCTGAGCACCTGCTGGGCTTGACCACCCCTTGACACACCACTCCTGACCTCAGCCAGACAAACACCGCCTGGGAGGAGAGCTGCCACCTTCCTCCCTCTGCCAAGAGGGGAGAGACACAGCAGACTCCTCAACTCATCACAATAAACTGCCCAGCCAGCAAGAGCCGTTGCAGGAAGCTGACAGGGGTGCAGGGGCCTCTGCCCCCACCCTTCTTCTGACATGCTCCCCAACATGCTCCCTCGCCCACCCCAGTTAGAAGGGGGGCTGGGAGGACAGGAGGCGGAGGAAGGAAAGCAGTGGTCAGGGGCATCTGCAGCCCCCAAGGTCGGACCACCCCATCTGGCCACCGCCTTCCTGGCAGGGCAGTACGGCGCAATTCCAGCAGAGCTCTCTCCCTTACCAGCCGCTAACGGGTCTCAGAGCTTCAAGGCAGCTCATCCAAGGCGCCCCTGACACAGCAGGTCAGGGTTTCAAGGGCAGAGGAGTCCACGCTGCCGACACGCTGGGCTCCCGTGGCGCCAGCAGGCCACCCTCACCCAGCCACCCGAGCCTCACTGGAGCCAGGTGGCATCCACGCGTGCCTGGCACAGTGACAAGGTGGCCACCCAGGTCTCTGGCTCAGGCTGGCCAGAAGCCCTCACTCACCGGCGTTGACGATGGCGTCCACCTCCAGCTTGGTGATATCGCCTCGGAACAGGGAGATCTTCTCGTTGAGCTGCTTGTCCTTCTTGTACTTGGGCTCCTCCACCTTCACGGTCACCCCTGGAACAAGCAGAGGCCGGGGGTGGGGTCACAGAGAGGTCCCCACTGCAGAGTGACCCACCAGTGGCCACCAGTCAGGCAAGCCGCCATCAACTGCCCTCCACCTCCAGAGGCAATGTGCCATGCGAGGACTGATGACACGGTAATGACAGCCCACACTGACTAAGCACCTACTGTGTGCAGCACACACTCATCTCCTTGAATCTTCACAACGTTGCACACAGCTAGAATATCAATGCCATCCATCCCCATTTTACACACTAGGTAACTGAGGCCTAGGAGGGTTAAGTAACTTGGCCTGGGTTCCCGGTTACCAGGCCTGAAATTCGCAGGGCCTACGTGCTCACCAGGACGCCGCACTGCAGGCCGCTACACCAAGCAGCAAATACCAGCTCCAGCGGCCATGGGATTGCAGGTCTAAGGCTCAGTTTCCCAACGGTATAATGGGGATAAAAACCGAACCTGCCTCAGGCTGTGTTAGTAATTAAATGAGGTGACACTGCAAAGGGCCCCACACATAGCAAGCGCTCATAAATGCTGCCGCCATTCTCCCTCTTGGCCTTGTCTTTATGATTCTCCCAAGATATGGGCCTGAAAGGGCCACACACCACCCAGACAGCTGGGCCGCCCAGCGCAGGGCCTACCTTTTGCCGCCTCCTTCCACGTCGGGATCTTCTTCAGCCGGACGAAGTCCCGGCAGAAGTAATGCTCCTCCCGCTGCTTGTCACTCAGGCCCTTCAGAAACGCTGCAGGGGCGGGGGGTGGGGGGTGGGCACGAGAGTCAGGCGGGCAGGGAGAGGAGCAGTCCGGGGGGCCTCCCCACCGCCCACGGGTCTCCTGTCCTCACGGGGATGCTCGCCTCATCCAAAGAAGCTCTGCATGCCCATCCTTCCCGCAAGCACATGGGGAGGGGCACGGAAGGAGGGTCCCCTAGAAGATCTTGCTGTGCCCTCTTTGCTAGGAGGGGAAATTGAGGCCCATGGAGGTGGAGGGTGTCTTGCAGGCACCACAGACCTGAGTTCAGAATTCAACTCTGCCACTTTCCAGTTGCGTCCACACCTCTGGGTCCCAAATATCTTCAAGACAGCCCTTGTAGACTAATTTCAAGCTTACTCATACATGCTAAGACCAGGCAGGTCGGCGGCACTGAATCAGTTACATCATCGATCAGTTACATCATCATCGTCGTTATTTGTAGGCAGCAGGACACAGGGAACCAGGACACCCATGCTCCTCAAAGAGCCACAGGACCAAGCGGGTCTGGTGCCCATTTGTGACAAACCCCCTGCATTGGCAGAGGGCTCCCCGCGGAGAGATGCCCGCTGGGGTGAGTCATGAATCAAGGGAGTGGCTGGAATTGTCCCCATTTTACAGATAAAGAAACAGGCTCAGGAAGGTCAGGAAGCCACCCGTGGTCATACAGCTAGTGAGTGGGAAGCCAGGCCCCCATCCACTCACAGATTCTGGGTCCACCCAGGCTGGTTCCCCTGCTGGGCCTGGTCTTCCCTTTGGGTGGCCCCAGGCAGGGAAGCCTCTCTCCAGAGCAGCAGTCCAGGCTCGCGGCTCGTGGGCTCCCCCTGCCGGCCTGAGACCACCAGGGCAGCCTGGCTCTCAGCCCGGCCTTGTCCTCCTCCACCACACACTCCCCAGATGGAGCAGCCCCCAGTGACCACCAGGGGAGGGGGAGACAACAAAGAGGAAAGACCACAGTCAAGGAACCCAAAAAGCATCAGAAAATGTGCAGAGGTAGGAGGGCAATTAGAGGGGGTAGGGGGAGAGGTAGGGTCCGCCTGCTGGAGCCTTCTGTGGAAAGGCAGAGACAGACAGATATTCAAGAGACAGGTGGGTCCCCCACATGTGCCTTTGCCCCGCCAAAGTCAGTCCATCCAAGCCTCTGCTCCTCAAGATGCCCGAGGAGCCTGGAAAGGGCCCCGTTCACAGTCCAGCTCAACACTGTAGGGAATTATTACCAAAAGCTCGTTACACCTTGAATCTGCTTACATCAACTCCAGATCAAGATAGAACCACACTCTCCGGCAGCCACTTCCCTCCCCCTTCCCTAAACACCCATCACACGCAGGTCCTACACGTGGTGCTGGGGATCCAACCCCCAGCAATGCAGACGTGGTCCTGGCCCTCGTGAATTTATAATGCAGCAGGGGAGACAGAAGCTGACCAGGCTTCACCCAATCAAGCAAGCAATCCAAATTCCAAGTGCTATGGAAGGGACGCTCGGGGACTGGGAGAGGAGGTAGCCGGAACCCCAGTCCAGGGGGGCTTAGCAGAGACTGGGAAGAGGACTGAGAGGTAGCCAGAGTAGGGAAGGGTGTTCCACCATCCGGAACAGCATGTTCGAGGTTCTGGGTGGGTGCAATCCAGGGTGTGGGGCAGGCGGCAAGCACAGGGGGAGAACAATGCTGAGGGGAGACAGGGGCACCTCGTCCCAGGGGCACCCAAATCAGATTAAAAATGCTTCCACCAGGTAGAGATTAAGAATTCCCCCATAGCAGTGCCATTCTCATTCTTTCTAAGAGGCAAGGGTATGCAGTGTGGATGGTACCCAGCATGGATAGTCCCCTCTGTCACTAGAGTCCCTGGATGCTCAACCCATTTCTCAGCCTCCTTCTCAAGGGTCTGCCCTCCCCATGATCTGAGAAACAGGCCAAGAGCTCCTACTTTAAATGCTCCTTTCTTTGTGTGTTGGGGGGGTGGCGGTGGGGGGATGGTGCTGGTATTTGAAGGAACTGAAGCGCTTCTCCAAGCCTTGCTTGTCTTCTTCTGTAAAATGGGGGCACAGAAAGCTCCCTCGCGTTAAATAAGAAGCAGAACAGGCTTAGTTGGGCACAAAACAAAGCACTCAGCTGCCGGCAGACGGTACCACCAAGCAAAGAACAGGCTCGGCTCCATCCAGAGTCTGCCTCTCCCTGGCAGTCTGAATACAGATCAGTCAGTTAACAGATATTTACTGAGCACCCACCATGCACCACACCTGGGAGGCGAGGTGAGGTCTGGGACAGCTTCCTGGAAGAGGTACCCCCAGTTTCTCTGGTCTGCCCCAGGAGCTGCAAATCGCTCAAGAAACTCCTACCAACCAAGCAGAGGCTCCCTCTGAATTCTTCATCTTCCCCAGGTGGCCACTCCAGCTGCTCCTTTGGAAGTGGGTGCCCCCTCCCCCTTCTCCCTCTCCCAAGGCTCCTCTGTTTGTCCTCCCGGCCATCCATCCAGTGGAGGCTGCCTCCCCCTCCCACCAGGGCGGGAGCACCCCCCACACCTGCCCATATCTCGTTCTCCCTCCCTCAGGTCACTGGGCACGAAGGTCCTTCCTCCCAGCCGAGGCCGCCCAGCTCACCTCCCCAAGGGCTCACTCCTGAGGCTCCCCCTCCACTGGACTGTCCTGCCTGCCCTCAAACACCTTCTGGTGTACCCCGGCTTTTAAAACAAAACCCTCCCTCAACCATGCATTCCACACGCTGTAGCTGTGGCCAAGTTTCTCTGCCTCACTCCACTGTCTACACGCGCTGTCTCCACTTCCTCCTCCCCCCGACCCCACCTCTCCATCAAGGCCAAGGTCAGAGGCACCACACTGGCCACCTGTCCTTATGCAGTGGCCCTTCCTGGCTTCCCCTGTACGCTCAGCACCCCCAACCCCTTCTTTCTTCTCAGGACCCCCAACTTCCGATCCCAGGCTGCTCACTGGCCCCCCTTTTCAGCCTCCTTGCTGCCTCCCCTTTTCCTTAATCTACACCCTCTCCCTGGGTTTTCACATCATTCGAAAACGCTCATGATCCCAAGGCTGCACCTCCAGCCCCTCACCTCTTCCGAGCATCTGCTCCCCAAGGCCCACAGCCTGCTCTCATCCCCAAATCCTCTGTGTGCAGAGCTGAACTTCTGACCTCTCTATCCTTCCTCCTTCTCAGTGAACGGCCCCAGACTTTGCTGGGGCCCCAAACCAAGGGTCTTTCCTTCCTCTTCTTCCCTCTTCCATCCATCTGCAGGCTGTTAGATTTATCCCCCCAACACCACAGACACCATGCCTTCTGCTACTCCCACCAGGGCTAAGCCTCCGTCATTGATTGCTCCCTAGACCCCTGTGGAAGCGCCTCCCCCCACCCCCCCCCGCCAGCTGACTCCCTGTGTCCACCCTGTGGTCTGTTCCTAACACAGCAGCCCAGAGATATTCGGGACAGAAGTCAGATAGAAGCTGTCTCTCTGTGTGAAGCTCAGTTCAAACTCCAAGTCCTTGCCAGGGCTTGGAGAGCCTGCCTCTTTCCCAACCTCCTCCCGTGCTACCCTCCCCACTGCACTTCACCCTGCCCACAGCCCCTCAGCCTTTCAGTTCCCCCAGCAGCCAAGCTGTTTCCCGCCTCAGGGCCCTTGTACCTGCTGTGCCTCCTGCCTGGTCTTCCTTTACAGTTCCCTCCTCACTGCCCTCCCCCTCCCAGAGCAGCTGCCTCCCCTACCATCTGTGCTTTGCTTGACCTTGGCCATATGGGGATATGTCACGTTTATGTTGGAGTCCCAGCACCTGGCACAGCATAAAGCATGTGTGAGTGTCCCTGGGCATCTGTGGGATGACTCAATGAACCAAGGAGCTGAGACCTGAAGGTTGCGGGCAAGTTTGCTAACAGAACAGGGTCTTCCGGGAGGAGGGAACAACGCGTGCAAAAGCCCTGAGGTCGGAGAGAGCATTCGGGTGGGGAAATGGAGAGAAATCTAGAACAGCTGGATGGGAGAGCAAAAGCAAGGCTCTGGCAGCCTCCCCCGGCTTGTCTGAGGCGTTTGCTGGCCCACGGCCCGGCCGCTGCTGGGGTTTTGATTCCGCTCTTGCTCCTTGGTCCCCCCAGGTTTGGGCTCATGACCTCCCACCATCATGTTCATGGGCAAGGTGCTCACCCTCTCAGCCTCAGTTTTCTCATCTCTAGAATAAGGACAAGGCCAGCCTTCCGTGGCACCCAAGCTTGCTGTGAACAAGAAGATTGGCTGCGAAAACACAGAGGAAGCTGTCGAGTGCAATATACACATCAGATATACTCACTCCTTCCTGTGTGTGAAATAAGAAGGCCCAAAGAGAGCAAACGAAAACAAGACAAAATTTGGGAGGGGAAACATTATTTTTCCAACTTGGGGCAAAGCAGGCTCAGGAGCTTTTTAAGTTATTTGGGTCCCCATATTTATCATCTTGCACAACTGTGACCAAAGGCCCCCCTCCAAGGCCTTGGCATGTCCAAGTGCCGGTACTCAGAGCTGGCTGGACCTGTGGCCAGAGTGCAGGCCCATACTGTGACACTGGAGGGGCTGGTCAGCCAGAGCCCAGACCAACCCCATAGGACTCCCAAGACCGGAGTCCCTCTGGCTGGGGCAGGCCCCAGGCACCCCACGGAACTAATCTGGGATGCCCAGAGATGGCTCAGGTCCCCGAGCAGACACCACCTGGCAGATGCCACCACCTTGCTTTACAAAATCAGTAGAGCAATCGCCCTGGCCACAGGCAAGCAAAAGGAAGCCAGGGCGGGACGCAGCCCAGGGCTCTGTTCTGCACTGTCCTCCCCAGTACCCGAAGTCTGCTCTGAGTGACCCACAGCCCGCGCAGTCCTCTCTCTCCAGCAAAGACCAAAACACGACTCTGCTTCCCGGAGACGGCAAAGAAAGACCATCAGAGCTTCCAGCTCAGCTACCGGTTGACGAGGTGCCAACCTTGAGGACACCTGTCGGCCTGCCCTTCCGGCCTGTGGTCCCCAAGCGCACACCTCTCGAGGCCAGTGTGTGGGGTGCCGTGTCCTCACTCATCTCCAGAACAAGGCTGCAGCCTGACTGACCCCAAGGAGCTACAGGCTGCACTGCTCTCTGATTTATGGGAAGGAGAAGCCAGCTGAGGACCGGAGGGCTCTCTTCACAGCCTCAGCTTTATCATCAGCGGGGCCGCCCCAGACCCTCCTCACTCGCTCTGGGAGGAGGAGAAGCAGGACCCTTACGGTGGGCATATGCCCCACGCATTTATAACACACGCTACCTCCCTCTGCCAGAAGGACAGGTGCCGACTTAAAGCACAAGTGAGTTTTATTTTTCTTATAAAAGATGTACAACATACGTTTTAATTTTCTTTCCTTTTTGGAGAGGCGAGAGTATTTCACAGCTCAGTGAGACAGGTGCTGTAAAAGGATGTTTGCAGTAAATTTTGATGGAGAGGTCTGACCCCAGATGAAGCTTTCAGCGGCTCCCGGGCACGAAAGCCGAGCTGGAGGAAGCAGGCTGTGTCAGAACCATAAAGTGCACCGGGCGAACGGGAATTCAATGATGTGTTTAAAGAAGTGTCTTTATGGCACTTCACAAGACGGTGTTCGGAAAGGTGAGGGCAGGCTGGCACGGAGGGAGGCTCCTCTTCTGAAGAAGGGTGGGTGGGCAGGGCTGATAACAGCTGGGCTCTGGGAACATGGCGGTGGGGGCATTAATCACTTCTCACTGTCCCCCAAGAGCACGGGCTCGCTAAAGCCTCTGACACGAGCAAAGGGGAGACGGCAGGAGGCACGTTGGAGCTTTTCTGCTCTCCCAGACCCCCTCGCTTCTGGCCGCACCGGGACGTGCCAAGGCTGCTTCCCAGAAGACAGGTGGGAGAAGCCCACCCAATTCCCAGGTGTGCCTGGGAAATTTTCTGGTTCGGCAGTCGAATCAGATAAATCATCCGCTCTGCATGAAATCCCACAGGGGTTGAAATCTGTCTTTGCCCTGCCCCATGCAAACAGGCTGGAACACATGAGCCGTATCCTGAGCCACAAGGGAGAGGAAACAGGGCTCAGGACCTGAGGGTCAGGGTTCTAGCATTTGAGACCATGGGGAAGACAAGTTTATATAAGCCCAGTGTCCCCATGGCCAGCACAGGGCAGAGAGAGGAGATAGACCCGAGGGGCGACAAGGGATGGGGGGCATTGGGGGGTGACAAGGGAGGGGGCGCTGGGGACCCTTTGGCCACTGTGTACAGAATGGTTTCTAATGTGATCCCAGCACAACCTACAAAATCGGGTGCTGTTGGTACCATCTTACAGATGAGGAAACTGAGGCTCAGGGAGCATGGAAGCAGTGGTGCCAGGGCTGGCCACGTCTGATGACACCAATGCCTGTTCTCTTTTTCAGCACACAGCTCTGCCCCTACCGCAGGTCAGAAGGAGGATCTGTGCCCTTCTCCTGGAGGCCAGGCCCCTCCTGTGGTGGCAAAGCCCCCAAATACCCCAGTGCCTGAACTTAAGTCCCCTCACACCCAACTGCCTTACAGTAGGACTGTTTCCACGATCTTCTGATGAAAAGGCACAACCTGGCGGGGGTGGGTGGTAATGAGACACTCCAGAACTGAGGGAATTAAATTATAGAAATTAACCCCTGGCCAGTGAAATCAAATACTGCAGAGGTCTCTCAAAAAGACTGAATGTCTCCTAGCCAGGAAGATCAGCCTGATGGTATTTACTTACCTAGAGAAAGAATAGGTCCACAGAAAGAACAGGTCCACAGAAGTGGGCAGTCAGCTTGAACCCAGGAAAAAGAACCCAGGCAGAATTTGGCTATCTGTCCAGAGGACTCGCTGGGCCATGGACTGAGGCATCTGCACCTGGGGCCCAGAGCAGGCACTCAACACTGAATTTGTACTGGAACACTGAGCAACCGCCCAGGGAAGGGCATCCTCAGTGGGTAGGCGCACCCCTGGCAGGGAAGCTTGCCCAGCCTGCCCAGGGCAGTGGGATCAGCTTCCAAAATCATTCAACCAGCTCCCTAGTTGAGAACACCTGCTGGTGAACAAACTTAAGACTATGAATTGGCTTCCATATGGCTTTTCCACAGGGAGAGGAGGCCCTGCCCATGTTCACATGAGTTTCCAGACCCAGAGCTATTACATTTCCCCAGTGTGAACTGCACTTCAACCCTCTGAACTATACATCAGTCTCTTGTGAGTTTGGTTACTATGTGCCAGTCTTTGAGAGAGGATCATCTCAGGCATAGACAAGCATTTAGAGGCCTATGTAGGTATACCCCCAACAGAAAGATGAGCACATGTCCATCAAAGACATGTACAAGGATATTCACAACAGCTTTATTCCCAACAGTCCCAAACTGGAAACCAAATGCCCATCAACAGGAGACTAAACTCTAGTACATCCACACCATGGACTATTACACAGCAATAAAAAAGAGCAAACTGTCGTTACACCCAATAATGTGGGCGAATCACAGAGACATTAGTAAAAAGAACCAGACACGGCGTATGCCTCTGGTGATATGAAGTTCAAGAAGAAACAAAATGAATAGATAGAAAAATGATTAGCAGTAAGGGGTACTGATTGGAAAGGGGCTCAAAGGAACCTCATGGGGCAATGGCAATGTTCTACCTATTGATCAAAGTAGTGGTTACACAGCAGTATACTTAGGTAAATGAACACTGATTGTAGGAATTCCCTGGCCGTCCAGTGGTTAGGACTCGGCGCTTTCACTGCTAGGGGCCCGTGTTCAATCCCTGGTCGGAGAACTGAGATCCTGCAAGCCGAGCAGCGTGGCCAAATAAATAAATAAATAAAGGATCAAAGCTTGGACCCCAATCAGAGGCAGAATCCAGTTGAGGCAGTTCCTTAGTGTGGCGGTTTTAAAAATATGCCCCAAATTCTTTGATCCTCTTCCCTCACAAAGGTGGAAACTAATTTCCCTCCCCTTGAATGTGGGCCAGATGAGGCATTTGGGCAACAGCCATCTCACAGGAGTGAGCCATCTGGGAAGGGCTCACCCCACCCCTAACCAAGTCCCCGCCAACCTCCTGAGAAACCCTGAGCCTGACCACCCAGCTAAGCTACTCCCAGCTTCCTGAGCCTCAGAGACTGTGAGATAATATAAATGTTTGCTGTTTTAAGCCACCAAGTGTCTGCGTAATCTGTTATTATGCAGCAATAGGTAACTAAGACACAGAGATGTCTCTGTGTCTCACCCCCACAAACTACCACCTAACGGCTGCTGGGGGGCGGGCAGCTTCACACCTACTGCTGGGGTTCCTGGGGCAAGCCCACCCTCCTCACACTGCCCCCTGACTGGACACTGGCACTCAGGCGGCCCCATCAGCCACGGCTTCTTTGCAGCACTGACCTCTACCTGGCATTGTCTCATTGCCTTGATCACATCCTCTACTCTTTCTTCCCCCTAAGCTCCATGAGGGCAGGGTCCTTGCCTGTCTCCCCAGCACAACAGTGCTGGCTACATAGAAGGCACTCGATAAACATGAACTGAATGAATGGAAATCCCAGCTCCTAGCAGAGAGCAGCCTGGGAATTCCTGACCCATCAGCTTCATGAGGTCTGGAAGTTTTCAGTGGCACCCAGGAATGGGAGGGGCGGAGAGCTGGGTCCTAGAAAAAGTGGCAGCTCCAGCACAGGTGCCTGGGCCCCTGGCCTCCCCAGCTCTCTTTCCCACCACCCTGGGTTACTGTTCTCTGACAGAGAAGGGAAAGCAGGGCTCCCTGTGGGGACAGTCCCCGTACCAGGGGGCCTGCCCCCCACTCCCCACCCTGAACGGTGTTCTGGGGCCAGGGCTGAAGGGCTGACAAGCACTCCTTGTGTTCCCGGAGCAAAGTCAAGTGCTTCCTGCTGGTGCTTTAAGATCCCAGTGAAGGCAATGCAATTCATGACAGTGGTTAAGTCATCTTGAACTCTACCTCCAACCCCAAGAGGATGCTTTCCCCTTGCCCCCAACCACAGCCAGCCCTAGGCCTGCCTTCCCAACCCCATTGGCTGAACCCACTTAACCACAAGGGCCCAGCCAATGAGCTGCTATCCCTGTTCTTTTGAACGGGGATCCAGCCCGAACGGTCGCAAGAGCCCAGGGAGCAGGTCCTGAAGGGCAGGGGCAGCTGGACAGGCAGCCGGGTCTATTTGGGGCTCTGCAGGTCAGGTTGCCTGCCTTCCCTGCTCTATTCGGGCCCAGAGTCCAGCCCTGGGATTCATGCCCACCAGGACTCATGCTCTGCCCCAGAGCGGGAGGAAATGGCTTGACTCCTGTGTATGGGGGGTGGGGGGAGGGCGGAGGGGGCGGTGGGGGGTCACTGTTCTCATAGGCACAACGCCCCATCTCTGCCCTGCCCCGCAGCTCCTCTGTCCTGTGTCCCCCAGGAATAAGGCAGAGAGTGCTCACAAGTGTCCAGAGGCCAACGTTAAGGGCAAAAGGGCACCAAACCACGTGCCTAGAGATGCAGGCCCCCCCCCGTAGGCGTGGGGGGAGGTGGAACCGGCCCGCTCAGGGAAGCCACTCCTTGTGGCTATCTGATCCCACCAGGTGGGATGCCAGCCCCAGAGCTGTCCCCTCAGCCCATTCCCTGCCACTCTGCATAAAATGCCACCCCTTGAGAAACCACACTATGCAAAACCCGGGGAGTTCAGAGCCTACTGTCAGATCCTGAAGCAAACTCCAAGTGACCTTGGCCTACTGGCTCTGGCACTGGGCCTCAGTTTCCCTCGTGCACAACAGATTAAGGTACTAGGTCTTGGATGCTCCCTGGGGGTGCCCAGCAACACATTTCAATGGCGTGAGGCCACCCTCCTCACACTGCCCCCCACTGGGGACCTGAACCTGGTCGGGGCAGTGAAGTAGTTTATGGGGCTGGGCACATAGGGGGCGTGGCTGTTAATGAGGGTCCATACCGGGGCACAGGACCTTAACTTCCCCACTTCTCTGGGGTGGACGAGGCTGCTGGTGGGGTGCTGTCCAGCCGGAGAAGGCCCACGTAGGGCCGCCCTCGCCCCTCGCGCCCCCCTTCTGCTTACACTTACATTTTGCCTCCTTCCAGTCGGTGGAGGTGCTCAGGTCCACCTTCGCCGCCATGGCCAGGGGGGCCCAGGTGCGCACCCCGGCTCTCCGCCCCACCGCCGCCGCCCCCCAAGCCCCAACTCCCGCTGGGGTCCGCCCGCGCGGGTCGTACGCGCCCAGGGACGCCGGGGGACCGCACGCAGTGCTGCGGGTCCGCTTGGCACCCGCCGAGGGGCCGGGCCAGGGGCGCCGGGCGCCGAGCAGCTGCCCCGCCGCGCGCAGCTGTGCCAGGCGGCCGGACACTCGGCTCCGCAGAGACATGAGCGGGCGGCGCGGGGCGGCTCCCCGCCCACTTGGACTCTATTTACGGTGCTCGGGGAGTCTCTCCCTTATTTACTCGGGAACCAGGTGACGCGTGCCAACCCGCGGCGACCTGCTCAGGAACCAGCGGGCCGCGCGGCCAGAAAACCCAGGCGCGCCGCTGGGCACCCTGGAACTTGTAGTCCGGCCCGCTGACGGGCCCCCGCACTCGTATACACACGTGCGCGCCCCGCCCGGCCAGCGGGGTCGCGCTGCGCCTGAGCCCAGCTCTCGCAGGGTCGCGCGGCCGCCGTGCGCCTCCTCTTGGGGCTGGCTCGGCCGCCGCCAACTTCCTGGTGGGAGGTGCCTCCCGCCCCCGGCCCCGCCTCTGCCCCTCTGGCCGGGCGTACTGAGCCGAGCGCGGCTCCCTGCGGGTCACCCGGGACCCACCCCGCCCCCAGTCCCCGGGAGCCGCGCGTCCCCGCCGGCGGCGGGGAGGTGACGAGTGGCGCGAACGGGTACGTCCGGTTGGGCGACTTTCCCCAGACCGCTGCGCTGCTCCTTCTTAGCCGGCGGCGGCAGGAACCGAATCTAGAGCAGCTAGGGAGGCAAAGGTGGAAATCGTGTAATTTGAAGGCAGAAAATTAGAGTTCCAAGTGGCCTTCTCGGTGGAAGAATTGGGGTGATTTTTTTCTTTATATTTTTCCTAATTTTTTACAAGGACTATAAGGATGGATTTTAATATAAATATTTTAATGTCTTTCTATACCATTTCATTATTTGATAAATATGATACTGGATATTTTGTTTGTTTTTGGCTGCCTCCCGTGGCTTGCGGGATCTTAGTTCCCCGACCAGGGATTGAACCCCAGGCCCACAGCAGTGAAGCGCAGAGTCGTAACCACTGGACGGCCAGGGAACTCGCCATAGTGGATATTTTTTTAACTTGGGACAAGAAGCCAGGGTTCCAGAGAAGGTTTTAGCGCCAGCTTTGCTCGTTCTTACTCGGGTACACTGGCCCCTTGTACCTTGCTTCTTGAGCTGTATGTTAGGAAGACAGCTCTCAGGTCTGACTGGTTGCACACCTGCCTTGTGCTCCAGGCCTCTCTGGCGCTGAGTGTGGTGATAACTCTTCACAGAGCTGTGAGGAGGATCACAGAACCCTCCTGTGGATGCAGCTGGCACCACTGTGGTGCCCAAGAGAGGATCAGTGGGAGACCTTTGGGCAGAGAGGGTAGATCAGAAGCCAGGGGACAGGAAGGAAGGGCCAAGGGCCCCCAACACTCCAGGACCACCAACGACGAGGCCTGCGCCTTTCCCCGAAAAGGTCAGCGAGATGAGTTCAGGATGCAGTAGTCAGGCCCCCAGGCCTAAGGTCACCTCACCATTTGCCGCTTCTCCAATAACTTACCAGGGCAAGAAGGGCCTTGCCAACTGCATCCAGGACAGCAACCATTCACAGGGGACTAGGTACCAGCTGGCGCTGAGCTAAGCCCTCTACACCCATTTGCTCTACTTCCATTAACTCACTATGTGCTCCCCACAGCCTGGTGAGGCAGCACTGCCCCAGGGCACAGATGAGAAGCCTGGACTGGCCCGAGGTCAACATGGCCTATGGGGGTCAGAGTCCAGGCTTGGGTCAAGGTTGTTTGGTTCCTATCTGTGGTCTGGTAAGTGATTACACAGATGTCACTGATTCAGGCAATGAAGTATGTGGGTGACACTGTGTATTAGCTTCCTGTTGTTGCTATAACAAATCCCCATAAATATAGCAGCTTAAAGAATAAACAAGGGCTTCCCTGGTGGCACAGTGGTTAAGAATCCGCCTGCCAATGCAGGGGACATGGGTTCGAGCCCTGGTCCAGGAAGATTCCACATGCCGCAGAGCAACTAATCCTGTGCGCCACAACTACTGACCCTGCGCTCTAGAGCCTGCAAGCCACAACTACTGAGCCTGTGAGCCACAACTACTGAGCCTGAGTGCCACAACTACTGAAGCCCGCATGCCTAGAGCCTGTGCTCTGCAACAGGAGAAGCCACCCAATGAGAAGGCCGCGCACTGCACCGTAGAGTAGCCCCCGCTCGCCGCAACGAGAGAAAAGCCCATGCGCAGCAACAGAGACCCAACGCAGCCAAAAAATAAATAAATAAATAAATTTAAATAAATAAACAAAATTCATTTTCTTAAAGTTCTGTAGGATACAAGTCAGACATCGGTCTCACTAGGCTAAAAATCAAGGTGTCAGCACCAGCTTCCAGACACCACCCACATTCCTTGGCTTGTGGGCCCCTTCCTCCATCTTCAAAGCCAGCAATGTTCCATCTCACTGACCAGTCTTCCCTGATGGTCTTTCCCTCTGACTCTCTTCCATTTTCAAGGCCCCTTGTGATTACCTTGAACTCACCGGTGATGATCCAGGATGATCCCATTTACAGTCTGCTGATTATCAACCTTAATTCCCCTTTGCCATGTAAGGTAACATATGCACAGGCTCCAAGGACTAGGATGTGGACACCTTTGGGGGGCATTATTCTGCTTATTACACCATTCCTGGCAAAGTCTGGGGAGGAGAAACAAGGAGAGGCAGGGGACCCAGCCATAGAAAGTATCAGTGCCTATCAGGAGGCTGCCTTCTGCACAGAGCCTGAAATCCATGTCCCCCAGAGCCAGGCCATGGAAGCACCCTGGACACCCTCAGCATCTGATCTAGTCCTTCTGTTTCTTTTTGCTGGGATTCAGCTCTGTTCTCACATGGCAGCCAGGATAGAGAAGGTCCCAGACAATAGCCTACCAGGGTCTGGTCTAAGAGAGGCCTGGGCCCCACACACGGATGGGTCTAGGCAGAGAAGTGTGATTCTGACTTGGCAAGGCAGGACCTCTTCACAGAGTTTCAGCTGGACCTTTTAGAAAAGGTAAAATCTTGCCAGATACCACAGATGTCTATGTGTGTCAGGAGCATTCCAGGCCGAGGGACCCGCAGAAGCAAAGGCATGGAAGTCTGTGGAATGCCAAATCTTCTGGTGGGGCTGTAACACCCGCTGTTTTCTGTTGAGGATTTTTAATGTTGGAGAGGGGTTTTTCTCATGCAGCGAAAAGTTACCTACTGCTGCTCGTATTTAAATTAATACTGTATTTATTAAACTTATAAATTAAAAGAACTAGCTTTTCTTAAACATCCAAATGCAACTTGCAAATCTAGTTTTCTATTTATAAATCTATTTTTTGTGTAAAAATAAGAACAATTACTCTCACTAAGTCTTTGATGAATATTTAATTAAATCACAGGTTCAACAGATTAAATTCTGAAAATGAATGCCAATTGCAAACTTAGGTAATTAAATTCCCTAATAGATTTTAAACTACATTTTACAGAGTTGAAATAGCTGGTCCTCTTAAATGCCTCAAACTCTCAGCAGAAGAGACTTACACATATAACAAGCATATTTTTTTCTTTTTTTGTTTTTTTCCTTTACAAGCAGGGAGGGAGTAGGGGGTAAAGATGCCTTCATCTCCCACCTTATTCTCCCCTCCCAAGCCAAGCATATTTTTTTCTAATCAGTTAGCAATTGTTATACACTAATAAACTTATAAACATGGTAAATCAGTTCTCTTAAATATTCAAACGCCGTTTACAAACTTAGATCCTTTTATAGTGTCTCAGTTATCTTTTGCTGCCTCATAAACCACTGAAAACTCATTGGCTTAAAATAACAACCAGGCCTCTGCATCAGCAGTTCAGGCTGGGATGAGCTGGAAGTTTCATCTGCTGGTCTTGCCTGGGTCACTCCTGTGGCCACAGCCATCTGACAAACCAACTGGGGCGGGGGCCCAGGACGGCCTTACTCATGTGGCTGGCAATTGGCGCTAGCTGTCAGCGAGGCCCCTCGGTTCTGCCCCATGTGGCCTCCACTGCGCCAGACTGGGCATCTTCACAGCATGCTGCTCTCAAGCCCTGCTCCAAGAGGATGTCAGCAGAGGCTTCAAAATGCCTCGAGGCCTGACTTGGAAGTCACACTACATCACTTTCACCACATTGTGTTGCACAGAATTCACACAGTCACGGCATTCAATGCAAGTCACAAGGCCAGCCCAGAATCCAAGAAGTGGAGAAATAGACTCTATTTCTTCATAGAAGCAGCCAAATCCCATGGCAAAGGGCAGGCATACAGGGATGGGAGGCATTATTACAGTCATCACGGCAGGCTGTCTCCCATTCATTCCTTTTTTTTTTTTTTTTTTTTTTGTGGTACGCGGGCACCTCACTGCCGCGGCCTCCCCCGTTGCGGAGCACAGGCTCCGCACGCGCAGGCCCAGCGGCCATGGCTCACGGGCCCAGCCGCTCCGCGGCATGTGGGATCCTCCCGGACCAGGTCACGAACCCGCGTCCCCTGCATCGGCAGGCGGACTCCCAACCACTGCGCCACCAGGGAAGCCCCGTTCATTCCTTTCTAATTAAAACTGCAAATCAAATAGGGTGGATTGATGCATGTTTCAAAATATTTAATAAACATGCAGGTATTAGCACAATGATTACAAAACTTCCTAAACTGGTAGCAAGATTCTGGGTTTGCTTTTCTGGCTTCCACACCTTTTAGGGTTGCAAAAGAATCTGCAGAGGAGCAGATTCATCATCTCAGCAAGACTGAACATGCAGTGAGGTGCGGGACCACAGTACAGTGAGGGTTTCCAGCTTCTGGTCTTTAAGACCAGAGCAGGACCCAGGATAACTGCCAGATCTAAAGAGACCCACAAGGCAGTGCACTCCTCTCCTCAGGAGCTTGATTTTAAAGCCCAGTGCATTACTGTTTCCTGAGTCGTTCAAGTTTTAGCCCTACCCCATTTTACCTGGCCATCTTTCTTCTTTTTACTGCCTCATTCAGGTAGAGGAATCCCTGCACCTCCCAGGTCCCCCTAACATCTTTGCTGTGTGATCACAATTTTGCACCTCCCTTCACCCAGGTTGTAGCGCTCTCTTCATATTTTATCACCTACCTGTTTCATTTTACTATCTGTTTCATTGGCTAATATCATATTGCTGTTATACTGAGAGGTGTGAAGGGGAAGGATGGGTTACAAGGTACTAAATGTCCAGAACATGTAGCTATAAATCATAGGCCTGCATGGTAGAGGCCCCTCCATCTGCTTCCTCTCAGGGTGGGTCTGAGGACCTGGCCAGTGATCCAGAGGGCCTCATACTGGCTTCCTCAGGGGAAGGGCCTCAGAGGGCCCTGGAGCTGGCTGGGCTGGCAGAGGTCACTAGCTGCCCCTCCTCTGACTTCAGAGAAAGCCTGGGAAGGAGGTGGATGCTCTGGGGACATTTAGCTCGAATAAATGTAGTGTTCAGTGCAAGAAATTTTTTTGCCCCCTCACCCACCCAACACCACACCGTGCAGCCTGTGGGATCTTAGTTCCCTGACCAGGGATCAAACCCATGCCCCCTGCAGTGGAAGCACAGAGTGTTAACCACTGGACCACCAGGGACGTCCCCATTGTAACATATTTTAACAACATAATAGAAAGTGAATGCCTCTGTTATGGGCTGAATCATGTTCCCCCCCCAAAATTCATATGTTAAATTCCCAACCCTCAATACCTCAGAATGGGACAGTATTTGGAGACAGAGTCTTTAAAGGGGTGATGAAATTAAAGCGAGGCCCTCAGTGTGGGCCCTGATCCAATCTGATTGGTGTCCTTATAAGAAGAGGAAAGTTTGGGAGGTCCCTGGTGGCCTAGTGGTTAGGACGCCGGGCTTTCACTGCCGTGGCCCATGTTCAATCCTTGGTCAGGGAACCGAGATCCCGCAAGCCACGTGGTGTGGCCACACCAAAAAAAAAAAAAAAAGAAGAGGAAAGTTGGATACACAGACACTGGGGATGAGTGCTTGCATAGAGGAAAGACCATGTGAGGAAACAGTGAGAAGGTAGCCATCTGCAGGCCAAGGGGAGAGCCCTCAGAAGAAACCAGATCTACCATCACCTTAATCTTGGACTTCCAGAACTGTGGGAAAATTCATTTCTGTGGTGCAAGTCACCGGATCAAATCTGTGGTACTTAGTTATGGCAACCCCAGCAAATGAATGCAGCACCCCTCCCCATTCCCAAACCACAGAAGCAACAACTTTAGCAGTTAGCTATATATCTGTCTAGACTTTTCCCATGCATATATAGAATCATATAGAAAGATACACACATTTGTTTGCCAAAAGTAAGGTTCGCCATACACACTGCCGCGTGACTTTCGTCATTCTGCAGTCTATCGTGGGCATGTTTCCATGTCAGTATCTACCGGGTTCTTTTTTTTTTTTTTTTTTTTAAACATCCTTGCTTTCTTTTTTTAAATTTTATTTATTTATTTATTTATATTTTGGGCTGTGTTGGGTCTTCATTTCTGTGTGTGGGCTTTCTCTAGTTGCGGCGAGCGGGGGCCACTCCTCATCGCGGTGCGCGGGCCACTCACTGTCGCAGCCTCTCTTGTTGCGGAGCACAAGCTCCAGATGCGCAGGCTCAGTAGTTGTGGCTCACAGGCCTAGTTGCTCCGCCGCATGTGGGATCTTCCCAGACCAGGGCTCGAACCCGTGTCCCCTGCATTGGCAGGCAGATTCTCAACCACTGCGCCACCAGGGAAGCCCTCTACCGGGTTCTTTTGAACACTCACTAATATTGTCCTCTGGCAGCAACATCGTGTTTCCCAGGATCCTCCATGGATGCACATGTAGTTGGGTGCTATTCCTTTTGCTGTCACAGACAGGGCTGCAGTATACATCCTTGTGCCACCAGGCTGGACCCAGGTGGGATAAACCTGTAAGCGTGGAATTGCTTTTTGTATTTTAAATAGATGTTACTAAGTGTAACTTCCCATCAATAGGACGTGAGAGGGCCTGTTTCCCCATGCTCACACTTTGCACTACTTGGTATTTCTCAAGAAACAGATATTAGAAACAGTGGGATTGAGATGTTTGAATCTGAAGGGACTCAACCGTTTGGCCCAGAGAAGGGTAAGGAGAATAGGGACCAAGGAAGCCTGGAGGGAAGAAGGCCAGAGAGCCTCCCTGGGAGGGGCTGCAGGTCCCATGGGGGAGTAGAAGGATGATCAGATCCATTGGCTCATTCACCAAACTCTTACAAGCATGGACTAGGTCCCAGGCCCTGAGTGCACATGGCAGTGAACAAATCACAGGCCCTGCCCTCTGGAAGCGGTATGTAGCGTGGGAGGCCTCGATATGGCCTGGGAGCCCAGGCCGGGGGTCCCTTCTGCCTCTGGCCACCTACCAGCTCAGGGAGCCAACACTCCATTCCCCTTCCCAAAGCCAAGAAATGGCTGGGGACTTGCAGAAGGGCCCGTGTCCAGCTGACAAAATTTGCTGATGAACTGGATGTGGCTGTGAAAGTCAAGGATGCCTCCAAAGTTTTCAGCCTGAACCAGCCCAAGAATAGCGAGGCCACTGATGAGAGGGAAGTCAAGGGAGAAACAGCTTCAGGGGAGATTATCAGCTCTGATTCGAACACGTTGGGAAGTCCATTTGCCATCCAAATGGAGATATCGAGGAGGCAGCTGGGTAGACAAGTCTGGAACTTGGGAGTGAGATCTGAGCCGAAGCTAATGTGGGAGTCATCCGGGATTGTGTTTATAGCCACGAGACTGGCTGAGAGCACCCCGGGAGGGCCTGTGGATGGCGAGCTCCCGGACTGGGCTCTGGGCTCTCTGATAAGTAATTATTGGATAATAATTACCATCGTTTTATTCCTTGAAGTATCTGGCACAGTTCCTGGCTCTGTACGAGTTCACTGAATTGAGCAGAACTCTATGGCACTTTATTTCCCCCCACACACACTTTTCCTGCTAATCAGGACTCAGACTCTGTGGTAACAGGTAGCTCAAAGTTGGAATCACTCAGTTAAGTGGGAAATGAAAATATTCTTTAGGGATTTCTCGGAACATGGAATGGAACTTCACTCTCACATGGAGAAGGAAACTCAGGTTGTCTTAAGTTCCCACTCCAACACTGAAAGTTCTTATAAAAACAAAAATTCCATGTTCTGCAGATGCCAGAATTCTGAGCTGCAACCTTCCCCTAACCCCCACTCCTAACTCCTCACTCCCATGCTAAGCTTCCTGAGTTCCAGCTGTTTTCTTTTTTCTGATATTGGGAGAACTTTTTTTTTTTTTTTTTTTTTTTTTGGCCAAGCTTGAGGGATCTCAGTTCCCCAACTGACCAAGGATTGAAACCGAGCCACGGCAGTGAAAGCCCGGAATTCTAACCACTTGGACACTAGGGAACTCCTGGGAGAACTTTAAAACTGGGAATTTGTTCTGCAGAGAATCTGGTTGCACGTGGTGACCCCTTCAGTCTCTCATCTGCTGCAGGATTTACAGCCTCAGAGTTGACTCCAAATGCAGCCCTTGACATTTTGCTCCCCACCTAAAGAGCAGCAGCACCAAAATAGCAGCATGAATCACTCCGAAGCGTCATGCATCGCCAAGGGCCAGGATGCCTGCTGTGGTGGAGCTTATGCTTGAGTTCCAGGGACCTGGGGAAGGGGACACCGGCCAGCCACCCCGCATCACTGCCTCCTGGCCCCCAAGGGAGGGCTCTGAGTTCACTTGGAGAAGCCTGAGTTGGTGGAAATCATAATGTTCAGAAGTGGCTTTACCATGACACTGAATAAGCTTAAACCTCAAGGTGCCTCATTCACACTCCTTCTAAAGCGCCATGCTTTTTTAAAATCTGTATTTTTCTTTTCTCAAAGAGGGCTCTCTGGGACTTCCCTGGTGGCGTAGTGGTTAAGAATCCGCCTGCCAGTGCAAGGGACACAGGTTCGAGCCCTGGTATGGGAAGATCCCACATGCTGTGGAGCAACTAACGACTGAGCCTGCGCTCTAGAACTCACAAGCCACAACTACTGAGCCCGTGAGCCACAACTACTGAAGCCCGCATGACTAGAGCCCAAGCTCTGCAACAAGAGAAGCCACCACAATGAGAAGCCCATGCACTGCAACAAGAGTAGCCCCCAATCTCCGCAACTAGAAAGCCCGCACACAGCAACGAAGACCCAATGCAGCCCTAAATAAATAATAAACAAACAAACAAAAACTGGAGTATGGGTTACTTTGTTTAATCCTCAAAAGTGACCTTGGGAAGTCATAGGCAGTTCATCATCTTCATTTACAGACAAGGATACTAGAAAAGCCTTCTTTGGGTTCCTTGAAAATTCCAAATTTGTTTCAGTCTCAGGGTATTTGCACTTCCTGTTGCCCTGTATGGAACGCTGTCCGTGTCTTGCTTTTCATAACTGCAAGTCTAAGGGGTTCACTAAGCCCCCACCTCTAGGCGCTCCTTCCCTGCCTCCCTGGTAACTCTTTATCCTTACTTTTTTTTTTTTTTTTTCTTTTTTGCGGTATGCGGGCCTCTCACTGTTGTGGCCTCTCCCGTTGCGGAGCACAGGCTCCGGATGCGCAGGCCCAGCGGCCATGGCTCACGGGCCCAGCCGCTCCGCGGCATATGGGATCCTCCCAGACCGGGGCACGAACCCGTATCCCCTGCATCGGCAGGCGGACTCTCAACCACTGCGCCACCAGGGAGGCCCTATCCTTACTTTTTGTTTTCTTTATAGCACACACCACTCCTTAGAATTATCTTTATTTGTAACTTTATTTTTATTTCACAAATGTATATGGTACTTATTCTGTCGTCAGGCACTGTTCTCAGTGCTTTGTAAATATCCAATCATTCAATCCTCACAACTACTCTGACACCGAAACTTTTTCATCCACATTTTAAAATGAAAGCAACTGAAGCACAGAGAGGTTAAGCAGGTTGCTAGAAGTCACACAGCTGTGGAGTTTAAGTATCATCTTTCTCTCCCACTAGAAAACAAGGTGTGCAGAAGCTGCATCTGAGGGCTGCCTTGTTCACTGTTGAGCCCCTGTACCCAGAGTACTGTACCACACACAGAACTACAAAAAAGATGTGTGACAGCAGAGACCAGGTCACAGAGAGGGAGGGATGGCAAAGAAGCCTGGAGAGAGGCTGTTGAGGAGACGATATAAGGCCTCAAAAGGCATCCAGAGGTGGAGAAAGAGCTGGGCTGGGGGGCAGCAGTGGAATTGGCAGGAGTGCGGTGGTCTGGGGACGGTGCCAAGAAGAAAGGAAAGGTCTCGTTGACAGATTTAACTTAGCAGATGAGTAAGAGGCCAAACACCTTGGAGTCACCTCCTTCCTTCATGTTCTGCACCCAATACATCAACAGATCCTGTCAGCTCTGCCAAAATGCATTCTGAATCCAACTTTTCTCACCCATCCTCTGCTCCCACCCTGGCCCACAGCACCATCACCACTCTCCTAGAATCCTACAACAGCTTCCTAAGAGGTTCCTCTGCTTTCGTCCTCTTCATTGATACAGCAATCAGAAGAATCCTGATAAAACTGTCAGATCACATCACTTTTCTGCATGTTCCCAAGTGAACACAATGGCCTCCCATTCTGCAGGATCTGCTCCTGCTTCCTCTAGCCCCACCTCCCACTCCCTCCCTGCCCCTGCCATCCTGGTCACCCCAAGGCCTTTGCATCTGCTCTTCCCTCTGACAGCAAGGTTCTTCCCTAGGATATCCATGAATCTCACTCCTTCACTTCCTCAGGTTTTTCCTCAAATATTAGCTTCTCACTGGGTCTGATCTGGACCCCTACTGAAAATGCAACACTGCCCCACTTGCCCAATGCTCTGCTTTATTTTTCTCTACTGCAGATACACTATGCAAACATTTTTTAGTTTGTCTCTCTCACTAAAATGAGCACCACAAAAACAGTGATTTTTGTCAGGATTGCTCACTGCATTTCCCCAGTGCCCACACTTACACCTAAAAAATTATAGGGCATATTTGATGAATTAATGATTACCTGCTACGTGCAAAACGCTGTACAACGCACCTGGAAGACAAGGATCTAAAGGAAAAGACACAAGGCCCTTGTAGGCCCTACAAAATGTGGTACGGATACCAGTCTCTGGTTTAATATGTGATTGGACACATGTGTAGACCATGATGCTGTGAAAGCAAATAATAGGTGGGCAGAAATTAGTGAGTTCATTGGGGGCAGGTCGTCAAGGAACCCTGACAGCTCATCTCAGCCTGAAAGACCTGAGGAGACCCTAACCTGGCAGAGTTGGTGGAAGGGAGATCCCAGCAGAGGAAACATCTTGCAGGCAGGCCCCAAGTGAAGGAGCCCACCTAGTTCAAGGAACAGACAGGTCAGTGCGGCTGGAGACTGGTGCTGAAGGTGGAGGACAGGGAAAGAAGAGGTGGGAAAAGTAGGCCTGCCATGTTAGACAGGCCCTGATCCCCAATCTAAAAGCCTCCAAGAGTTTCGAGCAAAGGAGGGGGTTATCAGACAAGCGGATCTACAGTGACCTTGGCTGTAGTGTCGAGAATGGGTCAGACAGCTGGGATGGAAAAGAACGCTGTGGAGACAACCTATTAGCATAAAGGGCAGTTAAAACCCTCGGAAGGGACGGCATTACCCAGCGGGGGCGGGGGAGAGAGGTCACAGCAGGACCCAAGACCCTCATCTAAGCTCCCTCCAGACCCGTCATGCGGCTGCTTTGCTCCGTGAACCACATGCTGGTCCAGGACGAAAAATCATTTTTCTCTCACGCTCTAAATCTTTTCGCTTCTCTACAGGTACCTGCCCTGCCTCTGGCAGAACAGCCGCGATTTTAAGGACCGCCCAGGCCGCCGCCGCCGCCCGCCAGGTGATCGAGCACCTCAGTGAGGTCTTTTGTCTCCCTTACCCCTTTACCTCCGAATAACGGGGAAACTATCCTTCATTAAGTACTAAATACTCTACTACATAAATATGAACGATCCACGGCCCTGGATTACCAAACTCTCTTCCCGAAAGATCCAGAGGTGGTGCCATTCCACGGAGGGTCCCCGCCAAGGTGAGATCCCAGGCTTGTCCTACCCAAGCCCCAGCACCTTCACCACCACGCGGGATTTTGGAACACTCAAACCCAACAGCGGGATCCGGGAACGCGTCGGGGGACTCTCCCGAGGCCGACCCCAACGGCCCCCCGCCCCCAGGCTGGGACCCCCGAGCCCGACGCTCGGGCGAAGGACCAGGGCTCTCTGCCGCCGGGGAGGAGCGAATTGCCAAGGCCACACTATCCGCAGAGCGAGAAAGGAAGCGGCCAGTGTCCCCAGCGACCCCGCCAATACCGCAGCCTGGGATACCACCGCGGCGGCTGCGGCCTTGGGCTCCCATAAACCACGGCTACAGTAAAACCCCACCCTGCTCTTTGAAAGGCAACAATTTAAACCTATCAGACCAAAGTGTCTGCAACTCACCGCCCAATTGAAATTTCCTAAAATCTGAAGGCGGTTCCGTCATGGAGTCCGTCAGCCCAATGGGAGAGGTGGAAATTTCCAGAAAGAACAGGACCAATGGGCGCGGCCAGCGCGGCCACGATTGGCGGACCAAGTGACCAGTCACTGTCGCAGAGGTCTGCCCTTCCCTCCAATCATAGAGCTTATGATGGGCGGAGCTTTTAGGGGAACGTCCAATCCTGAGATGCGGGGGAGGCAGGGTTCTCCATATTGTCCAATGAGAGAGAAGCAAAGATGATGGGCTAGACTTCAAGCCAATAGTAAAAAAGCTCATAAAGCCCCCTAGAGGAGCGCGACCAGTGAGCCCGAGAGGAAGGGGCGGGATCTGGGGGTCCCGGCAGCTTCTAGTAGGTTCCAGAAGGCGGCGCGTGCGGTTGTGAACGCGGAGCGGACGGAGTCTATTCAACTGGGTTCCGGGCCGGGCTATGGAGCAGGTGAAGGGGGAGGGGCGGGCTGAGGCCCGGGGCCGTTCGGTGACCCGCCGAGGCTAGGCCGCGGGTGGAGGAGCGGGGCGGGAGCCCAATTGGGGCGGCCGGGGCGGCCGGGGTGGGGACCGGGGCCGTCGGAGTAGCTGAGGCGGCGAGGGCGTGAGGGCCGCGGCGGGCGGACGAGCGGGCAGCGAGGGTTGGCTGTGGGGAGCGCGGGTTCGGCTCAGCGCCTGTCGCCACCCGACTCGGCGAGATGGGCTGGGAGACGTATCCGTTCGGCATAAGTCCGGTTCGCGGCGGGAAGAGGAGCCGCGGCCGGACTCCGGAGGTCTCTCGGGAAGTGGGTCCAGGCTGAGCCAGGGGGATGGCGCCCGAGGCGCTGGGAGGAATGGAGGTGGGCGAGGGGCCTTGCGAAAGGCAGGAGGGATTGGGTCAACCTCTGGGAGTTCGTCATCTGAAAGGGGGATCAGAGATTGCGGACGAAGAGACTACCCAGGACTTGGCACAGTTAACTTGGAGGAATTCGGGGAGCGGGGACGGGAATACGCTGGAAGTAGCTGATGGACTTAGTAGCCAGAAGTAGGGAAAACCCTACTTCTCTGTATCTGAAGAGGCCGGGATGGAAGAGTGTTTAGTGAAGGTATGACGAGCAGCAGGCCGACTTCTTTTCATGATGCAGGAAAGGGGAGGGTGCAGCAAAAGTTCTTGGAATGAATTTCATCTCTACCAGTGTTTTACAAACGTATGTGCGGCCCCTCCCCCTCCTCGTTTTTCTTTCTGTGTGCGTGCGATTCAAGAGTAACAGGACTGATACTTACAAAACTTCGGTTTCAAATTGCAGAAGGAGGAATTAGTTGCTTAGAAAATTTAGAATATACAGATAAGCAGTAAGAAGTAAGTTATTTAACTCCTCTCAGCATTATTGGGGGGCCGAGTTTGAAGCTGCTGCTAGTTGCTTTCAGTGACTTAATTGTACGCTCTGTGGCCTGAGGGTTGGGAAAAGCCCAGAGAGGTTTTATTCAATTGGAAGCTGTTATTAGTCTGTAATGATTGACTTGGGGGGAGTGGGGGGACAGCTCGGGTGTTAAGCTGTGATCTACAAAGCCGAACCTTTTGCCTTAGTATAGGTATTGCTCTTTTAGCCAAACTTGGGGCCTCTTCGCTAAATTTTTAGAAATTAGAGTGGAAACGGAGAGGTTAATAAACATTTTGAGCCCTTCTGATAATTAAATTGTATCTGGGATTCAGTAGGCTGTGATATAGACAAGAAACAGAGGGCTGATGTGAGAAACACATTGCTGTGTTAAATTCAAGAAAAGCTCTCATCCCGCCGTTATCAAAAGAGGAAAAAAATTTTTCTTAATCGCAATTGCCCCTTGTAGAAGTGTAGGTACAGGTAGACTGAGTGACTAAACTCAGGGACTGCATGTTTACCATGCCCGTTGTACAAATGGCCTGGCATTTTACTCCAGGTGTGTTAGAACCTACTGTCTTGCCCCCCATTCAATAGGTAGCTTCTTTTTTTTTTTTTTTTTTTAATTCTGAGATCCATGTTTCAGTTTTAGGAAATATTCAAGTTGGACAAATTTGAGTGTCCAAAATTGTGTTTTTTTAACTAAGCACCTTTCAAATAAATCTCATAGTGATAAAGTTTTAACATTTGACCCAGTACAGACATACAACTGTATAACATGCAGACAAAACAACTTACTGTATTATATGTACCACATGCTGATATTTTCCATTTGGTGTTTCAAAGTGCTGGTTGTATACGAACTTGATTTCCTGTCTCACTGCAGGTAGGTGCCCAGTTTGGAAGATGTTCTGTAGGACAGGCAAGAGCTTCACCAAGCTGTTCTCAGCGGCCTCGTGGTACTAGTTGAGTTTTTAAACTTTTTGCCGCCTGGCCAGCATCTTGGGCTCTAAGGTTTTTATCCCTTGCTTGCTAAATTTGGTAGTTTCTTTTCCTTTTTCCTCATAGAGCTTGTCTCTCTAAGATCTCTCTGGTTGGTGGAGGTTCCCAATTAGTGTGCCTCAAGGTTCCAAAGCCATTTCTCATAACAGAATTCTTTCTTGCATCAGTACACTGGGTCACGGGCAGATGATAGGTACCAAGAAAGAATGACTTTGTGTCTTGAGGGACACAGCTTAATCTCACCAAGTGTGCATGCATTTGAGGGATGACCCTGCCCTCTTGTAGGGCTCCCTGGTTAGGAGAAGCCCTTTAATTAGGATCCTGTTCTGACAGGGCCAGGGTCACTTTATTAAACGTTTTGATGCGTTCCTGCTGTTTTCGTTCCGGATATTTGAGAGGATAGTGGATTGAACCACAAATAGTGTTTCTTTATTCTTCTTCATCCTTTTAGTAGCATATTAATACTTAAGCATGACAAAAACTGTTTTTTTCTAGCTTTCCTTAACCCGTTAAGGAACAGACCAGTAATCTACCCGTGTTGTGACATGTTACCACATCTGTAAGTGGAAACAGATTGTTCTTTGATCATAGGTGAGCGTCTTGATGCTCCTGGAGCCAGCAGGTTGCTGAAGCACGTATCACTGCACGCTCAGTCCACTTCCTTCTTGGTTGCCTCTTCCTGTGAGGAGTAACTAGGCCTGTGTTCAGTTTATCATTCGAACTCGGGAAATCCATGGCAAATAAATGTGTTTTTCCACAAAACGAACTCATGAGTATGTTCTAGAGTGGCTTCATCAGCTCAAAGTAGAGATTTTTGGAAGAGTGGCTGGAGTTCTCACTGATCCACAGGGGAGCCAGCAAAGAACAGTGTCAGGCCACTTCTTCCTGGTTATTTTTTCCTTGCTGGTTCCCAAAGGTGTGGGAAATGTAAATTAATGAATCTATGATTTCTCTTTTCTGATCCATAAAGTAACCTGTTTGTCAATAGCTGTGGAAAGGAATGAGTATCCCCTAAGAAACTGGGACTAAAGAGACATTTTATGGAGAGAAACTACATTGGTTCCTTTTCTTCTCAGGTAAGTGAGCTCAAAGAAAAGGGCAACAAGGCCCTGAGTGCTGGCAACATCGATGATGCGTTGCAGTGCTACTCGGAAGCCATTAAGTTAGACCCCCAGAACCACGTGCTCTACAGCAATCGTTCCGCAGCCTATGCCAAGAAAGGAGACTACCAGAAGGCTTACGAGGACGGCTGCAGAACCGTGGACCTGAAGCCCGACTGGGGCAAGGTAAGCTGTGCGCGTGCTGGGGCTCCTCAGGTGCCCAGAAACTCCTTTCGGGGGCACTTCTTAAATACCAGCCCTCCTGGCTTGCCTAGTTGCCTGTCTCGAGAGACTCAGAGTTGATTATTCCCCTCCCCCCAGTATTCTTCCTGCCTGTTTGAGAATGTTCCTCAGAGTGGCGGCATGTTTCATCAAATCTGAGGTACCATCGGTTAAGACATGTCTTATTTTTTGTACTACTAGGAAGGAAAACACTACCCAAAAAACTGACAACACTTAGGGTCATCAGATGAACTGGGAGGGGGCAGGTGTGCACCTTAGATGTTTGGCTGTGTTCTATAGGGTCGATAATACACCATTGCTGTATCCTGCTCCTCTTTCTGTTTTTCCTTTGGCCTTCACGTGAATACCCATTTTGTTTCATGAAATCTAAAGTAGTTTTTTTTGAGTTCATCTTAGGAATTTACCGCTAGGTGTCTTTTATTTTGTATTTTTCTTTGCTGATTTAAGGGCTATTCTCGAAAAGCAGCAGCTCTTGAGTTCTTAAACCGATTTGAAGAAGCCAAGCAAACCTATGAGGAGGGTTTAAAACATGAAGCAAACAACCCTCAGCTCAAAGAAGGTTTACAGAACATGGAGGCCCGGTTGGCAGGTAGGCAGGCACCATGTATACTGCTCTTTTCCTTTTATTTACTATTATTATTATTCCTTTTTTTTTTTTTGCGGTACGCGGGCCTCTCACTGTTGTGGCCTCTCCCGTTGCGGAGCACAGGCTCCGGACGCGCAGGCTCAGCGGCCATGGCTCAGGGGCCCAGCCGCTCCGCGGCATGTGGGATCTTCCCGGACCGGGGCACGAACCCGTGTCCCCTGCATCGGCAGGCGGACTCTTAACCACTGCGCCACCAGGGAAGCCCTACTATTATTTTTTAATTGGGATTAACTTTGAGGCTCCCCCATCCCCCAGTGTTGGTCTAGTAGGCTATGTGGGCATAGTAACTGACTTCTAGTGATGTGCTTTCCTTCGTTTGAAACAGAGAGGAAATTCATGAACCCTTTCAACATGCCTAATCTATACCAGAAGTTGGAGAGTGATCCCAGGACAAAGATTCTGCTCGCTGATCCTACCTACCGGGAACTGATAGAGCAGCTGCGGAACAAGCCCTCCGACCTTGGCACGTAAGTCAAGGCGGCACCGTTTGTCTCTGGAAATGGACATGAATGTTGTGCTTTCTTCCTGGGATCCTGTGGCAGGGGGTTACCTCGACCGGACTGCAGAGTTTCTCCTTTTGTTTTTTCTCCAAAGAGCAGTAGGAGTTTATTGCTTTGTTTACTGTTTATTTGTATTTTTAGAAAGGGTCAGGGGGAGTATATATCAGAGTAATCTGGAATGTTTGTTCTAACCCTCCCTTCCTTCTTCACTGCTCTCCTGCTTTGCTGACCTAGCACCAACCCTATCCTTTCTTTACACATAGGACCCCCTCTCTCTGTTGGTATATTGGAGTGGAAACTCAAGGTTGAAAGGATGTCAGATCTAAAGAGGTCTCTCTAAACCTTGTACTGCTATCTGTGACTGTCTGAATCCCTCTGTCTCCTGAGATCAGACAAAGTGTATCTCTAACTCATTTATTTCTCTGTGTATCTGCTGGCCTCAAATAAATTTGGTCTGTGTTACCTCATTTTATATGGATATTTGAAAGGTTGAGTATTCCCCATTTGTAACTTTTAGTACAGGATCTAGGAACCTTCTCACGGGTGAGAAGCTTTTATATACAGTAATCTGAGCTTTAGCAGTAAATGGGGTTTAAGATCAGTTGTGGAGAGGACTAAGTGCTGTTTTTTGTTTTTGTTTTTTTAACCAATACTAGGAAGTTGCAAGATCCCCGGATCATGACTACTCTCAGCGTCCTCCTGGGGGTCGATCTAGGTGGGATGGATGAAGAGGAGGAAGTTGCGACACCTCCACCGCCACCGCCTCCCAGAAAGGAGACAAAACCAGAGCCGATGGAAGAAGATCTTCCAGAGAATAAGAAGCAGGTGTCTCGCTCTTTTTTTTTTTTTTTTTTACACTGTTTACTATCATGAATTTAGAAGAAACAGCCAAGTCAACTAGAAATATGTGTGTCAGTTGGGACCATCTATAGACTTTCATTGGCTGTGATTGTTTTCTGAATGCTCAGTATGTGCTGAAGTTACTGTTGTTAATTAAAATGGTCAGGGGACTTCCCTGGTGCTCCCAGTGCAGGGGGCCTGGGTTCGATCCCTGACGGAAACTAGATCCTGCTTGCATGCTGCAACTTAAGAGTTCACATGCCACAACTAAGAGTCCACGTGCCGCAACTAAGACCCAGTGCAGCCAAAATAAATAAATAAATAATAAATATTCAAAAAATAAAATAGTATATTAAATGGTCCACGTAACAAGCAGTTTCATAGGAATCGTGTATCTCAAAGTCCTCAGGCAGCAGAAGCTACTAGTCCATAGTCCCACGGCCGCTGTGGTTCTGGCAGTGTGGATGTCAGCCAGGGCCAGCCAATAAAGTTGTGTGTGGTCCTTGTCCTTGCGGAGATCCAGAGGAATGCTGTCTATCATTCCTTATGCTTCTGTTGCCTGGTTGGACGTGGTGTGTAGTTGAAAGTTGTCTGTGTTGCTAAGTGAACAACTTTCAGTCTTCCAGAGCAGGAGGCATGTGCCTGAACGATTTTATTTCCCTTCTTATAAATGGGAACAGCAGATTGTTGCCAAATTTAGTACCTTTAAATGGGTAAGCGTTGGTTGTTCATGGCGCCTCAAAACTGGAAAAAGGCCCGATAACGTGGGTGGTAGTGAGCTCGGCTGAAGACTGCTGCCACCAGGACAGCCCCTTCGGCTCCTCGCCCTCCTAAGACCCCGAGACAGCAGGCGACAGAAACCGGACTTGCTCAGCCTCTCGGAATTAAACCTAGCACAGAACCATGTTGTCCTCTCTGAAGTGCTTTCCAGCTGAAGGGATTTCCTCTCCCCTGAAGAAGCCCTCACTTGCTGACAAAGATCCAGGAGAGTAGGTGGGATAGGGGGAGTTTCAGAGGAAGCAGACATGAAAGTCTATAATTTTTCATCCTAACAGCTGATACTTCACTGTGGGTGTCGAGAACCTGCTTCCGTAGCCTTGTTAGTTGTGTATGCTGCGTGGTACCTGTGACGTCACAGGCCCTTGCTCTCTTTGCCGTCTGGTTAGATGTGCTCAGCACTGACTTCTCCCACACCTTATCTAGGCACTGAAAGAAAAAGAGCTGGGGAATGAAGCCTATAAGAAGAAAGACTTTGACACAGCCTTGAAACACTATGACAGAGCCAAGGACCTGGACCCCACCAACATGACTTACATAACCAACCAAGCAGGTGAGACCCAGGACGCAGGTGCAGGAGTTGTTACGTGGTCCTGGGGGTGAGGCATGGACTGACTCTTCCTTTTTGACCCTCCTGCCTGGCAGCCGTGTACTTTGAAAAGGGCGACTATGGTAAATGCCGGGAGCTTTGTGAGAAGGCCATTGAAGTGGGGCGAGAAAACCGAGAAGACTACCGACAGATTGCCAAGTACGCTTGACCTGGAACGCCTTGAGCGGTGTGGAGGGTTCCATGTCTGCACGGGGAGGGGGCTGCTGGCTGCACAACCTACTCTGTTAGCCGTGGGCTGGAAAGGAGGCTGCAGGATCCTAGACAGAAGGTGTTGGAAGGGCGTGGTCCCTGGGGCAGTGATGTGGGCCTTGTGTCTAGTTGGTTGCAGGTGTTTTTTTCTCTGCAGGGGCTGACCTTGTCTGTGTTCTGCCCTTAGCAAATTCTTTTTTCTCTTTGTCAGAGCTTACGCTCGAATTGGCAACTCCTATTTCAAAGAAGAAAAGTACAAGGATGCCATCCATTTCTACAACAAGTCTCTGGCAGAGCACCGAACCCCAGATGTGCTCAAGAAATGCCAACAGGTGGGTAGGGAATATGGGATGTTTTGCTATTTTTTGTTTTACTTATTGTAGTCATTACTATTTAGTGATAAATCTGTTGTCTTTGGTCATTGTATATGATGCTGCCCCTGTCACTTAATGATGACAACATGTAGGGAATAACTCAGTTTTTCTGCTGTGATTTTTGGTTGGCCAAGGTTTCCACCATAAATTTGTGGATATTGAGGGTCAGTGCTCTGACAGTGTTGTGGTTGTTATCGTAATTTAAGTTTTTTCTTACCTTATACAACCAAATTATGTAGGGGAGTGATTTTATTCACAGAAAGATTAGGCAGAAAATTGAACTGTCAATACATAGATCATTTTCACACAGGGCATATCTTTGTATCAAGTGTACATCAATACCGTTCATTCTGCTTCATAGTACCTACACCTTGATGATGAGGAACATAAAATTTTTTTTTGAATTGAGGTAAAGTTGGTTTACAACATTATACTTCAGTTGTACAACATAGTGATTCAAAATTTTTATAGATGATATTTAAAGGTATTATAAAATATTGGTTATATTCTTTTTTTTTTTTTTTTTTTTTTGCGGTACGCGGGCCTCTCACTGTTGTGGCCTCTCTCGTTGCAGAGCACAGGCTCTGGACATGCAGGCTCAGTGGCCATGGCTCACGGGCCTACCCGCTCCGCGGCATGTGGGAGCTTCCCGGACCGGGGCACGAACCTGTGTCCCCTGCATTGGCAGGTGGACTCTCGACCACTGCGCCACCAGGGAAGCCCCCTGGTTATATTCTTTATGCTGTACAATATATCTTTGTAGCTTACTTAAGCTATACATAGTTTGTAAGAAATATAAAATTATTAAACCAAAAGTTAAATCTTGCCACTGTGAAAATTGAAATTCTAATCAGACTTTTTATTAGCCCAATGTTTATGAGAGTTTAAATGACTATTGCAAGAATTAATATTTTTTTTAGGCAGAGAAAATCCTGAAAGAGCAAGAGCGGCTGGCCTACATAAACCCTGACCTGGCCTTGGAGGAAAAGAACAAAGGCAATGAATGTTTTCAGAAAGGTACCTACAGCTCAGTTGATGGAACTTTTGGATAAGAGCAGTGTAGATGTTGCTTTCTGTGCCTCGGCTGACTGTGGGGTAGATGCGCTCTGGTGGTGTGCTTTATTTTATTTTTTGTTTGTCTTTTCCATGTTCAGGGGACTATCCCCAGGCCATGAAGCATTATACAGAAGCCATCAAACGGAACCCAAAAGATGCCAAATTGTACAGCAATCGAGCTGCCTGCTACACCAAACTTCTGGAGTTCCAGCTGGCACTCAAGGTGAGGCTCTGGGAATGCGGAGCAGCCGTTAATGTAACCTGTGCATGAGGAATATGTTTTCCTCTTTTCATGTTTTCATCAGCGTCAGCTTGATGTTCTTATTTTGATCATAGATTCAAGGTGGTGATGCACATGGGAAATTTGTAAAAATACAGGGCCTGTGTCTACCCTGTCCTGGCCTGTGGATTTATTCGTGGTTGGGAGTATTTGGGAAAGTAGATCCTTTTCCCTCCCCTTTGTCCTTCCTTACATTTTTTGTTGTTTACCTTTTTAACATTTTAAGTGTATGGTTGAGTCGCATCAAGTACATCCACATTGTTGTGCAGCCATCACCAACATCCAATCCCAGAACTTTTTCATCTTCCCAAATGGAAATGGCATTTTCTAAACACTAACGCCCCAGCCCCCTCTCCCAACCCCTGGCAACCACTGTTGTATTTTCTGTCTCTGAATTTGATCGCTCTAGGGACTTCCTGTAAGTGGAATCATACAATATTGGACCTTTTGTGTCTAGCTTACGTCACTTAGCATAACGTCTTCAAGGTTCACGTTGTACCATGTGTCGCACTTCGTTTTTCGTGGCTGAATAATATTCCATTGGGTAGACCACATTTTGTTCATCCATCCATGGACATTTGGTTGTTTCCACTTTTTGGCTATTCTGGACAATGCTGCTGTGAACATGGGTGTACAGATAACTGTTTGAGTCCCTGGTTTCAATTCTTTCAAGTGTTTTATGCAACAGTGGAAGTACTATAGTTCTGTGTTTAATTTTTTTGAGGAACTGCCTTACTTTCCACAGCAGCTTTACCCTTCTTTTCTTCCATACTCCAGTTAGATAGACCTGCGGCTGTCAGTCACGTCAAGCATGCTCAGATATGATCGTGTTCACTGCAGGAGTTGCTCTCCATGGTGCTCTTGAGCATGAGCCGCTCTGTGCCTCTTGGCGAGTTTTAAACTCTTCTCTGGGAGATAAACCTGGACTATCTTGTGGGAACTAGACAAAATGTTATTTGTCTAGACACACCAGTACCTGAGTCCGTGATGGTTTTGTCTGATGCCACTATTTTCTCGGTCCATCTGGCCTAGAGACATCACTGCTGCTGGTGGGACTGCACAAGGGGAATGTCAAAAGCAAGTTGGTTTGCAAAGCAAAGAGTAACATTGTGAGTCACCTGAGAGGTGGAACAGGACTTTCCCAGTGTGCAAATGGGAGGAAAGAATGAGTAGAATTGCTCCCAGTCTTAGAGCTTCTTGGTTGGGCCTCCGTGCACACACGACACTGCATAGCATTCTTTTCTCCGTAATTTTATGTTTTGAAGATATTTCAGACAAAAATACACAGAATACCTATGTTTTCCACCTTTTCTTCAACCATAAGCATTGACACTTTTGGCGAACCATTTGTGAAAGGAAATGATACATTTTGGCACTTGACCTCTGAATTCGTGAGCATACATCCCCTGAAATGACTCTCCCTGTCCTGTCACAATATTATTAGCACCTAATAGCAAAACTCAGGCCGTAGTGTCATCTGCTGTGTGTCTATGTTCAGATTTCCTTAGTTGTCTAAAAATAAAGTTTTAAAGTTGTCAATATCAAGGTCCATTCGTTTCATCTGGTGATCATGTCCTCTTTAGTTTCTCAAACTAGAAGTTTCCCCACCTTTTGGTTTTTGGGGGTTTTTTTTCCCTTTTTTTTTTTTTTTTTAATCATAACATCAGCCTTTTGAATAGTCCCAGCCCCCTTACACGAGATGGTCCATGATCTGGATTTGTTATCCCTTCTAGTTCTGCTTTCCTTCCTTCTCTACTCTCCTTTTGCTGGGCCTGCTGTTAAATTACCAAGCTGCCAGGAACAACAGAAGCACTGGAGGGAGGAGGGATAAATTGGGAGACTGGGATTGACATACACACCCTACTGTGTGTAAAATAGATGAGTAATAAGGACCTGCTGTGGAGCACAGGGGGCTCCACTCGGTGCTCTGTAATGGCTTTGTGGGAAAAGAATCCAAAAAAGAGTGGATATGTGTATATATAATAACGGATCTACTTTGCTGTACACCTGTACAGCACCTGTAAATCAACCATACTCCAATAAAAAATTTTTTAAAAATAGAACAGAAGCATTAGAACAAAAGCAGAATGTTCTGTAATGGCCCTGGGTGAACAGTTAGATTTGTAATAATTCCAAGTGATCAGTCTGCCCTAGAGTAGCTCCTCTAAAGGAATGAGCCTAATTCTTTTTTGCTTTTCCTCCCTAGGACTGTGAGGAATGCATCCAGCTAGAACCGACCTTCAGTAAGTGCCTTTCTGTGCTGTTTCTCTGTCCCCTGACTGGCCAGAGGGTTGAGAGGAGAGAGCATATTCTTTGCCTGTGTGTCTTTCGGGTTTGTAACATTTAGGAGCTAGTGTCAGGCTGAGGAACAATGGTGTTCAGATGAAGAGGTGAAAGAGCAGCCTTCAGAAGTGTGTTTTAGGTGATGCCTCACCTCTCCCTTTCTGTCTGTAGTCAAGGGTTATACACGGAAAGCAGCTGCCTTGGAGGCAATGAAAGACTACACCAAAGCCATGGATGTCTACCAGAAGGCACTCGACCTGGACTCCAACTGTAAGGTGGGGCTGCTCTGGCCTTCAGTGAGCTCTCCCCTGCCTCCGTGTCTCTGATTCTTCCCTCTCGCCTGTTTCTCTGTGTGTCTGTCTTCCCCTCAGTTACCTCTGTTATCTCGGACCTGCTGCAGCAGTGAGCCAGGTAGTGCTAACACCCTCCGCTTTTGGCTTTGCCGGAATGCAGGAGGCCGCAGATGGTTACCAGCGCTGCATGATGGCCCAGTACAACCGACATGACAGCCCTGAAGATGTGAAGCGGCGGGCCATGGCCGACCCTGAGGTGCAGCAGATAATGAGTGACCCGGCCATGCGGCTCATCCTGGAACAGATGCAGAAGGACCCCCAGGCGCTCAGCGAGTGAGTCAAGTTGGGGGCAGATGGCCTTCGAGGGAAGAGGTGGACAAAAGCATTGAGAATGCACAACGTTGGCAGCAGTGTGATCTGAGTGGAATATTTATAGTGTAATTCTTACTTGGAAGGTTGGCAGTGGTGGTGAGCTGGAAGGATTTCATTTATATATGTTAGTGGCAATGGCTTAAGTGGTTAGTTGGAAAGACCAGTTTTGCTGGGAGAGTGGTCTCAGCTTAAACCCGTGTCCGTGGACTCATTTGCAGCAGGACTGGTCAGGTTCCAAACAATGGCAGAGGAGGCCCATGTGGGTCCCCCTGGGCAGTCTGCCAGGACTCCCTTACCACCTCTTGTTGGTTGGTGGTGTCCAGGGGGATTTGTGTTGGTTGGGGCTTGCTCTGCGAGCAAGTAAGAATTTTTATAGGTTGTCTCATTTCAAATAACTTTGCCTCTTGTTTGTCAGACACTTAAAGAATCCTGTGATAGCGCAGAAGATCCAGAAGTTGATGGATGTGGGTCTGATCGCAATTCGGTGATGACTTGCTCATCATGCCCCTTCCCTTCGCCCTCACGTGGAAAGAGGAGCTGGGACCGCGGCAAGCAGCACGGAGCAGAAGGGAGAGAAGGGGAAACAAGTGAACAACTTATCTATATATTTATACAGACGTACGAGGAAGATTCAGAGACTTGTACTCACGTATTCGTGCAGCCGCTGCCTCTGGGCCCTCCCAGCACACGCATGGTCTCCTTCCCCTGCCCCCAGTCGCTGTCTCAGCTGCTCTCCCATAGTTGGTTATTTTTTATTTGGGGCAGTGGGCTTGTAAGGGGAGGGGAGGGTGTTCTTCCCAACCTCAGGTCCCAACTGTCTTCACGTTGTTAACTCCACGTCCTCTTCTCCAATAAAACAAGCCAGTCAGGCGTGGTTATACATTGCTATGTCCCTGAGTAATTTATTTGCCAAAAGACTTTGAAGCAGATGTCCTGTAGGGGTCACAGCCTGGATTGGGAGAGTTGAGTGAGAACTGAGCCCTGGGAACCAGGCCCGCACGCTCTCTTCCTTCCTGAAGGGTGGGGTGGGTGTGAGCTTGGCTGGGTTCCCTGGCCTAGCAAGGTGGCCACTAGGTGGTGCTGTCGCTCAGCGAACAACTGAAAGGGGACATGGAGGCTCCTGACCCAGAGTGGCTCCAGCTCCGGAGGGTCAGATGAACTTCAGGTGATTCCCCTGCTGTCAGTTCTCCACACTCAAATCGCAAAGCCAGAAACCAGTTCGATCCAGAGAACAGTGGGTCCCACTCAAGAATTGAAAACAATTTCTATTGCAAGAGACACTTCAGACCTCCTTTTTGGAAAGGTCAAATCTGTCAGCTGCTGTAGTTTAATTTTAGTTCTTAACTCACTACTCTCAGCTGAGTTCAAAGTATGTTTTTTTTTTTTTTTTTTTTTTCCTCGGTACGCGGGCCTCTCACCGTTGTGGCCTCTCCCGTTGCGGAGCACAGGCTCCGGACGCGCAGGCTCAGCGGCCATGGCTCATGGGCCCAGCCGCTCCGCGGCATGTGGGATCTTGCCGGACCAGGGCACGAACCCGTGTCCCCTGCATCAGCAGGCGGACTCTCAACCACTGCGCCACCAGGGAAGCCCCAAAGTATGTTTTAATTACACTTTTCCACAGTTGACACAAACTTTCTAAAAACCCTCTACTTGGACTGGGGTGGCTTCTGGGGCTGGACTAAAACTTCATTTGTTCCAGGAGTGCAGCTTTTGGGCTAGGAAGCTGCTGAGGCCAGCAGCTGGCTGCACTTCCTGCTGCCTTGGCTTTGCATAAGCTGGCCTTCCCCTGGGAATGCCCAGCAGGCCTCCCCCGTCTGGGTGGCGCAGTCCACAGGGATTCTGCTGCGCCTTTGGCGCTACTGTCTCTTCAGGCTCTGTTCCCTCCATCCCCAAACTGATTGTCTAGAAAGGCTGGATTTCTGCTGGGAGCCAGTGACTATAAGACCTTGCTTTCCCAAAGCTTACATCCTGTTGCAGGTGATAGGAAGACGCTGGGCCACCAGGGGCCCTCTGAGTCACATTTGCCTAGGGACATGACAGGAGTGAGGCTCGTGGGTACTGGCCCCAGAGGGGAGTGATGCAGGTGGAGGGACAGTAGAGGTGGCAAGTCTGAAGTCCTGAAACCTGAAGGCGTCGAGGAGGCATGTGAAACATCAGAGGCCAATTTCTGTTCAGCTGTTCCCCTGGGCAGTTCTAAGGTTGACAAGTTTGGAAAAGAGTCCCTTAACTGGGGACAGGAAAGACATAAGAAAGTCGTTCCCCTCAGGGCCTTTAAGGATCTACTTTGTGGTGATAAAGGACATTCGGGGCTTGAGCTGACTTGACCTGCCAGGTCCCTAAATAACCCAGATCCAACCCTTTGAACTCCATGGCTCTCCCTCTCTGCAGCTGAGTGATGCTTACAGCCCAAGGACCTCCACCTCATGACAGGTTGGAGATGAGAGATGGCTCCGACAAGGGAGCACAAATAGGTGGCTTCTCTAGTTTGAATCGAGCTTCCCTTCAAATGACGGGACCCTTTGTGTGGTCTTGGGTCCACAAGCCCCACTTGCTTCCTGTGCTCACTGGGGGCAAAGGCAGGGCCCCACTGGAACCCCTGCCGCACCACCACCACGGTGCTGGCCGTTGCTTCCTGCCCCCAGTGCCAGCACGCCCTGGGGAGGGGCCAGGCCCGCCCTGCTCTGATAAGGCGCAAGGGCTGCCCTCTGAAGGAAGCTCCACGGAGAGAGAGGAGGAGGAAGCACGCAGTGGTCTGCAGGTGTGCGGGCTGCAGCTAGGAGTGGCTGACGCTCCGACCCCCACCTCCAGCCCCAAGCCCTTGCAGGGAAGGTAAGCCAGCCGGTGGCTGAAGACCAAGGACCCTTCTCTTCCTCGCCCTCCGGCAGCCCCTCTGCCCAGCATGCCTCTCTCCATGTGGCAGTCTGGACTTTCCACTGCCCTAGAGAGGCTTCGGCTGGTTTGGGATGATGGAGCTGACCTTTGGGCCTGACTGGAACTATTTTCTGACCTGGGCTCACAACCATTTCTAGGGTGGGCAGCTGCCAGTGTGGGCTTGGGCTGGGCCGTGGGCTGAGCAAGCTGACGGAGGTTGTGCTCAGCTCTGGCATCGAGCTGAGCTGGGTGATGTTGAGTGAGGCCCTTCTTATTCTTACCGGGCCTCATCTTCCCGTCTGCAAGAAGGGAGAGGGCTGGGCAACATAGACTCTGAAGGTCCCTTCAGCCCAGTCATCTGTGATGGAGAAAGGGTCTGAGGTTCGCCTGCAACAACTCAGCTCCCAGCGTCTTGCTGCTGCCGTGGCATTCTGGCTTACGGGCTTGCTCTCTGGGCCCCCGCCTGTCCCGGGCACCACAGGCAGCCTACCAGGCCCCAGCTGCCCACCCTGCCTCCTTCCCACCCTCTCCCCAGAGTTGCCGCAGCCATGGCGGGGATGAAGACAGCCACCGGGGACTACATCGACTCGTCCTGGGAGCTGCGGGTGTTTGTAGGAGAGGAGGACCCCGAGGCCGAGTCGGTCACCCTCCGGGTCACAGGGGAGTCACACATCGGTGGGGTGCTCCTGAAGATCGTGGAGGAGATCAGTGAGTGCCCACCGCCCCCATTGCCCACGGGGTCCCCTGGCACTTCCGGGCCAGGCCTGCTGCGTGGCCCTCGATAATGGAGTCACAGTGACTCAGGCACCAGCTTAATCATTTGGTTCCAAAAAAGACATTTCCCCAACTTAACTTCCCCTCCCTCCCCCTGTCTTTCCTCCCTTCCTCCCGCTCCAACGGGTTCCACTAAGACCCCGAGGAGCAGACCCGGCCACGGTCCTCCGTTCACCCACTTCTGGGGCAGGCGAGGCCTTGCCTGGGCTGAGGCAGAGATCCCATTCTGGGGGTCGAGAGGAGCCCAGAGGGGGCTCCTGCTGACTTGGGGACGGGCTCCCACACCCTCTCCCCGGGCAGGCGGAAGCCCTCAGCAGGCTGGTGACAGGCCCAGCCTGGGTGAGAAGGCCCTGCCCCCACAGGAAGTTACAGTACAGCCGCCTCTGGTATCAGCCCTGGAGGGGAGCAGGGCCACTGACGCGGGGGCTTCTCATCGCCTTTCCCTGCTGGGGGTGCGGGCTGCCCCTTCCTGGGAGGGCGGCGGGCCCGCTCTGATAGCCAGAGCCGGAAGGCAGGCCCGTGATAGTGCCAGCCAGCCTGGGTCCTGGGTCCCCCGGGGGTGGGGGTGAGTGGGTGGCCTGGGAGGGAGGTCAGTGGCTTGTGGACAGTACGGGGCCTCAGGGCAGCCTGGCCACAGGGCTGAGGTGGTGAGGGAAGCCTCCAGAAGGCAGGGCCCAAGGAGGTTGTGAAAGCAGAAGTGGAGAGTAGAGGGTCCCGCAGGAGACCGGGTGTCAGACAGAGACTCAGGCAGGCTTGGCCAAGCAGGGCGGAGAGGGTGAAGACCAGGTGCTCCAGGAGAAGAGCCGGTTGGCCCCAGGGCATGGCCCACAGCAAAGCGCGAGGCCTGAACAAGGGGCCAGCCGGACCCACTCCTCCACCCGCTGCGGGGCTCCCGGGGTCAAGCCCCTCCAGCTCCTGTCCCCAGCCCCAAGCATACTGTTGTGCCCACCCCCCAGCTCCCACTCACTCCTTAGCACATCAGAGGTCTACTGATGGCCGTGCTGGCTGGGCCAGCCCCTGATCTGGAGCGCAGCCGGGCAGGTGGGACCCACCCTTTAGCTGCCAGCACAGGGCTGAGTGTTAGCTGCCGCACAGGGGAGGCCAGCACAGGGGCTGCACCTAGCCCGGGACAGTGTGAATCCTGAGAGGGGGCCACAGCAGGGAGGAACAAGGCGACATGCTGGGGCGTGGGGGCGTGCGGTGCTGAATTGGAGCCTCTAGGCTGGGGAGGACTCCTGGAGTATGACAAGAAACAAGCCTGGGGTGAATGCCATAAGGCGTTTTGGACTCCATCCCGGAGGTGGAGGGCAGCTGCGCCGAAGGGTTTCCAATGGGAGGCTCTCAGGCTAAGGCAGGCCCCTTGGGTCGGGTGAGGATGGACAGGAGGTGAGTTTGGAGGAGGGCTGGCATTGGTAAAATGTGGTGGCTACAAGTGAAAGGGAGGAAGCTCCGGCCTGGCAGGAGAGCCGTGGTCACCCAGCCCCCAGGGAGCTGATGAGGGGAGGGGGCACCTCTGTCCAGTGTCAGGCAGAGCGAGGTGAAGTGGAGCACCTTGAGGGCTGGGACTAGGAGTCACTGCATTTATAGTCCCAGAGCCGGGCATATGGGCTGGTGAACAAAGGTTTCTGGAATGATCGAAGCCAGTGGACGTGCCCCTTAGCCAGTGGCTTGTGGGTTTCTGGCCTGGGGCTCACAGCAGGAAGATGAAGCCGTAGACTAGATGAGACCCCGGGAAGAGGCCGTGGCTAAGGAGGGAGAAGAGGGTCCTCGGACTGAACCAACGGGGAAGCACGGGGGCAGGCCAGGAGAGGGGGGCCAACGGGACAGAACCAGAGCAAAGGGTCAGGAGGAGGCGGGGAGTGGGCACCACAAAACCAAGAACAGAGTGAAGGCACAGGGGGTGACTTCAGGGCAGGGGGAAGAGGGAGGGGGGTGGGGCGGAGCACGGGACCGCTCCCCGGGAAGGGCTTGGACGCTAGTGGGCTCTGCTCTTCCACTGTGCTCATCTGGCACCAGTTCAGGCTCCTGAAGGGAAGATGGAGAGGAGAGGAGAACACGTGTCCTTCACCAGCCGCATGACCTCGAAGTGCTTGCATTTCTATCCGAAGGCCCACGCGCTGTGTTGATGCGGCCGCACGCCTGTGTCACAGACACCATGCACTCGCCACGTGGCGGCAGGCACTGCTCAGTGTCCATTGCTGCTCACATCTCAGGAACTAGAAAACGGAGGCCCAGAGAGGTTCAGGTCTTGGCCAAGGTCACAGAGCTAGTAACCACTAGATATTTATGGAGTGCCTGCTGCTGCGTGCCCGGCACAACCCCAGGCCCTTCAGTTGCCTCTGGCTCCCGGGAATGCCAGAGAGAAGCCATGAAGCCAGGAACTGCAGGAGGACACAGGAGGTGCTGTACGGGGGAGCCCAGTGCACTGGAGTGTGTGAGATGGGAGCTCTAAGATTCTGGGTTGGGGGTTCCCCTGGGAAGTGACTCCCCTCGGTAGCAACTGAGCCCAGGGGACAACCAGGGTTAGCCGGCAAAGAGCCGTTCTGCCATGACCTCAGTCCTAGCCCCCAAGCCAACCCCGCCTGGCCCGGCCCCTGGCCTGGGCAGCGGAGGGACGGTCACCACCTCTGAATTCCAGGCTTGTGCTCAGCACTGGGGGCAGGGCCCTCCAAGGCTGACGTGGCCCCCCTTGCCTGTGGCCTCACAGAGCGGAAGCAGGACTGGTCAGACCATGCCATTTGGTGGGAACAGAAAAGACAATGGCTGCTGCAGACCCACTGGACCCTGGACAAATACGGGATCCTGGCGGACGCCCGCCTCTTCTTTGGGCCCCAGCACCGGCCTGTCATCCTGCGGCTGCCCAATCGCCGTGCCCTGCGCCTCCGAGCCAGCTTCTCGCAGCCCCTCTTCCAGGCTGTGGCTGCCATCTGCCGGCTCCTCAGTGAGTCCCCGGCTGGTCCCCACTCTGCCCCCTGCAAGGGTGCTGCCAGGGGGCACGTTCCCTCCCTTTCCAGGCCCAGCTGTTGTCACCTCGACCTTGCTGAGCTGTTCCCCATCCGGCTCGTGGGGCTGTGCCCTGCCCCGAACTGCCCATGGGTGGGGTGGGAGGTCACAGGGCAGGACCCCAGCCCCTGCTGAGACCCCTGCTCCTCTCAGGCATCCGGCGCCCTGAGGAGATGTCTCTGCTCCGGGCTCCTGAGAAGAAGGAGAAGAAGAAGAAGGAGAAGGAGCCGGAGGAGGAGGTGTATGACTTGACCAAGGTCGTCCTGGCCGGGGGTGAGTGCAGGCGGGGCAGCCCAGGGGCGGCCACAAGGGCAGGCCCCGGAGGCCTGGGGTCGGGGCCGGGCCTGGTTGACCGTGACCCGCACTCCAGGCGTGGCACCTGTGTCGTTCCGGGGGATGCCAGCCCACTTCTCAGACAGTGCCCAGACCGAGGCCTGTTACCACATGCTGAGCCGGCCGATCTCACCGCCAGACCCCCTGCTGCTGCAGCGCCTGCCCCGGCCCAGCTCCCTGCTGGACAAGACCCAGCTCCACAGCAGGTGCCTCGCCTGCCCAGTCTTCACCTGCCCTTGTGCCTGAGCCCCTGCTCCCAGAGCCCACACCCTCCCCTGTGTCCTGCTCGTCCCAAACCCACGCCTGTGCCCAGGCCTTTCAGCCCCTGCCCAGCCCACCCCGCTGCCCCCGGCTCAGCCCTGACCCGGCCTCTGCCTACGCTGCCGCCCAGGTGGCTGGACTCGTCGCGGTGTCTCATGCAGCAGGGTGTCAAGGCAGGGGACATGCTCTGGCTGCGCTTCAAGTACTACAGCTTCTTCGACCTGGATCCCAAGGTGGGTTGGGTCAGGGAGAAGGAGTGTCTGGATCAGTGGGACACAGGGACCTTGCATCGGGGGTCTGGGCTCTAGGAATGTTAGACACTTGTAGGGGTCTGTCCATCTGTCCATTTGTCTATCCACACCCGTTTATTAACTCCACCGACATGGTGCTGGGCCCCGGTTGATGGCAAGACCTGTTTCTCAAGGACCGTCAGGGAGATAATGACCACAGCTCAGTGTAGACGGTTGTAGGTGCCCCTGGGAAGGCTGCTCAGGTGGGAGGCACCGACACCTGCACTCAGGGAAGGCTTCCTGGAGGCGGTGGCACTGGGACCTGCAGGGACTAGGGGCAGGTGAAAGACGAGGCTTTGCGGACAGGCACCTGTGTGCCTCTCTCCCTTCCTGCCTGCCGTCCCCACCGGCAACCAACAGACTCCATCTGGAAAACCTCCAGGTTCTCCCTCTACCTGTGGCCCCACTTCTCTGCACCCCCTTCACTGCAAAACTGCTAAGCGCCATTGTCTCTAGAACCCTGGGGTCCAGTGACTTTGTTCCCCGGAAGTCTTTCCTGTGGGTGCCCCTCGACTCCCTCTCTCTCCTCAGCCAACTCTATCCTAGAGTCTTCTATCCTGGAGTCCCTGTCCTGCTGAGGTGACCATGCCTTCCATGCCATCTGTCCCCTACTCACTTCCCGTCGACTTCTTTTTTTTTTTTTTGGCTGTGCCACGCGGCATACAAGATCAAACCTGCACCCGCTGCGGTGGAAGTGTGAAGTCTTAACCACTGGATGGCCAGGGAAGTTCGCCATCCACTTCTTACTTGGCCACTTGGGATCCCCACGCACACAGGGGTCTGCAGCTGCCCTGCCCGGTTTCCTCAGCCCTTCCTCCTGTCTCCACAGCCTCTGGGAGTTGTGGGCTCCAGGGCTCCATCCCCAGCCTCCTTCTCTCTACCCTTTCTCCCAGGAAGCTCCAGCCTCCTGGATTTAAGGATCATCTCTGTGCTCTTTATAGATTTACCACCTCCAGCCCAGACCTCTCTCCCCTGAGCTCTAGACTCTCATGTCCAACTGGCTGTCTCTGCTCTGGCACCTAACAGGCATCTCAGCTTCTGCCTGAAACAGAACTGTTTTTGTTTTTTTGAAAGTAGCCTTCCACTAGGATAAGCCTACTTGTTTTGGACATAGTAACCTTTTAAAGTTATTTATTTATTCATTTGTTTATTTATTTATTTGCTGCATTTGGTCTTCGTTTTTGCGCGCAGGCTTTTCTCTAGTTGGGGCGAGCGGGGCTACTCTTTGTTGCGGTGTTCAGGCTTCTCATTGCAGTGGCTTCTCAAAGCACAGGTTCTAGGCTCGCGGGCTTCAGCAGTTGCAGCACACAGGCTCAGTAGTTGCGGTGCACGGGCTCAGTAGTTGTGGCGCGTGGGCTCAGTAGCTGTGGCACGTGGGCTCAGTAGTTGTGGCTCGACGGGCTCTAGAGCACAGGCTCAGTAGTTGTGGCGCACGGGCTTAGTTGCTCGGCGGCATGTGGGATCTTCCTGGACCAGGGATCGAAGCCGTGTCCCCCGCATTGGCAGGTGCATTCTTAACCACTGCGCCACCAGGGAAGTCCTGAAACAAAACTCTTGATTCCAAGTCTGCCCAGCACATCCTCCCACCGTGGAACATGGCAAAATCCCCGCACTTACGCTATTCTGGGTCTTTCCCTTTCCCTCTCATCTCATCCCTCATTGTGTCCTGTTGATCCTTCCTTGAACTAAACATCCCAAACCACGCGTTCCTCTCTGTCCCTTCATCTGTGCAGCGTCAGGCTCTCTCGTGTGGGCTGCTGCAGCCCCTCCTAATGGGCCTCTCTCCGCCTTTGGCCTCCCCAACCTCCACACAGCATCTGGAATGAACGTTTCCAGGTGCATTAGGTCCTGTCAATCCTGCTTACAAGGCTCCTGTGGGTGCCTGTGGCCCAGGACCATATGCTGATCTGGCCCTGGCGCTGCCCTCTCCCTCCCACCCGTCCAGCCCCCCTTTCCTCTCCTTCCACATCCGTGCTCCTTCCTCTCCTCCAGGCTGTTGTGCCCTTTTCCCGCCTTCCCTGCTTTCTTTTGTTTGTTGGGTTTTGGGGTTTTTTTTGCGGTACGCGGGCCTCTCACTGCTGTGGCCTCTCCCGTTGCGGAGCACAGGCTCCAGACGCGCAGGCTCAGCGGCCATGGCTCACGGGCCCAGCCGCTCCGCGGCACGTGGGATCCTCCCGGACCGGGGCACGAACCCATGTCCCCTGCATCGGCAGGCGGACTCTCAACCACTGCGCCACCTCAACCACTGTGCCACCAGGGAAGCCCTGTTTGTTGGTTTTTATTGAAGTATAGTTGATGAACAATATGATCTAAGTTACAGGTATACCGTAGAATGATTCACAGTTTTTAAAGGTTATACTCCATTTATAGTTATCATAGAATATTGGCTATGTTCCCTGTGTTGTACAATATTCCCTGCCTTCTTTTTATTTTTAAAATTTTTTAATTATTATTATTTTTTTTTGGCTGCACTGCGCGGCTTGCGGGATCCCCCACCAGGGATCAAACCTGGGTCCCTGGCAGTGAAAACACCGAGTCCTACACCACTGGACCTCCAGGGAATTCCCATCCCTGCCTTCTTTTGGACTGAGTAGTTTTCATGATTCCATTTATCTCCTTTATAAGAGTGTATTATCTATGCTGCTTTTTTTTTCTTTTTTTGGCAGTTGCTTTAGGGGTTATAATTACCATCCAGTGAAACACCGCTTCACTACAGTGTAAGAACCTTACAGTGGGATCCCCTCTTCCCCTCCCAGCCTCTGTGCTCTTGTTATCACACACTCCCCTTCTACATGCGTGAAAGCCCACGATACATTGTCATCCTTGTTGCTGTTATTCTTTTTTTTTTTTTTTTTTGCGGTACGTGGGCCTCTCACTACTGTGGCCTCTCCTGTTGCGGAGCACAGGCTCCAGACGCGCAGGCTCAGCGGCCATGGCTCACAGGCCCAGCTGCTCCGCGGCATGTGGGATCTTCCCGGACCGGGGCACGAACCTGTGTCCCCTGCATCGGCAGGCAGACTCTCAACCACTGTGCCACCATGGAAGCCCTTGCCTTTGGTTTTGAAAGATATTATTTGTTGTAGAGTTCTTGGTTGACATTTTTTTTCCTTAAAAATTCTGCCTCAGTCTTGTGGCTTGTCTCTCTTTGTTTAAATGTATGAAATGCACGTTTTTTTCTGACTGCTTTTATGATTTTATCTTTATCACTGGTTTTAAACAATCTGATGATCACGTGCCTTGGTTCGCTTCAGGTTTCTCATGCTGGGGTCCATTAAGCCTCCTCAATCTGAGTTTATAGTTTTCATCAACTTCGGAAAAATTTTGGCCTTTATTTTTTCAGATATATTTTCTGCTCCCCCCTATTTTATGGGATTCTGGTCACATGACTATTAGACTGCTTAAAATCATCCCACAGCTCACTGATGCTCTGTTCAGTTTTTTTTTTCCCCCAGTCTTATTTTTCTGTGTTTCATTTTGGATAGTTCTAACGTTCTGTCCTCAAGTTTACTAATCTTTTCTTCTCCCGTGTCTAATATGTCATTAATACCCTGCCTAGAAGTTCAATTTTGACATCTTTTTAATATTTTCCATCTCTCCTTAACATGCTCATGCTTTTCTCTACCTTCTTGAACATACAGGATATATTTAAAATATTTTTTTTTAGTGTTTTTGTCTACTAATTCTATTATCTGTGTCATTTCTGGATTTACTTTCATTGACTATTTATCTCCTAATTATGAATTGTATTTTTCTGCTTGTTCTCATGCCTGGAAATTTTTGGAAAATTTTTATTTGATGCCAGACACTACAAATCTTATGTTCTTGGGTCCTGGATTTTTTTTTTTTTTTTTTTTTTTTGGTAGTGCTTTAAATATCTTTAAACCTTGTTTGGGGATGAAGTTAAGACACTTGGAAACAGTTTGCTCCTTCTAAGGTTTGCTTTGAACATGAACTAATCATTATAATTTATAATAATTAAATAATAATTAATTAGATCAGAAAAAAGCATCTTTTAATCTAGGACTAATTTACCCCATTATTGTGGCAAGAGCCTTCTGAGTATTTTTTTTTTTTTTTTTTTTTTGCCACACGGCTTGTGGGATCTTAGTTCCCTGACCAGGGATTGAACCTCGGCCCTTGGCAGTGGTCACCACTGGACCACCAGGGAATTCATGTGTTCTGAGTATTCTGATGTTATATATATGATGAGGCTTCTCTAATCTGTGTTGGGAATATGAACTATTCCCACCTCATGTGAGCTCTGGTAAGTGTTCCACCTGCTCCTTTTAGTGTTTCTTTCTAGCCTTGAGTTATTTCCTTATACACATGTGCTGATCAATACCCAGCTAATGACTAAAGAGGAGCCCTCTGCTGATTTCCATCCAGAGTTTTCTCTCTGTGCAGCTCTCTCCTCTGCAACACTCTGTCCCTTGAATTCTAGCTGCCTTGGACTCCCCAGATTCTCAACTGCACCTGCTCACCTCAGGGAATATGCTGGGCTCCGTTTGGGGTCCTCCTCTTGGCTACAGCAGGCACACTTGCTCCAGGCAGCAAGCTGGGGCAACCTCACCATTCACTTGTTTCCCTTCTCTCAGGGATCCCTGTTCTGTGTGGTTTGTTGTCCAGTATCTAAAATCCATTTGGTCTTTGTCATTTTCTTTGTTTTAATTAAATTTTAGGGAATTCCCTGGAGGTCCAGTGGTTAGGGCTCTGTGCTCTCACTGCTGAGGGCCCAGGATCAATCCCTGGTTGGTGAACTAAGATCCCACAAGCTATGCGGCCAAAAGAAAAAAAAAGCTTAAATTTTATTTTTTTATTTTATTTTTTTCCGTACGCGGGCCTCTCACTGTTGTGGCCTCTCCCGTTGCGGAGCACAGGCTCCGGATGCGCAGGCTCAGCGGCCATGGCTCACGGGCCCAGCCGCTCCGCGGCATATGGGATCCTCCCAGACCGGGGCACGAACCCGTATCCCCTGCATCGGCAGGCGGACTCTCAACCACTGCGCCACCAGGGAGGCCCTTAAATTTTATTTTTAATCAAAGTAACATATGGTGGCTTAAAGAGTTGAATAGTCCTAATAGTAATAACAAGAATTAAAAAAAAAAAAAAACAGTTCCTTGCCCCACCTCTCTTTATCCCAGATTTCTGATCCCGAGAGACTATAGGTTTTGACTCTGTAGTTTTTTATTCTAGTGTTTACATCTATATGACAAGCTTATATATGTCTATTCCCTTGACTTTTTCATTTCATGCATAATCTATTCACTTTGTATGAAAGGTGAAGATTTATCTGTCTTATATCCTCCCTCCTTCCCCCACAACACACGCATCTCTTTGCATCTTTCCAGCTGACCTGTGTTGTAGCTTTTGGTTAAAACAACATGAGTGTGGCTGTAAATAGTAACACATATAAATAACGTTCTTAGCTAAGCCACAGAGTAACTATACTTCCTTTCTTGGTTTATTTCTTTTCTATTAATTGTCTGTCTGTGTACAATTAGAAGAGAGACCCCAAAAGGCTATCTGTACACTCTCTGTGAGTCTGTGGCTTGCCATGGGGCATCTTCAGAGTGATGAGGTGGGATGTTCCATAACCAAGCCCCTCCAACATTGCAACCTAAGGACAATGCCCCTTTCAAAATGATCGATCACTTTAGGATATCAGTCAGTGTTATTTCCTGGTCAGGACCATGGATGGTAGTATCTAGACCCACTGCTTAACTGTTGTCCTTGAACTTCCCTTCACTACTTCCTGGGAAGTCCTATATTGGATTTCTTGATTCCTGGATCTCTTGTGTTCCTTTTTCTTGACTGACTCCCTCATCTTGATGGAGCATATATTTCAATAGCTTCCCCTAAAATGGTGAAATAATAATAGCTTCCCCTAAGTGGTTTGAAATCCTGCGTGTTTGAGAAGGTCGCTGTTCTACCCTCACTTGCATGAGAATTGGGCTAGGTACAGAATTCTAGGTTTGAAACATTTTCCTGCCAAATTTTGAAGCCGCCTTCCCATTGTCCTCTAGTTTCCAGTGTTGCTGTTGGGGAGTCCAATGCCATTTTTTATTTTCAATCCTTCCATGTGTGACCCTTTTAATTTTTCTTGAAAGGGGAGGGGAGGCCCCAGAAGCTTTTAAGAATCTTCTTGGGAGTTGCCTGGTGGTCTAGTGGTTAGGATTCAGCACTTTCACTGCCGTGGCCTGGGTTCAATCCCTGGTACGGGAACTGAGATCCTGCGAGCCATGCAACGTGACCAAACAAAAACAAAAGCAAAAACACAAAAGAATCTTCTCCTTATCACTTGGTGTTTAAAAATCTCTCAATAGTATGTCCTCCTATGAATCTTTCTTCATTGATTGTCCTGCACACTTGCTGAGCCCTTTCAAATCAGGGTCCTCCAGTTCTAGAAGAATGTTCTATACAATCTCTTTAATAATTTACTTCCCTCTATTTTTCTGCTTTTTTTTTTCCTGGAACTTAGTAGATGTTAGACCTTCTAGATTAATTTTTAAAAGAAAAAAATTAGACATTTATATTTTCCTTCTTTTTTTTATGCTTGTTGTCTTTTTGTTCTACTTTCTGGAAAGTTCCTTGACTTATCTTCCAAATGAGCTATTGAATTTTTAATTTCTGCAACTGTCTTTTTAAATTGTAAGAGCTCTTATTTTCTGACTGTTCCTTTCTGAAGTGTTTTTTGCTTTGTTTTTTAGTGTAACATACATTTAGAAATATTCATAAATGTAAACCAACGGAACTTTACCAGCCTTTAGAAGCCAAGCAGTATTTCCCACAGGGGGAACCATTAATGTTACTGCTAACACCATAGATTAGTTTTGCCTGTATTTGAAATTTACATAAATGAAATCACGCAGTCTATACTCTGTTGTGTCTGGCTTTTTTCACTCAGCATTATGCTTGTATAAGTCATCCATGTTCATATAGTGGTAGCATATTTCTCACTGGTGTGTAATATTCTATGCTGTCAATGTACCACAACTAATTTTCCATTCTACTGTTGATGAACATCATGCAATTTTCAGTTTGGGCTATTATGAATAGAGATACTGTGAACATTCCAGCATATGTTTTTCGTGAATATATGTACACGTTTCTATAAGGTATGTACCCAGAGGTGGAATTGCTGGGTTGTGGGGCAGGCATTGGTTTATGTGTAGTAGATAACTACACACTCATACACCCCACCAGCAGTGTATGAGTTTCAGTTGTTCCACAACTTCACCAGCAGGTATTTCCTACCTTTTCCATTTTAGCCATTCTGGTAGGTGTATAATAGTATCTCACATGGTATTTTGTTTGTTTCTTCAAGCAGCTTTACTGAGCTATAACTTACATACCATAAAAATTGCCCACTGTAAGCAGTTTATTTTTAGTAAAGTTATATAATTGTGCAACCACAATCCAGTTTTAGAACATTTCCATCACCCCAGAAAGTTTTCTAGTACCCATTTGCAGTCATTCCTCATCCCGCACCCAATCCCAGGCAACCAATGTTGTGCTTTTTTTTTTTTTTTTTTTTTTTTTTTTTTGCGGTATGTGGGCCTCTCACTGTTGTGGCCTCTCCCATTGTGGAGCACAGGCTCCGGACGCGCAGGCTCAGTGACCATGGCTCACGGGCCCAGCTGCTCCACGGCATGTGGGATCTTCCCGGACCGGGGCACGAACCCGTGTCTCCTGCATCGGCAGGCGGACTCTCAACCACTGCGCCACCAGGGAAGCCCAATGTTGTGCTTTTTTAAAAAAATTTATTTATTTGTTTGTTTTTATTTTGGCTGCATTGGGTCTTCATTGCTGCGTGAAGGCTTTCTCTAGTTTCAGTGAGCGGGGGCTACTCTTCGTTGCAGTGCGCTTGCACTAGGTGCCCGGGCTTCAGTAGTTGTGGCACACAGGCTCAGTAATTGTGGCTTGCGGGCTCTACAGCATGCAGGCTTCAGTAGTTGTGGCATGTGGGCTCAGTAGTTGTGGCTCACAGGCTCTAGAGTGCAGGCTCAGTAGTTGTGGCACACGGGCTTAGTTGCTCCGCAGTATGTGAGATCTTCCCAGACCAGGGCTCGAACCCGTGTCCCCTGCATTGGCAGGTGGATTCTTAAACATTGCGCCACCAGGGAAGCCCTGATGTACTTTTTATGTGGCTTTAATTTACATTTCCCCGATGACTAATCAAGTTGACAACTTTTTCATATGGCTATTAGCCATTTGGATATCCTCTTTTGTGAAGTTTCTTTCCAAAAGTTTTGCCAGTTTTTATATTGAGTTGCTTGTCTTTTTCATAGTGCTTTGTAGGAGTTCTTTATATATTCTGTACATGAGTACTTTGACAGATAAATATATTGTGAATATATTTTCCCACTCTGTGCTTTGCCTTTTCATTCTCTTAGTGGTTTATTTTGCTAAGCAGAAGCTCCTAATTTTAATATAATCTGAGTCGTATTTTTTCTTTTATGATTAATATTTTTTGCACCCTGTTTAAGAAATCTTTTATTCTAAGATCACACAGATATAGGCCTATTTTTCTCCAAAGACTTTATTGTTTTAACTTTGATATTTAGATCTTTGACCCAAATGGAATTGATATTTGTATGTAGTGTGAGGTAGGGATACAAAAACTTTTTTTTTTTTTTTGCGGTACGCGGCCCTCTCACTGTTGTGACCTCTCCCGTTGCGGAACACAGGCTCCGGACGCGCAGGCTCAGCGGCCATGGCTCACGGGCTCAGCCGCTCCGCGGCATGTGGGATCTTCCCGGACCAGGGCGCGAACCCGTGTCCCCTGCATCGGCAGCCAGACTCTCAACCACTGCGCCACCAGGGAAGCCCCAAAAACTTTTTTAATTTTTAAATTAAAAAAAATTTTTACCATATGGGTATCCAATTGACCCAGGTCCATTTACTGAAAAGAGCATCATTTCCCCAGTGATGGCAAGATCACCTTTGTCTTAAGTCAGGTGAACATACATGTGTGGGTCTCTCTCTGTCTCTCTTTGATTACATTGATCAATTTGTCTCTCTTTGTGAATGCCATGCTGTCTTAATTACTATAACTTTATAATCACGTTCCTTTTATTTATTTATATTTTATTTTTATAAAAAACTTATTGGGCTTCCCTGGTGGTGCAGTGGTTGAGAGTCCGTCTGCCAATGCAGGGCACACGGGTTCGTGCCCCAGTCCGGGAAGATCCCACATGCCACGGAGCGGCTGGGCCCGTGAGCCATGGCCGCTGAGCCTGCGCGTCCGGAGCCTGTGCTCCGCAACGGAGAGGCCACAACAGTGAGAGGCCCGCGTACCGCAAAAAAACAAAAACAAAAACACCTTATTTATTTATTTATTTTTGGCTGCATTGAGTCTTATTATTTTTTTTAATTTTAAAATATTTATTTATTTTTGGCTGCGTTGAGTCTTTGTCACTTCACGTGGGCTTTCTCTAGTTGTGGGGAGCGGGGGCTACTCTTCGTGTGGTGCACGGGCTTCTCATTGCGGTGGCTTCTCTTGTTGCAGAGCACAGGCTCTAGGCACGTGTGCTTCAGTAGTTGTGGCTCACGGGCTCTAGAGCATAGGCTTGGTCGTTGTGGCACACAGGCTGAGTTGCTATCTTCCAGGACCAGGGCTTGAACCTGTGTCCCCTGCATTGGCAGGCAGATTTTTAACCACTGTGCCACCAGGGAAGCCCTGCATTGGGTCTTTGTTGCTGTGTGTGGGCTTTCTAAAGTTGAGGCGAGCAGGGGCTACTCTTCGTTGTGGTGCACGGGTTTCTCGTTGCGGAGGCTTCTCTTGTTGCGGAGCACAGGCTCTAGGCACGTGTGCTTCAGTAGTTGTGCCTCACGGGCTCTAGAGCGTAGGCTTGGTCGTTGTGGCACACGGGCTGAGTTGCTATCTTCCAGGACCAGGGCTTGAACCTGTGTCCCCTGCATTGGCAGGCGATTCTTAACCACTGCACCCCCAGGGCAGCTCCACCTTCCTTTTAAAAATAGCATCCTGTTCTTGTTTTATGAGTGCAGTATTATGTCTCTGTAAGGATTCTGACTGGTGTTTGAAGTTTTTTCTGCTCCCTACATTGTCTTTATTTCCTCCAAGCTCTTTTTTTCCCATCTGACTATAGTTCATGGGTCTCTCTTGTTCATTCCAGCAGCTTTCCTAAAATGTGGGTAATCCCTGCCTGTCTTTTCATATTTAGAAGTAAGCCTCTGAGAAGCCAGTTGGAAACCCTAAGTGAATGAATAGGACTTGGCATTTTAGGCCTCCTGGGGAAGATGGGGCAGGAATGCCACTTTCTGTGGGGGTTTTCTCTTTGGCTTCTCAGCAGTGAATGCTCTGATCTCCTGACTGGGGAATAGAAGGCTCATTGCCAATGTCTTTGGTGACAAGTGGGGAAGGGCTGGGGATGTCTCACCTTTCAAAATGCCAACTTTCCCTTAATTCAGCTGTTTTCAGTACAAGGCACCCCACACCCAGATGTACCAAATGCAGGGGTACCTCTGGCTCAGCATCTCGAGAGTAAATCTCTGGTTTCTACCTGGTGCCAGCTGGCTGTCACTTGGCTGCAGGGAGTGGGGAGGGAAGTGCTCTTTTTATAGACTTTCTGTGGTCCTCATTTCAGCCCACCCTCGCCTCCCAGAGGATCCCAGACCTGAGCCTGTCCGCCATGTGAACTGGATGCCTTTGTTCAGATCTTAGTTTTTTTGCTGTTTGCTTTCTGATCTTTTTATTTTTTTTAACATCTTTATTGGAGTATAATTGCTTTACAATATTGTGTTAGTTTCTGCTGTATAACAAAGTGAATCAGCTATATGTATACATATATCCCCATATCCCGTCCCTCTTGCGTCTCCCTCCCACCCTCCCTATCTCACCCTTCTAGGTGGTCACAAAACTCATTAGTGCATTTGCCACAGAACAAGAGAGGGAAAAGGGTATGAGATCCCAGCTCTCCTTCCCTGCAACTCAGTTCCTGTCCATGTTTTTGCTTGTTCATCTTCCAAAATTTTGTTGGTATCTCTCACCAGCTGTAGTTGTCTCCCCTCTCTCTTCTTTGTCCTTTTGGGTTTATCCTTTTTATGCCTTTGCTATCAATTTTGGTGGGTTTCAGAGGGAGCGTGGGCTTGGTCTTCTGTGGGTAACTGGGATCCCCCTTTGAGTTCCTTCTCTCTGGAATGTTCTTCCTACCACTCTTCCCTTCAGAGGCTTGTCCATCCTCAGGTCTCAACGCAGCATGTCACCTCCACAGGGAAGCCTTCCGGAATGCTTCCTCCTGTGGAGTAGCCCCCCTGCCGCACCCCAGTTCCATTTTCTCTCATCACCATCAAACTTGTGGGCTTCCTGCCTGAGCACACAAGTGAGATGCCCTTTGGAAGCTACTTCCTTTATCGCTTTGGCTGTACTCTTGAATCACTTCACTTATTTACTGACTGGTTTACTCAGCCCCCGTTGTCCAGTCAGCAGCATGCAGGGCACACAGTAGACAAATACTCAATACCTGCACAAAGAGGTTTAGAGGGAAGGGGCTGCCGCTTTCCTGGGCAGATGGGGCTGGCAGGCTGGGCGGCTGGCGGGCTGGGATTGGGGTTGCGGAGCCACCAAATGAGATTGCACAGCACAGAGGGCAAGGCTGAGGCCTGAGGCTCACAGGAGCTGGCTGCAGGGGGTGCTCAGGGCAGTTAGCACCCGGCCAACCCAGCCTCCCCTCCCACCACTCCAGACAGACCCGGTGAGGCTGACCCAGCTGTACGAGCAGGCTCGGTGGGACCTGCTGCTGGAGGAGATTGACTGCACTGAGGAGGAGATGATGGTGTTTGCAGCCCTACAGGTGCCGGGCAGGCCTGGGTACCCCGGGTGGCTAGGTGCGCGCCAGGCCCAGGGCAGGGAGGGTGTGCCGGCGGGGGCCCACCTCCAGGGAAGCCCAGCTGAGGGCACAGGTGGGCTAACGGGCTGCCCGCTCAGCCGTCCCTGGTCACGTGCTTCTCCCAGTACCACATCAACAAGCTGTCCCAAAGTGGGGAGGCGGACGAACCGCCTGGCACAGACCCGGGGCTGGATGACCTGGATGCAGCCCTGAGCAACCTGGAGGTGAAGCTGGAGGGGTCGGCGCCCACGGACGTGCTGGTGAGGAGGGGCCCCAGTCAGGGGTTGGGGTCAGGGTCAAGTGCAGGGACCAGCCCCCCCCTGACTCCTCTCCTCCCCAGGACAGCCTCACCACCATCCCAGAACTCAAGGACCATCTCCGGATCTTCCGGTGAGTCTGGGCCCAGAATTGGCAGCCCTGCTGGAGGGGCCCAGTGTGGAGAGAGGACAGGAGGGAGGGAGGGGGCCTGTCACGAACCTCCCACCTCACCCTCAGGCCCCGGAAGCTGACCCTGAAGGGGTACCGCCAGCACTGGGTAGTGTTCAAGGAGACCACACTGTCCTACTACAAGAGCCAGGACGAGGCCCCCGGGGACCCCATTCAGCAGCTCAACCTCAAGGGTGAGTGAGGGCGGATTGGCTGGGAGAGGGACAAGGGCTGTGTGCTGGCCAGGTGAATGCTCTCACTTGTCTCCTCCTGGGGGCGGGGAAGGTGCCCTCTGACCTGTGGCCACTGTGCAGGACTGGCCTTCACCCGGGGCCTCTCAACAGCGCTCCCTCCCCCGGCCTAGCCCACCCCTTCTTCCTCCAGGCTGTGAAGTGGTCCCTGATGTCAACGTCTCAGGCCAGAAGTTTTGCATTAAACTCCTGGTGCCCTCCCCTGAGGGCATGAGTGAGATCTACCTGCGGTGCCAGGATGTGAGTGAGGGCTGGGCAGGGGCCAGGGCTGAGGCTGGAGTGGGGATGGGGCCAGGGCTGAGCCAGGCCAAGGGCAGGGGCCTGAGCTAGAGCCTCGCCAGCCCCTCACCTCCCTCTCCCCCCCTCCCACCCCAGGAGCAGCAGTATGCCCGCTGGATGGCCGGCTGCCGACTGGCCTCCAAGGGCCGCACCATGGCGGACAGCAGCTACTCCAGCGAGGTGCAGGCCATCCTGGCTTTCCTCAGCCTGCAGCGGACGGGCAGCGGGGGCTCGGGCAACCACCCCCAGGGCCCTGATGCCTCCGCGGAGGGCCTCAACCCCTACGGGCTTGTCGCTCCCCGCTTCCAGCGAAAGTTCAAGGCCAAGCAGGTGCCAGAGGGAGTAGGTGGCGGGAACGGCCAGAGGGTTTACCTGGCCACCCTTGCCCCTGGATGTCCACAGAGCCTTCCTCTGGAAATGCACACGCTCACTCGCTCCTTCTCCCACCTGGGTCCCTGAGACTGAGTGTGCTGGTCCCCACCCTCTAGGGGGGGTCACGGTCCAGCTGCCCACGTCCACCTCAGGGCCCGGCTCAGCTCACATTTGCTGAATGGTGAGAGGGTGCACTCGGGTGGACCCACACCGGGCACTGGCCCTGCCCCAGGCTCAGCATCCTGTCTTCCTGATGGGGACAGGCAGGGGGTCTCAGGGACCTTGGCAGCCCCTCACCAGCGTTGTCCCACAGCTCACTCCACGGATCCTGGAAGCCCACCAGAATGTGGCCCAGCTCTCCCTGTCTGAGGCCCAGCTGCGCTTCATTCAAGCCTGGCAGTCCCTGCCTGACTTTGGCATCTCCTACGTCGTGGTCAGGTATGAGTACCACCCCAGTCCATTCTGCTAAGCACCATCTCTGAAGATGGTGAAGCCATCTGAAGCCTTCCTTCCTGTCCTCTGCGGGGAGACCTTACAGAGGGCAGCCTGCGTGCACCCCCCTCCGTCCTGCAAACACAAGAGAGGGATCAGGCGGGGAGAGCAGGAGATCCCGCACCCGTCCCAGCTCTGCCATAGACCATTTCCTCTCTGGGCCTTGGGCAGCTGATCTGTAGGACAGGGTTGGGTGGCTGCTGTGACAGGAAGTGCCCCCTGTGACTGCCCATTTTCCAAGCCTGCAAAGATAGGAGCAAATGGATGATGACGCTACAAAGAGAAAGTTGCTATCGAAAAGCATGGACTATTTGCTCGATGCTGCTAAATGCTCTCACTGTGATTATATTAATTAACCCCCATTTTCCAGATGAGGAACTTGAGATCCAGAGAACCTAAGTGATTTACTTGCCAGCTTGCTGCTGAGCTCCTCACCTGGCTGTCTGGGAGGGCTCCGGGGCCATGCAGGGTGGGGCCCCGGCTCACACTCTCCCCTTGGGCACCAGGTTCAAGGGCAGCAGAAAGGACGAGATTCTGGGCATCGCCAACAACCGACTGATCCGCATCGACTTGGCCGTGGGCGACGTGGTCAAGACCTGGCGCTTCAGCAACATGCGCCAGTGGAACGTCAACTGGGACATCCGGCAGGTGGGCCCGGAGTGAGGGTGGGGGAGGGACACGGGGCTGGGCCAGACGCAACCAGGGCGGGTCTGCTCCCTCATCACACCCCCTACCAGCCCTCAGACTGCCCACCTCACAGGTAGCCATTGAGTTTGACGAGCACATCAACGTGGCTTTCAGCTGCGTATCTGCCAGCTGCCGCATCGTGCACGAGTACATTGGGGGCTACATTTTCCTGTCAACGCGGGAGCGGGCCCGCGGGGAGGAGCTGGACGAGGACCTCTTCCTGCAGCTCACAGGAGGCCACGAGGCCTTCTGAAGCCTGTCTTACTGCCTCCGCCCCACTCACCACCTTCCATGACCACTCCAAAGCCCACACCCATGGGGATTCACTGCCCACACCCTCTCCAGACGTGCACTGACCGAGCTGGGCACATTCACCCACTGTCACCGGCCTTGTGTAGACCAGGGACCTGGCTGGGCCAGACTCTGCCATCCCCCAGGCTAGGGAGAGTGGGCTCTAGTTTGTATAGCACCCGCCCTTCCCTTGTTTGAGTGACCAAGACCAACACCCCTGACCTAGCTGTAGTCCCTGAGCACATGAGGAAGACTGGCTACAGCTACAGGACGAAGACTCATAGGTTCAAACTGGAGTTTCTCTTTTGTTATCTTTTTACATTAAAAAAATAAATATTTTATCGTTGGGTCATCCTTCTTCCTCTGGAGCTGTGCTTGGGGTCACTCAGACACTCCGTCTCTTCATTACCAGCCAAGGAGAGGGGCTTTCCTGAGAGAGAAAAGAGTTGGTTAGAGAAGGGAGAACTAAGTCTGGGGTTGGGAGCTGGGAAAGAGGTGAGAGCAGAGGGCACAGGCTTCAGGCACAAAGAATAGGGGTGGGGTGGTGGTTCTTACGGGTAGGGCGTAGCTGCAGGGCCTCCTTGAAATACTTGGGAGGCAGGATGCCATCAGCATTCCCTGGAGTCAGGATCACCCCATTAGCAGAGCGGAAGAAGGAGATTCCATCTGCAGACAGAGCCAGAGATGTGACTCATGCCCTCTCTGAAGGCCTGGGGCAATACCTGCTGTGTCCAGACTCACCTGCCAGGGCCAGGGGCCCGTTGATGAACACGGCCACTTCGCAATTTGGCCGCATGCCTGAGTAGACAATTGGAGCTGGGGTCTGGGGCGTCTGGATTGTAGTTATCAAACCTGGGTGGGCTGGGGTCCTGAGTTTATTGTGGTGCGGGTGGGGGGTTGCTCCTGCATGCAGGGCATGGGCTGCCCCTGGACAAGAGGCTATGACTCTTGGAGGAGGACTTGGGAGGACAGAATGGGTGGGAGTAGCTGGGGGGGGCACTGACCACTGATGACACCAGTGTCCCCAGGCAGTCCAGCGGCCAGATGGATGTGCGTCCTCCCCCGGCAGGATAGGCCCTTGAGCAGGATGGATGGCCAGTGCTGCCAGAATGTGCCATGGACGAGCACCAGGGGCAGGGCCTGTGGGGCCTCCAGGGGAATCAGCTCCAACTCAGGTACCTGGGATGGATGGGGAATGGGCAGCAGTGAGACCCCCTCACAGACAGGGGTCTCACATGGCTCTCCCACTTGTCCGCTTAGCTCCCACCTTCAGGGAGTGACCCTGATTGGCCCGGATGAGAGGGCCGGCGCCGGGGTCCCCTGGCCGCAGGGTGAACCGCTGCTTCCCATTGGTGTCCACCACGCGCTGCACATCCTCAGCTGAGAAGCTGCAGAACTGGGGCAGCTGCAGGAGGGTGTCCAGGGGCACAAAACCATCTGTGGGCAGGTAGAGTGGTCAGGAGCTGAACTTGCTCTGGCCTGGGCCAGAGTTAACAGGGGAAGCCACAGGCAACAAGAACAGAGCCTCTGTGACCTTTAGAAAGTCTCCCCTGGGACTTCCCTGGTGGCACAGTGGTTAAGAACCCGCCTGCCAATGCAGGGGACACGGGTTCGAGCCCTGGTCCGGGAAGATCCCACATGCCGCGGAGCAACTAAGCCCGTGCGCCACAACTACTGAGCCTGCGCTCTAGAGCCCGCGAGCCACAACTACTGAGCCCACACGCCTAGAGCCCGTGCTCCGCAACAAGAGAAGCCACCACAATGAGAAGCCCGTGCACCGCAACAAAGAGTAGCCCCCACTCGCCGCAACTGAAGCCCGCGCGCATCAACGAAGACCCAAGGCAGCCAAAACATTTTAAATTAATTTAAAAAAAAAAGAAAGTCTCCCCTTTCTGAGCCTCAGTTTCTCAACTTATATGGGAATAGGATCTGCCTCATGGAGGGTCACAAAGATCAAGTGACCCTTTTGAGCACAGTACCCAGCCCAGAGTGGACACTCAATAAACATCAGTTGCCCCAACACCCCCGCAGTGCCCAGTCTTGAGATAAGTGTTTATTGGGCCACTGGGCTGGAGGTATCACCAGGCCTGGCCCAGATAGAGGCTCCTCTCCCAGTCTGCCCTGGACATGATACTGGGCTCTGGGCCTCGGTCTTCCCTATACATGGAAGGGATGTACCTTCTGTGCTGTTCTCATAGGACTGCAGTGGGAACCATGAGGGAAGGCAGTCAGAGCCAGGCTCACACTGCTCCCTGGGCTCCAACCACTCCTGGGCCCAGCCTCTAAGATGCTCACTTACCAGCCCCCATGGGAAGCCCCAGCTTCAGGGCCCCGTGGCGCAGGGCATAGGACAGAGCCTTGGACAGTTGTACATCTCGGTCCTGAAAGAGCCCAGAGGTGGCCGTTAGTCCCCGTGGTGACCCTGCCCTGCTGCTCACCCTGAACTCAGTGATCTGCTGTAGGAGACCGGAGGGAGAGGAGTCCCTGTGCTCCCTGGGAACAGCACAATCCATCTGCCCCACTCCCACCTCACCAGCATTTCCCGGGGAGCAGGACTCAGAGTCCCCCTCCCCTGCCCTCCCACATTGGGAGCAGGGGTGAGGGTGGAGGGGGCGCACCTGTTCCCGGGGTCTGTGAGCCCTTCTACCCTTGGGTCCTGCTGCTTCCTGCCTCCTTCCTCTAGAGGCGTTCATGGCCAAGACCTGTGGGGAACAGTGAAATGTGGAGACTGTTAAGGACCTTCCCATGTCCCCACGATGCCCAGAAAGTCACAAAGCCTCAGGATGTGAGAGCTGGGAGCTGGGATATTCAGATTTCTAAATTCACTTCCCACCCCTAACTGCCTGGTGCAGATAGGGAAACTGAGGCCCAGAGAGACTTGCCCAAGGTGACACTCTGTCAGCCACAGGGCCCAGGGAAGTCGAGCCCCTGCGACCCAGTCTCCTGGTCTGCCCCGCAAAGCGGGCCTGGGGAGGCGGGGCCGGCAACCAGGCTAACGGGGCAGAAATGTCCGGGCCAGACGGGAAGGCTCACCAACGTCGGGGGCCGGGCAGCTGACCCGGACGGGCCCGTCAGCTGACCCCGACGGGCCCTGAGCGCCAGGACCGGCCAATGAGAAGCCGAGGAAGAAGGGGGCGGGTACTTCCGCTCCGGGGGAAAGAGGCGGAGCCTGCGAGGAGAGTAGGCAGGTGATTGCCGGCTGCAGCCTGGACCTTCCGGACCCTGGAAAGGGTCCCGGCGCATCAGGGGTTGGAGGCAAGACTTTTGGTTTGGGGAGCAGAGGCATTAGCGGGTGACAGGACTCAGGACCTCTGGGTCGTAGGGATGCCCGGGAGTATCAGGGATGTCTGGTAGCAGGAGCCTCGGAGCTCTTGCTGGGATGATAAGACATTTTACAGCACAGGGAGGGGTCAGGGGGGTGCAGAAGGGCTGGGAGTACCCTCAGGAGGTTTGTGGCAGAGGGGGCCAGCTGTCGGGTCCAAGGGTGGCTGTGGGTCCCCCGGGGTGACAGGCCTGGCTGTGCCCTCCCCCAGAACTGCCCTATCCAGATCATGGACCCTGAGGTGTCCCTGCTGCTGCAATGCCCCCCGGGGGGGCTGCCTGAGGAGCAGGTACGGGCTGAGCTGAGCCCTGCCTACGACCGTCGCCCACTGCCAGGAGGGGACAAGGCCATCACCGCAGTCTGGGAGAGCCGGCTTCAGGCCCAGCCCTGGCTCTTTGACGCCCCCAAGTTCCGCCTGCACTCTGCCACCCTGGTGCCCACTGGCTCGCTGGGGCCACAGCTGCACCTGTGCCTGGGCCTTACTTCCTATCGAGACTTCCTGGGCACCAACTGGGCCAGCTCAGCTGCCTGGCTGCGACAGCAGGGGGCCACCGACTGGGGTGACAAGCAAGCCTACCTGGCGGACCCCTTAGGGGTGGGCGCTGCACTGGCCACTGCTGACGACTTCCTTGTCTTCCTGCGCCGCTCTGGGCAGGTGGCTGAGGCACCTGGGCTAGTGGACGTGCCCGGTGGGCACCCTGAGCCTCAGGTGAGATGCCAGGCTGGGCGCAAAGGCACAAAGACCCAGAGAGCTCGGCTTTGTTTTCCTCATCCCTTAAAGGGGGAGTTGGCCTGGTGCTTATCCGAAAGTCTCTGCTCAGGGCAGTCTCTCAGCCTCCCTGCTGAATCCTGCCCCAGACCCATGGGAAGTTAGGGAATTGGGGGTGGGGGTAGGGTTGGAAGACCTAGCTGGACCTGTGGTTTTCCATCTGGAAAAACAGGGCCTGGGTCAGGGGATCACCAAGGCTCTTACTCTGTGCCCAGCCAGGCCCTCAGGGCCAGTGAGTGTGGGGAAAAGCAAGGCGGGAAGAGGGGAGAAGGGGCTGAGCCTGACCTCTTACAGGCCCTGTGCCCAGATGGCAGACCCCTGCACATCAACCTCCCTGGGGAGCTGGTGGTGCATGAGCTCTTCTCCAGCGTCCTTCAGGAGATCTGTGATGAGGTGAGCGAGAGGCAGGTGGGACAGAGTGGTGGGCAAGGAGGGAGGGGGGAGAACAATCCAGAATTTCACAGGTCTGGGATGGCAGGAGTGTCCGCAGGCATCTATATTTTTTTTTGGCTGCCTCACGTGGCTTGTGGGATCTTAGTTCCTTGACCAGGGACTGAACCCAGGCCCTTGGCATTGAGAGTGTGGAGTCCTAATCACTGGACCGCCAGGGAATTCCCAGGCATCTGGCATTGAGCAAAGAGCTTGGCTTTGCAGCTAGGCACACTTGGAGTGGAATTCTAACCCTCATCTCTGTGTGCCTCGTCTCTGTGTTCCTCTTTACAATGGGGACAATAATAAATGTCTTGCCTACTCCCCCGAGGTTTGTTGAAAAGAGGAGTAAATGGGAGTCCCAATTACTTTTTAAATTTTTATTTATTTATTTTTGGCTGCGTTGGGTCTTCGTTGCTGTGCACAGGGTTTCTCTAGTTGCGGCGAGTGGGGGCTTCTCGTTGCGATGGCTTCTCTTGTTGCGGAGCACAGGCTCTAGGTGCATGGGCTTCAGTAGTTGTGGCATGTGGGCTCAGTAGTTGTGGCTCATGGGCTCTAGAGCGCAGGTTCAGTAGTTGTGGCGCACGGGCTTAGTTGCTCTGCAGCATGTGGAATCTTCCCGGACCAGGGATCGAACCCGTGTCCCCTGCATTGGCAGGCTGATTCTTAACCACTGTGTCACCAGGGAAGCCCCCAGTTACTAAATTGACTTCCCTAGGGTGACCCTGAGCTAACTGTTCCATCTCTCCCATTGTCGTTTTCCCATGTGAAATGAACATGCCCAAGATCTCACATTCTGTGATTCTAGGCACTTGAACTACACACTGTAAAATGCTGTACAAGGGTACAAGGGTAACATGCTGTTCTTCATTGAGAGGGGCAGGGATGTGGGCAGTGAGCTCTGACAGGTGGTACCCCTGGCCCCAGGTGAACCTGCCGCTGCTCACCCTGAGCCAGCCGCTGCTGTTGGGCATTGCCTGCAATGAGACCAGTGCCGGCCGTGCCAGTGCTGAGTTCTACGTCCAGTGAGTGAGCTCTGGGAGACAGGGTCCTGGGTCCTGGAGTAGATGGGTGGTTGAGCGGCATGGCTGAGGCAGCTGGAGCTCCACAGGGACCTTCCAGGGTCTAAGCACTCACCAGGCCACTCTCACATCCTTGTCCAGGTGCAGCCTGACTTCTGAGCAGGTGAGGAAGCACTACACGAGTGGGGGACCTGAGGCCCATGAATCCACAGGAATCATCTTTGTGGAGACACAGGTTTGAGGTGGACAAGGAGCTGGGTTGGGGCTTGCAGAGGCCTGGTGATGCATGTCTGTCTCCTGGGCCTGGGTCAGAGGGGCCTCCCAAATCTCTCAGTGCTTCCCTCCAGAGGCACAAGGCCTCATTTGGGATGCCCTCAGCCCAAGGGAGAGGGCCAGGGACCTGTTCAGCCCAACATGTCTCCCTAGAGGGCTCTGAGGCTCAGGAACTGTGGGCACAGCTCCTGCAAGAAACCCGAGGTCGGAATGTTTGGGTCTCACTGTCTCCCCACAGAGTGTGAGGAGGTTGCAGGAGACTGAGATGTGGGCCGAACTCTGCCCCTCAGCCAAAGGCGCCATCTTTCTCTACAACGAATTCCAGGAAAGTTCCACCTAAGTCGCCCTAGAGTCCCCAGCCCTATCACCACAGCTCGGAAGACAATAAAGGACTTTATTCTTGGATTCCGTTGGCGTCTGCTGTTTCCGTGAGACAGAGAGGGGCCGGGGTGGGTGAGAGAGACAGGACAAGTGACTTGGGTGAAAAAAAGCCCCAGCCTCAGTTTTCCCCTCTGTAAGCTGAGGGCTGTGCCAGGCTCCGGTGAAGTTCCAGGCCGATTATGGGGTGGAAACTGCTTTGTGAAACGCGTCTCGCTGCAGAGCGGAGTAACAGCCTTGTCCGAGGGAACAGAACAACGGGGGCTGAGCCGAAAGCCTCACTGAGGGTCAGGCCCCGTGCCGCAGCCTACCCGGGTGGGTGCTGGCGCCTTTCTGCAAGTCCCCGGGCTGCTGTCTCGATGGGTGGATCCGAGGCGTCAAAAGCCAATGGATGTGCGGGGGCGGGGCTTCGCCGCTGGTCCGCTCCCTCAGGCCTATGGGCGTGGTCTGGATGTCTAAGCCAATGAGAGTGTGGAGGCGGGGCCTGAATAGGAGCAGGAAACGGCGGCCGCCAAGGGGTCTGTGAGTGAAGGGGGGCGGGGCTTGGTGTGGCTCTCCCTGCACCCGCCCCCCGAGCTCCCAGGGTGGGGAGGGGGTCTCGGCGTCCGGGGCTGGTTGTACAGACACCGAGACAAGGGTGGAGAGGGGCTCTGGACGCCCGGGTCGGAGGCGGGGACAGGGCCAGGACACCGGGGTCTGGTCTTCAGCAGGGAGGTTCCACCCGCCCCTGAGTCCCCCGGACCTGCTTCAGTTTTCCTTTGCATCTCAACGGGGCCAGGTCCCTTCCCTCTGCCCCCCACCCCCACCCCTCATCCCCGCTGCAGTGGTTGAAGTCTGCTCCCATCCCACTGTTCTTTGTGACCTTTCACCAGATGCCCGCCTGCCTTCATGCTGCCCCTGCGCCTGCGCCGGCTGTGGCCCCACAACCCTCCCACTCGGTTCTTCGCAGCGGCCGCCCGGCAGCGGTGAGTCGGGCGCCCGGGGCCGGGCCCGGTCGTTCAGTAGGTTTTTGTGGCTGGCCTGCCCAATTCTAGGCCCTGCGCTAGGTGCCGGGATAGTCTAGGTGCTGGGATAGTCGTGATCGCTTACTCTGCGTCAGGCGCCTTACAGGCTTGTCAGCTTACCCTCACCTTCACTGCTGAGGGCACAGGATCAGAGATTAAAGGATGACCCCCCAAGGTCATACAGAGAATTAAGTGGCACATCTGGAATTTGAGCCCAACCAAACCCAATGCACCTTCCACAACTCAGGTGGTTGTCAAGCATCGCTGTGCATAACCCAGGCGGGGTGTGGGGAGCTTACAAAACTGCAGATTCCTGGGCGCTGCTCTGGAGATTCTGATTTGCAGGAATGAGGTGGGCCTCAAGAATCTATTTTTTAAAACATGCTTTTCAGGCGTTTCTGATGCAAGGGGTCTGAAAACTACACTTTGAGACAATCTGATCTGCCCCTTACCTGGAACACTCAAAAAGGGAGGGATGATTTAGAGATCTCCCTTGGCACCTGCCTCAGCCCCCTCAGCATCTGGATGCTGAGTTGAAGGGTGTGATCCAGCGGGGCTGGGACGGGCAGGGAAGGGGTATCCTCTGTGTTTTCCTTAGCCTCTGCAGGTTTGGGCCTCTCTCCACAGGTCTGGCCCCAGTAACTACTATGAACTGTTGGGGGTGCATCCTGGTGCCAGCGCTGAAGAAGTTAAACGAGCTTTCTTCTCCAAGTCCAAAGAGGTACCAGTGGTCTTAAGTGGAGAGGGGGAAGGGAAGTCTGAGCCAGATGGGGTACGCTCCAAGTTCTCAGGAATGGAGCTGAGAGGCTCACTCTGGCTGGTGCACATTCCCTCAGCATTGGGAGCTGCCCCAAGTGGAGAGGTCTGGCCGGGTGGAAGGAAGGGCTGTGGGGCAGGAACCAGGAGTCCTGATGGGCTGGGCTTGGTTCTCTTGACCTGCCTGCTCTTGAGAAAGCTGGGACCAGGGCATACAATGAGAGCCAGGCAGCAGGTGGGGAGGGCTTGAACAAGGGGAGGGGGCAGGAGTTTGTGCTTCCTAACTCTCTGGTCTTCTAGAGGGATGTGCAGGCCTGAGGGTGAGGGTCACTGCCCAGGGAGGGCCTCTGGGTATGATATGAGCCCTTGTGGGTGGATATTGTCAGGATAGGTCATGGGAAGGAAGATGAGGGGAGTCCTGCCCCACCCCAGCTGCATCCTGACCGGGACCCCAGGAACCCAGCCCTGCACAGCCGCTTTGTGGAGCTGAGTGAAGCATACCAAGTGCTGAGCCGTGAGCAGAGCCGCCGCAGCTATGACCACCAGCTCCGCTCGGCAGCTTCCCCAAAGTGTCCAGGAACCACAGCCCATCCCAGGTCTGCTCATCAGGCCCACAGGTACAGTAGTCCTGCCCCCAGCTTGCCACCCCCAAGTCTCCTGGGGAGCCCCATCTTTACACTGTCCCTTCTTCTACCTCCCAGCAGCTCCTGGGCACCCCCCAATGCAAAATACTGGGCCCAGTTTCATGAAGTGAGGCCTCAGGGACAAGAGTCAAGGCAGAAGCAGCACATGCACAACCGGCGGGTGCTGGGGTACTGCCTCCTGATCATGCTGGCAGGCATGGGCCTGCACTATGTTGCCTTCAGGTGCGCGTCCCCCTAGGGTGATGGGCAGAGGGCAGGAGGGTGGGTGAAGCCCAGTGTCAGCCATCCATCCATACCACCCCTGTGGCCTGCACCCTTGTGTCTCTCAAGCTAAGAACTGCATGAAATCGGTCTCCTCCAGAGCCTCTTCTTATTTAGCAAAGGCAGCTCTGCACTAAGGGCTAATGTCATTTTCAGTTTTTTATAATTTGAATTTAAATCTTTGGTGCTGGTTGCCAGAGAGTGCTGGAGCCAATCAAAATCCTGCACAAGAAGGAAATGCATTGAACTGGGCCTCACCAGCAACTGTCTTCACTTGTTTGGCAGTTGCTGTTTTCCTGCCACTCTCTCATGCGTGCCATTGCCACCGAGGTTTGATAGCAAAGACACCTAAAGGCTGGTGCATGATGGAGTTAGATGAACAAACCTTTCTAGTTGCCTTTAAGGACCTCCGTGACAGAGCTGCTGTCACCACCTTCAGGACAGTCAGGGACCTGGGTCACCATTAGGCCCTGGACAAGTCCCAGCTACTCTGTGCCCCTTTCCTCACCTAGCACAGGCAGTTAGCTGAGGTCCCCACAAGTGTAAAGCTGTGAGACCCTCAAGTGGGGTGGAGGGGGGTGGGACTTGGGGGACAGCGGGGATTGGGGATTCCCAGAGTCAGCTGTAACCCCCTTGCAGGAAGCTGGAGCAGATGCATCGTAGATTCATGGATGAAAAGGATCGGATCATCACAGCCATCTACAATGACACTCGGGCCCGGGCCAGGTCTGTCCCAGCTCTTTCCTGCCCTCTCCTCACTGTCCTGGCACCACCCTCCAGGATCCCACTCCCGACCACCAGGTGCTCTCCTCTGCAGGGCCAACAGAGCCAGGCCCCAGGAGGAGCAACGGCAGGGGCAGCAGCTGCAGCCACCACCCGGGCCTCGTCAAGGCCCCGGGATCGTGCCCCCCGGCCCCAGCCCCTGAGCGGCTCACCTTGGAGAGCTCACTTTGGATGGGGCCCGCGGTGTGCTCCCTTCTGGGACACCCCACTCCCCAAAAAGCGTGCAATAAAGTGATTCTCAGAGCTCTTGTCTGGCTCACTCCTGCAGGCCCAGAGCCCCCGGCCCGGGCCCCGCCCTCCGGGTTCTGGCGGCGGCAACCCGGGAGCCCGGCCCCCTGGGCGGTGCGTCCCCTTTCCCCTGCTGCGGCAGGAGGTGGGGTGTGTGTAGAGGGGGCGGGCCCCGCCGGCGGCCTCGCCCCCCCTCCCCCACCCCGCCCCCGCCCCGCGGCCCGGTGGGGAGCGCGTGTCTGGGTCACATGAGCCGCCCGCCCGCCAGCCCGGGCCCGGCCCCCCGCCGTCCCCGCCGTCCCCGCCGCCCGCCGCCGCCACCACCGCCCGCCCGCCCGCCCGGCTCCTCCGGCCGCCGCCGCCGCCGCTGCGCTGCGCTGCGCTGCCTGCGCCCAGGGCTCGGGAGGGGGCCGCGGAGGAGCCGCCCACCGCGCCCGGCCCCCGCCCGCCGCTCCCGGGCCCGCGCCATGGGGCTCTGGCTGCCGCCGCCCCCCGCGCCGCCGGGCTAGGGCGATGCGGGCGCCCCCGGCACGCGGCCCCCGCGGGCACCATGAGCCCCCTGCTCCGCCGCCTGCTGCTCGCCGCGCTCCTGCAGCTGGCCCCCGCCCAGGTACGTGCGTCCGCGACAACCCTCCCGCCCGCCGTGCCCTCTCTCAAGGTTGGCGGAAGTGGGGAGGCGCGGAGCGACCGGGTTCTCGGGGATCCGCGGGGTCGGGCCTCGGACGGGGGCGTCTCGGGAGCCCGGCCTGGGCATCCCTCGGGAGGTGTCCCTCCCGGCCCGCCCGCCGGCCCAACTCCGGGGCCACTCCCCCGCCCCACCCCGTCCCCAGGGCGCAGCCGGGGGCGGGGCCGCCTCGGTGCCTGCAGGACGCGGTTCGGCGCTCACTGTGCCCCCTCTTGGTCTGCGGCCTCGAGAACAAGCCCGGTCCCCAGGCTTGGAGGTTCGACGCTGCCGGCAGAGTGTGCCTGGGGGGTTGTAGCCAGGGCAGGTCCCAGGTCCCAGGTGGCCTGGAGAGGACAGGTAAAGCTAGAGTGGCCCCAGGAACGGAGTAGTCTGGAAATAAGCCTCCTGACTGCAAGGGCAGAGCCCTGGGGCCAGCGACAGGGCTAGCCCTTCCTGGAGTGCACCTTGGGTCCAGGTTTCTTCTCTCCTGCAGGGCCCGGTCTCCCAGCCTGATGCCCCTGGCCATCAGAAGAAAGGTAATAGTAACAACAGGAACTTTCTACTAGCCAGCACTAAGAATCTTCTCTTCCAGTCCTGATTCCAGACTCTGTGTATTCCTCATCTTGTGTAATCACACTCCTCTGTAAGATGCAAACTCTTATTCTGCCCATTTCACAGAAGAGGAGATTGAGGAAGGGGGGTTCCTGGGTTCTGGATGAACAGGGCAGGGGAGACAGATTGGGAGGGCAGAAGTGGGGGCTAGTGGAGGGTGGCTGTGACATGGGAACTAAGGAGAACAGCTTCTGGGCGCAGGGGTAGGGGAACCAGGGAGCAGCTGCAGTAAACCCAGTGGGGACTTAACCCTTACGCATCTGCCCCCAGTGGTGTCATGGATAGACGTGTATGCTCGTGCCACCTGCCAGCCGCGGGAGGTGGTGGTGCCCCTGACCATGGAGCTCATGGGCACTGTGGCCAAGCAACTGGTGCCCAGCTGCGTGACGGTGCAGCGCTGTGGCGGCTGCTGCCCTGACGACGGCCTGGAGTGTGTGCCCACTGGGCAGCACCAAGTCCGAATGCAGGTATGGGGCAGGTGGAGTGTGCCTGGCTGGATGCTAGCGTTCTGGGGACCGAGAGGGTGGCAACCAGAGCCCTGGCTGGTGGGCAAGGTATTCTCATTTCTCCAGCCCATGGAGCGTCCGCTTCCTCTCTTTCTGACTGTCTCTCTCCCTGTTTTCCTGAGCACAGATCCTCATGATCCGGTACCCAAGCAGTCAGCTGGGGGAGATGTCCCTGGAAGAACACAGCCAGTGTGAATGCAGGTGCCAGCCAGGCCCCACTCCTGAGTTCGCAGAGACAAGGCTTGGGGGGTGTTGGGTGTGGTGGTACACCACAGCGGGGACCAGGTTTCCAAGAGTATAGCCGGGTAGGCCTGGGATCTAGGGCAAGAGAGTAGGATGCTTGGCTTCCTGATCCTCTTTTTCCTTGTCTCTGTCTGTCTCTCTTTTCAGACCAAAAAAACGAGAGAGTGCTGTGAAACTGGACAGGTGAGTCTTGGGCTCTTGCCGAGGTGGGGTTGGAGCCCAGGCCCAGCACCCAGAATGTAATGTGTGGGTGGGGCAGGGGTGTAAGAGTGTGTCAGGAAGTTGTGGTCCCCCGCCTTCTCCTCCCACTCGTGTCCCCCTCTCCCCTTTTCCTCTGCTCCCCAAGACTATATGCTCTTCCCCAACCCCAGCTCCCGGGAAGACTCTTACTTCTCACCCGAGACATGTTGCTTCTCCTCCTAGGGCTTCCACTCCCCACCACCGTCCCCAGCCCCGCTCTGTTCCGGGCTGGGACCCTGCCCCCGGAGCACCCTCCCCAGCTGACATCACCCATCCCACTCCAGCCCCAGGCCCCTCTGCCCACGCTGCCCCCAGCGCCGCCAGCGCCCTGACCCCCGGACCTGCCACTGCCGCTGCCGACGCCGCAGCTTCCTCCGTTGTCAAGGGCGGGGCTTAGAGCTCAACCCAGACACCTGCAGGTGAGGAGTTGGGTGTGGCGTCAAGGCGCCATCCTGGAGCAGGTCCCGGTGAGCCTGCTGGTGGGAGAAGAGCCAGGGAAGGGGAAGCTTTGAGTGTGCTGAACTATTGACCAAGCGCCTGCTGGCACTGGGGTCAGCATAAACAAGGCTCACATTCTGATGTGGGAGTCAGACACGAGGGCACATGATGCCAACAGAGGAAGTCAAGTCAAGAACTGTGGTGAGGGGCGCCTGACATCGTCTTTGAGAGGTTAGAGATGTCCTGGAAGAGGTGACATCACCAGGTGTAGAAAAGAGAAAGACAGCCTTCCAGTTTGCAAAGCTCTGAGCCTTCCCAGAAACCCCTGTGGTAGAGTTTGTTCCACCTTATGTTCTCCAAGAGGCCAGGGGATGTAGTGGAACGCTGGTCCACCCTTGTCCAAGTTGCTTCTCACCACCCCTCCTTTCCACAGCGGGGCCATGGGGTGGCGTCCTGTGGACCAGGCCAGCTGGGGCTTCCCAGGAGTGTTAGGGGAGAATGAGGTTCACAGAAGGTAAGAAGGGGGTGAGTCTAGAGGAGCAGGGGCTGAGCTGTGCCAGCATGAACGGACCCCTTCTTCCCTTCTCAGGTGCCGGAAGCTGCGAAGGTGATACATTGCTTTTCAGACTCGGTGGGGCCACTTGCCTCACAGGCCTGCCCATAGGGGAACAAGAGGGCATCCTGGTGAGAACAGTCCAGTCCCCAAGACCTCAACCTGGGCGGAAGCTCCTCCAGGACCTGGGCCTCTAAGAGGGCTTTCCAACTGCCCCTTGTCTCTCTGAGGCTGCCGTCCAACAACGTGGGCAGAGTTGGATGAAGAGACCTGGAGGCAGCACAAGGGGTCATGTACCATCTTGGGAGAGAATGGGGTCCCGGCTGAGTTTTTAACCACCTTGTGCAAGTGAGCATCTTACAACTGGCTCCTCCGTCCCCTCACTAAGAAGACCCTGGTCCTCTACAAAACAATGAGAGTTGGGCTTCAGTACAAGAACTGTGAACCCCAGTCCCGATAAAAGAGATAGAAGGAACTGTCCCTGCCTGTGTCACTGTTTGTCACTGTCCAGGCTGGCTGGTTTGGACATGAATGTCTGCGTCACACTGCCTCCTAGATATGGAGCTTGGAGGAGATGAGGCCCAAGGCCCAACAGGTCACAGAGCCAGAATCATGCATCCTTGACGTTCATGTGCTAACAGGCCCTGGGGAGTCCCTGCCCCTCTGCTCATTACAAGGGTTCCTTTCTGGAAGCAGAGGGCCAGTGAGCTTGAGGTGGGACCCAGATCTGCTGAATGATCTTGGTTGTCACTGCCTCTCTCTTTCTGAGCCTCGGTTCCCACATGTGCACACGGAGGGAACAGATGATTACTGTGGTCTGGGCCCTTGGGCTCCAACAAAGAGAGTCACGTAATAGGAAAGAACACCCATCTTCCCTGCCGGGTTATACTCTCTGTTTGTAGCTTTTTGCTCCCGGTAGCTTAACTCGAAGGTCACGCACCTGCTCTGCCCCCACCTCACTCCCACATCCCTGAAAGGGAGGCAGCACCAGAGGTCTGTGGTCGGTGGGCCCCGCTCACCCCAGCTACAAAGTCTTCTCCACTCTCGCCTCCCTGGCACCTTGGGCTCCCCTCCCCAGGCGCTGCTTGGGACTCTCCTGACCTTTATCTGACCGAGCCCAAGCTCAGTGGCCAGCTTTCGGCCTGTAGCCTTCAGTGCCCCTGGGTCTGAGTGACGAGGGGGTGAACTGAAGGGCAACCTTGGGCACCAGTGCTTTGCCCCATCGAGACAGAACATTCATGGCAGAGGTTAAGCCAAAGCAGCTACCCTAATGGGGGCCTTCTCTGAAGTGTTAGATGAGAGGGTGAGGTAGTGATCTTGTTGGGCCCAAACCAAGAGTGGGGTTAAACCAGAAGAGACAATTCCTGACAGTGATGGCTACTTTCAAATCATTTTCTCAGCTATTCCGTCACCCAAAATGCCAGAGCTCAATTAGAGTGAGACAGATGAGGGTTAGGGACAGTAGCTAGCACCTCCCAAGGCCATTTAAGCCTGCCCGGCGTGCACACTGTTTCGTATGTGCCTTCTCACCTAGTCCTCAATTCTAAGTGGTGTAATTATCTTCCTTTTTCAGTTGAGGAAATAGGCTCGAAAAGTTTGACTGACCTGGGCATCTGACCTCAGGTCGGCTCTCTCCCTAACACTCAACTTAGGCTTAGCTGCCTCCCAATTGCAGGTTCATTACTTCAATGGACAGTTGTTCACGCCTGGGTGCTGTGGTGCCTGGAAATAAGTCCGGTTGGGGAACGGACCCAGCCAGACCATTACAGTCATGATTCAGGGGTCATTGTGCAGCAGGTAGAGGCAGGCCTATGCGCTGGGAGAGAAAAAAGGGAGAGAGCATTCGCCGTGGACCAGGGCCTGGCAGTGCACATCACTTGCAGCAATCCTCCAGGGGCCCTGCGGGGTGGGTGTTATCAAGCCCGAGTTACCAGGCCAAGGAACTTGCTCAAGGTCACACAGCCAGTCAATGATGGCAGACCCTGGATTCAAACCCAGGGCTCACTCTGAAGCCAGGCTCTTTCCACAGCAACTGAGGATTGTGGATCCTGAAGAGGCTCAGGGGCAAACAGGAGAGCCGTGGGAGAGGCTGGGGGCGACATAAAATGGCGTCTCAAGACCCCCGCCGCTAACCCGCGCCCACCTGACCTTAATTTTACCTCGACCGGAAGTGCCTTCGGCCCTTTCAGAAGTCACTTTCACCTAACCTTACGGACTACAGAGCCACCGGACCTGACGCATAAGTCACATGGCGGCGCGGGGGGCGGAGCTAGAGAAGGCCGCCCAGGCGGGCTTGTGGCCGCGGGTTTCGCACGGTCCAATGAGGGCGGGCGGCGTGGCCGGGTCTGGTGGCGACGATGACGCGCCTGCGCAGAGACGGCAGCACGACTGGGGTTGACTCCGGGGGCGCGGCGAGGAGGTGAGCGGGGGCCACAGCCCGGGCTGTGGGGAGCCGGGGTGCAAGGGGGCAGGCTGGATCAGGCGGGGCAGGAGCGGGCCGGGGCTCTGAGTGTCAACAAGGGATAGGTTACCAGGAAATTGAGGGTTGGGGTCAGAGCTGTCTGGGGATGCCGCAGGGGGAGGGTTCTCACGCCTCACGGGGCGGGGCTCCGGGAGTCGGGGCGGGACGTGGAACGGAGACGGGTGGGACCTCTGAGCTTGTGCCAGTGGAAGGCGGAGCTCCAGGGCTGGGGGCGGGGCTAGGACTGGTGAGGGACGGAGGCTGGCCCTTGGAGGAGGAGCTGGAACAGGCGGAAGGAGGAGCCTCGGGTTTGGAGACCGAGGGGGAAGGAGCCCAGGCACTGGGGGCGCGGCCTCAGCCGGTGAGTGGCGCGGCTACAGTTCAGGAGAAGGGGACTAGTCCTGTCGGGGGCGGGACTACAGGGCCGGGGGAGGAACCACGCCCTCTAAAGGGTGGGGCTAAGGAGCCCAGCGAAGGGGTAGGCCCAGGTAATGGCCCGGGGCGTCCACGCGGGGGCGGTCTCCGTGGTGGCCGTGCCTGGGGACGCGGTAGGCCGAGAACTCCCCCGGGAGAGGTGGTGTGGGTGGAGCGGGCTCGGCGGCCACCCGATACGGGGCCAGTCTGGGTGCCCCGCAGGCCCCCGAGGGCTCAGAGTTGGGGCGGCGCCTCGGGCGGAGGCACAGGACCAGCCTGGGGGGTACCCCCGGAGGACAGGGGCTCCCCGGAGCCACCCAGTGGAGATGTGTGGGTGCCTCGGGGCCGACCCCCTGCGGCAGCCGCAGAGGTGTGGGTGTGCTGGGCGGGAGGCAATTGGGTGTGGCGTGAATGGGGTCGCCCGGTTGGGGCAACTGCTGCGCAGCCAGATAGGGTTTGGACTTTGCGGAAAGGGACGGGGGGGAATTGAAGAGCAGAGCTGGGGACTGGGAGGGACGGAAGGGCAGGGGGTGAGCAAAGGGGCTGGACCCTGGCTGCTGTGGCCTCCCCTGACCCCCTCCCCCCGCTGCTGGGGTCCTCGGGCAAGCCCCCTTCTCACTGGACTGGTAAGTGTGGCCGCGGAGCCTGGGGGAGGGGGCGGTGACACGGGACAAGGGGATCCCCAGGGGCAGGCAAGGTACGGTGGGGTGGAATCCTCCTGGTACTTGCCCGTATTCCATGCCCTCCCGTTCCTCTCCCCCGGTTGGTTGGTCGGGGTCTGTTCCCGCAGAAACATGAGGCTGAGCTGGGTCCTGACAGTATTGTCCATCTGCCTGAGCGCCCTGGTCACGGCCTCCGGGGCCGAGGGCAAACGGAAGCTGCAGATCGGAGTCAAGAAACGGGTAGACCACTGTCCCATCAAATCACGCAAAGGGGACGTCCTGCACATGCACTACACGGTGGGTGAGGGAGTGGAGCTTTTGGGGGTGGGTGGGCCTTCCGGGGACCAGAAAGGACTTGGGAGCCAGGTTTGTCTGCCAAAAGGTGGGTGACCTTGGGCAAGTCTCCTCATCTACTTTGCATGATCCTATCTTGCTCTTCACTGTCTACTCCCAGTTGGCACCAGCAAGCAGTGCAATGTACTGTGAGCTGCCGAAGGTTCTGTCCCTTTCTAGGACTATGGCCGCCAGTGCTGTGGGCTGCCACCTTGTAGGGAAGAGCACCTGGGGGTGGGAGTGTCAGAGCAGACCCTCCTCCTCACTGGCCTTCCCATGGTCTCACAGGGTAAGCTGGAAGATGGAACAGAGTTTGACAGCAGCCTGCCCCAGAACCAGCCCTTTGTCTTCTCCCTGGGCACGGGCCAGGTCATCAAGGGCTGGGACCAGGGGCTGCTAGGGTGAGTCGAGGGGCCATGGCTGTGGTCCAGGAGGTGAACTGTGGGAGGCAAGCTCCAGGTACGGGTTGGGGGCAGGGAGCCTGGGTGCTGCCACATGCTGAATATGTGTTGTCCTACAGGATGTGTGAGGGGGAAAAGCGGAAGCTGGTGATCCCATCAGAGCTAGGTAAGAGGCCCTTCCTGAATGGGGGTAGGCAGTTCAGGGTTATATCTACGTAAGGGTGAAAGCTGGTTCAGCCTCTGCACTGATCTCCACTCAATCCATTCAATATGTGCCACTTCCAAGTCTAGTTGTGTCCAGCAGTGAGGACAGGGCAAGACCCTTGGGACGCTTGGCTCTGGTGCCCACTCTTTGTCCTCTACAAGACCTTTAGCAGCCCCCTCCCAAATCCATTACACCTTCTCCATTTCTGGCCTTGTGCTGGGATGGGCAGAGGCTTGGTCTCAGCCTGGTTGTCTGCAGAACACCTCACTCTGTCTGGCCACGGCTCACTTTCTTTGTGCATCTTTGCAGGGTATGGAGAGCGGGGAGCTCCCCCAAAGATTCCAGGTAATAAACCATCCTGCCTCCCATCTCCTGCACCCATTCCATCTCCCTGTGGCCCTGGTTCTCATTCTGATCCCACTTCCCCCCTGCAGGCGGTGCAACCTTGGTGTTCGAGGTGGAGCTGCTCAAAATCGAGCGACGTTCAGAACTGTAGCCAAACTGGGGAGGGCTGGTGGAGAGGCCCCCATCAGGGACCAGACTGTTTAAAGAAAGAAAAAAACTTTAAAGCCCATGAAGTGAGCCTGTGTTTGTTTGTGGGCCCTGGAGACTTAGAAACCACAGCTTCAGCCTTCCCTCTCCCTCATCCTCCCCCCATCCCTCCCTCTCCTTTCCTGGCTGCAGAGCCTTGGGGTCTAGTAGGCTCAGTGGCAAGGAGGTCACGATGGCCAAGCCGTGGGTGACTTGGTGGCCCTTGTCCAGAGGGAAAAAGGAGTATTCCTGCCTGCCAGCAGCAACACGGCTCCTCCCCAACTCCCCAGCCGCTTCCAGATCCTGGTCTGGGAGCCAGCACTGGGGTATCGCCATGGCTGCGTGGCCCTTAGGAAGGCCTGCGGTCACCTGGGGAGAAGCTCAGCTGGCAGCAGTTGTAGAGCAGTGTATCCCCCCTAAAAGAAACCAGGCGAGCCTGTTAACTGCACCAAAGGCATATCCTAGCTTTATTAAAGGGCCCGCGCCGCAGTCAATATAAAAACACAAAAAGTCCCGTCAGTTTAATAATAATAAAAAACCCCAAAAATGGAAAACTGAGGGGGCAGGGAAGAGGCCCCTGGGCCAGGGGTACGGGGAGCACTGCGCATGGCACCAGGCCTGGCCGCAGGGCCCCCCGGTATTGCTGTTGCTACGAGGTTGCAGGGCAGCGATTGTCCTGTGGGAGCCACCGTTCACCTGGGTCGAGAACCCTTACTTCTTCTGGGGTGTGCTCAGCTTCTGCATGCCCCGGATCTTGTCCAGCAGGCCAGAGATGAAGGCCTGGAGGGAGGGAGGACATTAAGGAGGCCAGAACTCAAGATGACAGGACCCCAGGCTCCTCACCCCACCCTCTGGGGAAACCACCTCCTTACCTCAGTGGGTTTGTAACAGTCAACCAGCAGCTCCTAGTGGGGCACGGGGGGAAAGTATAAGTATGAGTCTCGAGAACACGAGCCTAAAGTTCACCTACACCCTCTTCCAAGGCACTGGGGCCACCCTGAGGCACAGGAGATGCCACAGCTACTGAACAGCTAGGCAAGTACCACTGGCCCTATTTGACGGAGCCAGAAGCTGAGCCCAGGAAGGTCACAGAGCTGGCTGACTCAGACCAAAGAAGGCCTGGCTCCAGAGGCTTGCCTACCCACGGGGCAGTGCCTCCAGGCACCCCTCTATTCCCTGCTCCCCTGACCTGGCCCTGCTGCCCCCCAACCCCTCTCACCTTGACCCTGGCAGCTCGGGTATCATCGCTCTCCATGTCCAGGAGTTCATCCACGTCAATCTCCAGCTCCGGGATCTCCTCTTCCTGGGGTAGGGGTGGGGGAGGAGGGAGAGACAAGGGCCTGAGTTGGGAGAGAAGGTGTGAGAGGGGCTCTCTGGCTGAGGCCCCTGCCCTACTGCAGATGAGCCAGCCCTCTTGCCCAGCAGACAGCGGCAGCTGCTCCGAGGAGAAAACAGATCAGGCCTGTGCCAAGGCAAACTGCCCAATGAGGGGGGGAGCTTCCTGTCCCTGCCAGTTGGGCACCCTGGGTGCCAGACAGCTAGGGCTGGGGATCCTGGGCTAGGAACCCTGCAGATGTGTCTCCCCAACTTCCGGGCCCCCCATCTCAACCAGAGCACAGGTGGGGCCAGCTGTCCCAACTCATCATAGCCCCTTCCCCTCCCCCAAACACCTGTCACAGCTTCCCAGGAGTGAGGAGGAAGTGAAGGGTGAGGGGTCAGTGGGAAGGACCCAGGCCTGGTAAAGGGGAAACAAAGAGCCCATGCTTTGCTGAGGGAGGGGGTGCCTGCCACCCCTCCCCCCCAGGAAGCATCTCTCCGGTCTGGAGTCAGCTGCATCCCAGGGCTGTGCTAGGGTAGGCAGCACAGGGCAGGCCCACTCCTCCACCCTGCCCCCCGGGGACTGAGTCACCATTTGATCAAGGAAGGAGTCATAGGGTGGAGAACTAGAACCCAGAGTGCGGGCTAGCTTGCCCCCCATGACAAGATGGAGCTCCAGGTTAGCCCATTAGAATAGGCAAGACCCGTACCACCACCACCCAGGCTAGCTAGCTCCTTTTAACTAGTCTAGGCTAGCAGGCAATAGGTAGATCTCCTTTCCCCGCCAGCCCAGACAAGCCCCGAGTCTCCTGTCCAAGGCAGCAGATAAGAAAGGAGTGACTTAGGTCAGACAAGAAAGAGCATACATTGGGGGCGGGGAGTACGGAGAGCTGGGGAGCGCGCGGAAGCGGAGCGCCCATTGACTCCGGGTGACAGGCGGGCTCAAGGTGGGGTTCCCAGGCGGCCCGAATCGGGACCGATTTTAGGGTGTCGGCGCAGGGTGGGGGACACACCTGGCAGTCGTAGAGGCGAGTGAGCTGCTCCAGGATCCACTCCTCCAGGTTGAGGCGCTTCCGTAGTTCCTTGCGGTCGTACTTGACCGTGACCTTCCCTTGGCGCCTCACTGGGCCCTCGTCGTCCGCGCCGCCCGGGCCCTCGCCTGCAGCCCCAGGGGGGCTCTGAAAGTAGACGCGGGGCCCTGGGCCGCCACTCCCCGGTCCAGGGGCCGGAGCCGCCAACGCCGCGCCCCCTGCGGGGCCGCTGTCCGCCATGGCGGCCGCCGGGGCCACGTGCGCGCGTCGGGCCCCTCCCTACGCCGCCGCCTCCGGGACGCCCGCCGGCTGGCTCCGGGCCGTTGGCTCGGGCTAGCTCGTGAGCTCGGCTCCGCACGGCTCCGCTGCGAGGGCGGCGGCGGGGGCGCCCGGGGGCAGCTGCAGCATGCGGAGCCCCCGGGCCTGGCCTGGCCGCGCCCCGCCCCCTCCCCGCCGATCCGCCCGCCCTTTGTCCCCCGCGGCCGCCGCCCGAGCCGCCGCAGCCGAAGCCGCTTTCTCTGTCTTGATCGCTTCCCCCGCCCCCCGACCACACCCCCTTAAAGGGACAGTCCTGCAGCAGGCCCCTCACCCCTACCCCGCCCTCGGGCAGGGGCTAGGAGAGGGTCTAGTCCTTAGAGGTTTGGACCTAGCTGTCTGCTATCCTTTTTAAGCTTCCTGCCCCAAGCCCAGGCGTTCTAAGCGTCCGGTAGCCGGATTTGCGCTCCTGCGGGGAACCTAGTGTTCTGTCCTCACTGAAGCAAAAACAGGGGCCGTCTGAGAATGGAGGGGAGTGGGCACTGTATACAGGACAGAGGTCCGAGGAAGAGACGTGGGAGCCCCCGACTTCTGGGTCCTCAGGCCCTTGGCCAGCGGGTAAAGAGCAGGCTTCTTCGCGCGGACGGACACGTGGGCCGGACGCCCGGGGGTGGAGGAGTGGAGAAGGCGGGCAGGTACTGCCCAGGTCACCGGACGCCCTACTCGTCGGGGTTCCACGCCCCCCATGATGAAGGCCTAGGTTGGTGGTGAGCTGAGCCATCCGGGCGGCCTGAAGGGCCAGACCCCAGGTAGCCACCGCCCACCCGCCAAGATGGCGGCGGGGGACGGAATTATGGGAAATGTAGTTCCCAGGGTCCGGCCCCCATGGCCGCCCCTCCCCTGTAGCGGAACCGGGTCCGGGAAGCGCAGAACTTGTTTGGAGCGCCCTCGTAGGGCTGGTCTCCACAGGGCGCGGTTCTCTGCACCCCGCAACCTCTGTGTGTACAAACTGAGGCGTAAAGAGTTGGGAAGTGGGGGAGCCGGTACTCACGATAATAAAGATAATAACAGCTGACCCTAATGAGAGTTCCTACGGTCGGTTCCACATAGTCGGTTCCAGCGTGAGGGCACCTCACTAGCTCTCCGGTAGATCCTCGCCCTGCGGCCTCCTCTGTTCTTCAGATCTCACAGGCGCCTAATATGGCCCACCTCTCTTAAGTCGACCGTGCGTCTCATTCCCGCACCTGCTTTGATTTTCCATATTTTTAAATAGTGTCTCTCATTCATTTGTTCAGTCTGCCTCCCATTTCTCAACTATGAGCTCCATGAGGCAGAGACCTGTCTGGCCTTTGTTTACTGCTGATGCCCATGGCTGAGTGGGCCTGCTGGGCTTCAAACCCACATGGATCGTGCAAATTACCTGACTTTTGTTGAACTCTCAGCACCTAGGTCAGACTCATAGTAGGTGTTCGATAACTACTGGTTGAACAAATGACCGAATGAAAGAATTAATGGCTTCTTCTGTGCATCCATTTCCTCTGAAGGCTGTGGCAAAGATTAAATAGGAAAGTGCATGGAAGATTCAAGGACTGAACCACAGGGGTTAAGTCACACAGCCAGATAGAGATGGAGCTCAGCTTGTGTACCCAGGTCCCCTGACACAAAATCACTACTCATACCACAGCACAAGGCTGTGCAGCTCTGTTTGGGATGCTTCCACAGATAGCAGGCTCACCCTCTGCAGTCCCAAGCACAGTCTCAGCGTCCCAGAGGCAGTAAGTCCCAGCCCCTCACAGACACCCTCTCTCTGGATGCCAGAGAAGTCCTCTGCAGTAGATGGAGTTCAGAGAGAGGTTGACACTGGCCCAGGGTCACACAGCTGGTGCTGCAGACACACCCAAACCTAGGACTGTAGGCTTACCTTGTAGCTGCGGAGAATAGACAATGAGAAGGCGCTGGCTGAGAATGGTGTGTGTGGTGATGGTGGTGGTGGTGGGATTCAGGCCAGGTGGGAGGCCTGGGTAGGGGGCAGGTTAATGTGGCTTGGTGACGGGCTGATACCTCCTCCCTCTCCAGCCCCCCTTCTGGCCTTAGCCTCCCTTTGGCCAGCCTGGGGGGCCAGGGAAGGGCTGACCCTGCTCTTGCGGATTAGACAGGACCCACTCTTTCAAAGAGAGCCCTATCCCCAACCTGGCCTCTGGCTCTGAGCTTGGCCTGATGGGAGAAGCAACTTACCCACATCCAAATTCCCCACCACACCCCACCTCACCCCACTGGGGTGGGTCTGTTCTTTCTGAACTGGAGCATTGATTCAGGCCTTGGGGAGCTCACAGTTACAAGAGAGGATATACCATAGCTTTTTGTGGGAGTGAAACCTACTGGCGGTGAAGACCTGGGTACCAGCCCCAGCTCTGCACCCCCCAGATGCTATGACCCTGAGCAATGATCTTCATCCCCTCAAGGCTGGTGTGAAGGCCTCCGGTCATGTCCAAATTTCAGGGGTCCCCTGAGGATTCTCTAGGCTGAACAGGGAAGAGCCAGGGATGCTTTTCCTGACTCTCCCTCTCTCCACCTCTTGTGCCACCCCCAGGGCACTCCCAGATTCCTGGGACTGATTCCCCTGTCCATCCAGTCCCTTCCCATGGCCGCCTACCCTGTGAACAGTTAGTGCAGATGGCCATGATGGCCTGCAGCTGTCTTGGAGGCTGGGGTGCCCAGCACAGAACCTTGGAGTGGAAGAACTGGGTTCAAATCCTGCCTCTGCCCTAGGCTTCGAGGCCCTGGGCAAGTCACTTACCTGCCCTGAGACTCTTCAGAGGTGCAGGGGCAGATTCTGCTGACTTCTGGTGGTTTGGGGCTGAGGTCAGTGCTCCAAGACCATATCCCTGCCCTTGCTCTCCTGTCTGAACCTGTCACCGCTGCTGCTCTTCATCCTTCCAGCCTCAGGCTGTGGCCTCCCCAGCCCCACCCCTCTTGGGATCCTGGCCCCCCTCCACCAGAGGGCAGCTAAGGCTGCTTTCAGCACCTCCTCAAAGCAGAGGCCCTAGGGAGGGTCCCTTGGCTGAGACCGCTCCCTTAATCAAGGGTAGAGGCCGGAAAGGCTGCCTTCCCTTCCACCATTTACTGCTTGCCGAGAAACTCTATTACCATTACCAAGGCTGCAAGAAAGTATCCGAGGAGGAAGAAGCCCTCTAATGGGGGTTGCCCTGGCCTCAGGAGACACAGGGGTGGAGGGAGAGGGGGAGGGGCTCAGGCCCAGGAAACAGGCTTCCATCCTGTTTTCCAAGGAGCTGCTGCCTAGAGCTTCTACCCCTAAGCTCAGGCCCTGGCTCTAGGCCCTGCTAGCCCCCTGCCCCAGAGCTGATCCATGCCCTTTCCTCCTTCCTCCCCCTTGTCCCCACAGCCTGCTCTCACTCCTTAGAGATCCAGCTGTCCACACCTAGGGGTCATCTCACACCCATTTGCCTATTTCATCCTCTGACAACCTCCACCTTCTGGACAAGGTGACTGAGGCACAGAGAGACGAGGTTCTGCCAGTAGGGTAGACTTGAACCCAAGTCAACGGGAGCAGAGGCCAATCTCTACCTGGCATGGCTCTGCCCAATGAGACCTCGTAGTCCCTGAGTCTCTGAGGGCTATGGCTCTGTTGCTCTGGTGAGAGAGGACAAGGATCACAAGTCCTGTCCCCCTTTCTTTGTCTCTTCAAGGGCAAGGAGTAAAGGCAGGACATAAACTGGCCTTCAAGACAGAGGGCTGCAATCTTCCTACGAAGCTGTGTGACCTTGGGCAAGTCCTTTCCCCTCCTCTGCGCCTCAAGTAGAGATAATAATCACACCCCACAGGGCCTCAGCCAAAGGCTAGATCTGTTAGGTTAGAGTTGGTACCCAACATGGTGGGGATTTTGAGGATGGCCAGTGCCAGGCAGGGCTCCCCTTGGGGGTCTGAGAGCCTGGGGCAAAGAGGCCTGTAGGGCTGGCTCCTCCTTGACTGACCCCTCCTCCCCCAGAAGCAGCTCCGTCTCTTTCTGGGTTTCTAGGTGACTTGGCTGGCCCCTCTGGATGAGTTCTACTTTAAACCTGCTGCTGCTACTGTCTCTGTATTGGGGGGGCTCCCACAGGGGCCCCCAGGCAGGAGCCCCCCCAGCCAAGCCCTGCGGGAGGGGCTGCAGCCCCCACCCATCTCAGTGCCCATGCGCGCCTTCCCCGCTCCCGTCCCTGGCATGCAGCAGATTTCAGGACACCTGCTGTGGGCCAGGAGTGGCAGAGCCCCTCCTCGACCCTCCTTGTCCGTGGACACCCAGGGGGCTTCTGACCCCTCTGGGCAAACGACCAGCTGTCCCCTTCTCAGTCTGCAGTCGAGAGCCCCGCAGGGACAGGCTCCAGGTTGAGCTGTGGGGGGGTGTCTGCGGAACAAGAAGGGCGCTGTTCCAGGACTCGCTCTGGAAAGCCAGGGTGCTTGGGTCCTCGAAGGAGGCGACCGGCGCCGGGCCTCCCCGGGCTAGGGACGGGGGAGGGGCGCCCGCCGGCGGAAGGCCCATTAGCTTGCTAATTGCTCCCAGGGAGGGGGTCGGGTACCGAGATGCTGCAGAAGGGGGTGAGGCGAAGTGAGGGCAGAGAGGGGGGTGGGAGTGTCTTTTCCAGCGCTCAGCTAAGTGCTGCAGGAGTGGGGTGGGTGGCAGGTCTCTGCGCCCCCAGGCCCAAGTCCTGCTCTCCGGTAGTACCCCCCCGCCCCTGCCCCTCAGAAACCTTAGCGGGCCGACCCCGGCCGGTCTTCGGCAGCGCCCTCTGCACGCAGTCCCTCCAGCTGCACCCCAACAGCCTCCCCGCCCCAAAGCGCCTTCCTCCAACCCTGGGCGTGTTCAGCTGAGCCACCCCCAGCGAAGTGCCCCAGTCCGGGCGTGCCTCTGCCCCATCCCTCCTCTGGCTGCAGTCGCCACCCCGGCCGCCAGGGGGAGCCGACGCGGGGCGGGCGGGCCCGACGCCGGGGGAGGGGGCGGTGCCGCTGCGGCCCCGCCCCCGCCCCGCCCCGGCCGGGCCCCGCCGATTCTCTGGTCTGTCCGGGACAGACTGGCTGGCGGGCGGGCGGTGACGCCGCCGGGCCGGAGCGGGCCGCGCGGGAGCGCGCGGAGGGAGCAGCGGCGCCGTCGGGTCCCCGTCGGGGCTCCGTGGGTCCCCGACCCGCCCCCGGCCCAGCTATGGCGGGCGCCAGGCCCGGCGTCCACGCGCTGCAGCTGGAGCCGCCCACCGTCGTGGAGACCCTGCGGCGCGGGAGTAAGTTCATCAAATGGGACGAGGTAAGTGCAGGGGCCCCCTGCTCCGCCCAGATCCGGGGACTCCCTCACCCCAGCTCCGCCAGACGCCGGGGACCCCCAGCCCAGACTGGCCTGGCCACCGCGCCCCCCCCCCCAATCCCAGCCTCGCTGCGCTCCGGAAACTTGAGTCCCCAGTCGTCCTCGTAATGAAGACTCTGTCCTCCACCCCCCACTCCCTCATCTACGGAAAATTTGGCATTCATTCCTTGGCCCAGAGATTTCGAACCCCAATAAATTCCAGCCCCCCAATTTTCTCTGGCCCTTCTCCCCTCTCCCGGCCGGTCTAATGCTGGTTCCCCCAACCCTGGCCTGGTCCCCAGACCCCTGCCCGGCACTGGACAGTCTGGCTCAAGAACCATAGCCCCCAGTCTGGTTCAGTGTACTCCCATTCTGAGTGGGTGCCTCTGGGACCCTACTCTTCCCAGTGCCCTAGTCTGAACATTCTTCTCCATTCATCACTTTTTCACCCTATTCTGGCTGGCACCCCTTTGCCCTGCTTCTGGATCCCAACCCAGCTCGCTGCTCAGGTGGGAGCACCAAGTCACCCCCCTAGTGGAGACTGTGCCCCCCCAAGTTCCTCCACCCCGGGGGAACTTTGCTCTCCACTCCTTAGCATCTGGACTTTGAACCCCAATAGATCCTGACTCCCCCTCCCCACCACCTTTTACCTGACCTGCCCCTGGAGCTTCCCAGAGGCCCCGCTCCCACCTACGGCTCTGCGAGCTGTCCTGAACCTCACCCTCGTTCTCACACCGCCCCCTCCTCTGCCCCCTGAGCCCCTCCTTCCCCGGGGCTTCCCCCCCCACCCCAACCGCCTGCCTGAGCTTCCTTGCTGCTCCTTCCCAGACAGGCCGGAGGCCTGGAAGACTCGGCTCCTTTCCGGGCTGGGTGGGGCGGGTAGGCGTGGGAGCTGGGGGGAGGGGCTGGGGGCGTGGCCTGAGGTAACAGGTGTGCCATAGAGGGGTGCCCCGGCGGCCCTGGGGCTAGGGCAGACCCCTCCCCCCAGGCCGGCTTGAAGGGAAAAGTTTCTCCTTTTCCTTCCAGTGTGATAAACCCAAATAAGGAAGTGGGAACAGGGAGAGGGCCCTGGGGGTGGGGTGGGGGTTGCTGACAGGGCCTTGGGGCCTGAGAACCTGGGGCCTGGGCTGCCTTTGAAGACCAGACCCCTGAGGAGGGGGAGCGGGAGACCCTGGAGGCAGTACCCACAGAACTCCCCCCTCATCACACTCCTGGGGGGTCCTGAGCCCAGGGCAGCGTTGGTAATCCCAGAGAGGGGCTGAGGATGGGTGTCAGTGCAGGGAGGTGGGGAGGTCCAAGCATCCCAGCAGTTCCCAAGCCTCCTACCCCCTCTGCCCCCAGCTCAATCTCCTGTCCTTTGTAAGTAAAGGCTGAGATGGGCGGGGCTAGTGCAGTCCCCGTTCTCCAGAAGATGAAAACTGAGTCTGGAGAAGGGAGGCTAATCTCAGGCCCCACAGTGGGGTTGTGGCTGAGGTCAGGAGCTGGGAGTCTGGCAGGGGTCCTGGTTCCCTGCTTCCCAAACCTCGGGACCCTGGAGCCATACTGCTTGCATGCAAATCTTGGCTCCTCTTCTTGACGTTAGGCAAGCTAGGTAGTCTCTCTGTGCCTCAGTCTCCTCACCTGTAAGCTGGGAAGAACAAGAGTGCAAACCTCATAGGTTGTTAGGAGGACTAAGTGAGCTCCTAGATATTGAGTGCTTAGAACCGTACCTGGCAAGCAGTGGGGGCAGCGTGAGGGTGAGCTGTTCGTCCACCAGTGAGCAGCAGCTTGGAGTGGCACCAAGGTGAGGCAGCGTCTTCTCTTGGCCTGGGGCAGGAGAGTTCTACCTGGGGCCACTTGGTCACTTGGGCCCTGGCCGAGTCTAAGCCTCTGATGACACCACCCCCTCCCCCACTGCTGCTGGTCCTGAGTCACACAGGGGGGCCCTCCTCAGAAAATGGGGCCAGTGCACCCTTTTCTACCCTCCTGCCAGCCAGGGCTGTTTGAGCGAGAACAGAATTCACTGTCTAGTCCTGAGGGCAGGGTGAGTCCCTTTCCGAGGGGACTTTGATGGGGTGAGCCTCGAAGCTGTGAGACTCCAGTGGGGCGCAGGGTTGGGGGGGTAATGGACTTTGAAGCAGATGTAAGGGGTGGCTGGTCGTCATGGGGGCCCGAGGGACACAGAAGGACCATGGGGGTCAGGCTTCCAAACCCTCTTCTTTCATTCCATAAATATTCCCAAGGGGGCTGTGAGGGCTTCAGCCACCAGGGAGCTCTCAGACCTTATGAGGAAACTGAGCCCAGGCTTGGGGTCTGGGGAGGCCTTCCCAAGGAGGCAGATCAGATTTCGGGGATAGAGAAGGAAGGGAGAATATCCTTGCAAAGGAACAATGATGCAAAGACTGGAGGTGGGGAAAGGGTAGTTAGTGGTCCATGTGACAGAGTTTTAGGGCAAGAGAGCAGTGGGGCTGGGAGGGGACTAGGACCTCAGCTTTGTCCTGAGGACTGCAGGGAGCCACAAAGGACCTGTGGGCTGGCTGAGGCTTTGTTTTTGCTACTGAGAGAAAGACTGGGGGGCGGGGATGGCCCCAGGGGGTCCAGGGACCAAACCTGGGCGGCAGCCCTCACCCCCTGACCCCTGCCGTCTGTCTCATCCCCAGGAGGCCTCCAGTCGGAATCTGGTAACTCTGCGCGTGGACCCCAGTGGCTTCTTCCTGTACTGGACAGGACCCAACATGGTGAGGGCGGGTGCTGGTGCAGCTTGCTGAGGTCTAGGGCTCCCACCCCAGACCCCCGAAACCACCCCCAGCCCCCGCCCATGAGGGTGGGGCCCCGCTGCTGCCTGACCTCTCCCACGGTTCCCTGGACAGGAAGTGCTAAGGGCGGGGGCTGAGGCTGGGGCTCCAGCAGGGGGTGGACACTCCCTGGCCTGGGTGGGGAGCTTGGGGGCTCCCAGCTGTCACCCTGTAGCCTCTCAGACCTCCCCTGGCATCTGGTTTCCCCAGGAGGTGGACACACTGGACATCAGTTCCATCAGGGACACGAGGACAGGCCGTTATGCCCGCCTACCCAAGGTGAGCGATGGGGGCCCAGGACTCAGGATGGGAGTGAGGCCGTGGGGGATGGGGACTACCCTCTTCACCCTTGGCTCTCACCTACTCAGGACCCCAAGATTCGGGAGGTGTTGGGCTTTGGGGGCCCTGATGCCCGGTTGGAGGAGAAGCTGATAACAGTGGTGGCCGGGCCAGACCCGGTGAATACATCGTTTTTGAACTTCATGGCCGTGCAGGATGACACAGCCAAGGTGGGCTGGGACTGATGGCTCGGCCTGGGGGAGCTACAGCCTCACTTGCTGAGTCAGCCATCACTAAGTAGGCACCTGTTGTGTACTAGGCTGTCCTCTGCCCCTGTTTCTAATCATCCTCTGACAAAGTGGTATTTAAGCACTTAGTGCGTACCAGACCTAGTTCTGGGCATGGGCTGTGGCTGGGCCAGCCCCTCTGTGCCCCCCTCACGCCCTCCCTGCCGGATCCTGACCCCTCAGGTCTGGTCCGAGGAGCTGTTCAAGCTGGCTATGAACATCCTGGCTCAGAACGCCTCCCGGAACACCTTCTTGCGCAAAGCGTGAGCCCTGGGCCTGCCCCGGGGCGGCCGGGTTGGGGGCAGTGCATCGGGGGCAGGGCAGGGTTCAGGTAGCTGTTCCCAGGGCGTGACCCTTCCACCTGTGACCCCAGGTACACGAAGCTGAAACTGCAGGTGAACCAGGATGGACGGATCCCCGTCAAGAAGTGAGCGCCCCTTTCCCTCAGCGCCTTCTCTGCTTCTCTGACCTTGGTGACCTTTGCCCCCACTGACCCTAACCCCTCCCATCTGCTCAGCATCCTGAAGATGTTCTCAGCAGACAAGAAGCGGGTAGAAACTGCGCTGGAATCCTGTGGCCTCAATTTCAACCGGGTGAGGGGGCTGGGGACAGGGGGGCCGGGGTTGGGGGGGTGTCACGGTGGGCGCTTGCTCTTTGAGGGCTGGCTGTCCCTGGGTTCTCACCCTTCACTCCTGGCCCCTAGAGCGAGTCCATCCGGCCTGACGAGTTTTCCTTGGAAATCTTCGAGAGGTTCTTGAACAAGCTTTGTCTGCGGCCGGACATTGACAAGATCCTGCTGGAGATGTGAGCAGGGCTGGGCCTGCCTCCCAGCCCCCCATACGCCGCGTCTGGCCTCTGCTGGCGTTCCTTCCAGTTCAAGGGAGGGGAATGGGAGCTGTTGGGGTCTCTGCGTGCTGGAGCTGTGCCTGTGCTCAGAGCTGCCTTGCCTGGGGCTCTGTCGTGGACAGTTCTATGCTGACCCTTGGCCGGGGTTGCTGTCATCTGCGCACACTGGGGCTGAGGACCCAGTGGCTCAGACGTGTTGTCGGTGAGGGCTGGAGCTGAGATCGGGTCCAGGATCTGGAAGCATGGTATGGTGGGCCAAGCACTTGGTGGCTTCCAAAGCCCTTGCTGATACCAGTGGCAGCACCAAATGGTTAGGAGAGCGGATGGGGAGACTGAGGCCCAGAGGGGCCAGCGACTTGCCCAAGTCCCAGTCAGAGGGTTCTGGAGCCAGACACGGCCTTCTGACTCCTCGCAGGGTGAGGGTTTGGAGCAGGGGCTGGTGAGGCTCCAGCCTGACTCCACTTCCCGCCCCCTTCCAGAGGTGCCAAGGGCAAACCATACCTGACGCTGGAGCAGCTCATGGACTTCATCAACCAGAAGCAACGGGACCCGAGGCTCAATGAAGTGCTGTACCCGCCTCTGCGGCCCTCCCAGGCCCGGCTGCTTATCGAGAAGTATGAGCCCAACCAGCAATTCCTGGAGAGAGGTGAGCTGGCATGGGAGCTGGGGGCACGGCGGGAGGGCCCCAGCTGCGCCCGCTGACCCCACCCCGCCCCCAGACCAGATGTCCATGGAGGGCTTCAGCCGCTACCTGGGAGGTGAGGAGAATGGCATCCTGCCCCTAGAGGCCCTGGATCTGAGCGCAGACATGACCCAGCCGCTCAGTGCCTACTTCATCAACTCCTCACACAACACCTATCTCACCGGTGAGCAAGCCCATCCTAGCATGACCTCTGCCCTCTGCCCTCTGGCCCTTAGACTGCTTCCCTCCTTTTGGGGTGGCCCCTGCTAGGGGTACACGCCTGGAACAGACTGCCTGCCCTGGGGAGTGAGCTTCTGTGCATGGGTTTCTCGGGGTGGTCCAGGAGGCTTCCCCGGGGGAAGGGCTGAGGCCTGCATCTGCCCGGTGAAGGAACAGCCTGTGCGTAGGCCCGGGGGCAGGAGACCTTTTGGTGCTCTTAAGCAGAAAGGCGGCTGAGAGGTGGGGTGGGGCAGGGTGGAGCAGGGTGGGGCGGGGACTGGGGCAGGTAGAGATGAGAGGGACCCAGGGGGCACAGAAGGAATGGGAAGAATTTGGACTGATCCTAAGTGCTGGGAAGGCTTCTTGCAAGGTGTTTAGCAGGAGGAGGTGACTGTGACCTGGTATGTTTTTAGAAGGATGATGCCAGGTGCTTCGCAGAGATTGGATGGGAGGCGGGGAGGGGCCTGCTGTCCCCAGGAGGAGGTGATGGAGGCTGTTCCAGGGCAGCAGCGGTGGAGGGAGGAAAGGGAAGCGAGGGGTCATGGGGGTGTTGGGGCTGACTCCCCAGTTCAGGCTAGTGGGATGGGGGGTGGCGGGTGTTTATCTGAGAGAGGGTGAGACCTGGAGGAGGAACCAGCCTGTCAGCCAGTGCTGGTGGATGCTGACTCTACCCGGCTTTGGGACTTCGGGGGGAGATGGTGCTGGTTCCACAGTGAATTAAGGAGTGGTCAGAAGCTGGCCAGACAGAGTGTGCCAGGGCCAGGCCACCCCCGGGGCTCTGCGTCCCCGGCATGGCCTGGTTCAGCGCAGGCCTGGGGAAGAGGGTGAGGCTGGCAGGGTGGCCGTGGTGACGGAGACTCGCCCCCAGCGGGGCAGCTGGCGGGAACCTCGTCGGTGGAGATGTACCGGCAGGCACTGCTGTGGGGCTGCCGCTGCGTGGAGCTGGACGTGTGGAAAGGGCGGCCGCCTGAGGAGGAGCCCTTCATCACCCACGGCTTCACCATGACCACGGAGGTGCCACTGCGAGATGTGCTGGAGGCCATTGCGGAGACCGCCTTCAAGACCTCGCCCTACCCCGTCATCCTCTCCTTTGAGAACCATGTGGACTCGTGAGTGGGCCTCTGACCCTGGGATCCCCATCCTGGCCTGGGGACCCCGATCCTGGCCTGGGGACCCCTGCTGACCCAGAGACAACCACCTCACCATGGCACTGTTGGACTGCTCCTGTGACCTCTGACCCTGGGATCTTTCACGGACCCTGCCGGCCTCTGACCTACCCTGGGGACCTCAGCTTCACCCCAAGAACCTCTGACCTCTGACCTTGGCCCCACAGGGCAAAGCAGCAGGCCAAGATGGCTGAGTACTGCCGCTCCATCTTTGGGGACGCGCTGCTCATCGACCCCCTGGACAAGTACCCGGTATGGGGCTCAGAGCCGGGGCGGGGCATGGGGGTGAGGGCGCCCAGCAGACCCTGACCTGTCCGTGCCCACCAGCTGGCCCCGGGCGTCCCCCTGCCTAGCCCCCAGGACCTGATGGGCCGCATCCTGGTGAAGAACAAGAAGCGGCACCGGCCCAGCACTGGCGTTCCCGACAGCTCCGTGCGCAAGCGGCCGCTGGAGCACAGCAACTCGGCCCTGAGCGGGAGCTCCGCTGCCACCGAACCCTCCTCGCCCCAGCTCGGTACGGCCCTGGCCTGACCTTCGACCCCAGTCCTGACCCTAACCTCCCACTTCGCTGAGCTCAGCCCTCCCCTGGGATGCTCTTTCTGCCCCCAACCTGACCTCCCTCCTCACCAAGCCGTTCGCCACCTCTCAGCTGAGTATGGGACCTCTGACCCCTGACCCCAGGTGCTCACCTCACTGAACTTCACCCCAGTTGGATTTGGCTCCATCCACCTCCTGACCCCTCAATCTCAACCTCCACCTGGCACCTCACAGAGCCCTCTCTCTCAACCAGGTTATGACTCTGAATTCTGACCTCTGACCTCCATCACCTCTGACCTAAACCACTTCTCTCCTGAGACCCCTACTGAGTTTACCCACCCAGCTGGTTCTAACTTCAGCTCTCCCTGGACCTCTCTACTGAGGTCCCGCTTACATCCGACCCCTGAGTGCTCACCTCACTAAGCGCCCTCACTGGGTGTGGCCCTCACTGAGCCCTGACTTGGAACCCCACGTTGTCATCCTTTATCCCCACCGTCAAGGCTGTTGTACGCCAGTTCTCACCCTTCTGAGCCACGCTACCTACCTCCCTGCTGGATATAACTCTGCATCCTGATCTTTGACCTTTGATTCCTCTACACCACCGTTCGGTTTGATCCCATCCAGCTGCTGAGCTCCCGCGTCCCCCAGCCACACTGCCCTGAGAGTACCCCTTGACTCCGTGAGTCGCCTCTACACACTGGGCACAACTCCTCCTGGCTCCTGTGTGTCTGTGTGTGCCCTGACCCCCGACCCCCTGTGGCCTTGTCCTCTGCAGGGTCCCCCAGCTCTGACAGCTGCCCAGGCCTGAGCAATGGGGAGGAGGTGGGCCTTGAGAAGCCCAGCCTGGAGCCTCAGAAGTCTCTGGGTGAGGAGAGTTTGCAGCGGGGCCCTGATGCTCTTGGATCTGCCTACCGTGAGGATGAGGAAGAGGATGAGGAAGAGGAGGAACAGACGGACCCCAAAAAGCCGACCACCGATGAGGTCAGGCCTACAGGCAGGAAGAGGGGATGGCGGCACATCTTCACTTCCCAAGTGTTTGCTGAGCCCTGACTGTGCCAGGCACAGCACCGGGTGTTGGGTCCACTTGCGATCAGATGTTATCCCTGCCCTCCCAGAGTTCAGAGTGGGGGGTGTGTGGAGTGAGGGAGGGGTCTTGGATAAACAGGCACGGGAGCGAGTGTGAAATTGTGTTCAGGACGTGGGCCGGGAGGGGTGAGTTAGAGTGCAGAACTGGGGGGAGGAGGGGGAGTCGGACCTCAGCGGGGACGTTGGGTGAGCAGACCTGAGGAAGAGGGAGCACCGTGCAAAGGCCCTGTGGCAGGGCCAGAGAGTGCAGAGGGAGGGGCAGTGCAAGACGAGGGAGCACTGAGTTTTGAGGAGAGAAGGTGACAGAAGAGGTCAATCATGAGACTGGGTTTGAGAGGGGCCCAGAGTGGGGAAGGGTGTGGGCAGCCATGGTCGAGCTCAGGTAGCAGGGGTTGAGTTTGAGGCTCTTGTGAGCCACTCAAGAGGAGGTGGCAGGTGGTGGTTGGAAATGAGACTGGGGATGGAAATCTGGGGCTCATCTGCATGTGAATAATTGAACCCCTGGGGTTGGGTGAGGAGTTCCAGCTTCTAAGGATCAGGGAGGTAGAAGGCAAACCAGGAAGGTGGGGTCCAGGGCACATCGGAGAGGCCCAGAGAGAAGGCTGCAGGGCAGATGGGACCAGGACTGACAGGCGTGGCCAGGCTGGGGTCTTTGCTGGGAGAACTGGGCAGTGTGATTGCAGGGCTGGGAGGAGGATCAGTGCCTCCTTTGTGGTGGGGGGCAGGTGAGGGAAATTCCAACTGATGGCTGGGGGCCATGGGACTGCTGACCCTGCATTTGGGGGCCACAGGGCACTGCCAGCAGTGAGGTCAATGCCACTGAGGAAATGTCGACACTTGTCAACTACATCGAGCCCGTCAAGTTCAAGTCCTTTGAGGCTGCTCGAAGTGAGTGGGGTGAGAGGTGGAGGAGTGGGAGGGGGTCTGGCCCTGCCAGGCCTGACCCCCTCCCACTCCCCACCCCCCAGAGAGGAACAAGTGCTTTGAGATGTCATCCTTTGTGGAGACCAAGGCCATGGAGCAACTGACCAAGAGCCCCATGGAGTTTGTGGAGTATCCTTCCGCGTTGCTAGGGCTGGCACAGTGGGGCTACTCGCTTGGAGGCTGGCTTAGGTTGTTCTGACCCCGCTCGTAGCACCTGCGCAGGATCCTGATGCTCTAGCACCCTGGTCTGGGTTTTGAGCAGGCCTGGGAGACGGTGCAGGGCCTAGGCTGAGAAGCGGGGGACTGAAGGGGCAGCTTGGGCAAAGGTGGGGAGGTGGGTTCACAGGAGCTGAGGATGGGAGCACTGGGCTCGAGGCAGAAGGCGGGGCCGCTACCCGACGGGGCCAGTACCTGGCGTGACCCCTGACTGCCAACCTCAGATACAACAAGCAGCAGCTCAGCCGCATCTACCCCAAGGGCACACGCGTGGACTCGTCCAACTACATGCCCCAGCTCTTCTGGAACGTGGGCTGCCAGCTCGTCGCGCTCAACTTCCAGACCCTGGGTGAGTGCTGGCCTGCCTTGACCTTTGACTTCTGGCCCCCAGCCTCACTGACTTCTGCCCCATGACCCTGTTACTCCTTTTTTTTTTTTGCGGTACGCGGGCCTCTCACCGTTGTGGCCTCTCCCGTTGCGGAGCACAGGCTCCAAACGCGCAGGCTCAGCGGCCATGGCTCATGGGCCCAGCCGCTCCGCAGCATGTGGGATCTTCCCAGACTGGGGCACGAACCCGTGTCCCCTGCATCGGCAGGCGGACTCTCAACCACTGTGCCATCAGGGAAGCCCGACCCTGTTTCTCTTGACTGAAGGGGCCTCTGACTGTCTAATCCCAGATCCCCAAACCCAGCCGAGACCTTGGCTGACCCTAACTCCTGACCTTGGCTGATCCTAGACCCTTCCCCTCGTCCATTCTTTCCTGAGTCTGGATCCTTGATGCCATTTGATCCGACCTGAATGACTCCTGGTCCCCCCTCTGCACGGCACTGTTCTTCCTGACTCCTGACCCCGTTTGACCTGCTGACCCTTGCCCTCCCCCTGTTGCCCCCAGATGTGGCCATGCAGCTCAACGCGGGCGTGTTCGAGTACAACGGGCGCAGTGGGTACCTACTCAAGCCCGAGTTCATGCGGCGGCCGGACAAGTCCTTTGACCCCTTCACCGAGGTCATCGTGGACGGCATCGTGGCCAATGCCGTGCGGGTCAAGGTGGGGCCAGGGAGGGCTCAGGCCAGGGTGACCTGGGGACGGGACTCTCAGCAGCCACCTCACCCTCCTGGCCCCCCAGGTGGTCTCGGGGCAGTTCCTGTCTGACAGGAAGGTGGGCATCTACGTGGAGGTGGATATGTTCGGCCTCCCTGTCGACACGCGGCGCAAGTACCGCACTCGGACCTCTCAGGGGAACTCGTTCAACCCCGTGTGGGATGAGGAGCCCTTCGACTTCCCCAAGGTGAGCCCTGCACCTGCGCCCTCCCCGGCACAGCGAGCTGCAGCCCAGACCTGCCGGGCTCTCTTAGTGGGGGGACGGGAACCAGGAGCACTGGTGGCGGTTGGGGATGTGAAGGTTGTTGTGCCCCGGGTCCTGCATGTCCCAACATCAGGCTCACACTCCCTTGCCTCTGTGGGGTGAGAGGAGAGGACAGGAAGCTGAGACAGCAGGAGGTCCCGCAGCTCCGTGGGGAGTGGGCGCCGCCCACCCCATCTCCCAGGCAGGAGGGACTTGCTCCAAGCTCACCCCAGCTTCTCCCTGCCCCCCCAGATGGATGTGCCCTCTGCAGCCTGCTGGAGGGGGTGTGGCCTCAGGCCCAGACGCATGCCAGTTTCTAAGCTGGCAATGACCAGACCTGTCCCACCATAGCGATGCCTGGAGGGGTCCATCTGCCTGTTCTCTTGACTCAGGGCTCTGGTGGAAGCTGGTCATCCCTTTGGCGAGGTCACAGAGGTGTGGGTCCACCACTGGCTCAGTGACGATGGTGACTGATGGTCATGGTTGGGTCAGATTGTCCAAGGGCCCACTCTGGGTGTTGGCCTTGGTGGCTGTGGTCAGCTGCAGCTCAGACCAGTCTGGGCCCTCAGGTGGTGCTGCCCACGCTGGCTTCGCTGCGCATCGCGGCCTTTGAGGAGGGTGGCAGGTTCGTGGGGCACCGGATCCTGCCTGTCTCTGCCATCCGCTCAGGTGAGGCCACTTGGGCTCTGGGCAGCACGGGGGGCAGGGTGTGTGGGGACCTATTGGGGCGCAGCCACCTTGCCCTCCCGCCCTCCCAGGGTACCACTACATCTGCCTGCGGAACGAGGCCAACCAGCCGCTGTGCCTGCCGGCCCTGCTCATCTACACTGAGGCCTCTGACTACATCCCCGATGACCACCAGGGTGAGCTGGAGGGAGCTGGGGTGGGGCAGGCCAGGCAGGGTGGGGACAAGGACACCACCAGGGCCTGGGAGTGGCTGGGACTGGTGGCCTCAACTGAGGGTGGTAAACAGAGCTGAGGGTGGGTTCTGTGCTCCCTCCGTCCCTCCGTGAGGCCAGAGCCGGGGAAGGCTGGTCCGGAGGCTGGCTCCGGGGGTTCTATCTCTGAGACCCTTACCCTCTGCTCCCACCCAGACTACGCAGAGGCCCTGATCAATCCCATCAAGCACGTCAGCCTGATGGACCAGAGGGCCAAGCAGCTGGCCGCCCTCATTGGGGAGAGTGAGGTGAGCCAGGGCAGGTCGGGGGCAGGCAGGAGGCAGCAGGGCTCAGGCTCACCTGGACCCTGGAGGCCCCTGGGGGTCGGGGTGTGGGTGGGGTAGGAGGTGAGGGCTGACCTCTGGGCCCAGCCCTGGTGGAGAAGCACCCCGCAGCCTTCTCTGCTCTCCTCCACCTGCACCGTCCCATGCCACTCCCAGCTGGTGGTCTGGCTCTTCTCCCCAAGTGGGGCTGTTCCCTGCCTGCTGCAGACGCTAACTTCATGCAGTTACCCACACCATCCCTCCAACCCTGGGCTCCGCCTCCAACGCTGGCCTTTCTGCCCTGGTGCAGGGCAGCGAGGGGCCTCAGGGCCCTCTTGTTCAATAGGCCCAGCCATCTCTGGTTACTCTCCACATTTTAAGGAGGTGGAAACCACCCCTTTTGCATGAGAAAGGCCTTCAGGACAGTCCTGGGCTAGAACTCTTCCTGCTGCCAGCAGGTTCGAGGCCAGGGTGCAGGGTTCAGCCACAGCCGCTTCACCAGGGCAGCTGGAAATCCTGGGAGCTGGGCAGTGGCTTCTGCGGGGAGGGGTCAGGAGCAGAGGCTCACCGCAGATCTAGACCCGGTCTCACGGGGCCCTGCGGCAGGCAGGGAAGAGAGACGGCTGCCTAGAGCTGTTAGTGGGAGAGGCTGGTGCCCACTCTGTGGTTACTTCCTTCATTGATTTAATCAGGAGCTAAGCAACGAGGAAGATGAGCAGCTGTGGGCAAGGGTGGAGGGGGACTTGGAGAGGGGAGGAAATGGGGCTGGGCTAAGGCTTTCCGGAACAATCTGGAAGTTCCTAAGCATATGCAATGAGGTCTGGCATCCTAGCGACACGACCTCACGTTAATCTTCATGCCTCACGTGGAAAGAGGGGTTAGAAATGCTCGTTTTATACCTCTTGTTCTCATGGAATTGTCCCAGCAGCCCCACATTACAGAGGAGGAGTCCAGGGCCAGGCAGGCTGAGGGAGGTTGTGAAGGACAGAAAGGTCTGGAGACGGGGCATTTCCTGGCGGTCCAGTGGTTAGGACTCCGCACTTTCACTGCTATGGGCCCAGGTTTGGTCCCTGGTCGGGGAACTAAGATCCGACATGCTGCGTGGCGTGGCCAAAAAATAAAAAGGGGTGGGGGTGGGGTCTGGAGAGAACAGCATTTCTGGAAAGAGCATAGAGCATTCTGCTTTCTCCCCCACAGGCTCAGGCTGGCCCGGAGACAAGCCAGGAGACCCAGTCTCAGCAGCCAGGGTCCCAGCTGACCCCAAACCCCACACCCAGCCCACTGGACGCCTCCCCCCGCCGGCCCCCAGGCCCCATCACCTCCCCAGCCAGCACCTCCCTCAGCAGCCCAGGTGAGGGGAAGCCTGGAGTAGGCGCAGGGGCATAGCTCTGCTGCTGGCTCCTCCAGCTTCTGACAGACTTGCTTCTGCTCGCCAGGTCAGCGCGATGACCTCATTGCCAGCGTCCTCTCAGGTAGGGGGCAGGCCTGTTCTGGATGGGGGCGGGGCTACTCCTGGAGGGGGCAGGTGCTCCTGCAGGGTTGGTCTGCCCCAGCCCAGGCCGGCCTGGCCCATCTTTGCTCTGCTGCCCACAGAGGTGGCCCCGGCCCCGCTGGATGAGCTCCGAGGCCACAAGGCCCTGGTGAAGCTCCAGAGCCGGCAAGAGCGAGACTTTCGAGAGCTGCACAAGAAGCATCAGCGGAAGGCGGTTGCCCTCACACGCCGGTTGCTCGACAACCTGGCCCAGGCTCGGGCCGAGAGCAGGTGCCAGCACCGGCCGGGTGTCCTGTGAGTGTCCAGGCTGCCCGTGTGCAAGTGTGCTGCGTGCATGGATGTGTATATGAGGATGTGTGTGCACATGGGTTTTTGTACTAGGTGGGCGTGGAGGGATGGCCAAGCGCTGCCCCTTGACCCCAGGGAGGAGGGTTTGGTGCAAGGAAGACAGAGGAGTCTGGGTCCCACCCTCTTTCCCCCAGGGAGTGATACCTTTTTTGAAGTCCCCGTAAGAGTGTGTTTCCAGAGACTGTTGCCCAAACAGGCTCCCAACGTTTGGGTGGAGCTAACGGGCCTCCTCATTGGCGTAACAGATCCCACCCCTCTGGGCTGGCATCTCCCATTGCCTGCTGGAGTATGCCCTGTCCCCCTGCCCTCCCAGCCCAAGTCCATGTGATGACCTGAGCATCACCCAGAGGGGTTCTCCCCACAGAGGCGGGGAGGATGAGAGGGAGGAGGAGGAAGAGGTGAAGAGGTATCAAGAGTTCCAAAAGAAACAGGTGCAGTGTCTGCTGGAGCTGAGGGAGGCCCAGGCGGACACAGAGGCCCAGCGGAGGCTGGAGCACCTGAGACAGGTGAGGGGGACGTGTGGCAGTGGGGGAGAGACTGCCTCCTGGACAGGCCTGTCACAGCCCATGTCACCTGTTGGCCACCTGTGTCTATAGGCTCAGCAGAGGCTCAGGGAGATTGTCATGGATGCTCACACCACTCAGTTCAAGAGACTGAAGGAGATGAACGAGAGGTGAAGGCAGGGGATCTCATGGGCAGACGGGGGGTGCTCCCTGGTGCCAGGAGGAGGGCAGAGCCCCCAGTCCTGCCACTGAGCCTTCCTCTTCCCCCACTGGCTCCTCCAGGGAGAAGAAGGAACTGCAGAAGATCCTGGACAGGAAGCGCCACAACAGTATCTCAGAGGCAAAGACCAGGGAGAAACATAAGAAGGAGGCGTAAGGGCATCAGGGCCGGGAGCCATTTGGGCGCTGGGCAGGCCGGGCCGGGTGCCTGGGCACTGAGCCCATCCTGCCTTGCTCCTGTGCAGGGAACTGACAGAGATTAACCGTCGGCACATCACTGAGTCGGTCAACTCCATCCGTCGGGTGAGTGAAGCTCAGGTGCCACCCTAGCCCACCCCTGTTCCTTCAGTCATCATAAACCTGTATCCTGGGGGCCAGCCTGGTGCTACGTTGCCCTAGAGGGATTTCTAGAGCCTTTTCCTTTGGGTCTGGAAGGTTTGCTCTAAGAGTCATCTCAGGACCCTGGCCACACAACTCTGGGAGCCTATGCCTGCCTGACTTCTGTGCCCAGGCAGAGCCCTGGGGTCCAGGCCCCTTCCTTAGAGACCCTTGGCTGAGCCCTTGCCCCCTCACAGCTGGAGGAGGCCCAGAAGCAGCGGCAGGAACGCCTTGTGGCCGCGCAGCAGCAGATTCTCCAACAGCTGACAGAAGAGGAGCCCAAGGTGAGGCCTCGGATGACGGGCAGGCAGGCAGCAGGTAGGCAGAGCGCCGGGTGGCTTGGCTTTGCCTGTGATACTCTTCTTCCTGCAGCTGCTGGCCCAGCTGGCCCAGGAGTGTCAGGAGCAGCGGGAGAGGCTGCCCCAGGAGATCCGCCGGAGCCTGCTGGGCGAGACGCCGGAGGGACTGGGGGACGGGCATCTGGTGGCCTGTGCCAGCAATGGTCACACACCTGGGAGCAGTGGGCACCTGTCCGGCGCTGATTCGGAGAGCCAAGAGGAGACTACGAAGCTCTGAACTGGCTGAGCAAGAGGTGGCCACCAGGCCAGGGTGGGCACTGGGAGGAGGGCAGGAGGCTAAGACACTAAATGCTTTTTAAAAAAAAAAAAAAAACTTTTTATCTTTAGAAATTTTATTTTTTTAAACTGGGGCGAGCACCCCACACTAACTCCCTTCCTTCACCCTCCTGGGGCTCCTTTAATCCCCAGTCCCTCCTTCCTGCCCTCAGTCCTAGGGAAGGTGCTGGGTGGGTCACTCTGGGCTAGAAGGGCCTCGCCCCCAGGACACCCACCCCCTAGAGTGGGACTCATCTCCTTCACTTCCCCAGGGAACAGTGGGTGGAGACTTTGAGCTCTGGGAAGTCGGGGTCACATTCTTTCTCTATCCTTTGGGGATTTTTTTTACATGAATAAAAGTGGATTTCAGGGACCCTGTGTGCAGCGTGGTTTGGGGTGGGGCAGTGCTGGAGAGGACTCGGGCCCTAGATCTGGCTCTGCTACTTCTGGAGCCTCAGTTTTCTCATCTATAAAATGGGATTGTGGGCATTGTGGGATTGAGGTCAGGCCCCCAACAGAGGGTTGCTGTGTTTCAACCTTGAGACCTCCTTGCCCAGGAACTGCCTGCAGATCTTCCCAGTGACCTGACATCAGAGGCCCTCTGGCCTCCCCCAGGCTTTCCTGCCTCTATGCCCTCTGCCCTGGGCTATCACTCCTGCTCCCCTCTCCTCCCACCATCCCACCCCACCCCCACCCATTACTTTTCTCCCTCCCGGGCTCTTCTTGTCCTCCCTTCACAGAGGCTCAGGCCTCTGCTTCAGGAAGCCTCCCCTGCACCCTCTTCCTGTTGCCTGATATGACCCAAGCACCCAGCATCTTCCGCTGAGGCTGCTCCGGGCCACACAGGCAGTTGACTGTATCGGGGGATGGACCTGTTAGGGGTGCAGCTGGGCAGCTCAGAACCTGCCCAACATCAGGGGACCTGGGCTCTCAGCAATAGGTGGGAAGTGGATGAGCCAGAAGTGACCCTTGGGAGAAGGGAGGCTGACAGTCACAGACACAGGGGCTAGGAGACGCAGCATCCCCCTCATCCCTGTGAGGGAGACGTTATACCTGTTTTGCAGATGAGGAAACTGAGGCCACAACTAAGTCAAGACGTCCTGACCTGGAGGCAGGGTGGGCCTGGACCCTCTATGGCAGACTGTCTTCGGCCAGCCTGGAGGACCTGCTCCATGCCTCCCCCTCCTGCCCTGGGACAGCGTGGAGTGGCAGAGACCCCGCAGCGAGGGTGCGGCTGGGTTCTGCAGCAGGGTCAGGCTGGCACTTCTTCAAGGCCTCTCCCAGCTTCCTGGCGCTTCCCAGGCTGCCTCCCTCCTCCAGAGGAAGGCAGCCTCTTATCTGAGCTTATCTCCTGCCAATTGAGTGTTTTCTTTCTTTGTTTTTGCTGCAACCTCAGGCAAACAGATGGGGTGGGGAGGCCAGAGAAACAGGATTTCCAGAGCGGGGCCTTCCCAGGGCTGGGGACCTCTGCCTTGGGCCCTGCTCCCTTAGGGTCAGTATCATTGCCCGGGCCTTCCCTGCTTCTGTGGTCAGGTCTTGTCCTAGCCCCAAAGCTGCCCTGTCCAGGCCCCTGAGCAGCTGACTCCCGTCTTCCTGACTCCACACATAAACACTACACGTCAGTCCACAGGTCCTCAAAGACCAGGCTAAACTCCTGGGCATGACATTCCGACCCTTGAGAAGCCTGGTCTCTGCAGCTCCTCCATCCTTCCAAGGGTTACTCTTTCCTCCACTGGGAATGACAGCCCCCTCCCCCATCTCCTCAAGTCTCAGCTCTAGCTCACCTCCTCCCTGAAGCCGTCCCTGACTTTACCATGCCGGAGGGAGTCGCCCTCACCCCGCTTCCAGGCCCCTGTTACAGCACTGGCTGACAGTAACTCCACTGTGAAAGGCTGGCTTTCCCCTTGCCAGGAAGCTTGGGACAGCAGGGGCTGTGGCGTAATTCATCTCTGTGTACCTAGTACAAAGTGCTGGCTTGTCTGTAGGGGGCGCCAATAAATCTTTCTGAAATTGAGCTCTGAGCTCTGCTCCCAGGTCCTGGTGAAGCTTCTCGGGTTCCCTAGCGATCACTCACAGCCCTGAGCCGAGCGTTCCACCCCCTCCCCCGCCCTACGCGTCCAGCCAGTTCCCTGAGGAGCGCTGGCCCCAGGCCGGCCACAGTAGCTGCTCAAAAGGACTGACCCAAATAGGAACAAATGACCCTCCCTGGGGGACTGCGGCACGGTTTGCAGTGCGTGGAATTCCGGCGGCCAGTCGGCCTGCAGTTCCCAATTACCATATTAGAGATAAGGACCTGGAGGTCCCCGAGGTCCGGTCGCTCTCCGCTTCCCGGAGGCCAAGCAGCCGTGGCTGTGCTCGCCGCCTCAACCCCTCTCTGATCTCGGTCCCATGATGTCACTCAGAAACAGCCTCAATTTCCCTTATATATGAAACGGGGGCATCTTTGGAAACTCTGTCAGTGCTATCGCGCCCCCTGCCCGCGAAGCCCCAAGCGACGGACAAAGGAGACTCCACGGCACAGACGCGGTCTTTATTAGCACATTTCTAGCGAGCATCGGCCCGCAGCGTTACCGCGGAGGAAAGGGTTCTGGCGAAGTTAGGGTTAATTCCGGCTCGCAACGGGCGAAGGCGACGGTGGCAGCCCAGCGCCGGGGGCGGGGTCACAGGGCCAGTTCCAGCACCTAAGGGCGGAAAAACTTCAAAACATCCGATGGTGGCCAAGCCCCTCCGCGGTCCTCGCACACACCGGAAGGGAATTGGGCTCTGGGTCAGACCGCCTCCTAATGAAAGGGACGAAACTGCGCCTCCTTTTGCATAAGGCCTGCAGAAAAGACTTCCGCCCACTCCCAAGATGGCCGCCAGCAGCGGTTGGGAGATTCGGGATGTGGGACAGAAGGTCACTGGGAGGGGGCGGAGCCTCCTCTCCCCAAGTTCCGGTTCCACCAGGACTGAAGGAAGCGCGTCCAGCTGGGGCTTTGTCGCATCTGCGTCGCTGTGCCCGCGCTCTTCGGGCGAGGAAGTCCCTTCGGGGTGGGAGGAGGAAAGGGTTAAGTGAATTAGCTTATCCTGGCAGCTCGAGGCTGGCTCCTCCGCTTCCGGGATCCCACCGCCAAGTGAGATCCCGGGGGAGATAAAGACAATAGCTCCCAGCAGGCCCTGTACCGAGGGGTCTCCTGACTACTAAGCATGAGATCGCTTGGGCCCTTAGGAGTGGACTGGTTAGATCCCAGACCCTCCATGCCGGGGGCGGGAAGAGAGGATGCCTAGGACCCTGGAAGCACCAGAGCTGGAGATCTAGCACCTGGAAGATGGGACCGTAATTCGAAAATTAAAGAGGCGGTTCCTAAATTGAGGTCCAGGAACCCGGATATCCGAAAAGGGTCGGTCAGGAGCACAGATGCCAGCATGCCCCGCGCTCAAAGGATTTGGGGAACCCAGGAGCCTTCGCCTTCTGGAGCGGGGCCTGGGTTACAGATCCCGAAATGCCCTGGGACTCTGGAAAGGACAGGCTGGAGGGAGGAGTCCCGAGACCGCAAATCCCGACATGCAGTGGGACTCGAATGGGACAGCCCAGTGGGAGGAGCCCCGGGAGTATAGGTCCCGGCATGCTTCGGGACTATGGTCCCTCGCGCGCCCCGGCCGGAGCTCACCTTGAAGGAGCCGTGGAACTCGTCGCTCATCCTCCGGAGCTCGCGGCCATATCGCTGTGCAGCCCAGAGGTTGGGGGGCGCCGAGCGCGAGCGGCCCCGGAAGGGGCTGGGCTCCTCCTCCTCCGTCCCTTCATCCACCGTCCCCGCGGGGTAGGAGCTGTGGCGACTCCGGGTATCCACAGCCCCGGTACCTGCAGAGAAGGTCAGGGGGTGGGGACGACGTGAATCTCAACTCCTCTGTGCCCCCAGCCCGGCCGAAGCCCTCAGCATTAGCTCCGTCGGCCCGCTGTGGTCTTTGCGTGCACATCACTTTACCTCTCAGAGCCCCAGTTCCTTCCTAAGGGAAGCTCATGGGGCTTCTGTGAAGATTCGAATTAACTTCCCACAAATCTTAATTGAGCCCCAATAATGGGCCAGGCCCTTAGTGTATAAAATGACTTTCCTCTGTGCCTGGCACAAAATAAGGGCATAAGAACTAGTAGTTAGAGCTGCGAGTGCGAGACGCTGGGGCTTCCCAGCAACCCCCTGGGCCGGTAGCTCTTTGCTCAGCCCCATTCCCTCGCAGAGGAAACCAGTCCCCTGGATGAGGAGGTTGTCCCAGCCAGGCGACCTGCAGCTGACCTGCAGCTGACCTGCTGGGGTCCACTTGTTTCACTGTTGTGGCCTACAGGAGACCTTGGGCCCCCAGAGAACAAGAGCCTGTCAGCAGCGTGTCTGTACCTCTCACAGCACCCACTTTGGAGAAATTGTCCAGAAAGTTCCGTTGACTTTAGGTAATACTTAGGGAGCACTTACTGTGCGCTAGTAGGCCCTGGGCATTACTTCATTACCCTTCTAACAATCCTGGGAGGTGAGTACTAACATTCCTTCCACTTTGCAGATGAGAAGACAGAGGCTTAAGAGAGGTTAAGACTTGCCCAGGGTCCACAGCTGTGAAGCTCTGATGCGAGACGTCCCTAGAGGTTTGTTGGAATCCAGAGTCCAATGATTATCCATTGAGTTTCACTTCCCTTGTCCAGCTGCCCTTCGACTCCCTGAACCTGTGCCCTCACCTCTCTGTGGGGATAAACCTAGTCCTTCCTACCAGTGACTGCATAAGGGTCACATAAAGAGCGGGAAAGTGCTTTGTAAGCTGAAAGGGCGCGATGGATCATTATGCAAAGAGATGTGTCCTGAGTTTGACCTATGTACTGTGTGCCATCCCCCGAACTCCTGCCAACCCCACCCCCGTACGAAGTCCAGCAAAGACCTAGAACACTCCCAGGAGCAAAAATCCAGAGCTAAGTATAGAGTGAAAGACAGGCATGGAAGAAGTGCAGGGGACCAGCGTCCACAGGGAGGCGTTTGGGAGAAAGTAAGATCTAGACCAGGTCTTGAAGCCAGGGGTAACTGTCTCATCCCCTCCCCAAAGGCCTGTGGGTCAGCTCCAGGGCTGCTGGGCCGCCAAGGGTCCCATCTCCAGACACATGGCTGAGAAAGCCAAAAAGGGAAGAGGGGGCTGGATCCAGAAAGGCCTAGGCTAAGCGGGTGGTCGGAGCTCCTGGGCTTCACCAAAGCCTGAGGTCAGGTAGGTAGGGAGACCATAAAGCCTTTGAGGAGTGAGTTGGCAGTGGGGAACAGGCAGCTAAATCAGCAGTCGGGATTGGGGGTGGGGGCTAAGGAGCCGAGAGCAGCAAGACCCCTGATGAGAATAGGCCCATCTGCAGAGCGCTGACCAGTTCCATGAGGCGTGGGCAGCAGGGCCGGGATCCCCACCACCACCTTCCTGCTTTGTGACCTGGGGCCTTTTCTTTAATCCCTTGGGGCCTCAGTGTAGTCCTCTGTGAAATGGACCCCAGACCCCAGGACCTCCACGAGAACAAATGACACAGGGAGAGCACCCTATTCTGCATTTTTCATGTCCTGAAGGCTCCCAGCTTCCCAGTGAGGCGGAGGCCAAGTTCTCCCTAGTTTACACATGAGGAAGTAGAAGCACAGAGAGGTTAGGAACTTGCCCAGGGTCGCACAGCTGGTACACCCTGCCCGGTCACTTAAATGCTCAGGAACCATCAGCTATTATTTTCCTTTACTAGCACTAAGAATACACACACCTCCACACTTGACAGATGCAAGGCCCAAGGGCCAGAAGATGAGTGAGTGGCAGGTGGGCACTTGGTTTGGGCACTGCACCCTCGCCTAGGAATCAGAACAAGCAGAAGAGCACTCGCCGTGTCAGGTTGGAAGTGTTGCTTCATGTGTGTCAATTCCTTACGTCCTCATCACATCCTATGAAGGCGGTTACTCCCTGTCCCCATTTTACAGAAGAGAAAACTAAGGCATAGAGAGGGTAAGTAACTTGCCCAAGGTCACACAGCTAGTAGATGGCAGAGCTGGGATTCCAACCCAACCAGTCTGGCTCCTGTGCCTGTGTGCTTAACTCTCATGCCCCCGGCTCCCCCCAGCAGCACCATGGGCCACCTTGGGGGCTCAGGTCTGGGAAGGCACCCCTGGTCCTTCTGTAAGTGCCAGCTCTACCAGGGGCCTACCCTAAGGAGTGGGGATTTTTACCAAAGCCATGGATTTAGCAACACCAAGCCAGCCATTGTCAAAATGACACTCCTAAGTGTAAACTGAACAGTTAAGTGTCCTTCTGTTTACTAGAAAAAAATCTGAGGGATTTTCTGTGAACTCCCTGGGGGAAGTGGATATGCCCCTCCCACCCTATGCATCCAACCTTCAATCAGCTCTCACCCCTACATGCCCCGGGGCATGGCAGAGGTGGCCTCTCCCAGTTTGGGGAAAGTAAGGGTGAGAGAGTGGGCGTGGCTCCTGTCTGGTTGTAAGCATGGGTGGGTGCCCAGGCCTGCCCACTCACACCATCCTTCCAGAGAGCCTGCCTGGGGCTGGGGTGGGGAATTGGGAGGGGCCTAGGGCTGGAGGTGCCCCAAGGCCCACCACCAACCAGGCTTTAAGTTCTTTACCCATTGGGCTTCTGGGTACGTGCATGGGGCTGGACACATCCGTGTTCATGCTTCTGTGAGCATCCTTGCACACTTCATTAAAACAGTGATGTTCCAGACAGTTTGAGGCAGTGAGGCTTTGCCATCAGGCAGGGCTGGGTTTGGATCCTGCTCTACCACACGTGGGTGGTTCACTTACTGCTCACCCACAGCAGGAGAGCAGCGTGGCACTCCTCCCTGAGCAGGCGCGCTGCCTGTCATGTCTTGGACCAGCTTCCTGTGTCCCCAAAGCCGTTTGGGGTACAAAAGCCCCTTACTGTCCTGTAGAGAACATACCCCCACCTTGCTCAGAGCTGAGGAAATCAGAAAACACTAAAGCAGAGGCTGGCAAATGTTTTCTATAAAGGGCCACATAGTAAATATTTTGGGCATTGCAGGCCACACAGTCTCTGTCACAAGTACTCAACATTGCAGTCATAGCTTGAAAGAAGCCAGAAACAATATATACATGGCTATGCATTGCTGTATTCCATCACAAAATTGTATTTGGGACACTGAAATAAAATATTCTTCTTCTTTGGGACTTCCCCGGTGGCACAGTGATTAAGAATCCGCCTGCCAATGCAGGGGACACGGGTTCGAGCCCTGGTCTGGGAAGATCCCACATGCCGCGGAGCAACTAAGCCCGTGCGCCACAACTACTGAGCCCGCATGCCACAGCTACTGAAGCCCGCGCGCCTAGAGCCTGTGCTCCGCAACAAGAGAAGCCACCGCAATGAGAAGCCCGTGCAACACAGCGAAGAGTAGCCCCCGCCCGCTGCAACTAGAGAAAGCCCACGCACAGCAACAAAGACCTAATACAGCCAAAAAAAAAAAAAAAACCTTCAGTGGCTCCACATTGCCTATGAGATAAACTCCAAACTCCTGGGCATGGCCTTCAAAGCCCTAACGTTATGGTTCTAACCTACACTTCCTTGTCTGCCATCAGAGGGGCACTGGTTATTCATGTCTCTTAACCCCTCTGAATGAACGGCAGTCCCCAGGTCTTCTCAGGGCCTGGGCCAACTCGCTGTAACAATGACAACTGCAGTAATAGTAAGAACACCAACCCCCCCCCGTGCTAGGCACTGTTTCTGAGCACTTTTCCTATATTAATGCATCAGATTCTCACAACAACCCTATGAGGTGGGACTAGTTCGATTCCCATTTTACAGACAAGAAAACTGAGGCGCCCCATGTTCATCGCAACCTGAATGTCCATCGACAATGCATGGATAGAGAAGATGTGGTATATATATACAATGGAATATTACTCAGCCATAAAAAAGAATGACGTAATGCCATTTATAGCAACATGGATGGACCTAGAGATTACCATAGTAAGTGAAGTCAGAGAAAGGAAATATCACATGATATCACTTATATGTGAAATCTAAAAAAATTATACAAATGAACTTACTTACAAAACAGAAATAGACTCACAGACATAGAAAACAAACTTACAGTTACCAAAGGGGAAAGGAGGTGGGAAGGGATAAATGAGGATTTGGGGATAGTTTTTTCTTTTCGGCCATAGCATGCTCGGCTTGTGGGATCTTAGTTCCCCAATCAGGGATCAAACCTGGGCCATGGCAGTGAAAGCGCTGAGTGCTAAGCACTGGACTGCCAGGGGATTCCCAGGACTTTGGGATTAACAGATACATACTACTATACATAAAACAGATAAACAACAAGGATTTACTGTATAGCACTGGGAACTGTATTCAATATCTTGTAATAACCTATAATGGAAAAGAATCTGAACAGGAATATATATATGTATATGTAAGTATAACTGGATCACTTTTGCTGTACACCTGAAACTAACACATCATTGTAAATTGACTACACTTCAATTTTTAAAAAAGGAAAAACAAAGAAAACTGAGGCAGAGTGAGTTAAGTAACCTGCTCAAGCTCAACCTACCAATAGAGGGGAGAGCTGAGTTTGAACCCTGCAGTCTGGCCCAGGGCCTGGCACTGGGCTGCTTCTCCCACTCCATGTCCTTCCTCCCCTCTCCATCATCCACGCACCAGCCGCCCCAGGCACCAGGCTATGCAATGGAGCTGTCACAGCACACAAGGTGGCCACAGGCCTGCCCTGGGGACACACGCAGTCCACTACAGCAGGGGTGTGGAGGCAGGGAATATGAAGAGTGACAGGACCCTGCCCATCTGGAGGGGGCAGTGGACCTGTGGCTCTGGCAGGTCACTGGCACTTGCAGATCTTTTATGGAAAAATCACTTGCTTTTTAGACATCGAAAACTAAGTCAAAAGTTTAAGGATGGGCTTCCCTGGTGGCGCAGTGGTTAAGAATCCGCCTGCCAATGCAGGGGACACGGGTTCGAGCCCTGGTCAGGGAAGATCCCACATGCCTGGAGCAACTAAGCCCATGAGCCACAACTACTGAACCTGCGCTCTAGATCCCGTGAGCCACAACTACTGAGCCCACGAGCCACAACTACTGAATCCCACACCTAGAGCCCGTGCTTCACAATAAGAGAAGAAGCCACTGCAATGAGAAGTCTGCACACCGCCACGAAGAGTAGCCCCAGCTAAAACTAGAGAAAGCCTGCGTGCAGCAACAAAGACTCAATGCTGCCAAAAATTAATTAATTTAAAAAAAAAGTTTAAGGAATCCAGTGCAGTCCTCTTACATGGTGGCTATTTTCTCCCCTGCAGGCCTCCTCATGGTTGGACCTGGAGCTGGGATAGTTATCCCCTTGGCTTATTGCTGCTTCAGACCATTCTCACTCCCTCCTCCACAAATCTAGTTTCTTGGGCTGTGCCACCCTTCCCGCTCCGGGCCTCAAGCACCCACCGCCCACAGGGTGGGCCCCTCGTGGGTGCAGGAGATTACTGGAGCTCCCTGCCGCGCTCTCCCCAGCCACTCCCTTAGCCGCTCATGTCTTCATTCATTCATAGCACCGAAGTGGTCCTTCCCAGCTCCCTCCCTGCCTTGGCACCCCAACTCTAATGATGCTGGGACTCCTCACACCTGGCCAGCTTACACTGCACACGAGCTAAGCCCCCAGTCACCTCTCTCACTGGGCTGAGACCAGCACAGGTCTGGTTAAGGCCAACTCCCTGCCAGTTCCCACAGGCAGCCGACTGGCCAGTGGGCCTGGAGAAAAGCACAGCCGTGCCACCTCAGTTCAAATTCACGGTCACAAGACCCAGTGGCACCCTAGATGTTGCCCACCACACCTTCCACACTCCATCCTCTAGGCCAAGACAACCATTTCAAACCTGCTTCTCTCTCCCCCTCAGCCCCCATCCCTCTCCCCACTCTCACTCCTGGCTCAAGACCTGGCTTCCTTTTACCAAGAAACTGGAAGCACCCACGAGAGAGACTTCTACTAGTCTCCACAAGGTATCTCCCCCTGCCCTCCACTGCTCTTAGCTGAGCCGCCCCTCCCCTGCACACCAGACTGCTCTCTCCTACTCAAGGACACCTCTCCAGCAAGCTTCCCTTCTCTTCTGCATCCTCCAGTATTTTCCTCGCTCCTGGATTACTCCATCAGCTTATAAACATGATCTTTTGGGAACTCCCTGGCGGTCCAGTGGTTAAGACTCCGTGCTTCCACTGCAGGGGGCATGGGTTCCATCCCTGGTTGGGGAACTAAGATCCCACAAGCCGCACAGCATGGGGCCCCCCCCCCCACAAATGCTCTTTTCTTTTCCCTTTCTATCGTAAAAGACATAATAAAACCACCCTTCCTTGACTCTCCTTGGGCCTTCAGCTGCCACCCCCTCCTCTGTTCCTCTTTGCCAGAGCTCAGCTGCCAAGACGGGGTGGGCTCTCCTTTCTACCTCCAATTCTCTTCCTATCATCCTTCCCCACTTGCCACCCAAGCTGCACTGGCCCTGTGTCGAGTCCAGTGCTCATTCCCAGTCCTCCTCTAGCGGCCCTGGAAGGAGCCTCACAGGTTCAGCTCTCCCTTTCCTTCCCAGACCGCTCCCTCCTTCTCAGCCCCCAGTGCTGACTCCTCCTCTCCTGCTGCCCTCTGCAGACTGGATCCCCAGGCTCAGTCCAGGTCCTCCCCTGTCTACACTGGCTCCCAGGGCCCACAGAACACTACATCAGCGACTGCCAGCTTCTACGGGTATCTATCCCTACTAGAAGTCTCCACCTGGATGCCCAAAAGGCACGTCTAACCTGCTCTGGCCCAAACAGGGCTCCTGATCTCACCCCACGCCGTCTCAGTTCCATCTCAGTTAAGAGCGACTCCAGCCTTCCAGGCGCCCAGGCCAGATCCCTTGCAGCCATCTTCTCTGTGCCTCACACCCCACATCTGTCTGCCAGCAAATCCTGCCAGCTGTACCTTCAAGAGAAACCCAGAGTCCAGCTGCTTACCACTTCAACCGCCACCAGCCTGGCACAGGCCACCATCCTCCCCTGTGGCACTGCCCCTGCCTCTGCCCATTGCAGACCCGGCTCAACACAGGGGCCTGGTGATTCTCTCGAGGTCCAAATCAGATCAAAGCCCTCCAGGTTTTCACTCAGAGTGAAAGCCAGAGTCCTTACCTGGGCCTTGAAGGCCCTGCCCACGAGCCCCTCCTCGTCCCTTAACTCTTTTTTTTTTTTTTTTTTTTTTGTGGTACGCGGGCCTCTCACTGCTGTGGCCTCTCCTGTTGCGGAGCACAGGCTCCGGATGTGCAGGCTCAGTGGCCATGGCTCACAGGCCTAGCCGCTCTGCGGCATGTGGGATCTTCCCGGACCGGGGCACGAACCCGTGTCCCCTGCATTGGCAGGCGGACTCTCAACCACCACGCCACCAGGGAAGCCCATCCCTTAACTCTTGATGAGTCTCCAACCTCCCTCCCCTCACTGGCCTGAACTGTGTCCTGCCCTCAGGGCCTTTGCATGTGCCCTTCCCTCCGCCTGCAGGTCTCTGCCTGCATCTGTCTTCCCAGAGACCTCTGCCTGGCTCACCCCTCACTGATTCTAGCCTTTGCTGAAATGTTGCTTCTTACCAAGGCCCACCCTGACCACCTCAGTTAAAATCACTCCCCGGGCCCCCCAGTACCCTGGATTCCAATGAGAAAGTCAAGAGTGTGTCATGTAGTGCATCATCTTCTAATGCATCACTCGCTACTTTGTTTCTGTGTTTATGGCTTGTCTCCCTCCACCTACTAGAATGTGGGCAACCACAAGGGCAAGGGTTTCTCTCTTCTGGTCACTGATGAACCCCTGGCAGCTGGAACATACATTCAGCACTTGACACAGAAGATGGGAAGGGACAGCCAGGTGGGGAGGTAGAGAGCTGTTTCAAGCAGAAAAATAGCAAGTGCAAAAATCTGGAAGTTAAAGAAAGCCTGCGGAGTTCAGTGTGACAGACAGCGGGCTAGGGAGGGTTTTTTGTTTTGTTTTGTTTTAGAGATTATATCCCTGACTAATAACTGAATACCAACCTTTTTGTTTCTTAGTTTGTTTGTTTGTTCCTTTTTTTTTGGCTGCGCCTCGTGGCTTGCAGGATCCTAGTTCCCTGACCAGGGATTGAACCCGGGTCCTAGGTAGTGAAAGCGCTGAGTCCTAACCAATGGACTGCCAGGGAATTCCCTGGGGAGGGGGTCTTAATAAGCCTTCCTGCTCCTGAAAATGGGAGGGTGTCAATTCGGCTTCCACAGGTGAGGGACATGAGTTTTGTTTTCAGAAGATCTCTGTGGTTGTTCCAGGTGCCAAGCCTTGTGCTGGCCACTGGGGAGGTGGGGACTACAGAGAAATGGCCACTGCCCTCCAGGGCCCGTCCTTCCATCTCAGCGCTGGGTCCCCCTCAGTAGGTGTGGAGGACAGCCGATGCTTCCCCAGCCCCACACAGACCCGCTGCCTGGTAGGGCTGTCTGCCTCTTGGGGTCACCTGGCCCTGGCAACTGGCAAGGACAGCCCGCGTGTGGGTGTGAGCCACAGGGCTGGGAAGAACATAGCTGGGGCTGGAAGGCTGGATCCCAGGATCTCAGGGAAAGTGCTAGCCTGGGGCAGGGCACCACCAAGTCTTCTAGCCCCAAGGAAATGCCAAGCAAGTGTGACCTAAGGCAAGTTGCCTCTCAGTGATTCTGTCCTGGCCCTAAGCTAAGAGCTAAATACTTTGACCATTTACTAAGCACCAGCTCTATAATTAAGTGCTTCTTAGGTATTCCTGCTAGTCATCCCCACAGCACTACATTGGTGGCGACTAATTGCTCTGTTTTACCGAGGAGGAAGCTGGGGTGAAGAAAGGTTAGGGACTTGCTCAAAGCCACCCAGTGAGTGTGGATGTGGCTGGGGTGCAGGGAGCTACTGGGCTGGAGGCCAGGTGGACAAGCAGGTGGTTGTTCTTGGGGCAGGGGTGCCTACCTCCATGGTGGCTGCTGCTGGCTGGCTGCCCCTGCTGGTGACCAGCTTCCCCCAGGAGGCCTGGGGCCGTTTGCCGGTGCTTGCTGGGACCTGGGGGCCTGTCCCCTGTGGGGCTGGGGCCCAGGCCCCTATCTGCAGGGCTGGAGTCTTCCTGCTCACTCTGCTCAAACTCTGGGATCTGGAACATGCTCTGGGCTGCGGGGGTAAGATGGTAGGTGGTTAGGGCACAGCTGGGGCTAACGGGGGCCGGCGGTTGTGGGGGGGCGCAGGCATGCCTGGCTCCCTCTCCCACCTCAGAACCCCAGGTCCACCCTGCCTCCCAGGCCCCAATCTGTCCGTTGAGTCTGGCCCAGCAAGAAGCTCAACCTACCCACCCAGGATCTAAATCTCTCAGAGCCCTAGGGCGGTAGAGCAGCCCCAGGCCCCTACTCAGGCCTCGGCCAGACCCGCCCGTGGTGATGGCACACAGGTCTCACCCCAAGCCCGATCTCGAGGCCCCTGACCCGGGCCCGCCGCGTCCCTCTAGCACCGAGGGAGCCCGGCCCTAGTTGCCTGGGCAACGCGAACTGTCACCGACACGGCCCAATCAGCTCTCGAAATGTCACTAACTGGCCAGCAGGCGGGGCCACTACGGGCCCCGCCCACCACCTTCCTCCTGGGTCCCTTCTACGTCTCCGGATGCTCAGCTCCCGACTTCCTTATGCCTTGGGCGTGTGTGGGAGCAGATGAGGGGTTCTTTGGGGTCCCCATCTGGGGGCCAGCTCCTGCTGACAAGTCCTTCACGCCCTCTGGGCCTTAATTCCCACCCCTGTATAATGGGGATAATGACACCTCCCTCAGGAGTCGGTGATCCTTGTAAACTGAGTGGTGATTACTGTGGGTGAAGGCACTTTGCAAAGCCGTAATTGAAGCTCAGCCGTCGGATGCAACTGTTGTTGTTGTCACTGCTCCGTCAGAACCGGGTGGCCGGCTCGGGAAGTCCCCCTTCCTCCTCCCCGCGGTGGAAACCTCGCACCGCCCGCATCAGGGGCGCCACTCCCCGCGCCAACTCGGGAGCACTCGAGATAAGCGAGGGAGCCTCCGCCCTGGCAGGATGACTGCCCCGGCGCAGAAGGGACAGGGGCCCCTGTGAGGGTGACCATAGGACTCGCGGAGCCTCGCGCCTGGCAGACGGCGGGCCAGGTGAGCGGGAACCGCCGCCGGCCAGGGAGTGCGTGGGCCGGCTAGCGCGGGCTGCGGGGCCAGGCGGGTTAAGGCCCGGGGGCGGGCCCCGGAGGCCATCTTGGCTGAGGGCGGAAGTTTCGTTCAGAGACCGGGTGAAGGGAAGTCGTTACCCGCGTCGGGCGGCATGATCCCGATTTGAGGATGGGGAAGAGATGCATGGGAACTGCCGGCCCCCCAAAGAAGCAAGGGCCGCTGGCCCCGGGCAGTGCCCACCCGGGCACTGGCCGGACGCGGCGCAGCCCGAGCGTCACGGCCGCTCGCCGCCTCTTGTAACCCCTGACGCCCGCCGGCGGCGCAAGCCGCGCCAATTCTCGGACGGTTCCGCGCCGGGCGCGGCGCGGTTCTGCGTAGCAGGGGCCAGACTCTGAGCAATTTGCGTAGCGAACGGCGGCCGCGCAGGCGCAGGAGGGGGCGGAGCAGCGGGAGCCGGGGAGCCGGAGCCCCGCGTCCCAGCGACCGGAGCCGGCTACCCCAGCGGCGGCCTGAGGACCCGGCGTCGGCCTCCTCCCGCCCCCCGCGGCTGGAGAGTAGACGCAGTGGGGGGTGGGGTGGGGGCAGCGTCCGGAATCCCGAGGACGGAAGGCAGAGGCCCTCCCCATCCGGATTGTTGGAGGGGAGAGAGTCCCCCAGTTTGGGGAGCGGGAGAGCCAGACGTTGAGCGTCCCCAGCAGCGGCCGCTACCCTGAGCAGACTGGCGTTGGCCGGCTCTCCCCCTCCTGCCAGGACGACTCCAGCGACCAAGACCAGGGACCCCTCTTCTTCAACCTCTGCCCCTCCCCACCCCCGGCTCTGAGGCTGGCCCAGAGAGCAATGCTCCCCATCCCCCTGTGCCCTGGAGAAGAAAGGCTGTCCTTCCACACCCCTGAGTGAGGGACCCAGGTTGCCTGTGCCCCGCAAAGGCAAGGGCCCCTCTATTCAGGGGGGGAGGGCCTGGCCAGCCACAACTTCTTTCCCCCTGAGCTCCCACCTCTGTCTCTGCACCCTAAAACTCCCACCCCTCCGTATTTATTTCCCTGGCCCCCTGCCAGCCCCTCCATCTCGTCTCCGGGATTCAGGCCTCCCTCCCTGACATGGAGAGTAACCTGTCTGGCCTGGTGCCTGCTGCTGGGCTGGTGCCTGCGCTGCCGCCCGCCGTGACCCTGGGGCTGACTGCGGCCTACACCACTCTGTACGCCCTGCTCTTCTTCTCCGTCTATGCCCAGCTCTGGCTGGTGCTCCTGTATGGGCACAAGCGTCTCAGCTATCAGACGGTGTTCCTGGCACTCTGTCTGCTCTGGGCTGCCTTGCGTACCACCCTCTTCTCCTTCTACTTTCGAGATACACCCCGAGCCAACCGTCTGGGGCCACTGCCCTTCTGGCTTCTCTACTGCTGTCCTGTCTGCCTCCAGTTCTTCACACTGACGCTTATGAACCTCTACTTTGCCCAGGTAACCATGGTGACGGGTGGGGGTGGGCAGTGGGGTCGCAAGCCCCAAGGGCCCCAAAGAATGATGGGCGTCTCTGCTCCCAGGTGGTGTTCAAGGCCAAGGCAAAGCGTCGGCCAGAGATGAGCCGAGGCTTGTAAGTACTCGGGACGCTGGTGGGTTCAGCCTCCAGGTCAGGGGCAGGGAGAAGCCCGGTGTCCATTCCTTCCTCCCTGGTAGGTCTGAGGCAAGGACAACCCAGAATATTTGTGAAAAGCTTGGAAGAGTTAGGCATCTGGTAAAGATGGCTCAGCAGAGACATTGCATATGTGAAGGACAACTATAATAGAAACAGTTGAGATACTGTGAAGGGAGAGGGTACCAATGTCATCCATGATGGAGGAAGAGTTGGAGGCTCCAGCCCTTGGAAACTCCAAAGCCAAAGGGCACTTCTGGGTGACCTTGGGCAGTGATACTTTTGTCATTTGTATAACATCTCACAGTTTATTAAGAACTTTCACAAACATCTTTAATTTTTACAACTTCCCTGTGAAACTGTTATTATCCCCATTTGAGAGGTGAAGACACTGAGGCCCAGCAAGGTAAAGCAACATGTTCAAGATCACACACCTGGCAGGAGGCACCGCCAGGGCTTAAACCCAGGTTTCTGACTCCCGATCCAGTGCTCTTTCTGCTGCACCACAGCCATCAGTCATCTTCTGACCTCTTTAGCTTCAGTATCCTCATCTGTAAAACTAGAGGAGCAGGGTTCAGACTGGATGACCTGAGGTTCTGATTGACACCGGGGTCTCCTGGGGGAGGCTGGGTGTTGGGGAGCACCAAGGGTGGTCTTCTGGGGCTGACCGTGCTGTGGGCCGCAGGCTGGCTGTCCGAGGGGCCTTCGTGGGGGCCTCGCTGCTCTTTCTGCTGGTGAATGTGCTCTGTGCAGTGCTGTCCCGCCGGCGCCGGGCACAGCCCTGGGCCCTCCTGCTGGTGCGCGTCCTGGTGAGCGACTCCCTGTTTGTTATCTGCGCACTCTCTCTTGCCGCCTGCCTCTGCCTTGTCGCCCGGCGGGCTCCCTCCACCAGCATCTACCTGGAGGCCAAGGTAGGGCCACAAGCGCTGATTCCTGATTGTCCTTTGGGCTGTTTGGGGTCTTCAGAGTAGAGAGAAAGCTGGAGCCTACCCTCCCTAAGGATCCTCTGCTGTCATCTGTGCCAGGGGACCAGTGTGTGCCAGGCAGCTGCGATGGGTGGTGCCATGGTTCTGCTCTATGCCAGCCGGGCCTGCTACAACTTGGCGGCCCTGGCCTTGGCCCCCCGGAGCCGGCTGGACGCCTTCGATTATGACTGGTACAACGTCTCTGATCAGGTGGGCATTCGGCACATCTGCCGCCTCCTCAGTAGCTGTGGCTCTTGGCCCCAAGCTGGCCTGGGCCCTGTCTGGGTGCCCCATTGGCACAACTGCAGGTTGGCACAGCCCCTGCCTCCCCACAGGCAGACCTGGTGAACGACCTGGGGAACAAAGGCTACCTGGTGTTTGGCCTCATCCTCTTTGTGTGGGAGCTGCTGCCCACCACCCTGCTGGTGGGCTTCTTCCGGGTGCACCGGCCCCCACAGGACCTGGTGAGGGCCAGTGGAGAGGGGCGGCACTGGGGGTACCTGGGCTGGGTTCTGGGGGTTGGGGGAGGGCAGTGGGGGGCAGGAGGAAGCATCAATGGCAGCTCCCTCCCCCAGAGCACCAGCCGCATCCTCAACGGGCAGGTCTTTGGCTCCCGTTCCTACTTCTTCGACCGGGCACACTGCGAGGATGAGGGCTGCTCTTGGGAGCACAGCCGGGGTGAGAGCACCAGGTAGGAGTCCCGGTTCCACCTCAGGACCCCTGGGCTCCCGGGTTGCCCCGTTGAGCCATGGGGACCTACAGCTGGGCCTTCGCACACCCCCACCCGTGCCACGATCTGTACCAGGTGAGGTCCCCTCTGGTTTGCTATTGCTAAAGCCTCCACCTCTCCCTCCAAGATGAAGTTTGCCATAGTCAGAGAGGTCTGGGTCACTGGGATCTTCTAGGTATCTCTCCCTCCCCCAACTCTTGCGACTGTGGTCCTAGTGACTGCCATGGGACTGAACCTGTTTCTCTGCCTGCAGCATGTCAGGCAGCCTAGGCTCCAGCAGCTGGTATGGTGCCATCGGGCGGGAGCCAGGCTGGTGCGGGGGCAGCCAGACGCGGACCACTCCTCTGCTCTTCTCCCAGGTTCTGGGACCAGGCAGCCACCATCACAGTCTCTACTCCACCCCACAGACGTGATCCCCCTTCATCTCCCCCGAGAACACCCAGACCCCAGTCCCTCCCACCCCAGACCCCTGTGCCAAGTTCATCTGCCGCTTCTTGCCCGGGATCCCGGGGGCTGTGGCTGCCTCTTTCTCAGGCCGGCTCCTTGCTACTCATGTTGTAGTGAGCTTGTGCTGTCCCCTAGGATGGGGGGTAGGGCCCTGGCTGCCAGATGCTCATAGCAGCCTGGCATGATCTACCACCTCTGCTTCTACACCAGAGCCAGCTACCTCTCCTTTGCCTGCCCCTCAATAAACAGTGTCTGTGCCCCGAGTCTGTTCACTGTCTGTCAGTTGTCTGCTTGTGTTTCTCACACCGTTGCCTGTTTGGTCTAAGGCTGATCAGACACTGGCCCTTGAAGGGGGCTGCTGGGCTGGGCAGGGGCCATTTACCTCCCCCGAGGCTGGTGGGTGACAGAGGAGCCTGCAGTCTGAGGGGAAGAAAGACCAGAAGGGCCCTGCTCCCACTCCGGTCCCCTCGCCACTTGAATAATTTCTACTCTTTCCTCAAGGTCTGCTTCAAATTTCACCTCCTTTATGAAGCCTACCATCTCCAGGTCAGGGAACTGTGTCCCCCTCTCCTGGGTCCCTTGGCACAGTGATTGCATGGCTACTATGCCTCTTACCCTTAGTGGATAGGGATTTCTAGAGACCCTGTTTCCCTGTCATTATGCCCAACCTGGCCTTCAGGTCCAGGAGTTAGTCCAAGGCCTGTGGAGGAGGAGTTGGCCAGTAACTGAGCAGCCCCCATCTCCCCAGCAGGTGTGGATTTGGCCAGATGGTTGGGCTGCCCCGACACAGCCTGCCTGGTGGTCCTGGGAGGCCCCTTCCCTGACTGTCCCTAATAGTGCAGTCACTGCCCTCTGTAGTCACAGCCCTTACAGGTCTGTCACCTGTCCCATGGCCGGGAGTCATTTATCAGAGGGTCTGTCTCCTGCCCATGTGTGTGGCCATTTGTTCCAGTTCCTGGGAGTTCCTGGGGCCTAGCACTGAGCCCGTCTTGAAACCCTTCACCTGGGACTATCCTGAGCGGCAGGCCTCAGGGCCTCCAGAGAAGGCATCTGAGACTCAGAGAATCAGCTCGAAACTGGACAATTGCTTTTTGTTGAAAGGAAAATTGCCAACATTTGTAGGGCACTTAATTGTGAGTGCCAGGCTCTGTTTTGAGCATTTACAAATACCAACCACTTTAATGCTCAGAACAGCAGCCTGAGGTGAGAGTCATCCCTTTTCTGTAAGTGGGGACTGGGAGGTGGGGAGTTTGGTAAACTGTCTAGGCCCCCTACTGGTAGAGGATGGTCAGCCTTAGAGCCCAGGCTTAAAACCACCCAAGTGAAGGCTGAGGCCCCCAGGCAAGAGGAGGGTCTTTGGCAAGATCAGAGTTGTAAAGAAATGGGTAAGAGCAGAGAGGAGCTGAGTTCCAGGACCTGCCAGGGCCCTGCTGTTCAGACAGTGGGGGAGGGAGTGCTGGCACCAGTTCCAGGCTGGGATGGGCATGGAAGTGAGGAACAAGGGATGGGGATGCAGGAGGTGCCCCACCTTGATTTCCCAGAGCTTGGTCCCAACCCTACCTTGGCCAATTCCAAGTTGCCTCAGGGGATCCCCCACCCCTTTGTCCCCTGGGGTCCCCTCCCTCATGAGTGCAGATCCCAAGGGCCAGGCTGTCCCTCGGGGCGGGGAGCTGAGGGCCCTTCCCACCTGGTAGTGGGCCTGGAAGATGCTGGGAGATTAGAGTGGATCCTGTCCGAAGAGGTGAGCCGGCTGATGTCCAAGTTGGGGCCGTGCCGTTGGCCACGCTGGCTGGCCAACAGGGCAGAACCAGGGCCCCGGTCTGAGACTCCAGGCCTGACCCAACGGCGACCCCTCACGGGCTCCTCTGCCACTCATCTCCCGGGACCGGCCAGGACTGGGGGGCTGGGCAGCCGCAGGTAAGGGTCTGCGGAGAGCTGCGCTGGAGGCGAGGGCGAGGCACAGCAGAGGGAAGCGCGGCGCCGGAGGGGTTAAATGCGGGAGGAGGGGGGCTTCTGGCGGCGGGAGGGGGGTCCCAGCACCGGCGGCCGCCCGCTCCGCCCCTGCCTCTGCCGCCGCCTCCGCGGCCCAGCCGGCAGGCACCGGCGAGGCCGCGCCGGAGCCCGGGCCGCAGCCGCAGCCGCAGCGGGGCCGACAGTGAGTGCGGGGCGGAGAGGGCGGGCGCGCTGGCGCGGGGAGGGAGTGAGGGGCGGCGAAGGGCGCCGGCCGGGCTCCGGGGCTGGGGCGCGCAGGGGGCGACCGGCCGGCAGAGGCGCCCACCTCCCCGTTCGTAGGCGCCTCTGGGAGTCCTGCGGCCGCGCATCCAGCCGCCGCCCGTCACGCTCCGAGGCGTCGGCGTGAAGACGCTGGGAGGCCGTGGGAGCGAGTGGCGGGGGTGTGGTGTCTGGGCAGTGGGCGCTGCGCGGTGGCCCCGCGGTCTGGGTATGTGTGTATGTGAGTGTGTGCACACAAGTGTGTGGGCCTCTGGGGGCCTTGGCCCGGCGCGCACGGCCCTGAGGGTCCGGTGTGCCCGAGAGGCCGGGGAGTGTGCAGGTGGAGTGTGTGTGTGCGTGCAGCCCGGGCAGAGGGGCCGCCTGGAGCCGCAGGGTGGAGCGTGGGCGCGCGGGTCTTTGTGCCCGCGTGTGCGCGCGAGGGCGCCGCCGCCCGCTGTCCCGGGGGCTGACAGCTGTTCAGGGGATGCTGCACTGGTCCGGCCCTGGTCACCCCCACCGCGCTTCTTCCCGGAACTCAGTACCCTCCCTTCCCCTCCGCCCTGCCTCGCCTCTGCGCAGCGATCGGGACCCGCCCCAGGGTTCCTCGAAAGCCCAGCGGGGCGCTGGGGGACACTGGAGGCTCCCCGCCCGGTCCATCGCGTCTAGAAGAGGAGCAAGGAGAGGCAGGAGGGGAGGGAGAAGCCGCGAAGATGCTGCCGCAGCCTCGGTGGACGAGCCGGGACCCGTCATCCCCGTCCCTGCCCTGCACAGTCCTCTGTGCCCCCTCAGACTCCAGCTGGAAGGCGGGTTCCCCACGCCCCCTCCTGGCCCCCAACATTTCCTCGCTCGTCCCGCCTCTCCCTCATCAGGCTCGGTCTCTCTTTCCCCATTCCACTCTCCTTCCTTTCCTTTCCCGGTGCCCTCTTATCTTCTCACACCCTGGAGTCCCCGGACAGGGGCTGAGGGCAGGGCAGTGGAGGTAAGGGGGAGGACAGAGGTGGGGGGACTGGGTGTGTCCTGGTACCAAGTGTCCGGCCAGAGGGATGTGAGGAGAAGACGTCTGTGGGTAGTAGGGCTGGGGGCTCCAAGACCATTGGGTGTGTAGGGATTGGAGAAGGAGGGTGTAGGGGTGTCAGGTCAGGTTATTGATCCCAGCATCCCTGGTTCTGCCCACAGTGACTGCAGCTCCCCAGGAGCCCCCTGCCCGGCCTCCCCAGACGGGCCGTGGAATTGGCCGGGCCTCTGGGCGCGCCATGCGCAGCACCACACTACTGGCACTGTTGGCTGTGGTCCTGCTCTACTTGGTGTCCGGTGCCCTGGTGTTCCAGGCCCTGGAACAGCCCCATGAGCAACAGGCCCAAAGGGAGCTGGGGGAGGTCCGAGAGAAGTTCCTGAGGGCCCATCCATGTGTGAGCGACCAGGACCTGGGGCTCTTCATCAAGGTGCGTGGGTGGAGGAGAGCTCCTTCAGCAGTCACCCATGACCCCCTGACACTAGCTGCATGCCACTGGGGGCTTGTGCTGGAGTGCTGCTTCCAGACCTGCACCCTTGAAGGCAGGGTGCTGCTGGGGGGTGCAGGGCAGAGGCTGGGATCCAGGTCTCTGTGTTTTCAATATGGCGGCCAGGGCGGCATTTGTTTTCCTTGCTGTGCCTGGCATTGGATTATCTTCCTAAAATGGCTCCTTCCGTGTGTGATAGTGGTTGAATGAAGGAACGCATAAGGAAGAAATGAATAAATGGCTGTAACAGATGAGATGTGTTACATTTTCTCAGGTCTAACTCACTGGTTTAGGGTTGCCAGATGAAGTCTGGAACACTCAGTTAAATGTAAATTTCAACTAAAGCATGAATACTTTTAAAATATAAATATGTCCCATGCAGTATTTTTATTTGCTAAATCTGGCAACCCTACACTAGTTCCTATGCTTCTTTGAAGTCACAGATGCCTCAGAGAAACCCAAGAACACTGTGAACCCCTACCCCCTACCTCCAGAAAAGTGCACATATAAACATGTACTGATGATTCCGGAGGATTTCAGGATCCCCCAAGCTGGTCCATGCCATCATGGATGCCAGGTTGAGCACACCTTCCCACCAGGACACATGCTTATGATGCGGAGGCTAGAGGGAGGGCGAGTCAGGGATGGGGTCAACTTTGGACCAATGACTAAAGAAAGTGTGGGTTGCAGCCTTCTGGGCTACTGTCGGGCAAGCACCTCTGCTGCTTTCTCTCTGATTTCTGAGCCACTGTCATATTTTAAAAAATAAAGTAACATTTAACTTTAATACATTAATGTTTATTATTTTATTGAAAGGCACCCCTATTTCCTGCCCATTCTTTTTTTTTTTTTTTTTTTTTTTTTTTTTGCGGTACGCGGGCCTCCCACTGTTGTGGCCTCTCCCGTTGAGGAGCACAGGCTCCGGACGCGCAGGCTCAGCGGCCATGGCTCACGGGCCCAGCCGCTCCGCGGCATGTGGGATCTTCCCGGACCGGGGCACGAACCTGTGTCCCCTGCATCGGCAGGCGGACTCTCAACCACTGCGCCACCAGGGAAGCCCCCTGCCCCTTCTTTTGGAGGGAGGAGCCATCAACATGGAGCCTCGGTGTTCCAGCTGATTTCCAAGGTGGCAGGACCTGGAGCAGAGATGAGGATGGGGTGGGTCCAGGACACAGGCAGGTTGACATTGTCTCTGACACCTCCAGAATGCCCAGCAAAGCTCTGAGAGGCCTGGGTAGGAGAGTGTCTGGCCAGACCACAGGGCAGGAGGAGGGAGGAAATCTGACCTATTTTATCTTCACAAAGGAATTCCTTTTTTCCTGGTTTAAAAAAAAAAAAAAAAGACGAAGAAGAAGAAGAAGAGGAAGAAAGCAAGGGCAGAACCAAGCAAGGAGGGCAACAGCTGCTTTATTTCTCCTCCATAAATAGTCATGCAGCAATTATGCACCTACTATGTGCTAGGTGCTGTGCTGCACACCGTAGCGTGAGCAGGGAAATTGATATTGGGGTGGAACAGATGCAGGCTCTACCCTAGAGGATGTTACATCTAGGTGAAGGGACAAATCCATGGAAAGTTCACTGTAGGATTTAGTAGAAAAGGAGCTTTCATTACTTCCTTCTTTGTTAAATGCCTGTTGTATGCTAGGCCCTGGGCTAGGTGCTGGGGGCAAGGAGGGAGATGCCAGGGGCCTTTGGGAAGAGCTGGTAATTGAAATGAAGCAGGTGAGATGGGTAGAATTTAGAGATGGGTTAGTGATTGGGTTGAAAGAGACTCCCAGGCAGAGGAACAGCATGGGCAAAGGCGTGGAGGCTGGAAAACTCAGAGTGTTTTGCAGTTCTTGGATTTAACAGATGCCTAGTCATTTGGAGCAAAAATTAGAACACACAGAATGACAAAGGATTTTTTCCCCTAAGTAGTGAATTTATTGGAAAAGTGTTGCAAAATAAAATTAAATCGCTTTTAATCATACATTTCACTTCTTGGCTGTATTAAACAATTATTTCAGGAAATGGAATCATCTCAGAAAATCTGGGGATAAGGTCACTGTAACTTGAATTCCAAAATGGGAGTCCCAGGAGTGAAGACTGGGGAAAGGGAGGGTGGGACCGGATTGAGAAGGGGCTTACAGGCTGGGCTGGGGAGTTTGGACTCTATTCTGCAGATAGCAGGGAGCAACGGAGATTTTAGGCAGTCACTTTAGGAAGATTAATTTGGAATGTGTCTTGCTAACGAGGACTTGCAGTCAGAGAGAAAGAAGGTGGTTTATGACCTCCCTCACACCACTGTGTCTTAGCTCTGTGCTCCTTGGGGAAGGGCCCCGCTGTACCCCCTCCTCTTTTTGCTCTGACCTCCATCACTTAGGGCAGGCACTCTCAAAACACCGAGGGAGGCAGACTGGTTGGCAAGAGGGGCAGACACATCATGGCCATTTCATTAATTTAATCATGTTTATTGATCACCTATTATGTAGCACAGGGCTTGGTTTGGACTTCAGCAGGGTGGGCAGGGGTTTGTGTATTCATGACCCTCCTAAAACTGGATGCAAAATTTGTTGGTATGTGAACCTTCCTGGAGGGAGGGTCCCTAACTTTCATCAGATTTTCGAAGGCAAGGGACTCAAACTCAGCTTCCAAAGGGGCAGTGGGAGTGGTGGGGTCTGTGGAAAGCTGGAACTCACTGGGCATGATCTCTACATGGGGACCAATTTCACAAACACAGTGCTTGCTTTGATGTGAGTGCTTTAGCTCTTCACAATAACTCTATGAGGTAGGTACTATTATCACCATCCCCAAATGATAGATGCAGAAATTGATGCACAGCTCAACTTCACCTAGCACCAAGATTTGAACCCAGGCAGTCTGGTCCCAGAGTCTGTGCTCCTGACCACTGTAAAACTGGAAATCTGTTATATGAAATTAAGGGGCCGATAATGCAAATGTCTCTAAAACAATGTGTTGGTCAAACAAAATTGGGCTCCCCAATTTGCAATGTCTGCCCTAAGGGATTGCCTTCAGGGAGACCAGAGGGCAGGGGAGAGCTGGGAGGGGTAAGGAGGGAAACACCTTGGAGACTTGGACGGCCAGGGGGTTGGCTAGGACGGGAGGGAAGGACTGAGGTTCCTCCTTCTGCATCTTGTCCTGCAGGAGGTGGCTGATGCCCTGGGAGGGGGTGCAAACCCTGAAACCAACTCAACCAGTAACAGCAACCACTCAGCCTGGGACCTGGGCAGCGCCTTCTTTTTCTCAGGCACCATCATCACCACCATCGGTGGGGGAGGGGACTGGTCATGGGGTGTGGGGCACCGGGTGGCTGGGCTTTCTCACAGGCGAAGGCGCAGGGGGAGGTGGGGGGGTGCCAGGCAACCCCTAGAGCTGCTGCACGACCCCTCTGCCCAGGCTATGGCAACGCGGCCCTGCGCACAGATGCTGGCCGCCTCTTCTGCATCTTTTATGCACTGGTGGGGATCCCGCTGTTCGGAATACTGCTGGCAGGGGTCGGGGACCGGCTGGGCTCCTCCCTACGCCGCGGCATTGGTCACATCGAAGCCATCTTCCTGGTGAGCTGCTTCACACCCTGCGCGCCCTTGCGTTGGGCTCAGGATACACTTCCCTACATACCCACCCGGCACGTGAGCGGGGGGCGCCTGAACCTCAGACACGGGCTCCCAGAAAAGGGTTGTGGGGTGTGAGAGTTGGAGGTTTTGGTGACTCCTCGGCCCTGCCTACTGCCCCTCCCTGCAGAAGTGGCACGTGCCACCAGAGCTGGTGAGAATTCTATCGGCGGTGCTCTTTCTGCTGATTGGCTGCCTGCTCTTCGTCCTCACGCCCACATTCGTTTTCTGCTATGTGGAGGGCTGGAGCAAGCTGGAGGCCATCTACTTCGTCGTGGTGACGCTCACCACGGTGGGCTTCGGGGACTATGTGGCCGGTGAGGCCACTTTCTTAGGTTGCACTTCCCTACCCATTTTATTCCTGCCCAGGGGCTCTGCAATCTTGCCTCTCCCTCCAAGTTCCACAGGGCACTTGTGCGCTCACACGTGCTTGCTCCAATCCCTACATCCACTCGCTGAATGCACCCTCACATTTTTCCAGGGACGCAACACCTCGTGCCCACTCACATTCTTGCATGCTTGCACCCCACGCATGCTCACATATATTAAGTGACCCCTTCACACGTGCCACATTCTTGTACACGTGCACCCCTCACACATGCTCACATTCTTGCACGCGAGCACCCTACTTACTCTTCTCTTGCACACCTTCAAGTCACTCCCACTCGTCTTCTTGCATCCATTCGCGCACTCTAGCTTATACCCACTGTCCTGGGGAGGGCGGATCCTCTCAATGAGTTGGGAAGAGGGGCAGTGAACCAGAGACTCACAGGCTCAAGGCGTGTCTCACAATCAACTTCTTTCTGCCCTCCCCGTGGCGTCCCAGGAGCCAGCCCCAACCAGAACTCTGCAGCCTACCAGCCGCTGGTGTGGTTCTGGATCCTACTCGGCCTGGCCTACTTCGCTTCAGTGCTCACCACCATCGGGAACTGGCTGAGAGTAGTGTCCCGCCGCACTCGGGCAGAGGTAGGCGCCCCTGCGTCGACACCGCGCCTGCGCCCTGGCGCTGATGCACACTGCTCACCAGCAGCAGGTTGACTAGTCTGCCTCCCTTGCAGAGTGTGGGCTCCCCAAGGCAGGGACTGAGGGAGCCCCAGTGCGCACCGGCCGGGAACAAAGCGATAAACTCTGACAGGTTTGCAGGCGACTCCATCTCTACTCTCATGGATAAGGTTACCAGATTTAGCAAATAAAGATAAAGGAAGCCCGGTTGGTGTGAATTTTGGATAAGTTGCAAATAATATTTGAGTATAAATGTCCCAAATATTGCATGGGACATACTTATACTAAAATTTTATTTGTTGTTGTACTTTTATTTATTGTTCTCAGTATTTTGTAGACCCACTCCTTGCTGCCGGCCGTGGAGTGGGTGGAGGCGCAAAGGTCTCCGGGGGCACGGGAGGGAGAGCTGAAATAAAGTCCGGTCGGTCTTTTCTTCTGGAGAAAAGGGCACTTCCGCGCAGATGGAGGAGGGGAGAGCATGTGGCTGGGTGATGAGCTTTTCCCTCCTCCGGCCTTTTCCCACTCCTGAGGCAGGAAGACGAGGCAGAAAAGAGGGGCAGTGCCTGACTGGTGAAGGGGCAGGCTCCCGGGGTTGCGGAGACTGTCGAGGAGCCCCGGTCGAGGACTGCCTTTCCTCCCCGCGCAGATGGGCGGCCTCACGGCGCAGGCTGCCAGCTGGACCGGCACGGTGACCGCGCGGGTGACCCAGCGAGTCGGACCCACGGCACCACCGCCGCAGGAGAAGGAGCGGCCACCCCTGCCTCCGCCGCCGTGCCCAGCGCAGCCCGCCAGCAGGCCCCTATCCCCTGCGGCCCCGGAGAAGACCGAGCCACCCTCTCCGCCCACTCCACCCACCCCGCCCACGGCCTCCGCGCTGGACTACCCCAGCGAGAATCTGGCCTTCATCGACGAGTCCTCGGACACGCAGAGCGAGCGCGGCTGCGCACTGCCCCGCGCTCCACGGGGCAGCAGCCGCCCCCTCAACACCCCCAGGAAGCCCGCGCGGCCCCGCGGCCCGGGGCGTCCCCGGGAGAAAGGCGTGCCCGCGTAGGGGCAAGACCCCTGCCCGGGCCTCTCAAAGGGCTCCGTTCTTGCTCTCTACCCGGCATGCTCTGCTTGTTTAACCAAAGACCCCTCTCTCGACCGACCCGACTGCAACCTGGGGAGGAGGCTACGGGTTGCTTGTCTGCCACTCTCTGCTCCTGGCCCTCTCCTCACTTCATCCATTTCCAGAACCCCAAGGCCTTCTGTCTCGTTGTCCGTCTGGGCCTGTCCCTCACAACATCTCACGACTGTGCCTCAAAGCCTGCATCAATAAACGAAAACAGTCTGCATCGCTGCGGGCGTGGAGCTCCGGGGACGCGAGAGGGTGTGCGAGTGCTTGCGTCGTCGGGCCACCTCAGGGTCAAGTCAGGCCCCCCCCCTACGACCCCCAGGCCAAACCCTCCCCTCTCAACACCCGAACCATCGGTCAAGGCGTGGCACTCTTGGCTGTGCTTGTTCGGGTGTCTCTGCCTGGAGGTTAAGGATAGGGTCTGGCATGGGAATCTGCCAAGATGGGCGGTGCGTCCATCCTCAGTACAGCTATGGGGGCAGGGATGGGGAGACACAATGGCATCTAGTGTGGAGGGCTGTAGCTTGAACTTTCCCCGCGCGAGACCCGCGTCGCCATTCCGGACGGGACCCTGCCCCTCCCCCTTCCTAGAGCGTGAGCCCCTCCTCCTCGCCCCGAGGCCTTTGGCGACTGGGTCCGTTGGGGCAGAACCATGGAGGAAAAGCCTTTCAAAGTAAGAACTCTTCCTGGTCCTCCTCACCCTGTCAGCCCCCAGACTCATACTAGGTCCACCCTGGGCCACTCCCTGGCTATCCTCTCACTCAGCCCTGGCTCAGGGCAGCTCCCAACCATCACCCCCTCCTCCCCCCCACCCCGCAACTGAGTTTTGGCCCTGGATGGGCTCAGGATCCCCCCCGCCAGCCTGCTCTTCCTTTCCTCCCCAATTCCGCACGACCCTTGGCTTCCCTCGGTGTATGTGGCCCACAGGCGTTGGCCAAGTCTTCGGGCCACCGTGGCTCAGGCAAGTCGAGTCCGCACGACATCCGGAATCTGTGGACCACGGCCACGCAGTCGCAGCCGAAGCTGAATGTACCGCTGCCTACTGTCCGTGAGGACTCGGAAGTGGAGGGCAGCAGCGTAGGCGGCAAGACTCGCTGGTCTTACAACCAGAAGGCTGGCCACGACTCGCACGGTGGCTGGGAAGAATCGGATGACGGAGAGGACAAGGACAACTTCAAGCCAGAGGAGCTGGACGAGCACGCCTTGATGGAGCTGGAGATGCGCCGCGGCAGCTCCCCGGGAGGCCGTTTAGAGGAGGACGATTCCAAGACCGACAACGGTCAGTGTGGCTTCACTGGGCTGTGGGCGCAGGGCAGGGGGATGGCCAGAGCCTCAGTTACTATTGCTGTAAAATGGGGGAAAACTGTGGGACCCAAGTTTCTAGGACTCCCTGGAAGGGGCGCCAACGCTAATCTTCCACGCTTTAAATCAACCAGACCTTCTAGGAACGCCCCCTACCGGGCAGGCGTCGTACAAAGTCCTGGGGTCATAGAGAAGAGCAGGAGAATGTGCAAAGGCAGCGCGGTAGGACCTGTGCTTTTAATGGAATCACCCAGATAGTTGAAAGGAGGGAGTTAATGCCTTTTCTGTGGATTTGCGCTGCTTGAGGAGGTGCCTGTCTTTCATTCATTAAGTCAATGTTTACAATTTTTAAGTATTTACTTCCTACTTTGCGCTGTGCGCTGATTGGGACATGCCTCCCCTTTCTCCCCACCACCTCTGCTCTCCAGCCCTTCATCAGGGAATTGGAACATATAACAACTGCCATTTATTGAGCACTTGCTGTTGTGCCAGGCACTGGGCTTCCCTTGCATGATCACCTTTAAGCTTCACAACCTCCATATGGGGCCATTCTTATTATCCCATTGTACAGATGAAGAACTTGAGGGTCAGAAAGTCAGTCACTGGCCTTAAGTCTCACAAAGTGGGGCAGTCACAACTGGAACCTCGGAGGGTGGGACAACAAAGCCCAGGCTTTAAACCACTGTCCCATACTGTTTCCCACTAAAGTGGCACCTGGAGCTGGTCTCTGAAGGCCCCCCACCCCCACCCCGGCCAACATGCCTACCCATACATCCCCTCTGCTCCAGGGAAGTCTCAGCGGTCTGCAGATGACTGATTCCTTTTTTCTCTTCTCCAGAAAAGTCTTCCTCAGTGTCATCGCTCAATATCTGGAAGCACACACCCCATCGAGCCTACTGGGTGGAGCAGCAGAGCAAGGTTGGAGGCACCCAAGGAGGCTGGGGAGTTTAGTGGGGAGTGGGGGATGGGCAAGTTGGGGGTTTCAGGGGTGAGAGGGTGGGGGGGCTTTGCAGGGTGGAGGGGCAGGCAGGTCGGTTGAGGGTCTTGGGGCTGGAGGGAGCAGGTGGGGCATTTCAGCTGTGCGCAGAGCTGGGGTCCCTTGTACATCTGAGTCTCTTGCTGCCTCTCCAGCTGCCCCTGCCCCTGACTGAACTCATGGAGAATGAAGCTCTGGAAATCCTCACCAAAGCCCTCCGGAGTGAGCTTCCCCACTCCCCATCCCCCCAGCTCCCACAAGAGACCTTGGGGGATTTTGCAGGGCTTCGGCCTGTGGGAGTGGGGTTTCAGGATGTGTCTGCCTTGTCAGATTCCCTTATCACCCACAAATATTCCAGAAGCCCCATGAAAAGTAAAAAGTTAGGAGACTGGGCACAGGAAGACCCAATGGGGACAGCGTGGGGTGACCGTTAAGGGCCTGGGCTCTAGCCTCAGTGCAGCCCCTCTCAACCTGATGTAGGTTTTCTAAGGCTACTTCTTCCCTTGCCCATTGGGGATGACAGCCTTTCTGTGGCCTTGGCCCCTCCCTGGTTGCTGTGAGGAGCCTTTGGACAGTGGATTATTTGAGTAAACTTCCTTTGGTTTGCCCTGCTTACCTTATGAATGTGGGGGTGGGGTGGGGAGGGCTAATGGCTGAGACTGGGTGGTCGAAGCGGTGTCCCAAAAGCTGCCTGCTCCCAGTGCCCTAATTCAGGCCGGCAACATCTTCTCTAAACTTGCCTTCCTTTCCTCGTCCATCCTGCACTCCAACACCCCCATCCTACTCTGAATCCCCCATCTATTTGGAGCACAGGTCTACGACTTGACCATTCGAAACAAATAAAACAGGCAGGTCCCAGTACCCTGGAGATCCAAAGTTCCCCAAAGAACAAAGACCAGCTGCTGGGGAGGCCATGCCCCTGCTCACTGCCCTGAGTTGGGGTCTGCCCTCCAGGTTACCGATCGGAGATCGGCCGGGACCACTTCCTGACCAAACAGCTGCAGCAATACATCGAGGGGCTCAAGAGGCGCCGGAACAAGAGGCTGCAAGTCATGGTGATCTGAGAGCACCGCCTCGGGCTCGAGTGACCGCCCGACTCCAGCCCTGGTCCCAGATCCAAGTCCGACCCTGTCCACGTGGATTTTGAGCCTTAGAGAAATAAAAGAGTCTTCTGTACATGGTCCGTGAGTCAATGCGTGGCTGCCCGCGTGAGGCGGACGCACGTGGCCCCGCCTTTCCCTGTGACCTTCACTCGGTCACCGCAGTGACCTTGAGCGTTCTCGGTTCCGGCCCTATCGGCTCCGCCTTCCCGGGACTCGAAATCCAGAACTTCTTGCATGCATTAGGTCTGCTTCTTCCACTCCGGGTTCAGCAGCTTTGTGGGGATATTGGGTGAGCGGTCCAAGTGCCCCGATTGTGTTATCCTGGGGGAAGGCGGAAAAGGGAAAGGGACAGCACCTCCTATCTAATTTGGGCGTGCTAGGCCCCGCCCTTCATGCATATGCAGATACCCTAGGCCCCTCCCCGCTCTGGTCCCGCCCTCTCATTTACATATGTATATCATCTCCCGGACCCTCAGAAGCGGCCGCTGAACTACCTCTCCCACTTCCCCTGAGCACAGCGCACCCCGCCTCCTTCTTTACGTAAGAACGCTCCTGGCCCCACCCCCTCCCGTAGCTTCTCCGCGTCTCCTCTGGCCACGCCCTCTCAGCGGCCGCATACGCAAGCAAGTACGCCGCTGCGGCTCGGCGGCGGCTGGGCGAGGCCTTCATGAAGGCCGGCCCGCTGGCTTCGCCGGCTCCGCCCTGACAAGTCCCGGAGCGCAGGCGCTGCTCGGCCCACTTGCCTGATTAGCATAGGGCGCTGGGCCCCGCCCCCTGCTTTGCATGCGCACGGCCAGCCCCGCCCCCGCTGTCAGCTGGAGGAAGCGGAGTAGGAAGCGGCCGCGATGTCCTTTTGTGTCCTACAAGCCGCCGGCGGCGCCGCCGAGTGAGGGGACGCGGCGCGGCGGGGCGGCGCGGCCCGAGGAGGCGGCGGAGGAGGGGCCGCCCGCGGCCCCAGGCTCACCCCGGCGCTCCGGGCCGCTCGGCCCCCATGCCTGCCCGCCCGCCCTGCCGGGGCCCCAGGTCCGGGGGCGGAGGGGAGCGCCGCTGGAGGGTGGGCGGGCGGTGCGCCGGGGCCATGTGCGAACGGGGCAGGGGGGCGGGAGGCGGGCGGGGGGCGGGCTCCAGGCGGGGTCCGGGTCCCGCCCGGGTCACGGTCGGGACCCGGTCGAAAGCCAGACAGGGTCAGGGTCTGGGTGGGATATGGCGTCCAGGTCTTAGGGCGCCGGCCTGAGACCAGGGTCGGGCTTGGGCTTCGGATCCAGTCCCAGGGCAGGGTTCAATCCGGCACATGGAGCATGCCGAAGTCCCAGGGGAGGGCCGGGCTGGAAGATGGGAAGGGTTCTCTGTCGGGGAAGGGGCTTTGAAGACCACGTGGGGGCGCTCGAAGGGGCCTAGGGCCACCCTCCTCTCTGGGTCAAAGGTCATCGCACTGGCAGGGGAGAACTTCCTCCTCCTTGGCGCTCCCTCATTACTTCCTGATAACCTGATAGAGGTCCCCCGCGGGCGGAGGGGGAGGGGAGGCGCAGCAACTTTAGGCAACTTCCCGTAGGTGTGCGCAGGTTGGGGGGGCGGGGCGCCCCGTGGTGGAGGACTCTGCGGCAGCAGGAGTGTAAGAGCGAATGTGCTGGAGGGGGTGCAAGGAGGTGGAGCCGCGCCCGCCGGTGTGCCTGGGGCTGGAGGTGGCGATGTGTCAGGTGTGAGAGGCTCTGAATGTGTTTCCACAAGGGACTATGACTGTGTGTGTGTGTGTGTGTGTGTGTGTGTGTGTGTGTGTGAGAGTGTGGGCATGGTGAGAGTGTAAGAGTGAGCGAGAGTGTGATTATGAGCCTTGGGTGTGACTGTTATGGGGTGTGCACTTCAGGAGGAGTGTGCGAAGGCAAACGGGAGCATGAGTGAGTGCTGGGGTTTGGGAAAGGACGTGTGAGTGTGAACCTGCCCAGGAGAGTGATTGTGTGTGAGCGTGGGTGTGCAGGTGAGGACACCTGAGGACCCAGGTGAGTGGGAGTGTGAGGGTGTAAACACACGCATGTGTGAGCACATCAACTGCCCTTGGGTTTGTGTGCCTCAGTTTAGTTTTGCTCTTGAATGGAGGATACCCAGGTGTGGGGGAGATCACTGAGCTCTCTAACATCTGGAGAAAATTTGAGAGGTATCTCACTCCTGGCTGGGGATTCCAGACGGGGTTGAAGGTTGCTTGGGCATTTAGGTTACCCTATTCCTTGGCCTGGGTGGGAGTAGGGGGTTTCCAAGCCTCCTGCCGTTTCCCAAGTGGGAGACCTGCTGTCAGTTACTGGCTCTGGAGACTCTGTTTCCATGGCAACAGCCGGGGCGGGGGAGTGCTCTTCATAGGCAGCCTTCCTTGGACTCTGTCCCCCCAACCCTCTTGCTGAGCCTGGAAGCCTGGCCCCAGGCCTGAGGTTGGGCAACCAGGGTGACAGGGTGTCTCCATCCCCCATCCCAGTGCCTCCCTGTGACCTGACGGGTCTCTTCCCGCAGGTGACCAGCGCCATGTCCAGCCAGGTGGTGGGCATTGAGCCTCTCTACATCAAGGCAGAGCCAGCCAGTCCTGACAGCCCAAAGGGTTCCTCGGAGACTGAGACTGAGCCCCCCGTGGCCCTGGCCCCTGGCCCAGCTCCCACCCGCTGCCTCCCAGGCCACAAGGAGGAGGAGGATGGGGAGGGGGCTGGGCCCGGCGAGCAGGGTGGTGGGAAGCTGGTGCTCAGCTCCCTGCCCAAACGCCTCTGCCTGGTCTGTGGGGACGTGGCCTCCGGCTACCACTATGGTGTGGCATCCTGTGAGGCCTGCAAAGCCTTCTTCAAGAGGACCATCCAGGGTGAGCCCCCACCCCGCTCCTGTGCCCTTTGCCCTCTGGGCCTGGCGCTCCCCAGTTGGTGCACTGCTGGGTGGCCGTAGGCCCCCAGGCTGCCGTGGTACCACTTGGGGTTGGCAGCCTGGAGTTCCCAGGCCCTCCTACCTCCCAGGAACGTCCTTTCCCTTAAGCGTTAAATAAAGCCACCAGGATGTGTTGATGGATTAGATGTGGGGTGTGAGTGTGGGACTCAAGACGCCTCCTAAGTTTCTGGGTACTCTAGGCCCAGCACCTTCCACAGCGGCTCTGAAAAATTCAAAGCAGCCTCTGCTTGCTCCTAAACTTTATTCTTGCTTCCAGCAGCTGCTGCCTTCTCACCGGCAGAGAATATGCCCCCTTTTGTGTTGATTTCCCCAAAGCAGCACGAGCACAAGGCAGGTTTTTACGGGTAACTGAGAGTGGCTACGTCGTATTTCAGCACGTAACTTTAAAAAGACTATTAGGCATCCCTGCCAATTGTACTCACTGAATTTTTCTCACTCAGGAAAGCATATCAAAATACGAGTGAGCAAGATGGTGATGTAATAAGCATTATTTGGGATGTGCCCATTACTTATATTTTTATATAAACCATTGGTTACTTGGGGGTTATAACATATAGCCTTTTTGAGAACATTTCTTGAGTGCCAGGCACTGTGTCCTGTTACGTTTGTGCTCTCAGTTACCCACACAGCAATCTCTAAGGTGCCAGCACTATTATAACTGAAGCCCAGAGAGGTTTTCAAAACTTTGTTCAGGTCCCACAGGTAGAAAAATGGCAGAAACAAGATATGAACTTGGGTCGATTGAGGTCCAGAGCTAAGCTCATAAAGGCCAGACTGTTGCCTCTGCTTATTACTAATAACTGAACTTTGGACAGATGCCTCACGACTGATTATGACATTCTAGCAAGTTTTGACTTGGCTGAGACCCGCTGGTCTAAAAGCTCTTTGCTCCCTTCTGGCCCTGAAGACCTGAGCCAACAGGTCCAGGTCCGGGTCCAGGTGACCCACCCACCCTGGAATCTTCTTTCTCTGTTTACAAATATTTATCGAGCACTAGCCATAAATAGTGATCATTTATTGAGCATTTAGGTGCTGTGAGCCTTGTTAAATGTCTTAACCTTGATTTTCCCATTTAGTTCTCACAACTCATCTTTGTAAGAAGTAGTTTTTTTTATAAAGTTTTATATTTATTTATTTAGTTTATTTATTTAATTAATTTATTTATTTTTGGCTGCATTGGGTCTTTGTTGCTGCACCCGGGCTTCCTCTAGTTGCGGCGAGCGGGGACTACTCTGCATTGCGGTGCACGGGTTTCTCATTGCGATGGCTTGTCTTGTTGCGAAGCACGGGCTCTAGGCTCGCGGGCTTTGGCATTTGTGGCTTGTGAGCTCAGTAGTTGTGGCTCGTGGGCTCTAGAGCCCAGGCTCAGTAGTTGTGGCGCACGGGCTTAGCTGCTCCGCCGCATGTGGGATCTTCCTGGACCAGGGCTCGAACCCGTGTCCCCTGCATTGGCAGGCAGATGCTTAACCACTGTGCCACCGGGGAAGCCCAGAAGTAGTTTTTAATCATCCCAGTTTTACAGATGGGAAAACTGAGGGTTCGAGGGCTTAGGTGTGGGACTTGCCCAAGGTCACACCGTTGGTAAGTGGCAGCCTCCAGGATCCTTGCTCTTCACAAACTTGTGCTCTGCTGTCCTGGCCACTGTTCCAGGTGTGGGGGCATAGCTGGGATTAAGGCAGGATCGCTCCTGTCCTCAAGCGGTTTACATTCCAGCAGAGGGGAGAGAGAGAAAACAGTGAACTGCACACGGTTGTTACAGTGCAGCTGTGGCGAGTGCTGGAGAGCAAGGAGCGGGGTGTGTGCCAGGGAACCTGCCTGGGTCTGGGGCTCTGGAGTGCCTCCCTGAAGAGAGGTGTCTTGAGCTGAGGAAGCCCAGGTAGGGTGTAGGAGAAAGCAGGCTGTGAGGAGAAATGCACCACTGGACCGCTAGGGAACTCCCTGTCTTAGGTTTAATAGGATGCCTCTGTGTTGACAGTAATCGAAGGAGGCAAAGACAGAGCAGGAGGGGAGATGACAGTGACTCTGGTCAATGGTAGAAACAGTTGCCAGGGGCAGAAGAGGGGCGCTTCTGGACATATTAGGAGGTGAAGCCCACCAGGATCTGTCAGTGGGTTGGGTTTGGGGTGTGAGAGAGGAATTAAAAATGTCTCCTAGATTTCTGCTTGAGCAGCTGGACAAATGGGGTTGCAGGTTTTGGAGGCGTAGGTTGGGGGCTCCATCTAGAACTGGTTAAGTTTGTAGTGTCTTCCAGGCATGCAGGAGGAGGCAGTGGGATACGTCTAGAGTTCAGGCTGGTCTAGGCCAGAGACGGAGATTTGAAAGCCCATGACTTGCTGAGATCACCATTTGAGTGAGTCAGTGGAGACAGGTCGGAGGGCCACCCTAGGGGTCTTCGATGGAAGGAGAGTGGGCCGATGCCCAGAAACCACCAGGTGGCAGTGAGGTGGGAGGAAAGCCGGGCGTGTGGTGTCCTAGAAGCAAAAGAAGAAAAGTGTTTCTAGGAGGGACCAATGGCAATAGATGCTCCGTTGGGCCAAATGACATAAGGATGAGAACTGACCGCTTGATGTAGCAATGTGGGGGCCACTCTGGCCCTGGGTGAGAGCAGCACAGCCCACAAACATGACTTGACAAGGAGCGTGGGCCAGGTGCAGCCCGACTCCTCTGGTCCCCAGCCCCTCCCTTGCCCAGGCCGGGGCCCCTAGCCCAGTGGCCTTTCCCTTCAGTGCTCGGGCTTCCCTGCCCCATTCATAGCACTCCTGCTCTCCCCAGACCTGTGCTTACCTGGGGTGAGTCAAGGGACTCCTGTCCGCTGGGCCTCCTCTGGGCCCCGGGAGGCCGCCACTGGAGCCCTGCCTCTTCCTGGCAGGGAGCATCGAGTACAGCTGTCCGGCCTCCAACGAGTGCGAGATCACCAAGCGGAGACGCAAGGCCTGCCAGGCCTGTCGCTTCACCAAGTGCCTGCGGGTGGGCATGCTCAAGGAGGGTGAGCGCTGGCGGGGGCCTGGGCAAGGCGTGGGGGCTGGGTGCACGGGGTTGGGCTGGGCAAGGCCTGAGCAGTTCTAGCGGACTGGGCTGGGCAGGTGGGCTCTGGAGAGCAGGCCAGCCCCAGCCCCATGGACACAGCCCTGTCCTACAATTCAAGGGGTACGTCTGGACCGTGTCCGGGGTGGGCGACAGAAGTACAAGCGGCGGCCAGAGGTGGACCCGCTGCCCTTCCCAGGCCCCTTTCCTGCTGGACCTCTGGCAGTAGCTGGAGGCCCTCGGAAGACAGGTGAGAGCACAGTGGGGTCTTTGGGGGCTCTGGGGTTGGGGTGGAGCTCAGACCTGGGAGACCTGTCTGACGTCATTCACCCGGGATAGTCGTTATCTTGGGCACTGGGACCCAAATCTTGCCTTCATCTATTCGTTTACTCATTTCCCCCAGGAAGTATTTACAAAAATACCCTTTTCTATGTCAGGCCTCGAGCAGTACAGCCGGGAGCAGGGAAGGTTTTCTAACACTCAGAACCTGTCCACAAACAGACGCTTTCCCTGGGAGATAGTGCAGCCCTTCCCGGAGAGAGGTGTCTGAGCCTGGCTGGCCAGTGGCTCTTGAGGAAGGCCACAGGGGGACTGACTCTGGGAAGATGCTTGACCCTGAAGGGCTGGCAAGGTGATGAATTCGAGTGCCTCTTCCAACTATCACTGCAGCCCCGGTGAATGCACTGGTGTCCCACCTCCTGGTGGTTGAGCCTGAGAAGCTGTATGCCATGCCCGACCCAGCGGGCCCTGATGGGCACCTCCCAGCCGTGGCTACCCTCTGTGACCTCTTTGACCGAGAGATCGTGGTCACCATCAGCTGGGCCAAGAGCATCCCAGGTAAAGGGCCCAGGTGACGCGGGGCTTCCCTGGGTGGGTGGGGCCATGCCTGCTCTGGCACGCTTGCTCAGTCATCTCTGCCCCCCACTGCCCTCCAGGTTTCTCGTCACTGTCGCTGTCTGACCAGATGTCAGTTCTGCAGAGCGTGTGGATGGAGGTCCTGGTGTTGGGTGTGGCCCAGCGCTCACTGCCACTGCAGGATGAGCTGGCCTTCGCCGAGGACCTGGTCCTGGATGAGGAGGGGGCTCGAGCAGCTGGCCTTGGGGAACTGGGGGCTGCCCTGTTGCAACTGGTGCGGCGACTGCAGGCCCTGCGGCTTGAACGCGAGGAGTACGTTCTGCTGAAGGCCCTGGCCCTCGCCAATTCAGGTGAGTCTGGGGCAAGTACTGACAGGTGTCTTTATAAGGCCCTGTGGTTTTTAACTCTGATGGTGGCACAGTCCCATTTTGCAGACAAGGAAAACTGTAGCTTAGGGGAAGGAAGAACAGTGACTTCCTGAAAGTCACAAAGCCGGGCAAGGACAGGTCCAGGAACTGCATGCAGGATTTTGAGCCCTGGTGTTGATACTTTTGTGGAAAGGTGAACCATTTAGTGAGAGAGAAGGTGATGGGGACAGGAGGTGGCCATAGCTGGGGAAGAAAGGGTGGGCCTTGGCTGATGGGCAGGAGCAGTGGGTGGTGCTTCAGCAAATCCTTGTCTGGCTCCTGGTTGGGACCCATCCAGCCGTGTCCAGGCAGATGTGGCTCTGCCCTTTCTGGAGACGGCCCATGTCAACAGCTCTCTCGCCTTCCCTTGCAGACTCTGTGCACATTGAAGATGCTGAGGCGGTGGAGCAGCTTCGAGAAGCTCTACACGAGGCCCTGCTGGAGTATGAAGCTGGCCGGGCAGGCCCCGGAGGGGGTGCTGAGCGGAGGCGGGCAGGCAGGCTGCTGCTTACACTACCGCTCCTTCGCCAGACGGCAGGCAAAGTGCTGGCCCATTTCTATGGGGTGAAGCTGGAGGGCAAGGTGCCCATGCACAAGCTGTTCCTGGAGATGCTTGAGGCCATGATGGACTGAGGCGAGGGCTGGGCACAGGTGGGGGTGCTGGCAGGACCCGCCCAGCACGGGGTCAGCCCCAAGGGGGCAGAGCTGGGGTCTGGGCAGTGCCACAGCCTGATGGCAGGGCCAGGGCAACACCATCAGCCGGAGCAGGCCCTATGCCCCCCCCTCCCCCCTTCCAGGGGGGTGTCAGAAGCTGGGAACGTGCATGCCCAGGCTCTGGGTACAGTGCTGCCCCTCGCAAGCCATAACGTGCCCCCAGGGTGTAGGGGGCCTTGCGGAAGCCATAGAGGGCTGTAGGGGACATGTGTGTGTGTGTGTGTGTGTGGGGTGGGGTGGGGTGGGGCGAGGGGGGCAGAAGCCTGATCTCAGGGAGGGAAGGGAGTGGAGGCCACAGTCTCCCAGTGGGTGATGCTTTTGCTGCTGCTTAATCCGACTTCCTCTCCAGAGCAGAGAGGGATTTGGAGAGCAAAGGCCCCTGCTCCCTTCGCTCCTTTCCTCATCATTTGCATTGGGCATTACTGCCCGCCCCTTGAAGCAATAACTCCAAGCAGGCTCCAGCCCCTGGGCCCCTGGGGTGGCCAGGGCGCCCACATCAGCTCCCACCCAGCCTCCTCACGGGGTAGGGAGAGCACTGTCTCTATGCCCTGCAGAGCAATAACACTATATTTATTTTTGGGTTTGGCCAGGGAGGCGCAGGGACATGGGGCAAGCCAGGGCCCAGAGCCCTTGGCTGTACAGAGACTCTATTTTAATGTATATTTGCTGCAAAGAGAAACCGCTTTTGGTTTTGAACCTTTAATGAGAAAAAAAATATAATACCGAGCTCAAGAACACCGTGTGTTTGGTGTGTCACTGGACCAAGGGTTGGGGATACACAGGATTGAAGTAGCAAACAGGATACAGGTAAACAAAGATACACAACGCTCACAAAATGAAAAACGGGCCTGGCACGCTTTTAAGTCTCAGTTTCCTCATCACTCAGTAGCATGTTGGGGATCCCACGGCTGATGGGGAACAGACGTCCTGACTCTGGGCATTGCAGGGTGCCCTCCAACACATCCACCTGCGGGAAGAGGGGAAGAGAGCTGAGCACTGACAGCCTCCAGGTGTGGGTGTATGGCCAGGAAGCAAGTAATGGGCCGGTTCTCACCTCCAGTAAAACGTGGTGCATCTTTCTCAGAAATATCTCGTCATGCTCATATCCCTGAATCGGCTCTTTGGGCACCTCGACCAGATGCAACTGTGGGCAAGAGGCCTAAATCATCTCTGGGTATCCCCGTCACTCGCCCTGAGGCCAGGCTCCCTGGCCTGGTGTAAAGGGCTGCGGTGAGACGACCCCCCCCCCGCCACCAAAGTGTGCACGGAAGAAAACGAGGGTCCTCACGGTGTCCGCAGCCTCCAGAAGCGCCGCCCACTCCACTTTGGGTATCATACGAGCTACGAAGTCGGGGTTGAACTCCACAGGGCTGATGCGGACCTCGGTGGCCTGCGCGGTGGAGAGATTTTGTTAGGCAGGGACCAGATCTTGGTTCTCCTACCCCCGCCCCCAGGAGAGGGGCCCGAGATCTCCCCCGGCCGGTACCTGGAGGCGAAGGGGGAAGCCACGGGGCCCCACCCCCCGCACATGCGAGCTCAGCAGGTTGTGGGTGAGCAGCTTCATGTCGACGCTACACGCTCTCGCAAAGCCGGAACCGGAAGGAGGGCGGATTCCCCTGGCGTCATTTCCGGGGCTGCTCCGCTCTATCCTATTGGACAGCTGGGAGGAGCGGAACCGGCGAACTTGCTAGAACTTCCCGTGCTTGCGGGAGCGGAGGTCGGACGGGGTCAAGCGCTGCTCCCGGAAGTGTTTTGGCAGGAGCTTGCTACGGCGCAGGCGCAGTGGTTTTGGCCGAGACAAACCTCAAATTGCTACAAGTCGTGTACAACGCAAATATGTAAAACAGCTGCAATGCAGGGGCCTTCGTGGAATGCAAAATAAATATGCTTTACTCCTACACAGGCGCCTGACACCATCGTTCCTCGTCCCTTGCATCGGTTAAGGAACGGAAATACTGCCCCAATCCGTAAATTATGCCAATCAAGACAGCAGCACCCTATTCTTGCATGCAAATAAGCTGCGCGGCAGCCGAAAGCTCCGCCCATTTGCAAGTGCGCAAGTGATCCAGTCCCTAATGCAGATGAGCCGAGCCGTGTCGAAGACGCCGCCTTGCGCGCGGCGCCCGCGCCTGCGCAGTGGAGGCGCCTCGCAGGGGGCCGGGGCGACCTACGCCCCGCCTTTTGCTCCGCCTTTCGCAGGATTGCGTGGTAGCCCCTTTGTGCTGCCCAGCCTTCTACCTTAGCCGTGAGGCAGGGGCGGGGCAATTGTGGTTTCGAGACACGGTATGCTGCTGGCGTGGCTGCGCATCCTGGGCAGTAGAGCGGGCTCGGCGGTCACCCGGGCGGCCGTCGTTGAGTGTGCGGCAGCGGGAGCCGGAGGGTGCGTGAAAGGAGGCTTAGAGTGGACGCTTGGCGGGGTCCGAGGTTTCAGAAGCGCTGCTGTAGCCATGGCCCCGATCAAGGTGACCGTTGGCCCAGCCAGGCCTGACCTCTTCGCGGCCCCCCCCACCCCCCGCCTGTTTCCCCAAGCCCTTTCGTCCTGCTTTTCTGGGGGAGGGTCACCCTCTTTCTTACCCTCCGGACCCCTCCCCGCTGCCCTAGAGGCTCCTCCCGACGTCTGTCCCCTCTCATCCCTTCATCAAGACCCTGTAGCTGCAACGTTGTCGCCAGTTTTAGGGGCCTCGTGCCTCATCTCCTGGGACAGTCAAGGCTTTTGGGCCTTCCCCTCGTCTCCCTTCCGCATCCACCTTGGGACACCTGTGTTGAGTCTTCATCATTTTCAGGAGATTGAGTACCATGGCTTCCCCCACCTTATGGAACCATCTCCTTTACCCTTTTCAATCCCCATATGTGCCCTCCTCCATACCTTCCCGCCCCCATTGCACTCCACTCTTGGCTAATTCCCACGCTTCTGAGTTTTTCACCCTTCTCATCTTCTGGAACCATCCCCAGCTCCTTGGGAGTCCCCTTTGCTCCACAGTCTTCTGAGATCTCCCCCTTCCTTCTGCTTCATCCTACAACCAACTGCTGGGTTTCTCAGAGGCACTCCCCTCACCCTTGACTTTCCCCCCTTTTCTCTACCTTCTCTAGCCCCATGAAGCCCTCACACACTCCCAGGTAGACTGATCCCTCCCCTTTCAAGAGATTCCTTCTTTTATTCTCTACCCTCTGGATGTAGGAATCTGCACTCCACTCCCCAACTTTCCCACCTTCTGCTGCCTTCCCTTTTTCTCTTCTTGAGGGTGGGACACTCAGCCGTGGCCGGGATCCCCTCCCTCCGTGTTGTCAGGGCCTCCTCCCCGCCTCCTCCTGCCCACCTACCCCAGTCCTTCCCTGTAACTCAGCTTGTGTACTCAACCTCTTGCGACACCCGGAGAAGCCTCTCCCTTTTTCTGTTGTTACCAACTGGCCCCTAAGAGGAATAGGGCCACCTTGAAACCTGGATCATGTGGGGTAACCAGGTGGTTGCTGGGGAGGGACCTCTGGAAGCTCTGACAGGGTTCGACTTTCGCGCTGGGTGTCAACCCTGGCTCCACCGGACCAGGCAGTGCTACTTGGCCCTTTGTGCACCATCCACCGTCCGCTGCTGCCCTGGCCTTGGCCTCCTGCATCCCACCCCACCCCCCAACTCCTTACCTTGGTGTCATTCCCTCTAGGTGGGAGATGCCATCCCATCCGTGGTGGTATTTGAAGGGAAGCCTGGGAACAAGGTGAACCTGGCAGAGCTGTTCAAGGGCAAGAAGGGGGTGCTCTTTGGAGTCCCTGGGGCCTTCACCCCTGGCTGTTCCAAGGTGAGGGCTGCCCTTCTGGGGCTCAGCAATTGGAATCTTGTGTACATGTTTGTATTGTTCATTAGTCCTTTACATAGTCCTGGGGTAGCTTGTACCAAGAGGATGTAGATGACATGACAGTTAGAAAACCGTTATCGGGTTTTTAAAAAATAAGTTGAGGCTGTGAACAGATACCAGGAATGTAGGAGAAAAGGTGATGCAGTGAAATCCCACATCTCTCATTGATCCTGCTGGGTGACAGGCACGGTGGAAGAGACTTGGGACTTGGGACTTGGGTAAATGAGACATAGTCCTGCCCATGGGAAGTTCATGGTCTTGACCAAGGAACACTTAAGTTTGGATCCAAGCTTCCTAGTGGCCAAGGCAAAAAGGAACTGTGGCTTACACGCTTCTCATTGTCTGATCAAAGCTGTTGAAGTAGGGAAGTGAGGAGGGCCTAGAGATGAAGGGTAGGCTGAGGAGCAGAGGCAATTGTCCATCTTCTGATTCTTTGTTTCCCCTCCCCAGACCCACCTGCCTGGGTACGTGGAGCAGGCTGGCGCTCTGAAGGCCAAGGGGATCGAGGTGGTGGCGTGTCTGAGCGTTAACGATGTCTTTGTGACTGAAGAGTGGGGACGAGCGCACAACACAGAAGGCAAGGTGAGGTGTGGGTCCTGCGGGGTATCGGGCCAAGCAGGAGATTTTTCTTGCAACCTTACTTTCTCCTTAGGTTCGGCTCCTGGCCGACCCCACTGGGGCCTTTGGAAAGGTGAGTGCACCCGCCCCCCCAGCCTCCATCTTGGAAGCAGGGACTTGGAGGGACATGGCCAGTGTGGGGACCAGCCAGGTCTGGGGGTTCCTGACCTTTCCTTTGCTTCTCCTTTCAGGAGACAGATTTGTTACTAGATGATTCACTGGTGTCCCTCTTTGGGAATCGACGGCTGAAGAGGTAAAAGGAGGAGGGTTTCCTGTGCGGTTCCCCTGCTACCCCGCCTGTCTCCATTCCCAGCCTCCAGGCCCAGGCTGTTGCAACTGGCCCGGCCCTTCTTTCTGGCAGGTTCTCCATGGTGATAGAGGATGGCGTCGTGAAGTCCCTGAACGTGGAGCCAGATGGCACGGGCCTCACCTGCAGTCTGGCCCCCAACATCATCTCACAGCTCTGAGGCCTTGGTCCCAGATGTACTCCTTCTATTCTTTCCTATTTCACCTGCCCAGCCCTGGGCAGAGGGCCCCAGCCTAGCCTCAGCTGGGGCTACTCAGTTGGAACTTTGGCCAGATTTCTGTAATAAACACTTCTGGTTCGTGTGTGTCTCCTTGATTTTGAATTCCTGCTTTTTCCAGGGCCAGGCCTCATTGACAGTCAAGCTGTGAGGGTAGTAGGCAGGTGCTGAAGGGGGGACTAGTAGGGGACCCTGATTTAACTTAGGAGGTAGTCAGAGAAAGTCCCTTGAAGGAGGTGTTATGAAGCCTCCATCTGCAAGCTGAGAAAGGGCCAGTGGTCTGAAGAGTGAGGGAAGGAGCAGGCGTGCAGGGGGAGCTCACCTGGGCAGGCCCTGGGCAGACCTGGGCTTGCCTAGGGCCTGTGACCTTTTGCATCTGATATCTGGGTGATGGCTGATCTCATTTTGACTGTAGACCTCAGGGTGGAAACTTTGTCCCCAGGCCCCCCTGACACCTGGGCCAAACCTCAGCCCCACCATTCTTTCAGATTCTGCTGAACCCCTTCTGGGAGCACCCACGTCCCAAGAAGGGCCCCTGGCCACATGGGACCATCTGATGGGCAGAAAGGGCTCCATCAGTGGAGGCAGTGCCGGTTCAGTCCGAGGGCTTCCTGGGAGCAGAGTCTAGGTGAGCTGTAGAGGGGAGGAGATGCTCGTGACACCTGCCCAGCAGTGGGTGTACTGTGAGGGGCTGGGGGTCGGGGAGGCCAGCGGGGCTTGGGGCTGAAGTCCATGGCTGTCTGCAGGCCCTGCCCTCCTTGGGCGTCTGCCTCTTGTTCCTGGGAAGCCCTGTGTCTGGCAGCAGACAGTGATTATTAGACACCTGCCATGTTGAGGAGCTCACAGCCTAAGGGAGGCAGGTACTCAAGTTAAAACTACAAATCCTCACCACGACCCTGTGGGGTGTGAGCTCTTACTGCCCTGTTATGGCACAGAGAGGTTAGGTAGGTAGGCCTGGCTCATCCAGCCACTTCAGAGGAATTTGGACTTGGCCCCTGGGAACTTTACTCGTGTGGCACCACCCTGCCATGTGCCCTGTCAGCACCAGGCTCCGAGGGGCCCTCCCTGCCCTGCCTGGCCATCTGTGGGGGCTCAGGGCAGGTGCAGAGCTGCCTAGGGCGGGCTGAGAGGTCTCAGAGAAGCTCAAGGAAAGGCCTCTTGGAGGACACAGCCCTTGAGGCAGTGGGACCAGTGCTCCAGATGGAGGGAGCATGTGACCATAGGTATGGAGAGTGGAACAGCCCCAAGGTGCCGCAGTGCTGGGGCAGCTGAATGAGAGGATGCCGGGAGGGCAGCCCTGTAAGCTGCTTACCTTTCACCCTGCGGGCCCCTCAGGCCAGTGAAGGATGTCTGCAGGGCAGTGATGGGTCAGATTCCTACCTGGGCTCCCGTGTGGACGTAGAGCTAGAGCGGGGCGAGCAGGGAGCAGGGGAGAGGCCAGTGCGGGGCAGGATTGATGACCGAGTGATGTCCAGGAGGTGGGTGCTGGGACGGGGGGACCTGTGGGTGTTGGAGGGAAGGGTGAGTCCAGGGGACCACTCGGCTGGAGGTCTAAGGGGTGGTGTCCACATGGGTGGGCCCTCAGCAGGGGGCCAGCCTCCCTGCAGGGGTCCCAGCTGCTCAGCCTGCCTGAGATGGCCGGCCCACTGACCTTTGTCCCTTCAGTTCTCTCCCACAATCTGTCACCCCTCAGGGGTCCTGGGGCGGGGTGGGGCAGGGGGCTGATCACCCCTCCAGCTTCCCAAGCCCTTGTAACCTGCCCCTGCGAAGCCCTGGGTCACAGTGCTGTCCTGGACCGGATGGTGGGAAGGCCCTTTCTTTCTCGGACACCATCTCTCAATCCTTGCGTCATACAAATGAGGAAACTGAGGCGTATGTAGTTTCCCCCATGGTCACCTGTGCGCATACTGGTGAGTGGTCTGGAGCTCCTGGGAGCCCCAGGTAGAGGGAGCATCCGAGTCAGCAGCTGGGCTCTCAGAGCCTGGTGTCTGCTGGTGTAGATGGCAGGTCAAACGGGCCCCCTGTGGGCTGGCACCCTTATTCTTCTTCCCAGCGGACCTTGTGCCACCCTGGCAGCTCCCCACTCTCAGGACAAGCCCAGTCTCCATGCATGCCACTCAGCTGCCTCTGTTCCTCCACTCCTGGCCTCATGTCTGGGCTGGCTGAAGTCCAGTGAGGCCTCTGAGAGGAAGTGTCCCCTCCAGGGTCCTGTTGCCACTGGCTGGGCCTTTAGGGCAGGATGAGGGGGCTTCCAGGGCCGGGGTGGCCCCTTCGGACAGCATGATGGGAGTTGGGTGTGGGTAGAGGTGGACCTTTGGCCTCAGTGGCCCTGGATGCTGGCCGTGTGGCTCAGCTTTGGTGTGGTGGGTGTCCTGTGAACTGCTCCAGGTGCTGGAGTGCCCAAGATCAACCATCTCATGGTAAGAGCATCTGGCAGATCTCCACCTCCAGGGCGGACAGGTCAGATTTCAGGCCTATAGATAAGGGCAGGCCAGGCCACGGTGGCCTGGACCAGCAGGTTCTGGAGGCCTGGGGCTACACATGACAGAGCACTGGACTGACCTGCCTGGGCTCTTGGTAGCCTAAGGGCCAACATTAGAATTAATCAACCAACCCTCAAACATTCACCCGACACATCTGCAAGTAAAACTCCCCAGACATGTCCTGACCTGCCCAAGGCCACAGCAACTTCTACCTAGACGGTCAAGGATTTTGCTCAGTATCAGTGATTCTGAGCCTCTTCTGGGTCAGAAATTCTTTTGAAGTATTGCTAAGAGCAATGCCCCTTTCCTTAGAAAATGCATGTTTGAATACGTGTGCACACACATGGACACCTACATGTTCTTTAAAAGTTTCAAGGAACTCCTGAAGTCCTACCAGAATTCCAGGTGGACCCCGTCCCCGACCTGGGAGGCATCATAGCAGAGTGGGGTTGCCAGGCTTCGGGCTCAGACCACCAGACTGTGAGTCCCAGCCTGCTACTAAGGAGCTGGGGACCTTGGGCAGGCTATTTGGTTTTCCTTGGCCCCACTTCCCTCATCTTTAGAGTGAGAATAATCCAATCCACCTCATAGGGTCATTGTGGGGAATGCATGAGACAGTTTATGTAAAGCATTTGGTGCAGTGCCTAGCACTCAGTAAGTGCCCAATACACAGCTGGAAAAAAAAAGAAAAAGAACCCTTGCTCTCCATCATGCAGCCTTCATGTTGGTAGGGAAAGAGCTAGGAGTTAAGAGAGAGGCCAAATCCCAGGCCTGTCCTTGGTGATTCCCGTTCTGTGCCCCTCTGGGCCTCAGTTTCCACATCAGTATAATGGGGCTAGTGATTCTCTTATCTCCAATGTCTCTAGGCTCCCAGGATCTCCTTATGTTGTCCGGCACCCAAAGCCTCACCAGAAGGAGCTGGGAAGACATCTCCAGGGGAATCTTTGTCGTCTCCTAGAGAATCAAACCTGGGCTTCTGAGAGCAAGAGAGGGTTGGAAGTGGTCCCAGCATTTCTGGCCTAGACTAGACTTGGGCTGCAGCCATGCAGGCACCGTGATTGGGAGCCCTGGAGATTACTGGCCCCAGGAGAACACACCCTGCTGGTCTTGGTTTCGGTTTGGCTGCACAGGCATAGAAGAGTGACAGTGGAGAGAGAAAGTATGTGTGTGTGTGTGTGTGTACATACATGTGTTTGTATAACTTCTAGAGAAGTTTGGGTAACATCTGTGTGAATGCACAGATTTTTGGTTTTAATAAACATGCATATCAATCTGCTATGATATTAATATTTGCACCAACTCTGCCTGCTTGAGCTGGGAATCATATTTTTTTCTTAACACAGGTAAGGTGCCCTGCTCAGGGTAGGGAATGTGGGAAATATTCAACATGTGTTTTGGGAAGGAGTAAAAAGTGCAGGGAGGGAGACAGAAAGCTATCTTCTCTCCAGCTTCTTAGATATTGGTTCCCATTGTTCCAGCATAAACTTGACCATAGTGATTCTTAATTAGAACTAGACTTGCTGGCACTTCCCTGGTGGCGCAGTGGTTAAGAATCCGCCTGCCAATGCAGGGGACATGGGTTCGAGCCCTGGTCCGGGAAGCTCCCACATGCCGCGGAGCAGTTAAGCCCATGCACCACAACTGCTGAGCCTGCACTCTAGAGGCTTCGAGCCACAACTACCGAAGGCAATGAAAAGGCGCGCCCGCTCACCACAACGAGAGAAAGCCCGTGTGCAGCAAGAAGACCCAACACAGCCAAAAATACAAATTAGTTAATTTAAAAAAAACCAAAAAAGTTCCATGGCTCCTTGGGTTCCAACAGCCTCTCAAGGGACAGTGTCACTTCCCTGCTGCTCCCATCAGTCTTGGCAGGGGCACATACTAAGCTGTCCCAGATCCTTGTGTGGTTGCCTCACATCCCCAAGCTCTGTCCCTGCCACTTTGGCCTCCACAGTCACCCGGATTCCTTAGCTTGTGGGTGCTCCAAGCTCCTGCCTCTTCAGCATCTCCCAGCAATGTTCACTACTTGGGATGCCTGTCCCTTTCCTACCCCTTCCCAAGTCATTTTAACCTTCGAGGCTCCATGTCCATCCCATTTGCTGAGGACAACAGTCCATTCCTGGTTCCTTCGGTGAACCAGTCCATGGGGACCGCACCCTTGGCTTCATCAAAGATGGAGTATTTTTTTTGACATGCAATTCACACATCATAAAATTCACCCTTTAAAAGTGAACAAATCAGAGCTTCCCTGGTGGCACAGTGATTAAGAATCCGCCTGCCAGTGCAGGGGACACGGGTTTGAGCCCTGGTTGAGGAAGACCCCACATGCCGCGGAGCAACTAAGCCCGCGAGCCACAACTACTGGAGCCCGCGCGCCTAGAGCCCGTGCTCAGCAACAAGAGAAGCCACCGCAATGAGAAGCCGGCGCACCGCAACGAGGAGTAGCCCCGCTTGCCGCAACGAGAGAAAGCCCCCGCGCAGCAACGAAGACTCAACGCAGTAAAAAATAAATAAATAAAATAAAATTTTAAAATAAATAAATAAATAAAAGTGAACAAGTCAGTGGTTTTTAGTCTACTCACCAAGTTGTGCAGCCATCACCACTACTAAGATGGATTTTCTTTTTTTTTTTTGGCTGCGCCAAGGGGCACGCAGGATCTTAGCTCCCCGACCAGGGATGGAACCCGGGCCCCCTGCAGTGGAAGCGCACAGTCTTAACCACTGGACCGCCAGGGGCGTCCCTGAGGTGGATTTTTAATCTCAGTGACTTCTGCCAGGAGGAGGCTGCTGATTGCCTCGCCCAGCACTGTGATGCGTGTGCGCGTGCCCTGTGTGTTTATGAAGACTCATTCGGACTTCCGGGGGCTCCGCTTCCCACAGTCACATCAGTATCTTTCATCCGGCGGCTGTTTGCTGAGAGTCATCTCTGCGCCAGGCACTGTGCAGGGCTCTGGGACACAGCAGTGAACATGCTGGGCCCGGGCCCTGCGGGCGCCACGGGTCTCCCGGCCAGGGCGGCGCCAGCACAGCTCTGGTCCCACCTCCATGCGCTCTCAGGCTAGTGGGGGCGCCAGACGCCGCATGAGTGCTTACAATCAGTGTGGTGAAGATGTGAAGAGGAAGCACAGGTTGGTCATTTGGGCTATCACAGAAGAAGGACCCTGCCCACTACCCCACCCTCCCATGGGGGAAAGGAAGGGAGAAAAGGACTTCTGGCTGCGGCCGAGAAATGAATAGGTGATAGCCAGGTGAGCAGAGGTGGAAAGGGTGCTCCAGGTGGCGGGAACAGCCTGTGTAAAGGCTAAAGGTGAGGCAGATGAGAGAGTGGACCGAACAGCCCAGGTGAGGGCAGAGAGAGGATTTTGTCCACAAGCCACGGCACGACTGGCTTCTCCTGGTGGACATTTGGGTATGTCCACGATGTGGCTATGGGCAGCTTCAGACACATTTCTGATTTTGTTTCCTCTTGGCCTTCCTCCTCAGGGCGTGTTCCCAAATGCTGAGAGTGCTTGGGTCAAAGGGCGCTGGCGGTTTTACTGGTGTCTGAAAACCCTGAGGCTGTTTTAAGGGCCATCAGGGATACGTGCATGTACTCCTCTCCCCGCAGTGTGCCAACCCGAGTTTTACCTTCTGGATTTATTTTTTGCTCGCTTAATGGATTTTTTTTTTTTTTTTTTTTTTTTGCGGTACGCAGGCCTCTCACTGTTGTGGCCTCTCCCATTGTGGAGCACAGGCTCCGGACGCACAGGCTCAGCGGCCATGGCTCATGGGCCCAGTTGCTCCGCGGCATGTGGGATCTTCCTGGACCAGGGCACGAACCTGTATCCCCTGCATCGGCAGGCGGACTCTCAACCACTGTGCCACCAGGGAAGCCCTGCTTAATGGATTTTTAATGGTACCTCGGAGCTGTCTTTGATGTGTGTGTCTTTAATTATGAGGGAGGCTGGCAACCTCAGGGCTTGGCACTGGGTCTCCCCGTGCTTGCTAACTGGGCTCTGGGCTCCAGACTTACCCTCCCAGGAGGCAGCAAAAAGGCAGTGGGGACCGTGGGAGGAGATGCAGCTCTCAGAGTGAGGACTTGGATTTACCCTCAGTTGTCTTATTTACCCTCATACCCCTCTGAGCCTCACTTTCCTCATCTCTGAAATAGGAATTCTTTTTTTTTTTTTTTGCCGCACCACGTGGCTTGTGGGATCAAACCCGGGCCCTTGGCAATGCGAGTTCAGAGTCCTAACCACTGGACCACCAGGGAATTCCCTGAAGTAGGAATTCATCTGTTCAAAACCATTAATTCAGCTGCCTCTGTATCGTGGCTCCAGCACTTCCTGGCTGTGTGGCCTGAAGCAAGTGACTTAGCCTCTCTGTGTTCAGTTTCTTCATCATAAAAGGGAGATAGTAATAATAGTACCTGTATTTTATGCTGTAGAGGGGATTGAGTGATTAACATATGTGAAGGACAGAGCTGGCATGGGTAAGTGGTCAGCATACGGTGTCGGTGTCACTCTCATGGTTTCCTTGGCCCAGACCGCAGCCCTGGACGACCCCACGGCATCCCTGCCCTCACAGAGCTTCCACTCTAGTGGGGAGTAGATGAAGTGAACGAGGGAAGATGCAGAGTGGCTTAAGACTAAGAGGGGAGAAGGACTGGGGTCTCCTTTAGAAAGGGAAAATCTTGGACTTCCCTGGTGACACGGTGGTTAAGAATCCGCCCCAATGCAGGAGACACGGGTTCGATCCCTGGTCCGGGAAGATCCCACATGCTGCGGAGCAGTTAAGCCTGTGTGCCACAACTACTGAGCCTGCGCTCTAGAGCCCACGACCCACACCTACAGAGCCTGCATGCTGCAAGTACTGAAGCCCGCACGTCTAAAGCCCATGCTCCGCAACAAGAGAAGCCACCGCAATGAGAAGCCCGCGCACTGCAACGAAGACCCGACACAGCCAAAAATAAATAAATAAAATTAAAAACAAAACAAAACTCTAAGTTTTGTTAAACAAAGCAAAACTCTAAAAGGGAAAATCTTTTCTGAGAAAGCCATTAGGCACACCAGTAAGGTGAGATGGAGCTAGATGGGGGAGGCAGGTTGTGCATGTGTGTGTGTTGGAGAGGGTGTTCCAGTCTGGGGAACAGCAAATGCAGAGGTGCTGAGGGCAGAAGAGAGACTGAGGAAGCTGGAGGGAGTGTGAGGCTGGGAGGTGTGTGTGGGGGGGCAAGGGTCAGGTGACGAGCCTGGGCCGTTCTGAGGGGCCTGGGAGGTCATGGTGAGAGGCTGGGACTTGATTCAAAGTATAGGGGGAAGCCACTGGAGGATTTTTTGTTTTTGGCCACACTGCGAGGCATGTGGGATCTTAGCTCCCCAACCAGGGCTCTAACCCGCGCCCCTGCATTGGAGGTGTGGAGTCTTAACCACTGGACTGCCAGGGAAGATCCTCCACTGGAGAGTTTTAAGCACAGAAGGGTCATGAGTCAGTCAGTGTTTCCGAACAACTCCTTGGACACTGGGTGGAGGCCACCAGGAGAAGGATTGGTGCCGGGGTGCCAGGCTCGGTGAGAGTCTCGGGGCGAGGCAGGGCCCCCAGGAGCGTCGGGGAGCCCTGGGAGAGCAGGGAGAGCTGGTCCAGAGTCAGGTAGTGGCGGCTGGGCCACACCGGGCCCTCTTCAGTGCTGGGCCCAGGCCTTGCAGGCCGCATCCTGAGTCCCTGGGCACCTGGCCCGGCACTCGGCAGATGGCCCTGGGCCCCACCCTCCCTGGCTCTCGCTTCCCACTGCCTCCTCCCACCTGGGCAGCTTGTTTGGGTTACTGGGCTGAGCATTTCTGCTCTTGTCCAACTCTGGCTATTTCCACCCCCAAATGGTAAGTAGGAAAAACACCCCTTCTCAGACACTTGCGTGGGGAGTAGGGAGTCCCTCAGACCCAACGCCAGAGGATCAGGTGCCCAGAAAGCCCTGGAGGCTGTTTTAGGGTTTTAGTTCTTGAGCCTGGGGCCCTGAACCATCTGGTTAGGGAGCTGGACCCCAGCCAAGCTGCTGGGGTGTCAGGTGGGGCCTGCCGCAGGCAGGGAGAAAAAGCCACTCTCTGACTCAGTCCTGGTTGGTCCTGGGCTCTGGTTGAACCCAGCTGCCACATGCCCTGGCCTCCCTGGCCTCTGCTTCCTGGAGCCCCAGAGCCCTCGAGCCTTCCTGCCTCTGGTCTTTGGGGTCAGACTAGGGCTACCCAGAGAATTCAAAACCAGAAGGGAAGTGGGAGTCCTTCCTGCTCCCACCCTGTGCAGCTGGGGAAGCTGAGCCCTGAAGTAGGAGGCTGCAGGCAGTTGACGACGCTGTCCATTTGTCTGTCTGTCTTTCTCTGCTTCTTGCCTGCCTCCTGAATCCACATGTTGGCAGCAGTGGGCACCAACCCCTCACCCCCCACACCTTAAAAACTTCCAGAAAAAGATCTCTGAGATGAGCAGTCATTATGGCACTGTAGTAATAGCAAAAGATGCAAATATTTAACATCTTTGTCAATAAGAGACAAAGTGATGATGGGATAGCGCACCGTAGAATACAATGTAGCCATTCAAAAGGCCAAGGCCAACGGTTCTGAACAGAAATGAAGCAGATTGTGAAATATATCTCAAAGCATGGAGGTGCACACGTAACGTGTGTGTGTGTGTGTGTGTGTGTGGTTGCAACCACTTGTGACAGACAGACTTGGACAGCTGCAGCTCAGGAAGGACACAGAAAATGCTAACGGGGCACAGCATTGGGGACGGGGGCTGGGAGTGAGGAGGGGGAGACTTGATTTTTTCTCTAAATCCTTAGGCACTCTTGACATTTTTTTTTTTTTTGCGGTACATGGGCCTCTCACTGTTGTGGCCTCTCCCGTTGCGGAGCACAGGCTCCGGACGCACAGGCTCAGCGGCCACGGCTCACGGGCCCAGCCACTCTGCGGCATGTGGGATCTTCCCGGACCAGGGCACAAATCTGTGTCCCCTGCATCGGCAGGCGGACTCTCTCTTGACATTTTTTTTTTTTTTTTTTTTTTTTTTTTTTTTGCTGTACGCGGGCCTCTCACTGCTGTGGCCTCTCCCGCTGCGGAGCACAGGCTCCGGACACACAGGCTCCGCGGCCATGGCCCGCGGGCCCAGCCGCTCCGCGGCACGTGGGATCTTCCGGGATCGGGGCACGAACCCGTGTCCCCTGCATCGGCAGGCGGACTCTCAATCACTGCGCCACCAGGGAAGCCCTCTCTTGACATTTTTGATCATGCATCTGAACAATTTTTTTGACATAAATTTATTTATTTATTTACTTATGGCTGTGTTGGGTCTTCATTGCTGCGAGTGGGCTTTCTCTTTGCGGTGGCTTCTCTTGTTGCAGAGCACAGGCTCTAGGTGTTTGGGCTTCAGTAGTTGCGGCACGCGGGCTCAGTCGTTGTGATGCACGGGCTTAACTGCTCTGCAGCATGTGCAGACCAGGGCTCGGACCCGTGTCCCCTGCATTGGCAGGCGTTTTCTTAACCATTGTGCCACCAGGGAAGTCCCTGAACCATTTTTTTTTTTTTTTTGCGGTACGCGGGCCTCTCACTGTTGTGGCCTCTCCCGTTGTGGAACGCAGGCTCTGGACGCGCAGGCTCAGCGGCCATGGCTCACGGGCCCAGCTGCTCCGCGGCATGTGGGATCCTCCCGGACCGGGGCACGAACCCATGTCCCCTGCATCGGCAGGCGGACTCTCAACCACTGCGCCACCAGGGAAGCCCCCTCAACCATTTTTTAAAGGAAAAAATCTAGCCTAAGGATAGGGACCACTGCCAGCCCCGGATGAACATCCCTCAATAGTTAATTGAGCCTCGAAATCCCAGTATCTTGGTGTCAGCTGATGAGGGAGCCCCTCCCCAGCCTCCTCCCTCCCCCCCACCCCAGCCTCCCTCTGCCTGACTCAGCTGAACCAAGTCATAGAACCAGACTGAGAGATTGAGGTGCAGCCGGGCATGTCTGGAGTGACGAATGTGAGAGCAATCAGCAAGAGCAACGGGGCGACACGGCCCAGGCCTCCGAGGAGGCTGGAGGAGGGGTGTGACTCGGAAGCCACGGAGCACGGCAGGGGCCCTTGGCTGCTGGGAAGTGAGGCCCTGTCACCACTCTTCTCTAACCCAGAGCGGGTTCTCCGGAGTACTTCCTGGGCTGAAATCCCGGGGCCCGGGGTCGGGGTTTGGGGATGGAAATAGGCGTAAGATTTGCAGAGTCCAATCTGGATAGACCCTTGATATTATTATTATTATTATTTTATTATTATTTTTTTTGCGGTACGCGGGCCTCTCACTGTCGTGTCCTCTCTCGTTGCAGAGCACAGGCTCCGGGCGCGCAGGCTCAGCGGCCATGGCTCAGGGGCCCAGCCGCTCTGCAGCATGTGGGATCTTCCCGGACCAGGGCACGAACCCGTGTCCCCTGCTTCGGCAGGCGGACTCTCAACCACTGCGCCACCAGGGAAGCCCACCCTTGATATTATTAATACTAAAGATAATAACCACACCAGGGACCATTTAATGAATGCTCAAGCCAGGCACCAGCTGTGGAATCCTCATAACAACCTTCTGAGAGGATTATCTGCATTTCCAGATGCGTCTAGGGAGGCTTAAACAACTGGATGTGCTCTTCTGCTAACAACCCCGCGCAGCTTCCCATTGCCTGGTCAGGCTACCACTTCAGAGCTGTGTGATTTTGGGCAAGTTCTTAACCTCTCTGAGTCTCGGTTTCCTTCTCTATAAATTGGAGATTACCCATAGTCCTTATTTCATAATCTAGTCCTATGCAAATAAGTTAGTAAGCGTAAAGTATTGGTAACCAGGACTGGCTCATGATAAGCCTGTGTTTGCAATATTGCCCTATCTTGCAGCAAATCTAAGATGTCAACGATTGTAAAAGATGCCACTGAAGAAAATGCCACTAAAAGAAGAATGCTGCCAGTTAACTACGTCCCAAGGCTCTTTCATCGCTAGACTATTTCATACTTCCCGAAGGAGCTCTTTTTGACTTAGACATAGATTCTCATCATACATAATTCTGATGCACACATAAAAAGGAAAATATAAGCAAAATAAATAGCTTACGCTGTTCAGAAAACTCCTTCACATTTGGAATCCGACAGAGGCGCGATGTCTGTGTTTCCCTGCCACCCACTCCTGTGAGGCATCAAGAGTTCGGGAGAGCAGTGCTCCCCCCTGAAATTCATAAGACAACCAGAAACCACCAGCAGCCATCAGAGTCCGAAGCCAACTTTGCAGGACTGCAGAGCAAGCTGACTCTGGATTTCGGCTTTGGGAGTGTGGCTGACAAGTCTGGTTCCTCTCCCCTGGGAGCTCCCCCCATTTGGGGCCTGGAGTTAAGAGTGCTCCGCTCTTGTCTCTGGGGTTTTCTCCCAAGCTGCTGATGCCCTTTCGGCAGGGTTTGATGTTTCTGAAGTGTGGGCACGTGCAGACAATGACAATGATGTCAGGACTGTTGCTGACTAGCCAGCAACTCTACCATGTAACCTGACTTTAGAGATTTAAATGTGAGAAGCAAAGGGTCTGGGAATCCATGAAACATGAATAATTTCTGAACTTTACACAGGCCACGCTTCCAACTGCCACGGAACGCTTGCACATTCTGCTTCGGCTGCTTGAAATACCCTTCCTTCCTCCCCACTTTGCCTAGTTCACCCAGTTATCCCTGATCTCAGCTTCATGGTCACCCCCCCCACCCCACCCCCCATGTCTTTCCTGATCATCCCACTGAAGTCAAATCCCTTCCCTATCAATGCACGTAGTACAGCTGCAATGTTACATTTTGTGTATGTGTGTGTGTGTGTGCGTGCACACGCGTGTGTGCGTGTGTGTATGTGTGATTTTCTGCGTAGCTGTCTCCCCGGTGTACTGTGCGTCCCACGGGGGCAGGGACTATGTGGCTTTTTACTACATCTCAGTACCCAGCAATGTCCCACATGTAGCCCAGTAGTGAGCAGTGGGGGAACCGGGGTGTCCTCCTGGCCTCCTGGTTTATCTACGAGACACGTGCCGCTGGTCTCTGCATTGAACTGTGTCCCTCAGAGGCTGGATTCTAACTCACTTCTTTCACAGATGGGAAATTGAGGCCTGTGAGGTCACTAGCCCACGGGCTAGACGTCCTGTCTCAGTCCAGTGTATATAGAGTATGGGGGGGGGTCCGAGGAAGGGGTACTCACTTCTGGTCGGGGTTCAGAGGAGGCTTGACATGGGAGGCGGCACCTCCCAAGCTTCATAGGTTGGGAGGGTGATTTGGGTAAGTTTGGGAAACATCAAGGGGAAAGGGAAGCCAGGCAAATCAGAAGATGCAGGTGTGGGCACCTAGATGCCCCGTGTAAGGCCCCTTCTGAGGTCCTGGAAGGTACAAGGCCGAGGTCACCCTCTTGGGTTTCAAGTTGGGTAACCGAGGCCCAGAGAGGAGGAGGACTCACCTGCCATTGTCCATCGAGCCAGGAGAGCTGTGGGCCTTGCTCCTGGGTGGCCCTGACTCCACCGCCCCCCGCTAACCTCTGGGCTGGCCCTGCCCGAGATGCTGGGAGGATGCAGGGAGGCGAAGCGGCGGGTGCTGAGGCAGGACTCCGGGGGTGCATGGGCCTGCCAGCACCCGGAAGGAGGAAGCTGCACAGGGTGTCTGTGGCTGGGCCTGGGCCCACTCGGGGACTTCCTCTTCCTCTCAGGGCAGGTGTAGCCGCCAGAGCGGGACCAACACCCTGACCCCGTCATGGATGGGGGCAAGGGGCCCAGGATCAGAGACTTCCTGAATGGGAGCCTGGCCACCTGGGTGAGGGGGCAGTCCGAGGGAGTCTGGGGAGGGGAAATGAGCAGCAGGGAGGGGCTGGTGTGGGGTGGGGGGAGAGGGGGCAGAGCTGGGGCCTGAGGGGAGGTGGGGGCTCAGGTGGGGATGGAGAAGTCCAGGCACCTGTGCGGCAGGAAAAGGGGTCCAGGCCCGTGGCCAGTGGCATTCTGGGGACTGGTGAGGAGGAGGCTGTGCGGGCTCAGGAGGCAGGTCAGAGGGGCTCAGGATTCACTCTGCCGGTGCGGGCCTCCCACCCAGACCAGCTGACTCCTTTGTGTCCCCACAGGCGCTGGGCCTGGCCGGGCTGGTGGGGGAGCCGGAGGGGGAAGAAGAGGAGGAAGGAGAGGGGCCTCTTTGTCCGGAGACGAGGTTCTTACGCCTCAGCAACGGGGCCCTGCTTCTCCGGGTGCTGGGCATCATGTAAGGGGCATCAGAGGGGGACCCGGGGCATCTGCGGAGGGGTTTGAGGGGAGGGGGGCCAGGCAGCCTGGTGGGAAGAGCCTGAGGGGTGGTCGGCAGAGCCTGGTTTAGGGGAGGTGGGTCCTCAGTTACCCTTCCCACCTATCGTCCCCTGTGCCCACAGTGCCCCCAGTTCCCAAGGCGGCCCTCGAATGATCAGGGGCCACGATGGTCCCGCAGCCTGGCGGGTGTGGAATCTGAACCACCTGTGGGGCCGGCTGAGGGACTTCTACCAGGTGAGGGGTCAGGAGGGGGAGGCTGAGCCTGGGAGCCCCCTGCCTGCGGGAAGGCCCTTCTCACATCTCCCACCCTGTCCGGTCTGTCCGTCCGTCCGCCGCCCGTCCGCCGCCCGTCCACCGCCTGTCCGCCGCCGCAGGAGGAGCTGCAGCTGCTGATCCTGTCTCCACCCCCAGACCTCCAGGCGCTGGGGTTTGACCCCTTCTCAGGTGCTCTCTCCCACCACCCCTTCCTGCTTCTTCCCCCTATCCCTGCCCGTTAACCCCTTGTGGCTTGTACCCTGCAGAGGAGGCGGTGGAGGAGCTGGAAGGCATCCTTAGGCTACTGCTGGGGGCATCAGTGCAGGTGAGTGGGGCAGGGAAGGGCAGGGTCCAGCTTTGGCCACAGAGGTGGGAGACTCCGGTGTGAGCCTCACTGTCCCCTCCTCATCCCCCTGCTGCCCCTGCAGTGTGAGCACCGGGAACTGTTCATCCGGCACATCCAGGGCCTCAGCCTCGAGGTCCAGAGTGAGCTGGCTGCTGCCATCCAGGAGGTACAAGTTTGGTCGGCCGTCTGGGACACCCTGCCCCCTACTTCTTTGGCTGACCTGCTCTCCCTGTGCCTCCAGGTGACCCAGCCCGGGGCCGGCTTGGTGCTGGCGCTGGCTGGGCCTGAGCCTGGGGAGCTGGCGCCTCCAGAGCTGGAGATGCTGTCCCGGAGCCTGGTGGGGACACTTTTGAGGCTGGCTCGGGAGCGGGACGTGGGGGCCCAGGTACGAGGCGGCCGGAGGAGGAAGAGGAGGGCCACGGGGACCCAGCCCTGTGCTGGGGGTGCAGTTGGGGGTGGGGCGCTGCAACCGTCACACACACCTTGTGGTGCTCGGGGCAGATGTGGGGCTCTTGGGGTGGGTTACTCCTGACCCCTGACCTTTGACGTCCCCCAGCGGCTGGCTGAGTTGCTGCTGGAGCGGCAGCCGGCAGCCCCCTTGTTGCCTGAGGCTCCTGCCAGGACTCCCCAGGAGGGCGCCTCACACCACCTGGCCCTGCAGCTGGCCAACACCAGGGCCCAACTGCGGCACGTCCGGCAGGAGCTGTGAGCGCTGCTGGCTGGGAAGGACCTGGCGGGGTGGGGGTGGTGGGGGGCGGGCAGGGAGCGCCGCTTAGGTCTGGGTGGGGTCCGGATGGGGATCAGGCCTAGCAAGAGCTGGAGGGTGGAGGTCGCCAGACCCCTCCTGCGTCCCTTCCCTCCAGGGAGGAGAAAGCCGAGCTGCTGCTAGATTCCCAGGTGGAGGTGCAGGGCTTGGAGGCCGAAATTCGAAGGCTCCGCCAGGAGGTGCGCTCAGATGCCCCCAAACATGGCCGCATTCCCTAACCCGCTCCCCGCACCTTCCCCAGCCTACTGCCTCCCCCAACCCGGCTCCTTCCCGTCCTCATCCCTCTGGCCAGCGGGTGGCCCTTCCTAGCTCCGCACCATCTGGCCCAGGCCCAGGCGCTGTCCGGACAGGCCAAGCGGGCTGAGCTGTACCGCGAGGAGGCGGAGGCGCTGCGGGAGCGGGCCGGCCGCCTGCCCCGCCTGCAGGAGGAACTGCGACGCTGCCGGGAACGGCTGCAGGCAGCAGAGGCCTGCAAGGGCCAGCTGGAGGTGAGGCGGGCGACGGGGGCTGCAGGGGGCGGGGCATGGGGGGCGCGGCCTGCTGGGGACAGGGTGGGCCTCGAGAGGAGCGAATTTGGGCCAAGGGAAAGGTCAGGCCTGATGGAGGGAATAGTCACCGCTAGGAGAACGCGGTCGGGTGGTGTCTGGGGACAGGCCCTCTGGAGGATGGGGCAGATGGAGGGGAGAGGTGGAGGCTGTGGGTAAGGGTAGGTCCTGGAGAGGAGGGTGGGGCCAGTTGTAGGGGAGGCAGGGTCTGGAGAGAGCACCCAGCAACGGGGCTAAGTGGGGCTTAGAAGGACCTTGGAAGGCAGTTCCTGGGGAGAAGGGGCAAGGCCTACATAGGAGAAGGGCGGGGCCGGGTGCTAGGGAAGTGGTACCTGAAGAAACCTTGGAGGGGGAGGGGCAGATGGAGGGGAGAGGCGGGGCCTGGAGAGCAACAAGGGTGCAGGGTCAGATGGGGGAGTGGAGCCAGGGTCTGTGGCCCCGGAGTGCTGGGGGCATCGCACCACCGGCTCTCTCTGCTCCCCCACCAGGAGGAGCGGGTGCTCTCCGGGGCTCTGGAAGCCTCGAAGGCGCTGCTGGAGGAGCAGCTGGAGGCCGCTCAGGAGCGCTGTGCTCGGCTGCATGAGACCCAGCGGGAGAACCTGCTGCTGCGGACCCGGCTGGGCGAGGCCCATGCGGTGAGATTCCCAGAGTGAGCCCTGGTCACGCAGTGATCTGTGACCCCAGTGGTGATGCCTGTGACTCCTACTCCTTGTTTCCCCTCGTGACCCTCTAGCCCACACACTTGGCCTGGCCCTGGCGGGGAGAGCTTGTCTGACCCTGCTCTCCCCTCCAGGAGCTGGACTCTTTGCGGCATCAGGTGGACCAGCTGGCAGAGGAGAACGTGGAGCTGGAGTTGGAGCTTCAGCGGAGCCTGGAGCCAGCCCCGGGCTCCCCTGGGGAGGGTGAGTGGGACCCCAGTGGAGGGGCTGTGGGTGGGAGGCTGCCTGTGTTTTCCTGAACCTTAGTGGGGACAGCTCCTGATTTCATCCCCTTCCCCCGGGTGTGTCGGGGGGTGGGGGGTGTGGGTGAGGAGCCATAAGGTAGCAAAGGGGTCCTGACCTCATCTCCCACACCCCAGCGCCCCTGCCAGGAGCAGCTCCCTCTCTGCATGACGAAGTGAGGGAGGCAGAGGCTGGGCGGCTGCGGACCCTGGAGCGGGAGAATCAGGAGCTTCGAGGCCTGCTCCGGGCGCTGCAGGGGCGGCCAGGTGGCCAGGTGAGTCCCCTCCCCCAAGCATCAGCATGTCCTTCCTGGCATCCTCCTCTGGGTTTGACCATCCCTCTCATGTGCCCTCAGCCCCCCCTGCTGGAGGAGCCGAGAGAGGACTCCGTGATTCCAGGGCCAGACTCAGCTCCCCAGACTCGGCGGGCCTCAGACCATGGCCCCCAGGGCTTGCCTGGTCAGGCAGGGGATGAAGGCCCCCAGGCTTTGGACCCGGCTCCCCTGGCGTCAGATTCAGCCCTCGAGGGGTTAGCTGAGTGTCCTCTGGCATCTGATTTGGACCCAAAGGTGGTGGAGAGGCCCCTCCAGGCGGCTGTCATGGTGCCTGTAGGCACGATGGCCCAGGAGTCAGGCCCCGCTGTAGAGGCACAGGAGTCCCTGAAGAAGGCTGGCCTTGGAGCCCCTCTCCAGACCCCTGCCTCTGGGGCCCCACCTCAGGGTCCAGAGATCAAAATTCAGGCCCAGCTGTCGCTGGGAGGAGAGACTGGAGAGTCGGTGCCTGAGGCCTTGGGGCTGAGACGGCAGGACCCTGGGAGCAAACCCGGACTCTCGGAGCCCAGCCTCTGTGGGCAGTTGGAGGAGACCCTAGACCAGAGGCTGGACCTACCCAAGGGGCGAGCAGAGGCCAGAAAGCATGAAGAGAAGTTGGAGAGGATGGTCGGGGACCCAGTCCAACAAAAACCACAGCAGAAGGTGGAAGGGGCTCCTGAGGCCCAGACCTGGGAGGGGAGGATCCCAGGGGAGATCCTGGCCAGTGGTGTCCCAGAGCAGGAGGCCCTCAAGGACGAGATGGCACGGCTGAGGAGAGAGGCTGAGGCTCTTCGAGCTGAGCTGGAGGCCCAGGCCTGGAGGCTGGAGGCCCGAGGCACGGAGGCCGCCCGCCTCTCCGAGGAGCTGGCTCAGGCACGGAGGGCAGAGGCTGAGGCCCACCGGGAGGTGGAGGCCCAGGCCCGGGAGCTGGCCCGGCTGCGGGAGGCGGTGGAGGCCGCTGGCCGGGAGCTGGAGGCTGCGTCGCGGGAGCGGGGGGCGCTGGCGGAGGTCCTGGCAGCGACGGGCCGCGAGCGGAGGCAGTGGGAGCGAGAGGCGCCCAGGCTGCGGGCCCGGGCCGAGGCGGCCGAGGAGCGGTTGCAGGCGCTGCAGAGCCAGAGCCACCTGCACCTGGAGGAGGCCGAGCGGGAGCGCCGGGAGAGGCAGGCCCTCCAGGAGGTACGTCGGGGCTCGTAGCCGGGGTCAGGAAGCAGGGTTCCAGGCCAGTTGCTGGGTTTGGGGTTATTAATTCCATCAGCAGCCGCTGAGTGCCCAGCACTGAGCTGGGGCCGGAAATAGAAAGGTGAAGTCCCCTCCTGCCTCCCAAAGGCATGCCTGGCTTGGGAGAGGGGCAGATGTCCCCTGCCTTTGATGGGATGGCTGTAGCAGGTGGGCACGGAGCTAGATGGCCTGGGTGCAAATCCTGGCTCTCTGACTGTGGCGCTTTACTCAGCTCTGTCCCGGTGCCTCCCTCGGTGAAATGGGGGTGCTCTTCGTAGCTGCCTCAGCGGGTCTTTGGAAGACCAAGGGAGATAATGGCGTGAGGAGCCTAGTTCATGCTGGGCGAAGGCTCAAGATACGTTGGTTGTTACATGCAAAGTGCTTTGAGAGCCCCACGGGAAAGGGAGCTGATGCCAGGGTCGGGGCAAGGAGGCTTCGGGGAGGGTTCTAAGGAAAGATGGAGATTTCATCAGAGAGAACAGCATGTGCAAAGACCTGAAGGCATTAGAGATGCTCAGGGGCCCAGGAGATGTGGGGGAAGGTGGAGAAGTACATTGGACCAGCGTTGTAGGTGTTGGTACTCCATCCCCAGGCAGGGAAATTCACCCAAGGGTGTGGGCAGACCTGTGTGAGGATGCGTTTGGGGAGGGTCACCTTGGTGTACAGGGGAAGCTGGGGCCATAAGGAGGCAGTGCCAGTGGTCAAGGTGGCAGGTGAGGGAATTCCCTGGCAGTCCAGTGGTTAGGACTCCATGCTTCCACTGCAGGGGCACAGGTTCAATCCCTGGTCGGGGAACTAAGATCCTGCAAGCTGCGTGGTGCGGCCAAAAAAAAAAAAAAGGTGGCAGGTGAGGCTGGCTGGAGCTGGGATGGGAGATGGAGGAGAGAGAAGACCTGGAAACCCCTCTATTCATTCAGTCAAGCATGTTTGTGGGCATCTCCTTGGCACCAGGCCCTATACCAGGCAGCCAGTGCATGTGTCCTTCGGGTGATGCTCACTCACAGTCTGGGGTGGAGACAGGACCGTGCGGGGAGCCGTGGGGGTCCAGGAAGCACACTGGACTCAGGCTGGGGCACGTCAGGGAAGGCTTCCTGGAGGAGGAGGTACAGGCCCGAGTTTGTAGGGGTGGAGTGTGAGGAGGGGAGTGGAGGGAGGTGAGACTAAGCCTTCATTAATCAGGTTTCCTATAGGGCAGGGCTTTGTCTTCCTTATGAGCAAAGGAAGGAGTTGCAGCTGTTTTCATGAGGGCAATGAGGAGTCACTGGAGGGTTTAAAGTGAGCAGAGTGGTCAGGTCTGCGGGACTGAAGGCCCCTCAGGGGAAGCAGAGGAGACCACAAGGCAATGGGATGGGTGTTCAGGCCAGTGGGGCACAGTGCTGAGGGGAAGGTGTGCTGCAGACGAGGAATCACATGTTCTGGCTGAGCAGTTTCCAGTTTCATCCCTGTTGCACAGAGGAGGGCACTGAGATCCGGAGAGGATAAGTTATTTGCTCCGAGAGGCCTCCTGATGGAGAGGAGTGAGGAACAGGCTGTTGGCTTGGCCTGGGGAGTGTGAGAATTGGAGGTGTGGGTGAGAGGGTAAGGCCAAGAGGTTGTCTCTGGGGTCCACTTTGTAGGAGGTGACTGAGAGATGCTGTCAGACTTACCTGGATTATATCTCAGATCCCCTACTCAACTGTGTGGCTTGGGGCCAGTTACTTAACCTCTCAGAGTCTCAGTTTCTTTACCTGAAACCAGAATAAAAACAATACCTGTGTCACAGGATCCTGTAAGGTAATGAACGTAGAGAGTTTGGGGCAGTACCTGGCACTCAGTATGGGCTTAATCCGTAGAGAGGGAGTGCCAGCAGGTGGGCAGTGAAGGTAGGGGTAGGGCTGGCCGGCTGGAGGAGCCGGCTCTGAGGACCAAGAGGGTGGAAGAGGCTGAGGACAAAGGGAAATTTAGTGAGATTTCCTGGTGGAGCAGTTCCTGGTGATAGCTGGGTGTGGTACAGGCCGGGGTGGCTGGCCAGGGGAAGGAGGGCAGGGAACCAGGGGCCAAGGGGCTCGTCCAAGTGGGCCTCCCGGCTAGGGGGAGGGCAGGAGGCATGGTGGATGGGGCATTGAAGGCTGTGGCCAGAGCCTGCAGGGGGCAGGGCAGGGGTCTGGCCCGAGATGCAGGTCTTCCTGGGCACCACTGTTCTTCCTATTCTCTGCCCTGGGGCTCTTGTGGCTGCTGGCTGCAGGCAGCAGGGACACATGGGACTCTTAGTTTTTCAATGAGAGGCCGTGGCCAAGGGTGTCTAGAAGTGCAGTGACCCTGGGCGGTGGTCTGGGTGGGGTTGCTAAGCCAGGAAGATCAGAGTACGGGTTGGTAGACCCCATTTCCAAAGGTAGGATTTGGCGGGCGGCTGTCATGGTCGGGCCTTCCCCAGGGTTTCATCCTGCCAGGGCCCCCACCCCCCGTACCTCAGAATGGTTTGACCTACCTCGTGGGGCCCACAGGCCAGAGTGGGTCTCCTATCCACTTCCGCAGTGGTATGGCCCAACCGCCACAGGCTGCCTGGCCAGCGGCATCCTGGCCCTCCCCCTCCCAGCTCCCACTGTGGTTAGGCCTGGCCTTCACCAAGTTCCTGCCCTCTGTGGCCACCCTCCTGTGGCTGAGGGTACTCTCCAGACCCGCCTCGTCCGAGCCCCTCTTTCCCTCACATGACCTGTGTGGCCTCAGAACGTAGGTGAATCCAGCTGTCACTGGGCACGTGAGGAACCATGGGCTCAGAGAGGTGAAGACGTTTGCCCAGCGAGTGTCTCTGACTCCGGGCCCAGGGGCCTCCCTCACACCCTGGCAGGCTTATAATCCCCAGCTCTTTCATACCCACTCTACAAGGCGACCAGGCCTTGTTCCCATTTTACAGATGGGGGAGTAGAGCCCCAAAGGGTTAAAGATATTTGCCCAGGGTGACAAAGCAAGGACAGAAAGCCGGGTCTCCTGACTCTCAGGCCTGGGTGAGGGCGGTGGTCTGTCCTTCTGGCTCTGAGGCTTCTCTGCCTGCCCTCAGGAGCTAGAGAAGGCCATGGTGCGGGGCCAGGAGCTGGGGGCCCGGCTGGAGCATCTGCAGAGTGAGCTGGAACGGGCGGCTCTGGAGCACCAGGAATTTCTGCGGGAACAGGAGTTCCAGCAGCAAAGGTGGGGTGTTGCCCGAGGGGCAGAGAGGGGCAGGCAAGGACCTGGGGAGGGCTGGGAGCCAAGACTTCTCCTGGCAGGTACCAGGGCCTGGAGCAGCGGCTGGAAGCTGAGCTGCAGGTGGCAGCCACCAGCAAGGAGGAGGCACTGCTGGCACTCAAAAAGAGGGCCCTGCAGCTGGAGGAAGAGCTGTTCCAGGTGAGGCCACTGCCCTGCTTGCCAGGGCCTCAGCCCACTCCTCCCTCCATCCTGCACACAGACAGCCAGGGCCGCGTGCACTCGTATCGCCCCCTTGGTCTTGCCCCTCAATCTTGGCCAGTTGCTCGCCTTGTGCCCCGATTTGGGGCCTATAGCAGGGAGCACTGTGCTGGGAGCCAGGCGGCTCTGCCCGGGCCTCGTCTCCCCCATTCCTCAAATGGGCAGAGCCTGGCGGCTTTACTCTGAGACAACTGCTGTGTCCCTCATGCGCTGGCTCCACCACTTCCTGAGCTCAACGACTATTGTCCTAAGTCGGGAATCGTTTCTGATGGCCCTGTTGCATGCGGGCTCAGCGCCGCTCTGGTGCGGCCCCATAGCAGGTTGCCACCGCCCTCAGGGAGCTCACTGTCCACCTGGGACAGAGGCAAGAACACAGGCGACCATAGCCAGTGGGCCCCCAGCAGACTGCTTAGCTGGCAGGTGTGGGATTGATCGGGGGAGGTTTTCTGGAGAAAGCAGTGTTGAAACTGGGGCCCAGAGGAGGAGGAGGATGTGCAGAAGCAACAGCTCGGGCAGAGGCTGGGCTCTGCTGCAGAACCGAGAGACGGTGCAGAGAGTGACGGAGCGAGGAGGGCAGGGCTGCGGGATTCTGGGCCGTGGGTGCAGTGTGACCGGGGAGGGCTGCCAAAGAGGGTAAGGGTCTGCTGCGCTGTGCCCAGGCCGCTGCCACTCCCCCTCTCCTTGCAGCTGCGCCAGGGTGCTGTGGGACAGGGGCCTGAGAAGCAGGCTGAGCCGAGGGTCACGGAGGCCCAGAGCGCGCGGCTCATTGAGGTGGAGCGCAGTGTGAGTGTTGCCGTGGTGGGCACGGGGCTGGGGGGTGTGCCCCAGAGGCCTGGCACTGGCTAACCCCCTCCCTGCTGGGCAGAATGCAACGCTGGCCGCCGAGAAGGCGGCTCTGCAGGGGCAGCTGCAGCACCTGGAGGGGCAGCTGGGAAGCCTGCAAGGGCGCGCCCAGGAGCTGCTGCTGCAGAGTCAGCGGGCACAGGAGCACAGCAGCTGCCTGCAGGTGGGTGGCGGCTTGCGTACCTGTCCCCTGCCCTGTCGCTGCCCACTTCCTGCCCCTTCCCCCGACCCTGCCACTTCCCCTGTCCGTAACCCCTCTGCCTGCCTCTAGCCCCCACGTCAGTACCCGTTTCACCCCGTCTCCAGCCCTCTCCTCCACAGCCAGCCATCAGCCCCTCCTGCTTTCCCTGCCCCGACCGCAGCCCCATCTGTGCCATCCCTGCCTTCTGCCCCTTGCCCTCCCCTCCACGGCTGTCTCTGCCTTCGGATCCCTGGACCGCTCTCTCCTTTCCTCTGCCCTGCCCTCTGCCTTTTGCCCCCATCTCTTACCCCCTTTCTGGCCTGGGACGTCACCCAGCAGGCCCTACTCCCTCCTCTGGCCTAGGCTGAGAAGTCTGTACTGGAGCGGCAGGGCCAGGAGCTGCACAGAAAGCTGGGGGTGCTGGAGGAAGAGGTGCAGGCGGCGCGGCGCTCCCAGGAGGAGACCCGTGGGCAGCAGCAGGCCCTGCTTCGGGATCACGAGGCCCTGGCACAGCTGCAGCGGCGGCAGGAGGCTGAGCTAGAGGGACTGCTGGCCCGGCACCGCGACCTCAAGGCCAACATGCGGGCACTGGAGCTGGCCCACCGGGAGCTGCAGGGCCGGTGAGCCTCCTCCAAACTCCCAGCTCCTCTCCTGGGCACCCCCTATCTGCCCAGAGCAGGTTCCTTGGGTGGGTCTGATGCCACCAAGGCAGCAGTGCCACCAGTGGACCCACCTTCATTGCTGTGCCCTCTTGTGTGGCTGGGCTCTTTACACTTCCAGGGTGGGCTCACCCTGGGGCTCATTGGTGGTCGGGAGTGGTGGGTGCCTGGCACAGCGTTCTGCCCTGTGGCTTTGCCCCGGGGCTTATGCTTAGGGGAAGACGGACTTACAGGTCCAGACGGTCCAGCTACCTACACGCCCTGGCCTCGGTCCCTGCGGCCCTCTTAGCTCTTTGTTCATTGCAGGCACGAGCAGCTGCAGGCCCAGAGGGCCCACGTGGAGGCGCAGGAGGTGGCCCTGCTGGCAGAGCGTGAACGCCTGATGCAGGACGGGCATCGGCAGCGGGGCCTGGAGGAGGAGCTCCGGAGGCTGCAGAGTGAGCATGACAGGTACCAGCCCTGGCACAGCCCCTCGCCCTTCGGGCCAGTTCTCACTGTTCCCATCTGTGAAGTGGGTTGGTGGTGAGTTGATCGCTTTCCCTGTGGGGTCCTGCTTTGCCTCCTCTCCCCATCAAGGCTCCTCTGGCCCTCATGAGGGGCCTGGGGGTGGGGTGGGGCAAGTCCCCTTGGAGAACAGCTCTCCTTGCCCCTGCAGAGCTCAGACGCTGCTGGCGGAGGTGTCCCGGGAGCGAGGTGAGCTGCAGGGGGAACGCGGGGAGCTGCGGGGCCGGCTGGCGAGGCTGGAGCTGGAGCGAGCACAGCTGGAGGCGCAGAGCCTGCGACTGCGAGAGTCCAACCAGCAGCTGGACCTGAGCGCCTGCCGGCTGGCCACACAGTGTGAGGTGTGGCGAGGGGTGGGTGGTGGCTGGGGAGGAAGGGTGGCTTGGAGGGGGCGTTGGGGGCTGGCAAGAGCGTGCAGAGAGTGGAAGGCGGCGGCCCCGAGCCCTGTCAAGCACCCCCGCTTGTCCTGCCGCCTGCCCCTGACAGCTGTTGACAGAGCTCCGGAGCGCCCAGGAAGAGGAGAACCGGCAGCTGCTGGCCGAGGTGCAGGCTCTGAGCCGGGAGAACCGGGAGCTCCTGGAGCGCAGCCTGGAGAGCCGGGACCACCTGCACCGCGAGCAGCGCGAGTACCTGTGAGGGGCCGTGGGGGCCGGCATGGCTGCCCCTTGGGTTGTTTATGGGGAGACGCCCTGGGAGGGCCTGGGAAAAGGGGGAGGCTGACCCCCAGGGGCTCGGGGCAGCGGGGATTTATCAGCCCATCCTGGGGTATGTCAGACTGTGTTAACGGGCAGGGTTGTACCAGGGTGTACCCCGTGTTCCTGCCCAGGCCTCAAGCCCACCTCCTCCCTCCCCATCCTCCCAGGGACCAGCTCAATGCCCTGCGCCGGGAGAAACAGAAGCTGGTGGAGAAGATCATGGACCAGTACCGCGTGCTGGAGCCTGGGCCCCTGCCCCGGACCAAGTGAGCGGCCCCTCCATCCTGGTGGGCCTGGGATCTTCCCTACCTAGCCCCTGCCCTGCCCTTCGAGCCCTGGCCCAGCCCAGGTCCAGGCCCCAGTGAGGGTTTGCCTGGCCTTTGCCATCCCAGACGTGGCCCTCTTGTCCCTCCTTCCTCCCTGGCCTTACCCCCTCTTGTGCCCTCTTGCCCCCAGGAAGGGCAGCTGGCTGGCAGACAAGGTGAAGAGGCTGATGCGGCCCCGGCGGGAGGGGGCGCGCCTGGGGGCCGATGGGGCTGGCAGCACCGAGAGCCTAGGGGCCCCCCCAGAGACGGAGCTCTCCGAGGGCAGGGAGGCAGACGGGACAGGTGGGTCTGGGGGTCAGGTGACCAAGATGGTCCCTACTCCATGTCCCCTACCCCCTGGCCCCGGGGCTTGCCAACGCCTCTGGTCTTCCTGTGTGGCTTGCACACGTGCTCCCCGCTGGCCTGCCCTGCTGCAACCTCTCCCCACTCCCCCAGATGGTTCCAGCAGCTCTTTGCCCTGCATCCCTGCTGTGTCCCTCTTGGCTGGCACCTCTCTTCTGCCTGCGCTGCCACCCACGCCATCCTGCCCAACCACAGCGGTACCTAGGACCTCGGAGCAGCAGGGGACTTTAGTGAGAAGTCATTTTTCCCTGTCAGCAGATGAGGAAACTGAGGCCCAGGGAGGGGAAACACCTTGCCCAAGGTCACACAGTGAGTTAGTGCCAGAACCAGCACAGGGTCCAGCCTCCTGTCGACACCTTCGCTCACCCAACCCTGCGCCCCTTCCTGCCTTCACCTCTGCAGCCGCCTGTCCCCTGTGGCCCCTGTGCAGCTTCTCCCTGCTGGCCCCTCCACTCTGCCCAGCCCCTCCTGGCACTGCTCTCATACCCTCCCTGCCTGTGCCTCTTGCAGGGTCCCCCTCACCGGCACCCATGCGCCGGGCCCAGAGCTCCCTGTGCCTGCGGGATGAGACCCTGGCAGGTGGGCAGCGGCGGAAACTCAGCTCAAGATTTCCTGTGGGGCGAAGCTCTGAGTCATTCAGCCCCGGGGACACGCCGCGGCAGAGATTCCGACAGCGGCGCCCAGGCCCGCTGGGGGCACCCAGCTCCCATGGCAAAGGTGAGGGAAAGGGTCCCTCCTCCCATTAGCCCCCCAGTTCCCTGTGGACCCACCAGCTCCATGGGGGAGGGGGCTTCCTTCCTGTCTCCTATGTCTCCCCACAAGCCCTGTTGCCTCTGTGTTGGTCCTCATGGCCCAGTGGCTGCCTTGTGCCCCCCCCCCCAGGACCTGGCATGGGATGGGATGGCTCTGTCGAGACCCTGGCGGAGCGTGAAGCAGATGCCAACAGAGAGGGTGAGTGGGGGCCTGGGAGGGAGGGTGGGTAATTGCCCTGCCAGGGGCCCCTGGCAGGCCTCAGTCACCCATTCACTCATTTGACAATGAACCTTTACGACGTGCCAGGTGATGCGCTAGCTGGGGATACAGCAGGGAACATTCTGGTGTGGGGAGGTGGAAGACAGCAAATAATATGCATAAAAATAATAATATGCATAAAAATAATAATTATCTACAACGGCTCATCCAACAGAAACCTGATGTGAGCTCCACGTGTAATTTAAAATTTTTAAGTAGCCTCATCAGGAGACGTAGAAAGAGACGTGTAAAATTAATTTTAATAACATATTTTGTTTAACTCAGTATGCCTAAACTATTATCATTTTAGTGTGTAGTCAGTGTAAAGGTCATTAATGAGGTATTTTCTATTATTTTTTTCACACTAAGTCTGAAGTCCAGTGGTATTTTACACCCAAGCACATTGCAGTTCAGACCGGCCACATCTCACGTGCCCAGTCCTATACTGGGCAGCTCAGCCCTAGGATATTAGGAGGTGCCAGTGTTCTGGGAAAAAAGGAGAGCAGGGTGAGTGAGATCAGGAGTGCTGGGTGGGCAGGCGGCAGTTTTAATTAGGGTGCTCACGCAGGTCTCCAGGAGGAGGTGAAGGAGAAGCAAAGGCTTGGAGGTGAGAGTATGTCCTGTCCACATATCTGGGGAATGGCTTCCCAGGCAGAGGGAACAGCCGAAGCGAAGGCCTGGCATGTTTGAGGCCTGGCAGGGCAGCCGGGAGTCCCCCGAGGGAGCGAGCCTGAGCTGAGCTTTTCCCTCCAGACGTCGAGGTGCAGGAATCGGAGAAACGGACTCTCGCCCCTTCCCTCAGCCAGTGACACTGCGTGGATGGGGAGCTTGGGAATGGAGTCTTCTCGACCCTGGAGTCTCACCAGGGGCCCCAGGCAGCCCAAGAATTTGGGGAGGCAGGGCACTTGTGGCGAATCCTTGGACAGGGAGGCCTGGGCCCCCAGGTCCTCCACAGCCTGCACTGGGGCCCCGAGCTGGAGCTGGGATGACTTTGTGGACAGGGGAGATGGCTGGCCCCCACAAACAGCTCCCACCTGGGGCTCCGCCATGCGGCCCTTGCTGAGGAGGTGGTCTCTGGGACACCCCCCAGCTGAAGGAGGCAGGCAGGAGTGGGCAAGAGAGCCCCCTGCCCGGTCCAGACGGCGAGCCAAGGACCATTTCCTGGGGACTGTGGCCCGGGCCCATGTCTGAGCCTTAGCTGGGATGTGAGGGACACGAGAATAAAGCTGGGATGCAACCACCTGAATCTGTGCTCTGTGTCTATCAGTCGCATCTAGGAGCCACTAGGTGCCAGGGACACATGTGGCCTGGAATCCTTCTCTGCTGGCAGAGGCCTGTGGCCGTTGGCCTCCTTGCCCTTCATGGGGCAGCAAAGGGCTTTCTTCAGGGGAGGGGCCCGCTGGGCTGGCCTGGACGACGTAGTGGTGGGGGGAGGGGGCGGAGGTTCTGGGTAGCCAGCAGAGTGGGTGGGGTCTGAGTCTGGGCTCAGCCTTTGCTTGAAAGGTGGGGTCTGGGCTCCCAAGTGTGGGGCAGGAGAAGTACCCAGAGGGCCTGCGCCCGCCCCCTGTACCCTCTTCTCTCCTTTTATTTCTTCCTGCCTCCTCGTCCTCTCTCCTCCATGCCTTTGGGGCTGAGCCCCTCCCCAGGGAATTTACCGCCCTTGGGGTGTCGCCCGGTGTCGGGGGCTGTTGTGGAGGGACACACGAGGTGGGAAGGATGCCGGGGTCTCTGACCAGGGCCTCTAGGGTGACTGACGCCCGGGAAGGGGGCCATTTGCCTGGGCGGCAGGATGTGAGTCAAGGCACCTGGGGCCGCCCAGAGTAGGGTGGGGCTGCCCGGTTGAGGTGAGGCAACCTGAATCTGGGGGTGGGAAGAGCTGGGAGGGGTGGCCAGGCCAGCCTCCCCAGGGTGACCTACTGCAGCCTGACTCACAGGGTTTCCACAGCCCTCCCCTTGGGGACAACCCACCGCTCTGCCTTCCTCCTCTCAGCCTGAGTTTCTGAGGTTGGTGGCATGGGAGTGGACCCCCCTGGCCTCCAGTGGGGCTGAGCAGCTGGAAGCCCCTCCTATAGGCCTCAGGGCAGGGGGCTTTGATGGCTGCCCCACCCTATTGGTGGCCCCTGTCAGTTGTCAGGGCGGGGGACAAGGCTCTGGGCCTGATGGGGAGAGCAGGCCACCCCTACGTGGCTCTGACGTGCCTTTTCGAGGTCTACTCTGTGCCAGGCTTGGGGAACCACAAGGGGCGGAGCCACATCGGGGTGCGCGCACTGGGTGGGCTGTGAAGGGTGGCTGGGGGCTGAGGTGCTTTTATAGGTCCGCTTGCTTCAGATAGATTCGGTTAGAAAATCGGCTGCCCCTCCCTGCTGGGGGTCGGGCTGGGCTCCCTCCCGGTGCCCCTTGTAGGTAAGGGGAGCCCAGAGACAGGGCTTGGTCCTCAGGGTGCCTGTGCCCCCAGGCCTCCCCTGCAAAGGCAGGGGAGAGGGTCTCGCTGGCTGTTGGGGGTATAGACAGGGAGCTGGGCTGGGCGGCTTCTGGGGCCCTCTTAGCCTGCCCAGCACCAAGAGCGAGAGCCACGCTGAGTGAGAGGTGCAGGGCTGGGGCTGTGCTGGCAGTAGCTGGACAAGGGTGGCCATGTGGCTTCAGGCTGCTCATCTGTCAAGGGGACCGACAGATCCCCTCCCCTATTTGCTGAGGTCAAGGAGTGATCAAAAATGAGGCAAGTGGGTTGTGATTTTTATGAAATCCCTCACTTTCGCTGGTGGCTAAGAATTGGACAGAGCTGCTTGGCTGCCCTTAGGGCTAGCACCCTGGAGGGGAAGGCGGCTCTCAAGTACCTGAGTGGGACCCCCACCCTCCTTGGGGCACAGCCTGATGTGGACTTACCGCCCTGGGGCCAACACCTGGCTTGGGAGTGTCCGCCCCACAGAGGCTCCAGGTTATCCACGGACCCCAGGCATGGCTCCTAAGGGGTGTTCCCAGGTCCCCAGGATGGTCGCCTTGGGCCCAGAGCGCACAGCCCTAGCACCAGCCCCCTGCGCCTGCGGGAGACGGGACCGCCCCGCCCGCCCGCCGCCCGGCGCTGTCACGTTCCAGCGCCTGACTCAGGCCGCGCGGGGCGGGGAGCCGGGAGGCGGCGCCGGCGCCCGCCTCAGCCCCGGAGGCGGCACCAGGAAGCTCCCGCCCTGGCCGGAGCCGCCATGTAACCGGCGCCGCCCGGAGCTGAGCCTCGCGGGCCCCAGCGACCCCCCGGCCATGGGGGACGAGGACGAGGACGAGGGCTGTGCGGTGGAGCTGCAGATCACCGAAGGTGGGGCAGCGGTGGCCCGGGGTGCAGGCCGGGTGATGGCTGCCCAGGCCGGCTGGGAGGGTTCATGCACTGGCTGGGTTCATTTGCCCCCTGTGCCCGCAGCCAACCTGACCGGGCACGAGGAGAAGGTGGGCGTGGAGAACTTCCAGCTGCTCAAGGTGCTGGGCACGGGAGGTGAGGAGCCCTATCCACCGGCAGGTGTCCCAGGCATGGTGCCCCGGGCCTCCCGTTTGCACACCTACCTGGGTTGGGCCAGGCCACCGGCAATGCCCCCCAGCCTCTCCCTGCCTTGCCTGCTTGGCCCTGCCCTGCCATGGTTTGCATGCCGACTCCCGGGGCTGCTCCACACTGACGTTGCTCCTCCCTGGAAGGTCCGCCCGGATCTGCCAACACTCCTGGGGGCTTGCAGCTCCCCTGTGTGATTTCACAGCTCCTTCCCTTGCGAGATATGAGAGCCCTATCCCCCACTTTGCAAACTCCCCTCCTCGGGTTTGACCGTCCCTCCCCTGTCTGCATGCACCTCTGCCTCCCTTCCTTGGCTTTGCATCCTCTTGCATCTGTCTCGTCTTCCACAGGTTTGCACATGACCCGCCCTCCACCCCCCCACCTCCACCCCCACCCCCACCCCCGCTGCAGGCCTCCGGGAGTTGTGTGCCCCCCAGCCTGGTTTGCATATCCCCTCCCTGGTTTGGCTGAGCCCCCGCCCGGGGGTGTGCACACCTTTTCCTCAGAAGGCTCTGCCAGTTTTTGCACACCTGCCTCTCACCCCAGCTCCTTCCCCCGACTTGCACACCCTCCTGGCTTGGCAGCGTGCCCACTCTCACCAGTCTTCACCACCCTCCTGTTCATGGCCTACCCTCCGCCCACTCGCTGCTCCCACAGCCTACGGGAAGGTGTTCCTGGTGCGGAAGGCGGGCGGGCACGACGCGGGGAAGCTGTATGCCATGAAGGTGCTGCGCAAGGCGGCGCTGGTGCAGCGAGCCAAGACGCAGGAGCACACGCGCACCGAGCGCTCCGTGCTGGAGCTGGTGCGCCAGGCACCCTTCCTGGTCACGCTGCACTACGCCTTCCAGACGGATGCCAAGCTGCACCTCATCCTGGGTGAGGGCAGGCACCTTCCAACCCTGGGGGCCATGGAGGCGGGGGGGCCACACAAGGGGGCTACTTCGCAACTTTCACCCACCCCCCGCCCCCAGACTATGTGAACGGCGGCGAAATGTTCACCCACCTCTACCAGCGCCAGTACTTCAAGGAGGCTGAGGTGCGCGTGTATGGGGGTGAGATCGTGTTGGCCCTGGAACACCTGCACAAGGTGGGTGAGGACCTGGCCACCTGGCTGTGGCTGTGGGGACTGGGCCTGGGCCTTAGAAGGGGCCTGTGAACATAGCGGCCTTGGGCTTTCTGAGGGCTGGTGGCCTCGGTGGGGACAGGAGCTGCTTCCCTTAGGCCTCCTGGAATGAAGGCCTCCGTGCTGCCTGGTGGGGTCTCCTCCCCTGGGGTCTCCTTGAAGGGGCTTTCCTCTCACAGGGAACTCGAGGCTGCTTCCTGGGGCCACGTTCACAGAACTTCTGCAAACGGAGACCTCATGCCTTGGCTCCCAAAGCCATCATGAGATGGGGCTCCTCTCCCTGGGAACTTGGGGCCTGCTCCCCTGCGGCCTCTCCATGGTGTCCTCTTCCTTGCTTTTACATCTTAAATGGCTTTTCCTATCCAATGGCCCAGTCCCACCCCGGCCCCGCACCAGCACTGGAGATCCCCTTCCCCAGAGACCAGGTGCAGGGACAGGAGCAGAGGGTGTCGGGGGAGGGATCCTCAGTGCCTTCTTGTTCCTGCCAGCTGGGCATCATCTACCGAGATCTGAAGCTGGAGAACGTGCTCCTGGACTCCGAGGGCCATGTCGTCCTCACGGACTTCGGGCTTAGCAAGGAGTTCCTGACAGAGGAGGTGAGTGAAGCGCAGTCTCGGCCTCCTGCACCCCCGTGCAGGCCTTCCCTTCCCGGCTCCTGCTTCATGCTTGGCTCTGCGTTTCTTGGGGGTGCAGAGGTGAGTAGCTCCAGGCCCTGCCTTCGGGGTGTTCCCACTGCTCTGACCCTCACAAGTCCACGAGTCTTACTCTGAGCCTTGGGCGGGTCCTCTTGCCCTCCCAGAAAGAGCGGACCTTCTCCTTCTGTGGCACCATCGAGTACATGGCCCCTGAGATTATCCGCAGCAAGTCGGGCCACGGCAAGGTGGGTTGGCAGGGGAGCAGAGGGGTGGGTGTGGTGAGGTGGGGGTGGCCGCAGGCCCTCACCCTGGCTCTGCCCTGCAGGCTGTGGACTGGTGGAGCCTAGGCATCCTGCTCTTCGAGCTGCTGACAGGGGCTTCGCCCTTCACCCTGGAGGGCGAGAGGAACACGCAGGCAGAGGTGTCTCGGTGAGCAGGGTTGGAAGCAGAGGGCGGCTGAGGGGCCTGGGCAGGGCTGGAGGGGGGGCTTGCTGCCCCTGACGCCCCCCCACCAATCCTCCCAGACGGATCCTGAAGTGCTCCCCTCCCTTCCCCCCCCGGATTGGGCCAGTGGCACAGGATCTACTGCAGCGGCTACTTTGCAAGGACCCCAAGAAGCGGCTGGGTGCAGGACACCAGGGGGCACAGGAAGTTAAGAACCACCCCTTCTTCCAGGTGAGGCTCCTGGCTCGCCCCCATACCTGTCTGCACACACCGGGGCCAGGCTACTGCTCTGGGTTGGGGGACACTGGAGGGATGGTCTGAGGCCGGCCAGTTTCACTTGATTTGGAAAACCTCTCAGTTAAAGAAAGCAGGCTTGTCTTCTCAGCCGTCTCTATTGAAACTTGGAAGATGTCTTGCGGGAAAGCATTCTAGGTTCATTGCCTGGTAGGGCTGGCAGGGACTTGAGAATGAATTCATCAGTCCTTTCATTGGACAGGTTCAGAGGAGCAAGGTGACTTGCCCCAGATCACACAGTAAAAGTGTAGAGCTGGGAACAGACCCCAGGTCTGCTGTCGGCCCAAATCTTATGACTCTTGCATCCACTCAGGGTTTTGGTCTTTGTACCTGTATAGGCTGTGTGCCTGTTCTTCAGATGGACATGTCTGAATCAACCACGTGGGTTTTGTTCACTTGTTAAAAGCACACACAGTTTAAGGTGCAGTGCAGAGTCAGTTCTGTCCTTGTGAGACCTCACTGGCTCGGGCACTATGCCTGGCCAGCATCATTGCCTAGCAGGGCCCTGTAACAGTGAACACCTGTGTCTTGGCCCCTTGCTTGCATTATTTCATGTAAGCCTCAGAACCTTCCTGATTATCTTCACCTTTACAGATGAGGAAACTGAGGTTCAGAGAGGTTAAGTAATTTGCCCAAGATCACTGAGCTAAGTGATGGAGCTCAGATTTAAACCTGCATCTGGGTGGCTTGAAGGCCCATCCTCTTAACCGTTATGTTCTGTTTACATGTGGTTTTTAAACTTGCCTTGTCTGACGTAGAAACAAAAGCATCCACTTACGGGCACTTATAGTGGGCCAGGCACCCAGTTACCCTTGCTATGAGTGCCATCTCCTTGAATCTTCCCAGCAAGTACTGCTTGGAAGGGCCCTCAGAGAGGCTTTCTCAGACAGGAGTCTAAGTCTCTGCGGTGAAGATGTCCCTTTGTGGGCGAAGTGACTGAACAGGGTCAGTTTCCTTAAGTGAATTCCTCAACCCACACTGAGCACATGCCAGGCCCTAGGTGCTGGGAGTAGGTGGACCAGTAGTCACACTGGAGAGGCACCCCAAGGTTTTCGAGGCCTGATGGTGCCCTTATTCCCCCTTCTCTTTTTTTTTTTTTTTTTTTTTTTGCGGTACGCGGGCCTCTCACTGTTGTGGCCTCTCCCGTTGCGGAGCACAGGCTCCGGACGCGCAGGCTCAGCGGCCATGGCTCACGGGCCCAGCCGCTCCGTGGCATGTGGGATCTTCCCGGACCGGGGCACGAACCCGTGTCCCCTGCATCGGCAGGCGGACTCTCAACCACTGCGCCACCAGGGAAGCCGCCCCTCCCCCCTTCTCTTGAGATAGCCTCTTTGGTGGTAGCAGTGCTCAGGTCCCTGGTGCCAGAACTGGGGCCTTCAAGCCCAGGCCAGGCCTGTAGGCTGCAAGTGACAAAAAGTCCAACTCAAGATGGTGATATCTGTGGAATAGAGTCTGGTTGCTAAGAACAGAGATAGAAATGAATAGTGGGCTAAACAAGATAGACGTCTATTTATTTATTTATTTTCTCACATAAAAGAAATCCAGAAGTTGGCAGGCTGGGGCTTCTGTGGTGTCTTCATGAAGCCAAGTTCAATTTTTTTTTTTTTTTTTTTTTTTTTTGTGGTACGTGGGCCTCTCACTGTTGTGGCCTCTCCCGTTGCGGAGCACAGGCTCCGGACGCGCAGGCTCGGCGGCCATGGCTCACGGGCCCAGCCGCTCCGCGGCATGTGGCATCCTCCCAGACCGGGGCACGAACCCATCGTCCGCTGCATCGGCAGGTGGACTCTCAACCACTGCGCCACCAGGGAAGCCCTTTTTTTTTTTTCTTTTTAAATGCTCCTCTATCCTTAGCACATAGCCTCTGTCCCCAAGGTTGCCTCGTGGTACAAGATGACTGCTGGAGCTCTTGCTATCTAGGTTGCTCTCCAGGTGGGAAGCACGAAGAAGAAGGAGTGGAAGGGCAAAAACGGCACCTTACCAACTGTTCACCCTCCTCTTCAGGCTCTTTCCCTGGATTCCTACCTCGTAATTTTTGCTTACAAGTAACTGGTCACTGCTAGCTGCAAGGAAGTTTATAAAATATTATTTTTTAGTTGTGTACATTGGTTCCTGAAATAAAATTGGGGCTACAGTACTAAGGAAGACCAGGAGAATGGATGTTGGGCAGGCAACGAACAGGCTCCGCCATACTAGTTTAAACATAAAAGGAATGTTTTAGCTCCCATAAATGAAAAGTCCAAGGAAAAGTGGTCTGACTTCAGGCAAGGCTGCATCCAGGTGCTGAATCTATGTTATTAGGAATTTCTTTCTTTGTCTCTTGGTTCTGCTTTTCTGCACAGGTACTTCATCATTAGACATTGAGGGGGTCCCCAGCAGTTCCAGGCCCATATCCTCCCAGATTTAAGTCCAGTAGGATAAAGAGATTTGGGTTTTTTTGCACATCAATTCTATTCAAAGCCCCAGAGTTGGCTGAGTGTGGTGGAGGGGTGGTTCTCCAAGAGAAATAGGGATTCTGTTATCAGAGGAAGGGAAACAGAAGCTGGGGAGGCAGGAAGAACAGCTTCCCACACAAATGCCAGTGAGACCTTTGCCTCACTGAGGAGCTGCCTGGTGAGGGTGGCCTGAGTGGACAGGGGTTTCCACTTCCTGCCCTTTGACCCCCTATCTCTCATTCCTTTTCTCCAGGGTCTGGATTGGGCTGCTCTGGCTGCCAGGAAGATTCCAGCCCCATTCCGACCCCAGATCCGCTCGGAGCTGGATGTGGGCAACTTTGCAGAGGAATTTACCCGGCTGGAGCCTGTCTACTCACCCCCTGGAAGCCCCCCACCTGGGGATCCTCGCATCTTCCAGGTGAGTGAGCGTTCATAGAACCACAGATGCGGGGGAGGCAGGATGCTGCTGCCAGCCTCAGCCCTGGCTGACCTGTGGGCACTGCATAGGCCCTGTGTCCTGATCAGGAGTCAGCATCTCCTCTAGATCTCTCCACTCGTGCGGAACCTACAATTGTCAGTCATAGAGACCACCTTGGCAGGACATGCCTTTGAATTTCCTGGTTTATCTTGAAATTTCATGTTAATTTCCCTTCTTCTCCATCATATCTCTTTATTGTTACGTAAAAATACTGTTTTAAATTATTCACTTGCTTAAGGGGACACTTAGGAAGAGATGCCTTGTTTATACTGTGGCTTTGCATGTCCCTTTGGCATACCATATCACATTCCTGGGGGCATAGGCCCCCTCCACCCAGTTTTAGAAGCTTAGGCCTGTTGGACAAGTCCCATCTCCTTTGCTCGGCATACAAGGCCTTGCATGATGTGGTCTCTGCTCAGAGCCCTAGCCTCAGCACTCTGTTATTCCACTCAGTGCTCTAGCACCTCTGAACTGCTCAGAGGTTCCAGAACACACCTCTGTACCTTTGCATATGTGGTTCCCTCAATCTGGAGGGAATAGTTGCTCACCTGGCAAAATTCAAGCCTTGTTGTCCAGTGCAGTCCGCATGTGAAGTCTTCCCTGCTCCTCTGGCCCTGGGTCACCCTTTCCTTGTGCACCAGCCTGCTACAGACAAAATCTCCTTCTAAACAGTTTGTCAGGTTTTATCCTGACGCTGACTGAGACGGCCTCACCTGGTCTGAAGCTCCCAGAGGGCAGGGACTATGTGTTTAATTTCTGTGTCCCTGAGTCCAGCTTGTAATTTCTGTGTCCCTGAGTCCAGCTTGGGGGCCTGGCCTGTAGGACATGGTCCATAACTATTAAATAAGAATAGGCCAATATCAGGTATGGATGGATCAGTTCCCCTCTCTGAAGCTCTCACAAGGGACAGCTCTGTGCTTGAATATCCCTCGATCTACTGCAATCCATCCTCGATCTCACAGTCCTAATGAGCAAGTTTTCTTGTGAATCAGTGGTTACTTTCATTCATTCATGTAATGATTCAAAAATATGTATTAAGTGCCTTCAATGTGCCAGGCACTGACCTGGGCACTGGAGATGTAACAATAAACTTGACAGACGATAATCCCACCCATGTGGAGCTTGCATTCTAGCGCACTGTGGCGCTGCATTTTTAGGAGAAAACAACACATTGTTAAAATTACCCTTGAGAGTCCCTTGAATTGCCAGGATGTGGATTGTTAGGAAAGGCAAAGAATTAACTTTGGTTTCTCTTTACATTTCCTCAGTAGCCCCCCTTGCAGAGGAGGCCAAAGTTTGATTTGAAAGGAAGGAATAAAGACTTTTTGTCCCGAGTGGGTAGAGTTGAATTCTCCTAAGTTAAGTATGTGTGATGCCAGGCCACAGTTCTTTCATGTATTCAGCCTATCATATTCGGGGCCACTACACTGTGCCAGATGATGCCCTTGGCACTTGGGGGGATCACTGTGATGAGAAAGGTAGAGTCACAGACTGGTGGGGGAACAGACATGGTCCCAAGAGATCATAGAACAAGGTGGAATAAAATGTCCACACATCCTGTGTGCACCAGGATGCAAAAGCAACATCCCCTACTCCAGGGTCTTTCCTCTGCCCCCACCCTCCTTCCCGCTGGGTCTGGGCCTTCGGGGACTCCATCTGCACCTCCATCCACCCCTGACAACACCCCTCCTCCGCCAGGGATACTCCTTCGTGGCACCGTCCATCCTGTTTGACCACAACAACGCGGTGATGACCGATGTGCTGGAAGCATCTATTGCTGGAGACCGGCCTGGCCGGGCAGCGTTGGCCAGGAGCGCCATGATGCAGGTGGGTTGGGCCAGGGTGGGGAGAAGTGGGCTTGGGGGCATCTGGGCTTGGGGACTCCAGATCCGGCTTCAGCAGGCGCACTCTGTGGCTTCGGTGAGGTCCGTAGCCTCTCTGAACTGGGGCGTGGCATGGCCGCAAGGCTCCCGGTAGGACCTCTGACGCGTCCCCTTCGCCCCCAGGACTCGCCCTTCTTCCAGCAGTACGAACTGGACCTGCGGGAACCCGCGTTGGGCCAGGGTAGCTTCTCCGTGTGTCGCCGCTGCCGCCAGCTACAGAACGGCCAAGAGTTCGCGGTCAAAATCCTCAGCCGCAGGTGGGCGGGCCCGGGGTGGGCGGGGTTCTGCTGAGCGGATTCGGGGAGGGCGGGGCCGGAGGTCAGCTGCCCTGACCCCGCCTGCCCTGACCCCAGGCTAGAGGCGAACACGCAGCGCGAAGTGGCCGCCCTGCGGCTGTGCCAGTCGCACCCCAACGTGGTGAAGCTGCACGAAGTACATCAGGACCAGGTGACGCCTTCCTGGGCTAGGGCGGAGCGCTGGGACGCTAGAGCCTGCCCGTGCGGGGCGGGGAGGGGGCGGGGAGGGGGACAGGAGGCGGGGCCTGAGAGTGCCATGGGCGGGGCCTGAGGACCCGGAGGTCAGGGAAGTGGGATTTCAGGGGAGTAGGGCCTGAGGACCGGAAGGCGGAGCTGAGGATGGCCAAGGGAACGGGGCAGGGGGAGGATTTCGGGCTGCGGGTTTTAAGGTGGCCAAAGGGACGGGGGCCTGGAAAAAAGTAGGGGGTAGAAACTGAAGCGAGTCCTAAGGTGGTTCTTGGGGTGGTCTTGAGGTCAGGGTTCGAACACGGACGGGGGCCTGAAGCCGGGGGCGGAGCTTGATGTTGACCGCGGGGCAGGATTTGGCTGGCGGGTGGGGCCCGGCCCGGTTGCGTAGGTGATGACAGTAACCCAGGTGGTGACCGTGGCCCATCGTGCCGCCCGCAGCTGCACACGTACCTGGTCCTGGAGCTACTGCAGGGTGGGGAGCTGCTAGAGCACATCCGCAAGAAGCGGCACTTCAGCGAGTCCGAGGCGAGCCAGATCCTGCGCAGCCTCGTGTCGGCCGTGAGCTTCATGCACGAGGAGGCGGGGGTGGTGCACCGCGACCTCAAGCCCGAGGTGTGCCCGGGGCCTCAGCGGACTGGGAGGGCTTCGGCGCGGAGGGCCAGTCTCTGACGGCCGCCTCGCCGCCCTCATAGAACATCCTGTACGCCGATGATACGCCCGGAGCCCCGGTGAAGATCATCGACTTCGGGTTCGCGCGTCTGCGCCCGCAGAGCCCAGCGGGGCCCATGCAGACACCCTGCTTTACGCTGCAGTACGCGGCCCCCGAGCTGCTGGCGCAGCAGGGCTACGACGAGTCCTGCGACCTCTGGAGCCTCGGCGTCATTCTGGTATGGGACCGGGTCTCCGAGGAGATGTCAGGGCCCTCCGAGCCTGGGGACGGGAGTTCTCTTGTTGGGGTGGCAGGGTTTGGTTTGAGGCTGGGGTCAGAAGTCGTCCTAATACAGAGGCGAGGTCTCTCTGGTGCTGGGGTCCGGGCATCCTAGTTTTAGGAGTTGGAAGTCAGAGTTCATAACCCATGGGCCTCAGGAGTTAGCCTCTTGGAGAGGGTGAATGGTCCTGCAGTGGCTTAAGTCAGTGGCTTAAGTCTCCTGGCCTCCACCGGCCCCCTAGTCTGGACTGGTCTCACTTTTCACCCCCCAGTACATGATGCTGTCAGGCCAGGTCCCCTTCCAGGGGGCCTCAGGCCAGGGCGGGCAGAGCCAGGCGGCGGAGATAATGTGCAAGATCCGCGAGGGGCGCTTCTCCCTTGACGGGGAGGCCTGGCAAGGCGTGTCTGAGGAAGCCAAGGAGCTGGTCCGAGGTGCGAAGCCGGAGGTCACGGATCATGGTTGCGGAGGGGAGGCCATGGGGTCATGATGGGACAGGGGTTGCTACTGGGTCAGGTGTCTTGGTGGGGGACTTGTGGGGAGGAGAGTGGGGCTGCTAGGATGTCTCTGGGGCGCAGCCTCTACACACAGCCCCCCAACACTTCCCCCGTCCTGCCTCCAGGGCTCCTGACTGTGGACCCCACCAAGCGGCTGAAGCTCGAGGGACTGCGGGGCAGCTCGTGGCTGCAGGACGGCAGCGCGCGCTCCTCGCCTCCGCTACGGACGCCGGACGTGCTGGAGTCCTCGGGGCCAGCTGTGCGCTCCGGGCTCAACGCCACCTTTCTGGTGAGGGGCGGGGCCTGCGGGGGGTGGGGGACAGAGGCTGGAGAGGCGGAGCCTGCGGGAGGCGACTCCGCAGAGTCCTGAGAGGTTGAGTTCGGCCGAGTCCAGGCCTCTGACCTGTCGGGACCCTGACCGTTTGAGAGGCTGGAGGCCAAAGACCTGTTGGCCCTGACCTAGTGGTATGGGAAGGAAGGCCTGGGATGGGGGCCAAAGCTAGGATTTGGAAGTCGAGGCCGGCCCGGTGGGACTTACCGCCTCCTTTCCGCCAGGCGTTCAATCGGGGCAAACGCGAGGGTTTCTTCTTGAAGAGCGTGGAAAACGCGCCGCTGGCCAAGCGGCGGAAACAGAAGCTGCGGAGCGCCGCCACATCCCGCCGCGTCTCCCCCGTGCCCGCCGTCCCGGGCCGGGCACCCGCCGCCAAGGGAGCCCCTCGACGAGCCAACGGCCCCCTGCCCCCCTCCTAGCCCCCGTCACTGTGACCCCCTCCCCGGTCGGGGCTGTGTTCTAGGAGGCCTGCTCACTGCCCGCAGGCCTCCTGCATCGCTCCGCCCCATCCCCAGGGATTGTTACCCTTCTCTCCCGTCCCCCCCAACCCCCAGACAGAGCAGAAGTATTTTTATAAGCAGAGAATTTTTTTAATGTCTTACCAGATAGAGTTAGTGATGCAGGGAGGGAGGGGGCCTGCTGGGGAGTGGAGTGGGGGGCCCTCTGCCTAGATGCTGCCTCGTCTGGTGGAAGGCACTTCTCCCCCAGGGGGCTGTCCCGGCAGGGAAGGGCTCCTCCTCCATTTCTGAGCACTGAGTTGCCACAGGGAGAAACTGGGACCTCTCCCCTGCCCTCCCCTGAGGTCCTGCTCTTGGGAGGGGGCACCCCTCAAGCTGTCACTTTATGGACCGTTTGTGCAATTACGTCCACCAAAGACCTGTGTCGGGGGTGCTCAGTGAGAGGCCCTGGGGGACCCCCTGAAGCATTTCTGCCTCACTTCATGTCACCTGCTTCCCCCTATTGAGGCTAAGGAAGGAGGTAGGCGACCCCTTAAAAGGGGAGGCCCCCTTCTCACCCATCCCCTCCCCTTTGGCACAGCTGCCCCTAGCTGGGGGTGGCACCTTGGGGGTCTGGGGTGGGCATCCACAGTCACTGCCTCAGCCCATCCAGGCTGTGCCTTTGACTTTAAAATAAAAGTCTACCCAGTGCTGTGTGTGGCATGTGCGTGTGTATGTGTTGGGGGTGTGTATGGGCAGAGCTCCTGGGGCTACCTTCCAGCCACCGGGGCCTGAGACTTCAAAGAGGAGGGACAGGGCAGACCCTTCTGGGTAAGATGGTGCCCTTTGTCCTTGGCTTTTGACATGAGGGTCAAACAGTTATCTTGGGTGTGTATCTGACACCTCTGCCATGTATCATTTAGGATTCTCCTGGTTGTAAGTAGTAGAAAACCCAACCTAAACTTGCTTCAGCAGAACAGGATTTTTAGGCTTTTTGAACTACACAATCCAGGGGTAGCTTCAGGCAAGACCTGATCAGGATGCAAACATATGATCAGGACTCAGCTCTCCAGTCTCAGCTTTTTATTCTGTTTTGGGTTTTTCTGGTGGTGGTGCAGACTTGGAGGACTCTCCTTTTGGCCCCAAGATGGGTGGCAGGTGCTCCAGGGGACTACAGATTGAAATCTGGTGATAAAGAGAGTCTTTGTTTTAGCATTCCTGGCAGGAATCCTGAGATGTACTCTAATTGGATCCATTTAGGTCAAGTGCCTACCCTGAATCAATCACTGTGGCCAGGGATGCGGTGTGCTGATTGGCTTAGATCTGGATCTTAGACTCCCCTCTGCAACCTCATTGGGTGGAGAGCAGGAGAAGGGGTGGTCCCTAGAGAGGGGTCAGCTGGACAGGGCTTGGTCCCTGTCAGGGAGGGAGAGCAGGAGGGGAGCAGCTCATACCCATGGCTGTGGCAGTGATCAGAGTGTGCTCCTCTCAGGGGGAGTGAGACTGCCCTTGTGTGATCCCTACTGGGTGGTTGTGGCCATAGGGCAGTTTGGCCTGAGCACCTCTGTGCCCCCCCAGGTCAGGGCTATTTGTCCGTATAGTGCAGATGTCCTGAGAGCCCCACCCCCCTGCCTGGATACTACTCTGGGCTGCTCCAGGCCTTCTCTCCCCATAGGCACCCTGCGGGGTCATCTCAGCGTGGACCTTCCCCTCCTGTTCTGACGTTTGCCTCTTAGAGGAGTTGGTAACTGGAGGCCTGGGGACAGGAGCTGGGGCCCCACAGATGCTGAAGTCAGGGCAAAGCCGGGTGGGCCTGGTGGGCAGGTGGGACCCCATGGGTGTGGATCAAGGGCAGTTGGGGGGATGGGGAAACACCCAACTGTATCCCATCCTATGGGTCTGAGGGAGGAGGGGGCGCCCAGGAGAAGGTCGGAGGGAGCGGAGGGGAAAGCATCGCTAATTCTGACTCTTGTTTTACTGACCGTGTGACTTGAGTAAGTCACCTAACAGTCCCAGGCTTCCCCATTTGTCAAGAGGGAGTCATATGGCTGTCAGGATGAACTAGAGAATGAACACATGTGAGAGTGGGGTCATTTAATGATCAAGTATTTACTGGGGTTTACTGAGGTCTTCCAGTGTGCAGGGACTGCCCTGAACACTACATGGCTTATCTCATTGACTCCCCACGACTAGATGATGAAGAAAACACCATTTCCATTTAATAGAGGGGAAAAGTGAGCCTCAGTGAAGGTCAGCACCTTGCTCAAGGTCACTCGGCTAGAAGTGCCTTCCATCCCGGTAGTCGGATTCCAGACTTCCCTCAACCATAGGAGTTCTGTAGTGAGGATGGGCTTTAATTTTACCCCAAGGCTGGATGTTTGGATTGTTTAAAACTTTGTTTCTATCATAAATGATGCGGAGACAAGTTTGTACATAAATCTGTACATTTAAAAAATAGCTTGGACTTCCCTGGTGGCACAGTGGTTAAGAATCTGCCTGCCAATGCAGGGGACACAAGTTCGATCCCTGGTGCAGGAAGACCCCACATGTCGCAGAGCAACTAAGCCGCTGCACCACAACTACTGAGCCTGCGCTCTAGAGCCCATGCTCTGCAACAAGACAAGCCACCTCAATGAGAAGCCCGTGCACCACAACGAAGAGTAACCCCAGCTCGTGGCAACTAGAGAAAGCCCGCGTGCAGCAACGAAGACCCAACACAGCCTAAATAAATAAATAAGTAAATAAAAATTTAAAAATAGCTTTATTGAGGGAATTCCCTGGCGGTCCAGTGGTTAGGACTTGGCACTTTTACTGCTGGGGCCTGGGTTCAATCCCTGGTCCGAAAACTAAAATCCTGCAAGCCACGCTGAGCAGAAGGGCAAAAAAAAAAAAAAAAAAAAAAAAATCACTGAATTGTCCTTTCAAAAGGGTGAATAATGTGGTATATAAATTATACCTCAATTAAAAATATCTCAGTAAAGCTATTTTTTTTTTGGCCGCCTTTTTTTTTTTTTTTTTGGATCTTAGTTCCCTGACCAGGGATTGAACTCGGGCCTGGGCAGTGAAAGCGCCAAGTCCTAACCACTGGACTGCCAGGGAATTCCCCAGTGAGTTTTAGAATATTCGGAGTTGTACAACCATCATTGCATCATTGTAGAGCCATCAGTCTAGTTTTAGAACACTTTTTTCACCTCCAAAAGAAACTCTGTGCCCACTGGCAGTCACTCTGCCTTTCCCCTGGACCTTCCAGCCCTAGACAACCATCATATAAATCCTGTTTTGTAGATTTGCCTATATACTTTGATATATACTTTGAAATATACTTTCAAACAGCCATTCACAAATATACTGGCATACAGTCTCAGAAGCAGGGTATGAAAATGTCGCATTTCATTTTATGCTCACAAGCACTGAGTGTTATCCCTCAGTGATAAAACCTTTGCTACTCTGATGGATAAAAAGTGGTCTCTTATCTGCAGTTTCCTCACCCTTCATCCCACATAATTCACAGCCACCCTAAGAAAGAGGTCTTCTTAGCCTCATTTCATGAGATTCAGAGGATGGGTGTAACCCCAAGGAGGGAGCCTGTTGGATGGAAGGGACTGGGGCTCAGCGGAATAAGCAGCCTTGATCTGAGTCCTGCCTCTACCCCGAGTGGTCAGGGAACCTGCAGGGGAGACAGATGAGACTTGGGCTGTAAGCTGGACAGGGTGTGACCAAGCAGAGTGGGCGGGGAGAGGGTGGCCACAGGCAGGGAGGTGGGGAGCCCAGAGGCAAGTGATCAGGGCTGCGGTCTGGCAGCCTGCTTCTACACCTTGACTTTGATCTCTGACCAGCCCAGCCTTATGTGGAGGCTGTCTCTTCTGGGAGAGCTGGAAGGGCTCACCTTTCTGCATTGAGCCTCTAATTCCACTCTTAAATGGCCTCAGAGTGTAGGCTTGGGCTCCCAGCTCTGTTAAAATGCTGATGCCCTTGAGAAGGCCTGGCAGCCCGTAAACATTCACTTCCCTCCAAGTCACTGTTAACCAGCTGCTGTTAGAACTGAAGTCGAGGTGCTTGCTTTTAGTCTGTGCCTTGCAACCACCATTGGACCCCTCCTTAACATCCCCTGCATCTCTCAACAAGATTATTCCACAGTAATGTAGTAGGGATTGCAAACTGGTGCCAGTGCCTGGCCTATAGAGACTTGTTATTTTGGGGGGCAGGGGAGATAGCACGTTTGTTTGTTTATTTATTTATTTATTATTTGCCTGTGCTGGGTCTTAGTTGTGGCATGCTGGATATTCGTTGCCACGTGTGGGATCTTTAGTTGTGGCATGCGGGATCTTAGTTGCAGCATGCAGGATCTAGTTCCCTGACCAGGGATCAAATCTGGGCCCCCTGCACTGGGAGTGTGGATCAAACCCAGGCCCCCTGCATCAACCACTGGACCACCGGGGAAGACCCAGCACATGTTTCAAAATGAGAAATTGCATATGAAAGCCTGGATGTTTGACTTTTGTTGATGGCCTGATCAACCAAAGCAGAATCGTGTTGTCACATAGAGAGGGCCCCTGCTTTCTGGTTGGCCCCAGTCCCCACCACTGTCTATTGCCCATACCAGCTCAGTCCCTCATTTATCTTCCTGAAACCTCTAGGTATCTGAGTTTGCAACTCTCATATAAATAGTCTCCTTCCACATTCACTGCGACACAAAAATGTGGTTTGTGAAATGTCGAAGGTGCCCCATCAATCTTTTGTTTGTTTCAAAATTTAAATTTAGTTTGTATTTGTATTGGTTGGGTTGGCCAAAAAGTTTGTTTGGGTTTTTCCATGAATAAACTCATATGGTTCAAAATTCAAAGGCTACAAAGGGGACTTCCCTGGTGGCGCGGTGGTTAAGAATCCGCCTGCCAATGCAGGGGACACGGGTTTGAGCCTTGGTCCGGGAAGATCCCACATGCGGCTGAGCAACTAATCCCGTGCGCCACAACTACTGAGCCTGTGCTCTAGAGCCTGCGAGCCACAACTAATGAGCCCACGTGCCACAACTACTGAAGCCTGTGTGCCTAGAGCCTGTGCTCTGCAACAAGTGAAACCACTGCCACGAGAAGCCCCTGCACCACAATGAAGAGTAGCCCCTGCTTGCCGCAACTAGAGAAAGCCTGCGCACAGCAACAAAGACCCAACGCAGCCAAAAATAAATAATATAATAAATTTATTTTAAAAAAGGAAGTGTGTGAAAAAGTATTAAAAAAAAAAAGTCTACAAAGGTACATAGTGAAAAAAATTTTCTTCCATATGTCCTGACCCTTAGCCACCGACTTTTGTTAACAGAGGCATCAATGTTACCAGTTCTTATGTAGTCTTTCAGGAATACTTCATGTATAGTCAAACCAATATAATAAGATGTACGTATGATTGAAAAAATTCACCTTCACTGAATGTCAATTTTAGAAAAAAATCAGAAAATGCAAAAAGGAAAAAATGAAAACGAATCAGTGGCATAACTCTCCATAGATAATCTGTGTTAGTTAACATTTTGATGTATTCACTTTCTGATTTTTACTGATAGAGATTTTAATGGAAATGGTATCAAATATAAATAAGTTGTTATAGCCTGTCGTAAACTCAGAAATAGATTGTATGTCAATAATTACATGAATCTTTTTTTTGTAGTCACATAATATTCTATTGCGTGAGTATATTATGATTTATTTAGACCCTTCTCTATTTTTGGCTACTTGGGCTGTTTTCAATTCCTTGCCGTTGTTTTTTTTTAAAAAATATTTATTTATTTATTTGGCTGTGCCGGGTCTTAGTTGAGGCATGTGGGATCTTTGTTGTGGCATGTGGGATCTTTTTTTAGTTGCGGCATGCATGCGGGATCTAGTTCTCTGACCAGGGGTCGAACCCGGGTCCCCTGCATTGGGAGCGTGGAGTCTTAGCCACTGGACCACTATGGGAGTCCCAATTCCTTGCTATTTTAAACAGTGATGCAATGAACATCCTTGTACCTGTCAAATATTTGCTCACCTGTCCAAATATTTCCTTAGGATACATTTCCTAGAAGGGGAATTAATGGGCTAAAGGATGTGCCCATGTGTGCACATTTTAAAGGCTTTCCATATATATGATCAAAGTGCCCTTCAGAAAGATCCTACCATTTTACGTGACTTTCAGCAGCACGGGCAAGATCCAAGCCGCGCTGCCTCCTTGAAAATGAAAGGACGTGTCTCACCAGCCGAGTGAGTCCTTGCCTGCCTGCCAGCCTGCCAGAGTTTTTCTCGGCAGAGTTCCTGGAGGTCACCAGGGGGGCCCTTCTCTCCTCTGCCTGGAGTCTGGCTGGGCTGTGATGGTGGGGGGACATGAGGCCCCAGAGCGGGATGGTGGGGAGCTCCTCCCTCTCTCCTCTCCATGCAGGGATGGGCGGGGACATCTGTGTGGAGAAGGTGGCAGTGAACCCCACGGAGTCCCAGGGAGTTGGCGTGCAGTGAGGGCAGGCGGGGTGTGGCTGGGACACCTGGGAGCCGAGCCATGCGATTGTCAAGTCATTCACCCGGGCCGGGACTCCACTGCCGCTTGAGTGAAGCGGGGCTAGAACAGCACCCACCACGGAGAGCTGTGGGGTGTCCGGCAGGGCCCCTGGCAAGACACCGGGCACACTGTGAGCCCTCCACAAACAGCAGCTTAACTGAAAAGCAATTAAGAGAACCCAGGGAAAATGAGGATCTGCTCAGGCACGCCCACGACAGGGACCCATGTCCCGGCAGGACAGTGGGGATGCTCTCCCCACCCTCCAGTCTCCCTAGCCCCTGCCCAACAGCCCCCAGGGCCCTCCTTACAGCTTCCACCAGGGCTGATGGTGTCCCTGCCTCCCCCTGGTGTGGGGACCAGATGGGGGCCCCTCCCCTGCAGAGTCTGGCTCTCAGCTTTCCCGACTGCCGTGCTGTCAGCAGCTTGAGAACAAACCAACCAGCTGGGCGTGGGTGGGGGTTTGGAACACACCCGCGTGCGTGTGAGTACACGAATGTGTGTGCATGTGAGGACATACGTGTGTGAGCATGAGGATGTGTGTGCACTGAGAGTGTGTGAACATGTGCAAGTGTGTCTGCACAGGTGTGTGGCTGTGTGTGTGTTGTGCACCATGAATGTGTTGTGAGTGTGTTTGAGTGTGAGTGAGCTTGTGTGAGCGTGAATGTGTATGCATGTGAGCAAAATGTGTGTTGTGTGAGTTTGACTGAGTATATGTGAGTGAGCATGAACATATGAGTGTGTGTGTGTGCGAGTGTGAGTGTGCTCTCACCGGGCTTTCGGAGGGAGGCACATAGCCTCAGGGTAGACGCTTTGCAGCAACTACCTTATTCTTCCTGTTTATCACCCACCCCCCCACCCCTCCCCACCCCGACCCCGAGCGAGTGGGATGGATGGTCTCATGGTCCTGGTTGGGGCTGCAGAGGTGAGCTCTTGAGCACACACGGGTCTCAGAGCTTCTGGGAGCCTCACTGCCTGACTCCAAAGCCCAGCTCCACCAATTCTTAGGTGGGTCACCTTGGGCAAATTACTGAACCTCTCTACGCCTCAGTAGCCTTATCCATGAAATGGGGACAACGATACTGGCTACCTCATGGGCTCGTGGTGGGGATTAGATGGGGTGAAACACACAAAGCCCATGGAGCACCTCCCAGGTGTCACTAAATGCTAATGATGGAGCAGAGTGGGGGCTGGGGAGTCAGCAGAGGGCAGAGGCGTCTCTGGGGGCGAGGCAGGGAGGTCACTGCCATCCAAGCCAGAGACCCAGGCTGGCTCCCACAGGACAGGGCGTACCTGCCTGTGAGTGTGGTCTTGCACCACATCTTTCTTGAAAGAAAACCCTCGCTTCCTTGCTTAAAGGGCACATGGAGTCCAGACAGCTGTTCTTTTCAGATTTCTGAAACCCTCAAAGGTAAGGACTTTTCAGCAGGAAAGGCAAGGAGACTGACTTCAGTAAGGTGCATCTCCCAGCAGTGCCTGCATCTGGCAGCTGCTCTGCTGGTGCCGGGGCAGGTGGGTGGGCGGTACCTGGCCGGTCTTTGCTGGGGGTGGTATGCAGACAGCAGTCACCAGGCCAGGGCCTCTGGGACCCCTCTGCCTCCCGTCTGCTCCCCTCTTGGACCCTCCACACCCTCTGACTCTCCCTGGGGCTCAGGAGACAGCCATGTGCAGAGAGAGACTCTGGGATGCCGGAAACTGCCTGCTGAGTGGCAGCCTGAGATGCCCCGTCCCCTGGGAGGAGGCTGGGGTGGGTTCCTGGGCCCTCTGTGTTCAGCTGAATCTGAATTTCTGGGGTTGGGTCTTGGAATCTGCCTTTGTAACAAGCTTCCGTGATGCACGTTCAGTGTTTAGAGCCACGGATCTCACCAAACCCCTAAACTTTCCTGATGGAAAGACCAAGGCACATGGAGGGGAAGGAACTCAGCCACAGTCACAGGGCTGCAGAAGGGCAAAGCCGGGTCTCCTGATGCTCCCAGCTGGAGTTTTCCGCCTCATTGGGCCTGCTTTCTGTAACGTGGAATTTTCTGTAGGGACACAGATCCAATTTTATGGCAGGAGCTCTCAGAAACCAGTATCCTCTGCCAGAAATTCAGGCCATCACCACTCTACTGGAAGGAGGGTAGTCTGTGGGGTAGGGGCGTCTGCCATGCCCCCTGCCCCCATCCTCTGTGTGTTGTTTTCCTGCCCGTTGGGGACCAACAGGCCCTACTCACTGACAGATGTTCCAGAAAACCTGTCACAAGGCAGGCTTCTGGGAGGATGCTGGACACAGAAGAGAATCGGGAGAAGCTGCCCTTGAGCCTATGAGTCCAGATGGGCAATGCTGGGTCAGCAGTGGGGAGTCACAGCCAACAAGCAGACTCCGCAGCTTGGCGCCCCTTAAGCTTACCCACAGGGGCCGCCATGTCCTGCTTCTCCCCCGCCTGAGGCTTGAAGGTTCACACCAGAAGGTTCTTCTTCTTGGAGGGAACCAGATCCAGACGTGGTGTCTTTTGTTTTCTGGGTTTTTGGGGGCCGTGCACGTAGCACGCGGGATCTTAGTTCCCCAACCAGGGATCGAACCCATGCCCCCTGCAGTGGAAGGGTGGAGTCCTAACCACTAGACCGCCAGGGAAGTCCAGGTGGCGGTGTCTTTTGTTGCCTGTGGAAAGAGGAGACACTTTCTGGATACGTCCTCTATCACCGACGAGGATAATAGTGATGTTGAACCAATTTATTGAGACTCATGTGCCAAGCCCTGTGTTAAAACCTCCTGTGCCAGACAGAACAAGCCAATACTCTTGTTACCACTACGGTTGTTAGACAAATAATAGTAATTACTGATGTTTTGGGCACTAGGAGCCAGGCACTGGGCCAAGTACTGTGCATGGATGAGTTCATTTCATGAATAGGTCTTACGTTATTATTATCTGTTACTGTTCCCTTTTTATGGATGAGGAAAGTGAGGCTCAGAGAAATAAATAGTCCAGTCACACAACCACAACCAGGGGTGCGGGCCCAGAACCCAGGTCTCTCCACTAAGCTCTTAATCATAACGTTAAACTGTCTCCCAAAGTTCTCTCCTACCTTTAAGACGGTTCCCCCTAACAGATGTGTGTTTATCTGCTTCCCTCTGCTAAAAGTTTTAGCTTTTCTTTGCACCTAAGGTCTGGTTCTTGCCTCAACTTGTAGAGCCTGAAGCGCCATGAATGCCAGCTCTGGACTTTCTTTGTTGGAGGCAGACGCGCCAGCTCAAAAAGGCAGACATGTCAGCGGCCCTTTCAGCAACAAATCACGCCAGTCACCATGTGACACTGCGGTGTCCCTCATCATAGCTCAGTTTTCCATTCTGATCAACAACTTTGTACCACAATGTGAAGACTGTGGTCTGGAAAGACTAGAAACAGGGTCCTTGAGTAGGTCGTTTCAAGGAGAAGAGCAAACAACACGAACAAAAGATGGATGAGGAGGAACAAGTTCTGAAAAAGTATAGGAAACAAAGACCCTGAGGTCCTAGTAGACCACTAGCTGAGCGTTAGTAGGTTAGCTGCTGTTTTAAATGCTTACCTAGCAGTGGAATATGGTAGTAGAATTGTTCAGGTGAGCACCACAAAACAGTGTCCCATCTCAGGTGTAGAATGGACTGAGAATACCCAACATGGCCTCTTTTTTTTTTTTCGGTACGTGGGCCTCTCACTGCCGTGGCCTCTCCCGTTGCGGAGCACAGGCTCCGGATGCTCAGGCTCAGCGGCCATGGCTCACAGGCCCAGCCACTCCGCGGCATGTGGGATCTTCCCGGACCGGGGCACGAACCCGTGTCCCCTGCATCGGCAGGCAGACTCTCAACCACTGCGCCACCAGGGAAGCCCACGGCCTCTTTTTTGATGCCATAATCACTGTTTATGGACTTGTATTATTCTCAACTGTGGCCCTCCGCAAGAAACCAGGTGAGAAATTAGTTTGAGGCTCTATTTCCTTACTTTCATTTAACTCTCAAAAAAGTATGTCCAGGGCTGATATTTGTTTATCCAAAATCCACACCCCTGTCTTCCTTAGCAACAGAAAGCTTATAGTGTTGGGTGTGTCAATGGGATTTTTATAATGCCACATTTCCTTGCCTCTCAGAAGGAGGCCAATAAGATGTAAGCAAAAGTTATTGGGTGAGGTTTCTGGGAATGCTCTTTAAAGCAGGATCACTTAGCTGGGAGGCCTGCCCTTTTGCCCTTACCCCTTTCCACTCCCTGCGGCCTGGAATGTGGATGTGATATCTGGAGCTGCAGTGACTATCTTGGGATCATGAGGTGACCTCAGGGATGGGAGCCTCATGTTAATGATGGCTGAGAGCAGGATAGGAGAGCCTGGGTCATGGATGGCTATGGAGCTGTTGTATTAACCCCGGACTGGCTGCCTCTAGACTTCTTTTTACCTGAGAGAAAAATTTAACCTCTATCTTATTCTAGCTGCTGTTATTTTGGTTCTTTACTTACAGCCAGGTGCAATTCTGATACCAATTTCCTACCTCTATTCATGAATAAAGAGGAGTCTGATGTGGATGTAGCAGGGTGTCCCTGGGGTGTGTATACCGGGAGGCACAGCCTACACTTTGCAGGCCTGGGGGCTTGTGTTGCCCTGGTCCTCTTTGTAGGAATGGACACACATGTGGTTTCCTCTCTCAGGACTGGAAGGGGAGAATGAAAGCGTTTGGTGCAGAAGTGCCCAGCGAGAGGAGGGGCAGGCAAGAAGAGTGGAACGTGAGGAGTAAGGCGGGGAGGGCTTAGGGCTAGAGACCTGTGGAGCTGCTTCTGTGAGAGGTGGCGAGCCTCTGGGCCCAGGCACTGTCCCCTCCAGGCCTGGGTGACAAGGAACAGGACAGCTCTGGGGAGGGCACAAAGCCTTGCACTTCTGCCCCCAGCTCCAGCCTGACCTGGCTCTGAGCAGCCCTGCATCACGGAAATGGTGGAGGGCAGCCCTGATGGCTGGCAGTGGGTGGCTGCTTTCCTGGAGGGCGGGTCAGCAGAGCAGGGGACGCAGATTGGATGAGGCCAGGGAGGAAGACAAGTTTGGGCTTGTACCCGAGCACACAGGAAACACCCGAGAAGGCTCTGAGGTGGGCCGTGGTCCTGCAAGTGTGCAGCTGGGCGCTAAGATGCTTGGCAATTTAGACGTGGGTATGGAAGAGACTTCATTTATAGCCTCAGACAGCTGAGTGGGTTCTACACGGAGCTGGAATCTGATGAGCTTAATTAACATCATAAATCCTGCCAGGCTCCCAACGTGGTAGCCTCCTTTTTACCTGGTGGAGACTTACCCCTTTGCAAAGCTGGTTTCAGCAACTGTTCCATAAAGATCCTTGAAGTTCACAGCCCTCTTTGCTGTCTTGGAGCCCACACCAAATTTTCTTAGTCTGTCCTGTATTTGCTTATTCAATCAGCAATTCAACCGAATGTATTTAAAGGTATAAAACAACTTTCTTTCTTTCTTTCTTTTTTTTTTTTTTTGCAGTAAGTGGGCCTCTCACTGTTGTGGCCTCTCCCGCTGCGGAGCACAGGCTCTGGACGCGCAGGCTCAGCGGCCATGACTCACGGGCCCAGCCACTCCGCGGCATGTGGGATCTTCCTGGACCGGGGCACGAACCCGTGTCCCCTGCATCGGCAGGCAGACTCTCAACCACTGCGCCACCAGGGAAGCCCCAACTTTCATTTTTAAAGCAAAAACTTCTACCTCAGTCCAAGCAGCCCTGTCTGGCTTACCGTTAGCCAAAGGACTCCATCCTCAGAAACATCCGTTTGCCAATTGATGCTCATAATAAGGGTCTGAAACACGCAGCGAGGGTCAGAAGTATAACAGCCAACCTCTCTGCAGTTCATAAAGCCTGGTCTCTCCTCTGAGTTATTTTAATGCTCATTTTATAGACGGAGAATCTAAGGTGGGGTCTTGCTTATGATGCTGTGGGCGGTGATTGGTCTCTACCAATTAGAAAAAAATAAATTAGAGCTTTTAGTTTTTATCATGTTCCACCACCCTCCAAACTATTAGCATCAAAGGAAAATAGGCTCACTATTAGCCAAAATATTTGTTTAAATACAATAAAAGTGCTACTGATCTATGAGCAGCCACTCTGAACCTGGCCCAGCACCAAGTGCCTTGGATATGTGATTTCATTTAACACGTACAGCTTACTCAGCGTCCTTGCCTCCCACTACACCATCTTAAAAAAGCCCGACTTTCTTGTAAGCGTCCATTCTGTCCCTCCACAGCCCAAGCCCATTCTAGGTCACGCCTTGACCAAAGTCACAGTGCATGTAATACCCACTCCCGTGTTTCCACCAGCCATGGCCAAGGAAGCACAGAGCCCCAGCGCTGTCTAGAGCCCATAGACGACGTTATGTCCATTAACAAAAAGTCCCATGCAGGCAGGTGTGTGTAGCTGGCAGAGGGAGTGGGCTCAGCGATGGCAGAGGTTCCAAGGAAGCCTGGCCCAGCTGTGGGACGGGACGTGGGCACTGGCCAGCACAGAAGCCTGGAGCTCCAGCAGGTAGCTGACAGGCAGGAGTGGGGCTGGGTTCCTTCCACTGCGCGCAGCCCATCCTCAGGTGTGATGGGCAGGTCCCTGGATGGTGTTGGGATTTCCGAGGGGGTGGGGTTCTTCATTTAGCAGCCTTCAGTGGATGCTGCTGAGGGACCTTCCTGTGGCCTGCAGGGGGCAGGGCAAGGATGGGAGAGAGGACTTGGCTGGGAGGAGGGGGAATGTCGGTGGGTGGCCATGGAGCCTGGCGGGCTTTGTGCCTCGGTGTCCTGGCTGGAGCTAAGGGGACGCAAGGGAGGGCCCAGAGGAGAAGGCAGAGGCCAATTCACACACCAGGCCTGCGTTTTGGTTCAGCGGGCTCCGAAAATTCATGTCATGGGTAGAGCCTCAGCTTGGAGACATCAGGCTGACTCTCCACTGCTCCCAGCAGGAGGTGGAGTGTCCTCAGCTGGAAAGTAGTGGCAAACTGCCTTAAATGAGCTCTTTGCAAATTGTGTTCCTTAAAGTTCAAGGTATTTGTAAGAAATAATAGATGTTCTGTAAAAAGCTTTTGTCATCCCCTGTCTACTTTGCCCCTTCTTGGAAAGTCATGAAGTTCATTAGTATATTCAAAGCTCTGAGAAGACCTGCATCCCAAAGCCTGTTTGACTCAAGGATTCCCCCACCCCCCACCCCACCCCCGACTCCCAGGAATACCTGTGGAGTACCAGGGTTCCCTGGAATGTGGTCTGGGAAACTGCAGTGGATGTGGCTCACTCTGAGGCTGGACATTCTTTTGGGAACAGACCAGGCTTGTCACGGGGGGTGATTTATGGGCTGGAGAGCCAATTCATTAATCTGCAGGGCAGCTCTCTCTGTCCACCTAATCAGTCGATGGCAGCAATTTGCCCAAGGCGGTCCCTCTTGGCTGGGGAATTGAATGCAGAGGCCAGCAATGGCTTGGAAGTTGCCTGGGGGAACTTGAGGAGGAGAAAGGGGGTCGGCATTCTTGGCAAAGTCTGTTTCTCTCCAGGCAGGCAGTGGCTAAACAGACCCTTCGTGGTAGGGTTTTCCTACATCTCTTTCCTCAGGTGGCACCATCTGGGAACCTCATGGTGACCTGAAGGCAAATAGCAGTAAGAGCACCTGCTGTATGTCATGCACCTTACAGATGTCATCTGCTTTCAGCCTGTAGTTGGTCTCACGGAGCCCCATTTACAGGTGGGAAAACTGAGGACAGGGAGGTTTCATCTTTTGCAGCATGGGTCAGGACTGAGGCTCAAGCCAGGCCTGTTGTACCTCAGGCCTTGTGTGCACCACCATCCTGTGCTGCTCAGGCCCTGGCCAGCCCTCCCCCTCCCCCTACAAGCCTGGGAGACCAGCCTTTCCTTTTATTTATTTATTTAAAAATTTAATCTATTTATTTATTTATTTTTGGCTGCATTGGGTCTTCGTTGCTGTGCACGGGTTTTCTCTAGTTGCGGTGAGCGGGGGCTACTCTTCGTTGCGGTCCGCGGGCTTCTCATTGCGGTGGCTTCTCTTGTTGTGGAGCACGGCTCTAGGCACATGGGCTTCAGTAGTTGCAGCACGTGGGCTCAATAGTTGTGGTTTGCAGACTCTAGAGCGCAGGCTCAGTAGTCGTGGCGCACCGGCTTAGTTGTTCTCTGGCATGTGGGATCTTCCCGGCCCAGGGCTAGAACCCCAGTCCCCTGCATTGGCAGGCAGATTCTTAACCACTGCTCCACCAGGGAAGTCCCCCAGCCCTTCCTTTTAAAGCAGTAGCCACCACTCTGCTTCTTAGGATTTCTTTTTTGGGAGAGAAACTGTTATCCCAGAACTCTTGCTGCTGTGTGGTTCTTGCAGGTCACTGGGTGATGGGGGGGACAGAGGGTCCCAAATCTCAGGCAGGTCTCAGAAAGTTCACCCCTATCGGGTTCCTGATTTCCTTTCCGGGGCCGTTTTCAGAGCCTTACCTCTGTAGTGCTGGGCACTGCTGGGTCTGGGGGATTCTCAAAACCTGCACACTTCATCCCTTGAGTCTCCCTGAAGGATGGGACCTTTGGGTCAACACCCTCCCAGGTTGTTTCTGTTTCCAAAAAATCAGACACTCATTCAACAATAGAAGCCTTTCTTGAGTTGGAGGCTGGAGGCTGGGGGCTGGGATAGAGAAGCGAACAAGATGGACGTGGTCCTTGATTCAGGGGTTGCTAGTCTGGTGGGGAGACAAAGACAGCAGCTGAGAGGGCAGCAGGGAAGTGGTACCAGGGAGAACTAAGAGGGAGGCACCTGACCTCACCCACGGGCTGGAAGGGATTCTTCTGGGTGTAAGTACCTGGGAGGCTAGAGGCCCAGGCAGCAGAAATGGGGGCTCCAGGACCCTGGGCAAAATCACACACAGGACCTGCCTGCTGAGGCCACCGCTGAACACCGGGCACCACGTCTGGCCCCGCTATAGCCTCTGGCTCTGTGCCCAAGGTGCCACCCTGACCCTGCAGCCCCTACTGTCCCTGAGGTTGGACACTGTGGTCAGAACTGGCTCTCCACTGTCCCACACTCTTCCCCACCTGCCGCTGCGAAGCTTATGGGATCTTAGTTCCCCGACCAGAGATTGAACCTGGGCCATGGCAGTGAAAGCGCTGAGTCCTAACCACTGGACCACCAGGGAATTCCCAGTCTCTCTTTTTGATTAAAGCCACCTTAGTGGGTGTGCAGTGGTATCTCATTGTGGTTTTGTTTTGCATTTCCCTAATGACTAATGATGTTGAGCATCTTTTCATGTACTTATTGGTCATTTGTATATCTTCTTTGGAGAAATGTCAATTCAGAGCCTTTGAGCATTTTTTTTTTTCTTGCGGTACGCGGGCCTCCCACTGTTGTGGCCTCTCCCATTGTGGAGCACAGGCTCTGGACACGCAGGTTCAGCGGCCATGGCTCGCGGGCCCAGCCGCTCCGTGGCATGTGAGATCCTCCTGGACCGGGGCACGAACCCGTGTCCCCTGCATTGGCAGGCGGACTCTCAACCACTGCGCCACCAGGGAAGCCCTGGAGGTCAAATTTACAATTTAGGTAGCAGAATTTTCAGATGGGGTGGTGACTGAACTGGAGGAGAAATTAGCGTGTCCTGGAGATGGAGGGTGTGCTTGCCTCGTTACCGAGTCTAAGCTCGTACTGCTCACCGCAGACGGGCCAATAATAGGAGAGAGTTGCTGGGGCAAGGACTAGAGACTTTATTCAGAAAGCCAGCGAACTGAGATGATGCGGGGCTCGTGCCCCAAAGAACCGTCTTGCCTGAGTTAGAATTCAGGCTCTGGGGCTTCCCAGGTGGCGCAGTGGTTGAGAATCTGCCTGCCAATGCAGGGGACACAGGTTCATTCCCTGGTCCGGGAAGATCCCACATGCCATGGAGCAACTAAGCCTGTGCGCCACAACTATTGAGCCTGTGTGCTGCAACTACTGAAGCCCACACACCTAGAGTCCGTGCTCCACAAAGAGAGAAGCCACCGCAATGAGAAGCCCGCGCACCACAACGAAGAGTAGCCCCCGCTCACCACAACTAGAGAAAGCCCACGTGCAGGAACGAAGGCCCAACGCAGCCGAAAATAAATAAAATAAATAAATTAAAAAAAAAAAAAAAAAAAAGAATTCAGGCTCTGTTTATACTAAAAGGGGAAGGGAGTAAAGTCAAACACTTCCTGGTTCCCATCAGCCTCTGGACAGACGGGATGTGTTCATTCCTTCCTCCCTGCAGTCATTCATGGGCAACGTCCCTTCAGTGATGAACTTGTAATAGAATACAAAAGGTTCTTCCTTATTACAGCCTCCTGGGATGAACGCATGGACTGTTGGGACTTTCATCTTCCCATTTGGGGGAGAGGGTGGGATGGTCTTTGTGTGAAGGATCATTTCATCTTGTTATGTTACCACAGAGTAATTTTTGTTGTTGTACGGAAGTACAAGCGTGAACAGAGGGTGTATATGGATGCCGAGTGGGCAAAGGGTGCGCTTTGCCCATCATCAAGTTGGCGTCTTTCAGCTTCAAATCCACCCTTCTGTCCTCTTCTATGGTGTGACGCTCGCTGAGACTCTGGTCCCGCTGGACCCTGACAACAGAGGATGTTAGAGGGAGTGACTACGAGGCTGGAGGAGGAAGGGCCTTGCTCCCTCCTTCCCTGTGAGTGTCACCCCCACAGAACCCCTTCACTCCGGCAGCAGCAATCCCTTCCTGCCGTCGTGCTGGACCCAGTTGCAGTTTTTCCAGCAGGCAGAACTTGTTCCATGTTAACTCCACCTATGCAGCAGGGGTCCTGTGCAGTAAAGGCTTAACTCAGCAGAAAAGCGGGCAGCAGGCTGCTCCAAGCCTGCACAAGCCGAAGAGAGAACTGGCTTTAACCAGCTCCAGGGAGCTAATGCCTGGGCCTTCGGAACATCCTTCTTGATGGAGTGTCTTTGTTCCCCTGGGGCCTTGATCTCACCAGCGAGTTTCTGCCAGCAATATGATTTTGGTGACCACCTGCTTTTGTTAACCAGGGGCCCTGGCCGTACAATATCAGTCTGGCCTCTAGGGAGGCTGTGGATGAGTAACTAAGATCAGCCATGTGGGTGCCACACGCATGCCTACAAGACTGACCTGCAGTACAACTCTGGACACCAAGGCTCAGTGATCTCCCTGCTTGGCAATACTTCGGATGTTGCCCCACGTTGTTACTGGGAGAATTCAACGCTGACCCTTCTCTAGTTCTTGGCCCATTAAACTCTCCACTGGGAGAGGAGCAGCTGGAAGCTCGCACCTAGTCTCTCCTTGACCTTGCCGTGTGCACATTTTTCCTTTGCTGATTTTAATCTTTTTTTTTTTTCTCCAAACCTTAGCAATCTGTATTCACACTTCTACATTCTTTTTCTAAAGAATGCCCCCAGCTCCATATTGAATGAGTTTCGGGTACCACAAACTCTAGCTCTACCTGGGTCCCTCCCTGGCCTTTGGAAGGGGCTGCTCAAGGGAGGGGACCATTGGCTTCAGGGTAAATCCTGCCCCTGCCAATGGCTAAAGTCATACCCCTGGAGCTCACACAATTTAAGTTCCAGAAATTGAGTAAAAAGGGAAAACAGACAAACATGCAAGTGAAAATTCATTTTATTCCATTGGTCTCCTGGGCCCTAGCTCTCCATAAAACTTTGTCCCAAGAGGTCAGCTGCCTCTTATCCAAGCCAGAGCTCCATCTTAGCTCTGGGTCTTGTGGAGTTCCTGGACAGTCTTTTTTTTTTTTTTTTTTTCATTTTCTTTACACTTTATTTCCTGACATATGATTTTATTTATTTCTTTTTAATTAATTTTTTTTTGTTTTGCTTTCTTTTTTCTAACATCTTTATTAGAGTATCATTGCTTTACAATGGTGTGTTAGTTTCTGCTTTATAAGAAAGTGAATCAGCTATACATATACATATATCTCCATATCTCCTCCCTCTTGCGTCTCCCTCCCACCCTCCCTATCTCACCCCTCTAGGTGGTCACAAAGCACCGAGCTGACCTCCCTGTGCTACGCAGATGCTTCTCACTAGCTATCTATTTTACGTTTGGTAGTATTTATAAGTCCATGCCACTCTCTCACTTCGTCCCAGCTTACCCTTCCCCCTCCCTGTGCTGGACAAGCCTTGACATATCCAAAGACGAAACCCATCCCCCACATGTGTTTTTTTTCCTTCTAAATCCTTCCTTGTCCGACCTGACTTTATCTGCTCTGGCACACCCTTCCATATCAGCAATGACTATAATAAATGCCAATCACAATAGAACTACCATACGACCCAGCAATCCCACTACTGGACATATACCCTGAGAAAACCATAATTCAAAAAGAGTCATGTACCACAATGTTCATTGCAGCTCTATTTACAATAACCAGGACATGGAAGCAACCTAAGTGTCCATCATCCGATGAATGGATAAAGAAGATGTGGCACATATATACAATGGAATATTACTCAGCCATAAAAAGAAACGAAATTGAGATATTTGTAGTGAGGTGGATGGACATAGAGTCTGTCATACAGAGTGAAGTAAGTCAGAAAGAGAAAGACAAATACCGTATGCTAACACATATATATGGAATCTAAAAAAAAAAAGGTTCTGAAGAACCTAGGGGGAGGACAGGAATAAAGACGCAGATGTAGAGAATGGACTTAAGAACAAGGGGAGGGGGCAAGCTGGGATGAAGTGAGAGTGTGGAATGGACTTATATACACTACCAAATGTAAAATAGATAGCTAGTGGGAAGCAGCCACATAGCACAGGGAGATCAGCTGGGTGCTTTGTGACCACCTAGAGGGGTGGGATAGGGAGGGTGGGAGGGAGACACAAGAGGGAGGAGATATGGGGATATGTGTGTATGTACAGTTGATTCACTTTGTTGTAAAGCAGAAACTAACACACCATTGTAAAGCAATTATACTCCAATAAAGATGTTAAAAAAAAAAAATGCCAGCCACATCCTGTGCAGACTCAAGGCCTGTGGATGACCAGAACATTGTTCCTTCCACGTGGTACCAGAGCCCCAGAATGCCAGTCCTTGTGGATCATCGTGCAGAGAGGGAGACTTTGCAATGATCACTCAGTGTCCCTTTCTCCCTAAGAACAGACCCAGGGACCGAAGTGTGGGTCACAGTTTTTTAGTGGAAGCTTGGTAGCTTCTGAACTGTGGAGTCAAGGGTTTCTCCCAGCCCCTCTGAGTTGAGTGTTCCTGTTCATAGGCAGGTGGTGTAGACTGATCTCCTGAAGCTCAGGCAGGTCCAAGGAAGGGCGGGAGCAGGCCCCCCCTTTTGGTGTCCCCGTGCTGGCCCTGGGAAACCAGCTGTGCAACCAGACTCCCTGGGGAGCCAGGCCAAAGGGGTCTCTCTAAGACTTTGTGAGGGGGGCAGGGAGTCTCACCTGTGGGGGTGGTCCCACTACCTGCCGGGCTCTCCCTCTCTCACCCTGTTCCTTTGCACACCCTAGTCCTTCAGCCTAGAGGGCTCCTCCTCCAGTTCTTGACCTAGTAAACTCCTGTTGACCCTTCAAGAGTCTGCTGGGATACTGCCTCCTCCAGGAAGCCTTCCCAGATGGTTAGGTGTCCTTCCTGGACGGTTAGGTGTCCCCCTCTCTGTTCTTATACTCCCTCCCCCTTTCCCTGGCTCATTCCATGTAGTTTCCATTTATTTTATTTTCTTTCACAACCTTTTCCAATTTATGTTCTCTTGCTGTAGTTTATATATCCTCATTCAGCCACCTCGAATCCCATCTGGAACGAGGCGGGATGGGGCCAGATGCGGCTGCTCTCTGACCACTGAGTTTGAGGTAGGACACCTGTAGCCCATGTCCTCTGACCGGCAGATCTCATGATTAGCTAATCCAGGCCCCACACATCCCCCGACCTCTGTGGGCTTGCGGGGAGAGGAGGACCAGCTGCCCAAGAAACGTAAGCCTTCTCAAGCTGCCGCCATGGAACATCTGTCCATGAAGACATCTTTTATGGGAAGTCGTGCTGTGGTTCTGAAATGAAACTGACACCCTAGCTTGGCTCACAGGTATAGCTCACCTGGAAACTGGCCAAAAGGCAACTCTGGCCGCAGGGGTACCCCCGGGGCTAGGGTGAGGCAAGTGAGGGACCGAGGACGGGGAACTGAAGGAGGCGCTCAGCCTGCCCCACCGGAGGCCCCCTCCCCTCCGTGTGGCCTCACCCAGACAAAGGCCTTCACCTCTTTGCCCAGGCTCTGCTTGTCTCAGGATGATGGTGAGAATATCTACTCCCTTCAAGGCAGCTGCTGTCAGCAAATGTCACTGGCATGGACTATTCCCCGAGTCTGAGTTATTTGCTTTTGAGTAACATCCCGTATGGGACACTCTAAGCCAATCCAGTTCCTTTTACAGCCTCCCCTCCTTGGTGGCAAATCTTTCCAGCTTTGCTTTCTTGGTTTCCTACCATGTTTCTAGGGGGAAATGTTTCACACACACACACACCTCGGCAAAACAAATAAAATAGATGGGCTCAGATGAATCTGAGTCCCTTCATTTATTTGACAAATATCTATTGGGTGTGTTCTCCCTGCGGGGCACCGTCCCGCGTGTTGAGGATACAGCAGTGAATGAAAAAGGGAAAAACCCTGCCCTCATTGGGCTTGTCTTTTAGTGGAGGAGACAGACTGCATATAAAGTTAAGAGGTAAACTGTACACTGCAGTAGGTGAGACAATAATAAGTGATAGAGATAAAGCTCCATCAGGGAAGGCGGTGGAGATGCTGGGTGTGGGGCTGAAACGTAGGGAAGGGACGGCCGAGGAGGGAAGTGGTGGTGAGCCATGCAGATAGCAGGAGACACATTGCAGGGAGAGAGTAGAGTGGCTGCGGAGCTGACGAGGGAGGAGGCTGGCACGTGGCAGGGGCAGCAGGAGGCTGGCATGGCTGGGATATCGGAGATGGGGGGGGCGGGGACGGGAAGCTACGTGGGCCTTGGGTCCCGGTGAATACTTTGGTTTTGACTCGGGGTGTGATGCTGGCCCTGGGAGGGCTTAGAGTAGAGGCAGGACGTGATCTGACTTGCATTTTTTTTTTTTGCGGTACGCGGGCCTCTCACTGTTGTGGCCTCTCCCGTTGCGGAGCACAGGCTCCGGACGCACAGGCCCAGCGGCCACGGCCCACTGGCCCAGCCGCTCCGCGGCATGTGGGATCTTCCCGGACCGGGGCACGAACCCATGTCCCCTGCATCGGCAGGCGGACTGTCAAGCACTGCGCCACCAGGGAAGCCCCCTGACTTGCATTTTAACAGGATCCTGTGAAAAGCACAGGCCAAAGCTGGCCAAGGATGGAAGCCCGATCATCAAAAGATCTACAAACAATCAATGATGAAGAGGGTGTGGAGAAAAGGGAAACCTCCCACTCCGTTGGTGGGAATGTAAATTGGTACAGCCACTATGGGGAATAGTATGGAGGTTCCTTAAAAAACTAAAAATAGAACTGTCATATGATCCAGCAATCCCATTCCTAGGCATATATCCAGAGAAAACCATGGTTCAAAAAGACACAGGCACCCGCATGTTCACTGCAGCGCTATTTACAACAGCCAGGATGTGAAAGCAACCTAAGTGTCCATCGACGGAGGAGTGGATAAAGAAGATGTGGCACATGTATACAACGGAATATTACTCCGCCATAAAAAGAATGAAATAATGCCATTTGCAGTGACATGGATGGACCTAGAGGTTGTCATACTGAGTGAAGTAAGTCAGACGCAGAAAGACAAATGTCATATGATATCGCTTATATGTGGAATCTAAAAAAAAATGGTACAAATGAACCTATTTACAAAACAGAAATAGAGTCACAGACGTAGAAAACAAACTTATGGTTACCAAAGGGGGAAGGGGGGAGGGATAAATGGGGATATTGGGATTGACATATACACACTACTATATATAAAATAGATAACTAACGAGGACCTACTGTATAGGACAAGGAATATACTCAATATACTGTAATGACCTATATGGAAAAAAGTCTAAAAAAAGAGTGGGTATATGTACATGGATAACTGATTTACTTTGCTGTACACCTGAAACTAACACAACATTGTACATCAACTATACTCCAATAAAAATTAATTTTAAAAAAATGGTTGGAATCCCAGAGACCCGTTAGGAGGGTCCAGCAGTCCTCTGGTGAGAGGTGACAGTGGCTAGGATGGGAGTGGGAGGGGACAGGTTTTGATGGCAGTTGGATGTGAGGTGCAGGAGGAGGGGAGGAATGAGGTTTGTTTGTTTATTGTGGCAAAATTCACCTACTATAAAATTAACCATTTTCCAATATACGATTCAGTGGCATTTAGTACATTTGCAATGTTGCACAACCATCACCCAGATCTATCTAGTTCCAAATCATCTTCATCACTGCAAAAGGAAAACCCTGTAAGCATTAAGCAATCACTCCCCCATCCTCCTCCCCTCAGCCCCTGACAACCACTAATCTGCTTTCTGTCTCTGTGGATTTACCTATTCTGGGTATTTCTTATAAGTGGAATCAACATGTTGGCCTTTATGTCTGGCTTATGTCACTCAACATAATGTCTTCAAGGTTCACCTGTGTTGTAGCCTATGTCACAATTTCTTTCCTTTTTAAAGCTGACTAGTACACCATCATATGATTATACCGCATTTTGTTTATCCGTTCATCTGTTGATGGACGTTTGAGTTGCTTCCACATTTTGGCTACTGTGAACAGTGCTGCTCTGAACACTTAGGTACAAGTTTGTTAGAACACCTGTTTTCAATTCTTTTGGGTAAATTTCTAGGTGTGGAATTGCTGGGTTGTATGGTAACTCTATGCTTAACTTTTTGAGGAACCGCCAAACTGTTTTCCACAGTTGGCTGCACCATTTTGCATTCCTACCAGCAATGTATGAGGGTTTCACTTTCTCCACATCCCTGCCAACACTTGTTATTGTCTGTTTTTTGTTTAAGCATTTTTTTTTTGGTTTTTTTTTTTTTTTTTTTTTGACTGCAAGGAATGTGAGATCTTAGTTCCCTGACCAGGGATCGAAACCACGCCCCTGGCATTAGAAGCATGGAGTCTTAACCACTGGACCACCAGCGAAATCCCGTTTGAGCATCTTTTCATGTGCTTGTTGGTCATGAGTGGAGCTAAGGTGATGGCCTGAGCAGCCAGAGGATGGAGCTGTCAATAAGTGAAACAGAAAAGGCAGTGGGAGGGAAGCTCAGTTTGACAGGTTAAGTTTTATGTACCTGTTTGACCCCCAGTGGAGATGTGGAACTGGCAGCTGCTGTGAGCTGGGGGTGCAGGGAAGCTCAGTTTGACAGGTTGAGTTTTATGTACCTGTTTGACCCCCAGTGGAGATGTGGAACTGGCAGCTGCTGTGAGCTGGGGGTGCAGGGGAAGGCCTGGGCTGAGGTGTAAACTTGAATGTGATCAGGATATGGTAGCATTTAAACCACAAGGTGGACTGGGGACAGCCACAACAGAGGCTGGGCCATGAGGAAAGAGAAAAACCAGGTGAGCGGTGACCTGGAAGCCCAGTGGAGGGGGTGTTTCAAGAAGGGATAGTGAGGGTCTGGTTGGATGCTACTGAAGGTGAAGTATGACAGGACTGACAATTGACTTGCTAATGTGGGATCAAGTGACCTTGACAACAGCAGCTTGGCCTGTGAACCTACCTGGAGTGGGTTTAGGAGAGGGTGGGAGCCAAATTGGGAAGAGGGCAGAGACCACACTTCAGAGGGGCTTTGAGGGAAGGGAGGAGAGAAATAAGATTGCATTTAAAGAGGGAGAGAGATTAAGAGGAGTTTTTAAAATAGAAGTCAAGAGAATGAGTTGCTGATGGGAATGCTTGAACAGAGAGGAAAAACATTATGATGTAGACGGAGGGGGGATACTTACCAGAAGGATGTCTTTGAGTCCGAGAGAGGGGACAGGCTGTGCCGTGCACTGGAGGGGCAGCTTAGGTAGCAGCCTGGACAGATCCTCCGAGGATCAGGAGAGAAGGCTAAGCAGATGTGCTGGTGGGGGGCTGAGGAAGTTATCTGTGAAAAACGAAGCAAGGATGCAGGCTGAGAGGCAGGTGGAGGAGGAAGACAGAGAAGGATGAAGTAGTGACTGGGGAGTAGGGGTTGCCCCCGCCGGGGGAGTGAGGCCAGGCAGCACCAATGCCCACTTGAGGTCAGCCCAGGAATCCAGATTTAGAAAAGACACATTTGTCTTAAGCAAGCATAATCTGCAGAGATGCAGCTCTGCCCACTGTAAAGTTAATTGTTTACATTTGTAAATGGAACCCTGTAAATGCCATAGAAAAGCCACTGCACACCTCTCTATTCTAAAAGGCTTTTGGACTACATCTACCTAACTCAAGGTTTCTCAGCTGGGGCCCATGGGCTCCCTGAGGTTCTAGAGATATTTTCAAGATTCACAAGTTCTTATTTATTTATTTGTTTGTTTATTTATTGAAGTGTAGTTGATTTACAACATTGTGTTAATTTCTGCTGTACAGCAAAGTGATTCAGTTATACATGTGTATACATTCTTTTTTAATATTCTTTTCCATTATGATTTATCATAAGATTTTTTTAAAAAATTTATTTATTTATTTATTTATTTTTGGCTGCGTTGGGTCTTCATTGCTGCGCGTGGGCTTTCTCTAGTTGTGGCGAGCGGGGGCTACTCTTTGTTGCAGTGCATGGGCTTCTCATTATGGTGGCTTCTCTTATTTGTGGAGCACGGGCTCTAGGCATGCGAGCTTCAGTCGTTGTGGCACGCAGGCTCAGTAGCTGTGGCTTGCGGGCTCTAGAGCACAGGCTCAATAGTTGTGGCGCACGGGCTTATTTGTTCCGTAGCATGTGGGATCTTCCCGGACCAGGGCTCGAAATTGTGTCCCCTGCATTGGCAAGCAGATTCTCAACCACTGCGCCACCAGGGAAGTCCCTGTCATAGGATTTTGAATATAGTTCTCTGTGCTATACAGTAGGACCTTGTTGTTTTTCCATTCCATATATAAAAGCTTACATCTGTTAACCCCAACTTCCCGCTCCATGCCTCCCTCAACCTCCCCTCTTGGTAACCACCAGTCTGTTCTCTATGTTTGAGATTCATGAGTTTTTTTTTACAAGGATTCTTAATTTAGGGTTTCATGTCAATAATAACTTAAGACACCCGATTCTGGCCTACCTGCATGACCACACGTGAATGCACATTGCCATGTGGTTTCATGATCACCGTGTGTGTTTATGACCACATTGGAGTATTAAATGTCACAGCTAATGGGAACAGAAAAGAGTCAGACTAATGTGGGACAGATGTATTTAGGCAGCGGTTCTAGTGGAGAACTGTGGTGAGATGATCAGTCGAACCTGCTGTGCTGTTGCTGAGCTATGGGGGTTTTCTTTCAGCAAAATAACTTCATCCTTTATGTTAATTTAGTGCTATTTGAATTTTACTGGTTGTTTGCTTGGTTTGTGTTTAATTTGTATATTCAGTGTGGCTTATAGTTCTGTAGGAACTATAGACATAGCTTTTGTGTTTGTATAAAAATAATTTATTCAACAAATGGCACTGGGAGAACTGGATAGCCACATGAAAAAGAATGAAGTTGGACCTTTACTTTATACCATATACAAAAATTAACTCAAAATGGATCAAAGACCTAAACTTAACAGCTAAAACTCTTAGAAGGAAGCATAAGGGAAAAGCTTCAGGGCACTGGATTTGGCAATGATAAATGGATGTGACACCAAAAGCACAGGCAACAAAAGAAAACTAGATAAAATGAAACTACATCAAAGTTAAAAGCTTTTGTGCAGCAAAGGACACTATCAACAGAGTGAAAAGGCAACGCATCAGATGGGAGAAAATATTTGCAAGACATATATCTGATAAGGGGTTAATATCCAGTATATATAAAGAATTCCTACAACTGAACAACAAAGAAAAAAGCCAATTAAAAAATGGACAAAGGGGGCTTCCCTGGTGGCGCAGTGGTTGAGAGTCCGCCTGCCGATGCAGGGGACACAGGTTCGTGCCCCGGCCCGGGAAGATCCCACATGCCGCAGAGCAGCTGGGCCCGTGAGCCATGACCACTGAGCCTGCGTGTCTGGATCCTGTGCTCCGCAACGGGAGAGGCCACAGCAGTGAGAGGCCCGCGTACCGCAAAAAAAAAAAAAAAAAAGGACAAAGGACTTGAAAAGACATTTCTCCAAAGACAATATACAAATGGCTAATAAACACGTGATAAGATGCTCAATATCACTAATCACTAGGAAAGTGTGAATCAAAATCACTATGAGATATCACTTCACACCCATCAGGATGGCTATTACTAAAACATTTTTTTTTTTAAAAAGAAAGAAAGCAAAAGCAAAAGAAAGTAACATCCGTTGGCAAGGATTTGGAGAAATTGAAATCTTTTGCACTGCTGATGTGAATGTAAAATGATGCAGCCACTGTGGAAAATGGTTTAGGGGTTCCTCAAAAAATTCAGCATAGAATTACTATATGATCCAGGAATTCCAGTCTCTGGAGGAGAAGAGCAGGGGGACAGCCTGTTCAAGGCAGGACCTCGCTGAGGTGGGGATGGTTTTCCTGGGTTCCCTGGGCTCTCAGATGTCCCCTCTCCCCAATGCCCTACTCTTCAGATGATCCATCCCCCTTCCACCTGGGATATGGTCCCATGAAAATCTCTGGTCACCCTTTTATCTCTCCCTGGTTCTTTCTGCTTTACCCACAAACAACACCAAGTTCAAAATCAGCACCAGGAGCTACTGTTCACAGTGTATGTACTACATGCCAATTTGGATCCTTACTGACAAGCTGGTGACTTTAGCAAATTACTAACCTATATGGGCCTCAGTTCCCTCCCCTATAAAATGGGCACATAAATACTGATCCTGTGGAGCGGTTGTGAGTTGCGTCATCCTTGGCACTGTTTGGCCTTCAGAATCCATTGTTTCTTTCCTTGATTTGGCTTCATTTCCTAGCGTGTCCATTTAGCTCAAATTTGCACCTTTAAATCTGCTGTGGACTTGGCAACCATATCATCAAGCTCGTTAGGTTGTAGGTTAAGGTGTTTAATTAGGCTCTGAGGAGGTTAGAAGGCTGCCTGTCCTAAGGGTCAAGTTCCCAAGCCTCAGAAGGTGGACTCATGATGTCTTTTTGGTCCCCAGAGACATTCTTCCCTAGCTATGTGGGAGACTGTGCAGTTGCCAGAGAGCAAAGTCCCCCAAGTTTCAGGAAGCTGTGGAGTGATTGTGTGACACCCAGATCTGAGAGGGATGAGGCCACTGCTCTTGGCTGCTCAGACTCTGCTGTGGTGAGCCCTGGGAGTCACATTGAGCCTTGGGAGCCACATTTTGAAGAAGAGTGATGAGCCAGACAGCATTTTGGGGAGGAAAGCCAGGAGAGGAGGCTCAGAAAACAACGTCCCCCAGGCGGATGCAGTGTAACTGTATCACCCATCAGCTCTTGCTGGGTTATGTTGAGTGATAAACAGTCACCAAAACACAGTGGTTATAATGCCAAAAACTCAGCCTCTGTGCACTGGTGCTGAATCGAATCTCAGAGACGGAGTTTTGGGTGAAGTAGGAAAGAACAGCTTTATTGCTTTGCCAGGCAAAGGGGGACACAGTGGGCTCATGCCCTCAAAAACTGTGTGTCCCCACCCAGGGGGATTTGATGAGGAATTTTATAGCAATGGTTCAAGGGGGCGGGTTGCTGATAAGGATCATGGTGTGTGCAGGGCCTGCATTCCTTTAATCTGGCCTCAGGTATTCTCCTGATGAGCTTCTGTGGTTGTCAAGGTTATCAAACTGTGACCTTCTCTCCGGAATGAAGAATGCTTAATTAAGTAGTTAACATCCATTTATTGGGGGTTTTAGTTCTGGAGAAGAGCTCAAAGATATTGTTATGTGCATCCCTTGAGGTGGAACCAAGACCCTGCCCCAAGGCTGCACTATTGTTTCTTGACTGCTCCTCCCTTGTCTCTGCATCCCCTCCCTTCCCTGATTAACAACTGTTTGAACCTGCCCTTTGAACTCAGGGAAAGTCATGGAGGCTGGAGTCTGTTCCCTACAAACAAGAAATGAGGGGCACAGAAGACTTTCCGTGGGGCCCCACAGGGTCCTGCTCAGTTTCAGTTATAACAGCAAAGGTTTGTTCTTGCTAATAGTACATGTTACCTGTGGTGGCTGCAGCCCTGCTCCATGTCCTCTTCATTCCAGGAGTCAGGCTGAAGGATCAGCTAGGAAAGTACTGTTTTTGAGGCAGAGGGAAAAGAGTGATGGTCGAACCATGAAATGGCTCTACAGCCTCTGCTCAGAGTAACATATATCAGTCCAGTTCACATTTTATTGGTCAAAGCAAATCAAATGATCAAGTCTGTCATCAGTGGGGGTGGGGAGATATAAACTCCCACATGGAGGGGTGGTTGACTATTTGTCTGGCACAGAGTAGATGCTCAATAACTATTTGTTTAATGAATGAATAAATGAATCCTCTGATCCTGGAAGGACTTAAGCAAAGTATAAACGCCCATTTGTGTTAGTTATCTGTTACTGCATCACTAATTACTCACAAAACTAGTGGCTTAACACAACAATAAACATTTATCATCTCAGATAGCTTCTGTGGGTCAGGTATTTGGGAGTGGCTTAGTGGAATGGTTTAGGTGTGAGGTTTCTCATTACATTTGTAGCCCAGATATTGGTGAGGGCTGCAGCCACCTTTAGGCTTGACTGAGCTGAAGGCTCTGTTTCCAAGATGGGTCACCAACATAGATGATGAATTGGAGCTGGCTGTTGGTTGAAGGTCTCAGTTCCTCATCATGTGAACTTATTCATAGGGCTGCTTGAGGGTGCTTACAACATGGTGGCTGGATTCCTTCAGAATGAGTGATCCAAGAGAGAGCAAGAAGAAGCCAAAGAGCAAGAAGAAGTCTTATACCTAGAGTCAAAAGTCATGCACCATCATTTCTACAATATCCTCTTGGTTACACAGGTCTTCCTATTCAATGTGGGAGAAAGTCACCATATGAACACCAGGAGAGGAGATCACTTGAAGCCATCTACCATAGTTTGCCTTCTGGTCCCCAATAAGTCATGTGCCTCCCGCATGTGAATTCTCTGACTTCCTCTCAAGGTTCCTAAAGTTCAGAATCTCATCATCTAAGTCAGGTACAGATGAGGCTTCTTGGGTAAGTTTCCTCAAGAGGACAGTTCCTCTTGATCTGAAGATGTGTGGACTAAAGAGACAGTTATATGGCTCCCCACCCTTCCATGAATGAAGCGTACAATGGTGTGAGAAGCATAAGATAACTATTAAAGACATTCCCAATTCAAAAAAGGAGGCATTCAGGAGTCACTGGTCAATAGCAATCCTGAAATATATCAGAACTTCCAATGTTGGGAGTTCCTTCACTTGGACTTAAGGGCTGGAAATAATTCCCCATGGCTCTTGGCTCTATGCAAACTTGGTTTCACCTTCTGAGTCATCTTTCTTTTTCCATGAAGGGTGGCTTATGTTAGCAGTTGATTGAGTTTCTCAGCCTTCTTTCTGCCTGTAGAAGTTTACGAGTCAAAGATTTCTTTTCATTTTGTACTGTCTCTGTCTCTCTCAGTTCAAGCTTGTAATATTTCTGCCAATACAATTCTCCTAAAACTGTTTTGGATCTCCTATAAATCTTATTGGGGTTTGCTCCATTAGACAAACCTTTTCGAGGTAAATCCTTCTCTACTTTGAGATTCTGCTGAGACTGCTGAGGCATAAAGCCTTTACATTTTTTTAGAAGCCTTATTAAGCAAATGGTTCTTTGAAGCACCCCCTTACATTCTCTAGAACTTAATGACAGATTTTATAGCCACAACCTCAGCTTCATCTTTAGATCATATTTTCCTGATATTTCCCTGGATTTGTTTTTTTTCACAGAAACTATTTTTAAATTTTAAGGTCATCTGCCTTCTAGAGAAGCTAGGGATTTTCAAAACCAGAAAGTCCTTGTTCTTTTTTTTTTTTTTTTTTTTTTTTTGCGGTACGCAGGCCTCTCACTGTTGTGGCCTCTCCCATTGTGGAGCACAGGCTCCGGATGCACAGGCCCAGTGGCCATGGCTCACGGGCCGAGCTGCTCCGCGGCATATGGGATCCTCCCAGACCAGGGCACGAACCCATGTCCCCTGCATCGGCAGATGGACTCTCAACCACTGTGCCACCCTGGAAGCCCAAAAGTCCTTGTTCTTTTATGCTCAGCAACACTTCTTTTAGTTTATTTCTCTCCTATCTCATTTTACTAACACAGGCAAGAAGAAATGAGGTGGAACATTCAACACTCTGCTTGGAAATCTAGATCACCTATCTCATTAAGTACATTTTCTACTTTTCACATTACCAAAGGAGGCAGTGCTGCTAAGCTTTCTGACAGTACATAATTCCTTTGTGTCCCATTTTCCCTGGCTTCCTTGAATATGCAAGTCCATTTCCTACTCAGGGCATTTGAATTTGCTTTTCTCTCCATCTATACTGCTCTTCCTCCAGATATCCTCTTGGCTTGCTCTCTTGTTTTATTTTTCTTCATGGCACTTTTGACCATCTGACATTACATTATACATTTATTTATTATCTGTCACCCCCATTACAGTGCAAGCTCAAGTGGAAAGGAAACTTAGTCTGTTTTTTTTTTTTTTTTTTTTTTTTTTTTTTTTTTTTCCGTACGCGGGCCTCTCACTGTTGTGGCCTCTCCCGTTGCGGAGCACAGGCTCCGGACGCGCAGGCTCAGCGGCCATGGCTCACGGGCCCAGCCGCTCCGCGGCATATGGGATCCTCCCAGACCGGGGCACGAACCCGTATCCCCTGCATCGGCAGGCGGACTCTCAACCACTGCGCCACCAGGGAGGCCCTAGTCTGTTTTATTCACTGTTAAAACCCTAGTGCCTGTAATAGTGGCTGGCATGTTAGTAGGTATCCAATAAATACTTGTTGAATGAATAAATTAAGTGGCCTCTGCAGAGGCACCTAGTATATAAGTAGACGAGTCTTATACTGGGATTCATAAGCCAATTCTCCTAAGGTCAGTCTGAGAAAGAGGGTCATTGGAAATAACAGGCAACAGGGAGCCACAGCAAGTTCTGGAGCAGGGACATGATGGCAGGTCTCAGACTCAAAACAGGCTCTGCTCTGCCAAATCTGGCCTTCTGTTTTCCCAGAAGAGGTGAAACCTTGAGTGGGTCAGGGGTTCTGAGCCTTTTGCCGGAGGTGCAGGGCAAGGGGTTTTTTTCAAAAAGATCACACTGGTGGGCATTTGGTCCATGGCTCAGCCTAAACAGGGTCTATATACACAAATAGCTTTCTGAGGCAGGGGTTGGTCAGGAGGTTAGGAATGGACTCTAAGCACCAAATTTCTTCAGTCACCCTAGGGCTGGGCACATAGGTTGGGGTCCCAGAATATGGCAAAGGCAGGCTTTTGTACGGAAAGATGGAAAAGGAAAACGGATGCGGCTGAAGTTTTAAGAGCACGTGTTGGGGGGACAGTTACTGGAGGGGGTGAGGGCAGAGGCTTCAAAGCAGACAGAACTGGTTAGAGATTCAACTCTGCAAAATGTGATCCAAGCTGATGAAAGACTATTTATAGTTTTTATTTATTCATACATAATTGTGAATATTCATACATCTCGCTGTGGAAATATTAATACGTCTGATTACAGGGCACTGTGCCCCAACTCCCCTGGGGGTGTTTCATGATACACAGTGTATGCATCACATTACCTTTCTAAAATTTGAAGAAATCTGATTTCTGCAATACCTCTGGCCTCAGGGTGTTGGAGAAAGGTCTGTGGATCTATAAAAACACTAACCTCCAGGGTTACTGTAGTAGTACCTGAGAAAATAGACACCATATGCCAAGTACAGGCACAGGGAAAGACTGTAAGGGAGATGGCCAGACTTAGTGGTGACAGAGGGAAAAATGAGATCCGTCTCTGGAAGAGGCTGTGAGGTTAATGGATCCAGAAGCAAGGAGTTATCTCTCAATGGATGGATGCTCTCCTCTGGAAGCCAAGGAGAAAAGACCTGGTGTGTTGTTGGGATTGCCAGTCTCTTCCCAGTTGCAGCTCCTGGTCCTGCTAGATCTCTGTCCTTTGAGGGGTTTGCGGTGGGGTAAGGCTGTAGCTTAGAATCTGGGTACCAGGTCGGATGGTGTTTCCCTCTGAATGGAAGCTAATTAGTGTGGATATATTCATTTCTCTTGGGTATACCTAGGAGAATAATTGCTGGATTATATGGTAACTCTATGTTTAACATTTTGAGAAACTTCCAGACTTTTTTTTTTTTTTTTTTTTTGCGGTACGTGAGCCTCTCACTGTTGTGGCCTCTCCCATTGCGGAGCACAGGCTCTGGACGCGCAGGCTCAGCGGCCATGGCTCACGGGCCCAGCCGCTCCGCGGCATGTGGGATCTTCCCCGACCAGGGCACGAACCCGTGTCCCCTGCATCGGCAGGTGGACCCTCAACCACTGCGCCACCAGGGAAGCCCTAGCCCGTCTTTTTACAGAGGAAGAAGGATCATCTAGCCTGAAGGAGGACTGGCCACGGCCAATGAGTTTCCACTGAGTGTACCCCCCGGCCGCCCTCCACCCTCCATCGTGCATGTTGGGAAGGACGTGCACAAGTGGGCTTGTACGTGCCAAGTGTTTGATCTTCCCTGATGCTGCGTGTGCCTTGAAGGATCCATGTGATGCCAATGTCACTCCCCCACAATGGGGACAGAACGCTGGGGATGAGCCATGGTTGGGGGGGGACCCCGCTGTTCTTTAGGAGCTGAAACCTGCAGTCTTGCTGAGCAGAGCCTCCGCTGAACAACAGGAAGGGCGGAAGGTGACGGCTTAGAATCTCAGCCTCTGGCTCTGCGAAAGGTGACTTTGAAAGGCTGCATGCGTTCCTGACGAGGTCTGGGCAGCTGAGCTTTACTGTGACAAATGATTCCAGTGTGAGGCCGCGCTGTCGGGAGCAGCAGGGATAAAAGGCTCCCTCTCAATGGCTACCCTTTAAACTTTCTTTTTATTATGAACTATTTCCAATGTACACACAAGTGGAAAGAATAGTACAATAAAGCCCTGTATGCCCATCGCCCAGCTAGAGTGGATCATTAGCAAGACTTGGCCACATATGCTTCATCGACTTAATCCTCTCTCTTTTTCTTTCTTTCTTTCTGTTGAAGTACATAAAATAAAATCTTAATCATAATGTGATTTCACTTCTATATATTTCTCTGCACACACATACACACACACACACATTCTTACATAACCACAAAGTCATGATCATACCTAACAAAATAAATAATAACCCCTTGGGCTCATCCAATACCCAGTCTATAATCAAATTTTCCTGTTTGCCTCAAAAGTGTCTTTTTATATTATGGTTGGTCTGTTGGACTCTGGATCCAGAAAAGACCTGTGTGTGGCTTTTGCCTTGAAGACTCTTAAGGTCTTTCCAATCTAGGGTGGGTCCCCTCCCTTCTCTTTTTAAATTGAATGCTAGTGTGACTTCCCTCATGGTCCAGTGGGTAGGACTCTGCAATCCCAATGCAGGGGCCCCAGGTTCAATCCCTGATCGGGGAACTAGAGCCCGCATTCATGCCGCAACTAAGAAGTCTGCATGCCGCAACCAGAAGATCCCACATGCCGCAACTAAGACCTGATGCAGCCAAAATAAATAAATAATTTAAAATTAAAAAAAAATAAATTTAATGCTTTTGACTTATTGTAGAAGCCCCTGAGGATTTTTCCACGTTCTGGACTCCCTCAGTATTGCTACCTCTTTCCCCATGTACTTCCCGGAAATGACGTCTCAATTAGAATTAGCCTCAATCGATACTCCATGATGGGGTTTCCCACTGCACCATATCAGAGGCACATGCATCAGCTTGTGCCTCTGTTGGTGATACTAAAAACGATCTGTGGGTTCTGATGGTGACAGTCTGCCACCTCCAGGTAAGGGCTCCTCATTTGTCAGCTGGTTCCCACCCATGTTCCCCCAAGCAGCCATGTCTCCCAGCGTTCATACCCTTTTGTAGTCCGGCCCTCGAATCTGGCTGGCTCCAAGCCTTGCCTTCGACCCTAGCATGTGGTGAGAGGGACACTGTGATTTCCGAGGAAGTCTTGTAGCTTCCCCCTTAGTCTTTCAGAACCTCACTCTGGGGAAAGCTGGCTGCCATGCAAGAAGCCTGGCTGTCCTGAGTCTGCCATGCTGCAAGGAAGCCTAAGCTAGCCACGTGAAGAGGTCGCATGACGAGAGGGATGCCCCACCAGTCCCCACTGTTCTTGTCGTCTCAGCCAAGGCATCAGACGTGAGAATAATGGATGGAGAGGATGACTGATGACTCCAGTCCTAGCCTCCATCTGACCCCAGTAGTCTGAGAGACCCCGAGTGAGACCCGCGCAGCTGAGCCGGGTCCACGCTGACCGTGAGGCAGCCTATGGGACAGTTGTTGTCAGTCGCAGTGTTTTGGATGTCTTGTTATTGACCAGAACACCCACTGACTTATCCTCTAAGTGTTTCAACTATTGATGATTATTGCCTGAATTCATTATTTTATTAGAAGCTACAAAATGGTGTTTTCTAATTCTACCATTTCTCTCACATTTATTTGCAGGAATTCTTTTCTTAAGCATCTAGGTTCCTTGGTGATCCTGAAGTATGGATCCTGCATGAAAGACAGGGAAATTGTGGGGTCCTTTCCTCTTCATTAGTGGGAGGTCACCCTTTTACAGCAGTGACCTGGCCCTTCTTGGATTTGCGGCCCAGATCAAGGCAGTAGAAAGGGAAGAAGAAGCCTGGGGAAGATGAGTGGGAGACTTGGTTTCCAAGGAAACCACAAGATAAGCATCAGGTCCTCTGAGGATCATTATTTCTTTGTCCTGCTAAAAGCCAGATGCTGACACCTTCTAAGCCAGCTCAGATGCTTGTGCAGGCAACAAAGTGGGCCCCCAAGGGAGGAGATGGGGCTTGGAGACCCTTTGGGGGGGATGCTGCTCCCTCCCCTGGGTCCTGGCTGCCTCTCACAAGCCCTCCCTTCCCTCTCAAAGCACCCTCCTTACCCCAAATCTCCTCAGGCCGCAGGGAGAGCCTAGTTTAGGGTGAAATGTACACGGAAAGTTGTCTTCCCTGGGGCTTCGTCCTGGGCCTTCATCTGTGAGGATTTGAGACTGAGGGCCCTGCCTGGTCCTGGCCTGAAGGGTTGGCAGGCCTGAGTCACAAATCCTCCAGAAAAAAAAAGAGCAATGACCCAGTGTCCGGTGACTGGTGGTCACTGGTGGTCTGGTGGTCTCAGTGCAAGATTTGCCAAGAGCCACCATCTAACCAGCAATTATTTCGCCATGTAACCAGATGTGACACAACAGGGGCTTAGAGCTGCAGGCACATAATCTCACAAATCCTCACAAGCACTCCCTGAGGTGGGAGCTGTCTTCACCCACGTTTACAGAAGTAGGAATGGAAGCCCCACCAGGTCGGGTCACCTGTCCAAGGTCACCCAGAGCGCCCCCTGCTGCCTACCTGTAGAACCGACCCCAGACCGTCTGCCTTCGTCAAGGTCCCCTCTGCCGGGAGTCGGTCTGGTGATGGGCATAACCTTGTATTAATTATTCACCTCTAACTGTGTGTATTTGGATTTTTCAGTTGACCCTTAAATATGTATAAAGGATCCGCTCATGTCACAACCCAGGGTGGTGCCTGAGTTCTGACCGTGGCTCAGACAGGCACCAGCGGTCATGGGGCAGGCGGGGATGAGGGCGCTGGGTCTGCCTGCCATGGACCAGCTGGACACACGGTCACACAAGTGCCGGGTGGTGGAGGTGGGCCCGAGCCTTTGACATTTTTCTCAGTGCAGGACACACTTCGCTGGTTCTAAAACAGTATCCTACAGCATCCAGTTCAATGGATCCGTGGAGGAAATGCCCCTAAACACAATGTCCCCCTCACCAGAAGCCCACGTGAACATGAAGTGTTGTCGCGTGAGCTAACGGGCTCCCTAGGACGTGGGATGGGACATCGTCACCCACAGTGATCACGCCATCCTGGCTCTCGGACCGAGGGGAGTTCTTGTCCCTGCGTGGCCTGGTTCACACTAGGACAGTGTCATCCCCGCCCCCCGTGGGGATCCTGGGCATCTGAGGGCTGTCTTCCCTTGGACTCTGCCTATGCTGGCTTCCTGGCAAGTTCTGCTGCTTCCACAACCTTCCCAGTCCTCGTCTCCCATTGCAAATGGGAGATACATCTTCTGGTGCCCAGGCATCTGCCTTCTTGTTGGTTTTCCTCTCCTGGGAAGCACCGTGTGCAGTGTGGGCTGCTTTGGAGCTGTGTTCACTTGTCTTCACATCTCTGCTGATGAGGTCTTCTTGGGAAGGGCTGGGGGCACCGGGAGCTGGTAGGTGCAGGGCTTCTGAGAGCTGTGTGGGAGGAGCCGGGTGCGAAGCATCGCCTCCTTGAGGATGGGGATGGCACAGCCTGGGAGTTATGGGCTCAGCAAGGGCCTGCCCCGTGTACGGCCTTGGGTGAGGTACCTGCCTCCCAAGTCTCACTGTCATCTGTCAAATGGACACAGTGATTCCTCCCTCAGAGGATGGGGTGTGTGTGGTAACTGGGAAGAATAGGATTTCACAAACTTAGGTTGGTGACAGGGCTTTATGTACATCCAATGAAGTCTGACTCTGGTGGGAGGGAATGCAGTCCCAGCTGTCAGCGGCGCCTCCTCTCCAAACCCTGCCACAGGGACCTTGCACAGCTCACAGCTTTGAGGACCAGTCTCTGGGCTACACAGTCACCATGGAGACACCCTTTGCCATGCCCAGTGGTCTCTTGGAGTCCTGCGGTTTCCGTGGCCCCTCTAGGTCAGGGCCCAGGCTCTCTGTGGTCACCACGGCCACCCCCTTCTTTGGCTTCTGTGCGTCAGGGCCTCTGGGAGTTCACTGCCCTTCCCCAGCTCTGCGGGATCTTTGCTTTCCTCTCTCCACCCCTCCAGGACTCCCAGATAATCTCCCTGTGTTTGGATTTTTATAGAAAGAGACTGTTTGGGGGAAACTTAAGCTTGGGTCCCATCACAGTGTCCCCAGAGGTAAGGGAGCTAATGCCTGGCTTCCTTCCTGGACTCGGGGGCCCGGAAATACAGAACAAAACTCTGCTGACCTCCATCTAGCAGCCCCGCCCTCGGGGGGTGTGGGCGTGGCCCTCACCTTCTCCAGGGGCTCTTCCTGTCTCCAGCCACGTACCGGTCACACCACCCCGGGGGCAGGGAACTTACTGGTCACCTCCCACAAACCCAGAACAATTCTGGGTGCTTTTGCCTGGGATATTTTATCTCATGCCCCCAATAAACTTGAGAGAGAGCGACCATCTCACACCCATTTCCCAGGTGAGGAAGCTGAGGTTCGGGGCACCTGCTCATTCAATGTGACACAGCTTGTTGGTCAGATTGAGCCAGGATTTACATTCCGGTCTTGGAACCCCCAGTTCTCTTCTCCCCTGACAAGCTAACCTTAGCATCATGGATTAATTAAGGCCTTAGATTGCAGTTTGCCCGGTCACAAAGGCAATACCTACTTAAATATAGAGATTTTAGAAAACACAGAAAAAAAGAAAAGCATAAAAGTCACTGTCCCGCCATCCAGAGATAAAACATTGTACCTTCTCAGATCAGTGCTTCTCAAGCTGGAGAGTGCACTAGCCTCACGGGGAGGGCTTGTGAAAACATGGGGATCTCCTGGGCCTACCTCTGAGTGTTTGCTTCAGTAGGTCTGGGGTGGCGCCAAGAATTTGCATTTCTCACAAGTTCCCAGGTAATGCTGCCCTTTCTGAGGACCCCACTTTGGGAACCACTGCTCCAGATCAGACTCCCACAACCTCAGCACCGTCGACGTCTCTGTTGTGGACTTGTCCTGCGCACTGCAGGATGTTTAGTAGCATCCCTGGGCCCTACCCACTAGATGCCGGTGGCACCTTCCCCACCTCACCCCTCAGTATGACAAGCAAAAATGTCTCCAGACGTTGCCAAATGTCCCTTGGGGAATGAAATTGCCGCCAGTGAGAACCCCCGCTCTGTTCTCATCTCCTATGTCCATTTATATTCACACACTCCCCTGCAACACACACACATACACACACATACACACACACATTCTCACAGACACACACATATTTCTTTTTCCTCAAGAATGTCAAACTATAAATACAGTTTTATAACTTGCTTTTTTTCACCTAACAACACATTGCCAATTAACTCAGCAATCAGCTCTGCTGGCAGCGAAGACAAACAGGTTTCTGCACAGATGATGTGGGACAGATCCCTTCAAGCTCACCATGCGCTCTGGGCCAGGAAGCGGGCGGTGGAGGGGGGCTTCAGGTCCTCAGTCTCAGCCCAGAGCAGGTGCCGGAACCTCTGACTTGGGGGGCCACGTCGGGGCTGGGGTGTGAATGTCTCACAAAGCTGACAGGCTTCCCAAAACCACGGGCGCAGCTTGAAAGAAAAATGAGCTGTCTGACAACAAGATCATGAACCCCGACAGAGGCGGTTGGGGTACCAGTCTCGCAGCTTCCTCCACCCGCAGTGGGTTTCAGAGATGGTCCAAGAGACCCAGAGCTTGCAGACTGGGAGGGAGGGGTCCCGCTGCCTCCTTTGGCCTGGACGTCGCCAGGCTGTGATTGCACCACCGGGCAATGGCTGCCGCTATTGTCAAGTAGGCAGACTGCTCCACGCAGCCGTGATGAAGGCCCATGCCGTGGTTCCTGGGGCCTTTCATGGGATGTTGGCTTTTACCGCCCCTGGTTATCCCTGAGGTCCTTTTGTCTGTCCGTCTCATGGCTTCATTGTTGCTCAAACCAGGGGTCAACCACTGCCCACCACCACCCTGCCTGGATGGGGCCTCCTGGGGCTGCTGGAAACTGCAAGATGCTGGCCAGCTGGGAGTGTTGGGAAGGGAATCCTGGGAAGGTGAGAGGTGTCCATCAGGGCTGCCTCTCCCAACACCTGCTCTGCCCTCCTCTGGCCCCCGTTATGCAGCTGTCAAACTGTATGGGTGGAGTTGACCTTGCTCCCAGCCCCGGGGTGGGCCCTGATTAGTCTAAACCAATCCACGTTATCCCATCCTCGGTTCCATGGGGATTTTCATTCATCTAGGGGAGGGTATGCTGGAGTCAGTTAGGACTGGCTATCGTGAGCATCTTTTTCTAACTACCTTGTCAATTTGGTAGCTTGCAATCAACCATGGTGGGATCATTTACACCACAGAAATTGGCAAATGCTACAAATCAGAGCTCCGCCAAACCCAGCCCCCGAGAGTTGGCTAAGTGGCACCCCACTGATCCAGGGATCCAGGAGCCAGGCAGCCCTAGCTGCTGCTGGTGGCCACCCTAGGACCCTCAGAGCGGCTGATGGTAGGATGAAGCTAATGCCTCAGAAGACAGAGCAGAAAGCTAGAGCATGCTTTTAGATGATACTGTCTGAGCACACCTCACCTCTGGACTTTTTTTTTTTTTGGCTGCATCGGGTCTTCGTTGCAGCACAGGGGCTTCTCTCTAGTTGCGGTGTGCGGGTTTTGTCTCCCTCTTTGTGGTATGTGGGCTCCAGGGTGCGTGAGCTCTGTAGCTGTGGCATGTGGACTCCAGAGCGCATGGGCTCTGTAGTTTGTGGCACATGGGCTCTCTCGTTGAGGCATGCGGGGCTTAGTTGCCCCATGGCATGTGGGATCTTAGCTCCCTGACCAGGGATCGAACCTACGTCCCCTGCATTGGAAGGCGGATTCTTTACCACTGGACCACCAGGGAAGTCCCTCCTCTGGACTTTTGAGTTACATTTCTCCATTTTCTTGAGGGCATCCTAAATGGTACTGCTTGTCAGCTGGGGTGGGGTATTACCAGGGCAGGACCTTCAGCCCTCAGACCACTAGCTCTGCAGCGACGAGAGCTCATTTTTTGTTAAAGAGCAGAACTCTCCAGGCTGTAAGTGTTGCTGGATGGTCCTTCCCCCTCCTCCTGCCTCCTGAGGGGACTTCTGTCCTGGCTGGGTCACCTTCTCTGCTCCTGGCCTTCGAGATGAATCTTGTCCCTGCCACGTCAGTTCCCGGACCCCTCGATGCAAAATTGGGAAAGTGGGAATGAGAGCAGAGGAGATGGTGGGATATGATCTAGTGGGTTTGGGAGATTTTTGGTGGGGAAGAGAGGAAAGGAGAGGAGAGGAGAGAGAGAGAGAGAGAGAGAGAGAGAGAGAGAGAGAGAGAGAGAGAGAGAGAAAGCTTGGGACACTGATAGCCCACAAGAGGACAGGAGAGATTTCTTGCAGCATCATTTCCTGAGAGCCATTAGTTGAGGATATTTGGACAACTTCTGGAATACGAGTGTGGGTCTGCACAGAGACTGGACCGGACAGTGTGTCTTGTCTGACCTTTGGCTCCACAGATGCCCCTGCTTGCTCGGGGCTCAGATATCCGGGGCAGAGGTGGGACTGGATGAGTCTGGGGAGCATTTTGGCTTGTTCTCCTGGGATTTGTCTAGAAAAGAAATGATGGACACCGGTATTTAGGGAGCAACAATTCCACAGCTATGGAAACCAAAGTGTTGTTTCTTTCTGGGAAATCTCCCAACTCTATTCATGTACCTTAGTCTCTTTTGCACCAAAGAATGTGGAGAAAAGCAGAATGGAGTGACCTGTGGAAAAAGAGAGGAAACAACCCTATTTTAGAACATTTTGGAAGGAATGGAGAACCTGTTTTCAGTACTGTATCTCCGGGTGTACACCAGTCAGCGTGTGGACAAAGCCGGAAGCTCATCCAATCGGCCTTCATGTGGCTGTTTTTGAGTCCTCAGGAGCTGTTTCTGGTCTTTAAAACAACCCTTTGCAGCCTGGCTCCTTGCCTATTGTCCCGTGGAAGCAGTTTTCTCAGAGGTCACGGTCCCCCGCCTGCTGACCCAGGTGGGGTCTTTGCTGGGGTCTCCTCTCCTTAGCCCCTCAGCAGTGTCTGCTGGCCTCCCTCTGGAGACAAGGCTTCTCTTGGACTCTGGACATTTCTGTCTCTCTCCTGGAGGCCTGGGGCTTCACTTCCTCCCCTTGGAGTCCCCTCCCCTTGGAGCCCTTGGCTATCTTGTCTTCTACAGGTGCCTCTCTGCCATTTCACCTTCACTATGGTTCCTCTCTGCAGAGAGGCTGGACGGCCCTGGGAAGTTGTGAGTTTTCAACCAAGAAACAGTCCCCTCCCTAAAAAGACAGACTGTGACTTGTTGCAGGGCTGGTAGAGATTCAGGGACCGGGCAGAGCAGGGGTCTCAAACTCTGTTGCTGGAAAGGGCTGGGCAGGTACTATAGAGCGGTGGCCTGGGCCACATGTGAGGCATGAAGGAGTGGAGGAGGTGTGGTGAGCTGGATGTAGGGGGCCCTGTGGAAGGGACAGGCGACCACTCAGCTCTAGCTGGCTGTTGTGTGGGAGTGAGGAGCTTAGCATCGCCAGAATAACAGCATTACCTTGCAGAGACAGTGATGAGGATAAACAAGAGGGTACACACAGTACCCGATGCAGAGCAGGCTACCAATGTACAGAGCTACCGTCTCTGGGAAGCTTCCTGATTCTTCTTCCATGTTGATCTCACTCTCCTCTGAATGGCTGCAAAAGTTGTTATGCCCTCATGTGGTCCTGATCACATAGTGCTTGAGTGACAGGATGTATTGGTCAGCTATTGCCATGTAACAAATCATCCCCAAACTCAGTGGCTTAGAACAACACAACTTATTCTCATGACTTCGTGTATTGGTTGGGCTTGGCTGATCCAGCTGAGCTGTGGCTTCTTAGGCTTTGCTTCTGCCGTGGGGGCAGCTCAGTCCCATGTGCCTCTCATCCTCCTTAGGCTGGTGGGCTAGCCAGGCATGCATCTCTATGACAGAGGCACCAGTGGATGAGGGGAACACATGAGGCCTCTCAGGACCTAGCCGACTGTCAGTTCTGTCACTGGCCAATGAACAGCACACGGACAACCTCAAAGTCAAGGAGCAGGGAAGTGCCCCCAACCACGACCAGGCCACAGCTAGGGTGTGACACACAAGAGCTGGGGTTGGCGCCGACACTTCAGTCTATGGGATGGAATGGGCACAGTCTGGTTTGGGTCAGTGTCTCATTGCAGTGGCTGACTCTGTGGGGCACGACCCTTCCTAAGAGGTCCCAGGACCCTGCTGGGAGCCATCGCTGAGACAGGGGGTCAAGCATCCCAGCAAATCATTAGATCCAGCTTTTCTGTGCAGAGGGGTGGAGAGGGTAAGGAAGGACACACCTGGCAGTGTGGTGCATGCAGTAGGTGCCCACTCAGTGTTCAATCAAGGAACTTAAGTCTAAGTTCAGAAGTCCTGTCATCTGTCCAGGGGTGAAAGAGGTAGATTTTCCCTTGGGTGGTGGTGGGAAGGAGCCCAGAACAGGGATCTGGGTGGCTTTGATGTCTCTTCTTAAGGACTTGCTGATTTCTCCCCCAGAGCCAGAAGCACTGTCTAAGAGAGCAGCACAAAAGGAGTCTAGATTTGGTCTTGAAATGCCTTTCTTTAGGGTTTTCTTTTTTTCCTCAAGCAAGTTAGTCTCTTTTCAGTATTTCTTTTCATTTTGTTTTAGATATATCTTCTTTCTAAATAATATGACTGGATTAAAACATTTATTTTTATTTTTATTTTTATTTTTTTTGTGGTATGCGGGCCTCTCACTGTTGTGGCCTCTCCCGTTGCGGAGCACAGGCTCCGGATGCGCAGGCTCAGCGGCCATGGCTCACGGGCCCAGCCGCTCCGCGGCATGTGGGATCTTCCTGGACCAGGGCACGAACCCGTGTCCCCCGCATCGGCAGGCGGACTCTCAACCACTGCCCCACCAGGGAAGCCCCTAAAACATTTATTGAGGTATAATAAACATCTAGTATGACGTGCAAAGCACACTAATTTTAAGCAGACAACTTGCTCACCTTGAACGTAGATCTGTACTGGAGCAGCCAGCACCAGATGGAGACATAGGACATTCCCCCCACCCCTCACCAGAAGGCTGCCCCTACCAGAGGTAACCAGTATTCTGACTTCTGTTGCTCTTGTGTGCTCTATTGTCTGTTCTTGAACTTCATATGAATTGAATCCCACAATACGTGCTCTTTTGTGTCTGGGTTTTTTCTCCTAATATTATGTTTGTGAGGTTCATCCGTACTGTTGGGTGTAACAGTAGTTTGTTCTTTTTTTCTTTGCTCTGCGGTAGTTCACTGCATGAATACATCATTATTTATCTGCCATTGATGGACATTTGGGTTGTTTCTACTTTGGGGGCTATATTGAGTAACCTTGCTGTGAACTTTCCTTTGGGTGGAAATATGCATGCATTTCTCTTGGGTATTTATGCAGGAGTGGAGCCGCTGGACCATTGTGGAGGCAGGCATATGTTTAGCTTTAGTAGATAGACAGGGCCATGTGGTTTTCCAAAGTGGTTGCATATAATGGGATTTGGGATTTTCTCTCTCTGTTTCTCCTTTCCTCCCTCCCTCCTCCTCCCCCTTCCCCCCTTCTTCTTCTTCTCTCTCTTTCCTTCTTTCTTCCCCAACTTCATAGTTAATAGGAGAATTTAGCCTGCTCACCTTTATTGTGACAATTGACATATTTGGTTTTTAAAATCATTTCCATCTTATTTTATATTTATGTTTGTATTAGTCACAGTACAGTTGCAAGTAACAGAAATCACCTAGTTTAAGCAGAGGGAGATTTATACCAGAACCCAGATGCTTATCAAATTGTTGTAATAGCTGGAAGAACTAGTTTTGGGCTGAGGTTTCAGTAGTGATTGTCTGAGTGCCACAACAGAACTGGCCTGAGAGGGAGCAGCTATTTCCAGTATGACCAGGAGGCTGGGGACTCAGCCCACACCATCCCTGCTGGACATGGGGGTCAGGACACACCGCCATGACCGTGGGCTGCAGGATGGCCCAGCCTGGCCACGACTCAGCCCAGAAGACCATGCTTAACGCTGCCTCTGCCCTGAGGACCTCAGCCCCACCACCATCACCCTCGTTTGCCTGAAGCAGAAGCAGGGCCTGGCCTCACTTTTGTCCTCAGATCTCACCCAGGTGCAGCTGCTTGGTGGAAGCAAGGTGATGGGCAGAACAGAGCTGCGAGGGAGGCTAGGAAATGCATTTTGTTTTCTACCTTCGAGCCATCAGCAAGGTGTTCTACAAGGGGTTGGAATGCTGGGGCTTTTCCAATTACTCGACTTCGTTGTTTTCTTTTTTCCTTTTTTCACTTTTACTGGCTTGAACAACTGCATTCTTATTTCCGCCCTCCCGCAACCCCTCCGCTCCTGATTTAGAAGTTCCACTGTGCTCCTGGATTCTACTGGTGGTTAACTTTCCAGCCTAAATAACCTTATTTAAACCTCAAATTCCCCTTCCCACATCCAAGCTCAGTATTAAAAATACCCTACCCCCTAATGTTTTACGTTCCCACTCTGCGCCCCCCACAAAAAGAGGATTCTGGGACACCTCACTTCCCCTCTCTTGATCCCTTGTCGCTGCTCCCAACACAATGTCTGGGTTTTATTGATGTCATTTAGAAAGTTTAGTTCCAGTCTCAGGCTATTTGATTTTGGGTTTTTTTTGTTGTTGTTTTTTGGCTGCCTTGGGTCTTCGTTGCTGCTCCTGGGGTTTTCTCTCTAGCTGCAGTGAGCAGGGGCTTCTCTTGCTGCGGAGCACTGGCTCTAGGCACATGGGCTTCAGTAGTTGCAGCACGTGGGCTCAGTAGTTGTGGCTCTTGGGCTCTAGAGCGCAGAATCAGTAGTTGTGGTGCATGGGCTTAGTTGCTCTGTGGCATGTGGGATCTTCCCAGACCAGGGGTCAAACTCGTGTCCCCTACATTGGCAGGCGGATTCTTAACCACTGCGCCACCAGGGAAGTCCCAGGCTATTTCTCTTATAGTTTGTTCTCTGGCCTTCAATTATCCCTCCTGAACAATTATACTCTTTCTCAGGCACATGATCATACAGTATAACTGTAAGGAAGCTTTGTGCTCACTGCTGTTTTTTTTAAATTTTTTATTTTAATAATGTTAAAAATGATGTCTTTGTATTCCTATAATTTATATTTCTTTGATAACTAGTGAAGGGCACAATGTTTTTTTAATTAATTAATTATTATTATTATTTTTTTGGCAGTACGTGGGCCTCTCACTGTTGTGGCCTCTCCCGTTGCGGAGCACAGGCTCCGGACGCACAGGCTCAGCGGCCATGGCTCACGGGCCCAGCCGCTCCGCGGCATGTGGGATCTTCCCGGACCGGGGCACGAACCCATGTCCCCTGCATCGGCAGGCGGACTTTCAACCACTGCGCCACCAGGGAAGCCCTTTAATTAATTTTTAAAAACATCTTTATTGGAGTATAATTGCTTTACAATGGTGTGTTAGTTCTCACTGCTGTTTCTTGTATTCTCTGTTTTCTACTCTTTTAAGACTTCCATTCCGATTCGATTTCCAACTTGTCAGAGCACGTCCTGGTCTGTTTCCCTTGTTGGTGGTGAAGGAGTCTTTCTTTTCCTGGTCTCCTGCGTTCTGTCACCACTTTGTGGATGAGAAGCCTGCCTCTCCGTCTGTCAGGCGCCTTTCAGTCTGGAAGATCCAAAGACTTTGTCTTTATCTGTGGAGTTCAGACGTCTTAGCCGGCTGCGTCGAAGTGTGTATTTTTTATTCATCCCTCCTGCCTGCAGCCCTTTCAAATCTCAAGATTCGTGTCTCTCTTCCACTTGACTATTTCTTAAATTACCACATCTCCTTTTGTCATTTTTCTCCTTCCAGAAACCCTATTACTCACAGTTTCGGGTCCCTGGTCTGACGATCATATTCGTGCTTTTCTTTCTTTGTGTCTTGGCTCTGTGCTGGGAGCGAGCTCTTCCATCTCATCTTCTAGAAGGCAGCTTCTGCTCTCAGAGGAACTTTCCTTTTTTCACTTCCTCTATTAAATGTTAATTCTGGAAATTGTGTGTGAGAGTCTGTTTCGAGATCTCGAATGCCTCCTTTCTGTGTGCTGTGTGCACCCCCCTGGCGGGTCTCATCCGATTTATTAGGGCCTCTTTGCTCAGAGAGCAGAGGTCGCCCTGTCCAGCTGGGACTGCCCGCTCAAAGGAGCAGTGGGGGTCCGGCGGGTAGAACAAGGGCTGGTGGCACCCTTCACCGAGCCGTGCTGTGGGAGGGCACTGCGTGTGCCCAGGTCTCCACAAAAAGAGCAGAAAGCCCCCAGCAGCAAAAGCTGTACAGTCCCCAAGACGGGCGTGACCTCCAACCCCTTCAGTCCTGGGCCAGGAAGTTAATGCGGAAGGATCCCGAGGCCGTGGAGAGTAACGGAAAGAGAGCTTTGTTAAAAGAGGAGGATTAAGACCCAATCAAGGAGTGTCCTTTACGTGGGAGGAAGAGCCAAATGGATAGTGGTGACCAGAGGGGGAACTGCGGCAGGGACAGTGCTCGGGCTTCACTAAACGTGCCTCATTTTCTTCTGGGCACAGAGTAAACTACAGTTCCCAGCATCCCCTGCAGATGGGTGGGTCCAAGTGACCATGTAACCTGTTCTGGCCAATGGGATGTGAGCAGAAGGTGCGGGCGCAGCGATCTGGGAGCATATGTCGAGGATGGCAGAACCACATGGTGAAAGGATCTTAGGTTTCTGAGTCACTCCCTGGAGCAGAGCACCCCAACCAGGAATGCCCGGGTTGGACTCTGCATGAGCAAGAGGTAAACTCTGGCTGTGTCAGCCACAGGGCTGTGGAGCATGCTTTCCTGGAAGTCTCTTGATACAGCTCATTGACCAGAACTGGATCGCACGCTCTCGCCTGAGTTGTTTGCAGGTGGCGTTGGTATCCAAACAACGCTTGGGTTTCGTCAGCAAGGAATAAGGTGGGAATTGATGTGGAGTAGGCGACCACCAGTGACTGCTACGTTAATGAGGCTAAACAGCTTTTTATTTATTTATTTTCTTTTTTTTTAACAGCTTTTTATATATTTATGACCTAATTTCACTTTTTGTCAATTGCCTCTTTGTGTTACTTTGCCTATTTTTCTACCAAGGTTTTCATCTTTTATGTTATGATTGGTAAGGCCTTCTGATGTATTAGGGATCGTAGTGCACATCTGTCATTATTCTTGTCCACCTGACATCTGATTTCTCTTCGCCCCTTGGGAGTATCCCTTGATTTCTGCAGTGAAAGCTGTAAATGGCAGGAGCTCGCCCTCCAGCCCCCCTTGGAGCGAGGATGCAGGCCTGTGATTGAGACCCTGCCACTCAAATGCTCTCGTCTCAGAAATGCAATTGGATGCTAGTGATGGGAGGAAGCAGGAACTGTGCACACTTTATTCTGGAGAGGATGGCAGCAGTGGCAGCCGACCTATGGCCCTGCTGGTGTCCAGCATGGGGGACAGAAGTGGGGTCATTACCTGACCAACTGTAGCACAACTGCCATTCCTGTCTGGGAGGACAGCCCTCCCAGAGAGTCTGTGCTGGACTCAATATCCACCCCTCTTCTGCTTATTTATTTATTTATTTATTTATTATGCAGTAGGCGGGCCTCTCACTGTTGTGGCCTCTCCCGTTGCGGAGCACAGGCTCCGGATGCGCAGGCTCAGCGGCCATGGCTCACGGGCCCAGCCGCTCCGCGGCATGTGGGATCTTCCCGGACCGGGGCACGAACCCGTGTCCCCTGCATCGGCAGGCGGACTCTCAACCACTGCGCCACCAGGGAGGCCCCCCTCTTCTGCTTAAATCAGCTAAAGTCGGTTTCTGTTGCTTAGAACAACAACAAAACCCAACTGTGAAATTAACTCTTTGTATCTGTTGCAAATCTTTTTTCTCTTTGTCATTTGTCTTGCAAACTTAAACACACAATAGCTTTTCCCATAAAGGCATTTTAGATTCTTAGGTAAATAGGTCAACCATTTCCATAATTGTCTCTGATTTTCAAGTCGTGTTTAGAAAGGCCTTCCATAGGACTTTCCTGGTGGTGCAGTGGTTAAGAATATGCCTGCCAATGCAGGGGACATGGGTTCGATCCCTGGTCCGGGAAGATCCCACATGCCGTGGAGCAACTAAGCCCGTGTGCCACAACTACTGAGCCCACGTGCCACAACTACTGAAGCCCGCACGCCTAGAGTCCGTGCTCTGCAACAAGAGAAGCCACCACAAGGAGAAGCCAGAGCACCACAATGAAGAGTAGTCTTGCTCACTGCAACTAGAGAAAGCCCGTTTGTAGCAATGAAGACCCAATATGGCCATAAATAAATAAATAAATAAGTAAAGAGAAAGGCCTTCTATAATCCAAGATTACAAAAATATTCACCCATATGTTAAATTTTTAAAATTTCAAGTTATTATTTCATTCAAATATTTATATTTAAATATTTTATGTTTAAACCTATACATACTTAAAATCAAGTACTATCACTAGAGTTGAAAAAAAAAATTCGTTCTCGGCTTCATTTCCGATTCCTGAAACCCCCTCTCCAGAGGCAACCACATTCAGCTTTTTATAGATGTTTCCTCTTTTTTGTGTGATCACTGCCTCTCAGTGAAGTGGTTTCACTTTAATTCCTGGTTTTCAGTTTTAGATATATCTCTTCATTTGCTACCATGGGAAACGAGGTCTTACTTTCTTAGCATCCACACTTCTATTTTCTGAAACCACCCAGCCCTTTCTAAACCAACAGGCCCCCTCCATTTTCTGTTGCAAATTACGTGTTGAAGAAGATGGTGGTTTGTCCTACGGTTTCCTGCAGTCTGGATTTTGCTGGTTGTATGCCATCGGCGTTGTTGAATGTGTCCCTCTGTCCCCTGTGTTTCCTGTGACTTGGCGGTTGGATCTAGAGCAGGGGGTAGCAAACTTTTTCTGTCAAAAGCCAGATAGTAAATGTTTTAGGCTTTGTGCGCCACATGAGTTCTGTTGCAGTTCCTCAAATCTGTGTTGCAGCATGAAAGAAGTATAGACAATACATAAACAAACGAGCAGGGATGCATCAAACCGGACTTGGGGCCCTGGCTCGCAGACCCCTGATGTAAGGCTTGGTCTGCTCAGCACCTCTTTGGAGCTGCCGTGTTAAGGAGGCAATTCATGTCCCATTGTTTCCAACTATTTTTTGTTTTCTCTTTTTTAAAATTGGGATAAAACAAACATAAAATTTACCATCTTAACCATTTTTAAGTGTACAGCTCCATGGTTACTAAATACATTCACATTGTTGTGCAGCTGTTACTATCCTCCATCCCCGTAAATCTTTTCATCTTGTAAAACAGCAAGTGTCTCCATTAAACACTCCCCATCCCCCGCCCCCCAGCCCCAGGCAACCACCATGATACTTTCTGTCTTTATGATCCAATTGCTTTTTTAAAAAAACTCTTTTTGAGTCATAGTTGTTTTACAATGTTGTGTTAGTTTTAGGTGTACAGCAAAGTGATTCAGTCCTACATATATATATATATATATATATATATATATATATATATATATATATATAATTTTTTATGTTCTTTTCCATTATAATTGTTACAAAATATTGAAAATAGTTCCCGGTGCTATACAGTAGGTCCTTGTTGTCTATGCAACTGCTTTTTAACTCAAAAAATACAAAATGAGGTCAAAACTGAAAGTGGAGTTCACCTATGATCCCAACACATTTTTGGGGAAGTGTGTAAATTGAGAAGTGAAAGCTGTCCCTTCAATACTACTCCCCACCCCCCAGAACCTCTACTAACAGCTGGGTAGTTTCTTCCAGACCTTTTAATGTACTTAGAAGAACCTCTATCTTATAACTGTGCAGTCTCCCTCCTTTCTGCCCACAGGGGTGTCTGGAAGGGGAAGGGTGGAGGACTTCCATCTCCACCTCCGGGGGGCCGTTGGCTCACTGCTGAGGGGGTGGGCCAATGCCCCCCAAGCCACTATGGAGCAGGGACACCCTCTCCCCTTTCTGTGTGGGCAGAGGCGGGCTCACGGCGCCCCAAAGGAAACGCCTTGGTTCCTCCCCTTACCAATCCTCTCCCTTTCCATCCTGGGCCATCCAGCCTAGGCCACCCCCTCCCCTGGGACACCGCCCTGCAGTCTCACATGTCCCTTCAGCCATTTGCAGATTCCACTTCCCCTGACATCCACTAGGTGGCGCTCTCCTCTTCTGCTTTCCTCCCGATTTCCGTGGAGGGCGGTGGCCCGAGGGACGGAGCTCAGACCTCTGTTTCTAATGATTTAGGGCGGCGGGGGTGGGGGGAGCCCCGGTGCAGGGAAAAGGGGTGGGGAGTGGAAATCTGGAATCAGAGGCAGTTCGCACACTAAGATAATGGGGTGTCAAGGTCAGACGTTCTGGCTCCCTTTGGTGCGGCCTTTAAGAAAGTAGGCCAGCAAGTCTCCCATCCTTGGAAAGTTGGGGTCATGGTTAACTGGCTTTGGAACTCCTAGCTAAGCACCCCTGTCCGGCTTATCACTTTGAGGGGCCACGGGTGGAGTGGGAATTTGGGGTACTTTCTTCAGAGAGAATAGTGTGACCTTTGGTGTCCCCCACCCACCTTACCTCGAGGTGGTATGGAGAGGCACCCACAGAGCTGCTCGGAGGGGTTGATCTGTATCCCCCGCAGCTTGGGTGGGTGACTGACTCCCACCAGAGACCATGAAATGGTGACTGCCTAGTGATTCAACCTGAGGTAGCAGAAGAGAGGGCTGAGGTTGCGGTAGATGTTGGTGTCCTGACCGGATCCCCTTTTCGGAGCTGGTGCACCCTGCTGCCTTCCCTGGAGAAGTGCCCTCAGCTGACAGAGCCACAGAGCCTGGAAGGTTCAGGGGATGGCCCAGAGTCGATGGCTAACTGATACAGGGTGTGAGAGGCTGTCCCCTCGCCTCTAGACGGGGGTAAGCCTGTGGTACAAGTTGTGCATCAGGCCAGGGCTGGGCTTAGCCTTGCCTCTTCCCCACCATGCTTCCCTCACTCCCAGAGGGGCTGGTCCTGACAAGCTCCCCCTAGTAAATCCCTGCTCCTGAAACCCTGTCTCGGGCTCTGCTTCCAGCTCCCCAAAGGCAGGTCGTACCGGGAGTGATCCTAGGAAGCTGACTCCAAGGATGAGATTCTGCACTGGATGCCTTGCTGGCCAGTTGTGACGAGGCCCCGTCACTGGTGGGGGGCGGAGAGCTGACAGTCCTAACTGCTCAACTTGGTCACACCTGGGACAGGACTCAGGTGGACAGGGATGTTCTGGCCTATGCAGTATCCCTGGTGCTTGAGAGACAGTGGGGAAAATAATAATCATGAGGACCGTGGGATGGGAGGCTGTTGCTGGGGACACCTGATGCTTTAAAGGAAAAAATCCCAACACTTTAGGCCATTGATCACGCATTTAAAGCAAAATCAGGAGGATTCCTAGACAGCATTTAAAGAAACCTCTTCTGAAGCCAGAGGGCAGACAGCTGGAGGAAGACTCGGGACTCAACTGTAACAGGATTTCAGAGAGAGCTGAATTCCCAGCCCGGGGAAGTCTCCCCTCCAAAGCCAGGGCCCTGGTGGGGAGCAGGGGGATCCTGAGACCTGAGATGGAGCTGTAGGGGAGATGCTCTTGAAAACCTCAAGCCCCCAGACCCTCCTGTACTCTTGGGCCCACAGAAGTGGCCCATCTCTCCTGTTGGAATAAAGACGTCCCCCTCTTTCTTTCTTTCTTTCTTTTTTTTTTTTTTTAATATATTTATTTATTTGGCTGCTTCGGGTCTTAGTGGCGGCATGCAGGATCTTTCCTTGCGGTGTGTGGGCTTAGTTACCCTGCGGCATGTGGGATCTTAGTTCCCAGGCCAGGGATTGAACCTGTGTCCTCTGCGCTGGAAGGTGGATTTTTAACTACTGGACCACCAGGGAAGTTCGCCCCCACCCCCATTTCTTAAAGCCTAAGCAGAAATCATTTTGTTAAGGTGTACAGTCTGCTCAGGTTTCTCTCTAGCTGTGGTGTGTAGGTTTTATCTCTCTCTTTGAGATCAGTAGTTGTGGCACGCGGGCTTAGTTGCCCCGCAGCATGTGGGATCTTAGTTCCCCGACCAGGGCTTGAACCTGCATCCCCTGCATTGGAAGGCGGATTCTTTACCTCTGGACCACCAGGGAAGTTCCCCCCCCACCCCCATTTCTTAAAGACTATGCAGAAATCTTAAATAAGGGGCGCTGTCCTACAAAACAAAGCCTACCCTCTTCAGGATCTGCTCCCACCTCCCCACTTGACCACCAGACCCCAAAGTACAATAACATCTCAGCACGACCTGACCAGGGGAGTGTTTTGACTGCTATGGGATAGGAGGAATTAATTGCCAATGGAGCTGCAGGAGCAAGTGATCAGGGGCTGGCAGAGACTGGGAGGATATTTCTAGGAGTGGACTCTGAAGGTTCCGGGTCAAGGGAGGCTGAATATAAGCTGGATATTGAAGAGTTTAACAGAATTGGAAGACTCTCTAAGATTTGACTCTTGGAAAGGCCCTTAGGAGATGGTTCTTGGAACCTTGGAAGAAGTAATAGTGCACGTTCAGTGAAGTAGACGCTGGAACAGCTGGGCCAGACTATGGGAGAAAGCGTGCAAAGGCTCAGAAAAGCTAGAGTGGGTCTTCTACTGTAGATTGGAAAGCCTGCTGGCTGACTAAATCCCGGGAGGATCCCCCTCTTTACCAGTGTGATAAGTAGTGGACTGGGGAGGTGGCACCAGCAGCGTTGAGAAGCCCAGGGGTGACTGTAGGCTGGGCCTGAGAATGGGAGATGTTGCTACAGAGCTGAGCTCCCCAGTAGCAATGGGGATGATTGGATGCTGGAAGAGCAGAGACCAGAGGCCAGCACTTTCCTGTAGACAACCAAGGTGGGTGCAATTACCAAAAAGGACAGCAAGGTTGGGATGGCACCCAAGGGCCCTGACCTGCAGGAGATGGAGGTCAGAAGATGGCTAATAGGACATGACATTTCCAGGGGTAAGATATTTGGGCAGCCAGCATGAGTATTGTTTAATATATATAATTGAAAGTGATCAAGAATGGATTAGCAGGAGGCCAAGGTCAGATGCCCCAGTGGAAAGTGGTGATCTCTTGCCCAAACTTGAACCAGTTCTCAAACTCAGGATCCACCAACTGAAAGAGGAGTCGGTCCCGTGACTTCCTCAACACCATGGCGAGCATACAGGGTAGCGATTTCTCCAGTCTTTCCCGAAAGCAACTGTATTAGTCTACCAGGACTGCTGTAACAAAATATCACAAACTGGGTTGCTTAAACAACAGAAATTTATTTTCTCATAGTTCTGGAGACCAGAAGTCAGAAATCAAAGGGTTGGCAACACTGTTTCCTTCTGAAGGCTGTGAGGGAGAGTTCCAGGCCTCTCCCCTAGCTTCTGGTGGTTTCCTTGGCTTGCAAATGCATCACCCTGATCTCAGCCTTCACCTTGGCGTGATGCTCTCCATGTGTGCGTATCTGTCTCTGTGTCCAAATTTCCCCTTTTTATAAGGACACACACATATTGGATTGGGGGCCTCATCTTACTTGATAAACTGCAAAGACCCTATTTCTAAATAGGGTCACATTCACAGGTACTGGAGGTTAGGACTTCAACATTTTTTGCGGGGGAGACACAATTCAACCTGTAACAGGAAACTTCAGCCATTCATTCTAGTAACCGTACTTGGGGAAATGGTGTGTGGGTGTGTGTGTGTGTGTGTGTGTGTGTGTGTGTGTGTGTGTGTGTGTCCAGATCCCCTGGGAGCAGGCAGCTGGAGTTAGAGGTGCAAGAGATTTATGGGGTCATCGTCTGTGAAAGGCCAAGGACAGAGCAGGAGCAGCTGGGAAAGCTTTCAGGCTGCAGCGGGGGTCTGGCGCTTGTGGAAGGAGAGTGGGAAGGAGTGGGGGTTGTGCAGGAGAAGCCCCCAGCTGCAGCGCAGCTGTGACGGAGCCAGAGCCCAAAGAGTGCCCTTTAGAGGAGTCCTTCACTGGGAAGAGGACGCCAGGCCCTACTACCCCTGCAGTGTGTGGTTGTTGACCCAGAGCTGCCAGGGGAGGGCATGGCCTTGGCTCCAGCACTGTGGTGCTGCATGGAGGCTGTGAGTGCACTGCCTCGTGGTGGCTTCTCTCTTGAAGGGAGAGCTTAGTGGCATATCTCTACAGCTGCCACAATGGACCACCTAGGTCGTTTGAGGGTTGTTGGATCTAAGGTCCAAATTGACATTGACACCCAGGGATCCAAGGGCCCCCCTGTTATAGCAGAATAAGAATGCACAGGGACCAGGTGATAAATGGAGGCCTGGCCTAGGTTCGTCTCACAATGGGCCTGTTATATCCAGAGACCCACTTGGCAGTCATTTTCCCAGTCCCTGAACATATGAATGGAATGCAATACTTGGCAGTTCACAGAACCTTCTTGTTGTTCCCCTGAGCTGCAGAGCTTGAGCAGTTGTATTAGGAAAGCCTGAGCAGCAGCCCCTGGTACAGCCTTGATCCTCCTCCCCCGCCCCATCCTGGCTAAGACAGTAAATCCAAATCAATATTGCATTTCTGGAGGAATGACATAGTGCAATCTTCAGAGACTTAAAGGATGCAGGAACAAGGGTCTTTATCACACCCCTGTTGAATTCACCAATCTGGCCCTTGCAAAAACCATATGGGTCACGGCAGACAACAGTGGACGACCAGCGACTCAGCCAAGTCCTAACCTCCAGTGCAGTTTCTATGAAGGACCTGCGTCTTTGCCAGAGCCGGTTAATATCATTTTGGGTTATGCGATGCGGCTATTGATCTGGCCAACACATGCCTTCATGGCCTTCCCCCAGGGCTGTGTTCATTCTCCCGCTGTCTGCACAATACAGTCCAGAGGAACTGGCCCATCTGGGCAGCCACCTTGGTCCACTCCAGCAGCAGCACGTTAATCAGACTTGAGGAGTGAGAAGCTGTAGGTGTGAGGGAAGCCTTGGTAGAACGTATGTGCTCTGGAGGCTGGAGGGGGGTAAGCTGAGATTCAGGGCCCTGCCCATTGCGGAAGTTTTAAAAGGCCCAGTGGTCTGCATGCCGGGTCATTTCCTCTGAAGTAAGGGTCAGCTTATTGCACCCTGTACCTTCCACCATTAAGAAAGAAGCACACCTCCTGGTGGGCCTTCTTGGGTTTGCAGACGGGACACTCAGCACTGCTGAATACGTACATATTCAGCACTGCTTTGGCCTGTTGATTGGGTGACACAGAATATTGCTGGTTTGGAGCTGCCCTGAAGTATGCATCCATGCTTGGGACATGTGACCTGCCAGATCCCCTGGGACTAGAGGTGTCTGTGGTAGAAAAGGTCACTCTGTGGGAAGCTCCCCAGGCGCTGGAACAAGGCCGGGCTGCCTCCAGCAGAGAAGGACTCCTGGTGTGCCACCGGCCCCACTAGGAACTGAGCACCTGACCAGGGGCCATCCAGTGACCACCTGCCATAACTTGTCATCATGAGCTGATGAGCCACCCACCAGATCACAAGGCCAGGCCTCTAAGGCGGAAGTGGGTTGGGCTTACTAAGGTCCCAAAGTGCTCGAACAGGTGGCCCAGATTCCTGTGCCAGCTCCCACCTGATAGAGGCCTCCCCATGACCAGCTGAGAGGAGGGGAGGTGGGTTGGCGTGTAGATCATCAGCTCCGTGTGCTGGTGTGAGCCCAGGAGGAGGCGACGGAAGGGGACCCCACCTCCCAAGAGACAGTGGGCGGAGCTTCCGGTGGTGGGTGCACTGGCCTGACTGCTGTGTCTTTTGCAGAGCCTTCCCTCTGGGGTCAGAGCAGGGCCGTGCTCAGGTGGAACCCACACCCCCTGCTCTGCCCTCTTCTCTTCCCCCACCCCCTTCCAGCTTTCGCTGTAGCGTGCGCCCTACTAACTTACACGTTCTCCAATCCCTGCCTCAGTCTTAATGGGTACAGGGCTTTCTTTTGAGTGATGGAAAAGTTTTGGAGCTGGATAGAGGTGGTGGTATTTTCAGTGTACTAAATGCCAAGGAAAGGTATGCTTTAGAACTGTTAATTTTATATTATGTGAATTTCACCTTACTTTAAAATTGATGTATGAAAAATAAGAACCCCCTCTCCCCTGCCACACATACAGACACACATACGCAGGCACACACACACACATCTGCCACTGCGAGCTTCCTGAGGGCTGGGCCTCAGCCTTAAGTGAAGTGGAGAGGTGGACTATTACCTGGTCTTGGGCGTGTTAATTACTGCACCAAGACTGTTCTAGGATCCAAAAGTGGAGGGAAGACATATTATCTAAGGGGCAGAACTGTACCCTCAGGTCCTGCTCTTCCTCAGCACCTGTTACCCCGGTATTTATTTCCTTCCTGAAATCCTGTGTCGGTGAAAGCCTCACTGCTTCATTAACATAACCTTTACTTTCTTCCTTGTGAACACTAACCCCAGCTAAATGACTCACTTCTTTTTAACCCACCGCATATCTTTACAAAGATTTCCCTCATTCGTGGACTAGCATGACATCTAAAGAGAATTCACCTCCCCTGATAGGAGTCCAGGGCTTTCTCTTGGCTTATGGAGGAGGGGAAATGGGACTGAGAGTGTTGGAAGGGGAGAGGTGAGAGGGGGGTCTCAGGAAGTGTCCTCACTGTTCAGGCATCAGTCAGATGCCCCCTTCTCACTGAGCCCCCCACCAGCTCTCCATCTCATGGGGGTCCCCTTGCCATTACACACCCCTGCTACATTTTCTGTATTTTCTCTGTCATATTTACAGCTTGAAATTATCTTATATCTCTGCTTGTTTACTTATTTATTGTCTGTTTCTTCCACTGGAAGTTGGCCCTAGCATTTACTGAGCAAATGAGCACCTCTGTCTAGGTCAATACATGTTATCTGCCCCTTGCCTTAAAAAATGGTGGTAAAGTATACATGGCATAAAATTGACCATTTTAACCATTTATAAGTGTACAGTTCAGTGGCATTAAGTACAGTCATTTTGTTGTGCAACCATCACCATCTTCTACCCCCAGAACATTTTCATTGTCCCAAACTGAACCTCTTTCCCCATTAAACACGAACTCCTCATCCCCCTCCCCCAGCCCCTGGCACCCACCATTCTGCTGTCTGTGTCTATGAACTTGACTACTCTAGGGACTTCCTATAAGTGGAATCATACAGTGCTTGTCCTTTTGTGATTGGCTGTTTCACTTAGCATACGTCTTTCAGGTTTATCCATGTTGTAGCAGGTGTCAGAATTTCCTTTCTTTTTAAGGCTGAATAGTATTCCATTGTGTATACAACCAAATTTCACCCCTTGTTTCTAATGATGGTGTGGTATAGTTGCCTTTATTTAAAGATTCTGTATCGAGAGACACTTAGGTTTCCTTTAAAATTTTTCTATTTACTAACAATGCAGAAAAACATGCCCTTTAATATATTTTTATATATTCACGCTATTACTTCTGTAAGATACATTTCTCAAAGTGGGATGGCTGGGTCACAGGGGATAAGTATTTCAAATGTTTGTAGATATCACCAAATTGTTCTCCCAAAAGGTTACACCGAGTCCTGTTTGGAACAAGTGTTTAAGCCAGTCGTCCCCCCACTAGAAGTTTCCATCTTCTAAGACTTTGCCAATCTGGTAGATAAAATATGATTATCTCATTGTTTTAATTTGCATTTCCTTATGCATTATTGAAGTAGAACATATTTTAATGCCTCTTGGTCACTTATATTTTTTACTTTGTGGATTTCCTATTTCTATCCTTGGTTCATTTTCCCAATTTTGTCTTTATTCTTTGGAGGATGTTCATATGCATTCTGGTCATGATCCTTAAGTGCGATTCAAATATCTTTTCCTAGTTGGTAGTTTGTTTTTTCACTTCATTTATGGTGTCTTTCTTTGAACACAGATACTACAGTCTATTGTTGTCACATGTATCAATCTTTTCCTTTAGGGTGTGCTTTTTGCATCTTGTTTAAGAAATCCCTCACCTATGCAGAGGTCATAAACAGTTTCTCCTGTATTTTCTTCTTATAAATGTTTTTAAACTTTGCTTTTCATCTTTTCATATTTGGGTACCTGGTTTATTTTTTTGGTTTAGTGTTATCTTAGGTTTGGTTCCTCTAGGAGCTGACCCGAGAGAAATATTTGAATGCAAGCAATGGGAAGGGGAAGGGAGGAAGCCAAGGAAGGGTGTGCTGACGAACAGGCATCCCCTGGGGACCTTGGGGAGATGGTGTAGAACCAGTCTCACCGTTGTCCTCCTTGAGGGGCAAGGAAGTGGTGGTATTTATCCTTCAACTCTGCCCATCACCACCCGAGCACCATTCCTTGGGCACTAACTCAGCCTGCACTTCCAGCCTGCTGTTCTTGCAGGGTGCATGGGAGCCTGTGGGTCTCAGAGGTGTTTGTAAGTGGACACTTTTGTATGTCTGCATTGAGAATGTGAAGGTCAGGGCACCCCTGTGGCCACAGAAGTATGAGGCTGGAACCTATGTTTATTTTGTTCCAGTACAATTTTTTAAGTAGTCCATCCACTTTCTTATTGCTTTTATTATATCAAATTTCTGGGTTCACATTCTGGGTGTATTTGTCTATCCCTGGGTTACTATCCCATTGTTTTAATTATCACAGCTTTATAAGTCTTGATACCTGGTAGGGAAAATCCTTCCCCTTACCTCTACTTCTCCTTCAAAATTGTTTTAGCTGTTCTTGATCTTTCACTATTCCATTTCCATTTTAGGATTATGTTGTCAAGTTCCCTGAAAAAGCCCATTCAGAATTTGATTGGAATTGCATTCACTTTATAGATTAATTTGGGAAGAATTGTTATGTTTATGATGTCTTTCTATCCATGAACGTGTCGCTTATCTTTATTTGCACATGTCTCTTGTGTTCTGCAGTAATATTTTGTAATTTCCTCCATAAAAGTTTTACCCATCACTCTCTTTAATCTCAATTCCTAATAGCTTTTGCTATTGTGAACGATGCCTTCTTAAATTATATTTTCTAATTGGTTATTGCTGGGCCTACGATATTATTGATCTTCTACATTGATCTTGTATCTGGCAAGCCTGCTGTACCTTTATTACTCTTCAAAGTTTGTAGATGCTCTGGATTCTCTATATAGACAATTATATTAACAGCAAAACCCCACAATGTTTTGGCTCTTCGTTTTCTATTATTATACTGTTTATTTCTTTTTCTTGTCTTATTGAATTGGCTAGGATCTCCAGTACATGTTGAAAGAGGAGTGATTGTGGGTATTCTTATTTTTTTCCTGAATTTTAATGATAATGCTTTTTTTGTGTGTGTGTAGTATGCAGGCCTCTCACTGTTGTGGCCTCTCCCATTGCGGAGCACAGGCTCCGGACGCGCAGGCTCAGCGGCCGTGGCTCACAGGCCTAGCCGCTCCGCAGCATGTGGGATCTTCCTGGACCGGGGCACGAACCCGTGTCCCCTGCATTGGCAGGCAAACGCTCAACCACTGCGCCACCATGGAAGCCCATTGGTAATGCTTTTTTAAAAATATTTATTTATTTATTTTTGGCTGCATCGGGTCTTCATTGCTGTGCACGGGCTTTCTCTAGTTTCAGCGAGTGGTGCCTACTCTTCATTGCAGTGTGTGGGCTTCTCATTGAGATGGCTTCCTTTGTTGTGGAGCATGGGCTCTAGGTGTGTGGGCTTCAGTAGTTGTGGCTTGTGGGCTCAAGAGCACAGGCTCAGTAGTTGTGGTGCACAGGCTTAGTTGCTCTGCGTCATGTGGGATCTTCCTGGACCAGGGCTCTAACCCGTGTCCCCTGCGTTGGCAGGCGGATTCTTTTTTTTTTTTCTTTTTCAATACGCGGGCCTCTCACTGTTGTGGCCTCTCCCGTTGCGGAGCACAGGCTCCGGACGCGCAGGCTCAGCGGCCATGGCTCACAGGCCCAGCCGCTCCATGGCATGTGGGATCTTCCCGGACCGGGGCATGAACCCGTGTCCCCTGCATCGGCAGGCAGACTCTCAACCACTGTGCCACCAGGGAAGCCCCAATGGTAATGCTTTTAATGTTTTCACATTATGACAATTTGCTATGAGTTCTTGGTAGATATCGCTGATCATACTAAGGGAACTCTTTTCTATTTTAGTTTGTATCATAAATAAGTGTTGAATATTATGACATGTTTTTCTATATCTACTGAGATGGTGATATTTTCTCTGCTTTAATCAGTTAATGTGGCAAATTCTATTTAAATATTTTTCTAAAACTGACCATTATATGCCTAGGATAATCCCAACTTGTTCATGATACATATATTTTAAAAATACACCATGAATTTGTTTTGCTTGTATTTTATTTAGGATTTTTATATATATGTTTAAAAGTGAAATTGGTTTATAATTTTCTTGTGCAATCTTTGAACAGCTGGGCTATCAGTTGTACTATCTTCCTAAAATAAGTGGAATCTGTCTTTTACATTATTTCAAAACTTTGTGTACAGTTTCATCCCTGGTTCAACATTTATTGGTATAAAGTTGTTCACCACCTTCTCTAATGGTTTTAAAAGTCCCTACTGTATTAATAATTACGATCTCTCTTTTGTTCCTAACATTTATGACTTCACCATTTGAGTTGATTGGACTTGCTAGAAGTTTATTTTATTGGTCTTTTCAAGGAATCAGCTCTTGGTGCTGTTGATTGAGAGGGTTTTAGGGAATCCTATAAATAACATCTGTCCTTCTTATGGAATTTATGGATCACTTGAGAAATAAGACAAAAAGGAAAGCACCAAACTATCATCTTTATTATTGACAAGGTTGATATAGAATGAAACTGATATGTGGGGCAAAGGCATTTCCAGGACTGAACCCAGAGTGAGGCAGACTCAATGCGTTTTTATGCTTGACTTACTCTGTGGTCAAGAATAGTAGGGAACACATTCTTGACTGGAGCGGGGAGAAAGAGAAAGAGAGAGATGGAGACGGACACAGAGAAGAGACAGACACAGAGACAGGGATTGAGAGAGAAGAGGGAAAGGAAAGAAGCAGATTCACATATGCTTAGTGTCTGTGTCCAGTCAGGGGACCTAATTTGGTCCCCCAGGAAGTATAAGGTGAAGTGAGAGGAGAGAGGGCTGTCATTTTCCTTCATCCAATTGCAGGGAAGCCTCAGAAGTAGGGAATAGACAGTCTCTCCTGACACTAATTGTCTCCAGTATTTAAAAGTACCTATTTCATTAGGTTTTCTTTTACCATTTTTATTTCATTCGTGCTAATTTCTTTGTTTTTTTCCTTTAATATTTTTCTAGGTTCTTGAGTTGAGTACTTTTAGTCATTGCTTTCAATCTTTGTTGTTTTTTTAAAAAAATATAATACAGTTAAGGGTATAAATTTAAAACTAAGCACCTATGCACTTTAACTGCATCCCACAAGCTTTGAAAAGCATTACTTCTGTCGACATGTAGTTTTCAATATTTTGTCACTTATTTGTAGCTTCCTTTATAGTCTGTAGTTATCTAAGGCTAATTTCTTATTTCTAAATGAGTGGGATTAAAAAAATTTATTAAATAGTGGCTCTCCAGTTTAACTGCCTTGTACTCAAAGATTGTTGTCTGTAAGATATAGATTCTTTGATTTTTTTTTTTAAGTTTTCTTTTTTTTTTTTTAAATTTATTTATTTATTTTTGGCTGTGTTGGGTCTTCGTTTCTGTGCGAGGGCTTTCTCCAGTTGCAGCGAGCGGAGGCCACTCTTCATCGCAGTGCGCGGGCCTCTCACTGTCACGGCCTCTCCCGTTGTGGAGCACAGGCTCCAGACGCGCAGGCTCAGTAGTTGTGGCTCACGGGCTTAGTTGCTCCGCGGCATGTGGGATCTTCCCAGACCAGGGCTCGAACCTGTGTCCCCTGCATTGGCAGGCAGATTCTTAACCACTGTGCCACCAGGGAAGCCCTTTTTTTTTTTTTTTTGACTGCACGGTGCAGCTTGTGGGATCTTAGTTCCCCAACCAGGGATCTAACTTGAACCCTTGGCAGTGAAAGCACAGAGTCTTAACAACTGGACTGCCAGGGAATTCCCCTTTGACCTTTCTCAAGACTTCCTCTGTGACCTCGTAAATGGTCAATTTTTATATATGCTCAGTGTGTGCTTAAAAACAATAAATATTATCTATTTTTTGTGGTCCAAATATATAAAGTAAATTAAGCTTGTGGATTATGTTGTTCAGACATTGTAAATTATTACATTTTTTAATCTGGCTAATCAGTTTCTGACAGATGAGTATCAAAGTCTTCCTCCATGCCTGTGGTTTCACAATTTCACATTATAAATGAGTCAGTTTTTGCTTTGTGCATGTTGAAGTTATACTGTTAGGTGCATACAAATTCATGATTTGGATGATAGTACACTTTGTCATTATGTTGTATATTTATTTGTGTATGCCTAATAATGTTTCTGCCATAAATTCTTATTTTAATATTGCCAGGCCAGCTTTTGTTGGTTAGTATTTATCTAGTGTGGCCGAGGTTTCTAGCTGCCATCCAGTATTAATTTTCCCATTCTTTTTTACTAGCAGACCCAAATCGTGTTTGTGGTGAAAATGCACTTGGCTAAAAGACTATGTTAAATAGCCTTTCTTGCAGCACGGTGTGGCCCATGAGATGTTGATAGGACAGAAAGGCTGATTGAAGGGAGTCAATCCGGCAGAGAGGCCACCTTTTTGTTCTGTTCCCCTTTCCCCTTTCTGCTACCTGGAATGCTGATTGGATGGCTGGAACTCTGGCAGCCATCTTAGAACATGAGGTTGCCTTGAGGATGACACCAGGTACTGGAATAGTGAAACAGAAAGAAAGTTGAATGCTGGGTCCCTTTGACAATGGAACTGTTGTACCATTTCTGGATGGCCTTCATCTGCACCTTTTTATGTGAGAGAGAAAAATGTACTTTTACTGTGTTTAAGCCGCTGCTTTTTTGGCTTTTCATGTGTAGCCCAAACTAATCCTAACACACATCGGATATATCTTTTCTGTGTGTGCCTTCATTTTCAATTTTTGTTGTTTTATTTTTATTTATTTATTTTGATTTTGTTGTTTATTTTCAATGTTGCTTTATTTTAGGTGTATCAGTTCATATATTTTGAATATTAACCTGTTGCTTAGTCACACATATATTAAAACTTGGAATAAAAATGCAAATTTGTGAATATTTTCTAAGTAATTTTATGAGCACCTAGCATTGTGCCTGGGACATAGTAGACACTCACTAAACATTTGTTGAATGATGAATGAACAAATGCTACAAACACTTTCTCCCATCTGCCACTTATTTTTTTATTTTTATTTTTTTGTGGTACGTGGGCCTCTCACTGTTGTGGCCTCTCCCATTGCGGAACACAGGCTCCGGACGCACAGGCTCAGCGGCCATGGCTCAAGGGCCCAGCTGCTCCGCGGCATGTGGGATCCTCCCGGACCGGGGCACGAACCCGTGTCCCCTGCATCAGCAGGTGGACTCTCAACCACTGCACCACCAGGGAAGCCCCATTGTATCTTATATCAGGGAATTTAGTGTCAGTGTCAAGAGGGGTGGTCCTTGAACCAGACTTGCCCTGGCGTGATGGGAGGTGGAAGTGAGTCTCTCCATATGTGGCTGGACTTCAGGCAACTTGGTGTCATGGCAGCCTCTGCAGGAATGGGCAGAAGCTGGTGCTGTGCTTCTGGTACCTGTGCTTTTGCTTGGGCACCTGTGCTTTTGCTCTTGCCTTCATGTCTCTGTATCTTGCACTTCCCATCAGAAACTGCCTGGAATAGCATCTGCTATGGGTGAATTGTGTCCTCCCTCCCAAAAGATATGTTGAGTCCTAACCCCCAGTACCTCAGAATATAACCTATTTGGAAATAGAGTCTTTGCAGATGTAGTCAAGTTAAGACTAGTTCATTAGGATAGGCCCTAGTCCAATATGACAGGGGAAATTTGGACACAGAGACAGACATAAAGAGAGAACATCATGTGGAGATGAAGGCAAAGATTGGAGTGATGCATCTATAAGCCAAGACATAGCAAAGATTGCCAGCAAACCACCAGAAACTAGGAGAAGGCATGGAACAGATTCTCCCTCACAGCCCTCAGAAGAACCAACCCTGCCAACACCTTTTTTTTTTTTTGCGGTACGCAGGCCTCTCACTGTTGTGGCTGCTCCCGTTGCGGAGCACAGGCTCCAGACACGCAGGCTCAGAGGCCATGGCTCACGGGCCCAGCCGCTTCATGGCATGTGGGATCCTCCCGGACTGGGGCACGAACCCACGTCCCCTGCATCGGCAGGCAGACTCTCAACCACTGCGCCATGAGGGAGCCCCCCTGCCAACACCTTGATTTTGGATTTCTAGCCTCCAGAACTGTGAGATGATACATTTCTGTTATTTTAAGCTACCCAGTTTGTGGCATTTGTTATGACAGCCTTAGGAAACTAATAGAGAACCTATCACCACTCTGTACTCCATAAGTCCTTTCCTGGGACCTGCCTTTCATTCTGAAATCTCCTCCCTAGTTCCTTGCATCTGACACTAAATCCCATGTTTGGCTTTTTCCTTTCAGTGATGGACAACAAGCCAAGCCCACACCAAGATGGTGGCTGTCACTGGGCCAAGGCTGAGTGTGGGCCAGAGGCTGCTGGGGGCCTGGCCTATGGCTCTCCAGACTGGCCCATGCTCCTACTGTCCATATGTGGCCCTTACTTTTGCCTCCTTTGTGATTCCTAAGCCAGTGCAGGTGGTCAAACTTAGATAGGGACTGGTGGTCAGGGCTTCGCTGGTGGCTCAGTGGTTGAGAGTCCGCCTGCCGATGCAGGGGACATGGGTTTACGCCCCAGTCCGGGAAGATCCCACATGCCGCTGAGCGGCTAGGCCCGTGAGCCATGGCCACTGAGCCTGTGCGTCCAGAGCCTGTGCTCCGCAATGGGAGAGGCCACAACAGTGAGAGGCCTGCGTACTGCAAAAAAAAAAAAAAAAAAAAAAAAAGGACTGGTGGTCAAGAGCAAATGCCAGAGGACAGGACACTGAACACTCTTCTGTCCTGTTCTAAGTGTCAGATCTCAGAACCACGTTGCTCCAGCTTCAGGCGTGTGTCACCAAAGGTGCCGGCTCTTGTTCAGATTAGGGAGCATAGCATTACCAAGGAACAGTTTTGTTTTGTTTTGTTTTAATCAAGGTCTAAAAATTGCCCTAGATCACAAATTCATGTAGGGCATAGGAAAATAAGGTTCAGTCTGGGGACAATGTAAAGGCTTTATTTAATAGATCAGTGAACACATGGCTGAGTTGAAGAATAAATCCTGTTTTTCCTGAGCTAATAGGACCAAGAAGAAATGGAGAGACGCTGAAGCCTTCCCAATTCTGAAATACTCCTGCAGCATCACTCTCAAAATTAGTTCAAAATAAGATTTGTAGGGGAGAAAGGTGGGAATGGAGGGATTGCTTTTTTCCCCCCAAAATATATGATCTTTACTGCATTTCCATGACTTTACTACAAACACATGCTTCTTGTAAAAATATCAAACATTACAGAAAAATATAAAGAAGGAAGTAAAAATCATAAAAACCTACCACCTTGGCATTACCACCATTGAGTTTTTGGAGCGCATCCTTTCATACATTTTTCTATGCATCAGCCCCATATTTTGCATACGGTGGATCATAGTAAACATGTTGTTTTTTTATTGTTGATCCCTTTTACATTTTAATTTTTTGATAGTTTCCCACCCTACGTCCCCTCCTTCTCCTATCCCAGTTACTCAGTAGTAACACTTTCCCTCCATACTCATTTAATCATGCACAAAGTCCCTATGTACAGACCATAGAGGAGCTTTCAATAGAATCAGTGCTTAACATTTTTACATTGGAACCACATAATATATACTTCTCTGCATCTTGCTTTCCTCACTTCATGCATCACAGGAATCCTCCAGGCTGTCTGTATAAATTGCTTGCCCTTTCACGACTGCACAGAAGTCCATGATGTGGCTCTACTGCCCTTCTCTCACCCTGTGTGACAGCCTTTCATCGTGTCCCAGGCATTCTCACTGTCCACACTTACATCCACATATCCCTATGTAGTGCTGCTTTGGTTTCCATTGGATAGATTTCCAAGGATGCTATGGCACAAAAGGGTATGCATATTAAAGTTTTAATATATCTTGCTGAATTACTTTCCAAAAAGATTATATCACTTTACACCCCCCACCAGCACTTTGTAAGAGGATCCTTTGCCCCACATCTACCCTAGTCCTACACGCAATCAGTCTTTTTAATTTCTGCCCAAACCACTCTATGTTATGACATATTAAAATCATTCATTTAACCATGAAATTTATTTTCCGGACTCTAGGTGCCATTTATATATTTATTTTTTTTATTATTTTAAAAACAATTAAAATTTTTTTAAATTTATTTTTGGCTGCACCAGGTCTTAGTTGCGGCATGCAGACTCTTAGTTGCAGCATGCATGTGGGATCTAGTTCCCTGACCAGGGATCGAGCCCGGGCCCCCCGCATTGGGAGCACAGAGCCTTACCCACTGGACCACCAAGGAAGTCCCTATATATTTATTTTAAAATACTGGTTACTACTTTTTAAAAAAACAAATGAATAATTATTCAATGCAGAAAAACTAAAGAACATAGAAAAGCGTCAGAAAGGTATATCCCTAAATCCATAATCACCTGTCCACTGTTAGCATTTTGATGTATTTTCTATTTTTCCTTTATGTATATATTCAGATAGATACAGGTAGAGTCTTACAAAGTAGTTGGTTTTTACATATGGTTCTGTTGTCAGGTATTTTCTTCTTTTTCCTGACAGCACTCTTATCACCATCTTTCAATGCTGATAATTCTTTTCCTACTGTATGGTTTTTAACAGATGCAAATTATCCTGTCATATGATTTTTCCTTAACTGATTCCCTACTGGAATTTTTTTTTTTTTTTTTTTGCCACCATAAACAACTCTGGGATGAACATCTTTTTTCCATTATGTCAGTTCACTTGTTTGCTTCTCTCCTAGACGTGGAATTGTTAAGCCTAAGGCAATGCACATGTCAGCGTTTTTGTACGAATTAGTTTCTGAAAGTTCATTTCAAGCCAGAGGCAGATGCTTTGCGAGTGTCTGACCCCAGCTTTTCCCGGCCCTAGCCTTGGACATGGTGTCCATGGGCACATACCCTTCAGTCTTCTGGGTGTTTGGTGCTTTGTGTCTTACAAAGGGCTTTTGTGTCCATGGCCTCAACACTGACCTTGTGAGGTGGCAGAGGGCAGGAACCCATCCCTACGGCATATCAGAAACTTAAGGTCACGGAGGTCAAATGACTTGGGCAATGAGTGTATCAGTCAGCTCAGGCTGCTGTAACAAAGTACCACAGACTGGGTGGCTTAAACAACAGACATTTATTTTCTCACAGTTTTGGAGGCCAGCAGTGCAAGATCAAGGTGTTGGCAGGTTGGACTTCTCTTGGGTCCTCTCCCTTGGTTGTAGGTGGCCGCCTTCTCACTGTGTCTTCATCTTCCTCTATGCGTGGGTATCCCCGGCGTCCAAATTTTCTCTTCATATAAGGACATCAGGCACATTGGACTAGGGCCCACCCTAATGGCCTCATTTTACCTTAATCAGCTCTCTAAAGGCCTTATCTCCAGATACAGTCACATTTTGACGTACTGGGGGTTAGGGCTTTGACATATGAGTTTTGGGGGGCACAATTCAGCTCATAAAAATGAATGAGCTGTCTCTCTCTCTCCTGAGAGCCAGGCCTCTGGCAGAGAGTGGGTAATTGAGTGTAAGTGCAGTGTTCCTTGCAGCCTACACCAGGAACCCTCTAGGAGCTAGCAAGTCACAAACACAGGCTGTGCGTCTGCTAATTTGGTTTGGGAGACGTGACAGATGTCACCAGGGGATTCTCTCGCCAGAGTCCCACTCCTTCGGGAGGGAGGAGGAATTCTCCTCGGATCGTTTTTTACCAGCCTTGGATGCAAGGAATCTTCCAGTTCATAAATTCTGACCAGTTTTCCAGAGTGATTCTAGTAAGTGGACTCTCAAGGTCCTTTTATTACAATTTTTCATTCATTAGCTTTAGGAGAAAGCAACACAGGGGATAAAGTTTTGAATTGAAGATGCGAGCCTAGAGGTTTTTAGAAGTTTGCCTTCGTAATCAGTAGCCGCACGAGCCTCATCTACAAAATGAGGATGGGCCTGTTGTCTGGGCCGTAAACAAAGGCATTATTAACATTCGTAATGAAAATAAAATAAAACAAGAAAGAAGTAGACACAGAATCGGAATCATTGTATCTGTAAAGGAGATAGAGTATGTAAAGATTGAAATAGAAAAAGGTATGACCTTCTAACTTAGCTGTGAGATTCAAATCCATTTTCATTTGCTCTGGGCACTAATTATTTGATTGAAAGACAGACTTCTGACTTAGAAAGAATCTGGACACGGTGCTGACACTGTAGACCCTAATGAGCTAGGCGGCCAGCGATGCTTCCTTGCCGTGGGCGTTAGTTATCTGTCCATTGCCAGTGTTCGTGAGTTGCATTAAATGTTTCTTGGGGAAATCTGGGCCCAAATGGGTATTTGGAAGGGTCTCCCAGTGGGCTGATCACCTCAGGCAAACTAGATCTGGAGTTCAAAACACACGGAAAACCAGCACAAATGAATGGGAAAAAGGAAGCTGGAGACACATTGACCACTGAGATAAGAAAACGTGGTCTTATGCGGGCATTTCCCGGGTGTCGCAGCAGCTTTGTGGCTGGTGAGATTTTAATTAGAATTAAGGGCTCTTGTTTTAGCCTCGGCATCTTAGATTTATACCAATCGATGAACTGAATTCAACTGTGGAGAGTATCACTCGACGACACAGGCTCTTAAGGAGAGCCTGGGCGGCGCTGGGTTGTACCGCAGAGGAACACTGCAGATTTTGGCTTTGCACTTGGCAGGCCTGATTCGGACTTCGGAGGAGAACTTGGAGTTTTCTTATGTTGAGTGGGCCCAGCAAGCCCTCGGAGGTTTCAAAGATGAAACATGAGCCTGTAGTTGGCTGTTTTGCTGACCTAGTCAACCTGCAGGCATCAGAAAGCATCTTTCTTTTTGTCCCCCACTGCCTTACTCAAATTTATATTTAGTGGGTGTATTAGTTTCCTGTGGTTGCTGTAACAACATGCCATGAACTGGGTGGCTTAAAACAATAGCAATTTGTACTCTCACAGTTCTGGAGGCTAGAAGTCTGAAATTAGGGTGTCAGTAGGGCCATGCTCTCTCCAAAGGCTCTAGGGAGGATCATTCCTCTTCTGGTGGCTACTGGTGATCTTGGAGTTCCTTGGCTTGTAGACGCATCACTCCAATCTCTGCCTCTATCATCATGTGACCTTCTTGCCTGTGTCTCTGTGTCCTCATGTGCCTTCTCTCTGTGCGTGTCTGTGTCCAAATTTCCCTCCTCTTATAGGGACAGCAATCACCGGATTTGGGGCTCACTCTAATCCAGTGTGACCTCATCTTAATTTTTCCTCTGCAAAGATCTATTTCCAAATAAGCTCACATTCTGAGGTTCTGGGTGGACATGAACTTTGGGGAAACACTGTTCAACCTGGCACAGGGAGAGATGAAAATCTGGGTAATCCTATGACTTTTCTTATCACCCTCAGGGCAGAAGTGTCCTACAGTCACTTTAAGTCCAAAATAGGGTCTCAGTTCAGAAATTCAAGGTTTCCAGTCCAGTGTATTAGTCCACACATACTTGTTCATTCTGAGCCAAGGCATGTTGACCTGGCTGCAGGTTGACGGCTGGCTGCAGGGGAGGAGGTCTGGACAGCTTCCTCTTCCTCTCTGGCCTCCTTTCCCCTCCGCAGCTGCAGGGCAGGGGTCAGGGTGGAGCTGTGAGTCTGTGGGTGTTGGTGTGGGGCAGGATGGTGGAGGGGGAGGAGGGGGGCAGGAAAGGCAGGTCCTAAGATAGCTCTGCAGTCTGGGGTCTATGAGATTGAACACAGACACTGCCTCTCCTGGGGGCTGACATGGGCGATGTGGAGACACTCCAGGGCAGGGGTCCCTCATCAGCAGCCCCTTTGCTCCTGCAGGAACTCCTTTATTCCTGTGCTCACTGACTCCCTTCTCAGACCCCGGCAACTAAGCAGCCCGCCTCCGTGAGGCCTGTGTGTGCTTCTAGGTGACCCACTGGACTCCAGCAGCTTTCTCACAGTGACTCTTGACCCCTCTGCCTGGACCAACTCTGGGATATGGCTGGTCCCTGCTTGCAAAATGGGCCATGGCGGCATCCCAGTCCCTTCACTGTGCTCCCCCACCAAGCCCTTTGGGAGGCCCAGTCTCTCCAAGCTTGAGTTAGGAGGCAGACCCCCTATTACCCCCTCAGCCCACTTGGGGGAGGTGGGACTTCCAGCTGTCTCCTAAGAAACCCTTTTGCAAATACCTCACCCATCTGATCCTTTTAGGTTCTAGGCTTGATGAGCTGTGAAACCTCTTCTTGACCACCCTGCCCTCAGGGGTGCAGCTCAGAGATGGGAGAGGCCAACCTCCATGGGCTCTATTGGTGGAGGCTGGATGAGGTGATGTGAGACCTCGTGGGGTCACAGGGCAGGGGGGCCTACAGGAGGACTTGGAGACTGGACCGGCCTTGAGGGTCCCATGGGTTTGAGCAAGAGAGCCTGTTGCAGGCATCAGGGCTGCTCTGGCCCTGCCACTAAATGCTGAGCACAATCACTTCAACAACCAGAGCGGCTCCTACTAATTTCCAAATATCCCCTTGGGGGCGGTCCTGAGAAATACTATTTTAAAAGGGCCACTGGGCTGCTGGGTGGCAACTAGACATGGGGATGAGGGTGGAGACAGGGAGGCCAGTGAGATGACAGAGGCCTGGTCCAGGGTGGGAGGTGGGGATGGAGTGGGGAGAGGAGCCTGGAGTCTGGGTTTATTCTAAGGTGGTGCTGACTGGGTTTGCTGGGGGGTTGGACATGGAGTGTGAGAGAAAGGGAAGAACCAAGGATGACTCCAAGGATTTTGGTCTGAGCCACTGGCCGGATGCAGCTGCCATTCACATGGGGAGGACTTGGCCGTGCTAAGTTGAGACGCTGCCCGGACAATCCAGTGGAGGCGTTTAGTAAAAACTGGACGTTAGGGAGTTAAAGGTAGAAATCATGGCTGGAGCGTGGATCTGGCTAAGACCACGGTGGGGGCGGGGGAGTGTGTGTGTGGAGAGTGCCGAGCCTCAGTGCCAGTGAGCCCTTAGTGGGCTGGGGAGGGCCAGCGTGGGAGACAGCAGGTGCCCCCAGCGCATTGCCGAGCCCTGGGAACCAAGTAGAGAGAATATTTCCTGAAGGAATGAGCAGCAGTGTCAGGTGCTACAGAAAAGTCAGGTATCTGAGATGGAAGAGCTGACGTCCGGATGCAGCAACAAGGAAATCACTGGTGGTCTTGACAAGAGAGGGAAACTCTGATTATGCGAGAGAGGAAGGAAAGGATGAAGTAGGGGAGAAGGGAGACACTGTCCCGGCGTGGGGAAGCCCACGTGGTGCCTGGGGGCAGGTGCAGCGTGTGCAGGGGGGCGATCACGGAGCTTCTCAGGGAGGAAGCAGCTCCGTCAGCTGAGATGAGGGTGGGAGAGGCCGTAGGGAGTTGAGGAGGGGGGAGGGCTGACACCCATGACCAGGGGGACGCAGCAGCCCAGGGTTGGGTACTCCTAGGCGCGCAGGCGCGGGAGGAGAGGTTGATTTAACCTGGGCTGAAGTTTCTCAAAGTCAGAAGCAAGAGCCGGACAGGAGGCTGGGTTGGGGGGAGGGCGGAGGGTGGGAAGATGAGCACATGTGCAGGGGGATGGCTGGGGCGAACTGAGGTGGGTACCAGTGAAAGGAAGGGCGGGGTGAGGGGCTGCAGAATTGTTGGGGCTTCGGTCCTAGGAGAAGAGAGCTGGTGGCGAGAGGGTGGGGGGTGAGGAACGGAGATGGCGGAGGGCTGCTGTTATCAGTAATGACACGGTCAAGGACACAGCTCTGGGAGGAGGCTGGAGGACACCACTTCCATCTTAGAGATGGAGACACCAACTACTTTTTTTGACCCACTGAAAGGGAAAGGAGCGAGGGTGAGACTGACAACGGGATCTCATTCTGTTCGAGGGGCAGTGAGAGGCCCTCCCTAGCCCCACCCACAAGTTCCATCCGGGCTTGGCTGCCACTGGCCGCTTGATCATGATTGTGGACCAGTCAATTCACCTCTCTGAGCCTCAGTGTCCTTATCTGTAGAATGCGGATAATCACCAGACGGATTTAAGGATGAAGTGAGTTAAGGCCCGGGAGGCACCCAGAACAGTGCCGGCCACACAGCTCAGGCTCCAGACGGTTTATTGTTGTAATTTGTCCTGAGAGGCACTTTTCCCGGCCCCTTTGTAGGATTTTTATTCCCAAGACCCCTTTCCCTGTTGCCCTGTCACGCTGTCCCTCTTACTGTTCTGACAGCAATTCCATAAATCCAGCTTAGGGTTCTCTCTCCCTCGTCAAAGACCCCACTCAGAGAAGTTGCTGGAATTTCTCTGCCCCTCTTCTCACTGCCTTCGTCGGCCTCCCTGCAGGACCACTGCCCCATCCTGTAGCTAGAGATGACCCTCTGGAGGCCTCTCACATGGACTGGCGCCTGCAGGACCTCCTTCCTCTCTGCTTTCTTGTGAGGAGTCATTGTGGAGAATTTTGGTGAAGAAAACACAGGAGAACGGTGGGACCTGACTCGGTGGGCGTGGCCCGGGGAGGAGCTTCCCGTGATCCGGCCCAGTCTCCACGGGGGGCCTCCTTATGGTCCCCTGGGGCTCATCACAGGAAGCTGTGCTAAGGGATCAGCCTGGAGGGAAGGGGCCCACCGCCCCCTGAAAACACTGCGGGGGGCACCCTCGGGTAAAGCGATCCAGTGGTGCTGGCCCAGGAGCTGGTAACTCCAAGATGAGTAAGTCGTGGTCCCCTTCACGGGACAAGGAGTCAGAGGGGTGTGGGGCATAAACCCATAAACGGAGAATCACAACAGAGTGGGGTAGGAGCTGTCATAGGCACACGCAGAAGGCGAGGGCCTTCTCGGTGGGCTCCATCAGTGCGGGGGCACTGGCAGGTCACAGGGCAGGGGGACAGTATGGGGTGGGGAGGTGTCTGTTCTCCCGGCCAAGCTCCTTCAGCTTGGAGGGCCTGGCGCCTGTAGGCAAAGCTTCTCCTACAGCTCTGGGCCTGACTAGTCTGCTAACCACTCCCCAGCAGCACCCCCCCACTCCCTGTTCAGGTTCAGATCCTGATACAGTTAACAGACCTGTCCTACCCAGGAGTGGGGAGGGGAGGTGGGGAAGGGGTGCTCACCAGACCAGATACTTATCTCCCGCTGGAGACCCAGAACCTGCCCCTGCTCCATCAGTGGTGGAGTCTGCTGGCCACCCTGGGAAATGGACAAAGGTTGCTGGCCAGGGCAGCAAGGACCACCAGGATGGTAGGGTTTGGGCAGGAGAAGGGCCTGGGGGATTAAGGCTTTGAAGCGGGGCCCCATACTTAGAAGGGCCCCGGCTTGGTCTAATGTTCTTTGAAATTCTTAATAATTTGCAACTGGGGCCCTTCATTTTCATTTTACCAGGATGCCACAAATTAGGTAGCTGGTACTGCTTTGAGGAATTAGCTGAGGACGGTGTCGGGAGCTGTTTAGAGGCAGCTCTGGGCAGGGGGTGGGTATGTGGGGAATGGGGGCTTAGCTGGTATGTTCTCTGCTCTGGATAAGGGAGCAATGGCCCCCATGTGATTGGGGACCAATGTCTCTGGTCTATCTCTTGAACATGGATGACCACAGGCCCCAGAGGTGAACTTTGATCTCTTTTTATTGCTTTTCTCATTAGAGAGAAAATCGAAGAGGGAAGACCTAGGATTGAAGATGACCCAAATGATCCTCAGGCTGTCAGGAAGGGGAGATTCCCCCTCTCCCCAACCCTCTTGGGTTCTCTTGACTGGTCTGATAATTAAATTGACGCAAGACAGATCAATAGGGGAAAAAAACCCAATTTAATTCTTACTTACAAAGGTCTCATAGAAATGGGACCCCTGAAATGACCAAAGCAGGCTGTTTCTATATCATTTTCAGACAAAGAATTATTTGTGAAGATTTAACAAAACAAAGAGGCTCGTGCCTGGGGGTAGCAGGCTAATGAAGTAACAAAGTTAGTCTGTACAGCTTTCTTAGCTTGAGCCCTAACTCTGGTGATAAAGAGGCTTTCTATCCTCCTGGTACAGGGAGGCTACCTTCACATGGAAGATTTATTTCTTGCTTTCAGGGGGAAAGTGGCAGGGTGGGGGTCAGAGTGGTTTTTTATATCAATTTTCCCCACTGGCTGTTTCTCAAGTAACTTTAATTCAAAAGAATCAATAAGCCATTGTGGCATATCTTGGGGCAGCCTGCTCTAAGCCCCAAGACAAAAGAAAAATCAAGCCCTTGGTGTTCCATCATGGCTTTGCCAAGGTTCATGTGAGCCTGGGGAAGGCTTGCTGCTGCGTGAGCCCCGTAAGAAGCCGTCACCGAGGGTCCCAGCCCAGGCAAACCCGCCTCCCCATCCAAAGCTGCAAAATGCTCAGTGCTCCAAATAGGTGACAGCCGATGGAGGCGAGGGGCGCCCAAGTGCAGCCACAGCTGAGCCTCATTATTCGCGGATTCCGTATTTGTAAATCCACCTACTTGCTAAGATTTATTTGTAACTCCAAATCAATACCTGCTGCACTTTCCCAGTCATTTGTGGATACGCGCAGAGCAGCAAGAACTTCTGAGCTGCCTGAAGTGCATATTCCCAGCTGAGGCGCAACAGGGTGACCTCTGACTTCTGGCTTCAGCCCTCATGCTGTAAACAGGTGTCCTTTTCAACGTCTATGTACTGTCACGTTTTTTGCACCTTTGTGCTTTCTCTTGGTGATTTTATTGTTTAAAATGGCCCCGAGAGTAGCGCTGAAATGCTGTCTACTGCTTCCAAGCACGAAAAGACTAGGATGTGACTTAGGGAGAAAACATTTGTGTTAGGGAACCTTCAAGCATTTGCTGTGGGCTGTGAGTTCAATATTAATGAGTCAACAAAGTATATTAAATAAGGTGTTTTTGAACAGAAACACGCATAAAGCAAGGTTATGTAGTGATGGGTTGACAAAATGTCAGGACCAGAGGCTCACAGGACTTCCTAACCGTGCATTTTCCCTACAGGCAATGGTCATGTTTTGATAATTCAGTGTTTGTGGTGATTTTATAGAACATAACTACCTTGAATAATGAGAATCAACTGTAATCTGAGATTCCTAAGAGATTTGGGAATGTGTTTAAGGTTTCTTTGCCTTGTGGAAAATAGATATAAGCTCCATTTTGTGTGTGTGTGTGTGTGTGTGTGTGTGTGTGTGTTTTGTTCCCCGACCAGGGATGGGACCCGCACCCCCTGCATTGGAAGCATGGAGTCTTAACCACTGGACCACCAGGGAAGTCCCTAAGCTCCATTTTATAGATGAGGCCACAGGCTCAGAGATATTTAGCAGGTTACCCAGGGCCACATGGCTGGTTATAGGCTGAGCTGAGACTTGAACCCAGATCTTTCTGATTCTAAATCCTGTGCCACCCTTTTCAAATGTTCCCACAGCCGCATCCTCAACACAGAAGAGTAATGTGCATTTCCCGGAACACGGAGAAGGAGCTGGAAATGACCCTCCCAAGTGTAAAATTACTTGAAGCTCTCCTGTTTTACTGGAAAAAATTCTTATGCATTGTTCCTGCTGCTCCAGAAACCCTCTGCTTTTGCTTTACAATAAAAATGTAAAATGACTACTTGAATGGTTTCATCCCAGCGAACTAGGCACACTCATCGGGGCGTCAGACACTTTCCTCCAGGGCAGGGGCTTGATGAGTATTCTCACCCCTGGGTCCCCCACGCCCAGCGAGTAGAGGATGAAGGAACAAAGACAGAGAATGACTCACTGCCAGATGCCAAGGTGGGGCAGGGAGGGGACCTGCAGTGTTGGAAACTCACTTCGCCTTGGGGGAGTGCTCAGGAAAAGCCCAGCTTTGGCCACTTTCCTAGAATCCCTCAGTCTTGGTCTCCTGGACACTCGCGCCTCTGCCATGACTGACCACTTGGGGGCGCTCCACACAAGAAAGAGCCACGTTCCCGTTGGGTTTGTTTCCAGGGAGGTCTGCACCCTCCTCTGTGGTCAACCATGGTTGCCATGGATACTCGTGGCCACCAGCCAGAGTAGGGTCTCAGGGCTGAAGGGCTTTGCAGGTTTTAGGACTTCAGTTCAGCTTCAGCCATTTAGGAGATTTCCGTTAATAAACATAGCCCCGGAAGGAACCACCGGATGTCAAGGGGAAGAACTGAGGGAGCTCTTTCCCTGCACGACCTCAGCGAGATGGCCCGACAATCTCCTGGTGTCCATTGGGGTTGGCTGCCCTTACTCGGGAGTTCCACGGATGCACCCCAGGGTTTCTCCCAAGCTGTAGGGGCCAAATCCCTATTCTCAGTGACTCAGAGTGAGCCTGTGGCCCTTCAGGTTTTAGGGTCACGGAGAAGTCTCCTCTGTCCCTCATCCTTTCCTCTCACCTCAGCTTGGCACTTTGATGCTGGGGTCTTCCTTTGCCCTCACACTGACCATTATTGGATACTGGGGCATCTGATAAACACATCCAGAGACCCGTGTGTTTTCAAAAATGATGGTTACGTTTCTGCTTAATGACCAAGGCCTATGATGGGTGTTGCATTCTTTGATCATTTCCTGGAAACTACACGCACACACACACACACACACACACTATTGCCCATATGCATGAACATATACACACTCTCACACTCATGTTGTTCAAATACACGGGGCCTCAGTTCCTGTAATTCCTCTGACTGGTCTGTTCTGTTTTCTAAAACCATCTATATTCTGATTGGTAACAGCTGTGTAGTAATTTGTGTAAATTTAGTAATTTGTGGCTCTGAGGGAATCCTGCGAGGGATCTTATTGAAAAATAGATGTTCAGGATCTCGCCTGAGTCCTGCCGAATCCGATTCTCTGTGTGTCTTTCTGGAGAAGGGCTGTCAGTGCCCCCAGCATCCCCTCTCCGCCACCATCCGTGTGCTCTGACTTGCTTGGGCCACTCTGCACCCTTGTGTGTCCCTATCCACCCCCTCCTGCATCCACCATCCACCCTGCAGCCACAGCCATTTTTAAGGAAATAACTTCTGATCACATTGCCTTGTTCAGTGGCTTCTCTGTGTCCCAAGGATGGAAGCAAATATCTGGACCGTCCTCAAGCCCTGCACCAAGTGGCCTGCCCACCCCTCCCTCCATCAACGGCACTTTTCACTTTCTACCTTTGTTAATTTCCTCTCTCGGTTTCTTTTCTTTTCTTTTTTTTTTTTTGACTGCTGCATGGCTTGCGGGATCTTAGTTCCATGACCAAGGATTGAACCCAGGACCCCAGCAGTTAAAGCCCAGAATCCTAACCACTGGACTGCCAGGGAACTCCTTCTCTTTTGGTTTCTTTTCAGTAATTTTGTTTTCCTTTCCTAATTTATCATGATGAATATAAGATATTAATTCTTTTACTTTCATCTTTCTACATTTTTTATTTTTTAAAATTATTTATTTATTTAATTTATTTTTGGCTGTACTGGCTCTTCATTGCTGCACGTGGGCTTTCTCTAGTTGCGGCGAGTGGGGGCTATTCTTCATTGTGGTGCGTGGGGTTCTTATTGCAGAGGCTTCTCTTGTTGCGGAGCGCGGCCTTCAGTAGTTGTGGCTCACGGGCTCTAGAGCGCAGCCTCAGTAGTTGTGGTGTATGGGCTTAGTTGCTCTGAGGCATGTGGGATCTTCCCGGAGCAGGGCTCGAATTCATGTCCCCTGCACTGTGCCACCAGGGAAGCCCCACCTTTCTACTTTAATAGCAAAAGCATTTAAAGTAATAAACTTTCCTCCGAGTGTCATTTTTTTGAGGATTCATATAGATTTTGGAATGAAAAGTCCTCTTTTTCTTTGTTTTCATGATCGCATGTCACTGTTTTTTAATTTTTTTTTTTGAGCTAAGTGTAAGCTAGGAACCTGTCTCAGTTTCAAAGTCGTGAACATTTTGGTTCATCTCTGTATTAATTTTTCCTAATTGTTTTGGATCATGTTTAGAAGATGTGGTCTTAAAGCCTCTAGCTTAAAAATATTCTCAAGGCTTTCTTGATGGACAAAAACAGAAACATTTCTATGGATGTGTTCTGTCACCATTCAGGTGACATAAAGTTCTAGATATATTTCTACTAAATGAAGATTTTTATTGAATTTATTGTATATAATGAAGTTTCCCACTATACTTGCATATATGTGTATATATGTGTATGTATATATACTAATGTATGGGCCTGTATATGTGTACATACATATATATCTCTCTCAAGGTCTCCTACAATTTCTAATAGTTTTTGCTTATATTTAGCTGCTATGCTGTTTTCTTTCATTTTGGGCCACAATGTGTGGCTTCCTTCCAGGGATATAAGTTCCCCGACCAGGGATGGAATCCAGGCCACAGCAGTGAAAACGCCAAGTCCTAACCACTGGACTGCCGGGAAATTCCCTATGCTGTTTTCTGACACAGGTTTACAATGATTTCATTGTCTTCATAAATGTAACTTTTATCATTACATAATGTCCCTTGTTTTCTACTTAGTGTTTATAACCTCAATCCCACCTTCTCTCATTTAATAGCACCATTTGTTTTTGCTTTCTGTTTCCATCTGCTTGGATTTATCGTGAGCATCTTATTTGGGGTTTTCTGTGTTCTTACTTTCCCCCTCCTCCTCTTTCTTCCCTTCTTTTGGATTAATTTTTGCCTTCCCCCCTTTTCTCATTATTTGTTTATTCTTTTTGTGGTAACCCTAGACTTTTCACATGTATTCTTATAACAGAATCTAAATTTAATAATCATCCCACTGTCCTGAATAATAAAGGACCTTAGAATGCTTTAATTCCTAACATAACCCATCCAACTTATGCACTATTATTATCTGGTCTTTTAACCTCTAAAATTAGACACTATTATTATTGTTTCATAGTCAATATTTGGATTTGCCCACATAATTACCAATTTCTTTGCTCATCATTCCTTCTTATTTGTTAATGCTAAAGATAATTTTAATTTTGAAATGATTTTGTACTTACAGAAAATTATAAGAATAGTACAAATAGCTTTTTCCCCCCGCTGAACCATTCAAGAATACATTGCCATTCTGATGCCCCATGATCTCAGATAGTTTATAGTGTATTATCTACAAACAAGGACATTCTCCTGCATAACCACAAGGCACCATCAGAATCAGGTTGTTAAAACTCACATGTTGGGCTTCCCTGGTGGCACAGTGGTTGGGAGTCCGCCTGCCGATGCAGGGGACACGGGTTCGTGCCCCGGTCCGGGAGGATCCCACATGCCGTGGAGCGGCTGGGCCCGTGAGCCATGGCCGCTGGACCTGCACGTCCGGAGCCTGTGCTCCGCAACGGGAGAGGCCACAACAGTGAGAGGCCCGCGTACCGCAAAAAACAAAACAAAACAAAAACTCAAATGTTATTGCCATCTAATCAACAGAACCCCCCTTTCAAGCTTTGGCAATTTCCCAGTAACGTCCTTTACAGCCATAGGATCCAGTCCAGGATCACAAGTTGTATTTAGTTGTCTGGTCTGTTAAGTCTCCTTCAGTCTGTGATAGTTTCTCAGTCTTTCCTTGATGTCCATAACCTTGACCCTTTCCAAGAGTAGAGGTCAGCTATTTTGTAGAATGTCCCTCCAGTCGGGTTTGTTTAATGTTTCCTTTTGATTAGACTCAGGTTATACATTTTTGGCTGGAATATCACAGACCCTGTGTTATGTTTTCCTCTTTGTATCTGATCAGAGAGAAGACAACTTGAATTTGTCCCATGACTGGTGATGTGACATTGTGACTTTGATCACTTGACTAACGTGATATCTGCCAGGCGTCTCCACTGTAGAGGTACTCATTTTCCCCTTTGTAATTATGTGCTTTGTGGGGAAGAACTCTGAGGCTCTGTAAGTATCCCTGCCTCTTCAAATTTTACCCACCAGTTTTAGCATCTATTGATACTTCTAGGTTAAATGATTAATAACTATGATGGTTGTCAAACGATAATTTTTCTAATCCCATCATTCCTTCTACATTTATTAGTTGGCTTTATTTATTTATTTATTTGGCTGTACTGGGTCTTAGTTGCGGCATGCATGTGGGATCTAGATCCTCGACCAGGGATCAAATCTGGGACCCCTGCACTGAGAGCGTGAAGTCTTAGCCACTGGACCACCAGGGAAGTCCCTATTAGTTGGCATTTTAGTGTAAATAGTTTTTTTCCTCCTCATTTATTTATTCATTCATTTTTAGCTGTATGTTTTTCTGTTTCATTCCATAGGTTCTAAACTGTTATTTTCATTATTTATTTTGATGTTCAGTTATCTCAGAGCTGGTGGGAGCCCCTCAGAGCTGGCTCCCCTGTCCTTTTGATTTATCCCCATCAATTTCTGAGCACATCCTTATTTTCTGGCACAAAAGATGTTATAGGCTTGGGCTTCCCTGGTGGCGCAGTGGTTGAGAGTCCGCCTGCCGTTGCAGGGGACACGGGTTCGTGCCCCGGTCTGGGAGGATCCCACATGCCGCGGAGTGGCTGGGCCCGTGAGCCATGGCCGCTGAGCCTGCACGTCCGGCCTGCGTACCGCAAAAAAGAAGAAGAAGAAAAAAAAAGATGTTTATAGGCTCATCTTGTACTTTTCATGCCTCTGTCTTGAAATTGGCCATTTCCCCAAGAAGGCCTGGTTCCTGTTAGGGGAGCAACTGAGCTCTGCGTGTTGAGCAGGCTGATCGCTATTGCTTCGAGGCCTTGTCAGTGGATAAAGCTAGGCAAGATATGCATGTATACACACATTTATATCTACACCCATTTCTGTATCTGTCCATAAGTATTGAAAACCATGATTTCACCTCTCCTATGATAATCTAACACACAGGGTTCCTGCCAGGTTTCTCCTTATTTGTAACCCCTTGTCTGACAGTGAGAAACCAGGCTTCCATTCTTCTCCATGTTTTGCTTAGGTGATCGATCTCTTCTCAGTAACCCATCTACCACTGTGTTGCCACCCCCCCCCGAGGCTGGCACTGTGGCCCTGGCAGCGACACATGCTGACGGACGCAGGCGTGCTGTACTGGTGATGCAAGTATAAAAAGTGCTGTTACTGTCGCTGCCGACACGGGCTCCCAAACTGGTGACCAACTCTCCGTAAAACTGGAACACGACAAAGTACAATTTTCCAGCATTTCACATGAGAGTTGCAGTCCTGAAAAATCAAGTGTTTAGTAAAAAAAACCAAAAAACCATATAAAATGATGCTGGGTTTCAGGTGCTAAATAATTATAAACAGGGTCTTGTAATAAAAATTAATTTTGAAACTATAATTCTGTAACATTTAAAAACCACGGTACATTTATAATGATTTTAAATGATTGAAAATCCAATCCAGGGACATTTGGAAGTCTTGCAGGATGGGGTGGAGGATATTCTTGCCCATCTCAGAACCCCACCCAGTCACTGTGACACATACAAAGTGCCTCCCTGAGCTCTCTGCCCCCCATGTTTCTGGTTCTGCCCATCAAGAACTGGGTTTAGAGCACAAGCTGGGCCGACACTGTGAGTGGTACCAGCTTTTCCGACTGCCTGTGGGTCTTGCCACCTCTGTGGGGCTTTTATAAGGCTGTGGCTTGTGTTGTGGAGCAAAGTGGGTCACGGTCTTGGAAAGAACAGTGCTTGTTGGGCTTCTCTTCAAACGGGCACTTGGGATGGCTTTGGCACGTCTGGTGATGTGGGAACCTCAGCCTCTGTGTTACCAAGCCCAAGCTTGTACTTCTCGCTGCATGATAGGCCAATAAATTGAGAGACGAGTTGCTGGGGCAAGGAATAGGGACTTTATTTGGAAAGCCAGCAGACCGAGAAGATGGTGGACTACTGTCCCAAAGAACCATCTTCCCCATGTTAGAATTCAGGCTTCTTTTATACTAAAAGGGGCAGGGGTAAAGTCCTGGTTCCAGCCAGAGTCCATAGGGGATGTGTTAATTTCTTCCTTCCTGCAGCCACTCACAGGTGGGCCTGGTCAGGATGTTTCCTATGAACTAAACAAAGGTATTTTAGCTTAACGCTGGTTACCTGGGAGGCAGGGATCTCAGAGATGGGCCATTATGTATAATTTAAGATTATAGGCAACATCCCTTTAGTGATAAACTTGTAATAGAATACACAGTTTCTTCCCTATTACCCCAGCTCACTAGAGAATGATGTGGAACAGAGAAAGGCTGGGAAGGGCTTGATTAAAGGCGGGAAGAGGCACTTCCTCACCTTCCCCAGTGAGAGAAGATGCCCATGACCATTCATTCATAAAACACCTCCAGAGCTGTGCCTGCCATGGACCAGAGTGTGCGGTGGGGCAGATGTCAGAGTCCTGCCCCCCTAGAGTGGGCAGCCTGGGTATGTGTGGGGTGTGGAGACAGACAATAAACAAGAAAACAAGTAAACATATGCATATCAACCATCATGGTGCTACTGGAAAAGCTTTATCAAAAGTCCATGTTCTTGTTCAACTTGTCCAAAAAGAATTTGTGTGAGAAACACAAAGGGAAAAAAAAAAACACTGAGGCCGAGGAACAAAGAGAACAAAGAAGCCGTTTATTGAGGCAAAAGGCCACACTCAGAGAAGACTGTGGGCGTCCTCATGAGCGAGAGGCACCCTGCACGTTTTTCATCTTATCTTTAGCCCTTTGAACTTGGGGTCTTTTTGATTAGGGGTGGAATATTCATTGTGCAGAGGGTTGAGGTGTGGCCTAGATTGCACCAGGTGGCATCAGCCCCAGGTCTTGCACATCTGTCTCCTGTAGCCTCCTTACTTGTGCTTTAAGAGCTGTTTTCCCTTACTAGTTGAGTGCCACACGTGGAAGGTCATACAGGGTCATCAGCAACCTGTGCATTTCTATTCTGCATGCTCCACGGTTTCCACGTCAGAGTTTCTTGTTCAGAAACTATAAAGTTTCTGTTTTAGATGCCATTTCTCCACATGTCATGGCCTTATTAAGTGCAAAACAAGGATGTGGCCCTGCCTTCTGCCTAATGCCTATACATGAGGAGACTGTCCTTGGGCTCAGCCCCGCCCCTCCTGCCTCAACGTGAAAGAACAAGTGCAGGCCCTGAGAGAATAAAACAGAAGGATTCAGGGGCCATTTAGAGCTGAGGAGGGAAGGATGGGGAGGTGCCTGCATGAAGGTCTATTCTCTCCTCAGGGTTATTTCTCAGGGGTGGGCAGGGCCAAGGGCGTTGAGGGGCCCAAGCCACCCTTGTCCCTGAGGCTGCGGGTCTCCTGCCAACACTGGCAGTGACGTAATATTCAGTAGGAGCCTAAAGGTACTAAAAGTCTTTGCACAAAGAGGAAAGTGTTGGGAGTATAATGGGAATAGGGTGCGGATCTGGGCTGCAGAGGCTCAGAATGCAGAGGATGGGAAGTGCAGGTTGGTTAATAAGCAAAGGTATTTTGAAATTCCAGCAAAATACAGCATTCTTGGAGAGAAATCCCCTTAGGTTCTCCCCTTTGGTGACAAACCATCATGGAGATGCACCAGAGAAGACAGGAACAATTTAAACAACTTCCCAACTTTTTGTTTTTTTAACTTATTTTTGGCTGCGTTGGGTCTTTGTTGCTGTACGTGGGCTTTCTCTAGTTGCGGCGAGCAGGGTTGGTTGCGGTGCGCAGGCTTCTCATTGCGGTGGCTTCTCTTGCTGCAGAGCACAGGCTCTAAGTGCGCAGGCTTCAGTAGTTGTGGCACGCGGGCTCAGTAGTTGTGGCTCGGGGGCTCTAGAGCGCAGGCTCAGTAGTTGTGGCGCACGGGCTTAGTTGCTCCACAGCATTTGGGATCTTCCCAGCCCAGGTCTCAAACCCATATCCCCTGCGTTGGCAGGTGGATTCTTAACCACTGCGCCACCAGGGAAGCCCCAACTTCCCAACTTTTAACTCAGACCCAAATTCAGTGACCTCATTCAAATATAGGCCAAATCCCATCATATCTGACCTCCCTCCCAGCCCTCCGCCATCCCTAACCCCCTCCCCTGCTACCGTGCCACCCATCCCTCCCCCCATCACCTCCCCCCCAGCAGTCAAGGGATAAATCACAAAATGGTGTGGGGAGGAGGGGGGGTCAGCCTCTGATTGGTGGACTTGGGTCATGTGGTCCTTGACGGCTGATCCCATAGACTGAGGATCCAAAATGGCGCGCAGAGCCTGCCTGTGGGTTGGGGGAGGGAAGCAGGAGCCTGAGGGACCAAGAAGCTGCACCACATTGTCTTAACGCCTCAAGTGTCCCAGACGGTAGATTCTTGAGAGGGCTAAAGGGAAGACGTCTAAGGACGGTGTAAACTTTGCTCCTTCCTTCCCCACAACTCTAGAGCTTTCTTTATTGTAAAAAAATTTCCTTTTCCAAGCTTTCAAAACTTTTTAAATGTATGATTTTAAAAACAGGTTTTAAAATGCCCATTAATGAAATTGCAAAATATACAAAAAGGAAAAACATTAATTATGCATTTGTTTCCGTTTTATCATGTGTTTTTAGAGTGGAGTATAGACTCTGTAATCGTATCTCCTACCACTCCCCACGACTTCATCCCTTCCTCCCTGTCTCCTTGCTCTTCAACAGCACCATCTCCTACCCCGAGACCTCTGCACTGCTCTTCCCTCTGCCTCGAATGCATTTCCCAGACATCTGTGTGCCTTCCTCCCTCATCTCTAAGTCTTGGCTCACACACCACCTTTGTGCTGATGCCTGCCTTGACCACCGTACTTAAAATTGCATTCTGACCACCCTAATCCCCACTGCAGCACTCTGCTTTGTCTTTCTTCTGTAGTGCCCCTCATCCTCAGCATACTAGCTCATTTATTTATTGTAATTATTGTTTACTGTCTGTCTCCCCCTGCTAGACTGTAAGCTCCAAGAGGGCAGGGATCTTTACTGTTTTCTTCACGGGTGCATCCCCAGCATCTAAAACAGTGCCTGTCACATAACAGGCGCCTAATAGATTTTTGCTTGATGAATTAATGAAAACTGGCTTATATTTATTGAGTACTTACTCTAAGCCAGGCACTGTGCCAAGTACTTTACATCCTTCCAACACCTCTTGAAGAAAGTTTTTTTTTTGTTTTTTTTTTTTTGCGGTACCCGGGCCTCTCACTGTTGTGGCCTCTCCCGTTGTGGAGCACAGGCTCCAGACGCGCAGGCTCAGTGGCCATGGCTCACGGGCCCAGCTGCTCCGCGGCATGTGGGATCTTCCCGGACCGGGGCACGAATCCGTGTCCCCTGCATCGGCAGGTGGACTCTCAACCACTGCGCCACCAGGGAAGCCCTTGAAGAAAGTTTTAATAAATCCATTTTACAAACAAGCAACCCTAGGCACAGAGAGGGTAAGCAAGTTGCCTGAGAACACACAGCTAGTAAATGGCAGTGCCAGGGCAATTCATCCCTGCCCTGGCTGGTGTGAGTGTGTGTGTGTGTGTGTGCGCGCGCACGCATATGTGTGTGTGTGCGTGTGTGTGTGAGAGAGAGAGAGAGAGAGAGGGGGGGGGAGAGGGCACAGTACCAGAGGAGCCCAAACAGACCATCCTGGCTGATCTGAGAGGAGAGTGATGGCTTTCCTCAGGCAGTGACATGATTTGGGTAGAGAATGTTGGGGGGAGGAGACGAGAGAACTCAGGAAGAGCAGCTAGGAGGCTGCTGTACTTGTTTAGCTGAGAGGTGATGGTTCCCTGCATTAGGGGGTGGCCAGGGAGATGGGGAGAAGTGGTAGAGGTGGACCACAGGATTTGGTAATAGGCTGAATGAGGGGTGTTTAGATCGGGTTCTCGCAGATCGTGAGATGGGGCTCACGTGCAAAAGACTGACTGAGGAAGTGCTACCAGGAGAAGCTACAGGGAGAGCGGGGAAAGCAGGATAAGGAAGATGAAGCCAATAGAGGTGCAATCACAGGGATACTCAGTTACAAGTGGCTCCAGGAGCTGGAGAAAATGGCAGACCCCGCCCAGGAAGGAAGCCCGCAGTGGCTGGGGGAGGGGCACACAACCAGGAAAGAGGGTCTGAGGGGATCAGGTGAGCAAGGACAGCGTTCGCTGCAAGGGGGGAGAGGAAAAGGTGGACTCGAGGGTGGCACCCAGGTTACCTGCATCCAGGTGATGCTGCTGCCGTTACTGAGATGGAGGAAGACCCGGGGAGGATAGAGGATGGGACCTGTTAAGTTTGAGTGGCCCATTATACAGCCCAGTGCCAACGTCAAGTAGATAGTTGGTGTGAGTTTGGCGCCTGGGTTGGAGATACACATCTGGGAGCCATAGGGCATGGCTGATGTCTGAAGCCATGGGACCATCCGGAGGTGACTGGTCAGATAAATGACAGTGCATCTTTTACTTAAGGACCCCACCTACCTCTCCGCCCTTCCCCTCGTTCTGGTCTGGCCACACCCCTTCTCCCAGAATGCCCCACACTCCATCCTGCCACAGGGCATTGGCATATGCTGCTCCTTTTGCTGGGATCCTCTTGCCTGCCCCCCTCACTTATTTGATTTCTACTCATGCTGAAACCCTTGGCTCCGGCATGGCTTCCTTGGGGGGCTGTCTCTGACCTCTGCGGCCACATCAAAGCCCCCTGTATACCCTGTCCTGTGAACTTGTACCCTCTTTGGGAACAGCGGCCACAGTTGTCAGTTTACACCTGTTTTTGTGATTTGGTGGGTTTTGTCTGCCATTGGCCCCTCCGCCCTTTTCTTCTGTGCCTGATGGGGAAACGAGATCCCACAGCCCCGCTCTCACGGTGCTGTTCCTGTCACAGAAGCTTGTGCATTGGTCCCCAAAGCTCCCCAGTGAAGCCCAGGGGCCTCAGCCAGGGATTGGGCCCCCTGCTCCCAGCCTGCCATTTGTCCAGCTTCATCCCTCGCTGAGATATTCTCTGCCCTGAGCAGGCTGCATGCCTTTCTGCCCAGATGCTGTGTGACCCAGTTAGTGGGCCTCCCTGTCCCCATTGCTGAGTGCTGGCGCCAGCATGCATCTTGGGAGCCCTTCCAAGTGCTTCCCCCTTGCCGGTCTCCACAGCCCTCCCGCCTGGAAGTTACCGCATTTCTCCTCTATATTCACTCTGTGCTCTATGTACAGGCTCCACAAGCCCTTAGCCCATCCAGCCCTTCTGGAATACTTCTTGGCAGATCTACCCTGTGTCCTTTGTCTTCTGAGGGCAGCAGCCAGGCCTGATCCAGCTCACTCTCCCCTGGAACAGAGCCCAGCTCTGACATGCGCTGGCAGGGGTGGGAGGAATGGACTCAAGCTTCAATGTGTGCACATCCCTGGAGCTCAAAATGTGACAGCATGTCCTTACCTGGTGTCCAGAAGATCTCCTTGCTGAGGAAAAGAGATAAAATCTCAGCCAGGATCCTGGATCAGATGGGTCACCCTGACCTTTAGGAATAAGCCCTGCAAATCACTGTGTTGTTATTTTGTTTTGTTTTATCGAGGGTAGTCTGAAAATTTTAGGAATCTGAGAAAATATCCCAGTTACGTGTAAAAGAGTCAGCTGAGAATAACTGAAAGAATCACGTACATTAATGTATGTAAAAGAGGTCTTTTGACATTGCGGGGTTTTTTTAATTGGGTAAAATACACTGAACATTAAATTTACTATTTTAACCATTCAGGGGCATTAAGTACATTCATGTAGTGGTGCAACCCTCACCACCATCCACCTCCAGAACTTTCTCATCTTCCCCAACAGAAACTCTGTACCTGTTAAACAATGGCTCCCCATTCTCCTCTTCCCCAGCCCCTGATATCCACCATTCTACTTCCTGCTTCTGTGAATTTGACTCTAGGGACCTCATATGAGTGGAATCATACAGTATTTGTCCTTTTGTGACTGGCTTATCACTTGGCATAATGCTTTCAAGGTCCATCAATGTTGTAGCATGTGTCAGCGTTTCCTTCCTTTTTAAGGCTGAATGACAGTCCGTTGTATGTTTACACCACTGCATTGGCTATCTTTTCATATCTTCTGTATTCTTTTTTTTTTTTTTTTTTTTTTTTTTTGCGGTACCCGGGCCTCTCACTGTTGTGGCCTCTCCCGTTGTGGAGCACAGGCTCCGGACGCGCAGGCCCAGCGGCCATGGCTCACGGGCCCAGCCGCTCCACGGCATGTGGGATCTTCCTGGACCGGGGCACAAACCCGTGTCCCCTGCATCGGCAGGCGGACTCTCAACCACTGCGCCACCAGGGAAGCCCTGTTGTCATTTTTTTAATGAAATATTTCAAGCATGCAAAAAGAAGTAGCAAGAATAATATAATGAACATCCATGGACAGCCACCTAACTAAAGACACCCCACGCTGCCACATGACGTGTGTCCCTACCTGCCATCTCTCTCCTTATGGACGGTTCTCTCTCCTCCATTAGTATTGTCCATCCCAGCAAGGATGCAACTTCTCCTCCATAGGAAAGTCCTCATAAACAGTATATGGTATTGTCTTGTACATTTTTGAATTTTGTAGAGACAGCGTATATGATACCTGCAGCAATGCGTTTTTTCCATTCAGCGTGATGTGTCTGAGATTACCCCATGTTGACAGATGCTGCTCTAGTTTGTTCATTTTACCTGGCTGTTCAGTATTCCATTGTTTGAATTTACCTTAACTTCCTTATCATTCTCCTATTGATGGGCATTCTGGATATTTCCAAGTATTTCACTAAAACATGAACATCCATGTGTGTGTGTGTCCATCTTGAGGGGACAGACCCAGGTGGGGGAACTGCAAGACAGGGATACGTGCGCCTTCGTTCTATCAGGTCTGGCTAAACTGTTCTCCAAACCGAGGTAGCAGTTTGCACCTTGAGCAGCAAACATAAGGGCTCCTATTGAGACAGAGAAGCTGACTCCCAGCCCTCAAATTCACACCCAAACCAGACACCCCCTTGACCACAGCTGCCCTCTCAGAAGTGAGAATTCTCTGTGGCTGGTCTTGGTGTTAGTGGGAGGGTGGTTTCCCAGAGCTTCTTTCAGCCATGGAGGCATCTCTCGGTCGGGATGTTTCTGGAGGAAACCCCTTGTTTCTGTTGCAGGAGGCCTCCATTGTGTATAAAGGCAGCAGAGGGAGCCTGTCTGACAGCGATTGTTCCTGCCTGTGAGAGCATCCTCAGGGCCAGCACGGTGCCCTGGCTGTCCCGTCCAGGGATGTGCGTGCCAGCCCCTACATGCCCCTGAGAGTGAGCCTGGCTCCGACGTGGGGTTTGGTGTCCTGCTCATCCCAGGTGAGAATGGCTCTGTCAATTTTCTGGCAGTTGGCGTGGCAGATTTATAGGCATCAAACAAAAAACCTATTCTCTTAGTAGTATGTTTGTTGTGAAGTGTCTATGCGCTTGTGTGTTCTTACAAGGCAAAGTGTTTCAGCAAAGAGGAGGCAAGTTCCTTGGAAATTGGGATATTCAAAGTAACTTCTCAGGCCTTCCCTGGTGGCACAGTGGTTAAGAATCCGCCTGCCAATGCAGGGAACTCAGGTTCGAGCCCTGGCCCGGGAAGATCCCTTATGTCGCGGAACAACTAAGCCCGTGTGCCACAGCTACTGAGCCCACGTGCCACAACTACTGAAGCCTGCACGCCTAGAGCCCGTGCTCTGCAACAAGAGAAGCCACCACAGTGAGAAGCCCGCACACTGCAACGAAGAGTCGCCACCGCTCACCGCAACTAGAGAGCCCGCGCACAGCAACAAAGACCCAACACAGCCAAAAATAAATAAAAATAAATAAATAAATTCAAAGTAACTACTCAAATCAGGCCCTTTGATGTTGCTTTAAGAAATCTGTTTTGCCCATAAAATCATGGCTCTGCTGTTTGTGCCATTCTGTTGACATTTTTTTCCAATTTTCTGATAGCAGCCTCTTCCACTTTCCCTTCTGTAATTCAAAATTGTAATCGTTAAGTCATCGGAAAATTGTTTTTGTAATATTCTAAAGTGAAATACTTGCAAATATGTACTTTTTAGAACGAGTGTAAATTTTAAATTCAGGACTAAAGTAACATTTTATGTGTAATCTTGTCTGTACCGTAAATCATGAAGTGTTTTGTTCTCTATTCTTGGAGCAAGTCTCAGTTGCCCTGTTTTCACGAGATTGGAATTGCTGGTTATGTGGTTTGATGGGCTCCAAAGATGTTCTTTGGGCTGTACATGCTGAAAGCATCTGCTTGTGGAGCTGGTGACACCCCATGCTTTCCCAGCTGTGGGCACGAAGGGTGCCCGGGGCTGGTTGGTGTCACAGGTCTGGTAAAACCTGTGATGGGCTCTGGCACCTCCCTTGTTGGGGGTCTCAGCCCCTTGCAGAGTTCTCTCAATGTGCATCCCCCCAATATTCCTGGATAGCCCACTGTGCTTATGTCCAGGCAGCTACCAGCTGGCTTCTGCTGGGCACCAACACCAGTCAGCACACCAGCGCCTGCCTCTGCTGGGCCAAGCGGTCCCTTCCATTGGCCCAGCCTCCTGGCTTCTGCCCTCCCAGTGCTCCAGGTGGCAGGTGGGGGAGAAGTCCCCCCTCCCTGGTCTGCAGAAGGGATTAGGCCCTGCCATTGAGCCCTCTGTGCCCAGAAGATTTCAAGAACAGCTCTTTCAGGCTTCCCCTCTAGGACCCAGATGTGCCCAGGCTGGGCAGGGACCCTGGCTGAGCGGTGGACACGTGGCCATGATCTTGGGTGCCCCCTGCAGTGCACACCACTTGTTAATGGGTCAGCCCCTCCTGCCTGCTCTGATTCCCTGTTCCTCAAAGAAACAGACTTCCGGGGCTGCCTCTCCATTTGCCAGAAACGTCTCCACCCCAGCTTGAGTCACTGTACTTGGAGTGCAGTTTCCTCAAGTCCGGCAACACTTATGGCCTGGTTAACTGTGTTCTTGAATGTTGAGTATCTCAGACCCTTCCTTGGAGCATCATTTGATGCTGTTTCCCATCAGGTGTAGCTGAGCACAGGATGCGCCGTGGGGACACCTTTGGAGGGCCCACAGCGGGGTGGGGGGTAGGAGAAGGTGGAGACATGAGCACTAATGTCTCCAAACATCCTCTGGCCCTACTTTTTTTTTTGGCTGTGCCTCGCAGTCTGCGGGATCTTAGTTCTCTGACAACCAGGGATTGAACCCCGGGCCACCACAGTGAAAGTGCCAAGTCCCAACCACTGGAGCGCCAGGCAATTCCCAAACACCCCACCGCCCCCACCACTTCTTCAACCAGGAGTGAGTGGTGGTACTAGTCCACCTTTAAGGACTCTTTAAGCTCTTTAAAAACTACTTGGGGAGGGAATCAAAAGTTTATTTATTTATTTATTTATTTATTTATTATTTTTTAAAACCGCGGTTAAGGGATAGATTCGACAAACATCCGAGACACCTCTCTCTTCCGTGACCTCGTTTGAAATGCTCATCCATTTTCTGCCTTTGTTCTTGTTAATAAATGTATTTATGGTTCTGAAGTTCCCTACAAGTACCCCTTTAGTTGCATCCCACACATTTGGAGAGTGTTCACTACTATTCAGTTCTGTTTATTTTTAGATTTCCATTATGATTTCTCAATTGACTCAAGAATGATTTAGCGGTATAGGGTTAAAATAATTTTGTTTCTTTTTTTGGTAGGGAAATAGGCAGTGCATTCAAAAGTTTCAAAATCCAAAAAACCTAAAAGTTCTACAAGGAAAACTATCGCTTTTTCCCCATCCCCCCCGCCAGACACCCATAAACAACTAATATTAGTCATTAACTGAGTTTATGTCTCAGATATAGTTCAAAATGTATGTAGATGAGCATATAAACATATTATTTGCATTTATAAATATGCATATATTCCTTTCCCCCTTCTTAGACAAATCCTATGCCTTAGTTCTGAAGTGTGTTTTAGTTTGTCCTTAACAGTTTATATTAGGGATTATTCCACATCAGTATGTAAAGAGCTTTTCATTTGTTTTTACAGCTGCATAGTATTCCATCAATTAAACATACCATTTTCTAGATACCAGTTTAGTTCTCTATTGATGTACGTTTATTTTGTCTATGGTTTTTCAAATTTATAAACAATGTTGCCATAAAAAACCCTTTTGGGGGGATTATTTCTCAGTGGGCAAGAATATCACCAGAAATGGAATTGCTAGGTCAAGTGTATGTGCAACTGAATTTTGATAACTATTCCAAATGCCTTTCATTGAGGCTATTCCAATTTATATATCCAGCAGCATAGCATGAGGTTCTATTTACCCCTTAGCTTTGCCAGCAGTATCCTATCAAATTTTGGTTCTTTGTTGATCTACTAGTGAATAATGTTATATTTTCTCTTTAACCTGAATTTCTCTTATTCTGAGTAAAGGAGAGCAAATTTTATATGTTCTAAAGTTATTCATATGGATCTTGGTTTGTAAATGCTATTCTCCACTAAAAGGAATTAGGCGTCCTTGGAGAAAGGGCTGATTCCCTGGGGCAGGAAACATAAGCCTGGAGCATCTTGTAGTGTCAGAGTTAAAGAAGTACTAAAAACAAAACAAAACAAAAAACAACCTACAATAATAGGAGAATGTCAAAGGGTCTCAGAAGCCAACTGAAAAAGCTCCCAATGGTCAAAGCTGGAACTATCTGAGCAGCAAAATAAATGTAATATTGGACTACCTTTGCAACTTTTCTGTATATCTAAAATTATTCCTAGATAACAAGTTTATTTTTTTAAAGTTATTGTATTTCTTTTCTTATGAATCATTATCTCCTTTGCCAAGTTTTTTCTTTTGGTTGTTAGTCTTTCTTGTTTATTTGTAACAGTTCTTTATATATTAGGATTTGACTGTAATGTTATACATATTTTCCCCAGTTTGACTTTGTCTTTCAGTTTTACTTACAGTCATTTTTCCCCACTCAGAAATGTTTCAATTTATATTGTCAAACTTATTCTTTTTTTGTGTGCATTTTATGGCTTTTAAGTTTGCATTATAGTTGGCAGTTCTTCCCCCCTCCAAAATTGTAAAATAAGTCTCTCATGGTTTACTCAAGTGCTTTTACTTAAGAAGAGTGTTTTTTACATTTCCAACATTATATGATAAAAACTTTAATTTCTAAAACTGTATCAGTTAGAGCAGTCAGGAGACAGAAACCACTCCAGTTATTTGAACAGAGAAGATTTAATATAAAGAATTCTTGGGACTTCCCTGGTAGAGCAGTGGTTAAGAATCCACCTGCCGATGCAGAGGGCACAGGTTGGGTCCCTGGTCCAGGAAGATCCCACATGCTGCGGAGCAACTAAGCCCCCGGGCCTAGAGCCCGTGTTCCGCAACAAGAGAAGCCACTGCAATGAGAAGCCCCTGCACAGCAACAAAGAGTATCCCCAGCTCGCCACAACTAGAGAAAGCCTGCGCAGCAACGAAGACCCAATGCAGCCAAAAAACAAACAAACAAACAAAAAGAATCCTTAACTAGGTATCCAGTTGTTAACTAGGTAACAAAAAAGTTAAAGAGAAAACTCTAAGGTATTAGGGGGTGAGCAACCACAGGAAGCAGCTACCACCCCCAGGGCTGAAGGAACAAAGAAAAGAGGCTGGAATCTTTAAACTCAGAATAATGTCCCTCCCTCACCTCTGAGGGGAGGTACTGGCTGCACTGGTGTCTCTGAAGGGTAGAGTGAGGGCATGATGAAGTTGGTCCGCAAGTGTTGGAAAAACTGTGTTGACCTAAAACAATAAAACGGCCAATTACTTTACCAGCAAAATGGGTTTATTCAGCAACAGTAAACAATTGCAACTCAGGACGTATGTTTACTGTGAACCACAGGCAAATCCAAGAACAAAGGAGAGAAGTGTTCTTTTATAGAGGAGAAGGGGGAGCTGGGAGGGGCTGTTTTGTTATAAACAAAGGGTCCATTGGAGGAAACTGGAAGTTCAAAGTGTCGTGGCTTTTCATTGGCTGAGTGTGGCAGTCTCACATTGGTTGGGCCGGTGCGGGGCAAAGAGAAATTCTTCCTCCCGCTGGGTGGTAGGTAGCAATCATCTTGTTGGGTCTGCAACTGAGGTCAAGTGGCAGGGTATGAGAGTTCCCCCTACTGGCCTCCTGACTTCATTTCAAATGAGGTTTCTGTTTATTAATTTTCACAACTGCAAACTGGATCCCACCCGCTGCTGTGGGCAGGAAATGCTGCTGCTGGGCTGAAGAAGCTTTGCTGGGATAAAGTTCACCAGAACAGGAAGCAAACAGGAAGAAGTCTCTTCTTCCTCCTCCATCTTTGCCCCCTATGGGCAGAACCTAACAGGGACCCTGCTGACAAAGCAGAAACACTTACTGAGTTCCAGCCCCAGGTTCACAAAGCCAAATGGAGAAGAGTGGTTTGGAGCTGAGACAATAATTTCATAATTGACTTCTTTGCTTCAATGATTTTTGCACACTTCAGTCCAACCTCTTCCATCTTTTTTTTTTTTTTTTTTTGCGGTACGCTGGCCTCTCACTGTTGTGGCCTCTCCCGTTGTGGCGCACAGGCTCCAGACGCGCAGGCTCAGCGGCCATGGCTCACGGGCCCAGCCGCTCTGCGGCATGTGGGATTCCCAGACCGGGGCACGAACCCACGTCCCCTGCATCGGCAGGCGGACCCTCAACCACTGCGCCACCAAGGAAGCCCATCGTCTTCCATCTTGCAGTGGGACTGAAAATTACAGTGGCTACATAAAAGTGCCTTAGCTTTCTTTTTTTTTTTTTAAATAAATTTATTTATTTAAATTTTGGCTGCGTTGGGTCTTTGTTGCTGCGCACAGGCTTTCTCTAGTTGCGGCAAGTGGGGGCTACTCTTCGTTGCGGTGCGCTGGCTTCTCACTGCAGGCTTCTCTTGTTGTGGAGAATGGGCTGTAGGCGCGTGGGCTTCAGTAGTTGTGGCATGCAGGCTCAGTAGTTGTGGTGCACAGGCTTAGTCGCTCGGCAGCACGTGGGATCTTCCCAGACCAGGGCTTGAACCTGTGTCCCCTGCATTGGCAGGTGGATTCTTAACCACTGTGCCACCAGGGAAGCCCCTCGTTTGTTTTTTATTCTTTCAAAATGAATAGTATCTTGACTATTTTACACAGTCTGTTTTGACGTAGGATAACTCACATTGCATGTTTACCAATTGATTGGCCCACCATTTCTTTTTTCATTTTAGGCGTTTTCTTTTCTTTTCCTTTTTCTTTATTTCTTTATTTTTGGCTGCGTTGGATCTTTGTTGCTGCGCAGGCTTTCTTTAGTTGCGGTGAGTGGGGGCTACTCTTCGTTGTAGTGTGCGGGCTTCTCATTGTGGTGGCTTCTTTTTTGCAGAGCCTGGGCTCTAGGCACGTGGGCTTCAGTAGTTGTGGCACACGGGCTCAGTAGTTGTGACTCGCGGGCTCTAGAGTGCAGGCTCAGTAGTTGTGGTGCACAGTCTTAGTTGCTCCGCAGCATGTAGGATCTTCCTGGACCAGGACTCGAACCCGTGTCCCCTGCATTGGCAGGCAGATTCTTAACCACTGCGCCACCAGGGAAGCCCTCAGGGCTTATGCGATTGTTTTCCTTCTTCCTGAAGTACCTCCTTTAGAACCTCCTTTGATTGGCATCTGTTGCTGGTAAACTCTCGATTTTTGTTTGTAAAATCTTTATTTCTCATTAATGACACTTTGAAAACATTATTACACTGTCTTCTGGCTTCCACTGTAGCTGGTGATAAGTCTGGTTTCAGCCTAATTGTCATTGTTTTATTGATAATCTATCTTTTCAAATAACTTGATATATAAATGGAAAGACAATAGGTATATTTAAAAGGACATTAATTTGCGAAGAAATAAATGGCAGACAAAATCCTGATCCATCTCTGAGACCTTAGGCAAGTTTCTTAACCTCTGAGTCCCGTGACTTCATGGTAAGAAGGAATCTGTACTGTGCATGGTGGTTGTGGAAATCAGAGAAGCTCCATACATGCCCTGGACAAATAGAGAAACTCCACTGACATGGTTATTTTCATGGATTCCATCTCTTTTCACATTTTTATGAGACTTAAAGGTTAAAAATTTGAGTCTGTCAACAATGATGTTTAGTGCTTATTTTGAAATATCAAAACATAATTCCAACTATGGCTCATTTCATTATTTCCTGTTATATAGGATTTTCTTTTCGATTAACTTAATAAGGAAACCTACAAGCCTCTGCTAATTAATTTCTCGGCACCAAGTACAGTAGCTCAAACTCAGAATATTGTCATGTCAAAATGGAACAAAAGAAGAAAGGGAGTTTTGGGTACTCCTTTAGGCAAGAGACTGGTAACTGTCCTTGGTTTCTATCCACATAGTACTGCACTGGTCCTTTTCATGTACACAGCTATGGTCAGAACAAGAAAACCAACTATTTGGGCTTGACAGCTTTGTGTACAGTTTTGTTTTTTTTTTTTAATCACGAATTTTGATTTAGAAGTTTTCCTAAAATGGTGGTCATATTTGTATCTGCCTTGGACAACTTGACATTCAAAGCAAGCTGCTTCCCTTTGAATTAAAATTAGAATATTCATCTGGGGAATTATTTACCTTCAGCAGAGTCGGCTGCTTGCTCCTCTAGGCCTTTTAACAGCCCAGCTATCCACTAACTCATCTGTGTTCCTCTGCAAAGAACACCCTTCTCACCCTCACCACTCAAAAGCTGTGCGCATTTTGAAATCACACCTTTCTCATCTGTTTTAACGTATTGACGTTGTACAAGGAAAAAAGACAAGATATATTGAGAAATAAATTGTGTGAGAGGGTTAAGGAATCCTAAACTATTAACCTATGAAGGTTAGTAATGAGAATGTCTCCCTATTCCTTAAAAGCATGGATGCAAAGGGACAGTATTCTCGATTGGAAAAGAAACCATCACTTCCCACCTACTTACTCAACAAGAAGGTAATTTAATTCTTTGCCTGAACGTTGTTTGCCCAATAGGACACTGTGTGCAGATGTTACTATTTTCTGATACCTCTTCTCTTTCTGTTCTCGGGTTGTCTTTGTGGATGACATCAACCTGCCTGCTCCAGGGGAATACGGGGCTCAACCTCCTGCTGAGTTACTTAGACGGCAGTTCGATCACTGGAGTCGGAATGACCTAAAAGATTGTTCTGTGATCAAACGGGTGGACACTCAAATCACGTGTGCTCTGGGACCCTCAGGTACATTTAATGAGTTTGTGATGATTAAGATTGAAAATCACCCTGGCTATATCCGAAGAGGTAGCTGGAGAAAGAAAGAGAAACCCAAGGGGACAATATGGGTCACAATGTTTTCTAAGCGTATACACTGCCACCTGAGGGGGTCCACCACAGGGGCCAATGGTGCAAAGTGGGTTGCCTGGGTCGGGGCCGTTCTCCCACCAACTCTTCCAATCCTTTCCTCCCACCTCTGGGACTTTGCTCCCCATTTCCTGCCCTGCATCCTGAGAACCCCAGCCCCTTATCTCATTCCTTAATGTTCCAGCTGTATGAACCGTTCCTGATCAAAGATCAACTTTCCTCAACCCCAATCAAGTCCCATCCTAGTGGGTCTCTGCCTTTAGATGGGCTACTGAGAGGAATTTAAGTAGGAAACAGCCCAAAGAATTGACCCTTAAAGATCCTTTACATTTTCCAAGAGAAATTTATAAACTCAAAGGAATCTCAATGTAGGGAATTTTTTTAATGCGAAAGTGTTGAAAATGGCTTGATTCAACTAACTGGACAGCTTCAACTATTCCCCTCCCGAACTCAAGTTGGTTATTCTATTTTTAAAAGATTCCTTCTCTCGGGACTTCCCTGGTGATGCAGTGGTTAAGAATCCGCCTGCCAATGCAGGGGACACAGGTTTGAGCCCTGGTCCGGGAAGATCCCACATGCTGTGGAGCAACTAAGCCCCTGTGCCACAACTACTGAGCCTGCACTGTAGAGGCCACAAGCCACAACTACTGAGCCCGTGTGCCACAACTACTGAAGCCCACGTGCCTAGAGCCCGTGCTCTGCAACAAGAGAAGCCACCGCAATGAGAAGCTACCGAAGAGTAGCCCCTGCTTGCTGCAACTAGAGAAAGCCCACGCTCAGCAACGAAAACCCAACGCAGCTAAAAAATAAAGAAAGAAATTTATTTTAAAAAATTATATTAAAAAAATTCCTTCTCTCAATGTATCACTTCTTCACCACATCACTGGCATTTGCCTCCTAACCCCTGACCTTTATCTGACCTGTGACTTTGGATCTGAGTCAGAATTGCTGTCAGCACACTCTGGGCCACTTTGAACACTTTCTTTTTCTTTTTTTGTTCTTTTTTATTTAATCATTTTTATTTTTATTTTTTGGCACACTGTGCAGCATGCAGGATCTTAGTTCCCCAGCAAGGGATCGAACCTGTGCCCCCTGCACTGGGAGCTCGTAGTCCCAACTACTGGACTGCCAGGGAATTCCCACTTTTTTTTTCCTTTAAAAAGACAAATAAATAAAGGACTCTATTGCTCAGGGTCTCAGACTTCAGTTCTACTTTATCTCTGTCATCTGTACTTACCTATTAACTTTTCCCCACCCCTTCAGGCCCTGGAAAGGGAATAGGCTGAATCTATGAGGTCATAACGTGGAAGTCCTAGAAGGAAGTCACTGGAACCTCCAATCTATAGCCAGTCGGTCAGGAGCACAGGTGACAACCTTGGGGGGGGGGAAGGGGGAAGTGGAGGAGGGGAAGAGTCTTGTGGGACTGAGCCCTTTATCTGTGGGATCTGATGCTACTCCAGGTAGACAGTGTCAGGATTGAGCTGAGTGGTAATACACCCAGCTGGTGTCTGGAGAATTGCTTGGTGATATGGAGGGAACCTCCCATCCCCCCACTTACATTGGAATTGGGTTCAGAATCCCTTTACATATGGTCTATTCTGGAAAATGCCCCTTGTGCACTTGAGAAGAACATGTATGCCATTGTTGTCAGGCGGAGTGTTCTGTATATGTCCATCAGGTTTAGTTGGTTCGTTGTGTTAAGTCCTCTATTTTCTTAATTACCTTCCATCTGGTTCTACCCATTATTGAGAGTCGGGTATTGAAGTCTCCAGCTATTATTGTAGAACTGTCTATTTCTGCCTTCAATTCTATCAGGTTTTGCTTCACATATTTTGATGGTCTGGTATTAGGTGTGTGAGTGTTCGTTCTTGTAGGGGTTGGGGTCATATTAACATGGGATAAAAACCACTGTGATGTGGGGGGCATGCCTACTATGCCCTTCAAACTACCAAATACATGTATTACTGTTTATAAATATTTAGTTCCTTCTAGATTTCTGGGTGTTATTCTTCCTCTTACTTAATACATGTGCAATTTATTTTCATGTGTGGTGTGAGGTATGGATCCAACTTTCCTTCCCATATTGCAGCCACTTGTCCTGGAACTATCGCTAAAGACACTCCTGCTCTTGCCCACTGAATATGATGCACCCACCATTTCTGGTAGGCTGTCCGTTCTGGATTTAGTTATGTAAAAAAAAGAAACCCCATCTGTCTAAGATGTAGCTGGTTGGGTTTTGTACTTGCAACCAGATACACTCATACTGATTCTGTGCATGAATGAACAGCAGTTCGATGAACAGAACAGTGCTGGTCAGTGCTGAGTCATGTTCTGCTTCCTCTAACTGCAAGGGACGCTGGGAAGGTGGGTAACTGGACTGTCCTAAGTGTCTTAAAATAACCACCATTGCCTTGGGCTAAGTGTGAAAGTGGGGGCTTGAGTCACCACACAGACCAGCCTCTGGATTTTGTTATGTAGCCTTACAGTCCCCCTGAGAGAATACTACTGGGGCACTTGTGCAGGGAGAAAACAGACATATGCTGGAACTCCCGAATGATAAGTTCCAGCAGTGAGCTTATTATTCAGCCTGTAGGGTGGCAGGGTGTGTCCAACCAGCCCCAGCAGGACTGGATGATCTGTTTCAGCCACGCCCACCCCTGACCCCATAGAGAGAAGGTAGAGGGCTCCACGTTGTCTTGTAGGGGGCAGAGTATGAGGGGTGGGGCAGAGAAGGACCATCCTCACCTATTGGTGGAGACTGGCTGCTTCTGTTGCCCTGGTGTACGTATGAGTTTCCTATTGCTGCTGTAACATATCACCCCAAATTTAGTGGCTTAAAAGCAACACAGGGCCTCCCTGGTGGCGCAGTGGTTGAGAGTCCGCCTGCCGATGCAGGGGATACGGGTTCGTGCCCCGGTCTGGGAGGATCCCATATGCCGCGGAGCGGCTGGGCCCGTGAGCCATGGCCGCTGGGCCTGCGCATCCGGAGCCTGTGCTCCGCAATGGGAGAGGCCACAACAGTGAGAGGCCCGCATACCGCAAAAAGAAAAAAAAAAAAAAAAAAAAAAAAGCAACACAAATTATCTTACATTTCTGGAGGTCAAAAATCTGAAATGGTTCTCACTGGGCTAAAATCAAGGTGCCAATAGGGCTGGTTCCTCCTGGAGGCTCCTGCGGAGAATCTGTTCCTTGCCTCTTCTAGCTTCTAGAGGCTGCCCCTCCATATTCTAAGCCAACAATGTAGCATCTTCAAGTCTCTCTCCGCTTCTGCCTTCACGTCAATTGATTACATCAGGCCCACCAGGATAATCCAGGATAATCTCCCCATCTCAAGATCCTTAATTCAGTCACATCTGCAAAGTCTCTTGCCTATAAGGTATCATTTACAGGTTCTGGGGATTAGGACCAAGTGTTACTCCTTGTTATCCCAGGGGAGGGGTAGCAGCTGATTCTCCCCGTCGGGGAGGGAGGGAGGAAGGGCTCTGGGGGCAGGGCAGAGCTAGGAACTTTCCAGAAAGGCCAGGGCTCGTTGGGCTCAGGGAGCAGCTATCAGCTCAGCTCTGCTGTGATGTGGGTCTGGAGGGTCCTCAGCCTGTTACTGAGCCCAAGCTCACTCTGCTCGCTGCACAACAGGCCAATAAATCAGGAGGCGAGTTGCTGGGGCAAGGAATAACTAACCGGAAAGCTAGGGACCAAGAAGATGGCAGATTAGTGTCTCAACAAACCTTCTGGTCCCAGTCCAAGTTCAGTCTCCTTTGATACAGAGGAGGTGGGGGGAGGGGCCCACTGCAGCGCTGACCAGTGGCTGAGTGGGGCTCTTATAGGTCTCGCCTGCCCCGCCCCTATTACAAGCCTGGTTCCTGTTGTCAGGACTCTCTCCTCCCCCGCTCCACCTGGCCCCCCCCACCGCCTCCATCCCAACTGCCTCTTGGCTGGTCTCCTGCCTCCATCTGGCCCAAGTATTGTGGCCAGAGGAAGCTTTCCAAGGTGGAAGTCTGAGCAAGGTGCTCAGCTTAACACCCTGCTGACAGCTCCGGGTTACCTTTTACGATGAAATCCCACATCCCCAGCCTTGCAGTCCCACTCTTCAGGACCTGGTGCTGATTCTGACGTCACCTCCCGGAGTGTGGAGAGAACTGCATTTCTCCCATTGTTCCAGGTCGATTCTTGCCGCTTCACCTTCATATGTGTGGTTCCTCCCGCCCTTCCTCCCACCCCTCCTCTGCCAACTCCTATTCACCCTTCAGGACCCAACTTGGGTGTCACTTCCTAGGAAAACTTCGGGATTGGCCAGGATCCTGTGGATGCAACAGAAATGGACTCAGTCTGGTCCACATGAATGGGGGAGGGGTGGTCCCCAAAGGGCTGATGTTATCACAAGGGGAAAGGATACTGGATACTTGGGGACACTGCCCAAGTATATGCCTCCCTCTTTGATACATCCGAGTGGGCCTGGTGCCCCTATGGGCATGTTCACCAGTCCTGGCACTGACCAGAGTACATCCCTGGTGGCCGGTTGCTTGCCTGCCTTCCCACCCAGTGAGCTCCTGATGAGAACCCGGCCTGGCTCAGCTGTGCCCTCTGGGTCAGCACAGTGTCTGGCACACAACTGCCCCAAGATTGTGATTTGGCAGGGGTTTGAGGAGCAGTTGTAAACTCAGAAACACAATGAACTGAGAGATCTGTGAGCTGTGGGAGGACCCTAAGCCAAGGCAAATGGAGGGTAAACAGGCTGGGAAGCTGAGTCCTTTTTGCTCAGGGCTTTCTTTCTTGAGAACAGGGAGATTGGCAGTGCATACTTTGGAAAAGTGTTTGGCAGTGTCTAGGAAAGCTAAAAAGATGCTCATGCTCTGTCCAGCAAGTCCACCCTTGGTGTAGATGCAACAGAAATGAGTGTGCATCCCACTGAGACATCACATGAGCCCCCAGAGCAGCTTCATTCACAAGAGCCCCAAACTGAAAAGAACCCAAATGTCCTCCTCGGTGAAATGGATAGATAGTGTGGACTACTCACAAAATGGAAAGAAAGTTCATGTCAGAATTGACTCGCCCTGGTTTCCCTGGTGGCACAGTGGTTAAGAATCTGCCTGCCAATGCAGGTGACACCGGTTCGAGCCCTGATCCGGGAAGATCCCACATGCCGTGGAGCAGCTAAGCCCATGCGCCACAACTCCTGAGCCTGCATTCTAGAGCCTGTGAGCCACAACTACTGAGCCCGCATGCCTAGAGCCCATGCTCCACAACAAGGGAAGCCACCGCAATAAGACTGTGCACGGCAACGAAGAGTAGCCCCTGCTCGCCGCAGTCAGAGAAAGCCCGCGCACAGCAACGAAGACCCAACGCAGCCAAAAATAAATAAATAAATTTATTAAAAAAAAAAAAAAGATTTGACTCACCCTACATCTGCGGGTTGAGAACCCACATCCAGCCGAGAAGGATGTGCTTGAAAAGGAAACCCCAAATCGGTTTGGGGAACACTTTTAACCCAGGGAAATTTAGAATTGAGTATAGTGATGATGAAGTAAATCGAAACTATAGCATTTATCTTTTTGTGTTAAGCTCAGAAATCTACTTTGTATCTTTGGCATTTTCAGAACTTAGAAAGTTTAAGCAAATTGGGCAGATTTGAGTGTTAACATCAGACTTGTGATTCTAATTTTAAATGTGCTCTTGAGTCAGTGGTTTCGACCTGTGATTGTAAGTTGAAATCTTACTAAGTTGGTAAACAGTTTTTGAATATTTAAAAATCACCATAATTATAAGTTTAATGTATCTGATTGATAAGGATCACTTAAGGACTTGGGAAGATTTATTAGTCAGATAATTGAAAAACTTAGAAAATGGAATATAATACACTTTGATTGCAGTGTAAAATGTTTAAAGGAGTTTAACTAAGTAGGTAAATGCTACAAACATTAATCAAAATTCGCCTTTAAAATGATTGTTAAAATTGGCTGGATATATTCATAGAATAAGATTTGTACATTGCACTTAAAAGCTCAGCAAAGAGTTAGGGCTTAAAAAACAAAGTATTTCTGAAAAGCCTTTTCTCTGCCCAAAAGCTGTCCTCAAAAATGCCAGAAAAATACTTGGATTGGGACGAGAAGGAGGCTGGAGGGAGGATGACTCAGCAGCCACCTGTCCAGCCATCATCCTGGACCAATGGGGCAATAGGTCTGGCAGGTGGTGCCCATGGGTGGGTGATGTGAGCCCTGGATCCAGGCTCCCTCCTTCCTCTCCCCATCCCCAACTTGGAGAGACTCCCCAAAGCAGCCGTTGGGCTACTGCAGAGACCTGGCGGGGGCGGTCACTGGAAGTCCCAGCCCCTGTGCCTCACAGCCTCTGTGAGAAGTGAGCTTGGACACCCCCGACACCCTCTGGTCTTCGGAGCCTCTTGTCTGCTTGGCTTTGCCCTCTGTGGTGGGCAGAATAATGCCCCCCAAAGATACCCAGGTCCTAACCTCTGGAACCTGCAAATGTTACCTTATATGACAAAAGACACTTTGCAGATGCAATGGAATTAAGGTTTTTGAGATTAAGGAATATTATCCTGGATTATCCGGGTGGGCCCTAAATATGATCACAAGTGTCCTTGTAAGAGAGGCAGAGGGAGATTTGATGAAAGGAGGTGACGATGAGAGCACTGAAGCAGGTGGTTACGCTCCCGAGCACAAGGAATACAGCTCTGGAAACTGGAAAAGGCGAGCAGCCAGATTCTCCCCACGAGCCTCCGGAGGGAGGAAGTCCCTGCCGTCACCTTGATTTCAGACAATTGAGACTCTGATTGTGGACCTCTGGACTCCATGCTGTCAGAGAAGAAATGGTGTTTTTTGTTTTTGTTTTTGTTTTTGTGGTCCGCGGGCCTCTCACTGTTGTGGCCTCTCCCGTTGCAGAGCACAGGCTCCGGACGCGCAGGCTCAGCGGCCATGGCTCACGGGCCGAGCCGCTCCGCGGCATGTGGGATCTTCCTGGACCAGGGCATTAATCCGTGTCCCCCGCATCGGCAGGCGGACTCTCAACCACTGCACCACCAGGGAAGCCCAAAATGGTGTGGTTTTAAGCCCCCACGTCACTGTCACTGTCACAGCAGCACGAGGAAGCTGGGACACCTGCTCCGAGCACGTCCTTGCCTGTGGCTCCTGTGATGCCACAGCTCTGCTCAGGGGCCCCATGGCCCTTGCTGACTCCTTGGACAGAGTGGGGGGCCTGGGGAGACTTCAGTCCATCCTCTTCCCCAGCGAGCTGCTGACATCTCACCATTTAGTGGAGAACGTCTTGGCACCTGCCCCAGGCATTGGTACAGGGTTCCCACGCTTGACAGTGGCACCATGTCAGTGGGTGTGGCTCGCATGATTACGACCTCAAGGCCTCTCTGTAAGTCTGCAGGCAGCACACCCGGGGGCCTGGCTGTGGGTCCCTTTCTTTGCCCACCTGTCCCTAAGGCAGGCTCCTCTGCGGGCTTCCTCACCGTGTGGAGTGGATTGAAGACTGGGCCTGAACCACAGGGGGGGCCATCATCGCCTGTCACTACCGGTGGGCCTCAGATTGCTGGGGGCCCTGGGCTACTGCATCCCAGACTGGCACCTCCTGCACCTCACCATCTCCACCCCCCTTCCTGTATTCCTGGCAGGTGTGGTCTGGTTTCGGTGACAGCTCAGAGATGCCTGGTGTTAGATCAGGGGAGACAAGTCAAACATTTCACAACCAACCCCAGAGGCCACACCAGTTCACATCACAGTTAAGCTGAAGTTCACAGGAAACAATGTGTGATCCAGAGATCTCCAAAGTGGGTGGCATGCTTCTGGGAGAGGCACCAGACAATCTGTCGGGGTAAGGGAAGAAATGTCAGAACTCCCATTTGTATTTATTTTTAGCTCATTCTTTGAAATTTCCATTTCTTGATTATCTTTTATATTATCTTTAATATATTAGGAGTCTAAGTATATATTTATAACTAAATAAATATGAAATGGTGAGAATAAGCTTTAAACTTTTTTTATTTAATGAAGATGAATAAAGAATGTTTTTACATCACTAATCTAATTGTCAAACATTTATTGATTTTCTACCATAGGCAAAGAACTAAGCTAGATGCTGGGGGATTTTTTTTTTTAATGAAAAGACTTTAGTCTTTTGCTTTTAGTCTGTGTTTACACAGAGGAGAATACATATTACATATTCACAATACATATATTGGGCAAAGGACTATATCCAGAAAATATAAAGAACTCTTATAACTCAATAATGGTGGAATTTTTTTAAAAAGAGCACAGGGTATGGTCTGTAGCAGAAAGGTTAGAAGTGCTGCTCTGAATGACAGCCTGGGGAGAATATCTGTAACTCACATCACAGACAAAGGCTAATTTCCATAAAATATAAAGACCAGGTACAAATCAACAAGAAAATGACTAACAGCCTAATTGGGGGAGGAGAAGAGCTGGGCAGATGAGATTCACAGAAATGAACTAAAATGGCTGTTGAACATGTGAAAGATGCTCACTCATCATAAGCAGGACATGTGTTAAAAGAACACTGAGGGGCTTCCCTGGTGGCGCAGTGGTTGAGAGTCCGCCTGCTGATGCAGGGGACACGGGTCTGTGCCCCGGTCCGGGAAGATCCCACATGCCGCGGAGCGGCTGGGCCCGTGAGCCATGGCCGCTGAGCCTGCGTGTCTGGAGCCTGTGCTCCACAACGGGAGAGGCCACAACAGTGAGAGGCCCGCGTACCACACACACAAAAAAACACTGAAATACCAGTTTTCCCCCATCATGTTGGCCAAGATCCACAATGTGAAAGCAGGCGCCATTGATGGTGAGGGAGGCAGGTCATCTATTACAACAGTGACAGCTTCAGAATGGCAAACACACACGCCTCCAAGTTGGCCACTCATCTTCTGGGAATTTACCTACCAATGTACTCACCTGTGGGAAATAAACTGCATACATCCATACAGTGGGGTATCACTCGGGCTTAAAGAAGAATCAGGAAGCTCTATATGTACGGATATGGATTGAGTTCCAAGAATTATTGGTAGTGGAAATGGAGAGGGGCTACGATTTGTGTAAAAAAGAAGAAAAAGATACATATTTATACACGCATAGACAAATTCTTGGAAAGCCGAGTGCAGGTGGGAGAGGCGGAGTCAGAGCCTTCTTTGGGGGCTGCTATCCAGAACAGGACAGATCCCTGGACAGGTCGGGAAGTGAGCTGGAAAAGGACCCACAGTGCCCTGCTCCAAGTCTTCATGGGGCCATGTTAAGCTCTCCAGCCTCGGTTTCCTCATAGGAAACAAACACTGCCCACCTCTTAAGACCCTGGGCTTGCTGGATGCCAGGTTAACACAGGCCCTGTTATTAGGGGTTTTCCAGCACCAGGCTCTGTGCTCTGGGCTTCACATAGATTATCTCATGGAAACCTCACGACAGCCCTGTGAGAGGGCTACTATTTGCATCTCAGTTTCCAGGTGCTGAAAGTGAGGCTTAGTAAAGAGGGTAAATAATTGGCCTCATGTCACATGGTGACAAAGCGAGATTCCACCCAGCTCTCTCTTTCCAAAGCTGAGCCATATTCCTTTTCTTATAGACAGTGAGACCTCAAACCCACATCCGGGCTGGTATTTTGCTGTGTCTTGCATTGCCCCTGCTCACAGCCCTGAACCAAACTTGGGGGTCCCCCAAAGCACCCGGTTTAGAGGAGGCTGCAGCCTCACGTGCTCTCCTTGTCCCTGTGGGTTGATGCTGGCTGCCCGTCTGTCCTTCCGGAGCCTCAGGAACAAAGCACGCTGCTGATGGGGGCTGCAAAGCAACGTGCACAGCACTGTTGTCCTGGACAGCGGCAGGGAGATGGCCGCCAGCACTAGGGGAGGGGAGAGGGGCTGCTGCATAGCCCGCAGAGGGGTAGAGCCCCTAGTTCTCCAGAGTCATCCTAAACAAAGAGGACGAAGGCCACAGCTGCCCCTCAGAGAGGCTTTCCGTCGCCTGAGTTAGAGGAACTCCCCTCCCCGCTCCATCCCCTTCTGCGATATCATCCTCTGTGCTCCATTTCTATTAATATATTTGCGCGTTGATTGCTGTCTCTCTTCCTCTGCTGGAGTGGAGCCCCTATGAGGCAGGGCTTTAGGGGCGTGTCCTCGGGCCGTTCCTCACAGAACAGGCGCTCAGGAAATGTCTGTTGAATGAATGAATGAACGAATGAGTGCGTGTAGAGTTCATCCCAAGCGCTCTGTCTGCTCCCAGGGATGAGGACCATGGCGGGGGGCGGGGGGACCGCGGGGCCGCCATCCAGGGCACAGACCTGGGGGCCCTCGAGCTCTTGCTGCTATGTCTCACGCCATCTGCTTCCCACCACAGGCGCTTCATAGTGGGAAACGGGAGGCGTCAGGTGTGCCAGGATTGGAGGTTGTCAGCATGGGGAAGCTGGAGGTGAGCAAATTAGAAGGGAGGCAGCCCATGTGCTTGGTCAGGGGAGCAGATTTGGCTTTCTCTGGTAGGTCTTAAGTTGGAGCAGAGAAAAAATTAGGGCAGCTGGGAGTTACCTACCGAGTTCTGGCCTTTTGGGGTTGATGCTGCAGAAGTTGAGGTTTGGCTTCCCCGGGCTGGTTTGCTGCGGCTCGCGCAGTGTTCTATTTTTGTATGTGGTCTGGCCTTGGTCGGTTTGTACATTCAGCCTCTCACGATCCAACGATCCACGGTGCTCTGGGCTTGCCTGGTGCGCGGCTCCTCCCTTTTTGTGTGGTTGGTGGTGCTGGGGAACCCTGAGGCCGCCGTGCCAGGCGGATTCTCGGCACCCGCCCGCAGGTCTGACCGCCCCCCCGGGGCCCTGCAGGCTGTGGGGCGCGACAGGCCCCGTCCCTGCGCTGCTTGACGAAGTGCGCACGCCGCCTGCAAATCCGCCGCCAGCAAACCCGCCGCTGCGTCGCGAGGGCGCTGGACCTGCTCCTGGGCGGAGCCAGCGGGCTCGTAACTACCTGGGCGCCCAGGTGGGTGCGCAGGGCCGGGGGGCGCCATCGCCTGAGCAGCGGCTGCTGCGTTCGGGGCCTCAGTGCCCCCGCCCCCTCCTCCTCGAGCTGGCTAACGGTAGCGGTTCATGTCTTTCAGTCCTGCTTAGAGGGAAAGGACGGCTTGTGATGCCAAGGGCAGAGCCAGGTTGACGTATGCTGGGAGCGGCGAGGAGTCTCCGGGAGGGAGGCCTAGGGGGTCTGGGCACCAGAGGTCTGCCCCAAGCTGCCCATGGCCACGAGGTGACCGGAGGAAGAGGGCGGGACGGAGCGGGCACCCCCCTCCCCCTGATGCGCGCTCAATGACTTCCTATCCTGGGGTGTCCAGCGGGTCCCGGGAGGGAGCCCGGCTGTTTTAGCAGATCCTCCACCGAGACCCCAGGCGCATGTGCTCCGCCCGCCCAAAGGCAGCAGCCGCCAGAGGGCACATGCTAGCCAAACCCAGCCCTGAGCTGCGGCCGCCCCTCCCCTCCCGCCTCACCTGTTCTGGGTCACCGCCCGCGCGCATCTGGCCATGGCGACTGTGAAAGCGCCGCCCCCAAATGCTCACTCCTCGATGCGGGCGCACGGCCGGAGGGGCAGGGGGTCACTCTAGGCGGTGTCCCAGGAGGGGGAAATACGTGCCTTCACAGGGTAAGAAGTTGATTCCCTAGTCACTTCTCTTTCCGCCCCCTGATTGGCTGACGGGAGAATCTTCTTAACCCTTGCTGATGCTTTATTCTTAAAAACAAAGAGAAAGCTCAGAGCCCTTGGCAGGCAAAGGGATCCAGCTAGAACATCATACTGTTTGTTTTGTTTCCACAGGATCTGCTTTTACAGTTTCCTTCTATTTATGACAAGGGATACTGGTTTTCAAGTTACGGTAGTTGACAAACATCCCGCAGAAGATAAATTATTTAGAAGTCTGTTGACTGAAAGAAAAGAAAAATAATAGTTTATTATTTATTAATAATAAACAAGGGAACTGAGGATGTGACAGAAGTCAGGAAGACATGTAAGTGATAGAAGTTTTTTTATATAAATTTATTTATTTTTGGCTGCCTTGGGTCTTCGTTGAGGTGCACAGGCTTCTCACTGCGGTGGCTTCTACTGTTGTGGAGCATGGGCTCTAGGTGCGGGGGCTTCAGTAGTTGTGGTTCGCGGGCTCTATCTAGAGTGCAGGCTCAGTAGTTGTGGTGCACCGGCTTAGTTGCTCCGCGGCATGTGGGATCTTCCCAGACCAGGGCTCGAACCCGTGTCCCCTGCACTGGCAGACGGATTCTTAACCACTGAGCAACCAGGGAAGTCCTAAATGATGGAATTTTGAAAAAACAGTGCTCTGAAGCAAGATGATGAACGCCTGCTGCGTCAGAAACTCATTTTATTACTGTGTCTTTGTCTTGGGCTTTTTTTGGTGACTTAAACCTGGGCCTTGAAGATTTTGAAAACCTGGAACAAGTGTTTCTTTCTTAAATATATACATCGCTTTTCTGTGTGGCTATGCACTATTCTAAGCGCTTTACTAATATAATATTATCTCATTTCATCCTCACACCCTATGTGATCAGTACTACTGTCCCCATTTTACAGAGGAGGAAACTGAGGCACAGTGAGGCTAGCTAACTGTCCAGAGGTCAGAGCTGGGATTTGAACCCAGTTTGGTTGGCTCCAGAGTCAGCGCTGTGAACTCTCATGGGGTCCTGGCTTCCTAGACCTCATGCTCAGCAGCTCAATGTCAGCACAGCAATTTGATTCCCAGGTAGTCTTTTTAAAGGCGTTTTAGGGCAGAGGATGCTCTGCAGAAACGCAGGCCTTTTGCCAGGTCTTTGCCATGGCCGCCTGCCTCGGAGCCTCTTGGGGCTGCATCGTCCTTTACTACAGAGGTGCACTGGGGCCCCTGTGTTTTGGGGACTGAGGGAGACACGAAGGGTTTGGGGGTGGAAATCCTCTCTTTAGACTACAATCACTGCTCCCTTGGCTGGTGTCCCCTGGTCAGGGAACGCTGACAGTGCTGAGAGTGGCGGTCATTGTCCTTCCATGGCAGAGTTAGGGGAGTTCTGGTCGCTGAAGTATAAAATGGCCACCAGCAGGCTCCCCTCCAGGATGGGAGTGTTGGAGGATGTTCCGACTTCCCACCACAGGCGAGTGGACCAGGCGTCCGCTGGCCTGGGTCCTGAAAGTCACAGGAGGCGTTTTACCTCTGTCCTGCACATCATCTACTGCATCCTTCCTGGTATGGCCAGTCAGGGGTCTTTTCTCCTTCTTGAAACTTCTTCCACTACCAGATACCATCCAAGACATGGAGGACAGTGAGTGGGACCCTAGGGGGAAAAAGGATCAAGGTCCTGGTGACAAAATCACGGGGCAAGGAAACTCCTTGGAGGTCACAGAGAAAACCCAGAGGTGCTGGAGTCCCCGTGGACCAGGAAATCCTGTCCTCGGTCTCGGGATAGGCTCTGGGGGTTTACCTTTTCTCCTGGGCCCCAGGTCGTGGTCTGCCAGCATTGTAAGCCCTGGAGGGCTGCAGTCAGCGACCCAAGGCCACCGTGCGGGAGCTGACAGGGGGCCTCCGGTCATCTGTGCATCATGGGACCCACCTGTCCCTGGGCTACCCCTGAGCCTCAGAGCCTGGGCTGCATGTCCCCCGACCACAAGCCCAGCCCCTGGAGCCGCATTTGCCTTTTGTATTCATCGTTCCAGAAGCAGGAAGCAGAACCCTCCAAGAGAAGAGAATTTTCAAGTCAACCAGTGTTTGTCCTCCTCCTGGGGCCTCACAGAGATCCAGATTCAAGCCTCCCCACCTCTGGAGACCCTGCCCAGAGGTAGCACGTCCCCAACCCCCCGTATCCCTGAGGACAGGCCCTGGGGGGGGGAGCACTTGGCCTAAAGCCTCTTCTCTTGGCCACCTGTGCCCTGGATGCGCTGCTTCTCTCTGTGTTTCCACTGAGAGTCCGAGAGGCAGCCCACCTCACGGCCACCTCCCTTGCCACAATTCCAGATGAATATAACAGGCCACCTCCCCCACTTTCTTCATCTCTCAGGGCCCTCCTTGCCCACAGGTTGGCCCTGGCCCTTGGCCTTGGGGCTGAGGAACTGTGATGTGCTAAACAGAAATCAGGTTGCGGATGAGCAGAGCTCTCTGATGAGATGTGAAGCATCCCGAGTGCCAGGGCTGCTTCCTTCAGGCGCTGGTGCGACTGCCATCCTCGTCAGCATCCCCCAGACAGGATAGGACAAGCCCAGGACCCCACTCTGCTTCCATGAGTGAGGTGGACAGCGAGGCCCCGGTCCCAGGGAAGAGGCAGCGGCGCTTGTTTAAGTGAACCTGGGCCCGCAACCTCCTTAGAGCAACTCCCACTTGCCTTCAGGGCCCCAGGGTCCCACAAGGAGGGTCAGCCACCTTCTTTGTGCTTCCATGTCCCTGATCATTAGCATCTATCACTGCCTTTATGTCCTTATCAAATATATATATGGTGCTCACTTGTACTATGTGCAAGTCACCGTTCTGAGTGCTTTACTTATGGCCTCAACACGACCTATGGGACAGAAACTGCTATTAGAATTCCCATTTTGCAGAGAAGGAAACTGAGGCACAGAGAGGTTAAAGTCACTTGCCTGAAGCCACTGAACTGGGAAAAGGTAGAGCTGGATTAACACTGCAGAGCCCCTGTGTTCTTAACCACTGTGGGATGCACCTCTGTCCTAGCTGCCTGGCTTCGTGTCTGTTCCCCCAGACCAGAAGTTTTTTTTTTTCACCTTTACGTCCATAGTACAGGTTTCCCCCACTATCCAAAAGTAGAGCGTTCCTATGAAACTATGAGATGCTGGGTGTAGTTCCTGGGGAAGGAACTTGGCAGGGCCACTCCCGCTGCCCAGGGTGCGGCACCGCCTCTATAAGGGCTTGCTGCAGAACAAATACTGATCTCTATTTTCGCTTGTTTCCGTAAAAGTGAAAGTCCTCTTCAGATGTCTTTCAATTAATGAAAACAGGTGCTAATGTAACTCTTTGTAAAAGTGAACTGGCGTAAAGTGAACTTTTGAAAAGTGGGGATACCTGTAATTGGCCCAGTGCTCAGGTCCTCAGTAAAGATTTGTGATTGAAATAATGGCCTAGGTGACTATATACTGCATGAGTCATGGTGGGAACTTAACGTGTAAACCCATCTCTATTCTTGGAGTTTAGACTTTCACCAAGTGTGTGTCATTTTTTCGTTATACCTGCTCAGCAGTCTAAACCACTCAGCTCAGAGATGTTTTCCCCTCTAATTTTTTTCTATTATTTCAAATCCTATGTTCAATGTTCTCTCCAACCTCTATTAGATGTCAAAACCTCTAATTTCCATGACTTGTAACTTTTTGTAAGTTTTTTCATCTCTGTCCTTTTGCACCGTATTCTGGGAAATTCCCTTATCAGGAACTCCCAGGTCACTGCATCCACTTCACTGTTCAACCCATTCATTGACAGTTTCAGAATTTGTCAGTCATGTGCAATTTCCAAAATGCTGAGAATGTTTCCTTTTCACAGCAGTCTGTTTTTTTGTTTCTGTTTTTGTTTTTTTGGCGGTACGCGGGCCTCTCACTGTTGTGGCCTCTCCCGTTGTGGAGCACAGGCTCTGGACGCGCAGGCTCAGCGGCCATGGCTCACAGGCCCAGCTGCTCCGCGGCATGTGGAATCTTCCCGGACCGGGGCACGAACCCATGTTCCCTGCATCGGCAGGCGGACTCCCAACCACTGCGCCACCAGGGAAGCCCAGCAGTCTGTTTTTAAAAGACAGATGTCCTCTTAAATTTCTCTGACAATATAAGCTATAATTACTTTAGATTTTTCTTCTGTTTACTGCATTACTTCACTTACCTACTGAGTTGGTTCTTCTGTTTATTGATCTGGTGTATCTCTCTCAGTGCACTGGAATTCCTAAGTGTCGGTGTTTCTTGGTTGTCCATTCATGTTTGAAGAAGTGGGGTGTCTGGACAAAATCGTTGGTTGCTGGAACATCTTTCCTCAGGCCAAGTGGGAATTCCTGCCACCTAGCTGTGAATGACATCTCTGACTGCAGGAGCCCTGGCCATGGTCCTTTGAGGTGGGGGCTAGCAGTCAAGTCCCGTAGCCAGGTGGAGCGAGTGGACATGAATTTCTGAATGAAGGGCTCCACTCCGATGCGGGACCCTTACATTGCTGGGGTGCTGCCCTTGTTCTGTGGGCCTAGCCCCCAGTTTCTGAACCCCTTTTATCTGTACTTGAGGCTTTGACCCTAGGCAAACACTGGAGTCGGTGGCTAAGGGGAGGTAGGGAGGGGGGCTGGCATGACTACTTTGCTGATGCCCCTTCTGTTAATTACCCAAATCCTCTTCCCTTCCCCCACTGCCTCCCACCTGGCACTATCACACTCCTGCCAAAGCTCCTCTTCTTCCAACTGTGCGGGGTGGTGGGTCCCTCTGCCTGGGGGGTCTCCTTGTCCACCTGCCCCATGAGCTTTATATCTTACGTATATTCCTTTCCTCCTTTGCCTTTTGTCATCTCTCTCAATCCACCTGAATTTGGGGAGGGGAGATAAATGAGTGCTTGTACCCTACACCCACCTTCATACCCCGGGAAACCACGTACAGAGCTCAGGAGACCCAGGTGAAGCAGGGCCTCAGGGCCCCTGCATCCCCTGGGCGATGGCACCCAGCAGGTTCCTTAACGACAGGCTCCGTAGCTGCGGAGACCGTGGCTGAGTGAGGTCCCTCTGTAGCTGGGTTGACAATACAGAGGAGAGTTTGGGGTCTACTTGTCACCGGGGGGCAGAACGGGAAAGGGGGGTGGGGAACACATGTCCCCAGGTGTCTGTCTCTATGGGCCCAGCACTGGCGGGGGCAGCAGGTTCCATTGCCCTGCCCTCCGTGCCAGCAGAGAAAGTTGACGAGGCGGCACTCGGCATACTTCCTGACAACACTCCCTCCTTCACGCAGCAAACACCCAGCATTGCCTCCCATGCACAGGCAGGCTTGGGCGCTGGAGAGTTTAAAGACGAGGTAAGATCCCATTCCTGAAGAGATTATGTTTTGAAGAGGAGGCAGTGGTGTGAATAACGGCAAAGCCCCTCTTAGAAAGTCCCTTTGGGGAGGTGGAAGGGTTGGGCCAGCAGTGGCTGGTGGAGGAGAACGGTCTAAGCTGGCACCCCTTGAACTTGAACAGGCGCACAGATTCCTCGGGGATCTTGGTACATGCAGATTCTGACCCGGGAGGTCTGGGTGGCACCTGAGATTCTGCATTTCTACAAGTTCCCAGGTGATGCTGATGCTGCTGGCCCGTGGACCACACTTTGAGTAGTAAGGGGAGAGGGAAGCCACAGCTTCCTGCGACACCCTTACTGCCATACTGTGGGTGATGTGTAGAGCCCTGGGAACCCCACCAGGAGAAGAGTCCTGTGGTCTCTCAGGGAGGTGCTATGCCCATGCAGGCCTGAGTCTCGGTGCTGGGCCGGCCAGGCTGCAGGCCCTCCTACCTGGTGTCTCACTGGCCAGGAATTCATGCCACCCCAGGGGGAAGGTGCTGGGGGTGGGTGTGCCCGGGTGGGACAGCACCCATCAGCTTGGGGGCTTGGGCAGGTGAGACCCCCCTCTTCAGAACATCAGGGGCTCTGGCTCTGTTCCAGGGTTGGAGGCTGGGTTAGTCAAGGTCCTATAGGCATACATGTGTCCGGTTTTGGAGTTTGTCATCGGGTCCCCATAAGTACAAAGTGAGGCCTGTATGCAAAGCCAGCACATGTGGCGAGTGTCCAGGAACCCTTGGTTACCTTGGGGCCGAGGGACTCAGCAGCCCATGACATTGGCCAGGGGCCAGGACAGTGTGGGCCACCCTTGGAACCTAGCTGGGAAAACCCTCCCCAACCATGGAGCTTCGAGGGCCCCTTTCAAGGCAGAAGATGTGCGTGTGGGGAGAGCGGCTGACCCGGGGTTAATAAATAAGCTTAAAGGTTAATCCAGCGTGTGACCAAGACAGGCTCACTCTGCGGGTCAGGAAGATACCCCGTTACCGAAAAGAGACACTGTAGGATTCTGAAGAACAGTATGTGCTATCAAGACCTTCAAAAGGATTGTGCATGATGATACTTACCTGGAGGGATGTTGCTGGATCCAGCAAGTCATTCTGCGGGTGGTTTGTATCGTTACCTCTTTAATATTTATTGAAACTACACTCTCACCATCCTCATCCTCAGAAGATCTCTCAAAACTGTGAACACAACTGGAGCTCTTTCTTGAAGCTGCTCATCACCCTCTGGGGCAGAGCCAGCGGGTGGGCTCTGTGCTCAGGGCCCCTTCCTACTCTAGTCCTGTAGTCCTCCATCCCTACACATTCTTCTGGGGCCCAGACCCTCTCCTCCCACCTCTCCCCCCTGCACCCCCCGCCTCAGGACCTTTGCACATGCGGTTCTCCTTCCTCAAGTACTCACCCCAACTCCCTCTCCCTGCCTCAGACCTGTGCCCTCTCTTGGTTCTTCCAGAGCCCCCTCCCCAGCAGTTAATGTCTTCTGCTTTATCCCGATGTGTGTCAGGTCCTGCTGACATTGTGTGATCAGACTATGTCGTGATGACTTTTTACCTCTGTCTCTCTACTGAACATACCTCCTTGCTGACTCACCTTGGGTCCCCAGGGCCCGACGTGCGGCCTGACACCTGGTAGGTGTTTAATGTGTATTTGTGGAGCTGAAGTAATAATGAATTCTTTCACAACCTTTGGGACCTGAGTCTTGGTAGGTGGAGGGAAATTGCTGGAAAAAAATTTAAGAACCAAGTGGAATAAATAAATGTGTGTCTGAGTTTCCTAGGGTGCAGTAACCAAGCACCACAAACCAGGCGGCTAACAACAGCAGACATTTCTTCTCTCATGGTTCTGAAGGCCAAAAGTCCAAATTCAAGGTGTCTGCAGAGCCATGCTCCTCCACGGGCTCTGGGGGACCATCTCTCTGTGTGCCTTCCAGTTTCTGGGGGCTTCAGGTGCTCTTGGGCTTGTGGCCACATCACTGCAATCTCTGCCTCTGTTTTTTTTTTTTTTTTAATTTCTAATATTGATATCTTTTTTTTTTAACTTTTTGCTTTATAACAAATTTAATCAGTTATACATATACATATGTTTCCATATCCCCTCCCTTTTTTTTTTTTTGCTGTACGCGGGCCTCTCACTGCTGTGGCCTCTCCCATTGCGGAGCACAGGCTCCGGACACACAGGCTCCGCGGCCATGGCTCGCGGGCCCAGCCGCTCCGCGGCATGTGGGATCTTCCGGGATCGGGGCACGAACCCGTGTCCCCTGCATCGGCAGGCGGACTCTCAACCACTGCGCCACCAGGGAAGCCCTCCCCTCCCTTTTGCGTCTCCCTCCCACCCTCCCTATCCCACCCCTCCAGGCGGTCACAAAGCACCGAGCTGATCTCCCTGTGCTATGCGGCTGCTTCCCACTAGCTATCTACCTTACATTTGGTAGTGTATATATGTCCATGCCGCTCTTTCACTTTGTCACAGCTTACCCTTCCCCCTCCCCATATCCTCAAGTCCATTCTCTAGTAGGTCTGTGTCTTTATTCCTGTCTTACCCCTATGTTCTTCATGACATTTTTTTTTCTTAAATTCCATATATATGTGTTAGCATACAGTATTTGTCTTTCTCTTTCTGACTTACTTCACTCTGTATGACAGACTCTAGGTCTATCCACCTCATTACAAATAGCTCAATTTCATTTCTTTTTATGGCTGAGTAATATTCCATTGTATATATGTGCCACATCTTCTTTATCCATTCATCCGATGATGGACACTTAGGTTGTTTCCATCTCCGGGCTATTGTAAATAGGGCTGCTATGAACATTTTGGTACATGTCTCTTTTTGAATTATGGTTTTCTCAGAGTATATGCCTAGTAGTGGAATTGCTGGGTCATATGGTAGTTCTATTTGTAGTTTTTTAGGGAACCTCCATACTGTTCTCCATAGCGGCTGTACCAATTCACATTCCCACCAGCAGTGCAAGAGTGTTCCCTTTTCTCCACACCCTCTCCAGCATTTATTGTTTCTAGATTTTTTGATGATGTCTGCCTCTGTTTTTACATGACCTCCTGTTCTCCCTGTGCCTCTCCTCTGTGTGTCTGTTATAAGGTCACTTGTCATTGGATTTAAGGTAATCCAGGATGTTCTCATCTCTAGATCCTTCATCACATCTGCAAAGACCTTTTTTCCAAATAAGGTCACATCCCTAGGTTCTGGAGAGTAGGGTGTGGACACATCACTTTGGGGGCCACCATTCAGCCCCTTACAATGTGTAATGAGATGAATCCCAAGCCCTCTGAGACAAATGCAAGAGTGGGTCTCATAACAGCTGGGAGTGGGCCAGTCCAGGCAGGAAGAGCACGGGTGACCAGTGACTGCATGGTCATTCTCTGGTGGCTGCAGGCAGTGTGGAGAGAACCGAGCAGGGACACCTGGATCCTGGCCCCTGCCCCATCACCCCTCCACCCTGGGGCCAGCACTTTATGTTTCTGAGGCTCTTCTCTGTGGCAAGATGAGGGGTGAGGACTCATCTCAGGATCCTTCTGTCTCTAAGTCTCTGTCCCTTTAGTCTATTGGTGAATGCACAGAGGGGAACCCCCAGCAGCAGACGCCCTGAAGGAGTATGGGGTGGGGTTGGGAGTGGGGCTCACCACCCTGTGGCATCCCTGAGAGGCTTGAGGGAATCACCCGACATCTCTGAGCCTCCTTTATGCATGAGTCACCCACCTCCTCAGTAGTCCAGAGCGTAACCAAGGCATCAGCCTGGTGTCCACACATAATCCCAGGACCCCTGTTGACCAACTGTCACGCCTCACAAAAGAGGGTTGGGACCCCCTACCTTAGGTTGGTTTCCTCCAAAGGTCTGAGTGTAACCCATTTATCTGGAGGTGATCTCAGGAGGGGAAGTGAGACAGGGAAGAGAAGGAAGCCCACAGGGGATGGTATCAAGCCGGCTACCTTTGTGGCACCGGGGCCAGACAAGCTGGGGATGGACCCACCAGCTCCGGGCTGGAGGCTGCTCTGGGGGCCTTATGTCTCTAAAACTTCTGACTTGCTCCACGTGGCCCCCTCAAGCTCCTGCAGCCAGAGAAAGCCCTCGGGTACCCGCAGTAGGTGCCATCAGAAGGTACAGAAAAGACGTCCTTTGCCCTTTTTCCCACAGAACCAAAGGAAGTAAACAGAAGGCAAATAACAAGGGCTGAATCCACATAGCTGGGGCTGAGGGAAAGTCCAGTCTCAGGCCACCTGCTTTGAGAAGAACCAGTGGACAAGGCCGTGGGTTGCAGGACGATTCCAGCAGTGTCCAGACATCACGGTTCTTGCATCTGGTCAAAGCATAAACTGGGGGAGAGGGGGCTGTGGTGACCAGGGTCCACTGGAGAGGAGACAACCTCTGAACATGAGCACTTGGCAGCCTGGACCCTTCTGAGGAAATAAAGCTCAGATATGAGACTGGTCACATCCTACCTCCTGGATCCTGCAGGTGCAGCTCAGACCCTCTTCCACCATCTCTCTTCCTCAGACCCAGAGGCTCCTGTATCTCAGCCTTCCTACATATCGAGGATGGGGGAAAAGCCCTCCATTATGTAAGTTGAGGCAGGGCATGAGAAGACGCGGCCAAATTATTATTATTATTATTTGTGTGTGTGTGTGTGTGTGTGTGCGGTACACGGGCCTCTCACTGCTGTGGCCTCTCCCGTTGCGGAGCACAGGCTCCGGATGCGCAGGCTCAGCGGCCATGGCTCACGGGCCCAGCTGCTCCGCGGCACGTGGGATCTTCCCGGACCGGGGCACGAACCCGTGTCCCCTGCATCGTCGGCAGGCGGACTCTCAACCACTGCGCCACCAGGGAAGCCCAGGCCAAATTATTTTTAATGAAGTATCACATTGATACCGAAACCTACAAAGATTGTGGGAATGGAGGAAGGAAGGGAGGAAACCACAGCCCAGTCTCACATGGGAAGAGTGGAAAGCTCTAAATAAAACCTTAATGAGCAGAATCTAGCTGCACATTGAAGGAATAATAGCCGTTGTCTAAGTAGGTTCACTGCTGGAATGAAAGGATGGTTCAGCATTCTTTGGAAAACTCATTCATATGATTCAGGAAATTTATTAACATAACTCATCATATTCATTGATTTAACAAGAAAAGTCATCCTGTCAACCCCATAGGTGTTGAAAAGACATGTGACAAAACCCAACAATCCTTCTTGATTTAAAGAGGCAAACCATGAAAAAAATTCCTTCATCACCATAGTGTGGAGGAGACCTCTCAGATTATGACACAAAAATCCCAAAGTCAAAAAAAAAAAGATTGAAAATTTGGTGACAAAAAAAATTCTACATGCAAAAAGATCAATAACAATAGCACGGTAACAAAGTCCAAAGAAATTAAGAAATATTCTCAACTTCTATCACAGGCAAAGAACCAACCTCCCTAACATAAAAGGGGCTTGTAGAAATTGCTAAGGAAGCCACATACCGTAATCAAAAAATAGACCAAGAACAAGAAGAAACAGTTCATGGAAAAAGAAATACAAATATATCTTAAATATGTTAAAAGATGCTCAACCTCACTCATAAGAAAAGAAAGATGAAATAAAGCTGCCTTGAAATACTACTTGTCACCCATGATATTGGCAAAACCCCACAAGTGTGGTCATAGTGCAGTGTGTTAGGAAGCTGGGGAGAGTGTACGTGAGGGTGTCCCTGGGGAGGCCATTGGGGCTGCCTCTCAAGGCCACCAGCTCACTGACACCTCAACTCCATAATCTCACTTCTGGAATTTTATTCTACAGATACAGTAGCACACATTCAAAAGAGTATATGTGCAAAGTTATTCATTTCAACATTTTTTGTAATATAAAAATATTAGTTGCAATCCAACTATCCATTGACAGGAAACCAGTTAGGTAAATTATGGAAATCCATACAATGGAATACTATGCAACTGTGAAAATGAATCAGGATGTTCTTGGACGCACAAGGTATACCATTGTGGGGAAATAAACACAAAGTGCAAAGTTACCTTTTGTATAAAAGGGAGCAAAATAAGAATGCACATTTGCCCTTGGTTATGTTTTAGGAAGCAAATGTGAAAGGATGCACAAGAAATTTAAAAAGGTCACCTGAGGGTAGAGGTGGCAAGTGGGGACCGTGGAAGGGGGCAGGTGGAGAACCGCTTCATTGTATACCTTGTTTACATTTTCTGTTCTGAACCTTGCGAATTGACTACCTATTCAACACTTTTAAAACTTGATGCATGTATTTGAAGATGCTCTAAGATTTTTCTAGAAGGATAAACATTGTTGGTGGCACCTGCCTCCGGGCAGGTGAGGGTGATGGGGGAAAAGGACTTTTATTTGTCATTTTACAAAGCTCTGGACTATTGGGTTGTTTGCCGTGTACACATACAACTTCTCAATTAAAGACAACTAATTATTAATGTTGATGTGTTCCTGAATACATAGAAAAAAGCATTTGAGTGGATTCCTCTGGGGTGGGAAGTGTTGGAGTTAAGACAGCAGAGAGGGGGCTTTCCTTCCATTACCCCCATGAGTCTGTGACTTATACAAGTCTCTACCTCTGCCCTGCTGTGTGAGCCCAGGAAAGACCCTCACCTTTTGCCAACCCTAGGATCTTCTAGGAGTGCAGGGAGGGGCCAAAATCCAGTGAGCCCAGCTGGATCTGAAATGCCGTGACTTCAACTGGAAAAGAAAAAAAGGAAGAATAAGGGGTCAAGTGCGATGCCGGTGATGATGGTGGTGGTTAATACCTACTGTCAGGCCATTCATTATCTCATGTAATCTCACTATAAGTAAGCGGAAGGCCTCCACCTTAGAGATTCAGAGAAGGGACCCTGAAGTTCAGAGAAGGGAAGTGAACTGCCTAAGGTCATTTGGCAGCCAAGCTTGGCCTTGGCTTTTTTTTTTTGCGGCGGGGGGGGGGATGGTTGCGTTGGGTCTTCGTTGCTGCGTGCGGGCTTTCTCTAGTTGCGGGGGCTTCTCTTGTTGCGAAGCACGGGCTCTAGACGCGCGGGCTTCAGTAGTTGTGGCTCGCAGGCTCTGGAGCGCAGGCTCAGTAGTTGTGGCACACGGGCTTAGTTGCTCCACGGCATGTGGGATCTTCCTGGACCAGGGATCGAACCCGTGTCCCCTGCATTGGCAGGCGGATTCTTAACCACTGCGCCACCAGGAAAGTCCCTTGGCCTTGGCTTTAACTGGTAGAGCCCTTGGATAGAAAAGTCAACCCCAAGGGCAATTCTGGTTCTACAACCAGGGGTTCACTTTACATGAATTAATTTAATGAGACAGTCTGGAGGGCTTGGTGGCTACAATCTGAGGCTGCCTGCATCCCACCCCAAGGCCCCCTCTTCCCACCTCTGCTTGGGTATTCCTGGGGGATGGGCACACGGGTGAGGAAGAGCGATGCTGGGAATGCTGCAGCCCCGGGTGTGACCACCAGGTGGCGGAGCGGCTGCACCCAGCCCTGCCCCCTGCAGCCCAGAAAAAGAGAAAATACAAATTAAAAATTCCTTGGTCTGGAAGCGGAAAGTCAGTTGGAGATTCCGGGAGCCTTCTGGCAAATCCAGGAGGTTTGACCTTCTCCTGTAAGCAAAGCTTAGGGGCGTCCATGACAGGCAAATGGCAGGGAAGAAGAGAACATTTTTTAAAGCATATGGAAGGAGGAGTTAGAAGGAGAAAAGAATTCTCTCGAAGACCCTGGGATTTCAGTAGCCACCTCTAGCCCAGCCACTATCCAAGGGAGGCCTGGGTCCTAGTGCAGCAGAATCACCTCAGGGCTTATTTTTAAATGCAAATTCCTGGGCCCACAGGGGAACTGCATTTTCACCAGCACTCCAGTGGTTTCTGATCCTGGCTAAGGTCTGAAACACCAACATGGCAACACTTCCTTTCCCAGGTCAGAAACCAGGGGCCAGAGAGAGGAGGTCACTACTCAAGGTTATGGTCCCCGGGTCCAGGCCTTCCCCTGTGATGATGGTGTTTGCACAAACCTAGGCATGAAGCACAATTCTTTCCATGTAAAATTTGGCCTGGGATAGTTTTGGAGGGGGCTGCTCCCAGTCAGCCCCTCTCTCCTGGCCTCCTGGGCTTTAGTTTGGGCTGGTTCTCTCCCCACCTCTCTCTATTTGCTATTTTAAAAATCACGAGTTCCTGCCCGAGGGGCAGTGGCCCGGGCTTTGAAATCCAGGCCCAGAACCCTGACTCCCGGCTTCCTGGCTGGGCGCCATCTTGGCTGAGTTCCCCAAGCACTCTGGGGAGCTTCTGGGAAGTTTAGGGTCCAGACACCCACCCACACCTCACCCACACTTCCAGTGCTCTTCAGACTTCTCTCTGGAACTGACTCAGCCAATTCTTCTTGCACCTGGGAGGCCCTAATTCTGACCCAAATTCTGAATTCCAGCCTTTAGCTGGGATTTGGTACAGGACAAGCTAGAGACCAAACAGCAGCTAGCCAGGGGCCTCGGAGAGAGCACAGGCTGTGGTGTCTGGTTCGAATCCTGATTATGCTGTGTGACTTTGGGCAAGCTGCCTGCCCTCTCTGAGCCTCAGTTTCCTTGTCTAGGGGAATCAGTACTGCTTCTCTCCTGGGCTGCTATGAGGAGGGAATGAGAGAGTGCAGGCAGCGTGGTCAGCATGGAGCTGAGCACACAGCAAGCCCTTGGTGCCAGGAGCAGCTGTTACTAAGAGGCATAGCGCAGGGTGGGGCACTGGGGCAGGGGCTCCCCGCCTCCTCACACCAAGCTGGACTGGCATCACACTCTGGGTCAGGGAGGTGTGACTTTACTCACTTCCCCAGTCTGCTCAGCTCCAGGGCCCACGAGGGCCCTTCTAAGGGCTGCCAGAAAATTGGAGCCTTGGTTTCCAACCTGGGGGAGCTTACAATCTAATAAAGGCAACTTGGAACCTTGAAATGGAAATTTCCTGAAATAGTGCGTCTGTGAGCTGGTCTCCCCATGCTGCCTGGTAGGAGGCACACGGTAAGGAGGGACAGAGCCCAGGCCTGGGCCCTCCTGCCAGCTCCGCATGCCCACGCCCGCCTCCCCCAGCCTCCCTGCAGCCTCAGGGTAGTGGAGCCCTGCTCGAGAGGGCCCTGCCTGATCCTCACTTCTGTGCTTCAGCAAATGAACTGATATGGTCCGGGATGGGTGAAAGTTCGGCCAACACTTTCCTGATTTGAAGGAGGGCATGTAGAGGGTTCTGGAAGTTCAGACTGAAGGATGCTATCAGATGGCCCGTGGGGAGCTGCTGAGGCCTTTCTGAGTAGCTGAGCCTGCCTTTCTCCCCCAGGATTCCTTGCTGGGATCTAACTTTAACCGTGGCAACGAGGCCACGGCCCGGTCGATGTTTCTTCCACTGCTGTAATTCAGTAACATCACGGCATCGAGTCTTTTTTTTTTTTTTAAGCTTCTTGACCTTTTACTCTCAGGGTGCCCCAGATGCCCCAGTGAGTCTTATCTCCTCTCCAGGGCAGTGGAGCATCTGAGCGGTCATTCCTGGAAACTGGGTGAGGAGGGGTTTCTTCAAAGTATCTTGGGCATCTTGGGACACACTTGACTGGCTGCTGGACAGCTGCCCCACCCCCCCGGGGCCGAGTGGTGAGCGGAAGCAGAAGGTCTGGAGGTCCTGCGCTTGTTAGTGGTTCTGGGCAGCAGGCTGGATACTCACCAGCTCCCTGACCCCCAGGAGACCTGCTCTAGGTGCCGGCATCTCTGTCCATGGTGTTCACTGAGCTCTTGGAGCAGGCTGAGGGTGTGGGCTTCTTCCAGGCCCTGCAGGTCCTCTCTGTCTGGGCGCCCATCCAATGAGTTGTGGAGAACTTTTCAGCTGCTGTCCCAGGCCACCACTGCTGTGCCCACATGCTGGACAACGGCTCTGAGGCCCCTGGAAACCTCACCCCTGAGGCCCTCCTGGCCGTCTCCATCCCACTGAGCCCCAACCAGGAGCCCCACCAGTGTCTATGCTTCCACCAACCACAGTGGCAGCTCCTGGACCCCAACGCCACAGCCACCAACTGGAGCAAGGCTGCCACGGAGCCGTGCGTGGACGGCTGGGTCTATGATCGCAGCACGTTTACCTCCACCATCGTGACCGAGGTGAGGGCCTCCCCCCGCCCCGCCCCAACCAACCCCACCACTTCCTTCCTTCCCAGCCTCCCAATGACTGGGAGGATTAGATAGACTCCATCACCGCTGTTAACTGATATGCCACCCCCTCAACACGTAACTACTGATCACTTGGGATGGCCTGGATTCTGATCTAAGGCTAAGGTTACAGGATGGACAGGGAGATTTCTAGGAGCTTACATTCTGCTGGAGAATTCAGAATCGGTCAACATTTAAACCAGTAATAACAGCAGACCAAGTCCATACCTTGTGCCCTTTAAGTGGCAGCCACTGTTCTGATGCTTTCCCTGTCATCACAATTTCACAACAATCTCTTGAGGTGGGTTTTATTACTGACCCCGTTTAATAAGTGACAAAACTGAAGCCCAGAGAGGTTAAGTAATTTGCCCCAGGACACACAGCTAAAGCACACTCGAATCTGATTCAACCCAGGCAGCCAGGCACCAGAACTTCTCCATCACTTTCTGTCCTGCCTTGAGTCTCAAGGCCCCTGCGTCCATAAGTGAGCACAAAGGAGAAAGCAGCTCCTGCTAGTAGGGAAGGGAGAGGCAGGCAGGGAAGGGCACTCCGAAGAGGTGACATCTAAGATGAGACTTGGATTATAAGAGAAGGAATCAGGGACTTACTTAGTGGCACAGGGGTTAAGAATCCACCTGCCAATGCAAGGGACCCGGGTTCGAGCCCTGGTCCAGGAAGATCCCACATGCCTCAGAGCAAGTAAGCCTGTGAGCCACAACTACTGAGTCCATGCACCAGAACTACTGAAGCCCGAGCGCCTAGAGCCCGTGCTCTGCAAGAAGAGAAGCCACCGCAATGAGAAGCCCGCGCACCGCAATGAAGAGTAGCCCCCGCTCGCTGCAGCTAGAGAAATTCCATGCACAGCAACGAAGACCCAACACAGCCAATAAATAAATAAATATTTTTTTAAAAGACAGAGAAGGAATCAGTCACATGAAGTTCGGGAGAAAGCTTAGTTGGGACAGAGGTCCAAGTAGGAGCTTGTCTGGGTGTTGAAAGAGCAGAACTTGGCACAGAGGGTGAGGGGTCCGGCGATGGCCGGGCGTGTGGGGAAGGGGCCTGGATTTTGTTTAAGTGCAAAGGAAAGTCATTGGAGGCTTTGGGACTCGGAGGTGCAGTGATCTGATTTGCATTTTCAAGAGGTGACTTTGCAGGGTGAAGAACGCCCTGTGGGGTGGGGGCTCCTCCTGCAGCGGTTCAGGCAAGAGAGGCAGAGATGGAGAGGGAGCCGTGGGCGGAGCGTCCAGGCCTCGGGGAAGGGAAGAGAGGCGGAGATGGAGAGGGAACCATGGGCACCGTGGGCGGAGCGGCCATGCCTCAGTGAAGGGAAGAGAGGCGGAGATGGAGAGGGAACCGTGGGTGGAGCGGCCAGGCCTCGGTGAAGGGAAGGGCTGACCTGGGGGGAGAGGTGACGGGGCCAACGTTCAGGCGATGTCTCTCTGGTCCACGTCAGGCAGCAGGGAAAATCACGGTGACACGTGCTTAGCCCTCAGTGCTCATCTTCATGCCCTGTAAGAGAAGCAACCGTACAGCCCCATTTCTGGAGGAGACGGGCTCTGCCAGGTGCAGGAACGTCCCCAGGGGCACCAGCATGTCGGTCATCAGCTGACTCAGAATTCGAGCCTGTGGTTTAACTGCCACCCACCACTGTCCACTCGGAGCGGCCGTCACGCCATCAGACCCAGATCCGTGTCACATGCGCCACACCGTGGGCTGACGGGGGGTGCTGAGGCCCGCTGCCCGCACCCCCTTCCACCTGGGTCGCCTGGACTTAGGAATCTGGGGAACCCATGCAGGGTGGCCGGATCCCCTCTGGGGGTCCTGGACCTTCCTCTGCCACCCTGGCCCTGCTATTCCACACCCCCTGAGCCAGGCTGATGCACCCTCCTTCTCTTCCAGCAGGACCTGGTGTGTGACCACCAGGGCCTGAAGCGCCTAGGCCGGTCCATCTACCTGGCGGGGGCCATTGCGGGTGGATCACCTGGGGCCTCCTCTCCCACCAGTCAGTATCTCTCCCCGTCCCAGATCCTTCAAAACAGAGTGAGCATTGTGGGGCCAGAGGTAAGGCAGTGTCCAGTGAGCGTTCGTGTTTCCTAAGGGTGGGCCTCCCCTGGTCTGGGGTCTGCGTCCCAGGTTCACACGGAGCCAAGACCCCAATGTCTGAACCTCGATGCCAGGTTGAGCTGAGAAATTGCCCTGAACACTGGCTCTCATCTTCAGCTATAGCACCAAACTTTATTGAGCACCTACTGTGTGCCAAGCACTGCACAGCCCCTGCCCTCAGGGAGCTGATGGTCTTCTGGACATAGACTGACCCCTCTTTCTTTTAACTCCAAGTACATGAAATGTAATGAAATAGAAATACTCCTCTCCCTCCTCCCCCATCATCCCCCCTCCACTGCCCCCCCACCACACCCCTCCTGAGGTGGAGCACCCAGAACGCTGCTGTCCGGGACCTTCTCTCCGTCTGCGGTCCCCTCCTGCACGGGGCACCGCTGTCCAGTGCTGAAAACGCCCACGTCGCACCCCCTCAGCTTGTAAACCCAACTGCAGACTTGGAGGCACCTCACACTTACCACGGTCAATGCTGAGCCGCTGACCCTCCACCCCCAGCGCAGCCCCCTCCCCACCAGACTCCATCCTGGAAAACAGCCCCGCTGGGAGCCAGCCCTGTGCTCCCTCCCTCACCGCTCACACTCATCCTCCAGGGCACAGTCCCAGCCCAACGCCCTCTGCCCCACGCCCGCTGTCCCCCGCCCAAGCCACCGACCTCTCTGGCCCTGCTACGGCCTCCTCTGGGGTCTCCTGTCTCTACTGGGCCTTCCGTTCTGCTGCAGAGCTCAGAGTGACTTTGCAAAGGCTTATATGTGGATCTGGTCGCTGCCCAGCCTGAGGTCCCCTGGGCTCCCACACCAAGGACACCACCACCCACCCCACCACCCCTGCTCAGCACTTGACTTCTCCCCCTGAGTCATGCCGGCCCCTCCTGGGGCACCGCTGCTCCCGTCCAGCCCACAGAACCCACTGAAGCCGGTGGCTGAGCCTCACCTAGAGGTTTCTGCCCATGGCTGCTTCGTGCCCAGCACGCAGGCCTCAGCTCCAGGCCGCTCCTCAGAGAGGCCTTTCCGGCTTCAGGCACAAAGGTCCCACGGTCCCGCCCACACTCCCCATCGCAGCTCCTGGCTCTCTCTGCTGGTGCCCAGCTTTCGTTAGCTCGTTTACTGTGTGTGTCCCCACGAGAACGTAGCTCCAAGGAGGCAGGGGCCTTGGGGCCGTATCCCCAGTGCCCAGCATATAGCACACAATCATAATACGCTGAATGCACGAATGGCTTCCGGACTCTGGGTAGTGCAGGCTCTGGGGCCTCATGTCCCAGCTTCTTAGAGGCGGGTTTGTTGCTTCTCTAGGCTTCCTGCTGTGAGTGGGGACCCTGACACCTACCCATGGGGTTGTGAAGATTCAGTTAATCACATGCAGAGCCTGGGCGGGGCCCGCACGGGGGTCACTCTTCGTGGGCCTTATGTTACCCCGAGCGTAGCAGGGAGCCTGAACAGTGAGGCAGGAGGTGGTCCAGTTTGCACTTTCGGAGGACTGGCCACCGTGCCGCCACTTACCTTCCCCAGGGGCCACCCACACCGGGAGCCAAATCGCCATCAGTCTGAGGGTCGCCTGGTGAGCCTGGGGTCAGCGCCAGGTGTCAGCCTCCAGACCTCACCCCGAATCTGGGGCGCATGTCCCTGCTTCTGGGCGCTGCTCAGACAGGCAAGGCCAAGGTTCGCCCGCATCTCTCCAGTCTGACTGACACATACTTCAGCTAAATGCAGGCAGTGGCTCGGGCTAAGCTGACCTCACTGGGGCTGAGGGCCCTCCAGTCACAGGCATGGAGGAGCTGCCTGGGTCACCCAAGGCCATGCGCGCTCAGCCTCCTGCCAGCCTCCTCCCTTGTTCAGTGTGTCCTCGTGAATCCCTGCATTTTACAGATGGAGAGACTGTGGCCCAGAGAGCAAGGCGTCTGCCATTTTTATAACAAATGCACTCTGTACGTGGCCCTAGGAGATCCGAGAAGGAGGTGCTGCCTGCACTGGCAGGCGCTCCGGCAGGTGCCCCAGCCTCCTTCGGACCTCCAGCGACAAGTCCCTGCCTCTACGCCCAAGTCCCCAGGGCCCCTCTCCAGGCCCCCACTGTGCTTGTCTCCCGAAATAGGTTTGGGCAGAAGCCAGTTCTGAGCTGGCGCTGCCTGCAGGTGACGTGGCCAGCATCAGCCCCATCGTTGCCCCCAATTTCCTTGTCTACGATTTTTGAGCGCTTTGGGAATGGCTGGCATCATCCTGACCTCGACGACGCTCAGTGGATCCCTTGATCACCTGCCCCAGCCCTGTCGGGGGGGGGGGAGGAGGGCGCTCAAGGCCACTGCACGTGGCCCTCACCTGATCATCTGCACCGCCTTTCAGTGGTGGAGGGGACCACAACACGCACGAGGGCCGTCACCATGACGATCCTGAGATGCACCTACAACATCGGCGAGACGGCCATGGGCAGCCTGGCCTTTGCCCTGTGGGACCGGCAAGCCCTGCAGCTGGCCTTGTTGGTGCCCTTCTTGGTCATTTTCCTGATATCCTGGTCAGTGCAGCTGGGGCCTTTTCCCTTGGGGAGAACATCACTGAATGGGAGGGGGACCCGGGGTGAGAAGGGCCCTACCGCTCTGGCTGGCCACGGCTCCCAAGGTGTCGAGACCATGGAAGAGAATGATGTGAGCAGACCCCACTGGGGAGAGACATCTTGGGGGCTCAGAGTTCCGGGGTGGGCATTTCAGGCAGGGGTCCGTGGTTCCCTCCAGCCCACTGACCTCCGGGCCTGAGGCTGAGGGCTCCGTTCTTCCCTCACATTGGCACCAGCCCCCCCCCACACCCACCAATGTCACACCCTCACATCACTTGCCCAGCCTGCGGACCTCCAAGTCAGGCATTGGATATGGAAAGATATTATCACTTTTATTTTCGATGCTGCGAAAATCCCTGAGGCCTGGAAATACCTGCTTGGGTGGGGACTAGAAGAAGAGATACAGGGAAATAAACACAAATCCCTGTCCTCATAAGTTCTCTTGTGCCCGTGGGCCAGAGTTGAGCAGGTCCGCTGTGGGGTGTAGAGAAGACTAAGGACTCATTCATTCATTCTGAAATATTTATTGCACTCCTGCTCGGTGCCAGACTTGGCTTTAGGCACTGGGGACCCATCAGCAAATAAAACAGATCATAGATCAAAAGTCACCGACTACATGGAGGTTTATTGTATCAACAGGACCAGGAAGAAAGGAGGAAGACCATCCCATAGTTACACTGATTAAGCCGCCCTAGCCACACTGATGGGGTGCATCCAGGTGCTGTTGGTAACACCAGATGTATATCAACACTCCTTCTAATGAGCAAGATGCTGTTATTACTGCCACTTCCAGATGAGGGGCTGAGGCCCGGAGAGGGCCAGTGACTTGCCCAAGGCCACGCAGTCACTGTGTGCCAGAGGCAAGATTTGAATCCTGGCAGGCTGGCTCTTGTAACCACCTCATCAAACTGCCTCCAGAAGTTTTTCTTAGCTTCCCTGCAAACAGAGCTGAGCTCCTGCGGGCTGGGAAAACCCTCACCCTTTCAAAAGGGAGATGCTTCTCCCTGCCCATCTGCCCCTGAGGCTGGGAAGAAGCCTACTATTTTCATAAAACCACTTGATTCTGGTTGGGGATGTTTTAAATGTGTGGTTTTTTAAAAAAAAATGCAGCATGATGCAAGCTTTCTACCATAGAAATGACCCCAGAATCACCCCATGTCCAGGCAGCCTGTGCGCTGGCTGAATGTGAGGCGCGGGCAGGCTCCTGGCAGCAGGGAAGCCAGATGGGGTGCCAGGGAGTGGGGGCTGGTGAAGAGGGCGGCCAGGCATTGGGACTCATCTTTATTCTGAGACCATCAGGGACTTCCCAGCCTGGCATTAGCGGTGCAGAGGGAGAAGCAGCTGCCTTCTCCCCACTCCTGTTGCAGCCGGCAGGTCTGCTGCCCACCACCCCCTCCCCACATGACCTGGGGGGAGTGCCCAATCTACACGAAGAAAACAAAGACCCAGCCAAGCACCTGCTTCTTTAACTGGTGGCTGCCAGAATCCACCCGATGGCTGATTATGGTGGGCAAAACAGATCGAGTGCTTCAGGAACGCAAAAAGGTGGCCAAGATAAATGGCCACAAGGAAGCCAAAAAGACACTGACTATAGAGGTGAGATGCTGCTATTTGTGATACAGTGTGGGATATGACCCAGGGAAGGACATTCAGTGATGTTTTATCATTATTATAACCAGCATCACCCCAATCCGCTCCAGCACCACCCCCATCAACACACCCATACCATCAAAACACCACCATCGACATCACCATCACCGTTGTGAGTTTTGCCTTCTCTATCATCACCGTCACCATAATCATCACCACCATCATCACCATCGTCACCACCACTACCACGACCACAACCATCATCACCTCCATCACCACCACCATCACCATCACCATCACCACAACCATCATCACCTCCATCACCACCACCATCATCATCACCATCACCACCACCATCACCACCACCATCATCACCACCATCATCATCACCATCACCATCACCATCATCACCACCATCATCACCACCACCATCACCATCATCACCATCATCACCACCATCATCATCACCATCATCACCATCACCACCACCATCATCACCACCATCATCACCATCGTCACCACCACTACCACGACCACAACCATCATCATCACCACCATCACCACCACCATCATCATCACCACCATCATCATCATCACCACCATCATCACCATCACCATCATCACCACTACCACGACCACAACCATCATCACCTCCACCACCACCACCATCATCATCACCATCACCACCACCATCACCACCACCATCATCACCACCATCATCATCACCATCATCACCATCACCACCATCACCATCACCACCATCACCATCACCACCACCATCATCACCATCACCACCACCATCATCACCACCATCATCACCATCGTCACCACCACTACCACGACCACAACCATCATCATCACCACCATCACCACCACCATCATCATCACCACCATCATCATCATCACCACCATCATCACCATCACTATCATCACCACTACCACGACCACAACCATCATCACCTCCACCACCACCACCATCATCATCACCATCACCACCACCATCACCACCACCATCATCACCACCATCATCATCACCATCATCACCATCACCACCATCACCATCACCACCATCACCATCACCACCACCATCATCACCACCATCATCACCATCATCACCATCACCACCACCATCATCACCTCCATCACCATCACCATCACCATCACCACCATCACCACCACCATCATCACCATCACCATCATCACCATCATCACCATCATCACCACTGCCACCACGACCACCATCATCACCATCACCATCATCACCATCATCACCATCACCACCACCATCATCACCACCATCATCACCATCATCACCATCACCACCACCATCATCACCTCCATCACCACCACCATCATCACCATCACCATCATCATCATCACCTCCATCACCATCACCATCACCATCACCACCATCACCACCATCATCACCACCATCATCACCATCATCACCATCACCACCACCATCATCACCTCCATCACCATCACCATCACCATCACCACCATCATCACCATCATCATCACCATCACCACCATCACCACCATCACCACCATCATCACCACCACCATCATCATCACCATCATCATCACCATCACCATCACCACCACTATCACCACCATCACCACCATCACCACCATCATCACCACCATCATCACCATCATCATCATCATCACCATCACCACCACTATCACCACCATCACCACCATCACCACCATCATCACCACCACCACCATCATCACCACCATCACCACCATCATCACCACCATCATCACCACAACCATCATCATCACCATAAGCACCACCATCATCATCACCACCAGTATCAGCACCATCACCATCACCATCACCACCACCACCACTGCCAATACAACCATTATCAACAACAGCACGCCCACATCACCATCTCTATTATTCATCACCTTGATCCACATATACTGCTCATTTAACCTCACGGGGCTTCTCGGCGTATTTGGGGAAACAGGATGTGCTTATCTGAAGGTACCTATTTCAAGGAAGTAGGTGTGGGAGGATGTGCAGACAGAGACTAGAGGACACAGAGCTCCCTGGGGGCAGAAGGATCAGGGAAAGCTTCCAAGAGGAGGTGAGCTAGAGCTGACCAGGACTGAGCTGAGCACAGGGCAGGCCGGGCCCGGGGTGCAGGCAGAGACTGGATGGGTACTTGGGAGGATCCAATGGCCGGAGGGGGCGTGCACTGATGCCAGCCAAGAGGAGTGAAGAGGGATGGTAGGGCTTTGCAGGGTAACTGTCCAAACCTTCCTGCAGCCTGCAGCTCAGAGACTAGAGCTGGGACACAAGACCTGCTCCTTGGTTCTGAGTAGGGTGACCGGGTCTGCAGAAGGTAGCTCAGCTAGGGGCCAGAGAGAACCCTTTCTGCCCTCAGGCCATCTGCTCCCCCAGGGCTCTCCAGTCTCCAGAGGCCAAGGCCAGGCTCTCCCTACCACTCTGCCCATCTGGACACCATTCCCGGCATGGGGGTGGGGCAGGGCCATGGCCCCAACATTCACTGCCCCCGTCATCCCTGGAGGTACTGATGTCCAGCATGGAGGAGGACGTAGCCTCTGCAAAGTCCCGCCGGTCAGGGCTGGACCTGTTCCGTATGCTCGCGCTCCGCTGGAGAAGCTGCAGACTGTTGGTAGTGAGGTATGCCATCCTGAGCATCCCTCCCTGGGCTAAGGAGGGCGGGGTGTCCAGCAGGAAAACAGCCCCTGCAGGCCTCATGGGGTACATTTCTGGCCGGAACAGGCAGCTCCCCCAGGAGGCAAGAGCCTAGCAGGTAGGGGAGACAGAGTACATACAGATGTGACCGGGAGGCCAGCTTGTGCAGGAAGTCAGCTAGACGGCAGGGCTGGGCTCTGGTCCTGGGCAGGATGCCAGGGTCAGGCTGAAGCCCAGGGCAGAGGCAGAGCCAGGTCCTCAGAGCCAAGGGACCAGCAATAGCTGGAAAGGATCACTGCCGGTCAGCACTGGACTCACCCTGACAGCTGGACTCCGAGAGGGTGGCAGGGACCACGTGCTGGCCACACACATCCCACTCTGAGCCACCCCATGAGATAAGTTCATTTATACCCCACTTCACAGATGGGGAAAGAGAGGCTGGGAGAGGCAAGAAACTTGCCCAAGATGACAGAGCGGGCATTTGAACCCAGGCCGAGCTACCTCCTCGTCCTGCTCTCTGACCCTCCAGCCCCACATTGAGCGTGGACTCCCCGTCCCGCCCCAGGAGGCCCCATCTCCCAGGGGTACCTGGGACCAGGAAAAGGCTCCTTAAGACAAATTCAGTTTAAGTGACTTCCAGAAGAGTGGATGGAAAAGTGAGGGTCAGGTTTGATTGGGCCTTGATCTTGAAATAAAACTCAAAATTAGGAAAACATTTATTTTATGCTATATTTAAGCACATATGGGTTATAATGGCAAATATGTGCTACATCTCAGACAGAGAATGCATCAAATGCTTCTCTCTCTCTCTCTCTCTCTCTCTCTTTTATTTTTTTTGCTTAAGTTTTTTTTTTTCCTGATAAATTAGGAATGCCCAGGGCCACTGAATGTCCAGGGCCATTCTTTCAAAAACCATCAAGGCTTCCTCAATTCTCCCAGGGTCCACTCTGCACTCTTTGTTATTCAAATCACAGGCTGTGAAGCGGCCACCCTCGTGGGTTTTCTTATCTCTGTTAACCCAGTTGTTACTGGCTAAGGCTCTAGATACCTACGGGTCAGCTGCTTTCAGCTCCAGCCTGGCCCTTGTCAAGTCACTTTCACAAACTTCAGGAAGCGCTGCGTTTCTGCAGGAATCGCAGCTTTTCTCTACAGTTGTCGGCCTGGTGGTGCCAGGTGTCTCCTGAGGACAGCACTCAGGTGCCCCTGAAGGGGCGGGCTGGGAGGAGCGCCCAGGTGAAGCAGGGATGGGGACAGACTGGAAAAGTGGTGGAGAATAATTTCCCACCATGGCCACCTGTGGAGCCAGATTCAATCTCCAAGGTGTAGAAATTCAGCTACTGTAAGTTCAGCTACTCAGGAGCGTGTGTCATGGGGTCCCCTGGGAAGCAGACTTTGAGATGGAGGTCCATGAGCAGGCAGTTCACAGAGGGGGCTCTAGGGACCACCTCTCATGGAAGCAGAGAGGGGCCAGGGAGGGCAGGAAGCAGCAGGGTCAGGGAAGGAGTCGTGGTGATGCCGTCACAGCCAGGCCCCAGCCTGGGGACCTGGGAGCTGGGGTGGCCCTTCTGAGTCGTCTCTCTGGACCGTGTAGACCAGCCATGGGATGCTCTCCCCAGCTGGGGGGCAGAACTCCCAGGGCACTGAAGGGGGCAGGCCAGCATCCTCCACCGAGACCCCATTCTATTATAATCCCATGTTTCAAGACAAAGAAACGCGTCCAGAGAGGGCCAGGCAGAGACTTGCCCAGGTCCATGGCTAGTAGAGTGGGACCCAGATCATGGTTCCTGGCCACGACTGGGAACAGGAAACAAAGCCAGAGGGTGCTAGAGCCTGGCAAAGGGGCAGGTCAGCTTGACCCACTGCCCCATCTGCCCAGAGAGGGTCATGTTTTCCTGCTGGTTGGTGGAGAGGGAGCCTAAGAGGCAACGTCCAGCCCACCATGGCCAACACCCAAGGCTAACACCCAAGGCCCACACGTGGAATGGATGGGGCCACCGCCCTCCCCACCCTTTCCTGGGACAACCTGACCCAGGGGAGATGCATCCTGCACTCACCAGGCTGCCTGGGGGTCTGGGCTGGTGGTGCTCTCCTAAGTGCAGCCCCAGGGTAGGTGATGGTGCAAGGGTGTCCTCTCCTGCGTGGGGCAGGGACCTGACTTCTGGATTCGCCCCACAGCTTGTCCCTCACCCTCTCCTACTATGGGCTAGTCCTTCACCTGCAGAACCTGGGGAGCAGCATTCTTCTTCCTCCAGGTCCTCTTTGGAGCCGTGGACTTCCAGGCCCGGATCACCACCACGCTCCTGCTCAGGTGTTTTGGCCGCCACACGACCCTGGCCGGCTCCCTGGCTGTGGCTGGCCTCGCCATCCTGACCAACATGCTGGTCCCACAAGGTGCAGCCAGGGCAGCAGGAGGGAAGGCTGAGGGGCTGCCGGCCCAGGCACCTGCTGGCCTGTCCACTGCACCGCACCACCACCAGCCTCTTCCCCTCCCCCAGCCCCGAGGATGGGCAGGGGCCACTGCGCCCTGGCTCTGCCCAAGGCCATTACTGCCACAGCCCAACCAGCCCCCCACCCATTTTCCTGGGGAAACTGAGGCTCGGAGAGACGAAGCCAGGTGCCCGAGATCCCTCAGCAGCAAACGACAGAGCCAGGCCTGGACCAGACTTCAAGCCAGAGGCCAAGTCTGCAGTGGGAAGAAGGGTCCGGGAGGCTGAGAGGGGCTCCAAGTGAGGCAGGAGAGGCACCAGGCCGAGTGTGTGTGGTGTTTCCTCTTGTTAACTAAGCGAGAGGGGAGACTTCCCTGGCGCTCCAGTGGTTAGGACTCTGCACTTCCACTGCCGGGGACCCAGGTTTGATCCCTGGTTGGGGACCTAAGATTCCCACATGGCCAACAAAACAAGAAGCAAAAGGGGGCTTCCCTCATGGCTCAGTGGTTAAGAATCCGCCCACCAATGCAGGGGACACGGGTTCGAGCCCTCGTCCAGGAAGATCTCACATGCCGCGGAGCAACTAAGCCACGCGTCACAACTATTGAGCCACGCGCCACAACTACTGAAGCCCGCGTGCCTAGAGCCCGTGCTCCGCAACAAGAGAGGCCACCTGCATGCCGCAACTAGAGAAAGCCCGCACGTAGCAACGAAGACTCAACACAGCCAAAAAATAAGTAAATAAATAAATTTATATAAAAAAAATTAAAAACCTCATACTGCAGAAACTATAAAATGTGGGTGCATTAATGACAAAAAAAATCTGTATTAAAAAAAAAAAAAGAAGCAAGAGGCTGAGCACTGGGGCAGCTGGGATGGGCCCTGGCCTCACTCCCCTTTCTGACTGAGGCTGTGAGGCCCCAGAAACCCTCTCCGTGTCTCATTTTATTGCTCAAGGTGGGTGACTGGGGGAGGGGCAGGGACAGGTGTCCCACGGTGGCAGCAAAGCCAGGAGGGAGGCAAGGAAGGACCAGCAGCTGGGAGGGGTGGGGTGAGGATGGAAGACCAGTCGGGAGCCCAAACTCTGAGTGAGATGCGGCGCTCTGAGAAAAACTCCAAAGACAGCACTTGAGAGTTTATGACTCTTCCCAACTACGTGCGGGAAGGGAGGTGAGGCCCAGGCCCACCGCTGGCTTGTGACCTGCACCCTGGTTTCCCAGCTGAGGCTCCCTGTGGAAGCAGGGGCCCCACAGGCAGGCTGAGGGCTGGTGGGAAGGAGTGGTGGGAAGGCTTCTGGGTAGCTGGGCACCCCAGGGCCCCTGTTGTGGGCCTGGGCCTGGCATGACCCTCTCCTTCGAGGGAGGAAGCACCCTCAGGGCCCAAGGAGCCCTGGCACTGTCGCCCCTCGAGTGCCACCCGCAGCTGCCCCCAGGCTCACCCACCCGAGACCTGGCTGGGTTCTTGCCTTGCACCCCACCCCCAGCCCACCCACCAGGATGTCATCCTGCACTGCATCACCACCTGGCCTGGGGCAGCCTGGCACCGGGTCACACTGCCCGGGACCTGCTTTCAGCCCAAAGCAGCCTGTGGGAGAACCCAGTCACTCTGCTCCAGTCTCCTGGGGACCCTCCCGAGCAGAACCCACCCTCACCCCTTCCTCTGCCTAGATCTGCAGACCCTGCATGTGATCTTGGCTGTGCTGGGAAAGGGATGTTTTGGCATCAGCTTAACCTGCATCATGGTCTACAAGCCGGAATTCTTCCCAACTTCGCTGCGGTAGGCTGGGCTGCTGGCTGGGCCCAGGAGGGGCCGCCAGGCCTGGGGCGGGCGAGAAAGGGACACCCCTGCGAGGGCCCATGGTGGGGGTAGAGAGAGGGGCTGGGCACCCAGGGACACACAGCAGAGGGAGAGGGAGACCCAGCGCCGATATGGAACCGAGCAGACGCCCTGGAGTCCTTCCCCCAAAGGCACCTGCTCAGCCAGAGCCTTTGCAAACAGCCTCTCCCCAAGAGTCCAGGCTCGGAGGCAGCCCCACGGAGAGCCCTCAGAAGGCCTCTGGACTGGAAACTGCTTCGAGCCACACAGCTCTCTGCTCAGGTGAAATCTTATAAGAGCCCTGGTGAGGAGACCAAGAGCTCCTGGGGGTTGTGGGGACTCTGCTTGCTTCCCACTGTCCCCTCCCTGCCCCAAGGGAGCCCCAGGTCACCTCCTCGGAACCCAGTGGTCTAGAGTTAGACCACCCCTGCATTGGACAGTTGGGTAGACTGAAGCTTAGGGTGGCCAAGGATTTAGTTGAAGAGCAGGGCTGGACCCCAGCCCCCAGAGGCCTGGCCCAGCCTCACTCATGGTGCTCACTCACTCACTTGTCCACTCTTTCTTTTTTTTTTTTTTTTTGACACACATTTATTGAGTTTGTTGATACTTTATAGAAAGTCTGAAATGGGAGCTCTGTGGCCTTGCAGGAGCCCTGAGAAAAGCCTCCAAATTATCTGAGACCAGGGAGAATAGGGTGGGCCCTAGAGAGCTCCCATGAAGGACTCTGGATATTCCCAGGAGGCAGAAGCCCCTTTGGATGGGAAAATCTAGGTGAGCTCAATGGAGGAGGTGGGGTTAGAAGAGCCCTTGAGGAGGGCGACTCCAGCAGCCCAGCTTTCCCTCCTCTGGCCCAGCCAAGTAGCCCCTCTGAAGTGGCAGTTGTGACAAGGGTCCCAGCCCTCCTCTCTACCCACAGGATGACAGCAGAAGTCTTCCTGCATTCAGCAGGTCAGCGGGGGTCTGTAATGGACCCCCTGACCAGGATGACCTGCGAGGTCCTTCCCCTTCTGGCTCCCCCTCCTACGGTGTCATCCCCATCATTTCCAACCTCATTGTCCTCTTCCTCCTGGAGACCTGGGGCCTTCCACTCCCTGACACCATCCAGGACCTGGAGAGACAGTGAGTGACCCATGGCCACCCTGGGACTGATGTAGCTGCGTGGGGCTGCAGATATGGTGGCAGGTCCACCACAGCCCGGAGACAGGAGAGCCCAAGGGTCAGGAGATGTCCTGGGCAGAGAGGTCAGGAACAGGGCCTGGCTGGTCATCATGATGACGCCCACAGCTTGAGCTTGTTTAGTGCCCAGAGCATTCCCGACACCATGCTCAGGGCAACATGTTTCTGAAACCATTTAATCTTTACAACAACCCTGCTAGGAAGATACTATAGCTCTCCCTGTTTACAAGAGGCTCAGAGAGATGAAGTGACTTATTTGAGGCCTCACAGGTAGAAGGTGATTGTACCTTAGACAGGAAAATGTACTGGTCAAGAGCCCGGCTCTACAGCCAGACTGCCCAAGACTGAATCCCTGCCTACGCAGTCAAGTGTATTCCCTCTCTCATCAAACTGGCACAAGAAGAAAAAGAGATCCTCAACAGTTCTCCTTAAGGCTTCCTGCCAAGGAGCCCAGGCCCAGACAGATTATCAGGTGTCTTCCTTCGGGCCCTTCAGGAAAAAAACCATGCTATTCTCATGTATGTTCTTTGAGAGAATAAGGATGAAGGAATGTTCCTCAACTTTCTTTTATAGCCAGAATCACCTCTACGTTTCCACTTCTTCATTGGTAAAACAGGTGTTTTTAAAAAAAAACAGTGTAGCTCTGGGCTTCCCTGGTGGCGCAGTGGTTGAGAGTCCGCCTGCCGATGCAGGGGACGTGGGTTTGTGCCCCAGTCTGGGAAGATCCCACATGCCGCGGAGCGGCTGGGCCCGTGAGCCATGGCCACTGAGCCTGCGCGTCCGGAGCCTGTGCTCCGCAACGGGAGAGGCCACAGCAGTGAGAGGCCTGCGTACCGCAAAAACAAACAAACAAACAAACAAACAAAAAAACAGTGTAGCTCAAAGAGTTGTATTTGGGTTTAAGTGAGTAATTATATGCAGCACCAAGGACAGTGCCTGGCCCACAGCACGTGCTCCGTAAGTGTGGCTGCTGGGTCTCGGGTGAGGGGGTTCGTAGGCAGCCCTCCTTGCTAAACAAGAGCCAAGATCATGATAATAGTAATAATAACAGCGGGGGCTTAGTGAGCCCTTATTGTTTTAATACAGCATCTGATGTGATCCACGCAACAAGCCCACAAGGTGCTGTTCTGTCCAATTTCACTGTCAAGGAAATGGAGACACAGAGAGGTTATGCAAGTTGCCTAAAGACACCCAGCTAAGAGACAGGAAAGCTAAGACTTAATTTACTCTTTCACTTAATTCATTTTTGTTGTGTATCTACTACATTTCAGGCACTGTCCCATGCTTTGAGTAGCAGCCGTAAATAAAACCCTAATCTCATAGAGCTTACATTCCCATAAGACTTGACCCCCATTTCTGCCCTCCAAGCCCCAGAGCTGTAGCCATCACAGCGCACAACTGTTCTCCCTTTTCATTATTCTAGGAGGTCAGCCGCAGCCAGGGTGGTCATTACAGAAACCACCTGGTTCTAGAAATTCTGTCTGCGGGAGCCCCTTGGGCCAAATATCCCTCTGGTGGGAATTGCCTCTTCTGTGATCAGAGGGTGGAAGCAATTTGGGCAGCCTTGAGGGTTTGGCTTGTCTGAGCTGGCTGAGGCTGAAGGCCACACCACCATTCACTTCTGCTCCCCCTGCCCCGCCAGACTCTCCACCCACCTCAGCATCGCAGGACCCCCCGGCAGACAGACACGCCCAGCCTGGCTGCCCCCGGGTCCACTTCGTTAACACAGTGGTTCTCTCCCTTCCCTGCCAGGATTCGTCTTCACACCTTCACTCAGCCACCCACTTCTTCTCACTTCTCAGAACATGGCGCTGCAGGTTTCTCACCTGCCAGCTTCCAGAGTGGATCGTAGGGCAGGGTCCAGACAGACCTGAGTTCCAGTCTTTCCTCTGCCACTCACAGAGTCTTCATCAGTACAATGGGACTTATGGAATCTACCTCCCAGGGTGGGTGACAAGGCTAGCAGATCTTAGCACAGACCAGATTCCAACAAACAGAAGCTGCTACCAGAGCTGCCAGGAACAGGCAACCAGGTGTGCCTTGTCCCCGGGCACCAGTAGAGGAGGCACATGGAGCTGAAACCCAGCCCAGGCTGCACCAACTCAGCCACTTACCCTAAGAGGGGCTGGATTCATTCCAAGCAAGGGGTTGTTTTAATCACTTCCTGTTTACCCCCGTTGGTGAGGGAGGCCTCCTGCCCTGTGGTTATGTGGCTTTAGGGAAGGCCCAACCTAACACTGCACAGATAAGATGGACTGCAGTTTACTAATCACGTAAACTCACAGCCAAGGGAGGTCGACACTGTGTACCACGCAGGCTCACATGGGTTGCACTCAGGAGAAGAGAGAACCACCAAAGGCTGTGGGAGGTGGGCTTCGTGGTATCAAGAAGGTGGCAGGGGGACCCCTGGTTCCACAGGACCGTGTGATTGGCTTGCTTGAATCATTCCACAGGTTGGCAGGGACCCGACCCCCACCTCTCAGGAATGACAGGAACTGTGCTGTCCCCAACCCCCATGAGAATTGTTGTTGACTGGGGGACCTTACCCACAGGAGCTGAGTGGGGAAGGGGACCTGCAGATAAACCACAGAGACCCTCCCGGTTTCACCAGATGTCAAGGCAGCACAGAATATTAGGCCTTAATTTTAGGCCTGCTTCAGGGCCACCCTTCTGTGTGTCTATCTTGAGGGGTCACCTTTTCCTCATTCATGCAGACCCTCCCTATACAAGCAGCAGTCCAGGCTGTTAAAATGAGGGGATCATTGAGGCTGATCACCTATTTTAAAGGTAAGGAAACTAAAGCCCAGAGAGTTGAAGTGACATGCTCAGAGTCACACCGCCTAACCCTGCCTGACTCCCAGTCCAGGGCTCTTTCCCAAACACCCGGCTCCTCGCCCTCACCTGTACCCCTCCGTGTTCTGATATCTGCAACACTGTCACAAAGTTACACCCTTCCCTGGAGATACAGACCCTTTAGACAACTCCCCACTCTCCTTGGACAACTCAGAGAAACCTCAAACCCCAGTTCCCCATCCCATTTCCCCTCTTTCACACCTGATGCACATCAGACCAATCAAACCCAATTCAAATCAAATTCCCTGTCTGCTTAAAACCCTCTGGTGGCTCATGATAAAGATCATACTTCCCCCAGCAATGAGCCCCTATGGGTCCCCAGCCTTACTTCACATGTAATAAATTTAAAAGGATTTAAATCACACAATGTCTTTGGATTGTCATGGAATTAAATTAGAAATCAGTAACAGAGGCATATCTAGAAAACCTGTTCAAACTGAAAAACATACTTCTAAATAACCATGGGTCAAAAAAGAAATCACAAAGGAAATTAGAAAATATTTTGAGCTGGATGAAAAAAAATTAAATCACGTGTCAGAATTTATGGTGTGAAGATAAAGCAGTGATTAGAGGAAATTTTATATAGTTAAGGGCTCACATTAGAAAGGAAGAAAGTGAGAGGGCAGACAGCAGAAGCAAGAAGAACTACAATTCTGCAGCCTGTGGAAGGAAAACCACATTCACAGAAGACAAAATGAAAAGGCAGAGGACTTTGTACCACATGAAGGAACAAGATAAAACCCCAGAAAAACAACTAAATGAAGGAGAGATAGGCAACCTTCCAGAAAAAGAATTCAGAATAATGATAATGAAGATGATCCAGGACCTCGGAAAAAGAATGGAGGCCAAGATCGAGAAGATGCAAGACATGTTTAACAAAGACGTAGAAGAATTAAAGAACAAACACCTAGAAGAATTAAAGAACAAACAAACAAAGATAAACCATACAATAACTGAAATAAAAAATACATTAGAAGGAATCAATAGCAGAATACCTAAGGCAGAAGAACAGATAAGTGACCTGGAAGACAGAATGGTGGAATTCACTGCTGTGGAACAGAATAAAGGAAAAAGAATGATGAGAAATGAAGACGGCCTAAGAGACCTCTGGGACAACATTAAACACAACAACATTTGCATTATAGGGGTCCCAAAAGGAGAAGAGAGAGAGAAAGGACCTGAGAAAACATTTGAAGAGATTATAGTCGAAAATTCCCTAACATGGGAAAGGAAATAGCCACCCAAATCCAGGAAGTGCAGAGAGTCCCAGGCAGGATAAACTCAAGGAGAAAAATGCTGAGACACCTAGTAATCAAACTGACAAAAATTAAAGACAAAGAAAAATTATTGAAAGCAACAAGGGGAAAATGCCAAATAACATACAAGGGAACTCCCATAAGTTTAACAGCTGATTTCTCAGCAGACACTCTACAAGGCAGAAGGGAGTGGCATGATATACTTAAAGTGATGAAAGGTAAGAAGCTACAACCAAGATTACTCTACCCAGCAAGGATCTCATTCAGATTCGACAGAGAAATCAAAGTCTTTACAGACAAGCAAAAGCTAAGAGAATTCAGCACCACCAAACCAGCTCTACAAGAAATGCTAAAGGAACTTCTCTAAGTGGGAAACACAAGAGAAGAAAAGGACCTACAAAAACAAACCCATAACAATTAAGAAAATGGTCATAGGAACATACATATGGATAATTACCTTAAACATGAATGGATTAAATGCTCCAACCAAAAGACACAGGCTCACTGAATGGATACCAAAAAAAGACCCATATATATGCTGTCTACAAGAGACCCACCTCATACCTAGGGACACATACAGACTGAAAGTGAGGGGATGGAAAAAGGTTTTCCATGCAAATGAAAATCAAAAGAAAGCTGGAGTAGCAATACTCATATCAGATAAAATAGACTTTAAAATAAAGAATGTTACAAGAGACAATGAAGGACACTACATAATGATCAAGGGATCAATCCAAGAAGAAGATATAACAATTGTAAATATTTATGCACCCAACATAGGATCGCCTCAATACATATGGCAACTGCTAACAGCTATAAAAGAGGAAATCAACAGTAACACAATAATAGTGGGGGACTTTAACACCTCACTTACACCTGTGGACAAATCATCCAGACAGAAAATTAATAAGAAAATACAAGCTTTAAATGACACAATAGACCAGATAGATTTAATTGATATTTATAGGACAGTCCATCCCAAAACAGCAGATTACACTTTCTTCTCAAGTGCACATGGAACATTCTTCAGGATAGATCACATCTTGGGTCACAAATCATGCCTTGGTAAATTTAAGAAAATTGAAATCACATCAAGCATCTTTTCCAGCCACAATGCTATGAGATTAGAAATCAATTACAGGGAAAAAAACGTAAAAAACACAAACACATGGAGGCTAAACAATACAATACTAAATAACCAGAGATCACTGAAGCAATCAAAGAAGAAATCAAAAAATACCTAGAGACAAATGACAATGAAAACACTATGATCCAAAACCTATAGGATGCAGCAAAAGCAGTTCTAAGAGGGAATTTTATAGCAATACAAGCCTACCTCAAGAAACAAGAAAAATCTCAAATAAGCAATCTAACCTTACACCTAAAGGAACTACAGAAAGAAGAACAAACAAAACCCAAAGTTAGGGCTTCCCTGGTGGCGCAGTGGTTGAGAATCTGCCTGCCAATGCAGGGGACACGGGTTCAAGCCCTGGTCTGGGAAGATCCCACATGCCGTGGAGCAACTGGGCCCGTGAGCTACAATTACTGAGCCTGCGCGTCTGGAGCCTGTGCTCCACAAGAAGAGAGGCCGCGATAGTGAGAGGCCCGTGCACTGCGATGAAGAATGGCCCTGCTTGCCACAACTAGAGAAAGCCCTCGCACAGAAACGAAGACCCAACACAGCCATAAATAAATAAATAAATAAAAATAATTTTTTTAAAAAAAGAACTGAATTTGTTAAAAAAAAAAAAAAAACCCAAAGTTAGCAGAAGCAAAAAAATCATAAAGATCAGAGTGGAAATAAATGAAATAGAAACAAAGAAAACAGTAGCAAAGATCAATAAAACTAAAAGCTGGTTCTTTGAGAAGATAAACAAAATTGATAAACCTTTAGCCAGACTCATCAAGAAAAAGAGGGAGAGGACCCAAATCAATAAAATTAGAAGTGAAAAAGGAGAAGTTACAACAGAAATACAAAGTATCATAAGAGACTCCTACAAGCAACTCTATGCCAATAAAATGGACAACCTGGAAGAAATGGGCAAATTCTTAGAAAGGTATAACCTTCCAAGACTGAATCAAGAAGAAATAGAAAATATGAACAGACCAATCACAAGTAATGAAATTGAAACTGTGATTAAAAATCTTCCAACAAATAAAAGTTCAGGACCAGATGGCTTCACAGGTGAATTCTATCAAACATTTAGAGAAGAGCTAACACACATCCTTCTCAAACTCTTCCAAAAATTTGCAGAGGAAGGAACACTCCCAAACTCATTCTATGAGGCCACCATCACCCTGATACCAAAACCAGACAAAGATACTACAAAAAAAGAAAATTACAGACCAGTATCATGATGAATATAGATGCAAAAATCCTCAACAAAATACTATCAAACAGAATCCAACAACACATTAAAAGGATCATACACCATGATCAAGTGGGATTTATCCCAGGGATGCAAGGATTCTTCAATATATGCAAATCAATCAATGTGATACACCATATTAAAAAACTGAAGAATAAAAACCATATGATCTCTCAATAGATGCAGAAAAAGCTTTTGACAAAATTCAACGCCCATTTATTATAAAAACTCTCCAGAAAGTGGCCATAAAGGGAACCTACCTCAACATAATAGAGGCCCTATACAACAAACCCACAGCAAACATCATTCTCAATGGTGAAAAACTGAAAGCATTTCCTCTAAGATCAGGAACAAGACAAGGATGTCCACTCTAGCCACTATTGTTCAACATAGTTTTGGTCGTCCTAGCCACAGCAATCAGAGAAGAAAAAGGAATAAAAAGAATACAAATTGGAAAAGAAGAAGTAAAACTCTCACTGTTTGCAGATGACATGATACTATACATAGAGAATCCTAAAGATGCCACCAGAAAGCTACTAGAACTAATCAATGAATTTGGTAAAGTTGCAGGATATAAAATTAATGCACAGAAATCTCTTGCATTCCTATATATTAACAATGAAAGATCAAAAAGAGAAATTAAGGAAACAATCCCATCCACCTTTGCAACAATAAGAATAAAATACCTAGGAATAAACCTACCTAAGGAGGTAAAAGACCTATACTCAGAAAACTATAAGACACTGATGAAAGAAATCAAAGATGATACAGATGGAGAGATATACCATGTTCTTGGATTGGAAGAATCAACATTGTGAAAATGACTGTACACCCAAAGCAATCTACAGATTCAATGCAATCCCTATCAAATTACCAGTGGCATTTTTTACAGAACTAGAGCAAAAAATTTTTAAATTTGTATGGAGACACAAAAGACCCCGAATAGCTAAAGCAGTCTTGAGGGGAAAAAAACAGAGCTGGAGGAATCAGATTCCCTGACTTCAGACTATACTGCAAAGCTACAGTAATCAAGACAATATGGTACTGGCACAAAAACAGAAATATAGATCAATGGAACAGGAGAGAAAGCCCAGAGATAAACCCACACACATATGGTCAACTAATCTATGACAAAGGAGTCAAGGATATACAATGGAGAAAAGACAGTCTCTTCAATAAGTGGTGCTGGGAAAACTGGACAGCTACATGTAAAAGAATGAAATTAGAACACTCCCCAACACCATATACAAAAATAAACTCAAAATGGATTAGAGACCTAAATGTAAGACCAGACACTATAAAACTCTTAGAGGAAAACATAGGAAGAATACTCTTTGACATAAATCACAGCATGATCTTTTTTGATCCACCTCCTAGTGTAATGGAAATAAAAACAAAAATAAACAAGTCAGACCTAATGAAACTTCAAAGCTTTTGAAAGCAAAGGAAACTACAAACAAGACGAAAAGACAACCCTCAGAATGGGAGAAAATATTTGCAAATGAATCAACTGACAAAGGATTAATCTCCAAAATATATAAATAGCTTATGCAGCTCAATATTAAAAAAAAAAAAACCAATCCAAAAATGGGCAGAAGCCCTAAATAGACATTTCTCCAAAGAAGACTTACAGATGGCCAAGAAGCACATGAAAAGCTGCTCAACATCACTAATTATTAGAGAAATGCAAATCAAAACTACAGTGAGGTATCACCTCACACCAGTTAGAATGGGCATCATCAGAAAATCTACAAACAACAAATGCTGGAGAGGGTGTGGAGAAAAGGGAACCCTCTTGCACTGTTGGTGAGAATGGAAATTGATACAGCCACTATGGAGAACAGTATGGAGGTTCCTTAAAAAACTAAAAATAGAATTACCATATGATCCAGCAATCCCAGTACTGGGCATATACCCAGAGAAAACCATAGTTCAAAAAGACGCATACACCCCAATGTTCATTGAAGCACTATTTACAATAGCCAGGTCATGGAAGCAACCTAAATGCCCGTGGACAGACGTATGGATAAAGAAGATGTGGTACATGTATACAATGGAATATTACTCAGCCATAAAAAGGAACGAAATTGGGTCATTTGTAGAGACGTGGATGGATCTAGAGACTGTCATACAGAGTGAAGTAAGTCAGAAAGAGAAAAACAAATATCGTATATTAACACATATATGTGGAACCTAGAAAAGTGATACAGGTGAACCGGTTTACAAGGCAGAAATAGAGACACAGATGTAGAGAACAAAGGTATGGACACCAAGGGGGTAAAGTGGCGGGGTGGGGGGCGTGTGGGGTGGGATGAACTGGGAGATTGGGATTGACTTATATACACTAATATGTATAAAATAGATAAATAATAAGAACCTGCTGTATAAAAATAAAATAAAATTCAAAAAAATGATTGTAAATAAAAAGAAAGCAAGAAAGTCTCAGGACTTTCCTGGTGGTGCAGTGGTTAAGAATCCACCTGCCAATGCAGGGCACACGGGTTCAAGCCCCGGTCCAGGAAGATCCCACATGCCGTGGAGCAACTAAGCCCATGTGCCACAACTACTAAGCCTGCACTCTAGAGCCCGTGCTCCGCAACAAGAGAAGCCACCACAATGAGAAGACCGTGCACTGCAACGAAGAGTAGCCCCTGCTCGCCGCAACTAGAGAAAGCCCACATGCAGCAACAAAGACCCAATACAGCCAAAAATAAAATAAAATTTTAAAATTAATTAATTAATTAAAAAAGAAAAGAGGAACAGAGTTGGACAACTTGTGTTTGATATAATAGAATCAAGAATTCAGATAGAGCCATGCATAAATGATTAATTGATTCTCAGCCAAGGTGTCAAATGAATTAAACTGGGAAAGGATAATCTTTTATGGCAAATGATGCTGGAACAGTTGGATAGCCATAGAAAAGAAGAGAAAAGAAAAAAGAAAAGAAAAGGAAAGAAGAAAAGAAAAGGAGAGAGAAAGAGGGAGGGGCAGGAAAGAAAGAGAGAGAAAGGAAGAAAGGAGGGAGGAAGGGAGAAAAGAAGGAAGGAAGGAAGAGAGGGAGGGAGGGAGGAAGGAAAGAAAGAAAGGAGGGGAGAAGAAACTCAACCCTACTTCACACCGTATGCAAAAATGAACTTTAACTTTTTATTTATTTATTTATTTATTTATTTATTTATTTATTTATTGGCTGCATTGGGTCTTTGTTGCTGTGCACGGGTTTCTCTAGTCGCGGCGAGCAGGGGCTACTCTTCGTTGTGGTGCATGGGCTTCTCATTGCGGTGGCTTCTCTTGTTGTGGAGCACAGGCTCTAGACATGTGGGCTTCAGTAGTCGTGGCTCATGGGCTCTAGAGTGCAGGCTCAGTAGTTGTGGCGCATGGGCTTAATTGTCCCGCGGCACGTGGAATCTTCATGGACCAGGGCTCAAACCCGTGTCCCCTGCATTGGCAGGCAGCTTCTTAAGCACTGCACCACCAGGGAAGTCCCCCCAAATTAACTTTAAATGTATCATAGACCTAAACATAAGAGTTAAAATTATAGCACTTTTAGAAGTTTAGAAAACTGGAGAAAATCTTAGCCACCTTGGGCTGGGCAAAGATATCTCAAAGATATCTTCAACAGAACACCAAAAATGAGCTATAGAAGAAAAAAATGATATATTGGATTTCATAAAACAAAACTTCTGCTTTCCAAAGAGACTGTAAAGAGACTGTAACAAAAATAAAATGGCAAGCCACAAACTTCGGAGAAGACATTTGAAAAATCTATATTTGACAAAGGACTTCTATCTAGAAAAGATAGAGACCACTTACAACTCAACAATAAAAAAAGTTCATCCGATTTTAAAACAGGGCAAAAGGTTTGAACAGATGCTTCACCAAAGAGGAGCTAGGGAAGACAAATAAGCGAACGAAAAGATGCTCTACACCGTTAGGGAGATGCAAATTAAAACCACCACACACCCAAGAAGGGCAAAAATTTAAAAGACCAAGTGTTGGTGAGAATGGAGAACAGCGTGGCAGTTTCTTAGAAACTTACACCTATGCCAGCCGTATGACACAGACACTCCACTGTTTTTATTTACCAACAGCAGTGGGAGAATTTGCCCACTCGAAGACATGCGCTTGAGTGTCCACAGCAGCTTTATTTGCAACTGCCAAAATCTGGAAACAACCCAAATGTCAGTCAACAGATGAACAGGTAACAAATTTTGCTATATCTATACAATGACATACAAATTACATAAAACATGTACTTTTATAACATGTTAGAAAACAACGCAAACTAATCTTTAGGGACAGAAAGCAGATTAGCGGTTGTCCAAGACAGGTGGAGGGGAGGGAAGGAGGGATTTCCAAGGTGCAACAGGGAATCTTTGGGGTGATGGATACATTCATTACCTTGATTATGGAGGTGGTTTCACAGGTGCATGGATATGTCAAAAAGCATTAAATTGCACACATTTTTTTGTAAACTTAAATAAGTACTGTCAATTATCCTCAAGAAAACTGTAATTAAATTTAAAAATTATAATCAAACAAACACTCATGTATTTAAGAAATACGGCCTTGCAAGTACTCAGCAGCCCCCTGGGTGGCCCCCCGACCTGTGACCCAAGGTAACCGCTGGCCTACATTCTCGTGTTTTCCTCATAAATGTGCCACCTACTCACACATTCCTCAACGGCATGCTGTTTGTTGACAACAGCATGGAATCCTGTAGTCTTCAACCACTTCTTTCAACAACAGTGTTAACGTGTTTGAGATACAACCTCGTCGATGATTGATCGTGGCTGTGGTTTTCTCCTTTTCTCCCCTTTATTCATTTATTAAGCTTGAAAGCAAACCTCAGGCAGCAGCAAATCTGCAGGGGGACAGCTCCCAGCTCAACTGAGGCCACAGGTGCTTGGCAGGAGGCCGGTGTAGCCCAGGGGCACGAGTATGGGGGACAGAGTGGGCTCTGGGGTCATGCAGGTAGCAGGGCATTTTACCGAGACGGGTGACGTGTTTTCCCCTAGGGGAGAGTGAGGGTTGTGAACTCACACATCTGGGGAGACCAGGCAGGTGGAGAGCCCAAGGGGGGTGGGGGCCGTGACTACCCAGACCCAACCACTGTCGCCCTGGAGCTTGTGAGCCCAGGGGTGTCAATCAGTCAGAGGACACAATTTTTATGTGAAATCTCCAAAATGTTCGACGTTGGCTCAATTGTTGAAAACACAGCATTTGGGCCAGAGGTGTCTGGAGATGACAAGCCACTCTCCTCTTCCAGCCTCACCAGCCTGGATGCTCAGCTCCATTCCCATCGGGCATGAGGCTCCTCCCTCCTCCGTGAGGTCATCCTGACCGTCAGCTGGGGGCCCCGCCCACCCCTCCCTGTTGCCTCCACGCCCTCTTGGTTTCCTCCATCACCCTTAGAATCTGTCTTCACGAAATTAGTGGTTGGGGAGCCAGTAGAGATGTGGCACCCTCCCTCCACCCTGCAGGCTGGAATGCTTCTGTCTTGTTCTCACCACATGCCCAGAGCTTTGCTCCAGGGCCCAACTCAAGGTACCCAATAATTGTTCGTTGGGTGAATGAATGATGAATGAATGAATGAATGAATGGGAGAGAAGAGAGTGAGGAGGCTGAAGAGAGCGGCCCGTTGTTCAGTGGGGTTTCCATTCCGTTTGCCTCCACCTGCCGAAAGCCTGACCCTTCCTGGGGTCCATGGGGACAGCCCCGAGCACCCCCCAAGTTAGGGTGTGGGCCCACCACCTATCCATAAACACCCCCTTTCCCACCCCCTCCTCCTGGCACAGACGTCAGAACTCGCTACCCGCCCACGCCCCTCCCTCCCATGGCATCATCGTGTTCTCTGGGCCCTCACTGGGTCCACCAAAGCCCTCTCCTGGGACATTTCTAAGGAAAATGGAGAAAGAAAATCAGCCCTCTTTGGGGGTGGAGCAGCGAGAATTGACATCCTGGGGTGATGGCTGCCACGCTTTCCCGTGTGTGGAGGAAACAGATCTGCAGCAAGAGAGAGGTGGAAACAAGGGACAGAGGAGGGACGCAGCCCCCAGGCCCCCAGTGCAACTCTCCCCTGGTCTCATGCGGGCTGGGGACAGTGTTGGTCCCAACCCAAAGCCTGGTGATGCTGCGCTGGGGTCCTGGGCCTGGCACAGAGGGTGGGGGCAAGGCACCCACAGGAGCCATGCGTGTCCCTTCAGGCTCAGTGGGTGGCAGGGGCCCTGCTGAGGCTGTGGGCCCAGCTGGGTCCCCGGGGAGGTGCTAATGGAGCACCAGTTACACATGAGGCATGTTTAGTCCTCAGAGCTGAGAACTGACTTCTCAGGGGTACGGCTGTCTTGGCTTGGGAAACTCCCTTGGCTAGGTCAGGTGGGCCAAGGTGAGACCCTGAGGACACCAGTTTTTGCAGGAGAAACAGCAGCAAAAGAGAAGACAGAATGATCCTGGGGCAGGAGAAAACTGCTGAGAGAGGGTGAGGCGGAGGCTGCCCAGTGAACCCAGAGGCAAGGGCATCCAGCAAGCAAGGCTGTCCAGTTCCACCCGGGCATGTTCTCATGGCTGCAGGAAAACATGCCCTCTGTCTCCTTAAGCCTCTAGGATTTAGGCAAATGGTGCATATGTGTGTGGGCGCGTGTGTGTGTTTGTGTAAATAAAGGCTGGGGCTGACATTCAGTTTCCAAGGTACAGACCCATCCAGGATAGAACCATAGGAAATCATAAGCCCGTGGTAGACAGCGACAACAGCAGGACAGGAAGTAACCAGGAGCCTGGAAGTCCCACCTTCACCCTCCCCGCAAAACCCTCCTTCATTTTGTTCAAATAGCACAGATGGGGAGAGAGCCCAAAGGTCCAGTCCCCCTGACATCTGCATTGCAGATGTTCTTCCTCGAAAAATAAGAGTTCTTCATTAAAACTGGCAAGCAACATTAGTTATATGTGAAAAGATGAATCACATTTTGACTTAGATTTACGCCAGCCTCACTCCATGGTGTACAGTTTAGTGCTTGTCCTTCAAACAACATCTATCCCTGCCTGACCTGACCCTGGACCGAACCCCACTCCCTATGAGCCCTTCTCAAGTTGGTCTCTGGGGTTCCCTATGTGTCTCCCACAGTCCTCATGGTCAAAAAAAATGATGATGAGGAGGAGGATGACATTAATAACAGGCGTTCACTGCTCATCAGGGACTGTTATAAGTGATCTACATAAACTTATTTAGTCCTCACAGAGCTTTATGAGATCAGAACTATTATCATCCCCATTTTACAGAGGAGAAAACTGAGGCTTAATGCCTTTTCTAAGGCCAGGCCGTGCGTGTCTCATCCACAGAAGCAGAAAATAAAGCTTCTGACTGCACGGTGTGTTTGCACATTGACGGCCAAATCCTGCCACTGTGTTTTACAGTGAAATGAGAGGGATTTTGCCAAATCCATGTCACGCTTTCACTTACACTCCCCGCAGCTTTTCCTTGCATCCACCTAAAATGACTCTTCTTAACAATAGGCTACAGGGCTTCCCTGGTGGCGCAGTGGTTAAGAATACGCCTGCCAATGCAGGGGACACAGGTTCGAGCCCTCATCCAAGAAGATCCCACGTGCCGCGGAGCAGCTAAGCCCGGGCACCACAACTACTGAGGTCCACGCGTCACAACTACTGAAGCCCGCGCACCTAGAGCCTGTGCTCTGCAACAAGAGAAGCCACCGCAATGAGAAGCCTGCGCACCACAAGGAAGAGTAACCCCCACTCGCCGCAACTAGAGAAAGTCCGTGCACAGCAACGAAGACCCAACACAACAAAAATAAATAAAATAAAATAAATAAATTTATAAAACAGTGGTCCCCAAACTTAAAAAAAAAAAAATAGGCTGCAACTCACAAAATCAAAGAGACAGCGCTCTGCTAGAGGACCAGGCGTTCCTAAGAATGCAGCTAAACCAGCATATGACTTACTCAGCAAAGATGTTGAAATCCTAAAGGCCGAGAACCAGGGGGGCCAGCAGGGGTGGTCCGGACCCCTGGAACAGGGGCCCCGTGGCATGGGTTCCAGGGAAATCGTGCAAGGGCTGGGGGAGCCAGCCGTTTACATCCAGCCTTGTTAAAATGTGCCAGCTGGTCGCTGCCAGCTGTGGTCAAGACCCTGCGCAGAGTGGGGCAAAGTTCATCCTGTTTGAGCAGCTCGCATTCTGACGAGGCTTATTCCGACTGGCTGGTTAACATCTCCCCATTGCATTTTAACATGAAATATCTTTTTGACGCAGCAAGGAGAGCGAAGTCCCTTTGGTGAAGGCAGGCTAAGCTTGCAGGAGCCGCCAGGCACATGAAAGGGAAGGAGCCGGAGCCACGGCTGCCCAAAGCTCTCCTTGACCTACTTAGAGCTGATCTGTTCCATGGGCCAGAGGAACCCTGGGATGGGGGAGGGGGGAAGGGAAGGGGGAGGGCAGGGGAGGGGGAGGGGTGGCTCCTGGGAGGGCGAAACAAACGGCGGCTGTGACCAGGGCTGTGTCCAATTAAAGCCATGCTATACTCACCCCCAAGCTTTGGCCACCTGCCCGAGATGCTGCTGAGCCAGCGGCCCGTGGCACCCTCTCCACCACTGTGCAGCCTCCACGTGGGTGGTAGGTGCACACAGGTGGCCCAGTCTCGCCTGCTCCCAGGGGTCAGCAGCCTCGAAGCCAGAGGAAAATGCATTTCAATGCAGCCAGTGCCTGTGACTGCTCTGGAGAGATGCCTGGGGCAGGAAGCAGGGATTCTCTTGATGAGTGCCCACTGGATACCAGGCAGGTGCCACACACGGTGCCCCAGAGGTGGGAACGGGTGACTCTGGAAGTTAGCTTGGAGGGAAGGCTACTTTTCTGTCTGGTAAAACCTTTTATTGGGCCTTTTGGCTACAGAACGGTAAAGCTAGAGTCTGGTCCAGAAGCAGAAGAGGTCAAGCTGGCAGCATCAGGAAGTAAATGGATCTCTTCCCCGGCCCCTGAAGGGCTATGAGAGGGATTGATTTGGGGCTCCCTCTAAGGAGGTTCTGAGCTAGGGGAAGGGGGCCCTTGGGCTCAAGGAAGAGAGGATGTGAGGGAAGGAGCTGCTGATCTGACGGAGCAGGAGCCCAGGGAGAGGGCAAGGATGCTGAGGCAAGGATGCTACCTGGTGTCCTCCTTTGCTACCCGAAAACCTTCAGCCAATCTCAGGAGTTAAAAACATAAACACTGGAGCTGGACTGACCTGGACTGGAGTCCTGATTCTGCCACAGAGTAGCTGTATGACCCAGACTCAGCTCTGCGAGCCTCAGTTTTCACATCTGTAAAAATGGGTATAAGGGGCTTCCCTGGTGGCGCAGTGGTTGAGAGTCCGCCTGCTGATGCAGGGGACACGGGTTCGTGGCCTGGTCTGGGAAGATCCCACATGCCGCGGAGCGGCTGGGCCCGTGAGCCATGGCCGCTGAGCCTACGCATCCGGAGCCTGTGCTCCGCAACGGGAGAGGCCACAGCAGTGAGAGGCTTGCGTACCGAAAAAAAAAAAAAAAGGTATAAGAATCATATATCTAATTAAAAGGGTTGTCAGAAGGATTAAATGAGTTATTACAGGAAGAGGACTTAGAATTATGCCCAACACATATAAAGACTGAATATATCACTTATATGTGGAATCTAAAAAAGGAAGACTTAGAGAAACAGAATAGAATGGCGGTTACCAGGGGCTGGGGGCATAGGGGAAATGGAAGATGTTGGTTAAAGGGTACAAACTTCCAGTTATAAGATTAACAAGTTTGGGCTTCCCTGGTGGAGCAGTGGTTGAGAGTCCGCCTGCCGATGTAGGGGACACGGGTTCGTGCCTCAGTCTGGGAAGATCCCACATGCCGCGGAACGGCTGGGCCTGTGAGCCACGGCCGCTGAGCCTGCACGTCCGGAGCCTGTGCTCCGCAATGGAAGAGGCCACAACAGTGAGAGGCCCGCGTACCGCAAAAAAAAAAAAAAAAAAAAAAAAAAAAGATTAACAAGTTTGGGGATCTAACATACAGCATGGTGATTATAGCTAATAATACCGTATCATATGCTTGAATGTTACTAAGAGAGTAGATCTTACACGTTCTCACCACAGAAAGGCATGGTAACTATGTGACGGGTTGGAGGCGGCAGCTAATATATGGTGGTCCTCATTTTGCAATCCATAACAGTATCGGATCAACTCATTGTACGCCTTAAACTTACACACTGTTACTTGTCAATTGCATTGCAATAAAGCTTTAAGGAGACCGTTCGGTATCATCCTCGTCATCGTCATCTTCCTCACCACCATCAGCATCGTCAGCATCACCGGCATCACCTTCATGAAGCCTTGAGGCGTCTCTCGGCTGTTCTACAGGGAATTCTGAGTTGAGCCTGGGGCCACATTTGGGGCACAGTTGGTAGTAATGAGTAATGGGCCCAGTGCGTTTTTCCAGGAAGGTGGTGGCCCAGACTTTCAGAACTGCCATGAAGAGCAGTTTGGAAACAGTAACACCCAGGAGACCAGATCTTCAGAGGTTCTGGAGAAGGATTTGGAATTCCAGGCATCACATGTGTCGGGGGCTCTAATTACTTGGACACTCTGGCAGCGGGAGAAGGTGAGGACCCTCAAAGAACCATGACTTGTCCTGAAAACAACCTTGCGAAGTGGGGGTTATGATGCTCTATTTACAGATGAGGGGAAAAAAGGTCCTGAGAGCCCAAACTCAAACCGAGACCATGAAGACCGCACAGCCTCCCTGCGTCCTGCCTGGGCCCTGGTCCGCGTGCTGGGTCCTGCTGTGAGCACCGTGAGGGACACAATGGCTTAGTCCGGGCCCTTGGGAGGCGTGCAGCCCATTACCCAACAGAGGGAAGAGCTGGAGGATCCTCCCGTGGGCAGGGGGCTGCGGTGGAGATGGGCTGGGACAGGGAGGACGAAGCGTAGAGGGATGGTGGCAACGGCCCTCAGATAGAAGAAATGGCAAGCAAGGGAAGACGGGTGCAGGGCATTTCAGGCCATGTGAAGGAGGCGCCAAAGTGAAGGCTCTGAAGATGGGTTGGGGAGGGGGGCTCTGGCTGGCTTGGCCTTGTCTCTGAAGCACTCGGGAGTCATCAGAGGCTTTGAGTAAGGGGGACGAGCCGGAGCCTGCAGACACCATCAGAGGGACGACCTGAGACTGTCCTCTCAGAATTGCTATCTGGTCTCAAAGCACTTGAGAGAAGGGAGGACAGTGGAGTTCAGGTGCTACATTACACTCTGTCCCAAGTGCTGGGGACCCCGGATGCATAAGCAAACTCAGTTGGCTGTGGCTGCCACCTCCTCCAGACGCCTGCCCGGATGCAACCAGCCTTCCTGGCCACCGGGGACTCTGCTGAGTCACTGACAGTAAGCACTCCTACCGGCCTTTCTCCTGCCTGGCCTGGGACCAAGGGCAGCTGCTGTCACCACAGGACATTGGGGCTGGGAGGAATCACAGAAAACCTGCTGGACCATCTGGCCAGAAAGGTCCATGGCGCATCCCCAGGTCCAAAAGAACACACAAAAAAAGACAAAAGAAAACATGTTGATGAACAGCTTGCCTGTGACCATTTTTGGAAAGTGTGCAGTCTTACTGGTCACAACCCCCAGTATTGACCAGGGCTGGCTCCGGAGCGGGGACGCCACCCCTTCCCGCAACAGCACCTCCCCTGGTCCCTTCGCCCCAACTGCCTGATCTCTCTGTTCCTTGACCTTCTCTCCACCCGCCGCTCACCCCCACGGTCATGATCCAGACTCTCTTTCACTGGAACCTAGTCTTCCAGGCCTCTAAACACTGGAGACCAAGGGCTCAGCCTCAGACCTCATCTTCCTGCTGTGAAAGGTCACTCCCTAGGTGAACTCAGCCAGTCCTGGACTTGAAATGCCTTTCAGCCCTCGTTATCCCCACTTACCAATGCTCACTGCATAGCGACCTCCAAGAGACAGGTCAGGTTTTGTTCATTTTGCTTTTTGGTTTTTGGGTTTTTTTTGGCTGCACCACGTGGCTTGCGGGATCTTAGTTCCCCCACTAGGGATTGAACCCGTGACGCCTGCACTGGAAGCACAAAGTCCTAACTTCTGGACCACCAGGCAATTCCTAGACAGGTCAGTCTTATCGCATCCAAAGCCAGACAATTTGCTGCCCCCTCAAACTCGCTTCACCCCAGTGTTCTCCATCTCAGTAGATGGCCCCCCATTTACCAGCCCAACCACAGGGTCAACCTTCCCTCCCCTCTCTGCACCCACACCCAACCCAAAATAAAACAATATACCCCGAGTCTAAGCATTTCTCCCACCTGCCCTAACGTCCTAGAGCTGACCCTCATCTTTGCTCACGGGGACACCACCCCGAGGACCCCCTCCTACCCTGCTCCTTTTTCAGTGCATTCTCCACACAGCAGCCAGAGGGATCTTTTTAAAACATGTCAGACCACATTGCTCCCCTCCTCAGAACCCTATAAGGATCTGTATGTTCTGGCCCCATAACTGCTCACCTCAACCTACTCTCTCTCACTTACTCCATTCCCTCCCCAGCCTCCTTACCAAGCCTTGAGCACATCAGGCACACACCCACCCCAGGGCCTTTGTATTTGCTCTTCTCTCTGCTAGGGATGTTCTATCCCCAGGCATCTGTGTGCCTTGTCCCCTTACCTATTTGTGTCGCTTCCAATGTCACCTCCACAGAGAGGTCTTCCCTGACTGCCGTGTCTAAAGGAAACCCTTCACTCTTACCTCTTATGCCACTTTGTTCCTCTCCATGGCATGATGGCATGACCACTACTCATCATTGGATTATATTTATCTATTTTTTGGTTTGCTTCCCCTCCCCCAGCGGCATGGCCTCCATGGAGCACAAGGGCAGGTACTTAGCTTGTTCGTTCTCTGCTGCATCCCCAGTGCCAAGAGCAGTGGCTGGTGCGTAATCAATGCTAAGTAAAATCTGCTCAGTGAAGAATGAATCTCCACAACAGTAAGAGAAAAGCACACTCGATATCCTCTAAGAGATCAAGGAAATGATGCCACCCATGAAACAAGAAGTGGAAGTTAGGAAACAAGAACAGGCAGTTGTAGGAAGGACCAAATAGTAATTTTGAAATGAAAAGTATAAATTCTGAAACTAAAATTCCCACAGTTTGAAAATCAGAGGCTCAACTGAAGGACTGAAGAGCAGAATGAGGTCAAGTAAAGAGCAACTCAGTGAGCTGGATGCTAGAGTGGAATACCTCCCACCAGGAGGAGGTTGATTCTGATGAATTCTGGAATGTGTTTGTGTTTGTAGTGTGCACTTTAAGTATTTGCTCATTCATTTATTCATTCAGTCCACACTTACTGAGTGCCTCCTAAGTGCCAGGCTTTGCTCTGGGTGAAAGGGATACAGCAGTGAGCAAAACTGACCAGGACCCCACTTCCAAGGAGCTTACATTCTAGCAGTGGGAAGCCAGACAACAGGGGAATCTATGAGTAAAAGATGAAATGTGCTGGATGGTGGGGAGGGCAATGGGGAGAAGAGAAGCAGGAAAGGAGGCTGGGGAGTGCGAGGTTGGGGGAAGTTAACATTTAAATAGGGGGTCAGAAATGAACTTATTTACAAAACAGAAATAGAGTCACAGATGTAGAAAACAAACCTATGGTTACCAAGGGGGAAAGGGGGTGAGGGATAAAGTGGGACATTGGGGTTCACATATACACACTACTATATCTAAAATAGATAAATAATAAGGACCTACTGTATAGCACAGGGAATTCTACTCAATACTCTGTAATGACCTATATGAGAAAAGAATCTAAAAAAGAGTGGATATATGTATATGTATAACTGATTCACTTTGCTATACAGTAGAAGCTAATACAACATTGTAAATCAACTATACTCCAATAAAAATTTTAAATAAACAAATGGGGGATCAGGGAGGGCCTTGCTGAGAATGAGACTTCTTCACAAAGACTTGGATGAAGTGAGCTGTGTGGCTCTCTGGGAGAAAAGGGTTCCTGGAAGAAGGAACAGCAAGTGCAAAGGCCCTGAGGCAGAGACATGGAGCAACAGGAGGAGGCCAGTGGGGCTGGCGTGGATGCAGGAAGGACAGGAGAGGAGCCTACAGAGACAGCAGAGGCTGAACGTGAGGGGACTTTGACTTTCACTCTGCGTGAGATGAGGAGGCATTGCTGGGTTTCCTGCACAGCAGTGACACAGACTGATGGAAGTTGACGAAATGAAAATTCACATCTTAAGGCAAGACAAGAAAAATTTTAACATAAAACTTTTTCTCTGCCCTTTGGCCTCCTCCCTCCCCACGGTGTGCATAGTGCATCCACGTTATGTGTTAACCAGACCTCCCCAATGGCAGAGATACCTGCTCAACCATAAAGATCCATTTTTCTCCTTCTGGCACCAGCCTTGTAACTCCTTAGAAGATAACATTCCTTTCTCAATCCTGTAAAGGGTCAAGATGACCCACCACTCACCTTGTATGGCCCAGGACAGACTGGTCAGATGGCCTGGGGAGATACTGGGCCACTCCTAATGGAAGCTCTTAGCTTAAATACTTACAACCATATTAAGGTTACTAGCTATATTACTTGTATTCTGTCTATTTATAAGATTACTGGTTCTTGCATTACCAAAATGTATGACTGAGCCTCTGATAAAATTAGTGATGATTAGGTGACTTGAAACAATAGATCAAATATCCAGTTCTGGGGCTTCCCTGGTGGCGCAGCGGTTGAGAGTCCGCCTGCCGATGCAGGGGACACGGGTTCGTGTCCCAATCCGGGAAGATCCCATGTGCCGTGGAACGGCTGGGCCTGTGAGTCATGGCTGCTGAGCCTGCGCGTCCGGAGCCTGTGCGCCGCAACAGGAGAGGCCACAACAGTGAGAGGTCCACGTACCGCAAAAAAAAAAAAAAAAAAAAAAAATCCAGTTCTGTAAGATCAATGATTGTAACAGTGTAACTCTAGACATGGGAAGAAGTAACAAGAGGGAACAATTTCCTGGACCATAAAAGACTAATAAGACAGGCAGCCCAGAGGCTTTTGGCTACTTTTAACAAGGCCTAGTCCAGGAATAGCACATCGAGTGGCCTATCAATGAAATCCTCGCCTGACCTGGGAATAAGCATTCCTAGTGCCATGGGACAGATTGGTCATAAAACGCCTCCTAAGCCTTGGTCGAAATTAAGTCCAAAAGGGAAGGGATTGTGAAATAAAGAATGTTGCCTACCATCCAGTTCTACAAGAATCAAGTCATTTGCCACTGCAGTCTCCGACCTACAGTAATCCTAAAAAAAATTCAGGGCAAAGATCAAGATGAAGCACTTTATGCTCTGGGGAAACTTGCAGAACGGGCCTTTGGATAATTAGCTATTTTCAGGAGAAATTTTTTATGAACTCGGATTCTTGCACCTTCTCACATTTAGAAAAGCACTAAGGTCATTAACTAAGATGTCTGTTCCTCGTGACTAGCGGCAACCTTCTCCTGAGATGTGTGCTCAGTTGCAGGTTTCCACTTTGCCAAAATCACGTCTATACTGGCCTCCCCCTTAACATCTTCAGAACAGTCCTCAGAGCTCTCTGAGAGACTGTCCCCCAGGTTATAATCCTCAGTTTGGCTCAAATAAAATTTTCCATTTCTTTCTTAAGTTGACTATTGATTAATTTTTTTTGTTAACAAAGTAAAACAGAATCCCTCTATCTGTGTGCATATGGAGAGTAGATGGCAGAGGCTCAAAGGTGGAGGAAGGGAGGCCAATGAAGAGGCCCTTGCAATGATCCAGGGAAACACGGCAGCAGCTTGGGCCACGGAGGTAGCAGATGGGGAGGAGAGAAGTGGGCATGGCCCAGGCATGGCTTTAAGGTCAAGCCAACAGGACATCCTGGCAAATGGCATATGAAGTATGACAGGGATGGCTCCAGGGTTTTTTCCTGAGCAGCTGGAAAGATGGAGTCCCCGACCGCTGAGACAGGAAAGCCACAGAGAAGCACGTTTAAAGGGAGCTCAGCTTTGGTCTCGGTAAGTGTGGGACGTCTGTTAGGCCTATTAGAAAGTGATTAAAGAAGATAACTGAGGTGATACAAAGTTTAACACTTCATGGATAGACCTAGAGATTATCATACTAAGTGAAGTAAGTCAGACAGAGAAAGAAAATATATGATATCACTCATACGTGGAATCTAATTTTTTTTAAATTATACAAATGAACTTTTTTACAAAACAGGAAAGACTTACAGATTCCGAAAACAAAATTGTGGTGACCAAAGGGGAAACGTGGTGGGAAGGGGTAGGGATAAATTAGGAGCTTGGGATTAACATACACACACTACTATATATAAAATAGATAACCAGCAAGGACCTATTGTATAGCACAGGGAACTCTACTCTATATTCTGTAATAACCTATAAGGGAAAAGGAATCTGAAAAAGAATGAGTATATGTATCTGTATAACTGAATCACTATGCTGTACACCTGAAACTAACACAACAATAAACTATAAATCAACTATACTACAATAAAAATTTTTTTAATGGTGAATTAGATAAAAATTTCAAAAAAAAAAACTCACAACACTTCATGACGTGGACCATCTCCATTCAGAGAACTGCAAAATGAGGGAGGGGGAAGGCAGGAAGCTTTATAAAATAAAGAATAAAGAACAGGATGAGAAAAGTAGAAAATATCAGATTGGCTGGGACCACATAGTGAACCCTGTTTGGAATGAGAAGCAACAAGGCAATAAGTATAAAGCCCAGGGTTGGCTTGTCGTCTGGGGACCAGCTGCCTGCATACACTGCATTTCTGGTCAAGCGGAGCATTTACAGGGACATGAATGTTATCAAAGTTTTTCTTTGTTGCCATGGCACCCCCAGCAGGAGCGGCTCCATCTGGGGCCTTGTGTATTTCAACAGGCCCCTACGTTTAGGGGGTTGGATTAAAGTCTAGCATTCCAAGAGGAGGTCCTTGAAGAGGTGAATTGTCCCAAAGATAAAGGAGAGAGACTGAGAAGAGGACCAAGGACTGAGCCCTGTGACCCCAAGGGTAAGAGTGTGGGGAGAAGAGGAGGAATCAGTCAAAGAGATTGAGAAGCGGGGGAGGGGGAGGAGAGCCAGGCGAGCCCTGGGGCCCAGGGAAAAAGGGTCTTATGAAAGGAGAAATCTCAGAGGTTGTGATGGCTCAAGTAAGATGAAAATGGAAAGTGGCACTGAACTCGCTGCAGGGACATCACTGGTGACCATGGGGTGACAGGGCAAAAACTTGATGAAGATGAATCCAAAAAAGAATGGGGGGCTTCCCTGGTGGCGCAGTGGTTGAGAGTCCGCCTGCCGATGCAGGGGACATGGGTTCGTGCCCCAGTCCAGGAAGATCCCACATGCCGCAGAGCGGCTGGGCCCGTGAGCCATGGCCGCTGAGCCTGCGCGTCCGGAACCTGTGCTCTGCAGTGGGAGAGGCCACAACGGTGAGAGGCCCACGTACTGCAAAAAAAAAAAAAAGAATGGGAAGAGAGATTGGAGATGGGTGTCGACAAGCCTTTTATGGAACTGTACAGTAAATAGAAGCAGAAAAAGAGGGTGGCAGCTGAAGAGAGATGCAAGGTTGAAAGTGAGAAGAGCTTTTTTGAGGATTGGAGAAAAAAGCAGCATGTTTGTACATTGATGGGAATTGTCCAGTAGGGAGGGAAAGAGGTGCCAAGGAGGAAGGGGAGACTTGAAAAGGTGGAGAGGTGGGCTGCAGGGCACACAGGGAGGAGCTGGCCACGATGAGAGGGGACGTGTAGGGCATTTACGGTGGCAGGATGGAAGGCAGAATGTTGGGGCACCGAGGCCTGTTGGCTTCGGTGAGAGACTCAGACTGTTGGTTTCTGATGGCTTCTATTCTCTTAGTGAAATAAGGAGAAAAGACATTTATTGAGAGAACAGAAGAGGAGGTGGGAGGTTTGAAGAAAGGAGACGGTATAAAAGAGCTCCTAGTTTGTGTGTTCAAATATAAGGCTAACAGAAATAAAATGTGTCACTGCCAAACCACGACAGAAGAAAAATAGAACAAGAAAAGGCAATGGATTCCACAGAAAATAGGAACAAGGAAAAGATTTAAAGGGAAAATATGGTAAAGAAGAAAAAGCATCAAAAGGCCAAACATGACCACAACCACAATAAATGTGAATAGGCTAGAATCACTAGGTAAAAGGCAGAGGCTTTTCATTTGGACTTTACAAAAGGAGATGTTAAGCTTAGTTTGCATTCCAGGCTTATGAAGCAGAACATACAATGACTAAAATAGAGTCTGGAAGTATTCACACCGAATTGTTACCAGTGGTGATCACTGGTTGGTGAGTTTAGGAGAGACCTTTGTTTTCTTTTTACCTTTCAATATGTTTTGAATTTTTTGGAAGGTGTATACATTAATTTTATTATCAGGGGAAAAAAAGAAGTTGTTTTTAAAAACAGCTGAAGCACATCTTCATGGAACCTTTGTTTGCTGTCCAAACCTGGGTTCCAAAGATGCTCTTAAGAAGGGTCCCTGCCAACATGAACTGGATGGAATTGAGGCCAGCTGGACAATAACAGAAGGGTGCAGGACAGTGTGAAGAGAGGGGCTCCACTGCCCACTCTGAGCTCCACGGGGAGGCAGGAATAATCAAGGAGAGCTCCCTGGAGGAGGAGGCTCTTGTAGTACATGGAGGATGTGGCCCAAGGGTGAGCCTGGAGATAGCATTCTAGGCTAGGGGCACTGTCTGAGTAAGGGCAGGAGCCCACTGAGCCAGCACAGGGTGCATGTGGGAAGCAGTAGGTGAGCTGGGGTACAGAGGCCAGGGAGGCGAGGAGGTTGTACCTGTGAGCTACATGAATGGGCCGAGGGAAGAGTGGGCAAGACAAAAGAAAGCAGCGGGAGGGGAGATATTCCTAAAATAGACGGGCCTCATGCTCCAAAGCACATGAGAACAAACGGCTGGGTCACCATCACTACTCCATTGCCCACTCTCTACCTGCCACACGTCACACACACACTTGAACACACTCATGTACATATATGTGCACATACATCTATACACTCATGCACACACATTCATGCACCACGTGTGTACACACATCCATGCACTCATGCACATGCCTGTGCACACACATCTGTGCATTCATGTACACACATGGGCACACACATCCATGCACTCATGTATACATGCACACACATTTTTTGCCCTTCTGTGGCCTCTGGCCCTTTAGCCTGGAGAATTAACTATTGCAACCACGGGGGGGGGTCTCTTGGCTCAGGTCCAATCTTTCTTGACCTCCCCTCCAGCATGCATTGCTTCCCCACCCCCGCCCTGGCCATGGGACACATTGACTAGCTGCTGCTGAGGGGATGCCCCCTGGCTTTTAAGCAGGATTTGACAGGAGGGTTTTGCAGTGTGGGAGATGGGTTGCAGGGACAGGAACAGAGGCAGGGAGACCAGGGAGTGGACAGCTGTGGAGACAGAGAGGTGGGGGAGGAGAAGTTAGTAGGGCTTGGCCACTGGAGGGGTTGGGAAGTGAGTAACAGGAAGCATGAAACAAGACACGGAATTTGGGAGTGGATTTGGGGAGGGGGCAGAGACCTTGGGGAAACACTGAACTTGAGGAACCCACGGGGTGTCTGGTGACACTAAAAGCCCCAGGAGGGGGTGACCGCAAAGAGGGGGCAGCATCCATGACAGTGGACACGTACAAGTGAGGGGACGTGGGTGGAGGGCTGGGCCACACTGGCTGGGATGCGTGGGGTTTGCATGCTTGCCGGTGACTCAGCCTACACACACACAGAAGTCCTCACGGTGCACGATGTCATACCAGCCCCCAGATTAAGAGGACCCCGGGCAGTGCTTCTCCTGGGTCAGCCCTCAGCACCGGCAGAGCCAGGCCAAGGGGCAGCAGGGATGCTGGGGGCGGCGGCAGCCTCACGGCAACCAGGGCAGAGCCAAGGCCTCCCGGCCCACATGGGGCAGAAGTTGCCGTGCCTTTGAATTTGCACCTCCCTCAGAGCCGGGTTAAACTGACCAAGGAAATGATTACTAACCCGTCTCCCATAGTGTCACCTGGACACAGTAACTCCAGCCTGGGTGACTTCAGCCTCCTCTTTCTCCACTTCCCAAATTCAGCTTCTCCCAGAGATCCAGGGGCAGCTGCATCTCTGGGGAGATGCCGGTGGCTTCAGGGTCACACCTCACACAGACTCAGGTCCCTGTCGGAGCCACCCTGAGTGACGGCGGCTGAGTAGGCACTCGGATACCCGCGGGCCAAGTCTGCGAAGCGGGCGCAACTGCCATGCCCCAGGTGGCCTGGCTGGCGGAGCAGGAGATGCCACGGGGGAGGCAGGCCCCTCACGTCAGCCCCTCTGCCCTGGGCCAGCCTCTGTGAAGTGGGTACCTCCACTGGCCTTTTCTGAGCTCCCAGACTGAGTGGGCAGCCTGGGCAGGTTCCAGGTTCTCCAGATGGTGGCCCTTGTGGTCCCCGTCATGTGGTTCACCACTCAGAACATGCTGGAGAATTCCTCGGCCGCCATGCTCAGCCACCGTGGCTGGGTGCCCCTCCTGGACAACAGCACTACCCAGACCAGTGTCCCCGGGGTCCTGGACCCTGAGGCCCTCCTGGCCATCTCCATCCCACCGGGCCCCAACCACGAGCCCCACCAGTGTCTCCGCTTCCGCCAACCACAGTGGCAGCTCCTGGACCCCAAAGCCACGGCCACCAACTGGAGCGAGGCTGCCACGGAGCCACGCGTGGATGGCTGAATGACCGCAGCACCTCCACCATCATGGCCAAGGTGAGGGCCTCCCCCAAGACCCTCCCCAGGTCCTAGCACCTTAGAGGCCAAAGTCACAGATCACAGTTGGCTGGACTCAAAAATGGCCCAGTCCCGGGAGGGACCCGCCACCCCGGCCTCCACACTCACAGGTGGCTTCTGGCTTCTCCTCGGCCACATTGCCCTACAGGGGTTGGTGGCAGGAATGAGCCTGCAGACAGACGCTGTCCCCAGGCTGTGGAAGAGCGGGTGGTACTAGAGCAGGTCTGATACCCAGGCGGCCCTGCTGCTGCAACTCGGGCAGCTCTCTCCACCCAGGAGTCTCAGGGGACTCAGGGGAGAGTCACTGGGTTCCCAGAGGCAGCATCCAGCAAATGTGGGAGAGCGGGAGAGGCAGCCCATCCCAGCAAGCGGGAAGGGCCTCTCTGTGGAACGGGAGGGAAGTGGCCTCGGGAAAGCGGGGAGGAGGTGCCAGAGTGGGGTGGCTGTTGCGGAGGGGCCAAAGCAAAGGAGGCAGATGAGGCCAGAGAGGGCTTGATCCTGGACCTGTGGGCAATAGGGAGCCATGGAGGGGCTTAGGCAAGGGGTGACAACCCCAGAGGTCACCAGGCCGGCCACCCGGCCCCAGTTCCCTGGGCCTTCCCATCTGGCTCCTCCGCCCCTCCTGCCCCTCCCACCTGGGCTATCCAGCCTCCGGAGCTCAGATCCTCCTCCTCTCCCACCAGGGGGACCTGATGTGTGACTCCGAGGCCCGGAAGACCACGGCCCAGTCCATCTACCTAGCCGGGATCCTGGTGGGAGCTGCTGTGTGCTGCCAAGCCTCTGGCAGGTGAGGCCCCCTTTCCCCTCACTGGCCCTGTGCTCCCAGACTCCTGGCCCTGACTGGCCCTGAACTGGCCTCTTGCAGCCGGTCTGGGGAGAAAACTCCACTTGCAGTAGGAATACCTGCTCCCGGGTCTCACTCTGACACCCTCCAGCTGTGCCGCTGAGCAAGGCTCAGCCCCTCTCCGGGCCTCAGTTTCACTGACCCTCCTCTGTGGCTGTGAAGGGTCATTGCCCTCATCAAACGTTCACTGCTAAAACCTGCTCAGCAACGTGCCTGCCTTCCGCTGCTGCTTGGCTGCCCCTGCTGACAGGGAGCTCACCCCCTGCCCAGTGCCTCCACTCCTGCCTGGGCCGCGGGGGCGCTGCCCACGAGCCCTCCCTCCACGGACGCAGAATGTGGGTCTGGCCCTGAGAGGCACTTTAACACCACTATGCTCAGTGGGCGAGCATAGGGTGGACGTACCACGGGCCCGGCCGCCCTCCCTGTGCATGTGCCGCAGGTTTGGACTCAGGCTGGTGCTGACCTGGAGCTACTTTCCGATGGCCATGGGGGGCACGGCAGCCGCCTTCCCCCCACCTTCCCCGTGTACTGCCTCTTCCGCTTCCTGGTGGCCTTCGCCGTGGCGGGAGTCATGATGAACACCGGCACTCTCCGTAGGTCCCCCGACCCGGGCCGTGCAGGGGAGGCTCGTGCAGGCTCCCAGGCTGGCCCACTTGGTCTCCTTGCAGTGACGGAGTGGACATCGGCGCAAGCCCGTGCCTTGGCAATGACTTTGAAAGCCCCGGGCTTCAGCTTCGGCCAGGTCCTGATGGCCGCAGTGGCCTACGGCGTGCGCGACTGGGCGCTGCTGTGGCTGGCGGTCTCTGCCCCCTTCTTCCTCTGCTTTGTGTGCTCCTGGCGGGCGCTGCCCCTCCCCCTCCTCGGAGGAGATACTGCCCACCCTCCACCCGGGGCGCAGAGGGCTGGGGTGCAGGAGGCCGGAGGGGAGCCACGGGAGCCTGGTACAGCCACAGCTCACCCACCCAACCCAGGGCTTCTTCCCCTGCTCCTCCCACGTGTCTCCACTCCCTCCGCCTTCCTTCCCATCACCTCTCGGCCTTTTCCCCTCTCCTGTCATTGCCTGCCTTGGCAAGCGTGCCTCCAGGCACGTTTTCTGAGCCCCTCCTTCATGCCAGGCATGGCAGCACTAGGACAGATGGGGGGATGGGATGCAAAGATCCAACACACACACACACACACACACACACACACACACACACACACACACGCACCACTCCCAAAACACAGCCACAGTCAATCTTACATACTGACATTATTGCTAGAGGACAAGGACCACAGCCCGATTGTCAGAGGGGTCCCTGGTTCCTCCACACAGGGCTGACACGTATGGGAGGTTAGGGAATGTCTGCACTGCCCTGAAATAAATCAGGCATGGCCCTTACCAAGCTGCTGGCGCATAGTAGGTGCACAGTAAATATTTGTTGGGTGGATGGAGAGATAGATATATAGATAGACAGACAGGCAAACAGATAGATGAGTGAATGGATGGGTGGATGGATGGATGGATGGATGGCCCTTCAGGGTAGGGCTGAGCCTCGCTCATCACATATATATAGGCCCAGCACCTGGTAGTTGCTTGGCCATTGCAGCCACCACAGAAAGGAGCACAGCAGAGGCCCAGTGGAGGACGGGGCACCTGCACCCACACTGCGAGGAAGGCTGGCTCCACAAATCTCTCCCAGACCAACAGCTTGGAGCAGAAAAGTTCTTAATATGGAGCCTTTAGCAACTAATTTGCAGTCACTCTCCAGAGCAGGAGGCAATCACATCTCAAGCGGCTCTGAGAGGGGGCACTCGTACCTGACAGGTGGCCTTCTGGGATGGCAGACTGATCCCCATAACAAGAGGGTGAAGGGCAAATGTCAGCGATGCAGATTCCAGGGCACCCCTCCTGGCTCTCCGATGCTGATGCTGACTTGCGGGGCTGAGCCCCACTTTCCTTGGCAGACGGGCCCACACAGGTGCTATGTGCCCACATGTATTCATTACTCCACTACTTCACCACTTCAACAAATTGCCACTGAGCACCACCATGGGTGGGGGACTGGCTGGTGCCGGGGTGACAGCGATGAGCAGGACGGACAGGGTCACTGCCCCCGTGGAGCTCGCAGGAAATCCCCTACATCACAGCGTCACAAACCACGCTTAGGGTTTGACGCGTCAGTGGGGGATGTGGACCCATCTGAGGATGGGGCCCCCCGGCCCCTCAGCTCCCGCCAGCTCCTCTGCCTCTCTTCCAACCCAATTTCTCTTCGTGAGAAGCGTCTGCACACACAAACCCACTCCAGTGACCCTGCCGCCCTCGCTCTCCTCCCCTCCCTCGGCCCCCGCACAAAAGGGCACCGAAACTCTCTCTCCGGGGACCTCACCTGTTCTCGCTCCAAACACTGCAGGCCCCCAACCCCCTCCCCTGTCCTGCCGCTCCCCGGCCTCCAGCCACCTGCGTGATGTCCCCATTACCAGAGTCTCGGCATCTCAAACGTAGCAGCTCCTTACCCCTGCTCCTCCCCAGGGCCTCCCCGACGTTGATGGCAGGCCCCCACCCACAGGTACTGGAGTCAGAGTTGCCCTGACATCTCCATCTCCCTCTCCCTCACGGTTGCCGCGCCCCAAGTCCAGCAGGTCACAGGGTCTTGCCAACTCTACCTCTAATGTGCGCTTGAGTCCCCCTCTCTCCCCTGCTCTGCAAACCCCCAAGGACCTCAGGGACCCCGTGGCTGTGGGGCAGGCGGCCCCGCCCTGGCTGCTGCTGGGGGTGGGGCGGGGGGAGCAACGTGTCTGACTGGGGGACCTGAGTCTGGAGGCAGGAGCCTGTGCGCAGTGGTGGGCATGGAGGGGGCTCCGAGGCCTGGATGGTGCAGGGGGTCTGGGCTTGATGTTGAGGGGGTGGGAAACAAGTTAGTGTTAGGGGCTGGGCCCTGCCATGGGGAGGGGGCACTGGGATGCCTGAGGCTGACTGGCACTCAGGAGGTGGCGACTGTCACCGGGCATGGGCGAAAGGGCCAAAAGTGAGGCAAGGGCAGTGGGCCGGTCGCCTGCGAGGGGCGCTGGAGGTGAGGGGCATTGGTGACAGATGGGTGCAGGTGGACAGGGCTGGTGATGTCAGGATCAAAGACCCTGCTGCAGGCTTGAGCCCCTCCCCTGGCGGGTGTGGACCTGTTTGCAGGGAGGGGCACCTGGGGAGGGGCCAGCTCAGGCAGGAAGGTGTGGCCATGGGGATAAACAGGAGGGCCGTGTGACATCGGGGAGGGCTGGACAGTGGGGGACCCTCGTGGGCTTGCAGGACTGCGGTCCCCAAGCCATGGGGGCGTCCTTACTGCACGCAGGCCCACCAGCCCTGGTTCCCGGGCGAGGCCGGGGAAGGGCCAGGGGGTTGGGAAGGAGGCAGGAAGGAACAGGGGCCCCCAACCCCAGCCCAAGAGAGGGATGAGGGAGGAGGGAGAAAGGGTGGCCTGCAGGGGAAGGAGGGTGCCAGAGGGCCCGGCTTCCACAGCCCCGGAGCCCTGTGCTGCCTTCCCCCGACCTCAGCCACCCTGAGCCTCAGCTGCCAGTGAGGCCACTCCTCTGGGCAGAAGGGGACAGAGGGGCAGGGAGGCTCATGCAGGCCGGGCCCTGGGGACCACAGGCAGTGTCCGCCTCCCACTTTCCTCCCTCTCCCCCGCCCCAGGTGGCTGGCAGGCTCAGCATGATGGCTCCTCGTTACGGGCACGCTGGAGAGGGGCCTGCGGGAGCTACAGAGGGCAGCTGCCGTCAACGGGAGAGGGCAGTGGGGGATGCACTGACCATTGAGGTGAGGCGGGGCTGGGCCTTCCCCCAGTACTTGACCCTCAGACCCTCTCCCTGTCCCTGCACAGGGACCCTGGGAGACCGAAGGAGGGCCCTGGGCCCCCAGGCTGAGGGTTTTAGGGAGGAGGGCCAGGCTGGTGCCCGCGCCCCGCCCCCACCAGCTCCAGGTCTTGCTCTCAGCCACGCAGCAGGAGCTGAGTGTGGTCCAGGCTCCTGCCATCCTGGGTACCCTGCTCCGCAGGCCTGGACTGGGCCTCCGGACCTGTGCCTCCACCCTGTGCCCTCACCCGACCCGGCCCCAGCCTCTGCCTCTGGCCAGCCCTCGGGCCGCCAGCCGCCAGGGAACCTGGAATCAGGGCTCTGGCTGGCATCCAGCCAGGGAGCCTCTGCTGCCTCTTCTGTTGGCCCCACTGGCCTGAGAGGGCCTCCAGGACCAGGCCTGCAGCACTGGTACCCACTTCTATCAGTCAGGCTCCCGACAGGAAACAGCCCGGCTCAGGTGGGCTCAGGTCGGGGAGAGAGTCAATAGAAGAGATTAATAAGGAAGATTCATAACAAAGGTGCTGGGAGAGCTGTAGCGCCCCTAGGCAGAGGAGGCAATCAAAGAATTCAATGGCAGAAAGGCACATCCACCCTAGTTTGGAAGGACAAGAGAGGAGGGAGAGGTACTATCAGAGCCCAGGAGCCAGGGTCACCTGGCAAAGACTGACACCACTGAAGCCACAGAGAAAGGGGCTGCTCAGTGGAAGCTGGAGCCATGGAGGGGACACAGCCACTGCCCCACCTGGCACCCAGAGCTGGGGAAGGAGCAATACCCCAGCTTCTCCCCTGGTCCCGCCTCCAGCCTCTCACCAGTGCCTCCCATTGGCCAAACCTCATGAGGCGTGGCATTGGCAAAGGAACCTGGGAAATGTAGTCTACAGAGACCCCACCCCCACCCCCCCACCCACCGTACAGAGCCAGCAGGAGGGTGGAAACAGGTCTGAGAACAAACCAGCAGCCCAATCCCCAGGTTGCCTTCACCTGCCTGCCCTCACCCCCCAGGTTTGCCTTTGGTTTCACCCGCGACCTGGCCCTGGACCTGCATGCCCTAGGCAGCAACATCTTCCTGCTCCACGTCCTCATCGGGGTTGTTGGCACCCTGCTGTTGCTGAGCCGCCTGGGTCACCAGCCCACACAGGCGGCATCCCCGGTGCTGGTGGGGTTCTGAACCCTCGCTGACATGCTGGTGCCCCACGGTGAGCAGGCAGGCTGGGTGCACATGGCTGTGGCCAGAGGCTCCCTACCGGGGAGGGCTTAAGCCACAAACAGAGAACCCTTGTCCCCCTCGTCAAGAGGGCATTGGACTAGAGCAGGGCCCAGTTAGGAAGGAGGCTGCCAGGGCGTCTGGGAGAGATGGTGGTGGCCCGCACCGGGCAGCGGGTGCAGGATTGGATGGAGGGGGCAGCATCGTGAAAAACTGTGGAGACAGAATGAGAACTCAGTGATGGATTGCAGGGATGTGGGAAGGCAGAGAAATGGAGGGGGTCGAGGAGGACTCCCAGGGCCTGGCTCTGGGTGTCTGGGTGGGAAGCAGACTTGGGGGCAGCGAATGTGGCCATGAGATCACTTAGGACACAGTGCATGTGTGGACTTTGGGGACACCCAGGTGGAGGTGACTAGCAGACACTTGGAAGGTCATGGAGAGACCCCGGGGCCTCCTCCAGCAGCCCCGCTAACCCCATCTCTATCCACAGAGGTGGGGGCCCTGTGTTCAGCCCTGGCCGTACTGGGGCTCGGGGCGGGGGCGGGGCCGCCTTCACCTGCATCACCATCTCCACTGGCGAGATCTTCCCCACTGTGCTCAGGTGAGGCCCACGGTGGGGGACATCTGGGCTGGAAGGGTGCCGTGGGGGTGGCCTCCCCCAGACCGGATGTTCGTGCCTTGAATCTCTCTTTCATGTGGTCTCGGGGCTGCCCAGGTGCATCCCAACACAGCCTGACCCACTGCGCCTCTCTGGGCTGAGTAGGGCCGGGCCAGAGTGAGAGGCCAAAGCCACAGGCAGGCAGCACGGCCCCTCACAGGTGCATCTGTGTGGGCAGGATGACCGCAGTGGGCCTGGGCCAGATGGCAGCCCGAGGGGGAGCCATCCTGGGGCCTCTGGTCCGGCTGCTGGGTGTACACGGTGCCTCCCTACCCCTGCTGGTGTACGGGCGGTGCCAGTGCTGAGCGGCCTGGCTGCACTGCTGCTGGAGCTGGTGAGTGGGCCATCCCCTCCACCCTCCAGAGAACCCCAGAAGAGGGCAGGCCTGGCACCCACCCCTACTGCTGGACAGAGGGAGAAGCAGAGGCCCAGAGAGGGATAGGACTGGCCCAGAGTCACACAGCACATCTTTGGGAGAGTGGAGACCAAGGGCTGGGTCTCCCAGCTGACAGTATGGACTTTGTCCCCTACCCTTCATTCCCCCATTTGAGACCTAAATGCCCTAGCTACCCCCAGCTCCACCTCGAGAGAGATCAAGGGGAAGGGAGAGTGTAGGACTGTGTGAGGGGGAGAGCTGAGGGTGTGACGGCTGTGCTGCAGGTCCTCCCAGGCCCCAGACTCTACGACTAAAGCCCCTAGACGTCTATCAAGGCTGTCACTGCGCACCCATCCCCCACGATGAGCTCAGGGAGCTCAGTCCGGGGCCCTGAGAGCAGGGCAGCAGTATCTCCTAAGTCTTCAGGACGGACACATGTCAGGGATCAGGAGTGACTTGCACCCACGAGACTAACCCCTCCGTGCCTTTCCTGAACAGGGCAGTAAAGAAGGCAACACACAGCACCCAGGGGCGTCCTGTTCTGAAATCCACACGATTTTAGGCCTCCTGGGAAGGCTGCGATGGGATGGGAGGAGGAGGCTCTTCTCTGAGGAAGGAGAGCAAAGGCCTGGGTTTCCGGAGGGCCGGGGGGCTGCCCCTCCAGCCGAGCCCAGCCTCTCACTATCTAAGGAGCCGCCTTAAACACAGAAGGGGCACAGGAAGGTGTGCTTGGCAGGCCGCTGCCCGGTTCACCGTCACCCGACCCTCTCTCAAGGCTGCCGACAGAGAAGAGCAGGGGCCGGACCCGACCCGGTGCTTCCTCTCCGCTCACCGGCCCTGAGCTCGGAGGCTGACGTCAGCCGTGCTCAAAACCTCCCCAGCTTCTCACCCCACCCTGAGGGCTCCGCACAAGCGCCTCAGCCCCTCAGCTTCACCAGAGAGACGGCTCCGGCCCTTCCCCATCCCCCTCGCTACTCCAGCCACGCGGCCAGGTCTTCTGCCTGGAACGCTTCTGCCACCTTCCCTACCTGACAAATCCCCCGCCTCAGCCTCCCGCACCCAGGGCAATGACCTTGTTCTGGGACCCAGCGCCCAACCCAAGTCTCCAGTGAAATTTTTACCATGGCTGCGGCTACACGCCTGTCCCCCACCCCTCCAGCCTGTGAGTCCCCAGAGGGTTGGGGTAGTCTGCCTCCCCGTGTCCCCAGCTCCCACACAGAGGGCCATTGGTGCGAGGGAGATGAGAGAGGGAATAAAGGACTGTGCCAACTCCAATGATGAGCCCCCAGGGTCTGCCGGCACAGGGGTTGGGGACTTCTTCACTGGGACGGCCCTTTCCCAGGCCAGCTTTCCTGTCCTGAGTGCCAGCCGAGTGGCTGTCTTTTCCAGCCTCTGCTGTGGGCCAGGCACCGTGCTGGAACCGCAAGGTATCGTCTCAGTTTCATCTTTTCCTGAACCCTTTGAGGTAGATGTTGCCCTATTTTACATACGGGAAATCTAAGGCTCAGAGAAACTGTGCCTGGGTGCCTGTGACACCCAGCTAGGAGGGGCAGATTAGGAGTCAAGCCCAGGTCCGAAGGCCCCCAGAGCCAGCTCTGGCCCCAACACCCCCAGCCTGCCCTCAGGCCTCAAAGTCTGGGCATCCAGTGATGCTTCTCGAGGGCAGGGCCTCCCTCTGAAAACCATCCAAACCCCCCTCACTGGCATCATTTATGGGGAAGCCCAGTGCAAGGGCTCAGATGGAAAGGCATGGGCCCCCGAGCTCCCCTACCCCAGCTAACACACTCATGAGTGCAGCAGGAGGCCTTTCCTGCCTAGCGGGTCCCCGCCTGCTGCCCCATCTACTGAGTCACCCCAGACCTGTGCTCAGGTGGTCTCTGGTCCACCTGTGCCTGTGCCTCTGCTTCCAGGCACCTCAGCAGAAGGCTGCACGCCTCTACACCGACATACACACACACATCAGTGAGGTGTACACACGTAAGAAGGTCAACGGGAAATCAGGAAGCAGCTCCCTGGCCCCAGGAGACGGGATCACTCCCTGGCTTGGTCATATCTGCCTGGGCCTCTGGGGGGTCGTGTCCTTTAGCTGTCTGCCTGTGGCCACCCCTCAGTGAAGACCCCCAGAACAAAGGGGCTGGCTGTGGGGATCATGTTTGTAAAGATGCCCAAAGGTGAGATTTTGCCAACCTGCCGTGGACCTTCTGTCTTGTCTGCCTGCTGCCCAGCTGAGCTCCAGCTGCCTTACTTACTGTTGCTTAGCATTCTTGGGGCCTTAGGGTATCCAGAAGCCTCCAGAAGGCAGACCCTAGGGCTGGTGGAAGATGGCCCCTCCTCTCCCCAGGGATGTCCTCCAGCTCACCAAGTGGTCAGAGCTGTCCCTCTGCCCAAATTCAGAATGGCCTTGTTCCTGGTCCTTCCAGGTGGTCACAGCCTTCCAGGACCCAGGGCCTACCTAATTCCAACATGTCACTCCTCACTTAACTCAACAGGACCTAGAAGCTGGGAGGTCCAGGGCCCTGCCCCTCTGGGGCAGCTAGGGAGTGAGTGTCATCACTGTGGCGGAGTGGGCGCCCTACCAAGGGAGAAGGGGCCTCCCTCGGCAGCAGCCACAGGTCTGCAATCAGCTAGGTGCTACTACCCGAAAGGCAGGTCTTCACTTGGGACACACTTGTTCTTTTGATGCCCGTCCCAGTTTGCTCCTGGCCCCGGAAGCTGCTGGGCACCCTGCAGTGGTAGAGCCAAGGGAAGTGGGTTTGGGAAGGAAGAACCCACCACCACCCCTACAGCCTCCGCCCCCCCATGGCAGGAGATGCCTCAGGCAGCAGGCACAGGAAAATGCCTCAGGACCCACTTTGGCCATTCTCCTGCCTCCAGCCAGGCCTGCAGCTCACCCAGGAGGGTGTGTGAGGGAGGACAGTGTCAGCAACACAGTCTCCATGTCCACCCGCAGGAGGAGGACATTCTCCCAGAAGAGTCCCCGCACTGGCTGAGCTTGTGTTCCCTCCCCTGGGGGCTTTCATGGCCAGTGCAGGTCTTCAAGGTCAAAGGCATCAGCCAGACTTCACTGCAAGCTTCTTCCCCACACTCCGTCCTTCCTTTCCCATCCCCCTCCCCCGGTAGAATCTCCTGACACATCCCTGCCAGTACCAGCTGTCAAGGAGCAGCGTGCCTGGAATTTCGGCCACCCCCCGTATGCTGTTTGGACTCTCCTGGGGGTCACTGCCAGCCCAGCCAGACACCAAGGAGCCCAGGTCCGGCCCAGGTGTTAAGTTCAATATCAGATGCACAGGATGAAGGAACTAAGAGCAAGGTGACCGTCTCTTACAGACAAGTACACGGAGTCAGCGGCAGAGTCCAGGAATCTTTCCTCTTACTACCAAGTCCTTGGGTGGCAGGGCTCTTAGCTTCCTTACGCAGAGAGGAAGACACCCAGTCCCGCAGCCACACGGCGAGGAGCCGGACTGGGGCCCATCCTTCCAGCTCCTGCACGCTCCTTCTTTCTGGCCCCCTACTCTGATAGACTAATCAAGGCCACTCTAGAACTTCTGGAGTAAGGATGTTCCCTTCTTGATACTGAGGAAATCCTGCCTGCCTCTCTTTGCTTTCTCTGGCCAGTGGTGATGGGGGCAGGAGAGCCTGAGCTAAGTCTCCATTCCTTGGACTGAGAGAGCGGCAGCAGAAGAGCCAGGGCAAGGCCATCACCAGCACAGGAACAGGATGCTTCACGCCAGGCCTCCCCCGCGGGCTCGCACAGAGGGTTAGAGCCGGCCTCGGTGGTGCTGATCTCCAAGACTGAACAGCAGTAGGGGGCAAGCGGGGCCCAACCCTCCCTCCTGGTGGCTGGTTCAGGAGGGAAAGGGGAGGCCAAGTCCATGGAAATCCACCCTCAGGGGCCGCTGGGGGAAGACTCACTCTCCTACCCATGTTAGGACTTGGGGGTGGGGGGAGGACTCTCAAGGGCCACTGGGGCACAACCCACGGTGGGAAGGGTGGTCCCACGATAAAAGCTTTGTCCCAGGATGGAGGGAAGGAGGGGGAGATGAGGCGGCCCTGGGTGGGGCTCCTGTGGGCAATTGAGCCCAAGGGCCCTCGGTGCTGTCCAGGCCTAAACACAGACCAGGCTTGTGAACTGGAAGATGCTGCAAGAATGAGCTGGCCGGCAGCAGAGCCGCCCGAGGTGGGAGCTCAGGAAGCAGAGTAGGGCGGTGAAGGGCGCGACGGTGAGCCTAGAGCACGAGAAAGCAGAGCCAGGAGGGGGAGGCGAGACCCACCGAGCAGAAGGCAGAGGAGACCTGAGTGACAGAAGCGTGGCTGAGTCCTGTGTCCAGTGGCATGGCGGTCCACCGTGGCCCCCTGGGAGACGCACACCCACCCACACTCTGCTTGCTCTCCCGAGGGCGCCCAGGTGCGCGGCTCCTCGTATACAACCCCCATCTCAAGAGTCTCGGCTCCTTTCGACGGAGAGGCTTAACAAATCCAGACCCATCTCAGCATGTCTGGGACCATGAGCCTGTTTAGTGTCCCCATGAAGAAGCAAACACCTGGTCTGAGGTGTGCTGGCTCTACTTCCACCTGCGGCCACAGGGGCTGCCCACGGTCAGCCAGTGGGGGGCAAGGTCCGAACCCTAGAGATGCAGAAGGGGCAGAGACGGGAGTTAGGCAGAACTGGGGGCCAATCTGGACTCAGACACTGAGTTACCTTGAGACCTTGGACCAGCCACTGAAGCTCTTCCCACCCAGGAATAACATCACCTCCCCCAAGGGCTGTGTCAAGGCCAGTGCCCTGCACACACAGCCACCAGAGGGGCAGGCCCTCTTTAGCTACTAGGGGGCAAAACGCTGCTCCCGGCTCGGGATTTGTCAGGCCCCAGAGAAGCTAAGGTCCGTGGCCAATGGGTCCAGAGACCAGTCATCGCTCACAAGCCTGGGGCCTGTTTGCTGTCTCCTTCCCCAGCCCGCTGGGACATGGGAGTGAGACAAAGACAAGCTGCCCCAAGGCGCCCAAAGTCATGCTCAGCACAAAACTTTGGGGGCTACTTACCAGCTCTCGTGGGCTCCAATCTGCACCCAGACCCCAGCCCAGAGCTCGGACCAATGTCCCAACAGCACCCAACCCGAACAAACTGCACAGGACCGTTGGATTTGGAAAGTTTTTGTTTTCTTTTCCCACACATTTCCGGGGTTGGGGTGTTTTCCAAGACTCAGACACATTTGTTAACAAAGAGAGAAAAAAAAAAACTGGGGGAGCAGGGAGCCTGTGGGCAGAGAAGTGACCCCAGCAGTATGCGGGTAATGCCTGGCTCCCTCTCTTCCCTGCTGCCCGCGCCCAGTGGGTGCCACAGGCTGCTGCTCGCGATATCTAGATTAATTGTCTTCAATATATATCTGCATTTGCCTTTCCCCTCCCACCCGCCCCCCACCCTGCTCCTCCAGCAGCTTCCCCATCAATGCACGTCGCCCGGCTGGCACACAACAGAACAGGTCTTCCCAGGCCCGAGCCCCTTCCCTGGGCGGAACCAGGCAGGCGCCTCCTCCTGGTGGGCGGAGCCATGGCTCTCGGGGGCCATCCAGGCCCCGCCCCCCGCTGGGACGCTCCGCCCACCCTCCCGCCCTTCTCCCACCGACTCTGGAAACCCAAAGGGAGGAAAGGAAGGGGGAAACCAGACACACACAAAAAGGAGCAGTGGGGAAGGAGGGTGGGGACAGAGAGACACAGCAAGCCTGGGGTGGGGACTGGAGGGCTTGGGAGGAGAAGGAAGGCTGGCGGAACAGAGGGAGGAGGAAGAAAAATGGAGGAAAATGAACAGGACGAGTAGTTGACACTGTACAAAACCCCCAGTCTTCCTTCCCTCCCAACCCCACCAAAATAAAACTACCCCCCTTAAAAAAATAAATCAACCCAGGGCTGTGAGCACGTGCCCTGCCCGATGGGCGCAGAGCTGAGAGGGACAGACAGCCCCAGGACGCACGATGACTCCGCGCCGACGGACGGCAGGAGGAAGGGGACGAGCACGGGGTTTTCCTTTTTTTTTTTTTTTTTTCATTTTTTTGCGTTTCCTCTTCGCGAGAGAAGTCTGAGGCAGCAAGGGAGTGGGTCCCCAGGGCCCCGGCAGGGAGAGGGCCGCACCCTCCTCTCGGGCCCTCCCGGGAGGGGCAGCTGGCAGTGGGGCGCGGTGCCGGGGGCTCAGACGTAATACTCCTTGTCTTTGTTCTTCTTGGCCTTGCTGGGCGTCTTGGGGGCAGCCGGGGCCTTCTCCTTCACTACCGCCCCGTTGCTCTGGGCCGAGTTACTGATGTAGTTCCGGCTCTGGTCCACCTGGTAGGAGCCCTCGTCGCGGTTGCGGTACTTGTACATGGCATAGAGGAGGATGAGGATGCAGAGCGCCGCGGCCGCCACGATGCCCACCACCATGCCCGTGGTGCTGCTGGACTCCCGGATCACCTCCACTGCGCCCGGCGGGCCCCGCTCCCCAGGCCCCGTGGGGTTGGCTGTGGGCAGATGGGGGAAGCCGGGGGCGGAGGTCACGCCGGGGCGCAGGGGAGGGGGCCTCCGCGGCTCGAAGGACGTGGGGGCCCCGGGCCCCAGGGGTGGGTTCTCCAGCAGGGGCTGCAGCGGGTCTCGGTGGTTCATTTTGCCCGCTGGCAGGTTGGGGGCCGGGGCGGAGGGGGCGAGCAGCACCCCAGGGGCGCCCGTGGCCCCATCTGTCCTGAGGTTGGGCCGGGGAGCGGGTTTGCGGGGGGAGAGGAGGGTGGTGCGGTCCGTGACCAGGGGAAAGGTGGTGTAAAAGTCCTCGTCGTCCGTGGGGGGGAGGCTGGAGTCAAAGACCTCCCCGGAGGCAAAGCCCGAGGCCTCGATAGGCTCCTCGCAGTCGCTGTCGTCCTGCTCGGCCTGGCATGGGCCCCCGGCGGGCGGGCGGCGGGCCGCGGGCGGGGGCAGGGTGTCTTGGGTGGCACCCACGCCCGTGAGGAAGGGGTAGAAGGTGGGGGGTGGGGGCACGAAGGGGGATCGGGTGGCCACGGGAGGGGGGTCTAAGGAGTCCTCCGTGATAATGGGCAATATTAACTCTCCTCCTAGAACAAGAGAGAGAAGAGAAAAGACAGGGCGTCAGCGAGGGCCGGGGTGCAGGCGGCCGGCACAGAGAGAGAAACAACAGCCTCACACACCCAAATCGGTTCCAATTGGCTTTGGCGGAGACTAGAGCGGGCTGGGCCCGCCCGCCAGCCGGCTGGAGCACTGCGCTTTTTAAGCGGGCAGCGGCTCGGATGCCCTGGGCACCCCACGCACGGGCTCTGTGGCTCTCTGGGTTTTGGTCTTTTGTTTGTCTTAAGAAACCAAAAGGAAAAGAAAGGAAAGGAAATAGAAAAGAAATGGAAAAAAAGAAAAGAACTCTACTGGTTTAAGGCTTTAAAAACAGATACAAGAGCAGCATTTAAACAAACCTAACAACAATATCTTTTAGGGTTTTTTCTGGGTTTTTCTTTTTTTTTTTCTTTTGTTTTTAAAAAAGAAGATAGCATACCACGGAATTCAGGCAACTTACATCAACAAATAGGCCGTGTGATTTTAGCATGAAGAAAAAAATTACAAACAGAGCTGTGTAAGCGGGTTCTCCCGGAAAAAATAAGAAAAAAACAACTTTTCCGTACAACGTTTCCTTTCTATCTGTTTGGTATCTCCCTCCCTCACTCTTCTCTCCCTGAACAACTTGCTTCCTCCAGAATACTCTCCTCCCTCACTTGTGCCCTCTCCCCCTCATTAAACACAAAGCTGAAATCTGCACAGTGAAGGCTGGCGCTGAGGAACTGTTACCACCACTTGGTGTCAGCGTGTGGCGGGGGAGGGAGGGAGCAGTGGGAAGGAAGGCTTGGGGAGGAGGCACGTGACAGGCAGCTGTGTAGGAATTGCCTCATGGGTGAGAGGACTTGGGAGGGGATGATCATGCGAAGGGGCTTTGAAGGCTAAGTGCAGGTTGGTCATGGGGAGAGGAGAACTGAAGGTGGGAGGTGACGAGGTCCAGGAGGAAGAGCTGGCAGGGACACACAGGCACATTGGAGGAGGGTCCTGTCCTATAGGACTTTGGGAGTGGTGGTGAGAAGCCATGTTGAGGTAAGAGGTGAGGAAGGACAGGGAGTGAGGGAAGGAACTAGGCAGCGACACATGATTCTTGCACTAACCCTAAACCCCCAACTTTCTCTTTCTTCACCCTCCACCTCTGACCCCCACTGACTTCCCCCCCTCCCCCTCCCCAGAACCCCCATGGGCCGCCAGGACCTGGCCAGGGCTTGACGGCCTCTGGCCGTCTTATTATTGTTAAAACAATAATAAAACAACGGAAAGAAGATGAAAGCAAAAAAAGAAAAGAAAATACATACACAGCCATCTGGGAAGGATGCACTTGCTAATATAGGGCCCAGGAGAACTACTGGGGAGGGCCTTTGGGGTGGGGGTGTAGGTCTCCTCACTCCCTAGGTCGGATAACTGGGGTCCCCTGGGCCAAAACTGCAATTCCCATCGGCCCCAGAGGGTGAGAATTACAACTCCCATTAGTCCTCATCAGCCCGTGGGTCAACAACTACAACTCCCATCAGCCCCCTGGGCCCCCTCTCAAACAAAAAGCACTGCTACCCACTGGTCTGGGGTAGAAGAGAGCTGCAGCCCTGGGTCTAGGTGGCTGGTGGAAGGGCTCCCTCCTCTTGGAGGGGCAGTTCTGGTCCTGGTAGGGGCGGTAGGTTTCCTCTCTAGCTCTCCCTCCAGCACAGCTCAAGCCCCGCCCCCATCTGAGTGCAGCTCCCTGGTCTCTCTGCAGGGCTTGATCTTCAGAGATCACACCACAAGCCTCCCACCCACTCCATGGGAGGCTTCTCAGGGTTTCACTGACAGGCCCCTCTGCCCCAGTGCATCCAGGCCAGCCATGTGCCACCACCACCACACCTTGGCACCTCTTCTCCTCCTCCCCCCACCCAAAGCGCTCTGGTCTCCACCCTGCTGTTCAGACACCTCTGCTGATCCTTCAGATCGCCAGCTCCAGCAGTTTGGCAGAGCTGTCCTTGGCCACACTAGCCAGCTCAGCCAAGATCTTGCTATTGAACTCACAGCCTTGCTGAGCTCCTCAGGCTGCTCTCCCCACCAGGCTCCAATCTCCCCCTGGACAGGGGCTCACCTGCCCCCCAGATTGAGAAGTCTCGGGGCACCTGGGCTTCCACCTGCTCAGCCACACTGGAAAACTGAGCCAAGAGCAGAGAAGCATGTTTTGTGGGGCTGGGACTGTCCAACCCTGGCTTTTTATGGAGGATGCTGCTGAGGCCTGGGGTGGGCAGGACTTCCAGGGTCTTCCAGGTGTCACTGTGAGGCTACATGAATGAATAGACTATCCAGTCCCTTCTGTGGCTCTCAGAGGCCAGGCGAGGGCCAAGTCTCACAAGGAGCCCCGGAAGGCCTGACTCATCCTCCCCACGCCTGCAGGAATCTGCTAGGCTGCTTGACTCTTGGCTTGGATTTTAATGTGGGAGGCCAAGACCTGTTCTGTCACTAATTCCTGTGTGACTGTGGGCAAGTTTCTTTTCATTTTCTGAGCCTCAATTTCCTCATCTATAAAATTAGGGTATTGGGCTCCAGGCCCAAGGTGAGGCCAAGGCCTGGATCCCAGCCTATGGTTGAACATACTTTGTCCTCCCATCCCTACTGAGCCCTAGACCCACCAAGGATGGCCCAGCAACCTGGCCCCTGGGTAAGTGGCAAACTCAGCTGTTAGGTCTCAGGAGGAGGCTGGTAGCCCTTCGAGTTGGTAGGATCTGGGCCCAGCCATGACAAGGTTCCCTTCCCTGTGTGGACCCTGAACACATCTGGGGTCCTCACTGCTGGCCCACACCACCTGCCCCCTTCCTGACCTTTGCCTTCTGTTCAGAACACCTTTCCCCTGCTGATATCTCATTCATCCTTTGAATCCAACCAAATACCTCCTCTTTCAGGCAGACCTCCAGAGGCTCCTCCCTGCCTTGGGTGCCTCTGACACCTTGTCCCTATTTTGTCCTGGAGGCACAGGTTTGGACTCACTGCCAGGGAAGCCCCTTGCTGGGGACACATCATGGCCCAGAGGAGCTGATCAGGCCAATCAGGGCACAGACCTTGGCTTTCTATCCTTTTGCTCACCTCCCCAGTAGATGAGGGTGTATGGGGGCTTCAGGCCTTGGACCGCAGACAAATCCTGCTCAGCCTGAGCTGCCCCCCATCCCCACCACCCACAACCATTTGCCCCAACTCACTGGTTCCTTAGGTCCTTGGGACACACAGGCTCCCAGAGTCCCCCTGTGCAGCCTCCTGCTTCCCCCAACCCTGCCTCCAGAGTCCTCCCAGTCCTGGTCACATTGACTTCTTGGCCCTGCCCTTCAACCCCAGCCAATTCCTGGCCTCCATCTCTGGGTCTCCGTCCTGTCCCTGCGTCCCCAACTCCTTTGGGGACTTTCCCTGGCCCGAGGCTTTGACAGCACCTCCTGAGGGTACCCTGCCCTCACTCACATCCCCCCACACTGCCACAACTGCCCCTTGGTGTCCGCTTCTCCTGGCCCTGAACATCAGCCTCCACCTCCCACGCCACTTCCTCCCTGGGCCCTACACCCCTCACCACAAGATAACACACTACTGAGACCCCACGCTGCCTTCCTTCCCCAACTCTCACTCAAGTCGGCCTGGGTTCTGTGGCAGTGAAGTCACACACAAAGTAGGGTACCGTATTTTCCTGGGGTCATGCAGGAAGGGTCAGGCAAGCTTGTGCCAATGAGGAGTTAGTGGGGCCTGGAGGAGGGGAGGAACCCTCAGAGACTTCTCACTGCAGAAGTCCAACTGGGGGCTCCCCAGGCCGCCCCTCCCGCTGGGCTTTTGGGGGTGCAAACTCATGAAGACTCATGGTGCCTGGGACCCTGGGTCCAGCTCTATGCCAAGGGTGCACGTTGGGATGGGGTGCCCCTGGGGGTCTGATAAGGACCCTAGGCAGCCTCCCTCCCCTCCCCCACTTCAGGCAACTGCAGCATTTGGGAAATATTCACAAGAGCACTTATCATAGACGCCACCCACCCTCTGCTCCTAAATTGAATTTCAGTGCATGTCAGTTCCGCTTACTAAAAGGAATTCCATTCTGGCCAAGGAGACCACAAGCCATTCCCGAGCACCCTCCTCCCCCAGCTCCCCTGTCTCTGGGGGCTGCTGGACAAGCAAGCTGGAGCCCTTTCTGCCTTTAGGGCAAAGAAGGCCCTTGACTGAAAATCTACCCAAGAACCCCATTCCCACCCAAGCAAGATGTGCCCACCCCCAAAGAAGCATCTAGAACTGAGGCTGAGCGTCAGAGACTAAGCATCATCTGCCAGTGCTGGGTGCCCTGCCCAGGCTGTGATGGCAAGAAGGCCACTAGTCCACAGGGCACTTCGTGTGGATTAGAAACACGGCAGACCCTCAGTGTGGCCACAGCCCTGCAGGTGCACCATTTGGCAAACAGTATCTCTGTGCAAAACTGGAAAAAGGCATTCTGTTCTCCTGGTGGGCACAGCCCCGCTCCAGGGCGCAGGACACACAGCTTGGCAAGCAAAGCACTGGCTAGATTTCAGCCCTTACTCACCTGTTCCAGCAGAGAACAATCTGTGCAACTGTGTGCAGTGGACTGAAGGGTACCACCCCTCCCCACCCGGAAACCCACACACAGCAAGGGCAAACGCCAAGGTGGAGTCAAGGTCAGAGACGGTGAAGCGCCTACTGTGTGCACGCACATGCACCCACCCCTTTGAGGGTCTGTTTCTGAGCACCTAGGCATGTGTCTCTAAGCATGTGTGTGTGTGTGTGCATGTGTGCGTGCGCACGAACCTCAATGGATCCAAGCACGTGAGCCTGCGTGTCAGCGAGTCTTAGGGGATGTGTGTGCATGTGAGTGAGCCTGTGCTCTGTACGTGGTTTGTGTGTGGTCCGCCTGCCTCTAAGCCTGGGTCTGAGCTCGTGTGTGCATGTGAATGCATGAATGTGTCGCTGAGAACATGTGAGCGTGCCACCATGGGTCTGAACACATGCGGTTGTGCCTCTGTAACCACCTCTTTCCCTTGGGCAGTGAGACTACATTTCCCAGCATCCGTTGCAATTAGGTGTGGCCACAGGAGTGAGCAGTGGGCAGTGCCAGTACCGCCCAGATCCTCCGCACTCCTTCTCCTCCTTCCAGTGACCTTGCAAACCACGTTGAAATGGAGGAGCCACAGATGGGAGGACTCTGGATTCCCCAAGCACTCCTTGGGGCAGAGCCACCTGCTGGTCAGGAGCACCCAGGTGGGGCTTCACCTGAGTCAGAAACTTCCCTTGAAGGACCCACTGAGATTCAGGGGGAGGTTATCTGTTACAGAAACACATGTTACCTTAACTAATACAGACACAGCCAGAAGTGGGTGTCACATTAACAAAAACCTGTGGCCCTCAGGTAACAATTCAAGGAAATGGATTTGGAAGCTGGAAAGATGCAGAACCACATAATGCAGCGGCAGGACACCTGGTACCAACCGTTGCTTGGGACAGGCCACGTGCTTACCGAGGCCGAGGCACTAAGGGAAGGTGCCAGGAAAGTCAGGACAACAATGCCGCCTTTTACTTTCTGTGTTTGGTAACGTATTACAAGAAAGAAACAACGTTAGACAAGAATTGGTGCGTTTGCAACAGAGATGAAGGGACCAGAGAGAGCCCACAAATGCGGGGCCGGCAAGTGTCAGAAGCAGCACTGCCCCCAAACCCCAAATCTTAAGAAAGAAGACTGGAAACGGCTTTCAGGGATAGTGGCCCAGTGACACTTCCACCTGAAAAACGGGGTTCAGCCTTGCCTCAAGGATCACTCTAGGGCTTCCCTGGTGGCATAGTGGTTGAGAGTCCGCCTGCCAATGCAGGGGACATGGGTTCGTGCCCCGGTCCGGGAGGATCCCACATGCCGCGGAGCGGCTGGGCCTGTGAGCCATGGCCGCTGAGCCTGCACGTCTGGAGCCTGTGCTCCATGACGGGAGAGGCCACAACAGTGAGAGGCCCGCATACGGCAAAAAGAAAAGGATCACTCTAAGGGTGTGGCTCCCCACCCATTGTTTCAAACACCCTCAAGATAGTCACCACTAAATTAAGAGATAGGGCAGAGAAACAAGGAAATAAACAGGCTTGAGAATTATGTCTAGGAGAGAACTCTGAGTGTCGTTCCGTTGACCGTTTGAGACTCAAAACCACCTTTGGGCCTTAAAACAACCTTTGGGCCCCCAAATATGCATGAGCAGGAAGAGGGCTGTCAAGGCTGTGAGACCTCCAAGGAGGTCATTTTCCCGACACCCACCCAGAGATGGCCATGGAGGATAAGGACTGGGAAGGGCCTGCCAGAGGGCAGCACCAGGGCCCCAGACAAAGCAGAGGGGAGTTTCTCCCAGACAGCAGAGGTGGGGTTTCAGGGAGAAACTTCCCCACTACTGAGGGCAGAACCTCAAGCTGCCTGCATCTTCCCAACGCTAGGAACTACAAGCTGCTGTGCACCCTCCATCCTGCCCTCTGGACGCAGGGTTTTATGGTGGTGGTTTTCTCTGGCCCATCATGGTATTCTGGGTGTGTGTTGGGCTGTATGGGCAGTGAGGTCAATTCTCCTTTTAGTTCATGGGTATCCAGACCTCATATGGGTACCCAGGAGCCAAGTCCGGACCCAATGGAGTGGGTCCATCTCCCAGACATCCTCACCTCTGAGATGACTATCCTAACCGGGCAGGGCTTCGGGTGTCTCCCCTGGGGAGGGGTGGGTGTGTTCTGTCGGTGGGGGGAACAGTGGACTGGATCGTTGGTGACCCAAAGCCCAGACTGTGGCAAATAAATGGCTAGCTGGTCACCAAATCTGTTTTTGCTTCCCCCTGGACTGCCTGGAAGCTAGGTCGTGCCACACGACCGAGCTCTGGAGAAGAGAATCAGTAGGGCCCATGCACACCTCTTCCTCCCAGGCCTGGCCCATAAGCCCTCCCCTTCATGCCCCTCCCTGCTCATCCCCTTCCACCACAACTCGGGAAGTCACGGTGAAGACGGTGCAGCTTCAAGGTGGAGACAGACCAGCCCTGAATCAGCGCTCTCAAAAGAGATGAATGGATAAAGATGTGGCACATATATACAATGGAACATTACTCAGCCATAAAAAGAAATGAAATTGAGTTATTTGTAGTGAGGTGGATGGACGTAGAGTCTGTCATACAGAGTGAAGTAAGTCAGAAAGAGAAAAACAAATACCGTGTGCTAACACATATATATGGAAATCTAAAAAAAAAAAAAGGGGCCTCCCTGGTGGCGCAGTGGTTGAGAGTCCGCATGCCGATGCAGGGGATACGGGTTCGTGCCCCGGTCTGGGAGGATCCCATATGCCGCGGAGCGGCTGGGCCCGTGAGCCATGGCCGCTGAGCCTGCGCATCCGGAGCCTGTGCTCCGCAACGGGAGAGGCCACAACAGTGAGAGGCCCGCGTACGGGAAAAAAAAAAAAAAAGGTTCTGATGAACATAGGGGCAGGACAGGAATAAAGACGCAGACGTACAGAATGGACTTGAGGACATGGGGAGGGGGAAGGGTAAGCTGGGACGAAGTCAGAGAGTGGCATGGACATATATACACTACCAAATGTAAAATAGCTAGCTAGTGGGAAGCAGCTGTATCGCACAGGGAGATCAGCTGGGTGCTTCGTGACCACCTAGAGGGGTGGGATAGGGAGGGTGGGAGGGAGACGCAAGAGGGAGGAGATATGGGGATATGTGTATACATATAACTGATTCACTTTGTTATACAGCAGCAACTAACACACCATTGTAAAGCAATTATACTCCAATAAAGATGTTTAAAAAAAAAAAGAGCTGCTCACCCGTCAGGAACAGTGTTTATAACTTTACGTGAAGGAGAAGTCAACGTCTATGTGTTCAACCATGGGTGCTGAGAGTTTCTCTGTTACAACTACTGTTACCTTAAGACACGTTGGGACCTGAACATGTTTGTGCCTCTGTGATTCTGAGCTAGGTGTGTGGGTCTGAGCAAATGTGTCTGTGCCTGTGGAATTAAGCATGTGTACGCCTCTGAGGGTCCTGGGTATGTGTGCACGGGGGCAACGCCTCGGTAGGGATGCGCACATGTAGGCTGAGGGCATGAGGCTGCTTCTCTGGGTCTGAGCACACGTGGGCTTATATGAAGCCGAGCGTGTGGGTCCTTGTGGGTCTGTGTGCTCACCTGGTGAACATGGAAGCACGCATTTTACTGTGTCTGAACATGTGTGATTGGCCTGAGGGTCCACGGATATGCGGGTGTCCTTCTATGTGGAGCTGCATGTGTACCTCTAAGCATATGAGTAAGTACACCAGCAGCTGTGAGCTCCCGTGTCAGTGTTGGCCTGACTCTGTGTGTGTGTGTGTTCACGTGTGTGTACACCACCGTGGGACTGAATACGAGTATGCATGCCTTGAGGGGTCTGAGCACGTGTATGTCTGAGCATAAGGCATGCACATCAGAGTGAGCCTCAGAAGGTCTGAGCTGAGGTGGGCCTCCGAAGGTCTCCTTTCCTGGGGCGGTGGGGCAGGGGTGCAGGTCTGTGAGTCTGAAGAAATGTGTGCGTGTGCGTGGACCCCTGGGTCTGGGCACACACAGCCTGCCTGAGGATGCACACACGTGCGCCCTCATGGCCCTCAGCATGAGCACACACGTCGGTACACGAGGATATGCCTTTGAGGACGTGTGTGTCTTAGAGTACGTGAACAGTTGTGCAGGCGACTGTAGGTCCGAGCCCAAGTGCATGCGGGGGTGGTGCTGTGACACTCATGCACCTCTGTGAGCCTGGGCGCAGACGTGTACATCCCTGAATTCACACGCCCACGTGCGCATGTGTGTGCCTGCATCTCAGAAGGTCTGTGCATGTTGTATACGTGCCTGCTCTGAACACGCACACACGCACCTGTGATTCTGAAACATCTGTGAGCGTCTGTAAGTCTGAGCTCACGTGGAGGATTCTGTGGCCTGAGCACATGTGTGAGCATGTGTGTGATGCAAGTGGATTTGTACGCGTGTGTCTGCTTCTGTGAGCTGAGTGTGGATGTGGAATTCTGAGAGTCTGAGGATTCGTATATGCCTGGGCCTTGAGGGTCTGAGCACATAGGTGTACGTGTCTCGGGAGTGTGTGAAATATGCAAGTGCTTCTGAGCACGTGCATGCGATTCTGAACATCTGGTCTACCCCTCGATAGATGTGTGCACGTGCGCTTCAGTGGGTCTGTGTGTGCCTGGATGTGCAGCTCTGAGCGCATGCAACTGCCTTGGTGGGTTGAAGACATGCTGTGTATGCACCCTTGTGCAGCTGAGCTCGTGTGTAAGTGTCTAAACAGGCAGACACCTGTGAGTCCACATCTAGGTGTGGAGCCCTAAGCCCACACATGCAGGACCGTAGCTCTGAGCACACGTGTGTACCTCTGTGAAAATGTGCACATGTGTATGGGTTTGTCTGTGTTCATCGGACTTCCGGGGCTCTGAATACATGCGTATCTCTTTAGATCTAAGCACCTGGTGCCTCTTTTGCTCTAGGCACAAATGGTGTGTGCCCTTTAGGTCTCAACATATGAGTACCTGCGGAAGTGGATGTGCGTGAGCTTGTTGGTAGGTCCATAAATGTTTGTGCCTGGATGTGGGTGTGCCTCTGGTCAGACACGAGTGTGCATGTAGCTGGGTACCTCTGTGGGTCTGAGTCTGCGTGTGCACTTCCTATGTGCCTCAAGGGGAGCAATTCCTACAGGGGCCAGGCCCATAACACAAGGTGTGGGACAGGCTGGCTAAGGCAGCGAGGGGCATTGGGTCACATTGCCTACTACGCAGGGCAGGTCCCCATAAAGGCACTCCCATTCAAAAGAAGTTAAACACCATGTCCATCAACACAATACTTTTGGCTGGGCTGCCAACCTCAGGTAAAATAACTGTTAAGATGATGGGCTCTCCAGGCTGGGGAGGCTGGGACCTGGGGTCTGTGGAGGGGTCCAAGTCAAGGGAAGGTGTGAAATGTTTCAGGGATGACCCGAGGCTTCACACTTGGACCCAGGAAGGAAGATCTGGCGGATGAGAGGGGTGCAAAGAGCCTGCGGTCAGCCCCTGGGTAGCTGCTGTCTCCAGCCAGGCTGCCTCCACCTCTGACATTGACCAAGGAGTCCTGCTCGTCTGCTAGGGAAAAAGCCTCCCTGCACTGGGGGCACAAGAGGGCTCTGGCTTGAGTCCCCTCCCTCTCCAGGTGGGGTGTATCACAGTCTAAATCAGCCTGAGGGACCCTGGAGTCATCTTGGTCATCGTCTGGCCTCCCATCAAGATAAAAATCCAATTTAAGCATTTCAGGCCAGTATGAGCGTGGAGGTGCAAACATACGCGATGCACACCTGCGGGGGAGCCCGTGGGTTGCGTTGGTTTTCTCTGGGGGCTCAGGCATGCACTCTGCCCTCCCTCCCTCTTATTTTTAAAGCTGGGTGCTGGGCTGGCCCGCCAGCCTCTCCCCATCCCCCAGCTTCCATTCCTCCTCCACCCTCCTTGTCCCCTCACATACTTGGCCCTTTGATGCGGGGAGGGCAGCTGACCTGCCCACTTCAGCTCCTCCTCACTCCGTGGTCCCAACACAGCCTAAAAGAGCTCGGCCCACCTGTGCACGCGCTCAGCATCACACCCAGGACCCTGACAAGACCCTGGGCTGGGGCTGGGAGGCCAGAATTTTGGTGGACAGGATGTGGCCTTGGGGTAGCCCAGTGTGCGCTTCCCGTCCTTGCATCATGGCCTCTGCAGGGTCCAGGGAGAACAGAGGCTCCTCCTGTCACCTGGCGGTTCCCACCCCCGAATGTGCAAACATGTGCGGTGGGGCCAGGCGGGGCCCTTTTCTCGTGACCGTACAGCCTTTTGTCCCCAGAGTCCCATCCCGGGGCTCTCAGGGGACCATTTGTCACAGGCACTCCCCGCAGGCCTGGGCTTGAGGTACTGCGTCCACCTATAGGAAAGCCCCACCAGTGACTAGGTAGGGGGAAAAGCAGGGTGCAAGGAGAGTGCTGTGTCGAAGCTGCCAGATTCCCAGAGCCTCCCAAAGCAACGGTGGGGTGTGAGGGTGCATCCCTGAGCCGAGATCACCCAGTGAGATGGAGGGGAGAGCCCCCAGAAGAGGAGACTCCCCACAGTGGAGGGTGTCTGTCCAGAAAGCACTGGTCCTTGGCTGCGGCTGAGGAGGCCTTTCCAGCCCAGCAGCCGGAGGCTCCCCCAAGGACCTCAGGGCCCAGGACTGTCAGAACAACACCCTCAGCTCTGACCTACTGGGGGGACACGGAGCAGTCAGGCTTCAGCCTCTGGGCCTGGCGGCCTGCGCCCCAGAAGCCTCTCTGCCCTTGGTCTCTGGAACCTGAGCCTCTGCTCCAAGGCTCCTCACCCTCCTTCCTTGGCTGCAGCCCACCCCCACCCTCAGCCCCAGAGTGTCTCTTCTTGGGCTGGCAGACCCCCTAGGCTCATGCCCAGGCCAGATTCACAGGATATGCCCAGGTCACACTGCCCACCTCAGCTGACCCCATCACCCCCCGCCCCGACCCTGTGCACCTGCCCCAACCTCCAGCCTTCCAGTACCAACAGCCCAGGTGCCACACACTGCAAAGTAACAGAGAGAAGTCTCTGGAAACCCAAGCAAGGGATGAGGCTCCCAGGGGGCTCATCCAGGACACCACCAAGCCCACGCACTCCCACTGGGAAATCTGGCCACATCCAGTCTCCTTCCATTCCCGCTGCCAGCCTCAAGCACCAGGACCTCAGCTCCTCAGGCCCTCCGTCCCCTCAGCTCCTCCCAGCCACCACCCACCTGTTCAGAGGCACCCCCTGTGCCGTTCCACACCCCACACTTCTGAGTCAGCACCCAAGGCCCACCCCTGTCTTGCCAATCTGGTCTCTCTCTCTCTGGGGCTGCACCCTTCTCTCCAGCTGGAAGCATCAAGCAGACCCCTGGAATGCCTCCCCCAGTAAGCCTTCCCTCCCAGCTCTGCTCTCCTCTTATAGCAGCTCCCCAACTAGAAATCTGGACCAGACCCCAATCTCCCCGGGGGACCTCATGTCTGGTTGGGGCACCTCCTACCCAGCACGCTGCCCGACACTGTGTAGTAACTGCCCCAGCTTGGCCTGGCAGCCCCGGCAGTGTCTGGCCACCTCCCTGACTCTGGGAATGAGGAGGGTTCAGGAGCCAGCAGAGACCTCCTCTTCTAGGGACCAAAAGAACACCAGGCCTCGGGGACTGATGGGAGTTGTAGTTCTGGACCCAGGAGTCGATGGGAATTGTAGTTCCTAGGCCTGTGTTCCCCATCCCCATCCCCCACCCACCCCGCCCCTTGACACACACACCATAAGGACTCATGGGAGCTGCAGTTACTCATCTTTCTAGGGAAAAGTCTCCCTCTTTCCCTCCCGGCATCCCTTGGCCCTCAACCCCAGGACCCCAAGCTAAGGACCTCACTGTCTCTGAGGGACACCAAAACGCCAGAAACTGCCTCGCCAGGGGGCATTTGCGGGACCTGGGGCAATGGCAGGAGGGGAAAGGAAGCTATCAGGGAAAGTTAAGGCCTGGCAGCAGGCCCCTCGGGCTTGGGCCAGGTGGCAGGGACAGTCGCCCCCCTCCCATCAGTGCTGCAGCGGGCCCGGGGCAGGGGAGGGGGGAAAGGCACTCACCAGTACTGGGCTCACACTCCTCCAGGTCCTCATCATCACTAGGGCACTCGGCTGAGGCCACCAGGAGGTCATCTGTGTTCTTGGGGGCGAGAGGAGGGTGGGGGGAAAGAAGAGGGTTCCAGGCTGGGTCAGCAGGCCCCGCAGCCACCTCTTGAGGCACAGGGGATGAGCCCTGGGCTGAGACACACACCCTGGTCCACACCCCAGCTCTCTCATCGCTTGCTGGGTGACCATGGGCCTCCACCTCCCTTGTGCAAAGGTAGACTGAACAGCGCCTGCCCTGCAGCAGTTCCCTCGCTCCTGGGGATCAATGAAACAGTACACGTTGTGCCTTTTATTTCTGGGAGGTCTGGGAGACTGGACCCCAGTCCCAGAACTGGGGCTGCAGGGCCAGAGCGAGGGGGCCCGGGGCAGCAGGGAGGTGAAGCACAGGGGCCTCTGGAGGCCAGCACGGGCAGACACGGAGCAGGACCTGGGAGGTTTCTTGGCTCCAGCCTCACCACCCCACCACCTTCATCTCTCTCCCAACCCCCTTCCTGGAGCCTGGAAACCGGGCTGCATACAATAATTAGGGCTGTGGTTGCCATGACAACAGGAGTCGACTTTGTCAGCATTTTCTCTCCTCCTGCTTGCAAAGAAAGAGAATCCCCAAGATGAGTGACTGTTAAGGGGTGGGGGGAATTCTCAGGGGGTGCTAGGGAAGAAACTCAAGGAGGGAAACCCAGAATCCAAGCAGGAAGGGACTCTGAGAGACTTCGGGTGCAGGGAGAGGGCCAGGCTGAAGGCCAAGGATGGGAGGAGTCTGGGGTGGGTAGGGGGTGAAACGGTCACATCTTGCTTCTTCCCCACCCCCTAAGCTTCGGACACTGCAGCCCTCACCCAAGGGCAAGGTGGGACCTGGAAGACTAATTTTCCTTCTGCATCTCCGCCCCTCTGCGCCAGTCTCCCCTGTGCAGCCTCCACCAGCACAGCTATGACCCCTAGAACCCCACCCTCCTCTTCTACCTGGATGGTCTGCCCGTCACCTCACACTGAGACTGGACGGCCCTTCTTGCCATTGGGCACTGGGCATGGCCGGTGCCCAACCTCGGCTAGAGCCAGGCCTTTCTCCCAGGGCTCCCCGCTCCCGAGGGCAAGGCCTGGCATTCAGGTCCCCTCGATTTTCTTGGCATTGAAGGCAGAACGGAAGGGGGTTCAGGCTTGACTCTCTTGCCTGGACAAGGCTGTCAGCCAGACCCAGGCCCCTGCAGCACTGACTGGCAGGGATGAGGGGACTGGAGCTCAGAGAACCCAGCCCTCATTTACAGAGGCTGAAGGCAGGCTGGCGGTGGAGGTAGGACACGTCCCCATGGCTGACCCAGCCCCTCCCTCACCCTGGGAGGACAGAGGTCCCTCCAGGCCCAGAGGCCCACAGCCATGTGTGATGGGGGCCAGAAGTAGCTTGGGCAGAGGGAGCAGGGTGACTAAGCAAGGTCCAATGTGCCAGGTGTGAGCCCTCCCCCCGCTGGCCAGGCAGCAACAACTAGAAAACTCAGCTGCACTCCAGGGCTGCCTTGGTAAGTCACATATACTCAGTCGGCTTTGGCCACCAGAAAAGCCAGGCCTGTCCTTCCCCAGTGGAGCCTCATTCTCAGGTACAGCCCCCTCCGGTGCTCCCCTGGGTGCGAGAGAAGATAAATTCAAACCTGACACAGGGAGAGCACCTGAGCAGGTGGGGCAGGCAGTGGGGAGGGAGGGTAAAGCACCAGGGGACTGTCTGTACCAGCCCCGGCTCGGAGCCACAGGCATGGAGGACACTGAGGCCTGCTACACGGTGGCGTCTACTCAAGGTCACACGGAGAGGACGTGTGACGGCAGCGGGCCGGCAGTCTCACTGCAAGGACACCAGCCATCAGGGAGAGGCTGCTCCTGCTTCCATCAGCCTCCGGAGAGGGGCTGCCACCATCGGGTGAACCACTAGCCCCTCCAGTGCTGTCGTCCCTGTGCCCTGCGCAGAGCGATGCCGTCCTGGCTCCCTCCGTCTCTCCCTCGATGCCCACACAACACTGGGCGTGGCCTTCATTATGGGGCAGGCAGAGGGGGTCATTCCACCCCTCACCCCCAGCCCGGACTTCCTCTCTCATAAGTGGGGTGGTCTTCCCTGGTCTAGCTAGGGTACCAAACTCCCCCTCAACTCTGGGAATGGTCCCCCTAGAAATAGTAGTCACCTCCACATCTACAACATCCCTGGTCATCAGGGTGACAACCGCTTCGAGAAAGGAGACCTTGGGGACTTCCCTAGTGGTGCAGTGGTTAAGACTCCATACTCCCAATGCAGGGGGCCTGGGTTCGATCCCTGGTCAGGAAACTAGATCCCACATGCATGCCGCAACTAAGAGTTTGCATGCCACGACTAAGGAGCCCGCCTGCCACAACTAAGACCCGGCACAACCAACCAACCAACCAACCAAACAAACAAACAAATATTTTTTAAAAAAGAAAGAAAGGAGACCTTGCCAGCCCCACCTAAACCATAGTCCCCTCAGACCCTTCCTGAGCGCCACAGTCACTATGCAGACATCAGCCCTATTCCCCACCTGGAGCCCCGTCCCTCGTGCACCAGCGGAGGGGCCCTCACCTGGGTGGTGCTGTCCCTCAGCGTGGGGGAGCGGCCCCGGCGCGTGGTGGTGGTGGCCATGGTGGTGGTGGTCTCCATGATGGTGGTAGCCATGTCGGCCAGCAGGGTGGTGGCCGTGGTCTCCGCACTGAGCAGCACGGACGGCCCCTCCCCCACCAGGCGCAGGTGGCCCTCGGTCCGCACGTTGGGGTCGCTCTCGGCGGCCAGCGCCAGCACCTTGAGCCCATTGTAGTAGAGGCCAGACACCTGGCCCTGGAAAGGGCGGCCCTGATCCTGGCCCCCAATCTTGATGGCAGCCTGGCTGTTGAAGATGGTCAGCTGGCGGCCTGGGGGGGAGGGAAAGGGGCAGGAGCGACAGACAGAGGGGGGACAGGCAGTGGTGTGGGGGTGGGGGGAGACCGGAAAGGGATAGGGAGAATGGAGGGAGATCCAAGGGAGGGAAGGAGGGGTGGAGGTGGAAGCCAGCAAGCGGGGGTGGGGTGGGGAGGGAGAAAGGAGCAAGGGGCAGACACCACAGGGAAAGTCCTTGTCAGCCACTAGCCCAGCCCAGCCGGGTAGGGACCCTGGACAGGAAGGGTCCCCAGGGCACACTTGGGCTGGGAAAGGGGGCCCAGCTCCCCACTCTCCCCGCCAGGCTCATGCCTCTGGCCTTCCCGTCCCCCCTCCTCTCCTGCTCCAGGGGCATCGCTCCCCTTCCCTCAGTTTGACCCCCCATCTTCCCTCTCTGCTTCCCCAAACCTCCCACACCCAGTGTCCAGCCCCAAGCCACAGAACCCTCGGAAGCAGCAGGTAGAGGAGACAAAAAGGCAGAGACCGAGCAGCGACTGCCAGGCCGCATGGTCAGTGCATGTCAGGGCTGGGATGGAGATGAGACCGAGGGGTGGACAGCGCGTGGGAGGAGCGCCAGCACGAGTGGGGCTGGGAGCAGCCGCGAGGACCTCACTCCACCCTCCCAGCCACCAGCAGGCCCTCTGACCTCTGGCCAGGCCCCCCTCTCTCCTCCGCCCCTCCAAGGCCCAGCCACTGCCTGGGGATCAGGCCCTGGAGCGCAGAGACCTTCCTTCCCCGCCAGGATGTGCAAGCACAGAGATGGAAAATGTTAAAGGGACCTTGCTTCGCTCGCTGACAGCCAGAAAAAACCCACTCCAGCTCCAACCTCGCTCTTTACTTAGCAGTTACACCTCAGAATTCCCACCTGGGTGGGGTTTGGCTGTTCTGCTTGGTTTTAATGGATCTGGGGGTCAGTTTAACCCTCTGAGTTTGTTGCTTTGGTTTGGTTTTTAGAAAAGATATTTATTGTGTTTAAGTTTAGATTTAACTTTGGTTTTGATGTTGCTTATTTTGGGGGGAGAGGGTCAGAGGAACTACTAAGTTGCCCTCTGCTCCCCTGGACCTTCAGCTGCTGGTGCTGGGGGGGGTTTAAGACCTGGCTTAGCCCTTGTTAGCCTCTGGTTAGCGCTTCGTTAAAGATCTGGTTTAGAGTTACCTGCCTGTAAGCCCTGCCCCCGAAACCTGGGCTGAGGACAGTCCAACTTGTGAAACCCACATCCTCGTTGGCAACACGGGTTCCCTGGGACACCCAGGCCTCTGGGGCAGCCAGCTATCTGTCTGGCCTCTGGCCAATGATCAGCCAGGGGTGTGTCTGCTTGGCCCCTCTGCTCAACCTCTGTACCTCCTCCAGCTCTCCCTCCGCCCAGCACCTCCCTCAGGCCTGGAGCAGGGTCACCATCTTACAGATGGGGGAGCCGGAGCCCACAGAAGCGGAGAACTAGTGGGTGGCAGCTGGACGCCAGACCCAGAGAGGCCCTTGAGGAGCACTGTGTCCAGAGTTTATTCCCGCACGTGAGAATTATGAGAAAAACGAAGGGGAGAAGGCTCGCAGTGGTCAAATGAGTTTGGAAAACAAACATTTCACAATTACACAAGAGGTTTCTCTCTCACAGGACCTCTCAGAGCCTTTATTAAAATCCATGCCCATATGCATCTCCAAGAGGAAGAAACAGGATTCAGATTTCTCAAGCTCATTTCACCACAAATCTCTCTCTCTCTCTTTTTTTTTTAACCACAAATCTCTTTATTGTGAAGCATCTCATGGGACTTATGCTTCACAGGACATGTTTTGGAACTGGAAAATGGATTCATTCAATAAATATTTATTGAGAACCTACCACACGCCAGGTGCTGACAGTAAAGTAATCCCTCCAAGAATGCCCAGCTTTTGTTCTCAAATACTTTCCTGCTCCTCATTTCATCTCATCCTCACAGCACCCGGTGTGAGGCAGGCTGAGCCGGGATCACTATCCCTGTCTCCCCAAGGAGGGAACTGAGACTCGGGAAGGGGAAGCCTTGAGCAAGGCCATGCAACAAGTGAGCTCCTCCAGCCACACTCTGGGAAATACTAGAGTATGTGGCCCAACCCTTCACTTTCTAGAAGAGGAAATAGAGGCCTAAAGAGAAGATGTGACCCTGCAGCTAGTAAAGGATGCCTGGGGTTCCAAACCACCAGCAGGAGCTCTTCCCTCATCTGGACCACAAGTCCCGCCACCCCCACCCCCCTACCGGGCCTGTCCGGCTCTCCCTACCCTTGGGGTCACAAGTTGTCCCAGCCTCAGCCCAAGCTGCTCCCTTGGCCTCTCTGATTCCGGGAGAAGGAGGTGGGTAATGGAGAGGAAGCTACATAGGTGAGCCAACTAGGCCCCTGGGGCCCCACCCGCCATGAACTCCTCAAAGGGTTAAAGTTCACCCCGCTGGAGAGAGCAGCCCAGTGTGGCTGGGGGCTGTAGGTTTTAGCGATGTCTGTTAGTCCCTTTAACTTTTTATCCTGTTATGGATTTATCACATCTGGTTATCAGCATGTTTAGTCCCCGCTGGCCGTGTTGGGGGCTGGAAGTGACATTGGGGGTTTTAGTTGGGGCAGGCCCCAGTGGACATTTAAAAGCACAGTTATCAGCTGGTTAGGTGGAGGTTTAACAGTTCTACTTCCCCCCTAGAGTTTAGCCTTAGAGGTACAGAGCTCGCCCCCTCTCCAAAGGGAATGGGATGGCTTTGCCCTTGGCCCCAACTTCCCTTGGTGACAAGTGGCCTTCTCCCTCACACCCAGAAGCGCCTCACACATACAGCCACTTAGTCAGCCTGTTCTGTCTTCCTCATCAGCTCAGCAGGCACAAGAATCCCCATGGGATGGCCACCTCTTCCCCATCTCCTAGTCTCCCTGCAACCTCCACTGCTTCTAGGAGACCTTCTGGACCAAGGTGGGCCCGTTCCAGAGATAGCAGCCCCACAGACACTCTCTCAGGGTGGCCGTCTTTCCAGTAGGATCTGAGCCCCCCACTCTTCCCTTTGCTCCTCAGATGACCCTGGTGGACCCTTCCTACCCCCCTTTGGATCCTAGAACCAGCACTTGCTGCTTCCCAAAGCCTTCCTGCTTCTCAGTGTGCTGTGGCCCTCAGCTGGCCCTTGACAAAACCTCTGAGCCAACAGGGCAGCTCCCTCCCAACCTGCACTCCAGCCTGCTTTCCTGGAGGGGTTCCAGAATCTCCCCTATGACCCTAGTACCTTCCCAGGTTTAGAAAGAGACTGAGGACTCTCCCTCTTCTAGGAAAAGCCCCGCCCCTGCCCAAACCACCACTCTAAAAGACAGGGACCCTTGACAACAGAGAGGAAGGGAACAACCTGGCCGGACAATTGTCCTTTCACTAGGGGGTGGGCGATGGGGAAGGCACGGATGCGGAAAGAGAGAGCTCTGCACCTTTAAGATAGTGTTTTTAAAGTTAATTAATTAATTAATTAATTAATTCTGGTTAATTACCTTTGTCGAGCAGCCATTCATCTACTACTCGACCAAGCCGGTAGGGGATTCTCTGTCTAGCAATCGCCAGGCGCTCGTTATCAAAGTTTCCTTGGAAAAGTTTAAAAAGACAGTAGGTTTCTCAGGCGGCGAAGTCCAAAGGAATTAGAAAAGTAATTATGCATTTCTCAGGAGACTCAGAGTAAGCAGCGACATTCAACGGAGAGGGGGCCAGGTCCACCCAAGGCGGGAGAAGAAACGCGGGTCCCTCGTCCTCCCTCCGGTCCCCCTCCCTAGGCTCCCATGCAGAGCCAGCCCCACCCTGGGGGCGGGAGCGACCCAAAGAAAAAGAGAGGGACAAAGAAGAAAAGGAAAGGGGAATGGAAGGAAAGGCAGCTGGAAGGTCGAAGGTCAGAGGTTAAACAACAGGTTTGTCTGTGCTCTCCCTGTCTGCCCACTTCCTTCCCCATCCCAGAGAGGGGCAGAGGGGCGGGGAGGGGCGTTTAGCGGGTTTAAGTTAGGGGGTGGGAGGCCTCAGTGGGCCGGCTGGTTACTGCGTTTAGAGGGCTGTTTAGAAGTGGGAGGGACGGGTTAAGCGGGGGGGTTTATGCGGCATTTAAGGGGTGGTCCAGCACACGCATTTAACAGTGAGATTTAAACCACTTCTCGAAGCCCCCTCGGCTCCCTTTACCTTCCGTGCTCAACCCCCAGCTTCCCCTCACCTCCCACCCCACCCCACCCCCAGCTTCCACCTGAATCCCCCCAAGCCCCCCCGCTGCTCTCACTACAGGCACTTCCGGCCTTCTCACCCTGGTCACAGGTGCCTGCTTGTGGCAGCTGGATGTCACCCAGCTGCCTTGCCCACCCCTTGCATCTCACCTCTTCCACCCATGGCCCACCCCACAGGCACCCCAGCCCTCCTCTGCCTGGCGGCACCTTGCTCTCCTCCCCCCCTCTCTCAGCTTCATTCCAAGACCCTCAGACTCCTCTCGGCTCAGGTCCCCTCTCCTTCCAGCCCTGGGGAACCCAGTCCAGCTCCCACTTGAGCCTCCCTCCTTCAGGCTCCTCCCCCTGCAATTCCTAACCTCCGCCCCTCCTCTCAATCCTGGCTGCCCATCTGGATACACACCTGTTCTTCTCTCCACTCACAGGGAGGAAGGAGGATGTGTGTGTGTGTGTACGTGTGTGTCTGTCTGTCTGTGTCTGTGTGTCCTGTGAGCTCTTCCCCAAGGCTGTGGGTGATCCCAAACTGCAGCCGTGGAAATGGAAATGATTTCCTTTGGGAATCTGGCCACTCTACCCACTGAAACCACTTACACGATCTTCAGTAACATGCATGCCAGGGGCATTCTCCCTCTCATCTCCCTCTGCACAGCTGCACTACCTGCCCAATGAGACCGGGGCCTGGGCCTGCCTGCACACACATCCCGCGAATGAGCCCATGGTGTGTTCATGCGAGCACGGATGGGGCCTCCCTAGGTGCTTACGAGGCAATGAGGCCCTGCCTTCCCACAGATTCCACAGGTTCTGAAGCCACAGATCCAGGTCACTTGTGTTTCAGACAAAAATGGATCATCCATTTGTTTAGTCACTCAACAAACATTTCTTGAGTGCCTGTTCTGTTCCTAGTGCTGGGTACTGGAGATGCAAAGATGAACGTCCGGTCCTTGACCATGGGGAGCCCCAGCCAAGCAGGAGAGACTGGCAAGTGACCAGCAGTGTCCTGTGTTCTGTTAGAGATAGCACAGCCCTGGGGACGGGGCAGAGAGGGGCCCTAGAAGACACTGGAGGAGAAGTATAGTAGCCAGAAGAGTGTCAGGTGGCGGAAGGGAGGGAGAGGGCACACACAGAGGCAGAGAGGCAGGAGGGCAGGAGGCATTCAGGGACCTACCTGCGCTAGGATCGTTGTGGGTACGTCTGTGTGTCTGTGTGTGGCACGTGGCATGTGTCTGTGTGTGGGTCCTGAGCAGGAGGGAGGAATGTATGTGTGTCTCACTGGCACACGTAACAATTCTAACAAAAGCCCCGTTTACACAGCACCTCTGAGCACCTCTGCTACGCCCCGCCCTTCTAGCACTCTCCTTAGGTTATCTCATGGAACTCTCTCAGTACGGATATGAGGTAGATATCCCCAACTTTCACAGGTAGAAACTGAGATCCAGAGGGGCTAAATGACTTGTCCAAGGTCACACAACGTGTCAGTTGGAGATCCAGGATTTAAAGCCAGGTCCTGCTGACTCGGAGTCCCTGGGCTGTGTCTCTGTGCTTCCTGAGAGTCTGGGCCACGCACACTGCTAACCTGGCCTGCTGGTGTTGCTCAGGGTGACTCTCTGCTTTCGTAAGGGATCTGCCGTCACAGGGCACACAGGCAGCCACCAGGCCCTCAGGGTGCTCTGCTTGGCAGGTAAGGGGGCACCCAGTGGCCTTCCGCACCGCAGCCAGGGGTCCCTGAGCAGAGGGGAGAAGGCGTGACTCCTCTAACCTCGCATCCAGCCTACTGGGCTCCAAGGGGAGGAGCTCTGGCTTGACATGATGAAGCCTTCATGCTCCCCAAGTCCAGCCTTGTCCAGTGTAGGCTGGTGTCTTCACTGCTACAAAGGTTGCCCTGGTGTGTGTGTCTAAGACAGAGCAAAGTCTGATGCCCACAGAGCCTGGCCTGTCAGTGTCTGCGCATCTGTGGGACTCAGCATGGGAGCGTTTATGTGCCCGAGTTGCCCTACGCATGCCCAGGCCCTGGTGTAAGCTGGCATCCCTCTGTAGGCCTTTTTTTTTCCTTGTGTCTGTCTGACCATAGGAATATTTGCAGTTGTCTGTGTGTCTGGGGCTGGCCTGTGTGTTCGTCAGCCTCTGAGTTTCTTAGGCGGCCGTGTGGTTCTCTTTATTTCCAGGGGCGGCCTGAGAGTGTCTGGGTACAAGCCTACATGACTGTGAGTCGTGAGCCCACACTGGCATTTTCATCCCAGCATAAGCTGGTCCATGAGGGTTTGCACACTTGAACCTCTCACTGTCCTTCTGCCCACGGCCCTCTCAGCCAGCATGGGGCAGCCTCTCTGGGCATCACTTCTGCCAGGAGAGGGGCTGAGCCCGAAGACGCTCTCTCTGCTTCTCAGGGGCTGCTTCTCAGTCGGCACCCGCGCGTGTGACTCTGCAGTGTTGCTCAGCCTGTATCTCCACATCTCTGTGTTTCTGCGGTTCTTCTGCAGTACCTCCACTTCCCCTCCCTCTTCATCTCCCGCACTGGGGCTCTCTTCCTCTCCCTCCCAAGGCTCTGGCCACCTCCTCTCTCGCCGGCTGGGTCTGCACGACAGCGGCTCCATATATCTCCCTGCATCCCTCTGGGAGCTGCCTCCGTCTCCGCTTCTGTCTGGGTGACTATTTCCATATCTCTCCCTTGCTCCTCCTCTGGTTTCCTCTCACTCTGAGGCTCTTTCTCTGCCTCCCTCAGATTCTTACAGAGTCTCTGCCTCCTCATTTCTTTCAGGTCCTCATTTCTGTCCCTCCCCTGTGCTCCTCAGACCTTGGTTTGTCTTTGGCCACCACAGCTGTCACACTGTTGAACTGGGTCTCTTTGCATCCCTGTGCTCCCCCACCCCCAAGACTGTGAGCTCCCTGCAAGCAGGGGCTGTACGCCGTGTCCTCAGGGCCCAGCACAGGACCTGATACTAGGAGGTTGTCAGTGAAGGTTTGTTGAAGGCACTTGACCTATTTTTCGCTCTTGTCACTTGTCGCTCTCTCCTTTTCACCATGTCCCTTACTTCTTGAGACCCTGGGGTTCCTTTTCTCTGGGTCTCCATGGTTACTTCTCTTCTTTTATCGAGATCACCTAATATGAACCTTTGACTTGCTCTTTGTAAAGACCTGGGTTCTTGCCTTGGTTCTATCCTTGGGAGCAGCCCTGCCTCCTTGCCAAGATCCGTTTTGGGTTACTTCTGGATCTTCTCTCTTTGGTTTCTGCATCTGCCTCCCCATTTCCGCCTGTCCTTCTTTTCTCAACTCATGCTTCCCTCAATTACGACAGACTCTCCCTACCTCTGCCTTCCTTCCCTCCTCTCCTCCCCCATCCACAAACTGGACCCTGGCCTTGCATCCTTCCCTGTTCAGCTGGGCCGCCTCCCTCCTAGCTGACCCACTCCCACAGTCTCGCCCCCACCCTACAAATCCCAATTTTTCCCTTTAGCCCTGCCCGGTCATCGTCCCGCCCATACAAGCCACGCCTTTCCCGCAGCCGAAAGCCTCGCCACTGAACCCCGCCCCCGGTGCAGGCAGCTCTCCTATCAGACGCCGCCCCGCCCGCCCTGCCCCGCACCTCCCGCCGCACCTCCTCTGCGCCCGGCGCCGCCTACCTGCCGGGTACCGCTCGTTGACCGGCCAGCTGTCCACCTGCAAGGTGGCATTGCCGCCGCTTCGAGTGAAGCGCACCACGTGGTATTTGCCGTCGCTCACGATGGCGTTGGGCTCGTCGATGGTAATGTCGTCCGTGCCCACGTTAAAGATCACCCCCACGGTGCCCTGGTCCTGGGGACAGGGAGGTAGAGGTCAGGGATCCGGAGGGAGAGACCGTTCACTCCTTCTAGAACTCCACCTGTGAGCACCACCGGTCCAGCTCTGCAGCATTTAACAGCTTTACAACACACCTCTCCCAGCCACGTCTTTACTGGACCTTTTCACCTGCCCAAGGAGGTGGACAGGCTTGCCCCCTCCCCGCCTCATATGCAAGCAAGGGAGTAACTGAGGTTCAGAGAGGTTGAGGAAGCCACCGTGGGGTGCACAGCATGGACCTGGAGCACTTCCACTGACCACACCTGCCTGTTGCTTTTTGGTTCAATCAAAATGTTCACAGGGCACCTCCTCCATGCAAGGGCCACTGAGCCTCCAGGCCCCAGACAGGGACGACCAAGAGGAACCCAGGACCAGTGGGACCACAGAAGGTGGAGGCTTCACCAAGGCACAGCCAACAGAGGAATCCACAGAAGCCAGCCCTGTGCCTGAGGAGGGTCTGGCCTCCCCACTCCTCACACCTCCAAGCTCAAGCCTCGCCTCCCCTGCATGTTCAGCACTGGGCAAGTCCCTGGGGGCTCTGGCACCAGGGCATTGGCAGGTGTCAGCCCATGGAGGTCAGGCCTGAGTGCGGGGGCAGCCCCTCTGCAGTCAAGGGGGCACAGGTGCGAGGTCTACACTGTGTGTTTTGGAGGGAGTCAGGTATAGAAAGAGATCAGTAAGACAAACCATGTTGGGCTTATTAAGGGAAGGTGAGCTTGGGGGTGTAATGGTAGAGGATAGGGCCGGCAGCTGGGAAGGAACAGGAAGAGGAAAGACAGGGACTGAGGCCCGGAGAAGGGGAGCAAAGAGTCGGTCTGAGCAACCTCCCCCAGGCCCAGGCTCCAGAGAGGACCTGCATGGGGAAGCCTGCAGAGGCCACCCAGGATCCAGCCCAGGAAGAGTACTGTCCATGGTGCCAGAGTGAGAGGGAGAGCCTCACTGAACCCCTAAATGGTGCCAGGTCCTCTGTGGGTACTGTACACACATGCTGTCATCCCCACAGCAACCCTCTGAGGAATAGACAGCATCCCATTCTACTGAGGGGGAAACTGAGGCTCAGGGAGGCTAAGCAACCTCCCCCAATCTCACAACTCATAAGAAAGGAACCCCAGATTTGAACCCCAGTTGGCCTGACTCCAAAGCCAACTGCTCTCTCCCGCTTTGCCCGCCAGTCTCGGGAGACACTGACTCAGAGTGCTGGAGGTGGGGGTGATCTGAGAGGCTACTGAGGCCAACCTTCCTTCAAGACCAAAGACGTCTAAAGAAGCCAGTGGAAGGCCCACTCGGCCCTAAACCTGAGCCCCTATTCCATTCCCCTGAACTACCCAGCAGCACCCCTGAACTTGGCCTCCTGAGTTCCTGCACCCCTCCTCCCACACAGGACAGACACTCGCACAGGGTCACACAGTCACGGGGACACTACACTCCTGGAGTCTTCCTGAAAGACTGTCGCAGTCTGGCCTGGGCATGAGGAACCATTTAGTTGCCACCTCCAGCACCCAACAGGGCCGAGAGGCTTGGTGGCAGTGGGAGTGGGGATGGGGTGACTCACAGACGGGGTAGGGACTGGGGTTTTGCAGAGAGAGCTGGGGGGCAGGATGTGCAGCTGTGGCCCACTTGAAGATCCACGCCCTATCCCTTCCCCACTGTGGGTCCAGTTCTCCCCCTCCTAGAACCTGGGAAAGACACGCACACACACACACACACACACACACAGAGTCATACACATGCAGCCTCCCTCAGATGCAGCAAAGCAGGGAAACTGAGGCTGAGCTTGCCTAACAAAGGGTACTAGCAAGCCGCACTCATCCACCACCCACAGGCTGACGACATCCAGGGAGAAGGGGTGGTCTCTGCTCCCCACGTGAGAGGAACAGACCTCAGTACTGTTGTTAGTAATAGAACAGCATCAGCCCCTTGGGTGCCTCTGAGGGTTTCTCCCCACGAGGCTCAGCTGGGTGGTGACAACGGTCAAGGAGCAGAAGTGGTCTGGGAGCCGGGATGGCAGAGGGCTGTCCAGGGCAGCTGGAAGGCAGGACCCCTGCGTTTCCTAGGAGGCAGCTGAGCCCAGAGCCCAGAGCCGTGCACTCCGGGGGAGAGGCAGCTCCCAGAGCTGCTCCTGATGTGAAGTCAGTTGTCACTTCTGTTAAAGTCATTAATTCCTAATTCCCCAATTACCTCATTAGGCGGCGGTGGGAGCACGAGGCCGCTCCTACAGCAGATAATTATGGGAGTCAAAATTAATTTGGCAAAGTGGAGCGACGCTTTATTAGAAACGTCAAATTGCTTTTCTCTTATTTTGCTGCCGCCTCCCCACTCTCTGAGAGCTGCTAATGACGCTGTCGTGGGAGCGGATATATCACCCGGGGAGGAGGGGGCTTGGGGGCTGCCCCAGGGGGCTTCAGCCCGTCGGGTGCCCAGCTCTCCCCTCAGAGCTGACCTCTCTCATGGCTCCTACGCTTCCTCCAGGGCCCCCGGCCCTCGCCAGGCTCCTCATCCCAGGGGCGGCCCCGCCCCACCCCGCCCCGCCGTCTACAGCACCAGGCACCAGGAGAGGGCTGTGGGCAACTGCTGGGAGGGGAAAGGGGACTCCTCCTCCCTGCACCCTGACCCCCCTGCCCCTTCTCCTCAGCACTGGGGGAACCCTGTCCCCTAAACCTACAGGCACAGAAACAGAAGTTGTCAATGAGGCAGACACCGTACACCCACAGATCGACTCACCCAGGTGGATGCTCACAGATGCTCAGGATATGAGTGGACACAGTGCTTCCTACGGGCTGGGCAATGTCTTCAGTGCTTTATATACAGGATCTCGTTTATTAAACCTGCGAGCATCTCTGTCCTCTTATCATGCCATTACACAGATGAGGACACTGAGGCTCGGAGAGACAAGGTGACTGCACTAGGACAGAGCAAGGACGGGGCAGAGCTGGGACTCAAACCCAGGCATCTGCTCCAAAGCCACACACCACCTCTCAGGACTAGGGGATGAGAAAGCAGCAGCCCTCACTCACGGAGAGGGACCCAGAAACACACTCACACCGGCCACGCAGAGTCAGGAGACTGAAACAGCAGCCACCACCACACTGCCAAGAAACACAAATATAGAGCGACACACCCGATCAGAGGCCACGAGACTGTCCCCCACGGCGCCCCCCCCACCGCCAGCACTCCTGACACGATCAACATGCACGGGGCCCACACTGTCACGAACAGTCACCGTCCGCACCGCCTCTCACGCAGGTGGAGACGCTCATACGCACGGAACTTCCAGGCCTTCTCCCCAGGCTACTCCTTACTCTGCTTTCCTTTCCCCCTCGTTTCCCTGCCCGGCCTCCCAGGCCCGGTGTCCCTCAGCTGCCACTTCTACTCCAGCTCCGCTCTGCCCATGGTCCATCTCTCCTCAGACCTCCTTCCTTCCCTCCCTCGTGTCGGGGAAGGGGTGTGCAGGCTGGGGACCCTGAAAAGCTGTCGTGTAAGGAGGGCCAGAGCCCAAACGAGCCTTCTCCCCTGGCTCCCTCGCTCCCCTGAAAGCTCAGGGCCCCTTCCAGCACACAGAGCCTGGCCAGCCTGTTCGACCCTCCCAGCTCGGGGTCCTGGCCAGGGTCACCATGTGGGATGCGGGCAGGGAAGGGAGGGGGCCGTAAGGGGCTGCATAGGTGGAAAATGGAGACTGAGGTCAGAGGCCCAGGGGTTAAGACAGTGGGCAGGGGGCAGGGGAGAGGCTAAGAGCAGAAATGAAAATGGAGCAAGGCTTGAGGCCACAGGGATGTGTGTGGGGCCAGAGCAGAGAGGGGGAAGAAAAGGGGCCGCCCGAAGACGAGAGTTAGGATGGAAACTGTGAGAAGAGGAGCCACAGGCATGGCGGGAGGCCTCGAGGAGGCAGTGGGAAGCAGCAGAGGGCGAGGAGGGGAGCTGGGCTGAGAAAAGCAGAGCTGAGCGGGACCGGAGGTCAGAGCAGAGATGTGGGGTAGGGCCGAGGTCAGGGAGGAATGAGCAGGGCTATGGCCAGAAAGGCTGTAAGGGAGGCCGGGTAAGGGGGCGGCTGGGAGGGCAAAGGTCATGGGAACAGTAATCAAGGGCAGGGAGGCCCGAAGGAGGGGACAGGAAAAGGTGCAGGACACAGTGGGAGGCATAGGTGGTGTAGGAGTGAGCAGGCAGCAGCCCAGGGCAGTCACAAGGTGGGGATGTTCCCACAGGCTGCAGGAGAATGGCCGGGAAGGACATTCCGGAAGGTCGGAGACACCGATGGTCTCAGGGTGGGGAGCTGGGGAGCTTCAGGACAGCGGAGGTGGCTCTGGGGGCCTCAGTGAACAACCGGGAGGAGAATGGGTCTCAGGAGCAGAACCACAGAGAGGAAACCCCAGCACTCAGGGAACAGAGGTTCTGAGGGCTCCACGGGAGGGAAAGATGCGAGGTGCTGGTCCCATGGCAAGAGAGGACTGAGTGGATTCGGGGTAGAAAGCTGGGGGGTCGGGGGCGCCGGCCCCGTGTCCTTACGATGTGCAACTGCAGGTAGTCCCCGAGGCCGGAGGCACTGTCCACCCGCACCAGCACGGCGCTCCGCTGATGCGTGCTGAAGCCCACGGCCAGGCGGTCCATCCTCGTGCTCGGCCGGTCATTGGGGGGCCATGTGTAGGTGATGAGCGCTCCCCCCTTCCCAAAGATGTATGTGGTCCCGGCTGCAGAGAGAAGGAAAGGGAGAGAGAGATAAGAGGTCAGGAGGGTGAGATTAGTGGGTCCTTGGGGCTGTGACCAGAGCACTGGGACACCAGGTTTAGGGTACGGGGCTTCAACTGTGATACCCACAGCGGCCACCAGGCCCTGCCCTCCTAGGGAACAGTTGACAGGCGGGTGCCTGGGTGGGAGCCCGTGCAATCGCACAGACAGATGTAGCTGCCTCATCAAGAATTCTAGTTTTAATTACAGCAAAACAGAGAGGTAATAGAGAGAGTGACACAGAGAGAGAGAGAGAGCCCGGAGAGAGGCTGGCTGCAAGGGGACAGAGAAGATCGCCAGGGACAGGCAGGACCCAAGGGGCCTAGGCCTGACCCACTGGGCTGCTCCCAGGGCTGGCAGAGGTGACAGGTTCGAGGTATGTGCTTCTGTGGGGCCTGAGCTGAGCAGGCACCAAGGCAAAAGGAGCCCCAGGCGATGGCGGGCGGAAGAGCAGGGGCTGTTTGCTGTGACTCACAGCCTGCAGGCTGGCCCGCTCCAGCACCTGCTCCCCACCCCCTCTCAAGCCCCTGCAAATCCTGGTCCCACTTTGCCCAGACTCCCTGCTTCTACTCCCAGCTAGGGGGCTGCCTGGGTGCCAAAACGGGGTGGGGGGGAGGGGGGTCCTGGAGCCCTGCCCAGAAAAGAAGAGACAGACAAGGGGGTGGGGGGGTAGAGATTGACAGCCAGAGGAGGAAGGAGGCAGAGAGACAGATGGACAGAGAGGGACAGAGAAGGATGTAGGTGAGAGAAGGCGGGAGAGTGGGAGCCAGAGATGATGAAGGGATCCCTCCCTCTCCCATCCCACCCTCTCTCCCCCTCTGTCTCCTCTTTGCCATCCGGCTGCTGCCGGGGCGGGTGTGAGGTCCCTAACGATCTCAGCCCCAAAATAAACCCTATTAGTCGCCTTGTTCCCTCCTGCGGCTGCCTGGGCTCCCTGGGGGTGGGGGCAGACCGATGGCCAGGGTGGAGGCAGGGGCCAGGGCCGGTCACCCAGTTTCCGGGAAGGGAGCTTTGTCTGGGAGGCCTAGAGGACTAGTACTCTGGGGCCTTCAGAGGAGGGAAGACAACAATCTTGCGTTCTTTAGAACATAAATGGAGCAGATGAGATTCATAAAACGCTTAATTAAATAATTAGCCACTAACAACTCCTCTCAAAGCACTTCTTGAGGGGAGAGGGGTTCAGGGGAGGACTTATCCAGAGAGAAAGAGAGAGGCAGATGGGGCCTGAGGGCAAAAGCCTGGAGTAGGCTGGGAGAAAAGCATGGCCTTGGGGGTGGGAGAGCTCTGGGTGGGATGGGAAGTCCCGGTCAGGGAAGGCCTGGGGTATTTCCCCGGAGCAAAACTGCTCTGCCAAGATGGCAGCCAAGCTGGTAACACTAAGGCCAGGCCTGTCAAGCACCTTGGGGTCTCTCACCTCAGGGACTGGGAACCCCACTGTAGTTTGGGCAATCGGGGATCAGGGGTCTCTATCCCAGGAAGCTCCTAGGCCCCCAAAGGAGAGGGGACTCCTGAGTGCCTTGGAGGGAGGCACCATCTGCCAGCCCAGGAGAAGCTGAGAAGGGAAGGCTGTTGCCTGGGTCCCAGAGAGGCAGTGAGGCCAGCAGGGGGTTGGGGCTGGGGGGGCAGGAGCTGTCACCCAGAGCACTTGTCATCAGTGCCCTCCGTCTCCCCAGGCAAGGCCAGAGGGGAGAGATGACTCCCGGGGGGCAAGGCAGGTGGGAAAGAACCACCTTGATGTCAATTAACTGACATCGGGCCACAGCACATTGCAGGGAAAGCCCCCCGCGCAGAAGATAGAGGGAGCTCAGCTCTGCCCCTCCAAACTGAGGTATGCTTCCTACCTGAGGGCCCCGGAGGCTCAGTGGTGAGAGCTGAACTCTCAGGATGGGGTCCCAGGATCAGGGTGGAGAGCTGGATTGGGGCAGTGAGCCACACATCCCCCTCCGGCAGGTCACTGCCTGGACAGGGCAGGGCCCGAAGGCTAGGAGCAGGGTAGGCCTCAGTCAGCAACGGTCTCTCCACTCCCAACACTGCAGCACTCTGGAAAATCGGCTGTTTCCATGGTAACCGTAATAGCCAGGGTCCTCCCTTCCCCCTCCACTCACTCACAAGCTGCATGTACAGCATTTGGGGGGGTGAGGAGGGCCAGGGGAGCTAAGATGCTGACCCCTCCCTGCTTCCCAGACCAGAGGCTGCTGCCTCTCACCCCCTGGGCTCCAGGGCCTCCCAGTCAGACGCAGGAGGGGCTTACTGGGTTTCTTGATCCCTCAGACCAGCAAAGGAAACTCCATCTACCTGGAGCCTCCCAAATCTCCCAGGTCTAGGGGAAAGGAGGCCCCTTCTCCTCACTTTCCCACCCCAGGAACCCAGACAGCACATCAGGCTGAGCCCGGAGAGGGCGCGAGGAGCGAGCACGCCCAATGCCCCATAGGGCAGTGAGGCCGGAGGGATCAGAGGCGGGGCGGGTGCTCCAAAGCCCGCAGACCCCACACCCACACACAGGCCACGACGCAGCCCGCTGCGCACAAAGAACCAGTGTGGAGAGGCAGACCCCAGCCAGGAGACAGCCGGGAAACATGGCGGTAAGCGCACAAAGACGGGCCCTGGCAGGCGGCGAGGGCAGCGGCTGGCACCGCACAGGACGGGACAGGCGCACGGGTCCCCGCCCCCGAGGCCCATGGCGCACGGGCCGCACACCCCCGCCTCAGCCTCCCTCAGTCCCCAGGCCCTGCTCGGCCGGGCCTCCCCCGGGATTTATTACACAGCTGCTCTCCCACTGCCGCCAGCTTTTTACACGGGGCTGGCCTGTTAAAGCCTAAGGGCGTTTATTACACGGTGGGGAGATCGGGTGGAGAGACACTTGTTGGGCCTAAGAGGTGAAGGATGAATGGTTTATCGGACTGGGGCGGCAGTAATTACCCTGGGGAGACATTTCTCTCCCCAGCACCCCGCTCCAGCCCTCGGGCGCAGACGGCTCGGGCCTGGGAGAACGCGGGCGGAGGGGCGGGACTCCGCCTGGTCCCTCCCCGTCCCTCCCCGCCGCGCTGCGTAGGCGCCTCCCGCCTCTCACTCCGCAAGCCGTCCTCTGCCCTGGCCACTGGAAGCCCTGGGTCGTGGGGCGAAGGCACGTGGAGCCCAGGACACCGAACCACAGCTAGAACCTCTGAAAGGTTCCGGACAGGGCTCCAGAGAAGAAAGGGGCCAAAGCCAAGGCCCATTACGTTGCCCTAGGGTGGTCCAGACCCATTGTTTTTGACCTCCCCAGGAAAACGCTAGTGAGCTACATAGTATACAACATTGCAGGGTGGAAGGGTGGGGAGCAGCCCTGAAGCCCAAGGCAAGACAGCCTCTGGCCAGACACGAAATGCCACAGGCCCAAGTGGCCACCACCCAAAGGCCCAGGCCTGGAACCTTCTGCCCACACCCAACATAGTCCCCTCAATGCCTCCTGGACCCAGAAATTCACTGATCCAGTAGAACACTAAATGATCAAGAATCTTCTGTACAATTCCCACACACCTGCATTCTAGAAAACAAAGAAAAACCCCAACCAACCATTAATAATGGTTAGCTTACCCAGACCCAAACAGCATAATCACCCCATGTGAAAAACCACCCATGCAGTGCTGCCCTGTGGTTAAAACTACATGTGCAGACCCTCTGTCTGCCTGTCCCTGCTGCATCAGAAGCCATGACAAAAACCTTCTGGTAGATCTAGAATCATGAGAGGATAAACCGTCCTGCACAATCCAGAAAAGCTGCAGTCCTGGGTGCCCACAGCCCACACCAGCTCTTTGTATACAGACCCTCACAATCCAGGGGGTTATCTCTCCAGATCCAGAGCCATGGGCTCAGGTCTCTCTTGATCCCAGAACAATATCCCCTCAATTCTTAAGCCTATTCTTGGCCATAAGACATCCAGTCAGAAATCCAAGTGAACACACCCATATCCAGAAAATCAAATTAAATGCCAGCCCCCTTTATAAGCTGTAGTGATGAATCCAGAACCCCTGGAAGCTCCTGACTCAGAACCGAACTGGGATTGACCCCTCTATTCCTGGCCTCAGAGGGTACAAGAAATGAAGGTCAGGAGTTGCAAGGCTTGTAAAGGGCTCTGAAACTAGAATCAGGGTCAAGGATCAGGAGAGTGTCACCCCCTCAGGCCATTTTTAGGACCCAGGTGTACTGGTCCTCCCAAGCTCAGACTGACATCAGGTGCAGGAGTGTCACTGAGTGTCTGGCAGGTCAGTAGGGATATTATGTAATGGGTGGGGTTGAGGGTGGAAAGGGAAAGGCAGGAAAGAGTGAAGAGAGGAGGGAAGGAAGGCAAGGAGGAAGGCAGGAAGAACCCAAAGAGGAGGGAAGTGGAGACACAGGTGCAAGAGAGAGAGGCTTCTCACACTGCGGGAAGCCAGGGAGATGTTGGCACAGAAGGGAAGGGTCTCCCCTGGCCTACAAAGGTCTCCCAAGCTGGCCTCTTCCTCTAGCCAAGCATGGGGTCCCAGCAGAAGCCCATCCTGTCGCCTCCCCCGACATCTGAGGTGCGCCCAGGTGGGGTTCAGCCATGACAGCTGGCCTCCTCCCTCCTCTTGTATCTGTCCTTTGACCCTCTTCCTTCCTCTTAACTGCCTGACCGTTCTTGGGCTCCTCCACTCGGTCTCCCCACCACCTTCCATCACTGCCCTGCAGCGCCCTCCACCTCCTCTACTTCCATGTGGTCCTCAGCAGCCATTGGCCCTCTTGGGGCTGTTTTTCTCCTCTGCACAGCAAGGGAGTCTCTGAGGCCATCCCAACACCAACATTCCATAGGTTTCCGTCCCCCAACACCCACCCCCAAGCTCTTTCCTCCATTTTCTCTCCCTCTCCCCCAGCTCTTTACATCCCAAGTCCAACTCCTTCACTGAGCCTTCTTCTGGCACTTTGGCTCCCAGGCCCCTCCTTCCAATCTGCTCAGCTCCCCTGGGCCAGCTCCTCTCTCCTTTCCTTTCCCCTTTCACCTCCTCTCCTCTTCCCCCCACCATGATTTCCCCCAATAGCCTTTCTTCTCTTGTCCCTTCATGCCTCTCCTCATTGCCCAGAAAGACCATGTCCTATCTGGGTGTCTCCGGGGACTGAGCCTCAAGGGAGTCAGAAGGGACGATGAAGAGGACGCTGAAAGGCAAAGAGGGCCAGATTGTTCTCGGGGAGAAAAGGGGAGTTAAAATCAGGTGCAAGGTGTGTGGGGGGAAGTGGAGCAAGGAAAAGAGCCTAGAGAGCATTGCACAGAGAGGACCCCAGCTGGGACAGAGGTTAGCCAGGGACACTCTGCTGGGCAAGGGAGAGGAAAGGAATGAAGAAGAGTGTTGGAAGAGGCCGCTCCTGGGAACTGGATGAAGAGAAAGTAGAGACATGAAGAAGATAAAGGTGAACTAGGAAAAAAGGGGGAAGGAGAGTAGAAAAGGTGTGGAAGGACTGAAAGTGATAAGGGGGAACAAAGATTGGGAAGCAAGGATGGACAGATGTAGAACAATGATGGGGAGGCAGAGATGAGTGCAGAAATAGGAGGCCATGAGGGCATAGATGGGAAGTGAAGATACATGAAAGATGTATCATGAAATGCATGAAAGATGAGGGCAGAAAAAAAATGGAGTTAAAAAAAATGAGAGGGGATGGATGAACAGAAATGGAAGTGATGGGAATACAGAAATTAGAGGCAACAAGGTACAGAGTGAGAACTGGTGAAGGCACAGTGATGGGAGTCAAGATAAAAGGTGATGGAAGCATGGAGATGTCGGAGTACCAAGATGGGAGGTGATAGGGGTTCAGAGATGGGAAGTGATGGGAGGACAGGTATAGGGATGGGAAGTAATGGACGTACAGAAATGGTGAGCATCGGAGGGATGAGATGGGGACCGAAGATGAAAGGTGATGAAGTACATGGATGGGAAATGATGGAGGTACAGAGATGGGAGGTGATGAGTTGCACCATACGGGAGGTGAAAGAGGTACAGAAACGGTGGTGCCCTATGGAAAGTGACAGCAAGGTACAGAGATGGGAGGTGATGTGGAGTACAGAGAGGGAAGTGGACTAAAATGGGAGGTGATGGGGGTCTCTGGGATGGTAGGTAACAGGAGCTTTGAGATGAAATGTGAAGGAGAGACTGAGATGGGAAATGATGGAGTCTGACATGGAATAAAATGTGAAGAGGGACAGACATGGGAGGTAGTGGGGAGGGCAGAGATCGGAAGTTATGGAGATGCAATAATGGGAAGTGATGGAGGTACACATAATATGGAAGACAGAGATGGAAGGTGGCAGGTACAGAGATGGGAAGAGATGGCATCCAGAGAACCTTAGAGGTCTAAGGTATGAGGTGATGAAGGGACTGGGCTGGGAGGGCCAGCAAACCCACAAAGGGCAGAAACCAGAAGTGATAGAGGTCAGAAATGGAAGGTGATGGAGTCTGAGAGGGAAGAGGAAGTAGGTTTTGAGATGGAAGGTTATGGGAGGGGGCGCTGAGATAAGAGGTGATAGTCAGTGTAAAGTGATAGAGGACTGACTCGGAGGTGATGGGGAGACTGGGATAGGGGAACAGAAATTCAAACAGTGGGAGGTGGGAGATGCTGAGGATCAGAGGTGGAGGTAGGGCAGAAATGAAGAGGTGTCGAGAGGAGAAACCAGAGATTCAGGGAATGAGGCTGGGAGAATAATGGGACAGTGGAGCGAGTTGATTGCTTGGGAGGTGGTGGAAGGACAGTAATAGGGGAAAGACAGGACAAAGACGGGACAGTTGCTAGAGGAACAGAAGTAAAATAGAGACAGATATGAAGAGGTGAAAGAGGCAGAGACGGAACACGTCTGAGCCAGAGGTGATAGATGGGACAGAGGTGAGAGGTTGGTGGGGGACAAAGATAAGGAAATAATGGGTACAGAGATGATGGACCAGCAGTGGGAAGGCGATGGTGAGGCAGAGGTGGAGGTAAGCCAGATGGAGAAATGATAAGGGGCAGGGATGGAGGGGGTGAAGAGCAAGAGAAACGGAAGGGAGAGCTGGGCAGAGAGGATGAAAGGACAGATGGGGAGGTGGTGAGGGGACCTAAACAGGAGGGTGATAACAAACCAGAGATAGGGATTCGGAGGTAAAGGTGAGGCGGCGAGGAATGAAAGTGATGAAGACAGAGATGAAGGTGATAAAGGGACGGGGTGGGGGGACTGTGATGGAGAGGCGAGGGTGGGGCTGAGATGCTGGGAACCGAAGATGGTAGGTGAGGGGGCGCGGGCCCGCAGAGCCGAAGGGCCGGGCCTCGGCGCTCACGGGCTGGGGTGCGGCCCGCGGGGGCCAGGGCCGCGCACACGGGAGGCCCCGGGGGCCAGCCGGCCGGCCGGCCGGTATCAGCAGCGCCACTTACCGTGCCCGCCGCGGGTGAGGAAGGGCATGCGGTTGATGGCGATGGGCACGGTGCCGTGCTTGCTGTGGAAGTGGTGGACGTGGTGGGTGGTGCTGAGGCTGGAGGAGACGCGGGCCCCCTCGGCCGCCCCCAGCAGCAGTAGCAGCAGTAGCGGCAGCAGAGGTGACGGCGGCGGCGGCAGGGGCCCGGCCAGGGCGGGGGGGCGGCGCGGGCACCCCCCCGGCCCGCTCCCCCCGGGGGGCATTTCGGCCCGGGGGCGGCCGCCTCACAGTCCCATGGCCGGGGGCAGGGACGCGGGGTTGCTTAGCCCCGCGAAGCCCCCCTCCGGCTCCGAGCCCCGGGAGGGGGGTAGGGGTGAAGAGAAGGAAAACCAGAACCCAAGCCTCGGTCCAGAGCCAACGAAATCAACTGGATCCCGCCGGGAAATCCGGGGTCCGAGGAGTGGCAACGCCAAGGTCCAGGACGCCTGGGTCCATCGCGAGGAGCTAAGGGTCTCCCCGCATCCCGGCGGGGTCGGAGAGGCGCAGAGGGCCGTCAGAAACCCGGGGGAGCGCCCGGGGGAGGGGGCATGGTGCCGGGTAGAGAGGTAGGGGAGGCGCGGGGGCCAAGCAGGGAGGGGAGAGCGGGGGAAATCCTGCAGAAAAACCGAGCCGGAGAGGAGGGGGACTGGAGGAGAGAAGCGGGAGACCGACGGAGGCTAGGGCCGCTGCCGCTGCCGCCCGACGGAGACAGGGGAGGGGAGGGAGGGGCCGGGGGAGGGGGGGGCGGGAGAAGAGGAAAGGGAAGCAAATCCGGGTGAGGGGGGAATGAAGGGAGAGGAGAGGAGGGGAGAGGAGAGGAGGGGAGAGGAGAGGAGGGGAGCGGGGAGAGGAGAGGAGGGGAGCGGGGCTGAGCAGAGGAAAGGCGCGAGCCTGCTAGATTCCGGCGGAGAGATGGAGGCAGCGGAGTGTTGCTGCAGAGGCTGAGAGGGCTGGAAGGGAGAGGGAGGGAGAGAGGAGGGAGGAAAGGAGCGGAGTGGAGAGGGGAGGCGAGGGGAGGGGGAGCGCGGGAGAAGAAGGGGGCAGGGCGGAGGGACCCGGGCGGCTCCCGATCTGCGGGCGGCGCTGGGCAGCTCCGCCGCGCGGCTCCCGGCTAGCCCGCTCGGCGCTCGCCTCTCCTCTGCGCGAGCCCCGCCCCTCCCCCGCGCCCTGGCGCGCGCTCCCCTCCCGCCCTCTCCGGAGAAGGGGCCCTGCTGAATAATTGAACAGGACTGAGGCTAGCAGAAGAGGCCGCTCTCTCCCTCCCCCCACACCTGGACGAACCCCAGGAGTGCTCGCTGGTCCAATGCGCAGAGATGTGGACACCGCCACCTCTGCACGCACGCCTCGGAACACACGTGCGCGCTAGGATGTGGATGGGCTCGGGTATGGAGACACCCACGTGCCCATACAGGCATCAGTGTGCGCGCACGCACACATAGGCTCAGATACATACATGCAGACATGTGCTCATAGACACTGGCACACGAACTCACACTCAGCCGAGCGTGTACACATGCTCACGGAGGCAATACATGCACACACACATACATGTTTGGTCACAGGTAATGAATTAACAGCCAACGTACACACAGACAGCTCCCTCCAGCTCACCCTCCAAAAACAGGGTCACCCATACGCATACAGACAACGCACCCAGAGGCTCAAAGGTACTCCAGAGTAAGACATGTCACACACACACACAGTCCCCTCCCCCCCCCACCCTCCTGGACTCCTCCAATCCTTCCTCTGCACTTCCCCTGCCCCTCCCGCTGCCTCAACCTCTCCCTGTGGGGAGGGGGGTTTCCAGGATACTTATCCACTGAGTGGCCCACTTGTGACAAAACCCTTCCTGGGCCACTTATGTCCAGCTGAGGAAGTCACTTCTCCTTCTAGGGGCCCCTCCACTGAGATCTGCCCCCTCCCAGACTTTGGGACACCTCTGGGAAGCACGTGTCACAGGCCAAGAGGTAAGTGCAGGGAGGCTTTCTTCCCTTCATCTGGATGCCACCTCTGCATGGAGCCGGGAGGGGGGGGGACGGGGGTGGGGGAGATGCTGAAGGTAGAGAGGGAGGGAGGTAGAGATGGGACCTGGAGGGAGGCAAAGAAGGAATGTCATAGAGTGAGAAGGAGAGGTGGTGAAGAAAGGGCAAAAGGAAGGGGGTGCGAAAGGGGAGGGAGGGGCTGGCTCCTGCTTATTGATTCTGAATTTCGTTTTGGAGCAAAAACTGCTACCAGGAGCCCCACAAGTTCTGCACCCAGGTCCTGGGTGCAGTCAGAACCTGGGACAGCTCCTCTGCCGCAGCTGCCACCTCCCCAGCCCTGCTAGATGCCAGGGCACCATTTGGCCCCCAGCCCTTCAGAAGGGAAGAAAGGGGTCCTCAGAGGCACCTGGGAAGAAGTTTCCAGGTGGTGCGTGGCCCCATGAGGGAGGAGAGATTGCAGGCTGGGGAGCAGGGCTGGGGCCCCCAAAACCTTGTCCTCCTGCCCTCTCATCCCGTGCACGCTCTTGGCCCTGGCGCTGAGGTAGAGACTGACATAGCTCTGAGCAGGCAGAAAATGTATGGTCCCGGAGGGAGGGAGGGAGGGAGGGAGGAGCTGGTGGCAAGAGGAGAGGAAGGGAAACCGCCTAGAGGCCAATCAATACCAGTGAGTGGGAAGTGGAGAGCTGGAGGGGGTGATGCTGGGGATCGAGGGGGAGACACAGAGGGTAAAAAAGAAGGGAGAGACAGAGGTGTGCAAGAGATCAATAGAGGCCACGGAGCAAGTGGAGAGATGAGAAGCACACAGAGGGGCAGAGATGGGGAAGAAGTGACTGCCCTGGCGAGCCAGAGACAGGCTCTGGGAGACTGAGCTGCCAAGGGGAGCTGTCCTGACCTCAGCCCTGGGACTTCAGGCCCTGCCAGGAAGCATGCCTCCTTCCAGCTTCCTTCCTCTCTCATTTCATATTCTTTTTTTCATTCTCTCTCCGCTTTCCTCTCTCCCATCCTGGCGATGACTTCTCTCCCTCTGATCTCTCTCCTGCCTTCCCAGGGCAGACTCCTGAGCCTCACAGAGGTACCTTCAGCCCCAGGTGTAATGCCCATATCCCAGATGGAGAAACTGAGGCCACACCAGGGGAAAGGATGTCCTGAAGGTCGGACTCCGCCTCATTCCAGTCTCTTTACCACCAGACAGCTCCACACCCCAGGCCCAACCTTCTAAGGACACCTGGGCCATTCCCACCTGCCTCCCTCTCTTCAGGCACAGGGGCCCTTAGTGCCCAGTGGTGCCTCCAGGGCCTTCACACTTGGGGGTGAAGCAAACAGGCCTCTGGGCCAAGTTCCTGCTTGACAGTTGTGCATCAGTGGATCCTCAAGACCCGCCACAGAGAGACAGCACGAACATGAAACAGCCAAGCCTGGAGAAGCGGGAGGAGGCACAGCTTCAAGAGAAAAGGGGGTTGTGGCTTGACCCAACCTTTGGGTCAACCTTTGGGGCCAGAGATCTCAGAGGTAACCCAGGCCCAGGGTTTGGAGGCTCCCAGATTGCAACCACCTTGTCCTTACCTCCATGGCTTTGCTCAGGCTCTGCCACCAGACACACAGACCAGTGATTGGGGACAGTGACACTTCCCAAGACGTGCCCAGCCCCAACTCTCCCTGCCTCCCACCTGCCCCCAGAGAAGTTGCTCCAAGCTCCCTTCCCACCCCTGCTGAAAGATGGATTGACTCCCTAAACCACCATCCCTCTCTACACTCCCTTCCAGAAAGCTCCATCGTGTGGGAGTGTAATAGTGATGACGGGCAGCAGCTCTTCTCGGTCCTGATGCCCTGCAGCCCGGGCCAGCCATGCCCACCGTCGGCACCGTCTCCACCTCCGCCACCGCCCCCCACCCAGGGGCTAAATGAGCAGCAGGGGCAGCAAGCCTTAGGGACGCCTAGGTTCTAGCACCCTGTGATTTAGGGCAGGGAACTGCCTCTTACTGAGGCTTCAACGTCCTCAGCACCTAAATCGGATGGTTGGTCTCCATCCTACTGCCTTCTCTGAGGACAAATTAAAAGGGCTTTGCAAGCTGCAAAACACGAAACAATCAGTGGGGAATGTTACTGTTAAACAGCAAAGTTACCACCGTCCCCAGATCACCCGTGCAAAGCTGAGTGAGCTGGAGAGGACGAGGCCCAGCCCCGTCTTTATTCCCTGGCAGCCAGGACTGGAGCGCCCCTGAGCTGGCCATTGTCTGGGGGCTGGAAGGTACAGAGAGTGGCAGGTCGGACAAGAAAAATCCTGGGGGACAGGAGGGGATGTGGAGGTACCGAAGGACAGGCCTGCCTGAGAGCACCAGGAAAGCGCTGAGGGAGATTGGTGGGCACTCTTACAAAGTAGAAGAAAAAATCAAGACCCACGCAAGAGCCCAATCCCTGAAGCCAGTAGGTTATCTATCCCATAAGAAACTCAGGACTCTGCCCAGATGACCAAGGCTCTGCAGTGTAGCACAGAGGCAAAGGCCCTGACCCCCATTCTCAGCCCAGATCTACCGTTCACTCCTCGAGAAATCCACCCACCCCTCCAGGCCTCAGCGTCCATGTTTGTAAAATGGAGAAGCCCTATCCTCCTTTGTGTGTGTGTCTGTGTGTCTGTGTGTGTCTGGGTGTTTTTCCCAGGCAGCTGACTCTTCATGTCCCTGGTCTCAGCAGGGCTACCCCAAGGAAGACCACTCAAATGACACCTGAAGAGGCTGGGTGCTCCCCAGCCCGCCCCCCGCAAGCACGAGGTTGGCTCTCCCCCACTCTTGCCCCACTGCCCTCCGTCTGCCAAGCTCAACCAGCTGCTGGCCACCAACCACTAGGGACTGGAAACTGCTGCTGAAGCTGCCCTCTCTGGGAAGGGGCCTCAAACAATATGCGAGCTGGCAGCAGATACCCAGCCAGGGAGGAGAAGAACCAGGTGAGGACACTAGGGAGTGTTCTTGTGGCTCCAAGGGACACCCTGCAGCTGGGTGGAAAACCAGGGAGCTGCACCACAGCTGGCTTCCAGGGAAGCCAGCTCCAGAGGCCTGCCCTCCTGAGCCCGTCCTCTGGGGCGTGGGCCTACTCTGGGCAGGAAATCCCAGGCTTCCACTGCACGTTTCTGAGGGCACCAGAGGAAAGGGGGTGCAGGTCGACAATTCCCGCCCCCCCCCACCCTGTGCAACAGTGTGTACGTGTGAGCTACGACCTGTGAGACCATCGCCAGAATCGCATGGGGAGAGCGACAGAGGCTGACGCCCTTGGTGAGGGGTGAAGGGAGCGGTGTCCCACCAGCTCAGAAGGAAGAGGAGAGGCCGTCTATCAACGATTTGCCCCAGACATGCAGCAGCAGCAGTCCTGCACAGGCTCGAGAGGGGACTCCGGGAGAGGACAGCAGCCAGCAGCTCCCTGGGTCTCTCGTGACGAGAAGGGATGAGAAGGAAGCAAGCAGCACGGCTCTCAGAGAGCCTCCCTCCTCCGGAGCACCCCTGGGGCCGGGAACGGGCCAGGACCTCCCCCCAGCACCCCGAACTCTCGCAGTCCTGCACTCACGGTCGTTGCAGACGGGGCCTCCGTAGGAGGTCATGGTGCAGTCGCAGGTGAAGCCATCCCACTGCTGCAGGCAGACGCCCTGGTTGGCACAAGACTCTTCGGTGCAGGTGGTGCCGGGGCCTGCAAGAGGCAGGAGGAAGGAACACCCCCCGCTCAGCCAAGCCCCCTCCAGCCTCAGGAGGTATGGAAGCTTCGGGGCCAGGCCAAGAGGTCTTGCTCTCCGTTCTGCTGGGCAGAAAGGGCCAAGAACTGATGGGGGTGGGAGGGGGATGGAGAGGAGCTCAAGGACTGCTAGTCTTGGCCTGGAACTGTGATAAGTAGCCAGGGTGGGAGGCAACAGGGAGGGTAGGTGACCCCCCTGACTCCCCCATACACTGCCCCAGAGTGGCAGCTCCTGCGAGGCCTGAGAGGAAGGCCACTCAGCGGCCCTGGTCTGCCTCTACCGCTGGCCCCCCTGCAGCGTGCAGAGTCACACCTGACTTCTGTGCCCCACACTCACCGTCACAGCCCCTCTCCACCTGCCCGATGCGGTGCAGGGCATCAGCGATGAGGTCGGGGAGGCGCCCGTTGAGGTCCACCGAGGCCAGGCAGCCCTGAAAGCCATCCCGGGAGGCCACCAGTTTGGGGAGGTTGTTGAACATATTCTTGCTCAGACCGCCAATGTACAACTCCCCTGCAAAGGGAGTGGGATCAAAACCTCGGCATCCCGCTCCCCAGGTCCCCATTGCCCTCCCAGGACGTCGGCATCCAGCTGTCAGGTCCTGCAGCCCCACAGTGTCCCATCCTGGACTCCAGTTTCCTCTCAGAGATGCAGCAGCCCGCAGATGCCCACCCCCCACTCTTCTTTCTTCCTTCTCCACTTTGCCATCTGTCTGCTCCCCTCCCAGAGAAGCCCAGATGCCCGGGAAGGGGGGAGCAGCTGGAGGAACCTGCTCCGTGCTCTCTCCCACACATCTGATTCCAGTTCCGGCCTGTAATCAGGGCCTTTCATAGATGTGCAGCCCGATCCCCTCCACCCCCGCTCCTTCCCTTCCGAAGTCTCCCATCCTCAGAACTCCTTCAGGCCTCTGCCAGCCTCTCCCGACTCTGAGTTGTCTCCTGGGGGTTCTAAGCCCAGCACCTTCCAACAACAACTAGGGCTTGGCCTGGGGACTCTGGGTGACACCAGGAAGTTCTCCTCGGGGACACATCACTGCCTGGCCACAAAGACCCTTACTCCCTGGAAATCATGACTAGCCCACAGCAGAGCTCCAACAAGACATGGGTCAACCCTGCTGCCCTTGCCCTGAACTCAGTGCAATGCAAGACCAGCCCAGACCACCCTGGGTTTGCTGCCACTGAGGATTATCCAAGACACATCGCCCCCTTCTGGCATCAGGGAGAATTGACAGCACCGTGCCATTCGTCGGGCCCTGGATCTGACCAAAGCTTCTGGTTCCAACTCTGCGGCCTGCTCACTTTGTGACCTTGGGCAAACCGTGTAGCTTCTTGAAGCTTCCATTTCTGTCTCTCCAAGAGGGGGATGAATAGTCTCTAAGGACCCTCCCCCAGCTCGGACAGTCCGAGTCTCACTGACACCAGGGGTCGCTAAGGGACTGAGGGCTGCTTTGGGCGTGTGAGGGTCGCTCACATTACCCCAGTGGGCTCTGGAGAAGCCGCAGGCCTTGTCCTCACTCCTGTTCCAAAACCCCGGTCTCTAAGCTCATCCTCCTCTTCCCTCCTCTCTCACCCACCCATTCTGGGGTCAGACAATGACTGTTTCATTAGCTACTGAAGAGACCCTGGGGAATGTAGGTCCCTGGTATGACGCTGAGCCCACCAGGGAGGCCCTGAGTCCAAACAAGTTCCCAGACCTAGTCCAGCCAATGCCCAAGGGCTATGACCAGGGCAGCCTGTGGGGACCCGGAGATTGTCCCTCCTTCCTCCCCACACCACTGCCCCCTCCTACCCCAGCAGGGAGGCATCTGCCAGGACACTATTCTCTCTCCAGCCCCCAACCAAGGCAGACTTCTCAACCCTGGAGGGCCAAGAGGTCTTCAGAAGGCCCAGCTGCCTACTCCTAGCTCCAGAATGAGGCCACCAAGCTCCCCATGAGACAGACACAACCTGCAACCAGGCTTTCAGTGTTGAGAGGGCAGCCTCGCAGGGGGGGCCGAGCAGAACTTTGACGGGAAGGTGTCAGGCCGGACACAGTGGAGAACAGGAAAGAGCGAGGGAAACCATGGGGGTGGGGGCGGGGGAGAATCACGCGCATGAAAGAGCATCCCAGGTCAGGGGTGACCTTGCTGGGGCCGAGGGGGCATCTGGGGTAGGGCCAGGCCGGCTGCAGAGGCCCCAGGCCCCACCTTTGAGATCGAGGTTTCGGGCACCGTTGGAGTGCTGAGTGACGGTGCGGGAGTCAACCTGGAGCGTGTGCACATTGCCGGGGTCCCTGGACACCACCACGTCGTGCCACTGGTTGTCATTGACTGGTTTGTCTGAGTTCCCCTTCATCAAGGACGGGCCATTCCCCAGGTCAAACACGTAGTGGATGTACCTGCCCCACAGTAGGGAGGAGACACTGGGTCAAGGTGGGGCCGACGCTGGGAAGGCGGGGAAAGGAGCTACGGCTGCTGTGGGGCTGGGAGCTGTAAGCAGAGGCGGTGGAGAGGGAGACCTCATAGTGGAGGGACCCAAGCCAACGACACGAGGACTCTGGTGTGAGGTCCCATCATGGGCGGATGCGGGCAGGGAAGGCCACAGAGGACCTGGCTCTGGGGGCAGGCTCAGAAGAGAAGCTGGTGCGGGGAGATCTGTGAGGGCAGCAGGGTCCTCTGGGGGCAGGGACGGAGCTGCTCTAGGGCGGGGACCTCTCAGGCAAGAGGGACACAGCCCTGTCTTCTGCCTGAGCCAGGACAGCGAATGGAGGACAGATATGACTGGGAAATCCCTGGCAAGGAAGTAATGGGGGGGGGTCACCAGGGTGGAAGACAGGGTGCTGCTTCTCCATCTTGGCTGGTGGGGGGCGGACCTGAACCTTGACCTGTGGTCTGGGGGGATTGGACATCTCAGCCAGTGGCTGGGGGAGCTGCATCTTGGTCATGGTGGTGGGGGGGCGGGGAAACCACGTCCTTGACAGCGGTGTAGTGCCCAGCACCTCACCCCTTGACCAGCTCGATGACAATGAAGTCGTTGCCGTTGCCCGAGTTGAACAGGAGGAGCCCGTCGGGGGCTGTAGTCTTGAACTGGAAGAAGAGGTGCATGGAGGCGTAGGCTTGGAGCGTGGCGAGTGCCAGGTAACTGCTGCGACTCTTGAAGGTGACAGGGTCAGCCACGATGGCACGCAGGCCAAAGCGAGCATTGAGCTCGCAGTAGGTGATGTCACCGTCCTTGCACTGGTCCATGTAGGGCTGGCCATTGAACACCAGCCCGCTCAGGTGCCCGATGAAGTTGGAGGGCACCACAGAGATGAAACGCCGCTCCGTCATGATGCCCGTCTCAATGTTGTGGAACTCCAGCCGCGTGTGAGCTCCTGCCATCTGTCCTGCTCGGGACAGGAGACAGAGATGGGGACGTGGCTTTGGAGCCCAGATCGTAGGATCATTGGGTCCCCAGGAGCCTCCCCTCCACTCAAGGGCCACATGGGAGAGACACTGGCAAACCCTCGCAGGTAGGTGCTGGCAGCAAGTACAGCTCCTGGGTCTGGGGGAGCTGTGGGACTCTTTAGGCCAGGGCCGACAGGCTTGCGGGGGCAAAGCTGCCTGCGGGGAGCTGAAATGGTCCCTGGGGTCCAGGAGCCCATGATCTATCAATGGCACTGGCAGCTTGCCAGAATGCTGCCCCAGGTAGTGGTCACCAAGAATGGGGCCGCAGACCACCTACCCTCCACGGTCACGTTGTCCACTGACAGCTGCAGGCTCTTGCCACGCCGCACCACCCGCACCGTGTGCCACTCATTGTCATTGAGCTTGTGCCCCGCAAAGAGCGTCTCGGGGCCTTTACCTGCGGCACCAAGGGGGGAGTGAGCATGGCACCTCCACCCGCTCGCGTATGGCTTCATGCACCACCCTGGGCACACAGAGCCTCACCACTGCACACACCCATGCACACAGGTACACACACCCACACACACAGAGCTTTTACACACCCAGTCATAAATACAGACATGCTCAGTATTGCCACACTTCGCGCAACTCCCAAGGGTGCTGTTCGAAAAGAATACGGTGTGAATGGCGCGGTGCCTCTGGAGCTATGCCCCAAGACTCTGCACGCAGAGACTCACACCTGCACCAACATACTCCTCCCCACATCTCCTAAGGACCTTCCGTCGTCAGTGTGTGTAGCCAGCAGCTAAAGTCCCAGCATATATACATAGGCCTAAAACTTTCAAAAATACTGAGCCTTACCACGCACCCAAATGTGAATGTGCACCCACAGACTCACGCTGGCAGTGAAAACACACAGACACACAGCTCCCCCATCCAGAGGAATCCAACGTGACCTTTCTGCACATGTCTGGTTAATTCCACACACCCAGACACGCAATCATATACACAGCACATCCAGCCTGGCCGGAGAACAGAATGTTTCTTAGGAATTAGGGCCATTTATTCAGGACCTGGATAAACCACTCCCAAGACTAAAAACATGCAGCTTTAGAATGGTGATGCAGTCCATTTGCAGCACCCCCAGGTTACACCTGGGCCCCCCAGTGCTATTGCCAGAAGGGACAGGGTTCACCACGCATGCGCACACACGTGCCAAACACACACCAGAGCCACGGTACATACACACCCACTCTGCCTGTGGCTGCCATGTCCCTGTGCTCTCTTACGTGACCTCAGGACACACCATGCAGAAACACTCTCAGAGAGAGCATGGAATCCAGGCACACTGGGATGCTCAGAATTGTCCACACCCGCTCCCCATCTCACCCCTGCCGCGAGCCTGTCACCTCTGAAAGAGCCCCCATTTGGCAGAATGTCGCCCCCCACCCCAAACAGGGGCTGTGGGGGGCTGAGCTTTGAAGCCCTGGCCAAGCTCACCTCCCGCCCTCATCTTCTTTCCTGTGTGCCCCGCCCTCCCCCTTGTGGCCACCTCTGGAGGTGCAGCAGGATGTCCCAGCCCCTCTCCGGCTCCCTCCGGCCATCCTGCTGTAGGCGCGCCACCGAGCCTTTGCCCCACCCTCCAGAGGATGTGAGGTGACTTGAAGTTTCTGGGCCTATCTTCTCAGACCCTCCACCAGCTGCCCCTGGGTCAGCTTCCTCGGGCTCATCCTGCCCTCCACGACCGTACCACCCTCACCCCCACCACTCCAGCTCCCCTCTCCACACCCACTGCCCAAGCCCCACACAAGCTAGCCATGAAGCCTTCTCCTCCCCGCACCATCCCTCCCCAAATCCCAGAGTCCAGAATCCCAGGCCCCTTGGGGCTCTGCAGAAGAAGAGGGAAGCCACTTACTGGGTGCGCAGCCGACGCGCAGGCAGTCTGGGGGGGCCATGGGGCGGGCAGAGGGGGAGGGGAGACAAAAAGGCAGAACAAGTTTTTTTGTTTGTTTTTTTTTTTTTACATCCTTCACAGGGAGGGGTGTCTGCGGGCGGGGGTTCCCCCCAGGGCCACTTTCTGGGGACCACGCGTGCTGAGGTGCCTTCTCCCCCTCCTCAGTTGGACCCCTCTCCCTCCTTCCCCCAAGAGGGCTCCAACCCTCCCCAGAGCTGGGAGGCGGGGCAGCCAGGTGACGGGAAGAAGGTTTACATCTCCCTTCTTAGAGGGGCCCAGGCCTCTCATGTCTGAGGGAGATGGGCACCTTGGGAATCCCAGTCGTACAGGGGATCAGTGAGGGGGGCTGAGGGCTTGACCAACCCGACATCTCCCCATCTCTGAGAGGGAGACGGGTAGGGAGGGCCAGAGCCCCTGCACCCCCTGCTCTGGGACAACTCCCTGCTCAGAGCCCAGGCTGTGACACATCACCCCGTGTCCTCTGGGCTCTGAGCTAAATGGAGGAGTCTGCCCCAGGGCCCCCTACCCGTGGCCACACACCTCCCAAAGTCCCAGGGGGCTAGCACCACCCCTACAGGAACCTTCTTGCTACCCTTCCTAACCTGGAGGATGCCAGGCTGTCCTTGGGGACCAGGGTGGTCCTTCACCCTGAAGAGGAACTAGTATTAATCCATTTTCCTAGGGAAGGGCCAGGGGCTCACAGGTGAAGACACCGAGGCCCCCAGTGTATGACTCCTGAGGACTTCAGGGACAAGAAGTTACCACAAGCAAAGTCTCCGGCCCCCTCCCCAGCCCCAGCATTTCTATCCTGCAACTCCAGGCTCGGAGGGCCCCATGTGCTCAGAAAGCACACTGTCTACACAGAGCTGCAGCCCTGAGCCCTGGGGCCTCTGGCCACACCCCTGGTGGGATACATTACCCACCCCATGTGAGTCAGCCAGCCTTGCCGAGGAAATAGAGCACTAGAGTCCTGTGCAATTGGGGCTTAGGGCCCTTTGGACGCCTGTCCTGCTCCATCAGACCCAGACAGCTTGGGGCTGCAGAAGGTCCTGCAGGAAGAGGCAGAAACGCTGGGTCCTAATCTCATCATGTGACTGCGGGCAAACCTCTTCTCTCCGAGCCTCAGCTCCCCTCCCTGTGAGCTGAGGGGCTTGAACAAGAGGATCCTAAGCTGGGAGAAAGAAAAGGTGTCCACTGGGCTGGCCCTTGCCTCTCAGACAGGGGCAAGTTCCAGGCCTCTGTTAACAGCAATATCCTGCCATCCTGTGGCTCCTCCTGGAACAGGCCCTGCCCACAAGGCCCAGGAGGCAAAGAGGGGTGGGGGCACCTGGCATCCCCTGGGCCCTGAAGGTTCCTGCAGCGGAGGTGAAAGATTCCCCTGTGGCTCTGGGGGCATGGGCCCCTCGGGCAGTACAGCTGAGCCCCACACGCGTTGTCAACCGCAGCAGAAGAGTGGGGGGAGCAGCCGGGACCTTGAGCCACAGCCTGGCACCGAGGGAGAGGCAGAGGGAGGTCAAGGGGCAGATACAGAGGCAAGTCAGAAGTCATAGGGAGAGGAAGGAAGTGGAGAGGATGCAGAGAGAAAAGAGGAAGAAAGGGCAAGCAGAGGGAGGGAGGAGCTGGACAGAGGGGGAAGGGGAGGATGTCGAGGTGAGGGCAGGGGTGCCAGGCCTGGAGTCAGGTCGCGGGGGCTCTCTCAGGGCCAGCAGAGTCTTCACCAATGAAGGGTCCAAAAAAGAAAAAAGGGGGCTGGAAAGGCAGGCCGATCCCCTGTTGGAGAAGAGACCTAGAGACGAGCACAGTTCTTCCCCTCCCCAGCAGGGGAGCACCAGGAAGGGGGGGGTCCATCTGTCCAGAGAAGAGGTGTCAGCTCCAGGCCCACCCCCTTGCAGTGACCCCACCCACAGGAGCCCCTACTCCAGTGGGGCTTGAGAGGAGCCAACTCCCCTTGAAGACGGGCCCCCAGGAAGCAGCCAGCACCATCCCAGGGGAAAGCCAGGAATTGCGAGTAAGTGGGAGAAACTGCCCTCTGGTGCCCACACCCACCCAGAGTGCAGCTCAGGGAGCTTTAACTGCTAACCTGTTGACTAGTAACCTACGCCTCAAGTTCAGCAAATGGACAGAAGCGATTGGTCTGCAGAGACACACCAAGGTCCTGGCAGGACATGGAGACCAGGGTGATGGTATGAATGTGTGATATGACTGGTGGGAAAAAGTCATCTGCATGGAAAGGAGCTCAGGAAAAGAAGCCAGGCTTCTCTTTCTGCAACCCACCTGCCCCCACCCAGGCCCCGAGGACTGGAGGTCGGGGAGAGAGAACGAAGGCTCCAATGCAAGGAGCCTCAGGAGCCCGCTGGCTGGAGTCTTGGAGGTGACACCGCAGAGTGGCAGCATGCACTCCGGCGCAGCCCTCGTTCACAGCCATCTCCCCAGCAGCCCAGCCTCAGAAGGAGCTCAAGACCTACTGAACAGCCCCCCATGGGAACAAGGCACCGTCCCATGGTCCCAGAGATTAAAGGGCTTTGGAATGTAATGTGCATTTAGCCTGGCTTACAACACAAATGAGAGTCAGGCTTGCTCCGTACAGCTCTAGAGGGCAGAACTAGGTCCACAAGTAGGAATCTCAGAAAGGGGAGCTGCCACCAGGGAAGAAGAACCCAGCGATTAGAAGCACTGAGGTGGCCATCTCAGAGATGGGACGCTCCTGACACAGAAGGCCTCTGAACAGAGGTGGAGAGCCTCCCGTTGGTGGGGGCAGGCACAGAGGATGCACCCACGGGGGCGGGGCTGAAGGAGGTGCCTTCTGAGGGCCCCTCCAGCTTGGAGATTCTTCAGTTACAATGCGCCGTTCATGTCATCCTCACTAGGAACTGGGATTGCCGACGGGCACACCTGGAGAAAGGCAACTCCAGGGGGGTGATGAGGGGCAGGCCAGGCTGGGCACTGGCCCCAGAGGCCACGCCCAAGGTAGAAGGAACCCAGGAAGCCAGGTCACACTGGAACAGGGTGAAGAACCCAGGGACTCTACAGTCCTCTAGGGACAGAGACCAACCACCCTGCTCAGGGCCTGTAGACAGCAGAGCTCCTGGAACTGGCTCAGTGTCGGCAGAGGTGGTGGAGGCCGGGGCCGGGGCAGGAGGCACAACCGGCTTCTCTGGCATCTCTGCCTGGATGGAGGCAGCAGCCTCAGGCCTTCTCGGCCCTCTCCAGCCCAGCAAACACCCAGGCGCCTGAGCTGGCACTGAGCGCCTCCTCCCGCCACATGGCCAGGGGCAGCTCCGCTCTCTTCAGGACCAAGTCTGCGTCATTCCAGTGAGCCCCTGACATGCTGTGCAGCTGCCTGTGGGAGCCTGGCTTCCCTTACTACAGGATGGGACCACGAGGCCAAAGACCAAGCCCGCTGGGCTCCTCTCCATCCTCCAGCAGCAAGTCCGGACCAGGACCAGGGCCTCAGTGGAGCAGGCCCTGGGTAGCAAGCAGGATGGGGATCAGAATGGGGCTCCTAAGGTGGGGCCAGCTTGGGTCATGCAATGTGGAAGCAAATCCCAGGCCTGGCTCTAAGCTTAGGTCCCTGTCCCAGTACGATTTCCCTTGCAGTCGGCTGGGTCTGTCTTTATGTGTGTGTCTTGCATCTATATGACGTCTTCACTCCCACTATTCCATTTGAGCCTCAAAACCACCACAGAAAGGAAGCAGAGTGAGGATCCTTGTCCCCACTTTACAGACAAAAAAACAGAGGCTCAGAGAGGGGAAATGACTTACCCAGCAGTCTAGGAGACCAGGGCTAGAACCCAGATCTTCTGGCCCCAGGCCCAGTGCTCTTCCCATCATAGCCTGAGGCTGGTGGCTGGGTGTGTGTGTTTGTGTGGTTCACAGAGAGGTCACACACCTCCCTGTACACACATCACTTGGTGTCTGTGGACAGATGTGTCTGCAACAAGCATTTGGTCACGGCTTGTCATGAGCTGTTGGAGATGGCATCTCTGTGGATGGAGGTGGGCACAGCAGGCAGCGAGAGATGTGGGAGGACTGTCCTGCTGGCCACCTTGTTCCTTAACTTCTAAATACTTATGTGACACAGACAGAAAAGCATATCCATGGGAAGGAGAGGGTAGATCCTGAGGGTGAAAGGGCCCGAGGGCCCCCCAGAGGGCACTGTCCTGGCCAAGGCTGCTGCCTCCTGTCAAACCTGAAGGAACCCACGCTTCTTCACAGGGAAACTAAGACAGTCCAAATGAGGAAGAAGCATCTGCTTTCCCTGCAAATAGAAGGCCCCAGATTTCCCCTGCAGTGTCCCCACCAAGTACAGAGCCACGTGCTTACCACACCGAGAACACACACGTGCCAGGGTGAAGGGGTACCTCACCCTGGGTACACAAACCTGGGCAGTCTGAGAACCGCAGGGCCACGCACAGGGTCCTGGGCTGGCGCCTTCCTCCTGTGACCGTTTCAGGGGTGCCAGGAGCCGCTGTACAGACCCGTGGAGCGCTAGCCAAAGGATGTCTCCCATTCCGCTTCCCACTGCCACCCACCCCCTACCCACTCTGTAGGCTGTGATTGCGGTTAGAAGCTGAGCTTCAGGGAACCCTAAAGTTCCCCACCTCCGGGGCCCTGGCCACCTGCACACCTCCCCACCTCCAACCCCCGCCTCACTCAGCAAATCTTTGTCCTAGGAGTACAAAGGCCAGGTGGCCAAAAGGGGAAAGGACACAGTATAAATTTATTAGCGAGGTAATGGGTCCCCAAAAGTCTGTCCCCCAAATGCCCTGGAGACCAATGTTAAGATAGACTCCAGATAAATATTTAAAGCTCAAAGCTCCGTGTTCTCTCCAGTTGAGCATTCTAACCCGCTCAGAAGAGCCCAAGTTCTCCTCCAGGCCCAGGACACAAGAAGCAACCCCAGGGGCCTGAACTTCCCACATGACAGGCCCTTGGGTGCTACACCTCTATACGCTCAAAGGCTAGCCTGAAAGGGACAGATGTGACCCCAGCCTGGGCAGCTTAGGCCCTCTAGCTTCCAGGGTTCCCCTGACTGAAAGCTCCATGATGGTGGGACCTCGCCTTCGTCACTACTGTAGCCCCAGGTTCAGAACACACTAAGGGCACTAAGAAGGTGTCCCATAAATATCTGCTGAGTGAGTAGCCCTGCGGTTTTCCTTCTGACCCTGCCCACAAGAGCTGAAGCCCACGGAGAGTCCAACAGGCCTCACGGTCCCACCACAGGGATGCCCCAGGGACTGCCAGGTGAAGTGGAGCCGTGCCTCCTCTGGGCAGGGGCAGAGGCATCGAGCCTTCAGGTGGCAAGGGCCCCTGATGCCCCTCCACCCCCCAGCTCTGTTAGAGGCAATGAGGAAAGCACCGAACCTCGGGGCAAATGGCCTGCGTTTGAGTCCGGGGTCTTCCCCGACCATCACTATAGCTTTCTGATGTTGGACAGGTCAGTAGGTGGATCTCACAACCTATAAAACAGGGGTAGCTATGGGGACTCACATGTGAAAGCAGATAAGGGGAAGATGACATGTCCCCTTGTGCACCGCCCCCCCCCCCACACACACACGGCTCTCTAAACGCAGAGCAGACGAGGGCGGCTGTGTGAGGGCTGGGTCCTCCTGTCTCCGGATCTGCCACTGCACTGAGCTTAGGCTGAGCACCAGTAGGCGTCTGCAAGTGCTTCACGAATGAATGAACCAACGTATGAGCAAGCGGATGAGTCGACAACCAGGAATGAGCTATGTCCTTACATGTGCGTGCGCGGAACAGATGCCTCCAAGACCCAGGAGCGCCCCAGGAGGGTGGCTGTCACACCCCAGACACATTCTGGGTCCCCCTCCCCACAGTGCCGCCGAGCGCGAGGCATCGCCCTACACTGTGCTTCCTCGCTGGGACGAAGTTCTCAGGGGCTCTGACCAGGGCTGGCGCCTCCCCACCACCAATCTCTCACTGGCACCACCACCATCTTCTCCAGACAGAGGGGGTGTGGCTGAGAGGCAGGGTCGGGGAAGGGGCCAGGGGCACGGGCAGGGCGGTTACCGAGGTTGACGGTGAGCTTCATCTGGCCCCCGTCCAGCTCCAGGCGCAGAGTGTCAGCTGACTCCCTGGAGGTGGTGGCCATCATGAGCCCGTAGGCCCGCTGGGACATGAAGCGCAGAGACACGTCCTCCGCCTCCGTGTGCATGGCGTTGGGCAGCATGATCTTCATGTACATGGAGCCATCGTAGCTCAGGACCGTGGCCTCTGCCCCAGGAGTGGGGGGAGGGAGAAGTGGGGGGAGGACAGGCAGAGGCCAGTGGAGGGAGAGAGAAGACCGAGAGAATCAGTGCAGGGATGGCAGGCCCAGGGCTGGTCTGAGAGGGGCACAGGGACGGGCAGGGGGCCCCGGGATGACAACCAGCCTCACCTCTCTCACAGACCCGCCCCAGAAAGCCGGTCCCGACGCAGTCACAGACGAAGCGGTTCCAGCCCTCTCGACAGACGCCACCATTGCGGCAGGGAGCGGAGGTACACTGCTTCAGCGTCTCCCGGGAGCAGAAGGGGGCGACGCCCACAGCCGCCTGCGCCTCAGCCAGGCCCCGGAGGTCTCGGCTACGCCCATCTATGAAGAGGTCCCGCACGCAGCCCACGTAGCCAGCCCGGAGCGCCGCCGTCCACACCTCCGGGGGCAAGGGCAGGTCCACCCGCCGGCCTTCAGGTAGGCCGCCCAGGTACAGCTCGCTCTCCAGGTCCAGAATCTCGCTCTCCCCGGTGGCCAAGAATGGCGTGCTGCGGCTATTCACCGAGATGGAGCCTGAAGATGGAGAGAGAGTGGGCTTCAGTGGGGAAGGCAGGACCGAGAGACCCCACAGGCCAGAAAAGGATGTCCTGCCCTCACACCGCAGGCAGCCCTGGGCTGCAGACACTGCTTGACAAAGGTGCCAAGTTCAGGAACCAGTGTGAGCCCGCCCCAGCCCAGCTGCAGTGTGCAGTGGGCCTCTGTCCGGACTCCTCCTTCCCACCTGAGCAAGTCCTCAGAGGATGTACAGGAGGTGGACACACCCCCAAAGGGCTGGATCCTTCACATGTCCTTCCCCCAGCCAGCCCCTTAGACCAGGAGTCAGAGGCAGAGACCCCCAAGGAAGCTGAAAGGCTTGAATCCAAAGGGTTGCCCCCACTAACATTTATTGAGCTTTAAAGACTATATGCCAGGCACTTAGCACTTCACGTATATCATATCTCTTAAGTCTCATGGTAACCCTATGAAATTGGTCCTTTACGATCCCACTTTGAAATGGCAGATGAGGCTTAGAGAGACTGGGGAAGCTGCCCAAAGTGCCGCAGCGAGTAAGGACCAGAGCCAAAGTACCACCCAGGTGGCAGGACCCCAGAACCTGCATCTCCCACCCCCAGACCTGGAGAGATAGTCAAGCCGATCAGCTCCTGGAGCCTGTGAGACAGGATGGCAGCCAGGAAAGGGAAACCAAGCATGGCTCTTCTGAGTTGTAAGAGTTCTTTGGATGGAGAGGCTGATTATCTCAGAAAAAAGATTTGGGATCAGGTGCGAGCTTCAAACCCTTTCCTGAGATCTCAAGAAACCAAAACCTATACATTAGAAGCTTTATTCCGTTTGTAATTTTTATTCCATATATTCTCCTTCCGCTCTCCTTTCTCAAGTTTGGAAGAATTCTTTAAAAGATAAAAATAAAAAGTCCGCCTATCTCAGAGGGGCTAATAAAGAGAGGTAAGGATGGTTTGATCCACGCTAGGCCTGATCGGGCAGAGATCGGGGGTGGGGAGGGGTAAGAGACAGAGTGCAGGCACCAAGCGTGGAACTGCAGGAGCAGGACCAGGGCCGCCTCTGCACACTTGGCTCCGCATCTGGAGCACGTGCTCCTCTGTGCAAACGCTTCCCTGTGCCAGAGAGGCCCTTCCCCTGTGCCCCATTTTAACACCATGGTCCCTGGCTTGTCCTCCCCGACAAGGTGTCAGATCCCCACTGCCCCTCCCGGCCCCCCAAATGTGGCCCCCAATCACCCACACTTCTACTTGTAGCAGGTTCCCCAGGTGCTTCCACCCACCTGCTGTGGGGCCTCCTGGACACGGACACCACCCAACTGGACTCTCCACAGACGAACAGAATATGAAAGAAGGAAGGGGGAGGAAGGCTATGGTGGGGAAAGGGTGTATAATGGAGACTCAGCAAAAGGAAATTAAAATGAATACAGGTCTTGTTTCAAGGTCACTCTAAAACATGGAAAGGGAACAAACCAAGTGTCCAACGACAGATGGGTGGATAAACAAAAGGTGGTCTATCCATACAATGGAACGTTATTCAGCTGTGAAAAAGGAAGGAAATGCCATCACATGCTACAACGTGGATGAACCCTGGGGACGTTATGCTAAGTGACATAAGCCACACACAAAAGGACAAATATTGTGTGATTCCACGTATAGGAGGTCCCTAGAGTAGGCAATTCATAGACAGAAAGTGGGATGGTAGTAAACAGGGGCTGGGGGACGGGGAGATAGTATTTATGTGGACGGAATTTCAGTCTGGGAAGATGAAAACATTCTGGAGATGGAGGGTGGGGATAGTTACACAACAAGGTGAATGCCCTTAATGCCACTGAACTGTGCACTTAAACATGATTCAAATGGTAAATTTTATGTTATGTATAAATTACCACAATCAAATTTAGAAACATGGGGAAGGTCAAAGAGAGCTTTGTTGGAGTGACTGTCCCAAGTCCGTGCTGGTGTACACGAACAAATGTGGGCCATCAGAAATGGTCGAAGTGACCCAAGGACTAGCCAGGGCTGGTGTGTGGGCTCTGGAGATGGAGCGAGGCTAAGGAGACCACTTCCTGAAGACAGAGAAGAGCGGAAGGCCCTGGGGTTCTATGCAAGGCCTGAGCAGATTTCCAACCTAGAGAGTTACAGATCCCCTGTGTGGAAACCCTGGGAGGCAACGAGTGCTCTGTGAAGACTCCCTGGTACCATCATGACACAAAACCAGGGGACGAAGCCATTTACCGCAAAGCCTGGGGAAGGCAACATTTCCCTGAGGAAGGGAGAGGAAGAAACAAGCAAGCCCACGAGAGGCCAACACCTCCGGGAGCCATGGCAGCCCCTTCCTCCCTGTGTGTGTGGGGACGCTCACTCCACCCAGACATGAAAGCCCCGTGCAGCGACAGCTGGGGGAGCATGAAAATTTAGCTGACGTTGATAAGAGCTTAAATTGGATAATGTGTCAGTTCTCATTTATATCAATTCTTTCTCTTATGTCCAACAAGATGGAGAAGAGTAAAGAGAAACAGGCAGAAAACAGGAAGAGGATGGGAAAGGAAGACTGAAAAAGAAGAGTGGAGGAGGGGTGGCAAGAAGCAGCAGAAGATTCAAGAACAGCACCTGCCCAGCCCCAGTGCCCTCCGCCCCGCTGCTTTATTGTACAAGAACCTCACCACACGGAGCGTGGTGTTTACCGTCTGTGTCTCCCCACCGGAACACGAGCTCCGGGACAGCCAAGACTCCAGCTCACCACTGCCCCATCCAGCACCCTGGACAGCGCCTGGCGCACAGTAGGCGCTTGCTAAATATTTGAGTGAGTTAATAAAGAAGGTTGAATGGATCTAGATAGAAAGGAGGCAAGGTTGGGAAGTTTTTTTAAAAGAACAAGATAGGGACTTCCCTGGTGGTCCAGTGGTTAAGAATCTGCCTTCCAGTGCAGGGGACGCGAGTTCGATCCACGCTCAGAGAACTAAGATCCCACACGCCGCAGGGCAACTAAGCCCGTGCACCACAACTACAGAGCCCATGCACCCTGGAGCCCACACGCCACTACTAGAGAGAAGCATGCACACAGCAAATAAGACCCGACGCGGCCAAAAATAAATAAAAATAAATAAATAAATAAATAAATGTTTTAAAAAGAGAGAGAGAACAGGATAAGCACTGTGTCAGGCACTGCACTAATGCTTTACGGGTGTTCTCGTGATTTTCCCTCCTGAGGACCCCAGTTTAATGACCCTTTCATAAAGAAGGAAACCGAGGCTGCAGGGGGTTGAGTGACGGCCCAGAGTCACACATGCAGGAAGTGGGAGCGTGAGGTGTGTGCCCGCGTCCGACTGACTCCATTCTTTCCACCAAGGCACCACGCAACAGGGACAACAGAGGGGCTGGGAGGGCCAGGGGAGGGCAGGAGGAGAACAGCCAGAGAGGCCGTCAGGGTGGGTGGAGGGGGGCGGTCAGGGGAAAGGGGAAGGTCCAGAGGCCTCTGACCTTTGCGCCCGTCCCTCTGGAAGTCCACATGGCACCACTCGCCGTCGTTGACCTTGCGGCTGGACGCCCGCAGCTTGATGCCCCCAGACCCCATGTCCAGCAGAAGGTAGAGGTAGCCGTCCAACAGCTCCATGGCAAAGTAGTCAGCCCGCTGGGCAGCGCCGTGGCCGCCGGCCCCGGCCCCAGCCCGCCGGCCCTGGCTGAAGAGCAGCAGCCCGTTGGGCTCGGTGGTGCGGAAGTCTAGCGAGATGGAGCCGGTGCGCTTGGCGCTCCAGCGGGGCAGCGCCACAAAGGCCTCAGGGCTCTCGAAGGTCACAGGGTCCAGGGCAGCCACATCCTCACAGCGGAACGACAAGTCCCCCTGCAGCTTCATCTTGGGGTCTCCTTCCTTTGCCAGGCGGGAGAGCTCCAGCTTGAAGTCATTATTCTTATAGACCACCTGCAGGGAGGGGCGGGGGTGGGCGGTCCAGGATGAAGAAGAGGAAGCAGTTTAGGGCCTGGCCACTGCTGCCCGGCAGCATGGGCCCCTGCCACCCAGCCCCGGGGCCCCACTCCACACCCCAGACCGTTGGTCTAGAACTGCACGAGCAGAGGCTGTGAACGGCACCTCCCTTGCCCCACTTATTTCTCTGTCCTGTCTCCCTGCCCAGCACAAGCACGGCGGCCCTCGGGGCTGCTGAATTGCAGTTCATCATAACCGCAGGACAATCGTCACTGACGTTTGGTTGACATTTACGCTCTCATCTGCTCCTCACAGCCGCCTTGAGAGGTAGGTACTGACCACTCGTTTTACAGACGAGGAAACTAAGAGTCAGACAGGTCAAGGGACCAGGCCAAGGTCATGGAGCTAGTGAGTGGGCCTTAAACTCAGGTCTTTAGTGTTCACGTCCACCACTCGCCTCTGTACGCAGCTGCCTCGAGGGTCCTCTGAGAGGATGGGGGCCTTTGGGGCTCAAGGAGCCAAGAGAGGAGAAGCCGGAGTCAATGGGCCTTAGGTTTTGAAGAGAGGAGATCTCCCACCACTGACTTGAAGAAACAGAGGCCCCAGGCAGCTGGCGGGTCAGACCGAATCACACGGCAGACAGGGTTCCCGGGATGCCCCCGGCCCCCTCCTGGCCCTACTCACATCCTTGAGGCAGCCCATGAAGTTGTTGCTGACAGGCGAGCCCGGCAGGTCCGCCGTGTTGGGGCTGCCGCCAATGTAGAAGAAGTCGTCAGAGCCCAGCATGGTGTAATCCTCCTGTGTGTAGCCTGTGGTGGTCAGGATCCCGTCCACCGAGATGGTCACCTGCCCAGCCCAGGAAGGGAGAGGGAGAGACAAGGAGACAACCGGCATCAACTCCCTGGGAAGAGCCTCGGGCTGGGCGAGGGACGGGCCGGGGGGCAGCAGCGGAGGGGGACCCCCCCCATTTTTATGTCTGCTTGTCTCAGAGGAGGAACAGTGGGGGCGGGGGGAGGGAAGTGGGGGAAGGAGGCAGCACAAGATTTGATGGTTTCAGGGTGGGCTAAGGCCCAGCTCGGCAGGCAGAGGCCTGAAGGGCACTCGAAGGGCTCACTGTGAATAGCACCAAGAAGTGGCTCCGGATGGGGGTGGGAGCTTCAGGAAGGGCCCCATCAGGGCAGGATGCAAATGGCGCCCTCGATTCTCTCCTCTTGAAGGGGTCTCTGGACCCCCATGTGATTTCAGAGCATCTTTCATAAACAAGGCAGAGAACACCCATTCTCCTGGGGTTCTGGAGGCTTGGACTCCCCTGCAGCTCTCCCTGCAGGGCGTGGAGGAGTCCTTTCAACCTTAGCCAGGAGGGAGGTGGACAACAGCAAAGGCCTGAGGAACAGGAACCCAGATATTCCTGGGGAGACTTGGAACTTCCTGGGGGACCCTTGAGGGCTGATTCCCACCAGCACCCCCTAACTGGTCCTAGCCCCCTTGCTGAGTCTGTCTCAGACTCCTCTCCCTTCCTCAGTGACTCTCCGAGTCACTCCCTTGTCCCCCAAGGAGAGGGCAGCCATTGGCCTATTCATCAGTCTGCCTGATTCATTCACCACCACCATGATCGGGGCCAGAGTAAGGAACAGAGGGGGACAGGCTAACCTCATGTTACCTTGACCCTGGGCTAAAAAGTCAGGTAAGAAAGCAAGATGGGTGGGGATGGGGGCATGCCTGGTGCTCTGAGGAGGTGAAAGGGGCTCAGTAGTGGCCTGGAGAAGGCTGAAGTGACCTTGGGGGGCAGTGACAAGTACAGGGAACTCCATGATTCCCTGCTCCCCAGGCAAATGTCCACCTAACCCCTGAAAAGCCTAGCCGTAGGAGCATCCCACACCCAGCCAGGTTGTGCAGAAGAGCCGAGGCCGGGGGACCATAAGCCCCCACTCTCTGAAGGCTGTGGATTAGGATGGTCAGGCTCCTGCAGGGGTGATCAGGAAGCTGGCTCGCGGCGAACCTAACACTGTGCTTCTGCAGGCCAGCTCAACCCCATTCCCACATTCCAAACATGCCTCAGCACCCCCTTTTTGGGCGAAGTCTGGAGATTGGGGCCGTCCAATCACAGCCCGTGATGTCCTCCCCACATCAGTCCATACCCACATGCCACCAGCCATCTTCCAGTGACTGGTCGCCAGGCTTCCACTGTCGCAGGGCTGCAGAGCGGGTGCTAGGAACACCTAAGGGACGTGGGCCGAATGGGGCCAAGGGGAACGTCCCTCACAGGTCCCTCAAGTCCCCCTCGTGCTGGGCTGGAGCCTCCCAGTGAGAGGGGAGGGGCCGAAGGGGCCCCCTCCTGGGAACCATCAAACCTTGTGCTGGGGGGACTAGGGTCAAGGACAGAGGTAAGGGGGTGTCTTTGTGGAAGCGGGCACTCTGAAGCTTTTGAGTCTTGTTTCGAGGGGAGGGTTGGTCATTCTTGTTTATTTCTTCTTCCCTCCACCCCACCTGAGGCTAGGAAGTGGAGATCTGGGTGGAAAAGGGAAGGGTCAAAGTATTAGTCACAAAAACATGCAGACAAGATTAGAACAGGCAGAAGGGGGCTGGGACACAGAGATGGGGGTAAGATAGGGAGGCAGGGGGAAGGGGCCTCCATCCTGCCCTCCACCTCCACTCCCGGGGCTGCTCTGAGAGACCAGGAATTGGGCCACTATTAGTTCCTGAGCCTGTGTCTGGTCACCCCAACTAGAGAGTCAGCTCCTGAAGGCCGGGCCCCTGGCCTGATGTGTCCCTGTAACCCTACTAATCCCAGTACAGTCCAGGGGACACGTCTCCATCATTAAAATGAATGTCAAGTCACCTTGCGACCCAGGGCCACACTTGGCTCTCACTTGCCTGTGTCTCATCTGTGAACCCAGTGCCTCGGGGGCCTTTGGTGGACAGAATCTCAGTCCTCCAAGACAGCTCTGATGGGATGACCCTGCTCCTGTGCATGGGGAGGGCCCTCCCGGCCCCCAAGCTCCCCCGGAAGAGGCTCTCCCTCGCTCTATATATACGTCAGCCTACCAGCAGCCTGAGCCACTCAGCTGTCTTCCCTCCCCAGCCCCAGAGGCCAGGGCACCAGCTACTGGCATCTTCCTCACTCTATGGGCCCTCTTCCGCCAGTCCGTTCAGCCAGCTCACCTGCCTTCGCCCTCAGAGTTAGAAGGACCTGACTTGGGGGGGCCCCTCCTCAACTCCCCTCCAGACTGGGCACAAATCTGACCTTGCCCGCCATGGCTTTACGCAAATCACCACCACGTGGTGCCCCCTATTGGGAAAGGGCTGACTTAATCCCTTTTGTATCTGTCCCTATTTTAGAGCCACCCTGGCCCAGGGGGTGGGGAGAGGGTAGCAGGAGGCAGGGTAACACAGGGTGCACAGAGGAAGGGGGGGTGGTCAGCCTGGGGGTGGGGGAAGAAGAGAGAGAAAGGGGGAGACGGGCACTGGGTGGAAAGGAAGCCAAGGGTCGGGGGAATGGAGGAAGGTCTCTGGGGAAGGCAAGGAGGGAGATGACTGAGATTAGTAAAACCCGACTGTTCCCTCAGACAAATCAAAGTCCAGACACAAAAATGGCAGGTTCGTTAGTAAAAGCAGGAAACAGGGGAATAATTCCCCCGGTCCCCCTCCACCCCAGGGGTTCATGATGCCCCTGCCCCCCAATCCCCCCGCGCAGCTTCTGGAAGGGGTGGGGCCAGCAGGGGAAGAGGGCAGAGCGGGGGCATGCGACACAGAACAGCCACCACAGCTAGGACGCGTGCAGGTTAGAGGGCCAGGGTGGGGGGCCTGGCCCAGCAGGACAGGCGAGAGAAAGGCAGCCACAGGTGGGAAGGCGTGCGGGACCGGGGGGGGGGGGGGTGCATTGGGAAGAGCCGAGATGGAGGCGAGAGAGTTGTAGGGGTGCAGGAAGGAGAAGCTTCCTTTCAACGGAGGAAGGGAGAGGAGCCACCACTAGAACAGAGACACGTACAGGTTGAGAAAGAAAGGGATGGGACATTAGACTCAGACCTTCCTCCCCAGAGGGTGACCCAGACACTCATTCCCACCACCCATTCACCACTGATCACTGACCCCAGACACGCCTGCTCACACACCACGTCTTACTGAAGGCAGTGGGAGGGAGTCTTGACAGGCTCATTTCCAAGCAGAATCCTTTTTGTCATCAGGACCACGGCTAGCACCCCAAGACACAGCAGGTACTCTGCACCCAACCCACACCAATCCACGCAACACAGACAGACTGGGCCCTGAGTGGGGCCGAGTAGGACTAGAGGAATGAGCCATAGCTCTGCCCTGGAAGAGCCACGCGCAGCCAGGGATGAGGGGAAGGAGCACAGAAGACTCAGGAGCCCAGCGCCCAACCTCCGCTGTTCCCCAGGGACGGGGAGGGTGGCTGGAGGTGGCTGCAGGGGGCAGCCTATGACCTGGGTGGGCTCTCAACCCTCCCTACTGGCCCCACCTCTCTTCTGCTCTGCCCTGCTCCTCTCCCTTAGGCAGGCTGCGAGGATGTGAAAGCAGGTCTTGGCCACATATATCTCCACTCGGGCATTCCATGCCCACCGCACCCCCGGAGGAAAGGCTGGGGAAGAGGAAAATACCCCTGTGACATCATCCAGAGCCTTTCCCAGCTCCCTGCTATGATCACAGGGTCGCTGGCCTTCCTGGGAGGGGGATTACTTGGGGGAGGATAAGACTGTTTTTAACAGATGGGCCTTGGGGAGTCATGACACCCCTTGGCATTGTATGCCAACTGCTTCAATGAGCTGCTTTTTCCTGTGAGAGTCCACTGCTGCCACCAAATTCTCAAAAGGCTCCTGAGCCAAAGACGGGTAAGGACAACCAGTTTAGGAAGAAGGTCCTGGCCTGCCCTTGGGACTGTGGACGTGGAAGCATGAGGGCATGAGGGCATGAGGACGGAGGACAGCCGAGGGAGCGTGTGCAGCCCTGTTACATATTTGAGTTTAGCCATCTGCTTGGGGTGGGGAGAAGCTGCAGAGAGAAACAGGTTGGAAAGACACACCAGGAAGATGACCTAACCAGCAGTGATAGCCCCACGGTGAATCCTGACGACTGGATTTAATAAAGTTTGGGAACAGAAACTTCAGGGCACAAATCCTGAGTTCTCCTGTGGCCTTCACCACCTTCCAGAACAATCTCTCTGACTCTCGTCTGTAAAAGGGGTTTAACAACTTCCACCACTCCTGCTTCTCCCAGGCTTACTATGAGGATCAAATGGGATCCATAAAGTGAAAGCACTGAACTCTTCCACCACTTGCTACGTGACCCCAGGCCTTCTTGGGCCTCAGTTTCCCCATCTGTTAACCGGGAATAATCTCTGCCTGCTGCCTGCAATCTAGGCATGCGTCCAGTTTAAATGATATTCAAAAGGTGAGAGCTATTTAGAAGAAGCAAAGCCTCCAGTGTCACGAGCAGAGAACACTTCTTTCAGCCTGACCACACCTGACCCAAACATCTCCACTGGTTGGCCTTTTTGATCCGGATCCACCTTCTCTCCCAAGGAGGAATACTCAAATAACAAAAAGGTCCATATAAAGAAGTTAGTAAAAATAAATACAAAACCAACCAGAGCCCGGCTGAGGAATGCTCGGGAATCAGAGCAGGTTGAGCCCTGTCCCTTTGGGTGCCCGGTTGTCTGACTCCATTCTTGGCTGAAAGAGCCGATCCCTGGGACAGGTATCTGAGGGTTTATGAGGCGACTCAGGCCCCCCACGGGCACCAGCTCTGGTTGTCAAGCAGTGGTGCTCACGCTAGAAAGCGTGGACTTTGGAGACTCAGAAATTCACAGGGACTTTCCTGGCAAGGGCTGAAACCAGACAGGGTTGTTTCCTTCTTGACCAACTTAACCAAGTCATTCCATCCTCCCCAGGCCCGATTCCTGGGGCATTCTGGGGTTTCATGTAGTTATTTTGGGACTGATTCCCCAGAAAGGACGGTAATAGGATCTCCAATGGGGCCAGATATGCTGTATTCTCCAGGGTTTGCTATGAGAAGGGAATCGCTTCTTTACAAAATATCCCCGCCCTGGAAACACGGAGATAATCAGTTAACATCTCATAAAGCTTATTAATAAAATTATAATTCCCTTTACAGAGCACAGACACTTTCACTTCCATTCCCCTTCTTGATCTTCACACTGATCCCATGACATAGGCAATGCAGGTATATCAGCAGCTCGTTTGGTAGCTGAGGAAACAGCTTTAGCCCCAGTTCACAGAGTTTTTAACTGAATTGAGACTAGAAGGAAGGGGAGGTCTGTAGGGCCCTGATTCTCAGATGGTATCCCCAGGGGTTGGCTTTACCTTGCCTCCCTTCTGTCCCCAAAGTCACAGTTCAGCTGTCTAGTGAAGCTCTGTAAAGAAAGAGCTCTAAATGCCCAGCTCCTAACAGGTACTCAGTGGCCTGGCCTGAGGTGTGGGCAGCAGCGAACTCCTAGCAGCAGCAGCTGGAGAACAAGGCCCGTGGAGGGGCCGTGCTGGGACCACCACATGGCTCCACCTAAACACTGGGATGACAGAGTGGCCCATTGAGGTCTTGGACTGGGGAGGGCTAGGCTGGCCGTGGCCACGGGCACTAGCTCAGGACAGGGCAAAGGACGGGACCACCACAGGTCTGTGGCTGCAGGGAAACACAGACCTGCAAGAGTATCAGGACAGGCCAGATGTGGCCTCAGAGGTACATCCTCCTGGGGAGGTGGGGGAGCCACTCAGACAGGGAGCCTCAGCTCTCATGCTTCCCTCCTCTGCAGACAGGCAGCTACGCAGACCTGGGAGGCTGGGAAGGCCAGGCAGCTGCCCCAAGCAGCGTGGGCCCCGTGGGAGCAGACACGTCCAACTGCAGGGTCCCCAGCCTGGTGCTCAGTCACTCTGCATTATTAATAGGCAATGACTAACCGCCTGCTGCTGCAGAGCCAGGACAGGGCAGGCAGGAGGGAATCCCGGGGGATGGCGCACAGCAGGGCCTGCAGGCGTACACTCCAAGGTGAGTCGAGGAGCAAAGGGCCAGCCTCAGCTCCTCCCCTGCTCCTGCCCTCCCTGTCCCCACAGCCCACCCCCTAAGAGGCCTCACCAGCTCAGAAGCACACAGTCACGCAGCCCCCAGCTCACACCGGCGTTTACACTTGTAGAATCACCAGCAGAGAATCACAAATACACAGTACAGTCTCCCACTAACACCCCGAAATGTCACACCAACATTTACACACAGGCGCACCCACACACCAACACACGCCAGCTGTGTCTACACAGACCCCCACGCCAACACTCACCGGGACGGAGCCCAACCCAAACAGAGGAGCTTGGCGACAAGTACCCCGACTTCACCCCAGCTGGGCCTCCTCCTCTCACCCCCTCAACAGGGAAGGGAACCAACCCCGGTCAGAGGCCATGCGGGACAGGCAGGGGGCAGACAGGGGACAGGAGGTGGAAGGGAAGGAAGGAAGACAGTGTGAGACACAGTGTTAGTCACAGCAGCAGAGTGGTGGGGGAACTGGACGCTGTCCCTGGTGGGGGGAAAAGACCATTCATGCCATGCAAGATGTCGGGGGAGACGGAACCAGGACCCCTCAAGACTGAGAAGTGAGGGAGGGGATGCCGCTTCTTCCCTGGCAGCCAGCATGGGGCAGCTCCTAAACTGGTATGAATGGTGATTTGAAGGAGCTCTGGACCGGCCCCAGACGGCTCTGCATCCCCCAAGGCCACCTCCCTCGCTGCAGCCTGTGGAGCTGGCTGCCACTGGAGGCCTCACCCCCAGCCCCCTCCCCCAACTCAAGGGGCCTGTCCGGGAGCTGACAGTCAGCAGAGCGTAGCATGTCATGGGATGGTGTTTTCCATGGATTTTCAGGAGACCAAGAAAGAAACTAAATCAAAGAAAAGAAACAAGGGGCGGGGCAGGGGAGGAAAGGAACAAAATTAAGCAATAAAATAAGCAGCCTGGCATCGGGGCTGGTCTAACCAGAGCCGATGAACATGGGGCCTGCCCCAGGTCTCTCTGGCCAGGAATCTGAATTCAGAAGTGGGGGGTTAAGGCAGGGACAGACCAAATTCCTCGATTTCCGTTTGTCTTTTGGATTTGAGTTTGAACCAAAAAAAAAAAAAAAAGAAAAAAGAAAGAAAGAAAAGGGAAAGAGGAAAACTAAAAGAGAGCAGCAAAATCTAAAGATTGTCCAGGACGCAGAAAACAATTGGAAGAGCAAAACAACCAAAACCAAACGGGGAAAGGAAACGAAAGAGGCAGAATCGAACAGTTAAAAAAACCCACGGCAAACCAAACGGTAAGACAATTAGAGTGATATCTACCAGATAATGCAGTTTGTTTACCATAGCGTGTCCAATGCCTGCGTGCTTCACCGGAGATATGGGGGAGGGGGTGGGTGGGGCCAAAGAAAACAAAGACAACAACAAAAGAACAGAACGAAAAGAAAAGAAAAAGAAAATGACCAACTGTGAAACTCAAGGAAGGAGGAAAAATATATATCCATACATGTTTGGTTGTCTGTTCAGACCCTCCCACCTTAAGCTCAGCTGAAGTATTTTGTTTAAAGAAAATTAAATTGTAATGGGAGGGAGAAATAAAACACACACAAAAATTAAATCCCTTCTCCCAATCCCCCCCCCCGCCCCCGCCACCCCGCCCGGCAACCCTCCTCTGGACTCCTCTCCCCGCCACCATCCCCTCCGGGAAGAGCCGGCTGCAGAGACGGGGAACAGTTAAAGACCTTGGTTAGTAGAGAAGAAAACAACAAAAGAACTGGACCAGGAAAGCAAAGACTTAAAGATGGCGACATTCCGCAGATGAGACAGAAAGGTTAGTTCGTTTTTTCACTCATACCTTGCCCCACCTGTCCCTGCCCATCCCTTGGTCCCCCAGGTTATAAGCGTGTTAGTCACACACACAGAGTTGGCAACGGGGTTTTCCAACAGAAGGTGAGAGAGGGAAGGCAGGCGGTTAAGAAGCAGACCCAATTATGCAGTATTAGTAAGTCCTATGGGCTGAAATGTTAGGGAGTTGAGGGGAAGGGAGGGAGGGGAGCAGGGGTGTGAGAAAGGGATGGGCTATTGACTCAGGGAATGGACGGATGGGTTTGTTGGCTAACTGGTCAACCAGATGGCTTTCCAGAGAACTGGCTAAAGAGCAAGTTGATACTGGCCAACTGGCTGACCAGTGACCATGTCGAGTTAATGGGTTAACTGGTTGGTGATGGGCCAGCTGGCTGTCAGACTGGGAGAAGAGTGGCCAAGGCCCCCAGAGAATCCCAGGACTGGCTCAAACGAGAGGCAATTTCATTTGGAGGCAAGGAGAAGGTGTTCCCAGGGAGCATAGGAGGGGATATGGGTGTCTGCTTTTCCTGGGGATGGAGGATAGCAAATAGATCCAGGGAGTCATGGTGGGGGGAGGGGCAGCTCTGTTTTTCGCGGGGGTCGGGGGTGGGGGGGAAGGGTTGGGTTTTTTTCTTCCCATTTCTGTTCCTTGAGAAAGTTAGAGAGAGCAAGTCACCACCAGAACAGGGAAAAGGAAACTTGCCCTCCATGGGCTGGCAGAAAGCTCACTCTCACATCAGAGCTAATCATCCCAAAACCTCCTCCCTCCCCTCCCCCCTCCCCCCTCCCACCAAGAACTGACTCCTCCTTCCTGCCTAAACTGACCTTTCAGAGCCCATATTTCCCCCAAATTTCCCCCAGTTCTTCAATCACCCCCTATTCTCTTATGCTCCTCTGGGCAGCTGTTCCCCCCAGAATGAAGTACCCCCTCACCACCACCACTCCTATAAGTCCCTGGAATTGGTCAGGCTTTCCCAGCAGCCCAGCCTCCTTCCACACACACCCACAGACCCCCGCGCCTCCACTCCCCACAGCCAGCAGCAAAAATTCACTCCCCCCACATACCACACCATAAAAAGGAACAGAGAGGCCCACCTCCCTCTAAAATCCCTTACTCCTCTGTAAACTATAAGCCAGCTTCTTCTACCCCAGACTCTAGAGGCCCCGCCCCCATGTGGCTTTATGTTCATTTCCTCTCCTCATGGTCAAAGAACCACCTTCAGAATTACCCTTTGAGGAGGAGATGGCAAAGGGGCTGAGGCAGCTTCACTTAGTGTATCAGAGATATTGGGACACTACTGCTTGATGTCCATCAAATACTAAACTGTGCGCCCAAGAGTGTGACTGTGAGAAGGAGAGGTCTTCTAGAGACAGGTCCATTAGTTAGAGAGTTATTATAACCAGTGGGCACAGGACTAATTCAGTAAGACAATTAATAAGGGCCTTGTATCATTAAAAATAACAGAATTCAATATTAAGCAGCTAGAAGAAGCGCTAAATAACCAATATTAATTATTAGTGATGCAGAAACAGTTTACAAAGCAGAAGACAAGAGTCTAACTGCAGATGCAGAGACTGGAACAGGGGATAACACGTGGTACAGGATTGGTCCTATCAGCCAGTAGGACCGTTGGGAAATGAAGAGGCCAACTAGTCAGGACAAGGAACCATTAGCTTCAGGGCAGCTAAACCCATGGCACCAAAAAAGGTACAAGTGCTCTGGTATCACTGCACTAGTCAAACAAGATAGGGGGGAAAAGGCATGGGAGGTAAAAATCCAGCTACTACTCTTTTTTAATTAGAACTGGTTGTGGAGACTAAAACAAGGAAAAAATAGTTTTCGACTTTCATGGACAACTTCAATTTTTTTTTTTTCTTTTTGCGGTACGTGGGCCTCTCACTGTTGTGGCCTCTCCCGTTGCGGAGCACAGGCTCCGGACGCGCAGGCTCAGCGGCCATGACTCACAGGCCCAGCCGCTCCGCGGCATGTGGGATCTTCCCGGACCGGGGCACGAACCCGCATCCCTTGCATCAGCAGGCGGACTCTCAACCACTGCGCCACCAGGGAAGCCCAACAACTTCAATTTTTAACAAGTACAAGAGTGAATTAAGAAACAAGATTGAGGGAATTCCCTGGTGGTCCAGCAGTTAGGACTCCACGCTTTCACTGCCAAAGGCACGGGTTCAATCCCTGGTCAGGGAACTAAGATCCCGCAAGCCGTGCAGCACAGCCAAATTAAAAAATACGAAAGAAAGAAACAAGATTGAGAGGGCCTTCCACTGATGTGTCAAGAGATCTGGGCTTCCTCTGATAAATAGCAAGGTTGTGGTGGGCGAGACGGGGCCCCTCTAGACCTAGGTTGCAGATCCAGAACCCGGTCCATGGTGATCATGCCCGAGGGGGCAATTGTGGCCAAATACTAGAGTGGAGCCTCCACTGGAACCCATCCTGGCACCTGTGACGCAGCAGCCCACGCCTTCCCGAATGCCAATGCCGGGATCGGGAGGGCTGAGGCTTCAGACTAACAAATGAGCAAGGAAAGCTTTGCCCCACCCACAGAAACAGCTAGAGGGCTCCTGGAGCCCAGGAGCACAAGGAAGACAGTCCATGATGAGGGAGGAGGGCATCAAGTCACAGAGGGAAGAAGTCAGTCATTGTAGCAAGTATAACTTACCATGGCCAAGGGCCTTTGACAGAACTTTATCCCAACCTCACCTTGATCTATCGGCATAGCTCCAGCCCTTCAAGAAAGCCAAGAAGGGGATCAAACGCACAAATCACAAAAGTCTGATTGAAGGCATCTCTGTGGAGCTTGAGCAAGAGACGCTCAGGACAAAGAAAAGAGGATTCAGAGATAAGAGGGGCCCATTTTTCCAAGAGACAAGCAGAACATTTAGATGTTTCGAGATTTCGGAACACCCAAGAATGCGGTACCACGAGACGAACGACAGGCACCTTAGCGGTGCGCACCCAGGCCGACAGCCAGGCCCTCCAGGGAGGCAGAAAAATGGAGTCAGACTCCCGTCCTCCCACTTCCTGTGGGACAGCCTTGGACCAGCTCTTCAACCTCGCTGGTGAAATAGGAGTATCTCCCACTTCACAGGATTGTTCAAAAAGTTAGGTGAGATACAAAAGAGAAAAGAGACCCTTGAACTTGGGGGTTCCGGAGGAGGAGAGATGTGAGGGTGCAATCTGAACAATGCTGTAAGAAAGGGACAGGTCCTGAGGAGACTCTGGTGGGGGTGGGAGAGTAAAGTGAGGTGGAGCTTTTCCCAGAGGACAAGAGATATTTCTGGGCTCGTATGAAATAGATCTGCTGGATCCTCATGTCCAAAACCTCACCAACTGGCTTCAAGAAAGAGCCCAAAGGAACCAGCAAAACCACTAGAAAAACAAATAAAAACACTTAGTAGATGCTGGTATTAAGCTCTCAAGGAGCTTACCATGTAGAAATAGAGAAAAGAGGTGAACACAAATTACTGACCATGCAGACGGAGTGTGATGATAGGGCCAGAACACAGCAAAGAGGGAGACTGGCCAGGGGACCCGGAGGATCAAGGAAGGCCTTACAGAAAAGGTGGCGGTTCAGCTGGGCCTGAAGGATTGGAAAAAAAAACCCCACAACTAACAATAAGGATGGCAGCAAGGCCTCCGCTGCTCACGCGGCGCCAGGCACAGGCCACCACCTCAGTTAGTCCTCAAAGGCCCCTCTCACTTTGCACAGAGAGGTTACGTGACTTGCCTCAAGTCACTCCAACTAGCGGCAGAGCTGGGATTTGAACCCAGTCTGTCTGACTCAAACCCCAGCTCTAGGGTTTCACCCGGTGGAAAGGAGGGTGAACGGTGGTGTTGGCGGGGGCTCTGTGGGAATGAGGTGGGCAGCTCGGGAAGCCAGTATAGACAGGCTGTGTACAGCACCACAGTTAGGCCCTAAGATGGGGCATGTGACAGGCCGGAGAGACAGGGCAGCCCGGGCCGGAAGGGGAGGGAGTCCCAAGTGCCTGCCAGGCCCCAGCCTTGGGGGATGTCCCTCCTTGGGGCCCAGGGGGCTCCTGAAAATCTCCCCATTGAGGAACGGCCTCATGGGAGCTGGGCGGGTGGAAGCTCCACATATTTTGGGAGCCAGCTTGTCTTCCAGAGTTTGTGCTGGCTAGTGATGAAATGGGTTGGCACTCGGCTTGCATGGTGGGGGGAGGCATACTGGGTGTGGGAGGAGGGTGGGCCCAAGATTAAAAATAGGCCTCAGGGGGCTTCCCTGGTGGCGCAGTGGTTGGGAGTCCGCCTGCCAATGCAGGGGACACGGGTTCGTGCCCTGGTCCGGGAAGATCCTACATGCCACGGAGCGGCTGGGCCCGTGAGCCATGGCCACTGAGCCTGCGTGTCCGGAGCCTGTGCTCCGTAGCGGGAGAGGCCACGACCGTGAGAGGCCCGCGTACCGCAAAAAAAAAAAAAAAGGCCTCAGGGAATCCTCAGAGGGAATTATTCCTGCAAAGATCCCCCAACAGACACCACCAGGCACAGGGTCCTCAAGGCTGGGCTCGGAGGGAGAGGAGGGCGACAGCGGGATGTGGTCTCAGTCAGGTGTCCTCTGGTCCTGACTGCAATGTTCTAGGAGTCTCTGGATGATTCCGGGGATCACTATCTGGTTCAGGGGAGGGGGTGAAATTCTGCCTCCTTCCAGTCTCCCAAAGCTGCAGGACCAAGAGGAAGGGAGACCCCTCAGTGCTTGTCCTGGGGCAGGCTCTCCCCAGGAGGCAGTCTCCCCGGCTGTTCTAATCACTTGGGGAAAACAACGTGGATCCCAGTGTCCTCAGATCCCAGCCATCTACCCTAAAGGCAGAAGCAGATGTCATTTCTTACCTCACCCCCCCACCCCCGTCTTTGCTCCTGGCCACTCCCAACCCAACGTCACTCCTAAGATCATAAAAGGATCTTTCCAATCCCAGGACACCACGTGGCCCCTGTATAAATGTGTCTGCACCGGGTTTCTCCCCTTCGTCGCACTACTGACATTTGGAGCCAGATAATTCTTTGCTGTGGGGCTGCCCGGTGCATTGTGGGATGTTTCGCAGCATCGTGGCCTCTACCCACTACATGCCAGTAGCACCCTCCCCGAGTTGTGGCACCCAAAATGCTTCCAGACATTGCCAAGTGTCTCCTGGGGGGCGCTCCGCCCTCGGTTGAGAACCACTGCTCTAGGGACAACAGGACCCGATAAATTATTAGAAGCCCTGAAAGGCAGGCACTCAAAGGGCCTGGTGAGGATGGACTTGGTCACAGGCTAGGTCCTGAGCAAGGGCAATGAAGCCAGAGCACAGCCTCAGGGCTGCCCTTCCATCCCCCTGATGGTCACAATGACCAAAAAAGGGCTGCAGCTCATATTTACAGATGTGGACTGGAGTCAAATAAATCTCTCCAGAAACCCTTTCTAAGGAGACCTCTCAATCGAAGTCTTAAAGCAGACACCCTCTTTGGCCCCGAAGGCTTATGTTCAGGTCAACATGACCTGACTCTGCTCTGACCCATCCGGTACAGCAGGCCAGGGGGACGTGGTCACCAGTTACCAGCTCAGACCCAGGACTCTGTGAGCCCCGGGAAGAGGCTACTATGGGTCCCTGTCCACACTCAGTACTGATGAGGGCAGGCCTCCCCACCTCCGTATGGCGTTCCCGCCTTCCCTGGTCACAGACCTCTCCCTCCTCTCTAGGTCTCTCGAGTTCCTAGAACGTTTGAGATTCCTGCCGCTCAGTTGGCCCTTGTGTGGCTTTGCCCTGTTCACTTTTAACAGACTCATCCTGTGTCCTCAAGAGCCGAAGGACTGGGAGGGCGGGGCCCATGTTTTTTTTCCCTCAGTACCCAGTATAGATGGACAATATATTGGCCAAAGGACACGTGGATAGGGACTCTGGGCTTGCAGTGTGTTGCCAAAGGTGGTACCAGGTGACAGCGCTGGTCCTGGGGAGGGAACATCAGCAAGAAGCCAACTCCGCCCACCCCTGCAGTAAATGTGGGTGGCACCTAAAAGTATGACAAACAGCGCAAACACTCAGGTTTGCTCAGACGGTGGTGACAACACAAGACAGCCTTCCTGCAGGGTCAGGGGATGATGCGACATGAAGGGGGCACCACCCTGCGGAGGAGTGCCGCTCTTCAGAGCTCAGGGCGCACTGAAAGCAGGTGCCTGGGTGGGAGCCCGACTGCAGCAGGGAGCAGCGGCTCGGAAAGAGCAGGAGGATTAGTCACAGTGTCCCTACAGCAAGGGGAAGGCGCCAGAGGAGGGGGACTCCCCGTTAGATCCTCATTCAGTGGGTTGAAGAAGAGCAGGTAAGAACAGTGTGAGGTCAGCCGGAATCCCGCCCCCGGCCACCACGAGCCTTTCGGGGGACGAAGGGGAGGAGGAGAGGGCAGGTGACAAAGAGGAGAGACATCGGAAGTTCAGCCACCAGGAAGCTCAGCTAGAACCAGGAAATACAGAGCAGATACCTAGTAAGAGAAGGGCTGCAAACCAGCCAAGACAGCACCTCCCAGGGCATAGAGGCTCTGTGTTCCTGGTTGCACTGAGCTTGCTGGGGGTGGAGCTGGAAAAGGGTCCCTGCCACCAGCTACAGAAACTGGTGGACCCAGAGAGAAGGACCAGCAAGAGTCTGGGCACCTGGGCCTCAGGTGCCAAGCGATCAGGGCACAGAGTCAGAAGGTGGAGCCAGGAGCCACTGAGGATGCACAGCGGCTTCTCCTGCTTTGGAAGAAGGGTCTGGCTTGGACTCTGCTTGAGGCGGGAACTTCTCAGGGCTGGAAACAAGCTGTGGAGGCTGCTGTCAAGCAGAAGCCTGGCCAGAGGGAATGCTTCGCCTGCCATAGCCACCCTGTGCCTCGTGAGAGGCAAAGAGGCCACTGCACTGAGAGAACAGCGCCGATGCCCAGAAGTATCAGCTCCCGGGGTGGGGGAGAGTCTGGGAGATGGAGCTGAGGGGACGCTGAGGACACTGTCCTGCCTGCAGGGGCTGCCCCAAGAGTCTCCTGAGCTCCCACATGGGCTGGCCTGGAAGCCACGGAAAGACAGCCACCGACCCGTGGGAGAGCCTGCGCCCCTTCGGAGGGACAGGAAGGGACAGGAGAGAGAGGGTACTGCCCAGACGAGAGGCAGGACCAAGCACCTCGCCAGTCCGTTCCCCTCTCAGGCCTGCTGCCCCGACCTTGCTCTGAGCCCAGGCCTGCCTCTGCCCTAGAAAGGCCCCGTCTAAGGGCAGGCCACACCCCACCCCACATGGCCCAGTCTTCCTGCCCTAATGGGACACCGACTCAACCAGAGTCTGGCCAGAGTCTCCCCATCCCTTAGCCCCCCAGGGCCCCGCCAGTTCAGGTTCTATCTTATTCCTCCCAGCCCCCCAATCGCCCTCCTGCCAGATTACCTGATTCCTCAGCCCCAACCCTTGAACCCAGCCCCTGGCACCAATCGGAGCCAGGCTCCGGGCTCCGGCCCCGGGGCAGCCTCCTCCCTAGCGCAGCATCCTGGTCCTTGAAGCCTGCTCACTGCAGCTGCGCTCCTGGACCTCCCAGCCCACCCACGGCCTAAACCCCTAAACCTTCTTCAGAACCACGCCTTGCTGCTGGCCCTGACACCTCGCCCCCGCACCCCAGGCAGCCCGCTCTCCCCACTCCCGTTCTGTCCCAGATACAGCTGGCCCCTAGCCTTCTTCTTGCTCCCCCTACCTGGCGCAGGTTTCGAGTGACCCGGACGTCATGCCAGGCGTTGTCGTTGAACTTGCCATTGACGGGTTCCACAAGGGCCTCAAAGGCTCCCGAGCCCAGGTTGATGACGAGCCAGACGGCCCCAGATTTGAGGGACAGGTTGACATAGTCGGCCGACTTGCCCGTGTGCAGCATCAGCCCGTTGCGCTGCAGGGTGCGGAAGGCCAGCGTGATCTCGTCCGTGCTGCTCTGGATCGGGTTGTGTGACAGGTCATAGCAGAAGAACTCATTGCCTTTGAAGGTCGCCACAAACTCCTCCTTGCCTGGACGCCGCGGTGGGGAAACGGGAGAGGGCTGAGTGGGGCAGGGCACTCCAGACCCTCCCTCTTCCCCTCCAGCCACCCAGGCGCAGGTGCTGGACACTGGGAGCCCCTCAATCCCAACTGCAAGCTTTAGGCTCTCTCCCCTCCCCGTGCTGTCCACCCTCCTCTCTGGACCCTGCCGTCTTTGCTGTCAGAAGTCAGCTTCCCCCACGTCTGTCTCCAAAGCAGGAGGCTGCTAAGTGGCTCTCACACTGACAGCTGACAACTAAGCTGCCACACGGCCAAGCGAAGCAGACGTTCTCACTGTCTCCTCCCCCACTGGCCCTCCATCGGCCACCCCCTTAACAAAAGGATGTGGTAGAGCAACAGGAAACTGCACCGGACATCTTCCCGGAGTGCCCCCTATGGCGGGGCACCAAGGGTCTCCTGAGTGCAGCCCACCTCCCCCTCCCGCCTCTTCTTCAGTGATGGCCATTCTCCGTGCCTGGGGACAGTCTGAGGCCTCACCACATGGGATGGGACTAGTAGGCCTACTTCGTAGCAGTGAGCAGATGAGGAGAATGGGGTGGAGGAGGCAGGGGGAAGACACATGGGAGGGCGATGCAGGTGGCAGGGATGTGCGTCAGGGAGCAGTGGGCCACTGGGCAGGGCTGACACAGGTGGCCACCATGCCAGCTGTCACCGCCCCCCCAGCTTCCTAGTCCAACCTGAGAGGACAGCACAGACAGGTCCTAGGCAGAGAGCCTCCAAGGGTTCCCAGAGGGCAGGTGTGGGACCCTGTGTGCCAGGAGATGGCTGGGGGCAAAAGTGCACGGGCAGGTCCGGCTCTCGTGCGTGTGTGCGTGAGTGTGCGTGCACGAGTAAGCGCCCTGCATGGGGCTCCTTCCACTGGCACGCTTTAAACAGGAGTGAAAACAACTGGGAGGGCCTTAGGGACTTTTAGTGTTCTGTAAGTGGGTGACAATGGCTCCGCGGAAGGAAGGTGGGTCCCAGCCCCACACCTTCACAGGCCGGAGCCCACACAGAGGGAAGAAAACAGGCCATAGAGTCAAGGGAGCACAGAGGACCTGGACTCTGACAGTGACTCATTTCTCCTCCCAGCAGGCGGTGGCACAACGGCTGGGCCCACCCACCTTGCAGGGTGGATGGGGGGCGAACAAGACGCTGGCCAAGGGCCTTCATGGAGTGCAGAGATTCTCAGCACAGGCCCCCAGGCCCAGGAAGAAGCAGGGCACGATGCCGGTGCGGGGGGCGCACGCGGCCTTCAGAGGCCCCTGCCCCCCTGTGGGCCGGGCCCCAGCAGCAGGCGCCACGTGTGGAAGCCGTGGCTCTCCGGGTGCATCTCCTGCAGATGCCTCTCCCCTGCACAACGGCCCTGCTCTCTCCCTCCGGGCAGTCTGCCCACAGACTCAGTCCTCACTGCTTCCGGATGCCAAGGCACCAGCTGCTGCCCCAGAGCCTGGCACCGCACTCGCTGCAGCTGGCCAGGCCTGGTTTCCTGAGGTCACAGGGCAGCGAGGCTGGTGGGGCATGGGCCACATGGGGACAGCCACAAGCCCCACTCTGCCTACCTTGGGGCTCCAGCGGGAAGGGCCAGAAAACAAAGAGGAGGAGTCAAGGAGAAACAAGAAGGGAAAGACTGGCGATGTGGAGGGAGGCCATGTAGAGAAGGAGAAAGATGGACCATGAGGGACAGAAGGGAAATGGAGACAGCGCAGAGCTGTGACGGAGCAAGAGGTGATGCGGGGAAGCAATCTGGATAAAGACGATGGCAAGCTGGGAGGGGACAGGTAAGGGTGATGGGAAGAGGGCCCCCAAGGAAAAGGGGACAGAGACCTCCCAGGAAAGAAAGCCAAGGGTTTCTCGGGGCCTTGCTGTTTCCATAGCAACCAGGCCTGCTACCCAGGCACTGGCAGAGCAGGGGGGGCTCAAGGACCAGAAAAGGGAATGTGTTTGACCTTGAGTTTGCTCTGCATCCTACTCCCTCCCTGAAGCCGGGCCTCCCCTCCCACTCCCTCACCTTCACTGCAGTCAAAGAAAATATTAAAGGGAGAGTCAAACAGAAAGAAAGGAAAGAATAAGGCAACCACGTGAAAAAGTGATTGGAACAGAACAAAAGAGGCCAGTAAAAAGGAGAGAGGCGGGTCTAAGGCTGGACCACGGCTGCCAAGGCAAAGTGGAGAAATGAGGCCATTCCTCGACTCCTCTGGGCTCTGGCTCTGGTCTCCTAGGAGAGAAGGCAGAGCCAGACACTCTGGAGCCAGAGTCTACATGTTCTCCAACGCCCGTCGCCGCCACGGACCCAGGTAGGCCCAGGGATGGAAAGAGGCTTGGAGCAGCCAGAGGGAACCTGAAAGAATTGGGGGAGAGCGACAGAAAATAGATGAGCAAATGCGAACAAGAAAACCCAAGGTGGTGGGAAGGACAGAGATAGTCCCTGAGTGGGGAGGAGGCGGTAGGACCTCTAGGGATTAGTGTGTCAGGTAAGCACGTGGGGGCTGCCCTGCCAACCGCGCTCAGAAGAGCACCAACCAGATCTAAGAGGAGCGAGACCTGAAACAGCAGGGGGCGCTCTCCCCCACCTCACCGCACGGACGACCCCGGAACTACAACTCCCAGCAGCACTTGAACAGTTACCCGCTCCCAATAGCCCCTGGCACTGGAAGGGGGTCATTGCTGATACCTGTTTATCTCCCAGGGTCGGGGAACGTGGAGCCCCACAAGTGTCCGCAGTCAAGCTGAATGTGGCTAGAGACCAGTTGCTGCGGTCCTGGATCTCTAATGGCCATGGGGGGGCAGAGCAGCTGCCTCCTTTCCAGGCCCAGCTCAAAGCCCTCCTCTGGGAAGGTCTCCAGCCCCCGCAGCCCCTCCCTGCGCTGTCTGTTCAGCTCGTTCGGCATTTACTGCCTAGTAACATCTTGTACTGCTCCCTTGAGAGGAAGTGTGATGTGAGAAAGAAGACCTGGGCACTAACGCTGGCTCTTGCACCAGCTTTGTGACCTTGGCCAAGAGGCAACATCTCTAAGCCCCAGCTTCCTCCTCAGGACAAAGGAACTCATCATCGGCCTACCTCACAGGTCGCCGTGGGCATCTAGAAAGAGACCAGACCAGGTGAGGCTTCATAAACTGTAAACCATTCCACAAATAAACGACTCTCACGCTGGGATGTAACTTTCTCTGTGTGTATGTGCTGCCTCTCTCTCTAGATCAATGAATAAATTAACTCCTCTGCACAAAGTCTGCACTTTCCCTATACTTTGCACATACCACACTTTATTGTAGTTCTTTGTTAGAACATCAGTGAGCCCCTTGAGAACAGAGCCCATTCACCCATTTAAAATAAATCTGCTGAGCGCACACCTACATATGTGCCAGGAGCTGTGGAAAGCACCAGGGGTATACGAACGAAAATACCCAATCACTGTCCTCAGGGAGCTCAGTCGAGTTGGGGAGGCAAACAGGTAAAGTGACAGTTACTCGCCGTGTGGCGAGTGATGTAATGGATGTGTAGACAAAGGGAATGCCGAGCAGCTTCTGGGTTTGCCTGAGGAGTTTGGGGGAGACTTCCAGTGTGGTGGCCTGGCTGCTTTTTCGAGAGTCAGCTGAAAGAGATACCAAATGGTTGGGGAAGAGGGCAGGGATGGAAGGAATACAGGCCAACAGAACAGCAAGTACTAAAGGATGGGACTTGATAGCCCCAGGGGCTTGGCACCCACTGGAGCTCCTTGAGGGGTTGCTACACTGCCCTGTAAACTTCTTAGGGAAGAGAGCCTCTTAAGAGAGGCAGCCTCACACAGGTTCGAGCCCTGGTCCGGGAAGATCCCGCATGCCGCGGAGCAACTAAGCCCACGAGTCACAACTACTGAGGCCGCGTGCCACAACTATTGAAGCCCACACGCCTAGAGCCCGTGCTCTGCAACAAGAGAAGCCACCGCAGTGAAAAGCCCGCGCACCACAACGAAGAATAGCCCCCTCTCGCCGCAACTAGAGAAAGCCCACGCACAGCAACGAAGACCCAACGCAGCCAAAAATAAATAAATTTATTTTAAAAAAGAGAGAGAGAGAGAGAGAGGCAGCCTCAGTGTAGAAAAAAAAAAAAAAGGAGCTTGAAACCTACACCCCTGAGACAGGATAAAGGGCCCCGGGCTGGCCTCAGGGGCATTGGCAAGCGTCAGTTTCCTCATCTGTAAACCAAGGGCAATGAGCCCTTCCACAGGGGGCTGTGAAGGGTCATTTAGGTGACGCAAGTGACACATAACTTATTATAAGTGCCACATCTCCCAAGCAGAATCTCCCTGGGCTGACACCTATCGTGCTTGCAGAATTTGATGGTTACATGGGGGGCTGACCCTGCTGCCTAGCCACTCTCCCAGAGAAACAGATACTTTCTAGTCATCCCTGTTCTTTGGCCTGAACAACTGCCACAAAAAGACATCTGTGGGGACTTCCCTGGTGGTCCAGTGGTTAAGACTCAGCACTTCCACCACAGGGGACATGGGTTCAAGCCCTGGTCGGGGAACTAAGATAAGCGCGGCCAAGAAAAAAAAGACATCCATGTTCTAGAAAGAGGTCATCAGGACAACTGGGCTTTGGGAAAGAAATGGAGGTTTGTGGCCTTTTACACCGAGGCAGGTACTGCGGGTGGACCTCAGAGGGGGTTGAAGGGGACATGCCTCTGTTGACTCAGCTGCCCTCCAGAAAGTGAAGTTGGCCTACAGAGGGTGCGGGCTGCGCTCTCTGGGGACCGTGGGGCCACTGACCTTTTGTCGGCTGGTGCACATCGCTGGCTCCTCCTCTCCCGGCCCCCCCCTCGGAGAACAGTAAGGACCCTACTGGAGAAGCAGAATTGGGGAGTCAGGCACAGGGGGGCTATCCAGGCAGTCCCACCCCAGCCTTGAGGCGATGGAGGGCCCTGTCCAGGGCAGAGGGCCGGCTTGGAGGTACAGGGTCGGGGCGGGGTGCTGCTCTGGGAACTCACTCGCTTCAGGGCCTCTGGGATAGGAGCCAGTTGACAAACCGGGAACCATCAGCCCCACAAACCCCGTCAGACTCACGACCACTGACCTCCCCCTTCTTGCCCAGGGGCGGGGGGTGAGCGGAGGAGCAGAGGCCTCGCTGCTGGTGCAGGAGCCCCTTCTGCCCAACAATGTGCAAACAGGCCAGACCTCTGGCCCTGGGGGCCCCGACCTCCAGGCCAGATTCTCCCCCTCTCTCGGCCGCGCTCTGCTGGGCCAGGTTCCTCTTCTTCGACTAGTCCAACAGCCTGACAGAGCACCCCTCTTCCAAAACCGCCCCGTTCCCGCACCAAAGCCCTCTTCTCCTGTTTGCCCATCCTCGAGGCAGGCTGGTTCTCCCTCTACACCTGTTCCTTTACAGCAGTGAGTGCTCTCAACGTTGCCTTCATCCACTTCTTGGCCAGTTAGGCCGCGGGGATTCCCAGGGGCAGGGCCACGCGCTCTGTTTGCTCCTTGTTCCTCCACTGTGCCCTCAGCAGGGCTGCGCACACCAGGAGGTCCTGCCTGGCTAAGCTCACAGTGGATGTGGGAAGGCCTTTCTCGGGGAGGACTTCCCGCTCGCCACCACCCAGCAGCCCCAGCCCAGGCCTCCAGAGTCCCGCAGGCACGCGTCACCACGTCTGGCCTCCAGGCTGCCTTAAGTTCTCCACCCAGCCCTGGCCAGCGGCTCCCAGGCACCACACTTGCTGCCAGACCCCACGAGATGGTTCTTAAGGGGAACCCAAGAATGGAGTTTAAAAGTCCTGGGGGCTTCCCTGGTGGCACAGTGGTTTAGAGTCCGCCTGCCGATGCAGGGGACACGGGTTCATGCCCCGGTCTGGGAGGATCCCACGTGCCGTGAAGCGGCTGGGCCCGTGAGCCATGGCCGCTGAGCCTGCGCGTCCGGAGCCTGTGCTCCGCAACGGGAGAGGCCACAACAGTAAGAGGCCCGCGTACCGCAAAAAAAAAAAAAAAAAAAAAGTCCGTGTTTGGGCCCTTATTCCAACCCCAATCCTCAGAACTGAAGCTAGAATAACACCTGGGCTGTGGCCTTTCGGGAGGTGGAGGGGTGGCTTTAGGGATCCTTCAGGGCTTCATCTAGGACAAAGGTGAGCCACAGCCAGCAAACCCAGAACCAGGCACTGAGATGCAAGAAGGATGTGAGTAAACCCACCAGGCCCTGACTCCCCACTCGGAACTTCCTCTTTCCCCACATTTCTTACCATAATTTCACATCCCTGCAAGAATCCCAGGCCTCTACCTCCCCAGACCTAAATCCATCCCAAATTCCCGATCTGAGTCTCTCCCCACAGCCCAGCCTTCATCCTGTAGGCTTCTCCTGCCTACAGGCTAAGGACACCACCCTGTCCCTATGGAAGATGAGCCCCAACAGAGGACCACCAGGGCAGGGAAGCAGTGCCTGAGGATCTGGGAGGGAGTCAGCAACAGGGAGGTCAGAGCTGGGGGATCAAGTCAGGACTCCTGGGGTCTGTCTCCAGGTTTGCCGAACACCAGGGCTTTTAAAGATGGTAAAGACTCGGTCAAAGGGAGGCTAAAAATAGATGAGCAGTCCCAACGGAACCACCAATTAAACGCTGCGTAATCACTAGCAAGTCACTTCATCTCTCTGGACCTAAATGTCCTCATCTGTCAAATAGGGTCAGGAAACATCCAAAAGACACAAGGGTGAGGGTGTACGGGGGTGGGGGGGACAGCTGTGGAAAGGGGGAATCCCACAGCGGCAGGGTGAGGGGAATGAGGCTGCCTAAAATCCACTTCCTCCAGCCCATGCTTTTCTCTTTTTATTTGGGTTCACAGAAAAGAAAGAATGAGCAGAATGAGCAGAAGGAAATAAAACACCACCATGAGAAAGAAAAAAAAAAAAAGCAAGATACACTATCAGGAAAACGCAAAAAGGTGACTGGAGACAACGGCAGGAGTTCAAACATCTCTTGATGTCAGAAACCAAGGTGGGATGAGGGTGGATGGCGTGTGTCAGGGGAGGTGGGAGAGGGGAGAGCACACACGGGGACCAGCCCCCACCCACCCCAGCGCCCAAATAAATAAAGACAAGGCAGAGGAAGGGGGTAGGAAGGCAGGAAGGAGGCGGGACAAGTGGAGGAGGGGGAAGGGGGGCAAGGGGGGGTGGACAGAAAATCCAGGTGCAGGTTGGGGGCCATCCAATCCAATCCAAACCAAGCCAGAACTTCAAACCATACCTTCGCTGTTTAACGTCAGGTGAGCCGGACCTTGGAAAGGGAAGGAGAGAAAGAAAGAAAGGAGACAATAAAAGAAGAAAAAAGAAAGAAAAGGGGAAAGAAACAAAGAAAACACAAGTCATCAAAATCAGCCAGAGAGAGGGGAGAAAAAAGCTTTTGCTGCCACAATTTAAAAACCCTTTTTAACTTGTGACAGACATCGGGGGAAAGCCCCCAGCCCAGAGCTGAGGAAAGGGGCCCGATGCCGAAACAGAGGGTGGAGGGCACGAGAAGCAGGGCGAGAGAGAGAGAGAGAGAGAGAGAGAGAAGGGGGGCGCCGGAGAGGGTGAGGCGGGTACAGGCAGAGCCAGAGGAAGGGCTGGGGCAGGGAGGCACTGCAGGGGGAGAGGAGACTTTGGTTTCTTTTTTTTTCTTCTTGCCGGAAAAAAAAAAAGGAAAAGGAGGAGAAGCATGAGGCTGGGAGGGCTGCTTTTTCCTTTTTCTTTTTTTCTTTTTTTTTTCTTCCGGGAGGCGGAGAGAAAAAAAAAAACGGTCAACGAGAAAAACGATTCAGATGGAGGAGAAAATAAAACACGACACAAAAATCAAAGCCACCTGGAGAGAGAGAGAGTGTCCTGTTAGCGCGGGATTGAGCAGACAAGAGGGATATCCAACCCCCCCCACACCCCATCCCGTTACCCCACGAGCCTGGCAGAGACCGGGGAGACGGGGATATGAAGAGCCTGGGCCTAGAGGGAATCTCCCACCAAAGGGGGCTGTGGAAAGGCATCTGTCCAGGTCCACCCCTCCCAACAGCCTCCGAATGGGTAACAGGCACCCTGCCCTCCCGGATTCTACGAGGAAACTGGGATTCAGGAGGACAAAGTTAGAGAGACAGCAGGTTGGAGGAAACAGAATCTAGGGAAACACTGGAGCAAGGATGGGGGCCTGGATCCTTCCATAGGGAGGACTGGGGGTCCAGGCCAGCACTCTTGGACAGCAAAGACCAAAGAGGGCAGCCAAGACCCATGGGCGGGAGCCCCAGCTCTCTGAGAGGTCGACACACCTCATTCGAAACTATTCTACGGACCCCCTTTCTCTGGACAGGCCCTCTCTGAGGTGACCCAAAAGCTGAATTTTGAAAAGGGAAAACAGAAGCCCGACAGCCAAGACTGAGAGCAAGATTGTCTGGGATTTTTTTTCAGGGGTGCCTTGGTCCCTTGAGAGAGCCTGGTCAGCCCTGATTTGGGGCCCCCCTCAGCCTTAGGGGGAGAGACTTTGGCCCACTGGACCAGTACCCCAGTCCCCAGAAGGCATCAGCCAAGGAACACTCTCCCCCAGAGAGGCTGGCAGCACCATGCCCCACAGCTGAGCTGAGACCCCAGGGCTCCCTGAGATGACCAGCCCCACCGAACCTCAGCCCTCCCTCCCCCATCCCTGCACCCGTGGTGTCTGGCCAAGAGGATGGGGAAGGAACAGCCCTGCAGCACCACCTCACCCTTGGAAACCATCCCCGCTGCTGAGGCCGTGAGAGGTGGGCCCTGGGGGTAGAAAGCCGGGACCAGGATGCAAGATAGGGAAAAGCGCTCCAGGTGTCTCTGGGGCAAGGCTGAGGGCCAGGATGCCTGGGTTCCCGAAAGAAAGGCAGCAAAAAGGCCAGAAGGGCATGGCCGGGGGCCAAGGGCCTGGATCCTGTGGAAGATTTGGGTAGATGGTTCATGTTGCCCCCTTCTTGTCTCAGGCAGCACTGGTTTCTCCCCAGTGCTGGGTCTGAGGCCAGTCGGGGGAGGGGGCCACAGCTAAGGGCTGCCTCAGGACAAAACAGCTCTTGGGAAGGCACAGATTTTATCCACAAAACCCGAGGGAACCCAAGCATTTGGACCAAGTCTTATTCCTTGCTCCAAACGCCCCCCACCCTCTCCCCCAAAACTACCAGCATCTTCCAAACCCCCTAAATCCAGGACCCAGACCCAGAGCCCTAACCCCTCATCCAACTCTTCCAGGCCCAGGAGCCGAGGGACCTGTGAACCTGCCTCCTGTCCCCGCTGCCGCCTGTACCACTGCTGTGGAGGAGTGGCATCTCTGCCTCGCAGACCCTTCCACTGCCCAGCTCCCAGCCAGCCTCATTAGCATACGGCACTCTCCCTCTGTCGCCACGGCAACCAGCTGCTCAGCTCCCTCAGGAGTGACAACACCAGCCATCTTGAGGAAGGGGAGGCCGGTTCCCTGCCCCGTCTACCCGAGGCTCAGCCCAGCCTGGCCCGGGGGTGCTCTCCCTAAAGCTTGCCTCACCCCCTGGCCTGAAATCTCTGCTCTCCCCATGCCCCGGCCCCCCTCCTTACACCCCTCCCCACCTCCACCTGTGGCATCAGTCCCTCCTCCAGCCACTGGAGAAGAGGCTGGTAGTGATGGATGGCATTACCAAGGGTCCTCTCCTAGGGCACTTTATCTGGCTGCTTCTGGGTCTTCTCTCCCCACTACAAAAGGCTAGGGGGAAGGGGGTGGGGCTACCAGGATCCCCAAAAGGAGATGCTCGGCAGGGGCCTGTGGAGCAGGATGGCTGGGTCCCTGGGAGAAAGCTAGGCCTGAGGCACAGCGTCGAAGGACCAGACAAGAGGGTGAAGGCACGGAGGACTCAGAGACCTGAAGAGGGACCTGCAGAGTCCAGAGCGTAATGCCACCAAGGAGTCCCCCAGCCCACCCCCCGTGAAGCCACCACCTACCAGACCCACCTCCCCACTCTCAGTCTCACACAGTAGAGGGAGGGGCAGAAAGGGGAGAAATGGGGAGGCGGAAAAGGCCAGCCCCCTTACTCTCCTGACAAAACCCCAGGGAGGACCAACATCGAAAGAAGGAAGAGGGTTATAGGGGACAAGACTGTGAGACACACAAGCAGCCATGACACAGAGACACACAGATGCATCACATCCCTGGGTGTGTATACACACACACACACACACACACACACACACACAGCCTCAGACACACAGCCCTGCACAGCCACTGACCTGCAAGCACATGAAGGGCCACATCCAGACCAGCAGGCCACCATGGCGCCCCCAAGAGATGGCTAAGTGGTCTCATTCCCCACTTGTCCCCAAAGCCCAGCTTCCCATCTTGTCCCTCTGTTCTACGATTCTACTTGTTTGGAGAAGACCTGTGTCCTTGTTCCTCCCCACAGCAGCCCTCCGGTTTCTTCTCCTGGGCTGGCCTTTTCCCCCTCCCCATTTCTCCCCTTTCTGCCCCGCCCTCCACTGTGTCCTTCCTCTTCCCGCCTCTACTTACCCCCTCTCCTTCCTCTTGTCTGTCTGCCCCCTGTTCCCTCCCCCCGAGCCCCTTTCCTCCACCCTTTTCCCCTCTCTTTCTCCTCCATCTCTCCCTTTGTTCCGGAGGAGACATGACATCAAGAGCAAGTAAAAGTCACATCAGCACTAAATCTTATCTCCAGCCCTCAGAAGGCTGCGTCCACACAGACACGCAGACTCTCACACACGCACAGAGGTAAACACTGACGCACGGAGAGGCAGACACAGACAGGACAGATGCAGACACAGATGCAGACGCTCCTACAGAGGCACACAGAGATGTGGGCCATGCCACAGAAGACACGGTGCTGGAGGGGCACACACCTCCACACACACTCAGACACATGTACACAGGCATACGTGTACAGACGTGCACAAAGACACCCAGACACAACAGAGCAGCAGAGCTGCGTGAACAGTGTGCATGCAGATTCACACACACACACACACACACACACACACACACACACACACGGGTGCCTGCCCAGAGGGATCGGGAGACCTGAGGACACCCAAGGAGAAGGGACATTAGAGAGAGAGACAAGCCAAACCATGGACACCCCCAGGGAAAGTGGATTCCAGCCCCTTCTTTCCTTCTCCGGACTCCTGCATCCAGGGCAGGGCCAGGCCCGGGGAGCTCCCAGCCTGGGGCTGAGCACATGCTTCCCACACCCGCTATTCCAAGAAGAAAGTGTGGGGCAGGTTTGGTGACTGGGGTCCTATCTCCCTCCCAGCCCACTGCGTGCCCGCCCTGTGCGGGCCACATGAGCTCCCCTGCAGCCCAGCTGTCAAGCCTGGACCATTCAGCCCCGTCTTCCCTCCCTGACGTGGTCCACCTCGAAGAAGGAAAAGAAACAGGGAAAAGCACGGTGAGAGAAGGTTCAGACAGGAACACAGAGAGAGCCTGGGGAAGGACGGAAACAAAGAGAGAGGTCCAGGGACAGAACCCTGGAGAAAAGGAGAGGCAAAGACAAAAACCAGAAAGAGAGAGAAGGCAAATGAAGCACAAGACAGGGAAAGAATGGACAGAGAGACCCCGAAGTGAGGCACGTTCCCCGCCCTTCCCCGGGCCTGGGCTGAAGGAAGAAGCAGACGACCCCTACCTACCTAGGCCAGCCCGTGGGACAGGGGACAGGGGACTACAAGTGTGTCAAAGAGGAGAAGCTGCCACCCAGCCCACATCCCCTGACCCAGGGACCCGACCCCCCCCGCCTCTGCCTGCACTCTTCAGACCCCGGAGCGGATTCCACCCAAGCACCAACCCCGACCACACCCCATCCCTTGGCAGCATGGCCTTTCTAAGCTTCCTCAGCTGGGCTGGGCAAAAACACATCTCCTCGATCATTTCTGGACACTTCTGAAGGCTCCAGCCCCATCCCTCCAGCTCCACCCCCAGTCTGGTCTCCTCCCAGGAAAGAAGAAAGGCCAGTGGGCAGATGTGCTGAAGACAGGCAATGCAGGGACGGCCTCTACCAGGCAGTTCTCCCCAGCAAACCAGAAAGAGGGACCAGGTGAGAGGTGGGCCAAGGCAGCCAAGAGGACATCCAGACATCCTTCCCCGGGGGCCCCACACATGGGCGGGGGAGGGAACCACCAGGCCCCCCTGGCAATTGATCTGCCACCCCAGCGACCGAGAGGTACCACTCACCTTCCATGGGATGCTCCTCTACAGGCCGGCAAGGTTCAGGAAGCGGAATGCAGAAAGAGAGAAACAAAGGAGGACAGTTAGCGAGGGTACCAAGGACAGGGCTCCGGGGGGAGTGATGGAAGGTGGGCCCAAGGTCCCCTAGCACCCCCAGGCCCGGACCCAAGTCACCCAACCAGGAAGGCCCTGCGGGGATGAGACAGAGACCAAGCTGTTCCCTGAGTCAGAGCCTCACACACAGGGTCACACAGTCCAAGGGGACATGAGCCTCGAGTTACACTTCAGGAAACTGAGGCCCAGGACAGGGAGGTAACCGCTCAAGGTCACATGGGAAATCAGAGGCAGAGCCAGGAGCAGCAGTCAGGCGCCCAGACTCCCCCAGCACGCTCCCCCCACCCCCGCACTCCATCGCATCTCAGAGACAGATGGGGACACGCTCACGCCGGGCTCACCCTCAGTGACACACTGACACACATAGGCACTTAATGATGCAGAGACATGCATAATCTCTCACACGACTCACACCTGAAGCCTTGCACACTCGGGCCCAAGCACTCCCCACCGCCACGCTGTCGGGGGAGAAAAGTCAGCGTACTCAGAAAACACAGCTTCTGCCTCAGAGTGCCGTGTGACTCCCATCCCAGTCGCCCAGTCTCTCTGAGCCCCCATTACTTCCTCTGCAAAAATGAGACGGGTGGACTAGAGCTCCTCTAAGGACCCTTCTGGCTCTGGTTCTGTGATTCTGGGATAAATGCCTTCTCAACAGCTGGGTGTGGCAAAGGGTCCCCAGGCCAGACGGGCCACTTCAGGGGGCCAGACTGGGCCCATCCCTCTGTCGTGCCACAGCCTTTGGGCAGTCAGCCCTCACCTCTCAGGGGCCTGCCTGGGCCTGTCCCTGGGGCTCACCAAAGAGATCAAGAAAGAAGGAAGGAAGGTAGGAGAGAGGGTTCCTTCAACTAAGCTCAAGCAGGCTGGGCTCCGGCCTGCTCTATAAGAGGGCCAAGAAGGCCCCTCTGCAAACATTTCTGACCTGCCCACCTACGGGGAGCCTTTAGAGGAGGCAACAGGGGGAAAAGGAACAGCACAACCTACAAACAAACAGACCCATTGGGCAAACACACACGCACGCAAGCACACGTATGTGGACCCAGGATACACACGTGTACACACAAACAGCTCTTCAGGACACACTCATGCCCGTGTGCACACACCATCTCCTACCTCCAGCCTCACTTTGTGTTCTCTTCTCATCCGCTCTTAGGGGGTTAGCTAAACTCCAGAAACACACACTGTCATTTGTCACACCTTATAGCACGCCCACAATACACACACAGAGGCTGAATGCAGAATCAATACGCACGCTGTGACCTAATACGTAATATGAGACGCACACACTACACGACCCCACACTCCCTCCAGGGGCTGGAGACACACCCCCCAGGGGGAACACAGCCCCCTTTTGCTATCTATCCATCTATCGGTCTCCTGTTTTCTAAACCTACACACACAAGCCTTTACATATCCACGTGTGTTACAAACACACTTCTATACAACACAGAGCTTCTTTTACCTGACAGCTGCATCCCCCAAAAGCCATGTATACAAGGATTTCCTTAAATAAACTGAATCACGTGACATTTATGGTGGGGAGGGGAGCTGGCTAGGAAGGGACCCTCAGGAAAACCCTTGGGCTCCCGAGAGCAGCCCTGTGTCCGGATCTCTTTGTCGCAGTGTGCTGGGGCCCTGGTCGGTCAGCACACTCATCTCTCCAGCTCCTGCACAAACAAGGAGGCACATCACCCGACATGGCGCGGATTTCAAACCCTATTCCCACCTGCCACAAATGTGGGTCGTGCTATGCTCAGGAAGGTCAGACGACCAAGTACAGCCTGCTGCCTGCGTGAGTCTCCCCTCTCCTGGCTTCGCAGAGGGGCCCCTGGGGACTCACTGGCCTCTCTTTTTCGGCTGCCTTTCGCTTTCTGCTGATTCATCTGTGCCCCTCACCTGCCATCACGGGCCCCTCCAGGCTCAGCCCCGGGCCCTCCACACTCCTCTCTCTTCTCCCGCACTCCTCCATGAGAGTGCACTTTCGTGGCTAAGGGACCCCCAAACCTGTATTTTCATCCCCGGCCTCTTCCCTGGGGGCCAGTCCTGCATCCCCAGCCGTGCGCTCTGCAATCACTCAGCTCCTGACACCCAGTCCACCACTAAAGCCGCATTTGACATCTCCACCCGCTGCAACAAAACTCCCGTTTCCCTGCCTTCAGCAAAGGCACTGCTTTCAACCAGTGCTTCTTGAACACCCAGCATGTGCCCCACACTCTGTCAGGCTCCAGAGAGGCCAAGAGTTAGCCACTTGCCAGACACCGTACAGACCCTCAATGTGCGTTGTCCGCATCAGCTCCCCAGCAGCCCTCACAAGCTTGGTGTGTTACCTACCTCCTTTGCAAAGAAAAGGACACTTGCCCAGGAGCGCAAAATCACCTCTGCCTTTGTCCACTGTGCTCCTAGGTTATCAGAGCCCCCACGCTCACCCCTGACCCCCGGTTTCCTTCATTAGCCTCCTGCTGTTTGGTCCCCCGGCCCATGCCCAGCCTCGCTCTTGGGCACATGTACCAGATACACCTGACAAGTACTGCCATGATCAACACACATGCACATGCACACACACGGTCAGAACTTTTCAGTAGCTTGGGTACAAACCTCTCTTCTGTGCTCCTGATCTGCCTTCAGAGAAGCTTGACCTGAGCGTCTCACGGGCTGAATGTCCTCATGTGCAAGATGGACCTCAAAACCCTCGCCCCTGTAAGCCCGTTCCTCCTGCCTGCACTCCCGGATCAGGTCAGACACCCAGAAATCAGCCTTGCTCTTTTTTTTTCACACCAATCACCAGGTCCTATCAGTTCCAACTTGTAAAACTCTAAAAGCTCGACTCGACTCCTAGAAACACTTTTCATCCCTCCATCACCATCAGCAAAGCCCCAAGGCCAGACCCTCATCAGGTCCTCTCCTCGGAACATTAATAAGCCTCTTAAAGGATCTCCCCCTACAGCCAGTCTTCTTATCCTGCAAGTCACAGTCCAAGCACCACCAAAGTGGTCCAACTGAGTCACAATCCTGCTTAGAACTCTTCAAGGCTTCCCAGGGCCTACAGGATCAAGTCCAATCTTCTCAGGAAAGTCCCTTTGGGTTTGACCATGCCTCCCTCCAACCTCCTTTCCTGCGACAGTCCGGGCTTCAGTCACACCCAATTTCTCCCCCTTTCCCTAATACGCCGCGTCTCTGCACATACTATTCCCTCGGCTTGAAACACCCTTCTCCATCCTCATTCCTCTCACCCTCAGCTGCCTGAGAAAGTGGACTCCTGCTTTCAGACCAAGTCAGTATACACTGGTCTGTGTTCTGAACTGACCTCCTAGCCATCCTTCTTTTGTGCCAGTTCTCGATATGTAGCTCGGGTTGTTATTTCACTTATCGCATCTCTATTGCGATTGTGTTTCCACGTCTGCTTCCTGGCTGGACTGTGAGATCTCCAAGAGGAAGGACAACGTCTCATTCATCTCTCTATATCCAGCTGCTTACACAGTTCCTGGCTCAGAAAAAGGCATGCCTGTGTTTGTTGAATGAATAAAAAATAAGAAGTGAACACTTCTCACTTACCCAGCACTTCAAATGTGCCTGGCTCTTTCCGTGCCTCGTTTCCGTGCTACCTCATCAACAGATACTACTATTACTCCCTTGTAAAGACGGGGAAATCAAGGCTCAGAAAGTGGAAGAAACTTACCCAAGGTCACACTGGTGGTGACGGACAGAGTCAAAATCTGAACCAAATCTGTCTGGCTTTAAAAGTTTCAATGGGCTGCATTCTTTTTTTTTTTTTTTTGCGGTACGCAGGCCTCTCACTGTTGCGGCCTCTCCCGTTGCGGAGCACAGGCTCCGGACACGCAGGCTCAGCGGCCATGGCTCACGGGCCCAGCCGCTCCGCGGCATGTGGGATCTTCCCGGACCGGGGCACGAACCCGTGTCCCCTGCATCGGCAGGCGGACTCTCAACCACTGCGCCACCAGGGAAGCCCTCGATGGGCTGCATTCTTGGCCTGAAGTTCAGGACTTCTAGAAGCTGGCTTTAATCTACAGTTCTGATTTTATTTCCCATAAAGCACAACCACCTTGGTCTGATACACTCGACTCACACCCTCTGGACTCCTCATTTAGACCATTTTCCTGGCGGGGAAACCCTGGTCTTTCCTTTACCTCCACAAATCTCACTCAGTCATCCTTCAAGATCTATAGCCGAGTCCCACCTCCTCCTTGAAGCCTTCTCTGACCACAAGGGTTAATAATAATAGTAGCATTTATTGATCACTTAGAATAGTGCCTGGCACATTGTAAAGGATTCCCATGTATTAACTCATTTAGTCCTACAACAACACATGACCTCCATTTTACAGAGTAGGACATTGAAGAACAATGCAATTCAGCAAACTGTCCAAGTTCACACAGCTAGCAAGTAGCAAAGCCGGGATTAAACCCGTCAGCCCATGCTCTTAACCCTTCTGCCACAGGAGGCTTTCCTTGGGAGCATCTATCTCATCTCTGGGATCTACAGCAGTCGCTCTCTGCACAGCTCTCTCTCGAGCTGTCCATCCCATTCTGCCTAGAGCCGTTTCCAACAGCAGCAACTGTCAGGACCACAGGTATGAGATGTTAGAGCTGACAGAGTGAGTCCACATATGTGACTTGATTTACTCAACTTTCATACACACAGGTCTTGAGTGCCTCCCCCGAGGGCATAAATGGCATTGTCTTGGCCATCATGAACAGGGGATTCCAGCAGATTCATTATCAAGGACAGGGATGAAGACCAGAACCAAAGAAACAGTTCTGAGCAGCCAAAACTGACATGATAACAGTTATGCATTAAAAAACTGTTATTTTGGGGGCTTCCCTGGTGGCACAGTGGTTGAGAGTCCGCCTGCCGATGCAGGGGACACGGGTTCGTGCCCCGGTCCGGGAAGATCCCACATGCCGCGGAGCGGCTGGGCCCGTGAGCCATGGCCGCTGGGCCTGCGCGTCCGGAGCCTGTGCTCCGCAACGGGAGAGGCCACAACAGTGAGAGGCCCACGTACTGCAAAAAAAAAAAAAAAAAAAAAACACTTATTTTCTCATAGGAGAGCCTCTCAGACCCAATCCAGAATCCACTCCCTCTTAGCAACATACAATTCTAACATGCTGGGAATGCTGATTTCCCAAGTTCACAAATAGAGAGAGAGAGAGAGAGGGATATGGATTGTTACCTGACAACTCCTCCTCAGGGCAGAGGTGGAAAAACTAGAAAAAGCTAACATAAGAACTCAAAAGTCAGGCATCATTTCAGCCAGGGACAAACCTCAACAAAGGAACCACTGTGTGACAGTCCGGTGCAATACCTGAGGGGAATAGCGACATCCTGAGTCACCCAGAAAAGGTTAAATCACATTCCAAATATGCTTAGGGAGGCAGAGAGGTGTGCAACATAGTTTTAAAAGATTTCCATCTGAAATGTTGTAAATGCTAGTGAGCTGTGTATTTTAATGGGATAATGCCCCCACTTTCCAGGGTGAGTTCCTCCCCACGGGCTCCGGAAGCCTGTGAGTTTCCTGATCGATTTCCACTGCCCTCTCTCACTGCTGGGAGGACAAATACAGGAACACCCTCATCACACAGTGGCTGAAAGGAGAAGCTGTGGCCCAAGGAATCTGGGGTGGTTGCTGGTTTCTAATGAAACGCTGTCCCTAGGCACCTCCAGTAAGCCAAATGCAGGTCATCCACGGACACAGCTGACTGACTGACTCTCCTTTTCGGAGGCAGCATGGAGAAGGTGGGGGGCCCCGGAGTCAGCTCGGTTCAGATCCCAGCTCTTACATCTCACGGGGTGGTCATGCCTTCAAGGCACCCAGCAAATGCCCACTAGCTGTGAGGCCCCGCTCTCTCCTCCCTTGACTGTGTATCCGATTTACTTTTTGTTCTAACTGCTCCTTCCCTGAGTCTGCAGCCACTCCTCTCCCTCCTCCTCCCAAATGAGCCCCCCTGAAGTCTCTTCACCTTCTCCTTGGCCACTTCATCTGACCCCAAAGCTTCAAATACTCTCTCTCCACACACGTGGCTCCCAGGTCTCTACCTGCAGCCCCATCTTCAACTCAAAGCTCTGGTCTCACACTTCCAACTGTCTGGATTCCTCTGTCCAGGAACACCAAGACAGGTGCATGACCTGTGGCTCAAACCTGCCCCCCCCCCAACTTCTCCCTCCCCGCAACTCCCACCGCCATCCTTCCGAGCAAGCAAACCTGAAACCTCATCACCTCTGCCCCTCCACGTGCGAAAGGCAGAGTCCTACAGCTTCAGTCTCAGCAACAGCTCTCAGCCACTGTCGCTGCTACCGCTACCACTGCCGCCGCCACCATTCCTTGCCAGTCCCCAAGACAGCCGAGGGCCAGGGCCCCAATATCCCTTTCCTGAACCATCTCCCACTGATCCTCCACCGCATGACTCTGCCCTCCATATTCCATTCTACCCTTCACTCCCAGCTTCCAAAACACAGTGCTTCTTACTCACGTGCCTGCTCAAAATTCTTTTGCGGCTCCATTTACCAATACTCTATACACAGCATCCAATAAATGTTAGGTGAATGATTTAAGTCAAAATTCCAAGACCTGAGGAATTCTCTGGTGGTCCACTGGTTATAACTCAGTGCTTTCACTGCCAGGGGCCCAGGTTCGATCCCCAGTTGAGGAACTAAGATCCCACGAGCCTCACGGCACGCCCCCAAAAAAAGAAAAACTCCAAGACCTGGCCTCATCCTGCTTCTCCTGCTATAGATTCCACTGTTTTCCCTGTACTCCTTGGTGCCCCTCTAAGGACATGATGTACACTTCCCCCTTCCACGCCTTTGTCCTCACTAGTTCCATTGCGTAGTGTAACCTCCCCACGCCAAGTTTACTGATCAACATTCAAGGCCAGTCTTAAATAGTATGCCTTTTGTTATTAACCCCCGACTTGTAAATTCACCCCGTCTTCAAAACCCCAAGAGCACTCTGCTTATAATGACAACTACCATTTACACCACTAATTATGTACCAGACACTCATTTCATTCCCAAAACAAACCTGTGAGATAAGCATGCTTATCCCCATTTTACAGGTCAGGAAAAATTAGTCTGAAGGTTAGTACTCATCTGACTCACAGGCTGAGTGAGTAGAGAAATCAGATTTAAACTCAGATCTGAGCCTCAGAAGACTATGCTTTAATCACTAAGCGACACTGCCTCACTGCATCTCTTTGCATCTCACTGCATATGCCATGCTGTTCTTTTGTTATTATTTATTGAGCACCTTCTATGTGCTGGGAACTATTCTAAGCACTTTATATGAATTAGCCAATTTAATTTCCAAAACAACTCTGTAACGTAGGTACTATTACTGTCCCCATTTTACAGATAAGGAAACCAGGGCAGAGAGGGCTTAAGTCCAAGGTCACTGCCCAGACAGCCAGACTACAGCATCTGTGCTCTTAACCACACCCTGGACTGCTTTTTTATCTGCTTCCCCAATTAATCAGGCAACTCCCTGAGCAGTGTCTTCTTCATGTCTGACTCACCTTCAGCCCCCAACACAAGGCTTATCACCAAGGAGGACTTGACAACAATCTGTTGAATTAAATTGCCAACAAACCTACAAAATATGAGACCCATGCGTCTATCTCCCTGCCAACACACGCATTACCACTGATTTCATTTCTCCCCCAAGCGAGGTACGCACCTGACATTCCATCGTATACATCTACATCCCCACTCCACTCGAGGTATTCCACACACACCTGTACACTCTTCTTCCTTGATCACTTTTCAGCCCTTTCTCCCCACACATGAGTGACATGAGGCGGAGTTCACATGTAAACCAATGCAAAATCCCAGTCTACTTGATCCCCACTTTGGCAGACAATCAGCAGCAGTACACACACTCAGTGACTCATACTTAGCTCTGTCTTCAGTCACCTGTGGCCAGAGCCCCAGAGAAAAGAAACAGATTTCCTAGCACGGAGGTTCTCAGTCAGCGGGTAGGCCCAGACCCAGGAAGGCATTGGCAGGGCAGGGTCGGGGGTCGGGGGGCGTGGTCCAAAGGATCCACAAATCCATATGCACGCCAAATATCTGAAGGCAGATTGGCATGTCTTGCATATAAAGCTAGAACTATTTTTCCTAATGTATATTTGATTAACCACAATGGCAAATATAACATCAAAGCCATCTAAAAGCTTTCCTGAATTCATAGTAGCCTTGAGTCATGTTTTCACAATAAACAGATATAAAAATAACTACTATTTGGAAGGGGTACTGTGAATTACTGACTTTCAAAAATGTCCCCAATCTCAGGGCTTCCCTGGTGGCGCAGTGGTTGGGAGTCCGCCTGCCGATGCAGGGGACACGGGTTTGTGCCCCGGTCCGGGAAGATCCCACATGCCGCGAGCGGCGGGGCCCGTGAGCCATGACCACTGAGCCTGCGCGTCCGGAGCCTGTGCTCCGCAACGGGAGAGACCACAGCAGTGAGAGGCCCGCGTACCACAAAAAAAAAAAAAAAAAAAAAAAAAAAAATTCTTCCAACCCTAACCCCAACACCCAAGGGTGGAAGCTCATTCCTGTCCTCCCTGGCTGGATGGGAATGTACTAGACGAAGTGTAATGAGCACAGGATATTACAAAAGCTGCCCAGGAAATAAGGAACAAATATAAGGGGAGGGAATGAGGTCATGGGTGGGGAGGAGAATCAGTAGAGTTGTCACTGTGCCTGTCATCGCCAGATGTAATCAGTGTTTATCAGTGTTTATAACCACCATGGCCACCTACAACATATATCTGAAAATACACACATACATCGTTTCCTATACACATACAGCCTTACCCCAAGCCTTTATTCTATCAAATACTTGTTAATATCTCTTCAGTCATTCCACAGATCTTTATCAAACACCCACAAAGTGCCAGGTACTACATTAGGTGCAGGGAACTCAGATATGAATATCCCTCCCTTTTTATCATAGACAAAGCACAACTCCTTCCACAGATGTCACACACACACACACACACACACACACAGTGGGTCAGATACGCAACTGCCTCTCACAGCTCCAACACAGCTGCCACAAACATTCAACTGATACACATCGAGCACATATACACATGATACAACCATCCCTGTCACGCACAGGGACCCAAACACATCTCAGACACAAAACCACACAATGTGCGCCCAGGAGCACACATCTTGTATGGCTTACTGGGAGCCTCTGGCCGATGAATCCTTTCAGGGAATTAATACAAAGGCTCTGGTAGACCAGGGGGGCTCTGGTTGACCCGGGGGCCTCTGGCTGCATTTTTCATACACCCAGGCCAATTCTGCCACAGTGAGACCATGGACCAGTAGCCTCTCTGTAGCTCAAATTTCCCTTCCATCAAGTTAGGAGGGTGGTTCATCCTGTTTTCTTAGGAAGGCTTGGAGGGGAGGGGTCATAGGGACCAGAGAATCAAGTTAAAGGTCATGAAAGATTCCTCATAAAGTCCGGGTGTCTTACTGAGGTCTCACATGAAAATGCACGCACGTGGATACCTACACAAGCACCCGCACCCTTACACTTGTGTACTACTCACTCTACTAGGCACAGGACTTCTATTTGCAAACACTACTTTTCAAACAGACCATTCACACGTAACATACACACTGCCAGACTCACGCACCACTGTGTGCAAGCAAACACGCACAGACACACAATTTCACAGTTTAGGGAGCACCTGCACTCCTTGGAGAAAAGGTGAGAAGGTGTCAGATTAACTTAATACACATAGTTCCTGAAGATACATCACCGAACCCTGTACAAACAACTCCCAAGAGCCATCCAAAACCTTCATTATATATTTCTCTACCACAACTGCAGATACATAATCAAAACACAGACTTCCCAAGCCCAGAGCCACACCTGCAGATGTGGCCCCTCCCATGGCTGTAGGCAGGTCCCAGCCAGTAGGACACCATCCCCAAAGCAGTCCAAGGGCCGTGCTGGTCTGTGGGCACACACACTCCTCAAAGACCCTACCTCTTGAGGGCAGACACACACGCAACTGCTAAGTACTCCAGCTTCTAGAGGTGCCGGGGGAGCAGAACGCTCCATCTGTCTGCACACATCTGCTAGAAAACGGCTGCCACAGACCAGGAGATGCACGTGCCCCGTCCCCAAACTGATGGGGAACCTCTCCCCGACTCCCCAGCCAGACCAAAGTACAACAGGGGCCTCGAAATCCCTCCTTCCCCCACCCCCTCTAAAATCACAGCCCACCCCAGGCCTGGCGCCACCCTCGACCTTGTCCCCTCACTTCGCCCACTGCAGCCTCCTGCAGCCCGGGAGCCTGCGGAACCTCTCCCTCCCTTAACCTCCTTTTCAAGTCCCAATTCCACATCCAATTCCATATTCCAGAGTCCTCACCACCCCTCTCCAGCCCTCCAGTCACCCTTCCACACCCCACGCTCGCAAGGGCTCCAGTGTTTTAAACAGAGGCCTCCACTTCCAGTTTCTCACCCGGGAGAGACGACCAGCCATTTTTTTTGCCCGTCAACAAAACCAGCAACTCTAGTCACGAGCCTGAGAGGCCTCAGCCACCCTGTCACTCGGGCTTCCTTCACTCTCAAAACACTCGGTTCCCGCCCTCCTGGCGCGTGCGGTCACCCTGGCGAACCCCACTCGCCCTCATCCGCCCTCGCACGCGCCGCCCTGGCCTTCTCGCCGCGCCCACCGCCCTCCATCCGGGGCCCTCATCCTCTGGTCCAGTGCCGGCCTCCCAGACAGTACTTCCCACCCAGGCGCTGACTCTCAGACTGCGACCCCGCCCTCCTGGGCCGACCACGCGCCCGCCTCCTAGGCCCCGCCCACACCGACCCCACCCACGGCCCACGCAGGCCCCGCCCACCCCGTGCTGACCCTCTCCTTCACAGCCCTACACAGCTCCCAGCGGTACAAGCCCCACACACCGTCTTCAGGACTCCTTCACAGGACTCCCACCGTCCCCGCCCATAAGGCCCCACCCACTGCATCACATAGGCCCCGCCCACACAGATCACATCCACCAGCCCTCACGGGCGCCTCACAGTCAGTCACCCACCCGATCCACACGCCCTCAAGGGCCGGCCCTCACCCTCTCGCTAGTTGGACCTGACTACACAGCCCTACCCACAGGTCGCCACAGGACCTTCACTAGGGGACAGGGAGAGGGGCACTGGATGGGCTCACGAGGCCGCGCCCACACTGGCCGCGCCCACAAGGGACCCGCGGGCCGGCCACGCCCACGCCAAACCTCAGCACCCCTCAGCTCCTGCAGCTCACTGGCTGACCGTGCGCGCCCTCTCTTCGGGACAGGCGTCCTCACACGCCCCTCCCAACTCGCGTGCTGGTACACACTCACTCGCCCCCGTGCCTGAGCCCGCGGGCCGCAGGCGCCCCTACAGGCCCAGACAACTCTCCCGCCCCTCACTCCGCGCCCAGGCACCTAGCTGCGGCTCCCCCCAGGCTCACCTTCGCTGCAGAACTTGCCGCCGAAGCCCGTGTGGCTGCAGTCGCAGCCCACCTCGCCGGGAGCCAGCACGGTGCAGAGGCCGCCGTTGGCACAGGGGTTGCGCGCTGGCGCGCACAGCGGGTCGGCTGCGGCGCCGCGCAGGCCCTGGCTGCCCAGCAGCGCGGGGGGCCGCTCGCCCAGCTTCAGGTTGGCCAGGAGGCCGCTGAAGGGTGGCTCGTACTTGACGGTGCTGAGCGTGAGCGCCGAGAGTCGCACGTCGGGTGGGATGCCTCCCACGAACAGGTCGCTGGCCACCTGCATCTCGCGCCGCTTCGAGCGCACCTCGGCGGCGCGGGCCTCGCCGTCCACCGCCAGGGCCGTGCGGCGCGCGTCGCGGGTCAGCAGCACCATGTGCCAGCGGTCGTCGGCCACCAGCGTGTCCAGCTGCAGCGTGGCGGGCTCGGCGCACGAGAGCGTGAAGCGCAGCCGCAGGCGCCCTTCCACCAGCAGCAGCTCCAGGAAGTCGCAGTCGCCGCCGTCGTCCAGGTAGAGCAGCAGCGCGCGAGTAGCGTTGGTGCGCAGGCTGAAGCTGAGCTCGCCGCTGCTCGCCGCTCCGGCCCAGCGCGCGTAGCGCGCCCACTGCCCCGGGCCGCCGCCGAACTCCAGGCCGCCCGCACCCGCCGCCAGCGTCAGCAGCAGCAGCAGCGGCAGCGACGGCGGCCGCCACGGGTTCCCGGGCGCCATGCCTCCGGCGGCCCCGGCCCCGCCCGGCCCCCGGCCCCGCTCAGGCTTCAGAGCCGCGGGCGCATGGGGCGGGGAGGGGGCCGGGCGCCCCCCGCGCCGAGCGGGGCTCCCTCGCCGGCTCACAGTGCCATGGGCCCGGCCGCAGGGCGAGGCGAGCAGAGGCCCAGGTGCCGGCTTCCACGGACTGAGGCGGAGGCGGAGGCGCCCCTCCCCCGCTGCGGGCTCCGACGGAAGATGGGGGAGGGATGCCTGCGGGGAAATGGAGAGGAAAGGGTTAATGAGGGGCTCGGAGGAGGGGAGGTGTCGGTGTCTGGCTCCCCCCTCACACCAGCAAGAGCTCAACTGTTTCCCTTTAGGACTGGAGGAGCCACCTGACCTGGAGAGGGTCTCAAAACAAGAGACACCACCATGACGGGAGTACTGGGGGCTCAACCCTGGGGGTGGGAGATGACACTCGCCTGGGGCATTATTGGTTTAAGATGTAGACAGGTAGGGAGGTAACACCTTCGAGTCCAGTAGGAGCCCAACCCAGATGCCCTCACCCCCGCCTCCCATCAGGACCAGGGCCAGCTCCTGTGGATGAGGCCTAAAGACTCCTTCAGCTGGTGACCACAGCCCCTTCCTCTTTGAGACACCCAACCCCTGTGCGTGGCTCCCACCACCAGCCACGGCTCTCTCATCAGTTCCTGATGCTGGATAATGAAGTTGCTAAATAATTCATTAGGATTAATTAAATGCCAATTTGTCAATGGTATCACTGGATAACCTGGCTGGAAGGGGGCAAGGGAGAGAAACCAGCCAGGACCCAGGCATCCAGACCCCAAGCCCTCTCCATCCATGCAAAGAGACAGGCATCTGATTCCGTGTCTCCACTTGCCCCAAGACCACACTCACCCCTTCCTGGGCCCCAACCCCCTGCTCACCAGCCCAGGTCGTTCCTGAACCTAAATGTCTGTCACCCTCAACCTCCAGCTCCCAGTCTTCAGCCTGAGACCTGCACCCGATACCTGGGTTCTCTTCACCCCTCAGTTCCACCCTCCTCCTCATCCAGGGCTGGGGGAGCCACCAGGAGGCAGGCAGCCTCATTTGCATAAAATTGCCTTTCTGAAATGATTACCCTTGTAACGGGCTGTCAGAGAGCAATTTATACCCCACGCCAGGGAGGGGAATTTGCATCTCGTTAAACTCTGAGTCGTAATTATTTATATCCAACAACCCTCCTGAATATTGCATTGATTTTATTTTGGGGAGGGAGGAAGGGAAAGAGGTGGGGAGAAGCCTGAGAGAGAAGCAGAGAAGGACCATAGTTTAGGAAGAGACAGGGAAAGACTGAAGGGGAGCGTGGAGAGGAAGAAGAGAAATCACATGAAAAGGAAGAGTAATGGAGGAGAAAGGTGGCCTGATGGGGAGAAAAGGAATGAGAAGATAGAGAAAATTAAATTCCAGATTCCAACAGCATTTGTCAAGGCCCTGGATGCTGAGCATTTTTACAAATGTCATTTTACTTAATCAGTCTGGGATGTCTCATTATTCCCATTAACCGTCGGGGAAGCCCACATAGAGAAGTCTAGGGACTTGCCCAAGGTCACACAGCCAGTCAGCAGGGAACTGGGACTTAGATCCACGTAGCTCTGACTCCAGCAACTCCACGAAAGAGACAAAGGGCAGGGCAGCCACAGGTGTGGTTCAGAGAGGTGTGAACCAAAAGAAGAGAAGAGGGGTGACTTGGAGAGAGAGAAGGTTGGATGGGTGTGGTTCCTCCCTACCTGGGAGGAAGCTGGAGTACGAAGGGGGAGAGAGAAACCTAGGGACCCCCTAAAAGGCCAGAGTGAGGGAGGTGAGCAGAGAGTCACGGGAGGGCAGGATGGTTGGAGTGATATGTATGCAGAAAAGACGGGGCAGAGAAGGCCTCAGGAGGCTGGCAACAAAGAGAGTTTGGGGAGCCATCTCCAAGAGACCCTCCAAGTCCAGCTCTCAGGTCCTTCCATCTGGCTCCTTCTGACTGCTGCCCACCCCCAGTCCTACAGGCTCCAAGAGGGTCTCAAGTGTCCTACCCCAGCGCCCCTCCAAGGGCTGCCCCAGGGAGGGAGGTGTTCCAGGCAAGCAGCCCCTTCTCTCTCCAAACACTATTGCAGTTATATATAGCTTTGCCACTGCCTCTCCTCACTGGGTAATAGAGATAATTAACATGCGCGGGCTAATTAGCCAATCAAATTAAATGCAGCACCTGCTCCCAGCCTGATTGACGCCCTTAACCCCACACGCATGCACCCTCACCCCAGCCCAGGGCAGGGGAGAGGGACCCTCAGGCTTGGGGGAGGGAAAGGCCAAACTCCCCCTCTTCTTCAGAAGGAGCAGCCAGAGGCCCCCAGCAGAGGCACGGCTCTGGAGGCCCGGAGAATGGCATCCTCCCTCCCTCCCCGACCCAGGGTCTCAGTCTCAGTCTGGCCTTGCCTCTGAGCAAGGCCCGCACCCCCTCCTCCAGACACTATTTTGGGGAGGGAATTAATTAGCTATTGATTTCTGCTGGCAGAGGGAATAGGATTTCGTGCTGCAGTCCGCTCACTCCTCAGCTCAGGAAAGGGAGGGGATTAGTTCCCCTGCCCCACCCGCAGCCCAGTCCCTCTGTCATAGTCACATCCCCCACCCTCTAGAGGGTGGCAGAGGGGTTCCTGCCGGCAAAGCCAAGGGTCAGGGTCTCCCTCATTCAGGAAGTTGGCAGAGGACAGAAAGAGTGAAGGCTGGTGAGGCGGCCTCCAGAGGCTGGGAGGCAGACGCCCAGGTCCTAAAAGCCGGAAGGCATGTTACCTGGCTGGGGGATGGGAGCGGCAGTGGCAAAGTGGGTAAGAGTCCAGGAGGGGATGACTCTATGGGTCTTTGTGTGCCCAGATGTGGAGGAAGAGTGTGGCAAGGGAGGGGGTGCTGTGCGCAGGCACGTGCCTGCTAGCGGCTGCCAGGGCAGAGGCTGGGCTTCTGCGGTGCCTCCGGGAGGGGCCGGGGCAGGGTCTGGGCCTGCCGCCCCTCAGAGCTCATTACTCATTCTCCCCACAGCCCGCAGCTCTGCGGCACAGGCCTGCCTAGCTCAGCGCCAGGGGCACAGGGGCTGCAGAGCTGGCCAGGAGGAAGCCCCGGCCCTCCCTGCGTCCTCTCTCCAGGGACCCAGGGACCAATGAGGCAGCTTCAGGCTTGCGAGGCAGAGATAGCCCCAAGAGGAGCGTGAGCTAAGCGGACACCTGGGTCCTTTCCACCCCACGCCACCCTACAGTTCCCAGGAAACCTGCTGCCTTCACCATTCCTGTCCCCTCCCTTCAGACTCCCCCCCACCCCCAGGACCAAGCTTCTGCTGACCCAGCCTTCAACGCACCCTTCCTCCCAGGACGCAGGGGCTTCCTGCTAACCTAGGATGCTCCATCCTTCCTCAAGTCCTGGTACGCAGCTCTCTGGCCTCAGGTCTCCTCCCCGTGGGCCAGGGCCATGGCCTTGCACAATTACATCAGGTAAACCATGTCCCTGGAGTTGCACATGGCTCCTCCCCAAGGCTCATGCAGTACAGTGGAAGCCCCCCTGCACCCACAGTGTCCAGGTGCTGCTCCCCAAGATTGATTCTTCTCCTGTGCCTACTGCCAGTGCAGGGACATTGCCAGAGCAGCCTCGGGATATCCTGCCTGCTGACTGATGTCAGTGAAGTGCACGCTGCCAGCCACTGCTGGCCCAGGGCCACTGCTCCTCTGGGGAACAGACCTCTTCCCTGTAATCGGGGATTCTGCACCCAGTCAGCTCCCTAGCATGCCCTACCCACAGGTGGACTCTGCAGCCTTGAGCCAGCGGTGATGGGAGTTAGAGAGGGTGGGAGTGGGGTGACTCAGCTGCACTCAGGACCTCAACCCACTCTCTTCCCCCACGGTATCCTGTCCCACAGATTCTTTCTGGGTCCTCCTAGGCTGACAGCTTCCTCCCCATCTTCCCATGGCCAGGCCAGTGCCAGTGTGGCATCTGGGCTGCAATTTTGGGGCTTCCCACTGTGCATCGGGTGCCAGGCTGGACCACCACATGCACTGTCTTACATATCCTCCAGTTCTAGGAGGTAGTTTTGTCACCCCAGGCTTACAAACAGGGACTCTGAGCTTCAAATGATGGATTCATTTGCCCAAGTGCAGGTAAGGGGCTGGCTGGCTGACTCCAGCATCTATGGCCTTCCTTCTACCCTGCACTGTGCACAGGCCACAGAGCTCGCCCTTCTCCGACCCAACCTTCACAGGGGCCACTGCCCTCTTCAGACAATCCAGACTCTGAGTCTGCCCTGGGGGCTGAAAGACACAGACCTCAGAGCTCAGGGAGTTTACCCCTCTCGTTTTTTCTGAGGTAGAAACGGAGTCCCAGAGAGGGGCAGTGACTGACCCAGGGCCATAGAGAAGAGCAAGACTAAAATCAAGGTCGCTGGCCTCCCATTCTAGATGCTTCCCCTATATCCACTATTCCACTCCTGGGCCTTCTAGCCTGACCAAAGGCCTAGCCCCACACCACCAGCACAAACTGAGTGAATGGATGTGAATTCCAGGGTGAGATTGTCTGTACCCATCCCGGCAGAGCCCCTGGTCTGGCCACATCTACACCACACACACACACACATGCACACACACTTCCAGTCATGGGAACACCAGCCTCCCTCTGGCTCTCCTCACGCCAGCTCCCTCTCTCGCCAGCTGGGAGTGTGACAGCAGGGACCTCCCCCAGACATCAGGGAGGAAGAGCTGGGTTTACACACATTCTGGTGGCCCCAGAAGGCAGCCCGTGGACAGGTGGGAGAGTACGTGTTATGGGGAGGGAGATTTTGGCTCGAGCTAAAGAGAAACTTGCCGGCAATCCAAAACAGCCAACAGTGGAGTAGGCTGCCTCCGGGAGGGGGGGGGGGGCGGTGAGTTCCCCATCTGTGGAGGTGTGTGAGCTGAGAAAGGATGACTACTGCTCAGAGATGCTCAGGAGGGGGCTCTTGAATCATACGGGAGGGGGCTTCGAAGTCCTTGAGCTCTGAGGGCCCTTTCAGTTGCAGAAGGTGTTTTTTGGAGGGTCCTGTTTCCTCCCTAAAACCTCAGGCAGGTTTGGTGGGCTGCGAATAGGTCCCACCCCCTCTTCCTCCTCCCTTCCTCCAGCCCTGATGACCTAGAAGTGACAAGGGAAGACCTTGGGCAAGTCCAAGTCCAGCCACATGTCGGCAGAGGGCAAAAGCAAAAGTGAGATACTACAGTGATTAGAGACACTGACTCAGGGGCCTGGGTTCATTCCAGCTCTACCCCTTTCTAGCTGTGTGACCTCGGACCAGTTGCTTGGCTTCTCTGGGCCTCAGTTTCCTTACGTGTAAAATAGAGATATTAGTAGTGCTGCCAAAATTAAGAGTTAATATATGTAAAGCATTTGAAACAGTGCCTAGCAGAGTCTAAAGTGGAAAAGTATGTATTGTATTAATAATCACTTTTAAAACGCCTCATCGGGCTTCCCTGGTGGCGCAGTGGTTGAGAATCTGCCTGCTAATGCAGGGGCCACGGGTTCGAGCCCTGGTCTGGGAAGATCCCCCATGCCGCGGAGCGACTGGGCCCGTGAGCCATAACTACTGAGCCTGCGCGTCTGGAGCCTGTGCTCCGCAACAAGAGAGGCCACGATAGTGAGAGGCCCGCGCATCGCGATGAAGAGTGGCCCCCGCTTGCCACAACTAGAGAAAGCCCACACACAGAAACGAAGACCCAACACAGTCAAAAATAAAAAAATAAGTAAATAAATTAAAAAAAAAAAAAAAAAAACGCCTCCTCTCATCATTTTACAGTTTGCAAAACTCCATGTGTCTCTTGTTTCCTTTGGTTCTCACCAAGGCCAGATGAGAGAAGTACTGCAGTCCTTATAACCACCCCCTTTGGCAGATGAGGAAACTGACACTCAGAGACACTCTGAGTGCCCCTTTCTATGGGACAGGATTCTGTGGGGGAAGAAAGAGTTGAGATCCTGAGAGCAGCTGAGTCACTCCCACCCCGACCCCCTCCAGCTCCCATCACCACTGGCGCAAGGCTGCAGAGTCCACCTGCGGGTAGGGGGTGCTAGGGAGCTGAGTGGGTGCAGAATCCTGAAGGTCACACAGCTTGTCAGTGGCAGAGCTGGGACCCAGATTTTGCCCGCTGAGACTTCCTCCACTCTGCTGAGCACCTCCTCCTACCTAGGAAGGTGGGAAAGGGATGAATGGGTCTGGAGACTAGTGGAGGTCCCACAGCAGCACGGCTGGGAGTGGGCAGGTGTGTGCAAGGGTCCCCCTGAGCAGGTGTTCGTGAAGGGGGCTGAGCACAAGAGCGGCAGCTCAAGATGTGCATGACAAGGCTGTTGCCAGGTGTGGGGGGGCTGAGGAGACGGGTGGGCTGGGGACCGAGGTGCAAATGAATGACTCGGCAGAGTGGGAGCCGGAGCACAGGTGCCTAGGAGCTTGGGGGTAGTCAGTGAAAGGAGTGAGCTCACCCCCCTGCCCACCCTGTGCTATGCACAGCTGAGGGATGATGCCACAGGTGGGTACACCCCAGCGATGCAGAGGGGATAGATGGTTTCCAGGGGTAGACTTGTGAGTAAGCAGGAGGTGCCTGGGAATTTTCCTAAAGGTACCCGTGACAGGTGTGTGCACGCGTGTCCTGATGATGCTGGAAATAGCTGCCGTTTACCGGGGGCATGACAAATACATGACAAAGTTCACAGAGTGCTTGGCACAGAGCCAGGCTCACAGTAGGTACAGAGTACAGGCCGACCTTGGAGACACCGCGGGTTCAGTTCCAGACCCCCACAATAATGCGAATATTGAAATAAAGGAAGTCACACGAATTTTTTGTTTCCCAGTTACACTGTACCGTAGTCTATGATACTGTAGTCATGTGTGCCATAGCATCGTGTCTAAAAAGCAATGTACATACCTTAATTTTAAATTACTTTATTGCTAAATTACGCTAACCATCATCTGACAGCACAGTGTTGCCGCAAACCTTCAATTTGCAAAAAACACAGTATCTGTGAAGGGCAATAAAACAAAGTATGCCTGTAAATACAGTTGTTACTATTATTATTGTCAGCATAATCATCTGGCCTACTCCTCAAAAGAACCCCATGAGGTAGGTGTGGGAACCCCCATTTTACAGATGAGGAAACTGAGGCTCACAGAGGGCAGAGCTGAGCCCAGGCAGCCTCACTCTCACCCCACTCCACCGTGACGGCAGCAGAGACAGCTTTGTAAGGATCAAGGATCAGCAAGGTGTCATGCAGATGACAGATTATTTTGTTGAATGAGTCTCTGAGAGCCATAGCCCGCCGGTGTGGACGGGGCCAGGCCGGGAGCCGCCCCAGCAGACGGAGGAGCAGGGTGGGTGGCGTGGGCTCGCACTGTGGGTCAGGGTGTCCCCATGAGGGCTGGGAATAAATGGACAGCATGGCTCTGGCACCAGGCAGGGTGTGAGTGGGAGGATTAGTGCTGAGGGGTGGAGCGCCTAGAAACGGGAAGGTTCTGAGGACGGCAGGTGTGGCTGAGTGCTGGGCCAGACCCGGAGGGGCTGTAGTCGTGCACACCAAAGCCTGGGGCAAAGAGCTTAGGACCAAGAAGAGAACTTGGTGCTTAATGATGGGGGTGGGGTGCAGCTAGGAGGAGAGGGTGTGTCCCAGGGAGTGAAGGTATGTTGCAAGCATACAGATGTGCCTGAGATGGCTGTGTGAATCTGGGGAGGTGAATGGTTGCATGGGGGGCTGTGTGCACCTGAGGGTGTGGGCTGACAGTGCAGTGTTGGGGCTCTAGGGGCAGGTAGGGGCCATGAGCGTGTCATGTACAGGAGAGCAGGGCGCCTGGGGGAGGTCTCTGAGGCAGGCAGTGAGGTGGCAGTCTCTCTGGGCGGGGAGTGTAGGCGGTGTGCAGCCGGGAGGTGTATTGTGTACGCAGGTGTGTGTGCCTGTGTAGGTGTGTGTCTGGATGGGTGCCACTGAGCATATGTATCAGTGTCAGCTTGTCTGTGTCACTGGCAAGGGCGGGCGGGAGGGAGCAGCTGGACCTGGATAGAGACTGAGGGCCTGGGAGGGGAAAGAGGTCCCCAACAGTCCCTCTGGAACACAGCCCCCTCCTCTCAGGAACCCATAGTGTGGATTCAGCCCAGGCTGAGAAGCCAGCAGAGGTCCCGGCTCCTGGAGAGAACTCCCCAGCCATCCTCTGATGGCCGGCCTCTGCCTGTCGGTCAGTCCCGCCCGCCCTGTGGGTATGAGGACAGGATGGATCTGAGAACACCTCCTCTAGCAGGAATGAAGGAACCCCCGAGCCTGACCCTTCTCCCCTGCCCCTAGAAAGATCCAGCCGAGCCTCAGATGCCAGCATCCCTGGAGGCATCCCTGGAGGCAGAAGGAGTTAGGGACCTGTGTGGCCAAAGCACCCACAAAACAGAAGGCTTTACGGTTAACAGATCAGCCGACCTCCCTCCTCTCTTTCTTCCTCTGTCTTCCTTCTCTCTGTCTACTTCTCTGGCGAAAGATAGAGAAGGCAAAGCCCTGAAGTCTACCCTGCCCCAAAAGGAATACCCAGACACTGGGAAGGTGGACAAGAGAGTGAGGCAGGAATGAATGGGAGGTCCTCACCCACCTGACCCCACCCCCCAACACATAAAAAACCAGAAGTGTATGGAAGCCCCAAGGCAGCCAAGAGGACTGGAGACCCAAGACCCACACCCTAAGATTGATTTCATCACTCCAGGTCTGGACAGCTTCCCCCTTCACCTCCAGGCACCAAGAAAGAGCCCCCTCCCAGCCCTTGCTGGTTCCATGAGGCACCGAATGCCTTCACCCAGGACTCGGGGGGGGGGGGGGGGCTGAGAGTAAAGAAGACAACAGCCGCCCACAGCCAATTTTTTCCTCTAAGGACCCATCAAGGCTTCAAGGGCCCATACCCCAACCCAGAGGACCCAGGGCAGATGGCTCCTTCAGCTGGGGAGGAGGCTGGGACATGGGGAATGTTCCCCTCCTCTTTGGGGGGCAGGGGAGCAAGCCCCGGGCCCTGCAGCTTCCTCTCCCTGCAGCACTCTCTGACCATAACCCTGTCACCGCCCCCAGCGCATTCCCACCCCAGCACAGCCCCCTCCTACTGATTTCCCAGTCTCCCTCTCTCATCACCTCCAACCTTCCCCCGCAAGCTTCTGCTCCTCTCCCTCGGGCCCCCCATCTTTCCCGGCTTTCCACCAACACATGCCCATCTCTGCCTCTAGCACCTGGGCGCCTTCCCCTCTGCTCCCTTCCCATAACCTCCTCTCCCCTTGGCTCCCATCCCCCAGTAAAGCCTGGTCCTCCGTGGTGCCCCCCAGTATGGAGCCCTTGGCCTGGCCCTGCTCCCTGCCTTTCCACTTCTCTCCTTTCCCCTCTCCAGCCCCCTCTGCTTTTCCTAGGAAGGCCAGTTCCTCGCTGGTTTCTCCCCTGCAGACCCTTCAGAGCACAACAGCTCCTCATCCCCTCTGGACGAGCACTGCTTCCAGCCCTTGGGGCTAGCATAGGCTGGGGACCCCCCTTCAGAGCCTCCCTCACAAGCCTTCCGGATGCCCCTCCTTCTCGCCCCATTCCTTCCCCTCAACGACCATCCCTCCCACCCCCCTCCATTCACCCCAGCTCAGGGCCAGTGCCCCTTCCACAGGGAGCCTCCGACCCCCAACCCCCCAAGCCGTTTAGCCGCCTCGCTGTCACCCAGCCAGCCCTCTCAGCGCGGCAGCGCCCCCGCCCCCCAATCCGCCCTTCTTGCCTCCCCCGCCCCTCCAATCGTTCCCTCCCCTGATCGGCTCTCGCCACCCCCCGTCCATCTCCGCCGCAGCACCCCCCCGTACCTGGTTCTGGGGGCGCCAGGAGCAAGAGGGTGGGGATCAGAACCCCAGGGCCGCCCCGTCTCCGGCGGGTGGCAGAACCAGGGCCAGTGGTGTCTGCCGCCTCGCGCCTCTCTCGCTCCCCGCCGCGTCCCCGCCCGCCTGCCGGTCCGCCCGCCCCGCCGCGGTGCCGCTCGGAGAAGGATGCTCCGCGAGTCAGGGCGGCTGCTCCCGCCGCCGCATCCCTGCAACACCGACTGACGGCAGCATCAGCACCAGTTTCCGCCCCCCAGACGCGAGCATTGGATCACGCTGCGCTAACGGACGAGCTGCGCAGCCAATGCGAAGGCGCAGAAGCCGCCAGTCCCGCTGCTCCACAGGCCCACGCCCCGCGAGGGACCCAGGCGTCCCAGCCTCCCGGTTCTTCCCAGCTTCTCGAGGTCCTTAACCCTGGCGCCTGGGCCCCCAACCAGGCAGACCCCCAACCCAACCCCAGTGACTTTTCCGGAAACCCAGGCGCCCTAGCTTCTCGGCCTGGGATCCCGCTTCCGCCGGCCAGCGGGCCCAGGTGGCAGCGCCCACGGCTGGAGCGAGCCGAAGGGGAGGCTGTGGGCCCAGACTTGGGGCCCCGAAGGAGCAGGACCTGTGCGGGGCCCGGGCCGCAGCGCCCTCTGCTGGCAACGCCTTGGAGCGGGCCCGGGCTGCCCGGAGCCTAGGGACGCGGGCTCCTGGGGGGCCCTTTCCAGCCCTTGCCTGGCTTCCGCCTCCCACTGCCCAAAGGCCCCCTGGCCGCCCCTAGAACTGAGGAGGGCTCTTTCCTGGAAAAAGGACAGAGGCGCGGTGGGGGAGGGAAAGGCAGAGATGGGGGCGGGGTAGACCTAGGGGCTTGGGTTTTCCCAGCCCTGCCTCATGGGAATCCCAGAGTTTGAAGCCTGATTTCCAGTCCTGCCTGGAACTCTGGACTGGGATAGGAGTAGGCTGAGGGGCAGGGGCGTGGATGCACACTGCCGGGACCACAGAAGGGAAGCTGGCAGCAGCTCACTTCAACCAGAATTTTCGGAGTGAATGTGGTGCTGGGGTGAAGGTCTTCCCTGTGAGGGCGTCTGCATCACTATGCGTGGGTATGAGTTTGGAAAGAAGGGGACCCCCTTCACTCACTCATCCAACCCAAGGTGGACCTGGCACCTAGTGTGTGTATCACAAAGTTGGACACTGGGCTTCTGAATGAGGGAGGCAGTGTGTGTGTGTGTGTGTGTGTGTGTACGTGTGTGTGTGTGTGCAAGACCATTCTGCCAGCTCACTCCAGGACCCTGATTTCTGTTGCAGGGTCCGTAATCTGCACAGCCAGTGGTAGTTGGTGCTTCCCTAGCCAGAGGCAACATGCAAGAACACTCTCATTCGACCACTAATGCATGCATGGGCACTCGGAGGTGCACTCACAGCCATGCACACCTATCCATGTGCACATAGGCGTTCCCAAGGGGACACACAGGGACACCTGCAGAAATGCCCCCCCATGGCACGACACCCACAAGAAGCATATACTTGCTCAAGAACATACACAAACTTGTGCACACAGGTGCCTGAGGCAGATGCATCTCTTCGGGGGGAACAGGTGTACACAGAGGACCTGCCCACGAGGTCATCCTGCCCCCCGAGGCACTTTGCACAGAGTGGTCAATTACTGAGTAGATGCGTGGGGACACCCCCCCCCACCAGAGAGCTCCCTCCCGGCCTCTAAGGGGATGAGAGGGGGACCCAGGCTGTAGAACCCTAGAGGTTGGGAAGAGAGATCCCTGAGCCAGGTTCTAGACTTGGGGCGCCTACTCTGACCTTGGAGAGACCCTCAGGATGGCCCCACCAAGGCCACTAGAAGAGCCAGAGAATGGGAACTGCTGAGTCAGGGCCTGTGAATGTGAAATTGCCTCTCTGACCCCAGAGCCCACTGCCCTGCCCATCCCCCACTGCTCCTCTCCCTGCAGGCTACACACACACACACACGCGCGCGCGCGCACACACGCACACGCACAGACACACACACACAGACGTGTCCAGCCAGGCAACAGGGCATAGATGGGCACACAGACAGGTGCAGTGACTCACAGAGACTTTCTCTCAGACCCTTATAGATGGGTGTGGGAAGGGGTCGGGGGAGGGTAGGGGCAGGGAGAGATGCAAGAGTGAGCACTTGTCTCTGGTCCCCACCCCCAGCTCCCTGGGCCACCTTTGCCCATCAAGGGCAGGAAAGGTCACCTGGCAGCTGCTGCACCTCCCTGCCCCTCCCCCAGCTACAGTGATGTCTCCCCCCACCCAGGTCCAGGCTTCAGAGTACCGGATGTAGGTGGGACCCACCACTTCAAGACAGCCCCCCAACAGGCACCCACCCAACGTGGCCCTTCTCCCATGCGCAGTCCAGTGAGGACACACGGAGGAGGAAAAATGCAGCAAATACAGTATGCATGCCTGTGCACACACATGCACACACGCACACAATGTGAAGCTCATCTGCCAAATTCACACAGGCAACCATGAAAAGGCAGTCACACGTCACAGTCCCAGGGGGAGCAGACCTGGGCACACATTTGCAAACACACACACTGGGAAGAGGCCAGGCTGGGGCTGGGGGGTGGCAGGGAGGGGAGCCAGCCGACCGGGCTGCAGGGATGGAGGCAGCGCAGGGAGCGAGCTGCTCTTCACAGCACAATCGCCCGTCTGTTGTTATAGCAACTCAGCCCCCAAATCGTGAAACGGATATTACAGCCTCCAGAGGAGGAAGGCAGGGAGGGGGCTGAAGATGGAAGGAGGGGCAGTGTGGGGGACCCAACGGGGGACAGGGCTGGGGGTGCCCAACAGGTGGCAGAGCTGCAGCTGAGAAGTAACAGGGTGGGAGGAGGAGGTACCCCAGATGAGGAGTAGGCCGGGGGGAGTGGGGTCTCAAAGGGAAAGATGGGCATGGGGTCAAGGAACTTTGAGGGAGCGGGCTGAGGCCATTGCCAGGTCCTCAGATATTGTGCTTTGCAGGTAGGAGTTGGGGTGCTCAGGCCTCCACTCCCAGGACAACCTGCAGTTGCTGTAGGACATGCCTCAGCTTGGGGGAGGGGGGCTGGGGAGGTAGCTCCCATTCTCGGACTGCTGTCTAGAGCCTCCTGACCCCAGAAGCAGCCTGGCTCAGCTTCAGAACCTTTCGAAGACTCCCAGTCCACCCTCCTCACCAAGACCAGCCTCTGAAGTGGCCTTAGCCTTCCTCAGGTAGTCGTGACCCCCAAAACCTCCATGCTGCAAACTCGGGAGGGAAGAGCTGGGTCGGGAGGGGCTGCCAGAGGCTGACAGCAGGATCAATATGCATTTCCTCTGGAAGTCCCTGTCCTTCCGGCTGGCAGCAGCGCCAGGCCAGGAGGCTGCAAGCCCAAGGAGTGTGGCCCCCCCTCGCTCCTTCCCCCACATCCAGCACTCTGGGCTGCCCCCTCCCTCCCATGATTCTCTGTAGTGAACTCCCCGTTGCTGGAAGTATACAAGCAGAGGCTGAAAGACCACCTGTCAAGCAAGGGAAATTCAGCTGTGGGCTGAAGCCTATGGCTATACATGACCACCAGGCTCAGCAATTCTACTTTCAAGTTTTAGGCCCCCAAGATTCTGGACTCCTAGAGATTCTAGACCTCCCCCCCAAACTCTCTGTTCCACTGTTTCCTGGTTCTAAGGCTCTATCCCCCACAATTCTACCTCCCCCCAAGATTCCAGACACATGAGATTCCAGATCTCCCAAGATTCTCTGACTACAAAGTTTTCGGCTCCACAATTCTAGTCCCTGTGATTACGGACCCCTGCCCTCTGCCCCCGGCGAGGATTCTAGGCGCTGATAGTCCAGGTTAATTACTTGGGCCTTTATTCCATCTGGAAAATACAAATATTCACAAGAACCTGTACAACCTTAGGGACACCAGCCCTGGCCCTGCCCTCAGACGCATGCCACCCCCACACCCCGCCCCCCAGCCCCAGCCTGCTGCCGCAGCACCCCAGGCTCCCTGCTCTGGTCCAAGTCTTTTCTCCAAAGCAGGCATGAGTGCTTGATCCAGTCACAGCTGGGAAGAAAAAAACAGAGGTTGTGAGGAAGACCCTCCCCCCTCCCCAAAAAGCAGGATTCCACCTGGCCTGGGCCATTTGGCCAGAGCACCCGTCCCACTCATCCCCCCATTGCCCCAGCCCTGAGTGGGGAGGCTCTGCCCAGGTTGCAGGGGGGCTCACCATCAATTACAAGTGGATGTCAAACACGCCGTCCTCCACCGTCTGAACCTCCTCCTCTCGGATCTCTGCAGGGAGGGGGGTGTCACAGGACCAATTCCTGGGTCCCTGTGCCCTCAGCAGCCCTTCTCCCCATCACCGGAGGCACCCTGCCCCATCCCAGAACCAGAACCATCCACCAAAAATCCATTCACTGAATGACCAAAAGGCCCAATTTTTGAGGCTCTTTTTCTAAGTTTTCATTTTGCCACAGCTTTTTTGCAGCCACAGATTTATCGGTGCAGTTTGCTTAAATGTCAGTTTTTTGTGTGTTTTACACTTTAGACCCCAGCACTTCTGGAAGGCTCAATGCAAATGGTTTCAACTTTTCTGTATTTGAGAACTTATGCCCTGTGCCTGCCTCTATTTTTGAGGACTTATGCCAGTCTGAACAGTTGTGGTCAACTGCCTTAGACCCCAGTTTAACATGGTTGTTCAGAGTGTTCTCAGCAAAATAATCATTTGAGGAATTGTCATTCAGAAAACTGACCTAGAACCACCAATGGCCCCAGGAGAGCTGCTGGGAGCTTTGGGGGGCAAGGGACTTTTCTCAGAATAGCCTCCAAAGCAGCCAAAAAGGGAAACACAGGCAAAGAGCTCACAAAACTCCCTCTCCAATCCATTGTCAATCCCCCTAACAAAATAAGAGTGCAAATTGAATCTTGAAGTCTCTTTCACTTTTACTCTTTTTTATTTATTAGTCTCTCTCCTCCTCAGCCTCAGAGGGTTGGGGGCTCCCTGGTCACCTTCTGACACCCTTACCTGTCCAGCCCTTCTCCATCACCCTATCAAAATAAGACAATTACAAACTCTGCGATAGTTTCCATCCTGGAGAAGGTAATACTATGCCACCATGGCCTTGCCTCCCTCCCTCCACAGGCCGGAACAGAAAGAGACCCCTTCTTACCTGGAGGCCGGGAGCCTCGCCTGCCAGGGCGGGGCAGGGAGAAGCTGAAGGCGCGATGGTGGGTATGTGTGGGTGAGGGTGAGGGTGCAGACCCCTCCAGGCTCACACTCTGGGCCCGGCGCCGGCACTCAACTGACAGGCGATCTTTGCACTGCTTGTGGCAGTTAACACCACAGGCTGGGGGGGCAGATGGGGCGCCCAGCCAGGTCAGTTGATCGGAACACCCTGCACCCCATTCCTCAGGCCCGCACCTCCCCCCAGGTCCCTTTGCTCCTGAGCAGCTGCCCCACCAAAACAAGAGCCTCCTTTCCAGGCGCTCTCTTCATCCTGCTTGGCAGTCTGTGCCCGCTCCAAAGCTCCCTGTTCCTGGGCAGCTGCCTCACCAAAATAAAGGCCCTGGCTTTTGTTTGTTTGTTTGTTGTTGGTTGTTTTTGGGGTTTTTTGTCTGCTTGTTTTGGTTTTGGGTTTTTGGGGGGTCTTCTTGGCAGCGCTGCGAGGCAGGGGGGATCTTACTTCCCAGACCAGGGGTCGAACCCACACCCCCTGCAGTGGAAGCGCGGAGTCTTAACCACTGGATGGCCAGGGAAGTCCCAACAAAAGCCCTGTTAAAGGCTACCCCCTTCACGTCAATCAGCATGCCTCTCTGGCTCTAACTAAGGTACTTCACTCCTTGGCAATTACCCCACCAAAATAAGAATATTCACCCAGATGGTAACTTCCCAAAAAACTCAGCCCAGCAGCCTTGCAACTCCATCTCACCTCGGCATTTGAGGCCCTGCTTGTAGATGCCCAGGATCTGAAATAGAGGAGGGGGCCGTCGTAGGGGGGAGGGGTTTAGAGGGGATGACTCTACTTCCTTTCCATGGGCAGGGAGTGGGGCTGACCCTTAGGGCCCCCTCAGGGTTTTGTTCAGAACAGCAACAGGAGAGGCAGGTGGAATTAAGGTTTGCCTAGGCTGAGAAGGCTCTGGCAGGGGCGGGGCCAGAAGGGAGGGCGGGGCATGGATGGGGCGGGGCCGGTGCTGGAGGGGTGTGGCTTGGGCGGGGGCTCACCAGGGCCTTGCAGTGGCGGCAGGCGACCGGGCGCAAGGAGTTGCTCTCGTGGAAGTTGTGTACGAAGCCCATGCGGCCACCCAGCACAGAGCTGGAGCGCAGAAAGTAGGAGACCATCTCCTCCTTGCTGATGCAGCCATCCCTGTCCGGGAAGGGGGAGGGCCTCAGCTCTGGGGGCCTCCCTGGGACCACCCACCACCAGCTTAACCCATCCCACTGGGAAAAACCCCTACCAAGTTAAAGGTCCTCACCGACTCCTGATTTTGGACCCCTGGTGCAGGAAAGAGAAAGAGCACTAGACTTGGAGTCAGGCAGATGTAGTAGCTGCTACTAACTAGTTGTGTGGTCTTGGGCAAGTCACTTGCCCTGGGTTTCCTCCCTGGAAAAATGGGGATCATAATTCCTGCCCTGCTCACTTCACAGGGTTGGTGTGTAAACTAAAATTGCTCTGCACTTTCCCATGGGATTATCAGCTTCTGTTTCCCAAAGTGAGCTCTGTGGAACACCAGTCCGGAGCCCTGAGAATTAAGAGATCTCTGATGAGTTTGGGGACCAGGTAAGATTGGAAAAAGCTGCACCTGTCTCACTCTTGCATAATCCTGCCAGAAAGGTAATCCAGGGCTTCCCCACGGAGCCCTTTTTTTTTCATCCATTCACATATTTTAGGGAAAGAGTGAGCACGTGCTCTGGAGACAGAACTCAGTTCAAATTTAGGCTCTAATTCTTCTCTGTGTGACTTCAGGCCCCATCCCTCGGTTTCCTCTTCTATAAATGGGGATGATGATAGTTCCTACACCTCAGAGGCCTTTGGGTAAGGATTAAATGAGATAGTGCACATGGAACATTGACAACAGCGTCTGTAATGGTTAATAGATGCTGGGCCCCTGGGAGCTATTTCCACCAGGGGTGGCCCTTGTCGGAAACGCCTGCGCATTGTATTTGGGTGATCCAGGTGGTCCTTCACATCAATGGTACATTGGGACAACTGATGGTTTATGAAAATATGTAAACCTAGGCTCCTATCTCACACTGTTCATGAAAACTTAATTCCCACTAAATTCAGAACACTAATGTAAAAAATAAAATTTTCAAAGTATCTGAAAAGGTATAAGGGAAGAGTTTTGTAATCTTGAGGGGATGAAGGCCTTTCTACGCATAACACAAATCCGAGAAGCCATAAAGGAAAAGACTGACATATTGAGCACACATTTTTAAAAAATTTTATATGGAAAAGGCAACATAAATGACAGACTGGGAGAAAATATTTGCAAACATATTCAACACCAAGGGTTAATATCCATTAACAGAGATTCTAGAAATCAATGAGAAAAAGACTCACAAACCCAGTGGAATAATGGACAAAGAACACGAACAGGCAATTTACAGAAGAAATAGAAGTGGCCAATAAACATATGAAGATATCCTACCCCCACTAGTGTTAAAGAAATGCAAATTTAACCAAGACACCATTTGCCAATTAGACTGGCAAAATTGTAAAGCTTATTATAGCATCCACTGTTGGCAAGGAAGTTGGGAAATGGGCACTCGTTCACTGCTGAGGGGAGTGCAAGCTGGCACAACCTTGCCTGAGGTCACCTTGGCAGTCTCCCTTCTAATTTAGAATGTGCATATCTTTTGATCCAATTATCCCACTTCTAGGAATTTCTCCTACAAAAATAGTGGCCTGAGTGCATGGGTACAAAGATGTTCACAGTAGCATGGTGGATATTAATAGCGAAAAACTGGGAACAGTCTACATGTCCATCAGCAGGAGAATGGTGAGGCAAATGACGGCCCAGCCACACAGTGTAATACTCTGCAGCTGTTCTAAAGAATGAGGTAGTTCTGCATGAATCGGCCTGGAAAGATGTCCACGATGAGGGTTTAAGTGGAAAACAAAAGTAAAAAAACACAAAGCATGCAGTTCTGTCAAGACAGTGATTTAAAAACAAAAACAAAAACAAAAAACCCTGAAAACCCTACTGCCACAAATACCCAGATGCTGGTTAAAATATATCAAAAATTGCTTTAAATGCATAGGTGAGTTTGTAAGAAATGGAAACCCCCAAGTTTCAGAAACAAAGAGAGATCTTCGAATTGAGGCAGTGAGCTGTGGCTGCCCCAGGAGCCGGGTGCTGGATTTTGATACCTGCCTGGGGCCTGCAGGAGGTGGGGAGTTAAGGCTGAGACGCCTGCATGAAGCTGATGCCTTGAAGGTCTCCAAGGGCTGCACCCTCCCTAAAAGTGTGGCCTGGAAAAACTCCACCCTAACGCAGGGAGGTGACAGGGAACTGTTTTCAACTCAGAGAAAACTCTGTTTTCAACTATTTGTTCCCAACGCTGGGAGGAGAAACAAAGCAACTACAATGAACGCCACTGGCGGAACTAGATTTATACCATCATCCTGTTTGTCTATGAAAGAGACACAGACAAATTCTCTAACAATTTGCAACATGCATGAAAAAAAGACTGGAAAGATACAGGCATTGCCACGCCAGTAATGTTACTAATGACAACCTCTGAGTGGGAAAGGAGGGAGGGAATTTTCACTTCTTACCTTATACACTTTGCTCACTATAAATCTATTTTACTACCTGGATTTTTTTTTAACCATGGATTTTTATAATATGGGAAAAAACCCAGCTTTTTGAAATATGGATAACATTAAAAAGTAAATCGACCTGGGATGGACTATAAATTTTGATTGGAATTTTGTCCGCTCAGCAAAACCAGGGTGCGAACATGGTTGCAGGGGGCATGTTTAACCTACTCCAGAGAACCAGCTGTTTGTCCAAATTGTCAGCGTGTGAATTGTGAATTGTTGATAAGCAAGTGGGTGCTGCTAATTACAGGCCTTTCTTATCTATTCATTAAGACAGGCTACCCAGGAGTTCAACGTGCCCACACTTTTTGCCAGCTGTGAGCTCCACAAATAAAATGGCATTTATGTAGCAACAGTCCCCAGGCCACCGTCTTTGCAAGACTCAGGTGGAGTCCCCCCACCCCCTCTTCGGTCTGAATAAGTGAGGTAACCCTGTGCCTCTGCAGCTGGCAGCCTCCCCGAAAATAAGAGCCCCTCCCCACATGGGTGGCTTCCTCCCTCAAGATCATCTGGTTCAATGTCCTCATCTTGCACGGGAGGAAACTAAAACCCAAGGGGAAGTGAGCCTGCCTCCCCTCTCCCCCTGCCCCCAGGCCTCCTCACTGGTTCTGGTCGAGGTCCCCAAAGGCGCTGAGGTAAGGAAAGTTCCCACGGATGATCTGGAACTCCTCCTGTGAGATGTGGCCGTCCCCATCGACATCGAAGTTCCGGAAGACAGACTGGAGTACATAGAGGGACACAAGGGGGAGGGGAGGATAAAAGGAGCAACGGCCCCACCCTGCCCACATTCCCAGTCCAAGTGATGATGGGCGGGCGTCTCAGCCGTGGGCAGCTATCTGTCTCCCCCACCACCTCCCTTCTCCATACCCCCATCCCAACCCCACCCATTAGCTGTGCCCCGTGCCTTCTGGAGACTGAGTGTTGGCCCTTGAACCTGGCACTGGTGGTGGCTCCCAGGGCAGTGCCCTGGCAAAACGAGCCTTGATTGACCCCTACGGACCTGTCCCCCCACCCCACAGACTCCAGAGCTGGCTGCCACGGAGTCTCACCTCCACCATCTTCTCAATGTGCTCCACCATGAGTGCCTGATCCAGCTTGGGTTTGGCCGCTGAGGTCCACTCCTCCAGCACCGGGGGCCGGGGAGGCGGCGTGCAGCTGGTGGGGCTGGTTGGCTGTGGGAATGGTCGAGGCTGAGAGAGGGCCAGAGGTGAGGAAGCCCAGGGCCCAGTGGAGGAGAGAGGGCAAGCCCTGGGGACAAGGAAGCCTGCCCAACGAGCAGGATGGGTGAGGTAGCCTCTAATCTTGGAACTCCCGGGAGGGCAGACGTGGGGGAGGAAGAAGATGGGCCGAGTGGGTAAGCAGTGATTCCGTCCCTCACCGAGGACTTGGAGCGCGGTTCCCGCTGCAGGGACAGCTGGTAGAGCTCATCCTCTGTCTGATACTGATCCAGAGACACCTGGGACACACAGGTCTGATCACGCCCACTGGCCTCCGCTGCTCTCAGGAGCCCACTGCCCAGAACTCAGACCCACAGGTCCACCTAGAGGTCGCAGCCCAGCCCCGAGCCTGGCCCAGAAGCTAGACTCAGGACAAAGGCCAGCTTAGAACACATCCCAGCAACCACACGCCAGCCTAGCACACAGACCAGAACCTGTATCTTGGCCCCAAACCTTGAACACAATGCACTGCCAAGATCTCAGCCAAGAATCCAGGTCACAACCCAGCTGAGAGCTCTGAAATTCCCCCCGAACACAGAACCCCACCCAGCAACCAGACTCCAGCTCAGATTTCAATCCCCATCTCAGTCCAGAACCTAGAAACAGGTAAGACTTCACACCAAACCTTAAAACCTAAGCCCCAGCCCAACAATTAGAACCTAGTCCAGATCTGGACTAGAACCCAACTCCTATGCTAGGGCTCAAAACCAAGTCCAAGACCAAGCTCAGAACCTCAGAGCTCAGGGTCATGTTTAAAAGCTGCCCCTGGGGAATTCCCTGGCGGTCCAGGGGTTAGAACTTGGCCCTTTCACTGCCGAGGGTGCGGGTTCCATCCCTGGTCAGGGAACTAAGATCCCACAAGCCACGAAGCACAGCCAAAAAATTAAAATTAAAATTAAAAAAATAAAATAAAAGCCACCCCTATACCCAGAATCCAGAGTTTGACCCCAAACCTTGAACACAGCCCACTGCTAGGAACTCAACCCAGGGCCCAGGCCCAGCCTCAAGTCCACATGCCAGCCTCAGGGGCCCACAGCCCCATCTGGAGCTTAGAACCCTTCTCCAAGTTCACCCCAACCTTGGGGCCCAGGCTGGGTCTCAGTTCTTCGATCATAACTGAGAACCCAAGGCCAAGCCTGCAGGACCAGGTGCAGCTGTCGACCCTGCTGCCTGGCCCCTCACCGTCAGCAGGCTCAGCAGGTCGGGGTTGGCTTGCACTGGGGGCTGAAGGCTGGTCACCATGGCCAGCTCCTCCAGGATGCTGAAGAGCTGCTTCATCTTGGCCCCATTAAGTCGGGTCCGGGTGGGGTCCAGCCAGTCAGGCAGTGCCAGCTGCAGGGCCACCAGGTCCTTGAGGTGCACACCCAAGATGGGGAAGCGGAAACCCATGCAGGCTGCCAGCCGGCGCCGGTAGTTGCCATAGTTGCCAGTGGCCGTCACTAGTTCTGTCAGACCTTCCCAGAGCTGGGGGACAAAGGGAAGAGGGTCACACACACACACACACACACACACACACACACACACACATCACATACACATCACATATCTCAGGCTCATCTCTCCTTCCCCTGCCCAGCCCTGGAAACGTGGGAGAGGATGTTGAGTCAGGGTCAGGGATGGATGAAAGGTCAAAAGCCTCCCTCACTATCCCCCAACATTGGGTCCCTTAGCCCCTGGAATCAGAATTCATAGGTCATGAGTTCAAAGGGACACCCACTACCAAATACCACACCTCTACACCAGGCCTGGGCACAGATTATCATCAACATTTAACAGAAGAGGGGACTTCCCTGGTGGTCCAGTGGTAAAGAACCCACCTTCCAATGCAGGGGACACGGGTTTGATCCTTGGTCAGGGAGCTAAGATCCCACATGCCGCCGGGCATCTAAGCCCCCGTGCCGCAACTACTGAGCTCGTGTGCCTCAACAAGAGAGCCTGCGTGCCGCAAACTACAGAGCCCAGCACTCTGGAACCTGTGCGCAACAACTAGAGAGAAGCCCGCACGCCGCAATGAAGAGCCCGCGCCGCAACAAAAGATCCCGCAAGCTTCAGCGAAGACCCCACGTGCCGCAGCTAAGACCTGACGCAGCCAAATAAATAAATAAATAAATAATTTTTAAAAAACCCATTTCACAGGAGAGGAAACTGAGGATCACGGAGGCAGAGAAGCACAGGACGATGATTTCGAAGAATATTCTTAGTGGTATCATTCGTAACAGCCCAAACTGGAAAAACCCCAAATGTTCAATAGTAGAGGAGATACACAAATCAGGGTGGACTAAAATATTATACAGCAACGGAAGTGAATGAACAATTGCTCCACATAACAGAACGTAAGAATGAAAGAAGCAAGAAGTAAAATCACATATACAACACAATTCCATTCATAGGAGGTTCAAAAACAGGAAACAAGAAACCCACATGGTTTTGGGATGCATGCATAGGTGGTAAAGCTATCAAGAAAAACAAGGTCAGGAATTCCCTGGTGGTCCAGTGGTTAGGATTCTGAGCTTCCACTGCAGGGAGCACGGGTTTGGGGAACTAAGATCCCACATGCCGTGCAGTACGGCCAAAATAACTGAATAAATAAATAAAAATTTTTTAAAAGAAAGAAAGAAAAGCAAGGTCATCATCCTTAGGAATGTCATGACATCGTTTGCCTCTGATGAGGAGGGAGTTATGCTCTAAGGTGCTGGGGGCTTCGGGGGCCGGCAGCGTTCTACTTCTTGACCTGAGTGGTAGTTACAGAGGCGTTTTCTAATTTTTTTTTAACTGTACGTATGTTTTATAGACTTTTCTATATGTATGTCACCAGTTATGTTTTTTAAAATAAAATAGGGACTTCCCTGGTGGTCCCGTGGTTAAGACTCAGTGCTTCCACTGCAGGGGGCACGGGTTTGATCCCTGGTCAGGGAACTAAGATCCCACATGTGTGTGGCACGGCCAAAAAAATAAAATAAAATAAAATAAGCAGGGGAAGAGTAAAGCACGAGCTTTGAAGTTCGGCAGGCCTGTGAGACTCCACTCTGCTGCTTTCACTGTGCAACTGGGAAAGGATTTAACCCCCAGACTCAGTTTCCTCATTGATCAAATGAAGAGGGAGTGCCCAGCCCCCAGCGCTGCTGGGAGTTCTCAGCGAGGCCAGCCCTGGGAAGGCTGACCAGGCCATTCCCCTGACCCCCCGAGTCTCAAGCACCTTGATGGTCTCTGGGCTCACGTGGCTGTGGGTCTCCTTGAGGCGGGAGATGGAGCTGTGGCTCAGGCCCCCGACCACCGCCATCAGCGTGTTGAAATTCTGCAGCTCCAGGAGTTTCTGGGGAATAAATGGAGAGAGATGAGGCAGTGAGCCACTGAGTGGGTCCAGAATTTGGCCCAGCTTTTCTGGAGAAGACCTGGCAGTGGGTTAGGGGAAAGGAGGGACTCAGCCCTACGGGCAATTTGGGAGGTTGGGGGGAAGGGGAGGGGCAGGCACCTCTGCAACGTGGACGAAGTGTGTGATGACCAGGGCCCGCTGCGGGGCTGTGGGCTTGCTGAGAATCATGAGTTGCACCCACTGCGAGACACTGTTGAAGAGGGAGATGAAGCGCTCCAGGACAGGGTTGTCCACGGTGCAGCCGTGAGTCACAAAACTGTGATAGTCCTGGAACTGCAGGCAGAGTGGCCTCAGCACCCTGTGGCCCCTCCCCTCACCAAAGGCCGCTCCTCACCCTCCAGCGGCCCTTTGGTGGTTACACTGAAACCCCAGACCCACCCTGTGACCCCACCTACCCCAGAGACCCTGCCCCTCCTGGCACCCCCTCCCCAGCCCACACCCACTCCCTGACGAAGGCCATTGGGCCTCACCAGGATCTTGCAAAAGGAGCGATATTCCAAGTAGGTGAGATGTGCCGCCAGCTCCATGGGGTCCAGGTGGTCAAACAACAGGGACATCTTGCGCTTTTTCTGTTCCACAGGGTTCCTCTGGGTCACCTGCCGATTCCACTTGTAGGTGGGGCTGGGGAGTGGGGCGGGGCAGTGAGTCCTTCGCTGGAGATGCCCCACCCCTCATGGCCCTACACTCATGCCACTCACGCTGACCGCGAGACACTGTGCAGAGCACGAATGTCCCCAGTCCCAGCACCTCCTGCAATCTCCCCCCTCGTCATGCACTCAATACAGATTTATGGAAGACCTACTCTGTGCCAGGCACTGTGCTAGGCGCTGGGGGTACAGAGATGAGCAAGACACGGTTCCTGCCCCCGAGGAGCTCACAGTCTACTGAGGGAGACAGACACAGAAACAAACAATCACGAAATAGCGTGGCACAAGTGCGGAGGTCTTTGGGCAGAGGTCTGCACAAAGTGTCATGGAGGAACAGAGGCCAGAACGACAAATTCTGCCCTGAAAGAGTCCACAGACACTCCACACTTGTGCTGAGTTTTGATAACATGGAGGAGGGGGCAAGGGGACATGAGCAAAGCGCCATGGTGGGAAAGGATGCAGGGGCTGCAGAATGGTGAGTGGACCCGTGCAGCTGCAGTATGAGGTGCCTGGTATAGGGTGGTGGGCTGTGGAAGATGAGGCAGGAATGCCAAGCTGGCCTGAGACTATGAAAGGCCTTAATCCCCAGCCGAGGCGTTTTGGAGACGCTAGGAAGCCACAGAGGGTTTTTAAGCAAGAGTGACATGACCCTCACCCATTCAATTCAACAAACATTTATTAAGTGCAGATGGTGTAGGATGCTGAGTGCCCTGCCCAGCCCTCCGAGCTCCCCCCACGCACACGCTCTCGATGTCGATGAGGCTGCTGTGCCGGCGGTTCCCTTCTTGGTCTAGCAGAGCCTTCAGCTCCTTGATCTGCTCAGCGAGCTCAGGATTCAAATCAAACTCCGCTGGGAATGCTGAGATCCAGTACCTGGTGGAGGTTCAGAGTCACCCAAGGCAGCCCTTCCCCCACCATCCCCTAGGACTGTAGTTCCCCAGAGAGGGGGAAAGAGCCTCAAACTGTGGTTCCCCTCACCCAGCTCTTTCCTTCCCCACCCGCACTGGGCAGATCAGAAAACAGGGACCGGGCCAGGACCAGGAAGGGGCAGGCCTGCGGCAGCACAACCACCACGGACAGAGCCGGGTTCAAACCCACATGACCAGCTTCCAGAACGAGCTATTTCCACTCCTTCAGGCCAGTCTGATGCCTGAGATAAGGGAGCAGAGAAGGGGACAGAGCCCCAGGAGGAAGACTCACCTGACCAGATGGCATGTTTTCACCTGAAGCGAGCTGGAGTTGTCCTTCCGGGATTGTTGGTAGGTGAAGCAGAGTTAAGGAAAACAAGGATGGAGACTTACTCTAGAAGAGGAGGCAGGGGATGGGACCCGAGTTCTTGCGGGAGGCTGAGGGCAGGGCCTGGTTCTAGGAGAAATTCTAGGGGTGGGGTCTGGGGTGGGCAGGGCCCAAGCTCTGGAAAGGGGCTGAAAGCAGAGGTGAGGTGTGAGCTTTGGGAGGGTGCCTGGATGGAATGGGGGCCAGATTCTGGGAGAGGCTGAGAGCAGGACCTGGGTTCTGGGAGAGAAGCAAGAGGCAGGACCTGCGCTGGGAGTAGGAACAGGTTCTAGGCTGTGGGGAGGGGAGAGCAAGGCCTAGGCTGGGGAGAGACCGGGGGACGGGGGCCTTAGTTCTAAGGGGAGGAAAGGGGTGGAGCTTAGGCCCTAGCTGGAGCCTGGGCCAATCCAGATTTCTGTGATGTGGGAGTGGCCCACGCTCTAGGAGCAAAGCCCATCCTCTGCCCCCGCTGGGCAGCGGGGCTCCCTTATGGACGCGGACTGCAGGGCCCTTGGCGAGGCCGGCGAAGGATATATGTGCAGCAGTTTTGCCGCCAGCTGAGAGGAAGGGATGTACCAGGGGTGCATCATGAGGAACATGCGCACCAGCTGCGGGTCCCGCACCTTCCCGGAGTCATCTAACTCCGAGGGGTCAAGGAGAAGCGGGTTGACCCTACGTCCCGCAGCTGCGGTCCCTAAACCCTACCCCGCAGCCTGCCAGGTTTCTGGCTCCCGGCCGCCTCCGGCTTTCCCAGGGCTCCGAAACCAGGAGGCAGATTATAAAGTAAAGGTAGGGTGGAAGAGGGATAAGGCAGGATCCGAGGAACTAGAGGAGAAGAGCGTCTGAGTCGGGCCTGTAGTCTGGAGGGGAACCAGCTGGGGCGGAAGGAGACGGGTTCCGTGGGGTCAAGAATCCAGAGGTCATTTCCTGAGTGCCTGGGGAAGGGGCACCCCTTCACCAGATAAGCCACCCCCCATCAGCCGGAAACAGCTTCCAGGCCGCAATAGCGAGTTCCTCCGGATCCCCCGGGGAGACAGATAACGGTCCTCATGGGTCAGAGTCTGGGGACCCCGCCGTCCCTCCCTTCAACGCTGGTATACTAGGGAAGGGAAACCTTTTCTCTTTCTGCACCGTGTGGATCTCTCTACCCCGGGATGAAGAGGAGACTTTCGCCAAAGAGGCTGCAGGATGCGAGTTGGGCAGAGGTCTGCCCTGGGAGGCAGGGGTCAGGGTTCAGGCTCCCGGCTGGTCTCAGGCTGGGCGTGTCCTCCCGTGCCACTCACCGAAGGCTTCAATGCAACCACGGAGCAGCTCCTCCACCGTGCAGCCCTTGTCCAGGTCCAGGGTGCCCGCCATGGCGTCCGGCGCGGGTAGGCTGGGCCAAGCTGCGCTCCGAGAGCCTCCACGGGGTTCGGACCGGACCCCTGTCCCGGGAGAGGCAGAGCGGGAGTCTGCGGAGGCGCGGGCCGGGGGAGCGGCCCGCGGACAGAAATGGGGCGGGGCAGGCACGCCCCCTGCTGGGCAGGGGCGGAGTCGTCCGCCGCGGCCACTCCTGGGGTTAACTGGCCCGGGATGTTGCAACCCACCAGTTGGGAAACGAACTGACCAAGAAGCTTCCGGCCCACCCTTGGAGTCGTGGGAGGGCTGAGGGACTCCCCGGGGATGGGGACGAGCCAGAACTCCGGGGGCTGGTTAGTGTCCCAGCCCCCCTCCCCGCAGGCCCTCTCCTCCTCACGTCCTCTCCCCAGAGGCACCTGCAGCACCCCGCAGCTCAGTTCTGCGCCCCTCCCGCTTCCCTCCCTTCACAGCTTCCCTTCCCCCGCAGGGTTATTTTGGGAACCCAGAGCCTGAGGGGACCTCGGAGGAATTTCTCCCTGGGATGAGAGGGGGGAGGAACCCAGGCGTCCTGCCCGCGTCGCCCCCTCCCGGGCTCCCCGGAAAGGGGGGCGCTGTGGCAGCCCCCAGGGGCCTGCCACTGGGGAGGCGGGCTGGAGCGGAGAGGAACATTCCTGGGGCGGGGTGCGGAGAGGGCGGAGCGGGGAGCCCACTGCGGCCCGGAGGCGTCAGCGGGAAGCCTGAGCCTGGGAACCGCGCGCTCCCAAGCCACCTCCTCCGTGAAGGCCCCAAGGGTCCCGGCTCAGCCCTTCCGCAGGCTATCTTCATCCCCAGACCCTGACGCAGGTCCCCATACTGCACAGTCGAACTGAGTGCACACACAGGCCGTCCACACTCGAGCACAGAGTAGGGTGCCCAGAAGGGGGCGCTAGCACCGTGCAGGGCGGAGAGTGCCTGTACGACTCCACCAGCAACTCCAGTCACTGGCGGGAATATACGCACCCATGCAGAGACAGACACTCATTCCACACCCGAGGCCAGGGACCCACACCGGGGTGCAAGAATGCCTGAGGCTCCCAAAAAGCCGAGCCTCAGGCAATTACCTCCCATACTCTCTCTCACACACACAATGGCACCCACACCCCTCGCACACCTGAACGAAGGAAACCTCGGACACACATACCCAGCTCTCGACCCCAGAATGCAAACCCGTTGAAGGGGCCGGCTTCCGGCCCTGCTGCTCACTAGAGCCAGGCCAGCATGGAGTTCCGTGGCCACAGCAGCTCGACATCCGCACACGTGTGCACACACGCAAGGCAGTGCACCTACACGCATGTACACTCTCCCACACATGCACACACCGGTGGGTACGCACACACACCCATTCCGCCCCCGCCCCCTTCATCTGCGATCCAGGGCCAGCCCTGCGGCCCCAGCGACCTGACATCCCGCACCCACGGACGCTGGCAAAGCCTTGCCCCACAGAAGGTACCCCGCCCCTACACATACTCCCCCGGGCTGCAAGCGGGGAGCGGGGGTCTCCTCTATGGAGTTCTCTGGTAGACTTTTCCTAGGAGCCACCCAGAGTCATCGCCGCCCGGCTCTCCCGCTTCCTCGCTGTGTGACCTTGAGAGTCACTTGGCCTCTCGGAGCCTCAATTTTCTCATCTGTCAAATGGGGGCTTCGCCGGGTAAGGTCCCGCTGAGACGTGGCTAGGAAGAGCCGGGTGCGCCCCGGATGCCGCCCCCTCCCGCGCTTGTCCAGGGAGCTTCGGGTCTCTCGGCAGGTCCCTCCTAGCCCGGACCCGGGCCGCAGATTCCCCACCCACCAACCCACCCGCCGCCCTCGGCCCGTCTGCGCCGCCCTCGAGGGCCCCTAGGGGCCGGGCCTCCCCTGCCCTGCACCACCCCCCCCGCCCCGTGCTCACTCACTCACACTTGGGACCCGCAGCAAGAAGCCCGCACCCGGCCCGGCTGGCACCACCTCCGTGCTCTCCCGCCCGCCGACCTCGCTGCGGCTGCGGCTCCCGCCCGCTCTCCGCGCCGCGGCCCCGCTCCCCGCCGCCCCGCCCCCGCGCCGCGGCCGCCCCCTCCTCTCCTCTCCCCTCCCCTCCCCTCCCGCCCCTGCGCCGGGCTCCGCACCGGCGGCTGCGCCTCCCCCATCGGGGGCTCCCTCTCGCCCCGCACGCGGCGGTCCCTGCGGCAGCTTAACCCCTGCCCTGCCGCGCCGCCCGGGAGACCAGGGCCGCGGGCAGGGGGGCTGCGCCACGGGCCGCGCCGAGGGTGGGTGAGGGGAGGTCAGGCCGCGCGGGACATGGAGCGGGGGAACTAAACCACCGGTCCTCTCCCTCCATCACAGACACCCCCCTGCCCCCCGCCCTGCCTGGTGTGGGGCAGAGGAAGCCGGGAGGGGCAGGAAGCAGACTGCGGTGGGGAAGGGGCGCCCCGCCCAGCCCCCGGCCCGGGTTCCTGTTTTCGAGACAAACCGTTCCCACGGGGCTAACCCGGCCTGGGGCCGGGCGTCTTCCTGCGGGCAGCGGGGGGCACAGGTTGAGTAGAGATCGGGGGCGTGGGCGCGGCGGGTCCTTGTGATAGCCTGGGGGAGGGGCTAGGACAAGGTGGGAACACTTGGGGGAGAGGGGCTTGTGGGGAGGGAGGAATGAAAACGCGGCTACCTGGAGAAGGGGCCTCGAGGTCTGGGGATAAGAGGGAGCTCCAGTTCACACAGGAGGGACTGGGGCCCCGGAAGCCTGGCTCCCCATGAGGCCAGATGAAAAGGGGCAGCTGCAAGCGACGGGTGGGTTCTCCGCAGCTAGAAAACTGGAGCCTGGAGGCCTGGCCAACCTCCCCGCCCCCTCCGGCAGAGAGGAACTTGGGAGGGGAAGCCGCAGGCGGTTGGGGTCCCCACAAGCCAGGCCTAGAGGAGCCGGTAACAGTTTCCGGCTGTTCAGGTTCAAACACACTCACTGTGAAACCACCGGGCCCCAAACAAATCTTCTGAGGCTTGCCCCGCCCTGCTACCCGGCTGCGGAGGCAGGACCTCCCCCACACCTCAATCTCGGTAAAACGAGAACTACAAACAGGCCCCTTCTGGTCCTTAGTTTCCCCAAGTGAGGAGGGGCAACACCGGCCTAGCCTAGACGGTCTGTGTGTGTCCCCCGCCCTAACACTCTCCTTACTTTGGACCTAGCGCAGCCACCTGCTGAGAGACCCTTAAACGCCGCAGTGGGGCGGGGCTAAGGGCGGAATCAAGAAGGCGCCAACCACCCAGAGGCTCCTCCCCCTTTTGAGTCCGGGGGGCCCCCCCCGACCGCGTGGATCTTCAGTAGTCCTGGAGGCCTCTGCCTAAGTCCCAGCTCCCGGCCCCGGGTGGGCCCCACCCGGGCGGATGCCACGCCCCCGGCCAGCCTAGCAGGCAGCTGACCTAGTATGGACACAGCACTGGGGAGAGAGGCGTGGAGGGTGACGCTTGGAAATGGGCAGGAGAGTCCGGGCCCCGCCCCCACAGGCCGCCCCCACCTTCTGAGGGGACGCACCTGACACGGGTGGGGGTAAGGCACGGTGACTGCGCAGCTGCTATGTCGCCCAGAGCTAAAAATATTTCCCAACAGAGAGAGGAGTAAGGAGGCTCCCAAGGAGAACCAGTTTATTGGGGAGTGGGTGAAGTTGGTCAGACCCATAAATAGGAGCGGGCGGGGAGCCGAGGACAGGACGGGAGCAGTGGCCTTAGTCACGCTGAACACTGGGATCTCAAGGCTGATGGGAAATGGGGTTCCAGGAAGAGGTTTAGAGATCTAACTCCAGTACCCCACCCTCTGGATGAGGAGCTGGAGCTGGCCCAAGGGATTGCCAACAGACTCAGGGGCAGGTTTGGGTCTGGTCTAGAGGCTCAGATCTTCTCATCAGGTGCTGGCAGGCGCTGGCGGTTAGGCTCCACGCCCCAGATCTCCCTGGCGTACTGGGCAATGGTGCGGTCACTAGAGAACTTGCCAGAGGCGGCTATGTTCCGGATCACCATCTGCGTCCACTCTCTCGGGTTCTACAAGCCAAAAGGGAGCTCTGGGTTTGCTCTGCCAGTGGGGTCCCCACCTACCACCTCATCCCAACCAGGGCCACCAAAGCCCTGCCAACCCCTGGTCCAGGACCCCTCACCTTGTACAGCTCACTGACTCTCTCCTGGCATTTAACGTACTCTTCATAATCTGCAAAGACTTTAAACCTGGAGGGGAATGGAGAAGCAGGAAGTTTCATGAGGTCAAGGGCCAAGCCCATCCAGTCCCACTGGATTTCTGGGGACCTGAACAGTGATGCTGCTTCCAAAGGAATCTAGTCCCAACTGCCCAGAAGCCCTGTCCAGCCTCCGCACCACATCTGAGCCCTACTGAGCCCAGCAGCCCCACGTGCACAGTTTCCTGGCCGGCCAGCTCACCGGTCATGGTGCATGAGCATGTTGACAATGTCCTTGAACAGGTCGGGCTGTTTGGGGGAGAAGAAGCCACTGCTCAGCTGGTCAATGATGTGCCGAAGCTCTGGAATTCGGTCATAATATTCCTGGGCATTGTACCTGTTGGGGAAGAGCCGTAGTCAGTGCCCTGGAAATAGGTTCCTGGCTCCTCCTCCTCCAGCAAAAATCCAGCAAGTTCCAAGCCCCAGGGTCAAAACCCAGGCCCAGCCTGCTACTGCCCTGCCCCCAGCTGCCACACTCCCTCTGGAGGTCTTTCCAAGAGGCCCCCTCCCTTCTCAGCTCAGCTTTTCATCCCCCACTTTGTGGATGAGGAAACTGAGGCCTAGAGAGGAGAGAAAGGTAGTGTCAGAAGCAAAGGCCCCAAACCAAGCGCTCTTCTTCCCACACACCACCACTGTCTCCCAACAGGTTTCTTTCCTCCGTGAATGGCTTTTCTCCCCCACCATCCACAGCCCATCCCTGGCCTCGCTTTCAGGCCCCAGGAGGAGCGAACAGGTACATCCTGAGGAACATCCTTAAATTCAAACCATCCAGTCAAGCTCATCGCTGTGTCTGGCACCAACTTTCCTCCAGGGTCCCGCTTCCTAAGGCAGCACAATCCATTCCTGAGCCACCTGGGTTCAGATCTCTCAAGACCAGTCTCATCTCTTTCCTCCCTTTCTCTCTTCCAACCAGAAACCAAGTCTGCCTCCTCAACAATGTCCCTAATCCCCATCCCCAGCACTGGCCTGCTGCAGGGGACTCCCCCTGCCATCTGGTGTCAGCCCCACACTGGTCCCCCACCTAGATATTGTCCCCTCCAGTCAAGCCTCCCTCCTGCAGCCGAAAGTGTCCATCTGGAGCCGAGTTCTGAACGTGCTGGACTTTGCTCAAAACATTTCACACTTCCTTCCTGTCCAAAGGACCAAGTCTGCCACGCTTCCAATGCAGGGGATGCGGGTTCAATCCCTAGTCGAGGAACTGAGATCCCACGTGTCACACGGTGCAACCAAAACAAGAACAACAACAAGGGACCAAGTCTAAACTTTCTGGTCAGGCCCCACAGGAGAAGTTCCTATCAACATTCAGTGACAGCTCTTGTAAGCTGTTGGTGGGAGTGTGCACTGGTACCAACTTTCTGGAAAACAATTTGACAATGTGTATCAGGAGCCTTAAGAACTCATACTTGTTACTCAAATATCCCCTTCTAATAATTATCTTAAGGAAATGATCAGAGATGTGGACATCAATGTAAAAGGTTAGTCATCCCAGGGACGTTTATCCTAACAGACAGGGGAAATCAACCTTAATGTCCAACCATCTGGAACTAGTTAAATAAGTTATGCCATGTCCATAGGATAGAATGCTATACAAACATTGAAAATATCTTGAAGACTATTTAATGACATGGAAAATGCCTCACCAATGTTAAGATAACAGGATTCAATATTGTACATACATTATTCCCAACTTTTAAAAACTATATACACACACAGATAAATACACGAAGAAAAAGAGAACTGTGGCTTTAAATCTGGGTGATGAGATTATGGACAACGGTTGTTTTATTCTTTGTGGCTTTGTATTTTTCTAACCAGTGAGCAGGTACTGCTTTTATGATAAGAAAAAATCATATTTTAAAATGTTAAAAATGTAATGCCAGGAAAATGTCTTCTCTGAAGATCTATGTTTCTGACCACAAGCACAGATATAACTACTGTACTCATATTTCCCTTTTTGCCATGGCTGCCAGGGAGCTAAGAATTTCACTTTACTTCCAATTCCAGAAATAATATTATCTCTTAGGGTTGATATTATTTTCTCTTCCTTTTCCTTCAGTTCTATGTTACTTCTTTCTTTTCCCATTTTATTAACCTGATTTGTTATAAGTTACCTCAAAAGTTTTCTAGACTCGTGATGGCCGTAACTAAGACCCTTTGCAGCCTGGACCGGACTTTCCAGTCATGCCTCTTGCTCCTGGCTCTACCCTCCAGCACTCGCACCTTGATGCCTCCTGCCCACAGACTGTGAACTTTGCAGCCCATACCCTCTCTGGTCAAGCCTTTCCACGTCCTCCACCCGCATGCCGAAGATGAAGATGTTCTCCTCTCCCGCCTCTTCTGCCATCTCCACATTGGCCCCATCCATGGTGCCAATGGTCAGAGCCCCATTGAGCATGAACTTCATGTTGCCAGTGCCTGAGGCCTCAGTGCCCGCAGTAGAGATCTGCTCGGAAAGGTCAGCAGCCGGGATCACTGTGGGGGGGGGGGGGGCAGCAGGGGACAAGCTCAGCTCCAGGAAGAGCCCCAGACCAGCTAGAGACTCTGGAGTTAGTGTGGCCCTAGGCCTAGCCAGATTCAGAGTCCCTTCCACCCCAACGCTCCAGTCTTAACCAACTAAGTCTCTCTCTCACTGCCCCCCACCGCCCCGCCACCTCTTGTTGATTCTTGAACATCTGGGACCTAACCTGGACTCCCCCTACCCCCCAGCTCCATCGTGTGATTTAAAGGGCACCACTGAGGCCCATCTCCCCTATAATTTCACCCCATACCACCATTAAAGGGACATCCTCATTTGAGTATTGTCCTCTCCAGATTCTTCCTTAAAGTGCAAGCACCCTAAGAAGAGGAGATTAATATCTCTTCCTGGGACTGAACTAATCAGAGCTTCCCTAGGGTCCCCAGTGGCGGCATTCCACCTTTCTCGGCCAGTGAGACTCGGTAGTTCTCCAGGAAGATCACGCGGAGGCGGTCTCCCACCACCGGGTCGTGGTTGACCACATCCCCAATGGCTGTAATGAGTTTGATGATCATCTTGGCCATGTGGTACCCGGGTGCAGCCTGCGGGAGCACAGTCTGGGGTCAGCTCCACAGCCTGACCTCCTACCCCCATCCTGCAACCCAGCCAAGCTGACCTCAACCTGGATATCAAAGAACCACAGCCGTGGTCTGCAGCCCGGCTTCTCACCTTCCCTCCAATCATCACAGTCCGAGGCACAAAAAACTTATTGGGATCCTTCTTGATGCCTGTGGAGAAAGAGAGGGATCCAGTGAGTGGGCCAGGTTTTCCCTCTGGGCAGTAACACCTGACAGCATCCATCCAGCCAGGGCTGGGCTGGGAGACAGTAGCCCTGACTTGGGCAATCACTTGCTTTGTGACCTCAGATCTGTCACTTCCTCCCCCTCTGAGCCTCAGTTTGCCCATCTGTGAAATGGGGATAATTCCATGTCCCAAGAGTTATCCTGAGGTCAAAGGAGATGTTGATCAGGAAGTATATAGTATCCTGGGAGGTACACAGAGTGGGTAACCGAGAGCCAGAGGGAACCCTGCCACTCACGGTTGTACATTGTGATGACATGGAGGCAGTTGAGGAGCTGGCGTTTATATTCATGAATCCGCTTCACCTGGATGTCGAAGAGCGAGTTGGGGTTGATGTGGACTTTGTATTCCCTCTCTAGGTACGCAGAGAACTTTAACTTGTTTTCCTGAAGGCAGGGGAGTAGAGAGAGCTCACCAATAGGCCTCAGCCTCAGGAAATCCTACAGTCTCATTTCTTTCCCAGGAAGGTGAGGATAGAAGTCTCCCTTGCCACCTTCATCCACTCCTGCATCAGGGCAGACATTGCTAATCAATGTCAGCACTCTTCCAGTGAGGTCAGATGATGCCTTCCCACCGTGGACTGACTCCAGGCAACTTCTACCAATGGCCTGAGGTTGCAGAAGAGATGAGCTCTATCGGCCATTCCTGACTCAGACATCCGGCCCCTCCAGCACACTCCACTCAAGCCCCGGCACAGGGATCTGTCCCAGGTTGCAGCGCTCCTCACCTGCTTCACTTTGGCCACATCCCGGATAAAGGCTTCATCATCCACATAGGAGAGCAATTTGTGCAGCTGGTCCAGGTCTGCGATGTAGTCCTCTCCGATGCGCTGTGGGAAGATAGCTCTCAGTTAGGCCCATGTCCCTCCTCCGTCCTCCCTCACAGAGGGGTCCCTTTCCAGGTCAACAAAGCCCCATCCACTGCAGACAGCTCCTTCCTCTGCAGCCTCCCAGCTGGGGGGTGGTACATGTATGTGCATCTTTCCTCCCCTCCTGACCTTGAGCTCTGATGGCTGACCCCCATCTGACCCCACAGGCCTTCCTCTTGGCCTTTTCCTCTGACAGGCATTGACCTCAGGGCCCCGCTCCCACTCTCTGCCCCGTTCTGGTCTCACTCCAGATGTGACCTGCTGATAACCCCTCCATTAGACTGTGAATTCCACCAGGTTGACCTTCACAGCCAGGGCCTCCATTTGCCCACAGGCACCCTCATGCAAGGAAGAAAATGGTTCCCCTCCTCCAGACAGATGCAAGGCTTGGGGAACGCAGTGCAGGATGGACTTCAGCCCTCAGATGGGTGCCCTACAGTGAACCACATACACAACCACACCCAGATGCTCGCTGCGGTGACCGTGTTGACCCCTACTGGCCACACGTGAACACTCACCTCAGCAATGACCTCTGCCAGCCCAGGGTTACACATAACCAGCCAGCGCCGAGGAGTGATGCCGTTGGTCTTATTCTGGAACTTATAAGGCTCTAGCTCATAGAAGTCCTTGAAGCTACAGGATGGGGTCGGGGGATCACCAATCACCCCTGTGGGATGAAGGCCTCCTCCCTGGGGCCCCTACCCTGGTTTCTTGATGAAAGGGGCCTGGAGGGGAGGGGGAGGGTGCTGTGTGTTAGAGGGGTCACCTGGGGACAGGACTGGACTGGACGACAAGGCTATGATGCTTGTAAGAGTGGTGCCACCCGTGGAAGGGGCCAGCTGAGGGCAACTGTGAATGGCCGGTGCCGGGCAGTGAGGGGGTGAGCGGGGGTCCAGCAGGAGGGGCGGAGTCTGGGGAGCAGGTCTTACGTGGTCTTCTTGAGGATCTCGGAGTGGATGCGAGCCACGCCGTTGACAGCGTGTGAACCGGCGATGCACAGGTGCGCCATGTTGATGCGCTTCACCGCGCCCTCCTCCACCAGCGACATGCGCCTCAGCCGGTCTATATCCCCTGGGAATGCAGCCGCCACCCGCTGTGCCAGGAGAGCCCAGAGCTAGGACGGGGACCCAGGACCCAGGTTTCCAGCCCCTACCCCCAGATCTCTGTCCACAGTCCTCCCTGCCAGAGTCTCAGGAGCCATGCTTTCCATGCCCTCCACGCCCCACCCTCCACCCCATGCTTCCTCCACTCACATCAAGGAAGCGCTGGTTGATCTCATAGATGATCTGGAGGTGCCGGGGCAGCAGGGTCTCTATCAGGTGCACGGGCCAGCGCTCCAGGGCCTCGGGCAGCACCGTGTGGTTGGTATAGGCACAGGTCCTCACAGTCACATCCCATGCCTGACAGATGGGATGGGGAGGAAGGACCCCCAGGCTTAAGCCGGACGGCTCTCCACACACACTGTGCAGCCAAGAGCCCTGGCCCTGCCACTGCCATGCCAGGTTCTAGGACACCTGCCCACTGGGCCTCACACTGCCGTCTGTGCAGTGGGGGCTCCACCCACATCTTTCCACTCCCCAGACTGGGAGGGGAACCCTGAGATGCAGAGGGTGAGGCAGGGGTGGAGGAGGGGCCCTGAAGCCCACCTTGTCCCAGTCCAGCCGCTCCTGGTCCACCAGAATCCTCATCAGCTCGGGGATGGCCAAGGAGGGGTGGGTATCATTGAGCTGGATGGCCACCTGGGGGCGGAGGGGGGCACTGGAGTCAGTCTGGACTCCAAACCAAGGCTATGATCGCTGTCCTTTGCCCCTTCAGAGCACCCTCCCCCAGGGCCCCTCATGGTTCTAGGGTTGAGCTGGGGGTGGAGGCCCTCACGGGGGCAGGTATGGGGCAGGAGGAAGAGGGGAGCGAGGTTGTATTGAGGATCGCGAGCAGATCCCCCCACACCCACCCCCAACACCCAGCCTCCATTTCCTCATCTGTAAAATGGGCGGTTCAGGCTGAGACTGGAGGGAGGAGGCATGGCACCCATCACAGGAGGTGTAGAGGCCGGCCTTCCCTGGGGCCTGGTACCTTATCCGGGAAGGCGTCGAAGCTCGTGCGCACAGGGTCTAGGCAGCCGAACTTGGAGGATTTGAAGCGGCGGATGATGTCCTGGAGTGTGGCAGCCACTACGAAGTACTCCTGCTTCAGCCGCAGCTCTTTCCCCTCAAAGAACTGGGGACAGTGCCAGGCAGGGCGGAGTCAAGGTGGTGGCCTAACACTGCTGTGGGTGTGGCCAGGGGAGACTCCCCCACACACCAAGATTCCTGAGCCCTGAGCTGCCCCACCTCAGGGACCCAGGGGTCTTTCTCCCACCAAGAAGCAGCAATGTGGATGGTAGCAGGAGGCAGGGCTAAGGACCAGGAATATTGTGGGTCTTACCAGGGAGCTCATCCAAAGTGCCCCACCCTAACCTGCTGCCCCCAGGACTCAGGCATCCTCCCACTTAAAGAACTTGGGGGAAGAACAGGACACACAGGGGCCAGCAATATGCCTTGGGTGTGACTAGGGCACCGGCAGGTGTCACTCCCCTTCTCCTGCCCTCTCTCATGCACTCTGGCTTCCTGTCCCCAGCCCAGGGGGTAACATACGTTGTCGTTGGGGTACAGGACACGGGAGATATTCTCAGCCAGGTTGCGGTCCAGCACAGCCTGGATGTAGCCACCGACGTTGACTGAGGAACGAATGTGGGGACAGGGTCAGGCTTGAGTCGAGTGTGGGCAGGGGTGGGTAGGGGCTGCTGACTTTGGCTGAACTCACAGTCCTTGAGGTTGAAGTCATTGGGGGCCTTGGCAGACCACAGGCGCATGGTATTGACGATGTTGTTGCGGTAGCCGGGCACGGGTGTGTCGTAAGGCATGGCCAACACCACCTGCGGGGCACCCGGTATGGCATCAAGAGGTGGCATCTCTCCCTGAGAGCCGGACTCCGTGCTCCGTCCCTGCACTCCCCCAGCTCCCTACGCCGGGTTCTAGTCCCAACTCTGGGTGACCACAAGCAACCCCGCCAACCTCTCTGGACCTCGTCCATAAAGAGGGGACTTCCCAGTGCCTCCCCACACTCCCTTGCCCCTCCTTGCTGGGCTGTTGTGAGGATTCCAGGAGGAGGCGGGGATGAGCTCGGAGCCCAGGGAGGGGCCCTGTTGGTAGCCACTCTGCCATGATGGCGATGAGCTGGCCGCTGGCCTGAGCACAGTCTAGAGGACACTCTGGACTCATGGAAGGGCTGGGGGGAATCATGGGGCCTGGCTGAGGGGGTCACGGAGGTCAAGGCCATCCAAAGGGCTTACGCCTGGTTGACCACAGGGCTAATTAGCAGTGACTAATGCTGGCCCCACATCCCACAATTAGCAAACATCAATAATTGCTGCCGATAGCTGCCTGCTACCACGGGGCGGGGGCACACCCATGCCTCCCTCCCCAACATTAAGTAGCCCCTGACTGGAGCAGAGTGAAAGCTGCGGCTCAGAGAGGGAAGGGACTGGCTCAAGAGCATAGAGCTAGGTGGGCAGCCAGAGCCCTGCTGGACCTTAGCGTGGATGACAGCAGGACAAACTCTCAATTCTGAAAGCCTAGAGGTTGCTGTGCAGCCATCTGGAGGCCGATGACCTGCAGCCACAGCAAGAGGACTGGCTGAGCTGGGATGTGGACACCTCGTTTAGCTTTCGGTTCCCTCTAACTTGCTCTGTGACCTTGAACAAGTCAATTGCCCTCTCCAGGCTTTAAGTTTCTCCCCTGTCCCCCTTTCTGGGCTGTGGCTTTGTTTCCCATCAAGCCCCCAGTTCAGATGTGCAGGGGAGTCAAGACCCCGTGATTATTCTTTGATGAGTCTTGTGGGTGGTGGCAAGGAGCCAGGTCAGGGGAGAAGCATTGGTACAGCAGGGGGGCCTCTCTCCTCCTCCCAGGCTCTGCACCTGGTCTGGCTGCCCTGTGACCCTGTCTCCAGCCTCTCCTGGTTCTAGCTGTGTGACCTTGAATAAGTCACTTAACCTCTCTGAGCCTCAGTGGCATCCATTATAAAAGAGCACTAGGTCCAGTAGCCTCCAGGCTCTTTCCTTGTTTCTGTTTCCTCTAGAACCTCCTCCCCTCTCCCTCACTAGATTTCTCCACCACCACACCCCACTCCCTCGCTTCCCCCTCACCTGCGTGTCCACCCACTTGGCCCCCTGGCTGGTGTGCTCCACTCGGCCATAGAAGTGCACAGGCAGTGTGAACTCGGGTCGGGCCTTCTCCCAGGGGTTGCCGTAGCGAAGCCAGTCATCAGCCTCCTCCATCTGAGCCCAAGGCAGGTCAGGGGAGAAAGGAGGGCAGTGTCAGAGCCAGGCTCACACCACAGCAGGTGGTGAGTAGGGAAGGAGCAGTGGCCCTAATGTGCCCTATACAGGGAGGGTGTAAATGAAGGGCTTTCGGGTAGGTGGGCCCCTGGTCTGGTGGAATATCCATGGGGACACGGTGTGTGTATGAGAGTCTGAGACATTCCACAGGTGTGGACCTCCTATCCCCGGAGCTAACAACTGGCTTGGGGCCAGGGGGAAGGGGCAAGGATGTTTTCCACCAAGGCTGGGGCTGGTTCTGGATCTATGTGCAGATGAATGAACAAATAGGGGTCTTCTCCATCATAACTACAAGGTCAGGGCCCAAGGTCACTCACCTGCCAACCCCCAGAGATCTTCTGGTTAAAAATCCCAAACTCATAGCGGATCCCGTAGCCATAGGCAGCCAGGCCCAGTGTCGCCATGGAGTCCAGAAAGCAGGCTAGGGGTGTGCATGGAGGTGGGTGTCAGAGACGCAGCACAAAGGAACCCTTCTGGCCAATCCCCTGCCACCCTGCTCACTTACCCGCCAGCCGGCCCAGGCCCCCGTTGCCCAGCCCTGCGTCCTCCTCGACTTCCTCCAGCTCCTCCATGTCCAGGCCCAGCTAGAGGCAGGAGGGTATGGCAGGCATCAGGGCCAAAGGCCAGCAGGTCAATCTCCCAAGCCCCAAGGCTTGCCCCACCCCTACACACCTGGTAGGTGGCCTCATCACAGGCATTCTCCAAGGCCAGGTTCACCATGGTGTTTTGTAGCGTCCGGCCTATGTAGAATTCCAGAGACAGGTAGTAGATCCTCTGCCCGGAGAGACAGGTGGGGAGGTGGAGGGGAGGACGTCAAGGCCACCCACTAACATTCAGCCAGGCCCAGCTGGGCCTGCACCTCTCATACTTCCTGCCCCACTCCTAGGTCCCAGCATGTTCCAGCCCTGCCTCCATTTCTCCCCCCTTCTCAGGCTTTGGGACCCAACAGGCAAGATTCTGCTCCCAGCATTTCTTCTGGCTTTGGACAAATCACTTTTCTTCTCTGAGCCTCAGTTTCCTCATCTGGAAAATGGGGCTGGCCATATCTACCTCAGGGGCCAGGAGAGGTGCCGAGGAGAGGTAGGAACTCCTTCCATTGTATGCAATCCTGCTAACAGCCCATCAGGGAGTCAGGACATAGGGAAGCCCCTCCAAGTGCTCCCCAAAAGGGAAAGCCAGGCCCAGAGAAAAACATCATTGGCTCAAGGTCACACAGGACTCAGGGCTAGAGTCGGCCACCTCCCGTCCTTGCAGAGGGCCCCCTGGCCCTCAAGCCTCAGTCCCAAGAAGGGGACGGAGAGCTGGCAGGATCCAGGACGCTGATGGTGCCTGGTCTTCTGGTTCCCTGGGTCCCCTCCCTGGCCCTCCCCCACTCCTGCCCAGAAGTGTCAGGTTGCTGACATTTACCAGTGACCCCAACAGACATTTGATCTCACCACCCCAGCTGCGCCCCATGCGCTGCACCAGCACACACACCATGCACGCATTCAATGATATGTCCTTCCACTTAGGGTCCAACCCAGGCCACAGGGGTCTTCCTGCCCCCCAGAAGCCCCTCCATTCTCTTGAGTGAGCCCTGGGCCTTTGCAACCAGCCTACCTGACCCGAGCCCCCTGACCTGCCCCCGTCCCAGATTTCTCCCCCTGGTTTGCCCCAGCAACCCATTGCACATGGCACCCCTGGATCCTCCAACCTCAGGAACCTGGAGTGACCCTTTAGTTGGCTGCAGAAAGCCCTGACCCCAGGGAGGGGCTGCCACTTGGTCAAGATCTCCCAGCCCCCAGGCAGGGCACCCAGCCCATTCCCTCCCGGGGTGCCCCAAGCAGCACCTTGGGGTCCGTCTCGTAGTAGTGCTGCTGCGTGCGGAGCCAGCGGCCCACGAGGTGGTCACGCACGGTGTAGGCCAGCGCAAAGTAGTAGTCTTGAGGGGTGGCCACATTGCGGTCTTTCACGAGGGTGAAGTGTAGGTGCCGGTTGAAGCTCTTCTTCAGCTCGGCCACATTCTCCACGCCGGCCAGGCCACGTACGCTGATCTGCTTTCTCTTCTCCTGGTCTGTCAGGGGCCGGGACATGGCTGCGGGAGGGTGGGCCGGACTGACCGTGTGGACGGGTGGGCGGCCTGAGCGGTGCCTCCAGCCAGGGAGTGGAGATCCCCAGCCAGCTGGTGCTTTAAAGCCTGGCTCTGGGCAACGTGCCCCGCCTCCTCCCTCAGTGGGTCGGTCTTGGCTTGGCCGCTCGGGGAGCTATTTTGGGGTGAGGGGAGGAGAGGAGAGGCAGGGAGGGCCGCCCTGGCTCATTCGTAGCCCTGCGTTGACCCACTTCCTCCAGGCCTCACACACTGGGGTCTGCTGTCTTCTGTCCCCGTCCCTGCCTTTTGCAGTGTCAGAGACAAGATGCAGCAGGCAGAGTGCTGGCTTGAGAGGTCTAAAGCTTGACTGGAGCCTCTGGGCTGTGACTTTGGCTGAGGTCGCCCTGATCTGGGCCCCTCTCCTGGTTATAGATGAAGGATGCAGCCTGATTGCGGGCCCTCAATCAGGACTCCTTGGAGAGGCCAAGGGGGCTGTCAAGGAGGACAGGTGACAGGAGGCCCAGCCTCCATCAGAGCAGCTTGACTTCAGTTCTAGATCTTCACCCAAGAGGCTGCAAACCACAGGCAGGATGACCTCTGGTCAAGCTTCCACGGTGGCCCTGGACCCGGGTGGGGAGGACACGTGGCAAGAGAGGCCAGGACTCCCCACAGGCTGAAGGCCCAGGCGCTGAGGATCAGGGTACCCCGAACATTAGAAGGGCAGCTAGCAGAGGACACTGGGTGGCTGGGAGAAGGGGGACCGGGCCCCCGGGTTCCAGGGGTGGTATGGGGAGGTTGCCTGAGGCAGGGCCCCTCCCCGCCCCACCCCCCTACAAAGTCAAGTCACTCTGAGCTCCCCCTGTTGCTGTCCCTCAAGGACCTCTGAAGTGACCTTTTGAGAGGGACGGTCAGATTACAGGCCAGCTTTGGCTAGAGGCCACCAGCCTGGAGCACGGGTCCCTGGGAACTGCAGTCCGGTGGCCCACAGGGGTAGAACTGAAGCACCCCCTACACAGACACACACACACACACACACCATTGGCCAATGGCATTAGGTCTCCTCATGACGCAGCTGCCAGGTGAGTGAGTGAAGGCCTTCTCCCATTCATCTCTCCCACCTGGGGCCACACACTGGACAGGCCTAAAGAGTGGGCCAGAAACGTATGGACACCAAGGGGGTAAAACTGCGGGGGGGGGATGGGGATGGTGGTGTGCTCAATTGGGCGATTGGGATTGACATGTATACACTGATGTGTATAAAATTGATGACAAATTAAGAACCTGCTGTATTAAAAAAAAAAAGAGTGGGCCAGGTTCACAAATGTGACTTCACCCGTAAAATGGGAGCTCCTGCACCCCGGGAATGTTACACCATTCCTCCTCATGGCCTGGCAGCTATAGATCCTTCCTTTTGTGGCTTTGGCTGCCCCCAACTCCCTGCTGGTGTCCTGGCCCCAGCACTGATTTGCTGTGGGAACTTAGGCTGGTTGCTTTACTTTCTAAGCCTTGAATTCCTTCAAGAAATGTATACTCTCAAGTGAGAATATAAATCCCTGCTTCCTCCAGCCACTGCCTCCTAGTCTTGTGGAGGCTGACCTCAGATCCTGCTTTGTTCTTTGAGCAAAAGGAGCCCAGGGCCTGGTGCTATTTCAAAGGAGGCCTGGGCTTCCCGGGGCAGGGCGGTGGGCCGGTGGAAGGGGAGAACTGGGTGCTCTGGTCTGAGGGCCAAGGAAGCAGGTCAGAGACCGGGACAACCGCAGGATGCTATTGAGTCTGGTTCAAGGAAGGCCAAGCTGTTTCTGAGGACTCTCTGAGCCACAGCCGACCCAGCCCTGGAATTACCACCCTAGTATGGGGGCCAAACTCCAAGTCTTCCAAAGGCCAAGCTCTGCTCTACCCCTGCTCCCAAAGGGTGTCTGTTCTGGTCTTTCATAGTGCATGCTTCAAAGCAGAGAAAAAAGACCACGAAGAGAACACCAAAACACATCTGCACAGATGCCATGAGAACATAGAAAATTTCCTCTTAAGGCTTGTTTGCATTTTAAGTTTTTTACACCTTGTATTTCAAAAGAATGCCTGGTGGCTCTCAGGTCTCACAGTTCCCACCCTCAGCCTTTCTTCCCGGGCTGTGCATCTGGGGAGGTTCACCCCACCCTCCACCAACCACCTGGTCTCTGGGTTTGGCCAGCATCTTGGGCTGCCTGGCCTGTGGTTCCTTGTGGAGGGCCGGGTAGAGCTCAGAAGCTTCTTGGCACAGTTGTCAACAAGGTAGCACCAGTTACCCATGTTGTCACCTCATGCCCCAACTGTGGCTGCATGCTCTGGCCATACAAACCTTTGCACGGACCCCTAATTTTCCTGCCACTATGGACCTGCTCCTAACAGAGCATTCCTAGCTTCTTACCCTGCTGCCCAAGTCAACTCAATCCATGCCCCCTCCCTGCTCATCAACTCAGTGCTCACCCTGCCCCTGCACTCAAGGAACTTGCTGAACTGGGACACATCCTGTTTCTCTTGGGAAACAGATGTACTTTGAACTGGTTTCTCCAACTACCTTTCTTGTGGGTTCTTTTGGTCTTTGTTGCGTCACTTGCACCCACTCAAACTTTCCAGTCTTTTCCAAAGGTGACGCCACCTCAGGAGCCCATTTTGCATCCCCCAGCCCAGCATGATGTTAACTTGAAGGCTGAAACTGACCTGTTTCCCCAAGTCCTTCTCCCCTTTCACCCCCATTAGTGTTGCGTGCATAGATTTTAAAGAACCCTGAGAGCACACTTTCCCAACCTGAAATAACTCAAGGTTGTTTACGTCCGACTAGGTTTCTGAACAGAAATCCTGCCTCCTTCCTGGGACCAATCTCGGGTTTCTCCAGAGCCCTTGGCTGGGTCTCAGTAACAGAGCCCTAACAGTGACCTTTCCCAACCGACATTCCTTTCACCAACCTAGCTTTGAGGGGGTGGGGAGACACTGCTGCTGCGGCAGAACAGAAACAGGGTCAAGTAGAGGGCTCTTCTCTACCCTAGGTGTCCAAGGCAGGTGGGAGAGCACTTCTCCCTCCTGTTCCACCACAAAGGCAGGTGCTTGCTGTGGTTCCGAGGGCCAAGCCTTGTTGCTCTCTCTTCCATTTCAGGGCCTTGAGCTGCTTGGAGAAAGGCCAACGCTGATGCCTCTTCAGCCACTTTAGTTACCCTCCAAAACCTTCACAAAAGCTGATGGCAGGGAGCAGAAAGGGAGTGAGCACAGGAAGGGAGCTGGCCCCAGGGGAGAGAAACGGAGCTAGCTGGGCTGTGGTTAAGTCATTTATTGATTTTATTTCTAAAACCCACATAGCGCCACTTTGCCTCTTCCAGAGCTTCAAAGAGCTAATTAACTGCCCAATGAGCCCACCAGGGAAACCAAGCTTGTGGGGGGGAAGCAATGAGTTGAAGCCGAGGTCAAAGAGGGTTGCCAGGCCCCAGGCCCTGCCCCCATTCTGTCAGCTAAGAACAAAGAGAAAAGATCTCCCCTCTCCCTTTCAGTCAACTGAAGTTTAGGGCTTGCTTAGGAAGACCCAGGCAACAGGTCTGGGTTCTGAGGCTTCATTAACCCCTGCGGGCCTACAGCAAACACAGGCACCCTGGATGGGGCCCAGACACCCAGGCTCTGCCCCAGATAAAACAGCAGCGGCCAGCCCCAGCCTCAAGCTGGAAAGCAGCCCAGGCCAGCGCTGTGCTGTCCCCACTGGCCAGGAGCCGTGGGCAACAGGAGCTTGCTGTCCCTCAGCCTCCTGGAAGGAAGGAAAGCTAGGGGGAAAGGGCAGGCCCCAGCACAGCTCTCCCCAGGGGAACTATAGCAAAGCAGCAGCAGCTGAACAAGACACTCACTGCCCCATGTGATGTCCTGAGGTGGATTTTTCTGGTGTCACCATGGGCCCTATCTACTACCCCAGACACGGAAGACCGAAACAGCCTGAGACCCTCTGCGAAGTGCTTACAAAGCACAAGGTGGGGCCCCTTCTCCTACCCCACCTCTCCCCGAAGCCCGCAGTGCTGGCAGACTGCGAGTCACCGGCAGAGAGGAAAAAAGCCACTTGGCGGTTTTAACTTTAGCAGCTCGGAGCCTGACAGGCAGGATTAGCTGGCTTGACCTTTAGCGCCGATGCCTCCCTAGGCCCAGGACCTCAGTCAGGCGGCAGCTTCCAGGCACAAATCACAACTGGAGCTCATCGCATGTGGAGGTCCAAGCCCCAGGGAAAGGCCTTCGAAAGGACAGAGACCAGGGAGGGGGTCACCAGGTTCTCAGCCATTAACTACTAAGGCAGAGGGAGGAGGTGGGGCAGCCCACACACCAGCTTCCCCCAGCGAAACTGCACATGGAGGTAGACAGGGGGCTTCCTTAATGAAGGTCCCAGAAGCTCTCCAGGAAGAATAGGACAATTGCGGCCAAGAGCTGAACTCAGGTAAGGTAACTGGTGCTGGTGCTGATGGTGGCAGAGAAGATTTAAAAGAAAAGGAAATAAACAGACCCAGAAAACCACACTGCTCTTTTATTCAATGGAACATCCCCCTTTAACGCAGTGTTGATTCATACACCAAAAAAAAAAAAAAAAAAAAAAAAAGCCCAGAGAAATTTCTGCAGATAAACCAGTGAAGAGAACGCGCATTATACATTACTGTCAACATAATCACTCCATGAAGAGGAAGGAGGAAAAAAAGGAAGCAGAACAGAAAAACAAAGGGCTCAAACCCCTAGACACTGCAAAACACTGACGTTTGGGACTAAAATAAATTTGAAAAGGAAGCCTTCCAGGAAAGAGAGGAACAAATGGAATCTGAGGCAGCTCAGGTGCTCAGGGGCGTGGAAAGGGCGCTCCTGGCTGGCATACAAGCCCATGGCGGCGTAGGTGGCCCCGACTGCTGGCAGGGATGCCAGGACGGATATGGACCCTGGACCTGGGGGTCAACCTGCTAGTCTACAAAGGTGGCAGAGACAAAACCCCACGCTTAAAATTAGGAAAAAAAAAATCTCAGGGCGACTATGGCACCTTGAAAATCTTAGAACCAAAGGAACCCCCCACTAGCCTGACACTGACGGCCAAAAGCCTCTGCCTAAAAACCATTTGTTCCTCTCTCCTTAGAAAGAGAACGAGGAATAAAAAAGGGAAAGGAATCTAATTGCAGCAGAAGACCGGGGAGAGCATCTCCTTGGACGGAGTCTGAAGAAAGGAAAAGATAAGGAAATAACAAAGGAAAAAGAAAAAATTAATAAAAAATTTCACAATATGGAGCCAGCGTGTTCCGATTCCGTCCATAAAAATAACTCAGGCTGCTTTGCCGAACCATCCTGTCCACCAGGGGCGCTGCTGAGGCTGTCTGCCTGGAAGGGTCACCAATGGGCGCGGAAAGTCCTCACTCTCATGGCTCGGGCCATCGCCGCCGCGGGGAGGGATCCTGGCGGCCCGGTTTGGGGAGAGGCAAAGGGATTTGGGTGAGGAGAGAAAGAAGACAAAGAAGACACTCGATGCTACGGGGCGCCAGGAGAGCCCAAGCTGGCGCCCCTACTACCACCTGCCCGTTCCTAAGCGAGGCCTCAGTCGCTTGGCCCAGCCCGGTGCGTGCACACACACACATGCGTGCACACAATCACATGCGTGCGTCCCAATGTCTGGCTCCATATGGTGAGGTTCGGCGTGTGTTTAAACGAGACCAATTCTCTCTCTATATAATATATATTTTCTTAAAAAACCGAGTCTAGTTCTGTGGTGGAGGCGGTGGGGGAGCTGGAGGCATCCCGAAGGGTGGCATGCCCGCCACCCCCATGCCCATCATGGTGACAAAGTTAGAAGGGTCCATGGGAGGCGGAGGAGGAGGGGGCGGGGCATACATCATGCCGGCGGAACCAGGCGGCGGAGGCGGCGGAGGGGGAGGGGCCCCGGGCGGCAGAGGCGGCTGGACCCCTGGGGGCAGGGGCACCATAGTGGGGTTGCCTTGCATCTGAGGGGCTCCTGGAGAAGCTGCGGCAGCCGCCTGCTGCTGTTGCCATGGCGGGATGGACCCTGTGCCAGCGCTCGTGGTGGTAGTCGTCGTATCTGGGGTGGTAAAGAAGCCCAAGGTCACACGCGCGGGGGCACACCGCGGCTCTCTGCGGCTGCTGCCTTGGGATGGGGGGGGCGAGGGACGCCTGCTCCTTGCTTGGCATGCGGTACGGTGGTGGGGGGCGGGCGGGCGGGGCTGTCCTGGCGATGGGGGTGGAGGGGTGGGCAGGACTACCCTGGGGTCAGCCTCAAGGTCTCTAGGCTTAACAGAGTAAGCCCTTTGTCACCAATGCCCCTGGAAGGGCTGAGGGGAAGGTACCAGACACAAAAACCGGCTCTGACATCCCTCCGCCCATCCGCCGCCACCACCGAACGGCACATTCAACCTCAAGGCCACAGCTACTCTCCCCGCTGCCCGATCCCATCCCCGCAGTCTCTCAGGCCCCAATCACATCCCTCTCCAGAGCAGGCATGCACCACCCCCAACCCGGGCCTAACGCATAGGCTTCGGCCAGCCAGCAGCTCACCCAGCAGAGAGCCCGGACTTCTGGCACCCTACCTATGATGGCGGCTCCCCTCCAGGCCCCCACAAACCTCTCCCCAGACACAACCACACCAAACATCAGCTCTCCTCCCTGAGGCCCCCAGGGGCCACAAGGCCCTTCTGTTTACCCTGCAGCAGAGACCAGAGTCTCAGCCCAAGGTGTCTGCCTGCCTGTCTGCCAGGGTCTCTCATTCCTCTCAGCCCCCTCCCCCGCAATCCCACCCACCCCCACAAGCCTAAAATATCCCACTCACTTTGCTGCCATGGCAAAGGGGTACTGGAAGCCATACTGCTGCTGGGCGGAGGGGGTGGCGGAGGCTGCTGCTGCTGCTGCTGCCATGGGGGAAGAGGACCAGAGGGAGGGGGTGGAGGCTGCCCACTGGGAGGCGGCGGCGGCGGCGGCATCATGCCCATAGGTGGCGGCGGCATCATACCTGCAGGCAGGTGGGGACAAGGGTGAGGCCTCAGGGGAGAAGAGGGATTTGCGACAGAGACCCCACTCACTCCCAGGCCTGCGAGGCGACACCCCAAAGTGAGCAAACGGCCAGACTCCATTACCTTTTCCTTGATGCAGGCGATAGACCCCAGAGCCCACAGGCGTACTTCCCAGGTACTGATCTTGATGGAAGGAAAGAGCAGGAACTTAGCAGGACATTGGAACTGGCCAGGGAGGATGCCGCCCCACCAGCAGCTTAGCCGCACAGCTTGCAATCACTACCCACACAAAAGCAGTTCTGGGACTCCACCTCTAAGCAGCAGGCTTGGGCCTACCCCACACGGAAGTCCCTCCCTGAACCAGGATGGAACCTTCTTCCTGACCTGGAGCCCAAGCCTTGGCAAGAGACTCAGTACCAATACCCAACCACTCTGAGACGTGCTTCCAGTGTGCAGTGACGATACAAACCCTTGCTTATCCCAAAGCCCCAAGGTTTCTGGTCTGACACTTACTTACCCATTGGAGGAGGGCCATGGTGTCCAGGTGGGTGGGGGCCCTGGTTCATCGGTGGTGGCGGCGGCTGCATCCAAGGAGGAGGGGGTCCATTCGGGTTGTGTTGCATGGGATGTCCTCCGTGCCCGCCCGTCAGGCTGGGTAACGGGTGTGGGAAGCTGTGTGGGCCACCTCCGGGCCCACCAGGGCCACCTCCGTGCATGCCATGGTAGGGCCGACTCTCTGACGGGCCAGAATTCATCCAGGGTGGGCGGCTCTGGGTAGTGGACATGAGAGACTACGTGAGAGCATTTCCCGCCAGCGTCCCTGCCTGCTCCCCCTGGTGGCAACACTGTTCTTTCGGCTATGCCACAGGACCAGGACACAAGGACAAGATCTTCCCCAAACTGAGAGGTCCCCAAACATTTCTGACGTCCCGAAAGAACAATGTTGCCGCCCATGTCCACCTGTTCTACCCAAAGCACCTGGCCACGTTCCCCCAGTCTCTTCGGAAGACAAGGGGGGCCAGGCTGTAAGAACCAGCCCTTGAAGCTCACCGGCGGAGGTGGATTGCTGGCGGGAGCAGCAGGCCGAGGCGCACTGGCCAGGGGTGTGGTGGCAGGCCCAGAGGTGGAGCCCACAGATGCGGGCACAGGTGCCTCCCCCAGTTCGGCCATGAGGGATAAGTATTCTTTATCCATCCGTGCTTTATCCTGAGCTGACTGGGGGTCACCAGGCCTGAAGGTGGGGTGGGGGACACAAAGAGAAAAGGAAAAAAAACTCCTTAAGATAGAAACCTTTACTGTGAGAAATTTACACAGAGTAAGTTCTGAGGAATTCAGTCACCCTTTCTAACCCCTTCCTCAAAATAGTCTCATCAGCTCTTCAGTTCCATGCCCAGCTCTGCCACTGGTATTACCACATGTACCTCTGCCACAGCAGAGACCCTTAGGGCAAGAACAGAGGAGAGAGGAAGCACCAGACCAGAGCCAACCACGCCAGCCAGGAAAGCGCAGGTTTTTCCAAAATAGCAAGTTTCATCAATTTCTACATTCCAGGTTTGACGGAAGGAAAATCTATGCAAGACCGGAGCAACTGCCAGAGAACTTCCTTGACAAAGCTTTTTATATTTGCCACCCAAAGTAGAAAAATGTTGCTATCAAATGCTGGTTCTCAACTGGTCGAAACTCCACAGGACTGCTGTCTTCTTATACCCATCTTAACAAACGGCGGTTAACATTAAGCCAGTGTTTAAACACCTATACCCAGAAGGGAAGTTTTCCAGTTTCCCTGGGCTCAAGATAAGCAATAAAACAGGGATGTTCTGCACCAGCTGTTTCTAATCATCCTGGGTTTTAAACCACACCATTACAGACCACATTCACAGAAAAGAGCGCTTCTCTTGGGTCTGCAGGTTAACAGGAACTGTCCCGTATACCACGGGCTACCAGGAAACCCTCACCTTTGGAATTTGCAATCGGAAGCAATGTGGCCAGCCCCTCCACACTTGGTACACACTGTGGTATTGGTAATGCTGCGGGTCTCCGAGCTCTGCCAGGGTCTTAAGATCCTGTTGACAGAAAAAAGTCACCTGAAGGGCTATGGCCAATCACCCTTCTTCCATAGGTTCTTCAGGTCTCTGTGCACTCCCCTCTCAACTGATCACATACATACCTGTTATCGTCTTCCCGAAGGGTCCCATTCAAACGAGCCAACTCTCGAAGCTGCATCTTCCGTAGATCGTTCTGGTCCTCAGGAGTCTCAATACCCTGCTTCAGAATGTTTCTTATCTGGTAGAGATGCAACGGGCACAGTTATATAAGTCCTGGGACTACCACCTAAAATTCTGGCTAGAGGCTTCCTTTCTGGCTCCCTCACCTGTTCTACTGCTTTCTTCACATTCTCCATGGTATTGGCAGTAACCAGGGCATGAAGCGGCTCATCTTCTCCTGGCAGCATCTGGCCATCTTTGCGTCCGACTTTCCCTTCTTTCACAGAGCCTTTCCCCCGGATCATGATCTTGGCATTACACTCCTTCTCTATGTTCTTCAAGGTGTTCCCTCTGTCAAAGGCAGAAAAGACCGTTGTCATACCTGACACACAAATTGACACGCCAGAGTGGCTCGCTGGGCATTGGAAGGAAACCCATGAGTGCAAAGAATGGGATTTTCCCACCAAGAGCTCCATGATCTCTAAGTTAAGGTCACAGACACGGCAATCCTCAAGATCTGACTTCTCTGTGGTGAAATGAGGAAGTTAAAGAGATTTTCTCACAAAAAGGCATGCACTCAGCCAAAGCGAACATCCTACCAAAAACAGGAAGATAAGCCACCAGTGGCACCCAAATAGGCACAAGACAGACACATCTCCCAGGTCCTTAGGAATTCTACATTCCACAGGATAGTAGTTACTCACCTGGGCCCAATCAGCAGCCCCACAAAGTTGATTTCTGGATACTCATCTTGTGGAATCATTACTTTATCACTCACACGTGTTGCTGGAGGTCTAAGAAAGAAAAGACTCATAGACTCTGCACACTTCCAAGATGACACAAATCGAGAGCTCTTCTAGAACTAACCCGACACCACGTGTTAATTACAGGTGACTGGGGGTAAGGAATAAGAGGTTAGTACCAAAACTGCTCTACCAGACCACACCTAATCCGCAGCTGTCCTTGTCCCAGATCGCCTGGCCCCCGCTTACTTGTAATCTGCAGGTGGCTTGAAATCAGGGTTGAGGGCAACCATTTCCGTGATGAGGTTATGCCGCTCCTCTTCAAGCTTTTTGCGGGTGCGGAACTCACGAGTGTTAAGCCGCTTCCCCTCGCTATTGTAGATGGGCTCAGGGGAAGGGGACCTGTGGGAAACAGACCACCATCACTGTTCTGCCTTCACTTTTCTCTCATTCCCACATGGGCTAAAATAAGTCTTCCCCAGCCCCTCTGCCTCTCAGGCCCTAACTCAACACTCTTCGGAGGAACCGACCATAACGTGTGCTATTCACGATCGTGTGGAATGGGGGGGTGGAAGCTGGCTTAGCATTAGGGGGACTGGGGTGTGTGTGAGAAAGAAAAAAGTAGTTTTGCTTCTAAAAGTGATGAGACGAAAAAAAGTCTGTCCTTCTGGGGGAAAATCTCTAGACTGTAAGTGGCAAGGACAGTATCATCCTCTGGAGTCTTCTTGCCAAATATGAATTTGCTTTCATTTGAAAAAAAAATTAACATTACAACTTTATGAACCACAGAAACCCCAAGTTTAGGTAAAACGTTAACTCTTGCAGAGCTCATGTCCTATCAGGAATAGAGTCTACACCCCTACCACATAGTAAGTATGAGCTCTTTAACCCAATGCAACTGGGACTCAAGGCTACTGCAGCTACTTGGCCCCCCACAATGGAGAGAGATGGTTCAAGGCTTCGTCTCTGCTTTTCCTTCAATGGCCTGGCTGGCTGTGTCCAAGGCCCAGGAGTCAACCTGTTTTCTGGCTGTTCGAGGTTGGGGAGTCTGGGTAGAGAAAACCGTTAAATTGCTAAAGCAGCTTCTGTGAGAGGCTGCAAATGCAGATTTGGTCAAGTACTTGTCTAGGGTCTGAACCTGCAAACAGCAAGGGGAAAACCTATGATTCTCCACCAGAGTTTACAAGTCCAGAAAGCAGATTTTCTCTCTCTCTTTTTTTAAGAAGTAAAATGCTGTTGCTACAAGTAAAAAATAGTAATGATAAAATGGTCAGTTTACCACAGCTGGATTTTGCGGTAATTAAAAAAAAAAAAAAAAAGAAAAGTTACACTCCTAGAATTCTGAGTTAAGATTACAAAAAGGACCATAGCTTGATATTCTGAATGAAAATTTAGTAGCAGCTGCAAGAAGGGAAGAGACCATGTGGATCAGGTTATTTTAAAAACATCCTGAAAGTAGTCAAGACTCCTATACCCTTGGTTTAGTTGAGAGAACCTTGCCTAGATGGAGAGCAAGGACTGAACTCGGCTGCTCCCACTGTCTTCAGCCTAAAGGGAACCATGTCATACCACGTTACACACACGATGGAATAAAAGGTCAGGTTTGTTCATGGCTAATGACGGCTAAATGACACCTCCGTTTCTAGCATTTGTATAAACTGTTAGCACAATCCAATAACAGTCAACAAAAACAAACATATCCCAGCTTATTAGACTATCATCTTATACATTTAAGTCTATAAGAGATTTTAAAACATTTTTAACTGTGCAACTTGAGCAAAATCAATGGCATAAAGTGGCTTCATATTGAGAATACACCTTCTTAAGAAATAATCTTAAGTAAGAAACTCATAGCATTTCCCTCCAACCTGGGTTCTTTCAAAGCAAAACCATCAGGCATTAATTAGGGCCTCTTTCAAACTGAATACAAGGGAGAAAAAAAAAACTCTGCTCTGTTCTTATTTCTAACATGCTTGACGTTTCTAATTCCCACCTCATTCATAGCTGTCTAGAATTAAGCATTTCTGGCTAATCACCAGTTTTACCAGCACCAAAGTGGTCATTTAAAGGCCCCGCAACAGTGAACCTCTTTCCAAATTGTGGAAGTGAAAGGCAAAAGCCAATATTCTAGAGGTCAGATTGGCCCAACTTCTTCGCTTTGAATAGGCATTGTATTATAGATCATCTAGTTTCTAATGCAAATTCTCCAGGAAGCAAAGATTTGTTAAAAATTCAACTTTTTGAGGAATTGCCTGGTAACCTGTAGACATATTATTAAAGGGAAAAAGGCCCAAAAGGCACTAACAGTTGTGGTCTACAACCTATAATTAAAATCTTAAAAAAAAAGGTCAAAATATAAAACATAAATACAACCCTCCAACCAAAATCTACCGGTGAAAAAATAATAAATTTAATTAAATAAAATTAAAAGCGTCAATATGGAGAAATAAGTTAATTTGTTTCCTGACACAGGGCAGCAAAAAGATGCTTAAGTGAGTGGCTTCTAAAACCATTACATCATCTTCCTGATTTAACAAGTTACTAAAATGGGTAACAAAATCCAAAAACACTACTTTTTTAAAGCAAAGTGTTTTGAACTATGCTGCGTGCACTAAGAGAAATGTCACTGAGAGGGAGGCGTACTGTCCTTCTATTAAATGGACCAGATTTTAGCTGCTCAAGTATCAGCCTGCCAATAAAATTCTTGTTTAAAAAGTTCATTTCCCTCAGACTTTTTTTCAGAGGTGAAAGAAATTATAAACTGAAATGAGAAGACCACAGCTGTTTGAAGACCACACTCCCTTAAAAAAAAAAAGTAATTTAGGGTTGGTTGCTTGCCTTCCCAAAACAGGTGAGAATATTCTGGCCCCTCCCAACACCCCAGGCAATGGCCAAGGCTGAAAATTAACTGGCAGTGAAGGAAGTTGGTTAGAATCTTGTCTATTTTAAAACCATGTCAAAACCATGAGCAGGAGACTGCAGCAATGAGCTGACCAGAATGAATTTCTGGCCTTCTCAGATTCAGTGATGTTCAAAAATATTCTTATTCCCTACATTGTGTAGTACCTGTGAGGAAAACTTTACGCCTGGGCTCTCAGCCAAAGCAGGTACTGAAACAGCTGGTTAACGGGCCACCTCACTGTCCCTACCGGTGGGTAAATCAGGTTAAAAATCTACATGCTTACCAAATGAAAACCGGTTGTCCGTTTTCCTGTAACTTTCGATTCTGCTAGTAATTAAATTTCATTTCAATTTTCTAACTGATGACTGACCATATATACTGCTAATTTACACTCTAGTTCCCAGAATGGTCACAGTACCAGTCTTCTTACTAGGATTTTATTGAACTGACACAACATGTTGCCACCAGTAAAACGTATTGAGAAAAAGGTAAAAGCGTTACTGTCAGCTGGTTAAAACTGTTTCCCAACCTGTCCTCAGGGTTAGGGGGGATGCCCAGGTCTCCTGTGCGCAGTTTACGAGTCAGGTCTTCTATCTGCAGTTGCACTGGAAGAAACCAGGTTAGGAAAGAAAAAAAAGGATGGAAAAAAGACAATGTTACCAAAAAACATCTCAAATCTCAACAACAAGCATGAAGAACTCGGAGACTTTGAAAGGGATGACTGATCAGTGAACACATTGAGGCAAAAACCCCCAACCACCTATTGGCAGGAGTTCATTTACATCTCTAAGTATCTTTCACTTCAAAATGGTTATCACTTAAGGAAGCAAACAATTTGTTGGAAGAGGGGTTAGCAGTATAGACTGTTCGCTAACATCAAAGCAATTATCAGGAGGTGTTGCACCTCTCCCTCCCCACCAAGGCTCGCTATACAACTGGTACCCAGGACTAAACCACGTTATCACCAATATCCTGTTCCCACCAAATTACATTCTTGAGTGCAAGACTCTTAGAGTTTATTTTTCCTTCATTAAATATTAAACATAACCCAAAATGAGACTCAATTAACATGGGACAAGGAAAAACACCAGTTAAGCAAAGATCATTTTCATTGATACCAGGCTTAAAATTCCTTAAATAAGACATTTAATAACCAATTCAACAATCTCATACGTTTGTACATACTCTTTGTGTAAAACCAGATCCAAAGGATCTCCCAATACCTGTTGTTTTTTATTCAAATTTTATGACAATCCATATACCTTAATAAACCAGTAACCGTTAAGATGCAAGAAGTCTGTTTTTAGACTTGCCCCTTACGTGGGGAGTAAAAGTAGGGGTGCAGAGGATTTAAAGTGTGGGTGAAGGATAGTATGAGTGGCCCTCAGACCTTGACAAATGAGGCTGTATGTGAAAAAGAGAGATGAGGGTTTCACAAAAGTTCAGTGATTCCAGGGAAATATTACCCGGATGATTTCTCAAGATAATGGCACTGCAGAGCCAGACCACTTTCTTCGGCAAGCTGAAGACCACCTGTTTCTTACCTTTGTAGCATCTGAGTGTTCTAAACAGATACTTCTGAATAAGGGCAAGTTTTACTGGGTTGGGTTAAAGTTGAGTTGGCTCCAAGGATTAATGCATGTCTAACCCCAGACACCCTTCTAATTTTAAATACATCCTACAGGGATATATCACACAGCCACTCAAACTCTGAAGAAATGAAAAGCCACATTAATATCAAGAGAAGATATTGGGGGCATTCTGTACAAGGCAGTATGTACCATGAAAGACAGAAATGCAGTAAGACACACATGGGCCCCTAAGCTCTTTTACGCCAGAAATGTTCTGACTTGGCAGTCAAGTATTAGCTCAACAGCTCAAGGCGAAAGTCACCTTCATGGAGATAGGCAGTCATCTTAACTGGACTGTAGGGGTGTGGGATCTCATCTGAGGAAACTGCTGGCACTTAAATCAAAAGGCTGCTATCTTCCTTGGAGCAGAGACCTACAGTAGCCTAGGCTCTGATTCTCTCTACTTTGATTATAGCTACAAATAGCGCTTAGGGCCCAGAGTATTAACTCCCTCCAAAGGAAGAGAGCTGGAGATGTAAAGAATGAGTTTGTTTTTCCCATTTTCTACATCTGCTTGTGTCCTTGGGATATCACTCCACTAGGAACATTTTCATAAGGTTATCAAGACCCAGACCAGTCGAATATGAGACATAAAGGGATGGGTGGGAGTAGACTGAACAGTGGGGAAAGAAGAATTATTAGTATTGTAAAAAAGAGATAGACAATTCCAACACCTCAAAATTCTCAGCAATCTAGAAACACAAGAGATTAAGATCCTCAAGAACAACGGCCTTGAAGTTTTTTTATTCGTGAAGGCCACAACCTCACGGGTCTAGGAGGCGTCTGCCCTAATTTACTCCAAAGGGGATGTTTATTTGGTTAGTAGGAAATGTTTATCAAGTGAACTTTTTTGAAACAGCTGCACAAGTACATAAATAAAGGTAAAACTCGCATTAATAACCTTGTATTTAAAAAAAAGGTAATTTTGAAGTTAATTTCATTTCTACTGTGGTCATTCTTACTTCTCAAAATTTCTCAACAGTTAAGATCTTTTATCCTAACCACCTCATTATTCCATATCCAAGCAGTATCCCTTTCCCTGCAGAGTTTTTTAGTAGTAAACACAAGAGCCCTCATTTCAAGACAGCTCTCCACAAAAGACCAAACCAGAAAAGATGCTGAAGGAAAGGTTAAATTCAACAAAATGGTAAAAAAGGGATGCACTGTAAACACACTTTCAGAACCACTTTTTGATTAAACTGAGCTTTTCCCTTTTAGAAAATACCTATAAAAAATAAAAGACCACATTTTAGGGAAGGGAGGAATATGAAATTATGGTGAAAGGCCATGCTGTGAAAAAGGTACTTGGTTTACAATACCTGCAGTGTTCTCCACTGGGGCCGTGTCCAGAGAGGCATAAAACACTCACCTCATCAACTGGCAATGAACAGCAGCTGAAAGGGTGGGGTGGGGTGCTGGACTGGGGACTATTCTCACTCCTAAGTGGGCCCCTCTACCCTCCTGCCACTCATGGAGAACACTGCTGTTACCAACAGACCAAATCAAGAAACTACAAATGCAGGACTCACAGAGCAAAAACTGATAGGTTATACCGAAGTCGCAAGTACACCTGACCATACCTCCTCTCAAAAAAGAGAAAACTTTAAAGTCCCAAACTTTCAAGAGATAAAATGTTGCTCAGAATAGTAACAATCCGAAAATGCATTTGGGTGCAGAACGTGTATTTACCTATATAAGCTCTTTCTTGTTCCCGAGTAAGTCCAGGGGGGATAACTGTAGGCATTCCTGGAATCACCGTCTTCTGTTCCATTGTGTCTTGGTTCCACCGGCTCCTCTTCCGCTTCTTACTGGGAAAGTCTAAAAGAAATAAAGTTCATCAGATGCAAATATAAACCAGCAGAGTAACTACCAACAGAAGTTTAGAATACTTATGATTATTACACACAACCTCAGTGGACTGTGAAACTGAGAGCTTGACCTAAAATGGAAATGGCAAAGAATGGAAGACAAACCTGAGAAGTCAAGAGACATGGCCACTAGAAGGGGACCTGGACCTGGGTCTGAAAAGTTAACAGTTCACATTTATAATTTTTGTCCACAGGAATTCTGTGAAGTACGTAAACAAGGTAACAAATCTCAATGCATAAAGTTTCACAAGTAGTAAAATAAAATATTGAGAAGATAATATACTACGTGGTTGTCCATAAACACCTTAACAACCCCAGGGGAGATAAGAGTAGACTGAACACTCAGACAAGCCTGTAAAGCAGTATTGGGACCTGCTGGCTCCTCCCACCTCCCCATCAGTCACCTGTCTAAGGGGGCCAAAACACAACTAAACCTATAGTTACTAAGTGAAAAAACTGGATTCTTCCGCAAGATCACCTTTTTCTCAGAAATTCAGCCAAGATCAGCATTCAATTTTCCTGGCCTGTCGGACATTTAGTGTCTAAAAGATGTATCAAAAGTTCAACAAAGAACAAGCTATAAAAAACAGCCAAATCCTCCTTCTCCAGTACACAGGCAGAAACTCCCTAGCATTTGGTACACAAAAGTGTTCTTCTCAGGGGCCAGACCCAGGGGGAACGCCTCAAGAGAGGAAGGCATGTCACATTTCTTAGGTAGACAAAGGGAGATTAGGAAACGAACAGAATTTCCTGCCCCAAAAAGAGCCACAAAAAAATCAGACCCAACCATCCTCTGAAGACTTTCAACCTCTTTGGGTCTCTGTAGTGAAAATCCTGCCTTACTGTAGCAGTCGAGGAGCTACTCTGGGTACTCTTCTCCCTTTAGGACTCTTCTACAACCAGGAAAAGGACGCTCCACGTCATCAACTGACCCTTTCACACCCAACACCCCATCCACTCACTCGACCCCCTCCACACCTCTCCCCTACACCAGGGGTGGAGAGCAACAGAGGGTCCCCCCAACCTAGGCTTTCAGGCTGGCCGCAAAGCCCGGCCGCCACACTGCGCCTGCGCGCAACAAACTTCCTCCTGCCGGGCCCCCACCCCTAACGCGCGCGCGCACTCGAGGCCCGAGAACTCGGCCGCGCGCCCCGTGGCGCCTCCGCCCGGGTCTCCCCGTGCGCGCGCGCCCCAGCCGCGTGCAGCCGCCGTCGCCGCCGCCGCGCGCCCCTCAGCCGGCCGGGCCCATCCGCGCAGCGCCTGTCGCGCTCTCTCGGCCCGACTCACCTCCTCCGCCACCGGCCGGGCCCGGCTGCTGGTCCTGACGCGGCGGCTGGGGTGGCGGCGGCGGCTGCGGTGGCGACACGCGCTGGTAGAGCGGCGGCGGAGGGGGCGGCTGCGGCGGCGGGTACGAGGAGCCCGGGGAGGGCGGCGGCGGCTGCTGGGGAGGTGGGGGGGGCGGCGGCGGGGGCGGCGGGGGCGGCGGCGGCAGCGCCGCGAAGGGGAAGGCCGCGGTCAGGGCCCCCACCGAGCCCACGGGCGGGGGCGGCGGCGGCCCGGACACCAGCAGCCCCGTCCCAGGCCCGGGGGCAGGCGGTGGCCCCGGCTCGAAGCCCCCTTTGGGGCCAGGGAGGCCCAGCTTACCCAGCGGCGTGGCGTTCGCTCCGGTCGCCATGGCGCCCCCCAGGGACCGGCACCGGCGGCTCCTCTTCGGCGGCGGCGGTTTCTCCTTCGCGAATCTTCTGGGGGAGGGGACCTGACTGTGCTGCCGCGGAGCGCGCGGAGCCCGTCCTCTCACGCGGCGGGCGGCGGCGGCGGCGCGAGACGCACAAAGAGGGAGGAGAGAGGGCGCCGCGGGGGCGGGTCGGGGGCGACGGGGTCGGAGCCTGGATTGGGCCGGGCCGAGGCAAGGGGACGAAATAGGCGGCCTCCGATTGGCGGAGCCTTAGCCCTTCTCGATGCGCGCTGGGATTGGCCGGACCGTTAGGCCAGGCGAGGAAATGGCGGCTGAGCCTGGAGAGCTGGGAGGTGTCGCAGCGCGCACTTCATTTGTTACTGCGCGAACTAAGCTCGGAGTCCAGAAGGGAGGGGATAGGGTGGGGCAAACTCTGTGACGTTTGAGGCTAAGAGCTTTCCCATTGGCTGGAGTTGATGGAGTCAATCAAACTCGGTTGCGTCGTAGTGTCATGGGATTGGCTGTCGCTGGTTCGATTTTTTTTTCTACTCTCTTCCCCCGAGGAGTAGTTTCGCTGGGTTTAAGCGAGAGGTAGCGGCGCAGAAGCCCGAGCCGAAGGAGATTTAGGGTCGCGGGGAACGGAGCAGCAGTGCGCGTGCGTAGATGGCGCACCCCCCCCCCAGCACCTGGCTTCACCTTCGACCCTCGGGTCCGACGCGGAGGCCCTTGGTGACGTCAGTCCTCGATTCCGTTGGTAACCCGGAATCGAGGGACGGGGGAGGGCCTGGCGCGGGCGGGTAAACCAGATCCGTTGACAACTCAGGTAAAAGGGGACTTCCTGTTTTTGAAAAAAATAAAAGTGGAAAAAACAAAAGCTATGAAATAGTCTTGTTGACGGATTAAGAATGATATCTGAGCCGATGGAGGTACACATATCTTACGTGGAAAGCAATATGAAGTTGTCAATTCCAAAATTAGTTTAATATATAGTGCATTTTGATTAGAATCCCAACGAGGTTGGGGTTGATTAAATCATCTTTAAGTCATATAAAATAACTGAAAATAGTGGGGAAACTTGTAAACGAGATTGAGGCGGAGCTCGCCTTTCCAGATAATACACAGTATAAAAGACAATAATGAAACAATGTGTTGTTGTAGAAAAAACAGATTCGTGCAACAGAATAGAGTCTGGAAATAGATTCCCTACAATACCTGCCAAAAAGGTGGTATTTCAATTAAGTAAGGAAAAGATTTAGCTGGTAAATGGTATAGAGTCCTAAATCTAAACAATAAAACAGACACGATACAATTTAGGAGATTATCAGGGTCAGCTAGGGGTAGAGACTATGAAGACAGGAAACTCAAAATATAAAGAAAAAAAATATTACCAAAGAAACCTATGATAGAAGTCAACAGACAATAATACATTAGGAAAATATACTTGCCATACATATAATAAAGAGGTAATATCTATAATATGCAAAGAAGTCTTGAAAACTAATTAGAAAAAAGACAAAAACAAGAGAAAATGAGCAAGCACTGAATAGGCAAGTCTCAGAAGAGCAAATCCGAACAGCCAAAAAAACATGAAAGGTACTAACAGCCCAAGCAGGGGAGTGCAAATTAAGGTGATAATGAGAAATCTTTAAATAACAATCAAATAGGGAAAAAAAAAAGGTGCTAACACCTACTATGAATTCTTTTTTGGAAAGCATTCTGTTACCTGTTAAAATTGTACCCCTTGCAGGAAAAATTTTTAAAAACCTTTCAATGCAGCAGTCCAAGTCCTGGGAATCTGCCCCAAAGCAAGGTCTGTGATTATATAATGTAATGAGTTCAAAGTCTTCTACTGCATTTACTGCAGCCTTGTTTGTAATGGCAAAAACCTGGAAACGAAGTAAATTACCATCAATATGTGAATGGCTGAATAAACTAGATCACCCATAACTAGGATTAGTAGGCAGCCTTGGAAAGCAGTTAATCCACCAGGTTGGTGAACATATTAATGTAACAGGAGGGTGATGCATCCTGACTCCACGGGTCAGGGTGAAGCTCCTGGGCTCAGGACTCTTGCAGACCTTGCCACCCAATGCATGTCTTCATCTAGCTGTTCATTTAAAAGTAGCCTTTAAAATAAATTGTTAATCATAAGTATTGCACTTTCCTGAGTTCTGTGTGTCATTCTAGCAAATCATTGAACCTGAATGGGGCTGTGGGAACCCCCGAATTTGTAGCCAAGTTGGACAGAGATGTGGGTAGCCTGGTGACCCGGGACTTGTGATTGAACTCCTTAACTTGTGGGGTCTTCCCCAACTCAGGTAATTCATGTCAGAAGTGAATTGCGGGGGACTTCCCTGGTGGTCCAGTGGTTAAGAATCTGCTTTCCACTGCAGGGGACATGGGTTCGATCCCTGCTCGGGGAACTAAGATCCCACGTGCAGCAGGAAAACTAAGCCCACGCGCCACAACTACTGAGCCCCCAGCCCAAACTAAGACCTGACGCAGCCAAAAATAAATAAATTAATTTTTTTAAAAAGAATTGAATTGTAGGACATCCGGTTGGTATCAGAGAATTGGTGTCAGAACATAAAGAGTAAGAAGTTTCAGGATTTCTCTGGTGGTCCAGTGGCTAAGACTCTGCCCTTCCACCGCTGGAGACACTGGTTTGATCCCTGATTGGGGAAGTAAGACCCTGCATGCCGCGGAGTGCAGCCAAAAAAAAAAACAGGTTTTGACCCCTACCTGCTAATCCCTGGCGTTTTCTATCTTTTAACTCTAATCTGATAGTTCAGAAACCCCAGGCCCCTGGCAAGATCGGGAGGTAGTATCATGCAGCTAGCTGAGCCTAGAGGGAGCAAATCCATGGCTGTTCACCACAACCAACCCCCCTCCACCCTGCGTCCAGCCTTTGGAGAGCCCCGTCCATGATTCCATTGCCCGAATTAGGAATAATAATATCTACGATGGAGTGAGCACACATGATGCACAAAGTACTGTTCATAACTTTTTTCCCCTGGAAAACCATGTTTATTTACAACTCCCAATTAAAGGTAATTTGAACAAGGGCAGGGGATGGGTACTGGAATTTGTGAGTTAGCTACAAATTAGAAATAATAGCAAAGTAGATATGTACAAATCACATATCTGGTGAAGGACTTTTATCCAGGGTCCCAAAACTCAACAATAATAAACAACTCCTGGGCTTCCCTGGTGGCGCAGTGGTTAAGAATCTGCCTGCACAACGCAGGGGACACAGGTTCGAGCCCTGGTCCGGGAAGATACCACATGGCGCAGAGCAACTAACCCGTGCGCCACAGCTATTGAACCTGTGCGCTAGAGCCCCCGAGCCACAGCTACTGAGCCCGGGTGCCATAACTACTGAAACCCGCACGCCTGGAGCCCGTGCTCTGCAACAAGAGAAGCCACCGCAAGGAGAAGCCCGCGCACCACAACAAAGAGTAGCCCCCGCATGCTGCAACTAGAGAAAGCCCGCGCGCAGCAACGAAGACCCAACACAGCCAAAAATAAATTTTTTTAAAAAGAAAAGAAACAACTTGTGTGGTGATGGAGGTGTCAACTAGTTGTAATCATTTCACAGTATATATGTGTATCAAATCATCACACTGTATACCTTAAACTTACATGTTTTATGTCAATTATATCTCAATAAAGCTGGGGGAAAAAACCCTATTTTTTAAAAGCAAAAGATTTTTTTTAATTAATTAATTTATTTATTTTGGGCTACATTGGGTCTTTGTTGTTGCGCGGCTTTCTCTAGTTGCATGGGGCGGGGGCTGCAGTGCGCAGTCTTCTCAATGCGGTAACTTCTCTTGTTGCAGATCATGGGCTCTAGGCACACGGGCTTCAATAGTTGTGACACGTGGGCTCAGTAGTTGTGGCTCGCGGGCTCTAGAGCAAAGGCTCAGTAGTTGTGGCACACGGGCTTAGTTGCTCCGCGGCATGTGGGATCTTCCCGGACCAGGGCTTGAATCCGTGTCCCCTGCGTTGGCAGGCGGATTCTTAACCACTGTGCCACCAGGGAAGTCCCAAGGCAAAAGATTTGAATTGACACTTTACCAAAGAACTCACTTTATTGTGCTTTGCTTTACTGCACTTTGCAGATTGTGTTTACAAACTGAAGGTTTGCGGCAACAGTGTCAAGCCAGTCTGTTGGTGCCATTTTTCCAACAGCATTTGCTCCCTTTGTGTCTGTCCCATTTTGGTAGTTCTCACAATATTTCAAACGCTCAACCAGCAAAAAGATACAACTCGCTGAAGGATCAGATGATGGTTAGCAATTTTTTTAACAATAAGGTATTTTTAAATTAAGGTGTGTATATTTATTAAAGACATAATGCTATTGCACATTTAATAGACTATGGTATAGTGTAAACATAACTTTCATATGCACTGGAAAACCAAAAAATTTCACGGGACTCCCTTTATTGTGGTGGCCTGGAACAGAACCCGCAGTATGTCTGAGGTGTACCTGTAGATGGTAAATAAGCACAGGAAAAGATGCTCAACATCATTAGTCATGAAGGAAATACAAATTGAAACCACTATGAGATACCACTACATATGTGTTTGAGTGGCTAAAATTAAACAAGACCGACAATACCAAGTGTTAGCAAGGACTTGGAGGAGCTAGAACTCAACTACCCTGCTGGTGGGAATGCAAAATGGTACAACCACTTTGGAACACAGCTTGGTAGTTTCTTAAAAAGTGAGGGCTTCCCTGGTGGCACAGTGGTTGAGAGTCCACCTGCCGATGCGGGGGACACAGGTTCGTGCCCCGGTCCGGGAAGATCCCACATGCCGCGGAGCGGCTGGGCCCATGAGCCATGGCCACTGAGCCTGCGCGTCCGGAGCCTGTGCTCCGCAACGGGAGAGGCCACAACAGTGAGAGGCCCGCGTGCTGCAATATAAATAAATAAATAAATAAGTGAAACAAGATTTAAAATAATAATTTTTTTAAATTAGAATTAAACAAAAGAGAAAAAAAAAAAACTGAAACAACACCTACCGTATGACCCAGCCCTTCCACTAGAAAGCATTTACTCAAGAGAAATGAAAGTATATATCCACACAAAGACACGTACATGAATGTTAACAGCAACTTTATTTGTAATAAATAGTCCAAAACTGGAAACAGCCCAAACGTGTATCAACAGGCAACTAGCTAAACAAACGGTGGTACATCCATATGATGGAATACTACTTGGCAATAAAAGGAATGACCATTAATACATGCAACAACATGGATGAATCTCAAAATAATGATGCTTAGTGAAAGAAGCCAAATAAAAAAAGGAGTACGTACAATATGATTCTATTTATATAAATTCTGAAAAATTCAAATTCATCTATAGCGACAGAAAACAGATCAGTGGTTACTTTGGGATGGGGAGGCAAGGAGGAACAGGAGGCCCTGATTACAAAGAGGAAGAAGCTTTGGGGGTGATGGAAATGTTTATCTTGATTGCAATAATGGTTTCACTGGTGTATATGTGTGAAAGTCATCAAATAGTACATTCTTAATATATGCAGTTCATTGTGTGCCAATTATACCTCAGTAAAGCTGTTTTAAAAGCAACAGAAGAAAGCAGCTACAGAGGGACCTGCCCATAGTTTGTCACTGGAACATTGATTTCATTATCTCCACTTGATTTTATCATCTGGGAAAGGATTATGTTGCCTTTTTGGTTTTGTTTTTTAAGCCATTACAGAGGTTTTTTTAGGTGGTTACTTTAAAATATCTAAACTTATGTTTTCTTACTTTTTTTTTTTTGGCTCTGCGGCGTGGCATGGGGGATCTTAGTTCCCGGATCAGGGAGCGAACCAGTGCCTCCTGCAGTGGAAGCACAGAATCCTAACCACTGAACCACCAGGGAATTCCCTCACATAGTGTTTGATACATACAAAAGGGTGTGTGGAACCTTATGTGCATTAGGAAGTGAGCTATAAATCGAATGCTCATGAACCCACCACCCAGCCTGAGAAGCAAGATATTACCAACACCTTTGCAAATTCCTGGGATCCTTCCTTACCCCATTCCCACTCCCCTCACAGGGGCCATCATGTGAATTTTGTGCTTTTTCTTCCCCTGATCTCCTAAGAGTTTTATCACACGTGCTTAAATCACCAAACGATAGATGGTTTAGTTTTGCTTATTTTTGCTATCATACTGTGTGTCATTTTATGCAATTTGCTGTTTTCACTCAGCATTACATCTCTATTATTCATCTGGGTCACTGCATTCTGTGTACTACAATACTTCCAATCCTCCCTATACCCTGCAGATAGACTTAGGACATGGTCTACCTGGGGAAAACACAGCTCAGCAAGCTCACCCAGTCCAAGGGCCCAACTCTAGGGCCTCCTCTTCACAATATCGCGCTCATTCCTTCACTCAGAAAGCATGATTGAGGGCCTTCTGTGCACCTGGCAGTGACCAGGCACTGGACATACCACTGTGAGCACAGCTGATGCCCTGCTGTCTTGAAGCACACATTCTGGTTGTCACCTCTCACCTTGACCCTCACTTGACTCGGCTATGGGCCAGCTACCCGAATATCCTGGGGTGCCCTAGCCTCTTCCGCTTACCCACGGAATGGCTTACAGAGGCTGATCTGACCCATCCCAGAGGCTTCTGCCCAGGGAGGGCAGTGTGACAGTAGCTGTCACAAGGACAAAGAGCCAGCTCTGACCCAGCAAAGCCACTTCCAGGAATTAATCCTATGGGACACTTGAATACGTACACAGTGGCACTGGCATAAGAGTATTTATTGCTGCATCATTTGTAATAGCAAACTAGTAGAAACAACTGAAATTTCCATCAATAGGGATCTAACTACAGTTAATTCACATTAGTTATGGGAAACACATACAGTGGAATACCACTAGCTATAAAAGAACAAAGTGGGAGGCACTGATCATGGAAAGCTCTCAAGGATTTTTTTTTTTTTTTTTTTTTTTTTTGGCCACTCACTCAGTTTGCGGGATCTTAGTATCCCAAGTCGGGATGGAACCCGGGCCCTCGGCAGTGAAAGCGCGGAGACCTAACCACTGAACCGCCAGGGAATTCCCTCCAGGACAGATTTTAAAGGGCAAGATTAGAACAGTGTGTGTATGTAAGAAACAGGGAAGACTAAAGCATACCATTACTGCCTAAATATGCATAAGTACTTCCAGAAGGTTTATAAGTAACTGGGACCTGAATAGGAGACTTCTCATTGTATTTACTTTGTATTTTTTAAAAAATTGTGTACCTATGGCCAAGGGCTACCTATTAAAAAACATAACAGATAAAATAACAATTTTGGTCTTTCAGTGCATATTCCCTGGCTTCTTGGCCTTTCTTTGGCTGGTGGCCAGACTTTGCTGGCAGCAAATACTTTATCAGGGGCCCCTGCTTTTCCCAGGCACCCCTGCTTTGGCGCATTACATTCTGACATCCCCCAACCCTCCTTTAGAGTGTTGGAGCAACCTGCCACAAGGTAGCACTGTCTGCCACCTGCTGCTCTGTGGGCTGAAAGTCCTCTCCCGGTACCTGGGGTCAAGGGTCAGGGGTCTCTGTCCACAGAGCAGGAGATCCCCTCCCCACCCCCACACTCCTTAATCCTGCACCTCTGCTAAGAAATCTGGAAAAATGAAGTTAGGAATCATATCCCAGTCACCCCCTCCATCTGGCCCATCAAATGCCCCACCCGCCCACCCCCCCAGGCTGGTGCAGACAAACCTTCAGAACTTGGAAGGTGCCTCTTTCCTTCCTTTGGGTCTCAGGGAGAACACAGGCGTGCATGCCTAGTTCACAGGAGCTGTGTCTCCGCTCCTGATCTGACTCCCCATTTCAGCTGAGAGACCCTCCCTTGTCTCTAAGAGAGCAGTCAGAGCTCTGCTGAAGGGTGGAAAAGGGGACAATATGACAACCATGATATCGCCCGGGGTCCCCTGCCAGGAGCACTGGGGACTGGCATGCCATCTACCCAGCACACCCCCACTCATCATTTCATTCATTTATCAAGTATTTACCAACAGCCCACCAGGTGTAGAGTTCTTATTCAAACACTTGCCTTGAACATCAGAAGGGAGATGATTGGGCCAAACTGACCCTGGACCTTTGCTCAAGCTCCTCCCCCAGACCCAGGCCTTCCCACCTTCCGCAGCTCTGGTCCTGCCTGTGCAACTGACCCCTCCTTTAAGGCCAGCTGCCATCCTGCCTCCTTGGCCTCACCTGCCCAAAGGATCTGGTCAAGAACAGCCTGGTCAGTGCCTGGGGCCACAGGGGGCTCCCTGGCCTGGGGGTGTGGAGCCCGCTAAGAGGGAAATGTGGGAGAATGACGATGCAAAGCACAAGGCCAGCAACGGGTGGACGAATGTGCCCTCGAGATGCAGGCTCCAGCAAGGACAGCTCCCCTCACTGGGGGCTGGTCCACATCTTGGTAGGGACCCCTCTGGGAGCCCAGGGATGGGGACTGAAGAGACCCTCTAGGAATTCTTGTTAAATGGACACAGGCTAATCTTCCCAGAGTCTAGTTTGGTGAGCACACCCATGTTCAGTAATCCTGGCCTGACAGAGCAACTGATATCCAGGCAGCAGGTGGGAGGCCAGGAGGCAGCCCCAGGCCTGGGTGGGGGATACAGGTCAGGGCAGGCTGTCTCCAAAGGCTGCAGCCTCCCCGGGGCTGGGTGGAGCAGCCCTTGGCGGGCCTCTCCTGGGCCCTTCCATAGGCTACCTGGTGAGATCTCATATGGGACAGGGGTGCTCGGATGAGTCCCTTGTTTAGTGCCTCCCCCGGCCCCATCTGCATGACTCCTTGGCCACAAAAGAGACCTCACACTGCAAGGCTGAGGGCTCATCCTGAGCAAGGGAGCCCAGGAAGACACAGCCACCCTGAGATGCCAATGGGGGCCGTGGCCTCCCCCTCACCTCTGCCTGGCTCCCCATGAGAGAGCCATCAGAACACTGGTGGCCTCCCTTCCGTGTTATATCCCCAGCACCTGGTGCCACAGAAAGAAAGAAAGAAAGATGTGCTGGAGAGAGAGGTAGAGGGAGATGAGGCAGGTGGGCTCAGCTCCCCCCAAACCAGAGGGACCAGTGGAATAAAATCAAACCAGCTTTAATACCAATATAGTCTCTCTTTTAAATACCATGTTCCCCAGGGCAGAGCACAGGGGCAGGCTCTTGGCAGGAAGAGTGGAAAGGAAATGTGGAACCAAATGGAATGGATAGCCCCGGGCCCGCCCCCAACCAGCCCAGGGCCCCTGCCAGGGGGCACTGGGGACTGGCTGCCCGCTGGAGAGGGGGAGGTGACATCAGCTTCCTCTGGTCCAGTTATTGCAGAGGTGTGGGGTAGGCACCCCTACCCTCCCCAGCCCCCAAACTCTTCTCAGGATTTCTGCCCTTCAGACCAGCAGAGCTGGGGCCTGGGCTCCTCTGATCTGGGAGGGGTCCCTCTGCCTAAAAGAACTGCCGCTAAGGCCTGGGGCGGGCGGGGGATACCCCTGGCCAGGCCGGCCCACTGGCTCAGTAACTGCTCTGATGGCCCGTGAGAATGTAGAGGTTGCTGTGAGCCCCCGGCTTGTCGGTGGGAATGCTCTCAAGGATGATGTCTCTGGAGGGGAGAGAACCGGAGGTGAGCAAGGTGGGAAGACACTTGGGCACCTCCACCTGGCCTGGAGAGCGTCTGAAGGGGAGGCCGGGGCACTGTGTCCTACCTGTGGGCCCCAAGCACTCGGAAGATCCTTGTCTCATCTGTGATCTCCTGGGTCACCTGGGAAGAAAAGGGGCACTGAGGCCACCCCAGCGGGTCCTCTCCTAAAAGGTGGGGACAACTGGGTGGGGAGCCACCAGGTTCCCGAGTCTCACTCACCTCATTAGTGTCCAGGCTGCGGCCTTGCATCCCATGGCTCCAGAAGGCCAGCACACTGTCCTGCAGACACACTAGGAGGGGCCAGGCAGCCATCAGCCCTGCATCTGCCCTGGGGACACTGGCTCCCCCAGCTACACCCTGGACCCAGGTCTGGGCCACAGAGGTCCTCACGGACTGGGCCGCAGGTGACCAGCATGGCTCTCGAGAGGGGCTGGGGGACCTGCCTCCTTGTCCCGCTGCCAGCCCCGGTCGCCGGGGCCACATCATGTGCTCCAGGCCAGGGGTACTCCCGCCCCCACCTCTGTCTGCTCACTTACCCACAGTCTCAATGGGGAAGTCAAAGGTCAGCACAGGCGCCAGCGTCGCCGTGGGCTCGCCCAGCAGGTTGACGATCCTCACGCAGCCTGCACAGGGGGCGGGCTGGTGGGCGGGGCGGGGTGGCTCCCTTCTGGGGAGACAGACCCACCTGGCCTCCCTCACCACCCCCTTCTAGCCCCCAGCCCTGATACCAGGAACACTCACGGTCAAAGCAGACTAGGACTGTGTCCCTGTCCACCTGGATCACCTGCTGGGCTGAGCCCGGAAGCCCCTCTGCAGGCAGAGAAGGGAGACAGCCTGGCTGAGTCACCAGCCCCGCTCTGGCCCCAAGAGGAAGAGCTGGGGGTGTGCATCAGCCAGCTTGCCCCACACGTGCGTTGCACAACAGCCGGGTGGGGTCACGATGCCCAGTCTCACTGCACAGCAGGGGAACTGATGCTTGGCAGGAAAGTGACCCATCACAAGGGGCAGGGCTGAGGCCCAGGGAGGCTTTGGAGGGCAGAGGCTCTGGAGTCAGGAGAGCCAGGCTTCATGACCCAGCCACTGTGTGACCTCAAATCTCTGGGCCTCAGTTTCTTCATCTGTAACCCAGGCACGACGATGCCTACCTTGCAGGGCCATTGTGAGGATCAAGAGTAAAATCCCATGAGACCCCTGGCTGGGGGTCTGGGCTACCGCAAGGACTTGGTCCAGGGCACCTTCCCCCTTCTTTACCCACTGCCACTCACTCTGCTCCCCTGAGCTGTCCCAACACCCAGTGTCCTGCTTCCTTGCTCAGAATGGAGGCCTCTGGCACCCGCCTTCCCCAGCTTGGCTCTGTCCCTGCAGCCCCTGCACGGTTGGTCAGGTTTTCTTTGCTGCTGAGCTGAAGAGAGGCTGGGAGCTTCGGGTCCCCAAGGTCTCCATGGAGCCGTAAGCTGTGAGGAACTTCCCCCTCCCCCCTCCCTCTCTCTCTCTATATATATATCACACGCACATGCACACACTCACACACACACTCACATACAGCAGCCTGGCCCTCCAGCTCACCGGGTGGGAGGAGGATGTCCGGCGTCAGGCCAGCCTCCAGCGGCAGGACATGGAACAGGACGCGGCAGCCGGGCCCCTCGGGGCCCTCGGCCCCCACGCACACCTGCGGTAGCTCCTTCCCATCCAGCACCAGAGGCTCCAGCATCCTTGCTGGGCTGGGCAAGGGGCTGGAGAAGTTCTGGGGGCAGCAGGGGCGCTCAGGTCTACATTTCTCTTCCCAGAAACCCTGCCACCCGCCCGGGGGTCCCCCCACCGGCCCCGCACCTTTAGCAGCAGGAACTTCTGCAGTGGCTCATACCACTGCAGCAGCAGCAGACCGGTGGGCAGTGCGGCCAGCAGGAAGGTGCTGCCTGTGTGGGGATTCCGCACTGCAAGAGAGAGGGGGTGGGCCCGGGGCTGTGCCCACCCGCGCCCACCGGCCCCGCCCACCTCCCCCAGCTCTTACCCACGCGACACTGCAGGCAGCCTTTGGTGTCAGGAATCTTGGTGGACAGGGCAAAGCGCCTGTGGGGTGGCAACCAGGGCAGGCGTCACGGGTGCCACCCTGGGCAAGGCCCCCTGCAGAGCCCTAAGGGGCGGGTACTAACACCTTCCCCGCCTCACAGGTGGCAGACTGAGGCTCAGAGAGGTCAAGCCGCTGGCCCGAGTGTCCGAGGAGCCATGAAGCTGTGAATCGCGCAGGACGTGACGCAGTGCTCATGGCTCCAGCACCCCCTATACAGCCTGGAGCGTGTGCATCCAGTCCAGGGGTTTGGATCACAGAGCTACCTCTCACCGTGCGACCTGGGGCAAGGCACTGAACCTCTCCGGGTCTCAACTGCTTCACCTGCAGCCTGGGGATAACCGTGGTACCCCCCTCGCAGGGTCGCAGTGAGGCCTAAACGAGTTAACTCAGGGGAGGAGTGTGCAGCAGAGCCTGGCACATCAGGTGCCCTCACAAAAGGCTAACTTTTCTCATCCCGTTATTATTACTTTCCCACCTATTTTCAGTCATCGGAAATACTTTTTAGGCAAAGGCAGGGTGTAAATAAAGAAATAACTGAAAAAACGAGGGTGTGGGAGGGCGGCAAGCTAATGCAGCCTCCAGCTCCTCCGGCGGCCAGAGCACTCAGGGCCAGTCCCCACCCGACACACGGCAAGTCACAGGTGAGCAAGCCGGGCGGAGGAGATGAAGACTCACAAGAAAACGGCAAACGCCCTGCCCTCTCCTGCTTCAGCTCAGGCTATTCCACGGGGTGGCCAGTGGGTGCCGAGGGAGAAGTGGGGTCCCTCCTTCGGTTACTGGCTGTCCCCCAAACCCTCAGCGGACCTTCCAAACCTGCTTCTTCCTCTGGGGAACAGGGCTACATGTCAGCAGCCCTGCCACCTCCTCCCAGTGACCCAGCCCTGTCTGCACCCTCTGCTGGGATGTGGGCCCCGCCTAGGAAGCCAGCGCCTCTCTCTCCGCCTCTGTCCTCCCTCTTCTCTCTCCCCTTGTTCCTTCCACTCTCTTTCCCAGCTGGCCTTCAGATGGGACAGAGGCGGATATTTTTTGTTTTTTTTTTCCCAACAGTTCGAGATCTCTGCTGTGATACTGTGATTTCCCAAACACACACCCAAAGCTGCCTGTGACTTGGGCCTGTAATGGGCCTGTTTCCTGCAGGTCCTGGGCCAAAGCAGAGGTTGGCTTCGGACTGAGGTCAGGAAGCCCCAAGGCCACGGGGCTCCCGATGTGGTCCTCAAGCGAGCCCCCTGAATAATGGCCCTGGGCCCCTCATCTCCCCACGGCCCGGCCTCCCCCGCCCTCCCCACCGGCTTCCACCACCCACCTGGTCATGACGATGTCTAAGCCCACAGCCCGCCTCCCCCCTCAGAACTCAGCGCCACCCCCCACCCCCTAGCCCCCGCCAAGGGCTGAGGCCCCACTTGCACACTTCAAACTCCACGTGACAACACTGAATTCTGCTCCACCCACAGCTGACGACAGCTCCATCCTTCCCATTGCCTAGGCCACAAGCTTGGAGTCCTCCTTGACTCCCCTTTCTCTTCCATCCACCAACTGTCCGGAAATCCTGTTGGTTCAGCTTTCAAAATAAAACTGGACTCCGACCGCTTTTCTCCCCTTTCACGGCCTCCCTGGCCCAAGCCGCCATCATGTCCCACCTGATGGTGCCACAGCCTCCTGACGGGTCTCCGCGTCCGCCCGCGTCCCCTCTAGTCTCCTCCCAGCTCAGCAGCCAGAGTGACCCGTGAAAACCTCAGTCACGCCACTCCTCTGCAGTGGCCCTCAGGCTGCTCTGAGTCAGGGGCAAAGCCCTCACTGTGGCTACAGAGCCCTCAGAGGCCAGCTCCCTCTCACTCCATCCATCTGGACTCACGGGCCTCCTTGCTGATCCTCATACAGGCAGGCCGGCTCCAGCCCCCCAGATACCCTCAGGACTTGCTCCATCAACCCCTCCGAGTCTTTGCTCAAAAAGCACCTTCTCAGTGAGGTCCTTCCCGACCACCCTGCTCTTTCCCACGGGGCACTTTCCCCTCCGTGTCACCACCGCATAGACTCCTTCTCATGTCCTCTGTTGTCTGTCTCAACAGGAGAGTCTGGGGAATATAAGGGTCTCCAGTTCCCAGGTGTCTCTCACGCCCAGGACACTACCTGGCGCATACTAGGTGCTGAATGAGGGACTTTACTGCCCCGTAAAGTCTGACCACACAGTCTGCTCTCTGGGGGTCTCCCAGTCCCTCCCTTTCCCTCCAGCTCACTCTGATTAGTTCCCAAATCCTGTCAATCCCACTTCCTAAATATTGCTCGAGTCCATCTAGTTCTCACTGCCCTACACTGCCTTGGGTCGCTACACCGGCCTCCTTTCCAGGCCCTCTCGCCACCCTCCCCCTCCATTCCTCCTTCCCGCTGTCACCAGAGCGGCCAGCAGATGCTCCTGTTTCCATCTGCCCAGACAAGCCCCTCTCTCCTTCCCCCAGCTCCAAGAGAGGGCACGGGACGCAGGCCTGGGCCCTGGCTCCTCATCCCCTTCCACAGTGACTAGCCCAGGGGTAGGCACGGACCTAAGCTAGGCCAGTGAGAACTGGCCCTGGACTTTTGTGGGAATTACTTGGAAACAGAGGTTCCAGTTCCATTGGGTTGTTAGCTAGTGGAACGCTGGCCTGGACCTGCAGGCAGCCATCAGTGGACAAGAAAGCCTGCGTGAGAATGAAGGTGAGAAGAGGAAAACAGAGCCAGGAGATGCAGGAAGATGCCTGAGGATGCCATTTAAGCCTGGATCCAGCTGGACATGCAGCTGACCCTACTCCTACACGGGCCGTTAAATTCCCTTTTGTGCTTAAGCCGGTGAGTTGAATCACCTGCAACAGGAAGAATCCTGATTGACGTACAGAGGGATCCTTCTAAGATGCTCCAGGTCCGCTGCCAGTCAAAGCCCAGATCCTGGGCTTGGCCTCAACGGCAGGGCTCTGCTGCCTGCGCAGCTTCCTCTCGGGCTGCTCCCCCTCCTCGCTCGGGCCACACACCTTTTAACTCCCCCCTCGCCCACGAGAATTCACACCTGTTCCTCCCACTGCTAGAAGGCTGTTCCCTAACTCATCTGCCTGGAAGACCCCCAACGCTCTGTCAACTCTGTGAGCTCGCCTGGCCTCTCTGAGGCCTCCCCACCCCTTCCAGCTCTCCCCCTGCCGCACCTCAGTCCCAGGAGCTTACTGGCAAGAACTCATTTGATTTGTCATCCCTAAGACCTGCCGCATAGTAGGTACTCAGGAAACATTTGCCCCACAGCCTACCCACCGCAGCTCCCAGAGCTTGCCAGGCACGTTCACATGCCCTGTCTCCTTCCCTCCCGACAGGCCTGGGTGCAGGGGGAGGGAAGGCTACCAACTGTATTGACCTATGAGGAAACCGGGCCTCAGAGAGGCCAAGGGACACGTCTAAGATCCCAACAGTCTCGGTACCAGGCAAGGCTGCAGTCAGGCCGGGGCTCTGTCCCTTTGCCTCTCCCTCCTCCCTCCTCCCCGCAGGGCCAGGCTCCCCAGGGTCCCTGACCTGGGGATGATGCGCTGAGTGAGGCGATTGGTGGGGATGGAGAGGGGGACCTGTTGCTGTAGCCGCCGCTGCTCAAACAAGCCTGGGAGGTCGTGGGCCCAGATGTGCGTGGATTTCCCTGCGGAGGGATGGGACGGAGGGGAGAGGGGCTCAGAGTGTTGGTGGATGGGGCGCTGGCCCTGCCCCCACCTGCCCCAACTGTACCTGAGAGCGACAGCAGCAGGTTGTTCACACAGTAGAGCCAGGCGCAGCGGTGTGAAATCAGCTGGAGGCCACAGAGCCGTAGACGGACAGGGGTCAGCACCCCAGACGCCCAAGGCCCTCGGCCTCCCCCGCCAGCCGGCCCTCACCTTCTCCAGCGTATCCTCATGCAGTTCGTGCAGGTTGAGGGTGTAGATGCCTTCCTCGGCCCCCACCACCAGGAACTGGTCTGCAGGTTTGGGTATGGGGTCAGAGGTCAGCCACGTCCCCTGGCCCAAGCTGGGGATTCCCAGGCTCCCGCTTCCTCCCTGCCCCTGGCCTACCCCGGGTGACAGGGTGGATCCAGGTGACAGCAGCGTGGATCCTCAGGGGGCAGCCATTGAAGACCTTGGAGAAGCAGGCACCCATCTGGAGAGGAGGCAAGAGGCTGATGAGGAAGCACCAGGCTGGGGGGACGGGGCGGGGGGAACCGCAGGTGGTGAGGCCGCAGGCGGTGGAGCCATGTGCAAACACTCACGTGCACCTTGGGGGTCGGGGGGAGCCCACGGCACGATGACCTCTGGGAGGGAAGAAAGGAGTCAGGGCCACACCCCCAGCCTCCCATCTCCCCGACCCCCCCCTACAGCACCGCCTCACCTCATGACCTTCCCGGTGCTTCACGGTGGCCCAGGCAGTGGAGAGCAGCGGGGGGCTGCCAGGGCCTGGGAGAGGTGCAGGTGCGGTTCCTGCAGGCACAGACCTGCCGTGAATTCCCGTCCTGGACCACTCCTTACCTCCCGGGGCCTGCCTCCTGGTCCCCCGAGCCTGGGGCTCACCTGGCAGGCTGGATTGAAGGTCCTCAGCTGGAGGCTCAGTGGGGGATGGCTCCAAGAACGGGGCCCTCTTGATGGTTCCTATGGTGTCATCTGGGGAGTCCAGCTCCTGGCAGGAGGGTCAGCGGACCCAGCCCAGCTGTTAGCAGGTGACCCTGTAACCTACCCCCACCCCAACTGCACCCGCTATCGCACTGCCCCCCATCCCCATCCCCATCCCCATCCCCCACTCCCCTCCTCTCCGTACCTTGAGTTCCAAGGCTGGCCGGATGGTCAGGCTCCTGTCGGGGACAAATCAGAGGGAGACGAGGGGTGAGATGTGACTGGGTCCTGAGCCCAGCTGCCCTCCACCTCCTCCGGGCCCTGGCCCCTCACCTTTCCTCCAGGGCCTCCTGGACTGACTGCAGCAGGCTCCTGGGTAGGGAGGGGAAGGGATCAGAGGTCAGCCTTTCCTCCTGCCCCTCCCGCCCCCCCACAGCTTCCCTCCCCCTCACTCACGAGCTCAGCTCCTCCTTTCCCAGCAGTGTCCACTCCTCTTCCCACTGTGGGGAAACCGAGTCAGAAACACCGGGAGGGAGGCAGAGAGACAGACAGGCAACGTGAGAGAGTGCTGGAGACATTGTGGGAGAGAGAGATGGCAGACAGACAGACAGACAGACAGATGGAAAGTGAGATTGGTAACAAGCAAGAGGACTGTGAGAAAGACAACAAGAGGCGGAGAAAGTGTGAAAAAGGGCCAAACAGACAAACAACGAGAGAGAAGGAGACAGAGACAGTGAGAGAAAAGGGCAGGGAGGCACTGAGATTGTGGGGGTGAAGAGAGATGCCGACAGAGAGAGCAGAGATGGTGAGTCAGCCAACCCAGCAGTCACAGCGACTGAGGCAGAGAAGAACGTGCCAAAGGGGGCGGGGGCGTCCTCAGACGAGTGACAGGCCCACGTTTTAGAAAGGCGTGGTCACCCTGCCACCCCCAGCTGACTGCCCAAAACAACCTGCCCCAGGAAGGAGCCCCCAGGCTTCCGGCTCCCTGGGCGGACGGGCCTGCTTGGACAGCTCTCCCGGGCCGAGGGCCAGGCTGCTGCTGCTTCAAGGCTCCTGAGTTTGAGGTGCTCTGTCACGCGCACAGCTCCCCAGCCCAGCCCTGCGCCCCACCCTGCCACACCGCCAGCCCCTCACCGGCTCATTCAGTGGGTCTGTTTCCTTCCTTCGTGGGGCGCCAAATTTCACCTGGTGAACTGGAGGGCCCAGATCCAGGGGTTAGGGGGCCAGAGCCTCAGGACCGACCCCTAAACTCACACCAAATCCACACGCACAGCCCCCCAATCCACACAGCCCCCCACCAAATCCACACAGACCCCAACAAATCCACACACAGCTGCCAATCCACACAGCCCCCCGCCAAAGCAGACTCACACTGGATCTCCGAGGGGGTCCTCTCGGCTGGGCCATGCTGCCCCCGGGAGTGAATGGTGTCGGGAAACATGTCGTAAGTCTACGAGAGAACACAGACAGTGGACACATGTCCACGCTCACCTCACATCAGGTATTCCTTGAGCTGCTTTACACACACTGACGTGTTTGTTTTCACGAAAAACGCCCTGAGGTTATTGCCAGATTAAATGGCACCCTCGTTTCACAGATGAGAAAACCAGCAAAGAGAGGCAAGTAACTCGCCAAAGATCACAGAGAAAGTAGAAGATGGCTTAACTAGGGTCATGGTCACGCTGGGCCAAGGGCAAGAACCTATCACAGTGGGGCGACAAGGAGGCAAACCGGCTCAGGGAAGATTCCTGATGGGTGGGCTCGACCAGGCTGAAGCTCCATGTGCTGGAAACATACAAGCTGAAGGGACCTTGACTTCTGTCACCTCTGCATGCCTTATGACCAGACCAGGTGAAAACCCAGTCCCCAGCTGCTCTCGCTTACCTCCAGGTCACAGTCTTCTGGGGAGGGGGTTCCCAGGTGGGGGTCATTGGCCTTGTCCAACAGCTGTGTGAGGAGAGCCCGAGGCAACTGCTGGGTCGTGAAGGGGTGCTGGAGGGTGGAGGGGGTGCAGGTTGGTCCCTGGCCTCTGGGTCCCTGCTTCTGAGCATCGAGCCCCCTGCCCCACCCCCCACCTCCCACCTGCAGGAGCTTCTCTGCTGTTGGCCTCTTCTTGGGGTTCTTGGTCAAGGCAAGCTTGAGGAAGTGATGGAAATACTGGGTCCTAGTGGGTACAAGAGACCCCACCCGCAGGCCCAGGTTAGCCCTCAGGCAGGCCGTCCTGCCACCGCTCCTGAGGAGTCTGCTGGGCCTGCCCAGGACGGAGCCAGCCTGAGACCAAGGGCAGCCGGCCTGAGCAACACTGCTATTGCGACACGGCAGCGCCTCCGTCATCAACCATCTGCCCTTCTTCTTTGTCCACACTGGTCCCCAGCCCAGAGGCAGGGCCCAGGCCCCTCCCACGGATGGTCTGTGGAGGCCCAGAGAGGGCAGGGCCCTCGAGGCTGCACCCTGGGGGGTGGGCTGAAAAGGGGGCCCCAGCAAGGGATGGGGGCCCTCACCAGCGCGTCTTGTCTCTCAGCTTTGGCGGCTGGAAGCTGCTCTTTGACATCAGCATCAAGGCCCTGTGGAGACCACAGGTCAGGGGTCGAGGGTCACAGGGCTCTTGGGGTCAGGCAAGGGGCAAGTATTCAGCTGACCTCATGGGGTGCAGGTGGAAGAGAGGGGGCTGCAGCTCGCCCAGCTCGATGGCGGTGATGCCCAGGGCCCAGATGTCACACAGCTCATTGTAGCCACCTTTGCGCTCCACGGCGGCCACCTCTGGGGCCATCCTAGAGGCGGGGTCACAGATGAGACGGCCGGGTGCCCCACTGTGGCCCCCACCCCCTCAGCCAGAGGTGCAGCCTCACCAGTATGGAGTCCCAATGAAAGACCTCCTCTTCGCCACAGACGCCGTCAGCTCGCCTGACACCCCAAAGTCAGCTGCAGGGAGAAAGAGCGGCTCTCATCCGACCTCTGGCTGCCACTCCCCACCCACATCCAGGGCTCAGGCTCAGGATGCACCTGGCAGGACTCAGAAAACAGGCAGCCCAGGTTCAGCCACAACTGCCACAGGCACAAGGCAAAGCCAGGTCCCCTCCTGGGAGGGGTCAACCACCAGGGGTCCCATGTTAGACTCCATACGGACCCAACCACATCCAACTTCCAGCAGGAAGGGAGAACTGTTCCACTTTCTAAATGGGGAAACTGAGGCTCAAGTGGTAAAATGACTTGCTCAAGGACAAGCTGCACTTGAAAGTAGGCTCTAAGACTCCAGGAGCTCCCATAGAACCCTCACCCTGATTGTGTCCCCAGGGTACTGACCCAGCTTGACATCTCCCTGGAGGGTGAGGAGAAGGTTGGCTCCCTGTGGGAATGGAGGAGAGAGAATCCCATCTGGTGCCCTCGAGAGCCTCCTCCTCCTCCCTCCCACGATGCCCTTGGCCAGACCCCTACCTTGATGTCTCTGTGGATCTTCCCCTGAGAATGCAAGTGGTGCAGCCCCTGGGGACGAAGAGGAGCCCCTGAGAGCAGCTACCCAGTATATCCCACCTCTCCTGAACCCCGTCTCAGGACTGGGGCCCCCCACCCAAGCTGCTTCCTCCTCCCCTCTCCCCAAACAGGAAATGACTGAGCCAAAAGGGAAATGGGCTGCTTCCGGCAACACGGCTGGGGCCCCTTCCCTGCAGGACCCACAGCCCCTCAGGCACCTTTGCCTGAGCACTCCACCCACTCCACCCCCCAACACACACACTGGCCAACTGGGCTCCCTGCCCTGCTCCAGGGGACTGGGGGTGTGAGTAGCCCTATGGACCCAGCTACCTTCAGTGCCTCTCGGCAGACACAGGCAATCTGCCGTTCCTCCAGGGGCCCGGTGGCTGAAATGGGAGGGGTAAGGGCTGGCAGGGGGGTCTGCGGGGATATGCTGACCCTCCCAGGCTCCACCCTGTGTGGGGTAAGCAGCAGGCATTGCTGGTGAAAGGGGAGTTGGCCACATCCCCTCCCGACATAGGCTGGGATATACAGCCCAGAAAAGGACAGCATTTCTCTCAAGGTCACACAGCTAGTGAGAAGTGGAGAGGGGCCCAAATCCAGGGCCCCAGCTCTCCCCTCCTGCCCTGCGTTGCGGTGGGGATGGGAAGAAGGCTGTGACCCTCTGTGGCCTGGAGTCCTGGCCCTCACCGTGGTAAATCTCCTGCAGGGACCCCCCTCCGCAGAACTCCATGCAGATCCACAAGCGGTCATTCCTGGGGTAACACAGAGCTGGGGTGGGCACATGGCAGGGCCATATGGGGGCTGCCTGGGGGCAGGCAAGGGGATAAAGCAGCCTCACCTGAGGTAGCTGCCAATATAGGCCACCACATTGGGGTGGCGGCACTCACGCAGGATGGTGATTTCCTGCTGAAGGGAGCTGATGTCGTCCCCTGGGAAACACAGGGCATCATGAAGGGGGCCGCCTTAACTCAATGCCCCCATCTGCAAAATGGGCACAGAGTGCCTCCTCTCTCCAGGGCAGACAGGTGCCAGCGGACAGTACCTCCCGGGGCCTGCCTCTCAGGGGGTCTCGGAAATGTCAACTCTCACACCGCGCCCGCTCTGCGGCCCTCTGCCCTCCCTCCAGCGCTGAGGCCCTGGCTCCGGGCCCTCACCTGGGTCTAGCTTGACTATCTTGACCGCGGCCAGTTCGGACGTGACCGTATCGCGGGCCTGCAGGGGCGGAGGGGGTGAAGCGAGATGAGGAGGGGCGGGGCTGGGGGCCGGATCCCGCAGCAGGGCGCGGAGCGCGTACCCTCCTCTCCTCTCTTCCGCCCGTCCCGCCGCCCGGCGCACCTTGTAGACGTCGCCATAGGTCCCGGTTCCCACGCGCTGCAGCAGCTCGAAGCGGTCCCGCGGATCCTGCAGCGACACATCCTGCAGCAGCGCCATGGCCCGGCGCCGGGCGGGCGCGAGCTGCGGAGCCGCGGAGCCGGCGCGGGGCGGCGCGGGGCGGGGCGGGGTGGGACCGCCGAGGCGGGCGCCGGTGGCTCAGAGGCCGCGGGGGCGGGGCCGGGGCCCGGGGCGGGGCCAGGCCGGGGATGCCCCGCCACCCGGCCGGGAGGAGGCGCCCGCGGGACCGGCCCTCGGCAGCTAGGGAAAGTCCCGAGCCCGGGAGGAGCTGATGATGCCGAGGCTCTTCTGCCAGCCACCGGTTCCTCGCGCTCTACAGGTGGGGAGCCCGAAGCCCGGAGGGCCGGACGGCAGAGGAAAGAGGGGGAGCTCCACTCCCAAATTCCCAGATGAAACACGGACAAGTACTTTTTTTTTTTTTTTTTTACAAAATGTATTCATCTTCCTTGGAACTGAAAAATAAATCTATGTACAAAACAGGAAGCGATCAGGCTCCCCTCACCCACTCGCAAACCCCTGCAGATTTCCTCCAGAGTCCCCCGAGACGGGATGGACCCCGGGGAGGTTCCCAGAGGGTCGGAAGAGAGGTCTGCTCTGATCTGGGGCCAGTTTGGTCAGGAAGCGGGTGGGGCTCAGGATTCGCACACGCCGGGAGCGGAGTTTCGTGTCCCGGACTCGCGACAGGGAAGGGAGGAAGCTAGGATTTCCAAGTTCTGGAAGCGTTACTTAGGTTCTTTGCGGTAGGGGGCTTGGATTCCCAAGGAATGGAATTTTGAAGTGCGGAAATGTACTCCTAGGGGCTGAGCGGGGTCCTTGGTTCCCGGGCTGTGGGTGGGACCTGTGCTCCTAGGGTTTAGGGTGAAACAGCCCTATGGGCTGGAAGCAACCCTGAGCCAACACTGGTCAGGCCGAAGGTTAGAACCTCGGTTCTGAGATGGAGCCTGAGCTTCCCGTAGTTGGACCTTTAAAGATGGGTGAAGGACTCAGGGTAAGGTTTCAACTGGCCGGCTGGGATCCTGGGGGATGGGCTCTATATTCCAGTGACTGGGCAGAGCCCTCGGTTCGGGCGCTGGGTGGAGTCTACTCTGGGAACCTGCAGCCTGAGTTCCGGGTAGGGGTGGGGCCTGGAGGCGGGGCCTAGGCCCCTAGGCCAGGGGCGGAGCCTGGGCTCGCTAGGGGGGCTGGGTGGAACCTCATCCTGATTGAGGGCGGGCTCCGAGCGGGCCGATACTGAGACCCGGGTACTTCAGAGGCCCTTGCGCTGCCGCTTGAGGAATGAAAGAGTGTAGTCACTAGGTGTAGACACCTTCTGCTTCTTCATCTGCACTTGTGACTGCGCCGTGAGCTGCAGCTTGATGGCGCTCGAGTTGATCTTGGTGGCCACAAGCAGCTCCTTCATGCCCTTCATCTTCTCGCTCTGAAAAGTGAGCACCGGACCCTCCGGTGGCGGCGAGGCGGCGGGCGCCAGCGCCGGAGCCGCGCTGCCGCCTTCAGGGCCGCGGGCAGTGCTCGGGACGGTGCCTGGGGGCTTCCGGGGGGGTCCTGGCACCGCACCCTGGCCCGTGCCTGGGCCCTTGTCCAGCGCCGGCTTCTTAGGCGGCGGAGGCTCCTCAGGCTTGGATTCCCGCCGCGGGCCCCGCCGCCGGCCTTCTCGGGCTTCCTCGCCCCACGGCTCTTCTGCCTCGGCCGCCTCTGCCTCTCGGCTCACTATGCGTACCTTCTGCCGCACCTGGGCCGGATGGGGGGGCGGGGGCAAGCGGAGGAAGAGGTTGCAGGCCAGTGGGTGGAACCCCAAGACCCGGCCAAGCCTATCCTGTCGTGGAGCCTCGGTCTCACCCGCACCCAAAGGGGACGGGCAGATCCCCTTCAGGGCTACAAAGGTTCTGACTCCGCTGTAGCTGCTGTCACCACCTGTCCTCCCCAGCCACCCTGCACAGCTGTCCCTCACCTGTCCCTCAAAACGGCCGAGGGACTGCACAAGGAAGGTGGCCCAGCCCACGTGCAGCACGGGCGTGGGACTGCCCTCTTCCCATTTGCAGATGCCATCGTAGAATCGCAGCAGATGGGCGAAGCACTCTGGGTCCTGGAGGGCAGAACCCTGGCTCTGGGTGCCCTGGGAAAGGGGGAAAGGAGGGCACAGTTCAGACCCCATCACTCACCCCTCATCAGAGGGCACAGGCCAGACCTCTCGCCTGGACAAAGAGCCCTGGCTCTGGCAGATGTGAGCATAGGTGGAGAGAATTCTTAGAACCGCCTTCGTTTTATAAAACCAGTCCTTAGCCAGCACTTGGGAGGAGGGAGGAACCATCCCTTACGTCCATCTCACCCCCTCAGCTGAATGAGTGACCCTGACAGAGAAAGAGAGGGGCTTCCACCCCATTTACCTCAACTCCTCAAACCCAAGCCCAGGCCCTCAGCTACTGCATAAGAGAACACAGCTGCCTGCCTAAACTGGGCCACCTGTCTCGTGACATCCCCAGTCCCATGCAGCAGTCCCACGTCCTGTGACTGGGAGCCCTGCTCAGGTGGGAAGGTGTACACAGGCTGGAGGTCCAGCCCTTCACCTGGGTCTGCTCCCCTGGCCGCTCCTCGCCGGCCTCCAACAGGCTGGCAGCCTCCTTCAGCAGGTTGGGGATGACATCATTGGCTACTTCAAAGAACTCCTTGTAGATCTCCTCATCTTCACGGCAGTAGTTGTAGCTGTGAGAGCAGCAGGGCACTGTGGGGTCTCCGCCATGGCGGTTACCCCCAGGGACCTGGCAGGGGATGGAGCCCCGGTGTCTTTTCCGGGGTCATCCAGGGACTGAGTGAATGGTTGGGGTCCTCACTCCAAAATGGTGGTGTCTGTGTCAGCCCAGAGCAAGAGTGAGGAGGGGGGTGGGGAATGCAGGTTCCATAGCTGGATGACAGTGGTTAGACATTAGGAGGAGAGGGGAGGGAAGGAAAGGCGTGAAGCTCTCATCAGGGGTCCCTACCTCTTGGGTGATGGTGGCCTTGGCTGCCTAGTGACTGGATGGAGAGGGGATAGGGCTTGGGACCCAGGCCTCCCTCCTGGACGAGGGTGGTTGGAAATTGGGTGGAAGGGGAAGAAAGGCCAGGCTGGGGCCCCGTGGGGGGATCCTCACTCCTGGATGACAGTAGCTGTGTCGGCCCAGGCCTGCAGGGCTTCACGCACGTTGCGGTTGCGACAATGGTAGCCAGCCAGGTACATGTAGGGGTAGATGTGCTCATCCCGGTAGTAGCTCTTGGCTGAGGCAATGCCCTGGGGATAGAGCAGAGGGGCCTCAGGGAGGCAGCTCCCAGCTGCCCCAGGTGGCACAAATGTCCCATTGAATCACACCCAGGAGGGGCAATAGGAAGTTCCCAGAGAGTCTCATCTCCCACGTGACCTCACCCCAGGCCATCCTCTCTACCAGGTGTTCCTCCCTGGGTTTGTAGGTCTGCACTGGGCTGGCCTTCCAAGCCCAGCCTAATGTCCCTCCTACCCCCAGCCCCACCAAGTTAACACCCCCGCCTCGGTGCTCTCACAGTGTTTGACCTCTATTATACTCCAAGAAGGACAATGATAGGCAGTAGAAAAGGTAGGGCTGAGGGGACAAATCCAGGACCTACCACTCCCAGGCAGGGAACCCAGAACACTCCTCAGACAGCCCTGACCGCCCTGAATATGCACATGGTAAATACAAAATGAGGACTGGATGGGCGGTACCCCGCAATACACACAAAGTTCTTCTTGCCTCACCTGCCCCCTCCCAGTCCCCAGAGAGAAGGGAACCCCAGCCATCGTTGCACCTCCCTTCTGTACCCTCCTGAGATGTCCCCACCTTGTGGTAGAGGGTGAGTGGGTCCGGCCGGCCAGGGGTAGGCTCCAGCTCCTCCAGATCTGCCAGGTTCCCCAGCGCCATAGGGTACCTGGGAAAGGCTCATGAGTCCAGGCTGCCCCCCCGCCCACCCCGAGGCCCAGCCTGGCCACTTCCCTCTACTGACCTTTCCAGATGTCCCAGGTCATAGAGCAGCCAGAGCAGCTTCTAGGGGCCAAAGGAGAGAAGTGTGAGCTGGCAGGAGAGAGGGGGGTCCTCAGTCTACCAGGCAGACGGGGGTCCAGCACCAGTAGGGACCTCCCACCAGGTGGGAAAAGCCAGAATTCAGAACTAGCCCCTTATTGAAGTCAAAGCGCTTTCATGTCTCAATCCTCCCCTCCCAAGAGCCCCAGGAAAGTCCAGGCCAGGAATGATTCACCCACATTACAGAAGGGGGAGCTGAAGCTCAGGAAGGGCAAGTGCCCTGGCCCAGGGTCCCCCAGGCGCCCCTCACCTGCTGCAGCTGCAGCAGCTCCAGGGAGTCAGTGTGCAGGTCAATGGAAGGGTTGATGGCGCACACCATAAATGCCACCTCCATCCTGCGGTCACAGCGCATGTATGATCCTTTCAGGTACAGCCAGCTCTTGGGAGAGGACAAGACCAGATGTCTCACGATGGCCTACCTGTGCCTGCTCTAAGGAATGACAGCCAGGAAGGGGGCCCTCCCCTTCCTGACATATGTAGGTGGTGATAGGAAGAGGGGAGCATGGTCCAAGAAAGCAGAGCTCCTTGGGTGGCTTGGGCTAGGAGAGTATGGTGGTGGGGGGGGGGGATGCAATACCCGCTCAGCCACACCCGCGTTGACTGTCTGGCCTCTGCGGTCCTCGTTGCCCTTGCCATGCCAGGTGACCTCAGCTGTTTGTTCTCCACTGGGCCCAAACACTACCCAGGCATGGTCCTCAGACAAGGCCAGGTGGACATCTCGGAGACCCAGAGCCTGGCAGGCCCCCACCACGGCAAAGGCCACACCAGAGCTGTCCAGTTTGGTGCCTGTGGAAGGGAAAGTAATGAAAGAGGGTCCTCTGAGCTCTGCCGTGGGGGAAGGGACCAGGTAGTGACGGGCCATGTACCCTCCCACACTCACCTCCAAGCCTGTGCTCAAACCTCAGGCACTCCTGCCCATCTTCCCTCTATCCCTTTCCTCCTATGTGTTCAGAGACTCTCCTTCCCCCTTTACGTTCCCCTTCCTCAACGGGAGATCTCGGATCTTTTGTAGTTCCACCCAGCTTTTGACCCTCTCTCTTCTCTTTCTCTGCAAATGTATTATATATTTCTGCTAATTTAAGAATTTCCTCGTTTTATTGTACCTATTAGATTATAACCAGGGACGGCAAAAACAGGACACTGGCCAACACTCTTTTTACACACCCACTGGCAGACACTCCCAATTTCTCTCTGTATTCTTTTCCTGCTAAGCTCAGAAGCAGCCTCAGATTCCTTCTCAGTATGGCACTCCTGGACCTGACTGCCAGTCAACTGGGCTTGGATCAAAGAGGAAAGCTCTTTGCAAGCCCTGAGCCTTCAGTTTCTTGAGGTGAAGCCCTGGTCTGTTCACTTTCAAAACATGTTCATAGACATTTCATGGAATTGGCTCAAATGTAGCCCGATTTTGGCTCCTCACTCCCTAAATCTGCTGCTGCCCTCTATGCCTCAGGCTGGGCTGCAGGACTCTTGTAGCTGCTCAATGGCAGGGAGGGGGGTTCTGAGGGTGCAGAGGGTGGGCTAATGGATTTGGAGTCAAGTGACTGGGGTCCAATCCCAGCCTTGCCATTCTGTGTGACTTTAGAAGATCACTTTCCCTCTCTGGGCTTCAGTTTCCCTAGCTGCAAAGGGGGACATAACACTTGCCCCACCTCACAAGGCTTACAGGTCTCAGAAGGGCTCTGTAAACCACACAGTGTTGTGAAGAGGTGGGCCAAGGTTCACACGTGAGACAGGATTCTCGCCCCTTGCCACCTGTCGGGCTCCAACCTGTGATGAAGCTGAAGAGGGACTGGATGTGGGCCCGATCCTTGAAGTAGGAGCGGCTGAGGCTGTTCCAGATGACATCGGAGACCTTCTTTACCAGCTCGCGGCTGGAGACACCCCCCTCTCGCGGGTAGAGAGACAGGTCGACGGCGCCGCGGATCTGGGCAGTGAAGCGGGCATAGAGCGCGGCGATGATGGACAGGTCGGCCACGGGGAAGTAGGTGAGGCCGCCAGGAGGGTCGGGCGCAGGGCTGGGCTGAAAAGTGAGCTCGGGCACGTTGGTGGGGATGACGCGGTTGACAGCTAGGAAGTGCTCCACGAAGCCCAGTACCAAGGATAGGAGCACCAGGTCCGGCTCCTCTCGGCCCAGCTCGGCAGCGAACAGGCGCACCACGTCGTCGATGGAGCGCAGCGGGAACAGCGTCTTCTGGGCGGCCTTCAGCCCCATGGCGGCGGGCCTCGGCCTGCGGGCGAGCGTGTGGAGGGAGGGTCGGGGGGGCACGGCCCAGGAGCCCCCTCCCAGGCTCGACTAGCTTTCCACACCCCCCTACACATTCACAGACACAATCCCTTGCTTCCCCGCCCCTTCACGCTCCGCTCATCTGCTCCCCCTCTTTCGTCGAAGAGACCCCTCAGCCGAGGCTGCGGGGCCTTCTTGTCCCCCACAACCCCAGGAGCCCCGGCCCCGATGAGGGTGCGCCCCTAGAACCCCACTGAGGACTCCCAATGGCCGCCCCGCCCCCTCTCTGCGCCCATACCCCCAGGGCCCTAGAGTCCGCCCGGAAGGCGCCCCTAGGCCAGGCCCCCCAAGTCCCAAGGAGAGTCCTGGCCTCGGTCCCCCGCGCCCACCTCCGCGCTTACATCCCACACAAGGCACAGCGGCGCCCGCCGCCTGGAGACTGCTGGGAAATGGAGTTCCGCCCCCCTCAGGCCGCACTGCCTGCCGGGAAGTGGAGTCCGGGGCCCGCCCCTGTCCCTGCCAAGTCCTGAAATGGTGGCTGGGCCGGCCAGTCCGCGGTGGCTTATGGGAGTGGTAGTCCCGCTGCTCTGGGCGCCGCAGAACCCGGAGGTAGGTGAGGAGCGGAGGCAGCGCCACCTTCCTGAGGTCCTCAGGGATTGGTCATTCCATTTCACGCCTACCCAGGTAGGCAGAGGAACCGCAGTGCATTCTGGGAGTTGTAGTCCGGAGAGTGAGAAGGCATCCTCAGCACTCGCTGAGCTTCTGTAGGTCACCACGTGTCGGCAAGATGCGATGAAAACGGGTACTTTTAAGCACCGCTGGAGCACTGTAAACGCGTTCAGCCACTGTAGTTGGATATTTATCGGTATCCATTAACACGTAAATGTGCCTACTCTATGTCTAGTTTTCTGTCCATGAGAAAATCTAACACGTGTGCAAAGAGGAACATCTAAAGAACCATTGTAGTTATTTGTATACAAGAATTTGTATACAAGAAAAGTAAAGTAGCTCTTTGCATCCTAAAATAGATCTTCAGGGCAAATTGTTGAGGGGAAAAAGCTACAGAGCGGTATGTATGATAGGGTAGTATTTATATTACCATTTTAAAACTTCAAAACAATACTAAATTTCTACAGAATTATTCATTCACTTATTCATTTAAGAAACAGAATTTTGGTGCCTATAATGGGCCAAGCACTCAGTCCCAGGCACTGGCTATGTAGCAGTGAATAAAACAGATTAAATTCCTGCCCTACTTCACCTCTGTGGGTTTTTTCCAGAAAAACCCATAAGTCTAGCCTATTCATGAGAAAACATCCAGCAAACCCAAACTGAGGGACTTTCAGACTGGTCATACCTGACAGTTCCCCTCAAAAGTGTCAAGGTCATGAAAGACAAGGAAAGACTGAGAAACTGTTGCAGCTTAGAAGACACCAAGGAGACAGGACCACTAAATGCAGCGTGGTGTTCTGGATTGAATCCTGGACTAGAAAAAAAGGACATTAGTGGAAAAACTGGTGAATAGGGTGGCTGACTGTCCCAGCTTGCCCAAGTCTGAGGGGACTTCAGGGGAATGGAATTTTCAGTTTTAAAACTAAACCAGTCAAGTCTTGGGCAACTATGAGCCCTACTTATGAAATTCAAATAAAACCTGTAGCTTCGTTTATAGTTTTCATCAGTAAGTTTTAATAAATGTACCATGTTGTGTAAGATGTTAACATTAGGGGAAATTGAGTGAGGGGTATATGGAAATGAGATCCCCAAGGACTGAGTTCTGGGATACCCCTTCATGTAGAGGTTGGGAGACCAGGAGGAACCAGCAAAGGATTCTGAGAGGGATCAGCCAGAGAGATAGGAGGAAAACCAGATGGGCATCTGGTTCAGAAGACCAAGGCAGAGGGGTGATTGACAGGGTCAGGTGCTGCCCGCAGGTCAGCAAGCTGAGCACCAAGGACTGACTGCATTTAGCTCTGTGAGAACCCCTGGTGACCACCTTAGGAGCAGTTTGAGAGTACAAGCCCAGAGTTCTTGGGCTCAAGAAAAATGAGAGGAAAGGAATTGGAGACAGTGATAATACACAACTCTTTCAGTGAGCTTTGCAGCAAAGGGAAGGAAAAAATCAAGATGGCAGCTGGAGGGGGAAGAGGGTCAAAGGAGGTCATGGTGTTGTGGCTGTTGTTTAATAGGAGAGAATACAGGACTGATGACCCTGAACGAGTAGAGAGGATGGGAGTTCCTGAGCGACAGGCTTGTCCTTTGCTAGGAGCGTGAACACAGTCTAGCCATAATAATTGGAGAGAAGGGGACTTCCCTGGTGGTGCAGTGGTTAAGAATCCACCTGCCAGTGAAGGGGACACGGGTTCGAGCCCTGGTTCAGGAAGATCACACGTGCCGCGGAGCAACTAAGCCCGTGCACCACAACTACTGAGCCCGTGCTCTAGAGTCCACGAGCCGCAACTACTGAGTCCGCGTGTCACAACTACTGAAGCCTGCGCGCCTAGAGCCCGTACTCCACAAGAGAAGCCATCGCAATGAGAAGCCGCCACCCCACGACGAAGAGTAGCCCCCGCTCGCCGCAACTAGAGAAAGCCCGCACAGCAGCGAAGACCCAACACAGCCAAAAATAAATAAATTAAATAAATAAAATTTAAAAAAAATAATAATAATTGAAGAGAAGGCAGAACACACGGGTACTTTCATTTTCACAATGAAATAGGAAGCCCAGTTGGTCTCTCTCCCAAATGCCACCTTCTCAATGAGGCCGACCCAGACCTGACCAGCCTACTTAAAGTCACACTCTCCAACCCAAATTCCTCTTTCAGTCCCTCCACCCCACTCTACTTTTTGTTTTCTTTCTTTCTAAAGTATTAACACCTTCTAGAACAGGGTTTCTCAACCTAGGCACTATTGACATTTGGGGCTGGATAATTCTTTGTAGTTGGGGGCTGTTTTGTGCCCTGTAGGATGCTTAGCAGCCTCCCTGGCTCCTACCCCTTCTAGACGCTCCTCTCCCTGTTGTGACAATAGAAATGTCTCCGGACATTGCCAAATGTCCCTGGGGGGCAAAATTGCTCCCGGTTGGGAACCACTATTCCAGCATCTAATATAGTTTACTTATTTGTCTATTATATCTCTCCTACCACCAAAATATAAGCTCCACGAGGACAGGGAATGTGTCTGTTTTGTTCACTGACGTGTTCCATGTGCCTAGAATAGTGTCCCGCACACAATTGATGTTCAACAATTATTTGCTGAATAAATGAACAAATACATACATACAAAGGAGTGATTATAACAATTGACTGGAATTTAGGCTGTTTGAGGGAGGAAAGTAAGGACATAAGAGGGATGAGGGGCTGCAAAAGTGTGGGAAAATCAATGGATTGTAGGTTCCAATGGGGTCAAAAGTTTATTGGAGTTGGGGTGCTAAAGAGAGCTGGAAAGATAGGGGTGTTGGATAGAGAGTAGGATGCTTGGGATTGAGACGATAGGGAGGCGGTTGCTGTCATTATTGGCAGTGAAAAGATTTAGGGGACTTCTGTGGCAGTCCAGGGGTTAGGATTCCACGCTCTCACTACCGAGGGCCAGGGTTCAATCCCTGGTTGGGGAACTAAGATCCCACAAGCCATGCAGCTCGCCCCAAAAAAAGATTTAGATCAGTGCTTCCGGTAGAAACCTAACATGAGCTGCATATGTAATTTTTAAATTTCTAGTAGCTACATTTAAAAAAGTAAAAGACACAAGTGAGATTAATTTTAATAATATATATCCAAAACGTTATTTCAACTTGTAATCAATATAAAAATTATTAATGATAACTTATATTTTTTCCCACACTAAATCTTTGAAATCTGGTATGTATTTTTTTTTTTTTTTTTTTTGGCTGCGTTGGGTCTTCATTACTGCCCCAGGGCTTTCTCTGGTTGCAGGGGCTACTCTTCCTTGCAGTGCACAGGCTTCTTGTTGCGGTGGCTTCTCTTGTTGCGGAGCACGGGCTCTAGGCGCGTGGGCTTCAGTAGTTGTGGTGCACGGGCTTAGTTGCTCCTCAGTATGTGGGATCTTCCCGGACCAGGGATCGAACCCGTGTCCCCTGCACTGGCAGGCAGATTCTTAACCACTGTGCCACCAGGGAAGTCCCTGGTATGTGTTTTATACTCACAGCACATGTCAATTCAGACTAGTCACATTTCTTTTTTTTTTAGTTCCCTGACCGGTGATTGAACCTGTGCCCCCTGCAGTGGAAGCGCAGAGTCCTAACCACTGGACCACCAGGGAAGTCCCCAGACTAGTCTCATTTCAAGTGGTCAGTGGCCACGTGTGACCAGTGGCTCCCATATAGGACAGTGCGGCTCTCCAGTATTGGGAGTGAGTGACTGGGATGAGATGGAAGGCAAGACAATGGGAGAAGATGGGTTCAAGGATCCGAGAGGCCTGGCAGCTGGATCATCCACATGTGTATCAAAGTCTCTAAGAACTAAAATAGGAATAGGATGGAGAGAGTGACAGCAAGCCAGGAGCTACAATTATCAAGAAATGAGCCATGCATGGGTTGGGAGATATCTGAAGCAAAGTGGGTGGTATAAGCTAATAACTTGAGCTCAAACCTAAGTATCTGAAAGGAGGAGGGAGGAGGATGTCTACCAATGGCCATGGGGGAGCACCCCTACCCCATCTCCAGGCCCAGTGGTGGGAGGGGTGTAGAAAGCCTGTGGGACATGGGGCAGTGAGCAACAGTGACCCCAGGGAGGGCAAAGTTTCTGACAGAGCAGGAGGGTTAAGGTCCATTTGCAGAAGGGGGCGAGGACACGGGAGATTTTGCTGAATATGGACCATCAGCTCTAGAGTGCATGGTGAACAGCTACCAGGAGCTGAGGGTGGAGATGGCATCAGCTAAAGGGATGGCCAGAGCCATGGAGAACCTAGAGGCTTCAGTCCCTACGGTGAAACTGAGCAACAGGGACAAAGAGTAGGACTGGTTCTGATGGTCTTGAGGCAGGGGTAGGGTGGTGGGCTGGCTGTGAGTGTGAGAGCATGGAGAGCAGGGCTTCCTGCCAAGGGTAGGAAGGGTTCTGAGGCTCCAACTTGATTCCCATTGACGGAGGCAAGGAGGCTGGAGGAGGGTGGTCCCTCTTGATGCCTGCCAGTAACGTGTATGGGCATATATGGAACACTGACATGATTTTATGAGAGGAGGGCAGGGAGTCAAATGGGAATTCAGCCTCTAATTTACCAAAAAAAAGTGTATTATTGTAATTAAAATTAATTTAAAATAGCATCTGCTACGTAATATCTTGACAAAAATATTAAATCTGACTTTAATGAGGAAACAATCAGGACAAATGCAAACTGTGGGTTATTCTACACTCTGCACTTCCACTGTAGGAGAAGAGGGTTTGATCCCTGGTCAGGGCAGTAGGATCCCATATGCTGTGTGGTATGGCCAAAAAAAAAAAAAAAGTTAATATCATGAAAGATGGCCCAAAAAGGTGGGAGGAGAAAGTTGTTGTAGATTAAAGGAGATTCAAGAGACACGAGAACCAAATGCAACATGTGATCTAAAATTGGCTGCTCAATTTTTTTTTTAATGCTACAGAGAACATTTTTGACACAATTATATCAGAAACTGGGTGGCTTAAACAGAAGTGTATCATTTCACAGTTCTGGAGGCTGGAAGTCCAAGATCAAAATGTCAGCAGGATTTGTTACTCCTGAGAGCTATGAGAGAATCTATTCCAGGCTTCTCTCCTAGCTGCTAGTGGTTTGTTGGCAAATCTATGGCATTCCTTGGCTTGTAGAAGCATCACCCGGATCTCTGCCTTCATCATCACAGGGTGTGCTCCCTGTGTGTGTGTGTGTGTGTCTGTGTCCAAATTTCCCCTTTTTTAAAGGACACCAGTCATATTGGACTAGGGCCCACCCTAATAACCTCATCTTAACTACTTACATCTGCAATGACTCTAGTTCCGTATAAGGTCACATATTGAGGTATTTGGGAATAGGACTTCATTTTTTAGGGGTCAAAATTCAACCCATAACAGATTGATACAGAATATCAATATTAAATCTCTTGAGGGCTTCCCTGGTGGCGCAGTGGTTAAGAATCCGCCTGCCAATGCAGGGGACACGGGTTCGAGCCCTGGTCTGGGAAAATCCCACGTGCCATGGAGCAACTAAACCCGTGCACCACAACTACCGAGCCCGTGCGCCGCAACTGTTGAAGCCTGCGCGCCTAGAGCCCGGCTCCGCAACAAGAGAAGCCACCACAGGGAGAAGCACACGCACTGCAACGAACAGTAGCCCCCACTCACCGCAACTAGAGAAAGCCCGCACGCAGCCAAAAATAAATAAATAAAATAAATAAATTTTTAAAAATATTAAATCTCTTGAGATAATAATAGTGACTTCTGGTGATTCCTTATTATTTTTTTTCTTTTCTTTTTTTTTTTTTGGCCACGCCACGCAGCTTGCAGGATCTTAGTTCCCCGACCGATTGAAACTGAGCCCTCGGCAGTGAAAGCACAGAGTCCTAACCACTGGATCTGCCAGGTCAAAAAAAAAAAAAAAAAAAAGACATGGACTGCCAGGGAATTCTTGGTGGTTCCTTATACTTTTTTAAAAAAATAAATTTATTTATTTATTTATTTAGGAAGGTGAGAGGAGTGTGTGGAAATGTGGAGTGGTTAGTTTTCGTTTGTTTATTTATTTTATTTATTACTTATTTTTGGCTGTGTTGGGTCTTCGTTGCTGCGCACCTAGTTGCAGTGAGCAAGGGCTACACTTCATTGCGGTGGCTTCTCTTGTTGAGGATCATGGGCTCTAGGCATGTGGGCTTCAGTAGTTGCAGCACATGGGCTCAGTAGTTGTGGCTCACGGGCTCTAGAGCACAGGCTCAGTAGTTACGGTGCACGGGCTTAGTTGCTCCATGGCATGATGGTTCCTTATTCTTAAGAGACGGCTGCAAAGTATTTAGGTGCAAGGTTCAGGTTGTCTGCAACTTACTTTCAAATGTTAGCAAAATACATGCTATGTATACACGTTTATATGAGTAAAGAAGTAAAGCAAAAGCAGCAAAATGTTAACAATGGTGAATCTAAGTGAAGAGTGTAGGGAGTTCATATTCTTTTTTTTTTTTTTTTAATATTTATTTATTTGGCTGTGCCAGGTCTTAGTTGCGGCACGTGGGGTCTTTTAGTTGCGGCATGCAGGCTCTTAGTTGCGGCATGTGGGATCTAGTTCCCTGACCAGGGATTGAACCCGGGCCCCCTACACTGGGAGCACAGAGTCTTAACCACTGGACCACTAGGGAAGTCCCAGGGCGTTCATATTCTTTCAATCTTTCTGTAGGTTTGAAATTTGTCAACATAAAACTTTGGGAGAAAAAAAAATTTTTAATGTAAAACTGTGAAAATCTTTTGGCTAAATTATTGAGGGGTGCCAGGGAAACAGCCATTTCTCCAATTTGGTGAGGATGGCTGGAGGCCCTAGCTTGCAAGAGGCCTCAGTGTCCCTGCCCTGGGCCCTCTCTTTGGGCTTCTGCATCTCCGTAGGCAAATATTTCCTGAGTGAGCTGAAGGAATTTTACGCTCATTGTCATGCCGAAGTCTCACCAGAACCTCGCATGAGATGGGTTTTATGATCCCCACTTACAGATGGGGAAACTGAAGCTTAGAGAGGTAACTTGCCCATGACAGCAGAACTAGACTGGAATCAAGGCTGCACTCCTAACCAGGCCCTGGAATTTCATGGGCACCCTCCAATCCATTCTCTCTAACCAGGCCCCTTTCCCTACCTTTAGGGCCTTCCGCAAGCCTTAGGGCACAGCCCGCCCTGATCCCAGCACGAAGCCCTTATCCTCCCGCCTCACCCAGCCCAGCCTCAAGGCCTGGGTCCTGCCCAGTCGTGGACACCCCAGATTAGAACAAGTGAGACCCCTCCCAGACCTCCCCTCCCCCTACTCCTCTCAGCAGTCTCACCTGGGTTGGGCAGCAGGATGTGCTCTTCAGATCCACTTCCTCCCATCTCCACCCTGCTCTGGACCCCAAAGGCTGCCCTCTAGACGTGCAGAAACTCAGCTCTAGGGGCCTCTGGCTGCTGCTTGGGTTTGAACAAAAGGAAGCAGGAGATGGGAGGGAGGGAGTAGAGTGAGGCGGAGGAATTAATTTCCTGGGCTGCCTTCCTGCTTGGCCATGGCCAAGTGCTTCTACTGAGAGCCACAGCTCCCGCAGGGTAACACCTGCCTCTTCCTGCCCGGCTGACCTGGGGGTGATAACAGCTCTGCACTGCGGTTGCGGCTCAGGGCACCGCCACTCCTTGGTGGGTTCCCCTGATGCTGCCCACACTTTCGTAAACCGTCCCTTCGCTTTTTTTTTTTTTTAAATTAATTAATTAATCATTTGGCTGAGCTGGGTCTTCGTTGCTGCACGCGGGCTTTCTCTAGTTGCGGAGAACGGGGTCTGCTCTTTGTTGCGGTGTGCGGGCTTCTCGTTGCGGTGGCTTCTCTTGTTGTGGAGCACAGGCTCTGGGTGTGTGGGCTTCAGTAGTTGTGGCTCTAGAGCGCAGGCTCGGTAGCTGTGGCGCAGGGGCTTAGTTGCTCCGCGGCATGTGGCATCTTCCCGGACCAGGGCTTGAACCCGTGTCCCCTGCATTGGCAGGTGGATTCTTAACCACTGCGCCACCAGGGAAGCCCCATCCCTTCGCTTTTAAACTCTCCTCACTTACCCCCATGTAAACATCATCCGATTTGTGAAAATACGGGAAGACAACCTGGTCTTTAGCTGTCTCTGATGCCCCCACTCCTCCCTCCATTTTCTAAACCCCAGGAAGACAGATCCAGGCGGGGAGGCCAGCAGCTTACAAAGTTGTCTTTATTGGTTTCTTACTGCCTCACAGAGTGTCAGGGTCTATCCCTCCCGGGAATATGGCATTTGAGGAGATAAATACTTATTTTGCTCCCTACTCATCAGTAGGGGGAGGTTTAATAAAAATAGTAATATAATAACAATAATAATGACTGTGATCAATAATAAAATGCCCCTATGATCCCCTAATACACAGGTGGTTGAAGCTTTGAGAAAAAGGACCCCCCGCCTTTCTGCGAAGGGCCAGAGTGTGCCTGGAAACCCGTAGGGTGCCCATCTCCCACCAAGTAGCCCTTATAAATACCCCCCCCATCCCATCCCTGGCTCGGAGTTACCTTCCTCCTGGACAGATTAGATGACAATGTCAGTTGGCTCGCAGAGCCCCTCCCTCTTCCCACCCCCACCGACTCGCCCCAGACAGAAGGCGCCTGTGCCTGTGCTCTCCCAGCTCCCTCTTCCTCCACCCCCTCCTCTGGCCTCTCTCTTCTCCATTGCTCCTCCTTTATCCTTCTCTCCTTCTCCTCTGGATGGCTTTCACCTCCTTCCAATCACTCTCCCCTCCTCTTGCACTTCCTTTCCTCCCCCTTGCCTCTCTCACCTCCTTCACCGACATCCTCTCCCTCCTTCTCTATCTCTTCCTCTGGATTAGAGCCTGTCTTTCCTGCCCTGAGCAAGACTGCGATATGCCCCAACTCAACCTCCTTGGGGGCTAGACAGTCCACAGCCAAGACCCCAGACTGCTCCCAGGAACCCGGCCCCTCTCTGTCCCTCTTCTGGACTCTTGCTCACAGGATTCCTGGGGCTTGGACCTGGAAGTGAGAGCTTTGGCAAAATCGCCCCTGGACACTGGTGCAGAGGGGCCCCCAGGGCAGAAGGGGGCCATCCTATTCCCCATGGCTAGCACAGGCTGGGGCTGGCAGCAGAGCGAAGGGCGGGATGAAGGCTGGGAGTCAGATCCCCGCCCCGGCCCTGTCCTAGCAACCCAGGCCATGGCTGCCCAGGCCAGGCCCACCCTGAGTCCGAATTTCCACACGTTCCGGACCAGCCGGAATACGGCGTTCCTCAAGCTCTTTGCTCTCTCGCATCTCTCGGTCCTGGGATTGGGGGTTGGGCCCCGCCGGAGGGTGTCAAGGGGAGCTCTCAGATTCAGGGGCCGGGGGGAGGCTCCGGGGCCGTTCTGAGACCTGGAGTGGAAACAGAAGGAAGTCAGGGTAGAAGGAGGAAGGCAGGGGACGTCCCTGGTGGCACAGTGGTTACGACTCCGCCTGCCAATGCAGGGGACACGGGTTCGAGCCCTGGTCCGGGAAGATCCTACATGCCGCGAAGCAACTAAGCTCGTGCACCACCAACTACTGAGCCCGCGAGCCGCAACTACTGAGCCCGTGCGCCACAACTACTGAAGCCCACGCCTAGAGCCCGTGCTCCGCAATGAGAGAAGCCACCGCAGTGAGAAGCCCACGCACCACAATGAAGAGTAGCCCCCGCTCGCCACAACTAGAGAAAGCCCGCGCACAGCAACGAACACCCAACGCAGCCAAAAATAAATAAATAAATAAATAAATTTATTAAAAAAATAAAAGGAAGAAAGAAAGAGGAAGCAGGACTCTTCCCTCACCAGGTCAGTGCCTCCCAGAGGCTTCCCCAGGACACATCCCTTGCTGCAGCAGGGCCATCGGAGGAGGTCAGATGTGAGGTGGGGTAGGGGTACGTGAGAAGAGCCTGAGGAAATCCTACTGAACTCTGGAGCCCAAACCAAAGCCCCTTTGTTCATTCACTCCATTCTACATTCAATCAACAAATAGGCTTTACTCCAGGCAGAAGACAAACTTGACCCCCACAATCAAGGAACCGAGACGAAAATCACAGCACAGCAGGATCAACAGTTAGGAGGTGGAGGGAGGAGGGTGGCAGTGACCACGTGACCAGGCAGCCAAGTGGTCTCTGGAGAAGCTGACAGTGGTGCAGAGCCTTGAAGATGGCCTGGGCCTTAATCAGGTGGACGACAGGAAAGGGCATTTCAAGAGAAGCAGGGGAGACAGCAGGGGTAAGAGCCTGGAGGTGTGAAAGAACATGGTGGTCCCAGGGCTCTGAGTGGCTTGGTGTGGCTGCAGTGGGGGCGGCAGGTGGAGACGTGGCTGGAGGGGGAGTGGGAGCCTTCCCAAGTCCTTAGATCTTCCTGGTCCCCAGCCAGAGTGGACTGCTCCCTCCTCTGACCTCTCGCCCACAGGAGTTCCTAGAGCGGGAAATCCCTGGCAGGCCAGTGGCTAGGACTCTGCACTCTCACTGCTGAGGGCCTGGGTTCAATCTCTGGTCGGGGAACTAAGATCCCGCAAGCCATGTGGCGTGGCCAAAAAAAAAAAAATCCAAGAGCTCTCCTGCTGTGGTGCCCTCCCCTGTGCCAGGTACTTCCTACAGGTCTCATAACAATAACCTCATTTTACAGGCGAGACAAGCTCAGGGAGGCTGGGCACCTCGCCCGGGGCCACACCGCTGGGACAGTCAGAGCCAAGACAGTCAGACCTAGGCTGACCTGCCTCCAGGCCCCTGCTGGGACCCACTAAGGGGCGAGACAGGGGAGAGTCAGCATCTCTTAGCATCCAAGGCAGGGATGGGCTCAGCTCGTTCTCTGGCCTCAGATCCCAGCACGAAATAGAAATGGCTGCCTTTGAATGGGGAAAGGGAAAGCCCCCACTGGCTCACCTGTATCAGGGAGGCCACGGGGCTCAGAGATCCCTGGGGGCAGGACACCAACTCGCTGGACAGAGACGTCCAAGGCTTCCTCTTCACTGCTCCAGAAGCAGGATGAGCAAGGGGACAAAAATCCAGGGTCAGGTTTGAAGGGTCCAAAGGGGATGGAAACATGGGGGAGGGACGCAGAGGTAGTGGAGGCTGTGAGGCTGTCCTTACTGTGGTCCGCGTCTCCAGCGAGGCCGTCACTGCCCATGGAAGCTGGGCGCCGCGAGGCCTCGGAGAAGCTGTGGGGCCGCTGCAGGCCAGAGCTGCGGGCACCTCGGCCCTTCTCTTCCGGAACCTGTTGGGGACAGCATGGAAGTCTGGAACCAGGTCAAATGAACTGCGCACAGCCTGGACGCCCTGAGGTCCCGGGTCCCGAGTAAGCAGAGGCCGGTGATGGGCTCAGCCTCACCAGGGAGGCTTGGGATTGGCTCCAGAGGACTCACACTCACCGGGGGCAGGTCCCTGGCGCTGGGCCTTCCGTCTGCAGGGCCCACGTGCACCAGGTGGTTGAAGTTGGTGGGCGTTGAGATGAGCTTGGAGCGCACAAAAGGGTCCTTCAGCATCTCCCTACAGGGGTAAGGGGTGAGGGGAGGAAGGCGGCGAAGGTGACACCTCCCCGCCCTCTCCGGGACGGCGAGGCTCGTGCTTCGTCCCGCCCCCAAGAATAGGAGGCCCCGCCCAGCCACCGCACCACGCACGCGCACCTGCGCTGCTGCTGCAGCTGCTCCTCCGACACGCGGAAGAGGAAGCGGCGCTTGCTCTTGGTGCGGAACAGCTGGCGCCGGCTGTTGTCGGTGAGGTTGGGGATGTCGAACTCGTCCTTATCTGCGGGAGAAGCAGAGAGCTGGGCGGTGCTCACAAGATCCCACCAACTGGTGCTCAGGGTCACACCCCTTCCTCCCATCCCCACTCTCCCTCACCTGCCAGCGGGTTCCTGAGGTAGGTCAGGCGGACCTTCTCGGTGCCAAAGAGGAACAGGGAGCCCTCTGGGTTCAGGGGTCGCACCTGAGGCAGCAGGCACAGAGGTCACGCCATACTACCCGACCGCACCCCAGTCCAGCCCCAGGGATCTGAGCAGGCCCCCACCTTCTTGAGTGGCACCGTCTGGACCCATTCCGCTCTCCTCACATCAAACACATCGATGGCGTTCTCGCTCAACACTGTCAGGTAGGGGGCTGCGTAACCTGTAGAGTGGGAAACTGTGCTGTGCAGCCCCAGGCAAGTGAGGCACCTCTCTGGGCTTCTTTCCCCCTCCCTGTCACAGGCAACACCCTGTGTACTGTCACCGCACTGTAACTTCCACACCCCACCAAAGGTCCTCCTTCTCCCGGTTGCCCCACCCAACCTCCATAGCAAGTTAGAGATAACAATCAGGGAGCACTCACTCTAAGCCATGTCAGGCCTAGTTCTAACCATGTTGCATATTTTTCCTCCTTTAATTCTCAAACAACTCCGGGCAGGTAGTAGTATTGCCCCTAACTTAAGATGAGGGAACGGAAACCCCAGAGCTAAGTCTCACTCCGTGGTGAGAGCTGGGAATTGGCCCCCAGCAGTCTGGACCCAACCCACAGGCCTCACCCCAGATGGGCGATTGTTCATGAAAGGAGCGCTGTCCCTCTCTTCAAGGCTGTAGCCCATCACACCAGCTACCTGTGGACATTTGAGACTCCCCCGCTGCCCTGTCCATTCATTCACTCATTCCGCCAAACATTCATAGCCTCTGGGGTGCGCTTGCCTGGGCCGGGTACTGGATGTGATGAAGAAGTGCAGGCCCCCCCCCCCCCACAGAAGGTGCACAGAGCCAGGGCAGAGGTGTGAACAGAGGTGGGGCAGCAAAAAGGAGCCAAGGATCGATTGTGGGGGGAGGAAGGGAGCGTGAAAGCTGTAATGATAACGACAGCAATCATGAGGGTCATTTCTGGAGGGCCTACCAGCTCTAGGCCCTGAGCTGCCACTGGGGCTGGACTCGGTTGAGAGTTTGCCAGGTACGAAAAGGAGAGTACTTCAGGCAGGGGAAGAGCATGAGCTGAGGCATGGGAGGAAGATCCCGTGCAAGCCACTGAGGGTGTGTTCGGGCAGGAGGACACACGCTGGCCTCCAAATCCAAGCTCAGGAGTTTGGGCAGGGCCCTGTCTTCCTCCAACGTGTGGTACACCGCAAGTGTCGGGCCCCACCCCGCCTGGCCCTCCAAAGGCCTCACCCCAACCCGTGGGCACTGCTGGCCACAACAGCTCTTGGATGCGAGACTTGCGGCCGGCGCTGTCCACATAGACCCCGGCGGTGGTGAAGAGCAGCAGGAACTCACTGAGACTGAGCTCCACGGCACCCAGGGCCTCACCCAGGCCCCCGCGGGATGGGGGCAGCTCCTCAGGCACCAGACCGGCTCCCAGCACTAAGGGCGCAGCCTCGTTGAGCAGCGGGTGGAGGGTGAAGGCACCAGCCGCGCCCACGCACAGCCGGTCACCCAGCAGCCCCAGGCTCTGCACAGGTGCTGGTGCCTGCAGCTCGCGGATGCGGCGTTGCCAGGGCCCCGGGCCTGGACCCAATTGGTAGCAGAGCACCTGGCGCTTGACTGCGACACAGAGCACGGGGGTGCGGGCCTGCAGGATGCGCCCGGCTGCCAGGGCCTGGCAGCCTCGAGACTCGGGGATCTTGGCACCTGATGCCTCCACGTTCTCCAGCTCGGCCAGGGCAAAGAGGCGCACGCTGGGGCCGCGGCCGCACAGCACGACCAGAAGGCCCGCGGTGGGGCTCACGGCCAGCCGCTGCACCCGCCGGCACTCACCCACCTGGAAGATGTCTGTGGGGTTGGCAAGGGAGAGTGTCACCGGCAGGTCGGTGAGAAGCGGGTCGGTGCCCAGCCTCCTCTGTCCCCTGGGGCTGATGCGCACCCACCCCCGCCCTGGCCCAGCCTGGTAGGTACCGTTGCTGTGCAGGCGGATCACAAACAGCCCCTCCTCAGTGCCCAGAGCAAGCCGTTTCTGGTCTGGTGGAGGGAGGGAGGGAGAGGGTCAGGGGTCCAAAGGCCCATGCAGAGGCAGGAGGCTGGGCAGTCTGCCTGCCCTTGCTAAGCTTCGGTTTCTCCTGAGGACACTGTCCCTGCATCACTGGACCCTTCTGTCCCAGAGTCTGGACTGGCTCTAATAGGGAAGGGCCACGGGGACAGGAGTCAGGGTGAGAGGCCCCCCACCCCGAGCTGTGGGATTTGGGGTAAGTCACGTCACCTCTCGGAGCCTTGGTTTCCCCTTATGTAAAACGGGGATAATAGTGGTTAACCTTTCTCACACAGCTGCTGTGAGACTGTGAAGAGATGAAGCAGTGCAGGGTGAGTGTAAGCTCACAGCAATCCCTGCTCGATAAATGCCCTTGTCCCCAGGCTCCAGACTGACACAGGGGACCTGGAGGGTGCGGGCAGTGGCTCCTGTAGCTCCCGTCCGGAGGGATTGCAGGGAGAGGTCCCAGCCTGCCGGGGCAGGGCCGCTTCAGGGCCTAGCTGCTGGGGGAGGCCAGGGAGCCTCCTCTCCTGTTCCCCAGCTATCCGATACAGAGGCCCCATGGTGCACCAGGCTCCTGGCTGAACACAGCAGCCCCACAGGAGACAGTGTGAGGCTCCCCCATGGTCACCTGGCTGCTGGTAAGAGTCAGGAGCAGAACCCTCCTTTCCCTCTTCCCAAAGCCTCTGCTCTTTTCGCTCACTTGAGATTCTTTTAGAAAAAGGAAAAAGGAGGGCGCAGAGAACTGGAGTGGCAGAAGCCAGGCTCCCAACCCTCAGCCCAGGTCCCTCATCACACAGCTGTGCCCAGAGGAGTGGCGAGGAGGACACGTGTGCAGGAGAGTCCACAGCTCAGGGCTGCAGGGACTGGGCAGTGACAGCGGCCCTAGTGACCGTGGCAGGCCGGGACTCCTCCCCTGAGCCTGCCTGGGCGGCGCCCCCTCTGCGTGAGGCTCACCGATGATGGCAGCGCAGAGTGCGTGGGGCAGCAGCGGCAGCCCGTTGTCGTAGGCCTCCTTGAGCGTGTACACCGGCCGGGGCCTGGGCCGCGCGTCCAGCAGCAGCCGCTGCAGCTCGCCCAGCACCTGCAGCCAGCGCTCCCGCTCGCCCTCGCTCTCCGCCAACAGCAGCACGGTGCACGTGGCAGGCGGCACCGTCAGCTGGGAGGTCGTCACCTGCGGGCGGGGACCCAGGCTGGGGGGCAGAGGGCCAAGAGCCAGCCGTCCCGTCCCTCTCTCCATGGGCTGATGCTTATTAGCACCGGTGTCGGCTTGCCCAGGGCAGTGCTAGGTGCTGTCTTGCAGCAGGTGATAAGCCAGGTGGGGTGGTCAGACAAGCATGCGGACGACTCCAGAGCCCTGGGACCAGTGCCATCGGAGGGGAAGGATGGGGCATCGTGGGACCACAGGGTGGGGCCCCTTCACCCAGGCTAAGCAGGTCAGAGATGTGGGGCCTCAAGGCTACGGTTAGGAGCACGCTGAGGGCGATGGGGAGCCGCAGAAGGGTCCTAAACGTGGCAGGACACAACCAGCTTCATACATGGAAAACCGCACTGCAGGATGAAGTGTAGCTACACGGACCAGAGCGGAAGCCACTGTAGCCGTCCATGTGGAGGCGAGGGGGGCGGGAGGAAGGGGGCAACCATGGAGATGGAGAGAAGTGGCTGGAGTGGGGACAACAGAGAGGCAGACAGAGGTCTGGTCCATCACCCCACCCCCCACCCCGAACTCACCCTAAAGATGCGGGGCAGGTCCCTGGATTGGGCGTGGATAACATCCGAGGGCAGGACAGGGGTGGCCGAGAACTGAGGGTCCCTGGGAGGTTCATGGAGCAGGTCAGAGGTCGCACGGCCCCGGCTGCCCCCTTGACCCACACATCCCCTGCCCCAAACTACCGCTTGACACTCACCTCAGATCCAGTGCCTGCAGGAGGGCCCCGCTGGCCGGGCTGAGCCTCGGGTCTGGGGCATCAAACAGCAGCAGGCGCGAGTCACTGAGGGCAGCAAACACTCGCTGCCAGCCCCGCCGGACACCCGAGGGCCGTGGCACCTGGGGGGAGAGCAGGCGTGGGAGGGCCTGCCAGGGCCCAGCCACCCATGCCCGTCTTCCCCCTCCCCCAGTGCTGGCTCACCGACAAGAAGCCCTCGTAGGCGGTGCCCGTGCCCGTTTCAGGGTGCACTCCCAGGGCCGTGTGGAGGAGATCAGGGGGCACGGGGCAGGGTGGGGCCTGTGGGGCACAAGTCGAGTGACAGAAGTAGCCGCAAGCTGTGGGGAAAGCGGGAGCCGACGGGTGGTGTGAGGTGGGGTGCGGACGGCCCGGACCTGGGACCCTGGGCACTCCCAGCCCCAGCTCCCCTCAGGCTGTGGTGACCCGAGCTGGCACCGATTCCCCATAAAGTGAGAAAAGAAAAAGAGAACGGAGCAGTGGGAAATGCTGACCGGGAGGCGCCAGTGGCCTGGGCTGAAACTGCCTGGGTGTGGCAGGCTCGGGGCCACTTCCGTTCCCTCCACCTAGGGGCTGCGGCTGGCGCGTGGGAGGCTGGTGTGCAGGCGGGGTGAAGTGGGTGAGGGTCTCACCGTCACAGCCCAGGCCCTGGCGGCCCAGGCCCAGCATCAGCGAGGTGCAGCGGAGACACTTGGTGGGGGATGGGAAGCTCCGGGGGCGCAGCGTGTGTGAGCCAGGCTGGGGAGGGGGACACGCACGTTACCCATGCCTGATCCCGGCCTCCGAGGGCCTTGCACCGCCCCGCATCCCCGCCGCTGCCACCACCACCCCGGCCACCCTGAGGTTTGCGCAAGACCAGGGAATGAGCCAGGTGGCAGTGTGAACTCTGAGCCCCAGCGAGCCTGTGGTTGTACTCAAAACTCATTGCCGCCACCGCCAGCCCCACTGCAGTGTGCCAGCCAGGACGCATGTGGGGGGAACCCAAGCGGGTCTTTGGAAACCTGGCAGAATGGCTTGGTGCCTCCGCTCCGCCCCGCCGGGCACTGACCTTTGCAGGAGGACCTTCTGCAGGGGGTGTGGTAGCAGCAGGCGTTCTGGGGAACACAGCCTGCAGGGAAGGGCGAGCAAACAGGTGGCCGTGCACAGGCAGAGGGCGGGGCCCAGCCCCCCCCCAACTGCGGGTCTCCTGTCGGTCCTCACCCCCAGGCGCAGGCTGCGGCGGCCCTCTGGCCTCAGCTCGGGCTCCAGCCCAGGCTTCAGGGCCTCTCCTGAGACGCCGGGGTCCTTGGTGGAATCCTTCTGGGGAATGGGGTGGGGCAGAGTCAAGGTCCCCATGTCCTCCCCTGGGACTCTGCCCCCAGCCAGCCCCGCGCACGTCCTTACCTCTGAGCTCCGGAAGGACAGGAAGGGAATCAGGGAGTTTGAGGACTTGGTGTCTGCAAACAGAGGGCACGGGTCACTGGGACCAGGGACTCCACCCTAACACTTGTCACTGAGGAAACCAGGGGCCAGGGCGGGGACCTCAGTTTCCACCTCAGTAGAATGGGGAAATGACCACAGGCCGGGAAGGGTTGGGGGGCTGGCATACAGCAGGTGCTCAGTATGTGCTAGCTAACAGATAGCGGGTTAGGCAGCAGAGTCTGGAACAAACTCTTGTCTCCACAGCCCGGCCAGGCTGTCGTGGGGCTCCTTGGTGACCTGGAGCAGAGGACTTGCTCTAGGACAAGGCACGCAGACGGCCACTCACCCCCCGGCCCGTGGGCCCGCAGCTCCTCCCGGAGGGTAGCCAGCTCCTGCTGCAGGCCCTGGTTCTGCCTCTCGACCTCCTGCAGACGGCTGGGGAGAACCAGGCAAGAGCTCGCCACAGGCCTCCGCGCGGGTCCTGGGCCCCTCGCGGTGCCTGCCCGTGGTCTCACCTCTCAGCCCGCAGCTGGGCCTCCTGCACCTGCGTCAGCCGCTCCTGCAGGCCCTGCTTGGCCCGGATCTCGGCCTCCAGTGCTGACTGCAGCTCCAGCCTGGCCGACGCCTCCATCTTCTGCAGCCGCCGTGCCTTCCACTGGTGATCCTGGTGGCCAGGGGGAATCAACGTGAGATGCCCCGAGGGCCTGGCTACCTCAGAGGCCCTCTCCCACCACACCACCTGGCCAGGCTCAAAGCCCCAGCTCTGCCCCTGACCCGGTGTGAGTTTAGGCAAGTCCCTGATCTTCTGTGAGCTAGCGTCCCTACCCGTGGAGTGCGGCTCCTGGCACCCCTCCCCCTGGGTGTCCCCGGGGCTCACCAGCGGCCGGGCAGGGAGAGTCTGGGTGCCCACGTTCCGCAAGGACTCCAGCTCCTCGGCCATCTTGGAGGCCAGCGCCTGCAGGTAGCCTCTTGACACCTTCTCATCATTCACCCTGATTGGGAAGGGGGCTCAGGGTCAGGGGCTGCACCCTCAGCCCTGCCTGGGCCCAGCCCCTGCCCACTGCCCTGGGGCACCCACCAGCTGAGGATGTCGGCAATCTGGGCCTCCCAGTTGCTCTCCGTCTCCCGCTGCTCGCCCTCCAGTCTCTGTTTGCTCTGCTGCTCCCGTTCCAGCTCCTCCACCAGCTGGGGGCCCGGTGGGAAGGTGGGCTCAGCCCCCAGGGGCCCCAGTGCCCCTGAGGCCCACCCGTGTCCACCCTCGCTCACCCACTATGGCTGGCCCGCAGCCCTGGCAGCTCTGCCCACCCGTCCTGCCGGCTCCCCGCCTCTGTCCCACCTCCTGCCTGTCTCTCCGGCCCTCTGCCTGCCCGCTCACCCGCTGCTGCTCCCGGCTCAGCTGCTGGTTCTCCTCCTGCAGCCGGCACAGAGCCTCCTCCTTCCCACTCGGCCTGCGGGCGAGGAGGATGACTCCGTGACTCCCAGCTCGGACCCTCGCCCTGTCCCCTGCCCCGGCTGCCCAGCTCACCCGTGGCCGCGGGCCTGCTCCAGCTGCACACGCAGGGCAGCCACCTCCTGCCTCAGCTGTGCTTCCTGAGGCCTGGTGCCCTCAGGCAATCCTGTGCCGTTGGTCTCAGAGGCGGTGTGGATGGTCTGCAGGACATGGAGAGGCGTCAGCGCAGGGGCCCAAGAAACCATGGCCCACCCTACCCCTGGGCCCTGGCCCTGAGGACCCTGACTGGGCTCAGGCCAAGAGAAGTGCCACTTGGCAGGGGGTAAGGCCCCACCACCTTGATCTGGGGAGGCTCCTTCTCCAGGCTTCGTTCCTGCTGTCTCTGGAGCTGCGTCACCTCCTGGCTCAGGGTGGCCACCTGGGCCTGCAGCTGGGATGGGGTGCAGAGGCAGCTAGTGCTGACCCTGCCCACCCCAACTCTTTTTTTTTTTTTTTTTTTGGCCGTGGCATGTGGGCTCTTGGTTCCCCGACCAGGGATCAAACCCGCGCCCCCTGCAGTGGAAGCACAGAGTCTTAACCACTGGACCGCCAGGGAAGTCCCTGTCCACCCCAACTCTTGGCCTTGCTCCAGACTCTCAGGCTCTGCCAACTGCAGCAGGAGTGGCGGCATTGGACCCTTGCCCACCCTACCTGTTCCCTCGCTCAGGCCTCGGCCAGCCACAGAGGGGGTGCAAAGGCACTTGGTGTTCCCAGCACCCCGAACCGAGCTCCCCAGCCTTCCTCCAGCCACACCAGAGGTCCTGGGGGCAGGGCCCTGTTGCTGTCCCCACCCCCCCATCACTCACCTTCCTCTGGGCATTCCAGGCTTCCTCCAGCTGGGAGTTCAGGGCCTGGGTCTCGCTGGCCATGGCCACTTCTCTCTCCTGGGCCTCCTGCAGCTTCCGGAGCAGCTCCTCCTGCCACCCCTGGGCCCTGCACAGCTCCTGCTCCTGCGCCCGCAGCCCTGCCTGCGCCTCGACCAGCTCCTGGGGTCCAGGTGGCGGTGGGGAGGGCAAGGCCTGGAGTCAGGGCACGGACCTCCTTAGCATCGAACTCCGGGCCACTCAGCCACCTCCCCAAGCCCTACCTGGCGGAGCTGGTCTCTCTCCTGCTGCACGTCACTGTCCTGGCCTGGGCTACCAGCCGGGCGTCCATCCACCTTGCCCTCCCTCAGCGTCTCTGCCAGGAATTGTCACTGAGACCCGCACATGCTGAGAGCCCAGCCTCAGCCAGGAACTCTATGTGCAGTATCTCACGGAACCCTCATCCCAGCTTGGCCCATTTTCTACATGCAGACTCAAAAGGGTTTAAGATACTTCCCTAAGATCACACAGCACGTACAGAGCAGGGGCAAGACTGGAACCCAGGTTGGACTCAGGTGTGCTGGGAAAACAGCTCGGCCCTCAAGGTGAGGGTAGAGGGGAAAGAGATGGGGTGCTGGGGGTACCTGACAGCCTGTCCTGCAGAGTCTGCACTTCCTTCTGTAGCTGCTCCAGCTCCTGATGGTCTGAGGGGGTCTGCAGAGCCTCTGCAGTGGGGGGCACCCGCAGGTGAGGAGCTTGTCCTGCAGCGGCAGCCCCCGGGGCAGACCCACCCTGCCCAGCCCAGCACTCCCCCGTACCTTGGAGCTTCCGGCTCAGCTCCACCTTCTCCTGCTCCAAACAGTGGAGCTTCCGCTCCAGGGCAGCCAACTGCTCAGAACTGCTCTCAGGGCCCAGACTGGGGAGAGCAGGGCAACAAGAGTTGGCAGAGAACCACCCCCCAGCCTCCTCCATTTTTCTGCATCCAAACATTCATTCACCTAAGAAACACCCACTATGCACCAGCTCTGTAGCCAAGTCTGGGCTCTGTGCTGGGAAGAAAGGCCCCAGGCTGTTAGTGTGGGCAGCAGCCCAGAGCAGTGGTTCCAGGGTCCCCGGGCCCTGGTTCAAGCCCCCGCCCTGGCCCTTACAAGCTGTGTGACCTTGAACATATCAGAATCTCAGTTTTCTCACAGGAAAATGCAGGTGATGCTAGGGGCTCTTCCAAGGGCCGTCAAGAGAACTCAGTGATAAGGGCCCAGGGGACCCCGCGCCCAGCACATAGTGAGCGCTCCACGAGTGAGGGTCAGACGCATCCGCATCTGCTTACACTTGGCAACTCCCACTCCCCCAGGACCTTGTTGCAGTCTCAGACCAGCCCCACAAACGGAACTGGGCTGAGAGCATCCTGCCCATTTTATAGGGGTACAAAGTGAGGCTCGGGAGCGGTACTAGGCCTCTGGTTCCGAGTCCAGTACTCGCCCAGCCAGCCGTGGAGGGTCCTGTGAGGGCCAAATGCTGGAGCAGGACCCATAGAAGGCATAGCCCCACCAGGACCTTGAGGGCATGGGGGATTGTCCGGCTGAGGGCTCAGAGCACACTTCCCGAGCACCTGTCTCATGCAGATACCAGGTGGGCCATTTGGTTACCTTCTCAGGGTCCTGATGGGCTACGCTCCTGGTGTTCTCCAGGCCAGCAGACCCCAGCTTCCCACCAGGTGTGTGAGGACTAGACTCACCTGCCTGAGGTATAGGTGAAACCCACGAATGGCAGGTGGTGGCCTAAGAAGGTCCCGTGGGAGGGTGGCGGCAGGGTCCCCTGCAGAAGGAGAAGGAGAGGTACAGCTCTGTACCTGTAACAGGTACAGCTCCAGGCGGAGGCTCGAGACCCAGGAGACCCCCTGGGACTGAGTACCGACCTCCTCCTGCTCAGGTGGGAACCTAGAGGGATAACACAGCCCCCCCCACCGCAAAAGACTACAACTCCCATAAGTCTTTGAGGTTCCGGCCTCCCAGGTGCTGCTGGGAGTTTCTTTCTTATATGATTTCTGATTAACAGGATGACACTTGTGGTCAAAGGACCTTCACTTGGCACAACCCACCTCAGTGCAGGTGAACCAACCCAGGTGAACCATAACTCCCATGAGCCTCTGGGGTCTGAAGGCCTCATCCCCAGCCCAGCAACTGCTTTGGGAAACTTCGTGGTGTGGGGGAGGGTCCCACAGCCACTGAGATTCAAGGCAGTTTCCCCACTGCTGTGGGTCCCTCCACTCACTGGATGGTTGAGGGTGTCGTCATCCACGTCGAAGTTGGAGGTGTCCATGGGCCCGCGAAGCTCGGGGATGTAGGGGGCAGTGCTAGTCGCCAGCCGCTCCCAGTCCACGCCTTCGAAGAAGGGGTGGTTCCGGAAGTCGTCCAGCCCTCCGTGGCCCAGACGCTCCTCCTGGCGGCACAGCAGCTGGCGGATCAGGTCTTGGGCACTGGCCGGCACATCGGGCGCATCTGGGGGGAACTGCAGGTGGTCCTGCAGGCCCGGGGGAGGGGCGCAGGTGAGTGTCCAGAATCCCACCCTTGCCTCCGGGCATCTCCAACCTCGCAGACTCAGGAGTCCCGCTGCCTTCCCAGAACCCCAGGGCCTGGTGGCCAGACCTCATGGTTCATGATCTTGCCGTAGGTTTCCACCAGGGATTCAGCATAGAAGGGCGTCTCCCCAAAGAGCAGCTCGTAGGCACAGACCCCCAGGGACCACCAGTCACACTGTGGGCCATAGTGGCCCCTGCCCTCCTCCATGGCCTGCAGGATCTCAGGGGAGATGTAGTCGGGCGTCCCCACTGCCACCGATGAATCCACCTGTGGGTGGTGGTGTTGATGACGTCATGACCATGGCCTCAGGCTCGGCCCCTCACCATGGCCTCGGGTCTGGGCCTAGCACCCCAACTCTCTAGGGCTTGGCTGGCCCGGTGCCCACACCTGGGCCCCAGGCCTAGCCCCTCCTTCCCCTGGGAGTCTGATGCCACCTGCGCTAGGCCTGGTGACTCCTGTTCCCCTGGGAGTTCTCCCAGCCAGGTTCTCCTCTGTCCCCATCTAGGGCGGGGTCCCTTACCATGCCACTGTTGTTGAGCCGTAGGCAGGAGCCAAAGTCGGCCAAGCGGATGTGCCCGTTCATGTCCAGCAGGACATTGTCCGGCTTGACGTCCCTGGGGGAGGACAGGGAGAGTGAGGGGCTTGATCTGTGCATGTGGATGTGCATTTAGGCACATGCCTGGGTGTGTGAGTGTGTGTATGCTCGCACATGTTCCTGCATCCACATGTGAGCAGTGTGCCCACGTGTGGGAGGGGGGAAGGATGGTGGCCAGGCCTCCTGGCTCCCAAGAAGGAAGGTGGTTAAGTTGGGGAGAGGGACCCATAAGGACGACCCTTGGAGGCAGCTGAGTGTACCGTGGGCGACACAGGAGTCAGACTCCCCCAGTGCAACCCACGGCTAGGCCACCCATTGGCTGAGTCACCGTGAGCCAGGTGCTTACCTGTGCTAAGCCCTGACTACCTCATCTAGAAAATGGAATGGTAGCAGCTCCCATTACACAAGGTTTTGGGTGTGAGAATTCAAAGGTTCTGTGCATACAAAGCACCCAGCACAGGGCTTGGCACTTATGTGGTCAGCTGCCCCCAGAGCTGTCAACAGGGACTGAAAGTACAGCAGGGGCTTTGGGGACCCCACCTGTGGACGTAGCCCAGCTGATGCAGCGAGTGGATGGCCAGCACCATCTCGGCCAGGTAGAACTGGGCCAGCTCGGGCGGGAGACGGTCCTCAAAGCGACTCAGCAGAGTGAGGAGGTCCCCTCCAGCGTAGTAGTCCATCACCAGGTACTAGAAGGTGGTGGGCAGGGGGCAAGAATCAGATGGCGGGGGGGGGGCACCTGCCCCAGGGACCCATCTCCCATCCGCCTCACAGGGGTCCCACAGGGCTCTGGGAAGGCAAGGCTGTGTCTCCCAGCAGCTCTGGGGCAGCCAGCTCCCAGCCAAAGCTCAGGCAGGAGGCTCTAGGCCTGAGCTGGTGGGGAGTGGAAGCCTTTTGGTCACAGTAGGAGGGGCTCTCTCTTCCTGGATCAGTGCTTCTGGCCCCCAGAAGCCTTATCCTTTGTCCCCAGGTAACCCCCCTCCAGCTTTGCTGAGCATCCTCACCAGGTACTCCTCATCTTGGAAGGCGTAATGCAGAGCGGTCACCCAGCGGCTGTCCCCCTTCACCAGGACGTCCCGCTCCTCCCGGAAACAGGCCGTCTGCAACAGTTTCAGGGCACAGGGGGTAAGGGAGGGGGGTGGGATCGGAGCCCAGGAACCCCATCTTGCCAGCTCAGGGGATGGAGGAAGATTCAGTAAGTCTAGGAATGTGGATCAAGGTCACCTGTGTGAGCTTGAGCTCGTGCTTTATGGCTCCAGGCCTCAGTGTTATCATAAAGAAAATGGGGGGACCTCCCTGGTGGCGCAGTGGCTAAGAATCCACCTGCCTATGCAGGGCACACGGGTTCGAGCCCTGGTCCGGGAAGATCCCACATGCCGTGGAGCGACTAAGCCCATGCGTCACAACTACTGAGCCTGCGCTCTGGAGCCCGCGAGCCACAACTACTGAAGCCCACACGCCTAGAGCCCGTGCTCCACAACAAGAGAAGCCACCGCAACGAGAAGCCCGCGCACCACAACAAAGAGTAGCCCCGTTCGCCGCAACTAGAGAAAGACTGCACACAGCAACGAAGCCCCAAGGTGGCCAAAAAAAAAAAAAGGAAGAAAATGGGAACAATTCTGCTTGTTCTAAGAAAGGCTTATTGTGTGGAAGGGGTAGGAGGAATATGTGCTGCTGGGGGTGGATCCTCTTCCTGTGCGGCAGCCATGCCCGGCCGCTTCCCCTGCAGGTCTTGGAGGCCTGTAGCCACCCAAAGTTTCCCCAGACGCAACACTGACCTCGGCCCTCTTCAGCATCTCCCACTTGTGCAGCATTTTCATGGCAAAAATCTGGCCACTGTCCCTCTGCCTCACCACAGCGACCTGAGGCCACAGAGAGCACTGGGATCAGTCCAGCCTGGGTGCAAACGCCCTCCTACCCGCTACCCCAAGGCCCTTTGCTCACCTCCCCGAAGGCCCCTCGGCCGATCACCTTCAAGATCTCAAAGTCATCTCTCTGCAGCTGCAGCTCTTTCACTTTTGCTATGAAGGGACTGACTGAGGGCACACAAAGTGGGGCTCAGAGAGCCTGCAGGGAGGATCTCTCTCACCTGCAGCTCCCACAAGGGCAGGGATGACCTCCCCAGGGATGGCCTCTGGCCAAGGGGTTGACAGGAGCTGCAACCCATTCAGCCACGATCAGGAAGCATGGAAGGTAGGGTCCTGACTTGGCTGACTACCTGGTCCCCCCGGAATCCATGGTTCCCTGGACCCCTGTCCCCAGATTCCAGGTGGCCTCTATCCCAGGGGCTGATGGGATTTGTAGTTCTCCCCAGCCTGGGGGCTGACCATGGCTGGCCAGGTCACCCTGGAATGATGGGGATACCATTCCCACCCCCAGCTCACAGTTCTTGGCCCTTTAGCAGGACCAGGCCAGGGCCTGTCTTGGGAAACTGGACCGGCAACATTCCTTGTCCCCAGAGAGGCTTCTCTGCCACTGAGGAGCTGTGGGTCCCTCTGTAGGCACAGAGGTACCTGGCTGGAGTGAGGCCTGGGGCGGCCCCAGAGGACAGGTAGGGCATGGTTCTGCAGGGCTCTGGGAGGGCAGGCTCTGTGCTCCCCGTGTGGGGCCTCCTCAGGCCGGAGGCACAGTGAGGTCTGCCCAGGTTCTCACAAGACTCAAAAACAGGGCCAAAACACCTTTCCCTGGCGCCTGATGCTGGCACCTGAGGGTGTGAGTGTTCAGGATCTCCTCCAGGCCTGACCAGCCCTACGACTCTGAGCCCTGCCTCGCTCTCTGGACCTGCCTCTGGCCACGAACCTCCTCCTTAGAGTCCCTGACACTCCCAGGAAGGACATGTCCAGCCACTCCCCGGCCCTTCTAGGCCTGGAGGAGCCCCAGGCCCGTGGGAGGGAACTGGGGCCTGGAAACTTAGGGAGGTGAGGGGGGGCAGCAGGGGTTGGGGGCAGCTACAGTCTGGCTCCTTGCCTCAGTTTCCCCCTGCCAGCAGGTAAACTCCCTGCCAGCTGGGCAGGTCTGTGGTTGGGACAGAGAGCTGCTCCACAGGTTTATCAGGCAGAACCCCCCCAGCATGGGTGGTGTGGAAACCTCATTACAGAAATTAATTGTCTTTTTCCTGGGTCCATGTGTGCAGCTGGGGAGGCGCAGCTGCAGGTCTGCAAGGGGGAACCTGAGGTGAGGTGGCTACCCATCAGCCAGACAGGGGCCAAAGCCTGGGGCCCAGAGCCAGGAGGATCCAGGACCCCAGGACAAGCTGCCCAGTCCCCTTGCCTTGCTGCAGGGATGGGGGCTCTGGGCAGGAGCAGGGACAAGTTGAGGCAGGAGCAGAGTGAGTCACCGCTCTGTGAGTTACCTGGGGAGATGTCAACAGACAGGCCCCCACGCTGGGGTCCAGGGCAGAGGTGCCAGAGGCAGGCAGGGAGGAGCACACGTGTGTGTGGGTATCACAGCGGGTGATGACAACACAGTCAGACACACACGCATAAGGTGCAGGAGTACGGGGGAGACAGGTGGGCAGCAGAGGCAGGGGCCCTCTGACTGCCCTCACCCTAGAGGAAAGGGCTGGCACAGGGCCCAACTCACTGGCATGTCTCACAGGCCCCTAACCGTGCCAGGTTGGGCTTCGTGCCTGTCCAGATCTCAGGAGTGCCAGGAATGCTAGTCGCCCACTGGGCAAACACTCGCCTCACCCCGCCCTCCAAGCCGGGCCCCCATGTCCTTCCCCCATAGCCTGGCCGGGCGTGACCAGGGAGCCCTGGGGGTGGCACCAGTGCCCACACTGGATTCAGGGTCATCCCAGGCCAGCCACTCCCAGTGACTCAGATGAGTCAACGCCAGGAAGGGGTGCAGACCCACCTCCATCCAGCCCCCTTCCCCAGGCCTGGGGAGCAGCCCTCAGGAGGCCTGGCCAGCCGCTTGCGCACAAAGGGTCTGAGGTTGGTTCCTGTGTCCAGTCTTGGGTGGTCTGGTGTGCAGGGAAGTGGAAGTGTGGGGTGGAGTGGGCGGGGGATGCCTGCAAGTGTGCACTACCAATGGATCTGTGAGCAGAAGCAGACAAGTGTGTATCAGATCCAGCGTGGGTGCGGGGGTCGGCAGGGTTCCCTGGGTCTCTCCAGGAGCTGCACGTGAGGGTCTCAGTGTGTCTGTGGAATGTGGGAGCCAGACAAAGCATGTTTGTCAGTGGGTCACATGCACAGGGGTCTCCGTGTGAAAGGCTGTGTTCTCACAGGTCATGAGGTGACTCTGTGTGGAGCGTGTACTGTGTACATGTGTCTCGGGTCTGTACCTGGGACCAAGTTTCTGTGTCTGAGTGAGATGTGTGTGGTGCACACGTGCCAGGTTCTGGGAGTGGGAACAAGTGTGTGTGTGAGTCTGAATAAGGGTAAAGTGTGCAGGTGACCGAGAGGGCCGGCGTCTGGTGGCACGTATCAGGGCCAGTGCGGGTCGTCTGGGAGGGGGGGAAACCTGTGGGAGTGCGGCTCCCCGCGGGAGGGTCTGTGGGCGTGGAGCACGGAGGGAGAGGCTCCTGGAGCGGTGTCCCTCGGGCCACCCCCCCACGGTCCCTCCCGGGCCACTCACCCCAGCTCAGGAACTGCGCCACGTTGCGCTCCCGCCGCAGGGGGGCGCTGCTGAGCTCTTGGTGCAGCCCCAGCAGCAGATCCAGGAGGCCGTCGAGCCCCGGGCCGGTGCCGGCCTCGCCCCGCGCCAGCCGCTCCAGCGCGCGCAACCGTCGCTCCATGGCTGCGGCCGGAGTCTAGAGTCGAGCCGCCCGCATGCCCGCCCGTCGGTCCGTCCGTCTGTCGGTCCGCGCGTTCTCCCCCCACCCTCCCGCCCTCCCCGCTGTCACCTTCCTCCGGAGCTGCCTGCGCGCCCTCACCTGGGCGCCGCGCCCCACCCTCCGCCCCGCCCCCCGACGGACGGGCAGGTGTGCACCGGCCAATGGGAGACGCGACTGGAGGTGAAGGTGGGAGGGCGGAGGCGCGCGGGGGCGGGCCCAACTCCCGGCCAGGAAGTGGGGGGGCGGGCCCCGAAGAGTAACTCCTGGGCGGGGCGGAGCAAGGAAGGCGGGGTGGGGTAGGGGTAGGGGGGTTGGGGGGTGGGGGGGGGAGGAGAGGGGGAAGGGGTGTCCCATCGCGGCCCGGACGGCCGCACTTATCCTCTCGCGGCCCCAGGCCTAGGCCCACCATGGCCCTCGTCGGCCCCTATCCTAGGTGGGGGATGCCCAGGGCACTGCAGCTTCCCTCGCCCCCTGGAGCAGGGGCAGCCTTTCCCTCAGCGCGGGGAGAGGGGCTGGGGACTCCCGCGGCCCCGGAGCCGGATGGGAGTTGTAGTCCGCTCCCTCCCCGGGATGCCGGCCTCTCGGCACCCCCTCCAAAAAACTGGCTAGTTTCTGATTTAATGTTGTTTGCATCGTTACAGCCGACCTGGGAGACCGGTAGGTGAGGCAGGGATGGTTACACCCATTTGGCAGATGGACACACTGAGGCTTGGGAAGGACGAAGGTGAATTGAGGGACTGAGGGTGAGGAAGCCTCGCAGCTAGACCCTGGAGTGGGGCGGGGCTGGTAATGTCACCACAGGCTTTTTAAGCCTGGGAGGCCCGCCTGGAACGTGAGGGCCAAGGAGAGGTCGAGGCTGGGCTGGAGGAGGTGGGAGAGGGGAGGGACTGACTCTGTCTAGTGATATTTCTGACTTCTGTCCAGCTGTCTTCAGCTGGGCTGGACCAGACGCCATGGGGCTGTGGGGCTGTCCAAGAGGAGGGACCAAAGGGTGGGGCATTTTAGTGGCTTCAGACAACAAGTTCTTCCATTAAAAAATCTCTTTGGAGATTTGCCTCCCCCCTCAGATGGGGACCTTCTTGAGTCCGTACAGGGTTAATTTGCCAGTGTTGAGGGGGAGGCGCTCTATGACGTTCTGAGGAGCTGACTGAGCACCCCTAGCGGCACACTGGGGGCTTCCCCCAGGGTCTCCCACTTGATCTCCTCAGACTTGCGCTGTGGCAGCGCCCAAGGTCTGTGCACTGGGCTGTCTCACTCAAGTCAGTCACGTGGGGGGGGGGAGTCAGGATTCAAACCCAGATCTGCGGATGCTGTCATTGCCTCTGTGTCTCCTGGCAGGGGTGAGGGACAAGGGTCGGGATGGTGTGTTGAGCCCTCCCTGCTCTCACCTGAAGGGTTCTAGGCCCTCCTTAAGGAGGCAGGGCAGGGAAAGGGCCCACAGGAAGGGTTCCCACCCTCTGCAGCCACAGGAGGGCGCCAGAGACCAGAGGAGGGCCAGGTGCTCAGGACAGGACCAAGTTCCATTTGCTGGGGAGTAAAGGTAGGGAGAGGGTCCAGGGTGGAAGATGGGCCATTCCTCCTCTGCCCCTCTTGGACACCCTGATCCCCCCCTCCACCCTACCAGGTCCCCCAGGATCAGCAGTCAAGGGCCAACTGGTGAGGCCTCTGGGTCCCAGCTCACTCCTTGTGTGACCTTTAGCCTCTCTGAATGCCAAGTTCTCAAACAAGTCCATCATCCCCTGGCCTTTCAGACTCTGTCCCCACATAGTACAGCAGAGGGAAAACGGAGCCTCAGACAGCAAAAACTGTGTCCTGCTGGGGTCTTCATGGGGCGGAGCTGGGACTGGCCCTCGGCACTCCATGCCCATCTGGTACATGATTCTATTTGGTCCTGTATTCATTTTTTGTCACATCCTTGTTCCAAGCCTCAGTTTCCTTGTCTATAAAAGGGGGTAGGGTCAGACTCCCTACCCATTGCTTTGCAGTTCGAAGGCCAGAACCCCCCTCAAGACATTCTGTTCCAGCCTCGACAAGCAGCCAGTCCTCCCCCGCTGTGAGAAACAGCTCCGGCACTTGGTCCTGCTTTGCTGAGCGGATCTGTTCTCTGATCCTATGTGTGGGGCCCTGGACCAGCGGGTGGGTGGGTGCTCCAGGGGTGAGTGAGTCTGAGCAGGAGACCTCCACCTTCCCCTTCTTCCCACCGTGTCCTTATTCACACTCCTCTGGTCACTGGTCGCTGCTTCCTGGAGGGCCACCTCCTCCATAACCTCTCTCCCCTCTGAGCCCCTTTGGCATTGAGGTGCTGGCATTAGCTCTCACCCAGCCCTGAGGGCAGCAGACTTGCATTCCTACGTGCTTCTTAGCATTTCAAAGTGAATGCAGATCTGTTATCTTCACAAGGGCCCTGCCAGAAGGAGGAAGTTATTATTTCCCTCCCTTATTAACAGATTAATACCTTGAGGATGGGGAGGTGGGAGGTGGTTGGTGGGTAGTGCTGGCCTCAAGCTCCTTACCCAGGTTCCAGGCCTAGGCCAGTGCCTCGCAGCAGAAGGGCAGCGTGTGGCATCCAGACTCTGGGGACGGGACGGGAAGGCCAGACTGCGGTGGACTCGATGTATGTAGGCTTCCGAGGAAGGTGAGAAAAGGGAACTGTCAGTTTAATGACCCAGGCCTGGCAGAAGGGAAGGACGGTTCAGATGAGGGGGGCACCCCAAAGAAGAGGAAGGTGAGAGCCCAGGGGAAAGCAGGGAACCCAGGTTTTCTGACCCCCATAGCATAGGCCTCTGGGTCTGGGAGGGGCCCAGACACAAGGCAGGCTCCAGGGTCTGTCACATCTGCACCCACATCTTAGGCCTCCAGACTCTGGTATGTGGCTCCACTTTCCCCAAGGTCAAGGTTCAGCACAGTTGGCTGAGGATGAGCCTCTCCCAGCCCTGCCTCCCGAAGCTGTTCTCAGCATATAGTCCTGCGGGGCTAACTAGAATGGCAGGCCGCTCCTGCCCTTGGCCACACTGGAAGTGCAGCGCCCCACTCCTGGCCCAGGAGCAGAGAACAAGGAGAAGCGGCTGTGGAATCCTACAGCCCTGCCTACTGTTGAGTGACTTCTGTCTCTCTGGGTCTCTGTCTCTGTACGCAATAGAGAACGGCCCCAGCTCAGGAGTGGGCGGCAAGTGGTACAGGGAGCGGCCTGCAGTCGTGGCTGGAGCTTGTTTCTCTAGGAGGAGCATGTGGGTGGAGGGTCGGGAGCTCATGTAGAGTTGCACTGCTGCTCAGGCCTCCAGGTTTGGCTGAAATGTGTGTATTCCCTGGCGGTCCAGTGGTTAGGACTCCGCACTTTCACTGCCGAGGGCACAGGTTCAATCCCTGGTCAGGGAACAAAGATCCCGCAAGCCACGAAGAGAAGCAAAAAAAAAGTGTGTCTGCTGGGGTGGCTTGCGGGGAGGGGCTGACGCAGACGGTGGGGTTGAGGGTCCCCACTCCCCATGCTAGTCCTTGGCAGCCACCCACGCACACTCCCTGCCCACCCCAGCACACCAAGGATGTGTCCTTTGAAAGGTCCACACTCCAGATGGGTGGACATATGGTGATTTCATCATCCTGGCTTTTCTTCCAAAAACCTCCTCTGTGCTGCTCCAACACGCCACAGGGGCACCCAGGCTCCAGGGCCACAGCGGCTGCAGCCCCATGTGGCTTTATAATTATCAATCCCTCTGGGAGCACAGGAAGCCAGGCCCAAGCCCCCCCGGCCCCCACCCCTCTGGCCCTTGGGCGCCGCCAAGTCTGCGAGTTGCTTTAGGGAAGGGTGGGTCCCGCCTGCTTTGTTCTAGGAGTTGCGGGCTCCCTGCACCGACCCTCACCCCCACCCTGATCGGCCTCCCCGAGGTGCTCAGGAAAGGTGGCCACTTAAGTCGAGCATCCATGGGCCCTGCCTCTGGGAAGCAGGGGTCACTGTCTGCATCGGACACCTGAGGGGAGAGGAGAGGACGGCTGAGCCCCAGCAAGTGGCAGAGCTGGGATTCGAACACCTGCCTGTCTGCCCTGAGGTGCTGCTTTGAATGCTGAGGGGCAGGACTGATGGGTGGGCTTCCTAACCTTGCCACTGGTGGCCTTGAGCAAGTCCTCTGACCAGCCCACGTGAGACAATAAGAGGGCACTGGGTGCGAGTCACGATTAACCCTTGGTTTATCAAAGAGCAGAAGAAATGTTTATTGCTCTCACCCGGAACCTCCAGGTGTAAAACAGAGCTGCTGTGCGGGGCCCGGAGGCAGTGGGTGGGCCCCCGTGTCCCCTGGGCCCTGGGATCTGAGGTCCCTGGGGCTCGCAGACTTGGTGGCGCCCAAGGGCCAGAGGGGTGGGCAGACTGCCCCAAATGTCTCTGATGCCAGGAGCGTTGGCAGCCAGGTGGAGCCCTGTCCTGACCCCAGACCAGCCTCTGAAGAGGGGGCCTTTCACCCAGGGCCCTGGCCAGCTAGGGAGCTGGGGAGGAGGCAAGGGGTGCGGGCTCGTCCCCGGGAGGGTGGTCACACCTTAGTGCACCCCACTGGCCCTCCTGAACCCCCTTACGGCCAGGAGAGGACTCCCCCACAGCCTGTAAAAACCCCAACCAGGCCACGAGCTCCGGGGCTGCACAGGGGGGCAGATGCCTGCCCTCGGTCCCTCTTCCAGCCTCAGACCAGCAGTCACTTTCTGGGGCAGCCTTAGGGGGTTCACCACGACCTGCCACCCCACGCTGGGACATGCGGGGGTGGGGGGACCGGAAGCACGGTTCTGTATTCTCTTTGTGTTCTAACAGCTTCAACAAGCATCTCCCTGTCTCAGGGTGACCCTGGAAATTGAGGGGCTGCCCCAAGCTTTCAGGGCCCCGGGCTGGAGTGACAGCATTTAAGCTTCAAGGTGCGTTTCTCAAACCTGAGTCTACAGCTGCAGACTTTGGGGGACGAAGTGAGCCATCAGCTTTGTTTTTCCTCTGAAAGGGTATTTCCCATTAGAAGCACAGCGGAGCACCCCAGCTGGGGTTGAGCTGACCCAGGTTTGAATCTCCTCCCGCTACACTCGCTCTTCAAGCTCTCCTGAGTCTTAGGTTCTTGGCTGTGACTTGGAGAGAATGCTGACCTCCTGGGTCACGAGGATCAGGGTGAACCATGTGAGTGGTGCCGGGAGGGTGGGGCGCCTCTGCGGCCATCAGACCAGACGCCCGCCACCTGGGCTAGGGCACTCAGCCCGGCCCTCAAACCCCGCAGGCACCTGTTCATGTCCTGCCTTTTGCCACAAGTGTGCCTGGAGCAGTCTCCCCACCGACTGCACCTCAGATCTGCACCCTTCCACAGCATCGGCTCCCAATTTGTCACCCTCCCCTCTGTGGGTAGGAACAGTCCCCTATCTGCCACATCTGGCCCCACTCTTTGTAGTTTTGTTGCTGGCGTTACCTGCTTGGTCCACCTTCAAAGTACTGGCTTCTCTAAACGACCCTGGGGCCAGCACGGAGCCCAGGATGTACCCTGCCTGCCTGACCCCTCCCGGTGCCCTAAGCCCCAGGGGCGCCCACCTGTCTGTCCGCAGCTAGGGCGGAGCCCAGGTTGAAGGAGAGGCTATAAAGATCACAGGGGGGGCGCCTGCTCCCCCAACCCCTGGGGGGCACAGCCTAGTCCTTGGTCATCAGAGGCTCTCCCAACTTCTTCACCCCATCCTTCCCTCAAATAAACTATTCCTGCTCAGCCCCCATCGAGCACAAGGCAAGGGGGTCGTCAGCCCCATTCGCAGGCCTCACCCTGCCAGGCTTGCCCATCTGTCTCTGCTGGTATCTCGGCCCCCCGAGTGCTCTGACAGCGCCCCCGCAGGCACCGTGGGGAGCAGGCCCCGGGAAGAGACATCTCAGCACCAGAAGCCAGCTTCAGCACAGTTAAACTTTTTTTAATGCAAGAAAAAAAAGTCCTGTCTTCAGTTTGCTTTTCCTTCCCACAGGCAAGCGTGGTTAAGCCACTGCACCGTAAACAGTGAATTCCCAGTGAGGACACGGTGTGGGATGGTGGGCCGAGGCTGCAGGTAACATGGCCAGTCCCTGGAGACTCGGACCCAGCAGAGGCCTAGAGAACAGCACTAGGAGGGTGGGCCGGGGTCAGAGGTCAGAGTGGAGGAGTCCCTGAGACCCCCAAGGGCGTGCCTGGTGGGAAGCCTGCTCCCGCCCCCCCCCCCCCGCCGCCATCCCCACCAGTGGCTCTGTGACCACTGGCCGACAGGTATGTCCAGGCCCCCGACAGCCCAGCGGAGGCAGAGCAGAGCGAGGCGGCCTCCACTGGCTGCTGGCTGGCTCGGGTTTCGAGCTGCTCAGCCTGGGGGCCACTATACTAAGGACGTCCACGTGGAGTGCCGCCCTCCTTTGCTCAACGGGAGGAAGTCAGGTGGGAGAGGGAAGGGGCTGGGCTGTCCCTGGTCTGTCTGTCTGGCCACCAGGCCCGGGCTGGAGCACCAAGCCACATCAGGTTCGTGAGGACCCACCGCCCACCAATGGTGGGCCAGAGAGGTGTACCAGAATGGCCTAGGAAAGTGAGAGGGTGAAGCAGGAAACACCGCCTCTGGGGTCTCTGGCAGGGTGTGCTCTGCACGCACCCCACATCTAATGGCTCCTGAGTGGAGCTGTCCCCTGGCTGGAGCGTGGGGAAGGAGACAAAAATCACAGCTTCTGAACAAGTGGTTGGGAACTTACTGGAAAATTCAGTCAAGTATGAAAGGTGTCACTTTACAGAACAAAAACTAGCTTATGTATTTCTCTGGAAGATGTTCTCTCACACACACCCGTCCCCCAGACTCCCCGAAAAACAGGCAGCTGGGCCTGGCTTCTGTGACTGCCGAGCCAGGGGACGCGAGAGCAAAGGCAGGGCCTGTGGACAGGGGGCCGCTGCGAACGGAAGGAGGAAGGCACAAGAAGAACCAACTGAATCTGGGAGCAGAGGGAGGGGGCAGGGCCGGGTGGAGAAGGAAGCCACTGGCCGGGCGACTCAGCCTGAAACAGACGGACCCGCGTCCCTGTCTACACGCGGGCCGCAGCTGCAGGAGGGGCGAGCCAGGCGACTTCCCGGCAGGAGGCGAGGACGGGGAGGACAGAGGCTGTGCGTGCGTGGGGCTGCTGGACGGAGGAGGAGGAGGCAAGAAAGAACGCTGCCTCTAACGTTATATATTAAAAATATCCGTGGTTCTTATGCACAAAATTCCGTCGTTCACCTACGAGTATCACCCCTGCCTCCCCAGGAGCAGCCTTAAGATAAAGACGGTGGTTTTCTTTTGCGAGCTGAGGAAATATCGCTGTCTTTATGGTCTTGGGAACCGCTGACCCTCCCCTCCCCTGCAGCCTCTGCCTGGCCGGCCGGTGGGAGCAGGGGTCGCTCACTCGTGCCTCCGCTTGGAGGGCGGGATCAGGTGCGGGGGCAGGTCAGCGGGCAGCTCGTGGCCCTCCAGCTTGACTTTGATGAGGTGGTTGGCCAGGGCGAACTCCTCGTCGTCCAGCAGCCCGTCCCGATCCACGTCGGCCAGCTTCCAGATCTTCCCCAGCACCGTGTTGGGCAGCTTGGACTTCACCATCTCCTTCTTGGCGTTGGCGCCTGTGATCTTGCCATTGACGGGTGACAGTGTGTAGAAGATCTCGTCGTAGGTGGGCTTGTCCTTGCCCACCACCCACTCGACATCGTCGATGCCCTCGCCGGCCCCCTCGCCGTAGCCGTGCCCAAAGGGCCCGTTCATGGTGCCATCAAAAGCACCGCCCTTCACGGCCTGGGCAGGCATCAGGGACTCCTCCTGGCGCACAATCACCATCAGCCGGGCGATGTCGTTGGCCAGCATGTCGTCCACCGTGTCCAGCAGCTTGGGCTTCAGGGCCTGGAACTTGCTGAAGTCCTGGGTCTGCAGGAGCTCCTGTGGTGGGGGTGGAGGAAGGACAGGGTTGGGTCGGCCCCTCCCAGGCTCCGGCACCGAGGGTGCAGGAAGGGTTCCCGAGCAGAAAGATCTGGCTCCGCGTCACGGCCCCAACCACTTAACATCTTGGCTCCCCCTTCTCTAAGTGGGAGGTAAAAACAGTTCCCTCTGTGCAGGACTGTGGCGAGGATTAACTGGGAGGAGGCTGGGGTGCCTGGCACAGCCCCGCCCTCCCCCTCCCCCTCCGGGTGAGTCACCACATTCCCCTGTGAGGTGTCACAGGCCTGGGTCAACTTCTCCGATCGGGTGGGGCGCTGGTGATTAATCAGGCCGCTTCCACTTTGGGAGGCCCCGCCCCATGGAGCCGGGGTTCCCTCCAGAACCACCGCCCCAGTGCCCCCAGCTGTCCTCATTCCCGTCCAAGGGGCAGCCGTACCTGCATCTTGCGGAGGCTGGGGAAGTCGCCGGGGGAGATCTGGTGCTCCCGTTCAATCTTCTGGTAGATCTCGCCCAGGTTGTTCATCAGCTCTTTCTTTTTGCTCTCTTTACCGAAGACATTGGGCATCTCCTTCTTGAGGGAGCTGATGATGTAGGCGTGGACCTGTGAAGACAGAGGAGGGGTGGGTGTCAGGTGCTTCCTGGACACCTTGCTGGGGGCGTGGCCTGCACCTGTGCTGCCCTGGAAAGCTGGACTGTAAGCCGGGACAGCTAACCACAGCCGCAGCCCAAAGCCCGTGTTCTTTCCATTTCTCGGCACGCACACCCCTCCCCGGTGACCCCTCTGCACATCAGAGACACCGAGCGCATTCCTACCAAGCCAAGCAGGGCTGTGCCATCCTGCTTACACAAGTCTGTGGATGCTGGTGCCATGAACTCCAACACAGCCTGAGTTATGCCCCACTTTATCATCCTGACAGCCTCGGGGATGACTAAGGATTAGGAAAATCCCACAAGGCTTTCCCCAGATGTTTCAGGCTTTACGCAGTACCTTGGGTAGACATCTGCCAATGAAGGGTGGCACATCCTTCCCTTCCCCACAGCGGGCCAGTAACTCTGGCAACCTTGCAAAGGCACAGCCCTCAAATCCCTCTGCCTTGCCAAGCAATGTCCTGCCGAGGAGGGCTGCAGCCAGCCAGCCTCACACCCCCTTCTCCCAGACTGCCAGCTCCACCCCCAAAAAACCTCTCCACTGGCCTGACCTTGTCTGCCGGGGGCTGAGACCTGGCTGAGAACTGCCCCAGGGAAGCAGGCTGGTCACAGAGTCACAGTCACAGCTCTGCCCATCACAGGCCAGCAGAGAGAGCGACTCAGTCCAGGAAAAGGAAACAGTCTCAAAACAGCAGGTGCAGGACAAGATTGGAGAGGCTGGGGCTTTCCAGGCAGGGTGACTCAGTGTGCCCGAGGGCCACGCGTTTACACACCATCTCTGTAGATGAGCAAGCAGGGCCTGAAGTCTGCCCTTTGTTCTGCCCTGGAAGGAGGCTGAGCGAGAGCACTGGAAGCCCTGCCAGGAGAGGGGCTGGACAGGGAAGGAGGGGTGCTGCCCCTCCCTGAGACTGAGCAGAGGCTGGACTGGAAAACAGGAGGCCAGGTCTCTCCTCCATTCACCACCTCTTCCCCTTCAGCTCAGGACATCGCTTGGCCCTTCGAGGCCAGGAGCCAGGTATGTGGATTTTCTCATGGGCTCCTTTCTCAGAAACCAGTTCCACTCATCAGGAAGCTTCCAGAAGTGAGATATCTATAGAAACGTGCAGCCCTGTACCCTCCAGAGCAGGGTGCGGGCATCTTTACTTTGCATACAGGTCACCAGGGGACTGTGTCCAAATGCAGACTATGGTTCAGTAGGGCAGAGGTGGGGCCTCAGAACCTATGCTTCTAGCAAGTTCCAATCTGCTGGTCCTGGAGCACTCTGGGTAACCAGAGAGGAGACACAGACGGGGGTAAAGGATGCAGGGTTGCTTCTCATTATTCAGGCCAGGGAGCACCAAAAGCTACCTGACTCCAGGCCTCAAGACAGTGTAGGGTGCCCTGGGCCACTGTGTTTGGCCCACGGCAGAGTGCCAGAGCCTCTGGGCTACACAGAAGGGAGCCCCACGACGTGCTGCTGCTCAAAACCGTGTCCTGAGGGGCCGTGCTCTGCTCCTCAGTGTTTGAAGGGCCCCTGGCGGCAGTACCCTTCCTTCCCTAGCCCCAGCCACCCCGGGGGCCCGCCGAAGTGCTCGGCCAGGCACCGAGACTCCAAACTCTTGAGCAATTCAGATGCTGTCCACAGGGCCAGCAGGCCCTGTGCTTCCATGGAAGAGTAGGGATGGTTTGCAAGGCCTCTGGGCCAGAGGCCATCAGTGCTCTCCCTGGGCCCGCAGGTTTGCGCCCCATCTCTCCACTAACTACCTCCTGTCTCGGCCTAAGCGTCATCTCCCACCCGAGGCTCCCCAGTCTAGCCCGCCCTCCTGGGACAGCTCATCCCGGGCCGACCCCGAGACAATACAAATAAATCATACTTTCTTTTTCTTCATGTGTTCTGCTTTCCCCTGTACAGCTGACAAGTGCTAGGAGGGTGGGGACCTGTCAGTCCCCACTGCGTCCCCAGCACCCAGCACATGCTGCGTGCACTCCAGTGCTCAGCAGACCTGGGGGGAAACTGATGAGCCCTCGAGCAGCATCCCCACCCACTCTCCCCCACCAGGCTGCCCCCGGCACAGTGGTACCTTCTTATTTGATGTTTATATGTGTTAAAAAGAATCTCAGGAAAAAGCTGCTCCCACGGGGGCACGAGAGGACGGGTTCAGACAAGGCATGGCACAGTGCAGCCATGGGTCTGCAGGGCTGGGTCTTGGGCATCCAATCCCGGGGCCCCGAGTGGCCATCCCAGCGCCCCCTGGGGCTGCGGCCCCGCCCTGGGTTTACCTTGGCCAGCCGCGCCCGCTTGATCAGGTCATTGAGCTTCCTGAGGGCAGCGTTGCGGGGCAGAGACTGGATGTCTTTGAAGAGGTCCTGCTCCTCGGCCTCGAAGAGCTTGCGGTTGTCGGGGATGAGGAGCGGGTGGGACCAGAAGGAGCCGATGTACACCCTGACCACCTCGGGGGTGTTGATGATCTTCCCCAGGGACCACATGAGGGCCCCATAGACCCGCATCAGCTGCTGGGTCTCGATCTGGTCGGCCTTGTTCAGCACCACACGGATCTTGTCCTCGTGGTTCTTGAGCGCCTTGATGACTTCCGAGAACTCATCGGAGATGTCCAGCTTGTGGGCGTCAAAGAGCAGGATGATGCGGTCCACCCGCTCAGCGAACCACTCGAGGACGGCCGCAAAGTCGTAACCTGCGGGAAGAGGAGGGCGAGTCAGGGGCGCCAGGGGCCAGGGGGTCTGATGGCTCTCGTCCCTGACTTGGCCTGGTACTTCTCAGCCTGGGGTCATTTAAATTTCCAGAGTGTACTTATGTGGACAGCCCAGTGCCCTGAGGGCAGGTTCATCAGGCCTCCCCTACTTCCATACCCACCATGGTGACACCCTCACCCACGCAGCACCTGGCGCGAAGAGGCACTTAACAAATAAATAATGCAAGGGAAGTCACAAAGTCCAAGCTCTAAAGTGGGTCGAACTATGGCGAGAGTGAGAAGGAGACCCCAGCAGCACGGCTTAACACCGGGCAGCAAGAACAGACGTGGGGGCTGCGAGCTGGGTGCCCCTGCACAGCAGCGACAACTAACAGCAGTAAGACCTGCAGCTGCTGCTTGTCCGGTGCTACGTGCTGGGGTCCCTGTTCTGCAGGTCTCTCATTCATTCCCTACAAGCTACAGCTCGGGGGCCAGATCCGGCTCACTACCTGTTTTCATAAATAAAGCTTTACTGGAACACAGCCGGCTCATCTGTACTCTCTGGCTGCTTCTGAGCTACAAGAGCAGAGCTCAGGTGCGGCAGAGACCATGACACCCCCAAAGCCGAAAATTTAACACTCTGACCCTTCGAGAAAACGTTTGCTGACCCCTGCTCTACAGGCCTATTAAGTGCTGCAAACCACCTCCCCTTTCTAGGTCTTAAACGCTTCTCTAAAATGAAGCGACTGGACTAAGCTCCAGCTCCCAACTCTATTCTGTGCTGTTTCCTGCCAACAATTAAGGCCGTTGGTGAACCGTGCCGTCTGCAGCAGGGCTGCTGACAGAACTGTCTAGTTTTCGCTCGATTCACGGCCCCCCCAGCTTTAAACTGCATTTCCCAGCCTCTCTGCAGCAGAAATGAAGAAGCAAAGAAAAGGTGCACCAGCCCTTTGTCCTCTTCTCCCTTCCCAAGGACTGGAATGCAGGTGTGAGGGCAGGAGCTGGAATAACCACCCTGGGCTCAGGATGGCCTTGGACTGTTGTATTTCACACAAACTATCAGATACCTGATTTAAAAGCCCATGGATTTGTGGGTCTCTGCAATAGCGGTTTAATTTGTAGCCTATTTTACAATTATGCCACCTCAAAATGTTTCCACTTCTTGCACTGTCCCCAGAGGAAGCGAAAATTCTGTTTCTCATCTTTTGAGACTACTAAGGAATAGCAGACCATGTGGAAACAATGGGCCAAGAGTCTTTGGGAAGCTCGGGTCCCAGCCCCCGAGCCGCCATCTCTCTGGGTGACTCCGGGCAATCCCCTTGTTCCTCACCGGCAGGCCACAGGCCACCCCCAATGCAGGCTGGTCCTCTTAGGAACCGCTGCGTCCTTCCCAGAGCACAGTCACGCCCCTGAGAAGAAGCCAGAGAGCCACTCCTATAGAGAAGAGCCTGGGATGCTGCCCAGAAACAGGCCAAAACCAACCCCGCACCGCCACCAGGCTGGGATTTAGACATGCCTTCTCTAGATGGCAGGAAACAGAAAAGCAGCAGGTAGAGGGCAGACCAAAGAAAAGGACCAAGAGTCAACAAAAGGCCCGGAGCCTCCGGGGCTGAACGGGAGTCCACAGACAGCCCATGAGGCCACCTCCACTCCGGCTGGAACACCCCCTGGGGGCGGGGGGTACTTTAAGATAAAGAGAGCCGTGTGGGGCGTGCCTGGGGTGAAGCTGTGCCTGGTTAGACAAACATTCCAGCCGTCTGGTCCCTAGGTTCAAGTGGGCTCCAGAGCTGTCTGCGCACCTGAAGCCGCAGCCTTGCAGGCCTCTCCCCGCACCCAAGCACTCAGAAACAACACAGGCTTTTAGTAAGAAAGCCCTGGATTTAACTCCCCGCTCCAGCCACTGACTCTGTGACCCCAAGTTCTTAACTTCTGAGTTAACACTTTTTCTTCTGTAAAAGTCAAATAATAATCCTCCCTGTGATCTTAGGAGGAGGAATTAAATGAGCTGACATGCTGTGTTCCCAGCACAGGCCCCAGCACCAGAGTGGCACCCGTTGGTCGGGCAGGCCCAGGACGGGGAGAAGAGGCGGGGCCCCCTGGAATGAGGGCTGAGGGGCCAGGGCTGCATCACTGATCAGAAACTAAGGTGACAAATGATCAGCCTGTCTCTGAGGCTGGAGGCCAGTGCTGTCTTCATGGCAAGACACCGAACCTCAAGGAAAACCCCCAATGCATGCATGGCTTCTGTGGATCTAGCTTGCGGCCTCGCCAGGGCAACCTGTTCCCTCCGCAGCACAGGGGGAAACAGCCCGCTTTTTAAAAAATATTTATTTATTTTTGGCTGCATTGGGTCTTCGTTGCTGCGCGCGGGCTTTCTCTAGTTGTGGCAAGCGGGGGCTACTCTTCCTTGCTGTGCCTTGTCTTGTTGCAGAGCACGGGCTCTAAGCGTGTGGGCTTCAGTAGTTGTGGCACACGGGCCTAGTTGCTCTGCGGCACGTGGGATCTTCCCGGACCAGGGCTCGAACCCATGTCCCCTGCATTGACAGGCGGATTCTTAACCACTGTGCCACCAGGGAAGTCCCTAGCTTCTAAACAGCATAGCAGTGAAGTGGAGTTGGTGGCAGCAAAGCCCCTGTGAACCTGAACTTGAGCCTGGGCAGGGGAGCCATCAGTCTTCCAGAGGCCCATGCAGACAAGGGAAACGGCCGGGCTACCAGATTCTCCACACTCAGAGGACGTGGGAAGGCAAGGAGCAAGGGCCAGGTTACTCCTACGCCCGCCACCAGCCACCACCAGGCTGCTGGTTCCAAAGTACAAGGTCCCTACGTCCCTGGACACAAGGAGCAGGCCGAGGGACACGGGCAGGGAGCAGGGCCAGCCCGGCCTCGCCGCCACCGCCTTTTATGGCCAGCTCTGGGAACAGCGGCTCTGGGAACCACAGGTCAGCGCTGAAAAAACGATGACTCAGGACTGAACCGCTGCTCTCAGCAACGATGAGGCCCAACTTCTCCCCTCGTCAGACTGTTTGCCCTCAGACCACAGATTCACACAGCTGGGGAGGCGGCAATGCTGAAACCCAGGGACTGGGAACGGGGCGCCCTGATGGGCTGGGCTCGAGGCCAAGTTAGCTTTGGCCAGGGAGTGAGGACGCCACGCAGGGAGCCGAGGTCACCCCCCGACTCCACCCAGTGTGGCCTCACCCCTCCCATCCCCCAGGGGCGGCGGGAAGGGGGGCAGATGATGGGGGGAGAGGAGGAGGAGGGGGAGGAGGAGAGAGAGGAGGAGCCTATGAATGAGGCACCGGGTCCACAAGCCCCCAGCCAGAGCGAGCGCCCCGCACGGCCCTGCCTGCAAACCCAACACCTCAAGTTGGAGCCAACAGAGCTAAAGCCCATTTTCTTGTAGGTGAATGAAATTTCCTGTTTATAAGGAAAGTGCTCACACTTTTGGTGAGAGAGAGCCGGTGGCTGGCCAAACAGGCCCACAGGTCATGCAGAGGGCTCAGGCTCGTGCGATGTCATCACAGGTGGAGGACCATGTCCCACCACATGGCCGCAGCCTCCCCAGGCCCACCTGACACCCCTCAGCCCGCCAACCCCTCACTTAGCCCGCGTGTCTCCACAGGCAACAAGGGCTGGACTGACCCACATCTGCAGTGCCGAGAGAGCATCGACCGAGTCCCCACACTGGCCAGGCAGCCCAGCGGCCACCGTCAGCCTGGGGCTCGGCGGCAGGTGACGAGTGCAGGGACCAGGGACACATCCAGAGAGGTGCACCCCGCCCCCAGCACTGGCCCAGGCACTGGGCCTTCAGACTCTGGGACAACCTAGAGGTCGGCCTCGGCGGCAGGACAAGGCATCAGACATCCCCTAACGCACGGCAAGTCCTCAGCAGAAGCAGGAGGGCACGAGCGCCCGGTGAGGGGGACACCACGGCCCACGCACCAGGTGCGAATGCAATGCTGCAGCTTCATCCGCCTCAGGAGGGACAGTCAGGAGGTGCTGACACCCACAAAGGACACAGACAACACAGCCGGGGTGGGGTGGGGGTGAACTGGAAAGAAAGGGCTGACCCTGCGACCTGAGTAAAAGCCAGCGCTGATAAGAGACAAGCTCTGGCTCGGAAAGTTCTGGGACCTTGAAGATATTATGAAATGATGAAATAAGGCAGTCACAGGGTATGATTCCACTGGTATGACGTGCCTAGAGTTCAAATCCAGAGACAGAAAGTAGAACGGTGGGGGGCCAGGGGCTGGGGACGGGGAGAGGAGTTGTAGTTTAATGGGGACAGAGTTCAGTTTGAGAAGAGAAAAGAAGCTGTGGAGGTGATGGTGGTGATGTTTGTACAACAATGAGAATGTACTCAATGCCACTGAACCGTGCACTTAAAAATGGTTAAAATGGTAATTCTCACGTTATGCATATTTTACACAGGCTGTGTAGACAGGAGGCCCAAGCCTGCCTCTCACCTTGGCTCTGTTCCCACCAAGCCTGCTGCAGGGCCCGGGTGCTCCAGGGGTCCTGCCTCTGCAGTGCTGGCTGCCCTCCTCACCGGGTCTGCCTTCCCACCCTCCGACACCGAGGCGAAGAGGGAGCCGTTGTGAAGTGTCCTCACCCTAGCCCAGCACCCTCCAAATACAGGTAGTTGCAGTAGCTGGGGGAAATGCTGCTTCAGACATTCCAGAAGTTTCTAGAATGCAAACAATAGAGGGTTTGTCTCCAATCGACTTTTGTTTCCTGCCATTCAACCTGCGTGGGCCTCCGCGTTTCTTGCCACGGCTCCCATCACCACGCTTAACCCGTGCCGGGGCCGGGAGGAAGGGGGGCAGGAGCACGAGAGAGATTAAAGGGCTAAGAATCTACACCGTGAGGACTTGTTCTGAGCTTCCTTAAGCTAAAGTTCTTAAGGGAAGGACCCTTCCAGTGGCACAGAGGTTGGGAGAAAGGGGCCTCCCACGTCTAGGCATTTACCCGAGAGAAACTGAGAAATTGGGACTTTCCTGGAGGTCCAGTGGTTAAGACTCCACACTTCCAACGCGGGGGAGCAGGTTCAAGCCTTGGTCAGGGAACTAAGGTCCCACATGCCACGAGGTGCGGCCAAAAAAAAAAAAAAAGAAAAAAAAAACAGAAATTATAATTTGTACTCTACACGAATGTTTATAGCAGCTTTATTCAAAACTGCCCCAAACTGGAAACCCAGATGCCCCTCAATAGGAGGATGGATGACAAGTTATGGTACATCCGTATCACGGGGTACAACAGCTACAAAAAGGAATGAACTGCAGACTCTCAAAGAAATGATGAACCTCAAAAGCACATGCTAAGTGCAAGACAGACACAAAAGGCTTCACACTGTATGATTCCAGTTCTGACATTCTGGAAAGGCACAACTTTAGGGGCAAAGATCAGTGGTTGCCTGATGAGGGACTCCAAAGGGGTGCAGGGGACTTTCTGGGGTGATGGAAACTCTGTATCTTGGTCGTCGTGGTGGTTAGACGACTGGTGCATTGGGTGAATTTTACCGTATGTAAGACAGATCTCAATAAATCTGGCCTAGAAATCAGCAACAAAGGACGGGGGGCGGGGGGCAGCGGCAGGGGAGACCAGGGGGAAGGGCAGAAGGACTCGGGAATCAGGCCTGAACCGTCTACTCTCCGAGCCTCTGCTTCTTCAACTGCAACGTGAAGACGGCAGGTTTCCGCTGTGTGAGCGAGTGAGCGCCTGGCCCACTGTAAGCGCTTTGTAAATGTTTGCGGTCCTTTACTCACAGGATTTGTATTTGGGCCCGAGAAGCTCAGATTCCGATGGGTGTGTAGGCAACGACTGCTTCTAACGCGTGAATGCCTCGTACCCCAAATATAAACCTAGCATTTGCAGGCGCTCAGGCAGCTGCCGGGGAACAGGTGGGGCGCCAGCAGGGGCTGGTCCACTCCCCCGCGGGCAGAGCAGCCAAAAGCTGGACAGGGGCAGTGGGGGGGCTGGACGGGCTGGTGGGGAGGCGACGAGAGGAAGGCCCTGAGGAGGGGAGCTGTGCGGAGGCTGGGCCCCCACCAGAGGAGGTCCTGGAGTCTGAAGGGAAACCCCTGCTGAGTCCATGCTTCCCCCTCTTCCAGCCTCCACGGGCTGTTTATTCAGAGAAAGGTCTTCCTCATCAAAGTCTGAGAATTGCTGGGTTTTTCACTGTACTTTTATTCAGCTGACATTTGTTGGACACGGAACTGGGCAGCGGGCACTAGGGTAGGAGCTTATTAACACACGTAAGTTCGCGCAATCATTGACAAGAACCAAGAGGCTGGTACTGCTATTCCTGTTCTATTGATGCGGCTCCCAGGGGTGCAGCAACTCCCTAGGGCCCCCAGCTCCTAAGTACTGATCTGGGACTCGAACCTCTGTCATCATCTGTGCTGAGGGTGCTGGGAATCCAGGAGGGACGCAGGGCTCAGCCTTGTGCTCGGCCTTGTACAAGGCTTTTGAGGCAGCCTCATGGAGCCATTCTCTGGGGTGCAGAAAACCCTCGTGAAACACTGGCATGGAGGGCTTTTAGGGCTGGGGCATCTCAGGAGGTGGTCAGCAGGAAGGGACACCTGTGGGTCAGAGGGCTCCAGGTTTGGGCCAGGGAGCCCCTACCCGACTGTTGAGCCAGATGGCTCCTGAGCTTGGATGGAGCCTGGGATCCAGGGATAGTCAGCACGGGGGACAAGTGAGAAGCCAGAGGAACGGCCAGCCATAGCCAGGGCTCCTAAGGCCTGTCCATGGACGGCTGGGGGGGCGGGGGTGGGAATTTCCAGCTGGAGGCAGAGAATAGGAAGAAAAAAAGCAGGTCTCAGCACTGCTGTTCAAAGCCCTGAACCTCAGGCCCATTTCTGGACTGGGAGTCTGATCTCGGGCGGGGAGAGAAGCAGTGTGGCCTCTGGGCATTCCGGGAGAGCTGAGCCCGGCACAGCACCAGCCTAGCAGGGCCAAGGGCTCGTCCGAGCCAAGCTCTCGGAGCTCCTCAGCCTGGAGCACCGGTCTTCAGCACACTGCGGCGTGAGCACGGACTCTGCTGGGTTCGAATGCCAGCGCCAACTCGTGCTAGCCTATGTCCTCTTGGGCTACTTAACTTTGCTAAGCCTCCGTTTCCTCATCTGAAGAGCAGCAGCTTCCTCACAGATGCAGCTGCTGCGATAAGTGAGTGGGGCTGGTTCCCATGGCAGAGGCCAGCAGAGAGCGAGGAGTGAGGCTGGCCGGGCTCCATCTCCTAATCCAAGTTGAAACAACTCGATCTTGCTGACTTGACTCCCACCGGGGAAAATGAGGCCCAAAAGTTACAGCTCAGCTCACAGCCTCGCAGTGACAATGGCGGGGGTGCCCTGGCCAGGCCCCTGCCCCCGGGCTGAGGCTTCCACCAAAGCACCTCCGGCCGCTGCCCACAGAGGACCCGCACGGGAAGACCCGCTCCCTCCCAGGTCCTGCCACGACTGTGCCGGCGGCCAGCAGCCTGGGAGCCCAAGGCACCAGCTCCGCCGGGCCCCAGGTGCCCTCTGGAATGCCCTTTATCAGTCACACGGGCAGCACCCAAGAATGAACACTGTCCCCGCAGGTCACCTTTCTCTGCTGACACAAGAGAACTTTATCTTTAAAGGCACTCAGGAGATTAGCACAACGGGGGAGGCGCAGCCCAAGACCCCACAGAGGCTCCTTCTCTTCCCTGGAGCAATTCTCAGGGGTCTCTTGCAGAGCCTTGGGTGTATCCCGACTGCTCTAAGCCTGCTCAGGCCTTACTTTATCTTTCCACACAGCATTTCCTGCACACGTTAGGCACCGTGGGGAAAGGGGAAAAAGTCAGGAGGGGCTGGGCAGACAGGGTGGGAACTGGAAGTAAATGTAATTAGCGACACTAATGTCTATGCAGCCTCCAGAAGGATGCTCTGCTTCCAGGGAATGAGGTCGACAGACCGCGGAAATGCATGCCGCTTGCCCAGGACACACATTTTCTGTTGGCCCAATCTTTTTGAGAGGGAAACACCTGCCTTCCACACACCGTCAGCAAAGGGAGCAGAGAAGTGGCCGCCGGGGAGCATGGAACACACTGTCCTATTCTGACTTCCTCTGCCAGGTGACATGGGACCTTTGCAATGACAGATGAAGGGGGTCTCCAAGAAGGAGAAACCTACCCCTTCTGCGTCCACCTGGAGAACACCACCCCAGCGGCCACACCCAGCACATCTAAGAGGTACCGCCCCACGGTCTTTCTTCTCCACTGATAAAACGCTGACTCCAAACACATCCCACGGTAAATCCCAACTTGGTAACTGTTAGTAGAATACTTTAAGCCAAGAGCTCTAGGGTTATGGAGGGAAAGATCTCTATTGCACAGGAGGAAAGCCCTCCTCCAATGAGAGTGATGCACTTGTCTTTAAGCCAACCTCCTTCTTCCTGCCCATGATGGGTGCGGGAGGGTCCCTGGCTGCCCAGGGACCCAGAGGGGCCACACTGTAAGGGAGCAGGGTTGCAGGGGAATACAGGCAGTCTCCTGCTGGCTTCCTCCTCCAAGTATCTGCCATCTACATGGGTAACTTGCGGGCCAGGACTGTCTGGTCCCCACCAGTGAGATGCACGCTGTGCCTGACTGGAGAGCATGCTGACGCGCTGCTCTGGTGCCTGTCCCACAGAGAGCGAGTTTGGACACCACTGCCTGCCTTTCTACTAATGCGGTGAGGAAGCAGAGGGAAGGGGAGGCAGGGGAGGGAAACACCCCAGCAGGCAGGGCCAGGATACTCTTTGCAGCAAGACAGTGTTAGACATTCCCAACTCCTCAGTCTGCTGAGACTAAGGCCCCAGGCTGAAGTGTCAAAGACAGCCCAGCAGGGGAACTTCACAGCACTGGTGGAAAACTGCTGTTTCTGAGTTCAGCAGGGGCCATAAGGACCCTAAGCCTTTCCCTCAAATACCTTTATTTATTTATTTATTTATTTATCTTTAGTATTTATTTTTGGCTGCGCTGGGTCTTTGTTGCTGTGCGTGGCCTTTCTCCAGTTGCGGCAAGCGGGGGCTACCCTTCGTGGCGGTGCGTGGGCTTCTCATTACAGTGTGTTCTCTTGTGTGGAGCACGGGCTATAGGTGCACGAGTTTCAGTAGTTGTGGCTCACGGGCTCTGTAGTTGTGGCTCGCGGGCTCTAGAGCGCAGGCTCAGTAGTCGTGGAGCACGGGCTTAGATGTTCCGTGGCTTGTGGGATCTTCCCGGACCAGGGCTCGAACCCGTGTCCCCTGCATTGGCAGGCGGATTCTTAACTACTGCACCACCAGCGAAGACCTCCCTCAAACACCTTAACTGCCAGCTCTGAAGGATATAAGGAGTGTGGCATTTGGGGGGGGATAAGCCTCTTTTTATGACCTATTATTGTCCCTTATCCAAAGATGCGTTCACATCAATTGACCTATCTCATCTGATAGCTCCCAGTTGGGAGAACTCCTCCCCAGCGTATTCCCCCAGGTCATTAAAGACATAACTCCACAGAGCCTCAAAGAAAGTCCCTCCAGGATAGCTCAATCCTGGAGGTAGATGGAGAATAAATTCCCTTTTGTGGCTCTTCCTCTTAATTCAGGGACTTCCCTTGTGGCGCAGTGGTTAAGAATCCACCTGCCAATGCAGGGGACATGGGTTCGATCCCTGGTCCGGGAAGATCCCACATGCTGTGGAGCAACGAAGCCCGTGCGCCACAACTACTGAGCCCACGCACCACAACTACTGAAGCCCATGCGCCTAGAGCCCACTCTCCGCAACAAGAGGAGCCACCACAGTGAGAAGTCCACGCACCGCAATGAAGAGTAGCCCCTGCTTGCCGCAACTAGAGAAAGCCTGCGCGCAGCAATGAAGACCCAATGCATCCAAAAATAAATAAATAAAATAAACAAATTTATCAAAAGAAAAGAGTAACTTGTTCAGATTTTCTAGCCTTGCTCTGGCAAATGACAAGGCAAAAGCCTTGTTTATCAGGCATTTTCTTAAAACCAGGTTAGAACAATAACAGCAGTAAGAAAGAAGAAACTGGCCCTTGCCTCCCCTAGAAGTGTCATGATCATCGGGGTGAAGAACATAAAAGTTTAAACCAGATTGAGAGACAGAGAGCAGTTTCAGTATGCTCTGATGCAACCCCATATTGGCAGGGGCCCACAGCCGGGGAAAAAAAGAGAAGCAGGGTTTCTCAGCACTGAAAATGGGGCCCCCATCCCCTCACAGCCTCAGCAGAGACACACTGCCTCCCAGATTTCAGGCTGCTGGCTTCAACTGCAAAGCTCACTAATGCTGGGTGGCCCGGAGGGAAAGGGGATACAGGAGAGATTTGCAAGTTAATGATAAACAAATCTGGCCACTTGTCCTCAACCCCCTCTGAGTCTGATCTTGTTTCATTTTTACAGTTGCAGCTGCAGGCTCCACTCTTAGCTGGGCCCCAAGCTCCTCCCAGAGATCATTCAGGCGCCAGGCTCCCCTCCGTTCTACAAAAAGGGGCAGCGGCAGAAATATAACCCAGTTCAGGTGCATCCTGAACCAGATCTTTCGAAAAGCTTGGCACACTAAAGACAGGAGCTTACACAACTAGAATGGGCCTGGTGCACTAATACTCTGCATGAAAACCTTACGCCACGCGCGGCACCCAGGGAGGCTACTGATGACCAATATTTAAGCAAATTTAAACACATTTCCAGGGCCCAGTATGTCGAACAAATTCCTGCTGGCTTCTCCTTTTGGCTGGCTCTTTCAAGTCAACCTGTTCTCTCACAGCCCTGCTGGACCCACTAGGAATTTATACAGCTCTGGGATGCAAAGCTTTTAACCACAAACTAAGGTGAATGAGCCCCAGGGGAGCCAGGGGCTCATTCAGAACAGCAATGCAGGCTGAGGTACCTGGAGCCCAGACACGGAGCAAGCTCCTGGGACCTCACGGCCAGCCAGGATCCTGTCTTCCTCTCCAGAAGGCCCCAGGGGCTGGGAAGCTTGAAAACCACATAAAACTGGCTGATGTCTCACCCTGACGGCTCTTGTAACCGCAGCAAAGGGAACCAAGGAAAAAGCAAGCTCCGGCCCCCACTGGGCTCGGCGTACCATGCAGATACAAGGCTGATGTAAAATGGGTTCTCACTTGGGCTGGGAGAGACTTGGGCAGCATTTGGTCCGTGTCACAGACGTCAGATGGAAGTCGTCTGACTACACCAGGTGCCCTGGGCTGTGTCAGAGCCTGTTTACCTCTGCTGATGCGCTGTTTCTCTCCAGACAGGATCCCGGGAGTGTCGATGATGCTTATGCTGTCCAAGACCGGGTTGGGCAGCTGGGCGCACATGAACCTGCACGAGAGCAAGAGCCCAGAAGAGAGATGTCAAGGCTCGGGTATCGCTGCTCTAGGTGGGACAGCAGTGATTTCTGTACTCCTTCGTCTCCGCTTCTGGCTTCCTTTCCAGAAGAAAGCAACGGAAAGGAGGTTTTCTATTGTCTAAAGTTTCCAGGGGTGGGAATTCCCTGCGGTCCAGTGGTTAGGATTCTGCACTTCCACTGCAGGGGGCACGCGTTCCATCCCTGGTCGGGGAACTAAGATCCCACAAGCCACGAGGCCAAAAAAAAAAAAAAAGTTTCCAGGGGTGGCCAGCAAATTGCACATATTGTCTTAACCGGGAATCCAACCAGCAGGCTCCAACTGACCCACATCAGCACTTCCCTCACTTAGCTTTTCTCCCAGAGCTCGAGAATTCAACTTTCAAGTTGCTGACATGTTAGTGAAAACTGCACAAGCCTAGGGTCACCATTCAATTCTGGAAGAAATAGAGAAGGGTGACAACTGAGACCTTGGAATTCCATATTAAAGTTTTCAACCACTTGGCTAAATTTCCACGCTGCAAGAGATGGTCCTGTCTTACTGCTGCTGGGGCCAGCCCTCCCTTCAACCCAGCTGCTCAGGTGAAGGGACTGCAGTGGGCAGTACGTGGTGGGACAGGGAAGTACAGACACCATTCTCTCGACGTCAAGGCAGAATGCGGAAGAACACAGAGGCTGGCAACTCACGGACCACGGCTCAGCTGTGTGTGCCTGAGTTCCCACCAAGTTTACAACAGCCCAGAACAGCAAGGGCTGTCCCAACCGATAGCAGAGATTCTTGACGGGACAAAGAAAAGGCTCCTTTAAAAACTTCTCTGGAAAAGGTATTGTAAGCAAAGAAAATACTGGCCCATTGTCTAGGAATCTGCCACGATTAGCTTCCCCTTTTGGTCCCACCCCACAAGTGACCCGCGGCCCAGAGGCGGGGGCAGCTGGCCAGGGTGAGAGGTACTGCCTGCAAGCACCACAGAGCAGAAGCAGCTGACCTGCAGGATGAAGAAACCTGGGACCTCATCCTCTCTGTGCCAGCAGCAGAGCACACGTGCTGTAAAGAACTGCATGACCTGGGGCTCCTGCTGGGGGAGGAGTCAGCGCACAACCTGGGGCTCCTGCTGGGGAAGGAGTCAGCGGAGAGAAAAGCAAAACAAGACGACTGGAAGTCGAGTTGGCTCTGAGAAGCAACATACATAAAAATGCCTTGTGAAGGGCCTTGTAAGTTAACATCTCTGCAGATCAGGCGCTCTGCAAAGCCCGGGGAGTGAAGCCGAAAATACGAGAGGGAGCAGGCAGTACAGATGCATCCTATCCTGTTTCCTCACCAACTAGGACGCACAGATTTCATCTTGAGCTACAAGTTACCAGTTATGCAATGAGCTTACGCAGGATACTCTTAGGATTCCGTGGCTGCGCCTTGCCTCCTGCTCTCTCTGACTTTAGCCTTAGAGCAGCCACTTAGGGGGAAGAGGCCGGAAAGTCCAGTCCATGATTCAATGAGTCTCTTTAAGAGTGCGGGAGAGGCTGTGTCAGCCACTGAAAAGCCCCCTTTGTGTGCCCTGGCTGGCTGGGCGGCGCTGGTGTACTACACAGGCTGACACAGCTGGGGGCCTCAGCTCCAGTGCAAACCCACACCCCAACCCTCGGCTGATGAGGCCCCTTCCGGCAGGATCATTCATTACTAGTGTTCTGGGACCCTCTGGAGATGAAGTGGTGGCAGAAGGAAATAAAAGTGTGGCTCTCGGATCCTGTGGCACTGGCATCATCAGGATGCCTCTCTTCGACCCGGCACCCCTGAACTGCTCTTTTTTTCAGGGAGAAGTAGCAGGAGGTGGTAACTGGCTGCACAAAGGCAGACAGTTGGCACTGCATTAACCGGCTCGTGAACTCGACAAATCAGCTAGGCTCTGAGAGCCGTGGTTTCCTGAATGAGGTAGGGGTTGCCTAGCTGATGTCTAAGATCCCTCCCAGCTCTGAAACTTTAGGTCTCCAAATTCAGAAAACAGGTCATACGCCCATTTCTCCTTACAAAAAAGATCACCTCTCACAATCAAAAGTGGACACCTAAGGACAGCAGGAGATGTAGCTCCTTCCTTCAAGCTTCCCAAATTTCTCCATGAAAGCAGACCTAATAATGCTTGGAATTCCCAGCACAGGAGCCAGACTTTCCACTGGACCGTACGGCCCCCACCAGCTGACAGCCAGCCAATCGCCTACCTACAGGCACAACAATTCTCAAACCCCAGTATCCCCTGAGGCGGGCTCCTGTCTAGGAGGGCCCTGCCTCTTCAGGAGTCTCACCCAAAGGGCTTTACTCTGGCCCTGACTCACAAACGCCATCAGCCGTGAAACAGGAAGACAGGTTTAAATGCCTGAGAGAGGCAAAAAGACAACAGAAGACTGCCTGTCTTCGCCGTTAAAGGTCAGCTCTGCGCACAGAGGTAGGTCTGGCCACTGGCCTGGATCGAGGGCAAGCTGGTCTACCTTGTGTGGCTGGACAGTGTCTGGAAAGGAATGTGATCATACAGGGCGAGGACCTTCTGGAAGGCAAGAGTCAAAGATTCTTTCCTAGGCTCTTCCCCAGACGAGACTTTGAAAGGCATGTGGAGTCACTCCTTGAATGGGGTTTGGCAGAAGTGACAAATTTGTGAAGTCCTTTGGTATGTCCCCTGGGGGTGGGGGGAGGGATTTTAGAATCCCCATTGAGCAGGACCTTGGAGTTCCTTTTTTTTTTTTTTTTTTAAATTTTTTGCTTTATAACAAATTTAATCAGTTATACATATACATATGTTTCCATATCCCCTCCCTTTTGCGTCTCCCACCCACCCTCCCTATCCCACCCCTTGGAGTTCCTTTAGAGAAAAGTGAACTTGGCTGTAGCACTCCTGAGAGAGGAGCCCAATGCATTTCATTCATAGCATCGTGAAGGTTAGAACCTCGGAGAATTACCCTCATCAGGGTTTTACCCATTTAAGTGGGGAAACTGACGCCCAAGTAGGTTAGGGAAGGAACATCCTAGTGAGTCTAAGCAGCCGGAATCTCATTCCAGGGCTCCAAGGCCCACCGCGTGGCAGCACAGACCCTTACCCCTGAAACCCCTGAAGCAGCACAGGACCTTCAGAACTGCCCCTGGGAGAAGTGCTGGTCCTCGCCCTGTCTGCTGCTTCTGCAGGCCGCCCCAACGTCAGCAGGCCACAGCAGATCCTCTCCCACCGGTCCCTGGGGAGGCACAGCACAGCACACCAGCAAAGGGAATGGCTAAAAGTTTCACGGTAGTTTTCCGTGACAATTAAGAAACAGACCCGTGAAGGGAGGGGTGAAGGGGTTGGTTTGAATGAATTAGGTGCGTCCAGTCTGGGGGAAGGTGGTGGAGACCAAGACTGAGGGTAGTGAGTCTGGGATCTGCCAGGGGGGTTGGCAGTTAAACCGATAACCTGGAAAATTCTGGGGGGGGAGGAGGTGACAGAGCCGGGGGAGCCGGCGACGCCCACTCGCAGACCCCCTCGTAAGGGTTTTCTATGGGAAGCGGCAGGGGACCCAGTCCCAGAGAGTGGTCGCTAAGGGTCTCGCGGGGGCCTCGGAGACAAAGAACAGCGGGGGCGGCGGTCACAGGACGGTCGGGATCCCGGCCACACCCTCTGCCCCCCGGGTCAACGGGTGGGTACCTGTTGAGGAAGGCGTTGCCGAAGGCGTTGAGCTTGCGGAAAGGGCGCCGCGGGTCGACGACAAGAGCGTTGCCCGGCACCACGCCCTCGGTGGGGCCGTGCATGACCGCGATGAAGGAGTCGGTGGTGGGCTCGGGCCCGATGCGCATCCCGGGGAAGTCCTGCTCAATCAGGTGCCGGATGAAGGTGGTCTTGCCCGTGCTGTACTGGCCCACGAGGAGCACCATAGGCTTGTTGTCGAAGTCAGCGTCCTCCAGCGCGGGCGAGTGGAACTCGTGGAAGCGGTAGTGCTCCTCCAGGGGCAGCAGCTTCTGTGCGTATAGTTGCCGCAACCCCTCGGCCACCGTCTGGAAGAGCTCCGGCTCCTTCTTGCGGCGGGCATCCTTGCTGACCCAGCTGAACATGCTGCCGGAGGCCGGGCTGGCTGCTGCAGGGCAGAGCGGTGGCTGAGAGCCGGGCGAGGGCGAGGAGCCGAAGCTGGGCCGGGCCTGCCGGCTGAGGAGCGGCGGGACAGGGGGCGGGGAGCGGCCCGCACTGCGCAGGCGTACGGCACAGCCCACGGAGCACCCTCTGCGCAGTTGAGCGCGTGCCTCGCCGTGCTCCCTTTATAAGGCCGGGCCGCGCGTTCGGGCGCGCGCACCGCAGCCACGCGGGGCCGCGGGCAGTTGTGAAAGGGTGAAGGAGGAGCCCCGCCCACGCGCTCGGCGCCACGTCTTCCCCTCCCCCACTCCCATTGGCCGATTCCAAATCTCGCGATCTCCGGTTGTTGCGCTTGCCCCGGCCCGGGTGCCGTGGCAACCGCACCTGTTTCGCCCCGCCCCTTGTGGGACGGCTCGCGGGAGTGCTGAGGTTGGGAAGGCTGGAAGTGGGAGTTCGGAGTGAGGGGGTTCCAGGGTCTGCGCGCCTTCCATACCCGGCGAGACCCCCAGTTAGACACCCCAGTACCCTGAATACGCGCCCCACCCGCAGTTCCCCCAGGAACGGTCCTCCTCCTCCCACTCGCTCAGAATCCCCAGCGCCTTCTGTCTGCACTGCCCTTCCTTGCCTCCTCCTCTCGCCCCTGCTTCTCTGACACGCCCTCTCATCCCCTCATCTTTTACCTGCTTTGGGAGAGGGAGAGACAGGAATGAAGTAGTGGAGGAAGCTGAGGGAGTAGAACATCCAAGGCGGGGTGGTGACTGGGGAAAGAAAAATGGGAAGGGAGGAGGCCGATGGGGAAAACCAACCAGCAGCAAGAGGCCTGAGTCCCCCTCAGGCCAAGAATTGGGAGATGGACACTAGCAGTGGAGGACACATATGACATATAACATGTGGGGGAAAAGAGATGGCCTCCCTAAAGAGGCTGCATCGGTGGGGGGGATGTGAAGAGGAAGCCGAGGCCCTCCAGCACTTGAGTTTTGAGGAAGTGAAATCGGAAATTCCCTATGTGGGGTGGAGGGGAAACATGGGGCAACAGTGAAATCTTGTGGGAACTTAGGGGGAATTATAAAACCCAAATACTTCCGCTTTCCTCTCTGGGTCACCACCAGTTACCATGCTTTACTCTGACCTGTGCCTCCTGCCCTTAACTAGTTCCTGGCTGTTCCATTAGGCTCATTCCCCCACCATCATCCCTGGCCACACGTAGGCCCCCTTGGCTGTCCAAGCTGGTGAGAATCTTCAGTGGGTGATGTCAAAGCTTTGGAGACTGTGATTGTTATGTAACCAGTATCAGGACACCAAAGTGCCAGGGGTGGGGGTGGTGGGTGCTCCTGGACAGATCTAAGGTGCACCTGGGAACTTGGAGGCCTCGTGTCCAACTTTCTGGCTTCCGGGAAATGTGGGAGCCTTGAGGGCTGGGTGCCTGTTATCAGGGAAGAAAGCAGGCTGGTAGTCTAAGAGGAGAGAGGCAGGAACTCAAAACTGAGAATAAGCAGAATATTAGGGGAGCTGAGTCAAGAGGGGGCGAGATGAGAGTTTTGTTGTTAATATTTTTTTAGCCGCGCCACGCAGCATGTGGGATCTTAGTTCCTGGACCAGGGATCGAACCCGCGCCCCATGCAGTGGAAGCGTGGAGTCTTAACCACTGGACTGCCAGGGAAGTCCCAGATGGGAGGTCTGATTGCCCACCCCTTGTAGGATCAGGCCTCAGTGCCTTCTGAGGGAATAAATCACATTAAACCGACTGCCTTCCCTCCCCCTCCCTGACCATTGGAGAGCAGCTGAGTAATTCCAGCCCTGTCTGCAGTCTTAGGTCCCTAACTTACTGCTTTTATTTGGGATTTCATTAGTATTCTTTTCATCAATCACAGCAAAACACAGAAGCCATGAGACTCTTTCTTTGGCTTTCTCCTTAAACGGGGATATTGAGATCCCTAGGCAGGGCTGTCACCAGAGGCTATATGCCAGCTGATGACCAGGAGCCTCCGGCAGGCCCAGTCCAGACTTCCAGGGCCAGCCTTAGAAGCCAAAGGACTTACCTCCTACATGGCACTTTGAAGGGTCCACCCCGGAGATGTAATTTCTGGGATGTTCCAGGGAAGGGCCCGAGGCTGAGGATACTGAAAGAGGTGGTTGTCTAGTGGCCTGAATGAGGGTTCCACAAGCTTGTCCCAGCAGCTCTCATGTTGACCTGCCATGGTTTTCACATCTCCCTAGAGCCTTGTGTGCTGGGAAAACCCAGCCCTAAAAAATTGAAAACAAAATGTTCTTGGGTTATTTATAAATGAAACCCAGCCCCTGTTGGTTATGTATGGCTGCTTGAGTTTCTCCAAGGACTCAAGGATTGGAAGGAGGGATTTCTCTCCCTCCCGAGACTCCAGTGGGTGAAAATTTGTTTCCCCAATTTCGCAGAGTGGGCACTTAGGTCCTGGGCAGCTTCCATATCTAGTAATGCCCCAGCTTGTGAAAATGTCCTAACTTACTTTCTTTTTGTTTTTTTGTGTAGGATAGATTCTGTTGGGTGGGAAAGTTTCATAAAACATGAATGAACCGTTTCACTTTTGGGGTCTCCTCTTTGTTTTTGGCTGGTTCCCTGGCAAAAGGTTGAAGAAGGGTTCAAATATTTTCCTTTTCCTCAGAAATGATGCCCATTCCCCCACTCCCAGTGTTTTCTTCCTTTAAATTCGCATACATACACTGCCAAACCCTGCCTTGGGTGCCACTAAGTCTCCTTGGAGACTGCTCCCAGCTAGCAGGAGGGGGTCACCTGCTTGACCTCAAAGCAGTCTGCTCAGCCCCATAATGGCCTGGTCTAGAGAAGTGTCTACTTGCCCCTGAAAACAACTTAAAAAGAAAAGAAAAGAAAAACAGAGTTTTCCTCTAAATATGGCAGAAATATCAGGCTGGGAAAAGCCAATAACACATAGGTTTGTCCCTGGGAGGAGGAGTGGTTTCTTCTTTCCACTGAGAAAGTTTTCATATAAGCACAGTTTTCGTTCTTACAGTCATGAGTAAGAGATTTGGCCAACAGATCACTTCTGCCAGAACAAGGTAAAGAACCAGGGAGTTCTGTTCCTTTGCAGCCCAGGGGCTCCAGCACCAGCCAGAGGGCATCCCTTCCACCCCATGGGGCCTCTCTCTGGAAGATGCACAGTCGCTGGGCTCCAGAGGCCTCTGCAGGTGTCCAGCTTGGAGGTGACTGAGTGTCAGGGCTCCTCAGGATCTCTGCCTTCAGATCCCAATAAGAAAAAGCCCAAGGCCTGGGGATGTTGAGTGGTTTGCTTGAAGTCACCCAGGTTGAATGAGAAGCTGGACCTTTGGAATCTTAACACTGTGCTGTTTCCACAATCAAACCATTTGAAGTTGCAAGGTCGGGCTGGTAGCAAAGCAAGAGGGTTTGAAGAGCCTCTTTCCCAGGTACAGGCTGGGGTGAACTCTGCCCTGAAGCAGCAGCTCTAACTCTGTAGCCAGGGGGGCCTGCCAGGGTGCTGTGTACATATAACCACATGGTGATTTGCAGAGCTGAGCTGCAGAGGCCTCTGAGCACTTTTTTGTTTGTTTGTTTGTTTGTTTTTTGGGCCTCTCACTGTTGTGGCCTCTCCCTTTGCGGAGCACAGGCTCCGGACGCGCAGGCTCAGCGGCCATGGCTCACGGGCCCAGCCGCCCTGCGGTATGTGGGATATTCCCGGACCGGGGCACGAACCCGTGTCCCCTGCATCAGCAGGCGGACTCTCAACGACTGCGCCACCAGGGAAGTCCTGAGCACTTTTGATAGAAACTATACTGCAGGGCTGGAAGAGGCCACCCCCTGCTGGGCTTCTGAACCGCGTGTCTCAGTCCTGGTGGCCTCTGGCCCCATCTTGCAGGAGCTGCTGAGTCAGGAGCTGCAGCTGAACTCAGGGTACAGTCTTTACCTAAACTCCCTGGAGAGCTCAGGCACCATTCCAAGCCTGCCCTCCAGGCCTTTACTGTGGACACATCACATATGGGGACTTCCGGGGAAATGGTTTATCATTTTCATGTGAGAATTCTGCCTTCTACAGCGATACCATTAGGGGTCCCTTGGCAGGGTCTTGGGATCCCCTTACTCTACACTGATGGAAATAGTGGGTGTAACCCCGATGTCCCTGTGGTCTCAGAAGCCTGAGAGTACACACGAGGCATGTGGATGTTGCTGCCTGAGTGACCACAATCCTAGCCCCCCGTGGGGGAGTGCAGCCACTTGCCTTCTCACATATTCTCCAAGCATGTTCTTCTGCTCCAGCTTCCTCTCCCTCCCCATAGCCTCTCTCCCCTGTTCCCCCATGACTGGCGGCTGCCCTGAGCCTCACCATGGGTCTCACAGGCTGGGGGCTGGAAGGTAAGTCTGGGGCTGGAGAGTAAGTCTATCTCCAGTCGTGTGTCACACTCAGCCACCAGGGCACAGAGACCAATTCATCTTTTTTTTTTTTTTCTTTTGGTCACGCAGCACGGCTTATGGGATCTTAGTTCCCCACCCAGGGACTGAACCCGGGCCCTCAGCAGTGAGAGCATGGAGACCTAACCACTGGACTGCCAGGGAATTCCTGAGACCAGTTCATCTTTAACAAGCCCAGCCCCTCTGGTCCCTGGCCCAGCCCCTCACACCTACACCTCATCAGGGGTCAGACATTGTGTCCAAAGCCACCCTCCAGTCCCTTTTGCTGACCTAACACCTTTCTCCTCCTTCCCCCAGATCAATCTCCAGCCAGGTCGCTCGGAGCTGGGTGGTCTATACAGCTGCCCCAGCCCACCTACCCTGCCAATAGTCAGTGTCTCACCTCCCTTTTGGCCCAGCTAGAACATTCCCCTGACCTATCCTTCACCCTGACCTTCAGTACAGGTGATGGGGATGGGTCATCTGAAAAGGGACCAGAAGTAGGGGAGATGGGAGGGCCCATGGCTGCCCAAGCTCCACGCTCACTCCCAGAAGTACATGTTGGGGCTTCTCGAAGGGCAGGAATGCAATGGGACCCTTCCCAGGGTTGCTCATCCAGCCTGGCTTGCTACCCTTTACCTCCCAATACCTCCCCCTGAAAGACCCCCCTCTTGCCCTTTGGTAATTGTGGTAGGCAGAATCCTGAGGTGTTCCCAAGATTCCCCAACCTGGTGTATACACCCTGTATAATGCCTGGGACTGTGAATATGATGAACATCACTCGTGATAAGTCATGTTTGATGGTACAGTTGACTTCAGATAGGAGATAATCCGAGTGGTCTGAGCTCTTTATTTTATTTTTATTATTTATTTATTTTTGGCCGTGCCACATAGCATGCAGGATCTTAGTTCCCTGACCAGGGACTGAACCCGTGGCCCCTGCAGTGGAAGCCCAGAGTCTTAACCACTGGACCACCGGGGAAGTGCCGCCCAAGCTCTTTATGCTTTTTCTTTCTTCCTTCCTTCCTTCCTTCCTTCCTTCCTTCCTTCCTTCCTTCCTTCCTCTCTCTCTCTCTCTCTCTCTCTCTCTCTCTCTTTCTTTCTTTCTTTCTTTCTTCAGCAGTACGTGGGCCTCTCACTGCTGTGGCCTCTCCCATTGCGGAGCACAGGCTCCGGACGTGCAGGCTCAGCGGCCATGGCTCACGGGCCCAGCCGCTCCACAGCATGTGGGATCTTCCCGGACCAGGGCACGAACCCATGTCCCCTGCGTCGGCAGGCGGACTCTCAACCACTGCGCCACCAGGGAAGCCCCCGAGCTCTTTAAAAGCAGAGTTTTCTCTGGCTGCTGGCAGAGGAAGTCAGAGATTCAAAGCGCAAGAAGGATTTGATGTGCCATTGTTGGCTTGAAGTTGGAGGGGGACCATGTGGAGAAGAATGTGGGTGGCCTCTAGGAGCCTAGAACAGCCCCCAGCTGACAACAAGCAAGGAAATGGGGACCTCACTCCTACAGCTGCAAGGACGGAATCCTGCCAATGCCTGCCAACCAATAAGGATGAGCATGGAAGCAGATGGTTCCCAGAGCCCCCAGAAGAGAACTCAGCCTGGCCAACACCTGATTTCAGCATTCGAGACTCTGGACCTCTGACCTACAGACCCGTGAGCTAATAAGTGATTATTGTTTTAAGCCACTTAGTTTGCGGTCATTTGTTGTGCGGCAGTAGAAGACTCCTACAGCAATGGATTTGTCTTTTTGTCAATCAACAATTTATTTGATTGGCAACCCCTGGCAACAGGAGATGAGAAGAAAATGAAACTAAAGTGATCGTGGACTACCAATAACCGGGAAAGCAGATTTCAGACTGAATACGATGTCACGTGGCTTGATACACACACACACACACACACACACACACACACACACACACACGGGATTCTCACCTGGACGTGACTCTGCTCCCCAGGGGACACTTGGCAATGTCTGGAGACATTCCTGGTTGTCACAACTTGAGGGATCTGCTGGCATCTAGTGGGTAGAGCCTAGGGATGCTGCTAAGATCCTTCAAGGCACAGGACAGCCTCCCACAGCCAGGAAATATCTGGCCCTGGCCCAAGATGTCAGTAGGGCAGAGGTTCACACACACACACACACACACAGACACACACACACGCACACATACACTACCAGCCACTATGGAGAGACAGTGTAGCATAAGGGCCAAGTGCACCATCAGGTTCCAGTCCTACCTGTGTGATCTTTAGCAAGACTCAGGGTCTCTGGGACCAGCTGTAAAACAGGGCTAAGGAAAGCACCTACCTCCTGGAAGTAAATGTTAACGTACGGAGTGCACAGAACGGCAAAGTCGACTAACTCGAGTGGTTACGAAACAGGAGGGAAGGGGGCAGGGCACCCTTTGAAAGAATGACACAGCCCAAGGACATGACAACCTGATTAGAACCAAATGGTTCAAGATGGCGGACAAGTCGACTTCCACTAGATGTTGAGCCTCAGTATATCTCACTGTAACACATCAGCACGCTAAATGACACACCTACAGGCGCCATGACAGTTCCAACGCTGACCATAAGGATCAAAAAGTGGGCAGTGGCCCAATGCCTGGAAATCCCCGCCCCTTCCTGAAATAGCTGGAATACTCCTCCCACTCATTAGCTTATGAAATTACCCACCCTTATAAAATCTGACAACCCCATACCCTGGGGCCTTTTCTCACCTTCTGAGGTGGCCCACACTCTGTCCGTGGCGTGTGTTTCTCTCTAAATAAATCCACTTCCTACCTATCACTTTGTCTCTCACTGAATACTTTCTGCATTGAGACGTCAAGAACCTGGCTTCATTAAGTCCTGAAACCAGGTGTATGGCCTCAGTTGGCAGACTGTGGGTTTTGGCTGGGTTCCAGTCCCGGCTGTGTGGGTTCAAGTCCCAATCAGGGTTTTGGCTGGGTTTGAGTTCCGGCCACATGGGTTCAAGTCCCAATCTGAGGTGCACAGTTTCAGTTACAGGAAATGTCTAAAGGGTTATCCTTACGTCAAAGGAGCTGGGGCAACTTTGGTTTACTTGTCTATATTGTCCAAATTTGACATAATGGACATATTTGACTTTCTTAATTTGGGGGGAAAAGGGGAAAAAGAAACTGAGGGACATTCTACAAAGCAAGTGGCCTGTACTCTTCAAAAACGTTAAGGTCTTAAAAGACAAAGTAAGGCCGAGGATGGTTCCAGATTAAAGACTGAAGAGCCCTAACAACCAAATGTGAGCGCGATCCCGGTTCACTGGGACAATCAGAGACACTGGACAGGGGACAGCATATCAGATCCCAGGGTTGCATCAGTGTCGGCGTCACTGTTGCCAGGCCTAAATTTGGTAACTGTACCACGGTTGTGTAAGAAATGTCATCTTTCTTAGGAGATACATGTTGAAATACTTAAGAGTGAAGGGTCATGACCTATGTAACTTCCTGTCAAATGGCTCAGGAAAAAATGCATGTGTGTGTATGTGTGTGTGTGAGAGAGAGAGAGAGAGAAAGGGAGAGAGAGCAAATGCGGCAAAACGTTAACTACTGGTGAATCTGAGTGAAGGGTATGTGGGGTTTTTGTTTTTTTTGTTTTTTTTTTTTTTTGCGGTACGCAGGCCTCTCACCGCTGCGGCCTCTCCCGCTGCGGAGCACAGGCTCCGGACGCGCAGGCTCAGTGGCCATGGCTCACGGGTCCAGGCGCTCCGCGGCATGTGGGATCTTCCCGGACCGGGGCACGAACCCGTGTCCCCTGCATCAGCAGGCGGACTCCCAACCACTACGCCACCAGGGAAGCCCTGGATTTTTTAAAAAAATTAATTAATTTATTTAATTTTGTTTTTATTTTTGGCTATGTTGGGTCTTCGTTGCTGCATGCGGGCTTTCTCTAGTTCCGGTGAGCGGGGACTACTCTTCATTGCGGTGCGTGGGCTTCCCATTGCAGTGGCTTCTCTTGCTGCGGAGCACAGGCTCTAGGTGTACGGGCTTCAGTAGTTGCGGCTCGCAGGCTCTAGAGCACAGGCTCAGTAGTTGTGGCGCACGGGCTTAGTTGCTCCGCGGCATGTGGGATCTTCCCGGACCAGGGCTCAAACCTGTGTCCCCTGCAAGCCCCCTATATGGATGTTCATTGTACTTTTCTTGCAGCTTTTCTAAAGGTTTCCTGATTGTCAAAAACAGAAAGAAGGGAATTGCCTGGCGGACAGCCGCGGGTTCAATCCCTAGTCATCGGGGAACTAAGATCCCGCAAGCCAGCCGCCTGGTGAGGCCAAAAAAGAAAAAGGCCTCTAACAAGGTACCCCTCCTTCAAGGCACCAAGAGGCCTGGTCCAACGTTTCATCTGCTGCCTCGTTACCCAGTAGCGCCAAGGTCCACTTACAGTCTACTGGATAAATCAACTGGATTCTCTTCATACAACGGGAACATCGTGGGCAGTGAACGAATGGGAACAAACCGCAGCTCCAGCAACCACCCGGAGACCTCCGGACGCAGCTGCAAGATTCCATTGATGATTAAACAACAACAGCCCCCGGCAAAATGAACACAAACTGTTTTGGGCTACGTACCTGGGGGGTAAACCGCAGAGAAAGGCAAGGAAGTGGTTACCGTTAAGGTCAGCATTGCGCTTACCTAGGGAGGGGTCACCTGCAAGGACATATTGGGGGGCTCTGCAAGGCGGATTTTCTTACCTGGAGTGGTAGTTTCGCGGGGACGCATTTTATACTTATTCAAATACACACGTAACAGCTGTAAACGTCCCACCAGGAACCCCACTTCGTGTGAGGTGCGCGTTGAGCATCTGGGACCTGCTGCTGAGTGGAGGGCGCTTAACGTATTCCGCCGGCCTGGAGGGCCCGGGGCAGGGCGGGGTCGGGGTGGGGGGTGGGGGATGGCTGCAGGAATCAGGGCCGGGCGGGGAGGAGGGTGGGGAGAATCGACCCCGCCCAGCTCTGGCGGGATGCGGTCCGGGGCGTCCCCTGCTGGTGGCCACTGGGAGTAAGGCTTGCAGAAGAGCGGGCTCCCCGGCCCACCGAATGCTTACTTCCCCTTTCTGCACCTTTGTCCCTGTCACTCCATCCCCCTCCAGTGCTCAGGATCTCTTCCTGGGCTTCACCTCAGCAAAAACTGAACTCAAACTCGCCTTTCTCAGGGAGCCTTTCCCGCTCCAGGCCACCCAACTCTGACCACTCCTTCCCCCATCACCCTTTCCTTGAGGTTGGAACACATTTAATTTGCATGTACTTTCAGCGGCCTCGTCAGCATCGCCTTGTTTCACGGACGTTTGGTGATGGTGATGCAGACCACGGCCGGCAGTTACTGCGGGCCTCCTACCTGCGGGCGCTGTGCTGACAGCACCAGGCACCTGCTGCCCCCTCCCCCCAGGCATCTTCATTCATGGATGTGGTCAGTCCTTTGGCGTGCATTTATTAAGCACCTACTCTGTGCCACTCTCTGAGGCCACAGGAAACAAAGTCAGTGGCCACTGCTCCCAGGGGTTCACAGTCAGGGTGGGGCGGGGGAATAGCCAGGTGCTGGTGAGGGGGTGTGATGGGAGTTCTAAGAGGGGCCACAGAGCATCATGGGGGCCAATGAGTGGGGAAGAGGGTGAAGCCAGCTCTGGTGGTGAGCAGGGAGGTGCCCTGGAGGTCTCCGGGCTAGGCAAGATGTGCACGGGCCCAGGGCCTGACGGGAAAAGGCCACAGGTCAAGGAGCCAGTCAGAGAGAGTTGGGTCTGCCTTGCACGAGTTGTTACATGGTCTCTGAGAGCCGTCAGGGGCTCTGTAGAGGCAGATGGAGGAGGAAACCCAGAGCAGGAGGCTGCCTGCCACCCGCTTCCACCCTAAGCCAGCACTCTAGGCCTGGGGCCTGACAGCCCCGAGAGGGTCAGAGTTCAGATCCCCTCCATTCGGCCAGAGTATGTTGAAAACCTACTATGTTGGGCTGCCTGACCAGGGAGGATGAGTGAGTCCTGGACTTTGCCCTCAAGGAGTCTGGGATCAGCACAGGATAAGATAAGCTCGCAGAGCTCTCAACCCTGCACTGAATGAGATAAGGAGGCAGTGGGAGAGGCCCACGGAGCTGGTGCAGGTAGAGGAAGGGGAGCAGATCCCTCAGTCCTGGGAGGGTCATCCCAGCTGGGCCTCAGCCGAGGGGATGGGGGCCCAGCTGCACATGGGAAGGGGCAAGGGAAAGAGCAGGGGGCTGGACGCTTGTCAGCCGCGCAGAGTCCTCTGAGGGAGAAAAGGTCGACTTGCTCTGTGACTTTCCCAAGATGCTCACCCTTTCTGAGCCTGAGTTCTCATCTTCCAAACAAGTTCACAACAGCTACCTCACAAGGTTGCCGAAAGAATTCCAGGCGATTGATGTATGCAAGTGCGCCCAGCAAGCAGAAAGGGCTCAAGAACCAGTTCCTGTTACTAAGCAATTTGGACTTTATTCCTAGGTCTGTGTTTCCAGGGTTTAAATTCTAAATTTTTAGCAGCAGAAACCTTTTTATTCAAATGAAAATGTTCCCAGAACCCCATGTTATAAAAACCAGGCAGGAGCGAGGCTATTGTGGGAAGCTGGAGCAGGGGTGGGGACCGCCGTGCTGTCCACAGCTGGGCCAGGGCAGCCTGGGGAGATGAGACTGGGAAGAGAGGAGAACGGGGCGAGCAGAGGGGAAGGCTGGCTCAGGGTCCCTGTCCGGGGGGGGCGGAGGGGCTCCAGCACAGACTGGAACCCAGGGCCCTTGGCTCCCCTTGGCCGCACTGGACGTTGGTGGTGCTTCCTCAGGGTGCAAGATGGAGGCTCAGGGTCTGTTCAGACATTTATCGAGCACACGCCTGGACTTGACTTGGGCTGGGGGCTGAGCCTAAGGTGGTAGGGAGAACGGAAACCCTGGGAGAATGCAGTGTTTGGGGGAAGCACAGGGCACTGGGGGTGCCCGGCCAGGCACTTACGATCAAGTGGGCTTTAAGAAGGCTTCCTGGAGGCAGCAGATGCTTGGGCAGAGCTTGGAACGGTTGGTAAGAGTGCCTGGCAAAAAAGCTGGGAAGGGTGTTCCAGGCAGAGGGAACCGCATGGACTAAGCACAGAGGCATGCTGCAGCACAGTCGGTACAGGTGGAGACCTAAAGCAGTTCATACTCACAAGAGGGAAAATGGAAAGGTGGGAACGGGACAGAAGGGAGCTGGGCCTTGAGTGTTGCACTGTGATAGCAAGTCTTCAGTGCCCACCAGACATCCCCAGCCCCACCCCTTCCCCCACAGGTCCTGAAGGCTGGCATTGAGGCGAACATACCTGTGACCTATGGAATTGGCAGCCAGAGGGGAGACGAGAGCACTGGCTGTCAATTCATAGGTCAGAGCCCTGTGCACTCGGTCTTGGCAGCCTGCTGACAGCCCACCACCCTTTGCCATCCTGGGCCTGGGAGCATGGCCATGGGGGTCTCTGCTGGTCTGTTGGGCAGCAGCTGCCTCTCCTCCTCTGTGGACACTGGCCCCCACCCCAGATAACAGCAGCCCCACTGGAACTTGTGGGCACTTCCACATGGAGTTGCTGTTACAGGGGGTGGGAACCGACCAGAGGCCTGGGCCCTGCCTGCCTGGCATCTCCCCTTGGGCAGAGGTCTGGGGAGTATAGCATGACCACCCACTTGGGCCCCTTGGGTCCTCATGGCCCCAGGTCTGTGGTCTTTTTATTGAGGCTCCTTATCATCCAGGCCCACACCCGGAGTCTGATGCCAGCACTGATTCTCTGGGCGAAGTCCAGTCTCAACCCCAGATCTGCTCATAAAGCCGGGAGTGGCTCCCATTTACAGCTCCTGGGCAGCCTTTGCCCACTCTGACACCCGCAAACCCTCTCTCCCCAAGTTCCTCGTTTCCTCGTTTCTTTCCCAACCAGACCTGGGCCCCAGTTTCAGGTTTGGCCACTGTGGCCTCCATTCTCTGCCCTTTGCCCACCCTTCTTGCTGCAGCCGCAGGGCAGAGGCGCAGTGAGGGACGGCTGGGCACCTGTCCATCTCCAGGGACCTCTGAATGCCCAGATTCCTGAGGATGGCCCCAGATACGAAGCGGAGATGAGACAGAAAGGAGAAGGGTGGTGGGAGAAGGAGAGACAGAGAAAGTGGGAGAGTGAGACAGAGAGGCCAAGAGAGAAAGAGATGAGAGGGGCAGGCAGAGAACTGGAAAGGGACAGAGGAGAGAGTGGTAGGGGGAAAAGGGCAAGAACAGGGAACTGGAAAAGATGCTGATACACAAATCTGCCACAGAATGCTAAGAACAGGGCTATAAGCAACTGCCAATCTGGAAGAGCACTTAGCACCTCACTGGCCTGAGAGCCAGCAGGGTCCTGGGAGCTGGGTGACCTTGAGCAAGTGGCTTAACCTCTCTGAGCCGCTGCTGGTTCCTCATATGCAAATCAGGGCTTGTGAGGCCATCCTGGCCTGCGCTGTTGGGAAGCCACCTTCCCTTCAACCTTTGAGTCTCTCCCCTCAGTGGGGAGAGGAAGAAGCTGTTGTCTGGGGTCCCTGAGCTGGCCCAGGCCCCCTGGGGGAACAGACCTTTCTCCTGCAAAGTGTGTTCTCATCCCCACCAGACAGGCTCTGGCCCAAGAGACTGGCCCAAGTTACAATGCCAGTCCTGCTGAGGCCTAGGGGATACTTTGGAGACCCCAAATTGGGCTATGCTCCCCTTTCCCAGCAGTGGAAACCGGCCCTGACAGGCAAAAGAGGATGCCCAAGGTCACAGATCAGGGCCTTGGGGGTCCATCCTGCCCGGCAACCTCCCTGAAGTGGTGTCCTCCCTTTTGGGATGCAGTCAAGGTGAGGTGAGGGCAGGAGTCCTCTGCCTGGGAGGATGTGCCTGTGAATGAAGACACTTCAGTTGGTGGCCCCCAACCCCTGCCCCAAAGGCCCAGCAGGCCCTTCCGAAGGCCCCCGGGCAAGACTAAGTAGCCGGTCTGGCAAAGGCGGCAGCAGAGGTGCTGCCACTCAGTCAGGAGTCCTGACCTCCTTACCCCACGGGTGGAAACTGAGGCCCAGGGCCTGGAAGGGACTCGCTTGGGTCACTCAGTGGTTGCCTAGGTCCCTTCCTTTCTTCCTCAGAAGGGCTGGGCGCAGGAGCACCCTGGGGCAGAGAGTTTGCAGGGGTCTGACCACCCGCGGGAGGCTCTTACCTGGGTGCCTGGCTGGCCCTCAGGGCACGAGGAGGAAGTGGGGCCACCCTGAGCCCAGCGGCCTTTTGAGCTGTTGGCCCAGCCCCTGGCTGCAGTTAATGATTACCCTGCCGCCTGTCAATACCGATCACAAGCGAGGTTCAAAGGGCATGAAAGCCTGGACTGTGCTCGGGCAGGGTGGGGCAGTTCCAGGAAGAATCAGACTGGGCCGCCGCCTGCCCCTCCAGCCATCAAAAGCCCTCCCCGCCCCGTCACTGCGTGACCGTGGGCAGTGAGGACCCTGGGGTCCACCAGGACAAAACGTCTGCCCTGCTCACTTGGTGCCCAGATCTCCCTCACTGAGGAGGGGCCACCAGGCACACAAAGGGGGAGCTAGGGGGCTTTGCTGACACCCCAGCACGGTGAGGGTTCTCTACGTCCGTCCATGCCTCTTAACCTGGGCCTGTTTCTTCACAGGCCCTCCCATCTCAGCCCAGTGCTACTGGGGAGCGGGGCGGGGAGGGGCATGATCAGAGCAGCCCTTTCTTCCTTGTTCACAAGAAACAAGGTACGGGGGTGTTGAGGGGGGGCGTGGACAATAGCAATGTCCCCATCCCATGTAAGTTTCTGTGCAAACATCACTGTCGGGACCCCTTCCAGCCAGAGTGCTGCCCTCAGCGCCCCTCCCCCTCCAGTGGCCTGGAGCTGGGACCCCAGGGCAGAGGTTCCAGTCACCTGAAAGAAAAGCTTCTGCTAGGGAAGGCAGCAGCAGCCTCCAGAAGGCCCAGCCTTCCAGGAACGGCATCACTGACCCTCATGGTCCCTGGGTCAGCTGGGCAGGGATTACCGGGAGGCACCTGAGGCTCAGAGACCAAGGGCGTGGCCTCAGGTCACAAGGTCAGAGTCTGAGCCTCCCTGGGGCACTCCACAGCCCTACCCTTTACTCTGGTCCAGCGTCCTGCCAGCGCACCTCACACCTGGCCCCAGGTAGGGTAGGATCCTGAGCTCTTTCAGGTATAGGGCCAAGAAACGTGGTCTGGGTGAGGTGGGCTCCAAGGACCATTCCTCCTCCCCTCTCCACTCCGTGCTGGCCACGCCAGAAGTGGGGCCAGGGTGGTGGTCCCCCGGGAGAGTGGCAAGGAGCCCCCGGCGTAGCCGCAGGGGAGCCGAGGGAAGGAGCGCAGAGGTGGGCAGGTGACTGGGTTAGGCCAGAGGCGGTGGGCAGGGTGGTGGTGGACTGTTAACCTGCTGAGTGGGCGGAGAGGCTGTGGCAACCTCTGGTGGTGACAGGGACGTGCTGGGTGCAGACATGGGGATGGGGCGAGTCAAGGTCAAGGCTGAGGCTGGGGCAGTGCAGGTACACAGGATGAGGGGGCTGGCGATGGGCAGTTTATTCCACTGCATGCAGACACTGACCCACACACTCAAGGAGCTTAAAAATACATTGAACCACAAGGTGTCCATTCCCCCATCTCCCCCCGAGACACAGAAAGACACTTGGCTGATCTGAGAGCCTCCACCCTGGAACAAGGATGGAGGGTCCGAGAGCCTCCACCATGGACCAAGGCAGCAGTGTGGGCCCCGGGGTGGTGGGGGCAGCGTCCTTTCTCTCCAGAGGAAAAGTGCAGAGGCAGGGCCGAGGGCCCAGGCAGGGAGGCTCCACTCTCACGGCGATTGGCAGTGGGTGGGCCAATCAGGGTCCTTCCCGGTCCCTCCCCTGAAGGCCTGGCCCATCCAGCTGTGGGCCGCAGCTCTTGGCCCAACGAGGTGGGCAGGCCGCGCCCTGGCGTCCCGGGTGCCTGGGGCTCAGTCCCGGGCCTCGTCCAAACGCCACTTGAGAGCGTGGTCCTTGTGCGCATCAGGGAGGATCTGGTTGCGCATCCCCCCCAGTAGGCTGGACGTGGCCTCTGTGGCTAGGATGAGGGGCTTCACCACCGTTGGGGGCAGCTGGCGGATCACGCCCCCCACAGCGCCTGTCAGCCCCTTCTGTTCATGGCCCCGAGACGCCACCTCGCAGATGGTCTGAGCTGTGTCCAGGATGCCCTGTGGAGGTGGGAGGTCAGTGCTGGGGTCTCTGGGGGAGGGGCGGGGGGAAGGACGGGGGAGGAATGGGAGCAGGGCTGGGCCTCGTTACCTCTCGAACTGTGTCATAGGCCTTGGCCACGCCCTCCCGAAGGTCGGCTGGCTGCTGGCCCTTCCGCAGCCTTCGCACAGAGCGCTTGTCCTGCAGGGAGCGTGAGATGGGCGCTGCCGGGGACAGGATGTCATACACCGTCTCAGCTGTGGCCTGGGGGGCACGGCGGGCACCAGATGAGGAGAGGGGGCCTAAGCCCACCCCCCAAAAACCTGCCTCCCCCGCATCCATGCTTTACTGTGCTGCTCCTGGGGTCCTGCCAAGCTCCCACCACCCAGGTCAGGGGGCTGCAGGTGGACTGCATGCCTCCGGAGGGGACTCTCCTAATGTCCTCTGGACCCACACCCACCCCTCTCCTGTTGACCTGCCCACCTGTGGGTGCCGCAGATGCAGCCTGAGCTCAGCGCATGGCCTTCCGCCTCCTGCTCCTTGCCAGCTCCAGGGGCGGCCCTGGCGGAAGCCTGGGTTGCCCTGACCCATCCCTACAGATCACTAAGCCATCACTGAGTGTGACCCGCTGCCCGCTGGCTCCTCTGTTCTCTCGCCCCCAGTGTCACTCCTTCCCCCCAACCTCCTCGCCTGGCTGTCCTACACCCCAGCTTAGTGCCCTTGGGGTGGCCCTCAGGTGCCTGCTTCTCCCTCCAGCCTCCTCTCTAGAGACTGCCCCCACCCCCCAGTGCATCTGCAAGCTCACTCCTCACCTCTGAGGACTAGCCACAAACGCCTTCACCTCCTAGGACTGACCACAAACGCCTTCACGTCCTAGGACTGGCCACAAACACCTTCACCTCCTAGGACTGACCACGAACACCTGCCTGTCGGCCCCCTCTACTCCAGAACCCAGGGCACTCAACTGCACCTGCTCACAGGATAACCCCCTGCCTTCCCATCTGGGCCTGGCAAAGCGTGAGGCCTGAATGATTCTTTGTCGGTAAACAGAGCCAGCCCCCTTCCCTCCCCTTCAGGACACAGCCATGACCAGAGACCCAGTGGGCTCTAAAGCCTGGGGGCACTCACCCTCCCACATGGGAGCCACGGTGGGCCCCAAGCCAGTCACTCGGCCTCTTTTCTCCGTGACTGTTCCTCAAAAGATACTACATTCCCAGATGGCCTACCCTCAGTAGAGCTTTGGGGATGGAATTGGGCGCCATGGAGCAGACCCGCCCTGCCCTGCATGGCCTGGACGCCGGGGGGCCCACTCACCTGGATAGCCTGCACCAGCCGGTTGCTGAGTTCTAAGGCAGCTGAAGCTGTGGATGAGCCGAAGGAGGCAGCCCCCCGCTGCAGCCCCCGCATGAGGCGCCCATCCTTCCTGTACTGCTCGATGGGCAGCCACAGCAGGTCCCGGAACCCTTGGACTGGGGGGACGGGGTGGTCAGAGATGCCCAAGGCTGCCCCCACCTACCCTGCTGTGGGAACTCTTCCACCTATTCCCAATAGCGGTTTCTAGGCTGCCCAAGAGTATGGCGTTTTCAAGAGCCCCCGAAGTCAGATACTCACAGAGCTGGACCACAGAGTGCATGGGGCCCACGCCCCCCAGCAAGCCAGGCAACTGGTTCTTTCGGATGTCCTGCAGCCACTCGTTGAGAGCATAGCCCAGCACCTTGTCCACACCCAGGAGCCTAGGAAGGGGAGAGAAGAGGAGGGTGGGGTGGGGCAGGGCCACACGCTGAGGGGTCACAGGGCCAGGAGGACCCAAGGCACCCCAACACTCCCCACGGCTCCACCCAGCCCCGTACGGAGGGATTGACTGGGGCCATTTCACAGAGCACAAACTGAGGTCCCAGAGGGGTGATGTCTTGGCCAAGGCCACAGTCAGGAACAGAGAAAGGGCCCTGAGAGAGGCCTGGAGGCTCACCCATGCCGGCAACACAGCCGCTTTAGCTTCAGCTCGGAGCAGTTGAGCTGGGCCAGGCCTATGAGGAGGCCTGCAAAAGTGCCCTGGGGAGGGAGGAGGGGTTGGAGTTTACTGGGACCCAGGGACCCGCCCAGCTCACAGGAGCCACTAGAGGCTGACAGTAGCCGATGGTGCCTGGACACAGCCCTGGCCCCCTGGCCTTCAAAGAGCAGGCCACACCTGGGCAGAATGGGGACCTGACAGCCCCGCTTACCACCTGGTCCATGGTGACGTGCTTGCCGTGGTAATCCAGCCAAATGGGCACCTCGGACGTGAAGCGGAACTCCCTGGGTGGGGAGCGGGGAAAGGGGTCCTGTGGTCACTGGCCTGATCCCCTGCAGCCTGGCCCGGGGCCCCCAGCCTAAGGCCCTACCTGAAGTAGATGGGCTGCTGCTCAGCAGGGGAGGCGCCGTGTCTACCGCCTGCGGCCTCCTGGGAGCTGGTGGTCTCCGCACCCTCGGGTTGTCCTTCCTGGGGGCCGCTGGGCTGGACTGGGGTCTCAGGGTGAGCTGGAGGAGAGGCGGGGGACAGACCGGGGATGGGCCCAGGCATGGCTGTGAGGCAGGAGGCCTAGACCCTCCCCTCCCTGCCCAGCGGCTCACCTTCAGTGGAGGTCTCCGCCAGCATCACAGGGTTGATGCTGGCCGCCAGGCTGGTGAAGAAATCCCTGAGGAAGAGCAGAGCATCCTGCCGGGGGAAGGAGCAGGTCAGATTCAGAGGCCTGGAGGCGGTGGGCTCACCTCAGGCACTGCCCCCACACAGCCCACTCACCTGATCCACGTTGAGCCGCAGGGGCAGCAGTGAGACGCGGAGACAGCACTCGGGCCCACCCAGGTTGGTCACGGGGGCCACGTGCAGCGCTTTGATCTTGAGCTGAAGGCGGAGGGTGAGCTCTGGGCACCCACTGGGCTTCAGGCCCCTGGCCCCCACTGCTCCCCCCGTTGTTCCTGCACATGCTGTTCCCTCAGCTAAGCCTGCCTGGGCCCCGCCCCCCTCCCAGGCTCACAAACAACTGGGGTATGTATGTGTACATGCACGTGTGTGCGCGCAAGCATGCGTGTGTGCCCTGCTCAGGGTGGACCGTGCGGGCGGCCTGTACCATGTTGGAGTGGGTGCGCCGTGGCATCCGCTCACTCGTGTGTAAATACAGGAATTTGTTGATCTGGGAGGAGGCCAGCCGGTCTCGGACCTCGAGCTCCTGTACAATGAACACCTGGCGGGACAGCAGCTGCTCCTCCAGCTCCTCGCCGGGGGCTACGGGGCCTGGCTCTGCCGGGTACACCTCGTGCTGGAAGCTTACCTGCGGGGTGGACGGAGGCCTGAGCGGCAGGCAGGGCTGCACAGCGAAGGGGGCTCTCCCAGCCCAATCTCAGTCCCACAGCGGCTGCCACCTGGACGCCTCCACACAGCTGTGCCACAGGCACTTCAGACTCCCCACGGCCACGATGAACCCGACTGCCTCCCGAGAATCCACCTGCCCCCAATCGCCCAGCCTTCCTGTCACCCAAGTGGCACCTGTCCCCCTATCACCCTAAGTGCAAACGTTGGTTCGGTCCTCCCCCTGCAATCTCTCTATCACCACGGCTGTCAGTTTTGCTTCCTGAGAACATCTCTCCAGTCCCTCGGCACTTCTGTCACCGCCACAGCTGCACCTGGTCTCGGAGCTGCCGTCACCCATCCCCTGCCCGGCCCCCCTGCTCGTCCCCTCCAGCCCCTCTCCACCCACCCAGAGGGATCTTTGTAAAGTGTTTGCCCACCCACCTGGTGCCCTGCAAACTCCTCACTGTGGCCTGGCGAGGCTGTGCTTCTCCCTCCAAAGCCCGCCCTCAGCCCTTGCCCTTGACCTGGACTACCTCTCCTGCCCCTGACAGGTCAAAGCCTCCCTCACCGGCGGGTTCTCGCTCCAGCCTTGTCTCCCCCTCACCCGGCGCTGGCACTGGCTCCCTGGCCCGTCGGGTGTCCGAGGAGCCCCGGCCACCACTCTGAAGCACATGCCCCCGAATCCTCTCAGCACAAGGGCCCTTACCAGCTCAGGGAGTGGGTCTGTGCGGGCTCACCCTTAGTAAGCGGCACTTGACCTGCACAATTTCTCAGGTCAGCCCGGCCTGCTCTCTCCCTCATGCACATTCAGCCCAGCAGCCCAGCCCGTGGTTCTTTCCACCGTCCCTCTAGTAAAAACCAAAACCATCCGTGGTCTACAGGGCCTTACGCGGCCTGGTCTGGGTTGGATCTCTGGCCTCGTCTCCTACTGCCCTCCCCGCCCAGCTGCAGTCTCGCTGGCCTTGCTACTCCCGGAACACGCGAGGGATGCTCCCAGCTTGCGGCCTTCACGCTGTGCCCTCTGCCTGAAAACCTCTCCCTGGCTCACTGTGGCCTCACATCTTTGTGCAAAATGGCACATTTTCACGAGGGCTTTCCGCCCTCCCCAGCACTCCCTGTGCCCCCTGTTTACGTTCCCTGAGCGTTTATCACATTTGAGCGTCTGTATATATAGTCTTACTGGGCTCCCTCCACTATGATACAAGGGACAGGAAGGCAGGGTTTCTGTCTGCTTTGCTCATCGCTACATCCAGCATCTGGAACAGCATGGCAGCAGCTGACCGAGTACAGGACCAGGGGCCCGCAGGAGTTCCCGTGGAGTGAGTGCCAGCTGAGCAGCGGGGACACGAGGGCCTGTGCTGGCGCCCCAGCCTGGCTGGCCTCACCTTGCTGAGCTGGATCTCCATGAGGACGTGGTGCTGCCTGCCACTGCCCCCCTGAGCACGCCAGGAGTTCTGGGGCCGGTTGGGGCCGGAGCAGCGAGAAGGCGAGCTCCTGGGGCCTGTGAGGCCTGCTCTGGCCCTGGGAAGAGGAACAAGGGACACGCTGACTCAGGGGAAGCCCCTGTCCTTATTCCCTCCCATCAGAGCAGGACTTTCAGCCTGGGGCAAGAGACCCTCTCCTGGGAGGTAGGCGGGGCAAGGGAAGAGGAAGAGTTAACAAGGCCAGAAGGTGAGGATCTGGTTCAAGGTTACCAGCTGCTTAGGGTCAGAACTGGACCCCAGCCCTGGCCTCACCTCCTGGGGGCCCTACTGCCACAGCTGCCACCTGCGCCCTCTCCTTCTCACCTGTGTCCGGGATGCGGGCCAAAGTCTCGGCCCCCGTAGAGGTGCCAGACAAGGGAGACCTCACGCAGCACCACACGACTGCTGGGCACTGGGAAGTGGGCAGGGGCCCGCAGCAGGTCCGTGCTGCCCAGTGGCTGTGAGAAGTGCCCGTCCTGCACTATGATGGGGTCTGGATGCAGCTGTGTCACCACAGGCTCCCCATCTTGGGGCTGCAGGAGGAGGCCAAGTGAACACATAGGGCACAGAAGCTCTCCCCAGTCCAGGCCACCTGTTTTTCCCTCATCCTCGCATCTCTCTCCCCTTTTTCACAAAAGATGATTCTCACAGGCAATTATCCTGAGAAGCCTGAGTGCCCCTTGCTCCTGCCGGCCCTGTCAGGTCTTGCTTGAATGTGACAGTGAGTTTGGACGTCATTCCCATTGGCACTTGGGGGCCAGGAGGCCAGCACCGTTGCAGCCAGGTGATTCTCCTCTCTCCCGCTACCTGCCCTGCTCCTGTCCCTCCCTACTCTTTTTTTTTTTTTTGCGGCACGTGGGCCTCTCACTGCTGTGGCCTCTCCCGTCGCGGAGCACAGGCTCCGGACGCGCAGGCTCAGCGGCCATGGCTCATGGGCCCAGCCGCTCCGCGGCATGTGGGATCCTCCCGGACCGGGGCACAAACCCGTGTCCCCTGCATCGGCAGGCGGACTCTCAGTCACTGCGCCACCAGGGAAGCCCCCTCCCTACTCTTGAACGTCCCAGTCCCTCTGCCCAGGACTCCATGCCTTGGCACTTCCTCTGGAAATCCGTCAACTCCTTCAAAGCCCAGAGTGAGGGCTGCCTCCCCAGGGACCCAACCCCACTTCCCCACTGATACTGACCACCTCCTGCCTCTCTCACAGTGGGAGCTCTAGAAGGGCCTAGAACTGAGCCACCCTCTTCCAGGCCCCTGCCCAGCCTGCCCACCACACACCAATATGCCCAGGCCAGGAGCGTCAAGGATGCAAAACTCATCACTGTCCAGAGTGTCTCCATCCCCCTCCTCTTCCTTCTCCTCTTCTTTGGCCTCTGAGTGGGACCCCAAGCTGCCAGTGGGGGCCCCAACCAGGGGCGAGGGGGGCTGGGCCCCACTCCGTTCGCCTGGGAATAGGTAGACCGACACTGGAGAGGCCTGAAAGAAGGGGCTCCCTGTGGGAGGAAAAAGAGGCCGGTTTAGGGGGATGCCCGATGTGGGTGTCTGATTGTGTCTGCTGGCCCCAAAGCATCCGGAGCCCACCTGAAGCCTGGGCCAGCTCCCGCAGGCTACGCTCGGTGTCCAGGAGGGCGTCGGTCAGGTCCCGCTGGTTGATGAGGGCTGTCTCCACTGGGGGGCATGAGGGCAGGGAGGCAGGGCTCTCCGAGAGCTGGGCCAGGCAGGGGAGGACTGGTGAATGCGTGTCAGGAGGGAGGGGGGGCCCCAGGGCTCCCCCATCACCAGGTCCCTGGGGGCCATGGCAGGGAGGGGTCTGGGCAGAGCTCTGGTGGCCTGTATGGCCAGGCCTCACCTGCAACTTCTGGCCGGCAATCTCTGTGGGGCTGGGGGGCCGGGGAGGGGGGTGCAGGTCACCCTCACTCATCATGTACTGGAGCAGGTTGACCAGCAGGGCGCAGGAGTCAGCACAGCTATGCACGTGCATCACATTGTTGGAGCAGCGCAGCTCGAAGAGCGGCTGGCTCTGCAGGGTTGAGGGCGGGTATGAGCCCGGGTTCTAGCCCCACCGGACTTAGACAGGGCTGGGCCAGGTCTCCCCTGGGGTGGTCAGCCTGGGGCGGTCAGCCAGCTACCCTTTGAACACATGGGCAAACCGAGCCTAGAGAGTAAAAGGGGCTTTGCCCAGGGCCGCCTGAGGAAGCAAGAGTACACTCCCGTGTGAAGGACTTTGAGCGCCCAGTCTCCAGTGAGGCGGGGCCTGAGGTCTCCCTTTTACACATAAGGAAACTGGGGACCCAGAAAGGCTGACTCCCGAGGCCCTGCTTTTTCGTGGCTACAGCTGCCCTCTGCTGGCAGGGTTCATATGGAGGGATGTCCACCAAAGGTCTGGCCCTTCCCAGGAGGGCCAATAACCACAGGGAAGGGCTGTCAGTGACTGGGACCTGAGCCCAGGCTCAGGGAGCAGAAACAAAGAGACGGTGCCTGGGGAAAAGCGATCCCCTGAAGGCTCCCTTGCCCCGGTCCCTGCTCTAGTTCTGGGGGACCCTGGGCGACGGCTACACTCACCAGTTTGTCCTCAGTGCTCCCCTTCCAGGTTTTGATCACGAGCTCCAGAAGGTCAACATCCAAGACACAGACATAATCTGAGGCAGAAGGGCAGGAGAGGCTCCCGTTGCCTCCTCCTACCCAGCCCCTGGCCCCGCTGGGAGAATCTAGGGTTTGTCTGGGTGCAGCCCTTGTGTGCGTGCACATGTGCGTGGGCGCTGAGAACCTGGCCAGCAGCTGGGTGAGGATAGCGGGCTGCTCTGGGTACGGCCGGGGGCCACAGCCCCTCAGAGGGGAGGGAGCCCAGTCCAGGCCCTGCCCACCTCGCCGCAGATCCAGGGTCTCCATGTCACACTTGTCGGACAGGTACAAGGCAGAGTCGTCGAGGATGAACCTGGGGGGGAACGGGGCTGAGAAGGGCCGGAACGGCTGCAGGCGGCAGCTCCGAAGGAGCTGGCAGGGGTGGGGCTCGCTCATGGAGACGGGCAGCGGGGGCACCAACAGGGGGTCCCAAGCCCACAAGAGAAGACTAGTGCTGGCCTCGGGGTTCCTGTCTGTACAGTGGGGAGACTGGGCCTGGAGTCTTGTACCACAGGCCCAGACAACAGGCACTCGAGGTAACTGGGCAGCGTTTCTCTTTCTCCAGAAACTTCCAGCTCCTCCACCTCACCCGGGCCTCATAGCAGCCCTGGGAGGGAAATGTTCTGTTTTCCCCCTACAGCCTGCATTGTTCTTTTAAAATAAGTCTTTATTTTAATGGCAACCTAACATAAGCTCCTTTCAAATATTTAAAAAATACAGCTAATCCCGAATTCTGAGAAAAGGACCTTATATGGTCAGCCCTCCATATCTGCAGGTTCTGCTTCTGAGGATTCAACCAACTGCGGATCAAAATATTTTTTTTTAAATCCAGAAAGTTCCCAAAAGCAAAACTTGAATTTGTCATGTGCTGGCAACCACTTACATAGCATATGCATTGTGTTGGGTATTATTAAGCAATCTAGAGACGATTTAAAGTATATGGGAGGGACTTCCCTGCTGGCGCAGTGGTTAAGAATCCACCTGCCAATGCAGTGAACACGGGTTCAAGCCCTGGTCCAGGAAGATCCCATATGCTGCCGAGCAACTAAGCCCGTGAGCCACAACTACTGAGCCCACGTGCCACAACTAATGAAGCCCGTGCACCTAGAGACCGTGCTCCGCGACAAGAAAAGCCACTGCAATGAGAAGTGCACCACGAAGAGTAGCCCCTGCTCACCACAACTAGAGAACGCCCGCATACAGCAACGAAGACCCAACGCAGCCAAAAATCAATAAATAAAATAAATAAATTAAAAAAAAGTATATGGGAGGATGTGCATGGGTTATATGCAAATATTGCACCCTTTTATATGTGACTTGAGCCCCCCTGGATTTTGGTATCCACGAGGGGTCCTGGAACCAATCCCCTGTGGGATACCAAGGGACAACTATATATCTCCATCCTGTCTTTTCTATGAAGCCACACAGAGATGCATACAAACACACCCCCAAAAATCTTAAAAAAAACCCCAACTATATATATATATAGTTTTATATCTCTATATAAATATTGTACTATGGCATTTCCCCATATTTTTCAATGTTATTCTTAAATTTGATTTTAATGGTTGAGTGGGCCACGTTCACTGACTGAGGTCGTAATTTGGTGGCATTTAAGTTGTTTACAAGTTTTGACTACTTTAAATTATACTACAGAGGCATTATATTCTACCTTTCTTATCCTTCTATCCTGAGGACAACCGCCAGAAGTGAGACGATCAGGTCGAGAGCTCCAGCACCTTTAAGGCTCTGATTGGAAGGTCTGACTGACTCTGGGAAGGTGAAACCCAATCTTGTTCCCCAGGGAGGGATCACCTAAATGTCCAGAAAGGCTCAGACTGACCTGAGGATATACAGCAGGTACACAGGACCCTGGGGGAGTGGCAGCTGCAGCCAACTTGGGGTGGGATGGACGGGGAGCTCGGGTGGGGGAGCTGCATACCTGAGCAGGAAGGTAGAGGTGTCCATGACGATGTTGCTGGAGAGGGTGAAGGTCTCAGCCGTGACAAGGACACGTACAGGGAGGTAGAGGGGCCTGGAGGGGTGGGTCACATTTGGGTTGGGGCAGCCTCCTCACACAGGGGCCCCAGCCCCCAGCCCCCAGCCCCCTGAGCCTGGGTACCTGTAGTCCACGGCACAGGAGAACAGGTGTACATGTAGGATGGTAATGACCGTTGGAGGCAGGTAGCCCAGCACTGGGTCATCCAGGACATCTAAGAACTCCAACAGCTTTGGGGGCCAGAGTGAAAGAGACGGGGAGGAGGGGGTCTTTTTCTTAGACCCCCCCAACCCCAGCACAGCTCCCCAGTTGCCCATCAACTGTCTGTCACACCCTTGCCCAGGGGCTCCACCCAGAAGTCGGCTCCAGTCCAAGGTCAGCTCTGGCCCAGCCCATGCCCCCCACACTACCCTCCCTCACCTGGGAATGCCAGCTCTGTTCTGGCAGGGCCACGTAGTGGCGCAGGGTGGCTCTGTGCAGCCGCAGTGTCACCAGGAACTCCTGGGGGCAGGGCACAGTCAGCATGGTGGCAGCCCAGTCCTCCAGGCACCAGGGAGGCAGTGGCCCTGGCCAAACAGGTGGGCCAGAAGCAGGCGCAGCTGTACCTTGACGTTCCTGTGAGGGTCCAGGTGGATGCGCACTGCGGTGGACAGCATGTGGGGGCCCCGGCCCTGGCCTTTGCGGCCCACGCCTCCTTGCTCAGTCATCCCTTCCTCTGACGGGTAGATGGTTCGGGCCAGCTGGGCCGGAGGAGCAAAGGTGGGCAGCTCCAGGCGACTGGGCAGCAGGTAGTCATCCACAGCCGCTGAGGAGGCATCTGGTGAGCCACCTGCCAAGCTGGCTGATCACCCACTCCACCCGGGGCACACATCCCTCCTGAAAGACCACCCCTCCCCATGTACCCTAGAGACCCCACGGTGACTGGCCCCCAGCCCTCACACCTCGGTGGTACAGTGTCGCCTTTTCAGCTTCCAGGCAGAAGTAGCCAAGTCCCGGCTGGCCTCGGTACTGGCAGACGCTGAAGATGGTGCCTTGTTCCATGTCCAGCACCAGCTCCCCGTGCGTGGCCTCCAGCCGCTTCCCGCACTCGTCCTGCAGGCAGCATGTGGCTCAGCCTCACCAGCTACACTCAGCAGCCTCCACGCCCTCAGAGGTGAGGGCGCCTCTTGGAGCCCGGGCCTGACTAGCATCGGCTCCAGCCTCTACTCAGAGCGCTGGAGGTCCAGAGCAGCACCTTCTCTTTTGCCAGAGGGGAAGGGTCATCCCTGCCCTGTCTACCTCCAAGCATCAGATGGTGTCCATTCAGCCCCCTGGCATGGTACCGTACGTATAGAAGGTGCTAGTAAGTGGCTGACGGGGCGTGATGGGATGGGTGGGGGGGGCATGGGTGGGTCAGTGGGTGGTGGGTGGGTGCTACTGGCTAGACAGGCCGCACTCGGCCCCCGGTGGGGCCTCTGTCTCCCACATTCCCCACTTGGAGCTGCTCACACCGGCCTTGTTCTCCTGCCAGTGGGGGCTCTGGAGTCAGGGGCTCACCTCCCCTGGGCTGTGCTCACCTTGGTCTCACAGTGGGCCGTGATCCGACCCTTTAGCACCGTCACCAGTGTAGAGAAGGTACTCTGGGAGTGAGGGCTCTGGGACTCAGGGGCAAGGCGCTGGGGGGTGCCTGATGCCCCCACTGAGAAGTGGGTGTCCTCGTCGTCCGAGTCCGAGTCTGGGGGGAGAGCAAGGAGCCGAGTGGGAAGGAGACCTGGGAGGGCGGCCCCGGCCCCAGGGCCCCACCAGGGCACCCCTCCTACCCAGCTTGAAGGCAGACTTGCACATCTTGAAGCTGTCGTGCCAGGAGCCCGAGGCATCTGGGAAGCCGGTGGGCCGAGGGGCGGGGGCAGGGGCGGGGGCGGGGGTGGGAAGCAGGTCCGCGGGCTCCCACATGAGCAGGTCGTTGTTGATCCTGAGAGGGCAGTTGCACCACGGCGGTGAGGGAGGCCCGGCCCAGCCCCTTGCCACCCCCTGCCCCGCCCACGTCGCCACCTGTTGTAGAGGCTCTCGTAGACCTCCTTGCTGGGCAGGAAGACGTGGGCGCCGGGCAGGACCACTTCCAGGCTGCAGCGGGACAGCGCCAGGGCCCGGCTCTGAAAGGTCCTCATTTCCTCCGCGTCTCCAGGAATCACCATCTAGGTGTGGGAGCAGGGAAGCGGATGCGAGAGATGTCAGGGCCTGCTGCCGGCCTTAGAATCAGACCCAGGTCTGCTTCCTGAACTCCTATCGTTCATTCATTCATTCATTAATTCACATGAGCCCTTCTCTGCTGGGATGTATGACAGCCATCTTGTCTGAGGCGCTGACTGCATGCAAACCCTGCTCCAAGGGCCTCGTTTATGTTAACCCCTTTATCCTCACGACAGGCCCATGAGACAGGTCATTATACCCACTTTCCAGATCAGGAAACTCATCTGTAGGTAACTCTCCAAGAGGTTAGACAACTTCCCCAGATGACACAGCCACTGAGTGGCAGAGGCTGGATTTGAACCCAGGTTGTTTGGCCCAGAGGCCAGGCCCCTAACTACCTCTCACTCAACCCTCTCACTCAACCCTCATCACCTTCAGAGAAGAGGATCCTGAGGCCCAAATGTACCCTGCTGAGAAATGACTGATGGGACGAGGATGGTCTTCCCCACCGAGGGCCCATGTCCCCTAGGCGCTGCCCTCACTCTTGGGCCCCCTGAGACTCCCCACTGACCAGAGACAATGGAAGAAATGAAATTCTCACTGGTGCTGATACACATTTTCTGGTGCCCCATGTGGTCTTGTCCCCCTGATCCAGAGCCACCAAGTGGCTCCCGTGAGACCCAAAGGCCTTGGACCTCACCTCTTCCGTCTCGTACATGGTCCTCTTGGAGGAGAAGGGTGAGGGCTCAGGCTCCCGAAGCTCGCACAGATTCTCGGCCGACAACTCCAGCTCCTCCCCCTTCTCCGGGGTCACTTCCCACTGTGCGCTGAGCTGGGGGTTCAGGGTCACCACTACCCTGCCAGGGCACAGGCCTGTCACTGGCCTGCAGGGCCCCCCAGCCCCTAGTCCCAAGTGGCCTGCCACTGCCCTCAGTAGCAAAGCCCTCCTCTCCTGTCTGCTCCTCCCAGAGCCCCAACTTACTGGGGCAGGAAGTACTTGTGCCCAGGGCTCTTGGGATCCAGGGCTTTGGAGACCCGCAGGCAGGGGACAGGTGGCTTCTCTCCATCTTCGTAGGTGACTGGACGGGATGGGGAGGGACAGGGTGTTGTCACTGCCACCTTTCCCCATTTCTTCCTCAAGGCCAGGTGGGTCAGTGGGGGCCTGGAGCCCCCCCATGACAACTGTGTTTTCTTGTGTACAGACCTGTGCCCTCCCTCACGCCCATAGTCTGCAGCGGCCCAGGGATGAACAGCCCACTCTGCCCGCTGCCCAGAGGGGCCCAGGGATACGCAAGGCTGGTGCCTCACGAAGCAGATAAGGTCTGGACCAGGGTCTGCCCCAGCGTGACCCAGCCCCTTCTGTGGCCCCAAGCCCACCTCTCCTAGAGGCCTGAGCCCTCTGCCCAAGGGGTTGTCTCCTGGGGGGGCTCTTACCATGGAGGTCGGAGCAGGTGAGTTCCAGGCGGGTGGGGGCTGGGGGGCCAGGCCCACTGCTCAGCTCTGACCGGAACTGGGGCTCAGTCAGCTCCAGGCGCAGCTGCTCGGCCCGCACGGCCCCGCCCGCCCAGGGGTCCCGTTCAGGCCGCAGGTCAGCAATGGGGAAGCGCAGCTGCAGTGTGGCCCGGGGTGCCGAGAGCCGCACCACTGCATGCTGCTCAGCTGCTGGCGGGGGCTCTGTCTGTGGGAGGGGGGGAGTCAGAGCTGCTGCTAGCCCCCCCGCCCCCACCCAACTGTGGCCAAGAGCCAGAGGGCCCACGCCCAGCTCTCCACCCTGGCTGCGCATCTTACCAGTAGGCCAGCCGGCTGCTCGGGAGGGGGTGTGGTGGCCTGGTGCAGCAGGGCAGCGAGCCGGTCCAGGGCCCCCAGCTCCACATCTGCCTGGAAGTCGGCCAGGTCCAGGGCCAGTTCTGAGTGACAATGGCAGGCAGTTGGGCGCCGGGGCCGGCTCTGAGGGTGAGGGTGCTCAGGTCAGCGAGGGCTGTGGGGTGGGTGAGGGCAGGATGGGCAGGGCTCCCCTTGAGCAAAACCAGAAAGGACACAGAGCCCTCCCAAGCTGTGAGGAGAAGAGCTTGAGTGAGGAACCCAGGAGGGAGGGGATGGGGAGACCTTCACCGCCTGCTCGGGGCAGACGACCATGCTCGTTTAACAAAAACCACCCAATACTTACCACCCCCAGCCCTGGAGGCTGGCAGGGGTTTGTCAAGATGAGCCAGGAGAGGGGCTAAGAGAATGGCATGTATATGGCCCGGAAGTACTCAAGGGCTCCGGGATGGGATGGGGAGGCGTGCTCTGGTTTGAGCACAGGCAAGGGGGGGTGGAGGGTGGGGGCAGGGAGGCACCAGGGGAGGCTGGTGGGGGGCAATACACCATGGGAAGAAGCCAAGGGCCCCTGGGCCTGGAGTAGGGTGGGTCACCTTGGGCAGCCGGCGCAGGGTCTGCGTGTGATGCAGGTGAGCACAAGGCTGAGCCGAGGCCTGGGACCGCAGGCTGCTGGGGAAGCTCAGGACCTGGGACGGGACATGGAAGACGACAGGGTCAGGCCGAGCCCCCAAGCCCACCCTCACCTCTAGGCCCTGCCGTGCACACACTGGCTCTCAGCCCTCACCTCTGTGTACTCGGGCTCCGGGGTGCCCCTGGGCCACAGACACTCCAGCACCTCCAGGTGCCCGAAGCGCACTTCTGTGCTGGTCACCCGCCGGCCCCTGCTTGTCCTCAGCTCCCGGGAAAGCTGCACAGCGGCACCCGTTAGCCTATGGGGAAGAAGCCGGGCGTCAGAAGGTGGGCTTCGCGGGCTCAGGGAGTCCCCTCTAGTTCAGGCCCGCCTTGGGCTCATACCGGACATGGCTACAGGGACAGGCCCTCTGGAAGCGCGGTCGGAGATGGTTGAAGTCGTGGGAGCCGAAGGACCCGTCCTTGGTGGCATCGAACTCCGCAAAAAAGTGGGTGGTGAGGTCAGGTGGTCCGGAAGACGGGGCAGATGTCTGAAGCAAGGTCAGGGTCACACCCCCCAAGGTCATCTTCAGCAGCGAGTCGGGGCGCAGGGTGTTCGAGGGGGGTGCAGGGGCTGTCTTGCCTGAGAGGACAAAGGCTTCACCAGAGGCTCCCCAGAGCTCATGGGCATCCCAGGTAAAGTGACAGTCAGACACTGGGCTAGGGGCCAGGAGAAGCCCTGGCCTAGCTGGATCGTGACTCTGGCCAGGGGCTCGGCCAGGCATGGGTGACGTGAAGCCTTATTACGCTAGACACTGAGTCTAAGCTCAATTCAACCCGCTCAAGGAAGCTGGAAGAACCGGAGGTGACGAAGCACTCACTCAGTACCTGACACACGCGATCTCTCAATAAACATCAGCCCAAATGTGCAGCCTGGCAGGGTCAGATCTTATCCCTTTTTTATGGAAGGGGAAACTGAGTTTAGGTGCTTGGCCCAAGGTCTCTAACTCCGAAACCCAGGTTCTCTGTCCATCGCATCGCCACCTCCCCTGAGCGTGCCCACGGAACCAAGTCACCAACGGTGGACCTCCAGGCAGCGCTGGAGGCCTCCCACATACACGTAGCAAAGATGACACCGGCACCAAGCCTTCTTCCAGCTCTTCCTGCCCTTGGAGGACTCACCGGTTGGGGGGCCCTGAGCAGAGAGCCGGCGGGAGGCCATGTTGCTGTGCACAGAGGTGCCCAGGTCTACATCGGAGAGGGAGAGTTCAGACAGGGCTGAGGCCACACTGCTTGTGAGGCCTGTCATGGAGAAGAAGAGGTCTGTGGGACAGAGGAAGGGGGTCAGAGACAGCCGGGCTCAGCCCCCTGACTCCTGCGCCCACAGTAGACACCCCGCAAATTGCTGGCTCTGGCTCCACACCCACCAGTGCTCTCCAAGTTGACAAGGGGGTTCGAAAGGGGGTCTGAGCTGAGGGGCTCAGCTACAGTCCCCGCCTGCAGCTGCTGATTCAGATCCTGTTCAATCAGCCACAGATCTTCAGCACCTAGTGGGCGGCTCTTGTTCAGCTTGTCGACCAGGCCCTCGGGGTCTACGGGGGAGGACACTTCCTTGTGTCAGTCCAGTCTGGCAGGTGCCTTCCCAGCCATCCCACTCCCTGGACCACCCAGAGGCCTCACCTGCAAGGCTCAGTGCGCCAAACAGTTCCTGAAGCTGCTGGAGCTGCCGTGGGGTCAGGAGCAGGTGCAGGGAGCCCAGCTGCCCACACACCTCCAGCTGGGGGTGGAGGAAGCAACCATGGAGCCCACACCAGCCACTGCCGCCACCCACATGCCCTCACCCTGAGGAGGCAGGACGCCGGTTGCCAGGCTAAGCTCTGCCACCAACTAGCTGTGTGACCCTGGCTCCAACGTGAACACTCTGGGCCTCAGTTTCTCCACTTGCCTAGAAGGCAGTAATTTCCCCCACTCAACAACCCCGCTCCGTCCCAGGGAAGATCGGCGTTGCTGAGGAGGATTCTGAGATGGGGCATACTCCTTCTTCCCCAGGGGCCTGGAGACCCACCTTGGGGCCTGGGAAGGCCTCATTTTGCTTCAACTTCACTGTCAGCTCCAGACACCCTGAGCAGCTGCCAATCTGCAAGGGAGGCTCTGGGGGTCCTTCCTGGGAGACAAGAAGACATGGGAGGGGAGGGATTGAAAAGATGCAGCCAAAGATGGTCAGAAGGGATGGAGAGGGGCAGATGGGTCAAGGGCCAGAGAGGACAGGGATTAGAAGGAGAAAGAGACGGTGAGGACCAGAGTCGGCCCACCTGTGGGCGGAGCTCCTCGAAGTGCAGGCAGACCCCTGCCAGCTGCAGCAGCTTGTGGAGGAAGGCAGGGGGCTGGTGCACATCCACAGGCGGAGCCTGGCTTGGGTCTCGCACGGCCTCATCGCAGTACTCTAGTCTGGGGAGTGTAGGATCAGCTCCTGCCCAGGCCACCCTCTCCCCACACAGCATTCTGTTCTAGGAGTCTGGGGTCAGTGAAGTCTGGCCTGCGGAGCCGTCCCATCATAGCCAGGCCATCCTGGACCTCCGCGGCCATTGCTCCCCAGACCCTCAGCGTGTCACCTGATCCCGGGGGCCCAGCCACCCTGGGCCTCTACCACTTGGCCCCGGGATACCACTCCAGGCTCACAACACAGTTCGCTGCCCCCTGTCCCGGCCACAGCCCAGGCCCACCCAGACTTGCCCTGACACTTCCCAGGAGCCCAGGCTGGGGGTGCAGGCGGGGCCAGGGCCACTCAGCAGCCCCTCACTCCCCCTCTTCCTCACGCCGACCCCCCAGCTCAGCCTGCCCCTACCTTTGCACGTGGGCTTCCACTGCCACGCCACGCTCCCCACCACCGGGCGAGTGCTCCACCCTCACGACAGCATCCAAGAAGGTCACCTTGATCCTTCGCAGTACTGAGGGGTGGGGAGGGGTCTCAGGTCAGGCAGAGCAGCAAGGGCCAGAGAGAGTTTCCCTGTCAGGCGGCAGGGTACTGTCCGAGGCCCTTGCCCTGCGGGCCACGGAGGGGCGACAGTGGCTGGGCGGGGCCTGCTCACCAGTCTCAATGGTCTGGGCAAACATCTCCAGTCCTTCCAGGGGCTGTGGTGGCTCAGAGGGCTCGGGCAGCCCATCCCGCAGGCACTCCTGGGCCAGCTGCATGCTCGTGGTCATGCACGAGGCCCAGCTCTGTGAGTCGGCAGCCCCTGGCCCTGCAGGTAGGAAGAGGGTCTCAGGGCCGGCAGGCCCAGTCAGCCCCCGGGTGCCCAGGCCCACTCGCACCGCCTGCTCCCCCACCCCCACCCCCGCCCCAGCTTTGCTCTGCCCTCACCCGGGCCCTGGCGGGGCTGTAAGGTGAGCTGGAGGCCTGACACGTGCACGGTGCAGTGGTCGGTGAGCAGCGCGGCCCAGGGCACGGCCACCTCGATAGAGCCCACGAAGCCTTCCACCAGCTCCAATGGCGACTCCATGGACTCCAGCACCTCATTCACAGACTGGGAGCAGGCAGGAGACAAAGCCAGCTCAGGGAAGCCCCAAACCCAGCCGTCTCCCTGGCTGCTGCACTCCTTGCCTGGCTGTTCCACCTTGGAGAGCACCCTCGCTCCCCCTGTCCGTCCACATGCTACCTACAAAATCCTACCTTTGCTCAACTGATCCCTACTCTTGGCCCGCCCTATTACCGTACAGTCCAATGTGCCCAGTCTTTCAAACCAGAGGAGGGGAGAGCTGAAGGACAAAGAGGAGGGAGCCAGGCAGAGGGGATGGAAGGTAGGGTTTCAGGCATGGGCATAGCACATGCAAAGGCCTGGCAGAGAGAGCAGCAGCAGCCCACATTTATCTGGGCGAGCGTGGAGTTTAAGGGGAGTGTCCAGGAGAGGCAGGCAGGGGGCTGACCTGAGCTGGAGGGGGCCCCCCAACTCCAAACACTTGGGGTAGCTGTACTCTCTCTGAGGCACAAGGCTAGAGCCCCTGGTTACAAATAGGGGAGCAGCCCCCCCACCAGTCTGGGAGCTCCCTGAGGGCAGGAGCCCACCTGCCTTCTCTGTGTGACTCCAGGTGCTCTGTGGGGCGCCACCCAGAGAGGGCCTCAGTAAACACTTGTTGGATCCATGAATGAAATACACGGCAGAGCTAGAAGGCCCACAGACATCACGTGCAAATTCCTCACCTACAGATCCACAGATGGGGAAACTTGAGGCCTAAAGAGAAGGGACTAGCCTAGTCACCCAGTGTACTATGGGAACTGAGACTGAGACCCAGGCACTTGGCTTCTTTGGGGGTCTGCAAGGGAGGGGCTGCAGGCGTGGCAGCCTGGAGAAGGGCGGGTATATTGGGAAAGCACTTGCATTCCACCAGGGCCCAACTCCTCCCTGGAGGCCAGGCAGGAAAGCAGCCTAGCTAGGAGCCAATTCAAATCCCCAACCAGAGGGCAGGGCGGGTGGAAGTATAGAAAGGCAGCCTAGAGGTCTGGGCCAGCCTAAGAGGCTGAAGTCAGAGGTCAGAAAAGGTCTTCGGCACTGGGATTCACAGGCAAGAGGTGCCACCAAGTCTGGGCTCAGGGGTCTCCGCCTACCCCACGTTTGCTCAGGAAGACCTGGTCTACCCTAAAGCCCAGCTTTCCCTGCCCAGACTGTATTGAGGCCAGGCACCCTGTCTGCTCCCCAAGAAACCCGTGAAGCCCCTGTCCCCATACCCACCCCTGTTGCTCTGGACTGGAGGGTTGACCCAGTGCCAGCCCTGGTCTGGCGCCTCTAACTGGTAGCTCCTTTGCAACTTCCCAGGTCAGCTGAACCGTGAGACACAGCTCCTCACTGCCCCCAGCCGCAGGCCTCTGACCCAGAGCTTATTCCTCTCTGCTTCCCCAGCATCTCTTTCCTCTCTGCCTAAGGCCAGATTTCTCCACCTTTCCTCAAGGGCGTTCCTCTAGGTGGGGATGCTGATGCCCAAGCTCCTCCCCAAACACCCATTCAGTCCATCCCACTCTCCTAAAAGCAGGAAGTAGGCAGCGGTGGCAGTCACACAACGTGTTGATCAACAGGGGTGCTGACGCGATTGTTGACATCCATATCCGGAGATGAACGCCACCCACCAAGCCAGGGTCGTGGGGTCAGGAGGTCAGGGCACCTTTCCCACAGGTGCCCACAGCAGGGCCCTGGACCCCTGCCAGACTTCCCTAACCAGCTGTATGCCCCAACTCTGTCACTTCCCTGGCCTGGTCCCACCAGAGCTCCCTAGTTTCCGAGGTTCCTCCTCACCCTCTCCTTAGCCCCTTGGCACCACGCTCAACTCAGGCCCCCAATTTGATACACTAATTCTGGCATTCTCCAGACAAGTGACATCCTGCTCCCCAGCTTCAGTTTCTCCTCCTGTGAAGTAGAGGCAGGGGCCCCTTCTGTCCAGCTTCTGGCTCTGGAGGCGATCAGCTGACCCCTGGAAAGGGCCGGACGCCCAAGGCCTCTCCACTCCGGTGCCTGGTCCCCTAGTCCAACCCTTTCGCAGGGAGCCTCAGGATGCTGCGCCCCCCAGTCCGACCCTTCCAGGGCTCGGGCCTGGATCCTCACCCAGATCTCCAGGTGTATATCCCGCAGGACAACGCTGCCCTTGTACAGATCGAGGCTGAGCTGGTCCAGGCTGAGGTGCTCCTGGAAGAAGTGACCCAAGTAGTGGTGCAGCAAGTAGCGGCAGACCCGCTCTTTCACACAGTTCGACCACGGCCATAGCCATCGTGACATCTCGGAGACCGCCGGGCCCGGGCCGCCTCCACTCGCCGCCCGCCGGCGTTCCCCGTCCGGTTGCGCTGTTCACTAGAGCCCCCGGCTCACCCCGCCGCTTCTCTTAGCGCTAGGCCGCACCCCCGGACGCCTGACCACGCCCCCCACGCTCACTGCCATTGGTCACTGCAAAGGGCAAGGCCTACTGATTGGCCGCGGGGGCGGAGCCTTCAGGCGCGAAAAAGGGACTGGGCTCTCGGTAAGATATAGGGCTCCCAATATTAATTTACGCTTGCGTATAAATTCTGTGTGGGAAGACCTTTAACCTCTCTCCTACGGGCTACGGGAAGGCTGTTGCTTGAGGTGCCAGCCCCTCAAAGGAATGCGCATGTGCTGACTCGTCCGACTAGTACTTGAGGTAGTTGGCGAGGATTTAAAGGGACAGTGTCCCACTAAACTTCGTAAAAAGCTTTCCAGAGGCATAGTTAGTGTGAGCCCAGTACGCATCTCTAAAAACGATAAAGTGAAAACATTTGCATTTTACAAAACGCTTAACCTTCCGCTATCTCATTCAACCCTCACAGCAACCTCTAAGGTGGAGATTATTGTCACCATTTTACAGATAAGGAAACAGATTTGTAAAGGTTGCTGTGAGTCCACTGTGAAGGGGGTCTCACCTGGAATGCTTGACCGGAGATTAACTGATCTTCCCTTCTCTCTGTACTTGGTCAGGGCTCCAGCCACTCCCTGTAATAATAATAATAATAATGGTTTTTAATATCTCTAATCCTAGAATTCAATAAAGAATGGATTCTAACCCCCTTGAGCAGAGGTTTATTGTTTTGCACAGCCCTTGAGCTAAGAATGTGTTTGTTTTTAAAAAATATTTATTTATTTATTTATTTTGGCTGCCCCGGGTCTTGGTAGCGGCACATGGGATCTTCATTGCGGCATGCGGACTTCTTAGTTGCAGCACGTGGACTCTTTAGGTGTGGCATGCGAACTCTTAGTTGTGGCATGCATGCAGGATCTAGTTCCCCAACCAGGGATCGAACCCCGGCCTCCTGCATTGGGAGTGCGGAGTCTTATCCACTGGACCACCAGGGAAGCCCCCTAAGAATGGTTTTTACATATTCGAATAGTTGGGAAAAAATCAAAAGAATATGATTTCATGACGTGAAAATCATATGAAATTCACAGTGTGTCCACAAATAAAGTTTTAGTAGAAGACAGCCATGCTCATTTGATTAAGTACTCTATAGGGCTGCTTTCTTGCTATAGCAGAGTTGAGTACTTGAGACAGAGGCCTGCAAAGCCTAAAATATTTATTTTCTGGCCCTTTACAGGAGAAGTTTGCCCACTCCTGCTCTACAGGTTTAGCCACACAAGCTCCCTTACGTCATGATGACTTAGGAGATACCCACAGGTAATTATAATTCCATTTTAGCCTTACTAGGGAGAGGGACTCTACTGCAATCTAAAGCCAAAAGTTGGCCGGAAACAAGGGCAACCACCCTGGCCTGAGGGTCAGGGATCTGGATTCCAGTCCCAGCTCTGTGTGGCCTCAGGCAAGTCACTGCTCCTATTGGTGAGATTGTTTTATGCCCCTTAGCCTGGGGTTGGGTTAGTAGGCCAGACGGCTCATTACCTGGAAGGGGTCTGAGAGAATTGTGGGAAACACTAGGAAGGCCCCATTCTAGGAGACTGGCTAATAAGATGGATGCTCAGAAAATGCTTGTGGAATGAATCAAGAGGTCTGCCTGACCCCCATGACAGGCCAGGGGCAGAGCTGTGTTCATCGAGTGTTCATTAAATTAATAATAAAAGTAATAGACACCATGAATTGAGCCCATGTGATGTCCTGGACCCTGGGCTTGTCACTTTACATGCATGACTTCATCTGCTCTTCACCACACAGGCTCATGAGGGAGGCACTGTTGCAGCAGGAATAGAAATGAAGTTTTCCCTCTCCTGAGAACAAGGTAAATAAAGGGAACAGTGAACAGGCTAGAGAAGAAACATAACCTGGCCCGAAAGAGTGACTCAATCCTAGTTTTATTTTAACTGTTACTAAACTGTAATGTCTGTAGTTAGATTTGCCCTTCACAAAGCTAACCTGTCACCACTAATCCTGTGTAATTTACATTCTGCACCTGGTATTTGCTTTCCCTATAATCTCTAGTAGCAAATCACCCCTTGTAGCTGTTTGCATTTCAGAAAGGAGGTCCCAGACCAATTACCCAGAGACTAACAGACCCAATTACCAGCTTGCCTGACTGCAGCAGTGACTGTTTTGAAATAATGCAAGAAGAATGCAAGACATTCACCATTTTGATCCTTATCACTTACTTCAGACTGCGAACTCCCCTATAAGGATCCCTGTAATTCCCCAGGAAGGGGAGCACAGTTCTTGAGGTGCTAGCCTACTGTCTTCCCTTTGCCTGGCAAAGAAAATTAAAAAAGCCTCCCTATTTCTTACCTTCCAAATCTCTGTCTCCATATTTTTATTCGGCATTGGTGTACAGGGAGCCAAGATTTTGGCAACAGCACTATTAATACCCCCATTTTACGGAGAGGAAAACTGAGGTTGTGTGCCTAAGCGCCTGTGGAGCAAGTGAATGAACAAGCATCACTTCTCCTCCCAAAGGCAGTGGGAATAGAAGGGAGATTCTGGAGTCTAGGAAAAGTTGTCCTTATGTTCCATCTAAGAGGGAGCTACCATTCCCCTGCAGTGGGAATGGAGAGTACCACCTGCAAAAGGTGGGGACACCGGGCCATTCCCTATATCCAGACAGACCTCCAATCTGGGGTGGCTGCTTCCTAGGTTGGCTTTCTGCCACTGAGGCTGCACTCAAATCTTGTCTTTCATTGTAACTTTACTAGGAGCCACATCTGTCTCTCAGAAGTGGGTGCTTGTGAGTCCACTCCTAAGCCTGATTCTCTCTGTGGCCAGGACACAGTGCAGTGTCTGTGCCACAACAGAGAAGTAGATAGGACTCAGAGGGATAGAAAGTTCCTTCCTGCCACCTCCCCCTAGACAATACACAGTGAACTCCACAGAAATCCAACAAATACAGTAGCCCTGGGCACTGGACAACTGGATCTCAGAGAACTCAGGGGTCTGGAAAAGTATGGGGCCAGGGTTCCTCCCCACAGAAAGAAAAGGAGAGGGCCAGGCTTTGTGGGGCTTCTTGGGGGCCTCCCCACATCAGATAGGTGGGAACTTATAAGGCAAACCAGGTTCTCTAGGCCTCAGGGGCCCTAAGGGGAGGCTCTCCCTTCCCTAGGAATGGCCCACCCAGAAGAAGCCCCTCTGGGAATTTCCTCAGTGGGATCATGATAGGTGTAAAATTGATCACGGAAGGTAGCCTGGGGGCTGTGGCTTTTGACTTGGCCATGGTGGAGGGCCTGGATTTTGCATTTTGTCTAAATTGTGGTAAAATATACATGATAAATTTTACCATTTCTAAAAGTACAATTCAGTAGTGCTAAGTGTATTCACATTGCTGTGGAACTAATCTTCCGAACTTTTTCATTTGCAAAACTGAAATTCTATACTCATTAAACAACAACACCAAACTGGGTGAATTTTGTGGTATGTGAATGATACCCCAAGAAAGATGATTTAAAAAATAATTTTTAACTCCCCACCCCCCATGTGACATTGTATCTATTCTGAGACACAGTTCAAAGGCTAGTTCTTGCAGGAAGTCTTATGTGTGTCCTCCACACTTCAGTACCCCACTCCTCAAACTGAGCACCCCCTTTGTACAAAGCACCAACCCTCCATGGCCAACCTGGCCTGGAGACCCTCAGAGTTCAGGGCACTAGCCCCCAGAGGACCTGGGATAGGGGGCTGGCACTGGCGTGCTCCTGACTTAGGACATGGGAGGTGGGGGCCTGGACCGTGGTCCCAGCTTTGATGGTAGGCTATGTAACCCTGGGCAAAGCACTTCTCCTCTCTGGGCCTCGGGGTCCTCACCTGGTTGTAGAAGGCTTGGTGGGCCTGCCCTCCCCCAGCTTCTTCTGCAGGGACGTGGGAGAGGCTTCATCTCCTGAGCCTGGGAGATGGGCAAGGAGAAGATTATGGGTTTCCAGTTGACAGACGAGGTCACCAAGAGCCAAATAGACAAGACCTGCTGAGCAAGGGGTTTCATCCTGGATCTCAGCCTGGCTAAACTGTGGCCTTTGCTCTTTATTGCTCCAGTAGGTGAGTACCTCTTGGGTACCCAGGCTCCCTCTGCAGCAGGGAAGGTGGCTAGGTGGTTCCACTGGGGTACTGAGTGGTCAAAAAGGCCTAAGGCAGAGTGAGGAAGACTCTAAAAAGGGCCCCAGCCCACTCCCTGACTTCATCGCGAGGTTTCATTGCCCACTCCTGATGCTCACATGGACCAGTTGTTTATTTAGGCAAAACTGCTGGGTGGAAGCAGAAGAAAGAAGAACTACAATTCTGCAGCCTGTGGAAGGAAAACCGCATTCACAGAAAGACAGACAAAATGAAAAAGCAGAGGACTTTGTACCAGATGAAAGGACAAGATAAAACCCCAGAAAGACAACTAAATGAAGTGGAGATAGGCACCTTCCAGAACAATAATTCAGAATAATGATAGTGAAGATGATCCAGGACCTCAGAAAAAGAATGGAGGCAAAGATCGAGAAGATGCAAGAAATTTTTACCAAAAACCGAGAAGAATTAAAGAACAAACACCTAGAAGCATTAAAAAACAAACACCTAGAAGAATTAAAGAACAAACAAACAGAGATGAACAATACAATAACTGAAATGAAAACTACACTAGAAGGAATCAATAGCAGAATAACTGAGGCAGAAAAACGGATAAGAGACCTGGAAGAAAGAATGGTGGAATTCACTGCTGCGGAACAGAATAAAGAAAAAAGAATGAAAAGAAATGAAGACAGCTTAAGAGACCTCTGGGACAACATTAAACGCAACAACATTCACATCATAGGGGTCCCAGAAGGAGAAGAGAGAGAGAAAGGACCCGAGATTATAGTTGAAAACTTCCCTAACATGGGAAAGGAAATAGCCACCCAAGTCCAGGAAGCACAGAGAGTCCCAGGCAGGATAAACCCAAGGAGAAACACGCCAAGACACATAGTAATCAAATTGACAAAAATTAAAGACAAAGAAAAATTATTGAAAGCAACAAGGGGAAAATGACAAATAACATACAAGGGAACTCCCATAAAGTTAACAGCTGATTTCTCAGCAGAAACTCTACAAGCCAGAAGGGAGTGGCACAATATATTTAAAGTGATGAAAGGGAAGAACCTACAACCAAGATTACTCTACCCAGCAAGAAACTCATTCAGATTCAACAGAGAAATCAAAAGTTTTACAGACAAGCAAAAGCTAAGAGAATTCAGCACCACCAAACCATCTCTACAACAAAGTTCCTTTAGGAACTTTTCTAAGTGGGAAACACAAGAGAAGAAAAGGACCTACAAAAACAAACCCATAACAGTTAAGAAAATGGTAATAGGAACATACATATCGATAATTACCTTAAACGTGAATGGGTTAAATGCTCCAACCAAAAGACACAGGCTCGCTGAATGGATACAAAAACAAGACCCATCTATATGCTGTCTACAAGAGACCCACTTCAGACCTAGGGACACATACAGACTGAAAGTGAGGGGATGGAAAAAGATATTCCATGCAAATGGAAATCAAAAGAAAGCTGGAGTAGCAATACTCATATCAGATAAAATAGACTTTAAAATAAAGAATGTTACAAGAGACAAGGAAGGATACTACATAATGGTCAAGGGATCAATCCAAGAAAAAGATATAACAATTATAAATATATATGCACCCAACATAGGAGCACCTCAATACATAAGGCAACTGCTAACAGCTATAAAAGAGGAAACTGACAATAACACAATAATAGTGGGGGGCTTTAACACCTCACTTACACCAATGGAGAGATCATCCAGAGAGAAAATTAATAAGGAAACACAAGCTTTAAATGAAACAATAGACCAGATAGATTTAATTGATATTTATAGGACATTCCATCCAAAAACAGCAGATTACACTTTCTTCTCAAGTGCACATGGAACATTCTCCAGGATGGATCACATCCTGGGTCAGAAATCAAGCCTCAGTAAATTTAAGAAAAGTGAAACCATATCAAGCATCTTTTCCGACTACAACACTATGAGATGAGAAATAAATTACAAGGAAAAAACCGTAAAAAACACAAACACGTGGAGGCTAAACAATACATTACTAAATAACCAAGAGATCACTGAAGAAATCAAAGAGGAAATCAAAAAATACCTAGAGAAAAATGACAACGAAAACACAGCGATCCAAAACCTATGGGCTGCAGCAAAAGCAGTTCTAAGAGGAAAGTTTATAGCAATACAAGCCTACCTCAAGAAACAAGAAAAATCTCAAATAAACAATCTAACCTTACACCTAAAGGAACTAGAGAAAGAAGAACAAACGAAACCCAAAGTTAGTAGAAGGAAAGAAATCATAAGATCAGAGCAGAAATAAATGAAATAGAAACAAAGAAAACAGTAGCAAAGATCAATAAAACTAAATGCTGGTTCTTTGAGAAGATAAACAAAATTGATAAACCTTTAGCCAGACTCATCAAGAAATAGAGGGAGAGGACTCAAATCAATAAAATTATAAATGAAAAAGGAGAAGTTAAAACGGACACCGCAGAAATACAAAGCATCATAAGAGACTCCTACAAGCAACTCTATGCCAGTAAAATGGACAACCTGGAAGAAATGGACAAATTCTTAGAAAGGTATAATCTTCCAAGACTGAACCAGGAAGAAATAGAAAATATGAACAGACTAATCACAAGTAACGAAATTGAAACTGTGACTAAAAATCTTCCAACAAACAAAAGTCCAGGACCAGATGGCTCCACAGGTGAATTCTATCAAACATTTAGAGAAGAGCTAACACCCATCCTTCTCAAACTCTTCCAAAAATTTGCAGAGGAAGGAACACTCCCAAACTCATTCTATGAGGCCACCATCACCCTGATACCAAAACCAGACAAAGATACTAGAAAAAATGAAAATTACAGACCAGTATCACTGATGAATACAGATGCAAAAAACCTCAACAAAATACTTGCAGACGGAATCCGACAACACATTAAAAGGATCGTACACCATGATCAAGTGGGATTTATCCCAGGGATGCAAGGATTCTTCAATATACACAAATCGATCAATGTGATACACCATATTAACAAATTGAGGAATAAAAACCATATGATCATCTCAATAGATGCAGTAAAAGCTTTTGACAAAATTCAACACCCATTTATGATTAAAAAAACTCTCCAGAAAGTGGCCATAGAGGGAATCTACCTCAACATAATAAAGGCCCTATACAACAAACCCACAGCAAACATCATTCTCAATGGTGAAAAACTGAAAGCATTTCCTCTAAGATCAGGAACAAGACAAGGATGTCTACTCTCACCACTATTATTCAACATAGTTTTGGAAGTCCTAGCCATGGCAGTCAGAGAAGAAAAAGAAATGAAAGGAATACAAATTGGAAAAGAAGGAATAAAACTGTCACTGTTTGCAGATAACAAGATACTATACATAGAGAATCCTAAAGATGCCACCAGAAAACTACTAGAGCTAATCAATGAATTTGGTAAAGTTGCAGGATACAAAATTAATGGACAGAAATCTTTTGCATTGGTATACACTAACAACGAAAGATCAGAGGGCTTCCCTGGTGGCGCAGTGGTTGAGAGTCCGCCTGCTGATGCAGGGGACACAGATTCGTGCCCCGGTCCAGGAAGATCCCACGTGCCGCGGAGAGGCTAGGCCCGTGAGCCATGGCCGCTGAGTGTGCATCCGGAGCCTGTGCTCTGCAACGGGAGAGGCCACAGCAGTGAGAGGCCCGCATAATGCAAAAAAAAAAAAAAAAAAAGAAAGATCAGAAAGAGAAATTAAGGAAACAATCCCATTCACCTTTGCAACAAAAAGAATAAAATACCTAGGAATAAACGTACCTAAGAAGGTAAAAGACCTGTATGCAGAAAACTATAAGACACTGATGAAAGAAATCAAAGATGACAGAAACAGATGGAGAGATATACCATGTTCTTGGACTGGAAGAATCAGTATTGTGAAAATGACTATACTACCCAAAGCAATCTACAGCTTCAGTGCAATCCCTATCAAATTACCAGTGGCATTTTTTACAGAACTAGAACAAAAAAATCTTAAAATTTGTATGGAAACACAAAAGACCCCGAATAGCCAAAGCAGTCTTGAAGGAAGAAAATGGAGCTGGAGGAATCAGACTCCCTGACTTCAGACTATACTACAAAGCTACAGTAATCAAGACAATATGGTACTGGCACAAAAACAGAAACATAGATCAATGGAACAGGATAGAAAGCCCAGAGATAAACCCACGCACCTATGGTCAACTAATCTATGACAAAGGAGGCAAGGATATACAATGGAGAAAAGACAGTCTCTTCAATAAGTGGTGCTGGGAAAACTGGACTGCTACATGTAAAAGAATGAAATTAGAACACTCCCTAACACCATACACCAAAATAAACTCAAAATGGATTAGAGACCTAAATGTAAGACCAGACACTATAAAACTCTTAGAGGAAAACATAGGAAGAACACTCTTTGACATAAATCATAGCAAGATCTTTTTTGATCCACCTCCTAGAGTAATGGAAATAAAAACAAAAATAAACAAATGGGACCTAATGAAACTTAAATCTTTTGAAAGCAAAGGAACTACAAACAAGACGAAAAGACAACCCTTAGAATGGGAGAAAATATTTGCAAATGAATCAACCGACAAAGGATTAATCTCCAAAATATATAAACCATTTATGCAGCTCAATATTAAAAAAAAAACCAATCCAAAAATGGTCAGAAGACCTAAATAGACATTTCTCCAAAGAAGACTTTCAGATGTTCAAGAAGCACATGAAAAGCTGCTCAACATCACTAATTATTAGAGAAATGCAAATCAAAACTACAATGGGGGGCCTCCCTGGTGGCGCAGTGGTTGAGAGTCCGCCTGCCGATGCAGGGGATACGGGTTCGTGCCCCGGTCTGGGAGGATCCCATGTGCCGCGGAGCGGCTGGGCCCGTGAGCCATGGCCGCTGGGCCTGCGCGTCCGGAGCCTGTGCTCCGCAGCGGGAGAAGCCACAACAGTGAGAGGCCCGCATACCGCAAAAAGAAAAAAAAAAAAAAAAAAAACTACAATGGGGTATCATCTCACACTGGTTAGAATGGGCATCATCAGAAAATCTACAAACAACAAATGCTGGAGAGGGTGTGGAGAAAAGGGAACCCTCTTGCACTGTTGGTGGGAATGGAAATTCATACAGCCACTATGGAGAACAGTATGGAGGTTCCTTAAGAAACTAAACATAGAATTACCATATGACCCAGCAATCCCAGTACTGGGCATATACCCAGAGAAAACCATAATTCAAAAAGACACATGCACCCCAATGTTCATTGCAGCACTATTTACAATAGCCAGGTCATGGAAGCAACCTAAATGCCCGTGGACAGACGAATGGATAAAGAAGATGTGGTACATATATACAACGGAATATTACTCAGCCATAAAAAGGAACAAAATTGGGTCATTTGTAGAGACATGGATGGATCCAGAGACTGTCATACAGAGTGTAGTAAGTCAGAAAGAGAAAAACAAATATTGTATATTAACGCATATATGTGGAACCTAGAAAAATGGTACAGAGGAATTGGTTTGCAGGGCAGAAATAGAGACACAGATGTAGAGAACAAATATATGGACACCAAGGGGGGAAAGCGGCGGGTGGGGTGTGTGTGGGGTGGGATGAACTGGGAGATTGGGATTCACATGTATACACTAATATGTATAAAATAGATAACTAATAATAACCTGCCGTATAAAAAATAAATAAAATAAAATTCAAGAAACAAAACAAAACAAAATTGCTGGGTGGAGATTTCACAGTGTAGTGTAGGGGATGGAGTCCAGGGGAATGAAAGGTGTTGGGGTCCAGAGTGCTAGGAAGGGGGTCCCGGACTACAAGCCGGAAAATTTTGGCAGGAATGCCAAACTCCTGGAAGTCCACCTGTGCCTTGGATACCCTGCAGCAGGATTTTGAACAGGAGACCCCAGTAGCACATCTTGGGTCCCAGAGGGCCTGGGAGTTCCATCCAGGGAGGCTAGCTTGCCTGGGGTGGGGTGGCAGCACCAAGGAGCACCCCCTGCTCTGATGCTTTGCCACTCCTAGGCTGGCCCTTTAAACCCAGATCATGATGTCACCTTAGACAGCAAGGGACGGGAGGGGGACTGCAGGCCTGAGGAAGGACTGCATTTCCCAGCAGCCTTGGGTGCACCACACCCCTCCCAGCAGGCACTGGCTCACTGCAGCCTATTAACCAGTCCAGTGCCAGTTTCTACTGGGGTTTTGAAGCGTCCAGCCATTCTGTAGTGAGGGTGGGGTTCCCTTGGGGGTGGAATGCCTGGGGCACAGATGGAGCAGGCCAAACCTTTGGGCCTGACATAGGATTGGGCCTCTTTCCTGCCGGAGTCCTGGCATCGCCCCCAGCTTCCTGGTGCAGACTCCTGAGTCTTCCTCTCTCCCTATGCAGTCTCCCTTGCAGAAAGCAGGAACCCAGCGCCAGTTGGACCCCTTCCCGCTCAGCTTCAGTCTTGTCCCTGGGTGCCCGCAGGAATTACCCCTTTGGTCAGGCAGCCGCTTTTATCGGTGAGGGGACTACATCTCCCAGCTGCCCCGGGCGGGAACTTCCTGACGCAGCACCCCACCCACCCACCCCCGCCCCCGGCCCCCAAACCCGCGGGGATGTGCGGGCCGACTGGGGGAGGTGACTTGATGTCATCGTGAGCAGCTGGGCGGCGGGTGCCGGTGCGCACAGAGCCGGGTCTCCTGTGGTGCTGCGCGGGTCGGGTGCCACGACTTGAGGAGAGGTCTGCGCGCTGCCCCGGCCAGCCCAGAGCCCGTCGGGCGCCCGCACCCCGACCCGGGGCTGAGTTGGGTGCACGCTCCGGCCCCCCCGGAGCCAGAGAGAGAACCCAGGAGCGCCGCCGCCCAGCGCCAGCGCCCTGAACCGGACCGCGGCTCGGGAGCCCTGAACAGCTGCTCCCCTCCCCACCGGCAGCCCCTGGAGGGTCGGCGACCAAAGTCTGGGCATCTGAGAAGTGAGTGGCCCCCCCTCGAGAGGCAGATGAGATCTGGGGGCGAGGAAGGAGAAACTGAGGGGGGGAGGCTGCGGGTCGTGGGGGAGTCAGGGGGATGGGACCCTCATTCTTGGGGAAGTCCCTGGTGACCGGATTAGTGGAGCAGAAACGGGGGCCCCATTCTGTTAGGGGCCAGGGATGAGGAACGAGGTCCCCGTTCCAGGTAGGGTCTGGCTGGCGGGAGAGGCCCTATTTCGAGATGGGTTGTTTTGGAGTCTGGGGCCTTTCAGTCCGGGAGAAGGGAGGGCCCTGTCTCCTGTGGGAGAGGGCTGCACCTCTCTTTAGGGTCTGGGCCAGGGTAGGAGGGAAAGAAGACTTGGGCGCTCCGCCGCAGCCCCACACGCTGTCCTGAAAGAACTGACAGGCTCTCTCTGTCTCTTTCTTGCTGACCTCTCTGCCCTGACTTCTGTTTTAAAAGAGCCAGGGTGGGAACCCTAACTGGACTCTTCCGACCCTCAGGAAGGACCTGAGACCTGAGCCATCCTCCTCTCTACCGTGCTTGCCCCCCAGGACTGGGCAGTTGCCAGAGGCCCTGGGGGGGGGGCCAGGACTGTGCTTGTGCTCCTCCCCACCGCACAGGATGGGCCCAAGTTAGTCAGCCCAGCCTCACGCAGCGTCCTGCAGGCCCAGAGGGAAGCTCAGGGGCTCTGAAGGCTTGGCCCACCGCCTGACCGCCATGGAGACGAAGCTGCCCCCCGCGAGCACCCCTGGCAGCCCCTCGTCCCCAGGGCTGTCCCCGGTGCCCCCACCCGACAAGGTGGACGGCTTCTCCCGCCGTTCCCTCCGCAGGGCCCGGCCCCGGCGGTCCCACAGCTCCTCTCAATTCCGCTATCAGAGCAACCAGCAGGAACTCATCCCACTACCCCTGCTCAAAGGTGAGCCCGGCTCTTGGCCCCGGGGCTACCTGAGTCCTGGAGTGGGCAGGTGAGGTTTGGGGGTGGGGGGGTGGGAAGCAGCTGGCAGCTGCGATCAGAGGGAGTCTGGACGGCCCCTTCCAGGCCAGGGAGTCCACGACCTGACCGCCACCCCCCAGCCCTCTACCCTCTCTGCTGACGCATGGCCTGACTGGCCTGTCATCCTTGGAGGTGGGGCATCTGGAGGTGGCGCCACCCTGGGGGGCAGACCAGGGCCAAGGGTGGGGCCTACCGCTTGGGTTCCAGGAGGCCACTAGCAGCCCAGCAGCCCTGCAGTCACCGTGAAGTCCCCCCAACTCTGGGCTACAGGCCCCAGCTGGCTGAGGCAGAGGGCACCCGAGAGGTCCTCGGTGCTGGCTCTTCTCCCCACTTCTGGCTCTTAGAACAGAGTGCCGCCTGTGAGAGGGAGGCAGTGGCTGTTTGGGCACCTGTGGAAAGCCCAGGCAGCCAGGGTCTGTTACCATGCTTTACAATCAGGCTATCGTGTTCTCCGAGCCTAGGTTGGGATGAAGAGGTGAGGCTCCTTTACTTCACAAGAATGGAGGGTGGGACAGGAGTTGTTTGCTTTCTGCAAGGAGCGGGAGATGGCACACAAGCATGGGGTCTGGGGGGCAGAGGAGCCTGCCTGAGGGATTAGGAGGGCCCACCCCTGCCCAGCGCTGTGGCAGCTGGGGCCCAGGCTCAGCCCCCTCCTTCCTCCCCAGATGTGCCAGCCTCTGAGCTGCATGAGCTGCTGAGCCGGAAGCTGGCCCAGTGTGGGGTGATGTTTGACTTCTTGGACTGTGTGGCTGACCTGAAGGGGAAGGAGGTGAAGCGGGCGGCGCTCAATGAGCTGGTGGAGTGTGTGGGGAGCACTCGGGGGGTCCTCATTGAGCCTGTCTACCCAGACATCATCCGCATGGTGAGCACCTGGCACCTGGCCTCTGGGGGAGGGCTTGGTGCCCATGGGAACCCTAAGCCTGCCTGCGGAGCCCCCGTGTGGAGAATAAACCCACAGTCTTTGGCTTGGCCTCAAGGCCCACATCTTGCTCCCCCGCAACCCCTGTCCCAGCCCCACTGCTGCCCAGTACCCAGCTAGTGTAGGTTACTCAGCGCCTCCTGGGTTTGTCTCACTCTGCGCTTTTGCTTATGCTCTCCTGAGGCCTGGTGTGCACTCCCACCACGTTCCTTATCGCCATGGCCTGGCTCAGGTGCTGCCTCTTGCATGAAGCCTCTCTCAATGCCCAAGCTAGAAATCTCCCTTTTGCTGCTTAGAATGTCCTTAGACCTTACCACTTTCCATCTCGTCCTCCCTGCTGGACTGCACCTGATAGCGGGCAGGGATGTATCTCATCCACCCCTGGGTCCCCAACCCTGGGCCCAGGTCTATCCATGAACTAGATGTTCAGGTAATGATTGCCAAGGAGTGAATTGGTTGCTTGGGTAGGTTCTGAGGCCCATTAAACTTTGGATGAGGGATGTCCTGGTTTCCGCCTTCAAGGGTTCTTCCATAAAGAACCCTGTGTCCCCTCAGATCTCAGTGAATATCTTCCGGACGCTGCCGCCCAGTGAGAACCCTGAATTTGACCCTGAAGAGGATGAGCCCAACCTTGAGCCTTCATGGCCACATCTTCAGGTATGAGGGCTGGGGAAGACAGGGATCTGAGTTTCAGAAGAGATCGGAGGAGAGGGTAGAGGGTCTCCTTAGGCCCTGGACTGTTGGATGAGGGCCACAGGGTGGGATGAGGGGGGAGGCTGCTCCTGAGCTCACCTTTCCGTCTGTTCCCCCCCTCCAGCTGGTATACGAGTTTTTCCTGCGTTTCTTGGAGAGCCCAGACTTCCAGCCCTCCGTGGCCAAGAGATATGTGGATCAAAAGTTTGTCCTGATGGTGAAGTGGGGAGCCCAGGCCGGGTGGTGTCATGGGGCAGGGGCAGGCTCTCTGAGTGGCGTGGGGATAGGATGGAAGCAACCTGGCTTGGCCTCTTTCCTAACTCCTGATCCTGTGTCCCACAGCTCCTGGAGCTATTTGATAGCGAGGACCCTCGGGAGCGTGAGTACCTCAAGACCATCTTGCACAGGGTCTATGGAAAGTTCCTGGGGCTCCGGGCCTACATCCGCAAACAGTGCAGCCATATCTTCCTCCGGTGGGTGCCTGCGGCCTGCCCCGCTGGGACCTGGGGAGGGAGGGAGAGAGCTATGGGGAGAAGACAGAGGCAAAAGCTTCTGGGCTGGGGGGCCCAGTTTTTTCTTGGCAACATATTATATAATTTTTGCTTGTACGAATCCTGTGAGGTCAGTAGAGAAAGGGTATTTATTTCCATTTTACAGATGAGGAAATTGAGGCTGAGAGATGAAGTGGTTTGCAGGGACTAGGTCAGTTCAGGGGGCCTAGGATCTAATGTCACACCAGGCCTTAAGGACCCAAAGAATGAGATTCTTTCTGCAAATATGTATTGAGCGCCAATGCCCACTGGGCATCAGGGACCCACACTGCCTTGTAGTTGAGACTGGCTCTTGAGCTAGATGGCCTGTGTTTGAGTTTGGTTCAAATATTTGGGTGAACTTGGGCAAATTATTTAAGCTCTCTCCTAGTTTCCTCGTCTCTAGAATGGGAATGATAACTGTACTACACAGAGATAATCATGAAGATGAAATGAGGCAGTGCTTTCAAAGCACTCAGTATAGCTCCTGGACCAAGGCCGGAACTCTGAAGCATTAGCTTTTATTGTTATTAGCTACAAAATAGGTGAGGCATGATCCCTCTCCTCCAGGAACTCAGTGTATTAGATCCCTTGCTTATTAACTTTGGAGCAAGTTTCATTGAACTGCTGAGCCTTGATTTCTTCATCTATATAATGGATCTAATAAGGTCTACCTCCTGGGATAATTTTGAGAAGTACATAGCACAGAATAGACACTGTAAGTGTTTGTCATTCTTTTGGTTGATTGGCATGAAGAGTGAAGGACTCGGGCTAGGTGCCTGTGGACTGGATGGGGGCCAGGTCATGAGGGTTAGGGTCTCGGGGAGGAAGAGACGAGTTGGAATGCTTCATAGAAGAGAGGTTTGAATAACAGAGGGGAAAGGGTGGGTGGGATGAATTGGGAGATTGGGATTGACATATGTACACTATTGATACTATGTATAAAGTGGATAGCTAATGAGAACCTACTGTATAGCACAGGGAACTCTACTCAGTGCTCTGTGGTAACCTAAATGGGACGGAAATCCAAAAAAGAGGGGATATTTGTATACGTATAGCTGATTCACTTTGCTGTACAGTAGAGACTAACACAACATTGTAAAGCAACTATACTCCAATAAAAATTAAAAAAAAAAAAAAAAGGAGAAGAAGAAGAAAGGTTTGAGCTGGGACCCAAAGTGGCACTGGTGGCTGGGCTGAGAAGGGTAATAAAGAGGTGGGTGTGGATCTCAGTGGGGCCTGGTTTGGGGTTTTGGGAGGAGAGCACAGCCTCTGGGTGGGGAGAGAGTTGGATTGATGTGCAGGCTGGGGGTGGGCAGGCAGGATGACAGAGAGGAGGGCTGGGCCTGCTCCAACTGCCTTGAGCCCTTCTGCATCCTTCTCTTCCTCTCAAAGGTTCATCTATGAACTGGAGCACTTCAATGGCGTGGCTGAGCTGCTGGAGATCTTAGGAAGGTGACTCTCTCTGGGCATCAGCTGGAGCATCAGGATTCTGGGAGGAGGGACTGAGGCCGTCATCCCAACCCTCCTCATCTCTTCTGCCCCCTCCTCAGCATCATCAACGGCTTTGCGCTGCCCCTGAAGACCGAGCACAAGCAGTTTCTTGTTCGAGTCCTGATTCCCCTGCACTCTGTCAAGTCGCTGTCTGTCTTTCACGCCCAGGTAAGGCCCAGGCCTGGTCCTGCCACGGCAGAGAGGTCCTGGCAGCCACCCGGGCCTGCAGAGCCAGCCTGACACTCTGATTTCAGCCACACTAAAGCGTGAACTCACGGGATCCTCTCTCACCTTTTTCTTGACTAATTCTGTTCGTCTACCTGAGAGAATCCCCGTGACCGTTTAAGGCCGATCTCAGACATTGGCCTCTGAAGACTTCCCAGCCCCCTCCCGCTCGACCTGCCTGGGCAGGATTGAGCTCTCCTCCTTCTGTATTCCCATAGATCATGATACAGATTCCGGCTAAGGAAACTTTTGTAAGATTTGTAAGGACTACTTTGCTGAATGTTTCCCCCGTGAGGTCATTATTGTGTCCCCGCACACCAAGCATGGTGCCTGGTGTATCCTAGGTGGTCAGTAAATGATTGGTGACTAAGAGGATAGACATAGGAAATGAGCCAATGTCTAGCGTCCTGTCCTGGTCCCCTCCTGACCCCTGTCCTCTTTCTCTCTGCCTCCTCCTCCCCCGTCACGCCCCTCTGCAGCTGGCATACTGTGTGGTACAGTTCCTGGAGAAGGATGCTACTTTGACAGAGCATGTGAGTACCTCTGGGGGGAAGGGCAAGCCCCCACCCCTGCAGGTCTGACTCTTTTCTGCCTCAACCCCTACAGGTGATCCGGGGGCTGCTCAAATACTGGCCAAAAACCTGTACCCAGAAGGAGGTATGAAGGGCTTTTTTTTTTTTTTTGCGGTACGCGGGCCTCTCACTGTTGCGGCCTCTCCCGTTGCGGAGCATAGGCTCCGGACACACAGGCTCAGCGGCCATGGCTCACGGGCCCAGCCGCTCTGCAGCATGTGGGATCCTCCCGGACCGGGGCACGAACCCGTGTCCACTGCATCGGCAGGCGGACTCTCAACCACTGCGCCACCAGGGAAGCCCTGAAGAAGGGCTTTGATATCCACCACGGGGAGGTTGGGAGGGCTCAGCTTCCAGAGGACAGTCAGGTGTGTGTCAGGGAGATGGGAACTGCTGCTCCCTGTGTCCCTGCCCCCACCCCAGGTGATGTTTCTGGGGGAGATGGAAGAGATTCTGGATGTCATTGAGCCCTCCCAGTTCGTGAAGATCCAGGAGCCCCTCTTCAAGCAGGTGGCTCGCTGTGTGTCCAGCCCCCATTTCCAGGTATGGGGCCGGAATGGGTGGGGGTGAGAGCCAGGGTATGGACTGGTAAGGTTGGCAAGTTGACCTAACACAGCTTCCTCTGCCGTCAGTTTCTCCTCTGGACCTTCCTGGGTCTAATAATGGGGAGATGCTGGACTTAGGGTCAGGAGACCTAGGGTCAAGCCTCAGATCCACCTCCCACTGGCTGAGGAGCCTTGAGCCAATCACTTCACCACTCTGAGTCAGATTAGGCTTCCTTATCTGTGGAATGGGCCAACAGGTGGTGATGAGAGCCGAAGAGATGGTAGCATAAACACATTTCATAAACTGAAATGGATGTTTAGCAAACGTCCATGAATGAGATGGATGGTTGTCATCACTTTTCTGCTTTCTTAGTGACCTTAGATTTCATTAGCCCCACTTCAGAGCCCAGCAAGGCTTCTCCACACCATCCAGGCTGGCTGTAACCGGTGTTCTCCTACACGTGTGTGCAGACTTTCTCTCATTTTTATGAGCCATACCTGGTGGTTGTCAATTTTTCCTCACAGTGACTCTGGCACTTCAGTTTACTGAATACCTCATTTGATTCTTACAACAGCCATATGGAGGTAGCTATTATTAGCCCCACTTTACAGATTTGAAAACAGAGGCTGAGGGGTTAAATACCCTGTCCAAAGTCATGTGGCCAGTGTGTAGTGGAGCCAGGATTCACCTCTGAGCGTTGGACTCCTAATCCAGTGTTCTTTTCACCTCACCATGTTGCTTCCTTCCGTGGGTCAGATGAGCCCTAAAGACGGGGTGTGTGGAGGGCAGGGCGCCCTGGGTTTTGGGTTGGGGATGGATACCAGGCCTTGCATGTGCAGGGAAGCCACTGCCAGGCGCCTACTCTGCCATCTCGCTGCCCCAGGTTGCAGAGCGGGCTCTGTATTTCTGGAACAATGAGTATATCCTGAGCCTCATTGAGGACAACTGCCATACTGTGCTGCCTGCTGTGTTTGGGACCCTCTACCAAGTCTCCAAGGAGCACTGGAATCAGTGAGTGCCTGGGCCTTGACCTAACCCACAGAACCTGGGGCAGGGCCAGCCAGTCCAGAACTGGGGTTACTGCTAGTTTACTGCTAGCTGGAGAGGATCAGGGAAGGCATCCGAAGATGGCAGAGGGGTGGTGAAAGGGGCAGGCAGAGGGCAGTGCTTGTGGTGTTCAGGGCTGCATGCTGTATTTGGGACACAGGGACAGGCAGAATGCCAGAAAGGGAGGTGGGACCCAACTGAAACTGCTCTCATCTCTCACCCCCTCCCTTGACCCTGCCAAGAACCATTGTGTCTCTGATCTACAACGTGCTCAAGACCTTCATGGAGATGAATGGGAAGCTATTTGATGAGCTCACAGCCTCCTACAAGCTGGAAAAGCAGCAGTGAGTGCTGGGAGGCTGGACATGGAGGGAGAGGGGAGAAAAGCAGAAAAGAACAAGTTCCTAATGGTTGGAGGGAACCGAAGAGGACAACCCACATCCCATCTGATCAGATGTTTAAAGTCTCTCCCTTTTTTTTTGCCAAGTGCTGGGGCATCCAAGCCCAGTTATCCCCTGCATCCTCCAATTATCCTCCCAAGTACTTCTTCCAGGTATGGAGCATCCTATACTTCAGCTGGGGCCTCTCAGGGCCAGGCTGATCCATTTACTCCATGACCACAGGCTGGGACCAGTCTCTCCTTAGTGCCTTCTCCCCTAAGTGGAGTCTCTTTGCAGGTGGGGTGGTGGTGAGGGAGGCTGAATTGCAGGTGGGGCCCCAGGTAAGGGAACTGCCTCACCCTCTCTCCCCAGGGAACAGCAGAAGGCCCAGGAACGTCAGGAGCTGTGGCAAGGCCTGGAGGAGCTACGGCTACGCCGGTTACAGGGGACCCAGGGGGCCAAAGAGGCCCCGCTCCAGCGGCTTACACCCCAGGTGGCCACCGGTGGAGGTCAGAGCTAAAGATCCTCAGAAGGGGAGGAGCTAAACCCAGAGCTGTCAGTCCCTCCATCTCCCTCCTGCCCAGGGGTCCAGAGAGATACACACCTACTCCTGGCCTTGCCAGAGGGGGCTCGGAGGGCTTCCTGCCTGGCCCGGCGTGGGCAGTTTCCACTGGGGGGAGAGGAGGAGAGATGGGGGTCCTGGCAACAGAACTCTCAGGCCCTCCTGGCAGGACTTGACCAGGGCAAGCTTGACCAGGAAGCTGCCATCGGGGATCTGCCTCTGCCCCACAAAGCTGGGCTACAGACTGCAGGCAGGTTCCCACCCCCTGCTCCCAGCCTAGGGCAAGGGGACTCGGCCCCTCACCTGCCCCACCTTGTGCCAGCGGGAGGTCCTTCCTCACCCCACCATGGGATCCATGGTCTATTTATTCTCCCCCAGCTCACCTGCAACACAGACACTATCCTGGGCCTGGGGCACCCTCCTTCCTTCCCTCCCCTCCCTTGCCCTGTACATCCTTGTCCCCTTTTTATTTATTGGGCAGGGGGAGGGGTGAGGGCACAGGCAGAGGATTCCGTGTGTCCTGGGGCAAGGCGGGGGGGGTGGTGGTCACAGTAACCATGGTCTGTTCCCCTTTCCCTGGCTGGGGGTAGATTTAATAAAGAGAGAAACTCATGATCTGCTTGCTTTATTTAGGACAAAGAGGGAGATGAAATGATGAAGGACTGGTTAGGAAGCCAGGCAGAGGCGGGGAAGAGGCAGAAACACCCCTCTTCTCACAGGGTTGGAGCGGTTGTCCTTGCTGAGGTTCAGGATATGTAGGATATACTCCAACATTAGACCCTCTGACCAAGGGGAGGGTGGCGGGAGGAGGATGGGCTAGTAGCGCGAGAGGCGACACATGTCACACTGGCAGGCCCTGGCCGTGAAGATCTCCAGCTCCTCCCTCCGGTCCCCCCCACAACGCAGCTGCACCTTCACCTGTGGGAGAGGTGGGTGTCCGTTCCAGTCCCCCTCCTCAGGCCATCTTAGAGCCCCAGCTCCTCTGTCTCCCCTCCCGGCAACGAGCACCACCGAGCCGGCCCTCACCTTCCTCAGGCTGCTGACGGTGCAGCACTGAGAGACGGAGGTGATGTTATGTCGATAGCCACTGGCCACCAGCACCGAGTAACGGGAAGGGAACGCGCTGGACTCGCAGTGGCCCACACAGGCCTGGGCCACATGGGAGCCCTGGCAGGTGCCTTGGCGGTCACTTCGCACCGTCACATTGAAGGCTAGAAGAAGACAGGCGAGCGGTAGATGGTGCCTTGGCGAAGGCTCGCCCAGCCCCCGTTGCCTGAGCCTCACTGGGTCCCTCCAGGGTGCTGCCTGCCCCTCTGTCCAGTCCATCAGCTCTTTGCTCCCACCCAGCTCTCTGCTCCCAGGGTTACTTACAGTGCAAGTAGCAGCCTGGGATGGCTGCCTGTTGACCCCAGCCTTCAGTGACCGCTAGGACCAGAAAGCAGCGGAGCAGGGTTTGGGAGGACGCCATGGGCATCTGAAACACAGTAGGTAGACAGGTGTCCCTAGACGGGTGTGCAGGTGGGAGGGGGAGTTCTTCCAACACTGCATGCCTCCAGGTGAATGAGGCAGGGCTAGGTTGGTCTGACTGGGGTGAGGCCTGCCTGTGAGGGGCTGTCTTTTCTTTGTACCTGCCTTTGGGTGTGTGTGCATGTGGATGTGCGTGTCTGCCCTTGTCTCTCTGGATGCATGTGAGTGTGCGCAGCTGTCCCAGTGTGACGTGTGTCAGCCCACTGCCGTGATTCTCCCCTGGAATTTCCTCCACCATCTGGACCACGAACCTTTGCCTCCCTCCATCTGCCCCATCTATCTGCCCGCAGGACCCTTATCTGCAGTCCCCAGGCCCTCCCAGGGCTCTTCCTGCCTCAGTGAGCTCACCAGTTCCAAGGCCCAGGAGCTGAGTGGCTTGTTGAGTGGCTCCTGTGGCCTCCTGCTGGTCTCCAGGCGGTGCTGGCTGTCCGGGTTTTTATTTGCCATCATTCTGGAGCCACGCCTTCTTGGAGATCGGCTTTCAGGCCTGCCTTCTCTGCCTGAAGCCTCACAGCAAAATCACCTGGGAGATCCTGCTCTTCTCTGAGGTGTGGTCCTCTAGGGTGGTTTCTGCTTCCCCTATGTCCAAAAGCTGCTGGTGGCCCAGGGCTCGGAAGTGAGGTGTAGAGAAAAGCCCAGGAGCTGGTGGAGTAGGCGGCGTGTGTGCAGTTGGGGAGGGAGGGCTCTCACTGGGCTGAGTTGTGGCCACCTGGGTTCTCTTCTTTGCTATGTGACCTTGGGCAGGACACTTCTGTTTAGGGCCTTGCCAGCCCATCCTTAAAACTATTAAACCCAGCCCTGCCTGTCTCTTTTACCCACTGCAAAGGAAAGGGTGGAGAGGATATTCTTGTGGACAACGGAAATGCTATCAGTGGGGGGTCTCCTGAGAGATGCCTGGTGGCAGAGCCAGGGAGAGTCAGGGGGCTGGTTCTAAGTCCATTTCAGAGCTTCACTTTCACCGTCAAGTGGATGACTTCTCACCCTGGGGGTCAGCTACAGAGGGAGGCTTCCCCTAGTTTCTGGACTAACAGGGACCTGACTCCTGGAAGTGCCTGAAGCTATCAACCCCAGCAAATCGATCATTTAGTCCAGCCCTGGCTCTGGTTTTACAGGTGAGGCAACTAAGGCTCAAGAGAAGGAAAGTTACTAAAGGTCACACAGCTAGTTCATGTCAGGGCTGTTCTGGAACCCAGATCTCCTGCTATTCATGCCTGGTGCTAAATTACACTTGGGGCAAGAATGTGGCAAGTTAGAAAAAGACCCCTAGTCAGCAGGAGCCACAGGGGCCGGGGCAGGGTAGTGACCAGAAGGAAGCCTGTGGTGGTTCTGTCCCCACACACCCCAGGGCTACTGGCTCAATGACCTGCTCCGAGAGGCAGAGGCAGCCACAGACTGCCAGAGCTGGAAGGCACTGAGAGCTCCTCAGATCCTACCCTTTCATTTTCCAGATGAGAAAAATAAGAACCAGAAAGGAAAGTGACTTTGCCAAGCCTTCATTATAAGCTTGTAAGTCAGAATGGCGCTCAGATCTCCAGATTCTGGAGCTGTGCCTTTGAACAGCTTTGTAAAGTGGGCTGTGTTCGGGACAGCAGGGCAAAGGCTGTAAACACAACTTGTCCCTAGTCCTCCAGTCCTCACACACGGCGACTTCCCCTTTGGCCCTCCTCCCCTCAGGTCCCAGACCCTTCAGCAGCCCACCTCTTCTCTCCTCCCCAGCCAAGGGAAAGGCGTCAGAACAAGGGGTCTCTGAGGGACTTTAGCAGTCCAGCCCCAGCGTTCCCACCCACCGAGAGTAACTTCCAGCATCTGACAGACAATCAGCTCTGTTTAAAGACTAGGGTTGACAAAGGCTTGTTACCTTACAAGGTGGCCCATTCTAATACTGGACATCTCTATGGTTACAAAATGATTCCTTTGGCCCTAACCTACACTGACTTCCAGTTGATCCAATAAACTAATCTGCATTACTGTCAAAAGCCAAAGGGGTAGCTAGGTGAGAAGCATTTACCCACTAAGAGACTGCACTTTGGGGCCAAACTGGGTGAACTGAGGAGACATGATTTCTTGAGGGTCAGCAGGGCTCAGGACATTGAGTCTTGCAAAACCCCATTCTCTAACCTGGCCAGGGGAGTTTAAGGTTTGAGGTCAGGTACGGACCCCACCGACCCAAACTGTTCTGTCAACAACAACCAGGGAGACCCAGGGGAGGTTTCAGGCATTGTTTCCCTGCATCTTGAGGAAAGAGTTGGCTCTCTCGCGCTCTCTCTCTACTCCACTAAAATTCAGTCAATAACTCTTCATAAATAATGTATTTTCATTAGAAATCTAAGTGCTGCAGATGGAAGACCTAACTGGCTCATAGGGCAGTAAAATTCTCAGACTAGAGCATTTTAGAAAGTTATATTCTTAGTGTTTTAAATTGGGGAAGGACATTCCATTGTAAAGGACAAACCCACAAGAGGACTCAGGGTGTTTGGGGCTCTCACTCCCCAGGACTGGAATGTCATAAGCAGGGAGTGGAGTGGGAGGAGTCGCTGCAAGAGATAAAGCTCTTCCCCCAGCTGCATTTAGGAGGCTCACTGGCTGCTCCTTCTGAAGAAATACCGAAACGGGAAGAGAGAGCTGCAGGAAGAAGAGCAGAGCAGGTTGAGACTCTAGAGGTCCACTTCCCTTCTCCCAGGTCCCATTAGGGCTCCATTATTAGCTAGGGCGTTTTTGCTCTGAGACCACTGAATGGAAATTCAAGTCTGAAACAGCATTTGAAAAGGTACCCAAGTTAGAGTATACTCGGGAGGTGGAAATAAAGAAGAACAATTGCAATGGTATGGCTGAGCTCTAGATAGATAAAGGGATTTGCTAACTGTACTCTGCAAAAAGGACTCTGAAGACAGCCTAGATTCAGAGGGGAGAATGGAAAAATTTTGGTAACGAAGTCATCTGAATAACCCAAGCACGATCAGAATAGTTTCTGTCCAAGCAGCATTTGTGGAATCAGGTCCAATGCTGGGCACATTGGGGTGAGGTAGATTGTGTAAAAATGAACAAGACCCAGTCTTTGTTAAATTCACAGTTAGGGCCCTAATGCTCACTTCATTTCCATCATTTATCCCGCACAAAATAGAGATTATGCAGGTAATCTGCTTTCTTTTGTATTCTAATTTCCCTGAGAGACTCAGTGGGGCAGGCTCTGGAGCTAGACTGCCCTGGGTCTCAGTTTGATGGCAGGAGAGAAGTCTATCCTACCTTAGAAACCCAAAGAAGCCACTGGTTCCCAGCTCCGTGCGTCCTTCAGGAGGAGGTGGATTGTTTTGCTGCAACGGTGGGATAATCTCCCCTGCTCGGCTGCCCCCCAACTTAGAATCTGCAAGGAAAACACTCAGGCAGGGAAAAGGTGTCAGTCCTCAGCTACTTTTTGGTGAGCAGGAGAAGGCAGGACACCGAGCATGAGCCCAGGGCAGCCTCAAACCAGGATTATTTGAAGCCAGGTGAATTGCTGGTTCTGACCTTCCCAATTTCATCTCAGCTCAGTAAGGTGCTATTCTGACCTTGGAGTATTTTCAAAGTCAGGACCCTGAGATTTTTTTTAAAAAATAAATTTATTTATTTATTTTTGGCTGCGTTGGGTCTTCGTTGCTGCGTGGGCTTTTCTCCAGTTGCGGTGTGCATGCTTCTCTTGATGCGGAGCACGGGCTCTAGGCTCGTGGGCTTCAGTAGTTGTGGCTCGCGGGCCCTAGAGTGCAGGCTTAGTAGTTGTAGCCCACGGGCTTAGGTGCTCTGTGGCATGTGGGATCTTCCTGGACCAGGGCTTGAACCCGCGTCCCCTGCATTGGCAGGCGGACTCTTAACCACTGCGCCACCAGGGAAGCCCTGCCCCTGAGATTTTTACACTGCTCAAATCCTAGACACCTACCATGGCTGGTGTGTCTACACATGGAATGACAACTTACTGAAGAACTCACTTGCTCACAGGACTGCATCTGTGATAACTGCATCCATACCGAATCCTCATGCTGAGTGAAAGATCAGCAAGTTGAAAGGGCGATACCTCAACATGCATTCCCAGCCCTTGCCAAGCATCCACCTGCACCTTCAATATTAACATTAGTGCCCCAAAGGGAAGAGGAGGAGAGACAGCTTCCCAGAGATTGTTCTCTAGGATAGAAAAGTGAAACATACCCCTCCCAACTTTTCTGTAAAACTTATCACACAATATGGAAATGTTCTGAAACTGGGAGCATCAGTTTCGCTATCAGAAGCACAAGAAGGACATGCGTTGCCTCCTTCACTCCTTCTGGGAACTGCGGGGGCTTCTCTTACTCAAGAGCCTGCCCCCAGACTGGAGGACAGCCAACAAGCACCTCTACGGGAGCGAGGCACATCACCCACTGAGCGTGTCCAGACTCAGAGCTCTGTGCTGCTCTGCTCATCAGACGACTAAAGAGGACAGGATGATTATCAGAGGAGAATACATATGAATTTCCCAGAACTTACCCTGGTCCTGAACATCAGTGATATCAAATGCTGGGGTCTCCTGCCATTCCTGCTGGGTTTTTCTTTCTCTGTTCTGATAAAAAGACCAAGAAAAGTCTTAAACTTTACTCCTTTACAGCTTGGGGGTCTGAATGCTATTTGCTGGTAAGGTGATACCACATCAGGGCTGGGGCCTGCCTTCTGACTGCCCAGGCAGGTTCTATTTTTCCTTCTATAGGACTGTCCTTTTCTCATATCGGCTTCCCAAACACTGTCTCTCTAAAATCATAACATCTAAGAGCCAAGAACAAACCAAGCTGGGTATACCTTATCATTCCATGTTTCTGAGTGCCAACTATTGCCAAGGACAGAATATTGAGGTTTCAGAAATCAGGAGGACCTTTACTTTACCTTGGAGAAAAGTATAATCTATGTGGTAAAACTGACGTATAAACTAAATATTATAAGTCAGTGTGATAAGACTACTCCATCAGTCTATATAGAGTGTCGTGGTTACTGAGGAGGACATGAATAGAGTGGGTAGTGGTTAGTCAAGGAAGACTTCACAGGGAAAGTGTGATTTAAATGGGGCCTTGGTGGATGGCATCAAGGGGTCAGAGAGAGCAGGGCATTCCAGAAGGGGACATGATGTACAAGGGCACATTGCCGTTAACATGTAAATATGATCAACATGGCTAGAGCCAGGGCAGCAGAAACATGACTACGGCATAAGCAATCTTATTATTTCTGTCTACTGCTCTACAGACAGACCTTCCTTTGTACTTTGAAGGGGACATCCTACAACCTGGTTCCAAGCCTATAATATACTAGGAGACACCCTGGTAGCCAGAAACATGGCTGATATATTTTCTTTGAGAATCTCTGCCAACTGGCCACTTCCCTCACCCAGGCACAACCTGAGGGCTTGACTGCCCAGCAGTGCTGGGGAGTTCCTTGAGCCATTTTGCTGGTGAAGAATTCTCTCTCTCTCTTTTTGCTTTTGCCACGCCACGCGGCATGCGGGATCTTAGTTCCCCAACAAGGGACTGAACCCATGCCCACTGAAGTGGAAGCACAGGTTCTCAACCACTAGACCGCCAGGGAAGTCCCGCTGGTGAAGAATTCTATAGCAAGGGTGTATCTAGGAGGCAGAGGCACAGCAATCCCAGGAAAGTTAGGACAGATCCCCCATCCTAAGCATAAGCTGACATTTCTGTTAAGCTATTCCACAAACCCCTCAAATCCCAGACCACATAGGCAGCCACCTAAATCATACTCCTATAAAAGTGAAAGGTAACTCTGGGGAGGAAGAAGACTACCTCTTACCTCGTCCAGACAGGGTGGAGATGAAACTTAGCGGGCCCAGATTGATTTCTAGCTTGAGGGAATGATTCTCACCAACTTACTATGGTAAGGTATGGAAACTATGGTTTGGGGTTTAAATACTGCTGCATTGGCCCTAATGGAAGCATCTACTAAGGTTGGTAGTGGGGACCAGAAGGGCAAAGGCCCTGGGGCAGAGGTATAGCCTACCTCTGAACCAGGGGAAATTTCCCTCATAAGGCAGCCTTTGTGCTCTCCTGAAATCTTGATAGAGGTTTCCTCAGGCAAATGCTGTTAAGAGAGGAAAACCATTATAGCCTGAATTAAGACTGAGGGTACCATCTAGGACATCCAACAACACATAATACCCTGAAAACATGATGCAGGGTTGTCCGCTGCATGTTCAGGGTCAGATCTGCTTAGAAGTGCAGTTCAAGCAGAGGCTTGAAAAGAAAGCTACGTGCACGGCAGTCCGTTTCACTTCTGGTCCATTCATCTGCTCTCTCGCATTTTTTATCTTTTTAAAGTCTGGATCTCTAGATCTGGGAGCTAAAGTAACAAAGGGAATGAGTCTGTCCTTCCGTCCCATTCTCCTCAAAACACCTCTTATGAACAGAGGCCTTACTCAGGTACAGGCTGTGTTCTTCTAAGCTTTCCCTGCACAGGCTCACTATGTGTACAGACGTGCACAATCCACACTGACTGTGTTTCTACACCTTAACTTCCCCCAAAGGGAAGAGAAGATAGTAGGCATTGGACCATAGGAGTAAATTTAATTCTTCCAGCTCAAGTGACTTACACTAAGAGTCCCTGTGATCACTTTAATTTAGGAGAAGTCTGCTCTCTGGAAACAGGGTCTACAATGGAGACTGCTTGGGCTTTGAGTCAAAATCAATAAACATGTTCCTTTTTTTTTTTTTTTGCTCAGAGTTTTTTCTAAACCCAGTATCAGGTTGAAAAGGTAATTATGTTGAGTAAGAAACTGTGGGTTCTTAAGGGAGATGATGTGTCAAGCTAAGAATAGGAAGGTACAAAGGGTAGAGAGTGAGGGAAATGTTCCTTTAATAGTAATTATCTTGGTTGTATAAAGTGTCTTTGTTCTCCAGAGCTTCATGTACTCTTCTTGTACTTTCTAATTTCTTCTTCTTCCCTCTCTAAAGGATGAGAGTTTAGAAGAGGGAAACCATCTGCTTTAAATCACTCCATGGGCCAGCTGGCCATGGGCACAACCGGGCTCTGTACCCTGCCCCCGCCCACAGAGGCAGAGGTCTTCATCTTTAAGGGTTCACTCTACTCCAACTAAATGCTAAGCTCCTGGAAAAAAACTAGGTTTTATATGTTTGGGTGCATCCCAGCACCTAACACAATGCCTTGTTAACAGGAGACAGAATTGTTTAGAAATGAAAATCACTTCACTTTTCTACTTTAACATGTTTTAGGGAATTCCTGTGATCTTAAAGGTGGCTTTAAAGCCTTTTAGGATCCAGCCCGTGCTGACCTCTCCAGTGACATTTCTCAGCACTGTACTCTAAGCGCCAGGTGCATTGGCTTCCAGTCACCAAAAGCACTGTACTCTTTCCTCTTAGCCTTAGTTCTTTGAGCTACTCTGAGCTACTCTGGGAACTCTCTTTCACACCACTTGGTCTGAATGAGGTTCTCCTTTGGGGTCCCTTTGTACCCTGTGCTTCCTTTATTCCTGCACGTAGCACATTTATCAGTAATGTCTACCCAGCTTTACACTTTTGGCATTTTTCGGGGAGAGTGTGTGTGATAGCTCTAGTACTTGGCACATAGGAGTCACTCAATAAGTGTTTGTGGAATGAATGCATATGTAAATGTTTGTTCGATAACTGATCATGTTATAGATCCTGAGAAGGTGAGGGAGGTGAGTTAGGAATGTTTGGATACCTAAGGTCAGAGCTGCTTTGGAGCGATGGCAGAGAAGTAAGAAAAGTCACAAATAACAGCTATTTCAAGAAAAAGGGCACTAGTTTAGAGACTACTATGGAAAAGGAGTCCTGAAATGGAGGAGTAGCAGATGTATGAATATCTAAATGGAGAGCAGACCTCACAAAATGAAATGAAATATTATTAGGGCCGGACCATCACTGCTCTAAATGAAGTTTTCTCTTACCAGTATCCTGTGCTGATATATACCTATTTTGTCTGTAAAAACTAGATGTTCCCATACAGATGAACTGGTTTGCTGGGCAGAAACAGAGACACAGATGTAGAGAACAAACGTATGGACACCAAGGGGGGAAAGTGGTGGTGGGGGGTTGGTGGGATGAACTGGGAGATTGGGATTGGCATATATACACTAATATGTATAAAATAGATAACTAATAAGAACCTGCTGTATAAAAAATAAATAAAATAAAATTCAAAATTTCAAAAAAAAACAAAAACAAAAAACTAGATGTTCTCCGACTCAGAGTCTAGTGCAGATGAAGGCAAAAAGTTTTCTAAAAAAAATTCTAAACTGGATCCTACCTCAATTCAACAGATCTATTTTCTTTTTCAACTGCAGAGTATAAGAAAGCAGCTTTTTAAGCTAAGAGAAGACCTTTTAACAAAAGGATTCATCAATGTGTGTATTATGCAGCTACATTTAGGACAGGCTGTGGCGAGGGTGGAATGGTTGAAAGTTGTTCTGCAGATGGTGAAACGTGAGAATGAGTCCAGTTGAATTCAGTCTGTACTAAGGATCAAGATGTGCTGGTAACAGGAATCCTGACTTGTAATTGAGCAGAAATAGCCAAGAGTCTGGAAGTCTCCATTTTGGTGCTTACCCTCCTGGTTTCCATAGGGGCCTTCTTTTTGCTGAGCCCTTGGCTGGAAGTCCCCTTCTTGGGCCTGAGGTGGGAGAAAAAAGCCCAGGAAGTGTTACTGGCAGCAGCAACATCACCACATTCAAGCAAATGTGGCCCAAATGAATATTTCAGCAGGTTGGCTATTTTTATGCCACTCCTGGCCTGCAGAATAAATCGTGTGGCCAAACTGTCTTTGGGTGCTGCTTTAATTCACAGTAGAATCACAATTTGAGACATTTTGGGATCTAGGGGTTGAGAAAGGGAAAATCTGATTGACAGCAGGTATCAGATTTTGAAATACTTGGTTGTACATCAAAACACAGAGAAAGGGAAGATGTGAGGCCTCATCTCCATGGATAATTCAGTCGAATGGAACTGACCAAAGCTTCATACCTCCAAGTACCCTCACATCCCACCTGGCTGGGAAGGGAATTTCCTAACTCTTCACTGATGTGTGCATTTGGAGGGTGTAGGGGTCAGCTCCTTCACGGTCTACCCTCACTGCTCCTGTATGTCTTGGGGCCCACACAGTACCAGGAAAAGAACAGCTGCTTTCTGTGAACCTGGGCTGAAAGCACCTTGGGCTGGGAGCAAACCACACCTTGGATTATTCCAGCATCCCTCTCTGGGTGCTAACGTGAACAACTGAATTGTCTTACTGACTCATTCTGTCCCTGACAGAGAATCAAAAGAAGAAAATAAGTAGCCTCTACAACAGCAACTTCAACATGTTAACGGTTGTGCTCAACACTCTCCCTAATTCGCAGCACCTCACCCAGTAATCGATGCATATCCTGTTGCAGACGTTTATGTTTCAGCCTGTACTACCTCTTAAAGTAGAGTTCCAAAAGCTTACTGCTAACCGGGTAAAATAAGATTATATTTTATTCACTCTCACTCTTTTGAGAAACCCTCAAAAGAGGGTTTCTCTATGTTCTTGGATAGTATTTTGGGACTTCATATCTTGTGCCTTTTGTGTTTTCCTATAGTACGACCATAGTAAGTACTCAATGAATATTTGTTGGATTCAATTGTACAGATATGTTTACATTTCCTCTCAGTCTTCATCTTTTTTTCTGGCTGTGCCAGGTGGCTTGTGGGATCTTAGCTCCCCAACCAGGGATCGAACCCGTGTCCCCTGCAGTGGAAGTTCAGTCTTAATCACTGGACTGCTAGGGAATTCCCTCAGTCTTCATCTTGATGAACAGAATAATTCTACTTTGCTGAGGAAGGGACCGTGGTCCAATTACACTGCAAACATCAACTTGCTTCCTTCTCTTAGTCCACCCACTAGAATAGGCAGGTATGAATGAAGCCCTGAGACAGAGAGTGACACGCCCAAGGACAAGATCAACCAGCAGCAACAGCTGGCAAAGCCTAACTAGGATGCAGGATTTAGCCCCTCTGCCAAAACCACTGACCTGTCCAGCCCTGGCCTGGTTGGGGAGCTGGGCACTTCTGCGTGTTTTCGTTTCCTCATCATGGCTCCTTCTGCTTTCCTCTCTGCCAGGACCTTTAGAGAGGAACCACATTTCCTGTGACTCTTCCTTTTCCAGAGTTGCTCACATGAGGGCACAGTGAAGAGAGCTCCCCATCTTTAAATTGCCAAAGGCAACTTTTAACACCAGCTTTGCAAGTAAGGATAGACATAGTCTCAGAAATCTAGCCAAGGGGAAAAAGAATGTCTCATGTATACAATTCTGATTGGACTTGGGCAACAACCAAGGGGCATAAAAGACGAGACAAGAGCAGGACTTTTGGGACAACAGAAGGCAATAAAATAAAGGCAATTTTCATTTCTCACAGAAAAGGCAAACTTACCAACCCAAGAGGACTGCTGTTTTTTGGTTCTCCTGCAACAGAAAATTTGAATGTCATAATGGATCAAGACTTTCTGACTATCATTGACGTCTTAGAACTGGTCCTAGACAAAACTTTGGTGCATGCCCTCTTCCCTACCGCCCAGTACCACTTTTCCTACAAATACTGTGTCCTCAAACTTTCTTCCTCCCTTATTTTACTTTATTTATTTATTTATTTATTTATTTATTTTTGCGGTACGTGGGCCTCTCACTGTTGTGGCCTCTCCCATTGCGGAGCACAGGCTCCAGACGCGCAGGCTCAGCGGCCATGGCTCACGGGCCCAGCCACTCCGCGGCATGCGGGATCTTCCTGGACCGGGGCACGAACCCATGTCCCCTGCATCGGCAGGCGGACTCTCAACCACTGCGCCACCAGGGAAGCCCTTCCTCCCTTATTTTAGAACTACTGTCATCTACAAGCTAAACATAGTTTGATTCGTACTATATTCTAACTATATGTCACTTAAAAGGGGATGATCCCTATTATGAAAGAAAAAAAGTGGAACTTTCAGCAGCAGTGACAAATGAATTGAGGAGATATTTTGAGGTAAGGCCTTTGTACCTTTTTTCAAATCAAACTGGCAGGTGTCTCCTTATCCCTCTATTTGTAAAAATAGCAGTGGCCCCCAGAAATTAAAAATTGGGAGATATCTTTAAGATACTACTAAGGTGAAAGTCATTAAATACTCTAAAATGGAGGAATTATTTATATAATAAGTGTTTTTCATTGAGTGATTATTCTAAGTCACACTGTACTTTCCACCTTCCAGTATTTATACATTTAATCTTTTTAACAACTCAATGAGATAGGTACTATTATTATTTTTCACCATTTCACAAAGGTGGCATAGAAAGACTGAGTAATTTATCTAAGGTCACAGAGCTATTAAGTGGCAAAGCCACCAAGATTTGAAGCAGGCAGTCTAGTTTGGAGCACATGCTCCTGACTTCTGCAATGTCAGTGTTGGCATCCAATCTGGCTGACTGTTTCACCATATTCAGCTTGCACTGCTAACCCATGGATGTTCAACCTTCCCTTTTTTCTTCTCCACCACCTACACTTCTATCATTCTACTTACCAGCTGACAGGTTTTCATGAAGCCATTTCTTCTCCACGTACAGAGTGAAAACAAATGGATAAGGGGCCAAGGCAACCTCTCCGTGTTTGAATTTCAGGTGGGACACTCTCTCCCATTTGCTTTTATCTGGGAAATGTGCTAAGGAGTGAGGAAAGAAGCCAGTACGAATCCCTGAGTACTATTTTAGGGAAAAGACTCCCTCTGGTTTCCCTGACCTACCCTCCAAACTGCCTATGGGTTTGCTGCTTCCATTTGAATCTACAGTGTGAATTGTAGTTCATTTCCACCCAGTAAAGAAAGGATACAGGGAAATACATTGAAGTGTTCTGTAGCAAACGGCTGCAGATTATCCAGGTTTCCCAAGACCACACGAATAGAATCCTGAAAAAAAAAAATTGAAATGACTTTAATACTGTCTAATCTCAGCCAATCTATCAATTTATCCTTATCACTGCTCTTCACATACTCCATACACTTTTATAGTTGAACTATTTGCTGTTCCCTGAATATGCCTTCTGCTTCTCTATTTCTATGCTCTTGCCTGAAATACCCTTTCAACCCATCAGTATATGACCAAATTCGACCTATCCTTTTATGATACAGTTCAAAAGCCATCTCCTCCAGAAAGTTTTCCCTGATTTCCTGAGTTTTATTAACTATTAGTCTCAAATTTCACAGTACTTAGCCTTGGGCCTTTACTATATTCCATGTACTTCTTCTTTTTTTTTTTTTTCTGTCATGCCCCGTGGCTTGCAGGACCTTAGTTCCTTGATTAGGGAGTGAACCCTGGCCCCGGCAGTGAAAGGGCTGAGTCCTAACCACTGGACTGCCAGGGAATTCCCTCCATGTACATATTTTTATTTTCCTTACTGAGAAATCTTCTTGAAGTAAAATATACACCTGATTTATCTTAGCATCCCTTCTATGGTGTCTACCATTAGTGGATGAAGCATAACAGGTCCTCAACAAATATATACTGGATTAGTGAATAATACTGGTATTTATTTACATATACTTATTTTGCTTTTGCTTAAATCAAATCTTTTCTTCTCTCTTTAAATCTGAATTGATTAGTCTCTAATTAACCTATGCTTATTAGTATACACTAATTAAACAATTGGTATCATGAAAAGACTACTAAATTTCTATGGGAAAAAAAATCTGAATTTCAGTCTCAGTTTTTGTTTTTTTGTTTTTTTGCGGTACACGGGCCTCTCAGTGTTGTGGCCTCTCCCGTTGCGGAGCACAGGCTCCGGATGCTCAGGCTCAGCGGCCATGGCTCACGGGCCCAGCCGCTCCACAACATGTGGGATCCTCCCAGACCAGGGCACGAACCTGTGTCCCCTGCATCGGCAGGCAGACTCTCAACCACTGCACCACCAGGGAAGCCCTCAGTCTCAGTTTTGTCATTCCATCTCTCTAAGCCTCATTTTCCTCATATTTGGGCTCACAGAAAACAGAAACTGTGTCATGTTCATCTTTGTATGATCTCTATTAGCATAGTATCTAGCTTATAATTTTAATAGCTAGTATTTATTGAGTAATCACTATGGAAAATATTTTTGGTTTTATACATATTAATGAATTTAACACTCATAAAACCCTATAAGATAAACACTTCTATTATCCCCATTTTACCCATAAGGAAACTAAGACAAAGAGGTAAAATGACTTATGGAAGGCTACACAGGTAGTAATGATGGAGTTAAGATATGAACCCAGGCAGTGGGGCTCCAGAGCTTACACTCCTAACCATTAGACTAAACTGCCTATCAATAAATGTTTTCGAAATGAGTGAAAAAGAATGATAACATCTGCTTCAGAACTAATGAGAGTAAGAAAAAGAGCATATAAAAAGCACTTCAGGGGCTTCCCTGGTGGCGCAGTGGTTGAGAGTCCGCCTGCCGATGCAGGGGACACGGGTTCGTGCCCCGGTCCGGGAGGATCCCACATGCCACGGAGCGGCTGGGCCCATGAGCCATGGCCGCTGAGCCTGCGCATCCGGAGCCTGTGCTCTGCAACGGGAGAGGCCACAACAGTGAGAGGCCCCCGTACCGCAAAACAAACAAACAAACAAACAAAAGCATTTCAAAAACTTTAAATATGATTATAAATGGACATAAGTGCTCTCTAGCTACTCTTAGTTGAACTACTGTGTGGCAGGCATTGCATACATCTATTTCTAATCCTCACCACAACCTTGAAAACTGGTATTATTTTTCAATCTCACTGACAGGTAAGGAAACAGACTCAGAGAAGGAAGACAAATTTCCCAAAGTCACACTGTGAAGGCAGAACTAGAGTTCAAATACAGGTTTCACCGGCTCTAAAGTCTAAGCTCTCTCCACTCTACTACGCCGCCTTGAGCTTTTCTCTGCCCATATTAAGTGAAGCAAAGTGAAATAAATTCTGCTCTACTCATAATTAAAATAAGCAGAAAACTGTCATGGTCCTATATTAAAATAATTGTTATTTATAATGATGCCTCTAAAGTCCTCAAAGATCCTAATGTCAACACACAGCTGAAGAGCCACAGGTACCTTTAAGACTTTGGTTTCACAGAGTTTTATGTTTGTGTATGTAATTATATTCAAATTCTTTGAAATGTGGCAACATATGTCTTCATAAATCACAACAATCATAGATCACTCGGTTGTGAAGTTAGAAGAGAATACGTTAGTTTAATACTCTCATTTTATGAATGAGGCAATTAAGACCCAGAGAGATAAATGATTTGCCAAGGCTCACACAGCTAATTAGTGGTTCAGCCAGGACTGGAATCCAGGGCCATCCCCCAGAACTCTAATTTCTTTTCCAATGCTTTCACCAATCTGCGAATTTGCCCACCTTCTCTGTCTTCTTCTTGTGGGAGAATCTAAAGCTAGAGGAGCTGGGTAGCAAAGGAATGAAAATGAAGTGGGAATAAAGCAATTGCAAATGTTTCCAATTAAAATGAAGACACAGCAGCCTTGTCTGTGTATTTACAGTTGAGTTTCCTGAACGTCAAGTACCGGGCAGTGGTTGGGATGGTGAGGTTTCCCAGAGCCCTGGAAGGCTGCAGTCCTCCGGAAACTTTCTCTATGCCAGCTGCCACAAAAGAGAGCGGCCCATGGCTGGGAACTCTAGTGGAAACAAAATAACTCTTAGCCTCAAAGGTGCTGACACTTCAACTAGGAGAATTGAGGAAGAGTATAGGCTCTAATTTCCCTGAAAAAACAGTAAAGTTTCTTTGCAGAGGAAATGTGGCAGGGAGAAGCCAAGTAATCAAGTGGAGGTTGTGACTCAGTTTGCAGGAAGTAACTAAAATCTGAATATGGACGCATCCTCAGTTCAAAGAATAACATTCCCAGAAGTTGTCTGCTTCTTTCCCTACCTCTAGCTCCTGGACGATGACTTCCTTGTTTTCTACCTCTTCCCCTCTAGAAGGTAAACAGACAAGAGATAAGTAAGCCAAGAAGGAAAGCTCTGGAGACAACAGACTCTAGTAGAGCACAAATGAAACTTCCATTGAGCTAAGGAAACATAACTAAATAACAATTGTGTGTGCTGACCCAGTGCTCAAGGGAAGAAGTGATCACCTAGGTGGTGTCGTCTGAGAATTGGTACAAGGCTGTACCAAAATATCTTCTCCATTAACCCGCCAAGACCTGAAATTTCCACTGTGAAAGTTAATAATTTGTTAGACCAGTTGTACAAGTGCAGTCTGTGGACCTCGAGGGGTCCTCAAGATCCTTTCAAGGAGTCTCCAAGGGCAAAACTAGTTTCATAATAATATTAAGATGTTATTTGCCTTTTTCACTATGTTAACATTTGTAATCTGTAGTGCAAAATCAATGGTGGGCAAAATTGCTGGTGCCTTAGCACAAATCCAGCCAGTTGCACTAGACGGTACTAGCAGTTGTAGTCATTTTACCACCACACAGGAAAAAAAATCCAGTTTCACTTAATATCCTAGAGGAAGCAGTGGAAAATTACTAATTCTATAAATCTCAACCCTTGAATACATGTCTTTTGAATATTATGTGATAAAACAGGAAGTATGCATAAAGCATTTCCGCTGCATACCAGAAGATGATGGTTGTCTTGAGCAAAAGCACCTGTACAACTGTTTAAGTTGCAAACTGAACCACTTGCTTTTTCATGATATTTTACTTGAATGATCAGCTGACAGATAAACTATGATTGTTATTCAGACTTGGGAATGTGACAGACATTTTCTCAAAAATGGACAGTGAGCTTATCAATTTAAGGAAAACAACTGATAGTATTTGTTGTCAAGGATAAATTTTGGGATTTCAAGCAAAATTTTGAATTTTGGAAAACTTCTATCCACCACTGTGGGGTTGACAGCTTCCAAATACTTAGACATTTTTCTGACAAGTTTGGTAGTGATATTAGCAAATATGATTTTTTGATATTATATAATGAAATGTGTTGACATTTGAACAATCTGCATAAGCCAGTGAACCAATATTTTCCAAATGACCAACGAAACACTTCAGGTTACAAAATCAAGTGGCCTCGCTGCACAGCTTGTGGGATCTTAGTTCCCTGACCAGGGATTAGACCTGGCCCTGGCAGGAAAGTGCTGAGTCCTATCCACTCAGGGAATTCTCACTGCTGGGTGTGGGTTCAATCTCTAGTCAGGGAACTAAGATCCTGCAAAGCCACATAGCACAGCCAAAAAAGAAAAAAAAAAAAAAGACCATGTCATCTGCAAACAGAGAAGTTTCACTTCTTCCTTTCCAATTTGTATGCATTTTATTTCTTTTTCTTGACTAATTTCTCTGGCTAGAACTCCAGTACTATGTTGAATAGAGGTGATGAAAGTGAGCATCCTTATCTTGTTCCCGATCTTAAGGAAAAAGTTTAAGTTTTTCACCACTGAGCATGATGTTAGCTGTGGGTTTTTCATATATGGCCTTTATGTTGGGGAAGTTCCCTTCTATTCCTATTTTGAGTATTTTTATCATGAAAGGGTGCTGGGTTTGGTCAAATGCCTTTTCTGTGTCAATTGAGATGATCATGTGTTTTTTTTCTCTTTTTTCTAATAATGTGGTGTATTATGTTGATTGATTTTTGTATGTTGAACTATCCTTGCATTCCTGGGGTAAGTCCTGGGAATATAAACAATGTCAATCTTCTCATTAATTTTTCAAAAATATAGTTATTTTAATAAACTGTTATATTATTTTAAAATTAATAAGTAATTATTTTAGTTTTTCTGTTTCAATTTTATATGATGAATATTGACAGGTATAACCCTCTTAATCAAAAACACTTTGGGATCCTCAATTTTAAGAGTGCAAAGGGGTCCTGAGATAAAAAAATTTGAGGACCACTGCCCCAAAGGTATGCCATTGTTAATTTAAAAACTTATGTGAATAATAAATATATAGAACACAAAATACCTGGGAAAGAGTCCTACAAGGCGCTGCTTCAGCCAGTCTCCTGGACTGGGTGAAGGCAGAGAAGGAATGACCTGTGGGAAGGTAGTAACCTGTGTTTGCAAAGACTACCCTCCTGGTTTTAAAATTACCTGATGCTGTTGCCATATCTAATCTTGAATTTATACACATTGGGTCCTGCATGAAGAAACCTCGTCTCTGGAAATGGGTAGGTGAAAGGTTTTAAACTCATTGCTTCTAAACAATAACCTAAAGAAAATAGAAATATTAAAGAATTATATGGTACCTTATGTACAGGAAAGAGAGCCTGCCTAATCTATAGCATCTCCTCATCAGTATAATGTCCAATTCTCAGTGACACTGCCTATATCCCAGGCTCAGTTCTGATATTAATTACCTGGACCATTTCCCCACCTGCATGGGGAGGATACATGATATTCTGGGACAATCTCTATATTTGAAGTCAAAAGACCTGAGTTGAAGTTTTGCTGTTTACCTTATGACCTTGTGCAAATTACTTCTCTTCCATGAGACTAATGATACTAACATCTGATGATTAACAGGGTTTTTGTTAGGATTAAATCTATCTCCCAAATATCTCTTGAATCTGTTCTTGTCCCTTGCCCCCACTTTCCTTGGAACCTATGTCAAGGTGAAGAGGGCTCAAATCAAATAATGAAACAAAGGATGCACCAATAAGAGGCACAATTGGGAACACCTCTGCTATTAATTTTAGATGAAGTTTAGGAATTAGCACACCTCCCTGCTACAGCCAATGCAGTAAATAAGGATGTATACTAATGTTTTCCAGTGTTGCCAAGGAATGCCTTATCTTCCCTACCTCTCAACTACTCTTCTTCCTCACCACTTGTGAGAGTGCCCTGTGCCATAAGAGTGCCCACTCTTCTCCTAGCACTTACTAGTTTTACTTTTCCTATTCCAGAATCTCTGCTCACTTAAGGTCCTCTCTGCTGGAAACTCAGGAGAGGAAGAAATGGAAAAAGAAGTACGGCATGTCTCTTCTACTCCAAGAGAGCATTTGATATGCACTCAGAAGTAAGAATCAAGCACACTGTGATTTCCTAAGTCACTAGGACTTTTCTACGCCTCTTTTTATTTGTAGAGATAATAAACCCTGTACTTTCTGTCTCTTCATAAGGAAGTTTAAATAATAAACAATGAGAGTAAAATGTCCGGAGTTCCTAGGATCAAATCTACCTATATACAGTGCAAGGTATTGATTTCAGAGGCAGCTGAGATGGGGTAGATACAACAAGCACAAAGTAAGAATCATTTGTGTTTTAATCTCAGCTCCATTGTCCCTACCTAGTTTCTCTTGGCCTTGGTTTTCTTGTTGATATTTATACAATAATAGCAACTTATTTATACAACAACTAACAACAACAACTTTTTGTAATACCCTATTCTAAGTGCCTTATAAATATATCTCACTTAATCCTCACAAAAAGCCTATGAAATAAGTAGTCTAAATTTGATAGATTAGGAAATTGAGGCACTGAGAGATGAAGTTTCCCATGGCTATGAATGTTGGAATTGGGATTCAAACTGAGGCAGTGTAAATCCAGACTTGATGGCCTTAATCACTTTTCCTGGGGTTATTAGGAAGAAAAAAATGAGATAATGAATATAAAATCATTTTGTAAGTACTAAAATATTATACACACATAAAGGACTATTTTCATTATTCTTTCCTTCATTTCCCTGATTCCATGTCTACTCAGCAGGGAGAACTCTAGTATGGTAGAATCAGAAGATCTATGTGCCCAAAGAATGAAATTTCCCACAATTTCCAAAGCTTAAGTCTGGGGCTGCCAGTAAAGAGATACCCCAGTGTCTGATCTTGGCTGTTTGGGATTAGAATCACAGGAGGCTGGAGCCAGAGCCCGAGACTATTTAGACTAAAACTACAGTCAAAAGTGAAAAGAAATAGTTGGTGCCAACTGCAAAGTTACCAGAGAGGAAATACCGTTCATACCCTGAGAAAAACTTGCAGATTCCCCATGTCCTAGGCATGGCAGGAACCTATGCCAGATTTGATGGTGTTTTTGGTCCTAGATGACTTTACGAAGTAAGCGGGGAGTCCACTTGGTAAAACTTAGGGTGCTGTAACAAAAATTGAGCCCTTAATTATTCAGAGGGTTCTTCAAAAATGCAGTCACCTTTCCCCACAGACTGAGGACTGGGGGCATCAGAGCAAAGGAAATGAAGAACATTTGCCGGAAATGACGATCCAGAGAGGAAACTTCATGTGCTGTGCCACAGCTGGATGGCTGAAAGAAGTAAAAACAACCCTCTTCTAGCTGGGGCCTGTTCCTGTTAATTGCTGGCTGCCTGCTTCAGAAACAAACACCACACACTAATTACCCTATTTGAAAATAAAGATTAGACGGCGCAATCCCAAACAACCACATAGTAGTAGGGGTTCAAAGATTTCACAAGGTTATTTTCCAACATGAGTACTGCAGTCATGGTGACACCGTCCCAGGGACTATCATTAAGTTGATGAGATCTTGCAGATGAAGGGTTAGACTCTCAACCAATTTTAGGTGATCATAAAACATGATGCCTTTAAAACAAAAGAAGAGAAGTTATAGGCAATATGGTATAGTGGGAAAGAGACAGGATTTGGAATTGGAGGACCAAGGCTTGAGTCTTAGCTCTGCGTCTTATCAGTCATTAGACCCTGATCAAATCACTTAGCCTTTTCATTTCTCAGTTTCTACATCTATAAATGGGGATTACACCTACCCCTGGAATTGTTGTGAGGATTAAATGAGATAAAGCTGTAAAAAGCACTTCGTAAGCTCTGGATTATTATATTAACATTAGCCGTTTTGATAGATTTGAAGTGTTTCTTAATGCTTTACTAGAAAAGCAAATTCAAGAGAAGAAAACTGATTAGCTTTAATAGCAGTACAAAATCTGACAAATCTCCATTAAGAATCTTTCCTTGAAAATCCCCAGTAATAGATTTAAATGACACATAGGCACTGATGTTAGAAAGGGAAAGATTTTTTAAGGTTTTAGTAATTTGTCTCACGTAAAGAAACATCTGGGTCAATGCATAGAACCTGAAGCAAGGCTGAATGTGATACGAGGATAATGATATTGACTACTGAAGCTGAAGGAAAAGATCATACAGAAGTACTGTCACTAAATATATCTGGTGATATTTGATGGGAAAACCCTCCACAGTGTTAAAGAATAAAAGAGCTTTCATAAGCATTTAATAAAAATACATTTACTGAGCAGATCTAACATGTCAGGCTCTCTGACCACTAATGAGTGTGGGCAAAAAAATAGGGAAATCCCACTGATGCTATGAATCCAACACCCAAGTTTTAGAACTGAGTTTGAGGACAGATGCTCAGCTTCTCCTTCTACCTTCAAAAGTCCCTGGCTAGTTTCAGAGGTCTGTCTGCCTTTGCTGAAGTAGATCCAGACTCTCTGAAAATCTATATTCCTAACGAGATTCACGCTTGCCTATGGTTGGAAGTGCCTTTCATTTTAGAGGGGACGAAAAGGAAGTGAATTCATCAAAGAAGGAAATGACTCCTATAGGTCACTAACTCAGTATGGAACCAGGATTAGCACCCTTGAGATTGCTGACTCCTTTGGCCCATACATTTTCCATTATAACACATCGACTGGTCATTTTATTAAACTGTAACCCTGGTCACTCTCCTAACTCTGGAGGACTCAAGGCAAACTCAATTTGGGTACAAAGGCATCAAGCCAAAAGGGAAGATTTCCTGATTAAAGCTTCTTAGGGTTATATCTTGGGGCGCAGGGGTTACAGTCACATATTTGTCTTCAAGCTCTATTTTCAAAAGGAACTATTCTCAGTTTCCTCACTTGCAGGGTGATTAGGATGATTAATGAAATAATGCATGTATAATTGCTTATTGTAGTGCTCCATGCATAGGTTACTCAATAAAGAATAGCCTTTTTGGACTTCCCTGGTGGCGCAGTGGTTAAGAATCTGCCTGCCAATGCAGGGGACACGGGTTCAAGCCCTGCTCCTGGAAGATCCCACATGCCGCGCAGCAACTAAGTCCGTGCGCCACAACTACTGAGCCGGCGCTCTAGAGCCCGCAAGCCACAACTACTGAGCCCATGTGCCATGACTACTGAAGCCCGCGGGCCTAGAGCCCATGCTCCGCAACAAGAGAAGCCACCGCAACGAGAAACCCACGCACAACAAAAAGTAGCCCCCGCACGCCACAACTAGAGAAAGCCCACACGCAGCAACGAACACCCAATGCAACCAAAAATAAATAAATAAAAATTAAATTAAAATTTTTAAAAATAGCCTTTTTTTTAAACATCTTTATTGGAGTATAATTGCTTTACAGTGTTGTGTTAGCTTCTGCTGTATAACAAAGTGAATCAGCTATATGCATACGTATATCCCCATATCCTCTCCCTCTTGCATCTCCCTCCCACCCTCCTTATCCCACAAGAACAGCACTTTTTTTTTTTTTTTTTTTGCGATACGCGGGCCTCTTACTGTTGTGGCCTCTCCCATTGCGGAACACAGGCTCCGGACGCACAGGCTCAGTGGCCATGGCTCACGGGCCCAGCCGCTCTGCGGCACGTGGGATCTTCCCGGACTGGGGCATGAACCCGTGTCCCCTGCATCGGCAGGCAGACTCTCAACCACTGTGCCACCAGGGAAGCCCAGCACTTTTTTTAATGTGCCAATATTTTCTCACATTGATAAGCAGCTACTATTTTCTATTACTTTTTTTTTTAATTTTTAATTTATTTTTGGCTGCGTTGCATCTTCGTTGCTGCGCGTGGGCTTTCTCTAGTTGCGGCGAGCAGGGGCTACTCTTCGTTGCAGTGCGCGGGCTTCTCATGCAGTGGCTTCTCTTGCTGCAGAGCACGGGCTCTATGCGTGCAGGCTTCAGTAGTTGTGGTGCGTGAGCTCAGTAGCTGTGGCTCGCGGGCTCTAGAGCATAGGCTCGGTAGTTGTGGCGCACGGGCTTAGTTGTTCCACAGCATGTGGGATCTTCTCAGACCAGAGTTCGAACCCATATCCCCTGAATTGGCAGGCAGATTCTTAACCACTGCACCACCAGGGAAGTCCCAAGAATAGCGTTTTTAAAAGCAAAACAAATCCAAGTGTTAAGATACAGGACAAGAAGAGGCTGATCTAAGACTACCCAAGATACTCCCATGCTTATTGATAACATTCTCTTTCTCATTAGATTTCTACCTACTCTTTCTGGTAAGACATAGTCTTTAAAACACCACTGGCATTTATTCAGAAATATACTTGCAATTGGAACTGTGTCAGATTTTGTTTTGTTTTGTTTGGGAGGGGAGGAATAACTAAATCTTCTAACAGAGGGGTAGGAAGATGCCCTGAAATGAAATCAAAAGGCCTTAGTGAACAACTCAATAGGCCAGAAAGGAGATTAAGTCAACCTCTTAAGTTACTCTTTACACCTAAATGGCTCTTCCACTTCCATTTTAACCATCCTAAAAGTTAATAGCAAAACTATCTTTGGTCAGTAGGTCCAGGACTGTACTCCTTATTCTAGAAAAGCAACAGAATGGTATCTCATCTCACCACCTGCCCATTGTGGCTTGTTACATGATGATCAACCTATTAGCATTCACATCACACTGAATTCACTGCAGCACTCTAAAAATCCTACTAATCCCAGGAACCCTAAAAGCATTTGGATGTAAAATTGCAGGCAATGAGGGACATTTTATTTTTTGGTTACACCACTGGGTGATTGCCCTGAAGCAGTAAATGTAAGAAAGAAGATTAAAAATGATGAAAAAGCATCAGTAGTTTCAGAAGGGCAAATGGTGGAGAGAATATCCTTAGCTAGAGAGAAAGGAACATCTTTTACAATTTTGAGCTATAAACTCTGAGTCCTTGATGTACATATCTCAAGGGTCTTAATGACAGAAGACAGATATAGGAAAGTGTGAAAAGAAAGCTTCTAAAATATAGCTTTGTTCTTGGCATGAAACAATGGCAGATTCTGAAGAAATTGAGTTAATAAAAAACTATATTACTTTTTATATAAAGAGGTCAAATTTCACACAGGAAACCTGGAACGTTTTACTGACTTCAATCTAACTCTGGTGAGATACTGGGGAGATAAGAATTGTATTCACTAGGTTTACAAAAATATTAAACGTGACTTGAGGATATCATCTAATTTGACCAAGGTCACACATCAAGGGCAAGACTAAAACTCAGACATACTGCTAAAGCAAGACAGTCCAGCTGAATTAAGGGTGTCAAGAATATAGTTACCTTATGAGTTAGCCTAGACTCAATATTAGCCTCAATTCTTTATATTTTACCACCTAAGCATAGCTCTAAAATAACAGAATCAGGCATTATTGTTAAGAAACAAAGCTTTGTACTTTGAAAGACCATCAGACCATAGGGATCTGATGAAAAAAAATCTTATATTTATAAAAGCACTCTCAGTTTATACAATGCTTTCCTATCCCTATCTCACAAGATTCAAAACATCTATTGAAGTAGGCAGGGCAGATTCAGCCAACTTACACTCCATGCTAACTGCTCTCCTAATTTTTACCTCATTTGACCCTCTCAATCTTATGTTCACTCAATATTCATTCATTCAGTTCACAAATATCTGCATGCCTCCTATGTTCCAGAAACTTAAGTGCTGGAGATAAAGTGCAGAAGAATAAGAACTTGGTCACTGCCTACAAAGAGCTTACAAATAATTTTAAGTGTGATGACTGCTACAAAAAAGGATAGGATGGGGCTTCCCTGGTGGCGCAGTGGTTGAGAGTCTGCCTGTTGATGCAGGGGACACGGGTTCGTGCCCCGGTCCGGGAAGATCCCACGTGCCGCGGAGCAGCTGGGCCCGTGAGCCACGGCCGCTGAGCCTGCGCGTCCGGAGCCTGTGCTCCGCAACGGGAGAGGCCACAGCAGTGAGAGGCCCGCGTACCGAGAAAAAAAAAAAAAACCGGATAGGATGATATAGGAACATGACAGAGAATCCTAACCTAGAATGGAGGTCAGGGAACTCTAAGTAAGTGACTCATATCTGAAGGATGAGTATGAGTTGGGGAGACACAAATGGAGAGTGCGTGTGGGGTCTGATGTGGGTACAGGAAATAGCAGATACAAGAGTCCTCAGTTGAAAGAGAGCGTGGTAATCTCAAGAGAGAGAAGTATGGTACTTCAGAACACAGTCGGCAAGAAGGAGAGTGCTACGAACTAAGACTACAAAGATAAGCAGTGAGTCAGCACACACTTGAGAGCCTACTATGTATCAGGCATTGTTCTGAGTACTGAGAAGAGTGGGTAACAAGAAGGACATGTTTCCTTGTCTTTAGGCTCTGGACGCGCAGGCTCAGCGGCCATGGTGCACGGGCCCAGCCGCTCCGCGGCGTGTGGGATCTTCCCGGACCGGGGCACGAACCCGTGTCCCCTGCATCGGCAGGCGGACTCTCAACCACCGCGCCACCAGGGAAGCCCTCCTTGTCTTTAAAAGCTTAGATTTCAGGAGGTTTGGGGAGCAATAATAAACATATAAATAAATAAATGTAATTGAAGTACTGTAGGTATTATGAAGAAAATAAAACAGGGTTTTGTAGTAGAGAGTGACTGGGAGGCTGCTTTAGCTAGTGTGGCCAGCGAAGCCCTTTCAGAAGAGATCACAACTGAATTAAGGCCTTAATGGAAAGTGAAACAACAAAGTCAAGGGGAAAAGCATTCCAAGAAGGAAAAAACAGCAAGCACAGACGTCCTGTGATGATGGGTAGTTTAACGCAGCAGTCTCAAACCTTTTTGGCACCAGGGACCGGTTTTGTGGAAGACAATTTTTCCATGGATGGGGGTGGGGGAGAATGGTTTCAGGGTGATTCAAGCACATTAAATTTATTGTGCACTTTATTTCTATTATTATTACATTGTAATATATAATGAAATAATTATATAACTCACCATAATGCTGACAGGAGGCGGAGGTCAGGCGGTAATGTGAGCTATCGGGAGTGGCTGTAAATACAGATGAAGCTTCGCTCACAGGCCTGCTGCTCACCTCCTACTGTGCGGCCTGGTTCCTAACAGGCCACAGACCACTACCGGTCCGTGGCCTGGGGGTTGGGGACCCCCGGTTTAATGGACAGAAAGGTCAGTGTGACTGGATCACAGAGAATGAAGACAGAGTAGAAAGAAATGAAGTCAGAGAGATAGGCAGGAGCTAGATCATATAAGACCTGTAGGTCATTGTAAAGAGTTCAGATTTTATGCTAAGGGTTTTATAAAAAGAAGTGAAATTGAGTTATGCTTTAGAAATAGCACTCTGACTGCCAAGAAGAAGACTAACTGTAGTTAAGAGTACAAGAGTAGAAGCAGGCAGACTAGTTACGACGATTTGTAGTAGTCCAGCAGAAAGATGCTTCTGATTTGGACTTTGAGGTCTTAGTAGTTAGTGACTAGTTAGATTTGGGGTATATTTTAGACTGATGGACTAGATGTGGGAATCAAGGATGGCTCTTGATTTTGGCCTCTGCTATTAGAAGGTAATGGTACACACACTTTACTGAGATGGAGAAGGATTCTGGAGAAAAAGATTTGCCATTCTCTTTCTGTTCTGTTTTGGTTAAGTGTGAGAGGCCTGTTAGACATCCTAATGGATGTTTCCAGGGGGTGGTCTCCTACTATGCAAGGAATGGAAATCAGGATAGAAATATAAATGAGTCATCAGTGTTCAGATAGTATTTGCAGCTATTGGAATGGATGAGATCATCCAGGGAGAAAATACAGATAGAGAAGGGATGAGGGCCTTCCTTACAGGCCAGGTTATGGACTGCAAAGTCTATCCTAAGAGAAACAGGACTGCACTGTAGGGCATAATAAAGAGATGACATGACCACATGTCTGTGAGTTTTAAAAAACAAACAAAACAAAAAACCAAAACAATCTCTCTGACTGTAATGTGGGAAATAACCCAGAACCAGAACAAATGAAAGAGGATCAGCCAGGAGACTCCTGTGGTTCCAGGCAGAGGCTGGTAGCAGCATGGTCTCTAGTGATGAGTGGAGATGAAGAGAAGTGGACTGGTTTGGAAGATGTCTAGTCATGATTTGGTGACTTCATGGCGTCAGGCAGAAGGACAGATAAGGATAATTGTGAGTTGCTTGAACAAATAATTGAAAAAGTAAAAGCGCCACTTCCCAAAAAAAGGAGCCTTAGAAAGTAAGTTTTTGAGGGGAAGATGTTGAGTCCATTTTTGGACATGCTCAATTTTAAGGTGCCCACGAGATATCCCAAGAGAGACTCTAGGTAGACTGCTGGCTATTGTGGTAGATTTACTATCTGCAGATGAAGCAACTAAAGTTCAGAAAAGTCCAGCCGAGATGTACGGCCGAGTATACCTTTCCCAGATGCCAACATTCAAGAACCTGAGTAGCTGAACAGAGAGATCTGAGTGCCCTGACTCAGATTCAGGCAGGCATCTGAAAGCCAGAAACTCATTCAACTCATTAAGACATGATGTGACAAGACATGTTGTGATGCAAGACTTGTTTTCAAGGCAACTGCTAAGCCTGGGTTAGAGGACGGTTATGGACAGAATGATCACTTTTGTGGGTGGTTTTTTTAAGTTTTTTTTTTTTTTTTTCTCTTTTCAAGAGGGTGCGGTGAGCGGAGCTGGGGGCCTAAGAAGACTGGATCTCTGCCAGAGGCAGCATTCGTGCTGGGTGTGGTGTGGCGGCAGGAACAGCCCCCGGACAGGGATCTTCGCCTCGGCGCTGCTCACTTGCCCGTGGAAGGGGATGTGGACACAGCTCGCGGCGCCCGCCCGGCTTCCCTCCCTGCCCGCCCGGCTCCCCCTCGCACCTCCACAGCCTGCGACCTGTGCGCCAGGCCTGCCGCCCCAACCACGAGGCCCTGCGCTGGGCACAGCCCAGGCGTTGTGTGCACTGGGCTTCCAAAAGGGCCCGGAGCTGCGAAGGCTGCCTCAGGGGGCGGCTGTGGAGTGGGGCTGGGGTCTGAAATCTCCCTCAGAGTAAGGCGCCAACCCCACCAGAGCACCAGGCCGGTGCCGACCGTTACCTCAGACCCAAGGACCTCCCAGGCTCGGCCAGGCTCTTTCTCATAAGGGTTCTTCGTGCATCATCAAAGTGGCCTCGGCCGGGGTACCCACTAATAACTGCTCTCTGAAAAAGCCAGGCGCCGACCTCTCACGAAGCCTGGCTGGCTGACTCGACGACTCGCCCGGCCGCTTGGCCCCGCCTCCCTTAGAGCCGCGCTCCGGCCAGGCCCTTGGCGCACGCGCAGCTGCGCTCCAGGGTCACCAGGTGGGCGCGCGCTCCGAGGCCTGGCCGCGGTCTGCGCGTGCGCGCCGCTGCGACCGCATCCAGGGGTCGCGCGAGGCCAAGACCCGGAGTGGCCCGCCACGCGCCCCACCCGGTGGAGCACAGAAGTTCAGCGCCTTTCCGTGGTTCCCGGGCTTGTCCGCCCATTGGTCTTTTCGCGCCTACTGCGCGCGTGGCGTGGGAAGGTCCGGTGCTGTGGACCGCGGAGCCCCTACTGTGTGTGGAGCGTCGTGGAAGCACTTTTCGTACACGCTCTCCTTTAGTACTCACCCCGGTGCTGTACAGCAGTTATTAATATCCCAGTTCTAAAGAGGCTCCAAAACGGGAGCGATTTGTGGACATTCAAGAACTGGAACACTGGGCTTCCCTGGTGGCGCAGTGGTTAAGAATCTGCCTGCCAATGCATGGGACACGGGTTCCAGCCCTGGTCCGGGAAGATCCCACATGCCGCGGAGCAACTAAGCCCGCAAGCCACAACTACTGAGCCTGCGCTCTAGAGCCCCCCGCCCAGCCACAACTACTGAAGCCCGCGCGCCTAGAGCCTGTGCTCCTCAACAAAAGAAGCCACCGCAATGAGAAGCCCACACACCGCAACAAAGAGTACCCCCGCTCGCCACAGCTAGAGTAAGCCCGCACGCAGCAACTAAGACCCAACGCAGCCAAAAATAAATAAATAAATAAATAAATAAATAAATATAAAAGAACTGGAACTCTCAGATGGGTATGGGTCTTTGTGATTCCAAAGCCCAGCACATTCCCATCCACTTCCTGCTGATCAAATTCTGACGGTGTTGTGAATTATTAAGCCATTTCGTTGCAGGAAGGGGGGCCCCTTCCAGGGCCTGAGAGTGGGCTCTTGTCTAACACTCAGAAATGAATTGTCCGAGGAGACACACGTGCTGACAAAGCAAGAGACTTTATTAGGAAGGGGTGCCTGGGTGGAGAACAGGAGGGTAAGAGAACCCAGGAGGACTGCTCTGTGCCACGTGGCTTGCAGTCTGGGGTGTTATGGTGTTGGGATTAGTTTTGCCACCACTAATCTGTTCTTCATCTCCATAATTTTGTCATTTTGAGAATGTTACATAGTGGAATCTTACAGTAGGTGGCCTTTTGAAATTGTCTTTTTCCACTCAGCATAACGCCCTTGAGATCCATCCAAGTTGGTATGTGTCTCTGTAATTCACTCCTTTTTATTGTTGAGTAGTCTTCAATGATATAATTTCCCCCCGGCTTTTCAAATTTCCTACTGGGCATGAAATATTTCAAGTCTTAGGGAAAAGGAAACATACTTGTGAGAGGAGCAGTGCAGAGAGAAGCAGTTCATGCGTTCAAGGAAATTTTGTGTTGAATTAAATAATAGAATTTTAGTCTTGGCGTGCCCTCAGCATTCACCTGGGTAAGTTCTTCATGTTGTAGGAGTCCTCCTTGCAGTATCCTGGCAGGTTTTTGTGCAGCCTCTGTGTGGATGCTCCCAGTAACAGGGAAATCACTACCAGATGAAGCAGCTCATTAAATTGATACAAAATATGCCTTCCTTCCTGGAGCCTGCTCATGACTGGGAAATCTTCTGTCATAGGTTATTTTTACCCTGCCTGGAGTCCTCCCCTCTCCCCACCAACTAGATAAACACAAGCCCAAGATTGTGAGCAAAGCCTGCAAGAACCTGAGCAAGAAGGGGATGTCCTGGATCCAGGATTGGCCTCTCTAGGGAGATTTCAGCATTCACTCACTGGCTTAGAAAAACAAGGGGCTGCAGACCTTTTAAAATGGAATGAAATTCTGCATGAACACACACACGGATACCCATGGTCCCCTAGGAATGTTCTCCTTTCTGCACGATAGGAGTGCCCTTCAGAAGGAACTGAACTGCTAATCTCAGAGGAAAGGTCTTAGATTCTCTCCTGCCTCGAGTCCCCTGTATCAGACCAGTGATCTCTTCCTTTTCCTCCAGCCATCCCTTTTTTTTTTTTTTTTTTTTGCGGTACGCGGGCCTCTCACCGTTGTGGCCTCTCCCATTGCGGAGCACAGGATCCGATGCGCAGGCTCAGCGGCCATGGCTCACGGGCCCAGCCGCTCCATGGCATGTGGGATCTTCCTGGACCGGGGCACGAACCCGCGTCCCCTGCATCGGCAGGCGGACTCTCAACCAGTGCGCCACCAGGGAAGCCCCCTCCAGCCATCCTAGAATGCAGATTCTGATCTGTCCATGGTTCTGATTGTCAGTGGCTTCATGGGTTCTTTCATTCATTCCTTTGCGGTAGCTTATATTTATTGCTCACTTGCTATATGCCCGGGACTGTGATGTGCTCCTTACATCCACCCTCTTTCTATTTAAGTATATAAGACATAACAGGAAAGAGCACATATCATAAACATACAGCTCAGTGAATTTTCGTACAGTGAATATATTCATGTAACCACCACAAAGCTCAAGAAACAGAACATTATCACACCCCAGAAGGCCCCTCCTGTCCCCCTTCGAGGTTCTATCCTCCAACTGTAACCATAACCCTGACTTTTTACAGCATAGATTAGCTTTTTTCTACTTTTAAACTTTTTCTTTTTAATTAATTAATTTATTTATTTTTGGCTGTGTTGGGTCTTTGTTGCTGCACGTGGGCTTTCTCTAGTTGTGGCGAGCGGGGGCTACTCTTCGTTGTGGTGCACGGGCTTCTCATTGCAGTGGCTTCCCTCATTGTGGAGCATGGGCTCTAGGCGCATGGGCTTCAGTAGTTGCGGCACGCGGGCTCAGTAGTTGTGGTTCACGGGCTCTAGAGCACAGGCTCAGTAGTTGTGGCACATGAGCTTAGTTGCTCTGCGGCATGTGGGATCTTCCCGGGCCAGGGATTGAACCCGTGTCCCCTGCATTGACAGGCGGATTCTCAACCACTGCGCCACCGGGCAAGCCCTCTACTTTTAAACTTTGTAAGTGGATCATACAAACTGTCTCCACTTTTGTGTCTGGCTTCTATGGCCAGACATTTTGTTTGTGAAGTTTATTCACATTATTCCATATAGTTGCAGTTTGTTCATTCTTGTTACTGTGTAGCATTACCTAGTGTAAAATATTCCACAAGTTATTCATTATACTTTTTAAAATAAATTTATTTATTTAATTTATTTATTTTTGGCTATATGGGTTTCATTGCAGCTTTCTCTAGTTGTGGCGAGTGGGGGCTACTCTTCATTGCAGTGCACGGGCTTCTCCTCATTGCAGTGGCTTCTCTTGTTGAGGAGCACCAGCTCTGGGTGCACGGGCTTCAGTAGTTGTGGCTCACGGGCTCTGGAGCGCAGGCTCAGTAGTTGTGGTGCACGGGCTTAGTTGCTCCACAGCATGTGGGATCTTCCTGGACCAGGGCTCGAACTCATGTCCCCTGCATTGGCAGGTGGATTCTTAAGCACTGCGCCACCAGGGAAGTCTCTATTCATTATACTCTTGATGGGGCATTTGGGTTGTTTCCAGTTTTCTACCCTTATCCATATTCCTGATATAAAAATTCTGTTCATGTCTTTTGGTGAACATATGCTTTTCTATAATATATATAATATATATTATATTTACATGTATATATGGATATGTATACACATATACATAGGGTAGATTGTGGGTGGGTACATTTTTCAGTTCCCATTTTTCAGATAAGAAATCTGAGGCCTGAAGAAGTTGAGCCAGGAAGTAGTGGAGCTGGGACATGAACCCAGTCCTATCTGACCCTGGAGTTCAAGCTCTCTCACCATCATGCTTTACTGCCTCCTAATGAATGAGCTGTTTAAAAGTACTCATGGAGGGCTTGACTGGTTGCTGCCATTGAAGGAGATGGAAAGATAAAAAGCCACAGTCAGGCTTCCCTGGTGGCGCAGTGGTTGAGAGTCTGCCTGCCGATGCAGGGGACGCGGGTTCGTGTCCCGGTCCAGGAAGATCCTACATGCCATGGAGCGGCTGGGCCTGTGAGCCATGGCCACTGAGCCTGCACATCCAGAGCCTGTGTTCCACAACGGGAGAGGCCACAACAGTTAGAGGCCCGTGTACCGCAAAAAAAAAAAAAAAAGCCACAGTCACACAAGAAGGAAAATGATAGATGCTGGTGAAAGGCACATGGGTGTGATGAGGAGCCTGAGGGGGTCATTTTTATCTTGGAGGGTCATAGGAGGCTTCCTGGAGGAAGAAGCATTTGACGAGAAAGGATGGGGGCAGATTCTGAGCATGCAAGAGGGAAGGAGTGCCAGGCTGAGAGAGCTCTGGGGCACAAGAAGAGGAGGCCCACATAGAGACACAGCTGCAAGGGCCTTCACAGATCATTTTATCTGGTCCCCAGTGTCCACCCACCCATCTGTACACTGCTGGCTTCCAAATTTATATACCCGGTCTTGACCATTCCCCTAATTGCCAAACTCTTTTCTATTCAGTTAGATGGCAAATAGGCATCTCAAACTTGACATGGCCAAAACAGGCCTCCAGATCTCCCCTCCCCGCCACACACACCCACTCCAAGCTGCTCCTCTCCCAATCTTTCTTGGTCTTTGGCACTACCAACCGCCAGTTGCTCAGGCCCCAAGTTGCAGCATCATCCTTCCTTCCTCCCTCTCCCCACGTCCAATCCATGAGCACATCCCATCAGCTCTATGTATAAAGCACACCCTGAATCAGACCTCATCTTACCACCTCCCTGCTACCCCCTGGTCATGGCCACCACCATTACTCACCTGGATGAGTGAAACAGCTTCCTCACGGCTCTCTCTGCTCCTTCTGAAGTTCCATAGGGGAGAAGCCTTCTTTGCCTCTTCCAGCTTCTCGAGGCTCCAGATGTTCTTTGGTTTGAGGCTGCCTAACTTCAATCTCTGCTTCTGTCTTCACATGACCTTCTTCTTTGTGTCTTCTCTTCCCATTACTAGGGACCCCCTCTTATTGGTCATTGGACTTAGGGCCCACCTGGACAATCCAGGATGATTTAATCTTGAGATTCTTAACTTAATTACATCAGCAAGACCCTTTTTCCAAATAAGGGCACATTCACAGGCTATGGGTGGACTTATCTTTTAGGGAGCTACCATTCAACCCACTATAGAGGTGAATACCAGAAAAAAAATAGCTCAAAGAGTTTAAATTGAATTTAAACTTTAGTCCTCCAGTGAGTGATTACTTTTCAAAGCATAGAAGACTCTTGGCCTACACCTACCTGCTATTTCAGCACTGACTGTTCATGCATCACTTCAAAGGTCTTTCTGATGACTGAGCGTCTGCATTGTGCTCGCTGCAAGGCTGACTTGAGGCTGTGGGTCTCTAGCCTTGCTGTAGCCTCAAACCTACCAGATCCTCTCTGCCCACTCTAGGGGCATTGCCACTGCTGCAAAAGGTTCAAAATTGTTTCCTTCTAAAGAAATGGTCTCCCCAGAGAAAGCCAGCTGCTAGGGGTGATGATAAAAGGAAAAAGAAGGGACCCAAGAAAGTGCTGGTTCTCACCCAGTGTGATGGGCAGCCTCTAAGATAGATGTCCCCCAGTGATCCTGCCTCCTGGGTTTTATGCCCTTGTGTAATCTTTTCTTCTTGAGCATGGGCTGGATCTAGTGAATTGTCTCTACTCAGTAGAATATAGTAAAAGTGACAGGATGTCATGTCTGAAATTAGGTTACAAAAAGACTATGGCTTCTGTATCACTCACCTTTTTTCACTCTCTAGCTTACTTGCTCTGAGGGAAGCAGCTGCCATGTTGAGTGACCCTGTGGAGAGGCCCAAGTGGCAAGGAAATAATATCTCCAACCAACAGCCTATAAGAACCTGAGGGGGACTTCCCTGGTGGTCCAGCGGTTAAGACTCTGTGCTCCCAGTGCAGGGGGTCCACGTTTGATCCCTCGTTAGGGAACTAGATCCCGTGTGCTGCAACTAAAGACCCTGCACAGCCAAATAAATAAATAAATATTAAAAAGAACCTGAGGTCCTCAGTCCAACAGCCCTCCAGAAACTCAATCCTGCCAACAACCTTGTGAATGAGCTTGGGGGTGGACCTTCTGAGGCCTGCAGACAGCCACACAAGTGAGCTTGGAGGTGGATCCTCCCACTCGAGCCTTCAGATGATTGCAGCCCTAGCCAACACTTAGATTGGAACCCATGAGATACCCTGAGCCAGGGGTACCTGCTAAGCTGTGCCCAGATTCCCGCTCCACAGGGACTGAGATGATAAATGTTTGTTGATTAAGCCACTGAGTTTTGGAATAATTTGTTACGCAGCAATAGATACACCCAGATACAGATCTCTAGGATATATTCAACCATGTGGAAGGCTTCTGCTACAGTGGTAGCTGTGTTTACAGTTTGGGAATTCACAGATATTGGCTCATCTTCCTCAAGAATCTACAACACCTCCTTGCACTCCTTTGATTCTATCTTTTTAAACAAACATAATATCACACTATAGTGACAGTTGCACATTCTATTTTTTCTGCTTGATATGTCTGTCGTAAGCATCTTCTCACCTCACTAAACATTCTTCAAAGCATTCTTTGTTCTTAGCATCTGTTCAGGGTATGAGTGTACCAACGTTAATTAAGTCACTCCCCTCTCTTACTTGTTTTGAGCTTAAAGTAGGGTTTTACCTTCTTGGGTCACATCTATGGGCATGTTTCGGCCCCTCCATTCAGGGCCTACAGGGAAAGTTCCGGGAAGGCAGAAGGCAGGATCACCTGTGGTTAAGTGCTCCTAAAGTTACATTGACAATATACCATTTCCTAGCTATGTGACCTTAACACCTCTGGGCTTCACTTTCCCCTTCCAAACAGAGGGGTAATAACTATATCTACCTTGCAGAGTTATTAGAGTCATCATTGAGTTAACCCGAGTTAAACACAGAGTGCCTGACAAATTTTAGGGTATATAGACACAAGCCAGGCCACAGTATCCTCATCTCCCTGTGAGTCCTGGAGCACCGTACATCATAATCTACTCTTGTCCCAGACCTCCAACCAACAGCATCTTGGCTTCCCTCCCACCAGTCTGTTCTCCCTGAACCTACTGGTGACCCCAGCTCTGCAGCCATCCACAATCCTGTGGCCATGACACCTCCTTTTACTGTATGAGTCCAAGCACTTCCATCCCATCTCGAGGCCTCAGTTTCCTCATCTGCAATATGGGAGGGGGGGTTGGATTAGGAGGTCTACAAGGGGTCACCTGCCTCTGAGATTCTAGACTATTCCCTCTTCTTGCAAAGGCCTTTTGGTTTCAAGAGTACAAGGTACAGCCAGAGCTTTAAACAACTAACCAAAGCAAAAAGAATTGGACAACACTTTATTTACCATAAAGTCTAGGTACTAAGACTTGTACTCAGCATCCTGGAGTGTGTCAAATACTAGCATAGTGTCTGTTTACATGTGTGTGAAAATCTGGGTAAAGAGCTGGAGTTTCTCATCTCAGGCCCCTTACAGTGTTTGTCCTGAGTCTGAATGAGAACCCGCCACCCCCCACCCCACCCCCATCCCCGAGCAGGCGCTACAGCTGAGCTCCCACCTAGCCCCAAGCCCCTGCTCTTCCAGCTGCCATCAGGCCAAAGAGCAATGAGGGGCACTGCTCAGAGGGGCCTGAGGGTAATGAGGGTCTGAGGGCTGCACAGGGATGGGGGTGATACCGGAGAAGACAGTTCTCACCGCGGCCAGGTTCAAGTCCAGCACTTGCTTAAACATAACTTTGCACCTGGTCCTTCCCTCATTCTTTCCACCTGCCTTTTGTGCATGACATGAATGCTCTCAGAAGTCCATCCACCATGGCCCTGGGAGAAGGGGGGAGGCAGGGAGTTACTGGGGAATAGCCTGGAGAGCTAACCCTTTGCAATCTCCCCAAGGTCATGGTATGGCTATGGGTACTCAGCATGTAGAAATCCCAGGGGGGGACTGCTTCAGGCTTGTCCCCAACTCCAACCCACAGGTTCAGTTCTTTGGCACTGAAAAGAACAGAAAGAATTCACTTCTGGGCTCCTGCCTGGCCCCTCCCTCCCCCAGGCTTGGACTCTGGACGAGCCGCAGCGAGGGCAAGGTTTCAGAGACTGCAGGGCTCTGTGGCCCTGGGAATCACAAAGCAGAAGGGAGAGCCCCTCCCCACTCCCAGCACTTAAACCTCTCACACCAGTTCTCAGTTTCTAGGACTTCAGCCCCTGGGGTGCCTGAGCCATGATCCCACTAGGAGAAGGAGGAGCAGATCGTGGTGTTTCAGGTCCCAAGAAAGGCTGTGTGACCTTAGGCAAGTCATTTGGCTTCTCTGAGCCTGTCTCCTTCCCACTCCTGAAAAATAGACTGACAATCTGGATTCTGCAGGATGACCATGAGGTTGAAATAAGAAAGTAGCGGTGACAGGACCTGGCAGAGTGGTGGGCACACAGTGACGGCTTCCTTTCCCTGGTGAAATACTGGTTCAGCTGGTCAGCCAATAAAGGCAGCTTCCAGTGGCAACAGAGGAGATGCCCATGTGCTGAGGCTCCTTCCTGAGTCCAAGGAAGGGGCCAGCCCAGCTCTGGGGGGCGGGTTAGAAGTGGACTTGAGCATAGGAGAGCAGGGGGAAGGCCAGAGGGGGTGGGGCCCTTGCCGATCTGTTGCTGAGGAAGCAGGCTTTATGCTCCCTGCCCTGCAGAGAACCCAGCCCCAGAGTAGCTGAGGGGCTGTGGGTTGAGGACGCCAGCTTCCCCCTGGTGGGGTGCTCCAGCCCGAGGGACTGTAGAGGGGGAGTTTGGGCTGGAGGGCTGGGCAGGAGGGTGCTGAGCTTGGAGGAAGACCTCAGCAGGCCGGAGCCAGTGGGCGAGGCAGATTGGACAGGGCTAGGGGACGGCTGGGCAGAGGATGCAGTGACAGGGGTGGGACCAAGGGACAGTGAGGGCAGAGGGGACAAGAGGAGGCCAAGGGAACCATGAGGCTGTGGATCTGGAGAGAGCTGCAGAGCCATTGGAGAGGAGACCGGGGTCCGAAACGGGTCTGGCTCTTCCTGGCAGCCATGTTGTCCAGGGCGCACGGGGCCTGGGGGCCACTCAGCCTGGCCCCAGCGGCCAGGGGGCACTGGAGCCAAGCAGGAGGCACAGTCCATGGGGCATAGGCGCTCATGCATGTGCAGGGTCCGACTCCACCACGCCAGCTCAGCCTGAAGGGCCTGGATCTCCTTCCGCAGGGTGTGGTTGTGTTTCTCCAGTGACTCATGCTGCTGGGGGGAGAAGCAGATGGGTGGGGAACGTTATGTCAGCCAGAATCAGGGGCCCAGTAAGAGCCCTATTTCCCAATCCCCCAGGGTCCTCGATTTAGGAGGAAGGATACCACCGCCGTCTGAATGCCCTTTGGCTACTCTCTGGCCAACTTTCCGTAACATCAGCAAGTCCCCCCAGCTCACCCTCCTGCTAGGGCTCAGATCTGCCTGCTCTCCATCCCTGCTGCCAGGTCCCTGAGCTAGTCAGCCTGGGATCTCCACTCACCTGGGAGCTCCACCAGCCTCCTAACTTGTGTGCCCCCCAAACCACCCAGATCTCTTGGCCCAGAGGAGACATTGGGTGATTGCGTCATTAATCGAACATTAAAGCCCTTTGAAGTCTCTCATGACTCCCTGTGCATGGTGGCCCCAGTTCACACCTCCAGTTTTATCTCTCCGACTTCTCTTGATGCCCCTACTTCCTGTTCCCCATATGGACGCTGCTTCCTTGCCACATTTCCGTTCTCCCCTGCCTGGACACTTCCAGCACCCCCATCCTCGGGCTAATCCTGACATGGCCTTCTTTTGACAACTTAGATGTCCTCTGTCCTGGACACCTCTAGGCGGCTTAGTGCCACTGCCAGACCTCCCCAGTGCCCAGAACTTTCCCACTGAGGCACCGTGGCCGGAGTCCAGGGTCATGTTTTACAGGTTGGCAGCACAGGTGTGTTCTGTTCCACATTTAGGTTCTGTTCTGCTGAACCCTGGGTTCTGAGAACCCAGTGGGACAGTAATCAACGTGCAGTTCTAAACAACCATTTATGATGACAACAATGGTGGAAAACGCAGAAGGAACTCTATTTCCACAGCTCATCAGGCTCAGTGACTTCCTTTGGTCCCCTCCCCCACCTACCCCCCTTTATGGACACTTTTCAAAAGAAGAAGCTGCAAGGGTGTTTTGCATTAAAATGTTGCTTAAGCCATGGACTCAAAGTTCTAACAGGCCTCAAAGCCACCCGCAGCCCCACTCCCAAGCTGGTTTCTGCCGTGGAATGTGGGGACATTTTAAAAACATGTCATTAGGTCACCCTTCACCTAAATTCTCCAAAAGCTTCAATTCACCTCCAGAAACTGAGTCACTCACTCCTCACTCTTTCGTTCACTCATTCATTCATTCGCCATCTTCAGGCTGCTCAAATGTCACCTCCTCCGGGACGGCTTCCCTAGTTAGGTTTCTATCACCCCACGTGCCCCAGTCCCTTCCCTCTTCCCTGCTTTACTTTTTCCCAAAGCACGTATCACCATCTGATATCCCAAAGACCTCATAGGTCATTTATTTGTCCAGCTCCCCCATGAAAATATGAGCCCTGGGGAGGGTGAGCTGGGCTTTTGTCTGCTGTAGTCACAGCTGTATCTCCAATGCTTAGAACTGTGCTTGCCACACAGGAGATACTCAATAGGGATTTCTGGAAGGAAGGAATCAACGAACGCAGGAAGTCTCTACCGCTGCCAGGCAGGCACCATCCTGGGCATCAGTCCTCATTCTCATACATTCTACAGGGTGCTACTCTCTTATGGCCATGCCAGCCCTATTTCGCTTGCCTGAAATGCCTTTTCTTACCTTCATCCATTTGGAAAACTCCCATTCATCCTTGAAAACCAGTTCAGGCTTCACCTCTATATCACCTTGACCCAACTACCAGTGTGTTGCTCCCACCTATGTGTTCCCAAAGCACTTTATCCTGACTCTATGAATCGCTCCACAGGGAATTATTGAGTCCCTTCTATTTGTCAGGCACTGGTCCAGGTGATGGGGAAACAGCAGGGAACAGAATAGTTCCCTGCCCTCAGAGTGCTTACAGTCTGGTGAGGAAGACAAGCAATGATCACATCTAAATATGTGATAGGAAGTGAGTACTAACCAGAAAAATAAAGCAGAGTAATAGGAGAGGTCTCTTTAGATCAGATGTTTGGAAAGACCACCTCCTTCTGAGGAGGTGACATTTGAACCAACAACTAGAAAGAAGTGAGGATCTAGCTAGGCTGCTGTCTGAAGGTAGACGGAGCAGCCAGGGGGAGCCCCTGAGGTTGGATATGCTTGGCCAGTGAAGGGACAGAGAGAACAGGGTGTAGGATGTTAGGAGAGGACAGTGGACAAGTGGGGGCGGGGTTACAGAGAGTGTAGGGCCTTTGGGTGTGGAGGGCTCTGAATTTTACTCATTGCTATAAGGACTAACATGTATGCAGCCCTCCCAAAGGCCAGGTCCTGAACCCAGCCTAATCGTCCCCCTGGGATGGAACTGGTGGTGTCCTTTCTCTCTGCATAGAGGTAGAAGGGAAGCTCCAAGGTCAGGTTACCATCCAAGGTCAGGTTATCATCCAAGGTGAAGAGGCAAGTGTAAGTGGAGACCCCCCCTTCCCACCGGGCTCCTTTGCCTCCTTTAGTCTCCACAAGGGTCCTGCCAGTGGGCAGGGATTATTGTCCCCGTTTTCAGATGAGGACAGTGAAGCTCAGTGAAGGAAGTGACTTGCAGCTAATGAGTGCCACAGCTGGGACTCTAAAGCCAGCCCATCTTAACCCTGAACCGGTTTCTCACAGCGTGGTCTTGGCCACCCCCATCAGAACCTGTCCATCAGAGTGCAGCACCTCTTGAGGTGGCTCCTGGGTGGGGAGGGGCCAGGAGCTGGACTGTAACCAGTGCCTCAGCTGGTCACTGAGCCAGGTTTTCCCTGTTTGCCTCCCTCCTTGTCTCCTCCCCCTAGATTGGGGGTGCCTTGAGGGTAGGCCCGGGCTGAGGATGCACCGTCATGTCCCTGGAGCCCAGCGTGTGTCTGGCACACGGTTTCCACTCAACACCCAGGAATTTCCAAATCTCATTTGCAAAACCCTTCCCTCCTCCCAAACTCAGGCCCCCTGGCACATACGGCAGTGCAGGGGGAACTGCTCATAGGCGGGACAGAGAAGAGGTGGCCGGGCCAGGTAAGTGACATCAGGAATGGGAAGGGTGGCATCCCCCACCTGGTGCAGGGCATCCGCCTTGTTCATGTGCTTCTGCCGGCTTCTCTGGGCGGCTGCACGGTTATTCTGTTTCTTCTTCAGCTGCCTCTGATGTTCCTCAGGGTCCTGTAGGGAGAGAGGCCAAAAGCTCAGGGGTCCTGGCAGGGGCTGGCTAGCTGTAAAGCCATACCCTTCTTGAATCAAGTCCCCGAGGGTCCCCCTTCTCCTCGAAGCTCTCTCTGGCTCCCCCGGTGTCCATACACCCCATCGCAGACACAGCACTCCTCAGTGGATTGCCAGCCTCACCCACGTGTCCTGCTCACAGCTCACAATGGGGCAGCACAAGCGAGGATTCAAACCCAGACAGGACCGACTTCACACCCACCGTCTCCTTATCAGCCATGTTGCTCTGGGCAGATCACTCACTTCTCTGTGCCCAGCTACCGGATCCATACAGTGGAGGCACCAGCGCCTTCCTCACAGGACATAAAGCAGGCAGGGGTTAATAAAAGTCAGCCGCTCTTGTTCTGATCGCTATTGCTTCCACGGTCAAGGTGTTGATTTCTCTAGCCATGAGCTCTGTCTGTAAGGGCAGGGTGGGGGTTCTGATTTCACTCCATATTCCCATGCCTAGCTCAGGCCCAAAGCTGATACTCACTTATGCAAGAAATATTTCTTGTGCACCTACTATGTGCCACACACTGAGCTATGGGGACACAGCAGCGAACAAAAGAGGCAAAACTTCCTGCCCTCAAGTTGCTCGCATTCTAGGGGGACAGCATCCTAGAATGGGTGAATCGAGTCCCTTCTGGTAGAAGAGTGGACTCAAAGGTTGACAGCTGTGACCCTCCCCCTATACTGGGGTTCATGAAACTTAGATGAAATGTTTAACCCAAATGCCCAGGGCTCTGGAAGGTCAGACAAGAGGGAACATTGGAGACCCCACAGCCCAACCCGCCCTCCCACAGGTCACTCTGGGAGGTGTGTTCTGAGTGTAGGGACCTCAGGCAAGACCCTGGCCTCCCTGGTGGAGGACTCTGTGCTCCTAGGTTCATGGCCATAGCAGGCCCCTTCCTGGTGATGTGGGGACTGAGAGACTGGAGCCTGGGGGAAAGACGTGCAGAGAGAGAAGTGGGTGGGCCTCTGGTACTTGGGTCCTGGGAGAGAGGCAAGGTTCCAAGGGAACCATGGCCAGAGAACTCGGGGAGGAAAGAGAAGGCTCCTGTAATGGCAGTGAGCGAACAGGTAGGTTAGGAGACAGCAGTATTCAGAGGCTAAGTTCTAAACCGGAGGCTGGATCTGCAGTGGGAGAGCAGGAAAGCCCTCGATCCAATCCCCTGAAGAAACTAAGGCCCAGAGAGAGGGTGTGTGAGCCCTCGGCCACACAGCCCATGTGAACAGAGCTGGCACCGGGCACCCTGGGGCATACTCCCCTTCTCATCCCCTGAACCTGGCCCCTGTACTCACCATCCTGATCAGCGGCCCATTAGCCCCACAGAGGTGCATGGTGGGGCAGGAGAACAGAGGCTCACACCCGGTTCAGGGTGTCCCTCTGCCGCTGTGACCTGCCAGTACCCTCTGGGAACCCAAGGAAGTGGCAGCTCTTTAAATCCTCCGTGACCACTCCACCCCCAGCAAGCCAAGTTTCAGTTTCTCCTAAAGCCACCGGCTGCTCAGAATCCCAGGCTTGGGTTGGCTCATGTGGCTGGAATTTCCTAACACAAACTGGCCTTCCGGTTGGGCCCCTTCTCTGGAAAGAGGGCGGTGGAGGGTGGCGAGAGGAGGGAGCCTGGATGCCAGGTGTGGGGAGGGGTGTTCTGGGAGAGGGAGGGCAGGCTGCCATGGACAGAGCCAAGAGGAAGCCAGTGGGGGACCGAGGGCTCACATGTGATACGGGAGAACCCCTGGTCTCTACAGTTGCAGGAGCCCAGGTTCACAGTCCACCTCTGGTTTGCTGGAGCTGTGCAGTTTTGAGAAGGTGATTTACCCTCTCTGAGCCTTAGTTTCCTCATTTGTAAAGGGAGATGATACAGACATCCACTCACAGGCTTGATGTCAGAACTAAGCAAGATAATACAACCGCCCCCAAACCCTGTGAGACTAAAGTTGAGGCGTGTCTGCAAAAATAAGCAACGGCCCTTAAATAGGAGAACAGATGGCTAATGACTGTGTTTTCATACAACAGACCACGCAGCAGTAGAGAGAGTGATGTCTAGCAATTAAGAGCACAGCTTCCAAGCTATGTGACTCGTGTACATAATTTCACCTTTCTGTGCCTCTGTTTCTAAATCTGTAAAGTGGGGATAAAAATAATTTTGTCGTGAAGGTTAAATGAGTTAAGGCAGGTAAGGCACCTAAAAGCATGCCTGGTGTAGAATGAGGGCTCAACAAATATTCACAATTATGATACGGTGGAAGATTCAAAGCTGCACTTATCATCATGCCTAAAAGTTCATAACATCCAATTGTATGAAAATGACAAGTGGCAACAAGATCTGAACAAAAATAATTTCTGTAATGTTGAATAATATGGATGTGTAATTATGTGAGAAAAGTATAAAAATATGCATGAGAATGAGAAACACAAAATTCAGAGCGTGGTAGCCTGGTGGGGGTGGAGGTAGAGATGGACTGAATGGGACACACAGGGATTTCGGTTGTGTTAGGGATGTTTTGTTGCTTCAACTGTGGGAACACAATTGTCTGTGATAATATTATTAACTACACTTTGGGGTATACCTGAATGTTTCATAATAAAAACATCTATTAAAGACCTAAAAAAACCTGAAGCCCCATGCAAACCTGTATGGTTGTTGTGTCTCGAAGAGAGACCATGCTTGGAAGGGACAACAGTTCAGGGGATGGTGGAGCCATTAATCTCTCTCCAAGAACAACACAGCCACTGATGTACAGTGAAGAGCCCTGTGCCCTGCTGACTAGAGCATCTGGGGGTTGTGCCTGAGTCCTGAGGACTCAAGGCTGATGGTGTGGGCTCACCGGAATGGCAAATACTGTGGATTCGATCTTCTGATAGGAAATGGTGTCCTGGAGTACTGTGTTTAGGAGTTCACAGCTGCCTCTGAGCTTATTAGAAAAGAACACTGCAATTGATTAGCAATGTCTGCCATGCCATGATTGATTAGTGATGTCTGTCATGAGCAGGGCATTAACTGTAATAGTCTCCCGCTATGCTGTGAAGTGGGTACGAAACCAGTTTGGGCTTTAGAGTCAGACTTGACTCTGACATCTGGCACTCTACTCACCAGGCCTATCACCTGGAGCCTCAGTGTTCTCGAATGTATGCTGTGGATGACCAAGAAATTATACCTATTTATAAAGTTGATTTGAAGACCGAGAAGAGAGCTCTTTGCATATTGGCTAGGATCCATTCCCACTCCTGAGATTTATGGGTACACAGGATTAATTATGCAGCCTCATAATTTAAAACACCTGGGTGGGTGGGGCTGGGCATGACAGCTGGGCCTGGCCCTCCTTGCTTGTGAGGGGCATGGGAGAGGAGCCTCTCTGAGTTATTTTTGTTTCCCAGAAACCAGGAGGGCTGAGGCATCTTGCCTGAGGAGGGCACCTGAGGGGCTCATTAAGCCATGAGCTCCTCAGGGAAGGATCCAGAGAGCCGTGCATGATGTAACCAAGAAAAAACATCTGGAGGCAGATGGGGTGTGGGGAGGCTAGGGCCCAACTATCCCCATTCTAAGCCCCCAGCCCCAGACCTGGACCACCAGTCTTCCCCTCTCAAGACCTTGGCTTCAGGTGTAGAGGAGACAGTCAGCGAGTATGCCTGTGGCCACTCTCAGAGGCCCATAGCCATGGAGGAAGATGGAAGAAGGCAGCGTTTATGGCTTGGTCTCCCTGAGGAGTGGCAGGGAGGGAGGGACACAGAATGGGTAATGTTTAACCGTGAATGGCCATGCAAAGCTGGCAGAGCAGGCTTCAGGGCCAACCAGTCCAACTTCTCACTTAGAAGGTGAGGAGCTAATGCCCAGAGAGGCAAGGTCACCTGGCGGGAGGGGGCAGAGCTGGTGGGAGGACGCACTTCTTTCCTCCAAGCCCTCAGTGTTTCTCCACACCCAGCATGGAAGGGCCGGGTCCATTAGTCCCAAGCCTGCTGCCCCCTGTGGGTGGAGGCTCAGAGGCCTCCCCAAACCAGAGCTACAGAGTGAGCTCCCGGGCAGCCGGATTGTTGCCCATCTTGCTCTCTGAAGCACCCCCAGTGCCTCAGACACTGCCACCACATAATAGGCGCTCCATTAATGAATACATGAGTGAAAGTCCAGCAGGCAGCTTGCCATCCGGGAACCCCAAAAGCTTCCTGGATGAGTAGAAAACTTCTGCTTTACTTGTTCCCACAGGAACTTTCCTAGGTTCCTGGGGGACTCTCCCTAACTGTCCTCCTCATTTTACCAGTGGGGAAACTGAGGCACCGGGAGGTGACAGTCACACAGCTGGTTTGGGAGAGGCCAGGACGCATTGATACCCTGTCCCAATTCCTTCCCATGCCTCCTGGGGTTGGAGAGATGCCTGCGGTCTTCAGCTGCCCGGGGATGAGGACCCCTCTCTCTAGGTCCCCCATCATGAGCACCCCTCATTTGCCTCCTCAGGGCACCTCGAGGGAGCTTCGGATGATGGAGAGCAGAGAAAGAGGCCAGGTGACTGCTGGTGGGGCTGAGGCTGGCTGTCGACTTCCTGCCCACAACCATGGATGGGCCTGTGTGGAAGCTAAGCCTCAGCTGGGAGGGGTTCACAACCAGATGGGGTGTAGGACACATGCCCAGCACATTGACTTGCAGGGCAGGGCAGGAGGGTGACAGCCTGCCTCTGTGAGGGCATCTGTGGCGGCCAGGGGGCACTTCCTGTTGGGGAGATCAGAAAAGGCTTTGCAGAGAAAGAGCTCTTTGGGAAGGACATTGAAGAATGGGGGGAGGGGCTTGATCCCAGGGCCTGGAACTTGATCTTGAGCAAGTCATTTAACTAACCTCTTTATGCCTCACTGTAATAATATAAGTATTTAATGAAGTAATATATGTAAAGGGCTTAGAACAGTGCTTGGCACACAGTAAGTCCCATAAACATCTGTTAAACTTTTAACAAATGCACTTAATAAACGACTGATGAATTTTTTGCTCACATACAGCAGGCTTGTATTTTATTATTATTATTCTAAGAAAAAAACAGCAGAATGCAAGAACAGGGATGAGATATTTTTTCTAATGAAATACATTTAATGAAAAGAGGGTTAATGATTGTGTCCATATGTAAGAAGCAGCACTTAATATTTGATGAAATCTGCTAAAAAATTTCTCATGCTGACAAAGGAGTCTCAATAAGAGATGGGAAATTAGTTATCTCTGGATCCTTAGCTTCATAAATGATCTAACTAAGCTTAAGTTACTGACAAGTCTCAAGTATAACAGCTTCAGGTACGGTTAGATCTTGATGCCCAAGCAATGTCATTAGGAGTCATTGTCTCACCCCATCTGCTCTCCCCCGGCTGGTTACATTCTCAGGCAGGTCCGGCTCAAGGTGGTAAGCTGGCCACCTGAAACACCAGCTTAGCTGCCCCAGGAGGGTGCATCCCTCCATCCCCTGCCACTTTCCCAATACTTCCAACAAAGGTCCCAGACCTGGCTCTGCTTGGTCTGGCTTGAGTCCTGTGGCTATTCCTGACATCAGTCACTGTGGCCAGGAGATAAGGTGAAATAGTTAAAGCTGGGGTCCCATAGGGACTAGAGGTGAGGGAGGGGAAACTTCCAGAGGGTACTGGGGTGCTGTTGGCAGGAGAAGGGGGAACGAATGCTGGGCTGACACCACAACCTTGGTTCAGATTCAGATATGAGGAAGCTGCTGCTCAGCGGTACATCCCTTGGCCAGGTCACATCCCCATGTGGGATGGACTCAATCCCCACGTGTCTCTGACACCAAGTCCAGCCCTCTCTCTTTTTATTGTTTCACAGGGACCCATAAGTGGGAAAGGAAAGGCTTGCTAAGGGGATGACTCCAGGTGAACTGAATGCTGGGCAAGGACTGGGGCAGCGACATCGTGGGGACAACCCAGGCTTGAGTTCAAATCCCTGCTCTGCCTCTTTTAACCATGTGATCTTGGACAGGGCCCTTGGTTTCTCTGGGCCTCAAGTTTCCTCGTTTGTATAATAGGCTGTCGTGATAACTGAAACCATGCATGGAAAGCAGTCACCAGGGAGCTCCTTCTTGTCCCCGTGTCCCTGGCTGTACCTCCCTTGTGATGTCACATTCCCACTGTCCACTTTGGATGGTGGAGAAGTCCACGCTGGGCACCCTGCTGAGATCCTGGACACTGGAGAGAAAGGACAATCACCCCGGCCCTGGAGGGAGCCTCTCCACTCCTCAAACAGCTCTCTCCCTTCTTAGCTTCTGTGTCGGTTCCCACAAGAGCTCTGAGGGACAGGAAGGCCTCACTCAGAGGCTGGTTTGGGGAAGTGGCCAGCCAGGGTCACGAGCAAGAGCTGGAGGGCTGGGGTGGGATGGGGGACAAAGCCCAACCCTGTGTGGCCAGTGACTCACAAGCACAGACAAGAGAGGGCTTGCCTTGGCTGACCCAGCCCAGGACCTGTACCAAGGGTGCTAACAGCTTTGGCAAGGTGGATTGGCAGTCGGTCATGGTCAGAAGATTCTAGAGATTGTCGTCCAGTCTCCTCGCTTTATAGCTGGGGAAACAGGCTCAGTGAGAGGAAGGTGCTTGGCCCCGGGCGGGGAGGAGGGCAGAGCCGTGCAGACAGGGTTCTGTTGCAGCTCCTGTGCCCTCTTCCCACCTTATCCTCGCCCATCCAGCTAACGTCTCCCAGCTCTGGAGCAGAAACAACAGGGACACAGGGCACCCTCAGAAGAGCGGGGAGCATTCGCACCTGTGGCAGAAACCTGCCGTGGGTCAGAGGGGGCAGGACTGCTGAACTTCACTGACGCACCATTGAGGATGGGGCCTCCCACGGGTCCTGGGCCAGGGTTCCTGAAGCCGGAAGGGGGCCCCAGCCAGAAGGTGTCTAGGAAGTTGTCCCAGGAGAACTGGGTTCACCTGCAGTCAGGTGCTACCAAGTGCAAGGCCTCAGGCAGCCTTGTGCCCTCTCTGGGGCCCAATTTCCTCTATGGAAAATGAAGGAATGTGACAACTGACCTCGGAAGGCCCCTTTTCTGTGGCTGGAGGTTGGGATTAGCCTGAGGCCTCTTGGGAGGTGGACACCTCCAAGGCTGAGGGGGGTTGTGCCATTTGAAAGAACAGAGTGGACATTTTACCGAACCAGGGGCTGAGCATTGAACTGAGGGTGGACATGTGGGCACAGGAGACCTGGCACTTCTTTGCCTTCCACTTCAGGCCCCAGCTCCCACTCTGGACACGTGCAGGAGGGCTGCCTATGAGACGCCCTCCTCGGTTTGGGCCTGGTCTAGGAGTTACCCTCTGTGGGATCTCACAGGAGACGGTGGGGGCCAGGCCTCGCTTGGTCTGGGGACTGAGAAGCCTGGTGGTTAGGAACAAGGCTGATGAGGTTCTGCTGCTTTCTGGCTGGGTGAGTAGCTAGAAAGCAGTTAATGAACCCTCTGCTCCATTCCTTTTACTCAACGGATATTTATTGAGCATCTACTATGTGGCGGGCCTTGTTCTAGGTGCTGCGAGACAGCTTTAAAAAAAAAAAAGATCCAACTCTCTGCCCTCATGGTGCTTCCATTCTAGAGGGGACGGAGGGGTGGGGGAGAATAAATGTAATAAATTAAGGGAATTATATAGGCTGGTAGAAGACCTTAACTGTCACGGGGGAATATAGAGTAAAATAAAGGATTTGGGGAATGTGGGTAGGGGATTGAGCAGTTTCAGACTTAAATAGGGCGGTCATTTATTGTGACATTTGAACAAAAAAGTTTTTTGAGACATTGGACATTTGAGCAAAAAACTGAAAAGAGGGAGGTGACAGGGAGGTATGGGTTAGGGGTGCTGGCCCCTAATGCACTGGACAGCTGGAGAATTGGTAAGCAGGGGAGGAACAGGAGATGGGGGCACAGAGCCATGGGGACCACTCATGCAGGGCCTGGTAGGTCACTTAAGCCCTTGGGCTCTAACATGTAAAGATACGGGGAGTACCCAGCAGATAGTGGAGGGCTTTTTTTTTTTTAATATTTATTTATTTAGGCTGCACCAGGTCTTAGTTGCGGCACGTAGACCCAGTTGCAGCACACAGACTCTTAGTTGCGGCGTGCATGCGGCATCTAGTTCCCTGACCAGGGATCGAACCCAGGCCCTCTGCATTGCAAGCATGAAGTCTTACCCACTGGACCACCAGGGAAGTCCCCAGTGGAGGGCTTTGAGCAGAGGCCACACAAGATGTGACCAGAGGTTAAAAGGTCCCTCTGCCTGGGGAGGAGGAGCAGGGAAACGGGTGGAGAGGCTGCGGCAGCAATCTGGGTGAGTGGAGCCCCTGGCTCACCTGTCGAGTGGAGGTAAGTGCGGTACCTGCCTCTCAGGTTGCTGAGTGAAGGCACAGCAACTACTCCCTCCCCCCAGCCCCATTTACCAGGCCAGGCCCTGCAGAGACAAGAAGCTGCTGGCACAGCCTTACTCCTGGGGATGCCAAGGCACAGGTCAGGTGGACGTGGACGTGGTTGTTGGAATAGCTCAGCTTTTCATATCCTTAATCACTCCTAAGGTTCTGGAAAGGCCTGAGGATGTCACGTGCCCTGAGGAGGATGACAGGGGTATAACAGCTCATTGCGTCATCTGGAAGTTGAAGAGGATACCTCCTCTGTCTCCCACAACAGGCAGCTGGGCTGAGACCTAGAATGAGGATGCTCAAACACTCTGACTTGCCATTTGAGGCATTCTGCTGTGGCCTGCACGTTGTACACATGCACTGGGGACAGGGTGGCCCTTGGACACTTAAGGCTTATAGAGAGATAAGGGGTGGAAGTACAGGAGCAGGCCAGGGTAGAGCTGTCGTCTGTAGGCAGTGGCTGGTTCAGTGATTAGGCTGTACGTTCAAGCCTCCAGTTGTTTACTCATTAGTAGGACGAAAGCTACACTTGGGTATGCTGCCATCAAGTGCTGGTTGGTGACTCTGTCGTATGCATGTGGTCCCCAAAATAAAACTTGCATCACAGATGTGTTTCAACAGAGAGAAAAACAGGATTCCTCTTATCAAAACTGTAACTTGATTTTAAACCACCTCATATGAACATTACAGTTTAAAAGAATCAAATAGGAAATTCATCTAGAGCAAGCTTAAATATTTATATATACAAATAAATAAATAAAATACTTAAATATACTTCTTGCTAATGCTTAATGATCAACAATGATACTTAAGCAGCGTCTTTTCCCCTGGCTTTTTGTTGTTCTTGTTGTTTCTGAGTAACAAATAAAGTTTCCTTTATGATTATAAAGGTGATACATGGACTGTCTGGATCAAAAAGGCTACACCTCTTAAAATTAAAACCATAAAGCCAAATTTTCCTCCCCAGACATTGGGTGAATTTGCCCTTTTAAAAGGTTTCTAGAATTCTACTCTCAAGTTATAATCCACTTACTTAGCCCCAAGAAACTCTCCCTTCAAACGCCTGTTTCACAGCTGTCAGGATTTGGGTATTTTAATCTCATGATTCTTTCCTGTGAATATATATATATATATATTCACAGTTATATATAACTACAGCTCTAGAGATCTTCTTTCCCAGTTTTCTTCCAAAGGTATTCCCCAAAGATTTTATTTCCTCAGGAGCACCCTTTCTGCCTTTCCATGAGGCAAATGAAAATACTGTCACGAGGCCTCTACATCGGTCCTTAAAAGCCCCTCCACCCTCACTCCCCTACCCTTGACTTCTAGCTACTGGCAATCATTATTCAAACGTTCAATACAGTTACCCCCTGGTCTCCTAATGTTTCACCAAGCTATGAGGTTGTTTTTGAAGTTGGTGTCCACTGGAATCCTACTCTAGCCCCTGGGAAGCTACAATAACAGCTTGGACAGGACAGGGCTTTAAAGCCTGACATTTAAGCAAGGATTTCAATGCCAGTAGTAGTAGTGAAGTAAAACAATCCAGAAGTGCTTATGGTAATAATTTTAAGTTTCCCTCAAAACTGCTCCAGAGCCAACAGTTGAATTGCAGCAATTTAAAAACTTTTGTGACTGTGACTCAGTGTGTACATATATCCATATAAGTATCTGAAACAAATGTTTCAACAAACACCACTTAGCTTCTCGTCACGGGCACTGGCAGCAATGTTTTCTGCTCTGTTCATTCTATTTAATTTTTGCTAATGCTACTAGGTTGAGCTATATGAAACTGATATTTGTTGTCAAAATGGTCAAATATGGGCAATTTCATACATTTCAACTTGTGACACTAAAATAATTTCACAATATACTTAATGGGCTGTATCCCATAGTGTGAAAAAACATTGTTTAGGGGGTTATTGTTATTTTAAATGTTAAAATGGGTTTGAAGTTCGGGGTTTTTTTTTCACTTAATATGGCCTGGACAGCTTTCCACGCAGGTACTTCACCTTTCTCAAAGGCTTCATGGAACCCACCACACAGGGGTACCCCGGCTTAGGTAAGTGATCCCCGGTGAAGGCACTTAGATTTTTTCCAATTTCTTGCTGCTCCAAACCATGCCAAAGTGAACTTCCTTGTCATAAAGGTCCACGTGCTGGGGCTAGAAATTCTGTAGCATAGACTCATGGAGGCAGGATGGCAACACATTGTGATCTTAGTTGTGTCTCAAAGGCTTTGAAGAGGAGTTACGCTCGCTTTCTTCCCTTGTGTGCACTTGGTGGAGAGCAAATGGTGCTGATGGAGACGACCCAGCCAGGCACCCGCTTCTGTCCAGCCCTCATCTGTCTACAACCTTCTTCTGTAAGATGGGGAGCTCCAGCTCACTCCAGACCTCTCCCTCTCTAGACAAACACCACGGAGGGACCCAGAAAAACAGTGCCCTTTCCTGTTGACCAGACCTGAGTTTAAATTGCTGCCCAAGCTCCTTAAACTCTGGGGACTCCACTATCATATCTACAAAAAGGAAATAAACCTCTCAGGGTTGCGGGGAGGATAAAGTAGAAAACGTGAATGCTTTATAAAATGACACAGAAGTTAGCCATTATCTTCATCTGGTGCCTCACTGTTCTTTCCCAAGCATTAGAAAGAGCCCACTCTGCTGCCTACTCACATTTACCCTGTGGTGGCCTGGGGGAAGGGCTCAAGAAAAGACAATAAGGCTCACCTTCTGTGTTTACAATCTGTCTAGTCCCCGGCCTCGGCTTCCTCACTTTTTCTGGACTTGAGCGCTAAGGTTAAGAACCAAACTCTTGCACAGTCATTCATTCAACCACAAATATTTACTGAGCACCTACTGTATGTCAGTCACTATGTCAATCACGCTAAGCACCATGTGAGCTTCAATTTTCTTATCGGCAAAATGAAAATTGTGCTTCTCAATAACGAAACAATAAGCATCTTGGGCAGGACAATTCCCCTGACCTCTAAACGACAGGGACTCTACCTTGTAATCGGTACAATCCAATGACGCCTCCACACATTTCCAAAGGGGCCCTAAAGGCCATTTCCACCCTGGATGGAGAATCCCCGGGCTACCCTCTACGATTTCAGGAGCAAGGAAAAGTAGGGAAGCCCTGTAACTGGCAGATTTGGGATGATGCCGAGTCCCAAGATGATCAGGATTTGGACCATGCTTCCGGGGAACTAAGCCTCACAGTGGCTGCAGGGTGACGTCAACATCCTTGGGGCTCTTGGTTCTGGCTCCTAAGTCAGAACTCCTACTCTCTATATGCAGCCAAGAAACAACCCAGGAATTTCAGGTTTCCGTTCCCAGCCGAGCCTGGGGTCCTGGAAAGGAAAGAATGGCGATGCTCTAGTCACCCAAGCCCTCGGGATGCTAAGGGTTAACGCAGGTGGCCGCGCAGAAGCCGCCAGCGCCGCCAGCGCCGCTAGAGGGACCGTCCGTCGCAGCACCGCCAGGCAGCTTCACAGTCACGTGGGAGCGAGGGCGGGACTAAGCGCGGAGCCCGCCAATAGGCTGTGCTGTCTGTGGGCGTGATAGCCAATAGGAGCAGGGAAAGGGGTCCCAGGATTACGAAGAAACGGCGGCCGGGAAGGGGCTACTGGGACATGGGGCTTCTGACCATTCTGAAGAAGATGAAGCAGAAAGAGCGGGAGCTGCGACTGCTCATGCTGTATCCTCCCCGATGCCGGAGCCGCGAGGGTAGCAGGGGGCCCCCGCCGGGTGGGCGGTGCCAGGCGCCCCCTACCGGGTGCGGGATGTGCGGCTGGCCGGGCCATACCAACTGCCCTTTGTGCGTCACGCACGTGGGCCCTACCAAAGCTTTTGGCGGGTGGCCGGGAGGAGGCCGTACCACCGGCTCGGGGCGGGGGGCTTCGTTTCTAAGGCCAAAGGTGTGGGCGTAAAGGCGCAGCGGCCGGACCAGATGTCCCAGTGTAGGGGGAGGCGGGGCCCGGAGGTGACTCGAACGTTACCACCCGTCGGTCTGGCCCGAGCGCGAGGCCGCTGTCCTCTCGGGCCCTCTCGCCTCCTCCCCCTGTCGGAAGGTGCCCGGCCACGGCCCCGCCCTCAAGGTCGGAATCCCGGGGGCGTGTGGGCCCCGCCCTTCACTCCCGGGAGAGGTGGGTGTGGAGTCCGCGGGCTGTTCAGCCCGTGGGTCCAACCGTGCGTCTCTTTCCTGCCTCACGGCCAGTCGTTGTCCCCGCGGCTGATGGCTTGCAGGCCCAAGGGCCCCGCTGACCTTCTGAGTCCCATTAGGAGGCATCTGCACTCGTTCGCCCTTCTCTGTGCCAGGCCCGGGGGCACCCCTAGCAGAGAGAAGACATTTCTGTGCGCAGATAACTTAAAAATAATATTTACATCTTGTCTGTTTTGAAGAACTGTGAGAAAGGCACAGTGAATTCACTCATGCAGTAAACATTTATTGAGCGCCTACTGTGTGCTAGGCACTGTCCTGGGGGCTGGTGTAAAACAGCAAAACAAAAAAACCCGACCTTCACGGACATTCTATGTAATGCTGAGGGGAGGAAGACCTTAACAAAATGAGTAAAATGCATAGCATGTACGGAGAATAATACAGCTTAAATAAGGTGGTCAAAGAAGGCCACACTGAGAAAATAACAGTTGAATAAACAGGGAGGTGAGGGATGAACCATGTAGATATCTGGGGAAAATTATTTAAACAAAGGGAACAGCAAGTGTAAGGGTCTCCAAGGAGGAACTCAGCTGGTGTGTTCAAAGGACTGTCAAAGAGGTCAGGTGGAAGAGCCACGTCACGTGGGACCTTCTGGTTCTGGACTTTCCCTTTTCTTTCTTTTTTTTTTTAAATTTAATTTTCATTTTTATATTGGAGTATAGTTGGTTTACAATATTGTGTTTGTTGCAGGTGTACAGCAGAGTGACTCAGTTATACGTTTACATATGTCCATTCTTTTTCAGATTCTTTTCCCATAAAGGTTATTACAGAATACTGTGTAGTGTTCCCTGTGCCATACAGTAGGGGACTTTTCCTTAAATGAGAAGTGCAGAGAGGAGGTGAGATCTGAGACTAGTTAGGCCACTGCAGTAACACAGGTGAGATACTATGGGAGCTTGGATCACGATGGAAGCAGTGAGGTGATGGAAGTTGAGGGACGTCCTGATAGTAGGCCAGTAGGAATTGCTTCTGGATTGGACATGAGTGTGAGAAGGAGTGTAAAGTCAAGTGTGACTCCTAGGTTTCTGACCTGAGCAATTAGAAGAATGAGGAGCCACTTGCTGAGAGGTAGAAGGGGGCGGGGAACACATTCGGGGTGGGGGGGGAGGATGAGAGCTCAGCTTGCGCCATGTGAGATGCCTCTGAGACATCCTAGAAATGTCAGCTAGGCAGCTGGATATAGGGACCAACGTCCAGGGGAGCAGCTGGGTAGGACGTGTGAATTTGGGAGTCATCAGCATAAAGAAGGTGTTTGAGACCGTGATCCTGGATGAGATCACTGAGGGAGGGAGTGTGGACAGGGAAGAGAACCTAGGCTGCTCAGATCAAGAGGTCAGGGAGATGAGGAGGAATGACCAGGGAGGCCAGAGGAGAACCAGGCAAGGGCGTGTCCCGGAGTGGGGGAGGGGGCTGGACTCTGTCAGTGCTGCTCGTTAAGCAGGGGGAAGAGGGCTGAGGACTGCCCAGCCAGTGGAGAACAACATGGCGTCTCTAAGGTCTGACCTTGGCCAGAGCAGTTTCGGGGAAGCAGTGGGAGCAAAAGTCTAACGGGTTCCAGCAAGAGAAGGAGGACAGAAATTGGAGAGGGTGAGTATGGACAACAGTTCTGAGATTTGCTATAAAGGGAAGGAAATAAAGGAAAAAGTCAGGGGGAGAGGGATCAAGAGACCATCCCCGCTTGTCAGCTGACGGGAACGATCCAGTGGAGAAGGAAGCATGGATGACGGAGCTGGGGCGGGTGAGGGGGATGGTCAGCCGCCAGTTATCAGGGGCTACGGCTGGGTCTCAGGAGAGGTCCTCCCGCCCCCTCCCAGCTGCAGGCCCCCTTAAGTGTTGGAAGGAAAGAGGAGGGTGCTTCTCTCCTGCTGCTGAACTTACCCATTTGTGTGCACGCTCAGCAGCAAAGGGTTTGGAATATTCGAAAGACAGAAAAGGCAAGGGTGGCTGCCTCCAGATACTTTGTTTTGTTATTTCCTCTACCTAGAATGCTCTTCCCCCAGTCCTTCAAAAAGCTAGCTTCTTGCAGTTTGGGCCTCAGCTCAAGGCAGTCAGAGAGGCCTTCCCTGGGGCTGAGCTAAAGGAGGCTCCTCGACAGCCGTCTCCGAAAGCCTCTTCACTGTGTGGACACGCACCCGGCTCTGCCAGTGCCTTCCTTCTCACTTGTGTGCACTGTGCCACTGTCCCGCACTAGAGTGTAAGCTGCACAAGGTGGGGACTGTGACTCCAGGCCACCCCCAGCACCAGAGGTATTCTGGCACAGAGTAGCCCTTCAGTATATGTTGTGGGGTGAATTAAGGAGCCTCTGGTCAGAAGATGATAAGGTATTTCTTGATACTTTCACATTTATCGTGTGGGTCTGGCAGGTATTCAGCTTATTTTGATATGTAGTGGGAAATGATTTGTCCCCCAAGAGAGGGGCACTGTGATGGTGTCACCAGGCTGCAGAGCATGGGGACTTCTCCTTAACCTGGCACACTCCAGTGGCCTGGACAATGCTGGCAAAACAACCATCCTCAAGAAGTTCAATGGGGAAGACATCGACACCATTTCCCCGACGCTGGGCTTCAACATCAAGACCCTGGAGCACCGAGGGTGAGCGGGGTCCCCGAGGGGGGGCCCACCCAGAGCAGGGCAGGGAGGGCAGGCGAGGGGCCAGGCTGACCTCCAGCCACCCCCTCCCTGTCCAGATTCAAGCTGAACATCTGGGATGTGGGCGGCCAGAAGTCCCTGCGGTCCTACTGGCGGAACTACTTTGAGAGCACCGATGGCCTCATCTGGGTGGTGGACAGCGCCGACCGCCAGCGCATGCAGGACTGCCAGCGGGAGCTCCAGAACCTGTTGGTGGAGGAGGTGGGCAGGAGGCCTGGCTGAGCGGGGGAAGCGGGGCTTTCCCCAGTGTCCGGGCCCCAGTACTTTGTGCGCATATGTGGATGTGTGCACAGCTTCCTCAGCAGATTCCCTGAGGGGGCCGTGAACCCAGAGGGACACCTCAGGTGGGGCCTGTTCCTTCACTGAGCCCTCACCACGTGTCCAGCACCCTTGTGGAGGCAGAGACAACCTGTACACCTGATCTAGGGAGGCCCACAGTGCCTTGAGCAGGACACTCTGTGGATGGAGACATTAGTTTACGTCCCTGCGATGTCACTGCTTCACCACCCTGAGCTTCAGTTTCTGCACCTTGAATTGGGCTTCAGGGAGGATGACTTGAGGCCAGTGTGTGAAGCTTTGGGAAGCAGTGGAACCTGGCTCAGCAGTCGGACTCTTCGCTGTGTGACCTCAGGCAAGGCACTTAACTTCTCTGAATCTCCACTGCCTCATCTCTCAGATGGGCATTATAATTATGGCGATCTTAAAATTTATTGTCTGGGCCAAAATGCTCTTCTTTAAATAAAATTTTAGATTTACAGAAAAGTTACAATGATAGTAAAAAGATACCCCATATATCTTTCACCTAGCCTCTCTTAATGTTAACATCTTACAGAACTGCCATACAAATGGCAAAACTAAGAAATTAACATTGGTAAGTTACTATTAACTGAACTACAGGTTTTGTTTGGATTTCACCAGTTTTTCCACTAATGTCCTTTCTCTGTTCCAGGGTTTGAGCCAGGTTACTACACTTCATTTAGTTGAAAACCAGGACACTTTTGAGAGTAAAAGAGAGCTGTTAATAATTATGGAGGGACAGCTGGCATAAACAGGGGTGTTGAGCAGGTCCAGTGAGACCCTGGCTGTTGAATGCTCATCCCTGGCCTAGCATGTCATGGCCCTTTTTAAGGGCCAGATCCACCGTCTACATGGAGGAACTCCCAGTCACAAACACATATATGGAAATAACTGGAATCACAGGCAGAGAGTGAGGCCTGTCAGGGTAGTGGGACAGTTAGAGGGCTACATGAACTTGGAAGAGGGAAAGGTCATTTCCAACAGACCCCATAGCCTCTGGGACAGTCGCATTCCTTGTGCATGTCAGGTCATCAGATCGGAGCAGTCTAGAACTGGGGAGCATCTTACCCATCACCCCCTCCCCATTTATGGAAGAGGAATGTGAGGCATGGAGGAGAGAAGTGCCCACGGGGCTGGTGATTGGGCTGGAACCAGGGTCCCAGCCCAGCCCAGGGCTCTCTCCACCCCATAAATGGCTGGACATGAAGGCCATCTCCACACTACCCACCCTGCTTGTGCCTTTGCAACTACCACGGGACCTTGCCCTGAGCTTCCAGGTTGATCTCTGACCCCAGGTCCTCTGGGTGATTAGTGCAGGGGCCAGGCTGCCCTCTGAGCCTCCACCCCCATGACCCCCTCTGTTTCTCTTCCCCAGCGCCTGGCTGGAGCGACCCTCCTCATCTTTGCCAACAAGCAGGACCTGCCCGGAGCACTGTCCTCTAATGCTATCCGTGAGGTGAGTCCAGGCCTTGACACAGGCTCACGGAGGAAACGGGGCATGCATTTCTTTGTTAATTTATTTAAAAAACATTTATTAGCCCCTCCTGCACGGCTGGACCTATTTGGGATACTGGAGATTCAGTGATTAATAGGATATAGTTGTGCCCCACAGCCTGGGGGAAGGCAGACCTGCAAATAGTTATTCCACAGGATAACAGTAGCCAACGAGCAGTGGGTGCTTTCTATGTGCCAGGCTCTTTGCATGGATTAACTCATTCAATTCTCAAAGCAACCTCGTGAGGTAGGAACTCTCATAATCATTCTACAGATGGTGAAGCAGGCTTAGAGAGGTTAAGTAACTCACCCAAGGTCACACAGCCAGTAAGCAGAGAAGCCAGGATTTAAACACAGGCCTGTGTAACCCCAGGTTGCATCTTAACTCCTATTCTAGAGCTTGAACACCAGAATGAGAAAGAGTGGGGTTAGAATCCAGGTTCTGCCACTTACTAGCTGTGTGACCTTAGGCAGGTTGCTTAACCTCTCTGAGGTTTCCTCCTCAGTAAAATGGCCAACACATCCCTGGCTTATGGGGCTGTTGGGGGGAATGGATGAGAGGACATTTGTAGGGCCCATAGCGCAATGTCGGAAGCCCTTGTTGCCATCTTATTACTAAGGGGTAGTACTGGCGTGGCGGTGTACAGAGAGCCTGGGTGCCCTGGGGCCCTGACAGATCTTCACCAGGGGTCAAGGGAGGCTTCCCAAAGCAGGCCCTTGAGGGAGGCATGCGTTTCCCCTGGGCCAGCAGAGGGCAGGGGCTGAGGGTGGGCAGGGCCTGTGGTTACTGTGGCCCACCATCACGTTCTACCCTCCCAGGCCCTGGAGCTGGACTCCATCCGCAGCCACCACTGGTGCATCCAGGGCTGCAGCGCTGTCACTGGGGAAAACCTGCTGCCCGGCATCGACTGGCTCCTGGATGACATCTCCAGCCGCATCTTCATGGCCGACTGAGGCGCGCCCAGCAGGCCCTCACCAGGCACCGTCCATGGGGGGATGGGAGTCAGCCAGCCCAGCTAACACCCCCTGCCCACCCTGTAACCTGCTGCTGCTGCTGCTGCTCACTGCTGCGCTGTGGCCAGCCGGTTCCCATGGCAGGAGGGCTGCCAACCTGGCCGTCACCCTGGCTCCTGATCCGGCCTGCTTGCAGTTGCCGTACCTAGAGGAGGGCTGGGGCTGGGAGGGCCTGCCTCTGCTGCTACCGAGGCTGTGAGCCTCGCCGTTCGCTCAGCTGTGAGAATAAATTGTTCCTCGCTCCCATTCCTGGCTGAGTCATTTGTTGATTCAACAGCTCTAGAGACTGCCTAGAACCCACAGTCCAGTGGGGGGCAGAAAGGGACAGATGATTTCAGTCAGAGGGTTAACTGTCGCTGTGTCAAAGGGATGGCAAAGAATTATAGAAGCACAGGACAGCGCTGTGTAATTGCATTTGGAAGAGTCCAGGTGGGCTTCCCAGAGGTGGTGACATGAAAGCTGAGAGTTGGGACTTCCCTGGGTGGCGCAGTGGTTAAGACTCCACGCTCCCAATGCAGGGGGCCTGGGTTCTATCTCTGGTCCAGGAACTAGATCCCACGTGCATGCTGCAACTAAGGAGCCTGCGAGCCGCAACTAAGGAGACTGCCTGCTGCAACTAAGGACCCCCCCAGCTGCAACTAAGATGTGACGCAACCAAATTAATTAATTATTTTAAAAAGCTGAGAGTGAAGGATGAGTAGAAGCTTTCTGGTGAGAGGATGGGAGGAAAGTTCACTAGGGCATCTGCTACCATCAGAGGGTATGAATTAGAAAAAGGAACGCACCACCACATCAGGGCTCACTGCTTATTGACTGGAACATGGGCTGAATTTCAGCTCCCAGCTTCCCACTGCAGCCAGGAACCCATGTGCAGTAGACAACCTGCACAGCCCTGTGAGGCAGCATTGGTTCAAGTAGAGGTAATTACAGGAAGTAAAAAGTAAAGCAGAGCAAGGGCTCTTGGGAAGCATGGAGGGGTAAGGTCTCTGGTGACGGATGTGGACATCAACCAGGTTAGCTCACCAAGAGCAGAGCTGGGAAGGGGCCTTCCCTGAAGGCTAAAGGGCACTCTCTGAAGCTGGGAAAGAATGGGAACTGGTGGGGGGGGATGCCAGGGCCCCCATCCAGGTGGCAAGATAGACGGATGTTTTCAAAGGGCCCCCTGCTGTGGTCCTACCAGCGGGGGCTTACTCTGTAGGGTTCAGCTTGAAGCACTCTCACTTACCGTCACATTGAAGAACAGCCCCAAGCAGGACAGACTCTTAGTGTCCCCATCTGTATAAGAACTGAGCCTCCAGAAGTTTACGGGACTTACTCAAAGCCACCCAGCTAGGAAGCAGGGGGGCTGGGATTTGGACCCAGCATGCTTAGCCACTACACCCTACTAACCTGTTTTCTTTTTTTTTTTTTTTTAATTTGGGTATAGTTTTTCAATGTTGTGTTAGTTTCTGCTGTACAGCAAAGTGAATCAGCTATATGTATACACATATCCCCTCTTTTTTGGATTTCCTTCCTATTTAGGTCACAGAGCATTGAGTAGAGTTCCCTGTGCTATACAGCAGGTTCTCAGTAGTTAATCTATTTTATACATTAAGTGTATATATGTCAGTCCCCATCTTCCAATTCATCCCCACCCTTTTCCCCCTTGTGTCCATACGTTTGTTCTCTGGGTCTGGGTCTCTATTTCTGCCTTGCAAACTGGTTCATCTGTACCATTTCTCTAGATTCCACATATATGCATTAATATATGATACTTGTTTTTCTCTTTCTGACTTACTTCACTCTGTATGACAGTCTCGAGGTCATCCACGTCTCTAGAAATGACTCAATTTCATTCCTTTTTATGGCTGAGTAATATTCCATTGTATTCTGGTTTTGTTTCTCTGCTTGAAATTCAAGTGCCAGATAGAGGGAGCCTAATGTGTTTATGAGGGAAGGTCAGTTTTCCCAAGGGAAAGGCGAGGACGAGGTACTGATTTACTCGTAGACTGCCACTAGGATCCCTCGTGGAAGAAGGGAAATGGATGTTGGGTGGACAACCTTAGAACATAAACTGTCCTTCAATGTAGAAATTTAGAACCTCTTGCCCTGTCCTCTGTGCAAGACCGGCACTGTGGTCCCCAAGGTTCCATCCCTGCGGTGAGCAGACACCCAGTCTCCAGAGCCAAACCCTGGCTCTGCCACTCACTGATTGACGCTGAGCAAGTTGCTTAACCTGTCTGTGCCTCAGTTTCCCCATTTGGGTTAAAGATAGTGTCACCTACCTCCTAGGGTTGGGAGGAGGACCAAATGGCTGGGTTCCTTGTGTGTCATAAGCACTGTATGTCAGCTATAATCATCCTTATTTGAACCAGTAGGAGTTCAGGCAGATCCAATCAATGTGAACTCAGCCATCCACTGATCTGGGTTGACTCACTCATCTGGACAAGGGAAGGGAGGGAATGATGGGCAGGAAGGGAACTTGGAGCCACAGCCCTGCTGAGAGAACTCTGAAGACCAGGAGCGGATGTCTAAAGGGGCCTTCAGAGGAGCCCTGGTGTGGGCTGTGGGAGGGGACACCACTCCATCCCAAACACCTCCTGGATGTACTCCCCTCTTTCCATGCTCCCAGGAGTCTGATTTGAGAGTTTGCTTTGTGTTTCTTTCTGGAGTTACAGCGCCCACTCATCTGAGTTCCAGTAACAAGAGTAGCCATGAGCGCTTCACCCATGGTACTGCATTCAAGCTTCGAAACCTGGTGGGGGTGGTGTTACTGAAAGCTCGGCCTCTCTGTACACCAGTGCCGAATCAAATCCCAGAGACGGAGTTTTGGGTGAAGTAGAAAAGGATAGCTTTATTGCTTTGCCAGGCAAAGGGGAACACACCGGGCTTCTGTCTCGAAAAACTATGTGCCCCGACCCCAGAGGATTTGATGGAGGGTTTTAAAACAGTGGTTCAAAGGTGGGGGTCTCTGGGCTTCCCTGGTGGTGCAGTGGTTAAGAATCCGCCTGCCAATGCAGGGGGCACGGTTTCGAGCCCTGGCCTGGGCAGATCCCACATGCCGCGGAGCAACTAAGCCCGTGCGCCACAACTACTGAAGCCCATGCGCCTTGCTCCGCAGTAAGAGAAGCCACTGCAATGAGAAGCCCGCAATTTAACAAAACAACAAAAAAAAGGTGGGGTCTCCGACAAGATAAGGGTGTGAGCAGGCTAATCTCAGGTGGTCACCTCAATCTTGATGAGCTTCTCTGGTCCCTTTAATCTCACCTCAGGTGGTTTCTTGGCTGCTCCTCCCTTGATGAGCAACTGTTCAAATTCGCCCTCTGGAACTCAGGGAAGGTCATGGAGGCTGGAGTCTTGCCTATAAGAAATGGTGGACAAAAGGAGGCCTCTGTGCCCAAGCCCCACTCGGTTTCAGCGGTATCAGTCAGGGTCCTGGATGGTTTGCACAGATTACTGCCTTTAGCAGAAAAAGCCTCTCTTGGAAGGATACTGGGAACTCATGGCATCTCGATGGAGGTCGGACATCCAGGCTTAGAAAACAGAGTGCTCCAAAGGCTGGGCAGCCAAACCCGCAGCCAGCACTGTACTCAAGGAACAACTTAGTTCCCTTGCCAGGCACTGTGCCCTCTGTCCCTCACTCAAGATTCAAGGCTTCAGGAGGGAGTCCCCCACCCCCACTTGGCACCTGGGGCAAGGAAAAGGGCTGGCATCTTTGGATTCTGGACTAAGAGGCTGGAGGGCTGCACATACTAGCGAACTACCTCTAAAGATCTGGTGCTATGGTGCTAACAGAAAGAGGCGGGGGTGAACGCTGGACAGACCAACAAAGGAAAAAGAAATATCCACTGCAGTAGATTCTATTATAAATATCCCCATTCTAGGGATGACAAACTGAGGCCAACGAAGGAAAAAGAAATATCCACTGCAGTAGATTCTATTATAAATATCCCCATTCTAGAGATGACAAACTGAGGCTCGAGTAGTTAAGGGAATCTCTTGCAGCTAGTAAGACATGTGACTTCAGAACCCATGACACCATTGTGCTTCTCTGGAGTTCTTTTTGCTCCCCCCACCTTTCCAGAAAGCGTGAATTTAGTGAATCCTCGGGAAGGAGACAGGGAGATAACTTGGCAATGTCTGGCACATACTGAACACAATAAAAGTTGGGTGGATGGATGAAAGAAGGGAATTGGGAAGCAAAGGAGAAGTCATTTGGAGATATGTGATGAGGGTTTACGATCGCATGGGGTGGGCTTATCTCTAAGCAGACCTGAGTTGATCCAACCTCCCCAATCCTTATTCTCAAATCACTTAGTTCTTGCTTTACCAACAACCGAGGACTTTTTAGACGCTCCCTTGGCCAAGCGCCCTGGCCGAGAATTGCACTGTCACTTGCGACCAGCTCCCTGGGCCCGAGGACGAAGGGCGCAGGCCCGGGAGAGGCTGTGGCCGGCGGAGACTGACCTGGAGGGGCAGGGGCGGGGGCGGCGTGGAGGAGGCGGAGGCCGGCGGCCAGCTCTGCTCCAGCTCGATTGCCATGTCCCGCCAGGCGAAGGACGACTTCCTGCGACACTACACAGTCTCCGACCCCCGGACCCACCCAAAGGGCTACACAGAGTACAAAGTGACGGCGCAGGTGAGGTGGGGCCCAGCGGGGACTTTGCCCTTTTAACAAGGGGGGGGCCGTGTTTTACGTTAAGGCAAGAAGCTGCTGGAAGCTCCCATGTTAGACGACAGATATGGATTTCCCCTTTAAGGGGAGGTGCCGGTAGGGCCTTAGTTTACTTCTTTAGCCATCAAGGGGCGGGGCCATAGGAGGGCGCTGCCTTTTTAAAAGGGCGTGACAGCAGTTCCCAGACAGCGAGGTGTGGGTGACCACGCGCAACGCGTAGCATCTATCCGTCAGGCTGTGAATTTCTTTTAAACTTTATGGATGAAAACTCTGGCTCAACTCAAATACTGGTTAGTTCTCTAATCTCTTGGAGTAAGTTTTATCTATTGGTTTGTTTGATATTTATATAAAAGCCCTTTAAGGAGTTGAATTACTTTTAATATTTTAAAAAATAATGCTTGTGTATGACTAAAAATTCATACAGGTCAAAAGAAATTAAGGAGTAAGTCTCTTCACACAGCAGGAAGTCAATATATAAAGACTGAAGTTGATGTATGAAGCAGTAACAACGTTATAAGCATATATAAAGACGGAGGAAATCATGAAAAGAATTAAAAACAAACAGTATAACAGAATATCTGTAGAATGATATACAAGAACTGCTTGGGGAAGATTTTTCACTGTAAAATTTTTGTACTTTTACAATTTTGAAGTAGGCAAATATTAAACTGGTGCATTAATGACTATTAAAGTGAAGCAAAAATGTAGAGACTTCCAAAGTGATTTAGAAATTTATTTATTTATTTGTTTTTATTTTTGGCTGCGTTGGGTCTTTGTTGCTGTGCGCGGGCTTTCTCCAGTTGTGGTGAGCAGGGGTTACTCTTCGTTGCAGTGCGCGGGCTTCTCATTGTGGTGGCCTCTCTTGTTGCAGAGCACGGGCTCTAGGTGCACAGGCTTCAGTAGTTGTGGCGCGCGGGCTTAGTTACTCCGTGGCATGTGGGATCTGTCCGGGCCAGGGATCGAACCCATGTCCCCTGCATTGGCAGGCGGATTCTTAACCACTGTGCCACCAGGGAAGTCCTCCTCAATGGTTTTTAAATATAGTTTCTTTTATCCAAAATATTTTAGGCAAGTCTGTTGTGAAAAGCAAAGTCCGGGGTTTCAGTGCTAGCAGTCCCTCCACAGGTCATGTCCCCTCTCTGAGCCTCTACTTCCTCATCTTTTAAATGGGCATGTGAATCATGTCTGCCTCCCTGGGGTCTAGGATAATGAACAGATGTTTTGAAAACTGTCAAAGTTACTTCAAGCTGTAGGATTTTTTTTAAATTATTATGAACGTAACATAATAAAAATGGAGTCTTTTTTTTCCACCTCAGACACCAGTCTGCTCTTTTTGGGTTACAACCCCAGTGAGGGTTTCTTCTGTGTCCGGGAGTGTTCACACACAGAGGCTTCCTCCTTTAAGGGAGAAGTGGCTCCTGGGACAGAACCTCATTCTTTAGAGAACTTGGGGTTCTTTGGTTTCAGAAGGAGATGCAGGGACTTGGCCCTTTGAAGGACCTGAGATAAAAGTTGGGCTGAGACTGGAGTCCTCTAGACGGGCCTTTAGGGATGGAGCCTCCCATTTTGAGACAGGCTGGGACCTGGGACCCTTTACTGGCGTGCTTGCACTTGCACCTAGACAAACAGAAAACAAAGAAACTATAAGGGGCTAAAAATAACTGCATGCCTGCAAAGTCTAGGCAATTATGAACAATAAGATGCAAAAAGACCACAAACCGGTTGCCACTTCTGAGGTGCCTGGAGCAGAAGCAGGGCACTGCGCATGATCCCTGCACACAGCACCACCAAGGGGGTGGGCAGACCACCCAAGCTGCCCCTCCAGCCCCACCCACTGATCTGCCCTGCCCTCATCCCATTGAAGGAAACAGTCAACCCTCCTCGGAGACAGCCGATAAGGGCACAGGTTACTTGTTTTCCATCCCAAACCAGTAAAGGCTTAGGTCCCAATGAAGCCTTGCCTGAATTTCTCAGCTGGCCTCATCAATTTCTGTTGATTAAAGAGTCCAAGGACCGGTAACAATTTGACAGATGAAGAAACTAAGGTGCATGGTAGAAAAACTGCTAAAAGTTACACTCAAAGCCTTAAAGCCAGGACACCTTGATACCACTGGCCAAAGCGCTCTGCCCCTCTGAAGGTGGCTAGGAGGTGGCCCCGATTTTAGAAGGTGATGGGGTGTCTGCGATGTCAATCTCTGGTCTCACTGGTTCTTAACTTTCTTCCTCAGTTCACCTCAAAGAGGGACCCGGAGGATGTCAAAGAGGTGAGCCTCCTGGGAGGAAGGGACCATTTCGCAATTCCACATCTGGAAACAGTAAAGGGACGGGGGTAACTCTGCCAGGAGACCAGCCCCCCTTCCTCGCTGGCCCTGGGAGGAGGGGGTGCTGTGCCCTAATGCACACACAGTGTGGGGCCAGGCTGGGGGTGGGGAAGGCCGCTTCCTACCGTTGTTCAGCCCTATCAAGTCACGTGTCCCTCTTAGGTGGTGGTCTGGAAGCGGTACAGTGACTTTCGAAAGCTGCATGGAGACCTGGCCTATACCCACCGCAACCTCTTCCGCCGTCTGGAGGAGTTCCCTGCCTTCCCCCGCGCCCAGGTGTTTGGTGAGTCTTGATCCCAGCTTTCAGGCCAAAGATGGAGAGGGCATTGAGCAAAGGAGACCCCTGCTGGTGAGGGCTGGATAGAGGGACCCTGAAACTCCTGGCAAAGACTTGTTTCAGACAGCTGGAAGGGCCCTTAGAGACGGCCTCATTTGACAGATGGGGAAACTGCTCTGCCCTTATTGTGTGTTGAGCCCTTTAACATTCCTGTTCTCATTAGCCCCATTTTCAAGATGAGGAAACTGAGGCTCAGGGAGATGAAGGGGCTTGACCTGTAAGTGGCAGAACGTGAACTCCCAGCCACAAGCCAGTGTTTCCTCTAGACCTGTGCTTGTCCAGAAATAGCAGCTACGGACCACCTGTGGTTGTGGAGCACCAGAAATGTGGCTAGTCTGAACTGAGATGTGCTGTCTGGTCGAATACACACCGAAAAAAGAATGTAAACTATCTCAGTAATTTACATATTGATTACATGTTCAAATGAGAATATTTTGGATATACTGGGTTAAATAGAGTGTATAATTAAAATTAACCTGTTTCTTTTTACTTTTGTAAAATGTGGCTTCTCGGGAATTCCCTGGTGGTCCAGTGGTTAGGACTTGGCACTTACACTGCTGTGGTCCCGGGTTCGAGCCCTGCTCGGGGAACTAAGATCCCACAAGCTGGTGCAGCACGGCCAGAAAAAAGAGAAAAGGTGGCTTCTAGAAAATTGTAAATTATATGCGAGGCTCATATTCCTTGTTACTTCTATCTCTAGACTCAGAGGAGATGTTCTTTTGTAGCAAGGTGAAAGCTCGTTCCTGGCAGATTATGCCAGGTAATGCGAAGTACAGCAGGCTACCCACCCTGACAGCATGATAACTAGCCCAGAGTTAAATAACTCTGCATGATACCTAGACCAGAACAGTGAAACTGTAAAAATGGGGCTACTTGCTGTGTGACCTTGGGTGAGTCACCTCCCCTCTCTAAGTCTTACTTTCTTCCCTAATACATCAAAACCACCTGTAATTATTTGTTTCCTGTTGGTTACCTGCTTCCCCCTGTCTAGGATGTGATACGCATGAGGGCAGAGACCTTGCTTCTCTCTCATTCACCTTCTGAACCTAGCACATAGTAGGTGCTCAACAAACATCTGGTAAACGGATGAACAGGGAGATTGGTCCCTCCTTGCAGGACCCTCACCCCAGGCAGAGCCAAGGAAGATTCCTAGGAGAATGGGGAGGGGGGCAGTGGGTTCCTCAGAACCAGGAAAAGTGGCCTGGGGGCCAGAAGCCGTTGTGGGTCACTGTTCTCTACCTGCCCCTTGTCCTGGCGGGTGCAGGCCGATTTGAAGCCTCGGTGATCGAGGAGCGGCGAAAGGGGGCCGAGGACTTGCTTCGCTTTACTGTGCATATCCCCGCACTCAACAACAGCCCCCAACTCAAGGAGTTCTTCCGGGTATGTGTACCTGCTCTTCCCCCGTCCTCCGCACCTGAGAAGCTTACCTGCCCACCAGGCTGCACCCTGTGACTCCCCCTGGCTGGTCTTTCTCTCCTGAAGGGTGGGGAGGTGACACGGCCCTCCGAGATGTCCAGAGACGTGCATATCCTGCCACCCCCTCTGATCCCCACACCGCCCCCTGATGAACCCCGGGTGCAGCCTCATGAGCCCTGGTTGCCCCAGCCGCTCCCTGCAGAGAGGAGGGGCCTCGAGGAGTTGGAGGTGCCAGGTACATGGGGTGGGAGAAGGAGCCAGGGCTGGAGGGCCCAGAGCATGTGTATATGGGGGTGGGGACCACTCCCTCCTCAGTGAAAAGCCTGGGGTGTTTCCCAGCTCCTCTACCACCATCCTGCTGAGGAACTCTGCGCAGGTCATTTTCCTTCTCTGGGCTTTAGCTTCTTAATCTGTAAAATGGGCACAAACCCTAAAAACGGGCTTATCTATGCCTGTGGTGGCTGAAAGGATACAGTGAGAGGGTAATTACATTTTGAAAGCTGGGAAGTAATAAAAGCAGGCATGAGTGTCCCCAATGATCTATTCCTCAGTGGACCCCCTGCCATCCAGCCCTGCTCAGGAGGCCCTGGATCTCCTCTTTAACTGTGGGAGCACCGAGGAGGCGTCCAGTTCCCCCGGCCGAGGCCCCCTCACCGAGGCTGAGCTTGCCCTCTTTGACCCCTTCTCCAAGGAAGGTAACAAGTTGGGACAAGTGAGGGGTGGGGCGAGGGGGGGAGCTGGGCAGGAGGTCCTTAGGGGCAGGGAGGCAGAGGCGGGCACAGCCACTGGCTGGCCTGCGCCTTGCCCGTGTAAATCTGAGAAAGGCTGCCCCTATGGGCGAAAGGCAGCCTTGGTGAGAATTAGAAGCAGTGACCCTTCCCCCGTGCTGGTGAGCTGGACGGTCCTGTACGGTGAGCAAACACGGAGGAAGTGAGCCACTTCCCACCATGGCATCTTCTCCCTGAGAAAGCTGTGGAACCAGCAGGATGTCACCGTGCCCCGGGAGGGTTTCAGTTCCTTTGCTGGAAGCCCGAGGTGGGGTTTCCTGGCTAGCTTGGAGTCTGGCTGTAGATCTTCTGCCAAGAGGCCCTATTGGTCAAGGGAGGGGAGGTCTGGGTTCAGAGGACAGCAGAGGAGGCCCCTGGAGCAGCCACTGACATGTGAGGGCACCAGAGATGGAAGGCCCCCCATGGAGGCCCTTGTCCTGAGCTCCTTGTCAGATCAGGGACTTGACCATCCCAGGCTCTGAGACACGGGGTCTTTCCGTTTTAAAATTCTCCAAGTTTATGCTGTTACTGCAGCTGGGGTATTGAAGTGGCTGATTGCACTTCTGGATCATCATGCAGCAGTTTCATTTTGGATTCCGCAGCAGTCTTTTTAAGCCCATTTTGTTGGCTTCCCTTGGTGACCTCTTGGGCAGGCCCTTAGCTTTCTGGGGTCCGATCCAAATCAGGACCTCAGTCTCCCATCCACTTTTCTCCCATCCACGTCCCCACCAGCTCAGGCCTGACTGCCCTTGGCCATGGTGACAAGGGTGTGAGGACTGTCCTTTTACTCTTGTTCTTCTTACCCCCCTGCCCCGCTCCCAGGGCTGGGGAAGGGAAAGAAGGGACTGGAGGGGAAGGGCAAGAGTGGTGTCACCATGGCTGATGAACCGGCCACAGGTAGGCGGGCATCCAGATACTCTGCCTTGCCCCAGCCAAGCCCCCTGGGGTACCCAGTGCCCAGATGCTTGGGCAGGAGCCTGTCAAGACTCCTCAAAGGCAGCTCCCATAAGACATTCCCTTGGCCCACGGACAAACTCCTAAACCCTTGACCACGCCAGGCCCGGAAGTGCACTTCACTCAGATGCTGCCTTCTACCCTTGCCCCACTTTGTGGGCACCTCCAGCCAGCCTTTCACCATCGGAATTCTCCAGCCGAGGAGCCGGCGCTCATCTCTCTCTCTTCAGCACATACACCAGGCTCTTGAACTCAAGTACTAGGGCATCCCAAGAACTCTTCCGTCTTCTGCTCCACTAGCAACACAGGGAGGGCTGTAGTCCAACTGGGAAGTGAGATGTCACCTCCCCTTCCTGTAAGAGGCCCCTGGTCTCCACATGGGGTCCCTTGGATAGGGTTGGAGAGAGGCCCACCCTTCCCTCTACAGGCCGGTGGTGTGCAGCGGTGGTTCCTAGTCCTGCACCTTCCCTTCAAAGGCCCTTTCATCAAAGATTCACCAAATCTTTAGCCTTCTTTTGTGTAAGCTATGGAGGGCATCTTTAACCATCTCTTTGCCAGTCCTAGAGGATATAAGAGCCCTTCTCTCTGGAATGTGCGAATACCTACCACCCACTGTCTTCACATTTGGGGGCCTCAACTGAAATTGTAAGACCTTAAAAAAGCCTTGAGATTTTCTGGATCCATTATCCTAAGATTACAAGGCTTGGAGCATTTCTACCCTTGACCTGGCATAGTTGGTCTAGCATCCTTCAGTTAAACTTTATGGAGGAAATTCTTGGATTTATAGGTCAAGCGTAGTCAGGACGGAAGTAGAACCAGTGACCCAGAGCTTGTAAACTAATGTTAATGTGTACCTAAAGAAAGAATTAGGCTACATTGTACATCTGAAACTTATATAATATTGTAAATCAATTATACCTGGAAAGAAAGAAAGGAGGAAAGAAAGAAAGAAAAAGAAAGAAGGAAAGAGAAACAATGAATTAGGGAGGTAAGGGTGTTTTTACCAATGTACACGAACTCCACCATTCAAATAGATCATGGCTAGTGTGCTATGTACAGGTGGCTTTTGGATTGCTCAGGCACTGAAGAACCCAGGACAGGTTGGTGGGCAAGAGAGGTCTGGGGATGGGCAGCAGGCCCTGGGAATAGGAGGTCCAGTCTGGCTTGAGTCCTCCATATCTGATTGCAGAAGGTGTAGGCCCCAGTCCTACCCACATGGGTGAGCTGGCAGCATTGGAGGCAGAATCTGAAAGACTGGACCAGGAACCCTGGGAGCCAGGAGGGCAGGCGGAGGAAGAGGACGAGGAAGGAGGGCCCGCCCCTGCCTATCTGAGCGAAGCCACAGAGCTCATCACCCAGGCCCTACGGGATGAGAAGGCAGGCGCCTACCCTGCAGCCTTGCAGGGCTACCGGGATGGTGTGCACATCCTGCTTCAGGGAGTTTCTGGTGAGCGGGACTGGAGGGTGGAGGGTCAGGCCTGGGGTACTCGCTGGTGCAGTGAAGGGAGAGGAAAGTAAAAAACAAGCAAGTCAAGGATCAGAACTGGTCCTCACTGACCAATTGTATAACCTGGGCTTTTTTTTTTTTTTCTTAAAATACATTATATATATTCTTTAAAATGAGGAATGCCCTGTCATTTTTCATTAAGAAAAGAAACCACATCCACTTACTAATACCCATTCTCATCCAAGCATCCTGAACTGTAATTCTTATTTATGTAGGTAGATGCTACACAAATCATCATCATCACACAAATAAGAGAGAATAAAATACTCTGTGGTTGCAACAATTTTCCAGTTTCCCCCAACACGTCCAGTTACATGGAAAATTGTTGGAACTAGAGATGTTAAATCAAAAATGTCTCTAATAAATTATTATTGGCTTTTGATTATTCCATTGCTAGTTTTGTTTTCTTGTGTTGATAACGCATACCAGTTTAACAAAGTGCATGCTTGTTTAAAACATTTGTATAACCTTGGGTTGTTTCTTTACCTCTTGTGGCCTCAGTTTTATTTGTAAAATGGGGAGAATATATCTGCCTCCCAGGGAGCGGGGAAAGACACATGGTGATGCTGTGAACTGTAAGGGCCTAGACCAGGGTCTCTGAACCCAGGTGCCTCTGCTGAGCCACTCTGTCTTCACAGGTGACCCATCACCTGCCCGCCGGGAGGGTGTGAAGAAGAAGGCGGCTGAGTACCTGAAGCGGGCAGAGGAAATCCTGCACCTGCATCTGTCCCAGCTCCCACCCTGAGACGGGAGAGGACCCTTTCCCAGGACTCTAGCTCCAGCACTGCCAGCCACCCTCTTCTCCTTTCCCTGGTGCCTGGCCTGATCTTCTGGTCTTGTAACTCGAGGCCATTTCTGTGTGTAACTGGACCAAGAATGAGACAAATAATGAATTCTCAGCTCCCTGACCACACCTGCCACCTTGGAATCAGGGACTCACAAGTCTGATCCTGCCTGTCTCTATCTTGATATGTGAGCAGCAGCTCTGGTCCCTAGGCTCTTTGTTTATCCATCTAGAACCGGGGTCTGCAGACTGTGTCCCACAGCCAAATATGGCCCACTGCCTTTTTTTGTAAGGCCCACAAGCCAGAAGAGTTTTTACTTTTTTTTAAGAGTTGAAAAAATTCAAAAGAGTAATATTCTGTGGCGGGTGAAAATTACATGAAATGTTAAGTATCTAAAAAATAAAAGTTTATTGGGACACAACCAGGCTTGTTTGTTTACGTGTTGTCTATGGTTGCTTTTTCACTACACCAGCAGAGTTGAATAGTTGCAGAGTTGACTGGTTACGACCTGTAAATCCCAGAACATTTACTGTTCTGGCCCTTTGCAGAAAAAGTTTGCTGACCCCTGATCTAGCAAATAGGGAGAAGAGTCTCCAGGGAAACATTAGAGAATGACAGCAAGGCTCCTTGAGCCAGGTTATTGGGTGAAGCGGAACCAAAGCGGGTGCACGCACTTTGGGGCCGTGGTTCAAAGCCAAACCGTGATGATTCAGAGGGCTGGAGCCTGGGAAGGCGTGGCCCCACTCCTGCCCCGCCTCTCCTACAAAGCGATTGGTTGCGGAAGGGACTACAAACCGGTGCATCATGGGAGCGGCCCAGACCGCAGAGGTGCATGATGGGCGGGCTTTAGCTGGGCCTGAGCATGAGGAACAGTGTTGACCCTGAACTACAACGCAGAGCATCTCGGGAGGCCTGCTCAAAGATCTGTGGGAAGCGACAGGACTCGGTGAGGTAACGGCTGTGCCAAACGGGCGGCGGGGATGCTTAGACCAGGGCGGGGAGGCGGGCCCGTCGGGGTCGGCCCCGCCCCGCCTCCCCTGAGCCATCGCCGGCCTTGGCGTGCTCTCCCGCAGGATGGGGCGAGTGGCCGCACCTGTCCACCGGATGCTGAGGGCCCATCCTTCCCCTCCAGCCCACCCATGCCCGGCTCCGAGCTGCCCGTGGCTACGTGCGTGGACATGTGTCCGGCCGCTGAGCGCGCCCAGCGCGAAAAGGAGCGCCGCCTGCACCGCTTCGAGGTGGCGCCGGGGTGTCGCGGGCACAGGCCCCGAGCCGACCCGCAGCGCGCAGTGAAGGAGTACAGCCGGCCGGCCGCCGGGAAGATCCGGCCCCCACCGAGTCAGCTGCGTCCGCCGTCCGTGCTGCTGGCCACCGTGCGCTACCTGGCCAGCGAGGTGGTGGAGCGCACCGACGCGTCCCGCGCAGAGGTCGCCAGCTTCGTGGCGGACCGGTTGCGCGCCGTGCGGCTGGACCTGGCGCTGCAGGGCGCGGGCGACGTCGAGGCGGCGCTGGTGCTGGAAGCGGCGCTGGCAGTGCTGCTGGCAGTGGCGGCGCGGCTCGGACCCGGCATAGCGCGCGGCCCGGCGGACCCGATGTTGCTGCAGGCCCAGGTGCAGGAGGGCTTTGGTTCTCTGCGGCGCCGCTACGCGCTGGGCGCCGGGCCCCACCCCCGCCAGGCCGCCTTCCAGGGCCTCTTTCTGCTCTATAACCTAGGTGAGTCGGGGTCCCCGCGATAGAACACGGGGCAGGCGGCCCTCCGTGAGGACAGTGGAGGCCGGGAAAGGAAGGGGAAGCTTTAAAACCTCACCAGTAGCTCCGTCTCCATCCCTGCCTCCTAAATGTGTGTCTCAGCCAATGCACAAGATGCACCGAGCCCCTCCTTGGACCTTCTGGCCTGTCTCTTCCCATCTTTGGGTCTCAAGTTTCCCGTTACAAAAGTGGAGGGGATGGGGTTAGAATGGGACAGTTGACCTAGACAGTGGTTTTCAAGCTTTTTTTTTAAATCTCCGATTCAGTCAGTGTTACAAAGCATCCAAGAACACATATGCTAACAAACGTACCTGAAACAGAAGGTTCAAGACTAGATCTTTTCTATGGATGGATGGTGCATTTTAATAAATTCTATTTAATTGTAATAAAATGCTGTTGACTTCACAACCCACTAATGGGTCAGAAGCCTCAGTTTACAAAAAGTGACCCAAGTTTCCAGTGTCGTGATTCTTGGAAGGGGAGCAGAGGCAGCATTTGAAAAAATAATTGCCTCACCAGGCGGACAGAGGAGGACGTGGCAGAAGCAACTCCCAAATCTTGGGGCAGCCTGGGCAGTGGAGAAAGGGCTGGGTTGGAAGTCAGAAAACTCTGATTTGGTTGGGTCAAGTTCTACTACATACAAACTCTAAGGCAGTCTGAGGCAAGTCATTAAATTATCTGGGCCTGTTTCCTTCCTCTGTAGACACTGCCTCACTTTATTATGAGGACCCAGACTATTTGAAGGGGTTCTCCAACCTCTGGCAACAAATTCTGATACGGCTTAGGAAGGGGCCAAGGGGGAAAGGGGGAGGGAGGGTGGGCTTGGCCCGGGGGAGCGGCGTGGCCAGACTGGGAGGTGGGGGTGGGGTGGGGAGTGAGGTAGGGTGATGAGCTCCCTGGAGGGCCGGAAGCAGGTGGCAGTGGCTGAAGACCCGAGCAGGTGGCAGGGGAGATAGGGGGAGACCTAAGGGGATGGCACGGAAGGTGGGCCTGCTCCAGAAGGAATCAGCGGCCTCATTCGGCTTCCTGCCCTCACAGGCTCGGTGGAGGCCCTTCACGAGATTCTGCAGCTGCCCACTGCCCTGCGTTCCTGCCCAGCCCTGCGCACTGCCCTGGCAGTCGACTCTGCCTTCCGCGAAGGCAACACTGCACGCCTGTTTCGCCTGCTCCGGACCCTGCCCTACCTGCAGAGCTGCGCCGTGCAGTGCCATGTGGGCCGTGCCCGCCGGGGAGCCCTGGCCCGCCTCGCTCGTGCCCTGAGCACCCCCAAAGGCCAGACCTTGCCCCTGAGCTTCATGGTCCACCTGCTGGCCCTGGATGGGCCCAAGGAGGCACGGGACCTGTGCCAGGCCCATGGACTGCCCTTAGATGGACAGGAGAGAGTTGTGTTCCTGAGGGGTCGCTACACTGAGGAGGGGCTGCCACCTGCTGGGACCTGCCAAATACTGGTGGGGAACAAGCTTGGAGGGCGCACCCTGGAAGAGGTGGTCATGGCAGAGGAGGAAGATGAGGCTGTGGACAGACCCAAGTCTGCGGCATGAGGAGGGCTGTGCAGTCTCCTAGAACCCCAGGACTGGGGCTGAAGCGCTCAGGGTTTTTTTTTCATGATTCCCACACAGTAAAAGGAACTGATTGGGCATCCCTGGTGGCGCAGTGGTTAAGAATCCACCTGCCAACACAGGGGACACGGGTTTGAGCCGTGGTCAGGGAAGATCTCACATGCCGCGGAGCAACTAATCCCGTGCGCCACAACTACTGAGCCTGTGCTCTAGAGCCCGCGAGCCACAACTACTGAAGCCCACGCGCCTAGAGCCCGTGCTCCGCAACCAGAGAAGCCATCTCAACGAGAAGCTCACACACTGCAATGAAGAGTAGCCACCGCTCGCCACAGCTAGAGAAAGCCTGCGTGCAGCAACAAAGACCCAACGCAGCCAAAAATAAATAAATAAAATAAGTCTAAAAATAAATAAATGAAAGGAACTTGTCTTGCAGGGACAACAGCTAGGCTCAATTTATTTGGGGAGGGCAGGGAGGAGTTGAGACATGCTAGGGGCGTGGGGGGAGAGGAACCCAAATTGGGCAGTGCCCTATCCACCCTGGGCCTCAGTTTCCCCGCTGGTCACTGAGGAGTAGCTCTGGCGGTCTCTGAGTTGACATCTAAGGTTGCCATTATGCGTGCCATCCTCACCCACCCACCACCGAGAGCAGTTGGTGGTTTCGCCATCCCCACCATCCCTATCTCCTGTTCACCCTCTGCCAACCAAGAGCCAGGAAGAGGGAAAGTTTCATCTGGGGCTTGTCACTCCCTTCAAGTGTCCGCACTGGTGGGGCCCTGAGCTGTTGCCTCAGAAGTTCGAGAGGGTCCTGGGGTCGTGCCCTTTCCTAGCGTCAGGAGAGACGGGGACGCACTCAAAGAAAACTGGAGTGGGAGAGGGTTAGGATAAAGGGTGGGGATGGGAGCTGAAGCATGAGGGCTAGGGTCAGAGGTCAGCCACAGGCCTCAGGGTGGCTGCTGCGCCCTCCAGGGCCACCACCAGGATGCTGAGCTGCCTCTGCACCTCAGCCCAGGCTGCAGATCCGGGGCCTGTGTTCATGGCCTTGGAGCAGGCATTGGACAGGCCCGGGAACGTGGCTACAGAGCCGGTGCGGGGTGCCCAGAGCACATGGCTGACAGGAGAAATGGGGGAGGATCAGGACCATTCAGGGGCCAGGAGAGAGGGGAGCTTGAGCTTGGAACAGCTCCTGTATACAGCTAGGCACAAAAGCCCCTCTCCACTGGTGGTGGGAAGAGATGTAGGTTCTAGTCCCAGGGTGACCTTCACCGATTTGCCTCCCACCCTTTGAGCCTGACTCCCCAACTGTCTCAAGGGACTGGGTTGTTCTCTAAAGGCCAGCAAAACTGACATTTTCGTCCCTCTGGCGGGTGCCCATTGCCCAGCCTCATCTCACTGCACCTCCCAAGAGCTTCAGGATAGGCTCACCTGTAGTAGCGTTCCTCTGGGAAGGCTCGCGAATTCAGGAAAGTCCGTTCCAAGAGCATCAGCTGGTCATTGAGCATCCGCACCTGCAGGGCGCTGGAGGTGACAGGGCCCTCTGGCCACCCTACAGCCAGCAGCCCAGCTGCCAGCCTGCATCCTGCCCTGGATGCCGCCCTCCCAGACACCTGCTTGCAGCCCTTGCTCACTCAGGGGTGCCCTTCTGCAGTGCTGATGTGTGTTGGCCCAACACCGTGGCTGCCTCCTCAAACTTCTCCACTGCGGTCACCAGAGGTCCTGTGGGGAACAGCCAGCATCTTAGCCCTGGGGGTGCAGAGCTCCCCATGCCTCAACGTTGGGGGGGGCTCCGTACCCAGGCTGATGTTGTGCTGCTCCAACAGGCCACCAAGGTCCTTCTGGGCAGCCTGCAGGAGGCTGCGGAGGGTATCGCTGTAGTCACTGACGTTAAGAGGCAGGAAGAGGCTGTCACTGAGCCGGAGAAGCACACTGCCCACGGTCTGGGCCACGGCCTGATGGCTGCTGAACCCTTGCAGGAAGCGCAACAAGGCCAGGGCTCAGTCTTCAGCCCATCCTCCTCCAGCCTCAGGATGCCCCTTGCCCTCGTCCTCACCAGGGTCCACAAACTTGTCCACATAATCAAAGGTGTCAAAGGCTGTGTGGTAGGTAGGGTAGATCCAGGCTGAGGTCTTGCTCTGGGGGAACAAGACCCAGAGGTGACAAGCTTGGGATGGGAAGTGGAAGGAAGTGTACAATGTAGAGACATTATTTCAATTCAATTGTCACCACATCTGTGAGGAAGGTTCTAGGATTCCTATTTTACAGAGGTGGAAGCAGGCTCAGAGAGGTTAAGTAACCTTCCTGACATCACACAGCTAATAAGTGGCAAAGCTGGGTCAGGTGCCAGTTTCCCGTTTCACATGAAGGAGGAGAACCTGGGGTTTGCAGTCAGACAAGAGGATTCAAATCCCAACTCCACCACTCAAGAGTGGTGTAGCCATGGAGGGGAGAAAGGGCCTTTTGCAGCATCAAACAGGGAGACAGTTTGGGCACTCTGCATCCCTTATCTCATTTTACCCTCAGACCACCCCTGGTTTATACTGTTATTTAATCTAGTCTGAGATAAACATTTTAAGATCTCTGGAATCAGGATGCTTCTTACAGTCAGTGTCATCCTGCAACTAGTTGACAGTGCTTTTTTCCCTCCTGAATAGTGCATATCATAACAGTGCATCTTATATTCAGTTGTATCTCTTTTTTTTTTTTTTTTTTTTGCGGTACGCCGGCCTCTCACTGTCGTGGCCTCTCCCGCTGCGGAGCACAGGCTCCGGACGCGCAGGCCCAGCGGCCATGGCACACGGGCCCAGCCGCTCGGCGGCATGTGGGATCCTCCCGGACCGGGGCACGAACCCGTGTCCCCTGCATCGGCAGGCGGACTCCCAACCACTGCGCCACCAGGGAAGCCCAGTTGTATCTTAAATTTGATAAAATAACATAGATGAGGGTGAACATGCTCAAGAGAGGTAAAGAAACTTGGCTGAGGTAGCACAGCTACTGAGTGATGGAGCCGGATTCAGTTTGCACTGGAGCGGCCCGAAGGAGAGGAGGGGCTGGTGGAGCAAGGAACCGGGCTGGGGGACGGAGGGGTGTCCGCTTACCCGGTCATAGGTGTAGGCGATGTCCATGGAGGAGATGCCCAGGAAGTGAATGAAGGGTGCGTAGTCGCTGCCCGCACCCAGAGTGCCCAGGCTGCGGGAAGGAAGATGGTCAGGCTGCAGGGCGCTGGGCCAGCTCACCAGCCCGGAGTCCCCATCCCGGCCCTGGGCTCACCTGGGGACCAGGCCATACACAGGGCTGCTACGGTTGGAATATCTGATCCAGTTGTCATAGATGCTGAGACTGCTGGGGCCTGGTGCGGGGATCTGAGCGGAGGGGGATCTAGTCTCGGGGCTGGCCCCTCCCCAGGCCCAACGACCAGGCTGGTCCTCCGCTCTGCCCACCCGAGTTTCCAGCCCACGCACAGTCCTGCGGGTCCTACAAGGCCCACCCCGCAGCCTCAGTCCCACCCCCAGCCCTTCTAATAAGTACCAGCTCCAGCTCCGCCTACCCCATGTAGCCCCGCCCCACCCGTCCTCTTCCTAGCCCAGCTCCCAGCCCCTCCCATTTCCACCTGTTTGGTTGCAGTGAAGATGACGCTTTGGACCGGGGGCGTCCCCTGCGCCCTCAGGGTGGCATTGGCTGTGAGGGGATCCGAGAAAGACTCTATTCGGGCCCCGCCCTTTCGTTTCCCTCCTCCCCGAGTAAGCCCAGCCGCTCCTCATACCAAACACCGAGGTGTCCACGTTGATGTAGGCGACGGCGCGCTCCTGCAGCTTGCTGAAGAACTTCTGCAGGAGGGTGGGAGCCCGTCAGCCCCGCGCTGCCCTGCCCCGGAAGCCCCCTCGAGCGGCGAGCTGCGGGGCTCGCTCACCTCCGTGAATTCTGTGGAGCCGATGAGCCCAAACTCCTTTGCCCCCCAGCTCGCAAACACGATTGATCTTCGGGGACGCCAGGTGCCTGGGGAGGGGGATAAAGGGATGGAGGGCAAGATCCCTCAGATCCTGGGGTGGCTTAAGGGGAAGGTTGGGGATGTGGAGAGGAGGGAGGGCTGGAACGGGCGGGGCACAGGCGACTGGAGGTAGGTCCTGGCACCTCCCTGGCCAAGCCTTCCCTGAGGCTCCATCCTCCTTTTTTTTTCTTTCTTTCTTTTTTTTTTTTTTTTTTTTGTGGCACGCGGGCCTCTGTGGCCTCTCCCATTGCGGAGCACAGGCTCCAGACGCGCTGGCTCAGCGGCCATGGCTCACGGGCCCAACTGCTCCGCGGCACGTGGGATCCTCCCGGACCGGGGCACGAACCCGCGTCCCCTGAATCGGCAGGCGGACTCTCAACCACTGCGCCACCAGGGAAGCCCTCCATCCTCCTTTTACCAGCGCCCCTCCGCTTCTGTGACACCCCCCAACATTGTCGCCAACACCGATCTCCCTCCAGCAGATGGTCCCTTCTGCCAGAATGCCCTATCCCCCTCTTCTCTCTGGCTATGCTGATTAGAGGTCCCCCAACTCTCTCCTCCATGCATCCTGTGCAAAACTCTCCCCTAATCGTCTTCACTTGGCGATGATACATTCACATTCTCCTTAGAGGGTTATCCACATTGAGCTAATCCTTACAACACGTCGTGAGGGACAGACTATGACTGTCTCCACTGAGGAAACTGAGCCATGGAGAAGTTTAATGACTTGCCAGGATTACACAGCTGGCAGGCAGCAGAGCCAGGGTTCAAATCCAAGGCCTGGCTCCAGAGTCTAGGGGTTTAACCAATGCCCCACATTGCTTCTCATAGCCTCCTGAAGCCTGGCTTCCATCTCCAGTCTCTGTGCCCTTGCTGTTCTTGCCACAGGCCTCAGCCACCTCCCGGAAGCCTCCGAGGTCCTTGCTTGCCCCCTCACCGCCTTCAGACTCCCCCTCCCCCTCCACAGCACTATGGGCTCCTGGTTATGCTCCCATCTCTGGATGCAACTCAGTCCCCTTTGATCATTCCTCATCTTTTTGTTTTAAACCCAAATTTTTAAGTATAGGGACTTCCCTGGTGGCGCAGTGGTTAAGAATCCGCCTGCCAGTGCAGGGGACACGGGTTGGAGCCCGGGTCTGGGAGGATCCCACATGCTGCAGAGCAACTAAGCCCGTGAGCCACAACTACGGAGCCTGTGCTCTAGAGCCCGTGAGCCACAACTACTGAAGCCCACGTGCCTAGAGCCCGTGCTCCGCAACAAGAGAAGCCACCACAGTGAGAAGCCCGCGCACCGCAACAAAGAGTAGCCCCCACTCACCGCAACTAGAGAAAGCCCGCGCGCAGCAATGAAGACCCAATGCAGCCAAAGAAGTAAAATAAAATAAATAAAGTACTTTGCCCATTTAAAAACAAATAAAAGTTTTCAGAACAATTGGCAAAATTGTTAATTTCCTGATTCTGAGCATTGAACTGTGGTTATGAAAGAAAATGTCCTTATTTTTAGGAAATATACAGCTCTGCCACCTGGTCCAGCTGCTCCTTCCCACATGCTGTGCCCTCCACCTGGATCTCCACCCCTACCGCTCCCAGAACTGCCGCCTCCCTGAGCTCTGGCTTGCATCTGGAAAGCCTGGTAGATATTTTTCCTTGTAGCACATTTCACAGTTGTCATTACAGCATGAACTCTGGTGTTCACTGGGGGATGTCCAGTGCCTAGAACTGGCCTGGCACATAGTAGTCATGGGGGACATATTTGTTGAGTTGATGATTGTCCATCACCCCTGCCTCAACTGGGCTGAGACTCCCTGAGGGCAGAGCCTGGGCACTGCCTCGCTCGAGGCCACATCTGGCCTCGCTTCATTGGAGAGGCCCAGGAAGCCCTCAGAAGGTATTGCACAAGTTCCCTGTACCACACTGGGCTACTCGAGCGAGACCAGGGCTGGTGTCCATGCATGTCTGCCCCCAGGGCCCTCAAGCTTCGCCCAAGTGGGCACTGGAGAATGAGAGAGAGGAGGGGGGACAGGACGCCCAAAAGCTCAGGGAGAACTGGGCTGGAGGCGACCTCCTGGGGAGAGAGTCCCTAGACCAGGGGAGCAGGATCCGCTCACCCTTCTTCAGCAGAGTCCCCAGAACGCGGGAGAGCTCCAGGAGGACAGCAGTGCCACTGCTGGGGTCCACGGCCCCGTGAACCCAGCTGTCCCGGTGGTTTCCATACAGCACATAGCGGTCTGGCGGGAGGAGCAGAGTCAGACACCCAAAAGGAGGAGCGAGGGTGGGCGGGGCAGCCAGGCTGGGCAGAGGGGGCGTGGTCAGGGGCGCTCAGAGCAGGGCCGGGTCCTGGGGGCGCAGGGAGCAGTGAGGCGGTGCTCACCAGGCTCCACGGCCCCACGGATGATCCGCAGGACGTTGGAGGAGTTCCGCAGCTCCAGGCGGTTGTAGACACTCATGTTCACCTGGCTGGGGGAGCATAGGGGTGTTAGGAGTCTTCCCCTCCACCAAAGTAGGAGAAACTGAGGCCCAGAGCAGGAAAGGCACCTGGCAAAGTCACTTGCCCGGAAATACCGGGAGAGACAGCGAGGCTAGAGCCCAGCTCTTCCGATTCCAATTCTCCTTTGTACTCACTCACTTATTGGATACCTAGTGTATGCCAGCAGTGTGCCAGGCTCTGGGCGATGACTGAGACAGACATGGACCCCACCCTCGTGGGGCCTCCCTCTCCTGAGGGAGGCAGACCCCAAGGAAGTGAACAACTGTAGGCAGTGAAGCGGCTTGGGAGGACACTGACAAGGTACCTGGTGGCAGGTGGGGAGGTTAGTGCAGGCCAGGAACGACAGAGCGTGGGGAAGGATGTTCCCATCAGCAGGAACAGCAAGTGCAGAGGCCCTGATGTGGGAAGGAGCTGGGTGTGTTCAAGAGAGGGGGCGGCTGGAGAATGGAGGTCCAAGATGAGGTGGAGGGGACCCCACAGGGCCTTGTGAGGCACGCAGCTGTTTCACAGGCTTCCCCAAAGACAAGACAGATATTCTGGAATCAGGGAGGGGTTGGGAGACAGGAGAAAGGGAAAGGCCAGGACTTGAAGTGAGCACTGAGGAAACCAGGGTCAAGGAAGCATAACAAGGGAAGAGAAGGGGAGCGCTGGGGGAGGAGGGGGCCCCATCTCACCTGCCTGCTGGGAAGATACCATCAGAACGGAAGCCGGGCCCCAGCTTGTAGTCACAGCCCAGGGCTCCCTGCCAGGCAGCCGGGGCTGAGGTTCCCTGCAGGTTGCTGGGGAGGAGGGGGAGGCCCATCAGAGCAAATATGGGAGCGGGGGTTGAAGTTTGGGGGCCACTGGAGAGTGCGAAGGAGACCCCAGGGCAAAAGCTCACCAGAGAAGGACTTCTGCATCCTTGAAGCCAATGGGCTGAGTAGGAATTGGGGGAAATCCAAAGGCATTGTCAGAGTCCAGGCGGAAGGAGGAGGGGTTGGCTGGAAGGTAAGGAGTCAGGGGGTCCCCAAAATACTCAAAGTAGGAGCCTCATTCCACCCCCGAGGGAGGAAGGCCCCAGGAGTGCGGGAAGGTCTCGTTTGGCAAGCTTTTCCCGTCGTTGATATCTCCAGGGTCCGTGTACACCAGCACCCCAGCCACCCCATACTTGGCAGCATTCACAGCCTGCAGAAGGCAGAGGAGGCTGTGTTTAGGGGAGGAGCAATAGGGGGGCACATCTTGTTCCTCTTCCTCCCTCCCTCACTATGAAAGCCAGGACAGATCTGTCTTCCCACTGGCAAGATGATACTTACACAAGTCATTTGTTGCAGTGCTGCTTGAGACAGCAAAAGACTGTTGAGCCTAGGCAATGGCTCATCAATGGGGTCATTAAATAAACGGAGGTGCCCTACAGTGGAGTACAATGCAGCTGTATAAAAGAAGGAGGATGTGCTCCTAAACCCATGTTCGTATAAGCACTGTTCATAGTAGCCAAAAGGTGGAAACAACCCAACTGTCCATCACTGATGGATGGATAAGGAAAACCTAGTATATAACATGCAAAGGAATATTACTCAGTCTTAAAAAGGAGTGAAGTTCTGATACATCAATGAACTTTGAAAACATTACGCTAAGTGAAATAATCCAGACACAAAAGGACAAATATCACATGATTCCTCTTATGTGAGGTACCTAGATGAGGCAAATTCATAGAGACAGAAAGTCAAATAGAGGTTACCAGGGGCTGCAGAGGGAGAATGAGGGAGTTAGTGTTTGATGGGTACAGAGTTTCATCTGGAACCATGAAAGCATTCTGGAAATGGATAGTAATGACGTTTGCACAATATTGTGAAGATCCTTAATGCCATTGCATTGTACATTTAAAAAATGGTTAACCTGGTAAACTGGTAAAATATATGCTACATACATTTTAGGACAGTAAAAACAAAACAGTACATTAAAAAAAAAAAAGATCAAGGACAGAGTTTATGTACCAATTGAGAATGATCTCCAGGATGTATTAAGGTGAAAAAAGCATAGCTCAGAACAGTATTTGTATGCTACTTTTATATAAAAGGAGAAGGAAGTAAGAATATATCTTCATATGTTCTTCTTCCCAAAGAAACTCTGGATACATATCCCATAAATAAACAAGCTACCTTTTTGGAGGATGGCATTATGAGAAAACTTTTTCACTCTATACTTTTTTTTTTAAACGGGAAGTTTCATAATCTGTATAATTCCACCACGCCTGTTCGCCGTTCTTTTCTTCTCTTTTCTTTCCATTTTTTTACCCCCAGCTCTTATCATGGGCACTTCTTTTATTTATTTATTTATTTATTTTACTTCTTTTTAAATTGTGATAAAGTACACATAACATGAAATTTACTATCTTAACCATTTTAAAGCGTACAGTTCAGAGGCATTAAGTATATTCCTATTATTGTGCTACCATCACCTCCATTCACCTCCAGAACTCTCTTCATTTTGCGGATTTGAAACTCTGGACCCACTAAAGACTAACTCCCTAGTCCCTGCTTCCACTCTATACCTTTTTATATTTAAAATAAATTAGTAAGTAAACATTTAAGAAAACACAGACATATAACCCTCAGTCAAAATTTTGTGTTGAGGGCTTCCCTGGTGGCGCAGTGGTTGAGAGTCCGCCTGCCGATGCAGGGGACACGGGTTCATGCCCCAGGTCGGGAAGATCCCACATGCCGCGGAGCGGCTAGGCCCGTGAGCCATGGCTGCTGAGCCTGCGCGTCCGGAGCCTGCGCGTCCGGAGCCTGTGCTCCGCAACGGGAGAGGCCACAGCAGTGAGAGGCCCGTGTACCGGTAAAAAAAAAAAAAAAAAATTGTGTTGAAAAGAAGCAAGTTGTGGAGGAGGGGACAACATGAGGGATTTAAGTCGAATGTTCAGAAGAACTACGTCACAGGAGGACTTAGACTTCCAGAATATACCAAAGCTGAAAAATGTGCCCAATTCCTTTATTTCCCAAGGCTCAGGGAGGTTAGGGGAGATATCCAAGGTCACACAGCACCTAAGTGTTCTTTGGGCCAATCAATGGGCTAGAGCCTGGCTGGGCAGAGTGCCAAAGCAGGCCATTGGTGGGTGGAAGGAGTCCTTCACCCTCTCCTGCCCCGAGCCCAGGGCTTGGCCTACCCCTCAGCCCTGCTGCATCCCCTTCCCCGCACATCCTCCCGTCCACTGCCAGCCCCCCTCCCCACCCAGCCCCTTGCACTGGGGCCTGCTGCTTACCTTAGCCCCGTGCCCTACACCCCCATAGCGGGTCAGGACGATGCTATCTTGGAGTTTGATGCCCTGATGGTATAGCTCCATGAAGTCTTCTTCCGAGCCCCGGTTGGCATAGACGAGGAGGCCCTGTTCCCCAGAGAAGGTGACCCTTAGAGCCAGGCCCAGGAAAGAAGGGGAAAGGCTGAGTGACAGGATGAAGGATTTAGATTCTGTCCCCCAACCTCGCCTAGAGCTTATAAGCTCCCCAAGACAAAGTCACACCTGGTTTGCTCTGTGTCCAGGTAACCTGTATCAGGCCTGGCTTTGAGCCAGGCCCATTAGTGTTTGTTGAATGACTAAGTGATGGGCAAAAGGAGTCGTAGTGGAGTGTGGAAGCAAGTAAATTCTGGGTGGGGTTGAGCCCCAGTTGAGGCACTTTTCTTCAACTGCCTGTGGGTCAGGATGGGAGCAGCTGGGGTAGAAGCCAGTGGGAGCTGGGCCATGGCAGTGGGGAGGGGGTGTCCCAGGCCCACCTGTGGGGTTCCGGGGGGAGCATAGGCAGCATATGGTGGCACGACATTGGGGTCCCCGTGCTCCCCAGTCAGGTTCTCTTCACTTCGTTGGGAGGAGAAGAGGGTGTCCCCAGCAGGACCCACTGTGGAGAGAGGGCAGTGTCCAGGCTGGGCCCGGCAGCTCCCCCAGCACACAGGCTTCCCCAGGCCAGAGCAGGACCTCACCAACATCCACACGGTTGGGCTGCTCCTGGCTGGGGAAGGACAGCAGCACTTCGTACTCAGAGGTCCCGGCTGAGTCCAGGCCCGACTCCGGGTCCTGCCAGCGCCGCAGTAGCAGCTGCACCAGCGCCTCATCCCGGGGGCTGGTGGCCAGGTGCGGCTCCTTGGAGAGTTCTCTGCAAGGTGGGCCCAAGGTCAGGGAGGAGCCTCTGGCAAACAGGAGGGGCACATGGGCAGGCCTCTCACCTAAGGTTCTCCCGGATCCTGTTGGCATCGAGCTGTCCCATGACAGCCTCAAGGATATCCAGGTCCAGGTCCTGGGAGGCTGAGGTACTGGGGGCTGGCAGGTCAGTCCCCTTGAGGATGACAAAGTGGCCCAGGATGATCCCCAGCCCCAAGAGGGCAGCGGCCCCCAGCACACTTCCAAGCACCTTCACACACTGCATCCTGTGGAGTCTTAGCCAGCTGGTGTGGCTCCTTACAGATGGGGTGTCGGGTCCAGTTAACCATTACCTAATAGGTGGCCCTGCCCTTTGGCCACTAGCTGGCAGGGAAAGTAAGGGTGTGTCCTGCAGGAAGGGCCAGGAGCTCTTCACATCCAGCTCGATTTCTGCAACATTCACTTGGAAGAGACCTCCAAGGGGCATCAAATCCACACGTGGACGCTGAGGCTTGGAGAGGGACAAAGTTTCACCCACGTTCTTCCAATAGGAGAGGCCAGGGTAGGACTAGAGCTCAGCCCCTGTCTCCAGAGTGGGCTAGGCCTGCTGCCCACCATCCCTGCCTCTGTTTCCTTGGTGTCATTCCATCTCCAGCACACCCAGCCCTGGCTACTTGACTGGGTTTTAAGTTCAAATCCCATCCTTTGCTAGACTTAAGTTGTGTGACCCTAGGCAATTCACTTAGCTTCTCTGAGCCTGTTTTCTTAGCTGTAAAATGGGATAATAGAACCTATTTCACAAAACTGTGGTGCTGTTTTCATTAAACAAGGCCACATCTGTAAAAATGTCTAGCGTGGTGTTGGGCCCATAGTAGGAACTCAGTACATTTTAGCCACTCCTGCCTCATCTGACCCCTTAAAATGCTAAGCCTAGAGCTAAGGGAAGAAGAGGGACTCAGAAGAATTCTCTGTCACTATCCTGCAGGGGTCCCAGTTTATGGGAGAAAGTGGGACTCTTAGAAAAGGAGACTGGGGACTTCCCTGGTGGCACAGTAGTTAAGAGTCTGCCTGCCAACGCAGGGGACACGGGTTCGAGCCCTGGTGCAGGAAGCACATGCTGCAGAGCAACTAAGCTTGCGAACCCCCACTACTGAAGCCCGTGTGCCTAGAGCCCGTGCTCTGCAACAAGAGAAGCCACCACAATGAGAAGCCCACGCACCGCAACGAAGAGTAGCCACCACTCGCTCCAACTAGAGAAAGCCTGCGTGCAGCCACAAAGACACAACGCAGCCAAAAAGTAAATTAAATTAAAGAAAAAAAGAAAGGAAGACTGTTCTAGAGGACAGAGCCGGAGAAGCACACTTTCCTGACAAGCTGATCTCCATCCCCTGACCCTACCAGGAATCCATCCATCCATTCATTCATCCATCCATTCATTCATCCATCCATTCATTTATTCACTCCTTCACTCATACCTGCAAGCATCTTTCATTTATTCAACCGTATGCCACATCCATGCCAGGCCCTGGGGAAGCCAAGGTGCCCAGGAACTCAAGTCTAGCAGGGGAGTCAGATAGGCTTTGGGTTCAACCATGTGGTAAGCGCCCCTATAGAGGGAGGACCAACATGCCCCCAGTGGAGAGAATGACAAATTCTGTCCAGAAGGGAACACTTGAGGGGAATCTTCCAAGGATGAGAAGGCATTCAGCATGCAGAGAAGGCAAGGGGCAGGCCATCCTTACAGATGGCCTGGCATGTATAAGGGCTGAGAGGGAGAGGGAGCCACCAAGTACTCGGTATGAGCCTCTTTCCGACTTCATAGACAGCCAGGCAGGGCTGGGAGGGTCCCTGCGACTCAAGTGTGACTCCTTCCACCTGCCATGGCCTATCCTGCCTTGGGATTCTGCCCAGCCAGGCTGCAACCCATTGGTTTTTTTGTTTGTTTGTTGTTTAAATATTTATTTATTTGGGTACACTGGGTCCTAGTTGCGATGCATGGGCTTCTCCAGTTGTGGCACGTGGGCTCTCTAGTTGTGGCGCGTGGGCTCCAGAGTTCGCGGGCTCAGTAGTTGCGGCGTGCGGGCTTAGTTCCCCCTCAGAATGTGGGCTCTTAGTTCCCCAACCAGGGATAGAACCCACATCCCCTGCACTGGAAAGTGGATTCTTAACCACTGGACCACCAGGGATGTCCCCAGGCTGCAACCCATTCATTGGCCCAAAGATTCCTGGAAATCTGGAGGGGCTGGGTATGGTAGACTTTGTGTGTGCACGTGTGTGTGTGTGTGTGTGTGTGTGATTTCACAACACCCTCTCAGAGCAGCCCCCTTCCTACTGCTTACAGCCCCATTCATCTGCACCACCGTACCCACTTTCCCTTGTGCTGGTTGGGAGGGTTAGCGTGTTAGCGTGGCGGGACATGGGGTAGGGTATAGTGTGATCAGGGACTTCAGGAAGCTGATTATCAGCACCCAGGATATAATCTTATCAGAAGGCCATCAGTGTGGGGAGCACACACATTCCTTGTGAGGGCACAGGAGGACAGCCACCACCAGGCAGCCAGCCAGACACCAAGGTCAGCTGATAAGCTGAGGAACAGACGTGGTGATGACTCCATGGGGCAGCAGCTCCATGGTCCGGCCCCACTCTCTCCTGGAAGGAGCATGTGAAGCCACAGACATGCCATCTGGACAAGAGCGTGTGACATCTGAGTGGGTGACACCGGAGAACTCCGGCTCAGGCTGTTGGAATCAGCTGACGGCTATGCTGCTGTAGGCACCAGACAATGACTCGATCAATCTTTTTTCCCCTTCTTGGCTGGGAAGATCGTATGGCCTTTCCCTGAACATTTTGGACTGTGAGTGTTGACGGAAATCCCTTCAAGGAGCTAATGCATTTGATTTCCTTTTTATCTTCCCACCTCGCTCCCTCCATCACTCGGACTTGGAGAGTTCTTCTATCCCTCCAGGACAGCCAGTCCATCGGTGCTAGCTCCTTTCCACTCTCCCTCACCTCCCACGTGTGCTATCCTCCCTCCTGGCCCAGCCTCAGTCCCTTGCAAACCCTCTCCACCCCCTTGATCCTCTATGTTTTGGTTGCATTCACTGGAAAACCCCCGACCTGGTTACATCCGCCCCTCCACCTACTCTGAACCTGCACCCTTGACCCTGAATATGCCTGTGGAGTCAGATGACCTCACTCATCTCGCTTTAAGTTTATGATCCTAGACCTCGAACAGGCCCTCAGTACGGCCCGGCAGTCCTACCGTCCTTCCCCGGTCCACGCTCCCACCCTCACTCCTAGATGGCGGTTGCACATCCCCTCCTCTCTTCTCAAGCCTCCAACACATTCTCCTCCACCCTCACGCTCAGCTGATGACCGTGCTTCCTACCTCACTGAGAGAATCAGAGGGAACGTCACCGTGATGTGTGATCCACACCCCTGTCCAAGTCAGCCTCTCCCCTGTGCAGAGCCCACCCCCTCGCTGCTCAAGGACGTGGCCCCACAAGTCTCCCTGCCTTTAATGGATCACTTCCATCCACCTAAAGCCCCTGTTTATGTTGTTTAACACTATCTTTTAAAAAAATCTCTCAGTTCCACTTGCTTCTTTAGTAACCGTCCCATTTTTCTGTCCCCTTTTATGATAAAACTCCTCAGAAGAGTGGACCATGCTGGTCTCCAGATCCTCTCCTCCTGTTCTTTTTTTTTTTTTTTAATTTATTTATTTTTGGCTGCGTTGGGTCTTCATTGCTGCGCGTGGGCTTTCTCTAGTTGTGGCGAGCGGGGGCTATTCTTTGTTGTGGTGCACAGGCTTCTCACTGCAGTGGCTTCTATTGTTGCAGAGCACGGGCTCTAGGCACACGGGCTTCAGTAGCTGTGGCTCGTGGGCTCTAGAGTGCAGGTTCAGTAGTTGTGGCACACGGGCTTAGTTGCTCCGCGGCGTGTGGGAGCTTCCCGGACCAGGGCTTGAACCCGTGTCCCCTGCATTGGCAGGCAGATTCTTAACCACTGTGCCACCAGGTAAGCCCTCCCGTTCTTTCTAGAGGCCACTCCATTCAGGCTTTACTCCACCAAAATTACTCTTGAAAACATCCACTTTGCTCCATGTTGCTGGATCCAGTGGTCAGTCCTGTCCTCTCTTCTTACCTGACCCGGCAGCAGCGCTGGTCACAGCTGATCAAGCGTCCTTGGATCGCTTCTCTAGCTACACCCATTTCCCAGGTGATCTCCTGACTGTAAATTCCATTGTGGCCCCTCCTTCAGGTCCTCCACATCTCTGCTCAAATGTCACTTCTGCATGAGTGCCACTTTCTCTAAATTGTGTTCCTTCTCCTCCCTCAGGCTTCCTCTCCGTCTCCAGCTTCATTTTTCTCCGTTGCATCTATCACTATCTGACATTAATTATTCCTTATCTCCCCTCCTAGAATGTAAGTTCTACTGGGGCCTGGATCTCTGTTTTATTCATTGCTGAATCTCTAGAACCAAGAGCAGTGCCTGGCACGTAGGAGGCACTCAGCAAATACTTGTAGAATGCATGAAAAACTGACCCAAACGAGCTCAGTTCCTCCACCCTGGGCATTCGTACAGCTGTCTGATATTTAAGGTGTGTCCAGGGCAACCACAAGGGATACAAAAGGTGGGCACAGAACTCCTGGGAAACAGACCCCATCAGAACAAGCCTTAACAGGATTGCTGAGCCAGCCATGGGTAGGAGCCTGCATAGCACAGGGACTGTGGGATTTAACAGACCTCTAGGGCAGGATCTTTCTGAAGGATGATTCCCCTGGCTGGAGGGCGATGCTGCCAGGTGCAGGATAGGGGCCACCTTCTTGGGCAGGAATAGCAGGACCTTTAGGCTGGGCAGGAGTGGGGAGCCTGCTGGGAGCCTCTAGGGGTACCCCAACCCACTTCCACTGGGCCTCCGAAGCCAGTCGGAGGTTTGGGTAGATCCACTGGAGGTTGGCTTCAGAAGAGAGATGAGACCATGCGGACACAAGAGGCTGATTTGCCAACCTGGCCCCAGCGCCTTGATGGCATAGAGGCTGGAAGATCTGGGTACAGCTTGTGACGAACACAGCAGCCTGCTTTGACTAGTAGTTCTGGGGGAAATGTGTCTGTGTGTGAATTAAAATACCCGGTAATGCCCTGGGACCCACACAGCTTTGCCTTGGGACTTCCCCTTGAGAAGGGCTTCCTGACTGGGCTGCAGAATTGCAGGGACATGGCATCAACAGGAGTGGTTGTAGGGACTGAGCTCGGGGCAATGCCGGGGCCCTGGGCTGCTGGGCTGTGGCCAGGATGCATTTGGGACATCTGTCAGCACTTCTGTGGTTTAGACATAACTGGGGAGGGGCTCTGTAACCATCTCCATTTCCTGCAGCCAAGCAGCATGGATGTCGCCACATGTGCTTGCTTTCCCAGGCTGAGATGCTGGAGGCTTTCAGAAAAAACTCTTTAAAAAAAAATAAATAAATCGTGGATTATTTATACAGCAATAAGAGAACAAACTACATTTACATACTCTCACCTGTAGCAACATGGATGAATCTCACAAACGTAAAGATGAGCAAATGAAGCCTGACACAAAAGATAATATATTGTAGAATTCCATTTATATGAAGATTCAACTCATATGAATTTATATGAAGTATATTAGTTATAGGCTGTTGGAGGAGGTCATTGAGAGGACGTGACTGCCAGTTGACCCGTGAGTTGGGGCAACTGGGGGCTCCTCGCCCCTCCCCTGTCTTCAGAATGTCCGCTCTGCCCCACAGTTCCCACACTAGGAGCTGTTTTAAGGATGCAGCCTTGAGAGAGTAAGGTGGTGTTGAGACCATCTGGACTGAATACCTGACCAAACCCAGTTAAAGCCTCTATATAAATTTTCGGGATTCTGGCAGGCGGACGCAGGGATCTACTCATCTTTTGGAGCCCAAGACAAGCCTTGTATGTAAGTTCCTTTGCTTATCAAAACTGCCGCCTATCTTGCCAAGGGTGGGGGGCAGGTGGAGAAGGGATGGATTGGGAGTATATACAATGGATAAACAACAACGTCCTGCTCTATAGCACAAGAACTATATTCAATATCCTGTGATAAAACCAGCCTAAGGCAGACACTCCCCACTGTCCAGGTTATAACCTGGTGCCTGCAGAGACTTCACAGGGAAGACAGAGCTGTTCCAATTATGTATGTCTTCTGCAGAGGGGATTACTGAGACAGGGAAGAAAAGTGCAAGAATTGGCCGCTGGTGCTACATGGTGGCAGCTTTAACATTTCTCTGGCTTCTACTTTATTTTTTAAATATTTACGATTCTCACCTGCCCTAATCCAATATTTATAAAAGAGGCAGTCTAGAGAAAAAAAAATATATATATATCTCCTGTAATAAACCATATGGAAAAGAGTATGAAAAAGAATATATATATGTATAACTGAATCACTTTGTTGTATAGAAATTAACATAGCATTGTAAAACAACTATACTTCAATAAAATAAATTTTTAAAAACCTGCCACCTATCAAATGGGACAATGCTGATGACTGTATCTCGGTGATAGAAGCCCTTAAGTGCTTACATTGATTTAATCATTTAGCTGTTGGTCCAGCTATCCCCCTCAATCTCAGTATCAGATGATTCCCTTCAGGAAAATAGCAAGATGGCTATACAGCTGGGTCACTGGTTGGCTAGGCCACTGGTCAAGAACCAATCAGGGAGATGCCTGGGAGCCCTGGAGCCATCCAGGGGAGGGTAGGGTCTTGGGAGAGGAGGAGAGCTCAGCTCAGCCTAAAGCTGTGACCAAATCAAACCTTCACTAATCAAGTGTGTCATCAGCTTTTGGCCTGGGCAAGGTCCCACGGGTCTGTTATAAATCAAACCAGGTCTGGCAAGGGGCCACAAACCTGGATTTCCATCCTATTGGCTAGTGTTCCCCCTGTAGTGGGTATAAGGCAGAAAGATGGTCATAGTTCTTTCTGTGTCATATTAGAGGATTCTGCCCAGTAAATAATACCACCCTTAGGGTTGATGGGACTTTGCAAAAAATTGCCCTATAGCATGTTGACTGATTTTGTATCTGATTTAGCAATCTTATTTCAGGATTCCTTCCCTTTTTCCCCCTTGAATATATATATGTGTATATATGTGTGTGTGTGTGTGTGTGCGCCACTTTCTTGTATCCTCCTTTAAAGTGGCTTTGTCATCTTGCTGGCTCTGTCATCTCCTTCATTAGGGAGTTAAAAAAAAATCTAAAGCACATTCCTTGTCTAGCTGTATGGGAATTATTTCTAAGTTTTTGAATATTCTACCTATACATTCTCTGTGTGTCTCTGTCTCTCTGTCTCTCTGTCTCTCTCGTTACATCAGTAATCAGGGGATGCTTAGAAAGCCTCCCTGGGGCTGGACAGAGTCTGAGGGCAGCAAGGCTGATGGGAGCAAGCCTTGAGGGCCTGTCAATGGCCAGGGCACAGTGACCACAGCTGGACACTCAGGCCTATGGATGGGGTGGGGGTGGGACCTATGACCCAGGACAGGGAGAGCCCCACTGGTGAAGGGAAGCAGGTCTCAAGGGAGGCCCCAGGAGGCCCTGGCTGAAGGTGGGAGTGGGAATTCAAATTCCAGAAGCACCTCCAGGCCTGAAGCATGTCGCATGTTGGGCCACTACCGCCTCCCCCATGATTTGAGTAACAAAGAGGAAGAGACTTATCCAAGGCCATAGTGTGGGAAGTGGCTCTTCCCACCCCTCCCTAGTCTTCTGCCCTTTGGAGTGAGACCTGGGGCTTCCAGTCCTCCCCAGGAGAGGGTGTGGCCCCCTTCCAGTCCCACCCCAGGGCTTATCACAGGGGCATTGATCTTGAGGCTGATAAGAGCCAGACCTGGAGCCTCCTGGGGGCGGGGGCAGCTCAGGGCCGAGGGAGGTGGTGGGCGACAGCTTAGGGCCCACAGACAGGCAGGGGAGCCATGGATCAGCTGCGGAAACGTTTACTGATGGGACTTGGAGAGGAGCGGCCAGAATGGCTTCCCAAGGAGATGTCCTATCTCCAGCCTTGGGCCTGGTTAGGGCTGACATTGGTTTCCATTGTCATGGGCAGTGTCAGGCCGCAGGATGACCAGTTCTGCCTTCTGGGAACCGGCTTGCTGCAGGCAAGGGGAGCCAGGTGAGCAATGCTAGGCAAATGTGTCCTCTCTCCCCACCCATGAGTGAGTGGAGGCCCGGGTACCTGGAACAGCGCCCCGTCTTGGGCGGCCTGGGCTCCCTCCTGGATGGCCTTCCCTTCCTCTAGGATGGCCTTCTCTCCCTTCAGGATGGCCTTTGCTTCCTCCTTCAGCCTCTCATACAAGGAGTTGGGCTGGAACAAAGGGTTGCAGGGGCCAGAGGTGGGTAGCTGACGCCAGGCAGGACTGCCTGCCACGTGCCTGCACGGGAGCTGGGCTGGGAGGCAGGGAGGAGGCACAGCAAAGGAAGGGGGTCCTGGGCTGAGGTCTAACCAGGTCTTGCAGCTTCTCCCCCAGCGCCAGGTTGTCTGCTTGGATAGTGCTCAGAGACTCCCGAAGCCTAGGGTTGAAAGCGAGACCCCCGTCAAGCCCCAGACTCTTGTCCTAGGCAGTGCCCCACACCCACAAAACACAGCTCTTGCATGAGCTGCGTGGCCTGGCACAGCCAGGAGCGCAGGGTTTCACCAGGAGCCGTGTCTCACTCTGGCAAAGCTACAGGCAGGGAGGGAATTGTTCTCCCCATGTGACTTGCAGCAGGGGACCCAGACAAAGACGAATTGTGCTTTTCCTCTTTAGCGAGGGAAAACCAGGCTGCTTCATCGCATATGCTAGGCTGGAAATCCTCTAAGGCAGCCTCGGGCTAGCTGCCCATCCCTCTGAGCAGCAGTGGGGGCAGTGGCAGGGCTCTGTGTGGAACTAGCCCTGCCTGAGGGCGCGGGCCAGCTGTGTATGAATAAAAGTGCTGACCACTCAGATCCATGGCTCTGGGAGCCACATGCAGCCCTGGGGAAAGGACTGTCACACTCCCCACACCCCAAGACCTCTGCCTCCAGGTGAAGATTGGACCCTGGCATTGCCACTGACAGGCAAGCGGCCATGGGACTCTGCAGACCTAAGCTCCAGAGCCAGACATCCAGAGAACAGACGCCCCCACAGCCTCCTTCTCCACAGACAAAACTACCCCTCAAGTCCTTGGATAATTAAAGATGGTGGTCCTGGGACTTCCCTGGTGGTCCAGTGGTTAAGAACCCGCCTGCCAATGCAGGGGACATAGGTTCGATCCCTGGTCCGGGAAGATCCCACATGCTGTGGAGCAACTAAGCCCGTGCGCCACAACTACTGAGCCTGCGCTCTAGAGCCCATGAGCCACAACTACTGAGCCCGCGTGCTGCAACTACTGAAGCCCACTTGCCTAGAGCCTGTGCTCTGCAACGAAGAGTAGCCCCCGCTCGCCGCAACTAGAGAAAGCCCGCATTCAGCAACTAAGACCCAACACAGCCATAAATAAATAAATATAAAAATAAATAAATTAATTAATTTAAAAAAACCCCAACCAATACCTATTAAAACAAAAAAGAGAGATGGCCGTACCTTACAGGTAGCTTCATAGACTGCCCACTAACCAGGCATGTAGGCACGTTGACCAGAAAGAGCTGTGGCCCCCACTCCCATGGGGCAGGCCCTGCTCACATACAAGGACACTGATGCTTGGGAGGGAAGGGACCTATTGGCCAGCAAGGGGGTCACCCAGAGCAGAACAGAGAGAAGGCAAGGGAAGGAAGAGGGCCAGGTGAAGGTGCCAACCCACAGCCGTCAAGCTCCAGGCCCTGACCTCCATCGGGGAAGGCCCTGTCACCCTCCTGTCCTCACCTGCCTCTTCCCAGCTCACCTCATGCAAACATTCTGCAAACAGCTCATTTCCTTGGAGGTCCGCTGGGGGCCCCAGTCTTCCTTATCCAGGAACTGGCACTCCTGGATCTCCGAGTCCCTGGGTGGGTGCATAATGAGGGTTGGACCAGAATCTGGAGGCTGGGGAGGGTGGGGTGGGCAGAGAGGGGAACCAAGCCCGAGGCCCAGGCTTCTTCAGTCCTGTCTGGGCCACACCCCCTGAACCCCGCCCCGGGCTGAGTCCTGGCCCAGGTGTGAATGCTGATGGCGGGGGAGCAGTACACTGTGCCCGCCTCCCCCCGGCAGCCTCACACACGTTCACACGGCCTCACTCTGCAGGGCCTTTGGTGGGCTCTGTTGTGCTCAGGAGCTTAAACAGGAACGTGACGGTGGCTTCCTGTTGCAGGCCCGGCTTCTGCTCTGAAGAATCTGAAGAAGGTGGCTTTGGCAGAGAGGGTGCCCTGGTGACTGAAGTGGCATGAGGCTGGCAGCCCAAGAACCGGGGTCCTCCCACCCCAACAGCAAGACGGTGGAGCGCAATGGCTGGGTGTTCAGATCTCCATCCAGGCAGGAGGAGAATTTCTCTAGCCCTCCTGCCACCCCTGCCCTCTGCCTTGGGAGGTCCAGTCACCTCTGTGCCCTGCTCCCTGGAGACCTGAGGGTCTTCTGGCTTCTGCTCCCCAGCAGGCTGTGGCAGCGGCTTCTCCTCGGGCTCGGAGTGGGCTCTTTGTCCACCCCTGTGAGACTGAGGGAGACGGAAACTTGGTTGGTGAGCCATGCCCACCATCCCGCTGGCCTCCCCTTTCCAGCCTCCCCTGGTTTTCTTGGGGCGGCCTCCAGCCTCAAGAACCTCCACCACCAGCTCTATCCAGTAAACCAGATCCCTCAAAGTTTGGGTTGCCAGATTTAGCAAGTAAAAATAGGACACCCAGTGAAATATGAATTTCAGAATAAATAGTGAGTCATATTTTTTAAGCATAAGTATATCCCAAACATTGCACAGACCATACTTACACTTTAAAGAGTGTTTATTTTCCATCTGAAATTAAAATTTCACTGGGGTGTCCTGTGTTGTGTTTTCTTTTTCTTTTTTTTTTTGTCACACCGTGCAGCTTTTGGGATCTTATTTCCCTGACCAGGGACTGAACCCAGGCCCTTGGCAGTGAAAGCGTCCAGTCCTAACCACTTGACCACCAGGGAATTCCCTGGGGTGTCCTGTGTCTTACCTGGCAACCCTACTAAAGCTACATGTTAACAGTATTTTGTAAAATGAATTTCTGCAAGTGCAAGGTGTCAGGGTAGGGGGTGGGGGATAGAATGGCACCATTTAAAGGGATCCTATAGAAGCTTATAGGAAAGTGGAGACTTCCTCCCATTTTTGCTGTAGAAATCATCTATCAGTTGGGCATTGAGAAGCAAATAGTGTGGCATTCAAGACCCTGAACTATGGACACCTTTGTTTGGTAGTAGGACACCACCTACTCTTCCACCGTCCTTGAACAAGCCTCTGCTCAGACTTGGCCAGGAGCTTCCCTTCCCAACACCACCCCAGATGTCCCCACCACCGTGCTCTCACCCACACTGTTCCCCACCTCTCATTCCCTCCCGCCTTGGTAATCTGAACCTGGTCCACTCTTTTCTCTGCTGAGCAAAGATGGCACCTCCCCCGGGACCCCCTTAGATCTGTGGTGGAGCTGGAGCTGGGCTGAGCCTGAGGATGCTTCTGTCTCTACGAGGTGGTGTAAGATGTCCCACCAAGCAGGCTTGAAATAGCAGCTTCTCCCCAAGTCACAGAAAGCGTTAAGTCAACAAATGGAATCGTCACCATTTTTCGCTCTCCAGTTTTTCAGAATCTTGTACACTTGCTGGCCAAAAGGTGAAGGCCAGTCCAACTGGAGAACAAATAGTGACCTCAGACGCGTCTTTCTTTACACTGAGCTCCACCTGGGCTTCGGAAAGGCCTGTGGGTTGTGGCAGGAATTCTATGCCATGTGCTCTCTGCATTACATTGAACCTTTCCAGATGGCACCTGAAATACCACAGTCCTGCGCATGTGATGTAAACAGAATCTCATTGGCTGGCAGTGCCCGCAGAGGGCCTGTTACCCTGGGGACTCGCTGTGTCTCAGGGTAGACCGATTCTTGGAAGCAGGGAGCTCTGCCACCGGGTTTGATCTGTCCCAAAGGGATGCCGGCAATGTACAAGGTCTACAAAACTAGCCAGACCCTTGCCCTGGTAACTTTGCTTTGGAAACTAGGCCTAAAGAGACAACTCCAAAGGAAATAAAAATAATTCACATGGAGGTCCACTGTAACCAATTTACACCATGAAGAAAAACTGGAACCTGCCTAAAGGGCCCAAATATAAAAGGTAAGTAAACGATGACTTATGAACATGATAGAATACAATCCACTCTGAAGTTAATGGTCCCCAGTAAACACTGGTCGACCAACCACTGTCTGTGAGACAAGCCTCGGGCTGGGCCCTGAGAACACACTGATAGATGATTGTGACCCGGTTCTGCCCAGGAGAAGCCCCCAGGGATGAAGGGGTGGCCCAGGCTCCCAGGTGACCACAGGGCAAGGACATGTGCCATCCAGAGGCCTGTACAGAAAACCTTGACCAAGAGAGGAGGGAGCCACTTGGCTTAGGAGCACCAGAAAGACTCCACCGAGGGGTGCTGCTTGATCTACGAGTCGAGTCGGTATCTTGGCCAGAGAAGGAAGAAGGGCAAGTCAGAAGAGGGAATGGTTTGGGCAGGACGGTGCCAACAGGCTTGGTGCGTCCAGGCGTGGGGTGCTCCCTCTAACTCCCAGGGTGAGCAGGCCTGGGCTGTGGCCCCCCGGGTGACAAAGAGGCATGGGAGGCCTTTGAGTGTTTGTCTGTGTGGGTTGTTTGGGCCGTAGCTGAGAGGATGGATGGGAGGAGGAGACCCTGGGGGCAGAAGCCTAGGGCCTTGGGGGTGAAGGAGAGGGGCACAGACAACTGCTGCCCATGACAAGTGTCTACACTGCGTTAATACCAGGGAAGGCGAGCGTGGTCTGTACGTGCTACGTACCAATACACCACACAGGGTTGCCAAATAAAATACAGGGTGCCTGGTTAAATCTGAGTGCCATATAAACAGTGAGATTTGTTTTAGTATGATCATGTCCCAAACATTGCATGGCACACACTTGTACTGAAAAATGACTCCTTGTTTATCGGATTCGGGACATGCTTATGCTAAACAAAAATTCATCGTTTATCTGACATTCAAATTTAACCAGGCATCTTGTATATTTTTATTTGTTACATGTGGCAACTCTAACACCATGCCCACCTGTTAGTACCCATCAGAGGAAACAGGGAGGCATGAACGGCTTCCTGGTTACCAGTTAGTAACCAGGAAGGATTGGAGGGGTGGATGACTGGAGATCTAGGTGTGTATCTGAACAACTAGAGATACAGGAAGTTGTAATAAGATAGGGAGACGAGGGTCACTAGTTCTTTGACTTCCCTCTGTGCCCCCACCGGCCTTCAGCCTGGCTGTCTAACAGCAGACTGTACACAAGCTCTCTCCCCGCAGTCCATGGAGCTCTTCCCCAGAGAATGCCTGGGGTTCCCTTGGTGCCCCTCAGGGTCCCACTGGCCAAGCTCAGACAGGTGCCTAATTCAGATTTAGAAAGAAGACAGCTCAGAGCTGAAAATCCATAAACCCGGGTTCAAGTCCTGCTCTGCCATTCAAAGGTGGGGCAGCCCCAGGCACTCAGGCTCAGTTTCCTAGCCTCTAAAATGGGTATTCAACTCCACAAATATTTACAGAGCTCTGATTTTGTTCAAGGCCCTGCTCTGAATGTGGGGAGCATACAAAAAGGAATTTCCTCCTTTAGGAAGTCAGTCATGGACTGAGTACAAGAATACTAGCAGTCAGTTATTACACTCTACCAGGTGCTGTGCAGGATGACCATCAACCTGGAAAACAATCCCCAGAGCAATTCTGTAATAGAGGTAGAATTAGCCCCACTTGGGGCTTCCCTGGTGGCGTAGCAGTTAAGAATCCGCCTGTCGGGCCTCCCTGGTGGCGCAGTGGTTGAGAGTCCGCCTGCCGATGCAGGGGATACGGGTTCGTGCCCCGGTCTGGGAGGATCCCATATGCCGCGGAGCGGCTGGGCCCGTGAGCCGTGGCCGCTGGGCCTGCGCGTCCGGAGCCTGTGCTCCGCAACGGGAGGGGCCACAACAGTGAGAGGCCCGCGTACCGCAAAAAAAAAAAAAAAAAGAATCCGCCTGTCAATGCAGGGGACATGGGTTTGATCCCTTGTCCAGGAAGATCCCACATGCCGCGGAGCAACTAAGCCCATGTGCCACAACTACTGAGCCTGCATTCCAGAGCCTGCGAGTCACAGCTACTGAGCCCACGCACCACAACTACTGAAGCCCACGTGCCTAGGGCCCGTGCTCTGCAACAAGAGAAGCCACCGCAATGAGAAGCCCGTGCACCACAACGAAGACCCAATGCAGCCAAAAATAAATAAAGAAAGAATTAGCCTCACTTTTCATAAGAGAAAAGTAAGGCTTGAAGAAGCTAAGTGACTTGCCTATAATCTCAGAAGAGTCAAAGCCAGGGTTCAGACCCAGGGCTACCCGGGTCTCCACCCGATGGCTGTCAGAGAGTTTGACAACTTGCGAGCCAGGAGATGGAAATACGTGAGGAGAAGGCAGCCTGCTTGAAGCCCGTATGTTGGGAGGACCACCCGGGCCTTGGGCCAAGGCCTCACCTCAAGGTTGGCGGTTGCAGGGGCTCAGGACTCAGGCTGAGAAGGCGAAGGCCATGGTTCGGGTAGGGAGCTGTCCTGTGGAAGAGGGAGGGTGCAGTCCACTCCCAGGGCCGTGGGGGTCAGTGTGAGCCCTGGGGCTGGAGCCAGGATTCATGCTGGGGGAGGCAGAGGCCCCATGCCCGAGTGCAGGCCACCCAGGGGCCACTGCTCCTGACTCCATCTGCACCTCTCTCTCCCCCAGGGCACCCAGAAGCTCTCAGCCCCCAGCTCCTACAAGAGGGTGTGAGCTGCTGTGGACCAGGCTGGAGGGAAAACACCACCCCTATTCATCCACGATGCGCCCGGATGCTGTGGGGACAGAGACAAATACGATTCTGCCTCCACCCTCAGAGCTGAGACTGCCGTGTGAAAGTGTGTGCCCCACAGACAGACTCGAGCTTACAGGAGCTGTGAGAGAGGTCCGGGAGTTAGAAAGGAGGGAGTGGTCAGGTCTCCCTGAAAACAACTACTGTTCACTGAGTACATATCACATACTAAGCACTTTACCTGTGTCGTTTCCTCTCTCACCGAAAGCCCATGAGGTGGGGACAGGTATCCCCCACTTTTCCAAAGTTCACTTTATGCCAGTCACTTTTACAAAAGACCTAACATTAGCACCTGTTTTTGCTAATCGAAAGAAATCTGAAGACAATTTTCATTTTTAGGAAAAAAGCGAAAATAGCATCCAGCATCAGTTTTGCAGTGTGCCGGTACAGAGGCAGCTCACACCCTGAGCAGCCAGTGGCCCCGCCAAGCTCCTCCACCGGGAACTGCACTTGACATCTCAGCATTGTGAGCATCTGTGCTTTAACCTCGATTTATTTTGTGTATCCATTAGCAAGCTGTTGTGACCTAAGGTAAATTGCGTCTTTGCTTACGCCATTTCGGCTTACAAAAGGTTCACAGGAATGCTCTACTTTCAGATAGTGGGGAAACCTGTACTATTATTGTTCCCATTTTACAGATAAGGAAACTGAGGCACGGAGAAATTAATTAACTTGCCTGGGGTCTCACATCTAGAAACTGGCAGCACCAGGATCCAAAGTCCATTGAACTCTGGAATCTGTGCTGTTACCCATCATGCTGTCACTGAAGAAGGGACAGGCAGGTAGGAAAGACTGAGCAGAAAGCCAAACCTAATCAAGTCAGGACTCAGCAGGTGAGACAGGATTGGGAAGAGTAGGTGAGGCAGAGAGCAGTCTGAGCAAAGGCTGGGAGGGAGGACCTCGCAGCAGCTCAGGTTCTGTGGGCCTTAGACTGGAGACGTGGCCACCAGCCTCACCCTGGAGTCCTCATGAGCCCTGCCAAGCAGTATGGAGCAACAGGGCTCTGGGGTGCAAACAAGAGAAAACAACATTGGTTAATTTGAGCAAAAAAGGACTTTATTGGAAGGATACCAGGGAGTCGCGGAACTCATAGAACAGACTCAAAGGGCAGGAGGTATGGGATGCTGGCTGCCAGGACCCCGTGAGGACCCTGCCACAGGAGCCAGCTGTAGTGTTCTGCCATCTCCACACTGGACGGCGGAGGCCCAGGGCTGCCGCTGGACACGTGAGGCCACCAGCTCGCTGAATCCTCAATTATCCTTCCCTCTCTTCCTGGTCCTTGTTCCAGGTCCTCATGCAAAATCTGATTGGCTGAGCTCAGGTAGATGCCTATGTCCTGGTTGCTGGGATCAGGGGGAGCAAGCGTCTGGCCTCTTCATGCCCATGGAGGGAAGTGGCGTCTTGCAGTCAGCGCATTTGTAGAGGTTGAGACTGGGCAGCCAAAACCCAATAACCATCCATCACACGACTGCATGCACAGTGGGAAGTCGCCAAAGGGTTTTTTTTTTTAATTTATTGTGGCAAAGTACATAAAATTTACCATTTTAAGCATTTTAAGTGTACAGTTCAGTAGCATTAAGCACACTTGCATTGCTGTGCAACCATCACCGTCATCCATCTCCAGAACTTCTTCATTTTCCCAAAGTGAAACTGTCCCTGTTAAACAAGAACTCCCCATTCCCCCCTGCCCCAGTCCCTGGCACCTACCATCCTACTTTCTGTCTTTATGAATTTGACTGTTTCAGGTATCTCATATAAATGGAGTCACACAATATTTGTCCTTTTGTGTCTCATTTCACTTAGCATGTTTTCAAGGTTCATCCATGTTGTAGCATGTGGCAGAACATCATTCCTTTTGAAGGCTGAATATTCTATTGTACCTCTATATTGCATTTTGTTTATCCATTCATCCATTGATGGATATTTGTGTTATTTCCACCTTTTGGCAATTGTAAATAATGCTGCTATGAACACAAGTGTACAAATATCTTAAGACCCTGCTTTCAATTCTTTTGGGTATCGTACCCAGAAATGAATTGTATCAAAGGGTTTTAAGCAGGGGAGAAACAGCATCAGTTTTGTCTCCTAGAAAACTCATTCTGGCCGCAGTGTGGACAGTTTGGAGAGGTGAGAGTAAAGGGAAGAAGATCCACTAGGCCAGAGCAACTGTCCAGTGGCCATGGGGATGGAGGGATGTTGAGGGTGGGGCTGATGGGATGGGGTAAAGGAGAGGGTAGAGCTGCAGAGGACCCCAGTTTCCTGGCTTGTGCAACTCGGGTCAGCTGGTGGTGTTGCTAACATCAGGGGGAGCACAGGAAAAGGCAAGCTGGTGGATGAGCTGAATTTGCGATGACTTCTGAGTTGAGATACAATTTTTTTTTTTTTTTTTTGCAGTACGCGGGCCTCTCACTGCTGCGGCCTCTCCCGTTGCGGAGCACAGGCTCCAGACACGCAGGCTCAGCAGCCACGGCTCACGGGCCCAGCCGCTCCACGGCATGTGGGATCCTCCCGGACCGGGGCACGAACCCGCGTCCCCTGCATCGGCAGGCGGACTCTCAACAACTGCGCCACCAGGGAAGCCCAATTTTTTTTTTTAACATCTTTTGAGATACAGTTTTAGAAGACAGTTCTAGATTCCAGTTTGAAGCCCAGGAGAGAGGTATGGTTTGGAGATAGACTAGCAAGTCTTGAGCAAGGAGGCGGCCCAGAGAGAGCAAGCAGATTGGAAAGAGGGTCCAGGACTGGACCTGGGTGTCCTGATATTTCAGGGGAATCCAAGAAAGAGGGGCCAGCAGTGCCATGGCCCCAAGGTGTTCTCTGCCAAGGCTACAGAGGCCCAAGTTTTTAGCACTGGGCATTAGGGGGTCACTGGTTACTTCTGCCCAAGCAGTAAATGGAGTGATGAGGGCACCCAAAGTAAATGAAACAGAAGCAGAAAGCAGCTTTTGAACATTTTTCAAGGAGCTTAACCTTGAAAGGCATAATAGTAGCTGAAAACAGATGCTGGACAAAACTTTTTGGTTAGGATTAGGGTGGTTGTTTTTAACAATAAAATGAACATAAGCCTGTTTAAGACTTGTAGGAGAAAGAGGAACAAGGTCTCAGAGATGAGGGAATTGGATCAAAAGCCAAAATGCAAAGCTTGGCCTTGAAAAGAGGAGCCTGCTCTCCTCTGGGTAAGGGAAGGAGGTAGAAGTGGGGAGGTTTAGGGAGAATTAAAGAATTTAAAGGCCTTAATTTGTTCTAAGGACTAGGAGGCAAGGCCAAGCGTAGGAAGGATGAGGGGAAGGACAGTGGTCGTGACACCTGCATCAAGGTGCACGTATGTCCCTGGGCCTCCTCTGGCCAAGTGCGATAATTCCTGGGAATCGCACCTTTGACTAGCTCCCCAGGGGGTTCTGCACCCACTGCTGTAGAGCACCCAGGTTGGGCCAGTGTGTGAGGAACTGGCTCCTTCACAGGAGTCTGTCAGGGAGAGGGGGCGGGGAATAAGAGCTGGACTCGGGGTGGGGTGGAGGGTTGGTTCCCAGGCGCTAAGCGAAGCTCTTAGCAGCCTCACCCCAGACCGACCTCTTTCCTCCTGGGACAGGAGGGTACGGACGGGGTTCCCCTTCTTAGAGGAGTGGGTGAGTGACTGGACAGAAAAAACAGACCTGCGGGTGGGGTGGGGGTGGGAGTGATCTACCACAGACTACTGGAGGCCAGGCTGGCAGCCCCCCATACAAAGGGACAGCCCTGGTGACACAGCCCAAAGAAGGCATGGCTTCCTGGGTCCCACACCTTCAGCTCTGCCTTTGACCCAACAAAAGAAACAGTCTATGAACAGGCAGAAACTCTTTAATTGTTGTTTTCTTTAAAAAACAAACCCCAGTTTTCCCTTAAACTCCATTCTTAGTTTTTCAGGGACAGAGAGAAGTTTGCAGTCACGACATCAACTCAGCATCATTTGGCTACTCCCGACTCTGCAGGACTAAGACATTTCCCAGGAGCTGTCCCGCCAGCCAGCGAGGACGAGACTCTTCAGGACTTGTAGGCCTTGCAAAGAGTTTAACTAGCGCCCACCGGGCCTGTGCCGTTTTGGGGACCCTAACCAAGCAAGCACTCGTCTTCCCTGATATTCTCTGCTCTCCACTAGCCTCTCCACACTCCTCTTATCCCCTACTTCCATGAACCTGTAAACATCAAAAGGCACAAAGGCCTGGGCTATGGCGGAAGTTGTGGTTGGGCAGCCTTTGAAAGTTCACCTTTTAACAATATTGAGAAAAGAGAAACAGGGGCTAGGGGAGTGGGGAACCCCAGAGACGATGAGATGACCCCACCCTCCCCCTAGTTCAACTCCTAGCACCTACCTCAGGCAGTGTCCTCCTGTGAGAGGACACTATGGAAGCTGAAAGTTAAAACTGCTATCAACACTGGCCCCTTTCTGGCACGTGAGAAAAGCTTCCTAGAACTTTACGAAATGCTAATGTCACCAGGACCATTCAACTCCTAAGTTCTTCTTCTAGAGCTAAGTAGACGCTGTACATTTTGTTTTGTAAAAAACAGGTACGAGTGATAAGAGGGGGCCCCTTCCTGCCCTCTGCAGTTATCAGTCCAGATGCCGTGAGCCTCAGGTTCTGGGGGGTCTGGAGACACCTTCCCTCCCCAAGCGGCCACTGCTCCATCAGCCTGCATTTAACCGAACATCTCAGCAACAGCACACACAACTATGAAACACAACTTCTGTGCAGCAGACATTTACAGTCTGAGACCCAACCAAGGCTTCCCTCCCTCCTTCAAAACTTAAGACTATAGGCTGAATATCCTGCTTCTTCCTCACAGACAGAATTGTCTCCAATCCATGGCGACAGTCCTCCCGGACCATCTACAGAATCTAAGAGGAAACCCGAGCCTCGTTACCTAGATGCACTCATGGCTGGGAACCAAGCCTCAGCAGAGGCAACTCAGTAGAGAAAGCCCGAGGCTGGCTGTGGCCCTCGGCATCCATCTCTGGTGGGGCTGCTACAGAGCGGCCACATTTCCCCACAAGAGCAGAGGTGCTCTCTCTCTCACCCCCAGCCCCCAGCCCTTTCACCTCTTCTGGCTGGGCCGTGACTCCTACTCCCTAGTCTGAGGCCCGACTGGAAACAGGCTGGGATACTCTGGGACGTAGTGGGGAAAGGATGGTAGGTGACTGACTACAGACAGGACACCAGTGCGGGGCTGGGCCAGGCGGGCCCCGTTTCCTCAAGCTGAAACGGCTGCTGCCGCTGTGCCAGCCCTCAGAGGACAGGCCTCACGTGCAGCAACAGCGCGTGCACAGGTAACAAGACCAGGGGAGGGGACCCCAAGTGTCTTCTCCACAGGGAGAGGGGACTATGTACAGGGGGAAGAGGGGAGTCTGGCCAGGGACACCCTCACTTCATCTCATTCAACCAGGAGATCAAACTGCTCAGCAGCTTCAAACTCAGCATTCATGGCCGCGGCCCACTCATCCAGCTCCGATTTCTGGGGGAAGAGAAATGGGGGGCAGGTGAGTGGAGAAGCGGGCACATTGGCTGGAGCATTTCCACCCATACCCTGCAGGCACCGCCTTTCTCCCGTGACAGCCAGGGCTGAGGCCCGGCCCTGCACGTGTCCCAGTGCGTCTCCCCGTGTGTCTGGCGTGACGGCAGAGGAAGGCCCCTGCCCCTCACTCACCAAGATCTCCGGCACCTTCCTCTTCTTTCGTTTCTCTTTCACGGCCGGGGGAGAGATTCCAGGGAGAGTTGTGTCTGGGGCCCAGGGCTTCACAGGGACCCTGGGGACCTCAGTTAACTTTGAACCCACCACAGGCGAGACTCCAGCCAAGTCTTCTGTCACCAGCAGCCCCTCAAAGCCAAAGCAGGACCGGCGGCCTGGGGTGGAGGTGGAGGCAGAGCCAAGAGTCTCCAGGCGGCTGTAGGACCGCCTGACTTTCTTTGACATTTCCAAGTCTCTGGCGTCCAGGTCTCCTTCCCCGGAGTCGGACTCAACATTCAGGGAGCACAGCACAGGAGTGGAGGCGGAGGTGACAGGGACACTACATGTCTGGAAGACGTCCTCCCGAGTAGGCTCCTTGCTAGGAGGGTTGTTTTCTTTCTCCAAAAAAACAGCGATCTGTACCAGGACAGAAGAGAGAACGCCTCCCTGTTACTTGGCTATGTTACTTACTTCAAGAAAGGCCCAAGGAGATTTAGGGCAGAAAGAAAGACCCACAGGACCTAAAATGTCCATCCAGCCAATAAGTCCTATTGGTCATCTGCCAGGCACTGGGAGTACAGCAGGGAAGAAAACAAAGAAGACCCCTGTCTCCACAGTGCTTCCACTCTGGTGGGAAAAATAGAGAATAGGGAGAATCATGTCGTATGTTAAGCACTTTGGAAAAAACCAACAGGACTGAGCATACTGGGTGGGGGAAGGGTTTGGAATTTTAAGTAGGTGTAGGTCAGTGTAGGCCTCACTGAGGTGGCATTGGAGCTATGACTTGAAGGAGATGAGGGAGTAAGTCATCTGGAGGAGAAATGTTCTAGGCAGAGAGAACAGAAGGTGCAAAAGTCCTGAGGTGAAAGCGTGCCAGTCAGGGTCAAGGAACAATAAGGCTAGTGTGGCTGAAGTGAGAGGGAGTGAGGCGAGGAACTGAGCTTGGGGTTCGAGAGGTAATGGGGGTGTTATAGGGCATTTTGCAGGCCACTGTATGGGGAGACCCATGGAGAACCTTGCTCCGAGACCCAGGGAGCCATGGCAAGGTTCTGAGCAAGAAAGCACTTAATCTGACATGTGTATTAAGAGGTTCACACACTGGCTTCTCATAATTCCAATCTCAGCTGAAATGCTGCCTCCTCAGGGAGGCCGTCCCTTACCATGGGACGGAGACCAGCCCCATCTCACCTCTGCTAGTCACCCTCTGTCACTAGCAGAGGGTGACTAGCAATGACCTCTTTCCTGGACAGTGAGCATCACTATCTGATTGTGGCTGTTCGCCGGTTGACTGTGACGCCAACTAGAATGTGCGCGTCACATGGGAGCGTCTTCATCTGTCTGGCTGACCTTGCCTGTGCCCAACACCTTCAGCAGAGCCCTGTGTGGAGCCGGTGTCCCATAATCACTGAATTAACTTTCACAAAACTTGACGCTGAGCTTTGTGACAGCCAAGACAAGGTGAGAAACAAGACAAATTTAGGGACCCTTGTGGTTTAACAGAATTATATTGAGAGAGACATTTCCTGGCTACAGATTCTGGGGAATCTGCCCCATGAGTCTTAGTAAAAGGGATGCTGAACAAAATGGGAGTCACCCAGACGACTTCCTCTTCAATCCCTACAGCCAAGCAGTCATCGAAGTCCTTGCGCATTTTTTGTTCAATATCTCATGAATCTGTCATTCAACCAACAAGAAAGAGTGGCCACCATAGGGGAGACAGAAGTCCCTGCTCCTAAGACAACAAACATGCAAACAAAATACTCTCGGCTATTCATAAGGCCTATGGAGAAATATATCAGGAAGGCTTCGGGGAGGAAGTGTCCTCTGAGCTGAGTCCTGTGTGATGGGGTGGTCACGCGGTGAGCCAGGGGAAGGAGCAGCACTCTGCCTTTACCTAACTTCAGGCTCCCACCATCTCACTTCGGGATTCCTTTCATGCCCGCCCACCTGGTCTGGGGTCCCCAGAAGGCTTTCTGCAATCCATTCTCCACCCAGACCCTAAAGAGATCTTTCTAAAACACCCAAGCCTGCCTCAGTCACTACCTTAAGACTCAGTTTAAACACTTCTTCTGTGAAACATTCCCTGAGCTACCTGGTCTGGGTTAGGTGCCTTTACAGCATCTAGTACTTTCTTTATTGCAGTCCTCAGCACACTATGTTGTCACTTACTTGTCTTTCTCCCCATTTGACTGTAAGCCCCGTGAGCCACTCAAAGGCAGTTAGTATTTCTCATTCATTATATCTTCAGGTACAGATCTTCTTTTAATGAGACATCCTTAACAATAACTTCTGCTAAAACAGTTAAGGACATTATACTACACTGAGAACAATAGACGAGGAAGAAGAAAGTAGTTAAGACACAGCTCAACTTTTAAAGGAAAATGGTAGAGAATACAGGGCATCAATAGCTAAACGCACCAAGTGTGCAGGAAGTAAGCAAGACTGGCGATACACATAGGTGTCCAAAGGCAAATTGTTTCAAACTACAGCAAATAGCTCCCTGGGCAGACGTGAGCAGCCATTATATTCCGCCCCAGCTCTAGACTGTCTGCCCTGGATTCCCCTTAACTAAGAAAACGAAAATGAACTCACCCGGGGGCTCCTTCGAGGCGAATGAACAGACGAGATCTGTGGAGACAACACGAGTTGATGATCCCACTTCTGGCTCCCCACCTACACCCCCTCTCTCTGCCCTCACCTCTACAGTATGGGCCACGATCTTCTTCAAGACGATGGGCTTTCTGACTGGAGCCGCCTGGGGTGCCTGGAGAAGAGGGGTGAACTTGAGCTCTACATTAGCCCAGGGGCCTCCGGGGCAGGAGGAACTGAGGAACCCGGGGCTCACCTTAGGCCAGATTTCCGGGAGGATGCTTGGGATATCAGAGCCTGATTTCCGCTGGGACCTCCGCAGAGACTGAGTGGAAGTTGGGGCGCTGGGCCCTGGAAAGAGAAAAATTTAGCAGGTAGGGGAGGACTCTAGACCTCAGAGTCTAGAGAACAGGTGCTGAAGAGAGCGAGAGAAGTTCCCAAACAGGCCCTCTGGGGGCGTCTTCTCGGGCGGGGGACGAGCCTCCTAGGGCGGTGGGGGGAGGGCCTTCCTCACGGAACTGCGTCCCACAAACTGCTCAGCCCCATCTCTCCCGCGCGCCCTCCGCTCACCGGAACACTGGGCGGCCCCTCCGGACCGAGTTCTCCTCTGGGACATGTCTAGCCTTGGTCTCGAGCTCTACTGCCGCAGCCGCCGCTGCCGCCGCCGCCAGGGCTCGCGCCAACCCGAAGGGCAAACGTTCGAATTACCCGCCTTACCCGGGAGGAAGCGGAAGTGACGTGAGGCGGGAGGGCCGCCGAGCTCCGGTCACCCCTTTTCCACCCGCCTCCACGTCTAGCGTCTGCAGGGGCGGGGCCAGAGGCGCGCTGGTGTCATCAGCGCGCGCCGCACCCGGAAGAGACGTGGCAGTGGAGGGATAATCGGAGGGTTCTGAGCTGGAGGGAGCTGAGCGAGAACTCGGCTGAGTGCTGTCTGACCTTCCGCGCCTCGGGCCGGCGCTCGCGCCCGTGGGGACGGGTGCCGCAGCCGATTAGTAACACAGAGCGGGGTCTGTGGGGAAGGTGGGGGCGGGGCTTGGAGGGGGTGGGGCTCGGGCGGGGCCCCTAGGGGCGGGGCCGGTGGTATTGGAGAGACTGATGGAGGGGCCTGGCCAGGGTTGGGATGCGGGAGGAATCTGGAGTCTCCGGAGGTGGGATTTATGCAGGGGGCGTGGCCGGAATGGAGAGGGAAGGTGGGCAGGAGTTTGGGGTTGGGGCGAGTACGAGAGGTGTCTAGGGCAGGTAAGAGTGGAAACAACTGGGCTGGTGAGTGCGTTGTGGCGGCCACCAGAACCTGGCTCCCTGCCAACTCAGACTCCTTCCTCAGGGTCGACTATGGGGCTTTGCAAGTGCCCCAAGAGGAAGGTGACCAACCTATTCTGCTTTGAACACCGGGTCAACGTCTGCGAGCACTGCCTGGTAGCCAATCACGCCAAGGTGGGTGTTCAGAGGAGCGGCTGAGCAGGGCACTAGGTGGGCAGGTAGTATTGACTTCCTCCAAATCCATGAAGGGCCTGGCCCTAGAATGGAAGCTCCACAAGGACAAGGACTTGTTTATTTTGTTCACTGTTCTATCCCCAGTGCTTAAGTCAGAGTATGGCACACGGTGTGTGCTCAATAAATGTTTATTGATTGGTCAAACAGAAGGATCAATCTCCTCTGTGATGAGAGAAAAAGAGGCATCTGGGCTTTGGGGAGATGGGCTGTGGAGTTCTTGCTCCAGTTGTGACCTCTTTCTCCCACTTCAGTGCATCGTCCAGTCCTACCTGCAGTGGCTCCAAGACAGCGATTACAACCCCAATTGCCGCCTCTGCAACATACCCCTGGCCGCCCGGGAGACGACCCGCCTGGTCTGTTATGGTGAGGCCTGGGCACCTTATGGGGGGATCAGGACAGGCCCAGCGTGACCAGTTTCCAGGCACTCCCCAAGCAGCAGGACAGTGACCTCTCAAGCCTGGGAGGCTGGAGCCCCAGATTCTGGTCCAGCTAGGTTACTTACCTGCTGTGTGAGCTCAGGCAAGTCATTTCCCCTTTCGAGGCCTTAGTGTTTTTCCCTAAAAAGTAAAGCTTCTAGCTTCTTCCCTGCCAATCTCTAGGGTTGAGCGAGAGCCAGTCAAACTTGTGGGTGTGGTTGTAGCTGTGAGCAGTAGCTGGCCATACCAGCAGTGAGCTGAAAGCATGGGGCTTTCAGACATTCAGGATCCATTTCTGATTCCAAGATTAAACAGAGAGGAACTGCATCCCTCACAGTAATGTCAGCTAAAAGAAGTCAGCAGGGGCATGTTGCATGACCTTGACCTGACTCTGGTGTAAGAGCCTTACTTAGCTCCACTTTTTGAAGGAACTAGTGTAAAAGAGTGCGCTCCATGTATGTTTCTCACTGTGTGTTTATATGTGCATGAATTGAACGTGCATTGTGTCTTTACATAAGTGTTAGTGTATTCGTTAGTACTATGGGTGAATGAATGGGTAACTGTTGTATGTGAGCATATAAGCACAGGTGTGTTGTGGGGTTGCAGGAGAATTCCTGGGTGAGGGTGCTTACGTGTTAGCAAACGTGAGTGTATAGATGTGTATGTGAGAGTCAGTGTGCCCGTGTGTGTGGATGGCACCTGCGTTTGACATGTATATAAACACGTGTATATCTGTGCCCATGGATGTGTACACCCATACGTGTTCCTGTGTGTATGTCTAGTAACCTTTTCTGAAACTGTTCTTGATGAGCTGTTAGCCTAATGAGCTTGTGAAGAGTGTGAGTCCAGAGAGGACTCATGGAAAGGGTAGGTGGCATCTTCTTTCCACCCCCAAGTGGGCTGGGAAGTTTGGCAGCATCTGCCTTGACTTAGTCAGATAGTGGTGGCCAGGAAGGCCAAAGTCTTAGGGAATACTGATGAAGTGGACCTGGGGTGAGGATGGGCAGGAGAAGGCCCTGGGTTTACACTTATGTGTGCATGTATCTCTGCAGCAGGCGGGGGGCTCTTGCTGGGCTAGGGGTCCTAAGTGTCTTCTTCTTCATGTCTTTCCTCCACTACTTCATGGGCCCTCAGATCTCTTCCACTGGGCCTGCCTCAATGAACGTGCTGCCCAGCTACCCCGAAACACAGCACCTGCTGGCTACCAGTGCCCCAGCTGCAGTGGCCCCATCTTCCCTCCAACCAACCTGGCCGGCCCCGTGGCCTCCGCACTGAGAGAGAAGCTGGCCACAGTCAACTGGGCCCGGGCAGGACTGGGTCTTCCTCTGGTGAGAGCCTGTATCCCCTGGGTCCCACCTGGGCCAGGTGGGTGGGTGGGGACAGCACTGGGCAGGCTGGTGACATCTGTTCTTTCCTCCAGATTGACGAGGTGGTGAGCCCAGAGCCTGAGCCCCTCAACACTTCCGACTTCTCTGACTGGTCCAGCTTTAATGGTAAGTGGTGGTCTCCACCTGCTGTTGAGGCCCTTGCCTCCCTGCTCTGCTGATAGCTCTCTTCCTGCCCACAGCCAGTGGTAGCCCCAAACAAGAGGAGATAGCCAGCGCTTCTGCTGCCCCAGCCTTCTACAGCCAAGTCCCCCGGCCCCCCGCTTCCCCGAGCCGACCCGAGCAGCACACGGTGATCCACGTGGGCAATCCCGAGCCTTTGACTCACGGTGAGCCGGGGAATTGTCCAGGCCAGAGGAGGACAGAATGGGAGTGGGGTGCTTTGCGTGGAGGGAGCTCGGGGGTCTGGACACCCACCCACAGGGACCCTTGCTCACTCCATCACAGACGTTACCTCCCCACAATTCTGAGATGCTCTGTTAGGCTGAGAAGGGCTGGGATCTCTTGCCCTCCCCTCTCCCCACCCCACTATGGGACAGCTTTCCTGAGCCTGTGGATGCCGGTGGCTCTGCCCCTGCAGCCTCATCCCCAAGGAAGGTGTATGACACGCGGGATGATGACCGGGCACCAGGCCTCCATGGGGATTGTGATGATGACAAGTACCGTCGCCGGCCTGCCCTGGGCTGGCTGGCCCAGCTGCTCAGGTACATGGGGTCAGGTGGGGCAGGAGGCCAGGAAGGGGGAGGAGGGGAAGTGAGAGCCAGAGACCCTGGCAGGACGATTTCATGACAAAAGGGGCTTGTTCTGGGTAATAAAGGGACCTGGTATAGAGGATGTGCACCGAAGCCTGGGCTTGGGTCTGCCCCGCTCTGGGTGTTTCCTCGCGTGCTGCGTATGAGGTTCGGACTCGGGCTCTTTGAGGCCCCTTCCTGCTCTGACACCCCCCAATCTTTGTGACTCTCCTTATGCCCGACACATTGCAGTTTCAGAACACAGTTGTTGCCTCAGCTGGTTTGAGCTGCACAGTCAGCCTGGTAGTGGGCAGGCGCAGGGATGATCACCCTTGAGGAAACCAGGCTCAGGGATGGTGGCGCTGGGGCCGGAAGACAAGCGTCATGGCTGGGTCTCTTCTCCCGGCTGCAGGGGCCGCCAGGGACTGGAGGCCTGACCTGACTTCCCCCTCATCCCCCCAGGAGCCGGGCTGGGTCTCGTAAGCGGCCACTGACTCTGCTCCAGCGGGCAGGGCTGCTGCTGCTCCTGGGGCTGCTGGGCTTCCTGGCCCTCCTTGTGCTCATGTCTCGCCTGGGCCGGGCTGCGGCTGACAGCGATCCCAACCTGGACCCGCTCATGAACCCTCACATCCGTGTGGGTCCCTCCTGAGCCCTTGCTTATGGCTGGGCCAGCCTAGGAGCTGGGGGCCTGAGGGTGGGTAGGGGAGGAGGTCCAGGGGCCCTTCTCTGCTCCTCTTCCTCAAGCCTGAGACACAAAGATCCCAGGCCCAAAGCCAAGTCCACCAGAGTGGCTGCGGGCTAGGCCTGGGGTTCCTGCAGATCAAACATTTGTCTTGACCTGCTTCTCCTGGGTCTCCAGCTTTCCCCCTCCCTCCCCCAAAGGAGCTGACAGGTGGAAATAAATGACAGACTTTATTAAAACATCCGAAGCAGACTTTTCCTTCCCCCTTCTCAGCCTGGGCCCCAGGCCTCAGTGGCTCTCTTCCCGGTACTCAATGGCCAGAAACTCCAGGGACAGGCGGTTGAAGAACATGGCTCCATTGAGCACTGGGCAGAGGAGAGAGCCCCCATCAGCCTTGCCTGCCCCCTCCTTGCTGCATCTCAGGGTTCCAGAGCTCCCCCTCCCCCTGTGCACACCCTACTCACTCAGGATGGTCAGGGAAAAGCATCGACGAAACTTGTCATGTGTCATCTCAGCGTAGAGTGACCCCATGGCGGCCCAGCAGATGCCGATCACCTGGGAGAACTGTAGGCCCCATCCCGTGGGAGAGTGGCCCCCTGACACAACAGGGGGGTTTCCATCAGCCCCTGGGCCTCCCCTGACCAGCCCTCGAGCCCCTGCCCTGGCCTACCATCAGGACAACTGTGTAGCGGAAGCTCATGCGGTCATAGTGGTGGGTGACGCAGAAGTTGTGCACGTCGCTGGCGAAGATGGTCAGGTGTATGAAGAAGAGCATCAGTGCAGCCATGGTGAGAATCATGCCTTGTGGGAAGAAGAGCACGGCCACGCGGTCCCGCCACTGCATCCTGGCAGCAGAGCAGACTCAAAGCAGACGGTACAGCTTGAGCAAGCGGACACTGCCCAGGCGGAGCAGCGACCTCTCTGGTTCTGGAGCGCACAGTCTGGAATAGCCGTAGGATTCTAGAATCAGGAGGACACAGAGAACAAGATTCTAGAGCACAGGCTGTTTCCAGCCAGTACAGGAGTGTTTCATGGGTGGCCAGGGCAGCTCTGAACTATGGAGGGGGGCCTGGCTAAAGGTACAGAGCAGCGGGGCCCTAGCGTGTTGAGGGAGGGACAGTGTACCTCACCATCCCAGCCCACACACTTTGTGCTCTTGGGCAAATCTCACTAAGTCCTCAACAGTTCCACGCAGGAGGTAGTGTGGGCACATTCTGCAGATGAAGAACTGGGGCTCAGAAAAGCAAAGGGGGGACTTCCCTGGTGGCGCAGTGGTTAAAGTCCACCTGCCAATGCAGGGGACACAGGTTCAAGCCCTGGTCCGGGGAGATCCCGCATGCCATGGAGCAACTAAGCCCGTGCGCCACAACTACTGAGCCTGTGCTCTAGAGCCTGTGAGCCACAGCTATTGAAGCCCGCGTACCTAGAGCCCATGCTCCACAACAAGAGAAGCCATCACAATGAGAGGTACACACACCACGACGAAGAGTAGCCCCTGCTCGCCGCAACTAGAGAAAGCCCGCGCGCAGCAACAAAGACCCAACACAGACAAAAAAAAAAAAAAAGAAGTGAAGGGGCGTGTAGGTCCTCAACAAGTCTTAGGCAGATGAGAGGTCAGGTGTAATCGCTCCTAATGAGATCTCTCCAGTAGAACTGGAGGATGTAACCAGGTGAGGGCAGGCCTGGGCTGGATCACAAGCTCCAAGTATTTGTTCCAACCCCTAATGGGGAGGAAGTAAGGGAAGGGACAACAGATTCTCCATAGCTGTCCCAGGACCTTCCCACATCCTCCCCAGGTGGGCCCTGGAGAGCAACTGGCTTTTCCATCTTCTCCCCAGATGTTCTTCCAACACATGATGCTGACCAGCTCTCCCCTCTGCTGCCTTCCAGCACTCAGCATCTTAACACTCATTGTCTACCATTCCAAGAGTCCCATGAGAAAGCTGGGACTGGTGGCACAAATCCTATTTTATACACAAGCCTGGGGCACAGAGAGGGATTGTCAGCTCAAGTTTTTGCAGCCAATGAGTGAGGGAATCAGTACTAAGACTAATATCCACTTCTACCCAAGGCTGTGGAATGTGCAGGGACAATAAGATGCCAAGAAAAAAACATTTCCTCTGTACATGTGAGAGGTGAGAACTCCAGGACTGTCAACAAAATAAGTCAGAAAACTGGCCAGAAATGGTGTGGAGGGACATGCAAACTCCCAGGAACTAAAGTATTAGAGAAGAAGAGTTGATGTTGAACTTGGCCAGCCCCATTGCCTCCTGCCTGACTGTCTGCCCCAGAAGTCAGGTCCCAGGTCAGGTCAAGACGGGAAGTCTCCTGCCTGGAAGCAGTAAGGTTAAATAAAGCCTGACACCACCATCCATTATTGCTGCCCCGTGTCATTAATCACAAGAGACCCTCAGACCCCCGTCTTAACACATTGAAGGGGTGATGCCCGATGCCCAGTTGTGTTCACACCATTGAAACAACTGTTTGCACTTTAGTTCTCATTTGAATACAAATGAACGTTTTTATGTTAGGGCTTCTACCTCAATGTCATTTAAAAAAATTACCCCCATAGTGTATGAATATGTTCTTGTAAAAGATTTGCATCATACACAGGCATACAGAGGAGAATGTACCAGTCTCCCCCCTCCACCCCAACACCTACAGAGGTAACCCCTTCAACAGTTCGGTGAGTGGGCATCTTTTGAGTTCCTTATTTTTTACAAAAAACTTTAAAAATTTTTATTTTATTTATTTATTTATTTTTGGTTGCATTGGATATTCGTTGCTGCGCGCGGGCTTTCTCTAGCTGCCGCGGGGGCTACTCATTGCGGTGTGCGCGCTTCTCATTGCAGTGGCTTCTCTTGTTGCGGAGCATGGGCTCCAGGCATGTGGGCTCAGTAGTTGTGGCTTGCGGGCTCTAGAGTGCAGGCTCAGTAGTTGTGGCACACAGGCTTAGTTGCTCCGCAGCATGTGGGATCTTCCTGTACCAGGACTTGAACCTGTGTCCCCTGCATTGGCAGGCAGATTCTTAACCACTGTGCCACCAGGGAAGCCCTGAGTCCCTTCTTGATGTAACTTCATACACCTACATGTACATCTACATGCATAATTTAAAAAACAAAATCACACCATATGTACTGTCAAAGTATAAGTTTCAGAAAGTTAAAAACATATCTAAATAAAGAATAAACATGTAACTAAGATGTCTTAACTCATCGGTGAAGGGGTTCCCCCTCAGTAAGGTAGTAATGCATCTTGAGGAGCTGGATATTGATAGGCATTTAAAGAGGAATATTAGAACGTGATTACTAGGTTAGATACACAATTGGCTGGTGTCCTACAGGGCAAACAAACCAAATTTTGAGGTTATTTTTCCATTGGATATAGATGTTTTGCATCTCTTTGGGACAATATCTAAATAGCAAGATCAAACAAATGTACACTCCTATAGGTAATTAAACCTTGGGTGGGATTGTGAAACAATGCCCCAGTATGATATTGGAAGGTCATGCTACTGTCTGTATTCCAAATTTTGGATAATTTTTCTTAACAGTATTCTCCAACTTTTTTTTTTAAGTTTTTAGATTTCTTGGAGTAGATCTACATCTTTCTACTCTTTTTAAAGAATATATTTATTTATTCAGGCTGCGCTGGGGCTTAGTTGCAGTGGGATCTTCGTTGCAGCATGTTTAGTTTCGGCATGTGGGATCTTTAGTTGTGGCATGCGGACTTCATAGTTGTGGCATGAGAACTCTTAGTTGCAGCAGGCATGTGGGATCTAGTTCCCTGACCAGGGATCGAACCCGGCCCCCCTGCATTGGGAGCGCAGAGTCCCACCCACTGGATCACCAGGGAAGCCCCTAAATCTTTATACTCTTTTCTTCATTTTTCTTAAGATTATAGCTTGATAAGCTTAAATCTTCATGTATATTTTTTATACAGCCTCTGAGTATCCCATAGAGTCAGGGGTCAGCAAACTTCTGTGAAAAACAAGATAGTAAATGTTACAGGTTTTGCCAGCCGTACGTCTCTGTTGCAATGACTCAACTCTGCTGTTGTAGTTAAAAGTAGGCATAGGGCTTCCCTGGTGGTGCAGTGGTTAAGAATCTGCCTGCCAATGCAGGGGACGTGTTTGAGCCCTGGTCTGGGAAGATCCCACATGCCGCGGAGCAACTACGCCCGTGTGCCACAACTACCGAGCGTGCACTGTAGAGCCCGCAAGCTGCAACTACTGAGCCCGCGTGCCACAACTACTGAAGCCAACATGCCTAGAGCCCGTGCTCCACAATAAGAGAAGCCTCTGCAACGAGAAGCCCGCGCACCACAATGAAGAGTAGCCCCGCTTGCCGCAACTAGAGAAAGCCCACGTGCAGCAACAAAGACCCAAGGCAGTCAAAAATAAATAAATTAAAAACAAAAAGCAGGCATAGATAATATGTAAATGCATGGGCATGGATGTGTTCCCATGGACACTGAAATATGAATTTCATATGATTTTCACATCATGAAATGCCATTTTTTTCAACCATTTAAAAATGAAAAAAGAAAAGCTTACAGGCCATATGAAAACAGGTGGTGGGCTGTGTTTGGCTGGCAGGACCCCTGCCAAAGAATAAAGTGGTTTCCATTCCATCCCTGGCCCCCCAGCCCATCATAAGTAATGTTTCAAGGACCACACTGACAGTCTTTTTCTGCTTTTCATCCATTCAAACTCAGCGTGTCTCAGTTTGAACTGCAAGTCTTTCCCTATCTTCAGCTCTTCACCTGGGTGAACAGCTGTACCTTTGTCCCAATCGGAAACCTGAGAATTATCTTCAACATCTCCACCTAACCCCTCAGTCAGCACATCCCATCAGTCACTTAAGATGTGCCAACTGTGTCTTCTAAGCAGCGTATAATAGGAGTTCTCAAGTTCAAGTGCACCAGAACTACTTGACTTAAAAAAAATAAGCTAGGTCTGAGGGGAGCCCAGAGTCTTTGCAACATGCCACAAGTAATTCTGAAGGCAATTCTGATGCATGTCAGAGGACCAGGCCTTGAGAAACACAGCGCTAGAGGCACTGTGCAGCACTGTACATGCATTTAATCCTCACAGCCCCCTTGTGAAATAGGTACCCCAATATTAGGAATGGGGGAAACTGAGCTGCTACCCCCGTAACAAGGCAGTGGCAGGATGCCAGACATACCCTCTCTGGCTCCACGGCCCGCGCTCCGTCCACTGCATCTAGGGACATATTCCGCAGGCCCTTGTCTGCGGGGGTGCAGGGTTGGAAGCCACGACTCGTCCTCCTTCTGGGAGGACAGCGACTCGACCAGTTCTACAAAATCCTTCCTGCGAAGCTGGGGGAACCCAGGGCTCTGGCGGAACCTCTTCGCTCGGGGAGGAAAGGTGCGGGGGAACTCCAGTCTCGAAGGACCCAGGGCTGCAGGGGGACGTTTCACCTGAAGGACTGCCTTGTTTCAACAACAACTTTATGGCTCCCGGAAGTACCTCCTCCCTATCCCCTGCCCAGCCTCACGCCTGTGGGCTGCGCTTGGAGCCATGGCGGCGGCAGCCGCAGGACGGGGCCTGGGCTCTGGACCTGGGGACTCCCCAGAGGGGCCCGAGGCGGAGGCTCCGGAGCGTCGGCGGAAGGCGCACGGGATGCTGAAGCTTTACTACGGCCTCTCGGAGGTGGAAGCGGCGGGGCGCCCTGCGGGGCCGGACCCCTTGGACCCTACAGATCTCAATGGGGCGCACTTCGACCCGGAAGTGTATCTGGACAAGGTGTGTGTATCGGGAGGGGAACAGGCCCCCGATATATTGCACCCCACATCACGCCTGCGACTTTGTTGCGGGGGGGGAGGGTGGGGCTAGGGAAGAGGTGTTCATAAAAGCAGGCTGACCCTGGGCCGGGCAATAGGGCCAGAGCTGGAAGATAAGGGGTCGTGGGCAGACTTGGACTGGCCTAACTAAGATGGTGCGAAGTCTGAGGTCTCCTGGGCTGATGTTCTGATAGACCCGATATAGGGGGGCGTGGCCCAGGCGCTGACAGGCATAGGACTGGGCCTTGGTTGCATCTGAGTATTTCAAATGCCGACAAACCCCAAATAGGGTCTGACCTGGTAACTCCTGATCTATGCCACTTATAGGTTCCTTGTCTGAGATTCCTGACAGGGGTGGGATCAGGGTTTTCTTGCACCAAAAGCCTACCAGTTAGGGACAAGGCTGGAGGACATGAGTGCCCCCTGTCCTGGATACTAACCACCTAATTTCCTCCAGCTGCGAAGAGAGTGCCCACTGGCCCAGCTGATGGACAGTGAGACGGACATGGTGCGGCAGATCCGGGCTCTAGACAGCGACATGCAGACCCTGGTCTATGAGAACTACAACAAGTTCATCTCAGCCACAGGTGATTCCTACTGGGGCACACTCCTCACAGTCCCACATCCCCCAGTTTCTCCTGTGTTGGGGAAGCCAGCAGAGGATTTAGACAGAGCAGACCCAAATTCTAGTCCTGCCCTGACACTAATCCACTCTCATCTTTCTCTCTCAGAGCTTTTGTGGTTTGATGACTATTGAGGTGATAACTGTTCTCAGAGGGTTGTTTTGAGGACCAAAGGGGAGAAAAGGACAAAATGAAATTTTAAAAAGAAATGAATTTACCTGAAGCACTTAGAATCTGACACTAAGGACGCCTCAGTAATGGTTAGTTTCTCTCATCGGTGGTAGCTTTCTTCTCTGGTTCAGGTCTTTCTCGAGAATGGGCTTATCCCTCTTTCACTCTCTTTTTTTTTCTTTCTTTTCTTCCTTTCTGTCTCTCCTTCTTTCCTTCCTTCCTTCCCCTTTCCCCTTTTCCCTTTCTCTCTTTTTAAATGAAGCAAAGATAGAAAATGTATGACATTAAGGGACAAACATCATATAAAGGTTTTTTTTTTCCCTTCTGTCCCCTTTATTCTCTATTCAAGATGGTACTAGACAATGTTCAGTATCATCCACACTAGCTTCTGTCCTGAGTTGGTGAAATGCACTGTTCAGATTTTTGGGACCCACGTGTACTTAGTCCTAGAGGCAGATCCTGCAGGTCTACCTGCAGTCTATGGGAACGTCTGTCCTCTGAGTGAGATGAAATGAACAGAAGAATGGGGTGACCTGACTGTTGTTTTAAAAGGACCCCTCTGTCCACTTGTTGAGAGTGGACTATAGGGAAGGCAAGGATGGCAGAGACACCCATTAGGAGGCTATTATAACTGTCCAGGCAAGATGCTGGTTGTATGGACCAGGGTGGTAACCGTGGAAAAGTAGAATGGCTCAAGATTCTTAAAAATTTGTTAGTTGAGGGATCTGGAATTCAGAGAAGGCTGGAACTTGAGGTACATGGAACAAGATGAGATCTCCTGGGGGGAGTGTACAGAGAGAAGAGGTCTGAGGACTGAAGCCTGGTGCATCCTAACATTCAGAAGTCATGAAAAGAAGGAAAATCTCACAAATCTTCTTTCTCAAAGAAACAAACATTTGGGAAAGTTTGAGAACAACCCAGACCATGGGTGTCTTAGAAGATAAATGAAGAAGACATTCCAAGAAATGGAATTGATAAGCTTGACCAATACATTAGCTCATGGAGTGCTCATCAGTGGTGCAAGAGAGGGAAAAACTGCAGAAGCAAAGTCCTCAGGAAAGAGGGAGGGGATTGAGCAGTGCACACTGGAGAGGCTGGCCTTAACAGAAGGTCAAGAGCTCATCTACTGTAGCAGGAGGGAAAGCAGACTGTGGGCAGAGCCAGTCAGGTGGATAGGTGTGGTAGAGTTTAACTAGAGACCTTTCAGAACACATTAAGGAATTTTCCATTTATCTAAAGAGTACTTAGCTAATCAAAGTGTTTAGACAAATGAGTGATGTGATTTGTGTTTTGAAAAGATCCCTCTTGTCCCTAGCTACATTGAAAGGAATAGATTGGAGAGGTGGCTGGAGTGAGGCCTTTTTTTTTTTTTTTTTTTGTGGTACGCGGGCCTCTCACTGTTGTGGCCTCTCCCATTGTGGAGCACAGGCTCCAGACGCGCAGGCTCCAGACGCGCAGGCTCAGCGGCCATGGCTCACGGGCCCAGCCGCTCCGCGGCATGTGGGATCTTCCCAGACCGGGGCACGAACCCGTGTCTCCTGCATCGGCAGGTGGACCCTCCACCACTGCGCCACCAGGGAAGCCCCAGTGAGGCCATTTTAGTAGTCCAGACCAGAGATTCTTAGAGCTAACACCAGGATGATAATGGACAGATGGACAGTGATGAGTAAATTGAGAAGTGTTAGTGGGCAACATTGACAGGACATGGTGTTGAGGAGCTTTGGGTGTACAGAATGACCCAAGTTTCAACTTGAACACTGGATGGTGGATGTGGTGCCCAAGAAACTGCAAGAAGATCAGGTGTAGGAAAAGGAACATAATGAGCTAGGTTTTGTTTTGTTATGTTTTTTTAAGGGGAGCAAGGCATGAAATAAACCTGGATGAGCCTGTGGGGCCAGATCATGAAGGCCTTTGTAGACAAAATAAGAAGGATTTTGGTCTTAATCATAAGAACTCTAGAGATCCATGTCAGATAATCACAGCATCTCAGTATGGAAGGAAGCTTGAGGGGGTCTAGTCCAATCCATCTCTTGTTTCCTCAGAGTATCTCTAAGGAGTGGCCTTCTGACTCAAGCTAGAAGTGGGGAACCTTTACCTAGTGGTGAGAACTCATAACTCTTTGAAAGAACTTTGAGGCTAAGGGAGCTAGGTTTTGAAGTTTTGAAGCTGTGCATAAGGAGCTAACAAGAAGGCAGATGCATATGTGGCTCTGGAGCTCAGAAGAGAGATCTGAGCTAGAGGAATAAGCTGCCTTGGAGGCAGCTGTGAAGAGGAGGAGAGTTTAAAGGGAAGTGTGGGCAGGGTTGCTCAAGAATGGGGTAGAGCCTGAGAAAAGGAGAGAGCCCAGGACAGAGCTTGGAGGAATGCCTCCGTTTGATGGCCATGGGCAGGAGGAGGGTGAGCCTGTGATGGAGACAGGAGTGATCATAGAGGGAGAGTGGTGTCAGTATGAATATATGTTAATTCAACTGATTCATTTATTCAATCGCTTGTCAAATATTTGTCTGTGTGCCAAGTACTATTCTAGGCACCAGGGATATAGCAGTAAATAAGACAGTTTCTCAGCTGTCACAGAACATACATTCTAGAGAAAGAGATAGATAATGAAGAAAGAAAATAAGATCAGTTCACTTCAACAAGAGCTCTGTAGAAAATGAAACAGGATAATATGTTAGAGAGTGGGTGGTTGGGACTGATATAGAGAGAGTGGCAGAGAAAGGCTTTTCTAAAGAGGTCACAGTTAAGGTGAATGATGAAAAGTTGACGATGGGAGGATTTGGGGGCAGAGTGGCCCAGGCTGAGGAAACAACTGTGCAAAGGCCCTGGAAACTCTATGACCAGAGCAGGGAGAGCAAGAGTGTGGGGGTGAAGGGAGCGGGGTCTGACTGCAGAGGATATACAACAGGGGTAGTGAGGTTTTTCTTTTCTTTTCTTTTCTTTTTTTTTTTTTTTAGGTTTTTCTGAAAGGACCAAAAAGTAAATATTTTAGGCTTTGTGGGCCATCTGGTTTCTGTCACAACTACTTATCTCTGCCATTATCATGAAAGCAACTACAGACAGTATAAATGAATGAGCATGGCTGTATTCCAGCAAAACTCATTTACAAAAACAGCCCTGGCATCCAGAGTGACATCAGCAAAAATAGTGGAGTAAGTGCATTTGAAAATATCCCCTCCATAAAAGCAACCCTAAAACTGGCGAAAATGGTTAGAATAAGCTTTCTTCGAACTCTGGAAAGTAACCAAAGGTGTGCAGCAATCAGAGGAGCATTTATTCAAGAAAAAGAGCTGAATCATGGTAAAAATAATGAATCCTATGGTATTTTACCTTGTCCTAGCCTCAGCATTTCCTCTCCACCTTAGCAGTAGCCTGAAAAATAGCCCATACTCCTAATACTAGAGGGAGCAGAACAAAGCTGGAGTTCTTTCAAAGCCTCATGCCCAAAGAATTGTCATTATTTAACCTGTCTGGTGGTTTCCTAAAACAGTCCACCCCATAGGTTTGTCTTGACCTGGAGATCACCCAGTGCTAAAAGTCTCTCACCAGGGCTTCCCTGGAGGTGCAGTGGTTGAGAGTCCGCCTGCCGATGCAGGGGACACAGGTTTGTGCCCCGGTCCAGGAAGATCCCACATGCCACAGAGTGGCTAGGCCTGTGACCCATGGCCACTGAGCCTGCGCGTTCAGAGCCTGTGCTCCGCAACAGGAGAGGCCACAACAGTGAGAGGCCCGCGTACCGCAAAAAAAAAGAAAAAAAGTCTCTCACCAGAGTTGTTTGTCAAAAACAATTACAAGCAAATGGTGTGTCTGTCTGAAGTGATAGGTAACACTTGGGCAAACAATAGTACTAACCCAAAAGCTTAAAAGGAAAAGCTGAGGAATGAGATGTCCCTAGGGGCTTTGACAAGCTCTGACACATTATTAGGAATCTTGAAGGCCACAAATGTGTAGGGTAGTACATATACTTAAGAAAGACCTGAGAGACTTCCTTGGTGACGCAGTGGTTAAGAATCCGCCTGCCAATGCAGGAGACACAGGTTCGAGCCCTGACCCAGGAAGATCCCACATGCCGCAGAGCAACTAAGCCCGTGCGCCACAACTACTGAGCCTGCGCTCTAGAGCCCACAAGCCACAATTACTGAGCCCGTGTGCCACCACTACTGAAGCCCACATGCCTAGAGCCTGTTCTCCCAACAAGAAAAGCCACCACAATGAGAAGCCTGTGCACCACAAAGAAGAGTAGCCCCCCCCTCGCCACAACCAGAGAAAAGCCCGCATACAGCAAGGAAGACCCAACGCAGCCCAAAATAAAATAAAATAAATAAATTAAAAAAAAATCCACCTGCCAGTGCAGGGGACACGGGTTCGAGCCCTGGTCTGGGAAGATCCCACATGCCGCAGAGCAGCTAAGCCCCTGCGCCCCAGCTACTGAGCCTGCGCTCTAGAGCCTGCAAGCCACAGCTACTGTGTCCACGCACCCTGGAGCCTGTGCTCAGCAACAAAGAAGCCACCGCAATGAGAAGCCCGCGCACCACAACAAAGAGTAGCTCCTGCTCGCTGCAACTAGAGAAAGCCTGTGCACAGCAATGAAGACCCAACACAGCCAAAAATAAATAAATAAATAAAATGTATTTTAAAAAAAAAGAAAAGAAAGAAAGAAAGACCTGAGAACGTCCTAAGCTCTCACTTCTGGCTTCCTTCAGGCTCAGTGCAAGCAGGAAGTGAAGGTTAAGGGAGAGTTGTAAACCTCCTGGCTGAGTGTTTAAGGTATGCCCCAACACACACACACACACACACACACGCACACACACACAGCCCCTCAGTACATACTAGGAGATTTATTAGTACTAGATATTTAAGGAGATCCTTGTCCAGTCATTAGCTAATCACTAAGCTAACCAAGTAAAGGTTTCAGTGGCTATACACAACAAAGAATACAAACTTTGCAGAGTTGGTTCAGAAACTAATTAGTACAGGTTTAGTAACTCTGAAAAATAATTAGACAAACAATAGCAACAAGCAGCAATAAGAAACCCTGGGGAGGAGAGAGGATCTGATTTCTAGAGTTGCCATGTTATATCAATATTATCTGACATGTCTGTTTTTTCAATAAAAATTTATGAGACATGCAAATAAAGTAGAAAATCTGACCCATACACAAGAAAAAGCAGTAGAAACTGTCCCTGAAGAAGCCCAGACATTGAATTTACTACATAAAGATTTAAATCCACTATTTTAAATATGTTCAAAGACCTGCAGGAACCTGTATCTAAAGAACTAAAGGAAGGCATAAGAATGTTTCACCAAATACAGAATATCAAAGAGAAGAAATTATTTAACAAAAGAACCAACTAGAAATGATGAAGTACCACAATGAAAATGAAAAATTCACTAGAGGGTCTCTAACAGATTTGAACAAGCAGAGAAAGAATCAGCAAACTTCAGGATAGGTCAGTTGAAATTATTCAGTGTGAGGAATAGAAAGAAAAAAGGATGAAGAAAATTGAACAGAGCCTTAGAGACATGTGGGACCCAAGTGTACCCACATATGCATAATGGGAAGAGTGAGAGGAGAGAGAAAGTAGCAGAAGGAATATATGAAGAAATAATGGCCCAAACCTACCCAAATTTACTGAAAAACATTAATCTACACATCCAAGAAGCACAACAAACTCCAAGTGGGATAAATGCAGGGATATTCACACCTAGGCATATCACATTGAAACTGTTAAAAAAAAAAAGAGAAACTTGAAAGCATCAAGAGAAAAGTGACTCATCACATACAAGTGATACTCAGTAAGATTAACAGCTGATTTCCTGTCAGAAACCGTGGAGGTCAGAAGGCAGTGGATTCACATTTCAAAGTGCTGAATGAAAAAAATGTCAACCAAGAATTCTATACCCAGTAAAAATATCCTGTAAAAAAGAAAGAGAGGGACTTCCTTGGTGGCACAGTGGATAAGACTCTAAGCTCCCAATGCAGGGGGCCCGGGTTCGATCCCCGGTCAGGGAACTAGATCCCACATGCATGCCGTAACTAAGAGTTTGCATGCCACAACTAAGGAGCCCACATGCCTCAACAAAGGAGCTGGTGAGTGGCAACTAAAGGAGCCCTGGAGCCACAACTAAGGAGCCCACCTGCCGCAACTAAGGAGCCCACATGCTGCAACTAAGACTCGGTGCAACTAACTAACTAACAATAAATAAATATTTTAAAAAAAGAAATTAAGACATTTGCAGATAAGTAAAAACTGAGAGAGTTCATTATTAGCAGATCTTTACAAGTAAAACTAATTTATTAATAGTTATATATAATAGCAAGTTTAACTGGTTAATACTAGGCAATATTTATTGAGTGTTTAATATAAAACTACACTGATCGAACTGCTTACATATATTAATTAATTTAATTCTTACACATCTATGAAGTAGTTAACTATATCTCCATTTTACAGATAGGGAAACTGAGGTAATGGGATGCTAAATAACTTGGTCAAAATATTATAGATAAGACATAATGTTCGATGCCTTGTTTCAAACTCAAAACAAGTCCAAACATCACTTTTAAACATCAGATTTTTTGTTCTAGTACCTGTAGTAACTTTTGAAAGACCTGCATTTCTATAAAAGACAAACATTATGCATAATAAATAAACCCCTAAAGGAATAAGGTTTATGTTAGACTGTGGTTTAACAAGTGAAAAATAAAATCATAACAATCAGAGAGTAGACAAATAGACTAAAAAAATACTGCCATAAAGGAGAAATAATAATTCAAGAAAATCTAGTAACCTGGGACCACTTGGTATAGGAACCAAGAGCTCTATCAACATCTACAGTCACGGGCAAATCATTATCTTTGCAAAAAGTTTATAAAGTTTATCCAGAGTTAAGAATACAGTCTAAATTACATCCACAATATTATATTTAAGAAAATAGAGGCAAGGTTTATATATTCAAAGCATATTTAATGAAAACCCCTGCCACTCACTTCCTACAGGGGAAAAAAATCCTTAGTATTTGTGTGAGTGTCCTATGGTTGCTATAACAAACTGTCACAATTTTGGTGGCTTAAAATAACAGAAATTTAAAAAAATAACAGAAATTATGGTCTCATAGTTCTGGAGGCCAGAAGTTCAAAATCAAGTTGTCAGCAGGGCTGCACTCCCTTCAAAGGCTCTAGGGGAGAATCTTTCATGCCTCTTCCAGGTTCTGGTTGACTTAAAAGATTTCTTGCAGTTGCACCACTCTAATCTCTGCCTCTGTCTCCACATGGCCTTCTCCTGTGTCTGTGTCTTTATTTCTTTAATGTCAAGTGACAGTGAGGTGGCTAGATGATAGGTCAGATTTTGCCCTCTAGTCCCATTAGTTGTGGCTGGGAGTGAAGAGGTGGCAGTCGATGACTTTATGGTATAAAACCTTTCTGTTGCAGAAGAGAGACTTGTGGATCAGGAATTGGAATATGGCCAGGGCAGGTAACAATGCTTTGACACCTGCTAGTATTGGAGGGTCTCCTGCTAAGGTGGGGGCCGGCTTTGGCTCACTGCAGGGACAAGGACACTGGCAGTGGCAGTTCTTACTGGCGTGAGCCCTCGTGAAGGCTGCTGTTTTCTCACCAATATCTGGCCCCACATAACAACCTGTAGGCTTCTGTAAATTGAATAGAATTGAGTCCAGAAATAAACCTGTACATCTGTGGTCAGTTAATTTTTTTATAAGGATGCCACAGTTATTCAACAGGGAGAATAGGTTTTTCAACACATGGTTGGGATACCTGGATAGCCATATCAAAAGATTGAAATTGGATCCCTACCTCACACGCTCTACAAAAATTGACTCAAAATGGATCATAGACCTAAATATAACAGCTAAAACTAAACACTCTTAGAAGAAAACATGGGTGCAAATCTTCATGTCCTTGGATTAGACAAGAGTTTGTTAGATATGACACTGTGATTTGTGATTTATAATAAGAAATATACATTTGGTCTTTGTCTACCATCCCTGGCATAGCTCCTAACCCCTTGTAATTTCCTATATAAGAGCCTTGTTAACAATATTGAGTTTTGTTCCCAGTTCCTGAAATAGCTCTAGTGAAATAAAGTGATATGGATGTCTTTGGGTATTTATATAACAAGCCCTGTTCAACCACACCTGAGTTTATATTAATGAGGTGATCTTTGGAAAACTCCTAGATAACCCATGGATGGGGGCACGTTGCCAGCAGAACCAACCATGTGATTAGAGGGTTGGAACTTTCAGCCCCACCCCCCAGACCTCCAGGAAGGGGAGAGGGGCTGGGGATTGAATTCAGTCACCAGTGGCTCATGGTTTAATCAGTTATGTCTATGTAGTGAAGTCTCCATAAACACCCAAAAGGATGGGTTGGTGAACCATGTGGAGGTGTTGGGAAAGTAGCATGTCCAGAGAGGACGTGGAACCTCTATACTCCTTCCCACATACCTTGCCCTATACATCTCTCCCATCTAGCTGTTCCTGAGTTGTTTCCTTTTGTAATAAAACAGTAATCTAGTAAGTAAACTGTTTTCCTGAGTTTGCTGAGCTGCTCTAACAAATTAATTGAACCTGAGGAGGGGGTCATGGGAACCTCCCAATTTAGAGCCAATCAGTCAGAATCATAGCTGACAACCTGGACTTGTGATTGAAATCTAAAGTGAGGGAAGATAGTTTTGTGGGACTGAGTCCTTAACCTATGAGATCTGACACCAACTCCCTGTAGATGGTGTCAGAATTAAGTTAAATCATAGGATGCCCAGCTGATGTCACAGAATTGCTTGATGAGTGGAAAAGCCACACATCTCGTGTCAGATGTGAAGTAGTGTTGAGAGTAGAGACACACAGGAGTGGGTTTTTACTTTATAGACACCAAAAGCACAAGTAATCAAAGGAAAAAAATTGGATAAATTGAACTTAATCAAAATTAAAATCTTGTGCTTCAAAGGACACTATAGAGAAAGTGAAAGGACAGCTCACAGAATGGGAGAAAATATTTGCAAATCATATAGCTAATAAGGGTCTAATGTCCAGAATATGTAAAGAACTTTGATTAAGTCAGCACTAAAAAGACAACCCTGTTTAAAAATGGGCAGGGGCTTCCCTGGTGGCGCAGTTGTTAAGAGTCTGCCTGCCAGTGCAGAGGACATGGGTTCGAGCCCTGGTCCGGGGAGATCCCACGTGCTGCGGAGCAACTAAGCCCGTGCCCCACAGCTCCTGAGCCTGCACTCTAGAGCCCACGAGCCACAACTACTGAGCCCACATGCTACGACTACTGAAGCCCACGCGCCTAGAGCCTGTGCTTTGCAACAAGAGAAGCCACTGCAATGAGAAGCCTATGCACCACAACGAAGGGTAGTCCCTGCTCACCGCAACTAGAGAAAGCCCGCACGCAGCAATGAAGACTCAATGCAGCCGAAAATAAATAAGTAAAATAAATAATTTTTTTAAATGGGCAAAAGATTTGAATAGACATTTCTCCAAAGAAGATATACAAATGACCAACGAGCACATGTAGAGGTGCTCAACATCATTAGTTATTAGGGAAATGCAAATCAAAACCACAATGAGATACCACTGCACACCCACTAGGTTTTCCAGAAAACGGAATAAAACAAATGTTGGTGAAGATGTGGAGGATTTGGAACCCTCTACATTTCTGGTGGGAATGCAAAATGGTGTACCCGAAAACAGTTTGGCCATTCTTCAGAAGGCTAAGCATGGAGTTATGAGGCCCAGCAGTTGCACTCCTAGGAATATACCAAAGAGAATTGAAAGCATATGTTTACAAAAACACATACACAATTGTTCATAGCAGCATTATTCATGACTGCCAAAAAGTGAAAGCAGTCCAAGTGGCCACCAATTGATGAATGGAAAACAGCTGTGGTCTATCCATACAATGAAATATTATTCTGCCATAAAAAAGCATGATGTACTGATACATGCTGCAACTTTGATGAGCCTTGAAAACATGCTAAGTGAAAGAAGCCAGACACAAAAGGCCACATACTGTGTGTAATTCCATTTATTTTATTTTTTTGGTATTATTATTTATTTATTTTTTACTTCATCGGGTCTTAGTTGTGGCACGCTGGATTTTTGTTGAGGCGTGCACGATTTTTCGTTATGGCGTGTGGGCTCTTCCTTATGGTGCGTGGGCTTCTCTCTAGTTGTGGCGTGCGAGTTTTCTCTAGTTGTGGTGCACAGGCTCCAGGGCGCGTGGGCTCTGTAGTTGTGGTGCACGGGTTCCAGAGCATGTGGGCTCTGTAGTTTGTGGCACGTGGGTTTAGTTGCCCCACGGCATGTGGGATCTTAGTTCCCTGACCAGGGATTGAACCCACCTCCCCTGCATTGTAAGGCAGATCCTTTACCACTGGACCACCAGGGAAGTCCCTAATTCCATTTATTTTAAATGTACAGAATAGGCAAATCCATGGAGACAGAAAATAGATGAATGGTTGCCAGGGACGGAGGTGAGAGTGAAATAGGGAGTGACTGCTAAGGGATACAAGGTTTCTTTTTGGGGTGATGAAATATAGAATTGGATCGTAATGTTGGTTGTGCAATCTTGTGAATATAATAAATATACTAAGAACCACTGAATTTTATGCTATGTCAATTATAGCCCAGTTGAAAATCAAAAAGCCAAACAGCTATCAAGCCAGGTTTGACCCGCAGGGTATATAGTTTGCCAACCTTTGGCCTAGACACTGCGTTTGTTTATGTAATAATGCATTTATCTGTTCCAAAATTGGAAACGTCCCAAAGGTTGTATAGTGAAAAGCCTCTTCCCATTCCTTTCCCCAGGTAAAGACAAAACAATCTTTAGTGGTAAACTTTACTGAAGATTAACAGAAAAGTGCACAGGTCATGGTGGCCAGCTCCTGGAATTTCACAAATGGAACACTTCTGTGCAGTCAGCACCCCGGTCAATCAACAGCATGACCAAGGCCCCCTCCAGCCTCCTACCAGTTACCACCCACTCTCCTCCCAAGGAGAGTTTACCCTAGTTGCAAACTACTCATCTTAGCAAGCTTGAAAGAGTTCAGGGATGTACAGTGTAGTCTTTATTACCCAGTGGTGTGGATGTTTTTTGTTTTGCCGTGGTGCAACTTTTATTTCCATTTAAATGACTCTGTGGCTGTGCATTCAACAGCAATGCCACCAGTACTAGGTTTTCTTTTCTTTTTTTTTTTTTTGTGGTACGCGGGCGTCTCACCACCATGGTCCCTCCCGTTGCGGAGCACAGGCTCCGGACGCGCAGGCTCAGCGGCCATGGCTCACGGGCCCAGCCGCTCTGCGGCATGTGGGATCTTCCCAGACCGGGGCACGAACCCGTGTCCCCTGCATCAGCAGGCGGACTCTCAACCACTGCGCCACCAGGGAAGCCCACTAGGTTTTCTTTTATTCTGCTTTAATGACAACTTAGTTTTTGGATTTTTTTTTCCCTTTGAAAGTCAGATTCAAGTTTCCTTTCTGATGTAGTACCTAAATGTCATGGTCCCAAACACCCACTCCAAAACGAATCTGCTCCTCTGATGGTAGCATTTGACAGCCCTGGAAGAAGGTTGTGTCATAGGTTAAATGGTTTGTAAGCAAAAACAAGAATTCACTGGGGGAAGACGAAACGCCTCATGAACTTCCAAGCCTCTTCATGATCGTCAGCCCGTGAGCCTTCTGGTACCTGAGCTTCCATCTTTTGCCTTTGCTTTGGTTTTATTCAGTTGTTTTTTTTGTTTTGTTTTTTTGGCTGCATTGGGTCTCCGTTGCTGCGCCCGGGCTTTCTCTAGCTGGCCGCAAGTGGGGGCTACTCTTCGTTGCGGTGTCCTGGCTTCTCATTGCAGTGGCTTCTCTTGCTGTGGAGCACGGGCTGTAGGCGCACGGGCTTCAGTAGTTGTGGTGCACGGGCTTAGTTGCTCCAAGGCATGTGGGATCTTCCCGGACCAGGGATCGAACCTGTGTCCCCTGCGTTGGCAGGCAGATTCTTAACCACTGCGCCACCAGGGAAGTCCCTTTTATTCAGTTTTTAACTGCACGACACTGTCCGTGCTATGTCCATTAATTCATTGTTTGTGAATTGGCAACACAGTCACCATTTTCCAAAAAAATATAAGTAACTCCAACCAGTAGCCCCAAAGAGTAGTACAGATGTTTCATATTATGGGACTTTATTTTTTTAGTTACCTTCGTCTCTGTGGAATCTAAGAAGGGTGAATGGTCTTGTCCCATAGACTGTGTTGCTAACATGAGAAGTTCATTTTGTGATTCTTGGTCTACCTCTTCATGTAATTTTTTAAAAAGTCTCTTAATTGTTCTGTAGGTGTTAGCTCTGTGAGTTCTTCTTGTGCATTTTTTGTTTGATTTTTGCCAGCTATTTTTCCCCTGCACACTTGTGTCTGTCTGTTCCTTTTTATTGTCATTGTCATTGATGTTTTTCTCCTCGCTTTGCCCAAGTTGGGTTGCTGCCCCAATCCTGCTCAGAGAACATTCCCACAGCCCAGGAGCCACACACAGGCCAGGTGTGGGTGTGCGAAGGCTCACAAGTGACTGCTGTTAGATATTGCCATATTCTTTTCCACAAAAAATGACCTGTTTGCACAACCACCAGCAAATAGGAAAACAGCTCTTTCCACACACCCTGGCCAACACTAACTTACTAAAATTTTCAATCTTTGACAATCTAGAAAGTAGTATCTCTGTAGTTTTTTTTAATAAGATTATTTTTTACATATTTATTTATTTATTTGGTTGCACCAGGTCTTAGTTGCTGCACGTGGGCTCCTTAGTTGCAGCAGGCAGTCTCCTTAGTTGCAGCTCATCAGCTCCTTAGTTGTGGCATGCGGGCTTCTTAGTTGTGGCATGTGAACTCTTAGTTGTGGCATGCATGTGGGATCTAGTTCCCTGATCAGGAATCGAACCTGGACCCCTTGCATTGGGAGCGCAGAGCCTTATCCACTGTGCCACCAGGTAAGTACCTCTGTGTAGTTTTAATTTAATTTCTCTTGTGAGGTTGAACATTCTTTGTATGCTTAAGAGCTGTTTGATATCCTTGTCTGTGATGTCCTTTTCCTATTTTTCTATAGAGTTGTTCTTTTCTTCTTCTTTTTTTTTTTTTTGGCCGTGCTGGGCAGTTTGCGGGATCTTAGTTCCCCAGCCCTCAGGGGTTGAACCCAGGCCCCAGCAGTGAAAGTGCCAAGTCCTAACCATTAGACCTCCAAGGAACTCCTGAGTTGTTCTTTTTCATAATGATTTGTAAGAGTTCTTCACATATTAGGGAAAAGTAGCCCTGTATGGTATGATTTGCAGTTCTTTTAAAGTTTGTTTTGATTTAGCTCATGGTGGTTTTTGTTGATCAAACAATTTTATTAATCTCTTCTTTGATAGCTTCTGAGTTTGAGGTGTTTCTAAGCAAGACCTTTTCCATTCCTAATATTATTTTAAAATTCTCCCTTTCTTCATGTACTTTTGTGATTACATTTTAAAATCACATTTAAACTTTGATCCCTCTGCTCTGTGTGTGTATATAAGGTGTGAGGTCTGAGTCCAACTATATTTTTATTTCAAATGGCTTTCCAGCTGTCCCAACACTATTTAATAATTCATCTTTTCCCCACTGACTTAAAATGTTACCTTTATCATAATAGTAAATTTCTTTATGTTTCTAGATTTTTGAAAAACCTTCTGTTTTGTTCAATTTACCTCTAATTGTCCATGTACCAGTGCCACACACTGTAAGTTACTGTAGCTATAAAACTGCACGTTTTAAATTCTAGTAAGGCTAGTTCCTTCTTATTCTTTTTCACTTCCAAATTTTAGTTCCCCCTTCTTATTTTTCCACCTGTTCATCAAATTATACTTTTTTTAAAAAAAGGAGAGGGGTCTCTTAAAATTTTACTGGATCAAGTTAAATTTCTAGGGAGAATCAACATCTTAGGTTTTAGGGCTTCCTGTCCAAGAATGTGGTATGTCTTTACACTTCTTCAGGCCTTCTAGTATGTTCCTCAGCTTATAAAGGTTTCTTTATGTAAATGTTGAACATTTCTAGATATTTTGATCTTTTAAAATTACTATTTAAAATGGGTCATTTTCTACTGTATCTTATTAGTATGTGTGAATGTTGTTGCTTAATTCTATAGATTTTTTATATTAATTTCATGTTCAGTCACCTTACTAAATTCTCTTATTGTTTGTAGTAGTATTTTCAGTGATTTTTTTTTTAGAGTTTTCAATTTATGCAATTATATCATCTGCAAATAGTGATAATTTTACCTCCTTTACAATTTTTGTATCTCTGTAATGTATTACCTGAGTCTAATTGTGTTGGCTAGTACCCCAGAACAATGTTAGACAGCAGTGGTGATCATGATCCTCCTTGCCATGTTTCTGATTTTGATGGGAATTGCTTCTAGTATTGCCTCATTAAACACGATGCTGGTGTTTGGAGGTTAGGGAAATATTCAGCTGTTCATATTTTATTGAGAGTTTTTTTAAAAATCAAGAATAGATGTTGAATTGTCTTTCTTTCATCTCTTAATATGGTGAATTATTATCGAGATCCTCTCATATTGAGCTGTCCTTGCATTCCTGAAATAAAAACCATTTGGGCATATTTGTCAATTATTCTTTTAATACATTGCTGGATTCTGTTTGTTAATTTATATGTGTATCTCCATTTATTTAATTTATTTAATTAATGTATCTATGCGTCTCAATTCATAAGATATGAATGTGTCACTTTCATTTTTGAGCTATTTTTGTCACATTTTTGTATCAGTGTTATGTTTCTTCCACAGAGTTAATGTGAATGCTTTTCTAATTTTCTCTGCTTGAGTACTGCTTACACAGAGCTTTAGAATGAGCTGTCCTTCAGAGCTATGGCAGCACCCCCATGACATCCTCTGGAACCTTTGTGTGGGGGGAAAGGAGAATCTTTCTTTCTTTTTTTTTTTAATTTTTAAATTTTTGGCTGCATTGGGTCTTCATTGCTGCATGTGGGCTTTCTCTAGTTGCGGTGAGCAGGGGCTACTCTGTTGTGGTGTGGGGGCTTCTTATTGCGGTGGCTTCTCTTGTTGCAGAGCATGGGCTCTAGGTGTGTGGGCTTCAGTAGTTGCAGCATGTGGCCTCAGTAGTTGTGGCTCGTGGCTCTAGAGCACAGGCTCAGTAGTTGTGGTGCACAGGCTTAGTTGCTCCATGGCATCTGGGATCTTTCCGGACCAGGGCTCGAACCCGTGTCCCCTGCATTGGCAGGCAGATTCTTAACCACTGCGCCACCAGGGAAGTCCTGGAGAATCTTTCTTTGACAACATTCTCAATTCTCTCTGTTCATGTATTCTTGCTCTTCTGGAATCCATTTAGGTAAATTCTGTTTTTTTGTGGCAAATTATCCATTTCATCTAGGTTTTCAATTTCTTTACACGGAATTGAGCTAAGTTGTATCTTGTGATTTTTAAAATATCTGTGTATTTGTGATTGTTTCTCCCCTTATTTCTTATTTTGTGTATGTTTTTTTCCCCATTTAAAGATTAGGGTAGCTCACATTTTATATATTTTGTTTTTCATTTTTTTTCAGTGACCCTGATCTTTGATCTATTTATTAGTTCTCCCATTTAAAAAAATAAATTAATTTCTGCTTTTAGCTTTATTAATTCCTTCTTTCTGCTTCTTATTCTTCTGCTTTCTTTTTCTGGTTTCTTTTGTAGTGCTTTTTCTAACTTCTTGAGTTGAATGTTTATTCTAATTAGTACTGTAAGAATTTAAGACTGATTTCCTCTGAACATTGCTTCAGCTATATCCTATAGGTTCTTATAGTGTTTTCATTGTTGTTATTTTTTACATATACAGAAATTTCAGTTTTGATTTCCTTTTTGATCCAGTAGTTGATAATAATGAGGTTTTCTCTAAATAACGGGATCTCTTTATTTTCTAGTTTTGTTATTAATCTCTAATTTCATTGCATTGTGATCAGGGAATGCTTTCTGTACCATTTAGTTTCTTTTCTTCTGTAAATTTATTGAGATTTTCTTTATGACCTAATATGTGGTAAGGTTTTGGTGTATTTTATGGAATCTTGAAAAGAATAAAAATCAAATAGGTCTTCCGTATTAATGGTATTATTTAGGACTTCTGTAGCTTCATTTGGTTTTTGTCCTTTTGGTCTGTCACGGATTGATGGAAGTGGATTAAAGTCTCCTACAATAGGTATGTTTCTGCTTCATCCTCATTGCTTTCCTTTATGCATATTGATGGTGAGTTCCAGAGTGGAATTAAGGAAATTAGTTGGGAAATGTTAGTAGTAGTTGGACAAGAGATGATGGTGGCTTGGAAAGAAAATGTTGGAGGTAAACCTTATGCAACTTGCCAATGAACTGAATGTAAGGTAAGGGAGAGATAAGAATCAAAGATGACTCTTAAGAAATGGTCAGGAGGGCTTCCCTGGTGGCACAGTGGTTAAGAATCCACCTGCCAATGCAGGGGACATGGGTTCGAGCCCTGGTCCGGGAAGATCCCACATGCCATGGAGCAACTAAGCCCGCAAGCCACAACTACTGAGCCTGAGCTCTAGAGCCTGTGAGCCACAACTACTGAGCCGTGTGCCACAACTACTGAAGCCCACATGCCTGGAGCCCGTGCTCCACAACAAGAGAAGCCACTGCAATGAGAGGCCTGTGCACCGCAACCAAGAGTGACCCCCGCTCGCCGCAACTAGAGAAAAGCCCATGCGCAGCAACGACGACCCAACGCAGCCAAAAATAAATAAATAAAATTAATTAATTAAAAAAAATAAGTAAAGAAATAAATGAACAGGAGCCAAAATGGAAAAGGTTAGTGGAGGAACAGGTTTGGGGAAAGTCAAGAATTCTGTTTTACGTATGGACACCAAGGGGGGAAAGTGGTGGGGAGGGGTGGTGGTGGGATGAACTGGGAGATTGGGATTGACATGTATACACTAATATGTATAAAATAGATAACTAATAAGAACCTGCTGTATAAAAATAGAATAAAATTTTAAAAAAATTCTGTTTTCAACATATCATGTTTGAGGTGCCTGTTTGCCATCCACATCAGGGTATTAAAGTAAGTTGTTAGGCAGGGCTTTGGTCAGGACTGGAGGCAGAAACGTCCAAGTCATCACAGCCGTGGGACAGGATGAGACTCCCTCAGGGATCTATTCACTGCAGGTTTGGAAGGCGTTGATGTTTGCTTGTATTTTCTCTGTGAAGTGTGAATCAGGGTCACCATTTGAGAATTGGGGGCATGTATTGGCGTTTTGAGGACTGAGGACAAAATGTTATTTTGGAAAATGGAAACACAGACTCACTAGAAGGTTTGGAAGGATGGCTGACCTGTGTGCAGTGCTGCTTTGGGACTTAAAGTCCTAACTTTAAAGGGAGGCCAGTTGGTATGATTTTGTGGCTCATTTTCAGCTGTCATTCTTAGGGAGTGGGTTGGTAATTGGGCTTAACCTGTGGTAGGGTTCTGCCGACAAATAATGGGGGCCAGGGGGCAAGAGATGCAAGGGGGCTTGCAAATGGGTGCTGATGCTCGTGGAGGACCACAGATTCTAAGAGGTGTGAGGAAGGAAGTGCAGCCATGAGAGGTATTACAAACAGTGACCAAGTGATAGGGTCACTGGGTCTGGAGTTACTGAAAAGGCCAAAGGATTGTTAGAGTGGGGTCAACAGGGTGAATGATCAGAATTACAGAAGGTGGTGAGGCTTGAAGCTAAGGTTTTAGAGGATGCAGTTCTTAGCAAGGGCAGGGAGAGTGTGGCACAGATGAGGCAGATGCAAGAATGGATGGAGTTGAGGAGGTCAGCACGCGGAGAGTCAAGAATGTCCAAAGGCTCATCCTTGTGTATGTTGATGTCCACGAGGAGGTGTGGCCGTGATCTGGAACTGAGGGGCGTGGCAAAGAGGACAGTAGGGATGGCAACAAGAAGGGGTGGAGTTTGATGTCATGGTCTTCAAAGAAGCTGGGGTCTCAAAGGGAGGAGGAGTAGAAGCTATCTAGAAGTGTTAAGGGGCCAGGCCCTGAGGCACCTGGGTTGAAAGGAAGAACAGCCTCCTTAGGCAAGTTTCTGTCAGGACAAAAGGGAAAGAACCCTTCAGGGAAGGTCAACCATGTTCCAGAAGGCAGAGTGAAAGGGTTAGGGAGGTCTGGGAAAGAGGTAAGATTGAACAAGTATTTACTGTCTGTCCCATGGCGGGCAGGGTGCTGGGAATGGATGATGCCCTTGGGAACGAGCAGACAGGTCCCTGCCAAGTGCCCTGTGCCCTCCTTTGGATCTGGGCATCTTCTGAGATCAATGACTGCGGCTTCATGGGCATCTCCCCACTGCACCGGGGCTACGGGCACACACGGGGTGCTCAGAAAACGTCTGCTGCACTGACATGACACCTCACCCCCATTTATAGTGACCAAGCACCACTGCAGTCCTTTTCAAGCACCTAATCATCAAAGTGACCCTCGAGGAGTGAGCTCAGGCGCGTTTGGGAAGGGGCGAGTGTGTGTGAGGGCATTTGGACTACCTCTCAAGCTGAGTGTTCTGCCTGCGCCCCGAGTCATCCGCCTTTCCCTCTCTTGCGCCCTTGTCCTTCTAGACACCATCCGGAAGATGAAGAACGATTTCCGGAAGATGGAGGATGAGATGGACCGGTTGGCCACCAACATGGCAGTGATCTCGGACTTCAGCGCGCGCATCAGCGCCACGCTGCAGGACCGCCACGAGCGCATCACCAAGCTGGCAGGTGCGGCCCGCCCCAGAGCTGGTGCTACAGTGGGCCACCCCCAGGGCGTTGGGGCTAACACCACCTCCCCCTGTCCCCCAGGGGTCCACGCGCTGCTACGAAAGCTGCAGTTCCTCTTCGAGCTGCCCTCGCGCCTCACCAAGTGCGTGGAGCTGGGCGCCTACGGGCAGGCGGTGCGCTACCAAGGCCGCGCGCGGGCCGTGCTGCAGCAGTACCAGCACCTGCCCTCATTCCGCGCCATCCAGGACGACTGCCAGGTCATCACGGCCCGCCTGGCCCAGCAGCTACGGCAGCGCTTCAGGTGTGGGCTCTGGGCCCTCATGCCACACCCACTGGTCTCGGGGCCCCCGCCCCGAATTCTGTCTTCTTGCCCTTCACCTCCCTCTCCCTTCCTGCAGGGAGGGTGGCTCTGGCGCCCCTGAGCAAGCTGAGTGCGTGGAGCTGCTGCTGGCCCTGGGCGAGCCTGCGGAGGAGCTGTGCGAGGAGTTCCTGGCTCACGGCCGAGCGCGGCTGGAGGAGGAGCTGAGGAGCCTGGAGGCGGAGCTGGGCCCCTCCCCTCCGGCCCCCGACGTGTTAGAATTCACTGACCGTGGCGGCAGCGGCTTTGTCGGGGGCCTCTGCCAGGTGGCGGCGGCCTACCAGGAGCTGTTTGCGGCCCAGGGCCCGGCGGGTGCCGAGAAGCTGGCAGCCTTTGTGCGGGAGCTGGGCAGCCGCTACTTTGCGCTGGTGGAGCGGCGGCTGGCTCAGGAGCAGGGCGGCAGTGACAATTCCCTGCTCGTGCGGGCACTGGACCGCTTCCACCGGCGCCTGCGGGCGCCCGGGGCCCTGCTGGCCGCTGCTGGGCTGGCAGAGGCCGCCACAGAGATCGTGGAGCGAGTGGCCCGCGAGCGCCTGGGCCAGCACCTGCAGGGCCTGCAGTCAGCTTTCCTGGGCTGCCTGACGGACGTGCGGCAGGCGCTGGCCGCCCCTCGCGTTGCTGGGAAGGAAGGCCCCGGCCTGGCCGAGCTGCTGGCCAACGTGGCCAGCTCCACCCTGAGCCACATTAAGGCCTCACTGGCCTCTGTGCACCTCTTCACTGCCAAGGAGGTGTCTTTCTCCAACAAGCCCTACTTCCGGGTACGATCTTCCCCTGGGCATCCTTTTTCTTTTTTTTTCTTCCTTTTCAGGGCATTCTTTCGTTTATCTTGCATGCAGGTTGGCAGCTACCAGGGCACACAGTCCTTGCCCCAGGCAGTCTGGATGTGGTTTCAGGCTGCCTTGAGGAAGGCTAGCACAGCCTGGAGGGGTGGTGCAGGCTCTGAGGGCATCTGCAAGCAGGGTCCCCAGTGCTGGCTTTGCCCCCCTGCACTCCCTTCCCACAGCAGGGGAGCTGCTCTGGGGTCTGGAATGCGGGGTGAAACTGTCCCTTGGAGAGAGGCCAGGGCACTTCGAGTCCCAGTAGAAGGTCACTAGCAGCCTCTGCCTGGAAGGTTGGACCTGCTGTGTATCTGGGGCGCTCCTCCTCACAGGGCGAGTTCTGCAGCCAGGGTGTCCGTGAGAGCCTCATCGTGGGCTTCATCCGCTCCATGTGCCAGACAGCTCAGAACTTCTGTGATAGCCCCGGGGAGAAGGGGGGTGCCACGCCGCCTGCCCTGCTCCTGCTGCTTTCCCGCCTCTGCCTGGACTACGAGACCGCCACCATCTCCTACATCCTCACCCTCACCGACGAACAGTTTCTGGTGCAGGTGAACAGCTAGCTCAGAGCAGGGTGGGGGGTGGTGATGCTAGGAACACAGGAGGCTGGGCAATGCCCTCATGGTCAGGGCTGCCTGTGCCCAACTCAGCCTGCCCCTTGCCCAGCCTGTGCCCAGCTCCTGGTGGGCAGTGGCTCCAGAGCTGCCCCCAGTACCCACTGCCTGTCTGTCCTCTGCATCCCTGGCTCAGGACCAGTCTCCAGTGACACCCGTGAGCACACTATGTGCGGAGGCCAGGGAGACGGCACGGCGGCTGCTAACACACTATGTGAAGGTGCAGGGCCTGGTCATATCGCAGATGCTGCGCAAGAGTGTGGAGACACGGGACTGGCTCAGTACCCTGGAGCCTCGGAACGTGCGTGCTGTCATGAAGCGGGTGGTGGAGGACACGACAGCCATCGACGTGCAGGTGCTGCCCTGGGCTGGCCAGGGGAACTCTGATGTGGGCTGGGGGTGCTGGGGGAACAGCCCTCTGAGGATCATGACAGGAGGGGCCAGGCAGTGCCTGCATCTACGGCCTTCCTCCTCAGCCATGGTGGCATCATCACCCCCATTTCACCTAGAAGGAGGAAGCTGAGGTCCAGAGTCACCCAGGAGATCAGGTCAGGGTTGGCCCTGAAGATTTGGCCTCAGTACCAACTCTTATGTTCCACACTTGCCCCACTCCACTGGTTCTGTAAATAGTGACTGGGTACCAACTAGGTACAGGCCCTAACTACCCTGTGGTTTTTATAACGGTTGTGATTCTTATAACAAGCGAGTGTGTAACTTAGGGCATCCTTGGCCCTTGCCCAGGGCACCTGGTGGGCTGGATGTTCCCCGTGCCCTGGCCTCCTTGCAGTTCCTCCTTCCACCACCAGGTGGGGCTCCTGTATGAGGAGGGTGTTCGCAAGGCCCAGAGCAGCGACTCTAGCAAGAGGACCTTCTCCGTTTACAGCAGCTCTCGGCAGCAGGGCCGTTATGCACCCAGCTACACACCCAGGTCTGGCTGGTCAGGGTGGGCGCAGGGAGGATGGAAAAAGGAGGGCCGGGGTGCAGGGGTGGGCTCTGATTGCTTGTCTCCTCCCATTCAGTGCCCCAATGGACACCAACCTCTTGAGCAACATCCAGAAGCTGTTCTCTGAGCGTATTGACGTGTTCAGTCCTGTGGAGTTCAATAAGGTCCGAAGTCCACAGTGACCCTGCCTTCCCAGGGCCCCTTGGGAAGGTTGGCTGAAGCAGCCCCACATTGTACCAGGGAGCCCTAGGACTCTGACCCCCCTCCCCCCAGTCTCTGTTTCTGAGGGATGTTTCTAGGAGGGAGTGGTCATCTAGAGCCCCACCATCACCATCTCATAGCCCTCTGCCCTGATCTTGGTGTGCCCTCTGCCCGCGTCTGGGTGATAATCTAGTATACCTCTTGGCCCTTGTCCTTATCCCCACCATAGCCCTGGGTCCTCCCCAGGGATTCCTAGCCACACCATGGGCCCTGCCCCAACCCAGCCCGTGCTCAGGGACCTGATACTCTCCCTCCAACTTAGTAAGCTTTTCCCCTCCCCATGTCAGTGCTGACCCCCATCTCTGCCTCAGCTTGCTGGGCCCTCCCTGTCTGCTCCCCTCCAGATGATGGGGCCAACCTTGTATGGTCCCTCCCTCTTACCTGGGTCCTGGGACTTTCCACCCCATCACAGCTACTGGCATTTTGCTGTCTCCTTGGCCCCTGCACAGAACGTGGGTGCCCTTCCTCGGGGATCTAGTACCCATCCCCAACACCTGCTGTAGTGGACCTGCACCCCTGTGTCCCTACCTGCAGGTGTCAGTGCTGACCGGCATCATCAAAATCAGCCTGAAGACACTGCTGGAGTGCGTGCGACTGCGCACCTTTGGGCGCTTTGGGCTGCAGCAGGTGCAGGTGGACTGCCACTTTCTGCAGCTCTACCTGTGGCGCTTTGTGGCCGATGAGGAGCTGGTGCACCTGCTGCTGGACGAAGTGGTGGCCTCAGCTGCCCTGCGCTGCCCGGACCCAGTGCCCATGGAACCCAGTGTCGTCGAGGTCATCTGTGAGCGTGGCTAGGCCCGGTCACCCCAGTCCACTCATCCCCTTGTGTCCCGACCTGGTGGCCCCCCCTGGTGGCCCTTCCCCTCGGGGCCTGCCTAATAAAGACGCGTTGTCTCCTGCTCCCTGTCGCTCTGCCTGGGCGGGGCTTTCGGGGGGAGGGAGGTGGAGCTGTGAGCCTGAGACTACAGAGGCGGCTTTGGAGGCGTTCCTGTTGGTCTCGCCCCTGAGAGACGATTGGCTGACCTGCTGGGCCCAGGATGGGCCGGGGGCGGGTCCATTTAAAGACCTCGGGACAAAAGCGGTCGCTGTCTGTGCTCTGTGCAGAGACAGGTGCAAGCCCAGCTGGGCTGGGTCTTCCGCGCCACCGAGCCCATCTCCTGGGGGATGGGGTGGGCTGTGTTTCCTTGACGGACTTTTGAGAGCCCCCAACCCCCGGCGGAGCGGAGGAGACCATGGCCCCTCAGGGCTCCCGGGCCGAGCTGGAATTCGGAGGACCCCTGGGTAATGGGGCAGAGAGAGGGGGTACTTGCGGCCAGAGCTATGCGAGGGAGAACTGGAGGGTTGAGCTATGAACGGGGATGGGGGCAGGGTCTGAGGATGAAAGGCTTTGAGGGGTATCGGGAGTCCGAGGATCTAGGAGTTTGCGGGGAAGCGTCTGGAGAGGGGGCTAAGGAGGAGCCAGTTCTGGCGGCTGCAGAGCAGGGGGTTTGTGGCATGGAGGACCGGGCGGACTAGGGGGAACGGGAGCAGGGCCCTCGAGGGGACCAAGACAGCAGTCAGAGAAGGGGGCCGAGGGCTGAGAACGGGGTGTGGAAGGCGGCGATGGGAATGCTGACAGGGCCCTGGCTATGACAGGGCGCCTGTGAGGGTCCGGGAGAGTTGGAGAGCGGACCCCCGACGCGACTGCTCCCTTCCCCAGGCGCTGCGGCACTGATGCTGCTGCTCCCCGCCACCATGTTCCACCTGCTACTGGTAGCCCGCTCGGGCCCGGCGCGCCTCCTGGGCCCACCCCCTTACCTGCCGGAACTCGAGGAGCTGTGGAGCCCGTGGGCGCTGTTGCTGTGTCTCACCTGGCTCGGCCTGCAGGCGGGGCTCTACCTCTTGCCGGCGCGCAAGGTGCGGACTCGGCTCGCGGACGCGCGGGGGAGGCGGGCGGAGAGCGGGGGCTCGGCGAGAAGAAAGACACCCTCAACCCTTAGCTCCCTTTTGTGCCCACAGGTGGCCGAGGGGCAGGAACTGAAGGACAAGAGTCGACTGCGCTACCCCATTAACGGTGCTTGGGGGCTGGGTCCTTGCGCGGAGTTGTGGGGATGGAGCCCCAGGCCCGGTGGGGAGGTCTGTGGAGATGAGCCCGCGACCCCAATTTCTATTTTGTGCCTCTTTTACGCCCAGGACAGACGTAGGGGGTTCCACTGGCTCCCTCCACACCCCTCCTCCCTCCACTCCCAGCACTGCTGTCATTTTATGCACCAGAGAAGTGGCTGGGGTGACCCTCCGAAAGCTAAAGTGTCTGACTAATGGCTCGGGACAAGGTCTGCGACCTCCCTGGGCTTTAGGCTGTGCGCGCGCGCTTGTGTGTGTGTGTGTGTGTGTGTTTGGGGGTGGGGGGGAGGGGGAGGGGCGCAATCCCCAGGTCTCACTCTGTGCTGTGGTTCAGGCTTCCAGGCCCTGGTGCTGACAGCCCTGTTGGTGGGCCTGGGGGTGTCAGCCGGGCTGCCCCTGAGCGCGCTCCCGGAAATGCTCCTGCCCTTGGCCTTTGCGGCCACCCTCACCGCCTTCATCTTCAGCCTCCTTCTCTATCTGAAGGCTCTGGTAGCCCCTGCCTCTGCCCTGGCACCTGGGGGGAACTCAGGTGAGAGGAGTCCCAGTAGGGTGTGGACGGAGCCAGATGGGGGTGCTTGCTTGCACCTCACCCTCCATTATTCTCCAGGCAATCCCATTTACGACTTTTTCCTGGGACGGGAGCTCAACCCGCGCATCTGTTCCTTTGACTTCAAATATTTCTGCGAACTGCGGCCTGGCCTCATCGGCTGGGTATGCTGGGCATGGCTAAGTGGGCTTCCAGCCAGGAGGAGGGGTGGGATGGGTGAGCAGTGCCTGGGCAGGGCAGGGCCAATATTGTGCTGACATAAATCATTAATTATTCATTCCACAAATATTTGTTGAGTCCATCATGTGCCCAAGCACTGCTCTAGGTACTGGGAGACAAAAGAAAGAAAAGTTACAGGAAAGAAAGAAAAAAATCTCGTCTTCATGAAGCCTACATTCTAGTGGGAAAGACAGACAAAAAATAAGTAAAATATGTATCGCATGTCAGGGGATGCTAAGTGCTATGGGGAAAAAGCAGTGAGGGAGTTAGGAGAGCAGGTGCAATTTTAAATAAAGCAGTCAAGCACAAAATCTATTTCGAGGGCCTTCCCTGGTGGCACAGTGGTTGAGAGTCCGCCTGCCGATGCAGGGGACGCAGGTTCATGCCCCGGTCCGGGAAGATCCCACATGCCGTGGAGCGGCTGGGCCCGTGAGCCATGGCCGCTGAGCCTGCACGTCCGGAGCCTGTGCTCCACAACGGGAGAGGCCACAACAGTGAGATGCCCGCATACCGCAAAAAAAAAAAAAAGAAAAAAAATCTATTTCAAGGAGAAGAGAGAGTGATCCTGTGCTGCTTGCTGGTCAAAGAGGTGCAGAACTTCAAACTGGTCACTGGGTTTAGCAACCTGTCTGTCACTGGTAGCCTTGAAAACAGGCCAACTGTGTTTTTTTTTTTTTTTTTGGTTATAATCACCCATACTGGACTGTGGTCAAGATTTCCTGAAGGGTTTCTTGGGCAAGGTCCCTGTCACCCTGGAAACTACCTCATCCAGAGATGGGAGGAGTTCTGGGCACTGGTCACAGATCTGGTCTTCAAGGCTGTTTCCTCATGTGTGAAATGGGATAAAGTAAGAGCTTCCTCCCAAGATTATTGTGAGGATTAGAGGTGGTAACCTGATTGGCAGCCTCAAGCCCAGTGCTACCAGAATGGGGGTGCTCAGTATAGGCTGGCTGCCAGCTAATCATTATCGAGCACTTACTAGGTGCTTAGTGCTTCACACACATTATGGTCCATGATTATCTCCCTTTTCTACATGGAGGTGGGGAAAATAGGCTTTAGAGAGGGTAAGCAGCTTGCCCAGGTGGCAAAGCTGAGATTCAAAACCAGGTGTGTTTTAACTCTCAAGCCTGAAGTATGCAGTCGCTCCCTACAGCGCTCTCCTAAAGGGAACACTGCAGGACACGGCAAGAGAAAACAGGTCAGGAGGTGGTCCGGTGCGGTCTCTCTGCCCCTGGGTACAGGGGCCGGAGCCACTCAACAAAAGCCTGGAGAGTTAGTGACGGACAGCTGAGAGAAGGGGGCATGCTGGCCACTGCCTTTCCAGGTGCTGCCACCTCTGTGGAGACAGACTGGGAACAGACTGCCCTGTCTCACCCTCTGTGTAACCCCTAGGTCCTCATCAACCTGGCCTTGCTGATGCAGGAAGCAGAACTTCGGGGGAGTCCCTCACTGGCCATGTGGCTGGTCAATGGCTTCCAGCTACTATATGTGGGTGATGCCCTTTGGCACGAGGTGAGGCAGGACTGGGCTAGGGAGGGAGAGGGTGCCTGAGGACCTCGTGGGGACTAAGCCAGTGTGTCTGGGTCCTGTCCCTGCAGGAGGCGGTCCTCACCACCATGGACATCATACATGACGGGTTTGGCTTCATGCTGGCCTTTGGGGACCTCGCCTGGGTACCCTTCACCTACAGCCTGCAGGCCCAGTTCCTGCTGTACCACCCAGAGCCCCTGGGGTTGCCCCTGGCCTCGGTCATCTGCCTCATCAATGGTCAGTCAAGAAGGGGCAGCGTTCTCCCTCCCCCTTTCATTCGTTCACTATTTATTCAGCACCCACTAGGTAGGTGCTAAGCCTCACACCCTTCTTTAAAGCCAAGGGCTAGGTCCTGGGTCTCCTGGCAGACTGAGTCTAGGCTGTGGGTAGTTGGTCAGGGTCAGAGAGGAGGCCCCTGACTGCCTGCTCATGCTTTCTCTCAGCTGTTGGTTACTACATCTTCCGTGGAGCCAATTCTCAGAAAAACACCTTCCGGAAGAATCCTTCTGATCCCAGAGTGGCTGGTGAGCTGGGTTTCTGGGGTGCCATGAAGTGAGGTCGGGCAGCTGGACTTACAGTGGATCCCCCATCCCACTACGTGTCTTTCCCCAGACCTTGAGACCATCTCTACAGCCACAGGGCGACGGCTGCTGGTGTCTGGGTGGTGGGGTATGGTCCGCCATCCCAACTACCTTGGAGACCTCATCATGGCTCTGGCCTGGTCCTTGCCCTGCGGTGAGTGGTCTGGGTTGGCGCACGGCAGGGGCCGTTAAGTGTGTGAGGGGCAGAGGTGGAGTGGTGAGCACAGGGTGCCCAGTCTGGGTGTGGAATGGAGAACAGGGCTGCACCCCAGTGGAGGGAGTCGTCAGGGAGCTGGGGTTGGACTCAGGGTGTGGCTGGGCCAGACCTCTGTGACAGCCTAGCAGGCCAGCACTCCCTGCAGACCTTGGACCTTTCACCATGGAGCCCTGAGGGCCCCGTGAGCCATTAGCTGCGGAAACCTTTGTGAACTGGGGGGCTGGCTGAGTGGCCAGAGACCCCTTTCCCCACAGGGGTGTCCCACCTGTTGCCCTACTTCTACCTCCTTTACTTCACTGCGCTGCTGGTACACCGCGAGGCCCGGGATGAACAGCAGTGTCTGCAGAAGTATGGCCTGGCCTGGCACGCATACTGCCAGCGTGTGCCCTACCGAATCGTGCCCTACATCTACTGAAGCAGCTCCACGTGTCCCAGCTCGGGCCACGTGCCCACCCAGCTGCCAGCACACCCAGCACCAGGAGCCTGGACTCACCTGGCACTCAAGGGCCTGCACCCTCCCCTGCTCTGAGCTCCGACAGGCAGAGGTGAACAGCCTGATAAGTGGTTGGAGCAAAAGGGGAAAACGAAGACAAAATGGAGGGGAGGGGCTGCTCTTCCTCCTTGGATAAACATCTGGAACGCTTGGTGCTGCTTCTCTCCCTTTCTGGGGCCAGGTTGTTTAAAAACTGGCTGGGTCAGCCCCGATCAGGGAGAAGCTGACAGGTGGTCTGTGGGCCCAAGCGTCTGGGGGTGGGTGGCACAACAGCTGTCACTCAGAAATGGGCACTGGCGACAGGGCAGACCAGTCACAGCTTTATTAATGACAAAGAGTGTTCAGTTCAGCCAAGGAGCTCCTCAATGAGAGTCCTCCGGGCAGGTGGCAGGGGGCCTCCCCAAAGCTGCTCCAGCTCCCCAGTGAGGGCTGCCACCTCCACGGCTACCACAGTGTGGGCTCGGTGGGCCCTGGCGCAGTCTAGAGCCAGGGGTGTGAGGGCCTCCTCATTTTCGTTGGTCCAAGACAGCAGGAACTGGCACTTCTTTCGGGCCCGGTAGAGGCGATCTCGTTCCTCAGGGGCCACAGCTTGTTTCCGGGCTCGGCCCAGGGTCTGTGCCAGGTCCCCCAGTGCTGCCAACGTGTAGCCTTTCTGGTTGGCCGGGCCCTCACCCAGCAGGATGAGGGCGGCCTCGCGCATGGCACCCCGTGTGCCCAGGGGTCCGGGGGGATGCTCGCCTGCTTCCAGCACGTGGGCTGCGGCCTGCAGGGCCTCCTCGGTAGAGGCGAAGACTTGCTGGGCGCCCAGGACTCCAGAAACGCTGAGCAGCGTGGCACAGAAGTCAGAGAGCAGAGCCTCGTCGCCGCCGTGATACAGGGCAAGAGTGTGTGCGTAGGCGAACAGCACGTTGGGCAGCTGGAAGCGCACGAGCGGCGACGCCCGGCCCCTGCTCAGGCTGGCCAGCGTGGGGATCCGGGTGGGCACGGCGGGAGGGCAGGCCCCGGGGACGTCTCCAAGAACTGGCTCGGCAGCCGCAGGCTCATCCTTCTCGGGTTCCGGTGGCGTCCTCGCAGGGGAGGGCTCCAGCTCCTCGGCGTCACAGCCCGGGGCATCACCCAGCTCCTCCAGAAGCCGCGGCCCGGCGCTGCGAACCCACCACCAAGGCCGCCACGGGGGCAGCAGCCGCCCGGCCTCGCCTCGGCTCAGCAGCCGCTCGAAGGCTGCCTTCTCGGCCGGGGCCAGCCGCTCCCAGAGTCCTGAGAGGCCGCCGGGCGCCGGACCAGGCCTGAGGCCTGCGTCCTCGGGCTCGTCCTCGGTCTCGTCCTCGGTCTCACGTTGCTGACGCAGCCGGAGTAGGGCGCTGGCCAGGCGGCTGGGAGAGGCGCTGCGGCCGCGCAGCTCTCCCAGCACCTGGTCACGGTAGAAGTCTTCGGCGCAGGTGCCATGCGCCCGGTAGCAGCGCAGCGAGCAGTAGGGCACGTTACAGCGAGGGCAGGTGTAGCGCGCTGGCTGGGCCTCCCCGGCGGGGCAGAAACCACAAGGCCCCGCCGGCTCCATGGCAACTGGCGCCGCACACCACCCGGGAACGCACAAGGGCAGCAGATCAGAACCTCCCGGCGCTTCTCGGTTACTTCCGCCTCTTTGCGGGGCCGACGGAGCGCTTAGTCAAAGCTCTTCGAGGATTCTCGTCAGTTTCCGCCCACACTCGGAAGCCAAGCCCCACCCCTCTCTTGAGCCGCGCTTGGGCGTGCGCCGGAACCGGTGGGGAGGTACGAGCTCAGTCTCGGGCTTCGGCGGAGCCCGGCCCTGCGCGGTGGGAGCGTAGGGAAAGTGCGTCCGGCAGACGCTTCGCCGGTACCAGCTCGCCCCCTAGTGGTCGCCTTTTTAGCACTATAAAGCGCTGCGGCAAAACCCAATCTTTGCTAACCTTAATCTACTTTGGGCCACTAATTGTGCTAAACCCATGGGAGATGAGGCGTCCCTGCGCTGAAGGGGCAGCCATTCTACTAGGGGACACAGACAAAGGGGAGAGTGGAAGAAGGCCAAGGTGGGGTACCTAGCCTAGACTGGGTGTGTTGGGGCATTTCCCCTCTTGAGAAGAAGCATTAACAAATATTTGAGCTCCTGCTTGACTTCCTCATCCAAATTCAAAGTGCAAACTTCACACTAGGCGGCGAAAACACACTGAAGAGCAAAATGAGATGAGGTTCCTGCCCTAATGGACCTTACAGTTTGTGGTAGAGTGCGGGTGACGACTCACAAACTGTGCCAAGCGCTGTGAAGCCTTGATCCATGGCACCCCTAAAAGTAAGCTCTGGTTCTTTGGTCCCTCACCTCACTCATATCCAGCCCCACCTCTAGTCAGCTCTGCCTTCGAAATACCTTGTCTCTATCTCAATTTGGATCATCTGTTTCCCTACCAAGATCTGGATGGATTTGAAGAGTCTGCTCATTTTTGCATCCCCTTCACCACTGGTGGTCTAAGCTACTTGCTCAACTGGATGACACCAGCTTAACTGGTTTCCTTTTTTCTTGCCAGCCCTCCAGAAAAGTCAGCCAGAGAAAATACTAGATCCACCAGTCAGATCACATCAGGCCCTTGCTTAAAACCCTGACCTGCACTTGGACTCAAACCAAACTCCTCTCCACATCTGACAAGACCCTGCAGGATCTGCCACACTTCTGCACACAGGTCTCTTGGCTGCGACTCTCACCATCTCACCACTTGATCAGCTCCTGTTTGAGGTCTCACACACATCCCATCGTCAGAGACCTCCCCTAGGATAGTTATCTACCTGTCACACTCCCTTTTATTACAGCACCCTGCTTACTTTCTAAGGCCATTAACACTTGTAACTAGTTTCCTTGCTTTCCTCACAAGAATCTAAACTCCTAAAAGGGATGGGGGCCAATGTCTTTCTAGAAAGCTCACTGTAGAACTCAAAAATAGCCAATGTATTTGTGCACTTTCAAGAGGGCAGGTGCTGATCTAAGCACTTTCTGTAAAATCCTCAAAGCAACCCTCAAGAGATGATGGCAATGGACTTCCCTGGTGGTCCAGTAGTTAGGACTCGGCGCTTTCACTGCTGGGGCCCCAGGCCGATCCCTAGTCGGGGAACTAAGATTTCACATGCTGTGTGGCACAGCCCAAAAAAAGTCAGTCAGCCAGTGAATAAATGGAACAAGGATCCAAACTCAAAGCAGTCCAAGTCTAGAGCCCAAGGTCTTTACCCCATAGTATGCTGTATTCCAAGAGCCAGCAGGTACAAAAAGCTTAGCAGAATGAATGAATGGGTATGCATGTGCTGCTAGGAGGAAACTTGAATCAGCCCCAGAGAACTCCAATTCTGGGAACACTGAAACAATCAACTGAGCCACCTCACCTGTGATTAGGTTAGCGAGGCCCATCAGGTAATCAGAACAAGATCACTGCAGTACTAATATAATCAGGCAATACTTTCTGAAGCTGGGGCAGACCAGATTCCTGGTCTGGATTCTACTAAAGCCACAGCTGGTTCCAAGTGCAGGGAAATGCTAGACTGGTGTTCCCTGATACATCTTCTACTCAATCAATCTCCTCTCCATTGCTGCCGCTATAAAACCTCTCCCACCACGATGGTTCCTGCTATCTTCTGTTTAAAAGAAAAAGACCAGGGCTTCCCTGGTGGTGCAGTGGTTGAGAGTCCGCCTCACAATGCAGGGGACATAGGTTCGTGCCCCGGTCCGGAAGATCCCACATGCCGCAGAGCGGCTGGGCCCGTGAGCCGTGGCCGCTGAGCCTGCGCGTCCGCAGCCTGTGCCCCACATAAGGGAGAGGCCACAACAGTGAGAGGCCCGCGTACCGCAAAAAAAAAAAAAAAAGACCAAAAAGAAGAAAGTATTTGGAAGTTAATGATCAAGCTATTTGGCATTGGGATTGGAATTTTCCTCAACTCTCCATCTGAAGGGCTGGCATTTATGGTTACCAATTTTCACAGGAAGCTTTTTTTTTTGTAGTTTACCACTCCTCCACCTCCACCCACACATCCCTGCCAAGCCGCTGACTCTCGACACCGCCAAGAAAACCAAAATGAGGCCTCACTGTTTTTCATACCACCAGCCTTAGAAGCCACATCTCTCCCTGAGGCTCTGCACATGAAGATGAAACAATGAGATGCTCGGGCTAAGTGACTTTATTAGAGAAAGCCAAGATGACAACGGACTTAAGAGTTGGCATTGGGGCCCTTCTTCTTGCCAAAGGTAGGCACAACATTGACAAAGCGCCGGTTGTACTGCATTCGCCTCTTGGCCCGGCCCGTCTTCTTCTTCTTTTTCTCTTGTTTGGCCACCTGGGAAAAGGGAGGAATGATCAAACCTGGGTTGCCTCTTCCATGCCTTCCCTCAGGTTCATCGCCAGGAAGGGAGAAAGCAAACAGGGCAAGAGCCAAGGGTTCTGGCTTAGCTGTGCCAGAAGAAAACAAAGTCCAAACAACACCACTAATACTCTCACTTACCTTCGGTGTCTGACCTCTTACTTTCCCGGCTCGGGCCAGGGAACCATGAACTTTACCTGTGGTAGGAAAGGAGGACAGCAAGCAGTTAGAACAAGAAGGCCCCACCCAGCAGAACCCTTTCTCCCTCAACTCAAGTTTAAAGGCAAGATGGGCCCAACAGGGAAGGAAAAAGTCACAGAGATTTGAATTCTAAGAACGTCTAGTCTGGTACATTCTGGGGTGTCACTTCAGAATCTTCCAGCTACTGACCTTAAGGCCTAAAGAGCACTTTGAGATCTGGTCCGACCTCCTGATTTCAGTGAGTAAATTGGGACACAGACAAGGGTCGTATCTACTAAGTGACTGAAACAGAACGACACTCTGGCTCAGTCTCCCATGCACCTCTCAAAAAGTTCATTCTGGGAGATGTAAACAGGAAGAACCACCCCGGACTGAACACACACCCTACACCCATGAGCTTACAGAGCAGTTCAAAACACAGACCTCCCCAACTCACCTCCAAGCATGCGGCCGGCTACTTCCAGAGTGCTCAGAGCCTCCACCCCACACTGGCCCAGGGTGGCCTCATCCTCTAGGGGTGTGCCTGCCATGAGCAGGACTTGATCTTCTGGAGCGATGCCCTCCAACGACGCTACATGAGCCTACAGGGAAAACGAGACTCAGCGTTCCCGCGGCGGGCGAGGATGAAAAACACAAAAGACCCCAGGGAGCACCACGGAGCCTTACCTTGATCTGGGCGACCGTCTCCTGGCCGGTCACCTCGAGAGTGTGTAGCTCCTGGGCGCGGACAAAGAGCTGCATGTTGGCGACTGAAAAGAAAAGGGGGGGGAGACTTTTAAGAGAAGAAATACTCTGGGCGAGAGGAGGCTCAGGAAATGGGTGGCAGGCCGGGGACGACGGCGTCGAAAAGTGGGTAGTCTCGGGGTCTCACATGGGTAAGGCCGGGCCTGCCAGGGAGGTCGGACGGGGACTGGCCCGGCCCCCAGAGCAGCCCTTCCTCCCCTGTTTTTCCCGCGTTCTCTAACCTCGCGGCCAACCTGCGAGCCCTTCGGATCCATCCGTGGCACAAAGCTTACCTGAACCGCGGATACCGCTGCCGCTACCGCGAAGATGGAGTCGAGAAAGAGGACGGAGCGAGGGCGCGCACGTCCTCACCGCCTGCTGCGTGCCACGTCACTGTTGAGCGACCGCCAAGGCCTCTGACTTTTGCACCGCCCTAGGCCGCCTGGCTCCGCCTCTTTGCGCTTTGCGCAGGCGTTCTCTCAGTCCCGGGGGCGGGTGGGGCAAGCCGGAAAGGGGGGTGCAGGGCGAGCCGGAAGGGAGGGGTGCAGGGCGAGCCGGAAGGGGCGGGACCAGGCTGGTTGCACGCGCAGAAAGCGAGTGTACGGGGGAGTTCAAGATGGCAGCGACCGTGTTTCGGGCTGTGCAGCGGGGCTGGAGAACCGGTGTCCCGCCGGGCTGCGGGATGCGGCGACTGGTGAGAGCGCTGAGCCTGAAGCTGGGGGCAAAGGGCTGGGTGGAGGCTCACTGTATTTCTTGTAGTCTAAAAACCGCGTCCCTACCTAGGGGGCACTTTTCTGGAGCTCAGATAAAAGATTGACAGGGAAGGTGGCAGGGCTTGGAGCGCGTTTCGGAGTGTGGGGCTTGAAATATGATTGGAGGACAACTTGAGTTAGTTAGAACTGGGAGGTGCTGCACATAGACTCTCGCTGCCTAGTTTTTTGAAGGGGAAACCGTACCAGAGTGTGGGAGTTGGCCCCAGATCGTTGGCGACACTTCTGAGAACCTAGGACTCACGATATATAGGCCACTTCATCTTCTCATCCTCATTGTACCACTGGGGCCTATCAGGAGTCCAGGGTATCTGTTGGGAGGACAGACTCCGGAATGTGACCTTAGGTAGGTTGTTTGCTAATGTCTTAATCTTTCTTGGATGTACACAGGAGGGTAATAAAATAACTTGGTAATAAACCTAACTTGTCGAATTAAGTTGTAAGCACTTAGTGCCTGGTAGTGTCCATATGAGGCCGAAATATTCCCGGTGAGGGAGGGTCACATCGGATGAGTGTGAGTGGGAAATTATCACGATTGCTGAAAGAGCCTAACCCAGAACTAGAATAGTTCAGTAGAATCTTCACAGGAAACTTTAAAATACTGAAAAGTGCCGTATTGGCCACACTTACGGTTACTCAGCTTTTCAGATGTATACACACACTTCTCATTTGAGTCCCACAAAAATCCTGAGAGAGGCAGGCCCTTGCGAGTTCCTGGACTTCTTTTTTGGTCCCGCTTGTACCCTGCACCCTGGCAAACTGAAGTCTGGTGCTTTCCTACCTCCAGCCTTTTATATTTATACTATTCTCTTTGCTTATCATGTTTCCTTTTTCTACTTAACTGAAGTTCTCCCTATTCTGGGGTGGTGGATGGGGCGTGGGGGATGGGTAGGCTGATGGAGAGATTTTTTTTTTCCCCCCCTCGGAGCCAGACCCAGGGGCCTCCTGATTACCCCAGCTTCGTGGAGTCTGTGGATGAATACCGTTTTGTGGAGCGCCTGTTACCCCCCGCCAGCATCCCAAAGCCCCCAAAGCATGAACATTATCCCACTCCTAGTGGCTGGCAGCCCCCCAGAGGTGAGCTGGGTGATGGGGATGGCTTGAAGGCTGCAGGGAAACATCCCCCTCCCTAGAGGTCTATCTGCCCTGGCTGAGGCTCTGTACTCCCCAGAGGGTTCAGGACTTGTGTTGAGATCTCTCAGAGCTAGCATCTATCTTACGTTCAACAAAGGGCCCAGGATCGGAGACCTGTTTGGCCAGTACCCATCCATCCCCACTACTGGGGTGAGGTCTTCCCATGTGGGAAAAGTGAAGCATAGAGAGAAGACCCAAGAATTTGGACCCCCACCTCCACCCCCGGCCATAATTGAGAACACAGCTTGGGAGGTGGGCAGTTCTGGGTCCAAATTTGGCTTTGCTGTCCATTGCCAGTATGGTTGAGTTAGTCACTTAGCTTCTCCCAACCTCAGTTTCAGCAAAATAGAGATCATCTGCTCAGCACATAAAGCATGTCATGCAGAGCCCAGCCTGTGGTAGGTGTTCAGTTCTTATAAACCCCCATCCCTTTGTGCCAGAGATTGATTTTAGCCTCCCCTACCCAGTGGAGAAGGGCAAGGATTGGCTCCAGAGGGGGACTCAAAGATCCCGGGAGGCATAGCCCTGACCTCGTTTCTTCTTGAGCACCTTCTGGTGCCAGGCCTGTGCTGGGCCTTGAGGTACCAGGGTGAACAAGCTGGTCCTGGCTCTAAACTTAGGGAAAGAGCAGGTCTCCTGATCTGAAGTCTGGAGGTGGCTTTGCCGTTAGGTTCACTGACCCCCTGCACACTCTGAGGAGAAAGGCCTTGGCTGAGGTGAGATGAAGTCTGGGAACATTTGATTTATCACTGTCCCTCTCTGTCATAGACACCCCACCCAACCTGCCCTACTTTGTGCGACGCTCTCGTATGCACAACATCCCAGTCTACAAGGACATCACGCATGGAAACCGTCAGATGACCGTGATCCGGAAGGTGGAGGGGGACATTTGGGTAAGTGGGTGGGTGGGTCAGGGTCCGATTCTGACCTTTCAGGGCTGAAGGGATGGGAACCCTCTAGAGGGAAAGGTGTGACCAGGCCTGATTCATCCTCTTCCCCCAGGCCCTGCAGAAGGATGTGGAAAATCTTCTGAGCCCGCTGCTGGGGAAGACACCTATCACCCAGGTCAATGAGGTGACAGGTACCCTTCGGGTCAAGGGCTACTTTGATCAGCAGCTCAAAGCCTGGCTTCTGGAGAAGGGCTTCTGAAGCCCAGCTGAGCAGCCTGCACGACCAGCGTCCCCCTGCGGCTGGAGTGCTGGGGATCTCAGGAGGAGGGGAGTGGCTGTTGAGGCAGCTGGGGGAAAGGGGCACAGAGACCAGGGCTGAGGGCCTTGGAGCAGGCCTTGTTTGCATCAAGGAGGAAATGGGACTCTGTATAGGTGCCAGCACTGGGGAAGGGTTGTCTAATATTGGAGACCCACCAGGAACAGCCAAGCTAGGGGTGAGCATTAATTCCTCCATCCCCCCCACTTGGGCATGTTCCTGCTTTCCCTTCATTGGAGCTCTTTGGACTCAGCTATTCAAGCTGTAGAGGTTGTTGACTGTCCCTGTGTTGGAAGCAGTAGCCCAGCCCAGTTTACAGGAGGGTAGCACAGGGCAGACCCATTGGGCACATTCCTTCCTTGACCCGCAGACCCTCACCGTGGCGAAAAAGTCCCTGAGCCCTTGCTCTAGGTCAGACCTGACTTGGTAGAGGCTACAGAGAACACAACATGACTCAGACATGGGTCCTGGGGGTCTTCAGTTCCAAGGGTAGTGCACGTCAGCCCCTCGGCTCATTGCTTTTACCCGTGGAGAGGCAGAAAGGCCAGTTACCTCTATTCCATTCTATATTGAGAGTTGGGTCTGACTGGGTTTCCAGCTCCAGCAAATTAAGTGATTAGCTTTAGCTGGTCTGCCCACAAGGGGCTCCTTGAGAGCTCCTAGCAGCCCAGCACAGGGCCGTCTTTCCCAGGTTGCTGACCTCGTATCAAGGCTGGACGGGGTTTGCAGGCAGGAAGATGCTGACCTTTTGTCCCTGCCGTCCCATCCCACCCCAGCCAAGGAACCTTCACACTTGCCCCATCTTTGGGAGTCACAAGGGCCAAAGGCCTGAGTTCCCACCCCACCTCAGCAGCAAGCTGGCTTAAGACCGGGTTCAGAGCCTGGCTCCCCTACTTGCTCTGACCTAAGGCAGGGTACTTAACCTTTCTGGGGTTCAGTTTCTTCATATGTAAAATGGGTATATCTTCCTAATACCTTAATATTCAACATTGTGCCCAAGAACAATGCTGGCTTGTGTAAGTAAACCCTCACTCCTGGAGATTCCAGGCCACTCTCGAGTCTACGGCCTGAGTTAAGAAAAAGGAGCATGGCACACTGATCCTATCACACCAGTTCCACCAGTCATTAATGCAAGTTTTTATTTGGCTGTATATACAATTCAAGCTATTAAAATTTGTACAGTATTTACAAATTAAATAATCATCTGAAACTGTCTCCAGCAACTCCTGTAACACAACACTGAGGGGCAAAAGACAGGGGCAATTAACGCCTGGGCTCCTGTCGTCCCCACCTGGCCCAGAGCCTTTTCTAAACTGGAAAGACAGGGAGCTTGGCACTCCTGCTCCCCTTTCCTGGGGTCAAGCATTCAAATTCAAAGACAAAATTTAAGCCAAAAGACAATAGCAAGGAAGTAGTTCCAATTCTTCTAAACTCAAGAAAAATTCTTCTAAGTTAAGAAGTTGCCTTCTGTAGGTTCTGGGGCTTGCAGTGGTTCAGAAGCAGACACAAGAGCCCTCAGCCTAGAGTGAGGCTGCACAGTGGCTGCTGGGTGAGACCAGGGACAGTCTCACCTTAGACAAACTGCAGGGAGAAAAGGGCCTGGGGGGGAGGGGCAGAGCAGGGCCCTTCAGTGCTGCCGGCCTGCTCCTCCACCCCAGACACTCCTTTCCCTGAGTTGTGTGGTTGCCAGTAAGACATGGAAATGCCACAGGGCACAAGGGGCACAGCCACCACCACAGAGGGCTCCTGGGGAGTTTGGGTAAGAAAAGGACATCAGTACCAGTCTTGGTGGGTGGGCCCGGGAGCAAGTTCCTGGCCTACCTCCAGCCCCGAGTCCACACTTAGGAACGGGAGCTAATACTGTTCGGCACTGCAGCGTGACTCCACACACGGGGGGCTCGGAGGGGCCCCCCTTCTCCCAGAAAGGGGTTGGGCGGGTCAGAGGGCCTCTCAGACACTGCACCTGCCTTCGTGGCCCCAGCAGAACACAGGGCTGAAGGGTTGGAGAGGAAGGCTGAAAATGACCCAAGATCCCCATGGCTGCCCGGGACTGTAAGGGCTGGAGTCAACTGGGGCCTCAGGCCTCTTTCCACTTGGTCAGATGCCACCTCCTGTCTCAGAGCTGGGGGTTACTACTCCCTGGTGCAGATAGAGAGGGAGCTGGCACTTGGTGGCAGGACATGTTCCAGCGAGGACTGCTCAAGAGTGGGGGCAGGGGCCAGGACTGGGGCAGTGTCAGTGGGCAACAGGGGACTCCAACTTTTGCAGGCGACGGCGGCGGAGCTCTGCTGCATCAGGCTCCCCATCCTCAGGCAGCTCCTCGGTGCCCGCTGACTCAGGAGCTGGGGACAGAGAGGTCCAGAAGCGGAACCCAGAGAAGTCCCCTGCCCCACCCCACTGTAGGCTGACCGCAACTACCTGAAGGCTTTTCAGGTTCAGGGGCTGGTGGGGAGGCTCCCAGGGATGGGGTGGTAGCCTCGGAGCTGGGGGTGCTGGTGGAGAAGGCAGCAGTGACAGCTGTAGGGGCAGTCTCCTCAGTGGGGTTGGCTGAGGTGGCAGGCCGGGGGGGCCTAGGAAGAGAAGGGACGAGAGGAGGGCCTTGGCATCCTGGCACGACTCGAGAGATTCTGCCCTCCGTGAGCCTTGCAGGGTGCGCTCCAGCGCCGATGTGCCTCGCAGCCCCAGTGACTGGCAGACACGACTGAACACACGTTGAGTGAATTCTTGGAATTCTACACCACAGATCGATTGTAAACCACTTGCAGGCAGGGACCATTGGCCTTGTTCACTGTTACACTGCAGAGTTGCCATTCTGAGAGGCCAGGCACCTTCTAGAGTACCAACTAAGACAGTGCACTGAATAACACACAAAGCACGCAAGTCTCAGACCCAAGCTCCCCTCCAAGTCTGTACCGACACTGCTGGGTGCCAGGCACTTTGTATATGTCCCCTGCGAACAGGAATTAGAACTCTATTCAAATAAGGTAATGAAGGTCACAGAGCAAGTAATAAGATCAGGACTTGAACTCGGGCCAAGCTGGCTCCAAGTGACTGTATTTGCTGTCTCAGATCAGGGGCAGCGATTCCCAGTCAAAGTGTCACCCTGTGTCAGGAGAGTATACATGATTAACTGAAGTACTGGGAACTATATACGAGGACAAGATTCAAGGATAGCTCTCTAATAAACACCACTCCTCCTTAGATCCAGACAGGCCTTCTGCAGTGGGAGGATAAAAAGGCACCAAGAACCCCGACACCTTGGGTGTGCCAACAGATAGAATGCCTGAATCGACACGTATCACAGGGTGGCAGGGGAGAAAAAGGCCCAGAACCACTGCTGGGAGCCTTTTCTCGGCAGCCCCACACCCCTACTGCCCACTCTGGCCCCCGTGTAGACGGACCCGAGGGAGGCGAGCACGGTGAGGTACTGGTTGATCTGCAGCATGGCGGCATCCAGCAGCGTGTGGATGTTGCGCAGGCTCTGTAGCCGGGCCTCCAGGTGCTGCCGCTCGTGGCCTTCCAGAGCCCGCAGCTCCTCTGGAGTCAGCCCAGCAAAGCCGGCAGGAGGCACAGGCATCGGGGGGAAGGCTGGAGAGAGAGAGGGGGGCTCAGCCTGGGCTGCCCGGGCCTGACACCCCCCCACCTCCCAAAACAACCCCAAGAGCGGCCCAGCTTACCAAAGGGTGGAGGCAGTGGCATGCCCATCCAGGGGGGAGGGAAGGGGAAGCCTGGGGCAGGGCCAGCGTCAGGGGTGGAGGCGGAGCCAGGTGCTGGGGCAGAGGCAGCAGAACCAGCTGTGGTTGTGGCTGCTCCACTGGGCCGAGAAAGGGCTGCGAGAGAGCAAGAACAGGAAGTTATCTGTTCTGAGGGGCCTCTGCCTGCCTCCCTTCCACCGCCCTGGCTGGCGTGCCACCCAAAAGACTCACCTGCACTGGTGGACGGAGGGGCCACAGCGTCTCCAGAGCTGGGGGGAGGTGGGACAGGAGGAAAGGGGCCCATGGGGGGCCACAGCGGGAACATGCCTGGAGGGAAGGGAGGCAGGAGGCCCTGGGCGACTGCAGAGAGAGGACGGGGTGGTGAGAAAAGGTCCAAACTGAGATGGAGCCAAATCGCAGGCAAGGGACCGGGTGTTGGGGCTCTGTCCTCTGCTCCCACAGGCCCTCTCTGAGCCCAGCCCGGATCAGACATGACCGCAATCATCTGCGTCTCTTCCTGTGACCAGCCCCCCAGCCCCAGACTGAGCTTCGAGGGCAGGGACTCTGATTCACCTCCGCCATTTCCCACTCCCAGTCTGGGGCGAGAACCCAGCAGTGTGCTGGATGGCCAGATGAGGGCCACTCACAGTTGGGGGGCTGGGGCAGGAGTGGCGGGGGGTGGGGGGCAGGTGGTGGCCCCTGATCCGCAGGCTCAGGGGGCGGTGGTGACTGGGTCGGCAGCGACGCCCGAAGGACATCCATACGGCAGGTGGGGCAGGTCTGCTGCCGCTGGAACCAGGAGCGCAGGCAGCTGGGGGTCAAGACCAGGCAACAGTTAGCAGGTGCCTAGGGGTCTGCCTTCCAAAGCCACTCCCTGCTGCGCAGGCTGCTCAGGGCATCTCCACCTGGTGTGGAAAATGTGGTTGCAGGGCAGTCTCTTGGCACCAGTCACCATCTCTTCTCGGCAGATGATGCAGACGTTGTCCATCGCCTGGAGTTCCTCTGGGGTGGCGTCTGGATACCTGGTTAGGACAGACCGAGGACGCGTCGAGACCAGAGCTGCAGGCGGGGCACCTGGGGCACAGCTTGGGCGAGCAGCTAGGACACACTCACTTACAGCGTGTTCATGTTGCGGATAGCTCGGCGAGACATGATGGCATCTGTCACGGCTTTCTTGAACTGCCTGAAAAGACAGTTTCAGTAGAAGGAGGGAGACGGAGGGGAGGGGTCAGAGCTGTGGCAGGGCAGGGCTAGGCTCACCTCATGGCCAGGTACATAGGCCGGATGGCAAAGAGAGGGAAAGTGTGCACCTTGATCATGATGGTCATGAAAGCCATGTACAGCAGAACCTTGATAAAGCCTGGGGGCAAGGGGTGCAGAGAGCGGCAGGTCACAGGACCTGGTAGGCAGGGCTGGGGACACTGGTGCAGGTCAGGGGAGGCCAGGCTCGTCTCACCTGTAAACAGCTCCGTGTAGAGCATGTACACGGCCTTATTGTCCCAGGGATTCTCGCTCTGGAGGTCCACAGAGTGCAGCACGTACTTGATGAAGATGGTGAGCACCATGGTCATCAGGATGGCATACTGGGGGTGGGGGACGGACATAAGGACACGGGCCCCAGGCTCCAGCCAAACTGCTGTCCCCAGGCCCATGCACAGCGGAGTGCCACGGTACAAGCACAGGCTTGGACACAGCCGGGGTCCTCCTAGCTTCTCCGCTCACTAGCTAGTATGACCTTCAGCGACTCGTAGACCTCTCTGAACCTCAGTTTGCTTGTCTGTAAATGACAGAATTAACTGTTCCTTTATAACAACGTTGTTTTGCTGATTAAAAGAGATGCAGGTCAAGTGCTCAGCACAGGGCCCGGCATACAGTAAGCACTCAACAGACGTGAACTGTTGTCCCTGGACACGTTCTTCCTTTGCTGGGGACACACCTCCCCAGCTGTCCATCAAGCTAATTCCTTCTGTCCATCAACAGCCAGCTCCTCTGGCACCAACTTCCAGGAAGCCTTCCCTGAGCGCCAGGTCAGGGCTCCTCCTCCACACGCGCCTTTCTGCGCCGTCCCCACTCTCCTAGGAGCGCGTAGAGGGCAGGGGCTGGGACTGACTGATGGCTGCTCCTTGGTGGCCCACACGGGCTGGCCACAGAGCAGGTGCTCGATAAAGGTTTGTCAGGGCACAACAGTGCCACCTTGGGCTTGTCCTCCCAACCTCCCAAGCCAGTTTTACCTCAAAGCCAAACACCAGCTGCACAGAGGCCCCACGGGTCAGGATGCTGTGATAGGCATGGCTGACGAAGAGGAAGTCCAGGATACCCAGGAGGAACATAAGGGCTGTGGGGACCCCCCAAATGGGAGGTTGGTGGGGTCAGCCCAGGGCCTGACAGCCACTTCCTGCTCTAAGACAGCTCCCACCCTCAAGCCCACCATGGCCCCAGCCATCTAGTCAGGTGGGCACACTCCACTGAACCCAGCCCCCTGGGAACTCCAGTTCTGCCTAGGGGTGGCCCAAGCTCCAGGTGAGGAGGCAAAGAGCTAAGGGGCTAGGCAGTTGAGAAGCCCTGGAGTGGAACAGGCAGAGATGATGCAAATTAGCTTCCTAAATTATCTTTCCTGTACAGCTGAGGGCCGAGGGCAGCCTGTGCTCTACGGTACAGGTCCGTCCACGGTTAGTGACTTTTCACGTTCCAGTCCTCCATGGCGCCTCTTCTCCCTCCAGCTCCCTCCTCTCCACTCCCACGGGTCTCACTCACAGACAATGCGGCAGTGAAAGAGCCAGGAGATATTGGGGCTGCGTTCCATCTGAGGTAGAGGAGAGAGGGGGCCCGTCAGGAAGGCTGGGGCTCACCCCATGTCCCCAACCCAGTCCTCACTCCACAAGCCTGCCCTCCAGCCCTCTGTGTGCTCCAGAGAACGCCCCCCCACCCCTGACCCAACTCACAAAGTCCACACGGTCCTCAGCCAGCCAGTGAAAACACTTGAGGAAGAGGAGGAGAGTGAAGAGCGCAACAAAGCGGGGGCTGAAGTCGTCCCGAAAGACAGTGAAGGCCAGACAAGTCTCAGTGACAGCATACCAGGAACGTTCCAGAAGATGCTGCAGGTTGGGCAAGGAATGATGTGGAACTCAGACATTCTGCTTGCCCAGCTCCCTGCCCCTCACCTTTGGAGCCATGAACATCTCACCTCCATCTCTGCTGCCCTCAGCTGTCCGAAGAACACCTTGCCCATCACCTTGCCCAAGAGGAAGACAAGGACGAAGGCCTGGATGTACAGGACCTAGGAGTGAGGAGAGGCTATGGTTTGAGGTCACTTTCTGCTTTGCTCTGTGCGGGGCTCATCATTCAGGAACCTCTCCACATCCCCATCAGAGTTTGTTCAAAGTTAGGCCTGGCAGCTACTTCACTTGTCTCCTACTTACCTGACCTTTAGCCCCACCCCTGTCTCAAACAGACTCCTCCTTCCCTCCCAGGGAGTTCCTCCCTCCCTGAGCCCTGAACTCACTGCCATGCTGGGGCTAGACTTGGTCAAGTACACCACGGTGGGGTAGAACTGGTGCTTGAGGTAGTAGGCATGAGCCACCACGGCCCCGGTCAGCGCCAGGCTGGCCGCCATCATCACGGCGGTGCGGAACATTGCCCTGGCCTAGGGACCTGCAGGGGGAAAGAACCGTGTGATGCCCATACTGTGCACACCTAGAACAGTGCCTGAGACGCAGTGCTAATAAACAGGAGAAAGAAAAGGAAACCTCACTTCGTCCTCACCATCATCGCATCAAGAATAGCATATACTCCCCCATTTTACAAATTAGAAGACTGAGACTCAAAGGGGTTAAGTGATCACACTGACGCAAGGCCAGCAGCCTGGGTTAGTCTTGTTTCAGATCTAGGGCTCTTTCCACGCCGCCTGCCAGACCGCCGCCTCCAGGGAAAAATAAGGAAGGGCAGCAGAGTCGGAAGAGGAGGGAACTGCTCCCAGTGCCCCTAAAGTGACGGTGATGGAGTGGGATGCAAAAGCAGAAATCTCCCGCAGCGGGAACGTGCGGCCTGGACCGGGAGAAGCCAAGGCGCTGGGGGGCGCAGCCGGGCAGGCGACAGCGCCGGTGACAGCTCCGCCAGGGTGGGCAGCTCCGACGCGCGCCCCGCGGGAGCGGGCGGGGTACGTCAGCCTGGAACCCTGGCGCTCCCCAAACCCCAGGGCAGTGTCAACTCGGGGCACCGGAGAAACGGCCGACAGTCAGGATGCAGGGGCGGGACGGAGAGGGACCCGGGTCGCCTCCACGGTCGCGCACCTGTAAACGCCAGGAGCTGCGAGCGTCGCAGGCGGGGCCGGGACTCTGAGAGCGGCCGCGCGGGAGCCTGTCTACGGCCAGATGACAGGCCGAAAGCGGGCGGCGGGGCTGAGGGGGCGCGCCGATCCCGGAGACCTGAAGGGGAAAGATCCAGGTCCCGACTCCAACCCCAACCCGGGCCGGACCCCGGCCCACTCACCAGGAGCCCAGCGCCGCGAGCCCGCTCAAACCCCGCGACTGCGGAGGCGACTCCGGTTAACAACACTCCCCACCCACTGCGAGCCGGAACTTCGGGGGTGAGACACCTCACTTCCGGCGGGGCGGGGCGGGGAATGGATCGTACCAAATGCCGCTTTCCCTTGCCCGCGCAGCGCGCTCCCTGCGGTGCCGGGAACAGTAGTCCCACCATCCAACTGGGGTTCGTGCTCACGGTTCGAGCGACATATGGGAGAGGTGGTCTAAGCGGAATAGGGCAATCCGGAGAGGATTAGAGACTCCCTATTTATTAGTCACAGATGGTATCGTCTCCACCTCTGAGTGGACTCAACCTCCGGAGGACTCGCAAAGCGGCTGGATTCGGTGGGGGAGGGGGGCATTGTGCGGGCCGTACCATTTGGAGGGGTGAGTATGCAAGGGACAGACATTACAGGCCTAAGAGAAATAAAGTGTCTTAGAGACTCATTCCAGGGAGATTCACAACAGTTTGACAAATCAGACGCTTTCTAAGAGAACTGGATTCAGGAAAGAAGCATATATCTCCTCCTAGATCACCCCCAAGTTGTGTGGGAGTGAGTTGGGTCCCCGTGGCTGCTACTGATTGCTCGAAATAGAGTTACGCGGACCAATAAGAAAAAGAAAGGAAAATCGCTGGCCTATAGAAAGAGAAAAGCAGGTGAGCGGTTGCTAGGGGCGGAAGGTAGCGTTGCCTAGGGCTAGGTCCAACCCGGGTGGGCCGAGAGTAGAAAAGGCGCAATCCGTGGGCGGGTGTTCCGAGTCTGCCCCAGGGGACGTTTGTTGCGCTGCGAAAGGGATCTGTGCCTGAGACTGTGGAGAAGGCAGACCTTTCATTCCGGCTAATCTTGGGATGGGAGTGTTCTGTGCAAAGGGACGGATTTCAACGTCGCATGCCCGCACCCCTCCCCAAGCCTACAGCTTTGCTGTCCTTATGTCATTCAGTGCTGGGCCGTAGGTGCAGCTCCCCCTGGTCTTGGCTGTTTATGTCTGCTTCGCAGCCGACCCAGTCGGCTCGTTGACAGAATGGAGCTAATACACCCACTTTGTGCCTTGCGTTTTCCTCCATCATCTAATTTAATCATCAGTCACTAAAGTTAATAAGCTAGGTGGTGCTATCCTCATTTTACGTGGGACCAATTGAGGTTCAGAAATTTAACAAGTCTTGGGATTGGCACCAGATCTCTCTGACCCGATATTCGCGTACCGTTAACCTCAGTCACCTTTACCACCACCTGTTGACCTGAATTGGCCTGACCAGTTTGGCTTGTAACCTGTCACTGAGTTGGCTCCCCCATAAGGCCGTCTATGACTTTCTAGTGACTGCGTCCAGTAGCCAGCTTTCAGTTCTTGCCTGACTGAACCTCTCTCTCCTTCTTAAAAGTCTCCTCCCTGAGCTTCTGTGACCCCACATGCCTCTGCTTTTCCCCCCAGCTATGTCTCTGTCCCCTTCCTTTTATTTAAATGCTGTCCACATTGGCCACTTCTGTCTGCTTTCCCTGCATGATCCTCTCTGCTCCTGTGGTTTCAATACCCCTGCCCTGTTGCTGATGACTCCCATGTGAGGTCTTCAGCTGGGCTCTCTCCTGCTTTAAAAAAAATTCAGTGTCCCTAGTCCTCCACCCCAACCCCAGCTCCAGAAACGTGGGCATCACACTCACCATCTCCCTCTCGATCTGCCCCCCACATCCGAACTGGTAATTCAGTTATTTATTCAGTTGTCTGCAAATACATATCCCATGCTGCCTGTTCTAGTAACTTAGGATGTCAGTGAACAAAGCAAAGATCTTTGCCTTTGTGAAGTTTCACCCTAGTAGATGTGGTGGACAATAAACCATATACATAATGTAAGTGCATTATCTAATATGTTGGAAGGTAAGAAGTGCTGTAGGGGGAAAGTAGAGCAGTACAAAGGGGACCAGGAGTGTGGTGGGGTGCTCGAAGCAGGTTGCAGTATCAGCGAGAAGATGACATTTGAGCAAAGAGTTGAAGGAGCTCAGTGGATGTCTGGGTAGAGTTGCAGCTAGGTAAGGGTGGACCAGTCCTGGTTTGTTGGAGGCGGTGAGTGTGGCTGGAGTAGAAATAGCAAAAGGGTGAGTAGTAGGAGAGGGGGACCGGGCCAGAAGGTGTTGGCCATTATAGGGACTTTGACTTTTACTCTGAGTGACATGATAAGCCATTGGAGGGTGTTGAGTAGAGGTGTAACATGTCCTGCTTAGGTCTAAAAGGATCACTCCAGCTCCCGTGCTGTGGGATGTTGTGGGGTGGAGGACAAGGGTTTGGAGCAAGGAGATCAATTAGGAGGCTCTTGCAGTACATCAGGCAAGATACTGGCTTAAAAAAAAATGCACAGGGCTTCCCTGGTGGCGCAGTGGTTGGGAGTCCGCCTGCCGATGCGGGGGACACGGGTTCGTGCCCCGGTCCCGGAGGATCCCGCGTGCCGCGGAGCGGCTGGGCCCGCGAGCCATGGCCGCGGAGCCTGTGTGTCCGGAGCCTGTGCTCCGCAGCGGGAGAGGCCACGGCAGTGAGAGACCCGCGTACAGCAAAAAAAAAAAAAAAAAAAAAAAAAAGCACAATGTGAGAGTTGCAAGTTAAGTTTTATTTGGGTCAAAGTAAGGACTGCACCCCAAGAGACAGCATTACAGATAGCTCTGAGAAGCTGCTCCGAGGAGGCAAAGTGGGGGAGCCCGGTTATATAGAAGTTTTGTAACAAAGGGCAGGTAGTCTGAACATCAAAGGATTATTGTTAATTAAAGAAAACCAGATATATCAAGTTAAGGAATTTAGTTCTTTTCTATGTATGGGAAGATGCAAGAGTCTGGGCTCACTGAAATCATTCCTTTGATGTGCACCTCAGCTATCTGGGGCCAGCATCCTGTGTTTTCACATCCTGAGTTTCCTCAGGGCTCACTGGCTCTCGTTGGAGGGCTGCAATCGTTGATGGCTGTGACATCCTTTGTTTACTGATATGGCAGGAAATATTCCATTTATCAATATGAAGTTCTATTGAGTCTACCTCCTGAGTGTCTCTAGAATTTATTCTTTCTTCTCCATCTTCATCTCCTAGTCCTAGTTCAGACCAGCATCATCTCATGCTTGGGCAAATGCAACAGTCACCTAACTGATCTCCTTTCCTACACTCTCCTCCCTATTAACTGTCCAAGCAGTGGCAAAAAAGATCCTCTGACACCTCAGTACTTGCTTCCCTTCCCTTTCCCAAACAACTGCCCTTCAGGCCTATGCCCCATTTCTGGGGGCTCCCGATGCACCATACATACCATAACCCAAGTGGGACCCTCAACTTTCTTTTTTTAATTAATTAATTAATTTGGGGGTGCTGCGTTGGGTCTTCGTTGCTGCACGTGGGCTTTCTCTAGTTGTGGAGAGTGGGGACTACTCTTCGTTGCAGTGCGCAGGCTTCTCCTTGCAGTGGCTTCTCTTGTTGAGGAGCACGGGCTCTAGGCACATGGGCTTCAGTAGTTGTGGCATGCAGGCTCAGTAGTTGTGGCCCATGGGCTTAGTTACTTTGTGGCATGTGGGATCTTCCCGGACCTGGGATAGAACGTGTGTCCCCTGCACTGGCAGGAGGATTCTTTTTTTTTTTTTAAATAAATTTATTTTATTTATTTATTTAATTTTGGCTGCGTTGGGTCTTCGTTGCCGTGCACAGGCTTTCTCTAGTTGTGGTGAGTGGGAGCTACTCTTCGTTGCTGCGGTGCGTGGGCTTCTCATTGCGGTGGCTTCTCTTGTTGTGGAGCATGGGTTCTAGGCACACGGGCTTCAGTAGTTGCAGCATGCAGGCTCAGTAGTTCTGGCGCACAGGCTTAGTTGCTCCACGGCATGTGGGATCTTCCCAGACCAGGGCTCGAACCCGTGTCCCCTTCATTGGCAGGTGGATTCTCAACCAGTGCGCCACCAGGGAAGCCCTGGCAGGCAGATTCTTTATCCACTGCAACACCAGGGAAGTCCGACTCTCACCTTTTGTATAGGCCTTTCCTTCTCCAAAGACTGTCTTTCTCTTCAATTATCAACATAGTAGACATTGCTTAACTCCTCAGTCTGGATGGGGTCCCCTTCCATGTGTTCCCACAGTGCTTTGTGTTTCCCCCATCATGGGGCTTAGCACCCTGTGCTGACATTGGCAATGGACTTAAATGTCACTTGCAGAGGCCCTGAGCTTAAGGATGGAGGCCTGAGTCTTTTTTCCTCACACTGAACAGAAGAAGTAGATTTACAAGCAAAGAATATCACCAGTGTTAAAGAAGGTCATTTTATTATGATAGAGGGGTCAGTCAATCAAGAAGATATATAACAATCCTAAACATTTGTGCACCTAATAACAGAGCTTCAAATTACAAGTAACAACTGATTGAATTGCAGGGAGATATAGGCAAATCCATAATAATAGTCAAAGATTTTAATAATCTTCTTTCATTAATTGATAGAACAAGAAGTAGGCAGAAAATCAGCAAGGATAGAGTAGACTTAAGCAAGACTATCAACCACTTGACCTGATTAACATTTCACCCAACAAGAGCAGAATGCATGTCTTTCTTAAATGCACATAAAACATTTACCCTGACACACATATTTGGGGACATTAAACAAGACTCAATAAATTTAAAAGAATTCAACCCACATAAAGTATTTCTATGACTGCAATGGAATTAACTTAGAAATCAATAAGGGAAACATGCTTGGAAAATCACAAAATTTTTGGAAACAAAACACTTCTAAGTAAGTAATGGATTAAAGAATAAATCAAAAGGGAAACTAGAAAGTATTTTTAACTTAGTGAAAATGAAAACACACATAATAGAATTTGTGGGATTCCACTAAAGAATTTGGGGGAAATTTATAGCACTAAATTCTTATATTAGAAAAGAAGAAAGTACTGCTTATGACCTCAGCTTCCACCTTAAGAAACTAGAAAGAGAAGAGAAAAATCAAACCCCAAATAAGCAAAATAAAGGAAGTAATTAACTCCAAAAAGGAAATCAATGAAATAGAAAACAGAAACAAAAAATAGAGAAAATCAAAGAAACCAAAAGCTGGTTCCTTGAAAAGATCAATAAAATTGACAAACTTCCTAACCAGATTCATCAGGAAAAAAAGAAAAAGATACAAATTACCAATATCAGGATTGAGAGAGGTGACATCGCTATAGATTCTACAGATATTAAAAGGGTAATAAGGGAGTCTCATGAACAATTTTATGCCAATAAATTAGACAAATTCTAAGAAGAGGAGCAAGGCAAGGGTGTCTGCTTTTCCCACTTCCACTCAACATTATACTGGAGGTCCTTGCCAGAGCAATAAAGCAAGAAAAAAAAAGCATACAGATTTTAAAAGAAGAAATAAAACTGTCTTGGTTCACAGACAACATAATTGTCTATACATATAATCCTAAGGAAGCCACAAAAATGTTACTAGAACTAACAAATGAGTTCAGCAAGGTTGTAGGATAGAAAGTCAATATACAAAAGAAACTGCATTTGTAAATACAGTAAACAATCAGAAATTAAAAATTTTTAAATACTACTTACAGAGCATTAAAATATGAAATGCTTAATGATAAAATTAATGTAAACATATGCAAGACTTATACAGTGAAAATTATAAAACATTGCCAAGAGAAATTAAATATCTAAGTAAATGGAGAGGAATACTGTGTCTGTGGATCAGAACACTTAACACTTCTATGGTGCCAATAAAATAGAGAAGATTAATGAAGTTCAAAGCTGGCTCTTTGAATAAGCTAATAGGCAAAATTCTGGCAAGACTGATCAAGAACATAAAGTGAAGGTAAAAATAAACAATATAATGAATGAAAAAGGGAGATAACCACAGACAATGGAGATTTAAAAATAATAAGTGTGGGGACTTCCCTGGTGGCATAGTGGTTAAGAATCCACCTTCCAATGCAGGACACATGGGTTCAATCACTGGTCAGGGAACTAGATCCCACATGCATGCTACAACTAAGAGTTCGCATGCCACAACTAAGGAGCCCGCCTGCCGCAACTAAGACCCAGTGGCAACCAAAGAAAAAAAGAATATTCATCCTTTAACAAAAATAATAATAATAAGGGTGTAGTAGGTGCAATTTTATGGCAACAAATTTGAAAACTTAGGTGAAAGTAACAATTTCCTAGAAAACAAAAGATGTGTAAAACTGACCCAACACGAAATAGAAAACATGACTAGACGAATAAATATACTTTTTAAAGTTGCTAAGAGAGTAGATATATTTTTTTGGCCGTGCTGGGTCTTAGTTGTGGCACACGGGATCTTCGTTGCAACAGGCGGGATCTTTAGTTGCGGCATGTGGGATCTAGTTCCCTGACCAGGGATGGAACCCGGGCCCCCTGCATTGGGGGCGCAGAGTCTTAACCTCTGGACCACCAAGGAAATCCCTCATGCCTGTTTCATAGATGAGGAAACTGAGGCAGAGAAAAGTTAAGTGACTTGCCCAAGGTTTGCACAGCTAATAGGGAAAGGCAAAGTCAGGATTTAAAGCAGGCAGTGTGATCCCACAGCCCCCCCTCTCACCCTGTGTACTTTGTAACATGTCCATTTTCTCAATCCCCGTGACAACGTGTTGTTTCATTCACGAGAAAGTGGAGGCTCAGAGAGGCTAAGGGACTTAACCTCAGTCACCCTGGAGAGTGGCTGAGCTGGCACTGTCTGGTTGCCTCACACACCACAGCCCTCCTAGTCAGCTGCCAGGTCCCATTGCCTGGTCCCCACTCCCCCAGCGCCTGTGAGGAGTTCCACCCCCCAATTCAAGCAGTGTCAGGGGGCTGAGTCATTCCCAATAGTCTCTGGGCAAAGCCAGGGAACAGCCACCACAAGGCTAGACAGCCTGGCCATCCTCGGAGGGCAGAGCAGGCTCAGAAGCCCAAGTCTCTGCCCGCTGCAGGGTGCAGGCAGCCAGGTGTGAGGCCACATCAGGGCGCAACTCGGGCCACCATGGGCTTCAGGGAAAGGGACATACATTACAAGGGACAGGTCTGGGGACAGCACCTATCACCCAAGTCTAGTTCAGACAAAGAAAGGTGTGGCTTGGGCAGTCAGCTGGCACCCAACCAATCAACACACTTTTAATGGAACCTTTTATGTGTCAGACAGGGGTCTGGGTGCTGGGAACTCAGTTGTGAGTAAAAAGACACCTTCCACCCTCCTGAGCCTTCTTGCCCAGGATAAGAAATCTGGGGCACACACCTTTCCTCGTACTTCTCGCTTGCTCCTGTCTCTTTCCCCTTAGAATAGATGGAGTTTCCCTCTTCCCATGGATTCAGTTGTTTATTCATCCAACAAGTATATAGTGAGTCCCTGCCATCATCCAGGCCTCGTTCTAAGTGTAGAGAATGCAGTTGTGAACAAAATAGATAAAAATCCCTGCCCTCACGGAGCGTACAGTCAATAAAAGACAACAAATACACAAGGAAACACATAGGGAAGTGAGGACTTCGGGAAATCAAGAGGGTAGGGGAGGTGGGGCAGATGAGGAGGACCCTGAGTTTCAGAAAGGAGGAGAGACAGTTCTATCTGAGCAGGAGGTGTGTACAGATATGGATTCAGGTAGATTCAGGAGCAGGAAAAGAGAAAGAGTGTTGGAGGTAAGGAGTGAGAAGTTGTGATTAGTTATCTGGGAAAGAGGGCGTAGGAACTTTGTATCGAGCTGCAGTAGGAGTGCCAGGAAGCATGAGTGTCCAAAGAATTTTATGACCTTAGAGCCCTGAGTTCAAAGGGAAGCAACCCTCTGGTTATCTAATTTATTTTCTCCTCTGTTGCAGGTACTCAGTAGGTGGATGGAAGGGTTCAGCCAGAGTTGGAGTCTCCTAGGCGTGGTAGTTTTAGGATATGTCCATACATTCATGATACCTCTCTTTTCAAGAGGTGGACCCTAATTCCCCTCCCCTTGAGTATAAGCTGGACTCAGTGATTTGCTCCTAACGAATAGAATAAAAGTGATGGTGTGAGACTTTGGAGGCCTGGTTACGAAAGGCACTTTGGCTTCCTGCTTGCTCTGTCTTGGGTCAATCGCTCTGGAGGAAGCCAGCCGCCATGTCATGAAGACACTCAAGCAGCCCTATGGACAGGTCCACATGCTGAGGAACTGAGGCCAACAGCCAACAGCCATGGCAGTGACCCCCTGGGAAGGGGATCCTTCAGCCCCAGCCAGGCCTTCAGATGACTGCAGCTCTGGCCAACTTCACTACAAATCTCATGAGAGACTGTGAGTCAGAACCTCCCAGCTAAGTTGCTCCTGAATTCCTGACCCACAGAACAGCAAGATGAAATGCTTTTTGAAAAAAATTTAAACCCCAAAGTTCTGGGGTAATTTTTACACAACAATAGTTAACTAATACCCCAGGTGTCTTGGATAGAGTGAGGAGCGATTGGAGCGTGGGCTTCTACCTGGTAATTCAAGAACCCAGGCTCCTTGTATCTGGTGGTCCTACCATTCCCTAGGGACCCTTGGAGTTACCTGGAAATCTTCTGCATTTGGCTGGAAGTCAAATGACAGTGAGGCAGATCGTAAGAGAGGGAAGTTTTCAAAGGCCATACCTGGTAATGAATAATAAAAAGGAATGAAAAATGGGATGAGGAAGTGACTTTTAAGATGGGACCAAAAGGTGATTAGAAGGTAGGAAGGGAGAAAGGAATTAAGATCAGTGGGAAGACCTCTGGCCTGAAAGTCTGGGTGTATTTTAGGAAGGAAAGAGAATCCCAGCGTGACTGGAGCTTGGGGAGAGAGGCTGAGAATGGCCGAAAATGAGTCTGAGGAGGTGGGTGGAGCCAGATGGCGCAGGGTCTTGTAAACAGCCTCTTAGGACTTTGTCCAGGGTCAGTGGGAAGAAACTGCGGGTTTCCGCAGGAGATAGCTGAGCGGATCTGGACGGAGCGCCGGCCTGGAGGAGGGAGGGGAGCATCAGTTGGAGCTGGAAGAGTGGTCAGGAAGCTGATGCAGCCGCTCAGGGAGAGATAAAGACAGCCTGCTCTGGGCTGGGCAGGGTGGACAGAGATGCTGAAGGGATGAAGGGCCAGGAGGCAGCATTTGACTCTGTGTGTGTGTGTGTGTGTGTGTGTGTGTGTGTGTGTGTGTGTGTGTGTGTCGCGGGGGGAGCAGGCTGGCGGAGGGGAGGGAAAGGGCCCCAGCAGGCCCAGTCTTCTATGTGGAAAGTAGAATTATTCTCAAGGACAGGGGAATCCCAGAGACAGCAGGTTTACAGGCAGCATGTTGAGTTCACTTTGTAAAATAATGCAATATTTGATACGTACAAAATAATTGATGTCAAATATACATAAGCAATAGAGTGAAATAATAAACACCCAACTTGAGAAACAGACTATTAGCAACATTGCCGTCTCCCATCACATCTCCGTCTCCCACCACAAGATACCACACCCCTAATTTTATTATTTTTATTTTTTAAAATACCTTTTTATAGTGTATTCCTTCAGATGTATTTTTTTTTTAATTTTTTTATTTTTTGGCCAAGCCACTCAGCGTATGAGATCTTAGTTCACAACCAGGGATGAAACCCACACCCCCTGCAGGGGAAGCGGGGAGTCTTAACCACTGGACGGCCAGCGAAGTCCCCTACTAGCTTTAAATATTAATTATTTTTAAACTCATTACCTTGCTTTTATTTCTCTCATAAACCCAAGTTGTTATTTTATTATAAATATGCTTACAAAAATGTTCCAGTTAATCATTGAAAGGATTTTCTTTTTCAGTGCAAAATTGTTTTAATATACATTTATTTATTTTTGGCTGCATTGGCTCTTCATTGTTGCATACGGGCTCTCTCTAGTTGCAGAGAGTGGGGGCTACTCTTCCTTGTGGTGGGCAGGCTTCTCACTGCAGTGGCTGCTCTTTTTGCAAAGCACAGGCTCTAGGCTCACGGACTCAGTAGTTGTGGCTCACGGGCTCTAGAGCGCAGGCTCAGTACTTGTGGTGCACGGGCTTAGTTGCTCTGCAGCATGTGGGATCTTCCAGGACCAGGGCTCGAACCGGTGCCCCCTGCATAGGCAGGCGGATTCTTAACCAGTGCGCCACCAGGGAAGTCCCTTCAGTGCAAAATTGACTGCACTCCAGGTAAAGCTGCCAATAACTTGATCCACCTCAGCAACTGGCTCAGACTTTCTGCCCAGCCACTGCCCCTCCCATTGCTTTAACCACTTGTTGCCTACTGCCCCATGGGATCTGTATCACTGGGCAAGGCAAGATGTGCCTCAGCATTCACTGAGATAGCAATTTTTCTCCTCTAATCTATTAAGGAGGTAAATTACATTAATTTCCTTGTCTCTAACCTTGCAGTTTTGGAGTAAATCCAACTTGGGCACCGTGTGTTATCTTGTCTATATATTACCAGGTTCAGTTTAATAATTTGCTTAGGATATTTTACATCTGTGTCTATGAGCCTGCAGTATTTCTTTCTTTTTTAGCTTTTGGTATCAAGTATGCTACCTTTATGACATGTGAGAGGGAAGGTCCCTCTTTTTATATACTCTGGCAGGATTTGTACAAGAAAGAATTATTTGTTCTTTGAATGTTCGGTTAATCTTACTGTTGGAGCCATATAGGCCTGGGGTTTTCTTTGTGATAAGATTAAAAAAAATTTTATTTTATTGAAGTGTAGTTGATTTACAGTGTTGTGTTAGTTACTACTATACAGCAAAGTGATTCAATTATACATATATATACATTCTTTTTTCAAAATATGCTTTTCCATTATGGTTTATCATAGGATCTTGAATATAGTTCTCTGTGCTGTACAGCAGGACCTTGTTTATCCATTCTATATCTTTGAGGTAAGATTTTATCTACTGATTCAATTTGTTTAATATTATAGGACTAATCAGGATATATATTTCTACTTGTTTTAGTTTTGCTGAGTTTTATTTCTTTACAGGGACTTGTCTATCTTTATATAAATTTAAATACAAATAGTTAAATTGTATAAAATATAAAAGTTGGCATAAAGTTGTTCATAATATCTTCATATTTTTATTGTCAAACCTATCTCCCTTTTCATTCCTGTTATTGTTAATTTGTGCCTTCTCTTTTATTAATTTTTTTTATTTTCATTTTTTGTTGTGCCTTCTCTTTTAAAAATTACTCTGAAAAAAAAATAATAAAATAATAATAAAAATTACTCTGAATGCATCTTGCCAGAGGTTTGTCAATTTTATTGTTATCATCAAAGAACCAAATTTTGACTTTTCTGGTTCTTTCCATTAGTATATGTTTTCTATCAATTTCTGCTCTTTATTACTTTACTCCTTCTATTTTTAATTAGGTATAATTTTCTGCTCTTTTTAAAAAGATACTTATTTTGAAATAACTTTAGAGTTACATAAAATTGCAAAAGCGGTGCAGAATTCCTGTATACCCTTCACCAAACTTCTTTCTCCCTGCAATTGATTTCTAATCTCATAGCACTGTGGTTGGAAAAGATGCTCAACATGATTTCAATTTTCTTAAATTTACTGAGGCTTGATTTGTGACCCAAGATGTGCTCTATCCTGGAGAATGTTCCATGTGCACTTGAGAAGAAAGTGTAATCTGCTGTTTTTGGATGGAATGTCCTATAAATATCAGTTAAATCTATCTGGTCTATTGTGTCATTTAAAGCCTGTGTTTCCTTATTAATTTTCTGTCTGGATGATCTGTCCATTGGTGTAAGTGAGGTGTTAAAGTCCCCTAATATTATTGTGTTACTGTCAAGTTCCTCTTTTATAGCTGTTAACATTTCCCTTATGTATTGAGGTGCTCCTGTGTTGGGTGCATATATATTTATAATTGTTATACCCTCTTCTTGAATTGATCCCTTGATCATTATGTAGTGTCCTACCTTATCTCTTGTAACATTCTTTATTTTAAAGTCTATTTTATCTGATATGAGTATTGCTACTCCAGCTTTCTTTTGATTTCCATTTGCATGGAATATCTTTTCCCATCCCCTCACTTTCAGTCTGTATGTGTCCTTAGGTCTAAAGTGGGTCTCTTGTAGACAGCATATATATGGGTCTTGTTTTTGTATCCATTCAGCGAGCCTTTGTCTTTTGGTTGGAGCAGTTAATTCATTCACATTTAAGGTAATTATCGATCTGTATGTTACTATGACCATTTTCTTAATTGTTATGGGTTTGTTTTTGTAGGTCCTTTTCTTCTCTTGTGTCTCCCACTTAGAGAAGTTCCTTTAGCATTTGTTGTAGAGCTGGTTTGGTGGTGCTGAATTCTTTTAGCTTTTGCTTTTCTATAAAGCTTTTGATTTCTCTGTCGAATCTGAATGAGATCCTTGCAGGTTAGAGTAATCTTGGTTGTAGGTTCTTCCCTTTCATCACTTTAAGTATATCACACCACTCCCTTCTGGCTTGTAGAGTTTCTGCTGAGAAATCAGCTGTTAACCTTATGGGAGTTCCCTTGTATGTTATTTGTCATTTTTCCCTTGTTGCTTTGAATAATTTTTCTTTGTCCTTAATTTTTGTCAGTTTGATTACCATGTGTCTTGGCATGTTTCTCCTTGGGTTTACCCTGCCTGGGATTCTTTGTGCTTCCTGGACTTGGGTGGCTATTTCCTTTCCCATGTTAGGGAAGTTTTTGACTATAATCTCTTCAAATATTTTCTTGGGTCCTTCCTCTCTCTCTTCTCCTTCTGGGACCTCTATAATGTGAATGTTGGTGTGCTTAATGTTGTCCCAGAGGTCTCTTAGGCTGCCTTCATTTCTTTTCATTCTTTTTTCTTTATTCTATTCCACAGCAGTGAATTCCACCATTCTGTCTTCCAGGTCACTTATCCGGCCTTATGCCTCATTTATTCTGCTATTGATTCCTTCTAGTGTATTTTTCACTTCAGTTATTGTATTGTTTATCTCTGTTTGTTTGTTCTTTAATTCTTCTAGGTGTTTGTTCTTTAATTCTTCTAGGTCTTTGTTAAACATTTCTTGCATCTTCTTGATCTTTTTAAATTTATTTATTTATTTTTATCTTCGGTTGAGTTGGGTCTTCGTTGCTGTGCATGGGCTTTCTCTAGTTGTGGCAAGTGGGGGCTACTCTTCCTTGCAGTGCACGAGCCCTGGTCTGGGAAGATCCCACATGCCGCGGAGCAACTAGACCCATGAGCCATGGCCGCTGAGCCTGCGCATCTAGAGCCTGTGCTCCGCAACAAGAGAGGCCAAGATAGTGAGAGGCCCGCGCACTACGACGAAGAGTGGCCCCCGCTTGCCGCAACTAGAGAAAGCCCTCGCACAGAAACAAAGACCCAACACAGCCAAAAATAAATAAATATTTTAAAAATAATAATTATTATTAAATGCCTCTCTTCCTGGGATGTCAGTGCTGATCCTCCTTTGATGACAAGACTGGTTCCCAGGTGCCAAGGCCATACTGACTTGCTGTGTACTTGCTGGTCTGTTTTTTGTTTTTTCTTTTTTGAAACCGTGAAGAAATGTATTCCTGATTTGTTTAATGTTCTTTGTTCTGGCAAGATATAAAACCATGCTTCTCCAGAGCAGTTGCTCCGAGTAATCTGGAAAGCTGGCTTCCGGGCTCTAGCCCTCAGTTTGGCTCAAATAAAACTCTTTTCTAGGGTATATCCTGGTGGTCCAATGGTTAGGACTCCACGCTTCCACTGCCAGGGGCAACTAAGATCCTGCAAGCCATGCTATGCAGCCAAGAAAAAAACAAACAACAACAACAAAAAACACCCCAAACTCTTCTATTCCTATTATAGATTGTTTATTCATTATTTTTGTTGACAGTTGTCACAAACCTTTGATTTGTAATAAATGCAATATCTGTGACGTGCAATAAAGCAAAATGCTGTAAATGGACATATGCCTCTAGCTTGTAGTGCAATTATTTTACAAATAGTATATTAGTTAGCTCAGTAGAAATTATGCTGTGATAAATGTAGTAGGCAGAATAATGACCTCTCAAATATGTGCACATCCCAATTCCTGGAACCCATGAACATATTATCTTACACGGCAAAAGGGACTTCACAGATATGATTAAGGACCTTGAGATGGTGAGATTATCCTGGATTATCCAGGTGGGCTCAATGTAATCACAAGGGTCCTTAAAAGTGGAAAAGGGGTCAGGGTCAGAAGATGCTATTCTGCTGTCTTTGAAAATGGAGGAAGGAGGCCACAAGCCAAGGAATGCGGTGGCCACCAGAAGGAATTAAACCTTGCCGACACCTTGATTTTAGCAGAGTGAGACCCGCTTTGGACTTCTGGCCTCCAGAACTATAAGATAATAGATTTGTATTATTTTAAGCCACTGAGTTTGTGGTAATTTGTTACAGCAGCAAATAGAAATCCAATACAATAATACCCAACTCCAAAATCTCAGTGGCTTTCACAAACAAGTTTATTTTTTGTTAGAGGAATTAGAGAAAATGTTGTTTAACAAGAGTCTCCATTTAAAAAAAAAATTGAGGGCTTCCCTGGTTGTGCAGTGGTTAGGAATCCGCCTGCCAGTGCAGGGGACACGGATTCGAGCCCTGGTCCGGGAAGATCCCACATGCCGCAGAGCAACTAAGCCCACGAGCCACAGCTACTGAGCCTGCAAGCCACAACTACTGAGCCCATAAGCCACAACTACTGAGCCCACGTGCTGCAAAACTGAAGCCTGTGCGCCTAAAGCCCGTGCTCCGCAGCAAGAGAAGCCACCTCAATGAGAAGCCCACGCACTGCAACTAAGAGTAGCCCACGCTCGCCTCAACTAGAGAAAGCCCGCGTGCAGCAAAAAAGACCCAACACAACCAAAAAAAAAAAAAAAATCAGGCAAAACTAAATATGATGATAGAGGCCAGAATGGTGATTAACCTTGGCGGTGGGGGGACGACTGGAGCCTAGGAGGGGGCATGAGGGGCTGCTGTGATGTGCTGTTTCTTCATCTGGTGCTGGCTCCACAGGAGTGTTCTGAAAATTCATCAAGCCAGTTCTTTCTTTCTTTCGGCCGTACCATGCAGCTTGTGGGATCTTAGTTCCCCAACCAGGGATCGAACCTGGGCCCTCAGCAGTGAAAGCACAGAGTCTTAATCACTGGACCACCAGGGAATTCCCAAGCCAGTTAGTTAGGTTTTTTTTTTTTTTTAAGATTTATTTATTTTATTTTATTTTATTTTTGGCTGCATTGGGTCTTAGTTGCGGTGTGTGGGCTCTTCGTTGCAGCGTGCAGGTTTCTCTCTCATTGTGGCCCGTGCAGGCTCCAGGGCGCCTGAGCTCTATAGTTGTGGCGTGCAGGTTCCAGAGCACGTGGGCTCTGTAGTTTGCAGCACACAGGCTCTCTAGTTGAGGCGTGCGAGCTCAGTAGTTGTGGTGCTCGGGCTTAGTTGCCCCTCAGCATGTGGGATCTTAGTTCCCTGACCAGGAATTGAACTTGTGTCCCCTGCATTGTAAGGCAGATTCTTTACCACTGGACCACCAGGGAAGTCCCCAGTTAGTTATTTCTGATCTGTGCACTTTACTGTCTGGCTGCTGTGCTGTAATAAAAAGTTTACTTAAAAACAATGACTCTCAGGTTTGTTTGTTTATTTTTAAAATTTTTGATCAACTATTGATAAGTAGATGGGGAAACTGAGGAAGGAACAGGTTCGTGGGGACAGATAATGAGGTACCGGAGAAAACAAATGGAGATGTCCAAGAGGCACCTGGAGGTACAGGTGTGGACTTGGAGGAGCATTAGGGCTGCGAGAAACTTTGGAACGCCTGGAGGGATTCAATGCCAGTGGAATAGAGGAGGCAATTCAGGGAGCAAATCAGGGAGGGTGTGCAGAGACAAGGGGCGCCAGAACCAGGCCTGAAAGGGTGGCTGCCCTCTGCCTCCTGGATCTGTGATCTATGGCAGTCCTCAGGCCACACCCACTCAGGGCTCATCCCCCTCATCAACAACTCCCATGCCCTGCCCACCTCCCCACCCACAGGCCTCTCTGCCCTAGCGTGGCCTCCTACACATCTGACCAGGGCAGCTTGGAAGCCCTAGGCCTCTGGCTCCTTCTTCTACAGTGGCCTGCCTTTGGCTGCCTCTTCTCTTGGGTTTTGTCTACTCTCTGGGGCTTCTTGAGGTCTTGGGGGATGGGAGAATCCTGCCTTTGAAACCCCTCCCACATTCCATACCAAAAAAAAAAAATTTGATAATTGCACATCATCAAGATGAAAGACTTGCTCTGTGAAAAAGAATGTTAAGAAAATGAAAGGAAAGGGGCTTCCCTGGTGGCGCAGTGGTTGAGAATCTGCCTGCTAATGCAGGGGACACGGGTTCGAGCCCTGGGCTGGGAGGATCCCACATGCCGCGGAGCAACTAGGCCCGTGAGCCACAACTACTGAGCCTGCGTGTCTGGAGCCTGTGCTCTGCAACAAGAGAGGCCACGATAGTGAGGCCCGCGCACTGCGATGAAGAGTGGCCCCTGCTTGCCACAACTAGAGAAAGCCCTCGCACAGAAACGAAGACCCAACACAGCAAAATTAAAATAAATTAATTAATAAACTCCTACCCCCAACATCTTCTTAAAAAAAGCAAACAAACAAAAAAAGAAAATGAAAGGATGAGGGACTTCCCTGGTGGGCACTAGAATTCAAATTACCAGATGTTTTAAAGAGATGGGGTGCCAGTTTTCAATTCTGGTTTGAACACCATGTTACAAGGAACTATTTTAAAAAATAAAAAAGGATTAAGGGAAAAGAACAAAAAATAAGAATATCGAAACCGTTGAATGCACGTGTTTGTTCCCGATAAACTTCAAGCACATCTGCTCTCTCCATTCCCAGTTCTTTTGGAGTGTGATTATCAGCAATTCTCTGACCTTCAAAGAGAAACCTGAGTGAATTCATGGGAACTCCCTGTCTTTGACATTATAATTCTGAGTTTCTTGAGATGTGTCGTCATTTTCACTTTGAAGTGAATCTCACTACTATCCTGTCCGATGACTTTGAGTTTTATATATTCTCCTTCTTAGCCCCCAAGTCCTCAGTTGAAGGTTTTGAAATGGGGAGGCATTTAGTGAGTACTTAAAAGTGTGAACTTAAAAATATTAAGGCAGGGATTTCCCTGGTGGCGCAGTGGTTAAGAATCCACCTTCCAATGCCGGGAATACAGGTTTGAACCCTGGTCTGGGAAGATTCCACATGCCGTGGAGCAACTAAGCCCGAGCGCCACAAGTACTGAGCCCGTGCGCCTGGAGCCCGTGCTCTGCAACAAGAGACGCCACCTTAATGAGTAGCCCCCGCTCTCGGCAACTAGAGAAAGCCCGTGCACAGCAACAAAGACCCAACGCAGCCAAAAATAAATAAATAAATTTATTTTAAAAAAGTTAAGGCAGTAAATATTGTTAAATTTATGTTATGTGTATTTCATCCCAGTAAAAAAAAATAGGGAAAAAATGTCACCTGTCACATGTGGAAAGTAATGCAGGTGCTGACTGTCCAATACAACTGACTGTAAAGCGTAACTGAGCCAGTGAAGATGAAGAGGTTTAAGGTCTGCTGTGTGTGTGGCGGGGGCGGGGCGTGGCGGTGCGGAGAGGATGAGCTAGGTGGTCCTGGGCAAAGCCTTCCTCCCCCACCTTGGAGCCGCTGGCCGGGCTCCCCATACCCCTAAAAGACCTTAGGAGGGGGATGTGGCCCCTGGGAATTCTCACGCCGAGACAATCTCCTCTCTGGCTCCCAGGTTTGGGGGTTCCTGGATCTGAAACAAACACAACACATCCAGCGACCCTTCCCCAGCAAGGCCCAATCTCTGAATCACATCTTACTCATCAGCTGCTCACCGCAGCCCAGGTCGGTCGCATTCCCGCCCCGCGCCTTGGCTCTGCAGTTGTAAAGAGCCGAGAGGGGCTCCTGCTGCCTTTCAGGCTGTGGGGTCCAGCAAGCCTGCCTTCACCCCTCTTGTAGGTGATGAGACTTTGGAGGAGCTTTTACCTTGGGGAGCCGCAGCTGGGAGGTGAGTGGTGGAAACTGACTGGATTTTCTCCAAGTAGAGGTGGGTGGTGATGGTGAGAAGCCCCACCCTTTCCCAGGAAGGGGCCTGATTGGTGGAGGGCTGCAGGGGCGGGGCAGCCCTGGGGCTATATAAATGCGCTCGCAGGGCTTGGAGTTACGCTGTAGGTTAACTCCTGAGCTCAGGTAATTCTTCTAGAGGGAGGAGGCTGGGCTGCTTGTGGGAAGCAAGATGGAGAGCCCTAGGTTGACTGAGGGGTGGTGGAGGGGTCCCTCCCCCAAGCCCCATAGTTGGAGTCTCTCTCTTCGTAGCTAAAAATGTTTGAGGTGGCCCCACCTCAACTTGCCCTAAACCCCAGTATTTGTCCAATAACCTTCCTCTCTCTGGGCCTCAGTTTTCCCTCTGGGCGGTAAAGGGTTGCTGGTTCTTTCAGGGCTGCCGCTTTGGTGAAGCGTGAGGAGGTTGTTGTGAGGTGGGAGACAGGAGGAGCCGTTAAACTCTGGCTTTGGGGTCAGACAGGCTCCACCTTGAAGTGGCCGTGAGACCTCCATGCTTCAGTTTCCATGTTTGCAAAATGGGTCTACTTACCATAAGATAATGTCCTTAAAGCATTTAACACAGCTCCAGGCACTTAGGAAGCCCTCAGAGGTGCTTGTTGCTTCTGTTCTTCCTCTCTGGCCTGGTCTGGGGTGCCAGGAGGAGGGGGGAGGGTGTTGTCGCCTCCAGGAACTCTGCTGCTTTTCTGGCCCCCATCCCTGCCCCCTCCCCCCGCCCGCCGCGCCACATCTCAGTTTCCTTCTGTTCTGAGCCCCCATTTCTCCATTTCCCATGCCTCCACTTCCTGGAGGTCATCTGTCAGGCCAGCACACTGGTCCCCTTGACTTCTGGGGGGCAATGGGGTAGGTGCTAAGTCCTGGGTCTGCTTCCTTTACAGGTCACCCCGTCCCACCCCATCTCACCCACCCCCACCCCCCAAGAGATGAGTGATGACCAAGATCCTGCCACAATCCCTGCGGTTGGCACCCAGGTGAAGCTGAGGGGCTGGAGCCGTCAAGGGGAGGGGGGTGAGTCTTTCCATTTCCGCCGGCACCAGGAGCTCCAGGCCTTCCTCAGCCTTCTGGGTGAGTCCACTTGGGGGCTGGCACGGCAGGGGCCGTGGAGACCAAGCGTGAGCAGGTATGGGAGGTGGGATCTCAGCTCGCCCGTGCAATCACCTGCAGCCTGTGTCCCTTCTCTTCTCAGGTGACCCCAGTTTGGCAGGTGGGGGGTGTCATGTCAGAAAGTGGGATCAGGGGAGGCTTGGGCTTTGGAACGGCTACTGCCCCTCTTATCTTGTGTGTGGGGGGTGGTAACCCCAGTCCACCGTTTCTCCTCTCTACCCCCCAGAGCACAGTTTCCTCCAGGATTTCCTCTCCAAAGATCCCTGTTTCCAGATTTCAGATAAGGTGAGAGGGCACAGTGGGGGCAGAGGCCAGCCTCACTTGGGGAAGATTGAATTAGTGGGGCTCCGGTGCTGCTAATTCGTTGGGTCCTCTGGTCTGGTGGAGGGAGCGCCTCCCTTCTAACCCTTGTCTTTGCACGCCCCTCCCCACCATGTTACCCCAGATTTTTTAGCCCCACTAGAACTTCCTCGGGTGCAGAAGGGGCTGGCGCAGCCCCTCCCCACCCAGTGCCTCACTCTAACTCTCCCCATTTCTGTGTCTGCAGTATCTCCTGGCCATGGTACTGGTCTACTTCCGGCGCGCCAACCTGCAGCTCAGCGAGTACACCCACAGCAATCTGTTCTTGGCCCTGTGAGTGGCCCGGGCGCGTGATGGGGACCCTGACTCGGAGTGGCAGGGTGGGGCAGGGCAGATGATTACAGCCTCTGTTCCCTGCCCCCTGCCTCTGTGGCCAGGTACCTTGCAAATGACATGGAGGAAGACCTGGAGGACCCCAAAAGCGTGATTTTTCTGTGGGCCCTGGGCCAAGATTGGCATCATCGAGTGTCAGACTTCCTGTGTCAGAGGGACAAGCTGTGGGCACGGATGGGCTTCAGGGCCGTTGTGAGACGCCAGAGCTGTGAGGAGGTGAGGTCCCGCCAGCACCCTGGGGTGGGGGAAAGAGGCTGGACCTCCCACCTCCCATTTACCATCCACTCTTCTCATGCCAGGTCATGGCCAAGGAGCCGACCCACTGGGCCTGGACTCGGGAGAGGCATCCCCACCACGGCAGGGCTCAGAGGAGCTACCCAAAGGCCCAGATCCCCCTCCCCCGGGGCCCCGGCCTCTCGCCACCCCACTGTCCCCTATGTGGCTTGCCCCCTTGCCGCAGCCACCGCTGCCACCACCCCTGCCCGTTGCCTGGCATATCCAAGTGCCCTTCCCAAGACCCTGAGCGGCACCACCCTCCCTCCCAAGCTTGTCTCTCAGTGGCTGGAGACTCCTGGAGTGGGGCTTTCCTCATTGTCCTGCCCACCCAGCTGCAACTGGAGCCAGGCACCTACACCCTCCACAGTGAGTAGGGTACAGTAGGGGGAGCTGGGAGGGGCTGGGGGGCAGGTGCGGGGCCGGCAGAATGGGAAGGAGGGGCCTGGGGTCCAGCACGCCTGGGCATGTGTCCAGCCCTGCCACCTCCTAGCCTCCTGGGCTTGGCAAGCTTCCTCTGAGCCTCTCTCCGTCCTTCCTCCCCCAGTCTTCTCAAAGCTGCTGCCGTGCCCTCGGCGCTGACACTCGCAGGGTGAAGAACAGCCCGTCTGCTCGCCTGCTGACCCAGTGCTCTACTGGCTGTGGCCCCTCCAGCCTCCTGTCTTCTTGGCCTCAGGCTGGCAGGGCTGCCCATGCCCCCTGCCCCTTCCTCCCAACCTGCAACTTGTACCCACTCTGACTTGACTCCTCAAATAAATTCATGTCCACAGGACACCAACGTGCTTAGGCCCTAGTCTGGGTCCCTGACCCAGGGTGGGGGTAGGGAGGGAGCTACCGGGAGAGGGGCATCTGCCAGGTTTAGGTACCAGTGGTTGGAGACCCATGAGCACAGGTCCTGTAATGGCTCCTCTCCTCCCATTCGTGACCAGTCATCCTGAGCCTGTTTCCCCTTTTTAACATCCTTGTGGATGGTGAGATCCACACAGTGCAGATGGGACTAAATGAGATGAGGTATATGCAGTCCTTAGAAGAGGGTCTGGAACCTACTGGACAAAAAAATGCTCAAAAGGAAAACGGCTCCATTGTCAGTCTAGAAATGCCTGCAGGGTCAGGTCTGTTTAGGAATGAGCCTTGGTCCTTGCTCTGGGCGGCAATCGAATATAATGTAATTATTATAATACAAGACCCCCTCTCCCTTCCCCAAAGTAAGTTTGTTAATTGGGGAGCAGGGAAGACTCCCCAGAGGAGCTGGCATTTGAACGGGGCCTTGAACAATGTCAGGTTTGCCCATGCTCGGGTGGTGGTGTTGGGGTGCTGGTGGTGAGGAACAGTGTTCTTGCAAAGACAGTCCAGAGTAGTGATTAAGACTTGGTCTCTGGTGCCGGACAGCTTAAGTTCAAAGTCCAGGTTTATGTGTGACTTTAGCCTGTTATTTAATCTCCTCTACTGCCTCATCTGTAAAATGGGTATTACACTAAAAAGGGTGTTGGCCGAGATTTGAATGAGTTAATCCTAGAAGAGTTAGAACTAGGTTTCAAGAGTAGAGCTCAAGTGTGGGTGTTACTAGTAGAGGGAACTGCTGCCCAGAGAAAGGCTAGAGGGGACTGTATGTTTGGGGAGTGGCCGGAACACAAGACAGAGAAGTCTAAAGGGTCAGGTGGCAGAGGAATCTGGACGTGATTCCCCTGCCTCTCTATGAATGGCTCCCAAGAAGTAAGGAGGTAAAGCCTGGAGACTGCGAACATTAGAAGCCAAGACAAGGACTGTAAAGTATTTGTAAGAGTTTTTCAAATAGGTAATATATTCACATGTATGTTTTGAATTTTGCACCAAGTGTCACCTTCTACCCCTGACTCCCAGCCATCTGGTTCCCCTTCCTGGAAGCAATGAAAGTAATAATTCATGTCCTTCCAGAGAAAGAATCTGAATGTATATAACCAAATGTGTGTAATAAAAATATACATATTTGGTCTTTGGTCTTTCCTGGCACAGAGCTCCTAAAACCCTTGGAATTTCCAGAGTTACAGGAGTGTCTTTTGTTATTCATAATGAGCTCCTTTGGATCATATCTGAGTTTATGCTAATGAGGTTACTCAGGATGGGGGAAAACTGATCACCAGAAAAACTGATCTAGAGGGTGGGGACTTTCAGCTTCCCTATTTCCTGCAGGAGGGGCAGGGCACTGGAGATTTGGAGTTTGGGGGGAGGGTGGCTCCGCCCCCCCCCCCCAATCTTGCCCTATGAATCTCTTCTATTTGGCTGCTCCTGAGTATCCTTTTTTTTTTTTTTTTTTTCCGCCCCGCGTTACGCGGGCCTCTCATTGTTGTGGCCTCTCCCGTTGCGGAGCACAGGCTCCGGACACGCAGGCTCAGCGGCCATGGCTCACAGGCCCAGCCGCTCCGCGCCATGTGGGATCTTCCCAGACCGGGGCACGAACCCGTGTCCCCCGCATCGGCAGGCGGACTCTCAACCACTGCGCCACCAGGGAAGACCCTGAGTATCCTTTATAAGAAACTGTTAACAGTAGGTAAAGCACCTTCCTGAGTTCTGAGAGTGTTCTACTGAATTATCAGGCCTGAGGAGGGGAGTTGTGGGCATCCCCAAATTTGTAGTCGGCCAGACAGGAGTATGGGTCACCTGGGCATTCCATTTGTGGCTGGCATCTTGTGGAACTGAGCCCTTAACCCATGGGGTCTGTGCTAACTCTGGCAATCAGTGTCCGAATTGAATTGTAGGCACCTAGATGGTGTTGGAGAGTTGGTGTGGACCCATCGCATGTATTTGGTATCGGGGAAAAAACATATTTGGTGTGAGACGTGGTGTCAGGAAAAAGATACCACACCAAATATGCATATGTGTCCCATCCCCATTTTTAAAACACTCCAGTGGGAGAATTCCATACATCCTACTGTGTACTTATCAATGTATTTTAAAGATGGTTCCTTGTCTGCACATTCCTTTTGACAGCTGTGGTATTCCTCTGTGTGGGTGTACTATAATGTATCTTTTTTCCTATTTTTTTTTTTTGCGGTACGTGGACCTCTCACTGTTGTGGCCTCTCCTGCTGCGGAGCACAGGCTCCGGATGTGCAGGCTTAGTGGCCATGGCTCACGGGCCCAGCTGCTCCGCGGCATGTGGGATCTTCCCGGACCGGGGCACGAACCCATGTCCCCTGCATCGGCAGGCGGACTCTCAACCACTGCGCCACCAGGGAAGCCCCTCTTTTTTCCTATTGATTGGCATTTGTTTCCACACTTCTGCTATTCCAAACGGTGCTATAGAGAGTCACTAAGACTTTGTAAGAACAGCATTATTCAAATGTGAAAAGGTATCTGTAGAGTGAATTCCTAGAAGAATTGTCCAGCCAAAGGTCAAGTCAAAATTGAAGGACTTTGCCAAATGTCCCTCTGTTGGGGCTATGCCTGTACCGCCTTCCCCCCCAACCTCTAGCAGAGCATGTGAAGGCCGTTTTCCAGAACACTCACCACCAATCAGTGAGGTACCAGATTGCTTTATGTTTGCAAAACTGCTGAATAGAAAATGGTGTCTTGGTGAATGTTTAATTTGTATTTTTCTTTTGAGTGAGCTCAAGCATTGTTTCATATGTTTAAGAGCTCTTTGTCTACTTTTTTGTGAACTGTCCTTGTCTTTGCCCATTTCGCCACTGTTTTTGGTACCTGACTCACATATAAGGAAAAAATAGCCTTTCAGGATATAAACTGGAAGTATTTTCTTTGGTTTATCATTTTAACTTTGCTATGCAGATTTTTTAGCATAGTAAAATAAATTTTTGTGGCTGCTGGGTTTTGTGTCACAGTTGAAAAGACCTTTTCCACACTGAGATGATTAAAAGAATGTCTCCCTTAGCTGCTGGCTGTATTTTTGTTTTCATTTTTTACATTTAAATCATGAGTTCATCTGGAATTTATCATATACAAAATTCCTGCCCATTTTCCTAATGCCTTTTAGTGAAAAACTCATCTTTTCTCAACAGATTTGAATTGCTGCTCTTATACTAAATTTCTATATGCATTTGGGTCTATTTCTAGGTTTTTCTATCTTTCAATGATCTTTGTGCATCAGTACCTCTCTTCATTACATTTAATTATTATAGATTGGATTTAATATCTGATAGGGTTAGTCTCTGTCTCCAGGAGTCTCTTGGCTATGCTCTCTTTTTTTTTAATTTATTTATTTTTGGTTGCATTGGGTCTTCGTTGCTGTGCACAGGCTTTCTCTAGTTGCGGTGTGTGGGCTTCTCATTGTGGTGGCTTCTCTTGTTGCGGAGCATGGGCTCTAGGCTCTCGGCCTTTAGTAGTTGTTGCTTGCAGGCTCTAGAGCGCAGGCTCAGTAGTTGTGGCACACGGGCTTAGTTGCTCCACGGCATGTGGGATCTTCCTGGATCAGGGGTCGAACCCGTGTCCCCTGTATGGGCAGGCGGATTCTTAACCACTGTGCCACCAGGGAAGTCCCTCTTGGCTATTCTTGCTTGTTCAATTTTCCATATGAAGTTTAAATCAGCTATTCTAGTCCCTCTTCCCCTCAAACAATCTGTTAGAATTTTAAAAAATCTGTTAGAATTTTTTATTTTTAATTTTTTTGGCCACGCCACACTGCATGCGGGATCTTGGTTCCCCGACCAGGGATGGAACCTGCGCCCCCTGCACTGGGAGCGCGGAGTCTTAACCACTGGATGGCCAGGGAAGTCCCTAGAATTGTTAATTTCGATAAATCTATAGATTACTTTAAGAACAGACATCTTTATGAAGCATCTTTGTGTCCAGAATGAAGTGTCTGTCCCTTGCCTCTACATACTTCTTTCAGGTGGCACCGATGGCCAGTGACTCCCAAATCTGTACCTCTATTCTGAGGGTTAGTCCCACCCCCAGGCATCTCCCCTTGGATGGGGGTGGGTCCCAAAGGTACCTCCGGAACCTGATCCTCCAGTATCCCCTCCAGATTAGTGTCCCCCACACCATTAATCCACTCAGATTCCTCCCTATCTCCCAAGAGCCATATCCAATCAGTGGCTAAGTTCTATAGGTGTTTTTAACAGCTTTATTGAGGTATAGTTGACATACAATAAACTATGTATACTTAAAAGGTACATTTTTGTTTTGACATGTATACCCCCATGAAACTATTATCACAATCAAGGTAATGAACATATCCATCACCCCAAAAAGTTTCCTCAAGCCCCTTTGTAATCTCTCCCTCCCACCCTTTCCCACCTGCCAGCCCCTCCAGGCAACCACTGGTCTGCTTTCTGTCACTAAATTGCCATCCCTTTCCTCGAATTTTCATAGAAATGGAATTATATAGAAGGATGTACTTTTGTCTGGTTTCTTACACTCAATATAATTATTCTGAGATTCATCCATTGTTGTTCCTTTTCATTACTGGGTAGTATTCTATTGTATATATACACACCACAATTTGCTTATCCATTCACAATTTGTTGATGAACATTTGGTTGTGTCGAGTTTTGGCTGTTACAATTAAACTGCTATGAATATTCACACACAAGTCTTTGTGTGGACACATGCTTTTATTTCCCTTGGGTAAATGCCTAGGAGTGGAATGGCTGGGTCATGTCGTAGGTATGTATTTAACTTTATTTTTCTTTTTTTAAGATAGACTATTTTTTTAGAGCAGTTTTAAGTTTACAGAAAAACTGCTCAGAAAATGTAGAGAATTCCCATATCCCTTTTCCCACCTGCACACAGTTTCTCATATTAACATTTTGCATTAGTGTGGTGTATTTGTTACAGTTGATGAACCAATATTGATACATTGTTGTTAAAGTCCATAGTTTACTTTAGGGTTCACTCTTAGTGTTGTACATTCTATGCGTTTTGCATAATGTTATGTATCCACCACTACAGTATCACACAGAAGAGTTTCACTGCCCTAAAAATGCCCTGTGCTCCCTTCCCCCACCTTCCCTGAAATCTTGGCCATCACTGTTCTCTTTACTGTCTCTAGTTTTACCTTTTCCAGAATGTCATATAGTTGGAATCATACAGTATATAGTTTTCTTATACTGGCTTCTTTTTTTTTTTTAATAAATTTATTTATTTATTTATTTTGGCTGCCTTGGGTCTTTGTTGCTGCGTGCTGGCTTTTCTCTGGTTGTGGCGAGCGGGGGCTACTCTTCGTTGTGGTGTGCGGGCTTCTCATTGCAGTGGCTTTTCTTGTTGCAGAGCATGGGCTCTAGGCGCACGGGCTGCAGTAGTTGTGGCACGTGGGCTCAGTAGTTGTGGCTTGCGGGCTCTAGAGCGCAGGCTCAGTAGTTGTGGCACACGGGCTTAACTGCTCCTCGGCATGTGGGATCTTCCCGGACCAGGGCTCGAACCCGTGTCCCCTGCATTGGCAGGCAGATTCTTAACCACTGTGCAACCAGGGAAGCCCCTATACTGGCTTCTTTTACTTAGCAATATGCATTTAAGCTTCTGGCATCTTTCTGTAGCTTGATAGGTTATTTCTATTTATTGCTGAATGTATGTTTAACTTTTAAAGAAACTACCAAACTGTTTAACAGAGTGGTGGTATTCTGAATTCCCACCAGCAGCGTATGAGAGTTCCAACTCTTCCACATCCTTGCCAACACTTGGCATGGTCGGTCTTTTTAATTTTAGCCATTCCAGGTTTGTAATGGTGGTCCTTCTAGTTGATTTAATTTGCACTTTCCCAGTGAATAAGCATTTTTTCATGTGCTTATTTGCCATCCAATATCTTCTTGGGAAATGTCTATTCATATCTTTCAACCATTTTTATTGGATTTTTTTTTTTTTTTTTTTTTGCGGTATGCCGGCCTCTCACTGTTGTGGCCTCTCGCATTGCGGAGCACAGGCTCTGGACGTGCAGGCTCAGCGGCCATGGCTCACGGGCCCAGCCGCTCTGTGACACGTTGGATTTTCCCTGACTGGGACACAAACCCGTGTCCCCTGCATTGGCAGGCGGACTCTCAACCACTGCGCCACCAGGGAAGCCAGATTATTTTTTTAAGTTGTAAAAGTTCTTTATATATTCTAAATACAAGTCCTTCATCAGATACACATATATATATTTGTAATTATTTCCTAGTCTGTGGCTTGTCTCTTCATTTTCATAATAGTGCCTTTTGAAAACAAAGTGTTTTATTTTGATAAAGTTCAATTTAATGTTTTTCTTTTATTGTTTCAGCTTTTTGTGTCATATTTAAGACATCTCTGCCAAGCCCAAGATTGCTAAGATTTTTCCTATGCTTTCTTCTAGAGGTTTTATAGGCCCAGAGTTTATATTTAGGTATATAATCCAGTTGGAGTTACATTTTGATATGGTGTATCCTAAATAGTTATCAAATCCATCTATTTCCCACTTGTGTCTACCATCTCCCTGGTTTGATCCACCCACTCCCAGGCATCCTTCTCCTTCATTTGTACAAATATGATCAGCCTTCTATGTAGAACAAAATCCATCTTCCGTGCCTGACCCAGACCTGCCACAACTCTTCTCTCTCTTTCTCTCTCTGTGCTCAAGCAACACTAAGAATATTTCAGTTCCTCCATATGCCAAGGCAATTAATTCCCCTCACTGGCATCTCGCCCACCCCTGCCATAACTCTCTTTGTCTGATTTATGCCTCTTCTAACACCTAGATTAGCTAAGGCTTCAGTTATGGGCTTCCTTCACACCATTCTTCTTCCCAATTAATTGTGGGTCTAAAAGTTGAGGCGATGTCTGCTTCCTTCAGAGGGAGCCAAGGCCATAGGTCTTCACCATCATATGCCCAGGTGAGCACAGTGCCTTGCGCATACAGGAGGTGGTCAGTGCCCATGAACAGTCAAACGCAGTCAGCAGGAGTGACAGTTTGGTGGAAGTAATTCTGAGGACTGTGGGACACATAGGTTGAGCCAGAGGGCTTTGAGGGGAGGGGTGGCCTCTGCTACCTCTCCAGAGCATCTTTCCTCTCCCAGGCCCCTGCTCCCTGTGATCCAGTCACAAGGAACACTTGCAATTCCCCTTATTGGCCTGTTCCCCCAGCCTCTGGACCTTTGCACAAGCAGTTCTTTCAGCTAAGAACGCCCTTTCCAGCACCTCACTGACTAGTTAATTCCGACTTTTCCAATAGGATTCACCTTCCTTAATCCCCAAAGCTGAACCAGGAGAGCAGCCTCCGCTAGCATGAGCTGGTCTGCCTTAGTCATGGGTCTCTGTTAGGCAAAGACCTGTCGGGGGTTTAGTCAAGATTGGACACATTAATGCCCAGTGGTGAAGAGCAAAGAGCTCAGAAGCTGGTTCTAGCCCTGACTCACCAGTTGAAGGAGCTGAGCAAGTCACACTCTCTTAGGCCTCAGTTTTCCTCATCTATAAAGTAGGAGAACGGAGTCAGATTAGATCAGTGGCTCTTAACCTTCTTGGGGTCATGGGCCCTCAAATCCTAGGAAGGCTATGCACTGTTTCCCCAACAAAATGCTTGTGTGTACATCATATAAGGGCTTTGACCTGCTGGGTCGGGGCCCCCAAGGTCAATCAAAAGCCCTGAGCTGGGGGACTGGACCGCTGCAGTCTCCCTCCCTCCTGCTTCTCGCCTCTCCACCTTCTGCATCTCCGGAGGTGGGGTCTCTCCGGGTCCCGGGTGGGCCTACTGTCCTGCTCGCAGTCTCTCCCGCCACCTCCTGGGTAAAGCGGCACACGGGCATTCCCAGGTGGATGGGAGAGGGAGGGCTTGGAGGAGAGGGCAGGGATGCCGGCCTCGCAACTTCCAGTTTCAAGAAACCTCAGAGAGCAAGAGAAAGATGGGCTTCCACAGTTCCTCATTTCATCACAGTCGCTGAGCGAATGGGGAAACTAAGGCCGAGAGGGGCAGGGACTCACCCAAGGTCACGCAGCCAGCCCGGGCGTGGGCGACCGGTTCCCCGAGCCCCGCCCGGCGCCCGGAGCCGCTAAGGCGGGGTGGCGGCGCCCGGAGCCTGCGCCCCTGGGCGCGAGGGTGGCGTGGGTGAGGTGGTGGGGGGAGCCGGCCCTGACCAGGAGCCAGGCTGCGGCGAGGACCCGGCAGGGTGGGGCTGCCTTTTGCAGAGCGTCCGGCAGGGGTCGGCTCGCTGCTAGCCCGGCCCCTCCTCCGGGCAGCTGCCTCAGCCCGAGGTAATCTCGGCCCCGCGCTTAGGGCGCGCGGGGCCGGGGGCGGAGGGACAGCTGCGGCCCCGCGGAGGAGGGGCGCCGGGGGGACGGACCCGAGCTGCGGGCGGCGGCGCTGCCGGGCCGGACTCCCGGGAATGCCCTCTGGGGGCGCCGCGTGGGGTGGGGCCGCCCGGCCCTGCAACTCGAGCTGTTGCCCCTGGTTAAAAATACCGCCTGTCCTGTCCTCTCCCTCCCCATCCCCCGCGGTGCCCTTCCGTCCGGGCCCCAGCCCTCCCCACCCAGACTGGGGCTGGCCCCTCCCCGGGGACAACTCTGCCTTTTACTAATTTGTCCTCTCGCGCAGTTGGCCCGGCGTCTGCGGAGGGAGGGGCGGGGAGACGCCGTGAGTTAGAGAGATAGTCTGAGAAGGTGCCCGAGAGATAAGGAAGGGCAGAGAGGAAGCGGGGTTGGAGCCCGAGGAGGAGGAAGAGAAGGGGCAGAAGGAGGGAGGGAGGGAGGAGGGCGGAGGGGCCGCGGGAGGAGGGCGGGGAGGAGCGCTCTTCCTGGTTGGGCCCTGTCCTCAGCTGCCACCGGGAAAGCCAGCCGCAGGGACCGCAGCGACCCCCCGAACACTCCTCCCCCAGGTAAGGAGGTGGGTGCCCGGGCCGCTGTTCCTGGAGCCTGGCCACTGCTCCCGGGCTGAGGGGCTACCTCTACCCCGGGCTCTCTGAGTGCCTGGGACTGGGGCGGGGGCTGGGGAAGCCGCACAGCTCTGGCGCCCACCCGAGCCTGCGTTGCTCACTGCCCGCAGGGGCCGGGCTGCGCTGGGCTGGAGGAGGGCCGGAGGGGAAGGACTGAGGCGCAGCAACCCTGATCATTCAACCTGTCTCAGGAGCTTGGGGAGGGGGACCCCGACTGCCTGGAGTACTCAGCCCCCAAGCCAGGGAAAGGGGCCAGTGTACAGGAGCTCGGCTAGTTTGAGGAGGGGGGTTACAGGCAGGCAAACAGTCAAAGAGGCCTTCCCTGGGGTCTCCCACCGTCTTGGTTCCTTGTGTTATTATTTCGGGCTCCGCCCTTCCCCACCCTGACTGGCCGACCACAGGACTGCAGACCCAGGACAATGGGCATCTGGGAAAAGAGAGGTGGTAGCACTGGGTGGGGGTAGGGAGATGGTGGCTAGCATACCTGGGGGGATGGGAAGCCCCCTCTCCAGGGTTCTGGGAGCAAAGGGAGGTGGCAGCCCTGATTCAGTGAGAGGAACAATGAAGGGGGGAAACCCCAGGTGTGGGGAGGAAGGCTGGCAGCGGGCTGGAGGGCAGTGTTAGCAGACAGGAGCCCCAGCTCTAGTCCTGGGAAGGCCTGGGTTCTGAGCAGGCCCATCTGTCCCACAGGATGGCTGAGGAGGTCATCATTCCGGTGTACTGCACCGGGGTGTCTGCACAAGTGCAGAAGCAGCGGGCCAAGGAGCTGGGCCTGGGCCGCCATGAAAACGCCATCAAGTACCTGGGCCAGGATTATGATCAGCTGCGGGCTCACTGCCTGCAGAGGGGGGCCCTCTTCCGTGATGAGGCTTTCCCCCCAGTGCCCCAGAGCCTGGGCTTCAAGGACCTGGGCCCTAACTCCTCCAAAACCTATGGCATCAAGTGGAAGCGTCCCACGGTGAGAGGGGCCACCCTGGGTGGGATTCAGTTTACACCCTTCCGGGGTGAGGAGTGGGAATAGGACTCCAGGTCCCTAGAGTGGGGTCTGGGATACCTGGGTTCCAGTTTCTAGGAGGGGCTGGCCCAGAGACAGGACTCTGGGTCTCTTGCAGGAGCTGTTCTCAAACCCCCAGTTCATCGTGGATGGAGCCACCCGTACAGACATCTGCCAGGGAGCACTGGGTAGGCCCTGGGGCGTTTTGAGTATTTTTCCGAAGTGGTTCCCTGTACCCGTTCCTCCTGCTCTGCCTCAGCCCCTCCCTTCTGCAAGCCCAAGCAGGCTCTGGCTATCAGGGCTGGGGCTGGTTTGCCCAGATTCCTGGGTCTTTTCTGTAAGTTGAGGGGCACTCTGCCCAGGGAACCCCAGCGTCTCCCCAGCATGGCGCTCGTGTGCACCATTGGGCGCAGGTTGGTAGAGCAGGCCTGACGTGGCTCTTTCCCATCCCAGGGGACTGTTGGCTCCTGGCAGCCATCGCCTCCCTTACCCTCAATGACACCCTGCTGCACCGAGTAGTTCCACATGGCCAAAGCTTCCAGGATGGCTATGTCGGCATCTTCCATTTCCAGGTGAGGAGCCCCACATGCACCTTGGGCAAGGGGGGTGAGGGAGAGAGGGGTAGCAGGCACTGGAGGTGGTGGGGACACTGAAGTTAGGGTGGCTCAGGGCCACACCTTGCAGGGCCAGTCCTCCCTCTCGAAAGTATTGTATTTGACCTCTTGATTCCATCTCTGATCTGTCATGTGTGAAAATCTGTCATGTGTGAAACGGTTGGGCAGGTATTTCGGCTGGCAGTTTTCCTGGATGCTTGTGCACATCCGGGGGGAAAAAGTGCTTAGAAGAGTAGAAAGATCTCTGTGTTATATCCTGTGGGACAACTCCTTTTCCTCCTCAGGGTCTCAGTTTCCCTATCTGAGAAACAGAGAGTGTTCTGCCGGGGAAAACCGACCAGCACATGTGGCCATCTACACCCTTGGCATCAGTCCACCCACCCACCCACTCCCGACTCCGCCTGCACTTTGGCAATCGCCAGCCTCTTAGAGAGCCTTGCAGAAAAGAGAGACTCGGGATTAAGCCTATTTAAACCAGCGTTTCCTGATGTTGTTTGAGCACAGGGCCCATTTTTCGAATCACACTAATGAATTCTCAGTAGGCTGGTTTTGGGAGAGACACACCCCCAGGAAGCCTGGATGAGAATCTCTGGCCCCAGTGTCCTCTCCTTCCACCTAGCCAGGGAGCCCCTTGCCCTACCTCGTCCTCACCAGCCTCGGCGCCTACGGCTTGACTTGCAGGACCCACCGTGCGGTGACAACTACTTTGGCCAAGTGTGGCACCTGCCAGCGTTGGCCCACCGGGGCGTGGCCTCACCGCCCTTTCCCCATCCTCTCCCCTCACTCCTCCAATCCGCTCCTCCCCGGCCTCTGATTGGCCCGTTCACTCCCTCACAGACAGTGCGGTGGGCGTACCTCCTCCCTTCGCCCCCTTGTTCCCCGCGCGCACACACACAGCCCCGAATGACAGTGCCGTAGGACTGAGTCACTTTTGGCCTCGGTGGGCCGACTCCTACCTCTCTGGGAAACTTGCCCCTCAAGGCATCTATGAAGCAAACCCTGCGGTTTGCTGTCCACCTTGTGGTTGAAGGATCAGGATGACACATTTTCATTCCACACCTAATTTACATAGGTATCCGCAACCCCCCCTACACACACGCGCACACACACACACACACCACCCCACCCCCATGGCCTAGAATGGGGAGGGGGAAAGGCAGGGGTCATGGCCTTAAAAGGGTCCGGGAGAGCCAAGGCCCAAGGGCTTTGCAACCTCTCCATACCTAAAAAGGCACCTTGGTCTGTTTCAAAAAATATCAGCAATGCTGCCCTAAAAACTGCCTTCCTAATCTTCTTTAGTTTTCCCATGAGGAAGGCATTGCTGTTCCCTTTTGTGGACAGGGAAAGTGAGGCTCAGAGAGGATAACTTGCTCAGATCCCGTGTCTAGGATTATATGACCTAGAATCAGGTATCTAGTAAGTGGGAGAGCTGCTGAGGCTTGAGCTCAGGCCCGGGGGATCTCAAAGCAGGTACTCACTGTGCTCCTCTTCCCCCAGCTGTGGCAGTTTGGGGACTGGGTGGACGTGGTGGTGGATGACCTGCTGCCCACCAAGGACGGGAAGCTGGTGTTCGTGCACTCTGCCCAAGGTAACGAGTTCTGGAGTGCCCTGCTGGAGAAGGCCTATGCCAAGTGAGTAGGGGCCCAGCGAGAGCTCCAGGCCACCCCCAGAGTGTGGGGTCCCGCTTGGTACAGAGCGCTGACCGGGGCCTCCCACAGGGTGAATGGCAGCTACGAGGCCCTTTCAGGAGGCAGCACCTCCGAGGGCTTTGAGGACTTCACAGGTGGGGTCACCGAATGGTACGAGCTGCGGAAGGCGCCCAGCGACCTCTACAGCATCATCCTCAAGGCGCTGGAGCGAGGTTCCCTGCTGGGCTGCTCCATTGATGTGAGTGTGCTCCATCCTGTGACCTGAGTCTCCTAGTGGTTCCCTCTCCCTACCCAGCCCAGCCTCAGACTCGCTGCAGGCTTGGCTCCAGACCCCATCCTTCACCTCACACCATCCCCAGATCCTCACCCAGCCTCACCCATCACTTCAGTCCCATCTTCCACCTCCATGCCTGGCATCATCCTGGTCCCCAAAACCTCAGACCTCAGCTTGTTTTCCTGACTTCAGCTCCTTGTTCCTGTCGTCTAAGGCCTTGCCTGTCTGCTCTCCAGTTGGCAGCCTCAGACCTCAGCTCCTTTCTAGTTCCGGCTCCCATGAGCCCCCGCTTCTTCCCGTACTCCATTCACTCCCTCAGTTGCTTTTCTGTTCCCACGGCTCATCCTCAGACCTCCTTCATCCTTGATCTCAGCCTCCACCCCCACCATCACTGCCTCCTCCACTCTAACCCCGCCCCCATGCTCTTCCCCAGTCCTACCCGACTCTAGTCTGTTCTCGGCCCTCTTCTCCGCCTCACTGTGTCCCTCCACACGAGGTCCTCTGAGGACCTCGTGGCTCTGTGGTGAGGCCAGGGGCTATGCATGCCTGTATGTATGTGTTCATGCATGTTTGCAGAGTCTGGCCAGCTCTGGCCAAAAGCAGTGTCAGTGGGGTGCCCAGGCCCTGCCACCAGTGGTAACATTGGTGGAGTAGCAGGAAGCACCCCTTCCAGGGGCTGAGATGGGGTCAGGGTACCTGCCTGTCACTTTCCATAGCTGTTGTGTGTGCAAGGGAACGCCAAGACTCGGGGCTCATCTCCTGACCAGGGATGGGAACACTGGCCATAGTATGTGTGTCTTTCTGCAGATCTCCAGCATTCTGGATATGGAGGCTGTCACCTTCAAGAAGCTAGTGAAGGGCCACGCCTACTCTGTGACCGGGGCCAAGCAGGTACTTCTCCTCGTGGAGGTCTTCCCTTCAGGGCCGTTCCTGCTTCCTAGTCTCTCTGGCCCGTGGCCAGGGCTGTGGGAGAGGCCGACTCTTCCTTTGACCTCCTGCAGCACCTTTTCTATCTCCTGGGGACTCTCATCCAGAGATGTTTATCTTGTGCCACCCTGACTTACTCTAGTTTGTGCACATAGCTGCCTTCCTCAGCAGGTTATTCCCCATCAGGCTTCTCAGCTGTTCTTCCCATGGTGGGTGCTGGGTGCTGAGCTGGGCTCGGCGAGGGTGAGGTGGAGGGAAGGGGTGCTAAAAGTGTGTTCCAGAAGCAGGCACTGATGGGAGCTCTGGGGAACAGGTGAATTACCGGGGCCAGATGGTGAACCTGATCCGGATGCGGAACCCCTGGGGCGAGGTGGAGTGGACAGGAGCCTGGAGTGACGGGTGAGGGGCCGCGGACACTGGCCAGGGAGGCTGGGGGAGGCTGTTCAGTGCCACTGGCATTTCTGCTGGGGGCTCTGCCAACCCAGGGTGGGCTCGGGATTGGACAGAGGGGCCCATCTGCATGCGAATGGGTCTGAGGGCTGCCCTGACAGAGCTCAGGCTGTGTGGGCCTCTGTGCCCAGCCTGTGAGCATCCTCGGGGCATCTGACCCGGCCCCTGTAAGACAACCCCTGGGACTGGGATCTCTGGACTTGGCCTGGAGGAGGCCTCCTGACCCGGGCCAGGGGAGGACAGGCCTCGGGGACAGAGGCTGGGCAGGTCAGTGGCCGGCTGCCCCTGGCAGTGCCCTTTCCCCACAGCTCCCCGGAGTGGACCAGCGTAGACCCTTATGTTCGGGAGCAGCTCCGGGTCAAGATGGAGGACGGGGAGTTCTGGTGAGCAGCCCCCTCTTCAGTCTGGCCGTTCTTGGGGACAGGCACCCCAGCTCCCAATCCCCCCAAACCCAGCCGTGCCACGTCCCTCGGTGCCCTGGCTGGGGGCCCTGGCTCACCTCTCACCTCGACACCTCCCAGGATGTCCTTCCGAGACTTCTTGCGTGAGTTCACCCGCCTGGAGATCTGCAACCTGACGCCCGACACACTCAAGAGCCAGAGGTTCCGCAACTGGAACACCACCCTGTACGAGGGCACCTGGCGGCGGGGGAGCACCGCGGGGGGCTGCCGCAACTACCCAGGTGACCTGGCCTTGAGGGCACAGGGGGGCGGGGTCTGGGCCGTGCTGCCCCGGACATGTCTTCTCTCTGAGCCTCAGTTTCCTCGCTTGTAAGGTAGGGGTAGTTGTGCTGACCTCGCGAGTTTGCTTTGAGGATGAAATATTGAATGTCCTTGTAAATTCCAAAGAGCCACATTTGATTCCCTTGCTGGGGTCTGAGCCAGAGTGCTGACAAGGGGAGAAGGCTTCGTTGCTGTCCAGCCACCTTCCTGTCACTCCTCATTCTGAGACCTTCCTCCTGGCCCACTGTCTCCCTCCTTGATTCTCTGTCACCTTTCCCTGGGCGTCTAGATCCGTGGGGTATCCTTCCTCTCCCATCTCGCCTTGTCTTCTTGCCAGGCTAGAGTCCTCATCCTTACCAGGTTGGAGTCACCATTTTAATCTTCCCCCTGCAAACGCTCGAGCTTCCCGGCCCCTGGGTCCCTCTGCTCCTCTTCCCTGGTACAACCATAACCCTAGTTGAACCCTCTCCACCGGCTCCAGAACCGCTGACTGTGCCTGGAGAGAAGTTACACACCTGGGGCAGCATTTTCCCTGTAAGTTCACAGACACAAACCTCAGTCGTGCACTTTGCATGACCCCAGCAGCTCCTATGAGTACGTTCCCACTCTCTCCTCAGACCTGCCTCCACTGTCACTCTCATCTGATTTCATGGGACACCCGTCCCGTTCCCACCCCCAAATCCCCCAGCCTGTCTGGACCTGTGCCCGCCTTTGCTGCCTTGCCGCCTGGGACAGTGGGAGAACTGTCCCTGCTCGTGGGGACCCCCCACCTCTGCTCCAGACTCCCTTCTCCCTCACTCTGAAAGCCTCCCGCTCCTTCATCTGTCACCTCTCACTCCGTGTCGTGATGAGAGAACTGCCTGCCTCAGAACAGTCGCCGTCTCTCGACCCACTCCCCGGCCCATTTCTCTGCTCCCCGTCAAAGTGAAATTTCTCAGGAGTGCAGCCCTCGGCATTTCCTTGCTCGCTTCCAGTTTAGTGTTTAACCCCCTCCAGTCCAGCTTCCACCCCACCCCGGTGCTGCAGCGTGTCACTGGCCAGCTTCGGCTGTGCCGCGTCCACCACTGCAGCTCTGCTCTCATGACCTGCCCCCTTTGCAGTTCTCAGGCTGGCTCACAGCCCTCTGTTTTCAAGCACTCTTCTCCCTCACAGGGATCTAATTTCAGTTTTTCCCCAAACAGATGACCACTGTTCCCTGTACCAATTATTGAGAAGTCCATCCTTGCCCTGCAACACCAGCCCCGTCATACAGTTCCCACTGTATGTGCGGGTCTGTTTCTGAGTTGCTTTTCTGTCCCTTGGCCTATCCCACTGCCAAGAGTGCATTGGTTTAGTAGCTATAGATTTATAGGTCCTGAAATTGGACAGGATGAATTCCTTCTTCAGGAGTCTCTTAGCTCTTCGTGCTCTTTGCTTTTTTTGTTTTTTTCTATGTGAATTTTAGGATCAGTTTACCAAGTCCTACAAAAAGCCCTTTTGAGATTTTACTTTGGAATTGGATTGACTCTGCAGACCCATTTGGGGAGAATTGATATCTTTACAATTTTGAGTCTTCTTATCCAAGAATGTGGTATATCTCTTTATTTATTTAGGCCTTCTTTAATGTCTTTCATCATAAAGGGCTTATACATCTGTTGAGATTTATTCCTAGATACATTATCATCTTGCTGCTGTTGTAAATGGTATCTCTTTTAAAATTACCTCTCCCAAGTAGTTGCTGATACTGAAGCATGCAGCTGACCTTTTAAGTTTATTCTGTATCCAGCAAACTTGTTAAACTGTAATTAACTTTACTCATTTTTCTGTAGATTCTTTTTGCTTTTCTAACTGACAGTATAGCACCTGAGAATAGTGATGAATTTGTTTCTTTTCCAATTCTTATTATTTTTGTTGCATCTTCTTGTTTAGTGTGCTGGCCAGGCCTGCAGCATGCTGACTAGCACTGGCTATGTCCTGGTATTACCCCTCTCTCAAAGGAAAAGTTTTTACTAGTAAATGTTGACTGTAGATTTCATCACTAAAAACTTTTCTACTCTGGGTTTTTGTTTTTGTTTATAAATTTATTTATTTATTTTTGGCTGTTTTGGGTCTTCGTTGCTGTGCACAGGCTTTCTCTAGTTGCAGTGAGTGGGGTCTACTCTTCGTTGCGGTTCGCAGGCTTCTCATTGCGGTGGCTTCTCTTGTTGTGGAGCACTGGTTGTAGGTGCGCAGGCTTCAGTAGTTGTGGCGCACAGGCTTAGCTGCTCCACGGCATGTGGGATCTTCCCGGGCCAGGGCTCGAACCCGTGTCCCCTGAATTGGCAGGCAGATTCTTAACCACTGCACCACCAGGGAAGCCCCTTGTTTTCTTTTCTTTTTTTTTTTTTTTTTTGCGGTACGCGGGCCTCTCACCGTTGTGGCCTCTCCCGTTGCGGAGCACAGGCTCCAGACGCACAGGCTCAGTGGCCATGGCTCACAGGCCCAGCCGCTCTGTGGCATGTGGGATCTTCCCGGACCGGGGCACGAACCCGTGTCCCCTAGCATCGGCAGGCGGACTCTCAACCACTGCGCCACCAGGGAAGCCCTTGTTTTCATTTTTGTATGCACCTTTTATCAGATTAACGAAGCTTAATGTTATTAAATACTTTATTATTAGATTAGCTTTTTTCTTCTATCTGTTAAAAAGGTAAGTTACACTGATCACTTTTCTAATATCAAATTAACCTTACATTCCTGAGATAGAAACAACAGAGTCATGACATAACTTTTTTTATACAATAATTTTACATCCATGTTCATGATTGAGATTTGCCTGTCGTTTTCCTTTCTCATGCTTACCTTGTCTGGTTTTGGTATTGCTGCTGTATTGGGCTGGTAAAGTGAACTGGGAAATGTTTTCTCTTTCTGTTTTCTAGAAGAGTTTGCATAAGGTGGGTATGATTTTTTGCTTGAATGTTTGGTGGAACTGGTCTATAAAGCTGTCAGGCCCGCTCTTTTATTTGTGTGAACATTAACTTTTGTTATTGAGTATCTTTAATGGTGATTGAATTATTCAGGTCTTCTATTTCCTCTTGAGACTATTTTGATGAGTTTTATTTTCTAGAAGTTTATCCTTTGCATATTGTTTTCACAGTTATTAGCGTGAAGTCATGCTTAATATACCATACCTCTTCTGTAATGATATCATCTCTTTTATTGATAATGTTGCTTGTTGGCATTGTCTCTTTTGTTTTTATTAATCCTGCGAGGGGTTTGTCAATATTAGTCTTTAAATAGAAATGATTTTTTTACTTTATTGATCCTTTTTAGTATTTTTTCTATATTATTAATCTTTGCTTTCTTGCTTGTTATCTTATTCCTCTGCTTTCTTTGGATTTATTTTTAGACTTTATTTATTTATTTTTTTTTAATGCCATCCATTACCTGGCCCTTGATTACTTCTCCATCCTTAATGCTTGGCAGGTACCCTCCACAGCCCATAGCAAACCTATTTCTTTCTTTCTTTTTTTTTTTTTTTTAATAAAGGTGTCACATTTTATTTATTATCTTTGGCTGTGTTGGGTCTTCGTTTCTGTGTGAGGGCTTTCTCTAGTAGTGGCGAGTGGGGTCCACTCTTCATCGCAGTGTGCAGGCCTCTCAGTGTTGTGGCCTCTCCTGTTGCGGAGCACAGGCTCCAGATGCACAGGCTCAGTAGTTGTGGCTCACGGGTCCAGTTGCTCCGTGGCATGTGGGATCTTCCCAGACCAGGGCTCGAACCTACGTCCCCTGCATTAGCAGGCAGACTCTCAACCACTGCGCCACCAGGGAAGCCCCTAGACTTTATTTTATGACGTCTTTTTTTTCTTTACAGTTTTATTGTGATGTAATTGACATTCAGCCCTGTATAAGATGCACAGCATAATGAATTGTCTCACATACATCATAAAATGATGACCACAGTAAGTTTAGTGAACATCTATCATCTCATATAGATACAACATTAAAGAAATAGAAAAAGTGTATTTTTTCCTTGTGATGAGCACTCAGGCTCTTAGGATTTACTCTCTGCACAGCTTTCATATATAACGTATAGCAGTGTGAATTCTGTTTATCGTGTTGTACATTGCATCCCTAGCACTTGTTCACTTTAAAACTGGAAATGTATACCTGTTGACCCCCTTCATCCAGTTCCCTCTGCCCCCACCCCTTGCCTCTGATCACCACAAATGTGATCTCTTTTCCTATGAGTTTGTTTGTTTTTGAAGGATAATTGAACTACAATGCTATGTGAGTTCCTGGTCCACAACATAGTGATTCGATATTTCTGTACATTTCAAAACGATCACTACAATAAATCTAGTTGTCATCTGTCACCATACAAAGATATTACAAAACTACTGACTATATTCCCCACACTGTACATTTCATATCTGTGACTCATTTGTTTTGTAATTGAAAGTTTGTACCTCTTAATCTCTCTTACCTATTTGTCTTCTCTCTCTCCCCCTCCTCTCTGGCAACCATCTGTTTGTATCTCTGACTCTGTTACTGTTTAGCTGTGTTTTTTCATTTGTTTGGTTTTTTTTAGATTCCACATATAAACAAAATCATCCAGTGTTTGTCTTTTTGAATTAATGTTTTCATTTTCTTTGGAAAAATACTCAGGAGTGGAATGGCTGGATGTCATGGTAGTTCTTTTTTTTTTTTCGGTACGCGGGCCTCTCACTGTTTTGGCCTCTCCCGTTGCGGAGCACAGGCTCTGGACGCGCAGGCTCAGCGGCCATGGCTCAGGGACCTAGCTGCTCCGCGGCATGTGGGATCTTCCCAGACTGGGGCATGAACCCGTGTCCCTTGCATCGGCAGGCGGACTCTCAACCACTGCGCCACCAGGGAAGCCCTCTTGTGATGTTTTTATCTGGCTTTGGTATCAAGGTAATGCTGGCCCCGTAGAATGAGTTAGTTTATCAAAAGAAATAGTAATGTAAATGAGAAATCACATAGAATAGTAATCAAAGCACTGTGTACCTATATTAAAAAAGAAAGAACTGAAAACAATTGCCTAATTTTCCACCTTAAGAAACTAGTAAATGGGCAAACTAAACCCAAAGCAAGCAGAAGAAAGCCAAATAAATGAAACAGAGAAACAATAGAGAAAAATCAATGAAACCAACATTTGGTTCTTTGAAAAGCTCAGCAAAAAGTGCAAACCTTTAGCCAAACTGAACAAGAAAAAAGATAGAAGACTCAAATTACTAAAATCAGGAATTAAAGAGAGAACATCACTATCAACCCAACAGAAATAAACGATTTATAAGAAAATACTGTGAACCATTGTATGACAACAAATTAGATAACCTAGATGAAACTGACAAATTCCTAGAAAGAAACAAACTACGAAAATTGACTCAAGAAAAATAAAAAATCTGGATAGACCTGTAACACTTAAGAGATTGAATCAATAATCAAACCTCCCAGTTATTATTTTATTGTTGATTTTTAACTTAATTTCCTTGCAGTCAGAAAATATGATCTATATGAGATCATAGGTTTGAAATAAACAGAAGTTGGTGCTGTGGCCCAGCATGTGGTGAGTTTTTATTTTACAGATAAGGAAAGTGAGACACAGTGATTAAGTAATTTGCCAAAGTCACTAATAAGTGGCAAAGCTGGGATTTGAACCCTGTCAGTGTGAACCTGGAGTCTGTTCTCTTGACCAGTATACTGTTCTCTGAATATTAGGGGGAATCTTCTATAATTGTTCATTATATCAAACTTATTGACTACTTTGTCTGCTTAATCTATCCATTCTTGGAAGAGGGATAATAAAATCTCACACCATCTTACTAGCTTTGCCAATTTCTCCCTTTATTTCTGTCAGTTCTTTTTCTTTGCATATGTTGAGCCAGGTACATCAAGTTTAAAATTGTTATAAGTTCCTAGTGAATTAAACTTTTTTTTTTTTACTATCTAGTGACCACCTTCATCTTTAATAATTCTTTTTACTTTCAAGTCTGTTTCAGTCTGTGTTACTACGCTGTTGCAGTTTTCTGTTAGTTACTGCTAGTACTTTTGTGGTATGTCTTGTTATACCGTTTCTATAGCTCAGTGTTTTAGTTATCTCTCATAAGTAGCATATAACTGATTTTTTTAATAGTTGAATTTGGAAAACATTGTCCTTTGATTGGAAAGTTTAATCCATTTACATTCATAGTGATTACTGATATATTTGTATTTATTTCAGCAGACTTACTATGCATTTTCGATTTGTCCCTCCTGCTATGCCTTCTTTTGGATTGAATTTTTTCTTGTCCCTCTGCTAGTTTTTCCCTCTGAGTTTGGAAGACAGAAGGGCTTGCTTAATAAGTTCCAAAGTTAGTCGATCAGTATCTTTACCCTCCACCTGAATAATGTAAAGACTTGAGAGTATTTAAGTTGGATCACACCCTCCCTTTGTTCAATCTGCTATCTTTAGCTAGTATTTTAATTCTTAACAGTTTTCTGCCTGTCCTAAATTAAGCACCATCATCATCCCCATTATTTGGTATAGCCCGTATTTGATTGATTACCCACATAATATCAGTATTTTTGCTCACTATTCTCATGAATGGTGAGACCTTTCATCGGAGATCATTTTCTGTCTGTCTGCAATATATCCTTTTGAATTTCTTTTACTGAGGGTCTTTTGGTGATAAACTTTCTCAGTACTTGTATAAAATGCCTTTATAGTGTGCTCATTCTTGACAATTCTCTGGATATAGAACTCTGAATTGACATTACTTTCACTTCCCTGAATATGCTATTACTCTTCACTCTGCTTCCACTGTCACTATGTGAGTCGGGAGTCTGATTGTCTACCATGCCTTCTGAAATGGTTTGTCTTTTCTCACTTTTAAGATTCTTTTTCTTTGATATTCTACAATTTGACCATGATGTGTTGAGGTGGGGATTTCTTTTTATTATGCTTTGGATTGGTCGAGCTCCCTGAGTATGAAGATTGATGTCTTTCAACAATTCTAGAAAATTGTTAGCTATGATCTTTTAGAATATCACCTTCCTACTCTCTTTATTTTCTCCTTTTGGAATGCCAATCAAATGTAAGCTGGACCTCCTCAGTCAACCCTCCAGATCTCTTAACATCTCTTAAATGTTCCATCTCTGAATCTCCTTGGATTGCATTCTGGGTAGTTTCCTTAGATCCATTCTCAATGCACTAATTTTCTTTTTTGCTGTTGGTTAATCGTTCCAACAAATACTTAATTTCACTTGAAACATTTATTTCTGGAAGTGTTAATGGCTCTTTTTCTAATCTGTTCATTCTTGCTCATATATTTAAGCATCTCATTTATTTCTTTAAGTATAGTAAACCTAGTCTTTCATATTCTGTGTCTGATAATTTCAGTATCTGAAGTCTTGGTGAGTTGTTGTTCATCGCTGCTCATCCTCAGCCATCATGAGGTTCATCCATTGTGGCTGCTGGTTCTCAGCCTTCTGAGGTTTTTGGCTTTTTTGACCTAGAAGTTTATCTTCAGGAGTTGTTTGAGTTATTGAATGAAGTTAAGTTCCTCTAGTGTTTCTGCCAGTCACCTGGGATACTCCCAACCCAGGACTCTTAAAAATAAATTTTCTCCTTAAGGTTTTTTTTTTTGACCTCATGGGCAGCATGAATTAAATCTGCAAGCTCATGAGAAGGCTGGCTTGTGGTTATAAATCCTCAGAGAATGTTTCACTTCCTCCCAGTGGTTTTATTTTTCTTTCACACTTACGCTGCTGGCATTCCTCACGGAGCTTCCAGTTTTATGGCTGTGATCTCCTACTGGACCTCATCTCCTGCCCCTGAGCCCAGGCAGGACTCAAGACCTCTAGGAGTCTGCAGAAATCCTTTGGCATTATTTACCTTTCATGGCTCCCAGTTTCCATGTTTTAAAACAGCCTTATTGAAATATAATTCACATACCACATAATTCACCCTTACAGTGTAAAATCCAGTGTGGCCTTTACTATATTCACAGAGCTGTGCACCCATTATCACATCAATTTTAGAACCTTTTCATTACCCCCAAAAGAAAACCTGTACCCCCTGGCTGTTACTCCCAAGCCCCTCCTCCCTCATTTCCAGGCTACCACTAATCTACTTTCTGTCTCTCTGAATTTGCTTGTTCCCAACAATAATTTAATATAAATGGAATCATACAGCACGTTGTCCTTTGTGACTGGCTTCTTTCACTTAGCATAATGTCTTCAAGGTTCATCCATGTTATGTAGCATGTGTCAGTACTCCATTCCTTTTAATTGCTGAATAATATTCCATTGTTTGGTTATATCACATTTTGTTTAAATTGGGTTGTTTCTACCATTTGGCAATTATAAATAATGCTACTTGGAACAGTCACATGTTTTTTGTGTGGGTGTATGTTGTCATTAATCTTGGATATACAGACACACACCCCCCCCAGAGGAGTGGAATCGCAGGGTCATATGGTAATTCTGTGTTTTACCATTTGATGAACTGCCAGACTATTATGCAAAGTAGTTGCATCATTTTACATTCCCACCAGCTATGCCTGAGGTTCTGATTTCTCCACATCCTCGTTTATTTTTTTTAATTTTTTATAAATTTATTTATTTTTGGCTGTGTTGGGTCTTCATTGCTGTGCACAGGCTTTCTCTAGCTGTGGAGAGTGGGGGCTACTCTTTGTTGCAGTGCACGGGCTTCTCATTGCAGTGGCTTCTCTTGTTGTGGAGCACAGGCTCTAGGCGTGTGGGCTTCAGTAGTTGTGGCACACAGGCTCAGTAGTTGTGGCTCATGGGCTCTAGAGCACAGGCTCAGTAGTTGTGGTGCACGGGCTTAGTTGCTCCGTGGCATGTGGGATCTTCCCAGACCAGGGCTCAAACCCATGTCCCCTGCATAGGCAGGCGGATTCTTAACCACTGCACCACCAGGGAAGTCCCCACATCCTTGCTTATTATCTATCTTTTTGATTAATGTTAATTTTGTATGTGGGGAGGGGGAAATGCTGGACTTATTGGTGCCTTTAAGAAGAAGTTTTGGGGGCTTCCCTGGTGGCTCAGTGGTTGAGAGTCTGCCTCCCGATGCAGGGGACACAGGTTCGTGCCCTGGTCTGGCAAGATCCCACATGCCGCGGAGCGGCTGGGCCTGTGAGCCATGGCCGCTGAGCCTGCGCGTCCAGAGCCTGTGCTCCGCAAGGGGAGAGGCCGTAACAGTGAGAGGCCCGCGTACCGCAAGAAAAAAAAAGAAGTTTTGCAGCACTTGGTTGTTTTAGTCAGGAGGGTTGTTCAGGCAGCTGAATCACTAAATTGCCAGAAATGCAAGTCCCCCTCAGCCCTTGCAGGTCAGTGGCCTCCTCTCAGAGCCTGCTTTCTTTCGCCCTCTTCTAAGTCACTGTCCACACAGCAGCCACCTTCTTTTTTTTTTTTTTAATATTTATTTATTTGGTTGTGCCACGTCTTAGTTGCAGCAGGCAGGCTCCTTAGCTGTGGCTCCAGGGCTCCTTAGTTGCAGTTTGACGGCTCCTTAGTTGCAGCAGGCGGGTTCCTTAGTTACAGCAGGAGGGCTCCTTAGTTGTGGCACATGAACTGTTAGTTGCGGCATGCGTGTGGGATCTCGTTCCCTGACCAGGACTCGCACCCGGCCCCCCTGTACTGGGAGCACAGAGACTTAATCCACTGCGCCACCAGGGAAGTTCCTGCAGCCACCTTCTAAAATCCTGATCCAATCATGCCCCTCCCAGTGCAAACCTGTCAGGGAGTCCTTTTGCTCTTTGATTCAATCCACACTTCTTATCACCGACCCTGCTTCCCCCAACGTCTGCCAACCTCCCTGGATCCCCTGTGCTCACTGGAGCCCCAGGTGTGGGTCTTTTCTTCTCCCTCTGCCTAGGCTTCCCAGGGCTTCCCCTTCAGGTCTCAGCTCAAATGTCACCTCGAAGATTCCTTCCCTGCCCGGCTTCAGCTTGCTTTCTTTGTAATTGTTCCATTAACTAACCTGACTTGTTCATGCTTTGCCTCTGGTTCATTCTGGAATGGGAGCTCATGAGGGCAGGGACCCTGTGTGTCCCTGTGGCACATCTGTCACTTGGCACACAGTGGCCACAGTAATATTTGTTGAATGAATGAAAACATGGGGGAGGGAAGGCTTGAGGGGACTGCTCTGCTTCTCCTCTGATCCCGCCTCCCTACCTCCTGCAGCCACCTTCTGGGTGAACCCCCAGTTCAAGATCCGGCTGGAGGAGACGGATGACCCGGACGACGACGACTACAGAGGTCGGGAGTCAGGCTGCAGCTTCCTGCTCGCCCTCATGCAGAAGCACCGCCGTCGGGAGCGCCGATTTGGCCGCGACATGGAGACCATAGGCTTTGCTGTCTACGAGGTGAGAGAGCGGGCGGATTGCCCAGCACCCGGCAGAGAAAGCGGCCTCCCGGCGAGCTCCGCCGGGGGCGCCAGGGGCGCCAGAGGACAAGGCGGCGCCCACCCATCCTGAGCCACCGGGGCCAGTCACACCCCTGAGGCACGCAGCCCTAGACTGAGCCTTCGGGAAGCACCTGCTGAGGCCCTCCGCTAGGACTGGGGCAGCCAGGGGCCTAAAATTCAGCCCGTGGGGCAGATGGAGGATGAGGAAGATGTTTAGCTAGGAGAGGGGAGGATTCTGGGATTCTCCCCTGTCCTTAGAGGCTGCATGGCTGCTTTTGGGCAGAGGGATCTGCCTTAGCTGACACCTGGGAGGAAGACTTTGACTCAGTTTCAGAAAGAAGTAGGCAAGTGGTCTTCCCTGAAGGAGTAGTGAGTTCCCTGTCTTGGAAGTATGTATGCCGAGGCTGGCCATGGAGGGCCCTGCTTCACGCACTGTATTCAAGACAGAAACTTCTGGATCTCCCTGGTGGGGGTAAAGGACAGTTGCAGCCTCAGCCCAGGCCCACAGCCCCTTGCAGCAGATTGGGGTGGACCTCCAATGTCCCTGGGCTGGAGGACTCTGCAGTTGGCCGCCCTGGGGGGCAGTCCTGGAGGCTCTGGTTCAGAGCTGAGGTGCAGGGCATTCCAGAGACAAAGAGGGCCCCGCCTGGGACTCCCTCCTGGGGTCGCTGGGGTCCCTCTCTGGCATGAATACAGGTCTGGGTCAACACTGGCCCCTGTCCAGGACCCTGTCTCCTGGTCTCCTCATCCCATCATTTTCATCTTAAGAACTCAGGGCCACTGCCCAGCACACACCACAGCGTCTGCCCCTGGGCCAAGCAAGCATCTCTAACTTCCCTCGTCTCTCTGGCAGGTCCCTCCGGAGGTAGGTGTGGCATCGCCTGGATTTACACACCCTTGAACACACATGGCCCGATGGTGCCCAGAGGGAGCAGGACGGCGGCAAGCCCACACGTAGAGAGCTAAGAAGTCTCCTCATTTTGGGGCTAACACAGTGCCCCCACCCCCCTGCCCGCTGTTCAGTGGGCAGAGCAAGCACTGTCCTCCTGGGGGTCAGAGCAGGTAATAAGTAAGGGAGCTGGCTTTGAACCCTGGCCCTCAGAGCCCCACCTGACACACACCCGTGAGGCTCTTCCTGTCTTACTGTTTACGCTGAGGCCATCTGGGGTGCTGGTTCGGAGCAGGTTGGTAGTGGGCTGAGTGTTCTGTACCCTTGAGCAAGTCACTTAGGCTCTAAGCCTTGGCGTCAGTGTCTGTAAAATGAGTTGTCACGAGCGTTAAGTGAGGTGACATGTGTAAAAGGCCCTGCAGTGTCTGACACAGGGGAAGCTCCGGGTAAGGCTAATGAAAAAGTTATTTCATGGTGTCACAGTATCTACATTCACCTCATGGTGTCTCCTCCCCCTCTACCCGGTGCAGTAGGCAGGGCTGTTACCCCCATTTTACGGATGAGGCAACAAGTACTATGACTTGTCAGGGTCGGGTAGCCTCTGGGTGACTGAGCCGTGACACAGCTCTCCAGCTGCTTGGCCAGAACCTGGAGCCTGGGGTCTGGATCTGGGTCTGGGTCTGGATCTGGGTCTGGGGGCAGCTCCTAAGGGTGGGCTGAGTGGGCAGCTGCGGCCCCCGCTCCCTCCTTCCCTCTCGCCAGCTGATGGGCCAGCCGGCCGTGCACCTGAAGCGGGACTTCTTCCTGGCCAACGCGTCTCGGGCCCGCTCCGAGCAGTTCATCAACCTGCGGGAGGTCAGCACCCGCTTCCGCCTGCCACCCGGGGAGTATGTGGTGGTGCCGTCCACCTTCGAGCCCAACAAGGAGGGCGACTTTGTGCTGCGTTTCTTCTCAGAGAAGAGCGCTGGGACCCAGTGAGTAGAAGCCCCCCTCCCCGCTCTCTGCGCCCCCCCCACGCCCCTCCTGCCCCCCCCCCCACTGCTGACTGGCCCCCTGTCTCCCCACCCTCTGCAGAGAGCTGGACGACCAGATCCAGGCCAATCTCCCTGACGAGGTACGTGCCCTGCCCCCACCAGCCACCCTCCTCCTCTCCCTCACCCTGGGTGTCCTGTGCCCTGGGCTCCGGCTGGCAGCTCAGAGCCCCTCCTGGCAGGAGCCGTAAGAGTAATACTAAACCCTCATTTGCCCCGCACTTTACAGTTTGCAAAGGACTTTGTGGTAATAATGGCACAGGGTCCCTGGGTTCTTGCTCTCTGCTGGGTCTGTGCTGAGCTCTTTACCTGGGTCACCCCGTTTCCTCCGTAACAGCTGTGTCAGGGTGCTGTCATTACCCTCTCAGTGGGAAACTCAAGTTCAGAGAGGTTAAGGAACTTGCCCAAGGTCGTGCAGCAGGGAATCAAAGCCTCACTGTTCATCATTGAGCTGAACTTCACCCTCCACATTTAGGCCACAGAGGCATGGACAGGGATAGAGTAGGGGCCAGGTTCCCATTTTACAGATGAGAAGAGCGAGGCTCAGAGGTGAAGTGACACATAGCTGATGAGTGGTCCCAGCCCTGCCTCCAGCAGCTGCCCATGCAGGGGCCAGGCTGGGGTACCCCTGACCTGCTGTCCCCCGCTTCTCCATCCAGCAAGTGCTCTCAGAAGAGGAGATTGATGAGAACTTCAAATCCCTCTTCAGACAACTGGCAGGGGAGGTAGGCTGGGCGTGGTGGATGGGTGCTCGAGGGCACCGAGGGGCAGCCTTTCCCCAGAGTGGGTGCCATCCTCCCTCTTCCCCCAGGACATGGAGATCAGCGTCAAGGAGCTGCAGACCATCCTCAACAGGATCATCAGCAAACGTGAGCATCCCTGAGTGGCCGCCCTCCACCCCATGTCCTGCTTCCCAACCCCCCTACCCCCCCGCCTCCGTTCCTCCAAACTCCAGAATCTAGCCTTCGGCTCCCACCCTGGGCTGAACCCAACCCCTTGGTCTTCGTGGGTGGGGCACCCTCCACCACCTTTCTGAGGCCTGCTCACCCCCTTTTTCCTCCCAAACTCCTCATGCCGTCTTGCTGTTCTCCGTGCCTCAGCGCTGTGCCTGGTGTAATTAGAAGCTTAGCCGGCTGACAGCACCTTAGGGCCAGTGTGTGGGCGCCCCTTCCTCCCAGAAGGCAGGTGGCCGGCTTCACTCCCCAATGTGCAAAACTGAAGGCAACTGCCCTGCAACCTTCCCTTTGCCCCCGCCTCTGACCTCTCACCTCCGACCTCTGTCCATGCTGTTCCCTCAGCCCAGAACCCCTCTCTTGCTCTTCTCAGCCTTCGAGGCCTGCAGCAAACCCCACCCCTGCCGTGACCACCTATGCTGCACGTTTCTACTGTGTTTCTTTCACTTCTATTTAGCACTGTTCCTTTTCACTCGGGTCTAATGGTGGTGTTGCCGTGCCTGTTGGGACACCGGCTTGACTGCTAAAATGCCTTAAACTCTTGTTTCTGATGATGGAAACAATCCTACACACCTACTGGCCTAGATTTTACACACCAGGGGACGGGAATGGTGCCTCCCGGACCCTTGTCCCACCAGTGTGCCCAGCACGGGGCAGGCCCAGGGAGCCGGCTGGGTTGAGGTGTCGGGGCTGGTTTTTCTTGCAGACAAAGACCTGCGGACCAAGGGCTTCAGCCTGGAGTCCTGCCGCAGCATGGTGAATCTCATGGACGTATCCTCCCTTTGCTTTTGCCCCCTGAGCCGGGCTTTGGGTTGGGATGGAGGCATGGGGAGAGCCCTGGGTGACCCATCCCAGGAGCAGCACAGAGAAAGGGACAAGTGTGGACAGACCAGTTCCTTCCTGGCATCTTCCCATTGATCGGGGTGGGGCGGGGCCCGAGGCACAGGCCTGTGTCCACTGAGAGGCGGGCAGGGCCTCGTCTGCAGGTGACCCTGAGGCTGGTGCTCTGTTTGAGCCCCTCCCAGCCACCCTGATTCAGGCCTGGCCCCAGGCAGCCATCTGCGGGCTCCTGCCGCTTCTCCCCTCCCCCTCCTCGTCTTGCTGTCCCCAGTGCTCACTCACCCAGTACCTGGTTTAAGCTGTGGAGTTTTCTTCTTAACGGCCGCCCAGCGTGATGGCAACGGGAAGCTGGGCCTGGTGGAGTTCAACATCCTGTGGAACCGCATCCGGAATTACCTGGTAGGTGGTCCCTGCTGGCAGCACCCTCCCCTCCTCTGCAGCCTCAGTCACAGCAGGCGGCCGGGCTCCGGCTCCCAGACCAGCTGTGTGGACTAGGCCCTTGCCCTGGGTCTGCCTCTCCGAGCCCACATATCCCAGTGGCTGACCCCCTTCGGGCCTCTCCCCTCCACCCTCGTCAGCCCTCCACCCTGGGCAGACGGGAAGGGCTGGATGCTCGCCAAGCCCTCACCCTCTGCCCCCCACCCCCACCCCCCCAGTCCATTTTCCGGAAGTTTGACCTGGACAAGTCGGGCAGCATGAGTGCCTATGAGATGCGGATGGCCATCGAGTCTGCAGGTGAGGCCTGAGGGCTGGTGGCACTCGTGGAGCCCCAGGGAGATGGCCCTGGCTCGCTTCTCTGACAGCTACCCAGGGCGGTGGCCCGCCCACTAGCCCTTGTCCCTGGGTGGGGGGTGATGGCAATGGTGGTGAAGTAGTAACAGCCATCTACTGCCTTTTTCTCCTGGTGACTGAGCCAAGCGCTTTATCAGCATTTCCTTTTGTTCTGACTGCAGCCTGATGAGGATAGGGTCTTTAATTATTATCCCATTGAGCAGAGAAAAGTGCAGCTCAGAAAGGGGTAGTGACTGGCCTGAGGCCACACAACCAGGGAGGAGTGGAGCTGGCCTCCAGAGCTTCCAGAGGGAGCAGTGCAGGGCTCATCCTCAGTCCCACGTCAGGATGAGGCCAGGGCATTCAGAACAAATGAAACTGGACCCTGGGCCCTGATGGCCAGCACCTGCTTCCCTGGCACAGTCTGGGTCCTCAAGCTCCCTCTGGACCAGCACTTGCCCAGCTCCCGGCCCTGCCCAGGAGGTCTTCATGCCCCCCAGCCCTGGGGCTCACCCTGCCCAGCCTCAGTCCCCCTCTCCGCCCCCTCTGGCCCGGCTGCACCTCCCTGGCCCTCACCTGCTCTCCTGCGCCAGGCTTCAAGCTCAACAAGAAGCTCTACGAGCTCATCATCACCCGCTACTCGGAGCCCGACCTGGCTGTGGACTTTGATAACTTCGTGTGCTGCTTAGTGCGGCTGGAGACCATGTTCCGTGAGTGTCCCCGTCGGCTCCCCCCTCCAGCTCGGTCCCCAGCTCGTCCCCAACGAGGGTCTCGGGGAGGTGGGGTCCAGGCAGGCTGAGTGCCAGGCGACAGGGAGTTGGGTGGGAACTCTGGAGGGGGCTCTCGAGCAGCAGGAAGGGCTGCTCCCCTGCTGTGAGGGTGAGAGAGCTTGCGGCTTTGGGGAGTTGGGGGTGAGGCAGGAGGTGGGGCCCGGTCCTGGCCCTGCCTGAAGGTCCCACTGAGTTCTCAGCCCCATGTCATCATTTCTTGAACACACAGGGTTTTTCAAGACTCTGGACACGGATCTGGATGGAGTCGTGACCTTTGACTTGTTTAAGGTAGGGCTGTCCTCCGGTCAGGTTGGGGAAGGTGCTCAGGGGCAGTGTTTTCTTACCCTCCTGGGCTGGAGGCTGCGGCCTCAGCGCCAGCCCTAAGGCTGGCCACCTGGGTCCTGCAAGGACACGCTTGGGTGTCTGGGTCCTGGGAAGGATGGGCCAGACCCCTGGAGGCCTGTACAGGAGCCAGCAGCCTGGGCTCCCAGGGGTCAAGGAGGTAAGAGGGTGCCCCGCCCCCCTCCCCCAGGAGGGTCCCTCTCCCACCTACCCTCAAGGGGGTGAGGAGATGGCGACTCCCGAGCCATGGAGCTGGGAGGCCGGACTTGGGGTTTCTACCCTGGCTGACCCCTCTCTCCGCCCTCTGCCCGGCAGTGGTTACAGCTGACCATGTTCGCATGAGGGGCTCTTGCATGAGCCCCTTGCTGTGCTTCTCTGCCCTCCTCGTCTGCCGGGCCGTGCCTTCCCGCCACGCCACACCAGGCCACACCAGCTGCAAGTGCCTTCCTTGGAGCAGGAGGCGGCCTCGTCCTCCTCGTCCTCACCTCCCGGCCGCCCCGGTTCATTTGTTCTGGGCAGAGCTGTGTGGCCCTCCCTGCCTCCACTGGTCACGGGCTCAGATGGAGTCCCCCAGCCCCTCTGGTTGCCAAACCGGGAAGGCAGCTTTTGCTAGTTCCTGCCTCAGGATGAGGCCCCAGGGGGAGCTGACAGCCCCAGGCCTCTGGACATCCTGATGTGTCCCCTCCCCTCCCTCCACAGGCCACCCATTCCACCCCCAAGCCCACCACACCCCACCTGCAGCCTTTAAACTATAACCACTAGCTCTGCACACCTGCCACGTAGCCGTGCGGAGCACCCTCCCAGCTGGGGCGTCCTCCGCAGGGCTGGGAATGAATGCCTGTTCCTTCCTGTGCCGGAGCCAGTGCCCCCCTCTGCCCCACATTCCCCCCAGCCCTGTCCCCACTTGCCGACCAGGAGCGGCCTGGCCTGCGGGGTGGTCAGGCCTTCCCTCCCTCCCTCCCTCCTTTTTTATATTGGTGATTTTAAAGGGGCCTCTGTGGGGACTGATGTACCACTTATGGGGGTGTCAGAGGCACCTGGGCATGGGGTGGGGCAGTCTCATGTTTCCATGCAGAGAAACCCCAAATAATAAAGGAAACGGCCCCACCTTTGACTCTGGAGTGTGTTTCTGCCTAAACCTGCTGCCCAGGAGGGCACAGCAAGCCTTGTCCTGCAGGGACTGCTCAGGGCCTCACCCCCGCCCCTGCCCTGCCCTCCATCCCCTTCCCCATCTCTCTGGAGGCTCGCACCTCTGCTAGAGTCCTGGGCATCTGGGAGGGGAGGATGGGGCCCCCGCTGCAGGGACAGGGCCATACTGCTGAGGTCCCACATGGCCCTGCTGGTCTTCCATGCCCCCCTCCTCTAAGCCCTGACCCATTCTTTCCCTGCACACTCTGCCCATGTGGCTCTGGCTCAAACCCAAACCCCTACTTAGCGCAAACCTGACTCCCAGGAAGCTCCCCAGAACACAGAGCCTCCTTTAAGTCTTCTCGGGTGGGGGAGGGGAGTTGCCCTTGTGACCCAGACACCCGCAGCTTATATAAACTGCTCCAGCCCCTCTGGGATCCCAGCTGCTCTTACCAGAGATAAGACAAAGAGTAGGTTGAGGTGGGGGTAGAGGAGGGGCTGGGACAGCGTAGGGAGGGGTGAGCCGCAAACCGGGGCAGCGTCTGCAGAGCAAAGACTGAAGGAGCCCAGCTTGGGGGTGGGGGCTGCCCTCGGCCACTAGGAGCCCCAGGTGGAGCCCCGAGTGGCAGACTGTCGGGCACAGGGCCTGGAATCTGCATTTTGCCTTTGGGTGTCCCTGGGCAAGTCCTGCTAGGCCTCAGCATCCTCATCAGTAAGAGGAATGGTCCATCACTTCCTGGGATCCTGGGCTGGTTTGTGAGAGGGGCCAGGTGGAGGGGTGGGGAGCCTGGTGCACCAGGCCTCACCCGCTTAGTTCTCTGTATTGGGTTTCCTTTGATGAGAGGTTGGAACACTGTGGATCTGGATGAGTGGAGACCCTGCCCCCTCCCACACCCCCAGCCTGAGAGTACCTGGGATCAGGGCAGGGAGAGCAGGGCTTCCTCTTGGTTGCCCTATTTGGGCATTTTTCAAGGACTTTTTTCCAAGTGTCTCCTATGCAGCCTCTGACTTCCAGGGAAGTGGGGGAGGGGCAAGCAGCTGTAATCACTGGCACTCCCTCATGTGACCTCCAAGCATTTAAGGCTCCGGGGTCAGTGCTTTTTTTTTTTTTTTTGGCCGCATCACTCGGCTTGTGGGCTCCTAGTTCCCCGACCAAGGATCGAACCCGCGTCCCCCGCATTGGAGGCGCAGAGTCTCAACCTCTAGACTGCCAGGGAAGTCCCCTGGAATTGGGCTCTTGAAGATGCCTCAGAGTGGCCTCCAGAGAAAAGGGGAGGGTGATGATGGTGCCACATTTACTGCTGGGGTCCCCCTTGCGAGGGCCATGGGCAGGGGGCTGAGCCTGCAGATCTGGGCAGTGGGATGTGAGGCGGCCCTCTAGGACCCCTCGCTTTTCTAACCTGCAGGTGAGAGGCTGGGAGAACTGAGGAGAAAGGGCCTCGCAGGAGGGGGAGCCCTGCAGACCTGGGGACACCCGAGGCCTCCTGTGAGGTATAACCTGACCCCTCTGAGTTTCGGGACATGGGGCATCTGAGGTCCTAACCCTGGCCTGTTCCTCCACCTCTCAGGGCCCGTCCCAGCCCCTTTACATAAGGTTCCAAGGCTGGGCCTCAGGTCAGGCCCGTGGCCATGGCCTTCACAGACCCGCTGGACGCCCTGGGTGGCGTGGGTGGCTTCCAGCTGGTCTACACAGCCCTGCTGCTGCTGCCCTGCAGCCTGCTGGCCTGCCACAACTGCACTTCACAGCCTCCGTGCCCCGCCACAACTGCCAAAGGCCCGCCAACCACACTGCGGCCACTGTCAATGGCTTGGTGGCCTGGCTGAGGGCCACCGTACCCCTGGACCTGCTTGGGGCCCCCGAGCCATGCCGGCACTTCACACTTCCTCAGTGGGCCCTCCTGGACCCCAACACCTCCGTCCACGGAGCGGCCACCAAGGGCCGCAAGGACGACTCGGTCTACGACCGCAGTGTTTTCCTGTCCACCATGGTGATAGAGGTCGGGGGAGGGGGGCGGGAGGGGGGGCCGTGGGGCTGCTGCCCAAGGCCGAGGCTAGAGCGTCCCTCCCTTCCCCGCACTGGGATCTGGTGTGTGAGGCCCGTGCCCTCCGAGACCTGGCTCAGTCCGTCTACATGGCTGGGGTGATGGTAGAATTACTTAAGAACTTGTTAAGATCCTACTTGTTAGGCAATTAAGTGCTTACATTTATAAAATATTTAAACTGTAAATTTAATTAACTAAATTAACAATTATATAAGTTATATAAGGCTTGTAAATTGAACCTAACAGCTAAAGGACATATCAAAATGAAAAACTTTTGTGCATCAAAGGACACTATCAACAGAGTAAAAAGACAACCTACAGGATGGGAGAAAGTATTTGCAAATCACATATCTGATAAGGGATTAAAGAGAACTCCTAAAACTCAACAACAACAAGAAACAAACAAACCAATTCAAAAACAGGCAAGGTGGACTTCCCTGGTGGCACAGTGGTTAAGAATCCACCTGCCAAAGCAGGGGACACAGATTTGAGCCCTGGTTCAGGAGGATCCCGCATGCCGCGGAGCAACTAAGCCCATGTGCCACAACTACTGAGCCTGCGCTCTAGAGCCCAAGCGCGACAAGTACTGAAGCCCGCGCACCTAGAGCCTGTGCTCTGCAACAACAGAAGCCACCGCAATGAGAAGCCCGCGCACCGCAACAAAGAGTAGCCCCCGCTCAGCGCAACTAGAGAAAGCCCACGCACAGCAACAAAGACCCAATGCAGCCAAAAATATAAATAAATAAATTTTTTAAAAAAACAGGCAAAGTACTTGAATAGACATTTCTCCAAGGATATACAAATAGCTGATAAGCACATGGAAAGATGCTCAGCATCACTAAGTGCTATGGACCGAATGTTTGTGTCCTCCCCAAAGTTCATATGTTGAAACCCTACCCCTCAATGTGATGTTATTTGAAGGTAGGGCCTCTGGGAGGTAATTAGATTAGTTCATGAAGGCAGGGCCCTTATGAAGGGATTAAAGCCCTAATAGAAAGAGGAAGGACCACAAGATTCATCTCTCTCTACCATGTGAGGATACAGTAAGAAGGCCATCACCTGCAAACCAGGAAGAAGATTCTCACCAGACACCAGTTCGGCACCGTGATCTTGAACCTCCCAGCCTTCAGAACTGTAAGAAATAAATGTTTGTTTTTTAAGCCACCCAATTTATGGTCTTCTGTTATAGTAGACCAAACTGACTAAGGCACGAATCGTTAGGGAAATACAAGTCAAAACCACAATGAGATACCACTTCACACAAATAACAAGTGTTGTCAAGGATGTGAAGAAGTTTGAACCCTGTGCACTGCTGGTGGGAATGTAAAATGGTGCAGTCACTATGGAAAACAGTATGGTAGTTCCTCAAAAAATTAAAAATAGAACCACCATATCAGCCAGCCATTTCACTTCTAGGTATACACCCGAAAGAATTAAAAGCAGGGATAAGAAGAGGTATGTGTACGCCAAGTGTCATAGCAGCATTATTCACAATAGCTAAAGCATGGAAGCAACCCAAGTGTCCATCGGTGGGTGAAGAGATAAACAAAATGTGGTACATACATACAATGGAATACTATTTCGTCTTAAAAAGGAAAGAAATTCTGACACATGCTACAACATGAATGAATCTTTAGGACATTATGCTAAATGAAATAAGCCAGTTGCAAAAGGACAAATATTGTATCATTCTACCTATAGGAAGTACATAGACTAGTCAGACTCACAGAGACAGAAAGTAGAATGGTGGTTGCCAGGGGCTGGAGGGGAGGGAGGAATGGGCAGTTATTGCTTAATGGGTACAGGGTTTCAGTTTTGCAAGATGAAAACAGTTCTATGGATGGATGGTTATGATGGTGGTACAACAATATGAATGTACTTATGCCACTGAATTGTACACTTAAAAATGTTTAAAATGGTCAATTTTATGTTATGTATATTTTATCACAATTTAAAAAGTAAATAATTAAAAATAAAACAGGGAAGTTTCCTGGCGGTCCTGTGGTTAGGGCTCAGCACTTTCATGGCTGTGACCTGGGTTCATTCCCTGGTTGGGGAACTAAGATCCCACAAGCTGCCAAAAAAACCCAAAAAAAACCAATCAACAAAACAAAACAAAAAAGCTAAAGGACAAACTAGTTTTTTTAATTGGTAGCTTTAGGTGATGGTTTTTAATAACAGCTTTATTGATGTATAATTCACCTATCATAAAGTTTACTTTTTTAAGGTTCATAATTCTGTGGTTTTTAGTGTATTCACAGAGGCGTGCAACCATCACCACTGTCTAATTTTATGATATTTTCATCACCTCCAAAAAGAGACTCAGTACCCGTTAGGAGTCATTCCCCATTTCTCCCTTCTCCTAATACCTGGCAATCAATTATCTACTTTCTGTCTCTATAGATTTGCCTATTTTGAATATTTCATATAGATGGAACCATATAAAATCTGGTCTGTTGTGTCTGGTTTCTTTCACTTTGTATAATGCTTTCAAGGGTTATCCTCACTGTAGCATGTATCAGTGTGTCATTCCTTTTTATGCCCAAATAATAGTCCTTTGCGTGGATAAACCACACTTTGTTTAGCCATTCATCAGTTAGCTGTCATTTGAGTTGTCTCTACTTTGAGGATATTGTGAATAGCGTGGCTCTGAACATTCGTGTACAAGTATTTGTTCGAATACCTGTTTTCAGTTCTTTTGGTTATATACCCAGGAGGGGAATTCCTGGGTCATCAGGTAACTCTGAGCAACTGCACAGTGGCTGCAACGTTTTCCATTCCCGCCAGCGAAGCAATGTATGAGAGCTCCAGTTTCTTCACATCCTTGCCCATACTTGTTCTTTTCCATTTTTTAAATTATGGTCATCCTAGTGGGTGTAAAGTGGTATCTCATTGCCGTTTTGATTTGCGTGTCCTTAATGACTAATCTGTTGCAAGCCTTTGAATAATTTTGATTAATTTTCAGAGTTCTGGGAAAGTTGATTTTAACATCTTTTGCCAGTGTTCACATGGTTTATGCAGGAGAAGATTTTGCAGATCCTTACTCCGCCGTAAGGCCCACTGTCCTTGCTCACTCTTGGTGGACGGCATTGACGACATTACCCCCATCATCATGATGCAAGGTTGTTTCTGTTATACAACAGACTCTAACAGCACAGTGGGAAAGGGACTAAGTACATTTTAGATCCCATCAGCTCATAGATTCTATAACTTTTACATCTTAGTTAATGTTCCATATCCTGTCTCCTTGTCAATACAAGCTTCTAGAAGCAGGAACGGTGGGTTGCTTTGCAGCCGTCCCTCTGGTTTCCAGCACTGTGTTTTGCCTGCTTAAAACATTTAATATGGGCTTCCCTGGTGGTGCGGTGGTTGGGAGTCTGCCTGCCGATGCAGGGGACATGGGTTCGTGCCCCGGTCCGGGAAGATCCCACATGCCGCGGAGCGGCTGGGCCTGTGAGCCATGGCCTCTGAGCCTGCGCGTCTGGAGCCTGTGCTCCGCAACGGGAGAGGCCACAACAGTGAGAGGCCCGTGTAACACAAAAACAAAACAAAACAAAAAACATTTAATATAACCACTTGGGACATTATTTGGGTCTTTACAAATATTTTAAAGTTGTTTTGGGTTACGATGTTCTGACTCTAGACTCCAGATTTAGTCTGCATTGTCCAATGTGGTTGCTATTGGGTACCTGTGGCTACTGAGATTGAAATTAATTAAAATTAAATAAAATTTAAAACGCAGTTCCTTGGTTTCACTAGCCACATTCCAAGTGCACAGTAGCTACATGTGGCTAGTGGCTACTGTATCAAGAGGCACAGAGCTAGAAATTTCCACCATGACCCTGCTCTAAATAGTTCCTCTCCAGCTGTCTCAGAGCACAGGATCATCACTGTTGGGAAGTTGAAGGGGCACTGGGCATAGATTCTCCTTCATTTGCAAGGAGGCAGCTCTTTTAATGAGTCCTGATTACTTTTTTTTAAATTTATTTATTTTTATTTTAATTTTTGGCTGTGTTGGGTCTTTGTTGCTGCAAGCGAGCTTTCTCTAGTTTCGGGGAGCGGGGGCTACTCTTCATTGTGGTACGTGGGCTTCTCATTGCAGTGGCTTCTCTTGTTGCGGAGCACGGGCTCTAGGCATGTGGGCTTCAGTAGTTGTGGCTCGTGGGCTCTAGAGCGCAGGCTCAGTAGTTGTGGCGCATGGGCTTAGTTGCTCCAAGGCATGTGGGATTGTCCCAGACCAGGGATCGAACCCATGTCCCCTGAATTGGCATGCAGACACTGAGACACCAGGGAAGTCCCCTGATTACTTTTAATGATAAGGTAATGGATAAAGAATATGATTTTCCTGGGTGATTTCCAACTACTAGACAAAAGTTTCCAGAGAGGATGACTGTGCAAAATACAAAAAAAGAAAAACAAAACAACCTTAAATAATGCTACCATTGTTATCTCTTCGGGGCAGCCTTTCATCAGCTCCCGGCACCAGGACCACTTCTCTCTTTATCAAGCACTCACCCCAAGGTCAGTCGTCATATAATCCTAGCCACAACCCAGCCTTACCTGGAGAGAGAACCCAGCCAGGTCTCCTGGTTCCCCAGCCAGGGCTGCTCCCAGAACACCCCTCCCCTCTCACAGACTAGCCTCCCATCTCCGAAAGACTTAGTGAGGATTATAAAATAGACCCATCAAGCAGAGAGGAAGCAGCTGAGAAGCCCAAGTCAGGAGAAGGGCAGCCAGCCCACGTGGTCCTGGCCCAGTGCTGGCTTCAAGCCAAGGAAGGCTCTGGCATTAGCGAGAATGACTGTGAACACAGCTGACTTCATGGGTGTGCAACCTTGCAGTTGCTTGAGACCCCACGCCCAGAAGGGTCCCACATTTGGGTTAATGCTCTGCTGCTGCCATCTTGAAATTCTCAATCATTTCTGAACGAGGAGCCCTGAATTTTCACTTTGCACTGAGCCTTGCAAATTATGTGGCTGGTCCTGACCTTTTCCATGGAAGGCATTAATCTTCGAGCAAGAGACAGCCCAGGCAGGGAGATGAGGGGAGTGAAGAGCTGGCCAGCAGCCATGGAGAGACAAGCAGGGGTCAGCGAGCTGCAGAGCCACCTCAGGGGCCCCTGGGGTCCAGGCATTTAAGGGGTAAATGCTTGCTTGTTGCAGAAACATAACTATTCAGAGAAATTCTTTTTCTTTTCTTCTTTTTTTTTTTGGCCACATGCGCAGCTTGTGGGATCTTAGTTCCCCAACCAGGGATCGAACCAGCACCCCCTGCAGTGGAAACGCTGAGTCTTAACCACTGGACCACCAGGGACCTCCTCTTCAGAGAAATTGTAATGACACATAACAAAGGTTTCCATGTTGTAACTTTGTTTTACCGTGATGTTAACAGTTTATTCTCTTCCCAAACTTTTGCCTGGTTTCGTGTTAACAGGTAAAAGCTAAGAAGTGTTTGAAAGGAAATTCAACCAACAAACTTGTAAGGATAATTTTTCACTCAATATGCCAAACAAGACACTGCTATTTAACAGCAAGCTATACTACATGCAATACATTTTTGATGGTTTAAAAAGCAACGAAGTGACTTTAGAACATAAAGGAATACTTAAATATTACACACAGAAGAAGAAATTGCTAAATGTCCTCTTGTATCTGAAAAAGACTCAAAATGTTCTAGATTTTTTTTTCTTTTGGCCCGATTAGGAAAGAAGAAATAACTAATAAACTATGTAAATACATTAGTTAAAAGAAAACAAGATAAAGAAACAGGAAGTAAATCAACTATACTTCAATTAAAAAAAAATAAAACTTTTCTTTTATGCCCACAAAAAAGAAAAAAAAAGAAAGAAACGGGAAAGAACAGAATGTCAGAGTCAGCCTGCTAATTTTGATGAGGAAGCTATTGTAACTACTAACACAAATTGAAAATCTGCTGTTTACTAAAGTAGGAGGATGTATAACAACTGTAGCTTTAATTCCATATAAATGGAGCTAAAAATGCGCTACAGCTTGTGGTCACTTGCTAGCTACATGCACGCAGGTATTTCGGTATTTGTTTTGCTTTGTTCATTAATAAAAAATCAGCTGGGCTTCCCTGGTGGCGCAGTGGTTGAGAGTCCGCCTGCCGATGCAGGGGACACGGGTTTGTGCCCCGGTCCAGGAGAATCCCGCATGCCGCCGAGCGGCTGGGCCCGTGAGCCATGGCCGCTGGGCCTGCGCGGCCGGAGCCTGTGCTCCGCAACGGGAGAGGCCACAGCAGTGAGAGGCTGCCCGCGTACCGCAAAAAAAAAAAAACAACAAATCAGCTAATTCTAAAAAACAAAACAAAACAGAAAAAAACTTGCCTTCCTCATAGCTCCATCTTCCCAGCGTGGCTTCCTGAAAGCTTATACTGTGCCCACAACCAGCCAGAAGAACATTTGGACTCATTAAACTTGCCCACCCCTCCAGCCCAAGAAGCTGAAGTGCTTGGGACAACAGCTCTCCTCTGGCTGGACCTCGGGGTGAAACACCTTAGAAGGGGAACAGCACTCCTCCTCGGCTGCTGTCCCCACCCACTCGCCAGCCTTGAGGGAGAGGGGCCGGGGAGGAACAGCTCTTCTTTGATAAATGGGGGTGGGGGCGGGGGGAGGCCAGATGACCACCGGGGAAAAAGGAGTCACCTCGGGCTTCCCTTCAGTGAGTGCTTCCTAAAGGGAGAAGCACAGTTCGTCTTGTACGCTCACATGATCCTTGGAGACACAACTCATCTCCCACAATGTCACCTGTAAGGACAAGATAAACAGCCAAACCTGGGGCCCAGCTCAGGCCAACCCTGGTTCTAGTTCACATCACGTCCTAAGGAAGAATGTCTAGATGCTGAGGATCGTGCACCTCCGAGCAGGGCTGGGACAGTGAGGGGGAGAAAGATTGATGGCGTTTCCGTATTTTCCCTTTTATACACAAGACTCCCCAAACAAACACGTTGCCTTTTCTTCCTAAATTCTCACAGTACAGAGCGCTTGATTCAATTAAAACATGTGAGGGGACTTCCCTGGTCGTCCAGTGGTTAAGACTCCACGCTCCCAATGCAGGGGCCCGGGTTTGATCCCTGGTCAGGGAACTAGATCCTGCTTGCTGTAACTAAAGATCCTGCATGCGGTAACGAAGATCCCGCACGCGGCAACGAAGATCCCGCATGCCACACTAAAGACCTGGTGCAGCCAAATAAATACATTAATTAATTTTTAAAAAATTAAAAAATAAAACATGTGAGTGGACTGACCACAACTGACCATAAATGCAGGGCCACCTAGTCCATACACCACACCTGAGTGAACTTGAAAAAGGTACCCCCTCCAGGAAGATGCAGCATCCTGGGCACCCAGCTTGGTGGGTGAATGGTGCCCACCCCACTCCCAGGGAGATACAGCTTCACAGTAGGATGCACAGCTTGGCCAGTAAAACATAGGCCCAATTTCAGCAGCCTGCCCTCACCCATTTGGCCAGGCCTCCTTGCTCAGTGAACAGCCTGCACAACTGCACTCAGAGGTTCTGCTTAATCACTAAACATTAAGCTGTTCTACAATAGGCGGAAAGCAATTTGCCTGGCCCAATTCCTATCATGTATAGTTTACTGATAATTCTTAAAGCCACACAGTAATAGCTACTTTCTTTTTTTTTTTTTTTTAAAGAGGAGGCTGTTAACTCAAGAGAGCCTCAGGAAATTTTCTGGTTATGTAAAAGAAAGTGAACAAAATGAGACAAGACTTAGAAAGATATTTGGGCAAAGGTGCAACAGAGGGATGGATGACTTGGTCTCCAGAGTCAGCTGGAGGTGAGTTCAGATTATGGCTACATGAGCTTGATAAGTCATTTAGCCTCAGTTTTTCCATCTGGAAAATGGAGATAATAACGTGCACCTCATCGGGCTATTCTGAAGATTAAAGGAGGTAACATTCATTCATTCATTCATTCATTCATTCAACTGACACTTACTAGCACTTGTTACATGCCAGGCACTGAAACACAACTGTGAATATATATATAGGGCCCCTACCATCTAGAATGGGGTCAAAAATAGTATAGGGCTTCCCTGGTGGCACAGTGGTTGCGAGTCCGCCTGCTGATGCAGGGGATGCGGGTTCGTGCCCCGATCTGGGAGGATCCCGCATGCCGCGGAGTGGCTGGGCCCGTGAGCTGTGGCTACTGGGCCTGTGCGTCCGGAGCCTGTGCTCCGCGGCGGAAGAGGCCACAGCAGTGAGAGGCCTGCGGACCACACACACACACAAAAAATTGTATAAAGTTTCCATTAAGATGAGTTATGAGAGAGTATGATGAAGGGTAATTGGCCTGGTCAGGTGGGTCGAGGAGAGTTTCTTGTTGGTCTGTGATCTGGAGAAAGAATGGGAGCTACCAGGCAATGAGAGACCCAAGTAGAGGGAAGGGCATGTGCAAGGGTCCTGTGGCAGGAGGAAGCTTGGCTCATTCATGGAAGCTAGACCACTGGGGCTGGAGCACAGGAATCAAGGGGAAGAGTAATATCAGAGGCGGCTGGAGGGAGGTAGCTGGGGCCAGACTGGGCAGAGGCTTCAGGCCTCAATGAGGATGTGGTTCTTCATCCTATAAGCAATGGGAAATGAAAGATTGGTCTTACGTTAGATGGGGCAAGAGGTGAGATGTGGCTGGTGTGACAGGATTACATTGCTTTTTGAAAAGATTGCTCTGGCTGCAGAGTAGAAAATAGATTGGAAGGGAGCCAGAGTGGTGTGGGGACCAATTGGTAGGTCACTCCAGTCATCCTGGTGAGATAGGATGGTAGCCTGGACTAGCATGGTGGTGATGGAAAGAGGAAGGCGGTTTCATTGGGAAGAGAAGAGTGAAATAAACATATCTTGGAAATACTGCAGGTTCAGGTTCAAACCACCCCAATAAAGTGAATATTACAATAAAGCGAATATTACAATAAAGCGAGTCACATGAATTTTTTGGTTTTCCAGGGCATATAAAATTTTTGTTTATACTGTAGTGTATTAAATGTGCAGTAGTGGGGCTTCCCTGGTGGCGCAGTGGTTGAGAGTCTGCCTGCCGATGCAGGGGACATGGGTTCGTGCCCCAGTCCAGGAAGATCCCACGTGCCGCGGAGCGGCTGGGCCCGTGAGCCATGGCCACTGAGCCTGTGCGTCCAGAGCCTGTGCTTCACAATGGGAGAGGCCACAACAGTGAGAGGCCCGCGTACCAAAAAAAAAAAAAAAAAAAGTGCAATAGCGTATGTCTAAAAAAGGTACATACCTTAATTCTAAAATATTTTATTGCTAAAAAAATGTTATCATCTGAGCATTCAACAAGTCGTAGTAGTAACATCAAAGATCACTGATCACAGATCCCCATAAAAAATATGACTGGGGCTTCCCTGGTGGTGCAGCGGTTAGGAATCCACCTGCCAGTGCAGGGGACACGGGTTTGATCCCTGGTCCGGAAGATCCCACATGCCGCGGAGCAACTAAGCCCATGTGCCACAACTACTGAAGCCTGCACGCCTAGAGGCCGTGCTCCACAACAAGAGAAGCCACTGCAATGAGAAGCCCGCGCACCACAACGAAGAGTAGCTCCCGCTCACTGCAACTAGAAAAAGCTCACGCACAGCAATGAAGACCCAACGCAGCCAAAAATAAATAAATATTTTGTTTAAAAAAATGTCAATAATGAAAAAGTTTGAAATATTGTGAGAATTAAAATGTGACACAGAGACATAAAGTGACCAAATGCTGTGAAAAAAATAGTACCGATAGACTTGCTTGTTGAAGGGTTGCCACAAACCTTCAATTTAAGTGGAGTAAAATGAGGTATGCCTATAAACAGAATAGGTGATGTGGCGGGAGGGGATGAGAGCTTTGTCGTGGGGACTCCTAGACTTCTGATGTGTGGGCCTAGGTGGACACTAGTGTCATTTTCTGGGACAGACAATGCTAGAAGAGGACCAGGTTGTACGCGAAACCCTAATTTAGTTTTGGGAATGCTGAATTTAAGATGCTTCCTCTCTAAAAGAGGCACGAAAAAAGCAGTTGTGCCTGTATCTCTGCCTCAGAGGAAATGTCTGAGCTAGAGATAAAAATCCATGTTGGGAGTTCCCTGATGGCCTAGTGGTTAGGATTCCAGGCTTCCACTGCCGTGGCCCAGGTTCAATCCCTGGTTGGGGAACTGAGATCCCAGAAGCTGTGCGGCACGGCCAAAAAAAAAAAGAAAACTCCATGAGTCATCCGTGTAGAGGTGGCGCCTGGGGTGAGACTGCCTCCACACCACTTGGATCATTTGTAAACTTAAAAAAATGATATACCTTCTTGTGTATGCTTGTTCTGTAATCAAATCACCGAATAAATATTTTAAACTTTTTACTCCTAAAGATTTTATACAATATAAGAATTCATCCAGCCAAGAAGGATGTGAGTTCAAGGGAAGCTCCCACGCACAGAAATCTCAGAAAACCTATGTTAGTTATCTATTGCCATGAAACAAATTCAGCAGCTTAAAGCAACAAACATACTATCTCACAGATTCTATGGGTCAGGAGCTGGGGGGAGCTGAGCTGGGTGCTTCTGCCTCAGGGTCCCTCATGAGGTCGCAGACAGAATGTTGGCTGGGGTGGCATCATCTGAAATCTGGACGGGGCTGGAGAATCTGCTTCCAAGGTGCTCATTCATGGCTATGGGCAGGAGGCCTCAGTCTTTGCTGTGTACATCTGTCCCTAAGACTGCTTGGGTGTCCTCATGACATGGCAGTTGGTTCCCTCAGAGCAAGTGAACGGAGAGAGGCTGGCTTTTATGTCCTCATTCCAGATGTCACACACGGGCTCTTCCACCACATTCAGTCCACTAAAAACAAGTCACTAAGTCCAGGCCACACACAAGGGGAGGGGGATGAGGCTTCACTTTTTTTTTTTGGTACGCGGGCCTCTCACTGTTGTGGCCTCTCCCGTTGTGGAGCACAGGCTCTGGACGCACAGGCTCAGAGGCCATGGCTCACGGGCCCAGCCACTCTGTGGCATGTGGGATCTTCCTGGACCAGGGCACGAACCCGTGTCCCCTGCATCGGCAGGCAGACTCTCAACCACTGCGCCACCAGGGAAGCCCGAGGCTTCACATTTTAAAGGGAGAAGTATCAACGAACTTGTGGACATATTTTAAACCTCTAAACTGAAATTACACAGTCAAATTCTTTGACAAGAATCAACTCCTTCCTCTGGGTTTCTCCATGGCCTTCCACATTCAGAGGGAGTGGCTGTTGTACCCATATCCACTGATTTCCTTGGCTCTTCAGTAACCACCTGTAATTAAGCCCAGGGCTTTCATTTTGTCCTTCTGAGAACACAAAAGGTGAGTTGCGAGCTGGGAACTGACACTGATGAAGCCCTGACTGTCTACACTGGTTCTTCACAGCTCCTTCATCCTTCAGATTCTGGTCCTCAGCTTTGCATGAAACAACAAACATGCATCACATGTTTGTTGTGATGGAAACAACATACAACATGTATCACATCCTCAGAGATAACCAGGATCTGGAGAAGTGGTCCCCGCTAAACTCATTTTTGAGAGATTACTTTATAAATACTTAGAATAATTCATAAACCAGAACACCTCTGTGCTTGTGGCCTCCCAGGAATCTTTTAGGCCTTATGAATGCAGGTCCACCTAGGGCCATACGGAGCCACTCTGGGCATCTCCAAGAGGACCTGGTCAGCCACCAGGGATTAATTGCATCCAAACACCCAGCCTGCTGGGCTCTTCCTTCAGGAAGCAGGACAAAGGAGTAGAGATGGATGCCCTTGGAGAAGCAACAATGTCCATGCCCAGCTTCCTCCAGCCACACCAAGGACCTCAAGACACAAGCTCAGCCTTGCCTGGTTCTGAACCAATCTGGACCAAGGTGAGCATGGGAATCCTCATATCCAAGGTGCCAGCTTGGGCAACTTCTGGGCACCAGAGCTGCATGAGTTACAGTACACAGAAAGCCACAATAATAGTGGCCTTAAAATTGTATTATTATTGTGATCACTATTTTGGCTACGCCGGGAAGCTTGTGGGATCTTAGTTCCCCAACCAGGGATTGAACCCAGGCCCTTGGCAGCGAAAGCACTGAGTCCTAACCACTGGACCACCAGGGAATTCCCTAAAAAATTAATTTCTTCTGTAATAAGTCAGGCATAAGCCTCAGGGCTGGGAAGAATATGTCTCTACAGCATCAGACACCCAAGGTTATTCTCTTTGTAGCTCTGTCGTCCCTTGAGCATTTCCTTTGTTCTCAGAGTCCCCATTCCAGATGGCTACAACCACGTCCCCATTCCAGCCACAGGGAAGGGAAAGAAGGGGAAGTGCGGGCATGCCCTTTCTTCCTCTTAAGGGCACAGCCCAGAGGATGCCCACTCACATGCTATCGGACAGAGCCTGGTCACATGGCCACACCTGGCTGCAAGGGAGGCTGGGAGATGCAGTCCTGATTCTGGGGAGCAATGGGCCCAGCTAAAAAGCAGGAGTGTCTTGGCATAAGAAGAAAAATATGGATATGGGGCAACTAGCTGTTCCCACCATCAGAGTTCTGTCTAATCCCTGCCACGCGCATAAGTAGGATAGTTTACATTTATCAAGAGCATTCCAGGCACCAAGCATTGTGCAAGGGTTTCACTTACATTATCACACAATTTTCACAAGCCTTACACTTACTGAGATTCAGGAATATCGGCAAATTTTTCCAGTCCACCCAATAGTGCAAGCAAAGCCTGCATTTGGACCACCCAGCTAATATTCCACATCTGAACCATGATCTAGAACAGCACCAGTAGAAATATGACGCAAGTTACATGTGTAATTTAAAGTTCTCTAGTGGCCACATTAAAAAAAGTAAAAAGAAATTAATTTATAGGGACTTCCCTGGTGGTCCAATGCTTAAGAATCCGCCTTTCAATGCAGGGGACACGGGTTGGATGCCTGGTCAGGGAACTAAGATCCCACATGCCGCGGGCAACTAAGCCCACACGCTCTAGAGCCTGCGTGCCACAACTACTGAGCCTGCGTGCTCTGGAGCCTGCGTGCCATAACTAGAAAGAAGCCCACGTGCCGCAACTAAGACCCAATGCAGCCAAACAAATAAATATTTTTTTTAATCTATTGTGACTTGTCAGAAAAATGAATAAATAGGCACATTATTTTTTTAAAAGAACTTAATTTATAATATACATTATAGTAAAATATAACATTTTAACCCAATATTTTGGGTTAAATATGTAACCAATATAAAGCATTATTAATGAGATATTTTACATTCTTTCGTTGGTCTCTAGCCAACACTCCAATGCCCGGATGCTTCCTTCACATGTGTCAACTCATTTCATTTTCACAGCCATCCTGGAGTCCACCTGGTTTTATACCCATTTGACAAACTGGAAAACTGAAGGGCTCAAAGCCAACTTGAATGGACAGAGTGGAAATCTGCACCCAGTCTACGCTGGCATCTCTACTGGCTGCTGGACCCTAAGCAAGGCATTCCAACCTCCACTTCTTTCCTTTGGTCAATAAACATCTCCTGAGAGCATCTACCTGCCACACGTCAGGCACCAGAATATAAGAACAGACATGTGGGACTTCCCTGGTGGCGCAGTGGTTACGAATCCGCCTGCCGGTGCAGGGGACACGGATTCGAGCCCTGGTCCAGGAAGATCCCACATGCCACAGAGCAACTAAGCCCGTGCACCACAACTAATGAGCCTGCACTCTAGAGCCCGTGAGCCACAACTACTGAAACCCGCGTGACTATAGCCCGTGCTCCACAAGAGAAGACACTGCAGTGAGAAGCTCGCTCACCACAATGAAGAGTAGCCCCTGCTCACTGCAACTAGAGAAAGCCTGCACACAGCAATGAAGACCCAACGCAGCCAAAAATTAATTAAAAAAAAAAAACATTAAAAAACAAGAACAGGGCCTCCCTGGTGGCGCAGTGGTTGAGAGTCCGCCTGCCGATGCAGGGGATACGGGTTCGTGCCCCGGTCTGGGAGGATCCCATATGCCGCGGAGCGGCTGGGCCCGTGAGCCACGGCCGCTGGGCCTGCGCATCCGGAGCCTGTGCTCCGCAACGGGAGAGGCCACAACAGTGAGAGGCCCGCATACCGCAAAAAGAATAGAAAAAAAATAAAAAATAAAAAACAAGAACAGACATGTAATCTGCCCCAGGGAGCTTACAGTAAAATGAGCGGGAGAGATATGAATCCAAGAAGGAAAAATGTGAAATTAAAGCTGTGATAAGGGTCATGAAGGAGAGACTCTGGAGGTCAAGGAAGAAGGCCTGAAAAAGAGGAGCTGGACCACAGCAGGGACTAAAGCTCTGTGGCAGATGGACCAGTGTGGCCTGAGACAGGAGAACAAAAGCTGGACCTTGGGGGTCCAAAGGTAAGAGGAACCCACTGAAAGGGTTCTACGCAGGAGCTGGGGCTGACATGAGCATACTTGAATTTCAAACAGATCGCAGTAGCCATAATAAGGAAACGATCTGGGCAGTAGAGGCTAGTCGCAGTAATGCACACCGGGTTGCCTTAGGAGTAAGGACTACACAGGAGAGGCACCCAGTAGGGTGAGTGCGCACTAGACATCAGCTGCTGGTATGGCCCCGGCCCTCAGTCCTCCGCGGATGTACAGTCTTTGTAACACCCCTCCCCCTCCCACCACCTCCGCACCACGGGGCCAACGCAGCGCCTCAGACGTGGTAGTAAGTCAATAAACTGTAGTTAATTGGTTCAAGGTTCATAGCTTTGTTTTTTAAAATCTTGCCTCCCCCTCTCCAGAAAGCCTTAGTTTCCCATAGCAACAGCATGGGGAATCTGGGAAGGGTTTGAATAACAATCCTGCAGAAGCGCAGTCCCTGGGACTGTACCACACTACCGCCACCTGGTGGCAACATGTCCACACTGCAGAGCAGTGCCCGCCAGGCAATATTAGTGTCAAAAATAAATAAAAGATAACATTAATGAAGGGTACAAATAAAAATGGTTAAGATGGTAAATTTTCGGTTATGTTTTTTACCACAATAAAAATAAATAAAATGATAAAAGTATAAAATAAATAAAATTATTATATATAGAATGGAATAAAAAATTTTTAATAAATTAAAAGTGTAAAATAAGTCCTTTCTCACTTGACTTAGGATATAACATTGCTTAATCTTGGGATTATGTTGTAGTCTCAAAATTTACTTCTCATTATTATAAATTACATTATTACATGACAGTTCAAAGTATTTCTGTCCTATCTCTACACTTCCCTCAAGCTCTTTAAAATTTTATTTGGCAAACTTCGGGGGGGTGTATATAACTATATACTATTATACATGTATTATTAATTATGCTATATAGTATATAAAATATTATATGCTATATTTATATATACTGCTGCTCTTGGCTCAAAAGCCACCCTTTATTAAGTTTGCATTTTCCAAACAGATTCTCAGCATCGTGTCCCATATGATTTCCACTTTGCGTCAGCTCTTGCTGGGGTACAGAATACATGTGACCTATCCACCCTGTGTGTGCCAACAGCAGTGTACAATTGGCCCTGACCTTAAGGCATTCAATCATTTCTAGCAAATGTGAGGTCCATGAGGTCCCCATTTGCAATCAAAGTCCAGGATCCAGTGACAGGAGATGGTTTGAAATCTCACCTCATTGTTCCCTGGGAGTTCCCCACAATAGTTTTGCTACACCTACTCACAGCTGCAATATAAAAGAACTGGTCCACAGTTTAGTCTGTTCCTTATCAGCAATGCAACCTCCAGCAAATTATCTAAACTCTCCAAGTTTGTAGAATCCCTATCAGTAAAATGGGACTAACAACGTCTTCCTTGCATGTGCTAAAAATGTGCTAAAAATAAAGTGATAAGGTATAGTAAAAGCATTATAAGCTGTAAAGCACTATGCAAATATTGTATTCCTATGTTAAGATGGGATTCTCTCTGCTTTTTTGGTTTTGGGGGGTTTTGTTTGTTTGGGGCTGCAGTTAAAACATAAACTTGTGTTGGAGACCTGGGCTGGGCTGGATCTGCCTCAACCTTTAAGCTAGAACTCTCTCCAGACATGTCACTTCCCTCTCTGAGTTTCCTTATTTGCATGTGGGAAACAGAGGTAACACCACCAATAACTCAGGGATTGCATCATCATTACATGACACAGTGAAGGTCAAAGCTGTCTCAGAGCAGGTGTGCAGTACCTGGTAGCCAAGGGCTCTCTTAGAGCACAGGCTGGTCTGGAAGGCCCCCCAGAGAGTGGCTGTTCCCTGACTGGCCACACGGCCACGTGGGCCAGAAGCTGCGCCTCTCTCCACCATAGATAGCCTGGGTTTTATGCCCACAGACAGACTTTATATTGAGAGAACAGCATGTCACTGCATGAAACATTGTATTTTATTCCCTGACCAAACTGTTCCTTTGAGATGACAAGCCACTCGAAAAAATAACGATAAACCCTACCCACCTCAGTCCTTCAGGATATGAAGGCTTTTTATGGCTTAACAGGAATTATATTATTTTCTTTAATGTGAGATACTATATAACGAGCACTTATATTGGACTATATTGCTTACAAAACACAGCTACATGAACTTTTTAAAATAAAAGCTTTATTGAGATAATTCACCCTTTCAAAGGGTACCATTTGATGTTTTTTAGTATATTCACAATGTTGTATATTCACACTATTGTGCAACCATCACCACTATCAACAGCTAGTATATTTTGATCACCCCAAAAAGAAACCCTGTACCGATTAGCAATCACTCCCCATTCTCCCCTCCCCAGCCCCTACAACCACAAATCTACTCTCTGTCTCCACCGGTGTCTATTCTGAATATTTCACATGAATGGAAATATACAATATGTGGCCTTTTGTTTCTGTCTTCTCTCATGTAACATAATGCTTTCAAGTTTCAGCCATGTTACAGTATATATCAGTAGCTTTATTCCCTTTTATTTACTGAATAATATCCCATTGTATGGATATACCATATTTTATTTGTCCATTCATGTCGATGGACATTGGAGTTGTTTCCACTCTTGGGCTATTATAAATAGTGCTGCTATGAATATTTTTATAGAAGCATTTTGTGTACACATATGCCTTCGATTCTCTTGGGTACATACCTAGGAGAGGAATTGCTGGATCATAGGGTAATTCTATGTTTAACTACTTGAGGAACCACCAGACTGTTTGCTTCACCATTTTGTATTCCCACCAGCATGTTTGAGGGTTCCAATTTCTTCACAAATTCAACAACATTAGCTGTTGTTCATCTTTTTTTGTTATAGCCATTCTATTGTGAAGTAATATGATTTGCATTTCTCTAACGACTAATGAGGTTAGACATATTTTCATGTTTTATTGGCTATTTATATATCTTCTTTAGGAAAAAGTCTATTCAAGTCCTTTGCCCATTTCAAATTGGGCTGTTTGTCTTTTTGTTATTTAGTTATGAGTTCTTTATGTATTCTGGAAAATAGACACTTATCAGATATATGATTTGCAAATATTTTCCCCTATTCTGTGGATTATTTTTTCACTTTCTTGATAGTGTCCTTTGATGCACAAATTTTTAAATTAAAGTGAATATTTTATCATTTTAAAACTGACATGCTATTATATCCATTAGCTAAAAGAGGAAATCATTCTCTTGTGGTATTGAGTACAATTCAGCAGCCGTTCCTAATAAACTCTAAGTAAAATAGAACTAGAAGAAAATAACTAAATTCTGATTGTGCATTCTTTTTTTTTTTTTTTTTTTTGCGGTATGCGGGCCTCTCACTGTTGTGGCTTCTCCCGTTGCGGAGCACAGGCTCCAGACGCGCAAGCTCAGCGGCCATGGCTCACACGCCCAGCCGCTCCGCAGCATGTGGGATCTTCCCGGACCGGGGCACGAACCCGTGTCCCCTGCATCGGCAGGCGGACTCTCAACCACTGCGCCACCAGGGAAGCCCTGATTGTGCATTCTTAACACAAACCAGTAGCAACCAGCAAGCCAAATGAGGTCATCCTGAAAACACTGCCATCAGATACAGGAAGAAGACAAGGATGTCCACTGTGATTCAATAATGTTTTCAAGGTTTGGATTAGTGTAAAAGGTAAAGCAATTAAATTAACTTAAGAAATATTAGAAGAATAGTTGCATACGCTTAGGTTGGGAAGATCTTATTAAGCAAAGTAGGAAACCTAAAAGTCATAAGGGAAAAGATAGACATAAAAGTTGTAAAACTTTGGATGAAGAAACGTGGTTAAAAGGTAGATTGGGGAAGAAAACACAGGCAAGATGCTCTTTGACATAGGTCTTAGCAATATTTTTTTTGGATATGTCTCCTCAGGCAAGGGAAACAAAAGCAAAAATAAACAAATGGAACTACATCAAACTAAAAAGCTTTTGAATGGTGAAGGAAACTATCAACAAAACAAAAAGGCTGCCTACTGAATGGGAGAAAAAATTTGCAAACGATATATCTGATGAGATGTTAATATACAAACTATATGAAGAACTCATATAACTCGACATCAAAAAACAACCCAATTTTAAAAGTAGGAAGAAAACCCAAATAGACATTTTTCCGAAGACATAGAGATGGCCAACAGACACATGAAAAAATGTTCAGCATCACTAAACATCAGAGAAATGCAAATCAAAACCACAATATCACCTCACACCTGTCAGAATGGCTATTATCAAAAAGACAACAGGGACTTCCCTGGTAGTGCAGTGGTTAAGAATCCACCTGCCAATGCAGAGGACATGGGTTTGATCCCTGTTCTGGGGAAGATCCCACATGCCGCGGAACAACTAAGCCTGTGCACCACAACTACTGAACCTGCACTCTAGAGCCCGCAAGCCACAACTACTGAGCCCACGTGCCACAACTACTGAAGCCCGTGCACCTAGAGCCCGTGCTCCACAACAAGAAGCCGCTGCAATGAGAAGCCCGCACACTGCAACAAAGAGTAGCCCCACTCTCTGCAACTAAAGAATGCCCGTGTGCAGCAACGAAGACCCAACGCAGCCAAAAATGAATAAATAAATAAAAGTTTTAAAAAAGACAACAAATAAGCGTTTGCAAGGATGTAGAAAAAGGGAACACTTGTGCGCTGTTGGTGGGAATGTAAATTGGTGCAGCCACTATGGAGAACAGTATGAAGGTTACTCAAAAAATTAAAAGTAGAACTACCATAACATCCAGCAATTCCGCTCCTGGGTATTTTTCCAAAGAAAAGGAAAACACTAATTAAAAAAGCTCTCTGCACCTTTATGTTCATAACAGCATCATTTACAATAGCCAAGATATGGAAGCATCCTAAGTGTCCATCAATAGATGAATGGATAAAGAAAATGTGATATATATATATAGATAGATGGACAGATATAGATACATATACATACACATACACACACACACACACACACACACAAGGAAGTATTACTCAGCCATAAAAAAGAATGAACTCTTGTGACAGCATAGATGGACCTAGAGGATATTATGCTAAGTGAAATAAGTCAGACAGAGAAAGACAAAAATTGTATGATTTTGTTTATATGTGGAATCTAAAAAACCAAAACAGGACTTCCCTGGTGGGGCAGAGGTTAACAATCCGCCTGCCAATGCAGGGGACATGGGTTCGAGGCCTGGTCCGGGAGGATCCCACATGCCACAGAGCAACTAAGCCCATGGGCCACAACTACTGAGCCTGCACTCTAGAGCCCGTGAGCCACAACTACTGAGGCCCACAAGCCTAGAGCCCGTGCTCTGCAACAAGAAAAGCCCCTGCTCCCTGCAGCTAGAGAAAGCCCTCATGCAGCCAAATAAATAAATAAATAAAATAAAAGACCAAAACAAATGAACAAACATAACAAAACAGAAACAGAGTCATAGATACAGAGAATAAATAGGCATTTGCCAGAGGGGAGGGGTGTGGAAGGAGGAGAGAAATAGGTAAGGGAGATAAAGAGGTACAGACCTCCAATACAAAATAAATGAGTCACAGGAATGAAATGTACAGGGTGGGGAATAGAGTCAATAATTTTGTCATATCTTTGTATGGTGACAGATGGTAACTAGACTTATCGTGGGATCATTCTGGAATGTACAGAAATATCGAATCACTCTGTCGTGTAACAGGTACTAGCATAGTGTTGTAGGTCAACTATCCTTCAAGAACAAACAAAATCATAGAAAAAGAGATCAGATTTGTGGTTACCAGAGGCAGGGGTGGGGTGATACGGAATTGGATGAAGGTGGTCAAAAGTTACAAACTTCCAGTTAAGATATGTAAGTACTAGGGATGTGATGAACAACATGATAAATGTAATGAACGCCATTGTACATTATATATGAAAGTTGTTATGATAGAAAATCCTGAGTTCTCATCACATACACAAGTTTGGTGGGGTTTTTTTTTCTATTTCTTTAATGTATCTCTAGGAGAGATGGATGTTCACTAAACTTCTTGTGGTCATCATTTCATGATGTATGTAAGTCAAATCATTATGCTGTACACTTTAAACTTATACAATGCTGTATGTCAATTATATCTCAATAAAATTGGAAGAAAATAAAATAAAAATACCTCTGCTAAAAAAAAAAAGACAGGTTGGGGAAAAAAAATGTGTGCAACACATTTGATGGACAGTGGTTATTATCTATGGCAGGGGTCTGCAAACATTTTTTGTAAAGAGACAGACAGTAAATATTTGAGGGCCACAAGGTCTCTGTCACCACTGTTCAAGTCTGTCTCTGTAGCACAAATGCAACCATAGACCATTCATATACAAATAAGCATGGCTGTGTTCCAAGAAAACTTTATGGATACTGAAGTTTGCATTTCATATAATTTCCATCATACATCATAACATCATGGAATATTATTATTCTTTTTTTCTCCAACCATTAAAAAATGTAAAAACTGGAAATTCCCTGGCAGTCCAGTGGTTAGGACTCCACGCTTTTACTGCCATGGGCCCGGGTTCAATGTCTGGTCAGGGAACTAAGATCCCGCAAGACACCCAGCGTGGCCAAATAAATAAATAACTGAATAAATATGTAAAAACTATTCTTAACTTATAGGCCTCATAAAAACAGGTACCTGGTCAAATTTGGCCTAACGGCCGTAGTTTACAACCCCTGATCTTTGATATACAAAAACTCCTGCTACTTGGTAAGAAAGGCAAAGGACAAAGGATGTAAACCTGCAGAAAAGGAAATCCAAATGGTCAGTAAGCATTTGTAACAGGATATGGAGAGATTTTTTTCCTGTTAACAGAGTAAATATATGACAAATAATCCCACATTCTAGAGGGAGGGTCTTGACATGCTCTTGAAAGCTTTCTAGAAGACGCCAGAACCAGTCCTTTGACTATCAACCCCCATCACCCACCTCCAGATAATAACAGACAGCTAATGATTCAGAAAAGGAAAGAGAAGGGGGTCAGTGTCATACTTAGCCTATTTGACACCCAGAACAGATGATTTTTAAACTCTCTCTCCACTTTACGAGATTATTTTGGTAATTATCATGAAATGAAGCTATACCCAATATTGAAGACATTACATATTTCAAAATAGATCATGTCATTGTTCCAGTAACTTCCTCTTTTGCTTTTTTTCTTTGTTGTGCTCTGTTGGGCCAATGTCTTTTCCTGTTGGAACAGTGCCCTCTTCACATGCTATAAAGGGATTCTGCAGATGTAGTTATGTGCCCAAATCAGATGACCTTAAGAAAGCGACATTATCAATGTGGTCCTAACCTAATAACATGAGCCCATTAAAAGCAGTGTCTCTGGCTGGTGGAAGAAACCTCTAGAAAGGAATGCAACTTAGCCGACACTTTGATTTCAGCCTTACTGAGAACCTAGACATGCTGTGCCCAGACTTCTGACCTACAGATCTGTGGGCTAATAAATGAATGTTGTTTTATGCCACTAAATTTGTGATAAATTATTACATAGCAATAGAAAACAAATATACGCTCTACCGCCCATACCCAGGTGGACTGCTCCCACCCTCTGCCCTTGGTACCCACCAGTAAAAAGCCTTAGGGGAATGAAAGGTGGTTTTCCCTCTCCAGCCCTCCCCCAACTGTGGTTAGTATGCAGACTACACCCTGTTTCACACGGCCGGACTGAGGACCAGACAGGGCTCTGCCTGGCTCATCTCATGTCCTGAGGTGCCCGCTAAAAGTCTTTGGTCTCTTTAGTGCAGTCGTGAGAATTACTGCTCTAGTGATACCCTATACTTTCCTACCTTTGGATGCTCAGTTTCCTTTTTTTTTTTTTTTTTTTTTGCGGTATGCGGGCCTCTCACTGTTGTGGCCTCTCCCATTGCGGAGCACAGGCTCCGGATGCGCAGGCTCAGCGGCCATGGCTCACGGGCCCAGCCACTCCGCGACATGTGGGATCTCCCCGGACCGGGGCACGAACCCGCGTCCCCTGCATCGGCAGGCGGACTCTCAACCACTACGCCACCAAGGAAGCCCTCAGTTTCCATTTTTTAATTGTACTTTTTTATCGTAAATTTAAAAACGATGAGCATCTTTGTTCATAAAACTTTGAATTTTGGCTGGTTTTCTTAGGATAAGAAATGCTGAGTCAAAGCGGATGAACATTTTTAAGGCTCCTGACATACACCGCCAAAGTTTTCTAGAGACTCCACCCATCTACCATCCCATTAGTCAAGTATGATGCCTAAGGTTATTTTATCTAAGCTGAGCCAGTGGAGATTTTGGGTCAAAGAATTAGGAGATATTTCGGGGGAAGACCCTCTTCTCATTTTACCTCTGAACTCTCTCCCCCTTAGGGAACCATCTTCACGCTCAAGCTTCCAGTAGCCTAATGGGAACCTCTACCTGGAAATTCCAAAGGTACCCAAACTTGATGTGTCCAAAACCAGATCACTTCTGTCACCTTTCCACCTCTTTTCCACTGAAATGCTCCAGATCCAGAAAACTGACCTATCGCTGTGGCTGGGACCACGGTGGTAACCATGACGATAACCATGGCAACCAGATTCCCTAACGAAGTCACATGGAGTGCAGACATGAAGCAGGAGACACAGAGGGACGACAAGCTTGTCCTCTCCCGCGTTGGGCACAAAAATGGGACATTTAAGGGCATATACACGACATCGCCTGAGCACCATGGCACGGGACGAAAGGGTGACGAACGTACGTCACGGAGCTTCGCGAAGCCCGGAAAACAAGGCATCGGCAGCTGGTGCAGAGCCGCGGTTTCGGTTCTGGGAGTCCGGGTTTTCGTGCACCCAGGCCTTGCTTTCGCGCCCGGCTGGGGATAACTGCGCAGCCGCCGTAGGGCGGGCCGATCGCCATGCGCGGGCGCGCGAGCGGGCGCGCAGGCGTTTGTGCGCACGCGCCCTCGGACGCGCGCGCGCGCGTGTGGTCCGGGAACTGGGAACAGGAAGCAGAGGGGAAGGGGTGGGATTGAACCCGGGTCTCGCGCATGCGGGCGCCATACAAAGCATTTGGCGGGTTTTTCCGGGCTGCTCTGCTCTGATCCCGTCCTTGAGATGTTCAGTGGTGGCTTTTAGGAAGCTGGACGTTCTCCCCAGGAGAACGACTTCTCAAGATTTCTGCTCTCTTCCTTCAGGCGTTTGGGGGCTTCAAAAAAAAGAAAAAGAAAACGTGTTTCTCCGTGCCTGACGGCTGGGGCCTTCTGACGGCCTGAGGTCTTGGGCCATTTGGTCACTCTCCGTCTCGGTCCCTCGGAAGGTGAAAGGATCAGAGGGACCTCGTCCTGCTCATCGATCTCCACGCCTGTGGGTTTCTTGGCGTCAGGTCGGAGCTGGGTAGGCCCGGCCCCGGCCCCGCTCCTGGGTCATCATGGCCGTGTCCGCCCAGCTCTTGGTGGAGGAGTTGGAGATCTTCGGCCTAGAATGCGAGGAGGCTCTGGTTGAGAAGTGTGAGTCCCTTGCCCCCTCCCCGGACCCCAGCCCAGGTTCACGCTCCCGCTCGGTTCCGAGGTTCACCTCCCCTAGGTGGGGCTTCTCGGTGTTTGTGAGATGAGTTAAACTGAGTGTTGAGATTTGGGGTGTGAGGACTGTGAAACGCTCACAGGGTACTGCTTGGATTCCCAAATCAAAAATAAGAATATGAAGAGCGATTTTAAATCGGCGCAGTTTCACCGAGTTTGGAACATGTTTAAAGCTCAATAACAAAGCAAGAGATGTTGGGGTTTTGAAAAGTAGCTTTTTATTCCTGGCTCCTCCCTTTCCAGCCTACACCTAAACTTCTGCTGAACCATCACTTCTCATCAAAACTGTTGGTGGTCTGTGCAAATATGAGCCCCTTGAGGTGGGTTCCTAAAATTGAATTTTAGCTTTGGAAGGAACTTTAAGGAGCTTGTCAGCTGTTTACAGATGGAGAAACAAATAAGGAGAGTTAATTAATTGCCTGAGCTGGTCTGTGAACCAGGTCTCCTGTGCCCGAGTCCGGTGCTGCATTGTATTGGTCCATCGTATCGGTCAGGGTCTGGGGCAGTGTAAGGAGTTGTTGGAAGCAAAGCCTTTGGAGGTGTGGACAGTCTCAGTTTTAGAATCAGGGTGATTGTGCACTTGTCTTAATCATTCATCAGCATATTGATATATATAATATATATATATAATATATAAAAATATATATTTTAATATATAAAACCAGGACGCAAACATGGTAATTTATGAGAGACCAGAATACTCCAAGTTTTTATCTCCAGGGCATTCTCTTCCTAACAGGAGACTTGAATGAGAAAGCCCATCATAGTCAGAAATTTATTTGGTGAGCCTGAAATCAGAACAAGAGAATTTATAAAGGCTTCCATCTCAGGTAGGACTATATTGGCAGTGCTGTTGGAATTCTAGACTTGGAATTCATAATTGCTGACCTCGCTGGGACTTTAATATTGCCTGACAGTCATACCATATTTCCCTGGTCTGTTCACCCTGAGTCTCCTATGATTATTCGTCACCTTCTGCACCTTTAACAACCTTCTGTTCCACTCTCACTCTCAGCCAATGAACTTACTTCCTGTTTTGCTGAGAAGAATAGAAGGAATTAGAAAACTTCTTTAAGCTACCCCCATTACTTCTTCCCACTGACCTGTGTCTGTGCCATATTCCTTGCCTCCTCCCATTACAGTAAATAAATTCTCCATATTCTTAGCAAAAGCCACATGCTCCAGTTGAGTCCTAAATCCCATTCCTTCTCCTCCTCAAGGACATCACTCCAATAATTCTCTCCCTACTTATTTTCCGTTTTTCTCTCTATAAGGTTTTTTTTCCTAATAGCCTAGGAATGTGACCCTTACCCCCTCCGTTTAAATACTCCATTGTCCCGCCTTCCCACTCCAGTTATTTTCTCCCAATTACAACAGACCTCCTCCTCAGGATTACCTGTTCTTCAAATTTTTCCTCTTTAAGCCATTTCAGTCAGCTTTTTCATCCCCACCACTTCACTGAAATTGCTCCTCTCAAGGTCACCGACGACCTTCACCTGGCTAAAGCCAGGGATGCATTTTCAGTCTTCGTTTGGATGAATAGCAGCATTTGATGCTGTTTGTCGTGTCCTCTCCTTTAGAACACGTTTTTTCTCATAGCTGCTTGGATGCTCCTCCCAGGCGTTCTCTACCATGTTCTCCTCTCAGCCTTTGCGGATTCACCCGCATCCCGAACCCCGAGATACACTCGGCTCCTTGGTGATCTCACCTAGTCTCCTGGGTTTACATTCGTGTGCTTGCTGATGACTCCCGAATTATGTCTCAGCCCAGACCTTTTTTTGCCTGATCTGCGGGCTGGTCTGCCTCCTAGATGTCTCCAGCTGGGTGTCTGATTGGCATCGAAACTCCACGTGTCTGAAGCTAAGCTCCTGCTTCCTCTCCTCATAGGTCCTCCTGCTGCCTCCCCAGCTCAGTTAACTGCCCCCTTCCAGGTGCTCAGGCTAAACCCACAGCATCATCCTTGTCGCCTTTCTCTCTTCACACCCCATATCCAGTCAGCAAATCCTACTGGCTTTACCTTCAAAGTGTTTCTCACCTATGGGCTTCCCTGGTGGCGCAGTGGTTGAGTCCGCCTGCCGATGCAGGGGACACGGGTTCGTGCCCCGGTCTGGGAAGATCCCGCATGCCGCGGAGCGGCTGGGTCCGTGGGCCATGGCTGCTGGGCCTGCGCATCCGGAGCCTGTGCTCCGCAACGGGAGAGGCCACAGCAGTGAGAGGCCCGCGTACCGCAAAAAACAAAAACAAAAAAACAAAAACAAGTGTTTCCCACCTAGAGCCCATCCACTTCTCCCCCTTGTCCACTGCCACCACCTTGATCCAAGCCACCATCATCTCTCACCTGGGCTTTGCCGTGGTTCTCTTAATTGGTCCCCCTGATTCTGCCCTTGTCCCCTTCAATCTGCTTAACGCAGCAGCCAGGGTGACCCTGTTGAGTGGAGGTCAGATCGTGTTACTGCTCTGTTCAAACCCTCTGGTGATTTCTTGGCTTGCTCAGAATAATTACAGTGGCCAACGGTCTGCACCCCCCTCACCCTTTCCACTCATCTTCTGTCGCCTCCTTCCTCAGTGCATCCCAGCCCCAGAGGCCTTACTGATCTTGCTTCTCCCTCAGGATCTTTGCCTGAAAACTCTTCCCCTCAACACTGCCTGACTCGCTCCTTTACTTCCTTCAAGTCCTTACTCAAATGTCACCTCCTCAATGAAGCCTTCCCTAATCACTGGGTTTAAAATTGCCAGCCCAGGGCTTCCCTGGTGGCACAGGGAAAAAAAATTTTTTTTAATTGCCAGCTCCTCCCCCAACTCCCCCATCCCTGTCCAAGCTTTATTTTCCTACAAAGCACATTTAATTATCTAACGTACGTCTTTTACTTATTTGTTTTCTTTTCTTTTTTTAAAAATTTATTTATTTATTTATTTATGGCTGCATTGGGTCTTTGTTGCTGATCGCGGGCTTTCTCTAGTTGCGGTGCACGGGGCTTCTCATTGCGGTGGCTTCTCTTGTTGAGCAGGGGCTCTAGGCACGCGGGCTTCAGTAGTTGTGGCACGTGGGCTCAGTAGTTGTGGCGCACGGGCTCTAGAGTGCAGGCTCAGTAGTTGTGGCATGCGGGCTTAGTTGCTCCGTGGCATGTGGGATCTTCCCGGACCAGGGCTCGAACTCATGTCCCCTGCATTGGCAGGCAGATTCCCAACAACTGAGCCACCAGGGAAGCCCTACTTATTTGTTTTCTGTCTCCCTTCCATAGTGAGCTGCGTAAGGACAAGGGTGTGTCTCTTTTTATTCACTGCTGTGTCCTTGGGTCTAGAACAGTGCCTGTCCCTAGTAGGTGCTGAATAAATTTCGATTGAATTTAAGTAGAGGACTATTTTCACTTTTCAAGATGAAAGCTGCAAGCAATGAACTAAGTTCTTACGTGTCCAATTTCCCCCTGCAGTGATAGAGCTGTGTGTTCTGTATGGACAGGATGAGGAGGGAATGGCTGGCGAGCTTATAGCCTTCTGCACCAGCACACATAAAGACTGCCTCACCTCAGAGACCCTGAACTCTTTTGAGCACGAGGTAAGAACAAACTGAAAAAAAAAGAAAAGAGAAGAAAAAAGAACAAACTGTAGGCAAACTGATAACGTAACTCTCCGTGTCTACTCAGTCGGAAGACAGTGCGCTGTATTGAGAAGAGTGTGGGCTTTGACGTCGGGCCTGGATTTCAGTCCCAGTGTGAGCCTGGACCAACTAACCTAATGGCTCCGAGCCTCAGTTTCCTCTCCTCTCAGTGGTTCTCTGGATCTGTACTTTTTATGGTTATTGAATGAAATGAGAATGGGCGTAAATCACCTACAACTGTGTCTTCAACAAATAATTGGTGTTAATATTAGAACTGTTATGTGTTGTAGGGAAACAGTCACAGGTGAAGTCTTTCATTTTTGGTCTATCGTGCATCTTCTGCTTCTTCCTTTGAGGAATTTTGTATCTTTGATTATGTTTCAAATGCCCATTATTACCTCATGGCTGTGGGGAACGCCTCCTCTATTACTTGACTATGGAATAATATATTCATTATCTTTTCTTCCTCAGTTTCTGAGCAAAAGACTGTCCAAAGCCAGGCTCGGTGCCTCCAAGGACAGTGGGCATGCGGGAGCCAGAGACATTGTTTCCATACAAGAGCTGTATCCTTTTCATCATTTATCTTATCGTTATTGTTATCTATTGTTATCGTTGCGTTATGGTTATCTGTTGCGTGAATAATTTTAGAAACGAGCAACAAAGGTAACTAATACTTAGATTTCTTATTTGATCAACCCTTGCCTTAGATTTTGGGTGGAAGTTTATTGTTTCTCTTAACCAGTGTTCTTAGAATTGAAGTGGAGGAGGAAGAGGAGACCCTCTTGAACGCTTACACCACACCCTCTAAGGTGCGTGTACCGTGTTTGGAAATTGCATTCTACACATAGCATTTTTTTCTTTAGTCTAAAAATATCAGCACAGCATTTGAAGGTCTAAGGGAGAAAATTCACCGCTCATACAGTTTCCTGCTCTACTTGCATGTATGCGTCTTCCTTTCCAATCACATGCATAGATGTTTTTGCATCATGGCAGTCCTTGTGGACACATGGTTGTCCTGCTTTCTTCAGTTAACATATCATAAAATTTTTATAAATGCACTTTCTCCATAATTACTCTTCTTTAATGGTTGCCTAGTTTTGTATCAAGTGGACTGTAACTCAATGATCCAAGTTGGGTGTTGGACCCCAGTGTGAGAGGTGGAGTACGGCAGTGGAAAGCATTGCCCTCCACGCCGGAGTCAGAGACCTCAGTGACCTTGAGTGAGTTGCTTTTATCTCTCTGAGCTGCCTTTTCCTTTCCTTTAAAATCAGGATCCATTCATTCATTTATTGAGCAGCTACTATGTGCCAGGCACTAGGTGAACTGGTGAATGAAACAGGTTTGGGTGTGCTCTGCCCTCAAGAAGCTGGCAGCCAGCGCCGATAATATCTCCTATCTCAGAGGGCTTGAAAATTAAACGAATGTGTAAAGCGCCAAGCCCAAAGCAATGTATTCAGTAATATCAATAGTAGTTACTCTTTATAGAATATACATTTGTGGAAATCCTTAACCAGGGAGTAAGCCTTAATTTTTCAAAGTAAATTACATTGTAAGAAAGAAAGTGAGTAGTTTAGGTGTGCCTATGCCGAGCAAGAAAGCTAAAATGTTCACAGTGTTTTGGAGGACTGACTTATGGTAATTCAACTCTCAGTAGACTGATGCATAAGTCAGATGCAAATTTACTTAATTTACTGTTGAAGTATACACCCTTCTGATGGCTGAAATACCATATCGAGGACACCCCATTCCTGCTACAAAAGTACCTAGGAGGCTCAATCACGGATTAAAATTTGTGACCATGGAATCAGAGCTGAGAGAGTTGGGTTGAAATGAGCAAACAATTTGAAATATGTGTCTGAAGCTCAGAAGAGAGGCAGAATGGGGCTGGGCTAGAAACAGGAAAAATGCTTAGAACAGTGCCCATCACACGGGAACTGTCAGGCTTCAGTGGCAGCATGATGACAGAGTCAGAGCCAAACCTTGGCCTTTCCCACCCAAACAGTGCCAGTGTCAGATCTTAGGGGCAGGAGTGCCCCTGTTACAGAGGTGCATATGTCAGTGGTCTTAGCTTGTCACCATTAAATATTTGGCTTGTGCAATTGACAGCTGCACTTTTGCTCCCATGCTCACCATAAATCTTCTGGTTATAATTTGGCTCTCCACGTGTCCTTCCTGACAGGGGGAGATGCGTTTGCCTGAGGATTTGAGTTCCCATGATGTCGGCATTATGTTTCTAATAAGTGAATAAGCTGGCATCCTTGGCTATAATTTGGGTTCCTGTGTGGTGTGAGGATATGCTCACCCCAGGATATGAGACTGTGGTCCCTCGGTATTTCTCATTACAGGTGAATGAACTGGCACGTAGTATTAGCAGTGAGTCTCCTAAGCTTGGTTAGAGTGAGCACAGCCCCGAGGAGCGTAGCTGGAGCTGGTTTGCTGACACAATCAGGTTTCACCGCAAGGTCTGAGGATGAGAGCCGCGAGGCTCTGCTCTCTCCCAGAGTCCCATCCTCTGTCCATGTCCTGGGAGACCTAGAGTTCTGTAGCCCACTGTATATTAGAAGGGTCTTTGGGGGAAATAGTTTGAGAAAATACATCAAAACCGTACAGTCTTTACCATCCTATGGCCCAATAATCATCCCTAGTAAGAGTCTCTCCTAAAAAAATAATCCAAATTCTAGGAAAAGCTATGTGTGTGAAAATGGGCATCTCAGCATTATTTATAGTCACCAGAAATTACAAATGCACCCAGCAATAGAGAAGTAGTTAAATAAATTATTGTATATCAGTTCAATCAACACAACTACTAAAAAGGATGAAGATTGTGACAATGTGGGAAAATGCTCATAATTAATATAGAGCAAAAAATTCAGTGTATGTATTACTTAAGTGAAGGTTCATATTCAAAATAAGATTACAACTATTAAGATTTTTTTAATTGGAAAAATACTGAAATACTAGGAAGGTTTTTTGTTTTTGTTTTTGCACGGTACGCTGGCCTCTCACTGTTGTGGCCTCTCCCGTTGCGGAGCACAGGCTCCGGACGCGCAGGCTCAGCGGCCATGGCTCACGGGCCCAGCCGCTCCGCAGCATGTGGGATCTTCCCGGACCAGGGCACGAACCCGTGTCCCCTTCATCGGCAGGCGGACTCTCAACCACTGCGCCACCTGGGAAGCCCTAGGAAGGAATATTTTTAAATGGCTATTGTATAAGGGTGGTAGCATAAGGGTCTTTTTAAAATCTAGTTTCCATTCCAGCTCCTTAATGGTGGTTTTGAATCCTTTCTCTCCCATCTGTTCGTCGTCACCCCTGTAAGCAGCTTTGGTGGCATAACTTAAACCTGCAGCCAGGAGGAGCCCGAGGGTAGGGGAATGTCTGCAGACTAGCTGGCCGCCTGGTTGCTGTCCAGGCGAGGATTTTGTCATTCCTCAGCCACAGTTGGTCGTCCCAGACTCTGGGGAGCAATGGATCTAGGGACTTGCGGGTTTCACCCTCTACTCTGGGCATCTCTGGATTCTTGATGAGCAAAACCCAGAAAACAGAAGTGACCGTCAGTGAGGCATTTGCTAAATCCTCTCCAAATATGAGCTCACTCATGTTATCTGCCTGGAGTCACTCCCTTCTTTAATTTTGAAAATGCGTGGTAGACTTTGCCAAAATAAATAGTAACATGGTCCCATCCCTTGTCAGGAAAATGTGTCCACGCAGGTCAGAACCGTATGCATAGCAAAACTCACAGCTGTTGTAAAGCAAAGAGAGGTGGGGAAGGAAAGTGAACACGTGAGTGATTTGAGAGGACAGATCTCCTGCTTGGCAATCCTTTTTGGGGAATGTTGGCATTTTTTTCATAATTGCCTCCAAAATGGAGACATTGTACTGATGAATACTGGGTTACAGTTGATGAGGATTTCTCTCTGAGATTTTACTTGGAAAATGGGGCCTTAAGAAGAAAACCAACCCTATCCTATCTGTGCCCTTCATTCGGGCACCATTCTCCCTTTCTTCCTAAGGAACTGTACACTTAATTAGCAGCCTGGATCTAGAGTGACTGGGCCCTTTTCCTGTTTTGTTTCTAGGGTTCTCAGAAGCGAGCTATCACCACTCCGGAAACCCCCCTCACAAAAAGGAGTGTGTCTACTCGAAGCCCCCATCAGCTCCTGTCTCCATCAAGTTTCTCTCCAAGGTATGGCTCATCATTAATTCAGCTGCCAGGTAGCAGGCCTGCCCTTCCCTTTCTCTGGTTATCTGGTGGCGGCTGACTCTACAGCGTGACTTAATGAATATGAGTGGACGGTTACCTCTGCAGTGAGCTGGCTGGAAAGCCTACGGCTGTCTGCCCTCCCCGCTTTCTTGTCCTGTGTGGAAAATTACTGTTTCTTACGGTAATTAAGGAAACTCACTTTCCACCCGCTTTTCTGGGGCTCATTTCCTAGATCGGGAACTGATACCTTCTACTGAAAACAACCTGTCTATTCAGAAGTTGGGAGGCCTTCGAGTCTTGCCAGGAGAGGCAAATAGGTTTCCACCTGCTTCTGTTAGTTCGTGTGTTGTTGGGTTTCTTTTTTTCTTTCATCTGAAGTATTTATTTTTAAAAAAGAAAAGCACGTATCTTTGTTCATAATGTTGTGTAACCTGTTTTTTGTCCCTCACTCGGGTTACAACTAGTTTCTGAGAGTTTTCTTGTCACTGTGAATCTACACCAACTTAATTGGTATTTTATCTCTGCCACCTCTGCACATAAATCCACAAAGATCACATGTGACTTTTGGAAATTCATAAATGACATGTCTTCTGTGAGAGAATTCCATAGATGAGAGCTCTACTGAGGAGAAGAAAGGTTTCTAGGCACTGCCACATCAGGATGAGGCAAAGGAACAGTAACGTTAACCAATTAGGGAAACACTTGGCTGCTAGGAGTCACTTCTTCTAGACTGAGCAGAGCTTAAGGCTTTCTAACCCTGTCACATTAGAAGGGAGATGATAGGGAATTCCCTGGTGGTCCAGTGGTTAGGACTCGGTGCTTTCACTGCCGTGGTCCTGGGTTCAGTCCCTGATCGGGGAACTAAGATCCTGCAAGCCACGCGTCATGGCCAAAAAATATTAAAAAAAGAAAAAAAGAAAGGTGGTGTTAGCCGTCATTCAAGCTGAACGGTGGTTGGGTTCTGAGGGATGATGTGACTTTAGTGTGGTCCCCTCCTGCTTTCGGGAGTTCTCAAACTGCCTTCCGAAGTGAGCTTTCCAGACTTAGAAGGGCATCTTTGGATGCACAGAGATGGTTGGTGTGGTGTACAGAGATGGTTCTCATAGGTGCTGGCACCATGACAGCAGTTCTATCCTCTCAACAAGCAAGCCTTTGCAACTCGTAGATCTGTCTACAGCTGACCCCCTGTGAGTGACCCTCTGCATTAAAGGGCCAGCTGTAACGCCCACCCCGTGGAGCTTCACAGGGAGGAGCTTGGAGCAGTAGGCGATGTGCCGCCTAGTCATTTTTTAATGCACGCCAATGAAGCTGACATTAGAAACTGGCTTTGTAATTTATGAAAGTAACTTCTAAATTATTCAGGTAGAGGCAGCATTGGAGGTAGAGGTAATTAATCAAGCTCACTTTCTGTAGCCTCCCTGGAAAGGAGGAACTGGTGGCACCCATTGCAACGGTGCCCCCATAGAACTTGTTCCTGCAGAATTTCGGAACATTAAATGAAGCCTGTTTTAATTGGACCTCTCTGTACGCTGTGTTCATGACCGACGGGTTAGAAGACCTTGCTGTCCTCTAAGCAGATCAGCAATACCCGTGTGTCCTTGGAGGTGGAATTTATCAGTCACTTAGTGGAAATATGAGAACTTGTCGGTTGAGACTCGGAGAATGGGAATGTTTGTTCACCAGCTGACAGAACTCATTATGCGTCCACCTCCAGAGACACTGGGGAAAGCTGATTCATTTCATTTAACTTCATTTCATTGCTGTTTCTACCTTGCACTATATCATGAGCTCTTATGTGTATGCACAGCAACTTTTGGCTTATCCACAGTTCCAGGCTCTGATGATGTTCTAACAAATGCTAAAAATTCATAAGAAGAAAATAGTACTCGGAACTTGCTTTTTAATCAATTCAGAGTTTGGGTTTTGTTTTACTTTGTTTAGTTTTAAGCCAGGAGAAGACCTTTTAAAATGTGTCCTTGCATCTAAACTTCTCTGAGCACGTTTGGTATTCCTCAATCCCCGCATTCCTGAAATTCCTTAAAGGTCCAGAATGTCCAACCCCATTAAGCTGATTAGATTTATAAAATGTGAGACCAGCCTGACGTTCCTCCAAATCTCCATTTTCAAAAGGTAACCTCATCCTATTCCTCTCTCCTTTTAGATATGAACACACTAACACTAATGTCTTTTGCTTCCAATTAGTGCTACTCCCTCTCAGAAATACAGCTCGAGAAGTAACCGAGGAGAAGTGGTTACCTCCTTTGGCTCAGCACAGGTGATGTCTTGGTCCGGGAGAGAAGGAGCCAGTAACATCAGCCTGAAGGTCTTGGGGTATCCAGAGCCACTAACCGGGAGCTACAAATCCATGTTTCAGAAGCTCCCAGACATTCGAGAAGGTAATTGTTTTTCTCTTTGAAATTCTGGAGGATATAAAACCACCCGGAAGGGTCTCGAGTCAGTAGCAAAGCTTCAGCTAGGCTGGTAAAACAAGTTTCAAGGTTGCCTTTGATAGATGTCCTCCGGGTGCCCCTATTAGTAAAAGGATATGAGATGATAACTCTCAATAATTCTCCCAAATCACATCACTTTGCTAAAGAGAAAGCACATAACCATTTCCCAGTAACAACCACTTGAACTGTGTAAAGAAAGCCAATTAAAGTGTTAAAGGAAGCAAAGACATTTATGGCTTCTTCCTTGTGAAGAATGGAAGGCTCTCCAGGTTGGGCTTGGCTTCCCGTATACCTCCCTGACGACCTGAGTGACAGGAAGGCTAGGGTGGGAGCTGGACTGACTCTGGGGTTGTGCTGCGTGACCCCCTGTGGCCAAGTGGAAGGCCGGGTTCAGCAGCCCGATATCAGGATATCGGCTCGGCCTTCAGAAAGTTACAAACCGGCCGGTGTCCTAGGTACCCTTCCTGCTTCTGTAAAATGACTGACTTTAATGTTTTACGAGGTGCTATGTTTTCTCTCCTCGGCAAGTAAAATGTCTTAAACACACTTTTCTGCCCTCTGGGATTTCAGTTCTGACCTGTAAGATAGAAGAACTTGGCAGTGAACTCAAGGAGCATTACAAGATTGAGGCTTTTACTCCTGTTCTAGTCACAGCACAAGTAAGAGTTGTTCTCATAATCTTTCCTGAATGATATTGTTTTTTTAAATCAATGATGAAAAAGCAGCCTCCTGCTTCCGTTTCACTAATCGTCTGCCTTCTAGTTAGAACATCTATCTGGGATGAATTTGGTAAAATGGGTTATACGTGCTCTCTGGTTTTGTGACCAGAGAAAGTCATTTCCTTTGCACTTGGATTAGAGTCTTGCATGTAAACGAAGATTGAGGGCCTCAAGCATTCAAGTGTCAGGATATGAGGACAACAGCGAGGTGAGGATCTCCAGAAACGGTGACTCACAGTGTCTCCCCTTCTCTGGCCTCTGTCATTAGGGACCAAGTGTCGTCAACCGTGTCTTTATGTCATAGTTTAATCTGGCACGTGCACCAGTACTTTCTCTCTAGAACGTACTTTAAGGGGAGACGTGTTCTCAAAGATTCTCTATGGTACCTCTGTCATGTGTTTGCATTCAGAGAAGAATGGCCAGTTGGAGAAGATAGGCAAAACCATGTCATATAAGGAAGTTTTGGGGGAATTTGGGAGGAAGTAGTGGAGGGGAGGCTGGGATGTACGGTCTCGTGGGGAAAGATTAGACTTCCTCAGTTTGCCCCCGGGAGTGGGAACAGGATAGAGGAAGCCACAGAGAGAAATTTCAGCTCAGTTTAACGAAGAACTTCCTGTTAAGAGGCACTCTGGTGTGTGGTTCAGGATATGGCCCTGGAGCCAAACTTCTGGGCTTCAAACCCAGGCTTCTCCCACCGTTTGACCTTGAGTAAATTATCTAACCTTTCTGTTACTGGTTTTTCTCATCTGTAATATGGATGCAGTAATAGCATCCACCTCCGGTTGTTGTGAGGATTAAATGAGTTAATACACATAAGCCTTTAGAACGGTGCCTGGTGTTTAGTGAGCTCAGTAAATGAGAGCTATTGTTAACGGTTATCCAGGGATGCGGTGCGTGGGCTGCTGGGGGGGCGAGGGGGCAAGTTCCCCTTAACTAGAGGTGCTCTGGCTCAGGCAGCCACTTAGAGGGGCTCAGGCATTAGGTGGTGGGCAGACTAGATGCCCTTTAAGGGTCCTTCCACCCCAAGGAGCCAGTGATGATTGTGGTCGCCTCAGGCTCAAAATGATGCCCCGACAAAAAAAATGTGTGTTGTTGTTTGAAAAGGTCTGTTTTGCTCTTCATCACTTTGACCAGATTTTGAGCTCCTGTCCCAAAGACTGTCATTCTTATGTGTACCTTTGGCAGGAGCCCGTCACCCTGCTGGGCCAGATTGGCTGTGACAGCAACGGGAAGCTGAACCACAAGTCGGTGATTCTTGAGGGAGATCGGGAACATTCCTCAGGCGCTCAGATTCCAGTGGATCTATCTGAGCTCAAAGAGTATTCTCTGTTTCCTGGACAGGTGAGATCAGGGGTGTCTCCCACTGGGCACGGGCGTGCTTGTTTGCTCCGTAGTGTGCGTAGAGGGCTGTGGCTCCAAGAGTGAGCGTTCCGTCACTGGCCAGCTGCCCCTCGCTTGTGACGTCTGATGCCGTGAGGTGTAGCTGGAGCTCAGGCCCAAGAGGGGACACCAGGATAGGGATTTCAATCTTCCCCCATATGCTCGGACCTTGGCTCTGGGATCTGCTGCCAGGTTCAAACCCCAGCTCCACCCCACAAGGCGGGTGATTACAGAGATGTTACTAACCTCTCAAAACCAGAGTGTCCTTGCCTGTGAAATGGAGATGATAATTCCTACCTCACAGGAGAGAGGTAAAATGAGGTCACTCGTGTAAAGTACAATTATTATTACGCCAACATAACCCCCTTGATTTGTTTTCTAGAAAAATACCTCCAAGTTTACAATTACAGAATGAGAGTAGCTGGACAGTACTTCTTTTTTTTCCTGGCTATGTTGGGTCTTCGTTGCTGCGTGCGGGCTTTCTCTAGTTGTGGCGAGCAGGGGCTACTGTTCCTTGTGGTGCGCGGGCTTCTCATTGCGGTGGCTTCTCTTGCTGCGGAGCACGGGCTCTAGGCGCACGGGCTTCAGTAGTTGCGGCACATGGTCTCAGTAGCTGCGGTGCGCGGACTCAGTAGTTGTGACTCGCGGGCTCTAGAGCACAGGCTCAGTAGTTGTGGCGCATGGGCTTAGTTGCTCCGCGGCATGTGGGATCCTCCCGGCCCAGGGCTCGAACCCGTGTCCCCTGCATTGGCAGGCGGATTCTTAACCACTGCGCCACCAGGGAAGTCCTGGACGTACTTTTAACTCTATCAGAGTAACTTATTCCAGACCTCCCGTTCATCTCCCCTGTGATGCAAGCCTGTCTGCTGCCTGTCTTTCAGGTTGTGGTTATGGAAGGAATCAACACCACTGGTAGAAAACTTGTTGCCACCAGACTCTACGAGGTACCGGTGTCCCCTCACCTTCCCCCCCGGTTTGCTGCAGGCACGGTGTGTGCAGTTCTGTCTGTCCTAGAGCCCGTCCTTTGTAACGGCCCATTTATTTGCTTCTCAGTTCTCTGTCTGTAGAGTGGGACTTACCTCTAGGTCAGGGCCTCGCAAACTGTTCCCCTAAAGGGCCAGACAGTAAATATTTCAGGCTCTTGCAGGCCATATGGTCTCTGTCACAATGTCAGCTCTGCCATCGTAGCACAAAAGCAGCCATAGGCAACCCACAAACCAACGAGTGAGCTGTGTGCTAGTAAAAGTTTACTTACAAAAACAGGCGGTAGCCAGATTTGGCCCATAGCCCATAGCTTAGCAGTCCCTGCTCTAGCAATAATCCTCCACAGATTTCCAGAGGATGCAAGGAGAAGTAGCAGGATCCTACTCTCCCATCCTCGCCTAGCAGGACCCTGATCCTACAGGCACCTGTTTTGCTCCTGCTTTTTGCTGGGTGTTTTATGAGTTTAGCCGTGACCTTGTGCTACCCAGGTTTCTTTGCCACTCAGTAAAGAAAAATGGCAGGACCATCAACTCTGTGGGCTTTTAGCTCCAAGGGGCAAGACACCTGCAAACACACCACCATTCAGTGCTCACCCCACTCCTGACCAAAGACGGTGCCGGGCGCAAGACCTCACCGTAGCTTCTCTCCTGTTTGAAGGGCGTGCCACTTCCGTTCCATCAGCCCACTGAAGAGGATGGAGGTAAACTTCGCTTCAAATATTATTTTGCTAACAATGCGGGTGGAGGGTGGTGGACAAGGGTACAGGAGCGCAGTTCCTCAGGCCCCAGGGAAGCTACACAAGCTGTTTGAGAGCACCATGCCGGAGCTCCAAGGGCGACTGTGAATTGGTGGGTTCACTGGCCCTTTGTGGAAGGCCAGGGGTCTGAGCCTACATGGCTTTGTCAGCATTATTGCCTGTGCTCTGAGTCCACAAGGCCTGTCGTTTAAAGACTAATGTTTAACAGGTATTTGAAGGTAGCTTTGAAAAGGGAAAAGAGCAGCTATTTATTTAAATTAAAAAAAATTTTTTAAAGAGCAGCCATTTTTAAAAGAATTTCTGTAAATGCCATGTGATCTCCTGGACTAGATCCTGGAAGAGAAAGGGGACATTAGTGGGAAAACTAGTGACATTTAAATAAAGTCAGGAGTTAGCAGTAATATACCAGCATTAATTCCTTAGTTTCAACAAATGTACCATAGTTATGTAAGACGTTAGCATTAACATTAGCGGATGCTGGGTGGAAGGTGTACATGTGGGAACTCTGGACTATGTTTGGAACTTTTCTACAATTCTAAAGTTATTCCAAAATAAAAAATGTATTTAAAAATTAGACAAATTTCTCAGGAAGCCTAGAGTTATTTGGTCACTAACCTAGATGGGAAAAGACGAACATTTTAATAAACTTTGCTTCAGAACAGTTCCAAGCATTTTTGTAAGCAAAGCAGAAGACTGCTGAGGATTAGCAGGGAGATGGCTGACACTAGCACATTGTCAACACCCCCTCCACGTTCATACCGTGTGAGGTCATTCTTAGAGGCGGCCTGGAATCAGGAACGAAATCTAGGAGTTTGTGACATTGCACATTCTCTCAGAAAATAAGTGTTTACGGAAGCAAGAGTGCTGGTACTGGATCGACTTCAGGTAACGAAGAAAACAGACAGGGCTGAAATGCCCGGAGCCTGAGCTGTGCCAGGGAAGCCTTTGGAAGCAGTTGAGTAGGTTGTTAACAGACAGTTTGTGAGCAGCGTCTGGGCTCACAGCACCCTGGGTGTGGACACACAGAACAGGACATGAGCCTGGCCCTCCTGGCCCTCACCGTTTACCTGGGATTGACGTCTCCTGTAGGCTCCTCAGAGCCATTAGCTGTGTCCCCCGCCCCAGCACGGCACTGCTGGGTGTTGCGAGTGTTACGCTTCCCCTTGAGTTCTCTGTCTCAGTTGAGTTATTGCCGCTCTGGTAGGCGAACAATGGTCCTCATTCCTGGAATATATTCCTGAACATATTACTTTATATGGCAAAAGGGACTTTGCAGGTGTGACTGAGTTAAGGCTCTCGAGATGGGGATTGTCTAGGTGAGCTCAGTGTAATCACAGGGGTCCTGATAAGGGAGGGCAGGAGAGGGTGAGAGTCACAAAGATTAGAAATGTTAGGCCGCTGGCTTCGAAGGTGGGGGAGGGGCCGTGAGCCAAGGACTGCAGGCAGCCTCCGGAAGCTGGAAAGGGCAAGAAAACAGATTCGCCTCAGAGACTCCAGAAGGAATGCTGCCCTGCCCACCCCGTGATTTTAGCACTTCTGACATCTAGGACTGTAAGATGATAAATGTGTATTGTTTTAAACCACGAAGCTTGTGGTAATTTGTTACAGCAGCCATAGGAAACTAATAAAACTGCCTGTTAAGAGGTCAGGGGGGCTTCCCTGGTGGCGCAGTGTTTAAGAATCCACCTGCTGATGAAGGGGACACGGGCTCGAGCCCTGGTCCGGGAAGATCCCACATGCCGTGGAGCATCTGAGCCCGTGCGCCAGAACCACTGAGCCTGCACTCTGGAGCCCGTGCGCCACAACTACTGAAGCCTGTGCACCTAGAGCCTGTGCTCTGCCACAAGAGAAGCCACTGCAATGAGAAGCCCACACACCTCAACGAAGAGTAACGCCCGCTCACTGCAGCTAGAGAAGGCCTGCACGTGTGGCAACAAAGACCCAAAGCAGCCAAAAATAAAATAAATTAATTAAAAAAAGAAAAAAAAAGAGGTCAGGGATCTTTGGGTTTTGTTGTTGTAAGCTACAGAACCAGGTTCAGACTAACTTAAGAAAAAGGGAATTTGTTAGGGGAAATCCAGGTAGCTCACAGACTGGACAGGTGGCTGGAACAGGCTTACAACCCGGATTAGGGCTTAGTAACTCTAGGTGTCCAGGTAGCAGGGAGTCCCCCGCTGTCTCTTCCAGGCACCTCTGCTGGGATGGGTCAGCGCCAGTCTTTTTCTGTCCTTGGATAGTTCACCTTGAGATTCCAGAATCCAGAGGAGAGTGTGAATGGCTTAAGCTGGGTCCGGTACCTGCTCCTTGGCTAGGGGAGGACAGTGCACCTAATTTACAGCGCCCCCTGGTGGAGGGGGGCGCTTATGGAGGACGAGGCTGATTCTCCGAAAGGAAAGCAGACGCTATGAGGAAAAGGGTGCCCCAAAACAATGGCCCTGCACCCCATCACACAAGAATCTCCCGTCCCAAGCCTTGCACCCCAGCCTGTCTTTCTGGACTCCTCGAGGTACGAGATTCTCTAGCTGCACTCACCACCGGATGATCCCTTACACTGAGCACTCAGATCTCAGGGCCATCGGGACCCTGCCTTGCCCTGGCTTCCGGCACACTCTACTTAAAAGTGTAAGCAAAGTCACAAAAAGGCAAATACCACGAGATTCCCCTCAGACTAGGTTCCTAGAGCCGTCGGAATCATAGAGACAGACAGTGGGAGGGTGGGAGCCAGGAGAGGGGAGCAGGAGTTAGTGTTTAACGGGAACAGGTTTTCGGTTTTACGGGATAGAGTTGTGGAGAGGCGTGGTGGTGAGAATTACACACCGTTATGAATTTACTTCATACCACTGAAATGTTTACTTAAGATCTGAGGGAATTCCCTGGAAGTCCAGTGGTTAGGACTCCGCTCTTTCACTGTCAAGGGCATGGGTTCGATCCCTGGCTGGGGAACTAAGATCCCGCAAGCCTCTCAGCGTGGCCAAAAAAAAAAAAAAGGTTAAGATGGTAAGTTTCGTGTTATATGTATTTTACCACACCCCCAACCCACCCCCCGGAAGTAAATGTTGGGAGGAAAACCATGTAAGCAAATGCCACTTTGATCAAGTCTCTCCAGACTCCCACTTCCCTACCATGCCTCGTGCACTGCTGCTAAGTATCTATCGAGTTCTAGTTGTTTGCATACTTACCTGTCTCTGCCAGCCATGGAGGGTTCTTTGAGGGCAGGATGAGGTCTTGCTCCTCCTGGATTCCTGGAGTAGCACACGTAAGGAGACTCTCAGTGAACTGAGTCCTGTGGCATCTTTCCCTAATTGTCCTTTCTCCCACCATCCCAGTGTCCTCTCATCAGCATCTTAACCACCTTTTCTTTCTTAGATTCTGAGCAGATCATGGTCCTGGTGGCCTGTGGGCCATACACCACATCTGACAGCATCACCTTTGACCCCCTGCTCGACCTGATCACCATCATCAACCGTGACCGGCCCGACGTCTGCATCCTGGTAGGAGGCCCTCCTGGGACAGCTTCACCGGGGGAGGCGCCAACGGGAAAACTGGGGGGTCAGTCTTAGAAAAAGGTCTGATGAGGTTCTAAATTTTTAGGAAGAGTGTGGGACTCTCCTCCTTTTTAAAAATATTTTTTAGTGCTCAGCCTACATCTTTGGCGAGGTGAGGTGTGCATGGAATTAATTCAAAAGCCCAAGCTGTCTTGCCACCCTGCGTTGACTTTACAGTATTCTCGCCTCTGTCTCATTACTCCAGTTTGTGAATTCACCTCTTCTGAAAACTCAAAATACAACTGCATGGAGGTAGATTTCCCTTGCTGGGTTGAGAAAGAAAAAAGCCCAGTATTGTAGGAGGCAAAACAGCTAGCATCCAGGAGTCAGGTCCTTCTGCCTGTGATATTAGCTGGACGCCCTTGCCCCATCTGCTGCCTGTCCCAGGCTGTACAGATGGCTCGGAGGGACAATGGACCCTGGACAGAGAACTGCTAGGAGAGGATATGTGAGGGCACTCACAGACACGTGTGGTTCTGATTTGTTCTTTTGGTACCTTTGTTTCCCCCCCTCGGGCTTATTTGCAGTTTGGACCTTTCCTGGATGCTAAGCATGAACAGGTAGAGGTGAGTGACTGGGGTTGGGAGGGGGAGGTACCGGATACTCACATTCAGTCAAGCCCCCACTGTTACTTTCGTCTCTTGGAGTTTATCCTGCATCTGTAACAACCTAAATGAATCCCTGTGGCTGATCAGGAAAACATTATCACAGGGCATTTTAAATAAAGGTACTGAATTTGAGGGCTTCATTTCACCAGAATACAGAGCTGTTTGGAAGCTGGGGGAGGGGGGTCCAGATATCCGAGTCCCGGTCCTCCTCGTGCACGACCGACCCTTGGTGCTGAGGCAGGTGCCCACGGGTCCCAGACGTGCGCCTGTGAAAGTACCTTCCTGACTGCTACCCTCAGCTCCATGACCCACATCATCTTGCCATCCTTTGAACTTAAAACACGAATGACCCTTCTGAGGACATTTCTTCCCTTTGTCTCAGGAGGTTTTACCTGCCACAGAAAAGATTTCAAAACGCTCTTCTTCCTAGTCTTCCCCTCGGCTCACTTTCAGGAGGACTGATCTTCCCCCGCCTCCTTCCTGCCCCCAGCTAGACTCAGCTCCTGGAGCCCAGAGACCACGTCTAGTGTATCTTTGTGACTCCTTCAGCTCCTCGCTCAGGGGCCGGCCCCCAGGGTCATCTGACAAGCGCTCAACAAGTGAATAAACGCCAAACGTCTCCCCTGTAAACCTGTCTCCTCTTTTCTTGCAGAGCTGTCTACTGACAAGCCCATTTGAAGAAGTTTTCAAGCAATGTCTACGAACGATTATTGAAGGCACACGAAGGTCAGAGTTCAAAATACTGGGCAGAACCTTACGCTTCCTAAGTTTCTCCAGGGCTTCTCGTTAAGAAAATGAAACTGTTCAAAAGTCGTGGTAGTTCCCATCCTTATATCCTTTTGAACTACAAAGATCAGATAGAACCCTTGAACTTCAAGTGCACAGATGCTGAGTGAAGAGGCATCTTTGTAAAACACAAAGATAAACACACTTGAAAAGGCTGCACAGACTTTCGCTCTTCCCTTGCTCTTTCTTTACTTCCTTCCTCCTCCCACTCCCTTTTGTATAAACTCATTCCACGGGAATCTTCCCAGGGTGGTGCTGAGGAGTGTTGGATGACTTACACCACAAAATCCCTTGTGTGAGTGAGAGTTTGGGGTGAGCCCAAGTCCTTTCCCGAGTCAGTGCTTCCCCCGTTTCACGGGCGCCGCCGCCGGCTTGTATGAGCCATCGTAGAAACTCACAAGGGTGGGGATCTTGAATGCTTGCCCCAGACCCTAGGGACGGCACTGGGAAAGGTCATAGCCGTGATGAGAGATGGGCAGTTCTAAATTGAGAGAAAAGCCTCTATTCCAGGAAGAGTCTAAGCTAGAAGTAGAAAGTTTTTCAGGAAGCTGACACCTCCACTTCCTGTCCCTTCCCTCCAGTGCCAGGGTTTGAGAGAAATGGCCCTTGGTGATGGATCTCCTCCTCTGGGGATCTGCCTCCCTGTAGCTGAGCTCATCAAAAACAAACATTCCCGAGGCTAAGCTTTTAAAAATAAGTCTGTAACAAAGGTGGTTTTTAAAACAAGATGTATAATCTTCTGCCCCTTGGCCCTGAGAACTGATCTCAGGCTTGATTAGCTGTAACTCTACCTTCTTGTGCCAGCAGCACGGGCCAGTGTCGTAGGCCTCTCGGACTGGGGAAAAACACCCCCAATTGCCCCAGAGTCGGGGCTTGAATCGCGCAAGGGTGACAGCCTGCAGCTGGATCTGCCCCTCCCTCCCTCCAAGTGAGATAACATAGGTGCCTTCCCTCTGCCTCCCAGGTTTGTTGTGACCCTGAAAGAGTTGTCAGACCTGGAGGCTCCTAGCACTCCTCAGGGCTGGTGTCCTTGTTTTATCAGCCCTCAGGTCCCCTCCGGGATAGGCAGGGACTGCGGGGCAGTGCCCTTGCGCTGGCTGGGTGCTTTCAGTTTGAGATGGGGTTCTGTTTTTGGTTCCTCACCCCATATGGTATTGACAGCAGTGCTACAAACAAAGAACAAAGCAGGCATTGTTACCCTGGGGGCGAGCCCCCAGCACCACCAGGCACTTTCATCTGAGGCCAGTGTGTGCCTCGGGGGAGGGGCTGCCCCACCCTTCCCAAAACAGTATAAAAATGGCCCTCCTTTGGGGGGAATTTAGTTTTATTCTGAGAGGTCAGAAACGCAGAGCATTAAGCTGATTTATCAGTGAAAACCAGAGCCAGTGAGGAAGCACCTCCCCTCGCAAGAGCCCAGCAGAGCCCGGGGAGCTTGAGGGAGCTTGAGGGAGGGAGCGGCTGCAAGGCCCCTCCCCACCGTGATGTATGAAGTTGTGCAATGCTCAGCATAGTTGGAATTTTCTCTCGGATCCCTCCCCCTACAGCCAGCCTATAACCCTGAGCCAGAGGCCCGTTTCCTCCTTAACTGTTGCTCTGCCAGAGCCTGCACAGAAGCAGAGCAAGTCCATCTCTTAACGGCGGCCAGCCGTGCCTCCGCCCTTCGTGTCCATTACGGACCGAGCCCCGGGGATCTGAAACACAGACTGTCCCCTTCGGGTCACCCCCCGGCCTGTCTGCCAGACTTCAGCACCCAAATCGGTAGACTTGGCTACTTACAGAGACTTAACTTTCAATGTCAAAGGGGCTATAACTAATTCGCCAAGTGCCTTTGGTCTCAAGACTCTGAATTTCCGCTGCAGAAGTCTCAGTTCACGCTTTGAGTGGGCATGACAAACAAGTGACAAGTGTGACAACCATCACCAACACCTTTATCCCATGTGAGAGGCAGCCACATCCCTATACCTGCACAGGTGCCTGTACCTGCCTCTGGGAAGCCACTGCGTCTTAAGCAAGAGAGGGTGCTAGAAGTGAGAGCTATTGGTGGCTGTTAAACTCGCCCCAAAGTAACACTTTCCGTCTTTACAATAGGCCCCACCCCGCCAAGGACAGGTTTTTTTCCCCCCTTTCTTCTTTTGCGTGCCTGGAGAGGTTAAAGAGTTGGCCCCTAGAGTTACAGGGGTTTTCTTCACTCACATCTTGTAACCCTAGAGATTCTCCTGCCTCTGTCAAAGGAAACGTCTGTCATCTCTGCTTTTACTGTTGCTGTTAGATATTTCTTTCATCTTTGTAAGACAGGCTGCTGAGAAAGAAAAACCAAGGGTGTTGATTCCCTGTGTGGGAGGGGAGGGCGGGGTGGGCTCTTGGCAAACCAGAACCTGCCGTGCCTTCCCCTCCCAGATCTGCTCAGCCTGCTGGGTCCCTCCCGAGGGAAGAGGCCCCCAGCCAGGGAGGCTACGTGACGCCTAAAAGCCACGTCTGTTCACACAGTGTGAAGAGTCAGAACTTTGGCTTCAGATCTGGCTCTGAGGATTTTCAGTCAAATCCTTGTCTTTCCTGATTTCCTAGATCTCCGTTTCTTCTCCCCTTTTTCTACGAAACAGTAGTCCTCTTCCTCTCTCGAGTAGAGCATCATATGAAGCCAGGAGAAAGCATGTCCTGGGAGAGAGCCATGAGCCCCATCGAGGTGGTTGTGTGTAAATTAGGACAGATCGTCTCTCGTTCCTGGTGTCCCGTGGGGAACGGCACCCCCCCCTTCGTAGGAGAGCTCCATTCGGAACTCCTTCCCTGGAAGTAGGCTCTTGTATCCAGCTCTGACCCTTTAAGCCTGTCGCCCAGCTATGCCAACTCAGCTGCACTCATTTTCCTTCCTGTTCTGATGCTTTTCTTGGCAAAGTAGCTCCGGCTCACACCTCATCTTCGTCCCATCGCTGCGAGATGTGCACCACGAGCCCGTGTACCCACAGCCGCCCTTCAGCTGCCCCGACCTGCCTCGGGAGGACAGAAAGGTACCAGCGTCCCCTCCTCGGCCAGGCAGCCATAGTCGAACGTGCCCAAGGCGACCCAGCTTGTCCCAGAAGCAGAGGGCGGGGGCGCCTTTTTGAGGCACACGTGGTTGCCTGTGTCTTAAGCTTCTCTTTGTAACAGGCAGACGTGTGATTTACTGTCCGTTGGGTTGGTCCCCCTTTCACTGGTTCCCCCAGCCCTTGCAGACCCCCCATTTTCATGGGGAAGAAGTTTCTAGCTTCGGTGTGCAAACGTCTGTCCCACCCTTCTCATTTTAGCGAGTGCAGTTTGTGTCCGAGCCCTGCACGCTCTCCATAAATGGAATGATCTTTGGCTTGACATCCACCGATCTGCTGCTCCACATGGGGGCTGAGGAGATCAGTAGGTGAGAAGGGTTTTTCTGTCCCGCAGGCAGTTCCTCTGGATCCTGGTCCTGTCCTTGGCCAAGGGGTTGCTTGGCAGGGTCGAGAGGGCAGCCCCCAGAGCAGCACTTCCTGCCAAAGCCTTTGGCCACTGAGTTTCTCTGCACCCAAGGGGAGCGGTGGGATGCATGTGTTTCTGTTACCACTTGTTTCTGTGGTGTTTGAGACCCTGAAGGACCACATCCGTTCTGCCTTTGCACTTAATTTCTAGTCATAGAAGTTCATCTACTTTTCTTTGTTTGCCACATTTGTGACCTAAACAAGATGTCCCTGCTTGTAGAGGGTGACTGTGAATTTACCCCGCAGGGCGTTCCCCCTTCCAGAACAGTGTGTAGCTCTGCAGAGGATCAGACACAGCCAGATGTGTTGAGCTGAGGCTCAGCAGTTCACTTCTCGCATCGCTGTGATGGGAAGGAGTGTGGAGTGATTTGCGTCTTAGGCGAGAATGGGTGTGTGTTTGTTGGCTCCGGTTGGAGGTGCAAGGGTCACCCCGGCTACAGCTGGCCTCGTGCCGGGACAGACTCCACATTCTCTGGCACGTTGTGGAGCTGGTGACAGCCTGCCTGGGCCCTGATCGCAAGGGATTCCTGCTCTTTCCCTTCTCAACCCAGTGTCCTGCTCGGCAGACCGAGCAGTTGCGGGCCGGTCTTTAAACTTCCCCAGAGGTACCTTCTTGTCACGCGCCTTGGCCACGTCGCTTCTCTCTAGTTTAATAAATCCTCCCCGAGGAGAAACAGGCACTGATAAACAAGGTTCCACTTTCTGTTTCTTGCTTTTCTTCCTCCCCTAGTTCTTCTGGAACTTCAGACAGGTTCAGCCGAATACTCAAGCACATCCTGACCCAGCGGAGGTGAGCCTGCCCGACGGAGTAGCTGACCGTGAAGAGAGTGCTTGGGGGTCAGGGAGCTCTGACAGATTTGACCTCGAGACCTTCCCCAGGCCACTACCAGGGAACTCCACCCTGGGATGACAAGCCTGCGTCCTGTCCCCTAAACACAGAGGAAAGGGAGAGACGGTCTGTGAAACCGTGGAAACCAGTGACATAGAGGAAATCCATCTGGGGGGGGGGTCCCTGAATCAGCAGCTGCTGACTGTCTCTCTCCGTCTCTGCAGCTACTATCCACTCTACCCTCCCCAGGAGGACATGGCCATTGACTATGAGAATTTCTATGCCTATGCACAGCTGCCCGTCACCCCCGACGTCTTCATAGCCCCTTCAGAGCTGAGATACTTTGTGAAGGTAGGTTTGAACTCCACCATTTCCCAGAAACGCCAGAACCAGTCTCTGACTTTCCCTTCTGGACCCCTGGCACTCAGACCTCGCGGGTCTGCTGATGGGGACGGTGGCCTCATTTCTTTGGGGGAGGGGGTAGGACTAGAAACCAAATCTGTTAGTAAAACGCATAAGTAAGCAGCATCCCCTTGCTGCCCTCCCCGCCCCAGGGCATGGTACTCAGTCAGCCCAGCCTGGGAGCGCCGGAGACAGGTAGGAAGGCCCTCAAACCATGGTTCACGCCTGAGGCCACCTCAGGTGCCCTGGGCTTGCCTGCCCCCTCCTGAATTCTGAGATGACCTTCAAGCAGCTCTTGGTCATTCTCATCTCTGCCGCCTGAGGCCCTGCCCGGGGATCGGGTCCCTCACAGGGAATCCACCTGATCAATCCCCTCTTGCCAAACCAGAGCCAGTTCAACCTCGAGAGGTAAACTTTTTTTCATGTTGGGAAACAAGTAGATCAAGTTTGTCTCCAAGTTTGGGAGCTGATTGTCACCCTGCCGAGTCATCTTCTTTATTTTGTTTCAGAGACTCAAAAGGTTCTGAGTTTTCTAATAATAAATTAACATATTTGACTTAAGATGCGTTTTGTTGGCCTGCATTTCCATTTTATAAAGTCCTCTTTAGGGTCTAATCGTTAGATGAGTCCAGCTTTTTCACATCAGTCCCGATGGTTTTGGCCTTTCCAAACCCACAGTCTTTCTTTCCCCCAGGACGTCCTTGGCTGCGTCTGTGTGAATCCCGGGCGCCTCACCAAAGGGCAGGTGGGGGGCACCTTCGGCCGACTCTACCTCAGGAGGCGGGCTGCGGGCACCGAGGGCAGGCGGAGCCCATGTACTGCCGCCCAGGTGGTCAGGATCTGAGGCTCGGTCCTCTGTCATCCCCCGTCGTGCGGGCCTCCCAGACACCGAGAGCCCGGGAGTAGACCTCTGCCAAGATCCCACCCGTGGAAGGAGAGGGGGCAGCCAGCTGGGGAGGACAGGGCTGCGGGCCGGGGGCCCAGCGGGAAGACCCTGGGCAGCTGGATCCCTGCTCCGCATCGAGCTTCTCTGGAAGGAAGCTGTTGTTTCTTCATGGACGCTAGGAGCCCAGCGAGAACTGGCCGTGGACGCAGTACGCTCAGGAAGGTCAAGGCTTTGCGATTTCCTACTGAATCAGACATAGAAACAACTTTTGGAGATATGAAAGTAAATTCTGTGACTTCTGAGTTTAATCTTTCTTCCGCTCCGTCTTTTTCCTGGTAGTGAACAAAGAATGTTGCCCTCCTGGACCTCTGTGCAGAGAAGGCAGAGCGTCTGTCACACTGGGTTCCGCCCAGCCCCAGCCCCGATCCTCCTAAGGCTGCTCCCAAGGCCCCCGCAGCCTCTGTGCTGAGGAGGTGCCGGGCTCGGGCCACGGAGCGAGCAGCTGGCTGTGGGCCGGGCCAGCCCGCTGTGGTCCCAGCCTGACCCCTCTATCGGGAGGAGGCGGCCTCCCAGAGCTGCGCCAGAGCTGTATTCCCTGGCGCTGGCTCAGCCGAGTCACCAGCAGCCTGGGGCTCACCTCTAGCCCAGAACACTTGGAAGGCCAGGCCTTCCAGGATCCCCAACACGTCCCCGCACCTGTGTGTCCTGGCATCTGGGGAGGGGCTGTCGCTGGCTGAAGGTGGAGTGGGTTCCTGCCCTAAGCTGGCGGCCCTCCTGCCTCACACGCCAAAGCCAAGGCTGGAAACCTGCAGCTGTCAGGCCGAGGGAGCAGCCCGTGCCGATGCCTTGAGTCAGAGATAAATAGGTAACCTAACAGTGTCCAACCTTTGCCTTCCTCCTCTGATGGTGAAGTGGAATCAACAACAGATCGGACTGGGCTTGGGTAAAACTGGTCTCCCTCTGAAAACAAGCAGTTGCTGCTTTGTTTCATTCGTTTTATAAGCGCCTCCTCTGAAGGCAGGAATTGGAAACAAGCCCCAGCTTGGGGAGCTGATTTTCCCTCCCCAGGATCCCCCACACAGGAAGCATCCAGCCACAGTCAAAGGGCCACTGTGACTTAGCAGCCTCGGGATGTGGCATTGTTGGAGCCTGGGCCCCTCTTCCACAACCTGATAGAGTTGCCGCAGTTCGAGAATATCATTTGTATTTCTATCAAGCCACATGTCAGCTAAAAACCCACCCCTCCGTGCCTTGGAAAACCCTTGCCTGGGAAGATTACAAGCCTTTGGCCACAATAGACAAGGCTCCTCCCTTACCTTTTGAGCCCATGTGTGGTTCCTTGAGTGTCACGGCTCTGGCAATTTTTCTTCTGTTGCTGCTGAAGCAGCCTTGTGGGGAATGGTAATGTCTTGGTGCCCATTTGTCAAGGATGATCCAGAGGCCCCAGTGGGATGGAGCAGTTTACAGAGGGGAGAAAAGACCTGTATCCTGGTGGGAGGGAGGCGTGTGCAGGGCAGGCAGGCGGTGGTGTGCGGCTTCCCGGGAAAGAAAGCTGGTGCTCCGCGTGAATGGGAGCAAGAGCCCGTTGCCTGGATACAAGTCGCGGGACTGTTGGCAACGCTCTGGGAGGACCCAAGCGGGCATTTAAAACACACAAAGCAGGATGAGAACCCCAGATTGCAGACAGGTCTGGCGACCTGTGCCCCTCTGACACCAGACGCTTCCCTTTTGCTCTTGGCGGGAAGTCGGTGCCCAGCGACTACCAGCTGACTGCTCCTCGGCCCCTCTTCACCTGGGTCACCAGTTTCCTGAAGCCTCGTCCCACTTGCTCGTGGGGAGATCTCTTCCCCCCTCCCTTCACTGGGGCTCAGGACTCTGAAATAAGGCTCTGGGAGGGGGCACTGGTGACGGGGGTGGAGGAAGTGGAGGAACCTGGCTGGGCCTGGACTCCTGGGATCCACCTCCTTCAGAATCCCCTTTGATGACATCTTCCCTCGTCCTGGTCGTGCCCTGGGTCTTCAAGACACAAGCCCAAGGATGAAGCAGATGGTTCTGAAGAAGCAAAGTCCTGCCCTCTTACCACGTTTGCCTCCCGGGCCTTGATGCCCCAGCCCTGCCCAGCCCTGGCCTCGGTGTTTCCTTTCCCTTCACTCAGGGTCACCTAGCCCGGCTCAGCCCAGCCTTGTGGCTTCCCCTAGTGCTGGGCGTAGCCATTTGGGCTGATTTTTCTCCTCTCTATTTGATACATGCTTCCTTTCCCCCGATCCTGGGGCTCCTGGCTGAGCCACCTGAGAGCCAATTCTGGTTGGACACACATGGCCTCTCCCTCCAGATGGCCCTCTAAGTAGATGTGAAAGGTCCTGACTGACTGGGGTGGGGGTGAGGTAGGGTTTTTTTTTTTTTTTTTTTACATTAAAAAAAAATGTTACTGAGATATAATAATAACACGAATTTCACCTTTTTTTTTTCTTTTTTTTTTTTTTGCCAGCGTGGTCTGTGGGATCTTAGTTCCCAGACCAGGGATTGAACCCGGGCCCCCAGCAGTGGAAATGCGGAGTCCTAAACACTGGACCGCCAGGAAATCCCCAAATTTCACCATGTTAATGTGTATAGATTGTTGAGTGGCTTTTCGTACAGTCACAATGTTGTGCACACATCACTATTTCTAGACTATTTTCATCACCTCAGAAACAAGCCCCATGCCCACTAGCACTCAGTCACCATCTCCACCCCACTCCCAGCCCCTGTCAAACGCTACACTACTTCCTGGCTCTATAGTCGTATACATGGACTCATACAGTACGTAGTCCTTTGTGTCTGGCTTCGTTCACTTAGCGTGTTTTCAGGGTTTGCCCATGTTGTAGCATTGTCGGTGCTTCGTTCCTGTTGAGGACTGAATACTATTCCACGGTACAGATAGACCATATTTCGTTCATCCGTTCGCCAGTGGATGGACATTCGTGTTGTTTCCACTTGGGGGCTGTTACGAGTACTGCTGCTGTAAACACTCTGTACAGGTTTCTGTGTGAACATGTTCTCAATGCTCTTGGGTATATTATATACCCAGGTATGGTAGGGGAAGGGGCTTTAGATGTATGGAAGAAGGGAATGCAAGGGAAGGGAGGGAGAAGAGAAGAAAGAAAAGAAGGAAAGAAAGAAGTGATGGGGGCCTCCCTGGTGGCGCAGTGGTTGAGAGTCCGCCTGCCGATGCAGGGGACACGGGTTCGTGCCCCGGTCTGGGAGGATCCCATATGCCGCGGAGCAGCTGGGCCCGTGAGCCATGGCCGCTGGGCCTGCGCATCCGGAGCCTGTGCTCCGCAACGGGAGAGGCCACAACAGTGAGAGGCCCGCATACCGCAAAAAGAAAAAAAAAAAAAAAAAAAAAAAAAGAAAGAAGTGATGGGCCTGGAACTGTGCTTAGGAGCCAGATGACTCAAGGAGTCTAGACTGCCTTGCTAAGAAGTTTGGATCGATTCTGGTGCCTTGGGGAATCTTTGAAGGCTTCTGAGTCGTGGAAGGACAACATCCAATCTGTGTCTTAGGAAAGGGCTGGCAGTGCCACAAAGGGCAAAGTGAAGCTGGGAGAGGTGGGAGACGGGAGACACTTTCAGAGCCATCAGAGGACAGAGCCCCCCCCCCAGCAGTCTCTCCCTGTTCCTATGGAAACAGTACCCCAGTTCCCCTGTGGAGGAACTGCCTGTCCTCCCCCCACCTCCCTTGCCCAAACCAAACCGCACGTTGCATTTCTCTGGCCTCAGTGATTGGCCAGGTATAGGCACAACCTAAGACATGCCAAACACAATGACTCTAAGGCTTCTGCTGGAGGTGGGAGAAAAGACACCATAAGGGTGGAGCTGCTGCAGCCATCTTGCCACCATGAGGGGAAACGCCTCCTGAGTATGGATCAAACCAGAGGTCAGAGAGCCAGAAGCTGGGGAGAGAGGTCAGCACCAGGCTACAGTGTCCGAGCTCTGGCAAAGTGAGCCTCCTGCTCCCAAACCTAAAGCACAAATACCAACCCCCCTTTGCAACAATGTCTGTGAACCTAGGGAATATTACGCTTAGTGAAATAAGTCAGAGAAAGACAAATACTCTATGTTAGCACCTATATGTGGAATCTAAACAATAAAACAAATGTATATAGCAAAACAGAAACAGACTCAGATACTGAGAACAAACTAGTGCTTACCAGTGGGAGGAGGAAGGAGGAGAAGCAAGATAGGGGTATGGGATTAAGAGATGAAACTACTATATATACAATAGATAAGCAACAAGGATGTAGTGTGCAGCAAAGGGAAATGTAGCCATTGTTTTGTAATCACTTTAAATGGAGTATAATCTATAAAAGTACTGAATGACTATGTTGTACACTTGAAACTAATATTGTAAATCAACTATACTTCCATTTAGAAAACAAAAAGAGAAAGAGCAAATACCACCACCACCATCCGGGTTTTGTTTGTTTGTTTTGGCCATGCTGCCCGGCTTTCGGGATCTTAGTTCCCTGCCCAGGGATTTAACCTAGGCCACGTGGTGAAAGCGCCAAGTCCTAAGCCCTAACCACTGGACCACAAGGGAATTCCCCCCCACACCCCTTTTTTTTTTCTTAAGTTTAAGTTGAGGAGGAGAAAACACAGCTTGGGTAGGAAGGAAAGGGAATTACCATTTCTGAGGACCCACTGTGTGTACTTTGACATAGAGATCACATCTAACCCTCTGGCAGGCTCTAAGAGGTTCAGGATCACCGGCTGAAGTAAGCAATGGGGCTGGGATTTGAACTCCAATCCCTTGTCTCTCCTCTGTGCCATACTGACCACCTTGGCCACCCAGCAAGGACAGACTTCAGAGGAGTCCCAGGGAGCAACCCAGGTGCCTGGGAGCAAGTGGGAGGAGGGGGTGCCTGGGTCTGTTGGGGCAGGTTGGGATGAAGGGGGCACCCAGGTGGGCCCAGCCTCCCAGGACATCAGGGATGACAGATCCGGGCTCTGGTGAGGCGTGAGGATTGGAGGGGTTGATCCAGGGGTCGGGTCGCCTGCGTAGAACTCATTACGCTCAAGAGAACCCGGAGCACTGGGAGTCTGGCCGAGGAGAGGGGAGACCAGAGGGGGAGCTTACACACCTGGCCTCAAAGTCCGGAGGTTGCTGGGGTGGGACTTAATCACCCGCGCTCAGGCATTTGGGCCCCTCTGTCACCCTGGCCTCATCATTCTAGATCTTCTTTCCCTGAGCGGCCAGGCCTATCTATCTCTGCTCCCTCTGGGTCTGCCCTGGAAATGCCAGGGCCCCATGGGCCTCAGGGCTGGTCTGCTCTAGGACCCACTGGGCCCACGGCCAGCTCCAGACTCCCCACCCAGACCCACCCTCCTTCTCCTGTCAGCACGGAACCCGCCTAACAGCTGAGAGCCGTGCAGCTGCCGGGGCCCAGGGCCCCTCGGGGGTCGCGGGGACAGCTGCTGGTCCGTGACCCTGCTGACCCCTGTCCCCGTGCACTGCTCCCTGAGAGCCTGGGCATCTGCCCCGAGCCTGGCGAGGCCCCGCAGAGCCCCATCTCTCCTGCTGGCTCCCGTGGCTCCCAGATCTTCCCAGGGTCTGAGCATTTCTCACTGAGAAAGAGAACTGAAGGCCTGCAGGGCTGAGTCAGCAGGCCCTACCCCCAGGAAAGGGAAGGGGAAGAGCAGGGCGGGCAGAGGCAGTCCCGTAGCAGCCCCTTCCGGCTTCGCTGCTCCAGGAGCTGGAGGAGCCCTGGGCCAGTGTTTGGAAGGCTCAGCCATGCCTGAGTCCTGGGGGGCTGCCCCCGAGGCCCACTTTCCCTTGAGATCTGGAGTCCTCTTCAAATGTTCTTCTTCTTAGCTTAACTTCCAAAATATACAAATAGCTCAAACAACTCAATAACAAAGAAACAAACAACCCAATCAAGAAATGGGCAGAAGACCTAAATAGACATTTCTCCAAAGAAGACATACAGGTGGCCAACAGGCACATGAAAAGATGCTCCACATCACTAATTATTAGAGTAATGCAAATCAAAACTACAATAAGGTATCACCTCACACAGGTCAGAATGGCCATCATTAAAAAGTCTACAAATAACATATGCTGGAGAGGGTGTGGAAAAAAGGAAACCCTCTTACACTGTTGGTGGGAATGTAAGTTGGTGCAGCCACTATGGAGAACAGTATGGAGGTTACTAAAAACAGAACTACCATATGATCCAGCAATCCCACTCCCGGGCATATATTTGGACAAAACGATAATTCAAAAAGATACATGCACCCTTATGTTCATAGCAGCACTATTTACAATAGCCAAGATATGGAAACAACCTAAATGTCCATCGAAAGATGAATGGATGAAGAAGATGTGGTATATATGTATATATATATATATATATATATATATATATATATATATATATATATGATGGAATACTACTCAGCCATAAAAAAGAATGAAATAATGCCATTTGCAGCAACATGGATGGACCTAGAGATTATCACACTAAGTGAAGGAAGTCAGACAGAGAAAGATAAATACCATATGATATCACTTATATGCGGAATCTAAAACATGACGCAAATGAACTTATCTACGAAACAGAAACAGACTCACAGACATAGAGAGTTGACTTGTGGTTGCCAAGGGGAAGGGAGGTGGGGGAGGGATGGATTGGGAGTTTGAGATTAGCAGATGCAAACCATTATATATATATATGTATAACTGAATTGCTTTGCTGTACACCAGAAAGTAACACAACACTGTAAATTAACTATACTTCAGTAAAATAAATTAAAAACAAAATAAATGAACAAAGAAACCCCAAATGTTCTGACCTTAGAATATTTCCAGTCACAGTGGTTTACCTCTGGGGATGGGTGTTGGAGAACCAGGGGTCAGGGCTCGGAGAATTATTTGTCGTGTCCATTCTCACATCCTGTTTGACATCTTTTGCCATGTGCATGGATTATTTTAAAAGAAAGAAAAAATGATGTGTGTGTGTGTGTGTGTGTATACGCACAACTCTCTTGCCCCTCTGCTCCGCAATGCCGCTCCCTGAGGGCAGGGACCCTGTCCCATCCCTGTAGAGTGCCTGGCGCACAGTAGGCCCACAAGAGATACCTGCTGAAGGGATGCCTTGTCATGAAACATCCACCTGGGCCCCAGCCCATCAGTTCCCACGCCTGTTCCCACGCCTGCTCCTGTTCGCAGACACTTGCAGTGGTGCCGGCTCTGTGTGGGGATCTCTTCTCAGCATCGGGATGCAGACGTGTACCACCAAATGGACAGAATTCCTGCTCCGCCTAGAGGGGGCGCCAGGGAAACACCGAGAGCCACTGTGCCTCCAACAGAGGTAGCCCACTCCAGGGTCTTTTTTTTTTTAGCTGCATTGGGTCTTTGTTGCTGCATGCAGGCTTTCTCTTGTTGCGGAGCACGGGCTCTAGGCGCACAGGCTTCAGTAGTTGCAACACGTAGGCTCAGTAGTTGTGGCTCTCGCTCTCTAGAGCGCAGGCTCAGTAGTTGTGGCGCCCGGGCTTCGTTGCTCCACGGCATGTGGGATCTTCCCAGACCAGGGCTGGAACCCTTGTCCCCTGCACTGGCAGGTGGATTCTTAATCACTGCACCACAAGGGAAGTCTCAACTCCAGGCTCTTTTACTTCCTAAACGCTTGTCTCCTATTTGCCCCCTGTTTGCTACCCATGGTACCCTGCCCTTCATTCATTCATTTATTCATTCATTCACATTCATTGGCATCCACTCTGGGGAGGCAACAGTGGTTACAGTCCAGTGGGGGATGGACATGAATCAGATGACGATGGCTCAGAGAGGACCGTGGTCTGGAGTTTCTCTGAGTGAACTCGACATCGATTGGGGTCCGGAATGCTTCCCCGAGGGGAGATACCATGGCTGAGACCTGCAGGAATCACAGGAGGCGGCCAGTGAAGGGAAGAGCCGTGTAAGGAGCCCGTCCTGGAGGCTGGGTGTGCTCAAGGCCGGACAAGAGGGAGCCGAGAGGTGGCTTGAGGCTGGAGGCCAGCAGGGTCCCTGACCAGGGTTTGTGGCCACTGAAGCATGTGAGCAGGGGCGTGTGGCCATCAGGTTGGTGTTTTGCATCAGTCACGATGTGGGGTGGAGAGTGAGCAGGGCCCCTGCTGGGATCCTCCATCTCCCTTGGTGGCGCCACTGTCCTCCCTTTCCTCCCTGCCCCCGCTCATCACCCAAGTCACCACGCTGGACCGGCCTGACCCCGGTCCTTCTTCCCTGGCCACTGTGGCCCATCTGTCACCAAATTCCAATCTTTCGACCTCATCATCTCCAGCACCGTCTTTCACACCACAGCTCAGAGCCAAGTTCCGTCTCTCTCCTGATCCATCCACCCCAAAGTGGCATCTGCCTCCAATCAGGCTTCCCTCCACGTCCCCTTCTCTGAATCAACCCTCTTAAGCATAATTCTCTAATTCCTTTTCCAGTTCATGGAAAAGCAAATAGAAATGGCTCTGAAGCCTATGAAAAATGGCCAAACTCACTTATAAGAGAAACACAGATTAAAGCCACACTGAGGCTCCTTTGTCTTTAGTTAGTGTTTACCTACCAGAGAGACACAAATCAAAAAGGCTGAGAACCAGTTGCCAGTGAGGCTGAGGAGAAATGGGCCCTGTGGTCCCTATGGGGGCCTGGACCTGGCACATCACCTGAGAAAGACAAGTGGACAGAGCTGACCAAATGACAACAGCGAGTGTCCTGTGACCACCAAGTCCCTATGAACTTATTCTTCAGCTGTGCTCACACGAGTGTGAAACAGCATCTGTGCAAGATGACACATGGCAGTACTGCTTGTCACAGGAAAGGGCTGGGGACAACCTAAATGTCCATCAACTGAGGCCATGGGGGTGGCTGCTGGGCTGAAAGGCCCTTGTCCAGAACAGAGGGAGTGGAGAGGGGGCTTGAGGCTAGAGAGGCCATAATTTGCATAAATTATGGTACACCCCATGTGAAATACTACGCAGCTGTGAGAAAATGAAACTGACAATATACTCTGAACTGACGTGAAGTGGTCATAGATAAAACGTCAACTGAAGAAAGGAAGGTGCCGGACAATGTGAATAGCAGAGGCTCAATAAAATGTGGCTTCCCATGGCTCCTGCAGAGCCACCCCCATCGCCCCAGGCGGGGGGGCCTGTCCTCCCCCCACTCCCACCAAGGTCTGCCGTACTTTATGGCTCTACTTGTCTAAATATTGCCATTTGTGTAAAAAAGATGGGTGGGGCTTTGCTGTGTGCAGAGTGTCTCTAGAAGTGTTTACAAGAAACATAACACTGGTTGTTTGTGGAGAGGAGAACTGGGGAATAGGGGTAAGAGGGAGATGTTTTGTCTCTTGTGATTTCTTCTTTTATACTTTTATTTATTTGGCAGCTTCAGGTCTTTAGTTGCAGCACACGGGATCTTCGTCGCGACACGCAGGATCTTTAGATGTGGCGCGCGGGCTCTTCGGCCTGCTGTGATTTCTAAATTGTGAACCACACGAAAGCATTATCATGTCAAAAAGATAATTTAAATGAAAAAAATGCAATTCCAGTCATGTCGCACTTCTGCACAGATCCTTGATTCCCTCCCACAGCATTCGGCAGCTATCGTGAGCTATTGTCTGCTTTTAATTATTCTTTAATGGGCAAGTGACAGAAACCCAATTCCAACAGGACTAAACAAAAAATGTAAGTTGTTGGTTCATATAATGGATGTCTGATTCAGGCATGGCTGGATCCAGAAGCACAAGCAATGTTATTGAGAGTCATTCTCTTGGCTCCGCTTTTCTCTGTGCTGGCTTTATTCTCGGACAAGCTCTTCCGTGAGTTGACAGCCCTGAGTTGACATCTTGGCATCTGTCACCCTAATAGTCAACGCAAGTTCCCAGGCTGAAGCCCACTGTTGACGTGCCCATCCCTAAACCATCCCGATGACTCAGATTGGGTAGGCTGGGGCCTCAGACCCACTTTTAGAGCTTGGAGGCAAGGTCAATCATACTGGAGACTCTGGAAAATTGAGGGGTGGTAGGAAGAATAAGAGGAATGGGAGCTGGGCAAGGAAAATGGTGCTCGTCCACTACCCTCTTGGTCTTTCCCCCTCTCCTACGCCATGGTCTGCTGGACATATGTATCTTGTTTCCCGCTCACACCATGCATCTACTTGCACTCCTTCTGGCCTTTGCCTCTGCCTCTGCCTGCTCCCCCTGAAATATCCTTTCCTTTCTCTGCCTGGCAAATTCCTACTCATCCATTAATACCCTGCTCAAATATCACCTCCTCCTGAAGCCTTCCTAACTCTTCCATCTGTTTCCCCACCTCTAACAGAACAAATCCTTCTTACTGCTGTTCTTTTTGGTTCTTCACTCAATCCATAGTCGCTCATTGAGCCTCATCTGTGCTGCCTGGGATAGAAAGAGGAAAATCAGAATTGGCCTCTGCTTTCAAGGACCGTCATTTTATGGCACAGAATATGCTGTTTTAGAATTGGTTATTTGTTTTACTCAGGGTATCTGTTCTCTGAGGGCTGGGCCCAGCCTTGACCACCTGTGTCTTCTCCAGTCAGCACAGCTCTAGGCACAAGGTAGATGCAAATGAGTTTTCAAAATGAATAATGACAAGGTGCCTTGAAGGGGTGGGAAGTGTTGAAAACAATCCCTGCTAACTCTGTGTTCCCCAGGCCAAAAGACAGCCATGTGGCTTGGATGCTCCCAGAGGCCTCTGGGAGGAAGTGCCTCAGTCCCTGCTAGGACAGGGCTGTCACCACTCTGGAAACCCCCATGGCCCTGGGCCTGGGGCCAAAAATCCAGACCCAAAGGAAAGTCCCCCAGTAAGGCCCTGCCACCCAACTACCAAGGAGGGGTCCAAGGCAGAGGCAGAAGCTGGGGGTAGCTTCAAAGGGACTCTCATCTCGAATCCCAGCCTCTGCCGGGTCAGAGTTCTATGAAGGCAAGTGAAAAGCGAGGAGGGCAGGGCTGGAGTTGGCAGGAGCCCAGGGGAGGAAGGAAACAAGAAACAATCAAGGAAAAATCCAAACCAGGCCTGGGGTTGGCTCAGGCCACGGAGCCCCGCAGGCTGAGCTCAGGCTGGGGCGGAGGAGGCTTCCTAGGGGTGGACGGAGCTCCTGCCCTGCTCCCTGTCTCCCTGTGGCAGGGGATCGGGGTGGAGGGGGCTGAGGCCCTTCCAGAGACCTTGTCTCCTCGCACTGCCCCCTAGACGCCTCCAAGAGTATCACCACCCTTCCCTTGTGACTCCCTGCTCTCAGATCTGTCCCCAGACTCCTGGTCCCCCTCATCCCACCTGCCTCCCTAGGTCCCCGGGTGGGTGGGGCCGAGGAGAGCTGGCTCTGGCCTGGGAGTCCTACCCCTCCGGCTCAGTTCCTCCGTTCTTCCAGGCTAACCTCGGAGAAGGGGGCCTTGGACTCTATCTCCCAGGGCCTTTGGGGGCTGGGGCTGTTGACGTGGGTGATTTTCAGGAAGAAGAGGCTGGGCGGGGAAGGAAGGGCTGAGTCAGTCCCTGTGTGGTGATTACAGGTCCTGTGTGGGGGGGGAGTAGCTGTGGGACTGGGGGGCAGAGGGGTGGGGACTAGGCCTATCTCAGGATCAAGGCGAGGCTCCAGGCTGAGAAGGAATTTGCATACCGCATTCGGGGCTTTTTAAAAAAAATTTTTGGCTGTGCCGCACAGCATGTGGGATCTTAGTTCCCGACCAGGGATCGAACTCATACTCCCTGCATTGCAGGCACAGAGTCTTAACCCCTGGACCTCCAGGGAAGCCCCATGGGGCATTGCTCCACCCAGGCTTCCTTGCCTCTTACCTGTCCTGAATGTCCCTCAGGGTCCTACCCCCTCAGACACCAGGGTGTCCAGGAGTCCTTCCAGCAAGAATAGTCCAGGCCCCGGCTGGGGCAGCAGACCCTCAGTGAGGCTGGGCAGCGGGCACTTGGCCTGAGTGTCTACTGGGTCAGAAATGCAGGACACCCTGGCCCTCCCATGGTTCAGGATCCCAGCCTCACCATCCATACTTGGGCCTTTACACACTGCCTGAGAAGTTGCATAAAAAAGCCAGTTTCAGTCAATGAAATCCTGTTTTATAAATGCTCATTAACTGCAGGGCTGCCATGGCAACACTGGGAGTATCTGCAAAGATCCTGTCCATTCAGCAGAGCTGAGAGCTGCCAGCAGCTGGATCCCCAGGGATTCCTCAGGCCCCAGCCAAGTGACATGACTGCATCTGTGAATGGGGGGAATGAACCACCTACCTGAGTGCTTGTAAAGCACAGAACCCAGTGCCCGGCACAAAGTGGGCCTTGAATGTAGCTTTGTGGGGGCCGGATCTCTGGCTGATGGCAGGAGAGCAGCACAGGGAGCCGGCACTGGGCAGAACCACGTCACAGCCAGGTGGGCTTAAAACAGTCCCCAGAGCGCGGTTCCTGTGGCTTTGGGTCCTGGTTGGGAGGATGGCTAGTTGCTGAGGGAGGGGTCCGGGGGTTGGGTCAGGCTTGGGGGCCAAACCTGCTGCTCTCTATCCATCCCCCAATGCTCCCCAACTGCACACACACACACACACACACACACCAGAACCTCTCCAAAGTGCTCTGGAGTTCGTTCCTGGCTTTGAGTGACCTTGGATGAGGGTCTTTGCCTCTGCAAGCTTTCATCCCTGTAACTTTGTTTTGCCACCAGCCCTGAATGGAGCTCCTGACCTTCCCCGAGCCCCTTCCTCCAATGGAGGACGCTCAGCTGATGGGCAGGGCTGTGCCTCAGCCTCACTCTTGCAGGCTCAAGGGAGTCATTATTAGAGTCATCTATGCATCATTAGACTCATTCCAGGTCAGGTGGCAAGGCCAGTTGCCACCCCCCAAAGCTCCTGTTATGTTTCCATGAAACTCCTGCCTGCGGGGACTGTGTGTTCCCATCAACAATACACGCGCAAGTCCCTTATCTTGCTTGGGACTCATGTAACTCCCATTTTACAGGCAAGAAGGTTCAGAAAGGGACCGTCCTTTCTTCGTCTGTGGCCACAGAGCAAGTCAGCAGCACAGCCAGCTCAGAACCTGGGTCTGTGGCTCAGAAGCAGTGCTCAGGGCCTGGCACCTAGCTGTCCCCCTACCTGGCTGTGTGTGGGAAGGAAGGCAGGGTGGAGGTGACAATGGCTGGGTGAGAAGACTGAGTGGGGACGAGGGCCCAGAGCCAGCATGTCTTGCCACTTTCAGGCTAAGTAGATCACTGTCACGGCCCGAGCTTCGGTTTCCATTTCTGTAAAGGGGGATAGTGACGCTGGCTCTGCCAACCTTGCTGGGCTCTCAGAGGATTTGAGGAGCTCAGGGGCAAGAGGCACTTGGTAAAGGGCACAGGCAAGCCTGGGTGGGTGGATGCTTGGCAGAGCCTGGGTGGCAGGAAGGGAGAGAGGTACAATACTTATCCATACACACGACAGTTTGGCCCAGGGCCCCATTCCTCCACTGTCCAGGCCTCAGTTTTCCTCCGAGCCACCAGGCCAGTCCTGGCAGAATCCACCTGACTGATGCTCCCCCGGGAGTTAAAGGAGGGGCCTGGAAGGCTCAAGGTGAAAACCTGAAACTTCCCTGTATTAGTTTTCTATTGCTGCTGTAACAAATCACCACAAACTTGGGGGCTTAAAACAACACAAATTTATTAACTTACGGTTCTGTTGATTTGAAGTCCAACATGGGTCTAAAATCAAGCGGTCAGCTGGGCCATGTTCCTTCTGGAGGTTCTGGAGGAGAATCTGTTTCCTTGACTTTTCCAGCTTCTAGAGGCTACCCACATGCCTTTGTTTGTGGCCCCTTCCTCCATCTTCAAAAGCAGCAAACAGCATTTCTGTGTCATCACATCTCTTTCTCTGACTCTCCTGTCTCCCTCTTCCACTTTGTGTGTGTGTGTGTGTGTGTGTGTGTGTGTGTGTGTGTGTGTGTGTTACGCGGGCCTCTCACTGCTGTGGCCTCTCCCGTTGCGGAGCACAGGCTCCGGACGCGCAGGCTCAGCGGCCATGGCTCATGGGCCCAACTGCTCCGCGGCATGTGGGATCCTCCCGGACCGGAGCACGAACCCACGTCCCCTGCATGGGCAGGCGGACTCCCAACTAACCACTGTGCCACTAGGGAAGCCCCATCCCTCTTCCACTTTTAAGGACCATCATGATTACATTGGGCCCACCCAGATAATTCAGGATAATCTCTCTATTTTAAAGTCAGTTGATTAGTAACTGTAATTCCATTGGCAACCTTAATTATTCTTTGCTGTGTAACGAAATATATTCACAGGTTCCAGAGACTGGGACATGGACATCTTTAGGAAGGGGCCATTTGCCTACTCCACTCCCCTTCTCCCCATCTTTCCCTCCCTTCTGACTTGGCTGATCCCCACCTCCACCCCCAGCATCCTTCCCTCCTTCAGGATGCCTTCCTGACCCCCTCTCCCTAAGAGTCCCTCCCACATTTACAGTATGGAAGTTTTCATCATCCTGGTCACATTGTACGGTCACAGCTGTCACCCTCCAGAAAGCAAGGTCCCCTCACCTCATTACCATCCCCCCTTCCTTCGCCCCACTCTTCTTAGCACTTTCTCCCTCAGAAGGGTATCACAGTCTACTTGGGGACTTGGGTTTCCTCCATTTCCCTTCATTGGACAGTAGGTCTCAGTCCGGAGGGGGCTGCATCCCCAGCGACAAGAACAGCTCCTGGCACCTATAGATGCGCAAGTATCTGCTGAATCACTGAAAGGAGCAAGGGCAGAGTTCCCTTCAGTCTATCTCCAGCTCCTGTGTAGGGTCTGCCCTTCAGTAAATGTTGCTCGTACTGAATGAATGAAAGAATGAATGAACCAACCAGCCAGCCAATCAACTAATGTTGGAATGAGTCTAAGTACGGGTCCCACCCCAGCCCCGGAAGCCACTTAGCCTGACAGCAAATACGGGCATGGCCCGGCCACTCCGCCCGCACACACCCTCAATGCCCTCTTTTCTAAGGGGCGGCAAACTCCTGAAAGCTCTCGGAAGTCTGTAATATTTTAACATAGGCGCCTCTAAGGCCTCATTCATTTCCTTAGTAGTCACTGAATACACTTGTGCGGGCGCCTCCCCGGACCTGGCCCTCCTAGAACCGAGAGTTTTGGGTCCGACGGGCACAGCCAAAGTCCGCGGAGTCCAGCCCGGGCACCCGACGCCGCCTGGCCCGCAGCCGCCCGAGCTTGGACTGGACCCCCGGGCCAGCGCGGCTGCTGGACCCCCGCGCTGCGCCTCCAAAGGGGGAGCCCAGGCGGCCCAGGGAGTAGGGCGAGGCTGTGGGCGGGGCCTGGTTGGGGCGGCCCCGGCATTGGCTCCGCGGCAGGGGGCGGGGCTTTAGGGGCCACTGTCAGCACTGTAAGTTCACAGACCAGGTCTGTCCCATCGCCGCGCGGTCCAGCTCCTGAGCTTTCGCCGCCCGCCGGTCAGTCGCTTGAACGGGCTCAAGGTGAGTTCAGGCCGGGACTCTGCGGCCCGACAGCGGCTCCTAGGAAGGCCCATCTTTGAGGCGCCCCATCCCAGCTCGCGCCCCGGCCCCCGACTCACCTCCACGTAGATCCTTTCCCGGGTGCCTCGGGCTGCACCATGTTTCCCGCCCGCGCCTTGGTCCCGGCGGCCACGCCCGCTTCCCCCTCAGCCTGCGGGGCGCCGCGCATCTCGAACCTGAACTCCCGGTCCAGCCCTCCACACTGCGCCAGAGCCCCCGCCCCCCACCCCGGGACCCGGGAGTGCCCTCCCGCCGCCATCCCCGCCCGGGCTCAGGGTCGTATTTTTAGTCGATGGTGAGGTGTCCTCCTATCTTTAGCCGTGGCCGCGAGTGTCCTGAAACGGATCCGGACTGCGCTGGGCTGCACTCGGGCAGAGGGCTGGGAGGGGTCGGCGCCGGAACCCGAGCTGGGGCTGAGGAGCCGGACCCACGGGAGCCAGGGGCGGGGGCTGCACGCCAGAGCTCTGGCCCTGAGCCGAGCGGACACTCGGACATCGCCCAGGCCGGAAAGCACGGGGGAGGCTCCTCCCTGAGTTTGGATACCCGGGCAGGGTCCCGGATCTCTCCCTTTTCCCCGCTTTGTCGGGTTGTGACACCAGAACCCCCCAAGAGAAGAAGATCCTGCAGACAATCCTCACCTGGTCCGTCAACGTGCGGCTCCTTGGGGGACGCTCGCCTGGAGCAGGAGACGCTCTGGAGACCCGGGTGCGCGCCGGGAACCCCTCCGGGACGAGGGGCAGTAGAGGGAGAGCGCGCGCCACCTAGTGGCCGCGGAGCCGAGCGCCGCTCCGCACAGCGACGCTGGGAGACCCCGCTGCCAGCGAGGGGGACTACACGCAGGCAGGCTAAGTCCTGGCCTGCAGGCGGAGGCGGACCCCTCCGCTCGGGGGCTGTTCATTTTTGGTCTTGTTTGAAGCACTGTCCCCGGAGAACCAAAATGCTTGAGGAAGGCCCTACAGCTATTTGCTGAATAAATATCGGGGCTGACAGTGACCCGCTAACCCTGTCTTTGTACATCGGCGCTCTCTCTCACTTGCAGTATGGCAGTAGGGTCTCCAGTAGCCCCCTGGTAATGGCTTTATTGTCATCCCATTTCATAGACGAGGAAGGTGAGGCCCAGAGAGGAAAGGTGTCTTCCCAAGGTTAGGGTGAGTTCCAGGTAGAGATGGGTTCAAGGTCAGAGGCCTGCTTTTTGAACACTCCTGGTGGAGAGTGGCCTAGTATTCCTTGTGACAGGAGGGGTTCTGCATCCAGGAAGTCATCTTCTCTAAAGGAGGCCCCAGGCTCCTTCCAGAGCAAGCCCACAGAGCTGGGATGTCTCCCATCTGCTCCTCCCAAAGCTGCAGGAAGCCCCCCGTCCCAGGCCCCCAGAGCCTTGTCCTAATAGAGAACTCATTCTCATATGTCTGGACGCTTGCAAATTGAGAGAGGGGGCCAACCAAGAGGTAGGACTTAAATGGAGGAGGCCTGGGGACCCGGTGGCCCCAGCCCAGGTGGGAGCCTATTTCTCTCCTGCTCCCCAAGCAGTTCACAGAGGTTGACACGGCCCACTGCATCGGAGCCACTGGGACCCAGCTACGTACTAGTGCCCACTCTTCCTCTTACTAGCTGGGTGACCTCAGCAAAGTTGCTTAACGTCTCTGAGTTTCAGCTTCTGCCTCTGTAAAGGCCAGTAATGACACCCACCGTGCTGTGCCTGGGACGTTAAAATGGAAACCATGCAAGGGTAGCTGGAGCCTGGTGTCTTGTAGTTGCCAAATCTGAATACTTGGGGCTTGACGGTTGCAATTCCCAGCTCTCCCCTGGTGGTTGAGGCTGGCCCAACCCTTCCCCCCAGCCTCAGTTCTCCCCACATCTGGAATTGGGTGGGTACATCTGGCTCAGAGCAAGAGAGCTGTCAGGGACGCCGGATTTGTTGTGGAAACATTCAGGCTGTCTTGGCACCCCTGAATGATGGGAGGGAACTGGCCCAAGTTCTGGGCAGATCCCATCAGTTAGCCCCCCTCCCCGTGAGTGAAAAAGAAGGAAAAGCTACCCCAAGACTTCTCCTGCCAAGGGGACAGATAGGATGTGTGTCAGCATGCCCCCAGGCCTGGCATGGTGGGCACAGATAAATGTTTGTTAGATAAAGGAGTGATGGGAGTCCAAGACTTCAACTTCAGAGCACTCCCTGCCTCCCTCTCCCTCTCTCCAGCTCCTTCCAAGCTTAGCTGGAATTCTGCCATGGGAGAGTCATTCCTTTGTTTCCTATTAAGCTGCAGGTGCTCTGGGAGGGGCAAGATGTCGGGTCTCTGTGGCTCAGCTCGACTGACCCAGGGTGTCCGGTCCTGGGGTGGGGTTTCCTGAGTAAGGGCCTGGTCTGGGGGTGGGTGTGGCTGGGACTCAGCCTCTCCTGCATCCTCCTTCCTCCTTCCTGCTCCCTCCTGTCAGTTCCCTCACACTTCCCTCGCCCTGCCAGGCCTGGCCCTGGGTGAAGAATGGGGCAGAGGAACTGGCAGAGGCCTCCCTGCTGCTGCTCGGTGCTTCCCCAGTGATTTCCCACCTGCTCAGCCCCTGTTGGCCTGGGGAGAGTGGGCTCATCTAGTTACCTGCTGGGTGACCTTGGACAAGCTTCTTTGCCTTCCCTGCTCTGATTCTACACATCAGGCCAATCCCCCACTGTGGGAACTAGAGGAAGTGCTTGCTCCGCTTCCTTTTTCTGTCAAACCTGCACGACACCCTTCCAGAGTGTATTTACTTTTTCCACATTTAAAATATCTTTATTTTTTCTGACTACATGAATAATACGTGCTCATAAATAATACATGCTTCTTATTAAGAATTTGAGCTTATAGGGCTTCCCTGGTGGTGCAGTGGTTGAGAATCTGCCTGCCAATGCAGGGGACACCGGTTCGAGCCCTGGTCTGGGAAGTTCCCACATGCCGTGGAGCGGCTGGGCCAGTGAGCCATGGCCGCTGAGCCTGCGCGTCTGGAGCCTGTGCTCCGCACCAAGAGGGGCCGCGATAGTGAGAAGCCCGCGCATCGCAGTGAAGAGTGGCCCCCACTTGCCTCAACTAGAGAAAGCCCTCGTGCAGAGAAACGAAGACCCAACACAGCCAAAAATAAATAAATAAATAAACAAACAAATAAATAAAGGAGTTCCTTTAAAAAAAATTTTTTTAAAAAGAATTTGAGCTTATAAAAGTATGAACAAGAAAGAGAGGGAAGTCACTTGAAATTCTACCACTTTGAGAGAACCACCATCAACATTTTGGTGACCTTCCTTTCATATTTGGCTTACATATATCGTTTCTTAGTAATGGGCCCCCGATATTAATTTTTTCTGAGGACAACTTTCCTCCCATGTCACAAGCCCCACACCCCATCCCTGCCCTCTACCCCAGTCTAGGTAGCCCATATGACAACCTAGTGCCAGCCTTCTATATTCTTCTCTGTTCCTATATCGAATATAATCCTATGCAGACCTGTATATGTAGGTACACATACATGCATGTTCAGGGAGTGGGGAGGAGAGCTGGTCAATGTTTTCACAAAATGGAATCTTCTAGACTGCATTTTTTCATTTTTCTTCTCTCTCCCTGCAATGCCTTATGGGAATCCCTCCAAAATGTCCGATAGCTCTAATTTTATTTATTTATTTATTTATTTATTTATTTATTTATTTATTTATTTATTTGGTGGCTTGTGGGATCTTAGTTCCCCGACCGGAGATTGAACCCCCGCCACAGCAGTGAAAGCGCCGAGTCCTAACCACTGAACTACCAGGGAGTTCCCTGATAGCTCTAATTTTTTTATTATTATTATTTTTTTTTTTTTTTTAAGATGTTGGGGGTAGGAGTTTATTAATTAATTTATTTATTTTTGCTGTGTTGGGTCTTCGTTTCTGTGCGAGGGCTTTCTCTAGTTGTGGCAAGCGGGGGCCACTCTTCATCGCGGTGCGCGGGCCTCTCACTGTCACCGCCTCTCTTGTTGCAGAGCACAGGCTCCAGACACGCAGGCTCAGTAGCTGTGGCTCATGGGCCCAGTTGCTCCACGGCATGTGGGATCTTCCTAGACCAGGGCTTGAACCCGTGTCCCCTGCCTTGGCAGGCAGATTCTCAACCACTGCGCCACCAGGGAAGCCCCTAGCTCTAATTTTAAAATGGGAATGATAGGAGGGTGGTTGTGATGATTAAATGAGATGTGTGTGCAAAGAACTCAACGAAATTCCAGGCACAGAGCAGAGCTGCCACCCCCTAAATATTTGTATCCCCCATTCCATCTTCCCCTTAGGCGCTGGGGCAGGGAGGAGGGGCAGAAACTACTTTAAGCTTAGGCCCTGCCCATAAGGAACTCCTAACGGAGAGGAGGAGAAAACGAAAGCTCTGAGCAGGTGACCTCACTTCCAGTAGGATGTGATTGGGCCAAATGGGAGGTGTGGGTCGTTAGGCACTGTTGGCTGAACTCCTGCTGTGCCAGGCCTAGGAGGACGAGACAGAGGTTACAAGATCTCAATCCTCCGTCAGGTCGGGAGCTGAGACAAATCTGTGAGACCCCCAGACAATTTGGCACTGGTCATGTCTTGGGCACAGTTGAGTGCAGACCACAGTAATGAGCAGAGCTGGGGATTCAGGGCAAGAGACCAGAGCCAGGGCTTCGTATGTGACTCCAGTCCTGTCGCTTCGGTTCCCCACTTACGGAGGGAGGGGCTTGGCGCTGCTGATCCAGGCCTTGAGGTGCAACAAGCCCGTGAGTGAACACAGGCTTCGGCCAGGAGGGCTCCCCACGGGAGTGCAGCCCCACGTGGGCTCCCAGGGCTGATGAAAGAGACCCAGAAACGAGACGGATGCCTCTGCCTGTGTCCGTCCCTGACTTGTACCCTTGATGTTTCAGCTCCTCAGCCCTGGACCAGAGAGAAGCTGGCGAGGACGAGCCCAGAGAGCACCACTGCCTACGAGCTCTGAGCCTTCCTGCTTCCAGTTTTCAGACGAGTTTTCAACCCTCTTGGGAGAAAGTGATTTTTGTTATCTCGATCCTCTGACTTCATTGATCGTTTATCTTTCTTTTCCAAATTCCTTGAGCCAACTTTGGTCACACCACACGCACTTGGCAAGTGTTTGGTGTCTGGAAACCTCCCTCTAGGGGTTTCTTGAGGGTGGTGAGAGGAGGCAGCGGAGGCCGCGGTCCTGCGAGCAGACTCTCCCGGCCTGGGTGGTGAGGTCGCGATGTCCACCAAGGTGCCCATCTATCTGAAGCGCGGCAGCCGCAAAGGCAAGAAGGAGAAGCTGCGGGACCTGCTGTCCTCAGACATGATCAGCCCGCCACTGGGGGACTTCCGCCACACCATTCACATCGGCAGTGGTGGCGGCAGTGACATGTTCGGTGACATCTCCTTCCTGCAAGGCAAGTTCCACCTCCTGCCGGGGACGGCGGTCGAGGAGGCCGAGGAGGATGGTGGCTTTGAGCTGCCCTTCCAGTTCACGCGCACGGCCACCCTGTATGGGCGGGAGCTCCCTGACGGGCCGTCCCCTCTGCTCAAGAACGCCATCTCCCTCCCGGTCATCGGCGGGCCCCAGGCGCTCACCTTGCCTGCCGCCCAAGCCCCACCCAAACCCCCTCGCCTGCACCTGGAGACCCCTCAGCCTTCCCCACAGCCCTCCCCGCAGGAGGCAGGGAGTGTGGACATCTGGCGGATTCCAGAGGCTGCCTCGGCCCACAGTGGGCTGAGCCCCGAGCCTGGGGCTGAGGAGCCCTTCCTGTCCCACGCCAGCTCCCTGCTCTCCCTGCACGTAGACCTGGGGCCTTCCATCCTGGACGACGTTCTCCAGATCATGGACCAGGACCTGGGCCACCTGCAGATCCCCACATAGGACCCAAGAATGGCCAGGCTGGGGTGAATGCCAGAGGCAGTTGGTGGACACGGCCCTGATCTAGAAGTTGGGGTCCCAAGGTCCCACCTGCGTGGTTGCTGGCCAGTGATTTCTCACTTTGAGCCTTTGTTTCCCTCCCTCCCACCCTCTCCCCGTGGACAGAGTGGCCTCTTTGCTTTCCCCTAAGCCCCACGAGGATATGTGTAGACGTCAGCCCAAAGTGCCCTGTGCCTCTTGGGCCACCCGGACCCCCACCACCAATGGCTCCTCAGACCCCTTGGACTAAGGCTCTGCTGAAATGGACTCTGCTTTTCACCTCCCTCTGCCTCAGCCCCATCAACGCCCTGCTAGGAGGCGGAGGGTGAGGGAAGACGTGGGGCACAGCCAGCTGGATCTTTGGCTCTGTGTCCTTAACTGGGAATATGGCATCAGTGACCCACGTCCCTCCGTCCCACCCCTCCCACATGACCAGGGGATTCTGGTTGCAATAAAACTTGCTGCTGCTGGTACTTGTGCTTGCCGTACCCTGCCCCTAGGCTCCTCTTGAAGTCAGGCCAGGCTCTGGGAGCTGTGGGCTGACCCTGGGGGAGACCCCAGCCCCAGAGGGCCTTGAACAGGGCGGGGCCTGCCTTCTGGAAGATGGTACCTCATTCCTAGCCCATAGTGAGAATGAAGCAGGAACGAACCAAGTGCCAATTGGGGATATTCTGACATTAATTCGGGTGTTTGACAAGAGGCGGCCAAGCACCGGAGTAGGCCAGGAGCTGGCCCTGGGGGCTGGGCTTTGTCAGGGAGGCCCAAGAACCAAGGAATAACCACAGGCCTGGTGCAGTGGAACCAACAGCTTCTCAGGCGTCAGAGGACTGAGGGAGCACACAGGAGGGCGGGCTGGGCCTGGGGCTGAGGGGGATCAGCCTTGCTCATCAGCAGACCCATCTCATCAGCGCTGCTTATTGAGCACCTGCAGTACATCAGGCATGCTCCAAGTGCTGGGGCACCAGACAGATGCAACCTCTGCTCTCCCGGAGCTCACAGTCTAGTGGGGGGAAGGATATCAAATCTGTAAGCAAGTAAATTTCCAACAGTGTTGAACACTATGAAGAAAACACCAAGATCGGTAATGTCTGGGGCAAGGGTGCAGTGGTGTCGTGATTCTGAGCCAAACCTGAGGGCTGACGGACTTATGCTCATGCATAAGCAAAGGCACTGAGGCACCAGAGTGAATGACAGAGAGGATCTGACACGTGGCAAAAAGAGCAAAGGTCTCTGAGTCCAACCTAGCCTTGTGAGGCTCAGTTTCCCCGTCTCTAAAATGCAGTCAGTGATACCTACCTAACAGCCTTGCAGGGTTGTTAAGCAAATCAGGGATAACGTTTATTAGCTTGCACACGGAAGGTATTCAAACATGGTCATGGTGTGAGACATAAAGGAACCCGGGGCTCGGGAAAGGCAGGACTGTGAAGCTGGAAAACTGGGTCGGAGTCGGCTTAGAACAGTTCTGCTTGCAAGACTGAAGCTGAGGCCATGGGAGCTGCTGAAAGAGTTTAAGCAGGAGAGACGTGGGGTCAGACCCAGGTTTTAGAAGGGTCACCAGCCAGGCCGAGTGGGAGACGGACCAAAGATCAAAGAGGAAGGAGCCGTTGCAGGAAGAGGGCTGGCTCCGCGTGGGGACAGTGGGGACCGAGAGGAGGGGAAGGTGCTGGGGTGGGGCTTGGTGTCTGACTGGTACAGACCACGTGGGCAGCTGGAGGCCAATGCCGCCCTCGGTGATCCCCTCTTCCATTCTCTGCTGGTTCTTTTCCATCCTTTTGACCCTACAAATCTCAGACTCCCACCTCACCCCCCGCCTTTTCTACCTCTAGGCAGAGATTTCATACCAGAGGCAGAGGCAGAATTAGACCAGGAGGCATTTTTCTTGACTACACTGATTTTTTTTTTAAAAGGTGATGCGTTTTTTTTTAATTCTGGTAAAACATATATAACACGAAATTTACCATTTTAAAAATTTATTTATTTATTTATTTATTTTTGGCTGTGTTGGGTCTCTGTTGCCGCATGCAGGCTTTCTCTAGTTGCGGCGAAGCACGGGCTCTAGAGCACACGGGCTTAGTTGCTCTGCAGCAGGTGGGATCTTCCCGATCAGGGCTCGAACCCATGTGCCCTGCATTGGCAGGCGGGTTCTTAACCACTGCGCCACCAGACAAGCCCCCATTTCAACCATTTTTAAGCATATGGTTCAGTGGCATTAAGTACATTCACATTATTCTGCAACCATCACCACCATCCATTTCCAGAACTTTTTTCATCTTCCCGAAGTGAAACTCTGTACCCATTAAACACTAACTCCACATTTCCCCACACCCCCTGCCCCGGCCCCTGGCAACCACCCTTCTACTTTATGTGTCCATGCATTTGACTACTCTAGGGAACTGATACAAGTGGAATCATACGGTATTGAGTTTGGGGGTTTGTTTTATTCTTTTGCCTGAGCCTCATGGCTTATGGGGTCTTAGTTCCCAGACCAGGAATTGAACCAGGGCAGTGAAAGCACCGAGTCCTGACCACTGGACCACAGGGAATTCCCTATTTGTCTTTTTGTGACTGCCTTATTTCACTTAGCACGACGTCTTCAAGGTTTATCCGTGCTGTAGCATGTGTTGAAATTTCATTCTTTTTAAAAGCTGAGGACTTCCCTGGTGGCGCAGTGGTTAAGCATCCACCTGCCAATGCAGGAGACACGAGTTTGATCCCTGGTCGAAGATTCCACATGCTGCGGAGCAGCTAAGCCCGTGCGCCACAGCTACTGAGCCTGTGCTCTAGAGCCCGCAAGCCACAACTACTGAAGCCCACGCGCCTAGAGCCCGTGCTCCGCAACAAGAGAAGCCACTGCAATGAGAAGCCCACGCACCACAGCGAAGAGTAGCCCCCGCTCACCACGCCTAGAGAAAGCCCGCGCGCAGCAACAAAGACCCAACGCAGCCAAAATTAAATAAATAAAAAATATTTTTTAAAAAGCTGAATAATATTCCATTGTTTGTATATTCCACATTTTGTTTATCCATCCATCCATCAATGGACACCTGGGTTGCTTCTGTCTTTGGCAATTGTGAACAATGCTGCTCTGAACGTGGGTGTACCCATATCTGTTTGAGTCCCTGCTTTCATTTCTTTTGGGTGTGTACACTGAAGTGGGATTGCTGGATCACATGATCATTCTATATTTAATTTCTTAAGGAACTGCCGTTTTCCATAGGAGCTGCACCATTTTACGTTTCCACCAAAATTTTTGTTTTTAATCTGAAATTTTTGCCATCATTTAGAGATTTAGAACCCACTGTGAGACCCCAAAGCCTGTACTCAACTGCAACCCTCTCCCCCAACAGGGGTTCAGTTTCAGACCCTGGTAAAGTGTGAAGGCAAAGGGTGGGGAGCTGAAGGCCAGCACCGTCTTACCTGCAGGTTCCCCCTCAGTGCTTGAGTGGCTTGTCCCCATCTGCCCAGGAGGGGAAGACAAGAAAAAGGACACCTTCCTTATAGCTTCACCCAGCTGGAAGAGGGCACCTCAGCTTGGACCTGAGGTGAGGACAGAGTGGCCATGAAAGAGGGACATTCTTGTCCCGGGTCCCCTGGAAGTGCTCCCCACCTACCTTGCATCAGGCATCAGACCAAGGACCCTGGGAAACCACTCAGGGTTGCCATGTCTGGGTGGAGAAAGGGGACTAGATGGCGAAACTGAAGCATCAGACTAAACTCGGGATACCTGCTTCACCAAGGCAGCCAGAGGCGGAGTGAAGGACTTTCCCTCTTCAACTTGGATAGTGTTATACATATCCTACAGGTACCACCTCCCACAAATAGGAGGACAAGTTGTCGCTGGACAGCCAAAAAAATGACAAATATGCCACGGGAATTCCCTGGTGGTCCAGTGGTTAGGACTCTGCGCTTTCGCTGCTGCGGGCTCAGGTTCAATCTCTGGTCAGAGAACTAAGATCCCGCTAGCCTCACGGCACAGCCAAAAAAAAAAAAAAAAAAAAAAAAAAAAAGACAAATATCCCTACAGTCCACTGTTTTAGATGTCTAACGTCCAGTATTTACTCTTAAAAATATCATAGGTATTATTTTATATATATATATATATATATATATATATATATATATCATCCCTGGTATAATACATCTATGCCTCTTTCTGTCCAAAATACATTCACTCATTTCCCAAAGGGAGACAACTCACAATCTTGTCAATGATCACATCCACTTCCAAGTCCAGGATTTTGAGATGATGTCCATTCCCCCTGCAATTCCTTTACCAGCCCATCTCAATATTTTGCAAACTATAAACTACACTGTAAAGTTAATTACCACCAATATACCCTATACACAAGAGTGGAGAGAAAGAGAGAAGAATGGGAGAATTAAAATATATAAAAAATACACTTGACACAACAAGAAAAGAAATATATGTAGACTTTTCTACAACAAAGCTTTGTCTGGTATGAATAACCTCCCTTCTTCACTACCCAGTTCTTGATACCTTTGCCTTCAACCTGCATCTTGCCTGTTCAGGCTTCTTTACCAGGTGACATGTCCTAAACCTTCTTTTTTAAAGAATTTGAGTTCTTGGAGGATCTCCCTATATAGACACTTCCCCAAAACTTTTTATTTTGGAGCATTTCCAACCCATAGAAGTATTAGAAGGATAGTACAGCGTACACCCGTACACCTTCATCTAGATCTGCCAGTTATTACCATTTTGCCTCATTTGCTCTATCTCTTTAATATAAAAACGTTTTTTCTGACCTTCTGAAAGTAAGTTGCAGACATCATGACACTTCAGTATTTATTTCCATTGTCTTTCTTTAGCTTGCTTGGGCTTTATTTGGCTTCTGCAACGTGTGAATTTGTGTATTTCATTATTTTTGGAAAATTATTGATCACTTTCTCTTTAAATATTGCCTCTACCCCCTTTCTTTCTCCTTACCCTCTGGGACTCCAATTAAATGTACCTTAGATCTCTCTATATATCCTCTATGTTTCTAGTCTAATTCTGTATTTTCTTTTCTTTTGTCTTCCATGCTGTATTAAGGACAAGACAATGTCTTCCTATGTATCCTGTAGTTCACTCATTCTCTCTTCAGCAGTGCCTAATTCGCTTTTTCACCAATTTATTGTGTTCTTAATTTTGGTGTTGGTATTTTTCAGTTGGAGGAGTTCTACGTGGTTCTTTAAAAATTCTGTTGTGACACTTCTTAATGGAAATTTGTGGCCTGCAGATATTTTTACACTTGTCTTTATCTTCTTTAAACACAATAAGCAGTGTTATGTTACGGTTGGTATCAGATAATTCCAGCATCTTAAATCTGTGTGGGTCAATCTGTGCTTTATATTGTTTGCAGTTCGTTTTTTTTCTTTCTTAATTTTATTTATTTTTAGCTGTGTTGGGTCTTCGTTGCTGCATGCGGGCTTTCTCTAGTTGCTGTTAACAGGGGCTACTCTTTGTTGCGGTGCGTGGGCTTCTCATTGTGGTGGCTTCTCTTGTTGCGGAGCCCGGGCTCTAGAGTGCAGGCTCAGTAGCTGTGGCACATGGGCTTATTTGCTCTGCCGCACGTGGGATCTTCCTGGACTGGGGTTCAAACCCGTGTCCCTTGCGTTGGCTGGCAGATTCTTAACCACTGCACTATCAGGGAAGGCCTGCAGTCAGTTCTTGTGCAAGGTTTCTTGTTTCTTTGTGTACCTGATTATCTTTGACTAAGAGCTGGATATTGTATCTGAAAAAGTATTTTTAGAAATAATTTGAGGCCTTGGATGACAGTACATTCTTTCAGAAAGGATATTGCTTGGTCCCAAATATGCTTCTTTCTGCTAGGTGACTAGGGGCATTATAAGGATGGGTCCACTTAATCCAAGTTCAAGGCTTGAGCTTCCCTGGACCACCTGGATAATATGATTCTGGACCTACTAGTCCACAGAAGTTAGGATCCCATCTTAAAGTGTTAATGTATTGGTAGTAGGGTATCTGACTTCTACCTTGGGCAGGCTCTGGGTTTTGATTTTGACCTTCCCCACCAAAGACCACCAAACAACAGCTTAGCTTCACAGTTATATCTTCCAGATCAGTAAATGTCCCCAGGACAAAAATTGCCTTGAATTCTGGGCTTATAGCTCTGGGCTTCAACCTCTTAAATTTTAGCTCAGGAATTCATCACTATATTACTAGCTTGTCAATGCTTTTAAGTTTTTTTTTCACTTCCTCTGTTTTTTTAGTTTGTATTCAGTGGGAAGGTTGGAATTAAATAACAAATCAGGTGGGCAAAAAAAAAAAAATCAGGTGGGCTTCCCTGGTGGTGCAGTGGTTAAGAATCCGCCTGCCAATGCGGGGACACAGGTTTGAGCCCTGGTCTGGGAAGATCCCACATGCCGCGGAGCAACTAAGTCCATGAACCACAGCTACTGAGGCTGTGCTCTACAGCCCCCGAGCCACAACTACTGAGCCCGTGAGCCACAACTACTGAAGCCCACGTGCCTAGAGCCCGCGCACCGCAACGAAGAGTAGTCCCCGCTCTCTGCAACTAGAGAAAGCCCTCGCGCAGCAACGAAGACCCAGCGCAGCCAAAAAGAAAGAAAGAAAGAAAATAATTTTTTTTTTTTTTGCAGTCCGCTGGCCTCTCACTGTTGTGGCCTCTCCCGTTGCGGAGCATAGGCTCCGGACGCGCAGGCTCAGCGGCCATGGCTCACGGGCCCAGCTGCTCCGTGGCATGTGGGATCCTCCTGGACCGGGGCACGAACATGTGTCCCCTGCATCGGCAGGCGGACTCTCAACAACTGCGCCACCAGGGAAGCCCCAGAAAATAATTTTTTGAAAAATACCCAATCAGGAGCCTGTCTCCCTGAATGTAATTTTTTTTTTTTTTTTTTTTTTGCCACGCAGCTTGCAGGATCCTAGTTCCCCCACCAGGGATCGAACCCGGGCCCTCACAGTGAAAGCGCCGAGTCCTAACCACTGGATCGTCAGGGTATTCCCATCCCTGAACATAATATTAAGCAGATCCCCTGGGTTTTGTTTATATTTCTCCATGCCCCCACTGGGTAACGGCAATCCTATTTACCCTAGAGAGTTAAAATCAGTCACCCCAGCCAACAATGGTACCCACTTTTTACTTTGCCCAGTGGCAGGTGGAACTCAAAATAGCCCACTGGCAGTCTCAGATCCTAATTCAGAGAAAACATTTTTGCGCCCCCTGGTGGAAGCATTCCTTCATTGGGTCCTAAAGGCTCTAGGTTAGCCAGAGCCCTGAGCGGCAGAAACAGAAAACAAACGTTTTGCAAAAGAGTCATTAGTTGAGATTGCAAGAGGCTGCACCCCGACTTCCACTCCTTGGTTCCTGTCTGTAAGAGTAACACTATATATATATCGGTCACTGGTTCAGAGCATAGGGAGTATCTGTTGTTCAGTGATGGAGTATTTCTTAAAAGAATCCTAAAAGAATGGAAAGCCATTTGTGCTGGGCTCATAAACTGCCTTTCCAATAATAGAGAACTAGCCTACTTATCATTTCTAATATTTTTTATTTAAAAATTTTTATTGAGACATACCTACAGAGAAGTGCACAAATCTTGTGTAGGTCAATGAATTTTTACAAAGTGAATAAACCTGTGTAACCCAGATGAAGAAAAGGAACATTACTAGCCACAGTGCCCCCCCCTCCTTGTTATTATCTTCCACAGGGAACCACTTTCCTGACTTCTATCCCCATAGGTTAGTGTGTCTGTTTACATAACTTGATATAAATGGAATCATACGATATGTCCTCTTTCAAAATTGGTTTCTTTTATTCAAATATTAAATTTTTTGAGATTCATTCGTGTTGTTGTGTAGCAATAGTTTGTTCTTTTCAATGTTGTTTAATACACTCTAGTGCTGTGGGCATTTGGGATGCTCCAGTTTGAGGTTATTACAATTAATGCGTTGTGAGCATTCTCATACAGGCTTTCCCATATATGTATCCATGGACAGAATTGCTCAGTCATGAGGTATGTGTGTGCTCAGCTTCAGGGCTCGCACACTGTCTTAGACAGTTCAGGCTGCTGTAACAAAGTACCACAGACAACAGACATTTACTTCTCACAGTTCTGGAGGCTGGGAAGTCCAAGATCAAGGTGCCAGCAGATTTGATTCCTGGTGGAAGTCCACTTCCTGGTTTGTAGACATCTGCCTTCTTGCTGTGTCCTTACATGGCTTTTCCTCATGGAGAGAGATATTTCTGGATTCCTTTTCTAATTAGGGCACTAATCCCATCATGAGGGCCCCACCCTCAGACCTCCTCTAAATCTAATAACCTCCCAAAGACCCCACCTCCAAATACTATCACACTGGGGGTAGGGCTTTAATATATGCATTTGGGGGTCACAAACATTCAGGCTGTAATGCATACTTTTGACTCCTGCTTTGGAGTCACCTGTGATACCCACAGTCATTTGGGGGTACAAGAGTGCACCAGGATTGTTGCTGGGTGTCCTTCCAAGCCGCTGATGCCTGTTCTGCAAGTTTGGTGCAGGGTAGGCAATGAAAATACCTCTCAACTCTCATCTGCCAAACACCATTTTAAGGCACAGTGATGGTAAGATGTGTCCTAATTCTGAAATATTAAAATGGGGGCGGGGTGGGGAATAGGTGCATCTTAGAATTGCTGAAATAAGATATATTACCAGGACCAAAGACCAAGCCCTGGGGGCTCTGGCAGTTACAGGTGGAAGAGAGGATGGAGAGCCAGCAAAAGAGGCTGAAGGTGAGCCTCTGTGATAGGATAGGATAGCCTCTTTGTGAAGGTGTGCCCGTGTGATAGGGGGACAGCCAGAAGAGTGTGTGTCTCAGAGACCTGGAGAAGAGTTTGAAAAAGAAGGGAATGGTCACTGGTGTCATGGGGGTTGATAGGTTGATAAGGACAGAGAGGAAATCTCTAAATCTGTTGAAATGGAGGTCGTGGTGTCTTTGTTAGATGTTTCAATGAACTGGGGGAACAAAATCCCCATTAAACTGGGCAGAAAGAGACTTGGAAATAAGTCAACAGAGATATGGAGTATAAACAGAATATGTGTTTTTATAGGGTGAAAAGAAATGGGGTGACAATCAAAAGCAGAATGGGCTTAAGGAAGGGCTCTGATTTTTTTCAAAGATGATACTAAGCCATATTGGTTGATGAATCTGCATGATTCAATAGTGAAGGAGAAATGAATCGTACAGAAGATAGTTGCAGGAGGGAAGTTCTTTTTTTTAAAAAATAAACTTATTTATTTATTTTTGGCTGAGTTGGGTCTTCATTTCTGTGCGAGTGCTTTCTCTAGCTGCTTCGAGCGGGGGCCACTCTTCATCGCGGTGTGCGGGCCTCTCACTATCGCGGCCTCTCTTGGTACAGAGCACAGGCTCCAGTCGTGCAGGCTCAGTAGTTGTGGCTCACGGGCCTAGTTGCTCCGCGGCATGTGGGATCTTCCCAGGCCGGGGCTCGAACCCGTGTCCCCTGCACTGGCAGGCAGGTTCTCCACCACTGCACCACCAGGGAAGCCCAGGAGGGAAGTTCTTCATGGAGGGAACGAGCTTGGAAGTAGGAAGCAAGGGAGAAGAGGCGGGCATCAATTAAGTTGGTGGCTTGATATGGTGGCAGGAAGGTGGGGGAACTTCTGTCAGACCCCCAATATTCAGGCCAAAGATCTGTCAGGTTCTGAGAGTTAAATTCGCCCTCCCTAAAATGGGCACATGTTTGGCAGCCCAAGTGGACTGTTCACTCCTCTTATCTTCGAGTACCCACCAACCCCTGGCCTGTAAGTGAGGGTAAAGGGTTAACCACGAGGTTAAAGAAAGGTCGGCGAGGTAGCAGGACGCAAGAACTCTATCTAGGCCACCTCTGGGCCTGCCAGTTCTCACCAACCTCTCACCTTCTCATTTTTGGACGGGCCCAGACCCTCCCTCTCTCCTCCCACTCCACCAGGTGGAAGAGGGAGAGCTGGAGCCTGAGTCTCGGGACGCGCGCTCGTCTCCGTCGCGCCTGCGCATTCGTCCCTCGTCTCCCTGGCCCGGGAGAGCCCGCAAGCTGCTTGTTCTCCGTCGCTCGCTCTCGGGCGCGCGCGCCCGGGCGGCGCCTGCGCAGAAGGACGAGGAAACTGGTTCCCCGTGTGGCCCCTACGCCTGCGCGCTGCGGGCTCCGAGCCTCCAGGCCTGAGGGAGAGGAGCCGGGAAGATGGCGGCTGTGGTGGAAAATGTAGTGAAGCTGTGAGTGGCCGTTTCGATCTCTCCTAGGCCGGGAGGTCTTGTAAGGGGCCTGGGAGCAGGGGGCGGTATGCGAAGGGACGAGGCGGAGAGAGGGACGTGCCCGGGAAGGCATTGTTGCGACTCCTAGTGGGGAGGGCAACAGGAGACTCCAGAGAAGACGTTGCGCTTCTTTGGAAACTTGTGGAGGCCCTGAGGGTGGCCCACGGGAGCCCCTAACGTGGGGCTATGCGGTCTGGGCGCTGCCTTCATGCTGAGGGTTTCCAGAGTATGGCGCCCCTGTTACGTACGAGAGACGGTCCCGGGTTCGCTCCCGAGACGCCTCAGTCCGGGGGAGCCGGGCAGAGGGCGGACCCGGGAGTGGCCCGGCCGCCGACCCCTTCTCATCGGCTGCACGCAACCGGCCCTGGAGGAGCAGGCTCGGCAGCCCTGGCGCTGTTAAGCACTCTGGGCTGTTTTATTCTAAACAGCCCCGTGATGTTCCGGGGAGCGGGTGGTCCTTGAGTATCAGGTACCCGAGACCAAAAATATTCTTGGGAAGAATTTGTTGAGGAGCAGATACAGAGGGAAAGAACTTCAGGGAATAGGGCCTTTGCGCCGCCCAATCCCAGCCATCCAAAAGCGGGCATTGGACGGACGCGGTCCAGGCCGCCCTGCCGCCCAGAGGGGCCTCTAGGCCGGCCGTCTTCGCTCTGCAGTACTCTTGGGCTAGGCAGATTTCGAGCAAGGTTAAAGTTAATGGTTGTTGGGTAAATGGAGAATGGCCTGTTCGCTGTGAGTTAAAGATGCCTTGGGACTTGATGTAACCCAGCCTCCTCCCTGCAGAAGAATCTGAATGAATTTTGCAATGGGTTCCTGCCCCCCGTGGGCGAATACCGCAAGCTCCTTTAATGGGTAAGTTCGGCTGGCTGCAGAGGTAGGAAAATTGAGAGCTGTCTAGGTGTCTAGTTTTGGATTTTGACTGAATGACAAGGTAAAGGTTTGGGAACTCTTCTAAAGGACCCACAGCTTCTCATCTGTCTTTGTGGTGGGCTGAGCCCCACTCTTGCCAAGAGCCCTTTTTAAGGGTACATTTGCTTCTCTCCCTCCCCCTGCCTGGAGCCTTTTCTTTGAGAATGCTTTCCCACTTCCATTAAGCTGAGTGCTTTCTCCCTCTCCTCTTGTGGGTTGTTTTTTTTTTTTTTTTAACTTGCTTTCAGCTCCATCCTGCCGCCTCTTTCAGCCACCCCTCCTCCCAGCACTATTATCTTTCTCTCTGATCTGCCCACTCCAGTTTCCCCAGCTCTCTCTTCAAGCTGACATTTCCCTCAATTTAGGAATGATGCTGTTGATCCTTATATAGTTATCCTTCCTGACTCAGATGTTCTTTCTTTGTTTCCCTACCTTTCTCTTTGTTGACTCCCCCCCGTCCCATTGTAAGGGGAGGTTTTACACAGGTTTCATGCTTCTCGAAAAAGAATCAAAGCTTCTACCTTGGAAACCTTACTGTACTGGGGGAATGTCAGATTAGCCTAGGTTTAAGAGTTACACGTAACGAGATTCTTTATGTTGGAAGACTTTCATCTGGGAAATAGGGTTAGCAACCCTTTTGTGTGATGTTAGAAATGAGGGTTTGGCCATTTAAATAGAGCATGACTTCTTACTTCTCTTTAAAGAACTGTAGAGATCGTGAGGGTCACCAGCCACTGGTTCCTGAATACCAGTAATGAGAAACCAACTTTCTCCTCCTCAGTTCTAGTTGTAGAGAGCTGTGGACCACAGTTAATACGTTTCCCTACAGAACCTGCCCTTTAAGAAGGGACTTGCAGTCTTCCTGTACCATTCTCATCCTGGACAGAGGAGCTTTTCTGGCGCTTCTCTTGATGGTGGTGTGCCTAGTCCTCTGACAAATGAGGTTATACATCGAGGTCAGGACTACCGGCTCATCTTTTCTGACTTGCATCTTGTTCTGGGAGAAGAATTTCCCTGTTTATAAATTTTCTGTCCCTCCCAAATGCGGTGTCAGAATTGAAACAATCTTTAAGGGGTCTTACTAGGGCAAAATAATAGTATAAAATAGCTATGGTTGCTGACTGGTTTTGAAATCCTCTGAGTTAGGTAACGAGATCTGGAGAATGATGTTACCTTGAAATTTCTTGAAATAGGAGCCTTAGATTCTTAAGGATCTCCCTCCTTCTCCCTCGCTCTATCCTCATCAGATGCTTTCTTCCTCCAACCGGTGTTTCATTCTCAGCTCTCTTCCTCACTGACACAGTTTGCCCCACCTTTCGAAATCCCACTTAACTCACAAGAGCTTTGATAGAACATCTCTCATCCATCCCCGCCAGCTGTTTCCAGCTTCCTTGTTCTGACTTTGCAGCTCTCAGCCTGTCTAGCCCTTCCTTCCATTTGACTTACAGTGTCAGTGTCAATTCCCATCAGTGGAAACAAAGGAGCTGCTGCACTCAGCCTTGTTTATCCAGTTTTCCTCTGTTTAGTGAGGACATGGCTGCCTCCTAAAGGCGAGCAAATATGAGCCTGTTCCCTTCGCTCTACTCTTCAATACAGGATTCATGCCTACCTCAAATTACAGTCACTACGGTGCATTGAATCAAGCCAGGCTGTCTTGTGGTGTCACAGGATGTGTGTGCAGTGTGTGTCTTCTTCAGTTGCTGGGAATGTGCTAAGCTGTGCCTAAGTGGTCTATTGTGGCTGCCTAGTGAAAGCCCCCCTCAGCTTCCACAGAAGGGTTTGTTGCTGTAGCGTGAGTTATGGACATAAACAGCAGAGGACCTCGGTTCAGCTTCTCTTGCTAGGAGTCTCCCTCTTGTAGAATATGTCAGAGCTTATCTAGTTCAGCCTCCCCAGTCAATAGCATAGGAACCTGAGGTCCATGTAGGTTGATTAAATGTCCACGTTTATGTGGTGCCTTGCAGCCAAGCCAGGTCTTTTTACTCCTTAGTCAAGATGTTTCAGACACCATCGTGGGTACTGAGGATATTGTGGGAAAGAAATCATCTCTGCCCTCATTTTGTTTATTTTGAGATTGATTGGATATATAAATGTGAATATAGTTAAGGTTCCCATACTAAAGTACTTCTTAAACTCTGAAGCATGAGAACAAGATTGGTTCTATATACATGCTTCTTAATTTATTTACTTTTATTTTTGGCTGCATTGGATCTTCGTTGCTGTGCGCGGGCTTTTCTCTAGTTGCGGCGAGTGGGGGCTACTCTTTGTTGCAGTGCGTGGGCTTCTCACTGCGGTGGCTTCTCTTGTTGCAGAGCACGGGCTCTAGGTGCACGGGCTTCAGTAGTTGTGGCTCGCGGGCTCTAGAGCACAGGCTCAGTAGTTGTGGCGCACGGGCTTAGTTGCTCTGCGGCATGTGGGATCTTCCCGGACCAGGGATCAAACCCATGTCCCCTCCATTGGCAGGTGGATTCTTAACCACTGCGCCACCAGGGAAGCCCATACATGCTTCTTAGAACCAGATAACTCCTGGCACTGTGCAGCTTTGCAGCTTTTTAAAGCACTTTAAAAAATCAGATTTCAAATTGAATCTTTTGAGTCCAGGAAGTTTCTTTCCTAAAAAATTTGGTGGTGTGAGAATGGAGAAGGGCCTAGGATAGGCCTTTGAGCAAACAGGTTTTGTATCAGTGTAATGGTACTCAGTAGAAAGTAGGCTTCGAGAGTGTTCAAGTATTTTCTGATGTTTTCCGTTGATTGTAAAATTAGTATATAGAATTAGTTAGTTGGCTAAACACCTAGTTTAAAATTCAGAAGATATAAAATGGCACATAGGAGAAAGTCCCCTAGTCACCTGGTTTTTCTCCTTGGAGGCCTACAGTTTCTTTTCCTCCAATTGGCTACATAAATGGTGGCATCCTATAACACTCCTCAGCCCTGTACTTTTTTTTTTTCCTAGTTATCTTGGAGATTGTTTAATGTTAGTACACGAAGAGCTTCCTTCTTTTTTTTTTTTTATGGCTAAGTAGAATTTCATTGTATAGATAGTTTGTATAGATAGAGTTTGTATAGAGTTTGCTAAATATAGTTTCATAAGTCCCCCAGACCTTTTTTGAATTCTTTTCTCATTTGTAAAAAGGAGCTAACCTCTGCTTCTCAGAATCCTGAGGGTTAAGAGAAATAGCATCCTAGCTAGCACAGGGTTATACTCTTGAGAGGCACAGAATGAACATTATTTTCTTCCCCTCTTTGTGGGTTAGACTTAGGTCCAATTAGACACATGATGAAATCCTGTGTTCCTGATGGTAATTTATTTGTAAAGTACCTTTCCTCATAATGGCTTAGTGAAGGGGCTTGGTGTCCCATGAGGCAGAAATGGTAGCAAATAAAAGCAGAGCGACACTCTCCAAGTCCCTTGAGCCTTCTAGAGAAGCAGATGGCAAGTGAAAGGGATAGCTCAGCACCAGCCCAACACATACACACACACACACACACACAGACACACACACACCTGATCTTTGTCTTTCCTGCAGCCTTGGGGAGCAGTATTACAAAGATGCAATGGAGCAGTGCCACAATTACAACGCCCGCCTCTGTGCTGAGCGCAGCGTGCGCCTGCCTTTCTTGGACTCACAGACTGGAGTAGCACAGAGCAACTGTTATATCTGGATGGAAAAGCGACACCGGGGTCCAGGTGAGGGTCCACTCAGGAGCACAAGGAGGAAGAAGCTGGCTCATCTTAGGTGATGAGCCAGCTGAAAGGGTTTTCCTTACTGCTTTCCACCCATGGATGATTACAGTCTTCCCATGATTAGAAGCCCAGGGAGGATGAAGCATCTTTGTTTCCTGCCGGGCTGCACTGCTGAAGCTCTTGTTGGGCTTCTGGAGAGCTATGTGTTAGCCAAGGCCTCTGAGCTTACATCTGTTTTTCTTGTCCCCACCCTGTCCCCAGGCCCTCACTGTCCATATTCCTCCCTTGCTCTAGAACTCAGTCAGGGCCTACTCATGCAGAAAGTGTTTGGTATTATTTTCTAGGGTTAGGTCTTGACTTCTCTCTTTTTCCCTTCCACAGGATTGGCCTCTGGGCAGCTGTACTCCTATCCTGCCCGGCGCTGGCGGAAAAAGCGGCGAGCCCACCCTCCTGAGGATCCAAGACTTTCTTTCCCAACTATTAAACCAGGTAAAGCACACTCCTCCCTGAGCAGGGGCATAGCCTGCTGTGTAGTAGGAGGCCTGCCAATCACCTGTTACGTACCAGGCCCAATGCTAGATCCTAAAGATACTAAAATGAATGAGATGTGATTCCTTCTGTAAAGAACTCAGTCGAATAGAAGAGACAGGTAAACGGATAAGTTATGGTGCCAAGTGAACCACGGTATCTTGGTTCCTGGGCAGCCAGAGACCAGAAGACAGTGACTGGCTAGTGGCTGGTCTAGCACTGTATACACCCGGAGAGGTCTGCTTTCAGCCCTTCTGAGCCTCACCTCCTCCTGGCCTTGCCTGCAGACACAGACCAGACCCTGAAGAAGGAGGGGCTGATCTCTCAGGACGGCAGTAGTTTAGAGGCTCTGTTGCGCACCGACCCCCTGGAGAAGCGAGGTGCCCCAGATCCCCGAGTTGATGATGACAGCCTGGGCGAGTTTCCTGTGACGAACAGTCGAGCACGGAAGGTACAAGATTAACACTGTGGTTAAGGGAACTTTGATGGAAATCAGTCTTCTCTTCATCAGAGGCCACCCAGTAATCAGAATAGAAGTAGAAGCTGTGGGCCTGGAGGCAGCCACCTGGAGTTCTGTTCCTGCTCCATTCCTTAATGAGAACTTCACTGTTACCTTCCAGTCTTTCCTGCTCCTTTCCTTCTAACTACAGACTCTCATTCATCTTCTGTTGCCACCAAAGTTTTTTGGTGCCTGGGGTTACATGGGTGATGCAGACCTGGTCTCTGCCAACAAGGAAAATAAAACTACATAAAAATAATAAGAGCTAAAAAATATACCAGGCACTGTGCTAAGTGCTTTTCCATTATCATCTCCAGTCTCTACAACCTTACGAAATAGGTATTGTTGCCCATTTCACATATAGGGAAGCTGCAGCAGATCAGTGGGAAAAAAAAAAACTTCCCACCAGGCCACCCACGTAAGCAGGAAGGCTCTAAGTTAAATCTGGGAAGTGAGGTGTCAGAAGGGAACCACCACTAACATGCACCTAAGGTGGCAGATCAGAGGCAGGAGAGGCCACAGCTACTTGGGGTATCAGGGAAAGTTTTATGAAAACATGGGGAGATGGCCACTTGGAGGTGATGGGAAAGGCATTCGAGGCTAGGGGAGCAACATGAAGAGAGGTGCAGAGGAAGGAGAGCCCAAAGCACTGAAAGAACAGCAGTGAGGAGTGAGGCTGGAGTGGAGGGGCCAGGTCACAGGAGGTTCTGGGCGGCCTTGGCCAGTCCCATCACGGGGGAGTTTTTGGATGTTCCTTATTTCTGCCCATCCTAATCTTCCTGTCCACTCAGCGGATCCTAGAACCGGATGACTTCCTGGATGACCTCGATGATGAGGACTATGAAGAAGACACTCCCAAGCGTCGGGGCAAGGGGAAGTCCAAGGTGAGGGGCCACGTGCTACCTGCAGCCTGGGGGCTCAGGTAACCTGCAGAGTCCCACTGTTTTATTGCTTGTTGTTGCCATTTTCCCTCTTGAGTGAGATGAGCAGCCAGCTTCCAGGAGAGTCTAACTCCTCAGGCCTAGACACCTTATTAAGGGCATCTTTTTGCTCTTCTTCACAGGGTAAAGGTGTGGGCAGTGCCCGTAAGAAGCTGGACGCTTCCATCCTGGAGGATCGAGATAAACCCTATGCCTGTGACAGTGAGTGCCTCACGAGTGGGTGGGTAGTCCTTGCCTTGGACCCAGCTCCTCAGGATATGAGAGGAGGGAAGGTTGTGTCCTTGTTCAAAGTGGTAAAACAAGCCTGGACTCTTGTCCTGCCTGCTGACTGGTTCCCCTCTGCTACACGTTGGGTGAGCCCTGCATGCTCTGGGGGAGATTGCTGTCCTCGGGGTGGGGGTACCCGTGAGGGGCACACACAGCAGGCAGGGTTGGCCTCAAATAGGTGGCATCCAGGTCTGCTGGCCCCAGTCAAGTCAAGGCCCCAGGAGTCCACCACTGACGTCCTCAATGTCTGTGCTCTCTCCGCCTTTTCCCTCTCTTGCCCCACTTCTGTCCCTCCACCCTGGGAGCACCATCACCGCTGGGGTTTCTCTCTCGTTTGCTCCGCTTTCCTGCTGCTGCCGCACCTGTCTCAAGTGTATCAAGGCCTTCTTCTCATGACTTTTCTTTCTGTCTTTCAGATAGTTTCAAACAAAAGCATACCTCGAAAGCGCCCCAGAGAGGTAGCTCTCTCAACTTTTCAGACTTTTGGTTTTCCTATCCCTTTTTCCCTCCTCCCTTGTTCCTGCCTTTCTCATCTGTGATGCTAGTTTTAAAGTCTCTGGAATGGCATGGGGACAGGAGCAATGGGCCTTCTATTGTGCTCCACTCCTCACGGTCCTGGAAGCTGCCTTTACCACTGCTTGTCTCCCACAAAGTTGCTCCTAGGGCGGCTCGGGCCCACTGCATGGGGTGGCTTCAAGAGCATTATAAGGAACCCGTTACAAACAGACCCCTCCGCTCCCCTTCCCCAAAACCGACACACAGTGGTCAGCTAACGTTCCCCACCATCCCGCCACCCGCTCCTCCCATCCCTTCCCTGTTCCTTTCCTGCTGCCCCTGCTCTTCTCGGTATCACTGCTCAAAACTGTGAGACGCCTCATGGGGATCTGTTTTCCTTGCTGGGTGGGGGGCGGGGGGTTGGGCAGGGCACTGATGTGGGAGTGTCTTTGAGTTTCTCTGGGAGACAGCTACCCCAGCAGGCTCAGTTGGTAGGTTACCCCCAAGAGATCTACCCCCTAGCTCCTTTATTTGGGCAGAGATGGGCTGTGTTATATATGGAGTAGCATAAGCCTCCTTCATTTACTGAGAGGTAAAAAAGTTTGGAGTCTCTGCTACCTTTCATCCTTCCTGCCATATTGCAAGACTATAGAGATTTCCTCTCCCTCCTGACCTGGAGCTCCCCAGACTATTCCCAGGGCAGGTGGTGATGGGGCAAGGGCTCAGCCTCCCAGACAGCCTACGCGGAGGAGTAGAGGTGGCCATGGGCTGGGGTTTAGTAGGGAAGAGCCATGGAAGCGGGAGAGCCCCAGGCCTGATGTTCCTGGCCATGGGGAGGCGGCTGTCACTAAAGGCCTGTCCCTGAGCAGAGCTGATGGGGGTGATTACCTCTGCCTCAGGTGGAGCCCACAGCTTAGAGGGGCAGGGATGGGGCACTCTGGGATCCTCACACCTTTCTCTGCAATCTTCTCCGCGCTTAGTTTGTGGAAAGCGTTACAAGAACCGACCAGGCCTCAGTTACCACTATGCCCACTCCCACTTGGCTGAGGAGGAGGGCGAGGACAAGGAAGACTCGCAGCCACCCACCCCGGTTTCCCAGAGGTCCGAGGAGCAGAAATGTAAGCTGGTGTCAGAGGTGGGGCAAACAGGAGTTGGCCCGGTTCTGAAAAGCCCTCCCTGCAGGGATGTTGAGAGACCCAGAGGCCCACACGGGTATCGTGAAAGCTCTTCCCTTTCTCCCTGTAGCCAAGAAGGGTCCCGATGGATTGGCCCTGCCCAACAACTACTGTGACTTCTGCCTGGGGGACTCGAAGATCAACAAGAAGACAGGGCAGCCCGAGGAGCTGGTGTCCTGTTCTGACTGTGGCCGCTCAGGTACCTCCACCCCAGGGCCAGGGCAGCCCTAGCCGGCACCCAGTCCGCGAGGGGCTCGTGGCCTGCCGGCATCCGGCGGCTGTGGCAGTCAACCAGCTCACCGCGCTCCTCCCCGGCCTCCGGCTGCCGGTCTCACTCGCCCCCCCCACAGGGCACCCGTCCTGCCTGCAGTTCACCCCCGTGATGATGGCGGCCGTGAAGACCTACCGCTGGCAGTGCATCGAATGCAAGTGCTGCAACATCTGTGGCACCTCCGAGAACGACGTGCGTGCCGCCCCGCCCCGCCCCGCCCCCGCCCCGCCCCCGCACGCCCCTGCGCGGCTCTCCTGTACTGGCCGCCCGTGGGCACTGTGATGCGTTCGGCAGGTGTTCACTGAGTACCGACTTGGTGTCAGGCACTGTTTCAGGCAATAAGCACGCTAAAGACAAGCAAGGTCCCTGCTTTCATGGGGTTTACATTCCTGCGGGAACAAGCGAGAAGCAAGGAAGTGGGTGACGTTTGTATACTATTCCATGAAGAAAATGAAACCAGTAATGTGGAGAGAGTAACGGGATAACTGATTTAGATAGGCCTTTTCTGAGGAGGCGATGTTGGTGTTGAGGCTTGGATGATACAGAGGAGACAGTTCAAGAAGATTTGGAGAGAGAGTAGTCCCAGGAGAGAGTAGCCAGCACAAGGCCTAAAGGTGGGCACACTGGGTGGACTGAGGCCACTGTGGCCGGCTGGAGCCCTCCTGCAGTGGGAGAGCAAGTAAAGGATGAGACTGGAAGGCAGGTGCCATCAGGTCTGAGAGTTTAATCAGGAGTGATGTGGTTTGTCTTACATTTTAAAAAGGTAACTTTGGCTGCTCTGTGGAGAACAGATGGGGAGGGAACAATGTGGAGGCCATGAGATCCGTTAGGCGGCTGGTGGCGTCCAGGTGGGATGACAGGAGTGACTCTGTCTGGGTGATTTTCTGTCCAGAGGGTCCCATGTCTGTTCTTACTGCCGTCTATCCTGCCCCTCCTGGAATTAGCAGCCGTGTCTGCAGAAAGCCCTCCTTCCTGCCTGTCCTCAGCGGCCCAACTGAGGCCCGTTAGTCATTCACCTCCCCCCTTCCTCTTCCATCTTGCCTTCTCTAGGACCAGCTGCTCTTCTGTGATGACTGCGATCGTGGCTACCACATGTATTGTCTCACCCCGTCTATGTCTGAGCCTCCTGAAGGTAGGTTTCCCTGATCTCTTACTCAGAACAAGTATTTTATTAGTAACTTGGAAAGTCACCTGTATGGTAAGTGAGTTCTCGTATCAGTGATACATTCTTTCAGATTAGGGAGTAGGCGCATTGCCTTCACTCAGTTCAGAGTGCTTTCCTAGCATTGCAACTTTGAGGCTTTAATGTTTGTACATTATCACCAGATAACATTTACAAACACAGAAAATCGACAGCCTGAGAGAAAACAGTTGCTGAGCAGAGAATAATTACCAGAAGGAGGGATTTGTTTTCCTCCAACACGTCTAAGAAACTCAGTTCGTAGTTTGTCTGACGCGAGACTAGTTTTAGCACTCCATTCTCGACAGATGTGAGCGTTTGTTTCTGCCAGTGTGGGGGAGGGAGTTGAACCTGGAGCCTGAGTGGGTCGCTCTGGCTCTCCAGCAGTGCTTAACGATGCTTCAGGTTTATGGAGGGTCTTCGACAAAACCAGGGATGACACCAAAAAGTGGCTGCCTCGCTGCAAGTCCTCTTCCAGCCAGGTGTCTGTGCCGAAGCCCCTCCTTTATAGAAATTCAGAAGCTGACTCAGGAGGACACAAATGCCTAGTAGCTGTTACTGTGACAAAGGATGTGGGCCGGCACTACAGGCGAGAGAAGGTAGCTCACTGTGTGACGTGGGCTGACTTGTAGTGTAGGTCAGACCGCTGTCACCCCCTAGAGAAGGAGGCCACTAACAAAGTCTGAGGGTCCTTTAGCAGCTGCAGGGGAGCACTCAGCTTTTTCATCTGTCATACCTCGTTTATAAGTTTCATCTGTCATGCCATGTTTGAGGAGAAGTAGTGTGTTTTTTGGGGTTTTTTAACCATAAAATATCAGTTCACAGGCACAATTCTACATTAACTGTAGAAAGGCTTTCCTGTTGAAGTGCTGTCAGACACTGAGGTAGTGGAGAGTTGCAGGCAGCTCGCGGGGGGACCCCGTAGAACCATCAGATGGTCTAGGCTCTAGCTCAGGGGTTTGCAAACTATGACCCTCTGGCCAAACCTAGCTGCAGCTAGTATATATAGCTCACAAGCCAAAAATGACTTACATTTTTAAATAGAGTTGTTTTTTTTTTTTTTTTTAAAGATATGGCTGAGACTGTATGTGGCTCACAGAGCCTCAAGTAGTTAACGCTCTCTGGCTACTTACAGAAAAGCTTATCAGCTGCTGCATATTTACCTTTGGGTCAGAAAGGATCTTACCTTTTTGAGAGTCACATGTCTCTGAAGAGCTGATAAAAGCTGTGGATTCTTTCCCCCAGAATAATGTTCGAATACACATATGTACAATTATGCTTATAACTTCAAGGCATTAAGGGCTAATTTTGTTTCTCAAAAAAAAAAAAAGCATAGAAGAATCCAACCATAGCAAATATTAATAAACAAGGTACGCGCTAGTTATTTTTCTTTTTCTTTTTTCTTTCTTTTTTTTTTGTTTGTGTGTGTGTGTGTGTGTGTGTGTGCATGCATGTGGTACGTGGGCCTCTCACTGTTGTGGCCTCTCCCATTGCGGAGCACAGGCTCTGGACGCGCGGGCGGCCATGGCTCACGGGCCCAGCCACTCCGTGGCATGTGGGATCTTCCCAGACCGGGGCACGAACCCGTGTCCCCTGCATCGGCAGGCGGACTCTCAACCACTGCGCCACCAGGGAAGCCCTAGTTATTTTTCTTATAACGGACATTATTTCCTGTTTTTCTGTGAAACCAGACTTGGGTCACAACAAGTTGGGTCATCATAGTTGGCCCCCTTTCCTCTGGGTCCTCAGCCTCTGCTCAGGCACCTAGTGATGGTGGGGAGCCCTTCTCATCTTTCCGTGGTCTTCACAGAAAGCTGTCTTATGTGGAATCAATATGGGTTTCTCTAGAGCCTCTATTCATGATCTTTATTCTAACCTTTGGGGCCCTGAGAATGAAGTCTGGTTCTTCTGTAATCACAAGTTTAAAGCTTTTTAAAGCTTTAAAAAAGTTATATCTACCCAGGTCCTCTTTAGTGATTCTGATTTAATAGGCCAGGAGGGCCTGGGCGTCTGTATTCTGAAATAGGCGTCCAGGCGATTATTTCTTATATCTCCATTGAGAATTATTTTTCATGATACTTGAAGACCTAGAGTTCCTCCCTGCTCAGGATAACTGTGAAACTTGGCTACTGCAGAACATCTCCCGTCCTACCTGTAGCCAATCCTGCTACTGGAGGTGAGGTGTGGGGAGTAGAAGAAGAGCAGATGAGGATTGTGCGGGGCCCCTCCTAACCCCGTTACGCTTCTCTGCAGGAAGTTGGAGCTGCCACTTGTGTCTGGACCTGCTGAAGGAGAAAGCTTCCATCTACCAGAATCAGAACTCCTCTTGATGTGGCCACCCTTGATCCCCCATACATCTAGGGCTGTTTCTCTCCTGTTTTTCATACCCACCTTCCCTTCCTAATCTCTTTCACAAGTCCAGAGAACCTCGGGGAGGTCGTGCCAACCTGCCTTTGGCAGCAGCAAGCTGAGGTGGCAGCTCTGACCGCCTCTGGCCCCAGGCCCTCAGGGAGAACGGAGCATCACACTGCCCCAAGGCATACCTGTGGGCCCAGCTTCTCACTGTTCTCCATGAAGTGCATTCACTCTGTCTGCCTTGGGCCCCGGCCCTGGTATTCACAGGGTTCAAACCGTGTCCTCCGAGAAGGAGTGGGAGAGCAGCTCACTTCTCTCAGCTCTGCCTCCACTATGGTCCCCAGGGTTTTCCCTTCCCCTGGAGGTGAGCCAGGCTGGGGCCTCTGCCAGAGCAGCTGGGAGTGAGAACTGAGCAAGCTTGCAAGAAGCTTCCGGTGCCCTCTGTGCTGCTTAGCCTCACAGCCTCCTTCCCCCAGAGTGGCTCTCTGCGGCTCTCTGTTCCTGCTACCCAGGATCCTTTGCCTGAGCCAGGATGTTCTTGGTCACCCTCCTGGCTCTATCCCATTCCCACCACTCCACCCAAGGGGGAGTAGCAGCTTCACCTGATTGTTCCTTGTGCTTGCCTGGCTCACTGTCACAGGCCCTGGTCTCTAGTGACTGAAGCATTCCCCACCCTTGTTATTTCCTGTCTTCTGCCTCCCCTCCTATTCCCTTTGGTTTTGTGGGGAGAGGGGCCAGGCCAACAGCTTGGGGGCCACAGGGAGATGTTGGATAATGTGCCTGTTTTTTAACTCGATGAAAAAGCCTACCTCCGAAACCCCTTTTTGTTCTTCCTGGACCTGGGCATTCAGCTCCTGCCCTTAACTGAATTGGGAGCCTCTGCCTCCTGCTCTGTGTATCCTGGCTCCTGGGTGGTGGGGAAGCCACATAGACGTCCCTTTCTTCCCTGGCACACTCGCTAGCAGCTGGTAAGGTCTTCGCACCCTGATTCTTCAATTTTCTGCCTGGTGACACATTAAGTAGTGGGGCGGGGACAGTCCCTGCCAGGACACCCTGGAGTGTCCTTCCCCTTGGCTGTGGGCAGGCCCTAATTCACTGTCACTTTGGAGTTGAGGTGTCTTTTTTTTTTTTTTTTTTCTTTCTTTCTTTAGTTCCTGTATTCTAAGCATTAGTACAAATAAACATTTTTACACAGAGCCCTCTGCTGGATTGTTTATCTCCAGACTCCCTTCCCTGGTTAAAGCCACTTCATCCTAAAACTTTCTTCCTTAGGGCAGTGGCTTTTAAATGTTTTGAAGCATAGCTTTTACCCAAATTAAAATTTTTGCTTAAGCTCAATAGATTAAGTTGATATAAAGTTGGGTATTTGTTTAATTTCTTATGTAAATTAGGTTATAACAATTTTTTTATAAAGAACAATGAAGTTTTGATTAATACAAAATTTGGGTTAAAAGATAACTTTAAAATCCTGTTTATTTCTGTATTTTTGTCGGTTTGGAGGAAATTCTGCTGGATTTGTATATGCAAGTGGTGACAGGTTTGTAACAGTTAACCTTGCGATTTCAGATACTTAAAAATAGGTCCAGAAGCTTGATCATAATGACAGGAAAATTAATGACATCACATTGAAACACATGAAACCTTTTTGCACGAGTAATGAACATGAGCAGAGAGACACCGCAGCCTTGCTTGCCTGACGTACTTTCATTGTATGCAGTGTGCATGAACTCGGCCCACAGCGCAGCGCTGTAGCCTTCCTGCAGGCATATATACGTGCACAAAAATGAGTGTCCTTTTCCTGCAGCCGTTTTAAAGATTTGAATCAGTTATGAACCCCCTGAAGTATCTTTAAGGTTTTCTGGGACAGTCTGAAAGCCACTGTTTCCTACTGAAAGGTGTGGCCTGGGCCCTTGTGTTCAGTTAAGTAAGCAGGGTGCTCTAGTTTGGGAACTGTGTTAGGGACAGCACAGCCCCCATCCTCATGCCTTTACGTGGAAGTAGGCCTGGAGCAGAGGGAGGAAAGCAATGAAATGATCCTTGGTGGTTCAGTAGTCTAAGGCCGGAACAGATAAAAGAAAAATGTAAGAAATGAGAATGCTGATGAGGACACTAACAGGCATAAGTGAGAGGAAATTTGGAAAGTTTGCAGGCGGTGGATTTAGGATGGCATCCAGAAGGATGGAAGAGGGATCAGGCTTGGGATGGGAAGGGAAGCCTGTGAGAAAGCGGACTAATCTGTGGCCCCAACCTTCCAATCAGAGCTGTGAAGGGAGAGGAAAGCAGGCTAGATCTGAATGGGGAGCACTAGGCCCCAGGTTAGAAAGTCTACTTGATTGCAAAGAACTGAAGGCTACCAAGGAAGGGAATAATACTAAATCTTGAGTTTAGGAACTAGAATCTTGCCAACAGGTACCAAAACTAAATAAAAATTAGTCTTTGGGACTTCCCTAGCTGTCCAGTGGTTAAGACTCCACGCTTCCAATGCCGGGGCACGGGTTCAATCGTTGGTTGGGGAACTAAGATCCCGCATGCTGCGTGGCATGGCCAAAAAAAAAAAAAAAAAATTAGCCTTTTCTCACCCTAAACCAGAACTGGCCCCAAGCAAGTAGTTTATTGTAGCCGGGCTGATAGACGTGAGGCCCGTGCTGTCCACGGTAACATCTTTTGTGTAGCTTAAAACCTTCCATTTTTTAAAAAACCACTCGATGAGGGGTATTAGACCTGTTCGGCAGATGAGGAAGCTGCCTGCCTAGGGTCACAGCTAGGAAGACCTCTGGCGTTCACGCTGCCCAGAGTCTCATTAGGACCCGAGGGCCGAGACGCCTGAGGCTGGCGGCGCCTCCAGGACTCCCGCCGCGTCCGGGATCCGCCTCGCCGTCCCTTAGCACTGGAAGCTCCGTCCCCCGGGGGACCCGGCGACCCGCCACTTTCGCGATGTCCAATGAGACTTAGCCAGGGGCGGGACGGGCGCCACCGAAGGCCAATCTAATTGGGCCAGGGCGGGGCTGAGGCGGTGGGAGCTGAACTGCGGACCGCGGTCTTCCCTGTCGGGAAAGGGCCCGGCGCGGGCGGCGCGCCCGGGGCCCTGCTGTGCGCGCGCCCGCCACCCGCGCAGCCCCTCGGTCCGCTCCGCGCGTCCGTCCCCTGCTCTCCCGTAGCCGCCGGGATAGGGGCTCGGGAGCCGGGCCGGGGCCGGGGCGGGAGCCGCGGGACGAGTGCCTGAGGTGGGTGCGGAGCGGGAGGCGGGGAGGCGGGGAGGCCTGGAGGCCCGGCGGGCGGATAACTGGGTCCGCCCTGCCGACGGACCCCGGGTCACCGTGGGGAGAGGCCGGCCGGGTTGCGGAGCCCGACTCCCGGCCTGCCTGGGTCCCGGACGCTCGTCCCCGCGCCGTGGTACCCCTCCCAGGCCACGACCCTCCCGGCTGAGGACACCCCTCCCCTCTCGCTGACCGCGGCCTCCTAACCCCTCTGGCCCTTTGTCGCCTGTGCACCTGCCCTTTCGGCCTTGTGCTCCTACTCCCCTTCCAGGCAGGACCCTGGCCCAGCCTTACCTGCTCAGGGCCCAGCACCAAATTAGACTTGCTCCTTCAGCCCCCAATCCGTCCCTCTTTGTCGTCTGTACACCTGTCACCTCAGTTCTGTTCATTCACTCCACCACCCTGCCCCGAACATGTTCATCTAAATCCAGCCTAGGCCATCATCCCCCTCCCCCTCCCCCTCTCGGGGATTCCTCCCCTCTGCACTGTCCCCTCGGCTGTATTCATCCTTCTCCCCAAACCCCAGCCCAGACTCCCTTCTCCCTCTGATTGGGGGGCCACTTCCTCTGGGCTCTGTTCTGTCATTTCTCCCCATCAGTGCCCGGCCCACTGCTCACTCAGCCTGGCCATTTCCCTTCCTTTGAGCCCAGCCTTCTCATCTCCTGCTCAGGGTACCCTCACCCTCTTCCAGCTGGTCCAGTCTTCCCTGGCCTCTCCCCCCACACCAGCCTATCTCCCAGCCTCATATATCTCTTTTCTTACTGACCTCCTCTCCCAACACGAGTGGCCTCCACCGTTGCCCCCGCTCACCGTTTCCTCCCCACACAGGTGCTGTGGAGACGCCATGGAGCTGTGCAGCAAGAAGAAACTTCACGCCCTGTCCCTGGCCGAGAAGATCCAGGTGCTGGAACTCCTGGATGAGTCCAAGATGTCCCAGTCGGAGGTGGCCCGGCGCTTCCAGGTCTCCCAGCCCCAGATCTCCCGCATCTGCAAGAATAAGGAGAAGCTGCTGGCGGACTGGTGCAGTGGCACGGCCAACCGGGAGCGCAAGCGCAAGCGGGAATCCAAGTACAGCGGGATCGATGAGGCTCTGCTCTGCTGGTACCACATTGCCCAGGCCAAGGCCTGGGACGTGACGGGGCCCATGCTGCTCCACAAAGCCAAGGAGCTGGCCGACATCATGGGCCAGGACTTTGTGCCCAGCATTGGCTGGCTGGTCCGCTGGAAACGCCGAAACAACGTGGGCTTCGGGGCCCGCCACGTAGTGGCGCCTCCGTTCACCCCTGAGCTGCCTCCCCCAGCTCCCACGCCCCAGGCCCAGCTGCCCCTTTCTCTTAAAGATTTCTCCCCAGAGGACATTTTTGGGTGTGCTGAAGTGCCCTTGCTATATCGGGCAGTGCCCGGCAGAGTGGGTGTGTGTGATCGGGTACAGGTGCTGCTGTGTGCCAACAGCAGGGGCACAGAGAAACGGCGGGTGTTGGTCAGTGGGCTCCAGGCTGCTCCAAGATGTTTCTTTGGGGTCAGCAGTGAGGCCCTGCCCGCCTCCTACCACCCTGACCTGGCCATCCCCTGGTCAGAATGGTTGGCACAGTTTGATCGGGACATGGGGCGGCAGGGCCGACAGGTAGCCTTGCTGCTGGCTGCCCGAGTGGTGGAGGAGTTGGCAGGCCTGCCCAGGCTCGGCCACGTGAAGCTCTTGCCTCTGTCCGCTGCTAGCACCACGCCTTCCCTGCCCAGCTCCGTGGTCCAGGCCTTTAAGGCCCATTACCGGCGCCGTCTGTTGGGCAAGCTGGCTGCCATCCAGAGCGAGAGGGCTGGCACCTCGCTAGCTGAGGCCGGGGCAGGCATCACAGTGCTGGATGCTCTACACATGGCAGCAGCGGCCTGGGCCAAGGTGCCTCTCCAGCTCATTGTGAGCAGCTTTGTTCAGGAAGGGCTGGCTCCAGGCAAAACGGCCCCGGCCCCGCACAAGGCCTCGGAGATGCCACCCGTCCCCGGTGGGCTGAGCCTCGAGGAGTTTTCCCGCTTTGTGGACCTGGAGGGTGAGGAGCCTGTGTCTGGAGTGTGCAAAGAGGAGGTGGGCACCGAAGACCAGGAGGGGGGCGGAGAGGACGGCTTGGAGCCCCTGCCCACCAAAGCCGACGCCCTCCGGGCTCTGGGCACGTTGAGGAGGTGGATTGAGTGCAAGGGCACCGGCCCTGAGCTTTTTGCAAATTTCTACGCCTGTGAGGAGGAGGTGGAGCGACTCTGCTGCCTGTGAAGGGCCCTTCCAGCCGGAGACCCTCCTCTCCTGTTTCCCATGGAAACGCCCTCTCTCAGAAGGCAGATTGGGGGCTGGTCTCTTTCCCGTGGAAATGGAGCTTTTGTGAAAAGCATTGAAGGGAGACAAGTTGGGTGACTAAAAGTCTAAGCTCTGAGCGAAAGTTCTCCAAGCCCTGAGAAGAGGGTCTAAAGATGGGGTGTCAGGGAGTGAAGCTAGGCTGCATGGTTTCTGAACCTCTGTGGAGTCAGGGACTTGGGAAGGTGGAATTCGGGCTTTACAGACAGGCCGATCCCTTGAATTCCGTGTTAAAAACAGTTCTGCTTCTGGAAATAAAGTTTTTAATCAGAAAAGAGGCCAGGGTGTTATTTTCATGGGAGAAGGGTGAAAACTTTCACCTCAGATTTTTAAAATTAATTGCCGAGGGTTGCTGCAACGCGGCTGTCCGAGCTGTGTGCGGATGACCAGTAGTGAAACCTCTTCTGGCAGGAGGGACTCCCAGGACGTGGGGACTCCTCATGGGCAAACAGGCAGATCCCAAGTACTGCCCAGGACATTCTGCTGCTCTGATTTCTCTCTCAGATTGCCATGTTAGGGGTGGTGTCTGAGAAAGGAGGGGACAGGCTAGGGACATTCTAGGGGAAAAAAAGGAGCCAGGGGAATTCCTTGGTGGTCCAGTGGTTAGGACTCTGCACTCTCACTGCTGAGAGGGCGAGGGTTGGGTTCGATCCCTGGCACGGAACTAAGATCCTGCAAGCCGAGTGGCCAAAAAGAAGGAGCTAGGATTTGGAATAGCCATTCATTTTTTCTTTTCATTCATGTGATCATTTCACAACATCTCTTCAGCAAGGCCTCCTGCGTGACAAGGTTGCAAAGATGGTGTCCCTGCCAGGCAGGACCTTGCAGACAGTGACAGTGGAGTGTGATTAAGGGTCGTCCTAAAGGCGTGTGCACAGTGCTGTGGCCCTGGGGAGCCTGGGGAGCCTCGGGAGGAGGTGAGCTTTGAGCTACAGCAGAAGGACAGACAGAGGAGTGGGAAGGATAGTCCTGGCAAAAGGGCGGCAGGCGAGGATGCAGCAGTCCCGAGAGAGCACGGGGAGGCCCGGAGAGCAGGAGGCGCCTGTAGCCCCCCAAGCCTGGTGGTGGGGCGCCCCCAAAGGGTTTCACTCATGGTGGGGACAGGTCATTTGTGAGGTTCTAGAACACAGATGTGGAGGGTGGGTCAAAACATGAGACCTAGAGGCAGAGAAACTCCCACTGGTCCCAGTGACAGATGGGCAGGCCTGAGCCAGATCCCTTACGGGAGCAGGATGGAAAGAGGACGGCCCACCTGGAAAGGACCAGGACTTTGGACGCAGACAGACTCTGGCTGTTGAGGAGTGCAGCTCCAGGCCGAAATCCTACATGAGGCCTTTCAGGCCGACCGCAAGAATCACAAGCCAGGGCGGTGTGGTTTTCTGGGGAGCATCACAGTCAAGGACTCAGACCAGCCCAGGGACCTCCTTGTGCGGCCTCAGCTCAGGTGCTTTCTAGGGGCTTTGCCAACACCTCCTTACTGGGGGTGTGGGCTGAGACCCTTCCTCTTCTTTTTTTTTTTTTTTTTTTTTTTTTTGCGGTATGCGGGCCTCTCACTGTTGTGGCCTCTCCCATCGCAGAGCACAGGCTCCGGACGCACAGGCTCAGCGGCCATGGCTCACGGGCCCAGCCACTCCGCGGCATGTGGGATCTTCCCGGACCGGGGCACGAACCCGTGTCCCCTGCATCAGCAGGCGGACTCTCAACCACTGCGCCACCAGGGAAGCCCCCTTCCTCCTCTTTGATGTAATATCTTTCACTCCCAGCGCTTCTCTCCCTCCCTTCCCCCACTCCCCACCCCACTCCCACAGTCCATAAAGAGGCAGGAGACCGTGTCATCTGACCCTACCCAGTGCTGCTCCATTGGGGAAAATGGGCCCCTGGGGACCTGATGCCTCTTTCTGCCTCTCGGACAGTAGCGGTCAGTGAATAAGACCGACTGTTCTTTCAGGGTGGCTCATCGTCCTCACTGGCCACCTCAACACCTGGCAGCCCGACAGTGAGACGAAGGTGTGTCATTGTCCACTCACTTTTAAACAGTTCTGAAGCTGCCTGCTGGCTTTCCATTTCTGCCTAAGGTCCCAAATCATTCAGCCTTTCCCCACAGATTCTGCTTTCCTACCTATATTCTTTTTCTTTCTTTCTTTCTTTTTTTGGCTGTGCTGGGTCTTCGTTGCGGGCTTCTTTAGTTGTGGAGCAAGGGCTGCAGAGCTCGCAGGCTCAGCAGTTGCAGTGTGTGGGCTTAGTTGCCCCGAGGGCTGTGGGATCTTAGTTCCCCGACCAGGGCTCAAACCTGCATCCCCTGCATTGGAAGGCAGATTCTTAACCACTGGACCATCAGGGAAGTCCCACCTGTATTCATTCAAATTGTCCTTTTTCTGAAGTCATTCCAGTTCTGACACATCTCTTTTTAAATGTTGAAGCCAAAAGTTACATGATCTCTAAAGGCCTGACGAAAGCAACCGAGAGGCAGATAAGCAATCTGTTCTCAGATGTGTCGTATTCCTGTTGGAGGAGCGGGATAGAGCACAGGTTTTTCTTGCTGACTTCTTTCCAGAGCTTGTTTTTTTAAAGCCACCAGTCCCCCCCAAAAAGGGAATTCCCTGGCAGTCAAATGGTTAGGACTCAGCGCTCTCACAGCTTGGGCCCCAGGTTTGATCACTGATCAGGGAACTAAGATCCCACAAGCCATGCAGTGCAGCCGTAAAGAAAAAGCCACCAGTTATCTCTTCTTTTCTTGCACTGATATCGTGTATTGTACTTACCTTTTGGTGGGTGGCTCCATGGGACCATTCAAGCCGTATTTACTGAACGCTTTGCTTGTGGAGCAGGTCCTGTTCTGGGACCTGAAGCTAGTGCTGAACAAGACAGAGAGGATCCTCCTCGCTAAACCCTTCCTTTCTGGTAGAGGGGATAAAGAAAAGACAAGTAAAGAAATAAACACGGTGATTTTGGACAGCAATAAGTGCCAAGATGAAAATAAAACAACCATGTCCTAGAGAGTGACTGGGAGAGGGGAGTCAGGGAAATGTTGGGGGGAGTTGTGACTGATAAGAAGGGAGCACCCATTCTTCCAAAGGAAGAGTGTTCTCTGCAAAGGGAACAGCAGGTACAAATATCTAAGGTTAGAAACCGCTTGACAGGTTTAAGACACAGAAAATGAGAGAAGCCCAAGCAGAGGAGGAGGGCAGGGAAGTGGGCAGGGGCCTCTGAACTGGCAGCACTGACATTTCATTGGAAGTGAGACAGGAAGATTCTTCTTTTGGGTGGGGCGGTGGGGGAGAGTGGGGACATTTAGGCAAAGGAGGAACATGATATGTTTTACGTTTGAAAAAATCTAATTCTAGTTGCTGCGTGAAGAATACATGGCAAGGTAGGGAGCAAAAGTAGAAACCGGAAAACCAAGTAAGTTAGGAAGCTACTGCGGTTGGTGGGACTTCCTCACGCACTGGGCATAAGGTGTAAGGAGCCAGAGAGGGCGAAGAGGACTTCGGCTACTCCCAGCAGACCTCATGTTTTTAATCAAGGTCAGGCAGTCCTATCCGATTGTGCAGGTGTTGCCGCATGCAAAATAGGGGACAAAGAAATTATGTGCATTATTTCAGTTGATTTATAAGTTTCTGTGTTCAGAAGGCATTCAAGGCTCCAGGGCAGCAAAGATGCATAAGACACAGTCCCTGTTCCTAAGAGGCAGAAATGATATGGGTCAGTCATGAGAATTAAACAAATTAATATTTATAAAATGTTTACTACTTGCCAGGTGCTATTTTAAGCACTATATATAGGTTAGATATTATTGTTATTATTATTATTATTATATTCATCAGCAGCATCAGTCTTGAGAAGATGATGAACGGGATCCAGAGAGCCCCAAAGCAGAAAGACTGGTTCCCCATCTTTTTAAATCTCTGCATTGCACTCTAATTTCTCCCAATCTACCTCCCAATTCTCTTCAGCTGTGACAATTCTTTTTCTTTTTCTTTTTTATAAAATATACATAATCAGGGAGTTCCCTGGTGGTCCAGTGGTTAGGACTTGGCGCTTTCACTGCTGTGGCTCGTGTTTAATCCCTGGTTAGGGAACTAAGATCCCACAAGCTGTGCAGCACGGCCAAAAAAAAATATGTATATATATATATATATATATATATATATATATATATATAGTCATTTTTATACTGTCTTGTTTCTTCTCAATTCTTTTATATATTTAGATCTTTTGTGCACGGTTATTTTACATTCTGTATCTGATAAATCTAACATCTGAAGTCTTTGGGGGGATAAATCTGTTGCTTTTGTTTCTCCTGAATTCATGGTGACTCTTTTTTCTTTGTGGGTCTGGTCGCTTTTTTGTCGTGGGAATTTTTTTATTGGTTGCATTTAATTCCTGGAAAACCTGAAGATCCTGATTTGGGGGCGCTCCTTTAGAAAAGCCTGTAGTTACTCCTTCTAGACACAAGGTGGCGCTACACCATGATAAATTAATTTCTGGCGGGGGAGCTGAAGGACAGTGTGGTAGCAGGTGCCATGGTTCACAGGAGCCCGTCTTATTCTTAATTTTTCCCACCACAGGGAGAGGCAGTTTTCTTTGTAGGTTCCCTTTACTGGTGGGTGGAGATTTTCTGGTCTACTCTTTCACTAAAGGTATAGCCCATTCCAGGATTTTGACTTAATTTATCAATCTTGGGTTCAGCTACCTTAATGTCTGGGCCACAGTCTCGTCTTCTGTGTGTTTCTTTAATCTTCAAGGTTGCAGTGTTAGCATTTGCCCCAAGGGCTGCACAGTTCAAACACGCGGTTTACACTCACTTCCTTGTTTTGAAGGGGACTTTGGGAAGTTCCCTTACTTCTTGCAAAGTCAGCAATGGTTTTAAAATCATGTTATAATCGTTTGGAATCTAGTTGCTTTAGACACATGTAGCCCTCGTGTCACTATACATGTAAATTAGTCTCCTGCAATTTCTCCTACTGTGATCGGTGCTGTAAAAATAAGTATAACATTCGATGACACGAATCCAATGAGACGCTATTTAACATGTTTGCCCAACTTATAAACCCTTTATGTGGGACTTCCCTGGTGGCACAGTGGTTAAGAATCCGCCTGCCAACGCAGAGGACAGTGGGTCGAGCCCTGGTCCGGGAAGATCCCACATGCCGCGGAGCAACTAAGCCCATGTGCCACAACTACTGAGCCCGTGTGCCACAACTACTGAAGCCCGCGTGCCTAGAGCCTGTGCTCCGCAACAAAGAGTAGCCCCCGCTCACCGCACTAAAATCCATGCACAGCAACAAAGACCCAACGCAGCCAATAAATTAATTAATGTATTAATTAATGTATTAAAAAAAAAACCTTTACGTGTGACCCTCAGACACCACCCCCATTTTCAACCTCAAGGCAGGTTCATTTACTATTTCCTAGCTCTCAGGGACTCCTCTCTGAGTCTCAAATAATGATGACCTCTAATAACATCTGTTAATTCCTTAAGGAATTTAACAGGCGTGTTCTGAGACCCTGCTGATGTAAAAACATCTGGCTTTTTAAAATATCTTCGGCCATTTCCTGCCTGATCTTTGTCTTTCAATCCTCCTTTCCAAGAGGAGTGAGTTGTTTTCTCACTGATCGTGCCACGCTTAACCCTCACCTCACTGCAGCACTGTTCTCCGGGCCCAACTAGCAGCCCTTGCCATAGGCCAGTAGAAGCAACTCAGACCTGGGACTGCATGGCCCGAGGGATGCCGGCCATTCTCTCTGGTTCTAATGAGGTGCATAAAGAAAAGGAGCTCCAGCCCCTGCACAGATGCCTCTGGACAGAACCAGAGAGAGGAGACAGAAACCCATGCCCAGCAGTGCAAAGGCAAGCTTACAGGCGTCATTTCGGCCCCCCAAAGGATTTAATTAAAACAAAATCAAAAAAGGATTTTAAAATGTTATTCTCTTGCTAACGGGTAATGTGGTGAGAAATAAACTACAGAGGATCACTCTGACCTCCTGATCCCTCCTTGCCCCGTTTCTAAGAGCCACCTTCTGTTTCACATGCATACTGCTTTCTCCCTTTGAACCAGCCACCAACTCCCCTGAGATGTTCCAGTGACTGCTCCCCAGCACTGCTGTGTCCGGCCTAAAATCCCTGACACCGTGGTGCTCCTGGACTGGCCACTGGGGCCCAAAGATGGACCAGTTGGAAGGGATCTCAGAGGAAAATGGGGCACAGAAAGGGCAGTGACTGTCTCAGACAGACCCTGTTCTTTCACACCAGGAACGTAGGCTTCCTGGATCTGTGCAGGAGTGGAGGCCACCAGAACTGGAGTCTGAGTCAACTTCCATCAGACTCATAACTTCCTCAGCTAGAATGGGCAGTGTATTTCTTCTATTAGAAGCATCCAGGGACTTCCCTGGTGGTCCAGTGGGTAAGACTCCATGCTCCCAATGGAGGGGGCCCGTGTTTGATCCCTGGTGGGAGAACTAGACCCTGCATGCAGCAACTAAGAGTCCACATCCGCAACTAAGAAGTTCGCATGTCTCAATGAAGCTCCCGCGTGCTGCAACTAAGACCCAGCACAGACAAAATAAATAAATAAAGTAAATAATAAATATTTTTTAAAAAGAAGCATCCAGAACACCATTTCTTTTTTTTTTCTTTAACATCTTTATTGGAGTATAATTGCTTTACAATGTTGTGTTAGTTTCTGCTTTATAACAAAGTGAATCAGCTATACGTATACATATATCCCCATATCTCCTCCCTCTTGCGTCTCCCTCCTACCCTCCCTATACCACCCCTCTAGGTGGTCACAAAGCACTGAGCTGATCTCCCTGTGCAATGCGGCTGCCTCCCACTAGCTATCTATTTTACATTTGGTAGTGTATATAGGTCCATGCCACTCTCACTTCATCCCAGCTTACCCTTCCCCCTCGCCGTGTCTTCAAGTTCATTCTCTACATCTTTATTCTCTGAATCTTTATTCCTGTCCTGCCCCTAGGTTCTTCATAACCAATCTTATTTTTTTTTAGATTCCATATATATGTGTTAGCGTACGGTAATAGTTTTTCTCTTTCTGACTTACTTCACTCTGCATGACAGACTCTAGGTCCATCCACCTCACTACAAATAACTCAATTTCGTTTCCTTTTATGGCTGGGTAATATTCCATTGTATATATGTGCCACATCTTCTTTATCCATTCATCCGATGATGGACACTTAGGTTGCTTCCATGTCCTGGCTATTGTAAATAGAGCTGCAATGAACATTGTGGTACATGACTCTTTTTGCATTATGGTTTTCTCGGGGTATATGCCCAGTAGTGGGATTGCTGGGTCGTATGGTAGTTCTATTTTCAGTTTTTTAAGGAACCTCCATACTGTTCTCCATAGTGGCTGTATCAGTTTACATTCCCACCCACAGTGCAAGAGGCTTCCCTTTTCTCCACACCCTCTCCAGCATCTATTGTTTGTAGATTTTTTTCTTTTTCTTTTTTTTTTTTTTTTTTGGCTACGTTGGGTCTTTTTTGTTGCTGTGCGCAGGCTTTCTCTAGTTGCAGTGAGCAGGGGCTACTCTTTGTTGTGGTGCCTGGGCTTCTCATTGCGGTGGCTTCTCTTGTTGCGGAGTGCAGGCTCTAGGCATGCGGGCTTCAGTAGTTGTGACTCACGGGCTCTAGAGTGCAGGCTCAGTAGTTGTGGCGCACGGGCTTAGTTGCTCCGCAGCGTGTGGGATCTTCCCAGACCAGGGCCCGAACCCGTGTCCCCTGCGTTGGCAGGCGGATTCTTAACCACTGCACCACCAGGGAAGTCCTGTTTTTTGATGATGGCCATTCTGACTGGTGTGAGGTGATACCTCATTGTAGTTTTAATTTTCATCTCTCTAACGATTAGTGATGTTGAGCATCCTTTCATGTGTTTGTTGGCAAGTTGTATATCTTCTTTGGAGAAATGTCTATTTAGGTCTTCTGCCCATTTTTGGATTGCGTTGTTTGTTTTTTTATATTGAGCTGCATGAGCTGCTTGTATATTTTGGAGATTAATCCTTTGTCGGTTGCTTCATTTGCAAATATTTTCTCCCATTCTGAGGGCTGTCTTTTCGTCTTGTTTATGGTTTCCTTTGCTGTGCAGAAGCTTTTAAGTTTCATTAGGTCCCATTTGTTTATTTTTGTTTTTATTTCCATTTCTCTAGGAGGTGGGTCAAAAAGGATCTTGCTGTGATTTATGTCATAGAGTGCAGAACACCATTTCTTAAACTTTAACTTGTGTAAAAGTCACAGGGAGAGCTTTGTACAATGCAGATTCCTGGGCCCCAACCTCAGAGATTCTGATTCTGTCAATCCAGGGTGGGGCCTGGGATTCTGCATTACTAACCCCCCAGGAAGTCCTCATGCTACTGCTCCATGGACCACGCTGGAATCACCCCTGACCTCGAAATGGGCAGACCCTTACCTACTGTGTTAGTTCGGGTGAAGGCTACAGAGACGTCAGAAGGCAACAGCCCAGGGTGGATAGTCAGCTGTGCTCCCAGAGTCCCTGGGTTCCAGGCGCCTCCTGTATCCTCAGCAGTGGCCCCCAGGGGTCACCATTTCCAGCCAACAGTCAGGAATCTCCTTTTAAGCAAGCGATGGGCAATTTGCAAGCGACACTTTTGCTCACATTTCTCTAGCAAGAACCCAAGCACAGCTTCCCACTGAGGGGAACGTAGCCTCGCTCAGCAGCCACATGCCCTGCGGCCACGCTATGACCATGGAAACAGGGAAGAATGCCACCGTCTGTGACACACAATCCAGTAAACAAGAGCTCCGAGGAGCACGTGGGGAGGCTGATGCTGTACGTCGAGCCCGTGTGAAATTGAACTTAGGTGACTTGTGGGGGACTGTCACAAGCCCCAGCTAGAGCAGGGTAGCAGAGCACCGAGGCTCTGGAGGTGGAGGCTCAGATGCATCCAGGCAAGCTGTGTGACATACCAGCCGTGCGACCTGGGGTGGGTTACATACTGCCCCTGAGCCAAGGCTGCCTCCTGTGTGAACTGTGATGGTAACATCCTGATGCTTGGAGTCCCAGTAAATGGCAGGCATTCCAGACGTTCAGGTCACCATGAGGGGGGCCCGGTTTGATCTCAGACCACATCAGGACATGAGTGGGTACAAACTCTGCCCCCTTTATTGCCAATTAAGTGAACAATTTCAGCCAGTTTTTAATTCCCATTAAGCAGTTAAGACGGGTAAAGAAAACAAGTGCCATTGATGGGCAAGGCAGACACTACTGCACTGGAGACCCCGAGAGGGGCCCGGACAGGCAAACCTCTCAGTGGAGATGGGGGTGTGGTGATTGGATTCGGGGCCAGAGGTCGGGAGTGCACTTCATTTAACAAGCACTTACTGGGCTGCTTTGAGCACTGGGCTCCGTGCTGGGAAACGATCAGAAGTATGACCCCTGACCTCAGGGAGCACCCAGTCTAACTGGGAAGCTGAGAAGTAAACCCACAGCCATAATAAAGCATAGGCGAGGGCTATGATCAAGGCATGGGGGTGAGCAGAGAGGTCTTTAAAGCCCAGAGTCAGATCTGGGCAGGAGGAGGTGAGCAGAGGAAGGGCTCCGGGAGACAGTGCTCAGCCTGGGTTGGAGCCACTCAGCCCCAGGGATGCGGGAGTCACCCTGCAGGCACCGCCCACTGCTGGCCCAGAGGGAATGGACCTTCTAGGTGGGAGGCGAGGGCACAGCTTGTTCAGGGACCTCAAGCAGGACTGGGCTGCCTGAGAACAGAGGGAGAAGCAAGCTGGGGGGAAGGGTAGGCCAGGAAGAGAGGGAGTTTGGGCTTTTTCCCGAGGGTGACGGAGCCACTGAAGGATTCTGGACTAGAGGAGACCGGGCTACCCTCAAGTCATGCGGGGAGAGGTCTGAAAGGAAGTGAAGGGGGAGGCAGGTGAGGATGTGTCACCGGAATCCAGGGAGCTAGGCGGTCAGTACCAGGCAGCCAAGCAGAAGCTCTGCGAGTGTGCGGGCTGGAATGTCACCAGCGCCCCTGGCTGTGAGTTTACTTCACAGACTGAGGAAGCAAAGGAATCAAGGCACGTGCTGCTGGGAGGCCCACGCCAGCCTTGGAATCTGGGTGGAGTCCAGGTCCCCAGGCCTCCTGCTCCCCGAGGCGTCTCCCCTGCCCCCTCTGCATGCTGGAGGTGCCTTGATAAAGAGAGGCTCAGCCTCTCGCATCAGAATCACAAGCTGGTGCTTTCAACTTGGCCTCCAATCTGGGCAGGTGGGTGGTGGTCTCACTGGGGAGCTCATCACCCAGCCAGGCTCATCCCCAGGAAGTGGAGGAGGTACTCGTAGCTGAGGAAGGTGACTGCGTTGACGGGAAAGGCACGGGCACTGTTGATGCTGAGCCCCCAGAAGAAGACCCCCAGCCCTTCCCGCCGGGCGCTGCTCACCATGCAGTCCAGCAGCCCCCGGTGCACCCTCTGCCTCAGCCCCGCCATCTGCATCCGGGACTTGATCACGTCTAAGGGGGTGGCTGTGACCCAGGAGGTGACGCCAGTAAAGCCCCCTGCCACCAGCACTGTGCCCGAGCCTGGGGTAGAGGAACTGGGGGTGAGGGGGGTCAGACTGAGGAACGAAGCACCCTCCCGCGTCCGCAGGCTCCCTCCCCATCCTCCAGGGCTCAGTCCAGCTCCCCCCCCACCCCGACTCCTCTCTGTCCTCCACCCTCTCATGCCCCTTCGCTTACTGGGGTTCTGGCCATCCGGTGTGAATTGGCGACACAGCCATTTGTAGGTGACAAAACAGATTCCCAGGGTGGGGTTGTCCCGCAGCGTCAGGGCCCAGGCTCCCCGGAACAGCCCCCGGGGCCCCTCAGCCTGGAAGATGGAGGCCGCGCAGTGCACGGGCCCCTGGTACTGGGGTGGGGGGCTCCCTGACTTCCCCTTGGGCTCTGTGTGGTTTTGTAGCCAGACTTTGATGAGGTCAAAAGGGGCCAAGCAGTAGGCCTGTAGGGAAAGAAGCATGAAGGGCCTGGGTGGAGCTTTGGACGGGAACAGTCCCTCCCTCTGATCTTAACAGGGGGGAGGCAGTGGGCAGACAGGGCAGCATCTTCCTTCAGAATCTCGCCCGCTCTCAGCCTCTCCCACGCGCAGTGGGGGATGGGCCAGAGCCCCCTCCCTTAGCACCAGGCCCCTGACAGCAAGGGACACTGCCCCTCCCCTCGGCCGAACTTGCTGGCATGCACGCGGTGCTTAAGAAAGGGAGTTCCCTGGCAGTCCAGTGGTTAGGACTCGGCGCTTTCATTGCAGTGGCTCAGGTTCCAAAAAAAAAAAAAAAAGGATTCAGTCTTTCAGTCTGTGCCCACGAAACAGCAGGGGACAGACCTCTCCCCAGGGGGAAGGAGGGCACCTCACCTTCATAGATTCCCCCTTCCCCACCTCCTGCAGGACACCTCTCAGAGGCTCCTGAGTGGAGAAGCGCCTCTCGCAAACCCCCAAGCACTAGTGTCCCAGCAGAAAGTGGGTGACAGGGTGGGATCTGCGGGTCCTTGAACTTTATCACCTGGCTGGGGCAGACAGGACACAGATTCGGGGTAATGTTGGTGCTGGGGACGTGGAGGGAGGTTGTGGGGAGGGGCCGAGGTGTGGGTCAGGGACGCAACCAGGTCAAGATCAGCTGTGAGGGCTTCCCTGGTGGTGCAATGGTTGAGAGTCCGCCTGCCGATGCAGGGGACACGGGTTCGTGCCCCGGTCCGGGAAGATCCCACGTGCCGCGGAGCGGCTGGGCCCGTGAGCCATGGCCGCTGAGCCTACGCATCCGGAGGCTGTGCTCCGCAGCAGGAGAGGCCACAACAGTGAGAGGCCTGTGTACTGCAGAAAAAAAAAGATCAGCTGTGAAAGTTCAGGTGAGAATTGAGGTCCAAGCTGAGGTTAGCATATCATTTATGGACTTATGTGGTTTTGGTTTTTTTTCTTTCGTAGAAGCTCAGTTCCTCAGCCCTGGAGTTGGCTGATGGCGGTGGAGGCTGGCGGTTGGCTCCGGTGATCTTTAGAGGGTGGCAGTTTGCTTATTTCCTCCCCTGCAGGAAGGGCAGTGGGCTGGGGTCCCCCCACTGTGAGATGGCGCCCTGATGGCACCCTCCCAGCAGAGCCTGCGGGCAGTGCTGAGCTGAGGGCTGCTCCAGGGGGGTAACTCCTGGGGGTGAGAAAATGGCTGGGTGGGCTACGGCCCCTCCCCTTCCCATCCTGTGCCCACAGGGGCAGTGGGGACATCAGACGTTGCTGCTCTGTACAACGGTGTCAGCCTTAGCCGTGTCAGAAGCAACTTTTGTACACAAAGGAGGTTGTCATTCCCTGCCCCGTGCTACAGAGCCTTCCTCGCCACCTCCACGTGAAAATACATTTTCCGTTCCAAGACCCTGTTAACCAGAGCTGTGCGCTTGGTGGCAAGCGGGGCTCCAGCTGGTCCCTGGACCCCATCCCCATCAGTGACCCGACAGGGCCCAGTTCTGCCATCTGTTCTGCTTTCCAAGGAGCCAGAGGGGAGGAGGACGGAGGAGCTGGGCCCGGCTGAGCCTGACTCAGGCCACTTAGCCTGGGGGCTCCTGCTCTTCGTTGTTTTTGTGGGGTGCAGGTCTCAGGGCTTGGGAAATATGCAGGCATGAGCCCCACACAAGGGCAGAAGCCAAGCCAGGGCCTTTTGGGTCTCATGAATGATTAATTCATTTAGTGAGCTCCTAACTCTGTCCTTTGTCCTTGCTCTGTGCCTTGGGACGTGTACAGGGGCATCAGGGCAGGTGTCGAGTAGAGGGTGACCTAGGGCGCTGGCTGGATTGTGGGATGTAGCCAGGCGCATGCCCTCTGCCTCTGAGCTCAGGCCCTCACTTAGCTGGGGATCCCCCTGGTGCCTGGAGGCCCCTCTTCCCTCCACCCCACCCCTCGAAAGCCCAGTTTTTAAGCACTGAGAACAAAGACCAGAACCAAATGATTAGAGTCACTTAATGATTATAACACCCTGAGCCTCTCCCAGCGAGATTTGTGGACAGGCTCACAGGTGGAAGCAGAGCCCTCCAGAAGTGGGCGAGCCCTGCCAGCCTCAGAGGGCGGCATCAACTGCTTCTCCATCACGTCCTCTTGGCACTGTCTCCCCCCGACCCCAGCTCTCTCTACCTTTTTTGCCCCCTCTGTTCTCCATGACCCTCCCCTCCAGACCTGCAGCCTGGAAGGCCACAGCTCAGCCAGTCAGGGTCTCGGGGAACAGCCAGGAGCAGGCCATTCTCCCACAGCAACTCGTATTCCCCTCGGGAAGGCCTGGGGTCTGCAGCCGTGGGTCGCCAGAGGGGGCTGGGAGGGAAAGGAGTGAACTGGCCATCACTGTGCCTGTGCCTGTGTATGTGACCACGAATGTGTGCGCTTGCCCCAGTGTGTGCACGTGCCCCCATGCCGTCCCCTCACCTGCAGGAACCCCCCTGTGCAGCTGGCAATGAAGACGTGCGTATAGCTGGGTGGCTGGGCCCGCCGCTCCTGGTGGGAGCCGGCTGTCAGTGCCAGCAGGGCGTTGCTGTAGACCCCAAACAGGACAGAGTTGACCACAGCTATGCTGGCGATGGGGAAGCTCATTCCCTTGAGGAAGCCCAGGAGCTGCAGAGAGACACGGGATGCTAGCTGGGTCGGTGCTGTGGGAGCCTCACCCTTGCCCTTTCTGGGCCTGGCAGGGCCTCCTCTGGCTGGAAACTGCTCCTGGGCCTGGCCACAGGGAGGTGGAAGGAGGCTAAGGCTGGGGGTGGCCTCAGCTCCACTTTGGGGGCATTAAGCTACTGCTCAGCTCCCCAGTGGCCCCAGATTTGGGTCTTCTTTCTCTCTTCCATGAGCAGAGTTCTGTGGGTGGGGAGGGGAGAAGGACTGCCCACAGGTGTCCCGCCCCAAAGCCCCCCAAAAAGCCAGCCACCCACCGACTTGTGGCGGTAAGTCTTGACCATACAATCAATGATGCCCCGGTATGTGGTCTGGGTCTGCGGCCGCACCTGGACAGGGAGGACAGAGCAGGTGGGCAGGCTGGGCATCCTGCCCAGCTCATCCCTCGGCCCCTCTGAGCAGGATGCCGGCAGGGCAGGAGAAGCGGGAGAGAGCCTCCGTCAGCCAGGCCCTGCTCTCTCCCTGATGTCTGGTTCAGGCGACGTCTTTCATTCCTTGGGTGCCTCCCCTAGACTCACATTTACAGTGTCAAAGGGGTGTCCCAGGACCAAGCCCAGAGCTCCTGTGGTGACAAGAAGGTGCTATGAGTGAGGACCCTCAGGCCAGGCCGAGGAAGCAAGTTTGTATCCAGAGGGGAGCGGGATTCAGGCAGGAGGAAGCGGGGCAGGGCTTGCCTGCCAGACTCCAAAGAAACGCCAGCTGCCCCTTGCACCCTCTCCACTCCAGGCACTGGGTTAGGAAGGTGTGGGGACAGGGGACAGCGGAGAGAACCCTGGCCCTGCCTGGAGGGCGCGCAGGCAGAGGGGAGGAGCCAACCCCAGACGCCCAGTGTCCTCGCCCAGACCTGACTGCCCGGGCATCCTGCTGACTTATCTGACTGGGGACTCCGGGGCTCCTGCCTCGCTGCCAGCTCTGCTCCCTCCTTCTGCTGTCCAGGGCAGGGCCCTGATGCAGGACCGGCCCTCCCAGCGCTCTGCCCTGTAGCCGGCAGTGCAGGGCTGGGAGCCCTTAGAGGAGTCTTTTATTTTTTTAATTAATTTATTTTTAATTAATTAATTATTTTTGGCTGTGTTGGGTCTTTGTTGCTGCACGCGGGCTTTCTCTAGTTGCAGCGAGTGGGGGCTACTCTTCCTTGCAGTGCACGGGTTTCTCACTGTGGTGGCTTCTCTTGTTGCGGAGCACGGGCTCTACATGTGCGGGCTTCAGTAGTTGTGGTGCATGGGCTCAGTAGTTGTGGCCCGCAGGCTCTAGAGCGCAGGCTCAGCAATTGCAGCACACGGGCTTAGTTGCTCTGCGGCATGCGGGATATTCCCGGACCAGGGCTCGAACCCGCGTCCCCTGCATTGGCAGGCGGACTCTCAACCACTGCGCCACCAGGGAGGCCCCCTTAGAAGAGTCTTACTGGCACCAGGGGAGGAGGGCCCAGCCCCCAGTGTCTCCCCACCTCCTGGTCCTGCCCTACATAGCGGACGCTGGTCCCTGAGCTTTCGGTGAGGTCACAGCCCTGGGAGGCAGGTTCGGATGTCTCTTTCTCCAGAGAGAAATGTCACCCGGACGCTGGACTGGGTCCACAGCACAGCTGGCCTCAGGGCACGTTGCCAGGTAGGGCAGAGGCCCAAAGGGGAATGCAGGACAGCAGGTGAGGTCAAAGGTGAATTTCCTTTCTGAGCCCTGGAGAGTGGCTCCGGCAATGCAGGTGAGTCTGGGAGAGTGCTCAGCACGGCACCTGGGCACTTGGCAGGTATCCAGGTTGTTGGGGGGGCAGCCTGGGGACTGGGCAGCAGCACCCACCTCTCCTCTCCTCTCCAGCAACTCCCAGGAGGCTCCAGGATGGCTGGCTCTGGGTGTTCTAAGGCCACCAGGACTTTGGCTTCAGCTCCTCCTATGTCACCCACCTTCCCCAGGAAATGACCCGTAATTGGGGTTACTATGACAGAAGGAAGAAAACTGTCTCACCAGAGACCAGCCGGCCACAAACTCCTCCACGGGCCTTGTCTGGCAGGGACGGGCACTGGTGGCTCCAGCAGAGGGCACGCTGGTGAAAGTGTAATTCCACCCTCCCCCTGACCCTGGACTGATAATCTGCTAGTAATGTTTAACCCTGGTGAGGGCCCAGTGCCAAGACCAGGATGGGAAGGGAGCCAACGCAGGCGGCCTGGTGGCCTGGAGCTGTACGGAGCGTGAAACCTCACAGGGCAGGGAGGATGGCCCACGGTGGCCTGACCCCCCTTGCCGGCCAGCAATGGCCTCGCAGTGTGACTAGGCCTGGCAGCTGGGCTCAGGCCCTGGTGGGACCCCTCCAGGGCTGCCTCAGTCAGCCAGGGTTTAAGGAGCCAGTCCGGCCCGGCCCAAGCGAGGCCTGCGGCGGTGGGGCCTGGCCACGGGGAGGCAGGCCCAGCAGAGAGGAGTGACTCACCGGGGCCCAAAGCCGCCTTCTCCAGGGGTTGTTTACGACTGACTCCCCCGCGTGTGTCAGAAACAGCCTCCCTCGCCTTCCCCTCCCCATGCCTCTTCCTGGGGGGAGGCTGGGGACTCGGTGTACAAAGGGTGGTGTGTCTGTCTGCCTGGCGGTGACCGGGCTATGACTTCCCACTTCTCTTCGGACAACAACCCAAACTGACAGGACAGGGACCTGAATCCCTCCCTTCCTCTCTGCTTCCTTAGACCAACTTCCTCCGTCGCCAGTTCATTAAACAAGTGTTATAGCATGAATGATTTTTTAAAAAATAAATTTATTTATTTTTGGCTGCGTTGGATCTTCATTGCTGCGCACGGGCTTTCTCTAGTTGTGGTGAGCGGGAGCTACTGTTCGTTGCGGTGTGCGGGCTTCTCACTGCGGTGGCTTCTCTTGTTGCAGAGCATGGGCTCTAGGCGCGCAGGCTTCAGTAGCTGTGGCACGCGGGCTCAGCAGTCGTGGCTTGCAGGCTCTAGAGCACAGGCTCAGTAGTTGTGGTGCATGGGCTTAGTTGCTCTGCGGCATGTGGGATCTTCCCGGACCAGGGCTCGAACCCGTGTCCCCTGCACTGGCAGGTGGATTCTTAACCACTGCGCCACCAGGGAAGCCCCGGCATGAATGATTATTCCACTCACCCTCTTGCTCTGTTATGAGCTGAGTTTGGTTAAATACAGTTACTCTTTGTTTTGAAAATGCTATTTTGTATCATTCAAACATTTGTTGCCACTTTGCTGTACACCAGAAACTAACACAACATTGTAAATCAACTATACTTCAATTAAGAAAAAATTTGTTGCCTCTTTTTATAAATCAGATGATTGCTCACCTGTTGTGCTTTCCGTGAAGTGTCTGGTACTTTTATTTTTCCTACTCTGTCACCTTTCTCTGCCCCAGAAGGGCGGCAGTGTACATGGAGTGGAAGCGGCACAGGCTTTGGCATCTTCTAAACCGGGTTCCAGTCTCAGCAGCCCCGGGCAGCCGGGTGATCTGTGGCCAGGCACACACTTCGAGGTTCTCTGCTCCCATGTCATTTGGGAGGCTTGGGAGGTCATCAAAGGGGGTTTCCAGGTGTTATTGAGGAAAATAATCAATACACAATGTATAACAGGAATTGAAAAGAGTTTTATTTGAGCCAAACTGAGGACTATAGCCCGGAAGACAGTCTCTCAGATAACTCTGAGGGACTGCTCTGGAGAAGCATGGTTTTCAGCACAGTTTTATGCCTTGTCAGAACAAAAAACATCAAACAAGTCAGGGATACATTCCTTCATGGTTTCAAAAAAACTGATCAGCACATACACAGAGAGTCAGTACGGCCTTGGCGCCTGGGAAGTGAGATTTATCATTGAAGGAGCACCAGCATTGGCGTCCCAGGAAGAGAAGCACTTAATCTTTTTATCTATCTATCTATCTATCTATTTATTTATTTGGCTGTGCTAGGTCTTAGTTGCAGCCTGCAGGATTTTTAGTTGCAGCACGTGAACTCTTAACTGCAGCATGCGAGATTTAGTTCCCTGACCAGGTATCAAACCCGGGCCCCCTGCATGGAGAGCGTGGAGTCTTAACCACTGGACCACCAGGGAAGTCCCTAATCTTTTTTTTTTTTTTTAAGGAATTTTGCCTTTTTTTTTTTTTTTTTTTAATGGCTGTGTTGGCTCTTCATTTCTGTGTGAGGGCTTTCCCTAGTTGCGGCAAGTGGGGGCCACTCCTCATCGCGGTGCGTGGGCCTCTCACTATCGCGGCCTCTCTTGTTGTGGAGCACAGGCTCCAGACCTGCAGGCTCAGCGGCCGTGGCTCACGGGGCTAGTTGCTCCGCGGCATGTGGGATCTTCCCAGACCAGGGCTCGAACCTGTATCCCCTGAATTGGCAGGCAGATTCTCAACGACTGCGCCAACAGGGAAGCCCCCTAATCTTTACTTTTAATGTGGACATTCTTTACTTCTGGTCAATGTACCCTTTTCTCTAATAATTAAAGCAGACATTCAGTGTATGTTTGATAGGCCACAAACAGGCTGTTCCAGTTAGCATCAAATTCAAGTTAACTCAGGTATAAGCCAGCATGACTTCCCCACACCTCAGTATGTGAGCATTTCTTTTGTTAGTGTCCACGTTCAGGACATCATCCAGGGCCATGTTTCTGACTTTCTCTGGCAACCTCACATTGATTCCTATGACGTAAGGCCCGGGAGACAGCAGTGGTGGGGGTGTGGTGGCCGGGTGGGATGCACACGTGCTACCGGAACATGGGGCAGGACAAGGGGGCAGACCCGTGGAGGCAGGCAAGGTGCTGACTGCACGTTGGGCTGCAAACGCGGAGAGAATGGTGGCGTACAGATGTAACGCGTTCTTCACGTCAACAGCCATAAAATATTCCGTCAGATTTCTATTCTCAGGAATGCTGGGAAGCTGGGGCCTGGGGTGGGGTTGAGGAGGAGGGGGTCTTCTCTCAAGGGCACGGAGATCCAGGGCTCGGGCACCACTGCCCAGAGAAAGCTGTGAAGTCCCCAAACGTGTCACCAACCCCTGGAGTTGCCTTGACCCCTCCCTTTCTCTCAACCTCACCACCATTCCGTGAGGAAACTGCGTTCATGCTACCTTCCAAACAGATCCCGAGTCCAACCCCTCCTCACCTCCTCCACTGCTACTGCCCTGGCCCACAGCCACCATCACCTCCACCTGGATTCCTGTCCACAGCTGGCCTCCCTGCCCCCACCCTGTCCCTCCCACCCACCCACTTCCCCTTCCAGTCTGTCCTCCACAGCAGTCAGATGACACAGTTGAAACTGAAGTAGACCGTGTCTCTGCCCTGCTCCACACCCTGCAATGGCCCCATCCTGTTCAGATTCAAAACCAAAGCCTTCCAGGGACTTCCCTGGTGGTCCAGTGGTTAAGACTCCGCGCTTCCACTGCAGGGGGCACGGGTTCCATCCCCACTCGAGGAACTAAGATCCCGCAAGCCACGCGTCGCCATAAAAAAAACCCCAAAAAACAAAAAACCCAAAGCCTTCCTAGGCTCCAGGTGGCCTCGAGGTGCCACCCCTACTCTCTGACTTCCTCCGGCCACCCTGGCTTCCTTCTCTTCTTCCAACAGGCTCCCGCCCCCAGGCCTTCACACTGGCTGCTCCCTCCTCCGGTCGGCCTCCTCTTGCCTGGGCTCAGACATCGCCTGTGCGGTGAGCCCGCCCTAACTGGCTCGCTGAATACTGCCATCTGCCCCACCTGCCCAGCATTCCAGGTGTCCCTTCCCTGGTCCAACCTTTTCTTTCACTCATCACCTTCTGACACACTATGCAATTAACTTGTTGTCTGTCTGAGCAGGGATCTCTGGCTGTTTTGTCCACTAATGTTATCTTAAAGGCTTAGAACTATGTGTGTGTGGCACAGCGTAGGCAATGAAGGAGAAATGAACGAGTGGACAAGTGAGGGAACAGCATTAGTGAGCTGTCCTGCAGCCAGCCCCGGGTCTCCAATTCTCTGTCCCCATCTCCAAAGGGCCCCAAAGAATGTGAAGTCCTCCAAATACCCGCAACCTGCCCCTCCAGATCTCTTACAGCTCTTAGTTTCCCATCAAATGCCCAAGGACCAGTCCTGCTGATGCTTCTCTTCTCCCGTTGCTGCCCAAGCAGAACACGTCCACCCCCACCACATTCTCGCGGGTGGACAGGTTCTAGGAAGCAGGGTTCCATCTCTGACCCCCTCCCGCTAGAGCTGCCCAGGGCCCCTAGGGCTGCCCCCAAACACCTTCCCGAGTACTGGTCTCTCGCGGAGGGCTGGGCTGTTATCCTAGCTCTGCAGCTCATTCTCTCCCGAGTGATGCTGGGCAATCCCTCTGTGGCCCTTTACTGTTTGCAAAAGTAAAGGACCAGCCCAGCAGACTGCTGAGTCTAAGGCCTCTTGGCTCTGAAGGCCTTCTGTCACTTCAGAATGGGTCCCACTCTCCTCTCTGTCTTTTCGTCTTGTTTATGGTTCTCCTCTCTAATCCCACCACACCTCCCCAGTTCAAGGGAGACCCATTGCCACTGCCCAGAACTGGCAGAAGGGCAGCCCCACCCCTGACTAGCTCTTCTCCAATCCTCCAGCAAGTTCCACCAGCGTGACCCTCTGTCTGCCGGAGAAGAGCCCTGATCTTGACATTCTGTAGCTCACGACCTCCAAAATGGCCTGTCTGCTAAACCCACCACAGCCCTACCCCTGGTGTTCATGCCCGCTCCCCCCCCGCTCCAGGTGCAACGCCACCTTCCCACCTGCTGTGCTCTGATGGCCCAGGGCTTCCCTGGTGTCCTAACCATGCTCCCACACCTCCCGTTACCTGGAATGCCTTCAGGAATCTCTTCCAGCGCCGCTCCTCGCTGGATCTGGGTTCCAGTCTCCTCACCACCACCACACTTGAAAATGCATTGAGACTGGTACATCCATCTGCGGTGGGTCGAATAAGGTCTCCCCACAAAGATGTCCACGTCCTAGTGCCCAGAATGTGTGACTGTTACCTTGTATGGCAACATGGACTTTACAGATATGATTAAGTTAAGGAACTTGATATGGGAAGATTATCCTGGATTATCTGGTGGGCCCAATGAAATCACAAGGGTCCTTAGACAGGGAGGTGGAAAATCAGAGCAGTAGGATCCAGGAAACGGGATCGACAGGTTAGATGATGCAAGGAAGGGGCCAGATGCCAAGAGATGCGGGTGGCCTCTAGGAGCTGAAAACGGCAAGGAAATTTTGTTACTGAACCTTTCTGATCCTGTTTTCTCATAAAATGGAAATATAATACTCACCTCTTAGTGTGTTATAAAGACTAAAGCACTTAGAAAAGGGTCCGGTACATTGTATATGCTCCGCAAATGGCAGCTACTATTTTTTTTATTTTTTTATTTTTATTTTTTTTTAATTTTATTTTTGGCTGCATGGGTCCCTGTTGCTGCACGCAGGCTCTCTCCAGCTGCAGAGAGCAGGGGCCACTCCCCACTGTGGATCACGGGCGTCACACTGCGGTGGCCTCTCTCGCTGTGGAGCACGGGCTCTAGGCGAGTGGACTCAGTAGTTGTGGCTCGCGGGCTCTAGAGCGCAGGCTCCGTAGTTGTGGCGCACGGGCTCAGTTGCTCCGCGGCATGTGGGATCCTCCCGGACCAGGGCTCGAACCTGTGTCCCCTACACCGGCAGGCGGACTCTCAACCACTTCGCCACCAGGGAAGTCCCATGGCAGCTACTATTGTTCTCATCTCCACTCCCAAGGTCCATGAGGATGACATGAGGAAACACACGGGAAAGGGCCCAGCATACAGCAGGTGCTCAGGAACTGAGGATGCTGCTCTTCCTGCTTGTGACATTTTATAGCTCTTAAGGCAATTCTGTCATCTTATGTAGCTTTCAACATGCATCTCTCGGGACTTCCCTGGTGGTCCAGTGGTTAAGACTCCACGCTCCCAATGCAGGGGGCCCTCGTTCCATCCCTGGTCAAGGAACTAGATCCCGCATGCCTCACGGCAAAGCCAAATAAATAAATATTTAATTAAATAAATAAACATGCATCTCTCCTGGGCTCCTTTCCCTCTCGTCTCTCCCTCCACTCCCCAGTGAAACCCCTGAGGGCAGGGGCCACATCTCACCCAGGCCTCCATCCCCTGCCCCAGCCCAGGCCACACACCCAGTAAGCACTCAGCATACTGAACTGTGTTCACACTTCAGTCCAGCTGGTTTAGGGAGGCCACCAAGCCACCGTGGCCTGTCCCAGAGCTGAGAACCTGGAGGGAGATGCCGATTCCCACTGCTCACGTCTGAGCTTCCTTGAGTCCTCAGGTCATGCTGGGAAGGAAGACATGATGTAATGGGCCAACTGGGGGGCAGTGTGGGTCCCGCAGGTCAGGCAAAGAGCTGTTTCAAATACTGAGGAAACTTGGACTGGGTTAGGAGCTGGAGCTGCCTTCCAGTGCGCTGGAATCAGGGCAGGGCGAGCCCTCTACCTCCCCCCCCACCCCCCACCCTCCTGATCCCCCAGCCCACTGTTGTCACTTAGAACAACCTCTGGCTACTCTGGCTTAGGAAGGCGCCGTATGGACCTGTTTTTCTCTCTGAGGCACCTCTACGCCTCAGGCACACACATACTGGCTTTGCCAGGACATACATGTTAGTGACATAACCCTGGGGATAAGTGGATTCACACCTGCTTCTTCGGGGCCCCAATGCCTCTCCCAGCCTGCGAACGACGCAAGGTGTCCCAGGCTGTGTGTCCAAGATAGTGAAGGCTCATGTGACTGCTCCCTGGAATAACAGGTGTGCCCAGCCTGGATTTCTGACATGTAATTTGAGGATCTCTGGAGGTCATCAAGTACAACCTCTTCATTTTACACAGCAGGGAACTGAGGCCCGGAGGCGAAGGGTCTTGTCCAGGATGAGCCGGAACAGGGACCCTGTCCCCTGACCACCGCGGAGAGCCTATCACCACCCCTCACGGCCTCGAGGCGCTGCAGTACAGGCGGCGGCTTGCGTCACCTTTACCCAACGCCCAGCACGGTGTGGCTCCATGATACGCACCCACGAAGCATCTCCCTTTTACAGGTGAGGGGACCGGCCCAAAGTCACACGCGTTTGAGCACCAGAGCTCGCGCCCCCATTCCCGATTTCCTTGAACCTTGGCCACACCCTGTTACCGGCCAACAGACGGGACCCTTGTTTGTGTGGGCCACTGGCGCCCCAGTCACTCGAGTAGGTGGCCAGCTAGTTTCGCAACGCAGCCACAAGAAGGTGGAGGCGTGAGGCCGGGATCGGCGCGAGCGGCCGAGAGGCGGGAGCGCGTGCGCGGCAGGCAGGGCGCGTGCGCGGCGGCCCCGAGCTCCGATTGGCTCCTGCGGGCCGGAGAGGCGGGGCTGTGTGCGGCGCTTCCTCCGCCTCTGCTTCCGCGTAGCAGTCCCGGGAGCTGGAGCCGAAGTGGGGTTCAGAGTGCCGGCGGGCGGTGAGGCCGGGGCCGCAGCTGGCGGCCGGGGTCAGGGCAGGAACCTGGACTGAGGCGGCGGGCGCTGCGTCCCTGCGAGGTGAGAGAGCGGCGACGCCCTGCACGGGCCCCCGCTCCGGACAGGGGTGCGCCGTGCCGTGCCTGGGCACCCCGGCGAACCGAACTTGACCCGTCTTCTGACCACCACGGCCCCGACCCCTTCCACCTGCCCCGGCCTCCAGTTGACTGGGGACTCCCACCCCTCACCCCGCTAGTCAGCACACCAGTGCCTCCAGCCCTGGTTGTTCACCTTCGTAGATCAGTTCGGGACCCTTTCCTTACTCAGTGAGAGCTTGAAGGGCTCCGGACTCTCCAGTAGCTGCTTTTTCTCTTTCCCTCCGCAGATGGACGGGACAGAAGGCAGTGCTGGGCAACCCGGCCCCGCTGATCGGTCCCATCGAAGCAGCGTGTCCTCCGTGGGAGCGCGAGGTGGGTCCCTGTCCCCAGTCTTCTCCCCGCTGTACCCTCCTAGGGCCCCAGCCCTGAGGAAGTGGCCCTGACCTTGTCATCTCTTTCAGTGAAGAGAATCTTATTTATTAATTAACAAATAAGGTCTGTTGAGGTGTAGAAAAGTGACAAGTCAGTCCGGGGACCTGGGCTCTGCCACTAGGCTACTGGCTGAGTTGGGTACCCTTCTTGAATATTTCCTCACTTGTAAAATCTTAGATAGCCATGAAATTCAAACGAAATCTCATGAATGAAAAATGACACATTCACTTTCTTTGTTTGGTAAATAGCCTTTTGAAAGCAGGGATCATTATCTACATTTTATAGGAAGGAAATTGGGCCCTAGAGAGGTTAAGTGACAGGATACTGGAGCCTTCACTGTCCCAGATTTCCCTTTGAATTTCAGCCTCCTGGACATTATTTTATGATCTCTCAAGGGAGTAGCTGTTAGAGCAGGACAGACTGGGGATCCAAAAAGCACCTTCATTTGTGTTAGTAATAAACGGTACCTTTGCATTTCACAGGCTTCATCTTATTTGATTCACAGAAGCTGTGTGTGGCGGGGGGAGGGATGGTATTAGCTGTACTTTGCACCTGAGGTATTTGACACACTGACTTACTGAAATCAGTCAACTAGCCAGAGGCCAGGCAGGATTGGAACCCGAGTATATTGGCCTCGAAGCTGAGTGCTTCTTCATGGTACCTGTGGTTCCAGTGATGGAGATTTGAATCTGGCTGCTCTTTCAAGGGTCTCCTTTTGGCTCCAGGCTCCAAATAGGCATCCCACAGGCTGTCACAAGGGAACACTCAACTTTTTGGATTGTACTTCTGTTTAACACTGAAAGGCCATCGTGTTGAGTCCTGAGTCTTAAAGGGTCCTAAGGAAGCTGAGCCCTGGAACTGGCTTTACCCTGGGGTGGCCTTGAGAATCCTCTGTCCCCATGTTAGCTTGGGCCAGAGGGAGATAGTGATTTGCTTAAGGATAATAGCTCTCTCCCTCCCTGCTTGATTTACTAACTACGGTAACCTCAGGATGGGTTCAATCTATCTCTGCTTCAGTCCCACCTGTAGAATGTTCTCCTTCGGGGGAGAAGCACACCAGAGTCCTTGGGGCTGCCAGGGGAGTGTGTGTGGGTGCAGCAGCCAGCCCTAATTTGAACTTTTGGGGGTTAGGGTGGGTCTAGGCTGGTCCCTGGGCTGGAATTGCTGGGTTTCTGGGTGGTTTGAGGGTCTTCAGTAAGTCCTAACAGACAGCACTCTTCACGGGGTCCTTAGGGGATGCTGGGGCTCTGCCTCTGGAATGTAGCCTTGGTCACCCCAAGGGGTGCAGGGTGGGGGCTGCAGCCCCAGAGCGGGGAGTGGAGGGTGCCTGGTTGGCATGCCTGGGCAGTGGGCCCATCTGACACTGCCTGGCCTCCATTGCAGCAGCCGACGTGCTGGTGTACCTGGCGGATGACACAATGGTGCCCCTGGCCGTGGAGAACCTGCCCTCGGTCACTGCCCACGAGCTGCATCAGGCCGTCCGTGAGGTCCTGCAGCTCCCGGATGTTGCCCTGGATGCCTTTGCGCTCTGGCTTGTCTCCCCTCTGCTAGGTAAGACTTGGCAGTGAGAAGCCCAGGGGGAAGGGCTGGAAGGGCGCTGACCAGTGGGGAAGGAAGGGGCAGCTTCTGGAACCTCTGGCCGCTATACATCAGGGGAAGGTGGGACTTGTTTGTGTCCTGGAGCTGGCCATGGCTTTCAGGACCCAGAGCCCTGAGAGGTGGCCTGGCTCCTCTGCCCCCACCTCTCCTTTCTTTGTGCTGGAGGCAGAGGAGGGGCCAAGCCTACCCCTCAGCCTCAGTGCTGCTGGAGCCTGCACATCAGGAGGAGTGGGGGCGGCGAACAGGGAGGGAGGGGGGCGCATGTTCACCAAGCACGTGGTCTGTGCCACAGCCTGAGCTGGCATTTTGCAAGCAGAGTTTCACCTTATCCTCATGGCCCAGCCTGGTCACGCAGATGAAGAATTGAGGTTTGGAGCCGTGGGACCAGTGAGTGGTGGGACCAAGATCAGAATGGAAGCCTGGGTGGCCCCCAGCCAGCCTCCTTGAGCTACATCCTGCTCCGTGGAGGCAGGGAGGAAGGTGGGACCCGGCCCAGGAAGCAGCGACCCCTGAGGATGGGACTTTTCCTGAGGGTGGGGAGGATGAGTGGGAACCCAGCTTCTCTGCAGGGGGCCTCCAGCCTGGTTGCTGGCCCGTGATCACCCTGTCCTGGCCTTTCAGGCTGAGATCCCAAGGCGGGCGGGTGGAGTAGGAGTGAGGGCAGTGGGAGCCCTCCAGCCCGCAGGCCTGGGGGACATGAGGTGGGGGAAACGGGGAGCTCCCTGGGGCCTCAGAATAGGGCTGCTAGCCTGCTGGCTTGGTCAGGAGAGGGGCCAGGAGAGGATGCCCCAGCTGGTGCCAGGACCAGGCATGTTTCCTGCACTCATTCTCCTCCCTTGTAGAGGAACAGGGGCAAGAAGGGTGTGCCTGGTCCCTGGGCCCCTAGGAGTTTGTGCCTGTGCCCTGGAGGGAGGGTATGCCCGCTTGGTAGGAGAGGGAGTGCCTGTCTCCCCACCCCCACCCTCTAGTGGGAGCTTCCTGCCCAGCTGCTGCTCTCGCCCACCCTCTTCCTGCTGATCGGTCTCTTTCCGCCGCTCCCCACCCAGCTCAGCTGCCCCTCCTTCAACCTTCTGGCTGTTGGTCAGGACTGCGGGCCCCTTGGCTTGTGTCTCTGGAAAGCTGGGGGTGGTTTCATGGGGCCTGTGCCCTGCCTCGGGCTCCCTGTGCCTGCAGTGGGGAAGCTTATTTCCTCCCCCACTCCCTCGTCATCGCATTCCTGCTCCCCCCTTCACCAGAACGTGAATGGGCTGCCTGTGTGGCCCGTGGGTCACCCTGGGGCACCGCCCCATCCCAGAGGCCCCAGCACGGAGTCAGCGCCCACTTTGTTCCCAGGCTGGGTTCAGGAAGGCTGAAAGGCCACTTCAGCTTTGACTCGGGCCCTCAGAGCTCTTGGTCCCGCGCCACGCCCGGAGTGGGTGACATATGCCCCAGGGACGGGGTGCCGTCTGCCGGAGCCGCCCTTCAAGCTGGATGTTTGGGAGGGTTTGACCTTCTCCATGCCATTGTCACTCTGCATGGAACAGGGCTCCAGGGACTGTCAGTCTCGTTGGGGTGACAGCCTCCAGGCAGGAAGGCCCCATCTGAAAGCGTGGGACGGCAGGGTCAGCACAGTCCTCTTCTGATAACGGGAGTCCTCTGAGCTGCTGGGGCTCAGGGGGTGAGGCTGGCTGGGGACCGTGGACAGTGTCCCGGGGTCCCAGCTAGCTAGTTACCTCATTCGTCTCGCAAGTATGTGCAGAGCAGCCCGCCCACAATCTCGTGCTGGGCAGAGAGCTAGATGGTAGGGGTCCCGTGGGGAACAGGAGTGAAAGTGTCCCTGCCCTCAGGGGACTCACGGTCTAAAGTGTGCTGGGAAGGCTTGCCAGGAGCAAGTTGCCAGGAGTGCTTCCTGGTGGGGCCACTGATTCTGGCGGCAGCTGGGTGGCATGGCGTTGAGGCAGGGAGCTTGCAGGATGGAAGATCAGCTGGAGCCCGGAGCCCCTGGGGGAGTTGCTGGGGTGGAGGCTAGCCGGGGAGAGGCCCAGGCAGGGCCGGGAGCAGGGCAGAACAACGCCTTGGGCCTTTGGGCCTCAGTTACCAGCTTTGGGCTCTGCTTCCTCACGGCCCCAGCACCTTCCGTCTGCCACAGCCTCTCGGCTCCAGCCCATCCTGGCCACCGTAGGGAACAGTCAGAGACTGACTCTGCCTGGAACCTGACCCCCTCTCACTTGCTGTGTGGCTTGTTTTTTTGTTTGTTTGGGGTTTTTTTTGTTTGTTTCTTTGGCTGAGCCTTGCGGCATGCGGGATCTTAATTCCCAGACCAGGGATCTAACCCGCGCCCCCTGCAGTGGAAGCGCGGCGTCTTAACCGCTGGACTGCCAGGGAAGTCCCTGTTGTGTGATTTTGGACAAGCACCTTAACTTCTCTGAGCCTCGTTTTCATTGGATGAAATGAGGGGAGGGTTATCGCAGGGCAGTTGCCTTTAACCACTTGAAATGGCTCTGGACACTTTGTACCTACTCCAGTTAATATTGGTCATGACTGCGTCATCAGTGCATTGTTGTTAGTGGGTGGCAGTCGCGCTGGTCAGGGCTTCATGGCCGCTTCCCCTCTCGTCCTGCAGAGGTGCAGCTGAAGCCCAAGCACCAGCCCTACAAGCTAGGCCGCCAGTGGCAGGAACTGCTGCTGCGATTCACCGACGCTCCGGACGACGATGTGGCCGTGGGTCAGTGCCGCTGCCTGTGCGTCTCTGTCTCGGGCCCACCGGGGTCTGGAGCACGGACCCCGGGCCCAGCCAGGCCTCCACTGGCAGGTGGAGCTGCCCTGGCTGAGAGGCAGGGCCGGCATCTCCCCCAGAGGAGGGAGGGATCCCTAAGAGGAGCCCAGGAGGGGTGGGCTGGGGGGACAGTGGGCAGCTTGAGATGAGCCACGCCCCCTATCTCTGGACAGCCCCGGGGGTTTTCTGAGTGGTGGTGGACGAGGCTTGGGGACTGGAGACTGGGCCAGTCGGGGAGAGGGCAGAGCTGGCTGCATGGGGCGGCCAGCCGGTGACCCCCTCCTCTCTCCCCAGATGAGCCTTCCCTGCAGTTCCGGAGGAACGTGTTCTTCCCCAAACGGCGGGAGCTCCAGGTGAGGCAGGGATTCCCAGGCGGTACCACCCAGGTCTGGCGTCCTGTGTCCAGCCTCCCCTTGTCCTAACCCCTGGACACTGGTGCCCCTCCCAGCTGAGCCACCCTTCCCTGCCACACCGGCCTGCAGATCCACGACAAAGAGGTCCTGCGACTGCTCTACGAGGAGGCCAAGGGCAATGTGCTGGCCGCTCGGTACCCATGCGACGTGGAGGACTGCGAGGCCCTGGGCGCCCTGGTGTGCCGCGTGCAGCTCGGGCCCTACCAGCCTGGCCAGCCCACTGCCTGTGCCCTGAGGTGAGGGCCAGCGTGACCTGAGGCAAGGCCCCGAGGTGGGGAGGGTGACCTCGGAATCCTGGTTACAAGTGGTCTTGCCAGGTCCTGGAGTCAGGAGGCCCTGATGCTGTGTGACCTTGGGTGAGTCACCCCACCTCTCCGAACCTCCTTTTCCTGGTCTGCTCTGGGCTGAGGGGCCTGGGCAGTGGGAGACGGGGTAAGTGACGTCCGTGAGAGGACCCCTAGGGGTGTGTGAGGGTGGAGCCTGGCCTCCGTGTGAGGTCAGGGGGAGTTGGGCTTGTTCTTTTTGGGGGTCGCAGCCAGGGAGTGGCCAAATACTGGGTCCCAGTTGTCAGTGACAGTCTCACTTAGTCTCGAACTGCAGGGACGAGGCCCCATTTCCTGGATGCTCCAGTATGCCGGCTCTGTGCTTCCTACCTGTCTCTCTAGAAGCAGTGCTCTTTGCTGTATGAATTGGCAGGGCCTGGGGTCGTGACGATTGAGTCACCCTGGAAGCAGACCAGGCTGTCTCTGACCTCCGGACAATGATCTTGAGGTTTAGAGATATTTCCAAAGAAGACGAACTTTTTTTTTTTTTTTAAACTGGTAACAGTTATGTAGTCTTTTTTTTTTAATTTTTAAAAAAATTTTATTTATTTTATTTATTTTTGGCTACATTGGGTCTTCGTTGCTGCGCGCAGGCTTTCTCTACTTGCGGCAAGCGGGGGCTACTCTTCCTTGCGGTGCACAAGCTTCTCATTGTGGTGGCTTCTCTTGCTGCGGAGCGCTGGCTATAAGGCGCGCGGGCTTCAGTAGTTGTGGCGCACGGGCTCAGTAGTTGTGGCTCGTGGGCTCTAGAGCGCAGGCTCAGCAGTTGTGGCGCACGGGCTCAGCTGTTCTGCGGCATGTGGGATCTTCCCGGACCAGGGCTCGAACCCGTGTCCCCTGCATTGGCAGGTGGATTCTTAACCACTGCGCCACCAGGGAAGCCTTGAAGATGAACTTTGAACACAGCCTGTCCTAGACCCAGGGCTCTAACCCACACCAGCCCTTCAGGGTACAGTTGTGTTGAGGGGGGAGGATGCACAGGCCCTGTGTCAGGGCCCAGCAGGGGCCACCCTGGGCTCAGTGGAGCCTGAGTGATCCCAGCTGAGCTGGCTGGAGGCTGGCAGCCTTAGAAATCCTGGCTCTCGTGATGGGCATGTCTGGTCCTATTGCAAGTGACAGCGAATCCAGCTGAGGGACTTTGTCAAGAAATGGACGGGTCTGGGGTGACTGAGGTGCAGGGGCTCCGGTTGGGTACCCCCAACCCCAGACCCTGTCCTCACTCTCCTCGCCCAGCCCTGTGTCCTCTGGGCCAGCTCTCAGTCAGGCTCTTGCCTCGTGGTGCCCAGGTGGCCACAATAGTTGCACGTTGGCAAGGAGAGACCTCGTCCCTCACGTGACCAGAGTCCTAAGACTCATCTGGTGACTGGGCCCAGGTCCACCCAAAGGAGACAGCGTGGCCAGAGTGCTGATTGGCTGAGGCCCAGATCCTCCCTTAGGACCTGCCATGAGCCTGCACAGACGCTGTGGACTGACAGTGGGAAGGCGGGATTTCCAATGATGAGTGGGCGCTGTGGCTGGAAGCAGGGATGTTGGGGGACAGATGATGAAGGTGCCTACGGCAGACCTGAGAAGTGGGGGCAGCCCCCTGGATGCCCCTCCTCATGCCGCCCTGCAGTTGGGCCTCTCCGGGCATCAGGGTCCTTCCTTGCGTCAGCCCTGCTGCAGGGCCAGCCATCCTTTCCCATGGCCTGGGGTGTTGGTCCTCCAGAAGCCCCTGCGGGGACCTCTCCCCTCTTCGGTGACAGTGACAACCTCGGCCATATTTGTTTGGCACCCACCACCTGCCAGGCACATGCCGGTGCCCGTCCATGTGAGTAGGGATCCGTGTCCTTATTTAAACGTGGAGACGTAGGCTTGGAGAAGGCGCTCACTGCTCGTAGGCTGGGCCCCGGCTGCAGTCCACCTGGAAGGGCCAGTGCCTGGCCAGAGTCAGGGGGCTGCCTGAGGGGGAAAAACAGTGCGGTCATGCCAGGATGCTTCCCGACTCGGTGTGTGTGATTGAAAACTCCCTTACCTTCGTGAACCTGTGCTGATGAGTTGTAGGTTGGTGGTCTTTTTTACCTCCCTATTTGGCAGAACAGAACATTCATAGCTCTAGGTCACTTGGACCATTTCTTGGTTGTAAAATCACCAGTTTAGAAATCGAAACCTTTCTCTGGCCACAGTCTGCTTCTGGGGTGGGCCTGGTTTCAGCTCTCATCCCGGTCTCCTGACTTCTTCAGGCCTCTCATGCTGCAGGGATCTCGGCACTGGGCTCTCTGGGGGTCCGTGTGCAGGGCGCCCCCTGCCCTCCCCACGCCCTGGGAACCTCGGCGCCTCCCCAGCCCGCAGGCATGGAGCCGTCCTCATGCCGGGCCCCGTTTTCCTTCCTCCACAGGGAGAAGCTGGACTCCTTCCTCCCTGCCCACCTCTGTAAGCGGGGCCACGGGCTCTTCGCTGCCCTCCGGGGCCTTGGGACCAAGGCCGGAACTGGCGAGCAGGGCCTGCTGAACGCCTACCGCAGGGTGAAGGAGGTGGCCGGCAGCGAGAGCGGGCACGAGGCCTCCCTCAGCCCCCACTACCGTGCCTACCTCCTCAAGTGCCACGAGCTGCCCTTCTACGGGTGAGCGGCTCCCTGGCCGTGGCCACAGCCCCAGGCCCACTGTCCCTCCCTCGCGGCCCGTGAGCCCATCTCCGTTCCCGCTGAGCTCTGTCTTCACGCGAGGTGTGTCCGGATACCAGCACCTTGGGCCCCACGGGTCCCAGGCTGGACACTCGTCCTCCCCCTTCCCCATCACGGGCTAGGACACCGGACAGGTCCTCTCCTTCCTCCTGCCGCAGCCACGTGGTCCATGGACCTGCCCACCTCCCCCTCAGCCAGCTCTCATTCATGCAGGCACGTTTAGCCAATAGCTCTTGTGTGCCTGCTGTGCGCCAGCACCCTCTAGGTGCTGGAGACACCTTAGTAAACAAAAGAGACCGCCGTCCCTGCCCGTGAAGAGGCCGTGCTAGTGGCGAGAGAGACAGCGAGCAGTAGAAGCAGAGAACGGGGGCAAGGGAGCAGCAGGATGGCCCGTGAGGACAGTGACCATACTCCACAGGGTACTGTGGCTCAGGCCGCATGGTGGTACCGCAGGAGGGGAGACACGGCCAGATTCCAGAGACCTTGAGGGTGGAGTTGAAGGAACTTGCAAGATGTGCATGCAGTACAGGAGGTGAAGGAGAGCAGGCAGAGAGGACTCCGGGTTTCTGCCTGAGCAGCTGCAGGGTGGCATTGTCATCAGCTGAGACAGGATGGTGTGTTGCGGGGGGCAGGTCAGGGAAGGTTGGGGGCTTGTCCTTGGATGTGTTGATTTTGAGACGCTCTCCAGCGACCCAGGTGGCGATCCTAGCGGGCATTTGGGTTTCTGAGTCTAGACTTGGGTAATGGGTGAGTCATCAGCGTGCAGGTGCTGTTTGAAACCAGGAGCCCCAGGAAGTGAGTGTGGACCAGGCAGAGAAGGAGCCCGGCCAGCAAAGCGGGAGGGTCTACACCAGCCCCGCGAAAGGAGATGTTGAGGAGGTGGGAGTGACCGACGCTCAGGTGCTGCTGCTTCAAGGTCAAGTTCAACAGGTCCCCAGTGGCTGATAGTTGACCTTGGCTCCAGCATCTTGGGGGAAGCAGTGGGTGGAGGACAATGAGAAAAAGAATCAGTGAGTGTAACCAGCTCCTCAGGAGCTGTGCTGTGAGATGGGGCCCAGAGGCGGAGCAGCAGTGTGGGCGTGGGGCGGCAAAAGGTCTTTAGCTTTAGCAGGCAAGTGGCCGCTCTTTGGGTTGCTTCAGTTTCCTCAGCAGATTAGGAGTCCCAGCCCTGAACCAAGCCTGTGGGAGTCTTCCTGGAGTGGGAGCACCGGGCCGTGCTCAGGGCTGCTCTTGGAACTGAAGGTAGAGCGTGCTTGTCTCCAGTGCTGTCCTCGGGGCTGCAGGATTTTTTTTTTTTATATAAATTTGTTTTATTTTTAAATTATTTTTGGCTGGGTTGGGTCTTCGTTGCTGTGTGCAGGCTTTCTCTAGTTGCAGTGAGCCTGGGCTGCTCTTCGTTGCGGTGCGTGGGCTTCTCATTGCAGTGGTTTCTCTTGTCGCGGAGCACAGGCTCTAGGCACGTGGGCTTCAATAGTTGCAGCACGCGGGCTCAGTAGTTGTGGCTCGCGGGCTCTAGAGCGCAGGCTCAGTAGTTGCGGCGCACGGGCTTTGTTGCTCAGCGGCATGTGGGATCTTCCTGGACCAGGGCTCGAACCTGTGTCCCCTGCATTGGCAGGCAGATTCTTAGCCACTGCACCACCAGAGAAGCCCGGGGCTGCAGGATTTAACTGGGGCTCTGGCTTAGCCAGGGGTGAGGGGGCGTGTGGGCAAAGGCCCAGGGCAGCCAGAGGAGAGGAAGAGGCCGTGGCAGGGCAGGATGGAGGGGGGACAGCTCAGCGGGTGGGTGTCCTAAGGCTGATGCACCCTTTCCCTTTCTCGGTGTCGATTCCTGAAGCTGCTTCCCTGCCTGGGCAGCCCCTGGGGGACGGTGGGCAGCGGGGCTCTCCCAACCTCCAGCAACCACAGCCCCCAGACCCTGAGGCCTTGGGCTCCTGGCTGTTCCCTGAACGTAACTTGCTCTGTCCCACACCCGGGTTCATGCTCTCCCCTCTGCCTGCAGTGCCCACCCTTTGCTGTGCCACCCAGTTCCTCCTCCTGCCTGATCAACTCAGATGCCACCACCTCCGCGAAGCCTCCCTCTCACCGCCCCCTCAGTTTGTCCCTCCCCTGGGGTGGGTTTCCATTTAACCTTCCGTCACCCAAACAGCTTAAGCTTCTCAGGTGCCTGGGACAGGGCCTCGCCAGAGCATTCCCTGGTGGGTGAACCCAGACCCTGGGCCATCTGTTCTCACTGCTGGAGGGGACAGCCTAACACCACTTTCCCTCCCCAGGTCTGCCTTCTTCCACGGCGAGATTGACAAACCAGCCCAGGGCTTTTTGCACCGGGGCGGGCAAAAGCCAGTGTCTGTGGCCATCAGTCTGGAGGGCGTGCATGTCATTGACAGCAGAGAGAAGGTACCTGCTGCTCCTCAGGGTGGGACCTGGGGTGGGGGCCTCATTGGAGAGGAAGGGAGTGGGCTCATTACCCAGGCCTTCCTGGTTCCCTTCGGCTTCTGGTTGGCCTGGGAGCAGGCTGGGCGGCCTGTCTGGCCTCCTTCCCTCAGATGTCCCTGGGGCTTCCACTGTCATCCTGGGGGCTCTCCTGGGTCTGCTGTGGGTCAGCTTTTCTGCCCAGCCTGCTAGGCAGGTGGTGGCCGGGACAGGGGGAGGCTGCAGCTGGAGACAGGTGGAGAGAGTCTGGTAGGGCCTGGCTGCTCTGCCGGGCCAGTGGCTGGAGACTAGCTGGTGGTTTTCCAAAGAAGCCCTGCGACTGGGAGCCCTCCTAGCTGGCTGCATCCTGCCCCGCCTCCCGCATTTGGTGCTGGTTGTCTTGGCTGCCTGCATAGAAGGTGGTGTCGGCAGCCTGCCCTGTGGGCCTCTCTGCACCTGGGCAGGGGTCCCTGCTAAGCCAGCAGAGGAGTTTGGGGGAGACTTCTGGTTGTCCCCAGAGAGGGATCCCAGCCCTTCCTGGGCATCTGTGCCCCAATATGCCAGGCCCAGATCCTGCTGAGATGCTAACCAGCTGATCGCAGGGGCAAGGCCTCCCCTCCCCACCTTCCTTCCCCCGAGTCACTGCCTCAGCTGTCAGGAGCTTGACCCTCTGATAAGTGCGTGGTTTAGGGGGTCTTGCCCTCCCTGGACCACAGCCTCCTTTGAGGGTCTGATGGAAGCGGGGCTTCTTCTCCTGAGAGAAACTGACACCTGAATTTAGGCTCAGCCTTGGAGGTAAATAGCCTGGCCAGGTGTATCCTCCTGGTGATGCCTGCGTGGGACGGGGCAGGGGAGCAGGCCTCTGCCCAGAGGAGTCCAAGCTGTGTGTCTCCCGCTGGCCAGCATGTCCTGCTGGGCCTGCGCTTCCAGGAGCTGTCATGGGACCACACCTCTCCCGAGGAGGAGGAGTCTGTCCTGTGGCTGGAGTTCGACGGGGACAATGAGGGCACGCCGGTCAATAAGCTCCTCAAGATCTACTCCAAGCAGGTAGTGGTTGGTGTTGCCTGCACCGGGGGTGGGGGTGGGGGTCGGGGAGGGTGGGCTCAGGGGGTCCCAGACTATTGGAGGCTCCAGGCTGGGTGGCAGGGAGGTGAGAGGGCTGCTGAGGGCCTGGGGACCAGGGGGCCGGCTCCTGCTGACCGGGAGCCACCCTTGCGGGTTCGGAAGGCCTGGCCAGGTGGTGGGACAGTGGTTGGTGGAGGGCTGCCCTGTGCTGTGTGACCAGCCCACGCGGGCTCCCTCGGTCGTTGCCACAGCCAGGCTTCTCCCGCTGCTCCCTCTGCGCCTGCTTTCCCACTGCTGCCCCCACTGCTCCAACCCCAGCAGCCTCTGCCCTGCCACACCCGCTGCCGGGTGCCTGCTCTCGCTCCTGCAGGTTCCTCTCCTGGGCCCTGCAGTCCCGTCCCGCCTCCTGCCCTTCTCCCCAGGTCTCCCCTGCTGGGCCCCCTTTCCAGGGCCTCGCAAGGGGCTTCTCTCCCTGTCCTAGCTCTTCCCTCTCTCGTCTTTGAACACTCGGCCATCCCAACCTTTATGGTGATGACATCATGTTTTCTACATCACTCTTAGTTCCCCGATCAGGGATCAAACCCATGCCCCCTGCAGTGGAAGTGCGGAGTCCTAACCACTGGACTGCCAAGGAATTCCGTAGACTTCTTTTTTAGGTAAACATTTTATTGAATTATAATATACATGCAGAAAAGTGCCCAGCTCTTCTTATTTTTAACATATAAATCTATTTATTTATTTTTGGCTGCGTTGGGTCCTGGTTGCCGTGCGCAGGCTTTCTTTAGATGCAGCAAGAGGGGGCTACTCTTCGTTGCCGTGCGCGGGCTTCTCATTGCGGTGGCTTCTCTCGTTGAGCACGGGCTCTAGGCGCGCGGGCTTCAGTAGTTGTGGCACATGGGCTCAGTAGTTGTGGCTCGCAGGCTCTAGAGCACAGGCTTAGTAGTTGTGGCGCACGGGCTTAGTTGCTCCTCGGCGTGTGGGATCTTCCCGGACCAGGGCTCGAACCTGTGTCCCCTGCATTGGCAGGCGGATTCTTAACCACTGCGCCACTAGGGAAGCCCCCCAACTCTTTTTTTTTTTTTAATAGTAATCTTTTAATTAATTTATTTATATTTATTTTTGGCTGTGTTGGGTCTTCGTTTCTGTGCGAGGGCTTTCTCCAGTTGTGGCAAGCGGGGACCATTCCTCATTGCGGTGCGCGGGCCTCCTCACTATCGCGGCCTCTCTTGTTGCGGAGCACAGGCTCCAGACGCGCAGGCTCAGTAATTGTGGCTCACGGGCCTAGTTGCTCCGCGGCATGTGGGATCCTCCCAGACCAGGGCTCGAAACCGCGTCCCCTGCATTAGCAGGCAGATTCTCAACCACTGCGCCACCAGGGAAGCCCCCCCCAACTCTTAATCTCAACAAATTTCCCCAAAGAAACCAATGTAACACCTTTCAGATTAAGAAAGACCCCTGAGGCCCCTCTCAGCCCCCCACCAAGGGACCTCCGCATCCTGACTTGTGTCACCCCAGAGTCGTTCTGCCTGGTTTTGAGCCTTAGGGCAGTGGGTTCCCACAGTGTGTTCTGTTCTTCCCGGTGTCTCGCGCTCAGCCCTGTGTCTGTGACCTCCGTCCTCGTCCCCACTGCAGGTGGCAGTGCTTTGGTCTTTCATGAGGCTCTCGGGTGTTCCCACATGTGAATTTATTACTGTTGACTTTTCCATACCATAGCGGATGGGCACTTGGGTCTCCAGTTCGGGACTGTTGCAGACAGTGCTGCGTGGTCGGTGTTGCACATGTCCTCGGCGTGCACACCCAGGTACGCGCCCAGGAGCTGACAGGCCGGGTCGTAGGCAGGCGCTGTGCTCGGTGCTCACCCGCCGTGGCTGGCTGCTGGCTGCTCCAGTAGTCAGTATTGTCATCTTGAACGTTCAGCCAGTCTGGTGGGTGAGGAGGGGTATCTCCTTGTGTTTTTTTCCTTTATTATTTAGTCAACTTTATTGAGGTATAATTTACAGTAAGAGTGAGTTTTAACACGTTCACACACCCTTGTAACCACTGCCACCACAGGCAAGCTATGGAGCTGCTTATTTGTCGTCCATGTATCTTCCTAGAGGGGAAATGTCTATTCACATCTTTTGCCCATTTTTTAATTGGCATTATTTCCATCACCCCCAAATCTTGTGGTTTTAATTGGCAACACACACACACACACTGATGAGGTTGAGCATCTTTTATGTGTGTATCCACCATCTGGATATCCTGTTTGTTGAGGTCTTTTGCCAATTTTTCTTTGGGGTTGTGCTTTTTTTTATTTAAATTGTTTTGTACATTTCGCTTCTGATTTAAGACTCATCTCTTCACCTGCTACTTGACAGCTTCCCTTAGCTATCCCTAGAGTTTAGCTTTCTCCAGAATGTCATATAAACACATGGATCATACTTACCCAGGAGAAATGGAGATATATGTCCACACAAGACTTATACTGAGATATTCATAGCAGCTTTGTTTGTCATAACCAAAGAATTGGAAACAACATAAATGTCTGTCAACTGGTAGATAGATAAACAAATAGTGGTCCAACCCTACAGTATATATACTGTATGCAGCCTTTTGACCCTGGCCTCTTTCACTAAGCTTCATGCTCCTGAGATTCGTCCACATTTCATGGTATAACAGCTGACACTACAGGTCAGCTCTTCACCCACTTGTTTGGGTTGCTTCCAGTTTGGGGCTTTTGTGAATAAAGCTGCTCTAAACATTTGAGTACAGGCTATTGTGTGGGCATATGCCTTCATTTCTCTTGCATAAATACCTAGGAGTGGGATTACTGGATTGTATGATAAACATATGATCAGCTTTACTAGAAACTACCAAACAGTTTTCCAAAGTGACTGTACCATTTTGTCATCCCACCAGCAATGTCTGAGAGTTCCAGTAGCTCCACATCCTTGCCCAGCACTTGGTGTTGTCAGTTTTTGTTTCCCATTCTAATAACTGTATGGTAGTGATAAGTCATTGTGGTTTTAATTTGCATTTTCATAATGACATGATGTTGATCATCCATCCATGTGTTCATTTGCTATCCATAGGTCTTCTTGGATGGAATGTCTGTTCAAATCATTTGTCCTTTTTTTTTTTTTTACTTTTTTTTTTAACATCTTTGTTGGAGTATAATTGCTTCACAATGGTGTGCCAGTTTCTGCTCTACAACAAAGTGAATCAGCTATACATACACATATATCCCCATATCTCCTCCCTCTTGTGTCTCGCTCCCACCCTCCCTATCCCACCCCTCTAGGTGGTCACAAAGCACCGAGCTGATCTCCCTGTGCTATGCGGCTGATTCCCACTAGCTATCTATTTTACATTTGGTAGTGTATATATGTCCATTACACTCTCTCACTTCGTCCCAGCTTACCCTTCCCCTCCCCGTGTCCTCAAGTCTGTTCTCTACGTCTGCATCTTTATTCCTGTCCTGCCTCTAGGTTCTTCATAACCAATTTTTTGTTGTTGTTTTTAGATTCCATATATATGTGTTAGCATACGGTAATTGTTTTTCTCTTTCTGACTTACTTCACTCTGTATGACAGACTCTAGGTCCACCCACCTCACTACAAATAACTCAATTTCGTTTCTTTTTATGGCTGAGTAATATTCCATTGTATATATGTGCCACATCTTTATCCATTCACCTGTTGATGGACACTTAGGTTGCTTCCATGTCCTGGCTACTGTAAATAGAGCTGCAGTGGACACTGTGGCACATGACTCTTTTTGAATTATGGTTTTCTCGGGGTATATGCCCAGTCGTGGGATTGCTGGGTCGTATGGTAGTTCTATTTGTAGTTTTTTAAGGAACCTCCATACTGTTCTCCATAGTGGCTGTATCAATTTACATTCCCACCAACAGTGCAAGAGGATTCCCTTTGTCCATTTTTTTTTCCTTTGTCCATTTTTAAAATTGGGTTATTTGTTTTCTTACTAAGCTGTAAGAGTTCATTATATATTCTGCCTACCAGTCCCTTATCTGATATATATTTTGCAAATGTCTTCTTTCAGTCTATAACTTGATTTTTTTCCTAAAAAAATGTCTTTTAAAAAGATGTTCTTAAATCTTCCAGTCCATTTATTTTATATCTCCATTTATTTGTCTTTGATTTCTTTCACTAACATTTTATGTTTTTTTGTTTTTTTGTTTTTTTGTTTTTGTGGTACGCGGGCCTCTCATTGTTGTGGCCTCTCCCGTTGTGGAGCACAGGCTCCGTATGCGCAGGCTCAGTGGCCATGGCTCACGGGCCCAGCCTCTCCATGGCATGTGGGATCTTCCCGGACTGGGGCACGAACCCGTGTCCCCTGCATCGGCAGGCGGACTCTCAACCACTGCGCCACCAGGGAAGCCCCATTTTATGGTTTTCAGCATACAAGTCTTGTGCATCTTTTATTAGATTTATCTCCCCCTCCCCCTTTTTTGGTGCTACCAGAGATGGTACTATTTTTAATTTCAATTTCCAGTTATTCATTGTGGTGTATAGAAATGCAGCTGATTCTGTTACCATATATCCTTTTATCCTGTAACCCTGTTAAACTCACTCACTATTTCTAGTATCTTTTTTGCAGATTCTTTGTGGTTTTCTGTGTGGACAGTTGCATTGTCTATGAACAGGGACAGTTGTATTCTTTTTTTCTTTTTTTAATAAATTTATTTTATTAATTTATTTTTGGCTGCATTGGGTCTCTGCTGCTGCACGGGCCTTCTCTAGTTGCGGCGAGTGGGGTCTACTCTTGGTTGCAGCGCATGGGCTTCTCATTGTGGTGGCTTCCCCTGCTGCGGAGCATGGGCTCTAGGCCCGTGGGCTTCAGTAGTTATGGCACGTGGGCTCAGTAGTTGTGGCTCTCGGGCTCTAGAGCGCAGACTCAGTAGTTGTGGCGCACGGGCTCAGCCGCTCCACAGCATATGGGATCTTCCCAGGCCAGGGCTCGAACCCGTGTCCCCTGCGTTGGCAGGCAGGTTCTCAACCACTGTGCCACCAGGGAAGCCCGGGACAGTTGTATTCTAACTTTCTAGTCTGTATGCCTCTCAATTGTCTTGGCCGATAGCACTGCCTCGGACCTCCGTTACGGTGGTGAGTAGGTGTGAGAGACATCCTTGACTTGAGGGGAAAGCATTCAGTCTTTTTTTTTTTTTTTTAATAAATTTATTTATTTATTTTTGGCTGTGTTGGGTCTTTGTTGCTGTGCGCGGGCTTTCTCTAGTTGTGGTGAGCGGGGGTTACTCTTCGTTGTGGTGTGCAGGCTTCTCATTGCGGTGGCTTCTCTTGTTGCGGAGCACGGGCTTCAAGCATGCGGGCTTAAGTAGTTGTGGCACACGGGTTCAGCAGCTGTGACGCACAAGCTCTAGAGCACAGGCTCAGCAGTTGTGGCGCATGGGCTTCAATAGTTGTGGTTCGCGAGCTCTAGAGCGCAGGCTCAGTAGTTGTGGCGCACGGGCTTAGTTGCTCCGCGGCATGTGGGATCTTCCTGGACCAGGGCTCGAACCCGTGTTCCCTGCATCGGCAGGCGGATTCTTAACCGCTGCGCCACCAGGGAAGCCCGAGCATTCAGTCTTGCTCTGAGTAGGTGTGGTGGTAGCTGTGTGTTTTTCATAGACGCCTGTCATCAGATTAAGGAAGTTCCCGTCCATTTCTAATTCACTGAGTTTTATCCCGAGTGGATATTTCATTCTGTCGATGTGTCTGAGGTATAATGGCAGCGTCCCCGAACCTCAGGAGCATCAAGCGGTGTTAGAGAAACTCAGAGGGCTCAGGACCTGTCCCCACTGGCTGACTGCCCGCTGCCCGGCGCCCCTCTCAGCTCAGCGCAGTTCCCTCAGGGAGGAGAGGAGGCCTGTGTGGAGCCCGGACCCGCCTGTGCACGGTTCCCTGCCCTGCTCCCCCTGCGCAGGGCGGCTTGTGTGGCTCTGGGGAGGCCTTGGACCACCCCATTGGGCAGCTGGACACCTGCTGCCCCCTTGGCCTCTGACCCTGCTCCCCAGCTGGTTCTCTTCTTAGGACACGCGGCAGGCATGTGTCCACCTCAGTCCCTGCTGTGTCCTGCCACCTGCAGCGGGGTGACACTTCATAAACACATGCTGCCTAAGCTTAGACACCACCTGCTGGCAGCTTTCTGTCTGTGGGTCTGTGATGCCCTGCCATCCCTGCCATATGGTGCCCAGACCGTGCCCGCTGACATCTGGTCACATCACCTTTTATGTCAACATGTGTAACGTTTTCAGTCTGTTGAGAAGACGTCACTTTAGAAGAACGTGCCCAGAGGGAGCCGCCTTCCCCACCCGGTGACCTCACCACCGCCTTCTCCTTGGCTGCGGGTTCTTCTCTCAGCAAACGCACATGCCCAGAGAGCCCTGCCCCCTCCTCCCTCCCGACCTGCGCCTCCTAACTAGAGGGTTCCTTCTTTCCCACCCCATCTCTGACCCCTGAAGTCCCCCCACACGGGAGGCCTCCCCTGCCCCTGGCCCACAGAGCACACCCCCCTTCCTTCCTTGCGTAAAGGGTGTTGGTTTCCTCGTTGCCTCCCCCACCAGAGGGCAGGGGGCTGTGGGTTCGGTTCATCTGGCTCTGCAGCAGGTAGGGAGAGGTGGGCCTGGGCCAGGGCTCCCCCCGAGGCCTCATGCCGGCCCCCTCTCCTCCCCAGGCAGAGCTGATGAGCAGCCTCATCGAGTACTGCATCGAGCTGAGCCAGGCCGCGGAGCCCGCCGCCCCCCAGGAAAGCGCGGCCAGCCCCGCCCCGGCCCCTGGCTCCTCACCATCCCCCACTCAACGCCCCCAGCTGCGGAGGCAGGGCAGCGTGGTGTGCAGCCGGATCCAGCATCTCTCCACCATCGACTACGTGGAGGAGGGTGAGTGACCCCCTCGCGGTGTACACGTGTACCTACACGCGTGCACACGCACGCCACGGGGGGCTCTGGAGGGTAGGGAGGTGGGGAGCAATTCCAGACCCAGTGAGTTAGCCTCCAGCGGCAGGACCTGGCTTGGGGCATGGCGGGCAGGCTGGGCACAGGTGTCCTATCGTCTGAGCTCTGCGACAGGGAATCTGAGGCCTCCGGGGCTCCGGCAGTAAGAGCCCTTCTCCGTCCCTTCTCACTGCTGCGTCCGCAGACGTGTCCAGATGTGAAAAACGAGAAACTACTGGTGTTTGTTATTAAAGGTGTGGGCACAGGAACGATGGGCCCACACCCTGTGGGATCAGTGCAGCTGGTAAAGAGGCCATACGTACCCTAGTGCACTGTGGTGTCTTGGATCGAGTCCCAGAACAGACAGCGGACATTGTGGAAGAACAGGTGAAATCCACAGGTTTACAGCTTCGTTAATAAAGCTGGACCAGTGTTCTTAGCTGTGACACGGACCGTGGTAACAGACGGACCGTGCTAACACAGGAGAGGCTTATGAGGAGATGCAAGAACTATGTATTATCTTTGCAACTTTTCTGTAAGTCTAGAATTATTCCAAAATAAAAAGGGGTTTTGGGGGTTTTTTTGGTTTTCAAATGGCAAGATGTTCACAAAATAGCACTGAGTAGAAAAAATCAGGTACGAGTACTAGGCACTAGGTGCTCATTAGCATGCGAGACAGCGTCCACGTGCACAGGGAGGGAGAGACCCCTCTGCCTCCATCAGCTGCTGTAACTTTCCTTTTTTTCTTCGTGCTTCTTTCTGGCATTTAAATTTTTACAAGCATGTCATTTTTATCATCAGAAAAAGCAAAATAATTTATAATTTTTCTCTGACACGCTTGTTACCACAGTTGCCGTCTTCCTCTCCTGGTGAGCTCAGCCCCTCCCCCCCATCCCCTGTTGTTGGACATCATAGTTACAGTTGACCCTTGAACAACACCGGTTTGCGCTGCGCGGATCCACTTACGCGCGGGTCTTTTTCAGTAGTAAATACTGTAGTACTGCACGGTCCATGGTCGGTTGAGTCGGTGGATAAGGAGGAACCACGGGTACGTGAAGGGCCAACTGTAAGTTATACTCAGATTTTCAACTGCGCAGAGGGTTGGCACTGTCCGAGGGCTGACTGCATTTCTAGTTCTCAGCTGCTACAAACAGACCTGTAGCCAGATCCTTACCTGGAACCTGAACTGTTTCCTCAGGATAAATTGCTAGAAATGGGGTTGCTGGGTCAAAGTGTGTGCCCACTGTACCCGTCCCAGGAGGAAAGGAGGCACCTGCCTTCCCCACCCTCACCCACGATGGGTGTTATCGTCTAGAGGGGCAGAGAACTCATTGGAGTTGGGGTTTGGATGCTGGTGAAGTGGGATCATTTTTACATGCTTGATCACGTACAGTTTCTTCATGCGTTACTGTTCATTTCTGTTGCCTGTTTTTCTTTTGTTGCTTGATTTTTTAAATTAACGTCTTATGTTAATATGGTGTATTTGTTAGAATTAATGAACCGATATGATGCAGTATTATTAACTAAAGTCCTTAGTTTTAACCTAACGTCCTTTTTCAGTCCCAGGGTCCCATCCAGGACACCACACTACATTTGGTTATCATGTCTCCTTAGGCTCCTCTTGGCTGTGACAAGTTACTCAGACTTTCCTTGTTTTTTGATGACCTTGACCGTCTTGAGGCGTACTTGTCGGGGATATCGTAGGATGCCCCTTTATTGGAATTTCTCTTATGATTTTCTCATTATTAGATGGGGTTATGGGTTTTGGAGAGGAAGATCACAGAGGTAACATGCCATTTTTACTACATCATATCAGAGGTACCTTATCAACGTGATTTATGACTGTTGATATTAACCTTGATCACCTGGCTTAAAATTTTTAACTTTTTTTTTTTTTTGCGGTACGCGGGCCTCTCACTGCTGTGGCCTCTCCCGTCGCAGAGCACAGGCTCCGGACACGCAGGCTCAGCGGCCATGGCTCACGGGCCCAGCCGCTCCGCGGCATGTGGGATCTTCCCAGACCGGGGCACAAACCCGTGTCCCCTGCATCAGCAGGCGGACTCTCAACCACTGCACCACCAGGGAAGCCCGAAATTTTTAACTTTTAAGAAGTCTTTTTAGGGACTCACCTGGCAGTCCAGTGGTTAGGACTCCAGGCTTCCACTGCCGGGGCCCTGGTCAGCTAACTAAGATCCTGCAAGCCTCGCAGTGAGGCCAAAGAAAAAGAAGTCTTTTTATCTCATTGAGGGTTACCTTCAGCCAGTAGTATATGTTATAGGTATTTTGTGGTTTTGGTCTGTTCTTTTTTTCTCCTTCTTTTATTTTTGTAATTGAATTATAGTTGACATACAATATATTATATATTGTGATATATACAGTGATTTTGACAAACATAGTGATTTAGTATTTTTATGTTACAAAATGATCATACGTCTAGTTACCATCTGTCACCATACAGAGTTATTACAATATTATTGGCCATATTCCATATGCTGTATATTACATCCCTGTGACTTACAGCTGGAAGTTTGTACATCTCTCTGGTCTCTTCTTGAACAGGTTTAGACAGCACAGCAGGCCCAGCATCAAATGCAAACCCTGGTGGCCTCTGATTTGGAGGCTAGCCACCCACCCCACGTGTCCTGTCGCTGGTGGGAGAGCTGGGGTGGGGCTGAGGCTCACAAAGCCGGCAGGAGTGAAGAGGAGAGCTCATCCTGAACAGGCTCCAGAAGGGGCTCCCCTGGGGCTAGGCCCCCCTCCCCTCAGTGTGTCCCTCTTGCTCCCTGACAGGTGAGCAGATCAAGCGGGTGAAACCGAAGCGCAGCACGTCCTTCTTCAGCCGGCAACTCTCCCTGGGCCAGGGGAGCTACAGCGTGGTGCAGCCCACCGAGAGCGTGGAGCAGGGCTGAGGGCCGCAGTGCCTGGTAGGAGGGTGCGGGGGCAGCCCCCGGGCCTGGCCCAGCATCATGCTACCTGAGGGGGAGCACTGGGAGAAGGGCAGCCTCAGCGTGTGGACAAGTCACTTCTGTACCCGGGACGCTGCCCGGGCTGCGCTGTGCAGAGCCAGCTGGGGCCTTCCGCAGGGTCCCGCCTACAGCCTGCCTGCCCTCCCTCCGGACGCCGGGCCCTGCTGCAGTCTCAGGACCAATCTGACCAGGCCCCGGCCGCCCCCTCCCACCCAGGGACTCGCCTTTGTGCCCCTCTCAAAACGGACAGTATCCCCTGCCCTGAAGTCCCCGCTGGAGGCAGGTGTCCCCACTGGAGGAGGAATAGGACTCAGGACACTTGGGCGTACTGTGTGTCTTTGGTCTTTCCCCTGGACTTTGGTGACCACATCCCCACATTCCTTCTGCTGTATTCCAGCCCACACCACCAGGCTGGGACGTGGCCCTGCGGGGAGAGGGCAGGAGGCCTCCCTGGATTGAAACACAGCAGGAACAGAGAAGGTGAGGCCCCCACCAAGCCCTCCCCAGCTGGATGGAACTGGATGGCCCCTGCGCCCCTCACTCAGGCCTCTTTTGCGGGCAGGAGACACTCTGACCAGAAGGAAAGTGTGCTTGCTCATCTTTGGTGATGTCACTGTGCTGGGAGCTGGCTGTCCTGTGGACCAACAAGTCCACTGGACCCACACTACACACCCGGAGGAGCTCCCAAACCCCCTTGGGCTGCAGGTTTTAGTTTTGATCTTTCTTTGTCTGCTTTGGTTCCATGAAGCCTGTGAACTTGGGCAACTCACAAGGATGCTGCTGCCGGCCTCAGAGCTGCTGGCGCTCCTTCCAGGATGGCGCTGTGGTTTCACCCAGCCTGAGCCAGGGGGCCGGCCCATGCACGGGAAACCCCAGGACGGGAGCGGTCTCCTCCTTCCCGAGGACCTTGTAGGTAGACTGGATGTGGCCTGGGCATGGCTCTTCCCACACCCGCCTGCCTTCCCCCAGATGAGCTGGCCTCGGGGAGGGCCTCCCAGCCCTCGGGCTCCTCCGTGGTAGGTCCCTGGCTTTCCTGAGTGCTTCCTGGCACTTGAGGCACTCCCAGCTCAGCACAGGCTTGGCTTTGTCTTCCCTTCCCAGGGGAGAATGTGGGAGAGGAAATGTGAACCTCTTGTCTCCGGATTTCCAGTCACCTCCTTCTCCCTTTGGTGACTCTTGAACACTCCAGATGTTTCGAGGTGGCTTGCCTTTCAGCAGTAGGGACTGTTATCTGTCAATACATAGGCGTCTCCAGTCTTTTGGAATGTCCTAGCCAAAGGACACCTCATCTCTCTTCCTGGAGTCCCTCCCTGGCCCCCAGCCCTTTGGTTATCTCATCCCACTCACTGTTTTGATGCCAGGTGAATTCTTATCTGATGGGTTGAGGGGCCTGGGCAGGTGTGTACACACAAACTACTTGTTTTGACTCTTCAGCCTCTTTTTCCTATTTTCTTAGCATCCATGTGCCTTAACTTTTTCTGCCTGCCCTTTCGGACAAAGCAGTATTTTACTAAGTGTCCTTCGAATATTCTTACCCTTTCGTATCATGTGACTTATTAATAATAAAATCAATTTCCAGCAAATTTTGGGGTGGTTTATGATGTGAAATAACGAGAGTGTGTTAATTACACCCTGGGAGTTAATTATAGGCTGTGTATTTGCTTTTCATCAAATATGCATGAAGGGATGCAGCCCGCTGGGCTTGCCAAGCTAGACACAGGTGGAGAACCCAGAGTAAAGCTTTTTAGTCTCAGCGGTTGATGAGGGACTCCCAGGGTGGGAAGGTCCAAGGTGGCTTTTGGGATTCATGGTGGGAACCAAGGTGACAGCTCCGCAGGGAGCAGGGGAACAAGGAGCTGGCGGTGGGCAGGCAGACGCTTTGTCCCTGTCCAGTGAGCCTAACTGGCCCGGCCTGCTGGACGCTGTGCCGACAGCTTGCACCTCACACTCTGGGCTTGGGACCCAGGGCCCGGTCTGGATGCCAGTGCCTCAGGGGAGAGGCCAGGAGGTCTGGGGGTTTCTCCTGCCAGCCCTGAGGTCTCCTCGTGCCCCGGGCTTGGCCAGGAGGCAGTCTGTTTCCCACAGGTGCTGTTGGCGGGTGGGCACGGGACAGCACGAGACCCACACACCAGAGCTCTGGGAGCCCCGCAGGAGGCAGCAGTGATAACTGTGGGCTTTGGCCCTGGAGGGTGGGCACTGTTTGGGGGCTTGGGGTTCACACTGAACATTTCAGGAGCTGGAGGGAGCAAGCCACGTGTCCCAGTAATTGTGCGGTTCCAGGACTAGGGCCCCTCCCCTTGGGCGTCTGTGACAGTGAATGGGGTCCTCTGCGTGGCATGGGCAGCAGGACACCATGGTTGTGGGCACTTACATGAGGCATCTTGAGCCCCTTCTTGATGGGAATGATAATAGTACCCACCTCATAGGGTTATTGGGGTGCTTCAGGGTCTGGTGTTGACAGGCACTCGATAGGCATTAGCTATTTTCATCATCTCTAAAAGTCCTGTATCTGGAAAGCTGGGTGGGAGAACGGGATCCACCTGAGAGGCCAGGCCCTGCCGATGGCACACCACACACACACACCCCCCGCTGTGGTGGGGAAGGGAGCGCCAACAGCCTGGGATCTGGCAGGCCTGGAGCCCTTCCTCTCACCCAGGCCCCTCTGCCCTCGCCACCTGTGCTAGTTTCCTAGGGCTGCTGTAGCAAATGACCACGACCTTTTATTTTAATTTTTTGGCCGCTTGCGGGATCTTAGTTCCCTGACCAGGGATTGAACTTGGGTCCACAGCAGTGAAAGCTCCGAGTCCTAACCACTGGACCGCCAGGGAATTCCCAACCATGGTCTTTTAAAACAACGCACAGTGGGGACTTCCCTGGCAGTCTAGTGGTTGAGACTTCCCCTTCCAATGCAGGGGGTGTGGGTTTGATCCCTGGTTGGGGAGCTGGGATCCCACATGCCTCGTGGCTGGGAAGCCAAAACATAAAACAGAGGCAATGTTGTAGTAACTTCAATAAAGACTTTTAAAATGGTCCACATCAAATAAATAAATAAATAAGTCTTTAAAAAATAAGTAAAACAACACACTGGGAATTCCCTGGTGGTCCAGTGATTAGGACTCCATGCTTTCACTGACCGGGGCTGGGGTTCTATCCCTGGTCGGGGAAGTAAGGTCCCACAAGCCGTGTGCTGTGGCCAAAAAAGTAAATAGATAAATAAAAATAAAACAACCCACATTCAGGATCTCACAGTTCTGGACGTCATAGTCTGAAATGAGTCTCCCTGGGCTGAGATCAAGGTGTCGGCAGGGCTGTATTCCTTCTGGAGGCTGCGGGGAGAATCCATTTCCTTTGCTCGTGGCCCTTTCCTCCATCTTCAAAGCCAGTCATGTAACCTAACGTTCGTAGGCTCTGGGGTTAGGACGCAGACATCTTGGGGGGCCTTTTTCTGTCCACCACACCACCTTCTCTGCCCCAGGGACCCAGGGCCCAGTCTGGATGCCAGTGCCTCAGGGGAGAGGCCAGAGAACCCAGGAGGTCTGGGGGTTTCTCCTGCCACCTGGGCCCCCCTGCTTTGTGCTCCAGGCAGCGATGCTTGCCTCTTCTCTGCCCGGCTCTGACAAGGCCTCCCTGCGCTGTGGCCTGGTTGTCAGGTGAGCAGGAGTGGCTGCCGGTCTGTGCGAAGGCTCAGCAGACTCAGGGACCCCCTCCCAGGGCCATGGAGGAGCTTCTGCTCCAGGCTGACCTATCTGTGGCTAGCTCCGCCCAGGCCTCCTCTCCAGGACCACCGCCCAGTCTCCCCCTAGTTGTACAGGTGTTCCATGGGCATAAATTCAGAACGTGTCTCTCCCACCCCACAGGTGCGCACCATTTCAGTCACCAGCGGGCTCTCCTCCACAGAAGGGCCTTTGTGCTCTCCTGTGCCCACCAGGCTGGCAGAAGGAGAGAAGGAGGGCACTGCCCACCCAGACCACCTCACTGTGCTTGTCGTTCCCCTGCCCTGCCCCCTTCTCCTAGGCTCAGTTCAGCCTTCACTGCTCGTGGCGTGCCGGCCATGGCCACTGTTCCAGGTGCAGCTGGAGAGAGACCGGCCAACCCCTGGAGACCCCACCTTGTGTCCTGGAGGGGGACATGCACACGCGAAGTTGGAGAGGCCTCTTGGTTCTCTGAGGGCCAGGAGCCCAGGATCCCAATTCCATGCACCTGTGAGATGGCCAGAGGGGACAGGGGAGGGAGCCCTGCTGGGAACCAGATCCTGGTAGGTAAACTGGCTCTGCGTGGCCGGCAGGGCAGGTCCTGCAAGGTCCCCTGGGAGTCAGCTTCCTGGTCTGTGACGCGCTCTGGCCCCCTCCCTTCCATGCAGGTGGGGTGTTTTCCCACTGCCTCCCCTTGGGCACCCCAAGGTCGGGCCCTGGTTTACCCATCCCCACGAGGCAGCGCTGGCCCACATCCAGTCTCCATCGGTGCTCAGCAACGTGGCCAGAGCAGTGAGGGCAACAGCATCAACTCCGGCCTCCCTCCCCCACCCCCTGCACACGGACACTGGGCCTGCCTGGGGCTGAGTCACCTGGACTGAGTGAAGTTCAAGCTTCAGGGCCTTTCTTTGGCAGGAGTCTCTTCCGAGTCCCTGGGAGGGCCTAGCAGTGTGTTCTATGGTTTTGTAAAATTTTTGAAAAAGTAGGATTTAAATAATTTTTTTCTTTTTGGCCACGCCGCGTGGCTTGTGGGATCTTAGTTCCTTGACCAGGGATTGAACCCGAGCGCCTGGCAGTGAAAGCGCTGAGTCCTAACCACTGGACTGCCAGGGAATTCCCTAAATAATTATTTTTTTTTAAAGGGGGCCCCTAAAATTATTTAAGCTTCAGGCCATACAAGTCCTGGATTGGTCCCTACCCACCAGACACACTGGCTCCACTTGTTTCTAGAACACGCCCTGCAACCTCCCTGCTCTGGGCCTTTGCTCTCCAACTGCCTCCCCATCTTGGCTTCTCAGCACACACAGCCCATTCCCTTCACCCTGGCTTGTGAGACTGGACGGCTGTCCTCCCCTGGGAACAGACTGGTCACTCAGTCACCCTATTTATTGTTGTCTCCTCCATCCCTGCTGTGCAGCCTTCGGCGAGTTACATCACATTTCTGGGCCTCCATTCCCTCATCTCTATACCGGGGTGACACTACCTACTTCTTCAGGCTAGTGGCGGAGGTATGATGCCTGTCTAATGGTTTCTTCTCCCACCCCCCAAAGGCAGAGTGTGGTGCTCTCACACATCTGCAAATGAGATGCAGGCACCTGGTTTCCAGAGGCGGGGGAAGTGGTCCGCAGGGTCAGCAGCCCCTCCCACTGTGTGGGGCCACAGGTCAGCTCTCTGACCTCAGTTTCTTCATCTGTGAAATGGAGACAATCACCCGCTTTCCAAGGTTGTGGGCGACATTGGGTGACAGACGTGAAAGCATCTGTGGCCTGCATGGCTGCCTCTGTGTGTGATCATGTCAAGTTCATTCAGTCACTGATCTCTTAAGACCCACCTCGCGCCAGGGCTCATTTTATGCACCCTTCGTTCCCTCCTGGAAGAGTTTCCTGGAGCTGCCATGACAAAGCACCTCAAACTGGGGGCTGAAAACAAGACATTTATTGTCTCAGGTTCTGGAGGCTACAAGTGCAAAACAAAGGTGTTGGTTGGCAGGGCCACGCTCCTTCTGAAAGCTGTAGGAGAATCCTTCCTTGTTCCTTCCAAGCTTCTGGCGCTTTGCTGGCAATCTTTGGCCTTCCTTGGCTTGCAGCTGCATAAATCCAATCTCTGCCTTCATCATCACATGGCTCCTCCCTGTGTGTCCATCTTCACGCGGGGTATGTCTGTCTTTTGGGGGTTGGGGGGTATCGTATTAGTTTGCTGGGCTGCTGTAATAAAGCACCACAGACCGCGTGAACAGAAATCTATTTTCTGTCTTTGGGGCTAGAAGTCCGAGATCAAGGTGTTGGCAGGGTTGATTCCTTCTGAGGCCTCTCTCCTTGGCTTGCAGATGGCCGTCTTCTCCCTGTGTCATCACATGGTCTTCCCTCTGTGTGTGTCTGTGTCGTAACCTCCTCTTCTTATAAGGATGCCAGTCATGTTGGATCGGGGCCCACCTTACTCCACTTTGTCTTAACTAATTACATCTGCAAGGACCCTATTTCCAACTCAGGTCATAGTCTGAGGTCCTGAGGGTTAGGACTTCAACTTTTTTTTTTTTTTGGTGGGGAGGATACAATTCAAAATACCACCCTAATGGTTTATTGTCTTGGTCTTCTTTGGGACTTTTCAGAAGCAGTAGTGGCCTACCCCAGCCAGCCTGGCACATACAGCCTGGCTCAGCCAGCACCTGGCTCCAGTGGCCCCCCAGACCAGAAGAGGCCCAGACGAGGCCACCCATGGAGGTCGGGGCAGTGGGACAGGGTCTTCCTGGCCCCCAGACACCCCCTAACTTTTCAGGTAGCAGAGATCACTAGGACAGTCAACACAGGCAATCCTGTTGTCCCTTCTGAGGCTGGGGCATTTCTGGGTCATCCTCCACCACTTACAGCCTCTGGGACACTCCTGTAGGCCTTCCCATTTGTGGCCTCTCTGGGCCAGCTGGGTACAAGCAGCCCTGGCCACACTGCAGCTCACCAGGAGGCCAGCTCAGATCCACCCACAGGAGGAGGGCTTCCTGCTTTGAGCTGCAGTGGCCCAGCGGCGTGCTGACACATGGAGAGATCTACAGGAGGCCGGAGGCCCCACTGGATTCAGAAAGGCTACAGCTGGGCAGCCAAGGAAGCTTACACGCTCAATTTGAAAAGATAAAGGCTCAAGAGACAAGATCATATAAAGCTGGGAAGGAGTGGGCTGGAGTGACCGTGCCAGGGAAGTCTGACATGTGTTAGTGGGTGACAAGGATTCTACATGCCCCTGCACAGGGAGTTGCAAAATTAATGACCAAGTTGCCCAAGAGGATGTCAGCTCAGAGTTCAGTCAGCTTTTCAGGGGACACTGGGGATGGGAACACAAAGGACCAGGAAATCAAGCCACTTTGCACATACATGACAGCCCTGATAGATGAGTGGGCCACACCCAACACAGGACAAAGGGGAACAGACAACAGATGGGGTGGCAGTCAGTGATCAGGGAAGGCTTCCTGGAGGAGGGGGCCTGAAAGTTTCAGTAAGATAGAGACAAGTGGAGCAAAGTGAGAGGGTAAGGGGGCAGGGCAGTGGAGCCAAGCAAAGCCTGGCTGTGACCTTGATGCTGATGGACACTGAAAGCTCTGAGCCAAGAGAGGACAGATTCTCACTGCTCCTCCTTCTTCCAGGCCAGAAGGATGCCTTAGAGCCACCTGGCCCTTTCTCCCTGCCCAAATCAGCCCATTTCAGAGAAGGCAGGCAGGCTACCCAACATCACCCAGAACTGGGGTGTTGGGGCCGGGCCTGGGTCAGAACTTCAGTTTTAGGCAGTAAGTCTGGTGCCCCGTGGTCCCCTGCTTTTCTGGCCCCCACCAGTTGACAGTTCCTGGCAGAGGGTTGGGGTTGGTGTTTGGAGGAGAGTTGGCCACGGTCACTGTCTGTAGGGTGCTGGTCCGGCTGTGGCCGGCAGGGGGCAGTTGAGCCCGCCCTTTCCTCCTCCAGCTCAGCTGCAGAGGTGGAGCCGGCACCTCCTGTCCGGATCTACACAGCCTGGAACCCAGGGCAGAATCGGGGGTCCTTAGGTCTGGCGCTGCATGCCCACCCCCTCTCAGAGTGGGACCCCTGGCTCCTGACCGCTGCCACCTTCCTCTGGTCCATGATCGGGGGTCCTGGACCTCCAAGAGCACCAGAAAGAAGGTTTTCCCCCTGTGGTCCCCAGTTGGTGAGGGGACCCACATTTTCCAAAGATCAGGATGCATGTCCCCAAAACATTCTGCTTTGGAATTTTTTTTTGTTTTTTTGTGAAATGAAAATCGAGTCAAAATATTTAAAACAAGGGCTATATGGGGGAATCCGGGAAGTGGGGTGGGCACACCCTGGGGCTAGTCATCTCCCTCTGGCTCCACAGCTTGCCCACAGGAGCTGACTGTCCCAAGCCCCTGCCCGCCAGGCGCCCCCCTTCCCAGCAGTCCCGCCCCTCTCTCAGCACCTCCCCCCCTCCGCCATACTGAGTTCTTCAGCTGTTTTATTTTATTTAAAATTATTTATTTATTTATTTTTGGCTGCACGCGCGTGGGCTTCCTCTAGTTGCGCAAGCGGGGGCTACTCCTCGTTGCGGTGCGCGGGCTTCTCATTGCGGTGGCCTCTCTTGCGGAGCACGGGCTCTAGGTGCGTGGGCTTCAGTAGTTGCAGCACGCGGGCTCAGTAGTTGTGGCTCACGGGCTCTAGAGCTCAGGCTCAGTAGTCATGGCGCGTGGGCTCAGTTGCTCCGTGACATGTGGGATCTTCCCAGACCAGGACTCGAACCCATGTCCCCTGCATTGGCAGATGGATTCTCAACCACTGCGCCACCAGGGAAATCCTCTTCTGCTATTTTAAACTACTTGTCAAAGGTATAATTTGCAAGTGGGAGAATAATAATAGTCCCAGCTCTTCCCAGGACTTGTGTGTCCCCTGCCCATTTGACCTTTGCATTTGGGGGGTGGGCCATGACTGCTGACTCTCTGGGTCAGTAAGAGCACAGGCCTCCCTCAGAACATTAAGGTCAGCAGCCTCCAGGGGCAGATGGACCACTCGGAGGGGTTCGCTCTGCCCACAGAAGCCACGGCACCACACATCCGTCTCTCGCGGATGCCACTCAGGCAGGCCAAGGGGAGTCAGAACAGAAAAGTCTCCTTCAGAGGTTCGAGGACAGTCTGAACAACCAGCGCTCCAGTGGGGTCACGTGGAGGAGGAACAGGCTCGGGCGTGAAGACTTTTCCATCCACGGGGATGGAGCTGAAGCGGGCCCCGGCAGCGGGGGAGGCAGGCAGGCCCAGGAGATGGAGAGTGTTTCCTGGGGGGCTGTGCAGCCCTAGGCGTGGGAGGTGGCGCGTGTCAGCACCACCGGGCTCCTGAGCCAGAGGAGTTGTTGCCAGGATTCCTGATGGGTAGGGCTTGGGGCGAGGCTGGCAAGATGGACACAGGCCAAAGGGTGGGGCCTACAAAAGCTGGGACTTGCTTAGTCTGCAACAGGAAGGCTGGCCGAGGAGGTCTGGGGGCCACTGGTGGGGCAACACTTGTGGGACCAGCTCCCTCATTCCACAGGCCTTCCCAGGGCTGGGGGCGGGGGGCTGGGGAGTGAAGACACAAGCGCTCGGCATCGGGTGGGGGAGGGGGACAAGTGGGTCCGGGGCGCACTTATGGGCAGGGGCTTCAGGACACAGGGAGGTGACCATGAGACAGCGAAGGTGCTGGCAAGAGAAGGGCAGTGTGAGCTCCAGGCAAGAGGCCAGCTGGGGCAAGGCTCAGGGACAAGGGGGGTGGGTAGGAGGGCTGAGGCACCAAGGGCCTGATGCCCTTGCACGGGGCAGGGAGTCCCCAAGATCAGATGCAGGAGACCGACACCATCAAAGTGATTTCCTGGAGGCGAGGCCCAAGGCCCGAGGCCCGAGGCCTGGCCCTAAGCACAGGGGGCTCACAGTTGGAGCTGCAGCAGTGGCTAGGTAAGGGCTTCAGGAACCCAGAGCCCACAGGCCCTGCGACCCCCAGAGGAGGCATGGGTCACATATGTGAGAAGCCCTCTCCTAACTTAGGATACCCTCGCTGCTTCTCCCCTCTCTCTCTTTTTTTTTTTTTTTTGCCGTACTTGGGCCTCTCACTGTTGTGGCCTCTCCCGTTGCGGAGCACAGGCTCCGGACGCGCAGGGTCAGCGGCCATGGCTCACGGGCCCAGCCACTCCGCGGCACGTGGGATCTTCCCGGACCGGGGCACGAACCCGTGTCCCCTGCATCGGCAGGCGGACTCTCAACCACTGCGCCACCAGGGAAGCCCTCCCCTCTCCTTCTGACACACATGGGCCCCAAAAATGAGAGCATGAAATGCAGGTGGGCTGGCCCACTTCCTCCTCTGCTTTATAAACCAGGGCCTGGGGAGTATCCACCCCCACGCCCTCTCCCTCGAATGCCTCCTGCCAGCGTTGGCCGAGAGGGGAGCCCTGGTTCTTTAGCTGCGCCAGCCCCTTCAGTGTGAGCTGCTGGGCCCAGGCCACAGGGAGCAGCGCCTCCCCTTTCTCCTCCTCTCCAGACCTGGGAGTCCAGGGCTGGACAGGCCCCCAGATCTGGGCCTGTCATGGAGTTTGTGGGCCTGCTGCTGACCTGAGAACTCATTTCCTTCCTTCAGTCAGTCCAGAAACATCACAAATATTTACTGAGAGCCTCACAGCGGACAGTGACCTTTACTGTAACATTGATGATTGTTTGGTCAGCACATTGATGGAGGTCTGCTCCATGCCAGGGCCATTTCACGGACCTGCTGGACACAGAGATCCGGGGGAGGACAAAACAGACACAAACCCCTCACTTGAGGGGCCTCAGTGAGAAGGTGACCTCTGAGCAGAGGCCGGAAGGAGCTGAGGGAGGGCCGGGCCAGGAGGCCACTGGGTGAAGCGCCTTCAGGCAGAACAGTATTCCTCAGAATTATGAAGTGAGAACAACAAGGAAAGCACGCTGGGGGAGGTTAAGGGCCTGCCAGGGTCATGCTGCAAGGTGGGGGTGGGGGGGACCGGGCCAGAGCCCAGGCTGAGGCCCTGCTTCCTGACAAGGCAGGAGAGGCCAGTGGGCGCTGGGCGGGGAGTTCCTGTTTGTTGTTCCTGCTGGGCTGCTGTGAGGCGAGCCAGGGCAGGAAGGGCTCTCAGCCAGCACGCGGTGACTGTGCAGTTCCTCACCCAGGCTCACCCGGGCCCTGAAACCAGGGGCCTCAGGGCTCAGAAGGAAAAGGCCCCAGACAAGAGTCTCCTGTGAGTGGAGAACCCAAGGTGATCCAGGAGGCCACGGTTCTGGAACCGGACCTGTGGCACATTCTCTAGTGGCAGCAGCAATACTGTCATCCTTCTATCCATCTTGAACCTCAAGTATCACCTCTTTCTCACGCTTCCTGGTTTTTTGGTTTTTTTTTCCTTTGGTTGTGCTGTGCAGCTTATGGGATCTTGGTTTCCTGACTATGGACTGAACCCGTGCCCCGTTCTGTGGAAGTACAGAGTCCTAACCACTGGACCGCCAGGGAAGTCCCTCACCCCTCTTCTTCTGTCTCCTGGGTCCTTTCTCAGGCTGATGTGTGTTCAGAAACAACAGAGCTGAGCTAGCTTCAGAACAAGAATGGGAGGTGACCACGGCTGTGAGAAAAGGCTTGGAGCCTGGGTCCTGGCCCTGAAATCTGGATGTCGCCCAAGGGGTCCTTCCTCTCCTCCTTACCCCTGCAACCCTGAGCCCCTAAGTGGGCTGCCCAGGAACCAGCAGGCTTCCGCCACCCACCTGGGTGGGGCAGACCTATCACCACCCAGCCCCACCCAGGGAACCAAGGTCCTCTTGTTTACTGCTGTTTACTGGAACAGCTTGTTTTGATCCAGAAAAATCTGCTGAGGCACTGGCTGCCCTGCCCTTCCCCTCTGTCAGGGTGGAAGTATTTTTAGCCCCATTTGCAGAGAAAGAGGGAGAACCCAAGCCCTCCACCTTACTGTGAGTACTGCCTTGGCCCCTTCAGGCAGGACAGAGAGGTTCCTGTGTGGTTTTCTACCCTCATCTCTCCTCAAACACATTCCATCTCCAAAGAGCTCCGAGGCCAGGAGAAACTGAAACCAGGACCCACTGAAACTGTGCCATTTTGTCCTTGAAAATGGAGTCGGCCCCTCCAGACACAAGGGCACAAAGCAAGGCCTTAGTTCCTTTTGCGTTGGGACTCCTAAGCTTTGTAGTATCCTAATGCTTTGTGTGTTGCTAATTCCACTTACTCCTGCTCTAAATCTAAGATAGTTTGTTTCTGGAATTTGGGAATAATATGTGTGAATGAGGAAGGTTATTAGACCAGGTAGAGAACAGCAAGCTAAGACATCAAGTTGGGCCTGGGAAGCTGACACACAGCAATGACCACCTCCTCTCAGGCGCCACCGTGTAGATAAATAAAGGGCTGAGCCCACAGTCTGGCAGCACAGTGACACAGCAGAGAAGGCACTTGCTTGATATTACACACACCTCCCGGCCTTTCTAGAACACTCTGACAGGCAATTCCCTCTTCCCACACTGTTCTTTCAGGCCAAGTCTTCCCAACCCACCCCTAGCAATGTTGCCAGTACAAGACGGGTGAGGCAGATCTTGGGGAAAAGTGAGCTGCCAGAATCTTTCCCTGGCAGGAGAGGGCAGCTGAGCAGCCCTGTGAATAATCCTGGGCTTGCCACGTACTCGACGTTCTGTGGCGAGGGTCACAGGAGAGTCACCAGTTTCCCAAGGACTCAGGGAGGGTGCCCCAGCTGGGCCCGGCCCCTCCTGCAGATGCCATCTCGTAGAGACAGGGGAAAAAACCTGCCCCAGTTTCCCCCTTGCTGCCAAGGGAGCCTGTTGTCATAGGCGGGTTTGTTTGGGGTGTGGGTGGTTATCCCGGGAGGAGACAAGCCCTTCTCAGTTGTTTAGCACCACTGTCCTTCCCGCTGTGCGCAGGGGGCAGGGCTGAGAGGAGGCCCCGGGTTGGGGGGTGGGGCGCTAGGGCTGGGGCTCCTCCTCCCTCTGGTCCCACACTGGCAAGGGAGACGCCAGCGACCCATTTCAAACTGGGTCACCTTGGTGGAGGGGACAAAAGCTCACCAGTTTGCTTTTGCCTCCGCTTTGGGAGACCCAGGTTGGGGGCCTGCTCCACGTGGGCAGCCAACGAACAGTGCCCCCAGCAGCCACCAGACGGGCTCCCTGAGGACCATCACGGGCTGTAAACTGACCTGGATAAATTAGTTTTTCCCCCCAAATCTCCTTTTTCCCCACCTCCCAATCCAAAAGGAAAGCGGGTTGAACCTATACTCTTTTGGTCTTGTTGCCACGCGATTACACGTATTGTTTTCTGCACAAACAAGATCTTGCTTTTCACTACCTTGCATCTGCCTTTTCCCATTTAATACATAATGAAAAATCATCAAGTATTCTTACCCAGCAGGGACAACTTTTCTAAGGAAATACTTCAAGCCTCCAAGCCCCTGGTGACAGAGAGTAACAAAGCCACGACACACGCCCCTCAAGCTACCAAGCAGCAACGCGGTGGCTTAACTCTTTTTTTAAATTTATTTTTGGATGCGTTGGGTCTTGGTTGCTGCACACGGGCTTTCTCTAGTTGCTGCGAGCAGGGGCTACTGCTGCGGTGCGCAGGCTTCTCATTGCGGTGGCTTCTCTTGTTGCAGAACATAGGCCCTAGGCGCGCGGGCTTCAGTAGTTGTGGCTCACGGACTTAGTTGCTCCGTGGCATGTGGGATCTTCCTGGACCAGGGATCGAACCCGTGTCACCTGCATTGGCAGGCGGATTCTTAACCACTGCGCCACCAGGCCCTGGGGCTTAACTTTTTAATGAACTTTTAAAATTAAAAATCACAGCAGGGTTTCTTAACCAGAGACACTAAGCACAGCTATGGGTGCGGCTCCCCGTAGGAATGTCCCTGGATCCAGCCTCGCGGAGCTCGGGCCGCCCTACCCCCACCGCACCCCACCCCCACCGCAACCGGCGCGCCTCTGCACTGACATCACAGGCGATCACGAGGCCCAGCCGACGCCCGAGGAGTCACGCGCCTCCGCCCCACCCCCACCCCGCCGCGGGGAGTGATGCGCCCTCTGCAGAGATCCCTCCGCCGCAGCCTGGAATTTTCCAGACGCTCTGCCGGCCCTTCTTTTGGGCTTCTTCTGGGCGGGGTGACCTGAGACGACCCCTGAAGTTCCCTTCGACTCGAGAGAGCAGCCCCAGCCCGCCTCCGCCATCTAGCCCCCCCCCTCCAGGACCGGGATGCCTCCCCACCCCTGGCACCATCACCGGCCGAAAAGAGGGCTTACCCCCCCCCCTCCCCGTTGGAATCCGCCTCCCCAAGTGACCTTGAGACCTGTCGTCGATCTCAGGAAGCACTTGCTAAGGAGAGTGGGGGATAATTGGGGAATCCGAGAAGGTGGACACCCCGGAAGAGCGGGAGCCGCCCCGAATCGTCTCCTTGGCCAGGGTCGGGGAGGGACTTTTTTCCGGTGGCAGTGGAGGAGTCGGCCCGTTGAGCAATGCCCCGGGTAAAGCGGCCCAGGCCTATAAAAGCAAAAGTTGTGACCCGTCCGGCAGGAGTTAGCGACAGGGAGGGCAGGGGCCCTGGGCTTAGTTTTCGGGGAGGAGGTGGCCAGTTTAGGGTCTCGGGACAGGTGGAGCTGGGCTTAGTTTTCGGGGAGGAGGTGGCCAGTTTAGGGTCTCAGGGGACAGGTGGGGGAGATGGCAGAGTTAGATGGGACTGGGGGGGTAGGGGGTGCTAGGAGAAGGAAGGTTGAAGGGGACACTAGATGTTGGGGGAACTGTGCTGGGAAGAGGTGCGTTGGAAGTGCCCACAATAACTCGGGGGGCTTAGAACACCCTAGGCCTGGCTGTCGCAGCTGCTTGCTGGAGAAGGGGAGCCTGACCTCTTGGAGGGCGCCGCTCCTGTGTAGGCGGAGCGGCCCCCAGTGCCCTGGTTTGTATGGAAGGAGGAAGGCAGAGAGACAGGAGGAGGAGGGTGATGGGTCTCGCGGCCCTTGCTGGAGGCACACTTGGGCAGTCGACGCCCTGAAAATGAGCAGGAAGGAAGGCAATGGGGTACAGGGACGCAGATGGGCAGGGAGGGCAGAACTTGAACTTGTCAATACCAGCAGCCCCGTTTTTTTCCAGACAGAGGGTTGTGAACCCGCCTGGGGATGAGGCCTGGTGTTGTGGAAACTGAACTTAGCTTCGCGGGGCTGACAGTTCTGGCCCAGGGTGGTATGTAATTCTGGCTCGGCCTGGGACAGGGTCCAGCCAGGCCCAGCTGGGTGGAACCCAGGTCTGGGTGTGAGGGGGGTCTAGGGAGTGATGGAGGTCAGGTGCCACCCTGAGCGGTTACTGGTATGGCGCCTCGTGTATCTGACAGGCGGGAACTGTAGGCAGACAAAATTGACGCCCACTTTGTTTTCCAGGTGGCAGTGCACCCCCTTTGGACTTTTCCTCTAGGTTCCATGCTTACTTCTTCTGTGACTTCACTCTGACCCTCCTCCTCCCTCTAACTCTCTCGAGGTTACCCCCTCACTTAAAACGTTGCTTCTGGTAATCTGGTAAGCCGGGAAAGTTGCTGGAGTCCTTGCCGGAGTCGGTATTGTCGGTAATCCCGAAGGAGGAGAGGCGTCCCCAGCGGAGACTCTGGGTGGGCGGGTTGGTCTTGCTTGCCGGTGGAGAGGGTGGGGATTGAAGGTGCACCCTTGGGTGGGCCCACAGCGATGGTACCAGCTGAAAGCTACAAAAATGCTTCATAGACCGTGGTTTGTTACTATAGTGTTCATCATGGCAAGCTGATGGCACCAGGAGAAATGGAGCCCCTGGCCAGTGTGAGTCGTAGCAGTGCAGGAGGGGAGACCCTGGAGGAGGAGAGAGCCCGCCTAAGTTGATGTCTACAGATTGAATTTCCAGAGGCTTAGGAGGAGGAGTTCTCCAATGTCCTGTTTCCAGGCCTTGCTCAGGAAGCCCTGTATTCATTCAGGAGACCATCCTTTAAGGTTTTCAGATGAGCTTATGAGGGGGCAATCTTTAAAAGTCCAAAGCAGATGCATCCGGGGCCTTCAGCAGATGTGTTTCTTTGAGTGTGTAATCCGGGAGCAGCGATCTCTGGGCACGTGAATGCCAGCAGGCACCTCTCCTGTTCTGGGGTGGAGGTTTCCAGATGCTGCATCTTCTAAATTCAGCCTCCTGTTGTACTAGTTCTGTGCTACGAACCTTGCTTCCAGAGGACTCTTAAGCTGTAGAACGTTTTAACGCGATGCCACAACACAGAGTGCTGCCTTGTAGATGGAGCTTTGCAGATGGATCCCAGTGACCCTCTCATCTACCCGCCTGCCTTCCTGTGCATTGGTCGGAGGAATTCTTAGTGTGATGATATAATCTGTGTGTTGGAAAAGTGTTCAATATTGAAATGCCTTAGGTAAATACTTAAATGAGCCAACTGGCAAATTGAGGGGGGTCATTGTACTGTGCTGGAGGTACGAGTTGGTCATGCCCAAATTGTGATAGAAATGGCAGGTCTAGTTTGGGCATTCCTACTAAGAAGGGAGTGGTCAGGGTACCGATAGTGATCTTTGATTCATCTTGCTCTATGTGTGTTTTAACTTCAGTTTTACTTGATCAGATTTCAGAGTAATCTTAGTGTTCAAATGGGAGGACCCTGAGGTGAGGGGTGGTAGGGAGGGAAAAGCCTGCCGCAGGTGCTGGGAGGGGTGGGCGTGAAGAAAGGGAGAGGGGGGGAGGAGGGTTGCGGTTAGGTGTGGGTTGTAGAGGGTGGGAGTGGTAGGGAATGTGGGTTGAAGGGAATTCTCTGGAGAAAAGATCAGTAGGCAGAGCTCTGGGGAATTATATAGAGCTCATGGGCGAAGAAAATACTAGTTAATAGTAAATTGTTAATGCTAGTTAAATTATCGCTTTGAAGCACAAAAAACAGTTGCTTGGAAACTTTCTAAAATGCTTAGAACTCTGCTAAGTGCTGGGGAAAAAGCAAAATTGTTTTGCTTTGCTGCAAGATGGGGAAGACTGAAAAGGTAACTGAAGACCTGGTTATCGGTGGCTTGAAAGATTGGTGTCAGAAACTTGCATCAGCAGGTTAACATCCTTCACTGCTTTCAAGCTGCTTACGTGGTTTATCTGGAGATGTGTGGTATTTGGGAGAGGTCTTCGAAAAGACTTTAAATACCCATATTGTGGGCTTTTAAAGTAAGCTTGAGATTTTGGAGTGCACTTAAGATGGTGAGATGTAGTCTTCTGGGTTTGCAACATATTTTTTCACTGAGGTTTTGCAGTTGAAAACTTCAGCCAAGTGAAAATGCAATGATTTCTAAAGGAATTTTGTGTTACTTCCTGCCTTATAAGCACATCTCTTCTTTGTGATGAGTATTAGAAACAGCAAGAGTTTTTACCTTTCGTCGTCATTGTAACAAGGAGAACCTAATGACTTTTTGTGATCGCTGTAAAATTACTGTAATATTTGGTAGCAAACAATCCACGGAGGCGCACTAAGGTTACAGCCAGTAATCCACTGTATCTTCAGTTTGAATGTTTGTGTTTTTTAAGTGATAACCGTACTGGAGGGGAAACTATCAGCCAAAATCAGTTTGGGAAATAAGCAGAACTGGGGATGGGGAGGTGCTTTATTGCTCGATTATGGTCTGTTTGTAAAAATTCAGGGAAAGATCTGAATCCTTTGTGATAAAGTAATACCAGTGGCTTCTTTATCATGTCCCTCTTCCCATTGAATTTCACTTTGAAAATTTTAAATCCCAATATTTATACACTTAGGATCTTTCTAGGTTCTCTTTTTAATGTTTAAAAATATGTTGACATGATAGTTCAGTTCTTAACCCGTGATTTGGGCATGATACAGTAACTGTCATTGGAATTTAAAGAATACTAGTCATGCATGTATGGGGAAACGTGTTCCGGTAAGCTGTTGTGAAATTGAAATTGTAAAAGTAGGAGGAAAAAGCACTTTTACGTTGCTCTGTATGGGAAGAACCAGTTTTGTTACACCATGTATGTGACTACTAATCATTTTTCTTCCCCTTTACAGCATGAATAAAGGTTTGAGTTCTAAACTCATTAGAATTGTTTGTATTGCTATGTCATATTTTTTCAACCCTGATCTTGTCTGTATATCAAGTTGCCTTCGTAAAGAGACTGTGGAGTTAGGTGCCCACCAGCAAGCTGCCTGTGCGGGGCTCACGGCCCTGGCAAGAGTGGGCACCGCTGATCTTGTCTGTGTATCAAGTTGCCTTCATAATGAAGTTGAATGTACCTTCATATTGTAGATTTAGGCCTAGATTCACTAAAGTAGCTCCATATTGAGGGCGTTGAGTGGAGTGTGGTAACCTGAAACAACTGGTACATCCTGAATGGCCTGCAGTCTGGTGGGTGGGGAGGGGCTCTGCTCACTGGGAGTGTGTGATGGTTGCGCAAAATGTGATGTCAAACCACCAGGCCAGTGAAGGTCGGTGTCAAGGTTGGGGAGTACTTCGTAACATCCTGGGATTTTACCTGGTTCTATTTCCAAATGGTACTGTCAAAAAGGGGACCGCTTTATTCCCGTTTGCTTGGAGGAAACAAGCTAAATAGAACGGACATGTAATGTGTATTTGACGTATTTCTGGTCTTTGGGAGGCTGGAATGTATCTGGGATTTGGGTTTAAGGTACATAATTCTCATTTTACTAAAGAATTTGACGTTGGCTTAAATTTTTTCCTTTTGGTGAGTGATAAAAGAATTTGGGCTAAGTTGTGCCTAAGTGCTGTGCTAAGCAGGCCAGGACTACGCCCAGGGCGTGAGTAGAGCGTTTGGAATCCAGAGTATGTGTTGTGATTCTAAGTTGATCCTGTGTCCTGGGTGGGGAAGGTGCAACAGCAATGCATCCTGGGAGCTCATTCTTGTACCGCTGTTCTGTGTTCATTCTTTGGGGCCATAAGGTTTTGCTTCCCAGGAGACAAACTTTGGGCTTGGAATAGAAACCACTGCCAGCCTCTGCTGAGGCTATTGTTTCCAAGGGAGTGGAAAGGGGAATGGGACAGGCTGTGCTGTGACCAAAACAAAGGCCTGGGAGAGCAGCTGTTGTCCTCACTGGTGCCTCCTGTTTGCCCGCCTCCTCTGTCCACGTGAACCCTCACGTGTTTGCTCCTGAGACACTGTGGAGTTAGGTGCCCACCAGCAGGCTGCCTGTCCGGGGCTCACAGCCCTGCCAAGAGTGGGCACTGCTGTGCAGCTTCGAGGATCCTTCCCCTGCTCGCCACCCCGCTCCTCAATTTCCCCAAAACAGTCTAGGCTTCCTTTTCTACCTTACCCTTCTTGCTTTTTACCCCGTCCTCCTCCGCCTGCCTTGCCCTCTTTTCAGAACTTGTTTCTCCTCTTGTTTTTATATGGTGATTACTAAACTCTTGCTTCCAGACTTGAGGGTAATTGCTACCAACGCCTCTGGGTACTGTTTCTTAGCGACTGTGGTGGGCTGATAAAGAATTTCTCCACAGGGGTATAAATGTTTGTCATTGGAAGGGGTTGTAAAGTGGGGCCTGGTAGTACAGGCGCACAGCAGGCAGCTGAAGGCTATGCCCATGCCCTCCTGGCCTCTGCTCTGTCTGGGGCCCCTGAGCCTGTTCTTTACCCTTCATTATCCTCAGGTAGGGTGGGGTAGGTCGCAGGTGTTGATGGCAGTGTTGGTGATCTTTGCTAATCAGCTTGCATCCTCGTATGTAGATCTGACCTCAGCCTTCCCTCTGAACTCTCAGAGGTGATGGATCGTACAATGAAATTCAGTGAGTGGGCTTGTGGAAGTTAGGTAGAGAATGGTGATCTGATGCAAATTAAAAGTGACGGGGTATAAGAATAGCAAGAGTTGAATTTGGAAGTTCTTTCAAAAAGGAATAGCCTGAGAGGAAGTGTTGGTTGAGGCTCCTCTATGGGCCCAGGTTGGACACAGTAACTGCGGAAATGGCCTGTGTTACCAAAGGGGTTGGATGGTAACTGCCTTTCCCCACCCCACCACCTCACCCCGTTGTCTGCCCTTGGTTTGTCTTACGTCCGTGAAGGGACTCCTAGGACCTCTTAGGCATGCCAGGGCTAACCTCTCTGACTGTACTTTAGTTTCTGGAGGAAATGTTGACCTCTGACCTTGAGCAGTACTTGTTATTGTGCCATGCTGACAGTAAATGAAATGCCAAAACAGGCTTTAGGTATTTTTGGTATATTTTAAATGTTCATATTTAACACAGAAATACACTGATGCAGTCTGGAAATGGCAAGAGGAAGATAGCAAAAATAAGAAAGATGTGAAGATTTGTGTCCCAGGGAGCGTGGCCTTGACCTTCCTCTGGGTGAGGGCAGCCCCCTCTACCACCTTGTCTTCTGCGTAGGACACTGCCTGCTGGAGGCCTCTACCCTCCAGGGCCCCTCGGTGCTGCACCGACTTCCCTCTCTTTTCTTTTAAATAACTCTTAGTTGAGTTTTCATGTTGTAAAAAGGTTTATTATTGTAAGGTTTACAAATAAGAAAATTGATATAAACAAAATCCTCAGTAATCTATTGACAATTGTTATTGGCATCTTTGCTTCTAGAGGTTTTTTCCCCTATGCATAGGATATATGCCTCTTTATACAGAAGTGGAATTATACTGTAAATTCTGTTGTGCAACTCTTTTCACTTAATATACAATGAACATCTTTTCCAGGCACTGGAAGCATCTTTCGTAGTGACATAATGTCTATTGTATGCCTCTATCAATTTTATCTCATTTAGCTGACATAGGAGTTATTTTCCAGTTTTTCTTCTCTTAGGAAGTAATGGTGTGATGACCCCTGTAGCTCAAACTTTTATCACATCTGATATTTCTTTGGGATACATGAATACATTTCTACACGTGAATTGCCTATGTCAGACTTCTTAAGACTTTAGGTTCCTATTGCTAAATTGCCCTCCAGGGAGGGATTTTGTAAATTAGCGTTCTCACTCTTGAGGTAAACCGAGCTGTCTCCCCTTTTTCTCAGAGTGGTTAGTGTCACCCTAAAAACCTTTGCTTCCTGGGTGGACCCAGGCTGCTACCCGTTAGTGACACTGAATACCTGTGTGTTGACTGGCCATCCGCAGTGTTGTGTGCATGCACGTGTGACTTACACTTCTTAATGGTTCACTTTTCTGTTGATTGTTTTGTAAAAGCACTTACATATTAATAATGCTTCGTATGTTTGATGCAAATATTTTTCCCAGTTTGTAGGTTGCCTTCTCATTTGTTTATTGTGTTTCAAACATACAAAAGTTACAGTTTTTCTGAGGTGGTCAATCTTTATGGTTTCTGTGCTCGCGTTATGCTTAGATCTCTCCTACCCCAAAAGTATTTACATATTAATCTGTACTATTTCGTGACAGTTGTATGGTTTCATTTGTTACATTTAAACATACAATCCAACCGGAGTTTACTGTGCAGTCTGTTGTGTGTGTGCAGTAGGGGAGGCTTGCTCCCTCCCAGTGCCCACCTCCCTGTGGCCAGATGATGGAGTGGCGGAGAGCGCCCTCAGCTGGGAGGCTTGTTGTCGCAACGGGACGGTTCACCGGAGACCTGAGGGGCAGGTGGCTGCTGTGTTAACTGCGCCCAGCAGGCAACCCTGGGTGGGGGCGGGGTGCTCAAAAGCAGGTGCAGACAGACAGATGTGGTTCTACTCCTGACTTGGGAGCCTTATGACTGGGAGCACATTACTTCGCCGGGCCTGTTTTCCTCACCTGTGAAATGGGGGAAATGGACGCGTATATTTCAGCCACTCCTCACTGAGCACGTACGGTGATTCCTTCTTGTCCTTCATTGCCCAGCCTCAGATCAGTCTGCTTCCTTCTGGTTCCCTCTCCTCGTCCTCTAGTTGCCCGCCTTGCTCTGGGCCTCTTATGTAGTGTAATCTGTGTGCATGTTCTGGACTGTTCTGGTACTACACTTAATTTTGTTTGCATCCACATTTCTGTATATCAGCAGAGTCCACAAACTCTTTGGAAGTGGTTTTTTTCTCAGGATTGTTAAATTCTCCCACAGGAGTTCCATGGAGGGCTTCTAGAGGTCTGTGAGTGCTCGGAAACTGTATGTGCATTTTTCTATGGAAAGCATAAGCTTGCTGAAGGGGACCATGACCTAAAAAAATATCATTCAGTTGCATTATTTTATCCTATTGTGCTTATGCTCTAGGATGTTGAGCTGGTCTCTTAAGTTGTAAACAGTGTTTTGACTGTTTTCGATTGTGCTGCTATGAGCATCTCTAAGTTTTGTGAAAATATGTAAATATGTATTGGTACAAGTATATGCATACACTTCTGTTCTCTAGGGTGGCATTGCCTGGTCACTGAGTATGCATGGTTTTCTAACTCTTGCCACAGACTCTCAGATACTCTCCAGAAACCTTACACTCCTCTTGTGAGTTTATCCACTTCCCTTCATAATCGCTAACATCAGGTTTTTCTATTTTATTTATTGCTACTTTCTTAAAAAATGTGTGGTAAAATATGCATAATATGAATTTCACCATCTTAACCATTCTACTGTACAGTTCAGTAATGTTAAGTATATTCATATTGTTGTGAATATAACCAATCTCCAGAACTTTCTCATCTTGCAAAATTGAAGCTCTATACCCATTAAACTCCTCATTCATTCCCTTTGCCCCTGGCAACCACCATTCTACTTCTCTGTTTCTATGAGTTTGACACTGGGTACCTCATATTAAGTGGAATCATACAGTATGTGTCTTTTTGTGACTGGCTTATTTTACTCAACATAATGTTCTCTAGGTTCATCTATGTTGTAGCACGTGTCAAGATTTTTTTTCCTTTCTAAAAGAGTACTCCATTGTATGTATGTACCACATCTTGTTTATCCATTCATCCATGAACATTTGGGTTGCTTCTACTTCTAAGTTATTGTGAATAATGCTGTTATGAACAAGGGTGTACAGATACCTTTTTGAGACACTGCTTTCAGTTTTTTTGGATACGCACCTGGAAGTAGTATTGCTGCATCATAGGGTATTTCTATTTCTAATTTTGGGGGGAACTGCCATACTATTTTCCGTAGCAGCTGCACCATTTTACACTCCTACGGACAGTTTACAAGGTTCCACATCCTCACCAGTACTTGTTTCTTTAGTAGCAGCCATCCTAATGGGTGTGAAATGATATTTCACCGTGGTTCTGACTTGCACCTCCCTAATGATTAGTGGTATTGAGCATCTTTTCATGTTATTTGGCCATTTGTATATCTTTGGAGAAGTGTCTTTTCAAGTCCTTTGCCCACTTAAAAAAAATGGTTTTTTTTTTGTTGCCATTGATTTATGGGAGTTATTTATATATTTTGGATATTAACCCTTTATCAGATATGTGGTTTACAAATACGTTTTTCTATTCCATAGGTTGCCTTTTCACTGTTGTGTCCTTTGCACAGAAGTTTCTGATTTTGATGTAATTCAATTTATCTATTTTTACTTTTGTTACCTGTGCTTTTGGAGTCACGTCCAAGAAATTGTTGCTAAATCCAATGTTATGAAGTATTTATTGTTACTTCAAAAAGTAGTTTAGTAGTCAATCTGTACTTCTGTAATTACTGTCTATTTTACCACTTGATTTACCATCTGCATTCTTCCTCTGACCATTTACCATATAAAATTTCTATATTGATTTTTATAAAGATCATGAAGCTTTTGCCAGTTGTTGTCAAACTTAATCTCATTTTTTCCTTTTGTATTTGTGCTCAAAAAGTATCTGTTATACAAAAACTTTTTAAAAATTGTTGTAACAAGTCTAATAATAGCAACAAATGAGATATTGGGTTTGTTTCTGATTACTTTTTCTTTAGTAGCTAAACATGTATGTACTGCCACATTACAATAAATGCTTTTCTCCATTTAAGGAGTTATGAATCCAGCCTATAAAGTGTATCTAAATTAATTACACTGATAAAGTTGAACTATCAAGACTTTTACTGAGTAAATCTGTCATTGCTCTTTTGTTCCAGGTCTGTCAATATCAGCTTCTTGTAATTATCTGCTTGAATCTGCTGCTCAAATTTTTAGTCTCTAGTTTTTGTTGTTTCTAATCAAATGCAATGAATTTTAATGACTGCTACTATTCATTATGTTATAAAATCTAATAAGTGGAAGCTATGATACTCCTCTCAAGGCAAGAATATTCCCACTCCTTGTTGGAACTTGAGCACACAGAACTGGGTTAATCTTTTGTTCAAGACATAATATGGCTCTCTTTTATTTGGTTCCTTGATGTTTTTAATAATGTGGCAAGCATTTTTCAATCTTCTGTTCAGTGTATAAACAGGACTTTAGACAGTAACTTCCTCTGCTTGTGTGGTCCTGGTCATCTCCCGCATCTCCCTCCCTGACTCCCTCTAGGCCAAAGTAATCATCCTCCTCAATACTAGGTTTCTCTTTTACTTGCTTTCTTCTGATATAACTTTGCAAAAAGAAAAAACTTACCTAAATGTGTTTTTTAAACTATAATTTTCATTTCAGTTGTTTTTAACTTTATAGAAAAGGTATTATGTTGTATATAAGCTTACGGAATTATTCTCATTTAATGATTTTAAGATTCATCCTTTACCTTGTGTGTAGTTCATTTGGAGTCTCTATGTGACTATAACACAATTAACCGATTTTTCCCATTGCTTCTTTTACTCTGGTCAGTGTAACTGGATAAGTGGTAGGTGGATGCTCTCATGTTATACAGAATTAAAGCCTGACTGACCGGGGCGGCACTACCAATATGCATTGCTGCCCTCCCCCTGCCTGCTGCGTTTCCTGCCAGACCTTCTTCTGTACGTTTTTATCCACATCTAATATTCAAAGAACATAGGTTATAAGTGGGAACATACTGTTTTATACTGTATATCATTATTGACTTGCTTTTTTCACTTAGCAGTAGGGAGAGTCACATGAGTACATGTAGAACTGCCATCATCGTATTAAGCTGCTGTGTAGTCTTCCTTCACTTGGACGTTCCACGGCTTATTAAGCCATTCCGCTACGGGTGGATATTTACACTCTTTCCAGTCCTTTCGGTTGCTGTGTGATCATCATCATGCGCGCCCCGTGTGCCCGCACATAAGTGCCCACACATGAGAGTAGGTATCAAAAAGTGGAATTGCTGGGTCAGACATTTTGCTCAATTCTGCTCTGTCGTCCTCCGGAGTAGGCGTGCCTAAGTATGAAAGTATCTGTTTGTCCATATCCTCTTGCACACTCTGTATGGCAAGCTTTTAAATTTCTGCCAGTTGCCTTCTTTGATCCGTCATGTACTCACAGTGACCCACTGAGTCTTTGATGGGTACAGTGGACTCTTGGCATCTGTGGACTTAACATTTGTGGGCTTGATGCTGATAGGGGCGTCAGAGTCCAAGGCACATAATCGTTTGTGATTTTCTTGAGGTGTAATTTTTTTAATTACTCATGTCATGAGCATCCCCAGCCAAACGGTCTGTTCCATGTCACACTATGACTTTGTTCTCCACTTGTCTCTGCATTGCAGCAACTCTCGAAGGGACCAAAACTTTGCAGATTTGGGCAAGTTCATGGCTCATGTTACTATACTAGGTACTGTAGTAATGGATGGGACTGTGGAGTGTATGTTTGTGGCAGAATTTATTTTAATCCCTTTACAAATTACTAACCTTGCATTTAAATTTTAAACACTATGGGAAAACAATGTAGAAGATAAAAGTTTCTCTATAGTTCTTCTCCCAAGAATAATTAGTAATGGCAACTTCATTTATATTCCTTCAGATATTTTCCCTCCATGGACATACAACAGTTTATCCTATTATTATTATGTGCTCTAAAATGGAAACATACAATATGTACTGTTCTGCAACTACTTTATTATTTTCATGACTCTGTAATATTTAATCTTGCACATGTTGGTATAGTCACTTTAACCATTTTCCTGTTGATGGGCTTTTAAGGTTATCTCTAGGGTTTTCTGGCCATAGCAAACAGTGCTGCAGTGAGCGTCTTATAAATACTTCTTTGTGCACATGCTATGCAAGCCCTCAGATCGTGATGCCTGCAGGAAACATGAGCTCCAGACATGCACACCTCCTCCGCACAGCCCTGCACTGCAGCTCTCCCACCCTGGTGCTGTCGGGGTCTGGGGCGCTCAGTCTTGTGAGGTGGGTTGCGAGTTTCTGCTGCCAAAGTAGAATAATGCTGGCCTTCTCCTAATGTGTTGGGGAATTCAGTTGAAACTGCTTGTCTATACCAGATTTTAGCTTAAGATGGTGTCTGACTTACTTAGCACAAAACAAAAAGACCTAACAAACCTCACAGTCCACTTCCCAGTGTTCTCCCCCTAAGCAGGTTGAAAAACAAACTCTTCTAGGAAAGCAGTTGTGACATTTGCAAAAAGTAGCATTTAATTATGTTATTGTTTGTTTGTTTGTTTGGTCTCTTGAAGTCGTTTCACCTGGCATCTGTCTATAGGCGTTTTTGGTCCTCGGGAAAGCAGTGCGTTCAGGTGGGGCACGGGCTGCTCCCTCCTGCCTTTTCAGCACAGGCTTGCCTGCTGTCTGATTTAAGTACATGCTCCCTCTCTAAGAAGCCACCACGTGCCAGGAGCACAGGTGTGAACCCGCTCTGTCTGTCACTCACCTCTTAGGATCACGAGGGAACTAGAGGGCGCAAGATCTATCCCAGCAGCCTTATTCTCTCCCCTCAGCTTCTGGGGTGATCCATGCACTGTCCCCCATACTCTTCTGTCGATGAGACAACTGTGTGACCCGCCGTCTGTATGTCAAATCAAGGCCCTGACTCTGCCCTGAGCTGACCCCAAGGGCAAAGGCTCTTTTAATTTGTTTAACTTAAAGGTGTAAAAAATGCTCAAAGTAATACCTGCACATGTTAAAATTCAAACCCTGTAGAAGATACTGTGACATCTTTCTCTAACCCCTGGACTTCCTTCCCACAGAGGCAGATATAGTGGCCAGTTAGTTGCTGGAGTTTCCTTCCAGAGAATTCTTGTACCTGTTTTGCTGTGAGGTCCTGGTATACCACATGCCCTGTCTTGCACTTTGGGTGGTTCAATTAACAGTACGTCGATGACCTCACTGTGTATCTGTCTCCGTGGTCTGCCTTCGCTCTTCAGTATCTGTGTGGTAGTGCGTGTTTGAATTATCCATTCCCCTTGTGAGGAACAATTAAGATTGTTTCTAGCAATTTTTGCTGTATATAATGTCTATCCTGAGTATCTTTCTCCATGTGTTTTTATGTACATGGCAACTATGTCTGTGGGGAACGTTTCCTTTGAGGGGAATTCTGGGCCACAGCCCGTGTACTTTTCCAAACATGAGGGAGCTACCAGCTTACACTCTAGGGAGGCTGTTCAGGTTGACGGTTCCCTACACCTTGTGTTCTTGAACTAGATTATTTGGGTATATGAAAAGTATATGAAAATAGTATTTCATTGTAGTCTGATTTGCATTTCTATTGGGATGTGTACTTAGGGATTTTTAAGAGCTCTTTACATATTAAAGAAGTTAACCCTTTGTCATTTGTGCTGCAAATACTCTTTGTCATTGACCTTTAAATTTTATGCTTTAAAATGTTTTGCTGTTCAAGAGTTTTAAACATATTTATACTTACTTATGTTTTCTTTCATGGCTTCTGGATTTTATGAGTAGTTCAGAAAGACTAACCCAGCTCAAGATTATTTTTTGTTAAACCTCGTGTTTTGCCTAGTTCTTTTAAGGTTTTATTTTTATTTGAATCTTAGCTCTAGCTGGACTTAATTTTGTCATAATGAGTGACTTAGGGATAGTCAGTCTATTGTCCCTACACCATTTACTGATCAGTACACCTGTTCACCATTTAGCCATCTGTTCTTGTGCCAGCGCCAGTTTTAAATACTGTAGTTCTGCGCTTTACTATATGGTAAGGATAGTCCTACCTCATTATTTCACTTTCTTGAATTTTCCCGGCTATTCTTGCATGTTTACTTTTCCTTCCTTATGATGTCTTCATGCTGTTGTCTTCCTGTGCAAGAATAAGGATTGTCCTCCCATTTACTCACGTGTGTTTAATTTGGCTTCATGGGATGTGGAATGCTGTGGTCAGTTAGGCTGATCTTAGTCTTTCTGCCATTACTTTATTGTTTTCATGGCTCCATAATACACTTGCACATGATCATATAGTTATTTTAACCATATTCCTATTAACGTGTGTCTGGGTGTCCTAACCTGCCTCCTGAGAGCCCCTGACACCCATTCTAATGACCATCCCCATCATAGCACTTCCATGTCTTTTTGCTGTGCCTAATGGTTACTTGTTGCTGTTGAAGTGATAACGTCTAGTTCCGTGGACTTTACAGATGAAATGCTCCAAAATGCACTGCTAAAAATGCCAATACATTTATGCAAACCCAGTGTGGAAAATGAATTGGGCATATTCTAAGAGGTCACGTTCTAGGAGGGGAGTTTGCATTCTAAACCTCTGCACCTGTGTGGCTGAGTCCTGTCACTGGGACGGTCTGTGTATGTGGAATGTCTAAGTGGAATCCTGTTCTAGTAACAAGCACCTGACCCCGAACTGCCATTTTCTCCTGTCCACACCTGATGGACTGTTTACAAAATGTCTCGCTTGCTTTCCTGCCTTGTCAGAGAGATTACACAGACCAGAATTTGCCTTTTCTTTGGTGTCTCAAGGCCACCATCCACATAACGTCGTCCAGTCTGGCACACAGCAGTTGCTTCAGGGGCTGCTGAGGTGGCCTCTTTGTCCCCTCACTGACCATCCTCCCCAGCCCAGCCCTTCCTCAGGGTCAGCCCATTCCTCCTGTACTGGGCTTGCGGTGTCTGTACTAGAGGCGAACCGAAGGTACCTGGAGGTGAGACAACAAAGCCTTCCCTTCAGTTATTTTACTGTTTCACCTGTGTGTCAGTGGTGGCCTGCGTCTCTTCAGAGATGATCCGTATGGGCTTGTTTTTCAACCAAACACAATTCTGTTTTCTAACTATGATATTTTCTGATTTACTGTTGAACTTCACTAGGATGCTTTTTCTCTGTTTTCTAAAACTAATTTTTTCCTTAAGGGAATTTCTTAACAGTGACATTACTGGCTCAGAGGACATGGCCAGTGTGAAGGCTTTTGAGTCACGTCGCTAAGTGCCTTCCTCAAAGGCCAGCACAGCTCAGCCTGGCCCTGCCCTGTTTGTTTTTATCTTGGCTGACCGGAAGTTTAAGCAGGGTCTCGGTGTTTTAATGTGCACATTTTGACTCTGTAAAGCTGAATGGGCACTCTTCGTGTTTGTTAGCTGACCTGTGCATCTGCTTTGTGCTTCACTTTTATTTTCATTGCTTCCTGTGAACTCCTTTTTATGTGGAGGACATTTACCCACAGATACTACGAAATGTTTTTCAAGTTTGTAGTTTACCTTTTAAATTTACATCTTGGATCTTGCTGATGGTTTCTTGCCGATGGTTTAAAATTTTGTAGCCAAATCTGTCTAATTTTATTATTAGAGTTATGTACTTTGGTGTCATGTCTGGTTCTTTTGTGGTTTCATTTTTGACATTTAACTTTTTACTCCATCTAGAAGTTGTTTTGGTCTACAGTATGAGGTAAGAATCTAATTTAGTTCTTTCAAAATGTAAACAAATTTTCCCACACTTTTACTGAATAATTCTACTTTCTCTACTGATTTGAAATGCTGCTTGTTAATTATGGGCTAAATACTTGAACTGAGTCTGCTTCTAAACTTTTCAGTCTGTTCCACTGGTCTGTCTTTCCTCGTGCCAACCCAGTGTTTTAAGTATTTTAGCTTTATAATATCTGCTTTTAATAATATGGTAATACAGGCCCCTGCCATTCTTTTTAAAAGTATTTGGATTTTTATTGGGATTGAATTACATTTATAGATATGTTACTGAGACTGCCCATTTAGGAACTGGTCTCCCTGTTCATTCAGGATAGAATGATTTTCATGTCCCTCAGGAATTTTAGACCTCAAACAATTAAAGCACATTTACAAAGCTTCTTCCTGGAAATGTTCTGTTCTATATTGTGGTTGAATCAGTTTTTCTATTAAAATTTCTGATTATGGTAGCCTATGGTAAGACTCATTTTACATATGTATTTTATAAATAAATATGCTGTATGTACTTCATTACCAGAGTCAGTTGAGGGGCAGTAATAGTATCTTGGCTAAAAGTGTAGTCTTTCGAGTCAGATGACCCTGATTTCATGCTGGACCTGCCTCATTTCTGTGTGACCATCTCTCTGCCTCAGTTTACCCATCTATAAGAGGGGATAATCTTATTATCTACTAAGAAGTGGGTTGAGGAGTTCTCTGGCAGTCCAGTGGTTAGGACTCGGTGCTTTCACTGCTGTGGCCCCGGGTTCAGTCCCTGGTCTGGGAATTAAGATCCTGCAAGCTGAGTGGTGCGGCCCCCCCCCAAAAAAAAAAGAAAGAAAAGAAAAGTGGGTGGGATAAGGGTTAATGAAGCAATGTAAGCATTGTACTTGGTGCTCTCCAGACATGGAGTGAGCACTGTTCTCTTGGGGTTTCCAAGTAACTAACATCAAATTTTTAAAAATTTAATTTATTATTATTTATTTTTGGCTGCATTGGGTCTTCGTTGCTGCATGTGGGCTTTCTCCACTTGCCGCGAGCGGGGGCTACTCTTTGTTGTGGTGCACGAGCCTCTCACTGCAGTGGCTTCTCTTGTTGTGGAGCTCGGGCTCTAGGCACGCAGGCTTCAGTAGGTGTGGAACACGGGCTTCAGTAGTTGTGGCTCGTGGGCTCTAGAGCGCAGGCTCAGTAGTTGTGGCTCACGGGCTTAGTTGCTCCACAGCATGTGGGATCTTCCCGGACCAGGGCTCGAACCCGTGTCCCCTGCATTGGCAGGCGGATTCTTAACCACTGCACCACCAGGGAAGTCCCAATGATTCTACTTTCCTGATATTGTCCTTTGAAATAAAATAAATTTATATTTTAAAAGTTAGTTGATTTAAGGAAAAAAATAGGACTGCTGAACTCAAAAGTGGCAAAAAAAAAATCTCAAGATGTTGTGTGAATTAAGGTTTGGGAGAGTGTCTTCTGTGAACCACAGTTGTTTGGAGGCAGAGAAAAGAGTGCAAACCTTAAATAAGAAGCGGATGAGGAGTGCTGTCCCTTTGTGTGTGATGTCAGCTGGCATCACTGCCAGACACACTGGGATCCTTTGTTATTAGATTGTGAGGAAGTTTCTGTTTTATTTTTTAAATCAGTAATAGATATAGATTTATTAAAATGTCTCTCCTGAATCTTTGGAGACGTCCTGAATCTTTGGAGACGAGCGTCACGTTTTTCTCCTTTCATCGTCTAATGATTAGTTGGGCTGATGGAATCTTAAGCCCCCTGTGACTTCTGAAACAAACCTTTCTGGGACTGGAGCTCTATTTTTTTCGACAGAGAGATGAACCAGAGGGTCCACTTTGACTCAGGGCCTTGCCAGGCAGGCAGGTGTCAGGATCTCAGGAGAGGCGGACGCAGTCCAGGGCAGCAGCTCTGACCGCTGGTCCCTGTTCCCTGCTCTGCTGCTCATCAGCACATGCCTTTGGCCAAATGCCTTAAATTCTTTTTTTTTTTTTGCGGTACACGGGCCTCTTACTGTTGTGGCCTCTCCCATTGCGGAGCACAGGCTCCGGACGCGCAGGCCCAGCGGCCGTGGCTCAGGGCCCAGCCGCTCCACGGCATGTGGGATCTTCCCGGACCGGGGCACGAACCCGTGTCCCCTGAATCGGCAGGCGGACTCTCAACCACTGCGCCACCAGGGGAGCCCGAAATTCCTTAAATTCTTGAAGCCAGTTTCCTCCGTGGTTAAATGGGGACGAAAACAGTGCTAGAACATGTCTCTCTTGATCTGTGTGGAGCTGCAGTGTGGTGGCGCAGGCACTGGGAGTGAGTGGACCTCCACTGTTCCTGCCCCTGTTACGACAGGAACATGTTATGTTTCTGATGGGGCTGGCGGGACCACCGTGGGAATTCACGATGGGACCCCCGGGGCACCTGAAGGCCTCCTGGCTGTATGTGGGAAAGAGCTGATTGTCCTTATTTGCTATGTGCTTTGTGGTTTCAGTTCTGATGTATAATTTGACCATAGTTATTTAAGAGTATGCTTTAAAATGTCAAAAAAAAAACTACTAAAAAAGCAAAAAACTGCTGCTTTTTTGAATCAATCTCTCCCTTTCTTCATTGCTTGAAGCGTGATTATTTTCATAAACGTTCCATGGCAGTCGAGAAGGTATTCTCTGATATGTTCCACATTCTGGATCAGTCCCTCCGTGTGGTTTTTGGTCCAGCCCAAATCCACTATATCCTTTTGTAGGTGAGAAGTGTGATTACATTCTCACCACCACTTCTGGTTCTCTCCCCTTCCCCCAAGATGGCTTATCAGTTCTGTTCTGTTTCGCAGCAGCATTATTGGAACATTGAGATTCCGCCTGTGTGGACTGCTTTCTGCTTGGCATTCACTTTGTCTGATGTAGGCAGGGCAGACCTGCACCTGCACCCCACCCCACCGCCAGCCTGGCCGTGTCTTGTTTGCACTTGACTGAAGTACCTGTCGAGAGTTATTTTCAACTGAAATTTGAAACTGTCTACTTTTACATCTTTCTGCCCATGTATGTGTGTTTATTTTACACGGTTGTGATCGGTAGTTACTTTGCTTTTTCCACCTCAGGTTATGTTTTGGGCATGGTTACCCTGCTGAAATCATCCACCCGTTCTGGTTGAGGCCCTCTGGGGTATTCCAGGGTGTGAGCCTGTCACTGCTGCCCTGCAGGCTGAAGCGGCTGGGTCCGGCATATTTTGTGATGATGAATGACACAGTCACAAACGTCTTGGGGCAAATCCCCTTGTATACCTCATGGCTGCTTCTGGTTTGCATTCCCCGCTGGCCAACGGGAAGGGGCAGTTGCTTAGTCCTTCTTGCTCACTGCCCTGTGCCCTCCAGATGGCTCTAAGAAGCCAGCGACACACTTATCTTTGCTCATTGACTGAGTGTGTGGTGGTTTCTTGAAGCCATTTAATTTTTACTCTTTTAGCCAGTGCATATTTCCCTGTGTAGATAACTCTCTGGGTTTCCCAAGGTAAAAATTGCGAGGGCCTCGTCACTCACATGCTGAAGTGTTAATGCTTTGCTCATCTTACAGAGCGTGTTTTGACTACCCTCACTTCTGAGGCCTTTTAAGGTCAGAGCTTTGTTGCTTCATCGTCAGGTTGGGACTTAGATGGTCGTGCACATCCCTCTCTCCTGCTGCAGTAAGTAAGTGCCCGCCCTTTGTGGTGTGTTTGGGGGACGAAGCTGAAGGGAGGCTGTGAGGGGAGATGGGCTAGAAAGAGGGACAGGGACGTGAGGGGGATGGGCTGAGGGGGACGGGGGCCAGGCCCATGGGCCTGGCTCTGAGCCCACCTGATGGACCCCAGACCTTGGGGTCGGGGTGTGTGTGGGAACGGGGCTCCACTCGCATTCCTCAGCCTGGCCTGATAGTTCTGTGTGACCCTGAACAGGTGTCATCCCTCTCTGGGCCTCAGCCTCTCACCTGGACCTTGCTGGGAAGAGGCTTCTGAACTCCTCAGGGCTGGCAGGAGGGGTGCAGGAGCACTCCCCCTGTGAGAGGCCGGGACAGGACTCCTGGACGAGAACTACAGAGCTGGGGGCGTGGAGGAGGGTAGTGCACCCACTGGACCCGCCGTGGGCCCAGGGGAGGCAGAGCCCAGCCTGGAAGCAGTGGGTACCGCGGGCCGTGGGCTGGGAGGGAGGCCTGGGGGCAGGTCTGGGGTGAGCTCCTCTGTAACCTCTCGGGGCCCCGGGGACTGTGACCTGCCCTCCCCGGAACTTCAGACTCCCGCAGAGTCGGTGAGAGGAGAGAAGCTGGCGGGGGCGTTCCGGCCTCGTTTTCAAATAATGGCAGTTCCCAGGAGGGGTCCACAGCTGACGGGGACGGAGAGATAGGGGGCAGCAGGTGTGGCAGGTGGGCGCGTCTGCGTGACCCCACGTGGCCGGGGCACGGCAGACCTGGAGGACCGCTGGCATTCAAGCTAGGCCAGGGTGCTCAAGTTTCCCCTAGTTCTTAGATTTCCTGTTCTAACAAAAAATTTAAGATTTTTGCCTTTAATTATAAAAGTAATTTGCCTAGAGTTAAAAATTCAAGCCATGGAAAAAGTATAAAATGAAAGTAAAATTCCTTCCCCCGCCACCCCATCCCGGCCCTACTACACAGAGGTGACCTCTCAGTGTCTTAGGATCTTGGAGGTTTCTGTACACATACGCATCTTGTCACTGCTGACACTGTCCTAGAACCAGCAGGACCGTAACTTGCGGTTCAGTCTGCCTGTCTGATTTCATGCACTCCTGCAGCTGGGCTATGCAGCCAGCACGACAGGAGACGTGTGGCCATGGGGCTGAGGGGCCGTGTGTCCCCCGGCTGTGCCTTTGAAGGGGGCGTCAGGGGAGGGAGGAGTAAGCCTGGGGGGCGGGTGGCACGGAGCCGCCGCAGGTGTTTTTTTTCCTGGACGCGCTGGTGGCTGCGTCCAGGTTTTGCTTTTCACCTTTGAGTCTGTGAGAAAATGAGCAGGAAAAAAGCAAAAGGCGCTGGTGGTGGCATGCCTGGTACTGCTGGGCCAGGGTTCAAGTCCCTGCAGTGTCCCTGCTTCCTTCCAGCTCCCCACTCCAGGCCCTTCCCACCCCGTCAGGAACATCGTGGTTCCCAAGGAGAGAGGTGTCTGGGTGGGGTGCCCATGGCCTCTCTCCCAGGAGCCCTCACGTGGCAAAGACAGCAAAGGTCTCTGAGTCCAACCTAGCCTTGTGAGGCTCAGTTTCCCCGTCTCTAAAATGCAGTCAGTGATACCTACCTAACAGCCTTGCAGGGTTGTTAAGCAAATCAGGGATAACATTCATTAGTTTGCACATGGAAGGTATTCAAACATGGTTATGGTGTGAGACATAAAGGAACCCGGGGCTCGGGAAAGGCAGGACTGTGAAGCTGGAAAACTGGGTCGGAGTCGGCTTAGAACAGTTCTGCTTGCAAGGCTGAAGCTGAGGCCATGGGAGCTGCTGAAAGAGTTTAAGCAGGAGAGACGTGGGGTCAGACCCAGGTTTTAGAAGGGTCACCAGCCAGGCCGAGTGAGAGACGGGCCAAAGATCAAAGAGGGAGGAGCCGTTGTAGGAAGAGGGCTGGCTCTGCGTGGGGACAGTGGGGACCGAGAGGAGGGGAAGGTGCTGGGGTGGGGCTTGGTGTCTGACTGGTACAGACCACGTGGGCAGCTGGAGGCCAGTGCCAGCCTCGGTGGTCCCCTCTTCCATTCCCTGCTGGTTCTTTTCCATCCTTTTGATCCTGTGAATCCCAGAACCCCCCTCACCCCCAGCCTTTCCTGCTTCCAGTCCTTGCGAGATTTCATAGGGGAGGCTGAATTTCAGCAGAAGGCATTTTGCTTGGCCATGCAGGGTTTTCTTTTAATGTTTTTAAAAATTTTATTATATCAATAGATCCACACACACATGTATATGTATAACATAAAACTTGTCCTCTAATTTTTTAAATTGAAATATAGGTGATGTACAATATTATGTCAGTTTCAGGTGTGCTATCGATACATAATGATTTGACATTTGCATACATTATGAAAAGATCGCCATGATAAGTCTAGCAACCATCAGTCCCCATACAAGGTTATTACAATATTATTGACCATATTCCTTATGCTGTATATTATATCCCCATAACTTATTTGATAATTGGAGGTTTTATACTTAATTCACTTCACCTATTTCACCCCCCAGATATTTAATAATTTTTAAGTGTATTACTCAATGGCATTAATTACATTCAACCATCACCACTAATTCCAAAACCCTTTCATCACCCCAAACAGAAACCATATCCATTAAGCGGTTAATCCCATTCCCCCCTCCCTCCAGCTCTAATCTGCTTTGTATGAATATGCCATATTTTTGAATCCATCCATCTGTTGACATTTAGGTTGTTCCCGCCTCTTGAACAGTGTGAAGAATGCCGCTATCGACATTCACATACAAGTATCTGAGTCCCTAGTTTCAACCCCTTTCAGAAGGAGTGAAATTGCAGGGTCACGTGGTAATTATACGGTTAACTTTTTGTTGTTGTTGTTGTGTTTCTTTTAAATAATAGCACCTCGGGCTTCCCTGGTGGCACAGTGGTTGAGAGTCCGCCTGCCGATGCAGGGAACACAGGTTCGTGCCCCGGTCCGGAAAGATCCCACATGCCGCGGAGCGGCTGGGCCCGTGAGCCATGGCCGCTGAGCCTGCGCATCCGGAGCCTGTGCTCCGCAACGGAAGAGGCCATAACAGTGAGAGGCCTGCGTACCGCAAAAAAAAAAATAAATAAAAAATAAATAAATAAATAAATAAATAAATAAATAATAGCACCTTACATTTATTTAGCACGATTACTGTTTGCAAGCAAGTCTATAATCTCATTTGCAAAAGGCATTTACATAGTATGAATATTTAAATAGTTATAATTACATATTAATTTTGTTTAACAGAATATGCTCATATTACTTTCCCCTCTACGGTTAACTTTCTAAGGAGCCGCCACTGTTTTCCACAGCGGCCGCACCATTTTACATTCCCACCAACAGTTTGAGGCTTCCAATTTTTCCACATCCTGACCAACACTTACTTTCCTTTTTTAAAAAGATTATAGCCATCTTAGTAGGTGTGAAGTGGTATCTCAGCTTCTTATTTTTTAATCTGAAATTTCTGCCATCATTTAGAGACTAAGGGTTTTACTATCCGTAGTGGGATTTGAATCCAGGTCAGTGAGACCCCAAAGCCTGTACTTGATTGCAACCCTCTACTCCCACAGGGGTTCAGCTTCAGATCCTGGTGAAGTATGAAGGCAAAGGGTGGGGAGCTGAAGGCCAGCACCGTCTTACCTACAGATTCCCCCTCAGTGAATGGGTGGCTTGTCCCCATCTGCCCAGGAGGGGAAGACAAGAAAAAGGACACCTTCCTTATAGCTTCACCCAGCTGGAAGAAGGCACCACCTCACCCTGGACTTGAGGTGAGACCAGAGTGGCCATAAAGGAGGACATTCTTGTCCTGGGTCCCCTGGAACTGCTCCCCACCTGCCCTGCATCAGGCATCAGCCCAAGGGCCCTGGGAAACTGGTGGGCACACCATGGCTGGTCTCCCACCCTGGGACCCTTCCACCCAGGGGCACTGTCCTCCAGGCCCATCTCTGGGCCAGCTCTGTAGGGCCCAACACCACCTGGCTGGGCACAGCACAGGGGCTTAGCCATACTCACAGGAGATCACAGGGAGAAGGTCCTAGGAGGGGAAGGCCCACCCCCTCCCAGTACCACACCCACTTCCAGAGCTTACATTTGCCTCCTGCTGGAGCTGGGTTAGGATATATACTCCCACCAGGCAGAAGAGCCAGTGGGCCCGCCCGTGAAGCAGGAGGGAACTGGACACGGGTGCCAGCAGCCTTCCGCACCCCTACTTGGCTGCTCCTGGAAGATCTCGACGAGCACCCCTCCCCGAAAGCACCTAGTCACTGACCCCAGCCCGGTCTGCTCTCTTCCACTGTTGATTCCTCTGTGGGTTCCCACCCCCACCCTTTTCAGGGCAGGGCCTGGTCCCAAGGATCCAGTCACTGTGCTCCCCGTGTCACAGTTCCAAGCACCTCTCCCCAGCTCAGAGGCCCCTTGGGCTTGTCTGTAATGCAGGGGACACGAAGGCAGGCTGCTTGGGCAAACTGCAGAATCCCTTCTCGAGGGGCCAGGATGAAGCTGCCCGTGGCCAGCAAGTTCCCTATTACCTCATGATGTGGGTGATGGGCATCAAACCCAGCAGTGCAGTGGGGAAGCCCTCCATAGCCTGCTGTGGGACCAGAGGGAAGGTCAGGCAGGCCCAGCCAGGGGCCTCATCCCTCCAGAGGGCAGAGAGGGCAGCCAAGCCTTCTGGGTTCCTACCCCCTTTGCCCAGAAAAGGCAGAGACCAGAAGTCTGACCCCCCACCCCCACTGGCCAGATGTCTCCCCCCTTCTCATCTGGAGCTGCTGTGGGTGGTCGCTATAGACAAGGTGCGTGATCCTGTGCATCTGGAAGCACCCCATAAAGGAGGCAGGTTGTGAGGGGGGCAGTCTGTGAAGGGTAGGGATAAGGCAAGCCTCCTAGGCCTCATCTCTCCACAGCAGACTTCCCTCAAAGAGTCTGCAGAGAGTCAGTGCACTCAACCGGCCAAACCGCCTCCAGACTCAGGTCAGAAGTCTCCTCTTTCCCTAAGTTTACAGCCAGGGCAAGCCAGTTCACCCTAGTACCCCAATGTCCACCAGCACCAGGCCTGGCACTGAGTAAATGCTCAATAAGTATCTATGGAATGAACAAAGAAATGAATGTATAAGTGAAGAAACCAGGGCCACAGCTGCTGTGGGTCTTTAGGTGACCCTCTGAGGCTGATCTCTCTCTTCTCTAGGCCAGGAAGGCTCAGATAAATCCCTGAAACAAAGGAACAGAGTTCTAAGTGATTTATGTACATCTTCATTTTATCCTCCCAACGGCCCTCTGAAGTCAGGTGTAGGATTATCTCCATTTTGCTGAAAATGAGGTTGAGAGAGGCTAAGTGATTAACTCAAGGTCACACCAGCAGTGAATGGCAGGGCCAAAATCGAACCCAGAACGGCCTGACTCCCAAACCTGTGTTCTTCTCATTATGCCACGTGACCTTGAATTATTAACCACAGTAGGGATGAAAGAGAGAGCCAGTGCCAAGAACACAGGCCTGCTGGGGGCATCCAAGCACTCAGGTCTTCTCTGTGCTTCACTTTTTCCCATCTGGGAAGGCCCTGCCCCAATAGTGTGGATGGGCACCAAGGAGACAGAGGGCTCTACTTCTGGCCCCTACCATGGGCCTATGGCAGATGCCAGCTCTGGGGGATCTTATCACAGGTCCTGTTTCCACCAGGCAGACCGGAGGTGTGGGAGCTGGGCTCTTCCACGAATGCCATAGGCTAAGGTGGTGGATGCTATTGTCCCCGCAGTGCCCCGGGAGGTCCCCCACAGCTTACAAGCTACCCCCATGTCCTGGGCTCACATGGGGTGGAGGTGCCAACACTCCAGATGAGACATTGTATGTACCTTGAGGGCTCTGGGATGCTGCTGGGGGCAGCAGGAGCTCCACAAAACAGCCCTTGACCACAGACCCTACCATGGTAGGATGATTAGGCAGCCCTTGGGTCTGCGTCTGAAGCAAAGAAACAACCACCTTTCTCTCAGCCACTGGCCTCCAAGGATGGGTAGAAACTCAACAGGTGAAAGAAGGAAGGCATTCCAGATAGTGATAAATGGAATATCTATAAATGGAATGAAACATTTATAAACGGGATACTTCCTGCCATATCAATAAACAAAGGATGTAACGGTCATCAACGATTGCAACTCTCCAACCTGAGATGGTGAGCCCTGAGGAAACTCAGGGCTGAAAAGGGTAGCTGCCATCTAGCAGCCATCAGACTGCAGCCACTCCCTGCAGTGAGCCCTAAGGAAACTCAGGATATGAAAACACAGGATGCTGGCCCCAGATAGCTGAGGTGCATATCAAAGGAATGATTTCAGTGAGCCCAGACTCTTGCACCTTCCCAAACATAGAAAAGTGCTAAATTCCTTAACTTGAGATATCTGGTTTTCTTTAATTAACAATAATCTTTTGACATCCCGACTACGTGTCCTTTGCTGCACAACTCCTATATATCCTGGCTCCTGCCCTCACCCCCTCAGAGCAGTTTCTCCGTTATCTGAAACGCTGTCTCCTGGGCTGCAGTCCTCATTGTGCCCCAAATAAAACTTAACTCGCAGGGGCTTCCCTGGTGGCGCAGTGGTTGAGAATCCACCTGCCAATGCAGGGGACACGGGTTCGTGCCCTGGTCCAGGAAGATCCTACACACCGCGGAGCAACTAAGCCCCGTGCACTACAACTACTGAGCCTGAGCTCTAGAGCCTGCGAGCCACAACTACTGAGCTGCACGCCACAACTACTGAAGCCCACATGCCTAGAGCCCGTGCTCTGCAACAGGAGAAGCCACCACAATGAGAAGCCTGAGCACCGCAATGAAGAGTCACACCTGCTGGCCACAACTAGAGAAAGCTCGTGCGCAGCAACAAAGACCCAAAGCAGCCGAAATTAATTAACTAATTAAGAAAGAAAGAAAGAAGAGATAAAGGAAGGAAGGGAGGGAGGGAGGGAGAGAGAGAGTGAGTGAAAGAGAGAAAGAGAAAGAAAGAAAGAGCAAGGGTATTTCTTCGTGGAAGTAAAGAATAGCCCTTTGTGTTTAATATGTAACCAAACTTTGTCTGTGTCAAAAGAATACAACTTCAGGGCTTCCCTGGTGGCGCAGTGGTTGAGAGTCTGCCTGCCAATGCAGGGGACACGGGTTTGTGTCCCGGTCTGGGAAGATCCCACATGCCGCGGAGCGTCTGGGCCCGTGAGCCATGGCCGCTGAGCCTGCGCGTCCGGAGCCTGTGCTCCGCAACGGGAGAGGCCACAGCAGTGAGAGGCCCGCGTACTGCCAAAAAAAAAAAAAAAAAAAAAAAAGAATACAACTTCAGACGCCATTAAGAAACAAACCATAGTAAGAATTTTGACTGGCACACAGAAAAGATGAGTGATGAAAAACTTAATGAACTAAAACAAGGACTAAACTTTCCATAGCATTTATCATCAAATGCAAATAAGATAAGTGATGCTGCTGTGAAATGCAGTTATGTAATAAGTGAAAAAATTGCCCGGGCATCAAAACCTTTTCTAGATGATGAGTTTATAAAAGACTGTCTATTGAGCGCAGCTGAAATCATGTGTCCTGAACAGAAACAAGCACTTGCAAACATAAGTCTAACGGGAAACACTGTTGCTCGTCGAAGCAAAAGACATGGCTGAGAACTTACAGTACAAGTTGCAAGAAAAAGTGAAATCATTTGTGACTTTTTCTATTGCAGTCGATGGCAGCACATATATAAATAATACGAGCCAGTTAATTATATTTATCTGTGGTGCTGATGAGAATTTTGACATCACTGAAGAACTTATGGACATTGTAACTACGACAGACCCAACATCTGAAGATGACTTATTTTTGTATGTTGAGAAAAGTCTTGCAAAGTTTAACGCTGACTGGTCAAAATTAGTAAGTGTGACCACAGATGGTGGCCCTGCGATGGTCTGTGGTAACAGAGAACTTGTTGCAAAACTTAAATCCAAGATCAAAATGTTTTGTAAGGATGCAGAACTTAAATCCATTCACTGCATTATTCCTCAGGAGTGGTTTTGTACTAAGAAGTTAAAACTAGAACATGTCATGGACATAGTCATTAACACAGAGAACTGGATACCCTCCCGTGGCTCCAACCCGAGACAATTCAGTGTTTTGCTTGAGGAACTAGATGCACAATATGGTAATCTCCTTTACTATACAAAGGTAAGGTGGCTTAATCGTGGCATGGTACTGAAGAGATTATTTTTTTAATATAAATTTATCTATCTATCTATCTATCTATCTATCTATTTATTTATTTATTTTTGGCTGCGTTGGGCCTTCGTTGCTGTGCGCGGGCTTTCTCTAGTTGCGGCGAGCAGGGGCTACTCTTGGTTGCGGTGCATGGGGTTCTCACTGCAGTGGCTTCTCTTGTTGCAGAGCACGGGCTCTAGGCGCGGGCTTCAGTAGTTGTGGCACGTGGGCTCAGTAGTTGTGGCTCGTGGGCTCTAGAGAGCAGGCTCAGTAGTTGTTGGTGCATGGGCTTAGTTGCTCCGTGGCATGTGGGATCTTCCTCGACCAGGACTCGAACCCATGCCCCCTGTGTTGACAAGTGGATTCTTAACCACTGTATCACCAGGGAAGTCCTGAAGAGATTGTTTGAATTAATAAAAGAGATTGATTTGTTCATGTCATCCAAGGGCAAATCCCTTCCCCAGCTCACTGTGAAGATTGGATCAGAGACATGGCCTTTTGGGTTGACATTACAAACCATCTGAACCTTTTGAATATTTCTCTGCAAAGACTTTCACAAGTAGTTACACAAGGGTATGATACAGTTTGCTCTTTCCTAGAAAAACTGAGACTTTGGGAAACTCATTTGGCAGTAAATAATCTAGCTCACTTTCCTACACTGAAATCAGTTTCCAGAAATGAAAGTGATGGCTTAATCTATATCCTGCAAACTGTAGAGTTGAAGACTGAGTTCCAGAAAAGGTTCCTTGATTTCAAACATTATGAAAATGAACTCACATCGTTTAGCTCACCTTTCTCAATTAACATTGACAGTGTTAATGAAGGATTACAAATGGAAGTTATTGAACTGCAATGTAATACAGTACTGAAACCTAAATATGATGACATTTGAATATCAGAATTCTACAAATATCTCAGCAAGAGTTACCCTAGATATAGAAACCATTGTGCAAAGATTCTGTCCATGTTTGGAAGCACCTATGTCTGTGAACAGCTGTTTTCTGTCATGAAATTGAGTAAAACTAAATTTTGCTCCCAGTTAAAGGATACAAGATTGAATTCAGTTCTACACATTGCAACCCGAACTATGAGACCGGACATTGACATCTTGGTGCAGAGAAAAAGGTGTCAGGTTTCTGGTTCCAAACCAAAGGAGTAACAGATTATGAAAGAAATTTTTAATTTATTTATGTATTTAGTTATTTTTGGTTTTGGCTGCGTTGGGTCTTTGTTGCTGTGTGTGGGCTTTCTCTAGTTGCGGCGAGCGGGGGCTACTCTTTGTTGCAATGCGCTGACTTCTCACTGCGGTGGCTTCCCTTGTTGCGGAGCACGGGCTCTAGGCATGCGGGCTTCAGTAGTTGCAGCACTCGGGCTCAGTAGTTGTGGCACACAGGCTTAGTTGCTCCACGGCATGTGGGATCTTCCCAGACCAGGGCTCGAACCAGTGTCCCCTGCATCGGCAGGCAGATTCTAAACCACTGCGCCACCAGGGAAGTCCTGGTTTTTGTTTTTTTGTTTTGGGGGGGGGGTTGGCCGCACAGCATGCAGGATCCCAGTCCCTGACCAGGGATCGAACCCGTGCCTCCTGCGGTGGAAGCGCAGAGTCCTAATCACTGGACCGCCAGGGAAGTCCCTGTGTTCTTTATTATATCCTTTATAATAACCCAGTAAATGTGTTTCCCTGAGTTCTGTGACCCATTCTAGTAAATCATTGAACCCAAGGAGTGGGGTCATGGAAACCCCAACTTACAGCCAATTGGTCAGAAATCTAGGTGACAGCCTAGGACTTGAGATTGACATCCGAAGTGGGCGCAGTCTTATGGGACTAAGCCCTTCACTTGTGGGATCTGATGTAACTCCTGGTAGATAGGGCCAGGATTGAATTGAGTTGTAGGACACCAGTTGGTGTTGAAGAATCAATTGATGTGTGGAAAACCCTAAAAAACTATTTTTCATTATTGAGTTTCCAATCATTTGACTAATTGTCCACATTTAAATAAAAATTTAAAAATGAAGTGTCGAACATGAAGTGAAGTGTTGGGTGAGAAAAAAGGAAAACACAGGAGAGTTTTCCCCAGACACAGCCAAATACAGAAAGGCAGTAGTGTAGTCATGTAAGATGTTACCATGGGGGAAACTGGATGAAGGGGACTGACCTCTATTATTTTGGGAACTTCCTGTGTATCTATAATAATTTTATTTCCTGTTCACATAGAATGACAGCCCAAGGTACACGCAGGCTCAGTGGGCATGAGTGGGCTTCTCCTGCACTGTCCTGTCCACTGGCAGACACTGCCATCCAGCACAAAAGGTCAGGGTCCTGCTGAAGACCTCCTGGTGGCCTCCTTATCACATCCCCTGTGGTCCACAGCCCACACCAGGGCTTTCCCACCACTGGAAGCCAGAAGCTCCCCAGAGTGGCCCAGTTTGAAGAAGCCCTGGTAATTCCAAGGGCTAATCTTGCAGCCTCATCTCCTCCCCACCCCTTATGACCTGACATTTTGCTTGACACAGGAATGTCCAGGAGCGAGATCCACAGGCTGCAGAGGTTCCTACGACCTGGAAGCAGACGCAGTAGAGGAGTGCATGCTCCAGGACCGACTCCACAACACGCCATGAAATGTGTAGAGTCCCTGTAATTGAAAATGCCCAACTCCTGGCAATGCCTGCCCAGGTAACTCTGTCTCCCAATAACATACAGGGGCCAGAAGGGTTCAGGAGCACAGGAAAAGCTCAGCAGGGCTCATCAGGAAAGTGGAAACACACTAGAACCAGAGATACCATGCAGACACACGAGCAGAGCGAGCTGCAGAAAAGCCCCTGTTAGCCACACAGTGGGTCCGCGCACTGCAAGCCCTCCAGTTACAGAGCAGGGGAAATGAGTCAAGGTCATGCTGTCCCCATCTGTGGTGAGGGCTGAGCCGGGCAGAGAACCTGCTTGCTTGCCCTTCCCTCTCTCTTCAGCTGCTGTTTCCTAAACTCACACTGAACTTCAACATCTAGATTTCTGGAACCTGTCTCTGTCCTTGTTCTCTGTTCCCCCTCTGCATTTCTTCTGGCCTGGTCTGACTCTGTTTTGCTTTGACCTTGACACCAGCTTTTGCCTTCCAGTCTAATGAATCTAGTATTTGGACAACTTTGAAATACCTCCCAATGGTCCCTTCCAGTTGTAGCATTCCACAGCATGAGTAAATCACAGTAAACTGTCAATCTTTTAATCCTTGTTAAATCAGTTTAACAAGCATTTCCTGTTCCTTATGTACAATACAAACCACTTTACCTAAGTGATGTGAGAAGGCTTGTCTGAGAGGAAGCCAGGCTGCGGAAGCGCAGGCTCAGCGGCCATGACTCACGGGCCCAGGCGCTCCGTGGCATGTGGGATCTTCCCGGACCGGGGCACGAACCCGTGTCCCCTGCATCGGCAGGCGGACTCGCAACCACTGCGCCACCAGGGAAGCCCTCACATATTTCTTAAATTTATTCCTAGGTATTTTATGGTTTGTATTGCCACATTAGCACTTAAAAGAATAAGGTAGGGGCTTCAGGGTTCAGACTTCCCCTCCGTGCAGCAAAGAGGGGCTTCTCCGTGGCCCCCACTCTAAGGGGTGCAGGAGGTTCACAGCCTGGACCCTGATTGTTTCTTGGGGCTGGAACTTGAGCCGCAGTCTGGCTCCCCCAGCCCTGGCCAACAGACATACACCCCGTGCTACTCTCCGTGGGCCTCTGTCTCACCGTTGTCGTGGTTCTGCTATTTAGAAATAATTATCCCCCCTCCAGACCAAGTCCCCCATCTGCAATGATGTCCTGCCCAACCTATCCACCAGCTCATCCTTCCTGGCCTAATTAAAGCGCCACCCACTCTCAGAAGCCTCCTCTGAGCTCGTGATGGTGACTGTCTCCCTGACGCAGGTTCTTCCCTGCACCAGGTCCCTCAGCTACAGCGTTTGCAGGCCCATGCACGTCACAGCTATTTATAGATGTCTTCAGCTCCCTGGAAGGAGGCTCTGACTCAATCCCCAAAAGCAAGTTCCAGAAATATGCTTAGGAAGGTAAAGAAGCAGCCTGGGAAAAAAACAAAGCTGTTGCTGTAGGGCGGTGGGGGGGGACACTTTTACTTTTTGCTTCATACATTTCATCACTTATAAAATTTATCAGTATTACAAGGTTGTAAACATTACAGTGTTATAAAATAACATCTTCAGTAACTTTCTACATAAAATCTCACATATTTCTTAAATTTATTCCTAGGTATTTTATGGTTTGTGTTGCCACATTAGCACTTAAAAGAGTAAGGTAGGTCTTATGTGCCAAAATAGATCCCTAACTCTGTTTTTGAGAAAAAGCAAGCTGTAAAACAATATCTCCAGTATAATACCTTTTATAACTTAAAAAAAAAATAAAGTTATTTATTTATTTATTTTTGGCTGTATTAGGTCTTCGTCATTGGGTCTTTGTTGCTACATGCAGGCTTTCTCTAGTTGCTGTGAGCAGAGGCTACTCTTCGTTGTGGTGCACAGGCTTCTCACTGCAGTGGCTTCTCTTGTTGTGGAGCACGGGCTCTAGGCGTGTGGGCTTCAGTAGTTGTGGCGCGCGGGCTCTAGAGCGCAGGATCAGTAGTTGTGGCGCACGGGCTTAGTTGCTCCGCGGCATCTGCTTCCCGGACCAGGGCTCGAACCCGTGCCCCCTGCATTGGCAAGCGGATTCTTAACCACTGTGCCACCAGGGAAGTCCCTCCAGTATAACACCTTTTATGGAAAAAAATCCCCAGCCATTAAAATGATAGTACATTTGTATATATGTGTATACTATATATACACATATACCAAATAGGGTGTATATATATTTGTAAACATATACGTATGTATATATGTGTATATGTGTGTGGTGTGTGTGCATATATATATATATACACACACACAGCACATTATTTAATATATCTATGTTTTGGTATAAACGTATATAAACTGGAGTATATATATATTCTACACACTGATATATGTATCAATTAACAGAATGACAGTTAGTCAACTTTAGGACAGGCCTAGGATGGGAGGCAATGGTCCAAGGGACTGTAACGGTGCTGTTTAAATTTTATAACAATAAAGTGTTATTTCTAAATAAATAATAATATAATAAAGACATCACAGGGTGGAATCAGTAAGTCTGAGGTGGGAGAGGCAGTGTTTCAGGTAAGCCCATGAGAACGTCAACAAAGTTTAATTGGCCCTGGCAGCTGAGCCCAATCGGATATCTTGGTGAGACAGTCTCCGGAAGTGTCACAGTATATAATTTTCAAAGCTAAAAGCATGACTCTCAATATAGGGTATATGTCAAAGATTACTTAACACCTTAAGGAAAGTACCAGTACAGTACGGTGGAAGAGCTAGTTCAAAGAGAACCGGGGAGACGGAAGTATTTAGAGGCACCCAAAAAAGTGCTGGAGGGGCTTCCCTGGTGGCGCAGTGGTTGGGAGTCCGCCTGCCGATGCAGGGGACACGGGTTCGTGCCCCTATCCCGGAAGATCCCACATGCCGCGCAGCGGCTGGGCCCGCGAGCCATGGCCGCGGAGCCTGTGTGTCCGGAGCCTGTGCTCCGCAACGGGAGAGGCCACAGCAGTGAGAGGCCCGCGTACAGCAAAAAAAAAAAAAAAAAAAAAAAAAAAAAAAAAAAAAAGTGCTGGAATAAGATTGCTGGGTTACATACAAAGTGGCTAATGACCTACAGGGGTCACTATTACCTTGGGGGTCATGCTCTCTACCTGACAGTTATTTACAGCTTATCAATCTACTTATCACCGAGTTGGGGCTGATAGTCATCCTTTTGCCTTTTCAAATTTCGAATAATTTTTTCTTAACTGAGGAGTGTTGCTTAACCCCTTCTCCAAATCTTCTCTGCTGATCCCAAGGTTTCGCAGAGCTATTGATCTGAGCTGGGTGGAGAGTGGACCGTCCACACTTGGTGGCAGTGTTCTGAGCTACCCTGCTTCTGGGGCCACTGGTGCTCCTATCTTGAGGGCTGAGCCGGGCCCCAGGGAGCAGGGATGAGTCAGCTCTCTTCCTAAGGTCAGGGAGCTCTGTGGCAGGACTCTTACACCCATGTCTTCAAGGAGGCGCAGGGCTGAGCTGAGACCTAAGGGCAAACTAGATTTCACCAGGATTAGGGACGGCGGTGACTGGGGTGAGCCAGGAACACAAGGAGAATAAACCCAGAGAAGCCTGAGTTTACTCAGGAAGGCCTTGGATGGGATAGGACCAAAGACTGGTTTATCACAAAGTTTCCTGAAGGCGGATGATGTGCGGCTCAGGGCACGAGGTAGAGGGTACAACGGGGAGAGAGAACGGGGAGAGGCCCTGGCCTGGGGAGGAGGCCAGTCGTGGGTGCAGGGAAGGGGGAAGTGGAGGAGTCAGAATCAGCAGGAGTTGAGGTCCACGTGAGGAAGCAGGGGACGAAAACAGAACATCAGGCTGACACAGTGGGGACAGCAGCCCTGCTTCACCCACCTGTATCCCCGGGGCCTTTCCAGGCCCCCCAGAACGAGGCCTAGCCACAGGGTCCTTCAACCCCCCTTCGGCCTCACCCCCTGCGATCCTGCCCGGATCTCATCTCTGCGCCTTTGAATCAGGGACCACAGTACCTGCCCCGCACTTTGAAAACACCAAGCTAGGGGACTTCCCTGGTGTGGCAGTGGATAAGACTCCACACTCTCAATGCAGGAGGCCCAGGTTCGATCCCTGGTCAGGGAACGAGATCCCACATGCATGCCGCAACTAAGGAGCCCGCAAGCAACTAAGACCCATCACAACCAAATAAATAAATATTAAAAAAAAATAAATCGAGCTGGGCCAATCCGGCAAGAAAAGCAGTTCTCAAAGGCTGACACAAACCCGGGTGTTCCCGCCCAAGGAGCCCCTCCTTTTCGGACGCTGCCCCAGCCTCCGGACATAGGCCACCCACAAGTGACAGACCAGGGAACCGCCCGGGCCGAGACGACCACACAGTTCCGATGCGGCCCACCCCGCCCCCGCCTCTCCGGGCCCCGGTGCGCAAGTCAAGGGGAGGAGACGGGGGCGGGGAGGGGGAGGGAAGGCGATGGGTTTTCGGATGCCGAGCGGATGTTTACTAGGACAGTCACGTGAGGCGCCTGGCTTAGTGAGGCACCCGGAAGGATCTGGCGGGGCGCTGGCCTCCGGACCTGGCCAACCTGCGGACCGTCTCTCCCGGCCCAGCGGGCCCAGTGCGGGGTGGGGTTGGGGGGAGCCCAGGTCCGGTTCTCCTCTTCCCAGGGTCTCTGCCCTGGCCTTACATTTTGGGGAAACCCCAGGAGTTGCAGGCTGGGAAGGAGAAACTGGGAGTAGAAAGGGTATCTAGAAGGAGCCTGGAGTTGTCAGACCACGCCCCTCATAGCTGGGGTGCAGGACAGGTTTGGGGGCTCGTCAGGAGTCAGTGGAGGGAGAAGAGTGTCCCAGGTTTGGAGAAAGGGTGGGGGTAGCATCTTGGGAAGAACCCTCTGGGAAAGACCCAGGATCATGCGCCGCCGGAGAGGTGGAGAAGGAGGAATGTGGATCTATACACTCTACCTTCCCACCCACTCCGAGCAGCTTTCAAGCTCACTTGCTGTGCCTCAGGGGACTCAGGCCTCGGCCTCTCCCACGTGGTCCTCCTCCCGTCCCTTACACCTACAGGGCCAGAAGCCTTCCCTGGTACCCTGCTCCATCCACTGCGTGGCATCAGGCTCTTTCACATCCCAGCCAGTGCCCTCTCAGGCCCTACCTTCTGCTCTGCGCGCTCGCTTGCCTGTTCCCAGGGGCACTCTTACACGCCTCTGTGCCTTTGCACATGCTGTTCCCTGCACCCGGAATGCCCTGTCCCACAACCCCTCTTCTCTCCCTGGTGAACTCCAGAGCCAGACCCCATACCCACCATATCCAGCTACAGAGTAGTCCCTTCTGGAATGCCTTCTCTAGGAGCGTCTACCACCAGCTCCACTCAGCCCCACTTTTCGGCCTCCCTCAGACCAGGAGCCAAAGCGTGTGCGCGGGGCCTGTCACTTGCAGTGAAAGCGCTTTGATGATGGGGAACCGCACAGGGCTGAGAGGGTAGTGAGCAGGTCACTGGCCTCTATGGGAATCGGGTGTCAAGGGACGCTTGGCGGGGTGCAGTGGGGACAGCTTCGGAAGGAAGGTTTGGTGTGGTGCTCCAGGGCTCTCCCAGCCCCAGGTTGGGAGGGGTTGTCCGGAACTGCGTACCATGCTGGTGCCCGCGCCCCCTCCCCTCCCCTCCTCCCCCAGCCGCAGGGGTGCGGGCGGTGGCCGCGGGCTGAGCTCACTCGACCCGCTAGCTCCAATTGCGGCCCCCGCGTCCCCGCCTCGCCTCCCGGAACCGGAGCCGGCAGAGCACGCCCGCAGCTGCGTCAGCCCCGACGCCTGTCTTCTCCAGCCTGGGCCCCGCGAGCGAGCGGGAGGCGCAGGGGCAGGCCCTCCTCAGGTCTGGGGTCCTAGGAGGCATGAGTGTGTGGACCAGGCTGAAGGCTGCGGAGGCGCAGACGGGTCTAGGGTTCAAAGCAGTTAAGCTGGGGCTTCCCTGGTGGCGCAATGGTTGAGAGTCCACCTGCCGATGCAGCGGACACGGGTTCGTGCCCCGGTCCGGGAAGATCCCACGTGCCGAGGAGCGGCTGGGCCCGTGAGCCATGGCCGCTGAGCCTGCGCGTCCGGAGCCTGTGCTCCGCAACGGGAGAGGCCACAACAGTGAGAAGCCCGCGTACCCCCCCAAAAAAATAAATAAATAAAAGCAGTTAAGCAGACATTGTCAAGGAGTGTCAGTTGCTTTGTTTGGACTTGACCTCCCCACTCCAGGTTATTCAGAGTTAGCCTCACACCGCCGTGGGATGGAAGGCTCCCCTAGGCCCTCACCACTCCTTAAGGCAGGACCCCAGACCAGTGGCCATCCAGCAGGTCCCAGTAATAAGGAGCTCGCTACTAAGAACGATCTTAACACCCCCTGGCTCATTCATTCATTCAACAGATGTTTACCAGGCACTTACTATGTGGCAGAGACTGGGCACTGGTTTAGATAATGAGGATTTAGCTGTGACAAAACCAAGCCTTTGGTCAATGTTCCAGGATTCTTCTGAGTGTGTGGATCACTTCCCCCTGGAAGCCCTCCTAGCTCTACCCTCTGAGTTAAGCCCCTCTTCTTTGCTCTAGTAGTTCCCAGCCTTCCCCCCCACCGCCCACCACACCTCCACTTCCTTAACCCAGAGAAGGCAGAGCCTCTTCTGGTTTGGACATGACCAAGGTGTTTGGTGATGACTGATGCACCAATGCCCAGTGAAAGCTGAATCCTGAGCTTTGAGAAATCCCCACAGCTTTCAGCTCTGCTGTCTGGAGCTAGGCTGGTCCAGGGAAAACCTTGCTCCTGCCTTGTGGTACAGCCCCTAGAGCAGGTATCATGGACAAACGTGTGGTGCAGGAAGCCAGGACTCCAGGAGCTGCCCGTCTGAGGTTAAGCCCAAGGGTCAGAAGGCCTGAGGCCCTCACCCACAGAGAAGGACATCGGCATGTGTTTTAACACAGGAGGTAGTTGAAGTCTGGGGGCAGGGAGGGCAGCTGCATGTTTCACACCAAGGGCAGATGGCCGTACTGGGAGACTTCCCCAGTCTGAGGGGAAGGACCCCCCCTCTCCCCACTGGGGAACAGCCCACTTCCCAGAACAACATCCCTGTGACCCTGACTTCCTCTGTCCACTCCTGTTCTTTCTTCTGTCTGGAATCCCCCATCTCTTCTCAAGGCCAGTTCATCCTCATCCTTCCACTTGCTGCTCAAATGTCACCTTCCTGGTCCACCCTATCTAAACTTCATCCCCTCCTCTGGTTCCCTTTATCCGACCACCTCACCTTCTTCAGAACACTTACACTGCGGCTCTTCACTGGGATTGTTGCCTGACTTCCTCCACTAGGATACAAGCTCCATGAAGGCAGAAAACTTGCCTTTCACCTGCCTTATTTTTTTAAAAATATTTATTTATATATTTGGCTGCACCAGGTCTTAGTTGTGCCATGTGGGATCTAGTTCCCTGACCAGGGGTTGAACCCGGGCGCCCTGCATTGAGAACACAGAGTCTTAGCCACTGGGCCACCAGGGAAGTCCCTCACCTGCCTTATTTCCACTAGCTGTGCCTTGTGTGGAGGGTGTTTGTTGAATGAATGAAGTTCTGTTCCAGAATCACATAAAGAATGAAGCTAAAAGGAAAACCAAATCCTGCTCTGCTACTAAGTTTTTTTAAAATAAATTTATTTATTTATTTATTTTTGGCTGCGTTGGGTGTTTGTTGCGGAGCACGGGCTTTAGGTGCATGGGCTTCAGTAGCTGTGGCACACGCAGGCTCTAGAGCGCAGGCTCAGTAGTTGTGGTGCACGGGCTTAGTTACTCCGCGGCATGTGGGACCTTCCCAGGCCAGGGCTCGAACCTGTGTCCCCTGCATTGGCAGGCGGATTCTTAACCACTACGCCACCAGGGAAGTCCCTCTGCTTCTAATTTTTAAATTTATCTCTTTATAGCTACCTTTTACACAAAGGATTGCTGTCAACTTTTATATATACAGTGAGAGTGAGATAGGTATGTAGCTAGATAAAAAATCAGGCAGAGAAAGTTCAGGCAGGTTTAAAAGACCAGGGTAAAGGCCATAGAGTCATTTATCACTGCCAAATGTGTGCCTCAGTTATGGTTTTTAGCTTCCTGGGAACTAAAGGAAAAGGGAACAGTATTTATTACATGATTCATCTTGTCTGTAAGGAAAAGCATCCCAATTCCTCAGGGAAAGCAAACTTTTTTGCTGGTAGGTGATGTATAAGACATTTCTCACATAGGCCTTCATATGGGGATGTGGTAGCTCTTGATAGCAACTTTCCCAGCTAAAGGCCTGTTCACAGAGAGTTGCAGCCTCAGCAGTGAGCAGGCTGCCAAGAACAACTCGGCACATACAGCTCTGCAGGGTGGACAAAGGGGTTTTCTGGGGCTCTGGCTAGACCCGGGGGTGAGGCCTAGAATCAAAGAGGGATGGAGGGACTGAATTCCCTTCAGAGCAGTGTGGTTCCCAGCTTTTGGGTTTACATAGCCAATAATTTTATTTTTAAGTTGCATATTTTCAATACCATCTATAAAATATTCCTGTTAAAAAAAAAAAAAAGGAACCCAAATTGGATCAAGATCTAATCACCTCCTTATGAAAACTGCAGAGAGGACAGAAGAATATGTTTCACCACACCACAGGGGTATAATCAGCTAAATCCGCAGTGTGGAAAACTCCAAGGGCAAACAACCCAGATTCCTCAGCAAATAAACTGCAAGGGGAAAAAAGGGTGGGGAGGGGAAACCTATAGAATATAATAGAGTCTTAAGAGACATGTAATCAAAGGAAATGTATGGACTTTGTTTAGATCTTGATTGAACAAACCAACTGCAAAAAAAAAAAAAGAGAGACAAACTGTATATTTGAAGATTAATATTAAAGAAGTTTATTATTATTTTTTTTTTTTTTTGTGGTACACGGGCCTCTCACTGCTGTGGCCTCTCCCGTTGCGGAGCACAGGCTCCGGATGTGCAGGCTCAGCGGCCATGGCTCACGGGCCCAGCCGCTCCGCGGCATGTGGGATCTTCCCGGACCGGGGCACGAACCCATGTCCCCTGCATCGGCAGGCGGACTCTCAACCACTGCGCCACCAGGGAAGCCCAGTTTATTATTTTTTAAAGTGTGAAAATGCTTATCTGGTTATAGTAAGTTTTTTTTTCTTAACAGATGAATTTATTTGCTGTCTGTGATTTGCTCTAGAATAATCCAGGGCATGTGTTATTGGGGAATTGGAGAAAAGTAACCAGGAGTTAGTAATTTTGAAGCTGCATAACCCCGGAATTCATTAAACTATTCTTATTACTTTTTTTGTATGTTTGAAATTTTCCATAATAAAACACTTTTAAGGAGTTCCCTGGTGGCCTAGTGGTTCGGATTCTGGGCTTTCACTGCTGTGGCCTAAGTTCAGTCCCTGGTTGGGGAACTGAAATCCCACAAGCTGCAGGCCACGGCCAAAAAAAAAAAAAGCTGTAAAACATTTTTAAAAGTTGGATATATTGATATAAGTTTAGCCTTTTCTCAATTAGCCAACTTTTCCCAAATAAGAACATGACAACAACAAAAAGAACATGACAACAAAATAACTACCATCTGCTATCACCATCATTTCATAAGAAAAAGGACTTTATAACATCAAAGATGCAGTAAGGGCTGGAACTCTGATAAAGGCCAGTCAAAATGGAATGTATTTTGCTTTCTGGAAAAATCACAGCAGACACTACCATGGAGCAGTACTAGTCTGTGGGCCCCAGCTTCAAACAATCCTTCCCAAGCCTTGTGTTTTTCAAACACTAGCTGCCAGTCCACCAGGCTTTAAATCTAGACCTTGCCACTTGCTGGCTGCGTGACCTTGGACAAGTTTACCTAACTTCTCAGGGCCTCAGTTTCCACATCTGTAAAATGAGTGGGAGCTGTAATAATGATCCTCACCTTCTAAGGTTGCTGTGAAGATTGAGCTGGTGCATGGGCGGTGCCTGCCGCCTAGAAAGTGCTCGGTGTATGGCAGTTGCCTGTATTTTTACCTCCCATGGGGATGATAAGGCCCACAGATTTATTGTGGAGAGCAGGCAGGCCTTTAACTTAGGTTTATGGAATGTCAGAGCCGGAACAGGCCTTCTGAGATCATCTACAGAGGAATCCTTTTACAGAAAGAGAAAGGGAGTCCTTGGGGGGGCTATGTGAACAGCTGATGGTCCCAGTGACAGAACAGTAAGTGGACTTCAAAGGGGCCCCTGAGTCCTGGGGCTCGGGCTTTGCTAAACAAGTTGATAGGGCCCCCAACCCCACCTAGGGCCATTCCACTCTACGCTCATGTCAAAGACGGTCAATTAGAGACACATGACGAGTGCACAGAGCTTTAGTTTACAGTGAGCATTTACAAACTTACTCCAGCCCTAGAAGGTAGGGTGTCCTGGAATGAATATCCCATTTCACAAAAGTCAGGGGTGGATTGGTAACCAAAGCCATAAGTAGAGGCTCAGAAATTCCTTGAGGAAGAAGATGAGGGCGTTCCCCTTCAAAAGAAGAAGGTTAGGTCAGTGTAAAATGGCTGCCACTCTCTCTGCCTTTGGAAAAGTACTTCAACTACAAAGAAGTCAACTACTAACTCCAAGGAGAGCAGAAAGGAAAGCAGTTGCTATGGCAACATCTCTGGCAGCCTATTTTCCATCTTCCTCTGGTTCAAAACAACAGCTTCCAGCAGGTTCCGGCTGGGGGGTAGGGAAGGTCTAACTCCAGCCCAGAAACAGCTCTTGGCCAATCTCCTGCTAGATTTCAGTGGCATGAGAAAGTGGCAGCCAATGAAGAGGCCTGGAGCTTGTGTCATCGGCCTCTAGCCAGGTTGGAATAACCAGAAGGCAGGCACACGTGACCGTTTCCATGGTGACCTCAGTTAGCAACCCAAATGGTCCTGTTTATGAGCACTGGAAAATTCCACCCAGCTCTGGCCTGATTTTGTTACCTTCTCTGCCTCCTTCCTGCTCCAAGGCAAGGATGAAGTCACTGCCAATGTTTAACCCCTTCCTGAGATGTGCCTGGCTCCAGTCAGATCTGGGGGTCTGGGAGGGAGTTGTGAGCTTAGTATGTGAGGGGGGGAAGGAAGGTAGTGACAGCCACCGTTTACAGGGCACATCATTTGAGCCAGGCACTGTACTAAGCTCCTGACATCCTCACAACCTGAGAAGGGGGTACTACACGATTTCATAAGTAGAGGCTCAGAAATTCCTTGAGGAAGAAGATGAGGGCGTTCCCCTTCAAAAGAAGAAGGTTAGGTCAGTGTAAAATGGCTGCCTAGACTAAACTTGATTCAGAGAGGTTAAGTAGCTTGCCACCATCACAGGGTACAGCCAGTGAGGGAGGAACCAGGCTGAGACAAAGTATGTGGGACTCTCAAGGCCACTCTCCCCATGACCCCTCTATAACGGTGGAAGAGTTGAAGAACCAGATCAGGTGGGCGACGGGGACAGGGTGTGGAAGGGAAGAGATCCATGGTCTTCTGGGGAGCTGAGAGAAGGCTGAATGGAAGAGCAGGGAGGAGATACCTGCTTGGCTCCAGGACACCCACATTGCCAGGCTGGGGCTGATGGTTGGTGGGCAAGGCCAGACAGGCCCCAGGGAAGGCTGTGGCCAGGACCCTGGGCTGAGTCCCCATTATTTATCCTCTCTGGGATCCTGGCTGGGGTGGGGAGAGAAGTCAAGCCTATAAACATTCCTGCCAAACTCCTGCTGGGGAAGTGCCAGCTTGGGCTGGGGATGGATCTTGGGGACCAGCAGCTGGAACCTGGGGTGAGCCTCTTAGAGTCCCCAGCACCAGCTGGAGGTCACACAGGACAGGCTGCGTAGATGCGGAATAAGGTGCATGCATTGCTGGTCTGAGCTGAGGCGGGGCTATAGGAAGACTGTGTTTTCAAGGATAAGTGACAAACAACAATAAAAGTCATATACCATAGCTCAGGGTAACAACAGATGAGTCACTGAGCGAAGGGCAGGATTACAGGAGTGCTGGTGAGGTCACTGGATGATGAGGGCCGCAGGCGACTGCGGGAGGGACGGACCATTCAGCGGGGAGGCCTTCCTGCAAGGAAGGAGGGCAAGGGGCCTCGATGTGGCTCCTAAAGAGGGGGCTCCCACTGGCCGTGAGGTTAGCCGTGTCCCTGGGGGAGAGGTGGCAGGATATCTCATGAACTAGGGGTCTGACAGCAAATGAGGCTGGAATAGACGGGACACGGCTGATTGAGGTTTATGACCCGGGTTCAGGGTGGGGCAGTGGGTGACAAAGATCTGGGAGAATGAGGAGGGGTGACCCTTTGTGACCTTGATGGCTTCTAGCTCCCAGGTCTGTCGCTGCCTTGGGCTCAGCTGAAGCCTTTGCTTTGACAGAACAGTCATGGAAATTTCCACCCAGGTTCTTTTCCCAGTGCTTTTCTTGTCTCCACCTTCTTCTCAGGCCCTGCTGAGTCTAAACTTCTTTAGTTTGTGTGGGCTGCAGCTGAAGAGGCCTGAGGCAGCCTGAGACTGAGTGACACAGAAGGCACTTCTGGCGTGGACATGTCAGATCTTCAGTCATGCTGGGCATTGTATTGCCATGGGACACGGGGGCTAGCCCCCACAACTGACGGTCCCAGGGGCCCCGGGATTCCTGCACCTGGGGAAGGCAAAGGGGAGGAATGAGAGCTTCTGCCACCATTTCACAATTCTTGAGCCAGGTCACTCCGCTGGGCCTGCTTCCCCGGGGTAAAGAGCAGCAGGGCTGGAACAAGCCCAGGGGCACCTAAATATTGGGGTGCACCCCAGAAATTATCTGGATGCTCTGTTTTCTTGGGGGGAGTATTTTTACCTCTATTTCTGGAAGCTCCCAAGCAGAAGTGACGTCTGTGGAGAGCCGGGAAGACACAGGAAGCTCCCTCGTCCCTCTCCCCTCCCCCCACTTCCCTCCTCTGGACCCTGAGCTGCGCCCCATCTCAGGTCAGCTGCTCCCAAGCAGCAGCAGCTGGGAATGCAGGGACCAGAATGAGCCCTGGCCTTAGAGCAGCAAGTTACCAAACGGAGCCAAGTGACATCTCTGTGGAGTTCCCACCCTTTGTCCACAGCTGGGACTCACCGCTGGGAGGGTGGCACAGACCCATCTCCTGTCTGTGCAGGAGAGTGAGCCCGAGGCCCCTGTGTCCCCACTTTCAGCCTCCAGCAGTCGCACCCCATCCCCACTGCTGACCAGGCTGCAAACCCTGGAGTTCCCCGAACCCTCCGAAGAGTTAGGGGGACATGTTCATGAACACGTATTCATCCAGGAAAACATAGACTGTGCTGTGACAGTGAGTAACTGTGAGGTGGTGATACCGGGTGACTTTGGAAGTGCTGGGCAGAGAGGCCCTTGGCCCTTTCCCAGGAGTGACATCTAGGCAGGGTGATGAGAATGAGTGTCATCTGAAGAGTGGGGGAGGTGCATTCCATGCAGATGTGTCATCGAGAGTAAAGAACATGAGTGTGGGCTCACAGATAGAGAACAACCTAGTGATTACCAGTGGGGAGAGGGAAGGGGGGAGGGGCAAGATAGGGGTAGGAAAACAAAGGGTTATTACAGGATTATATGAAATCATGTGTGTTAAACTTTTTTTAAAATAAATTCATTTGTTTATTCATTTATCTTTGGCTGCATTGGGTCTTCGTTGCTGCACGCAGGCTTTCTCTAGTTGCGCCGAGCGGGGGCTACTCTTCGTTGCAGTGCGTGGGCTTCTCATTGCGGTGGCTTCTCTTGTTGTGGAGCACAGGCTCTAGGCACGTGGGCTTCAGTAGTTGTGGCTCGCGGGCTCTAGAGTACAGGCTTCAGTAGTTGTGGTGCATGGGCTTACTTGTTCTGTGGTATGTGGGATCTTCCCGGCCCAGGGATGGAACCCGAGTCCCCTGCATTGGCAGGCGGATTCTTAACTACTGTGCCACCAAGGAAGCCCCGTGAAGCTTCTGAAAATTGTAAAACACTATAGAATTTAAAGGACCTTTCTTTTAATAAACATCTATTGAGTGCCTACAAACAAACAAACAAATAAATAAATAAAGACGAACATGAATGCTTAAAAAGAAAGAAAAGGGGACTTCCCTGGCGGGGTCCAGTGGTTAAGACTCTGCGCTTCCACTGCCAGGGGCACAGGTTCCATCCCTGGTCAGGGAACTAAGATTCTGCATTCCGCACAGCATGGCCAAAAGAAAAAAAAAAAAAAGGAAGAAAGAAAAGAACATGAGTCTGGAAAGGGCTAGGGTGCTCAGGATACAGGGGAAGAGACCAGTGTGGGGAGCCCAGAGAGCCTCAGGCAGACCTCTACCTGTCTTCTTTCTCTTGTGCCATGCCACCCCGCCCCCCCAATCCAGGCCTCCATGACCTCTGGCCCGGCTGCGACGATGGACTCCAGGGTCCTCCCCTCTGCCGCCTCTCCCAGCTCAGCCATGTTGCAAAGAGCAGCTACACAATGCTTCTCAAAGCCAGGGCCTCTCCCAGCTCGGAAGCCATCCTTCTGTCCAAAGAACAGAGTCCAAACTCCCTCTTCAGGGAACTCAAGTCCTCCCAGACCTCACTCCAGTCTCCGCTGCTTTCTAGTGAGTTCCCATCACCTAAAGAGCTTTAAGGTCTATTCCACCCCAATCACTGCAAGCCTCTACTGTTACATCAGCCCCAGAGAAAGACCCATAACGCCATGGGCTTCTGTTTTTACCCGGCATGTGCCGAGAAATACACCTCAGGCAAAGATCCTAGAACCGGGTGACCTCTACCCCTGTTCCGTGAGACTTGCCTCTGTGGGATGTGGGCCACAGCTGTGTTGAGGAAGAATGAACACGTGTGTGTGTGTGTGTGTGTGTGTGTGTGTGTGTGTGTGTGTGTGTGTAGGAGGGGTGAAAGGTTTAATGAGCATCATGCTGGGTCTGTGGTGCTAACACAAGCATCTGCCTGGGACCTCAGACTGAACAGATCAGGGTTCTAAGACTGTGGATACTGTGGATATGACCCACTGGGAAGCCTCACAGTTCCTTCAGGCTATTCTGGAAGGTCCACTCACAGGCCCCACGCAGTGCGGGTGAGACTGGACACAGCACCTCCTGCTTCCCGCGGTGAGTCCTCCAGCAGAGGGGCAGCAAGCCCTGAGTCCTGAGGGTGGGCTCACACCCCTGCACTCTGGAGGCAGGAGCTCCACGGAGACCCAAGGCAGCCTTCCGGGCCACACCCTTCCCCGCCTCTATGGGTCAGTCTGTCTAGAAGTTCTGCAGTTTCTTACGCAGTACCACTCAGTGCGGATTTTACTCCATCCTGCCGGGCGGTCGTGTTTATGTCACATCTAAAAGCATTTTGTTCCTATCAAAGCACATCAACTTGTGCCTTCTTCCTCCCCACCGCGCTCCAGTACATACACAGAGCAACAAACAGCTGGAAACCTCAGAGAACCACTCTGAGCTCGCTTTACATAAGTGTCTCTGGACTGGACATTCCAGGATGGGGGACGCATTGTCCTTTCACAGCCCCTCCCGAGCTGGGTTACCACCAGTCACTTAGTCACTCTGTGCTTACGGGGCATCTACTGCATGTGCTCTTTTCACTGTTCTGCCTGTTTTTTTAATTCCAAAAGAGATACTATTCCAATTTATTCATTTAGTCAGTGGGCACATTTTGAGCTCCTAATGTGTGCCAGGCACTAGTGATGCCAAGAGAGACAGCCCGGGCCTCAGTTTCCTCATCTGTCCAAGGTGTTAACAGCAGCACCTCCCTCACAGGGTGGCTGTGAGAACTGAAAAGAGATGGTTCATGGAACGCGTATGGCACAGTGTTACGGAAAATAACGTTGCCACTGGATTTCCTGTCCTGCAGATGCGCCCGACACAATGCAGGGACTGAGGAAAGCGTGGTAGACTCTGTTCTCTGCCGGGGAGGGGTCAGTAGACCGTCTCCACCCCAGGTTAACCAGGACAAGAGGAAAGGCCACAGGGAGGGTGGACGGCCTGGGGAAGGAAGGTCTGGAAGTGCTGGGTGAAGCCAGTGAGGGGCCTTGCAGAGCTCTTAAGCTGGGGAGAAACAGGCTGAAGCAGCTGGTCTGGAGAGCTGTGTTCTGCCCCTTGTTGTCATTTTGTCCTCCCACACCCCACAGTGCTACAGCTGGGCTTCCACAGCCAGGCCTTCTGGAAAGATCCACGAACAGGCTGCAGGGCCCAGGGCCAAGGACATTACGTGGCGAATAAACTAAAGAAGGGAACTAGCAGCACGGAGTTCTCAAACTGGGAATGAGAAATCTCTTTTTCAAGACGCTTTCCCTTGTGTTCTCCCCCAGAAAGAGAATTCTACCAACAGAGAATCCTCCCGCTATGTCTTGGAGGAGGGTACACTTAAAGACGGATGCTCTTCTCAGGAAGACAAGAGGAGAATGTTTCCTTTACTCTTCAGCCTAGAGATGTTCAGTGCCTGAGAGGGAGAGGCCCAGGCTGCCTCTCCCCAACAGCATTTTGGGGAAGGCTGATGATGCAGCCATTTTTAGTTTCTGTAACTTGGTTTTGCTAGAATTGCCCTCAGCTCTCTGTGAGGTAATGGTGTGTCTGGTGGATTTCAGTGGTTGATTTTAGACTTTCTCCGAGTACATTTTTAGTTGTCCAAAATCCCCTAGAAAACAATGACTTCTCTTCTGCATCATGGAGCTCTGAGCTGCGTCATCTCTGTGGGTTTTTTCCTGCAGTGGGAGTTGGTTGCTAAGGAGGAGGGAGCTGACCTTTTGTGAAGTCATCGTCCCAGAGATCAGCTCGGGGAAGGTGGGCGGCAGGAGGGCGCTGGGAACTGCAAATTCCCTGAGTCTTTAGAAAACAAGGAAGTTGTTTATTGGGGACTCCCGTTGCCTTTTATTTCTGACCTGCATTTCCAAAACTGTCTCTGGCAATGAAGGATTATCTAAATAGCACAAGGTTAGATAAAATGCAACAAAAGAGGCCTGGGGGGATGCCAGGTATCGCTGAAGACTCACCCAGACTGGCCTCTGAACCATAGACCCAGAAATGAAGGGCCTCAGAAACTTCTCTTGACTAAGCCGTCTGACTGGCCTTGCTAAAAAGGGAAGGAGGTGGAGCAGATTCTGGCATTCTCTGGAAGTTTCTGGTCTGACGTGATTCAGGAGGATTAGGTGACAGAAGGTCTGGAGGCCTGATTCTAAATTTTTGCTACTTTAGACCTTTTCAGTGCTCCACCTCCTTGAAGCCACAGCCAGGAAGCCTAAAATCTTCCATGTTCCCTTCTCATCTCTGTTTACTGCATTTTATAGAGTTAGCATCATCACTCCTTTCATCGAATCTCCTCGTTGTACACACAAGAAAATTGCCAGTGAGAAGTTATTTTGGTTAGCGCCCAAGGTCACGGCGCTGTTTGTCAGGGAAGTGATTGCCAGAAACCAGAACTGAGAGCCTCCTATTTTTAGCCTGGGCTTTTTTGAGGGTGGCGTGTGGGAACATGAGGTGACCTACCAGCTGAAGTGGATTAGCCCTCCTATACCTGTGCCCTTAGGCCCAAATGAAGACCAGGTTTCAGACTGAGGTAGAGGGGAATACATAGGATACTGAGAGCAGCTGCCTTAGGACGTTATGAAGTTGAAAGGAACATGGATTAGGATAGATGCCTTGAAGAAAATTTCGTTTTATGTTAAAGGGAGCCTTAGCTCAAAAGAGAGAGAAAGGCTCTTGAGAGAAAGGCTCATAATCAAATATATTATTTATCTTCTCACCAAAGAACATGGCGATTTTAGGCCATCTTGTTTAAATATATCTTCCAGAAGAAAAGAGACTCACTACGTCAAGAAGAGAAAGGAATTAGAATATTTTGGAGACAGCTCATCAGTTTTGCAAAGCAAAAGCCAAGAGAGATGAAGGCAGTAAACCTTTGGGCCAAAATAGTAAAAAGGGGTTAGTGTCCATAATCTCTAAAATACTTTTTACTTACCAGCTTGGGAAAAAAAGGTAAGAATTTTCTCTCTGGCCTTGGCAAGCCATCTCTCCCACACGAGAGATTCCTGAGTTCTGAGCTTCACTGAAATCTCTTTCCCCAAATTCAGGGAGAATTAGCCAAATACAACGCAGCCATTTTAACAGTATAAGGAAAATGCTACAGTCTATGTGTAAGGGAGCTGGAAATGACTAGTTAGCTACACTGACAATTGTTTAAAGCACTTCAGGGCTCTTAACATTCACTTCAGCGGCTCCAGAATGGGAGAAAGGTCACAGATAAGAGGGGGACCTAGGTCCCCTCCCCACCCAGCCCTGGAGAAAAGGGCAGTTGAGGAGGCCGACATAAGTACTGGGAGAGAGTGGGGGGGACAAAGGGAGGCACCATGAGGTTGAAATTCGCGGATTCAAGAATAGGTTCTGGTACTAATTAGCTGTGTCTGATTTTAGGCAAATCCCAAATTCCCCAGGCCCCCAAATCCCCATTTGTAAAATGAGGTGACCCAACTCAGGTTTTCCTCCTTCCAGCACTAAAATTCTACTAAAAATTTTCCAGTCCCAGAGCAAACATCAAGACTGCGTTTGAAGGGAACCATCTGCATCTCTGTAATATTCCACTCTTACAGGGAGAGGGAAAGAGTGATTAAACAAGAACAACTTCACCAGGGTCACTTTAAAGGAGCTGCTCAAACTGGCCCTGCTTTATTGGGGGTGGAGGAGGTGGGAGGGTAGCATAGACGACAGTACCCTCACTTGCTAGAGCCCCCCAGGCCTGCTCCTTTCACAACCACCGCCACTTATAGGAGCCAAACGGGTTTTAAAAATACAGACTACGGACTTTTTACAACTCCTATGTCATTATTCAGTTGCCATCCTAACCTGTACCGTGCCAATAAACTCCGTCTTCCCCTCTTGGAATTTACTGCCTAAACACAAGGTATTGCAGAGATTCTAGAATTAAAAACCCTGGAGGTGAAAGGAGGCGAGAGGGTGGGTGCCACCACCCTGTCCTGGGCTCTAGGCTTGAAACCACCATGTGCCCTGGCACACTCCGCGATCTCACCACCACTCTTTTCTTTTCAAGGAAAACAACCCAGGCAGCTGCTAGGTCAGTTTCTGAGACCCCTTCCGCTTCGAGCATTCTAGACTAGTAAGATCTGGTGATGTACAAACACTCAAGGGATGTTACAATAAACAGAACTAGGTAACTACAAGGGGATGACGTGCGAATTTTTAATAAACGGATGACTTTGCGATAATAAGGAAGCAATGACCAAGGACGGGGGAGGGGAAGGAAAAGGCCGACACGGGCTGAGAAGAGAAGGAGGGCAGCAGCCCCTGGAAGGGAAGAGCAACCCAAACGTGGCGAAAGGTTGGAAGGGCGGCCAAACAGCCCCAACCGGCTCAGGGACAGCTGCCACCCTCCCCCACGCCTTTGTCTAGGACAGGCACCGGCCCTGGGGGCGGGGCGCGCGTGCGCAGTGGAGCGATGCGCCAACCGCCACCGCTCCCGGAGGCGGCCGGGACCGGCTGGAGCCGGTTAGAACCGGCGGGACCCGCCCGCAAGCCTACGACTCACAAAGGGAGCGGCGACTCACAAAGGGAGCGGCGGCTCACGACCAGCATATCCCTGCGCGAGGCGGGCGTGGGGTTGGGGTGCGGGTGCGGTGGCGGTCGTGTCGCGCCCCTCCCCCCGCGTCCCCAAAGGCCTCAGGCCGCGCCGGCCCGGAAACACACCCCTCCCCCGCCCGGGTGGCCCGAGGGTCCTGGAGGCCCAGGGGCCCCGGCGGGGCGTGCCCATCCCGCTCGGCCTCTCCTCAGCATTTTCTCGCCGCGGCCTCTTTAGTTGCGTGGAAGCCCGTGTCCGGGAAGCCCCCCCACCCCCAAGACTTTTAAAAGTCTCGAGAGTTAAACCGTAGATAACGCAAAATTTGTAAAACAGAAGAACCTAGAAAAGCAAACCCGCAAGTAAAGGTTCACAACAATTTGAGAACTTGTTCCCTCGCGGAGTGGCTGCCCAAGGTCGCCTTGTCTTTGGAAGTGAAACCATTGACTTTTTCAGTTATTGATACTTTATAAAGAGAACATGTAAACTTGGTTTTGACAACTTCAACGAGAGAGAAGCCTGGAAGCTTAGAAATGCTTCACGTTTGTAAAGAACAAGAAGTTAATCCAGGCTTGATTTAAAATGTCTAAGCAGGCAACCAAAAGTGTAGGGCTCTGGGTGATATTTAGTAAATACAAAATCGACAACGAAAGCATGTAGCATGTCAAGTAACTAACAGGCCCGCGCTGATGCCTCGATTTTAGTCAGCCGTGGAGATGGGTGGCCAGCTCTGTTGCAGAAGACAATAAACTGTGGCTGTTGAGACATTTTCGAGAAGTGGACTTATACATTTAGTAGAATTCTTATAACCTGGACCGGTCGGATTTCATGAATAAAAGGGCAAACAGGCCGGTTGCGGTATAAACCTCAGAACCACCTCGCAGGACTTGAGGCCGTTGGGGGAGCAACTGCAACACTTCGCTTCTAAAATGGCTGCGGTCTGTACTTGTGAGGCTGAAGCTCGGTTACATAATGGAAAGGCAGGCCGTCAGCAAACCTAGTTTAACCTTCCTTCAAAAAGCACTAAGTTGGAAAAAAAAGAAAAAAGCACTAAGTTGTACCCACTGTACTCCAAGGAAACACGAGAAGTATTTTAAAAGTTGCTAAAACGTTCCCAATTAATGGCTCTGAGTTTTTGTAAGCTGGTCTATTTAAATGTGACTTTCATTGTTTTTGCCCAGATTTTCAGCTCAAATCTACTTGTTAATAAGTTTTAAAAATCTGGGTACAGGGCTTGGGAGTTGCACAAACTTGAGAAAAGTCTAGAAAGTCTCGTCAACTAGATTCTATTTTTACCCCTTCGGAGGGACTATTTTTGCTTCCCTCACAAAGGCGGCGGAAGGGCATTGAAATTCGGAGGTGTGAGCCGTCCTTCCTCTATAAATAGGCCGCGGCGGGCGGGGTGGTAGACATTGAGGCAGCGAGCGCAGAGACTGCTGTGAGGGAGGAGTTGCTGCTCGAGGAGACCGCAGATAAGTTTTTCTGCTAAAATAGATAGGATTAGTATAATTCTGTAGGAATTATAAATAGAATACTGAGGTATTGCTTTGCATTAAATTCGCAGAGTAACTTTGATAACTATTTTAGGGGAAATATGAAGACTTAGCGGGTTGAGAAAGGAAGAAAAATAATTTTACAACATGGCGGAGGTTAGGAGCTGAAACTTCTTCATGGAGTGAAAAAATTAATTTTAAAAGGGATTGCTGAAAGAAATAGGACTGCAAAGCACGCAGTTTTCTTAAATGAAAGGCAGCCTTTTAGATTAACGTTAAAACGTAGGGTGACGTAAACAGAACCTAACCGCCATTTTAAAAAGTCAAGTTGTAGATGATTAAAACTCTTTAAAGGCCGTCTTTTAAGAAAATTAGCTGAAGGTGATTTAAGAAATATGCCTTCAAATTCATGGCGCGATAAAAATTGCGACATTTGAAGCCTACTTGATTTTAAGGGCTTTATTTGCTAAAGCCGACGGAAATAATAACTAGGGATGGTAGGATAAAGATTTTGAGAAGATTCGAAATTTGAAGTGGAAAACTCGGAAGACAGAAGTACAGGAAGGTGAAGAAAAGACTAGAGAAGATAGGAAAAGTAGAAGATAAAAATACACCTATTAGAAGACAGAAAAACGAATTTTAGCCCAGAAGGTAGGAGGCGGAAGAAAAAGACAAAATTAGAAGAGAGAAGGTTGAACGTACGGTCGAGTATTTCAGATAGAAAATAGAAAAGCAAGCTGTTGGACGTAAGCATACCAGATAGACGTCAAAAAAAATTAGAAGATGGGAAAGTTCAAAGCCAAAAAATTGGATAAAGTAAAGGAACAAAAACTAAGGAGAATAAGTTTTTATAGTTAAAAAAATTATAGAAGCCCATCAACTTAATTCTGGTGGTGCGGAAGTTAGATCTGAGATGAGGGTTTTTAAACTGCTGTAGGCCAGGACCAACTTAGAAGACTATCCCCAAACGAGAAGGGAAGTCAGTTTAAAATCACAGCAAAAAGCTACTGAAAGGACTGAAGTAATTTAAAAACTAAGAATGTTTTTGGAAGAGTTAAACACTTGAAAGGCTGTAAATACAGTAGCTTAGTTTCCTTTGGAAAATTTAAAGGACTTTGTAACTGAAGGAAATCCAAGAGCAAGAGTAACCGTCAAGTTAACGTTTTTGCATTGGACTTTGCGCTAAAATGAAATTTTAAATTCTGAGGACTAGGCGCTAATTAACAGCTGACCCAGGTGCTACACAGAAGCGGATTCAGTGAATCTAGGAAGACAGGAGCTGCAGACAGGATTCCAGGAGCCAGTGTTTGGTGAAACTAGGACTGAGGAGCAAGCGGCAGTTCGTGAATATAGGAAAGAGGAGCCCGGGAGCCAGTGCGATTTGGTGAAGGAAGCTAGGAAGAAGGAAGGAGCCCTAACGATTTGGAGGTGAAGCTAGGAGAGGATCCCAGGAAGGAGGAGGCCAGTGCGATGTGGTGACGAAGCTAGCGTGCGGCTTGGCTTGGCAACCACGCGGAGGAGGCGAGCAGGCCGTGTGCAGGATAGATAGAGGATCCTAGAGCTGCAGCGCAGTGTGCAAGGCCCGCAGGGAGAGCCAGTGGTGTGGTAAAAAGTCCGTGGGGTCGGCCATCTCGAGTTTCTTTTCGTAATTGCGTATGGTAATACCTTTGAATCTCGTAACGGTCATGGGGGAGTTGCGTACCTAAGCATAAAGGGTTGTATGGGGATGTAGGCCGATTTTCGGGTGTCGTAGGTTTCTCTTTTGCAGGCCTATTTTCTCATCTTTTCTGGAGCTTTTGAGGGCAGACTTCCAAGGCCCGGAGGAATGGTAGATGGCAAGTGTTTTTGTTTTTAACCAATATGAGGGAACACAAATGGATTTGATAGAACAACTTTGAGAGGATTTCAGCAAGTGGTGTAAGCAGGTTTTATATGGAGCTTGGGGTAATGAAGCATTTCAGGTTCGTGAATAGAGGACCTATTTTTCTTTCCTCACCCTGTATTCTAAAAGTTTTCTAAATATGTAGCTTGGGTGTGTAATTCTGGGGGGGGGGAGTTTTGGGGGGGCAAAATATGTTTTGAGTTTTTTTCCCTTTAGGTCTGTCTAGAATTCCAAAGGCAAATGACTCCAGGTAACAGGAGAAAAGAAAATCCAGTATCAGGATTATCAGAACACCACAGGTTTACAGTTTGTAGAAACTAGAGCACAATCAGCTCTCACTTTGAGGTCTGTGGCGGAGCTGTCCATTGGAGAAATGGCTGGTAGTTATTCTATTTTTCCACCCCTTAATCAGATCTTTTTTAAAGTACGTAACTGGTTATTTTTACTTGAAGTATTTTGGGGAAGAGGGTGGGGGAGAAAATGTTTCTCTAAGATTTTCCACAGATGCTATAGTACTATTGACAAACTGAGTTAGAGAAGGATTGTACTGCTACGCTGTTTGGCACCAGCACCTTCAGGGATTGGAGCTGCTTTTTTCCTTGGAAGAGTTGTTCCCAGTGAAGCTGAACTGCACAGCACAGTGCAGCTTTGGTTCATATTCAGTCATCTCAGGAGAACTTCAGAAGAGCTTGACTAGTCCAAATGTTGAAGTTAAGTTTTCAAATAATGCAACTTTTAAAATAACTTGGGGAGGGGCAAATTTTGGCAATTAGTTGGCAGTGGCTTATTATGGTTGGGATTGGGAGGGTTGGGTTTAGGTAATTGTTTAGTTTATGATTTCAGATAACTCATTACCAGAGAACTTAAATACTTAGGATGGAAAACTAAAGAACTCTCAACTTCCAAGTTGGCAAGTAACTCCCAATTTTCTAGTTTCTGTTTTTCCCCAGTTTTTGAATTTGACAGCTGGGGAAGTTCATGAAGATTGACTGGATTTAAAGTGTAGGGCTTGGGGAAGGAAAATGGTGGACTGGGGGTTAGATTAAAAACTTGGGAATTTTTTAAATGCTTAAGTTGTTTGCATATGGTAGTGTGTGGTTCTCTTTTGGAATTTCTTTCAGGTGGTTTAATAAAACTTAATACTACTATAGGAGCTTCAGAGCAAAGGAAGTGGCTTAATGATCCTGAAGGGATTTCTTCTGATGGTAGCTTTTATATTATCAAGTAAGATTCTATTTTCAGTTGTATGTAAGCAAGCGTTTTTTTTAGTGTAGGAAAAACTGTGTGACTGCAAAACAGGATGTTAAGGTATGCTTCAAAATTATTGTGAACTGTCTCAAATTTGCATCGAAGTATTTGTAAACTGCTAAGAGGGTGGGCTTTTGTTGATGAGGGAGGGGAAACCCTTTTTTTTTCCTGTAGACTTTTTTCAGATAACATCTTCTGAGTCATAACCAACCTGGCAGTATGATGGCCTAGATCGAGAGGGGAACAGCTCCTTGGTGAATGATAAGTAAAGGCAGAAAAGATTATATTTCATACCTACATGGGGGAAAAAGCATAACCCTGAGATCCTTAACTACTGATGAACGCATTGTCTGCATATGCAAAAAAAATTAAGCAAATGAAAGCTACCAATTTAAAGTTAATGGAATCTACCACTTTAAAGTTTGGCTTATCAAGCTGTATCCACAAAAATAATGATGAGAAATAATGAAATGATGAGAAAATACAATGAAGATCAAATGTCCATCTCAATACTGCTTTTACAAAAGCAGAATACAAAAGCGAAATGAAATGAAAATGATAATGCTACACATTAATCCTGGAATAAAAGAAGCTGAAATAATTGAAATGAGTGGGATCAAGTGGATTGAGGAGGAGGCTGTGCTGTTTGCCAATCTTTCGTTTGCCTCAGACAGGTTTCTCATTATCAGAAGAGTTGCTTCATTTCATCTGGGAGCAGAAAACAGCAGGCAGCTGTTAACAGATAAGTTTAACTTGTATCTGCAGTATTGCATGATAGGGATAAGTGCTTACCTTTGCTAAGAGCGGTGCAGGTCCTAGGTCCCTTACCTAAGGGATTCCGGGATTGTGAGGGATTTTCCTATCCAGCCTTTTAAAATTAGACAGGACTTGGTGTGCCTGTGGGCTTCCATGATGGGTTAGCACACTTCACTCAGAGGCTAGTAATTCCTTAAAGCCTCTTGAGATTAATACAGGTAATGTGTATAATACTAAGGACAATTTGTTTAGCATTGAATCTCTGAAAAGCCTATTTAAGGGTAGCATAATGTGCTGTTAACCAGAATTCAGGTGGTTAATCTTGCTAAAATTTAAATGTTACGATGTGTATTGTGCAGAAAACCGTTAAATGATTCAAAATAAAATACTTATAGAGAATGTATGCTTTTAGAAAGCTGTCTCCTTATTTAAATAAAATTGTTTGTCTGTAGTTAGTGTTGGGCAATCTTGGGGGGATTCTTCTCATCTTTCAGAGACTTTGAACTCCTAACGGACAAGATCAGGAGTTGAGCGGAAGAACGAATTTAACTTAAGGCAGGAAAAACAAATTTTATCCTTCGTAAAAGTGATGAGCATTTAATAATTCCAGGCACATGGCAATAGAGGCCCTCTAAATAAGGAATAAATACCTCTTAGACAGGTGGGAGATTATGATCAGGAAAACAGGTAACTTAACGCCTACGCTGTTATCAGAAAGTCAGGAGTCAAGTGGTTAAACTAGAGTAATGAGAGATCATATTGTCCACATTTCCAGTTTGCATGTTAACTTTAAATGCTTACAGTCGTGTCATCTAGTGGTAGCTGATGTTTACACTATTGATTAGCCTTTTATATAGGCACTTGGTGTGGGGGAGGGCATGTGGGTTTTTTAAAGAATTTTCCTTTGCAGAGGCTTCATTTCATCCTTCATGAAGCTGTTCAGGATTTTGACTTGCATATAAACACTTGGCTCTGCCTTCTGTTCTACTAGTGAGTGTGAGACCTTGCAGTGAGTTGATCAGCATACTCGAGTAATTTTTTCCCCCGATTTTGGAGGGAAGGGAGGAGAGGGTGGGGCTTACTTGTTTTAGTTTTTTTTTTGCAGACTACACAGAACGCAGTTGTCTTGATCTCAGGTCTGTCTGTTCTGTTGGCAAGTAATGCAGTACTGTTCTGATCCGCTGCTATTAGAATGCATTATGAAACAACTGGAGTATGATTAAAAGTTGTGTTTCCCCCAATGCTTGGAGTAGTGATTGTTGAAGGAAAATCCAGCTGAGTAATAAAAGGCTGAGTGTTGAGGAAATTTCTGCAGCTTTAAGCATTCGTGTTTGTGATTGAAACAAAGTCCCTTTTGCTGTGCTTTAGGTAAAATGCTTTTTTGTTCATTTCTGGTAAGGGGGTGGGAGGGCACTGAAGCCTTTAGTCTTTTCCAGATGCAACTTTAAAATCAGTGACAAGAAATAAATTTCAAACGAACAACAGTCTTCACGAAATTTAACTGGCAAGTGGAAATGTTTAACAACAGTTCAGTGGTCTTAGTGCATTGTCTTTGTACTCTCTCCCCTCCCTTGGTCTTAATTCTTATATACAGGAACATTCAAAACAACAGACGTATGCGAAGGGCCAGAGAAGCCAGACCCAGTAAGGAAAAATAGCTTATTTACTTTTAATAAACGAACCAAACATTGCATTTTAAATGTGGGGATTGGGAACACTAGTTCTTTCAGATGGTATTCTTCAGACTATAGAAGGAGCTTCCAGTTGAATTCACCAGTGGACAAAATGAGGACAACAGGTGAACAAGCTTTTTCTATATTTACATACCAAGTCAGATCTGTTACGGGTAATTTAGTACTAAATGACCTTTCAGCTTTACGCTGGTGTCAACAGCATGAGCAAGTTGTTTGTTGGCCTGGGGGTGGAGGGGTGAGGTGGGCGCTAAGCCTTTTTTTAAGATTTTTCAGGTAACCCTCACTAAAGGCACCAAAGGCTTAAAGTAGGACAACCACGGAGCCTTCCTGTGGCAAGAGAGACAGCAAAGCGCTATTATACCAAGGTCAATCCGAATGGTGTCGGCCTCTCAACCCCATCTTCTGTTAGGAAGTGAGGACTTGCCTCAACAACACCCTTTGCAGACAATGCATTGAGGCCGCCTCTTGGGGAGTGAAGCATCCAGACGAATGCCTGAGTACCTTGTATACCCCTGGGCTTGTCCTAACATAAAATTCAGCTGTTTTTATAGCAGCTCTTAATAAAGCCCAAACCTCAAAAAGTGATGCTTGAAGGGGAGGGAAAGGGGGAAAGCGGGCAACCACTTTTCCCTAGCTTTTCCAGAAGCCTGTTAAAAAGCAAGGTCTCCCCACAAGTGACTTCTCTGCCACATCGCCACCCCCTGCCTTTGGCCTAGCGCAGACCCTTCACCCCTCACCTCGCTGCTGCCGGTAGCTTGGATCCTTGTGGGCATGACCCATAATCGGTCTTAAGGTAATTGGCGCCAAGGTCTTCCGGTGGGTTGCACTACTAGAAATGACCATTAATTTGCCTGCAAATAGTTAATGATACTAAGACCACAACTAAAAAGCTCCAAGATGTTTCAGATGTGTGGCATTATTATCCAGTGATTAAAAGAAACTTAAACCAGTAAATGGAGAAATAACATTTAAGAACTGTCATACTGGGTGGGAAGGTATAAACTGAAGTAGACAGACAGGCACTTTAGCAGTTGAGGGGCGGTGGGGGGGTGGATTGCAAAAATTCTCTGCTAAGACTTTTTCAGGTGAACATAACAGACTTGGCCAAGCTAGCATCTTAGCTGAAGCAGATTCTCCAGTGCTCTTCAGTAGGGTTATTTATAAAGGTTTTTCTTTTCCTGAGAAAACAAAAGGTTTTGTTTTCTCAGGTTTTGCTTTTTGGCCTTTCCTAGCTTAAAAAAAAAAAGCAAAAGATGCTGGTGGTTGGCACTCCTGGTTTCCAGGACGGGGTTCAAATCCCTGTGGCATCTTTGCTTGACTTTAACCTCTGCTTTCAGGACTCTATACGTTTTTCTTTTCTTTCAGGCGCTAGGCTCCAGAGTTAGGGGAGGTGGAAGATAAAAGTAGCTTCAAACTGTATCTTTTCATTTGTCAGAAGTCTGAACTGGTTTGTATTTACATAGGAACCTAATATAATAACTGCCTTGTCTTTAATTTTCAGGTATTCCTCATGTATCTAGTGTTTGGAGAAGTCTCACTATTTTGAAAATTTTAATTACATATTAATAAAAATTAAAAAGCTTTTCATTGGTGTGATTCATTTGTGTATAAACCAAACTGGTTTGGGTGGGTGTTTTCGTGGGTGTTCTACCTTGTTCCTGTTTAACTTGTCTAATAAGTTACACTGCACTGTCATGCAGTCTAATCTCCCAAGTAGAGCAGGGACCTGGAGGAGGGGAAAGCGGTGTACTGGGTGAGTGAACTGAAGGACCCAGCAACATCCCTACAGGAAAAAATGGACACTTCCTTTAAAGCAGCCTACTTTCTGCTGTTCAGCAGTTGGCTGTGAACTGGGCTGGGATGAAGAAAAACAGCTGGGGGACATGGGGAGGAGCGGTATTACCATTGCTTCTATGAAAGTACTTAAAGCTGATTAAAAAGCTCTCTGCTGTTCCCTCTAACATCTTGGGTGACTCAGTCTTTTAATCGGTTGTCATTTCCCAAGCCACAAGCTGCTCATGTTCTTGTCCAGTGGAATGGCCTGTAAACCTGCAGATGATCCTCACTTGCAACTGGAATACCCTCATGGTCCCACCCATCTTCTAAGCCCCTGAGATGTCCTTGCCCCTCCCTGTATTCCCTGAACGAGTAGAGAAGAGTCTCCTTCCAGTAAACCTGGCCAGTGAAACCTAAGTGTGGGACACAGTTCTGAAGAAGATGCTGCACCTAGCATGGGTCTCCCAGCCTGGCTACACCCTCAGCCCAGTGGAGGGGAGGGGCCTCAGCAAACAGCTCTTTGTCCTACATTACTGGAAATCATGTTAAGTTGCTCATGTGTTGCAAATGGGGAAGCAAGCTCTGATTGGGTCACTGGCAAGGCAGCAGGGCTGGAGTTTGTACCCTGGTCCCCAACACTTGACTCTCTGTTGCTTTTACTTCAGTGCATGAATGTGCATCAACTGTCCAACTACATAGAAAATAAACAAGGACCTATTGTATAGCACAGGGAACTATATTCAATATCTTGTAATAACAATGGGAAAGAATCTGAAAAAATATATAATATGTATGTAATTATATGTATATTCACTTTGCTGTTCGCCTGAAACCCAACATTGTAAATCAACTATACTTCAATTAAAATAATAAAATCAACTGTCCAGACAGGTCAGTAGCAGACCAGCCCCCAACACAATGGTCCCTGGGCTTAAGTGCCTATTCTGAACTGATGCCCAGTTTCAGCATCTTTTGGAGAAGTCTCTGCAAGTCTCTGTTCTTGCAGAGCTGGAAGACTCCCAAGAAGCACAAGGACTTCACTGGAGAGCAAAGGAGTAAGAGAGGAGAGGCTGGGGATTCACCAGGGGCTACATGTTTCCTGGCGCTGAGCAGGCTTAAAACTGGCCAGGATTGGAAAATGTCAAGGCCAGGGTCAGCGACAGGAAGGGGCAAAGAAGGAGGCCAGAAGTCATTTCCTCCTTCTGAGCACAGAAAGAGAGAAGGAGGCCACCATAAAATTCCTCTGAAGTTTATGTCCAAGGCAGGGGACTAGGTCTTGATAATTTAAACGAACCCCAGGAAAGTTCTTTATTTACTCCTCCAGCTGTACAAGAGGCTTTTTCACTCTGGGTTTTTTTTCTTTTTTTTTTTTTGGATTTCATTATTCTGATAATTCCAGTACTGCAGTGGGTGACTAAAACAAACCTGAGTTAAGTGACAGCTCCACCATTTCCCAGCCTCTCCAAACTTGCCCTCAAGTCTCCCAGGCCTAGGGCTAGTTGATTTGGATTTGGGAAGCAGATTTCTGACTTGAGCAAGAGTGCAACTAGGAAAATGAGAAGACTTGGAGGGAGGGGCAGGGTACTGGGGAAAGTGAGAAGTGGGAGTGTCTAGCAGGGTTTTTTTTCTTTCTTTCTTTCTTTTTTTTTTTTTGACTGCGTTAATGCGCACGGGCTTTTCTTTAGTTGTGGCGAGCCGGGGCTAGTCTTCGTTGCGGTGCGCGGGCTTCTCATTGCGGTGGCTTCTCTTGTTGCGGAGCACGGGCTCTAGAGTGCAGGCTCAGTAGTTGTGGCGCACGGGCTTAGCTGCTCAGCGGCATGTGGGATCTTCCTGGAACAGGGATTGAATCTGTGTCCCCTGCATTGGCAAGCAGATTCTCAACCACTGCGCCACCAGTGAAGCCCTCTAGCAGGATTGTTGATTCAGAAGCTCAGAAAATATAGGAGACATAGGTCAGGTCCTGGCTCCTGGCTCTGACAAGTTGGCAAACGGAGTGTTACCTGCCCTTTCCAGGACTCTGTTTTTCCTCTGTTTAAATGGGGATGATGCCCTGTCTGCCTGCTGCGGTGAGAAGAGTAGCCACAGGAGATGCAAATTTATGGAACTGGAAATTAGTGGGCTTTTGCCGCCATCTAGTGAACAAATTCAGTATTGCAAACCCTGTCCTTGGAATACTTCATAATACAGTTGTTTGTTCAACAAACGTTTATTTTTATTGCTGAGTAGTATTCCATTGCATGGATATTATAATTTCAGTTACTTTCCATTTTTAGTAATTATGACTAAAGCTGCTGTAAACATTTGTATACAAGTCTGTGTGGATATAAACTTTCCTTTTTCTTGGTATGTTGTATGGTAGATATAGGCATAGTTTTTAAGAAATTTCCAAGCTATTTCCCCAAGTGGTTGTACCATTTTGCATTCCCACCAACAGTGTATGAGAGTTCCAATTGCTCCATACTCACCATCATTTGGTATGATATCTTTATTTTATTTTTTATTTTATTTTTAAAAATAAATTTATTTATTTTATTTGTTTTTATTTTTGGCTGTGTTGTGTCTGTTGCTGTGCACCAGCTTTCTCTAGTTGCAGGGAGCAGGGGTTACTCTTGGTTGCAGTGCACGGACTTCTCATTGTGGTGGCTTCTCTTGTTGTGGAGCACAGGCTCTAGGAGCGTGGGCTTCAATTGTTGTGGCACACGGGCTCAGTAGTTGTGGCTCGCGGGCTCTAGAGTGCAGGCTCAGTAGTTGTGGCACATGGGCTTAGTTGCTCCGCGGCATGTGGGATCTTCCCGGACCAGGACTCGAACCTGTGTCCCCTGCATTGGCAGGCGGATTCTTAACCACTGTGCAACCAGGGAAGCCCCATGATCATATCTTTAAATTTTAGCTATTCTAGTGAATATGTAGTGGTGTCTCATTGTGATTTTAATTTGCATTTCTCTATGACCAGTAATGCTGAGTATCTTTTCATGTGCTTACTTGCTATTTATATATCTTCTTAGGTGTAGTGTCTATTCAATTTTTTTTTGGCCAATGTTGTTATTGGGATGTTTATCCTTTTATTGTTGAATTGTAGCAGCTTTTTTTGTGTGTGTGTGGTACGCGGGCCTCTCACTGCTGTGGCCTCTCCCGCTGCGGAGCACAGGCTCCAGACGCGCAGGCTCAGCGGCCATGGCTCACGGGCCCAGCCGCTCCGCGGCATGTGGGATCTTCCCGAACCGGGGCATGAACCCGCATCCCCTGCATTGGCAGGCGGACTTCCAGCCGCTGCGCCACCAGGGAAGCCCAGAAGTTTTAAATCTTGAACAAACCACTGATGCTCACAATAACATGCAGCAATTTCAAAATAATTATGTTGTGAGAAAGAAACCAGTTTTTTTAAAGTACATACAGGGACTTCCCTGGAGGTCCAGTGGTTAGGACTCTGTGCTTTCACTGCTGAGGGTGCAGGTTCAATCCCTGATCAGGGAACTATGATCCTGCAAGCTGCATGGTGCGGCCAAAAAAAAAAAAAAAAAAAAAAGTACACACTGTCTGGTTCCATTTATACAAAATTGTCAAAAATAAAAACTAATCTAAAATAACAGCCAATAACAGCTGACTAGGAGTTACAAAGGGGCACAAGGAAACCTTGGGGGTGACGATCATGGTCATTGCCTTGATTGTTGGTTTCATGGATGTGCACATGTCGACACTCATCAAATTATATACTTCAATTACTTGCAGTTTATTGTACATCGAGAAACTGTAAAATAAAGAATATGCGCACACATGAACAAGCATCTCTTGCACACTTACTGTGCACCAAATGCTGAGAAGATGCTGGGGATGCAAAGAGAAACAGTGGACTCTCTTCAGCAGCTCAAGTCTTGAAGCAGAGCCCTCCATTCACCTCCCCAAGGCTATGGCGACAGGGTGTCTTCCAGGCCCTTCTCTGCTCCCTGCCCATCCGCCTTCACAGACTCCCTGTTAGGGTTCCCGTGCACATTCTGTCTGTGTCCACCTCCCTGGCCTCCATCCAGCCTCTGATACTCACACCCACTTGACCAGCAGTCCCTTCCTTCCCCTACAGGAACCACCCACACCCCACACACAACCCCTCCTGTCCCGTCTCTGGCCTTCCCTCATTCCTTCCCCCTTCCTGGTGTACTCTCTGCCCTCACCCATCTCCAGTGGAAATCCCACTCCTTCAAGGTACAGCTCAGAAGCTCCCTCAGCCCTTGCCTGGGCTGTCGTGCCTTGAGCCCCTTCCTGCGTGTTCCCCAGCCTCCTGGAACCTGTGTTCTGGTTTCCATCCAAGCCCTGCCTGGGCACTGACCCAGGGCCATGCTCTGGTTCACTCCGCTAAAACAGGAGAACCACATCCTCCTGAACAGACATTTGTGTGCACGGCCCTGGTCACAGACCCTGGTGTTGCTACACACTTGCCAACTTTTCACCAGAGCCACTCTTACAAACGTATACCGCTTTTTAGACAGTGATTCCTTTTTCAGTACAATTTCTCCCCTTCCCACACCCCTTTCCTTAGTTCCCCGACAGGGGATCAAACCTGCGCCCCCAGCAGTGGAAACGCGGAGTCTTAACCACTGGACTGCCAGAGAAATCCCCCCCCTTTCTTCTATATTTTATTTTATTTTAAAAAATTTATTTATGTATTTATTTTTGGCTGCATTGCTGCGCGTGGGCTTTCTCTGGTTGTGGCGAGCAGGGGCTACTTTTCACTGCGGTGCGCAGGCTTCTCATTGCAATGGCTTCTCTTGTTGTGGCACGCAGGCTCAGTAGTTGTGGTGCACAGGCTTAGTTGCTCTGCGGCATGTGGGATCTTCCTGGACCAGGGCTCGAACCCGTGTCCCCTGCATTGGCAGGTGGATTCTTAACCACTGCGCCACCAAGGAAGTCCCATCTTTTTAATTTTAATAACCTTTTTATTTTATAATGTTTTTAGACTTACAGAAAAGTTGCAAAAATGATACAGCAAGTTATAATAACTATTATTTTTTAACTAAGAAATGCACCAAATCAACTTACTATTACATGTGATACTTCAACATTACGGTTTCAGGCAAAGAAACTCATCATTGAACTCAATACAACAGTTTGGAACAATCTGGAACAAATGGAATCATGGACCAGATTTAGTAGAACCCAAACTGTTTTACTTTGGATGGCAGTCCTGCCAAGCCCGAGGGTGGGCAGAGTGGAAACAGAACAGGTGGCCCTGGCCTCGCAGGCCAAGGTCGGGGGGGTCTGCCTTCACGTGAGTGAAGTGGGAGCTGTCGGAGGGTCTTGAGCAGTGGAGTCCGGTGACTTGCCTTACATTCTGTAAAGATCCCTCTGGTGGATGGAGGACAGGGGGGTGCAGGGGAGACCAGTGAGGCACCTGCTACAGGGGCACAGCAAGGGAGGCTGGTGGTCTGGCAGCTGGGTGAGGGGTAGCGGAGGTGGTGGTACCAGGTGACTGGAGCCCAGATCGCCTGCTGGTGGCCTTCGTGGGACAGGAGAGGAAGCCCTGGGGTGACCCTGGCTTCTGGCCCGGAAGGGTGGAGTTGCATTTGCTGCTGGGTGAGGCGGAGCCGGTTTGTGGGGGACTGAGAGCTGTTGGAGGGTCCCTTGCCTATCTGGGCTGGGCTCAGGGGATGGTCCCCACTGTGGTGGGGCAATGCAGGGGGCATTTGAAACCTCAGACTCCACGAGATAACCTGGGGTGACTTGCCTTGGCCACACCAGCTGCCCGGCCTTAGACCTCAGCTTCCAAACCCTCCCTGGAAGCCACCCCCGTCCCTAGCCCACCTCAGCACCTGTGTCCAGGGATGGGAGCCCCAGAGGCACCACCGGGATTCAGCATCACAGACCTGCAACAGTGACACTGCCAATACCCAGCAAACGGTGTGGTCTCCCTTCCTCTTCCCACCGGGGAGGGAGGCCCACACCCAGCCCTCCTGGCAGCCCAGGTGCCCCCAGAAGGTGGAGTCAAAAGGGAGAGAAGTGAGGTGGTCCTGGCCTCCCCTGAGCCCTGGCCCCTCCCAGCTCCTGCCTGGAGCCTGGAACAATGTCAGAGGGGGTGTAGGGCAGTGGGGGGCCAACAAGCCTGGGAAGGAAGACGTGAGGACGTGGAGCAGGGGGGCAAGGGGGGCGGCATGGTCTCACCCCAACCTGACCTGGGCCACTTGCCCCAGAGAAGTGATGTTGGGGGAGGGAGGGGGTGGTGGTGGAAGTAGACGGGTTCCCAGGCCAGCCCACCTCAGAGCTGAAATGTTGTCCCTGGGAACCAGACGTTCCTGGGCCCAGGCAACTGACAGACAAACAGGTGGCTCAAGCTGCACCCATTTCTGCGCAGGTGGAGCCAGGCCACTGGGAGACAATGCTGTCACTTCATCCCTCCGCCTGACCAGACTGTCCCCTCCTGCCTCCGCTCGCTCACTCGTAACAGTCATCCACGTGCTCCCAGCAGTCACCGGGCTGAGATTTGAATCCAGGCAGCCTGGCACACACCCAACTCACATTCTCAACACACATTTGCCAGCCAGCTGTGCCTGGGTCCTGTGACAGAGCAACATGGGCCCTGTACTCAGGGAGCCAGCGCCAACAGCCCTGACGTGCTCATGAATGCTGGGTGCATTGGCCCTTGCGGTCGGGCCAAGGGCCTCCGGGGCTGGGAGGAGGGTGGGCTTCCTGGAGGAGGAGGCATCTGAGTCGGACCTTGACAAAATGTTGGGACTCACTCATGCGAGGACAGGAGGAAAGTCACCCCAAGGGAGGGAAACAGCGTGAGCCAAGGCAGGAGGCTGGAAGGCTGTTTGTCCGTGGGGTTACACCCTCGATTCCAGGAGGTCTCTCTCCCCAGCCTACTCCTGAGCTTTGGGGACACCCCCCAACCCGGCTCCCCACCCCACTCTCTTTTCCCCAGCCTCCCCCACTTTCACTTTCTCTTGATCCCTTTTCCCTCTCCTTCCAAGGCTTTGAAACTTTCACATGATTTCTAATCGTGTCACCCTTACATTTGTAACCAGGGCACTGATTATTCACACTGGCCCACTTGTGCCCCAGGTTCTCAGCTCACCCTTGCTTTCTTGAATCCTGTTCCTTCCTTCTGGGTTCAAGGTCCTTCTTCCTAAGGTACTTCTGGAAGTTCTCTCAGCAAGGATTTCTGAGTGGTAAATACTCAGAGCCTTTGTTTCAAATATCTTTATTTCACTCTCTGCTTTCAAGGATAGTTGAGCTGGGTATGGCATTTTCAGTAGCCCTCACTTTCCCTCAGCACCTGAAGATGTCGTCTGGATTCAGTTGCTGCTTTTCAGAAGTTGCCTTCTGCTCCACATTCTGCCCCTGGACCCCGAGCCCTCACAAGCTGCTCCTGCTTCCTCTGAACCATTTGAGGCCCCTCCAGATGGGAACCTCCCAAGGATGAAACTCTTGGAACCTTGCATTCCCCCAGCTTCTGGGGCAGCCAGTCCTTAGAGCTGCCCTCTGTCACCCACCGCACAAACATACCCTGCCTCTCCGCCCCATGTGGTCCTGTAGCCTCCTTCCTCCTGCGTGGCTCTCCCCTTTCCTGCTCCCTGCCCCAGGTCCCTTTCCTCTTCCTGACCCTCTACCTCCTGCATAGCTTCTGCACCACCCATGCCTCTCACTGCCCACCACCTCTGCCCTGGCCCAGCTCTCCCCACTGCGCATCTACAACCCCTCCGGGATGTTCTCTACATGATGCCTTTACTCCTTCCAGTCCTATCCCAGGCTGTGGCCTGACAGATGTTTCTAATGTACAGATCTGATCGTGCCGCCCCCCTTGGTGGTCCTGTGTTCTCCCATGGAGGTAGTCAAACTCCACGACCTGACTGAGGAGCCTTACAGGACCTGCCTGTGCCCACTTCCTGGCTCCATCTTTCCCATCTCAAACCAAGGGCTCCTTCCAAGTCCCCCACAGGAATCGGCTGGGAAAGATTTTTATCTGTAGAGAAATGTCATCAGATAAACCAAAAGCAGAGACATTGGTACTTTGTCACACATCACAGTCTGCTGTGGGTAAATGTAAAGCTCCTTTAGGCTGGGTGAAACATTGAACAGTGTGTGCTTTGTGAAGATTCTGTTGTATTTTGGCTTTCTTCCCCGAACCAGGAGAGATGTTTTTTGAAAAACACATCTCCACTATATGTTTACTATGTTACATACAATAAAATTCCTACCTTTTTTTTTTTGGCCGCACTGCATGGTTTGCAGGATCTTAGTTCCCCGACCAGGGATGAGACACAAGCCCCTGCAGCAGAAGTGCAGAGTCCCAACCACTGGACCACCAGGGAATTCCATAAAATTCCTATCTTTCAAGTGTACAGGTTGATGAGCTCTGACAAATGTACCTGTGTAACCATCACTGTAGTCAAGGTATTTCAGAACTCTTAATTCTATTCCATTTCTCTGTATGTTTATTCTTATGACTGTACCACACTGTCTTGATTACTATTGAGTTGGAGTCTTTTTTTTTTTTTAATTATTTATTTATTTATTTTGGCTGTATTGGGTCTTCATTGCAGTGCACGGGCTTCTCATTGCGGTGGCTTCTCTTGTTGTGGAGCACAGGCTCTAGGCACATGGGTTTCAGTAGTTGTGGCGCACAGGCTTAGTTGCTCTGTGGCATGTGGGATCTTCCTGGCCCAGGGCTTGAACCCATGTCCCCTGCATTGGCAGTTGGATTCTTAACCACTGCGCCACCAGGGAAGCCCCTAGCATATATACTTTATTCTGAACACTGTGCCATGTATATTTGAGAAGAATATATATTCTGCTGCATTGTATTTCTTTAATTTCAAGGACTCTTGTGATTACACTGGGCCCACCAGGAAAATCTAGCATAATCTATCTTAAGGTCAGCTGATTAGTAAACTTAATTCCATCTACAACCTTAATTCCCCCTTTGTCAAGTAACATATTCACAGGTTTTGAGGATTAGGATATGGACATTTTTAGGGGTCATTATTCTGTCTGCCACAACAGGCCAGAATCATGAACAGCTTCTTTTTCAAGGCACTGTACTTACTAAACAAACAAGCATAAAAACAAAACAAAAACCACAGAACCATTTTTTGAAAGGTAATAGTAATGAAGGCAAAGTAACTTTTACCTTAAAGTTATTCTCATACAATTTTGCAGACTTTAAAATTTTTACTTTCTTTTTTTTTTTTTTGACCACGTCACGCAGCTTGCAGGATCTTTAGTTCCTCAACCAAGGATTGAACCCCAGCCCACAGCAGTGAAAGCGCCGAGTCCTAACCACTGGACCACCAGGGAATTCCCTAAATGTTTCTTTAATTATCAATTTTTAGACTTAGAGCACAATTCAAATACTTTCTAAAATTAAATTTGGGTAACTGCCACATAAGATCCACCATTGTTTAATAGCAGTTTTTCTGTTTTCATTACTAAATCTCCTAAAATAAGTAGAAAAAACACAAGTGATCATTTTATCCTGTGGTAAGTCATCAAGAAACAAAGCATGGAACACTAGCAAGTGGCTCTCAGAATCTTGCAGTGAGTTGAACAAGAAATATTTTCCCCTGAAGTCTTTGGAGCCCTGATAGCTAAACTTAAAGTTTTTATTTTATTGTAGGGAAATATACCACAACTGGCAAAAGACAGTTGGAGGGGGGATTTTCCAAAGCATACATACATGCATACATAATATGTACATTTATATTATATATTGCCGGAGTCCAGCTCCAGCGAGTCCAGGGATACCCAAGGGATGGATAGCGTCGGTGAAGGAAATAATTCTATTACACTTCTTAAAGTATCAGCATTGCATGTTTCTCTCTCTCTTTATTGTTTACAATCACAGGTTTATATATTGTAGTTGATTACATTACCAGGTACGTGACCAAACAATCTTAGCACAATCAAACCTCAAAATATTCGATAAAGATTTTTTTTAAAAATAGCCCCTAGTTTCTAGATGTCCTATTAAAATATTTCCCCAAGTTCCCATAAAGCACAGGTTATTTCTTAGTAATCAAGCCAAGCAGTTATACTTATTTTAGTTGTAGAAGTTGGAGCTACTTGTTCCTATTTCTCTTCTTGCATGGGCAACCTTTTACAATGGTTCCACGAAAATATTTACAATATACCCTGCATGCCCTTTCTTGTTGTTTCTTCCAACTGAGACAGTGTTTTCTCCCTATCCTAGCAACCAATTCTGCTCTAGGCATTTGCTTTTCTATAATTAATCTTCCTTTATAATAGAACCATAAATTTCCTATGTCATCAGGAACTCCGGCCCATGGCCATAACTCCATACTAGAGGGTGTTTTTCATAAAAACATCCCCTTAGTTCCAGGCTCTTAATTCTTTACCCATTTCCCCGGGGCTTTAGTGGGTACTTCCCATTCTGTGGTAGTTTCAGGAGGGGGAGTCCTAGAGGAATTTTTCTTTCACGTGGAGCAACATCCCCCCAAAATTGCCCCTATATGTAAATTTATTATCGTAAAACATAACAACAGAGCTGTAGTCCACCTTCCTGGCATGGCGCTGCCTTGCAGTTTCGCCTTCCGTTGCTTCATGACTTTGTCATGGTGCAATGGCTCCAGGATGGCTTCCTACAATATATATGCTTTTATAATGAAAATTATATAATTACACATATATAATGGAATTACTTGTATACATATGTATGTGTGTAAGTATATATATACATATATAGTTTCCTGTTTACAAAAGGAATTCACACTTATTGTGAAAACTTCAAACATCACATCACAGAAATAAATATTATGTTGAACTGTATGAATTTACCAATATTTCGCTATTTTTGACATAGAAAGACAGCAATTTCATACTGTTCAACCTAATAATACAGCAAGGAGAACTCCCTGTAATCCCCATGTCCTGGAGGAAACCACTGCCGTTCGGTATGTATTCCTTCATGCTGGAGAGTAAGTCTGTGCATATTTATGGTTGGTGGAGTTATTACCACAATGACATAACATGGGTAACTCTGCGATCGGCTTTCTAAACACTTTGTAGAGCAAAGCAAATCCTAGAACTGGTTGTGCTGCTTCCCCTCTACGGAGCCTCAGTTTTCTCACCTGCAAAAGTGGAACTAATGATTCTGTGCCAGTTATTAATTTATTGACTCTCAGCTCCAAATTCATCATGTTTGCCCGCTTTGTGAATATGAATCCGGGCCCTTTAAATAATTTTCCTTTGCCGGATGGCACAATGTTAAATTTTGCCAGTAGAGGGCGCTAACAGACACTGCTTGAGGCAGGTTTTACTTCCGGGTTTGAAGGCGTTCCTCTAGGCGGGCTTCTGCAGTGCGGCCAATTTCTCGACTCACCTCCCCAGGGCAGGTTTTCTAGCAACGGGTTCCTGCAGTGCAGGTGGCCAGCAGCCCTCAGCCCCCACCCTAGGAGAAGTGGACCGCTTCTAGTGAGACACTTCCCCATGAACAGCTTTCCCCAGCACCCTAGAGGGTGGTTTTCCAGCAAGTTCCATGGGGTGTGCACAGCACTTGAGCAACTTCTGTACTGTTCACTGAGCCCCAGCCATTCCCTCTCCAGGCAAATCTGGATCTCAGATATGGGGCAGGAGGCGGGCTCTATCTCAGCCCTAGGGTTGGGGGCTGCTCCGTATATTTGTTATTCCTGTATTCTTTAGAGTTCTGTCTCTCTCTTTTTTTATATATACATGTTTTTCTCTTCTTTAAAAATTAAAAAAAAATTATTTATTTTTATACAGCAGGTTCTTATTAGTTTTCTATTTTATACATACTGGTGTATATATGTCAATCCCAATCTCCCAATCTTTTTCTTTTTCTTTTTTTCTCTTTTGGCCGCGCCATGGGGCATGCGGGACCTTAGTTCCCTGACCAGGGTTGGAATGCGTGCCCCCTGCGATGGAAGTGCAGAGTCTTAACCACTGGACCACCAGGGAAGTCCCTAGAGTTCTCTGTACTTCTTACGAGCCAATTCCAATACTGTTACAGTTAATAATTCTTTACATTAGACTTTCCTTGTTCAGATCACTTTGTGGTTTCTCTCTGACTGGCACAGACCCCCCCATATCGTCATGAAGATCAGACAAGATCCTGTAGGGAGAGCGCCTAGTTCAGTGCCTGCCATGCAGGGGGCACTCAGAAAACAGCTGTAGTATCTCTACCATAATCATCATTTCTCCATGTCAGAACCTGTAGAGAAGACTCTTACCAACTGTTCTTGTGGTTCCATAGTATGGATGGAATTTTGAATCACTCCATTCCTGATGGACATTTGGATTTTTCTAGTTTTCCATGATTACAAACAGCCCTATGATCCACAGAAGAGATGTCATTTATTGAACACTTGCTGCATCCTATGCACTGAAGCAGTTACATATACTAACTCACGAATCCTCACAACATGCCTAGTGTATTAGCTCCTACGGCTGCTCTAACAAATTGCCACAAACTTCGTGGCTTAAAACAACACACATTTACTATCTTACAGTCTGGAGGTCAGAAGTCTAAACTGAAGGTGACAGCAGGGCTGTGTCCTTCTGGAGGCTGCAGGAGAGAATCTGTTTCCTTGTCTTTTTCAGCTTCTAGGGGCCACCTGCATTCCTTGGCTCATGACCCCTTCCTCCCATCATTCTACCCTCTTGCTCCCATTGTCCACCTCCTACTACTCACTGTGATCCTCCTGCCTTCCTCTTACAAGGACCCTTGTAACTACATCAGGCCCATCCAGATAATCCAGGATAATCTCCCCATTTCAAGACCCTTAACTTAATCAAAACAGTAAAGACTCTTTTACTATGTAAGGTAACATATTCACAGGTTCCAGGGATTCGGATGTGGATATCTTTGAGCCTACCACACCTATGAACTAGATACTATTATTCCACCCATTTTACAGGTGAGAAAACTGAGGCACAAAGAGAGTAAGTAACTTGCCCAAAGTCACACAGCTCATAAGCAGAGAGCTAGGATACAGGAGGTCTGGCTTGATAATCCAGGCTCTAACAATTACATTGCTTTGTATAAATCTTTGCACACCTGAATGAGGGTTTGTGTAGGATACATTTCTAGAAGTGGAATGACTGGGGGAAACTGCTTAACAGGTATTGCCAACTTGTCCTTCACTACAGCTGTGCCAATTAATTCCCAGCAGCAGTGCCTGAAATTCCAAATTCTTCCTCATCCCAGCTCTTGATGCTCTGAGGGCAGAATGTTATGTGAATACAAAGGATTTGTATTCAGAACCAAAGGATTTTTACTGCTTATCAACGTAGGAACTGAAAGATGTTTCTCTTCATGAAATGAGAGGAACATTACTTACCTAATAATAAACAAAAAATTACAGTTGTAATAAAGAGCCATCAGTTTCCTGGAGAAAATAAAATCATTTCATTACCTTAGTGTATTGCAAGACTGAAAACACTGGCCTAGCACTGACCATGATTCCAGCTTCCTTTCCTCACCGAGACTTGAATGCTCTGCCTTGTCGAAGGCACCACTTCTGAGGGGTTTATTGATATTTTCCGCCTCCTTGGGTTGTTTTCATCTCCCATGTCATCTCCTGAAGATCTCTGGTTAATAAATCACTTCCATCTTTAAGCCTTTCCAATCACCCTCTCTGTGTCTTGCATCCATGCCACAATTGTTGTTTACAGCTTCCTTTTCAAAGCTTTCCATTTCCCTTCCCAGTGTGCTATTTATATGGGGCCGAACACTTCTACTCACCACAATGGCAAACACGTACATAGTTACTTTTATAGTCTTCATTTTACACATGAGGAAAAGAAGTGAAGTGACTGGCCCAAGTTCCCACAGATGTGGGATTCGAACTGAGGCATCTGCCTACAGGTTCTCCTGCTTGACATCCTACTGTATCTCCTCTGGAGCAACGGGCCTCCTGATGCACCTGTGAACCCCAGGCCTCCCTGCCCTGGGACCTCCTAGGGTCATGGCAGGGCTGCAGGGCTGTGTGCGCTTGTCCTGGCAGGTGAGGGAAGCAGCCAGCAGCACTCAGGCACTGACATTTCCTACTGCGTAAGCCTTCAGAGCCTCAGTTTCCTCATCTGTAAGGTGGGAACAACATTGGTCCCCCACATAGGGCAGTGATGAGGAACTGGTATTATCCTCATTTTCTAGTTGATGAAATGGAGGGCTCACAATGTGAGGACAGGCTCAAGGTGAGAACTTGGGAAAGGGATGCTGTTCCTTCCTAGGCTGCTAGCCTCTCTGCGCCAAGCTTTGCTGGAGAACTTAGAGAACCTGGGAGGCAAATCCCTTTCTGGCTCCTCATTTGTAACTATGCTTCCTGGTGTCCTCTGCCCAGTCTGTTTTCCTCCTCGCTGTTCTTCTGTGCACTGGGACTCCAAGATCTCCCCCCAGCCCAGTGGCCCTGCCCTCCCTGCACTGGTTTCCTCTCCAGATGAGGCGCCCTGCACGGCACAGGCCTAACATTTGGCAGGTGCATAGAGAATATGCCACTAACTAAACACTACCACGTGAACCCTGTGTTCTTAAAACTTCCCCTCCAACCGTGATCTCTACCCCAAAGCATCACTGCCGCACCCCCACCCCCAGCCTGCCATGTTCCATCATTCCACACTCACAAACTCATAGCTCAGCCTTCAGTAGGGTAAAGTTCCAGACTCTGGGACTTCCCTGGCGGTCCGGTGGTTAAGACTCGGCGCTTCCAGTGCGAGGGGCACGGGTTCAATCCCTGGTCGGGGAACTAAGATCCCACAGGCCACGCGGTGAGGCCAAAAAGTAAAAAAAAAACCAAAAAATCAAACAGTTTCAGACTCTGTATTCTGGCATTCAAGCCCTCTGCTTGTTCCCCTCCCGTGACAAGATGCTCCCCACGCTCCAACGTTGCAAATTCCATATTCACAGTGTTGTCACCATCTTCCTAGTGAAGCCACAGAAGAATCTCTAGTTACTATTTCTCTCCTGCCCCGAGCAGCCAACACTGTGTCTGATCTTCCCTCTGAGTGGCCTGCACAGGTACTTGGACAAGAAAAGGGAGACTAAGTCTCCGCTGAGCAGCTGGTTTTTTTGGTTTGTTTGTTTGTTTGTTTTTGGTACGCGGGCCTCTCACTGCTGTGGCCTCTCCCGCTGCGGAGCACAGGCTCTGGATGCGCAGGCTCAGCGGCCATGGCTCACGGGCCCAGCTGCTCCGCGGCATGTGGGATCTTCCCGGACCGGGGCACGAACCCGTGTCCCCTGCATCGGCAGGCGGACTCTCAACCACTGTGCCACCAGGGAAGCCCTGAGCAGCTGTTTTATGTTAGGTTTATGTTAGGTTTATGTTAGCTGTTTATGTTAGGTGAGGTCCCCCAATTTATAGATGGGGGAACTGAGGCTCCCAGGTAAGGTGAGTTCTCACAGCTGGTGAGGGGGGCTGGGCTGGGATTCAAACCCAGCTCTACTGACTTTGGCATCCCTGCCCTTGAATCCACTCCCAGAGGCATCCCCACCCGACATTTCATAATCAGTCCCAGAATCTATCCATGCTCCGTAGGGTGTGGTTGTGGGTCTGTCCCCAATCCTGGGTCCCCTGAGACCTTACCTGCAGAGGAGCCATTGCCAGCCCAGCCGCTTCTGGACATTGGGCTCTGTCCAGCTAAGGGGCTGGGTCTCCATCAGTATGAATGGCACTTGAGCTTCTGACACCACTTTGCCACAGACAGCCCCTATCTGCCCAGGCAACTGGGGGACCTGGAGGAGATTCTGGCCCTGGAGACCAGACAGCCAAGTCTGCTGGGCCCAGGAGACCAGGGGCCCCTCCTGGCCCCCTGGCTTCTTCTAGACTTGCTGGGCTGTTCCTCCTCTATCCTTCTCCTTTCCTGGGGTCACGGCCTTTCCCCACCCCCAGGTCCCCTCCCCCCATCCCAGGGTTCCTAGATTTTCCCAGGGCCTTTGCTTCACTCTCTGCTCCCCAACCACGCTCATTTTCTGGGGCTCTGCTTCCTTGTGCCTTTCTCCCCTGGTCACTTCCTCATTCCACCAACACAATGCCTCATCGGATCCTGGAGGTGCCCACTGGCTGGTGGGACAGAGAGTCTGGCTTGGGTACAATCGCCCTCCCTAAGTCTTTTCCCCACTGAACACTGCACCCCCGTCATGTCTGTCTGTCGACTTCCTCTTCCAGCTGTCTCCCTATGTCTCAGCTTCCTTGCCTCGGTTTCCCCATCCTCTGTCCCTTCTCAAGCTCTAATCCTTATATAATGCTGGGAGGTGGACACTATTACTACCCACATTTTAGATTTAAGGACAAAGAGGCGCTGAGAGTTTGGGTGACCTGCCAGGGCGCCAGAGCTGGTAACTGGCGGCTCCCAGCCAGCGCGCTCTAGGCCCGGTGGCCGGCCGAGGGGTGGTCTCCCGGCTGCCCTCCGTCCCTGCTCCGCCCATCGGCTCCGCCCCCACCGACCGTAACCCCGCCCCGCCCCGGCTCGGGCAGCGGGAGGACCAGGAGCTGAGGACCCCGATCCCGCGGCGGCGGCGGGGACGATGTGGTTCTTTGCCCGGGACCCGGTCCGGGATTTCCCGTTTGAGATCAGCCCGGAACTCCCCGAGGGCGGCCCGCCCGGGCCCTGGGTCCTGCACCGCGGCCGCAAGAAGGTGAGAGCGGCCCCGCTCCGCAGGCCGCAGCGGACCTCGGTCTCGCCTAGTCAGCGCCGCCGGCCCCGCCGCGTCGCGCCCGCCTGACGTGGCTGCGGAGCCTCTAGGGCTACGGGCCGGGGGAGGGGGACGGGCAGTGCCGACGTGGCGGGCGGAAGGACCGAGGGACCGACGGGCGGACCCAACCAGGGTTACGTGTGCCCGACTCGGTCCCCAAGGGTTGACTTGGGGAGAGACCAGGCCGGCGGCCCTTCCTTTCCGGCACTGAACCAGCTCCGGGGACCATCTCGGAGGTGGAGTGGTCTGCCCGGTACCCGGCCCACACACCTGAGGCCGCTCCGCCCTCCCACAGGCCACAGGCAGCCCGGTGTCCATCTTCGTGTATGACGTGAAGCCCGGCGTCGAAGAGCAGACCCAGGTGGCCAAAGCTGCCTTCAAGCGCCTCAAAACTCTCCGGCACCCCAACATCCTGGCCTACATCGACGGGCTGGAGGTACCTACCTGCTGCTCGGTCTGCCCCGTCTCTGACCCTCACTTTTTCGCAGCCCCCCACTCCTGTCTTCTGTCTTCCGTCCGGTTTCCAGCCCTTCTGCCCCAGCGCCCCCCCAGATTTGACTTCCCCTTCTCCACCTCTCTCCCCATCGTGTCTCTCATCTCGCCTTCCTCTCGCCCCATCCCTCCCTGATACCCCGTGTCCCCTTCAGACAGACAGATGCCTCCACATAGTGACAGAGGCTGTGACCCCGCTGGGAGCGTACCTCAAGGCGCGAGCAGAGGCTGGTGACCTGAGGGAACTGGAGCTCTCCTGGGGGCTACACCAGATTGTGGTGAGGTGGGGGGCAGTGGCGATGAGAGCAGGGATGGGGGGCTGCAGCTACTGGGCTGTGATGGCTCCTTCTGCCCCCAGAAAGCCCTCAGCTTCCTGGTCAACGACTGCAGCCTCATCCACAACAATGTCTGCATGGCCGCTGTGTTCGTGGACCGTGCTGGCGAGTGGAAGCTTGGGGGCCTGGACTACATGTACTCAGCCCAGGGCAATGGTGGGGGACCTCCCCGCAAGGGGATCCCCGAGCTTGAGCAGTACGATCCCCCGGAGTTGGCTGATGGCAGTGGCAGAGCGGTCAGAGAGAAGTGGTGGGTGACTGGGGCGGGGGGCATGCCTCACCCTGCCCTATTCTGGAAGCCCCTGCAGCCTCAGGACCCCTAGATTAGCTGGTACTCCCCTGTCCCCTGCCAGCTGGCTGGGGAGGAAACTAGGGTCCTCAGGGTGGGGCCCACTCCTTGCTCCCAGGATCCTCAGGGAGGTAGGGCAGGATAAACACAGGCTTTGGGGTCAGGTGGTTCTGAATTTTAAAGTTGTGTGACCTGGGGTGGATGTCCTTGCTTTTCTGAGCCTCAGTTTCCTTATCTGTCAAATGGGGCTAATGAAACCTGCTTCTCGGGGCTGATGGAAGGATTAGCTGAGGAACACAGCCCAGGGTTTGCTATGCAGTGAGTGCCTAGTGCCCAGGGTAGATTGGAGGCCTATGCTGGCAGGTGGCAGGGCCTTGAGCAGCTCTGGTCACTGCCTCAGGTCAGCTGACATGTGGCGCTTGGGCTGCCTCATCTGGGAAGTCTTCAATGGGCCCCTACCTCGTGCAGCCGCCCTGAGAAACCCTGGGAAGGTGAGTGTCTGACCCCACCCAGCCCCTCTCCACCAGCCAGCCAGCCCGCCCCTGCCCTGACCCTGACGCTTCTCCCACAGATCCCCAAGTCACTGGTGCCCCATTACTGTGAGCTGGTCGGAGCCAACCCCAAGGTACGTCCCAACCCAGCCCGCTTCCTGCAGAACTGCCGGGCACCTGGTGGCTTCATGAACAACCGCTTTGTGGAGACCAACCTCTTCCTGGAAGAGATTCAGGTGAGTCCCCTGCCCCACCCTGGGCTCTGGCCCTACGTTCCTCACCCCTGTACCCCCTCCCCACTTTATAGGCTCCCTGATAATTAGACCCCAGGAGACAAGCACAGACTGTGGAGCTAGGCTGTCTGGGTTCAAACCCTGGCTCCAACTGTTATTTATGTGTGACTTCTCTTGGCTGAACTTCAGTCCTAATAACAGCACCTACTTCAAAGGAGCAGGGTGAGGAGTCAGTGAGTTTGAATTGCATAGTGTAGTTTCTGGCACATAGTGGGTGCTTAGTGGCTGCTCCTGGCACTCTGTTAACTGGCCCTGGCCCTGATGTTGGGCTGTGGTGTGGGTAGCAGGGTGAAGAGGGAGAGTCAGACCCAGATCCCTGCTCCCAAGGATCTAGCAGGGGATAAATGGACCAGCTCCCCAGCCTTGGGGACTCTCACTGGGGGAAAGGGACAAAAAACCCATAAATGAGGAAAGCTGTGCTTCCTGGAATGTGGATAAGTGCCAGGAAGGAAAACAGTGAGGGTTGGGTGTTTAGGAAAGGGCTCTCTCAAGGGTGATATTTGAGCTGTGACCTGAAGGGTGTGAAGGTGGGAGTCATGGGGATGGTAACTGGGGAAGAATGTTCCAGGCAGAGGGAACAGCAAATGGAAAGATGGTGAGGAGGGACCCCTCGGCTTATCCTCATTGAACCCCAGTTTCCATATCTGCCCAATGAGAATAACTATAGTATCTGCTGACCCATAGCACTGTTGTAGGGAATGAAGGAGGGAGGCTCTGCCCTGGACACCCGCTCTGGCCCGGCTTTGTGTGGGGCACACAGAGAGGTGACTGAGAATCTGGAATGGGGGAGGAGTGACAGACACTTCCACAGACCTCGATGGTCTATGGAATCTTGACTCAGATAGGGGCTGGGAGGCCTTCCGAGGATGGGAACCTGAGCTGAAGGAGAAGGTGCTGGAAACACTGAGCCCTGTTGCCTCCTGGGCAGTGTAGGGGCAGCAGGAGCTCTGTTACCTGGAGTTCTTCTTCTCACATGGCTGGCTCTGCCGGGCTGCCTTTCTCCTTAATATGTGCCCCACAGGAAATAGGCTGTTTCTGGCAGGTCCCGACGAGGGCGTGGGAGGGCAGTGCCCAGCGGCCCCTCTTCCCATCACTGAGCGCAGCGGTGGAGAGAGCCCGGCTGTGACTCTCAGTGGGCGACCTTGGATGCGGTTTGGCCTCTCTCTGGGCCTTTGCCCCCCTGAACCCTGTCGTCAGAGCACCAAGCCTGCCTCCCATGCTAGATTGAGCTGCTCAAGGGCCAGCCAGGTCCTCCCCAACCCCAATTAGAGGTCACCTCTTCTGGCCCAGGCAGCGGCTCTGGTGGTGAGGGTACAGCAGAGAGCACAGGGACTTTGGAAGCGTACAGGACAGGGTTATAATCCGTGCCCTACCATTCCTGCCCGGTGACCTTGAGCCTCAGTCTCCTCCTTTGTAAATGGGGGAATGACAGCACTTCTTCACAGCGTGTAGCACAGCAGAGGTGCCACACCACCGGGTCACACCCTTCCTTGACGGCTTCTTAGCTGTGTAACTTTGGACAAGCTCCTTGCCCTCTCTGTGCCTCAGCTTCCTTGTTGGATTATTTCATCTGTGTAAAGTATTAGCACGTAACCTGCCTGGCACGTAGTTTGTGCTCAGGAAGTGTGAGTTGTGGGTATTACAGCCTCGGGGAGGTTAGGAGGACTGAAGACCATCGAGCTGACAGCCTGGCCTGTTCGGGCCCAGTGGGAGGACAAGCTCGGGGGGTAAACTGCACCTCATCCCTGCCTTTCCAAAGCCTGCCACGACCTCCACCCACGGAGCTGCAGGTGTGCCCAACCCAGCCAGGCCCAGGGTGGCGGAGTAAGCCCCTTGGCCTCACTAGGCCTGTTTCCTCATCTGTGCCGTGGGCTTAATGGTACTCACGCCTTGTGTTGTCCTGAGGAGCAGAGGCAGCGCTGATAAAGGGCTTGATCCCCCTAGTGGCTGCGTTCACAGCAACAGGCCAGGTGGCAGTGACAATAACGACGGTCACTGACTGAGCGCCTCCAGTGTGCCGGGCAGCTTTCATGTGCGTTTCCTGGTTGAATCCTTGGCACAGTTCTTTGAGACAGTACAGTTACTACCCCATTTTACAGGTGGGGGAACTCGCCTAAGGTCACACGGCTAATAAATGGGAGAGTTGGGATTTGAACCCAGCCCATCTGGCACCCCAAGCTTAAGTTTACCTTCGGGTTGGAGGCGACCCCCGTCCTTGCCCGTAGCTGACAGGACCGTGACCAGGCTGATTGCCCTCTCCCTGCATCCTGTCCACGCTCCCCCAGATCAAAGAGCCAGCCGAGAAGCAAAAGTTCTTCCAAGAGCTGAGCAAGAGCCTAGACTCGTTCCCCGAGGATTTCTGCCGGCACAAGGTGCTGCCCCAGCTGTTGACCGCCTTCGAGTTCGGCAACGCGGGGGCTGTTGTCCTTACGCCCCTGTTCAAGGTGAGTGGGGCCTGGAGCCTCAGGAACTGTGGGCCCAGAGACTGGCTGAGTAGGTCTGAAGGGCAGAAGAGAGGCCAAGGGTGTGGCCAGCCTCGTGGGTGTCCTGGCAGGGGCAGCCTGGTCAGGGAGATCCAAGCCAACGTGATGCGGAGCTTTTTTTTTTTAATATATACTCTTTATTTTTTATTTTATTTATTTATTTATTTTGGCTGCGTTGGGTCTTCACTGCTGCGTGCGGGCTTTCTCTAGTTGCGGCACGCAGGGGCTACTGTTCGTTGCGGTGCGCGGGCTTCTCATTGTGGTGGCTTCTCTTGTTGCGGAGCACGGGCTCTAGGCGTGCGGGCTTCAGTAGTTGTGGCTCGCGGACTCTAGAGCGCAGGCTCAGTAGTTGTGGTGCACACGAGCTCTAGAGCGCAGGCTCAGTAGTTGTGGTGCACGGGCTTAGTTGCTCCGCGGCATGTGGGATCCTCCCAGACCAGGGCTCGAACCTGCGTCCCCTGTATTGGCCGGCGGATTCTTAACTGCTTCCCACCAGGGAGGTCCCGAGCAGGAGCTTTGACATCCAGTGGTTAAGCAAGTCAGGGCCACCTGACCAGCTGTCAGGGAGGTGGTGGGGACTTCTCGTTCCTAGGGAAGGGACACCCTGTGCCTCCAAAATTCTTTTTCCAAACACTCCTTCAGAGCCTATAGCCCTTCCTCCATTTCCTCAAGACAGCCTCCCTGGTCTGACCTGGGCACTCTGGTTCCCAGGGCCCAGGGGATCGCCTGCTCACCACCTCACTTTCCTTCCTCCTTCCTGACCACACGGCACTCAGCTCTCTTGGCTTCTAGGGGCTGGATCCTCTCCCCCTCCTCAGACCCCAGCCCACTGTTACCGGGGCGCCTGCCATTCCCCGCTCGGTGGGAGAACCCTTTGCCCAAAGGAACTTGGCCTGCGGGAAGTGGGGAAGACGGCAAGTAAATCCTGTGGAGCTGAGAACCCCCAGAAATTACAGGCAGGATTCTGTGTGCATGCGGTGTCTAGGTGCCTGATTATAGGGAAGGGCACAGAGCTTTTGTGAGCCTCCTAAGAGAGGCCTTGACTCAGAAGGGTTAAGGGCAGGGCTGACTGAGACTGGAGTACGGGCAGAGGGGCTGCTGAGGATATGCGTGCCCCACCCCACCGCCCTCACCCTGTTCCCACCCTGGGAAATCAGCAGGGAGCCTGAGGGAGTTAAAGGAGCTCAGTGAAGTCATCTCACTCCTGTGGACGGAGCTGAGCCCCTCTTCCTGCGCCTCCTCTCAGGTGGGTAAGTTCCTCGGCGCTGAGGAGTATCAGCAGAAGATCATCCCTGTCGTGGTCAAGATGTTCTCATCGACTGACCGGGCCATGCGTATCCGCCTCCTACAACAGGTAGGGGCCACGGCACACCCTGCCTGCTTCCACCCCACCTAGACCCCACCCTGGCTGCAGGGGAGGCCCCCTCCTCACCTCCAGCCCCGGGCAGGTAGCTCAAGCCCCTGCGCTGGCTGCACAGGGACCCCAGAAACCCCTCCCTGAAACATACACACCGGTGAGGAACCAGCAGGGCTGTGCTCTCAGGAAGTCAAGATAATCACAGGGCTCATTGGCAGCTTTGGGAATGCCCCACCCGCCCGGGCTGCAGGGCTTAAACGCCTCCCCCTGTGCCGCCCAATCTCCTGGCTTGGTCCCCTCTAGAGTGGGGATAATGTCTCTCTTGCCAACCCCAGGGCAGCTGGGAGCATCAGACAGGACTGATGGGATCGAGGGTGGGGGCCACCCGTGCTTCCAGGCAACACTCCCTCTCCGGTGCTCAACACACCAGCCTTCCTCACAGCGCTTCTCAGGGCAGGGATTTCACTCCTTTTTATAAACAAGGCGGTGGAGGCTCTAAGAGGGGGTGTGACCAGTTAGCCTGCTGAGCAGGACCAGAGGCCAGGCCCTCCAGCTCCCAGTCCCTGGCTCTTCTCAGCACCCTCCTGGCAGCCTCACCAGTCCACATGGGCCTGAGGCCAGATGCGAGGTCGGGGCCTCAGGAGACTCCCCTGGCCAGCCAGTGCCTGCCAGGTGGAGAAACCATGCTGAGGCTGCTCCCATGTCTCTGGTGAGGGGTAGAAGGGCTGACTGCCTTCTCATGCCCCAACCCGGACCACAGATGGAGCAGTTCATCCAGTACCTTGATGAGCCAACAGTCAACACCCAGATCTTTCCCCACGTCGTGCATGGCTTCCTGGACACCAACCCTGCCATCCGGGAGCAGACAGTCAAGGTGGGTGTAACCAGGCCCAGAGGGGCCACCCCTCGTTTTCTGAGGCTTAGAGGGGGCTCATCAGAGGACACACAGGCCTTGGTTTTGGCCTGTGGGTCAAGCAGGTTACGGGAGGGGCAAGCACTGTTCTGCGTGTAGGTCCAGGCTGTGGGTCCAGCTCGGCAGGTGGTGGGGGGAACAGGATGGGCATGACCAATAGTCCTCCGTCCAGCAGACACTCGCCGAGCGCCTCTTTATGCCCGGCCCTGTGTCCCATGCTGGGGTGCAGTATGCACAGGCAGACCAAGCTCCCTGCCTTCTTGAAGCTTCTTTTCGAGGAGAGGGGGAGGGGGCTTGGCAGACAATAAACAGAATTAGAAAAAAATATACTACATTAAAAAGCGATGGAGAATGTGAAGCGAAGAGTTTGCAGTTCTAAAAACAGTGATCAGGGAAGACCTTGCAGAGGAGATGTCGTTTAAGGAAAAAAAGGGAAAAGGGGTGAAGGAGGAGATTTGGAGAAAATATGTTGCCTGCAGAAGGAACAACACGTGCAAAGGTCCTGAGGCTGGCGTGTACCTGGAATGTAGGAGTAGCAGCAAGAGGTTCAGCATGGCTGAAGGGGCATGATTGTGGGCAGTGGAGTCTGAGAGGTAATGGTGGGGCCAGGGCCTCGTAGGGCATGGCAGGGACCTGATGCATTCATGGGAGTGAGACAGGAATCCTGCGGGACTGAGCAGAGCACTGACCTGATCTGACCTGTTGCAAAACACTGTGTTTCTGTGTGGAGAACTGTCAGGGCAAGGGTGGAGGCTGGGACACTGTCAGGGGCTGTTACAGTGGCCCAGATGAGAGATGACGGTAGCTCAGACCTGAGTGGTAGCAGCAGGTGGGGAGAAGGGGCAGCGTTGTGAAGGTGGAGCTGACAGTGTTTGGTGGTGGGTAGATATGGAGTCAGGACGGCTCCAAGGTTTCTGGCCTGAGCAACTGGAAGGTTCAGTTGCCATTTACTGAGAAGACTGGGAGGAACAGTTTTTTTGTTTGTTTCGTTTCGTTTTCTAAATATTTATTTATTTGGCTGTGTCGGGTCTTAGTTGTAGCATGTGGGATCTTTCGTTGCGGCGCTTCTCTCTAGTTGTGGTGCGCGGGCTCCAGAGTTCGCAGACTCAGTAGTTGTGGCTTTCGGGCTTAGTTGCCCCATGGCATGTGGGATCTTAGTTCTCCGACCAGTGATGGAACCCGCGTCCCCTGCATTGGAAGGCAAATTCTTAACCACTGGACCACCAGGGAAGTTCCTGGGAGGAACAGTTTTGCGGGAGGAGGTCAGGCCCAGTCTTGGCATGTCCGTTAGCCAGGTGGACACGCACTGGTTATGTGTGTGTGAGGTTTAGGGGAGAAGTCTGGGCTGGAGGTGCACATCTGGGCACGGTCAGCTAACAAGGGCATTCAAAGCCGTGAGATGAGTGAGCTCGCCTAGGCTGAGGTGTAAAAGATACGAGGCTTGAGGAGTAGCTCTGGGGTGTCTGAACAGTAAGATCTCAGCAAAAGGAGACTGAGAAGCAGCAGTAGGTGAGGTCAGAGGAGAACCAGGAGAGGGCGGTGTCCTGGAAGAACAAGAGGTCAAAGTTGTGAGAAGGAAGGAGAATACGGGGCTGTCAAAGCTGCTGAGGGGTCAAGTTTGGTGAGGATGGAGAATTGGCCTTTGGATTTAGAAACATGGGGATCATTGGTGATCTCAACCCAAGCTAATTGGTAGAGAGTGTATGTGGAGATGTTTTTGTGAAAGTCTGGGTGGAGTGCACGCAACAGAGAGCCGACGGAGAGGGATGGGAGACAGGAGTGCACAGCAATGGGGGTCGCCTTCCTCAGCATTCTGGGTAGGGGCCAGGACCAGGTTGGGGGTCGGCTGGGGAGGGCCTTGGCGGGTCTCCTCAGTGCCCAGGGCCACTGGTGGCCTCCAGAGTGTGCCCGCCCCAGCCCACACTTTCCGCCGTCTCCTGCCCTGCAGTCCATGCTGCTCCTGGCCCCGAAGCTGAACGAGACCAACCTCAACGTGGAGCTGATGAAGCACTTCGCGCGGCTGCAGGCTAAGGATGAACAGGGCCCCATCCGCTGCAACACCACCGTCTGCCTGGGCAAAATCGGCTCCTACCTCAGTGCCAGCGTGAGTGCCCTGCACAAGTGCCGGGAGCTCTGTCACCGTCAAGGGACCACAGCCAGGTCCCGCAGAGCCAGGTCTCCTTGTGTAGGGCCTGTCATCCTCCCAGACCTAGGCCCTGGGTGCTCCAGCCCAGTGTCTGAGGGTGGAGTGAGTTGCACCGGCTCACACCGCCAGTAGGTGGCAGGTCTAGGAACCAAACCCAGGCCTGCTTGCCTCCACAGCCTTGCATCCCCTCCCCTCAGCCAGGGCCTGTGAATGCAGATGCCTGCAGCTCCCAGGCCCTTAACGGGAATGAATGAATCAGTCCTCAGCGCAGGTGGGAAGGGAGGCACTGGCCTCAGCCCTGAGGCAGCTGCTGCTCTGGCCCCTGTCACTCTGAGGCAGCGTGAGCCCAGTGATTGGGGAGGAGAAGCCAAGATCTAGGGTTCTAAGTGAATTCTCCCCACTTGTTAGTGATTAACTCACACTTCTTAGGCTCTGGAGGCCCCGTGGATGGCCTCTGTTCTGGGAAGTAAGGCCTGACAGTTCTGGGCCCCGTACTGACCCCATACTCAGGAGCCCTCTTCCCACCCCACCCCAGACCAGACACAGGGTCCTCACCTCCGCCTTTAGCCGGGCCACTAAGGACCCGTTTGCACCATCCCGGGTCGCGGGTGTTTTGGGCTTCGCCGCCACCCACAACCTCTACTCGATGAATGATTGCGCCCACAAGATCCTGCCTGTGCTCTGCAGCCTCACCGTGGATCCTGAGAGATCCGTGCGGGACCAGGTGAGGCACAGCTGGGGCTGGGCCCTGGAGCTGGGGCTCTGGGGGATACCTGGGCCCTAGCTGGCCTGGCAGGCTCACGGGAACCTTGAGGGCCCCAGCTCTGCCCCTTGCTACCCCACAGGCCTTCAAGGCCATTCGAAGCTTCCTGTCCAAACTGGAGTCTGTGTCGGAGGACCCCACCCAGCTGGTCGAAGCGGGTGAGTGGCCCACACTCCTGTTCCCTGTGACTCTTGCCACATTCTTGACTGTCACCTGCCGTGGCCCCCTCCTACCTCATTGGAGCATCCGAAAGCTGGAAGAACCCTAGAGGACAGACTGTACACCACTCCCCCACCCCCATCTCACAGTTGGGAGAACGCAGGCCTGGAGAAGGGGGACGCCCACTGCAGGTTGCTCTGTTTCAGTTATTGCCCTCCTCCCACCCTCCCCACGGAAGCCTGAGGTGTCCATACCTGTCTCTCCTGTCACTGCCCAGAGAAGGACGTCCACGCAGCCTCCAGCCCTGGAATGGGAGGAGCCGCAGCCAGCTGGGCAGGCTGGGCCGTGACAGGGGTCTCCTCACTCACCTCTAAGCTGATCCGTGCACACCCCACGGCTGCCCCAGCCGAGACCAACGTTCCCCAGAGACCCGTGCCTGAGGGTGAGTGTCCCAGATTGGCTGTATCGGTGACTGAGAGGGCTTGGGGTTGCTGGCACCCAGGACCTGTTACTGATCGACTTCCCCCTGGGCTGGTGATGGGGACATAGGAGACAGGGTACGGTCTAGTCCCCTCGTGAGCTTCCCCTCTATACACCCCCAGCAACCTCGGCCCTGCTCTGAGACCTTCCTGGGGCCCAGTGTGTGGCAACTCAGTGAGCCTCTGCTCCCCAGGACTTCCTGCCCCAGCCCCGACCCCTGTCCCTGCCACACCCACGACCTCAGGCCACTGGGAGACACAAGAGGAGAGCAAGGACGCAGAAGAGGACAGCACTGCTGCCGACAGATGGGATGATGAAGACTGGGGTAGCTTGGAGGTGAGTGGGGCTGAGGAGGCCTACCCGGGGGACCCCAGCTTCAAGGTCACAGGCTGCCTGCCATTCAAGGCGCTCATGTGGGCTTGGCTGGAGTCAGACCTGTCCTCATCTGCACAGCATCCTGGGCAACTAGGTGTCATGGAGCAGCCCTTGTGGGTTAGAGCTGACAGCTGAGTCCCCGCTCAACTCCAGAGACCAGGCTGCTGGTGGTTGGCTCAGCCCACGGATCCTCCTCCCTCTCCTCCACTCCCCATCCTCCTAAACCTGTTCTAGGGCCCACCCCGCCCTGTGATCAGCAAGGAGAGGTCACTCCCAGGCCTGCAACCAACCAGTCCTCCCTGGGGCTGGGCTCAGCATGGGCTGAGGTTGGGGTGGGGCTGTTCTGAGGGGAATGGGGGCAGAGCGCTGGGTGAGACCCCTGAGGCCACAGGCAGGGGTGTGGAACTCTAGATCTCATTCCCCAGCTTCATAGAGGAGTGATGACAGGCCAGGTTCAGTGTGTCCACTTTACTGATGGGAGACAGGGCCTAAGGAGAAAATGAGATGGAAGGCAAAAGAAGAAAGGGTGGAGCCCATGGCTGGGCAGGGGCTAGGGGGCTTCCTTGCCCTTTTGGGTGGAGTACAGAGGGCCCTATGGTCATGCTGTCCTCCCCACACTGCAGCAGGAGGCCGAATCTGTGTTGGCCCAGCAGGACAACTGGAGTACTGGGGGCCAAGCCAGCTGGGCTGGGCAGGTGAGCTGGGTGGGACAGGGTACGTGTATGTGGGGGGTGGGGCCCTGCCCCTCCCTCCCTCCCTTTCTCTGGCACTATCTCCTCCTTCTCTTTGCAGACCAGCAACCCTGGTCACAAATCCCAGGAGTCAGACTGGAGCAGCTGGGAAGCCGAGGACGCATGGGAGCAGGGCTGGCAGGAGCCAAGCCCCCCGGAGCCACCCCCTGAGGGCACGCGGCTGGCCAGCGAGTACAACTGGGGTGGACCGGAGCCTAGTGACAAAGGCGACCCCTTTGCTGCCCTGTCAGTGCGTCGGGAGGCTGGTGCCCAGGTACTCGGCACCTGTCCAGTGGGAGGGTGCAGGCCTGGGGTGGACCTCAACTGAGAGTAGGCCTCCACTCCAGCCCACACTTCCCTTTTCAGCCGAGGCGGGACTCGTGGGGTGATGACAACTGGGAGGGCCTGGAGGCCGAGAGCCGTAAGTGCTTCCCCTGGGCTGGCTGGCTGATGGGCTAGGGCTACCCTCCTCTGGGGCAGGCATGGGCCGGGAAGCTGAGACTTCAGTTGTTCTGACGCTGTCAGCCCTCCTCCCCTTCTTGATCCCAGGACAGGCCAAGGCGGAGCTAGCCCGGAAGAAGCGCGAGGAGCGTAGGCGGGAGATGGAGGCGAAACGCGCTGAGAAAAAGACAGCCAAGGGCCCCATGAAGCTGGGAACCCGGAAGCTGGACTGAACCGCGGGTGTGGGTGCTTCCCAGCCTCGGAGAGCAGGCCCCGCAGATGTATTTATTGTACAAACCCTGGGAGCCCGGCCGGCCTGGCCAGGCACATCTCACATATACATAATCAGAGCCACAATAAATTCTATTTCGCACCCCCTGTGCTGGGCTCAGTCTAGCCCCTCCGAGGAGGCTGGGGTCTGGTGCTGCCCTTCGGAGACCGCGCCCACCACGGACATGAACATCAATTTACTTCGAAAACCCAGAGTAAAGAGGCACGATCTGATTTATCACTTTCTGGGAAACGCCCTCTGGAAGGAAGGCCGGCAGCGCCAGAGACCCAACATCTGCCTATGAACCGGTTGGAGCTGGTATAGGCACCCTTGGAACATGGGGGGAAGGGGTCTGCGGGCCCCGAAGGGTCCCTGGGTCCGAGCCCCGAGTCAGGGCACAAGCGAGAGGCGGAGCTCGCCCCAAGTGTCGGTCAGAAACTCCTCGGTGATTGCCGAGGTCCAGACCGAGGGTGCTGTCAGCGGCGGCGCTGGGGCACGCAAGCTCCATGCGGGCGGCTGCGCGCGAAGCCAGCTTTGCAGACGCAGCGGAAGGAACCGCTCGTGTTCACGCAGCGCTCGCTCTTGCATAGTAGCCCGCGCTGGTTCAGCTCTCGGCACTCGTCGATGTCTGGGTGTGGGGGTTGACAGGTGCGGACTTCGCGACTGAGCCGGAGCCGCGCGGCGCTCTTGGCTTCCGGTCCAGGCGGGGTTCTGCAGGGCCCCGCCCCGCCCCGCCCGCCTGCCGCCAGCCTCTGGCCCCGCCCCTCCACTGCCCCGCCCCTCGGCCCTGCTCACCGACGCAGCGCACGCGGGAGGCGTCTAGCTGGAAGCCACCAGGACACTCGCACACTGCGCCGCCCGGCCGAGGCACACAACGGCCGCTCACGCAGCGGCACTCGTCTGAATCCTCCTCCGAGCTGTCCTCTTCTGCGCCGGGAGAATGCAGACGTCAACACCGCTCCCAGCGATGGCCACGGACCCCGCCTCTGTCCCTCCCTTTACACTCACCTCGCGGGGGCTTTCCCAGCAGCAGGGGACTCGCGTCCCAGAAGGAATTGCTCTCACTCTGCGACGTCGGGCACTGGGACCCTGAGAAGGCAGGGGGCGGTCAGCCGTCAGCGGTGTCGATTCACCCCGGCTCCCGCCCCAAACTCCCTCCCGGGCAACCCCTCCCGGGCCGGCTCACCGGCGCCGCGCGGCGGGCACGGGCGGCACTGGGCTCCCCAACCTCGGCCCTGGCGACAGCAGCAGTCGTCGAAGGTGAGGGCGGGCCCGGCCAGGGGGCCCGCACACATGCCGTCCTCTCCGCGCTGGCTCCAGCACACGTCCCGCCGCTCCGGGGCACGCTCTGCGGAGGGGACCCGGCGTCAGGGAGGAGCGCCCTCCCCCGCTCCAACCCACCCTCGGGGGAACCGCGGCCCCGGGTCTCCAGGCGGCGGACAGGGCTCTGGAGAGCCCAAGATGACCCTTGCCCTCACCGGCCGGGCTCTCGGGGAGCTGGCAGTCGCGGCCAGAGGGCCCGGGCACCCAGGGCGGGCGGCACTCGCAGCGGTAGGAGCCCGGCAGGTTGACGCAGCGGCCAGGGCGGCAGGCTGCGGGGTCCTGGCACTCGTCCACGTCTACGGGCAGCGGGGGGATGATGGGTGGGTAGGGGTGGAAGTCACAGCTCGGCTCGGCCAGCCTCCCCCTCCTGTTTCCCCAGCTGGCCGACCCGGGCCTCACCCATCTCCTCTGGGCTCAGACACTGGCGCTGCGCCGGGCTGTACTCGGCCGGGGGCGTGCAGGCGCAGCGGTAGCCACCGCGCGTGTTCTCACACACTCCGTTCCGGCAATTAGACTCGTCCAAGCACTCGTCCACGTCTGAGAGGAGGAAAAGCGCGAGTGGTAGGAACCGGCCCCGAGTCGGGTGGTTGTGCGTGTCTCCCGGCTGCTTTCCCACGGCCACGGGGGCCGGCTGCACTCACCCACGCATTCCAGCAGGTTCCCGTCGTAGTAGAAGCCTTGCTTGCAATAGCACTCGTAGCCAGGCTGCGTGTTCACGCACTTGCCCTCCTTGCAGATCTCCGCCCCAAACAATAAGCATTCGTCGATGTCTGCGGAGTGACAGGCCGTGGGCGCCCGCGCCCTCTACCTGCGGGGCCACTTGGGCCCCGCAGCGGAGAACGTGTGGGTGGGGCTTACGGTGGAAGGGACGAAAACTCTGTGCGAGGGGCTTTTCCGAACGCTGACGTAAGAGTGATGGGGCGGGGCTTTGTGGAGGGGCGGGGCAGTCGGTGAGGGAGTGGGCGGGCCTTAACCCAGTACCCGCCACTGACAAGCACTGGCGGGATCGGGGCGGTCCAAACCTCGGCGGGCGGAGCAGGGCATGCCAGGTGGGCGGAGCCGTGTTGGGACTTACCACGGTGGGTTGGAATGCCGTAGTTGACAATGTTGTTGTCCTGGGTGTAGCCCTTCCCGTCCGGGCAAAGGCTGTGGAACTCAGCTACAGCGAGATAGTGGCCGTGGGGAAGGAAGGAGGCAGGATTGAGCGCGTGTGTGCTGGCTGTCGGGCGCAGGTCGGAGCTCTCGCCTCATTTCCCACCTACCCAGGGAGGGGCTCTCTCCCCCAGTCCGTTTCCAAATGAAGAAACTGAGGCTCTGAAAAAGGAAAGGGCCTGCCCGGCTCCTGACCTGAGCTGTAGACTGGGCAGGGATAGATCTCGCAGTGGTCTCCCCAGCCAGCCCCCAGGGAGCAGCAGCACTCCTGCTGGGTGACATTGGTGGCCAGTACACTGTCGCAGAACACGGTGTCATCGAAGTTAAGGTAGCACTCCTTCTTGTGGTGGGGCTGCTCCACCTCTGAGGGGAGGGGAGAGCAGCTCAGGTTCCTGCAGAATGTCTTTGCCTGTCCACGCTGCCCACCAACCTCATCCCTCTATTCCCGCACATCCCCTGGCTCCCATCAGCTGCCCTGTGAAAGCCAAGCTCCATCCTCAATGTGGCATTCAGGGCCCTCCTGCGAGGTCTGGCCCCACCGGGCTCTCCCAGGCAAAAAGACATTTCTTCCTCTTCGCCACATTCCAGAGGGTGGGACCAGGATACAACTCTGAGCCGCAGCTGCAGCTCAGGGGAGTTGTCTAGATTGAGGGGGAAGCCGAGAGGGCACTCACCCTCACAGCCATGCTGGTCCTGGGTGGGCGTGAAGCCTTCATCGCAGACGCAAACGTAGGAGCCCTGCAGGTTCTCGCAGGCCCCGTGGGGAAGGCACAGACCCGGGTCCTGGCTGCACTCATCTATGTCTTCAGGGAGTGAGGTGAGCAGAAAGAATCACTCAGAGGGAAACGAGCCCCTCTTTCCCCGGGAGTATGCCTCAAGGGCCTCACACAAGTTCAGAGCCTGAATTTCCACTGTGACTTCAAAGTACACGACAGGAAATCCACTCGTGTCTGTCTGTGCATGTGGGTAGTTGTGTGCACGCTCAATGCATTATTCTTCATAAAACCTAACAGAATGAAGTCCTAAATCTCAGCTCAGTATTTGGGGACCTTCAGTTTGGTCTCCCAATATCTTTAAGTCTCATCACCCTTTACTCTAAACCACCAACACCCTCAGCTCTGTGTTTAGGGCACAGGTGTCTACTCTCCCTTAAAATGCAACAAGCTTCTTCCAGATCTCTGTGCTTTGCAAATACTGTTCTTTGGGCCTGGAATACCATCCCATGCTTTTCTCTGCTTAGGGAATCTATTTATGCCTTAGGGAACCCTATTTATGCTTCAAGTTCCAATTCAACTGTTGGAATAAATCACTAGTCCAGACCTCTTTTGGCACCCAGCACCCTGAACTGTAAGAATCAATTTACATGTCAGTCTCCCCTAGCTGGGAGCCCTGGGTCATTGCTCAATATCTAGTATATAGCACAGAACCTGGCAAATATTAGATGCTCAGTAAACTCTTGTTGGATGAATGCATATAGGGGTGATTTGGCACATAGTAATAAGCATCGTTAATTACTGTCATTATCACTGTTGTTATTTTCAGTGAAAGAGTAGAAGGATGAGTGAGTGGATGGATGGATGGAAAGACAGATCAGTAATGTGTCTAGGAGATTACTGCTGCCTGCCATTGCTCCTCGGGAGCTCTCAGCCAATCCCCCCGTACCTTGGCACTTCCGGCCGCCTACCAGCCGATGCCCCTGGGGACAGAGACATCGATAGGAGCCATTGGTGTTGATGCAATCACCCCCAATGCAGGCTGCAGGAAAGTCACACTCATCAATGTCTGTAGGGAATCAAAGAGGGGGAGAATCTCAGGGGCTAAGCCCAATCACACACAGCCTGAGGCTTCCATGGCTTCCCGAAGAGCCCTGGGTAGGGCCCACACCCCAGGCCTCATCTTGGATCTGGATGGGGGCTGGCCATGGGAGTGCCTAGCTTGTTTACAGGTAGCCCCTGGGCTTGGGGCCTGGGTAGTGGGGGTCTTGGGGTAGGGAGGAGGAACAGGTCAGCCCCCCAGCTCAAGGCCCCCCTCACCCTCACAGTGGCTCCGGTCCCTTGACAGATGGTAGCCAGAGAGGCACTGACACTGGAAGGAGCCTGGCGTGTTGGTGCAGATGCCGTTGTCACACATGTCCCCAGCCTCACACTCATCCACATCTGTGGAGCACAGGGGCTGTCAGAGGGCCAGGATGGGATGGTCTTGGGCCTCTGCTACCCTTTTCCCACTCCTGCCCATGGCCTGGAGCACCAGAGCTGAGGTGAGTGGAGCTGGGGAGAAGCATGGGACCCTCACCCCGCTCCTGTGTGGCACACTATGCCCTAACGACCAGGCCAGGTGCTGCCAGGAACCCTGGGCCACGTATGATTCCAAAGAACTCTGGCCTCCCCATCCTTCATCTGTTCTCACCAAACAATCCCATCCTGCCCTGGGCTTCCTGGCCCCACCTGCTCTCACGGCTGCTCTTGCCCTTCCCCCAGCTGCCATGGCTGCCTTCCTTCCCATGTAAATAAGCTCCCCTATATCTTTGGTCTCACAGAATAACTTGTTCTGCTTGTGCAGTAAAGGGACTTGGCTCTGAGAGCATGCTTCTCTGCAGTCCTTTCTGGTGGAAGCTGGTCGTTGCCCACACCCCAGACCCCTTTCAAACCACACTCTTCCTCTGGGGTGCACTTGGCCCCCACGCCAGCCTCTCTATCGCTGTCCGCACCCACCTTCCTAGCCCCTCTCCCTCTCTCTTCCTCCCCATCCTAGGAGTTTTCAGCATCCACTTGGACAGCCAGGCCCAGCCTCTGACCTTACAGCCCTTCATCCCTCAGTTTCTGTGACCCTCACCTCAGTGCCAGCCACTCACTCTCGGTACAAGGGGCTGGGATCCGCCCCCTCTTGGACATCTCAGGTGCAGCTTCCTTCCCACTGCCTCCGCTGTTCTCAAGCCCCCAACTCTACCTCCTCTAGTAAGGGCCCATGAACACCTCTCCTTCCTCCTCACTGGTCTGGCAAAGAGCCCTAGCCTGCTTCTCAGGATCCTGGGTGCTGAGCGGGGCTGGAGCCAGCCACCAAGCTGAGCACCCTGGGCCACTCCACTCCCTCTGGCCTCCAGCCCGGCCAGATCCTCAGCATGGCTAGCGCTACCCTCTCCTCCTCCTCTCAAGCCTTGACACTCCAAAGCCCCTAGGTAGCCCCCGTGCTCTTGGGCAGTTCCAAACCTCTACTGTTCTCCTCAGCCTACAGCCTACACCCCACTCTGGTGACCCCAGGTCTCACTCCTCCTCACTTGCTGCCTGCATCTTCTGGCCTCCCGTCATGCCACGGAAGCTACCCTGCCAAGGCCACCAGGGACCTTCTCGTCTCCCCAGCTAGTTCTTATTTGACAAGAACCTCTCCGTTGCATTTACCTCATCCTCCTCTTCCCTGCATGCCTCCGCTCCCCAGCTTCTCAGCTAGTGCTCCCTGGGCCCTCCCACCACCTCTGCTCCGCCATCTCCTGCTCCAATTCCCCTGCCTTCTACCGACGTGGCAGTATCCACAAGGCTCTGCCAAGGCTCCCCTCACCGGACCCACCATACTTGACTGCACCCCAAGGCTCCACATGCCCCCAGTTCACACCCCAAGGCTCCACAGCTCTCCCCAGTGCCTACCCCGAGGCTCCACACACCCCCAGTGACACCCTAAGTCTCCACAGCTCCTCCCAGGGCACACCCCAACACTTCACACCCTCCCAGTGACACCCCAAGGCTTCACACCCTCCCAGTGACACCCCAAGGATCCACACCCCCATAATACACAGTTCCAGTTGGGTGTGTCTGGCCCAAGGTTTCCAATCAGTATGGCCCACCCTCTGCTGGCATTGCCAGCTGAAAGGCCCACAGGGACCACCCGCTCAACTGTCCAACATGAAACTTAATGTCTTCCTTCTCAAACATGCCCCACCCCAGGGGACCCTATCCCGGTGAGCAGAACCCACTGAATCACCCAAACTGGAAACCTGAGGATCCCTTACTCCCCTCTCTCCTTCACCTTGACATCCAGTTAACAAGCAGCCCAGGTAACGCGTTCTAATATTTCTCTAATATCACATAATCTCATGACCATCCTTAGGCCTCTATTCTCATCAGGTCCACCACTGTCTCTGTCCTGAGTCCCCACCAGACCTCCAGCCACTCTCCACAATGGGCATCAGGGAACTTTCTAACACAAATGGCCAGTCTTGTCATTCTTCCCCTTAAAATGCTTCAGGTGGGCTTCCCTGGTGGCGCAGTGGTTGAGAGTCCGCCTGCCGATGCAGGGGACACGGGTTCGTGCCCCGGTCCGGGAAGATCCCACATGCCGCGGAGCGGCTGGGCCCGTGAGCCATGGCCGCTGAGCTTGCGCGTCCGGAGCCTGTGCTCCGCAATGGGAGAGGCCACAACAGTGAGAGGCCCGCGTACCGCAAACAAACAAACAAACAAAGCTTCAGGTGCCTCCTAATATCCTCAGGGTGAAGCTCAACCTCCTGGGCAGGGCTTAGGTGGGCCCTTCAGGGGGTGGGGACCTGCCCCTCACCGGCCAGCCTCAGCCCCCATCCCCTGCTTACACCTTACATTCCCTGTACACTCCGTGCTGGTGTTTGTCTCTGACTTCGCTGGCGCTGCGCCTGGCATGCTCTTCCCTCTCACCTTTCTTCGCTTGGCTAACTCCTGTTGATCCTTTAAGAGCACTCAGACCTCCCCTTCTCCCAGCCCCGCTGAGGTTTCCCAGGAACACCCAAACTCCATCCAGTCCTACAGCCCTGCGCTCTACAGTTGGTGTCTATTGTTCTCCAGTTTCTCTGAATCCCAGCCCTCAGCCTTCCTCCGGATACATAAGAAACATTAGTGTCGGGGGGACTACTAACATCCCCTTTCTTTTATATCTTTTTCCCCCCCATCAGATTTAAGTAACGTGCTTTGCAAACGCAGCTTCAAGCTTTGCCTCTTAAGAACCTTCCTACGTAGAAATTCTGTTCGCCCCCTCCTCCGCCAGGTCCGCTGAGGAAACTAGTGAGTGGATCAGTGAAGGGGCGGCGTCTGTGAATTAGCTACCTCCTAACCACCCGTCCGCCAGACGGGGTGACCCAGTCCCCAGCTTCGGCGCGTGAATGGGTGGCGGGTGGCAGGGCGGGGAGGGCTGGAGCTCACCCAGGCAACTGCGGCCGTCCGGCGCGGGCGCATAGCCCTGGGCGCACGTGCAGCGGAAGGAGCCCGGGAGGTTCTCGCACCAGCCGGGAGAGCAGGGGCTGCCCTCGGCGCACTCGTTCACGTCTGCAGCGGAGAAGGCTCGCCTCGGATTCCGCCCCACCGGATGATGCAATGTGAGGGGGTGGGAGCCCCCTCCGCCCGGGATGGGGGGGCCTCTACTCCCGGGAAGGAAGCCCAGTCTGGAGGTGACTCCCACCGCCATTTGCCCCGCCCCATCACAGGGGCGACTCCCGAAGGGCCCCGCCCATTTGCTTTCGAGGCCCCGCCCCGTACCGTACCCCGGACCCAGGCCTCGCCCTCACCGCGGCAGGCCCCTCCCCCCTGGCTGCGGTAGCCGGGAAGACAGGCAATGCACTTGAAGCTCCCAGGCTTGTTCTCGCATTTGCCATCCGGGCAGGAGCTAGGGTCTCGGCACTCGTCGATGTCTGCACAGTAGGGAGGAAGAGGACTCGTTTGGGGACAACGTGGCCGGCCAGGCGCTCAGGGTCCTCGGCAGGGCCTCCCTTCGTCATAAATCGACAAGGCGAAGCGGGCCCTCTGGGCTCCGGACCGAAACCTCTGAGAGGCCCAGAGCTGGGCAGAGACGGGAGTGAGGCCCTCCGCCCCCACCCCAGGCCGAGGGACCGCTGAGGACCCCCGGCGGTCTGGATGGGGTCTTCCCCACCTTCGCACACGGGCGGTCGAGAGGTTTTGAGCCGGTAGCCGGAGTAGCAGTTGCACTTGTAATGACCGGGAAAGTTGATGCAGAAGCCGCCGTCGCCGCACAGGTGGGGCTTGGCGCACTCGTTCAGGTCTGAGCGGGAGGAAGGGGGCGCGAGGGGAGTGCAAGGCGGCGGAGGGGATTACATGCGGTCGGGAGAGCCCCCCGGGTCCACCTAGCCCCAGCGCCACCCCCGGCCCGGCCGTGCTCACCCACGCACGAGCGTCCCCCGGCGCCGACGTGCAGGCGGTAGCCGCGGTTGCAGTGGCAGTTGTAGGAGCCGCCGGTGTTCATGCAGATGCCCCTCCCGGCGCCGCACGGCTCCGCCTCGCACTCGTTCACGTCTGAGAAGGGCGCGCGGGCGAGGAGGCGTCAGAGGTCTGTCGGGAGCCAGGGCCGCCCCCGCGCCACCCACTCGCCACGCTCACCCACGCAGTAGCGGTGCTGCGGATGCGACCGGTAGCCCGGGTTACAATGGCAGGAATAGTCCGAGGGTCCCGGGACGCACTCCCCGTGGCCACAGATGTTCTGGTTCAGTCGGCACTCGTCCGTCTCTGCCGGGGTTGGGGGGCCAGGCAGGGAGCATTCACTTTCTGCCACGTCCCCAGGGAGGACCTGGATAGCCCATGACTAACGACCCGGATACCTGGGCCGGGTCGCACCCTAAGCTCGGGTGCTCCAATCCTAGGATTCCCTACACCTCCATCACAGATAACCCCAACATCACAACCTCCGGTAGCCCCAAACCATGACCCCAGGTCCCTGACATCCCTAACTCCTCAACTCCAGGAAACCTTGATACTTCTGTCCCCACTTATGATACCCTGACCCCAGTCACCTCAATACCTCAAACCCTGCAGCCTCACCCACACAAACATCCTCTAGATCAGTGAACCAACACCCCCTTGCCTTAGGGACCTGCCCGCCCCCCATTCCAGAACAGGTGTTTTCTTCCCCCTCCCAAGGCAGACAGGAGCTGGTTTCCTGGGAATCCTGGCTCGCACCTGGCTGTGCATAAGTGGTCAGATCCAGGAATCCTCCTCACCCTATTTCCTATGATTCCTAGTACTCCCTGCCTCCACCTCTCCCTCCTTGTGGTCCCTCCCCTGAGCCCTGCCCCATGCAGCCCAGGCCTTGATGCTGAACTGTACCCCCTCCCAAACACACCTGGCCAGTGGGCTCTTGCAGGCTGTTCTCTTTGAGGGCCTCTCCCTAGGCATCCTTAACACTCCCTCCTCTGAGATGCCTCCGCATGTGTCTCTTCCTCCACATTCCCACAGCCCCCAGGCTGTCCCTGGGTGGTTCCTAGCCTGTGCAGACTTCCAGGGCAGTCACCTTCTACCAGGAGCTCATCTAACCTCCGGTTTTCAACCAGGCTGGTGGCTTCCTTGTGGCTTTGGAGTCCACAGAGACATGGGCTTGAATCTGGCTCAGCTGTGTGACCTGGGACCAGTCCCTGAACCTCCCTTAGCCACAATTTTCTCATCTGGAAAATGAGGCTAACAGTGCCCACTTCACAGAGAAGGGTAAACGGTATTTAGTATGTAAAACTCTTCAGTCAGTGCCTGGCCCAGGGCAACTGTTCAGCCATAGCTAGCAATTATTACGATGCCCAAAACCCTGCAGACACTTCCCACAGCCTTTGGGATCAAACCCAAGCCTCTTAACAAGGCTCCCTGAGCCGGTCCTCCCCTAGTTCAGAAACACTGATCTGTGTGTGTGGTTTCTCCCCGCTCCATGAAACCAGGGTTTCATGTTTCCATGCCTTTGCCCAAACTGGAATGTCCTTTTTCCCAACCCGCCCATTTCTTTCCCACTTCTCGTTGTTAATTTCTAACAATCTTTAAAGCCCTGCTCAGAAAGCCTTCTCTCATTGCCACCGCGCATATTATCACCCCACCCCCCGCCCAGACTTCCTTCCTTCTTCTCTATTTTTTTTTCATAGCATTTATGAGACATACTAGATTTGGACTCATTGATCTGTTTGTTGTCTGTCTACTCCACAAGGATAGGGAACTTTTGTCTGTTTTGCTCATTACTGTATCCCCAGCACTTAAACAGTGCCTACACATAGTAGGTGCTCAATAGTTAGTTGTAGAATATATGAATAAATGCCTTCGGCCTGGGCTGACCACCATAATACCCGGATCAGTTGAGGGCAGAGTGGGATCTCTGCTGCACACTGAGGCTTCCACAACGCCCAGCCCAGGGCCTGGCACACAGTAAACCCTGGATGTTTTAGTGCTCGGGAATGATTGGAGGGGGTAAGGGAGGAGAAAAACTAAGTTAGGGGCGTGGCTTACCTCGGGCGTGGCCTAGGTGGGCGGGTCTTACCTGTGACCTGAGTAGGGGCGATCTCTACCGCACTTCGGGACGGGGGCAAGTCGGGCAGGAACCAGGGCGGCGAGGGCCGGGAGATCAGCTCTGCAGGCAGCAGGGCACACTCGTCAGCTGGTGAGGAAGCTGAGAGCGCCGCCCCTCTCTCCGCAGGTCACCGGCTGGGAACTTCATACCCAGCTTCACCGCCCCCTGGTGCCTAGACTGTGAACTTCCCCGGCAGTGACAGCCCTTGAGGATTGGTTCCTACGGTGCCCAGCTCACCAGGGTGGGGCCGGGCAGGAGATGTGGTGACAGTCGGATGGCTCTGCTGCGCGGACTGCTCTTCGATCACTGGCTGCGGGTGACAGCAACATGAGCCCTCTGTGTCTCCTTGGCCTCCCTGCCCCTCCCACCTGGGCTCTCATACTCACTGAGTCTGTGCTCACCCCTAGAAGGGAAGAAGATGGGGCCGTTAAGTGTTGGGCTGGGAGAAGGGAGTCAAGTCTGGGATTGGCACTTGGGTATTTGTGGTCAGGGTCCCTAAGAGTTCAACGATCATGTCTCTGGATCAAGCATCAAGGGTTAGATCCTGAGGTCAGGGAGTGTTTCCATCACAGGTCAGTGAAGCAATGGTTGGACAAGGTCCTTGGCTTGGGAGGTTATAGCCAGGGTCAAATCCCTGGGTCAGCGGTCAGAAGGTCAGATCTAGGGGCAGCATTTGAGCTGTATTAGTGCCCTGGTCTGGAAATCAAAGGGGTCCTGGAGTCAGAGGATTGAATCTGGAGGGCAATAAATGGTCAAATTCTGTTGAGCAGGGGTTAATACTGGGGTTAGTTACAACATTGGTTAGGAGTCAGAGTATCAGCTCTGGGGGTCAGTGCTGGTCTGGGACTAGGAGTTAGAGGTTACACTCAGGTCATATCTGTGGATCAAGGGTCAAGGTGTCAGACCTAGGGGTTCAGCAACTGTCAGGTAACAGGAGGGGTCAGGCCAGACCTCTCTCTTCCTCTGTGTCCTCAGGTGGTGGTGCCCGGCTGGGGCTCTCAGGGAGCTGCTGGGGCTTGGGTGGCCCATCAGGGTGCAGGAAAAGGGAAAAGTCACTTTCACCCTGAATGGTGAGCGTCTGGTGGGAGGTGAGGATGTGGTACCCCTTCCCAGCTGGACAGATCTCCTTGAAGGCAGCTGCGGCCAGAGCAAGGGGCAGAGAAGTGAGCATTTCCTGGATAGGCACACAGACAGCCCCCCAGCCACAAATGCCCCAGGCTCACCAGTGCCATCAGCTGGGCAGCGCTGGCACCTGGTGCCCCAGGCCTTGCCAACACTGCAGCAGCAGAGTTGACGGGTGAGGCGCGTGGTCAGCGGGTGCTGGCACTGGTGCTCAGGACTCACCAGGCGGAAACATAGGCTCTTCTCCTCTGGCTTGTCCGCTGCAGGGGCCAGTGGTGGGCATGGGCATCTGGGCCTGAACACTGCCCACATCCCCCTTCCCATCTGCTCCAGACCTTGCCTCTCTGGCCCGGACAACGCTTAAGGCTCATGTGGCCCCTGATCGCACATGACCCTGAATTCATATGACCCCTGAAGCCTGTGTTATTCTGACCTCATGTAACACCTGAAACTTCGGTGACCACTGACCCCACTGGCCCCTGATTCTAGCTGTTCTAGACTTTATCCCTCCCACTCATCAAGCCCATGGTCTCATATGACCTTAACTCCATATAATCCCTGACCCCATGCGACCTCTAACCCCAGATCTCATGCAACTCCTGAACCCACTGATCCCTGACCCTATCTGCTCTGGGCCTTGTTTCACCTGAAGTCAACCCTTGACCCCACTTTGACTTCTGTGACCTCTGATCCTTACTGTTTGGAGGCTTAACCTCCCACCCATGCTTTTTGACCTCCAAGGATCCCCCAGTCTCACCAATGCACTGTGTGCGGGAGGGGCCCAAGCTATGGCCAGGTGGGCAGACACAGCGATAGGAGCCAGGGTTGTTGAGGCAGTCACCATGGCGACACATGCCTGGCATCGCGCACTCATTGATGTCTGTGGTAAGGGAGAGTTTGGTCCCTCCAGTCTGGGGCCATAGGGTGACAGCAAGCTGCTCCAAGGACCTCAGGGTTCTGCCCCTCCCCCACCTCCCCGCTCGTCCACCGCAGGACCTCCCCCGTGACAACCGGCCTACCCCTCCAGCCCACAGAATCTCCAGCTGGCCGTACCCTGGCAGTGTGTGCTGTTGAGCCTCTTGTAGCCCTGGGGGCAGTCAGTGCCCACCTCCCCACGTACAGGCCCTGGCTTCTGCACCCCTGTGTCTACAGAGAGAGGAGAGGATGGCAGGAGAGGACCTTGGGGGGCCTGCAGAGAGGGAGGGGAGGGCACTGGGGACAGGCAGGGTGGGACGCTAAGGGGAATTGGGTGGGCAGTGAGAGGCTCAGGCTGCTTGGACTGGGGTCTCCCATTGCAGGGCTGAGAGGGCTGTCGGCGGAGCCACCCTGTGGGGAGTGGGAGCTCTCACTGAGCCACGGCACTCACACTGCAGCTGGGGGCACTTGTGACACTTGCTCTGGCCCCAGGCTGTGCCGATGCTTCCACAGCAGTCTTCCTGCTTGGTGAGGCCGGGGAGGGGATTGCTGCCACACTACGGAGAGGAGTGTGGACAGGGGTCACAGGGTGCCCAGCCCCCACCTGGCCTCCCTCCGGAGGCCCTTTTCCTCCTCCACTCAACCTGCAGGACACCCCCAGTTTTGAGCAATCTGGGTGGGTTGGAACAGGGCAGCCCCGAGAGACTGAAGGGCCGGTCCAGCGGCGACTGTGGATTCACTCACGGGCTGCTTGGGCAGCGTGTCCTGGAAGCAGCGGCCCAGGGGCTTCTGGGTGGGTGGCCGAGGATGCGGAGGCTTGGGGTGCGGCAGCAGGTGCTGGGAGGGGGCCGGGCCCTCGGCGTTGGGCCCTTCGATGCGGTGCACTTGGACGGAGGCCTCGGGCGGGTGGTGGACGCGCACGTTCACCACGGGGGGTGGGGCCTGCACTGGGGGGCGGGACACAGCGGCTTCAGGGCTGCCCCGCAGCGCCGGTTGGCAGTGCGGGCGGTTCTCCAGGGCTGGCCTCTGCCCGGGACCTGCCACCCTAGTGCCCGCCCACCTCGGCCTCCCGGGGTCTGCCCGTTGCCTGGTACCTTCCGCTGAGATCTGTCCTGGCCCGAGGGGCACCAGGAAGGCTGCATGCTGGGCAGGGGGCCCCTCCCCAGGCCCCGGCGGATCGGCGATCACCTGGACCGCGTAGATGGCGTGCTTGCTGGCCACAGACTCGCCTTCCGGAGCCAAGGGAGGCAGCGCGCCTGTGGACAGGGCCCCAGCCCGACCAAGCCCAGGGCCTGAGCCGCCAGTGCCCCCGCCAGTTCCTCCAGCGGGCACCTGGCAGAAGCGACCGGTGAAGTCCGGGGGACACAGGCACTGGTTTCGGGAGGAGCACTGGCCGCCGTTCATGCAGGGCAGAGGGCACACCACTGGGGAGGAAAGGTGCGTCAGGGCCCAGGCAGACCCCTGTCCCCAGCCCCCAGGCCCAGGCCCTCACCCACATCCTGTCTCTTCCCCTCCTCCCTGCTTCCTTGCCACCCACCAGTTCTGTCCTCCCTGGGAAGCTGGTTTTTGTAACACATCACACACACACACACACACACACACACACACACAGAAACTACCCTGTAAGTCCCCCAACATCCTTATACCCATGGGGCCACTGGAGTCAAGTCTTCAACTTAAATCCTAGCTAGGAGGCCATGTGCCAACTGTGTGGCCCTGAGCAACTTACTTGCCCTCTCTGTGCCTCAGTGTCCTCATCTGTAGGACTGTCCTGTCTATTAAATGGGGCAAAGCCTGTACAAATGTGCCTAATACACAGTGCCTAATACACAGTGGGTCCTTAATAAGTAGTAGCAAATGATGATGATGATGATGATGATGATGATGATGATGATGATGATGGAATAGCCTTTCCCTCCCCTTAGGCCTTTCCTGGCAATCCAATCTCTCTCTGGTGCTTCCTCCTCCTCACCCCTAAATTCTTCCCCTGATTCAGCCCTCTCTGGGCTCTCACTCCCTCTCTTTGTCTTGCCATCCCAGGGCCCACACCTCACCATTGCCAACTTGAGCTATCCCTCTCCGGGACCTCTCTTAAGCACCTCCACCCAGGGGACCCTATCAGAAATCAGCATCTTGCCTCCCCACCTCCACTTGGCCTTGAACCACCACTGGGAATCCCCACCTGCCCAGTCACTCATAACCGAGCCTTGATACTCCATCTCTCCTGCTCCCACTCCGGCCAGTTCTGGCCTCTGTAATATCTCATAATCCATCTTCCCTCCTCCCCAAGCCCTCTGCCACTCCCCTGCCTGTCAACATCCCAAGCGCCCCCAGAGAAACTTGCTTCAGGCAAAGCTCTGGCACAGTCACACCCCTGCTCACAGCTTGCTTCCTTGCTCTACGTGGCCCAGAAGGAACCTTCTTTCAGCCTATCCCCCCCTGCTCTTTCTGTGTGCACCCTATGCTCCAGGACTCATCTCCCGTCCCCTATAAATGTACCACATCTTCTGCCTCCCTGGCTTCAATCATGCCTTTCCCGCCCCCTTAGAGCCTTGTCCCCCATCTCTGCATAGTCACATCTTATCCTTCCAGGCTCAGCTCCTCCCCCAGGAAGAGAGCCTTTCCTCAGATCCTACCCACCCTCTGCCTCAGCTCTGGATGCCAGAGGAGGTGCTGGGGGAATGAATGAAGGAGTGGCTCCATGAGAGGATGGGATCTCTGTCTTCCTGTCACACACTCATGTCCGAAATCCAGCCTTGGGGACCTGAGCTCACACACCAGGCCCAGTCCCTCTCCTGCCTGCCACATGGCTGCCCTCACTTCCCAGGATGGGAAGGTGGGGCTGAGGCTCTCTGGACACCTGAAGGGCCTCAGAGGGATGGCCCACATGCATGGCCATCGGGGCCTGGCTAAGAGCATCCCAGCCCAGCCCAGCCCATCCTGCCCGGCCTCTTGGGGCCAGTCTCTCAGGGCAGAAGGGGTGTGTCCTGGGCCGGGGGAGGCAGGATCCTCTCCTTCCTGCCTCCCAATGAGTCACCCATAGCGGTGAGGGTGACCTCCCTGTGACACCCGCCCACTGTGGCCTGGGCGCCGAGCCTGGGGGATGTGGGCAGCACGGATGGAGACAGCAGCCTGGGCAGGATGGCCAGGGGGCTTGGGAGGCCGGGCCCACGTACACTCACATGCACAGCCATCTCATCACACACACATGCACAGACTCATTCTGACACCAACACAGGCTTACATAAACACTCCCATAGTGATTGCAGACATGCACCCAAGACAACACAAAGAAACTAGTACTTGATCCCAGTGTGCCACTCCAAAGCCGGGCATACCCCCGTGGGTGTGTCATGTGCAAGCACGCACGCGCACACTTGCACACAGACACACATGCACATCTCATGAGAACCCCACATCTGTGGGGTTCCTCAGGTCTGAGTGGGTACATGAGTATAGGAACATGTAAGAGGGGCTGTTTTGCTGGTGCCATCCTGGGCCTGGCCTAATTACCCTGTCCAGGAGGGTAATTACTGCTGGGACACCTCCCCCAGCCTGGCCCACAGGGCCCTGAGGGAGGAGAGCTGAGCCCAGGCCTGGTCCTCTGAAGAGAGATGTTGGGGAAGGGGTGGACTCCAGGTGGAAATGGGAAGTTATCACGGCTTTGTTGAGGGGAGACTCTGAGGCAGAGCTGTTAAGATGTATGGGGGAAGCATAGATGGGGCATCAGGAAGAGGAGAGGCTGAGGACCCAAACCAGCCCCGACTTCCAGGCCTGCTCCCCACTTCTTAGGCCTCAACGCCCCTCCCCTCTAAGACCTTGCCAGGAACTAATTCCCTCACTCCCAGCCCTGACCTCAGCTCCTCCTCCCAGAGAATGCAGGTGTCTACCACTGGCAGGCCCTACTTTAGACAGTTTTTAAAGACTTTTCCTGTTTCTTCCAGCAAGGCTGTTTCTTGGGGGAATACTTATCCCTTCTCTGAGACCTCCTGCCCCCCGGCTCACATCCCTCAAAAGCCCCTGCCGCTGACCCTGCCTCCCTCTCAGGACCCAGCACTTTCCTTGAGGCCTGTGTCATCCAGGACCCCAGCATCACCCCACACCTTAGGCCTCAACGCCAACCCAAAGCTGTAAAGTCCAGGCTTCCATGCAGCCCTCCCAACTCTGGCCCCAGCACTCCAGCCTCCCAAGCCCCCTGAAGCCCCTGGGGCCCCAGGCCCTCAGGCTCTGCTCTCTCAACCCACGACCCCCAGGGTCACGTGGCCTACGTGGCTTACGCTGCCAGGCACCCCGCATTTGTCCAGGTGCCTGCCTTCCCCGCTCCCCCTGCCCGTGTCCCCGGCCCTCACCCACGCGGAAGCCGGAGCCCGTGAGCGTATCGGTGCTGTGGCCGTTCTCTCCGATGAGTGTCATGTTGGAGCCCTGCTGACAACTGTCCCGACACTGGCCCTTGAGACAGGTCCGCTTGCAGATCACCGGCGCAAAGACCACCTTGAAGCGCTCGCGGGCCAGCGCCCCGCCCCCGCCAGCGCCCCTCTCGCCCGCCGGCCCCCCCTCGGCCCCGCCGCCCGGGCCCAGCAGCAGCAGCAGCAGCAGCAGCAGCAGCCCCGCCGCCCCCGCCCCGCGCATCTCAGGGGCCAGGCCGCCAGCAGCCCCACGGGCCCCGGGCATCCGGGGCCGCAGGACCCGGGGGGCGCGCCCGGGCAGGGGCGATGGTCCCGGCGCCCGAGGGGAACCGCGAGCCGGGAGCCCCGGGAGAGGAGTAGAGAGGGCAGCGAGGGAGAGGATGGGAGGAAGCGCGCGGGGAGGGGACAGCAGGCGCGGGCGCGGGCCCAGTGAGAGGCAAAGAGATGGAGGCTGGACTGCGGGGAGCCCAGAAACTTCCACCGCCCCGGGAAGGAGCCCAGCCACGAGCCGGGGCCGAGGGCCTGCGGAGGCCCCAACCTGAGGCCGGAGCGAGGAGGCCGGAGCAAGTTGAGGCGGAGAGGAGGAGCGAGGGGAGAGGAAGGCCGGGCGGCCGGCCCGCTCCGCGCCTCCCCCGGCCGGGCTGGGCTCCCGCGGCCGCCGGGAAGCAGGGAGCGCGCGGGGCGGACTCAGGGAGAAGTGAGCAGTTGTTTTCCCTGGCTGGAGCGCGGCGCGGCGGCGGCGAGGGGGGCTGGGATGCTGGCCCCGAGCCAGGGAGACAGTTTTTTTTCTGTTTAAAGCGTCGTCGCTGCCGCCTGGGGGAGCGAGGGTGTGCGGGCGGGTGGAGGCTGGGGGGCGGTCCCCGCCCCAGATGCCCGCCCCGCCGGAACCCGCCGCCGCCGCGCTGGGCCCGCTCCAGAGAGCCCTCACCTGGGACCGCTGGCCGCCCCGCCGGATTCCTCCGGGCGGGGCTGGAAGGCCCGCGCCCACCTCCGCCTGGCAGCATCAAAGTGGGAAACCGAGGCTGGGGTAGGAAGATGGGCCTCGCCCCAGGGTCGCGCGGGTAGTGGGAGCAGGTGGGGCTGGAACCCACGCCTCTCAGCCCTGGCGCAGCCTCCCTTGCACATGTGGGGGTCTCACCGCCCCGAAGTCACTTATTAGTACTTGTCCACTCCCCCTGGAGGAGAGGACTCGAGGAGGGGGCACCCCTTAGCCAGGGCCCCAGCGGGGTCCCAGGAAGAAGCCCGCGGGGTCCAGAAAAGGAGCAGATGGAACAAAGCTTGAAATCCAGGTTCCCTGCCAACCCCCCTCTAAATGGCTTCCTGATGCCCACCCTGCCCCCGCCCCTTCGCCTTGTCTGGCCGGGCTGGCGGGGCTGGCTCTGGGCCTCAGACACTCTGGAATCGCCAAGGTCTGAGCTCAGGGCCTGGCCCCCTTCCCAGGCTAACAGCCGGGAGGAGGGGGGTGATGCTTGAGGGCCCCAGGGCTGGGGAGGGGCACAGCAGGGCCCCAGGGCAGGGGTTGGCAGGGGCTGGGGGGGGGCCTTGAGTTTGGTCAGGGCTGGAGAGGAGCCAGGCCTGTCCGCTGGTCTGGAAGGGAGGCCCTTGAGGGCTGCAGTGCCCTGGGGCCCAGGCCATATCCCGGGCACCTAGCCAGGAGACCCCAGGATTCACTCTCTGACTCACAGAACTCAGCTGGGGGTGGGTGTGACCAGGGTACATCCAGAGTGGGACACAGCCAAGTCAGGGTGACACTCTCTCTCCGAGGGGAACGGGGGCTGCAGTCTGACTGAGGGAAAGGGGGTTCAGGGACTTGCCTCCAGGCACACCTGTGCAAGGAACTCATGGTTTTCACCTTGAGGGTGGGCTCGTTTGGGGGAACTGAGGGAGACCCTGTGGTGGACCCCTGCCCGAATTGCTCAGCGGGCTCAGGCCCTGTTCACATGGGTATTGCAGAGGTAGGATGGGGGCAATCCCATGTCCTCAGGGGGGCTGGGAGGGTGTGTAAGGGCTGCCCGCACACTCCCTCGGGGCTCTGGTCCCACACTGAGGCAGGAAATAGTACTGAGTGCTCACCACTTGCCACGTGTAGGGCTGAGCATTTTCTAGTCATTTTCCCCCCATACTCATCTGAACCTGGCCCTTGGAACGCAGCATAAACAGACCAGGGTTAGAGTCCTAATCTCTCTGAGTCTCAGTTTTCTCACCTGTAAAATGGGGATCTATTCACTCAACAGACTAGGAACCTCCTGCGTGCTCCTGCTAACAAGTAGAACGAATCTCTGCCCTGCCAGACCTTCTGTACTGGAGGAGACAGACATCTGACAAATCAATTCATACGTGGCTGAGGCTGGGACAGAGGCCGGTGCTGGAACAGAGAAGACTAAGGAGCTGGGAACAAGAGAGGTGGTGGGACCTGGAGGTCAGGAAACCCTTCTGACGAAGGGACTTTTTTTTTTTTTTTTTTTTTTTTTTTGCTGTACGCGAGCCTCTCACTGTTGTGGCCTCTCCCGTTGCGGAGCACAGGCTCCGGACGCGCAGGCTCAGCGGCCATGGCTCATGGGCCCAGCCGCTCCGCGGCATGTGGGATCTTCCCGGACTGGGGCACGAGCCCGTGTCCCCTGCATCGGCAGGCGGACTCTCAACCACTGCGCCGCCAGGGAAGCCCAAAGGGACTTTTGAGCCAGGAGCTGGAGGAGGAGCAGGAGTTAACAGCCAGGCGGTGGGGGGAAGCCCGAGGGGTCGAGGGGCCTGTGTTGAGGAGACAATTTACACAGGGGCATGCGGGGTGAAGGGTAGGAAAGAGATTCATTTCTTCTAGGAGCTGAGAGAAGGCCAGAGGAGCAACGGGGTGGGGATGCGGAGAGAGAGCATCCAGAGGTGGAGGCGGGAGGCCACGGAGAGGAATCTGAGTTTTATTTTCATTGCCATGGGGCTGTATCAGAGCAAGAGGGGGTGCTGATGCCATCGTCCCAGGAGAGAGGACTCGGCTTGGACGCAGTGGAGATGTGTTTGGGGGGTGGAATCTAGAGACTAGGTGAAGTGGAGGGTGCACAAGAGGCGGGTGTGAATGGCTCCCAGGTGTCTGGCCTGAGCCCCTGGGTGGGTGAGGAAGGCGGCAGAAGAGAGGGAGACCTGGGAGAGAGTGTGGGGCTCTGTTTGCAACTTGCCGAGTTTGAGATGCTTGTGTCATCCACGGGGAGACGTCTCAATCCAGGGGTCTGGAGCTCAAACAGAATGTCTGCCCTGGAGACACAGACTTGGGGTCCTCCGCCTACAGGGGCATTTATGGCCATAGGAAAGGGTGGGCTCGGCTGGGAAGAGAAGAGGGCCCAAGGCGAACCAGGGAGGTCACCACTCCCAGATCAGAAAGAGGAGGCAGAGTCAGAAGTGACTTAGAAGGAGCAGCTGGAGGGAGCAGAGAGAGGAAAACCAGGAGTGTGACGCAGGAAGAGCCAAGAGGAGCGAGTGTTTGGGGAGGAGGGCGTGGCCAAGGCTGTCTAATGCTGCTGAGAGTAGGATGTGGGGAAGGCAGGGGAAGGCAGCCCTTGTTCGGGGCTGTTGAGGGAACTGAGCCACCAGGAGCCGTGAGGGCAAGCACCCAGCCCAGTGCTTGGCACATCGTGAGGGCTCCATAAGTTTACCTACTGTCGTTACCAAACTCCTCACGCTCATCAGGAACCCAGCAGTGGGCACCCTCATGCGGGTGATGAACATTAACCGAAGTCTGCAGCCACAGGAGCTGGAGCTGGAAAGGGGGCTGCCCTGGGGAGCTGCGGCCTTCAGCACAATCCGGTGGAACCTGTCCTCGTGCAGCCTGCGGGGAGGGAACTGCGGAAATAAATATTACCCCCAGTTTCCTCCTGTCCAGCTGGGCCCCCCAGGGGCCGAACCCCAAAGGAAGCCTGCGGGCAGCGGGGTCTGGGGAGGGAACACAGCAGGCAAGGTGAGCCTCGGGGCATGAAGCAGGGCAGGCAAGGATGCAGAGTGGATCCGCAGGGCTACTGCGACAGTCCAACGCAGGTAGCGTCCGTGGCCTGTCCCCCTTTTCTCTCCGCATCTCCTGTGTCACCACATCCAGCCACCCCATCTTCCTAGAATCGACCAGCATGCCTCCTAGATGTAAGTTCTCCTGCAAGTCCAAGGAGACCATGACCTCTGTGGTCAGTCCAGGTCACTTCTGTTGCCTAACGGGTCTCCCCACTGCCATTTCTGCCTGATCCTGTCCCTCCTCCACCTGGTGCCAGAGTCACCTCTTAAAACCTAATTCCAGGGCTTCCCTGGTGGCACAGTGGTTAAGAATCCACCTGCCAATGCAGGGGACACGGGTTTGAGCCCTGGTCCAGGAAGATCCCACATGCCACAGAGCAACTAAGCCCATGCACCACAACTACTGAGCCTGCGCGCCTAGAGCCCGTGCTCCGCAGCAAGAGAAGCCACTGCGATGAGAAGCCCGCGCAGCGCAACGAAGTAGCCCCCGCTCACTGCAACTAGAGAAAGTCCGTGTGCAGCAACAAAGACCCAATGCAGCCAAAAATAAAAACAAACAAACAACCCCCCCCTTAATTCCAGGGACTTCTCTGGTGGTGCAGTGGTTAAGACTCCGCACTCCCAATGCAGGGGGCCCGGGTTTGATCCCTGTTCAGGGAACTAGATTTCACATGCCACAACCAAGGAGCCCTCCTGCTGCAACTACGAGCCAGCGCAACCAAATAAATAAATTAATTAATTAATTTTAAAAAAACCAACAAAAACCTAATTCCAACCATGATCCTTCTCGGCTTAAAAAACCTCCAACAATTAATTAAAAAACAAAACAAAACAGCAACAACAAAACAAAACCGTCCAGCAGCTTCTGTCTGCTCACCTGGGCCTGCAAGATCCTTGGCGTGGTCTGATCCTTCATGTCTTGGGGTAGTGCCTCCAGAAGGCATTTCTCTAAAACAGCCACCCCCGGCCCTTTGGGTCAGATCCCTGCTTTGTCTCCTACTGGTCTTCAGCACAGCCTGAAACATTCTTCTTTGTGGGCTTAGTTACTTACAGTTCATCTCACCGCCCTCCCAGGGAGGTACAGCCTTGTCTCCAGATCCTAGTACAGGGCCTGGCACGCAGAGGGTGCTGAAGTTTGCTGATTGACTGAATGGACTGAGACCACAGAACTCTGAAAGACGGAACAATTAGACTTGCATCATCTGGTGAGTAAGATGTGGGGATTGAACTTAAGCTGGCCTGATCCAAAACCTACACAGTGCTCCTGGGAGGGAGGAATGAGCGGAGTCCCACAAATGTCCTAAAGATAGGAGGGCAATGAGGGGCTTTGCTAGAATGTGGCAAGGAAGAGCCCTGGGACCCCAGCCCTGGGGAATGATCAGACTGCTTAAATGTTAGGGAAGCGTTCCTTTGTGCAGAGGGGTTCTTGAGGCTCAGAGATGGCAAGGGACTTGGCCAAGGTTGCATGGCTGGTTAATGGCAGAGCCAGAACCCAAACCCAGGGCCCCCAGTGCCTCCTTAGGGGAACTGGCTGGACGAGGCAGCAGCAGCCTGCGTGAGGGAAGTTTCATCTCAGAAGGCAGCATAACACGGTGGTGGTTTTCTGGCATTCGATCCTCCTGCACCAGCTGTGTGCGTTAGAGAAATTCTTCCTCTCCTCTAGGCCTCCTTTCCTCATTTTTAGACAACGAAGCAAAGGAGCTGACATTCATGAAGCCCTTGTTGGATGCTGGGCACACGGTAAGTCCTCAGTATACGTTAGCTCTTTTCATCATTATCTGGGTCTGGGGTCCACAGTAGGCTGTGGGTGGGAGCTGGCTGCCTGGGGGGAGGGGGAGAATACCATTGAAAGAGGGCTGACCGTGCGCCAGGCTCTGTGTCACCTCTCTGAGTTCTGAATGTCTTTGGGAAGCTTCTAGGCTCTGAAGAAAGAAATGGCTCTAAGGGTTGTAGGTTCTAAAGATGACGGTTGGAAGTTTCAGAAGCCTGGAGGGGACCATTCTGCCCTGAAGCATTTCTCTCCAAAGACACTTTACTGAAAGTGACTGTCACTGAGTCCCTCTGATGTGCCCCTGCTGTGATGAAGGGCACTGAGAGATGGGACTGGAAAATGCAATGAACCAATCTTCATGCTTGATCAGTCAGAGAGGATCTTCAGCCCTGCCCCCCGTCTCCACCTTCCGAACCCAGGATAAGTCACTGGTGAGAATCCAGCTCTGGACGTGCGCTGGCCAGATGGGGTCACAGCCCTGCCACATCCCAGCAGGGTGACTGTGACTAAATCTCTTAACCTGTCCAGGCTTCAGCTTCTCCATCTGCACATTGGGAGACATAACTCACAGACTTGTCCTGAGGATTAAAGGAGATAATTCAAGCTCTTAGTATAGTGCCCGGCCCCAAGAAAAAATACACCAAAAGTTGAGTATTATTATTTTTGCTACTGTATCATCTAGTCCTTTCTTGATTCCCAGAAACGTCAGGTCAATTCACATTGCAGTGAAAGACAAGAAGAAAAGTCGACCCCTTTTGGAGGCCTGTTGCTGTGATAATAAAATAATGCCAGTTACGATTTTCAGAACCTCGGTTACACAGCATAGGCCACTCGTTGCCATGTGAACCTGACCCACCAGATAAGGCAGTCAAGCGGGACCTGCAACTGAGCTGTGTGTGAATATGCTGCCGTGGGGTGTGCTGTTACTCAGGGACAGGCCTAACTACTGCCACATCCACTGTGCCACAGGTAGGGACAGATGTTGGGCTGGCTCACATGAGGGTAGGGAAGGGTCCCACGCTTCCCAAACAGCTAGTCTACCCACCGTTACTGGTCTGAATGGGCTTTACCACCAGCACTTCTGAGACCTTCAGTGTGCTTGCTCCCTTGTCAAGGACTATGATGGGTCTGGGGTTTTTTGTTTAATTTTTTATATATTTATTTTATTTTATTTATTTGGTTGCTCCAGGTCTTAGTTTCAGCATGCAGGCTCCTTAGTTGTGGCTTGTGGGCTCCTTAGTTGCAGCATGGGAACTCTTAGTTGCGACATGCGTGTGGGATCTATTTCCCCGACCAGGGATTGAACCCGGGCCCCCTGCATTAGGAGTGTGGAGTCTTTTTTTTTTTTTAATTTATTTATTTTGGCTGCGTTGGATCTTCGTTGCTGCGCGTGGGCTTTCTCAGTTGCGGCGAGCAGGGGCTACTCTTCGTTGCAGTGCGCTGGCTTCTCATTGCGGTGGCTTCTCTTTGTTGTGGAGCACAGGCTCTAGGAATATAGGCTTCAGTAGTTGAGGCATACGGGCTCAGTAGTTGTGGCTCGCAGCTCTAGAGCGCAGGCTCAGTAGTTGTGGTGCAGGGGCTTAGCTGCTCCGCGGCATGTGGGATCTTCCTGGACCAGGGCTTGAACCTGTATCCCCTGCATTGGCAGGTGGATTCTTAACCACTGCGCCACCAGCGAAGTCCCGGGTCTGAGGTTTTACCTTACTTGCAAACACAAGTGAGCCTGCCACAGGTTTGTGCATGCTGGCAGAAGACAGGAGTTTCCTGGGTCAGAGACAAAGGACCATTATTCATGGCACAGTAAATAGCATGATCATCAGCATATTAACATCAGTCCTCTTGTCCCCAGGTCCCATGGGGGTGGCACCAGTGACCTAGATAGACGCCTGCACACAGTGGACTGTGGTATGGGAGAGGACGCTAAACTTAAGAAGTCTTTTCTAATGACTGCCCTTTGCACTGGAGGGAGATTCTGTCTCGATCTTCCATAGCTACTCACTGCACCAATATCCTTGAGAAGAGAGTCCAGGACAAAGGCAGTCAGTTGCCTCGCTTGCAAAATGCACAGAAACTCAAGAGATCCCTGGAGAATTGTCTTACAGTAATATCCACCCCTCATTTCTACACTGTCTTGGCTTTGGGTGAATTTTCCCATGAGTTCACCACTCTGTTGGCAAATCTGATCAACAGAGGCTAGGACCAAATCTGTTCAATTTGTGTCATACAGCATTTAATTAAGGCTACTACCTACAGAACTACAAGCAGCAGGATGAAGCCAGCTTGCAGGACTGACCTCAACCATGCCTCCCAGATGAACAAATCCATAAAGCATCATATCTACCTTAGAAAGCCAGGTGGCTCGCTCCTTAGTTCTCTGCATCAACCTTTCCACCTTGGCCCTGGAGGCATTCAGGAGAGCCTCAATTCACTGACCAAGGTTGCTATGGATGGTAGATTTCTCCTGTACTTCTTCCTTGAAGACTAGAGTCTGTGCAATCAATACATCTGCATTAATGCTTCCAGCCATGAGTAAGAAGGTCCTTTTTCTCTGACCCAGGAGTCTCCTGTCTTCTGCCAGCATGCATGAACCTGTGGCAGGCTCATGTGTTGGTTTGCAAGTAGGCTAAAGTCAAGGATAAGTTTCAAGTCACTCTGTTTTCTGTGTGACTTCCACATCAATCATACAGTCTCAAGGGTACTAGTGCTTCTGGGAAGAAACATGGCGCCCCCAAGTGGGACTTACATCAGCTAGGGGGGGCCCAGTGTGAGAGTGCCTCCCTTCAAGTCCGTAGGCCTTAGGGCTTCCAGCCCAATCCAGATAATTAAGTCTAGTCCTTGCTTTTGGAGGGTTTGGCTAAGAGCAGTTAGTCCTGTCTGTCCATGCCACCAGCCAGATGCCATTCAGCTACTCCATGGCATGACTGAGCGGTGATAGCTTCAGGACGGGGCCTGGGATCTGTATCTGGAGGTGAGCTTGTTGACAGGTATTTTATGTAGGAGGTACAGGAGCTGAGGCTACCCCCTGCTGCTTCCAATCTCTTGGTAAGGTGAAGCAGAATGGCAATCAGATCAAGGTCAGAACTGTCTAGTGGAGCATGGCAGACTCAGCAGTCAGTTACATTTAAGTCACTTGAAATAATTTGGGCGAATTGGACCAAGATGTTGTCCTCAGTGAAGAAGGCTCCAAATGGTTTGGAAAGACAAAGACTGTAAGTGTCTTTCTTTCCCCCATTTCTCCCAGGGTCTGAGGTGTCCCCTCCCCAAGTGCCAAGGTTGTTATTCTCCCTCCACTGTCACAAAATCGATGTGTTCTAGTCTAGTAGTTAGAACTTCACCTTTTTTCCCAATCACCTCCTACTTACACTTTTCATCTGGAAGGGTCAGGTGCAAGAAGGACAAGGACATTTTTATAAAACATACAGGAGCCCACTATGTCCCCCACTCTACGTGTAGGCCACTGTTGGGGGACTCAAAGAGAGAGGTGTGCATGCCAAGTGCTCCAGGTATTCTCATGATCTAGGACCGTGTCAGTCAAATAAGAGAATCCAGGTGGTTGAGAATCCCCTAGGCCCCTTTCTGACTGGGCTATCACCCGGAGTTGCACCAATCAGGCTGACCTGGGGTTGCTGGTAAGGGAAAGAGAGAAGCATTATGTCCAGGAATGGTGAACGTGGAACCCTAAATTTTCAAAACTGGTCTGTATAAACCCCACCCCTCTCATCTCAATCATTATGAAGGACATGGCCTAGATGAGATGGTCCCATCCTGGGGACAGCCACATTCAGTTATTGAACTGCTGTACTAAGGTGTGTGGACCAGGAGGGAGAGCCAGAAATCTCTTTGAGCTAATTTTTGAGGAGCTATTTCAATGCTCAACAGTACCACATGCTTGTGGGTGACAGGGAGGATAGAAGGACCACCAAATACCTAGACTATCAGCCCATTGTTGAGTGGCCTGAGATGAAAGGTGCACCATTGTTAGACTTCAATTGGTCCAGAAAGCCAAAAACATTACACAGATTAGTCTCAAGAACCACAATGGTGTGACCAAAGTTGGCTGATTGGCCTGAAACAGTACCACTGTAACCTGAAAAAGTGTGAGACACCATCCATAGCCCCAGGAAGGAGTCAAAGGTCCCATGCATTCAATCTCTCAGGAGTGGGCAGGGGCAATGCCACATACACTGTGGCCTCCTCTTCACAGGACAAACAGATGAACTTCTGACCGGGATCACAAATCTGGCATGGAGTGGTGGCTTCTGCATCAGCAGCATAGAGTCCTTCACTTTGTGCCCACTCTGTGATGGTGGATGTGTTGCCATATCTGGTATCATGATGGGTCCAGGCAGAACTGGAGACAATCTGGGCAGCACAGGCTCGAACAACAGCTTGATTCATGTCAGTCTCATCAGAGAATGGGCCTTTAGCATGGGCATCTGCATAAGTGATCTAGATAGTTTGATCAGCCACGATTGTTTCCACAGTTAGCTGAGAACATTGTCATCCAAAGCCCTCTATTAGGCGGCGGGGTCCTGACATTATCTATCTCACATCTGGGGACTCCTTGACTCAGCAACCACAGCAACATTGCTTTCCAGCTGGAGCTGCAAGGTTCACACCCTTTGGCTGACCTGGGCATGAGTTGGTCAGTCTTGCTAACGGTTTGGCAATTTTGTTGATCTTCTAAAGAACTAACTTGTAGGTGAGTTGATTTTCTCTAATCTATTCTAGTCTTCCTTCTGCTTGCTTTGGCTTTAGTTTGCTCTTTTTTCTAGTTTTTTTTTTTTTTTTTTGCGGTACGCGGGCCTCTCACCGCTGTGGCCTCTCCCGCTGCGGAGCACAGGCTCCGGACGTGCAGGCTCAGCGGCCATGGCTCACGGGCCCAGCTGCTCTGTGGCACGTGGGATCCTCCTGGACCGGGGCACAAACCCATGTCCCTTGCATCGGCAGGCGGACTCTCAACCACTGCGCCAACAGGGAAGCCCCTCTTTTTTCTAGTTCTTAAGGTGGAATATTAGGTTACTGAATCGAGACTTTTTTTTCTTTTAAATATAAGAATATACAATTATAAATTGCCCTCTAAGCACTGCTTTGGCTGTATCTCAAAAGTTTTGTTATGCTGTGTTTTCATTCATCTCCAAGCAGTTTCTAATTTCCCGTGTGTTTTCTTCTATGACCCATTGGTTATTTAAGAGGGTGTTGTCTAATTTCCACATATTTGTGAATTTCCCAAATTTCCCTCTTTTATTGATTGCTAATTTCATTCCACTGTGATCTGAGAACATACTTTGTATTACTTCTACTCTTTTTTTTTTTTTTTTTTTTTTTTTTGTGGTACGCGGGCCTCTCACTGTTGTGGCCTCTCCCGTTGCGGAGCACAGGCTCCAGACTCGCAGGCTCAGTGGCCATGGCTCACGGGCCTAGCCACTCCACGGCATGTGGGATCTTCCTGGACTGGGGCACGAACCCGTGTCCCCTGCATCGGCAGGCGGACTCTCAACCACTGCGCCACCAGGGAAGCCCTACTTCTACTCTTTTTTTTTTTTTAATCGTGAACATTCTTTTTTAAATTTTATTTATTTATTTATTTTTGCCTGTGTTGGGTCTTCGTTTCTGTGTGAGGCTTTTCTCTAGTTGCGGTGAGTGGGGGCCACTCTTCATCGCGGTGCACGGGCCTCTCACTGTTGCGGCCTCTCCCGTTGCAGAGCACAGGCTCCAGACGCGCAGGCTCAGTAGTTGTGGCTCACGGGCCCAGTTGCTCCACGGCATGTGGGATCTTCCCAGACCAGGGCTCGAACCCGTGTCCCCTGCATTGGCAGGCAGATTCTTAACCACTGCGCCACCAGGGAAGCCCCCTACTTCTACTCTTTTAAGTGTATCGAGACTTGCTTTATGGTCTAACATATGGTCTGTCGTGGAGCCTGTATATGAGAGAAGAATATGACCTGCTGTTGTTGGGTGGAGCATTCTATAGATGTCTGTCAGGACTTGGGCTTGACGTGCACAGCTGTGACTTTTCTTTTAAAGGAGACTACCTTGATAGAGGGTATTTCTGTTCCCTTGTCATAATAATGTCTTATTTTTGCCTTGTTTTAATAGAAGGGCTAGGAGAGTTTTCTAGGACAGTGGAGCTGATCACAAGAATTTATCTAGATTTCTTTGGGGCACCTGTATCAGTACTGTAAACCTAAAGTAAGACAATAGGAGCCCAAAGAGTAATAAATGCCTCATCTATGGTTTCCTATGGGAGTTTGTCTCAAGGAAATTTCCCAGAAGAGGGACAGAGATCCCTTATAGCAGCCAAGACCCATTAGGGGGGAAAAACTGAGACCTTTTACTGTCATCTCAGAATAGGTATAAGATTCGCATGGTAGCCTGTAGAAAGGGCTGAGCTGTAAGATGACCCAGCTGTTGCCATTCTTCCTTACCAAGCATCACATGCCCTGCCCCTCCTCTCCCAAGTGAGCCAGCAAAGTTCTAATGATTCGTCTATTTTTTTTGTCCATAGCAGTAGTGAATTTCCCTCCATTCATGTTTAATATGTGTGTGCATCTCTGTAAATGCTGCCTGAAAGGAGGTGGAAACTTCTGTACTCCCAGGATGTTTTTTTTTTTTTTTTTTTGGCTGCATTGGGTCTTTGTTGCTGCACGTCAGGATGAGTCATTGGTTGTTACAATGGGGTAGACCTGGACTGTGAGGCGCTACCTTTCCACTCCCAAACCCCACCCAGAAGAGAGTAGCTGTCATGAGGAATAAATGAAAGGGAGTAAATGGGAGGATGAGTGTAAGGATCTTAGTTGGTGTCAGACAGGATAAGCTGCTGAGTGGATATTGGCCATTATGATGACACAGAAGGGTGCATCGAGGAATTCGGTGGGGGGTGGGGCGTGCTGGGAGCTGAAGATAGTAAGGACGTGGAGGGTCTGTGCATATAGGCTAGAGTCCAAGAGTCCCTATTGTCAGTTTGGCAGAACTGACCTGGCGTCAGGCCCTGAGTCAGGTACACTGCTGCCTAAGAGGCTGCTGGTAGATGGACAGAGTGACGTGGGGCACAGGGCTCTCCAAGGAAGCAGGAGGCAGGAAGGGTCAGAAAATGTAAGTTCCAGGGAGTCTATGTAGGAGGAAGATGGGGCCAGGAGGAGGGTACTCTATCTTCAGGTAAAACTGAAAGCATGTGCTGCCAGTCAGAGAAGGAGATTGCCGATGAGATTACGGGAGTCTAAGTCCTAGCTCCTTCTCCACTGCCCTGGTGTACTGCCTTGAGGCACTGCAAGCTGCACATCTGGGGATTGCTGCCTGCTCCACCTGGCTTCTTCCAACCTACTGAGGGAGAGGAGGTGTATGGAAAAAGAACAAAGAGGAAAAAAAAAAAACACCCACCAAGGCCAATGGTCAGGGAGCATTTTTAGGTTGTAATTTTAACAGCAACCCATTCAAGAAGAGCATAACGGTCACAGGCATGTGTAATAAACCCCTCATCCCCACCCTCCAGCATGTATCACTCAGTTGCGGCTGGAACCGAAACTGCGCATGCCCAGCACAGCGATTTCCACCCCCACCCCGCGGTCAGCTGGCTTTTCGAGGGTTCAAACTTCAACAAAACAAAATGTCTTCTTAGAGGCTGACTTTGAATCAGTCCCAGGCCTTTGGGTGGGGAAGATAGGGGGTGGGCAGACTGGAACACCGAATGTGCAGAAGGGGAGGGGTCTTGAAATAAGCTGAAAGGCAACGAGAACGATCGCCGCCTGGGCTGCCTTGCCAGTTGAAGTGAGAAGCACTGAAGCCCGAGGAGGCTCCACGCACGCGTAAGGGGCTGTTTGTTATTATCAAGGGTGTTGTGATGTTGCCACTGCCCCGCCTGCCCCGGGTCCTGCCAGTGCGGAAAGGGAAACTCCAGGGGAGGCGGAGGCCAGCGGAGATTTCTCAAGCCAACTGGTCCCCTCCCTCCGCGGCGGGCAGGAAGAGCGACTCTGCGCAGCCACTTCCGGGCCCTGCGACTTTGAGCGGCATTATCACGGAGACGCCCCTCCTGAGGCCCGGCCAGTCGAAAGTTTTTGTCCACAGGCTCCCACCGAGGGGCGCACCAATGGGACAGGGTCTAGTCTACGGCAGATACGCCCCACTCTGGGCATCGCGACGTCGGAGCACACAGAGCGTCATTTCCGCCCTCATCCTCAGGCCCACACGGAGGGGGCGGAGCCAAGCGGAAGGCGCGCTGCTTGTGCGTCACTTCCGGTGAGTCTAGCGGCGACGACGGCAACATGGCCCTGAACGGCTCTGGTGAGGACTTGGGCTGCGGGGGTTTGTGGCTGCGGGTTGCGGGATGCAGCCTGCTTCGGAAAGACACCCCGGCCCCTTGTGCCTCTCTTCCCTCAGAAGTCGACGACTTTTCCTGGGAGCCCCCGACCGAAGCGGAGACGAAGGTGCTGCAAGCGCGGCGGGAGCGGCAGGATCGCATCTCCCGGCTCATGGGCGACTACCTGCTGCGTGGTTACCGCATGCTGGGCGAGACGTGCGCGGACTGCGGGGTGAGGAGAGACTCGGGACGTGGGATCCAGGATGGGGCCGCGGACCAGGCCACACTGCCCTTGACCAGCGCTCCCTTCTGGACCCCATCGCCCGGCGTCTCACCCCTGCCCCGTGTGCTTTCTGGCCCCTAGACGATCCTCCTCCAAGACAAACAGCGGAAAATCTACTGCGTGGCTTGCCAGGAGCTCGACTCAGACGTGGATAAAGATAATCCGGGTGAGGGGTCGAGTGTGCTTGGTGAAGAAGTGTGGTGAAAGAGGCTCAGGAACAGTAGGTGGGAGGTGACAGTGGTATTTGTGGGTGAGGCGGGGGTGAGTTGCTTTCTCCTTTCAGCTCTAGAAAGGACCATTCATTCAGTAAGAGCACTAAGCACCAACCGTGTGCCAGAGATCATGGAGAGTCTGAGCTTATTAGGCATAGTTCTGATGAGAGAGATGAAGCAAGGGCATAAATAACTCTGATACAAAGAAGAAAATGGATAAATTACCTTATACTGGGGCAGGGAAAACATCTCAACTAGAGAGAGAGCAGAACAGTAAAGAGTAGGGAAGTGGCTCAGGGCTGAGGTGAGCCAGGTATCCTGACCATTCCACCGGATTTTTCCTCTTTTAGCTCTGAATGCCCAGGCTGCCCTCTCCCAAGCTCGGGAGCACCAGCTCGCCTCTGCTTCGGAGCCCCCCTTGGGCTCTCGGCCTGCCCCTCAGCCCCCAGTACCCCGTCCAGAGCACTGTGAGGGAGCTGCAGCAGGGCTCAAGGCAGTCCAGGGGCTGCCGCCTCCTGCTGTGCCTCCAAATGCAGATGTTGTGGCCTGCACACAAGAGGCTCTCCTGCAGAAACTGACCTGGGCCTCAGCTGAGCTGGGCTCTAGCACCTCCCTGGAGACTAGCATCCAGCTGTGTAGCCTTATCCGGGCTTGTGCTGAAGCTCTGCACAGCCTGCAGCAGCTGCAAAACTAAAGAACCCCTCCTGAGAAAATCCCTGTAGAAAAACAGCTGTTCCTCTTGTGTGATTTGTTCTTTTCTTGGTTCTGAGTGTGCATGTAAGCCCCAGCTCTGCTCGTCTTTTTCCTTCTTTTGGCCTCTCGTGCTATCACAGTCTGGTCTCCTTGATGCCCTGAGAGATGAGTTGGGCTTGTTTCTGCTCATTTTCCCCACTCAAAGGATGAGGCGGGAGAGGACTATGTGATACTTTTATTCTGATAAGGAGGCCACAGCCTCCTCAAAAGCAGAAACAGGCGTGGATCTCTAAAGGAACCCTGCAACCTCCTCGGCCATCCAGTGCTCATTCCCCACCCTTGAGTGAGATTTGGGGTTCCAGCCCCCTTGGTAGCTTCCCCTCCTTCCCCCGAGCATCCCGACACCATCATCCTATCCCACCTCAGGCCCAGACCAGGTACTCAGATACTGACAGGGTGTCAGTCAATTAGGGATCAATTATGGACTTACCCTCAGTCTCCTGACCACCCCCCCTTTTAGATCCTTGAGAGTTATAATAAGGCAGAATAAATAAAGTGTTGTGTGTGGGGGTGGAGAACCGCGAAAGAACCGCACGCTCCGCTTTTGCCCTCTTCCCTCACCCCTTTTTCCTGCTCCCCTTCTATTGGTGGCCAATTGCCTGTTCTCTGCTCGCTGCGACCTGGGGCAACGTGGTCGCATCAGCCGTTGCCCTTTTAAGAGAGGCCCTGCCCACACGGAGGGGTGGGCAGGGGGCGGAGTCGGAGGAATCGGGTAGGAACAAAGCACTCCCTGCGGGCGACGGCTGGGCTCGGCTGGCGGGGCCGCGGGGTGCGGGGCCTGCGGGCGGCGGCCCGGGCGGAGCGTTGGAGGGAAGGAAGCGGCATCCTCCTCTGCTGGTCCGGCCATGAATGGGCTGCCTTCGGCCGAGGCGCCAGGCGGCGCGGGCTGCGCCCTGACCGGTCTCCCGCCGTTACCGCGCGGCCTCAGCGGTCTTCTCAACGCGAGCGGGGGCTCGTGGAGGGAGCTGGAGCGCGTCTACAGCCAGCGCAGCCGCATCCACGATGAGCTGAGCCGGGCCGCCCGCGTACCGGACGGGCCCCGTAACGCCGCCGGCGCCGCCAACGCGGGAACTGCCGCGGGTCCCCCCGGCCCGCGTCGCCCTGTTAACCTCGACTCGGCGCTAGCGGCGCTGCGCAAGGAGATGGTGAGTAGCCCTGCCTCGGTCAGCTGGGCGTTGCGGGGTGATGGGGGCTGCCACCGAGCTTGAGGGTCCTGGGGCGGGGCGGAGCACATAAGGCAACGCGCTGTCTGGGTCTAGAGGATCGGCAGAAGCCAGTTGGGTCAGAGGGGATATGGTAACAATAATTATAGTTACCGTTTATGGTAATAGTTACTATGTATTTTTAAATGCCTTACTAGTGTTATTTCATTCTATTCTGCTAGATAAATTTTGTCCCCATCTTGCAGATAGGGGTCAGTGACTTGCCTAAAGATTCAAAGCTTGTAGATGGCATCTGATGTCCACAAAAACCTGTGCTTGGGAAGATTGGCTAGGGCGGTGGCTTCGACCCCAACCCCAGCCCACTCTCAGTCTTTTGCAGGTGGGCCTGCGGCAGCTGGACATGTCCCTGCTGTGCCAGCTGTGGGGCCTGTATGAGTCGATCCAGGACTATAAGCACCTGTGCCAAGACTTGAGCCTGTGCCAGGACCTGTCATCCTCCCTGCATTCAGACAGTTCCTACCCACCTGATGCTGGCCTATCTGATGATGACGAGCCTCCTGATGCTAGCCTGCCCCCAGACCCGCCACCCCTCACTGTGCCCCAGACACACAATGCCCGAGACCAGTGGCTGCAGGATGCCTTCCACATCAGCCTCTGAAGAGCTAGGGTGGTAGGGGGCAAGGACCCATGCAAAAGGCTCAGAAACTCACCCCTCAGCAAGTATTCAGACTATAGTGCCTGCTTTCCCCCATACCACCTCACCTCACAGGAGGAGGGCAAGGCCTGGGCCCCTTGGGGGCGAAACTGCCTACCCTCTCTCTCCTGTCTTGGGTTAGCTGGCACTGGGGCAGGTACTTGGGCTACAGCCTCTGCCCATGGCACTGGACCTCCACTTCTCCCACATGTGTGTACTTCAGCTTGGCCGACCTTCAGTCTGGCGGTGGGGTCCAAAGCATCTAGCACTCCCCTTGGCATCTCTGTGACTGGGATGAGTGCCTGGCTCCTATCTCTTCACCTTTTGCTGCTATTGGCAGCTGCTGGCTCAGGGGCATCCCACCTCTGGTCCCTGGGTTCCACGGCCCTAGACAAGGGCTCTCCAGGACCCATTCCTGCACCACCCACGGCCGGGAGGGCCAAGGCTCCGCGCTGGATATTTAAGTTTAGGGGCCAGCCTCCTGGGCGCATAGATAAATAAATAACTGTCTCAGCATTGTTGTGTTCTGACTGCCTGGCTCAGGGGCGGGAAGATAAGCGGTGATTCTGGCAAGTGCTGCCCCGTGCTCCGCCAGCAGGTGGTGCCCGAGACCCCGAGTTGGAAGAGGCTCGGCGGTGCTAGGGTGCGAACCCTCGCTCCCCGGGCAGAGTCGCCGATCTGCCGATCGTTCCAAGCTGCCCCAGCTTGGCCCTGCGGTTGGTTGTGTGAGTGCGGGCGAGTCACTTCCCCTCTCTGGCCGGAGGCCTGGAGCTCAACCCCCCTCACCACTCGCTTTGGGCTTTCCTGGCCGGCCGGGAAGGAAAGAGAAGGAGCCGCCCTTCTCGAGGAGAGAAACTTTCCACCCCGAGTGGGGGCGGGGTTGGGGCGGCACAGGAAATGGGTGGGCCCGGGCTGGCGGGCCGGGCCGAGGGGCCCTAGGCGAGAGAGGGGAGGGCGCCTCCTGGAAGGGCCTGGGACGAGTGAGTGACCTATGGGCGGGAGGAAAGAGTTGCAGAGGCAGAAGGGGGGTGAAGTCGCAGTGCTCCAGGCCTCCCCAGAGGCCAGACAAGCCCCGGAGGGGAGATGGGGGCAAGCCTCTGGGCTTGGATGCATGAGACTCCCAGCGGCGCCGACACCCGCATTCTACGCCTGGCTTTCCCTCAACAGCACCTGGGACCTTCAGGGTTGTATGTAAAAGGCTTTCTCTTACAGAGGAAACGGAGAACCGCGATGCTGGGTCTAGGAGCTAAACCCGGTGTCAGGTTCCCTCCCCTCCCCCAAAGAAGCCTGAACATTTGCGAATGGTGGGTGCTAAGGCTTCCACACACACAATACCCCCACAGCTTCCTGAAACGAAGAGAAGAGGAGAGGACCTCAAAGTTGCGCACTTAGGCTTACCGGCTGCTCATCCCCATGCCTCCTGGACACAACTCAGCTGACACTCCTGGCAGATCAGACGTCCTGTTCAAACCGAGTATTTATCAAGGACTAGGCTGTCCATTCACAAACCTAGCAGAGCGTTCACACTGGCAGACGGAACAGGCTGATGTGCTGATCTATGGCAGTTCTTGTAACTCTGAGCTTGACACCTGCAGCGGCTCATTACCAAGCAGGCAGCGGGGCGGGCTGGCGATAAGGGCTCTAATCTAGGTGTGAACAGAGCGGTTAACGCCCCGGGGCAGGCTTCCCAGGGGAGGGAGAGTAAACACACACTCTTTCCCGTCCATGATAACGGATTTCATTTAATAACACCGGCAAAATCAGCCAGGTTCTACACTAAATGCTTTCCAAGGTTTCATTCTCAATGATGTTGTAAAAGATGGAACTATAATTATCCCTATTTCACTGAGGTGAAAACTGAGGCTCAGAGCGTTAGTACTTTGCCCAAGGTCACACGCTTGTTGTCAGTCATCTGCTTGTGGGATGTTGGGACTACCTTCCCACTTGACAGCTGGAGAGTCAGGTTCTGAAACTGGCAAGTGGGTGCTGCCCACAGGTAGGACCACCCGGGTTAGCCCCTGACCCTGCTCCTTCCTGCTCTGGTTAATACGTGGGTGGCAGCAGGAGTCTGCCTCTCCCCAGTGTTGAGGCCAGTTGGCTCTGGCTCAGCGCACTGTGATCCTTCACGTTTCTTCTCCTTTCTGGGTCTCTCTTTCCCCAGCCTGTGAAATGGGGCCACCAGTACGCACCTCCCAGGGCTGCGGTCAGGAAGGGAGGCGGCCGGGGCCACGCTCGCGAGGGCGGCACCAATTGCTGGTGGCTCCCTGCCCCGGCCCGCGCGCCCCCTACCCGGCCCGCGCCTCCACACCGCCTCGGCGCACAACAAGCGGGCGCTGCGGTTCAGGCGCCCCCCTCGCCCCTCGCTCTCCCTCCCGCGCGAGGCCCCGGAAGCCGGGCCGTCCCGCCCCCGCCCCGGCCCCCGCCCCCCGCCGGAGCCCCGCCCGCCTTCCGACGGGGGTGCAGCTCCAGGAAACGGCGCGCTTGCCGCTCAGCGCTCAAGCGACACGACGCGCCCCAGACGACCCCGCCGACGCAGCCAGACCACCCAGCGGGCCCCAGTGGCGGCGGCGGCAAGAGCGGCCCCGGGTCCCGCGCCTCGGACCCCTCCCCACGGACGGGGCGGGCGGCGCCGATACGAGCCCGGAGGCCATGGGGACCTGGGCCAGGCTAGCGATCGCGGGCCAGCGGGAGCCCCGGGTCTGAGGAACGGGCGACGGAGGCGGCAGGGCCATGACCTCGGTGTGGAAGCGCTTGCAGCGCGTGGGCAAGCGGGCCGCCAAGTTCCAGTTTGTGGCCTGTTACCACGAGCTGGTGGTGGAGTGCACCAAGAAATGGTGAGTGGGAGGGAGGCCTGGGGGACTCCCCAGACTGGCTGGGACCCCATCCGGCCTTGGGGGCCTGAGAACCCTGCCCCCAGTCCAGTGACCAAAGAGGCCGCCTACCCCAGCTTAGGCCCTGGTGACCCAGGCACAGAGAAGTGCCATTGCAGCTTGTGACATCCCCAGAGTTGAGGCTGTGGGCAGCCTTTGGGGAGTGGAGGTCAGGACTTGCAGGCCTGAGGATCTGTCTGGGCCCACACTTGCCTCAGCTGCACTCAGGGCTGGGGGAAGGGAAGCCTCCTGGTTTTGGCCAGAGGGATGGTTCAAGGTGGCATCAGAAAAGGGAGCAAGTTTTGCCGGTCTTCGGGTGGAGGGGCTGGGACAGCAAACACCATGGCCCTAGTCCACCCCTTCCTCCGCTGCCTATTTGTTGAACCAGAGGAACCACCCGCCCCTTCAGCCGGAGTGGGCGCTGGGAGGCTGGATCCGTCTCCACAATATCCTTAAAAGGGGAAACTGAGCACTGGGACGGATGAGGAGGGAGGCGGGGAGCAGCTTAAAAGGGCCTGAGGACTTAGGAGGTTGTGGGTCGTGGAGGAGAGAGCCTGGGGAAGGCAAGGTAGTGGGGTTGGGGGAGAGGTAAGGGGGTGCAGGACCCCCCAGCTCAGACTGCCAAAGGACCCGGGGCATCTCATTCACATTCCCCCACCCGCAGCTGCCTGGGCCCCTGCGTCACACCCTAAATATACGTGCTTGCTAGTGTCAGCTTCCCTTGGCTGGATTAGGGCACAGCTGTGGGGGCCTCAGCCGCCAGGCGGGGCTAAATTTAGGCTCCCAAGTGAAAGCACAGGAAGGGACCAGGGGGTCCAAAGGGAGGGGAGTGAGCAGGAGGCCTGGGGTCCTTTGGGCAGCTGTCATATCCCTGATGTTGACTGGGCCAGCCAGAGGGTGGTTCACACCACTCAGCAAGGCCCAGAAAGGACGGGCTGGCTGGGGTAACACAGCACAGGGCTGGGACTTGAACTCTGGCCCCAGCATCCTGGGTGAAGACAGTGGGACGCTGGGCACGGTCCGGAGAGCTGGCTGAGGGTGTGGGCAGGGTCAACGTGTCTGAGTCAGAGGCGGCGGGCAGGGCCTCCTGGGTTTTTTTGCCTGGAGCCCCAGCTAGGAAGCTGCCTCTGCCCAGGTCAGAGCTCCCCAGGAGGGTGTGCCCAGCCTGAGTCAGGCTGCCTAGCCAGGCCCCGCCCTCCCTAGGCTCTCACTGTCTTCTTCCCCTTTCTGGGAAGTCCCCATGGCTGCCCTTAGCCATCGCCTGCAGTTTGGGGTCCAGGAGAGGCACTTGGCTCCAGGCTGGAGGGCTCTAGGCTCAGCTGTGTGCCCTTGCCTGGCCCCTAACCTCTCTGGGTCTCAGCATCCTCAGGGGCTGACAGGAGAGCCAGTTATCCTGGCTCAGCCTCCAGAGGGGCAATGAGCTGGGTGAACCTGAGCGTCCTGGCAAGGGACAGGGTACAGGCAAGGAGGGCTCTTATGTTGCCATCTGCCTGATGATCCTCTAACCATCCCCACCCTCCTGGGCAGCAGTTGACCCCTCCAACACAAAGGGGCCCTCTCCCTTCCAGGCCCAGCCACGTGTCTGGGACTCGGCCCCGAGCAGCTGACACTCTCCTCTCACTTTGTCTCTGTCTCCCCACATCTCTGCCTCTCCTCTGAGTCTGCCCTGGCATATGCTGTTTCGGCTTAGATGCCTCCTTCTAGAAGTTTTCCCTGGTGCCCCTTGCAGGAATCGGGGGCCCTGCAAAGCAAAGGGCTGGGCATGGAAGGTCCTGGGAGGGTATCGAATGACAAGCTGACCCTATGCCTCTCTGCCTACTTCCCAACCTCTGCCCTCCCCTCCCGACCTTACACCTACCTCCGTCCTGGGACCCTGGCACTTGCCATCCTCTCTGCCTGGAGCCTGCCTTCTCCAGACCCTCCTCACATGACCCATTCCCTGCCCCAGAGGGTCTTGCCTCTCCTTTGCTTGGCTCTGCCCCCAAATTGGGCTGGGGTAATAGTATGCACTCTACAAATATTTGTGAGTGAATGGACTTCTTTTACTCTTGAGTCTGTCTCTCTGTGTCTTTGAGTCTGTGTTTTTTGCAGGGTACTTGTTGTGTGTCTGTCTGTCTCTGTGTGTGCCTGTCTCTCTGTATGACTTTCTTCATACTTCCTGCTGACCCACAGGCCTTTGCCCTCTGGCCCAGGCCTCACCCTGCCTCAGCAGCCCCACCCTGCTCCCTGTGGCCCCAGATAAGGGGCTGTCTGGGCCCTGTCCTGGGGGAGGGGGATGTGGGCAGAAGGGAGACTGGAGGAGATAGAACGGCCGGGTGGGCCTGACTGAGTAGCCCCCTCTCCCCGCTCCGCCTCCCAGGCAACCGGATAAGCTGGTGGTAGTGTGGACCCGGCGGAACCGACGCATCTGCTCCAAGGTGAGGGAGGATGTCAACTGGGGGTCCAGGTTGGGGGTGGGGCCAATTGGGGTGGGGTGGGGTAAGTGGGTCAGGGCTGATGGGTGAGTGGAGTCAGGTTCAGGTTCAGATCAGAATCCATAGAAGGGAGAGAAAGATGGGGTCAAGGTTGGAGATAAGGGCAAGGGGTGAGGGGGAGAGTTAGGATTGCAGGGAGGACTCAGACTGCTCATTGTAGGCCCACAGCTGGCAGCCGGGCATCCAGAACCCATACCGGGGCACCGTGGTGTGGATGGTACCTGAGAATGTGGACATCTCTGTGACCTTATACAGGGTGAGTCTCTAGCCCTCCTGCACAGATGGGAATGAGCTGGTGATTGCAACCCTGGGCAGCCACAGGAGGCCCCTGGTGCATTATCCATCCAAATAGAAAAGAACAGAGGGGTGAGACCAAGAATCATGTCAGGGGGCCTATTCAGTGTGAGTGGCCCAGGAGGTCTCCTTGGAGGAGGTAGCATTTAGCCGCCACATGAAGAGAGCTGGGATCAGAAGCCGGGGAGCATACATGCCAGGAGGGCTCAACATGTGTGAAGGCCCCACACAATCACCTCCTGAGCCAGCACAGGCTCTTCTCCCTGCCCTGTCCCCACCACAGCAGGCTCTGTACTCACCGGTGCCCCCTTTTCCCAGGACCCACACGTGGACCAGTATGAGGCCAAAGAGTGGACGTTTGTTATTGAGAATGTGAGTGGCTGGGACGGGCTGGAGCCTGGGGTCTCGGGGACTCTGGGGCAGCACTGATGCTCCTTCTTCCTGCCCCCAGGAGTCCAAGGGGCAGCGGAAGGTGCTGGCCACGGCTGAGGTGGACCTGGCCCGCCATGCAGGGCCTGTGCCTGCCCAAGCCTCACTGCGGCTGCGGCTGAAGCCCAAGTCAGTGAAGGTGGTGCAGGCCGAGCTGAGCCTCACTCTCTCTGGGGTGCTGCTGCGGGAGGGCCGTGCCACGTGAGTGTCCAACTGCCCTCCTGGGCCCTAGTCTATAACCTCTGACCGTAGCCCTCACCCCTGATCTCTGACCCCCAGGGATGATGACATGCAGAGTCTTGCGAGCCTCATGAGCATGAAGCCTAGTGACGTGGGCAACTTGGAAGACTTTGCTGAGAGTGACGAGGAGGCTAATGGTCCAGGGGGCCCGGAGGCGCGGGCTCGTGTCCTCCAGCCAGGTGGGCTCACAGCTGTGGATTGAGATCACCAAGACCTAGGGAGGGTGGAGGATGACCCGGACCAAAATCCACTTGCTGTGTTGGGGCAGGGCCAGCTTGTGCACGCCCAGTGGTCGGAGCGCACTATTGCCAGGTGGTCCCAACCTGCCCAGCAGCCCTGATTGTCCTGCAGAATGGGTTTCCAGTATCTCCCTGTGCCCCTGGCCCTCTCCTCACCCCTGAGTTCGTGCCTGCTCACGTACCTGCCCCGGGTCCTTTTTACGCTGGGCCAAAAGCGCAGAGAGGGGCTGCAGTCCAGGCTCGCCACCCCTCACTACCCAACCTCGTCCCCACCTTTTGCTTGTTAAGGCTTTTTTTTTCCATCTGTCCTCGTTGGTCCCATCTCTCTTTTCCTCTGCACCTGTGGGCCTGTCTCTTCTCGTAGGCCGGGGCGGTTCCCTGAGGCTGGGGCGTTTCCCAGGTAGGCCCAGCATTCTAGTTGTGGGGAGGGGGTCAGACCTGCAGGGCCCTTCCCTGGGCTGACCCTGCCCCCAACGCCCCGCCCCCAGATACTTCTCGGGAGCTGAAGACACTCTGTGAGGAGGAGGAAGAGGGCCGATTTCGGCCCCAGCAGGCAGGTGAGGCCCAGGCTGGGGTTGGGACAGTGGAGACTGGACCTCCAGTCACAGGGCCCAGGCCTCAGCATCCCGCTTCCTTCCCCCCAGCTGCCAGCCCTTCTAGTGCCGAGGATACCAGCCCAGCCCCTGTGAGTGCCCCTGTGCCCCCAGCCAGGGCTTGCCGGGGCCAGGGGTCAGAACCAGCTCCTGGAGCAGGGGGCCAGGTGGGGCCCAAGGCCCCAAGGCCCCCCGGAACCCCACCAGAGACAAGGTGAGCTTTGGAGTCAGCCCCAGCCCCCCCTCCCCTGTCTACTCTTAAGAAGTTGCACACCCCTTGCCAACCTGCCTTTCCAGGGTCCCAGCAATCTGAGGGGGTTGGGCGCTGAGAGCGGGGGGCCAAACGAGCCCCTGCAACACACCCTCCTGCTCTCTCCTCAGGTCCTCAAGACAGCCAGGCCAGGACGCGGCCCCCAGCCCGGCCCCTCGGCTCCGGAAAGGCTCTGATGCCCCCTGGCCCCCAGTCCCCCAAGGGGGAGATGAGGCCCCCAACGCCTCAGGGGCTCCCCCAGCAGGCGTGAATTCTGCTGTGGAGACCCAGGCCTGGGCAAGCCCTCAGAAAGGGACAGAGGCCCAGGGAACCGGGCTGGGCCCAGGCACTGGGGACAGAGATTCCAGCAACTCTTTGGAAGGGCAGAAACCCAAGGTTGAGGAGGGGGGCATTGGGGACAGGCCAGAGGCTAGTGGGGTGGACACTGAGCATGGGTCAGGAGTCAGAGAGGTGAACAGTAAGAGGTCAGAGGTCAGAGCTGGGGAGGCTGAAGAGAGTTTAGAAGTTGGTCAGGTGGATGCTGAGCAGAGGTCAAAGGTGAGACACGTGGACACTAAGGGACCAGAGGCTACAGGGGTGACATCTGAGGCAAGATTCAAGGGAACTCCTGAGGCTCCTCCAAGGGGCTCTCAGGGGAGGACAGGGGTCAGGACCAGGGAAGAGGCTCCCACCATCCTGAGCCCACCCCCAGCAGAGCCAGCAGGGCAATCCAGGCATCTCAGTGACCTCAAGGGGGCCAGGGCTGCTGAGGGCCAGGAGAGAGAGGGTGCAGAGGTGAGGGGTGGAGCCCCTGGTGTTGGGGGGACAGGCCTGGAGCAGGGCCCCTCTGCTGGAGCAGCAAGCGCCAGGCCCCAGGTGAGCCAGTACCAGGGGACCCCACCAGCAGCTGACCAGGGGGTGATGTCCAGTGATATGAGGGTCTGGGAAGTAGAAACTGGGGATTTGAGGGTCCTGGGAACAGAAGCTGCGGTGACAGAATCAGAGTTATTGGGGACCCAGGAGACAGAAGTGGGTGGGTCAGGGTTCCCCGAGATAGAGACTGAGACAGCAGAAGTGGAAATATTGGGGACCCAGGAGACAGAGGCAGTGAGATCAGGGGTCCTGGAGTCAGAGGCTGCTGAGATGGCAGAGTCTGAGGAACTAGGGACCCAGAAAACAGAAGTGAGGGTTTTAGGGGCCCCAGGGGCAGAGGCCGGGATGGAAGAGTGTGAGGTACTGGGGACCCAGGAAACAGAGGCTGTGGGTACAGGAGTTCTGGGGACAAAGACTAGGATGTCAGAGATTGAGATACTACGGTTCCAGGAGATATCTGGGGGTTCACGGGTACTGAAGATAGAAGCTGAGATAACAGAATCTGAAATATTGGGGGCCCAGGAGACAGAGATGGGGTGTTCAGGGGTCTCAGAGACAAAATCTAAAATAACAGGGATGCAGGAGACAGAGTTAGGGGGTTCAGGGGCCCCAGGGACAGAGACTGAGACATTGGGGACCCAGGAGACAGAGGTGGAAGATTCACAGTTCTCAGGGCCAGAGGCTAGAATGGCAAAGGCTCAGGGTCTGGGGACTCAACAGACAGAAACTACAGTTTTAGAGGCTGAGAAGGCAAAGGCTCAGACTTCTGGGGTCCAGAAGGCAGAGACTGGACTCTGGGAGACCCTCAAATATGAGGCTTTAGGGGCCCCAGTCATAAAGCATGGAATTTTAGGGTCCCAGGGAGCAGAGGCAGAAACTACAGTTTTGAGGGGCCAGGAGGTGGAGGCTGGGATTTTGGGGGTTTCAGAGGCCATGGCTGGGGTTTGGGGGGCCAAGGAAGCAGAGACGGAGGTTTCAGGGGCTTCAGAGAACCAATCTGGTATTTTTGAGGCCCAGGAAGCAGAGGCTGGGGTCTCAGGAACCGAGAAGGGAAAAGAAGCTGAGGGAAACCTCCCAGAGGCCAGCCTGATTGAGGCGCAGGTGGCCAGTGGGGCAGGGGCTGGGCTGCCCAGGCCCTCGGGGGCCTCTTCCCCAGAGGAGCCTGAAGAGGACAGGAGGCTGCCGGGCAGCCAGGTAGGGATGGGGGCCGCCGAGGGCCCAGTCTGCTGCTTCCCACTAACCTGGGCTGAGCTAATGGCGGCTCTGCATGGACCCACCTGGCCAACTGGGGTGGGGTGGGACAGGCTCAGCTTCAAGGAGCCCCTCACCCCCTCCTCTCTCAGGGTGCCCTGGCTCCCCTGCCCTGTCTTCCCTGGGTTGCATGGAGCGGGACACCTCTAAAGCTGATTTTCTGGGCTGACCTTGAGGTGTGGCTGCTGGTGGCCTCTGATATTGCCTGGGGACCACTGACCTTTTAGGGGACCTTGGTAGATAACACTGGAGCTGGAAACCCTTTTGCCTGACCCTAAGGCCCTGGCCAGTGGTCCTTGGTGACTCCTGCAAACCCAGAGCTGGAGCTGTTTTGTGCCCAAGGGGCAGAGGGCACAAGTCCCACGTCCACATTCCCTAAGCCCATCCCTGTGTCCCCAGGCACCACCCGCCCCGGTCAGCTTCAGTCAGTCCCTGCTGGAGTGGTGCCAGGAAGTCACCACCGGCTACCGTGGCGTCCGCATCACCAACTTCACGACATCCTGGCGCAATGGCTTGGCCTTCTGTGCCATCCTGCACCGATTCTACCCGGACAAGATGTGAGCTGCCAGAGGGAGTGGAAATGAATGGGGGAGGCTGCCAGGAGGGGAGGGTGGTGTGAATCCAGCCTCTGATCAGCGCTCTCTCTGCAGCGACTTTGCCTCCCTGGACCCACTCAGCATCAAACAGAACAACAAGCAGGTGAGACTGGGGTGGGAGTGGTGCCTGGAGGGAAGGAGCATCCAGAGCCAGGCCTAAGCTAAGATTTGGGTTCCTTGTCCGTCTGTGTGTAGGAGAGGAATCTGTGGGCTTCATGGCCCCCGCTGTGGCTTTTGGAAGTTCTGCCACTTAGTTCCCTTTTAGTCTTGAAATTTTTCGTTTTCCTGAGATTAGCTTTGTTTTTTTTAAGCATATTTCCACCAGATGGTTTTTCCCAAAACCACCCCGTTTGGTGTGCAGTTGCTGGGTAACACAGGGGAGGGCCATGTTGCGAGATTTCCCCCAATAGGAAGGTGAAGGCGTTGTTGGCAAACCCAGGCGTGCCAGTCGCAGGGACCTCCTCATCGTTCCGGGGCGGGCCGGCAGCGTCGCTGGCTGACCCGTCGCCGCTGACCCGAACGAACGCACCGTCCCTAGGCCTTTGATGGCTTCGCGGCCCTGGGCGTGTCGAGGCTTCTGGAGCCGGCGGACATGGTGCTCCTGTCGGTGCCCGACAAGCTCATCGTCATGACGTACCTGTGCCAGATCCGCGCCTTCTGCACGGGGCAGGAGCTGCAGCTGGTGCAGCTGGAGGGCGACGGCGGCGCCGGCACGTACCGCGTGGCCAGCGCCCAGTCGAGCCCGCCCGACGAACTGGACGCCGGCGGCCTGGCGCAGCGGCTGCGCGAGCACTGGGCCGAGGCACCCCAGGAGCCCCAGGAGGTCGCGACCCGCGCGGACGGGACGGCCCCCGAGGCGGCCTCCAAGGACCGCGGGGCCGAGGCCGCCCAGGAGGCGCGCTCCGCGGAGGCCCCAGCCGACGGCCCTGGAGCCCGGGCGTCCGTGCCCCCGACAGAGGGGCTGCTGAACGGGATGGAGGCGCCGGGCGCCGCGGGCGGCGTGAGGCTGCGGCGGCCGTCGGTCAACGCGGAGGCCGGGCCCGTGCCCCCGCCCCGCGCGCACGGCTCCTTCTCCCACGTGCGCGACGCTGACCTGCTGAAGAAGAGGCGCTCGCGGCTGCGGAACAGCAGCTCCTTCTCCGGGGACGACCCGGACGCGGGAGCCGGGGGAGCTGCTGGAGCGGCGGCGGTGAGTGCCCGCCAGCGGCGCGGGGGTCGGGGGAGCAGGGCAGAGCAGGGGCGGGTCTTGAGGAGCCCCAAAGGCAGGGCTGACGCCCCAAAGGCAGGGCTGACGCGGGGCGGGGGGCGGTGGGTCCAGGGCAGCCGGCCTCTGCAAGATGCGGGGAGGCGTCTGATTTGAGGCACCGGTGCTGCGGAAGTCCCTCTCGAGGAGGAGGTAGCCCCGCCAACTCCTCTCAGCGGGGGCGCCAGTGCCCAGGCCGGCGGCCCGGCGCCATTTTTTTTTTTTTAATGAATTTATCTATTTATTTATTTTTGGCTGCGTTGGGTCTTTGTTGCTGCTCGTGGGAGCAGGGCGCGGGCTTCTCACTGCGGTGGCTTCTCTTGCTGCGGAGCACGGGCTTCAGTAGTTGTGGCTTGTGGGCTTAGTTGCTACGTGGCATGTGGGATCTTCCCGGACCTGGGCTCGAACCTGTGTGCCCTACGTTGGCAGGCGGATTCTCAACCACTGTGCCACCAGGGAAGTCCTGCCGCTGGCTTTTGCTGTCAGCCTTGGGATGCAGGCTAGTGCTCGGCAACCAGTTAGTGGAATCAAGCTGCAGCAGGAAGTTCCCAGAAGGTTCCGTGTAATCAGCGCTCTTTATGGACTGTAAAGTGGGTTGGGGCGTTTCTTTCCCTGCTGGTGGCGCGGGGTCTACCGGCAGCCACCACTTTCCTGTAAGCTGGGAACAGGGTTTCTATACTCAAGGGAGCTCTCCAGGGCCTTCCAACCCCAAGATACTCTGACTTGGATCCTTAACTCCAGACACTGGAAACCAGTTTCCTCTCTTCTCTGATAATGGAAAGTTGGAGATGGGAGACTCTGCTGGGTGCCCATGTTCCCCCATCCCTTGCAGGTCTCAGGTCAGCCTCCCAGGGTGTCTCATGGTCAATACACTGAAGAGGAGATGGTTCCAGAGAGGGCAGGGATTTGCTCAAGGACTCACAGCCACTGAAGTCCCGGCCATGGGCTTTCCAGCAGCACCGTCCTGGACAGCAGGGGCAGCTCTGTCAGGCTGCTTCAAGCCTTCAGCTGCCCAGGGATGACCCCTAAGTTCTAAGGAAAAGAGGGAATAAAGTGGGAGAGGCTTTTTGGAAGAAGCAGCCACTTGAGCCAGGCTGATAAGATGGGAAGCTTTTCCCAGGTGAAGAATCGGAGGGCTGGTTCTCAAGAGGTGGGACCTCACAAGTAAAAATGTAGCAGCAGGAAAGCTCAGGTCTCATTTAGGGAGCTGCCAGTCACCTCCCTTAAGGTCCGCAGGCGGTGATGAGGCTGTCCTGGAGAGCAGGACCCCTGAGTGCAGGGTCAGAGGTGCAGCATTGAGCCTATGAATGAGAAACAGGAAGGGCATCAGAGGCACCCATAGGAGCTGTGCTATCCTGGCCTGTGTTGGCCTCTGGCCAAAGCCACCTTAATGTGTCTCAATGGCTTTTTATATCTTAAAACAGCAGGCTCCATCTTTCTGGGCCCAAGTCCCAGCGTCTGGTCCTTCCAAACCAGGCCCCCCACCAACCCTTGTCCCACAGGAGATATATGACCCATGGGGCTGGAGGGGATGCTTCCTCATTGGCCACTCCCATCCCCCATTCCCCATGCGTACAGTAGGAGGAGGTAGGGCCTGCCCCTGGCTTTGCGAGCTCCCAGAGACCTGGATGGGATGAGGTCAGTCACCTTGAAGCTGGGGCAGGGCTGAAGCAATGCCATGAGGAGGGCAGGGTGCCTCTGGTGTGGCCCAGCAAGGCTTCCTGGAGGAGGGGCCACACATGAGGGTGTAGAAAGGGGAATTTGGGTCAGACATGAGGAAGCGTTGGAATTCCCATCAAAGCTGCCATGAGTAAGCTTAGTTGCTGCTGAGGTTGGGGTTTCTCTACTCTCCTGCATCCGCCTGCCCTATTGGTTGAGCACTTGCTTTATGCCTGGTCTGCCCCCTCCACCCCTCAGCAACTGCTCCTTCTAGGAAGGAACAGTTACCCCCTTTTGCAAGAGGGAATGTTGAGGCTCAGGGATATGAAAAGGTAAAGGGAGTTAATACTGGTGTGAACCCCGGTTCTGACACTGAACTCTAAAATGGCGCCCTCTACTGGGCCCAGCACTATGAACTGGCTGTGTGACCTTGGATGAGCCACTTAATCTCTCTGTGCTCTTTTCCTGAGGATGAGAAGTAAAGACATGAAAGTTTTTTGCAAAGTGGCATTGAGGTACTCCTGCGGGGTGTTGTCAAAAGAGGGGAACTGTGAGGGACTTCCCTGGCGGTCCAGTGGTTAAGAATCTGCACTTCCACTGCAGGGGGCCCGGGTTCGATCCCTGATCAGGGAACTAAGATCCCACATACCGCACGGTGCAGCCACAACAAACAAACAAACAAACAAGCAAACAACAAAAAAGAGGGGTACCCCAACCTGATTGTACTCTATTAAAAAAATTTTTTTTAAAAAGGGGGGACTGTGTTTTTCCCCAGATGTCTTTCTGGAGCCCTGCAACCCCAAGGGGCTTGTATGTCCTTTACATACAAGGACACAGGCCCAGTGGGTGTGACTGGGCCAGAGGCAAACAGCAAATTGGTGGCCAAGCTTGGGAACAAACTTTTGGATTAGACAGCCCTAGGCCTGGGCCGGGCCCTGTTTGAGTGTCATTTCTGATCCTCTGTTTCCTCATCTGTAAAGTAGGGATGGTAACCTTCCCCGCCTCACAGTGTTCTTGGGAAAACTAAATGAGTCGATGCACGTACAGCACCCAACACACACAAATAGATGCTTAATGCATATCAGCCATTACAGCTAACCGGAGCGCCCTGAGTGCGTTCTCTGGACCCCAACCTGTCTGCAGGGGCTGCTGCTGCTTAGGGAGGCAGGGGTAACCAACAGCTGTGACGGGGGAGGCCCTGGGGGCTAGGGTGGGAGTCGGGGAGGCCTCAGGAGGCCTGAAAGTTAGGGAGGGAGGAAGAAAGCCCTGTGAAGGGGCCCCTGGAGGGGGTGGGGCTGAGCTGGGTCAGGAAGGTCGAGTTGGCATCCAGCTGCCCAAGACAGAGGCCGCTCCAGGCTGAGGAAACAATTTGGGGAAGCGAAAGTCCACCACTGGGGCCGGAGGGTGGCATCCGGGTGGGACTCGGGCAGTAGGAGTTGGGGCTGGAGCTGCCACCAGGCCGTGGCAACGAGGCCGGGGGCTGAGAGGGGGTGTGAAGAGTGACACCACTGGGGGTGAAGGTTTAGGGAGACCCTTCAGTTGTGGCTTGAGGGTGAAGTCAGCAGGCAGGGCATGTGGGGAGGCTGGTGAAGAGGCCGCCACCTACCCAGGCCAGAGAGGAGGGCCTCTGAGCAGGGGACGTCCAGGGCTGCCTCTCAGAGTTGCAGGGTGGGGGTGGCTCAACACTTTCTCCCCACCTGGTGACCTGGAAAGGTGGCCAGAGCAGGAGCCATCAAGGGGGCCTGGCTATCAGCTGAGCTGAAGCTTGGGGGCCCCCAGGGCTGACAGTGCCAGCAAGTTGCCAGGGGCGGGGCACATGAGGGGCCAGCACTGCCCTTCCGGACTGAAATTGGTAGGTGCAGCTGCCTGTTCTGTTCCAAGTGTTATTGGGCGAGCACAGCATTCTCTAGGTGTGGGGACTGAGAAGGTGGGAGGGTGCCCCGTTCGGCCAGGAGGTGGAGGTACTGGTGGCCACATCAGCTCAGCTCAGTGTCACTGTGTGGGGCCCTGGCCATGATGGAGATGCTAGCACTAGGTGACAGAGTCTGAGGTGGCCTGAGGGGGCTTCATGGGGGAGGGGGCAGAAGGGGGAAGGAAAGGCCCCAGCTGGGCCCCTCACAGCCTTTCACCCCCGACTCACAAAAGCCCTGTGAGGGGGCTTCCCTGGTGGCGCAGTGGTTGAGAGTCCGCCTGCCGATGCAGGGGACACGGGTTCGTGCCCCGGTCTGGGAAGATCCCACATGCCGCGGAGCGGCTGGGCCCGTGAGCCGTGGCCGCTGAGCCTGCGCGTCCGGAGCCTGTGCTCCGCAACGGGAGAGGCCACAGCAGTGAGAGGCCCGCGTACCGCAAAAAAAACAAAACAAAACAAAACAAAAAAACGCCCTGTGAGGCCCCAGGAACGAGGACTGCGAGGCTCAGCCAGTGGGAGGGGACTGGCCCAGGACCACAGGGCCAGGGGTGGTGAAGGCCTTTGCTCTAGGAGGCACTTCCCCAGAAGGGATGGGGGTGGAGTTCTGTGCATGCAGGACCTTGAAGCTGCAGGGCCTGGAACTGAGGTCCCCCCCTCCCCTGTGTGAGTGGGGCTCCGGCTGGCCCCAGGCCGGGCTGTTGGGGAGCCCGTCCAAGCCCTTACTGGCCTCCTCCTCCACAGGAAGTCGTGAGCCCTGACCCCAGCCCTGCCCCACAGCAGGCCCCTGGTGAGTAGTTTTGAAGGGGTGGCGACTCAGCTGAACTCAGGCTGCTCACAGATCCTGAGCTGGCGACCTTCTGGGGACAGGTGTCAGTTGGGGGTGCCTTAGCCTGATATCTGTCCACAGGTGGGACTCCCCCATCAGAGGAGCTACCCCCAAGCCCAGCGGAGGAGGCCGGGCTGGTAAGGAGGGCTGACGTGGGAGGAGTGATGGGTGGGCTTCCTAGGCAGGGCCTGGGCTCAGCCCACCCTGTCCCTTGCCCCCGCTTTCCACCCCAGCAACGGTTCCAGGACACAAGTCAGTATGTGTGCGCAGAGCTACAGGCCCTGGAGCAGGAACAGAGGCAGATAGATGGGCGGGCGGCCGAGGTGGAGACGCAGCTGAGGAGCCTCATGGAGTCAGGTGGGATGGGCATCTGGAGTCCACACCCCAGCACGTGCCACCACGGCTACCCCACCCTGCAGCTCTTTCTGACCCTGGGAGGAGTGGGAGGAGACAAGGCTGGGGTCATCGTCCCCATTTACCGCCGGGCACCCTGAGGCCCCCAGCCGGGAAGCAGCTTGCTGGAGGCGCACAGCTCAGGTTTCCGAGATGCCACAAGGGAGCAGACACCATCCCCCCGCCCCCAGCCTCCCTGCTGCTGACACAGGGGTCAGTGGCAGGCCTGGTGACTGCCCTGGCCCGATCCAGGTGCCAACAGGCTGCAGGAGGAGGTACTGATCCAGGAGTGGTTCACACTGGTCAACAAGAAGAACGCTCTCATCCGGAGGCAGGACCAGCTGCAGCTGCTGTGAGTGCGGGTCCTTCCCTGTCCAGGCCCCACCCCTGCCCACCCAGGGCTGGCAGAGCAGATGGGATCTTAACTACTTTAATTAGAACTGTTCACTGCTTTCTTCTTCCTCTGAATTTTTTTTTTAAGAAATTGCTCAACCATCTTAATTTTTTCCCTGATTTCCTGTATAAAGTGTATACTTCTTAAATTGGTACTATTTTTATGAATGAGAAAATCGAGGCCCAAAGAAAAATGTGGCAGGTCAGTGCTGAGTGCCCCAGTTTGACCCTGTTCCTTTACAGGAAGGAACACTGAGCCTTAGAGACAGCTGAGCTGGGTTCCTGAGTGGGCTCAGAAGCAATTCTCGGGCTTCATGGCCTTTATAGTCCTGCATGGTGGAGGTGGTTTTGCCTCCCTTTTACATCTTGGGTCATTTTTCAGAATAATTTTAGTCTAATACTTGCTGTTTATGAATAATATCCATCTAAATAATCCTTCTGGGTTGTTTCTTATTTGTTAAAAAGGGGGTGGGATGAGGGGAGGAGACAATATAAACACCCAGCAGCTGGGGAACAGTTGAAACAAAAGAGGGACTTCCCTAGCAGTCCAGTGGTTAGGACTCCGTGCTTCCACTGCAGCGGGCCGGGCTGGGGTTTGATCCCTGTTGAGGGAACTAAGATCCCGCATGCCGCCCAAAAAACAAAAACAGAAGAGATGATTCCAAGCCGGGACTAGGGTATAGCTCTGACCTCGGTCCAGCCATCTATGGGAACTGGTGATGAGGGGGCGGGGGCGGGGGGGGTGCCAGGGAGCGGTCCGAACCCTGGGCGCTCCCTGCCATTCCTCTCTCCCTGACCTGTCATCCCACCCCCCAGCATCGAAGAGCAGGACTTGGAGCGGAGGTTCGAGCTGCTGAGCCGGGAGCTACGGGCCATGTTGGCCATTGAAGGTGGGAGATGGGGCCCCGGAGGCCGGGGACCAGGACCGGGCAGGGGCTGGCGCCTCCTGACCCTCAGCCTCCTCTGCCCTCAGACTGGCTGAAAACGGCCGCGCAGCAGCACCGGGAGCAGCTCCTGTTGGAGGAGCTGGTGTCGCTGGTGAACCAGCGTGACGAGCTGGTCCGGAACCTGGACCAGAAGGAGCGGACGTGAGTGGGGCCGGGATGCACTGGGGCCGGGGCTCTCGGAGGCGTGCTCGGTCTGGACCCCGGGGGCGGCCTGCCTGTGGGGCTCGACTCTGGGGCTGACTTGAACCCGTTCCCTCCCAGCGCCCTGGAGGAGGACGAGCGCCTGGAGCGCGGCCTGGAGCAGCGGCGCCGCAAGCTGAGCCGGCAGCTGAGCCGGCGCGAACGCTGTGTGCTGAGCTGAGGCCGCGAGGGCCCGGACGTCTTCGCCCCTCCCGGTCCGTCCAGACCTCAGCTTTTCTCCCCGTCGCGCCCGGTCGCCGCTTCGGGCCTGCGCTCCGGAGGACCGGACCCTCCCCGATGCCGCTCGTGGCCAGTAGGGGCCGTCGTCACCCTTTACCAGGAGGGGACGCGCGGCCCTTCAGGCCCCGACGGACAGGGGCGGTTGGGCGGCCGCGCCGCCCGGTCGTATTTATTAGTCCGTGTGAGTGTGTGTGCGTGTGTTCGTGGTGGGCTGGGGGGTCCCAGGCGCGCCCCCCCAGAACCCCTCCCCGAGGGCAGGACCCGACCGGCCAGCACCGCGGGAGAGGGACGGCTCGTGAACTGCCGCGTCCCCGCCCTCCCCCTTCTTCCTGTTCCTCGGGAGCAATAAAGTTAGAAAAGGCCAAGCCAGTGCTCCGGGGCTTTCTCAGGACGACTGGGGCTTTCAATAGACGGAAGGGGGTGGGGTCTCGGCGGATAAGGTTGTCTGCGATCCTTACTGGGGCTGTGTGGAGCTGAGGTTCTCAGATGCCGGCGGAGGCCAGACCAGAGGCTTGACCTCTGCCTTCGAAGGACCATGGCGTTGTTGATCGGCTGTAGGGAAGTCCCATTTCGAAAGGAGACGAAAACAGTCGGCGGTGTTGCCCGTTTTATTTTTTATTAACACATTATTCCCTGAGGTCCTCACATCCATCCCTTCCCCTCCCACCCCCAGAGGCTTCCCCAGCCACTCCCGATGGCTTCCTCCTCAGGCTTCTCCACCTGAAAGGAGCTCAACTTCATCACTGACACCTGTCAGCAAGCTGGGGCCCGTTCTGGGGCTGCTGCTGAGGGTGGCAGAGTGCTCAGAGCCAGTTCATCCTGGCCTAGGATGCCATCTTCGTCCTCAGCGTTCAGAGGGCCCCTGGACCTGAAGAACTTCACCATGGCACGGACCTGGGGCAGCTCCAAGAATGTCTCCACGGTCAGCAGCATGGCCAAGAGCCCCAGGAGCAAGTAACCTGGGGAGGAGAGGTTACTAGGGCAGCTCTCAGGGTGCTGATGATGCTCCCCACTCACCTCCCAGCGAGTGACCAGCGCTCACAGTTCTCTTAGCACCTGGGACTAAACCTCTCACACCCTGCCCTGGGGCAGGGTCCTTCCAACCTGTGAGGCTCAGCCTCCCCCAGTGGCTTATGGGAGTTGTAGTCCAGGCTCCTCTTCCCTCCTCTCCTCCCGTCACGCTCCTTGGCAGCTGGACTCACCCAGAAGTGCGAACTGGCCAAGGTAGTAAAGCACTGGACGCAGGCCATGGTCACGGCCAGGCAGCAGGTCCCCCAGGCCGATGGTGCTGAGTGAACTGAAGCAGAAGTAGATGGCCTCCAGCAGGCTGCAGTCGCCCCGCAGACCCCACAGCACCAGTGTGGGCATCAGCACGAAGATACCAGCCACTAGCAGGCCCAGTCCAGATGCCTGCAGTAGCGCAGCTGTGGCCGGCGTCAGCTGCCAGTGGATGGCTACCCAGGCACCCGGGTGGCTGAGCAGAGGCAGCAGGCAGTGGCGCAGTGCGGCCACAAGTGTTAAGGAGGCTGGCAGCCCCAGGGCCGTGTAGACCACACAGAAGGCCTTTCCACCTGCCGATAGTGGGGCCATGTGGCCATAACCTGGAGAGGAGAGAGACATGGGTAATGAGCACTTGAGTGGGGTGCCTGCCGGGTACCCACTTCCTCTAGCCTCCCTCCGGTAGAAGGCTGCCCTCTGGTGGCCGAGATCGCCGGAACTGTTCAGGCCGGGGCTCTGTGTGGCTCTGCTCCTCTTTCACTTGGGGTCTTACTCAAGTCCCTTAACCTCTCCGGGCCACTCTTTTATTTTCTAGAACAAGAAAGGATTAAAAGAGACAGTCCCCTCAGGCCTCTTGTAGCTGGGACAGTTCTGAGAGCTGCTGTCCTACCCCAAGGCAGCCTGGCTTCCTGAGAGATTCCTCAGCTCTGCCCTTGACTCCCACTTCCAAACCCATCAGATGAAATGTTATCCCTCCTTTCATTCCCCAAAGGTATATCAAGTTATCCTGGGTGCCAGGCCTTGTGCTGGAATCAGAGTCTTCCCAGGCTCCAGTGGGGAAGGCAGGCAGGAAAACCAGTCAGGACACCTGACACGAAGGGCTGCAAAAGAGGCAGTGCACATGAGAGAAGGCACTCAAGGCTGGAAAAGCGTGTGCAAAGGCAGGGAGAGGTGAAAGAGCGGGGCATGCTGGGGGAACAGGGTCGGCTGGTCCAGGGTTGTAAACACAAATACCTAGAGGAGTCAGAAGTAAGACAAAAGGGAGTGGTGGGGACTGGGGTGGACTGGAGAGCATGTGCTCTCCCCCCAGGGCAGGCCTTGTTCTACTCCAACAAGGATTCTGGCTCAGTGCAAATAGATTTCCCAGTTTTTCCAAAAGAAGATGGAAAATGGGGCTTCCCTGGTGGCTCAGTGGTTAAGAGTCCTCCTGCCAATGCAGGGGACACAGGTTTGAGCTCTGGTCTGGGAAGATCCCACATGCTGCGGAGCAACTAAGCCCGTGCACCACAGCTACTGAGCCTGTGCTCTAGAGCCCGTGAGCCACAGCTACTGAGCCCACATGCCACAACTACTGAAGCCCACCCACCTAGAACCCGTGCTCTGCAGCAAGAGAAGCCACTGCAATGAGAAGCCTGCGCACCACAATGAAGAGTAGCCCCCGCTTGCCGCAATTAGAGAAAGCCTGTGCACAGCAACAAAGATCCAACGCAGCCAAAAATAAATAAATACATAAATAAAAATTTTGAAAAAGAAGATGGAAAATGGCCTTTAAAAAATATTCAGAGGGCCTCCCTGGTGGCGCAGTGGTTGGGAGTCCGCCTGCCGATGCAGGGGATGCGGGTTCGTGCCCCGGTCTGGGAGGATCCCATATGCCGCGGAGCGGCTGGGCCCGTGGGCCATGGCCGCTGGGCCTGTGCGTCCGGAGCCTGTGCTCCGCAGCGGGAGAGGCCACAGCGGTGAGAGGCCCGCGTACAGCAAAAAAAAAAAAAAAAAAAAAAAAAAAAAAAATATTCAGACACTTTGCAAGACAAACCCCTCCAGGGCTGTGGGTCCCATTGCTTTATTTCTCTGGGCCTTCACACATGCTGTTCCCTCTGCCAGGAATTCCTTTGTGTCTATCTCTGTGCCTTCTTGCCTTGGCTACCATTTTATGGGGACTTCCTCCCCCAGGAGCCTTCCTTCACACTCCTTCTGGATGGTGCTCCTGTACTCCCTGGGTTCACTCCATTTCCCTCCATCCAAGAATCCATCCCATAATTCATGTTCCCAGTCTCGCCTCAGGCCTGCGGGGTCTGGGCACCTCTCCTGGGTCTCAAAGGGTGCCTGGGGGTGGGACTGAGGAGCCCACACCCCTCCTGGCAGTTGAAGTTGAGGCAGTAGTTGGGGTGTGTTGGTGTGGGGAGCCCCAGCTGTGATGACAGGCCTAACAAGGCCTGGGCTCTGTCTAGCACTTTGGGGCTGGGGGAAGGGCTGCACCCCCAGGGACCCCAGGTAGCAATGGCCTCGAGCCCCTTCCTGCCTGGCCTCCTGGCGGCCTTACCCGTGGTGGTGAGGAGGCTGGCAGTGAAGAGTAGGGCCGAGGGCAGATCCCAGTTCCTGGCCTGGGAGCCATTGCCCAGGCTGGAAACCCCGTGGGCCTGGGCTGCCAGGGCGGTGCCCAGCAGCTCTTCCAGTGCCCTGTGTGGCAGGCAGGCCCGGTACTTGGCCTGGAAAGTGGCCAGCTCGGCCCTGAGGTTGGCCTGGAGCCAGAGTGCTGGAGGTCCCTCCAGGGCCTGGAGCACTGCAGCCCCAAGCCCCAGGGCTAGCAGGTGGGCCACAACCAGTAGCCCGTATCGGGCCCAGGGCCTCAGAGCCCCCATGGTGTGCCGGCCGGAGTCCATCAGAGGTGCCCTGGGAGCCGACTGCTCCACCACAGGCACCTGGGAGGGGCCGGGCAGGGTGGGTCTGGGAGGAGGTGCAGCGTGGGTGGCTGGCGAGGGAGGGAAGCCTGGGACAGCAGCTGGGATGAGTGGGGCTGGGAGGGTGAGGCGAGGAGGTGAGCTGGATAACTCCTCCCCGTTTCTGGGGCAAGAAGTTTTTTGCCCAGTTCGCCAAAGCTGGGTGGCCGGGTGGTGGGCAGTCCGGGGCGGGATGGAGGAAGGCGAGACCCTGAAAGGTAACTTGACTGGCTCCCAGTCACACTGTGGTGGTTTATTCAAGGATGAGCTCACTCAGTCACAGACCCCATTCACCCGCTCAGCAGGTGCCCGGACCCAGATGATGTTAGGGGAGAGGACAGACCAGGTCCCTGCCCTCCTGGTGTTCTCACAAGAAACCTGTTAGCAAGGACGCAGGACAAGTTCATATCATCGTAAGCTCCCTGAAGGGAAGGCCCTGGGTAATGGGGGAGAGTTCTGGGGGAGGGGAACATCACCTGGAAAGCTCCTCTGAGGAGCGACATTTCAGCTGGGGAAGAGAAGAGGCCAGGCCAGGTGGGAAAGAGCTAGGGTGATGAGAAAAACAGAGGCCTCCTGGGGTGGGGCGGAGACACAGGGCCTTGAGGACATGTGGCTCAGGGGACCTATGGAGGGGGCTAGTGCAGGCATCCCGGATGGAAAGGTGGCGGCCTGGGCTGTGGAGTGGGGAGAGGGCTGGTGGGACCTGGGATGGGGCAGGTGGGGCAGGGTGGTGAGGTGCAGACAGGAGCGGAGGATGCCCAGAGCGCCCTGGACAGATGAGGCTCCCTCCACTCTGAGCGCTTCCTGAGAACTCTTCACACCCAGCCCTCCTGAGTCCCCACCCTGGTGAACACTGGAGTCACAGTAGGTCTGGCTGCCATGGAGTGCGCAGGGGATGGGGAGAGGGAGTCTGGACCCCGACACCCATAAACCATGGAGTGGCTGAGCCCAGGGCCCACTGCCCTAGGGCGTGGTGTGGGAGGGGTAGTCCGCAGGACCCCGTGGCATTAAGAGAAGCTTGAGTGGAGCCAGGTGTCAGGGTGGGGGACCCCCTCCCGTGTCCAGACCACGGGATAGAAACAAACCCAGGACAAACCACCAAGATGCCACCCAGAGGGCTGTGGGCTCCTGAGTTCAGCGAGCTGCCTGGGGTGGGAGCAGCATGGCCGGGAGGGCATCCCAGGGGAGGCGATGTTGTTGCTGGGCCTTAAGGGTAAGCCGGGACCACCCAGCAACAGGAAGAATCAGAGCAAACAGTTGCTTGAAATGGTGGGAAAGGCTTAGTGAGCGTGTGGGTGCCAGGGAGGCTGAGAAGGGCCTTGAGTGCCTGATGATGAAGCGGACTTGATCCCAGGAGAGGGATGTGGTGCAGAGCCTCCCAGCCTAGGCCCAGGCCAACTGCCATTGTGCTGAGGGCATGAGGTCACCAGGGTCATGTGACGGTTTGGATCCCCTGGTTACCCCCCAAGAAAGTGGCAGGCTGTGCTTGGGGAGACAGCTTGGGGAGTTTATTTGGCTTCATTGGATCCCAAGGCCATGGCCCCAACCCTGGCCGGGGCAGCAGGAAGGCACCCAGAGAGCCCCGGCCCCAGATGACCCCCGGGGCAGGGGGGCCCAGGCACGAAGCCCTGGGGCAGGGGCCACAGTAGCAGGACTTGGTCAAAAGTGCTGGTGACAGCTAAGGCCGGCCCCTCTCCCCTGCACCTCCCCTCCTCCCTGCACCACCCCTGGGGGCAATTCCCTGAGTCAGGCTCTGGTCCTCCCAACCAGCTGGGTACAGTGTTGGGCCCCAGTGGGGCGGGTAAGTCGGGGGACCCACACGTTGCAGGTGTGGAGGGGTGCAGGCCCCCCGTCCAGTGTGAAGGCTTCCTGTGCAGTGTAGTGTTCCTGACCCCCAGAGGGGGCGGGGTCCCTGGGCGAAACCAAGGCAGCTACAGAGGCATGACCGGCTCCTATTCCAGTGTATGCTGAGGCTCCTGGAGGGCGGTGGGCGCATGGGGAGCAGCCCGGCCCACTCAGGGCCCTGCCTCTGGCGCCCACGGGGCCTGGGCACCCACGTCTTTGGTCTGCGCCCTGCAGTCCTGAGGGCCCCCTCGGAAGGGGTTGGCGGGTGGAGAGTCCCAGAAGGGGTCTGAGTCTGGGAACAAGGTCCAGGGTGCCCGGCGGGGCGCAGGCTGTGGCGAGGGCAGGGGTGAAGGCCGTGGCCCGGCTGACACAAAGCTCCACGGGTCGATGCGGCTGCGAAGGGGTGAGGGCCGAGGTCGACTGATGAGGCCCAGAGGCGGTGAGCGTGGGGTACCTGGGGTGCCAGGAGCGGAGCGTGATATCCCTGGTGGGGGCGAGACGGCGCTTCCTATGAAGGGAGGAGGAGGGGGCCGAGGTCAGGCAGTCACCAACTCCTGGGTGTCCCCAGGAGGCACTGCCCTGCTCTGGGCTTCAGTTTCCTCATCTGTACAGTGAGTTACGGGACTCATAGCTTCCACGGCCCTTCATGCTTGGTGGCGCATCTGTTTACTATGTAGCAGTTAAGAGTGAGACATTCTCTGGAGCAGAGGGACCTGGGCTTGGATCCCAGCTCGGCCACTTATTAGTGGGAGCCTGGAGTCCCTTGATATTTCATCTAAAAAATGGGTATAACCAGAGTACCTAGTTCACAGCCTTGTTTCGATAATTGAATGAGGCAACCTCTGTAAAGCACTAGGAACAGTGCCTGGCACAAGTAAGCAACCAGTAGGAGTTCACTAGCGTCATCATTTTCATTATTTCTATTATCTCACAACTGGCCTGGCCCGGCCCCCGCTCCCCGCCCCAATGGATGGCAGAACGGGGAACTCAATTCCCTACGGTGCATCCTCATCGCCCTGAGGGGGCGGTCTGGGGTCCAGCAGACAGCTGTGGCCCCAGCCGTACTGCCCTGCACGTCCCCACCAGCCCCTCCTCCCCTCTGTCACCAGGCAGAGGCCACTCACCGTGCCTCTCCTCTTCGCGCCGGGGACTCTTGGCTGATGGCTGGCCGGCGGGGACACCCAGTTCCAGCAGCAGGGGCGCGGGGGAGGGCGAGCCGGGGGCGTCGGGGCTCAGCGGGGAGGCCTGGGCGTCCGGCATCTCGGGGGAGAAGCGGATGAGCGGGGAGGGGGGCGGCTCGGCGGGGGACGGAGTGGGCAGCGGGGCGCGGGGCGTTGGCGGGGGCTCCCCGCGCTCGCGGCCCGGCCCCCCCGGGGGCTGCAGGTCGCGGCCGAGGCCCAGCGAGGCGAGCAGGGCGGTGCCGCGCAGCAACGCGCGCTGGATCAGCTTGGGCGTCCCGGAGCCGCTGCCGCGCTCCGCCGGGCCCGGCCGCCGCGGCTCCTCGGGCTCCGGGCTCGGCCGCGGGGGGTTACCTGGTGGTGGGTACAAAGGTTAGGCCGACTTCGGGGGGACCCCTCGGCGGCCCTGGAACAAGGACTGACGTCCGCTCCCCTCCGACAGCTTCCCTGACTCCACTGCTCTGCCAGTCCAATTCCTCCCAGGCCGCCGCGCCACCCCCAGCAGACACACATTCTGGCCTTTCAGGAGGGGCGGGGCGGGGCGGGGCGGGCATCGCAGTCTAAGGAACCAGCAGGAGCAAGGCCTGGGAGGCAACCAGGTGCCCTGGAGCCCAGACCTGGAGGGTGGGCTGGAGGACAGGCAGGGGATGCACCAGCAAGCAAGTTGAGGCCAGATTGGGGCCTCAGTGGATATCCGGAGGGGTCCAGGGACAGGTCTGGGACCCGTGCTCTGTGCCCACCTCCTTCCTGGCTGGGCAGCCCTGGTCCTTCTGCTTGCCCGCCCCCCTCCAGCGGTAGCACACGGGTCAATTCCAATGTACACAACAGCCCTGAGAGGCACGCATCACTGTCCCTATTCCAGAAATGAGGAAGTTGAGGCTCAGAGAGATGAGTTGTTTGTGTCAGGCCTGAGCTGAATGATTTAGGGGCGTTATGTTGTCTGATCCTCATGCCCCAGGCTTGGAGAGGTTAAGGGCTCAGCTAAGCCTGAACTGCCCTGGATTTCAGGACATCTGTGTCCTAACCTGTGGGCCTAGGGTTGGCCCGACTCCGTTCTAGACCACCTGGGGTGGGTCTGGGGAACCTGTCGCTGAGGACGTAGGGCAGTCTGTGATGCGCTCCCACAAACCCCAATTTTGTCAGGTCCTCCTTAGCTCTAGAACCTGCCATGGCTTTCCACTGCCACTAGAAGCAAGTCTAAGCTCCTTGTCTGGGTTTCAAAGCCTTCTCTCTCTTCCTTGGGCCTGCCTGGAGTGGAGCACCGGGCTGGGTGTCCAGAGGAAGAGATGCAAAGCTGGGAAAAGTGAGCTTCTGCTATGGACCAGGACTTTGCTTGGGGTCCCTGTCCTCAGCCACAACCCTTACCCCATCTCTCTCTCTCTTTTTTTTTTTTGGTCACACCATGCGGTTTGCGGGATCTTAGTTCCCTGACCAGGGACTGAACCTGCGCCCTTGCCAGTGAGAGCACAGGGGTCCTAACCACTGGACCGCCAGGGAATTCCCCCCATCTCTCTGACTCTTATACCCCCACCCCACCCCACCCCTGCAGTGGCCACTGCCTTCTAAAATGCAAATCTGCTAAAGACAAGTCTGCTTAAAAACTCCCCCATCAATTTCAGGCCCTTCCTGAACTGGCTCCTGCCTGCCTTTCCAGCTTCACTCATTCATTCAACAAGCATCTGCTGGCCCATGTGCTGGGGCTGCACTGGGCTCCACAGACCGAGGGGATGCAGGCCTGAACCCCACTTGCTGCTTCAGGCCTGTGAGTCCCTGGCTCTCAACTCTCCCTCTGAGTTCCAGCCAGGATTCCTCTTCCTCAGGTGTGGTGGGCCCCACGGCTGTACACACACTATTCCCTCCGCTCAGCACACCTTCCCCACCTCTCTCAGTGATCCTTTATTTACCACTCAAGACCCAGCTGAGATGTCACATCCTCTGTGAAGCTGTGACATTCTGATTTATAAAAAAGTATATATTTTGTCTTCATCTCATACTTGGTACAGAACTCCCCAAACCCTTGGAATTTCCTAAGTGTTAGAATGATAAAGGTGAAAGGAGCACCTTTTGTTATTCATAAGGAGCTCTTTTAACCACATCTCAGTTCATAGTGATGCAGTCATTTTTGGAAAGCTCCTAAGGATGGGGTCTGGTTGCCAAGGGAACGAACTATGTGATTAGAGGGTTGGACCTTTCAGCCTCCACCTGCACTGGGGAGGGGAGGAGCTGGAGATTGAATCGCATCACCAATGGCCAACAATTTCATCAATCAATCCTGTCCACGTAACAAAGCCTCCATAAAAACCCAGCCAAAGGGTTCCAAGAACTTCTGGGTTGGTGAACCAGTGGAGGTGTTGGGAAAGTAGCGTGTGCCTGGAGAGGGCGTGGAAACTCTGTCCTCCCACATACCCTGCCCTGCACATCTCTTCCATCTGCTTGTTCTTGACCTGTATCCTTTTTAATAAACTGGTAATCTAGTAAGTAAATGGCTTTCCTGAGCTTTGTGAGCTGTTCTAGCAAATTATCAGATCTGACGAGGGGGTCGTGGGGACCTCTGATTTATAGCTGGTTGGTGGGGAGCACAGGTGACAACCCGAACTTACAACTGGTGTCTGAAGTGGGGAGGGGCAGTCCTGTGGGCCTGACCCCTTAACCTGTGGGGTCTGCCACAAACGAACTCCAGGTAGGCAGTGTTCGAATTGGATTGGATTGTAGGACCCCCAGCTGGTGTCTCAGAATTGGTCGGTGTGGGGAAAACCCCCAGCCATCAGAAGTGAAGTGAGTAGGAAAACAGAATGGAGAGGAAAAGCTTCCTCTTTTAGAAGCTTTGCCAGAATCCCCTGTAACCTGTGCAGTTCTTGCTCATGTTCTGCCTTGTACAGCCCTCATCCCACCACGTACTACTCCCTACTGTCCTTGTTTATTTCTGAGTCTGCTTTTCCACCAGACTAGGCCCTCCCCGAGGTCAGGGCAGTGTTGATCTCTAGCACATTGATGCCTGGCTCATAATATATGTCAATACATGTTTGATGGAAGAGTCCATTCCTTATAATCCTTGTGACAACCACGTAAGGTGATTGCTGTTACCCTACTTTACAGGTGAAGAAACTGATCATTTACAGTGAGTTTAAACAGAACAGGGGAAAAACATGCTTAAAACAGGCAAGAAAAATGGAACAAAGTTAAGTGAAGCTGGAGGTCAGCACACAAACTAAGAATGGAAAGAAGTTCCTGAGGCCGATATTCTGAGAAACAGGTCCCCAAAAGTAAGCGACTTGCCCCAGGTAACTCGGCAAGGATTTTAATTTGCCTCTAAGCTCCCTGGCGGTAAGAGTTGGCAACCCTGTTGTTAAGGAGAAAGCAGAAAAACCATTCTTGACCCAGAGATGAAGGTGAAATCGCTTCTGTGGGGCCTCACAGAGAGGACACGGCCACGGCCACGTGGTAGTTAGTGGCTCCAGGGCAACAAGCTTCACGGGGCAGTTGCTGTCAGTGCAGGCTGACTGCGCCCACCAATCTGCCACTCGTTGCAACCAGTTCTCCAGGGCCAGAACGCCCAGGTGCGGACAAGGGGTGGGAGACGGGGCTCCCCGGTGGTGTGGCTAATGCCTGGGACAGTCTCACAGGGTCTTTGATTCTTAGCCAGGTTTTTCACTCTGTGGGTGGTTGGGAGGTCAAGGTCATGCACTCGTGGGTGGGCCCAAGATGGCTGGAGGGTGGGCTTGCACGAGGGGAACCAAGTGCTCAGCCAGCAGCTAGGCTGGGACAGGTGATATCCTTTTAGGTAAGAGGGCAAGCGGGAGAAAGATGGGGTCCAGGCCATTGTGTCCCTGCTCGTGGGAGCTCAGGGAGGGTAAGGCCAAATGGATCTGCAGAATATGGTCAGGGGCTCCTTCAGACTACACACCCAGGTTAACAGGACCTCAAGTTCTCCATTGACCCTTCTGGCCTGGGACGTTCTAGAGCAGGTGACTCCAAGCAGCCCCCTTGGCCTTCCAATTCTCAGTTCAGTGCCTGCAGCATAGCTAGCTTGGGGCAATGCAACTGCTGGAGCAGAAAATGGTGTGGCAGACGGGGCTCCAGGGCCCTGCCTCTGGAGTCAGACCTGGGCTCAAATACCTGTTCTGCAGTATGCCCTATTTCAAACCACTTAACCTCTCTGTGCCTCAGTTTCCTCCTCTATAAAATGGCACATAGGAAGGACCCAATAAACGTTTGCTGTTGCTGTTACTGTGAAATGTAGCTCAGGTAATGGTGGGGGTGACGCTCTGGGTGGGGTGAGAGGAGTGAGTCTAACTTGTTTGCTGAATAGGACTCTGGTCTGATAACAGCTAAGCCAGGTCCTATATTCTGGCTGTGAGAAGCAGGTACAGCTGGGGGCTCTAAAGGGACCCACGGGCAAGGGAGGCTGCAACTTTCTAGTCCCTGCCAATGCTGGTCAGTGCTGAGCTGAGCCCTTGTCCCTCTGACACAGGAGCCCCAGTTTCTGCTAACCCCCTAGCTTCCCAAGTAGTTTGTATGTGAGAAACCCTTTCTTCAAGTGAAAGTTTCTGGGAAAGCTCACTACGAGCATGAGAGTCAAAGTCTCCCTGGGTTCAAATCCTTAGCTGGGGGATTTAGGCAGATTACTTTACCTCGCAGAGCCTCTGTTTTCTCATCTCTCAAATGGCTATAATAATTCCTCATGACATTGTTGCTTGGATGGAATGCCTGACACACAGTAAGTGCTATTGCCATTATGGAAAACAGAAAAGTCCAGAACTGCCCCAGATGCAGTGAGTCGGCCCTAGATCCCCACCTGTTCAGATTTCTTATCCTCTTCTCCACCTACAGGCTCCCCAGAAGGGACTCTGAGAAGCACAGTGTGGCAGCCACTTGTCTAGCTCCACCCCACATGCACAGTTTCCTTCTCTTCTCTCGGCCCAGCTTCCCCTGGGTCCCAAATGGGGGGCACCGTTCCTTGTTTTCCTGTCTTCCCTAGAGCTTGCTGAGGGCACAGCAGCTGCCACAGGGCCAGGGGAGAGCCCTCTTGCAGGCCAGCTCTGAATAGGGTCCCTGAGGCCTAGGCTGGATCCAGCTCAGTTGTGGGCTGATGGGTCAGACCTGAGTTCTAGGAATGGCCTGCCTTGCAGGCTGGCTTCTTGTAGCCTCCCCATGGGACCCATAGGAGTGCAGCAATAGTCTGCTGGGGGGAGACAGGGACACTCACCATTGAGCATGGGGGGTGTGGAAGGAGATCCTAAAGGGGATGAGTCATCTGAATCCAGGTACCACGTGGCTTCGTCCATGCGGGACCTTCTCCTGGTGAGGGGACAAGAAGGGAGTTGTGCTTCGTGAACCTCAGGACTGTTGGGAAGCAGAAGACACTCGGTGGGTGGCACTCAGGCACTCACCTCCCGTTCTGGGCTTCTCCAGGCTTGGGGGAACTGGGACCCCAGGCCCAGCATGCTCGCCGCTCTCCATTGCTTGAGTCCTCTAGACGTCTTGGGGACTGTCGGCCCCATGCCTGGCCTGGTTCTGCAGGCTCCACTGTGGCGGGCAGGGGGAGGGGGGAATGGAAGGAGTCTGAGCTGAGGTCAAGAACCTTGATCCTTGTCCTCCCATCATGAGAATCGAGCTCCAGGGGCAACTTCTTGGAGGATGGGGGTGGGATGTGGGTCAGGCTGGGCCCCATCCCATTCCCAGGGTGAGCTTTGGGCCACAGAGAATCTGAACAGAACTGGGGTGGGGTAGGTGGGTGTAGGGTCCTGGGACTGGCAGTGAGGCATCTCATCTAGTCCTTCTTCACCCGGCATTTGCTGCTTAGTAGTTAGTACAGCCACTGCAGCAAACTGCGTGGGTTTGAATTCTGACTCTGCCACTTGCTAGCTGTGCAGCATTAGGCAGTTACTTTTCTCACTTTTCTCATCAGTAAAACTTATATAATAACAAGGACATCTACCTCACAGGGTCTTTGTGAGGAATTAAGTTAACATTAGCAAAGTGTTTAGGAAAATGAATGGGACATAGTGTCATACAATTGCTAGACTGAAAAAAGTTGTAAAATGCATGCTGCTTGGGGAACTTAGAGGTACCAGTTTAGACGGATAGGGGAGGGAGCCTGGGAGCAGGGGGGAAGAGGAGGAGACAGTGTGTAGGATCTACTTCCAAAGATAAGGTTTGACTGACAAAAGGATAAGGTCTGGGGGTAAGGGCATGGGCAAGGGGAGGCGAAGTTTCTTACACTGGATGGCCCGGAACCGGGGGAAGGTGGGCGAGTCCCCAGCCCCGACCTCGAAGACGTTTCTCCTCCTGTCCAGGCCGGGAGAGGCCTGCACGGTGATGCGGTGTTTGAAGTCTGAGGTTGGGGGGGAAGCAGGGCGCAGGTTTGTGGTGAAAGAGAGACTGGATCCTAACCCGCAGGGCCCCTCGGCAGCTCCCAGGCCACGCAGGCAGTGCTGGAACAGGGCCTGGCACAGTGGCTGGGTGACTGGGGTCGGCCTCACTGCCTTCCTGGGTCCCAGGCTCTCGGTAAGGAAAGTAGACCTCTACCCGGAGAAGCGCAGGGGAGTCGGAGATTCCCAGGAGGCGGCCCATCCCACACCCTCGGCTTTCTCAGAACTTTCATGAGCCCCGCCCCTTCCCGGCCGTAGCCACTCCCAGGCCGACATGCAAATATTCCCGCCAAAACCCGCCCACAAACGAAAACACACTCCTGGCCCCACCCCTTCCAGCCTCAGCTCACAGGCCCACCCACCAACGCCCTAGACCAATCCCGGTGTGGCCAGCACACCCGCCTGACCCCACCCCTTCGCCCACGAAGCCAATGGCGGGCGGCGTGCTGGGACCCGCCCCTTACCGAGCGGCATGCTGATGCGCTCGCCGCCGTCGCGCGCGCGGAGTTTACTGCGCTTGAAGGTGCCGCGGCGGCGGCGAACGTGCGGCCGTTCGCGATCAACTTGCTGCAACAGAAGCGTCAACTCGCGCTCGAACACCTCCAGCTCCCACTGGGCCAGCAGGTGCTCGCGCCGCCGCAGCTGCTCTGCCTGTGACCGCTGCTCACGCGCCGCGCGGGTCAGCTCCTCCTCGCGGCTCAGTAGTTCCTGTGCCCGGGACAGTGGAGGCGGTGGAGTCAGTCAGGTACGGTCTCAGACGCTCACCCCCACCTTCTGCCCCATGGAAACCGGGGAGACATTCCTTCCCGGCGTCCCGTTCCAACCCTGGGACCCCGACTCCTCCCACCTTTTCTTTGGCCCGCAGCTCGTCAAAGAGGCCTTGGATCTCGCGCTTCCAGCCTTCCTGCATGGAATGGAAGGAGTCCCGCGGCATTTCCCGCAGGACCTGCGCCTCTAGTGCCTCCAACTGCTGAAGGATTGAGGCGAAGTCGGGCCTGCGGTGGGGATCCTGCGCCCAGCAATCTGGGGAAACGGAGTGGAGGGGGGACAGGATAAGAAGGGGTCTGTGAGTGGATATGTCCTGGGCCAAGGAGCTCTTGCCCCTCACCCTCCTGCCCCATCCCCTTACCGGCCATGAGCTGTGCGAAGGGCTCGGGGCAGGTGGATGGGATGGGCAGTGTGAGCTTGTTAACGGCCACTCCATAGGCTACAGCAAGGCAGTCGATGCCACGGTAGGGCACCTCCCCAGTCAGCAGTTCCCACAGGAGCACCCCAAAACTGTGGGTGAGACAAAGGGTGTATGTCCCCTCCTCTACTTATTCGTTGCCATTTCATCCCAAGGCAGCCAAGAGCTCAGTGGTCTGTGTCCCTCCCTCTGGGCTCTGCTTGTCTGCCCAGCCCAAGATTTTGGCAGCCACCTCTGCCCTCTGCAGCCCCATATCTGTCCAGCCTCCACCCAGTCGCACCTCCAGACATCGCTGCCCTTAGAGAAGGTGGAGGCCTTGATAACCTCGGGAGCCATCCAGGCATAGGTGCCTGCAGCACTCATTTGCGTGGTTTTGTGCCACTCGCGGGCCAGGCCGAAGTCAGTGATCTTCAGGGTCTTGTGCTCCATGTCGTCACCTTCAATGGGCTGCAGCAGCAGAACTGGGGAAGAGAGGAAGGGCTGTGGTGCTCCAGGCTCAGGTGGTGGGGACAAGGGAGGAGCTGGGAGCAAACTGTCATCTGACAGACATCCTGTCTGGGTACTGGGGGCACCGAGGTGAACTGGTCTCAATCTTGCCCTGGAGAGCTCACAGCTGGGGTTGGGGTAGAATCAGACAATAAGCACAATGCTGGGAAACGTTTACCAAGGGGTTACTAGAGGCCAGGCATTTTACACTCAGCATTAGCACTCACACACACAAAAAATCTATGAGGCAGACATCATTATCCCCATTTTGCAGAAGAGGAAACTGAGCAATAATCTGAGTTAACCAAGGGCATGTGCAAATAAAGCAGATGCCACGACCTGGTCTGTGTGGTTCCAAAGCCAGTGCTCTAACTTTCTCCTAACACTGCATGGAGTAGAAATGGGCAATATGGGGACCTTTCTGGTGGTCCAGTGGTTAAGACTCCACGCTTCCACTGCAGGGGGCACGGTTCGATCCCTGGTTGGGGAACTAACATCCCACATGCCACGGTGTGGCCAAAAAAAAAAAAAAAAAAAAAAAAGAAGTGGGCAATATGGCAGCCTCTCAGCATTTGTAACTTTGATTTCAAGAGAAACCTGTGTCTTGTCATTTTGCTGAGGCAGGAGTGTGAATCAGAACCTGCCTCGGGGTGGGGAGCAGGAGGGAACCCCCTGGTGAGAAAGGAAGCCCAGCAGGCACTACAGACCCCTGGTGTCCATGTCCCATTGTGGCTAGCGCAGCCCGCTCCCAGGGGAAAGATCCCAAAAGATATCCACTGATGCAGCTGGATGTGAAGAGAGAGAAAGGGGTCTAAGAAAGTGGTGGTTCTTGGCTAGAAAGGAGTTTGGGACAAATGTAGTAGTGGATAGACGTGGCAAGGGCTCATGGCTTTGTCCCAAATGGGGCCACCATACTCTGTACAGAGAGGAGAAGCAGCAGCTTGCAAATCTCTCACCAGGAAAAGCATGGCTCAAAGGAGAGAAGTTTTAGAGGAATAAAAAGAGGACAAAATCATAGAATTTTCAAGGTTCGGAAGAGGCCTCTCTACTTTCCTGGTTATAGCCAACTGCACTGTAGACAAGTGACATCCAAGCCAATGACATTTCTGAACACACGTCCTTTCAGGGCACACCTCTCAGCAGTCCTGCCCAGAGTGACAGCACCGTAGTGGGGGCAGAGGACACGGGCACCTAATACAGTCTGGCGAGTCAGGGAAGACTTCTCAGAGGAGTGACAGAAGCTGGGTATTCGCTTTTCTAGGTCTAAAGCCACAACTCCTGATCCTGCTGCTGGCTGAGCTCTCTGGGCCTCATGGGGGCATCTGGCACTGCTGCTCAACCCCTCCCTGCTGTCCTTGGCTCCCAGGACCTCTGGCTGCTTTTGCTGTTTCCTTCAGGGCCTCCCCACCCTTAGCCTTTTCAATGCTGGCATTCCTCAGAGCCTGGCCTCCCCTTGACCTTGGCCCACTGCCCCCAGGCTGTCCTGGACTCTCCCAGGTGCCAGCTGCCCCCTCCTCACTGGCACCTCCCACATTGGGAGCTCCAGTTCAGAAGTCGATCCAGCTGCCCATCAGCTGTCCTACCTGATGTCTATATGCCTTTAACAACCATCTTCATCCTTCCACCATGCCTGGCAAATCTTCCCACAATTTCTCAAAATTCAGAGAATGATCCTGCAATCTACCCTCTCCTCTTAGCCAAACTGGGGCTGAGTACTGAACAGTTAAAGCTGAGCATGATGACAAAACCCACCTCAGAGGGTCATCATGAGTATTAAACAAGATCACTTTTTTTTTTTTTTTTTGGCGGCACCAAGCGGCATGTGGGAACCTAGTTCCCCAACCAGGGATGGAACCCGTGCCACCTGTAGAGAGGAAGCGCAGAGTCTTAACCACTGGACCGCCAGGCGAGTCCAGCGAGATCACGCTTTTTAAAGCTTTCGCACAGGATCTGACAGTTGTCCTAACAATTCTGCTGTTAATCTCTCTCAGATTGACTTTCTCCTCCAACCTCTATCACATCTTACTTCCAGCTTCACAACAGCCTCTGGCCCGGCTGCTGAAGGCTCAGAACTGGACCGTTCAGTAAGCTCTGCGAAAGTTCATTCCAGAGAAGAACCACAGCAGGCTGGGGCAGGTAGCTGGAGAGGGACCAGGCAAAGGGATCCATGTACTGGGGCTGGGGAGGGACTCCCGCCTCCTCTGCTGCCAGGACCCACCCATCCTCTTCACGGCTGCTTCTCAGTCAAGTCTCTAGCCACTTGTGGTACCTCACGGACTGGTGAAACACCTTCTGCGCCAGTATCTCCAGCTGGGAGGCCAGCCTCCCATTTTTGGTCAGGTAATCTGAAGTCCAGAGAGGGGCAGCAACTCACTCAAAGTCTCAGGACTTCTTTCTATTGGTGGCCTTTCTGCCGCCTCCTACCCCCCAGCTTGACCTAACACCTGTGAAGCCTTATCCTCACCTCCGTGTCCCCTGCTTTTCTCCAAGGGCCTTGAATTTGTTCCAACCCAAGTTGCTCTTCTGGTGTCTGATGTAGACCTTGGGGATGGGGCGGTCAGGGGTCACTCAGAGGAGAAGGGGCTAGAGATCCCCCTCCCAGCATCCCCTTAGGGCTCCCTGGCCTCTGAAAGGGACCTGGCCCCCAGCCCCCTTCCTGGGCTGCCTCTGTGAAGCTTGGGAGTGGCCTAGGCAGCTTACGCCTCTTCCGCTTCCCTCCCATGGTCCCTACTTCTCCTTTCTGGGAGGCCTGGCTCAGGTCTCCAATGGCGGGTGGGGGGGGTCCTTTGGTGGAGAATTGGGGGAGGTCAGGCCCAGGCTGGGCTGGCTGGTCAGTCCTGTGACTCGTGGGCCTAGAGAATTCCCCCTCCTCTCCCTGCCAGGCTTCCTCACAAGGCCCCCATTGTCCAGGAAAATCACGCCATTGTTTCCTGCCTGCGCTCCCCCCATCCCAGGGACTCCCCCCGCCAATGCCGCAGACAGCAGCCCGGGCCTAAGACTGGGGTCTGCGAGGTGGGAGGCCAGGCTCAGCGAGGCTAAGGGCACCCTGCCTTCCCACCACCACCACCCAGACTCTGGGAGGGAACTGGGGTGGGGGGAGTAGGGGCGCAATCCCTGGCTCCTTCCTCTCCCACAAACCCCCTACCCCCAGCTCTTTCCTTCCCTGCAGGCAGCTGGGCTGGGGAGAGAGCAGAGGCTGGAGCAGGGGCAGGAAGCCGGCCCAGGGGCAGCAGGAAACGCAGGAAGCGGTGGGGAGGGTGGGGAGCTGGAGCCTGGGCTATTGTTCCATTTTTTCTGGAAAGAAAACTGGAGGAAAAACAGAAGACGGGAGTCCCCTCCCCCCAGGCCTTCGGGGAATCCCCCTCAGGCTGGGGCAGGGAGTGGGGGTCCCTAGATGGCTAGGGCCCAGGAGGGAGGCTGAGAGGTGGGATCTGCCCCCTACTGTGGATGAGAGGAGTGGGTGGGGTCGCTGGCAGGCCTCCCCAGGTCCCTCTGGCCCTGGCAAGGACCTGGAGATCACTGGGCCCTGGTGTTCTGCTCCCCACAAGCCTCTTATCCATGCTCAGCCCAGGCCAGGAGGCTCAAAATATCCATGCGCACCCCTCCAAGAGCCACCCGTGCCTCTCCAGTGACCTCACCGGCCCTTCCTTTTGCTCTACAGCTGCACCTCAGCCCCCAGCAGGCGTAGCCCAGGTCCCCACTACCGTGCTGCGGCCTGCCTCCTTGCCTTTGCTCTTGTCAGGCCCTGCATCCAACTGGGTACCTTTCTGAACACTCCCTGCTTTGGGCTTGGTGTGAAGCTCGTCTGCTTCAGAAAGCCCTCCAAACCCGTCACCTGCTTGTCTTGGGCCCAGGCTGGGCAGTGTGTAGGACCTGAAATGGCTGGAGATGGAGTGCCTTACTGCTTGAGTCTTTCTTAGCCCCGCCACGCCTACTCCCAAGTGCTGATTCCAGGCAAAACCCTCTTGGTGATCCAGCCTCCAAACATCCACACCCATGGCTGAGGACCCACTGTGTGCTGGGCATCGGATGCCCAGCCTGTTAAGCCGTTTCACCCTCCAGATCACTCCCTTTTTACAGAGTCTGAAATCGAGGTTCTGAGTTGAAATAACCAGCTAGAGATCACGCAGCCAGGGGGGGAGGGGTGGGGCCAGAATTCCATCCCTCGCCCCAGCTTTGACCACCACGGGGCAGGGAGGGGAAGGGGGTGGTTTTTCCCCCTTTGAGATTTCTGTTCTGGAGGAGCTGCCCACCACAAGTGGAGGGGGGAGGAGGCACCAACAGGACAACGGGTGAACTTCAGGGGAGTTCCCTGAAGATGAGAGGGTGCCAGCATCCAGCACTCTCCTTCCTTGAGGTAGTGGCCATGGTTAGGCAAGTTGCTTAAGGTCCACGTGAGAGGTTCCAATTTTTTTAACTTGGCAGCTGTGAGCTGGGGTCAAGGACTCCTTCTGGGGATGGGGCATGAAGGACTCTGTTGGGTGCCTGGGACTCCTGCTTTGGGGCTAGTGTGAGTCCATGGGCACCCCTGGTCAACTCAGATTCCCCTAGGGGAGGAACTCCTGCCTCTAGTAGATCCCCAGGTAGGCTCAGCTGAGAGCTGGCAGTAGGTGTGTACTTGGGCCATGCCACCCTCCACCCGTGCTCCCACCCGTGCTCCCCAAAACTCACTGTTGTTGGACTTGAGGTCTCGGTGGATGACAGGCACCAGGGCCTCGCAGTGCAGGTAGTGCATCCCACGGGCAATTTGCACGGCCCAGTTGACGAGCACATGGGGGGGCACACGCCGCCCAGCCAGGGCACGGCTGAGGGGCCCGCCGGCAGCATACTCCATCACCAGGCACAGGTTGGGCTCCTCCAAGCACACGGCCTTGAGGGCAATGATGTTGGGGTGCGCCAGCATGGCGAAAAGCCGGGCCTCCTGTCGCACGCTCTCAGCTGTCACGCTGATGTCCTCATCGGGGTCCTGGCGAGCTGCCTTCACAGCCACCAACTCGCCTCGCCAGCTGCCGCGGTAGACCTTGCCGAAGCCACCGATGCCAATCACCTCCTCCAGCCGCAGCTCCTGGAAGCTGGCCATCTCGCAGGGGGGCGGACCGCCGCCCCGAGACACATAGTTGGACGGAAAGATGCCCACCTGGCCTCCCACCTGGCCCGCCCACCAGCCCTCATCGCCTGAGATAGCTGCATCCCGGGACAGCACCTCCACACGGTCGCCCTTCCGCAGGGCCAGCTCGTCCTGCCCATTGGGCTCGTAGTCAAACAGGGCTGTCCACACAGGATTGGCATAAGCTGCCGCCTTCGGGGATCCCTCTGGCCAACCTCCGCCGCCCCCACTGCCCCCACTGCCACCGCTGTTCCATGACCCCAGCGGGCTCTTGAGGAAGAGGTTCTTCAAGGGCTCCATGGCTGGGAGCTGGCGTTGGTGGGTGTGGGGGACCTTCCCTGGGTGCCCCTGGTCCCCACCCTTGCTGACTGCCGAGGCCCTAGTCCCGGAACCTGGGCATCCGGGCCCTGGCCCTCAGCCCCAGACCCACGCCTCTCTGGGGAGCCAGGAGTGTCGCCTCCCGGCCCCCCGCATCTCGGGCTTCCGGAGGAAGGCGACCTGGGGCAGTGTAGTCAGGCTCGGGGGGTGGGCCCCCGGGGCCTCCGGCGTCTCACCATGGCTGGCACAGAGGGGCCCGGGCGTCCCTCAGTCTGGAGCAGTCCTGGGAGTTTGGCTCCTGCACCCGCCAAGTGTAAGGTGGGGCCAGCAAGGAGCAGCGCCTGGACTCCAGTTGGGTCTCTTTGCGCAGGGGCTGGCTGGAGTGTCTCTAGCTGGGCCAAGCTGCCTCTTCCCGGCTGGGCTCTCTCAACCCGATGGCTCCAACCCCGTTCCCTTCTTCCTCCTCCCTTTGTACTTTGGCCCCGGGGGCGGGAGGCAGAGGTGGAGGGTGGAGTTTCACTTTTTTCCGCTGTTCTCCCTCCTGCAGGAAACAGCATCAGATGACGCGGGCGGGTAGCACCGCTCCCCTCCCAGAGACTGCGGGGCGACTGGGCCTGGGAGTTCCCGGGTAGGCGGGCAATGAGAGGCAGAAGGTGGGGAAGGGTAGCCCCGATCCCCCATGACAGCAGGTGTAGGGTCCAAGTTGGTTTCTACTAAGGACGGGCCATCCCCACTCTCTACATCCGCATCAGCAAAACTGGGGCAAAGAACCGGGCTTGGGAGAGGGGCAAACCCGAGTTTGGTCTTGGCTCCGAAGTTGCAGGGCTGTGTGACCCATCCTCTCTGCGCCTCATTCTCTTCGTATGTGAAACTGGGGCCAGAAGCTCAGCTTTGCAGAGCTAGTAGGATGGGGGTGGGTAAGACAAGGAGGACGGAACTGGCTGCACCTCGAGCTCTTGGAACGAGCCGTCTAAGGCTCTCCTCTTTCCCTCACCTGGGAAACAATCCACTTATTCATGCCTCTTCCCCATGAAGGGGCGGAAACCTGAAACTGCGGTCAAGAAATTTACTCAGTGATTGGATTCAGAATAGCTAAACCGCCCTCGTAACCGCTGGATTGACCCCAATTGCCTTGAGCCTGTCACTTTAAGAAAAACGACGCTATCCTACTTCGACTATTCCTGCCTGTTCCTGAACGCTCTCTACAATCTTAAGTCTGAACTCTGACCTGGAAGTAGAGGTAGCACGTGAGGTTTCAGGTCCATCGCTAAAAAGGGCGGAACTAGAGGGGCGTGCTCCCGTAGCGAACTGTCGCTTTAGCCAAGGGAGATCCGCGCCTCCATCCTTTTCCCCGCTTCTTGTAACTCACTGGGAGAATTTTGCGCCAGTTAACTCCGCCGTTACTCGATGGCCCCTCAACTATCCCTCGGGTTCAGCCCAGTGGTCTCCGCTGGATTGGCAACGTTTAGGTGTGCGCATGCGCCCAAGCGCTTCTACCTTTCGGACCGTCCCTTTCCTTAGACCTGAACTTTGCGCACGCCCAAAGAACTCTCCCGCTTCTTACCGCTCCACCACTTCCCTGCGCTTGCGCATTCAAGCCGCCAGGATTTCCTTTTCCGGGTCCCAACTGGGCTCGTTGGGCGCATGCGCCACTGCAGGTTGGCGGCTCGCGGCTCCTTCTTCCGGCCTCCCCCTTGGGCCGGCTCCCGCAGAAGCGGGGCGAGCGCGGAGCCCAAAGCGAGTGACCTGTGACCCCGGAAGTGGACCTCAGGGTACCAGGGCTTTCCCCGGGCCGGAACCGAGGGAACCGTCGCCTGCACCCCTAGAGCATCCACCCCACGCCCACCTCTGGATGCCGCCGACGGGTGCCCGGCCCGTGCCCTGCGCCTGCCTGCCGGCCCGGCCCTTGGGAGCAGATCTGGGCCGGGGGTGGGGGCCCGGACCCCGCCTCTGATGCGTCTCCACCCCCGCGCCTGGGTCTCGCACCGCTGACTGCCCGGGCCGGCCCCGCCCCCTGCTCGCACCCTAGCCCCACCGACCTCTCTCCTCCGCTGGGGGAGGCCATGGCGTGAGCGCGAGGCCGGGCCCCGGGGCCCTCGGGCGCCACGCGGGGCATGGGCCGGGGGCCGCCCCCATGAGGGTCCCGGGAGGAGGGCGCGCGCAGCAGCGGCGGGGCCATGGGGTCGCAGGTATTGCAGATCCTGCGCCAGGGGGTGTGGGCCTCGCTCACCGGCGGTTGGTTCTTCGACCCACACCAGAGCACCTTCTCCAACTGCTTCCACCTCTATGTCTGGATCTTCCTGCTCACCTTTCCTTTCTTGCTGTACATGGTGAGACGCTGCCGTCACCTGTAACTCCCTCCGGGGAAAGGGAGGGCAGATGTCACGGAGGGGTGCAACCTGGCAGGGATTCTGGGCTGTGGCTAGGGCACTAGGATGTAGGAAGAGGACTCAGTGCAGAGTTTGGAGTGTGTGGAGGAGAGGCCAAAATTTTCTGGCCTGGGTGACCTTGAGACCCTCACTTAGTTTCTCTCCAGTTAGAAAGGAGACAGGCACCCCCCCCGCCCCAACAGGGCCTTCTTACTAGTTGTATGCAGGGGCGATGAAGTCCTGTTGTGAATTTGTGAATCCTAGCCTTGACTGTGGCGGTAGGTCCACCCCACGGGGGCAGGGCTGTGTGAAGAGGGACCTGACTTGCTGCCACCTCCAGGTCCTGCCCCCCAACTTGATGGTGGCTGGTGTGTACTGCCTTGTGGTGGCTGTCATCTTCGCTGCCATCAAGACTGTGAACTATCGGCTGCATGCTATGTTCGACCAGGGCGAGATTGTGGAGAAGCGCAACTCTACCGTGGGGGAGCCAGAGGAAGAGCCTGCCCAGGGGGACGGCAGTCTGCCCAGGTGGGGCGAGGCAGGGCCTGTGTTGGAAATGGAGGGCCCTTGGTGCCCGGGCCTGAGCACTGGAGGATGGAGAAGGGGCTTAGGGAACATTGGGTCCAAGAACAGTTGAATGTTCTATGGTTGGCCCTGGATTTATCAGGGGGATCTGTGAGGAGAGTAGAGTGATGGGGATGGTGGGAGAAGTACCATGTGAAGAGGGAAGGTTAGCTGAAAGCTACTGTTCTTTTCCACTGCTAGGGACCCTGGAGTGGAGATGACAGTATTTCGAAAAGTGAGTTCCACTCCCCCCGTACGCTGTAGCTCTCAGCATTCCGTGTTTGGCTTCAACCAGGTCTCGGTGAGTGGTCCTGGCCCTCTCCCTTCCCCACTCCTCTCCTGAGAGCCTGTCCCCAACACGGGTATGTCCTGAGCCTACTTTTTGCCCTGTTTGCTCCTTTGTACTTTTTTTTCTATTGTTCAGGAGTTGCTGCCCCGGATGGAGGACTCTGGGCCCCTCAGAGGTAGGTGGCTGCTGTTCAGAGCTGAAGGTGGTGGTGTGGAGTAGGGGATGGTGCGTGGAGGCCTTGATGTCCTGCTGACGCTTTTGGGGCTGTGGTTGCAGACATCAAGGAGCTGGTGCGGGAACAGGGCAGCAACAACGTGATCATGACCTCTGCCGACCGAGAGATGCTGAAGCTAAGCTCACAGGAGAAGCTGAGTGAGTGGGCATGTTGGCAAGAGCCTGGGGAGAAGACTCGCTGTCTTGTCTTTTGAGTCACCCCAACTTTTACTTCCCTGGGCTCTCTGTGTTCTCTCAGATGGGACCTCCTCAGTGTCCTGCCCCACTGGGTTCTCAGAAAACGGGGCCATAGGACCCCCTCAGCCACCAGTCCCTTTTGTAGAATGCCATTCTGTCGTCTTCTGTCTTTTTCTTTTCTGATAGTTGGAGACCTCCCCCAGACGCCTCCAGGGGCTGCCCCAGACCCATCTCTCCCCAGCACGGACTCTTCAGAACGTTCTCCCTTGGCTGGAGATGGCGCCCCCTGGAGTGGGAGCAGCGTGGCTGACACTCCCATGAGCCCCCTGCTGAAGGGGAGCCTCAGCCAGGAGCTGAGCAAGAGCTTCCTGACGCTGACCCGGCCCGACCGGGCCCTGGTAAGGACCAGCAGTCGACGGGAACACCGCCGCGGAGCGGGCGGCTACCAGCCCCTGGACCGGCGGGGCTCGGGTGAGCCCACACCCCAGAAAGCCGGCTCCTCAGACTCCTGCTTCAGTGGCACTGACAGGGAAACGTTGAGCAGCTTCAAGAGTGAGAAGACCAACTCGACCCACCTGGACAGCCCCCCCGGTGGGCAAGCTCCCGAGGGCAGCGACACAGACCCACCCTCGGAGGCAGAGCTGCCCGCTTCACCAGATGCCGGGGTTCCCTCAGATGACACACTGCGTTCCTTTGACACAGTCGTAGGAGCAGGGACGCCTCCGGGCCCGGCTGAGCCGCTCCTGGTTGTACGGCCCAAGGACTTGGCCCTGCTGCGGCCTAGTAAACGGCGGCCACCTGTGCGAAGACACTCCCCCGCTGGCCGTGCCCCTCGGCGGCCGCTGCTGGAAGGCGGGGGCTTCTTCGAGGACGATGACACCAGCGAGGGCAGTGAACTGAGCCCGGCCTCCAGCCTCCGGTCCCAGCGCCGCTACAGCACCGACAGCTCCTCGTCCACTTCCTGCTATTCCCCTGAGAGCTCTCGGGGTGCGGCGGGGGGGGCCCGGAAACGACGGGCCCCCCACGGGGCTGAGGAGGGGACGGCTGTGCCTCCCAAACGGCCCTATGGGACCCAGCGGACGCCTAGTGCTGCCAGCGCCAAAACGCACGCCCGCGTGCTGAGCATGGACGGGGCAGGGGGTGATGGCCTGAGGGGCCCCCTGGCTGGCTCCAAGGCTGAGCTGGAGGTCCAGGCGGGGGTGGAGCTGGCAGCCGGTGAGCCCGCTGTGCTGCCCGCCGAGGCCCGCCGGGGGCCTGCGGCCAACCAGCCTGGCTGGCGGGGGGAGCTGCAGGAGGATGGTGCTGTGGGGGGAGGTGAGTGCCGGCTCCAGAGCTGGGGGGAGGCGAGCTCGGTAGGGACGTGGGTTGGGGCCAGGGGCAGCTGGAGTGGACCTGGTCAGCCTCTGTCTCAGGCAGCAGATGGACAAGGACGCGGCGACCTAGTGACGTTGGCTGCCAGGCGCCTCAGATAAGCAAGGCTGGAGCGGTGAGGAGACCGAGGCAGAGACCTCAGGCACCTGGCTCCAGGTCCTGCAGGTAGCACCCGAGCCTCTGCTCTGTAGGACTCTCAGTAGCCACGCTCACCTTCCTGGGTCGCCAGCGGGGCAGAGCAGGTCACGTCCTTGTGCCCGCGTGTGGAAACTGAGGCCCGTGTGGTTAGGTGACCTGGCTGGGCCACAGAGGCGGGATACGGTTGGACTAAGCCTGACCTTTAGCTCCACCCATGCAGGGGCGTCTGTCTCCCCCACTCCCCCAACCCTCCCTCAGGCTCTGTCCAAGCCTCTGTCACTTATGCTCGGGGGGCCTCTCTCTCTGGTCAGCTGCCGAGGAGACTGGCAAGCGGGACCGCTCAAGCAGCGTGAGGCGGGCACAGGCCATCCGGAGGCGTCACAATGCTGGCAGCAACCCTACCCCCCCTGCCTCGCTCATGGGCTCGCCACCCAGGTGAGCACCTGCTGGCTGCTTGGACGGGAGGGGGTGCCGGCTGGCTCTAAGGGGTGCTGACCGTGAGCCGACCCCTCCCCAGCAGCCTGCAGGAAGCTCAACGGGGCCGGGCTGCCTCCCATTCCCGGGCGCTGACGCTGCCCTCTGCCCTGCACTTCGCCTCCTCGCTGCTGCTCACTCGGGCCGGCGCCAACGTGCACGAGGCCTGCACCTTCGACGACACTTCCGAGGGCGCTGTGCACTATTTCTATGACGAGAGCGGTGAGCCCCTCCCCCGGTTCGTGGCCAAGCCTCTTTACCTCCTGCTGAGGGTCACGGTCCCAGCAGCTGTGCTCTTGGTGCCCAGGGGCTGGGCTGCCATCCAGGGGAACTCAGCAGAGGGTTTTCTTCACTTGATGGCCCCGGTGCCCACGTGGGTTGGGCCTCCATGCTCCTGTCCCTGACAGGCTACCTTGTGTCCCACACCCGTGCCCCAGGCGTGCGGCGTTCCTACACCTTTGGCCTGGCTGGAGGCGGCTACGAGAACCCGGTAGGGCAGCAGGGGGAGCAGGCAGCCAATGGAGCCTGGTGAGTCTCCAAGCTTGGGCTCTCCCGACCCAGCAGCCGATGGGCTGCCATTTCTGGGGAGTTTTCTGTCTTCTTTCTTTGGGCTGGGCAGGGGCAGCTCAGACCTCTAGGAGGAGAGGAGGGTGGGCGGCGGTGAAGGGCAGGGAGCGGTGAAGGGTGGGCCTGCAGGGATCCCTTGGGTCTCTGGCTCCATGGCACTTCCAAGCAGGAGGCTTCCAGGGCCTTCCAGGAGGCCCAGGACCTGGGAGGGAGGCACTTCTGCCACCTGACTCCTCTGGACACCCCTGTGCTCCTGGGTATTGGCGCAGCTCCCTTGGGCCCCCAGTCATGGCCTGGCCTTGGCCTCGACCCCATTCCATTCCCAGCCTCACCCACAGCCCCGACCCTCACGGCTGCTGTTCCCACAGGGACCGCCACTCGCATTCCTCCAGCTTCCACTCGGCTGATGTCCCAGAGGCGACAGGTGGCTTGAACCTGTTGCAGCCGCGGCCCGTGGTCCTGCAGGGCATGCAGGTGCGCCGAGTGCCCCTGGAGATCCCAGAGGTGAGGAGCCAGCGTCGGGGAAGGAGCTGCAGGGGGCGGGGTGCAGACCACCGAGCATTCACCCAGGCACCAGGAGGGACGGGTCACCCTGAGTGAGGGCTCCAGGGGCCCTGAGGTAGCTGTCTTGACCTTTGATGGCCAGCACAGGGCGCACAGGTCCTGGACCTGAATGGCTCAAGGAGTCGCTTATTTATTTACTCATTCAACGAACGTGTCTGGGATAGTTTTGTTTGCCCTGGAGGGGCCCACAGTTAGTGGGGACGGTGGGCGTTAGCAGTGGCACTTGCAGAAGGGGCAGTTGAGCTCGCCTGGCGGGGGCAGTGCTGCTCCCTGTGCTGGGCGCCTGATGCGGGGGGTCTTGAGACACGTTCGAGCTTGTCGGTCTCAGCAGAGCTAGTAAAAGCGCCTCCTTTCGTTCCTGAAAGCATCCCGACGTGAGCAATAACTGATGCGGTTGGCCAGGGAATAACAGAAGTACTAGGGATGTATGAGACACAGACTCGGAGTTAAACAACAGTCGTGAAAGTAGCACCCACACACCCAGGGCCACAGAGAGGCCGTGGGCAGCGCCCAGGAGCCCCACGTTCCCCTTCCTGATGCGTTTATTCTCTGACGGTCACGTGGGATAGCAGTGTTGTCCTTCCACAGCTGAGGGTCTCCTCCAGAGGCAGGGGCCGTGCTGCTGGGCTCTCCAGAGCCCAGCACAGGGACAGGCTCCTAGTTGTATCCCATAAACACTTGTTGAACTAAAGACATGAGAAGCCCGAAGAGGTTAAGTAGTTGGTCCAGGGCCTCGCAGCGCTGGCACTGGCACCCAGACCTGTCCTCAGGGCCAGCGCTCCATGTGCTCCAGGGTAGGGGGGTCAGAGTGAACCCTGAGGGCTCTGTCTGGGAGGAGGGTAGTGTTTGTGCTGGCTCCTGAAGGATAAGGTGGATTTCTCTGAGCCCAGGAAGAGGCGGGAGATGCTGCCTGAGTGGGGAAGACAGACACAGGAGCTAGTAATCCTGGCGTCCAGCAGCCCCGGAAGCCCCCACGGCCACTGAGGCCCGTCCTGGGAAGCTGGAGGAAGGAGTAGGCCCTTGGATGGAGGGTCAGGGCAGGCCGCGGGGCTGCTACATGGTGGGGACTTTCTGTGTTGACCAGCCAGTGTGTGCTGGGGGGTGGCAGTGGACCACGGGGGTGGGGGGTGCGGGGCTGATGGCCGCGGCCATGGGGACCGCAGTTTGACCTGCTGGACCAGGACTCCCTGCACGAATCCCAGGAGCAGACACTGATGGAGGAGGCGCCGCCCCGGGCCCAGCACAGCTACAAGTACTGGCTTCTTCCCGGCCGCTGGACCTCTGTGCGCTACGAGCGGCTCGCCCTGCTGGCCCTGCTGGACCGGTGAGCACCCACCCCTCAGCCCCCAGTCCTTGATCGTCCCTGGCCCCTGGCCTTCCAGACTGTGAACGTGTGGAGGCTGTCATGGCAATGGAGAACCTAACTGCTGGGGTTGCTGAGGGAGCATGGAGAGCTGGAGTCTGCAGTGGGATTTCTTTAGGTGCTTCTGGGTGCAGAGGGGTGGCCGAGTGGGTGGTGCTCTGGTCGCTCCTCTCCCAGAGCTTTGCTGGAGACATTGTTCCTGTTCAGTGTATTGTTTTTTATTTACTTCTGGGTGAGTGTCAATTAAATTGAATCCTGTACCCTGAAAAAGCTAACGAACCATCTGTCTTAGCTTTCCGTTTCTTCGGGAGGAAACTGAGGCCCAGAAAGTGAGAGAGATCAGATGATGTTTGTTGTCGGGGTGAATGATTTGGGCCTGGAACCTGTGTCCTGGCTTCCTGTGTTCTGGATTTCTCCCGGCGCTGTGACCGGTGTTTTGGGGGTACTGCCTGTGTGCGTAGCATAGCGAGCAGGAGCCAGAGATGGGCAGATGCCAGAGTGGTGGCACCTGAGGCCTCAAGGTCTAGAGGGGGCAAAGACTGGGATCGGGATGCAGGGTAGCAGTGGGGTGGCTTCCTGGAGCGGGTGCCACCTGGCCCGGAGAGGGCATAGCTTCACATACTCAGGATGACGGCTGGCGTGGACACCGGCCTGGACATGGGCCTTTGTGGCTGGGTCCTGTGTCCCCCATCCCCTAACCCCTTGCCCCACTAGCAGGTAAGGAGGTGGGTGTGCTCTGACCCTGCTGTCTCTCCAGGACACGGGGGCTGGTGGAGAACATTCTCGGTGTCGGCCTGAGCAGCCTCGTCGCCTTCCTGGGCTACCTGCTGCTGCTCAAGGGCTTCTTCACCGACATCTGGGTCTTCCAGTTCTGCCTGGTTATCGCCTCCTGCCAGTATTCCCTGCTGAAGGTCAGGCCTGGCTTCCTGGGTCTCTTCCCTCCCATCTCTTCCCAGATGCACCCCCCTTCCCAGGACCCCTCTTGCGGGTTGAGCTCAAAAGCAATTAAGATGCTTCAGGTCCCCTGTAGCCACCCCCCATCCTACAAATGAGAGAACTGAAGCTCAGGACAGTTCAGGGGCCTTCCCTGGTCATTCATAAGGGCCCAGAAGTGGAATCGAACAGATCCTGGGGCTTCTGACCCTCTCGTGGGCGCTGGCTCTCATCACCAGTGTAGCTCTTGTCTCTTCCAGAGCGTCCAGCCTGATGCAGCATCCCCCATGCACGTGAGTACCAGCAGAGCAGCACCTTTCCCCGCGAGGCTCAGGCCTGGGCCCTGGGCGGGACTGAGACCAGGTGGGGAGGGGGTCGGCTGGGGGAGAGGCAGGGCTCCCTCAACCACCCCCATCCCCCCTAGCTCCTTGGTCCTTCTGCCCCCAGCCTGCCAAGCTTTCTATCTTGGACCCAGGGCCAGGCACGGGACACATGAGAGTGTGTGTGTGCACGTGCAAGTAGGGTGTTCAGTAGGGGAGGCCCGGCTCCTCACAGGCCCCCCTCTCCAGGGCCACAACTGGGTGATCGCATACAGCCGGCCTGTCTACTTCTGTATCTGCTGTCTGCTCATCTGGCTGCTGGACGCCCTGGGCTCAGCTCAGCCTTTCCCGCCCGTCTCCCTCTACGGCCTCACGCTCTTCTCCGCCTCCTTCTTCTTCTGCGCCCGTGATGTAGCCACTGGTAAGGCCGGGCAGGGTTGAGCTTGCCCAGGGAGCGAGGCCCCAAGGGTGGGCCGAGGGGCAGCCTGCAGGCTGACCGGGCCTCCGCTTCCCCTGCCCGCCAGTGTTCACCTTGTGCTTCCCGTTCGTCTTCCTCCTGGGCCTCCTGCCCCAGGTGAACACCTGTCTCATGTACCTGCTGGAGCAGATAGATATGCACGGCTTTGGGGGCACAGGTATGGGGCCCACGGGTGGCTCGGGGGTGTGGAGGCAGTGCGGGGCCCCGGAGGGGCTATGGATTATGGCTGCGGCTCTGGCTGTTCGCTGAGCCTTCTCCCGCGGCTACATGGCGGTTCTGAGAGCCTATCTCTTCCCCTCCCCTCCCTTCCCCTCCTGTCCCCTCCGCAGGCAAGTGGTTTAAACCCAAGAATGCCAGGGGTTCTGAAGGCCTCTCCGGGCTGGGGGGAGCAGAGAATAGTGGGCTGGGGACAGGGTCTGGGGGAGTTGAGGGGCAGTGGGGGGCGGTGGGGTGGGCGGCCGGCAGGTAGGATCTGGGCTTTACTAAAGGCTGTCGCTCACCTCGCAGCCGCCACCAGCCCACTCACTGCGGTCTTCAGCCTCTCGCGCAGCTTGCTGGCTGCTGCCCTGCTCTACGGCTTCTGCCTCGGAGCCATCAAGGTAGGGATGACCTGTCGGTGGCGGGCATACGGAAGCCCAGGGGGTTGTTGGGACAGGGCTGTGAATTGGGCTCAGCAGTGGCTTCTCCCACGGTTGGGGGACCGCCCCCCGCCGCCATGCTTATCCTCATCCCCTCTGACCAGCATGGGTTCTCTCCCCAGACTCCTTGGCCAGAACAGCACGTCCCCGTCCTTTTCTCTGTCTTCTGTGGCCTCCTGGTGGCGCTGTCCTACCACCTAAGCCGGCAGAGCAGTGACCCCACCGTGCTCTGGTGGGTGCCCGCATGTACCTGTCTGTGTGCGCACGTGTATACGTGTTTGCGTGTGTCTGTGCGTGTGTGTCTGTGCATGTGCCTGTCACCACCTGACATGGCAGGGGTTGGGGGTGTGTGTGGGAGGAGGGGCAGCCTCCCCAGACCCAGGCCCCTGACTCTTCTCATGCCCCCCAGGTCTCTGATCCGGAGCAGGCTCTTCCCTGAGCTGGAGGAGCGGAGCTTGGAGACGGCCCGCGCCGAGCCCCCAGACCCACTGCCAGACAAGATGCGTCAGTCAGTGGTGAGGACCGGGAGTGTCAGGGTCTAGTCTTGGGGTGCGGGGGTGTGGTCAGCCACTGGGTGGCGGGGACACCCAAGCTGGTGTTTCCTGACCCTGCAGCGTGAGGTCCTGCACTCTGACCTGGTGATGTGTGTGGTGATTGCTGTGCTCACCTTTGCCATCAGCGCCAGCACCGTCTTCATTGCCCTGAAGGTTCGTGTGGCACGGGCCACCCCTCCCCCTCCCCCCACCTCAGTCTCTGCCGGAGCCCGATTGCCCTGAGGGCCTGGGCAGCCGTGGCCTCACGTCCTTCCCCGCCCCTGGCTGACCGGTACCAGGTGGCCCCGTGGCCCGTCTCCCTTGGCTGAGCCTCCCGCCTCTCCCTCTTGCAGTCCGTGCTGGGTTTTGTGTTGTATACGCTGGCTGGGGCCGTGGGCTGCTTCACACATTACCTGCTGCCGCAACTCCGCAAACAGCTGCCTTGGTTCTGCCTGTCACAGCCCGTGCTGAAGCCACTGGAGTACAGCCAGTACGAAGTGCGCGGTGAGTGCCCCCCGCCCCGGGCTGGGACACCTCCACCCCTCCTGCCCTGATTTCCAAGCGGACCTGCAGCCTGATGGGAGCACAGGCCTCGCAGCTCAGAGTGCCAGCAGGGGGCAGCCTCTGCCCACACCTCCCCGTCCGCTCTGGCACTGGCCCTGCGGCCCCTTCACTGCCCTCTGTACCCACTCCTGCGCCCGCTTCACCCTGCCTGCTTTGCCCTTTTCCCACCTGCCTTGCGGTCTCTGAGGAGATGGGAGAAGTAGAACCCTAGGACCTTAAAGGGACACGTTGTCGAGAATTACAAGCTGGCTACCAAAGAACTACACCAGCCTGGCATGCATTTTTACTTGGATTCTGCAACACAAACACCCCTGAGCCTATATTTAAACACCTGGATTTGTTTACTCTTTTTCTTTTTTTTTTTAATATTTATTTGTTTATCATTTTGGCTGCTCCGGGTCTTAGTTGCGGCGCACAGGATCTTCATTGCGGCTGTGGGATCTTTAGTTGCAGCATGCGGACTCTTAGTTGCGGCATGCATGTGGGATCTAGTTACCCGACCAGGGATCGAACCTGGGCCCCCTGCATTGGGAGCGCGGAGTCTTACCCACTGGACCAACAGGGAAGGCCATAAACATCTGGATTTGTTATGCGAAGGTCCACATGCCTTTTTTTTCATAGACAATGAAGGATTTTGCCCACTGGGCCAGCATCTCCATGTGGCTGCAGTCAGCTCGAGCCAAGTGGCAGGGGCCCCCTTCAGAAGGGCCCTGAGGCTGAGGATCACTGTGTACTTGGGCCTCACCCAGCCCGCCCTGGCTCCGGTGGGCACCTGGGGTGTCGTCCTCAGCCTTTATCTCACAGACAGCCGAATGGGCAGAGCACCTGCCCTAAGCCCCCAGCACACCCGACCTGGGCCTCACCGGCCTCATCGCCCTCATCTGGGCCGCCAGAGGTCAACCCCCTGCCCCGCAGCCGCTCCGAGTCTCTAGGGACCCCGAATGCCACATCCCCACGTCCTGGGGTTTGCCGTCTGTCCAGGTTCCCCTGGAGAGCACACCCGTCCTGCCCCGTGGCTGGAGGGGAATGCAGAGGAGCCGGTGCTAGACAGCAGTCCCACCTTCCCACCTTTCGTTGCAGGTGCCGCCCAGGTGATGTGGTTTGAGAAGCTGTACGCCAGCCTGCAGTGTGTGGAGAAGTACCTCATCTACCCTGCTGTGGTGCTCAATGCCCTCACAGTGGACGCCCACGCGGTCGTCAGCCACCCGGACAAGTTCTGTCTCTAGTGAGGACCGCCAGCCCCCTGCCGTCCCACCGTCCACATCTCCGTGTGACACGGGGAAACTGAGGCCCAGAGAGGGAAGGACACCTGCCTCAGTTGCCCAGCAAGCTTAAGTAGGCCCCCAGCTCCTGACACCCTTTCCGGTGAAGCCGCTGCCTCTTCAAGAGCAGATGTGTCTCTCCAGTGTGTCTGAAGGGGGTGACCTCTTTAGAGAGCAGAGACGAAGAGTCACTGGCCCAGAAGAGCAGGGGCCTGCCCAGCAGAGCCCAGGCCAGGGCCAGCAAGGGATGGGCACCCACACCCACTGTGCCGAGTCTGCGCCCAGTGCCTAACGCCCACCCCTCACCCACAGCTGCCGGGCGCTGCTGATGACCGTAGCTGGGCTGAAGCTGCTGCGCTCGGCTTTCTGCTGCCCACCCCAGCAGTACCTGACCTTGGCCTTCACCGTCCTGCTGTTCCACTTCGACTACCCGCGCCTCTCCCAGGGCTTCCTGCTCGACTACTTCCTCATGTCCCTGCTCTGCAGCAAGGTGAGACTGTGCAGCAAGACTCCAGGCTGTGCAGCGGGAGCAGGCCTCGTGCCTTGGTGCGGGAGACCTTCCCCAGTCCACGTTAGCCACACTGGGGGCCTTCGCAGCGGCTCCTGGCGGGGCAGCGAGCATGCTGAGGTTTAAAGCGGGTAAGTGATTTGCCTCAGGTCTCCTGGAGAATTGGTGGTCAGCTGGGATTTGAAAAGGACTGTTCCCTGGCTCTGCGCTGGAGTCTGCAGTGGTGCCTGCAGGGTGACCCCAGCGCAGGCCTGAGCTTTCAGCTCACTCATGTGGGCATTCTAGTCTGGTTTCTGGCCTGGCCCAGGATGATGGCGATCCAGACTGTGTCCCCCTCTGAGGGCAGGGCCTGTGACTCTCTCTTAACTCTTGGTACCACAGTTGAGACCCAGCCTCATCGCTGAGAGTGGCGTGGCCTGAGCAAGTCATTTAACTGCTCTACCTTCTCGAACCTCAGTTTTCTCATGTGAGAAATGGGACAGCAGTAGGAGGCTCCCAGAGTGGTTCTACGAATTAAATGGCTAATGTCCCCTCGGTTGCTTTGTCTGGAGCTGCTGATGGTATCGGGGGCTTCAAGGCAGGTCCAGAGTGTAAGGGCTGGGAGTGATCTTGAGCTTGACTCCCATGTAGGCAGCAAGTGGCGTAGCCCCAAGGCTCTGAGTGGGTACTTGGTGGACCCCCCCTCTCTGTGAGTGATCTGCGTATCTTTTACCTTCCCCCCTTCCAACCCTGCAGCTGTGGGACCTGCTGTACAAGCTGCGTTTTGTGCTGACCTACATCGCGCCCTGGCAGATCACGTGGGGCTCGGCTTTCCACGCTTTTGCCCAGCCTTTCGCCGTGCCACGTACCCAGCCTGCCGCCTGCTGCCTGGGTGTGGGTGTGCAGGGAGGACCGTAGCCTGGATGGGGCTGGGGGCTGCCAGGCGGGTGGGCACGGGGGTGGGGGGCTAGTGAGGGAGGCCGGGGAGGGTCCTGCGTGCCCGCCACCTCCTTGACTCGTGCCCAGACTCGGCCATGCTGTTCGTTCAGGCCCTGCTCTCCGCGCTCTTCTCCACGCCGCTCAACCCCCTGCTGGGTAGCGCTGTCTTCATCATGTCCTACGCGCGGCCCCTCAAGTTCTGGGAGCGTGACTACAAGTGAGTCTCGTGGGACACAGAAGCAAGTGCCGGGGGCGTCCCTGAGAAGGACTTGGCAGAGGAGCGGGATGGCTCCACCGGGGGGCAGGTTGCTGGGAGAAGGGAAGGAGTTTGGAGCCCAGGCTGGGTGGGGCGCTGTGGGCTTCAGGGAGGTGGCTGATCCAAACGGGGCAAAACTCGAGCCAGGCTGAGGCCTCGGGCTCACACCCTGGGCTTCCTGGCTGTGTGGTCCCGGGTGAGTCCCCTCATGTCCCTGAGCCTCAGCCTCCCCCTCTGTCACGGAGCTGTCGTGGCGTCTGCCTCAGAGCGCAGGGGTGTGGGTTCGGAGGGGAGGTGCTTGGGGCTGGCGGGAGCAGTCGTCTGAGCCCTGGGCAGCCTCGCCCTCTTGGCCACCTGTGTTGTCGCCCTCTCTCTGAACAGCACTAAACGTGTGGATCATTCCAACACCCGCCTGGTCACACAGCTGGACCGGAACCCTGGTGTGTACCCGGCCATCGGGGGCTTTAGGGCGGGGCCTTCCTGGAGGGAGCCTTGCTCACTTGTCACGTTGTCCATCTGTCCGTCCATCCTGGGTCCCAGGAGCTGATGACAACAACCTCAACTCGATCTTCTACGAGCACTTGACTCGCTCGCTGCAGCACACGCTGTGTGGGGACCTGGTGCTGGGCCGCTGGGGCAACTACAGCCCCGGCGACTGCTTTGTCCTGGCCTCCGACTACCTCAACGCCCTGGTGCACCTCATCGAGGTCGGCAATGGCCTCGTCACCTTCCAGCTGCGTGGCCTCGAGTTCCGGGGTGAGTTGTGGGGCCGAGTTTGACAGTGTGTCGGGGCTGGACTCTAGCCCTGCTCTCCTCCAGTTTGCTGGGGCCCTTGAGCAAGGGGCTCTCCCCGCCGGGCCTGGGTTTCGTAGTCCGAGCAGTGAGGCGGCAGGCTGCCTCCGGCCCAGCCCCGCCCCTGCCCTGACTGCGGCAGGTCTGTAGCGACCAGGCTGCTCTGATGAAAGCTCGGACCTGGAGCTTCCGCTGGCCTGCTCTGCGGTCTCAGGCCAGGACCAGGTCGGGGGCCACACATAAGCCCTGGTGAGTGAGCCGGCTCCTTGTCCTCAGGAAGCTGTGCCTGGCAGATGCCAGCTTCAGCGGGGCTCACAAGTGCACAGGGGCTCTAGGCACAGCTCGGGAGCAGCACGAGCCTGAGCTTCAGTCTTTGCGTCTATAGATGAGGAACCAGACCCTGTCCCCTCCCCACAACCCTCAACGCCCCAGTCCCAGCCCATCGTGGCCACTAGGAGTCAGGAGGAGAAAGGGGCTTGTTTGTTAATCGGTTCACTTAGTAATGGTTACTCGCGTCGCATCTTGGGGAGGTGCCTGGGCACTGTCTGGGGAGGAGGTAGGCTGGGGTGTCCCTGTGGCCCCCTGACTGGAGCCCCCCTTCCCCACAGGTACGTACTGCCAGCAGCGTGAGGTGGAGGCCATCACAGAGGGCGTGGAGGAGGATGAGGGCTGCTGCTGCTGCGAGCCTGGCCACCTGCCGAGGGTCCTGTCCTTCAATGCCGCCTTCGGGCAGCGCTGGCTGGCCTGGGAAGTGACGGCCAGCAAGTACGTGCTGGAGGGCTACAGCATCAGCGACAACAACGCTGCCTCCATGCTGCAGGTCTTCGACCTCCGCAAGGTCCTCATCACCTACTACGTCAGGGTATGAGGGGCAGGCGGCTGGGGGGCAGGGGTCCCCGCCGGTGAGTGCTCACTGGCCAGGAGCATCCCAAAGGCCATCCTCTGGATCCTTGGGAGCCTGCTTTGCCCAAGGGAAGCAGAGGCCTCAGAGTCTAATCAGCCTCCAAAGTGTCACTGTTGGACAGCGGGCCTCAGAGGCCCATGTGACTCTCTGACGGTGGGGAGCCTGGGGTGGGGGGCCCCCTGTCACCCTCCTCCAGGAGACTCACGTTGGGTGGTGAGTCCTGGGGGCCGGTGGGCAGCACATGCACAGATCCTTTCTCTGGGCTTTGGTCCTGGGAGGGGCATTGCTGATGCCAGCCTTCTAGACCACCAGCCCCACCCCACGCCCCCCCAGTACAGAGTGACGGTGATAGTAACAGTGGTGGCAGGAGCGACAGTCTTAGGAGCAGCTGCCAAGCAGCGGTGCTCACCGAGGGCTGGGCTCTGCCAGGCACCTCTCCTGAGCTGGGTGAAGCCCACCACACCCTCCAGGAGAGGTCCCGCTGCCTCAGGTGTGGACAGTGACTTGCCTGAGGCCCTAGAATCAGGAGGAAGTGCCAGAGCTAGGCTTAGCCCAGGCCTGGTCCTCCCTGTCTCAGCCTGGGTGCGCCAAGCCAGGCCTGAGGGTCTCGAGGCCTATGGTAACGTGGCAGGGGGTTGGTGAGGCACAGTGTGGGGTCCGAAGGGAGCCGTGGATTGGGTTCTGGGAAGCTTGAGGTATTGCCTTCTTTGCTGTGCCTGTCAACCCCCTTGAGAAGTGGGGATTCTCGCAGTTCTGTGAGGTGGCAAGGATGATGAGGGCGCTACAGGAGTGGGGTGAGTAGGGGTCACAGGTCCCCTCATGCTCTCTTAGCATCTGCCCTGGGGCTTGTCGTGGGCCCAGAAGAGGTGGCCTGTTGGAGTGCAGGTGAGCCTGCCCACCTGAGGTTCTCTCTAGGGCCGTCCTGTGCATCCCCTCGCTGTCCTTCGCTGCCAGTGGGCACCCCATCTGTGTCGCTTGCCAGAGAAACTGTACTTTCTCTACTGTGGATGTTTCCACCCGTCCACTCCTAGGGAAGGGTTTGTGAGCCCGCCCCATCCTTACTGTCACCAAGAAAGAGACTGTAGTCCCAAAAAAGGCATTCCCAGCCGCAGGTCACCCAGGGGTTACAATCCTGTCCACCTTCCTCTCCCCGTCTCGAGAGAGGCACTCCTGCCCAGGTCTCCCCACTTCCTCCCTCTCGGCCAGCGTAGGCTTCTCGTGGCGGTGCAGCAGACCCCAGCCAGGCCCCCGGCTAGCAGGCTGAGATGAGCGCCGCCCCTGTCCAGCTTCTTGAGGGGAAGCCGACTTGCCGCAGCTGCCTCAAAGGCTGGGCAGAATCACGGCCATGTGGAGGCGCCTGGAGGACCCAGGGAAGGCTCTGCCCAGGATGGAGTGTGGGCTGAAGTTTGGAAGGATGAATGGGGGCTGCTGAGGCGGGGCCTGGGGGGAAGCAGGTGTGCAGGGCAGCCTCACGGGCCTGGGGCGGTTCAGGGATGTGTCCCATCCAGCCCTGGGCTTGGCAGACCAGGCGGAGCCTTCCTGTGCAGATTTAGCCCCCTTGGCACCTCCCACCCCTTGTCCTTCGTGGAAGTCACTGAGTGCAGTTGCGTGAGAGATTCAGTGCAACTCCCGCGGCCATGGAGACACTGGCCCTCACATCCACCTGCAGCCAAGCCTTGGGGTGCTCTTAGCATTTCCAAGCCCAGGCACATTCATTCTACTGTTTGATTCTTTTTCTTTTTCTTTTTCTTTTTTTCTTTTTGCGGTACGCAGGCCTCTCACTGTTGTGGCCTCTCCTGTTGCGGAGCACAGGCTCCGGATGCGCAGGCTCAGTGGCCATGGCTCACGGGCCCAGCCGCTCCGCGGCATGTGGGGTCTTCCCGGACCGGGGCACAAACCCGTGTCCCCTGCATTGGCAGGCGGACTCTTAACCACTGCGCCACCAGGGAAGCCCCTGTTTGATTCTTTTAGTAACTCTTGGAAGAGGCGAGGTCAGTGTAATAGGCCCCTTTCACAGTTGAGAAAACTGAGGCTCACAGACCCATCCTTGCAGTTAGGTGGGATGAAGGCAGAAAAAATGCCACAGTCGTGATGCTTATGAGGATTCAGTGAGCTGCCCCACGTGAAACACTGAGCAGAGCCACGGAGCTGCCAGCAAATGCTTGCAGGCGGGCACTGTTACTCCTGAGAACCACTCTGAGGGCTGAGCCCCAGGATTGCTGGCTCCGTAGAACACCATGTGGTTGTGCAAGTTAATGGAGCACTTCTGTGTGCCAGGCCAGCTCCTCCCCAGGTCCCCAAAGTTTTTTTTTCTGGTTCTTCTTGGGGGCTGCGGAGATGCCCTCTGAGCAAGAAGGTCAGTCTGGAGCCAGTCTGCCTGGAGCCCAAGCTGCCCCACGGCCCTCCTGTCCCCATTCACCCCATTAGGCTCCTTGTGCCCCCTTCCTCTTGGTAAGGGGGCACCCAGCCCTCCCCAGACTGCCCACTCACCTGCCACAGCCGAGGCAATGCTGGGGCCAGGCTCCCAGCTACCAGGCAAGCTGCTGTGTGCCGGGAACCGAACTGATGAGGCTCCACTTATAGCCATGGCCTCCAGGTGTCCCCACCATCACCACCCAGGGAGCTCTCTGAGGCCCTTGGCTCTTCCTGGCTTGTACTGTGGCCATTTTGCCCAGGCTCTTAGCCTTTCCATGTCCTACGAGAGCCATCCTGCTGGACTCCCCTACTGCCTAGGTACCCTGTGTTCATGGCCAGCTGCGCCAGCCTCCCCAGCTCTGGACTTCCCACCCCTTCCCCAGGCAGAAGCCCATCCCGTTGGCTCCATCCCAGGGCAGCGCACAGAATCCCAGTAACCTCACTGGCTGCCAGCTGCCAGTCTCACGCTGCCCATCCATGCTGGCTGTGTCAGCTGCCTGCTTCCAAGAGCTCCTCTCCATTTGCCTAAACCCCTGCTTAGAAGCCAGCAGAATCTCTTAAAGGGTCCAGGAGCCCCTGACTTTGGGCACAGACGCCATGCCTCTGGCTTTTTTCTGAGGGGAAGCCCTGTGGCTGTCACACGTCAGCTGCCTCAAGGGGCCCAAGACCTAGGGGCACTTAGGCCCCACTGGCCTGCAGGCAGTCCCACAACCTTAATCTGACCTTCCGGGGCCTCTGAGGTCTGGATGCTACAGCATCGTGGTACTGAGGTGCTGGCCAGCTCACCCTGCCCTGCTGTGTAATCGTGGGCAAGTCTGTCGTCCGTCTGGGCCTCAGTTCCCCTTACAAACGGCAGGAGGGAAGGGCAAGCGTCCGAGCACTCGCCACCGTGCACCACCCTCCAGGGGACGCTCCGTGCGGAGGGCTGCTTCCTGTCGGCTTCCCACTCCCCCCTCCCTGGCCGAGAGAAGGGCAGCAGACCTGCCTGTGGGGCTTCAGGGAGCTGAGATGGGACACAGGACGGGTGTCCTGGGAAGCCGACTTCAGCTCAGTCTAAGGGAGAACAAGCCTCTTCTTTTTTTTTGGCCACACCGCATGCCTTCTGGGGTCCTAATTCCCTGACCCGAGGTCGAACCCCGGGCCTTGGCAGCGAAAGCATGGAGCCCTAATCACTGGACCGCCAGAGAATTCCCACGGAGAAGCCTCTTCACCCTGACGCTGTGTCCTCCAGTGGCCAGGGCGAGGGCGCTCCCCCAGTCACTGACCCAGCCCTCTCCTCCCAGAGCATCATCTACTATGTGAGCCGCTCTCCAAAGCTGGAGGCCTGGCTGACCCACGAGGGCATCGCGACAGCCCTGCGTCCTGTGCGGGCACCTGGCTATGCTGACTCAGACCCCACCTTCTCGCTGAGCGTGGATGAGGACTACGACCTTCGCCTCTCTGGCCTCTCGCTGCCCTCCTTCTGCGCCGTGCACCTGGAGTGGATCCAGTACTGCGCTTCCCGGCGCGGCCAGGTCCGGCCACCGCTACCCCGGGGCTGCCTTCTCCCCCTCGGCCTCCCCCCTCCCCGTGCAGGTTCTTCTCACCCTCAGCCTCCCTTGGCCTGGGCCCCAGCCCCCACCCCAAGTTCCCTGTCCCAGGTCTAAGCTGGGCTCTGGGGACGGGGGTCCTTGTGCCGCAGCCTGTGGACCAGGATTGGAACTCGCCGCTGGTCACGCTGTGTTTTGGCCTGTGTGTGCTGGGCCGCCGGGCCCTGGGGACAGCTTCGCACAGCATGTCGGCCAGGTGAGCGCCCGCAAGTCCAGCCGGGCCTGTCGCTCTCCCCTCCTCTACCTCCATGAAGAGCTCTGGGCTTCTGGCCTCAGCCCGCAGGGGCCATATCAGTCCTTCCTTCAGTGTGGCTCTTTTAGCCATTGTGACTTTGCCTGCTCTTCACCGCCCCGTGAGGGACATGGGCAGAGATTGACCTTGTCAAGATGGCGAAACCAAGGCCCAGCATAAAGAGCCGTCTCCGCTCTGACCACTGCACATAGAGTCAGAGCTCAGGAACCCGGGAGCCCCCTGTGCATTCACCTCCCCTCCTCCTCTTCCCCAGCCTGGAGCCCTTCCTCTACGGCCTGCACGCCCTGTTTAAGGGGGATTTCCGTATCACCTCCCCGCGCGATGAGTGGGTCTTTGCCGACATGGACCTGCTTCACCGCGTGGTGGCACCTGGGGTTCGCATGGCCCTCAAGCTTCACCAGGTAGGGAGAGGTGTGCCCAGGCAGGGTGGGCGGTGGCGAGGTCTCTGCCCAGGCCAGGGGCTGCCAGCCTCAGCCCTCCGTCCTCCCCGCAGGACCACTTCACGTCCCCAGATGAGTATGAGGAGCCGGCCGCTCTGTATGACGCCATCGCAGCCAACGAGGAGCGGCTGGTCATCTCACACGAGGGCGACCCGGCCTGGCGCAGCGCCATCCTCAGCAACACGCCCTCGCTCTTGGCGCTGCGGCATGTCTTGGACGACGCCTCCGACGAGTACAAGATCATCATGCTCAACCGGCGCCACCTCAGCTTCCGTGTCATCAAGGTGGGGACGGCTGCTCGCCCGACCCGGCCCCCTTCCCGGCGCGGCCTCCTGACCCCCGCGTGTGGCCTCCGCAGGTGAACCGCGAGTGCGTGCGCGGCCTGTGGGCCGGGCAGCAGCAGGAGCTGGTGTTCCTGCGCAACCGCAACCCCGAGCGAGGCAGCATCCAGAATGCCAAGCAGGCGCTCCGCAACATGATCAATTCCTCCTGCGACCAGCCGCTGGGCTACCCCATCTACGTGTCGCCCCTCACCACCTCGCTGGCCGGCAGCCATCCCCAGCTGCGGGCACTGTGGGGCGGCCCCATCAGCCTGGGCGCCATCGCCCGCTGGCTTCTGCGCAGCTGGGAGAGGTGAGCTCCGACCCCCCGCCTCTAGCCCGCAAGGCCGGGGTCACGGGGCAGGAAGCCAGGGCTCGGAGAGAGGAAGCCGTTCTCTCCAGGGTCTGACTGAGGAAATGCTGGAGCCAGGATTGAGCCCCAAGAGCTGACCCCTTCCCTGAGCTGACCCAACCGCACACCCCGCCCCCTCAGCCGGAGCTGAATGTGGCCTTTAGCCTGAAGCACCGTTGATGACGCTTCCCTTTTTTTTTTTTTAAGATTTATTTATTATTTATTTTATTTGTCTTTGGCTGCATTGGGTCTTAGTTGTGGCACGTGCGATCTTCGTTGAGGAATGCGGGATCTTTTGTTGCAGCGTGTGGGCTTCTCTCTAGTTGTGGCGAGGGGGTTTTTTCTTCTCTAGTTGTGGCGTGCAGGCTCCGGGGCCCGTGGGCTCTGTAGTTTGTGGCACTCGGGCTCTCGTTGAGGCGCGCGAGCTCAGTAGTTGTGGCACATGGGCTTAGTCGCCCTGCGGCATGTGGGATCTTAGTTCCCTGACCAGGGGTCAAACCCGTGTCCCCTGTGTTGTAAGGTGGAATCTTTACTACTGGACCACCAGGGGAGTCCCTGGTAAGCCCTCCCTTAAAAGCCATGTAGGAGGGCTTCCCTGGTGGCGCAGTGGTTGAGAATCTGCCTGCTAATGCAGGGGACACGGGTTCGAGCCCTGGTCTGGGAGGATCCCACATGCTGCGGAGCAACTAGGCCCGTGAGCCACGACTACTGAGCCTGCGCGTCTGGAGCCTGTGCTCCGCAACAAGAGGCCGCGATAGTGAGAGGCCCGCGCACCGCGATGAAGAGTGGCCCCCGCTTGCCACAACTAGAGAAAGCCCTCACACAGAAATGAAGACGCAACACAGCAAAAATAAATAAATTAATTAATAAAAAACTCCTACCCCCAACATCAAAAAAAAAAAAAAAAAAAAGTTACTATTTAAAAAAAAAAAAAAAAAGCCGTGTAGGGACTTCCCTGGTGGTTCAGTGGTTAAGACTCCGTGCTTCCGCTGCAGGCGGTGCGGGTTCGATCCCTGGTCAGGGAACTAAGATCCCACATGCCACGCAGTACGGCCTTAAGAAAAGAAAAAAAAAAAGCCCTCTAAAGTAGATGGCAAACACCTTTTAGAAATGGGACTCTGGGCTCTGAGATGGTAGGTGACCTGTCTTGGATTGGGGACTTGTGCTTGTGAGGTCTTTGTATCTCCCACCCCCTACCAACCTCTTCTCCGCCTCCCCTCCCCCAGGCTCCATAAGGGCTGTGGTGCCGGCTGCAACAGCGGCGGGAACGTGGATGACTCGGACTGTGGTGGAGGCGGCGGCTTGACCTCCCTCAGCAATAACCCCCCCTTGGCACACCCCACACCTGAGAACACAGCAGGTGAGCAGGCAGGGCCGCGCTGAACCGCTGAGTGGAGAGGGCAGCCTAGCCGACTGAAGTCTCTGCCCTCTTATCTGTCTCCCACAGGCGGTGGTGACCAGCCCCTCCCACCAGGCCCTGCCTGGGGCCCGAGGCCCTCCCTGAGCGGCTCTGGTGATGGGCGCCCCCCTCCTCTGCTGCAGTGGCCACCCCCTCGGCTCCCTGGACCATCCCCCGCTTCTCCTGCCCCCACTGAGGGTCCCAGGCCCTCAAGGCCCCCTGGCCCTGGCCTCCTTAGTTCTGAGGGTCCCAGTGGGAAGTGGAGCCTGGGGGGTCGGAAGGGGCTAGGGGGATCCGAGGGGGAGCCAGCCTCAGGGAGCCCTAAAGGAAGCACCCCCAAATCTCAGGTAAGGTTCTTACGGGAGGGTCGGGTCCTGGGCAGCTCAGGTCTGCTCTCCTACCAACCTATCTCCCCTCCCTCAGGCGCCCCTAGACCTCAGCCTCAGCCCGGACATCAGCACCGATGCCTCGCCTCCCAGAGCAGTGCAGGATAATCCGTGCTTGGACAGCAGTGCTCCTGAGAGTGGCACGCCCACTGGGACCCTGGGCGACTGGCCTGCCCCCGCTGAGGAGCGTGAGAGCCCGGCTGCCCAGCCCCTGCTGGAGCATCAGTACTGAGTGGCCTGGTGCCCTCTGGGTCCCAGCCCAGGATTCAGAAACTTGGACCCCCCAGCCTTTGGCCCTTTCTGCTGGACCACAGAACTGAGTGGCTTTGGCTCCCACATGTGAACCCTGACCTCTGGCTGCCTTAGCCAGAGCACCAGAACTGAGTATCCCAGACCTCTGACCTTGGCCCCTGATCGCTCATCCTAATTCAGGGCCTGGGCTCCCCAGACTGAGGCAGGCAGCCTCCCAGCTGGGCCCTAAGAGCCAAACCCATGGGCTGGTCCTGCTTCAAGCCCATGGCCAGGACTGACTTGGCCCCTCGGCCTGCACTGCCTGCTGGGGTAGCCCCTTGGCCTTGGACTTGGGGCTGAAATGTGGGGAGGGGGGTTTCTTTTTCTTTTTTTTCTTTCCTTTTTTTTTTCGTGCTTCGGAGACACCAGAATTAATAACACTATTTTTGATTTTGGTTGGTAGTTTCTTCTTCCATCTGGGGGTGTTTGGGTGGAGGGTAGATGAGCACAGAGAGGGGGATGAAAGATGTGGGGCTGGGCTATGATGAAGATCAAGGTTAGACCAGGGTGGGGTTCAAGTAGGACTGGATCCTCTTCCTCACAAGCCTGTTGCCTTTTCTAGCCTTGATCTGAGGTTTGCAGTTGTTCCGTTTCTCACACCCAAATGTTCAAAGACTTCTAGCTCCAGTGGCAAGTTCCTACAATTGTTAGCCTTGACCTTGGCCAAAGCCTTTCTCTGAACCTCAGTTTCTCCAGTTATAAATAAGAGATGACACCTGTCTAAGGTGTTTTAAGAATACACGAGAGCGTGTGTAGGGCAGGGCCCAGTGCTTACAAGCAGAGTGCTCGTAAATAGCGGCACTTCCTGAGCACTTGTTCTGTTCCGGGATGGAGCTGAGCACTAGTCGTCCCGGTCTAGCCCTCCCAGTTGGTTTGGAAGGCAGGTACACTTGTTCCGGTTTCTCAGCCAAGGACTGGAGGCCCGACAGTTTGCTGGGCTGGGCCGGGCCTGCCGTGGGGCAGCCGTTCAGACTGCCCGCCGCCAGGCTTCCAGTCCCCGCCCGCTGCGCTTCCCGCCGACGCCGACGAGGACTCCCGGGCCGGCCCCGCCCCCTCCGCTGCAGTTCCGCCCCCGGCATAGCTCCGCCCCCAGGCGGAGCCGGCGCCCGGAGCTGTAGCGGGAGAGCAGGCAGCTGGACCCCAGCGCGGGAGGAGGCGGCAGAGGTACCGGCGGGAGAGGGGGGAGCGGAGGCACCGCGGTCGGGCGGAACAGGGAAGAACGTGGCCTGGCGTGGGCCCGGGTGGTGTGTGGGTGGGAGGGGGGTCCTCGCCGCGTTCGCCGTCTGCACGCTCCCAACCTCCCGTTGGGCTCCAATCTCAAGTCAGCACGTCCAGTCCCCTGCCTCTGGCCGGTGCTGCCCCCTACCTCCTTTGCGGGACGGCCTGGCCCTCCCGGTGTGCGGGTGAGCGGATGCGGTGCCTCCCGACTCCTCTCAGCGGCACTGGCGACTGCCCTTCTGCCTGTCGGCTGTGTGCTCCCCCTATTCTGGGGCTCCCCTTCTCCCTGGGCGGCCTCCAGCCCAGCCTTTGCACACCGCCCCCTGGTCGCGGGCCTGGCCTGGGAGGAAACATCTGTCGCGCCCCCTGGCAGCAGAAACGGGGTCATGACCTCCAGATGTGCTGGGAAGCGTCCAGCGCCTCCTCCTGGGGCAGCCAGGCCTTCCGGATCTGTGGGAGCGGGCCGGCCCCCTCCTCCCCAGTGACACAGGCTGTGAGGAATGTCCCGGCCTCAATGGACCCTGTGTGAAGCTGCCGGGTGGGGGGCAGAGCCCAAGAACATCCCCCAAGGCAGGCCAGAGCCCGGCACTGGGCCAGAGCAAGAGGCAGCCCATGGGCTGTGCACGCACAGATACACAGAGCTCAACCCACACGGAGCAGGGGTCTGCAGAGACCCCCTCCCTCATGTCCCCTGTCACCCCCATCACACACACTTCACACACCACAGCCGAGGCCCTGGAGCTTGGCACATGGAGCCAGGGCCTGCATCTGACACCACACACTTAACACAAGGCCAGCTTCGCTCGCTTCACCTTCCTTTCAGTCTTCCAGCAGTGTTGGGAGGGGACAGGGATGGTTAACCCCATTTTAGAGGTGAGAGAACAGAGACTCAGGGTCAGTGTCACGAACTTGTCCTAGGAGAAACCAAGGGAGGAGGCACTCTGAGCCTTACTTGGTCCTGGAGCTTTGCTGAGGGGTGCAGAGCCTCTGCCTCCGTCCCCTCCTGGCCCAGCCCTACACGGTGTCACTGGATGATGCACAAAGACTCACCAGCAGGTGCCTGCAGCCCTAGTGGGTCACCCACGTCCCTGTCCCAGCCACGCACTCCATCCTGGGTTCACCTGAGGGTGACTCCCCCTCACGTTCTCATACCACCCTTTGCACCTGCCCCTGGTCTCGACACATTTCCGCACTTAAGCAGGTCCCTGGGGCCTTGGGTGTCTCACTCTTACATCCTGTGAGACCTCGAGCCTTAGCCCAACCCCCCACCTGCCCCACACCTACTCATGCAGTGTTAGGAGTGGGGAGGTACAACACTGTTTAGGCCCTGGAGATTGGCAGACCCAGGTTCAAATCCTAGCTGATAACGGAATTGCTTCAGTCAAGAGCATCCCCTTATCTGGACCTCAGTTTGTCATATGGGGTTCAGACTCTCAGCATCAGTGAGGCCAGGTAGGCAGAAGTCCCCACGGGTCCCAGTTCCAGCAAAGGGGCCTGGTCAGCATGACTCTCTCCCGTACCCCCAGGTATGGCTACAGAGGCCTGCAAGAGGGTGGGCCCGGGCCTGTCCTTCAGGTTAGGTTGACTTAGGTCCCATGACTGAGCTGATGTGACTCCAGCACCTTCCTCAGGATGTGGGGCCGGGCAGGGGGCTGGGCCCAGAGTTGGGGCCACTTCCCGTGCTGAAGGAAGTCCTCTTTCTGTTCCTGCTGCCCTGCCAGTGCCCCCTGGGAACCCCTGTGTCCTTGCGGTACTGAGGCCGTGAGGGCCAGGGCATTGAGACCCAGCCTCTGGGTGCTCAGCTCCTCTGGGATCCTGGAGGAAGTGGGAGGAGCAGGGAGGAAGGTCTCTGGGGACAGGACGTCCTCCCTTTGTCAAGTGGACAGGACCCAGACACCAGTGGCCCCATGGGTTTCCCGTCCGAGCGGAGACAAATCATCTGTCCGGTTGGGCCAGGTCTTGGTGGGGACCCTCACTCTGGGCCCAGACCAAAGCCAAGGTGTGTGAGTGGGGACTGGGGAGCCCTGGCAGCCCCAGGGCCGCCCAGGCTCCAAAACCCTCAGGGCCAAGGCCCTGACAGCCCTGCCCAGCACTAAGCTGGAGGAGGGGGCTGGAAACCTCAGCCCTAGGCAGACGAGGAAGTGGCCAGGAAAGCGGAAGCGGCTTTGATGGTCGTGGAGGGGGCCGGAAGTCAACCCGCATGGTGGACCAGGCTGGGGGCCCGGGTTCCTGTTTTCTCCCCAGGCTCCTCTGAGCAGACCCCTCCTCCCTCAGGGCAGGAACTGGCCTGCCGGCTGGGCACCAACCACCCGTGCCTGCCAATGCGGCCCGGCACCCGGAGAGCCAAGTCCCCAGGTCCGAGGCACGCCCATGTGGGCCGGCGGCGTGGGGAGTCCTCGGCGGGGCCTGGCCCCTGCGCCCACCGATGACCTCTTCGCCCGCAAGCTGCGCCAGCCGGCGCGGCCCCCGCTGACGCCACACACCTTCGAGCCCAGGCCAGCCCGTGGCCCGCTCCTGCGCAGCGGCAGCGATGCGGGCGAGGCCCGGCCCCCGACACCGGCCAGCCCTCGCGCCCGCGCCCACAGCCACGAGGAGACTGGCCGCCCCGCTGCGCCCCCCGCCCGCGTCTTCTCCGACCCGCTGGCGCTGCTGGGGCTGCCGGTCGAGGAGCCAGAGCCCGAGTTCCCGCCCGTGCCCGAGCCCCGCTGGTTCGCCCACTATGACGTGCAAAGCCTGCTCTTTGACTGGGCTCCGAGGCCCCGGGGGACGGGGGGCCACGCAGAGGCGGGCTCTGGGACCCCCGCCTCGGCTCAGGACCAGACTGCCGGCTCCGACCTGCTGCTTGAGGCGCCTGGCTTCGTGAGTGAGCTCGGGGGTGAGGGCGAGCTGGGACTGGGTGGACTGGTGTCTCCACCTATGCCCCCCTCACTGCCCAACGCGGCCGTGTCCGTCCTGGAGGAGCCACAGAACCGAACCTCGGCCTACAGCCTGGAGCATGCAGACCTGGGCGCTGGCTACTACCGCAAGTACTTCTACGGCAAAGGTGAGGGGAGGGCCGCTGGGGAGGGGTCAAGGCCCCTGTCACCTGTGGTGATCTGTCCTTTCCCTGTCAAGTCCCTGGCCACGTGAAGGGTCAGGCTCTGTCTCTGGGCCGAGGCTGCCCAGCTTTAACCACCTCCCTAAGACCAAGCCCAGCCTCCACCCAGCCAGGCACTCTCCGCTGCCCCCATCTGGTTCATCCTTTTGCCCTTCCCGGCTGGGGAGAGATTTCCTATGGACATTTCTGTGAGGTGAAAACTGAACCCCTGCACCCGGGAACCTTTTTCTCATCAGTGCCCACAAGGGAGGGCCCCAGACATCCTGGGGAAGAATATGGGCATGGTGGGCAAGGCCATGCAGGATCTAGGCTTTGGAGCAGGCAGGCATGGCCCACCTGGGTCTGGGGCAAGATATATCATCGGTGAGGCTGCAGAAGGGGTGAGGCCTAGGGCCAAGTGTATAGGTGCCGACAGGAGTCAGGATCTGGGTTGGTAGAACGTGGGCAGGGCTGACGAGGGGACTGGACTTAATCTAGGATCTGAGCTAGTGTTGTGGTGGGAGCGGGGACTTTGTGGTGGACGTGGTCGAGCGAGGGTGGGACTGCTCAGGGGGCGGAGCCGGTCATCCACCGCCCGCTTCCCCCAGAACACCAGAACTTCTTCGGACTGGACGAGGTGCTGGGCCCGGTGGCAGTGAGCCTGCGGCGGGAGGAGAAGGAGAGCAGCGGAGGGGGCACTCTGCACAGCTACCGCATCATCGTGCGGACCACGCAGGTGGGCCGAGGTCATGGGAATCAGACCATGGATTGCTTTCTGAACGGCCTGCATGTATCCTGAGTGCCCCTACATCCCCTCCTTAGCTCCGGACCCTCCGCGGCACCATCTCGGAGGACGCGCTGCCGCCAGGGCCCCCGAGAGGCCTGTCCCCGAGGAAGCTTCTAGAGCACGTGGCATCGCGGCTTAGCCCGACCTGCCTGCGCCTGGGCTCAGCTTCACCGAAGGTGCCCCGCACGCTGCTTACGCTGGACGAGCAAGTGGTAAGTGGGTGGGACACCCCTGCCCTACAGCTAGACCTGGTCTGAACCCAGCCTGCCCAGCTCCTAGCCACCTAGCCTTGACCCTGATCCTGGGCTGGACGGGGACCCCAGGAGAGCTGCCTTTTCAAAAGGAGGGCATCAGAGGTCATCTGGAGCCTTGCCTCTCAAAGTAAGGTCTGTAGACCAGCAACGTCCGTATCATCTGGGAGCTTGTTAGAAATGCAGATTCTCGGGCTCCACCCCAGACCTACTGAATCTCAGAGCCCTCACTTTAAGAAGATCCCAAAGTAATTCCTATGTGCAGTTCAGCTGAGGAGCGCTGATCTGACTGCCACCCCCTCTTCCTGCAAGTCCCTCTCCTTCCCTGTCAGTTTGCCCTGCAACGCCCTGTTTGGTCCCCTGCCAGTCTGGGGTGCTCACTCCTTCCTGGGGCTCCCCCTTCCACTGTGGGACCACTCAAGCCCGCTGAAGGTCCTTCCCTACCCTGTGCTGAAAGCTGCCTATTGGCCCTGATTCTCCTCTGTCATTCAGTCTGTTAGTCATTCAACAAACATTTCCTCATACTTTGGTACCAGGCCTCAGACTGGATGCTGGAGACCTGTCTAGACCAGATGCTGTCCTTGAGTAGCTCACAGACAGGTGTGGGACAGAGACCGCAGAGAATCATGGATAATGATGGAGCAGGATAACAGGGACAGGGCAATGTTGAGGGCTCTGTGGGGCACCAGGGTAGGGCTGACAGCCCTTCCTTGGTCCAGCGTCACGGAGGAAGTGCAGGAGCCCAAACCAGGAAGAGCAGGCATTTTCTGGACAGAAGGAACAACTTAGGTGAAGCTTAGAGACTAAAAACTGTCACGTCAGGGTCCTGTGGGCAGTTCAGCGTGACTGGAGTAGGGCTTGGGGGGAAGGGGTGGGAAAGGCTGGCCTTTGGTCCTGAGGGCACCGTGGAGCTGTGGAAGATCTGAGAGCTTGAGCAGCCCCCTGGCTGCAGTGTGGGAGCTAGACTGGAGGCCAGGCTGAAGGCTATCGCAGTCATCCCAGCCAGACATGGTGGTGACGATGGCAGAGGTGAACAGGAGGTGACAGTCCAGGGACAGAGTGGATAGCCTTCGTGGCCGGCTGAAACGGTGGGGGTGTTGTGAGATTGCCCTGCTTCTCGGCCGCTGGGAGTGGTAGTTTTTGGGGGCAGGGACCCTGGAGGACGAGTGGGAGGGGGGAATCATAGTGAGGAGGTGAGGTGCCAGGGGCTGGAAGGACATCTGGGCAGCTGGAGCTCGGGAGAGGGGTCTGGGCTGGAGGCAGAGTTGGGGGTGTCATTCCATGGAGATGGCTGCTGTGGCCACTGAAGGTGAAGAGCGTGGGTGGAGAAGAGGCCCAGACATGAGAGGGTGAGGTCCCTGGGATCTCAGGCAGAGTGAAGTTCCGGTTGTCCCAAGTGCCAACTAAGGTGAGCGGGTGTCAGGATGAGGCCGTGCCCGTGGCCGTAAGAGGGGCTTGGGGTTTAGGAGCTGGGGTGGACGTGGGGCTGTAGTGTGAGGAGGGATGAAATGAAAGTGGGGACTGTGGGTGTAGACGTGCTTAGCGTGAAGACGGGAGGCCAGAGCTGGAGGGGCCCCGGGCTTGTTTGCATGGTGGCAGGGCGCCCTGAGCTGTGTGCGCAGTTAACCCCAAATGCAAAGGAGCCGGGAGCAGAGAGTAAGCAGAGGTGGTGCAGGGCGCCAGGCCTCCAGAGGCTGGGCCCAGGGTGCCGGGCATTTGAGGGAGGGGAGGACAGGCTGGCCTTGAGATGAGGAGGATGACAATGTGGACATTAATTGGGATGGAGCGCACTCCGTGCAGGGCCCTTTCCGTGAATCACGTCCTCTATGGTCATTTGACAACCAGCCCCCTCCCAGTCCCTTCTCACCTTGATCTCCTCTGCCCTCCTGAGCGCTGGGAGCAGGAGAGACAGAACTCACTTGATAAGTGAGGACACAGAAGTGGCTTAGAGAGGGCAGCGCTCAGGCCACACACGGAGGCAGTTCTGCCCCCAGGCCAGTGTCCCGGTGCATTCCCCAAGGCCCAGGGGTGCTGCTGGGCGACTGAGGCCTGTGCCTTTTGCCTGTGCCCTCCCCCGCAGCTGAGCTTCCAGCGCAAGGTGGGCATCCTGTACTGCCGGGCAGGCCAGGGCTCGGAGGAGGAGATGTATAACAACCAGGATGCAGGACCATCCTTCATGCAGTTCCTCACCCTGCTGGGTGACGTGGTGCGGCTCAAAGGCTTTGAGAGCTACAGGGCCCAGCTGGACACCAAAAGTGAGGCCCAGGGGTCCCGGGGTGGGGGCAGGCCCATGCTGAGGGGCAGGCTGCCTTGGTGAAAACCAGCTGCCTGCTCACTTTTCTATCCCATCTTGTCCTGGGTCTGGGGCGGGGGTTGGAGAGTTCCTTGGGTAGGCTGAGGACGTGGGTCCAGGGCTGCAAAGGCCAAGCCATGGCTGGGAGGAGGGGCTGGGACTATGCCCCAAGGCCCCGGTGCCCTACTGCCTGAGCTGGGCCAAGGGGGTTTGTGGGCACCACCCTCTCCATCAAACACACATATTCCACCAGCCCAGACCCTGCCTCCCTGGTTGGAAAGGTCCCAAGGCCCCTGGAAGGTGTTTTTATCCAGCACCTCCTGCCTGCCTTCCACTCTCTCAGCTGCTCCACGCATGCTGGTGCCTGGGCCAACATCTGTCTTCTCCTGGGACATCCGCCCCCGACTCCCTGTTAGCAGGCCATTTCTCATTTCTGTCTTCATTCTATCTCAGCATCCCCCCATCCCAATCCCAGGCTGGAGGCTGGATCCTGTGGGGGGAGGGGAAGGGGAGCAGCCAAGGCTGAGGCCCTTGGAGCTCATGGCCTGGACCTTGGCTGGTGGCGGAAAGGGGTTGTCCACCTGCTGGCTGGGGGTACCGAGGCTCCAGACTGCAAGCAGGATGGCAGGTTCAAGCCATCCAGATTTCCCTTGCTCTCCCTTGGTGTCCCCAATTTCCTGGCCACAGCGGATTCCACGGGCACGCACTCCCTCTACACCACGTACCAGGACCATGAGATCATGTTCCACGTGTCCACGATGCTGCCTTACACCCCCAATAACCAGCAGCAGGTGTGAGGGGGCCCTGGGCATGGGGGCTGGCTGTGGGCTTCCGGGAACCATGGAGGGGTGCTTTGTGGGTGGCAGTGTTTGAACCTTGGTCTGAACTCTGCTGACCCCAAACTACTCTCCAGGCTAGTGTCCCTCCCCAAACACAAACACCCCAGGCCTTCACCAGGGGCAGGTGGGGGAATCACCGGTGCCCAGGCGCTTAGGTCACTCACACCCCCACCTCCTGACCCTCAGCTCCTGCGGAAGCGCCACATTGGCAACAACATTGTGACCATCGTGTTCCAGGAACCCGGCAGCAAGCCCTTCTGCCCCACCACCATACGCTCGCACTTCCAGCACGTATTCCTAGTCGTGCGGGCCCACGCGCCCTGCACCCCGCACACCTCCTACAGGTGGGCGCCCGGGGTTCCAGTTCCGCCAAGGGTAGGTCTTCCTGGGCCCTCCCTGTGCCCCTGACTACCGCCTCCTTCCCCATAGGGTGGCTGTGAGCCGCACCCAGGACACCCCGGCCTTCGGGCCAGCTCTGCCCCCTGGCGGAGGTCCCTTTGCGGCCAACGCCGACTTCCGGGCCCTCCTGTTGGCCAAGGCGCTCAATGGCGAGCAGGCGGCGGGCCATGCACGCCAGTTCCATGCCATGGCCACGCGCACGCGCCAGCAGTATCTGCAGGACCTGGCCACCAACGAAGTGACCACCACGTCGCTGGACTCGGCGTCCCGCTTCGGCCTGCCTTCCCTGGGCGGGAGGCGGCGGGCGTCCCCCCGGGGCCCGGGCGCTGAGCTGCAGGCGGCAGGGGCGCTGGTGTGGGGCGTACGCGCGGCGCCCGGGGCGCGGGGCGCGACCGGAGCCGAGGCGGGCGGCCCTGACGGCGCAGAGGTGCCATGCCTGCTGGGCATCTCGGCCGAGGCGCTGGTGCTGGTGGCGCCGCGCGACGGCCGCGTACTCTTTAACTGCGCCTGTCGCGACGTGCTGGCCTGGACCTTCTCCGAGCAGCAGCTCGACCTGTACCACGGCCGCGGGGAGGCGATCATGCTGCGGTTCGACGGTCCCCCCGGCCAAGCCGTTGGCGAGGTCGTGACGCGCCTGCAGGTGAGGCGCGGGAGTAAGGTTGGGGTGCAAGGTCCCTGCTCGCGCGCGCGGCGGGGAAGGAGCCTGCTTTGGAACCCCTCGTTCCCGCCGCCTCTCCTGCGAAAGGGGAAGTCGGGGCACACCGGGAGCCTGGCAGGGCTGGAACTGGGGGTCCCCAGGCCCTCTTTTGCGGGGTGGGTGGCTAATGCCCTCCTCGGGGGTGTGGAAGGGCCCATGTGACCTGGGACGGTCCCCGGGGCTGGCGCTGGGGCGGCCCCTCCTCCGGCAGCCCCGCTCACGTCCCGCCCCGCCCCAGCTGGTGAGCCGCGGCTGCGAGACCCGCGAGCTGGCGCTGCCCCGCGACGGCCAAGGCCGCCTGGGCTTCGAGGTGGACGCCGAGGGCTTCGTCACGCACGTGGAGCGCTTCACATTCGCGGAGACGACGGGGCTGCGGCCCGGGGCGCGCCTGCTGCGCGTGTGCGGCCAGACGCTGCCCAGTCTCGGCCCCGAGGCCGCTGCCCAGCTGCTGCGCTCGGCGCCCAAGGTCTGCGTCACCGTCCTGACCCCCGACGAGAGCGGCCGGCCCCGCAGGTCAGGACGTCGGGACGCAGGGAGGTGGGAGGACCGGGCAGCTGGCCACCGCCTAGCCCGCGCCTCCCGTGTGGCCATTAGCAACAGGAATCTCGCGTGGAGGCCTTTCCTTCCTGAGAGAATCTCGCGTCTCTTAATCTCTCTCTGAACTGCACTATCCTTATGGGTAGAATGAAGACTATTAAGCTCGCGTCTTCACCGCCCAAAAGATCCAAGAGCAGCCCCGCTGTATTTCTCATAGCCCCCCCCCCATACACTATTGGTTACTTACTGCATTAAACCAGGGATATGCAGGCTTTTTCTGTAAAGAGCCAGATAGTAAATATTTCAGGTTTTCTGGGCTATCTGGTCTCTGCTGCAGCCACTGGGCTCTGTCACGGTAGCACAAAAGCATCCAGAGATGACATTTAAATGATGAGTATGGCCTCGTGCCACGAAAAACTATTTATGGACCCTGAAATGTGAATTTTATGTGGCTTTCACATGTCATAAAATATTCTTTTTATTTCTTTCAACTGTTTAAGACTGTAAAAGCCAATCTTAGCTTTCAGTAGTACAAAAACAGGCACATCTGCTAAAAAAGAAAAAACAAAGGCAGAGGCTGCATTTGCCCCCAGGCAGTACTTTTTGGATCTCTATGCTAAGTGGTTTCCCCACGTTATTAAATCCTCACAGCAAACTAGGAGATCAGTACTATTATCCCCATTTCACAGATGGAGAAACTGACATTCAGCGTGATTTGCTTAGGATTCACAAGGGCAGCACTGCGATTTGAACCGAGGTCTGGACAGATGGCCAGTAGCCAGGCAAATGTTTTTCAGTGTTGTCAGAGAGTTTGGCGAGCTCTCCTCCTGGAAGCGAGCCTCGGGCACAGCTGGGAGTGGGGCTGCTGATGCTGGTGTTCCTGCCTGACCTACTCCTTCCTCCCCCCAGGAGCTTTTCGGAGCTGTACATGCTGTCTCTGCAGGAGCCCAGCCGGCGGGGGGCTCCCGAGCCGGTGCAGGATGAGGCCCCAGCAGTGGCCCTACTGCCCACCACAAAGCAGCTGCTGCAAGTGTGCCTGAACGATGGCGGTGGTCCTCCAGGGCCCGGGGACCTGGCCGAGGAGAGGACCGAGTTCCTGCACAGCCAGAACCCTCCATCACCCTGCAGGTGCGCCCTCTCGGCCTTCCCTCTCCTCTAGCCCATGATGCTGGACGGGAAGGCCTCTGCAAGCAGGGTCCACAGGTGGGGGCAGCTTCCAGTGCTGAGCCGTCCCTGCTCTCCCCAGCTCTCTGTCCGACGAGGCCCCAGTCCTGCCCAACACCACCCCGGACCTCCTCCTTGCCACCACGGCCAAGCCGGCAGCCCCCAGTGCTGGCAGAGAGACACCCCCCACCCAGGTGAGCGGAAGCAACGCTCTGGAGCCCAGCGAGCAGGGGTGGGCACCGTGGTGATGGTGGGCGTCACTGCATCTATACCCACTTCTGCCCCCCAGGACGGGCCAGGCAGACCCAGTGGCAGTGAGGACAGGGGTGACCCAGCCCCAGAACTGAGGGCCTCCTTCTTGCCACGAACCTTGTCTCTGAGGAACTCCATCAGCAAAAGTGAGTCTGGAGCAAGGTGGGGGCCTAGGAGCGGGGCAGGAGGAGGCCTGGCCTGTGCTTCCCTAGCTGAGCCCAGCTCCGGTGCCCACAGTCATGTCAGAGGCGGGCAGCGAGACCCTGGAAGACGAGTGGCAGTCCATCTCAGAGATCGCCTCTACCTGCAACACCATCCTGGAGTCGCTCTCCCGGGAGGGTGAGGCCACCAGGGCGCTGCGGGCGGAGCCAGGGTGGGGCTTTCTCCCTTTACCTCCCTGCCCAGACGGTCCCTCTGTCCTCACAGGTCCGCCCATCCCAGAGAGCAGAGATGCCAAGGGAGCTCCAAAACCTGACGCTGAGTAAGCCTCCCACCCGATCTACCCCTTTACCCCGTGCCCAGTGTTCGTGCCCACCCATTGGAGTGAAGCTCTGTCCCAGGGCTCTGCTGTCATGTACACCCAAGTCAGAAGACAGGGGTTGGGCCCCTCTCAGGCGGGTGGGTCTGGGAACCAGCCCATGGTGCCGCCCCCTGCCCTGGTCTCACTGAGTCCTGAATCCCATGTCCTCAGGCCAGAACCCGGGAGCCTGTCTGAGAAGGTCTCTCACCTGGAGTCCATGCTCAGGAAGCTGCAGGATGACCTGCAGAAGGTGACACGGTGGCTGCGGGTCGTGGGGAGTCCCAGGGCTGCCCCAGGAGAGGGGCCAGGGGCTGGCCACGCTGACTCCCGCCTCGCCCCACCTCCCCGCAGGAGAAGGCAGACAGGGCGGCCCTGGAGGAGGAGGTGCGGAGCCTGCGGCACAACAACCGGCGCCTGCAGGCCGAGTCGGAGAGCGCGGCCACCCGCCTGCTCCTGGCCTCCCAGCGGCTGGGCTCCCCCGCCGGCGACCTGGCCTGAAGCCATCGGGTCCAGCCTCAGCCTGGCTGCGGCCCTGCTGGAACTGCCCGGGTCGCTCGCTTGGGGCACCTGGGCCATACCAGGCCCTGCTCAGGGACTCTCCCTGCGCGAGGCGCATCTTAGCACTGCCCCCGCTCCCCGGCCCATTATTTGGTGGCATTTTGGTGGCGAAGTTGCCCCTCGACCCCATCCCCGTTTGTAAATATTCTGTGGAGAAAAGGGGACTTCAGGGAATAAAGAAGCCACCGTTATTTGTGTCCACACAGGTGTTCATGACGTGATGGGGGAAGGGGCTTTGCCCCCACAGGCCCCGGCCAAGCTCCCGGGACGGTGGCTCAGGGTTGGGTTGGCACAAACTGAGGGGTTCTCTGAGGCGAGGCAACCCTTGGCTTCTGTCCCACAAACATTGATTTGGTCTGTTGGGAAGCAGGTGGCCACACCCTGTACCTATTCTGCTTAATCGTTGGAGCCAGGCCCCTGCCCTAGAACCAGACCTGCGGGGCTGAGATCAGAGGCAGAGCCCCTCTGCACAGGAGAGGAAAGGTGCTTAGGGGCCAAGGGGCGCCTGCCCATGCCCTCTTTAAAGGCCCTGTCCCCAGTACAGGCCCCGCTCTCCTCTCTGTAGACACTGAGCCCCCAAGCCTGGCACTCCCTCAGTCACCTGGCCAGATCTGGCAGGCCCCAATTCCAGAGGTAGTAGCTTCTCTGCCTTGGTTGCCTGGGAGATGTTTCCATGTCCCAGAGGAAATCAGCCCTTGGCCCACTTCTCTCCTCACCAGCCCATGACCCCTTGTTCCTCAGCAGGCTGGGCCCTTTCCTGTGAGTGGCATCAGTAGGTCCAAACTTGAATTGTGTCTAAACTGTTTTCTGGATCTGAGGCCCAGACAGGGCACTGACTTGCCCAGCATCACATGCCTAGTTCAGCCCTGCTGAGACTCAGGCCCTGGGGCCCATAAACTCGGGCTTTGGCAGGATGAGCTTGGCTCTGAGAAACAGAGCTTCAGGGGCTCAAGCTTCATGGAGGAGGTAATGTGAGGGCTGAGGGTTCTTTTGTTTTTTTGTGTTTTATTTATTTGTCTGCCCTGGGTCTTCGTTGAGGCATGCAGGATCTTCATTGTGGTGTGTGGGATCTTTGGTTGCGGCATGCAGGATCTAGTTCCCTGACCAGGGATCGAACCCAGGCCCCCTGCATTGGGAGCATGGAGTTTTAACCACTGGACCACCAGTGAAGTCCTGGGGCTGAGTTTTAAAGGCTCAATGTTGGGACATTCGATCCCTGGTCGGGGAACTAAGGTCCCACGTGCCACAAGGTGTGGCCAAAATGTAAAAATAAAGGCTCAATGTCCTGTTCACCAGGTAGAGAAGGCAAAGGGATCCTGGGTAGGACCAGTCTGGGGGGCCTGTTGGACTGGAGTCAGCCTATGTAGGGACGCAGGGTCAAGGAGGCTGGAGCTGAATCAGAAAGGGCTGTGAGTGGGTGCACTAGAGCTCCTGGACTAGCAGTTCCCAACACTGTGTCCCAGCTTTCACCTGGTGGACTGTAGTGAGGAGCCCTCACAGTGCAGGGTGGAAGGCTCTGGTGTGATAGATGTTCAAAGGGAGGGTGATGCGATTTGGGCGTCAGAGCCCTTCGGCCACAGGGAAGGCAAGGCCAGGGAGGAGGCTGTAGTAGCAGCCCCAGTGGAAGAGCTGGTGGCTGAAACTAGGTGACAGCAGTGGAGATGGGGAGAACTGGGCACATTTGCCAGGACCCAGTGAGGAGGTGGATTCGAGTTGCTAGGGGAGAAGATGCAGAATCGACGGTGGTGGCCAGGTTTCTGGCTGGAGCCCCTGGAGGATGGTAAGGCCATGGCTGAGATGGGGAGGGGGAAGGGCAGGCTGGGGCTGGCCGGGGTTCTTTGGAACACGGAGAGTTTGAGAGGCCTGAGGGATGTCAGTGTGAGATGTCCAGTGTGCTGGCGCGCTGGAGAGAGAAGTGTGGGCTGGAGACAAGGATTTGGGACTGGTGAGCCATGAGCATGATGAGGTCACGCAGGGAGTGTGGGAAGGACCGTGAGAGGGCTTCTGGGGGTCACGGGATGTCACTTCAGGACACTGGGAAAGACAAGAAGAGCGAGGCACAGCCTGGGTTGGAGGACCTGGGCTCGCTCATTCCCCTCTGGGCCTCAGGTTGGCCACACTGCGGGCAGCTCTGCCATCAGTTTCCTCTGGTTAGCTTTCTCACCCCGCCAGGTCCCTCCTGGCGTTCGCCCTCGCCCCATTTACAGCGCCGTTGCTCCATCAAGCCCCATCTCCCCAAGCACCCCCGGCAGGTTCGCCGGGGTCCTGACCTGGCCACCACGCTCGGGTTCCGCCCCTCGCGCGTAAGTACAGCTTGGCCTGGCCCCAGCGTGGCCCACCTGCTTCAGACCCTGCCCCCCGACCAAGAGCCTGGAGCGAAGCACGATTCGCTCGATGCTTTCCGGTTCGCCAACATTCCACCGCCAGCTGGCGTCTTCCCTCATGGACACCGTCCATCGGAGTCTGCACCCTGGGCCCACTGTATTCCCAGGAGACTCGCTAGATTTGCAGCACGTCCCACTGAAACTCGGTTGCTCCTGCCTTCACCCTCCCGCAAAACCCTGCGACGCCACCGGCCTCAGAACGGGTTTTCCTGAAGCGCATTACCTGCCGCCCCTGTTGTAGACTGCTATCCGTGCGCATGCGCACTAGCGACGGCGGGCCCTAGCGGCCCACAGCCTCTGGCGACCCTGCTTTACTGCGCGTGCGTCGGGCCAAGCCGGAAGTACGTCCAGTTCTAGTCCCTCTGGAAGTCGATTTGTTTTTATTCAGGACTCCTGGGCGCGCGCGGTGCTGGAACGGCGGCTTCGGATTTAAGATTTCCTCGGTGCTCCCAGGGCAGGGTGTCAAAGCATAGACCTTTACCTGGCACCTCCCCTTCCCCAACAGATGCAAACACTGCCGCATCCATTTAAGGGATGAAATCCAAACCTCTTAGCCCCGCGTTCTTGATCTTTCACAGACTGGCCCCATCGAACCTTTCAACATCGTCTCTCTTACCCCGCTCACCTACAAACGCTGGCTAGTCCCTCTGCGAAACCCACCCTCCTCTGTTGATGTAAGACCTGAAGCTAGTGTGGCCTCTGAAACCCTTCCTGAAAATGCTCCATCCCCACAGCTACTGGGCCCTACCGGGCTCTCACTAGGCTGGGACCTCCACCCATTCCCACCCCCTTAGCGGACTGCTTTCATCCACCAGCTGGTATCTAGGAGTTTCCACAGGCATCTTCGGACTGCAGGCTCCCGGACGGCAATGTATTCATCCAACTCTGTATCACCAACGTCCAGCCTGAAATGACCAGCAAAGAGCGTGCTGTTTGCTGAAAGAAGGCAAATCTCTGGCCAGCTTGGCAATGAATTTATTAGTTCAGAGTAGAAAAAGCAATAGTCTAAACGCTTTGTTCACTAAAAACGGACCCTTTTGACTGGAGAGCAGCCAGCCTGCTCTCCCCCTGACCCTCCTAACAACTCGCCCTACTGCTAAGGCACTTGAGAAAAGGGGGAACAGAGCAGTCTCAGAGAGAACCTCCCTGGATCCTGGAGAAGACCAGTGCTATCCCACCAGTTCCCTTCAACCACAGCCCAGCAAGGAAAGAGCTGGCAGAGCCCTCTGCAGGGCAGGAAGGCCAGCTCCTCACATGCCGGTGGTTAGGCACATAGAACTCCAGCACCACACAGGGGCTGCTAACAGGGGCATTATTTTGGCTCAAGGTGTAAATGAACCCATGATTTGAGGAAGACACTTGCTAATAAGGCTTTGTGGCCTCAAAGGCCACAGCTCCAGCCTATCCCTCTCTCTAGGAGAGTACTAGAAGCTGGAGGGTGGGGTTGAGGGACCCCAGAATTCCCTATAGAGACTGGAGCTGAATATCAGGATAAGGGAAGGAAGAGTTTGAGTTTTCCCAGCTCTCCCCTTTCCAGAGAAGTTAATGCTTCTGCTTAAGCACCTCCAAAAAGAGAGAGATAGATACTGCCAATAGAAGAATAAAATGCATCCCCCAAGAATAAAAAGACATCACCCAAAGAAGTAGGGGGCAGCTGGAGAACACCCCCCCGCCCCCCAGAATCCGTAAGTGCTTGCTTTGGGAGGGCTTCCATCCCTTGCAACCCAGTGCTCTGGGCAGGGCAGGGCAGGTCCCCGCCCTTTAGGAGCTGATCTGACTCAGAAGGGCTGAGAAGTCCATGTCCGCAATGGAGGAGAAGTCTTCATCCCCTGAGAGGAGGCCGTTGCTGAGGCCAGAGGCTCCCAGGGGAGTGGGAGCTGGGTCAGGGGGCCTCTGGGACCCTGTCACCAGACGAGTTATAGCCTCAGGGTACTCCATCAGCATGGGCTCAGCTGTATGGGGGGCCATGGGTACACCCTGGTTCAGCAGCTGCTGAAACTCAGAGTTGTCGACGGATGCCAGGTCTGTGAACACGGCTGGATCTGTGTTATTGCCAAGCAGGGCCCCCAGGTCTTCATCAGCATCAAACTGCAGCTGCAGCAGGGCCTCTGTCAGTGTCCCTTCCCCAGCCGGGTTGGTCTTGGGGGCAGGTGGGGTCACAGCCTGAGCAAGGCCTGGGGCTAGGACTGGGCCAGGGGCTGGGGCCTGGGCCAGGGCTGATGCCATGGCTGGGGCAGGGGCTGGGGCCTGGGCCAGGACTAGGGCAGGGGCCGGTGCCAAGGCCGAGGTCTGGCTTGGGATCTGCCCAGAAGGAAAGACCATGGGGGAGAACTCCTCAAAGTTGATGGTGCTGAGAGATGGTGTAAAGGGATAGGGCTGGGGAGCTGGAAGGAGAAACAGAGAGGCAGGGGTCAGAGAAAGCCTCAGAGGCCCACCCCAGCCCCTGGACCCCAGCTGCTGTCAAGACTGCTTAGGATCTGTCCTTCCCTGTGGCGTCACGGCCAGCACCCTAGCACCCTCCTCTTAATCCAATCTGACCTCGCCTGTAAGGTCCAGTTCCAGCCTCAACTCCTTGGAGCCTTCCCTGTCTACCCTAGCCCACAAAACTCTCACAGCCTTTCAGAAGAAGGGACGCTTTCAGAGCTGGCGAAACCTCATCTTACAGCTGAAAGACCAAGCCCTAAGCGGGCCTGGGCCCAAGCAACACCCAGTAAGCAGGGGGTCGTCATTCTTCTTTGAGTCACACAGCAGCACATTCAGTTTGCTGTTTTGCTGCTTTAGAGGTGATTTTTTTTGTTGCCCCACTTCAATGGAGAGCTGAGGGCAGAGACTGTGCATTTTTGAAACTTCTGTATCTGAAGGTCTCCAACGTGGGGTTTAACTGGCATAGGGGTTCTCATCCCCAAGAGGTTGCTGGTTCCTGGGCCACACCTCCAGAACCTCTGATTCCACAGGTCTGTTAGGGGCCCAGGAATCTGCATTTTCACCACTTCCCTGATGGCTGTGACACAGGCAACTAGGCCTCAGGCCCTGAGAAACAGAAGCCCAACAGAGCAGCCTTCAGATGTCTGCTGCTGAGACTGGCTGCTCGTCTCCCTCCCAGAATGGGTCTAAACCACGCGTTGAACAGATTTGAGCCTGTAGTTCTGGTGGGGTAACCTTAAGGACATCCTTACCTGGCTTGGGGACGGAAGCTGAGCTGCGGGAAGGCACAGCGATGCGCCGGGTCGGAGGCCGGTGGTCGGTGGGTCCTGTGAGACAAAGCCTGGGTCAGTTCTTGGCGCACAAGGTCCCCCTTCCCCTGCCTTCTCTCTAATTCTCCCACTGCCCCTCTTACCATTGAAAGGGCTCTTTTTCATGATGCTCTTAAAGGTCTCATATGTCCTTTTGCGTTTCTCCTCAATCCGGTGACGATCATCTGGGAAAGTAATGGAGGAAAGCGGGTCTTACTCTCCCCAGCTGGACCCCCAAAGCTCTCAGAGGACCCTTGGGAGGTAGGTGACGGGACAAACTTCCTGAAGACCCTTTCTCCAAACCTTCTCAGCCAATGAGAAGAGCTGTGTGACTCTGTGACACTCAACAATTATAAGAATGGGGACTTCCCTGGCGGCGCAGTGGTTAAGAATCCGCCTGCCAATGCAGGGAACACGGGTTTGATCCCTGGTCCAGGAAGATCCCACATGCCATGGAGCAACTAAGTGCGTGTGCCACAACTACTGAGCCTGCGCTCTAGAGCCCGTGAGCCACAACTACTGAAGCCCGCGTGCCTAGAGGCTGTGCTCCGCAACAAGAGAAGCCACCGCAGTGAGAAGCCCGTGCACCGCAGTGAAGAGTAGCCCCTGCTTGCCGCAACTAGAGAAAGCCCGCGTGCAGCAGCGAAGATCCAATGCTGCCAAGACAAAACAATTATAAGAATGCCATGGCTTTGTGAGAACACCTCTGTTAGCTCAATCTGCCCTCTGAAGGCCACACGGGTACTCCCAAGTCAGGGGCACAGCTGACATCCCTGTTCCCCTCCAGCCTTGATCAGGCCTGGCACCGTGCCCTCTGCTCTCTGGGGCAGCCCAGGCACGACAGACCAGCTTAAGACTTCAACAGACTCTTAATCTTCTCTCTGATGGTTTCAGAGTTCAGTCTGGAGCTCTCAGAACTTTCTAACTTCTGCTGCACTTGGATAACCCCAAAGGACTCGACTCCAACAGTCCAAAGCCAACCTCACCATCTCACCTCAAACACCTGGTTCTGGTTCTTTCTCCTTCTGTGTTCCCTCCCTACTGCTCTGCCCTGTCCCCAAACCTCGGACACATCCTCAGCATCTTCCTCTTTCTCACTCCCTACCGTTCAGCCCCTAGACACACATTTACCAAGCACCTACTGCGTGCCAGGCTCCGTTTGAGCCACTGGGATGTGGCCCTGAGTAAACAGACAAGGTTCCTGCTCCCAAAGATGACATCCTAATGACAGAGGGGCTAAGACGCAACCACATACAAGTGATAGGAGCTCTGAGGGAGAGGCACAGAGTGATGTAACACCACCAGAAGATCAAGGAATCTAGTTTAGAGGTGTCCAGGGAAGCACTGGTGTGAGCCCATCACGTAAAGATCTGGGGGCCGAGCATTCCAAGCAGAGGCAACAGCTAGAACACAGGTCCTGAGGGGGACTGGGCTTGGTGTGTGCTGTACACAAAGGGCCCATGGGGCTGAGGGTCCCTGAGGAGGCCAGCAGTAGGTGAGATCGTCTCGCTTTGCATTCCCTCTGCAAGGTTCATATGGCACCTTCTCTCCCAGGATGACCAAAACATCTTCCAAAATGGCCTCCCCACCCCGAGTCTCCCCACCTCAGATCCTCTGCACGCTGCTGCCAAAGCGAGCTTCCAGATCTGCTTTTGTCACTTCTCTGCTCAGAAACCTTTGGTGGCTCCCCACTGCCTTAGGATGCGACCGTGGATGAATGCCTAGAGTCCAACCTTCAAGGCCCTTCTGGGGCTTCCCTGGTGATCCAGTGGTTAAGACTCTGCACCTCCACTGCAGGGGGCGAGGGTTCGATCCCTGGTCGGGAACTAAGATCCCACATGCCATGTGGCACAGCCAAAACCAAACCAAAACAAAGAAAACCAGCCCTCCTGCCGGGGGCCTGCTCACCGCTGACATCAGCTCCCACCACAAAGCTGTCCCCAAACGTGCTGTGCCGTGCACTCTCCAACACCTGTGCCCTTCCAGGTGCTGCTCCACCTGCCTAGAAAATGCATTTCTGGGTCTTTCTCCAACTTAAATGCCAACTCCTCCATGCAGCCGGCTCCAGCTCCCACGGTATTTTGCACACACCTCCATTTCGCACGTTACTCTGTGACTTAAGGCTCTGTTTTGCATATGTGTCCTCCTCATGTGACTGAGCTTCCAAAGAGCAGGGAACATGTCTTATTCATCTTTGTATTCAGATTACCTGGCACAGGCCCTGGCACCAAGTGGACACTCAGTGATTATTTGTGGAATGAACTGATGGCCATTTTGGGGGTTGCTTTCTAGACTCTATTAGACAGTTCCCAGGGCAGGAAACACTCTCAGGCTGGATGATGGACTTTGTTTTTTGTTTTTTGTTTTTTACGGTATGCGGGCCTCTCACTGTTGTGGCCTCTCCTGTTGCGGAGCACAGGCTCCGGACGCGCAGGCTCAGCGGCCATGGCTCACGGGCCCAGCCGCTCTGCGGCATGTGGGATCTTCCTGGACCGGGGTACGAACCCGTGTCCCCTGCATCGGCAGGCGGACTCTCAACCGCTGCACCACCAGGGAAGCCTGGATGACGGACTTTGAATAAAGGATCACTCTGGCTGTTCCTATTTGATCAGATGCCCGAAAGCCTTGACCAAACCATGGCTATGCGGTAGTGCTAAGAGAGATCCGGTGTGGCAAAAGGACCCTGGAGCCAGATGGCCTGGGTTCAAATGAGGTCTGGGTCTGCTGACTCACTGAGTATGTGACCTCAGGCAGGTCAGATGCTCACTCCCACCTCAAAAGGTTCATTAGAGAATAAAATCAGGTAATTTGCTGATATGCCTGGAATAGGGCCATGCCTGTAGTAAGAGCTAGGTAAGTCTCGGGTATCGTTACTATTAAATGAGGCAAGAAAGATAATCTGATTACTGTGTAAATCCCCGCCCGACTCCAGCTTCTGACCCTCACCTACAGCTGCCACATCCAGGCCTGGCCTCACTCCCATTGGCTGGAGCCCTCCCCAGCTGGGTACCTGTGTCTGGCAAGTACTGGAATTCCATGGGCTCGCTGAGCTCCCGATCAGAAGGCCGCCGCAGCTGCATGGAGACGCGCACAGGGGCCTGCAGGCTGGGGTCCGCGTAGGGGGGCGTCCGGAACACAATGGCCACTTGCCGGTGCACATCAGCTTGTGAAAAGGAGCCTCGGGCCTCCCAGCCTGGTCCCGTGAAATACACCTCGATATCCTCTGCCAGAGATGGAGCGGCTTCGTGGGTCACCGTGCTCAGCTCACCCTGCCCGCCGCCCCCTACAACTGCTGCTACTTATCTCTGGACATACATCGCCCTACTGTCCCCAAGGTGCTGGGGGAGTGTCTACACCAGTTCCCTGACATTCACCATGTCTGCTCAGCCTTGCCCTTCACCTCCTGATCCAAAGAGCACGGCCCTCCTCCGGGGTATGTACCTTTCTGCACCTTGTCACACAGCAGGAAGATCTCATCCCCCCCAAGGCAGCTCCCAGAGTTCCGATTCACTCGGCAGATCTTGAGCTCGGCAGTGTTGGGGGCGCCTGAGGGTGTGGGAATAAGGAAGGAAGCCCTGAACCACCAGAGGTCTGCTGGGCTGACCTGCAGGAAATGCAAGGCTCCTGCCCAGCCCAGAGCCAAGGCTGTCCAGGGCTTGCTGACTGTACCTCTGCAGCCAAGGTCCGACCATTCCCACGGGCTCCTCACCCCAACCAGTTCAGCAACTATTTATCTACTAGCACCTACTCTGTCCCCAGCTCTGTTCTACGCCTGAAGAATATAACCACGCACAAAACCTAAATATCTCTGCCCTCACAGAGCTCACAGTCCAATGGGAACCAACGGGATCACAACTCCTCTTTCTCCACCTGACCCAAGTAATCTTCAAGGCCCATTCATACCCACCCTGGCAATGAACCCTTCCCTCCTGACCCCCCGGTTCATCCTGGTTTCCGGGCCTCGGGGCTCCAAAGGCCTTTTATTTTCACTCACCCTGCTGGCTACTTAATTAAAGACTGCAGTTGATCAGTGTCGGCCCAATTCGTCTGTGAACTTCCTGTGAGCTTTCATCATTGAATTATTACTCTCTAACATTATCTCATTTTTGGGAGTTCATTTCCTGGAGTCATCAGTACAGTTCTGGGCATACCACCCTCTCATCACATATTGGAAATTCCTGTCTCCCATCTGACTCCCTGCCAGCCTGGAAGCTGCACCTCGAGGGCAGCTCTGGGTCTTCTTTGCCTCGTCTCTCTGGCCAGCACAGTGCTGGGCACAGAGGAGACGACGAATACGCTGGATGACCGGACGAAGCCAGAGCAACTTTTGCAGGCCCCCGTGCCCGCCCCCACTTCCTCCTCATAGGTCCACCCCTCCTCCCTGCCTGCAGTTCCCTGGCCACTCACGGTTGTCAAAGATGGGATGAGAGAGGACAGGCGACAGGCGTAGGGGCCTGCCTGCAGGGTCCCGCACTGTCACCTGGAAGCAGAGCCGGACAGCATTCAGGTCGTAGTCTCCACGCTGCTCTTCTACAGGAACTGCCAGAAAAACAGATGGTCAGGCGAGCCTGGGCGGGGGATGGAGCGGGACGTGTGTGTGTGCAGGGGTGAGCTCTGGGTTGGGAGGGCTGTTTGAGGGCATGTGAAATGGTAGGAGCCCTAGAAGAGGAGGAAGAGAAGGTTCTAGACCCATCACTGACTCCACCTGTGACCCTGGATGCTATGTTCCCTATGTCCCTTCTCCGGGTCTCTTTCCCCAGTGGTAAACAGCAAGATTCCATCTGTACTGTGGGTCTTGGCCAGCGAGGGACAGATGAGGGGAAGGTGGCCTCAGGGGGCGACAGAGGCTGGAGGTGCTCCAGGCAGGCCCAGGCCTTTGCCGCCGCCGCCCTCACCTTGGAAGGGGTTGTTGTTGGTCTGGATGCGCTGACTGATGGCCTGCTCCAGGTCCCGCTTCTTTACACACTGGATCCCCAGGTTCTGGAAGCTGAGGCCCCCCCGGGCATCAGTCCCACTGTCTCCAGAAGAGCGTGGGCCCTCCTGCCTTGCCCACTCTGCCCGTTCTCCCCCACCCACTCGCCAGGTGAGCACTTCGTGCTTAAGCCCCTTGAATGGTCCCCAACCATGCCACCGTGAAAGCCACTCCCTACTCTGGCTGACAAGGCCCTGTGCCCTGGCACCTGGCCCCAGCTGCAGTCCCTGCCGGCTACCTACCCTCTGCCACAGGGGCTTCTTTCCCTTCTCCAAACACATGAAACTCATTCCCACTTCAAAGGCTTCTGCACCTGTTCATTCTGCTGGGCGTGTTCCTTCGGTGCTTCTCTGCTTTCCCACATTTAGGTCTTACCTGCGAGAGGCCCTTCTGACCTCCCAAGCCCAAGGAATGAGACCGGCTCCTTTGCCTCCCCCACCTCGGGCTCTTCTTCCAAACTATTACTCCTTTATTTTCATCACTGAAATGGTGACTCCCTTACAGTATCTTGTTTAGTTATTTGTACATTTATTTATGGCCTGCCTCTGTCAACTAGTATGTAAGCTTCAGCGGAGACCAGTGGTTCAGTGGTTTTCTTTCCCGCTACGAGAGGTGTGACACCGAGGGACTCGCCCTTCCAGCCACAGGGGTTAGGGGTTCAGAGGTGAGCAGGGACCCATTCCTTTTCCATGGAGCTCACAAGGAGCTCCTCTCCGCTTGAGAGAGGAGACAGACAATTTCAAGACAAAGGAATCTGCTTGCAGCGCTGGGGACAGAGCAGGGAGTGAGGAATTGTGCTCCCGCTCCAGAAGGGAGTAACACTGTAACAGCTACACAACTGCCCCGCCTCTCCGCCTTCTGTCTCACCACCACCCCTGCCACCCATGACGAGCTCACCTGTGGATGCAGCGGTCCGGGCAGAGCTCAGCCTCATAGAAGCCATCCCGGCAGTCTTTCCCCACAAGCTCATGGGGGTGAGGCCGGTGAGGGGGGTCCTTGGTCACCAGGGAGATGCGGACTGTCCCTGGCCCCGTGTAGCCATTGATCTGTCCAAAGTACAGAGAGAACCCTAGAGGCTCAGAAATTCCAGACCCACCTCCCAGACACAGACTGTGTGGGCCTGAACGCAAGTCCCTCCCATACTGACTCTGCGTCCCCGACCTGGGAGCTGTGCTGACCTTGATGGTGGGGTGGGTCTTGGTGGTATCTGTGCTCCTCTCGCCTGGGATACTGCCTGCTGAGCGGCCCTCACACTTGTAGCGAAAGCGCATGCCCCGCTGCTTGGGCTGCTCGATGATCTCCACGTAGGGGCCGGAGGCCTGGGCCGGCTCTGTGGGGGACATGCGGGCCAGCCCCCATCAGATGGCTGACCCCATTGCCCCTGACCCTGGGGAGCTCGTCCCAACCCACTGAGAAAGGATGGCCCACTTACCCGCGGGGAAGATGAGAGGGAAGAGGTCTGAAAGGAGAGGGAAACAAGGGTCAGCACAAGCCCACATCCTGTCCTCACCAGGGAAAGCCTGCTTCCCCACAGCGAGGAGATGGGGCCAGGCCCCTTCCCAGGGACACGGAGTCGGGGCCTGCCACCTGGAACCTGCAGGGAAACTAAGGGGCAGGGGTAAAGGAGCCAGAACCACCTGCTTCCTGAGGGAAGCCGGGGATGGGGGCCTCCCTCCACCAGGGGAAACTGAGTCAGGGTCTTTTCTATTTTCATAAGTTAAACCAAGGGAGGGCACCCTCACCCCCCATCCCGAGAGGAAACTGAGTCAGATACATTCCCCCCTAATGAGGAAACTAAGTCGGAACTGCCCCCCCGGACCCCGGGGGGAAACCGAGTCAACGCTCCCCCCACACCCCACACCCAGAGGGGAAACTGAGTCAGACCCCCGAACGCCCGCCCCGCCCCGCGCCACCATCCGGCCGGCCGCTCCCTGCGCAGCGCCCATCGGCGTAGGAAGGGTCGGAAGGCGACGCAGGGGCTCCCGCCGCGGTCCCGGCGGCCCCAGCGCCGCCACCCCGCGGGGTCATAGGTCGCCCTCACCGTCCATGGCCGGGGTCCCGGGGGCGGGGCCGGGGTCGCAGCTGGGCCCGCGGCGCGCGCTACAGCAGAGCCATTCGCCAGAGGCGGAAATGCGCTGCGCGCGCCCGCCTCCGCGTCACTGCCGGGAATCCGACCGCGCCTGCGCGCTGGGTCGTCGCCACCGCCTCCGCCGCCGCCCCTCGCGGGGGTCAGGGGCGAGTGAGCGCCGCGCGGAGGACCGGGAGGCCGTGCGTGCCGGCGCTGTTGTGGACCCGGAGCCAGTGCGCGCTGCGCGGGGCACCGAGATGCTGCTCGCTTGCGGGCCGCTCCCGGGGCTGGCGGGGCGGCTCGGCTCGTCCCCGAGTTTGGGCCCCGCCTGGAGGGCGGGGCCGGCGATTACTCACAATGTTTTTAGGGGATTTCGGGGCCCCCTTCCTCCGATCCGAGGAGTTTGGTGATGTCACCCCGAGCCGGGTCTGGAGCAAAGCCAGGGCTGCCGGGCTTCGACCGCCCGCCTTGCGCAGGGAAGGGCTCGGGCCTGCTTTGCCCTCAAAGGCCAGGTGGCTGAACTCTTCACGGTTTCCTAGTCGATAAAAGTGCTGCTTGGTGCTTCTCGGTGGTTGTTGCCGCAGAAGCACTTTTTAATTTCCCGTCCTCCCCAATCTGGCTGCAAAGAGGGGAAAGGGAAGTGCCCGCACCTCTCCACCTGGCAGTGCTTGGATCGTGGGCTTCGCGGAGCCTGCTGCACGCTAGGGTGGCCCGAGGCTCCGCGCCGCGTCCGCTCCCACAGGCGAGCCGGGCCCAGGCTCATCTGTTTAAGATCATCCACACTGCCGGCCCTCGGGGGCAATGGGAGGGCAGAGGGCACCCAGAGGTAAATCTCTGGAGCCTCGTCTCTGCAACCTGCCGCCTCTGTTTTACAAGGTCTGGGACCCCCAGGGGCCGCTTGAACCCGCAGGGTCACATCCCCCGCCTGTCTCCCCAGGGCTTCCTTCCTCCTGGGGTCCAGCCGTCTCCCAAAGCATTTCCACTAATTAAACGTCCTGTAACTCCTTGCCAGGAATGCAGCGGTCCGGGCAGAGCTCAGCCGCCCCCAAGGCCAAGCCCAAGGCACGTTCGAGCGGGGTGAGGGTGGGCCTGGAACACCGAGCCCCCCCCACCCCCCAAGGCGGCTTCCTCATCCCAGAATGACGATGCTCCATGGCAGGCGGCAGAGTCTTCCCCAGATGGAGGAAGCCTTTTTATTTTCTCTAAGTTCGTTCTAAATAAGGGAGTCATGTGGGAATTGGAAAAGATTGGAAATTCTGACTTTCTTTCCCAGGCTCTAAAAAAACAGGAAGAGAAAAGTGAAAACAGTTACCACCCCTCCCACTGATTTCAGTTTCTCATGTGGCTGCCCGGATTAGAAAAGTCACCTTACTTTTTATGAGGAGGCAGACGTCAGGACGACAGAATGGATTAATTATAATCCTTATTTATTTATTTATTTATTTATTTATTTATTTATTGCTTGCTTGCTTGCTTGCTTGCTTACTTGCTGCGCTGGGTCTTCCGTTGCTGCGCGGGCTTTCTCTAGTTGCGGCTAGCAGGGGCTACTCTTTGTTGCGATGCTCAGGCTTCTCATTGCAGTGGCTTCTCTTGTTGCAGAGCACAGGCTCTAGGTGCGAGGCTTCAGTAGTTGCAGCACTTGGACTCAGTAGTTGTGGCTCTTGGGCTCTAGAGCGCAGGCTCAGTAGTCGTGGCACACAGGCTTAGTTGCTCCAAGGCATGTGGGATCTTCCCGGACGAGGGCTCTAACCCTTGTCCCCTGCATTGGCAGGTGGATTCTTAACCACTGTGCCACCAGGGAAGCCCTATAACCTTTGATTAATGACACACAATGGTCATTGATCCTGGCATGATCCTCTTTTAAAAATTTATACATGTATAACTTTTAACTTTTAAATTAATATGTTGAATTCCAGTGTACCCACTGCAAAACTCAAGAGGCTGGATAGAACACCATCAGGACTTAACATCTACCCACGTGCTCCTCACCTGTTCATCCCCTCCTTATCCCTGTGTCTAGGGTGCCATCATCCAGAATTCTGTATTTGTTATTCCTTTGATTTTTCTAAAGAAAAAAAAAATTTAAGAAAAACTTGTACTCACATATACATGCCTACACAGTGTCATGTTTGGTTTTGCTTAGTTTTGAACTTCCATGAAGAGAGTATCATGTTATTTGTTGTCCTTTGTTATTTGCATATTTCACTCAACACCTTACTAATATTTGTCTGTTTCATAGTTCATTCAGTTTTTTACTGCTGTATACTATTCTGTAAATGTACCACAGTTTTTTATTTATTCATTCTGAGAATGGCCATTTGAGTTTCCAGTTTGTTGCTATTATAAACAGTGTTGTTAAGAACATTCCTGTGAATGTCTCCTGTTACACATGTATCCAGAATTTTCTTGGGTATATACCTAAAAATGATTTTTTTAGAGTATAGAATTTCTCTTTATCAATTTTCAGAATACCTTGGTTCTTTAACATCCTCTAAAATTGACTAGTAAGCATTTAAAAAATATCTTAATGAATGCATGGATTTAAACATATTTGATGTGCTTTAATCTATTACAATTTTTATTGAACTTCAAATTGTTCCATCTTTGGCCAGAATATATAAATAATTCCTAAAACTCAACAACCAGAAAAACCAAACAACCCAATTTAAAAAATGAGCAATGGGACTTCCCTGGTGATGCAGTGGTTAAGAATCCGCCTGCCAATGCAGGGGACACGGGCTTGAGCCCTGGTCCGGGAAGATCCCACATGCCGAGGAGCAACTAAGCCTGTGCACTACTGAGTCTGTCTGCACTCTAGAGCCAGCGAGCCACAACTACTGAAGCCCGCACGCCTAGAGCCCTGGTCCGCAGCAGGAGAAGCCACTGCAATGAGAAGCCCGCCCACCACAACGAAGAGTAGCCCCTGCCTGCCGCAACTAGAGAAAGCCCCAGTGCAGCAACGAACACCCAATGCAGCCAAAAATAAATAAATAAATAAATTTATAAAAAATGAACAATGGACTTGAACGGACATTTATTCAAAGTAGATGTAAAATGGCGAATAAGCACATGAAAAGATGTTCAACATAATAGCTATCAGGGAAATGCAAAGAAAAGTCACACTGAAATCCTACTTCATACTCATTAGGATGGCTATTATCAGAAAAGCAAAACGACAAGTGTTGGTGATGATATGGAGAAAGTGATTTCTTTGTACATCATTAATGGGAATGAAAAATGGTGCAGCTGCTGTGGAAAAGAGTAATCCTCAAGAAATTAAACAGAATTACCATATGATCCAGCAATTCCACTTCTAGGTATATATACAAAACAATTGAAAAGAGGAACTCAATCAGATATCTGTACACCAATGTTCATAGCAGCATTATTCACAATAGCCAAAAGGTAGAAGCAACCCAGATGTCCTTGGACAGATGAACAGAGAAACAAAATGTGGTATATACACACAGTGGCATATCATTCAGCCTTAAAAAAGAATGAACAGCAGAAACTAACACAACATTGTTAGTGAATATACTTAGTGCCACTGAACTGTGCACTTAATCATGGTTAAAATGGTAAATTTTATATTACGTATATTTTACTACAATAAAAAAAAATCTCATCTCTCAGTGATACCAGACAATTACTCATTTGGTCCGTCACATACTATACACAAAACACTCAGAATAATGATACCAACTCTACCACCAATAATGTGATTAAATACAGAGTATATTTTTGCAGTGCTTGTCCTTAGGTTACATTCAGTTTTGGTTCTGTTTGTTGTTGTTTTTTGTTTGTTTGTTTTGGTACATACCTATTACCAAGTTAAGGACTCTCCTTTCTAGTTCATTTTACTGCATTTATGATAAATGGGTGTTAATTTTTTTTTTTTTTTCTGCACCGTGAGGCTTGCAGGATCTTATTTCCACTACCAGGGATTGAACCTGGCCCCAGCAGTGAAAGAGCTGAGTCCCAACCACTGGCCTGCCAGGGAATTCCCTGGGTGTTGATTTTTTTATCAAATGCTTTTCCTGTATTTATGGAGAAGATTCTTCTTTACCTGTTAATGCCGAGTATGACATAGATTTTCTAATAGTAAACCATCCTGTATTCCTGGGATAAACCTAACTTGGTCACAGTGTGTTACATTGTAGAATTTGATTCACTGATATTTTAGGAGGAAATTTTACAACTGTATTTGTAAATAAAATGGCTGTAGTTTTCCTTTTCTTCCCCCCCCACCCCGCCTTGCCTAATTTTGGTATCAAAGTTGTACCAGCCTCATAGAATGACTTGAGGAAAAATCCCCCCTTTTCTATTCCCCAGAAGAGTCTATGTAAATTTGGAATGATATATTACTTGCAAGATTGGTAAAACTCACCAGTAAAATTGACTGTGGTTGTTGTTTCCTCTGCAAAAGATTTTATTTTATTTATTTATTTTAACCTTTCATTATGAACATCTTCAGACACACTCAGTATTAGAGAGAATGGTGTAATTAACCCCCATATAGCCATCCTTCAGCTTACATAAGTTATCGGCTTTGCTATTTTTGTTTCATCTCTCTCCCCTTTTTTGGGGGGTGGGAGAGTATTTTAAAACAATCATTATATTGACTCATAAATACAGAATTACGTATATCTCCATATAAGGATTTCTTTAAAAAATAACTTCTTTGTGGGAAAATTTTAAACTACTATTTCAGTTTCTTTAATATATAGGAATATTTTGTATTTATAGGACTATTCCACTTTACTGGAGTTACTTTTGAAAAGTTGTGTTTTTCTTGGAATTTACTTTACCTAAATTTTCAAACCTATTGGCATGAGGTTGATGACAGTTTTCTTATCTTTTTCGTATGTGCTGTAACTATAGTTATGTGTCCCTTTTCATTCATTATGCTATTTATTTGTACTTTCTATTTCTCTGTAGAAGTCTTACCAGAGGTTTTTTGAGAATCTTTTCATATGCTTATTTGCTATCCATATATCTTATCTAGTGAAGCATTATTCAAATGTTTGCCTTTTTTAAAAAATTGGGTTATACGTGGTTTTCTATATTCTAAATACAAGTTTTTGAATTATACGTGGTTTTCTATATTCTAAATACAAGTCCTTTGTTGAATGTATGCTTTGCAAATATTTTCTCCCAGTCTGTGTCTTGCCTTTTCATTTTCAAAATAGTATTAGTTGCAGAATAAAACATTTTCATTTTGCTGAAGTCCATTTTTTTCTTTTGTACTTCTTACCTTTTGTGTCATGTTTAAGAAATCTGAGCCCATCTAGAGATGAATGGATAAAGAAGATTTGACATATAATGGAATATTACTCAGCCATAAAAAGGAATGAAATCTTACTATTTGCAACAACATTGATGGACCTGGAGGGTATTATGCTTAGTGAAACAGGTCAGACAAAGACAAATACTGTATGTTTTCACTTATATGTAGAATCTAAAAAATAGAACAAATGAATAAATATGACAAAACAGGGCCTCCCTGGTGGCGCAGTGGTTGAGAGTCCGCCTGCCGATGCAGGGGATACGGGTTCGTGCCCCGGTCTGGGAGGATCCCATATGCCGCGGAGCGGCTGGGCCCGTGAGCCACGGCCGCTGGGCCGGCGCGTCCGGAGCCTGTGCTCCGCAACGGGAGAGGCCACAACAGTGAGAGGCCCGCATACCGCAAAAAAAAGAAAAAAAAAAAAAGAAAAAAAAAAAATATGACAAAACAGAAACAGATTTACAGATACAGAGAACAAACCCAGTGGCTACTAGAGGGGAGAGGGGTGGGAAGAGGGTCAAAATAGGTGAAGGGGATTAAGAACTACAAACTGGCAGTTATAAAATAAATAAGACACAAGGATGTAATGTACAGCACAGAAAATAGTCAATATTTTATAATAACCTTGTATAATGTGTATTCTATAAAAATATCAAATCACTATGTTGTACACCTGAAATTAATATAATATTGTATGCAAATACACTTCAATAATTTTTTTAAAAAAGAAAGAAATCTTTGTCAAACCCAAGGCCACTATGATTTTCTCCAATTTTTTTTTCCTAGAAACTTTACAGTTTTAGCTCTTACATTTAGGTCTATCCATTTCTTTTTATTTTTTATTTTTTGGCTGCCCTGCACAGCATGTGGTATCTTAGTTCCACGAACAGGGATGGAACCCATGCCCACTGTTTTGGAAGTGCAGAGTCTTAACCAATAAGTAGACCACCAGGGAAGTCCCTTTTTTTTTTTTTATAATCCATTTCGAGTTAACTTTTGTAGATGGTATGAAGTACGGGCATGCTTCTTTCTTTTTCTTTTTCTTTTTTTCCTTGTTTTTCATACAGTTATTGAATTGTCTCAACACCACTTGTTGAAAAAATTATCCTTTCTCCATTGAATTACTTTGACACCTTGGTTGAAAACCAACTGACCATATATACATGGGTATACTTCTGGACTCTTTATTCTGTTGCATGTATCTATATGTTTATCTTTACACCAATACCACAAAGTCTCAAATACTGTAGCATTAAAATATATCTTGAAATCAGGTACTGTAATCCTTCAACTTTCCTTTTCTTTTTTTTTCCAGTCCTTTCCATTTTCTTAAAAGTGTTAAAATACAGCTTGTTAGTTTCTACAATTGGGGGAGCATTGACATCTTAATATCAAGTCTCTCCGTCCATGATCTCAGGTATATCTCTACCCTCATTTAGGTTTTCTTTAATTTCTTTATGCATTTTATTTTGTAGTTTTCAATGTATAGGTCTTGCACATCTTTTGTCAAATTTATCCCTAAGTATTCAATATTTTATGGTATTTTAAATGTTTTTAAATTTACGATTGTTGCTAGTATATAGAAATATAATTTATTGTTGAATATTGCATCCTGCAACCTTGCCAAACTCCCATTTTAGTTCTTGTAGCTTTTTTTTTTTTTTGAATGGAGGGTAAATTTCTTAGGATTTTCTACATAGATGATCATGTTGTTTATAATAAAGGCAGCTTTGCTGTTTGCTTTCCAATTCAGATAGCTGGATATCTTTTAATTTCTCTTCTTTTTTTTTTTTAAATTTTATTGCACTGGCTGGAACTTCCAGTACGAGTCTGATTTAAAGTGGTAGCAATGGACAACCTCGCCTTTTTTCCAGATCTTGGGAGGAAAGCATTCTCTTTCACTATTAGTATCATGTTTGCTGCAGGTTTTTCCTCTAGATGCCTTTAATCAGGTTGAAGAAGTTCCTTTCTGTTCCTACTTTTCTGAGAGTTTTTATCACGCTGATCAAAAATTTTTTTAATTTATTTTATTTATTTTTGGCTGCGTTGGGTCTTCATTGTTGCGCGCAGGCTTTCTCTAGTTGCGGTGAGCGGGGGCTACTCCATTGTGGTGCATGGGCTTCTCATTGCGGTGGCTTCTCTTGTTGCAGAGCATAGACTCTAGGTGCGCAGGCTTCAGTAGTTGCGGCACGTGGGCTCAGTAGTTGTGGCTCACAGGCTTAGTTGCTCCATGGCATGTGGGATCTTCCCGGACCAGGGCTCGAACTCATGTCCCCTGCATTGGCAGGCAGATTCTTAACCACTGTGCCACCAGGGAAGCCCAGGGGTTCTTTATATATTCTGGATATAAGTAGTTTTTCAGGTATTTGTCTTGCAAGTATTTTTTCCTTGTGGTTTATCTAATCATTTTATTAATAAGTCACAGAAAGAACATATGGAAAGCATGGAGGGGAGGTAATATATTAAGAGATAATGGGGGCTTCCCTGGTGGTGGAAGTAACAAAATCTACACTGGCAGAAGTAACAAAATCTGATTATAATGAGGAGGTAGCATTCTGTTTCACAAGGAGGATAGCAGAAATATATCTGGAAATCAAGAAATTCACTGACAATGCCTATTGATAAGTATGGGCAATTGCAGCAGCCACAGGATGACAAGGCTGAAGACTGGGTTAACCCACTGGGCTAACAACCAGGTTCATGGGTTGGATGATTCAATATTGTTAAGACATCAGTTCTCCCCAAATTTCTCTATAGATTCAGTGCATTCTCAATTAAAATACTGGCAGAATCTACAAAAGATTCTACAAGTTGATTCTATAATGTATATGGAAATGTAAAGGACCTATAATAGACAAAACATCTTTGAAAAAGAACAAAGTTGGAGGAATTACATTACTTGATTTCAAATTTTATTTTAAAGCTATATATTGGAATTTGATTAAAGAAAGGTTTTTTTTTTTTTTTTCGACTTCCCTGGTAGCGCAGTGGTTAAGAATCTGCCTGCCAAGGCAGGGGACACGGGCTCAGTCCCTGGTCTGGGAAGATCCTACATGCTGCAGAGCAACTAAGCCCTTGCGTCACAACTACTGAGCCTGCATTCTAGAGCCTTCATGTCACAACTACTGAGCCCACATGCCACAACTACTGAAGCTCACAGACATAGAGCCCGCATTCCAAAACAAGAGAAGCCACCACCATAAGAAGTCCGCGCACTGCAATGAAGAGTAGCCCCACCTCGCAGCAACTAGAGAAAACCCGGGTGCAACAATGAAGATCCAACGCAGCCAAAAATAAAATAAATAAGTAAATAAAATTTTTTAAAAATAGAAGGGGTTTTTTTGAAGGACTTCCTTGATGGTCCAGTGGTTGAGACTCTGAGCTTCCACTGCAGGGGGCGTGGGTTTGATCCCTGGTAGGTGAACTAAGATCCTGCATGCTGTGTGGTTCAGCCAAAAAAAAAAAAAAAAAGAAGAAGGTTTTTTTGAAGTAAAAAAAAAAAAGCTGCAGTAACCAAGAAAGTGGGCTATTAGTATAAAAATATAGATAATGATATAAAGATATAGGTAAATGAAGCTAATTAGAGAGACCAGAAAGGGACCTACATATACATGGTCAATTGATTTTTGATAAGGGTACCAAGAAAATTCAATGTGGAAAGGTGAATCTTTTCAAAAAATGGTGCTGGAACAATAGGCAGGGAGAAACAAAACTGAATCCTTACCTCACACCATATACCATAAGTAGTTTCTTGTTTCTGCTGATATTCACTCACAGTAGTTTACTTTCATGTGTTTGGTGGTGGTTGTGAGATCAAACAATCCTGTAGGCTTACTTGGCAAAGCTTCCCTCCATGGAGGGTTTGTTTCTGCTTCTGCTGTTAGTTCAGTGGGGGGTGGGAGCCGTAGGAGCATTAAGTTCATTTTAGTACTAATTCAGCCTCTCTTGTGGGTTTAGCTCCAAGTGGGAGTCTCAAAATCAGTGTTTTAACCTTGTTCTTGTTCTGAGAATTTTTAAATGTTGGCCTAATGTTAATTATGTTTGCTAAATATTTTAAAACTACAACTTTATTGTCATTGTTGATAAAATTTCTGTTTCTACAGATGATTCACTTTGTATTAACACAGATTTTAATAAAAACCATTTAAATATTGTCTACAAAACAATCTAAATATTTCTTTTGCTGGATCCGGTTGTTCTAACAGAGACTAAAACTAGTGCCTGAAACTCCCTGCTTAGGTAAAGCACTTAGAACCAAGTTATCTGTCAGTTCTCTGACATGTATGAGAAATCTCTGCACAAGTTATGGACTTAATATCTGTTTCTATAACTCTCCTAAAATGACACCTTCCTTATCTCTGAATATTGTCCTTCCAGTGATAACTTTAGTGTATGAATCAAAATTCTATCAAACTAGAAAAGTGCACTCGGATATTTAATGAAGACACTGTCAGACACTTTTCTGGCCACCCACCAGTTGATTTACTTTACATGTGATCTGTCCTAGTTCACTGGGCCCTGGGCACCAGCTCCCCCCAACCCCACCCCGCCATCTCCAGCATAGTAACAATAGCTAATGTTTGCTGAGCATTGGCTGTGTGCCAGATGTTGAGCTAAATGCTGTATATGGCTGATCCTTTGAATCCAATGCTTATAGCCAGCCTTTGAGGTGAGTGTTGTATCACTAGGATGTCCATATTACAGATTTGGTAATAGGTTCAGAGACATTGGGTAACCTGCCCAAGGTCACACAGCTTAATGGAGGGGCCAGTATTTAAATCCAATTCTGTCTGACTCAAGAGCTGACATCTTGTTGCAGGAACCTATCACAACGTGACTCGGGAGTCAAGTCCTAGATGCAGTGGCTGGAAAGACCCACAGGGGCCCTTCAGTTCTGCCTTGAAGCAAGTCATCTTCCCTTCAGGCCCACCTCTGGCCTCAATGTGGTCACTTCAGGCAACAGTATGCTCACAGCAGCTCTGTTTTTTCAAGGTCCTTTGTGATGTAGGGTCAAAATCTGTCTCCCTTTGGTTTCCATGAGATGGTCAGCCATCTGCCCATGGAGCCTTACAGAAGACACTAGACTGCTCCCCACCCTAGGAGATCCCCTCAGATCTTGACCCAAGCAAGGTATATACTGTGGACCCACAATGTGCCTGGGACAGAGCAGTGAGAAAGACAAAGTTCTAGCCCTGGTGAAATTGACATTTTTAAAGGGAGAAATTAAAAGTTCCATTTTGACAGTGACACACCCACCCACCCACCCCTTCTAGCCTTTCTGGATCATTGCAGATTTCCAGATTCAAGACCCTTTGGAAATGTGATCCTAGATGAGGTAGCCACACAAAGGACAGGGCCATGAGGCTGGCTGTGATGATCCAGCATGAGATGCCCTGACTTGGGCTTGGAGTGGCCATAGGTCCAGGGCAATCCCAGAGCTTCACTCTGTTCAAATCTTGGCAAAGGAGGAAAGAAAATCCTGCTGCTTCACTGCCATTCGCCAAAGAAGCAGGCAGCAATCCACTGCCAGGCTCGACCCACTGCCCTCCCTACCCTCCCCAAACTCTGAGTTCCCCTTTCCCACCCCTGCCCACTGTCTCCTGCACCTGTCCCGCTTTCCCTAGCTAGAGCCCACAGGCACTTGTGACCGCCAGGGAATTCCCAGCATCTTTTTTCTTGACTTCTAAACCACTCTTTCCAGAACCCTCCCAGATTCTCTTGCACACCCTCTTCCAGCCAGGTCTTCCATACTCTGCCCAGCAAAAATCCCTACTCTCTCCTTGATCTCTCCGTCTGCTGAGGACCTCAGAAGTCCCATGGCTGTCACAAGGAAGAAAATTTGCATCCTGATCTCGGCCCATCCCTTGGGCAGCTCCCTTTCTGGTCCCCATTATCAACTATTCCAAACATGAACCTCCATTTTAAAGCCTCTACATCCATCCACACCCTCAACAGAGCACCTGGTCTCCTGCTCCCCCCAAAAATAGAGACCAAGGAAGAGGTTCTCAAACCTCAGGAGACCTCAGCAGTGCCAAAGCCCCATGACATCGTAAGATAAACTTGCAGTCTTTGATTCAATACAATGTATTTTAGTGACTATTTATTGTATACTTACTCTGCTGGGCCCTTTATGTTCAATAATTATTTATTTCTCACAAACACCAGTTGAAAGAGGTGTTGTTATTCACATTTTATAGATCAGGAAACTGAGATTGAGAGAAGTTAAATTACTTGCCCAATCATATAGCTAGTAAGTGGCAGAGTAAGGATTTTTTCTGGAACGTTAGTTTTATTCAATAGAATGTTCAAACATTTTTAAGACAGACATGATTCCTTTAAACTTAAAAAATAAAGAAAAGTAAAGAAATAGCAATGTAAAATAAATTCTACTTATAAAGCAATATTGAAAGAATTGAAAGTATATCATTCGTTACACTAAATGTGAGGGACTGGATACTTGCAATAAAAGGTAAACTGCCAGATAAGGTTAAAAAAACCCAAAGTAGCCTAACAATATTATATTATAATCATCAGACTTGCTAAGAGAACTTAATGATTCCAGCCACTAAAAAGAAAGGATAATTATGTAACCTGATAGAGGTACTAACTATTGCTACAATGGCAATCACATTACACTAAATAAAATTATCAAATTAACATGTTGTACACCTTAAATTTCCACAGTGTTACATGTCAAATATATTTCTTTTTTGGTAGATTTTTATTTTATTTTATTTTTAAATTTTTATTGGAGTATAATTGATTTACAGTGCTGTGTTAGCTTCAGGTAAATATATTTCAATTTAAAAAAACCAAACAGAGCTGCCAAAAACACTGTGATATTGCCATAACAACAGATATATGGACTAGTGGAATAGAATCGAGACCCCAGAAATGAACCCTCACATTTATGGTTAATGGATTTTAGACAGGAGTGCCAAGACCATTCGATGGGGAAAGGACAGTCTTTCAACAAGTGGTACTGGGAAAACTGGATATTCACATGCAAAAGAATGAAGTTGGACCTTTACCTTACACCATACACAAAAATTAACTCAAAATGATCAAAGATAAATCTAAATTTATCAAGAAAAGCACAGATCAATATGAACAATCATATTCTCAACATCATATTGAAAGACATTTTAAAACATGGAACAAATAGAAAGCTATCCCAGGTTTTGGAGGGTTAGACATAATAGCATAAAACGGTCACTTGTCCCAAAATTAGTATATACGTTTAATGCAATTTACATTAGCATTCTAAGAAGTTTTCTCTTTTAATTGGTTTAAATGATCGTAATGCCCATCTCAAATAATACAAGTCTAGGAATAGTCAAAATATATGAAAAAGAATAATGAGGGGTCCTTGCCTTCCAAGAAAGGAACCATTAAAAGCACACTGTAGGGGCTTCCCTGGTGGCGCAGTGGTTGAGAGTCCGCCTGCTAATGCAGGGGACGCGGGTTCGTGCCCCGGTCCGGGAAGAACCCACCTGCCGCGGAGCGGCTGGGCCCGTGAGCCATGGCCACTGAGCCTGCGCGTCCGGAGCCTGTGCTCCGCAACGGGAGAGACCCGCGTACCGCAAAAAAAAAAAAAAAAAAAAAAGCACACTGTAATCAAATCAACATGGTATTGGTAAAGAATTAGACAAACAGATTCATGAAGCCAAATTAAGAATATAAAGCTGGGGGCTTCCCTGGTGGCGCAGTGGTTGAGAGTCTGCCTGCCAATGCAGGGGACACGGGTTCGAGCCCCGGTCTGGGAGGATCCCACGTGCCGCGGAGCGGCTGGGCCTGTGAGCCATGGCCGTTGAGCCTGAGCGTCTGGAGCCTGTGCTCCGCAATGGGAGAGGCCACAACAGTGAGAGGCCCACATACCACAAAAAAAAAAAAAAAGAATATAAAGCTGGGTCCCAGTCCATTTTAGGATTTAATATATAACACATGTGGAATGTTGATTTAGCAGAAAAGGAGGCCCTTATTACCTAATGAGAGGTGTCAGCACACAGCTCACTACCCATCCGGAAGAAAATACAGTTGGGCCTGTTTCTTATACCAGTCTCCAAAATAAATTCCAGAAGGATCAAATTCTTAAATGTAACGAATAACATAATAACAATCTTGCAAGAAAATTTAAAAGATGAGAAGACCCTCTTAACCAAGACTGGAAACCCAGAAGTTATGACAGGAAGGATAGGCATATTTGACTAAATAAAAAATTTTAATGTATGTAGGCCAAAAGATGCTAGAGACAAAGTGAAGAGACAGAGAATGGATTTAGGAAAAAATATTTACAAAGCAGAAGACAATAACAGGTTAATATTGCTCTACAAATCAAGGTGGGACAAAGAACACAACAGAAAAATGAACTAAGCATATAAAGAGGCAGTTCACAGAAGGAAAATTCCAAATGGCAAACAAAGGAAAAGATGCTTAAACTGACTGAAAGGTTGGGAAATGCAAATTAAAATTATACTGCTATGCCACTTTACTCACTGGTCTGGCAAAAATTTTAAAGGACTTTAGCATCTGTTGGCTGGAGAAAATACAGGGAAACAGGAATTTCCATGCATTTTTTGTGGAAATGAGATATGTTACTTAAAAAAAAAACACTCAACTAATATTCAGCAAAATAGAAAATTCTTGTATCTTTCAACACAGCAATCCCACTCATGGGACTCCAACCCTTAGATCCTATAAGAGACTTACTGTAGCAATATTCATGTTGGCATACAACCGAGACCAAAGCAAAGACCCACAGGTAGCTGAATTCCACTTGTAGAATATTACAGCCATTAAAAAAGAGTGAATTAAACCTATAACAGTTGACTTGATGAGAGTCCCATGAGGTATTGCTGAGAGAGAAAAGAAAAGTGCATCTGGTACAGCACGTCTAGTAACTAGAAAACCAAACAAAACCCACATCCTGTGTATGTACCTTTGCACATATTTACAATTATATGTAGGTTTAGTCTTGATTATAAGAGTATTGGTAAAATATGGGAGGTTACATAGCAGGGTGTTAATCTGGGTTATGGGGGGTATTGGTGGTAAACATGGGTGAAGGGAGGGAGAGGTCAAGCAAAAAGGACAAAGGAAAATTAGACAGCATAAAAAACATGTGTTATGACCATGTATTCATCAGGTTCTCCAGAACCAATAGGAGATATAGATATATATTTACATTTTTATATTTACATATATTTTATTATATGTATGTCTCTTCCTCCCTTTCTCTCTCTCTATTATAAGGAATTAGCTCACACGATTAGGGTGGCTGGGATGTCCCATCATCTGCCATCTGCAAGCTGGAGGCCCAGGAAAGCTGGTGGTATAGTTCCAGTCCAAATATGAAGGTTTGAGAACCAGAAGAGCGAATGGTGAAAGTTCCAGTCTGAGGCCGAAGACTGATGTTCCAGCTCACACAGTCAGTCAGAGAGCAAATTCTCCTCCTCTGCCTTTTTGTTCTATTCTGGCCCAACAGATTGAATGATGCCCACCCACAGTGGGGAGAGCCAACTTCTTTACTAGGTCTATTGATTCAAATGCTAATCTCATCCAAAAACACCTTCACAGACACACCCAGAAATAATGTTTCATCAAATATCTAGGGGCCCTGGGACTTCCCTGGTGGTTCAGTGGTTAAGAATCCGCCTGCCAATGCATGGGACACGGGTTCGAGCCCTGGTCCGGGAAGATCCCACATTCTGCGTAGCAACTAAGCCCGTGCACCACAAATACTGAGCCTGCGCTCTAGAGCTCGTGAGCCACAACTACTGAGCCCACGTACCACAACTACTGAAGCCCGCAGGCCTAGAGCCTGTGCTCCGCAACAAGAGAAGCCCCCGCAGTGAGAAGTCTGCGCACCACAACGAAGAGTAGCCCCTGCTTGCCGCTACTAGAGAAAGCCCTCACGCAGCAACAAAGACCCAAGCCAAAAATAAATAAATAAAATTTTAAAAAAGAAAGACTAGTAAGTATCTGAAAAAGAATTTATTGCTGGATCTCTGTAAGTGAATCAAGTGGATGTACAGCAGCAAGTAACACAGCATTGAAAATCAGCTATACACCATTATAAAAATCAATTACAACAACAAAAAAGACAGTGAGAGAGAGAGAAATGCTTACAGAATTCCTTCAGGGGCTGTGATGCAACCTGGACTGACCACATCTAGACCCAGAGCTGGATGGGGCCTAAGGCTGGACACTCGTGGGGCTGAGAGGCTTGGTGAGGATGGGTCAGCAAATGCAGCCCCTTTAGAGGAATACTGCCTGGTCCCCATTCCATGGGTCCCAAATCTCCAGGTGCAGGGGACCCTTCCTAGAGGTAAAACATGTATGGGACAACCAGAGGATGGTACACCATCTGATTGGGAAGAGTTTGGAAAAGGCACCTCATCTCCTTGTCTCCTGGTCATTGGGTTCCCCCTTCCAGCCTCTTTCCTGACAATCTCCCCACTTGGGGAAGTTAGCACCTTCAACATCCTGTTTCTCACAGTTTGGAATTTGTCCGGATGATGAAGCGGAATGGGGGGAACCAATGAGAGACTAGCCCTAGGTGTTTGGACAGGCACATGCCACTCTAATTTCCAATCAGGAAGAGGAATTGATCAAAGGCTCAGCTTGCCCCCGGAACCAGAATAGGGCTTGAAGCAATCCTGCTGTTTTGTGGCCAGTTCCCAAAAAAACAAGTTGAAAAATGTAGCTCAGGGGCACTGCAATTCACAAACCTACAGGGTTGTAAATGATACCTGTCTCGAAAAATGTCTTGAGGTAAGTCATCGAAAAGGACTTGTAAGCAAGGCAGAATTGCAGGAAAGGGATTTCAAGAGTAGGTTGGATTCGCCCTTAAAGCACATGATAAGTGGCTGAGCTTCCCCAAGGATGCAGTTGGCCAAAAAGGGCGTATGCGTTTTTACTGAATATATTCAGGAAAATATATTTGGCCAACCAAACAGGCAGGCAATGCAAATCAACACTACAAAGAGGTATCACTTCACATCAGTCCGAAGGGCCATCCGCAAAAAGTGTAAAAACCAGAAATGCAGGACAGGGCGTGGAGAAAAGGCATCCCTGTTACGCTGATGGTGGGAATGTAAATTGCCAATGGACACTCTGGAGAAGTGTATCGTGTTTCCTAAAAAATCTAAAAAACAGAGCTACAGAGCATACGGGACTTCCACTCATGGGCGTATATCTTGGGGGAAACCAAAAATGGACAGGACACAGGCCTCCCAATGTTTAGTGCTGCTCTGTTTACAAGAGCCTCGACTTGGATACGACCTAAATGTCCTTGGAAGGAAAAAATGGATAAAGAAGTTGTGGTACTTATGTACAATGGAATATTACTCAGCCATGAAATCAATGAAATAAGGCCAGTTGCAGCAACTCGTGTGGACTTTGGTACGATCATTCTAAGTGACATAAGTCAGAAAAAGAGACTTTTCATAAGATAAGTGTATAGGTGGAATCTAAAAATGGCTACACATTAACTAAATTACAAAACAGAAACAGAGTCACACATTTAGGGCTTCCCTGTTGGCGCAGTTGTTAAGAAACCGCCAGCCAGGACTTCCCTGGAGGCGCAGTGGTTGAGAGTCCTGCCTGCCGATGCAGGGAACGCGGGTTCGTGCCCCAGTCCGGGAAGATCCCACGTGCCGTGGAGAAGCTAGGCCTGTGAGCCATGGCCACTGAGCCTGCGTGTCTGGAGCCTGTGCTCCGCAACGGGAGAGGCCCCAACAGTGAGAGGCCCGCATACCGCAAAAAAAAAAAAAAGAAAGAAATATTTAATATTTAGAAGTTATCATTCTTAAAATGACAATGTAAAACATACAAAGCATTCATTGCCCTGATACTCTTGATAACTGTTTCATAACAACCAGACCAGATGTAAAAACCTTCGTTTCATTTTGCATTTACCTTGGTCAAAAGGGTGTCCACAAGCATCTTCAACAACTTGGGTGTATATGTTCCTTTGTAAAAGCTCATCTCCTCATTTTCTTTTTTTTTTTTTTTTTGGCCATGCAGTTTGCCGGATCTTAGTTCCCTGACAACCAGGGATCTAACCCCTGCCCCCTGCAGTGGAAGCTTGGAGCCCTAACCACTGGACCGCCAGGGAAGTCCCTCACCTCCTTTCTTAATGAGGAAAATATTTTATCTGCTAGTCCTGATTTTGGTCTTGCTGTTGAAATCAATACTGTTAATTCAGATTTCAGATCAGTTTCTGGTTTCCTGTTGGAGTATTACATAACTTTCACAACTTTTTTTTTCTCCTCTTAAAGCAGGGGTCCCCAACCTTTTTGGCACCAGGGACGGGTTTTGTGGAAGACAGTTTTTCCGCAGGTGCGGGGGGAGGGTGGTTTCAGGATGATTCAAGCGCATTACATCTATTGTGCACTTTATTTCTATTATTATTACATGGTAATGTATAATGAAATAATTATACGACTCACCATAATGCAGAATCAGTGGGAGCCCTGAGCTTGTTTTCCTGCAACTAGATGGTTCCATCTGGGGGTGATGGGAGACAATGACACCCGAAGTGCGTTGCTTATGTCCAAGCTACTCTGTAAGATGCAGCTTGTCACTTGCCACTCACTGATAGGGTTTTGATATGAGTCTGCAAGCAATTGATTTATTACGGTCTCTGTACAGTCAAACCACTCTGCTAATGATGATCTGTATTTGCAGCCACTCCCCAGTGCTAGCATCAATGCCTCAGCTCCACTTCAGATCACCAGGCATTAGAGTCTCATAAGGAGCGCGCATCCTAGATCCCTCGCATGCGCAGTTCACCGTAGGGTTCGCGCTCCTGTGAGAATCTAATGCCGCAGCTGATCTGACAGGAGGCGGAACTCAGGCGGTAATGCCAGTGATGGGGAGCGGCTGTAAATACAGTGAAGCTTTGTTGACTTGCCCGTCGCTCATCTCCTGCTGTGTGACCTGGTTCCTAGCAGGCCACGGACGGGTACTGGTCCATGGCCCAGGGGTTGAGGACCCCTGTCTTAAAGTATTCACAAAGAACTGTAGCTTATAGTGAATATTTAAAATACTGGAATACTCCTGTGAACATTATCGGGTAGTATTTGAATAATGTAACATTTGGATCTTCCAGCAAGATTAGCAGTACTACACAGAATCCCTTGGTGAAATGACCAATTTAAGAACTTATTTTACTTCCAAAAGGCGTTATTTCTTGAACACCATTCACAAACTTTGTATAAAGAATACTTGTATATAAATTTATTAATTTATATTTTAGTTGCCAGAATGACTCATTGATGTGGTATATCCATGCAATGGAATATTATTCAACCTTAAAAGGGAATGAAATTCTGATACATTCTACAACATGGACAAATCTTAAAAACATTATTCTAAGTGAAATAAGCCATATGCAAAAAAGCAGATTTGTATGATCCCATTTGTATGAGGTACTTAGAGCAGTGAAATTTTTAAAGAGAGAAAGTAGAATAGTGGCTACCAGGGTCTGGGAGGCCAGGGTGGGGAGTTAGTGTTTTAATAGGTACAGAGTTTATATTGGGGATGGTGAAAAGATTTGGAGATGGATAGTGGAGATGATTGCGCAACAAAGTGGATATACTTAATGCCACTAAACTGTACACTCAAAAATGGTTAAAATGGTAAATTTTATGTTATGTATATTTTACCATAACTTAAAAAAAAAAAGACTGACTCACTGTTATCAGGGTCACAAACCTACACTTACAAAATGGTAACAGCTACAAGAAGCAAGACTAATTTCATTACGATGACTTCTGGCTTTCATAGTTCTATTTCTGCTTTTGCTTTTAATCTGACATCAGTGAGTTCTTTTGAAGCAGTAACGTCTCCACTTGGATTGCTAAGCCTTAACTGTTGAGGGAGAATTATAATCCTTTTTTTCTTGATTTTTTTCAAGATCAGGTCCAGCCATGAAATTTGTGGGACCTGGTGCAAAATGAATATGCGGGGCCCCGTGTTCAAAAATTAAGAATTTTTAAGATGTCAACAATGGAGCATTAAACTAAGTGCAGAATCCTTCTAAGCTCTGGGCCCTGTGCAACTGCACTGGTCTTACACCCATGAAATCAGCCCTGCTCAGGATTCAGCAAAACACAAATTTCCTGAGAAATGCCAAGAAGGCATTTATGCCTGGAAACAGGAGGTGTGAAAGCAGAAGCGTGTGGCCCAGTGGCTGCAGCGGGCACTGGGCCACCCTAAGGGGAATCCCCTTGAAAACAAAGCCAACCGACTGAGCTGGTGGATAAAGGTGCCATCTTTGAGCCACAGAGTTGACCAGCTTTGGAGCTGCTCCAGCTCCAGGGAGGTAAGAACTCCAGTTTATTCGGAGTTTATTCTTTGTTTTCTGTTATTTACAACCAAGAATGTCCAACTGATGCACATCTTATAGAAACGTCCTTCCTCATCCTTGCAGCCCCCTCTGGTTCCCCTCCAATCACTCTCCTTTAAAAAAAAAAAAAAAGGTGGCATTCCCTGGCGGCCTAGTGGTTAGGACATGGTGCTTCCACTGCAGCAGTCTGGGTTCAATCCCTCGTCTGAGAACTAGGATCCCAGAAGCTGCGAGGTGTGGCCCAAAAAAAAAAAAAAAAAAAAAAAGCTAAAAACAAATTTTTTTCCATTTTAACTTTTTTTTTTCTTTTTTTAACATCTTTATTGGAGTATAACTCATTTACAATGCTGTGTTAGTTTCTGCTTTATGACAAAGTGAATCAGTTATACATATACATATATCCCCATATCTCCTCCCTCTTGAGTCTCCCACCCACCCTCCCTATCCCACCCCTCTAGGTGGTCACAAAGCACCGAGCTGATCTCCCTGTGCTATGCGGCTGATTCCCACTAGCTATCTATTTTACATTTGGTAGCGTATACATGGCCATGCCACTCTCTCACTTTGTCCCATCTTACCCTTCCCCCTCCCCGTAACCTCAAGTACATTCTCTAGTAGGTCTGCATCTTTATTCCCGCCTTGCCCTTAGGTTCTTCATGACCATTTCTTTGTTTTGTTTTTTAGATTCCATATGTATGTGTTAGGATACGGTATTTGTTTTTCTCTTTCTGACTTACTTCACTCTGCATGACAGACTCTAGGTCCATCCACCTCACTACAAATAACTCAATTTTGTTTCTTTTTATGGCTGAGTAATATTCCATTGTATATATGTGCCACACCTTTTTTATCCATTCATCTGTCGATGGACACTTAGGTTGCTTCCATGTCCTGGCTATTGTAAATAAAGCTGCAAGGAACATTGTGGTACGTGACTCTTTCTGAATTATGGTTTTCTCAGGGTATATGCCCAGTAGTGGGATTGCTGGGTCGTATGGTAGTTCTATTTTTAGTTTTTTAAGGAACCACCATACTGTTCTCCATAGTGGCTGTATCAATTTACATTCCCACCAACAGTGCAAGAGGGTTCCCTTTCCTCCACACCCTCTCCAGAATTTATTGCTTGTAGATTTTTTGATGATGGCCATTCTGACCAGTGTGAGATGATATCTCATTGTAGTTTCGATTTGCATTTCTCTAATGATTAATGATGTTGAGCATTCTTTCATGTGTTTGTTGGCAATCTGTATATCTTCTTCGGAGAAATGTCTATTTAGGTCTTCTGCCCACTTTTGGATTGGGTTGTTTGTTTTTTTGATATTGAGCTGCATGAGCTGCTTGTATATTTTGGAGATTAATCCTTTGTCAGTTGCTTCATTTGCAAATATTTTCTCCCATTCTGAGGGTTGTCTTTTCATCTTGTTTATGGTTTCCTTTGCTGTGCAAAAGCTTTTAAGTTTCATTAGGTCCCATTTATTTTTGTTTTTATTTCCATTTCTCTAGGAGATGGGTCAAAAAGGATCTTGCTGTGATTTATGTCATAGTGTTCTGCCTATGTTTTCCTCTAAGAGTCATTTTAACTTTTCATGGAAACTCAAACTACCCTAAAGAATTGTGTATTTGTGCTGCTTCCAGTTCCTCGACCCCTACAGAGTCTGGCTTTCTCTCACCCCCACCTCTGTGAGAGTGCCCCCTGAAGTCTGGGAGGACCAGCCAACCACCTGGCCCAGCGGGCATTTTCCTGCCCTTGCTGCCATCCATGCTGAGGATTCCCAGACCTGGGCCTGCAGTCTTGGACTCTCTGCCAAGCAGTCTTTACCCCCACTTTGATTTTTTGGGTTTTTTTTTTTAATTAATTAATTTATTTATTTTTGGCTGTGTTGGGTCTTCGTTTCTGTGCAAGGGCTTTCTGTAGTTGCGGCAAGCTGGGGCCACTCTTCCTCGCAGTGCGCAGGCCTCTCACTGTTGCGGCCTTTCTTGTTGCAGAGCACAGGCTCCAGATGTGCAGGCTCAGTAGTTGCGGCTCACGGGCCTAGTTGCTCTGTGGCATGTGGGCTCCTCCCAGACCAGGGCTCGAACCCATGTCCCCTGCACTGGCAGGAGACTCTCAACCACTGCGCCACCAGGGAAGCCCTTGGGTTTTTTTTTTTAACACAAATAATTTTTTATTTTTAAAGTTACAACCTACCAAGAAATTAACACCTTGTCAATCCAGAACAACACCAGCAACCATTCTTCATGCACTTCTCTTAGAATAAAAGTCCCGTCGGCTGGTAGGATGAAGTTTACGCTATGGAACCTTCTCTCCCACAGCCACGACCCCCTTCTATGACAGGCCCCTGCTTCCCTTGTTTCCCCCATCCCCACAACAGCATTCACCTGTCCCACCCCAGAAAGTGCCGCTCATGGTAACCGTTTGTAGAAAATGATTTTAATGGGTACAGCAAATACACTTTTTAAAAAGCCCTCTCTGAAAACCAGAGATGATGAAAATGAATTGTGTTCTTGAATTTTTTTTTTTAAGCCTTCACTGGGCCGAAAAGGTGTCATTCTGAATATTTGACTTTTGTCTTAGGTACTTGTTTTCCTTTAGATCCCCTGAGATATAAAGGAGAGCACAAGTCCGTTTTCCCAAATGAGCGAGCTGTTGAGCCTGGTGGGACTCAGCTTCCGGCCCCTTTCCTGGCTCGGTGTCTTTCCTGGGAACTAGTTATTGCTTCCATGACACTGTGACAGGGAATGTTCCACAAAGGCCATGGGCCTGGTCACAGCCCACCTGCAATGACAACTCTGCGCTGAAAAACACACCAGCCCGAGAGCAAACATCTTCAGCCCTCAAGGTCACGGACTCATCATTGGTGCAGTTTAGACGAAATGCTTGTTTACCCCCACCTTGAATTCAGCCATCATTTTGATGGATCTGGAAATTTTAAGCACAACCATAGCACACACATTTGGAAAACAGAAGTCCATGTTCCTTCTTTCTTCTTTTCTTTTTTTTTTAATATTTATTTATTTGGCCGCATTGGGTCTTAGTTGCGGCATGCGGGATCTTTCCTTGCAGTGCACAGTCTTCTCTCTAGTTGTGGTGTGCAGGCTTTTTTTCTTTTCTCTAGTTGTGGTGCGCAGGTTCCAGAGCACATGGACTCTGTTGTTTGCAGCTCGCAGGCTCTAGTTGAGGCACGCAAACTCAGTAGTTGTGGCATGAAGGCTTAGTTTCCCCACAGCATGTGGGATCTTAGTTCCCTGACCAGGGATCGAACCCGCATCCCCTGCATTGTGAGGCAGATTCTTTACCACTGGACCACCAGAGGAGTCCCAATTATCCATTTTATTTATTTGTTTGTTTGTTTATGGTTCCATATGGTTATTTATGGACCATATGGTTATTTATGGTCTTCGTTGCTGCACGCAGGCTTTCTCTAGTTGCGGCAAGTGGGGGCTACGCACAGGCTTCTCATTGCAGTGGCTTCTCTTGTTGCAGATCATGGGCTCTAGGTGCGTGGGCTCTAGAGTGCAGGCTCAGTAGTTGTGTCGCACAGGCTTAGTTGTTCCGAGGCATGTGGGACCCTCCCAGACCAGGGCTGGAACCCATGTCCCCCGCGTTGACAGGAGGCTTCTTAACCACTGCGCCACCAGGGAAGTTCCAATTATTCAGTTTTAATGCGGATGGAGTCATAGACAAAACGTCAATGAATGAGTGTGGCTATGCTCCAACAAAACATTGTTTACAGACCCTGAAATTTGAATTTCATAATTTTCATGTGTCATGAAATGTTCTTTTGATACTTCCCCAAGCTTTAAAAAATATAAAAACCATTCTTAGCCCACTGGCTGTAGGAAAACTAGCAGCGGGTTGGATTTGGCCTGCACGCCACAGTTTGCTTACCTGCCCATTTCCTTCGCCTTGCAGGTTTATTATTATTATTTTTTGGTTTGCCAAAACACTTATCACTCTTTAATAAACTAGATAATTTATTTTTAAAATATATTTACTGTTTGTTATCTATACCCCTCTTTTTTTTTCCCAACCTCCAAGAATGCAAGCTCCAGAAGGAGGAGATTATTTTATTCACTGATGTATTCCAGGCTCCTAGAATAGTGCCTGGCACATGGTAGGCGATAACTAAGCACTTGTTGAATGTATAAATGAAAAATGTTGTAATTACTCTTATAATTAGCAACCTATTATACAAAACAACAAACCCATAAACCTTCCGTGACTCCCAGCCCTAAGTAATGAAGTCCACAACTTAGCGACGCGTTGAGTCCTTCAAGTCCTGGCCACTTCTCCAGACCCGCCCCCCAACTCCCGGCCGAGCACGCGCAGTTCACTCCCCGCGACGCATCGTTACGCCAGTAGGAGACGCCCCAGCCCGGCCGCCCTCAAAGCACTAACACCAGTCCCACGTGACCGGCGTCGCACCCAGTGAGCGTCACGTGACGGACTCAGTTTTCCTCCAATCGTTGTGCACGTTGTGGGGATTCCACCCAGGACCTGGCCTGAGGCTTAAAACACACCATTCCCCCAGCAGCCAAACGGGCCGGCTCCGTCAGCAAGCTGGGCGGCGATGTCTCTCAAGGGTCCTCTCGTAAAGCCGCTTCGGGGAGGCCTGGGCCTACAACGTGTTCAGTCCCGGAAGTGACGTCTCCCAGAGGGGCCGGAAGTGGCAGTGGAGGGAGGGAAGATGGCGGAGGTGGTGAGTCCGGTGCCCGGGGCGGGGCGGAGGGAGCCAGGGGAGGTGGGTAGAGCCCGAGGCCCCCCAGTAGCCGACCCTGGCGCCGCGCTGTCTCCCCAGGGGGAGATAATCGAGGGCTGCCGCCTGCCCGTGCTGCGGCGGAACCAAGACAACGAAGATGAGTGGCGTGAGTGACGTCGGGGGGCGGGGCTAAGGAACCTGAGGGCGAGGGGCGGGGGAGAGTCAACCGAACCCAGGGGAGGGGGTGGGGCCTCTAGAATCCTGGAGCGGGCGGGGCGCAGATACTCAGGAGGGGCGTGGCTTTTAGGCGTTTGTGAGGGACCGGGCAGGGCTTGGAGAGGGGATGGCACTTGGTGACTAACGGGGGCTTGAGCGAGCGGTTTCAAGTGCTGGGGCTTAGGAATCGGGCCTCGTGGTGGAGTTCAGGTCGTAGGAGGGTGGAGCCTCATGGCCTGGTCTGTCTAAGGCCCTTGCCTCTGCTGTTCCCACAGCCCTGGCTGAGATACTGAGCGTGAAGGACATCAGTGGCCGGAAGCTTTTCTACGTCCATTACATTGACTGTGAGTTCTGGGCCGGGATGAGGTGGGGCCGCAGGGTTGCGGGGCAGCCTCTGGCACTCCTTCCTGAGCCATCCCCACTGCTGCAGTCAACAAACGCCTGGATGAATGGGTGACCCACGAGCGGCTGGACCTAAAGAAGATCCAGTTCCCAAAGAAAGAGGCCAAGACCCCCACCAAGAACGGACTTCCTGGGTCCCGCCCCGGCTCTCCAGAGAGAGAGGTGGTGAGTAGGTCCCCTGCTTCACCTCCTCTCTCCTGCCTCCTACTTTTCAAATCTCTTGGCCTCAGTGGCTCCTGGATGGGCTGGAGGCTGTGCCCTCCCACCCTGGCTTCAGCTTGTGAAGGATGGGGGCCAAACTGCAGATGTAGTTTCCAGAGTCCAGTGGCTGTTCCTGTGTCCTTGAAAGGGCAGAGGGTGGGGTTTGATCACTCCATGCTGAGGGGGCCCTAGTCCCCTTCCTGATCCCACCACCAACCCCGCCCCAGAGGAAGACCCTGGACCTATCTCTACAGCCGGCCTCCGCCCAGGCCAGCGGGAAGACCTTGCCAATCCCGGTCCAGATCACACTCCGCTTCAACCTGCCCAAGGAGCGGGAGGCCATTCCCGGCGGCGAGCCCGACCAGCCGCTCTCCTCCAGCTCCTGCCTGCAGCCCAACCACCGCTCAACGGTACCCTCAGCAATTCCAGGGACCTTGCTTTCCTCTCAGGTCCCACCTTCTCTACCTTCTGACCCACCTGTCCTGGTTTCTCTCTGCAGAAACGGAAGGTGGAGGTGGTTTCACCAGCGACCCCAGTGCCCAGCGAGACAGCCCCAGCCTCAGTTTTTCCCCAGGTGAGTCCCCCAAACCATCTCTTCTTCCCTTCCCTTCTTCTAACCTCTGGTAGCCCTTTTCGGGCTCATTTCACAGCTATGTCTTCTATTCCTACTTTCTCATCTGCAGAATGGATCAGCCCGTAGGGCAGTGGCAGCTCAGCCAGGGCGGAAGCGAAAATCGAATTGCTTGGGCACTGATGAGGTAGGTCTGAGGAAGAGGGAAGCTGGGTGAAAAGGAGGGGACATAGGCAGGGCGGAGACTTTAGCGACTAGTTTAAAAATGAACAAGGGGCGCTGAGCAGAGATGGCATTGGTGGGACTGGGAGTGAGGCGGAGCTGGTTCAGATCAGGCATTGGGTGATCTTTTCTACATTCCAAATGAAAACTTTCTAAGTCTTGGTTTCTTTAACTGGAAAGTGGGGATTTTAGTACCTCCCCCAATAGGTTTGCTGTTAGGTTTGAACAAGGAAACCTGTGGAAAGGCTGTGAGCTGTAAAGTGCCCTGCTTGAATTGTCTCCTGTAACCTGGTGTGTTCCACCGGCCTTGGGCAGGACTCGCAGGACAGCTCAGATGGAATACCGTCAGCTCCTCGCATGACTGGGAGCCTGGTGTCTGACCGGAGCCACGACGACATCGTCACCCGGATGAAGAACATCGAGTGCATTGAGCTGGGCCGGCACCGCCTCAAGCCCTGGTACTTCTCTCCATACCCACAGGAGCTCACCACGCTGCCCGTCCTCTACCTCTGCGAGTTCTGCCTCAAGTACGGCCGAAGCCTCAAGTGTCTGCAGCGTCACTTGGTATGAGGGGTCTCAGGAGGCCACCCTCCTAGCAATCCCCCACCCCCGCCCCTAATTCTCTTCTCTTCCTCAGACCAAGTGTGACCTGCGACATCCTCCAGGCAACGAGATTTACCGAAAGGGCACCATCTCCTTCTTTGAGATCGATGGACGTAAGAACAAGGTCAGTGGCTGAGGGGCAGCGGGGAGTCCTTGTCACCGGGAGTCAGAGGGAGTCAAGTGAGCAGCTTCTTCCAGCTCAGGAAAACACTGACCATTCTGGCTAACAGATGTGTTCACCCCATTTACTGCATTCCTGCTGTAGGGCAGGTGGTGGGAGATATTGTACAAGGTGAATTAGACAAAATCTCTGCTGAGAGCTCACAGGGGGAAACAGACATGCTAATGGCTGCATAGATCCCAGTGTGATATGTGTCATGAAACACAAAGGGTGGGTTATCAGGATCCAGAAGAGGTGGACAGCAAAGCTTCACAGAGGAGGTAACCTTTGAGCCGTGACACAAGCAGTGGGTTCTGAAGGGCAGGAATGGGTGCTGACTCCAGAGATACTGCGGGTTCAGTTTCAGACAACCGCAATCAGCTGAACATCGAAATAAAGCGGTCACACCAATTTTTTTGGTTTCCCTGAGCATATTAAAGTTACTTTACGCTATGCCGTAGTCTGTTAAGCGTGCAGTAGCACTGTGTCTAAAAAAACAATTACAGTAGTAACATTGAGAATCACTGGTTACCGTAACAAATATAATAACGAAGAAGTTTGTAATATTATTGCAAGAATTACGAAAATGTGATACAGACATGAAGTGAGCACATGCTTTTGGAAAAATGGCACTGATAGACTCAATGCAGGGTTGCCACAAACCTTCAATTTGTAAAAAAAAATGTGCAGAGACAGTGTAAAAGGTGAAGATCCTTTTTTCTGGCTGGAGGGCAGACAGGATGAGGCAAGGCTGTCTTACATGGGACAGAGCTCAGGTGGTGGGATTGAGGTCAGCTGGGAAGTGGGGACACTACAGGTTTGGGGCTGCAAACCTGCCTGAGCCTGGCTGTGGGGAGGAAGAAGGGCGTAACCTGGAGGGACCTCTAAAAGGGAAATGCCTCCATTCTTGGGGCCTGGAGGGCGGGGAGGGAGAGGCAGTCACCTAGATTGGCAGGGGACAGCTCTTGCTTGGGTGCCGGGGGGACTTGAGAGGAAGATGCTGCTTTAACCACTGTTAACTGTATCAAGTGTGGGCTTGGGTATCCAAATGGCCGCCCAGCAGGTGCTTGAAAAGCCAAATCTGAAATGCAGGAAAGTTGTGAGAATAGAAGTAAAGTAGCAAGATTAATAATTTTGCTGGGGCAGCCCTTGAGGCAGTTATTTTGTCAAATTCCAGAATTATTTACCCCCGTTGTAGAAGAGCAGATCAGTTCTCAAGAGGTGTGACTGTGGGTTGCAGAGTGTTGTTTTTTTGACAACCAGTTTCCTAAGACTGTCACACAGGCAGAGCTTTTCTCATAATCCTTGGTCAGTCTTTCTTCGTGGGGACACATCAGTTTGTTGACTGGTAACTGTGGCAGAGGGCAGTGGAGGCTTCCAGGCCAGAGTTAGATGGGGTATGGAGAGCAGGAGTAGACCTGCCCAGCTCACCGGGGGGCGGGTGCTTGAACACCATCACACAGCTGAAACGTGGGCTCCTGGACACTAAGAAGGGCCCGTGCACCGGACACAGTGACCGATGGACTGGGTCAGGCCCCAGGGAGGAAGGCTCCTCACCTATCAGCCTGGGGGACAAAGAACCTTCAGGCTGACCCTGGCCCAATGGCCATGCTCAAGGCTGGGTACCCAGGGTGGTGACAGACCTTTTCGTTTGCAGAGTTACTCCCAGAACCTGTGTCTTCTGGCTAAGTGTTTCCTCGACCACAAGACACTGTACTATGACACAGACCCTTTCCTCTTCTACGTCATGACGGAGTATGACTGCAAGGGCTTCCACATCGTGGGCTACTTCTCCAAGGTGAGTGCTCATCCAGGCTGTTCCTCAGTCCTGCCCTGAGCTAGGTCCCTTCCCTCACACTCACCTGCCCCTCTTTTCCAGGAAAAGGAATCCACAGAAGACTACAACGTGGCATGCATCCTGACTCTGCCTCCCTACCAGCGCCGGGGCTACGGCAAGCTGCTGATCGAGTTCAGTGAGTACCTGTGCTGCTGGCCGGGGGCTGGGGGCAGGTCCTGGGAGGCCCAGGCCCCATCGCTGTCTCACGCACAGATGCTGCACACAGACACGTCGGGTTGCTGTGTTCTCAGCCCTGGCTGTGCAGTCCAGTCACCAGCAGAACTGGCTAGAAATAAAAGATGAGACTCTCCCAAGGTTCTCTCTGTTCTGGGGTGACTGCCCTGTTCGTCTGGGCTAGGTTTTCAGCCCCTCAGAGTTCCTTGGCCAAGGTTCTAAGTACCACTCAACTTATCCCAAATCTGACTTGTCTGCTCCTGCCCAGGGCATGGGCAGAGGCCGAGTGAGCCACTCCTGCTCAGCTGTCTGGTCCTGTGTGGCTATACACGTTCCTGGGCAAGGGCCTGTGGTTCATTTCCCTGCTTGTTCTCTGAGCCTTGGGGACAGCAGATGTCACGTCAAACATGACTCACAGGGATCTGGCCTCTGCCCCTCATCAGACATGAACTCTTCATTAGCCCCCAAGGCCCCCTCTTGCTTCCCAGCCTCTTACCCTCATTCCATTCAACTCACCACTCACTGCACCCTTGGGATAACCAAGCTCTGACCCGGGAGGTAAGGAGGGAGCTTAGCTGTCTGGTGAAGACTTGGAGGCTTAACTTGATCACCGTCATGTTCTGAGAAATTTTATTGGTATAGAAAGATGCCAAGATGGGGTCACATCCTCGGGAAACCTTCTGCCTGAAGAGCAGAAGGTTGCTGAAAGTAAGTCTAGGCCTTGGAGCTCAGACCTCAGTGGAGATGGGGTGTGTGTGGGGCCACCAAGGAAATGTGCTCAGTTGTGCCCGGCAGGAGCAGACAGGACACTAGAAGCACCGTTCTAGGCAGCTCCAGGGGGTGGGTCGGTGTTCACTGGGAGGGGCTGGGAGTTCCTGCAGCTGAGGAGGCAGGTGTGGCCTCCAGTTGATCCGTCAGGACTCTGCATGCGCTCCCCCCAAAGGTGAGTAAGAACTCAAGTGAGCCCCTCCCTCTGCCATGCTTCCTTCCTCCAAAGCACTAGCCTCTCTGTCCTCCCCACCGGGCTGCTTGGTGGAAGTCACAGGAAGTTGGGCAAGAGGGTCAGACTGGCTAATAAAGATGAATCGGGGGAAAGCAGAAAGGGCTATGATCCAACACAAGGCTCGTTATGACTGGGGATAAAGGGCTTCTAGAAGTAGTGGAGACATCTCAGGGCCCTGATGGGGAAATGAATACTGTCCAAGAGATGTGAAACCGCTCAGGGTTTTGCAGGGCCTGAGGGTCTCACCAGGAACTGCCTGCCAGTGCCCAGTGGTCAGCAGGGTAGAGGAGGGCAGAGCAGTCAGAATGGGAGGGAGAGAGCCACTGGAGAGGTAGCTACTGCTGAGGAATGGCCTCCCTCTGACTTGGGAAGTGCTTTGGCGCCCTTCTCCTTGCTTCCTCCCAGCCATCCAGTCAGGCCAGCCTGGTCTTAGAGCAGCTAATGCTTCTCAGGTCACAGCCGGCGGACTGATTTGACTGAGAATGCAAGCATCCTCAGGCCTGGACCAGAGGTGGGGTCTTCCCCTCTTCTCTCCTCACATATCCAGGCGCAGAGTCTGGTATGACTGAGGCAAGTTGGAGGCATGCACTTTACACAAACCATTTTCTCTGCACTCCCCACATCCCACCTGTAAGCCCTCACTGGCTTCTAGTTGATTGTAGCTACTTCTCTCAGTGCCCTCAGCACACAGGTGAACAGTACGCTCACTATTCCCTTACAAGGAAACTGAGGCACAGAACTACCACATGGCAGGCCCAGGATGGGAGCCATGCAGTCTACCGCTGCAACCTGCATTCCTAAACGATGGTTGCATAACGCTGTGATTGCTTACCCACCCCTTCCTGCTCCATTGCTTTAGGCTATGAACTCTCCAAAGTGGAAGGGAAAACGGGGACCCCTGAGAAGCCCCTCTCGGATCTTGGCCTCCTATCCTACCGAAGCTACTGGTCCCAGACCATTCTGGAGATCTTGATGGGGCTGAAGTCAGAGAGCGGAGAGAGGCCGCAGATCACCATCAAGTGAGCCTGGCCCTGCCTGCCCGGGGGTGCATGGCATGACCTGTCTGTTCCTGGGCTTTCTCACTCTTTGGGCTACTGGGGGCCTGGGGTGGAGATGTAGGCCCCCAGGGGACCTGATCTTTGCCCTCCCACAGTGAGATCAGTGAAATTACCAGCATCAAGAAGGAGGATGTCATCTCCACTCTACAGTACCTCAACCTCATCAACTACTACAAGGTAGGCAAGCAGGCAGGGGGAGACGTGTGTGTAGGGGTGCGGAGAGCAGGCCCCGCGTGGGCTGACCTGCCTGGCCCCGTCTCCTGTCCAGGGCCAGTATATCCTCACACTGTCGGAGGACATCGTGGATGGGCACGAACGGGCTATGCTCAAGCGGCTTCTTCGGATCGACTCCAAGTGTCTGCACTTCACTCCCAAGGACTGGAGCAAGAGGGGAAAATGGTGACCAGGCAGTGCCCGTGGCAATGCCAGCAAAGCCAGCAGAACCGGCGCTGACAGCCCATCCTTGCCCTGCTGGGGTCTCCAAGAGGCACGCCAAGGGAAAGAGGGCTGAGGACACCTCCACACGGAGAGGACAGGCCTGGTAAAGGCCTACTGGTGCTTAGCACCAAGGCGAGCTCAGGGCTCAGGTCAACTCCAAGGTCAGCTGGCTGCAGGCCCAGGCCTGCTGTGAACCAGGGACCAGAGGGAGCCAGGCAGCTGTGTACAGTGAGATGGGGGTGCGGGTGGCTTGTATAGAGGACTGGTGGCTGTACAGATTTCTTTTGTAAAGTAGGAGCTGGGGGTGGGGTGGGGTGGGAACTGGCTGCAGAATTCTGCCCTCTCTTGCCCCACTGCCCCCTGGCAATAAATTGTTTCTATAGGTCAGAGCTGTGAAAGGTCCTTGTGGGAAAGGGGGCAGTGCTGACTCCAAGGTGCTGGCAAACTTACAGGTGTTCTGTGAAGAGCTCCTTTATTGGGGTGACGGAATCAGGCTCCAAATTGAAGAAGGGTTTATTGGGGTGAAGGGATCGGTGGCTTTCAATTTCAAGCTCTGGTTCTCAGTCCTCGGGTACCTGTGCGTGAATCTGCAACAGGAATCACCTCTGCTATTGGATTTCTGCAGTATAGTGACTGGGTGGCCCAGATCCTCGGGAGAGACCCAGCTGCTCAAAATCATAGCCCTTCTAGAAGGCCAGAGAAGAGTGGTGGGGAAGCCATGCTGCCCCTACCCAGTGTAATCCTCCAGTCAGACCCAGGTTCCATCTGCCCCATTGTTCTCCCCAGCCCCGAAGCCCCCAGATTCACTCAGAGGCAAGATTCTGGACAACTTAGAAAACCACCTTGAAGGGGCGGGGGGTGGGGGGGTTGGATGGGGCCTGGGAGGGAGGGGGCTCATCCATGTACTCACCGCTGCAGCGAGGCTGGGCCAGGTTAGGGCCCCACGCACTTTGGCATCGGGACCGGGGATAGCCTCCAGGCCCCACAGGGTGAAGCTGCTGAAACTGGCTGTGGCTCCGATAAAGCGGTCCTGGGGAAGGGGCCCCGGCTCAGCATCTGGGCCGCCGCTCCCACCCGCGCTCCCTTGCAACCCTATATCCCCGTGCTCACGAAGTCTCGCTCCAGCGCCTCCGGGGGCTCCACCAGTTCCCGCTCTTGCTCGTCATCCTCCAAACCATCCGAGAAGTCCTGCTCCCCCAGCAACACCTCTCCCTTCTCTTCTGTCATCACATATCCCACGAGGCCGGGCGGCACCACCACCTCCTCGCCGCGTAGACTGCGGCCCCGGAACGACACTTCCAGTCCTGGAGGAGGCAGGCGAAGGGCCCCAGTGAGGGTCTGATCCAGGCCTAGCGGAGCAAGCCCGGTAGCCGCCCTCCCGCCACCTTCGGTGGACCACGGTCCCCGGGAGCCCTCGCGCAGCTCCTCGCGGAGGAGAGCGCGGCGCCGGCGCGGGGGCTGCCGGGAGTCGTAGTCCAGCCGAGCGTGCTTACCGTCGGGACCCTGGCGGATGGCCGGGGTGAAGAAGAGCCCCACGGGGGCGGGCCGGTTAACCAGAACCTCGCAGGGCAGAAGATGCAGCAAGGCGGGGGCGGGATCGCGCAGCGTAACAGGGCGCAGGTGGACGCGGCGCTTGTCGACGGCTTCCCCGTCGCTGCTTTCCATTGTCCGTCGCGACCCCGTTGCTCGCGGGCTAAGGCCAAAGCTGGCGCGTAAAGCGCGCGGAGCCTGTCGGGAGGCCTGGGGCAGTCAGCGCAGAGCCTCCTGGGAAGCGTAGGCTTCTCTGAAGCTCCTCTGCAATACCGCCTCTCTGTGTTCGAGCCCCAGATTTTTTTCTTGAAAAATTTTTTCCAATAGTATATTTTTACTTTAAAACGATCCCTAAGAGTTCACTTTTTATATATTGACTGGTAGAGAGTGTTTTGTCTTGTTGTGTGTATGTGTTTAACTAGGGATAACAACCCTTCCTCAAATGTGTTGAAAATATTTTACCCGAGTTTGTCTTAAAAACTTCTGTATTGGTCATTTTTATTACAGAGAAGACTTTTGTTTTTTGTAGTCAAATATATCCGCCTTTTCTTTTTCTTTTTTTTTTTTTTTTTTGCGGTGCGTGAGCCTCTCACTGTTGTGGCCTCTCCCGTTGCGGAGCACAGGCTCCGGACGCGCAGGCTCAGCGGCCATGGCTCACGGGCCCAGCCGCTCCGCGGCATGTGGGATCCTCCCGGACCGGGGCAGGAACCTGTGTCCCCTGCATCGGCAGGCAGACTCTCAACCACCGCGCCACCAGGGAAGCCCCAGCCTTTTCTTTTTATGTCTAGTTTTTGCAGTACTTTCCTTTTGATTTCTTAACTCTTCTTTAATGTTTATTTGTCCAGATACCTAACTTAAATAGATTTTGGCAAGTACTCTCATAAAACGAACCCATACATAACTGGTAATTAACATTAAGATTGCATTTAATTTATAGATTTGAGAAAGAGAAAAACATCCTTGGACATCCAGGAGCTGGCCTTGGTGTTCTGTTGAACATGAACAATTTCACAGAACACAGACATCAGACAAGGTCACTCTGTGATGTGAAGGATCAAAACAAAAACAAGATCATTCTGTAATTATGTGAACACTGACAAAGACACAAATATTGTCCAACACACAAAAATAATGAAAATCCCTCTATCTTGGATAATATGTTTCTGTTGCTACTTTACCAATTGCAGCTTTAGCCTCCGTATAGTTAAGATTTGTTAACATATCCCATCATAGAAACACTCCCACTTGCTGACATCCAATCCAGAGAAAAGTCCTACTTCTTTAAACCCTCCCTCATATCCCCACACAAGCCCAAATCCTAGAAATCCTTCGTAATGCCTTCTTACTGAGATACCCCACACTGCAAAACTAGTAACTACAGATGTGTGCCTGGTGGTCTTTGGCTGGAGGGTACTGACAGATTAAATAGAGTTTGCTTTCATTTTCTACCAAGCATAAGATACATAATACAATTTATTTTTGTCTCCTTTTATGTCTTATCCGTACGGCTGTGGGGTTTTCTTCTTTTATACATATTTTAAAGTTTATTCCTAGATAGCTTATATTGTTTCTATTACAAACAAGATCCTTTTTTTCTTTTTTTCCTTTTACATTCTGATTATTATTTATAGCAGAGGTTGGTGAACCTCTCACATTTGGTTTCTGACACAAGTACTCAGCTTTGTCATTGTAGCATAAAAACAGCCATAGACAATATGTAAATAAATAAGCATGGATGTGTTCCAATAAAACTTTATTTGCAAAAACACAGTGGGCTGAAAAAAAACAAAAAAAAACAAAAAAACACAGTGGGCTGGATTTGGCCTGTAGGCCATAGTTTTCAGGAAAGCTGTTGATTCTTTTTTTTTTTTATGTATATGTATGTATGTATGTATGTATGTATGTATGTATGTATTTATTTATGGCTGTGTTGGGTCTTCGTTTCTGTGCGCGGGCTTTCTCTAGTTGAGACGAGAGGGGGCCATTCTTCATGGCGGTGCGCGGGCCTCTATCGCGGCCTCTCTTGTTGCGGAGCACAGGCTCCAGACGCGCAGGCTCAGTAATTGTGGCTCACGGGCCCAGTTGCTCCACGGCATGTGGGATCTTCCCAGACCAGGGCTCAAACCCGTGTCCCCTGCACTGGCAGGCAGACTCTCAACCACTGCGCCACCAGGGAAGCCCTAAAAGATTTACTTTTACTTTATGTGATTATTTACATTTCCAAAGTCAAACTACAAAGTAAGATTTAGAGAAACCTAGTATCTGTTCCTCTTCCTTGCAAACAGTTCTCTCCTGCCCTATGTGATCTTTTAAATATTTTAGTTCATCTTTCCATTGTTTATTCTTTTAAAGTGTTAGCATACATTTATGTATATTGAATTCAATTTCCTAATATTTTTTTGTGGAGGATTTTTGCCCCTATGTTCATGAGTGATATTGATCTGTAGTTTCCTTTCTCGTGATGTCTTTATCTGGTGTTGGTATTAGGATAATGCTGGCCTCACAGAATGAATTAGCAAGTGTTCCCTCTGCTTCTATTTTCTGGAAGAGATTGTAAGGAATTGTTATTGTTTCTGAAATGTTTTTTCACAAGAGGAATTCACCAGGGAACCATCTTGGACTGTTGCTTTTTTTTTTTTAGGAGATTTTCACTAATTTTTGTTGTTCATTTTAAGAGATTTTTTTTTCAGCTTTACTGAGGTATAACTGACAAATAAAATTGTAAGATATTTAAAGTGTACATCATGATGATTTGATATGTGTCACCTCACATATTTATATGTTAACAATATACAGTATTAACCGTTGTAACTATTAATTATTGATTCACTTTCTCGAGGTATAGCTCTATTCAGATTATCTATTTTCCTTTGTGTAAGTTTTGTTACTTTGTGTTGTTCAAGGAATTGGTCCATTTCATTCATCAGATTGTGGGCACAGAATTGTTCATATTTATTATCTCTTTAATGTCCTTGGGCTCAGTAGTGATGTCCCCTCTTTTATTTCTGGTATTAATAATTTGTGTTCTCTTTTTTTCTTAGTTAGCCTAGCTAGAGGCTTATCAATTTTACTGATCTTTTCATAGAACCAGCTTTTGGTTTCATCGATTTTCTTTGTTGAATTCCTCCTTTCAATTTCACTGATTTCTGCTTTAATTTTTATTTATCTTCCTCTACTTGCTGTAGGCTCATATTACTCTTCTTTCTCTAGTAACCTAAAGTAAAAGGTTAGATTATTGATTTTTGTATCTTTCTTCTTTTCTAATATATTCATTTAATGCCACAAACCTCACTCCAAGTATTGCTTTCACTGAATCACACAGATTTTGACAAGTTGTATTTTCATTTTCATTTAGTTCAGGATATTTTAAATTTTCTCATGGGGCTTCTTTGACCCATGTGTTATACAGAAGTATGTTGCTTAATCTCCAAATATTTGGGAATTTTCCAGCTATCATTCTGTCATTGATTTCTACTTTAATTCCATTGTGGTCCAAAAGCAGATTTCTGTTCTTTTAAATTTGTTAAGGTGTGTTTTATGGCCCAAAATGTGGTCACAGTGGATGTTCCATGTGCACTTGAGAACGTGTATTCTTCTATTGTTGGATACAATATTCTATCATCTTTTTTTTTTAATGAGTAATGTTGTTCTTTTATTTATTTATTTATTGGCTGTGTTAGGTCTTTGTTGCTGCGCGGGCTTTCTCTAGTTGCGATGAGTGGGGGCTACTCTTCATTGCGGTGCGTGGGCTTCTCATCGCAGTGGCTTCTCGTTGCAGAATGTGGGCTTCAGCAGTTGTTGCACGTGGGCTCAGTAGTTGTGGCTCACGGGCTCTAGAGGAAGGGGCCACCAGGCCGCTGCAGCCTCCTCTGTTTCTGCCCATTGGTCCCTCGTCCTGTCTAGCCTGAGCTCCCTGTGCAGAGACCCTGCAAACCTCTGGAGTTGTAAAGCACTGGCTCACAGGTCAGGAGGCCTAAGTCCAGCTTCACTCTCATTCCCAAATTGCTGGGTGGCTTTGAGCAAGGCTTTTCCCTCTCTGGGAAGCAAAAATGTGGATATTTTTTATCCTGCCTCTTGGGCAGGGTTTCTAGAGAATCCTAGTATATCCGGGCAGGAAGGAACTTTCATGCCCTGCAGTCTGGGGCTTCCTAGCTTGGAAGCTTTCCTGGAGCCTCTGACCCCCACCCCAGTGTGCCTTCCCCCAACCAGGGCCCAAAAGAAAACAAACCAGTGAGGATTGTTAGCAAAAGTAGGGGGGGTTTGTTTTGTTTTGTTTTGTTTTTACAGAAAGGAGCTACGGGGCTGTATCCTGGCTCTCAGCAGCCCTTCTCAGGCAAGAGCCCGCAAAGGCCGCAGTCCTGCTCCTACCTGGCCCGGCCCTGGGGCTCAGCCAGCCGCTGACAGCCCCCGGAGGTAATCCCCCACCAGAGGCAGCACAGCCCAGTCATCAGTCCGCAGGGCCACGGGCACTCCGTCCGCCTGGGCTGCTTCCAGCCGCAGCAGCAACCGTGAGTCTGGGGGCAGACGGATGGCTATAAGGTAGCTGGTCGGGGGTTGGGCCACCACCACAAAGGGCTCTAGGTGGCAGGACACCAAGGCCTCCAGCCCATGTGACCCGAGAGGGCACCACAAGCGACTCTCGGTGCCCTTTGGCAGGCAGGAGTCCCAGAGCTCCTCAAAGAAGCCCAGCTTGGCCCCCTCGGGGGGCTGGGGGAAAGGCAGAAAGAGGTCAGCGAAGTTCACAAGCAGGGGTGGCAGGTGTGCATGGCAGGTGAGGCCGCTGGGTGTGGTGTACAGGGCGTGCACAGCCAGCCTCGCGGGAGCCGGGCGTCGGGGCTGCAGAGGCAGCAGCAGAGGGCGGGCAGGGCGGCCGGGGCACAGGCAGGGCACGTGCACAGCCCCCAAGGGTGCATAGAGCTGTCTTTCCACATGGAAGCGCAGTTCCAGAGAATACACCTGTTCCAGCACCTCCACCTGGAGCTGCAGCACTGGGACCGGGCCCTTGGCTCTATGGGGACCCACGCTTAGCCGAATCGGGGCCGGGGCCTCCTGTACCATCAGCGCTGCAGCAAAGCCCTGGTTCTCGGCCACCAGTGAAGAGGCCAGTGCAGGTGCGGCAAGGGAGGGGCCCAGGGCCACCCCCAGCTTGGGCTCTTCCAGATGGGCCAGGAGGATGTAGTAGAGGCGCGCGTGGTCCCGCCCATCAGGGTCCTCCAGCTGCCTGGCCAGGGCCTGCAGCAAGTCCGCCAGGCCTCCTCCAACACCTGCCCGCAGCAGGGCCCGGCAGACCTGCAGGAGGGCCTGCTGGAGGCCCCAGTCCATGCAGCGGGCAGCTGCAGCCTGCAGGAAGCCGAGGGTGGCACTCTGGGCATCCCCATCTGCCACCCTTGCCAGCATCTGCAGGTGCCAACGAAGGGCCTCATCCCTGCCTGGCCCGGACACCACCTCCTGCCGCAAGACCACCTTTAAGGGTTCCCCCAGCTCAGGGCCCACCCGATCCAAGAGATCCACGAAATGGGGAGCCAGTGCAGGCCGGGCTCGGTACAGCTGGGCCAGTCCGTGGGTCAACGGTGTCAGCACCACAGGTTGCCCGGCCAGGCAGCGAGCAACGAGGTAGGAGGCCTGGAAGCAGAGAGTGGCTAAGGCCCGGGGGCCACCATCCAGGGCTGCCCTCTGCCGCAGGCCAGCCAGTAGCTCCTCCAGGTACCGCCGGGGGCTCTGATCCTGGCCCTTTTCCTCCTTTTCTTCGTCTTCCACACAGAGGAGGCACAGCAGATGCAGGCGGGCCAGGAGGTCCATCGGGTCATGCAGGAGACTGGGCAGGAGACCACGGCATAGCTGGGACCCCAGCAATAGCGGGGCAGCCTCCTCGCCTGCGGGGCCCAGCGGCCAGTTCTCAGGGAAGTTCAAGAGGCAGTGCAGGTAGAAGAGGTGGGAGGGCGGGGGCAGGGCCGGGTGCTGGGCAGCCAAGGTGAGCCGGCGAAGCAGCAAGGCCTCATCCTGGGCTGTGAACAGTGCCTCACCAAAGGCCGCCTTCAGAGCCAGAACAGCGTGCAGCAGCGTCAGCTGTGCTGTGCCCAGCAGCCGTACCAGCTGTGGCTTGAAGAGCACTGGTGGCTGTCCCCGAAGACCCCGCAGGGCCCAGCCCAGCAGCCACAGAAGCTGGGCCTGGGCCACAGGAGTGAGCAGGTAGGAGGCGTCCAGAAGCTGGGCCACGGCAGCCCGCAGCTCCCGGGCCTCCTCAGGACTGAGCTCCAGCGTGGCAAGGCAACACTCCCCCTCCTCAGCTGCTGGCCAACTGGGTGCCTGGGGCTGAAGGTGGGCATCACCCTCCTCAGCTAGCATCCAGTTCCAGGGACAACCCTCAGTGGGACAGTCCCCAGCCACGAGCAGGCCCTGCAGGCCAGCCCTGGCCCTGACTTGTATCACCAAGGCGTTTCGCAGGGCAAGTGCCAGCAGCAGGCTGAGTGGCTGTACAGCGCCCTCCTGCCCCAGCAGGCCCCGCAGCAGCCCCAGACAGCCCCCCAGCAGCCCAGGCTTGCAGCTCTCCAGCTCCCGCAGGCACTCCCACGCTGTGGCCTGCAGGGGGCGCTGTTCCGAAGCAGGGCCAAAGCTTCTCCCCAAATCGCGGCCCGAGGCCAAGCCCAGCAGCAGAGGCAAGAGCCGGCGGGAGGCTCCCGAGGAGCGGCCCAGCGCACCTCCTGCCGCCAAGGCTGTGGTGGCCGCCAGCAGAAGGGGCCGCCGCAGAGCCGAGGGCCGCGGGGGTAGAAGGACCAGGGTATCCAACAGGGAGGTGGCGGCTGCTTCGGCCGCAGGAGCGTCCGGCCACAGCTGGGCTGGGTACTCCAAGCACAGAGACAGCAAGGAAACCTGGGGATAGGGGGTTCTGGGTGGGAATCACGAAGCTGAGGTTAAGGGCACGGCTGGCTGAAGGGACCACCTGGGCCAGGACACGGGTCACACGCAGGGCCTACCTTAGTCGGCTCGCTCAGCTTCTCATTCCTCAGGTCGCTCAGCAGGTGACGACCCAGATCCTCACCCTCAGGACCTGCCATGAAGGTGGACGGGCTGGCCCGGAAGGTGCCCAGGCGCTGGGCCCAGGTTTCTCGGCTCGTGGGCCCCATGGTCAGGCACGCAAGTCCCTGCAGAAGAGCGAGGGAGGATCAGACGTGCGGCCTGGAGACGCGCGAGCCCCTGCGCCAACCCCGAAGGGGCCACTGTCACCCCAGGGCCGCCTAGCAGATCCCAACCGCCCTCGGCCACGCGCAGAGGCCAGCGGGGACCCCGCACCCGGGTCCCGAGATGAAACCCAGAGGTTTCGGGGGTGACGCTAGGGCGGGCCGCCTGGGTCCCCGGGGGGAAGAGGGCTGGCGAGCAGGGGTGGGGGTGCCGGGCAGGCAGCTGGCGCAGAGGTGCGTGCCGAGAGCTCATTAGGCCGCCTGCCCGCAGCCGGTACCGAAGCCACAGCACCGCCCTGGCGCCCGCGGTAACGGGTCGGCCGCTCTCACCCTGCCTGACCCAGCGGCCGCTGGCGCTCTGGCCGGCCGGCTACTTCCGGGCTGGCTGCACTGGGCGGGGTGGGGCGGGGCGCGCGGCGCGTGGGCGGCCGAACTGAGGCGGGTTCCTCTCGGGGGCGAGGCCGTAACGGAGCCACCGCCTCCCCCGCCTTCCGGGCCGCCGCCCCCCTGCCCTCCTGCTGGCAGGTTAAGACTCGTTGGTTTCGCTGGGGCTAACTGTCCCGCTGTGCGCAGGCCCCCCCTTCCCCGGAACAGCCGCAGGCCCAGGCACAGGCGGTGGAGTTGGGTGGGCCTGGGCTCCCGGATGCCAGGGTCCCCTCTGCGCGCGGACTGCAATCTCAGGGCGCTCCGGCGGACAGCGGCCCGGGCCCCGCCCGCGCCTGCCAGACTGCTGAGGATGGCAACCAGCGCGCCCCGCGCCGGCGCCCGGGCGAGGCGCACCCTGCGCCAGCCGCCCGCGGCCTCTGGGGGTGACGCGGATTGGAGTCCTTGGGGCTCCCCGTGTGGCCGCTGTGGGGTGTACAAGGTGCGGTCCCCGGGCGCCCTCAGGAACTGCGCGCCGTGGGCCCGGCTAAACCGGTCGGGCGGGCGCCGCAGGGCTTGGCTTCGCTTCCCCGACGCTGGCCCCGGCTCCCCACCCGCTCGGCTTGGGGGCGCTGAGCCGGCGCCGGGGTCGGGGCAGGCGGAAGCTGCTGACCTTTGGGGGAGGCCGCGCCGACGGTCGGCTAGGGTCGCGGCAGCCAGACCAGGGTAAAGCTGGCGGGGCCAAGTCCCAACCTGCGATGAAGCCGGAAAACAACGGGATGCAGACGTGAGGACTGGCAGGGCCTCTCCGGTCACGGGGCTCACAGCACGCTTAGCACGGACTGGGAAACTGAGGCCTTGCCGCCGCCGGAGATCTGGGGTCAAGCAATACCCGAGCCCAGCACTCTTGACTTCCAGAGGGCTGGAGCAGGGCTGTTTGGGGGCACTCAGAGGGCTGGGCCTGGGGCTCAGCTAGCAGCCCCTCCTGGGTCTAGGGTCCAGGCTGCAGACGCGCCACTGATTGCAGATTTCCAGGGCACAGAACCGCTGGCGTCCAGACCCCACACCCACAGCCCGCCGATCTGAGTAACGCCTCTGGCTCTCATTAGCCCGCTCTGAAGATGAAACAGGCCTGAGCCCCCATGCCAGCGCTGCCAACTAGTTTCTCACCTTTCCCCGCGCTTGGCAGGCCCCTCCCCACTCCCTCCTGCTGCCCTCCAGGTGGGAGGTGGTAGGGAGTGGTGAGGTAGAGCTGGAAAAGAGGCTCTCTGGGTGCCCAGGGTGCCAAGGGGATGGAGACAAGGATCCACCCCAAGGGACAAGTCCAGCTGGAAAACCCAGTCCCAGCTCCTCTGGGCCCTGGCTCAACAGCTGACTCACAGGCGGCAATCCCAAACTACTTCCCTCTAGGTGCCTCAGTTTCCCCACCTATAAAATGGGAGTGATGACTTCGGCCGGAGAGGCTGTGGAGTGGGGCTGCCTGGCTAATTAAATCTAGGATGAAGAGGCCAGGATGACGGCAGCCCTGGGAGGGAAAGCAGCTTGGGGGTAACAGGAGCCTGTCTGGTTTCCCTGTCTGAGGCCCAGAGGGTGCTGATAACTGCACATCCCCAGCCCTTATCACTTACAGGGAGGGAGGAATGATTATTAAACCCCTTTTACAGTTGAGGAGACAGGCTTCAAAGGGTCAGGAACTACAATGCTGGCTCCGGCCCCTGTTCAGCCTCTGACAGCCGCCAGCCTTTCTGAGCCTTTGCTCCTTGGGGCCCAGGGTCTGGAGGGAGGGAACCCACGTGTAGTTCTCGATGCTGTGGTGGGAGCATCCACATGGATTCACTGAGGCTTACAGCACCCTGAGGTACCTGAGGATGGGTACCATTCACAGAGAAGGAAAGAGAGGCCCAGCGGGGTGCAGTCACTTGCTCACAGTCACAGAGCTCCTAAAAGGTGGAGCCGGGACTTCAGGCCACAGCCCGTTGCTATCCCTGACTTGGCCCTCCACTCACACAGCTACCGTCAGCCTTCACCTGCCTGCCCAGAGGTCTGCTTCCTTGTGGGAGGGTGGTGCTGGTACTGCCCCTGGCACAGGCCAGGCATAACATTGAACTCAGACCACCAGCACTGAATCTGCAGTCAGCAAGCCCACCCTCAAGAGTGACCTCCAAGCCGAGAGGGCCCAGGTGTGGCCTGCAGCAAGTGGCTGAGCAGGGAACTCCCCACTCAATGCCCACAACTCATTTCTTCTCTTTCTGCTGAGTTTCCATCCTCCCCAGGGCAGCCCAGTTCTGTGGAGACACTAGGCACACTGAAAAAAGGGAAAGTCAGTTTCCTGAGGAGTCCTGAGTCTCAGTTTTCTCATCTGTAAAATGGGAGATACCCATCCTCACAGCACTACGCACTGGGGATACTGAGATGCTTTAAAAAGAACACATCAATATGCAAATCCATAGAGAGCAGAGTAGTGGGTTCCAGGAGCCGGGGGTTGGGAGGAATGGAGAGTGACTGCTAACGGGTACGGGCTTTCTTTTGGGGTGATGAAAATGTTATGGAAGACAGTGGTGGTGGTTGCACAGCTCTGTGAAGATACTAAAAACCATTGAATTGGGAATTCCCTGGCAGTCCAGTGGTTAGGTCTCCATGTTTTTGCTGCTGAGGGCGCGGGTTCAATCCCTGGTCAGGGAACTAAGGTCCCGCAAGCTGCATAGCACAGCCCAAAACATAAAACCCAAAAACCAAAACAAAACAGAACACTGAACTGTACACTTTTTTTTTTTTTTTTTTTGCGGTATGCAGGCCTCCCACTGTTGTGGCCTCTCCCGTTGCGGAGCACAGGCTCTGGACACGCAGGCTCAGCGGCCATGGCTCACGGGCCCAGCCGCTCCGCGGCATGTGGGATCTTCCCGGACCGGGGCACGAACCCGCGTCCCCTGCATCGGCAGGCGGACTCCCAACCACTGCGCCACCAGGGAAGCCCAAAGGTAGAATTTTTTTTTTTTTTTTTTTTTTTTTTTTTGCGGTACGCGGGCCTCTCACTGTTGTGGCCTCTCCCGTTGCGGAGCACAGGCTCCGGACGCACAGGCTCAGTGGCCATGGCTCACGGGCCCAGCCGCTCCACGGCATGTGGGATCTTCCCGGACCGGGACGCGAACCCGTGTCCCCTTCATCGGCAGGCAGACTCTCAACCGCTGCGCCACCAGGGAAGCCCTGAACTGTACACTTTAAAAGGGTGAGTTTTATGGTATGTGAACTATATCTAAATAAAGCTACTAAAAATGATGTTAAAAGAGGTCCCACATGTACAGAACTTTAATGATGTTAAAAGAGGTCCCACATGTACAGAATCTCTTGACAGCTCTGAGGAGCACACTGGGGGAGAAAGGAACAAACAAGACAAATCAAAATTTCATGGAATAAGAGATTCTGCAGGGACTTCCCTGGCGGTGCAGTGGATAAGACTCTGCGTTCCCAATGCAAGGGGCCCGGGTTCGATCCCTGGTTGGGGAACTAGATCCCACATGCATGCCACAACTAAGAGTTTGCATGCCACAACTAAGGAGCCCATGTGCCGCAACTAAGGAGCAGGCGAGCCACAACTAAGGAGCCCTGGAGCAGCAACTCAGGAGCCAGCCTGCTGCAACTAAGACCCAGTGCAACCAAATAAATAATAAATAAATATTTTTTAAAAAGAGAAATGCTGCAAAAAAGAATAAGAAAATAGGGTAATGGGACAGAAGTGACTGGGGGGACAACGATTTAGCTAGGGCAGTCAGAGAGGACTCTTGGAAGAGGGCACATCTGGCTGCAACCTGAGTAAGGAGAGAGCCAGTCATCAAGTGGGGAAAAGCCTTCTGGGCAGAAGGAGCAACAGAGGAGAGGCGTGAGCTGGGAACAGGACTCGGCCAGTTCAGTGGACAGAGGGCCAGCAGTGTGGCGGGCACACACACAGTCAGTGAGAAGGAAGAAGCACGGGGTCAGGAGGCCAGCTGGGACCAGAGCACGCTGGGCCCCAAGGACTTTATTCAGTTGCGAAGGATCAGGGTGGTAAACGTGGAGACGGAGGCGTGGGAAGATTCCAGATGCTTTGGGAGCTGACAGGACAGAACTCAGCAAGAGATGGAGGTGTCAGTGTCACCCACAGCACGTCACAGTTTGTCAGGGGCTTTGCAGCCTCCACGGGGCTACTGTCAAACAGGGCTGGAAAGGCCACTATTTGAGCCAAGCAGAGGCCTCGGTGGCCAGGGGCACTGTCGGCCTGCTTTAAGGCTGAGTCCATTTTCAAGGGCTGCTAGGCTTCTGGGCAAAAGTGAATCAACAGCATCTCTTGACAGCTGTGAGGAGCACAGCTGGAACTCAGAGCCCCCTGTACAGACAGGGCTTAGCCCAAGTCCCTGGAGACTAAGAGCCTGGGGCAGCCTGACTCCAGGTCCAGTGCTCTGTTCTGCTTGTCCCCTCAGCACAGCTCCCAAAAGCCTTTCTGCCCCGAGCCGCCATGTTTCTAAGCCCCTGCCCCACCCAACCTCATCCCGGCTCTCCCCAGAAGCCTTCTCTGAGAACAGGAAGGGGTTCTTCCAAAACCTCTCCATCCGACTCCTGCCCTAGCTCTCCCTGGGCTACTTGGGAAGGGAGCCGAGCTCTGAAGGCAGCTGCCAGCCACCAGCCTTTGGGGAACATGGTCCTTGCTTCCCTTCACACCCCTGTCCACTGTACCAGAGGCATGGCTACTCATGTCACCTGGAATTAGCACTCATGGCTCTGCCTACAGCTGGCCCAGGCCACCATCCCCTCCTTCTTGGACTATGACGGTAGCCTCCTCACTGGTCTCCCTACTGCCACCCTCAGCACCCGTCCCCTGGTGACGCACTCCTCTCCCCATAGCAGATCCAAGGCTTCCCACCACATTGAGCCTCACATGACAGGACCAACCTGCCTCTCCAGGGTCAGTTCCTACACCTTCCCATCCCCTCATGATCCAGCCCCCTCGCCTTTCGGTTCATCACATACACACACACACACACACAAGCGCTGCTCACTCCTGCTCTGGGGCCTTTGTGCCACCTGATCCATTTACGGATCAGGCTCTGCACAGCTGGCTCCTACCTCTCATTCAGATCTCAGCGCCCCTCGCCTGTCACCAGCCCATCACTAGTTAAATGTCCTGCAACACACTAATCATTTCCTTATTCTTTGTTTGCCTTGTATCACAGGATACCCAGTGCTAGCATATAGTAGGTGTTCAATGAATATTTGTTGATTGAATTAAGGAAGGAGAGAACGATATCGAACTGGCACTGTGTGAACAGAGCAGAAGGTGCCTGCCCTTATGGAGCTCACAGTTCAGCTCAGTGTTTACCCAAGTTCAAACACATTGTCTGGTTCATAAACCACAGGCCACGCACTGGCAGCCCATGAGTCAAATCTGTCCCACGAATGTATTTTATTTGACTCATTCCATGTTTTAAAAAAAAAAGCTAGGGCTTCCCTGGTGGTGCAGTGGTTAAGAATCCGCCTGCCAATGCAGGGGACATGGGTTCGAGCCCTGGTCCAGGAAGATCCCACATGCCGCAGAGCAGCTGGGCCCATGTGCCACAATTACTGAGGCCCAGGCACCTAGAGCCCATGCTCCACAACAAGAGAAGCCACCACAATGAGAAGCTCGTGCACTACAACGAGCCCCTACTCTCTGCAGCTAGAGAAAGCCCGATGCAGCAATGAAGACCCAAAGCAGCCAAAAATAAATAAATTAATTAAATTAAAAAAAAAAAAAGCTACGTCAACATTTAAAAACTGGTAGATTTGGGGGACTTCCCTGGTGGTTCAGTGATTAGGACTCTGCGCTTTCACTGCTGAGGGCCCGGGTTTGATGCCTGGTCAGGGAACTAAGATCCTGCAAGCTGTGCAGCGTGGCCAATAAATAAATAAATAAACAAATAAATAAAATTAAAATTGGTATATTTCACACATAAATCTGGATTTCTGGTTTCCAAATGGACAAAAGTGGCAACGCTGGGTTTCTGTGCTTGGATGACATGCTTGTCACTGGTCCTTTAGATAGTCACATTCTCCATGCCCCCCCCCATCTCTGAGAGTTGCCCTTTATCACACTGAACTTGCACTATAGCTTTCCTCATAATAAAGAAATTTGCTTTGTATTTATACCTCTAGCAAATTTGGAACATAAGAGGCTGAATGTGTCACATGAGTCAAGAAACATAGGATATTCATTCATCCAACAAATATTTATTGACAACCCACTATGTGCCAGGCACAGCTCTAGATACTGGAGATACAGCAGTGGACAGCATGGACGAATATCCCTCCCTCCTGGGGCCTCGATCCATGCACTGTGTAACTTTCTTTCCACAAGTGGAGACATTCGAGTTGTTCCCCCGATGAGAAAAACTGCCTGTGTCCAGCATCATGTACAAAACTTCATCAGAGTTTCCACGAAGCCCCTACTGTGTCCCAGCCCGTCAGGGTCTGGTACAACCAAAGTGCTCAATAAATATTTGTTGGGTGAATGAACTAAGTTCACCTCTCTCCCAGACAGTGTTAGTCAAACTTATTTGCCCAGGATATATTCAAAAGACAAGCAAGTAGCAGGTGCTCGCTTAATGTCAACTGAACGGAAGGGTCCAGGGTAAGAGTGGAGGGTTGACAAGGGAAGCGGAGCCTGGGAAAAGAAGGGGAAGGGGGCAAACATTAGTGCCCCTGCCAGAGCTCACACCATCCTCACCGTGGACCCAAGAGGTAGATGATGGGATTCTCAGGTGACAGACGAGGATACAGCCTGGAAAGGAAAGCCCCTTGGCCAGACTTGCAGGTTCCAGGAAGGAGTAGAGGAGGAGGCCCATCTGCCCCCAAAGTCCACACCTTCCCTACCCACCCAGGGAGTGCTCTACGGAAGTCCAGTGGGCGCATGTAAAGGGTCTCTGGAAGCCTCCCCCTTGAAAAACTACCTTCTTCCACTAGACGCCTGGAAGTCCACCATAAGCAGGCTGCTCCTCTTCTGACTCCTGACTTTTGAACTGTGTGAATTCACTTATCAGATTCATTTCCTCCTAATCTGTTCCAGCAAACATTTAATATGTGAGAAAGGTGTATGTGTGGTAGGGGCTCTGAAATATTATTCTGTTTTACATGGGGGAAGGGAGAGAGCTAACAAGAGGAAGGGGTCCCATGCCTGCCCTTACTAGTTCAGCTGGTAAAGGAAGCCCAGTGGCCGAAGGGGCACAGTTACTGTGCCTCATGGAGGCCACCAAGTGCTCCTCAGCTTCTGAGGAGGGTGGGGCCTCCCTCCAGGAGGCGGGTCCTGGGACTGGGCAAAGCATGATGAATGGCTGGAGTAAGGGGTCCCAGGCTGAGCCTCAGCCAAGGCTGGGCTCTGGGGACAAGACATGAGCTCCCTGACTGCCGTGGCTGCAGTCAGATAAAGTAAGTTGGTCCTCTGCCCTCGGCTCACCTCCAGCCTTGCTGCACCTGAACTCCGGCCATTTGGGACAAAGATGAGGGCTCTGGGGCGTGGGGTGTGGGGGGCGGCGGTATAAGCCCCAGTGACTAGGTGCTGGGGTCTTTCGGGGTCACGGTGGACTCGGAACGGTTTAAACGCCCCTTCCTCCACGAAACCTTCCACACTTGCCCGGCCAGAAGGCGGGTTCTCGGCAGGGCTCGGCGCCCGGCCCTACGGGTGCTCTCCGCTTTGTATTGCGGCCCGGCGAGGCCCGGCCTGCCCGCCCACCGTGCCCCGCGTGCCTTTCCGAACGGAGCCGGCGACCAGCAAATACCTCCCTCTGGGCTGAACCACGAATTGCTCAGCCAGGCGTTTGGGACCCGGGGCCGCCTGGGCCCGAGCCCGGTTCAACAAGTGTGGGCCGGGCCGCCCAGTCCCGCCCGACGGCTTCACGCCTCCCCAGGCGCCCGGGGCGCGCCGGGCCGGGCCCAGTCGGGCGAGTTTCACTTCATCGCCCTTAGAACGTGTGAGCGCCGAATAACATTGTCCCTTCCCCTCCCTCCCCTCCTCTGCTCCCTTCGAAACTCCGAAACTCCGGTAGGCGAACGCTAGCACTCCCGCTGGGAGGTCCCCGTTGGGCAGCGGCCGGGCCGGCTGGGCAGCGGTGTGCTAGGGGCCCTGCGCCCGCCCCCCGCCCCCTCCCGGCCACCCCGCCCAGCCCGCGAGGCCACCTCACCGGCAGCGGAATGGAAACCGGTTCGACAGGTAACAAATAGGTGGGTTGTCACCGTTATTTCCCAACGCATGCGCCGTCGCTCCCCGGGCCACTCCAAGCTAATTAGCTCAGATCACCCCCCCCTCCCCGCCCCAGCCACCAACACACGCCGCCGCGAGCCAATAAAGCGTGAACTCGTCCGTCCTGCTCGCACTTTAAGACTTCCCGAGCGGACGCGAGGGACGCCAGTCGCGCCAGGAGAAGCATACCTGCCGCTTTCCCCGCCGCCCGGTGCACCTGGCTGCAGGGGACCTCGTTCAGACGGAGGACGGCGACAGCTCCGCCGAGTTGAAACGGGCGCGCGCCGTCCCGGTCACGGCCTCGCGGCGCAACGCGGGACGCTTTGGCGACTTCTTCTCCGACCTGCTCCCCCACCCCCACCCCCGCCCGCCTCCCGCCCGCCTCCAGCCCGGCCAGGGAAAGGTGGGACTGCTCCGGCCCTAGTTACGGAAGCGGCCGGTACCCGGCGAGGAGGGTTCGAAAATGCCCCGCGCGTTTCTGGTGAAGAAGACGTGCGTCTCCACGTGCAGGAGGAACTGGAGCGAGCTCCCCGACGAGGAGCGCGGCGAGATATACGTGCCAGGTGAGGCGCCCAGTCCGCGCGCCCCGAGCCCCGCGCCGCCGAGAGGGCGGCGGGGCCCCGTCGAGCGGCCGGCGTGCGGGGCGCAGTGGCGCGGAGCCCGGCGGCCGGCGCAGCTGGGGCGCCCTATTTAATGTTTAAGCGGCCGCTGCCCCGTTAGCCCGCGGCGCGGCCGACCCCGGGCGCGGGGGGAAGGGAGGGCAGGGCCGGCGGAAGGAGCGGCCATGAGGGGGCGGGGGTGAGCGCGGGGGGCTGCCAGGTGGGGGCGACAGCGGTTCCCAGGACCCCGGGGGGGCGGGAGGCAGGCCTGTCCGAGGCGCGCGGGCCCGCGCGGTGCCGCCCTCCCGTCCACCGGTCCGAGCCGCGGCGCAGGGGAGGCAACGGGGTGTGTCACCGCTCAGGCAACCCTCCACTCTCGTATCGTAAATCCCGAAAGCCGGGACTTTTATGAGGCGGGAGGAGGGCACTGGAGCGGTGCCACTTCGGGGGGCAGGGAGCGAGCTGGAGTTTCTCCTGAGATTTGTGCAAAATGTAAGAGAAGACTGAGTTGAAGCCACCTTCATTGATCTCTCCCTCTCACCCACAACACTGGCTGCCAGAAGGTCCCCGTGAGGGTGGGGCAAGGCAGGAGCTCCGAGCCGTGGGGAGCGCGAGACGGTGGGGAAGGCGCCGAGCTGCACCCCACTAGCCCTGAAGACAAAAGTGGGATCAGCTCTCATCTCTGTTAGAAACGCGCCTCCTTCGACCTTGCAGACGACACCACTGAGCTGAGAGGGGTTTTAAGGAGCCCACCCCACAGCCAGGGAGCAGCCCCGGGGGAAGCTGGGGCACCCAGTTTATTTTCAGAAGACGCCTTGACAGCGTGGGAGTCAACTGGGGATGAGTAACCCCAGTTGTTTCTTCCTCCAGTGGCATCTTCCACGTTAGCCCCAAGACCTCTTCTGCGCCTTCGGTCCTCCCCCGCCCCTAACAGAATCTTTGGTCGGGAGCCAGTTTCCGTCGGAACTCCCCTTCCCCAGGCCTTGGGGGTGGGGCGCGGGATGCGCTGAACACATTGCCCAGCGCCTCCAACGGGGGAGAGGTTGTAATTAACCAACCGACTTTGACCCTTGATCTGCACGTTCTCCTGCATCGCCCCGGGCCTTGTAGCAGAGTGGTGAAATGAGCGGGGTGAGGGGCCCTGTGAGGGCTCTTGCCTCGGTTTCTCTCCTGAATAAATTGTTGGAGACTGTGGGTGTAGTGGTGGCCTGACGACCGTCAGGATCCTATGGCCTACAGGGCCGGTGGGGTGTTTCACAGCTTAGCCTTATCTCAAGTGCCTAGGCCCCTATCGACAGCCTCCTTAAAAGGTCGGAATGCGCCAGCAGTCCTGATGACCCCAGTGGGGAAACTGACAGAAAGGGAAGTGAGCTGCCTGCCTCCACACCGGAGGCGGAGGGTGTGGGCCCAGGATTCTGTGTAGAGTTTCTTCTCCAAGTTCCCTGGGGAGTTGATCGGTGTTCCACCTCCAGAAGGGCCATGTGAGGGGGTGAGGGACGCGACCCCCCTTCCTTGCTCCTGCCTCCTCCCTCACCTGTGTGTCTGACTTGCTGCTTAGCTGCTCCTTGGGATCTGATAAACCGAACTTGGACTGTGTTAAAGGTGAGCGGAGCCTTGCTCGAGACTAGAGTGTTGTTATTTTTAGTTTTATTTCACATCCCAATCAGTAACAGATCATGTGTTGATTTTTACAAAGGACAAAGGAATTTTGTTTGTTCAAATCATTGACTTCCTTGCATCCTAGTGATTTTCCCCAGCACAGTTCTGGTGGCCATAGTGGGCGTGGCAGGGGAGACCCGCACCCAGGGGCTGTCCCATCAGGTACACAGGATGGTCTGTGCCACCTGCTGCTGCTGTCCAGGTGAGGGGAGCCGCTCACTCTGCAGAATCACCCTGGATGTGGGGTGGGGTCTAACCTAGAGGTGCAGGTGACAGTTTGCCAGGGAGAGTTCTGTGGGCTCAAGCAAAGAGTAGAAGTCAGAGAACTTACTTTTGCCTCTCAAAACCATGTGGCCCACTAGAGAGTTTTCCCACAGTTTTTGGAAATGAGAAAGGGAATGTTCTCGGGCCACGCTCGGGTGCCTCAGATGGCTAGAGGGTGGGGAGTGTGTTTTGTGGTGGCCTGTCCCCTGACTGGGCCATTCCATCACCAGCCGACCGTGACCCTAAGAGCCGCTTGGGCACGTTTCCTTCACCCCACCTCACAGACTCAGCACGTTGTGACCAAGTAAGCATTGACCCCATCCGGTCCCACTGGGAGAGGCACCGGGAGGGCTGGGGAATGAAGCGTTTGAGGTCTGACCTTCCCGCCAGGGCCCCCTGAGACCCTTAGAGCAGCAAAGAATGCCTGGAAAGAAAGTGTTTACTGACTGAAGATCCTGGGCCCCGGCCTGGCTGCTCTGACTCCAGGGCCCCAGTCTGACCTGCACTCCAGCCTCTTCTCTGAGGCACAATTCTAGAGGTTTCCCACCCTCAGTCCCCTGGGCCTCACTCTCCTGCCAGAGCTGAGGGAAAAGCCCAGAAGTGGGCACAGGGCCTGGAAGGCTGCAGGGGTGGGCGACGGCACCGCTCACGCCAGGAGCACTGAAAGGGTTCATGGCTAAGTTGCCACCTGTCTGGCCCTCGAGCCCTTGCCCTCCATCTCCCCTGGCATTTCTCCTTCGTTGTGTCATTATAGACTGTGGAGTGCAGGGACTGATGCTGGTTTCTTGACGATGAACCCAGGCCCTTGTACCCAGGGGCTAATTTCCATCTCCTAGACCTAAGGGGAAGCTCCAGGAATGGGGATGAAGTGGGGTTCTCCAGGCCCCTGCTGAGAGGAATCTCAAAAGGCCAGGAAGGCACTGGAGGGCGGACCAGGCCTGGAAGCTGAATGACATGCTCCAGCCATGAGCATCCTGGGGCCTCTTCCCTACCTCCCCCCCCAAAACCGCACCCCCACCTCCCCACTTCAGACGGAGCGTCTGCAGTCTGTTCTGCCAGTTCATCAGCACATGCCTACCCCAGGGGGGCCAGCCAGGCTGAGGTGCGTGGGACTGGAGCGTCCTCAGCCTGGCTCTGACTAGGCAGTGTGGGCACCTGGGCAGCTCTTTCTGGGCCGAGTTAGAAAGGCTGAGAAGGTCAGCTTTGGGCCCCAGAGTACACATGTAGGGGCGCGAGGGAGTGGAGTTGGGGAGAGATTATGCCTCTGACCGTGATTATTCTGATTCCTGGGAAGTGCTGGCAGTGAGGGACGCGTCTGCCGAGCTCTCCGGGGGAGCAAGGCTGGGAGGGTAGACAGCCAGCCCACGGATGGGTACGGTGGGCTAGATGGGATTCCTAGCTGTCCCACAGGGTGCCGTCACCCAAGCTGACAGGCTGTTTGTCCCTAGCTTGGGTGACCTGAGGCAGAATCCTGCCAGACCGTTTGTCCCAGAAAGAGAGCAGGTGAGGCCGAGTCCTCTGGGCACAGGGAGGACGGGAGCAAAGCACGGCCATTGTTGATGTCAGGCTTCTTCTTTAACTCTCTTCATGCTCAGCAAGTATCGTGTGGCATCCCACAGGGGTGCCAGCCCCGTGCTGCATGGGAGGAAGGGAAGGAAGGACGCCAACACAGTACGGTTCCGCCGGTTGCAGCGTTCGCCCTGGTGTGAGGCTGAGGTGCACGGGGTTGGTTAACTTCACTGTGGACGCGGCATGAGGAACGGTTGGGAAACGGGGGAAGATCCTGCCTGAGAGAAAACTTGGCGTTCACAGAATGGAAACGACAGGCTGAGAGATGGGCCCGTTGTGTTTCCAGGGCTGCCCAGCTCTGCCAGTTGGCTGGCACTGGCTCCCTTTCAGGCCCCTGCTAGCTGACTTGGGGGCCAGAGGAGACGGGCACAGGGGACCCTGCCCTTCCTGATAAGGGTGCAAGACCGCCTAACGCCAGCTTGGGCTGTGCTGACACACTGGGCTCCCCCACCGCCGCTTCCAGGTCGGCAGCAGCCCCAGCCCGTGGCTAGGTGTCCTCACATCTGCTTCACCCGCTCTCCCCAGAGAGCCTAGGGGCAGGCCTCGTGCCCAGCCCTGGCCTGAGGCCTTGGATAGCGTAGGACCTGGCACCCTGTCTGGTATTTGGGCCAGGAGCTTTCAATCCAAGAGAGAGGGGACTTGCTGAAGGCCTCGGGTGGGAAGCTGCTCTGGGCCCAGTGCCCACATGTCATCCAGGTGGAGGCATGTTGAGCCGACAGGGAAGTCGTGCAGCCCCTGAGGGGGTAGGGAGAGGACCTTGCCACACTCTTCAGCTGCGGGCGGGCGATGAGTGGCCGCAGCGGCCGCCACCTTGCCGGAAACATCTAATTAGGGGACAGAGAGCAGCACAAGCAGGGCCCAACCAGTTCTGCTTGATGCCGCTCGGTGACACCCAGTGATAGGCACAGTGGCAGGGACACGCTCTGGGGGTGGCAGGAAGACGGGTTTGGCGGGGTGGGTGGGATGAGGCGACCGTCCCCACCCTGGCGGCCTCACCTGCCCCTCGCTCGGGAAGAGCGGCACAGGGGCAGAGCAGGCAGGCCCGCTCCCTGTCCCCGGTTCCCCAGCGCTGTCATTTCAGGGCTTCTGCGGAACGGGAGAGGCAGGCCTGGGAAACAGGTCTCCCCCTAAACCTGCTTAGATCCTCAGAGCCCTCACCATGGACCCCACTCTAGTGGAGCCAGGGAGCCAAGGGTGACAACTCGTTTGAGCGCAAACCGGTTAACCCTCACCTGTTGTCACTCCTCCCTCTGCTGCTCCGTGTGCAGGCTCTGCGGCCCTGCTCCAACTTTTGGGAGCCTTGATCTCGCTCTCTGATACTGAAAGACAGAAGAGGGTAGAGGTTCCTGTTTGTCTCTACCTGGATTGAGAAATGGAAATTGTAATCCAGTTTTGAACTCTCAGCCAAGATCTCAATAGCTGGTAATCTGGCATAAATTGAAGCTGCCAACACTCTTGACACGCCCACCCTCCGGCAGGCCCTATCCCTGTACACAGACAGCTGTCACTGTGGGAGGACGGGGGGCGGGGGGGGCCTCTGAGAGCTCCGGCCTGACGTCCAGCCGTCCAGGGCTTGGAGAGAGGCCAGGCCAGGGCCAGGTGCTGGTGAATCAACTCCCGGAATGAGGTGGCACATTAGAGTCCCCAGACGGACAGACAGACGGCGCCAGTGCCAGCAGAACGGGTTTGGGTGGCGGGCAGGCGCATTCTTCCCGTCAGAACTTTGTTGTGTTTGAAGGGGGCGAGGGTGGGGGTCTCTCCCGAAACTTGGGTGCCTTCATATTCGCCCTTCCGCCGTGGGTGTGTCCTCTGCTTCCAGCCTCGCCCGCTGCATCCTGCTGGGGGCCGCCCCTCCCTGGGACCCCGTCCACTGACTCACCGGCCAGGGGCTGCGGGCGCAGGGGGCCTTCTTCATGGTCTGAGACCCTAAGTCAATCTGCTAAGCCCCTCTCCCTGAAGCCCACTCATCCTTTCCTTCCTGTGCCCCTCTTGATTTTTCCTTCTGAGCCTTGGAAAATGTTCCTAGCTTAGCCCCTTCGGGAGAAAAATACTGACCAAACTGTAACATTAGATTGTTTGCCTCGGCTCTGGGGGTTTGAGACTTGTCTCCTCTGTGTCACTCGGGAGGGCTGCCCTCCTGTCGAGTCAGGACGAGGGCCAAGCCTCTCCGGCCCTGTTTAGCGTGAGGTGTCTGCCGCGGGGAGCAGCGCGTCAAAGGGCTGCCGGTATTGCCGGTACCACTGCAGCTGCCGTGCGAAGGGCGGGAGCCCAGCCCTCAAAGCGCCACAGCGACCAAGCAAGTGAGCGGTCCCTGCTCTGGGGGAGGCTTGCGTAACAGCTGGGCAGGCTGCCCAGGAGACTGTTAGGCCGCATCCACCTGCTGCTCCCTGACCTCCTCCCTGCCCTGCCCCACCCGGCCTGCTCGCCTGCTAAGCTGGGCCAGCGGGAGTGGGGAGCCTGGAGCCCCAGTGAGCTGCAACGTCAGGGACAGACCACCCTGAAGGAGAGAGGGGTTAGGACCACCCGTTCCCCACGGCCAGCAGCTAAATCTGCCTGGAAGAGAGGCCCGGAGTGGCACAGACCACCGGGACCCTTCTGGGGCAGCGATGAGTCCCTGGGTCCAGGGCCTCCAGTGGTGCCCTTTGTCCCTGCAGGAGTGTGGATGAGGTCTGGAATCCAGAGGGACTGGCCCAGGTGGGGCAGGCAGACAGCTTGGGAAGAATAATTGGCAGGGCAGGTTCGGTCCTCCCAGTTCCGCTAAGACACAAATTACTCAGCGGGCAGGCCTGTGGGCCGCGGAGCTTAGCTGGCGTCACCTGTAATTACCTTAATGGGGTGGGGGGAGGGAGGTGCGGCATGCAGTGGGCTGGGGGCAGCCCTGCTCTGCCACATGCCTGCAAGGGGTGGGACAGCGGCTCCAGGTTCCAGCCAGCTTACTGCCAGGGAACCTTCCGGAAATCCCATGCAATCCCCTTTTCTCCACCAAGCCCCTCACTTGGCTGTTCTTCTCTTCGCAGTCAGCCTAGGCTTCTGCCCACCACAGCCCTACAGGGAGCCAGAGCCATCAGTGGCCGAACCCCCTTCTTGCCCCCTGGCTTTGGACATGAGCCTTCGGAACTCCGGCTATAGTGTGACGCCCGGGCCCTGCGTGGTGGCCCAGCTGCCCTCCGAAGACACGAGCCGCCTGGCAGACCCACAGAGCAGGGACCATGGCTTCCTGCGCACCAAGACGAAGGTACTGACCCTCACACTGTCTCCAACGACCAGGGGCACGTGTATCCTCCTGGGTCCAGCCCACGAGACGTGGCACAAATGAGACTTAAGCAGAGATTGGCCTTGGATCTGGGTCTAGGTTTCTGCAGAGAAGTGAACCTCACTGGACGGGGGTGGGAAAGAAGAGAAGTGGGTCGGAAGTGAGAACGTCCATGCGCTGGGAAGAAGCAGTGAGGTTCCAAAGACGCTTAACCCTTTGGAGTCCTCTCTGGGGGCTGTTTAGCTTCGTTTCTGGTCTTGAGGGGAGGCACCTCTTTACACAGAAGTCCTAGGAGAAGCGGGGAAGTGTGAGCCTGGCTCTGCAAGCTGGCCTGGGCCTGCGTCTCCGCCGCCTGAGAGTGAGGTCTGGAGTCTGCTCAGTGGTCGACTCCCTGCGCAAGTGCCCGGCGGCAGTCTCCGCCTCGCCCAAGTGTGTGCTTCCATCCCAGAGCCTTGTGTCTGGGGTGGGGCCTGGTGAGCGCCCACTGCTCAGCAGCCGAGGCAGGAAGGAGCTCACAGGAATGCCCCTGCTTTCCAGCGTGCAAACAGCAGGGCTGTCTCTGGCTGGGCCTGCATTCCTGAAAGCTCCGGGATCTGGAAGCAGTCATCTAGAGGAAGGGCTCCCGTGGAGCTTTCCTATGAGCCAAGAGACTGAAGGAAACTGGCCGTGCAATGCTGTTCCTGCCTCTCTTACCTGCGGAGGCCACATGTTGTAACCAGAGGGGAATCGCCATGACATGTGCTGGGCGGTTGGCCGGGGAGCTGACACAGTGCCCCTGATCCCCGAGGGCCCTTCCTCCCACCCCTTAATCCCAGTGGCTAGGGAGCGCGTGGAGAGAGAGAGCAGGGGGCACAGGACAGCAGATGTGCCAGGGGAGCGAGTCCTGACCCCAAAGGGCTTGATTAGCTAGCAACAAGGTATTTACCCGGTGCCAGAAGCAGTGCAGGGCCAGAAGGCACAGGGTGATGGGGTGCACCCGGTGCCCAGGGAGCTCGGGAGGAGTGGCCAGCGACAAGGCCACCACAAAGCACAAGTAACCTCTGAACATTCACAGAGGGCATTGAGGCCACGTCTCCACTTCTGAACAGCTGTTCCATAATTACAAAGAAAATGAAAAATGTTGATAAGCAAGAGAGTCATCAGGGTGGCAAAGGGACTCAGTCAGACCAGACCACGTCAGGCTCAAGTAAGGCCAGGGGCTGGGCTGGCCTGCGAGGGGACTCCAGGCTCCCAGCGGTGGCCTCAGCCTGGGAAGGCTGCACGGAGACCGCGTTGTGGGCACTCTTCCCTGTCCTAAGGTATAGAATGGGAACAGAGAGCAGAAACCACAGAGAAAGATTTGGGCTCAGTGAAGGGAGGACTTTCTAACAGGTAGAGTTACTGAATCGGGCTGTTTCTGTGGGGAGCTGGACACCCATCTCTAGAGATGGTAAGGAAGGGGCTGGGTGGCGGCCCCGCGCAGAGACTCAGGAACCCAACAGGAGGCGGACCTTCCTTCCAGTCCCACCACCAGACCTCTGGGAGCCAGTGGCACAGAGGTGTGGCCTCTGGGGTGGGCACCGCCCTCCTCACGTGGCTGGGGGCTGGTGTGTGTGTCCTCCCAGTCTGCCACCTGCAGCCCCAACTCCTGGGTGTCCGTCACAAACCCCGTCCTCGCCCACAGGTGACCCTGGGCGACACTCCCAGTGGAGACCTCTTCACCTGCCACATCTGCCAGAAGGCCTTCACGTACCAGCGCATGCTGAATCGCCACATGAAGTGTCACAACGACGTCAAGAGGCACCTATGCACCTACTGCGGGAAGGGCTTCAACGACACCTTCGACCTGAAGAGGCACGTGCGCACCCACACCGGTAAGAGGAGCCCGCCCGGCGGAGGCCAAGGCTGCGGCCACCGCGCTGCTGTCCTGGGCCCCGGGGGGCCTGGGAGCTATGGGCGGACGTCCTCCGCGGCTCGCTGGGGAGCTGGAGTCGGGCGGGCCTCCGGGCGCTCCTCTGCCGCGGAGTCGGGTCCCTGACGCCAACGCTGCCCTCCCCGCAGGCGTGCGGCCCTACAAATGCAGCCTGTGTGACAAGGCCTTCACGCAGCGCTGCTCCCTGGAGTCTCATCTCAAGAAGATCCACGGCGTGCAGCAGAAGTACGCGTACAAGGAGCGGCGGGCCAAGCTGTACGTGTGCGAGGAGTGCGGCTGCACGTCCGAGAGCCAGGAGGGCCACGTCCTGCACCTGAAGGAGCGCCACCCTGACAGCCCGCTGCTGCGCAAGACCTCCAAGAAGGTGGCCGTGGCCCTGCAGGACACCGTCACCTCCCTGCTGCAGAGCAGTCACCACCTCTGAGCGGCGGCGCCCCGGCCTGGGCAGCCCCGAGAAGGCGAGGGTCGCCTTCCTGCCGCCCGGCCAGCCCGCCCTCTGCAGCCTCCTGCCGGAACGCCGGTGACCAGGCGTGGAGCCCGTGGGCACACGTGCTCGCTCAGGCCGGCACTGACCTCTGCTCGCATTTGCGTCGGTGTCTGGGGGGCAGACGTGTGTAAGTGTGGGGCGGGGCGGGGCGGGCCAGGGCTGCCTTCGATTTGAAGCAGCTCGGGTCCAGAGACAGGACTTCCTTCCCAGAGGAGGTACGTGAGGGCGATCCTGTTGTCCTCTGCTTCTGGAGCAGCGGGGGGATGGGGGCTGCTGGTCCCCCATGGACGGCAGAGTCAGGCGCCCCGGCAGAGGGCACCCCTGCAAACAACAGCCGTGCAGGAGCTGGTGGCGGCCCGCCCGGCCATGTTCCTCGCGCTCAGGGCTGCAGGGGCGCTGCGGGGCGCTGCTCTTCGACAGGGAGATGCACGCGTGTGCACAGCCGTGGACGTGCGCGCACGCGGGAGGCCTTGCCATATATCACCTCATTTTTAAGAAATCAACTACAAGGTGCCAAGGAGGTTTTATTTTCTTTTCTAAAAGATGACATATGTACAGATAGTAATATATTTTTGGTGCCGATGGCAACTGTTTTAAGCGAGGGTGGAGCTGACTTTTCTCCTCCCCACGCGGTTCTATTTATCCTGGACGTTTCACGCCTCCTCTGCGCCTTGGCTCTGGGGTGGCTGCCCTGACCCAGCCCCACCCCTCATGCCTCCTGAGATATTTAACCTAAGACTTTCCTCCAGCCCTGCCTGGAGGAGGCTGTACTGCTCTCTGTTCTCCTCCTGCCGGGACAGCCGTCACATCTTCTGCTCTTCCCTCCCCGTGTCTCTGCCTCCCTCCCACATCCTTTCAAGGCAAGTCTCAGGGTGACCGAGAGCCTCCTGATAACAGACCTTTTGCGGAACAGCTCACCATTCCGGAGATCCCGGGGTGGGGGGCGTCCAGCTGCGGCCGCAGGGGTGAGCCGGGTGGGGTGCTGAGTCTGTGATGCGCCCAGAGTCCACTGCCTGAACTAACAGCAAGAGTGCAGGGCCAGGCTGCGAAGCCTGCTCTTTTCCTGGGAGAGTCAAAAACCCTAGGACGGGAGCAAAAAAATTGGGACAGAATAATAACCAGACAGGTCAGAAACTTCTAGAGGGAGGACAGTATTAGGTGGTCAACAAGTTACATTCGTAGCCTTTTTTCTGAATGTTTGGCAAATGGCGAGGCTGGGTCTTGAACACCTAAGGAGGGAGCCACCCCTGGGCTGGTTGGCTCCACCTGAGGGACTCGGCCAGGCTCCCTTGGCTTGGCTGGGCTTCCTGCTAAGAACACGAAAGGGCTGTGGGTCAAAAGGGAAAGACGGGCAGGGGCTGGAGCCAGCCTGCTGAAGAACGAGAAGGCAAACTCGAAAGAGAACACAGAATAGAGCAGGTGACGCCGCCCCGTGAAGCCAAAGCCCAGGCGGAACCAGCCTTGGCCTCTCCTGCCCGGAAAGAGCAGCACCTGCATAGTCCCCGGATGCAGGGCAGGAGCCTTCTCCGACCTCCCTCTGAATATGTATGGATTGTTCTGGAAGACTCTCGTTTTGGTTTACTTCAGAGTCTGTGGGAGCTGCTGTATTTTGGAAGTTGTATAGCATAAACACGTTCTCTGGAAGCCTGGTCTTGTTTACATTTCTGTAGCCCTGTGTTCATTGCCTGTTCATTGTTCATCTCTGTGTTCATTGCCTATCGAGGCAGTCACAAAGCTCTGTGTTTTATAGCTTTCCCCTCAACTATCAAAATAAAGAACTATCATTTTCTGTTTCTGCTTTTTTTTTTTTTTTTTTTTTTTTTTTGCGGTACGCGGGCTGCTCACTGCTGTGGCCTCTCCCGTTGCGGAGCACAGGCTCCGGACGCGCAGGCTCAGCGGCCATGGCTCACGGGCCCAGCAGCTCCGCGGCATGTGGGATCCTCCCGGACTGGGGTATGAACCCGTGTCCCCTGCATCGGCAGACGGACTCCCAACCACTGTGCCACCAGGGAAGCCCTGCTTTTTTGTTTTATAGACCTCGTTTTTCCACCTGCAGGGAAATTAATGAAAACAATTGATGCATTCTACTCAAAGCTTTACCCTTTTACAGGTAGCAATGGCCCTGAAGTCAAGACAATAGCCTGCTAGATAAAGTGGCCTGCCTGTGGTCTGGGCGGTCAGTGCCTGCTGACCCCAAGGCCGCATGTCTGCTCTTCACGGTGGCAGCGGGCCCTCCCCTGGCTCCTGCAGCCTGAGTGACTCGTGGCTCTCCTCCAGCGGGTGCAGTTACTTGGGGTCCAGTCTCTTCCCCACACCCTGCCAGGACCACAGGAGGAAGAGCCACATTCCTAAATAGTAGGGCGCAAAATGCCCGTCACTTCTGGGTCAGACGCCTAGCTGTAGGGATGGTCACACCTGCACAGCACTTGTTCTGGGCCAGGCACACTCGTGTTTCATGCATATTAGCTCCCTTGATCTTCCAGCCACCCTCCGAGATGGGGGCTGCTCCCCACACCCGGCAGAGAGGTTAGGCAGCTGGCCACAAGTCTCATGACTGACTAGTAGTGGAGCTGGGCTAGAAACCAGACAGCCTGGCTCAGGGTCTGTGCTCGGAAGCACGCACACACTGCTGACGGAGAGGCTGGCAGATGGCCTCGCACCTCTAGGCAACTCAAAGTAGAGGGAAACTTAGAGATTACCTGGCCGTGCCCATCACCTACCCAGGATCGCTTGGGGAGACCTGATCACTCTGGGGACCCTGGTCCCCGAGTCCCAGTTCAGCGTTTTTCCATCACGCCCCGCCAGGGATGGAGGAGGGGGCTGCCAGGCCTGGGCCCTTGGCAGATGTCCCGGGAGGCGTGAGAAGAGTTGGTAGTCCTGTTGCTGCGAGGAGAAAGGAAAACATTGATCTGACCTCTAAGGCTCCCTGTGTGAAGCCCAGAGGACTGGAAAGGGCCCCTAACCCTCCCTATGTCTCTTTAAATAGCCAGGCACAGAGGATTCTCTTTATCTCTAGAAGCCCCCCAATGTGAAAGGCAAACCAAATCCCATTTTTACATGTCCCAAGATGGGCAGAGCCCATTGTTGGGAACCCAGATGATTAACTGCTATGCAAACTTTAGGGGGAGCAAGCTTTCCAGGAAGCCAGGGATGGGGGTGGGGAGAGGGTCCCCAGGGCTCCCTCTAAGTCACTCCTCAGGAGGGCTCAAGAGCGGGACACCACTCAGACAGGGTCAGGCCAGCAGTCACATTTTGAGGGCCCATAATGATCTCGGGACTCTGCAGGATGGGTGCCGTGAGGGAAATGAGAACGGTGTGGGTACCCTCTGCTGCCTGGGAAATAGGCAGCAGCCAGGCAGAGGGAAGAGATTAGTGCAAGTCAATGGATAACTAAGGGTAAATGGTGTGGCCAGACTACGAAGGCTGTGGAACCCAGAAGGGAGGCTTTTGCATTTGAAAGAATGAAGACTTCTTGGAAGAGGTGGGGTTCAGCTGGGCTGGAAAAATGGGAGAGTCTGAATAGAACAAAAGAGGAGGGGAGGTGTTTCAGGGAGGGAAAGAGGAGGATCAGACCCAGAAGAGGGGAGGTGTGGGCCCTGGGGCCGGCAGCGGGCCTCACCCGTCCCACCGACAATCCGACAATCTGGATGCTGCCATTCGTTCAGCCACACCACCGTGTTTTTTTGGTCCCTGCCCAGGTGCCAACAAGAACTGGTAACAAAACAAAATTCTGAGAGACAGGAGAGCTGGCTGGGACCTAGCAAGACGTCCGGCCTGACGGAGGATGGGAGGAGAGTCCTATTTATACAGCTAAAGACAAAGCAACCAAGTGCACAGTGGGGGGAACTTCACAGCATCAGGAAGTGCTGTGAAGGTTTATACGTTATATTTTAATGTCTTTTCTAATGTTTTTACAGTGAGCATATGTAATTTTTACAATCAGAAGAAAATCAAGTTGCACAGCAATTCAGGGCTTTCAGTCAACTTGAAGCTCAGAACGTCACTGGGGATGGGGCCGCCCAGAGAAGCACTACTGTGACCCTGGACCACACCAGCAGCGTGGTGTCAACAGCCGAGACCGCCCTCTGCCTGCCCGGGCCCGGCACCAGTCGGTGGGTGGCAGGAAAAGAGCAGCGACGGGCTTGAGGCCCAGTCCTGTCTCGGGCCATCTGGGTGGCCTCGGGCAAGCGACCTAACTCCTCAGTGTCCTCGTGTATAAAATGAGGTGGGTTCCCAGGTTCAAAGGCCCTTTCCGTTCTAAAGGCTTCATGTCTCTACGCCCCCATCTCAATAACACCCTTGAAGAAACTCACTGACAAACTGCAGCGGAGATGAGGAGGTGCAGAAGCCTGAGAAGGTGGCTGTGTGAGTGGGGAACGCCAACCACACGGCTGCTGGCTTGAAGCAGGAGGAGAAGCTCATTCCGGTGGACCCAGCGGGCAGAACCTGGGTGGAGAGGTGAGCATCAGAGGAGCACAGCCTCCACTGCAGGGAGCCCTGGCACAGCTTAACGTGGGGCAGCGGCTTGGGAGGGAGGTGCCCCGGGCATTGTCACTGGGGGCTGCTGGCTGGGGCTGGGAAGCCATTCGTTAGGAATTTCTACAGGGACTCAGCGGCGAGGCTGAAGGCTGGACAAAATACAAGACTTTCCAGCCATGAAATTCTAAGGGGTTGGGCAGTGGCCGTGACTTCCAGGCCTAATCCCCATTCCCAAGAAGGCAGAGCCTGGGTGAAAATGGTAGTGAAGAGAATGGAATGGAAAAGAAAACCCTGGAAGGGGGGGACCAGTTGGGAGGCTGGGCTTGGGTGGTGAAGACCTGGTCTTGGAAGGGCTCCCCTGGCCCGTCCTCCGGGGCCACCCAGGACGAGTCCACTCCCTCAGGCGGTGGTGGTCGCCTGACCCAGGATGTCCCGCCCTCTTCATGTCCAAGACCAATCTGCCCTCTGTTCCTCATGCCAGCCCCCTTCCCCAGTTTCTAGAGTCTGTTTTGATCCTCCATCCCTCACCCCGCAGGCTAACAGCTCCCAGCTTTCTGGTTCCTGCAACCCATCAGTCAGGCCCTCTCAGTCCTCCTCTGGGACGGCCCTCCTTGCCTGGCAGCCCCACCCCCTGGGCGGCAGGCTCGCTGACACGTGGGGACTCAGGTCCGACACCAGCAGGTGTGGAGATTCTGGTCCTGGGCAAGGGTGGTACGTTGAGAATGATCGTATGTCTTCCAGGTTCTGTTTCCTGAACGTAAGAGCTCGCTAACAAGGGACCGATTTCCTTTGTTCCTCACTTGTTCTCGCTACATAAAATGAGAAGACTTCTACCCTATCAAGCTTTCAAAGTAGAACACAAAGCAGGCATCTAAACATGTGTTCAGAGATGTGAGGGGTAGGGGGCCAGCTGCACTGTGTAACCTGCCTAAATCTCAAGCAGGAGCACCCGCCTGTCCTCAGAATTCGCCTGTGACTTAACGCTTGAGGGCGGCTGGCATGCCCCCTTCTCCCACCCCCTCCCACCGCCATGGAGAGGAAGCTGGGGCAGGGCTGCTCAGGGCAGAGGGCAAGTGAGCTCTGCGTCCAGGCTGCGGGGCCATACGGCCTGTTAGGTGACAGCTGCATGGGCTTGTTCCACAGAGCAAAGGGACCACGGCGTTCAGGGGGGAGACCAAACCGAGAGAGGCTCAGGGCACTGAGAGATGCCAGGGTCACTCACGGCTAAGCCCCCACCCCGCCCCGTGCTCCTGGAGCCGCGTCACTGGCCCTTTATATTATTATTTTTTTTAACGTCTTTATTGGAGTATAATTGCTTTACAATGGTGTGTTGGTTTCTGCTGTATAACCAAGTGAATCAGCTATACACACACATCCCCATATCTCCTCCCTCTTGCGTCTCCCTCCCACCCTCCCTATCCCACCCCTCCAGGCGGTCACAAAGCACCGAGGTGATCTCCCTGTGCTATGCGGCTGCTTCCCACTAGCTATCTATTTTACATTTGGTAGTGTATATATGTCCATGCCACTCTCTCACTTCGTCCCAGCTTACCCTTCCCCCTCCCCGTGTCCTCAAGTCCATTCTCTACGTCTGAGTCTTTATTCCTGTCCTGCCCCTAGACACCGGCCCTTTAATAGCAGCTAATTACCGCTGCATTTATTGAGCTCCTACTACTTGCGGTGGGCAGGTCCCTCTGACATCACTAATCCCCACAACCACCCTGGGAAGTAGCTATTATTGTTTTTGTTTTTAGACAAAGAAATTGAGGCTCAGGGAGATTAAATGTCTTGCTCAAGGTCACACGGGCTCCAGTCTGAGGACTCTCAGGCGGGGGATCCCATGTCTCAACCCTCCATGTTCATGGGATGGGAGAGCCTTTCCTTTCATGAGCACCTACTCTGTGCCAAGCCCTGTGCTGAGGCGCTGGGGATGCAGAGACGAATGAGGTCCCTGCGCTCCAGGGTTTACCTTGCGGTGGGGGAACTGCACTAGCGGGTGAGAGCCGAGGAGGCAGGAAGGGGCCCAGGCTGTCCTGAGCTCTGCCCTCGAGCAGAGATCTCTGAAGCTCCCAAACGACCCCACGTCCGCAGAGTTGAGGAAAGAGAAAGGAGGGAGAAACCCTGACACGGACGAGCCCCCACTACCGTCTGCCTGGTGATTTGTGCACTAGCCCCGAGGTCTAGACTCTCCAGATGAGGAAGCGAAGCCTAGACAGGTTAACAAGAGGCCAAGGCCACCGCGGCTGCCTGGCAGAGCAACCACTGCGCAGGCAGCTGACTGGAGCTCCCCAGGCTCTCACTGACGGGCATCACATGGTCTTTGTGGGAAATGTGTGAAAATACAAGAAAAGAGGGTTCTGGAAACTCCAAAAGTCCTCCGCGAGAGACCAAGGGGGCAAAGGTGTCCGGGTCCAGCTCCTGCCACAGAAATGTTTGTCCCTGTTACTGTCCCAGCCACAACCAGCTTCTAAACATTCTAAACCTGAAGAAAGGGCGGGAAGGGAGATGCGTGGGGCATGGAGGGTGGACCAGGAGTTCCAAACCCACAGGAGCTCGGAAGTGAACTCCCAGGGTCCGCCCTGACCCGCCCTGACCTTCTCCCTGCAGTCCCAGTTTTCCCAGGAAGTGTGATCTTGCTGCTAAGAAACTCATCCTGTCCTCACCACTTCGGCCTGTCCAGTCCAGCCGGCTCCTGCCTGGCCCCTCCGGGCCTCCGCCGCCTCTTGGGGGGGGGACTCCAGGTAACAGGCCCGGCTAAACTCCCCCTCCCCAGCACAGCGGTTAGTTGGTAAAGGAGGCCAGGGGAACTGGTGGGACTGGCGTCCCTTCTGCCAGCGGTAATAACGGGGCAACTGAGACTCAGGAAGAGGAGGGAAGGCTGGCGGCCGACAGCCCCGCGTTAGGGGCTTGCTCAGAAGCAAGAGGGGCCCTTGGAGAGTGGGGTTCTCTGTTCCTGCTGTGACAGACCCATCCAGTACTTCCTGCCCTACCTGACAAGACAGTCTCCGCTGATGCTAAGACCCCTACATGGTCTCCTCCCCCATCCTCCCAGGGCTTCTTTTTTTTTTTTTTTTTTTTAATTACTTAATTTTTTTTGGCTGTGCTGGGTCTTTGTTGCTGCGTGTGGTTTTTCTCTAGCTGCAGCGAGCAGGGCCTACTCTTCGTTGTGGTGCACGGGCTTCTCATTGTGGTGGCTTCTCTTGTTGCGGAGCACAGGCTCTAGGTGCGCGGGCTCAGTAGTTGTGGCTCGTGGGGTCTAGAGCGCAGGCTCAGTAGTTGGGGCGCACGGACTTAGTTGCTCCACGGCATGTGGGACCTTCCCAGACCAGGGCTCGAACCCGTGTCCCCTGCATTGGCAGGCAGATTCTTAACCACTGTGCCACCAGGGAAGTCCCTCCCAGGGCTTCTGAGAAGTTCACATCAGGGTTTTCTGATGGAACCTCTGGGAGGCCCACCATCACTCCCAGGGCAGTGGCCTGTGTAAGGGGAGGGGGTGATGAGGTCCTGGAAGTTGGGGCGGAGGGATGGGGGGCTTGGTGCCCAGGGGGAGAGGAATGGCATTGCCTAAGGAGGCCAGGGTGCTTCTAGGGGTGAGAATTGGAGGAGGAACCTTCTACAGAGTTTGCTGTGTTTGTGGGGAATATGTTAAAGAAAAAGTAGAGGAAAAAGAGCACAGCATCCACGGCCTGGTTGGGAGAGTTGGAGGAAAGTAGTGTGCACCCACATTCAAGATGGTGCACTAACAGGTAGTATCAGGGACTTCCCTGGTGATCCAGGGGTTAAGGATCGGTCTCGCAATGCAGCAGACACTGGTTCGATCCCTGGTCGGGAAACTAACATCCCACATGTTGCGGGGCAACTAAGCCTATGCGCCACAACCAGAGAGAAGCTCACAACTAGAGAGAAGCCCATGCGCTGCAATGAAAAGATCCCTTGTGATACAACTAAGAGCTGACGCAGCCAATAAATACATAAATAAATATTTTTTAAAAAGATGTGGTGGTGTCAAAATGAGTTTTTGGCAGATAAAATTTTAGCCTTAATATAAAGAGTTCTTACATATCAGTAAGGAAAAGAAAACGTGGACCATTGAAAACTGGCAAATAATATGAACGAGCTATTCACGAAAGAGCTTCAAATGATAAAAATCATATAAAAATAAACTTCACTCATAATCAAATAAATAAAAATTAAAATCAGATATAGAAGTCTATCATAAAACTGGTTACAACAGTGAAAAAGTAGGAACAATCCAAATGTTTGCCTCTAGCGTACCATCCAAAATTATACTGAAATATTGTGTATCCATTAAATCTGATTTTATGAAAGTATTTACTAACAGGAAAATGTTTACAATATATTAAGTTTAAAAAGCAGATACTAAAGCAGTGTTATGGATAGGCGCATTTTCCATTTCTGTAAACACGAGTAGGTCGACATGTACAACATAAAAGTTATGGAAGACTAGACACCACGACGTTCACAATACTAAGTTATTCTTCAACGGTGGAATTATGACTCTTATTTTCCTCTGTTTTGTTTGTCTATATTTTGTGCTTTTCTACAATGATCCCATATTGCTTTCGTCATGAAAAGAAACCTTCTTGGAGACTTTGAAAGAGTTCTTGGCAGAGGGAATGTAAAAATCGTTGCTTTCTGTATACACTTTTCACCAAGAAACGGAGAGTCTTCTCCCACTTGGTGATCACAGAGTGGGGGTGGGATGGGAATGGGTGGGAGGAAGGCTGAGGTCCAAGGTCAGCTGGGGCTGAGGAAAGGGGTCCAGGAATCCCAACTCTGATGTTGCTCTGAAGCCCCCAGGGGCCCACGATCTTGTATAGAAGGCATAGAGGATTTGAAGTCAGAGAATGTGACTGGATCCCCGGGTCCACCAGTTGACACAAAGCAAGCCACTTTATCTTTCTGAAACTCATTGTCTAGAAAGTGGAAGTCACAGTAATGCAGGATTATTACGAGGATCATATAAGACGATTATTTTCTTCGCAAGGTATAAAGCCCTAATCAGGGACTTCCCTGGTGGTCCAGTGGTTAAGACTCCATGCTCCCACTGCAGGGGGCATGGGTTCGATCCCTAGTCCAGGGAATTAAGATCCTGCATGCTGTGCAGTGCGGCTGAAAAAAAGAAGAAAAAAGAAAAGCCCTAAACAAATGTTAGATGTTGTAGTTAATAATGTTGATCAGCCTGAGCAAGAAAGCTGGCCATCTACTGTCTTCAGGGCTGTGCTGGACATGCGGGAATTGAGGGGTAAGTTCCCACGTGGTTCAGGAAAACTTGGATTTCCCAGTCCATAGTCATAGCATATAAAAATAAAATAAAAATAAAACGAGCTTGGAGGAAAGTGTTCGGGGACCCACTGTCTGCTCTTTGAGCAAAGAATATGTAGCCAGTGATAAGAGCTCCCCGGGAGTCCTGTGCTGGGCAGTGGAAAGGAGGCAAAAACGGCCCAAAATGCAGAGGTCTCTGACCCCCTCCACCTAGAGTTGTTTACTGATGTTCTGGCAAAATGCTTGGGGGCTAAGGTGGGTGGACCAAGGATGCCACAGTTTGTCATCTAAGGAGACTGGGAGAGGCTGGGTGGCAGTTCTGGTTAGATGGGTCCCCACCCTGCACGAGATGGGGGAAGCCATGGCTTCTGGGCGGAGGTGGCAGGCACACCCATGAATCATAAGCCCCTCTTGTTCAGAACCCGGGAACTGCTTCTCACAGCGCCGCTCACGGCTTTCACGAGGGATGGGCCCAAAAGTTTCCAAGGAGCACCACTTTTTTCATCCCACTAGATGAACGGGATTTACTGATCAGATGACGAGCTTTCTAATACTGACCACATTCGGAGACTTACTCTTGACTGCCCCTCCCCAGCTCCTCCAACTGAGATGCTTCCTCTTCACTCTTCCTCTCTTATGTTTTTGCTCCTTCTACAATGCCTTTCCTTCTGTTTACCCCCTTTTCAGCTTCGGGGTCATTTTTAAATTTTTATTTTATTATTTATTTATTTATTTTTGGCTGTGTTGGATTTTTGTTGCTGTGCGCAGGCTTTCTCTAGTTGAGGCGAGCAGGGGCTTCTCTTGTTGCGGAGCACAGGCTCTAGGTGCGCAGGCTTCACTACTTGTGGCATGTGGGCTCACTAGTTGTGGCACGTGGGCTCAGTAGTTATGGCCCATGGACTCTAGACTGCAGGCTCAGTAGTTGTGGCGCACGGGCTTAGTTGCTCTGCGGCATGTGGGATCTTCCCGGACCAGGGCTCGAACCCGTGTCTCCTGCGCTGGCAGGTGGACTCTTAACCACTGCGCCGCCAGGGGAGCCCCTTGGGGCCGTTTTATTGCTCCTCCTCTCCTCGCTCCTTAGCTTCCTGCTCCTTCTCCCCGTGTCCATGTCCCTTTGGTTCTGGGCACAGCCAACATCTTCCTCTGTGCTCTTGATGCCACAGACACCCACCACTTGGAGCCACCCGACACCAGGGTGTCCTGAGCTACAGCGCAGAGGACAACTGTGTGATGAGGCCACACAGACGGCTGTTGGTCAGTAGCGGGGTGGGGGGGGCTGCCCCGTCCCGCCGGGGCCACCAAGCTGGCGGATTCATGAGCTCCACTCCTCTCCTCCTCACTATTCCCCTCCTCAATTATCCACCAAGCCTTTTAAAATCTTTCCGTAGCTGAGTTTTTCTCGTGATACTCCTGCCAACCCTACTCCCTGGCCCCTAGGCCCCTCCGCCTTCGGCGGGAGCCTCTGATGTACCCAGGCCTGGCTGGTGCCGACATGTCCTGGACTGAAAGCGCCGCTCGACTGTGGTTTCGCCTGGTGAAGAGTCACAGCCTCCTGCCTCCCCCGGGGCAGCAGGGAGCGGCCAGCAAGGACAGCCCTGCGCTGCCGCTCAGCTTGGCTGCCTCGGCTGCCTCCCTCCCATTCTAGGCTTTTCTAGGCTTTCTTGTTTATCCCCGCTATCCAGCCAAGTGCCAGGATGGGAGTTTTTCCTGTCTCCTCCATCCCTTGGAACCTCACGCCACTATATTTTTTCTAATCTGAATCTCATTTTGAAATCTCCTGCCCAAGGGGTTTCCCAGAGCCTCCCAGTTTTTTTGTTTTTTGTTTTGCGGTACGCGGGCCTCTCACTGTTGTGGCCTTTTCCGTTGCGGAGCACAGGCTCCGGACGCGCAGGCTCAGCAGCCATGGCTCACGGGCCCAGCTGCTCTGTGGCATGTGGGATCTTCCCAGACCGGGGCACGAACCCGTGTCCCCTGCATCGGCAGGCGGACTCTCAACCACTGCGCCACCAGGGAAGCCCCAGAGCCTCCCAGTTTTGAATTTGCCTGCTGTTTACAGCACACCCAGATCACGAATAGAGACGTCAGGGGGTGACCGGATCTGACACTATGCCCTGAAGACACTCCTGTGTCCGCGACAGTCACTGGACTAGTGGCACCTGGACAAACAAATCTATTCCCTCCTTGTCTCCCATGAAAAAAGAAACCAAGTAGGTTCCAAGCTGAGAACAAGGACTGGCTGGAAGGCTGATGCCAACTCGGCCATGTTCCTCCCCTGGGGAGACGTGGGGGACTGTAACCACAGGTCTGGCCTGCACCCAGGGCGATGCTCTCCAAGCAGCCCCATGGAATTCTCTGCCCCCAAAGTGTCCAGTCCCTCTCAGGGGCCATTCCTCAGGAATATGCATCTTAAGTCCCCATCTGTGACCAAATGGGGTGGATTTCTGGCCACAGGGATCCTAAGCCACGAGCAGCCTCAAGAACAAACACAGAGAAGTGGGTCAGTGTTTTCTTGAACAAGTGAAAACGGGTTGTTCTCTGCATACAAAGGTGACCCACCACCTGCCTGGTAACCTGAGAGCTCTCCGTCACCAGCAAAGAGGGTCAGCCTGTGGTCCCAGCCATGGGCTATGCTTATTCTCCAGAGGAAGCGGAAGGAGGAGTTTGGGGTTAAATTGGCAACCTGGGTCTCCACATCATATTCTAGCCAATTTTATTTTCAAAATCTATTCAAAGCCCCAGTTCTGCCTCTAATTCCCAGAGAGCCAATCCTTTTGTCCAAGTGAGCAGAGTGAGATCCAGACATCAAGTCAGCTTCCAGAGGCTCTCGTCACCCTCTCATTGAAGCAAATGCTGCCAACCGGAACTAAGCCTTTCTCTCTGCTCCTATAATTTGAGGCGAGAAAACATTGATGCCACAGCAAGCTCCTGCTCTTAGCACCTGGTGTCCCTCTTGCTTCACCTTGGTTCAGTGCAAAGCTTTCAATGACTGGTGGCAGTCACACCACAAAGGAGAGAACGCTCTCTCCTTCCCTCCTGCACTCCCCCAACCCTCACGCACCAGGGCAGGAGCCCAGTTCTCCTGGAGGAAGGGTAAGTGTCAGGTAAGTGTCCAGGCAGAAGGATGATGGGAGTGCCCCTGGTGAGGGGCAGGGACGAGGGGCCTCCTTTCCCAGAGCACGGCCTGGGCGGAACATCAGATCCCAGAACTGTGGGTTGTTGACCTCGCCAACATTTTCTTAAAGCTCAGAATTGCTCAGAAAACGATCACACACATGCACACAAAAACACTAAGCGTCGCTTGACATTAAATTGGCACAGTGGCAGAAACACAGGAGCCAACCACTCATGGCTGTGAGGCTTGCCATCTCCCTTCTTTTTTTTTTTTTTTTTTCTTGCGGCATCTTAATTCCCTGACCAGGAATTGAACCCAGGCCACTGCAGTGAAAGCACTGAGTCCTAACCACTTGGCGGGAACTCCTCATCTCCCTCCTTTTGAACACGTTGGCCATCACGCCTTTGTCAATCCCCAGTGCAGGACTTTGCAAATTTTGTCTGCTAAGAACACCTTTTGGCAACCCAATGAATGTTCTATTCCCTTTTAGTGAGTCTAATTAATTAGCATCATTAAACTTCTCCTGTCGTGCTCCATCTCCGCGATCTCCCTCAGCCTCTTCTCTGTCTCTCGTCAAACAGCTGCCAGGCTCCTCTCAGCAAGGATTTAATGAGCTCCCACTGGACTCTGGGCTTACTTCTGCAACCAACCCCCCCTTTTGTCTCTAGAAGATTCCTTTGTCCTTGAGGTTCTCCTGCGGGTGAATAACCCTCATGGGCTCAGTGATTCCTCCTCTGGGGACACAGATCTAATATTCTTCTCATAAGACACACAACTCCTTCACTACCCACGAGGAAAGGTGGTTCAGGAGGAGCCTGACAGTGACAGACCACACAGGCTTAGTGGAGACGTGACCCAGGGAGTGCTGGCACGGGGAGGGCCACCTGCCCAGAACAGCCGCCCTTCAGCCACACTCCTGCTGCAGCAGGTCACAGGGTCGCCAGCCTGGAAGGGACAATAGTATCTCGCTTACAAGGCCCGTGGTTACCTTGATGTTGCCCGGTCCCTGGCTGTCTAACTGGCTGTGCTGAGTGAGAGCCCCCAGGAAGGTGGGGCGTCCCTGTGACCTCCTGCCAGAATTGTGATACCTCCACGCACAAGGGAGTGGGGCTCACCATTTCTCTGCCACCCCATCTTTGGAAACATCTTGTAAAACTGCATCTGAGGAAACAATCCTTTCACTCTACCTCTTATTAGTTCCTGGAACAGGGACCGTGCAGCCTGGCAAGTCACACCAGGGATGGCGGAGGGCTCGCATGACGAGGGGACACAAGGGGCCAAACTACCATTTATCCCACTTCCGGTGCTGAGACTATCGACGCCGAGGTCAGGAATGAGCAACGCTGACCCACAGTACCATGGGGTGCTGTGTCCACAGCATATCCTCCTTGCTCTCAGGCACCACCTCTGGGGCTGCCGACACAAGCCCTAGAGTGGAGATTGGTGAACTGACCCAAGTGTAACAGTGAGTCAGGTCATGCTCTTCTTGAAATACTTCCAAGTACTTTATGACAACGGTCTCATTGATCTGACCAACATCCAAGAAAGGAAAGAAAGAAGGGAAAGGGAGATGGAAGAAGAAGCCTTCTCATTTCATCAAAACAAAAGTGAATGGTTGGGGGGACTTCCCTGGTGGTGCAGTGGCTAAGGCTCCATGCTCCCAATGCAGGGGCCCCGGGTTTGATCCCTGGTCAGCGAACTAAGATCCTGCGTGCACGCCGCAACTAACAGTCTGCATGTTGTGGCTTCCCTCGTAGCGCAGTGGTTAAGAATCCGCCTGCCCATGCAGGGGACACGGGTTCGAGCCCTGGTCTGGGAAGATCTCACATGCCGCGGAGCAACTAAGCCTGTGCACCACAACTACTGAGCCCGCGAGCCACAACTACTGAAGCCCGCGAGCCACAACTACTGAAGCCCGCATGCCTAGAGCCCGTGCTGTGCAACAAGAGAAGCCACCGCAATGAGAAGCCCGCACATTGCAACGAAGAGTAGCCCCCACTCACCGCAACTAGAGAAAGCCCACGTGCAGCAACAAAAACCCAATGCAAGCAAAAAAAAAAAAAAAAAAGAGTCTGTATGCCACAACTAAGACCTGGCACTGCCAAAATAAATAAATAAATAAATAAATAAATAAATAAATAAATATTTTTTAAAAAGTGAATGGGGAGGGGGAGCTTTGGGGTGAACCAGCCACTAGTCACCTGGGAACTCAATGAAGAAGTACAAACGAATTCAAAACCCCTGACCCCGGCCCCATGGTCCCAGCAAATCAGACAGATAGCTGATGACATGCATGCATGTGTGTGTGTGTGTGTGTGTGTGTGTGTGTGTTTGTGAGAGAGAGAAAGGGAGGGAGGGAGGGAGGGAGGCAGGGGTCCTCTCTGGTAATCTGCCAGTTCAGACCGACTTTAAAAGATGAGCTGACTTTGACCCCTCTGTGCTGGAAAAGGTACCAAAGCACAAATCCCCACCCCCACCCCCCTTCCCCAAACTTTATAAATAACAGAGACGCTCACTAGAGTAATTAGAAGAAAGAACTGTCAGCCAAGTGGTTTAAGAAGGTGTGGCTGGAAGCATTCTGTGTGTTTTCTCTAAAGCAGGACGTGTAGACAGTCAAACACACGAGTTTAATGAGCTTATAAATTTGGAGTGACTCTTCACATCTTACAGTGAGGTCTGGGGTTCAGCTATTTCACCTCTGAAATCAAAGAGGCTGCTCTGGGGGTCCTCATCCCTGAACGATGTCTCCAGAATCTGTGCCGAGGATTTCTTCCTCAGTTTATCTTTTTTTCTGGGGTAACTGAGCCAAACAATTCAGCCCCCAGCGTTTTTGCAGAGGGAGGTAATAATTCTTGGTATTCAGAGATGTTTTCTGATGTTTTCTCTCTTTCCTTCCCTCCTTAGTCTGCCCCGAGCTACCTAAAATACTTCAATCAGCACCGATATCCTTTAGGAACTTACATGCTTCTTAGACAGGCACTCGTCCTGGGTAACTCCTACAAATCCGCAAGGTTCTCTAATGCTCAAGTTCTAAGCACTCTAATCTCAGTAATCATTGTTTACTACAGTGCTTTTCTAGCCTTTTCTATCTACAGTATTTCTAAACATTAATTAATTGAACTTAAAAGACATTGTACATAGTGTGCTACAATTTGGCAAACAAATAATGTCAGTGGTGTCCTGCTGACAGGGTAAGTCTCGGGCAGGAAACGACGCTGTCAGCAGTATTGTCTCACATATGACTCCAAGCCCAAAACAGCCGCAGGGCTCCCTGTGAGGGAGGCACGCGTGCGTGATGTCATCCATCTGGGGCCTCGCTGTCCTGGCTGGATCTAAAGGTGCTCTCCCTCTCCAGGTGGCTTGTTCTGCAGAATTAACACTTGGGGTACCACTTCAATATTTTACTCTCTGTCTGGTGCCTGCCAGCCTGGACACGAAGACAGAGCAAGCCTGTAGCTGAATACTTTGTCACCTCTTTTTTCAGAGCCCCAGGACAGCATTGCTAATATTCAGGGCTACACATGACCTTGCTGCCCTCACCATGGAATAATCTGTTACCTAAACAGATAGACAGACAATCTCATAACCAGGGCCACTACATATACTCCAACTTACGCCCTTGGTTCCATTCCTTGCTTTTGATTGATTGATTGATTGATTGATTGATTGGCTGCATTGTGTCTTAGTTGCGGCACGCGGGATCTTTCACTGCGGCCCACGGGCTTCTCTCTAGTTGTGTCGTGCAAGCTCCAGAGTGCGCGGGCTCAGTAGTTGCAGCACGCAGGCTTAGTTGTCCTGTGGCATGTGGGATCTTAGTTCCCCAACCAGGGATTGAACTCACGTCCCCTGCATTGGAAGGCAGAATCTTAACCACTGGACCACCAGGGAAGTCCCTCCATTCCTTCCTAAGATTATTTAGAGGGAATTGCTCACTGGCCAATAATGCAGAAGTGTTCTCCTTACACCCCAAGGTGGACTCTTTGTCCACAGCCACCCTCAAGTATCCCAGAGCTTCTGGCATCTGCCCCAATAGCCTGAGTCTCCTCTGTGCACTTTTGTTTTCCAGACTCTGTCATTCTCATGAGTTTTCCTGTGCTTCTGAGGATATAACCAAGACAAAAGAGATGCCCCAATCCTGTGCACACTGGATGAACGGGTAAAAACTTTAAGATAAGGGAACTGTGGAGAAACCTCATAACATCCTAAGAATTCTTGGTGCAAAAGTTCCCGATGCCACTCTCCCACTACCAAACCAGCTGGAGACACAGACCTGCCCTTCCCCAGGCTGATTTAGCTCGACCAGGGAGCCATCTAAAAGCTGTGTTATCTCCCTCCCAACTGAATCAGTGCACAACCGGTTACCTCCCTGGACTCCTCGGAGACATCACCAAGCAGAAATCCTTTCTAGGGTTGACAGCACCCCTTGGGAAGCCCAGCATCCCCCGAGAGTGCCGCCCCAATCCCTCTGCCTTTGGCAGGTCTGTAGGTGGACTCGGGAAGGGTCTTGAGGGGTGTCCTGGGAGATAGCAGCCCAGGTGAGAGTGAGGAACTGTGCCCAGGGGGCAAGGAGAAGGCCTGAGAATGAAGGAGCTTCCAGAGGCGCTGCTGCACAGGTCTGAGCTGGAAACTGAATGATGAAACAGAAACGCATTCTTAGTGACGATCAAACTCCCAGATAAACTCAGCTTGCTTGCTTGCTTTTTAAATTCATCTCTGTAGCATCTGTTTCCCTCCAGGCATGTGAAACTTTTGCTTTCTCTCTTCTTGTTCAGTCCACTTCCAGAGGCAAGAGGAGTGAGAAGCACTGGCTTCTGATTCTGCGCCAGATTAGGTCGCGAGTGGATGTACTGTTTTCCTTACACGCATCAAATCTAACTGATAAACATGTTGATCTGACAGTCACTGAGCGTTCTGAATGAGGAACCACAGCGGCTAGGAGCTGTGAAAGGCACAGCCTCTGCTTTGAGGAGCTCCTGTGGGACCGATCAGGCCAGCACGGCTATACCTGGCTTTAGGCACCTGCCCTCAAGTCTGCACAGGTCAGATTTTTCTAAATGGAGGTCTCAGCCCTTACTGACTCACCGGGTAATCAGACCCTTTGTTTTTATATAAGACTTATCTTCCACTGATAACAACTTTTTATAGTTAGCCTCTGGTTTTTCTGTCTTCCCTCCTATTTACATGCTCCAGAAAAGTTTCATATTTAAATAAGTCTAATCTCTGGTAAAGTGAAGACTGTTTCTGTAAAAAGGGTAAGTCTTCCCAGATTTGTGTGCCTCAGCTGGGACTGGCACAAATCTTTCTTTTTTTAGAATTGGTCTCCCTTGCATGTTCCATTTTCTTTTCATCTTTGATTTTTCTTTTCCTTTTCTTTTTTTTTTTTTTTGCGGTACGCGGGCCTCTCACTGCTGTGGCCTCTCCCGCTGCGGAGCACAGGCTCTGGATGCGCAGGCTCAGCGGCCATGGCTCACGGGCCCAGCCGCTCCGCGGCATGTGGGATCTTCCCGGACCGGGGCACGAACCCGTGTCCCCTGCATCGGCAGGCAGACTCTCAACCACTGCGCCACCAGGGAAGCCCTGATTTTTTTTTTTCAATCAAGAAAGAAGAAGTTTGCCACCTAAATTGAAAAAAAAAGGTAGATAACCAATTTCTGTCTTGCTGTATCAAAAATTCTTTAAGGTCCTACAAATGCAGGTAATTATTACCAAAAGACTTACAGTTTTAGGGAAGAGGAGGAATTCAGCATACCCCGACGAGTGCAGGGACTCGGGGCTTCACAGCCTGGGTAAGGTCATTCCTGAGGAGATAACATCTGTCACACTGCTAACAGGCCTCTCCAATGACCACATTTTCAGAACTGAGAATTGGTGGCAGTCTGATGCGTGGCCTGGCAAAAGGCCAGTGTCTTCTGTCTCAGAGATTGAGATTGTCCCAGAAAGCTGATGCCACATGGTTGCCCACAGCACAGTACGAAGAAACCTTTCACTGCTGCACTCAGCTTAATAGGTGAACCCAGGGATCTCTCAATCGTTTCGCCCCTCAGTTCTCTCCCGCTGCCCACTCTCCTTGGACACCAGAGTTTATCGCATTGATTAAAGCAGACGTTCAAACTGTACTCCAAACTGACCTATCCACAATTTTCATTTTCATTTTTTCCCATCAAATCAGCGCCTGTCCCCCCTCCCTTTAAAAAGAGACATGTCAGCAGTACATGAACATAACTTCGCCTACTGATTCCCAGCAGGAGGTGTTTCTGCTCTCTATCGGACTGGCTCTTTCCAGATTAAAAAGTAATTCTTCCAAAAGAAGGTTTTATGGTTAAAATTAAACCACAGTCCAAAAGCTATTAGAACCTGGACTTTGGACAAATGCCAAAGACGACAGTCCTGGGCATCTTCCAGACAGAAGAGAAAAGAGACCCACTAGAAGGAAGAAATCTTCAATGATCACATAAAAAAGCTAAGTAAAATGTTGGAACCTGTTCAACCACCTTACTTCAGTTAGAAGGTACTTTTTAACAACATTAGGAAAGCGAAACTAGCTGTGGGTGGGGTGGAAATGCTGCCAGGTCATGCCGCCTAAAGAAACCCCAAGATTGTGCCTACATGATGGACGTGCTGCAGTGGCACCACGGTGGCACCGCCGCACCACGTGGCCACGAGGATCACACTAGCATTTTCTGGACTCCTGCCCCGGGGGCCTCTACCAATGTTTCGGTGATCACTAGCTCATCACTTGAGGTCACTTGGGTTACTAGCTCTAATTTGTTATTCCACAGCATGATTAAGCAACAATCATCTAGGAAAACACAGATGCACACATCAGTGTGCATGAAAAGGCCCGAGGGTGCTGAGAGCTTGCTGGGTCAGGCGTCTCGGTTGGAGGGTGGGAGGGGAGTGGGCAGGAGGGCAGGACCCAGGGAGGTCTGGCGAAATGACTCCGAGGCCTAGCAGCACCTCCCCTGGAAGGCTGGGAGCACGCCATTTGGGCTGGGTGGATGCAGACCAACCCGGCGCGTGCCTCCATGTCTTCTTCCAAACAGGTGTGCGACTGCCCTCTATTGGACAAAATGTTTTTCCATTTTGCCGGACAGATGGCTGAAGGGAAACATTGGCTATAAGGGCCGCCAGGTGGCATTAGGCAAGGCATGACCTTCTAAGTCTCAGTTTCCACATCTATAAAATGGGAGTCATGGTAACAGTATCTGTCCTTGAAAGGGTTGTTATCAGGAGGAAATGAATGAAGTACCACTGTTTTCTACCTTTGCCTGCCTGCTCACTCTCTGCCCTGACATCATCCAGGTCCCTTTCCTGAGGTGATCTTTCACTCCAGTGTCTCTGAACCAGAGGCACGATGATAAAAACAGTATAGTCATGTTATTCTAAGCTCTAATAGCTAGTGGCATCTCACTTCTGGTAGCTTTAATAACTTCACAAATGTTTTAAACATAATTTTCAAAGCATTTTTTCTTATAAGCATTTATATCATAATTTAAATCAATTTTCTGATAACTTACGTTCATTGTCTAAATCCCCCAGTGGATTATGAGTCCTCTAAATGCAGGGACCTGTGTGTCCTCTGTAACCTCAGTACCTACCCAGCATAGTACCTACTGCACAGCAGATGCCTGATAAACAATCTGCTGAATAAACACATAGATGAATCATAAGAATGGGTGAAGGCCAGCCAGGAAGGGCGGTCAGATGTGGGGAAAAAAGTCCTTTTTCAAGAGTGGTAACATAAACTAATATCAAAAATGAAAAGGCAGGGTGATGAAAAGGTTTTGGAACTAAATAGAGGTAGTCATTGCACAACAGTGTGAAGGCACTAAATGTCACTGGATCATACACTTTAAAATGGTTAATTATACGTTATATGAATTTCACCTCAATAATAAAAAAAATGATAGGGCAGAATCGTAATATAATAATTACGATCCATGATGATTTAGACATTCTACAAATACTTGATAAGTCAATACAAAGAGAATAACTTTGATACAGTGCCTGATGGTTTACGTAAATGTTTCCACACAAGTGATTTCATCTGTTCCTCACGACAAGCCCATGGACTTGCAGAGGAGGAAACCAAGAAGTGCAGAGGTCCCGGCAGTGACTTCCTGTTCCTCTGACAGGCCAGACGCACTCGCCACAGGGAGGCGCTGTCCGTGAGGCCTCCTGCCTGAAAAGGACTTCCTCCAAAAAGGACTTCCTACTTCTCTCTCACCTCCATCTGGGCCCCACTTGGAGAGTCACCTCATCAGAAAGGCCTTCCCCAACCACCTTATCTAAAAGAGCAGCCCAACACCCCACTCTTGTCATTCTCTCTTCCTGACTCTGCCTGGTTTTTCTTCAAAATTCTTAGCTCATATTACATATTGACACACTTTTTCTGTCTCCTGCTTACAATAGCGTAAGCAACAGAACAGGGATATCTGTCAGTTTTGTTCTCTGTTACAATCATGACTTCTGGAATAGTGCCTGGCAAATAATAGGTGCTTGATAAATATTTGTTAAGGAATGAATAAGTAGTAGAATTTTACCATGAACCTGGCTGGATCTTTTGGGGAGCCTAGGCTTTTTAAGCTACACCACAAAAATGAAACTGTAATGTGACTGAGATACAATATCAGTTGTTATAGTGGGAAGCAGCTGCATCGCACAGGGAGATCAGCTCGGTGCTTTGTGACCACCTAGAGGGGTGGGATAGGGAGGGTGGGAGGGAGACGCAAGAGGGAGGAGATATGGGGATATGTGTATACATATAGCTGATTCACTTTGTTATACAGCAGAAACTAACACAACATTGTAAAGCAATTATACTCCAATAAAGATGTTAAAAATAAATAAATAAATAGAGAAAGGTTAAAAAAAAATGCCAGTTGTTAGAGCACTGTGACAAAGTGCTACGTTGTTCAGGAATGAGTCCCTTCATGCTCCTCTTGTCTCCAAGGGTGGGGCACCTGTCTGTTGTATCTCTGGCTCAGCACAGCACCAACCACCTAGTATGGGAAATTGTCTACACGATATCAGTAAGACATGGTGGATTCCGGGCAATACAGCCGAGAATGGAAGAACTGACCACAACACGCGTCCGGGACCCACCCTGGGAGTGCACATCGGGGAGTCTCTGAGGAGGAGAGGAAGGAGGAAGGAGAACGTGTTAGGCAGGGGTCAGAGTCCAAGGAGCACCAGGGTATGGCCTCGAAAGCCTTGAGTAATCAGGGTAGAAATGGCTCCTGAGACCAAATTGATCTGCAGTGCCAACCTTGTACAATTAATTCAGGCTCTCAGGGAAAGCTTGCAGGGCTGGCCTCTTGACAGTTGGGTCAGGGCGGTCTGACAGGATGGGTGACCCTTGTGAGATGGACAATGAACCTCTGAGACCCAGTAGCCATCACAGAATGGTACCCAGTGGCCTCTGAGAAATTCATGCCCAGCAGCAGCAGCTGCCTTTCTTCAGCCTCTGAATCAGGCAGCCAAGCATGGTGGAAAACTGTCTGGGGTCACACCGATTAGGGGCCAAACTCCTGAAGCTCTGGTGTCAGCTCTGTTCCTTATACCTATTTGAACCTGTGTCTCTAAGTGCAGTTTTCAAATTGCGAACAAACTCACACAAGCATAAAAATCTATCATTTGTTCAAACTGACTGCTGCCATGGGCCTTGTTGCATCTTAAATGGAACAAAATATTTAACATGGACAGATACCTGTTTTCCATCCTGTGCCTCACATTCTAACTTAATGGTATGGAAACATGTCTTCAACTTTTAGTAAAGTCGTAAAACCTTTTAAAAATGTTCTGAAATTGAATTTCTGCAGAGAATTCCAAGCTATGTAAGCTACGATACACACACACACACACACACACACACGCACACACACACGTATTTTCTCTAGAAGCTTCCTTATAATATGTCCAAAGTACACAGCTCAAAATTCAAGCAAATTATTAATTACAAAACAAATTAAACAAAAAATCACAGCATGATTTGTATAGCTGCCACTACTTTGGCCATTTTCCATGGGATGATTGATATTTCATTTTAATGGGTGCTGGTTTCAGGAACCATGACCATTCACCTTTGGCCTACACTGCTTGTATGTAACCCTCCTCCCTGTGGGCACTCAAGCATGGATGGGTATTTAGTTTTTCTCAGTTCCCACAGCATGAAAGACAAAACAAACAAAGCAAAATACGTTAGTGTTTTTATCTTATATTCCCTAACATTCAAAAAGAGTATTTGGTCATCAATGGAGGCCTCAGCTTGACACGAGATCAAATGCACAAGCACAGCTTGGCATCAAACTGGACCAGCAAAGTCGGGCACCTGCAAAGGTGGGCAGGGACCCCAGGCAGGCAGGCGGGCTCTGGCCAACTGCAGAGCACAGGAATGCAGACAGGCAGCAAGGGTTGCCATATGGGCCCAGGGTGGCCAGATCTTCTTACTCTTCAAGAAAAGCCAGAAACCCAGGTTTTAATATGAACTCTAGATTTTTAAACATTAGCAGTTTGTTCTAAAAACTGCTTTAAGAATATTCTATCCAAACACTACACGTCTGCGGCTTGATATGGTGCTTGGGCGGCCTGTTCCTGAATCTGGGGAGTAGTAGGTGGTTCCAGTGGGTTCCAGCCCGGATCTACCACTCATTAACCGCTCCCTGGTTGGTTGCTTCACATCCCTCCCTTGGGTTCACATCCTTAGGTTCAAAGTGACGTACGTGCCTAGTCACTTTGATTGACCAATCCAGGCTCCAACTTCCTCATCTGTAAAATGCAGATAATAACACAACCCCGCTCATATGGCGATTATGGGAGTAAAGGAGATCCTGCAGGCAAAGCACCTAACTGCAAAGTAAGCATTTGGTGATAGATATCAGCCACCGATTAGCTGTAAGCTTGGTGCCTCCCTCCGCACTGTCATTCACAATTAATCAGCAAATCCTGTTAAATAGGTCTCCTAAAACCTTCTCCAGTCTATCCTCTTGTTTTCATCCCCACTTTCTGTGCCGTAGTTCATAGCCTCGTCCCCTCAACCCTGAGCTGTTCCTTACATCGATCTAATGAACATACCTCCTGCTTTACTGAGCAGGGGACTCTGTGTCGGGGAGCTACTGAGTGTCCCACTTTGACCCACCCTCATACTGCGCCCAGCTGATTCGATCTCTTGGCTCAGCAAATTACTTAAAGCAAAGATCTGCTGGTGTCATTCTCCCTGTCACCTGCAGAACAAAGGCCAACTTCCTTAGTCCTGCATTCAAGGCTGTCCCCAGGCTCTCCCCCAGCTCACATCCTACCAGTCTCTATAATCCTCTCTCTGCTCCGGCCACACCAAACTACTTTTCTCGCCTTTTCCAGAACGAGCCACACGGTTCCTGGTCATCATACATCAGCAACACTATTCTTTCTGCTTAGAATGTTTGTTTCTCTTCTTCTCACCCAACATCAACCCCTTCTCACCCTTTGAAGCCCAGCCCTAAATGGTCATCTCCACCATGAAGCCTTCTCTGATCAGGCCCCTAACCAGCCCCCAGAGTCAGGCCCTCCCTCCTCTGCGTTTCCCACCACACTTAGTACCTATGTCCCTTCAAGCCCACCACACAATGTGTGGTAACTGGCTTACTGAGACATCTGTCTCAACGTGAGATAGACAGGAGGCCAAGGGCAAGAATCTGGTCCCTTATATTTGCTGCATTCCCAACTAGCACATGGTGAGTTTTCAGTGCTGGCTGAATGAATTAATGGGACCAAGAGGGCATTTGAACAAAAGCCAAACCATGATGTCACTTTTAATACAACCTGTTGTTAGAAACAGGGATCTTTGGGAATATGCAAAGAAACAATAATAAAAATACATAAAATCACTCAGGAGCTCTCAATTGCCTGTAATGTGTGCATTTTGGTTAAGTTTAGTGAAAAAGGATATTATATATATATGTAAAGTTGTAACTACCCAGAGGATTGAAAATATCTGCACTTACAAAGCGGTGTCACAGTTTCTTGATCTTCACTTTTTCTTTCTGTGGTCTCGGTGGAATGCATCTGATATTCCAGGAGAAAATGTAATCCAGCCAAAGAACAAGTTTGATTATTTGGCTCACAATTTATATACTGCAAGGCGCAATCTGAGAGACCCACACAACCGAAAACTGCTCGTCTTGACCTGGTGCCTGTGCAGGCTTCTTATAAGAAAGGCAACAATTTCTCGGTACTCAGATAATCACCAGAGGAGGCCAGCAGTGGATGGTCTTGGGAAGGCAGAGATCTGGGAAAGAAAATAAACATCATTTTTTTTGGCATTTATGTTCGTAAAAACTTGTCTCTGAAGCGCTCGTTCACCAAGCATTCACTGGGACTTCCCTGCTGGTCCAGTGGTTAAGACTCCGCACTTCCACTGCAGGGGGCGAGGGTTCCATTCCTAGCCTGGGAACTAAGATCCTGCACGCCTTGCGGCAGCCAAAAACAAAATTTAAAAAACAAAACAAACAAAAAACAAAACAAAACAAAAACAACAAACATTCACTCAAGGAATGGAAGGGTGGCTCCACGGCCTCACTCCCCGCCCCCCAAGCAGGATGACAGACCTCGCTTTGGCAGGCTACGAGAACAGGTTGTGGGGTTTGGTTAGTAAGAACAGAGGCAGTTCAGCAGAGTGGTTTCCCATGCGCATCTGGGGTCAGGCTGCCTAGGCTCAGGGCCTGGCCCGGGGAAGTTTCTTGTTGGTAGAGCTGATAGAGTAATAGTTTTATCTCAGAGAGTTGTTGGAAAGAATAGATGATAGAGAACAGGTGAAGTGCTCAGCATGGTGCCTATGAGATGATTCTGATTATTATAAGAATTCAGGGCTTCCCTGGTGGCGCAGTGGTTGAGAGTCTGCCTGCCAATGCAGGGGACATGGGTTTGTGCCCCAGTCCGGGAAGATCCCACATGCCGCGGAGCGGCTGGGCCCGTGAGCCATGGCCACTGAGCCTGCACGTCTGGAGCCTGTGCTCCACAACAGGAGAGGCCACAACAGTGAGAGGCCCGCGTACCGCAAAAAAAAAAAAAAGAATTCAGTAAGTGTTAGCAATCCTCATTTGATAAAAAGATCCCACTAATAGGCTTGAGCTTTCTGCAGCTTATCTTTTTTTTTTTTTGCGGTATGTGGGCCTCTCACTGTTGTGGCCTCTCCCGTTGCGGAGCACAGGCTCCGGACGCACAGGCTCAGCGGCCATGGCTCACGGGCCCAGCCGCTCCGCGGCATGTGGGATCTTCCCAGACCGGGGCACGAACCCGTTTCCCCTGCATCGGCAGGCGGACTCTCAACCACTGCACCACCAGGGAAGCCCCATCTGCAGCTTATCTTTACAACTCTGCCCACACCCGATATCTCTACTTTATTGTCTTAACTATGAGATCAGAGCTCCTAGAAAATGGAAGAAAGAGAAACTTCTGACCGATAAATAAGCAGAAATAATGGAGCCAAGGAGAAGAAAACAGCCCACGTACACTGAACACCTGGATGTGTACAGTGGCTCAAGCATAAAATGGATCTGGATGCTTGATGGCCATACTTGAAGGGAGATAACGAAGGGGCATGCCATCGAACTGCTGAAGGAAATTCTTTACCTAGACGAGCCTAGACAAGTGTGGAATAAGACATTTTCAGGCATTTGAGCCTTCAAAAACTCTGAGATATTCTAAGGAACAGCATAAATTATTACGGTAACTTCTCAATAGATGTTAAATAGTATTGAGACAGGTAAAGTCATTGAATGTGAAGGACAGATTCATACCACAAATACATGCTGAGTGCCTGTGATGTGTTGGTTAGACAGTGGACTAGAACAAGTAACCCAACAGACATACGTCATTCCTTCATGGAGCTTACATTCTAGTGGGGAGAGATAGATAGTAAACAACCACAGAAGGGAAACTCCGATTCAGATGAATGCTCCAGAGAAAGAAACTGGGCCAAAAGCCCCAATTTTGGGTATACAAGAACTATAGCAGATAGAACATGCAGCTAAATGACATCATCTAGATGCAATCAGATAAATCCAGAATGTTGGCCATCTATAAGAATACAGGTCAGAATTCATTAAAAAGTCAAAGTTGTTAAAAACTAGTGGGAGATTAATGTAGATTAAAGAGTTAACAATCACATTCAACATATGAGCCTTGATTGGATCCTGGACCACGGGAAAAATTTTTTTAAAGATATTTTGGGGACAAGGAAGGACATTTGAATATAGATTGAATATTAGATGATATTAGAGAATTATTCTTAATTTTTTTTTTTTCGGTACGCGGGCCTCTCACTGTTGTGATCTCCCCCGTTGCGGAGCACAGGCTCCGGATGCGCAGGCTCAGTGGCCATGGCTCACAGGCCCAGCCGCTCCGTGGCATGTGGGATCTTCCCGGACCGGGGCACGAACCCGTGTCCCCTGCATCAGCAGGTGGACTCTCAACCACTGCGCCACCAGGGAAGCCCTATTCTTAATTTTTAATTTATTAAATTAAAAAATGTTTTAATTTGCTTAGGTATTATGGGTATGTAGGAGAATGTCTCTATTCTTAGGAGATATATGCTGAAATATATAGAGATAAAGCAAATAGGGCAAACTGTTATCAACTGCTGAATCTAGAAGAGAATATTTAATTGCCTATTGCTCTAATCTTTCAACTTTTCTGTATATCTTAAAATGTCCAATATAAAAAAATTGGATAGGTCTTCCCTGGTAGCACAGTGGTTAAGAATCCGCCTGCCAATGCAGGGGACATGGGTTCAAGCCCTGGTCCGGGAAGACCCCACATTCCACGGAGTAACTAAGCCCATGCACAACTACTGAGCCTGTGCTCTAGAGCCCACGAGCCACAACTACTGAGCCCACGCGCCACAACAACTGAAGCCCACACGCCTCGAGCCTGTGCTCCGAAACAAGAGAAGCCACCGCAGTGAGAAGCCGCAACAAAGGGTTGCCCTGGCTCGCCACAACTGGAGAAAAGCCCGTGAGCAGCAACAAAGACCCAACGCAGCCAAAAAAATATATATGTATATATACATATAGATATATATAAAATTGGATAAAAAGGAATGGAGAAGTAAGCATAGATAACTTTTTGGAGGAATTTAGCTGTGAAGGGAGTGTATTAATTTCCTAGAGCTGCTGTAACAGATTACCACAAACTCAGTGGCTTAAAAGGACAGGAATTTATTCTCTCACAGTTCGAGAGGCCCAAATCAAGGTATTGGGAGAGGCCACACTCCCTGCAGAGGCTCTAGGGAAGAACCTATTGTGTGCTTTCCAACCTCTTGTGGCTATTAACCTTCCTTGACTTGTGGCTGCATCACTCTGGTCTCTGCCTCTGGGGTCACACTGCCTCCTCCTCTTCTGTGTGTGTCTGATCTCCTTCTGTACCCCTCCTTATAAGGACACCTGTGCTGGCATATTGGGCTCACCCAGATTATCCAGAATAAGCTCCTTCTCTCAAGGTCTTTAACTTAATCTCGTCTTTTACCATATAAAGTAACACTCACTCTTCTGCCACAGGGGTAATATTCACAGGTTCCTGGGATTAGGAAAGGAATATATCGTTTGGGGTCACTTCTGTGCCTAGCACAGGGAGGAAGAAAAATGGGACAGTAACTAGAGGGGAATGTGTGGCCAGAAAAGGTTTTGTTTGTTTTTTTTTAAGATACGAGAAATTATAGCATATTTACAGTAACTGGTTTGGGACAGTTTGTTGTACACTGCAGTAGCAGTACAATAATACAGTTGATTTGTGCACCGTGTCAGCCACCTGCACACAGGAAAATTCATAAAGAAAGCAGCAAGGCCTTCATCAAAAAGCCTACAAATGATAAATGCTGGAGAGGGTGTGGAGAAAAAGGAACCCTCATACATTGCTGGTGGGAATGCGAATTGGTACAGCCACTATAGAGAACAGTATGGAGGTTTCTTAAAAAACTACAAATAGAACTACCATATGACTCAGCAATCCCACTCCTGGGCACATATCTGAAGAAAACTATAATTCAAAAACAGACAGGCACCCCAATGTTCATTGCAACACTATTTACAATAGCCAGGACATGGAACCTAAATGTCCATTGACAAATAAACGGATAAAGAAGATGTGGTATGTGTGTGTGTGTATGTGTATGTGTGTGTGTGTGTGTGTGTGTGTGTAATGGAATATTACTCAGCCATAAAAAAGAATGAAATAATGCCATTTACAGCAACATGGATGGACCTAGAGATTATCATACTAAGTGAAGTAAGCCAGACAAAGACAAATTTCATATGATGCTGCTTATATGTGGAATCTTAAAAAAAGAAGATACAAATGAATTTATCTACAAAACAGAAATAGACTCACATAGAAAACAAACTTATGGTTACCAAAAGGGAAAGGGGGAGAGGGATAAACTAAGAGAAGAAAAAAAGAAAATAGCAAAGTACCTTCAAGATGAAAATAACAGTTACTCTTTGAGAATTTGATTAAGAACAATGAAAAGGTAACGGAGGAGAACTTTTGTCAAACGTGGCAGATTGAACAAATATATATGTTTATCTCCAAACCCCACCAAGATGAAAATAAAGGAATAGATATGGTATAAAACCACAAAGACAAAAGGAGCAGGAGAGCAGACAACAGTGGGTCAGAGAGGTCAACACAGTTTTGGAGATGGAGGGGGAACTAACTTAGCAGAGTGTGGGAAGCTGGGACTTAAGGAGGAGAATACAAACCGAAAGAGTAACAGGTCACTCTACTTGTCCCCCCAAAAGTTCAGGACCTGAAGGGACCAGATACCTCAGGTGGAAGGAGAAAGTCATGGAGCTGAAAACAGGGAAATTGATGAGAAGTCTGTATATAAATCAGTTAAACTCACAAATCCCCTCTCCAGGCCTTTTTAGCCTGGCAATGACCCCTTGTGGGATATCAGAGGGTTCATTCTTTGGAGAAATTGAGTCTTCAAAACATTGACTCAGGGCCACCAGGCACAGCTGAAGGTAGTGGTGAGCACTGGGCTGAAAACAAAAGGACTGGGTGAAAATAGGTGGGCTGAATGTTGGATCCAAAACCGTATCCCCCTTGCCCTGCTGCCAGAACCTCAACAGTGGTGGCCATGCAAATAATCCCCAGACAGGAGACTGGAGAATCTTCTCTGCAGAAACTGAAGAGTTCCTGCAATGTGATCTACAGATTCTGACATTTGAGGGTACCCACTAAAAAAACCCACTTCTCCAGTCACCTTAGAATGAAGCCCATCAATTAACAAGCCCCATCTCTGCACCTAGAGTTTCCAATTAGCTCTGCTCAGTATCCTGTTCTTAAATATTAATAGACAAATATCAAACATTTGAGGAAAACCTCCAACAACACACACACACACACACACACACACACACACACTCACACTCACACACCAGAAAGGGTGGAAGGGAATTCAGAGGAAACAGTGTGAAAACCAGAAGAAAACTTAAAAACAGGAAAATTCCTCAGAGAGCTAAGAGCACATGTACATGAAACAAAAACAGAAATGCTATATGTAAAATAAGGAGCAATCAGTGTACAAGGGAGTTAAAATTAAAAATCCAGTAGAAAGGATAAGATAAAGTTAATAACATTTTCTATCCAGAGAGTAGAAGAAAAAGAGGATGACATAAGTAGAAAAAAAAATGAGTGTAATGCAGGCTCCCACACCCTGAAAATCATAGAAAATGGGGTGAGAGTGCAGGTTGGGCCTTGGCGTGGCAGAAAACAGGTAATTTACATATGAAAGGAAAACAGATCACATCCATAGAGTTTAAAAAAGAAGAACAAAACTGTACTTTTAAACAGCAGCACTTGGAAGTTAGAAGAGCGTGCCTTTGTAAATCTAAGGGAAAAACATTGCCAACCTAGAATCACACACCCAGTTAAACTATCAGTCAAATATGAGAGAAGAGTCAATATTTTCAGATAGATAAGGTGTTACAAAGTTTACCTCCCGTGGTTACTTTCTTTGGAAGCTATTAGATGATGTGGTTGACCAAAATGAGGCTGTAAAACAAAAAAGGGGAAGAAGATCTAAGATCCATGCAGTAGGAGAACCAACACAGAAAAACAGAGAGAAGTGTTAAGAAGCTCAGGAAAGCAGCTCTGGAACAAGCCTAGAACGAGCCACCCTACATCAGACCCAGAGGACAAAGGACTCCAAGAAGGAATTGCCAGGAAAAAAGAAAAAATTGATAGATTATCTGTTAGATTTGACTATACGAACAAAATTATGGCATAGAGTTTAACAGCACTTTTGGAGATGGGAAAATTAGGTAGGGGTGTGTAGAAAACGTAACAATTAAAAAACATGAGGCTACTATAAATTTGTGTTATGAGACTTATGATATGATGAAGTTTCTACCCCTTAGAAATTGTATAGACTTTAAAAAGTATGTGGAGGAGAAAGGGTGATGTATTCCTTTCATCCTAAGTATCCATGACTGCTTTTTGCCATCTCTTAGATCCCTACCCAAGAGTCTTGATATTGATGCCTTGACACTAGATACTCAGAGAATCTTCTCTCTTCCCTGGGGTGACAATGGATGGTGGATGACATGTGGAAGACAAAAGAAAGCCCCAAAGGAGACAGACACAAGGGGAAAAGTCCATGTGATTAGATGCATCATTAAAAGTAAAAAATGGAAATAATAATAATAATTCAAAATAATTGAGACCACTTCAAATTCAAATTTGATGTGGAGGTAAGGGGAACTTGTGGAAATGGTGATCATGGCGAAGTGATTAAAAAGGTGGAGCTCAGGAACTTCCCTGGTGGTCCAGTGGTTAAGAAACCCGCCTTAGAATGCAGGGGACGCGGGTTTGATCTCTGCTGAGGGAACTAAGATCCCACATGCCGTGGGGCAACTAAGCCCACACGCCTCAACTACTGAGCCCACATGCTCTAGAGTCTGCGTACCATAACTAGAGAGCCCATGTGCTGCAATGAAGATCCCTGCATGCCTCAACTAAGACCCGATGCAGTCAAATAAATAAATAAATACATATTTTTTAAAAAATAGTAGAGCCCGGGACTTCCCTGGTGGCGTAGTGGTTAAGAATCCGCCTGTCAATGGAGGGGACATGGGTTCAATCCCTGGCCCGGGAAGACCCCACATGCTGTGGAGCAACCAAGCCCATGCGCCACAACTACCGAGCCTGCGTTCTAGAGCCCGTGAGCCGCAACTACTGAGCCTGCATGCCACAACTACTGAAGCCCACGAGCCTAGAGCCCGTGCTCTGCAACAAGAGAAGCCACTGCAATGAGAAACCCATGCACCACATCGAACAGTAGCCCGCACTCGCTGTAACTAGAGAAAGCCCACACGCAGCAATGAAGACCCAAGGCAGCCAAATAAAAATAAATAAATAAATAAATTTATATATTGAAAAAAAAATAGTGGAGCCCAGCAATTATTCTGGATACAATCTGGGGGCTAGTTAGAGGGAAGATCAGGGAGGCTGGGCTCAGTCCAGATATACAGGGCCCTGCAAGAGGCCTGTCCCATTACACTGTAAAATTGGCTGCATGGGAGAGGAGGGTACAGAAATAGTAAAGGAAATAACTTTAAAATCCAACAAACATAATCACTATTATGGGATTTGGCTTCTTACTTTTTTTCTTCACTTCTTTATTTTCTTATCTCTGCTCTTGCTTTTGTCACTTTGGGGCCCTTCATTATTCTTTAGGATCCTCTCTCAGAAACTGCACTCCAGCCTGCATCTCTGTCCACAACCTTCATGACCTATCCTTATCCTGCAGTAACTTTCCATTTTTCTCACTATGCATTCTCCTACATCTCATAAACCCAATCATGTGTTAAGCTAAATCATTCTAGCCTATCCTAAATCCATTTCTCAAACATATCTCTATAAGCTCCTCAGTCACAGCTCTTTTCCAAGAAACCAATGTCCACTTTTCCTCTACCTATCAACACATTAACGAATCTTCTTTTTCTTCTCAAAATGTTCCATTTCCCTCTTTATCACTTCCATTGGTCCTGGTCTCCGCCTTCATCCCCAGTAGCTCTTCATTCCCATTCTCTCTTCTCTTAGGCAAAGATGCTCTCCTTTCCCTCTCATATTTACCCCTTCAGGGTCAGTAACGTTCTGCTTGTCTCTAATTTCTCCTCTCTGACTTTCAATACTTCCCTTATCTGCTTCTCTTTCCTTCTTTACCTTAAATCCTTCATCTGCCTCATTCACTGGTACCTTTGTCTATAATCTTTCTCTTCCATAGAAACAGATTCATCAGTATTATCATTCACTTCATCCAAGACATCCTCCTCAACCTCCACCCCTTCCTCAATCTCTTCATTGTTCTCCTCTATCTTTTCAAAAGGAATGTCCATCTCAGCATCAGTAATTTCTATCAATCTTTCATCACCAGTAACTTCCACCACTCTTTCAATTTTCTCTTCATTTATGCTCCCCATTCTTTTTTTTTTTTTTTTTTTTTTTTTTGCGGTACGCGGGCCTCTCACTGTTGTGGCCTCTCCCGCTGCGGAGCACAGGCTCCGGATGCGCAGGCCCAGCGGCCATGGCCCACGGGCCCAGCCGCTCCGCAGCATGTGGGATCCTCCCGGTCCAGGGCACGAACCCGTGTCCCCTGCATCGGCAGGCGGACTCCCAACCACTGCGCCACCAGGGAAGCCCTATGCTCCCCATTCTTGAACCCTCCAATTTCTCTCCACTAGTCCCCAGTTTCTCTCCCCTGGATCCCTGCCTTTCCCCGCTGAACACCAGCTTCTCTCCACTCGACCGCAGCTTCTCTCCGCTCGACCTCAGTTTCTCTCCACCTGACCTCAGCTTCTCTCCACTCGACCTCAGCTTCTCTCCACCTGACCTCAGCTTCTCTCCACCTGACCTCAGCTTCTCTCCACCTGACCTCAGCTTCTCTCCACCTGACCTCAGCTTCTCTCCACTTAACCTCAGCTCCTCCGTATTCTGCCCTAGTTCGTACCCTCTGGATCTCGAGTCCTCTCCACTGGTTCCCACTCCAGTAAACTTCAACCTCTCTTTAAACCCAGATCCCCCCCTAGACCCCGCTGTAGTCCCTGCATTCTCAGATTCAGCCTCTATTTCGTGTCTGACTTCTTGCTTTCCCCACACCTCCTTGGAGTTGTCTTTCCGCAAACCCGCGGAAGCCTGTAATACACTTGCTACACTGCGCACTCGTTTCACATCCATCCTTTCCTGACTCCGGCCTGACTTTCCTCTCAAGACTGCCTTTTCCACATCTTCTAGTCTCCGGTCCTCAGACTCAAGCTTCGGGTCCCACATCCTAGGCTTTTGCGTGTTTCTACCCAGGAGCTCCATTCTCTTCCCGATCACGATGAGCCCGTTCCAGGGCATCCACAATTTTTCTCGCATCGTCTGCGCCCCTCTACTTCCAGGCTCCAGTTGCGACCGCCCGCGGGTCCGCGCCTGGCCTCGGGCGCCCTGGCCGCGGGCCCTGTCGCGCCCCCTCGCCGCCCTTTGCGGCTTACCCAGCCACTCCCTCTTGTCCCAGAGCGGATGTCCAAACGGAACCCCTTTCTCCAAAGACATTAGCCCTTGTCCTTGTCCCTAGTCCGCCACCCAGGGCCGGCTCCCCATTCCCCTCACCCACCCCACCCTCCCACCCAGCCCTCTGGCCTGCCGCCCCGCCCACCGCCTGGAGGGCGCGAGACTAGGGTAGTGCGCACGCGCAGGCCGCGCCAGGCCTTTAGAAGGAGCGGCCCAGAGGGGCGGCGGGCGGGAGTCAGCCAGCCTGGGGCGTGGGCTGACGCGACACTAGACCTCTGCGATCCTAGAGCCCCCCCAACCCCACGATTCCATCCCCCACGCTGTCGGCTGTTCCCGGCCCTCTCAGTTCCGCGCTGCCCCTTAAAAGCTGGGGCCCGGCAAGGAACGACAGGCGTTGCAGCCAATGGCGTCCCGCACGGTAAACCTGCTACCCAATCAAAAGGCGCGGCTGCGAGGGAACGGCGTGGAACCACGCCCGGCTCCAGGTGACTCCTTGGCAGGGAGGGGAGAGTGCCTCAGTCAGCTGATAGGATCCCCACTGGGTCCATTCCTTGGGGCGATTTACCGGGGACCAACCCACGGGAGCGCGCGGGCAGTGACCCGCCGCGGAATTCTTGTGTGCTGTAGTCGAGAACGAGAGTGATGGAGGTGCATCTAGAGGCTGGGAAGGAGAGCAAGGTACAGAAAAGATGCAAACACCCTCCCAACCTTCACCTCACTCAATGATACCCAGTGATGCACAATCAGGGAATGGTGTGTGTGTGTGTGTGTGTGTGTGTGTGTGTGTGTGTGTGTTCGTGCCCACGCATGAGGTAGAGAAAGGCGAGACCTGAGCAAGGGGGTGGGGGCGCTTCTGTGGCATCAGCATGGGGGCTGGTGAGGATGTCAAAGGAGGCAGGGTTTACCGTGGCCCCGACAGATGGAAAAGGACCCGTCGCTCTTACTCATCCCCTCCCCAGGACCGACTCATGCTGGTTTGATGGGGAAGAAGAAGGAAGGATGTTAGGGATTGAGAAGGGGCTGGAGTACCCTCCTCCTTTCCCAAGGTGGGGGAATACTGTTCAGCACTAATGGCTTCACTTGTGTATCTATGTTCATGTAATCATGAGACCATTCATTCTTTCCTCTTGACTTCATTCAACAAATAGTTTCTGAGCATCCTTGTGCCAAGGATGGTTAGGGGTGGGGCATACAGAGGTGCACACTTTTAGGGGTAGGAGGAATGTGCCTAGTGGGCTGTGACTGAGGATAAGGATGGAGCAGCTGTGGTCCATCTTTGAAGTACCATCTCCCTCAAGAAGTTACCAAGCAGGAAGGAGACAGGGGACTTGGGGGCCTATTGCACCAATGAACCAGATTTTGGGGGTGGGGGGCAGTTGGACAGAGGAAGAGCCTGCCATGGGGGTGTCGGAGAAGCCAAGAAGTGAGGAATGGGGATCAGTGGAATTTGAAGAAGTGAGAGGGGTGAGAGACCAAAGTATGGAACAGAAAGCATCTGTTTCAGTGTTTATCTATGTTCATATTCATGGTTAAATTAGTTAACACAGGGACTTCCCTGGTGGTCCAGTGGTTAAGACTTTGCCTTCCAATGCAGGGGGTGCAGGTTTGATCCCTGGTGGGGGAGCTAAGATCCCACATGCGTTGTGGTCAAAAAACCAAAACATAAAGCAGAAGCAATAAAGACTTTAAAAATGGTCCACATCAAAAAAAATCTTTAAAAAAATTAGTTAATATATATAAAATGCTTAGAGCAATGCCTGGCATATAGGTAAAGCAAATATAAGTGTTAGCTATTATATTACTATTACTGTTACCAGTAATAGTGGATGCTATGTGTTCTGAGGATATACTGGGCTGTCAAACTGATGGGTGCACCCCTAACCTTTGTAGATGCCAGACTCTTTGAAAATCTATTATTAGACCATGTCCTCCAGAGTAATCATTGCCTTCTTCAAAATTCTCCTATAAATATAGAGAAATGAAAAGAGTAATAAATGAATATGTAAGTAAAAATATAGCAGAGAAAATGAAATAACATAAAATACTTGACTAATCTAACAGAAATCAAGAAAGAAAGAATAAAGCAACTATACTCCAATAAAAATTAATTTTTAAAAAAAGAAAGAAAGAATAAAGGAGCAAAAAACAGATGAGATGAAGAGAAAACAAAAAGTAAGATGGCAGGTTTATAGCCTACTATATCAGTAATTACAATAATGATGAATGGAACAAAAACTACAGTTAAAAAACAAACATCTGGGCTTCCCTGGTGGTGCAGTGGTTAAGAATATGCCTGCCAATGCAGGAGACACAAGTTCGAGCCCTGATCCGGGAAGATCCCACATGCCGTGGAGCAACTAAGCCTGTGTACCACGACTACTGATCCTGCGCTCTAGAACCCGCAAGCCACAACTACAGAGCCCAAGTGCCACAAATACTGAAACCTGCGCGCCTAGAGCCTGTGCTCCACAACAAGAGAAACCACGACAATGAGAAGCCCGCACACAGCAACGAAGAGTAGCCCCCACTCACCGCAACTAGAGAAGGCCTGCGTGCAGCAACGAAGACCTGACACAGCCATAAATAAATGAATAAATAAATAAATAAGTTTATTTTAAAAAAATCTTCACATTTGATTTTTAAGAAACAATTCTGGGGCTTCCCTGGTGGCACAGTGGTTGAGAGTCCATTTGCCGATGCGGGGGACATGGGTTTGTGCCCCGGTCCGGGAAGATCCCACATGCCGCGGAGCAGCTAGGCCCATGAGCCATGGCCACTGATCCTGCGCGTCCGGAGCCTGTGCTCCGCAATGGGAGAGGCCACAACAGTGAGAGGCCCATGTAACGCAAAAAAAAAAAAAACCCAATTCTGTTAAAAGTGACATACTTTTTAAGGACACAGAAATATTGAAAAACTAATGAAATATGTACACTATGAACACACTAACCAAAAGAAAGCTGGTGTGGCTTTATCAATTTCAGACTGGAAGACAAGAAAGAAGTATTACTAAAAATAAAGAGGAACATTTTATAATGATTAAAGAGTCAATTCAACAGGAAAACACTCCTCAATTTTATGCACCTAATAACAGTTTCAAAATATGCAAAATAAAAAATTACATGCGCCACAGAGCAGCTAAGCCCGTGTGCCACAACTACTGAGCCTGCACTGTAGAGTCCACGAACTACAACTACTGAGGCCTGCGCACCGCAACGAAGAGTAGCCCCTGCTCGCCACAACCAGAGGAAAACCGCACACAGCAACCAAGACACAATGCCGCAAAAAATAAACAAATAAATAAATTTATATATATATATGTAAAATTACTGAGAAAAATTAAAGAAGACCTAAATCATTGGAAAGATATTCCATGTTCATGGATTGGAAGATTCAGTATTGTAAAAACATCTGTGCTTTTGATCTATAGATTCAGTGTAATTTCAATCAAATCCCAGAAAGTTCTTTGGGGGTAGAAATTAACAAGCTGATTCTAAAATTTATTTGGAAATGCAAAGGACCTACAATAGCCAAATGATCTTGAAAAAGAACAAAGTTAATTCTACCTGATTTCAACGTTGCCTGTCAACTACAGTAATCGAGAGAGTGTGATATTATCAAAAGTATAGACATATAGATCAGTGGAACAGAATAGAGAATACAGAACTGATCACACTTATGAGGTCAATTGATTTTCTAACAAAACAAATCAATAGTGAAAAAATAGTGTTTTTAAACAAATAGTGGTAAAATCACTGGCTATTTATAGGGCAAAAATGAATCACAACCCATACCTTACACTGCATACAAAATGAATTAAATGGATCATAGACCTAAAACTGTTAATTTCTAGAAGAAAAAAATAGGAGAATATCTTCATGACCTTGGGGTAGGAGTGCTTCTTCAAGAGTACACAAACCACAAAAGAAAAGATTGATATGTTGAGCTTGTAAAATTATAAGCCATTAAGAGAGTGAAAAGGCAACCCATAGAGTAGGAGATATTGGCAAAACATATAACTGACAAAGGGCTTGTCTCTAGGATATTTAAAGAGTTCCTACAAATCAGTAAGAGAAAGATGATCTGATTTTTAAAAGATGGCAGGGAGGAACAAAAGACTTGAATAGGCACTTTACAAAAGAAGATATCTGAATGTCTAATAGGTACATGAAATGGTGTTCAATATCATTTCTCACCAGGGAATACAAGTTAAAGCCACTATGCACTATTTATTTTTTAAGATGTACTTATTTATTTGGTGGCTCTGGTCTTAGTTGTGGCACGTGGGATCTTCGTTGCCGTGTGCGGGATCTTTGTTGTGGCATGTGGGATCTTTTTTCTTTAGTTGCAGCATGTGGGATCTTTTAGTTGTGGCATGCGGGATCTAGTTCCCCGACCAGGGATTGAACCCGGGCCCCTTGCATTGGGAGCATGGAGTCTTAACCACTGGACCACCAGGGAAGTCCCCACAATGCAGTATTACTGTACCTCCACCAGTAAGGCTAAAATTAAAAGGACTAACAGTTCTAAGTATTGGCAAGGATGTGGTGCAACTGGAACTTTCATTCAATGCTGGAGGGAGTGTGAATTAGTACAGTCACCTTGGAAAACTGTTTGGCAGTATTTATGAAAGCGTTTTAAACACATGCCTACCCTCTGACGAAGCCATTCTCGACAAAGCCATTCTCATTCCCAACAGAAATGAGTACTTAGGTCCCTCAAAAGATATATGCAAGAATGTTCATGGCAGCTTTATTCATAATAGCCCCAAACTTGAAATAATCCAAATGACCACCAACAGTAGAATGGATAAACTACGATATGGTCATATGATGGAACACTACACAGCAATGATAAGGAAACACTGCACTCAATGACATAGATGGGTCTCACTAAAGAACATGGACACAAAATAGTATATACTGTGTAACTGCATTGATACGAGGCTCAAGGCCAGGTAAAATTAATCTATGGTGCTAGAAGTCTAAGAGTGGTCCCACAGTGTCCCAAATAAGTGCTAGAGCCTGTGAGAGGAGAGAGGGAGGCCTCTGGGTGTGAGAGGTGGGCAGGTGTCAGTTTATACACTGGTGAGTAGTACTTGAAGGGAGAGTGGCTTCTGAGCCTCTACCTCTCTCCCTAGTACCTCTTGGCACAATGGTGTGGACATAGCAGGTGTTCACTAAATGCTTGTTGAGATAGCTCAGTGTAAGAATGAACTAGTAACTTGGTGCCTCAGGGATCTTTTCACTTAGAGAAAAAGTACAAGTGCTTGGCCTCCAAGTCAGTGCCTCTTGGCACCAAACGTAGTGAATGGAATGGTCTCAGGAGCCCCTCAAAAGGGGTGGGACCGTCTTATCCAGCTCACTTTACACCTGGTGAAAGGTACCTGAGGTAACCAGCTGAGAAGGGGTGGGCAGGTAACTGAGGAAGTGCATGGGGTTTGGAACCGAGAAACTCTGTTCAAATCTGGCCCCGCCACTTTGCACCTGTGTGATCTCGGCCAAGTTATTTCACCTCTCTGGTGGTCGCAGCTTCCAGGCCTATAAAACAGGGAGAGTTCTGCCTACTTCAGAGGATGGCAGGGTGGGAAAGTGTCATTGTGAATCCCTGAGCAGTGACTTATCAGGATCCCTCGGGAGGTGGGGGGGAACAGCCGGCGACCCCAGGGCGTGGTGGAAGTAATGCTGCTGAGGTGGTCTCTGCAGGAGGACCAGAAGCCTGCGGCGAGGATGGGCGGGGGGGCCGTTGTCAGTCATGTCAGGGACCTCCCTTCCCCCACAGCCCTCCTCCATGTCCGCGGACCTGCAGGGAGACAGCTCCTTACAGGTGGAGATCTCTGATGCCGTCAGCGAGCGGGACAAGGTGAAATTCACTGTTCAAACCAAGGTGAGGCTGCGCCGGAGCAGGGGGTTTCAGATGCCTGCTTCAGGAGCCCGGCGCGCAGATGTCCGCGAAGCCTCTGGGCACCGCTCCTCAGCCTGGCTCTTGGCCCCTGGCCCTCTGAGAAAGAGGGCATCCTGTCTAGTCTCATACAGCCTTTGCCTGCCTAAGGCCCCAAGTCCTACCATCCCCTGCCCACCCTCCTGAGGGTAGTCATGGACGCGTGAGCCCCAACTCGGGCCTCCCCTGGGATGTGGGATTGGGGAGGCCCAGAAGTGGGTGCCCACGAAGCTTGGTGGGTGTAGGGTTTGGGCAGGGGAGGGAAGACACCTCAGCTAGGCTCCCCGGCTTCCAGAGCTGCGTCCCTCACTTCGCCCGGCCCGAGTTCTCAGTCGTGCGACATCACGAGGAGTTCATCTAGCTACACAATGCCTACGTGGAAAACGCCGAGTACGCCGGTCTCATTGTGAGGAGGGGCCTGCCTGGGCACCTGGGGGAGGCCGGGAGGCTGGGCCCGGCTTCGGGGTGCGGGTGACGGCCTTCTCAATGACGAGAGGACTTCCAGCTCTGTCCCTCCTTGGAGCAGATCCCCCCAGCCCCTCCAAGGCCAGACTTTGAGGCTTCAAGGGAAAAACTGCAGAAGTTGGGCGAGGGAGACAGCTCTATCACGCGGGAAGAATTTGCCAAAATGAAGGAGGAGCTGGAAGCGTGAGTGCCGCCTCCCCTTCCTGTCTGTGACAAAGCCCCAGGGTTTCTCCCCTGACCGTCCCCTGTGGGTGTTTAGGACCCTGCTCCTCGTTCCAGGGCTGCTGAGGGGGAAGGGGGCAGGAGGGGGGAAGGAGCCAGGGAGGGCCCGCGAGCTGCCTGCCGTCCTCTGCAGGGAGTATCTGGCCATCTTTAAGAAGACAGTTGCGATGCATGAAGTCTTTCTGCAGCGCCTGGCGGCCCACCCCACCCTGCGTCGAGACCACAACTTCTTTGTCTTTTTGGAATACAGCCAGGATGTGAGCTGGGCCACAGAGCTGGGGTCCCCCCTGGGGGTGGGGGGCAAGGCTCTAAGTGGGCTCAGGCCTCTGTCTCATCAGCTCGGCGAGTGGTATATGCCCGGGGTGGGAGGTGCAAATGCCCACCCTGACGTCGCACCCTCCCCATGTGTGCCTCAGCTGAGTGTCCGAGGAAAGAACAGGAAGGAGCTCCTTGGGGGGTTTCTGAGGAATATTGTGAAGTCTGCAGATGAAGCCCTCATCACTGGCATGTCAGGGCTCAAGGTGACTTGGGGAGCCCCCTCTCTGGATTCAACCCAGGGCCTCAAGTCCCCAGCAAGGATTGAGACCCTGGGTCCCTGTGGGAGGGAAGCCACTGATGGGGCCCTGCCTAGAGGGAGATTGTGCCACGCCCGGGAGCCCAAGGCTGCGCTGCTGCTCCTGGTGACTCGGTGTGAGTGGGTCCTGTCTGGCTCCCTTAGGAGGTGGATGACTTCTTCGAGCATGAGAGGACCTTCCTGCTGGAGTACCACACCCGCATCCGGGACGCTTGCCTTCGGGCAGACCGAGTCATGCACTCTCACAAGTGTACGCAGGGCCCCAGGGGCCCTGGATTCTCCCCAGTGGCCCTACTTCCCAGGGGAGAGGAGAGAGCAGGAATGCCCTGTGTCTGTCCGTGGCCACAAACACCAGGGGTGGGGCTTGACGTGCAGACCAAGGGGCTCTGATAGACGGCTCTTCCCCAACAGGCGTGGCAGATGATTATATCCCTATCTCAGCTGCACTGAGCAGTCTGGGAACACAGGAAGTCAACCAGCTAAAGACGTGAGGACTCCCTCTTGCCCCTCTGCCCTCTTTCTTTGCCTGTAATACTGTGTCTGTCCATGAGGGGTCACTCCGTGGAAGCCTACTATCAGCTCTAGTGGGAGATGCAGAAGCTCCTCTTGGGCTTTGGGAGAGAAAGAGAGGGAGGGTTCCCCAAGGGGGACCTAAGGGCAGGGAAGCTTTAAGCAACCCCTAAGACCCCTGCCCTAACTCCTCCCCACTGCCTCCTAGGAGCTTCCTCAAATTGGCAGAGCTCTTTGAACGATTAAGGGTGAGTACTGCCTCCGTGTCGAAAGGCCACCCAATGATCCTTTGCAGGGAAGAGAGTGTCCTGGGAGAGGGGAAAGCTCCAGGGTCATTTTGGAATGTTCAGTGATAACTTGGGCTCAGTGAGGCCCTGGACTCACTCTGCAGACTAGTTTAATAAGAGATGGAGTGGAGACAGGGATCCAGCCTCAAGTGTGGGTGTGTGGTGATGGGGGAGGAGGTGGGAAGTGGGCTTGGCGAGGCACTTACAAGGATGTGCCATGTGCCTCTGGCAGACTGTTCTGTGCTGCCAGCAGCCTGCCCCAGACACGCTCTTCCTGAACTCCTCTCCAAGAAAGTCACTGGAGTGTGCCAGTATTCCTAAAATGTCCGTTGGACCCCATCTCTTCCCTGCTTAGGGCCCTTCAGTGACCCCATCCATGCTAGAAACTACCCAAGACACAAAGCCCAAAGTCCCTAGCTTGCATCTTAAGCCTGTTGTGATCTGGCCCACTGCTGCCCAAGTGCCCCACTGAACTTATGGTTCCCTGAAAACATAGCAGGCTTGCACACCTGCAAAGCCTTTGGCTGTTGTCTAAGCCCTACTCGACCCCCAAGATCCAGATCAGATGACACCTCCTCTGTGAAGCCCTCCCTGGCCTGCTCCCCTGAACCTCCGGGCTTGACATAGCATGGGTATCAAGTGACCCTACTTGGTATTTAGATGAACAGCAGCACCCCCAGTCCTTAGCTGCACCCCGCCACCAGCCTCCACTTTCCTGATTCAGAAACTGGAGGGCCGAGTGGCTTCTGACGAGGACCTGAAGCTGTCGGACATGCTGAGGTACTACGTGCGCGACTCACAGGCAGCCAAGGTGAGAGGTGGCCCCAGAGCAGACCTCAGGGCTGGAGCCACCAGGGAGGGCGGGCAGGCAGGCAAGGGCCGTGGGCCAGGGATCCTGTGCCCCTGCCGGCCCCAGGACCTGCTGTACCGGCGGCTGCGGGCGCTGGCGGACTATGAGAACGCCAGTAAGGCACTGGACAAGGCGCGCACCAGGAACCGGGAGGCGCGGAGCGCCGAGAGCCAGCAGCAGCTGTGCTGCCAGCGCTTTGAACGCCTCTCCGACTCAGCCAAGCAGGGTAAGCGCCACGGCCCTGGAGGCCCTGCCGCCGCACCGCTGACTCTGCCGCAGTGCCCACTCCTCTCTCCTCCAGAGCTCGTGGACTTCAGATGCCGTCGCGTCTCCTCCTTCCGCAAGAACCTCATCGAGTTGGCGGAGCTGGAGCTCAAGCACGCTAAGGTGAGCCCCCCAGCCTCACCGAGCCTTCTTGCTGCTTTCCTGGCCTCCCACCCCTGGGCCTCTAGGCTCTTATCAAGTGTCTTGGTGCATGGGGGGGCGCGGTGGAGCTGGGCGGGGAGGTCAGGCTGCCAGGAGCAGCCCCGGCTGTTCAGGGCCACAGTTCCCCATCTTGGATCAGGACCATTCCTTTCTGTCATTGGTAGTGAGGCCTCAATAAATGGTGGCTGTTATTGCTGAGGACAGGGATGGGGACAGAGGAGCTATCCAAGGTGGGGTAACAGAGGGGGTAGCAGCAGATGGGAGCCATCAAGAATCTCTCTTCTGCAGGCCAGCACCCTGCTTCTCCGGAACACCCTTGTCATTCTCAAAGGGGAACCTTAGAGCCACCAGAGTCCCCCCCCACACCTCCCACTCCGACAAGATGCCTCCTTCCCCACCCCAGGAGCCACTCACCATGCCCCGTGACTTCTCGGGGCAAGGCCTACCCCTACCCCAAGGTGCCAGGCCCTGAAAGATAGGGCAGCATGGGCACCACACTTGGCCACAGGTAAGCAGAGCTTTAACCTGGGGAAACCCAGGGGCCCTGACCTCCCTCCCCAGAGGCTACGGGGCAGCCTCAACCCACCTCTGGCCCCAGAGTTCATTTGTCTCCAGCTTGTTCACAAATAAAAAGCCTGATTCTGTAGCAAGGAGGCTTGCCTGTCCTGACTTCCCATTTGGAGAGCCCACCAAGTACATCCTCTATCGGGGCACCATGGTAGAGACCAGATCCTGGGGGGACATGGTGGGGGGGGACACCCCTGCAGTGTCTTCAGCCACTTTTCAGAGTTCCAATAGTGCTCTCTGTGGGAAGGTACAAGACCCAGAACTTGGAATCCAGGAGCAGTCTTCAAGGCGTGCCACCACCCCCATCAACCCTGGCACAGACCACACATAAGACGAATTATAAATCCTCTACCCCCATTTCCTAACCAGTAAAATGGAACTACCCCTTCCTGCCTCCCTACCAGATACTGGCAAGCTCCAAGGAACTAAGGAACCAGTTAACTCCAGGCGGCTTTTTTAAGTTGACTGGGGGGGGCGGGCAGGGTATAAATCCTCCATCACCACCACCCCTAGGGCAATACTTCCACCTTTACCTGCGGGGCAGGTGAAAACCCAAAGCATAGGCTGGAAAGAGCCCACAGCAATGCCAGCAAGAAGTGTGGGGCTCCAGCCAACACCCTCTTGGTTAAACACAGGAAGATGGAGCCCAAGACACCTGGGTCTGAAGTCCTGGACTCCACCTGGCTGGCCCCGCCTCAGATCTCAGCCACATCTGCAGGCCAAAGACTCAACCTGGCTTCTGACTCACAGCAGCCACTGGACCCAGCCCTCATAAATGAGTCAGCCATCCAGGAGAGAGGGCAGAGCAAAGACCAAATACTGAAGGTGGAGAAAAAGCTCAAGAAGCAACCAGTGACTTGCCGTCTCGGGGCCCGCATCTGGGCAAGACTGCACAGGGAATCAGAGAATGGGCCTCACTGTCCTGCTGCCCACCTGGGTCAAGGCAACAGAAGAAACCAGTTCAGGGATTAAGCTCCTCTATTCAAGGAACCCCTGCAGCCAGTAGCAGACACACCCTGGCTCAGCTACCTTCCAAACAGCCAGTCACTGGGGCCAAATGAGGGTGTGTGGGGCTGGCTGGAGGAAGGTTTAGGGAAGAGATGCTGCTCATTCTCCTGGGCTACCCACCCCCGCACCAAGGTCCCCTGGGCCCCAACCTCAAAACAAACATCCCATTAGTGAGCCTTTTTATTGTTGTGTTTTTTTTTGTTTTTTTGTTTTTAATTGAGGGTCCCTTACTGGTCCTGCTTCCATAAGTGGCTGTGACCAGGGGCAAGGGGGAGGGGAACCAGGCGGCGCAGGGAGGGGTCATCTCCACAACATTCCATTTATACACAGAACTAAACAGACAAGCACAGAGTCACTATTGTGGTTAGAAGTTGGCAGCATGGGAAAAGGGAGGAACAAGGGGGGAACTGGGGTGTCGTTAAAAAAAATACAGGTCCCCCCCAAACAGGGGTTCCTGGGGGGAACTTGGTCTGTTTCAACCCAAGAGGAATCAGAAGATCAAAAGCGGTTTGGGAAGGCCAGAACCGTCAGGGATGGAGGGAGGAGGAGGAAGGTCCAGGGGGTGGGGGGGCTGTTTGGCAACTGGGGTGAAGGGACTGCCCTCCCCCTGCTGGGATCCCCCCAGCCCCTCCGGTCTGGCAGGAAGGGGGCAGCCTGCAACCCCCACGGGCAGGTCTGGGGCTGCCAGATGCTCCAGGCAGGGGGCTGGAGGGGGCTCACAAAGGCTTGCCCTCCAGAGAGATGACGGCGCTGCCCCCCAGCTTCTCTGCCAGGGTGCAGCGGTCCTTGACCTCCTCGTAGCAATTTGCTTGCAATTCATGCTTGATCCCTGTGGAGGAGAAGGGGGAGCGTCTGTGAGGGGGAGCACTGGGGCGGGGGTGGGGGTGCTGCGGCTGGGAAGGAGCCAGTAGAACAGATGGCGGGATAAGGCTACATCCAGCAGGCAGTGAATAGGAGACAGAGAGGGCTCTCCTCCACCATGCCGTCCACCCCACCCTGCAGCCAAGGCCTGAATGCAAGGGCATACGGCACAACCAACGCTGGCCCTTACCCGTCAGCTTCTTCTTGATGGCGTCCTTGGAGCTGGCATAGATCATTTTGCTCTTAAGGGGTGCACACTCAGGAGCCCTGGAGGGAAACAGAATCAGAGAACTTGCCGCAAAGCCCCCTCCTCCAAGTCTAGCAAATGCCCTGAAGCAATACAGCACTTCCAGAAACCCCTGGGCTGGCCCCTAACATTCAAGCTTTTATCAAGTCCCTCACTGACAGGCATTTTATTACAACACCCTCCCCTGAAACGCGCACCTCTGGGTTAACAAGGAGCCACAGACCTTCCTGTCCTGGGAAAGGGGGGCGGGGCAGAGCTACGGCAGGTGACAGGAAAAGGTGCCTGCACGAGCAGCTCACCAGAAGATGAACACCAGGTCCTCCTTCTTGCTCTCCTTGGTCTCATAGGTTGCGTCGTAGAGGGCGTAGCGGCAGTCCTTGTCTGGCAGCATCTTGACAAAGGTGGCGTAGGGGTCGTCCACAGTCTGGCCCACGTCACCCACCAGGATCTCCTTGCCCTCCTCCAGGATGATGTTCTTCTTGTCTTCGCTCAGACAGAAGAGCACCGCCTTCTTGCGCTTCTTCACCTCCTCCGGTGTCGACGACTTACGCACCTTCATGTCGTTGAACACTTTGATGACCCCATCAGAGACAGCCACGCCAGAGGCCTAGAGGACGAGCGCCACACGCACCTCATAAGGAACAAGTTTCTGGGACGTGCCCTTAAGTCCCTCCTTTGCTTTCTTAGGAAATCTGTCTAGATGTCAACAAATGTAGTCCTCAGCCCCAAGAGATCATTAATCCCCTTCCCAAGACAAGTATCACTATTTTCCCACCCAAGTCACTGTCAAAGGATCAGATGTGACACAACCCCAGAAAAGCCGCCATAGAAGAGACCTCTGATCACATAATTCAACACCATTCCTCCCCACCCCAACATCCTGCAGGCTAGATTAAAAACCTGTGAAAAGCAGTCTTGGCCAAGATGTGAGCCCAGAATTAAAAGAACCTACAGACGCACGGTACTCAGTCTCAGCTTTTGCATAGTGCTGACTCAGAACTTCACAGAGAGTAGAAGGGGACCCAAACAACCAGGTCATAATCATCTCTGAGAGAACCAGGACCCACAACGCTAGAGGGGTCACCAACGGTGCTCAACAGTTCTAGCAAGCCCATCAGAACTGTTCAACGCAGTTATCACACAAGGTATCCCTTTCTCTGCTGGAGTCTTCCTAAACCAAAGCAGGAACAACAAATCCCTAATTACGGCCCTACCCGACAACTCCCTGTTCTCCGGAAAAAAATGCAGGCCCCAAAGGTCGCTGATAGAAGTTAGCAGCCCAAACTCAAGGGCCCACGGTCCATAAGAGCTCTTTAAACTTCTATTCTGGGTCGTGTTGGGGGCCACCCTAGCCAGGAATGGGAGTGAGACTGTCCACGGTGAAATCTGCCCCCGCTCCCGGAACTGCAGAGGAAGCCGGCCACGTGACTGAGCCGCTTCCGGAGTAGGCGGGGAAAGGAGATCGGCTAGACTCAGCCCCCTCCCCGAAAAAAACCCGTACCTAGAGGAAGCAGCACCTCCAGGGCCTCAACCCTAAGGAAGCGCCCTTACCGACAAGCTTACCGGCCCCCTGCGCTGCGGGCCTGGACAAATTACCCAACCTTCGGCTCTCACAGCCCTCGGGCCGAACACAGGGGACGGGGTGGTATCCGGGCGGTGCCCGCCTGGGTCACTTCCCTAAACTTGGCCCCACCCTCAGGCCCCATCCGGGAAAGCCGACAGCCCCGCTGGTCCACGGCTTCGGGCCCAGCAGCCAGGCCTGACCGTGTGCGCACGCGCCGGCCGACAGCGCCGTTCCAGCCTCCGCCGGGTGTACTCTGCGAACCCAGCTCGCCTTGTGGGCTCGCTACCTCCCGAGCACGGCCGTGATCTCCGCGCTGTCCACTCTGTGCTGCGCGGTGCAAGTCTCTAATCCCAGGCGCCTGCGCCCGGACCCGGACACCCCCGCATCCCCGCTAGCCGCGCCGCCCCCGCCCCTTGCGAGCATCCCTGCCACCTGCTCTCGAGACAGACCCGCCAGAGAGGGAGGGTGACGCGGAGACAGGAACAGCCCCTGGGTGGGGCGCGCGCGCCGAGACCGCTCGCGCGCTTTTCCTTCGCCGCCCCCGGGCCAGGTTTGGATGCCGCGTGCTCCCGTCGAGCGCGCCCCCGTGAACCGACTCTCTTCGGCCCCGCCGCGGCGCGCGACACCGGCTGCTCAGCGAGGGACGGGCGCGCGCCCTGGACCCCTCCCCCACGGCCCTTGTCCGCGCGGGCGCAACAGCGGGGTGGGGGAGGGGAAGGGAGTCCAGGGGGCGCGCGAGCGACGTCCAAGCCGGCCCTCACCGGCGCCCGCGGGCGCGCACGCGCGTCCCGGCGCCGCCCGCCCCTCAGCACGAGACCCTCATCCCGCCCGGGGAGCTGGGGGAGGGGATGCCGACGTCGCTCCCCCGTTCCCTTTAGCGCGCGCAGATGATCGACTCGCAGCCGCCTCCCCTCCGGCGCCGTGGCCTGCCGCTCACCATGTTTCCGGAAGAGAAAAGGAGATAGCAAGGAGAGCCAGCAAAGACAAGAGCCGCTGCAGCTGCTGCCGGGATCCGACTGAACGCGGCCTCTCCCGGCCCCTTCCGTTTAGTACGAGCCGCACAATGAGGGGCGGGGCGGGCTTCCGGCGCTCCCCCCGCGGGCCGACGGGAAATGAAGTCCGAGGGTCCTGCGCCGTCTTCGGGCTCGCTGGGTAACGGAGTCTTTTTCACCTGACGGCCTCCCGGCTCCACGTTGCATACTGGGAAATGTAGTTCAAAACAGCCGAGAGAGGCGGGGCTATGGCACGGAGAGCGCACCCGTTGGTCGAATTTCCCAGGAAACGCTCGGAGCTGAGCGAAGGCCTCGGTGTTGGGTAATATGACCTGAAAATGAGCCCCGACTTCGCGGCTTTCTAACTCGGAGGGAAACGGGTTTTCCTAAGATCCATCTTGGCACTATCTGGATCCTTTGGTCTGAAAATTTTCAGTGAGTTAGTATTTTGATTTTCCGAATTGAAGCACCTATTCATTGGCCTGGAATCCAGTCCTAGAGCAAGGAGAATCGCTAGTATAAGGCACCTTCTATCCAATAATCATTCGTTAAGCATCCTCCATGTGTAAAGCCACTCTTGTCTACTGAGAAAAGGCCATATGCAACGTCAATAAAATAAGAAAAAAACACAAGGGAAAGGCTACAAGGAAATCTTTGAAAATAGAGATTTGTACTTGTTTTTAGGGTGTTTGGCAAAATCATGAGGTAATAAAGGGAGGACAGGGGTTTGTGCATTCAATTCAAGGATTATGTGCCTTTTACTAAACAGTGAAAAGCGGAAATAGATATTAAACCAAACTTGGGTCTCATTCTCATATGCCTGTAACCAGGCATATGGTTAATTAGTACCCGCAGAAATTGAGACAGAAGCTCTGTGGGAGCATAACCTTCAAAAAAAGAAACTGGGGTGGGGGACTCCGGGAAGATTCCTTTGGCCTCGAACAAAGGCCACGCCCTCTTACTCTGCAGGAGGAGAAGAAAGGGTCGCAAACAAGAGAATTGGGGGTGTTGATCCCATATGCAGAATAAAGGGTGTAAAAGAAGAGGCAGAACCCTGGTCTTCAGGACCCGGGGAGCGACTCCCGAGAGTGGGGTACGTCGCAGAGCATGCCGGGGGTTGTAGTCGGGGACCTTCCGCCGCATCGCCCACCAACGGAGCTCCCGGGAGCCTCAGGTGGGGGCCACAGCTCAACCACCTCCCGCAAGCGGCCCTGCCTGGAGAGGAGGCTGGCTCCACCTTTTTTGAGCTTCGGAGTTTCCTAGAGCAACGACGAGGGGGAGGGAGACTTCGCAGTTACCCTGGAGACGCGCTCTCGCCCGCCCCTAGCTGCGGGATGCCCTAGATGTCCTTATTAGGACATGAGGCTAGAGGGGGCGAGGCCAAACCGAACGCCCGCTGGAGGCTCCTTATAAGGCAGCGTCGGGCGGGAGGCGGGAGTGTGGAGCAGGCTCGGGGGTGAGGGATCGAGGCGGGGCGGAGTTTGAAGGGGCGGGCCTGGAAGCTCTGGCGCCCGCCTCTCTGCTCCAGTAAGGCCTCGGATCCGCACCTCGCCACTTCCGGTGTAGCAGATGAGGGCTGCTCTAATTCGCTGGCGACTCTCGTGCTCAACTGGGACCCCTCTGCATAGTTCCCATCTTAACCTCCCTGAGGGTCCCCCACCTCCAATGAGTCTCAAAAACGATGAAGTGTTTTCCCCTTGTCCGGGCTTCTTACTCCCAGGTTGCTACCCCGAATCCAACAACTTGCCCACTTCAGCCCCTCCCACATATCCCGAATGTCCAGTACTTCCTATTTGTTCCCTCTCTACTTGTCCTCTGCCCCCCTCTCCCCGTCCTGCAAGCTTTGGCCTTCCCTGCGTGTCCCCGACTTCGCGCCCCTCCCCCATGGAGGCCCCAGCTCGGGATCACCATTTCCTCGGAGGGTCTTTCAGCTGCACTCGCGTTACCTTTGTATCCTCATTCCCTGTACCCATTCCTAATGTCCCTCCGACAAAACTACCTGCAACCCATTTGTTCCCCCATCCCCCCGGACTCTTCATCAGCCCAGTCTCTACACCGTCCTCCGCTAGAGCGAGCCTGAAACTGACAGCCTTAGATTACTCGGTATGCACCGCCCCAACCAGACCTCCCAGCCACAGGGCGGCGCTGTCCACCTTCCTCTCTCCTGCACAAAGAGGACCCCCACCCCCACCCCCGCTCTCGAATCTGGGTTGGGAGGAAGGGGCGGGTCAAGGCCTGGGGCGGGCGGGGCGCGTCCGAAAGGCCCGTCCTGTCCCGGGGCGGCGGGAAGGCGAAAGGCGGTAGAGACTGTGCTTGGCACCGACCACTTAGAGTAGCACAGGGGCGGGGAGGGCAGCAGAAATCAGTCCTCTGGTTAGTTCCCCGCATGGGACCACGTGATTAGAGAGGTCCCGCCCTCCTCCGCCGGAACCAGGTGTTCGAATCCCGTCTCCAGAACTAGCGGCATTTCAGTCCTGCCGGCGTGAGGGCTGGGGCTCACGCCCAGGGGATCATGGCAGCGCCGGTTCGCCTGGGCCGGAAACGACCGCTGCCCGTTTGCGCCAACCCGCTCTTCGTACGGTGGCTGACCGAGTGGCGGGACGAGGCAGCCAGCAGAGGGCGCCGCACGCAATTCGTGTTTCAGAAGGTGGGTTCTGGCCGGGCCTGATGGGAGACAGGTGCTGGCCGGGCCAGACAGCCAGGTCCACCCTGACCCGGTACTGTACCCCTACCCCGCCAGGCACTGCGCTCCCTACGGCGGTACCCACTGCCCCTGCACAGCGGCAAGGAAGCTAAGATCCTACAGCACTTCGGAGATGGGCTCTGCCGGATGCTGGACCGGCGGCTGCAGCAGCACAAGGCATCAGGTGGTGCGCGCTGGGAGCAGGGGTCGGTGGTCCCCTGAGCCTCCCCCAGATGCAGCCTCTGTAACCACCTGGGATACTTTGGCTTCAAGCTCCCTACTCCTGTCCAAATTGCTGTTTGACGTCGGGCTAGTGGCTGACTTTTTCAGAACCTCACCGCTCTCACCAACCACTTGAGCTGGCCGCGTCCCAGACCATCCTACCTGCTGGATTCCAGGGTCCAGGGTTGACTCTCTTCTACTCCCGCAGGTGATCATGCCCCATGTTCACCACCTGGAGCGAAGAGTCCAGCCCGGGAAAGGCCTGCCAAAGTCCAGGATCCTTACATGCCAGTGAGGAGAGGGCAGGGGGAGTAGAAGGGAAAGCGGGAGCACCAGGAGTAAGATTTTCTGGCTTGGGGGACTTAGCTGGGCTGGGTCCACATCCCACCAGTGACACCTGGCTCTGGGCAAATGACTTATTCTGTCTGATGCTTAGTTTTCTTATCTGTAGGTGTAGATAGCTATAATAGAGTCAGTTGAGAGAATTCCACGATCAAGCTATTTAGGGGGCCAAGCCCAGTAAGTTATGGAATTTGCTGTTGAGTCTTCTCGTCTTACTTTCTCTGTCCTGTGCTAGAACTGAGGCTGGGCCAGGCCGATTACACCCCTACCCCACCCCCCATCCCCTGAAACTGTCCACCGTCTCATCGCAAGTTTGCAGGAGATCATACTATCACGTGGCCCATTTTACAGATACAGAAGCTAGAGAGGCAGCTGAGTAATTTGCTCAGGGCCATTTAGTCTGCTGAGATAGAACCTGAACCTCAGCCTTGCCAGGGATTCCGTCTGCAACAGCTGGCTGGCTTTTGGCTTCAAAGGCCCCCTGTACCTTTCAGGGTCCAACCCAGCTCAAAGCAGGAGGCTCTGGCAAGTGCTGGCCAGCTCGGCACTCGGGGGCTCGAGCAGTACTGCTGCTGCTGTACCGGGAACACCTGGTGAGCGTCTGACCAAATCGGGAGTCCGGGGAACTGAGGCCACGGGCCTGCGGCTCCTGGGGCAGGCTGCTCGGGCACTGAACCTAAGTTGGTTACATTTCTGCCTTGGTTACAGAATTCTAGCGGCCATGGCTTCCTAACCAAGGAGGAGCTGCTGCAGACGTGTGCCCAGAAGGCTCCAAGGGTGAGCACTGAGAGGGGGAAGGAGGGAGCCAAGTGGCTCTGGATCTGACCCTGAGCCCACCACAGGCTGCCCTTCTTGGGAGCAAGCAGCGGGGTGGGGCAAGGGAGTGGGCAGGTGGTAGCCCTGGGAGCTCTCTAAGGGTCTCCTCCCCTACGAACAGGTGGCCCCTGGAAGTGCTCGGCCCTGGCCAGCCCTCCGCTCCCTCCTCCACAGGAACCTGGTCCTCAGGACACAGCAGCCAGCTAGGTGGGGAGAACGACGTGAGGTGCAGGAGGCAGGGCGGGGGAGCAGGCGTGCTGTGCTGAGGTGGCCCTGCAGTCTGACGTGTACTTGCTGACCTGAGGAGTGGCCCTGGGCAGGTCCAGGGCAGGTCCAGGGGCCCTGGGCAGGTCCAGAGGCAGCTGATCTGAGGGGCGAGAACATGGCTAGCAGGAGGGGGGTTGGGCAGCCACTGGCCTTGTTTGTGAAGGGTCGCCAAGGCTGGTGAGACCAGCCTAGCTGGGGGCAGGCAGGGGAGCCCGCCAAGTATGAGTGAAGAAGGGAGATCTGTGTTCTCCTTTTCCACCCGCCAGGTACTCACTGACCCCAGAGGGTCTGGAGCTGGCCCAGAAGCTGGCTGAGTCGGAGGGCCTGAGCTTGCTGAGTGTGGGCAGCGGGCCAGAGGAGCCCCCTGGGGAGGAGCCTGCGGTGCCAGGAGCGGCCTCAGCTGAGCTGTGAGGAGGGGGAGGGGGGAGAACAGGGGGGTAGGAGTCGTCCCCAAAATGAGGCCAGGACCCCACCCTGTCTCCATCAGTTCCAGCTGAGCTGTGGCTGCCCCACCTCGTAGGGGTGAGAGGAGCAGCAGCCCCGGCCTTGCACACGCCGACTCCCACCCCTTCTCCCCGGTAGTGGCGCCAGCGAAGGGAACGTCCAGCAGCCACCGCTGGAGCTGGGGCCTGGAGAGTACAGGGTGCTGTTGTGCGTGGACGTTGGCGAGACCAAGGGGTGAGTGAGGTGGGGGGAGGTGAGGGAGAGGACGTGGCGAGGGCCCTGGCCTGCCCTGCCTCAGGCCTCCCACCGTGCAACTCCAGGGCGGGACCCAGGCCAGAGCTGCTCCAAGAGCTGCAGCGGCTGCACGTGACCCACACGGTGCGCAAGCTGCACGTCGGGGACTTCGTGTGGGTGGCCCAAGAGACCAGTCCCAGGGACCCGGGTAAGGGGTGTGGATGGGCAGGTGGGGGTCAGAGGCAGGGCCTGGTGGGTAAGGGGACGTGAGCCAACGGAACCCTTCTTGGCCTCTCGGCAGCACGACCTGGAGAACTAGTCCTGGACCACATCGTGGAGCGAAAGCGGCTGGATGACCTGTGCAGCAGCATCATCGACGGCCGCTTCCGGGAGCAAAAGGTTCCTTCACTGGCCTCACCACCCTCCCTGCCCCGGGCCCGCTCAGGCACTTCTGGGTGGTTTCCAGGCAGAGCTCCCACACCTCCAGCCACACCCCCTCTAGAGCTGCTCCAGGGCAGCCCTGAGATCAGACCCCCCTCAGGCCCCTCCAGGCGCACAGTAGGTGTGCAGGGTCTCTGGGCGGGGCTGAGGAGCAGGAACCCTAGGGTGTCCAGCCCCTGCAGTCCGGAGTAAACAAGGCTCACCCCTCAAGGAGTGGAACCGCAGCAGCTGTGTGTCAGTGCTGGCTGCTAGGCTGAACCCATAGGCCACGTATAGGCCAAGGGAAGCTTGAAGAATGGGCATCGCTCAGACGGTGGCAGGGCTTTCTGTGCAAGAGTAGCAGCGTGAGCAAAGGTGTGGAGGCCACTCTGAGGCAGGTGGAGGAGCTAGGGAGGATGAGGAGGTGACCTGGTGGGACCGAGGTCTCGTGACAATTTTGAGGGTGACTTAATGGACACCTAGCATATGAGCATCCAGGTCTTGACCCACCTCACCCTCCCCAACTGCCTGCCCAGTTCCGGCTGAAGCGCTGCGGCCTGGGGCGTCGAGTATACCTGGTGGAAGAGTATGGCTCAGTGCGTAACCTCAGCCTTCCCGAGGGCACGCTGCTGCAGGCTGTCACCAACACTCAGGTGAGCCGGGAGGGCAGGGCCAGGCTGGCAGGGACCCTGTGGTCTACGGCTCCACTCAGGAGCCACTCTCCTTCCCTTGGATCCTCTTTTCCAGGTCATCGATGGCTTCTTTGTGAAACGCACAGCAGATATTAAGGAGTCAGCAGCCTACCTGGCCCTGTTGACAAGGGGCCTGCAGAGACTCTACCAGGTGAGCAGGTGCATCTGTCCAGCACTGGCCCCTTACTTGGGTCCCGTGTTCCCTCAAGGAAGGCGAGGTGAGTGAGATCCCTGTTTCTCAGGCTGGCCCACTGAGGCCTGGGATGGGGCAAGGCCTGGCTGGGGGCTGTCCCCTAGAGCTCTGGCCTGGCCTCAGTTCCCTCTTTCCTCAGGGCCACACCCTCTACAGTCGCCCCTGGGGAACCCCAGGGGACCCTGAATCAAGGGCTGGGCCCTCCCCAAACCCTCTCTGCTCACTCCTCACCTTCAACGACTTCAACGCTGGAGCCATCAAGAACAAGGTACTGCCTCTGCCCAGCCCCTCCTTACAAGGTCCAGCCCTGGGCCGCTCCTCATATGGTCCTCCCCTGACCCCAGGCCCAGTCTGTGCGGGAGGTGTTTGCCAGGCAGCTGATGCAGGTGCACAGAGTGAGCGGGGAGAAGGCGGCAGCCCTGGTGGATCAGTACAGCACCCCTGCCAGGTAGGCCGCCACAGAGCCCCTGTCCTCTGCCCCTGCCCACCCTGCGTGGACGTCAACTCAGCCAGTGCCTTGCGGGTGGTCTGGCTCTGTGAGGGCTGGACAGACCCAGCTGATACCTGAGCAGTTCACGGAGGTCCGGTGGTGAGGAAGACAGAGCCAGCCAAGACCAGACAGAATCTCAGGCATTGGGAGGAGGGAGAGAGAGACATTCTACAGTAAGTCCCCTACATACGAACAAGTTCCGTTCCAAGAGCACGTTCATAAGTCCGATTTGTTTGTAAGTCTAACAAAGTTAGCCTAGATACCCAACTAACACAGTCAGCTGTATACCGCTGTTTTTACGCTTGCTTCTGGACATCCGGGCCTGAAATAAAGATACTGTACTACTGTGCTCTATACAATACTGTAAAGCACACGGAAGCACAAACGCCTGTAAAGGATGCACGTGAGTGAGCATGTACACCAGATGTGTGAACTAACTTACGTGATTGGACACGCGAACATACGTTCGCATCTTTGAAAGTTCGCAACTTGAAGGTTCATATGGAGGGGACTTCCTGTATCTGGTGCAGCAGAGAAGGCTTCCTGGAGGAGTGGGTGGGCCATGAAGACTGGGCCAAGAACAGCCACACTTGGGAAACATTTGCAGGAGCATGAAAGGAGGATGAGCAGGATGGAGCAGGGCCTTGAATGCCAGGTTCAGGAAGTGCGGCCATGGTCCTGACTCTAACCCATGCCAGCCTCTTCAGCCCGTCTTCTGTGACACTGGCCTGAGCCACTCAGGATGGGCCAGCAGTCAGCCATTGCCAAAACTTAGAAACTCATACTCCCCACCCCACCCTCAGCCTACTGGCTGCCTATGATGCCTGTGCCACGCCGAAGGAAAAGGAAATGCTGCTGAGCACCATCAAGTGTGGACCACTGCAGAGGTGAGGGCAGGAGACAGAACCTGGAGAGAGTAGGTGGGGTGCGGTTACCCTCACCCAGGCCTGACCCTTACTTGCCTTTCTCTTTGTGCAGGAATCTGGGGCCTGCTCTGAGCAGGACCTTGTCACAGCTTTACTGCAGCCATGGCCCCCTGACCTGAGCTATGCCACAAGACAGACCCCCGCCCCCATCTTCCCAGGCTACGCAGCCTTTTAACCGGAATCTTTGGGCTACAATAAAAATCTTAAGTGTTTGCAGCTTTATGTGTTAGGAGGGGATGCCAGGCCCCAGGGGTCTTGTAAGATATCCAGGTAGGAACTGGGGAGACCATTGGGTCCAGTTTTTAAACTGAGCTCCTCAGGACCCCTGGGGTCCCCTGGCAGGGCACTGAGACTGCCGGGGAGATGAAGTCAGTGAGGCGTTGCAACTTTGAATCTAGTTTATGTCATCAGAGTTCTCTGATCAAATAAAATTTCCTTTGAGAAGAAGTTCTGTAGCTTGGAAAAGAAAAGTTTATAAAGCGCTAACAGTCCAGTTGCCTCATTTTATGGATTGGAACACTGAGGCTCAGGGAGCTACTAGGATTTCTCCAAATTGATTGTTTGAGGCCAAGCTAGGATTGAAACCCAGGGCCTCCTGGCACTGTCTAGAGCAGGATTGTTCGGGCCCACTGCAGACCAGCCAAGCCCACATTTCTGGGCTGGGGCCTGGAGTTGGCAGCCTCATTACCTCTTGCCTCCTCAGGGTGATTCTGATGCCCATGGTATATAGGCCAGTTCCAGTCTTGGGGATGCAGCTCCCAGCTCCTGTCAATGGAGCCCTTCAGCCTGGACAGAGATACCCCCCACCTTTAGGTGGACGTGGCCCGCCTCCCATGAGCCTGCCCTTTCCCCACTCTGGGGTTCACTGCAGTGTGACCCACCCACCTCAGCCACCAGGACTCCTTCTTTCTCCCTTTATTGCCTTTCTCTCTCTACCCTTCACAACAGCGTCTTCCCTTTTTAGCAGAACAGTCATCCCTGAGCCCCAGGCTCCTCGGCTACAGGGAACCTCCCCCTCCCTGAGAGCTCCCCCGCCCACTCCTCAGAAGGTGTAGGCCCCCACGAAGACGGTGAGTCTCAGTACAGAGCTGGCCCGGTAGCTCATGAGGGAGTTCATGGTGACCATCTCGAGGTCCAGCACGTACTCCCGGGGGCCTGTCACAGGCCGCGCGAGGACCAGCATGGCGCTGACATTGTTGATTTGCTGCAGGGTACAGTGGGTGGGGGGACACGTAGATTGCGTCAACCTACACACCAGGACCCTACCCCGGCATCACCTCCCTGCCCCGAGTCTGGTATCCACAACCAGTTGGCTGTGAAGTGGAGAGAGCCCTGGTCAGCCTGGGACCCCAGGCGCTCATCCAGATCTGTGACTCCCTCGACATCTGCACCCGGGCTCCTGCCCTCAGAAACATCCCCTGGTGCTCTTCCCACCCTTTCCAGCTAGTTCTTCTTTTGTCTAACCACAGTCAACTGATTCAGGGCCAGGTGTGAGACTCTGGGGAGCGGTGGGGCCTTTGGTGACCTGGAGCAGGCAGACTCCCCTTCAAAGCACTCAATTCCAGAAAGAGAAAACCAGCACTGGTACCAGACAAACCCTTACACCCCTCACTGTGTCACATCCGGACCCTGCCCTCCTCCCACCTCCACCAGCAGAGAGCTGGATTCTCAGATCCCAGGCCCCTGCGCCAACCCCTGCTGCCTCTCTCTCCAAGATCCAGCTCCACTTGCTCGCCCTTTCCAGACTCTGCTGTGTCTGTTACCTCCAGCCTCTCATGCTAGTCCTTTGTCCTAAGGGTGAAGCAGTTGAAGCCAGATACACAGACCAGCACAGGGACTCAAACCCCAGTGTCTGAGTGCCTTGCTAGAATTGTATTTAACAATCTGTAGTTTGTACCAAGGGAATTTAGAACACTCCTACCTTGCTATAGAAATTCTGACCCTTGGGGGGAGGGACACTGAGAGAAGAGGCGGGGCATGGTGGCATAGTTGCGTCTCCCACTTAAGGTTTCCTGGAATTCAGTTTTGGATTATGCAAGTCAGTTGAGGGGTGGGGTTAGAGGAAAGCCTTACCCTAATGTAGAAGTCTCCCTGCGAGTTTCCAGCACGGATCTGAAAAGCATTGTAGGCGCCAGGGTAGACGGAGGTCGCTTGGATTTGGAACACGTCGGCCGGTACGCTCCGCTCCGAGGTGATGCTCATGTAGCGGTGCACGATGGACGAGGGCTGCTCCCGGCACAGGGGGTTGGAAGCCGGACAGAGGCAGCGACTGGAGACCCCGAGATGGGAACACAAATGAGGTCATAGCCCATCCTTTAAATGTGGCCCACCCCCAAAATTAGGGATCCCAAAAGGATCCTCCCACTCCCGCTGTAACAGCATGTGTGGTTTAGTCGGACTACAACTCCCATCGGCCCTCAGAGCACTCGGCAGCCCGAACAGGTGCCAGTCAGCCGCAGAGCTCTCTGGGAGTTGTAGTTTCTGCTATGGCTTGGTGTCGAGTTGACTCACTTGTCCGACACCTGGACATAGGGCTCCACGCAGCGGTTGGTGTCCACGCAGCGGTAGCCCCCGTGGAAGTTGACACACGTTTGGGCCTCAGAGCACTGGTGCGCACCCGACTCACACTCGTCAATGTCTGTGCCGGGGGAGAGGGGCTGGAACCCGGATACCAGGCCACCAGCCCCTGACACCACCCTGCCCGCTGCACCGGGGCAACCTGTACCTTGGCACAGGCGCGTGGCCAGCAACTGGTAGCCCTGCGGGCAGTGGCAGGAGAAGCGGCCTGGCTCGTTGACACAGCGGTACTGGCAGAGGTAACTGGAGTAGCTGCACTCATCGATATCTGGGGGGGGGGGGGGGGGAGGGGCGGGGGCGGGGCTGAGGACTGGGCTGCCGCAGTCCTCCAGCTCAGCCCCACACATGTTCATCTATCTCATCGACTGAGCCTGGCCCCAGGTTAGGCTCAGCGTAGGAAGAAGCAGAAGAGACAGGCCCTGCGGAACTCAGCAGCGGACAGAGGGTTCAAGAAAGAACTGCCCAGGGGACTTTCCTGGCGGTCCAGTGGTTAAGACTCCGCACTTCCACTGAAGGGGGCACGGGTTCCATCCCTGGTCCGGGAACTAAGATCCCAGAAGCCACGTGGCCAAAAAAAAAAAAAAGAAAAAAGAAAAAGAAAGGACCGCCCAGCTCACAGATCTCTCTTTGCCCCAGGACTATAAGGTGATATTAATGAGAGCACTGGGAATCTAGAGGTTTGGCTTTATATCCTACTGAGTTTGGGGAACCTCAGTTTCCCTGTCAATAAAATCAGTGGCTTAGACTGATGAGCCCTCGAGGCATCCCAGCCTGCTCTGGGTTTCAGTACTTTGCCCGAATCCTGCAACCTACAATCCGCCCAAGCACAGTCACCTCCTGCCAACTGTGAGCAGCACAGGCAGAAGCCAGGTTTTCTCCGCTGTGCTCCTTACGCTGCCCGGCACCTAGCCAGATACCAGTGCGGCCTTCCTCGGCAGCAAAGCACAAAGCATAACAGAAACAGGGCACGTGGCCGGTTGACATGGAATGAGATAGCGCCCTGGCCCCATGGGGCAAGTCACTCAACCTCTCTTCATCGAAGTATTTTATCTGATTTTTTGTAATCCTCCCAACAAAATTTGAGGGAAGTATTAATGTCAATTTGCAGAGGTGGAAAAACTGCTATTTATCTCATAGGATTGTTGGCAGGATCAAATAAGGCCAAATACGTAAGGAAAGCATACTGCACAGGGCAGGTTCTCAATAAATGCTAATTCACTTTAAAGCGTTGCTGCTTGGGACTTGAAAAAGTCTGTCGTCATTTTCTCACTTAATTCTCAAGACAACCTATTCTACAGAAGAATAAATGGACTCAGAGAGAAGAGTGACTTGCCCTGGTCCAGGATTCGCATGCACATCAGCCTGATTCCCAGGGAGGGGGGCACCTACATCTTCGTTCAGTCTCCCTGCTGAGCTTCGGTGAGGACCTAACTGCTCCCCTCTGTGCCTTCCCCACCAGGCTGGGAGTTCTGGTGGGCAGCTCTGTAGGTGCCCAGCCACCAGCTGGGGTGGAGTACCAGGAGGCGCAAGGGTGCAGGATGGACAGGACGTGGAGGCATCAAGGGGAGGGCTGTGTGGCAGGAGGTGCAGCATGACACAGGGCCTGGGGGACCAGTGGAGGGACATGCAGCAGGGGTAGAGCTCTCACCACTGCAGGAGAAGCCATCCCGGTGCAGCTCATAGCCCTGGTGGCAGCGACACAGGAAGGTCCCATAGGAGTTGAAGCAACGCTGCTCACACGGAGCCCCCATGTCGCATTCGTTCACATCTGGGGGTGCCGGGAAGAGGGGAAGGGGTGAAAGCCGAGGAGCAGCCCAGAGCACCCGCTGCCCCCGGGCTGGTCAGGAAGGGAGCTCCCCCACCCCACACCACCCTGCGCGGGACCCAGGAGCCTGGCCCGGCCCGGCCTCACCCACACAGGAGCGGTTGTTGGGCCCCAGCTGGAAGCCCGGCTCGCACTGGCATCGAAAGGAACCAGGCAAGTTCACGCAGCGGTGCTGGCAGTAGCGGTAGCGGCACTCGTCTACATCTGGGACGGAGGCAGGGGAAGGACAGCAGAGGGCAAGCGTCAGGTGCGGCCCAGGCCAGCTGGGACTCATCACCCGTAGTCTTGCTTGTGTCTGGGCTGGGCCAGATCAGCCAGGACTCACACATACACGCATACAGTCCCGTGTCTGGGGACAGTAAGGCAGAGGTGGCAGGGGACTGGGGTAAAACCTGGGGGTGGGTTGGAATGGGGATCAGGTGCTAGAGTGAGAGCCAGGCCACGGGCACAGAGCAGGGACCAGAAAGGCCACTCCCCAGACTCACCCACACACTCGGGCCCGATCTTGCGGTAGCCGTCGGGACAAGTACACTGGTAGGAGCCAGGTAGGTTATGGCACTCCTGGCTGGGGCGGCAGTCGTGCAGGGCCTGGGCACACTCGTCCACGTCTGCAGGAGACACCACTCAGCCCCTGCCTGGCAGCCCGTGCACCACCCGACATGACAGACACCTCAGCGTGGGAGCACACAGGTCAGGTACCACTTACATGGATGTGTGGGTCCACAATAGGAACACGTGGACCCGCCCAACAGCACAAATAGGAGTTTACCAGCTTGGAGCCAATGAGAACGGCACCCCTACGCTGGGAGACCTCATGCCAGGGAAGCATAGGATAAGGCCCTGCCCATACTCCGAGGAGCACAGATTCCAGGGCCTTCCTGCAAGGCCCGAGGCACCCAGGGGTGGGGTGCAGACCAGGAAGGGGCAGGGGCAGAGGCTGAGAGGCAGAGCTCTTGCAGTACGACTGCAGCAGTCAAGGCGAGGGTCCCAGAGGCTGGCTGGGCAGTATAACAGGAGCTGGGGCCACCTGTGGCAGGCCCCACGCGAAGTGAGGATCTGGACAAGGGTCTGGATGTTATCCTAGTGGCCCTGAGGAGGCTCTTGAGCAAGGGAGGAACGTGAGGTGTAAGTTTTTAAGATGCAGTGAGAGATGCTCAGTAGAAGGGTTGGAAGCCTCAGTGCCAGGGTGACCCTTACTCACCCGTGCAGCTCTCTTGCTCATCGGGCTCATAGCCCGGGAGGCAGGGGTTGGGGTGCTCAGCAGGGGGCACTGGTGGTGGTGGTCCCTCACCATGCAGGTCACTGATGACAGCAGCAGAGCGGGGCAGGCACAAGTAGCCCCCATAGTGGTTGATACATTTCATTTCCCCCTTGCAGGCCTCCGGGATGGTCAGGCACTCATTGACATCTGCGGAGAGGGGCCTGCTGGGCACAGCCAGTCTCCTGGGCCGGCCGTGGAGGGGGTGGGAGGCAGGAGCCCATCTCAGCCTTCTCTAAGCTGAGTGACCCGGGCAGGGCCTTCCCTCTCTATTCAACAAGCTAAGGCTGCCTGCCCAGGACCCCTTCCCAGGGCCTGCCAGGGCTGATGGTGGGGCAGTTGTTCCTATAGTCACCCCCGTTTTCTTGCCCCCAAGAGGGTCTCTGTCCCTCCCCAAAGCCCTGGCCCTGACAGCCTAAGAGTGATGTGCAGGCCTCCTTACCCACCCCCACAGGCACTGCTCTCCTGGAGCCGTGATGGGACAAAGCTGGATAGGACAGTGATTAGAGGAGGTATCCAGGGCAGCGCCCTGCTGCTCTCTAGACTCCTGAGGGGGCAGGGGGGACGGGCAGGGTGTCCTGGGTTTCTCTGAGAGGGAGGGGCCTGGATGGTTTCCCCACCCCTAGCCAAGCTGGCCCCCTGAGAACCAGAGCTGGCCACGGCCAGGCAGAGCTGGGCAGGAGACAGAGCAGCTCTTGGAGGTGGGGTTCCAATCCCCTTCCCAGTTCTCGGGGGTGGGTCAGTCCCCCAAGCATCCTCACCCCGGCAGTGCTGGCTGTCAGGGTCCCACTCATAGCCGTCTGTGCATTCCTACAAGGGGACCAGAGGTGGCCAGTGGTCACCCCTGGCCCCCTCTAGCTGACCAGGCCAAGACCAGGGCCCAAGCCTGGCCACCCTCCCCGCCTGCTCCAAACAATGGCCCCAGCTGCTCCACCAACCAGGGGAGGGGAGAATCTTCCCCAGCAGCAGCCACCCCAGGATCCTGGTCTCTGTGTCCCTGCCCAGCCCAGCCCAGCCCAGTGACCCCACTGTCCCCACCGTGTAGCTGTCGGGCTCCTCGGAATCCTGGGGAGACGCTGCCCCCAAGAGCAACAGCAGCAGCGCCCAGAGCAGTAGAGACGCGGGGAGGCAGGAGGCGAAGGGGAGCATCCTGGGGCTGGGGGATGGTGGGCGGGGGTCAGGGCGCCTCTGCCACAGCAGCCCGCATTCCCGGTACCAGGACTCAGAGCCGTGGCCCCGGCCGCCTCCCGCCCGGAACCGTGCTTGGGGCCCCGGAGCCTCCCAGGGCCGAGGGCCGACTCCTCACGCAGGCCGGGGTTCAGGGCCCACCCGCCCGGGGCCGCCCCGCCCCCGCCCCCGCCCGGTCCCCCAGCGGCTCCGGCCGAGGAGCGCGGGCCTCTCGGCTCCTTGCTGACGCGACTCGGCCGAGACTCTGGCTCGCGCCCTCCCCCCATGGACGGCCACTCACTTGGGCCCGCGACGGCCCCGCGGCCCGCGGCTCCGGCGGCTCGGCTGGCTTCGGCAGTGTCTGCGGCAGACGGACAGGCGGACGGCGTAGCTCCCTGGACGCGCGGCCCCAGGAAGCGCCCCCCGCCCGCCCGCCCGCCGCGGCGCGGCCCACCCCGGCGCCTCCGCCCGCCCCTCAGCGGATTCCTGAGCCCGCGCCAGGGGGAGGGACCCCGACCCCCCACTTCTCCGCCCCCAGCCGGCCGCAGGCCCCCACCCGGTCCCCCGCGGCGCCGCCCGGAGCCGCCTCCCGGCGCCGGGCCAGGGTCCCCTGGCATTGGCCCTGATGCCAGGCCCCCGACTCACGAGCCCCCACGCTTTCACTTTGCGCACCCCAAAATGTCATCCTGCGCACCTAGACCCTACCTAATCTGCGCCCAGAATTCCTGTGCACTTAAGGCCGGGGCCCACAGACTCTTTCTGCGCCTCCCAGAATGTCATCTGGGGACCTAGACCCCACCTAATCCTGGGACTTCCAGATCCTCACTCTGCACCCTCCAGAATGTTATTCTGTGCACGCGGACAGTCACTCTGGAAATACCAAAACTTCGTCCAGGGTCCCCAGACCCTCGCCCTAAGAAGAGACGCTCCCAGGTCCAGAACTGTCCATCTCGGTCCCTTCTCCCCTCCATCCCCAGGGCTGTCTTCAGCCAGGCGGTCCCTTCACTCCAGAACGGCCTCCTGCGAGTCCTCAGTCCGAGAGGCTACCTCAGTTTGGGGCGGGGGCGGCAGTTCACTTCTGGCCCGGAATGAATGGAAGCCCCTGAGAAGGCGGGCAGGGCCGAACTCGGGCGTGCAGGACGCCAGGGTCCGGTGCCATCGCCTTCCTGGCCATCGTCCCACCAGCGTCCCCCGACCCCACACACACACCCCGCCCCCAGTTCCCGGGTTTCTGCCTCCTCTCCCAAGCAGAGGGAGAGCCCTAAGGGGAGGAGTTTGGGCGGAGCTGGCTCCCAGGAAGGGGTTGGGGTCTTGCCCTGGCCACGTCTCAGGGCGGGGCCAGACGGGAAAGGGCTGCGTGTCTAGGGGTCCCCCGCCTGGAGGCAGACAGCGTGTGGGAACTGCCGAGCCCTCGGTTCCATTTCCCACCCCCGTTTATCTTCACCATCGCCCCGCCCGGGGAAGGGGTGTAAGTAGGAGAGGACTAAACGGTGGGTCCTGGGGTGAGCCTTCCGGGTGCGGTGTGAACTGGAGAGCACCTCGCCACCCCCAAATCCTTCCCAGCACCATCCCCCAACGTGGGGGGGAAGGAGGCTAAAAATAATAGTTCTTTAAAACCAAAAAGACAGACAGTAACAAGTGCTGGCGAGGAGATGGAGAAATTGGAACCCTCATACACTGTGGGTGGGAATGTAAGATGGGGCGGCCACTGTGGAAAACAGTCTGGCAGGTCCTCAGAAATGTTACCACGTGACCCGGCGATTTCACTCCTAGGTATATACCCAGGGGGATTGAAAACACAATCCACACACACACACACAAAATCTGTACACAGTGTTCATAGCAACACTATTCATAAGAACCAAAATATAGAACCAAGGGCTTCTCTGGTGGCGCAAGCGGTTGAGAGTCCGCCTGCCGATGCAGGGGACGCGGGTTCGTGCCCCGGTCCGGGAGGATCCCACATTCCGCGGAGAGTCTGGGCCCGTGAGCCATGGCCGCTGAGCCTGCGCGTCCGGAGCCTGTGCTCCGCAATGGGAGAGGCCACAACAGTGAGAGGCCGGCGTACCAAAAAAAAAAAAAAAAAAAAAAAAAAATATATATATATATATATATATATATATATATAACCAATCTAATGTTCGTCAATTGATGAAAGGATAAGCAAAAAATGGTAACACGGTGGAATGTTATTCAGCCATAAAAAGGAATGAAGTACTGATACATGCTACAACATGGATGAATCTTGAAAATAGTACACTAGGTGAAAGAAGCCAGACACAAAAGGCCACATATTCCACCTACTTATATGACACAACCAGAATAGGCAGATCTGAAAGACAAACTAGAAGAGTGTTTGCCAGGGGAAGGGGGAATGGGGAAATGACTTCCAATGGGTATGGGGTTTCTTTTCGGGTGATGAAAATGCTCTGATATTAGACAGTGGTGATGGTTGCACCATTATGCAAGTACGTGAAAAACCGCTGAATTGTACGCTTAAAAATGGTGAATTTTATGGTATGTGAATTATACCTCAATAAAGCTGTTATTTGAACCTCCAGCTCTGAGGGCTGACGTGGGGCTTTAGTCATAGGTCACACACAGCCAAAACCAGCTTGGGACACATGCCTGGGATCTAGAATCATGAAGCCAGGTACACCTCTGTGGATGGTCTGTCTACTGTATTTTTATTAAATAGGCAGCATCACCCTTTTTTCCAAATAGAGGAGTCCCTTGGCTTACTATCTGGGGTGTGTGTGTGGGGGGGCAGGGGCTGGGTGCAGCAAAACGGGATCTCACAGCTTTGGGAAGATTCCTAATGAATGAAGAAAAGAGGTGGTGAGCTCATGAGTGGATGGATCCCTTCTCGTCGCTCCCATCCTCATGGAACCCCAAGAAAACCAGTTTTTTTCTCACCCATCTCTGGTATTGGGTGCTGGTTGCCAGCCTGGAGGCCCATATGGGAGCTCCCTAGCCCAAGGACCCACTTAAAACCAAGGCAGAAGTAACAGGTGTGAACACCCCTGCCCAGCCCTTAGCATCCGGCCTTATTCTGTCTGAGATGCCCAGCCTGCTATCTTTCTGCCCCCTCAGGCCCACCCACACCCCTCATCCCCATCCCCAGACTGTGATAGGAATGAAGAACAGAAGGAGGTAGTAGATGCCATTTGCTGTTCCCTGGACCCTGAACTTTTCTATTTAAAACCCATGATGACCAATCGCTCAGTCAACAAATCCCCACTGAGCCAGCTCTGTGCCCAGCCCCTTCCTGGGTGCTGAGGACACAAGCAAGGCAGATACCTCCGGTGTGGTTGGGATGCAGATGCCAAGTAGGCACAGGCACAGCAGGGGCTCAAGGAGCTGCAGGTTACACCACAGGATGGGTGAACTTCTTGGAGGTGACTTCTGAGCTGACTGAGCTTTGTAATAGGATGAACAAGAATGCTTCCCGGGGGGCACTGACCACCCTCCATTCCCCCAGTCATCAGGGCCTGTGGCTTCCATAGCCCCGTTTCCCCCTCAAGGCACTGATGGCCTTATACTGTCACTGCCCACTTAGGATCTGTCTCCTCCTGTCCCCTTAAGGACAGATCCATCTCCACATCCCTAGAATTGCCCAGAACAGGGTGGGCAGAGAGCCTCTGTTGAATAAAGGGGCGGAGCGGGGTACAGGAAGGCAGGGGGCCATGTAGGGACAAAAGCCTGAAGGCCTCTTGTGCTTGGGGGTCCTCCTCCCCCTCGCAGGCTGGTTTCCCCTTTGTGGTTTCTCCAGCTCCACCCTCTCAGCCCCTCCACCTTGGTCTGCATAGCTTCCTGCCCCTGACACTCTGGTCTGCGGCATCATGTCACTAACTGTCCATCTCTCCTATCTCCTGGCCCTGTTGGTGGCAGGCCTGGCCCAAGGCATCAAGAGCTCCCTCAGGGGCCAGGTAAGTGTCCCCAACCTGCTCCCCATGCCTGGGGCTCACCCCCTCAGAAACAGTGCTTTGTTCTTATTTCTCAGAGGGAGAAACTGAGGCTGGAGAGGTCATTGACATGTCCAGGCCCACACAGGGAGAAGAGCGGTGAACCAGCTGCTCCCCTAACCCAGTCCTGGCACATCTGGGAGCTGAGGTGGACTCCTCACCTCTCCCCCTCCCCACTGCCCTTGGTTGTTTTTCCAGGCCCCAGGTCCCCAGCCTCTGGAGCTGAAAGATGTCTTCACGTTGTTCCAGATCCTATACAACCGGAGTTACTCACACCCGGCAGGTATCACGGGGCGCAAATGTCTCTGGTCCAACCCCCTTTCTCCCATTTAATAGACAAGGAAATCAAGGCACAGGGTGGGGAATGTGCTTGGCCAAAGCCACTCAGCAGGACAGTGACAGGGCTGGGGGTGTACTCCCTGGTTTCCCAAATGCACAAGTGGGGACAGGATCATCCTTGGCTACGAACCTGGAGGGAGGCAGCAGCTGTTGGGGGTCTGACTGGTCCAAGAGGATCCTTCTCCTCCAGAGCCACTTTCCTGTGACTGCAGGCAGCAGGCAGGAGGCCGCCATCTAGTCATGAGTTCATTCAGCAAACACCCAAGGATACCCATTTTGTCCCCAAGCTGAGGACTCCCTCCCCACCCCCAGGAGTTGCCAGCCCTGCCCCTGCCCTCTGGATCTCATCTCCCATAGGGGGACGGTCTGTGAGCACCTTTCAGTGCAGACTTCCTGTGCCATGGACCTGTACGCCACCCTCCCCCGCCTCGTTCCAGCCACAGACTTGCGGTCAGAGATGTGAAGTACAGAGAGCGATGACCTGGCAGGAAGCCGGTCTCCAACCATCCACTTTTCCCTTGAGTCACTCTGCTTTCCGACCCTTTACTTGGCTTCTCCCCCAGGTGGGCGGAGATACCCCTCTTCTGGCTTCCTAGGAAAACCCAACCCTAGGGGCGCTGGGGAGCCACTTCCCTGGCCCAGGTGTCTGTAGCAGGGCCTGCAAGGACCACAGGAAACGAGCCAGTGCTCACCTGGGCTAGTGTGGATGGGAAGCCAAGCCAGTGACCACTTCCTACCCCTGGGGGCTTGGGAGCCAGCCTAGGACAACCTCCTTTTGGTCTAGAGCATGCTCGCCGCCTGGACATCTTTGCCCGAAACCTGGCCAAGGCTCAGCAGCTGCAAGAGGAGGACTTGGGCACAGCTGAGTTTGGGGTGACTCCATTTAGTGACCTCACAGGTACCGGGACCCCCTCCTGGCCCCTAGGTGGTAGGTGGGGAAGCAGAACCTTCTCCAGGGATACCAGCAGATGGACAGGGCAGGTTTTTAGCTTTTGTTTCCCAGAGGGACTCTGAGGACCAGAGGCCTGGGTGCTTGGCCCAAATCAGAGATCAGGGGCAGGAACTCCGGAGGCCTGGGTCACAGCCCAGCTCAGGGGGAGGCAGCAGGTGCAGGGGAGTGCACCCCAGCAAGGAACCTGGCCTCTCTCTAGGCCTCAGTACCCTTGCCTTTCTGTCTCCTAGGGTATTAGGGGGACTCAGATGGCTGAGGATGTGGATGGCTGAAGTGAGAGGCAGACTGTGGGGGAGAGGGGGTAAAAACTGAGAAACTTGGGGGCCCCATCTGTCTCCCAGAGGAGGAGTTTGGCCAGCTTTATGGGCATCAGAGGGTGGCTGGAGAGGCCCCCAGTGTGAGCCGAAAGGTAGGGTCTGAAGAGTGGAGGCAGTCAGTGCCCCTGACCTGTGACTGGCGGAAGAAGGCTGGCATCATCTCATCCATCAGGAATCAGGTATCTGCCCCCATGCGGCCTGGCCCAATCCAGCCCTGGTGGCGGGAGGTGGGGGGCAAGGCCTGCATTCCCTACCCCACCCCCATCCTCTACCACTAGCAAAACTGCAACTGTTGCTGGGCCACGGCAGCAGCGGGCAACATCGAGGCCCTGTGGGCCATCGAATACCATCAGTCTCTGGAAGTCTCCGTGCAAAGTATGGCTGGGGGAGGGGACGTGTGTGACTGAGGCGGGGATGCCTGAGGCCCGGGCACCCACACTGTCCCTGCTCGCACTAGAGCTGCTTGACTGTGACCGCTGTGGGAATGGCTGCAAGGGCGGCTTCGTCTGGGATGCGTTCATAACTGTCCTCAACAACAGTGAGTGCCTGTCTCTCGGGGCAGGGTGTGTGTGTGTGTGTGTGTGTGTGTCGGGGGGTGGGGGTGGGATGTTCCGGAGCTGAGCGAGTCTCCTCCGGGGCCGTGTGTGTGTGTGTGTGTGTGTGTGTGTGTAGGGGGGGTGGGGGTGGGATGTTCCGGAGCTGAGCGAGTCTCCTCCGGGGCCTTGCTCATGTCCAGGTGGCCTGGCCAGTGATAAGGACTACCCATTCAAGGGGAACGGCAAACCCCACAGATGCCTGGCTAAGAAGCACAAGAAGGTGGCCTGGATCCAGGATTTCATCATGCTGCAGCCCTGCGAGCAGAGTACGGGCAGGATGGAGACACATGGGCGGGCCCAGTGGGGGAGAATGACAGGGACAGACCGACTAGGACAGACGGGGCTACAGACAGAGATGGAGGGATTTGGGGGCGGGGGGTTGGGCGTGGGAAAGAGAAAGAGATAGAGACACCCATGATCCGAGAGCAGGGGGCACAGGACAGGCAGGGCCTGACGGCACCTCCCACCCCCAGGCATCGCCAGGTACGTGGCCACCCAAGGCCCCATCACTGTGACCATCAACATGAAGCTACTGCAGGTGGGATAAGGTAGGGAACTGGGGGTAGGGGTATATAGGGGAGGTGGCCCCCGACTCAGCCTCTCTGCCCCTGCAGCAATACCAGAAGGGTGTGATCAAGGCCACACGTACCACCTGTGACCCCCAGTGTGTGGATCATTCTGTCCTGCTGGTGGGTTTTGGTAAAAGCAAGTCGGTGGAGGGGAGGCAGGCAGAGGCGATCTCATCCCAGTCTCATCCTCATCCTCGCCACTCCATCCCATACTGGATCCTGAAGAACTCCTGGGGGGCCAACTGGGGTGAGGAGGTGAGTGTGATCTACTGGGGGCGGGAGGACAGGGCAGGACAGACCTCTCCCCACTGTCTAGCCCTGATGTCCCCTAACTTCCTAGGGCTATTTCCGGCTGCACCGAGGGAGTAATGCCTGCGGCATCACCAAGTACCCGTTCACTGCCAGAGTGGACAAACCCGTTAAGAAGCACCAAGTCTCCTGCCCTCCCTGAGCCCACCTGGCTGCCCCTCAGCTCTCTCCTGCTGTGCCAGCTACCTCCCTGCCCACCCCACCCCAAGGTTTTTGCCTATTCTCCCAGTGTTTCTGTGGATTGAATAAACCTAGACAAGACCCCTGTCTTCCGAGTGGACTCAGCTGGGGTGGAGAAATGGATGGGGAGTACATAGATATCATTCTCTGACATGTCCTAGTCCCTGCGGGGCCAACGGACACGTACATCTTTAGACGCTGTGACACTCAGAGACACACGCGTGCAACCTGCACACACTCCCACACGCGGACCCATAATTGTACCCACTCACAGCCTCCTCCAAAGTCATGGCAACTTTATTGTCAATGTGGGCAGGGCAGGGGAAGGGGGCCTTAGTCATGACAGAGACGCAGGAGGCAGCCACGGAGGGTGCCCATGTAGCGGTCCCAGAGGGCCTGGTGCCTGCAATGATAACAGTAACGGTGTTGGCTGACATTTACTGTATCCCCATCACGTCACGACACTGCTCTACATGCTCACTACACCTTCACTCGTTTAATCCTCACAATATTCCCATGGTCCTATTATTATCACCCCCAGCTTATGTACGAGGGAACTGAGGAAAGGAGAGGTTAAGGAACCTGTCCAAAGTCAGGGTCACAGCTTCCAAGAGGTGGAGCTGAGACTCTAGTCAACAGAGACTTCTACCTCCAGGGCGACAGAACAGGGAACTCTGAGTCTGCAGGAGGGCTAGGCCCCAGGAGGAGGCCGGCAGGGTGAGGAGGCCTGGGGTGTCTCACCGGAAGCCATCCAGGGAGTGGACCGATGCAGAATACTGATTCAGGAAGAGTCGCACATCATTCAACGGCCAGTGGTCGGAGCGGCAGGGTTCCACGAACTGTGGGTCCAAGGTAACATCTAGCACTGGTACAGCCCAGGGACAGGCCAGGATGGGGATCAGAGGGCAGCGGGCAGGACAGCTCACCTTCTCCACAAGGTCCACAAACAGGTCTCTGACATCCTTAGTGTGGGTCAGCTTGGCGGCCACATTCACCAGCCCCCGGGACAGGTTCTGTGGGGCAGGGAGCCTGGGAGTTCTGCCTTCTGCCCAAGAGGCTGGGGGCTGAGCCCAAATCTATCCACCTCCCTCAATCAAGTAACTCCCCATTGTTTAAGAGCTGGCTCCCCCTTCACAGGCAGGCAGAGGGAGCAGCAGCGCCACCTGCCGGTCAATCTCAGGTATGAGCAGAGCTGCCCGGAGGGGACAGTGCTCTGGAGGCTGACGATGCCAATGGGATAGAGGCTGGATTGGGCCACAGACCTTGAAGTTGGCTTCCATCTCAGAGAAGACCCCGAGCTTTCCCCGGAGGGCAGTGCACACCAGGCTGCAGGGAGACAGGGTCAAGCCCAGAGTCGCCTGGGCCCCCACTTCAGGCCCCGCCCCATAGACCCCCAGGGTCACCTCTTGTGCAGGTCCAGAAGGTCCTTGTCAGCCACAAGCACCTTGAGCTCCTTCAAGTCCTGGAGAAACTCCTTGTCTAAGTCCATGTCCATGTCATCCGCCTGGGGGTCTGAGTGAGGTCCATGAAGGGAGTTGGGGTGGGAGATAAAAACCCCTCTGGGACATCCCGAGCCTTCCTCCCCCACCACCTCATTGCGCCCCATGAGACAAAAGAGCAAGTGGAGTGTGAGGGACGTGGAGGGACTGGCCCCAAGCCATAGGGAAGCTGTGGGCCCTTTGTCTGCAGACGTGTGGGTGGGAACACTGAACTGGGAGCAGAAGTGGCTGGGGAGGGGCCCTGAAGAAGAAAGGATGCTGGGAACGGGGCCCTGCAGGAGAAACCGCTGGTGGGAAGCCAGGCCCTGAGAAGGTGAGGAGGTGTCCAGGCACCTGGGTCAGTGGGGGCCTCACCGACGGCTCCGAGGGTCCAGTTCTGGATCATGAGCTCAGCACAGAAGGCAAAGTCCCCAAAGCTCAGATACTGCAGTTTTTTCTTCCCTGTCTCAAAGCGATTGTTGGCAAAGAAGACGATGGCTGCATAGTCCCTGCAGGGAGGGGAGAGTGGGCCCATCAGGGCTTGAAATTCCTTCTTAGCAAGCAGCTCCCACCTGTAACACTGGCTGGGCATCCAAGTTCTGGCCTCTCTCTACCCTAACTCACTGTGTGATGTGTTTCAAGTCACTTTTCTTTGGGCCTCCTCATCTGGGCAAAGAGAAGGTTTCAGCCCAGGTCTCCTAAGGGACACAATGGGAGACCACAGGGTAACAGCTACCATTCACTGAGTACATACTAAGCCCCAGGGGCTGTGCCATCATGGGCTTTCCATGTGGCACCTCACAACAGCCCAGTTGGTGAATGGACAGGCTGGGATTCAAACCCAGGCCAGTCTGATCCAAAGTACAGAGCAGGAGTGGGATAACCATCCCCCCCAGCCCAGCCAGGAGGTCAAGCGGGTTGGGGTGGGGAATATGGACCAGCCTCAGGGGGCAAGGAAGGAGTGTGCAGGAGGGGGAGGCAGCTGGCTCCTCACCTGGCCCCTCACCTGGCCACTCACCTGGCCAGCCGGTCAGACAGGAGGAAGTGTTGCTGGATGTTATCGACCAGGGAGCCCCGCATTTCCTCCACCACCTTGAAGACTCGCTTAAAGTTGTCAAACTGCGGGGCAGTTAGAGGAGGAGGGAGGACTGGTCAGAGGTTGCTCACCCAATAAGCTGTTTAGTGAACGTCCCTCTATCACCTACCCACCTATCCAGTCAACAGACACTGATGGAGCATTTGTTATTCCTTCAACAAACTATTAATTATTAATATCTGTTATCAACTCAACAAGTGTTCACCAGCTTCTGCCATCTTGCCTTGGATACATGTTTACTCGCTCTTATCAATAAATTCACCCCCATTCTAGCATCATGCTCTCTAGTTCTTCACTAATTTGTGCTGAAACTGACCCTCCTGGCTAAGCCCCAGGAAAGCTAAGGTCAGATCTGGGCTTCTGAGAGGTCACTCTGGCTGAAGAGTACGGGATGGCTTGGAAGGGACAAAAAGAGAGCAGAGTGGATATGAAGCCACTGCCACCGAGGTGCTGGAGGAGCCTGGAGGTGGGGCAGTGACCAAAGGGATGGTGTGAAGGGGCGGGCTGCAGATGAGTGTGGTGTCCACCTGTCTCCGGCAGCTCTTGAGGGTGATGCCTGTTTTGGTGCTGATGTCATCCAGGTCTTTCTTGGTGCCCTTGGACAGCTTCTTGCCCAGCACCTCCCGCACAAAGGCCTCGTCAAAGGCATAGTACCTGTGAGGAGTCAGGGGACACTGCTGACTTTCCGTAAAGGAGGGGAAAGGAAAACTGGCAGGACCTGGGTTTGGCCCCTTCTGCTCTCAACTTTCTCCCGGCCTAGATAAGCCCCGTCCCTCCCTGGGCCTCATTTTCAGCCTGCAAAATGGGTACATGGCCAGACTGGTTGGCGTCCCCACCATCCCGCCAGGTGAGCACCTCTCGATGAGCAGCGCCTGTCGAGAGGGCGGGATCTGAAAGATGAGCTGGTGCAGCAGCTTGGGCGGGGCGTGTAGCAGGCGCTCGAGCATTTGGAAAGTACGGTAGTGGTCCATGGTGTCGCTCTGCAGCACCGCTGCTGTGGCGCCGGTCTGCTCCAGGATTCCCGAGCGCACCCTCAGGGCCACCGCGTCGCTCACTGGGAAGTGAGCGCTAGCATCAGGCCCCGCCCCGCCGACCCCAGAGGCCCTTCAGGGATTCCAGCCCCGACCCCTAGGTATTCGGTACTCCCAGGTCTCTGCGCACTGCCCTATAGGATGCCTACTCCTGGCTCTGCCCGCTCTCCCATCCAAAACAACAGCTCCGCCAAACCGGCACCCACAGACGGTCCCCCACAGACCCGAATAACCGTCCAGCCAGAGGCGATACACGTCCTCGTCGATGAGGGTCGTGTTCCCCACGAAGATGTCCAGCTCGCTGGTCATGGCGACGCCCGGACCCGGGGGCTACCGCAGCGCCCCAGCAGGAGCAAGCACTGCCCGGGTCCGGCGCGCCGCCGCCAGGCCACTTCCGGGAGCACAGACATTCGGCTCCCGGCACCCGGAGCCAGAAAAGGACCACTTCCGGGACAGAGCGAGTCGGGGCAGGAGCGCCGAGGAAAGAGGCGGAGGCGGAGGCAGTGGAGTAGCCCCTCCCTCCTCCCAGCGGGAGGGGGTATCTGAGGCTCTCAGTCCCCACCCCACCCCACCCTCACCCTGGCCAGGTTAGCGGGAGGGCGTCCAGAGTCAAGGTCTTCTTCGGCCAGTTTGCCCTATCCCGGCAACTTCTACCCTCACATCCTCCTGGTTTTTCTCTGCCCTTTTCGGGGCCTCCCTACTTTGACCTGTATCCTAAATTTAGGGGCTACACTGGGCTCTATCCTAAGTCTTTTCTCTGAAAAAAAGGTGTCTGGCTCGTCCTCAAGGGCCCTTGCTGGGTGGGAGCCCCTCAGTCCATCCTGCAGACGAGCCCCTCTCCTGAACATGGGGCACCTGTTCCCATGGTTTTAACCACCCCCGCCCCCCCACACACTAATGACCTCTCTTATTCTGCAGCTTAGAGCTCTGTCTGGAAGTCCACATCCAGACGGCCATCTATGTGTGACTCCACTCTGTCCCCCACAGGACCTTCAAAAGCCAGACAGACCTGTCGGTCTCCCGAATCTGTTTCTTTCCTGCGTTCCTATCTCGGTCACAGCCCCACCATCCACGCAGTTCTCATACCAGAAACCTGGGCTTTCTCCCAGACTCCTCTCTCCCTACATTCAGTTCTGCCGATTTGCCTCCTGAATATTTCTAGTATCTGTTCTGTCCTCTCCACCCCCACTGGCACTGTCCCAGCCCACTCCTTCTGCATAGCTCTCCTTGCCCATTGACACAGTGTTCTTAGTAATCTCTCTGCCAACATCCCCTCCCTGTGGTCCATCCCACACAGAGCCGTCCAAACAACCTTTTTAAAAAATGCATATTTAAAAATGTTACTCTCCTGCTTAAATTCTTACTGGCCTGTGTAAATGCTCCAGCCTGGTATTGAAAACTCTTAAAGATCTGGCTTCTGACTACCTTTGTTACCTCCCTTCCTCTCTTACCACTTTCTCTAAGCACCTGCCTTTCCAAAACAAATAAACAAAAAACCCAAAAAACAAGCTACTCTCACTGTTTCTAAAGCAGCGAGGCTCTTTCAGACCCCAGCGATTTTCATCATGCTATTCCCTCTCCTTGAAATAGCTCTCTCATTACTTGCCAAAGTCCTATGCATCTTTCAGGGCCCCTCTGATATCACCTCTTTTGGGCAACCTTTTGCAGGCAGGGGGCGGTCCCTCAAAATGTGCTCTTCTTCCATTTGCTTTTTGTTTAACGCAGCTTGTCTCCTCTGCCAGATTACGATCTCTTTAAGGACAGTATAAGGATATTGATCAAGTTTGTTTCTGCATAAGCCTTACATACAATAATAGTTTATTGAACAAAAGAATCCCTTGTATGCCCCTCCCACTGGGCAGGACACGGTCCGTGAGAGGGAGAATAGGCTGATGGTGAGCCAGGACGTTTGGACTTATGTTTCCGTGGACTGGGAGCGATGCTCGGTGAGCCGAGACTCTTGAGTTCGAGCAAAGCTAGGAAGGAAGGAAAGGTGATCCGTCTGGATTTCGTCCGGGGGTGGGCAGGAAAGTAGGGGGCCGACCCCCGAATCTTGGTTCTCAGAGGGAGCTCGAGCTTGAGGAGGTTTGGAATTGGAAGGTACGAAGCTCCTAGTTTGCGGTTGACTGCCGCGGAGGTCGGTGACGCGGGTACCGAGTGTCCGCGAGGGTCGGGGACTCCTCGGTCCAGAGTGGGCGGGGAAGGGTCTTGCTCCCGGCTCCTAGGCCCCGCCCCCTTCCGAGGGAGCTGGCTTGGATTGGCTGTTCTTCCTTGACGTCATGCGGCCCCGCCCCGGCGCGCGCCCCGCCGCGTGCCCACCCCCGCGCGGCTGCTGCAGCCTAAGCTAGGTCGACCACAGCCTGTCCGCGGAGCGGGTGCCTGAGCCCCAGCGGCGAGGAGCTCGTCGTGGGGCTCCTGGGCCGCGGCGGCGGGCAGGCGATGCTCCAGAGGCTTGAGCAGCCATGGAGGCCGAGACGGGCGGCCTGGAGGAGCTGACGGATGAAGAGATGGCGGCTCTGGGCAAGGAGGAGCTGGTGCGGCGCCTGCGGCGGGAGGAGGCGGCGCGCCTGGCGGCTCTGGTGCAGCGCGGCCGCCTCATGCAGGAGGTGAATCGGCAGCTACAGGGTCACCTGGGCGAGATCCGCGAGCTCAAGCAGCTCAACCGGCGTCTACAGGCCGAGAACCGCGAGCTGCGCGACCTCTGCTGCTTCCTAGACTCGGAGCGCCAGCGCGGGCGGCGAGCCGCTCGCCAGTGGCAGCTCTTCGGGACCCAAGCATCACGAGCCGTGCGCGAGGATCTAGGCGGTTGTTGGCAGAAGCTGGCCGAGCTGGAAGGCCGCCAGGAGGAGCTGCTGCGGGAGAACCTGGCCCTTAAGGAGCTCTGCCTGGCGCTGGGCGAGGAGTGGGGCCCCCGCGGCGGTACCGGCGGCTCGGGGGGCTCTGGCGCTGGGCCGACACCCGAGCTGGCCTTGCCCCCCTGCGGTCCCCGTGACCTGGGCGATGGAAGCTCCAGTACCGGCAGCGTGGGCAGCCCCGATCAGTTGCCCCTGGCCTGCTCCCCAGATGATTGAGGGCACAGCTTCGCGCTGACGCCCGCCCGGATTGCTTCTCCCGCGCGGAGACTGCGGTGGACCTCGGCACCCGGACGCCGCCCCCGCTGCGTACGAGAGGCCGCTGGCATGGACTTAGAAACCCTAACACTGAGGAGGGCCCCTGGCGCTCGCTGGCGGGGCAGGAGGGGGACTGGAGGCTGGAGCGGAGGGACTTGCTGGGGGCTGGGTGGAGGCTAATAAACTGAGGCGGAAGCAGAGCCCATGGCTGGGGCAGCGTCTGTTTGGGACTCGCCGGCGTTGGGACGAGGGCGGGGACGTTGAGACTGGGTACCATTCCCATCTGGAGGGACTGCAGAACTAAGGTGGCTGACTCCCCCATTACTTCCATCCTGGGGCGGGATGTGGGACCGTGGTAAGCCACTGGCTTCCCCCGTCCGGGCCCAGGACAGGCCGTAATCCAGCCCCTGAAGTGGCTCCAGCTCCCTTCCCGGCTCCTTCCTGTCCAAGACAATGGGGCAGGAAGCAGGTGTTGGGGGCCTGAAACCCACTCAGCCGCCTCCCGGGAGGCTGGAAGGGGCATAACAGTGCCCTCCTGCGGGAGCACTGTGGGCCCCCACGAGGAGGAGGATGGTAATCCTCTTGGCTTGGCACCTCACAGCACTTCTGTTCCTCCTCTCAGTCCTGGGGATGAGGCCGAACAGACATAGCCTCACTTGTCAGATAAGAAAATCAAGGTCCAGAAATATCAAAGAATTTGTCCAAGGTCATGTAGTGAATTGGTGGAGCTGAAATGGGAGCCTAGGGCTTCTGGCTCCAAATCTTCTCCCTTTAGCCTCTGGGTCCAATGAGAGCAGGCTAGAGCTGCAAGCCTTTTATTCCATTTTGGCAGGTTTGTATAAAAATACTCTCTTTAGGAAAATAAATAGCAGCTGCCCACGCTGTGGAGGCTTGGAGCTAAAGTCTTCTCAGAGCTGGGGGCTGCAGGTCAGCTCATCACAGACACCTCTGGCACCCTCCTGGGCTGTTCCATTTAGGAGGGGCTGGCAGAGTGTCCTGGTTCAATAACCTGGTGCTGCTGACAGTGGGGCTGGGTGAGTTAGTGTTCTCGGCGTGTAGAGCATCACCTCCTGTCGAGTAGGATTGGGTGAATCACAGGAAGAGGGTGACGATGACTAGAGGGGTGATCTGCAGGGGTTTAGGGCTCCAGAGGACCTCTGAGAATCTACAAAGTCCCTTGGGAGCTGCCCGGAATTTTCTCCAACAGGAACCACTTTGTCTCTGACTTAGTGCAAATTGTGCTAGAGAGGCCAGCTCTAGAGAAACAGTGGGCAGCTTTGGTAGCCCCAAGCTGGCACTACCGGGAAGCAAAATATGCCCAGTCTCATCTGGATGGATGGAGAAGAATCTGCTGGGGTTGGACATGAGATATGGTCCAGGCCAGCTGGACCAATGGGCAGGGAAATATTGGTGAGGGTGGCACCCGCAGGGAGTGGGGGCTGGAGTGCCTCATAAGGCCAGGAGGGTTGGGGAGCCAAGGGGGTCAGAAGAGGGGTCCCCACTGCTGCTGCTACTCCTGCGGTGGGCTGAGGCACAGGGCTCCGGTGTGCTGGGGTAGGTGAAGACCAGACTGGGGGTGAAAGGAGTCAGGGAGGGTGTGGTCATGAGCGTGGGAGTGTGCAATGCTTCGGGTTCAAGCACAGGCCCTGGGGAAAGGGAGATACAAGGCACAGAGCGGGAGGGGGCTGGTGGGCTGCTGGCGCCACTGGTACCGCCTGTGCCGCTGGTTTCGCTCTCCTTGGCCCCTTCCGGGATTTTGCAGATGGGGCGGTGGGCTTCCAGCACCAGCTCCAGGCGCTCCTTCTGTTTCTGCAGCTCCTCAATCTCTCGCTGCAGCCCGGATTTCTCGTCCTCCAGTTTGTCGGTCTCCTGTGGACGATCAGGAGAGGAGTCAAGAGGATGAGGGCTGAATACCGCGGAGCCTCCCGCTGTGGTAGTGATTGGGAGGTTGGGGCGCGGAAAGTGGGTGGTGGTGGCGAGGGGGCGGGGGGGAGTGGGGAGTCTCCAGCAAGTCTGGACTACAACTCCCATGAGTCGATGGGAGAAAATGGGCACGACTCCCATCAGGCTCGGGGGCATCTTCGAAGGACATTGTCGGTCCCAGCTTCAGCTCTTCTCTGTTCAGAGTGAGACGCGCTGCAATTAATTTTTAATCACATTTTCCTCGTCGGAGTGCGCCTCCGACAGGGAGCCGGGGGGGGCGGGGACTTCATATACCGGCGCCCCCTGCGGCCCCGCGGGCTCTTGGGAACTGGGGGCCTTCTGAGGTTGGGTGGGCCGGGACCTGGGCACCCTGCGCACTCGCCGGTGCTCACCGCCTGCAGAAAGTCGGTCAGTTCTTTCCTCCGGTTCCTGCACTTGGCCGCTGCTAGCTTGTTCCTCTCGCGCCTCACTCGACGGCGTTCCTCCTCCTCGGGGCTGATCTGGGGAGGGTAGAGAGAGCAGTGAGGTGGACTCTGTGTTGCTGGCCCAGTGGTAGGAGCCTGGCCGAGGGCATGGCAGCGCAGGGGCGCCCTCAGCCTGCGTTTTGGGACCTCCGCACCCCGACCGGTTCCCCGCTTTAGTAAGCTTGGATGAGTCACATTTCCTCCTCGCACCCAGCTTTTGCCTCCTATGATTCCTCTCGGAATGCCCTTCCCGTCCTTCTACAAACCTTAACCCTCCTCCTCTCCCAGGACTCAGCTAAGATCCCCCACCCGACCCCGGCCGTTCCTGGAAGCTTTCTTTCATTCCGCAGCTATAAGTGGCCTTTCCTCCCCTGAGCCTCTGGGACCAGGCCAAGACCCTCATTCTTTTCAGTCTCTTGATAACCAAGTCTCCTCTTCCCCAGGGGCTGTAAGCACCAAGAGGGGCTAATGAGAGCTGCTAAGTAGTTGTTCATCGGGAATCTACTATGTGCCAGCTAAGAGCTTTACACAGATTCCTGTTTTCTTTTAATCATTTAAATTTTATTTTATTTATTTTTTTATACAGCAGGTTCTTATTAGTTATGTATTTTATACATGTTAGTGTATATATGTCAATCCCAGTCTCCCAACTCATCCCACCCCACATGCCCCCCACCCCGCCACTTTCCCCCCTTGGTGTCCATATGTTTGTTCTCTACATCTGTTTATACAGATTCTTAACCCAACTTTTCGTGTAAGGAACTGAAACCCAGAGAAGACGAATAACTTGTTTGTGGTTCCAGAGCAGAAATTAAAATCCACTCACTCTACTTAACATTGAGAAAGAGGCCAGCTGATGGAGACCACCTCCCCCGAAGGGACCCCACTCACAGCTCACAGCCTCAGTCTAGGAATACCCAGGATCATGGCTGAAGGAAGTCCAGGAGCCTGCCTCTGGGGCTTACACCATGGTCCCCTTCCAGTTGGTCACAGAAGCCAGCCATTCTGTTTCTGGGGAAGTCACCCCTGGCCGATCGCACATCTTTCTTAGGATCCTGACGTCCTCCCCATCCTCTACGCTGCTGTCAGAGCAAGCTCCTTAATGTGCAGACCTCACGCACTATAGTCTCAGATACCAAAATGCCCCAGGGAGAGGAAAGCGGAACCACTCCCTAAAGACCCTCTAGCTCTTATTCATTTATTTTGGCACGGACTTTATTAGCAGTGTGCTGCTAAGAACCCTGGTTTGGGAGGTAAGAGTTCCCAGCTCTCTAAGCTTCAAGCCTTCTCTTAACCTCCTGGTGAGACAGTGTGGATTAGTGGTTACGATCTGACTTTAGAATTGGACAGACCTGTCTCATTACTCACTACTCGTGTGAACTTGGGCAAGTGACTACCTCTCTGTGCCTTCCTTTCCTTGGCTGTAAAATGGGGAATACCAGAGTTCATTCCCAAGAGGGTTTTCGTGAGGATTAAATGAGATAGAGAAACACAGCCTTAGAGAGTAGCTGAAGGGAACCCTCCTCTTTCTGTTCTCTTCCCAGTAACGTAGACAGCATAAGACCGCCCTCTCCATGCCTGTCAGCAGCTGGAGACCCTCTACTGTCCACACAACTGTCCACACATACACCTTACATGTTCTCACTGCTACCTTCGTTCCTGCCCCTGCCATCCCCTCTTCCTGGAATGTCTTTTCTTTCATCTTTCTCTCTATTCAAATCCTACCCATCCTTCTAGGCTTGCAGGAAGCCTTCCTTGATCCAGAAGTGACTGCTTTGCCCTCTGGGTCTCCCCAGGGTATCTCATCACTTTCTGTCTTGGCCAGTAGTCACCAGTGGGTCTGTTCTCCCCGTGCCCCTTCTAAGCCTGCGTTCTCCTTATGGGCAAGAGCTTATGCTCTGCACCTCAGCACCCCTGTGGCCACAAGATCCCGTGCAAACGCCACTGCTTCTTACCTGTTCACAGGGCCGGCGACGCAGTGCTGGAGTTGGGCCCAGGGCCCGGATGACTCCTGGCCGGGGCTGTGGGGGACTGTACTGGGGGTAGGCCAGAGGCCTGGGGTGGCTGCTGGGTCCCAGGAAGTGAGGCTGAACCATCCACTGCAGCTCCTGGCTGCCACTCACAGTGTTGATGCTTGACATGAGGTGCCACTTCTGAGGGATAAGACATGGAGGGCCAGGGATAAGGTCTCTGTGGATTGAGGGGCTTCCAGTAATAAAGTGTGAATTCCAGGTGCTGTCCCAACCACTTTATAAATACTGACTCATGTAATTTGCACAACAGTATCTTCATTTTCCGACAGGAAAACAGTTGTCCCTAGACACACAGCCAATAAGTGGGAAGTGGGGTTTGGACCCAGGCAGCCAGGCTCTTCTTACCCACTTTTGCACCCTGCCTGAGTCCCATCTACATAAAGAGGATAATGACAGCCCCTAACTTCGAGGGTGGCTGTGAGAATCAGGTGAGAGAATGTGTGTGTGACACAGCCTGGTAACTGGCAGGTGCCCAACACACAGGGGCCATGGTGGGCAAGAGCCACTGCTCTGGGTTCAAGCTAGCCCAGTTCTAATCTTAGCTCAGCCATTTACTGGCTGTCAGGGTGAATTATTTAACTTCAATGTGCCTCCGTTTCCTTGTTTTGAATATTGTCATAGGTGAGGATTACAGCATTTCACTGATGCTAACGAGTTCCCTTCAGTAGCTCTGAAATCATAGTTGAATTGGCAACTTTAAAAAAAAATTAGTGGCACAAAATAATGGTGGGTTTTAAAATCAGTGGGGTCTTGGATTCTGTGAGGTAAAGTAAATGAGGTGGAAACTGCCCATCACAATGCAAGGCTGCACAGTATGCGCTCCAGGTATTACCTGTCATGATACTTTCAGCCAGAAACGTGAGGAATGGGTTGAGATGGGGGCTCAGTGTTCCGGAGGAGAACTGGGTTCAAGCCCAGGCAAGTCTGGACAGCAGTGTCCCCGGCTCAGCGCTGCGGGCTCAGTGACCCAGTGACCCCAGTTCCGGGCCGAGGTGCCGCCGGCGGCATCTCCCGCTCCCGAGGTTGTCCGGACCCGGGACGCTCCGGGCCAGGAAGGGAGGGGCGCTCCGGGTGAGTCAGCCACCGTGACTCGGCCGCCGTGACTCGGCGGAACGGACGCCGCTCCTTCCCTCCCCTAGCGACACGTGCTCACGGGCCCTCGACAGGAAATGGGCACCTGCAGCCTCCCGGGTCCCCCCCAACCCTCAGCGGGCGCCGTTTGGTGCCGAGAGTCGGGGGCGCGGGAGTTGCCGCTGCAGGACCTCGCGCACTTCCGGCACCTCGCGGTTTCCACCGGCCCCAACCCGTAAAAGGGTCAAAGGCCAGTCTCCCGGGGCCCACCAGGCTCCACCGCGCCGAGATGGGGATGAGGACTTGGCGACGGGGTGGGGAGGGACAAACAAACGGTCAGGCACACGGATGCTCACAGACAGACTGCCGAGGATTCGCAGTCTGTCGGGGCTAGCCTGGCGGTGGATCCCGTGCGTAGGGACGTCTCGGCGGCCGCGGCTCAGACTCCGGACCTCGGAAAGTGAGTCCGAGATGGATCAGACCCTCTCTGATCCTGTCGGGGCTAGGACTAATCCCGGACTAAGGGGTCCCCTTCCGACGCAGATGGGACAAAGAAATTAGCGGTAAACAGGAAGAAGGAAAGAAGGTAACGGAGACGGAGGGACAGATAGACAGCAGACAGAGACGGGAAGGGGTACGAGCGCGAGAGGGGATGTTCGCAGATGTTTGCTCCGCCCGCCGCGCCCGTTCCGCTGGGGTGTGGGGGAGAAAGTGCCCTTAGACAGCGGAGAATGGGCAGAATCCTCTGCCACTGCTCCGAGACCCATTCCCTGCTCCTTGTTCCCGGTCCCAGTCCCCGAGTGTGCGGGAGCGGCCCGCACAGTCCCAGGCTCTGTCCACCTGGGGATCCCAGGCTCTGTCCACATGGGGATCCCAGGCGTCGGGTTCCTCTCACCTGCTGGCCTGTCGCCGGGGGCTGCGCCGGGCCGCCGTACGCACCGCCGGTCCCGGAGCTCGGCCCGGGTTCCCCGTAGTCTCGGAACATGCCCTGGGCTGGCTGCTTTGTGGGGTCCGCGTCGGCGGCTTCGGTTCTGACTCACTCGCTCCTAGCGGAGTCTTTTCTTTTTATGAATGAGAAGTCCTCGGGCTGAACCACTTCCACTGGGGGTGGGAACGGAGAGCGGGCGTATCGCAGCGGCTCTGGACAACTCTGGGCTCCACCTCTCCAGACGCACTGCCTTTTGTCACTCCGCCCTGAACTTTTCATCGCTTCCTACGGTCCAGTAGCCGACTTTTGCTGGGCAAAAGGGGAGGACTTGGCGGCCCCCAGAGACAGCGGCGGGTCCGCCCCCTCTGACGTAGCTGCCCATACATGGTGCAATTTCCTCGCCGCGCCCAGGTGGAGCGAAGGATTCCCCCGCGGACAGACACACCTGAGAGCAGCCGGGCGCCCCGCCCCACCCAGCCCCGCCCAGGCCCCAAGCGCAGACCTAGACCCCCGCCGCCAGACTCCAGAGCCTCTCACTGCTTGGTCTGGCTTCAGTGTTTGCATCCGTAAAATGGGACGAAATAATCACATAGCGAGCTTGCTACGCGTGGGAAGTTGGAATGAAGAATGTGAAAGGGGTCTGGAAACTGTAAATCGGATTATAAATGTGATTGATGTAATTATTATCATCATCATCATTTACTGCCAGGGCAGTGCTACTGCCATTATTTCATGCCAGGAATCGTGCTACTACCAGCCAAGTCATGGCGTGAGGCCCATTCACTGGCACTGTTTTAGGGTTCAGGTATACTAAAAAGTGAATAAATGACAAACCAGGGCTACCAAAATGGTGTATATTTTAAATGCTTACAATGACATGTTAATGCGTTGAACTACCCACAAATACAATGCAATGTAATTGCACTACTCTCAGGATAATTTCAGGAGCTATAACAAATTTTAATTCAGAGCCCCTATAAGCAGTGAGAGCTTGTGGTGGGACACAGTTGTCCTGTGCTCTGATAAACGCCATCTTCTTTAAATACTATAACTGCTCTTCCAGGTCTGCGTAGTCACCACCCTTGTTTGGGGATTATGTCAAAGGTCTGTGTGAATGTGAGTCCAGGACCAAATGTCAACAACCGAAGACCGACAACCATGGGAGGTAGGTGTCGTTATCATCCCCATTTTACAGATGGGGAAACTGAGGCTGAGAGATGTTGAAATGAGGTGCCTAAGATCACTAAGCCAGTGGCTGAAGCAGGTTGCCAAATCAGGGCTGTGGGAGCTCCAAGCCCGGGCTCAGACAAAAGTTTTCAAAGCCCTCACAGGCAGACATATTTTCACACATGCACAATATCAGTGCTGAGAGAACCACCCCGAAACTCCTTCTTTGCCTCTTCCCATTCTACAGATGAGGAAACTGAGGCCTGGAGAGAACAAGGAGCTGCCAGTGTCACACAACTACAGAGAGAGAGAGAGCTGGGCTCTCCTGCTTTCCACTGGTACCTCCTTTTTAAATTTTTATTTATTTATTTATTTATTTTTGGCTGTGTTGGGTCTTTGTTACTGTGCGCGGGCTTTCTCTAGTTGTGGTGAGTGGGGGCTACTCTTCGTTGCAGTGTGCGGGCTTCTCGTTGTCGTGACTTCTCTTGTTGCAGAGCACGGGCTCTAGGCGCACAGGCTTCAGTAGTTGTGGCATGTGGGCTCAGTAGTTGTGGCTGGAGGGCTCTAGAGTTCAGGCTCAGTAGTTGTGGCGCACGGGCTTAGTTGCTCTGCGGCATGTGGGATCTTCCTGGGCCAGGGCTCGAACCTGTGTCTCTTGCATTGGCAGGCAGATTCTTAACCACTGTGCCACCAGGGAGGCCCTCCACTGGTACCTCCTTTTGATCAGCTCCAGTTTTGTCCTCAGGGAAGAAAGATTTCAGGAAGGTGGGGACCTGGGCTGCCTTCCTTGGGGACTGATGTCAGGGTCAGTGGACACATTTAGGACTTAGAGCCAGCCAAGAGGCCAGCTTGGCCCTGGGCTTCCAGTCTCAGTACTACCATTTTCTGTCTCTGTTACCCTGGGCGGGTCACCTTCCTTCTGAGTCCCACTCCCAATGGAAATAATTGAGCCTCCCGCTGACCTCATGGGGTTGCTGTGGGATCAGATGACATCACAAATGTGAAAGTGCTTTGTCGGCTGTAAAGTCATGTGCGCTCAGAAGGTGGCTACCAGCCTGGTGCCTATCCCTTGCCCTTATTCTACTCAATGCTTGTCATTCTCTAAAAAGAAAAGGAACCAACAGCAGTTTACCAGAATGAGAAATATATGGGTGGGTGTGTGTGCACGTGTGTGTGCGCGCGCGTGTGCGCGTGCGTGCATGCACGCGTGTGTGCGCGCACGTGTGTGTGTGCACGTGTGTGCATGAGAGAGAGAGAGAGAGATTTTTTGAGGCAGTGTGATTCGTGGAAAAGAACAGATATGCTGGAATCAGACAAGCCTGAGTTCTGAATTCGAATTCTGGTTAGGCTGCTCGCCAGCTGTGTGCTCTGGATGAGGCATACAATCTCTCAGAGCCTCATCTGTAAAATGAAGACATAATGATAACTATATAGTGATAACGTCTCAGCGTTGTCAGAGAATAGATATAAAATAATGTCACATGCTTCATACAGCATATAGTAAAAATTTGACAAATAGCAAAAATAATTCCGTGTTCATAAAAAGCCCCAGGGCTGGGAGTTTTGGGGGCTCTGATCACATGCTAAGGTATTCATGTGCATGCATACACACTAACTGATATCTGAATTCCTTGGCTAAGTCCAAGCAGGACAGGTCAGAGTGACACAGGCAGCCAGGTTGTGGCACATGCGAGGCCTAACACAGGTCAGCCTTGACTGCATTCGTCTGCCGGCCCCAGAAACACCACCCTGCCCCCACTCCCCAAGCAGCCTGGGACAGTGACTGAGCAGGGGCTCAGGTTTCGTGTGTGTGTGTGTGTGTGTGTGTGTGTGTGTGATTACATGACTCTGAAAGTCCCTTCCTGCTCTAACCGTCAGTGGAGCCACAAGGAGGTCCTTTCAGAGGCAGCACATTCCAAGCTCCTCAGTCACTAACGCCCGCCTCGTGGCTGCAGTAACGTTCCTGGCCCCTGACCTCACCAGCTCCCACCCAGGGAGGCCTGGCGAGAATCCCAGGGGGCCACAGTGGTTTCAGGAGTCTGGGGGCTGGGAGGTCTGAAAGACCCAGGCATTGTCCCTTGGCAGCTGTGTGAGCCCGGCTCAATCACTTTCCCTCTCTGAGCCCCTGACAATCCCCACCTCCTGGGGCTGCAATGAGGCAAAAGGAGGTGGTGGATGAGTGTGCCTTGCGCCCAGTAGGTTCTGTCAATGCTCCCAGGGCATTGTAGGTGATGTTTATGTTTTCCAGTTTCCGTTCACTTTCTACATTGAAGTTTATTTAGTTTTAAAATTGAGGTGAAATTCATATAACATACAATTAGCCATTTTAAATTAATGTTTTTTTAAAGTCTTTTAATTAATTAATTAATTAATTTTTATTTTTGGCTGCACTGGGTCTTCCTTCCTGCACATGGGCTTTCCCTAGTTATGGCGAGCTGGGGCTATTCTTCGTTGCAGTATGCATACTTTTCATTGCGGTGGCTTCTCTTGTTGCGGAGCACGGACTCTAGGCCCACGGGCTTCAGTAGTTGTGGCACGCGGGCTCTAGAGTGCAGGCTCAGTATTTGTGGTGCACGGGCTTAGTTGCTCCGCAGCATGTGGGGTCTTCCCGGACCACGGACCGAACCCGTGTCCCTGCACTGGGAGGCAGATTCTTAATTACTGCGCCAACAGGGAAGTCCCTTCCTAGCCATTTTAAAGTGTACACTTCAATGGGAGTTTGTGCATTCACGATGTTGTGCAACCGCCACTTCTCTCTAGTTTCAAAACTTTTAAATTATCCCAGAAAAACACTCCATATCCATTAACTAATGACTCCCAATTAGCCTGTCCTCCCACCCCCTGGTATCCACTAATCTGCTTTCTGTTTCTACAGATTTGCCTCATATGGACACTTCATATAAATGGAAAATTTATTGTACAATTTGTGACCTTTTGTGTCTTGTTTCTTTCACTTAGCATAATGTTTTCCAGGCTGATCAGTGTTGTAGCAAGTAGCAACACCTCATTCCTTTTTATGGCTGAATAATATTCAATTGTATGGCTATACCACAAGTTATTTATTCATCAGTTGATGGACGTTGGGTTGTTTCTACTTTTTGGCTATTATGAATAATGCTTCTGTGGACATTGTGTACAAGCTTTTGTGTGAACATGTGTTTCCATTTATCTTGGGCATATACCTAACAGTGGAATTGCTGGGTCATATGGTAACTCTCTGTGTAATCTTGTGAGGAACTGCCAGACTGTTTTACACAGTGGTTGTACCCTTTTACATTCCTACCTGCAGTGCCTAAGGGTTCTAATTTCTCTACATCCTTGCCAACACTTATTATTTTCTGTTTTGTTTTTTTTTTTTTTTGCGGTATGCGGGCCTCTCACTGTTGTGGCCTCTCCCGTTGCGGAGCACAGGCTCCGGACGCGCAGGCCCAGCAGCCATGGCTCACGGGCCCAGCCGCTCCGCGGCATGTGGGATCCTCCCAGACCGGGGCACGAACCCGCGTCCCCTGCATCGGCAGGCAGACTCTCAACCACTGTGCCACCAGGGAAACCCTTATCTTCTGTTTTTAAAATACATCCTAGAGGGTGTGAAGTGATTGTGTCTCTTTTTTTTTTTGGAATTTTATTTTATTTATTTTTTTATACAGCAGGTTCTTATTAGTTATCCATTTTATACATATTAGTGTACATATGTCAATCCCAATCTCCCGGTTCATCACACACACCCCCGCCCCCCTGCTGCTTTCCCCCCTCAGTGTCCATACGTTTGTTCTCTATTCATTGTGTCTTGATTTGCATTTCCATAATAACCAATCATGTTCCTTAATGACCAATGAACATCTTTTCATATGCTTGTTGGCCATTTGTATATATTTTTTGGACAAATGTGTATTTAAGTCCTTTGCCCATTTTTAATTAGGTTGTTTTCTTTTTGTTGTTGCTGAATTATATGAGTTCTTTATATATTCTGGCTACCAAACGCTTATCAGATATATGATTTGCAAATGTTTTCTAACATTCTGTAGGTTGTCTTTTCACATTCTTCATAAAGTCCTTTAATGCCAAAAGTTTTTATAATTTTTTTGAAGTTCAGTTCATCTATTTTTCCTTCTGTTGCTCATGCTCCCAGGGTCCAGTTGAAGAATCCATTGCCAAATTTGAGGTCATGAACATTCACCCCTATGTTTTCTTCTAATAGTTTTATAATGTTGATTCTTATATTTAGGTTGTTGATGAAATTGAAGTTTAACATACCTACAGTAAAGTGCATTCATCCAACATGTTCAGGTCAGTGATTTTTTACATGTATGTAAACGCATGTAGCTATCACCCTGATCAAGGTGTAGGGTATTTCCAAAAGCCCAGAACCTCTCTCCTCCCACTTACCATCCCCCATCTATAGGTAACCACTATTCTGACTTCTAGAGTCATAGATCAGTTTTGCCTGTTCTTGAACTTCATGTAAATGGAAACATACAGCATGTACTCTCTTGGGTCTGGTTTCTTTTTTTTTTTTTTTTGGCCACACCATGCGGAATGTGGGATTCTGGTTCCCTGACCAGGGATCGAACCTGCGCCCCCTGCATTGGAAGCATGGAGCCTTAACCACTAGACCACCAGGGAAGTCCAGGGTCTGGCTTCTTTTACACAGCATGTCTGAGGGATTCGTCTACATTGTTGGGTAAAGCAGTAGCTTGGTCTTTCCCATTACTGGGTAGCATTTCATTGCACAAATATCCCATAATCACTCTCTACATTCTTCTGATGATGATATGGGGGTTCTCCAAGTTTGGGGCTCTTCTGAATAAGGCTGCTGTGAACTTTTTTTTTTTTTGGCTGTGCTGCGCGTGACTTGCAGGATCTTAGTTCCCCAAGCAGGGATCGAACCCGTGCCTCCTGCAGTGGAAGCACAGAGTCCTGACCACTGGACTGCCAGGGAATTCCCTTATGAGCATTCTTGATATGTCCTTTGGTGGCCAATTGCACTCACTTCTCTTGGATATGTGCCCGGGATGGATTTGTGGGTCATAGGGTACCTATAAATTTGGCTTTGATTCTCTCCAACAGTTCTCCAACCCACCAGCAGTGGGTCAGAATTCCAGTCTCCCCACATCTGGAGGTGACATTTCAGTTCACTTCAACAAAAAGATTTCTTTCCCTTGGTCCTAGTCCCCTCCCATCTGTTCTGGACACTCTCCACAGCCTCCAGCTTGCTCCCTCCCCTTCACTTCCCACAAGCAGCCTGAGGAATTTTTAAAATCCTGACAATGTTCACAGAAGAATCTTTTACAATTCTGACCATTTCACCCTCAGACTTGGACCCTTCTGAGCCACCACAGCAAGCTTCAAATTGCTACACAGGAGGGTCTGAGGTCTGGGAAGGGGTGGGGTCAGGATGCTTGATACACTCTGTGTTCTTTTAGGTTGTCTGTTGATTGGGAGACTTGGAGGGCCAAAAGGGTCACACAGGTGGCTCACACTCATGTAGCTCTTATGAACCAAGCACTGTTCAAAGTAATTCATTAATCCTCACAACAACCCTGTAGAGACAGATAATAATATTATACCCATTTTACAGATTAGGGAATGGAGGCATAGAGAAATTAATCAGCTTGCTGAAAGCCACACAGCAAGGAAATTGTGGAGCCAGGATTTGAACCTAAGCAGTCAGTCTCCAGAGCCTGAGCTCCTCACTGCCTTACTGGTCTGTCCTTTGAAAACAGCCAGAATCCTTAACGTGGCATCCCAGGCCCTTCCAGGTGTGGGCCACCTGCCCAGGCTCCTCCCTCAGCAGCACCCACTTACTCTCTCTGCTCCAGGCTTACTACTGGGCCAAGCTTCTCACCTTTGCACAGGCTATTCTCTCTGCCCACAATGCCGTCCCTCATCGCCTTGCCTGGGTAACTCTCATCTTGCAGGTCTCAGTTTCCCCATCACTTCCTCAGGAGGCCTTCCATGAGTCCATGAGTCCTTTATTTATTTATTTATTTATTTATTGGCTGCATTGGGTTTTAGTTGCGGCACGTGGGCTCTTTCTTTGTGGCATGCGGGCTCTTCTTTGTGACATGCGGGCTTCTCTCTAGTTGTTGCGTGCAGGCTCAGTAGTTGCAACACTTGGGCTTAGTTGCCCCACGGCCTGTGGCATCTTAGTCCCCCGACCAGGGACTGAACCCGCGTCCCTTGAATTGGAAGTTTGATTCTTAACCACTGGACCACCAGGGAAGTCCTCACGAGTCCTTTTTTTAAAAATTTTTATATATTTATTTATTTTTGGCTGCATTGGGTCTTCGTTGCTGCACGCGGGATTTCTCTAGTTGCGATGAGCGGGGGCTACTCTTCATTGTGGTGCGCGGGCTTCTCATTGTGGAGCACGGGGTCTCGGTGCACGGACTTCAGTAGCTGTGGCTCACGGGCTGCAGAGTGCAGGCTCAGTAGTTGTGGCGCACGGGCTCAGCTGCTCCGCGGCATGTGGGATCTTCCTGGACCAGGGCTTGAACCCGTGTCCCCTGCATTGGCAGGCAGATGCTTAACCACTGCGCAACCAGGTAAGTCCCATGAGTCCTTAACCTAGGTTAAATCTCTCATGTAATAGAGTCCCATAGCACTATGCAGGCTATTACATTTTTTTTTAACCTGCTCAGAATAATTTTTAAAGATTTTCTGTTTGGGGGAGACAAACACAAAACACTATATATATATAGTGCATGTAAGAGAAAAAATTATTTTAAAACATGATTTTTATTTTTTACTTTGCCTTATGTTTTTAAATATTTCATTGCATTTGTTTTTCAACTAGGTAATACATTTACATGCTTCAAGATCCAGAAGCTGCACAAGGGTATACAGTGAAAAGCCTCCCTCTCTATTGTATGCAGTCTCTTGCCTATCTTTTTACCCAGAAGTTAGCCTGCTCTATACCCTGTTTTGCTCCTTGCTTTTTTGTTTTCTTATATCTTGGAAATCCTTCCACTGAGTATATGTAGACCTGCCCCATCAAACAAAAATCTACTTCGTTGAGGTATATTTTACATTCAGTAAAATTTACATTTTAAAAAATGTGCTGGTCTTATGTTTGACCATTTGTATTCACTCATGTAAGCACATTCCAGTCAAGATATAGAATATTTCCATCCACCAGAAAATTTTCTCCTGGCCCTTTGCAGTCAATCCTCCCTACCCCAGAAAGTCACTTATCTCGGTTCTATCACCATATATCAGTTTTGTCTCTTCTAGATTTTCACATCAGTGGAATCATACAGTGTGTGCTCTTTTGTGTCTCGTTTCCGTTTCTCACCATTATGTCTGTGAGATTCATCCAGGTTGTGGGTAGCAGTAGTTCACTTCTTTTGTTTTCTGAGTCTGGTCCCACTGCATGATGGACAAGTTTATCCATTCTCCTGAATTAACAGAGTTAAAGTTGAATGGAACCAGCAGTCAGGGAGGTAGGGAGGTAGACTTGGTCCTGGCCCCAAGGTGTTTACAGCCCAAAAAAGTGATCAGCTGCTGAGGAAAACATCTCTGGTGGAAGGTAGAGAGTGCTGGGGCCAGGAGCTGGAGAGCGCCAGGGGAATTACAGGAGCGCCCACGAAGGAAGGATGCAGGTTTCCTGGCTAAAGAGTATCTGAAGATGGGGGAGATATTTCTGGATTTGGAGTCAGTAGGCTTTACAAAGGCCCGGGGGTTGGGGGAGGAGAGGCCTGGCTCCCTGTTGTCCAGGGCACGTGGTAGAATGTGTATTGGGACCATGATGGGAAGGGTGGTCTGAGTGAGGCCTAAGCCAGGGCCCGTAGTCCCGTGTGAGGGGCTTGACTTGGGCTGGGGGACAAGAGGACCCCTGAGTGCTGTTTGAACGTGGAAGGGACCTATGCTCACTTTCCTGAGGCTGGAGTCTGGGGAGGAGGGGGCTGGAGTCCCTTATGGGAAGGTCTTCTGGCCCGTGGGGTTGGAGGGAGCCATTTGGTGGGGCCCGGGCTGAGGAAGGGGGTGGGATGACAAGGGGCTGGGCTGCTGCTTCCAGGGCCTAGGTATCACCCTCCTCATTCCCCAGATGCCACTGAGCACTGGTCCCTCTGCTGTCCTTTGAGCCTCATGCCACCCTGCTGTGAAGGCAGTCCTGTCCCCATGATGCAGAGGAGCACATGAGGCTCCAGAGAGGGAAAGGAGCTGGGCTAAAGGGTTACAGGGAGTCGGGGCGGGGGCAGACCTCTCCACCCCAGGGCACTGGGGAGAGTGTTAACTACATGGTCCCAGCTCTGGCTGCACCTCTGATTTGTTATGGGACCTCAGGCCAGTCTTTTTCCCTCTGGGAGCCTCAGTTTTCCCTTCTTGCAGATCAGTGGTTTACATACAGTGATCCCTAAAACCAGAGGTTTCAGCAGAGGTGCGCTGGGGGAAGGGGCAGGGCAGACCGGGCCGTTATCCCTCTTCCAACCAGCGCGGCTCAGGGAGGCAGGCGGGATAACAACGTGAGCCCTGGAATTGGATGGCCTGGGTTTGGGTCCTGGCTGTGGGACCTGGGTCATTCTCTTCTTTCTGCTTGTTTCCTCACTTGTAAGAAGATCATAATGATTGTACACGCTCTTCAGGGGATTATTGGGGCCGTACATGAGGTAAGGTGTGGATGGCACTTAGCACGGGACTGGTACAGTCAGTGATCAATACACGTTAGTGAGGGTTTTCTTGCTGTTATGTTTCGTGCCATGTGGACCATTTCCTCTGAATGCAGGCCATCGAGGGCTCTGCTGTTGGTGCCCCTGATGGCGCTCTGCCCGCTCAGCCTGGCCTCTTATTTCTTTTCTTTTTTTTTTTTTTTTTGCGGTACGCGGGCCTCTCACTGTTGTGGCCTCTCCCTTTGCGGAGCACAGGCTCCGGACGCGCAGGTTCAGCGGCCATGGGTCACGGGCCCAGCCGCTCCGTGGCATGTGGGATCTTCCCGGACCGGGGCACAAACCTGTGTCCCCTGCATCGGCAGGTGGACTCTCAACCACTGCGCCACCAGGGAAGCCCTGGCCTCTTATTTCTTAGAGTAGCTGCTGTTCCCTGCAAACCCAGGCCCAGGGAAGTTGGGGACTGTCACTCAGTTCTGGAGGCCTCACCCTCCCAGACCTGAGGCTTCCCGCCACCTCCAGGCTCCAGGCTCCGGGTGCCAGCTCTGGCTGTGGGCTGGGGCGGGGATGAAAGGCTGGCGGGCCTGTGCTGGGCTAATAAACTGCCCCACCCTCGCTGGGAGGACCTCTGGGCACCCGTGTAAACTGAGTCATGGGGGGCAAGGGGGTGAGTCATCCGCTTGTGAGTGGGAGCCAGATGGGCAGAGGTTGTCTGCGTGGGGCCCTGGGCTACACTCCACGGAGCCACACCCTCAGCTCCCCTCGAGTAGCCAGCGGGCCCCTGGCCCAGGGCAGGGGGCGCAGGGCCGGCCTGCTGAGGGGCAGCGGCCTGGAGGCTGGACTCTCGGTGTGCACGTGTGTGCCTGTGTGTGCGGGCATGAGTGTGTGTGGTGTCAGGGCCGGGGGCAGGCAGACAGGAAAGGGAGGCTCTGACGTGGGGATGGGGGGCGGGGAAAGGATTGGGCTTTGGAAAGGAGTCAAAACCCTCCAGAGGAAGATTTTGGCGGGAACGCCTCGCTGCCCTCTCCTGCCCTCTGCGGGTTTGGCTGATTTTTTTCTGCAGGAGCCAGCTTTCTCCCTTTAGCCTTGGAGGAGCCAGGGTCCCGTGGGTGACCTGCCTGTCCTCTAGGGTTCCCAGGGGCCTGAGTTGGGACGTGAGGATAAAGCGTCCCCAGAGACCACTTCAGACTTCACCCCAGGGAGGTCTCTGGCCCCTGGGGCCAGAGGTGCTCAGGGAGGGGGGGAGCACCCTGCCGCAGGGGTGTTCACAAGCGTTCGGGAGTTGTGGAGAGCCTCCGGAGCATTTCCAGCCTTGACCGTGGCTGTTACTTACCCTCTTTCTGCTCAGTTTACTCCTCAGGAAAACGAGGGCTGTGAGGACCAAAAGGGGTGAATGCGTACAAACTGCTTAGAGTAGTGTCTGGAACAGAGCAGGTCTGCATGTGTGTGTTTGTTCTTGCTGAGCCTCAGTTTTCTCATCTGAAAAATGGGTAAGGGGGGAATGCCTGAGGTGCCCCTTGTCCGGCCGCCGCTCTGGTTCCAGTCTCTGCCTCTATTCCCTAGGAAGCTGCCCCGATGCCCTGCCACCCTGCCCAACTCTGTCCCTCTGTCCAGCCTGGGGGGTTTTCAAGCCCTACTGGGAGGCCAGTAATCAAGGAAAGGTGGGTTTCTGGGCTAGGTGCCCTCAGGTTACTCCTCAGCACCTGGGGGATGCGCGTCAGAGAAACGGGGAGTTTCCCTCCTCAGATGAATCAGCTGTGTGACCCAAGCCTGGTCTCTGCCAGGGCCCCTCCCAGTGGGCGGGAGTGGGGCGCAGTTGCCCTGCTGGGAAAATCCCCCAAACCTCGCCAAAGCTCTGGCTGAAGCTTTCTCCCGACTCAGCTGTTTCCTGTCCTCCCCGATTCAGCCCCTAGCCCCAGCCGGAATCAGGAGGTGGGTAGAGATTCTCCCCACTCACGGGCTAGCCCCTCTGGAGCCCCCTGCCTGGGGGCTGGGGGTTCGCGGTGCATGTGAGCGGGAGTGGGTGCCGTGCGGGTGACCTCCTTTTCCTGGCTCAGTCATCCCTCTGTGGTTTGATAAAAGGGAGCAGGGCACAGGGGCTTGTCCACGTTTACCAGCCTGGCCCACCCCGGGTCAGGGCTGCTCCCCGATGCCTGTATGGGAACGGGCCAGCCAAACAGGACACAATCCCCTGCCAGCCTGATTGGGTGTGTCTTGGGAGTTCTTGCCCTGGCAGGGGAGCAGTCCCCACTGTAGGCCCGGGAGATCCTTCCTGCTTAGTAGGCTTAGTCTCTCTACTCTCTGGGCCTCAGTTTCTCCAACAGTAAAATGGGAATCTTAGTCTTGGCCCAGCCTCTCTCTCAGGTGGTTCTGAGGGCCGAACCTGTGTGCTTTACAGATCAGATCCTAAGTCCTTGCTGGATCTCAATTATCTCAGCAGCCCCCCTCCCCACAGCACTTTCATATAGTGGGGGCTCAACAGTGCACTGGGTGCTGTGGAGCTGAATGACCGGGATTCAAATATTGAACTCTGTAACCTTGAACCAATGACTGAACCTCTCTGAGTCTCAGTTTCCTGTTCTGCAAAATGGCAATAATAATAGAGCTGGGTGAGGCTTAGATAACGTAGGTACACACTTAGCTCAGTGCCTTGCTCTTGTTATGAATGGAATGAGGAAACTGAGGCCCAGAGACAGAGGGCAACTTTCATTCAGTCACTCATTTATTCAATCATGTTTATTTGGCACTTATGCTAAGCCAGGTCCTATACTGGATGCTGAGGACACGCTGGGGGATAAAGCGCAGCCACTGTCCTTGAGGGGCCTCAGATGCACAGATGAGAGCCACAGGTGCGTGTGCGTTACGGGAGCCTGGGGTGAGCATGGATGGGGGGAGGGGGGACCTCTGAGAGGATGACACCTGAGCATGTGCATCTGAGATCTGGAGTCAGCCAGGGAAGCGGGTGAGGGTCAGGTATACCAGGCGGAGGCAAGAGCATGAGAATAGGCACAAAAGTGAGGAGGCCAGCGGGTGTGCAGGAAAAACACAGGCAGCTCATGGTTCTGGACCCAGAAGCAGTGAAGCAGGGAGTGGAGGAGATGAGGCTGCAGGCAGTGGCAGGGGATGGACTTGAGTCACTCATTCATTCATTCAATAATTTATGAAGGGCTTCCCTGGTGCCGCAGTGGTTGAGAGTCCGCCTGCCGATGCAGGGGACGCGGGTTCGTGCCCCGGTCCGGGAAGATCCCACATGCCGCGGAGCGGCTGGGCCCGTGAGCCATGGCCGCTGAGCCTGCGCGTCCGGAGCCTGTGCTCCGCAAAGGGAGAGGCCACAACAGTGAGAAGCCCGCGTACCGCAAAAAAGAAGAAAAAAAAAATTTATGAAAAGGTTGCTCTGGCCACACACTGTGCTAGGCCCTCTGGGGACAGGGCTGAGATTTAGGCACTGTTCCTGCCTTCACTGAGCATAGTCTGGGCACGTGGCTTAGGGGCCAGCAGCGGGAGAGAGACATTAATCCAGTGGTTACATAAGTAACCCCTCAATCCTCGCTGCAAGGCAGGTGTTCAAGCAGAAAGAAGAGCCTGAGGCCCAGGGCTGCGTGCCAGGGGTGAAGAGAGAGCCAGTTGGCTCTGGCAGGGTGAGCACGGGCAGAAAGGGGCACCTGAGGGAAGCTGGGGCAGCTGGGGGCGGGGGCTAGGCCATAACGGGCTCAGGAGAGTGGACTCTAAGTTGCAGGCTGTGGGGAGCCACAGAAGGGCTTTGAGTAGCAGATGGAACAGGCTGCTCTGCAGGACAGCTGGCAGTCGGGGGAGGGAGGGGGAATGGGGCAGAAGAGGCAAGTTGCAATGTTTTGGGAGAGAGAGTGAAGAAGGGGCTAAAGCAGGGCCATGACAATGGAGGACAGGCGCTAAGTGTGTGAAATGCCTACTTATGGAAGAACCACCAGGTGGTGTTGACACAACTTGGGCATCTTCGTGGGACACACAAGGGCCTGGCCAGGATCCTCCCACGCCTTGGCCCCATTCGGATAAGTGCAAGGCACTGATAGTCTGAGGGGCACCAGGCTTTGACCTGGAGACCATCCAACCCTGGGAACTTCCGAAGGCTGGGCCGAAGGGGACTCAGCCTTGGGTGTGGAGGAGGCTGGGGAGGGGGCTGAGCCAGCATCTTATGACTCACCTACTTCCACCCAGTCAGCCTGGTGGCATCTCCGCTCCCCTGCTCCAAATTCCAATTTGATGAGGCTGCTGGAGGCTGAGTCAGCTCCGGCACGGCACGAGAGCAGCGTCCCAAGGGGCTCCCTGCCAGGAGGCCCCAACCAAGCCCAGGGCCAGGGCCGGGGCCGGGGGCTATGGAGCCAAGCTCCCAGAAGCTATAGCAGCCTCAGCTGAGCGTTATGGCCCAGGGAGGTCATGTTGAGTGAATGTGCCTGCTGGGTTGCAAAGAGCTAACTGCAGGTGAGGCCAGGGACGCCACTCTGCCTGAGGAGAACTGGGGTGCAAGTCTTAACTCTGCCCAACTCACTGCATGACCCTGAGGGATCTCTCTCCCCTCTTGGCCTCAATTTTCTTGACCACAAATTGGGCCCAAACCTTCTCCTGTTAGGTTGCGAGAATTAAATAATCCACATGGAAGTGATGTGCAAACAGTCCGGTGGCCTCTGTGATGGTCAGGGCGGTGGGAGAGATGAGTAGAAACGGGAGGACTTCCAAGGCTCCCTGAGGTTGTGCAGGTTGTTCACTGCACAAGGATATCCAGCCTAGGCAGCTGAAACCCAACCCATCCTCTGTTCACCAGACCATGTGCCCTGGCCTGGAACTGCCAGGACCAAGGAGGTACCTTTCTCTAGTGGGCACAAATATACCCTCTGAGCTAGCAGAAGCCCCTCAGACTTTGCTGGGCCAAATCTTTGAATTTATGAGAAGTCACTGAGAAACTGATTCTGATTCTTGGGATGGAGGGGAAACAGTGCCGGCTTTGCAGAGGCTCTCAGAGAGGTTCCCAGCCTTGGCTGTGAGGCATATCTTACTACTGGAGGCAGCTGGGGGGGCCTAGTCAGAGCAGAGGGGCAGTCTCTCCTGGCCCTGCCTCTCTCCAGCAACCAAAGCAGGTAACCACCAACACAGTGTTTTCAAAAACACTCAAGACACAGACCCAAGATGGGTTTTATTGAAATGCCAGGAGCAGGCATGTGACAAGGTAGCCAAGGAAAGGAGGAAGGTGGTGTGGGCTATGAGATGGCAGGGAGGGGCAGGCCCCCTATCCATGGCCCTGGCAGCCCCTGTCTCTGCCAGGGGCTGAGTGGAACAATCACCCACCCACCCCCAACAAAATGGCATGCTCAGGCCTGCAGGGCCTCTGCCCCCTGGATTGCGAAGGCCCCAAGGAGAGGGACTGGAAGCACTAGGTTTTCTCTCCTGTGAGGGAGGAAGAGGAGGGTGCAGGAGGAGGGGGAGGTACAGCCAGGAAGGCTCTCCTGCTGGTGTCCACGCCCAGCCTGTGGTCCTGGATGACCAAGGGGCGCAGCAGCGAAGAGAGAGGCTGAGGGTCTGGCACTCAGGGAGCCAGAGCCTCCAGCCAGTGGGGACTTGAGTCAGCCCTGAACACAGGACAGAAGTTCAAAGGGTTCGTAGCAGGCAGTTCCCGAGTGACCCAGTCCTCAGAGCTGGGGATGCTCAGCCTCCTTGGGACAAGGAGGGGGAAGACAGACGGGAGGATCCATCCCTAGCAGGGGCGGCAGAGGGTGGTCTCCCCCATTTGGCCCCACTAGGTCAGTTCCACATTGTTGGCACGGTCCAGCACACGGGAACCACGGGCACTGCCCCCCAGCTGGAAACGGCTCTCATAGAGAGTGGGGCAGAGGTGCCAGCGGTTGGCCCGGTAGATGCCCAGGTAGGTGTAGACGTCAGGTTTGTAGGTGAGCAGACACTTAATGCCTGCTGCACGGATGGCTGCATCTGCTTCCAGTACACCCAAGCGGTCCGTGAAGTCGTCTGTATAAACACAGATGACCTGCCGCCCACCCTCCTTGGCCCGTGGGCTCACCTTGGCCACCTGAAGCCGGCCCTCGACCACGGCTCGAGCAATGCCAGCCCAGGCGTGGTCCAGCTTGAAGCCAGGTGCCAGGTGTATCAGCCATTTGCCAGAGAGCACCTGGTGGGTGATGGCCAGCTGGCGCAGGGTACCTGGCGTGATGGGCCGCCCGCTGGTCTGCAGAGCCTCCCAGGCTGCCTGCAGGCCCTGCACATCACCCGAGTTGGGGATGTAGCCCTGCCCGTATGCTGCAATCCAGCCCACGGGCTCAGAGTTGGGCGAGCCAGGGTCCCCGTAGCGGGTAACTTGGGATGGTGGGTACTTGGCTAACCAGGCATCCAGCTCTGTGGCAGGTGTGGTGCGGGCGTCAAACACCAGCCAGGGGTCCATGTCAGCTGCCATGGCCTCTGCAGCTAGGTGCTCAGCAGTGAAGCCATCTTCACGACCACCTGGAGAGTCCTCGTCCTCCAGCTCCTCACCTGGCTCCATCCTGCCGTAGGGAACTGAGTTAGGGCAGGTCCAGGACAGACCCAACTTGCTGGGCCCTAGTGGGTGCCAGACACTGAATTAACTGTGTGGCCTTGGGCAAAACTTAATGTCGCTGTGCCTCAGTTGCCTCATCTTTACAATGGATAACAACTGTTCCTGTCTCAAACAGCTGTAGAGAATTAAATGCCTGAAGTGGAACAAAAGCTGTGTAGATGTTGTTAATGTTATTACCACTCTCCCTGACCTACAGACGAGGAAACCGAAACTCAGAGAGACGGGACTCACCCAAGGTCACACGTGCAGTGAGTGACAGCGCCGAAATGTGAATTCAGGCGTGGGAACCTCCCGGCCCTGCCAGAGGATGGCAACTTTCCTGGGCGCCGGGAGTTAATGGAGGGAGGCAAAGCACACGTTCGCGCAGCACCGCGGCAGGCCCCATGGCGCCAGGCCTCCGGGCGGGCGTTATCCAGCCCATTTAACGACGAGGACACTGAGGCCAGAGACGGCAGTGACCGATCCGAGGCCAACGGGGCGGTGTCCGGACTCGAACCCACGGTCGATAGAGCCTGCAGGAGGGCCAGCCTCCCGCCCCGCCACGCCCGCCGCCATTAGCGCCCACGGCCCTAGCTGCGCCCCCGCCCCGCCCTAACCCCTCCCGCCGCCCGGGGTCACCTCCGGCCTTCGCTGCGCTCGGCGCCGGCCCAGCCCCGGGCCCGGCTCCGCTCCTCCCGGGGCTCTGCGCCGCCGCCGCCGCGCCCCGCCCCCGCCACGGCTGCCGCCGCCGCCGCCGCCATCTTAGCACCCCGCCGCTTCAACAACAACTTTATAGACAGGCGCAGCACAAGGCGGGGCCGGGGAAGGGGCGGGGCAGTCGGGGGCGGGGCCGTGGGGGAACGCGAGGAGGGGCGGGCCTGCGGGGGGCGGGGCTAATGTTCGCTCTTCTGGGAGTGGCGGTCGCGTCCGCGACAGACGCGCACCGCCTGGGAGGCTTTAAGGCGAGGGCGCTCCGGCCCTGCGGGCGGTGTCCTGACCGGCGGCGCTAGGACCCTGTGGGCAGCGGCGGGGGCGGAGCGGGCGGCACCAGGACCCGGGGGAACCGCGGCGGGCGGGCGACGAGCAGGCCCGGGGGCCGGGAGGCTGCGGGCGGCGGCGCTGGGCCCGGCGCGGCGAGAGAGGCCCCGAGATGCCGAGCAAGAAGAAGAAGTACAACGCGCGGTTCCCGCCGGTGAGCACGTGGCCAGGGCCCGGAGGAGCGGGCCGGGCTCTCGGGAGGCTCCGGCCCAGGCCCGGCTAGGGAGGCGGGCGCATCGCGATGTTCGGGGGCCCGGACGCCCCGCCCCCTTCCGTGCCCTCTCAGCGTCGGTGCCCCCCGCCCCCTTTCTCCTGGGATGCTCCCTTTCTCTGCCCCCACTTAAGCACCCTTTCCGGGACGGAGGCGACGGGGTCCGAGCTCTCTACCCCCTCCCCAGGCACGGATCAAGAAGATCATGCAGACGGATGAAGAAATTGGGAAGGTGGCGGCGGCTGTGCCTGTCATCATCTGTATCCTGTCGGGGGCTGGTCGGGTTGAGGGAGGTGGGGGAGGCCGGCAGCCCGGGGTCGCTTTGTGTGGGCTGGGACACCACCCGGCGTTCTCCTTGACCCCCCTGAGCTCGGGCTCTCGAGCTTTTCCTGGAGTCACTGTTGAAGAAGGCCTGCCAAGTGACCCAGTCCCGAAACGCCAAGACCATGACCACGTCCCACCTGTGAGTGACTCTGATCTGGGAGGGCCCGGTTGGGGTCCTCTTCCAGAAGATCACACGCTTAGGGGAGGCTGTGCCCTGATAGTGCGGGAGGTAGGGGGTGCTGGGAGATCAGCAAGGCCTCAAAGACTAGTGGGTTTGAACTTGGGAGGAGGGTTGAGTGTTCTAGCAACGGGGGGGATGGTTCGGATTGAAATTTTCCAGGCTCCATTCCCCTGACATCCAGAGAGCCCCTTGCTGAGGGCGCAGACGGCTGTGCCCCACCTGAGTGCCATCCCCTCCCCACCTCTTCCAGGAAGCAGTGCATTGAGCTGGAGCAGCAGTTTGACTTCTTGAAGGACCTGGTGGCATCTGTGCCTGACATGCAGGGGGAAGGGGAAGACAACCACATGGATGGGGACAAGGGTCCCCGCAGGTGGGGAGCCAGGGTCCAGGGTCCAGGTGGGGAAGGCCAAGGCCCCTGGGGTTGGGGGTGGCTGGGGGGTGGCAAAGGAGGGGAGAGACCTCTGGGCAGATGCACTATACCTTCCTGAAGGGGCCGGAAGCCAGGCAGCAGCAACCGGAAGAATGGTGGGATGGGAAGCAAGGGCAAGGACAAGAAGCTGTCGGGCACGGACTCAGAGCAGGAGGTGAGTGAGGCCCCAGCCCTCTGTCCTGCCCCGCAGGGCAGGCAGGGCAGCCTTGCATCCGGCCAGGCCAAGCTGGCTGGAGGCCTGGTCCCAACCTCACCTTTTCGTTTTGGTTTGTTTGCTTGTAAATTGGGGCTACGGAGGTCCATCTCCTATTTCTGCTTTCCAGTGATGAGCCCATGCCTTTCTGGTCATCTCTCATTCCTGCCTTGTTCCCAGGATGAGTCTGAGGATACAGATACTGATGGCGAAGAGGAGACACCACAGGCCCCACCCCAGGCCAGCCACCCCCCTGTCCACTTTCAGAGGTAAGCAGTTCAGTGGCTCCAAGAGAGGGCCAGCCGACCCCAAGGCTGACTTGTCTCTCCTGGCCTCCCTGGCCACTTGGTTCTGTTGGTTGTAGCAGATTTCAGGGATCGGAGGGGAGGAACTGATGAGGACTTAAAGGCTGAATACTGTGCTCTCAGAAAGTCCCCTCCGCCTGGGTGGGGCTGTGTGACCTGCCCTGGATCCTTCCCCTCTCTGGGCTTGGCTCCCTGTTGGTACAGAGGGCGATGGGCTCCAGGGCTGCCTGTGTGGAGGACCGGGTGGGGCTGAGGGGGCAGGAATCTGCACCAGAGAGTGTGGCCTGATCTTCCTTTCCTGCTTTCTGCCCTGCAGCCCCCAGACACCCTTCATGCCCTTCACCTCGACTCTGCCTCTACCCCCAGCACCCCCAGGCCCCTCGGCACCTGACGCAGAGGATGAAGAGGATTATGACTCCTAGCACCCTCTGCCCCCCAGGCCCCACCCCCTTTTAGTTGGTTTTAGTTGCTCTGGGGGGAAGAGAGAAGTTAGAGCTGTTCTTAAATTTATTAATAAAACAACAATAAAAGGGAACACCAGTGTCTGTCCCAGCTTGTGTCCAGCGCTTTGTGGCCTCCTTCCCGTCCATCCACCTCCTTCCCCATGCTGAGCTGGGGCCAGGAGCCGTGGTGGGCTGGGCAGCAGCTGACTGAAGGGAGGGGCCGGAGGCCACGGTTCTGCCAGAGCAGGACCGGGGGCTGATGGAAGGAAGGCGGATAAGAGCGGCGGAGGGCCTGAGTCAGCTGGTGCCGGTCATGCTGGGAGACAACCTGTCTCATTGTGCTGTGTGACCCTGGGCAGGTTTCTGCTCTTCTGTGAGTGGCCTCTTCTTGTCTGTCTAATGGAGACCATTCTGCTCACTCTGGGCTGCTGCAAAGGGACAGGCGGGACAGGAAACGGCAACAGTCTTGAACACGAGAGCTTGGGCCAGTTGCCTTGCAGGGCGTGTGGGGAGGGGCAGTGGGAGCAGATGTACGTGGGGTTGTGGTGGCCTTGAAGGGTGGCTTGTGAGCGAGCAGGCTGTGACCTTGAGCAGACCCTGGAGCTACGGGCATGAGGCAGATGTGTGTCTCCAGGGAGCAGTGGCTTGGTGAGGCGGGCGGGAGGCGTGGTGTGCTGTCGGGAATCCTGGACGCTGATGACTGACTGCATCGGGGAGGGGATCCTCAAGGACTCTCAGGTTTCTTTGGGTGGGGCTGGGGGAGCATAGGAAGAAGAGGGTTAGCAAGATCTCGAGTTTGGCTGTGACGGGTTTGGGGTGCCTGTGAGGCCACTGAGGAGAGGTGAGGAGAGGCTTGGAGTGGGCACTTGGACGTAGGGGACTAAAGACAGGTGTGTGAACCTTGAGAGTCAGGGAGAGGGGAGGGCTGGGGCAGACCACCAAAGGAGACTGAAGAGCAACCAGCCCAAGGGGCCCCCCAGGAGCCACTGCGCTGCCCACCCAGGGGCGTCTGGGAGGAGCGAGAACTCAGCTGTCGAATGCCTCAGTGGCTTGGGGGTTGTGGACGGGACAGCGAGGTGAGAAACTTGGAGGTGAGTGGAAGCAACTCTCAGAACCGTGGAGGGGAGGTGGGAGGGCAGTGGCTCAGAGTGAGGACGGAGGAACGGGTTGGAGGTTTTTTTGTTTGTTTGTTTGTTTGTTTGCGGTACGCGGGCCTTTCACTGTTGTGGCCTCTCCCGTTGCGGAGCACAGGCTCCGGACGTCCAGGCTCAGCGGCCATGGCTCACGGGCCCAGCCGCTCCGCGGCATGTGGGATCCTCCCGGACCGGGGCACGAACCCACGTCCCCTGCATCGGCAGGCGGACTCTCAACCACTGCGCCACAAAGGAAGCCCCTGGAGGTTTGTTTTTTAAGACGGCAGAAATGCAGACTGAAGGGGCTGAAGGGATGGGAGGGGACCGATGGAGTGAGGTGGGGTTGCCCAAAGCCAACCCCGGCCTAAGTGGGGAGAGGGGTTGAGTAGGTTTTGGTGGGGGACTGAGGTATTCGGTTTTTATCTGGTGGCGTATGACTTCTTTGTGAAGTAGGAGGCACCGTGGCAGGCCTGGATGGGCCCAGAGCAGCTGGAGCCTGAGGGCACGTGGGTCCTGTCTGCTTCTCATCTGCTCCTGCTCTAGGTGTAAGAAAGGAAAGCCCCCGGTTCCTTTTGGGGAAACATCCCTACTCAGCCTGTGGTGTGTGCAGCTGACTGCACTCCGTGGGGTTGAGGCATGGGAACCGCCAGCCTGGCCAATCAAACAGGCTCTGGCCACTGTGAGTATGTAGGCAGTGTCATGACCCCAGTGGGCAACACACCTGAGCCCTGGGACTTTAGGTGGGACCCTTGGGAAAGGGTTTTGACAAGATCGCCGCTGGCTTCCCCGTGGCTCTGGTGGCAGCAGGGAACCCTCTCAGGAGTCCAGGTGAGGATGATAGTGGCCACACTGGGATAGCAAGGCTGGCGGAATGGAGGCTGGGGGGTGCTGAAGGTTGCTTCCCACCCCAAAGGGTGATTTTGACTGAGCACAGAGCCAGCACAGCAGTGCCAGGTGGCTCAGAGTCACCATCTTCTGGTAACATCTGAAAACCTGGACCCTGACGCCTGTATACCTTGGACTTCCTAGTCACGTGAGCCAATAAAAAAATTTTTCTCCCTAGAAACCAGCTGGGTTTCTGTCACTTGTAACTAAGAGAGCTCTGGCTGGCAAGGACTGTGAATGGGAGGTGCTTCCCATTGGCCCCGGAGAGGGAGCAAGCGGTTTTCTCCAGCAGCAAGTTGGGTGCCGTCCCAGGGAGAGTGAGCTCCTGGGGTCCACAGAGACGAAGGCCTGCCGAGCCGTGCAAGGCACGTGGGTGGGAGACAAAGAGACCCTGGGAGCCCGTTGCTGAGACCTGTCCAAAAGGTGAGATTTTGCACGGAGAGGGTGGGTGACGGCTGGGGAAGACGAGGAGGCCGGGGCGCAGGGAGCAGCCTCCCTTCATCCAGGAGGTGCAGGTGGGAGTGAGACACCAGGAGCCGCTGCCCTGGGCCTCTGCATTCTCAGCCCGTTGGCTCAGCCTTGACAGAGTGCTGACGAGTAGAACCTCGTTAGTGCCGGATTCAGATCCTGGCTTCTCCACTTATTAACCTTGAACGAGTTCTCAGCTTCTCTGTCTCAGTTCTCTCATCTGTAAAACGGGGCCTAGTTAATACCTGTGTTAGTTATATGTACTAAACTCTATGTACGAGTTATACCTATTAGTTAGGGTAAAGGGTTAGTGTAACAAACTCAATATGTATAGGTTGAAATACAATAGAAATTCATTTCTTGCCCACGTAAGGTTCATAACTGGGTTTCTCTGCTCAGTGGGCCGTGCTTCTCCAAGAGGGACTTCCAGGCCCAGGCTCCTTTCATCTTGTGGCCCCACCACCCTCAACTCATGGCTTTCAAAGTCACTGTGGAAGAGGGAGTCTCAGCCCACGGAGGTTTTCCTGGGCCAGGGCTGGAAGTGGTCCCATTGCCTCTGTTTGCTTTCCCACTGGACCTGTCACAGTGTCCCACCCGAGGGAGGCTGGGGAAGGTGGTCTAGCCAACCTGGGTGACCAGCCAGCTTCTGCCGCAGGACCTCATGGGCCATTGGGAAGGGCCTGACCCAGGCTTTGACGAGTGTTAGGAGTGCGGCCTCCCGAGTCAGAGGGCAGGGGCCCCAGAGAGACAGTGCTTCTGGCTGGGCCTGGCCTCTAGGTGCCTCCTGGGAATGGGAAAAGGTGGCTCTGCCCTGCCCTCTGGGTACCACTGAGCACAGGGAAGGGGCAGCCTGTGAGTACCCCATCTGCAGAGCTCTTCCTGGGAACCAGATGATTGTCCTTCTTTATTGTCTGTCCACTGGGGAGCCTTGAGCCTGAATGCCTCAGCCCGGCATTGACTGTGCCCCAGGGTGTAAGTGTGACCAGTGTGTGAAAGAGGGATCAGCTGTGACCCTCATGTGAAGAGTACGGACCCACCTCTCCCTGCCAAGTGGAAAACTCCCTCTCCACAGCCCATTTAAGGATCCATTCAGCAAACGTTTATTAAGCACCCAACATCATCACCCAGCAGGGAAATGAGATACCAGTCATCCACTAGAAGACAGAAACTAAGAAGTCTGGGAATTCCCTGGTGCTCCAGTGGTTAGGATTCTACACTCTCACTGCTGCGGGCCCAGGTTCAATCCCTGGGTGGGGAACAAAAATAAATAAATTAGATAAATAAACAAAAAGCTCTTTTATTAAATAAATAAAATCTGATACCACCTACGCTAGGGTAGAAGTGGCGACACCAGAACTCACACTGCTGGGGTGAATGGCAGTGGGTGCAACCACCTTAGAAAACGGTTTGGAGGGGAAAAAAATGGGGGACTTCCTTGGTGGCGTGGTGGATAAGACTTCACACTCCCAATGCAGGGGGCCCCGGGTTCAATCCCTGGTCAGGGAACTAGATCCCACATGCATGCCGCCACTAAGAGTTTGCATGCCACAACTAAGGAGCCCGCCGGCCGCAATTAAGACCCCATGCAACCAAAAGAATAAATATTAAAAAAAAAAAGAAGAAAACGCTTTTGCAGATTCTCATCGAGTCTATCAACATACGCTTCCGTGTGACACGGCGATGCCACTCCTAGGCATACGGCCACCAAAAGACAAGTACAAGAATGTTCGTAACCCCCAATTGGAAAGAATCCAAATCCGATCAACAAGAGCATGAATAAATAAATGATAGGATAATATATAATAAAACAGAAACACAAAAGAACAAACCACTGTGACACGCAGTATCGGGGCGAATCTTGTAGACATTATGTTGTGCAAAAGAAACCTAACAAAAGAGTACATGCTATGACATAATTCATTTAAATAAAGTTCAGGGACAGATGAAAGTAACCGATGATGATGGAAGTCAGTATAATGATTACCTTGGGCTGGGGGCTGATGGCGGGGGTCACTGGGAAGCCTTCTGGAAATGTTCCATAGCTTGAATTGGGTGATGGTTATATATAAAAATATACTAAGCTGCACACTTAACAATACACGCCGCACCTTTATGATACAACTTAAAAACTTAATTTTATCTACATGTCCGTTGAGAACCTACTTCACACCAGATACTATTCTAGGTAGTGGTGATTACACGAACAAAGTGTTTCTTGGAGTTTGTTTCTGATGGGGAGAGACAGACAATAAAGAAGGTAAATAGTATGTCGGAAGGCGATAACGCGGACTGGGGAAAAGGAAGCATAATAAAAGAGTGGGGAATCCCAGGCAGGATAGGACGGGTGGCCCCAGCCATTCTATGCAGCGTTCAGGGGAGACTGATAAGGTGAGATTTCAGTAGAAAGCCCTATTAAGTGAGGAGTGTGCAGGCCACAGGCTATCTGTGGGGAAAGAGCAGAGGGGACAGTGAGAGCAAAGGCCAGGATTGAGATTTGATCCGGTCAGCTTTCCCTGTGGTGTCCCCCAGCTCCCACTTCCTCATCCACCACCTGGGACCCAATTCAGGAGGCACCAGCCCTGTACTCAGCCCACCTTGGCTGACGGGTGTCCTTCTGGCATTGACGGCCCCTCAGGGTCCCAGAAGCTTCGTGGAGGGAGAGAAAGTAGTGGTGTGGGCTCCTCCCCCACACCTGCCCCTGGGGCTGCCAGACCTGGAGGCCCCAGGGGCTGGAGGAGGAGGTGAGGGGGAAGGAGGGAGAGATAAGGGGTGGGAGTGACCTCACCCACTGCCCACTGGCCTGGTGGACTGATCTGCAGCGCTGTGTATCTGAGTGCAGCACGACCCAGCGCTTGTTGTATCTGAGTCCACTCTCTCGGAGAGGTGTTCTCATCACCTCCCATTTTACAGAGGAGGAGACTGAGGCTCAGGAAGTGGGACGAGTGCCCCGAGTTTGCTCATTGGCACAGAGACGGGCAGGGGCTTGTACAAAGGCCTGCCTAGGGGTCCAGAGTGTGGGGAGGTGGAGTTCTGAGGTCCCCCCATTCCTTCTCGGGTGTGGTAAGCTTCTCTCCAGGACGTGGATGGGACCAAGTTCCCACTCTTCTAGGCTACAGACACTGCGGCAGGGGAATGGCACCTGTGATCCAGGTGCTCCACCAGGGTCCTGGTCCTTCCTCTCCTTGTGCAGAGTGTTTGGTGAGAGTGGCAGGTAGCTCTGGACTCTCTCGGGGGCTCCTTGTAGCTGGGGAGTGGGGCAGGACCTGGGCGACCCTCACCTCCCATCACCAGAGTGAGCTTTCTTTATTCTGAAATCATGTCCTTCCTATTTTGTGTGCTTGTGTGTGTTCAAATGTTATTTTTAGAAATGGAATAAGGATTAAGATTTCTGCACCCACCCCAGTAATCAGAAAGCTACAAAGGAAAACACAGGATCTCACATGAGACCTGTCAGATTGGCAAGAACAGAAAGTCAGATAAGGGAATTCCCTGGCGGTCCAGTGGTTAGGACTCCACGCTTCCAATGCCGGAGCCAATCCCTGGTTGGCGAACTCAGATCCCACAAGCGCCAAAAAAAAAAAAAAAAAAAAAAAGGAAGAAAGTCAGATAAAACTGATGGCTGGTGGGGAGGTGGGTACAGAGAAGTCAGGTGCTTCTGGGGGAGTGTAAACTAGTGGGCATGTTTGAAAGGTCAGTATGACAGCTAAGTGACTTCCGGCAGTTCCACTCGTGGGTAAAACCTCTCACAAAGAGAAAGACATGTCCTAGGCATGGTTAGAAGTGGTGAAGTATTACAGGCTACCAAGCTGTGTGTCACTGGGGTGCTGCATGGCAGGTAGCAATGTGGACAAAGCTTCAACGTATCAGAAAAACAGAAGAATGCAGAACAAGATCTATAGCACAGCAGTTTTTATGGAAAGTCAAGACACAGACAAGCTCAGCAATGCCGTATATTTCTGCCATTTATTCTGTGACCTTGGGCCAGTGACTTAAGCTCTCGGTGCTTCAGTTTCCTCATCTGTAAAGTGGCGGCAATAATAGCATCTCTTGGGCTTCCCTGGTGGCGCAGTGGTTAAGAATCTGCCTGCCAAGGCAGGGGACATGGGTTCAAGCCCTGGTCGAAGATCCCACATGCCGCGGAGCAACTAAGCCCGTGAGCCACAGCTACTGAGCCCGCGTGCCACAACTACTGAAGCCCATGCACCTAGAACCGGTGCTCTGCAACAAGAGAAGCCACTGCATTGAGAAGCCCCTACTCGCTGCAACTAAAGAAAGCCCACGTGCAGCAACAAAGACCCAACTCAGCCCAAAATAAAATAAATAAATTTATATATATAAAAAAATAATAGCACCTCTTTCAGGGACGTATGATGAATAAATGAGACATGATATATAAAGTGCTTAGCACAGTGCCTAGCACATGGTAAGCACTCAATAAATGGTACCTGTAATTGACACAGATGGAAATAAATGCCTGGAAGGCAGACCGGAAGGACATGCTCTAGACTCACAAGAGTGGGGCGCTGTGGGGAGCAAGACTGGGATTGGGGATGGGCTGAAAGGGAAAGTCCATTTTATTTAATTAATGTATTTATTTTGGCCACGCCTCGCGGCTTGCAGGATCTTAGTTCCCCGACCAGGGGTTCGAACCTGTGCCCCATGCAGTGAAAGTGTGGAGTCCTAACCACTGGACCGCCAAGGAATTCCCGAGGAAAGTCCATTTTAAAGGAAGGCTTTTCAGGACCCTGGTGGTGCCTGAAGTGCTCAAACCAAGGAGATGAACAGCTAAGTCTATGCACCCCATGTTTAAAGCAAAACCAAAAAATATTGTCAATTGTCATCTTCAGAATGGGCCAAACGAATTGATCCTCCTAGACAGTGTCCTGTAAGGACAAGTGAACAGTGGCCCTGCAGTGTTCTTGGGGTCATAGGTATTTCCTTCCTTCACTCACTCGACAAAAAGAAAAAGGTCAACCTGCTCCGATGAACAAATGTGCAAACAACCAGTTTGGGTGGGGGGTGCCGGTGAGGCCAGTGTGTGGAAGCAGCAGCCAGCAGGTATGCGGGGGCCCTGGCCATTGGAGTCCTCACCCTTCCTTGTTCCTGTGAGGGGCTGGGGTGCTGCCCTTGTTTCCAGCCACTGATTCTCTCCCACCCCTGCCCTGTGCCCGGCGTTGGTTTCACTTTCCCCTTCCCCTAAATTCTCTGAGTTTTGTTTCTGTCTGTGGGTTCCCCTCCCCCGCACACCACCTTTGTCTGGAGTTACATCTGAAGTAGTAAGGGAAGCCAAACAGTTTCCGGGCGGGGAACAGAGGATGAGGTAGGGGCCGGGGCTTCCATTGCTCCTCCAAAGGCCCCACTTCATCACTTACCTGGTCCCATCTCCCCGGCAGGATCCGCCTCCCTACCAAACTCCAGGGAGCCCCACCCCCACCAAGGAGTCTGGGCTCTGGGCTCATACTCCTTGTATGTATTTTGGTTCTAGCGCCGCCCCTCACCAGCCTTGTGGCTTTGAGCAGATAACCCAACCTCTCTGTGCCTCAGTTTACTTATTATAAAATGGGCCTCATAAAAGGGTTGTTAACAGAGATATTTATAGAGATCTGCTGACCACCTGCTTAGTGCCAGGCTGTGCTAGGTGCTGGCCTTAGGCTGTGAACAAACCCAGTTCCTGGTCCCCGTGTGCCTGACCCAGTGAAAGCGCGGAGTCCTAACCACTGGACCGCCAGGGAATTCCCTTTAACCAGTTTTTTTTTTTTTTTGCGGTACGCAGGCCTCTCACTGCTGTGCCCTCTCCCGTCGCGGAGCACAGGCTCCGGACATGCAGGCTCAGCGGCCATGGCCCACGGGCCCAGCCCCTCCGCGGCATGTGGGATCCTCCCAGACGGGGGCATGAACCCGGGTCCCCTGCATCAGCAGGCGGACTCTCAACCACTGCACCACCAGGGAAGCCCCTCTTTAACCAGTTTTAAGTGAACAGTTCAATGGCATTAAGTACTGTCACATTGTGCAACCATCACCATTCTCCATTTCCAGAATTTTTTTCATCATCCCAGACTGAAACTCTATTCTCATTGAACACCAACTCCCCATTCCCCCCTTCCCACAGCCCCTGGTAACCACTGTGCTACTTCCTGTCTCTATGCCATCGACTATTCTAGCCATCATGTATAAGTGGAATCATACAATATTTATCCTTATGTGTCTGGTTTATTTCACTTAGCATAAAGTCTTCAAGGCTCATCTAAGTTGTAGCATGTGTTAGAATTTCTTTTTAAGGTTGAATACTAGTCTATTAATGTATATACCATATTTTGTTTATCCATTCATCCCTCCATGGACATTTGGGTTGTTTCCTACTTTTTATTTATTTATTTATTTATTTATTGCGGTACGCGGGCCTCTTCTCTCACTGCTGTGGCCTCTTCCGTTGCAGAGCACAGGCTCCGGACGTGCAGGCTCAGCGGCCATGGCTCACGGGCCCAGCCGCTCCGTGGCACGTGGGATCTTCCCAGACCGGGGCACGAACCCGTGTCCCCTGCATCGGCAGGCAGACTCTCAACCACTGCGCCACGAGGGAAGCCCTGGAAGGCAGATTCTTTTTTTTTTTTTAATTTTATTTTATTTTATTTTTTTGCTTTATAACAAATTTAATCAGTTATACATATACATATGTTTCCATATCCCCTCCCTTTTGCGTCTCCCTCCCACCCTCCCTATCCCACCCCTCCAGGCGGTCACAAAGTACCAAGCTGATCTCCCTGTGCTATGCGGCTGCTCTGGAAGGCAGATTCTTAACCACTAGACAACCAGGGAAGTCCCATATATACATTCTTTCTTGTATTCTTTTCCATTATGGTTTATCCCAGGGAGATACCCTTTTATAACCATCAGGTGAGTAAAAATTCATAAGGTGAATATTGATGTTTGGTGAGGGTGTGGGCCAACAGAACCCCTTCTCACTTTTGCAGGCATATAAACTGGTACAGCTTCTTTTTTTTTTTTTTTTTTTTTTTATTATACAGCATTTTTATTCTTAAAAAAACTTTACCTTCATAGAATACATTTTCACATTAGCGATTCCCACAGTGGGAAAACAACTTATTATTACTTATAATTTTATATTTGTGAACAGGTTATTTTAGGACAAGTAAAATAAACATATTTGAGGATTAAGTCTCCATTTAGAACCTGTAACAATTTGAAGCATCTTTAAAGGGACCTCTTCCCTACATGAAACTTCTCTATATTCAGAAACTTTCCAGGCTCTTCTTCCTAGGATTTATAAATCAGTAATGTGAAAACTCAGCATTTCTAATTTTCAAATCTCCCTAGGACACGTAACCATCAGTAACTGGTATCGACTGAACAGAGTGGGGGGATGTTTACAAAAACGAAACACTGCCTAATTTTCTGCAAAGTCTTTACTTATGAATTAACAGTCGTTCCCTTTCTCCATCATCCTAGGACAAATATAGAAGTTTGATCAAATATTGAGAGTAATAAAGCTGAATTCCCTTTAAGAGTCTGATAAATTAACAGGCAAAGGCTCATATATAATGTTTAGTTATACTGTGAGTCTTCTGAGAAGCTGTGAGACACCCCATTAACTCTCCAGAATAAAAAACTCACTCTCACAATTTCTTGGATACAATTTCTCTCAAATCTTTCTTCAAAGATTAAACTCTAAAAATAACTGGCTGATTAGGAGAAGAGGTTTATCAGCGGACTAATCTGTTATTTCCCTCTTATTGTGAGTTGAAATGGCATGACAGAGCAGAGGCAAGGAGGTGTACAATCAATTCTCAAGGTGTCAAGTCTAAAGGGTCAGAGCTTCCACAGCATAGCCACAGCTTTGCAGATGCCCACATCATGATAGTTGAAATAACAAAGCCCAGCAAAGGTGAACGCCGAGAGCACCAAAAAGCCTGCTTTGGCAGCTTTCTGCAACGCAGCCCCTCGAACATAGTCAGTAACAACTTGTCCAATGCCCCAGTGACTATGAAGAGTGAGGGCTGCAGCCAGAGAGTAATCCACCGCAGAGCAAGGGTTCAAATAAGCAGCTGGAATTAGGCCCAGGAGCAAAACACTGACAACCCTCTCACCAGTCCAGTGGAGAGATGCAGCCTTGGAACCAGAATGGTGGCTGGGTGACAGGTGAATTTGCTGTATTCCACACCATCCTGGGGTTGATCGGTCCTGGAGAAATGCTGAGACATGAGCCGGTCTGACCACTGGGGTTCGGAGGAAGAGAGCTCGCCCACCTCTGGCACCGCAGAGGACACTCAGCCTCCACAGAGTCGCCATGTCGCCCAGCTTCTTTTTCAAGCAATCTAAAAAGAGATATACATTTGTTTCAAGACCCCACACTCTCAATCCTTGGTAAATAAGCCCCAGAAATTCTCGTGCAGATGTACAAAGAGGCATATACAAGGGCATTGACTGCAGTGTCCTGTGTGGAAACAGGAGTTGGGGGCAACGTTAGCATCCAACCTCAGGGGAATGCATAGTAAAGCGTAATGGAAGCAAACTACAGAACGTTAGGCAACAGTCAGAAACAACAGACAGCTTCTCAAAACGTGGCGTTCAGAGAGAAGAGTAAGGAACAAAAGCGAGGTCAACAGGGCTTCCCTGGTGGCGCAGTGGTTGGGAGTCCACCTGCTGATGCAGGGGACACGGGTTCGTGCCCCGGTCCGGGAAGATCCCACATGCCGCAGAGTGGCTGGGTCCGTGAGCCATGGCCACTGAGCCTGCACGTCCGGAGCCTGTGTTCTGCAGCAGGAGAGGCTACAACAGTGAGAGGCCCGCGTACCGCTAAAAAATAAATAAATAAATAAATAAATGAGGTCAACAGCATAATACATTTATATAAACTGAAACCACCAATGCATAAACATGATATTAGATATTTCACAGATCCATTCATATTTAAGTGAGATGGGAATGAAGAGCAAAGATAAAGGAGAAAAAATGCTAAACCAAAACAAGAGACTGACCTTGTATCCATTGGTGATTCTCATACACTGTGAAATAAGGAACATAATCAACTCAGCGCCCTGTGCCCGAGGACCAGAAGAGAAATGTGCAAAGGACGCGAACAGGGAATTCACAGAGGAAGCACAAATGGCCCATAAAGACAGGAAAATATACGAATCTCACAAATAATGAAGGGAATGCAAGTTATAGCAACGAGTTCGTATTTTTTCACCTATGAGATTAACAAAGATTTTTTTTTTAATATGGAATGCTTCACAAATTTCCATGTCATCCTTGTACAGGGTCCATGCTGATCTTCTCTGAGTCGTTCCAATTTTAGTATATGTGCTGCTGAAGTGAGCACAACAAAGATTTCTTTAAATTATACTATGTTTTCCTGGTGAGGGTGTAAACACAGTGGATTGAAATCTATATTGATTGAGCATTTGGGGACAGTGATTAAGCGTTATCAAAATTAAATTGTTGACAGCCAGCAAGTTTGCTTAAAGGAACTTATCTTGCAGAAATACCTCATGTGCAAAGGCGCATTTCCAAGGATGTCACTGCTGCAATGTCTGTCCCAGGGAAGCTAGCAGAAGCTGTGTGTGTGTCTGACAGGAGGAGATGAGTTTAGTATATCATGTCAGACATATGGTGACAACCAGTGTGAAGGCTGAGGTAGCTCTGCATGTACTGACATGGAAAGATAAGCATAATATACTATTAAGCAAAAAATGTATGATGTCACTTTTGTTGAGAAATTACACACACACACATGCAAAATCACAAGACATTAAAAAGGTCCATGGTTTCAGGTCTGTTTTGGCATCGAAGGCCAAGCATAAGTCAATAGTTCAAGGGCTCCCGTGTTCCAAAGCAGGTGCTTGTGGTGGGACCTGCAGGTAGATGGGGCCATGGTAAGAACTTCAGCTTTAACTCCTCAAGAGATGGGATCCCGGGAATTCCTTGGCAGTCCAGTGGTTGGGAGTCCGCGTTTTCACTGCAGGGGGCCTGGGGTCCATCCCTGGTTGACCTAAGATCCCGCAACACGTGCGGCGCAGCCAAAAAGAGAGGGGGTGGGAATCCATTGGAGGGTTTTAAACAAAGGCAGGACAGGCTCTGGTCTTAACAGGATCACTCTGGCTGCTGAGTAGAGAACAGACTTGGGGCAAGAGCAGAAGCTGGGCGCAGGGGCTGCTGCAGTGATCCGGATGAGAAGGGGTGGGGGCTTGGGGGAGCGTGCTAATGGTGGTGGAGAGGAGAAGTGGCTGGATTCTGCGTGTATTCTGAAGGCGGCAGCAGCAGGGTTTGCTAGTGCTTGGGGTGTGGAGTGTGAAGGAAAGAGAGGAGTCCACAATGATGCCAGAATTTTGGCGTGAGCAGCAGGCAGGATGGATGTGGCCTTGACTGAGATGGGGCAGATAGAAAGTCTGAATTTCAACATGTCAAATTAACTAATATGCTTATTCATCATCCAAGTGGAGCTGTCGAATGGGCCGTTAGATGTGAGTCTGGACTTTGCGGGAGAGGTCAGTGCTGAGATATGTAAACTCGGGCAGACCTGGAAGGTGATAGATGGCTTTTAAGGCTATCAGACTGGAGGAGCTCACTTGAGGAGTGAGTGTGGCTGGAAAGGTCTGTAGACACCTCGTGAAAATATTGACCTGAGGAACCCAGACCTGTCCTCTGCCAAGGAAGGAAGTAGCCCTGAGTTTGTCCAAAAAATCAATTTGGTGGGGGTCTGGAGGGGACTTGCTCTCTGAAAATGGAGCAGCCCACACACTTGCCCTCCACCTGGGGTCCCACGGGTGACATTCAGCAGAGGAGGTGGATGGGCGGGGCTGGCAGCCCACCAGAAAGAGCAGAGTTGACCTATTTTGAATGGAAAAGATCTTCCCCTGGAGCGTTATTTAGGTTGTTCAGTGAAATGTGCTCATTGCAGAGGTGCTACTGGAATGGAGTCTGCAAGCAGACAGGGGTCCACAGAAACAAGGCTCTGAGCAAAACATGCCCGTAGGGCATCTGCTGGGGTTTACTTCCATGAGCAGTCTCACCAGGGCCGCACTGTTGGCTGATTAATAACAACTCTTACCTGGCAGTTGTGACGAGCTGTGGAAATGTTCCATGATGCATGTGTGTATATATTAACTGATTTAATCCTCGCCACAGCCCTAGAAAGTAGACACTATTATAACCAGCCCCATGTTGCCCATGAGGGAACAGAGAAGGTACGTGACACGTGGAGGGGCTGGGATCTCAACCCCCGTCCTTCCTCTGTTTTTTTTTTTGTTTTGTTTTGTTTTTTGGCCATGTCCTGCAGCTTGCGGGATCTTAGTTCCCCCAGCAGGGATCAAACACGCGCCCCTGCGGTGGAAGCGCGGAGTCCTAACCACTGGACCGCGGGGAAGTCCCTTTCCTCTGTACTCCTGACCATCGTACTCTGCTGCCTGCCAACAGTCAGCAGTCATTTTTAGCAGTTTTAACCAACATTTACCAAGTGTGTTGCCTTTGTGATTTCATTGAATCCTTGCAACAAACCTACAGGATGGGCCTCTGATTCCAGTTTGGCAGAGAGGAGAAGTGACTTGCCCAAGGTCACAGAGCCGGTGAGAGGCTAAGCCACGCCACTCCGTCTCCAGGGCCTCAGCTCGGCACCATGTTCCTGGTCATAGTGGTCAGCTCCGGGCATCTCATGGGGATTTACCATGTCAAGGCTTTTTGGCGACGCTTAGAGGTTTGGAATAAGAGCTGCGTGTTCTCTCTCCAGAGCCTCCTCAGTGCTCTGGTTTGCCTGCTGCCTTGTTCCTGGACGTGGTATTCAACTTCCTGGCCTTTCCTGTCCTGTCAGGGCCTGGGAGGGTAAGTGGTTTGAACAAGATCTTGTTGTGAGGGTCTAGTTTGCCCCTTACATGGCCTCAGCAGGGGCTGAGGGGCAGCAAGGAGACAGGCAGAGGGAGAGGGACACGGCAGGTGCCATCTGCCATCTTCATAGGGTGTGAGGACCCTTTGAGATGGAGAGTCCTGAGACCCCGTTGATAGATAGATGGTGAAACACAGGCTGAGCAAGGGCAGGGGATTTGCAGAGTGCGGAGCAGAGGAAGGCCTTGGCTCTGGATCTCGGGACTCCCAGGCCTGGATTCTTTCTCAGCATCCTGCCCAACTCTCCCCTCCGGAAGGAAGTAGGCCTTATATATACCCTTCCTGGCCTGCTTTTGCCAGAGCCCTTGAGACTGGCTGAGGACTGGTTGCCATAGAGATGGTGGAACAGGCAGTTCCAAGGTTGGCAGATGTGGGGCGGGGCGGGGCGGATGGGACAAGACACCAATATGCTAAACGCCCACCAACAGTTGGTCAGGACCGCCTCAGGGAGACCAGGGCAAGACACACCACAGCAGGCTCCAGGGAAGGCCACATGTCTGCTCAAGCTTCTCTCAAGCATCCCCCAAGCTGAGCAGGTGAGGGGGGCCCCTTGCGGGGGATAGCCAACTGCCCAGAGGCAGGTTGGCTCTCTGGGCTGGGGAGGCCAGGGCTGAGGGAAGCCCTTGAGAAGCCACGAGACTGGAGCTGAGGCCCAGGTGAGAGTCAGGGAGGCCCCAGGCGGGCAGGGACTACAGGGAGGCCTGCAGGATGTGGGCTGAAGACAAGGATGATGCCCAGGGATGACTCCCAGGCTTCTGATGGAGCAACTTCAGCAACACTGTGGGAGGATCAGGATTTCAGGAAAGACAATGAGTTTTTCCCACTTTGGCTTAGAAAGTCCAGGGCCCTGTGGGGCATTCAGAAGAGCTATCCAGAGCCCAGAGGCAGTACAGTGCAATGGTGACAAATCTGGGCTCTGGGGACAGACTCAACACATTCAGGTCCTGGCTCCACTTACCGGCTGTGTGATCTTAGTCAAGTGATTTCACCTCTCTGAGCCCCGGTGTTCTCATCTGCATGACAGGGGTGATAGCGAATATCTACCTCATAGGATCCTTGGGAAGGTTAAACGAGTTAATACTTGAAAGTCCTGAGCACCCAGTAGGTGCTCAGTAAATAGCAGTGGTTGCTATTTTAATATTAATAATTCAGGTCATGATCAGTCAGTTTCAGTGGCAACAAGGGCCCAGAGGGGCCAGCCTGACAGAAAAGGAGGGTCCTGGGACTTCCCTGGCGGTCCAGTGGTTAAGATTCCGAGCTTCCACTGCATGGGGTGTGGGTTTGATCCCTGGTCAGGGAACTAAGATCCCACATGCTGTGTGGCACAGCCATAAAACAAACAAACAAACAAAAGAACAGGAGGGTCCCCTGGGGGGAGCTGCTCAGAGCTGGGCCTCCTCTCCTGCCTTTGCCCAGGGGAGTCTTGGGAGCAGTGATGGTGTAATTCAGGGCCAGCAGCAGAGGTCTCAGAGCGCAGGGCAGACGACAAAGAAGGACCGGAGGCTCAGGGGACGGAACAAGAAAGGGCAAGGCTCTGCTGAGGCTGAGGAGTAAGCATCTGTGGAGAGGCCGGGGGGGGGTGCTGGGTGCTAGGCCCCACTGGGGGCCGGTGCACAGACCCTGACCCCTGACCCCTGCCCTCTCCCTCCTCAGTCTGGTCCCCTCTCCTCCTCGGAAACCCTCCTTCCCCTTCCAGTGGGCCTGGGAGAGCTTCACCACAGATGGCTGGTCTCCGCTTCAGCCGGGCTCCGCCTCGGCCCCTGGCCACCAAGCCCTGCCCTTGCCCCCAGCGGTCCATCGGCACAAGTCCAGGCGCAAGTCCACGGCCAACATCCCGGAGGCCCATGGCTTCTGCTGGAAGACAGAGGCACCAGATCTGGAGAGGAGACAGCAGCTCAGGGCCTGTAGCTGCATCCCCATCCCTCCTGGCAAAGGGGGGAGCCAAGAGCCGGAGCTGCCTGGGAAGAGCTCAGGATCGGGGTCGGAGGCCGAGGAGGCCGAGCCGGAAGGCCTGGGCCCTGAGGAGGCCGAGAGGGCTCTGAGACCCGGGGAACCGCCCCAGCTCCCCAGAAGGGGGTCGATCTTGGAGGAGGAGCCATTTGCAGAGGCCATAGACGAGGCTGAGGAGGGGGAGCACAGGGTCCCCCAGAGAAGGAGGGCTAGTTCTCAAAGAAAGGGGCGGAATTCTGGTGAGGAGGCCTGGGACGAGAGTGAATTGCGGAGCCAGGGGAGCGGCTCTGGCTCCAACAACCTCCGAGGACCACAGAGGAGGAGGCCAAGGGCCAGGGAGCTGGAGGGGCCGTGGAACCTGGAGAAGCTTCAGAGGCAGCTGCAGCAGGACTTGGACTGTGGTGAGTGTAGGGCTCAAGGCCCTGGTTCCCCCACGAAGCCGCACAGTGCGGAGAGGGGCTGGAGCCAGCCACCTGGCTGGGCTGGGCTGGGCTGCGCTCCAGGTGCGGGGAGGGATTGCCCAAGGGGCCAGGAGAGACGGCAGTGCCTGATTTGTCCCTCTGTGGACAGGTCCCGAAAAGCTGCCCTGGAAGCCATCGCGGGCTGCTGTTCAGCCCTCCCGCTGGAGCAGGAAGGCCCATGCCTTGGGAGCTGATGAGACTTTCCTGTTTGCAAACTTCCCTAACCGCACCTTCCAAAAACGACAGGAGGCCACCAGGTGAGGTGGAGAAGAAGAAGGGTGGGAGTGAAGCACAGGGACTAGAGAAGGAGCTAGTTCTTCAGGAGACAGTCATTCATCCTCTCATTCATTCCTTCATTTATCCATTCACCAGTCTTTCTGATCATCCAATCATCTGTCCATCCATCCACCATCCACCATCCATCCATCCATCCATCCACCATCCATGCATATATCTGTCTGCTTGGCCAGCTGTTTATTGACACAAGCCAGTTTTCGTTCACTTCCCATCTTCTATCCATTCATTAATTTATTAGCTAAGTGATTAATGCAACATATATGAGGTATCTGCTCATGGGTCCTCAGGATATAAAGGTAAAAAGACTTGGTTTCAGCCCTAAGAAGTTCAAGGTCGGCTGGAAAAGGAGACAGATGGGCAAAACAGCGACAATGGCAGAAGAGTTAGATCGTTACTATACTTAGGGCTTGAACGAGAGACAGTGGGAGCAGAGGGGAGACAGATGGGGGCTGTTGACAGTGTCTAGGTGAGGGTTGATGAGGGCTTGGATCAGGTGGCCATGTGAGTAAAGAGAGGGGGATTTATTTAAAAGATATTTGGAAAAAAATTAATTAATTAATTAAAAAGATATTTGGAGGCTGGCTCAGTGGGCCTCGGTGACAAGTTAGAAGTGGTAGGTGAGAATCCCTTCAGCATCCTGATAGCACCCTTCAAGTCTTATCCTGTTATCCTTCCTTGAGATCTTTCCACGCTTCCCAGTGCCCTTAGGACAAAGCCCAGATTCCTTGGTAAGGTGTTGGGCTGTCTGTCCATCCCTTTGTACAGACTGAGGGCTCCTCCATGGAAGGTGCCAGCTCTTTTTTTTTTAATATTTATTTTATTTATTTATTATTTTTTGGCTGCATTGGGTCTTAGTTGCGGCACGTGGGATCTTTTATTGTGGCGCGTGGGCTGCTCTCTAGTTGTGGAGTGCGGGTTTTCCCTCTCTAGTTGTGGCGTGCTGGCTCCAGAGCGTGTGGGCTCTGTAGTTTGTGGCACACAGGCTCTCTATTTGAGGCGCCTGGGCTCAGTAGTTGTGGCGCGCGGGCTTAGTTTCCCCACAGCATGTGGGATCTTAGTTCCCCAACCAGGGATCTAACCCACGTCCCCTGCATTCGAAGGCAGATTCTTTATCACTGGACCACCAGGGAAGTCCTGGTGCCAGATCTTTTTGATCACGGCCCCCGTCTGGCACCTTAAAAGGACCTGGCACATAGTTGGTGCTCAATAAACATGTGCTGAGTGTATGTCTGCATCTACCCCTCTATTTGTCTATCTGTCCATCTTTTTATCTGACCATGATTCAGTTGTGCATGAACTCATCAATACTGAGTTTCTGTCTGTGTTAGGCACTGTGCTAGGTGCTGGGGATACACTGGTGGTGAAGAGGACAAAGAGTCCTGCTCTCATGAGGCTCACATTCTACTTGGGAAGGAGGATAATTGATAAAGAAATGAACAAAATGTATAGCTAGAGATAGAAAGTCCCTGGGAGGTAGATGGGGTGCTGAGGTCTCATTTTCTCTGAGCTTTGACCAGAGGAACTGACCATCAGATCTGGGGGAAGAATGTTCCAGGTGGATCTAGGTGCCGTCTATTCAACCGTCCACACCATCCATCCATCCTTTCATCCTTTCATCCACCCACTGATCACCATTTGTTTCTTTTTCCCAACCATTCATCCGTCTGTCCCTCAAACCCGTAGGCATTACCCTAGCTCCTACCAGATACAGGGGTCAGAGAGAAAAAAAGATCTGGGCCCTCCCCTCAAGGAGAGCTGCTTTGCAAGGGGAAGTTGGCAATACAGGTGAGGTCATGGGTGTGTGTGCTGAGCTCCACAAGGCTAAGGACTGTCAGAGTTGGGGTACACCCCTGGCTGGAGTAGGCAGGAGGCTTCCAGGAAGGGTAGGGAAAGGCCTGGAGCTAGGCTCGAGGGCTGAGCCCCCAGAGTCAGCCTGCATCCTGTCCAACTTCCACAACAAACCCCATTCCCCAGGCCCCTGGATCTCTGGGCTGCAGCAGTCCCTCCCTCCAGGCCCCCATACGCCCCTACCTGCCCCTGGCCCTCCATGAGGCTCCTGGTTCCCTGCAGACTTCTCCCACCCCTCTTTCTTTCCTCTCCCCACCCAAGAAACCGGCTGCGGGCCTGGGAGCAGCAGCAGCAGGAGAAGCAGCAGCAGGCCGAGCTGCGGCGGGCCCGGGAGCAGCAGCTACAGCAGCGGGTGGCTCACTGCCTGGCAGCCTACGTACCCAGAGGGAGCCGGGGGCCGGGGGCTGCCCAGCGCAAGCTGGAGGAGCTAAGGTAGGGAGCCCGGGGCTGCGCGGGGCCTGGAGGGGAGAGAGCAGGGAGGCGGTGCTGGGTGTCAGACCAAAGGACCAAGGGGAACCTGCCCTCACCTTCCCACGGGCTGAGCTTCCAGGGCCATCCTCCCCGCCAGGTGGGAAGGTCAGGCTGCTTTACAGATGAAGACACTGAGGCCTGGGAGGAGAAGGGGCTGGGTCAGGGTCACCTTGTTAATAATAATTCCTGCAGCTGTCGAAGGCTGAAGTTTAAAATGTTCTACTTGCATTATCACACTTTCAAATCTTGTTTTCTGATTTCAAATGCCAGGCATGCTTACTATAAAAATTCAAATATTACAGAAATAGTTCATGGAGAATGTGAATAGTGCCTGTGACCCCGCTCCTGAAAACAGCCAGTGTTCGTGGTCAGGGGAAGAGTCATCTGTTTCATTTTCTTTCTATATTTTGATCACAAAAAAGCAAATTCATATTTAAAAGCAAATCTTTTTTAGACTCATAAGAGGCGAGTGAAGTAGGTATCATCAGCACTCCCATAATTTTACAGATGAGGAAAGTCAGGCTTCGAGAGCTTAAATAATTTGTCAAAGGTCACAACAGAGTGGCAAAGCTGGGATTCCAACCCAGGCAGCCATTCATCTGCCCTGCTGTGCTGCCTCGGAGGGTTCAAATGCCCAATCTTCAGATAAAGTGCACCAGGATCTTCCCCCCAAAGCCCAAGCTAGGGAAAGAGATAACTCAAATAAATATGATCACCAATGCCATTGACACTGAGGACCTACGGGGTGCAGCTGGCACGAAGGAAGCCCTTTCTTCCAGGGAGAAGCGCTAGGTCGAGGTGAGTTGGATGCTGCTGAGAGACCACAGGGCTCCTGCCCTGCGATGGGGCCACTGAGGGCTCAGGGGGGCTCTGATCACCTACTCTTTGAGGCTCAGCCTTATCACCCCCAATTTTACAGATGAGGAAACCAAGACTCGAGAGGTCGCGTGTATTTTAAAGGAATCCTTGGCCAGTGATCGGGGAGATGCCTTCTCCCTGCCGACCCTCAAGTTCATTGTTTTCTCACAAGGCAGGAAGCGGAAGGCTCAGACTCCAGTGGCAGATGTCAGTGAGAGGAGTGTTCCAAACGCACCCCTTTCATTTTCGACTTGGGCGAGGATATTTCCCACGGGGTGTCTCAGCCCTTCCAGCCCGTGAACTTTGCTCTGAGCTTCACGGGAGACTCTGCCCTTCCCAGGAGGGTGGGCACAAAAGATATCGCCCTGTGGTAGGGAAGCTCCGTACCTTACTTTTATTCTGAGACAGGGCTGACATCCACTGACATCACTTCCTTTCTCGCTTAGAGCTCCAAGACATGGGCTTCCTCTCAATTCTAACAGAAATAGCGTCAAGAACCAAGCAGGAAAAATGTACACAAGCTCACGGGCAAGACAGAGACTGAATGCAGCTCATGCTTCCCCTACTCCCCACTCCTTGTAACTGCTGTAAAATCCCCTCTTGAACAGTGAAGACTTCTCTTTGCAGTGACTTCTGTTCCTGGCCATGGTTTTCAAGGCCATCTTTTTCTCGAATGGAGGAAGTTTCCTTCTCTGGCACATAGCCAAGGGGCCTGGCCCAGCAAGCCAGTGTTTTCCACAGGGCTCAGCACACTTGCCAGAAGTCCCAGCATGAGTTTTGGAGTCTTGTGCGCCTCTCCCCTCCCATCCTGTCTGTGGGTGCTGCCACCACACCCTTCGGCCTCTCTCGTGTGCTCCGCAGAGGATGCCCGGTCCCCTGTGTGGTGTAGCCAGAGAGCCCCTCACTGCCAGGATGCACGGCTTGCAGGGCAGACAGATTTCCAACAAGCGCACAGACTGGGTTTTTATAAATGGGATTGTGCTTCTCCAGTGGAACCTAGATCATGCTGGGATGTGTTCTTTCATTTGCAATATACTTCTTTAGTTTCTCTGTCCCATTTTCTAAACTATCGGCTTGTAAGAACCACAGAGAGTGCTGGCAAGCTTGTCCCATTCGGGCTATAGCACAGAGAAGAAAACTGAACCCAGAGCCCAGACTGGGGTTTTGCCCAAAGCCACAGCCAACAGTCACAGCGTCTCCTCACAGGCACGGTGTGAGAGGGTGCATGGGTGGATGCAGAGAGGGGAGGGCTGTGCATGCACATGTCCAGTTGCTAAGAAGTCAGTGCTGGCCCCTCTCCCTTGGGGATGGCTGGGAGGAGGGGCAAGCCTGGTACCGCCTGCAGACCTGGGTTCAGCGCTCAGTCCCTCACTTCCCAGCTGTGCAACCTTGGACAAGTCCCTTGACCCTCCTGAGCCTCAGGCGTGTCATGGGTAAAATGGGACAGATGATTCCTGCCCCACTGACCTCAGGAGAAATCCAGGGCAAGGATGGAAATTAAATGGTTTTGTAAAGCTAAAGGCAGGAGGACAGAAACAGAAAGTTCTTAATGAGGACAGTGGGCTCAGGAGTGGGGATGGCTCGTGTCCACTGTTAGCTGCCCAGAGGCCCGTCTCCCCGCAGGCGCCAGGAGCGACAGCGCTTTGCTGAGTACCAGGCAGAGTTGAGAGCTATCCAGCATCGGGTGCAGGCCCGGCCCTACCTGTTCCAGCAGGCCATGCAGGTGAGGCTAGCACCTGGGCAAGCATGTGGCTCCCAGAGAACAGAGCTTCCCACTGGCCAAGTGGATAGGGAGATGAGGTGGGAGTGGGCCCCCTTAGTTGGGACCCCTGGGGTGCTGCTGATCTGGAAGCCCTGGGACCCCCTTGGTAAGCAGAGCCTCACTGTGTCCTCAGCAGCCCAGGTGAGGGAGGAACCCCGCTTCTCTCTCCTCAGGCCAATGCCCGGCTCACTGTGACCCGGCGCTTCTCCCAGGTGCTGTCGGCACTGGGACTGAACGAGGAGCAGCTGCTGGCTGAGGCAGGAAAGGGGGATATGGAGGGCACCCCCAGGAAACCCAGGTGAGGCCCAGCTGTGGGGAGAAAGGGCATGGTCACCAGCACTCTGCCCTGCAGGGCCTCATCCAGCTGTCACCCTGCCCTGGGGAAAGGCCGAGGGGACTCCTTGGGCAGCCACATGGATCCACCATGAATTCAGTCCTGCCCCGTCCACCCCCTGGCCTGGAGGACTCTGTCTAGCTTTCACAGTCAGCAGGGCCTTCCCCAGGCGCTGTCCTCCATGTCACCCAAGGAATGCGGGGCCAGGGTTATTTCCCCCACTTCCAATGAGGAAACTAAGGACCCCAGGGGTAGGGTCTTGTCCAAGGACACAGGAATGAATAAGCAGCAGAGCCTGTCTGGGAACCTGCAACCACCTGAGCGGCCACACATCAAGCCCCCACTGTGGGCTGGTGCCACGCTGGTCACTCCACATACCCTTATGCTTTAGAACAACTTGGTGCAGAGCAGGGGTTATGAGGCTTGAGGAGGGGAAGTCACTTGCTCAGGGTCACACAGCATAGGAGCCAGATTTGAATCCACAACATCGGTGGTGATGGCCTTTCCCCTTCTACAGCCCAGGTCTCCTTGGTTATGGGGGTGGGGAGCTGCACAGCCCAATGGCCTCTATCTGTGTCTTCATCTTTAAGGAGCCACAGGTCAGTGGGAGTGAGAATGGAGCACTCTTCTCAGAGTCCCCCAAAGAAAGAACCCACTGGCAGCCAGCCTGACAAGCGCTCCGCCCCAAGCCCAGACCGAGAGTCCAGTCCCTGAGATACAAATTAAATGCTTTGTGGAAAATACAGTGTGGGATTTCTGGTGGTAGTGGAAAGAGGCTGCAGGTTGGAAGTAGGTGGTGGCAGGTGGGTAGGCAGCGCTCTTGGCTTGTCCCCAGGACAAGGAACTCTGGTTGTTCTGGCTGCCCCCTCCCAGCACACACGGCTCTGCCTCTGCCCTGGGAACTGAGTGGGGCATCTCCAAGAGCGAGAGCTGCAACTCCTAAAAATGCTGGGTGCTGGAATTCAAGAGTGGATAGGACGGAATGGCTTCCGCCTTCGGGAACTCCCAGTCCTGTGGGGGAGGGGGGCGGACCTTTAAAGGGGCGCACGATCACACCGTAACAGACGGGCCGCCAGAACGAGCAACTGTGAGGCGGGGGTGTCAGGAGGGATTGTGTGGTCTGAGGTTTTACATTTAAGTAACTTCAGGTTAGAGCCCCTCTCCTCAAGGGGAAAAAAAAAAAGGTCAAACACACGGACGTGCCAAATTTTACATTCAATTTCAGGGGACTCAGACACGCAGAAGTTCATCTCGACCTCCGTAGCAGTCACGGGGCGCAGGTTAAAAAACCCGATCCAAGGAACGGGGGAAGGCAGCGTTTGCAGACAGTACTAGTTGTAGGGGTTGGGAGGAGGCTGGACTGTGGAGTTGGGGGGATCTCAGGAGGAGAACACACTCGTTGTTGAACACCTGATGGAGCCACGACCCCAGGGAGTTCACTAGGAGGACGCCTACTGGAGCAGTGGGCGCTGCCCACGGAAAGTCCGTGAGGCAGTGATTGTCCCGTGATTGAGGGTGTGCAAGCGGAGGGAAGCCGGGGAGAGGCTTTTCTGCGTCGGCGATGCTGACTTAGACGGCCCCTAGATCCTTAGAGTTCTGGGATGCCGTCATCCCCAGACCCGGACGCGCGCATGCGCAATTGGGCGACCTGCTCAGACTGCCCCACGGCCCGAGGCGGCCGCGACTGCGCAGTCGGGCTCCGATCCCGGCTTTCCCATGAACCTTTGGGACAGGCTCCGAGGCAAGCGACGGAAGCAGCCGCTCTTGGTTTCCAGCAATACGACACCGGCTGTCGGGCGACCCGGAAGTGTTCCCATTTTGCGTTGTCGGGGCTCGGTGGCAGCCGAGCTCGGGGTGGACACACCACTATGGGGTCGTCAAAGAAGCATCGTGGGGAGAAGGAGGCGGCCGGGACCACGGCAGCGGCCGGCACCGGGGGCGCCACCGAGCAGCCGCCTCGGCACCGGGAGCACAAAAAACACAAGCACCGGAGCAGCGGCGGCGGCAGCAGCGGCGGCGAACGACGGAAGCGAAGCCGAGAGCGTGGGAGCGAGCGTGGGAGCGGGCGGCGCGGGGCCGAAGCTGAGGCCCGGAGCGGCGCGCACGGGCGGGAGCGCAGCCTGACAGAGTCCTCCGAGCGGCGGGTGAAGCGGGAGAAGCGGGAGGACGGCTACGAGGCCGGTGAGGGGCGGGGCCTGTGCAGGGGGCGGGGCGACGGGGGTGTCTGGGGGTGGTGGGCTCTGGGTCTGGAGGCCGAGCACACCAGGCCGAGGCATCGCCAGGCTCTCTTCGTCAGTACTCTAAAGGGTCTTCCTGTGGTTATTTGGGATTAAAGGTTGTCTTCCTCTGTTAAACTCCGTGAGGATAGAAATTTTCTCTGTTTTCCTCAATTGGCATATCTCAGGCCCTCCCTAAGTGTGTTGAGTTAGTGAATGAAGTGGTGCCAGCACGTGCAGAGGCAAGAAGAAACCTGGTATCGCGCAAGTTGTGTAGAGTTCACAGCAGAGACACGAGGCTGTGAGATAGGCCCTGTTAAGAAATTTGAACTTTGTCTTGAGAGTAGAAGGGAGCCATGAATTTGAGCTGAGGAGTGAGTTGATCATATTCATATTTTGCAGAGATCATTGTGTTGAGAACTGGGTCAAGGGCAGTGAAGATTGGAGGTGAGGTGAAGGCTGATGGTGGCCAGCACCAAGGCAGCAGCAGTGGGATGGAGACGAGATTGGAAAGGTGTTTCGGAGGACGTGACAGAGCTTAGCACTTGGAAGAGGACGGGAAGGAGAAGAAGGAATTGAGGATGCTCCTTGAATTTTGGCTTGAGCGATTAGGTGGGTGGGAGTGCTGTCGACTGAACTTGAGGAGTTTGGAAGAGAAGCAGATTTTTGGAGGGAGACAACAAATTCACTTTTGGAGAGTGTTGCATTTGATGTGCATGGAGCAACCCAGCGTTTGGGCCAGATAGAGCAATTTGGGAATCATGAGAGTTTAGGTGGCAAATGAAGTCCCCTGACAGACTGAGGAGTGAGAAGCCAGGGTTGGGAGTAGAACCTGAGAAATGCCAGTGTTTTAGTAGTAGGCAGAGCAGGAGGCTAGAAAAAGGAGGTAGGCTATCCCCCAAAGCAGGAAAACCGTAGAATCTTGTGTTATGGGATCTGTGGGAGTGATCAACAATGTCACACACCACAGGAGATCAGGTGAAAACCAGAGCTGAAAAGAATCCATGGGATTTCGAATTAAGGAGGCTGGTGACCTTGGAGAGAGCCTGGAAGGGTTGGGATTCAGGGTCCAGGTGGGATAAAAGGGAAAGAGGGAAAGAGGTAGCTTGTGAGGTGGGCCTGCCGGAAGGATGAGCACGTGGTGGCAGCTGGTTGGGGCAGCTCCACCTGATGGAGTCTGGCTGCTGTCTCTGGTGTTCGGTGAAGTTATTTGCTGTTTGTGAGGTGGGTGGAGGAGGTCCGAAATGCCCCTTTATCTCTCTGACCACGATATCATCATAGAACAGGCACCAATAAGTGTGTTTCTTGATTGCACGAATTACACAGAGGACACAGTTACGCTGCCAAGGTGGTTCCTGCCCTGTGAGGAGAAACGGACCCAGAAATGACTGACCGTGCTATGCAGTGCAGGGGAGAGCAGTTCATGCTGATCAATAATCGAACAGGACTCCACGAAGGAAGTGGCATTTCATTGTTGCATTCGGATAGGATTTTGTTAATCAGGGTGAGGCCAGAGAGGGCAGTGCAGGTTGAAAATACAGAATGTACAAAAGTGAAGAGGCGGCAAAGTGAAGGACGTAGAAAGCTGGACCTTTTGGATCAGGAAAGGAAGGTGTGTGGACAGGTGGCATTCTCAGAGCCTGGGACTCAGGTAGAAGGAGCTCCTGGGGAGGAGGAAGCAGGCCCAGGTGCTGGTGAGGGCCTCTCATCTTCGGCCCTGCAGCTGGAGCCAGGGCTGTGGCTGCAGGCCCTGTGTTCAGTTCCTGAGCCTTGCTGCTTCTTGTTCCAGCTGCCAGCTCCAAAGCCAGCTCAGGTGATGCCTCGTCACTCAGCATCGAGGAGACCAAGTAAGTACTGTCTCCTTTATGTTTCTGTGTTTTCTTACAAGCAGTTTCAGGGGCAGCTGTTTCGGGTGGCTTTCGCACAGTAACACGTTCTGATTGAAGTTGGAAGTTGCCACATAAATCATCTTAGCCAACCATTTGAGTTACAGAAGTGGGCACTTAAGACCCAAGAGGAAGGATGGCATTTCACTGGTTAGAGGCAGGCCAGGCCTTCCGCCTGATTGGGAGGCCAGTGCTCTTCCCAGTGCTGGGTCAGGCCCTAGGTTTGGGACCCTTAGGACCACTCAGTCCCCTCATGTTTTCACCCCGTCTGTCCAGAAATGCATTCGGTGCTGCTCTTTCTTTGACAGCTCCTAACACTTGTATCTCTTGCCCTCAGTAAACTCCGGGCAAAGTTGGGGCTGAAACCCTTGGAGGTCAATGCCGTCAAGAAGGGTGAGTGTGGGGCTGAGGATGGGGGAAGGGAGGGCATTTGGGGCCAAGGAGAGAGGCCATCTGAAGGGACCTTTGAAGAAAGTGGGCACAGGTTCAGCACCATTCAGTGGTCCTGTGTGTGTGCTGGCAGTGGGCACGGGGCCCTCCTTGCTGTTGTGTGGCGGATCTGGGACTCAGCTGCTTCTTGTAGTTTGAGCAGTTGGCGTCACATCCTCAGTCTGCCTGTGAGGTAGCATTAGATGGCCCGAGAGATGTGCACAGTTCCTGCAAACGGATCTGGGCTGTGCAGGTGCTGGTTTTTCCGTTTTGTTTTGTTTTTGAAGTATGATCAGAGAGGCTCTGGAAGGCATGGAGGTTCCCGTTGTGCTGTGGGGAGACATGGGAGGGTGGGGTCGCGTGGGAGTAGGGAGGCATGGATTCTTCCCCCACCCCTGGCCCCTCTGGCCCCCTGAGCTGGACGGGGGCAGCGTGAGTGGCTCCCTCCTCTCCCCACCAGCCTTGGGCAGGCATAGCCTCACGCCTGGGCCTCCCTTCCAGAGGCGGGCACCAAGGAGGAGCCCGTGACCGCCGATGTCATCAATCCCATGGCCTTGCGACAGCGAGAAGAGCTACGAGAGAAGCTGGCGGCTGCCAAAGAAAAGCGCCTCCTGAACCAAAAACTGGGGTGAGGGTCCCAACCGGGCAGGCACGGGGAGGGCCCGAGGAGGCGCCAAGCAGCTCTGGAGTCGGGGTGGGGGAGCAGGAGCTGGCTCCCGGAGCATCACTGTCTTCCCTCTTCAGGAAGATAAAGGCCCTGGGGGAGGATGACCCCTGGCTGGATGACACTGCAGCCTGGATCGAGAGGACCCGGCAGCTCCAGAAGGAGAAGGACTTGGCAGAGAGGAGGGTGAGGTGCTGGGAGCTGGGGTGTCGTTCAGTGCCTCTGGTGGCCTGACCGGCTGGTGAGGCAGAACATGGACCCTGGGGAGATGAGGCTGGGCTCGGAGCGGTAGGAGTGGTCAGTACTGCCTGCGCTGGATTCGCAGCAGCTTGCCCGCAGGTCCTGTGCTTTTTGCACTCATGTTTAGGAAGGCCCTGCATCTTCTGATCCTGAGCAGCCTGAGGTCAGAGGTCACCCACTCCTCCCTATCCCATAGGCCAAGCTGCTGGAGGAGATGGACCAAGAGTTTGGTGTCAGCACCCTGGTGGAGGAGGAGTTCGGGCAGAGGCGGCAGGTGAAGCTGCAGCAGCTGGGGGGTGGCGGTGGGGTTGAGCCTGGGGTGGGGGTGGGGGGCGGGGCGTGCTGTCCTTGGTGCTGGGATCCCAGGGCTTGGTGGGTCGGGCTCCTGACCCGGCTGGACCGCCTGCCTCCCTTCTAGGACCTGTACAGTGCCCGGGACCTGCAGGGCCTCACCGTGGAGCATGCCATTGACTCCTTCCAAGAGGGGGAGACGCTCATCCTCACCCTCAAGGACAAAGGTGTGTTGAACTGGGGTGCTCTGGCTGGGGCCACAGGCACTGCTGAGTTGAGGGTGAGCGTGACCGGCCGCTGCTTCTGCCCTGGCTCCAGGAGTGCTGCAGGAGGAGGAGGATGTGCTGGTGAACGTGAACCTGCTGGATAAGGAGCGGGCAGAGAAAAACGTGGAGCTGCGCAAGAAGAAGCCTGACTACCTGCCGTACGCAGAGGACGAGAGCGTGGATGACTTGGCACAGGCAGGCCGGCAGCGTGGGCTCTGGGCGGAGACGGTGGCTCTGTGGCTTTTCAGGAGCCGGGATGGGTCCTAACCTGTACTTCTTGTCTTGCAGCAAAAACCCCGCTCTGTCCTGTCCAAGTACGATGAGGAGCTCGAGGGCGAGCGGCTGCAGTCCTTCCGTCTGGAGCAGGGCGGCGTGGCCGATGGCCTCCGGGAACGGGAGCTGGAAGAGATCCGGGCCAAGCTGCGGCTGCAGGCTCAGTCCCTGAGCGCAGCCGGGCCCCGGCTCGCCTCCGAGTACCTCACGCCCGAGGAGATGGTGAGCCCCGAGGCCTCCACCCGCGCTTGTGACTAGGGTGGTGACCCTCCCTCCCCTCGGAGGTCACAGGCTGCCGGAGTGAGCTAAGGAGGGGGATCGGGTGATCGCGTGGTGCTTGGTGCCTGTGGATGCGCAGTAATTGGCAGCCCCGAGGAGGAGCTGTGGGCAGGCAGTTGGTGTAGGCAGAACAAGGGCCGTGAGCGGGTGGCCCTGAGCTGGTGTTCAGGCCCTGCCGCTTAGCCAGCCTGTGCCTGCGGCGAGCGATGTAAGTACCACGCGCCCCATCTGAAGTGGGGATGGCGCGAGCCAGCTCTCGGGGGCTGATAAAAGGATTGGTGGTGATCTGGTAAGCGGTCATTTTACAGCTGCGCGTGGCTGTCGCCTTTGGGATGGCTGTGTGAATTCGCAGGTAGGCCGCTGGCTCAGTAGGTTGCTTGGCTCTGTGGTTATGAGCAAGACTCTGGAGCCACACTCCTGGGATTCACAGTCCCGGCTCTCCTGCTTAGGAGCTAGGTGACTTTGGGCAAGATACATAATCTCTCTCTGCCTCGGTTTTCCTCATCTCACAGGCGGGAGGATAATCACCCACACCTCATGTCTCGCCCACGTACATGAACTACGTAGGACCACAGCCGGCGCAGAGTAACGCTAAGGCAGCATTCGCTCTTGTGGGCTTGTGCTGCCTGCCTTCCCCCCACCGCCACCCCGGCCTTCACGTTTCTCTTTTCCTCTCTCCCCTTCAGGTGACCTTTAAAAAGACCAAACGGAGAGTGAAGAAGATCCGCAAGAAGGAGAAGGAGGTGATAATACAGCCTGATGACCTGCTGCCCCTTGGGGACCAGACTCAAGATGAGGACTTCGGTTCCAGGTGGGCGTAGGGACAGGGGTCGGTGTTGGCGCTGAGCCAGCCCCGGGGCCAGGGCTCACACACAGGCCTCTCTACACAGACTGCGGGGCCGGGGTCGGCGCCGAGTGCCTCAGGCAGACGAGGAGGCCCAGGAGGAGGGGGAGAAGGAGCCTGTGTCTCAGCCCTTGCAGTCAGATGACACCCGCGTGGAGAACATGGACATCAGCGATGAGGGTGAGGGCCCAGCCAGCCCGTTTCGGGGGGTGGCAGGGCAGAGGGGGAGTTGGGGGCAGGGGTGGAAAAGCAGGGACGGGAGCCCAGGGCCCCTGGAAGTGATCTGAGCCGGCGTCTCCCGTGTTTCCACCAGAGGAGGGCAGGGCACCGTGGTCGGGGTCACCCGAGGTGCTGGAGGAGGATGAGGCGGAGCTGGAGCTGCAGAAGCAGCTGGAGAAGGGGCGCCGCCTGCGGCAGCTACAACAGCTGCGCGACAGCGGTGAGAAGGTAGGGGGGGCTCCTGAGGCGTGGGCGGGCGCTGGGCCCTTCGGTGACAGGTGTGTCTGTGGTGGCCTGTCCTGAGGAGCACGTGCTCCCACGCCATCGTAGGCAGCACCTGCATTTCGATTTGCGTCCTCTTTTTTGTTTCATTTGGTGTTACTGGTAGATTTCTAGGTTTCTGCAGCGTTTTCACTAGGGGATGCTTTAGCGGTTGGATCTTTCCCTCCCTTCCTTCCTTCTGGAGTGTGTACTGTATGCCTTACTGTGTGTGAGGCATTGTCCCAGGGCTGGGGAGTCATTGGAGAACAGGACAGCCAAGGGCCCCTGTGCCTTTCACAGAGGCAGAAGTGGTGGTGAGCTTGTGAACACGAGCAAACAGTAACTTCTGGTAGTGACTAGAGCTGAGCAGACCAGACAGGAGTCACCGGAGGGTTGGTCTCTTGGTTCGGGTGTTCAGGGAAGACCTTTCAAGTGGTGACATTTGAGCTGAGACTGAAATGACACAGGAGGCGATCTTGCGCAGATTCAGTGTGGAGGTCGCGTAGACAGACGTTCGGGCCCTGGGGACAGCAGATGTCCTTTGGATAGATGACCTTAGAATGTTGGAGGACCAGGTAGGCTGGAGCAGAGTGAAGGGCTGGTGGTGTGAGCTGAGACGGAGAGGTCAGCGGGGCCTTGGGGCCGCGGTCATCGCTGACCCTCACGGGGCACTGACATGTGCCGGGCACTGCTTAAGTGCTTTATGTGCTGCTTCGTTTAATTCTCACAGCAACACCCTATGAGGAAGTTTCTGTTATCTCCATTTTACAGATGAGGAAACTGAGGCACAGAGGCATTAGGCAAGTTGCCCAAGGTTACATGACTGGTAAGTGGCCGAGCTGGGATTTGCACAGCTTGACTCCAGAGCCCACACTTGTAACCCTGCACCTCCCACTGAGGGAGAAAGTGGGGCTGGAGACAGAGGCTGCAGCAGCGAACCTGGGGTGCCTACCGTGTGGGGTAGCGTAGGAGGGGAGCCACAAGAGTGAGGCCTCCCTGAAGCCGAGGATGGGTTTCGAGGAGAGGGAGGGCGGTGTCATCTAACACTGCCGAGGGGCAGGTCAGATTTGGCACCAGTGGAGACAGTGCCCTGGCAGAGACAGTAGAGGATTGAGGAGAGATGGGACTCAAGGAGGTGAGGGCAGCAGCTTGGGATGATTCCTCAGCCGCAGGAGCGTGAGCGCTTTTTGTTAAAGGGCCAGAGAGTAAACGTCGGAGGCTTAGATCTTGGCAGCAGCTGCTCTGCCAGTGTAGCCAGTGGGCATGGCTGCGTGCCAATACAGCTTGCTTTGCGAGGACAGGCGGTGGGCCCTAGTTTGCCCAACCCCACTCTAATAGAGGACGGGGAAACGGGGCAGTAGCTGAAGGGGGCGCGAGTTGAGGGAAGTTTTTCTCTTTCATAGTTAATGCGGAATAGCGTTAATATTTAGAAATTATGTGCGACTGTCCCAGAGTCTACGGCTGAAAGGACTGTAAAGGTTATGTGGCCCAGTGGGATTAATCACGATGGGGTTTTCTACTGGCTGGGCCATTTACTGAGATGGGGAAGCCTAGGGGAGGAACAGGAGTGGGGAAGAAAGGCAAGTGTTTCCTTTTGGTTTAGTTAGCTTTGAGGTGCCTCCTTATTGGAGGTGATTGATATTGAATAGGTAGTTGGATATATGACTTTGAACTTCAGGGGAGAGGCTGAGATGAGAGATAAAAGCATGGAAGTCTGTGTAGCTGGGATTTAAAACCAGAGGACTGGATGGAATCACCGGGAGAGTGAGTATAGATAAGGAAGAGCCCGTAGGGCTCCAAGCGAGGAGGGTAAAGAGGAGAGGGTGCCGTCCTGGAAGCCACGTGAAGAAAGGTCTGGAGTGGAAGGGTGTGAGCAGCTGTGGCGCATGCTCCGGAGAGTTTGGATATCAGGAGGATGGGAACTGACCTTGGGATCGGGCAGCATGGAGGTCACTGATGCTCCCATCTTAAGGTCAGCTCTGTGGGGTGGTGGGAAATGGGGACCAGATCATGCAGGCTTTAACAAGGTTGCTGGTCACAAGATTAATAGATGAATGTTGATTGTGTTTCTGTACGCCAGCAATAGGTAGAAAATGTAGTTTTAAAAAAGACACCATTTATGAAAGCAATATAGATGGTGAAGTAACGTGGATAAGCAAGAGAAGGCAATGTGGGAAAGGAGTAATCAGCATAGCAACAAAATAAAAAGGAATGATTTGTAAGATCTATATGGGGAAAATTATAGTCCATTTTCGAAAAGCATTAAACGAGACATGTTATTTTAGTTACCGAGGGCTACCATAACAGAATACTACGGGCCGGGTGGCTTAAACAACAACAATTTATTCTAACACTTCTGGAGGCTGGAAGTCCAAGATCAAGGTGTTGGCAGGTTTGCTTTCTCTTCAGGCCTCTTTCCTTGCATTGGAGATGGCCATCTTCTCACTGTGTCCTCACATGGCCTTTGTGTGTTACTCCCTGACATCTTTCCTTCTTATAAGGACACTAGCCTATTGGATTAGGGCCTACCCTTATGACCTCATTTGACCTTTATTATCTCCTTAAAGGCCCTGTCTCCAAATACAGCCACACTGGAGATGAGGGCTTCAACATACAAATTTTGGGGGGACACATTTCAGTCCGTAACAGCCATGTTAATGGATACCACTAATATTGTAAAGATGTCTATCTCCTCAAATTAATTTAGAGATTAAATGCTGTTCCAACAGAAATCCCAATAGAGATTTTTGTGGAAGCTGGCAAGGTGATTCTAAAATTTACACGGAAGATCAAAGGGACCAAAATAGCCAAGACGCTTTGGAATAATAACGTGGTGGGATTTGCTGTAACAGATGTCAAGTCTTTTCAGAAAGTTGTAATTGAAGCAGCATGATCCTGGCATAAGTGTGGACTAATGGGCTGAGATTGAATACAGGGACCCAGAAACAGACTCCTGAGCTAGGACACGTGGTGTCCCAGTGTGAAAGGTGCTCAGCTCAATAAGTGGTGGTGGGACAATCAGTTACCTATTTGGAAAAAGGTGAAAGTGGGTTTGTACTTCACACCTTATGCAAATTCACTTAGATTAAGAACTTAAAAGTAAAAACTTAATATTTGAGGCCAAAGTAAAAAAATTACGTTTATGACTTCGTGGTAGAGATTCTTCTTTCTTTTCTTTATTGTGTTAAAATACACATAAGATTCACCGTCTTACCCATTTTTAGGTGTATGGTCTGTGGTATTAAGTATATTCACCTTGTGCGCAGCCGTCACCGCCATCCATCCCCATAACTCTCTTCACCTTGTAAAGCTAAAACTCTGTCCCCATTAAACACTAACTCCCCATTCTCCCCTCCCCCCAGCTTCTGGCAACCACCATTCCACTGTCTGTCTCTATGACCTTGACTCCTCTAAGGACCTCCTATAAGTAGAGTCATAGAGTATTTGTTTTTATGTGACTGGATTATTTCAAGAGAAAGATTTCTTACAATATAAATGTAAAGCATAAACTATGAAGAAGAAAACAAACATTTTACTTAGAAATTAAAATTTTTAATTTTTTAAAAAAATTCACTTATTTATTTTTGGCCGCATTGGGTCTTTTTGGTGCACGTGGGCTTTTTCTAGTTGTGGTGAGCAGTGGCTGCTCTTTGTTGTGGTGCGTGGGCTTCTCATTGTGGTGGCTTCTCTTGTTGCAGAGCACGGGCTCTAGGTGCGTGGGCTTCAGTAGTTGTGGCACGCGGGCTCAGTAGTTGCGGCTCGTGGACTCTAGAGCGCAGGCTCAGTAGTTGTGGCGCACGGGCTTAGTTGCTCCGTGGCATGTGGGATCTTCCCAGATCAGGGCTCGAACCCATGTCCCTTGCATTGGCAGGTGGATTCTTAACCACTGTACCACCAGGGAGGCCCCTTAATTTTAATTTTAAAACTTAGTTTTATTTAAAATACATTATGAAGGAGAATTCCTTGGCGTCCAGTGGTTAAGACTCTGTGCTTCCACTGCAGGGGGCATGGGTTCCATCCCTGGTCGGGGAACTAAGATCCCGCATGCCTCAACACGTGGCCAGGAAAGAAGAAAAACGACATCATAAAGAGTGTAAAAAGGCCAAAAGGAGAAGATATTTGTCCATATACAGAATGGCATTCAGAGAATTAGAAGGATAGATGGCCTCTAAAATACCCCGCAAGGCCCAGCCTCAGTAGTGATAAAGGAAAGGTGAGCTGAAACAATGACAGACTGTATCACACCTGCATCATTTGGCAAAAATGTCAGTCTGACAACATCAAGTGTCAGTGAGGATGTGGAGCAGCCAGAATTCTTAGCCACACTTTTCATGGACGTGTAAACGAGTCTAATCAGTGGGAAGACACTGACGAACCTTGCAGAATGAAAGTGAGTGTGTTCCGTGCAGCTCAGCGGCCCGCACTCTCACGTGTGCCCCGGAGAAATGCTTGCATCAGATTGCTTCAGCTGCGTTACTCGTGGTAACAGAAAAAGAACATCCTTGGTGCACTAGATAACTCAGTGGAGGTATGATCATGTCACGGAATATGATTCTGTAGTTAAAAGCTAATGAACTATAGCTGCTCGTGTCAAGATTAACCTTAAAATACATATATATATATATATATATATATATATATATATTTACATATATATAAAAACAAGTCGTAGTGGAATCATACAGTATGATTCAGACTGCATAATGTTTGAAAAATGCACAACAAGGGCTTCCCTGGTGGCGCAGAGGTTGAGAGTCTGCCTGCCAATGCAGGGGACACGGGTTCGTGCCCCGGTCCGGGAAGATCCCACATGCCGCGGAGCGGCTGGACCCGTGAGCCATGGCCACTGAGCCTGCGCGTCCGGAGCCTGTACTCCGCAACGGGAGAGGCCATAGCAGTGAGAGGCCCACGTACCGCAAAAAAAAAGAAAAAAAAAGAGAAAAAAAAAGCACAACAAAACAACAGACTGTTCGTGGATAGGTCTTTATGTGGTAAAACTATAAAGGAAAGCCAGTGAATCATGACCACAGATATGTGGGGAAGAGACACTTGGGGTTAATAATGCTTCTCAGCCAGGTGATGGGGACATGGGTGTTAGTTTGGTGGTGGTTATTTTTAAAAATATACATGTGTTATAAATAACCCTTTTATGTATAGGATGACATTCATTTAAAAATGTAACATAATAAAATGGAAGGAAAAAGGTTGCAAAAGTGGACGTGGAGACTAGAAACTTCTCGGAGGAGTTTGCTGTCAGGGGGCAGAGCAGGAGGGCTGCGGTACTGAAGGAGGAGTTGTTTTTTTTCTAACTTATTTTTGGCTGTGTTGGCTTTTTGTTGCGCGCAGGCTTTCTCTGGTTGTGGCGAGCGGGGGCTATTGTTCTGGTTGAGGTGAGCGGGGCCTCTGAGGCGGGGCCGCGAGGCAGAGCCGCACCCCCGGGGTCTGGGCCGGGGGCCGGTGGTGTCTGGGTCGCAGGCCTGGCAGGAGGGTGCCTTTGCCGGCCTGACCCCTCACTCTCACCACCGGTGGCCCTCGCGGGGGCTCAGTAGTTGTGGCTCGTGGGCTCTAGAGTGCAGGCTTAGTAGTTGTGGCACATGGGCTTAAGTTGCCCCGCGGCATGTGGGATCTTCCCAGACCAGGGTTCGAACCCGTGTCCCCTGCATTAGCAGGCAGATTCTTAACCACTGCGCCACCAGGGAAGTCCAAGGAGGAGTTTTTAAAAGAGGGGAGAGCGACTTCCCTGGCGGTCCAGGGGTTAAGACTCCGTGCTTCCACTGCGGGGGACTTGGGTTCGATTCCTGTTCGGGGAACTAAGATCCCACATGTGCAGCCAAAAATAAAAGAGGGGAGATCCTAGGTCATCCCTGTGTGCTTGTGGGAATGACACAATAGAGGGGACACTGAGTGCAGTCAAGAGGGGGGTAGTGTCAGGAGCAGAGTTCTGAGGGCCCTCGGAGCTGTGTCAGGTAAGGTGGCCTGAGGTGGGAGCAGGGCCGGGTGTCTGCTGTGATGGGAGGGCAGGCAGGGTGGGTGGGTGGTGGATTCAGTGCCAGAAGCAGGTGGAAGGTCCACAGAGCATCTAGCCTGCAGCCTCAGGGATGGGGTTCCGGGAGGAGGGATGTTTACACCGAGTCCTAAAACTGGAGTTTCTCAGGTGAAGAGCGGGTGGCAGAGGAGTGGCGGGCGAGGCCCTAGACGAAGGCGTGCGTGTGAGGCTGCAGGAGTGAGCTGAGGGGCTCTGGAGAAGGGTCAGTCCAGGCCCCGTCATGAAGGGCCGTGTGGGACTTTGGATATTAATTCAAAGGGCAGTGGGGAGCCATTGACGACTTTGGAGGAGGGAAGCGAGCTGGTGAGATCGGTGCGGAGCGCAGAGCAGATCGGGGGTCAGGGAGGAGTAGAGACCGGTCTGGTCTGCCGTGGGCAGTGGGAATGGCTTGTCGGACTGCCACCAGAGAGGGTCTTGGGATCCTGGGTCTCTGTGGCCCCACCCCAGAAACTTCCGGGTTTGCCCACAGCCACTCCCTCCCTCAGGTGGTGGAGATCGTCAGGAGGCTGGAGTGTCGCCAGCGGGGCTGGGAGGAGGAGGAGGATCCGGAGCGGAAGGGGACCATCGTGTTCAACGCCACATCAGAGTTCTGCCGCACGCTGGGGGAGATCCCCACCTACGGGCTGGCCGGCAACCGGGAGGAGCAGGAAGAGCTCATGGTGGGTCCTCGGCAGCCCAGCACCCACACGCTCCCCTGGCCTGCCCTGCTCTGGGGGCGGGGGCGCGGCGGGGGCAGCAGTGTCGACCCTGCCGGTCCTCAGTGCTGAGCCCCAGTGCTCAGGTGGGACGGGCCAGCTGAAGCCTGGGCCGCCTGGGCTGAGCCTGATCTGTCCTCTAGGACTTTGAACGGGACGAGGAGCGATCGGCCAACGGCGGCTCTGAATCCGACGGGGAGGAGAACATTGGCTGGAGCACAGTCAACCTGGATGAGGAGAAGCAGCAGCAAGATGTGAGGACAGGGAGGAGCGGGGCCGGGAGGACACAGAGCGGAGACCCCGCTGCCTCTGGGTCAGGAGCTGGGCTGGAAGCCCAGCTCTGTGCCTTCCTAGCCGTGGGGCCTCCATGTCTCAGAGCCTTGGCCTCCTCATGCATAAATGGAGTGTATAAACCTCACGGGGTTATTGTGGATTAAATGAGACATCTTGTCATGCAGGGCCCGGTGCATAGAAAGGTCCACAGTCCAGTGGGGGGGTGACTTGGGTTGGAGGGTCAGAAGAGCCTATGTGGCCCGCTTACCACCCCCATCATTCTGTGCCACCCCCAGTTCTCCGCCTCCTCCACCACCATCCTGGACGAGGAGCCCATCGTGAATAGAGGGCTGGCAGCTGCCCTGCTCCTGTGTCAGAACAAAGGTAAGGGGCTCCGGGCAGCCTTGCTGGGGCCTGGGTGCTGTGGCGGGAAGGGCAGGTGAGGCAGGTGCTGGTGCGGCTTCCCCTGGTCCCCTCTGCTGCCTCTTCCTCGTTTCTGATGCCGTGAGCCACTTCTTCCCCTGCACCGTGCTTCCGGGGCAGTCATAGTAGCGGCTGGCCTTTCTGTGCTGCATCACCCCATTTTCAATGCCCGTGCTCACGTATTCCCCTGCAAAGCATCCTTTGAGGCTCAGTGTCTCCTCTGGGGGGAGTTTGGGGAGTTGAAACAGTCCAGGCTGTGGCACAGAGGCCTTGGCATTAGGATCCCAGCTCTGCCTTTTACTTGGCCAGTGGCCCCTGACAAGGACCTGACTCCTGTCTCCGTTTCCTCTGTCTACACAATGGGCCTGATGTCCGTCCACTCCCACAGCACAGCTCTGAGGGTCTCCCAGTGGCCCCGTGCTGTTGGCGGGTGCTGGGCAGCCTGGAGTCTCATAACCCCCGTCCTCAGGGCTGCTGGAGACAACGGTGCAGAAGGTGGCCCGGGTGAAGGCGCCCAACAAGTCCCTGCCGTCAGCCGTGTACTGCATCGAGGACAAGATGTGAGTGGGGCGCCAGCCAGGGCCGCGCTGCCTGGAGCCCGGGCCGGGGTGGGGCAGCGGCTCACACTGAATCCCCGTCCGTCTCGGGCAGGGCCATCGATGACAAGTACAGCCGGCGGGAGGAGTACCGAGGCTTCACCCAGGACTTCAAGGAGAAGGACGGCTACAAGCCTGACGTCAAGATCGAGTATGTGGATGAGACGGGCCGGAAACTCACTCCCAAGGAGGTGAGCGGGGCCTCTGAGGCAGGGCCGTGAGGCAGAGCCGCACCCCGGGGTCTGGGCCGGGGGCCGGTAGTGTCTGTATCTCTGGCAGGCACGGTGGTCCCCCTCGCAGGCCTGGCGGGAGGGTGCCTTTGCCGGCCTGACCCCTCACTCTCACCGCCGGTGGCCCTCGCGGGGCAGCCGACTCCCCCGCCTTTTCTTTGTCTTCCACCCGCCAGCGCTCTTCCCCACACGCTCCCTGGGTGTGCTGCCCCTTGCTCCAGCCCCAGCCCCGGTGCCCCGACGAAGTCCATCCCTCCCACTCTGCTGGGGGCCCCAGAGGGTGCTGGGGCTGCTGGCCTTCTCCCATCCCCTCCCAGCCACCCCGCCCCACCCTGGGCCTAGCGCTGGGTTGGGTGAGCCGCTGCCCCTCCCCTGCCCTGTGTGGCTTGGGCGGCTCCAACACGGTCCTGCCCCCCATTGCAGGCTTTCCGGCAGCTGTCCCACCGCTTCCACGGGAAGGGCTCGGGCAAGATGAAGACGGAGCGGCGGATGAAGAAGCTGGACGAGGAGGCGGTGGGTGCCCGAGGGGTCGCGGGGGGGGCCTCGGGACGCGTGGCAGGCGGCTGAGGCCGAGGCCCGCTCCCACCCGTGTTGACCGGCCCTGCCCCTGCAGCTCCTGAAGAAGATGAGCTCCAGCGACACGCCCCTGGGCACCGTGGCTTTGCTCCAGGAGAAGCAGAAGGCCCAGAAGACACCGTACATCGTGCTCAGCGGCAGTGGCAAGAGCATGAACGCGTGAGTGGGGAGGCGGGGCGGGCACAGGGCCTCGTGGTGCACGCGTGGGGCCGGGGAGGCGCGCAGCTGCGCTGCAGCCTCACACCCCTCTTCTCTCCGCAGGAACACCATTACCAAGTGAAGCCGACCTCCCTTCTGATCCCCTCCCGACTTTAATGTTAAATAAAGTTCCCTCCTTATTTTTCCCCCCCTGGTCATGGTGCAGATTCCAGGGTTAGACCTGGGAGGAGGGCAGGTGGAGGAGCATCGGCGACACTGCCCTCAGGCTCCGTCATCACCTTTGTGACCTCAGGCAAGTCACTGAACCTTTCTGGGCTTTAGTTCTGCCATTTGTACCATCAAGACACCTCTGCTTCATAGGATGTCTTGTGACAATTAAATGAACTCATTCGTTCATTCACCTGCAGTGCGAAGGTGAGCAAGACCCCTCAGGGGTGGCTTAGAGTGATGGCCTCTGCCAGGTGAGACCTGGTCGTAGGTGACACAAATAACTGAACGGAGATGCAGGGAGAAAGCTAGCCTGGAGCCTCTAAGGCGGTTCTCCAGCCCACCCTGGGCCCCAGCCAGCTAAAGAGAAGCCAGCTGGTTCATTTTCTTGCGCCCCTCCCCTGGCTGCCTCGGTGTGGTTGCATGGGTCCTGGCTGTCTGTTGAAGGCCATGCCTTATCCTGTGCAGGGCTAGCTTTTGGGTAAGAAGTGGAAGGTGTTTTAGAGGCTCAGTCACTCTGGTCTCTCCCAGCCTCCAGAGCCACAAGTGGCACTGCCCTCCGCGGCCAGGATGGGCGGGTCAGGGACTGGGGGCAGTGCAGGGCGGAGGTGCTACCCGAGGCTGCTCCGTGATCCTGTACCACCTTGGTGTGTGTGGAGCGAGAGGCTGAGAGTTCCTCGGAGCGCCTCCTGGGAGCCATGTCCAGTTAAGCAGGGAAGAATTCTGTGAGGGTCGAGCAAGAGCCTGAATCAAGGGAAAGGTGACAGCTGGCTCCCATGGGAGTCCGACCAAACCAGCGCCCACCCCGATGTACACCCGGATGCATTCCAGACGCTTCACGGATTTTTTTCTTTTTAATGAAACGAAAAGAGTGGATAACCTTAGGGTGAGAGAAATGTAAGCAAAGGACAAAAATACAGTTGCTTAACACGTTGCCTTTGATGACAGTTTTTGCGTAGCAGACCCACCAAGCACCAGCCCCTTGTGCTTGCTTGCGCTCATCTCGTTTTGAGGTCTGATTCTGATTTAATTTTCATCTGGGCTGCTTCCTCACGGAGAGTCCCCGTGGGATGTCTAGCCCAGATCTGGGATTTAGGGAATCTCGGTCCATTTCTCCCGGAAGCCTCTGAGGCACGTCCAGTGTTATGACCAGTGTCCCTGGTGGCATAGCACCAGCTCTGGACGAGCTGTTGTCGAAGCTCACACCATACGCTCTGCAGCCTGTTAGGAGGCCGTCACCATCAGAGCCAGAAACGACCAAGGCCTAAAGCAACGGTGGACCAGGGTCAAATTGACCAGGTTTCGCCCAGGATGCCTCCCAACACTGACCCTGTGACTGAGGAGACAGTAAATAGTGCACCAGGGGCTAGGAGGGGCTTCCAGGGACTCGCAGGGGCCTCTCCAGGAAGCCTCCCTGCTTGGCCGTCTGCTTCCTCTCTGAGACATCCTGTGGCCTCTGGTCCCCAGACCCCGTGCTTGCCCTGCCCGGCCCTAATGCATGCTGGCTAGTCCCCTCCCCAGGCTGTGCTTGCCCCTGCCAGGGGCTGGGAAGCAGCAAGGCGTCGGTTCAGCTCCCTGGAGGTGGGAGGGGCTGGGGGCCACCAAATCTTTTGAGGCCTGAGCCCCCGGTGCAGGCAGAACCCAGGGAGAAGGTGGGGCCCTGCCAGCAACACTTCCCCGCTCAGGAACTGCAGGCAGTGATGCCTATGCACAGGCTGGTGTGAGGGTCACTGAGGTCTTAGCCAGGGCCTGGGGGCGAGCCGGCTGGGGCACTAACTCATCTGGACTGCTTTTCCATTTACAAGCTGTCTGACCTCGGGCGAATTACCACTGAGTCTGTGTTTCATCTCAGACTTCCAGGGCTGGTGTAAAGCAGAGTTAAGAGCGTTCATCCTTTCATTACTTCAGCAAATGTTTCCTGAGCATCAGGGCTGCTGGGCCTGAGGATAAGGAGCAGGGCCAGACTGGCTGCCCGGGCCCTTGAGGGTCTGATGGGTGAGCAGCCGTCGAGCAAGGACACCACCAGACGTGAAGGGGATGGGGGGAGTCCATGCCCTTCCATGTGACACAGGGCCTTCAAAGGGGCTCAGAGAGCCCAGCTTTAATTTACAGAAGCCCATACATCTGCCTCTCTGCCACTGGCCCACGTGGCACCCTCACCAAGGCATAAAGGCCTGCCCAGGACCCCTTCGCCACTCCGTGCCGCTTCATTCCCTGGGCAGCCCCCAAGAAGGCCCTTTCTTCTGGGCCTGGTGATGGGAACCTCGGCCCAAAAGCCGATGATCTGAAGTGGGTGTGGCCTGCAAGTGAAACGGGCAGGATGGGTCCCCTCCTCACTTGTGGTCCTTCTCCCTCTGAGCTGTGCCCACACCCGGCCCAGGTCCACTGAACCCCTTCAAGCCCCAGCAGCCACACCCAGGCTGTGGCTCTTGGCAGCTCATGGTCCAGTTCTGTTGTTTCCCCGCAGGACTGGGAAGCAGCAGGGTCCCCTGCCTTCTCCCCTCCCCCTCCCCAGGGCTGCCTGATGAAACCTCCCCAGTTCTTATCCTGGAGGCCCAGGTAGGGCCCTGCCAGTTCAGGCACCCTTCTGAGATTTGTTCTCTGACCCCCTGGGATTCTGTGAGTGTATCAGAGTTCTCCAGAAGAACAACCGTTAGGATATGCACACACATATGAGGAGGTTTATTATAGGAACTGGCTCACATGATTATGAGAAGCCCCAGATACGCCATCTGCGAGCTAGAGACCCAGGAAAGCCGGTGGTGTGAGTCTCAGTCTGAGTCTGAAGGCCTGAGGAGTGAGGAGGAGACGGGTGTCCCAGCTCAAACAGAGCAAACTCGCCCTCCCTCCCCACCGTCCTCCTCAGGCTCTTGGGGCACAATGCGTGAGGCCCACCTGCATTGGCAAGGGGGCCTTCTGTACCCAGTCTACTGCTCCAAACGCTAATTTCCAGAAACACCCTCACACACACACCAGAAGTAACGTTTTACTAGCCATCTGGGAATCCCTGAGCCCGGTTAAGTTGACACACGAAATAAACCATCACAATGAGTCACCTAAAATGGTCTAGAAAATCCCTTTTCTGCTTAAACAGAGTAGTTTCTGTTCTATACAAGTAATACTTTGTCCTGTTGCTGTTGTTTTTCTCCTTTGCTTTCTTTTTGAGTGATTGAGTTTTTAACACCTTTTCTTCTTACTGGCTTGGAAGTTACCCACTCTTCCTATCCTTTCCGAGATTACCCTTAACGTTTCAACGTGTGTATTAAAGTCTAAACTTGGTCAATAGATCTATCTCCCTTCAAACTATACAAGGCCTTTAGAACCGTTTCATTATGATTGCTCCCTCTCTATCCTTACATGGGTTTTTTGTTTGTTTGTTTTTTTGGTTTTATTTTTGGCCGCATGGCTTTTGGGATCTTAGTCCCCAACCAGGGATGGAACTGGTGCCACCCATAATGCAGGCGCAGAGTCCTAACCACTGGACCGCCAAGCAAGTCCCTATTCTTAGGTGTTTTTATTCTCCAGGACCTTATCTTGCTTTCTAAGAACCACCCCCTAGTCAGACATCATCATCTTTAATGAACTTGTTCCTCGTGCCTTCTTGCCTCTCAGATCTCTCCTCTGGAGTCATGTTCATTTTTTTCTGAAGTTCGTCTTCTAGAAGTTCTGTCTGTTGGTGATAAACTCCCATATTCTGCTGCTCTGAATGTCTTCATCTTGGTATAGGATGGAGATGGCTGTCCTCGCTCACAGGGCCGAGGTGAGAGCCAAAGTCACTCCCCCAGGGCCATTTCTCCAAGGCCCTAACGCCCTGGGTAGTCGGAGTCAGCCTCACTCGGGGTCTTCACTCTGGCGGGTCCCAGCCCTTCCTGCGACACCCATCCCCCTCTCTGACTCCTGACGCACCAGGTCCTGCCATCTCAGGTGACTCCCATCAAAACCCCCTAGGTTGGCACTCCAGGCCCGTACCTGCCAGACTTAACATGCCCCTGCCCAGTGAGACCACGCTACCTGCCCTTCCTCAGACCCCTGCCCTTCCCCTCCTCTGTACACCTGCTCTGGGGACACTAAGAAAAGCAAAATTGCCCTCTGTATCAATATATGCTCCCCTGCGGGGGTGGGGGGAGACAGGAGGGGTCCCAAAATGTCATTTGTCAGCCTTCGACAGGGAAACTGAAAAAAGGGAGGACCTCCCTGCAGAGGCCCCCTCCCGCAAAGCTGCGTGTGAGACGCATCAGTCAGGGCAGATACTGCTGTATGAGTTCCTCCGCACCCTGGTTTGGGTCCTTTAGAACTGGAAGAGGACTAGGGCAGCTCCACACCACTCTCCAAGTGCTCTCAAGCACATACTCCAGTCTGTGTGCTGAGGGCTGAGAGACTAACACCTGGGTAAGTGAACTCCCCTCTTGGGTTGTGGAACTTGTTACCAGTGGCCAACCAGTCACAATTGCTCTTGGGGCCCTCGCACCCTATGCTTGGACTGGGACTGCTACTGTGTTACTGGATTGTATCATTGGAGTGGACCGTTTGGGCTGCTGCAACCCAGGGCAAGCGCTGACTTACTGGTGGACATGCTTATTGTGACCCTGCTGGCAGCTTCTATGAACGTTGACTGAATGTGGAGCCAGGAACTGACTACACCCCTCTCACTTTGGCCAAGATCATGCAGTTCAAACCCCAGTACTCTCCTCATACAAGAATTCATGAAAACGGAGTGATACACAGTGCTGTCTCCATGCTTAACAAGCTGCACTGGCTAGAAACAAGGGTTTCGGGTGCTTGGCACCTCACTGTGAATGAGCAAAGGTTACCTAATGAAGTGGATATTTTAGCATCACCAGATTCTATAGTAACAATAACTGAAGAAATTGCTGCCACTTGGGAGACAGCCTGGGGCATTGCTAACGGTTTATTCCTCTATGTCGCCAGGCAAGGTGCGCAATGGGCCTTGACACATTCCATAGGGATTCTGGATTCCCCCAAGTATGACATAAATGCATCACACGTGAGCACATGAGCCACTGTTGGCGTCCTGACTTTCCCTCACATTGATGATATTCCGAGAGTGGTTCCTACTGAGGAAACTGCCCACGCTGCTTTACGTGCTCCTCAGACACAGGTAAGCAGAGTTGGTTGGGCCTTGAATGAAGACAAAATCCAGGGTCCCGCAACCCAGGGAATTTCCTAAGGGGATATCTGGGCAACTACTAAGGACAAATTGCTGTCCTTTTCCTCAAACTACAAAGAGGCCCTACACAAATTTGGCTTCTTTGTACATTGAAGGCAGCATGTTCCACATTTAAAGCCTTTAAACTGGGTCACCAGACAAGACCAGTGTGCAGGGGCCCTGACACTCAGCCCCATGTAATTCGTCTCAGCTTTGGAAATTATATTCCTCCAGTACTTATTGGCCCCAGGGCTTTTGCATTTGTGAACTTCTTCCTGCTGCCGAGCAGTGCACACCCCAGAATCCCACGCATATCCTCTCAGCACGTGATAGACACGTGCGTGCTGGCCAAATTTCAGTGGCCTTGAAGCCTGGTCTACTCACTCCCCCAGGGGGCTATTGCTAAAGTGTATTAGACACTGCATCCCAGAGTTCTCTACAAAGGAAAATTCCAGTATGGTCACTTGTAGTTTAAACCTGCTAGAGAACTCATCTTGAGCTGAAATAAATACAATAGGCCTTCCCTGATGGCGCAGTGGTTGAGAGTCTGCCTGCCGATGCAGGGGACACAGGTTTGTGCCCCGGTCTGGGAAGATCCCACATGCCGCGGAGCGGCTAGGCCCGTGAGCCATGGCCGCTGAGCCTGCGCGTCCGGAGCCTGTGCTCCACAACGGGAGAGGCCACAACAGTGAGAGGCCCGCGTACCGCAAAAAAAAAAAAAAAAAAAAAAAAAAAAAAACCTCACAATAGACAGGATACACAATAGAAGGGATACGGTTTAGGTATCAGTCAATTAGAAGACCAGATTGGGAAAATCTTCAAATAAGGACTGAGAATTTTAAAAATGTAAAAAAAAGGTTAGAGATATGGAAGACAGAAGTAAAGGTGCTGGGGCTTCCCTGGTGGCGCAGTGGTTAAGAATCCACCTGCCAATGCAGTGGCCATGGGTTCGAGCCCTGGTCCGGGAAGATTCCACATGCTGCGGAGCAACTTAAGCCCGTGTGCCACAACTACTGAGCCTGCACTCTAGAACCCACAAGCCACAACTACTGAAGCCCACGGGCCTAGAGCCCGTGCTCCGCAACAAGAGAAGCCACCGCAGTGAGAAGCCTGCATACCAGAACGAAGAGCAGCCCCCTCTTGCCTCAACTAGAGGAAACCCACGTGCAGCAATGAAGACCCAACACGGCCAAAAATAAATAAATAAAAGTTAAAAAAAGAAGTAAAGGTGCTAACATCTGAATCATATAGGAATTCTAGAGAGACATATACACATGGAGGGAGAAAATGTTTGAAGAAATAATGGACACAAATTTCCTGGAATAATACAAACATGGAAGCACACTGGACCAAAAAAGCTCAGTGTGCCAAAAGGAGAAAAAAGGAATAACTCATATATATATCACATAGAACTTTAAGAATATCAGAGATAAAGCTTATACAGAGAAAAAGTGTATCACATACAAAGAAAGCAGAATCAGACTGACATCAGATTTTTCAATAGCAAAACTGGCTGCAAGAAAACAATGAAGTAGTGTTTTCTAAATATAAGGAAAAGCATTTAGAATGTAGAATTTTATATCCATCCAAACTGTCATTCAAATTAGACAGATAGGTCCCAATATACCAATTATTTTATTTTTTAAAATAAATTTATTTATGTATTTATTTTTGGCTGTGTTGAGTCTTCGCTGCTGCGCACAGGCTTTCTCTAGTTGCGGCGATTGGGGGCTACTCTTTGTTGCAGTGCGCGGACTTCTCATTGCAGAGCACGGGCTCTAGGCACACGGGCTTCAGTAGTTGTGGCTCATGGGCTTAGTTGCTCTGCAGCATGTGGGATCTTCCCAGACCAGGGATCGAACCTGTGTCCCCTGCATTGGCAGGTGGATTCTCAACCACTGTGCCATCAGGGAAGCCCCCCAATTATTTTTTAATAGATCTTTATTGGAGTATAATTGCTTCACAATACTGTGTTAGTTTCTGTTGCACAACAAAGAGAATCAGCCATATGCATACACATGTCCCCATATCCCCTCCATCTTGAGCCTCCTTCCCACCCTCCCTATCCCACCCCTCTAGGTCATCGCAAAGCACTGAGCTGATCTCCCTGCGCTATGTTGCTGCTTCCCACCAGCCAACTATTTTACATTCGGTAGTGTATATATGTCAATGCTAGTCTCACTTTGCCCCAGCTTCCCCATCCCACCCCATGTCCTCCAGTCCATTCTCCTATGTCTACCTCTTTATTCCTGCCCTGCAACTAGGTTCATAAGTACCATTTTTTTTAAGATTCCATATATATGCATTAGGATACAGTATTTGTTTTTCTCTTTCTGACTTACTTCTCTCTGTATGACAGACTCTAGGTCCATCCACCTCACTACAGATAACTCAATTTCATTTCTTTTTATGGCTGAGTAATATTCCACTGTATATATGTGCCACATCTTCTTTATCCATTCATCTGTCGATGGACACTTAGGTTGCTTCCACATCCTGGCTATTGTAAATAGAGCTGCAATGAACACTGTGGTACATGTCTCTTTGAATTATGGTTTTCTCAGGGTATATGCCCCGTAGTGGGATTGCTGGATCATATGGTAGTTCTATTTTTAGTTTTTTTTTTTTTTTTTTCCGGTACGCGGGCCTCTCACTGTTGTGGCCTCTCCCGTTGCGGAGCACAGGCTCCAGATGCGCAGGCTCAGCGGCCATGGCTCACGGGCCCAGCCGCTCAGCGGCATGTGGGATCTTCCCGGACCGGGGCACGAACCCGTGTCCCCTGCATCGGCAGGCGGACTCTCAACCACTGCGCCACCAGGGAAGCCCCTCATTGTAGTTTTGATTTGCATTTCTCTAATAATTAGTGATGTTGAGCATCTTTTCATGTGCCTCTTGGCCATCTGTATGTCTTAATTGGTAAAATATCTATTTAGGTCTTCCGCCCATTTTTTAACTGGATTGTTCGTTTTTATGACCAATACACCAATTATTAAAATGAGTTAATAAACATTATCAGTTAAAAGAAAAATCATGCTTCTATTTTTAAGAATCCAGATACACCTAGGACATGAAAACACGCAAAGATTCAAAGTAAAAGAATGTAAGATAGGGGTGAGAGGAGGGGAAATTGGAGGAAGGTGGTCGAAAGGAACAAACTTCCAGTTATAAAAGTACTAGGTGGTTAAGAATCCGCCTGGCAATGCAGGGTACACTGGTTTGATCCCTGGTCTGGGAAGATCCCACATGCCGCAGAGCAACTAAGCCCATGTGCCACAACTACCGAGCCTGCGCTCTACAGCCCGTGAGCCACAACTACTGAAGCCCGCCCGCCTAGAGCCTGTGCTCTGCCACAAGAGAAGCCACTGCAATAAGAAGCCCACACGCCACAACCAGCGAAAGCCCGCATGCAGCAAGAAAGATCCAACACAGACAAAAAATAAGATTTTTTTTTAATTGAAAAAGAAAAAGTACTAGGGATGTAAAGTACAACACGGTGACTAGAGCTAACTGCTGTAGGATAGAAATAGGGGAAAGCTGTTGAAGGAGGAAATCCTAAGAGTTCTCATTACTAGGAAAAAAATTTTTCCCTTTTTCTTTTTAGTTTCTATACGGGAAGATGGATATTAGCTGAACCTATTGTGGTAATTATTTCACAATATATGTAAATCAAACCATCATGCTGTACGTCTTAAACTTAGTGATGTATGTCAATTATTTCTCAATAAAATTGGGAAAAAAATAGGAAGACAATTTATCAGGCAAAAATACTAACCAGAAGAAATCTGGGGTAGCTACACTAACATGAGATGAAATAAACTAAGATAAGAGGCATCTGTAGGGACGGAAAGAGTCACTCCATGAAAAAGGGTTCCACTCACAGAAAGAGATAGCAGTTTTAAACATGTTGCACTTAACACAAACTCAAAATGGCTTAAGGAAAAACCAACAGATTATAGAACGAGGTCATTAAATCCACTCTAAGTCTCCACAGTTGGTGAATGTCAAACAGTGCAACCACTTTGGGAAGCATTTGGCAGCACTGCCTGAAGCTGTGACACAGAAATTCCACGCTTAGGAATTGTCTCATGAGAAACGCTCCCACACGTACAAAGACACACACAAGAACGTTTACAACAGCGAAAATATGGGAAAAACCCAAAAACCATCAGAAAAGTGAATGGATAAACTTGATATAGTCCCACAGGAAATAATATAAACAGTCAAAACAAAAGAACTACAGAATTATTTAGCAATAGGAGAAACATACTAATGTAATATTAAATGAAAAAAATCAGCCCCAAAATACAACATTCAGTGTGTTATCCTTTTCTTAAAGTTAAAAATAGCTTTACAATGGGGACTTCCTTGGCGATCCAGTGGTTACGATTCTGCGCTTCCACTGCAAGGGGCACAGGTTCGATCCCTGGTTGGGGAACTAAGATCCTGAATGAAGCGTGGTGTGGCAAAAATAAATAAATAAAAACAAAAATCTAGAAGACAGTTACTTTGGGTGGGAGAACAGAAAATGGGATGGGTGAGGGGTAGGATGGGAGGGTGGAGGCATATGGTAGCTTGGGTTATCATCAAGTCCTCACTTTTGTGGTGGTAAATTTGAAGGTGCTGTCATTAAAAATAACCAATGAAATATTTAAATACAATAATTTATGGACCAATGCGGGGCTTCCCTGGTGACGCAGTGGTTAAGAATCCAACTGCCAATGCAGGGGACACCAGGTTCAAGCCCTGTTCTGGGAAAATCCCACATGCCGCAGAGCAACTAAGCCCATGCGCCACAACTACTGAGCCTGCACTCCAGAGCCTGCAAGCCACAACTAGTGAAGCTCGCGCACCTATAGCCCGTGCTCTGCAACAGGACAAGCCACCGCAATGAGAAGCCCGCGCACCACAACGAAGAGCAGCCTCCACTCGCCACAACTAGAGAAAGCCCGCGCACAGCAACAAAGACCCAACACAGCCAAGAATAAATAAATAAATTTATATAAAAAAATAAAAGTTTATGGACCAAAAAAGGCATCATGATGGAAATTTAAAAACACTCAAAACTAAAGTATAATTAAAATACTAGGTATTTCACACCTATCAGGATGGCTACTAGCAAACAAACAAATAAAAAATAATGCATTGGCAAGGAAGTGAAGAAACTTGAACCCCTGTGCACTGATGGTGGGGAATGCAAACTGGTGCAGCCACCATGGAAAACAGTATGGCGGTGGGTCCTTAAAAAATTAAAAATAGCCATGTGATCCAGCAATTCCACTTCTGGGTATATATCCAAAAGAATTGAAAGCAAGGTTTCAGAGATATCTGTACATCCATGTTCATAAGAGCATTAGTCACAACAGGTAAAAGGTGGAAAGAATCCAAGAGTCCACCAACTCTTGGATAAAAAAAATGTGGTACATACAAACAATGGAATATCATTCAGTCTTAAAAAGGAAGGAAATTATGGCATATGCTACGACATGGATAAATCTTGAGAACATTATACAAAGTGAAATAAAGGCAGTCACAAAAAGGCAACTATTGAATGAGCCCACTTATCTGATGTATCTGGTCAAACTCACAGAGACACAAAGAAGGGAATTCCCTGGCGGGCCAGTGGTTAGGACTTCGTGCTCTCACTGCCGAGGGGCCGGGTTCAATCCCTGGTCAGGGAGCTAAGATCCTGCAAGCCACGTGGTGCAGCCAAAAACAAAACAAAACAAAACAAAAAGAAACAGAAGGTACAATAATATTTTGGTTGTCAGGGACTGGAGGAAGGGCAAACGGGGAGTTGTTAACGGGTGTGAAAAACTTCTGGAGGTTGGTTGCACAACAGTGTCAATGTACTTAACACTACTGAACTGCACACTTAAAAATGGTTAAGATGGTAAATTTTATGTGTATTTCAACACAATTAAAAAAAATACAAATACTTATAGAGCTGCGTTAAGGGAAATTTTAGCCTGAAAAGGTAAGACTGTCCCACAGATTACCTAATTACAAAGGGAAAATAATACCTTCATAAGAAAATGACCTAGAAGCCATCCCTTTAACAGGTGATCAAAATTAGCATCACCGGTAGTTGGACATCCTGTATCACATGCCTCGTGATCTGCAATAGATGAACGTCATCTCTGTACCTGGTGATGTGGTCAGAGCACATCAGCTCTAGGTTATTTTCGCTAAAATTGTTTAACTCAAATCTAAGCATACAAAAATAATCACACAAATCCAAACCCAGGACATTTTTTTATAAGAAAACTGGCCTGAACTTGTTAAAAAGTCTATTTTATGAAAAATAAACCAAAAAAATGTTAAGAAGTCTATTCTAAATTAAGAGGCTAAAGAAATGTAACAACTAAATGCAAAACCTATGTCTTTTGTATGTACAGAAAAGTAGAATGTGACAAAATGTTATAAATTAGTGACCCTGTTGAAGGGTACACAGGTACTTATTTTATAATTATTTTACTTTTTCTTCAGATTTGAAAATTCCCTAACTAGTTTTGGGGGGAGGGAGGAGGTAAAGCTGAAAATCAATGAGTTAAGGACAAAACCAAAAGGATTAGAAAAAGAACCACAGAATAAACCCGAAGGCAGTATAAGGAGAAATATGGTAAGAGCAGAAATTAATGAAATAGAAAAAAACTAACAATGAGGAATGATAACAAAAAAGCCAGTGCCCTGAAGAGAGTAATAAATGAACTTCTGCCAAGATCGACAAGATTAAAAAAGAAAAAGCACAAACAAATAATATTAGATATAAAAAAGGGGATATAACTTTGGATACAGTCAAGATTATGAACATAAGGCAATTCTACAAATAACTTTGTGCCATAGATAAAATATGAAAATATTTTTTCTTGAAAATATCACTGACTCAAGAACAGAAACCTGAGCAATCCTATATTCAATAAAAATCTAGAGTTAAAAACCTACCACAAGGGGCTTCCCTGGTGGCGCAGTGGTAGAGAGTCCACCTGCCGATGCAGGGGATATCGGTTCATGCCCCGGTCCGGGAAGATCCCACATGCCGCGGAGCGGCTGGGCTCGTAAGCCATGGCCGCTGAGCCTGTGCGTCCGGAGCCTGTGCTCCACAACGGGAGAGGCCACAACAGTGGTACCGCAAAAAGAAAAAAAAAAAAAAAAAACTACCGCAAAAATGCCAGGCACAGGTGGTTTTACAGTAAGTTTTACCAAAAATTTTAGAAGTGTAAAATCCCAATCTTACACAAACACTAGTAATGAGAGAGAACATTCTCCAATTCATTTTATGAGGTTGGCATAACCTTGATAAAACAAAACAAAAAACCACCCAGACAACAAGGGCAACACAGGAAAGGAAAAGCTTAAACCATCTCACTTATGAACCTGGATGCCAAAATCCTCCCAAACATCAGAAAACCAAATCCAGCAATACAGTGAAAAATGTATCATGGCTATTTTATTCCAGGAATGCAAGGATGTCTTAACATGAGAAACTGTGTCGAGATATCTCACCACGTTTACATATTACAGGAGAAAAACCATGCGGCTAGCTCAGAGTGCCATGGGTGCTCCTTGGCACACATATATGGGTGGCTGGATGACAAGGGAGGAAAACAAACTGGGCTGCATGGGGGGCTCCGATGGACATGACTTGGCTGTAAAGGTTGGTTGTAAAGTAAAAGATGTGCGGAGTCTGACGGGCCACAAGTCTCAAACCTAACTGCAGCAGGGGTCGGTACTATTAGGCAACAGATCACATGGACTGGCCATGGTATTGGGGAAGGAGGGCTCCTGAACGCCAGCTCATTCGGGAAGATCTATTCATACATGGTTGGACTCCACTACTAAGTTGGGAGAATAGAGGTGGAATTCAACTTTGGAGAATGACAAAGGGGAACAGTATGCAGAATACAAGGACTTTACCTCCATCAGAATTCCTAGGTGTGACCCCCAGGAGTTAAATGGCTGATAAGAGAGGGAGAAGTCGAGATTAAAAGGTTTTAGGAAGAAAAAAGAGGTTATTAGGTAGATCACAGAATCACTGAGGGCTGGAGAAAAACAGAAGGCCAAGCTTAGATACAATCCCCCCCCACCACCAAATCACACAAATACACCCAATAAAGTGGGAAACAGGGAATTCCCTGGCAGTCCAGTGGTTAGGACTCCAGGGCGCTCTCACTACCCCGGGGTTCAATCCCTGGTTGGGGAACTAATATCCCACAAGCTGCACAGTATGGCCAAAAAAAACCTCCCAAAACAAAAACCACAAATGTTTGTTGTTTTATTTGCTCTCACCCCTTGCCCCCTTTTTGGGTAAAAGAACCTCTCTATTCCCTGGGAAACGCATGTCATATGGATCAGGGAGGTTCATCTCGCCTCCCCTTATTCCCCCTACTCAGCCCTGGCCAGAGTGGTTGCCAGGAGAGGGCAAGTGACCAGAGCAAGACCAGTCGGTTTTCCCTGAAGTTCACGGATCCTGAAGAAGTAACTCTTTGTCTGTCAGGACCAAGTGCAAACTGGAGCTTCCTGAAGAAAAAACTATAGGGAAAAAGGGATTGCTCAACCAAGAGGAGCACAGACAATCCAAAATGAGAGCCCTGATGAAATCATGCTGGCCTAGGTCAGCTCTGCCTAAAGCTCTGCCCTGAGACTGCAGACCAATGAGCCCTTGTTTGCTTCTGCTGGTTTGAATTAGACTTTTGTCACTTTTAAGTAAGACAGTCCCAAATGATACAAATAGTACGCATGATGTTTTGCCAAAAGAGGCTTAAATATACACAAAACACACAATTCTAAAAAAATATAAATTACTGAAATTGACTCAAGGATAGAAAACTTGAATAAAATGCCACAGAAAAATTACAAGGCAGTCAAAGATCTACCCTTAAAAAAGGAACCAAGCACAGATTTTATAATTAAAATTCAATCAAACCCTGAAGAAACAACTCCTTTAAAAAAAATTTTTTTTAAATAAATTTATTTTTGGCTAGATTGGGTCTTCATTCCTGCACACAAGCTTTCTCTAGTTGTGGCGAGCCGGGGCTACTCTTCGTTGTGGTATGCACGCTTCTCATTGCAGGGGCTTCTCTCGTTGCGAAGCACGGGCTCTAGGCCCGTGGTCTTCAGTAGCTGTGGCACGAGGGCTCAGTAGTTGCGGCACGTGGGCTCTAGAGCACAGGCTCAGTAGTTGTGGCGCGTGAGCTTAGTTGCTCCGTGGCATGTGGGATCTTCCTGGACCAGGGATCAAACCTGTGTCCCCTGCACTGGCAGGAGGATTCTTAACCACTGTGCCACCAGGGAAGTCCCAAAACAACTCCTTTTCTATAAATTACTCCAGTCCAAAGAAAAAGATTAAATGTCTCCAAACCCATTCTACAAGGCTAGCATAATGCTGTTGTCAAAATGGGACACAGAGATCATTAAAATAAAAATTGAAATTGGCCCAAGGATAGACACAAAAATCCTAAATAAATAAATATATAACTAAGCAGAGTTTACATCAGAATTCAAGAATGGTTCAACACCAGGAAACCTAATCATGTAAATCAGTGCAATAATATAAAAAAATCCTTTTGACTATCTCATAAATATCAAAATTCATCACTGTTGAATAAAGGAAAAAAACGCTCAGTAAGCTGGGTACAGAAGGAAACATCTTCAGCCTAATGAAGTTTATCAACCAGAAACCCAAAGCAAGAATAGTATTTCATGATGAAACATGAGAACAATTCTCACTAAAAGAGGAACAAACAAGGGTGCCATTCAACATTATACTGGAAGTCCTGGCCTCCACAATTCACAAGGAAAAGAAATGAGTGTAAAGGACAGGATGAAACTGCCGCTGGTAGAATATGATTTGACACTCTATCCAGAAAGCCAAGAGAATCAACTGAAGAGCTCTTAGAACTAATGAGAATTCAGTTAGATAAACAGGTGGGCACACAGAGATGGACAGCTTTCCTACCTGCCAGTGATGCTTGGAAATGTAATTTCAAAAGAACCCATTCATAACAACAAATAGCTCTAAAATTCTTAAGACTACATTGAACTAGACCCATATGAAGACAACATTTTTTTTTTTTTTTTTTTTTGGCCGCATGGCTTGCAGGATCTTAGTTCCCCAACCAGGGATCAAACTGGTGCCCCCTGCAGTGGGAGCGTGGAGTCCTAACCACTGGACCACCAGGGAATTCCCAGAAGATAACATCTTATAAAAGAACACACATAACTCATTTCTGTATAGGAAGATCAAAACCAACCATTAAGTATCACTCCTCTCCAAATCAAACCACGCCAATGAAAATTACAACAGAACTTTTAAATGCAATGACCAGTTCATCCTAAAGTCTTTATGTAAAAGAAAACAGGAAAATTCCAAGGAACGATGGGGCAAGGGTGAGGGCGGAGTTATCAATCATGCTATAAAATATGGCGTGTGCACACACAATCAGTGGGCCAGATTCCAAAGAGATCCATATATATGCAGGAATTTCATTTATTTTGAAAAAGGTATTTTGAACCAGTGAGCGAAGAATGAATCACTCAATAAAGGGTATAGGGACAAGTGGCTAGCCCTTTAGGGAAAAAAAGTTAGCCATCTTCCATACAAAAATAAACTTCAGATGAGTTAAAGATACGCTCACATCTTCAACTTACATGGTTAATTTTTTGCACAGGAATGTATATACTTACGTTTCTACACGTGCGTATATACACACATAAGCATGCACACACGTGTATGTATGTATTTAAGACTACACTAAGCAAGCGTAAGAGTGAATGAGGAGCAGGTAAATGAAGTGGTAGCCGGAGAGGATGTGGAATCAGTGACAGGTTGTTTTTCTGGTTGTTTTTCAGATGGGAGATTGCACAGCACCTGGGATGCTAACGTACCCAGTGCAGAGGATGAGAGAGACCAAAACTCACAAAAACTCCTTAAGGGAAGACAGACAGGCCCCAAAGCATAAGAGGAAAGGCTTAAGTCCCACTGGATTACAATGGGCAGTAAAATGACAGGAAGACCCATGAGCACAGTTGTAGGGTTGGTAACAGAGAGCTAAGAGTTCCCTCCAGTGGTTACTATTTCTTAATGAAGAATGAGCTGCAGCCTGTAACTAGCAGGATAAGAGGAATTCGGTTAAAAAAAAAGTTTTCTAATACGACATCCCAGGGTAGATCTGCCAGGCAGTGTTGCGTGGCCATCTGAGGTTTGTAATTACGAATTTAAGGTAAAACTAATGAACCAGGTTGGCTGTTTTCTCTAACAGTTACTCGCATACAGGCACAGAGGTGAATGACTGGGTTGACCCAGGGTTAGGTTTTACTAGATGAACACGATGGAGGAAGAAAGGGAGTACAGGGTGTAGACCACGGAATTGATGCTGCACAGGGAAGGAAGTGAAGATAGAAGAATGACGGTGAGAATGTGGCAGGGCTGGAGGATGAAGATAAAGAATTTCTGTGGGGGGCGGGAGGGGTGGTAGTTGAGCAAGGAGGCCTGGAGGCGGTGATTGTACAGGTTTTTTAATTCAAATGGCGTTGCAATTTCTAGTGACGTCAGGGGTCCAGAGAGTGACTACGGATATAGGCAACAGGCCTGACACAGAAGACAAGGGCATCAGTGATGGGGACATCAAGGACCTAGGTGGCCACAGCATTGAACGGGCCCATCCATGGGATGTAGAAAAACAATGATGGAAGCAAGGGTAGAAGACTCTAAGCCAGGAGGTAAACTTCAACGTCTGAGCAGTGACTAAAAGGTGAATGCCGGCAATGAAGAGAACGTACAGTCAGAGGTAAAAAGCTTCCAAGGAGAAGTGGGATGACGTGGTTTGCACGAGGGCTGAGGAGTGATGGTCTGAGTAGCCATGAGGAGGCCACCAACCAGGGGATGTACACAGCAGCATGCAGGTGGGCGCTCCTGCAGTCACAAGTGACTACAAAGGCAGGGAGAACAGCTTACGAGGCACTATGAAATTCATCCTGAGGGTCTCTTAGAGGCAGATGGGCACCAAGTCCCACTGTGATCCTGAATGCCTGAATCAGTACTAACTGCAAGCAGGCAATGAAGCGGGAATGCTCCCAGTTACTGACTACATGCAAGCAAGCACACAGGGCCTGGCACTTACCACGTGCCAGACGAGAGAGGGGGAAACTAGGAGAGATTCCAGCCATTTCCAATTTCCTGCCCATTCGGCCCACCTGCCCATGAGGCCACCACCTAGGAGCAGTTTTTAACTTTACCACACGTCCCTCCTTCCTCCAAAGAGCCACTCCGACAGCAGCGTAAGTCACCACCCACCAGGGGTTTAATTCTCCTATGTCAGAAAGTCAGTTCAGAGAAGGGCCCTGCCTTGTCCCCATCCAGGGGGATAGATCCACAGAGGCTCCTGGCCATGTCCGAGCTCAGAGGAGCCAAGGACTAGTCCCTGAGCAGGAGGAGAAGAGGGTCCCGGGGTCTCAGGCTGTCTCCTCTTCTTCACTCTCCTCCTCACTCTCATGACACTGTCTGCGGTTGGTGTTAACAAAAAGGTCAGCATCACCTTCGGAGCTGGACTCTTCTCCAGACGACTGTGGCTCAGCTGGGAGTTCTGGCTGAGCCTGTCTGCATCGGGGCGGGGGGAAAGGACAGTTAGCCCAAGGCCTTCTGGGAAAACCAAGAAGCCCCACAAAAAGGAGGACCATATGGCCAAGCAGTCAGGGCTCAGCGAGTCAGACACAGACAGAATCACAGGAAACTTGGCCAAGAAAAAGAGTCAAGAAACTACCTCCTCCTCACCCCCACCTCAAAAACTTGCTAGAGCTACTGATTTTAATAATAATGATTCTACTACAACCAACACTCAATGAACCCGCATTGCTTACCATTGCTCAGCAATTTTACAAGCGTTACCCGCATTGCTCAGCAATTTTACAAGCGTTAGTCTCTTTAACCCTTACAAAGCTCCCATTTTATAGGTTAATCTGCTTAAAGTCACTCAGTTATAACTCGCAAAGCCGGAACTTTAACCCAGGGGATCTGACTTTTAAACCATACTTTTAACCACAAATTTAGAAGCTCTCACCAGGGACCCTATGTAGGAATGAAAGAAGGTTCTATTTCCCCTCAAGGTACCAAGGCCTGAAGCCCCATTTTCTGTCTTCCCTATCCCAGGACTTGTGCCTCACCTGTTCTGGTTGTTGTGTTTCTCAGCCACTTCGGAGAAGGCCTCAGGCCTGTGCCAAGAGAAAAGCCGAAGTCAGAAAGGACAGAGAAACTCCAGCAAAAAAGCTGTTTCCAGCTGTTCCTGCCTGAGATGCCATGATCTTCCCTCCCCTAATTCCACAACTAGGAAGTAAATCCTTCAGAGAAGTAGGGCAGCCAGTGACCAAGGGGACCAACCTACCAGAGCCCCTCCTTCTGCAGAGAGCGCACGTGGTCTTTGCAGAGCACAAAGGAGATCTCGGCCTTCACCTTCTCTCCCTCTTCAATAGGGTCAACGATGAGGAAGTCTCCTGCAGGTAAAGAGGAGAAAAAGCACAGTCAGTCCTGCTTGTGGTGGCGGAAGCTGAGGCCATAGGAAACGGTTCTGTCTCCAAAAGGGCTGCCTCTCTCACCTCTCTTGATCCAGATGTTCTTGCGGTATTTGGAGGGCATGCTCACCAGGAAGTGCTGCCCCTCGGCTGTCTCCACCTCATGCAGATTGTTCCCTGGGGTCCTGAGTACCTGGTCCAGGAGAGACCAATTACCAGTCAGCCTCATCAGCCAGTTCCAACACCCACTGAGCTGTGGTGCACCCTGCCCCCACCCCAGGGGCCCAACAGGAGTGGGGGCGGGGGCAGAGCAGCTGGTCCCCAGTGTCACTTACCCTCACGATCTGCTGCTGTTCGGAGGGCACCATGTGCTCCCCCAGCACCTCCTTCACCACATGCTTCCTCTTGGTGGCCTGAGACATGTTGGGTCCTGTCCCAGGGTGGTGAGGGACGCAGAGACTATCAACTCCTCCTCCTGAGTTTCTTGGATGGCAGGCTCAGAATGCACGACTGTTCTGAAGATGGGGAGAGGCCTTTTACTGAGGAGTGACACAGTGTCCTGGTTAAGAACATGAGCTCTGAAATCCAATTGCTTGGATTCAAATCCTACCTTGGTTATTTCCTGGCTGTTCAATTTCTCTAGACCTCAGAGAAAAGCAGTAGCTAACTCAGAGCACGGTTATTAAAACAAAATAATCGCAAGCAAAACGCTTAGCACAGTGTAAGGCACGTAAAAAAACTTGTATTGTTCTTAAGTACTGACATAACCACAAAAACTAAATACGTGTTCCAGAAAAATAAATCATTCTGGCAACCACTTGAGGAAGGAGTGAGATAAACCATTTCTTCCTCAACATGCTTGTACATCCCAGGTGCAGCACAACCACACAACACAGATGCTCAATCTCTCAACACAGTACAGACACAAACAAGTTAGGAGAATCCAAGTCAGGAACGAGTTAATTAAAGGTCAGGGTAGGCTGGCTTGGTCTTCGACATCTACTGTTTCTGACTTGGGTACTGAATAAACAAGGACTAATGCGTACTCAGGAGACTGATGGCTTCCAAAGGAAACTCCGATGTGTCATCCCTAGCTGCCGCCCCCTGCCCTCCTGCCTCCCTATTCCGGAGGAAAAACGCTCAGAGAGAAAGCCCCATACTTACTCTCTGGCCCTCGAATCCCACGGGCGCTTCCTGAAAGACCCCGCTCTCCAGGCTGGACGCTGAGATCGGCTCGTCCACGACTCACTTCGCAGCTGAGCCAATGAAAGCCCAGAAAAAGGACTTGCCGGCGGTCACGACAGTGGAGTCGTCTTGGACTCAGGTCTCCGGCGCCTCCGGTTCCCGTCAGACTCTTGCAAGCCCGACGGCGAGGAGGACGGCGTGGGTTAGCCTGAGTAGAACACCGTACTTCCGGCGCTCTCCCGGAAGTCTCCCGGCCACACCTCTCTCCTTGTCCGTCCCTCTAACTCTTCCCACCATCAGGTCGGCCAAGGCTAAGTCCTTTAAGTTCCGGATGCCGGGCAGCAGAGAAATAAAGTTTTCTTATCACAGACTTCTGCTCCCTGAGACCGGAAATGCTTCCCGAGAAGCGAGACCACAGAAGGCAGCCCGGCCTCCCGCGAAGCAACCAGAAAGGAGCGCCTACTAAGGGCGCCCTCGAGGTCCGGGGGCGGGGTGGTGGTGGTGGTGGGGGTGCCTCAACTCGGTGATTCTAAGCGGCTAGAAGTGCCCAATGTAGATTTTTTTTTTAAGGCGGCCCTTGAAGCGACCCGGAAGCGGAAGTGGAAGAAAGTTCTAGTGGGTTGAGGGATCGGCGGGAGCAGCCGGGTGGCGGGAGAAGCCGTTTCGGGAACCGGAGCTGTGGGTGAGTGCGAGCCGCGGAGCAAGGCCCGGGCTGGAGGTCGGAGGAGGCGCGGGGAGGAGGGGGAGGGGAGGGGCCGCAAGTGCTGCGACGGGCCAGAGGATGCGCTCTCGGACGTGCCCTCTGAGAGGGCTCGGCCGCGGCACGGGGAGGGGGCGGGGCGCGGCGCGTTTGGGGCGGGCCCGGCGGCGTGGGACGCGGAGTGGGCTGGCGGCGTGGAGCTTGAGGGGCTGGCTGAGCGGAGCTTGAGGGCTGGCTGAGCGGGTGTGTGCGCTCCCGCTACGCCTTCGCTCTGTGAGCAGCCTGTGGGGTGGGTGGGAGAGCCCTTCATTTGCTTTTCAGACCAGGTGGTCGTTCCAGGCTGGGTCAGTGCCGCCTTTGCCCAGCCAAGGTCACAGAGCAGTGACAGCTTTAGGATGGGCCCTGGGTACTGAGGGACGCTCTTTGTCCTGCGTGTGCCACCTGTTAGGACAGGATAGTTTTTCCTGTGGGGAGGTACCAAAACGCATCTCCCGCAGGGAGTGGCAGAGACCTTTCTCTTGAACAGTGAGGAAAAGACTCTTCTTGGATCTGTTTTCTCATATGTAAACTGGGGGAAATCGAGAAAGCCTTCCTAACGGATGCTCTAGCTCTCTCTTACTGTGAGATTGCCAGTGGGCCTTCGAGAGTTCCCGGGTTTTTAGCCGTAACCTCCCTTTTCTTAGGATTCCCAGATTAAGCCTGATCAAGATGACAACCTCCCAAAAGCACCGAGACTTCGTGGCAGAGCCCATGGGGGAAAAGCCAGTGGGAAGCCTGGCCGGGATTGGCGAAGTCCTGGGCAAGAAGCTGGAGGAAAGGGGCTTTGACAAGGTGTGGGGTGGCTGCGTGCAGCCGGGGAGGGCCGGGGGTGGCCGACTACAGTGCTTCCCCGCAGCTGGGGAGTGAGGAGAGTGCGTGTACCTGTTGGGGATGGGCGGTGGTGTGAGATCTGCAGATCCCGCAGGCAGGAGCCTGCCCCGTCTCCTGGGCTACTGTGCTGGGAGCGGCATGGAAGTGGCCTTCTTGTTCTTAGTCCCACAGAGCGCTCAGCAGCCCGCCTTTTGCTTTGCCCGTCTTGCAGGCCTATGTGGTCCTCGGTCAGTTTCTGGTGCTAAAGAAAGATGAAGACCTTTTCCGGGAATGGCTGAAGGACACGTGTGGCGCGAACGCCAAGCAGTCCCGGGACTGCTTCGGGTGCCTTCGAGAGTGGTGCGACGCGTTCTTGTGATGCTCTCTGGGGAGCCCCCGACCCCGAGCCCCAGCACTGAGTCTCCAGAGTTTGCAGCCAAGTGAGGACTCCTCCCCCGTCCTCTACAAAGGAAAAGATTGCGGTTGTCGTACGCACCTCCCATGTACTCCAGGGTCTTTTGGGAGTTCTCTCCCCTCACCATTTCAACTTTTTTGGAATTCTTATCCTTGCATGCATCCCCCTTCTCCTTTCCCTGCCAGTTTCGTGACAGCAGTTACCAGCTTTTCTGAGTGATTCCTGGTCCTGTCCCCGCCCCCCTGCCCCCACCTCTGGTCTGTTTTATGCCATTTGGCCCTCTTTCTGGCAGAACAGTCACTGTCCTTGTAAAATTTTTTAAATCAATAAAGTCAGTGGCCTTCATGACTGGGCTTTGTATATGAGAAGCAGGCGGGCTGGGAGTGGCCTTTCCTCAAGGAGTGAGCAGGTTTGCCGCCCTCCTCCTTATCAGTGCAGATCGAAACTGGCAGCTTCCTTCCCACTTTGGAGGGCAGCCATTCTGGCCACACGGGCCTTGGGCAGGTGCCTTGGCGTGTCTCAATCCTTTAGTAATGTGGGAGAGAGTGTGGATTGATCCCTTCCTGGGATCCACATGTCCATGTGGTCAACAGCTGGGCTAGGTAGCACCTGGTGGAAAAGTCAGTGGCAGTCAGAGCTACTAGGAAAAGGGTGGCCGGGATGTGGGTGAAGGTTTACCTGCCAACTGTCCTGTGCTCTCCTGGCCTCTGGGAGGAGTGGGCAGGGCTCTTGCAGTCTGCCCTTTTTCTCTTAGGGAGGCAGAAAGAGTGTGAGCATCACAACTGGGGTAGGGGCTTGAGTGAGATACACTTTTATCTGGTATATTTTCGTCTTTATTTTGTTGAAGATTTAGTATGAATTAGGTCCAGAGCTAAGATCTTTGCAAACACTTGTTTCTTTCACAATAACAAGTGACTGTTTCCTCTTCTACGGGTGAGGAAGACTGGTCCTCAAAACATAATATAGAAACCTGAGAGCCCTGTGTTCTTGGTCATGGCGCTTGGCCTCTCTGAGACTCAGTTTCCCCTCCTGGAAAGTGATGCTGTAAGGATCAGATGCAGTGTTGGAATTGTTCGGGACACCGACACACCTGCACCGGCACCTCAGCGAATGTTCACAGCAGTTTTGTTTATCCTTAGAGGGCTTACAGTCTGGTGAGGAGAGAAATGACAGGTAATAAATACAAACAGTGGGATAATATGAGAAGATTTTCATGATCTCAGGGTAGGGGAAGATTAAGAAAAACTTGATAAATTCAACTCCATTATAGAAACTCGTCATCTAAAGATACCGTAAAGCGAGTGAGGAGTCTAACCCACGGTTGGAAACATTTGCAACACAACGTCGACAACAAAGGACTCTCTAGAGCACGTTCAGAGCTGCAGTCAAGAAAAAGCAGACAACACAACAGGATAATGGGTAAAAGACGTGGAAGGCAGCCACAGAGGAATACCCAGGTGGTGAATAAGCCTGTTAGAAGGTGTTCAGTCACATTCGTAGTCAGAAATGCAAACACGATGCCATTATATGCTCACGTATAATTTTAAGTCAGACGATACCAAGCGCTGATGAGGAAGTGGAGCAACAGGAACAGATATCCAGCTGGTGGGAGTGTAAATTGGTATGAACAGCTGGGGAAAAGGGTGTTTGCCAGTAAAACTGAAGACCCACCCTGTGAGCCGGCAATTCCGCTCCCAGGGTTGTGACTGAGGTCACGCACAGCTGCACCAGCACTTGAGCAACTGTTCACAGCAGCTTTGTGTGTAAGGGCCCAGCTGGGTCCCTATGTAGGGACCTCCACGGGTGGGGAAACTAGAGGGAAAGAAAATGCTTATTGCAAAAGTCAACGGTAAAGAAAAAGAAGTTGGGAGTGATTGCCTTTGGGGGAGGGAGGCAGGTGTAATGCCTGGGAGCACTTGGGGCTGGAAGTGGCAGTTTCCACTTTTTGACCTGTGTGGTGGTGATCAGATACGTTCTGTGTACTTCTCTGCACGTTAGCTGTGTCTCAGTGCAGTAGAAGAAAGATAAAAGGGAAACCAAACATAAAGACCTGAGGATAGAGCAATTAGGTGATTACTCAGAAAGTATGATGGTTATTAGTAGAGATGAAGGGTCAGTGCAAGCCTGGGTCTGGGAAGTGTGAGAAGCCCCCCTGGAAGGGCACAAGGTGGCCGGAGCTGGGCCCAGCTTGTGTTAACAGGCTGCTGCCTGGGAGGGTGCCAGTCTGAAGACCAGACTGAGGTGGTAATGTGGGCTGTCCCTGGAGCTTCAGGCCGTGCTGTGTCTCTGATGTTGCTCCCGTTGGGTCCAGGGTCGCCTTGGAGTCCCCTCAGCCTTGACCCATGTGCTGTGATGCTGTTACACAGGCCTGCTGTGCTTAGGCAGGGGCTGGGCAGGGCCACGGCCTCTCCCTGCTCAGCCTTGGTACTGCCACATGGTTACTGGCACTCTGTGAGGTAATGGAGACTCCCTCCTCTTCCACGACACCCTTCCTGCGGCTCCTGTCCCTGCTGGTTGCTGGGGGCCACCCCGCGGAGCCCTGCGGGACAGGCTTCCCTGCCTCATGCACAGGCTTTGTCTGTGAAGGGGCTGAATTCAGCCTGCCTTCTCGCCTCACTGTCGGGCCCAGGCAGTATCTGTGACAGGTTGGTGGGCCCCGAACCCTCGATCTGGTCTTCTTCATGCATCGCACCCAACTTCCTGCATCAGTCCTGGAGCCGTAGGAGACCAATGGCATCTGGAATGTTCTTTGTTGACAGCAGCCTCTCAGAGACCCAGCCCCACCTCGGCCAGCAGGACAAAGGACGTTGGAAAAAGCAGACCTGGGTGGGGGTGGGTAGGAGGTGGGTTATCTAGATGTCAGCCCACATTGCCTGACAGGATGTGCCTGGCCGGAGACATGGGTGGGCCTGGAAGTCAGCAAATATTGACCCGGTGTTCACCCTCCCTGCTGCACCCAAGCCAGAGCTTGACGCCCTGAGCCAGTCTATCATGAGTTCTCAGATCTGCCCCAAAGCTTGAGGTGGACCCAACCCATGCACTCCGGGGTCCTGAAGGGGTCCTGCTGCCCCTGGGGAGGAAGTAGGCTACAGGGCAAACCCAAGCCCAAGACTCACCTCGCCACCTGCCCCAGTGGCAGCCCAGAAGGTGTGGAGTACGTGCAACCCCCTTCCGTGTTGCCTCCTCCCTGCAGGGACCCAGGGCTCTCTCTACTGTCACTTCTGGCCTTGATGGGTGGTAGCTTGAAAGAGCCCACCAGGCCTGGCTCTGTGCTCAGTTCCTTCCGTGCGACCTGGAACAAGTTGCTTCACTGCTCTGAGCCTCAGTCTCCTCCTCTGTCAGCTGGTGCACGTTTGTGAAGATTCAACCAGCTAATGAACGCGAAACCCAGGGCACTTGGGAGAGCTCCTCCCCAGAGGGCAGCTTTAATCACGGTCGGGTCGCAGCTTTCCTTGCCACACAGCCCCTTTTCCAGGACGTGATACATCAAGAAAGGGGAGATGAGCCCTGGGCAGGGAATAACTGCAGCCCAGCTCAAGGTTCAAGGAAGAGGGTTCTGGGAGCAGCGTGAAGGCCTGGGGTGACATGATCCCGGGGTGAAGGGGATATCGAGGGCCCACCCTGGTCAGCAAGACCCGTCATCCAGGGACAAGAGAGGGGTGCCATGGGCAACCTGGGTTGGGATGTCTGGGTCACAGCAAAACTGAAAGCCGTGTCCTGTGGCCAGTGGGGATGGCCCATCCGAGCTCAAACCTGGCCCAGGCCTCCTGGAAGCCAGAGAGGTCCAGACTAAGCATGAATGGAGTCCAGGCTAAGACTCTTTTCCAGATGAGACCCAGCCCTGGGAAAACCCTTCCCGGGGCACCCGCACCCCCAGGGAGCCTCCCTCTGCACAGCAGACCTCATATCCCTGTGGAGCGGTCCAGAACTCACACATTAGGATGCTGGCACATGGTTGCCCCCCAGCCCCTACCCCTGACCCTTCCCCTTTGACCCTGCATTTCCTCCTTGTAAAAAGAAGTGATAATCAGTGCTTCTGCAGAGCTGTTATGAGGATGAGAGAGAGCATATGTTGAGTCCCTGGTGCAAGGCTTGGCTCATATCAGGAGCCCGATAATGGTTAATTTCCCTTCCCCATCCCTCTTTTCTCACCAGGACACCACTTCTAGCTGAGTGAGTGACCTTAGACAAGCGTCCTGACCTCTCTGATTAACTTTCTTCATCTGCAAAATGAGGATGATGCTTACTAACTCAGGGTGCTTACGAGAACAGACCAGTGGGTGAAAAGTCTTTGCAAATTGTTAGGTTGGCATGCAAAAGATTTGCTGGTGTCAGCGCAAAGGAATAACAGGTAGAGTAGGAGCAAGTGAGCTGGGGACCCACTGGCCCTTGGTGAGTCAGAGACTGGGCCTTGGCTTATTTCCCAGGGAGCTGTTGGAGTTTAAGTGTGGCCACAGCTGAGTTCCAAGTAACAGGAGAGCAGATCCGGGAGAACCCGAGGAGACTCTTGGCCCCTTGGGGCTGCCTCTCCACCTCTCCCCTGGGCTGTGGGCTTGGGCCTCTTACTCCCCCACTCCCAGCTTCTCTCGGGTTGGGCTCCTCCCTGACCTTGGCCTCCTCATCAAGCCAAGCTCTTGCCAGCTCTCACACAAATGGGTCTGTCCCTTTAAGGCAGATACCTGAGCCCACAACAAACTTGAGACTGTCCCTTGGCATCCAAAGGTTGTTTTTCACAGCTGGGCTGAGGGGGTGGGGTAGTAGCCGGACTGGGCAGTGACCACACTGGTCCTGGTCTCCCTGGGAGAAATCAGTGCCTTTCCTGGCCCTGGGATTCTGAGAGGCCGAGAATTGGTGGGGGCGGCGGGGGGATGCTGGATGCTTTCTCATAATATTCATCACAATCATAGCTACCACTTATTAAGCACCAACACTTTTAAGCACCAACACTTTGTTGGGTACTGAAAACCACAGCCTGTCCCAAACCCCAGGTAAGATCCTTGGAGGCCCTAAGCACTAATAAGATCTTTGTGGGGCCTCCCTGGTGGCGCAGTGGTTGAGAGTCCGCCTGCTGATGCAGGGGATACGGGTTCGTGCCCCGGTCTGGGAGGATCCCATATGCCGCGGAGCGGCTGGGCCCGTGAGCCATGGCCGCTGGGCCTGCGCATCCGGAGCCTGTGCTCCGCAGCGGGAGAGGCCACAACAGTGAGAGGCCCGCATACCGCAAAAAGAAAAAAAAAAAAAAAAAAGATCTTTGTGTCCCAGGAGCAAAAAGCCCCACCTCCCCCTGGCAACAAGTGATTAAAAGTACAAACGACCGTGAACTCTAAAATACTAATTCTAAAAAATTCCAACAAAAGCCAGACTTTTCCCTTGTTGACTACTTCAGTGCTGTTTTTTATAGATTAATTGTCAGATTATTCCAAAAAACATCAGAGCCCTATGTTGCTGGTACCTCCAGCACAGGCCCAGTTTACCTATGGGTGACCCAGTCTCGGGCCATTATTGTCAGCACAACCTTAGAAGACAAGTGTTGTCACATTTCTTCAGATGAGGACACTGAGGCTCCCAGAGGTCCAGGGACTTGCTGGAAGTCCCTCAGGCAGTAAATGGCAGAGCTGGGACCATCCACACACCTCCTTCTGGCCAGTTCTCATCCTTTGGGTTCAGTCTGGCTTGAGAGCACAGATTTGGGTTAGACTGCTGGGGCTCAAAAGCCAGTGTCACCGTTTACTCTTTACCAGTCGGTGGCCTTGGGCAAAATCAGTTGTTCCCTGTAAAGTGGAAACATTACTGATCCCCACATCATGCTGGTTGTGAGGGTTAAACAGTGCCCCGCTCGGCGCAGTAACGTCTCCTACTTACCTGCTGTTTATACAGCTCCTGGCCTCCCCTAAGCCCTTTACTTATCGAATCCTCACAGCAACCCGTTTCACAGAGGAGAAAACTGAGGCCGTGAGAGTTAAGTAACTTCTCCAAGGCTACACAGTGGAGACAGTTAAGAGCTTGCAGGTAGCTGTTGTTGGTATTTCACACGTGATGGGCCTCTGTGAACTGTCCCACTGGTGGCACTTGTTGCTGGGGGCTGTCCTTGCCCTTTCCCTCACCGGACTAGGTGTGCCTGGAGGGCACGCAGCGTCGTGATACACAGGTGTGCTCGGGGCTGTCCTCTGTCCCCCCTCGGCGCCCGGAAGGCGGCCTTGCCCAGGCCCGGTGATCCCTCCCTGCCGGTGGAGGCACGCGGCGGGCGGGGCCGGGCGGGGCCGGGCGGGGCCGCGGAGCCCGTAAAAGCGGCGCGGGCCGCGGCTGCACATCGACGCCGGCAGCCATGGCGCGTCCGAACCCCCTGCTGACGCTGGGCCTGGCCCTGCTCGCGCTCTGCCTCCTGGCGCTGCCCCGCGACGCCCGGGCCCGGCCGGGGGATCGCGAGGTCGGAGAGCGGCAGGACCTGTCGCCCAACGACCCGCAGGTGCGGAAGGCGACGCAGGCGGCCATGGCCAGCTACAACATGGGCAGCAACAGCATCTACTACTTCCGCGACACCACCATCCTCCGGGCGCGGAGCCAGGTGCGCCCGGCCGGCGGGGCGGGGCGGGGCCGGGAGGCGAGCGCGGCCCCAACCGGGCCGCAGATGGAGAGGGCGACACAAGAGTAATCAGCATGGCATTTTTTTCAAAATCCAATTAATGCCCAAACTTCTTGCGGAACAGAATATCTAAATTTCGAATAAGATCCAACCCTGAATTCGCACGGCTACCTCACTAGCCTCACACTAGTCCCTGCCGGGATGGGCGAGTTGGGGTGTGTGTGTGAGGGAGATGGGGCAGTTGTGTGGACTTGGGTCTCAGCCTCCTGCGTGGCCCAGGCTCTGCCCCTCTCCCCAGGGCTCTGCACCAGAACTGCCTGCCACCCCCTCCCCGCCCTTCCTATCCCCCCGTCCCAGACCTGAATCCCAAAGGCAGTGTCCTAGGGAAGGTGATGGGAGATGGGAGCAAACGGAGGGAGGTGAGAGGTCCAGGTCAAAGGTTGTCCCCCGGCACCCCTGACCTGCCCCCACCTCTGCCTCAGTTGGTGGCGGGCATCAAGTACTACCTGACCGTGGAGATGGGGAGCACGGCCTGCCGGAAGAACGCCATGGCTGGAGACCACATAGACCTCACCACCTGCCCCCTGGCCGCAGGGGTGCAGCAGGAGGTAACAGCCCTGCCCCCAGCCAGGCATCAGCTCAGCCAGCGGCCAGCAGCCGGGCCCTCAGGTTGTACAGCTTGAATTGGTCTGGCTGGCTGAGCTGATGTCTGGCTGAACCTGTCCCTGCCTTCTGGATGACTCAGCCTTGAGACCAGTGTGAGGGTGCAGAGAGGAGCAGACTGGGGCTTCCCCTGGAGTGAGGGGCTGGACTGGAAAGATCTGGGCATCTAATGTTCCTTCTTGCATCCTGGGGCACCGCAGGCACAGGGCTGACTGCTGGCAGCAGGCGGCCTGGGGCCTGGGCTCACCCCTCCTTTCCTCATGATCTATTTGCAGAAGCTGCGCTGTGACTTTGAGATCCTTATGGTTCCCTGGCAGAACTCCTCCCAACTTCTAAAGCACGACTGTGTGACCCTGTAGTAGACCCCTGTGGGCTTGGGGGAGGGAGGGAGCGGGCGGGTCTGGGCAGGAGCAAGCGCATCGGGGGAGGGCATGTCAGGTCCCTGGACCAGATCTGTGGCAATAAATTGCGAGCTCTGCTTCTTGCACTGGTCTCTTCTGAGTGCCTCACTCTTCGTCCCTCTCCCGTTCCCCAGTCCCACTCTCGGCAGCTCCCAACACCCCCCTCCAGCTGACAGGGTGCCCACACCACCCACAGCTGAGCTTCTGCTGTCTCAGCCCAGACAGTGCTAAGAGTGCAAAGTTCAGCTCCCAAATTTGGGGTCCCCCGAACACCCCCGCATCACAGACGTAGAGGAACGAACCTCCAGAGACTCCCAATATTGGCAGAGTTATGGGTTCGGAGACAAAGTCACAGGAGAGGGATGATGCCCCAAGACTGGAACGGGACGGGAGCCAGTGAAGACTCTGAGCCGCACCTGAGTTCTGCTTCCTCTCAGTTGCCAGGACGACTCAGAGTGGCGCATGGGAGTTTTAGCCAGCCTGGCCCCAGGACACTGAGCTCTCAGCCTGTGAGATTCTTATACCAGCATGTGGCCCAGACATGGCAGAGCCTCTGCAGGCCAAGAGACCACGAAGGCTGGACACTGTGGACCACATGCCAGAAGGACTCCCCAGTGCTTTGTCCTAAGCAAGACGCCTGCAAGGGGCTGGCAGGGAGCGCCAAGGGGACCGAGGTAAAATCCACTGTCCATAGGAGGGATAAGGGGACAGATGCAATTCAATGTCATTTAAAGAAGAGATGGAACATTTTTTGCGCACCTGAATCTGTGGCTGGAATTAACGCTCACTACACATGCACACACACACATCCAGAACTTCCCAAGACGCCAAACAGACACACACATAAACCCACCATGCACCCTCAGATTGCTCCCAGACACCACACGTGTGTCCAGAAAAAGACACACATAACCTAGCAAACCGGAAACACAGACACACACACACAGAAGCAACACCCCCATCCCGAGGATAACCTGGAGAATACACCCCAAAACACACAGCCCCAGGGACACACCTGCCCCAGCCGGAGCTGTTCCTCAGATGCACAGACACACACCCGTGCCTGAGACAGGACGGGCAGGAAGCAGATCCCGTGGGAGCACGAGGTATGGGCACCCCTAGGGGCGGGCGGCTGGACAGGGTGGCTGTGGAGAGCACCCTGTGGCCCTGCCGGCCAGGCCTCACGCCTGCCTGCCTGGCTCTCTGCTGACGCTGGCACTTAATGAGGAACAGCCCCAGCTCCCGGGCCCTGCCCTCTAGAGCCCTGGGAGGCCGTATGGGGTGGGGATGGGGAGATGGCAAATGAACTGACTCCCACCTGGAAGCTTGAGGGGCTGAGTGTGACAGGAGTGAGGGATGGAGGGAAAACTTCCAGCCTCCCAGCGGGTCGAGCCTGTTGGGTATGGCAGTGCAGACAGCCTGGGGGCCTGCGGTGGGGCTGCCGCTGGAAGAGCTCCCATGTGCCACTGAGCAGGAGCCTCCTGCGTGGCTGCCACGGGGTGAGAAGTGGCAGGAAATGCTTGTTGAATCAGTGTGTGAGGTGGTGGGGTGAGGTGAGGCCGGGTGGCCTCTCCACCCCCGGAATCTGTGCCCAATCCCAGATGGCATTTCCTCTGCACAGTCGATGCCCGGGCCCTGGGCCAGCCCGCACCCTCGGCCGGGCCAGGGAAGAGACGCGCTGCTTCTGTCCAAGGGCCCGGAGACGTCACCACTGTCTGGTCCGCAGTGGAGGTCGGGGGGTGGCTGGCAAAACTGTGTCACCTCTCAGCTCCCACTCCCGGGTTCCGTCCCCGGTTCCCTCCAGCTTCGCTCTGCTAGAGCTGAGGTGGGTCTCCCATCTGGTGGGAGGCCTCCCTCTGGCTGGGCTCCAGCTTGACGCAGTGCCCAGTGCCCCGCCGCCATCTTGGGCATCCTGCCCAGGCTCAGGCTGAAAGCAGGGGAACTCATCCCTTGCTTGCCTCTAAAAGAGGCTTGCCCACTCCACACACACCCCGCCCCCCACCCCGAGGCCACAAGGACTTGAGCAGCCTCCACCCTCCCCTCACTGAGGCTCTTTAGCCTGACCCCAGGCAGGGCAGGTTATGGCGGTGACCTCTGCCTTCTGAGCTTAGGCTGTCCCCATCGAGTTGGCACCCTTATGCTGGATGCTGACAGTGCCGGTAGGCCTGGGCTCTGAGACCTCGTTTCTGGAGCATCCTGGTCCCTCAGGCCCTGACAGCCATGGGCTGTCCCAGCCTGTTCTTTTTCTCCTGTCTCCTGGGCCAGACGAGCCTCCCTCCCCAAAGCAGGGTGACCGCTCCCTCTCCCTCCAGCACTGAGCCTGGCCCACTTTCCACGTCACCCCACTGGCTGCTGTTAAGGCCCTGCCAGGCCAGGATGCCAGGCCCCAGTGGGGCAGGGAGGGATCCAAGGACAGAGCCTTTCATCTGAAACCCTCACACACACACGCTCGAGAATGCACATGCGTGCAGGCCCACAGGTTCCCTTGTGGCTTGGCCCAGCCAGTGAGGACACGGAGCCACCTGGGGTTTTAAAACGCTTTTGGGGCCCAGCCCTGCAGGCCCAGTGATCTTTCCAGCAGAGATGGGGACTTGGCCCGACCCGGGGGAGAGCCTGCCAGAGGCTGAAGTCTGGACTCGGGCTGCCACTCTGGGGATCACTTCCTGAAGTCCTCTTCTCCAGCCTGCGGGGTCGGGTGGGAGGTGATGGCACCGGCCCTCTGCCTCCTGGAGGCCCACACCACTGTTACTCGGGCGGCTTCCAGGCAAAGCCCCCGAGGCCCGGCCTTCCAGTGCCCTCCCCCTCCATCTGGCTCCTCCCAGGTCCTGCCTGGTTCACCTCAAACACGGTGTCCACAATCTCATCGAGGACAGCTGCCTGGGAGCGGAATTTCTGCTGGTAATGCTCCACCCCGGACACCAGCTGCAGGAAGTGGAACAGGAGCTCCCGCTGCCTGAGGGCAGGGTTGGGGGGGAGGCAAGGCTGGGCCATCTCAGCCCCCAGAGCCCCCTTCTCCCCCCACTCACAGCACCCCATGCCTCCATGTCCAGCCACGGGCGCCACTTCTCTGTGGGTGGCTCTCCATGGTATATTTCCTTTTCCACATATCCGCGCCCCTGCTGCCACCAGCTGCCAGTACCACAGAGGGTTCTGACGATTAAACTGTTTACCTCCAAACCGCCCATGCCTCCAGGCGTCCAAGCTACCCCACGCTGGTTCCTGCACCCACTCAACCACCTACCCGCATACCCACCCTTCTATCTAGCCATTCCTCACCCTGTGGGGCCGCCCCGCCCTTTCCCTCACTCACCTATCCCTCCATTCACCTGCCCTTCCCCGGCCCCGCCCCCCACCCCTTCACAGTCAGCCTCCCACCTAAACCCCCAGCCCCACCCACTACCCATTCATTAACTCCTTCACTGCCAGCCTGTCTTATCAATCCAGCCATCATATAACCCTGAAATCAATGAACACTGCACAGTGCTCTGAGAACATAGAAACGAATAAGAAACAGCCCCTGCCCTTAAGAAGCTCAGTCTGTGGCAGAGCCAGGAAAGCAAACCAAGGGTGTTTACACTTGTGATAAGTATAAACAGAGGGCACTGAGGGGCCCAGAGGAGGAAAACCTCACCCAAGTACTGGGGATCAGGAAAGGCTTCTGGAGGAAGCATCACTGAGCTGAGCTTGAAAGACACTTGAGGGTTTGCTGAGCTCAGACCGGGTTTCTGGTGCGCCAAGGTCTGTGAGCAGCAGGGAGTGTACTGGGGGCCGGGGTGGGCCTCAGGACGGATGAATTCAAGGTGAAGACATCCAGGGGAGGTCAAAGCAGGGTGCCCAGACCTTAAGCTAAGGGAGACAGGAGGCCTTGTAGGGCTGTAAACTCGGGGAAGGCAGGGAAAGCCAAAACTACTTTTAACAAAGATCAGTCTCTAAATCATTAAAAAGAAGAAGAAGGAAGAAAAAAAAGAAACAAACAAACAAAACAACAAAAACAAAGACCACTCTCAGTGGAGGAGGAGGTGGGCCAGTGGAGAAGAGTTTAGAGGCCGAGAAACCCCCAGGGAAAGCACCACAGAGGAGCCCGGGCCAAGGTACCAGGATCTGGAACGTGGAGGGCAGCCGGGAGATGAAACGAGAAGAACTGGATCTCAGCTTTTCCAGCTCTTGATCACCTGAGCCTGGTGTTGGCAGCCAGAGAACATTCCAGGCAGAGAGAACAGTGTGGGCAAAGGCCTGAAGGTGGAGAAGTATGTGCTGTGCTGTACGTAAAGCCAGGGTGTGCTGGAGGTGTGGGGCGGGGCCATGATCACGGAGGGCTTGGCGCTCAGCTCTGTCGGTGGCCAAGAAGAGCCTGGAAGGTGCCAGCAGTCAGGCTGGTTCTCTGGGGAGCCAGGCCTGAGAGTCAGGGCGCAGGAGTCTGTGCCAAGGACCCCTGGCCATGAGCACAGCCACGAGTCCCCAGCTGTCTTGGCCCAGCCGGCCACTCGCGTTGACATCTGCCTCCCAGGCCTTTACCAAGCTGTTTCCCGACCCACCCTCCTCATCCCTGAGGCCAGCTGGAGTCCACCCAACCTACGTGGCCCCACCAAGGTCTTTAGAGGGGGGGCCCTCACGGGCAGGTGCTAGTCTGTGTCCTCTTTGGGTCTCTGGAGTCCTCGCAGAACCTGGCCCAGAGCAAGGATCAGGGATGCTTCCGGAGCAAAAAGATGAGCAGAGTCCCTGCTCCTGCAGCCTCTGTCTGCTGCCCCTGCCCCGGGCCCTCGGCCTCCGAGGGGCTCTCGTGGCCCTTCAGGTGCTGCTGGTGGGATTCTCTTGGTGGTACCAGGTGACTCTGAGTGAGCAGAAGCCACTCAAGGCCTCCACATCCCACCCACAGGCTCTACATAAGCCTTAGGGCTCTACTGCTCTTCCAGAGAGGCAGGCAATACCCCTTTCCCACGGCGGCCCACCGCTCTGGCCCCCGGACCTCTCCCCTTAGACCTGAGCCCTCCCCTCCCTTTGCATCTCCTTACTTCTCAGTCATGCCTCCAAATTTTTTCTCAATGAATTGCTTCTGTATAGTGTGTCCACTTATCACCTCTTTAGGCTCTGGATGTAGGGAAAGAAGGGGGAAGTCAAGACGCTGCCTGGATTGAGAGAAGGGGGAGGAGATAGTCAAACAGGAGCTAAAGGGGGTTTTGTCCAGGATGACCTCAAAGAGATTGTTGCTCCGGGCATGGAGTGTGTTGTGTTTGCTTGTTTGCCCATCCAGCATGCGCTCCCTCTTCTTCTGGTAAAAGTCTCCCAATTTTCCTGGGGAACCACTCCCACCCCTTTCTGTGCGTGTTGCCTAGCTGGGGTTGACCCCACTCCCCAGCTCTAAGGACGTGTGACTCAAGCCTGGCCAAGCAGAAGAGCCTATCCTTTCAGCTATAGCGATTGGTTCAGAAATAGGCAGGTGAGCAACCTGAGCCAAGGAGATTCATTTCTGGGACATTGTTCGAACCGTTGGGAGAAGAGGACCCCTGCTGGGAGAGCTTGGGATACTTAAACTGTGAGGATTTGGGACTAGAGTTGCAGGTGGTCACTTTCCCACCACAAAGGAAGAGCACCCTAAGCACAAAACCACACAGAGAGCCACAGAGCAGAGAACTGGAAGGAGACCAAACCTCAACCACCATTGGGTCCTGGATCCAGCCATTCCTGAAAGCCCATGCACTCTCAAGTTGCTAATAATTTAAGACAGTTAATTTTTCTTTTTGCATAAGCTTTTCTGCACTGAGTGTGCATGATGGAGAGGGCAGGTGGGGGTCCAGGTGACCCCTGAGGGCCCTTAGTCCTCTGGTGTTGATGATCCTAAGAGTGGGATTCTGGAGCTCAGATTCTAAAGTTCTGAAGGTCTTTAAGCAGGAGGCAAAGCAATTGGCTCAAAATCTATTTACCCAGAAAGTCAGGTGTGTAAAGATGAACATGTACAGAAAACTTCATTTTTATAGACTCTCAATTTTTATAGACACTTTGAGTGACTCTGGACAAGTGGGTATAACACCTTGACAAAAGCCTCAAAGACAGTTGAAGCCACCTCATATAAGACCAACTGCTATAAACTTTGTAAGTTATTGACAGAAACGAACGTTTGGTGAATCATAATTTGGCTAATTAGTTGTTTTGCAAATGGGTCTTTCAAGAATTGACTATCAGTTTAATTGGTTGTTGGCGGTTAGTCGTGGAGCTTTTTGGACCAAAGTTCTAAGCTCTGAAAGTTCCCCTGAGTGTCAGGTTCTAAGACTCTAAAGCTGGGCGTCAGGAATTCCCTGGCAGTCGGTCCAGTGGTTAGGACTTGGCGCTTTCACTGCCGGGGCCTAAGTTTGACCCCTGGTTGCGGAACTAAGATCTCTCTAGCCTCGCAGCATGGCCAAAAATAAATAAATAAATAGGTAGATAGATAAATAAATAAATAAATAAAGCTGAGCCTGGAGCTCTGCGCCTGCCCGGGAAGAAGCGGGCTGCTGGTACCTGCTTCGATGAACTCTGTCAGTGAGTCATCCAGTAGCTTCTCATGGATCTGGGAGGCCTTCTGCGAAGAAGAGGCCTCAGTTCCGCCAGAGTCCCATGTCTGCCCGTCCCTGGAGCACCTTCCTTCCTTCCCTCCAGCTTCTGTGTCCCCCTCCCCGTGTCTTCCTGATTCGTCCCCCTGCCCCACTCCCTCACTACCTCCTGCTTCACTTTCTCCAGGCCTCTGAGCAGGGCCATCTGGAAGTTATCCACCAGGACGGCAATCACCAGGCTGGAGTGGGAGACAGGAGGAGGCTGGAGGGGAGGCCCTGAACCCTCCTCTGGGTTCATCGTGGCAGAACCATGGTGAGAGGGGAGGGGAGGGGATGCCCCGGGGTTAGGCTGCGGGAAGGGAAGCCGGGGAGCACAGGCGTGGCGGCCTCACTTGAGGAAGATGAAGCATTGAATGATGATATATATCATGAGAATGGGGATGATGTACCAGGCGCCTGGGAGAGAGGGGGTCGTTTGAGCCGTGAGTTCCTTGCCGGTCCTCACCACACCCCTGCCAGCAAGCCTCAGAAGCCCCACTTTGCAGATGGGATAACTGAGCCCTCAGGGTCTGCCCACTCAGCCAGCCCCTGCCCTCTACCCAGCCTGAGGCCTGCCCTACCCTGGGCTCGGCTGTCCAGGTAGATGAGGGACCAGTCGTCCAGGGTGAGCAAGGTGAAGAGGGTGAATATGGTGGTGAAGATGTTCTGGAAGCGCTTGGGGTCAGAGTAGCGGAACAGTGCCCGGAGCACCACAGAGAATAGGACTGGCTGTTGAGGACCAAACCAGGCTCACAGGGTCCTCTCTCCCCTTCTTCCTCTCTCCCCGCCACCCCCAGTTCCTGGTCCCCCACCAAACTCCGTCCATCGCAGCACCACACTCTCCCACCCCAGCCCCCGTGGCACAGGATACAGAGACAGGTGAACATGAGGATGAGGATGGCGGTGATGGACGGCAAGGACTGGGCCAGGGTCCCAGTCACTTCCTGGAGGCTGGTCAGGAAGCTGTGGGCAGAGGTTGAGACAGAGGCTGAGTCAGTGGGGTGGGGATCTGTGTCTAGCAGCCGGAAGTGATTACAGATTTCAGGCTGCTGATTACAGGGGTGGGAGGTCCCTGATTTGCTAGTGACTTGGGGCGGGGGCTGTCCCAGACCCTCTCTGGAAAATAAAGAGATTGATCCTAGTGGATGGCAGGAAGAGCAGGCTGGAGTCTGCAGCCTCCTTGTGGGCAGCTGTGGGTCCGCTGACCTGAGCCTCCGCAGGACCCGGAAAACTCGCAAGGCTCGCAGGCTCTTGAAGACCTTGAAGATGCGGAAGATGCTTTGGTTGTAGACCACGCGCATGGAGGAAGAGTTGACCTGCATGAGCATGAAGTCCAGCACAGCCATGACCATGATGAAGAAATCTACAGAAATAGGGGCACCTGGGTGTAATGGGCTCCTGCCCAGGCTCACAGACCTCCCAGGGCCAACACCCCCTGCTCCTGTCACCCCTGCGCAGTTCAGGAGCTCCCACTACACACACACACACACACACATACACACACACACACACGCCCCATCCCTACCCACCCAGGTTGTTCCAGGGGTCCAAAAAATACTTGAGGCCCAGAGCAATGATTTTGAGCACAGCTTCCACCACGTAGGTGCAGAGGAAGATGGAGTCCAAGGCCATGAAGTACCACTCTGTGGGGGACACGGGGGAGGGGGGGTCTCACTCAGGGGTCTCCCCAGCAACCCAGCCCCTCCTTCCTCCTCTCCATTGGAACCTCACACTCAGCCATTTAGGGAGAACCTGACTCTGCCCAATGGCTGTGTGTCTTAACTGCTCTGTGACTCACTCTTCTTGCCTGTAAAATGGTGATAATAACAGTCTGCCTGATAGAATTTTCACAAGCATTAAATTCTTTTCATGGGCTTCCCTGGTGGTGCAGTGGTTGAGAGTCCGCCTGCCGATGCAGGGGTCACAGGTTCGTGCCCCGGTCCAGGAAGATCCCACATGCCGCGGAGCGGCTGGGCCCGTGAGCCATGGCCACTGAGCCTGCGCATCCGGAGCCTGTGCTCCGCAACGGGAGAGGCCACAACAGTGAGAGGCCCGCGTACCACACACACACACAAAAAATGCTTTTCACATAGTAAAGGGTTTAGAATGGAGCCTGAAACAGCTTGCAAGAAACATCACTCTTCTTCTTCTCTCCTTAGTTTATGGGCCCTGTGGAAGGTCCTTACCTTCACTCTGCTCCCCAGGGTTTTAGGGACCATCCTCCCAGGTTTCCCACCCTCATCCCTCCAGGGCCTCCTGCTTGCACAGTCTCCGGGCCCTTCCAGCCGACCTGGGTTCTCGGCCTCCTTCCCGCAAAGCAGCATACTTAGAGCTGATGCGCCACCTGGTGGCTATAGTCCAAAACAGCAAACCTCAAATTTATTGGGCTTTTCTGTCTGTGGCGGGTTGGTTGACTTCAGCAAAACTCTCTGAGCCTCACTCTACTGCTGGGCAATGCCGCTTACTTCCCAGGGTGAGGATCAAATGGGATAAGCGATATAAGTCACCCGGCACTTGATCCGGCCCACGGGAGGCTTGGGACAACATCAGTGGCCTTCTCCATGTGAACAGGGCTCCCTGGCTCTTACCACCCCGGACCTCGACTTCAGCGAAGGTCTGGGCCACGAGCATGATGGTGTTGAGGCAGACGATGAAGACGACAAAGGCTTCAAAGGCCAGGGAGTCAGTCAGTTTCCTGAGCATTCTCGAAAGGCCCCAAATGAGGTGGCTTAGTTTTTCCCACAACAAATAGAAGAGGTCCGCAGTGTGCCGCTTCTTGTGGGTTTGTGGGGCTCGGCCAGCTGTAAAAGGGCCAGAAAGCCAAACCCATGGGGGAAGGGGCCACGGGGATCCGGCCTCCCTCCCAGACCTGCCTGCCATGAGCTCACTCAGGTGCCTCCATGCTGGTCCTGCTCTGGTATAGGAGCCACAGGCGTGACCCCTTCCCCGACAGATGCCAGCTTGCTTGGGATTTGAGGTCTGCTTGAGCTCACGCTCCTACACCTCCATGCTTTTCTTTAAGTCACATGGCAACTTACACACGGAAGACCCCATCCTCCTCGCCATCCCATTCTCTTGGTAAACTCTCCCTCTCCCTCCAAGATTCTGCTGAAACATCTCCCCCTGTTGGCTGCCTTTTCTGCCCACAAACAATTAGACGCTCATCCCTCACTGCTTGTTTGTGAGGCTGATGCCGTGTTTACGGAACTACCAGGGGCCAAGTTTGGGGGATCATATGTTAACAGCCCAAGTCCCTCCCTGCCCTCTAACCAGGCCCTCATTCAGGCACTGGTTCCAGCCTCTGGCCTCAAGAAGTTCACAGTTCAGTGGGGGAAACACGGACAAACAGAATCCACAGTGGTAAACGTTCTGATACGGATGATAGACCCCTCTCACTGGGTAGTCTGGGATTGGTTGTATAAGTGATCACCCACAGCTTTCATACTAGAGAAGAGGAAATGTTCGAGAAGTGAACATGCGAATGAATAAAGCAGTGACTGCATGAACCAGCAACCGACAGTCTGGAGAAGTGCCTAATTCCAGGAATAAAAGCTTGGATGATGAACAGTCAGGCGAGCGAATAGACAATGGAATACACCTGCAGGTGAGAGCAGGCCTCGTGATCTGCAGAAGGACGTGCATGGCCTGACTCAGGTCTGGAATCTGAGCCAGGCAGCTGGAGTTGGGGGGTGTGGGGCAAGCCAAGACTCACTTTTGCGCTTCTGAATCTGCTCGTCTTCTTCGGGCCAGCTTTCCGAGGTTGTAGAGGAGGAGCCCTGAGGATGGACTTTGCTGGAGGTCTGGGCAGGGTGTGAGTGCACTGTGTTCAGGGAACGAGCCAGGCTAAAGGCCGAGCTCTGTCTGTCTGGCTTGCTAGGTTGGGGGGCTACTTGATAAGAATAGGCAGAGCTGAGGAAGGGTGAGGCCACGCTGTGGGACGTGTATGGGCCAGAGAAGAGTAGCGAGCTACCATGATGGTACTCCCCATAGCGGTGCTCTTGGTGGAGGTAATCACGAGGATGTGCACCGTGCTGGTGCTCTCTGTGCTGGGGCTCCTCACGGTGGCCGTGGAGGTGCTCGTCTTGGTGGTAGGACTCTCTATGTTGGTTGAGGCCCCCATGGTGGTAGGGCTCCCTGTGTTGGTGGGGCCTCCCATGATGTCTCCTGCTACCGTGGTGGTACTCATCATCAAAGTGGTCCTCACCATAGGAATGGTAGGAGATGAAAGTGCCACGGGAAGTATCCGGGAAGAGGCATGAGGAGTGGTGGGCCTCACCATGGTCGGGGGAGCGGTGGGAATGGCGGGAGAAGGCATTGTCATGGAAGTCTTGAGATCCACCACGATGAGGGGATATGCCATGATGGTGGGACTCACCATGGGGACGGGACACCCTTTGGTGATGGCGGTGGACTCCACCATGGCCTGGCCTGTGGTGTGTGGTTGGTGAGCTGGGGTGAGAGAACACATCCAAGTCATCAGTGTCTGCCTCACTTTGAGCCTTTTCAGCCATCGAGGGTTGATCCATGACTATGCTGTGAACCCTGGAATGAGGAAAGCTCAAGATGTGGGCCTAAGAGCCCTTCCTGGATTGCCTTTCTCACCTAAGCCGTGGCACTGGGGCTTCTAGGAAAGCCAGACTTCTCATGGAATTCTCCCCTCTATGATGTCACAAACAGGCCCCTTAGCAGGCCTGATTCCAAAATGCCTCCTCCTGGGCTACAGTCCAGAATCAAGGATTAGTGTGTCTAACTTCCTCAATGTAAAAGGACGAAACTGAGGTCAAGAAAGGGGAAGGGACTGGCCCAAGGTGACCCAGCATGTCAATGGGAAAGCTGAACAGAGAATTCCGGGGTGACACCATAGGCCCCAGCAGTTGCTTTAGCAACTTTAGCTCTGTTACTGGAAAAAACTTTAAGAAGCCAAATGGTCCAGTCTCCAGTTGTACCTAGATACCAACTGGCTCTAAGGTTCAAACTGCCCAACTCCACTGTAAGTAGGTGTGTGACCTTGACCTAGCTGCTCAATCTTCCTATGCCTCAGTTTCTTCCTCTGTAAAATGGGGATAATAACACCTGCCTCAAAGGATCAAAAAAGTTAAGATATGTAAAACTTATACTTACAGCACAATAAATGTTAATTAGTATCGTTATTCTCTCCTTCATCATTGACAGGGTTGAAGAGGAAATCCCTCTCTTGGGTTATTACTAAAATAAAACCATCAGCCATTATTTACTGAGGACCTACTTTAAGAACTTATTTTTCTTTTTAAATCTATTTATTTATTTATGGCTGCATTGAGTCTTTGTTGCTGTGTGCGGGCTTTTCTCTAGTTGCGGCGAGTGGGGGCTACTCTTCGTTGTGGTGCGCGGGCTTCTCCTTGCGGTGGCTTCTCTTGTTGGGGAGCACGGGCTCTAGGCACACGGGCTTCAGTAGTTGTGGCACGTGGGCTCTAGAGAGCAGGCTCAGTAGTTGTGGCTCACAGGCTTAGCTGCTCCATGGCATGTGGGATCTTCCCGGACCAGGGCTCAAACTCGTGTCTTCTGCATTGGCAGGCAGATTCCTAACCTCTGCGCCACCAGGGAAGCCCACAAGACTTCATTTAAAGCAATGTAAGGTTCACAGGAAAATTGAGGGGAAGGTACAGAGATTTCCCATATGCCTTTGCCCCGACCACATACATAGTCTCCCACATTATTAACATTCCAACCAAAGTGGTACGTTTATTACAATTAATGAACCTACAATGACACAGCACCATCCTCCAGATTCCATAGTTTACATTAGGATTCACTCTTGGTGTTGTATATTCTATGGGTTTGTATGCACTTTTAATATAATCCTCACAATAACCTCACAGGATGGATATTATTTACCCCCATTTTACAGAGGAAGGTACTGTGGCTCAAAGAGTATAAATGAGCTGCTCAATAAATAAGAACTTAAAGTCAGCACTAACTCCAAACTTCTTCCCCACCATGCTGTCCTGTCTTCCTGCTGAAATCCTCCAGAATTCATTCATGCTCGGTGCAGCTCTTCTGGAAGCTTTCAGGTCCCTCGTTTGACTACAGCTGCTTCCTGAGTGCTTGGTCACAGCCAAGTCCATAGCAGCCTTGGGTACCAGGTTCCCAGTGATGAAAGCCCTCAAGGGGCTCAGTGTCTGTTGCCAGTAGCAGACAAGGCAAAAGTTTGTGATAGGACTACTAATTGTTCCACAAATCCATTCTCCTCCTCTTCCTGGCACATGGCCTCCCAGCTAGAGATGACATTTCCCAGTGTGCCTTGCATCTAGGCGTGGCCAAAGGGTGAGAGGAGAAGTAATGTGAGAACTTCCGGGTCTTGGTTTTAAAGCACTGGGCCGGGAACCTCTGTTTCCCACTGTTCCTATAGGCTAGAGCGTGGATCAACAAGCAGACAGGATCGATATTCTAGGGCAGAGGTTTCTGCGTTCTGCAAAACCACGGAATTAGCCTTGAGATCTTTCTAGTTTACGGATTCTGTCTTGTGATGAGAAAAAAAACCCTCAGCATTATTTTTGAAACTCATGTGCTGTGTGATGCCAGCGCTTTCAGTGATGGACAGTAATCGAGCAGCCTCGGAAACCATTTGTGAAAGGTTGTTCAGCCCCGTCTGCAGTGCTCATTGGGTGGGGCCTTGCTCAGTTTTCAGCGTGAGATCAGGAAGTCTGTCGATCATGTGTGAACACAGTATTGTCCGGACAGGAGGTGGTAAAGACGGTGACCTCAGCCTTGCCCTCCTGGTTACCTCCTTCCACCTCCCCTTAGGCGCGGATGACTGACTTAGGGGCGCAAACACTCTTTCTGGTGTGATAGAAAATCAGAGGAAATTTTTCTTCTAAGGAAATCATTTTTGCCTCGACCTAGCGGCCTCCCTGCCACTTTGCTGTTGATGCGAACACTGTAAAACATGAATTATGCAGGTTAGAAGTGAATTTCAGCATGATTACATATCGTGTTGCAAGTTTCCTGTTGAGGTATTTATGGTGCCCTTCTACTGTATGTCTTATTAGCGTTTGTGTTTTACAAATGTGTCTAGCGATTCTGCGTGATGCCGTTTTATCATCAGGTGTGAAGTGAAAGAGGAGGATCCTAGGACTGTGGACAAATCTGGTAGGGTTAGCGATGAAGAATTACAATTTACAAGTGTCGCAATGGCTTCAGGAAAATTGAAGAGAACTAAACTACAAATTACAGCCATTTGACAAATAAATGTGCTAATTTTTAACCTATCGTATCTCAAAACAAACAGGGTAAGGCTTTTATAGGCTACATTTAGTACAGAGGCTCAAAGAGTAAGTTATTTGTAACAGACCAATTGTCCAGAAAAAGAACCCAATAATGCTGGCATGTAAAATTATACGAGTGACGTGTTAGCGCAAGATGCTCAACAAAAGAGTGTAAGTGTTCTACTCTCAGAGAGAGTGACAACACAACATATTTATGTCACATGATGCTGAAGACCTTTTTTTTTTTCTTGGTAATTAGCTGAAAAACAACAGATTCTTTATCCAGGCTGATGAGTCAACAGATTTCACTGATAAATGCCATGTTATACCACTTCTAAGATTTGTAAATGATGCTGGTAATCAAGACTTTTTTCTTTTCTGCGGCAAACAGCTTTTACATAGAAACAGCCAAGATATGATGAATATTTTCTTCATATCTAGAAGCAAAAGGTCTGTCTTGGAAGAACTGTCTTGGCATTTGAACTGATGGTGTTTCCATCAAAAGTTGGCTCCATAAGAGTTTTCACTGCTGTTATAAAAAAAACAAAACCAGGACTTCCCCAGCGGTCCAGTGGTTAAGACTTCATGCTTCCACTACAGGCGGGGGTACAGATTCGATCCCTGGTTGGGGAAGATCCTGAATGCCCCATGGCGTGACCAAAAAAAAAAAAAAAAAGAAAAAGAAAAAAAACAAAACCAACCAAAACCCAACAAACAAAAACCTGTTGTTGCCACACACACTACTTTCCTTACAGGGAGGTACAGGTGTCACAAACTCTTGGAGATGAAAAAACGAATGATGCTGCAAAATGGTTAACTTGATGAAACAAAGATTTAACTTGAGCATGTTTAAAAAACTGTGACTGGGCTTCCCTGGTGGCACAGTGGTTAAGAATCCACCTGCCAATACAGGGAACACGAGCTCAAGCCCTGGTCCGGGAAGATGCCACATGCCATGGAGCAACTAAGCCCGTGTGCCACAACTACTGAGCCTGCGCCCTACAGCCCACGAGCCACAACTACTGAGCCCACGTGCCACGACTACTGAATCCCACGCGCCTAGAGCCCGTGCTCCGCAACAAGAGAAACCACCGCAATGAGAAGCCCGTGCACCACAACAAAGAGTAGCCCCCACTCGCTGCAACTAGAGAAAGCCCACGCACAGCAACGAAGACCCAATGCAGACAAAAAAAAATTTTTTTTAATAAAAAAAACAAAACAAAAAAACTGTGATTATGGGGAATTCCCTGGCAGTCCAGTGGTTAAGACTCCACACTCTCACTGCTGAGGGTGCGGGTTCCATCCCTGGTCAAGGAACTAAGATCCTGCAAGCCACGTGGTATGGCGTGTGTGGCCAAACCACTCCCCCAAACCAAAAAAACCCCTGTGATTATGATCCAGCAAGTCCACTTCTGGGTATGCACCAAAAGAATTGAAAGCAGGGATTCAAACAGGTATTCATACACCCCTGTTTGTAACAGCATTATCCACAACAGCCAAGAGGTGGAAACAACCCAAATGTCCATGGACAGATGGAGAGATAAGCCAAATGTGGTCCATAGATAAAATGGAATATTATTCAGCCTTAAAAGGAAGGAACTACTGACAACATACTACAACATGGATGAGCCCTGAAGACACTATGCTAAGAGAAATAAGCCAGACACAAAAGAACAAATACCATATGGTTCCACTTAAATGAGGTACCCAGAATAGGCACATTTATAGACACAGAAGGTTAAATAGCGGTTACCAGAGGCTGTGGGAAGGGGATGATGGAAAATTATTGTTTAACGGGTGCAGAATCTCAGTTTGGGATGATGAAAAGTTCTGGAGATGGACGTGGTGAGTGTTACACAACAGTGTAAGTGTACTCAGTGCCCCTGAATTGTACATTAAAAATGGTTAAAATGGCAAATTTTATGTTAATGAATATTTTACCACAATAAATTTTTTCTTAATTAAAAAAAAAAACTGTGTGAAAACCTGGATGAAGAACAAAGACATCTCCTATACAGACATATAGAAATCTGGTGGCTTCCCACTTTGTGATAGGTCCATTGAGAAAGCACCAATTTAGCTGGGGAAAGAGGCTGGCTGAATCTATAGAATGGGTCATCTCATCCAATTAGTGAGGACTCCTGCACTGATTACCTTACATTGCATTTACATGGGACATGAATAACTTCCCATTTTGTGAGTATTTTAAGAAGCCATCCACAGACCTCTTCCCTAGACCATCATGTCATCAAGTTCCCAGTTGTGTTCTTTCCAAGTCTCTGTAAATGGCCAGCACATCAGATATTGCTCAAGAGTCCATATAAATCTGCACCTTAGCCCCTCTTTCCTTCCACACAAAGTGGATAATATACGTATTGCCCAAAGTTCTGCCCACTGGGAGGATTTTTCTTCACCACCGTCTTTCAGGGCCAACTCTGAATGGGGCTGTCATGCAGCAACTGTCCACTTCTGGCTGTCACTGGCTTACTGTGCAAAGTCTTCCATAAATCAGGCTGAAGCACCTGCTCATGTAATTCATTTGTGTCTTCTAGATCAGACCTCCCTTGCTATACAGGAGGTCCACGTTGATTACCTCTTTTATATGTATTAGCGTGTACTTGTTAATCCCAAACTGCTAATTTATACCTTCCCCCCAGTATCATATATACCACTTCAATTTCTAATGGGATGCAACTGTGAAAATCCAATTTCATGATTCTGTGGGTCAGATAACACCCAGTTTATGATGAACATGTGAATCTGATAATCACTAGGTGTTCCACAAATCAGTCATTCAGTCTTCACCAAGGCCCAGTAGCAAGCCAGAGGCTGCTTTTGAGAGGATAGAAGAGTCGTTGGCAGAGGATAGCACGACAAAAATTCCATGGGTCTTAGCTGTGATCCTCCTATTGGGGCTTGCTAGAGATGCCACATGGCATCTTTGGCTGACACCTAAGTCAGGCACCTGGATCTACTAGGCATAATGTCCAAGTGGTAGGGCAGCTTGCACCATAGGCTGGACTTTTGAAGAGCTTTTTTTAGATCCAGATCGAACATTGTCAGATTTACAGGTTACCCAGAAAATGAGTCAAAACAGTTTGCCCCAGTGGGACCTACATTGGTTCCAAAATCCAAAAGGCACACCGTACATTGCTCCTTTCTTTGTGACGTATAGTGTTAAGCAGCAGCAACTTGCCTCTCACTTTATTTATTTTTTACATTTTATTTATTTATTTATTTATTTTGGTCGCGCCATGCGGCATGTGGGATCCTAGTTCCCTGACCAGGGATCAAACACACGCCCCCTGCAGGGGAAGCAAGGAGTCTTAAGCACTGGACTGCCAGTGAAGTCCCTGTCTCTCACTTTAGAAGAGACATGCAACATTCCCCAGACCTCTGGACCCCTGGAAACTTTCCTGATGTGGCAGGCAATTTGAACTTCCACGGGGTTCATCTCCAGCTCTCTGGCACACATATGTTTAAGGCACCTAAGGTGCTTGCTGTTTCCTGATCATAGTGTCCAGTTAGCATAGTGGCTTCAATTGAGTGTGTCAAGATGGTATTCTCTGTGTTGTCAAGACTATCAATGTCCCTTTGGACCTTGCAGTTTGCTGGAGGATGGCATAATCCAGGGACAAGACAGTAAAGGTATACTGTTATCCTTGCTATGTAAATGCAAACAGTGTAAATTCCCATATTCATGGGAATGTAAGAGAAAGCATTTACTAGTTCAATAGCCACATAACAGTTGCTGGGGTTTATACGGAGTTTCTCCAATAAAGATCTCAAATCTAGAATTGCAGCTGTGATTGGTATTGCCACATCACTAAGCTTGCTTTTTCGCCTGCAAATAAGAAGGGGATATGCCTGGAATCACCACTTTTGCATCTCTCAAACCCCTAAAGGTGGCACTAATCTCTGCAGTTTCTTCAGGTTGTTGTATCACTTGATTTATAACTTGGCAGGGGTGGGGAGACAATTCCAGAGGTTTCCGCTTGGTCCTTTTACCATAATTGTCCACACTACAGGGGAAGGGAGGCAACGTGAGAGTCTGCCAGCTTCTGAGTACTAATCTCACAATCAATTCTGGAATGGCAGAACTAACCACAGCGTGAATCTGAGGGCCTCAGGAATGTGACCTTTCATGTCTAAAGGCCTTTAGTGCTAACTGGTCTCCATGAGTAATAATATTCAAATTAACATCTGAAGCTGCAGTGAATTTGTAGTGTCATTTTAGCTAAGCTGGAACTGCTTCCCAGAATTCTCTTCTCTGCATAGTTCTCTTTAGTGTGGGCCACGAGTGACATTTTGTGTAAGACTTGGGAATTAGAAGTGAAACAGGAGTTGTATCCTTTTTCCACTAGGAAGGTTGGTGCAGGGGCACCAGAAGCAGTTGCATCTCCCTCACAGTGACCCTCATTTGCTAGCTCGCCTTTTTTTTTTTTTGCAGTACGCGGGCCTCTCACTGTTGTGGCCTCTCCCGTTGCGGAGCACAGGCTCCGGACATGCAGGCTCAGAGGCCATGGCTCACGGGCCCAGCTGCTCCGCGGCATGTGGGATCTTCCCGGACCGGGGCACGAACCCGCGTCCCCTGCATCAGCAGGCGGACTCTCAACCACTGCGCCACCAGGGAAGCCCACTAGCTCACCTTTTTGGCATGGAGCAGTACCTGGGTCCACAGCTCCTCCAGCCTCTGCTACTCTTGTTTCCGGTGCATGTTTAGCTCCCTGGTGGAGTGCCAGTTTCTCCTGTGGGTCATCTGCTTCATTAAAGTTGGAAGCTTAGATGCAGTGAGAGACTGATACAGGTTCTGGTCCATCCTGTGTATACTAGCTTATTCTCACAGGTGCAAGTTCATTCTTGCCTCCCTCACCTCACATCACATTCATTCCAGCTGTCTGCCTGCCATCTTTTAGCTCCAGCACCAGAAACAAAGACGGCAGTCTTATATGATCAGCCCTCACAATTATGTAGGGTCTTATCCATATGATACATCTTTACTGCCTATAATCGCTCCCAGTAATTTTGTTTCTCTGATTAAATCCTGGCTGATATAGTAACTTTATTTTTTTTAGTGGTTTTTTTGTTATTGGTGGTGGTGGGGGGGTTTGGTTTTGTTTTTGGTTTTTTTGGCTGTGCCACATGGCTTGTGGGATCTTAGTTCCTCCCACCAGGGATTGAACATCCTCAGCAGTGAAAGCACAGAGTCGTAACCACTGGACCACCAGGGAATTCCCCAGTAGCTTAAAAAATACACAAATTGGGGCTTCCCTGGTGGCGCAGTGGTTGAGAGTCTGCCTGCCGATGCAGGGCACATGGGTTCATGCCCCGGTCCGGGAAGATCCCACATGCTGCGGAGCAGCTGGGCCCGTGAGCCATGGCCGCTGAGCCTGCGCGTCTGGAGCCTGTGCTCCACAATGAGAGAGGCCACAACAGTGAGAGGCCCGCGTACCGCAAAAAAAAAAAAAAAAAAAAAAAACAAACCCCACAATTGCCATTTTCTGTGTCTAAAGAAACTTACAACTCTTGTCTCTTGTCCCTTTGTGCACAAAGGTAAATAAATCAATGTTTCCGGTATCTTCCTTATTGTAACAAGGTGCTTATGACAGGCTGGGTTTTGCTTTGCTTCTTAGGAGTGCTGGATGAAAACAGAATCAGGAGTAAGCTCCTTCGCTTGAAGAAAGAGTGGAAGGTAGTATGATAGACTGAACGTAAAAATAACCCCAGTTCTCTCCTGCTTCTATCCATAATGCCCCATGAAATGTGACTTTGAAACGTCGACTTTCCCACCCCTTAAATCTGAACAGGTTTGGCTAATGAAATAGGGCAGAAGTGATGGAGTGTCTCTTGAAAGCCTCAAAAGAGCTTGCGCATTTTTCGTTGTTCTCTTGGACCCGCACTTGGGCGATGAGAACAAGCCCAGTCTCCTCTGCTGAAGATAAGAGAGACCATATGGAGCATAGCTGAGTCATATGGGCTGAGGCCATCACAGACTAGCTAGCCTCTCCCCACCCTGCAGTTGATCCTGCACCAAGAGTGAGCACAGCTGAGATCAGTCAAGCCCAGCCCAGATCAGCAGAACCACCCAGACGACCGATACTCTAATGAGAAACAATGCATTTTTATTTATTTTTTATAATTAATTAATTAATTAATTAATGGCTGCGTTGGGTCTTTGTTACTGTGCGCAGGCTTTCTCTAATTGCATTGAGTGGGGGCTACTCTTCTTTGCAGTGCGTGGCTTCTTACTGCGGTGGCTTCTCTTGTTGCAGAGCATGGGCTTTAGGCACGCGGCTTCAGTAGTTGTGGCACGTGGGCTCAGTAGTTGTGGCATGCAGGCTTCAGTAGTTGTGGCTCACGGGCTCTAGAGCTCAGGCTCAGTAGCTGTGGTGCACGGGCTTAGTTGCTCCATGGCATGTGGGATCTTCCCGGACCAGGGCTTGAGCCCATGTTCCCTGCATTGGCAGGTGGATTCTTAACCACTGTACCACCAGGGAAGTCCATAGAATGCATTTTTTTTTTTGCGGTACGCGGGCCTCTCACTGTTGTGGCCTCTCCCGTTGCGGAGCACAGGCTCCGGTTGTGCAGGCTCAGCGGCCATGGCCCACGGGCCCAGCCGCTCCGCGGCATATGGGATCCTCCCAGACCGGGGCATGAACCCGTATCCCCTGCATCGGCAGGCGGACTCCCAACCACTGCGCCACCAGGGAGGCCCCCATAGAATGCATTTTTAAAAGCCATTAGATTTTGGGGTGGTTTGTTACACAACACATTGCTAACTAATACAGGAGCATGGGAAAATGGACATTTTGAAGAATGGTGAGGAACTTTACAGGTGGATCAGAAAAGAAAAGGCACTATGGGCAAAGAGAAGATCATGTGCCAAGAACAGAGGTGTGAATTGTCCTGGCACCTTCAGGCAGTTGTGTGCTGGGAAGCGTTTGACACCTATCTCTCCATGTGTAGTTCTGATGTGAATTTTGGTTGCTATTTTTTGGTTTTGTTAATGAGTAACAGACTTTTTCCATGAAGGACCAAGACGTAAATGTTTTAGGCTTTCAGGGCCACACAGTTTCTATTGCAATGACTCAACTCTGCTATTGTAGTGCAGAAACAGCCACAGAACAATAAGGAAAAGAATAGGTGTGGCTGGGTTCCAATAAAACTTTATTTACACAAACAGGTGGTGGGCCAGATTTGGCTTGTAGTTTGCTTATTCCTGGTCTAGACAATTAACAAAACAATAAATCGATCTGATTTATAGTGTTTGTTGATTTGCAGTGTAGCTACTTGCACCATGGCTGATTTCACGCTACCAATGTAACGTCGCTGCATACTGTTTGGAAGAAATGGACAATAAGGAGCATCCTATTCTCTAGGATTTCCACCAGGCAGATACAATAGACCTACATAACCTTAAGAGAAGAAATAATAGTAAAATCTAGTAAATGAATTAGGAAGTAATGAGTTGTGAGTATTTATTACCTTTGTTCTTAATATTATTTATTTAACAGTAAGTTTATGTAATCTAATTAATTTTTTTTTTTTTTTTTGCGGTACACGGGCCTCTCACTGCTGTGGCCTCTCCCGTTGCAGAGCACAGGCTCCGGACGCGCAGGCTCAGCGGCCATGGCTCACGGGCCCAGCCGCTCTGCGGCATGTGGGATCTTCCCGGACCGGGGCACGAACCCATGTCCCCTGCATCGGCAGGCGGACTCTCAACCACTGCGCCACCAGGGAAGCCCTAAATTTTTAATTTAATTTTTAATATAATTTAATTGTGTTCAACAACCAGCTGGCAAAATTCAGCATTCTAGAGCCAGTAAGAGCCAGACCTGGCATAGCACTGCATTCAGGGAATGGTGTGTAATCCAGAGTGACTGGAGCGAGATGGGGGGTGAGGATAGAGGGGCAATGGGAGATGCAGGTGAAAGGTTTTGGGAGGGTCAGACCAGGCTGGGCCTTGTGGGCTGGTAAGGGGGGTGGCATTTCAAACAGTGATGAGATCATATCAGATGGCTCTAAGAAGGATGCTTGCACACAGAGAGGAGTCTGTTTGCTGTGGGGATCCTGAGGCCGGTGGGTCAGTTAGGAAGCTGTTGGCATAACCAGCAGAGAAACTCTGATGGCTGGGACTACAGGAGATGTTGGGGAAGAGAAGTGGGTTGATGCCAGTTATTCAGGCGCCTGGATCTACAGGATGCAACGACGGATAGGTGGTGCTGGGGAAAGGGTGAGGGACACATGAAGGGGACATCAAGGATTGGGGCTTGAGCATCCTCAGGAACTGGGGCGCCAGTCCCTGAAACTGAGAGCACTGGAGAAGGAGCTGGTTTGGCAGAAGATGAGTGTTCGGTTTGCACATAGTGGTGTGATGATCTCAGGAACACTCAGAAGGGGAACCTTGGGCTGGAGGCAAAGGTGGGAAAAAGGACCCAGGACCTCGCCTCCTGGGGCTCTGGTGGCCGGACACTCATGGGAGTGTCCCCACTCCTGCCTCTTCCCTGGCTCCAGGCCGCCTCTGAGCCCCATTCCTTCTCGGGGACTCAGTCTCCCCATTCGTAGTGGGGGATTAGGGTCTGACTCCTGCTCTCCTGTTGCCTGGCTTTTGTGAAAATCCCATGAGATCGGGGTGCAGTTTGAGAGGGCGGTGGAGGACGCTGTTCCTGTCCTGTCCTCGGCCCACTGGAGGGTGCTGGGGGACTCCTGGGAAGGAGACGATGGCCAGCCAGATTCCTGAGGCCTGGCTGGGTCAGAAGAGCCCAGCTCAGTCCCCCCATCACCTCCCCTTCTGCCCTGCATCCCCTTCTCTGGATGGCCTGGGGGGGCTGTCCCCTCTTCTCAGGGTCTCTTGTCCTGCAGCGCCTCTCCACTCCTCTTGCACAGCCCCAGAAGCTGCCAGCCAATTGCACTGGCAGATCCCTGCCTTCCTCACCTCCGACACCCAAAGTGTCTCCCTGCCCCTCCCTCCCACTCGAGCCGCTCTCAGGGGGCTTTTATAAAGAGGCTCTTTAACAAGGAGCCTGCATTCTGGTTTTGGTCCTTGCTCAGGCTCTCCCTCAGTGTGTGGGTGAGCCTGGGCACATCACCTTTTTGTACCTCAGTTTCCCCTTCTGTGAAAAGAAGATAAGAACAGCACCTACCTCACAGGGTTGTTGTTAAGAAGCACATAAGTTAAAATGCAGAAGGCATGGAGAAAAGCGCCCAGCACGTAGCAAGTGCTCAATAAATGTTAGCTGGTGCCACCTCCCTCCTTACCGTGCCTTCTCCCTGCAGCATCTGCAGTTTATTAAAGGCCTTTCTCCTGCTTCCCTCAGTGGCTCCATCATCTACAACAGAGCTCCCTACCTGGTGCACTGCTGTGCCAGGAATGGGCTATAGATGGGTTGAGACGGTGACTCCCTCCCCTCTGGGGACAGCCCAGCACCCCCTGCTGGTCATCTCTGGCCATTCCATTTACTCCAGTGTCCGGTGCAGAACAAGCCGGACTTCTAAGCCTGAGATTCAAGGCCTTTCCTAACCAGGCACTGGCATGCTTCTCCCCACACAGGTAGCCCAGCATTCTCTACCTGGAGCACCCTTCCGTGTCCCTGTTCTCAGCTTTGAAACTGCTAGGTGATGCCTCAGGGAGCTCCAAGGGGCTCGGGTTCTTTATGTCTCAGCACAGAAAGAATTCAGTGAGAGGCAAAGTGATAGATAAGAAGTGATTAATTAGAATAGGACGCTTGTGAGGCGGGCAGGTGAGCATCCGCTGCACTGCCCCAAGTACTTAGTGGGTTACATTTTTATAATCAAAGGAAAAGGTGGGGGAGAAGACCACCTTCTTCCTTGTTCTCCTTTGAGTCTTCCGCCATTAACTCCTCCGACATGTCAGGTGGGTTTTTTTTTTTTTGACCCTATATGGCCCATCTGGGACTGTCATGGCACTATGGAAAAATTATTTCAGGTCTCAGTATAAGGAGGGTCTTTCACTTTGAAATGTCACCTTTCCCTAAATTATTGTTTTTTATGTGTGCAGAGAGTATGCCCTAGAGGTCATTATCTTGTTGCCATCACTGGGCAGGATGTAGGCATTATTTTTCTACTATTGTTTTATTGTCTTGAGGCATGATTTGTACCTCTATTGCTTAGTGTTGTTGCTAAGCACCTTGCTCTGCTTCGTGAGTCAAGCAAGCCCACATTGTTTCAGGATTTTCCCATTGCTTTCCTCAGTGATCATTAACTTACGGTGGTCTCCCAAAGCCCCCTAAAGTTCCCTGTCTATCTACAGTCCCTCCTACTCTATCCCTATCACCTTCTCCAGGGCGCCTCCCCAGACGGCTCAGGCAGACACTCCTGTCCTCCTCTGTTCCCCATGAAACTGAGCAGGACCCTGTGGGGCTCCTGGCACAGAAGCCTTTCCGTGTCCCCCATTTCTTGTTGTAGGGAACAGCCTCCAGCCTCCATGACCTTCCCTGAGTTCCAAAGGGCCGATTCGAACAGTTGCTAATCAGGGAAGGGAGGGGATGCAGAGACAAGGGAAGAGCCACCAAGAACAGTAGTGGAGCCTCGGGGCAGGGTCCTGGTTCCGCCTCAAGGGACACAGGTAACAATTTATTTGAGCTCTTTACAGAACTAAAACCCCCAACAAATGCAGTCAGCATTCTTCATTCCAGAGAAGACCACCTGAGACCAGATTCAAGGAACCAGAGAAGCTCATCAAGAGATTACCTGAGGGCTTCCCTGGTGGCACAGTGGTTAAGAATCCGCCTGCCAGTGCAGGGGACACGGGCTCAAGCCCTGGTCCGGGAAGATCCCACATGCCGCGGAGCAACTAAGCCCGTGAGCCACAACTACTGAGCCTGCGCTCTAGAGTCCGAGAGCCACAACTACTGAGGCTGCGTGCTGCAACTACTGAAGCCTGTGCGCCTAGAGCCCGTGCTCTGCAACCAGCGAAGCCACCGCAATGAGAAGCCCGCGCACGGCAACAAAGAGTAGCCCCACTCACCGCAACTAGAGAAAACCCACACACAGCAAGGAAGACCCAACACGGCCAATAAATAAATAAATAAATTTATTTTTTAAAAAAAGAGAGAGAGAGATTACCTGAGACCAGATTAAAGGAGGGCAGGGCCTGCACACACACTAATCTTATCAGCAACCCCCCCCCTTAACCGTTGCTATAAAACTCCTTACCAAATCCTCCCGGGTTGGGACACACAGTTTTCTTTTTTATATATATATAAATTTTATTTATTTATATATTTTTGGCTGCGTTGGGTCTTCGGTGCTGTGCGTGGGCTTTCTCTAGTTGTGGCAAGCGGGGGCTATTCTTTGTTGTTAGTTGTGGTGAGCGGGGGCTACTCTTCATTGCGGTGCTCGGGCTTCTCATTGCAGTGTCTTCTCTTGCTGCGGAGCACAGACTCTAGGCACGTGGGCTTCAGTAGTTGTGGCACGCAGGCTCAGTAGCTGTGGCTTGCGGGTTCTAGAGGGCAGGCTCGGTAGTTGTGCCACACAGGCTTAGTTGCTCCAAGGCATGTGGGATCTTTCTGGACCAGGGCTCGAATCCATGTCCCCTGCACTGGCAGGCGGATTCTTAACCACCGTGCCACTAGGGAAGCCCAAGGGATACACATTTTTTGAGGCAGGAGACCACTGTGTCCCCTTTGCCTGGTAAAGCAATAAAGCTATTCTTTTCTACTTCACCCAAAACTCTGTCTCCAAGATTTTATTAGGCACAGATGCACAGAGGCCGACTTTTTGGCAACATCCACATGCTTTGCACATCCTTCTATAATCACAAAAGTCAAAGCTGCTGCTCGTCCATACAGTGCCTTTGAGCAAAAAGGCACCCTTACCTCAAAGTGCTTTCTCCTATCTGCTGGAAAACTCTTGGAATAGATGTGCCAACATCTACAGCGTGAAGGGTGTCTGTCCCAAAGGAGCCCTGACGACTCCAGAGCGGCCACTTTGGGGACATTTCCACGTGTCGGGCACCGTGCTAAGTGCCTTATCTCAACTACTGTTCACAAAGCTCCGGAGGGTTCATTTCACAGATGAGGAAAGTGAGGCTCAAATGCTAAGACCAAGGTCATGTAACCAGTAGGTAGCAGAGCCAGGGTTTGAATTCCAAAGCACTGATGGAGGTAGTTGCTTCCATCAAGTCACTGTCACCCAGGTTGCTGCTTACACATCTGTCCCAGACCTGAGTGTGAGCTTCTCAAGGAGGAGACATGTACAAAGGGCACAGATGGAAGGAGGCTCTCTGCAGGGCACTGGAGTCGCAGGGGCTGGGGCCTGTTCCTATGGGTTGTGGTTGAAGCTGGAGATGTTCAGACCAGAGTCTCAGCCACTGAAGGCTAATCTTTGATTCAGTGTCTGCTTAGGGTCTGCCCTTGCTCCTACCTCAAACAGAGAAACCCTCTTCTATGGCTTGATAATTCCAGATGATTCCAGTTAGTCCCTGAATCCAGATTTTTCTGAGTCCGGAGTTGTGCTCTTTGCTGAAGTGGGGCAAGGTCTATAAAAGAGGCCCACCTACCTGAGGATGAGGGAAGGCAGGAGAGGCCTATCAAGGCAAACCTTAAAGGCATGTATGAGTTTTCCAGGAGGATACAGGGCACGGTGCAGGATGTTCCTGGCAAAGGTATGACCAGATGCTAGGGCTGGGGGGAGCAGGGGCGGGGGACAGTAGTGGACAGACATCTTCTTGGCCTGAGGGCCACAGCATGTTTGTCTGCTTGTTTTTGGTTAGATGACTTTGAGTCTAGTGCAATTCTTTAAAGCTGCTTAACACCAGAAACCTAATTATGTCTTTGCAGGTCTCTAATTATTGTCTTTTGCTTTTTCCAGAGTGCCACTGTAAAAAGTGCTGTGTTTTCAAGCCCAGGGAGAGTCATGTAATCTGCCAACTAAACCTTGCAATCTCCATTGCCTAACCAGGCCAACGATTGTCTCTGTGAAAGATAAAATGAAGAGGAGCTGACCGCAGTGTCTTGGTTTCTTCACTTATCATTCTTTTGGGAAAGATCCTGGGCATCAGCCTAGCCTGGGGAGTGGGAACTTCTTTATTCTAGTGGCAGTGTGAGAGCACTTAGGAACTATCTGTCTGGGTTCAAACTCTAGCTGTGTGACCCTGAGCATCACTTAACCTCTCCCAGTTTCAATTCCGTCATCCATAAAATGGTACCTATCTCATTAATACATGTGAAGCCCTTCAACAGCAGCTGGCACATAGTATACCATGTTAGCTATTGTTTTTATTGCTTGTCCAGATGTGTCAATGTAGCACTGAAGAAAGTAACAGAAAAAGTCCTGATTCTCTGCTGGTCTTAACGGAGGTTTCATTTGAAAGTGCTGGGTGTATTTACTGTGCTAAAGGACGTTGGAGGCAGGGAGTGGTCCTCATCTGAGTCCATGTTGTCTTCTTGTGGGGAAGGAAGACCAGTGGTGAAGTCAGTGACTCAAAAGGGAGATAAAGTCCTGAGTTAAGCCTCTCCTGACCTGAAACGATCCTCCTTCGAGCCTCTGCTCTGCCCAAGGAGGGGTTGTCAGTCCTATCTGCCTTGTTCCCCTGTGTCCCTAAGTTAGGGGGACGATGCTCAATACATGGTGCTGAAATGAATGAAAAGGAATGATTTAGATCTTCTCAAAGAGAAGTGAGTAGGGCTGGGGTGGCCAGTCTGGTGAACCCAGTCAATCAAGGGCTTGATGAGTGTTGTGAGCCTCTGGGAAGGGCAGTGATTGAGCCTGGTGATACCGAAAACGCAGCCTCCGTACACCGGTGCCTAATCGAATCTTGGAGACAGAGTTTTGGGGGAAGTAGGAAAGAATAACTTTATTGCTTTGCCAGGCAAAGGGGGACACAGCAGGCTCCTGCCCTCGAAAACTGTGTCCCACCTGGGAGGATTTGGTAGGGAGTTTTAGAGCAATGATTCAAGGGCGGGGTTGCTGATTAGTGTGTATGCAGGGCCTGCACTCCTTTAACCTGGTCTCAGGTCATCTCTTGATGAGCTTCTCTGGTTACTTCTAGCCTCAGGCAGTCTTCTCTGGAATGAAGAATGCTGACATCTTCCATTTATTGGGGGTTTTAGTTCTATAAAGCTCAAAAGATATTATGTGTGTCCCTTGAGGCGAACCAGGACCCTGCCCCAAGGCTCCACTATTGTTCTTGGCGGCTCCTCCTTTGTCTCTGCATCCCCTCCCTTCCCTGATTAGCAACTGTTCGAATCTGCCCTTTGGAACTCAGGGAAGTTCATGGAGACGGGAGTCTGCATCCCCTACAAACAAGTAATGGGGGACACGGAAAGGCTTCTGTGCCAGGAGCCCCACAGGGTCCTGCTCGGTTTCACTGGGCCCCCATCCTCATGGTAACAGCCACACCTATTCTTGGGCATCTGCCTCATTCTCAAACGTGGGGAATCTGGCTTTTAATGAGTGACATACAATCTGTATATTTTAAAATATTTTATTAAAAACAAGGAAAACCAACCAAACAAAAAGCTCAACCCAAGAACTCTGGGCTCTGGGGGTCTGGGAGCAGCTTAGGTCTGCGGGAAGGGTGGAACCTGGAAGACGGACAGTGTGGGGGGGCCTCTGACCCCTGGCAGGAAGAGCAAGAGCCGGGGAGGCTGACAGGCAGCGCAGCCTTCCCCAGGGCTCAGCCCCTTTCTGTGGCATGGGCTCATCCACTTGGGGAAGACAGGTGGGGGTCCTCAATCCCCATAAAAAGGCAGGGTGGGCGGTTCTGCACGGGTCTCAGACCTCTTGGCAAAGCCACCAACCAGTTAGGACGGAGGAGAGGGTGGCCCGGGGCTCGTTCGGGCCTATCAGCACCCTCCTCGAAGGCGGGGTTCAGCTCCCCCTCAGGAGGTGGGCTCAGACGGGGAGATGCGCCCTCAAGTACTGCTGCAGCCCCTCTCGGGAGAAAGGGGCCCGATGGGGTGGGACCTGGAGGCAGCCCTAGGCAAGATCCTGGTGGGCAGGGCAGGGTCCAGACTCCCATCCAGAGCTCAGTGGCCCCGGGGCAGCGCCCGGATGGGCCGAGGAGGGGGATTGTCCAGGACCGGTTCGGGCCGGGGGCGCACGCCACCTCGGCGCTTCTGCTTGCGCAGCAGGTAGCTCGAGTACTGCACCTCGGGCATGGCCAGCTTGAGGCAGGCCTCGGTGGCCGGGCCGGCGCGGCCGCTGGGCAGGTCGTAGCCCATGATGTCCACCTTGCGGCTGGGCTGCCAGGGCTGCAGCTGCTTGGTGCGGATCTGCGCCGCAGGCCGCAGCACAGGTTCGTCACCAAAGCAGCGCCGCAGCAGGCGCTCTCGGGCCTCGCGCAGCTCGCGCGCCTCGCGCTCCACGCAGGCGCGGCCGGCGAGCGCCACGCGGCGCCAGAAGGTGGCGTTGAAGTGGTCGTAGAGGCCGGCGTCGAGCGCGTTCCAGGCGCGCGCGGCCCTCGCGAGAGCCGCGGGGATGGCGGCGAGGCGCGAGCTGGCGGCGCGCGCGTTGAGCCTGGCGTAGAGCACGTCGTCCAGGTCCCAAGCCAGCAGGCGCCGCAGCAGCACGAGCGACTCGTCGAAGTACTCGGCGATCATGACAAGCGAGAAGACCTCCTCCACCTGGCGGATGAGGTCGGCCAGGTAGGCGGCGTCGTCGCGCGGGCTGCGCTCGTTGTCACCGCCCAGGTCGTAGGCCAGCGTGTTGTGCGCGAACATGGCGAAGTGCTCGCCTGCGCGGTAGTAGGCCTCGGGCGCGCTCAGGAAGGCCTCGAGCGACGCGTTGGGCACGCGCCGGAAGGCGGGGCAGTACTGGTTGTAGTAGCTGAAGAGCGACTCGAACATGGCGGCCGGCTCGCGCAGGATGGTGACGTAGACGGTGCCCGGGGGCATGAGGCGCTGCAGCTCCGCGCGGTCGAAGCGCAGGTGGCTGGCCAGCATGTGCGGCGGCCGCGTGGCCGGGTGCACGAAGTGCGCCGAGAAGTTGCGCGGGTAGCAGAACTGGTGCTCGCAGCTCGGGTGCGGCAGGGCCACGGTCAGGTTGTGGCGCTCGGCGAAGCGGAACAGGATGTTCTGCACTGTAGTGCCCGCAGTCTTGTGCGTCTTCAGAAAGGCTACGGTCATGTGCTTGGGGCGCGGCGGAGAGTCCTGCAGAGGCGGGCAGCTCTGAGGGAACAGCTTGGGGTACCTGCAGGGTTCAGGGGGTGTGCAGGGAGGAGGGCGTCAGAAGGGTGCGGCTTGACCCTGTCTCTCCCCAAGGATAGTGGGGATGGGCCAGGGCCCATCCTGGGCTTTACCCACAGAACAGTAGAGGCGTATGGTAGGCAGCCTCTGAGATGACCCCCAGTGATCCCTGCTGATCTCCTGGCATTCACGCTCTTGTGTGTTTCCCTTCTCTTGAATATGAGTGGGACTTATTGATGCCTCTTAGGGAGTAGAACAGGGCAGAAATAGTGGGATGTCACTTGTGAGATTACATTATAAAAAGATAATGTTTTCTGACTTGGTATCTTTCACTCTCTCTAGGGCAGCTCATGCAGGGGACGAGGAGGTACCAGGTGGGAACAGTCTCCAGGGAACCAGGCCCTCAGCCCAGCAGCCTGCTTGAAGAGCTGAAGGCTCCCGCACCAACCACTTGAATGGGCTTATAAGTGGAGCCCTTCCAATCAAGGCTTCAGATGAGACTGCATCCCCAGCAGCCAACTTGATTGCAACTCCGTGAAAGACCTTGAGCCAGAGGTATGCAGCTAGGGCACACCTGGGTTCCTGACCCACAGGAGTGAGATAATAAATGTTTAATGTTTTTAGCTGCTAAGTTTTGAGGTAACTTCGTTACACATAAAAGATAACACAAGGACAAAGGCCCTTGGAGATCCTTGAGGAATTCCACTTCACAGATGTACAAACTGAGGAACAGAAGGAGAAAAATCATTTCTATAAGTCTGGCAACTCAGATTAAGTCACCAAATCCTCTTGCTCTCTGTCTTCTTTCCACTGGCTCCTCACATTGTAGGTGAGTGGCATGGGCTTTGAAGCAACCTGTTGTTATGTGATTCTATTAAGTCCTCTGGAACCTCATTCATTTATTCAAGTAGTAGTTTTTTAAGCATCTTCTATGTGCCAGGCACCGTTCTAGGCTCAAGAAATATGATAGTATAAAAAACATAATAATCCTAGCCTTCATGAAGCTTTAATTTCTGTTTCCTCATTCCTGAAACAAGGGCCTTCGGGATTACAGGTGACCTGTGAGTTCCCTTCAGACTTTGAGTCGATCTTCTCTTTCTTTTCTGCCATCCTAAGCGTCATGTAACAAGGACAACTCTAAGCAGCTTTGAGAACACCATTGAGACTTCCTATCAGTGGCTGGTTTGGGTTCAGGATAACGTCTACACGGATGCTCCTGAAGACCAGCAAATCATCTGGCAAGAGGGACGGGGCCCATTCACACTGTTCTCATGGGCAGACCATGTAGCAAATGGCGAAATTGAGGCCCTAAGGGGGTGCAAGGATTCACTGGGTCAGGGTTGCTACTAGTCATCACATGGTATCCTGTATCAGGGTGACTGGCTGGGTCACACATACATCATTCCCATTTTATAGATGAGCAAATGGGCTCAGAGAAGTGAGGAGGCTTGGCCAGCACAACAGTAGTGAGAAGTTGTTTGCAGTCCTCTGGGAGTGTGTGGCTGAAGCACATTGTCTCCATCTTGTCAGCTCCATCGTAGGGCCACAGTCCTACCCCCTCCCCTTTCTGCGAAACTGAGCTTTAGCCTACGCACAGGGGGTGCGTCCAAGCCTGATAAGTTCCCTGCCAACCTTTACACTTGCCTTCATCCCATGTGAAAGCTGCAAGAGTGCCTTTTGCTGATGCAGATGGTTAATGGCCATGAGACCCACCCCCCCGGGGGCGGGGAGGAACCCCGTCCTTCCCATCCACGCGGATGTGCTTCTCCTTAATAGTCAGATTCTGTTTTTAGCTCTGGCCCCTTTAAATCCCCCTGTACCCCTTTCGGTGCCGCGGCGAATGCCTCTGGATCGACCGTCCAATCGTTCCTTCCTGCCTGTATGTAAGTTACCCACAATAAACTTCATAGTTGCAGTTTATGGAGTCGCCCACTTCATTTTTTGGTCTTAAAGTTCCTTCTCACTTTGGAGAATATTATTCACCATCTCTGCCTTCCGACAGGGAGGCACTCAGAAGGAGATGCCGAGGGAAGACTCGAGCTGGAACAGAATCCCAGATTACTCACTCAGCCCTTTCAGTGAAGTCCCTACCTAGGGAGGTGGTGTGAATCTAAAGAGAATGTACGGAAAGCACTTTCAGAACAGAGGGAAGGAGCAAAGCCCATCAGAAGACGGACTCTTCTGGCAGCTTTAAGAACGAAGGAGAGCTCCCGTCAGCTAAGGCTAACCAGGCAGCTGACTTCTAGAGGAACCCAACTCCAGGGCCCCGCCCCCTCGCCGAGGCCCCGCCCCCTTACCAGCTGAGCTGCGCCCCCTGGTGGATGAGGAGGCTTAAGGTGCTGCATCCTAGAACCAGCAGCAGAATTTTCCTGCGGCTCATCTTGGTGGCCTGCTGCAGGCGCTGGAGGATGGGTGGCATGATGGGGTATCCACCCCTGGACCAGCCAGGGCCTCACTATCCAGGACTCCCTTCGCCGGCACTCATGGGGGCTCTTGGGGCTCTGGTAGCAGGGCCAGTGTTCCTGTGAGGCCTGGCAGGAGAAGGAGGCAAACAGGTTTGTAGCAGGCAGAGGAGATGGGCTCCGAGCCCCACCAGGACTGCTGCAAAGGAGAGCTGCAAAGGGTGGGGTGAGCAGAGAGGCCAGGGAAGATCAGATTCCTACCTCCTGTTACCGTGACCCTATCTCCACACTGCTCCAGATAACTTAGTCTTGGGTGGAATTACACGCTCTGGGGTCCGGCCAGCCCTTCAGGCTGTAGCCACTCCCTTCCTTGAGCCCTGTCTCTGCTTTTCTGCCTGCCCTTAACTGTCTTTGTCTCATGGCCATTTGTGTCTGTCTCCCCAGTAGATGTGCCTTAGCACCAGCACTTGGCTCGGGGCACAGAAGTCTCAGTTCGGGGTTTCCTCTCCTCTAGGACTCCTTGCCTCATTGCTTCAGCCAGCGGTTGGTCTTGACTCCCCAGACACTGAGCTCCTCAGAAACACTGACCAGGTCTTCACCTTCTTGAGTCTCTTGACATGAGGAAGAGGCTTTCTCTACATATTATACTACCACACACTTAATCCCATTTAATCCTCACTGCAAGCCTAACATAGGTATTATTCCCATTTCACAGACAAGGAAACTGAGGCTGTAAGAGATGATGTCACTCGTCCGTGGTCATGCAGCTGGTATTAGCAGAATCTGGATTCAGATCTGTTCCTTCTGGCTCCAAAGTCCATGCCCTCAGACAGTATGTGTGCTGCTTCTACAGAGAACTGATTTCCCCATCCCTGCCCTGGACTCTGGCAATTTTGCATGCTTCTGAGCCCCGAGGGCCCAAGACCAATAAATCCACGAGGGAAAGAAAGGAGGACTTGAAATCCTGGAACCCTATCTGGATTCCATCCCCAGACACCTGAAACCCTGGCCACCTCATCAGACGATTGCAGTGAGAGGTGCCTGGCCAAGGGAGGGGGGAGGGGAATACAGAGCTTGCCCTGCTGAGACTCTTCAGGAGAGGTGGGCCTCTATCCCAGCTGAGTGGCAGCAGTGAGAGGCAGGAGAAGGGCCTGGTTTCTGGCCAGTCACCCGTCCCCACATGAATGTCTTGGCTCAAGGGCAGCTCCAGGGGAAAGTCAACTTCAGTAGCAATGCCTGCCCCCCAGTTAGGGTGGGCTCTCTGTCTTAGCAGCCTCAGTCTCCAGGTCCAGGTTTGGCTTCATCCTCGCACACACCCCTCTCCAAAGGGGAGGGGGAGCCTGGAACCTTATGGGCACGTGCATGTGTGTGGAACTAGGACACCTCAGTCCCAGGAGGGTTGAGGTAATGTTAAAACTCTTTTGACCATGACCTTCCCCTAGGCCCCTGCACTTGGCTTCCAATCCTTCTCCTTTAGCCCCCCCTTCCCCCAATTAATCCTGGATTACATTTAAACCTGTTTGGGTGGAAAGGCGTACTGGTTACGCCTTTCCCTTCTCTCCAGTTCCCATCACCTGGTTTCCTCCACCCCTGCAGATAGCCTTAATCCTCCTCGAGCCAAGGGGTATGAAAGGTCCAGCCACAGAGGACAACCAAGCTAAGGTCCCTCTGTCTTCAAGGATGGCTAGGGCAGAGGAGGGCTGGCGCTGCCTAAGTGAGGCTGCCGGCAGGAGGGAGTCAGAGCCAAGGCCCTCTCAGGATGCACACCTTCTTTGCCTGTCACTTATCTTGCCTAGAGGACTTGGTGACCAGGCAGGAGTTTCCCAAGGAGGCCAAGTGGAGGGCCAGCCTATTCCCATCTTTGCTCAAGTCACTGAAACCACCCTATTTTTCAGTGGACTCTGGGTCAGCCAAGGAGAGCTCAAGCCTGGAGAGAGCTGCAGTGGGACTTTCCCTGGGAGACGCTTCAACCAGGCCATATAGAGAAGGGTGATGGGGTGCTTGGTAGCCCCCTCCATCCCACTCCCCTCCATGGCTTAGCCCTGGGCAGCCAGCCAGACCCCAGTCTGAGGCCCACTGGGTACAGGGTATCATCACCACAAGAATTCCCTGGACACCAGCCTTCCAAGGTGGGCACCAGCTTCTGCGCGTTCCCGGTCAATGACTGGATGCTCACCGCCTTCAGATACAGCCTGGTCCGTTTCTGAGCAGCCTTGGCTGTTCAGAAGTTCTTTCTGGGACAGCTGGGATCAGCCTGCCACTGGTGGCACCCTCCTCTCCTTGTCCGCTTCCACCTTCCACTCTCATGGTTGCTAGTGCTGCCCTGCTACACCACACGAACCGTTTTTTCTCCATGACAGATCTTCAGGTATTTCAAAGCAGTAACCCTGTCTCCTCTGGGTGGGCACTCGGCCAGGCTAAACATTCCAGGTCCCGAGAGAGGGTGCTGCTCGGACACTGGAGGAGGCCTCCCTTCCCTTGGCAAGTTCACTCCGCGATGCCTATTCTGGAGATGGAGTCAGGTCACTGGCACCCAGGAAGGGGGCCACCTGGGGCTGGGTTTCTCTTTGTAACCTCCGGGGCGGTGTGGGGTGGGCGGCAGTCTGCTGGGGCCAGAATTTAGAGCAACAGCCCTGGCTCCTGCCCCTCACGTGTTTCAGACTACTCCCTGGCGTCCCCTGTGCCTTCTCTGTGGAGACAGAGTTTCCCTCAGTCGTCCGAGACAAGTCAGGGTGCCCAGCCTCATCAGAAAATCAGTGCTAATTTTAGTCAGAACAATCAACCTCAGGCTGCTGCCTGGTTTTGCAAATTGCTTTCCTTTCTCCAGGGAACCAAAGAAGAAGTGGTTTAGCTAGCCAAAGCTTTGAAAACCGGCCTGGATGCCCACCCACTCCCACATAAGCCCTTTGCTCTCTCCCTGTAAGCTCTAGGGCTGATATTAGTGCCTTTGGAGGAGGGGGGGCACCCTGGCCTGGACCACCCGCATCTGACCGTCGGATGACCTGGAGACTCTATCCTTACCTGAGGATGGCACAGCCCACTGTATAGGGCAACTGCCCAGTGCACTAAAGAGGAAAGGGCCAAGGGCTGAGTGGGCTGCAAATTAGTGGCCCAGGAGATCAAATATTTTTCAACCTTCCACTTTTCCTTCCTTTCTTCCCCCCCACCCCCCGGCCTGCGCCAGGTCAGCCCCCCCTCCAGTCCCGTCTCCCTGTCATCCACCCCCACGTCATCCCTGCCTCTGAATTCCCTTCATCCTCCTCTCTCCATTATTACTGCCCACCCCCCCCAGCCCCCATTCCCTCAATTGCATCTCAGCCTCCCCCAGGGATCGGTCACTGGGATCTGGTCCCCATAAGGGATAGGCCAGATTCGCTCTCTCACCCGCGTCCTCTCCTGCTCTGCAGGGGGCCAAGAGCCCGCCTCCTCATGCTCTTCGGGGACTGGCCCCCACGGCACCCTCCCGCCCAGCCGGCATCCCCCATCCTAGCCCGGTCCACCCCCGCGCCTCCAGCCCCAGGCCGTCCCGCTGCAGTACTCACGCTGAGCGAGCTCTGCTTTGACCCGGGTTGAGGGTGGTCGCCGCTACCTCCCAACCTTGGCCGCGAAATCCGCTGAGGGTCCGAGGGCGCTGGGGGCCCTGCGAGCAGAGTGCTGGTCGCTCGCCTCTCCGCGCCTGGATGGGATCAGGTGGCAGCGTCGGCTCAGCTCCGCCGCTCTTGGCTCTGCCCGCCGCCCGCCCCCCATCGCACACCGGAGGCGGAGGCGGGGCGGGGGCGGGGGGGCCGGCGAGCAGGGGAGGGGGAGGGGAAGAGGAGTGGGAAGGGGAGGGGGCAGCCCTGACTCGCAGGCTCCCCGAGAACACTTTCCGAGTGGCGTCTTCGCATGCGGGCATCTTCCCTGGGCAGCCTTGCAGAGTCTGGACACCAAGGTGGCCAGCTGCTTGCCCTCACTCTACAGAAGGGGAAACTGAGGCCTGGACGGTATCTGGATAACTCCGGCTTTGCTGAGCATTTCTGGGCCCCACTGGTCACCCTTGGGCGGGGTAGGCCCTGGGAGAGTTAGAGACACAGGTACATGTACAAGTACCTACATGGTTTCCCCCCACCCCCTTCTCCTCTTTCCACCTCCAGCAGAGAAATACCCTCCAGCCGGGGGTCTGGTCCCATCTGTCCTCACACCCCTAGGGACCCTTTCCTTTCCAGCTCCTGCTGCTGACCCGGGAGTCCAGATCCGCTCACTCTTGGCCAGAACTGTAGTGGGCCTGGGACCCCTGCCTAGGCAACTGTGTGCTGGGAATCAGAGAACCCAAGTTCAACTCGGGTTGAACTTAAGTTCCAGAGTCAAGAGGCAACTTCCTGGGCCTGGATGCTTCCAGCTCTACAGTAGGGAGCTGTTCTTGGAGCTGTTCTCAGGCTGCAGAGATGATACACGTGAAGGCTCTGTGTGAACTCTGTGTGAGGATCCTGAATTTTCTACTGCCTTCTTTGTCCTTAGCTCCAGCCACCTGGGAGCCGAGCAGCAGCAGCTCCCAAAGTCGTACCAGACACCAAGAGCCCCAGCCCCACATTTAGTTATGTGGTTCTCATGAACCCCTGCTTTCTCCTGCCTTCTTGGCCTGGTATGGCAAGGATCCTGGAGCTGGGGTAGCCACCCAAAGCTGGGACCTTGCCTGGTATGGGCAGGAAGGGACTGGATTCCATTCTAGACCCACACAGATAGGTATCGTGTGAGGGTCCTTGTTAAGGAGAAGGGAATGGGGACTCTCAGAGTCAAGAGAACTGCTCGTGGTCCCAGTTTGGCCCCTTGGGGACATCAGTGTCTCTCTGCCCCTCAGTCTTCCCTTCCGCACAACTGGAGGAGGGTCATATCCTGCCTGGGTCCCAGGGCTGTTGGGAGAAAATGAGGCCCCATTTGGCCTGTCCTTTTCTGGCCCTGGCTACATTGCACCCTCACCCATCGGCCCTTAGTTTATCCTGCCTCAGAGACCCCCAACCTCTTCCCCAGCACATACACAAGCTTTGGGGCCTTTGGCCTCAGATGACCTGCAGTGGCTCTCCAGTTACAGGGAGCAGAAAGACACTTCCTTTGGGTCAGGAATGGTGCTGTCTGAGTGGGCCGACAAGCTGGAGGGGAGGGCACTGCTGTTCTTTCTTCTGTCCCTTCTGGGTTTGGCTTCTCCTCTGGGAGTGTCAGGAGACTGGGATGGTGGTAGTGATGAAAAGGGGAAGGGTCCAGGTTTGGTTGGGAGCAAAGAGAATTTCCTAGCCTGGGTTAGGATGTGAGCAACCTTCCTGGTCCAGTCCTTTTCTTTGTCTCTCCTAAATCTCACCTTCCCTGGACCTGACATCCCATTCTTTTTTCCCTGCTCCCAGCTACTCCTCTGTTGGGGGTGGTTGGTGAAATAGAGCATGCTAGAGAGAAGATCTCAAAGATGTGGGTGTCAGGGGGAAGGGAGACCATTCTGAGGTTCCCAGCTCTCTCACCCAACACACACACACTCACACAGGACGGGAGCCTGGCTGTCAGAGAGCAGAGCTAGAATGGGAGAGGGACCTCACAGCTAGTGGCAGAGGGGGGAAGGTTAACTGAATTGACTGGTCAGGACAGGGAGAAGTAGAAGGTGGGCAAGCAGGGGGCACCCGCCCATCCCTCCCTCAGGGGCACAGGCCGCTGGTGGGGTAGGGGAGCAGCAGACAGGGTCAGCTGCAATGGTAGGCTGGTGGGGATGAGGGAAGAAAAGGTCCTGAGTTTATTTTCTTTATTTATTTATTTTTGGCTGCGCGTGAGGCCTGTGGGGTCGGTGTTAGTTCCCTGACCAGGGATGGAACCCCGGCCCCGCAGTGAAAGCACTGAGTCCTAGTCACTGGACAGCCAGGGAATCCCCTGAGTTATTTTCAAGACTGAAAAAGACCCAAATCCTGTAGCCAGAAAGACTGTTACATTTGCTTTTTTCTTTTTTTCCCAGTAATAATTTATTGAACGCCTCCTTAACGCCAGGTACTGCGAGCCAGTAAAAACTCCTGTCTTGGGGTTGGAAGTGCGGGGAAAGGGCAAGAAAGAATTCAGAACAAATGGTGGAGGTTTCGACGTGTTATGGGCACTCCAGGGCAGGAAAGGCGGGAGACAGCTTAGAGGAGATGACATTTGAGCCGGCCAGGAAGGTGGAAAAAGGGGCTTTAGTGTGGCCCTTCCCCCAGGTCGGCAGCTGGAGCTCAGCCGGGAGGGCCCACTTCGCTCCCGGCCCCGATCCCCTTTCAGCCCATTCATCCATGCCTGGGCCGGGGGTGGGCGGGCAGACAATCAGACACTGTTTTATCACAGGCATCGGCTGCAACCTCCCGCTTGGCGCCCACAGCGCGCGGCCGCCGGGGGAACGAGTCCCCCCGGAACGTAAGCGTCCGGGCCTCTCACGCCCGACCAGGGAGTCGGGCCGCAAGGCGGGAGGTCAGTGCTGCGGCCGGTGAGACGCTGAAAGCACGCTCTCCAGGCAGGTCCATCTTTCCCCGCAGCCCCGCCCCGGCTCCGGCCCCCAGTGTTCCCGGGGCCGTGCCCGGCCACCGTCCTCCCCTCCCGGCTTTTGACCCGCAGAGACCGTGACCTGCGCACTACAACTCCCAGAAGGCTTCGCGACCAGGCCGCTTAGGACCATTGGAGAACGGCACGGGGTGGGCCCTAATCGGAAACTAACAACCCTCGAACGCTGCCGGAAGTTCCGGGAGTGGGCTGGGAGGCTGGCCCGAGCTTCCGGGTTGGTCGCGCGCCTTCCTGCGGCTAAGATGGCGGCCGAGCATCCCGAGCCCCCTAAAGGAGAGTTGCAGCTGCCGCCGCCGCCGCCCCCTGGGCACTATGGTGCCTGGGCTGCCCAGGAGCTTCAGGCCAAATTAGCAGAGATCGGAGCTCCGATCCAGGGTGAGGAGCACGGGAGGTCAAGAGCGGGAAAGTGCAGGCCTGCGGGGAAGCGGAGCTGGTTACCCCGGAGACTCGGGGGCGGGGGTGGAGGCTGGCCGCGGGGGCCTGACTTGGGCCTGCTCCGCCTGACCTACCCCATTGATCCTGTGCTTTGCCCAGCAGGGAGTCGCGAGGAGCTGGTGGAGCGGCTGCAGACCTACACCCGCCAGGTAAGTGTTGGTGGCGGGACATCAGGGTAGGCCGAGCTTTTCGAGGAGGCATTAATGATCCCTCACAACTCGGTCTTCGTTCTTAACGTATCTCGGTACAGCAAGTGGGGTCTTGCTCTTTTTGCCTCTTCTTGCCTGCTCAGATATATCGGTCCTCCTAAGAGCCCCGTCCGAGCTCCGGCAGACAGGCGCTGGGTAAATTTTGTTGAACAGAGCGAATGTTGTTCAGTGGAAGAGCCCCTTGTGGGCTGACTCAGAGTCCTTCTCTTTCTCAGACTGGCATCGTCCTGAATCGGCCCGTTCTGAGAGGTGAAGATGGGGACAAAGCTGCTCCCCCTCCTATGTCAGCTCAGGTAAGGAGGTTGTCCGGCTTGATAAGATCCGTTTCTACTCACAGTAGCCCATCCTCTCACATGGAATGTACGGGGGGGATGCAACTAGCCGATTGGGCAGGGAGGTACTGTGATGACAGAATTGGGAACTCTTCAGTTCTCCCTTGGTCCTGATCCTTGCCTCTTTGCTCGGTGTCAGGTCCTCCAAATACTGCATGTCATTTAAGATTCAGTTTAAATATCCGGAAGCCTGAGTTACTCCTCCCCCAGTGGAACGGAATCACCCTCTTCTCTGCCCTCCCAGCACACAGTTGCCATGTTATCCAGTGAGAAACTAGGGCTTACTCCCTGATTTGATTTCATACTCTCTATATTTAGTGAGTCCTTGGGGGCACACTGGCTCCAACTCCGCTCAACTTCCATGTCTTCTCTGATCCAGGATTTGACTCTCTTTCTTTAGAGCAGTGGCTCTGACTTGGGGTCCAGGGACTTCTATGTGTGGGATGAGAAGTTCTTAGATGGCCTTTTGAGGTGTCCCTGAATCTCCTGAAATTGTATGCAAAGTCTGTGTTCGTGATATTTTTCTGGAGAGCGAGTTGATAGCGTCCATTAGTTGGTGCCCCAGAGTTAACATTGCTATAGAGTATTCTCGATATCCTTGATATTGCTGTAGAGTATTCTTTTCCTGAGTGCAAGAATTATGCGTCATTTGACTTCACATCCCAGCACCTGGCTTATAGCAGTTCCCCCAGCAAATGTCTGCAGTTAGATAAATGCTGCCTAGTTAACAGTCTTATTTTCCCCACAGCTCTCTGGGATTCCCATGCCACCTCCCCCCATGGGACTCCCTCCTCTGCAACCTCCTCCGCCACCCCCACCACCCCCACCCGGCCTTGGCCTTGGCTTTCCTATGGCAGTTGGACCCCGCCCACCAAACCTGGGGCCCCCTCCTCCTCTCCGGGGGATCGAGCTGTCAGAGGAAGACCGGCTAAAGCTGGCGCAGCAGCAGGCGGCGTTGCTGATGCAGCAGGAGGAGCGTGCCAAGCAGGTAGGGCAGGTGGCAGCCTGAGCCTGGGTCCCATCAGGGTCCCGAAAGGGGAGTGGAGCCTCAGAGAGAGCCGAATCCTGGGGCCAAAACTTCTGGGAAGGTCTGAACCAAAGACTTGGGCCCTAGGCTGGAAGAGGATGCCAGGAAGCAGAGTTGTGGCAGACTGGCCTGTGGGGTATCGGTGCCGATATGAGCTTGTTTTCTTTTTTAAGCAGGGAGATCATTCACTGAAGGAACATGAACTTTTGGAGCAGCAGAAGCGGGTAATGCCTCCCTCATCCTAACCTTTGACCTCAGGGTCCAATTCGTTGTCTGTCACTTCTAGTGCTTAGTGTCTAAAGCGAGAAGTACCATTCAAGTTTTCCATGGAGGGAATTCCCTGGCAGTCCAGTGGTTAGGACTCTGTGCTTCCACTGCTGGGGGCCTGGGTTTGATCCCTGGTGAGGGAACTAAGATCCTGCAAGCCGCATGGTATGGCCACCAAAAAAAAAAAAAAAAAAAAGTTTTCCATGGAGGTTACCTCATCCTCATCTAAGTTCCAGTAGCTCCCAAATAATTCTCTCTTTCATGTAGCCCAAGGGTTGGTAAACTGTGGAGTACAGCCTGTTTTTGTATGGCCTGTGATGTAAGAATGGTTTTTATATTTTTGAAGGATCGTTAAAAAAAAACAAACAAACGGAGAATACACAACAGAGTCTGTACAGACAGTCTGAAAAGGCTAAAATGTTTACTGACTGGCCCATTACAGAAAAGGTTTCCTGACCCCTACTAGTCTTACATGATATCATTTGAGGTACATTGGAGAGAACTCTGGGCTAATTTAGTCATTTGTATCAGATTTAGTTTAAACGTGATGGCTCTGAGTCAGGGAATGATACATGAGACATTCAGCCACAGAGATGCATTATATCAGTTGTTACCCCATAGGTTACTCAGGAGTATTAGAAAATAAGCATTAACAGCAACAAATATGGAAGTATTTACAGAGTACTGTCTTTGCCCAGATTGTGCTAGACCTTGAGGGGTAGGTACAAGAAAAGAATTCAGTGTTCCTTAGAAATAACTTAATCTCTTGGGGAAGAAAAATCTTGTTAAAAAACAGAAGGTAGTGTTTATTAAGTATTAAATTCTCTGTTAGGAACCAGAAGTTTCCCAGGGTTTTTATTGGTTTCATCTCCAGGGGTTTTCTTTTGTGGTGAGAGGGCTCCTTCACTTGGATCAATAGCCTGGAAGTGTGGGTGTGGCAAGGATGTCAGAACACGGGTGGTACCTGATTAATCAGTTCTCCTTGGGCCAGTTACCTGGCTGAAAGGCTGCATTTGCCAGGGGCTGCCTGCCCAACAGATTTCCAAAGCGGTGCCTCCAACTCCTACTTCCCTCTCGTAGGCAGCTGTGTTACTGGAGCAGGAACGGCAGCAGGAGATTGCCAAGATGGGCACGCCAGTCCCTCGGCCCCCACAAGACATGGGCCAAATTGGTGTTCGCACTCCTCTGGGTCCTCGAGGTAAGACCGTGGAAATGGAAGGGAAGGGCAAGGAAGATGATGACAGTTTTTAACTTCAGTATATATCACGTTAAAAAAGTGCACATATCTTAAGTGTGCAGTTCAGTGAATTTTCACAAACTGAATACATCCATACAACTAGCACTTGGACCAAGAACCAAAACTACCAGCACCCTAGAAGCCCTGCACCCTTGTAGCCACCCCCTCTCCCAAGGGTAACCATTACCCTGACTTTGAAGCAAGGAAGGTAATTTTTATTTTGTAATTTTTTTTTCAAATCATTCTTTTTAAAAAATTTTATTTTATTTTTGGCTGCATTGGGCCTTCATTGATGCGCACGGGCTTTCTCTACTTGCGGCGAGCAGGGGCTACTCTTCTTTGCGGTGCGCAGGCTTCTCATTGCGTTAGTTTCTCTTTGTTGTGGAGCATGGGCTCTAGGCACGTGGGCTTCAGTAGTTGTGGCACGTGGGCTCAGTAGTTGTGGTTCGCGGGCTCTAGTGCACAGGCTCAGTAGTTGTGGCACACAGGCTTACTTGCTCCGCGGCATGTGGGATCTTCCTGGACCAGGGCTCGAACCCGTGTCCCCTGCATTGGCAGGCGGATTCCCAACCACTGAGCCGCCAGGGAAGCCCCAAGGAAGGTAATTTTTAAAATGTGTGATTTGTCTTTTCTGACTTGAGATTTTGTTTTTTCTCCTCTCAGTGGCTGCTCCAGTGGGTCCCACTCCCACTGTCCTGCCTATGGGGGCCCCTGTTCCTCGGCCTCGTGGTCCCCCACCACCTCCTGGAGATGAGAACAGAGAGGTGAGATTGCTGATTTCCTCTGAGGGACAGGAGAGTGTGTTTTAGAAGGGGACTGTTTCTGGATTTTTTGAGAAGGATTCCAGAGAAGATGGGAGAACTTCTGGGGGTGGGGGGAGCCATATTTACTTAAAACATACTTAGGTAGGGCAGGAAGTAGGGTCTGGGAGACGTTTCTGGGGTAGGGTTCTGGGCTTCACTTTGAGGGATGCTGAGGGATGGTTGAATTCAGTTGGTGTTGTCCCCTATCTGCTGTTCCCAACACCTGGCCAGCAGGCTTTCGAGTACAAGAGGTAGGAGTCGGAGGAAAAAGGGCACCGTGATCACCCCCTCTGCCTGGGTTGTCTCTGGCAGATGGATGACCCCTCTGTGGGCCCCAAGATCCCCCAGGCTTTGGAAAAGATCCTGCAGCTAAAGGAGAGCCGCCAGGAAGAGATGAACTCTCAGCAGGGTGAGCGTGTCACCGTGTCCCGAGGGCTGCAGGGACAGAACCTGGGGCCAAGTTTGCTTCCCTCCTCCCTCCCCCGAGGAGGATTTGAGAGAGAAACTGGCTCTTGGTAAAGAGGGGTTACCGCGAAGAGACTGATGGCCTCCTTCCTCCCTTACAGAGGAAGAGGAAATGGAGACAGATACTCGCTCATCCCTGGGCCACTCGGCGTCAGAGACTGAGGAGGACACGGTGTCCATATCTAAAAAAGAGGTAATGGATGGAGCTGGGTCTGGAGGGGATGTCAGAGAGAGGGTTTGGGCCCTAAAATAACTCCTATTCTAAGTGTTCAATAAGCAGTAGCTGCTGTCTCGTGCCAGTTCTTTGTCCAAAGTTTCTTACAGGTATTTTTTATTCAATTGACTAAATCCTTTGAGTTCTGGGTATGATGCATGCTTCCATTTTAGAGCTGAAATAACTGAGGTTCTGAGAGATGCAGTAACGTTCTCAGAGGCACACAGCTTGAGAGGGGTAGAACTTTGTGGTCTGACGTCAAGGCCTCTTTTCTCAGTCACTTGGGGAAATGGGGTGAGGTTAGGGGTTGGGAGGCAAGCATGGTGCTTGGATTCCCTGACCCAGTTGGTTTTCCACGTTTTGGCAGAAAAACCGGAAGCGCCGGAACCGAAAGAAGAAGAAAAAGCCCCAGCGGGTGCGGGGGGCATCATCTGAGAGCTCTGGGGACCGAGACAAAGAGTCAAGCCGCTCCCGTGGCTCTGACTCCCCAGCAGCTGATGTGGAAATTGAGTACGTGACTGAAGAGCCTGAAATTTACGAGCCCAACTTCATCTTCTTCAAGAGGATTTTTGAGGCTTTCAAGGTACGAGGAGGAGCGCACCCGGCAGGGGCAGAGCCTGCAGCGTGGGGCAGGGACGGGGCAGGCGGGGTGAGGAGGGCACCTCTTCAGTGCCAGGTTCAGGAACCGGGGAGGGGCCCAGGGCTGGGGTTTCCATGCTGTCTGCCTCCTCAGCTCACTGATGACGTGAAGAAGGAGAAGGAGAAGGAGCCAGAGAAACTTGACAAACTAGAGAACTCTGCGGCCCCCAAGAAGAAGGGCTTTGAGGAGGAGCACAAGGACAGCGACGACGACACCAGTGATGACGAACAGGTGAGGCCCACGCTCTCCTGTTGGGGAAACAAGGACTCTGGGGACGAGTAGCTGAGATGCGTCCAGCGAGGGACCGTGGTGAACTCTTGCAGGGGAGAAGTCCTTTGGTGGCTTTAGTTTCAGGGTAAGCTGGGCGGTCTGATTCACACCTCAGAATCCTGCTCACAAGAGATGATTGTTCTGAGACTTCCCTGGTGGTCCAGTGGTTAGGACTCCACACTTCCACTGCAGGGGGCACGGGTTCGATCCCATGTTGGGGAAGTAAGATCCTGCAAGCCGTGCAGCGAGGCCAAGAAAAAGAAAAAAATGTCCTGTTCTAGGAAAAGAAGCCAGAAGCCCCCAAGCTGTCCAAGAAGAAGCTGCGCCGAATGAATCGCTTCACTGTGGCTGAACTCAAGCAGGTGAGAGCTGAGACGCTCCATCAGGGCCTGGAGCCCAGCTGGGAGAGCACAGGAGGAGCTCCCAGAACCCCACAGGGGGTTTGCTCTTAGGGTGGGGAGGAGGGCTTTGAAGGAGGCCCGGGACGGGCCCTTTGAGGAAGAGAAAGCAAGCAAGCTTTAGATTGAGAAGTTCAGGCTTTCCAGAGGGATGCTGCTATGTTTTCCAGCTTGTGGCTCGGCCCGACGTTGTGGAGATGCATGACGTGACTGCGCAGGACCCCAAGCTCTTGGTTCACCTCAAGGCCACTCGGAATTCTGTGCCCGTGCCTCGCCACTGGTGTTTTAAGCGCAAGTACCTGCAGGGCAAACGAGGCATTGAGAAGCCCCCCTTCGAGCTACCCGACTTCATCAAACGCACGGGCATCCAGGAGATGCGGGAGGCCCTGCAGGAGAAGGTGAGGGCCTGGCTGGGGTTCAGATCTGCCCTGGGGGATCCACATCCTTAGCAGCAACCGGCTTCAAAATTGCAGCTGGCTCCCAAAACCCACCTACACATTAATCGTCTGATTATTTATTCTTCAGTTTAGAAGTCAGCACTGCATGTCACACATGGCGGGGAGGGCAGGAGGGGAAGGACATCTCACGAAAGGCAGACCTCACCTGTATGCTTAGAGCTCGCTCTCTTGCCCCCGCTGAGACTTGCGGTTCTGTGTGGTTCGGTTTGCCCCTTTGTCTCCTTGTCCCCCTGCCTGCACATTGCCGGCTCTCTCATTTGCATACGGTGACTCTTCCCTCTGCAGGTTGCTGCGTCTGTAGTTCTCTGCCCCCTGTGAACCTGATGTACTTGTGGCTAGAAATGTATGGTGGTTGTGTAACTTCTTGAATTTAAAATTTTTAATTAAACACTCTCATTAGGTAATAGTTGCATGTAGTGCAGAAATTCAGGAGGTACCAAAGCGCATGGTGAAAACTGCCTCCCAGTTAGATTCTAGTCACCTAGCTCTCTGCAGAGGCAACTGATGAGCTCAGTCTCTTGATCAGATGGCTTAAAAAATATTTGACCTAGATGGCTGAGGCTGATTTCATATGTTACATCTATTTTGTTCAGCGTGGATCATGTAATTTTGAGGGGCTTGAGCAGGAAGGATTTTGGTGACTTTAGGAATGAGGCAAATGAGGCTTCACTCTGTCTCTTTTGGGAGTGGGGATTTAGACCTGCCAAGAGTTGAACTTGGTGAATACCTTTTATGGTGTGTCTTCTGCCATTCTCCACAGGAAGAACAGAAAACCATGAAGTCAAAAATGCGCGAGAAGGTTCGGCCCAAGATGGGGAAGATCGACATTGACTACCAGAAACTGCATGATGCCTTCTTCAAGTGGCAGACCAAGCCAAAGCTGACCATCCACGGGGACCTGTACTATGAGGTCCGGGAGGGGGTGGGGAGGCCAGGCTGGGCCTTTGGTCATGGCTGTGTAACTCTGGGCCAAAAGGGGTTTGGAAGCTGGAAATGGGTACAGGGCCCCTCTCCTCAGCCTTAGAGTTTGGAGTGAGGTGGTTTTCTGAAAAAGAGATGCAGACTATGTCTTTGAAGTGATCACTGTTTATTGTGGGTGGTTCAGGAACAGAGGGGCCAAGGGCAGATGCTTTTAGGAAACGTTTAGTATTGAGGGTAGGAGAAAAGTATTTTTTTTTCTGATGCTTGAAATAATTAATCACCATGATACCATGCAATTTTTGAAGTGGAAGGACCTTGGAGATCATCTTCTCGAACGTCCTCATTTAGCAGATGAGAAAGCCTGTCCTTAGATTTGGCCACGTTCTCATAGCGGGTTAGTGACTGCACTGGGAGTCTTGCCTTTCTCCTTACTTCCTGGCCTTTATTCCTTTCCCTACTCTAGCCAGGGAAAGAAGTGATGAGAATCAGAGTGGGAACTGGGTAGCCCTCAGTGGGACTTTGTGTCTGATGTGGATTCGGACATCTCGTCTTTGTTCTCATGTCCTCTTGCAATTGACCTCCCAGCGTGTGTCTGGTGTCCACAATACAGCATGCTTGGCTTTTTCCTCAGGGGAAGGAGTTTGAGACACGACTGAAGGAGAAGAAGCCAGGAGATCTGTCTGATGAGCTGAGGATTTCCTTGGGGATGCCAGTAGGACCAGTGAGTGCCAGTTATCTGACTGGGAAAGCAGAGAAGGGGTTGGGAATTGGGGCAGGAGAGAGACAAAGGGATAGGGTTGGGCAGATGGTATCCTGTCCTCTTTTTCCTGCAGAATGCCCACAAGGTCCCTCCCCCGTGGCTGATTGCCATGCAGCGATATGGACCACCCCCGTCGTACCCCAACCTGAAAATCCCTGGGCTGAACTCGCCTATCCCCGAGGTGAGCACTGTCCTTTCTTTCATTCTTAGCTGGCTCTACTTTTTTTTTTTTGCGGTACGCGGGCCTCTCACTGTTGTGGCATCTCCCGTTGTGGAGCACAGGCTCTGGATGCGCAGGCTCAGCGGCCATGGCTCACGGGCCCAGCTGCTCTGCGGCATGTGGGATCTTCCCGGACCGGGGCACGAACCCGTGTCCCCTGCATTAGCAGGCGGACTCTCAACCACTGCGCCACCAGGGAAGCCCTGGCTCTACTTTTTAACTAGAGGATGATTTTCTTTTCCCTTTTCTCATTCTACCGTGTGTCCTTTTTTTTTTTTTTTTTCCTAAGGAGTAATGGTTTTTGTTTTAAAAAAAAATCTGAGATGCTTGTCATAAATTGGTCAATCAGAATTGACAAGTACAAAGATGAAGACATCATCACCCACATCTCACCACTCAGAAATAACCAAATTTAGTATCTGGTGAATGTGTTTCCAGATAATCTCTCTGATATTATCAGAGAGATAGACAGATATAATTTTATCTCAGGAATGGCATTGAACTTATTTTTATTTAAAAAAATTTTTTAAAGAAAGATTTATTAAAGTGAAAAAGAAGTAATTGTTAAACTTCAGATAAAAATTTCTGTCCCTTAAGAGTAATAGATTCTAAAAGCTTACCAAAGTTAGGAAAAATCAGTAAGAAGTTGGAGTCATGTTTTTTAAAGTGTATGTTTCAGTTTCAGATAGCATGGACTCTGCCACAAAGGCTGAAATTATTAGCATCCGTTCTGCTCCCATCTCCCCATCCTATTACCTCCAGATTTTTGTTGTTTACTACTTTTGCTTTGTAATGCTTTATAAGATTTAATTCTTCTCTGAAATCATAATCTCCAGAGTTCCCAGGTGTTAGTTCTTTGGAGTTAGTACTTTGGAGCATGACTTTTCTTTAGGGCTTCAGTGTTTCTTTTGGAGCATAGGAGTGGAACTGACTTGCTTTTCCTGTCTTGCAGAGCTGTTCCTTTGGGTACCATGCTGGTGGCTGGGGCAAACCCCCAGTAGATGAGACCGGGAAACCCCTCTACGGGGATGTGTTTGGAACCAATGCTGCTGAATTTCAGGTATGGGCCATGGCTGGCAAGCTTGGTCTTAGTTAAGGTCATGAAGTTCAGAGATAGTTGGTTTATAGCTTCATTAGCAGAGAGCTGTGTGTTCTGAAGTTTCAGAGCTGTGTGTTCTGAAGTTTCAAAGTCTGAAAAAGGGACATATGTTTTCCTGAGATGTAATGCAAGCTCCCCACTAGCATATGAGCTCTCTGTGGGTAGGGATTATTGTCTTTTTGTTTACTCTCATAGCCCTCTGTTTATAACCGCCTGACACATAATAGGTATATAGTAAACATTTGTTGAATGAATGAGTGGTGTCTTTCAGACCAAGACTGAGGAAGAAGAGATTGATCGGACCCCTTGGGGGGAGCTGGAGCCATCTGATGAAGAGTCTTCAGAAGAAGAGGAAGAGGAAGAAAGTGATGAAGATAAGCCAGATGAGACGGGCTTCATTACCCCTGCAGACAGGTGGGGGAAGCAGAGAGTCTGCCTCTCTGAAGTGGTATGTCTGTCTTTGGGGGCCTTGTCTTTACTCCAGAGCTTGTTCCTCTCTTCACAGTGGCCTCATCACTCCTGGAGGGTTCTCATCAGTGCCAGCTGGAATGGAGACCCCTGAACTCATTGAACTGAGGAAGAAGAAGATTGAGGAGGCGATGGATGGGTGAGGGAACCAGGGAGGGCTGAGAGGGGAGGATTTTCAGCCTCTAGGTGGACTGGCTGACTTTTGTCTCCCGCCCCCCTGCCCCGCCTTTTTCTTTTTAAACAATTATTGAACTCTAGCTCTGTGCCAGGCACTGCTCTAGGCACTGGGACTTCTGCAGTGAAAAAGTCAGGCGAGGTAAATAAGTGATCAGAGAACAAGATAACTTCAGATGTGGATAAGACGTGTAGCAAAGGAAACTGAGTAATAGGATGTAGAGGGATTTGGGTGGTGGGGAGGCCTTTGGGAAGGCTTATGGAGGAAGAGGTATTTGGGCTGAGAGCTGGGGCAGAAAGAACTGTAGGAGCAAGTAAAAGAACTCTGGAGATTATAATAGACAATTCTTATTATTTAAATCTCTCTAAAAGATAGTTGACCATTTAAACAAAAATAATAACCATGTAGTAGCCTTCCTTTTTGAAAGATACAGGATTCTAGGTTGACAGTGTTTTTTTCTTTCATTACTTTAAAGATGTTGATTCAGTGTCTTCTTTCTTGCATCATTTCTTTTTTTTTTTTTTTTTTTTTTTCTTTTTGCGGTATGCGGGCCTCTCACTGTTGTGGCCTCTCCCGTTGCGGAGCACAGGCTCCGGATGCGCAGGCCCAGCGGCCATGGCTCACGGGCCCAGCCGCTCCGCGGCATATGGGATCCTCCCAGACCGGGGCACGAACCCGTATCCCCTGCATCGGCAGGCGGACTCTCAACCACTGCGCCACCAGGGAGGCCCTCTTGCATCATTTCTGACAGGAAATCTGTCATCATCCTTCCTTTGTTCCTCTGTGCATTTGTGCCATTTTTCTCTGGCTGCTTTTAAGATTTTCTTTTTATCACTGTTTTGAACAGATTATGACATGCAGTGTAGTACAGCATGTTAGTATAGTTTTCTTCGTATTTCTTTCTTTTTTTAAAATGGTTTGGTGGGTTTTTTTCCCTTCTTTTTCTGGCCATGCTGCATGGCTTGCAGTATCTTAGTTCCCCAACCTTGTGAAAGCCAGGAGTGAAAGCAGTGAAAGTGGCAAGTCCTAACCACTGGACTGCCAGGGAAGTCCCATCTTTGTGTTTCTTTACTTGGGGTTTGTTAAGCATCTGGAATCTGTGCCTTTATAGTTTTTATTAATTTTGGAAAAATTCTGGCCATTATTTCTCCAAATATTTTTTTCTGTTCCCTTCTCTTTCTCCTCTCCTTTGGGAACTCCAATTATACATCTATTAGATTTCTTGAAGTTGACCTACAGCTCACTGATGCTCTGTTCATTTAAAAAATTTCTCATTTCTCTTTTTATTTTATTTTAGAAGTTTTCTATTCCTATGTCTTCAAGTTTGCTAATATTTTTTCCACTATTTCTAATCTGACATTAATCCCATCCAGTGTAGTTTTCATCTCTAGAAGTACAATTTGGGTCTTTTTATATCTCCTGTGTCTCTTATTTGACTTTTGAACATATGGAATCCAATTATAATAACATTTTAATGTACTTGCCTGCTAATGCTAACATCTGTGCCAGTTCTGTGTTGATTTAAGTGGATTGATTGTTTTCCTCATTGAAGATTGTATTTTCATGCTTCTTTGCATGCCTGGTAATTTTTGATTGGATGCCAGACTTTGTGAAATGTACCTTGTCAGGTCCAGAATACTTTCATAGTCCTATAAATCTGCTTTAGTTTTGTTCAAGGTTACAGTTAAGGTACTTGGAAACAGTTTGATTCTTTCAGGTCTTGCTTTTCAGGTTCATTAGGCAGGACTGAAGCAGTGCTCAGTCCTCTTCACTAGTGAGGCACAAGACCCTATACTCTATCCAGTATCCTGTTAATCAGGAGGTTTTTCAGTCTGGCTAGTGGGACGAGGTACTATTCCCAGTCCCATGTGAAGAGCAGGCACGTATGATACCACTAATGCTTCCGGGTGGTTCTTTCCCTGGCCTTGGTAGTCTCCTCCCACACAGTACTCACCTGAGAACTTGAGGGGATTCTCTGTAGGTCTCTTGAGTTCTCGAGTCTCTGTGCTGCTTTCTCTTCTCCAGTTCTCTGTCCTGTGATCTCTAGTCACCTTAGTCTCCCTGCACTTTTAGCTTCACCCCTTCAACTCCTAGAGTCCTCTGGGCTCTACAGGAGTTCCCCTCCTTATTCTGTAGCCTGGAAACTCTCAGTGCAGTAGGATGGACAATTGAAGGAATCACCTCATTTGTTTCCTGTCTCTCAGGAATCACCGTCCTTTGTTGCTTCGTGTCCAGTGACTTGAAAACCACTGTTTCATATATTTTGCCCATTTTTTGATAGTTTCAGTGGGAGGGTCAATCTGGCCCCTATTACTCCTTATCCAGAAGCAGAAGTCTCAAGTTTTGAGGAAGAAAAAGAAAGAAGGGTATTGGGGCTAGACTGTAGTGAGCAGGGATTAAGTACGGGACCAGATGATGAACCCTATAGGTCATGGTAAAGAGTTTGGGTTTATTCAAACAATGATCAGAAGCCTCAAAGGGTTTTGAGCAAAGGAGTGACAGGATGTGAATTCAGTTTTTCTTTCTGGCTGCTTTGTGAGAATAGATTTTCACCTCTTCCAGGGGGAGGGGTGGGGATGAAGTCATGGTCTGGGTTGGTATTGGTAGATTTGCTGTTGTATTTCAAGTAGCATTCTTGAAATAGGTGGCACTTCTTCCTCCCATGGGTCTCCATGACTTGCAGAGGCAGCTTGGGCAGAATTTTTCCCCTGGGTATCTTGGAACCTCGCTGGGGAGCTCGGTGGGGATGCTGCCCTTACTCCTTTTGCTGTCCCTCCTGGAGACCCTTTTATCCTTAGCTTTTTGGGCTTGACCCCCTCGTCCTTTGCAGAAGTGAGACGCCTCAGCTGTTCACCGTGTTGCCGGAGAAGAGAACGGCCACTGTTGGGGGGGCCATGATGGGATCAACCCACATCTATGACATGTCCACGGTGAGCACTTGGAGGATACCGCTTTTGGGGGCTGGGAAGGGGGCAGGAGCTAGGGCTTCTGAGCTTCCCTTTGGAGATGACAAGGCTCTGATTCCTTTTCCAGGTTATGAGCCGGAAGGGCCCAGCCCCTGAGCTGCAAGGTGTGGAAGTGGCCCTGGCACCCGAAGAGTTGGAGCTGGATCCCATGGCCATGACCCAGAAGTATGAGGAGCACGTGCGGGAGCAGCAGGCACAAGTGGAGAAGGAAGACTTCAGTGACATGGTGGCCGAGCACGCGGCCAAGCAGAAGGTGGGCGCACACAACGGAGCCTGGCTTCGTGAGAGCCAGGGACCAGGGCCGCCTTTCTCAGTGGGCTGGTGTCCTCTAGTGGTGAGAGGAGGGAGGACGCAGTCAGTGCCTGCTGCCCTGAGCTTCCTTGGGGTTGGGAACCTAGGAATCCTCCAGTGGGCTGCCCTCTTTAAGAATGATGAAACAGGCACAGGAAGGGGAGGGAACTCATCCAATCTGAGAATTCCAGTTTCAGTACTTTTTCCACAGATGTATGTGGCTCTGTCAGGCTGCCCACCCTTTGTTTTGGGGATCAGCCGGTTGTTTAACCTGTTGTAACCTGTTTCTTTCTCTCCTACAGCAAAAGAAACGGAAAGCTCAGCCCCAGGACAGCCGTGGGGGCAGCAAGAAATACAAGGAGTTCAAATTTTAGGTCCCCTCCCACACCTGGTCCTCCTTTCGGCCCTTTGCCTGGACACCTGGGCTTCTTCACATATGGGTCCCCAAGAGCCAGCTCTCCTGCTCTTCCCAGGGGCTTGTTATTTCATGTTCTTATTTTAGACCTGTTTTGTAAATAAAGCTGTTTCCCAAGGAAAGAGATGACTATGTAACACTGCTGGTCCTCCTTCATCTTGTTTTAGTCCCCTCCTGCAAAAGAATGGAAACAGCCATTTTCTACAACCTGAAGTTGCTCCAGTGGCTGGGGGCAGGCACTTGGATCAGATGTTGCAGTTGAGACTGGTGATGAAGCTAAAGCCACACTGAGATTGTGTGTTTTACCACTGCCTGCTTTTGTAGGAAGGTTCTGGGGGAAGGACCTCCAGGTCTGGTTTGACCTTACTGGTGTGTCCTTGGGGACTAAAAATAGCCAGCTTAGCGCCCTGGCTGGGCTGAGGAAGTACAGTGGGCTTGGGAAGTAGGCCAGGTCAGGCCTTCCTAATAGACCTTGCGGCCAAGAGTCCAAGTCATTACGTGGGAGACAGCACAGCTCAAAGTCTGTATAGGTTGTCCTGAGTCCATGTGAGCCCCTGGGTGGTTTCATCAACCAGTCTCCAGGTTTTGGTGGGCGGGGGCTGCTTTCCAGGTTCTAGTCCCCCTGTCCTGGGAGGTCTTTCTGACAGGCTAGACTACGTTGGACCAATGGTTCCAACAGGCATTTGCCAAGCATTGGGGAGGGAAGTCACATATTGCTGCCGTACCACTGATGCTGGTCCAAGTCCACCATCTGGGGTGCCTGCGTGCAGGAGGCTTCGAGATGGTTTCTGGAGCCGGGAGTGTGGGTGACTCCAGGGAGGATGAGGCAGTTGAGTAAGGCCTCGGGAGGAGTAGGATTTTAGAAATTTAGTAAGTGACGAAGCAGAAAAACATCCCAAGTAGAAGAAATTGAGGGTTGAGATGGCTTGGGACTGTGATGGTTCTTTGTGGGAGGGGGACATTAGGGGCAGAAAATAGGTGGTTGGCTCCAGATGGGTCAGGGCTTAACTTCAGATTCACCCGTGCCAAAGGCCTTCTGAACTCTAGGTCCTTGAGCCCTTGCCCACACTGGGGAGAAGCGGGGCGGAAACTGCCGGGCCCACAGGCGCCCAGTCGGCCGCTGGGTCTCCATCGCTCCCTCCGCTGGTCGTGACGGCGAAGAAGCCCCGGGGCCGCAGGGCGGGGGCCAGGGCGGAGGTCGGAAAGCGGGCTTGGGTGGGCAGCGGGTTGGGCCTCTGGTCCACAGACCCGAGAGGGCCGAGGCGCGCTCCCGCGGTAGCCCCCTCCGGTCCGGGGCCGCGCCCCGGAAAAGCGAGGTTTCCGCTGGCTCGGCTGCCGCCGTGGAAAGGACGACGCGAGAGAGGAGGGGGGACAGCTGGCTGCCACCAGGCCGCGAACTTAAGGAGATGATCCGGCCGAGGGCGCCAATCGCTGAACCCTCTCCTGAAGAGCGAGGGGCGCGCACGCCCACAGGCCCGCCCGGGGCGCGAGCGCAAGCGCGAGCGCGGCCCCGGCCCCGCCCCTCGGCGCTGGGTGGGGCGGGCGCGGGCCAGGCCTCCCCGCCCCCTCCCCGGGCACGCCCACCTAGGGCTTTGGCGGCGCGAGCCGCAACTGGCAGCGGCGGGCGAGCGCGAGGACCGCGCGCCGCGAGGCCCCGCGCGTGCGTGCAGTCTCTCGCTCGCGCGCTCTGGCGGGCGGGCTGAGCAGACGAGTCGAGCCCCCGCCGCCGCCGCGGCCGCCGGAGAAGCCTCGGCGTCCGCTCGGCGTCGCCTGATTCCCGTAACCCCCGTGCCTCCCTGCCCCCGGCCGGGCCATGGCGGAACGTGGAGGGGCGGGCGGTGGTCCCGGAGGCGCCGGGGGCGGCAGTGGCCAGCGGGGCTCTGGGGTCGCCCAGTCTCCGCCTCAGCAGCCACCGCCGCAGCAGCTGCCGCAGCAGCCGACGCCCCCCAAGCTGGCCCAGGCCACCTCGTCGTCCTCATCCACCTCGGCGGCGGCCGCCTCCTCCTCGTCCTCGTCCACCTCCACCTCCATGGCCGTCGCGGTGGCCTCGGGCTCTGCGACTCCCGGCGGCCCGGGGCCAGGCCGCACCCCCGCCCCCGTGCAGATGAACCTGTACGCCACCTGGGAGGTGGACCGGAGCTCGTCCAGCTGCGTGCCCAGGTGAGCGGCGGGTGGGGGGGACCGGGCCCTCGGGGGTCGCCCGGCCGGGTCTGTGACAGGCCTCCGCCTTCCTCCCCGTCCCATCGCCCAAGGGGGCACCCCGACCCTAGATTCCCTTTGGCTGCTTTGCCGCCGGGCCTGGCTCCTGCCCGGCCTCCCGGGACTCCTCCCGAGGGGACCCCGCCCTCTCCTGGCATCCCCACCTTCTGTCTGGGGCCGGGGCCACCCTCTTCCCCTCCCTGAGCTGGGCCTTCTGGACTCTCAGCCCTGGGCCTCCTCTTGTTGATCTGACCGAATCCGGCCTTCCTGTCAGTTTCCCCGTGAAAGTCACAGACTCCTCCCGGCCTTGCCAGCTCCCATGGGCTGTACATACGTTACATAGATGTGGTATGGATCTCTTTAGATATTATTATTTCCCAGTATACTCGGCACGTGTCAAACTCGGTTGTCACCTTCTGCCAGGTAAAGCCGGTATAGTAACCCTTGGCGCTTCTAGTTTGTCTTTAACACACATGTTCATTTGTACTCCAAATACACACATTCTGTCCCGGCCTCTACGTCTTGTAAAAGTCCTATTTAATGTGTCTTCAAGTGTATTTTTCATCCTCTCCTCCCTCCTCACCCCCCCAGTAACTGGTCACAACTTCTAGCCCTGCAGGGCTACATAAAATTACTGCCTGTTCCTAAATTCAGTCCATTCCTCTGTCTGTTGGAACCATCCGGGGACTTTCCTTGCATTGGTAAAATATACCTGAGTTTGGGATATTTTCTGTTTCTGTTTTGGCAAGGCAGTCTTTCTCAAACTCTTTGGGGACAGTGTGCAACATCCTACAGTTTACTCCTTGAATAGACACCGTGAAGCTGGTTTCACCCAGGAAGCCCAGAGAAGTGCCTGGAGGTGGTCTTTTTTGTCACTTGTAAACTGAGTTGATTCTGTTGTCTTGGAGTCTGGCTGGCTCCTTACTCTGTCAGCCCTGTCTTGGGCAGATGGACGTGTAAGTGGGGTTGGGGAGCACTGTCTGGTTCCATCTTCACCTCTTTATTTTTCTCCATGCCTCCCCCTTTATTTTGAATTGTTTCATGCATGCAAAATTATATATGTCCTGGAAAGGACTGTAAATAAAAATGACAAGAAGTACATCTCTGTACTTGACTCAGCTTGAGAAAGAGCATTACAGTTGTGTTGAAGCCCTCGGGGTGCCACTTCCTGGTCACATCCCCTTCTTCCCCCTACAAAGGTAAACATTATTCTGAATTGTGTGTCTATCATCTCCCTGTCTTTTAAAATTAGTTTTACTGACATATGTGCATCTCTAAGCTATGTTTTTTAGTTGTGGATGTTTTTGGAAGTTTATATAAATGCTATCATACTGTATGTGTTCTGTGGCCTATTTGTGTGTGTGTGTGTGTGTTTAAACTCAACGTTAAGTTCGTGAGAATCATCAGTGTTGTATGGTGGCTCTTAATGGGTAGAATTTCATTGTATGAATATATCATAAAGCTCCTTTTGATGAACATTTGGGTCATTTCCTGTTTGTTAATACAAACAGTAATGCTGTAAATATTTTTGTCCAGGACTCTTGGTGCTCCTTGCAGAAGTTTCTTTAGGATGTCTTTATACGTAGGGGTGGAATTGCTGTTTGAGAGATATACGTCTGGAACATTTTTAGATAATGCTGACTTGTTTTCCATTAGCCCCCCTCTACTCTTCGTGTCCCTTGTGTTTCAGCGTTCACTTCACTAATTTATACTTTCTTTTTTCTCTGTCCTTTCTTCAGGGTAATCAGGAGCCACATTAGTTTAGTTAGGTTTGGCCAGTACCCTAACACACACCAGACGCCACTGGGAGTGTAGTATGTGGTGGTTTTCCTCTCTTGGTCCTAAGCAGGCCTGCCTTTCTCTTTCTGTACAGGCCCATCTATAGTTGAAGTATTCTCATCTACTTCTTTCAAACATAAAAGCACTGGGTCCTTTCCTCCATGGGTCCAGTGTTAGTAATGCATGCTTGCCTGTTCTTCCGTCACCTCTATCACTGTTTGACTGGTGACATTTGGACAGCTGCCTTCTCTAGCTTGTTAGATCAGAAAGGCATGAGCCTACTGGCAAGAAGCTGCTGTGCAACCGAGGGGGATAAATAAAATCCCTGATTGCTGTTGATTTCCAGTCTGTCCCTATTGGTCACTGAAAGGTCCACACAATAAATTATTAGCCAAAGAAACAGCCAGGCATCCTGATCAAATCAGTAATTGTTACGTTGACTTGGTGTGAGAGCCTTAGACTGTCTTGTTGTTTTCACCTGCAGGGAGCATGCAGGTCTGTCATGTCTACCAACCAATCTTTGGGATTGTCAGCTGTCCTGCTCTGACTTTTTTTTTAACCGGCACCCTTGTGCCTCCCAGCTCTTTGTGGAACACTTGTGCTCTTTGGAGCAGGCTGTTTTATCTGCAGGATGGAAAATAACACCCTGTGGGGAGAAAATGGCCTGCTATTGGCCCTTCCAGTGATTAGAGTCATCCAGTTAATTTGAGGTCTCCTTAGTATGCTTGTTCACATTGTCTGGAATGTATTGGCAGCGAGCACTCTGTATAGAGCACGCTGAATATCGTCTAGGATTAACATTCTTGTCTTGTGTAACTCAAATGAGACACAAATGTATGATTTATATGCACTTGAGAAATGCACGCATGATTGTATGATCTAAGGTTGGATATGTATAAAACGTCCTGGGATTCAGTCTTGTGAAATTGTCATCCTCTTCCTAGTGCAGAGAAGCGAGTTGAAAAGTCGAGTGTTAGGAAGGTCATGCTCCTTTTGTTGATCCCTGTAGAAATATAATTTACTTTTGGAAAAAAAAACGTTTTCCTTTATTAGATGTTTAAATATAGTTGTTGTTTCTCAGGTATGTACTCTGCTCTGTCTTAACAGCTACTAAATTCTCTCAGAATCCATAGTATTTTTTTTTTTTACTTTTTATGAATGAAAAGCATACCTATAGTTGGCTTTAAAATAACTAAATTGTTCTTTTCATTGCCATTTTTACCAGCATTTTTTAAAATAAAAAGATGTTTTTTTTTCCTGATAGTAGATTTTTATTCTCACAAGGAATTTCAAAATTTTAACTGAAATATAATTTAACTGAAATATAATTGACATACAATATTATGTTGGTTTAATTTGCATTTGATTTGACATTTGCATACATTATGAAATGATCACCACGATAAGTCTAGTAACCATCTGTCTCCACACAAAGTTATTACAGTATTATTGACCATATTCCTATGCTGTACATTACATCCCTATGGCTTAAAATAAAAAGATCAATACACGTCCATGATTAGAAATTCAGGCAGTACAGAAAGATGGAAATGGTAAAGGAAAGCCCCAGCCCTGTGTCTCTTCTCACTCCCCAGAGGTAATCATTGTGAAATACAGTTGGCTGTTGAGATTCTGTCACCAGCAGGTAGGTCTGTTACAGTTCCATTATGAAATTCACAGCTTTGGAAGTTGATGCTGTTTTCCCTCCACACTAAGGAGTGCTCCCTGGTCTGTGGTCCAGAGTATGGACAGTGGTGTGGCGCTGTCGTAAGTACCAGGTGGCAAGATGCTTGACGTTAAAGGCAGGGTTTTAGAGTATCATTGACCCTTTCTCTTTGGTCTTTGTATGGTGACATTTCCCCTGATGTTCTTTTCTCTTTTTGAGTTGCTTAAGTAGGAGAGACTGAAAAATTATTCCATTTCCTAAGTGTACAAAATTTCCTCAGGGGTGTAAAACTGACAGGAGACAAAATGTGCTCTGCTGTATCACCCACTAACTGTATCACATCTGTCTTTGAGTACAGAGCACATTTGGGTATCCTTATCTCTGTGCTTAGGGAAGGAGTTCAGTGGTTATCAGTCACATTTCTCCTTTAGACCACATTTGGAAAAAAAAGGGGGAGGTGACCATGGCCAAGTTTGTGTGACTGTCCTGCAATAGAAGTGTTAATTTCATGAAGGCACTTGAGGCCAGTTACCCCTCTAACCATGAAAGCACTGGGCAAGCCAGGATGTATTGCTGTATGTGCTTCCTGTGTGCTAGGGCAGACTCTCCCACACCTTAGCGTTTTCATCCATTGATTGGGAATACTTTTACTTACTATCCATTCCAAAATGTGGGTGAAATAAATATAAAATAGGACCTATAGATCTACAGGAGAAAGTACTTCTTAAATGATAGATATAAGGTAAATGTAATTGATCAAATAAGAGAGAGCTGTTGAACTTTCTTTTATTTCCCTAGCATTAAAAGTCTTGGAAGCAGGGCTCCCCTGGTGGCGCAGTGGTTGAGAGTCCGCCTGCCGATGCAGGGGATATGGGTTCATGCCCCGGTCCGGGAAGATCCCACGTGCCGCGGAGCGGCTGGGCCCATGAGCCATGGCCGCTAAGCCTGCGCGTCTGGAGCCCGTGCTCCGCAATGGGAGAGGCCACAACAGTGAGAGGCCCGCATACCGCAAAAAAAAAAAAGTCTTGGAAGCATATTTGTATCTTAGAAGATTTGAATTTCACATTGTGCGTGTTGTAATAGAATATGCTCTCTATCGGAGTAATACAATCCACCGTCCCTGTGGAAGCTCAGATTCCTTAAGTCAGAAAGAGAATGACTTTCACAGAGTCTGTCTTACATGTATTGATTTACAGATCTTTTGGACACATTAGTGGTTATGTGATTTCCTTTTAATCTAGATTTCCAATTTCTTAGCTGAGCCAATAAGCTGCCACTGTTATTAAGGTTGGTGCCGTCTCTGTGTGCACCAGGGAGGTGCAAGCCAGAAAGTGTTTGGGCTGTGTCTTTTCACTGCTTCACCCCAGGAGGCTTGTCCTGTTTTGGCCGGGACTTGAAGGCTCAGTGGGTCTTCTGAAATTTGGAGTTGGCTTGGCTTGGACCTGTGGTGTCACATTCTGGGAGTACTTTGGGAATCCAGGGAAGCTGTGGGAATGATTGCAAGAGTTGGTCTTTTTCCAGTGTGAGTTTGGAGTGGTATTAAGGGCTCTTGAGAAAAAACAGAGTTTGAAGTTGGCCTTAAAATGTCTTTTGGAGCCCACTGGGCTGGAATTGAGCAAGACGGTTTGGTTCTAGATTGGCGAGCCCTGACGCAGTCCTCCTTTCTCCAGGCCTAATTAAAGGAATAACCAGCATAACTTCAGAGGACTTTAGGGAACCAATGTGTGTGCCTGGGCACCAACTCTGGAGTCATTCACAGGGCAGTTATCTGATTAGAAAGCCTGCTGGACCTGCTTTCCCTTTTATGTTATTACAAACCAGAGAATAGCTGTAGTCACAGCTTAGGGAGCTGCTTAGGCAGACACGTGCCTGGCCTCTACCTTGGGTAGCACAGTAGAGAAGGCCAGTAAATGATGATGTATTGTTGCTGAGCTTTTATATCTTCTAGAAAACAGTTACTTAAAACATTTTGTTTGACGTTCAATTATGTCTTAAGATCATAGGCTATTTCATCTTTTAAAGCTCTGCTGTTCAATACAGTAGCCACTAGCCACATGTGACTGTTTAAATATTAATTAAAATTGAATGAAATTTAAAATTCTCTTCCTTAGTTGCACTGGCCACATTTCATTTCACACCAGTCACGTGTGGCTGGTGGCTGCCATATTGGACAGGGCAGATCTAGAACATTTCCAGGACCACAGAAAGTTCTGTTAGATAACACTGTTTTAGAGAGAACATTGCCTAAGTGTGGGCATTTCTGGTATTAATATTTATGGCTTCTCCTTATTTGTTTAATTAGACTGAGTACTCAGTCTGTCCTCTTCCAGGTTATTTTAAAATGTCCCCTTTCTTCGCTATTCCAAGGGCCCATTAGTTTTCTTTTGTTAGTTTTCCCCCTTTAAGTGTTGTTACCTTCTAGTCTGTTCACTTCCTCCTGGAGGGAATTAGCTTCCTGGTGCTTCCCTGTCATTCATGTCTCACAATTTTAGGTCTTAGTCAATATCTACAGAGAAAACTGTCTGGAGGCGTTAACTCCAAAATGGTTTTGGATGGTAGGATTATGTGTGATACTAATTTTTGTCCTTGTGTATTTTTTGGTGATTTCCAGACTTTCTGTAACAGACATGTATTACAGAAAAGACCAGTAAATGTTGTTTTAAAAATATATATTTAGGGACTTCCCTGGTGGCGCAGTGGTTAAGACTCTACCCTCCCAATGCAGGGAGCCTGGGTTCGATCCCTGGTCAGGGAACTAGATCTCACATGCATCCCACCTGTTGCAACTAAGACCCAGTGCAACCAAATAAATGAGTAAATATTTAAATATATATATATATATATTTAAAGATGCGTATCAACTCTTCTCGGTTGTATACGTACCTCAAAGGAGGGAACCTTACAAATTTTATATCGCTATAAAGATGTAAAAAAATAGGATTTATTGAATGGATGAAGACATTGCGGGGAGCTGAGGTTTCACTCCACTCACCTTCCTTTCTTGGTTCTAGAGTTGCTTGTTCATCTTTATTGATAGCAAAAATGGTGACTGGAGAATGCTCTAGCCTGTTGCCCACCTCATGGTGTGTGGATGGTGAGGCACAGGTGAGGAGGGGGCATTGATAGAGGCACATTAGTTACTTGATGTTCATGTAGCTTCTTTTATTTTATTTTTATTTTTTATTTTTGGCCACACCGTGCTGCATGCGGGATCTTAGTTCCCTGACCAGGGATCGAACCCGCGCCCCCTGCATTGGGTGCGCTGAGTCTTAACCACTGGACCGCCAGGAAAGTCCCATGTAGCTTCTTTAAGATTGTAAAGTTTTTAAATACATTAAAGGTCAGAATATCTGAGTTGAGTTCTAGCTTCACCAATTTTTCTGACCCCGAGTACTGTTCTTCCTCTTTTCTCCTTGGAAGTAATGATCCTCCACGACTCCCAGATGAACCTGTGTTTCATTCATCCTTTCGGCACTTTCAGTTCGTTCTGTAAACAGAGGCACTACGTAATATCCAGAGCCTATTTTGGCAAAAAAATTTTTTAGAACTGTGACAGACCTCTTAGCAGTTACACCGTGAGTAGTTTACCCTGTATGTTTTTTTAGTGACCTGGTGCAGGTATAGGTAGGCGTGAAAGGAGTGATGTTTTAAAACTTGGTTCCTGTTACAGCACCTCCTCCTGTCTTCTTAGTCTGCAGACTCCTCCGAACGGCAGTCTGCCTCTCAGAGCAGTGTTCTGAGCAAGACTCCCCCCCAGGTAACAGTTTGGATGTGGTAAGTGGAATGTTAATTGTCCCTGAGGAAATTTAGCCTGGTTATTGTGCTTAGATGTAGGAAGGTGTTTTTTCTTTACAGTTTTTCTCCAAAACTGTGTGTGTGTGTGTATCTGGCTTTGAGCTTCCTTTTGTTCCTTTTTTTATAAATGAGACAGAGATTCTTTGTAGTGTTTTTTTTTGTTTTTGTTTTTATAACAGTTGAGGAGAACACAAAAGGCTTAGGACATCAGTTGTCATTTATTTGGTCCCTCCTCCCGGACCTTTTCCTGTCTGTTGTTTAGAAACACCAAATGGCTTCAGGGGTTAGATAGTAGCTTCTTCCTCCCATGTCTGTGATTTATGGTGCCTGGAAAGCACATCGCACTCCCTCATGTGTAATTCTCCCCATCCTCTGTGACCCTGATCCTCCTCCCAGAAGGTAACCACTAGTAGCAGTTCAGAGTGATATGTTAAAATGAAAATCAGATCATGTCACTCCCCTGTTCATAATCTTCCCAGTTCATTCATTTAGCAGATGCTTGTAGGCCAGCCGGCATGGGCCACAAACAAAATCCTTGATCTCATAAAGTATACGTTCTGTTGGGTGAAGATAAGAGACCCTATCAAATAACTTTTCATCACACTTAGAGTAAAACCCTTTTTATGACTTAGGAGATACTTCGGGGTGGGACTCTTCCCGTGGCTTCCACCTCGTTGCTGCCATTCTCCCCATGCTCACCTGGCTCTGGGCAAGCTGGACCCGGGCACGGTCACCCTGCCTTTGGGCTTTTGCACTTGCTGTTCCCTCTACCCGGAATGCTGTGTCCCCAGATCATCGTGTGGCTGGCTCCTGGGTCTCATTCAGGTCTCAGCTGACCTGCTACTTTGGAAAGCTTCTCTCACCTGCCCATTCCATCCTGGGAGTTTATAAATCTTCTTCATACCAGTTACCTTCATCTGAAATAAATCCTGTTCATTACTTTACATAGTAGTTACTTTATAGGTGCTTAATGGATACATTTGTCAACAAACAGTGCCTGTTTATTTGTAAAGTTTATTGAATGAAAATCTATCCTACACAGTTCTTTCATTCAACAAATATTTTTTGAGTATTTCTATATGCCAAATACTGCTCCAGGTGCTGGGGAAGCAGCAGCAAACTGGTTGACGAAGCCCATTCTCCCCTAGAGTGAACATTCTTCTGGAGGGAGACAGATAATAAACACGTAATTAGGTCTATAGTGAATAGTCAGGTGGTGAGTAGTGCCATGATGAAAAACAAGTCGGAGTGCGGACTTGAGAGGGTTGGGTAGTGTGGTCAGAGAAGGCCTCTGGTGAGGTGCTGTTTGGGCTGATGCCTGGGTGAGGTGAACCAGACTGCTGAGCGTTTGCTATGTGCACAGCGCCTCCGCAGGAAGGGAAGTCGAGACCTGGGGAGGTGAAGGCAGTTCTGCAGGGCTCCCCAGTTTAGAAGTAGGTGGAGGGCTTCCCTGGTGGTGAAGTGGTTAAGAATCCGCTTGCCAATGCAGGGGACACAGGTTTGAGCCCTGGTCTGGGAAGATCCCACGTGCCGTGGAGCAACTAAGCCCGTGCGCCACAACTACTGAAGCCCGCGTGCCTAGAGCCTGTGCTCCGCAACAAGAGAAGCCCCCTGCTCGGTGCAACTAGAGAAAGCCCACGCACAGCAATGAACACCCAGCGCAGCCAAAAATAAAATAAATTAATTAATTAAAAAAAAAAACTTGGTGTCCCCTGAGATCTATCTGGTTCTCATGGTTGACAAGTAATATTTAATGCTTTATACTTTGTAATGTTGGGATTACAGAATGCTGCTTTATTACCAAGTTGTAGACAGTGAGAGGCTTCGTAGCACAGTGGCTACAGGTGTCAGTTCTGGAGCCAGTTAGCCAGGATCTTAATCCTGACTCTGTTTTTACTGTTTGAGTGACTTGGGCAAATTACTTAACCTCTCTAATGCTTCATTTTTCTCATCTTGTAAAATGGGCATAGTAATTGCCCCTACTGTTCATTTATTATGAGGATTAAATGAGATTAATACACGTTAAGTGCTTATGTGGCACATAGAAAACACTTAAAAATGTTACTATTACTCTTGCTGTCTTTATTGCCAGCCTAGCTTCTCTGTCTCTCCCCCACACCCCTCGAAAAACTGCTTTCTGTCTAGAATCAGGGCAACCTTGTTTATATTCTGATTTCCTCAGGGGGACCATTACAAGGTCTTGGGTTCACTTTGGCCACAGATCCCTGCCAAACCCCAAGCTTAATAGACTAGAAAGTCAAAGGAAAATATTTTGGTTCTCTGAAGCAGTGGCTGGGTCGGGATCCTGTTTCTACATCCTGCCAGCTTATATGAACGGAAGAGATGGTTCAGGCCCGGCCTGCAAACCACAACTTTGTTTTGAGCCAACTTGACTTGACAGCTTCCCTATTCTACCTGCTGACTTCTTTAGCTCTGTTTTGGCAGCCAGAAGAACAACTAAACCGGTTTACAGCTAGCCATTTATCAGCAGTAAAAGCTGAGCGACTCCTAGGAAAATCAGGATTTAAACGGAGTTGATCTTTTTCTCTTTTCTCCTTAAGCTTTCCTTTTTATGTCTCAAACTATAGAAAAACTGTATTCTACTTTTGTAGGAGAACCTGATAATACATTTAAGGCCTATTGTGAAACATTTGGATCTTTGTATACATGTCAGTTTTTTCCTTTAATAAGCACCAAGACTTTTTATCTTCCCATTTTGGTTAGAAACCCACAAATATATTTATGTGTTTCTGGTTCTTCCTTGAGAATATATAAAACACAGATTTACTGCTTCTCAAGTGTGGATGGTCATAATGAATGGGACCCTCATGGCGAACATCAGGGCTTGAAATGAAGAGTGTGGACTGGTACGTGGTGCGTAACTGTTTTTAAAGTCATATGTTTGCTTTTTTAGTTTTGTTTTTGTCTTCTTTCCTCCCTGTTGCTATCAATATGCCTCCTTCCTGCTTTGTTGCTTCTAATATTCCATGAGCTGAAGAATCATATAGTCAAATAAGTTAAGAAGGAATGGGCTCTGAATATGAGGCTGAGAGTAATGGGCAGTGTAATCTGAGAGCGTGAGAGCCACAGCGGGGCTGTTTTGCTCACCTCTTGGTCCAGTTTGTGCTCTAGAGGTAGGCTTGCTGGTGAGTTGAGGGTGAGGGTTTAATCTTCTATTAAACTACTTAATCTTCTATTACTGTTATGGATTAGTAAGTAAAGCCCTATATCTAGTGCTTAGTTAAATCTGTTTTGATTACCTCTGGGCAAGTCACTTTTTCTCCTGATTTTTTTTTACAAGTGGGGATACCTTTTTTGGCCTTGTTGATTTGTTATGCAGAGAAACAAAATATTTGTAAAATGTTTGAGCATCTATATTCATAGAAATCATTACCTTAACATCTTTGGGTAATGGCAGTAAAACTATGAATATGAGGGTATAGTATTTGTAGGCCTGATTTACATTAGTCATCATTTACACAGCCTCTGCAAGTAGGTTTTTGTTTTGCACTTTCAGGTCGTATCCAATAGAATGTGGCAGCGTAATCTACCCTAAGTCTGTTGTTTAATAAAATTGTCTCCTCAAAATTAAAATATGTGGAAAGTAGACTACAGCATTCAGTCATCCATGCCATGTACTGTTTTTGCTGTGAATGAAAATGAATAAGCAGCTCTGGAAACCAGCGTCCTCTGGGAACATAAAAACTCTGTGGCTATTAATGGATTTAATTGTATTTCCACTCTGCCACCAAGATGTGCAATAAATTGTTTATGCCCTTATCTTGAATGGGGAGAATTGTTCATTAACTGTATATGATATCATTATCCCTTTGTTTTTATTACTTGTGGATAATCCCCTCTATCTTTCCTTTTTAAAAAAAAAAACTTATGAAAAGGAGCAGCTAAAATGTTATTAAACATTGCCCATTAATCTCTTTGGTTGACTTTTCTCTCCATGGAGGAAAAGGAAAGTGTCATCTCACTGGGAAAACAAATGCTTGGGTTGGAAATGGGACATGACCTGAACTAAGATTTGGCGTAGGATTAGTTTGGTGTGCTTTGGACTTAGGCCAGCAATGTGTTTGCTTATGTTCCAGAAGGGCCTCATTCTCAGGCAGCCTCACTGATAAATGAGTGCCATGTCTCCGTGTGCTGAGGCGTCGTCTGATTGGAGTCCATTTAAGAGAACGTTTTATAGAACGTTTGTGATGATGGCTCTGTTTGGGTTTGGGTTTTGTTTTGTTTTGCTTTGTTTTGTTTGATGCTCATTCAGGTATTTCCTCCTATTCTTATAATATATCTGGAGGAAAAAAGTCAGCAAGTTGCTATCATCTCTTTAAAACCACGTGCCAAAAATGCTTTGGCTCTAGAATCTGGTTTCTTATCTGGCTTTACCTCACCACGTGGGTTTGCATAAGTCTCTGTGAGTCCTCCTCTCCCTAACAGTAACTTCATGTAGTTGGCAGGTACTCCCCGCACAGAAACCGTATGCCTCGTCACCATTTTAGACACCGAGGAGAGAGTGCTTACTAAGACAGGCAAAATCAAGCTCTCCTGGAGGTTACCTTCTAGGGGCAGAGGGGGCAGCAGGCAATAAACAAATGAGTGAGCAAATGGTAGTGTATGTCAGATGGGGAAAATTAAAGCGGGAAAGGGGTATATGTGAGGCAGAGAGTGTTACTGTTTTAAATAAGGTAGTTTAGAAGACCACAGAGAAGGTGAGTCATCATGTGCAGCACACACTTAGGCAGGTCATTAGAGGGAACAGTAAGTACTGGTAGGTTCCAGGAACATCCGGGAGGCCAGTGGACTGGAGCCAAGTGAACAAGGTGGAGAATAGTGGGAGAAAAAGTCAGAGAAGTGAAGGGACCAGATCTCGTAGGCCAGTGTAGGACTCCGGCTTTGACCTTGAGTGAGATGAGGAAGCCATTGGGGATTTCGAGCCAGAGAAGAGGCATGGTAATGCCTTACGTATTAAAATAACCACTGGTCCCTGTGTGTAGCGTAGCCCATAGAGAAGGGCAAGGGTGAAAGCAGGGAGTCCAGTTAGGAGTATGAAGATGATGTACTGGGAGCTGATGTTGCCTTCGGCAGGGTGGTAGAGAAGATGAGAAGTCATCAGAGTCGGGTATAGTCTTTTCAAGCCTAAAGGATTTGCTTATGGATTGCATTTGGGATATGACAAAAGAAAAGGATTCAAGGACGACTTCAAGATTCCATTTAACCTCCTTGTGTCAGTTTTCTGTTTTTCACTAAAAAAATGATAGTGACTGTCATCTCTTTATCATAAGTGACGTTATATGAGAATGAGATCTGTGTAACAGAACTCTTCAAAGCTCTTGAGGAAGGTGGTTTGTCTCTATTTTTGCCATTTGCGATTAACTGGGAATAAATTTCCTTGGGGATTTACTGGGCGATGGAATAATCCATAGGTTGGCAACTGATTGTGTTAAAAATCTAGATAAATTCTTTTTATGCTGTAGGCCACGGTGAAGGTGTTGGAGCAGCAGAGTCTCAACGTCCCTAATTATTCTGCTGTCATATTTGTTTGGTCTGATATCTCCTCTGTGGTCTTTACCTATTTGATGGCTTTTGGTGAGGGAGCTCTATTGCAAAGGCCATTTACAGCCATAGCACCTACCCTTTGTCACTAACCCAGTGGAACTGAAAAATAAAAAACATCTGTTTTTTTTTTTTTTTTTTTTAAATGACTGGTTTGCTACAGCAGACAGCCTGTCTGTGCTTCCTAGGAGCTGCTCTATAAGAAGGACTCCTGCTGCAGAACGATCTAATTTGTGTAATCTTGAAGGTGGAGCTATTTTTGAAAGAGAACAGAAAAATAATGGAACCCTTTGCTTGTGAATGCCAAGCTGGATCTTACTGACTTAAAAGGAAAAGGGCTCCGTTAGATCTTGTAGTTTGAACTCTAATTTCCCTCTTGTCCTGCTCACCAGGTCTAGGTAAAATTTATAAAAGATATATTTAGGTAATTGCTCTTGAAAATGGTAGCTGGGTTTTTCTTTTCTTTTTTTCGAAAACATTTTAGATAAATATGTTACTTGTGATTTGGATAATGTGAGTAGCATAAAAGAGCAGTTACCAAATTCAAGAATTAGAATTCTCTTTACAGTTATTAGATAGACTGATGGTTTGTAACTGGTTCTCAAAACTATCAGATTTTATGGCCCCTTTTCTATCCAGAAATGCAATTCCCGGATAATCAGATTTACCAGCATGTCTACAATGTCTTAACTGCAATATAAAGGAAAAATAAAAGGAAAGCCGTTTGTGATGCAATATGTGTTTCTATATGTAAATTCTCAGAAGACGTGTGTAAGTGTTCACAGCACATTAGAAACCACAGCTGTCAGGTGCTTGCAGGTACACATCGCCTTATCTCTGTGGATATGGCTCCCATAGATAGAGATTGATACAGGTGTACTGCATGGGTGCCTCATGATATGTGGCAGTGCCATCGGTGATACAGTTTTCTAAAATGGTGGATAAATCTTCATCAAATTCTACACAAAGCAAAATATAGTCTTTTCTCTGTTTACTGTAGTTACATTAGTTACATTCCTGGAAAATCCAGTGTATATTGATTGGTGAAAAAATCAATTAAGTTTCTATGTAAAATCTATTTAAATCTAGGCTTAGAACATTATAAGCTGCTTTTTATTTACATAACGTTTGTGTCTGGCAAGACCAAGGCAAATTTATTAGGAAACTAATGAAACTTAAGTTTCAAGGTCCTTTATTTGCCTTAAATTCAAAGCAAATTTATTATGGAGCTAATGAAACTTAAGTTTCAGGCTACTTCCGTGGCCCTATACCTAACTTTTTTTAAAAAACTTTTTATTCAAAAAATATAATATATAGTACTTAGCAAAGGACACATATAATAAGTACAATTGATGACTTTTTACAAACTGAACAAAACTAGCACCCATGGGCTTCCCTGGTGGTGCAGTGGTTGAGAATCTGCCTGCTAATGCAGGGGACACGGGTTCGAGCCCTGTTCTGGGAAGATCCCACATGCCGCGGAGCAACTAGGCCCGTGAGCCACAACTACTGAGCCTGCGCGTCTGGAGCCTGTGCTCCGCAACAAGAGAGGCCATGATAGTGAGAGGCCCGCGCACCGCGATGAAGAGTGGCCCCCGCTTGCCACAACTAGAGAAAGCCCTCGCACAGAAACGAAGACCCAACACAGCCATAAATAAATAAATAAATAAATAAATAAATAAATAAATAAATAAATTTAAAAAAAGCCTTTAAAAAAAAAAAAAAACTAGCACCCATATCAGGAAACAACACATTACCGACACCCCAGAACGTTACCTTGTCTGCTTCTAATCACTGCCTTTGCCCCCACCAAAGATGACTAGCATCCTAACATGTAAGAGCGTAAGTTAGCTCTGCCTGCTTCGGTACTTCATACCGTGTATACTCTTGTATCTGACTTCTTTTGCTCAACACGATGTTTGTGTGAATCAGCCATGTTGTTGCATATGGTTGCAGCTCATATATTCTTGAGCTCATATATTCTTGGTGTTCCATGTGCGCATGTATCACAAGTTATTTAATCACTGGGCTGGCGGTGGTCATATAGGAGATTTCCCATATTGTGAATAGGGCTGCCGTGGACGTTCTCACCCGTCTGTCGGAGGTCATAAGTACTCTCGTACAGTTCATTTCGTTTCTCTTGAGAGGACAGCCAGGAGTGCAGTTGCTGGGTTGTGTGAGAGTTCCACTTGGGTCAGATCGCTACCGTCAGTTGGGATTGTCTTTTGCGTTTCAGTTATTCTGAGTGGAGGTAAAGTGGCTGCTCCAGTGGTGTTAATCTGCATTTCCCTCATGATGTTGGGAACCTTTTCGTAAGCTTACCAGCCGTCCGGTATCCTCTTTTATGAATTGTCTGTTCAGGTAGTTTTTCTATTGGGTTGTCTGTTTTCATTGAATTGTAGGAGTTCTTTTTCTTCCAAATATCTTCTCATACTCTGTGGGCTTCCTTTTTACTCTTTCAATGGTGTTGTTTGTTGAATACAAATTTTTAAATCTGTCCAGTTTATCCATTTCCCCCTTTATATTTAGTGTCTTTTATGCCCTGTTTAAGAAATCTTAGTCCATTCAAGATCATGAAGAGGTTCTCTAATATTTTCTTCTCAAGCTGTATTATTTTTCTTTCACATTTAGATCTGTAGTCCATCTGGAATTGATATTTGTGTGTGGAATGGAGGGTTAAGATACATTCCCCCCACATGGATCTTCCATTACCCCGTACCATTTACTTAAAAGATCTTTTTTTTTTTTTTTTGCGGTACACGGGCCTCTCACTGCTGTGGCCTCTCCCGTTGTGGAGCACAGGCTCCGGACGCGCAGGCTCAGCGGCCATGGCTCACGGGCCCAGCCGCTCCGCGGCATGCGGGATCCTCCCGGACCGGGGCACGAACCCGTGTCCCCTGCATCGTCAGGCGGACTCTCAACCACTGGGCCACCAGGGGAGCCCAAGATCGTCGTTTTTGATGGAAATAAATGTTCTGTGTTTTGATTGTGATGGTGCTTACGCCATTTGTCAAAACTCATAAAACTGTACTCTCAAAATAGGTGAATTTTATTGTATATACATTAGACTAAAATTGAAAATAAAACAGAACTAAAAAAAAAAAAGATCATCTTTTTCCACTGCTCTGCACGTCACCTTGATTGTAAACCACATGACATTTTACATGTGGGTCTATTTTTAGACTTTCTGTCTGTACCGTTGGTCAGGTTGTCCATGCTTGTGCCAGTGTTCCCCCTGCTCTACTCCTTGGTCTTTCCTTTATCTTTATAATAGTCCTATTACCTGGTGTTAAGTCTTCAACTTGGTGCTTTCATGATTGCCTTGACTTGTCTTTGCTCTTTCATTTCTTTTTTTTTTTTTTTTTTTTTTTTTTCTGTAAGCGGGCCTCTCACTGTTGTGGCATCTCCCGTAGCGGAGCACAGGCTCCGGACGCGCAGGCTCAGCGGCCATGGCTCACGGGCCCAGCCGCTCCGCGGCATGTGGGATCTTCCCGGACCAGGGCACGAACCCGTGTCCCCTGCATCGGCAGGCGGACTCTCAACCACTGCACCACCAGGGAAGCCCTGCTCTTTCATTTCCTTAAAAATTTTAGAATCAATTTTTCAATTTCCTTAAAAGTTTTTTGAGAATTTTATTAGGATTGCATTGACTCTGGATTAATATGGAGAGAATTGAAGTCTTTAAAGTATCGGGTCTTTCAGTCCATGGATGTGTTATGTCCCTCCATTTATTTAGATCTTCTTTCACTGATATTGCACTTTTAGCATAGAGGTATTGCAAATCTTTCTTTAGATGTATTCTTATATATTTGATATTTTAAAATCCTAGACCTAATTTTGTAAGTGTAATTTTGTATGCTTCTCCTATAGAGGACCCTCCAGCTTATAAAAGCTTTAGGCCCTACAAGACCTGGTTCTGCCCCTGGTCAGAGCGTTTCCACTTACGTGAATGTTGGAAATTGTGCAGGAAGCTAGTCATTTCTTAATTGTGCGGGACTCAAAGGAATTGTGGGTTGTAGGAGATCTGGCTTTCTTGTTTTTTCCACCACTGAATGTCAGTGAAGTCTCTAGTCACTGTGACAATCCAGAAAGCCCCCTGGAGGCGTTAGCACCACCATTATATTCCAGTTATGGTACTCCATGATGTAAGTGTGCTTGAGTATCTTCCAGTGTGTTTGGCTTTTTGTTTGTTATAGGAAGAGACCTAAAGTAAACCAGCAATTTCAAATGTTGTCATCCCTAATCTAGACCTTAAAAACTAGCAAATGATTGATCTTCACAGACTTCTGTATGCACAGATAGACTGGTAGAGTGGATTGAACACTGGACTTGCAGCCAGAAGAGTTTAATCCTTCCTTAAACAAAAACTGTGATTTGGGGTTGGTTACCTTTTGAGCCTCCATCTCATCAGAATGGAAAGAAATAAGAAAGACTGTCCAGCTGACTACCCAGGGTTGTTGGGAAGAACAGATGAAATAATTTATAGGTACCGTCTTAAGTCTTAGAGTACTATAGAAAAGCCATTGAGTCAGTCTGTGAGTTTGCTAACTTCAGTTTTTGCTGGAGCTGTAGGCAGAATTACCAAGATGAAGTCTCCTAAACGGTATGGATCTGCCTAGTCTGGGGTTCTTTGAGTTTGGTCACTTTAGAGATAACTTATTCATGGAAAGTGGTGTCTGCTTTTTAAAAGCTGTGTGTTTATAGGAAGGCAACAAGAGCACTACTCTGTTGGGATTCCTATGTCTTAATTCAAATTCTGGTTTTCAACATGAAAGTAGGCAAACCACTCACTTTCCATTTCCTTCGTCATCTTACTGCTTAGAAATGCTTTGAGGATTCTGGTAAAATTTAAGCAAATTTTATGTTCCTCAGTGAAAGTTTCCATGTGAATATAGGTGTTACATTATTATAATTAAATTCTCATTCATATTAATTCACTATAACCCTGGCCTTCCAGCCAGTGGATTGAGAAATCCCTGGCCTGTTACTGGATGAAAAGGTGATAAGATTTTGGAATGTAAGCTGTGAGAGAGGAAGGATACTGTCTCTGCAGTTTTAACATGGAATATACTTAATACTCGTATGAAACTGAATTACAATGTGATCTCCTCACCCCCTCCCGTAACTAAGTCTCCGTAGTTAGTGTTACCTCTGGAACGCACCTTCTCATACAGACTGATGCTCGTTTGAACTGCATTTTGGTTTCATTTGAAGTTTCAACATTTGATTATTTTCCAACCTGGTTTTATTTTTTTTACTAGTCCACTTCCCCTTAATAGTTTCCTTCCCCTTGTTGTTGTATTTATTTCTAGTCAAAGTTGTACATATATTTCAAGAGTCAAGTAGTTCTACAAGACTCCTTTCAAAAACAATCTTTGGATAGTATCTGGTGAATTCCAAATGTGGAAGATTGTTTGGCTTTTTCACCATCACCTCATTCTCCCAATAAAATTGTAATTTTGGTTATATTATTATTCTTTTATGATTATGAGTTTTATTATTGTGACCGTAGAAAAGTCAAGTCACTGCTGAGCTGTGTGGCCAACTATGATTTTCCTCTCCTGGCCAATTTTTAGTTTTTCCAAGCATTCATAATCATCTTTTTAGTTTTGTTTGATTAATAGCTAATGTTAACTGAATACATAATATGTACTAGGTGCTGCTCTAATTGCTGTCCACGAGTTAATTCATTTAATTATCAGATAGGTAGAGATGTGCAAAGGGGTTAGGTGACTCGCTGAAGAAAGCTGCATTGCCAGAGTTCGGACCCTAGCAGTCTGGCCTCAGGATCTATGCTCTTAACTACTGTGCTACACTTTTTTCATTGTCTCTTAATACGCACTTAAACATTTTTTTAATTGAGGTAAAATTTGAATGCAGTGAAATGCACAGATCTTGGGGTTATAGTTGGATGAGTTTTGACAAACATATACATTCATGTAACCAACACCTTAATCAAGAATGTTTTTGTCACTTCCAGTCATTCCCCACCTGTCATAGGCAGTTACTGTTCTGGTTTATACGGTCTAGATTATGTTCGTCTGTTCTTGAGCCTCATGTAAATGGAATCATATATATTCTTGTGTTGACCTTCTTTTGCCAGATTCATCCATGTTGTGTGTGTTCGTGGTTCATTCTTTTTTATTGCCAACAAATACTACAATTTTTAAATCTATTCTCCTGCTGATGGACATATGGGTTGTGTACAGTTTTGGGCTTTTCTTTATAAGTCTGCTATGAATGCTCTTGTACAAGCCTTTTGTGGACTTACATTTTCGTTTCTTTGGGGGTAGATATGTAGGATTGGAATGGTAGGACTTAGTGTAGGTTTATGCTTAACTTTATTTTTTATATTATTTATTTAATTTATTTTTATTTTTGGCTGTGTCAGTTCTTAGTTGCAGCATGCGGGATCTTCGTTGAGGCATGTGGGATTTTTTCTCGTTGTGGTGCGTGGGCTTCTCTCTAGTTGTGGCATGCGGGTTTTCTCTTCTCTAGTTGTGGCGCACAGGCTCCAGGGCACATGGGCTCTGTCGTTTGTGGCACGAGGGCTTAGTCGCCCTGCGGGCAGGTGGGATCTTATTTTCCTGACCAGGGATCAAACCCGCGTCCCCGCATCGCAAGACGGATTCTTTACCACTGGACCACCAGGATGTCTCTATGCTTAACTTTATAAGGTGGCTGTGTCAGTTTACATTCTCACTTTCTGTGGCAGATTCTAAGGTGGCCTCCATGATCCCTGTCCCTTCGTATTTAAGCTTTGGTGTAATCCCCTCCCTTTGAGCGTGGGCGGGACCTGTGACTTGCTCCTTCCTAACAGAAAATGGCAGAGGTGATGGGATGTACGTGATTATGTTGCATCAGACTGTAGTGCCCACCCTGTGAGGAGACTCCCTTGCTGGCTTTGGAGAAACAAGTTACCATGCCGTGAGCTGCCTATGGAGAGGGCCGTGTGGCAGGGAGCTGGGGCGGCTTCAAGTCCACAGCCAGCAGGAAACGTGGCCCTCGGTCCAGTAGCCCACAAAGAACTGAATGCTGCCAACAAGGAGGTGAGCTTGGACACGGATCCTACCCAACTCAAGCCGCACATGAGACCACAGCCCCAGTCGACACCTTAATTGGAACCTTGTGGAGGATCCAGCCCAGCCACGCCTGGGCTTCTAACCCACTTAAACTGGGAGATGATTAACATGTGTTGTTGTAAGCTGCTAAGTTTGTGGTAATATTGTTGTGCAGCAGTAGATAACTAACGCCAGCAGTATACAAAAGGTCCTGTTGCTCCACATTTCCACCAACAGTTAATTTTGTCAGCCTTTTTAATTTTAGCCATTTGAATGGGTATGAAACGTTCACTCCTTGTGGTTTTAATTTGCATTTCCCTAATTACTAATGACATTGAATATCTGCTGATTGGCCATTTGGATATCTTCCTTTGTGAAGTATCTATTCAAGCCTTGCCTGTTTTATAAATTGTTTTATAAATTTTAATAATTTATTTGTAGCAGTTCTTTATATATTACAGACAAGTCCTTTCAGATGTAGGTCTGTGCATGTGACTCTGTGTGTGTGTGTGTGTGTGTGTGTGTCTGATATATATTCTTTTCTTCCAGTCTGTGACTGGGAGGAACTCCCACATCCCTCTTACCTCACCCATGTTCCCAAACTTTTTACATTTTTCCACATTTATTCTACTATGCTAGCTTTCTCTAAATTAGTTTTTCTGAGCCATCTGAGACCAAGTTATGTACATGATGCCCTACCACCCCCAAATACTCCCCCGAATCAAGTGCACTCCTAAATAACTAGTACACGGCCTCTAAGTCAGGTAATTAGCATTGATAAAACCCTTTTCTCCAATCCATAGACCCCAATCACATTTTGCCATCTGCCCAGCAACACCTCCTTTTGGTTTTGCTCCAGGATCCCAACCAGGAGCATGCACTGGATTTGGCTGTCATGTCTTTTCTTTTTTCTTTTTTAATATTTAATTTAATTTATTTATTTCATTGCTCCGGGTCTTAGTTGTGGCAGGCGGGCTCCTTAGTTGCAGCTTGCTGGCTCCTTAGTTGTGGCATGCAAACTCTTAGTTGCGGCATGCCTGTGGGATCTAGTTCCCTGACCAGCGATTGAACCCAGGCCCCCTGCATTAGGAGCGCGGAGTCTTACCCACTGCGCCACCAGGGAAGTCCTCTGTTATGTCTTTTCGTGTCCTCCAACCTGGGATAACCTCTTAGTCTTTTCTTGTCATTCATGTCCTCAGCTCGTTGTATGTTCAGTAGGATGATCTTCAAGCTGAATCTATTAATATTTCCTTGTTGACCAGGTTGTGATTTCTTGCCAAAAATATCACAGAAATGATGCTGTAAATATTCTCAGTACATCAGATCAAGGAACACATGGTGTTAACCAGTCCCATTACCGGTGATGTTAACCTTGATCATCTGGTCATGTTGGTGTCTGTGACGTACCTCTACTTTTCTGCAGTGTAAAGTCATTGCTTTTCTTTTTGTAACTGATGAGTATTTTGTGTGGAGACAGTTTGAGATTATGCCAGTATTCTGTTCCTCATCACACTTCGAACTTACCAGCATTAGTGTCTTCCCTAAATCAGCAAGGACTATGTGTTTGCCAAATGGTGATTTTTTTTTGTTTCCATTATTCCTTCTACATTTATAAATTGTTCTATTGTAAAGATGAGCCTTTATCATCTCCTTCCTCCCTTCCTCCCTTGCTCTTTTTCTTCCTTTCAGTATGGAGTTACGGATTTGTGATTTATTCATTGTGTTGTAATTTACTAGTGTTATTATTAATTTTGATGCTCAAAGTACTCCAGTGAGAGCTCTTCCGAGCTGTTTCCCTTTTACATGTTCTTTGCATTCTTTGAACACTTCTTATTTTCTAGAACAAGATGTTCCAGGCTTATCTTGTGTTTTCTCTGCCCTGGCCCTGGAATCAGCCATTTCTCTAAAGAGTCCTGGTTCTTTTAGTGGAGGATGGTATCTAGAAGCCAAGATTGGAGGTTTGTTGTGCTCATTGTTACAGGATGTCATTACTTCTAGGTGCTCTCAGAAAACAGAGCCTGGGGCTTCCCTGGTGACGCAGTGGTTAAGAATCCGCCTGCCAATGCAGGGGACATGGGTTAGAGCCCTGGTCTGGGAAGATCCCACATGCCGTGGAGCAACTAAGCCCACATGCCACAACTACTGAGCCTGCACTCTAGAGCCCGTGAGCCACAACCACTGAGCCCGCTTGCTAAACTACTGAAGCCCGCGCACCTAGAGCCCGTGCTCCGCAACAAGAGAAACCACTGCAACGAGAAGCCCGCGCACTGCAACAAAGAGTAGCCCCTGCTCGTCACAGCTAGAGAAAGCCCGCGTGCAGCAACAAAGACCCAATGCAGCCAAAAATAAATAAATAAAATAAATAAATTTATTAAAAAAGAAAAAAGAAAACAGAGCCTGGAAATGTAAGTATGTATCTATAGCACATACCCGCCCCCGCCGCCAAAAACACACACACACTCTCTATTTCTGTAGAGAAACCATATGTTTTTTTTTTAAACTGTAAAAGACCCAGGAGTTCATACTAACACCTTCATTTCCAGTATAATACCTCAAGGTTCCCTCCAGCCCTACCCTTTTCCATGTTTGTTAGTACCTTTTTCAATTTCAAAAATATACCAAAGTAGAGAAAATGTGTAATGAATCCCCGGGACCTCATCACCCAGCTTCATTATCAGCTGATTGTTGCATCTGTATCCCTACCTCCTACCCCGACTTTCACTCCCAGATAATTGAAGCAAATCCCAGATGTCATAGGATTTCTTCTATAATAATTTCAACATATATCTCTAAGAGGTAAGGGCACGTTTTAAGAGTATATAACAGCGATACCTTTATCCCACCTAAAATAATTAAGTCCTTAATATTAACTACTTACAGTCAGTTGAGCTGGACTTCACAGAGAGAAGATTTAATAGTGGGAGGAAGAGAATTCAGGTTGAGGGAAATGTGGGTAAGTGACAGGGGTTACAAAACTGGTTTAGGGCTGCGGCAATGGAAGTGGAAAGGAAATGGCAGATATGAGTCATTGTGGAGGAAAACTCAATGGAATTGTCGCACTGCAGACAGCAGGTGTCTCTTCCCTCTGTTTCTGGTTAACGGTGTTTGAGTGATCGTTTCGAGCCGTATAGAAAAGGGTCAGCAGACCGAGTCCTACTGTCAGCCAGTGTTTGTAAGTAGTTTTCGGGCACACAGCCACATCCATCTGTGCACACATTGTCTACAGCTGCTCTCGCCCTGCAGAGGCAGAGTTGAGTGATTGCGACAGATACCCTGTGACCTGTGAAGCCCCAGATATTTACTGTCTAGCCCTTTATAGAAAAAGTTTGCTGACCCCTGATCCAGAGGAAACTGGGTCCTGGGTTTAGTGCTGTCAGAAGGCTGTGTTGAATGTGCTGGTGAGGAGCAGCCGAGTTTGTGACATATACGAGTGAGAAGGCTGGGGGTTTGCTTTGTCCTGTCTTGATCATTCACTCTGTAGCCTGAGGAAGCAAGTTTCTCTAAGAATTTCTCTGCCTGTTTGCCTGTTACCTTATTTATTGTCTTTCTCTCCCACTAGTCAGGGATTTTTTTTTTTTTTTTTTTTTTGTGGTACGCGGGCCTCTCACCGCTGTGGCCTCTCCCGTTGCGGAGCACAGGCTCCGGACGCGCAGGCTCAGCGGCCATGGCTCATGGGCCCAGCCGCTCCGCGGCACGTGGGATCTTCCCGGACCGGGGCACGAACCCATGTCCCCTGCATCGGCAGGCGGACTCTCAACCACTGCGCCACCAGGGAAGCCCTAGTCAGGGATTTTTTCATATTTTGTTCACTACTCTATCCCCAGGGCCTGGATTAGCGCCAGACACTTAGCAGGCACTCAGTAAACAATTATTGAGTAAACAAGTCAGTGCATTAGTGTTTCTGCTCCTCTTCTGCATTAGACACATTTGGAGCTTCTTGGGGGATAAGAATGATGTATTTTTAGGTGACAATGATGCTATTATGTAAATCCATTATAATTTTCCCCCAACAAAGTTTAGAGACGTGTTCATCAATACAATGGAGTGTTAAGCAGCAACTAAAACTAGTAATTGTGAAGATCGTAGAAATGTGGGAACATGTTTATAATGGGTCAAAATCTTATGCACACTGCCTCTCTAAAATATATATGAATATGGACAAAGGCTAGAAGATAATGAAAAAATGAAATCATTGTTTTAAGACAGTAGATTTTTTGGGTGGTTTTTCTCTCCAGAGTTTTCTTTAGTACTGTTGTTTTCTCATATTTTCAGTAATGATTTTTAAAATATATAATTTTTCTGTGCCTCTCCGCCCGCCCCACACACGTACCTCTGCTCCATGTCCAGAAATATAACCTTTAGCTTGGGTCACAAATAACGCAATAATCAGAAATTAGAGTTAGTATTGGAAAGGTTGGTGGGCATTATGGGTGAATGGTTCACTTTATCCCATGGTAAGCTGCTACAGTATACTTCCCAGCAGGACATGCCTGTAAGCATTCTTGGTTAGAGCCTGATTTGGGTTTATATGTAAGCTTACATTTAGACAAAAGCCCTTTTATTTGAAATGGAACATGAACAGGCATGGTGGGAAGGAGTGGTCTGGGTGAGAATGTCTTATGTTTGCGTTTTCTCAAAGCAGTACTTCCCCCTTCCTCTTATTCTGAGATGCACGTTCTGCCTGGCTTTTCTTTTTTCCATAGAAAGGCAGCATTTTCTCGGGGATGCAGTCATTTGGAGCAGTCATGTGGTTTTCTTCCCATTTCACTTTTAGGCTGCCTTTAAAAACATGGATAAATCTTTTCTTTGTACCTCAGTTCCTCTATGTGCAAAATTGTTGTTCGCTATACATCTTCCAAGGATGTGGTGAGTTTATAGCCATTTTATTTAAATAGGTATTTGTGTTTGTTCTACCTAACTACGTTTCTAGGTTATATATAGTTGGTGTTCCAGCCGTTGCCTCTAGGCTTCGTCTGAGTGTCTTGTCAGGGGCTGGAATTCTGCACTGCAAAACAAAATACAGAAAGATCCCACGATTTCAGCCTGCTCTTTAAGGGAATATTACCTCTCAGGTTTAGCAAATGGGAAGATGATAAAGTATCTTAGTTAATTCAAGGTAAAACCCAGAGTCCTTCCATTGGTCTACAAGAGCCTGTGTGATATGGCTGTCTGCCCCTCTTACTAATCTGACCGCCTGCCACTTCCTCGTAGGTCACTCCATTCACAGTGGGCCTCTTGCGCTTCCTTGAAAATGTCACATGACCTGCCTCTTTGCACTGCCTCTGTCGGTAGATACATGGTTCATTCTCGTTCTTCTTCTAAGTGTTTACTCAAGAGTCACCTTCCCAGTGAAGTCTGCCCCAAGCCCTCCTTCCCCCATGTCGTTCCTGCTTCTTTTTGTCCATAGCAGTTGTCAACCTCTAACACACTATATAATTTTCTTATATATTATGTTTGTTGTTTACTGTCTCCTTCCTGCTCTTAACTAGAATGGGCGCTCTGTGAGGACAAGGATTTTTGCTGGTTTGGTTCACTGTTGCATCCCTAGTGGTTAGATTAGGGTCAGCTGTATAGTAAGTGCTTGGTAAATATTTGTTGAATATTTACAGTGATTGGGACACTGACTTTCACTTTCCACTTGGAATCTTACTCATGTGATTGTTACTACCATACCCCCTTGACCCCAGGGGTACTCTGTTCCCCTTTAATGAGCAAAGGTGAAAACATCTCTTGGTTCTGCTTTGGCGTAACTGAGATAGGCTGGAGAGTTCAAGGAAATGTTTTTGTTTTTGTTTTAATTAGGGGGTGTTCATTTTCTTTATTTATTTATCTATTTTTTTATTTTTATTTTTGGCTGCACCAGGTCTTAGTTGCGGCATGCATGCGAGATCTAGTTCCCTGACCAGGGATCGAACCCAGGCCCCCTGCATTGGGAGCACAGAGTCTTACCCACTGGACCACCAGTGATGTCCCCAAGGAAACGTTTTGAGTGTTAAGAACAATGGAGAAATGAGTACAGAAAATGCAAGACATGTAATAGTCTAGCTTATAGTGTATGACTCTTGAATCTGCCTTAGCTAGCTGGCTCTGGTATCTTGCATGCCCTATCCTAGTCTACCCATTTATGAGAAACCTAATCTTAGCTTCGAAGCACTAGTACTGACCTTGCCTTGATGTCCTTGCATGTGGCTCCATCTCATAATCTGCTACTGAGGAGCTTCCCCCTGTACATCTTCACAACTGTCAATGAGACCAATGGAACATTCATTTTCTAGTTTGAGTATCAGTCAGCTCGGGCTGCCATAACAAAATACCACAGACCGAGTAGCTTAAACAACAGACATTTATTTTCTCACAGTTCTGGAGACTGGAAGTCCAAGATCAAGGTGCTGTCAGAGTTGGTTTCTGGTAAGACCTCTCTTCCTGACTTGTAGATAGCCACCTTCACATGGCCTTTCTTCTGTGTACACTTAGAGAGAGAGATCTTCCGTATCTCTTACTCTTCTTATAAGGACACCAGTCCTATTGGATTAGAGCCCCACCCTTATGACCTCATTTAACTTTAATTACTTCCCTAAAGGCCCTGTCTCAAAACACAGTCACATTGGAGGTTAGGGCTTCAATATATGAATTGGGGGTGGGAGTTGGGGAGAGGAGACACAGTTCAGTCCGTAAGTGTCATCTCTTTTACTGGAACAAATAACATTATGCTTCAGCTGAGATAGCACACAGGTGGCATGGCCTTCATTAGTATTTTAGCTGGCATTTATTGAGAGCTAACCATGTTCCAAAATGCATGCTGGATGCAGGGGATATCCTGTACCCTGCCATCATGAAGCCCACGGCTCAGCAGAGGAGACAGACAAGGGTGACGAGTACTGTGAGGGTGCATCTATGTGTCAAGGAAAGCATACTTGAGGAGATTGTGTAATATTCTTGCAGATCTGTCAATAAATATATCCATAGCATATAGTGTACTAATACGGTAATAATACACATATACGGCAACAGGAAGGCAGTTCCTTCCACCTCTAGCCTAAACCCTCTTCCTGGTCTTCCCCTGGCTTTAGTCCTCCAGCCCCTCTCCCCAACCTTGACCCCCGCCCAACATTTTTCCCTTTTATTTTAACAATCCATGACTTTTCTTCTCATTCTCTATAGAAAGTTACTGATTTTTTTTTCTTATCGCTTTTCCTTAACAAGTTGAGTTGAACATTTAGTTCTCTGTTCTCGTGTCTTAGCTTTCTGCAGAGGCAGTTCCTGATGCTAAGTGAAAACTGTTCCCATCAGAGCCTACTGTTCGCCATTAATAAATGCTAAAAGAAATTGTCAGCCAACATTAATGCTCTGTTCATAAAATTGCAATTACTGATGCAGCATTTTGTGAAGTTCTTACTATATAAATGGTACAAGTGATTTGATCACTTATGACTCCTGAGAATTCCACACATAGTAAGCCAACATTTCTTTTTCCTTCTCAGGGGGATATCCATAACATTAAGTTTGTTTTGCTTGCCATACATTTTAAACTGAGCTGGCTCTCCTGCCTGTGCCCAGGCACGTTTATGAGAGTGTAACTGATTTCTCTCACAGCATGGACATCGAGGGAGCAGCCTTCTCCTGCCTCAGTCTCATTAATGCTTTATGGTCTTGAAATAATCAAAAAGCACTTACTACTTGCCTTATTGCTTTATGACCCTGTGATAAACTGCCAAAGCTCCTACCAGACAACTCCTGATTTTGATGGCATGGCTTTACCTCACAGCACACTGCATAAAGTACTCAGTCTAATAGATATTATTTGTGGTCCTTCTCTTTTCTGTTGGTTCTGTTCCCAAGTCTTTGTATATGATGTTTCTAGTCCTTGGGTTGTAAACTTCCCCAGATAGGTGACGTGCTGATCCATAAGTTGAACTTATTTTTAGTAGCTTTTATAATTGTGTAGTGGAGGCTTTTAAAGAAAGGGTTTTTTTAAAAAAAATCTTTTTTCTTTCCTATTATCCTTTCCTTTTATCTTTCTGTTCCAATTTGGCTTGTTCATTCATCCATCTGTTGTTCTGTCCCTCTACCTGACATTTGTTGAACATTTACTAGGTGATAGTTGTTGTGGAACTTTCTTGGTCCTCTTGACCATAGCCCTGGCCTTCACATACTTCTTTTGGTCCCTGTAACCCATTTTCCTTTTCCATCCTCACATGGAATATTTTCTGATACTCTGATAGCTGTCGGTTGTAAGTAGTGAAGTTAATTTCTTCAGTAGATGGTTCTCTTTTTTATTAGCTTTAGAATTTTACTGGCCTTGTTTTGTAAATAGGTCTATCACAAAGGCTATTATACAAACAGGAAATAAATGTGATTTTCTTTCTCAGTATTACTATAACTGACTCATGGTACCTTCATAAATGGAGAAACTGTCACTGTCAAGTAGAAATACAGTGTGAGCTGCACATGAATTTTTTTAAAAAACAGCTTTATTGAGATGGGATGCACATACCATACAATTCACTTACTTAAAGTGTGCAATCCACTGTTTTTAGTATATTCACAGAGACTGTACTTTAAAATTTTCTAATAGCCACATGAAAAAAGGGAAGAGAAACAGGTGAAATTAATTATGTATTTTATTTAACCCACTGTATCTAAAGCAAGTGTGATCAATGTAAAAGAATTTCCACTGCTTCCGTTTTTAAATTTAAATTCATTCAAGTTCAATAAAAAATTTAAATGTCATTTCTTAGTCGAACTAGCTTCCTTTTAAGTGCTCAGCAACCACATGTGGTCAGTGGTTATAACCCTATTGGACCACGGAGCTCTAGAAGGACAATCTTGTTGCAAGATGATACTGCCTCAGGCAACTGTAATATTTATTGAAAGTGTAAGTTTTCTGACTGTTTGGTAATGAGGCTGTTTTGGAACATGAATCAAAGTTATTTGACTGACATGGTTGAGAGACAGTATGTTTATTTGCTGTTGGACAGTGAGAGAGGAGGTAAGATGCAGAAGAAAGTCTTGCCAACGTGACTCCAAGAGGAGGCAAGAGTTGGCAAAAGATTTCACTTGGGCTATAGCTTTCCCATTCGCACACACTCATCCTCATACACGGATGCACTTAGTTGATATTAAGCACCTCTTTCTCATTTCTCATAAGGAACTATAATTTTGGCTTTTGTATCTAGTTTGTCCCATGAAGCTTTTCAGTGTTTTCAAGGAGGAAACAAAGGTATAGTGTTCTCTTTTTCTAGCCTTTTAATCTGCTATCTCCTACATGTTTACTTTTTCCTACAGACTCTTTACCACCAACTTAAAAATCATTAAACAATTTTAAAGTATGAGAAGTGGTAGTAACTTCAGGTGCTCCAAGATGTTAGTCAGGTAGTTAGTTACTGCCTTTTGAATACTTGGAGCTTACTGTATTGACTGGAAAAGTCTGGCAGTTCCTCAAAAGATTAAACAGTTTAACCATAAGACCCAGCAATTCTACTCCTGGATAGATACCTAAAAGAAGTGAAAACACATGTCCATACAAAAACTTGTACATGAAGGTTCATAGCAGCGTTACTCATAGTAGCTAAAAAGTAGAAACAACCCACCTGTCCATCAGTGATGGGTGGATGAATAAAATGTGGTATATCCTTACAGTAGAATATTTTTTGGCAATAAAAGTATGAAGTACTGATTCATTCTACAGCATGGGTGAACTTTGAAAACATTGTGCTAAGGGAAAGAAGCCTATCACATGCTGTATGATTGTATTTATATGAAATGTCCAGAATAGGAAAATCCATAGAGACAGAAGGCAGATTAGTGATTGCCTAGGGCTTGTGGGGTTGAAAGAAAATGGGGAGTGACTCCTAATGGGTATGGGGTTTCTTTTTGGGGATGATGAAAAGGTACTAAAATGGATTGTGGTGATAGTTGCACAGTTCTGTGAATGCAGTGACAACAACTGAATCGTACACCTAAGTGGATGAATTGTATAGTGCATGTGAGTTGCATCTCGAAGTTTTTTTAAAAAGTGATGACAGGCAAGAGTTCTCAGCAAGTTCTCAGTAAATGGTAGTTCTTGTCCTCTCCACATTGGTTTTACCTTCTTTCCTTTACTTATTCCCCCTGAGATAAAAATAAAAAGAAATTTAAAAAAAAAGAAAAAAAAGAAATCAAAGCTGAAAGCCTTCTGGTCTTCCTGTATCTTAAAAAAATTTTTTTTAATTAAGGTAACATTGGTATATAACTTTATATAAGTTTCGTGTGTACAACATCATATTTCTACTTCTGTATACACTACAGCGTGCTCACCACCAAAAATTTGGTTTCCATCTGTCGCTGTACAGTTGACCCCCTTTACCCGTTTCACCCTTCCCCCACCCCTTCCCCAGTGGTAACCACCACTTTGTTCTCTGTATCTACGTATTTGTTTTTGTTTGATTTGGTTGTTCATTTACTTTGTTTGTTTTGCATATTCCACATATGAGTGAAATCATATGGTATTTGTCTTTTTCCATCTGACTTATTTCACTTAGCATAATTTCCTCAAGGTCCGTCTATGCTGTTGCAAATGGCAAGATTTCATCTTTTCTTTTCTTCTTTTTTTAAAAAATTAATTAATTTAATTTATTTTATTTTTGGCTGCATTGGGCCCTCGCTGCTGTGCACGGGCCCCCTCCAGTTGCGGAGAGTGGGAGCCACTCTTCGTTGCGGTGCGTGGGCTTCCCACCGCAGTGGTCCCCGCCGTTGCAGAGCACAGGCTCCAGAGTGCAGGCTCAGTAGTTGTGGCACACAGGCTCAGCTGCTCCGCGGCATGTGGGATCTTCCTGGACCAGGGCTCGAACCCACGTCCCCTGCATTGGCAGGCGGATTCCTAACCACTGCAGCACCAGGGAAGCCCTCATCTTTTCTTATGGCTGAATAATATTCCATTGCAAATATGGAATTGTATATATATATACCACAACTTCTTTATCCATTCATCTATTGATGGGCACTTAGGTTGTTTCCATATCTTGGCTGTTATAAATGATGCTGCAGTGGACATGGGGGTACATGTAGCTTTTTGAATTAATGTTTTCATATTCTTTGGATAAATACACAGAAGTAGAATTGCTAGATAATATGGTAGTTCTAGTTTTAATTTTTTTAGGAATCCCCATACTGTTTTCCATACTGGCTGCACCATTTTACATTCCCACCAACAGCGTGTGGGGTTCCTGTATCAATCTTCTTCAGCCCAGATTTCAGTGCTTTCCCGACCAATCCTACCAACCACATTTAGCGTTTTTCATATGTAACATATTATTTTCTTTTGATACTTATGTCTTGTAGATCTTATTATGCAGTGAGACCCTGTAGAGAGAAAATATTGGGGCTAGTGTTTAACCAGGGGCTATGCTTAAGCGCCTTGTCTGTATTCTGTCATTTAACCCCTGCAGTGACCCTGTGCCTCCACAGTTAACGAGCAGCACAGGTGGATGTGAACCGAGGCCCGTGGGCTCTGAAGTCCACGTCCTAACAGCTGTGCTGCTCTGCCTTCTTGTGAGCCCCACAGCCTCAGGCCCTGGGCTCTAGTCCCTATGTTACATTTTTGCTAACTGATTGTTGTGTATTCTGATACTTGTCCAACTTTTTTCCTGAAATACTCCCAAGAGATACATGAAGATGTATCACTAGGTGTCTTGTGGTATAGTCCAAAGGCTGCCAGCCACAAACACAAAATGGCTTTGAAATCTTATGTTTAATCATGAACAATTGTGTAAATCCAGCATTTTAGTCTTTATGTGTGTGCATTCAAATATAAAATTCATCCCTCCCTACCCCCTCACCCCCAAATCGCAGTAAAATTGTTCTTGGAGTCCGATTCATCTGGTGTGATCCAGGCGCACTGAGGTATATGTCAGAATATTTTCAGAAGCACAATTTTATAATCTGTTTCTCAGTTTCAGATACTATTCTCTAATACTATCAATACATATCCAGCACTGACTTCTCGTCTTAACTTCAAACTCATATATCCAAGTGCCTATTTGACATCTGCATTTGGACGTTTAATCAGCATCACAACTTCATTCTGGTGGCGATGGCTTGGACTACAGGGAGAGCAAAGAAAACACCTTGGAGATGTGCAGAATACGCTAGACTAGACTAGATTCTCCCCACAAGTCCAAACCTCTTTTTCCTCCAATTTTCCGCATGTCAGTAAATGGTACTACCATCAACCTAGTTGCCCAAGCCAAACACCTAGAAAGTATCCTAGATTCTTCTTTTTTATTCCTACTACATCTAATCCATTAGCAAGAGCTATTGATGCTACTTTTAAGATATCTTGAAATCATCCCCAGCTCTTCTCTTTTCTTTGCTTTCCCTGTTGTCCAAGCCATCACCACCTGCATCATGCAGTAGCTACCTAACAAATCTGCTTCTCCTCTTTGCCTTTACAATTCTTCTCTACACAGCCAGGGTGATGTTTTTAAAATGCAAATCTGATTATTTTACTCCCCTGCTTAATAGACTCCAGTAAAACCCAGACTTCTTGGCCCATAAGATTATTTGGCTTGGCCTCCGCCTGCCTCTCCAGCCTCATCTTTTACCCTCATTCACTACATTTCTTTCTTTTTTTTTTTAATTGTTATGATTATTTTTTTAAATTATTTATTTATTTATTTGGCTGTGTCAGGTCTTGGTTGCAGCACACGGGATCTTTCGTGGTGGCACATGGACTTCTCTCTAATTGTGGCACGTGGGCTTTTCTCTCTCTAGTTGTGGCACGCAGGCTCCAGGGTGTGTGGGCTCTGTAGTTTGCAGCACACGGGCTCAGTAGTTGTGGTGCGTGGGCTTAGTTGCCCCGAGGCATGTGGGATCTTAGTTCCCCAACCAGGGATTGAACCCGTGTCCATTGGAAAGTGGATTTTTTACCACTGGACTGCCAGGGAAGCCAGTCCCTCGTTCACTACATTTCTATCACACTGGCCTTTCTGCTGCTCCTAGATGAGGAGAAGTTCAGTCTGTCCTTAGGGCCTTTGCACTTGCAGTTCTCTTTGCCTGGGATGCTTTGATCTTAGATAGTCACAAGGCCGTCTCCTTGGTGTCATTCAGATCTCAGCTCAGATAGGCCTTCCCTGGCTGCCGGATCTGAATTAGACGCCCATGCTTCTAGCCACTTTCTGAATATGTTACTTTTAACTTTTTCTATTTTGTATCCTCTCTGAAATTTTCTTTTATTTTTGTATATCTCCCCTTCTGCAGTCCCTCCCCTCAAAAAAGATTCTAAGTTTTACAGAAGAGGGATTATACTGTCTTGTTCATTACTGTGTCCCTGGTGCCTGAACAGTCCTTGGCAAACAGTAGGTCCTTAATATATGTTTGTTGAATAAGCGATTGCTTTTGCCATTGCACATAGGGCCAATGTAAGAATGGGACTTATGATGAGCTGAGAGTATATGGACAGTGCTGAGGTAGAAAATGAAAGGAATGAAAAGCTTCTGGTGCCTTGCATGTTCATCACAGATTTAGTCATAATAATTCAAAACTGGAAACAACCCAAATGTCCATCAACAAATGAGTGGATAAATAAATTGTGGTCTGTACAGTAGAATATTATTTGGCCATAAAAAGGAGTGAAGTACTGATACGTGGTACAACGTGGGTGAACCTTGGAAACATTATGCTGAATGAAAGGAAGCCAGACACAAAAGAGCATTACTTATCCTTTCATTTCTACGAAATTCTAGAAAAGACAGATCTAATCTGGAGTGACAGAAAAGTAGTTAACCCAGGGTGGGAGTGGATTGACTGGAATGGGACACAAGAAAACCTTTAGGGTTTTGGAAATGTTTTATATCTTCAATATGGTGGCAATCACACAGGTATATAGGTTTGTCAAAATGTATTGAAACATAAAATTTAAATGGGTCCATTTTATTATATGTAGACTATATCTCAATAGAGTTGATGAAAAAAACTTGTGGTGCCTGCATTTAAGAGCAGTTTGGATTTCTCGTCTTGTTTACCTGCCTGTTTCTTGGGCAGATGACTTTTAAATTTCAAGATCCCCTGGTCACCTGCCGACTCATCCTAGACATGCTGGCATTCCAGTTCATGAATCAGTACCAGCATCCTTTGGTCTCTTGTCCTCTATCTCTAGTTGGCAAAGTATCTTTTTAATTGTAGTGCTGTTGGTTATTTTCAGATATGCTGTTGGAATTTGCCATCAAGGCTAGTTGGATTTCTTTTTTCTTTTTTGGGGGCACACCCCTTGGCTTGTGGAATCTTAGTTCCCTGACCAGAGATTGAACCCAGGCCCTTGGCAGTGAAAGCATGGAGTCCTAACCACTGGACTGCCAGGGAATTCCCTTTCTTCCCTTTTCTGTTATTAAGTTTTTTTTAATATACAAGCGATATGTGAATGATGTGAAAATTTCTCCAAACTCCCCCTCTTCTCTCACCCTCCCCCAGTTGAAATAGTTATTAAGAATTTGGCATATATTCTTCTAGATCTTTTTCCCAGGTATTTAAGTACAATATGTGTACAGGTTCACGTAAATGTTTTACATAAGCAGAATCACTATGAGTTGTTCAGTTTGCTCTTTTCCTGTAACAAAGGTATCTTGGAGATTTTTCCATTTCGTACTTGGAGGTCTCTCTCATTCTTTTTCATGGCTGTGTACTATTCCATAGAACTGACAAAACACAGTTTATTTAACTAATCCCACTAGGTGGATATTTAGTTTGTTTCTGATTTTCACTTTAACAGTCAATTGAATTTAGACTAATATAAATAATTTGTGTTTTTAAGGTTTTTCATTTCTTTCTTATTCAGTTATGTAATTATCCATACTACATTTTCTAAGCTTATTGGGGTGAGATATACCTCACTGATATTGTAAAGTTGGAACGACACTGTTTGAAGACCTTTACTTTGAAAGAAAAGGTTGAATATAAGTTCTCTGTGCTTGTGGGTTTTATTTATCATTGTGTCTTCCATGCTTTCTTTTAAGGTGTGTTTATAATAAAGCAACAGTAGTTACAAAATTGTATTACAGTTTTTATCTGGCTAGTTCAAAAGAAGCATACATCTCTAAGGATCAGAACTAGGACAATACAGGAAGTCAGCAGTTGGTTATAATGGTTGCTCTAGGTTAATATTTTCCCATTGAGCTGGAGTCAAGCCTACGTGAAAAATGTTTTTGTCTCCCTTTTTTTTCCAACTTGAAATCCTGTTAATACACATCATTGCCATGGAACTTGCTGTCATTGACCAGCTGTTGCTGGTTTATTAGCACTTGAAATATTAAAAACACCCACAAAAACCCCTGTCTCTTCCCGTTTTCTTGCCCTGTATGTAAGAAGATACACATATATGGATAATTCTGATGTTTAAGGGGATTTAGGAGGTTGTATTTTAAGCACATGGGTTTGAGTGTCTCAAAACCCTCATGATACAAGCGCATTTCCTCCACTCTGCTTTTGCGCCAGCGCTGGGGTTGGGGAACAGGCTGACGTTTGCATGACCACCCAAGAGGGGCCCAGACTGCCTTCCGGTGAGGTTTTGACGGCTGCCTAGTCATGAAACAGTCTCAGGACACCGTTTCTGTCATATTAACTGACCTTGTTGTTAACCTCATCTTCCCTCCCCACCTTTCTTTTTCTGGTTTGCCTTTCCAATCTGTTATCACACTGCAGCATGAAGGCGTTGCAGTTGGTAGAAATTATGACATTTCTCTGGAGCTTTGAGTTGTCTTGGCTCTGAGCTTCCTTCCTCTTTGGACTTTGTGAGACAAACAGCATAGGCAGCCTGTCGTGTCTGAGGGTTTACATTCTTGTTAACCTTTTAATTTACTGTGAATAAGATGAATTAAAAACTTTTTTCCTCTATTTAAGAGTTGCCTTGGCAAGAAGCTGGAAACCCTAGAACCTTGTTGCCAAGGAGAATGTGGCTATTTGTTGTGAATGAGTTGTCTCTTATCGTTAGCGTGCAGCTAGATACCTTCAGTGGGAAAGAGACGGAAGGCAGCGCAACAAAAGCTTCAGAGGGCAAAGGGTAAAGTGAAGGGAGAGTTAATAAGCAGGAGACCTGGCCCATGGATTTTGTTCACTGACTATCCTGGAGGCATTTGAGTTCTCTACCTCACCTCCCTTCTTCGCCCTCAGTCAGTAGATGTTGAGTTTATCGTGGAGGCATGAAGTTGCCTTTATAAAAGGTTTCCAGCGCTACTAAGAAGTTAGTAAACATGAAGCCTTGTGTATTATCTTGCTTAAGGAAGACAGATCCTAGTAGAACTGCCTGTGATTCCTCTGAGAGTAATAGCTCGTAGGAGACAAGAGGTTTATTTACTAATTCAGAATATATTTATTGGGCATCTGTTAGCTACCAGGCATTTTGTAGGTTTTGGAAATGGAGTGGTAAGCAAAATAGATAAACTTCCCTGCCCTCATGGGAACAAGGTTCTAGTTGGGAAGACATCTACTAAATAAGAGAACAGAAGTAAAATATGCATAGCGTGTTAGATAGTGACAAACGCTAAGCAGAAAAAATAAAGCAGGGAAAGGAGACAGGAAGTGTCGGGGGAGGTAGTGTGGGCTAATTATTATAACTGGTTTCCTTTTTTAAACTACGCATACTATCTTATGTATTCGAAAACATTGTCCTGAGCAGGGATCTGCTGGCTTCTCCGGACTGCCAGAGGGACCTCCGGCACAGAGAAGATTAATGACCCAGCAGTACAGGATCATCCACCCGACCGTGTGTGATTGAAATATGTTTATTTCTCTTTTATGCTTTATGTGATAATGATGAGGTAGACTTTTCCATGTTGATTTTCACGTTATATCTGGTAATTGTGGCTTTTCAGGTTTTCTTCAAACTATTTGAAGCCATCGGTTTTTTTCTTGTTTTTTTTTTTGCGGTACGCGGGCCTCTCACTGTTGTGGCCTCTCCCGTTGCGGAGCACAGGCTCCGGACGCGCAGGCTCAGCGGCCATGGCTCACGGGCCCAGCCGCTCCGCGGCATGTGGGATCTTCCCAGACCGGGGCACGAACCCGTGTCCCCTGCATCGGCAGGCGGACTCTCAACCACTGCGCCACCAGGGAAGCCCTATCGTTCGTTTTTGAGGCTAGTGTTATAGGACAGTAGCTTTTCCATTTGTGTTCTGCAGACCCCCAGGGTACCCCGAGCCTTTCTGGAGACTCAGTGGTCATTTTAAATTTATGCCTGGATCTTTTTCATGCAGATTAGTCTAAACAAGTTAGTCCGATGCCTGGCTTGAGGGAGGTATAAGTATGGAGAATAGATGGAGGGGTTGGTGCATATTTATAGGGCATAAACAACAAAGATTATTTAACAGATACAAAAAGTAGCTGAACCACTGATCTAGCTCCTTAGGTGTATGTCATGGAACCACTGTCAAGACTTTGTGCTGATATCTAGTGTCTGTATAAAGATAAGAATTTCTGAGCTTATTCCTTTTTTATTTTCCTTATCACCCTTACCCCCGCTATTTTTGAACATCCGCATCGGCTAGGAATACAGATTTAAAAACAAACAAAAACATATACGAATGATTGATTGAATATATTATGGTAAGTGTTAGGATAGAGATAGACCCAAGTTTCAGTAAGAATACAAAAGTGGGACACCTCCCCCAAGTGGGAGTGGGGGATGGCCCAAGAGGCCTCCTGAATCAGTGACTCCAGAATTGAGTCAAGAAAAAGGCCGTAGCCTTGCTTTGTTGCAAACTGCTTTTCCTTTGATCACTTCTGCCTTTTACTTCTTTGTTTTAATGCGGGGTCAGCATATGCCCTCTGGCCCACTACCTGTTTTTCTATAGCCTGAAACCTGTAGCTTTTTAAGTAGTTGGGAAAAATCAAGAATAATATGTTCATGACATGTGAAAATTATATGAAATTCAAATTTTTGAGTCCAAATATTAAACTTTATTGGAACATCACCAGGCTCATTTGTGTATTGTCTGTGGCTGCTTTTTCTCCTCACTAACGTGCTTTTAATGCCCTACTGAAAGGCAGGAGGCTGCAAAAATGATGGTGGTGGAAAGGAATGCATGAAATCCTGTTATCTTCTGTTAGCTGGTTGCAAGTAATGTACAGGAAATGTTTGAGGCGTCTCTTGTCCTGTCTCCCACGAAAACATGATGCATCCATAGCTCAAGGCACAGTGACAGGCATTTACATATATCATTCTTGTTTTGTCTGTTTTATGGGGAAATTTTTAATATTTCTCAAAAAGAAAGGATCTGGTATGAGTCAAAATGATTACAGACTGTGCTTGCCTCAGAGTAGGAAATCTGGGGTTCACTTCCAGTTGTGCTGTAAACTAGCCATAGGACCTAAGGAAAGTCCTTTACCCTCCCTACAGGTCTCTTTAAATGATAGGGTTGATTGGTGAATAAACCAGATAATCTCTAGGCACCTTTCAGCCCAGTAGAGATGATGCTGCTTGGTGGAAGGAGCATGCACTTCGGCATCAGACGGACCTGTGTGTACATCCTGGCTCTGTCACTTCCTACCCAGGTGACCTTGAGCAATTGATCTAAACTCTCTGTGCCTTTGTTAGCTCATCCGAAAGTGAGGCTGTAAGAATGAAGTGAGCACTTGTTCTTAAAACTTCTGGCACTAATAAATGTTTAATCTGGTATAATTATGATAATTATTGTCAGCCTGTGAACTCTTACTGTACATTATGAGACATTTAAAAAAGCAAAGATCTCCCAGCAGTTTGTTTTAATGATTTATTAATAGCCCATCAACTGTGACTTAGTACATTTGCATTTTTGCTGAACGGCTTCCGAAAAAACTGAGTTCTTTGAACCAAGACTTTCCCTAACTGATAAAATTTCTGCTCATGTTTTAACTGGAATTGGCACATAGACTGTTTGTCTTGCCTTGTAAACACATTCAGTGACAATTTCTATGCTTAAAGCAAATGATAGTGAGGAAAAGAGATTTCGTGTGTCATATCATCTTTCCTCTGTCTTAGCTACTTTCTTTTCTTTCCACCCATTCTCAATAATTGATTGAGATGTTTAATTAATAAGTTTAATTCTCCTTAGGAAGGTTAGTTTTGATGAGGCGACTTAGAAGTTCTAGTGTTTGCTTAGCATAATTTTTGATGGTTTAGAGGTAACGTAATTCTAGAGACAGTATTGGAGTATCAGTCAAGACACTGCATTTTCTGTCTCTGAATAATTTTCATTTGATCTTCATTTTAAAAAGTCTATTGAAAAGGGCTTCCCTGGTGGCACTGTGGTTAAGAATCTGCCTGCCAATGCAGGGGACACAGGTTCGAGCCCTGGTCCAGGATGATCCCACGTGCTGCGGAGCATTTGGGCCTGTGTGCCACAGCTACTGAGCCTGTGCTCTGGAGCCCGCGCACCACAGCTGCTGAAGCCCGCACGCCTAGAGCCTGTGCTCTGCAACAAGAGAAGCCACCGCAGTGAGAAGCCCGCGCACTGTAGTGAAGAGTAACCCCTGCTCGCCGCAGCTAGAGAAAAGCCCGCGTGCAGCAGCGAAGACCCAACACAGCCAAAAAAAAAAAAAAAAAAAAAAAGTCTATTGAACACTAATTATATACTTTATTTGAAACAATCTCAATGTATGAAATATTTGTGTTTATGATTCGCTTAATGAAAAAGATATGGATTCCTTAAATAGCCAGCTTTCCTAGTAGGATCAAGATAATTATTTGAATTACATACATCTATATAAGATCACGTCAGTGCACAGTGAGCTAGACAAGGATTAGACTGTGGTTAAGAGCACAGGCTTTGGAGTCATGTAATACAGCTGCGGTTCAGAGCCTGGCTTTGCCATTTGCTAGCTGTGTGTGATCTTACCTCCTCGTGGGAGTAATAATGCTCAGGGTGGTTGTGAAGATGAAATTATACATATGACGTACTTAGCGTGGTGCCTGATGTACAGTGAGCGCTTCCATCATATCCATTGTTATTGGATTATTTTAGGGATCTTTACAACGTATTGATATCTCTGAATATCGAACTGAACCCTGCTGTCTCTCAAGCTTCATTTATCTCTGTCTGATCTCAGACTCCAGCCGTAGTGAGCTTGCAGTTCCCCTAAAAGTCCATGGCTGCTTTCTTCTCTAAGGATGTACCTAATGCTCTGTCCCCCTAGGACACCCTTGTCCTCAGTTCTTTTCCTCCCAACTTCCTTGTCCTTCAGGGCTCTGTTTGGGGGATTCTCCTCCATGAAGCCTCCCCCTGACGCACTGTCTTGTGCGTGCTTCCCTAGAGCCCTGTGCACACCTCTGTCCACCTCCCGCATTGTGTTGGAAGGGACTGTTCATCTGCAGTCTCTCAGACTGTGAGCCTCTTCAGGGCAAGGTGTTCTGCTCAGCTTTGGAAATGCCGTGTGGCGGTGGACAAGAAAGAGCTGTTCTCAGGGCATGCACATCCTGTACATTTGGGGAAGACAAATATTTACATAATCGCGAGTACACACAGTGCTTTGGTAGAGCACTGCACGCAGTGGAGTGTAACAGGAGCTTTAGACCTTGTCTGGACACGTCAAAGAAGCCTTCTTCTAAGGAAGGGAGGGTTCTGTTTTGTTTTGTTTTGTTTTATAAATTTATTTATTTATGGCCGCATTGGGTCTCCGTTGCTGCACGCGGACTTTCTCTAGTTGAGCGGGGGCTACTCTTCGTTGCGGTGAGTGGGCTTCTCATTGTGGTGGCTCCTCTTTTGTTTCGGAGCGTGGGCTCTAGGCTCGCAGGCTTCAGTAGTTGTGGCATGCGGGCTCAGTAGTTGTGGCGCACGGGCTTAGTTGCTCCGTGGCATGTGGGATCTTCCCGGACCAGGGCTTGAACCGAACCCATGTCGCCTGCATTGGCAGACGGATTCTTAACCACTGCGCTACCAGGGAAGTCCCGGAAGTGATGTTTATGCAAGTTGGAACCTGGAAGATGTGTAGGAGTTAGCAAAGGGCAGAAAGGGGAGAGTTCCAGGTGGAGAAAAGTGCATGGATGGGGTGACTTTGGCCAGTTACTTAGCTTCTCTGTGCTTCAGTTTTCTCATTTGTAAAATAGGAATAGTGTGACTATTCTCAGAGGACTGTTGCACACATAAGTACTGTATGTAAAGTCATCGTCTTCTAATAAATATTTCTGAAATGAGGCACAATCCCCAGTTCATACAGGCCAGTTTCCGGGTCCAAGTTTATTTATTGAATTGTTAAACGTGTGGATTCACTTACTGTATTTTTCCTCGTAACCTTGCTCTTTACCTGTCCCAAAGCCTTTCTCACGTTTTAATGACAAGAATGGGGTATTTCGTTTTGCTTTCTTGTTTGTTTGTTTTAATTATAGAGATCCAGTTCTGCCTTTCATTGCTGCACGCAGCTAATGGTATGCCCAGCCTTTTAGGTCAATAAGTGTCATCGGTTGGAATGCTTTTACCTTCAAGAAAAACAGAAGAGCCAACTCAGTGACTTAAACAAACAGGCAGTATTTCAGATAACAAGAAGTCTGGAGGTAGGGTGACTCCAAAGCTGGTTAATTCAGCAGCTGGGGAGCCACGTTCATTTTTCTTCTTCCTGCCCTGCCATCCCCAGAACACTGGCTTGTCCTGGCTGCTCCCGTGGTCTCAGGTGGTCTGTCGCCATTCCAGGTGTTACAGAGAGACACCAGAATATCCAGCTGAGGAAGAGGGGCCGTTGTTCTTCCTTGTCTGTCTCTTTATCGGTGGACTTCTGGGTTGTTTTGGCTATTATGAGTGAAGCTGCTAGAAGAAAGGAAATCAAAACCTAGCTAGGTTGATTTACCAGCTTCACACAGCCGGCTGGTTTGACACAGCAGTAGTGGCCTGCAGGGGAAAGCACCAGGCCAGGAGTGAGAGTTCCTTGTTTGGGCTTTACTTTGCCCTGGACTGCTAGTAATCAGGGTGTTTCCTTCTCCTGAAACACGTTTGTTAGTCACCACAGGGTTCCCAGCAGAGCACTGACTGGAAACAGACTCAGGACATGCAGCCAGGTAATCCCTGAACAAGTAAATCCCAGTGGAACCAGAAAACTGGGTCTTGCTTTCCTTAATTGGAGCCTGACTTAGAATCAGATATTGAACTGGAAAGGAAGTATTAGCCATTAGAAAAAGAATTTAAATTACTGGTCTGTCCATATTTAGAATTTCTTGCAATCATTTCCACTGTATGTAACACTGAAATCCTTTGTGGTTGTCTGCTGCAAAAATGGATCTTTGACCCGGCAGCTTTAAATGTGTTTGACACCATTGGGAATTTTGAGAATTCTTAATTTAATCTGTGCTTGTCCAGAGGTGGAGGCTAGGATGAGGGAGAACTCGATGCTTTTGTACTGAAGGTTATGCTGTTTGTAAGAGAGGCCCGTGCTTCTGGAACTTATGTTACCAGGCAGTAGTTACTGGCATAATAATTATCATATTCTAACTTTTACTTCTGAAGGGAGTAAGAACCAGCCAAGCACGGAGATGAGTAGGAGGTGGCTGGCAGTGGAGGGCCCTGTAGCTGTTAGTGCAACATCGTGCTGCAGGTGGCTGAGGGTTTATCAGAGTGGGAAAAAGAGAGAGGCCCCAGTCGTCCTGCCAGCGACTCTAACTTCCTGCGCATGGCTCAGTAACAGTGGGCCTCTCCCCTGGACTTGGGTGAGGTTGGAATGTACACTTGCTTTCCTCTTCCCCATCCCAAATGTCCCAGGTTACCTCTTTAATTTAACTCATTCGTATTCTCTTTTGTGATAACTTAGTTCTTGTCAAGCAGGGACTTGCCCTGCCAAAGAGAGCAGGAAGGTCACTTTACCGGGCCCTCTGGTTCCTTGTGTAAACAGCATCCACAGCCCTTTCCCTCAGAGACTCAGATTGTTTAGACTCACGCATCTCCCTGAAGGGAAGGAGGAGGCATTAGAGTAGAAACACATGCAACTCAGCAGGTTTCTCCGAACAACCAGTGATCTGTGATTTCTCATGGTAACCTTCCACCGATTCACTCTTCATACTTCTTCTCTGCACCTCTGTTTTCTGGTTGGTAAAATCTGGATGTCGCTGGCTCTGGAGGAAGGTTGTAAAGAGCTGATGAAGGAGGCTGGACCTCGTCAGGGATAGAGAAGGGCCTTTCCTCAGTGGAGAAGCGTATGGCGGTCACTCTTGCCTGGGTGATACCTGTGTGCAGAGCCAGTGTTGAGGGTGGAGGAGAGGCCTAAGACTGCACCTCTCCTCTCGGAGATAAGACGTGCGCAGAAGACGGACGTGGCAGCGTGTGTTCAGTGTGTGACTTCAAGTAAGTGATACATGGATACGATGGATGGAACCATCTGAGACAGTGACTCAAAGCCTATTTTTCCTTTGTAGCAACACCACAGTCCAGAATCAGTCTGTTAAAATGGGGGTCAATGTCCTATACTTTTACACTTTTCTAGATTATATGAATCTTATAAACTATCATAAATGCTTTTCCTTTCAATTAGTTGAGGAAAAGACTATGGTTTTCAAAACGTGAGACAAAGAGAATATGGAACATGATATGTGTCTCCTGATAGAGGTCCACGATACCGCCCATAATGTAGCCTTGCCAGCTATAACAGAACCTGAATTTGTTACAACTTCTAGATCTTATTACAAATTTATAGGGAACACAAGGGACAGAAACTTGGTAAATGTTTTTTAGGGAAGCAGTCAGCAAATTCCAAACTGCAGGTGCTTTATAGGACAAACTAGTTTCTTCAACAAATAAATTATAAGGGGGGAAAGAAAAGATGGAGGGGACATCTGTAGATAAAAAGGGACTTAAGAGATGAATGAACCAATAGTAATATATGGATCTGATTCAGACAAACATAATGAAGGCAAAAATGTGAGGCAATCTGAGAAATGCAGGTACCGATTGATTATTTCATGGTATTGAGAAGCTTATTTTTAATTATTTTAAGCGTTGAAAATGGTTTTTTGTATATGTTTTAAAAGAATATCCTTCAGAAATATGTACTGAAGTATTTACACGTGAAGAGAAATAATGTCTGGGATTTTCTTCAAAATAATCCATGCAGGGGCGTGGGCAGGAGTATAGATGAGACAGGATTGGTCATGCATTAAAAATCATTGAAGCTGAGTGTTCGGTAAATCACTTTCATTATACTCTTCTACTGTGTGTGTGTGTGTGTGTGTGTGTGTTTTAAATTTTCCAAATATTAAGTGAACCTTTTTTTATATTAGAAAAAATATAAAGATGGGTATCTTGACAGAGGGCAATCAGTGGTTGCCTGGAGCCAGGGTGGAGGGGTGGACTGATTGCATAGGAGCATGAGGGAACTTTTGAGGTGATGGAAATATTCTACATCTCGATTGTAGTGGTAGCTGCATTCATTTAAACTCATCAAACTGTTCATTTAAAAATGGGTGCAGGCAGGACGTACTTAGTGATGAAAGGGAAAAACCTACAACCAAGATTACTCTACCCAGCAAGGATCTCATTCAGATTCTATGGAGAAATTAAAACCTTTACAGATAAGCAAAAGTTAAGAGAATTCAGCACCACCAAACCAGCTTTACAACAAATGCTAAAGGAACTTCTCTAGGCAGGAAACACAAGAGAAGGAAAAGGCCTACAATAAGAAACCCAAGACAATTGAGAAAATGGTAATAGGAACATACATATCGATAACTACCTTAAAAGTAAATGGATTAAATGCTCCAACCAAAAGACACAGGCTGGCAGGATGCATACAAAAACAAGACCCGTGTATACACTGTCTACAAGAGACCCACTTCATTCAGACCTAAGGACACATACAGACTGAAAGTGAGGGGATGGAAAAAGATATTCCATGCAAATGGAAATCAAAAAAAGGCTGGAGTAGCAATTCTCATATCAGACAAAATAGACTTTAAAATAAAGACTATTACAAGAGACAAAGAAGGACACTACATAATGATCAAGGGATCAATCCAAGAAGAAGATATAACAATTATAAGTATTTATGCATCCAACATAGGAGTGCCTCAATACATAAGGCAAATGCTAACAGCCATAAAAGGGGAAACTGACAGTAACACAATCATAGTAGGGGACTTTAACACCCCACTTTCTCCAATGGACAGATCATCCAAAATGAAAATAAATAAGGAAACACAAGCTTTAAATGACACATTAAACAAGATGGACTTAATTGGTATTTATAGGACATTCCATCCGAAAACAACAGAATACACTTTCTTCTCAAGTGCTCATGGAACATTCTCCAAGATAGACCATATCTTGGGTCACAATCAAGCCTTGGTAAATTTAAGAAAATTGAAATTGTATCAAGTATCTTTTCCGACCACAATGCTATGAGACTAGATATCAATTACAGGAAAAAAACTGTAAAAAATACAAACACATGGAGGCTAAACAATACGCTACTAAATAGCCAAGAGACCACTGAAGAAATCAAAGAGGAAGGCAAAAAATACCTAGAAACAAATGACAATGAAAACACGATGACCCAAAACCTATGGGATGCAGCAAAAGCAGTTCTAAGAGGGAAGTTTATAGCAATACAACCCTACATCAAGAAACAAGAAAAATCTCAAACAACCTAACCTTGCACCTAAAGCAGTTAGAGAAAGAAGAACAAAAAAACCCCAAAGTTAGCAGAAGGAAAGAAATCATAAAGATCAAATCAGAAATAAATGAAAAAGAAATGAAGGAAGCAGTAGCAAAGATCAATAAAACTAAAAGCTGGTTCTTTGAGAAGATAAACAAAATTGATAAACCATTAGACTCATCAAGAAAAATGGAGAAAACTCAAATCAACAGAATTAGAAATGAAAAAGGAGAAGTAACAGCTGACACTGCAGAAACACAAAGGATCATGAGAGATTACTACAAGCAACTATATGCCAATAAAATGGACAACCTGGAAGAAATGGACAAATTCTTTGAAAAGCACAACCTTCTGAGACTGAACCAGGAAGACATAGAAAATATAAACAGACCCATCACAAGCACTGAAATTGAAACTGTGATTAAAAATCTTCCAACAAACAAAAGCCCAGGACCAGATGGCTTCACAGGTGAATTCTGTCAAACATTTAGAGAAGAGCTAACACCTATCCTTCTCAAACTCTTCCAAAATCTAGCAGAGGGGGGAACACTCCCAAACTCATTCCATGAGGCCACCATCACCCTGACACCAAAACCAGACGAAGATGTCATAAGACAAGAAAACTACAGGCCAATATCTCTGAAGAATATAGATGCAAAAATCCTCAGCAGAATACTAGCAAACAGAATCCAACAGCACATTAAAAGGGTCATACGCCATGATCAAGTGGGGTTCATCCCAGGGATGCAAGGATTCTTCAATATATGCAAATCAATCAACGTGATACACCATATTAACAAATTGAAGGATAAAAACCATGTGATAATCTCAGTAGATGCAAAAAAAGCTTTTGACAAAATTCAACACCTATTTACAATAAAAGCTCTCCAGAAAGTAGGCATAGAGGGAACTACCTCAACATAATAAAGCCCATATACGACAAACCCACAGCCAACATCGTTCTCAATGGTGAAAAACTGAAACCATTTCCTCTAAGATCAGGAACAAGACAAGGTTGCCCACTCTCATCACCGTTATTCAACATAGTTTTGGAAGTTTTAGCCACAGCAATCAGAGAAGAAAAAGAAATAAAAGGAATCCAAATTGGAAAAGAAGAAGTAAAACTGTCATTGTTTGCAGATGACATGATACTATACATAGAGAATCCTAAAGATGCTACCAGAAAGCTACTAGAGCTAATCAATGAATTTGGTAGAGTAGCAGGATACAAAATCAATGCACAGAAATCTCTTGCATTCCTATACACTAATGATGAAAAATCTGAAAGAGAAATTAAGGAAACACTCCCATTTACCACTGCAACAAAAAGAATAAAATACCTAGGAATAAACCTACCTAAGGAGACAAAAGACATCTATGCAGAAAACTATAAGACACTGATGAAAGAAATTAAAGGTGATACAAACAGATGGAGAGATACACTATGTTCTTGGATTGGAAGAATCAACATTGTGAAAATGACTATATTACCCAAAGCAATCTACAGATTCAGTGCAATCCATATCAAACTACCAATGGCATTTTTCACAGAACTAGAACAAAAAATTGCACAATTTGTATGGAAACACAAAAGACCCCAAATAGCCAAAGCAACCTTGAGAAAGAAAAATGGAGCTGGAGGAATCAGGCTCCCTGACTTCAGACTATACTAAAAAGCTACAGTAATCAAGACAGTATGGTACTGGCACAAAAACTATGTTGATCTATATTAAAATATAGATCAATGGAACAGAATGGAAAGCCCAGGCAGAGATAAACCCATGCACATATGGTCACCTTATCTTTGATAAAGGAGGCAAGCATGTACAATGGAGAAATGACAGCCTCTTCAGTAAGTGCTGATGGGAAAACTGGACAGCTACATGTAAAAGAATGAAATTAGAACACTTCCTAACACCATACACAAAAATAAACTCAAAATGGATTAAAGACCTAAATGTAAGGCCAGACACTATAAAACTCTTAAAGGAAAACACAGGCAGAACACTCTATGACATAAATCACAGCAAGACCCTTTTTGACCCACCTCCTAGAGAAATGGAAATAAAAACACAAATAAACAAATGGGACCTAATGAAACTTAAAAGCTTTTGCACAGCAAAGGAAACCATAAAAAAGACAAAAAGACAACCCTCAGAATGGGAGAAAATATTTGCAAACGAAGCAACAGACAAAGGATTAATCTCCAAGATATACAAGGAGCTCATGCAGCTCAATATCAGAAAAACAAACAACCCAATCCAAAAATGGGCAGAAGACCTAGATAGACATTTCTCCAAAGAAGATACACAGATTGCCAACAGACACATGAAAAGATGCTCAGCATCACTAATCATTAGAGAAATGCACATCAAAACTACAATGAGATATCACCTCACACTGGTCAGAATGGCCATCATCAAAAAATCTACAAACAGTAAATGCTGGAGAGGGTGTGGAGAAAAGGGAACCCTCTTGCATTGTTGGTGGGAATGTAAATTGATACAGCCACTATTGTGAACAGTATGGAAGTTCCTTAAAAAACTAAAATTAGGGCTTCCCTGGTGGCGCAGTGGTTGAGAGTCCGCCTGCCAATGCAGGGGACACGAGTTCGTGCCCCGGTCCGGGAAGATCCCACATGCCGCGGAGCGGCTGGGCCCGTGAGCCATGGCCACTGAGCCTGTGCGTCCGGAGCCTGTGCTCCGCAAGGGGAGAGGCCACAACAGTGAGAGGCCCACGTAACAAAAAAAAAAAAAAAAAAAAAAACTAAAATTAGAACTACCGTCTGACCCAGCAATCCCACTACTGGGCATATACCCTGAGAAAACCACAATTCAAAAAAAGCCATGTACCACAATGTTCATTGCAGCTCTATTTACAATAGCCAGGACATGGAAGCAACCTAAGTGTCCATCGACAGATGAATCGATAAAGATGTGGCACATATATACAATGGAATATTACTCAGCCATAAAAAGAAATGAAATTGAGTTATTTGTAGTGAGGTGGATGGACCTAGAGTCTGTCATACAGAGTGAAGTAAGTCAGAAAAGCAAGTACCCTATGCTAACACATATATATGGAATCTTAAAAAAAAAAGTTATGAAGAACCTAGGGGCGGGACAGGAATAAAGATGCAGACGTAGAGAATGGACTTTAGGACACGGGGAGGGGGAAGGGTAAGCTGGGATGAAGTGAGAGAGTGACATGGACTTATATACGCTACCAAATGTAAAATAGATAGCTAGTGGGAAGCAGCCACATAGCACAGGGAGATCAGCTCGGTGCTTTGTGACCACCTAGAGGGGTGAGATAGGGAGGGTGGGAGGGAGACGCAAGAGGGAGGAGATATGGAGATATATGTATACGTATAGGTGATTCACTTTGTTATAAAGCAGAAACTAACACACCATTGTAAAGCAATTATACTCCAATAAAGATGTTAAAAAAATTTTTTTTTAACATAAAAAGGTGTGCTGAAAAAAAAATTGGTGCGTTTCGGGAATTCCCTGGTGGTCCAGTGGTTAGGACTCAGCGCTTCCACTGCAGGGGGCCTGGGTTCGATCCCTGGTTGGGGAACTAAGATTTCGCAAGCATGGCCAAAAATAAATAAATAAATAAAAATAAATAAAATGGGTGCATTTTATTGTACATAAATTATACTGTAATCAAGCTGACTTAAAAGTCTATTAAAAATGGATAAGAAGGGTTTTCCCGTTTTGTACATATAGGGCCAAATGGTCATTTCAGAGGTTAATGCTACCTAGCACTGCCAGGAACAGGAATCATCCGACTTGTGCTGCATCTCTTTTTTTCCCCCACTTAAAATGAACTTTTATCGTTTGCATTTCTGATTTTGCTGTAGCATCTCTGAGTTTCCTTGCAGCCATAAAGTCGACTTGAATTCTGTGATATGTTTGTTCATGTGTCTGTCATCCAAATGGACATGCCTTTTGATGCTAGGATAAATGATGCTGGGAGGGACATCTAGCCATAGCCAGTGAGCATTAATTGAACATTCATTTAGCTACATTATAACAGTCAAGAAGGTTCGGTTGAGTTCTAATTTTGGTTTATTTTTCATCCAGTCTACCAAGCAACAAAGAGGTCAGCCAGTCAGCATTGACTGAATCTATTCTTTGCAGCAGCCACTGTGCTGAGTCCTGGGTTTATGAGGGTGAATGCGATCTAACGCTCAGGGTGGGAAGCTCGTCGTGGATGCATGTAGTTGCAGCGGTGTGATGAATGCTGTGGTGATAAAGGTGGGTGCAGGATACAGCGGGGCTCCATTTGCACTGTGCCCTGGTGCCTGCCGTCCTCCCTTCCAGCTCCCTTAGTCTCCTGTTAAGTCAGATGAGTCAACTGACAGAATGTCAGCCAGTTTGGGAAAGACAGTTGGAACCGATGAACATTCCTTTTGCCCTGTAAAATTTGTTGTTTTTCCTTTTAGATCTCAAGTGCAGAGCTGAACATTGTACTGACATTGCAAGACCCCTCTCATGTTATTATTTCTCATTATTGTCATTTTCCGTCTCTTCCATTCCCGTTAACTCCTTCTATAATGTAATGTGTTCAGTATTTATCCTTGGATATGTTTGTATCCTTGTTTGATTTGTTTTGTAAATTTATATTAAATAATATTATGTCATACTTCTCATTTTGATCCTTTTTTCATTTAAAACTACATTTTTAAATTCTGTCCATGTTGTTGCATTTCTATATTGCGTTTAGCTCCTTTATTGTATTTTATCACTAGCATCTACCGCATATTATTTATCTATTTCCCCTAGTGATGGACGCCTAGTTTGTTCTCCAGCTCCCTGCACCAAAACAAGTGTTCTGATGGAAATCCTCACATGTATCCTTCTTAGGGACTTGAGCAAGAGTTTCTCCAGCTAAATACCAACAAGTCCAATTGTTAGGTCCCAGAGTATACTCACATTTAATTTCACTAGGTGTGGCATGACTGCTCTCATTATATTCCCACCACAAAGTGCAGCACGCAGTATCTGACTTTCAGACTTTTGTCAGTTTGGCGAATGTAGCGTGTTATTTTGTTTTAATTCCTGATTGTTAGTGAGAACGAGAATCTCTGTGTATACTAGTCTTTGGATTTTCCTTTTATGGATTACCTGGTCTTATCCTTTTCCCATTTTTCCAGTGAAGTTCCTTATATGGTCTAGATATTAATCCTAAATCAGTTATAAATGTTGCAGCTGTCATCTCCTGGCCTTACCCATCTGTTAACTTTGCTCATAGTGTCCTTTATTCAGCAGAAATCTTTCATTTTATGTTTTATTTTATTATTATTATTTTTGGCCATGCCTCGCGGCTTACGGGATCTTAGTTCCCCAACCAGGGATTGAACCCGGGCCCCCTGCAGTGGAAGTGCTGAGTCCTAACCACTGGACCGCCAGGGAATTCCTGAGAAACCCTACGTTTTAGTATGTCATTTCCTTTGGTTTTTCCAAGTATAAAGATTTGTGCAGGGCTTCCCTGGTGGCGCAGTGGTTGAGAGTCCGCCTGCCGATGCAGGGGACACGGGTTCGTGCCAGTCCAGGAAGATCTCACATGCCGCGGAGTGGCTGGGCCCGTGAGCCATGGCCGCTGGGCCTGTGCGTCCGGAGCCTGTGCTCCACAACGGGGGAGGCCACAACAGTGAGAGGCCCGCGTACTGCAAAAAAAAAAAAAAAGATTTGTGCTTTTTGATATCTTAAGAAATCTTTTCCCATCCTCAGGTCACTAAGAAATTACCCTATATTTTCTTCTAATTAGAAGAAACACATTAGGTTTACATGTGTCTCTTAAATTTGCATCTTCAGTTTGATTGTTGCATCTCTAAATTTGTATACCCGCTGCCTACCTCATAGATCCATCTGAATATCTAATAGATATCTCAGACTTAACATTGCTAAAACAGATCTCTTTATTTTATCCCTTTCCCATTAAAAAAAAAAATCTCTCCCAGTCTTTATTCATCTAAGTAAAAGGGCACCACCATCCACCCTTTTGCTTAAGCCAGCAACCTAGGAGGCCTCTTTGCTTCTTTCCTTTTTCATGTTCCCCCACAGCCAATCCATCAGCAAGTCCTAAACATTCTAACTCCAGAATAGAGCACAAATCTGTCGCTGTCTTTTCAGCTCCATCCTCTGCTGCCCTAAACCACATCGCCATCATCTGTCCTCTGGAGGCTGACGGTGGCCTTCCCGCTGGCCTCCCTGCTTTCAGTGTAGCCTCCCCCCAGTTCATCAGCAGCCAGAGGAACCTTTCACAAACACCAGTCAGAGGGTGTCACTTCCCTGCTTAGAAAAACCTCTGATCATTTCCAATCACAGAATAAAATGCAAACTCTGTTTACCTTAGCCTTAGGACCAACATGACCTATCCTTGTGCATCCATCTAACCCCATCTCTTGTTCTGCTGCAGCCAAACAGGTCTATTTTTTGTTGCATACTGAGCCTGTTTCTTCCTCGGGGCATTTGCATGTGACCTGGAATGTTCTGCTGCTAGCTATTTGCATGGCTGGTTCTTGTCTTTCAGTTCTCAGCTTTATGTTACCCCCTCAGTGTAGCCTTTCTTAACCACTCAGTCTGAATTAGGACCCTTGCCCCATTCTCCTGTCTGTGTCATGTTTTTGGTAGTCATTGTTACTCTCCCATGTCGTGTTATTTGTCTGTTGTATATATTCATTGCATCACTACCTCACCCTGCTTTTCAGCTAGCTTTACAAGAGTAGGGCACCGAGTCTCTCCTTCACGGTTGTATTGGTATTTACAGCTATGCTCTAGATATGGTGGCAGTTAGGACATCTGTTTTGAATGAATGAATAGGCTTTCGAGGCAGCGTCTCTTGCAGAGTCGTAAATGGCCCATGTGCTTCCGGCTGGAGGAGTTGCTCTTTGCTTCTCAGTGAGAGGAAGGCAGCTGTCATTTTAGAGCCTCGATGAGGATCTGGCTCTACCACTTACTGGTTTTGAGGCCTTGGGCGAGTCACTTGTCTTCCCTAGGTGTGTTCTGTCATTTATAGAATGGAGATAACACGTATCTTATTGGTGTTTCGTGAGGAATAAATGAAATTACATGAGAACACCTAGCAGGCACCTGGCAGTGTGTGCCCCCTACCCTCTGTCTCAAAGCAAAGCTGCCTCCCTGAATTCTGAAAGCTCATTCCCTTCTCTGGGCCAGCTCCTAAACACCAAGTGTCTGAGATAAAAATGATATTTCTAAGGAATTCCCTGGCAGTCCAGTGGTTAAGATTCTGAGCTTTCACTGCCGAGGGCCCAGGTTCAATCCCTGGTCGGGGAACTAAAAAGAAAAAAAAAGAAAAAGATATTTCTAACATTTAGTTATGTTATATAAGTTTTAAGCCAATATTATTAAAATTGCACAGATGAATAATTATTCCTATTCCACCGAGGGAGCAGGGCAAAGCAGTCAGTACCCAGGGACATCACCTAAAGACAATTTGGGGGCACTCTGTGTAGTCTAAACTACTAAACCAGCTTTTGCCCTTTCTGTCCGTTTTCTATGTTCTCCATTTTTATACTCTCTTCTCTCCTCTCTGCACGAACCCTCAGCCTTCTTTCCTCTCGGCCTCCTCTTTGGCTTCTCTCGTGGCTGCTGGAGGCCTCACTGTTGACTGACTCTTAGGGTTAAGGATGCTGTCAACCCCAGTACAGATCATCGGAACAGCCAGTATGTCTCATGGTTTATAATATAAAGTAATATAGGTCAAGAGACGTCTTGGAAAGATTTTGCCTGCCAGCAGGTTTGAGGGATGAGGACTACACAAAGTAGCTCCCGAAGGGACAAATTTGCTTGTATGTGTTATCCAGGCTCAGATATTTAGCAGACCTTTTTGTTAAATGTATCTTAAAGCAATACTTTCTGCCTTTTTTAAAAAAAAAAATTGTGAATCTCTGGCATCTAACGGAAAAAAAAAAAAAAAACAACTGGACCAAACAGTTATACCAGTGATCTTTGTCCTGGTTAAGTGTGATACCGAGCGAGACATTTAACTTCCTACTTTTTCAGCAGCCTGTGAAATATACCCCATGTTTGTTTGCGTTTCTCAGAGGTGTGGAAAGCTAGCTTTAACATATCCGTGAAACATACCTACCCTTGAGGTCACTGCTCCAGTCCCCTCACCCCTGCCCCCCGCTGAAGCCCCTATTCGCTTCATTCCCCTGCGCCGCAGCCTGGGTCTGAGGGCCCAGCACGCTGTGTGCTGCCCCGGGATGGTTCAGGCTTCGGAGCATCAGGAGCTCCTTGAAGAAATCTCTCCAGCTTTCCCTGGCCCTCCTTCCTTCTGGATACCAAAGGACACTGTCATTGCCCTTTCCGATTTGGATAAGCAAATACAGAAACACGGCAGGCAACTGGTTTTGTTTGTTTTAATTTTTGTCTTGATTACCTGGCTATGAAAGCATTTCTAAAGCTTGATAGATTAATATAGTTTTCCAGTTTGGGGATATGCTACAACTATCGGAAGTCCTGTTAGAGATGTCTCTCCCACCTGGAGCAGCTGAGTTGTCCTGGCTGATGGTGCCCCCTGATGGCCTGTAGAGAAACTTGGCCACGGTGTCATCTTCCTCTTTTCCCACCTTCGCGGGGGATTCTCTCCCTACCTCTATACGCATCTTTTTTTTTTTTTTTTAATTTATTTATTTTTGGCTGTATTGGGTCTTCATTTCTGTGCAAGGGCTTTGTCTAGTTGCGGCGAGCGAGGGCCACTCTTCATCGCAGTGTGCGGGCCTCTCACTGTCGCGGCCTCTCTTGTTGAGGAGCACAGGCTCCAGACGCGCAGGCTCAGTAGCTGTGGCTCATGGGCCCGGTTGCCCCGCGGCATGTGGGATCTTCCCGGACCAGGGCTCAAACCCGCGTTCCCTGCATTGGCAGGTGGATTCTTAACCACTGCGCCACCAGGGAAGCCCTCCTATACGCACTTTTATTCTATCTTACATTTTAGATAATTATGCTTCAGATAAGCCTTCTTGCCTCTTCTTTGGGCTTCTTATTTAGTGCTCTCTTACCTCAAAAGCATCTTATTTCTTGTCCTCACTCATTCTTTTCATTATACTTTTTTTTGCATACTTTAATTTCAGAACAAAATGAACAAAAAGCCTTGATACACAGCATTCAACCCTCATGTCAAAGGTGGAAAGGGATAGGGCTTTGAGGCCCTTGTATCCTGCCTTAGACAGAAGGACTAGCCATCAGCAGAAGGAGCCAGGTGGGCCAGGACTACTGGGCCTGCTTCTGAGGGAGCCGTGAGGATCTTTTCATTATACTTTTGAACTAAAATCTTTCCCCCATCACAGCTAAAAAGCACTCAGTGGCATGTCCTTGTTAAGGCAAAAAGCAGCACCAGATTTTGAAGTGAAAGCCAACTTCTGGAGCTCTTGAGAGATACATTAGGAGCTCCCTTCAGAACCTTAACAGATTTTTGTTCACCCTCTCAGCCTTCTTCAACTAAATTTGCTTTGTCTTAAGTATTAGAATTCAAAGTAAATAAAACAGTTCTTCCATTTTATTTTACCTTATAAATTGCTAGTATTCCAGTGGTATTTTCTACTTGGAAAAGGTGCCCATGCTCAATATCTCAGGTACTTTGTGGGTTCACCGTGCATGCACTGACAGGCTGGCCGAGGGACCCACCTCCTCTTAGCTCTCCTTCTCTCCGGCTCTCCACATTTTTAGTGCCGTTTCAGATTCTACCCAGTTGACTTGCAAAACTCACTGCTGGTTTATATCCTGTTTGTAAGCTGAATTTTTCTACCATATTTGTTTGTGCTTTTTAGCTCATAATCAGACTATAGTGAAAGTGACCTTGACGTCGATGTATCTCTCATGGGTTATGGGTTACAGGTTTTATACGACAAAGAACCACACTAGTGAGACCTCATACTTAACTCTCCAACCCTAATTCACTCTCTTTTAAAACCCTTCTTTTGCTTTTAGTAATGAAGGAGCAGGAGCAATGAATGAAGAAGGCTTGCCCAACCCCCCCACCATAAAACCCTCAAAATACTCCTGAGTATGGAGTCAGGGGTCAACAAATCATTTATACCCTCCCCACTGTCCCCCTTCCCCCAGAGAACATTGTACTTATAATGAAGAGTTACGAGTGATAAGCACCAGGGTTTCCAATCTTTTTGGAGTTGTGAGAGCCTAACGTTATTTGATTTTGTGCTGTGAACTTTTCCAGAGGTGATGTAATCTGTGGGATAGAATTGCATAATTTCAGAGTTTGACGGAACCTCAGAGATCATGTTGCTTAGTTTCCCATCTTATGTGGTCCTCCCTTCCAAAAATTTCCTAAAATTTGGCCAGTTAGCCTTGGCCTAATTCTTAGAAAGTTCTTCTGTATGTTCAGCTGACATTTAACTCATGGGAATTTCCACCGTCAATCCCGATTTAGCCATTTATAGCAACACATGACTCAATGTTTTCACTGTTCCACAAGAATGCCCTTCAGCTATTGGAGGACAGCTCTCAGCCTCCTTAGTCTCTCCAGGCTGAGCTTTCTCTTTGGTGTATTGGGCTTTTTTCTTGATGATTTTGGGAGTCTTTGTACATTAAAGAAAATAGCCCTATGTCTTTGATATGAGTTGTAAAATTTCTCCTACCTGTTGTCATTTTTCTTCAGGTTTTGTTTACAGTGGTGTTTACCATGCAGATTTTTTTTCTTAATGTAATAAAATGTATCAACTTTTTAAAAACAGCCCCTGGATTTTATATCCTTCGGATTTTGTTCATGCTTAGAAAGACCTCACCTACTTTGAGGTTATTTTTAAAATATGTTCCTCATATTTTCTTCTCATACTTTAATGGATTTGTTTTTATGTTTAAATCTTTAATCCTTCTGGAATTTATTTTGATATAAGATGTGAGTTAGAGGTTCAAATTTATTTATTTTTCCAGTTAGCCACCCAGTTACTCCAATACCATTTATTAAATGATTCATTTTTCTCCCACTGATTTGAAATGCCATTGTATTAAGTTCACAATATACTTTTGGACTTATTCCCAGGATTTTTCATATGTTTTGCTGCCAGGCAAATCATCACACATTTTATACCTTCGTTATTAAAATTTTTAGCTGAAATGTCAAACTTTTTATATACTTATTATAGTTCAGTGTTCAGCCTGTCATCTGGCCTGTCAAGATGGCCTGATTCTTACTTCTTGCACTAGCAGCCTCTTGCTTTGAGCCCCCTGCAGGTTAATAAGCATCTCTTTTCTGTCATTATCCAGGCCGTTGATTAAAAGAGTGACAAAAATATTGGTCAGTGTAGGGCTGTCCTGTGAACATCAGTGGAAAGCCACTGCTCATTTTCCTATATCAGAGATGCAACATGATGTGTTAGAGCTTAGGATTTTACTATCTGTTGCAAGACTTTATTTGGGCATCCCTTATTTTCACTGTTTCTCAAATTTTAATATGCATAGGAATAACCTGAGAATCTTGATAATCTGCAGATTCTGATACAGTAGGTCTGGAGTTGGGCCAAGATTCTGTATTTCTAACAAGGCTCCAGACCGTGCTGGTGCTGCTGGGCCACGGACTCACCCTATACAGGACGGAGGCCAGGGGGAGTCCAGCGAGATGCCCTGGATGCCCCATTTAAGGAGGCACTCTCAAGTTTGCTCAGGTGGCAATCTTGCACTTGGGTAAACCTGAGAATAAGTACTTCCTTAAATTTTGTGCCCTAGGTGCCTTCTAATCCCAGCCCTGATGCCATGTTTCTTAGAATTGTTAGAGTCACTACTGAGGAACTAATAGGACTCCTGAGAGGTGAGACCTTGCTATCTTCCTTTGCAAACAAATTCCCCCGGTGATTTCCAGGTGCACCAACGTTTGAGAAGCACTGAAACAGACATTTAGAAGTTCCGACTTCTAGGATTAATTTCTTAAATAAATCCCGTTGTGACACTAATGCTTACAACCTGAGAACATCATGGAACCATTTGCCCTTAGCATGTCTGATGTGCTGAGCCCCAAATACTGACAGTGGTTGCTCAGGTGGTGCCAAAACACAGACGAAAAAAGCCTCCTTGAATTTGACGAAACCAGCCTTCACCTCTGTATTGATGACTCTTGTAACACGAGCTCAAAATCAAGCTCTTACATGGTATTAAAAGCTTAATTGAAAATGTGCTATCGGCCGGTGCATCTCAAACGTTAATGTGTATACAGATCTCCTGGGTGTCTTGCTAAAATGCAGATTCTGATCTAGTGGGTCTGGGGTAGGACCTGGGATTCTGCATTTTAACAGGCTCTGAAGTGATGCCGAAGCTTCTAAGCTACAGCTACAGAACACAAAAACAGGGAGAGTTTTGACTGGCCTCTAGTTAAGTTCTTAACTTCTTTCTAAAGTATGAGAGGGTTTTGGTTAGGAATGTCTGGAGGAGTTCTTCATGGCTTTCACTTCAGGAAACAAGGAAAGAAGCTAAAATTGTTTCCCCTTTCTTGCTGTTATAAACAATGCTGCAAAGAATACGTTCATCACATTCATTATTTTATGTACATTATACATATTGTCTTATGCAGCAATGTTATTCCATTTTAGAAAGCCTTGAAATGTATTTATCTTGAACTTTTTATATATTTAATGCAATATTATTACTTTTATACCTTTCAGTTCTCTTTTGGTGGATTTGGAAAGTATTTTCTCACCCCTAATGTTATTAACACTGTGTGTGTGTATATATATATATAAAACACTGTATATATATGTGTGTATATATATACATGTATATAAATATATGTGTGTGCGTATATATGTGTATATATATATACATATATGTGTATATATATATATATATATATATATATATATATATATATACATATATATATAGAGAGAGAGTGAGGGATTGTTTTTCTGTAACCCAGGTAGAAAGTGCTCATCTCTTACAAATCAGCATCTTATGAAAAAAGAGGAAGTGGATACTTTCTGTCAGATGTAAACCTGACGCTTTCTATAATTCAGAGCTGTTAGTTTAAACCAGATGGGAATGGAACTCATGAAGAGAAAGAGCAGGGGAGGTTTCGAGTCAGCTGCCGTCTAACACTGCTTTTCCTGTTAGAACAGCCCTGAGACTGCGTTGATCTGAATGATGTCCAGGGTTTTTACATTCCGTCCCCTTACATGTTAGCCACCTTCACTGGAAAAACCCCAGATCCATAAATGGTATTTGTGTCTGGAATGCCATCACTGAGAACACAGAGTGACTCACAAACCACAGTTTAGCCTACATTGACTCCAGCTGTATGGCTTGACTAGAAATTCTGTTATTTATAGGTGGGTCAGGTCATTCTATCCAGTAAAGACCGTATGAGAGGGACTTTCCTGGTGGCACAGTGGATAAGACTCCACATTCCCAATGCAGGGGGCCTGGGTTCGATCCCTGGTCAGGGACCTAGATCCCACATGCATGCCACAACTAAGAGTTAGCATGCGACAACTAAGGAGCCTGCGAGTTGCAACTAAGGAGCCCACGTGCTGCAATTAACACCCGGTGCAACCAAATAAATAAGTTTTTTTTTTTTTTTAAAGACCGTATGAGAGGCTGTTCTTCCTGATGCAGCTTTTTAAACTGCAGTCAGGTGGTTCTGTTAATGAAAATGCCAAACAAAAGGAGTGATTTCCCTCCCGAGCAGTATTAGATTATGGTGTTGTCAAGAGTCTTGCAATTGAATTACCTTCTTGTAATCCACCCCACCTTATCAGTTAACTCCAGTTGTAATGGACTGCTGACTTCCAGGGACGCCGTGTGGATTACTTAAAACCTCTTGCTGTCTGGAGGAGACAGGATCTGCAGCATTTCCACCTTCCTCGGGTGGCGTATTCCTCACTCCCACGTTGGTGAGGCTATAACATCCTGGAGCAGCCGCTAAGTGTGAGGGGCAGTGGGCGTGTGGTCATCTCACCGCTGATGCCCTCACTGCGTGTCCTCAGCTGGATTGGATCTGGTCAGGCCAGTGACTGCTCTTCTCTCTTGCGTCAGCCTGTCACGTGGTACCACCAACCCAAGAGAAGCAATGAGTGAGAAATTCCCTTTGCCATTATGTTTGCCCTGATTTAACATATAATGCTCAGTCTGGGAAGCCATGTACTGCTGAAGACTTTTGTGAGGAAAAAGCATTTTAAGAAGTTTCAGACGCCATTTGCAGTTACTTGAGGGTGGGTCGTGTGGAGTAAACGCTCTTTCACAAACTCATTGTCAACGTAGCAACAATATGGAAGAATGCTTTAGTTTTGGGAGGCGCGTAACTGTAGAACTAAGAATCAGAAATTCTTGAACTTTGATTCCTGTCCGCCTCTGACTGATAACTGACTGTATTTAGCTTTTTCTTTTTTATAATGTATTCAACTGTTCCTTTTTTATTAATTAAGTAATTTATTTATTTGGCCGTGCCCTGCGGTATGTGGGATCTTAGTTCCCTGACCAGGAGTCGAACCTGCACCCCCTGCATTGGAAGCACGGAGTCAACCACTGGACTTCCAGGGAAGTCCCTATTTTGTTTTTGTTTTAGTTTTTGTTTTTGTTTTTGTTTTTGTTTTGCGGTACATGGGCCTCTCACTGTTGTGGCCTCTCCCGTTGCGGAGCACAGGCTCCGGACGTGCAGGCTCAGCGGCCATGGCTCACGGGCCCAGCCGCTCCGCGGCATGTGGGATCTTCCCGGACCAGGGCACAAACCCGTGTCCCCTGCATCGGCAGGCGGACTCTCAACCACTGCGCCACCAGGGAAGCCCCCTATTTAGTTTTTTCTTGAGTTGGGTTCTAAGAAAAAGAACAGGCAAACAGTTAGTAACAATAATACCTGTTTGCTAAATGACCAGATCAAGCCACGTGATAGTTTGCAGTTTCAATAGGGTAAGATACAGCAATAAGAGCCGTTTCTATTACAAAAAGAAACTGTATCACACTGAGGAAGGAAACAAGGTTTATTAGGGTGAGGGAAAATAAATCCCGGGTTTGTTACTGGTACAAATAAACACAGAAGGCTATCAGGGCAGTCTGCCTTCACTAGAGATCTGGTAACCAGCTCTCAGGAGCCGGGTGACTTGAGATGCCAGCCAATAGAGAGAATGTGTGACTTACAGGGAAGGAAAACAAAAAGTAGCCAAGCAACTTTCTTCCATAAAAGAGTCAAGGTGAAACCTGCTCCTGGAACCTAGATAAGACTTGAGGGAAACACAGGCATTTGGTTTACTTTTAGACCAGGTAGAGTTGTAGAGCCATCTTTAAAAACGTTATATTTTGCTCCTTCTTTGTAATGGCATAGGAAGACAGCTGGGCATGAAGGATGCTCACTTTCCTTTATGATCCCGTATTTGACTTATAATGTGGTGTTATGTCATGTGGCCGAGTGGTACACTGAAGGTGAAAGAAGATTTATAAGTAGCTGAGGACAGAGGCAGGGCTTTGGTGAGTGGAGTGAGGAAGTCTGCAAATCTCTCCTCAAAAAACAGTGATAAACTGGACAAAGTTGTCAAAAACAACCGTTTCAGGTCTGAGGAAGGAGCACACATGCCAACAGCAAATTGAGAAGCATTTGTCCATAAGAAACTGCTGAACTTCAGATAAGGACAGTGGGAGTTTTTGATCTTCTTAGCCTGGGACTACTCCCTGCCACCCACAACCCATTAATGTAGTCGTTCCATCGTGGGGGTGGTGGGTTTGGGCAGACCGTAAAAGCTAGCAACTGGCTGCCAGAGGAAACGCACTTGATTTGGAGCAGACGGTGAAAAGCCCATGCCCACTGGCATTGTCAGTAAAAGTTATGATCTCGGTGGCAAGCAAACAGGCAGCTCTGGTAGCCTAACTAGCTGCCCCACTTGGGTCAAACAACAGACTGTGGACTAGTCAGAACCTTAGCAGAGGTCCTAGAAATGACAGCCACAGACAGGCTTGAAAAACTCTCCACACGTTCCTGACCGACTGGAAGCCGTGCACACATGTAAGACTAGACGGGTCCCAAGCTAACCACACAGCCCTGGTCGGCTGGGCAGCTGAATGGATGTACAGAGGAGATGCAGGAGGCCCTGGGAGAAAGTCACAGTTGGGGCAGACCTGAACTGTGCGTTCTTAACCCTACACAAATCAATGTGCAGAGGTTGGAAGTCTCGCTGGCTCCAGATGTGTGAGCACAACCTTTAACCAATCATTGGCTGATCACTAAACCTTGTAGACACAGGGGCAACCCCTAGGAAGTCAGGTCTAAAAACAGAAACAAGAACTGAAAGAAAAGAAAGCACCTGAGTAGAAACATCATGGCTGCACATCACAGAGGAGACAGATTCTGCAGATTTAGTCCAGGAAAATTACTCACAAGGAAGGGTGTCCACTTAATGTAAGTTGTAAAGTATGAACAACAGGATTTGGTTAAAAAGAGAGAGCAAAAGAAGCACAGAAGTATATGCTCAAAGGTTGGTGGACACACATACACACATTTTTTTTTCCCTTGGATTTTTAACAGTGATCCTCCTTGGAGGTTTATAGGGATGTTTCTTTCACTTTGCTATATATTTCCAAAATAAACTAAATATTTTTTCTACAGTGTATCGGTAATACTTCGTAAACATACACACACAGACAGAAGTAACTCATAGCATAACACTAACTGTGATTTGGAGTTGTGAGATTTACTAAATCAGGTACTTAGTCTATAAGCAGCACTTAACTGTCTACCTCCCTTCCACCTCCTGTGTTTCTCCTCTTCTGTTTTTGTTTTTGTTTTGTTTTTCTTTACATGTCTATTTAGTACATCATAAAAATCTTTGGGAGCAAAACTGATCTTATTCACATTATTCACTTTTCTTCCATCCCATTTCTGTGTTCCTATTACATATATGCATTGCTTATAGCAGACCATCTGTAAATATTTATACTTTGAGACATATACAATCTCATTATTCCATACAGCAGTTGGAATCCAGTACAGTAAATGTTGAACAGTTATTCAGCCCACATTCTTTCTCCTCCCCCCAAAATAACCATTGAGACGATCAAAATAAAGCAAAACAAAACCAAAACAAAAGAAGAGCTTTATTTTTCCCATGTCCTTCATTTGCTAAATGTAGAACAGACTGAGTTGTGGTGACTCCTAGGCAGGAAAAAGATTCATTTTCTACAATCAGAATTCTAGTTGCTAGCTTCTTTAATTTGAGCCCTGGGCTTTTCTTTTTTTTTTTTTTCACTTTATGTTTCCTCTTCATTAAAATAGGAAGAACAGCCCCAAGCCTTTTCTGCCTTTGACTTTATTACATGCAACACATGGACTGCTTGACTTAAATTTTCTAAAGACAATTAGGTCTTTACCAGTGAGATTGTTGTTCATTATTTTAAAACTTTTATTACTTATAAATATTTTGTATAGCGCTATGCTTTTTAAAGGTAAGGTGTTAGTTTAAAAAAAATCTAAAAAGTATATTGAGTTGTAAGTTATTCTCAGTTGGATTAGGAAATTTCCAGTAGAGGAGGTAGAGTGAAGTGGTTGCTCAAGCCCTCCCACAGATAATAATTAGAAAATCTGGACAAAATAAAAGAAACTACTAAAAGCACCCAAAAGCAGACAGAAGCTGGAGGAGAAAAAATTGTAATTGGAAGGAGCAAGACCTGCAAGTTTGTGGGGTTTTTTGCCTAAAGGTGTGCTTCAGTCCCCATGGTGGCTACAGTGGATGAAGTGACAGTGGAAAACAGCCTTACAGGTGAGAGGTGACAGAGAAGGGAGGTCAGGGATGGAGGGTAGAGGAAACATACGGGGAAACGCTGGAAGCAAGAGAGAACTGCAAAAAGGGTGAGGCCCAACATCTGAGTAAAAACACTGCCCAAATCCCTTGTTGACTGCTCTATTAGTCGGGAGTCTCCAGAGAAACAGAACCTAGAGGATAGATAGATATATAGATATATAGCTATATAGGAGGAGATTTATTATGGAATTGACTCACGTGGTTATGGAGGCAGAGAAGTCCCACGATCTGCAGTCCGCCAGTTGGAGACTCAGGAGAGCTGGCAGTGTAATGCAATCTGAGTTCAGAGGGCTGATGGTATAAGTCCCGAATTGAGTCTAAGAGCCCAAGAGCCAGGAGTGCTGATGTCCGGGGGCAGGAGAAGATGGATGTTTCAGCTCAAGCAGAGAGAGAAAACAAATTTGCCCTTCGTCCACCTTTTTGTTCTATTTAAGGCCCTCAGTGGATTGAATGATACCCACCCACACTGGGGAGGGCCATCTGCTTTACTCAGTTCACCAATTTAAGTGCTAATCTGTTCCAGAAATACCCTCAGACACACCCAGAAATAATGTTTCACCAGCTATCTGGACACCCCCTAACCCAGTCGAGTGGACACATAAAATTAACCACAATTAACCATAAAATTAATTACAATTGTTAAATTCCAAATGTGCAAGAGAGACACCAAGGGACCCAGCAAAACAAAAAACAAACAAACAAGTAGAGGCAAGAAGGAACCAGTCCTTGAAAGACAAACCTATATGAGCTGAGATCTGTAAATTTGATGCCTTTTTTTTTTTTTTTTTTCTTAAGATGAGTTAATTCCTAAACTACACAGCTCAGGCAGGAGAAAACTGGAGTCTTACTGGCTTGGGGTGTCAGAAGACAGACCCTGAGACTGGCAGAGCAGCTAGAAAATTAGAGGGAAATTACAAAAACACAAAAATCGCAGAGTGTGAGCCCTCAAATCTGAGTATAAGCTGCCCAGGTCTTTGGCTGTCTGCCAAATTACACAGGTACAGGGGAGACCCCAGGGAGCCAGTCTGAAAAAGTAGTACCTAGAAGCTGTAAGAACTGAGCAGGTTTATCAGCTGCTGCATACCAGGGGAAGACCAATATGTGGTTTGAATCTGGGCAAGTTAACTGCCTACTAGAATAAAAAAAAAAACCCAACAATCCTTAGAAGGACACAGCAGAGTCCAGAATTGCTACAAGATCTTATATACATTGTCTAGCTTTCAGCCTACAATTACTAGATATATAAAGAAACAGGAAAGTGTAACTCATACTCAGGAAAAAAAAAGCAATTAATAGAAGCTGCTTCTGAGTGTCTTAGTGGGTACACATGTTGGATTTTGTAGGCAAAGACTTCATTCAAACCAGTTATACATATGATCAAAGAGTTATAAGAAAATATCAGAGAATTAAAGGAAAAATAAGTGAACAGAGGAATTGCAACAAAGAAATGGAAACTATGAAAAAAATGGAAATTTTAGGGCTGAAATGAAAGTAACATCAAAATTCACTAGATGTGCTCAACAATTTTGAAATTACAGACACAATAATCTGCACTTGGAAACAGAGCAATAGAAATTACCCAGGTCAAAAAAGAGGGGAAACAATATTTAAGAAAAGGGAACAGAGCCTCAGAGGCTTGTAGGACAATATGAAGTAGTCTGATATAGCTGTAATTGAAGTCCCAGAAGGAGAGGGGAAAAATGGACAGAAAATAAAATCTGAAGAAATTAATAGCTCCAAACTTTGTAAATTTGATAGAAAACACTGATTTACAGATCCAAGAAATTCAATGAACTTTAAGCAGAATAAACACAAAGAAAAGCACTTGTAGATACATCATAGCCAAACGGCTGAAACCAAAGATAAAAGAAAATCTTGAAAACAGAGAAAAATGACACATTACATACAAAGGATCAATGTTACAAATATGGCTAACTTATCAGAAACAACAGAGGCCAGAAGACACTGGAACAATATATTCAAATGCTGAAGGAAAAAAAACTATTAACCAAAACCTCAATATCCCGAAAAACTGTCTTTCAAAAATGAGGGGTAAAGACATTTCCAGAAAAACAAAAACAAAATTTGTTGCCAGGAGACTTACACTAAAGGAAGCTTTTGGAATGAAGGGAACTGGCAGATAGTAACTCACATCTACAGGAAGAGATGAAGAGCACTAGAAACGGGAAGTAATATGGTGAATGTAAAAGACTGTATTTTTTTCTTCTCTAATTTCTCTAAAAGACATATGACTATTATTTTTTATTTTTTTATAAGTTTATTTATCTTATTTGTTTTATTTTTGGCTGCGTTGTGTCTTTGTTGCTGCGTGCGGGCTTCCTTTAGTTGTGGCAATCGGGGGCTCCTCTTCGTTGCGGTGCAGGGGCTTCTCATTGTGGTGGCTCTCTTTGCAGAGCACGGGCTCTAGGTGCACAGGACTCAGTAGCTGTGGCATGTGGGCTCAGTAGTTATGGCTTGTGGGCTCTAGAGCACAGGCTCAGTAGTTGTGGCGCACGGGCTTAGTTACTCTGAGGCACGTGGGATCTTCCCGGACCACGGTTCGAACCTGTGTCCCCTGCATTGGCAGGCGGATTCTTAACCACTGCGCCATGAGGGAAGCCCAACAATTACATTTAGAATGGATACACAACAAGGTCCTACTCTATAGCACAGGGAACTATATCCAATTTCCTGGGATAAACCACAGTGGAAAAGAATATTTTAAAAAAATGTATACATGTGTAAACAAAACCAATGCATAATCACTTGGAATATTAGTGCAAAATTGCATTAGCCACATCTACTTTCTTGCTCACCCATCAACAAAGCCCTTGAGAATGGCATTTCTTAAGCATCATAGGCCATCTTAGCCTTCCACACATCCCATCCTTTGCTGTTCACCAAACCATTTTGTTTCCTTTGACTATTTTGATCTTTAACTGTATCACCCTCTTTGATGAAGTTCTGAATTTAAAAGCTATGTGACCGACTCCCTCTTGTGAGAACACCAGAATCACAACTAAGTGCTGAACAATCATCAACAGGAAGACACTGGAACTCACCAAAAAAGATACCCCACATCCAAAGACAAAGGGGAAGCCACAGTGAGATGGTAGGAGGGGCGCAATCACAATAAAATCAAATCCCGTAACTGCTGGGTGGGTGACTTACAAACTGGAGAACACTTATACCATGGAAGTCCACCCACTGGAGTGAAGGTTCTGTGCCCCATGTCAGGCTTCCCAACCTGGGGGTCTGGCAACGGGAGGAGGAATTCCTAGAGAATCAGACTTTGAAGGCTAGTGGGATTTGATTGCAGGACTTCGACAGGACTGGGGGAAACAGAGACTCCACTCTTGGGGGGCACACACAAAGTAATGTGCGCATTGGGACTCGGGAAGGAGCAGTGAACCCATAGGAAACTGAACCAGACCTACCTGCTGGTGTTGGAGGATCTCCGGCAGAGGCAGGGGGTGGCTGTGTCTCACTGTGACGACAAGGACACTGACAGCAGAAATTCTGGGAAGTACTCCTTGGCGTGAGCCCTCCCAGTGTCCTCCATTAGCCCTGCCAAAGAGCCTGGGTAGGCTCGAGTGTTGGGTTGCTTCAGGCCAAACAACCAGGTGGGAGGGAACCCAGCTCCCCCCATCCGCAGACAAGGGGATTAAAGTTTTACTGAGCTCTGCCCACCAAAGCAACAGCCAGCTCTACCCACCACCAGTCCCTCCCATCAGGAAACTTACACAAGCCTCATCCACCAGAGGGCAGACAGTAGAAGCAAGAAGAACTACAGTCCTGCAGCCTGTGGAACAAAAACCACATTCACAGAAAGATAGACAAGATGAAAAGGCAGAGGGCTATGTACCAGACGACGGAACAAAATAAAACCCCAGAAAAACAACTAAATGAAGTGGAGATAGGCAACCTTCCAGAAAAAGAATTCAGAATAACGATAGTGAAGATGATCCAGGACCTCAGAAAAAGAATGGAGGCAAAGATCGAGAACATGCAAAAAATGTTTAACAAAGATCTAGAAGAATTAAAGAACAAACAGAGATGAACAACACAATAACTGAAATGAGAAATACACTAGAAGGAATCAATAGCAGAATAATAACTGAGGCAGAAGAACGGATAAGTGACCTGGAAGACAGAATGGTGGAATTCACTGCTGCAGAACAGAATAAAGAAAAAAGAATGAAAAGAAATGAAGACAGCCTGAGAGACCTCTGGGACAACATTAAATGCAACAACATTCGCATTATAGGGGTCCCAGAAGGAGAAGAGAGAGAGGAAGGACCTGAGAAAATATTTGAAGAGATTATAGTGGGAAACTTCCCTAACATGGGAAAGGAAGTGGCCACCCAAGTCCAGGAAGTGCAGAGAGTCCCATGCAGGATAAACCCAAGGACAAACATGCTGAGACACATAGTAATCAAATTGACAAAAATTAAAGAAAAATTATTGAAAGCAGCAAGGGAAAAACAACAAATAACATACAAGGGAACTCCTGTAAGGTTAACAGCTGATTTCTCAGCAGAAACTCTACAAGCCAGAAGAGAGTGGCATGATATACTTAAAGTGATGAAAGGGAAGAACCTGCAAACCAAGATTAATCTACCGGCAAGGATCTCATTCAAATTCGATGGAGAAATCAGAAACTTTACAGACAAGCAAAAGCTAAGAGAATTCAGCACCACCAAACCAGCTCTACAACAAATGCTTAGGATCTTCTCTAAGTGGGAAACACAAGAGAAGAAAAGGACCTAGAAAAACAACCCCAAAACAATTAAGAAAATGGTAATAGGAACATACATATCAATAATTACCTTAAACGTGAATGGATTAAATGCTCCAACCAAAAGACATAGGCTCGCTGAATGGATACAAAAACAAGACCCATATATATGCTGTCTAGACACCCACTTCAGACCTAGGGACACATACAGACTGAAAGTGAGGGGATGGAAAAAGATATTCCATGCAAATGAAAATCAAAAGAAAGCTGGAGTAGCAATACTCATATCAGATAAAATGGACTTTAAAATAAAGAATGTTACAAGAGACAAGGAAGGACACTACATAATGATCAAGGGATCAATCCAAGAAGAAGATATAACAATTATAAACATATATGCACCCAACATAGGAGCACCTCAATACATAAGGCAACTGCTAACAGCTATAAAAGAGGAAGGTGACAGTAACACAATAATAGTGGAGGACTCTAACACCTCACTTACACCAATGGACAGATCATCCAACAGAATATTAATAAGGAAACACAAGCTTTAAATGACACAATAGGCCACATAGATTTAATTGCTATTTATAGGACATTCCATCCAAAAACAGAAGACTACACTTTCTTCTTAAGTGCACGGAACGTTCTCCAGGATAGATCACATCTTGGGTCACAAATCAAGTCTTGGTAAATTTAAGAAAACTGAAATCATATCAAGCATCTTTGCTGACCACAACGCTATCAGATTAGAAATCAGTTACAGGGGAAAAAAAACGTAAAAAACACAAACACATGGAGGCTAAACAATACATTATTAAATAACCAAGAGATCACTGAAGAAATCAAAGAGGAAATCAAAAAATACCTAGAGACAAATGATAATGAAAACATGACTATCGAAAACCTATGGAATGCAGCAAAAGCAGTTCTAAGAGGGAAGTTTGTGGCTATACAAGCCTACCTCAAGAAACAAGAAAAATCTCAAATAAACAATCTAACCTTACACCTAAAGGAACTAGGGAAAGAAGAACAAACAAAACCCAAAGTTAGCAGAAGGAAAGGAAACATAAAGATCAGAGCAGAAATAAATATAAAGAAAGAAAACAATAGCAAAGATCAATTAAAGTAAAAGCTGGTTCTTTGAGAAGATAAGCGAAATTGATAAACCATTGGCCAGACTCATCAAGAAAAAGGGAGAGGACTCAAATCAAAAATTTCTAAAATTAGAAATGAAAAAGGAGAAGTTACAACAGACACCGCAAAAATACAAAGCATCCTAAGAGACTACTTACTACAAGCAACTCTGTGCAAAAAAATGGACAACCTGGAAGAAGTGGACAAATTCTTAGAAAGGTATAACTTTCCAAGACTGAACCAGGAAGAAATAGAAAATATGAACAGACCAATCACAAGTAATGAAATTGAAACTGTGATTAAAAATCTTCCAACAAACAAAAGTCCAGGACCAGATGGCTTCACAGGTGAATTCTATCAACCGTTTAGAGAAGAGCTAACACCCATCCTTCTCAAACTCTTCCAAAAAACTGCAGAGGAAGGAACACTCCCAAACTCATTCTATGAGGCCACCATCACCCTGATACCAAAACCAGACAAAGATACTACAGAAAAAGAAAATTACAGACCAATATCACCGATGAATATAGATGCAAAAATCCTCAACAAAATACTAGCAAACAGAATCCAACAACACATTAAAAGGATCATACACCATGATCAAGTGGGATTTATCCCAGGGATGCAAGGATTCTTCAGTATATGCAAATCAGTCAGTGTGATTCACCATATTAACAAATTGAAGAATAAAAACCATATGACCATCTCAATAGATGCAGAAAAAGCTTTTGACAAAATTCAACACCCATTTATGATACAAGCTCTCCAAAAAGTGGGCATAGAGGGAAACTACTTCAACATAATAAAGGCCATATATGACAAACCCACAGCAAACATCATTCTCAATGGTGAAAAACTGGAAGCATTTCCTCTAAGATCAGGAACAAGACAAGGGTGTCCACTCTCACCACTGTTATTCAGCATAGTTTTGGAAGTCCTAGCTATGGCAATCAGAGAAGAAAAAGAAATAAAAGGAATCCAAATTGGAAAAGAAGAAGTAAAACTGTCACTGTTTGCAGATGACATGATACTATACATAGAGAATCCTAAAGATGCCACCAGAAAACTACTAGAACTAATCAATGAATTTGGTAAAGTTGCAGGATACAAAATTAATGTACAGAAATCTCTTGCATTCCTATACACTAACAACAAAAGATCAGAAAGAGAAATTAAGGAAACAATCCCATTTACCATTGCAACAAAAAGAATAAAATACCTAGGAATAAACCTACCTAAGGAGGTAAAAGACCTGTACTCAGAAAACTATAAGACAGTGATGAAAGAAATCAAAGGTGCCACAAACAGATGGAGAGATATACCATGTTCTTGGATTGGAAGAATCAATATTGTGAAAATGACTATACTACCCAAAGCAATCTACAGATTCAGTGCAATCCCTATCAAATTACCAGTGGCATTTTTTACAGAACTAGAACAAAAAAATCTTAAAATTTGTATGGAAACACAAAAGACCCCGAATAGCCAAAGCAGTCTTGAGGGAAAAAAACGGAGCTGGAGGAATCAGACTCCCTGACTTCAGACTATAGTACAAAGCTACAGTAATCAAGACAATATGGTACTGGCACAAAAACAGAAACATAGGGCTTCCCTGGTGGCGCAGTGGTTGAGAGTCCGCCTGCCAATGCAGGGGATACGGGTTCGTGCCCCGGTCCGGGAGGATCCCACATGCCGTGGAGCGGCTAGGCCCGTGAGCCATTGCCGCTGAGCCTGTGCGTCCAGAGCCTGTGCTCCGCAACGGGAGAGGCCACAACAGTGAGAGGCCCATGTACCGCAAAAAACAAACAAACAAACAAAAAAAAAAACAGAAACATAGATCAATGAAACAGGACAGAAAGCCCAGCGATAAACCCACACACCTATGGTCAACTAATCTATGACTAAGGAGGCAAGGCTATACAATGGAGAAAAGATAGTCTCTTCAATAAGTGGTGCTTGGAAAACTGGACAACTACATGTAAAAGAATGAAATTAGAACACTCCCTAACACCACACACAAAAATAAACTCAAAATGGATTAGAGACCTAAATGTAAGACCAGACACTATAAAACTCTTAGAGGAAAACATAGGAAGAACACTCTTTGACATAAATCACAGCAAGATCTTTTTTGATCCACCTCCTAGAGTAATGGAAATAAAAACACAAATAAACAAATGGGACCTAATGAAACTTAAAAACTTTTGCAAAGCAAAGGAAACTATAAACAAGACGAAAAGACAACCCTCAGAATGGGAGAAAATATTTGCAAATGAATCGATGGACAAAGGATTAATCTCCAAAATATATAAACAGCTCATGCAGCTCAATATTAAAAAAAAAACAACCCAATCTAAAAATGGGCAGAAGACCTAAATAGACATTTCTCCAAAGAGGACATACAGATGGCCAAGAAGCACATGAAAAGCTGCTCAACATCACTAATTAGAGAAATGCAAATCAAAACTACAATGAGGTATCACCTCACACCAGTTAGAATGGGTATCATCAGAAAATCTGCAAACAACAAATGCTGGAGAGGGTGTGGAGAAAAGGGAACCCTCTTGCACTGTTGGTGGGAATGTAAATTGATAACAACCACTATGGAGACCAGTACAGAGGTTTCTTAAAAATCTAAAAATAGAATTACCATATGACCCAGCAATCCCACTACTGGGCATATACCCAGAGAAAACCATAATTCAAAAAGACACATGCGGGCTTCCCTGGTAGTGCAGTGGTTGAGAATCTGCCTGCCAATGCAGGGGACACGGGTTCGAGCCCTGGTCTGGGAAGATCCCACATGCCACGGAGCAACTAGGCCCATGAGCCACAACTACTGAGCCTGCGTGTCTGGAGCTTGTGCTCCGCAACAAGAGAGGCCGCGACAGTGAGAGGCCCGTGCACCGTGATGAAGAGTGGCCCCCTCTCGCCACAACTAGAGAAAGCCCACGCACAGAAACGACCCAACACAGCCATAAATAAATAAATAAATAAATAAATAAATTAAAAAAAAAAGACACATACACCCCAGTGTTCATTGCAGCACTAAAATAGCCAGGTCATGGAAGCAACCTAAATGCCCATCGACAGACGAATGGATAATGAAGATGTGGTACATATGTACAATGGAGGATTACTCAGCCATGAAAAGGAACAAAATTGGGTCATTTGTAGAGATGTGGATGAATCTAGAGACTGTCATACAGAGTGAAGTAAGTCAGAAAGAGAAAAATATTGTATATTAACGCATATATGTGGAACCTAGAAAAATGGTACAGATGAACCAGTTTGCAGGGCAGAAATTGAGACACAGATGTAGAGAACAAACGTATGGACACCAAGGCCAGAAAGCAGCTGCGGGTGGGGGGGGTGGTGTGTTGAACTGGGAGATTGGAATTGACATGTATACACTGATGTGTATAAAATGGATGACTAATAAGAACTTGCTGTATAAAAACATAAAATTCAAAAATTCAAAAAAAAAGCTATGTGACCGAATTTTCAAAAATAAAAAGTTAAAAGAAAAAAAAGATAAATAGGAATGTCTATACTGTGGGTAGTAGTGATAATAAAATGATCCTATTAATCTAATTTCACTAGGCCAATGAATAAATTCCCACTTGAAAGCTCAGCCAGATAAGAAAGTGGAGATTCGATAGGCTACATTTTCTTTCCATAGGAGAACACTTATTTGGATTTAAAAATAGATAACTGGGACTTCCCTGGTGGTGCAGTGGTTGGGATTCCGCCTGCCATTGCGGGGGACACGGGTTCGAGCCCTGGTCCGGGAGGATCCCACGTGCTGCGGAGCAGCTGAGCCTGCGCTCTGGAGCCCGTGAGCCACAACTACTGAGCCCGTGCGCCGCAACTACTGAGGCCCGCACGCCTAGAGCCCATGCTCCACAGCAGGAGAAGCCACCGCAGTGGGGGGCTCGTGCACCGCAGCGAAGAGTGGCCCCCACTCCCCACAACTAGAGAAAGTCCGGGTGCAGCAATGAAGACCCAATGCAGCCAAAAATAAATAAATTTAAGAAAAAAGATGATTCTTAAAAAAAAAAATAGATAACTTAGGAAGTGAGTATTCACAGTATCGAGGGATTCGCTCTTGACTTCCTATCAATAATAGCTTTTCCCAAGTCAGGTTGGATTCTTGGCAGAATATGACAAGTAGCATGAGAGGCAAACATGCTTTATTTTTGGAGCTCAGCCAGATGGATAGTGGTCTATGTCGTGCGTTGAATGGTGGCCCCCGGAAAAGATACATCAGTGTGCTAACCCCCAGTACCCGTGAATGTGGCCTTATTTGGAGAGAGGGTCTTGCGGCTGTAATTAAGGATCTCAAGATTAGATCATCCTAAATTTAGGGTAGACCCTTAGTCTGATAACTGGTCTCCTTAGAAAGGAGAGGGAGATTTGAGACACAGAAACAGGAGAGACAGACACAAGGGAGAAGGTTATGTGAAGACAAGAGGCAGAGATTGAAGTGATGTGTCTACAAGCCAAGGCATGCCAGAGACTGCCAGCAGCCACCAGGAGCTGTAAGAGGTAAGGAAGGATTCTCCCCTAGACTTCAGAGGCAATGCAGCTCCACTGACACCTTGATTTTGGACTTCTGGATGTTAGAACTATGAGAGAATAGATTTCTGTTGTTTTAAGTCATCAAGTTTGTGGTAATTTATGTCAGCCCTAGGAAAGTAATACAATCACAAATGAAAGTAAGACATATTGGAAGTTGTCAGGGAAAATTACTTTATGCAAACACACAAAAGTACATTTTCTAAGACTTGTGCATCTTTTGTATCTTAAAATTTTACAGGGAGTAAATTTGGGATGGGAGGAGTCAAATATATCATTTTAGATGTAAACAATCCTGAAAGGCATTATCAAATGACCCATTTTTATTTTATTTTTTATTTTTTTGTGGTACACGGGCCTCTCACTGTTGTGGCCTCTCACGTCAGGCTCCGGACGCGCAGGCTCAGCGGCCATGCCTCACGGGCCTAGCCGCTCTGCGGCATGTGGGATCTTCCCGGACCGGGGCACGAACCCGTATCCCCTGCATCGGCAGGCGGACTCTCAACCACTGCGCCACAAGGGAAGCCCGACCCATTTTTATTTATTTATTTATTTATTTATTTATTTATTTGGTTGTGCCGGGTCTTAGTTGCGGCTCACAGACTCCTTAGTTGCAGCCCACCAGCTCCTTAGTTGTGGCATGAGAACTCTTAGTTGTGGCATGCATGTGGGATCTAGTTCCCTGACCAGGGATCAAACCTGGGCCCCCTACATTGGGAGCGCAGTCTTAACCACTGTACCACCAGGGAAGTCCCAAAATGACCCTTTTAAAAAAAAATTACTTTATTGAAGTATAGTTGATTTACAATGTTGTGTTAATTCCTACTGTATGGCAAAGTGATTGTTATACATATATGTATACACATTCTTTTTCATGTTCTTTTCCATTATGATTTATCACAGGATATCGATTATAGTTCCCTCTGCTGTACAGTAGGACCATGTTGTTTATCCATTCTCTATATAACAGTTTGCATCTGCTAATCCCAGACTCCCAATTCAACCACCCCCACACCCCTTGGCAACCACAAATCTGTTCTCTATGTAAAATGACCCTTTTTATTTGTAGAATTGGAGAGAGAGAGGAGAGATTGAATCAGGTAAAGATAAGCATAGCCATTAAATTTGCCATTAGAGAATAATTTAAAAAGTACTAAAAAAAGATACTCACAACTTAATTTTATTTCTTATTAATACAGAAAATTGATTACAGTTCTTCCTTTGAAAATAGTTGTTGGTAAAGTCTGACCTGATTGTCTTCTTATCCCAGTATCTCAGTCCCACTCAACATTTGTAATTGCTTTGAGACCAGGCTTATTTATTTTTTAGTTTATTGCTTCTAACATTTCTGATCCAAAGCTAAATTCTGATCTTAGGTCTAAAATGTGTGCTTCAGTTATTATGCTCATTCAAATGCCAGCATTCTTTTCAAGGTGGTAGCTCTGTGAATAGAAAACTATGACATGCGGAATATTCTTATTTGAAGCTCTATGGTTTCAAACTCTAAGATAATGGTAGTTCCTCTCTGTGAAGTCCTTTATCAAGAATGCCTAAGGATTATCCTGTTACCTCACCTCTAAGAGCAGCTGTTTGTTTCTGGAGCCAAATGTGGGTCCTGCCTTGAGGTGGGATAGATAAGAGAGATTAGAGAAAGATGGAATTATCTCTGGAAAAAAAGAAGCCATACAGTATTTAAAATATATATATATTTGAAGGTAAAATGGCAAGCTGTTTCAGCCCCCAACATGACCTACTTTTTAAAATGTTAATTATCTCTGTAGAGAAAGCCACCTTGAATCCAAATTACACAGTTTTCTTATTTTGTTTGTTTAAACATTGTAAGAATCTGTCAGAGGCTGAATGTTGGGAGAGGGGAATAAAGGAAAGAGAAGGCACATGAGAAAGGGAAGGAGCCACGCTAGCAGTTGGGTGTTTCCTTCCTGGCTCTTCAGATCGTGTGAAGCTGCAGCATCTGAATGGCTGTGACAGCTCCATAACTGGGGATAAGAGCAGGGATCTCTGGTTTCAGCCTCCTGCTGTTACTGTGCTTCTTTTGAACTTTACAGAGTTAAAGATTTGTCTCTTGTGTGTTATTCACTTTATTGGTCAAGGCTTATTACAGAGGAAATTCAGATCAGCTCCTCATCTGTGTGATTTCAAAAATAGTACAATGATCCTGGGATAATGATATGGCAGGGCACAACTGAAACTTTCTGGGCACTTGTGTGCTATATCATTTTTCCTGTATATAATTCTAGAGTGAAACCAGAGCTACTTTAAAATAAATCTTTTCTATTTGATTGACTTATTCCATTTCAGGTCTCCAGTCACCTCTCTTCCCCACATTCTCAGATAAAACTTATTTTCTCTTTTTCCAGGGGAACTCTGAGAACCACAGGGGACCTTAGATGAGACCACTTGGTCCCAACATTTTCCCAAGCAGCTGAATGCTAGAAAATGTGAATTGTTAGACTCACACACTGGTCAGTATGGAGACCAAGTTCCTCCTTCTGTACCATGTTGCTCTTTCTCCAGCTCAAAATTTTCTCCTCCATCCTCACCTCCATCTACAACTGCTTATAGTTCTCAGGAGAAGGGATACTTCAAGCTTTTGTTTTTACTACTCCACTGCAATGACTGATGTGGTCACCAGTATTCTCCATTTTGCTAAATCCAGTGATTAGTTTTCTCTCCTCAGCTTACTCTGCTTCTCAGCAGCGTTTGACACATCTTCTTAAGCGCTTTCTTCCCTAGGTTCATGCAGGCACATCGTTTTCCTACTTCACTGGCAGCTTCTCTGTCCCCTTTACTGGACCTTTCTCCTTGCCAGACTTTTATGCGTCGGAACGCCAAGGATTCCATCCTTGACCTTCTTTCTTATTTGAACATTCCTCTGGAAGATCTCAGCCATTCCCATTGCTTTATATATCATCTTTATGCCAGGACTCCTAAATCCATATCTCTAGCTTAATTTTTCCCTTGAGCTCAAGACTCATATAGCCAGCTGTCTAGTTATTGTTTCCACTTGGATATTCAAGCTATCTCAAACTTAAGAATGTCCTGACTTTTCTGCCCTATTCACCCTAAAACTTCCCCCCAACTCCCTCATCTCAGTAAACAGTACCACAGTCCATCCACCCAAAGCCCAGCTAGCTTATAGCGAACTTATGATGGGCCAGGCACTTTTCTCGGTGCTTTTATGTATATGAATCCTGACAACAACTCTGTGAGTTGGTATTATAATCCTCATTTTACAGATGAGGAAACAGGGGCATAGGAAGATGAAGTGGCTTACCCAAGGTCACATAGCCAGTGACGTGGCTCCTGGTACACAGGGCAGGAGTTTCTCCAGGAGTGAAAGTGCTAGATCATGGGTTTCACTCATGTTTGGCTTCATAAGATGATACCCAATAGTTTCCTGAGTGATTGTACCAGTTGAAACTCCCACTAGCAGCATATGAATTCCTGTCGCCTCACATCTTCATCCACATTGAGTTTTGCCTATTTTGTGAGCGTAAAATGATAATTTTGAACTATAGGAGTTCTATATATTCTAGACCCTTTTTCAGTATTATGAATCTCAGATATCTTCTCCAAGCTCATGATTTGTGTTTTAACTCTCTTTATGGTATCTCCTGATGAACAGAAATGCCTAATTTTACTATAATTGAATTTCTCAATGTTTTCAGTGTCTTGTTTGAGAAATCCGTCCTTCAGAGTATGAAAGATATTGTCCCATATTTCTCCTACAATTTCGCGTTTCACATTTAAGTATTTAATCCACTTGGAGATTATTTTTATATATGGTGTGAGGTGTGGATCTGATTTTTTTTTTCCATTTCATAGTTTTTTCTTTTCCTAATTATTGAAATACTGCCTTTTTCTTCTATCAAATTTCTGTACAATTGTGAAATTGTTTCTGGGCACTCTGGTCTGTTCCATTGGTCTACCTTTCTGTTCCTTCACTAATACCATACTACCTCAACTAATACTGCTTTACAATAAACCCGGATATCTGATAGGCTAATTTACCCACCTCATTTCTCTTCTTCAAGAGTGTTGTTGTTTTTTTTGGTCCTCTTCCTTTTAAATTTTAGAATTAGCATCTATGGAAAATCCTATTGGCATTTTGATCAGTGTCGTATTAATTTTGTATAACAGTTTGGAGGGTGAATTGAGATCTTGATAGTGGAGTTTCCCTTATACATGAACATGGCATCTCTTTTACTTGTTTAATATCTCACAGCAATATTTGTGCATGGTCAACGTAGCCTACAACTACGTAGAGGCCTTGCCCATCTTGCAGAGAGGGAGGCAGCTTGGAGGGGTGCTAAGAGCAAAGGCTCCAGGACCATACTGCCTGGGTTTAACCCTTCACGTGGCTGCTTACTAATTGTGTGATCTTGGATAAATCAACCTCTCTGTGCCTCAGTTTCCTCCTCTGTAAAACAGGGCTAATAAGAGTTTCTATTTCATAAGGAGACACAATGCTCAGCTATTAGCTCAGTTGTTAGCTTTTGCTATTACTCTGTTTTATCTCAGATGTCTAATTTTTGTTGCTTTGCAAATAGTATCTTTTTTAAAAATTACGTTTTATTTCTTTGTTGCTGGTGTTTAGAAATGCAACTGATTTTCAGAAATCTAGCAACCTGGTTAAACTCTCATCAATCCTAATAATGAGAAATCTTCTGGATTTCCCAAATCATATCAACCTGCAAATAATGAGTTTTGTTTCTTCCATTAAAAAAATTTTTTTAAATATTTATTTAGTTGTTTATTTGTTTGTTTGTTTGTTTATCTTTGGCTGCATTGGGTCTTCATTGCTGCACCTGGGCCTTCTCTAGTTGCAGCAAGCGGGGGCTACTCTTCATTGCGGTACATGGGCTTCTCTTTGCAGTGGCTTCTCTTGTTGCAGAGCACGGGCTCTAGGCACGCAGGCTTCAGTAGTTGTGGCACGCAGCTTCAGTAGTTGTGGCTCACGGGCTCTAAGGAGCAGGCTCAGTAGTTGTGGTGCACGGGCTTAGCTGCTCCACGGAATGTGGGATCTTCCCGGACCAGGGCTCGAACCCATGTCCCCTGCAGTGGCATGTGGATTCTTAACCACTGCACCACCAGGGGAGCCCCTGTTTTTTCCATTTTAATCCTTGTATTTTTATGTGTTTTTTGGTTTTCTCCCTGGGCTGGCTAGGGTCATGACAACAGTATAACCTTGAATGGAAGTGGGAATGGTGGACATTGTGTGTTATTCTTGGTTTTAAAGAGAAGGTTCTAATGCTTTACCATTAAGATTTTTGCTGTAGATTTTTGGTATGTACCCTTTATGTCAAGGAAGGTTTTTCTATTCCAAGGTTGCTAAGAGCATTTATCATGAATGGATGTTTACTTTCCCAAATGCTTAATATGATACGATCATATTGATATAACATATATTTTGTCCTTTATGATCATATATCTTGTCCTTGAATCTGTTAATGGAAAGTTGCATTAGGTTTTCTAATGTTAAGGCATCCTTGCATTCCTGTACAAATGGGTCATGATACATTTTTTAATACATTGTTAGGTTTAGTTTGCTAATATTTTGTTTTGAAATTTTGCATTTTTGATTGTAAATGAGATTGGCCTTTAATTTTACTTTCTTGGGTACTAAGGATATGTAAATCTTATGAAATGGATTGGAAAGTGTTCCCTCTTCTTGATCCTCTGGAAAAATGTGTGTAAACTTAATATTATCTCTTCCTTGAATATTTGATAGAATTTGCCTCTAAAAATTATCTGGACCTGGTGTTTTCTTTTTCAGAAGAGTTTAAATTACTGCTCAATGTCTTTAATGGTTATACAGCCATTCAGCTTTTCTCTAGCTTCCTTAGTCATTTCTGTTACATTGTATTTTTTAGGAATCTGCCTTTTTCATCTAAGTTTTCAACTTTATTTGAATAAAAGTGTTTTGTGGCATGCTGTAGTAAATCTCTGCTTTGTCTGGAGTATGTCCGTTTAAAAAACGATTCCAGGTTTCTAAATTTTATTAGTCTACTAAGTCATATATATTTATTTTCTATTTTATGAAATTTGCTTTATCCTCATCATTTTCTTACTTTGAGATTTTTTGGGTTTATTTGGCTGTTTTTTTTGTTGTTGTTGTTTGGTTGGTTGGTTTGCTTTGTGTTTTTTTTTTTTTTCTTCTTACTGGCTGCTTAATTCATTTATTTCAACATTTCTTCTTTTCTAATATAGCCACTTAAGACTGTTGTTTCCTCTAAAAAACAACAATAAGATAAAATTTCCTCTAAGAACCTCTTTAGTGGCATAACAAAGTTTTGATATACAATGTTTTAGTTAATTTTTGGTTCTGAATATTTTCTGAATATTTCTGATTTCTATTATGATTCTTTTTCCAGTGTTTCCTTTTTTTAACCTTTTTCCTCTGTTTCCTTTGAATTGGTTAAGTTGGGTTTTTTTTCTCTCACATTCCATTTAAACTACCAATTTGAAAGATAGGCATTCAATTTTCAGTTTCTTGATGATTGCTCTCAAAGTTTGAAAGTGAATACCTAAGAGTTTAAGTTAGTTAGTTTCCATTTTCCTCTGAAACAATTCAGGGACCTTAAAAACATTCTCTGACTTCAGGCAGTTCCTCTTACCATGCATGCTATAATATTTACTGTGGGTAAATTAGACATAGTCATTCTTGTTTCATATTAGCAGTTTGTTTAAATATACCCACATTTTTACGATTTTCTTTGTCCATCATTTCTTTTTCTATCCTTGACCTTGATCTTCTAGGACCATTTTCTTATTTTTATAGTATAGCCTTAAGAAGGCATATTAATGCTCAAGCCAGCCTCTAAGGCGCCCCAATGATTCACCCTCTCTGGGATTCACACTTAGTATCCCTCCCACACTGAAGAAGGCTGACCTGTGTAACCATTAGGATATCGTGGAAATGATGGAGTGTGACGTCTGAGGCTAGGACATAAAATACGTTGCACCTTTGCCTTGCTCTTTCTTGGACCACTCACTCTGCGAGGAAGCCAGCTCCCATGTCCAGAGGTTATCAATCAGCCCTGGGAGAGGAACTGAGGGCACTTGTCAACCGACAGCCAGTACTTGTGAGTGAACCACCTGGAAAGAAAACAGACCCTGCCGTCCTGGTCAGGATGATTGCAGCCTCGGCCAACATCCTGACTGAAACCTCCTGAGAGACCTTGAGCCAGGACCACTCAGCTCAGCTGCTTCTGAATTTCTAACACACAGAGAGTGTGAGATAATAAATGTGTGTTATTTATAGTCACTTGTATTGTTAATTAGCAGTAGATAAAAGTAATGCACATAAACTCTCATAAACTCTTGGTAGTAAACTCTCAGGCTTTGTTATCTGAAAATGTTTTAACTAACATTTAATTAAAATAAATGTTTGTGATTATGTGGAGAAACAGGAACTTCATACGTTGCTGGTGGGAATGTATAATGGCACAGCCACTTCGGAAAATAGTTTGGCAGTTTCTTAAAAAGCTAAATATAAATTTACCATATGACCCAGCAATTCCACTGGTAGTATATACCCAAGAGAAATGAAAACATGGGTCCACACAAAGACTGATATGTGGATGTTTGTAACATTGTTATTCATAGTAACTAAAAAGTGGAAACAACCCAAATATATATATGTATCATATTTATAATAGATGATTATTCGGTAATAAAAAATGAATAAATAAAATACTGATACATGCAACAAATGGATAAACCTCAAAATCATTATGCTAGGTATATATCCTTTATGTACAGCTTTATAGAAGCCAGACACATATTGTGTATTTCCATTTATATGAAATGTCCAGAAAAGACAAATCTGTAGAGACCGAGAATGGATTGGTTTCTTGGGGTGGTGGGGAACAGGGATTGAATGTAAATGGGCAGCAAGGGATCATTTTGTTGATGGAAACATTCTAAAACTGTATTGTGGCTGCACCATCTGGTAAATTTACTAAAAATCATTGAGTTGTGCGCTTAAAATAGGTGAACTATGTAACATGTAAATTAAACCTCAATAAAACTGATTTTTTTAAGTCAGTTGTCAGTCTGATTGTTTCTTATTTGTCTTTTTTTCTACAGGAGCTTTTAAGTCTTCTTGTCTTTGGTGTGTTCTGCAGATTTACAGTAATATGTCTGAGTGTGGATTCATTTTTATTTACCCTCCTTCGGATTTGTTGGACTTTCCAAATCTGAGGATGGGTGGCTTTGGAAAATTCTGGAGAATTCTTTGCTATTATCTCTTTGAATAATGTCCCTCCCCTAATTTCTCTATTTCTCCTAGATGTTCATTATATTTCAGATCTAACTTTTCTGTTTTCTTTTATTTCATATTTACCATTTCATTGTCACACTGATGACATTTTGTATAATTTCGCCAGATCTGTTTTCCATGTTACAAACTCTCCATCAATTCTAATGGCCAGAGGCCATGATGTGTGCTTGTTAGAGAATATTACTAATTCTGGCAAATGTCAGCTCCCATTTAGTGCCTAATCTCCGTGAATTTAAAGTGGAAAAAAAACAGAGTTTCCACCTGACAGTTTTCTAAAAAATGTTTTTAACCCTTTTTGCACTGGTACCAACTCATCTAGAATAAAAGAACCCGATACTTATGTCTGACTGTGGCACCTTTAACCTAAGACCAATTAATGTGTTCTTTATTCTAAAGTCAGCCACTAAGAGACTTTACTTATCCTATTTTCTTGTTTGCCTGGAATTGACACTGCTTGGTGAAATGGGTTCATGAATAATCAAGTAGTCTGTATAGAAATTCCCACTCATTTTTCAAGGGCACAATTGTAGAAAGTATGTTTACTTGTTCAACAGTATTTTCACTGAGTGCCTACTGTGTGCTGGACACTCTGTTAGGTGCTTGGATTGCTGTGGTCAGATAAAATAGCTAAAATAGATGTTGTCACTGTCCTCACTGAGCCTAGCTTGGAGACATATTAACTGAGGCTGAGGGGTACCAGACATGATCAGGCTGCTGGTTCAAAAAGATCTCTAACCACAAGGTAAAGAACAAATTGAAGGGAAACAAGAGTGTAGGTAGATTGGTTAGGAGGCTGTTGCAGAAGTAGGTTATGGTGTCTTAGACTAGGTTGGGATTGGTGATAATAGAAAGAAATGGATTTGAAAGCCCTTTCGGAGGTATCGTTGACAACACTTGATAATGGTTTGGATATGAAGGCAAGGGAGAGAGAGCCGTCTGTCGTAGGTTACTCCTAGGTTTCTTGTTTGCTTAATAGAATGGATTGTGAACAGTGAAAAGGACAAAGTTTACTAAGGAAAGTTTGGTTTTGAACGTGTTGAATTTGAGATACCATTGATACTTCCAAGTAGAACTAACTGCCAGCCAGAAAGCAGTTGAATATACAAGTCTAATGATTGGAGGAAATATGTAACTGATAAGTTGTCTCTGTATAGGTCCTTATGTATAGGTCTCTAATTCTCTGGTAAAATTCTCCATCTTTTCGTCTCCTTTTTTCATCTTTTCTCCTGTTTGTGTTTTCTTTTTTTGTTGTTCCTGTTTGTTTTTTAAACCAGATTAATTATTGTTATTTTTAGGTGCTTTCCAGCTAACTCCTAACATCTGGGTCATCTTTGGGTCTCTATCAGTCTTTTTTTTCCCCCCTTAGTTTTCAATTGTATGGTCCTGTCTTTTGCCATGTTTAGTAATGCCAGACATTGTATACAAAAAAAAAAAATTGTAGGAGCTCCAGGTGATGATATTTTCCTCCAGTCAGGGCTCACTTTTCCCTCTGCTTGGCTGATCACCTTAATCTAGTCAGAGGCTGTGCTAGATGGAAGTTGAATTTGAAGTTCTGGTGAGGCTCAGACTTTCTAACCTCTGGTTCCCCCCAGCCCTCCTGGGTTTCCCACTGAGACCTCATGTGTTCTCAGGACCCTCTTCCCTGATAGAGACCACATTCTTAGTCTAACAAAACTGCTTTTCAGGAGATTTTTGCTTAGGTTTTTACTGCCTCATACACCATCAGTATTCAGCAAACATCCTCATAGAAAAACTGGCAGTGTGCATGAAGCCACCATTTTGCTCGTGTCTGACACAAAGCCCAGATTCTCTGCCTCCTGCCCATATTCAGAATCTGTAATTTACTGCAAAAGTCAGCTCTCTTCTCAAGATTCTCTTCTCTTGGCCCCTCCAGAAACTCTCTACTACTTTATTTTTTTATTTGTTAAAGGTTTTCTCCCTATTACTTTTTTAAAAATAAATTTATTTTATTTACTTATTTATGGCTGCGTTGGGTCTTTGTTGCTGCGCGCGGGCTTTCTCTAGTTGCGGTGAGTGGGGGCTACTCTTCATTGCGGTGCGCGGGCTTCTCATTGCGGTGGCTTCTCTTGTTGCAGAGCACAGGCTCTAGGCACGTGGGCTTCAGTAGTTGTGGCATGCAGGCTCAGTAGTTGTGGCACACGGGCTTAGTTGCTCCGTGGCATGTGGGATCTTCCCAGACCAGGGCTGGAACCTGTGTCCCCTGCATTGGCAGGCGGATTCTTAACCACTCTGCCACCAGGGGAGCCCTCTACTACTTTAAAGTAGACCGTTCCTGTATTTTAGCCAGCTTTTTCCATTTTTCTTGGCAGGAGTGCTGATCTGCTGCAGCTTCTCCATTCTTCTATGAAGTGGAAGTCCAGCCTCTCTTCCTGTGAACTTCTTAAGGGTGGGGATTTTGTGTATTTTGTATTCCCTCAAAAATTATCATAGTAGTACATGGCGGATGCTTAAGAAAAATTTAGTGAATTTACTCTCCATTTTTAGTCTTTAGATCTGCCTCATCTTTTCCAGAGTCTCGAACCAGTGTGATCTCTAGTTGTTCTTATTAGATATTGAGTATTTTACTAAATATTGAGTAGATATTTAAGAATATTTAGAAGAGGTATACTATATAAATATATAAAGAATCACTTTACAACAAACACCCAAGAACCTACTACCCAATTTAAGAAAAAGAATTTAGTCACCGAGTTCCTTATATATCCCTCTTTTTTCTCATCCTTTTCCCTCCCCCTCAGAGGTAACTTTTTATCATTCGCTTGAATATTTGTCTTCCTAAACAGTGTATTATTTAGTGTTGTGTTTTGAGCTTTATGTACATAGATTCACATTGGGTGTATTCTGTTTTCTTACTGTTGTGTATATCTGTAATTCATTCATTTCCACGGATGTGTAAGTAGTATTCCATTGTATTACTGTGTATGCATGTATGTTGATAGACATTTGTGGTGTTAATGAGTTTTTTGTTTGATCTTTTTTTTGTTTGGGGTTTTTGCGGGGGGGAGTCGCAAATAGTCATACTAAAGACATTTTTGTGCATGTCTCCTGGTGGGTTATATCTATTAATATTCACTGTACTACAAATTAGAATAGAAATGTTTAAAATGTTTACTTATTAACTTTTTTAAAAAACAATGATTTTAAAATTAAAATAATAAAATAAAAATTAACATTTTTCTGAAAGAAAAACTGTGGTTTCCAAAACCACAAAATTAATGAGAAATATGGCATGGTTTTACATTTTTTTCAAATCTCTTTACTGTCTTAATAGAAAACCACTGATTTCTTCTGTCTGCTTCTGCATTCGATTTGTTACAGTGTCACACATGAGTGGAAAACACTGCATATTTGGGAGAGAATGAGAGTGAAAGAGGAAATAACATCTTGGAATTATTTTGAAAATAGTTTTGGCCTTGCATACCTCTTGAAAGGATTCTGAGGGTTCCAGACCGTACTTAGAGAACTACTGCCCTAGGGTGTGTTCACAGACTGAGCCCCAGGGTGTGTGTGTTCTCTGCCTTTGCTTTGTAAAGCCAAACTCTTTGCAAAAGTGGATAGACCAAGTTGCCCTCCCACCAGCAGTGTTTAATTGTTCTGATCACCGTAATCACATCACCTGATGTTGTCAGATTTATAATTTTTGCTCCTCCAGTGGAAGTGAAATAGTATCTCCCTGTGGTTTGATCTGAATTTTCCTTATTACTGATTGGTTTGGGCATCTTTTTATATGTTTATTAGCTATCTGCTTTCCTTTCCTGTTAAGTGCCTATCTAGTATTTTTCAGCTGTAATTCAAGTTTCATTCTTCCTTGTAAAGTGAGATAAAATGTTTTTTGTTAAAATACTCATTACGGAGTCAAATTGACCATTCTCATTACATATTTTTATTTGAGCAATAATTTTAACATGTGAGGGAAATATTTGAGATTTAAAACATGGTTTAGGCTTCTCCTTGATTTCTTTAAGTAGCCGTTAAGTCGCACTTTTGCAGGGGAGAACATGTATTTGTTTTGGTTTGATATAATATTCAGCATTTAGCATCTATACCCATTCTAATTGGAGGGAATGTATTTGGCTGAAGAGGTTTCTATTTTTTATGTCTCATCTCTTTGAGCCTGTAAAATGGAAATAGTGTATTCAGTTCCAGTATTCTGGGATTCTAATCTACTTTGTTTAATCTTTACCCTTATATGAGTGGGCTTAGAATTAGTTTTATACATTTTTTTCCTCATTTAAGCCATAGATACTTTTTATTTTTTTTATCTTTAAAATTATTTATTTTATTTTATTTATTTTTGGCTGCTTTGGGTCTGTTGCTGCACGTGGGCTTTCTCTAGTTGTGGCGAGCAGGGGCTACTCTTCATTGCGGTGCATGGGTTTCTTATTGCGGTGGCTTCTCTTGTTGTGGAGCACGGGCTCTAGGTGTGCGGGCTTCAGTAGTTGCGGCACGCGGGCTCAGTAGTTGTGGCTCGCGGGCTCTAGAGCACAGGCTCAGTAGTTGTGGCACACAGGCTTAGTTGCTCCGCGGCATGTGGGATCTTCCCTGACCAGGGCTCGAACCTGTGTCCCCTGCATTGGCAGGCGGATTCTTAACCACTGCATCACCAGGGAAGTCCTGATACTTTTTAAATAAGTACCTTTTAGTGATTGATTATAGCCCTCTGATTTCTTTTTTATTGAAGTATAGTTAATGTACAATGTTATATAAGTTACGGGTGTACAATATGGTGATTCACAATTTTTAAAGGTTATACTCCATGTACAGTTGTTGTAAAATACTGGCTATATTCCCCATGTTGTACAATATATGCTTGTAGCTTATTTCATACCTAATTGTTTGTACCTCTTAATCCCCTACCCCTATATTGCCCCCACCCCTCTCCTCTCCCCACTGGTAACCACTAGTTTGTTCTCTGTATCTGTGAATCTGCTTCTTTTTTGTTATATTCACTAGTTTGTCTTATATTTTAGATGCCACATATAAGTGATATCATATGGTATTTGTTTTTCTCTGTCTGGCTTATTTCACTTAGCATAGTACACTCCAAGTCCATCCATGTTGCTGCAGATGGCAAAAGTTTCACTCTTTTTTATGGCTGAGTAGTATTCTATTGTGTGTGTGTGTGTGTGTATATATATATATATATATATATATATACCGCATCTTTTCCATTCATCTGTTGTTGGACACTTAGGTTGCTTCCGTATCTTGGCAATTGTAAATAATGCTGTTATGAATATTGGGATGCATGTATCTTTTCAAGTTAGTATTTTGGGGGTTTTTTGGATATATACCCAGGAGTGGAATTGCTGGGTCCTATGGTAGTTCTATTTTTAGTTTTTTGAGAAACTTCCATTCTGTTTTCCACAGTTGCTGCACCAATTTACATCCCCACCAGCAGTGCACGAGGGTTCACTTCCCTCCACATCCTCACCATTTTTATTTGTGTTCTTTTTTTTTTTTTTTTTTTTTCTTTTTGCGGTATGCGGGCCTCTCACTGCTGTGGCCTCTCCCGTTGCGGAGCACAGGCTCCGGACGCGCAGGCCCAGCGGCCATGGCTCACGGGCCCAGCCGCTCCGCGGCATATGGGATCCTCCCAGACCGGGGCACGAACCCGTATCCCCTGCATCGGCAGGCGGACTCTCAACCACTGCGCCACCAGGGAGGCCCCTATTTGTGTTCTTTTTGTTGATGGTCATTCTGACAGGCGTGAGGTGATATCTCATTGTGGTTTTGATTTGCATTTCCCTGATGATTAGCGATGTTGAGCATCTTTTCATGTGCCTGTTGTATGGCCCTCTGATTTCTGTTCAGCCTGTTTCTTTTACTGAAATTGTTTATTTTTTAATTTATGGATTTTCAAAACTAGGAAAAATAGTATGGTGATCCCCCATGTACCTGTCACCTAGTTTTAATAATTATCACTATTAAAAAATCTTTCTCCTAAAATATAAATATATTTTTTGGTAAGAAAAATAGATATTTTAAAAATGTAAACAATACCAAAAAACTTAAAGAAGAAAATAAGAATAAGGTAGAATCCCACTGCCCAGCAATGACCACTGTCAGAATTTGTTTGAACAATCTTCCATTTGTGTGAAAACTAAATGTGAGAGATTTAACAAAAATGGAATTATACCATAATTATTATATTACGTTTTCTCAATTTAATATGTATAGATCTACATCATCCCTTATAGTAACTATACATTGCTTTTTATATAAATATAATATTTATTATTCGGTTCCCTATGTTTACTGCTCTATTTATCTTCTTATATAAATTTCTAAAAATGGGATTATACTTTCAAAAGGTATGCATATTAAAATTTTAATACTTATTATGAAACTGCTCTTTAAAAACTGAAAATTGCTAATAGGTTTCATTCCTGCCAGCGGTACATTAGAGTGCCTTTTTCCCGTATTCTCACAACCCTGGGTCTTGTCACTCTCATTTTTTCAGTATGGTTGATATTTGTATTTATCTGATTAGTAGTAAAATTAAATATCTGTTTATGTTTTTTCCACCACTCCTTTTTCTTCCTTTGTGAATTGCCTGTTAATATTCTTTGCCAATTTTTATTTTGAGGTATTTGTTTTTTCTGTTGATTTGTAATAACTCTTTGCATATTAAGGATTTGACATTTTATCATATCACAAATATTTTTCATTGTAGTTATTAAAATCTTTAAATCTTTTTTGGTACATTCAGATTTCTTTTTTTATTATTGATTTTGCTATATAGAAGTTTTTTATTTTTATGTGTATCAGTCAGTTCCTTTATGGGTCTGATTCGGTGTGATGCTTAGAAAGCCTTTCCCCACCAGAAGATTAGTTTTTTAATTGTCCATATTTTCTTCTGCTACTTTTATGGCTTTCTTTCTTTTTTCTATTTAAATCTTTAATCCAGCTGAAATTTACTTTGGTGTAAGGAATAAGATAGGGATCCATCACTGTTTTTGTTCAAATAGCTAGCCAGTTTTCCAGTACTATTTATTAATTGAGTAATTCATCTATTTCTTGCATACAGTAAATTCCTATTTATACTTGGGTCTAATTTTGGACTCTGTTCTCTTCCATTGATCTCTTTGTTTATTCTTTTCTCAATACCAAGGAATTTTCATTACTTTGGCTTTAGAATACATGTTAATATCCTATTGGATCAAGCTCTCTTCATTATTCTTTGTCCCAAGAAGTTTCTTGGCATTTTTCTTTTCTTCATTTCTTTCTTTCTTTCTTTTTTTTTGTTACTATGAAATTTAAAAAACCTACAGAAAAGAAGAGAGAGGAGTTTAGTGCAGCCCCATATATATTAATCTCCTACCTTGAGCAATTTTAAAATTTTTGTCCTATTTATTTTTTTCTGAAGCATTTTGAAGTTAATTAGGAAATCATTTCCTCCTTGAATACTGCAGCAAGCATCTCTACCTACTTTCCAATTATATTTATTATTATTTTTGATTAATTAACTTATTTTTGGCTGCATTGGGTCTTCGTTGCTGCCCCAGGCTTTCTCTAGTTGCAGCTAGCGGGGGCTACTCTTCGTTGCAGTGCACAGGCTTCTCATTGCGGTGGCTTCTTGTTGCAGAGCACGGGAAATAGGCACATGGGCTCAGTAGTTGTGGCGCACGGGCCCAGTTGCTCCGCGGCATGTGGGATCTTCCCGGATCAGGGATGGAACCCGTGTCCCCTGCATTGGCAGGCGGATTCTATGCCACCAGGGAAGTTCCTCCAATTATATTTAATTATTGGTTAGCATCCGCATTAAGCAAACGTTTGATTTTTATATATTTATTTTGATATTTTCTTAATGACTCCGCTAGCTTTTTGGTTGATTCTCTTGAGTTCTAGTACACAGTCACACACCTGCAGATGGGATAGTTTTGTCTCCTCCTTACTTCTATATCATTTATTTCTAATTACTTCTTCAGCCAGCTTTTTTTTTTTTTTTTTTTTTTTTGCGGTACGCGGGCCTCTCACTGTTGTGGCCTCTCCCATTGCGGAGCACAGGCTCCAGACGCGCAGGCTCCGTGGCCATGGCTCACGGGCCCAGCCACTCCGCGGCATGTGGGATCTTCCCGGACTGGGGCACGAACCCGTATCCCCTGCATCGGCAGGCGGACTCTCAACCACTGCACCACCAGGGAAGCCCCTCAGCCAGCTTTTAAGACCAGTTTTATATAAGTAGCAGAGACAGGCCTATATGTTGTTACTGTCTTCAGAAGGAATGCTCTGGTCTCTCACCTTCAATCCTGATGCTGACTATATGGAAAGTATATATGTTTAAAGTTCATGTTAAGGAGGTATTTTTCTATTGTTCTTTTCCCAAGGGTCTTTTAAAATTAGGAATGCATGTTGAATTTGATCAAATCCCTTTTCAGCATCTAATAAAATAATTGTATTTTTTAAGCTTATTAATGTGATAACATGTATTTCTAAGTTCCTGATATTCAACCATGCGTGCCTTGGGAGTCTCCTTGGATATGATATATTTTTGTTTTCATATATTTTATTGGTTCTTGCCCCTGTTATTTTTGGCTGCACCCTAGAGGGTTTTTATTTGTTTGTTTTTGTCCTTCCCACACATGCCCTCTACCTCTATCACTGAAACACATGGATTAAGGGGTTGTCACAATGAGGGACAGTAATTTAAGTGACTAGGACTTGTCCGATGCTGACGGCATGTACCCTTTTTGAGCACTTCTGATGTGCCAGGCTCTGTGCTAGGTGCTTTCCCATTTGCTAGTTCACACGGCAGTTCTATTTTATAGATGAGAGAACATACACTTCAGTCTCTCTGTCTTACTAAGGGGCTGCAGACCTGAAAATTTTCCTGTCTGATTTTAATAGGCAAGCCCCCTCCACACCTCCCCACACATTCGAGGCCTGTTTTCCTATCCAGAAGACTATCATCAAGAACTTTGTAGAAAGAGGGGAAAATGTTATAAATCTTGTTGGTATGTGCAAGTGATTGGCATTTATACTCCAAAGATAAACATATGCTGAGTAGCTGAAAATTAGGGATTTATTCATAACCTTACATTCCTCTGCTTCATAGAGTCACATCTGATGGCTGGGGAATAAAACGTGTCTAAGCATCTTCCTGGGTTCTGTTTCTTGTTTGGGTCTAAGTTTTTCTCATTCTCTGGTGTTTCTCCATTTGAACAATGCCTAGTGCCATCTGATTTCTTGCGAGACAGTTAAAAACAGGAAATCTTTTTTCCTCTTATCCATTCACTGGAAAATCCACTCTCCTCTGCATCTCATTCAGCCCATCGCTTCCAAGTTGTGCCTTTCCGGATGATAATTTAGTCACTTTACTTTTTTTTTTTTTTTGCGGTACGCGGGTCTCTCACTGTTGTGGCCTCTCGCATTGCGGAGCACAGGCTCCGGATGCGCAGGCTCAGCGGCCATGGCTCACGGGCCCAGCCGCTCTGCGGCATGCGGGATCCTCCCGGACTGGGGCACGAACCCGCGTCCCTGCATCGGCAGGCGGACTCTCAACCACTGCGCCACCAGGGAAGCCCCAGTCGCTTTACTTTTTAAAAATCTGCTTTAGGGGTACTCATTTTAAAATAATAATGCCTTAGTTAATTGTTTCACAGTGAAAATGACGCTATTTCACGTGAAGTAATAATTTCAATATCTACATAGTCAAGTAACTTTGTAAGCAGTAAAATACACTGCTCAGAAATTTACCTTTCACGTTATTGTTATTGAAGCTCGTGCAGACTTCTACAGGCGCCCTGTTAAAATGGAGACAGTTTTAGAAATGGAGTTACTGTCACAAAGAAAAGCCTTTCCCATAATTTTTTTCTATTGATTTGCACTTTATCCTGATAAATGCTGTTGTAGGGGGAAGGCAGAGCTCACTCTTCCCATTTTAGGATTAAAGAACTGCAGGGGAGAAAAGCGAGACTTGCTCACGTGACACAGCCATTTCTTGTTGGGACAAAAGAATGATCCAGGTCACTTGGCTTCTGGTCCAGCATTTATCTGCTCTGGTCCCAAGAGGACTGTCGGTTTGGTTCAGAGACTAGCTCTTCAGTTTTTTATTTCATCCAGATCTTTGTTTCTCCTTTCTTCCCCCTTTTCTGTCTAAAATATGGCCACTTCATTGTTCACTGATACCCTATCAGAATGGGGATGGGGGCCGGGGATGGAATATGAGACTGTTTCTCTCCTGGTGAGCCCCTCTAGTTCTGGTTTGCTTGGGCATAAGTTTGAAACAACTGTTAAGTGCAGATTGGAGATCATTTGTAGGTAGCACTTAAGGCTGTTTCTCTTTTATCTTACAGCAAAACACAAACTAGAATAATTTAGAAGGTTTCAAAAGATCCTTATTATATTTTTGTTCCATTTTCTACCTAGTTATCAAGCTTTATTTTTATTCTTTTAGATTTAATCTAATAGGATCTAAAGAAAACAATTTCTTGAGAGAATTTACTTGGGCTCAAATAATATGTCCTCACTGAAGGCACAGCTCAATTACTCGTGATCTTCTTTTATGTAATTTAGTACTTGTATTATGTATGCACTGTTACATTTGTTGACAAATTGTTCAATATACTTAATTCCCATCCTCTCACAAACTGCTCAAAAGCAGAGATTATGCCTCATGTTTCTGTGTACCTCACATCTTCTAGCATAGAGCTGAAGTTCAGAGAAGATGTACAGTAAATGGTTGCTGGAGATCTTGCTGGGCAAAGAGAAAGTCTTTAACCCAATTCTAGATGCCGTCAGTGTTCCTCTGACTTCATCCTTCGGGTGGGTGATTGCAGTGAGGATGTTCTCCACGAGGGCTCGAGTGCCAGTGAAGTGGGAGAGAAACGGCTCAGTGCAGGGGATGAGGGTGGAGACCAGGAGCTCCCTCCTCTTTACAAGGGCAGTTGCCTCACTGTTCTTATTGGAAGGAAGTTGATCCCATAGAAGAGCTAACCAAACACAGGCTTAAACAGTAAACAAGTAAGAGTGATGATGATGATGACGATGGTAATGCTGATGGGTCCAAGTGTAACGTTTACTGCATCTCACCATATGCCAGGCCCTGTGTTGCCTTTCAGTCTCTCAGTTAATCCGGATCACAGTGTTATTAAGTAGAAAGGGTTTTCTTCATTTTATGTGAGAAAACTGAGGCAAAGGGGTCACCAGGGTTACCTAACGAGGAAATAAGGGGTGGGATCAGGAAAAGATCAAGATGCAGAAGGAAGGACCACCTTGAGTAATCAGGGGGCCATGATTTGATGTTTAATAAGGGACTTAACTAAGATTTCCAAGTGGAGTCTTTAAAAATGACAGTAAACAAGTCCTGTTATCAATATATTTTCAAAATTCCTTTGCAGAGAGCAAGATTATCTTTGAGCTGAATAACCCGGGATCCTCCTTTATAAGTCCTTTGGATTCCAGCCATCCTTGTGATATTGTTTTACTTTAAACCATTGATTTCTTTGAGTTCTAGTACCTAGAGGCGTGCCTTTCTCTGTCTGGCTTTTCACTGACGTTCCGGAGGTGGACTAGCTGGGGAACCCCAGCCATACCTTCGATTTGAAACCCCCTTTGATTAAGGATTTTTATCTAGAACTGCCCTCCCACCTAATCCCCAGATGAGGAGGTGGGTAAGAGGGTGGGGTACAGAGGGGTCTTCATTCAGCTCCCATATTTCTAAGTGGTGCTGTGGGACCTGCTTCCAACCCTCTGTACTGTGGAGTTTCCTAGTTAGCTCTCTGAAGTGCAGAAGACGAGGGATTTGGTTCTTTTAGGGATAATGGAAAGAATCTTTTTTTTCCTTCAACTTTTGAGAAATCTTCCTTTCCTTCCATAAGGATGGGAGTCGGGATTTCCTCATAGGGCATCACCCATTAAAATGGACTCTAGGAATAATTCAGCTGGTTTTCTTAAAAGTATCTGGGAGCTGGTGACTAAAGTCCTAACATCTTGGGAATCTATTCCCATATATTAATAATAGGTTTACCGGGACTTCCCTGGTGGTGCAGTGGTTAAGAATCCGCCTGCCAATGCAGGGGACACGTGTTCGAGCCCTGGTCCGGGAAGATCCCACATGCCGCGGAGCAGCTAAGCCCGTGTGCCACAACTACTGAGCCTGCACTCTAGAGCCTACGAGTCACAACTACTGAGCCTGCGTGCCACAACTACTGAAGCCCGTGTGCCTGGAGCCTGTGCTCCGCAGTAAGAGAAGCCCACTTGCCGCAACTAGAGAAAGCCCGCACACAGCAACAAAGACCCAACGCAGCCAAAATAAATTAATTAATTTAAAAAAAAAGAATAGGTTTACCTGCATATAACAAAAAATAAGAAAAGATTTATATAAGATAGCGGCTTATTGCTTTCTCACATAAAAAGTAAAAAATCCAGAGGTGAACAGTCCAGGGCTGATAGAGCAGCTCCCATGGTGTCGTCAGGGATCCTGGCTCCTCTCTTTCTAATTGACGTTCCTGACACATGAATTGAATTATCACAGTTTCCTCATGGTCCAAGTTAGCTGCCGGAGCTCAGGCCATCAGCCTGCATCACAGACCAGAAGAAGGAGAAAGGACAAAAAAGGGTCCTGTCACGTGAGTGAGCTCCCTTAAAAAAAAATCTTCCCACGTGTCCTACCTAATACATCCACTTACACATTGGCCAGATTTCAGTCACGTGTTCTCACCTAGCTGCAAAGGAAGCTGGAAAGCGTGGTCTTTTATTTCAGGAAGCAACATGCTCAGCTAAAAACTGGTGCTCTGTTATTAAGTAGGAAGGGGAAGATAGATGTTGGGTAGGCAGTTAGCAGACTCTAGCACACTGGGTAGAACCTTCCTTTTAAAACAAAACAGCTTTGGACTTCCCTGGTGGTGCAGTGGTTAAGAATCCTCCTGCCGGGCTTCCCTGGTGGCGCAGTGGTTGAGAGTCCGCCTGCCGATGCAGGGGACACGGGTTCATGCCCCGGTCTGGGGGGATCCCGCATGCTGCAGAGCGGCTGGGCCCGTGGGCCATGGCCACTGAGCCTGCGCGTCCGGAGCCTGTGCTCCGCAAGGAAAGAAAGAGTTTTATTTGCTTCGTATTAGCAGATCTTAGCAAGTGTTTGGGGTGAGGTGAATTCTAAATTAGAATTCAGTTCTGTTGATCTGGATTTGTCCCCCTTTTATCATGAATTCCTTGAATTTCTTCAACATGTATTCTTGTTCACCTGGTTTTAGCTAGAGGCTGTTTTAAGAAAGTGTTAAACTTCATTAACAAATATTTGCTGAGCAGCTGTACTGGGCCCTGCCCTTTGGAAGAAGGCCCAGAGGTGAGAGAGTGGGCACGCGAGGAGCAGAAATGAATTCGGGGCGACTGGAGCTTAGAGAGTAAGGAGGAGGCCCAGAGGTGAGACCGATGTGAAACGGGGAAAATGAGCCCCAGACCGAGTCGGGGTCTCAGGACCTGACTCGGGTCGGCAGCATCCCACCTACAACTTGCCATCCTCCAGAACCTCACCACGGAAAAGGATGTTTTAAGGACTTGAACCACTCAAACCAGAAGCAGAAAGGCAGCATCTGCAGTTTCCCTCCCGGCTCCTCCTAGAAGTCCAGGGTAGCCCTGCCTTGGGAGGCCAAGGTCGAGTCACATTAGAGATGCCAAGACTCCAGAGTGAGGGACAGTCCCATTGCTTTTAATTAAGGGGAATTTCCTCATTGTGGCACTGAAGATTTTCTGCATGTTTGAAGCAAAGTTTGGCTGAAATCGAAATTGTGGTCATTTAAAGCATTTCCTGCCAAATGGTTTCTGTTTTGTTTGTGTGGATTTTCTCTTTGTTGCTACAGATTTACGTCTGTAAATGTTTCAGGTGTGCTTAGACATAAGGTGGAACTGAAGCTGGGCAAGCAAAATAAACGCTGATGCCCCCTCCCTGGTCTACTCCCCACTCCCAGAAACTGCTCCCACATATTATGAGTGAAAAGGCATCTTGGTTTTGGCTGGAGATAAAGGGACATCCACAGACATTCATGGAATAATGTACCTTTTTGACACTTAACCAAGTACAAAAGTTAAATAAGAGGGATGCTACACTGCTGTCTTACTGATGGTAGACACAGTAAACAGCATTCTAACATTCTTCCTTTAGGTAAAGCAGCATTTCCTCAACAGATTGTCTGTCACTTTTCTCATACATTTGACTCAATCTTCTTTCTCGAAATTTTTCTAGGCTGTTCAGCTTGACCCTGAAGAAACTTGTCATGCTAAAAGAAATGGACAAAGACCTTAACTCAGTGGTCATCGCTGTGAAGCTACAGGTGAGTTGAACAGGATTGTTTGTTCAGAACCCAAGGAAGCTAGATAACCTTGTGCCCACTGTCAGGGCTTCAGAGATGCTGGTAGGGGACCAGCTCTCTCGTCCTTCACTCAGCAAAGCAGGTGCAATAGTGGGAAGACGATTGAGCTCATGCGACCTACTGGGTCCCAGTTCTGCATCTTAGTTAAAGCACTCAGTCGCTTTAAACCTTAGTTTCTTTGTCTGAAGGATAAAAGTGGCTCTCCCTGCCCTGCCTGTCTAACAGGATTAGCATGAAGATCCAGAAGTTCATGCTTCTGGATCTAGAAATTCAGAAGTTACTAGGGTGGCTAGAAATTCAGAAGTTACTAGGGTGGCTAGAAATTCAGAAGTTACTAAGGTGGCTTGTGTAGATTTTGGTCTTATTCCTGGGATTTCTGGGTATAAGGAGGTGTATGGGCTGGGGAAGCAGCTTTGGCAGTTTTCTATAGGGTGGAAGAAACTTGTAGGTTATTATTTCAGACTCGACAGTTTAAAATTTACTGGGGTGTTTTGTCTTCTGAGTCATCCCCACATTTAATTCCTTGAAATTACCTCAGTATCTCCAAGGGACCCATTTCACAAACATTCATATTCTAAGCATTCGGAATTTCAGTTTCAGGAGAAACTGAACTCCAGAAAGGTCAAGGAATTTACCTGTTGCCAGGTGATACCAGGTGGCAGAAGTGGGACTAGAAACCGGAGAGCCAGTAACGTATGTAGACATTAAACTCCGACACCAGGGCTTCCTTAACTGATCAGTCCCTTTTAATGACGATCCCTAAAGCTTACTGAGAGTCTGAAATGCCTCTGGAACCATTAAACGATGGAATCCTTCAGCTTAAGAATGGTGTATTTACTGAGTTCTATTTCATGGAAAAATAGTGAGCTGTAAGGAAACTCACTACTAACCAGAACATTTGATTACTGGCTCACCTGTTTGTTGTGCAGCAGTTTCTTGGCTTCACTAAAACCCACGTCTGTAGCACTTCCGCAGTATGTGAACCATACACTGAGGTCCTCAGTTCTCTTTCTGAGATAAATACATTATGTTAATTTAGTCCTCAAAACTTGAAACTCTTTAATTACTCCTTATGATTTCCTGTGTGTCCCTTATATTCAGGCTCCCTGTTCATCTTTGTGCATAATTCCTCTCGATTCTGTGAAACGTTTCCAGACACTGTGGGTTGAAAAAACAAGTGTGGGACCATGATGGGCAAGTGGAAACTTGCGGTGTCTTTTCCTCCTTTCCCGATTTCGCACCTGTTTCTAGGTCACGGGCAGTGTTCCAGTTTTCGGGAGTTATTTGCATAGCTAAAAGCAGTTGCTTTCCAGTGCAAACACTGTTGGTACAGTTTTGAAAGTTCCTTGCTGCTTTTGCATCCCTGCAGTTAAATGCCTTTGCCAAAAGAAATAATGCCTTTTATTTCCTGATTAAATATTTAGCATTCTGTAAAATTTTAAATTATATCCAAAAGCTACAAATATCCTAAATTTTTTATTGCTTGACTTCCAAGCAGCTGAAAGTAATTACAGATGTTATCACATCCCTTTATCCAGTCACTTATTTATTCATTTACACATTTATCTAATAAATATTTATTGAGCACCTGTTATAGGCCAAGTGTTCTAGGCACAGGGGATTCAGCAGCGAACAAAACGCACCCAAACCCTTGCCTTTAAGGCCCTTTACGTGCTGATAGAGCAGCAGTTCTCAAAATGAGGTCTGCAGAGCCTGGGCTCCCTAAGACCCTCTCAGGGGATACGTAAGATCCAAACTGTTTTCATGATAATACTGTGGCTTTACTTGCCCTTTCCACCACGTTGACATTTGCATTGAAGTTACAAGAGCAATGGCTGGTAAAAATGGCTGGCTGGCCCTTAGTGCAAGTCAGGGCAGCTGCACCAGAAGGTCAGTAGACATTGTATTGCCTACCATCGCAAACCAGAAGGAAGAGATGAAAAGCCAGTTTTGCTTAAGAATGTCCTTGGAGAAGCAGTAAAAACTGTTAATTTATTTTGTCTCAACCTTGGAATATACATCTTTTTAATAGTCTGTGTGATGAAACGGAAATGCGCATACAGCGCTCCTGCTTCACAGAGGAGGCTACCGTTGTCTCGAGGACAAGTCCTCATACAACTGAGCTGTGCACTGAAGTAGTTGCTTTTTCATGGAACACCATTTGTACTTGAAAGAGGGGCTTACAGACAAACTGGTTATTCAGACTCAGGTATTTGGAAGATACTTTCTTGAAAATGAACAGAGTAAGCCCGTTCAGAAAATGAACGGTTTCCCACTTTGAGGGAAACAACTGAGAATATCTTAGGCCAATAATAAATGACATTTGAGCTTTCAAGTGAAAACCAGAATTTTGGAAAACTTGTCTTTGTCACTGTAAGCTTAACAGCTTCCCAGTTCTTTTTATTTATTTATTTATTTGTTTATTTATGGCGGCATTGGGTCTTCATGGCTGCGCGGGCTTTCTCTAGTTGCAGTGAGCAGGGGCTACTCTTCGTTGCAGTGCACGGGCTTCTCATTGTGGTAGCTTCTCTTGTTGCACAGCACGGGCTTTAGGCACATGGGCTTCAGTAGTTGTGGCACGTGGGCTCAGGAGCTGTGGCTCACAGGCTCTAGAGCACAGGCTCAGTAGTTGTGGCTCATGGGCTTAGTTACTCTGAGGCATGTGGGATCTCCCCAGACCAGGGCTCGAACCCGTGTCCCCTGCACTGGCAGGCAGATTCTTAACCACTGCGCCAGCAGGAAGTCCCAGCTTCCCAGTTCTTAAAGACTTTCCTGAAAAGGTCTGTGGTGATAGTAACTGTCGTGATTTTTTATATTGTGTAATGAGTAACATTTGAAAGATTCGCGTAACTCAGTGAACCAGTATTTTCCAAATGACCAATGCATGAGGTCACAAAATTGTGCTGGGTAAAGATCCATTCAAAGAACAAAACAGGTCAATGGATTGGATTTTATTTTTTAATTTTTGTTTAGAAATAAATTTAAATTTACAGAAGAGGTGCAAGAGTAGTACATAGAGTTCCCATATACCCCTCACGCAGCTTCTCCCAGTGTTAACATCTTTCTTAACCATGGTATTTATCAAAACTAAGAAATTATCATTGGTACAACACTATTAACTAAATTACAGACTTTATTCAAATTTCCCAGTTTTTCCAGTGATATCCTTTTTCTGTTAATTGACTGGATTTTAATATATAACAGACTATAAAACCTTATTGATATGGTTTCAGGCTCTACTTTGCAACTAACCTTTAAGAGACTACCACTTGTAGAGTTTTGGTATACTATCAAAGAAAAATAGTCCACCATTATTTGAAAAGGCTTTTAAAATGTTCTTCCTTTTTCTAACTTCGTATCTCTCTCAGTCTGGATTTTTTTAATATACTCAACCAAAACAATATTTTGTTAACAGATTGGTTAGAGAAACAGATATGAGAACCTGGTTGTCTTTTATTAAGCCAGATGTCAAAGAGATTCACAGAAGTGTAAAAGTATACCATCTGCCTCATACACAGCTGTTAGGTGTGTACAGTGGTGCAGACACTGTGGAAAACAGTCTGGCAGTTCCTCAAAAGGTTAAACACAGAGTTACCATATGACCTAGCAGTTCCACTCCTAAATATTACCCAAGTGAGATGAAAACATGTCCACACAAAACTTTGCACACAAATGTTCATGGCAGCGTAATGTCTGAAAAGTGGAAACAACCCAAGCCCATTAATTGATGAATGAATAAATAAAATGTGATATATCCATACAATGGAGTATTACTTGGCAATAAAAAAGAATAAAGTACAGGGACTTCCCTGGTGGCACAGTGGTTAAGACTCCTTGCTCCCAGTGCAGGGGGCCTGGGTTCAATCCCTGGTCCGGGAACTAGATCCCACACACATGCAGCAACTAAGAGTTCTCATGCCACAACTAAGGAGGCTGTGAGCCGCAACTAAGGAGCCTGCCTGCCCCAACTAAGGAGCTCACATGCTGCAGGTAAGACCCAATGCAACCTAATTAATTAATTTTTTTAAAGAAAGAATAAAGTACATTCATGCTACAATATTGATGAACCTTGAAAACATACTAAATGAAAGAAGCCAGTCACAAAAGACCACATATTATATGATTCCATTTTATGAAATGTCCAGTATAGACAAATCCATAGAGTCAGAAAGTTAAATTAGAGGCTGCCTAGGGCTAGAGGGATGGGAAGGTTGGCAGAGCGACAGACAGCTAATGAGTACGGGGTTCCTTTTTTGGGTGGTGAAAATGTTGTAAAATTGATTGTGTTCCTGGTTGCACAACTCTGAATGTACTAAAAGCCATGGAATTGCACACTTTAAATGGGCAGATTGTGTAGTATTTGAATTATATTCTAATAAAGCTGTTATATACATTAAAAAACGATGCCCTCTTCTTAATAAACTGTTTTTGCTTTAGAGAAGATATTTTTCATAAAAATATTTTTATGTAAACACACAATAGGTTCATCACAGTTATTTTTAAATGAATTAATACATATTTTTAATATCTCAGTTTAAATTCTTAGTGTGGTAAGTATTGAAAGATACATGTACATAAACAAGAGCTATTTGGGGTCCTCAATAATTTTTAAGAGTCTAAAAAGATCCTGAGACTGAAAAGTTTAAGATTAATCATTGTAGTGGAAGGAAAGAGACGATAAACATTAATTAATTAATTAATTATTTTTAAGAAAGGTAATTTTGAAATTGGACTCAAGTTGGTAGTGCCTGGCACCTGGAAGAAGCAAATACTGGGACCCATGAAGGGCTAAATCTTTGGAGAAGGTTGGCAAAGATGAGAACAGTACTGTGCCATGCTTCGAAAGCGCATGAGCTGGCCATGATCCTGTGGCTGCACCGCAGCTACATCCTGTTACCCGCATGCGCAAGTTCACGTTCACAAGTTTGCAGTTCAGATAATGCGTTTGGGACAGAAATGTTTACAGGTATTTATAGCATATATCTGGATAGTGAGAGTTCAAACAGTGAGGGCCGCTGCTGTTGGAAGGTGATATGTCGCGGCACGGGGTGGGGTGGCGGGGGGGATGTCAAATCAATAAAATACGGTGAAGAGGATGGAGCATGCCATGCCCTGGGGTGGAGGAAGTTACACATCGTATGTGGTGGTCAGGGGTGGCCTCACTGAGAAGATGACTTTCATGCAAAGACTTTGAAGGAGGTGAGGGAGGAAGCTGTGCAAATATCGGGAGGAAGAACACTGCAGGCAGAGGGAGAAGCCAAGGCAAGGCCCTGAGGCAGGAACGTGCTGGCAGGTTTAAGTCTGGCAGGGCGGAGAGGTGGTGGGGCGGCAGTCAGGCTGGAGGAGAGTGCGAGGAGGAGGAGATGAGGTCAGAGAGGTAGGGGGAAGCATGTGCGCAGTAATGGCAAGGTCTCTGGCTTTCATTCTGTGTGAATTGGAGGGTTTTGAACAGGGAGGTGATGGGGTCGTTCTGGCTATAGAAGACAGACTGTAGGTGGGAAAGAGGAATCAAGAAGCCCAGCTAAGAGGCTCTGACAGTGATTCTGGCAGGAGATGAGGGCAGCACCAGAGCTTTGGCCTCAGGGACTAGAAGGGTGGAAACGCCATTAAGTGAGATGGGGAAGACTGGGGAAGGAAGGTTTGGGGGGAAATATCCAAAATTCAGCCTATCACATGGTATTTGAGGTGGCTGTTACACATGCAAGGGGAGATAGTGAATAGACAGTTGAATATGTGAGTTTAGAGTTCAGGAGAGAGGTCTGGGGGAGAGAAACAGTTTGGGAAATCATCAGCATATCTGAGACCATAAGGTGGATGAGCTGCCCAGGAGCGGAGGGAGCCGTTACAGAGAAGAGAACAGGTCTAAGGATTGAGGCCACAGGCTCCCCAAGACTAGGATGTCACGGAGGAGAGGAAGGACCTGACATGGAGACCAGGAAAGAGCAACTGAGGGTGAGAGGAAATCCAGGAGAGTGAGGTGTCCAGGAGGCCACATGAAGGGAGAGCTGCTGGAGGCAAACAAAGAGGAGTCCTCCTCATGGAGGTTATCGGAGACCCTGCCAGTGGAAGTCGTGGCGGAGTTACGAGACAATGAGAGAAGTCTTCAAGAGCAAAAGTAGACAGCTCTTGGGCTTCCCTGGTGGCGCAGTGGTTGAGAGTCCACCTGCCGATGCAGGGGACACGGGTTCGTGCTCCGGTCCGGGAGGATCCCACATGCCGCGGAGTGGCTGGGCCCGTGAGCCATGGCCGCTGAGCCTGCGCGTCTGGAGCCTGTGCTCCGCAACGCAAGAGGCCACAACAGTGAGAGGCCCGCATACCGCAAAAAAAAAAAAAGTAGACAGCTCTTGAGGAGTTTGCTATAAAGGGGAGGTGAGATGTGGGGTGGTAGCCGGCAGGGCACGTACGGAGACAAGAGGGGATATTTTTTTTAATGAGAGAAAAAGCATTAACCTGTTTGCTAATGGAAATGATCCAGAAGAGAGACGGAAGTTGATTGTATAGGAGAGGAGAGAATGGTTAGAAGAGCCTCCCTGAGTCCGTGAGCAGGGATGGAGGGATGGAGCGGCTGACATCGGGTGGGGGCCGGGAGCCCGTCCGTGTAACCGGAGGGGATGTGGGCATACAGACTGGGCAACGAGCTAAGTGTGGTGGGCGTTCTTTTCCTATCGCTTCCATTTTCTCGGCAAGGTAGGAATCAAGGTTATGCGCTTAGAGTGAGGGAAGGGGTGAGGAGGCGTTGGGGTGTGAAGAAGAACGGGAGTTCATCTCGTGGAGTGAAGGGGCTGGTGCCCGGACTTGGGAAAATGCAGTGATCGCCGGGCAGCTCTGCAGGCCCACATCACGTTTGGGGTCATGAAGTCAAAGTCAGAACAGTTAGCAGATTGTATGATTCTCTCCAGGCATGTTCGGCTGGGGCAGCTGGATTTGTACAGGGTTGTAATGGACCAAGTGAGTGCAGAGAACAGCAGTGGGCAGAGGCGCTAGGGCGTGTGCAGGGACCTCTCGTCCAGACTGACGGGGGCATTTAAGCCGAGTGAGGAGGAAAGACGGGACCGAGGGCATGAGGAGTGAAACATGGTGGGGGGATCAGTGGATCACACACCTGGTGGGTTCAAGGGATTATTGCTGTTGACAAACAAGCGAGAATGAGCTGGAAAGTTGGGAAGTGGAGATCAGAGAGTGGGGTGCATGACACTGAGATGAGGCTTTGGTCGTCATTATCGGTAACCATAAGGCCCAGAGTGTGACCACATGGGTTAGGGGCTCAGACAAGGGTGAGGACAAGACCACTGGGAGAGGGAAACCACAGGGTTTAGGGGCCAGGACATTGGAAAGCACACGTGTCGAAATCACGAAGAGGGACTTCCCTGGTGGCGCAGTGGTTAAGAATCCACCTGCCAATGCAGGGGACACGGGTTCGAGCCCTGGTCCAGGAAGATCCCACATGCCACGGAGCAACTAAGCCTGTGCGCCACAACTACTGAGCCTGTGCTCTAGAGCCCGCGAGCCACAACTACTGAGCCCACGTACCACAACTACTGAAGTCCACGTGCCTAGAGCCCATGCTCCGCAACAAGAGAAACCACCGCAATGAAGAGTAGCCCCCGCTCACCACAACTAGAGAAAGCCCATGCGCAGCAACGAAGACCCAGTGCAGCCAAAAAATAAAGAAATAAAGAAATTTAGACAAGGATGCTTTCATCAGTAAGTTATATTATCGTTAAAAAAAAAAAAGAAATCATGAAGAGTTATGGCGGGAGTAGTGCTGGGGAAAGAACAGGGCGTGAGGAGCTAAAGTCAAGAAATGAGCAGGGATGCTGGCAGGTACAGACAAGAGCCACAGCCAGGAAGAGAGGCTAGACTAGGGGCATCCACTCAAAGCAGGAGTTTGGGGGAGGTGGAAGGGAGAATGTTCTGGAGCTGCTGACGAGGAACAAGGAGGACCCTGCCCCACCCCCAAGCCCAGCAGTCAGCCCAGGAAGCAGTGTCTTCAGGGCGGAGCACGTTTCAGCTGTGCAGGGTTTCTCAGCAGTGCTATGGGGCTGTGCTGTGCCTCGTAGGCCAGTCGGCAGCAGCCCCGGCCTCTACGCTCTAGAAATATCACGCACGCACGCACATACCCCAGCTGTAACAATCAAAAATGTCTCTAAATTTTGCCAAATGTCTCCTACCCCTGGTTGAAAACCACTGCTATATATAAACCACATTTTCGATTCTCAGCATTTCTGAGACTCATTGTCCAGAGACTTCTTAAATCCTAAGAGCCTATATAAATTCAGGTGAAAACTTTGCCAAGACTCTTGTTCATAATAGAGGTTACAAAAAGCATTATCTAATGCATGAGGCAGAGCTTCCTTTATTATTTTTAACTGGCATAATATAATGCTATTCTAATTTTAAAAGCATTGTGTAATACTACACTCAGGAGATTTTCCTTCCTTCATTATACAAAATCTGTATTTTATAAAAGCAAAAATTAGAAATGGATAAGAAACCTAAAAGTTAAAACTAAATTTTTTTCATTCCTAAAGGAAAACAGAGTGGAATATCTACTCTAATACGGCAGAATAACTTCATTACTTGGAACGGGCAAAAATTTCTTAGCTAAGACCCAGAATGCATTAACCATAAAAGAAAAAAAATAATAAAGTTGACCAGATCAGAATTAAATACTTCATCAAAAGATACTATTAAGAAAATGAATAGGCAAGAAAATATTTACGGTGCATATATCTGACAATTTCTTGTATAAATAAAAAATTTACGTGCGAATAACAAGATAAACAAAACAAAGAAGTTTGATCACTCATGTCATAAATGGAGATTTACAGCTAACCAATAAACAGCTGAGAAGGCACTGCATGGGCTGAGTCCTCAGGGAGATGCAAATTGCAGCCACAGTGATGGACCTCTCCGCACGTGGCCAGTAGAATCCACGCGTCCAGGACAGACCACGCCAGATGCAGCTGCAGGTGGAAAGTGGTACTAACACTTTGGAAATCAGTCTGGCGGTTTCTCATGAAGCTACATATGTGTCTACCCTAAGACCCAGCCATTCCTCTCCTAGGTGTCCGCCCAAGAAAAAGAAGACACATCCACTTGTGTGGATGACTTGTACAAGAATGGCAGCTTGCGACTTCCGGGTAAGATGGCGGAAGAGTAAGGCGCGGAGATCACCTTCCTCCCCACGGATACACCAGAAATACAGCTACACGTGGAACAACTCCTACAGAACACCTACTGAACGCTAGCAGAAGACCCCAGACCTCCCAAAAGGCAAGAAACTCCCCACATACCTGGGTAGGGCAAAGCGGAGAGATTCCCGCACAGAGGATCGGTGCCGAGCGGCACTCACCAGCCCAAGAGGCTTGTCTGCTCGCCCGCCGGGGCGGGCGGCGCTGGAAGCTGAGGCTCGGGCTTCGGTCAGAGCGCAGGGAGAGGACTGGGGCTGGCGGCGAGAACTCAGCCTGAAGGGGGCTAATGTGCCACAGCTAGCCGGGAGGGAGTCCGGGAAAACTCTGGAGCTGCCGAAGAGGCAAGAGACTTTTTCTTCCCTCTTGGTTTCCTGGTGCGCGAGGAGAGGGGATTAAGAGCGCTGCTTAAAGGAGCTCCACAGACGGGCGCGAGTCGCGGCTGAAAGCGCGGAGCCCAGTGACGGGCGTGGGACGCTGGGGCTGCTGCTGCCGCCGCCAAGAAGCCTGTGTGTGAGCGCAGGTCACTGTCCACACTGCCCTTCCGGGAGCCTGTGCAGCCCGCCACTGCCGGGGTCCCGGGATCCAGGGGCGGCTTCCCTGGGAGAACGCACTGCGCGCCTCGGGCTGGTGCAACGTCATGCCGCACTCCGTGCCCCTCCCTCCCGCCCGGCCTGAGTGAGCCAGAGTTCCTGAAGAGGCTGCTCCTTTAACCCTGTCCTGTCTGAGCGAAGAACAGACGCCCTCCGGCGACCTACACGCAGAGGCGGGGCCAAATCCAAAGCTGAGACCCAGGAGCTGTGAGAACAAAGAAGAGAAAGGGAAACCTCTCCCAGCAGCCTCAGAAGCAGCGGATTAAAGCTCCACAATCAACTTGATGTACCCTGCATCTGTGGAATACATGAATAGACAACAAATCATCCCAAATTGAGGAGCCAGGAGTCAGTGCTGTGCCTCTGAGGTGGGAGAGCCAACTTCAGGACACTGGTCCACAAGAGACCTCCCAGCTCCACATAATATCAAACGGCGAAAATCTTCCAGAGATCTCCATCTCAACACCAGCACCCAGCTTCACTCAACGACCAGCAAGCTACAGTGCTGGACACCCTATGCCAAACAACTAGCAAGACAGGAACACAACGCCACCCATTAGCAGAGAGGTGGCCTAAAATCATAAAAAGTCCGCAGACACCCCAAAACACACCACCAGACGTGGACCTGCCCACCAGAAAGACAAGATCCAGCCTCATCCACCAGAACACAGGCACTAGTCCCCTCCACCAGGAAGCCTACACAACCCACTAAACCAACCTTAGCCACTGGGGACAGACACCAAAAACAACGGGAACTACGAACCTGCAGCCTGCAAAAAAGAGACCCCAAACACAGTAACATAAGCAAAATGAGAAGACAGAAAAACACACAGCAGGAGAAGGAGCAAGATAAAAACCCACCAGACCTAACAAATGAAGAGGTAATAGGCAGTCTACCTGAAAAAGAATTCAGAATAATGATGGTAAAGATGATCCAAGATTCTATTTCCAAGATCCAAAATCTTGGAAATAGAATAGACAAAATGCAAGAAACAGTTAACAAGGACCTAGAAGAACTAAAGATGAATCAAGCATTGATTAAAAACACAATAAATGAAATAAAAAATACTCTAGATGGGATCAATAGCAGAATAACTGAGGCAGAAGAACAGATAAGTGAGGTGGAAGATAAAATAGTGGAAATAACTGCTGCAGAGCAAAATAAAGAAAAAAGAATGAAAAGAACAGAGGACAGTCTCAGAGACCTCTGGGACAACATTAAACGCACCAACATTCGAATTATAGGGGTTCCAGAAGAAGAAGAGAAAAAGAAAGGGACTGAGAAAATATTTGAAGAGATTATAGTTGAAAACTTCCCTAATATGGGAAAGGAAATAGTTAATCAAGTCCAGGAGGCACAGAGAGTCCCATACAGAATAAATCCAAGGAGAAATATGCCAAGACACATATTAATCAAACTGTCAAAAATTAAACACAAAGAAATCATATTAAAAGCAGCAAGGCAAAAACAACAAATAACACACAAGGGAATCCCCATCAGGATAACAGCTGATCTCTCAGCAGAAACTCTACAAGCCAGAAGGGAGTGGCAGGACATAATTAAAGTGATGAAGGAGAAAAACCTGCAACCAAGATTACTCTACCCAGGAAGGATCTCATTCAGATTTGATGGAGAAATTAAAACGTTTACAGACAAGCAAGAGCTGAGAGAGTTCAGCACCACCAAACCAGCTTTACAACAAATGCTAAAGGAACTTCCCTAGGCAAGAAACACAACAGAAGGAAAAGACCTACAATAATGAACCCAAAACAATTAAGAAAATGGGAATAGGAACATACATATCGATAATTACCTTAAATGTAAATGGACTAAATGCTCCCACCAAAAGACACAGATTGGCTGAATGGATACAAAAACAAGACCCATATATATGCTGTCTACAAGAGACCCACTTCAGACCTAGAGACACATACAGACTGAAAGTAAGGGGATGGAAAAAGATATTCCATGAAAATGGAAACCAAAAGAAAGCTGGAGTAGCAATTCTCATATCAGACAAAATAGACTTTAAAATAAAGACTACTAGAAGAGACAAAGAAGGACACTACATAATGATCAAGGGATCGATCCAAGAAGAAGATATAACAATTGTAAATATTTATGCACCAAACATAGGAGCACCTCAATACATAAGGCAAATACTAACAGCCATAAAAGGAGAAATCGACAGTAACACAATCATAGTAGGGGACTTTAACACCCCACTTTCACCAATGGACAGATCATCCAAAATGAAAATAAATAAGGAAACACAAGCTTTAAATGATACATTAAACAAGATGGACTTAATTGATATTTATAGGACATACCATCCAAAAACAACAGAATACACATTTTTCTCAAGTGCTCATGGAACATTCTCCAGGATAGATCATATCTTGGGTCACAAATCAAGCCTTGGTAAATTTAAGAAAATTGAAATTGTATCAAGTATCTTTTCTGACCACAATGCTATGAAACTAGATATCAATTACAGGAAAAGAGCTGTAAAAAATACAAACACATGGAGGCTAAACAATACACTACTTAATAACGAAGTGATCACTGAAGAAATCAAAGAGGAAATTAAAAAATACCTAGAAACAAATGACAATGGAGACACGACGACCCAAAACCTATGGGATGCAGCAAAAGCAGTTCTAAGAGGGAAGTTTATAGCAATACAATCCCACCTTAAGAAACAGGAAACATCTCGAATAAACAACCTAACCTTGCACCTAAAGCAATTAGAGAAAGAAGAACAAAAACATCCCAAAGTTAGCAGAAGGAAAGAAATCATAAAAATCAGATCAGAAATAAATGAAAAAGAAATGAAGGAAACGATAGCAAAGACAATAAAACTAAAAGCTGGTTCTTTGAGAAGATAAACAAAATTGATAAACCATTAGCCAGACTCATCAAGAAAAAAAGGGAGAAGACTCAAATCAATAGAATTAGAAATGAAAAAGAAGTAACAACTGACACTGCAGAAATACAAAAGATCATGAGAGATTACTACAAGCAACTCTATGCCAATAAAATGGACAACCTGGAGGAAATGGACAAATTCTTAGAAATGCACAACCTGCCAAGACTGAATCAGGAAGAAATAGAAAATATGAACAGACCAATCACAAGCACTGAAATTGAAACTGTGATAAAAAAATCTTCCAACAAACAAAAGCCCAGGACCAGATGGCTTCACAGGCGAATTCTATCAAGCATTTAGAGAAGAGCTAACACCTATCCTTCTCAAACTCTTCCAAAATACAGCAGAGGGAGGAACACTCCCAAACTCATTCTACGAGGCCACCATGACCTTGATACCAAAACCAGACAAGGATGTCACAAAGAAAGAAAACTACAGGCCAATATCACTGATGAACATAGATGCAAAAATCCTCAACAGAATACTAGCAAACAGAATCCAACAGCACATTAAAAGGATCATACACCATGATCAAGGGGGGTTTATTCCAGGAATGCAAGGATTCTTCAATATACGCAAATCAATCAACGTGATACACCATATTAACAAATTGAAGGAGAAAAACCATATGATCATCTCAATAGATGCAGAGAAAGCTTTCGACAAAATTCAACACCCATTTATGATAAAAACCCTGCAGAAAGTAGGCATAGAGGGAACTTTCCTCAACTTAATAAAGGCTATATATGACAAACCCACAGCCAGCATCGTCCTCAATGGTGAAAAACTGAAACCATTTCCACTAAGATCAGGAACAAGACAAGGTTGCCCACTCTCACCACTCTTATTCAACATAGTTTTGGAAGTTTTAGCCACAGCAATCAGAGAAGAAAAGGAAATAAAAGGAATCCAAATCGGAAAAGAAGAAGTAAAGCTGTCACTGTTTGCAGATGACATGATACTATACATAGAGAATCCTAAAGATGCTACCAGAAAACTACTAGAGCTAATCAATGAATTTGGTAAAGTTGCAGGATACAAAATTAATGCACAGAAATCTCTGGCATTCCTATATACTAATGATGAAAAATCTGAAAGTGAAATCAAGGAAACACTCCCATTTACCACTGCAACAAAAAGAATAAAATATCTAGGAATAAACCTACCTAAGGAGACAAAAGACCTGTATGCAGAAAATTATAAGACACTGATGAAAGAATTTAAAGATGATACAAATAGATGGAGAGATGTACCATGTTCTTGGATTGGAAGAATCAACATTGTGAAAATGACTCTACTACCCAAAGCAATCTACAGATTCAATGCAATCCCTATCAAACTACCACTGGCATTTTTCACAGAACTAGAACAAAAAATTTCACAATTTGTATGGAAACACAAAAGACCCTGAATAGCCAAAGCAATCTTGAGAACAAAAAATGGAGCTGGAGGAATCAGGCTCCCTGACTTCAGACTATACTACAAAGCTACGGTAATCAAGACAGTATGGTACTGGCACAGAAACAGAAAGATAGATCAATGGAACAGGATAGAAAGCCCAAAGATAAACCCACAGACATATGGTCACCTTATCTTTGATAAAGGAGGCAGGAATGTACAGTGGAGAAAGGACAGTCTCTTCAATAAGTGGTGCTGGGAAAACTGGATAGGGACATGTAAAAGTATGAGATTAGATCACTCCCTAACACCATACACAAAAATAAGCTCAAAATGGATTAAAGACCTAAATGTAAGGCCATACACTATCAAACTCTTAGAGGAAAACACAGGCAGAACACTCTATGACATAAATCACAGCAAGACCCTTTTTGACCCACCTCCTAGAGAAATGGAAATAAAGACAAAAATAAACACACGAGACCTAATGAAACTTAAAAGCTTTTGCACAGCAAAGGAAACCATAAACAAGACCAAAAGACAACCCTCAGAATGGGAGAAAATATTTGCAAATGAAGGAACTGACAAAGGATTAATCTCCAAAATTTATAAGCAGCTCATGCAGCTCAATAACAAAAAAAGAAACAACCCAATCCAAAAATGGGCAGAAGACCTAAATAGACATTTCTCCACAGAAGATACACAGACTGCCAACAAACACATGAAAGAATGCTCAACATCTTTACTCATTAGAGAAATGCAAATCAAAACTACAATGAGATATCATCTCACACCAGTCAGAATGGCCATCATCAAAAAATCTAGAAACAATAAATGCTGGAGAGGGTGTGGAGAAAAGGGAACCCTCTTGCACTGCTGGTGGGAATGTGAATTGGTACAGCCACTATGGAGAACGGTATGGAGGTTCCTTAAAAAACTACAAATAGAACTACCATATGACCCAGCAATCCCACTACTGGGCATATACCCTGAGAAAACCATAATTCAAAAAGAGACATGTACCAAAATGTTCATAGCAGCCCTATTTACAATAGCCTGGAGATGGAAACAACCTAAGTGTCCATCATCGGATGAATGGGTAAAGAAGATGTGGCACATATATACAATGGAGTATTACTCAGCCATAAAAAGAAACGAAATTGAGTTATTTGTACTGAGGTGGATGGACCTAGAGTCTGTCATACAGAGTGAAGTAAGTCAGAAAGAGAAAGACAAATACTGTATGCTGACACATATATATGGAATTTAAGAAAAAAAATGTCATGAAGAACATAGGGGTAAGACAGGAATAAAGACACAGACCTACTAGAGAATGGACTTGAGGATATGGGGAGGGGGAAGGGTAAGCTGTGACAAAGTGAAAGAGCGGCATGGACATATATACACTACCAAACGTAAGGTAGATAGCTAGTGGGAAGCAGCCGCATAGCACAGGGAGATCAGCTCAGTGCTTTGTGACCGCCTGGAGGGGTGGGATAGGGAGAGTGGGAGGGAGACACAAAAGGGAGGGGATATGGGAACATATGTATATGTATAACTGATTAAATTTGTTATAAAGCAAAAAAAAAATATGTTCAACCTCACTGGTAATCAGGGAAATGAAATTTTAAAACATACCCCTCATGAATGGTAAAATTTTTAAATTCTGATAATACCAAATTTTGACTCAGATGTGAGAAACTGGAACTCCCAAATGCTGCTTCTGATGGTATAAACTGTCATAACCACTTTGGAGAGAAATTTGGAAATATTCAGTAAGGTTAAAAATGTGCATAACCTATCTCCCAGAAATTGCCTTGGTAGATGTATACCATAGAGCAGTGGTTCCCCAGACTGCTTGGGGTTCCTGAGAGCCTTTCAGGGGATCTACTAGATCAAGAATCTTTTCATAATAATACTAAGGCATCACTTGTGTATTTTTTTTCCTCATGAGTATACAGGGGAGTCTTCAAGAGGCTACATGACGTATAATATCACAATATATTGGAGGTAGGAAAATCCAGCTCTCTTCTATTAAACCAGATGTTAAAGAGATTTGCAAAGAACAAACAATGCCACTCTTATAATTTTTCTTGTTTTGGAAAACAGGGGTTTTTTTCCATTAAAATGTTATTTCTAAACGAACAAAGAAAATATTTACATTTTTCGCCTTTAATTTCTATTATGTTGACATAAACAAAAGCTCTTCGAGGTCCTCAATTATCCATGAGTCTCCAATTGGACTCATTCACCAAATGTTTGCTAAGCACATCCTCAGTGGCAGGCCTTGGATTGGGTTCTTTATGGCACAAGGGAGCACTCACTTCATAAGTGACACAACACACCCCAGCTCCTCTGCTCTGAGAGACGCTGGACCTGGTTGATTCCTCCATAGGCAGGTAAAAAAAAAAAAAAAAAAAAAGAATGGCAGCTTTAGCCATAATAGTCCCAAACTAGAAACACCCCAAATGTGAAGTGTTAAGTGACAGGTGAACGGAAATCACACGTGTACATTCATGGGACAGAATTCTGCTCAGCAGTAAAAAGGAACAAGCTTTCGATACACTCAACAACCTGTATGAACCTCAGACACATTATAAATGTTGGGCAAAAGAAGCCCGACCAGAATAGTACACACTGTATGATTCCATTTATATGGAATTTTAGAACAGGAAAAACTGACCTATGGTGAAAGAACTCAGAACAGTGCTTTCCTCTGAGACAGGAGTGCAGGATTGACTGGGAGGCATCACAAGGGATTTTTCCAGAGTAATACCAATGCTCTACATCTTGATATAGATGTGGGTTACCCGGGTATATACATTTACTAACTCATCGATCTGTATACTGGAGATCGGGGCACTTCACTGTGTTAAACTCAATTTTTTTTTAAGTAGTCTTTTTTTTTTTTTGTGGTACGTGGGCCTCTCACTGCTGTGGCCTCTCCCATTGCGGAGCACAGGCTCCGGACGCTCAGGCCCAGCGGCCACGGCTCACGGGCCCAGCCACTCCGCGGCATGTGGGATCCTCCCGGACCGGAGCACGAACCCGTGTCCCCTGCATCGGCAGGCGGACTCTCAACCACTGCGCCACCAGGGAAGCCCTAAAGTAATTTTTATAAATATACGGGCATTCCTCAGGCTCTCCTGCTGATCTCTTTTTACATTGAGGAACAGTTTAACCCAACTTTATTTTTAAGAGCTAAAAACACTATGGTGTTTAACCCAGCGTTAGGTTTGGCAGAGCGGGGGTGCCGGGGAGCACGACACGGGAAGCGGGGGCGGGGGGAGTCGCGCTAAAAGGAAGAGTTCCTGGAAAAATAATTATATCAAACTGAGACTGGGAAGGTGAGTTGGTTAGCTGTGTACAGAAGCATGAAAGAATATCCAAGAAGAGAAAACAGCATGTGGAAATGCCCAGAGACAGAACAGTGTGGCCGAAGTGTCAGTTAGACGGGAGGAGGGCGGCTGAGGTGCGTGGGGAGAACTGCCACGCCTTGGGGTGCGACACCACTGCCTCTCCCTCAGGAGCGGTGGGAGAGGAGAACTCGGATGCAATAACAAATCATTTTCATGTGAAAACCCTTTGCAAACGGACAGCATAATACATGTAAAATCATATCTGTGGTAGTGGCTTGATTTTGATCAAGTACAACAAAAAGACTGGTGGAATACTTGAACTGGTAAGAATCTTTGTAGAGTTTAGATGTTGTGTGCAAACAGTATTTCTTTTGGTCTGATTTTTGGTGATACAGCTTTGACCTATTTTTTCTTGGTTTCAGGGTTCAAAAAGGATTCTTCGCTCCAACGAGATCATCCTTCCAGCCAGTGGGTTGGTGGAAACGGAGCTCCAGTTAACCTTCTCCCTGCAGGTGGGAACCTGCTCAGTCGTAGGTCATTAATATGCCATGTCTAGCCCAATCCCGAACAGTCCTCTAATCTGGAGACTGTTTTATCTGAGAACAGCCATAGCCCAGTGATTTAAAGTCACCTAGAGCTTCTGTGGCCGGCCTGGAGGACCAGAACGATCACCCAGACAGCCACAGCAAGGGCGCCAAGACCCAGATGGGCTGCTGAAAAGTACACCACAAATCGTTCTTTGGTTTTTTGTTTTTGTTTTTGTGGTACGCGGGCCTCTCACTGTTGTGGCCTCTCCCGTTGCGGAGCACAGGCTCCGGATGCGCAGGCTCAGCAGCAGTGGCTCACGGGCCCAGCCGCTCCGCGGCACGTGGGATCTTCCCTGACCGGGGCACGAACCCGTGTCCCCTGCATCGGCAGGCGGACTCTCAACCACTGCGCCACCAGGGAAACCCTGTTTTTTTTAATTGCAGTATAGTTGATTTAAAATGTTGTGTTAAGCTGCTGCATAGCACAAGGAGATCAGCTCAGTGCTTTGTGACGACCTAGAGGGATGGGATAGGGAGGGTGGGAGGGAGGCTCAAGAGGGAGGGGATATGGGGATATATGTATATGTATAGCTGATTCACTTTGTTGTACAGCAGAAACTAACACAACATTGTAAAGCATTTATACTCCAATAAAGATGTGAAGTAAATAAATAAATAAATGAAAAGCACTAAAAAATAAAATAAAATGTGTTAATTTCTCCTGTACAGCAAAGTGATTCAGTTATACATATATATATATGTGTGTGTGTGTGTGTGTGTATACATTCTTTTTCATATTCTTTTCCATCATGGTTTATCACAGGCTATTGAATATAGTTCCCTGTGCTCTACAGGGGGACCTTGTTGGTTATCCATCCTGTATGTAATGCTTTGCCTCTCATTCTTCTTCCCCTTTTCCTCAGACAGAGCTGTTAACCCCACCATCCCACCGCACTCAGCCCCGTCTCCTCTCCTTGGTAATCCACGCCATGCCCCCCAGCAGAGGCGGATGCTTCAGTCTTGTTTTGCCCCCATACTGCAACCTCCATCCCTTCCCTTCTCCTCCTTATCCGTCCTAGTATGTCTGTCTCTCCACATAATGCCAGTACCCCAGGTTGCAGTGCACGGACACCCGATTATCTGGCAAGGGAGGAGGCTGTTTTCTGAGCGTGTGTGGACCACCCCGCTGCGGAGTGGAAGCCAGGTGCTCCCCTCGCCCCTATCACCCCCTCGTGCAGCTGGGAGCCAGTGAAGCACAGGAAGGTGGCACGTCCTCTCGCAGCACCAAGACCCACCGAGGACCCAGTTGCTGATTAACTGTGCTCGGCTCTGTTTTGTGCTCGGCAGTACCCTCATTTCCTGAAGCGAGATGCCAACAAGCTGCAGATCATGTTGCAGAGGAGAAAGCGTTACAAGAACCGGACCATCCTGGGCTATAAGACCCTGGCCGTGGGGCTCATCAACATGGCAGAGGTGAGAGAGGGCGGCCTCTGGACAGTCAGCCTTTCGGAGCCTACGAGAGACACCAGCCCAGCCAGTGATTTTCCCAGCCTGCTGTTTGGGTGTTTTGGGTGTTCTGTGTTACAAATTAATTCTTTTATTGGAAATTCAGGACGCACTTCTTTTTATCGAGAACTTTCTCCCTCATGAAAAGTTATTTCTTTAACTTTTAAAAAAATGTCAAACTTAGAGAAAAGTTGTAAGAATAGTATAAAGAATTCCCATCTACCCTTCACTCAGATTCATCAGTGTTAACACATCTGCCTTAATATTGTCTCCTACATACACGTTATGCAGTTGTTTTCTTTTCTGAACCCCCAAAAGTAAGCTGGTGCCCCATCACACATAGTTAATACGTACTGGGTCTACCATGAAGATCAGGACATGAGCACCGACACAGGGTTGCCCTCTAACCCGCAGTCCCCACCCAGGTCATGCCAAGCGACTCAGGGATGTCCTTTGCAGGCCCAGGGTTTCATCTGGGATTATGGGCTGCACTTAGCTCTTGTCTCATTCGTCTCCCTCGACCTGCAGTCCCTTGGATTTTCTTTGTCTTTCATGCCCTTGACATTTTTTAAGAGTACAGGCTCTTTTTTTTTTTTTTTTTTTTTGCGGTACGTGGGCCTCCCACTGTTGTGGCCTCTCCCGTTGGGGAGCACAGGCTCCGGACGCGCAGGCTCAGCGGCCATGGCTTACAGGCCCAGCTGCTCCGTGGCATGTGGGATCTTCCCGGACCGGGGCACGAACCCGTGTCCCCTGCATCGGCAGGCGGACTCTCAACCACTGCGCCACCAGGGAAGCCCCAGGCTCTTTACTGAATGTGCCTCAGTTCAGATGTGTCTGATGTTTTCTGAAGATTTACATTCAGCTTCTGCACTTTTGGCAGAATTACTGCAGCAGTAATGCACACAGCACTCAGTGTTGATTTGTTCCGTCACTGGTGAGGCCAACTCTTATCGCTTGGTTAATTCAGGATGGTGTGTGCCAGGATTTCCAGTATAAAGTTAATTAATACATATTTGGTTCTTACCAATGAAAAAAAAACATTTTATGGGGAGGAGATATGTTGAGACTATATAACAGTCTCTTTTCCCCTCATATCTTCACCAAGTAGTTTTAGCCTCTATTAATGATTCTTGCCGGAATCAGTCATTACTTTGATGTTTGCCAGACAGTGAATTTCCAATCCCACCGTTCCTTCTCTATTTATTAGTTGGCCGTCTGCTGTAAGATACAGCTTTCCCTTCTTCCCCATTTACTGATTGATTCATTTCTTTGTGTCAGTTATGGATCTGTGGATTCCTGTTTAATTCAGCGGGGTTTAGTCTGCTACTATCATTATTTATTTTGATGCTCAAATTATCTCGAGTTTGGCCAGTAAGAGCCTCTTCAAGCTGATTCCTATATCCTTTTTTATATGCCTCATCGTTCTTTACATGCTTCTTTACTTTCTGGTACAAAATATTACAGGCTCATCATGTATTTACCCTGACCCAGCCTCAGGATGAACTGATCCTCCAAAGAGCCCTGGTTCCTTTTAGCAAAGAATGGTATTTAGAAACCAAGATCTAGATGTTAGAGGTGCTCATTTTCCCAATTGGGGTATCATTGCTTCTCCTCCCTCTCAGCAGACGGAGCTAGGAAATACATGTATACATATGCATATGCACATGTATATACATACATATCATGTCTATTTCCACATCTGTATCTATCTGATCATGAGCTCACATTCCAGTCAGTTCCAGTCAGCACCTTTGGGGTTCCTCTAGCCTTTCTCCTTTTCATGTTTTTAATTCCCTTCTCAGTATGTTTGCTCATTTGTGCCTGGTGAATCTTCTCAGCCCTGACCAAGGGGAAGAGGAAAGGGGCCACAAATCAATTTTAAAACCTATTTCTGTATTTTAGAACATTAAGTAAGAAAAATTTTGTGGCCATAGTAAAAGATGAGATAGTCCCAGCCCATCTTTCTCTCCTCTTCATGTTTTGTATCAGAAAGAGGGCCTGGGGGGAGTGAAGTATGTGGATGGCACGTTTTGCCAGCTGTGTCAAGCCCTTATTGCCAGGCACAGGTGGCCTGGTACAGGTGGCCATGGTCTGCAGGCCGGCCTCATGCAGCCTTCAGAGCTAGTCTCTCTGTGAAAGACTTAAACTAAAATGCAGTCCTAGAGATAAGCAGTCATTTTCAATCTCAGGCCTTGATTTTTATCTCTAAGCACGTGGCCTGACCCGTGGCTGACACTTCTGGAAGTAGTTTTAAAGTGAGACTGGGGACTTCCCTGATGGTCCAGTGGTTGGGACTCCGCACTTTCACTGCGTGGGCCCTGGTTCAATCCCTGGCGGAGGAACTAAGATCTCACAAGCCGCGTGGCACAGCCAAAAAGAAAAAAAAAAAAAAAGGTAAAGTGAGACAGGCAATAGGAGAACAGTAGGCGTGAATCTGGAAGATAGTGAAAAAGAAAATGTGTTAGCAGAACGCCGTTCCCAGTGGCTCGCCTGTCCGTTGGGATTTGTGAAAACGGGCTGCCCTGCGGCACTGTCCATAGCGAGGTGTGTCCGTGGCCGCCCCGTGCTCATAGGTGATGCAGCACCCGAACGAAGGCGCCCTGGTACTTGGCCTGCACAGCAACGTGAAGGATGTCTCCGTGCCTGTGGCAGAAATAAAGATCTACTCCCTGTCCAGCCAGCCCATTGACCACGAAGGAATCAAATCCAAGCTGTCTGGTAGGACGTGTGCGGTGGTGGGAAGCCCTCCCCATCAGCTGATCTCCATCCCAGGAAAGCCTAACACGTTGCTAGGAAAGAGGGGCTGAGAGCTCCCTGGAAATGAAAGGGGGTGGTCGGGGCGCTCTCCTCCACCCCAGCTGCGTTTCCACTTGAGGAGAGCATGGTTCCAGCCAGCCAGAGCCTCTTAGACCAGATCTTCCCCCTGCGAGGTCATCTTATTAAGGTGTCTGTTTCCAGACCGTTCTCCTGATATTGACAATTATTCTGAGGAAGAGGAGGAGAGTTTCTCATCAGAACAGGAAGGCAGTGATGATCCACTACACGGGCAGGTAACTTTCCACAGGCCCTCAATAAAGCGGCCGAGAAGCAGTTACAGACCCTCCTAGGGTTTCCCAACCTCATTCCATCCCCCTACCCACTTAGGACCTATTCTATGAAGATGAGGATCTTCGGAAAGTAAAGAAGACCCGGAGGAAACTAACATCAACATCTGCCATCACAAGGGTGAGCCTCCAAGGTCCGGGGAATGTTTTAGCAGAGATTTTCAATCTGGGGGTAGGATGGGAGTGGTGGATTCAGACTTCCTGGGCGCTTTTTTTTTTTTTTTTTTTTTTTTTTGCTGTACGCAGGCCTCTCACTGTTGTGGCCTCTCCCGTTGCGGAGCACAGGCTCAGCGGCCATGGCTCACGGGCCCAGCCGCTCCGCAGCATGTGGGATCTTCCCAGACCGGGGCATGAACCCGTGTCCCCTGCATCGGCAGGCGGACTCTCAACCACTGCGCCACCAGGGAAGCCCCCTGGGGGCTTTTTAATATCTGCACAGGGCCATGCCCTCAAGGCTGTGATACACCCCTCGATACCTCCACCTCCACCACCAGCTAATTAAGCATCACTGTTGCAGAGAAGCGGCGTTACTGATAGGAGCGTGTTATATTCTTCAGGTTATCTTAGGATAGAAGAAAGGTTGAGAAACCTTGTTGTAGACTTTGGAACAGATGCTTCCTTGGGGAGCAGAACCCCTCAGACACCCTCCCTCCCTTCTCCAGGTGATTACTTCAGGTTTCGTACTGTCCACTGCATAGACAAGTCCAGTCCTCTCTAGGAGCATCTCCATTTGGAATCATTTGTTGAACTTACCCAGAAATAGTAGGCTAGTGCTTGGAACTGTGGGCTTGATACAGTGCCTGCCTTAATGGATCCAGAACCTTAAGAGACCAGAGGCCTTTGGATTGCGTCTCCTGCACGCGAACTCCTCAGGGGTCACTACTTTTGGTGAAATTAGAGTCCTGGACTGAGATGCTTAATACCTGAATTTCTAGGTTAACTTTGACCTCTTCTGGGGTTCCCGTGCCAGAGTGCGGGGGAGTCAAAAGTGCCAGGAGCTTTTTGGAAGAGAAGTTCACAGTTTCATTTGTCCCCAGAGGCATCCTGATTCTCTCTAGCACAGAGCAGCCCAGGGACCCCGAGAGCAAAGATTCCCATCACCTTCAGGAGTGAAATAAGTGGAGGCCAGACCTTCTGAACATGTCGTATCTGAGCCTGGTCCACTGTGAAACACACTGTCCTCTCTCCAGGCATCCTTGGGTATCCCTGGGCTTCAATGTATGATAAATCCTCAAGGCTGAGGCCTTGATTCCCCCACTGGATGATGACTAGAGCGCGTTTGAACTGTTTCATGGTCCTCAGGTTTCTAATCCTTGATAGGTGCTCCTAGGCCGGGTAAGGCCCATCCTGGCCTCCAGCCCACCCTGTGCTCTGATATCAGGCAGAGGCTGGAGGTCGCTCTCTGTTGTGGCTCCTCCTGCTAAGTTTTTCTTTTTCCTGTGCTGTAACCACAAAGAGGCCCCATTTTCTTCCCAAAGGTGCCCCCTGGAGCTGTATAAATCGCCTCTTCCTGTGGTCGCCTCCGTAGCTTCACCGGTTATACGACCAGAGCTCAGTGCTCCTTTGACGCCCACTCCCCGAAAGGTGTTATTATTTTTTGTGTTAACTGCAGGCACTTTCCAATCAGATTTCAAGAGTAATTGTCCTTTCATTCCTGTCTCCCGTGCACATGAATCCTTCTCTCTCTACCAAGAGCACTTTGTTCTAGACATGTTAATTGACTCGGCGTTCTCTGAACCGTCTTCTGCGTCTCGGTCGCTGTGGCTCCCGTTCCTCCTCTGCTGTGGGTGCCCTTCCACCTTGGGGAGCCCCGCCCTTTCTTGAAGGCCCAGCTCAGTCTCACCCACAAGTTAGTCTCCCCCATCCCCAGGCGGTGAGTCTGTCATCCAGTCAGGAGGTGCTGAGGGCCACAAGCTAGTCGCTGTGCCTGGGGTTGGACACATAGAGATAAGGAAGGCCCGGCCCATGCCGTCAGGGAGCTCACAGTGTCCAGTGACACAGACCCATCTACACAAGTGACCATAAGCCCGTAGGGCAGGCTCCAGACGAGCTCTGCATCAGGGGCAGCGATGGCCCTAGGGGGAAAGTGACCGGCTCTGAGCAGGACAGCTTCGTGGGCAAGATGCCAGGAGATGGGTTTTCTAAGAGTAAATAGAACTGTGCCAAGCGGATCTGGGGACGATGTTTAGTCAAGGCAGAAGTTACCATGTAAATGGCCCAGAGGGGTGCCAAGTCGTCAGCCGTTAGTTCCCACCTAAGTGGGGTGTGAGGAGTTGGGTGGTGGGTGAGGCCAGGGTCAGGCAGAGCCAGCCCTCAGCAGACACAGGGTGACACCCAAGTTCTTGAGGCTCTGGGGCCAGTGAAGGCCTTTCATCTGGGGAGTGACGAGGTGAGATCTGCATGTGGAACAGTCACAGTGGACTCTGGAGGGAATGAGACTGGAAGTGGGGTGGGAGGAGCTAGTTGAGGGCGGTTGGTGGCCCCAGAGAGGGGTGAGGAAAGAAGCCGGACGGAAGCGGTGGGGTTTGGGTGGACAAGAGGGTAGGAGTCAGCAGCCCTGGGCTGGGGGTCAGGGGAGACTCTGGGTTCAGATTCGGTGACTCCTCGGTGCCTGGGTGACCAGGAGGGGGAATGCACAGCGCAGAGGGTGAGCTCCGTTTTGGCAACGTCGAGTTTGAGGAACCTGTGTGTATACAGGTGGCTCTCACCGTGGTTCTGAAGTTCTAGAGAAAGGGATGAGCGGGAGGTGACCACGGGCAGTTACTGGGCTGGGGGTGTGGCCCCGGTTCTTCACCAAAGCGGGCCCTCGATCACTCTGCCGACTGGAAGTGATCGCCGTCCACAGGGGGCTGCTGGCTGAGGACTACTGTGGCTTTGTCCCTACAGCAACCTAACATCAAACAGAAGTTTGTGGCCCTCCTGAAGCGGTTTAAAGTTTCAGATGAGGTACGACCCCTTACTCCCGAGCTGGATGGTGAGTAGAATTCCCGGAGTTTCACCCTTGTTCCTGGCGCACAATCTGGAGTCCAGATTCCAGGAACCCCATGTGAGGGGGTAGCTAAAGGAGGGCTTTCCGCTACTTGAAAAGAGAAGGAAAGATTTACATGTAGCACCCAAGGTTCCATGGTACTCGAAGCAGGGGCACATGCTTCTGCCCAGCTTTCGGGTGTGGGGTGTCCAGCACAGATCCAGTTGCTATTGTTCAGTTTTCCCTCCTGCCCCGAGGGGAACATCGTGAGAAGCAGCCTGTGAGGTGGGAGCCTCCTCCACGGCGTCAGGAACTGGCCGCTGAGAGAAGCAGTGCCTTCCCTGGGCTCTGGCAGGCCTGGAGCCAGTTTTCATGGGCTCTCTTCTCAGTGGACTGAGACAGGGATGGAGATTTGTCCCCTGCGGGCTCTAGAGGAGGCCAGCACGAGCCCGCCAGGGCCCCAGGCGTCTGGGTTTCCCTGCGCCTGTTCCTCGGGAGAAGTACCGTCTCAGCCCCACTCTTCTTCCTGACGCCGGTACCCGGCGTGGGGAGCACTAGGGAGGCTCTGAGAGGGGACGGTGGCCTCACCACGTCCCTGCTCTCAGGATCAAATCACAGAAAGGACACCAAGACCACCCTGATGAGCGTGAAACTATGGCACGTCCCTTCAGGGGACTGCGTAGGGACGCCAGTGGGGCCTGCCCAGGAGGAAGGAGTTTCCTGTCTGCCATGTTGTTAATAGGGGTAGCCCCAGACTCCAGGGTTTTGTTTTCTCCCACAGGTGGGCTTTGGGCTGGAACACGTATCCCGAGAACAGATACGAGAAGTGGAAGAAGACTTGGACGAGCTGTATGACAGTCTGGAGATGTACAATCCCAGCGACAGTGGTCCCGAGATGGAGGAGACAGAGAGCATCCTCAGCACGCCAAAGCCCAAGCTCAAGTGAGGCCCGCACCCCCTCTGTCACACTGTCTCTCTAGGCCATGGCAATCTCCTAGACTCCCCTCCCTCACCACCCCCCACACCATTACCCGGGAATCTCGGTTCCTCACCCCTTCTGAACCGCCTGCCGTCTGGATAAAGCTCGCTGCTTTAGCCTCTAACCGACAAAAGCCCCAATAGGACTCTCCTGAAGTCCTTCGGTCCAGGTCCCTACTGGTCCAGCCTCGGCTGTGTCCTTCCTCACCGGCATCCTCGAAGCCCGGGTTGTCGATCTTTCTTGAACACCAGCTCTGCCTGGCTGTCTGTGAGCTGCTGTTCTGGGCCCTGGCGGCCACTGACCCTGGCTGTGCTTCTTTGCCACAGGCCCTTCTTTGAGGGGATGTCGCAGTCCAGCTCACAGACGGAGATTGGCAGCCTCAACAGCAAGGGCAGCCTCGGCAAAGACACCACCAGCCCTGTGAGCAAGACCAATGGCTGTGGGGTGCGGGAGTGGGACCAGGGGAGAGTCAGGGCTTAACACTGGGCCCTCTGCTCCTGGCTCATTTGGGACCTGCGGGCCATCTCATCTTGTTTCAGCCTCAGTTGTCATCTCAGTCCTGCTGGGCTCTAGTGCTCTGAGGATATTGCTGTGGCCAGGCGGGTGTTCTTTATGGTCTGTTCCCGCCATGACCTGGCTCCTTCCCTCCCGGAACACACAGTGCCTCAAGACCTCTTCCTCAACGCCCGTCATGTGGTAGCTGGGAGTGTGGCACCCGGCCAGTGGTGGCGATTCTGCATCCAGGCTGGGGAGAGGGTGGATGCAAAGGGGCAGGAAGGACCCAAGGTCTGTCCAGGAGAAATTACATGGGCTTTATTCAGAAAGTGGGCAGTGCCGTCGAAGAATTTAGAACTCGGTGGGCTGGTTTCCATTTTGCCTGGCGAGCCAGAGGGAAAAGGAGCTGTCTACTGCACACCCCAGAGCCCCGCATCACCCCAGGACCACGCTCTGTCGCTCTTTGGGAAGGCTCTCCCCAGCAGTGGAGCAGGGGCAGAGGCCCGGGTTGATGCTGTACCTGCCTCGGGCCCTAGGAAGCTGCCCTCCCCCTTGTTTATGACCAAAGGCAGGATGACGTGCCTGATTTTAGTGCAGTTTTCGGTTTGCTTTGAAAGCCCAGTGTCTTCTCTGTAGATCAAAAAAACTGAATCCTTTAAGTCCTCCTGCTCTTGCCGCTTTAACAGAGGGAATACAGAACTCACCCTGCGCGTAGGTATTAATTGTGAGGAAACGACCTGAGGCCTGTGAGGTTCTCCATCCCCTGAAAAGAAAGCACTGTCTATGGAAGGGCTGCCTGCCGCCGGTCCCAGGTGTCTGCGGAAGCTCATGGACTGCCTGCTGCCACGAGGTGGCGCTGTCGTCCACGTAATCCCTCTCCCTGCTGAAGGCGCAGCAGGGTGATCCGGCCCTAGAACAGCGGCACCACGTGGCCTTAGCGAGTAAATGTGGGATGGGAAATGGCAGCCCCCACCGAGAATCCCTCCCCAGAGAAACCTCAGGCCCGCCACTTGCAGACCGGGCACTCTCAGCCTTTCCAGCCCAGGTTCCTATGATCTGAGGCTGAGGAGGCCTTACTTGACTAGTTCTGCTCAGGATGTGGCTTGGGGCTGCTCTTTCTCACAAGGGGGCTGCTGGATGGCCCTGCTGAATCATCACTGTCCGCGTGGACAGATCATTGGCCACTGGAGCCAGATTCCATAGCGAGTATAAATATAAGGGATGACTCTTCTAGAGAGAAACCTGGGACCTGGCCAGGGGAGGACTGTCTTACGGTGTCCTAGGAATGCAAAACAAGGGCCCTACTGTAACACAATGCAATCAAATTTTAAATGAGATTAATGCCCCAGAAATGCTAAGCGTGACACCTAACATATGGTGACCGCTCAATAAATTTTAGGGATCGTCGTTACTAAATCAGTAAGAGAAACTACTTTCTACTAATGAAGCTGTTTCTGGGTTGATAGAATTTGTAGGTTCTACATTTAGTCTCAGCTGCATGGCTTATAAAATTTAAAGAGAAAAATCACCTTGATGCTCTGGGCCTCAGGTGCCTTACTTGTGAAGTAAAGGTGTTGGCCCAGGAGCCCAGTTAGCTCAAAAGTCAATGGAGTATCAGTCTTTACAGTGTGATGGCCTAAGGATCCCTGTTCAAGCCAAACATTTCTTTGGGGCAGGGTAGGGCTGGTTTGAGAGCACATGCTCTGGAGTCAGACTTCTGGGTTTGAATCTTGACTCCACTGCACTGCACTGCACTGACTGTGTGATCTGGGCAGTTACCCGGACTTCGTGTCCTCATCTACAAATTGCATGTAAAAAGGACATGCCTTACAAGGCAGTGTGAAGATCCAGTGGGAAAAGGCAGCTAAAGCCTCCAGCATGGCGCTTGATTGATGGTTGGATTGATTTACGGCATGGGAAGCATCAGTAAATGTAAGCTGCTTTGCCATTGTTATTATAGACCCTGAGAGCCATTCCAGCTCTGGACTCCTGAAATTGATAGAATCTAGATGTCTTTTTAGTGAGTTCTTCAAATTCTGGTTCCCTGGGCCAGATTTCAGACTTTGCTGGTTCTCTGCGATATTTCTATTTTGAAGAGCTCCATATGTCTTGATGTGGGTGTGGAACTTTGGAATCCTTTAGTATGAAAGACACTTTGGAAACTACAGAGCGAGGCTGAGCTCTTACACAGAGAACTTCTAAACGTATTAGGGAAAACATACGGGGATGGTGCATCCACAGACAGGCATGCACATGCTGCCCAGCTTTTGTCCTCTCTTCCCTGATTTCCTAGCATTGTTATTCATTTATTTTTCTTAACCTTCCTTTTTGTTCCCCAAATTTCAGAGGGTTCAGTTTTATCACTAGAACCAGAAGGAATTTCTGCTGATACAAATCATTACAGCTGTTGAGTTTTCCCAAGACTTGAGCACACAGTAGCAACATAATTTGGTTCTTGGAGCTGATAACAGTAGGCCCCGACAGCGCTTCAGCAGGGGCGGCCAAGAGATGGAGACTTTCCGCCAGGACTGCCTGCTGCTAAAAGTTGCTAATTCCACAGCACTGTAACTGATGGTGCTAGGGACCAGTACTTCGTAAACTTGCGAGCCTAAAGTGCCACCGCACTCTGCCCCCTCCACGTGCGCGCACACACACACAAGCACGTGCATCCCCTGCAGCAGCAGCCGGCGTCGCCCCCAGGCACAGCGCCTTGCACCGTCACATCTGCCTCGGAGCCACACAGTTAGGCAACACAGCTACTGCGCTGCTGGGGTGAGAAAAGCCTAAAGTATTTCTAGAAGCAGGAAGAAGAACTGGGAGAGTCGGGAGTTTGCTCCCGGTGGGACTGACTAAAACATCCAGAAGAGTCAGTGCACAGCCCGCAGGTGCCCCACCCCGAGTCCACCTTAGAGCGCTCAGCACATCTCAGCACAGCGCTGTGCCGTGAAACACCGCTCTGCTGTCAGAGGGCTGGACCACAGGGCTGCTGCCTGAGAGCCTTCCAGTAGGATGGTGTTATCGCCCCGATTCCTCCTCTTTAAAACGTGTTTAATTCATTTGTCATGCTGAGATCCCAAATTGAGTGAAACCATCTTCAGTCTTAAGTCTGATGAAGAGTTCTCTGGGAGTGTGGACTCTGTTAACACCGGTTATTCATACAGACAATGTGTAAATGAGCCAGCGGTGCCATCTGGAGGCAACCTGCTGTGCGTGGCTCTGAGCCAAACCGTCTCCCCCTCAGGGGTCACAGGGTCTGGATAAAGTGTGTTAGGTTAGTTTTGCAGACGGCTCAGAGCAGTCGTCCTCAACCAAGGGTGATTTTGCCTCCCAAGGGACATTTGGCAAGGACTAGAGACATTTCTGTTTCTCACAGCGGGGGTGATAGGGGATAAGGGGCTGCTCCTGGCATCTAGTGGGTGGAGGCAGGGATGCAGCTCAAATCCTGCACAAGATGCCCCTGAGCAAAGAAAGACCCGCCCCAGATGTCGGCGGTGCCCACGTGGAGAAACCCTGGTTTAGCGTATGACGTGGGCCTACTTTTGTGGTCCTTGTTCATTAGTTTGCTGAGTGGCCCCTTGAGCTTATTGGGCCATTTCTCTGTACTCTGTTATTTACTCAGAGAAAAGACTTTGGGTCATTGGGAGGAGGTGGGATATCCTTGATCCTTTCTGATTCCTTGGTTCCCCATAAGAACCAGAGACCCACTGAGGCCAGGACCTTCCCCATAGCTAAGACCCACAACCCGCAACTGCTTATGATTTTGACATTGGTGTCTGCACAGCCAGAAGCAGCATTAGCAAGTGTGAGAAATCTGGTTATGTATCTGTATCTGCAAAGTACATTTTTAATATTTATGAGAAATGCTAATAAAAGTTGGGGACAAAGGGAGAATTATTTCACACCTAAATGGCTTAGTATATTCTGTTTGAGGGTTTTCCAGATATTTCTACCAAGCAAAAAGCATTTGGCTACCATGGATGTCTTTAGTCTCGAAATCAAAGACGTGAACTCTGAGATTCCCCTTTCTTCTTAGCAACTCTGACAGCAGAAGAGGCCCTGTGTGCCCCTCCTGGGCAAGGGTGTTTACCGAATCCAGGGTTAAGACTGACGCATCCCACAGCCATGCCATCTGAATGTTGAGCTTCTCTTTCCTGGTGACATCTTGTGAGAGTCAGAATTTCTGGGTTCCGCATCTCGCTGTGTTATTAATTTAATGATCGCAAAATAACTGACCTTTCTGAAGCTCAGTTTTCACAAAAATATGCTCCTTGTAAGATGAAAGTCCCAAAGATTTTGTGAGGTCATCAGATTAAGTGAAAGTATTTTAAGCTTCCAAGGGACCTAGAAAACAAGTTAGAGTGGTGGTTATCTGGATTGATGATGACTAATTATTATAACTTTTGCAGATGGAATTGGCTGCTTTAGAAAAAGTCAAATCTGCTTGGATTAAAAATCAAGATGACAGCTTGACTGAAACAGACACTCTGGTATGTATGGTTCGGGCTCCTGTTCCAGCTGTTTAAAATAGTCTTTGGTACCTTTAGAAATAAAGGCAAAAAGATCCTGATGATTGCCCTGAAACTTTGGCCTAACTCTGTGGACTTGTGAATGTACTGCGTGCCCTTCCTCCCAGAATCCTTACCCGTGGAATATAACGCTCTTCCCCAAACTAGCAAACTAGAAATGTCCCCATTCTGCCCTTTAGTTAGATCTGATCAAGCGCTAATTTCGATAATTTCTCACTATCTGTCACCCTCGTTTACTTCTCAGATACGATGACCAGTATCTTCCCCCGAAAAACCATCCCTTCCTCCAGGTTGCTTTTACAATGGCCAGACAGCCCACAGCATTAAGTCTCCAAGTGATTACTAGTCAGCTCCTTCCACTAAGAGATGTTGGAGCTGCTCAGGGGCGCATGGGATGGATCGGCTGGGGTGCCCAATTTAATTACACACAGGTTGAAATTCCACACACATACACGTGTTGAGCACTGAAGGTTAAAAGATGAGAACACCATGGATCCACCTCCGGGAGGAAAGCCAGCCGGGGCACACCTGGCGCAGAGGCTCTGTGGGGCCCGGGAAGGACAGAGCCATTCACCTGGGGGGAGGGCATCTGAGCTGGGCCCGCAGGTTCTGCCACAGTTCAGCCGGTGGGACTGGAGGCCAGGCCCAGCAGATGGGAGGGAACAGAGAACTTGACCAAATACCATCTGGGGGTGTGCTGCACATCCGCCTCACAGTGGGAGCTGCTAGCTGAATGGAGTCCGAGGAGGAATTGTTTCAGGCTTATGTTTCCTATAGTAAATAATGCTGCATTAAGGATCTGGTGTCTGACAAAGCCTTAGGTTGGATTCGACATTACTGTAGTTCACCCGTAATCCGAGTAACCCATCTTCCACTTTGGCCCATACTGCACAGCGGTCGTTTCAAAATGAAGTTCTAGGGGCTTCCCTGGTGGCACAGTGGTTGAAAATCCGCCTGCCAATGCAAGGGACACAGGTTCGAGCCCCGGTCCGGGAAGATCCCACACGCCGCGGAGCAACTAAGCCCCGTGTGCCACAGCTACTGAGCCCACAAGCCACAACTACTGAAGCCCGTGCGCCTAGAGCCCGTGCTCCACAACAAGAGAAGCCACCACAATGAGAAGCCCGCATACCGCAGCAAAGAGTAGCCCCCACTCGCCGCAACTAGAGAAAGCCTGCACGCAGCACCGAAGACCCAACGCAGCCAAAAATAAATAAATAATATATATATTTTTTTAATGAAGTTCCAGTCATGTCACTTCCTGAGTGAAACACTCTCCTTCCCACCTAGAGAAGCTAGATCATCAGCCCAGGTTTGTGGGCTGTCAGTTCATAAATGTAGGGTACAGATTGAATAGCAGGAGATGGTGTGCGGTACAGCGGGTGCACTCAGCTAAATTAAACAGTCACGGTGTCCTCGTCGGGTGGGGTAGGAGTTGTAGAACCCTGTGCTTCCCGGAAAAGAGAGCAAGGGACTGACTTTCTCATGACGGTCATGGGCCCTGGCAGGAACCACGAGGCTCCCATGATCACCGAGGGGAAGTAACCCTCACTGCTTCCTTTCCTCCGTGGCAGGAAATCACTGACCAGGACATGTTTGGAGACGTGAGCGCAAGTCTGGTTGTGCCAGAGAAAGTCAAAACTCCGATGAAGTCCAGTAAAACGGACCTCCAGGGCTCTGCCTCTCCCAGGTACTCAGGGTTTGAAGACGCTCCTAAAGCGTCGGGTAGAACGAGGGAAGCCCAGCAGGAGGGGCCTCAGGAGGAGGGGGCAGGCCGTGGCTCTGGGTCAGGGGGCTGTCTAACCGCCTCCTTCCACGTCTGTGGCAGCAAAGTGGACGGCGTGCACACCCCCCGGCAGAAGAGGAGCACTCCCCTGAAGGAGCGGCAGCTCTCCAAGCCCCTGAGCGAGAGAACCAACAGCTCCGACAGCGAGCGGTCCCCGGACCTGGGCCACAGCACGCAGGTACCCCCGCCTGTTGGGCGCCCCTGGACCTTGGTCTCTGTTCCATTGTCTCCTCGGGCGGTCGGGTGAAGAGGAGCGGGGAGTACTTTGAACGGCTCTGAATAAAGTCTCGAAGACAGACCTAAAGGGGGATGTCTAGCATGCTTGTTATTTGCCACTGCTGAGGAGTTGGTGGGGAGCGGGGGACGGAGCAGGAGACTCTGGCTTGTTCTGCCCCCATCAGACCTTAGTGGAGACTGTGCGGGGACCGCGGTTCTAGGGACAGCAGCCCTCGGCTCTCACGGGACGTCTGCTCTGAGCTCTGATACCCTTAGTGCTGCTGTGGGCCAATTACAGTGGTTTCAAGCTGGCACGTCAACAGTATTTAAATGTTTTGATTGGGCTTCCCTGGTGGCGCAGTGGTTGAGCGTCCGCCTGCCGATGCAGGGGACGCGGGTTCGTGCCCCGGTCCGGGAGGATCCCACATGCTGCGGAGCGGCTGGGCCCGTGAGCCATGGCCGCTGAGCCTGTGCATCCGGAGCCTGTGCTCCGCAACGGGAGAGGCCACAACAGTGAGAGGAAAAAAAAAAAAAATGTTTTGATTGAAAGACCTAAGAGAGGCTGGGGCAGGCGCAGAAGGAACTGGCCCTTGGGAGTCCTGTTCCCTCTGAAGGTCAGTGTCCGGGGGAAGGATTCTCCCCCGACAGACCTCCTGCTCTCCTGGGGTCAACGGCAGGCCTGTTCGTTTCCCCGATACATATCATTGGAAGGGAAGTTTGTGTCCATGTGGCTTCCTGAGCTGACGCTCTTATAGCTGAAAATGAACCCGGGACTAGAATAGCCCGGTGCCTGGGGCGAGGTGTTGTCCTTCTAGTTAATCACTGTTCCTGAAATACCTTTGTTCCCTGTGCCAGGGCGCCCCCCACACAGCCTCCTTGCTGCTCTCATTAGTTCTCTCCCCGTCGCTGCCCTCGTTTTCCATCCTGTGAGCACCTGCTTGCTGTCATCTTCCTCCTCCCCTCCCGCTGCCCTGCTTCATTGCCCTTCGGGGCCCTTCCTGCTCTGGCAGGACGGCCAGCTGTGCTCCTGGCGCCCCGGCCTGTGTTCTGAGGCCTCGCTTTGCCTGTTCTTGATCCCCCTCCTTCCCCTTATGCTCCCCGGGGCCGGTGGGATCCCAGGTCTCCCACACAAGTCCCTGGTAGCTGTTCTCTGAGTACCCCTGCCCCAGGAATTCTCAACCCTCCCCTCAAGCTCCCTGGGGACTGCCCAACAGACGCTTGTGTCCTTGTAGATTCCAAGAAAGGTGGTATATGACCAACTGAATCAGATCCTGGTGTCGGATGCAGCCCTCCCAGAAAACGTCATCCTTGTGAGCACCGCTGATTGGCAGGGCCAGGTAAAGCATCGAAGGTCGCAGGGCTGTGGAGGAGAGATTCTGGGGAGCAAGAGACAGATTTGAAAGGCAAGGTGTGGGGAAATAGGAAATCACCCCCCTTTCTCAGGCACCCCCCTGCCCTGAACTTAGCCCACAGTTCTGGACTCTAGTCCCAGTCCCGTCGTCTTCCCACCTGTGGGGCTTAAATCACCAATTTTCTGTACCTCGGTTTCCTCAGCTTTAAAAAAACAGCAGTATTGCCTGTCGTGCCTGCCTTCATGGCCCTGTGTCTCAGGCAGCATACCGGAAGGGAGGTGCCTCGAGGAGCACCAAGTGCTGTGAGACGCCAGAGGCGCCCTGGTCTCCACGAAGGCCGCTCGGCGGGGGCAGAGCAACAGCAGCCCCTGTCCCTCCCGCTCCCGGCGTCCACCCGGTCAGGACCCGGGGCCGCCTCGCGTGTGGGCAACAGAGGCCGCGTTAGAACCTAACGAGCCCTAGGTCTTCCCACATTTCCGCGTGAGCCCATCTACGTGGGGTCCGGCCCTGCCGTCTCCTCGCTGGCTGCCAGAAGCCCGACCTTTGCCCGGCTGTGGTCTGAACGACAGAGGATGGGGCCCTGCAGCTCGGTCTGGGCCTCGCCGCACTCTTGGCCTGTGGGGAGGCAGTACCCCTGCTGCGTGGCCTCACCTGTGTCCCTGCTCCTTTCCCTCCCCCACTGCACACAGTACGTGGCAGAGCTGCTCCAGGACCAGCGGAAGCCCGTCGTGTGCACGTGCTCCACGGTGGAGGTCCAGGCCGTGCTGTCTGCCCTGCTCACCCGTATCCAGCGCTAGTAAGGGCTCGGCTCTTCTTCTGCCCTTTGGGGTTCCCTCTGACCTCATCCTCCCACCCTGATTTCTAAGCAGTGAGAGGACCTCCCGGCCTCATCAGGCCAAGAATTCGCAATTGGTACCTGGTTGGGCAGCGTCAGACCGCGGTGCTCTGATGCCCCGGCTGGCCCCAGAGGGTTGGGGTGAAAATGTCACCTTCCTGCCCGCCTGCCTCCCCGCCTTGTCCCCTGCCACACCTTGAGTTGCCTCATCCTCTTCTTAAGCCCATGACGAAGAAGGCCGGGCAGAGAGAGCCCAGGGTTTTACAAGACCTTTTACTCCCGTCCCTCCGACTACCCAGAGTCGGGGGCTTCCCTCCGTGGGAAAGAGCTGCGGGCGTTCCCGGGTGTCTGTGCTCGTGCCCACCGCCAGCCCCAGGGCGCTGCCGAGTCGTCTCCCCGTGAGCCTCGGCCAATTCTGCCTTCCTTCTAGACAGTTCCCTGCCCTCTCTGATCCTGGGTTTCTCTCTTTTTGCAAAAGCGCTGTGGTTTATTGCCTCTCTCTGTATTATTTTGTTCATTGGTTTGTTTTTTCTCTTGGGCTGTTGAGAGCAAGTGAAGTCTGAGCTTGGGGCCTTCCTCTGAGCAGGACGCAGGCCCACCTGACCTGGCCGTGCCTCTCCCCTTGCTTCCCAGCTGCAACTGCAACTCCTCCATGCCGAGGCCGGTGAAGGTGGCAGCAGTGGGCGGCCAGAGCTACCTGAGCTCCATTCTCCGCTTCTTCGTCAAGTCGCTGGCCAGCAAGACCTCCGACTGGCTGGGCTACATGCGCTTTCTCATCATTCCCCTCGGTAAAGGCTCAGGAGGGCCCACTCCTGAAGCGGGGTGGTGGCGCTGGGTCCCAGGAAGTGACGGGCAGGGAGACCGAAGCCTGGGTCGTTATTCACCCCCTCACCAGCTCTCCTTGTCTGGTTTCCACCTACCAGGTTCTCACCCAGTGGCCAAGTACTTGGGCTCCGTTGACAGTAGGTATAGCAGTACCTTCCTTGATTCTGGCTGGAGAGATCTGTTCAACCGCTCAGAGCCCCCGGTGTCAGGTAACGGCCCCTCGTAAGGGACCAAGACAGAATGTGGCCTGATTTCTGGAGAGCCAGGGGTGGGGGGCGTGCTGCTTCTCCTCCCTGTGGCGTGTTCATTTTTTTCAGTACTTATTAAAAGGAGGCCTATTAAACGCAGCCTTTCCACTCTGGATGTGTTTAGTCTCTGCCATTTGCTCTGCACAGCTGGAAATGAGGGCCGTGAGGGTGGCAGGGAATATGAATAACGCTCCTGAAAGACAGAGAGGTGGCAGGGATGGGCGCGAGCTTGGGCTCTGCGGGGCCGGGAGGTGGTCAGTGCTCCCACAGGCCTTGCAGGGGGTGCCGGGCAGACGTTGGACGGGGAGGGCAGGCTGCTGCCGTGGTTCCAAGGTCGCTGCAAGCAGAGATGGAGGCGGGGGCGAGCCAAGCCTGGGAGAGGCAGGCTGGGGAGGACGGCACGCAGATCGGATGGGAGGACGGCTCTTTGCCCCATGATTCCTTAGGTTCAAGCCGGCGGGTCTTTAGAGCCCTTTCTCTGCCTCAACTCCTGGGGTCTTCTGGTGGGACTCAGGAAGGGGGCTCTCGGAGAGGGTTTTCGGGCTCGCCTGCTGAAATGTCGGCGTTTGTCTCTTGGCTTCTCTGCAGAGCACCTGGACGTGGTCGGGCGAGTGATGCAGTACGTCAGCGGCGCGGGCGTGACACACCAGCTGCCCGTGGCGGAAGCCATGCTGACCTGCAGGCACAAGTTGTAAGTTGACCGAGGGGTCGGGTGGGGCCGGATAAACCTTAGGGCTCCTTCGCTTTGTCATACCTTCCTTCTCCCCACCCCATTTCCCTTGGTGAGAACTCAAGAGGACATGAGAGTGTTTTTTACTGCTTCCCCCCAAGGCGTTCCCTTCCTTGCCCGGGCCTCCACCCGTGTGGGCGCCCCTCAGTACAGACACGGGAGCAGTGGTAGAGTGTGCAGAATCGGAGCTTTTGCCTCCATTTGGTGGCTCCTCGCGCCATCTTGAGGCGCCATGGGAAGATGTTATGTAGTGTCTGGACTCCCTTAAAGCCACAGTAAAACATGGAAGGCTTGTGTCCCCATCTCTGCACGAAGTCTCACCCCCCAACTGTAAAGCTTTCCTGTCTCTCCCAACAGCCCTGATGAAGACTCGTATCAGAAGTTTATCCCCTTCATTGGCGTGAGTACAACTCCCCTGTTCTCCATACCCCACCCACCCATTCTCCTGGCCTTCCTGTCCTGTGCGTGCGCATGCACACGTATGCGCGTGCACACACACACACACACACACACACACAGAGGACTCATCTAGGCAGCAGTTCCCATCCGGAGGTGATTTTGCCCCCAGGGGACATCTGGCAGTGTCTGGTCTGGAGACAAGTTTGGCTGTCACAGCTGGGGACGGGGGTGGTACCGGCATCTCATGGGTGGAGCCCAGGGACGTGCTAACCATCCTGCAGGGCACAGGACAGGCCCCCGACAGAGAGTGATCCAGCCCCGAGTGTCAGCAGTGCCGAGGTGAGGGAGCCCCGGGCTGGGACAGGCACCGAGCTGTTCCTTTCAGTGTCCTTTCCCGATCAGGGGCCATCCCCAGCTCACCACGGGTGTCTCGTGTTGATTACACCAGGCGCTGAACTTGGTGCCATGGCCTAGGGAGTGATGTCCAGGCCATTGGTTCTACAGGCTCCAGGGAAAAGAAAGCTGCCTCGGGGATAACGATAGATGATATTCGTAGAAGTCCGAGGAGTCGGTAGCCTTCAGAGTCAGGTGGACACCAAGCGGAAGAGGCTCTTTCCTCCTCCTGCTTAGTCAAGGCAGTCTCTACACGAGCGGATCTTGAACATAAAAGGAAAACCTCTTGGGTGTCTCTGGTGTCAGGTGGTACCGGCCTTTGCTGCATTTGGCAGTAGCTAGGCCACAAGGCAGAGACCGACCAAGAGAGGGAGACCAGAGGGGACAGAGCCGGTGCCCTCCCGGGGCCGAAGCACGACACAGACGCGTGGCTGAGAACTCTGATTCCCATTTGCGAGACGATTGAGTTTCTCTTCCAAACCAGCTGGTATCTTTTCCTACAGTCTCCCTGAGGATCCTCCCAGCTTCTAGGGGAGATGGGGCGTGTGTGGGTGAGGGGCCCAGCTCCCACTGTCCCTGTTCTCTGTTCGTCCCAGATCCTGGGCATCTCGAGAGATCTTGGGAGAGGCCTGATCCTGGGGAGATCCTCTGTAAAGCCTCCTGTCTGCCTGGTCCAGTCAGTCCCCATTAGCCACTGGGGCTGCTCCCACAGCCCCGCCGGAGGCCCGGGGCCGTGGCCCGTAGCCAAGGCTGGCAGTCTGACCCACATCTTTGTGAAGCTGTGGGATCTTCATGGAGCTGGGGGTCACTGCCTACTCCAGCCTCACAGCAAGACAGAGGGATAGAAAAAATTAAAAATTCAAACAGGGCTTCCCTGGTGGCGCAGTGGTCGAGAGTCCGCCTGCCGATGCAGGGGACACGGGTTTGTGCCCCAGTCCGGGAGGATCCCACATGCCGCAGAGCGGCTGGGCCCGTGAGCCATGGCCACTGAGCCTGCGCGTCCGGAGCCTGTGCTCCGCAACGGGAGAGGCCACAACAGTGAGAGGCCCGCGTACCACAAAAAAAAAATAATAATAAATAAAACAAACAAAGGAGCTGGCAGCCTCGTGCAATGCCAGAGGAGCGAGGGGAGAGGAGTCGTGTCCAGAAGTTCAGAGTATCGATGTGTTACTTTCTGGGAATTAAAATCAGGATGTGTAGAGGATCGGGAACAAATTTCAGTGAATGGCAGCATTGTGCTCTGATCCACGTGTGACCCCTGCTCCCTGCCGTCCCCGGGGCCCAGCTTCCGTGACCTCCCCGCCCTGCTGTGCCTCTGCCGGGTGCTGGGATTCACCTGTCACCTCAGGCCCCAGCCCTGACCTTCATGGTCTGTCTCTAGCTGTGCCCCTGGCTGGCCACTGGAGGGCCCCCTCTGTCCTTCCCAGAATTCTCTTAGAGGAATCTAAAATTCTCTGGGGAGCGGAAATGGACCCCACCATTGCCTTGCGGGGAGGGAACGGCGGTGCTGGGGACCCCCTCCTCATTGGTGTTCCTCCAGATTCCAGGAAGTCTGGAAAGGAGGGGCCTGCTCCCAGCATGTCAGCGTGTTCCAGCATGTTCGCTGGGCCTGGTGCAGCACACGCGCCACCCCCCCCCAAGCCCCCGCCGCACCCTGCTCCTGTCTGCTGAGGCTTTCTCCCGGTCCCCCCCTCTCTCTGACATGAGACGACGGCCTCCTGCTCAAGTGGTCTTAGAAGAAATGAAATCAGGATACGAAAGTGCTTCCCACCCTGCAGGTGGCCTTGCCTGCATCCCCAGAGAAGACCTGCAGGTCTCCTGTGCCCCTGACTTATTGTTTGCAACTGGGTTTTTTCATATCTCTTAACTATCCGGGCTGCTTGGGATCGGCAAAGAGTTTTAGAGCCTACGATCCAACAGTGTGCAGTGGCGGCCGCTGGTTCCAGCTGATCAGAGTGCATCCGGCTTTGGTAGGAGGATCTAATGCGGCATCTCTTCTCCCTCCCAGGTGGTGAAGGTGGGTCTGGTCGAAGACTCTCCTTCCACTACAGGTGAGCCTGGGGCCTCTTGGCCTCTACAGGGTGAGGGTGGTGCCTTGCCGTCTCCTTCCTATTCGAACAGGCCAGAGGGCGAAGACTCAGGGGGTCCCAGGCCAAGGCAGAGCTCAAGCCTCGGGGCGAGGCAGTGGCCGGGGCGGAGCGGGGAGCAGGATGCAGCTGAGACGGGGGCGCCTCGACTCCCTGGCACCAGCGGGTCAGGACGGCTTCCCCTGCCCAACTGTGTCTGTCTGTCCCGCTGGCAGGCGATGGTGATGACTCACCCGTGGTCAGCCTTACTGTGCCCTCCACGTCGCCACCCTCCAGCTCAGGCCTGAGCCGAGACGCCATGGCCACCCCTCCTTCCTCCCCGTCCATGAGCAGCGCCCTGGCCGTCATGGGGTAAGCCTGTTGCCGGTTCCTGTCTTTCCTGCCACATCCCTCCATCGGGGCAGCAGCCCGACTGATTTCCCTGTTGCCACAGCATGTAGGACGGTGACACTGAGCTTGGAAGGTGGCGGGGGGACGGAACGAGAGCAGTGGAGCTAGGTCACTGGCCAAGCAGGTCATCACACAGCTCTGTAAATGCAGGCTCCCGTCTGTCCTGTCTGCCTCACAGGTATAAGGTCGAGTGAGACAAAGGGCAGAGAGGCCCTTGGTAGCCTGTAAAGTGCCGTGCATGTGTCTTGTTGTAGGACTGCCCAGTGTGGTAGAGGGAGTGTGGGCGTGGGCGTCACACACCCCCGGATTTGAGTCACAGTTTGTGGTTTGTGTTACGTCCACTGTGTTAGCTTGCGTTAAAGAACAGATCACTCAGTGACACTTGTTAAAGCAAGAGAGACTTTCTCCGCGTTGGGAACAGTCGCCATAGGTGTCGGGACCACCTCGATGGGATTTTGCAGTGAGAGAGGGATGGGACTTGACTCCAAACCCTTGAGCAGCTGGGTTTACAGTCCAGGAGCAGCGTGGGGGCAGCGGATGGAAAATCACCAGGAGGAACATCGGGAGTGAGGAGGGGTCTGATTCCGGCTAAACGGACCTGACAGGAGCCTTGCTGGCGACACTCCTGAGGGAAGGTGGAGGGTGCGGAGCCTGATCAGAGATCCAGGGTGACCAGAAACGCGGGCCGGGGGCTTCTTGCCAGAACTGGATTTTCCAAGGAAGTGCACAGGTGGGCCCGGGAAGAGGTGCAGGAGCCTGACTAAAGTTTGGTCAAGCAAAGAATCTTTGTCGCTTGGGCAAGTTACTAAGCCTCATTTCAACTCCGTGAAAGTAAAGGTGAAATAGCCACATCAGTCTTGCTGTGAGGCGGAGATAAGACCGTGCATTAGTGCCTGGCACGTGGAGGTGCGGCCTCCTTCCAGGCACTCAGTCTGTCCACCACTGAAAGGCTGCCGCGGCCAATGACACGGGCGGGACCCTGTTCCAGAGCCCAGGCTCCTGGGCCCCAGCAGTGCCAAAGCCACAGAGAGAGTGCTGTGAACAGTTCGGGAGGGGTGGCTGTGAAGGGAGACGAGAATTTCTCTAGGATGTAAACTATCCAAAGTTTAGATCAGGCGGGCAGGGAGGCCTCCGGGAGCTGACCAGAGCGGGGGTGGGCGGGAGGGCAGTCCCACAGCGGGGCTCAGGGAACAGCCTTCGAGGTGGGAAAGGGCTGAAAGGAGCCCCCGCTCCTTCTTCCTCCCCGTTCCCTTTCTTCTACCCTCACCTTCCTGGTCTTCTGGTGATGGTCCACGTGGAGCAGAGAGGGTAGGCCCTGGCCAGTGGCTTTTCCAGAACCCCCAGTGACAGAATACGAAGTGTTCTCGGGGTGGAGCCCAGACCCCAGCCCTCACCCTCCCTCGCCCTGTCTTGCCCCTTCGCTTCCCATCGAGGGTCTGCCGCTGACTTGCCGAAGTGCGTGAAAAGGAGGAAATCCCACTGCAGGTCACATCGTGACCTCACGGTCCAGGCTTCCTGGGTGCCTGGGGGCCAGCCTTACCCCGACCTCCTTTCCCATCCAGTTTAAGCTGGTTTTTTAATGGAACCACTGAATCCAGGCAGAAAGAGAAACGTCAGATGACTTTTGTAGCCTGCACCTATTGTGTCTGGCGCCTCCTTTCAAGAAAACATCAGCTCTTTTTCCCCTTGGAGCTAAAATTATCCCTGAGCTAGAAGTGCCATAAACGGGAGAAAGCCACAGGTCGGCATCCGTCAGCTCTCCCGGGGCTGCTCCGGAGCCGCCACGGTGCTCCCGCCCCTGTCCCACTTAATCTCTCCCACGCTTGGGGGGGTTCTGCCCCGGCTCTGCTCGTGGGGGGGGGTGCGTGTGTGTGTGTGTGGCCTTGTGTATGTGTGTGCGCACTTTCTCCCTTCGTAAAGCTTCCTTCCTCTCTGCTTCCCTCGTTCCCGTGTGACTTTTTATTCGGTTCCCTCATGCGGACTCGGGTCTTCACCCTCTCGTGGCTGTGTCCTCGGATCAGCCTGATTCTCCACTCCCACACCAGCCAGTGCTGTGAGGCTGGAGAGAACCCGGAGCCACTTAGCGGGTGCCTCCCCCGGCCCCTCCCAGACCCTGGCGGGGCCCTCTCCACCCCGTCTGCCCTGTGGTCAGGAACTGAGCCCGCTCTCCGGCATCGCCCCTTCTCCAGGAGCCCCAGCAGCCCGTATGGGGACGTGATTGGCCTCCAGGTGGACTACTGGCTGGGCCACCCTGGGGAGCGGAGGAGGGAAGGTGACAAGAGGGACGCCAGCTCCAAGAACACCCTCAAGAGCGTCTTCCGCTCGGTGCAGGTTTCCCGCCTGCCCCACGGTGGGGAGGCCCAGCTTTCCGGCACCATGGCAATGACCGTGGTCACCAAAGAGAAGAACAAGAAAGGTAAGTGACATGTGAGGCCACAGGCCATCAGGGCCACCAGACCTCCCTGTCTGTCTCGGGGGCTGGGACAGGATGTGCTTCTGGGAGACTGTGGACGAGGACAAAGGCAGCACACGTATCATGTGATCCAGCCTGGGGTCCCGCGGGGGTCCCGCCTCACCTTGTGGGACGAGGCCATTCCTTCTGTCACAGAGGAGATCTCGGTCCCCAGGGAGTCACTGGCCCCTACCTGCAGAGCATCGGCACCTTAGGGGCTGAGGCAGTTTGTGCTGCTGTCAAGAAGGGAGACTTTCTGGCCACCGCCCTCCGGGATGGATGGTGTGACAGGGGAGGACATGTCCCCCTGCCGCAGCCCCACAGAGCGGAGCACTCGCACCCAATCCTGGAGGCCACCCAAGCCTTCATGAGCAAACGGCACGGCTGTTTTTAAGAATTCGGGGGGGGGGGGCTTCCCTGGTGGCGCAGTGGTTGAGAGTCCGCCTGCCGATGCAGGGGACACGGGTTCGTGCCCCGGTCCGGGAGGATCCCACATGCCGCGGAGCGGCTGGGCCCGTGAGCCATGGCCGCTGAGCCTGCGCATCCAGAGCCTGTGCTCCGCAATGGGAGAGGCCACAACAGTGAGAGGCCCGCGTACCGCAAAAAAAAATTCAGGGGAACGGAGCCCAGCCCAGAGGAGAGGGTGGCTTCAGCACCAGCAGTGGCGGGGGAGCGGGTCCCGTGCGCTGGGAAAGTGAGGCAGGAACTGCCACGACCAGGCCACTGTGGCGTGGGGACGTCACTCGCTGCTGTCGGTCCCCGTTGGGAAGCCACACAACTGGCTCAGCGCCTGCAGAAGCTGGCAGGGTGACTCTGGGGCGCTCGCAGCCCCCCAGCCGTCAGAAAGGGGCTTCCTTCACTGCCGGGCCCCGCCTTCCTCCTCTGGGCACATCCAAAGCAGCTGGGCCTTTCCTTTCATGCCTCTCTGGAAGAGCTCCCCCGGAGGGCGGGCAGGGCCTTGCCAGACCCGCAGCCAGAAGCTGCCGGGGCACCCAGAGACCTGCCTAGGGCGTCCCAGGGCTGAGCTCACGCAAACCCTGCCGCACGGCCTCCCCGCGCAGGCGCGCGAGCTGGTGGGAAGGAGGCACCCGACAGGGCAGCAGACCCCCTCCCCCACAGGCTGCTGGAATGTTCGAGCTGGAAGGGACTCGGAGACCATCTGGCCCTGGGTCCTCGTTATTCAGTGAATATACCGAGGCCCAGGGAGAGGAGCAGGAGCTTGCAGACCCTGATACGTAGCCCGGAGCCAGGGAGCAGGGGAGGAAGAGTCGGCTGTCTGCCGTTCACCTCCCTTCCCTTGGGGGGAGAGGGCAGTGGACGGGGGAGTGTGGTGGCCGCTTTTCAGGGGCTGTGACAAGGCGGTTCCTGCTTGCTTTCCAGTTCCCACCATCTTCCTGAGCAAGAAGCCTCGAGAAAAGGAGGTGGATTCTAAGAGCCAGGTCATCGAAGGCATCAGCCGCCTCATCTGCTCTGCCAAGCAGCAGCAGACCATGCTGAGAGGTGTGGGTGGGGGATGGGTGGGGGAGGAGGGGGGCAGGGGGGCCGTGGCCCTCCCCAGCCACCCTGGGAAGATGGCCTTAGCAGCCCCGGTCACCCCCTTGCCTCCCCTGTCACCCCCAGTGTCTATCGATGGAGTCGAGTGGAGTGACATCAAGTTCTTCCAGCTGGCAGCCCAGTGGCCCACCCACGTCAAGCACTTTCCAGTGGGGCTGTTCAGTGGCAGCAAGGCCACCTGAGGGCACCGTCTCCTGGCTCCTCTCCCTCCTGGCACTGCCACCAGCCTCACCGCCTGCAGGCAGGGGGAGGCCAGCAGGCCCAGGCCCAGCGTCCCCTTTCCTGGCCCCGGGGCCTGCATCTCCCTGGCCCGGTCCTGAAGGACACTGCCACCGGGGACGCTGCTCCCCACCCCCCCTCCCCCCGCCATGCTGGGTCCCATCCGTGGGCAGCCCCCACCCTCCCTCTCTCCTTTTCCTCCTCTCCCTCCGTTCCAGGCCCAAGGCATGTTGATTTTGCCTTTTGGCGGCCAACCCTGGTCCCTGGAACTGAGTCCTCCGGGCCTTCCTTCGCCTGACTTCCAACCTCTTTCTCCACGTGGCACCAGTTCCCTTCCCGGAAACAGGAAACCCAGGGTCCTGGCCCACAGCAGGGGGTCCAGCCTCCCCCATCTCCCCCAGGATCTCGTTTTCTAAAGCTCAGCTGCCAGATGCCACTCAGCCGGCCCCCCTCTAGTGGGGCCCAGAGCCAAGGCCACTTCCCACTGCTGTGGGGTGATGGGGCACGACCCCTCCTGCCCACTCACCCCAGGACAGCATTTCTGAGGCCACGCGTGGGTTTCTGGGGTGGAGAGGGCTCCGTGGTCTCACTCATGCAAGGGTTCACCGCGCCCAGGTGCCCTGTAGGTGCCACGTGTGTCCCTGAGCGGTTCTTTGGTTGTCCGCACAGCCAGTCTCTCGGTGGTTCCGTGTGACTCACCTGGGCGCTGGTCCCTGTCCTTGGGTCTCCCCCTGTTGGTGGCTCTCCTCCCCAGCCTCCTCCCCCACGCCCCCAGCACACCTCCGCCTCTGCCTGCAACTCTGGACCCGGAGAGATGGGAGGCAGCCCCATCCAACGTGTCGTCTGTGGCCCCAGTCCCTTCGGCTCCCTGCTCCCTGTGTCCATCCGTCTCCTTTCCCCAGTCTGTCCTCCCCTCCTCACCTGGACCCCTGGCCTGGGCAGGCCCCATCCTCCTAGCCAAGCCTCCCTCTCTCCACGGCCTCGGGGGGCCTGAGCCCCTCAGCCCGCACCATCGGCCTTGGCCTTCTCGCGGAGACGCGGAGCGCGTGGGTGGAGCTCCAGCTGCAACCCTCCCAGCCCGCCAGCGCCTCCGGAGCTTTGCCGTGGCCCTCTCACCCCTTCTAGAAGTTTTTGCACAGAACTTCATTTTGAAAAGCGTTTTTCTCATTCTCCATACCTCCCCCAAACTCCTCCAGCCCTTCCCCCGGCTCAGCCCTGCTGTCCAGAGCATCCCTGGGGCTGTGCTGCTCACTCAGCCGGAGAGAGGGGCGGGGTGGGAGGGACTAAGAGGATGTTGGATTTTTCATTCAATAAACTGGTGATTTCTTACCAACGAGCAATCCTTAGGCGTCTGCGCCTCTCATTGTGACACAAGATCTGTCCAGCCTCGTCCCCACTTCACGCCGCGGCCACTTCACTCAAAATCAACTGGGGGGACTTCCCTGGAGGTCCAGTGGTTAGGACTCTGCACTCCCACGCGGGGGCCCCGGGTTCGATCCCTGGTCGGGGAAATGGGATCCCGCAAGCCGCGCGGTGCAGCCAAAAAGGAAAAAAAAATCAACTGGGAGCTGGCTGGAAAGAAGCAGATTCCTATTTGCTTGATGATAGAAACAGGCGTGAAGGTGTGTTGCCCTGTGTGAGGCAAGCCGAGGTCAGGAACAGAAGTCACACCGTTCCCACTCTGAAACCCCATTTTTCTCAGGCACTTGCCGTCCCCAGATCCCACCTCCCAAGGCAATGACACATCGTCGGCAGCTTCCACTCTTCCAACTGGAGATTAGAATTCGGCTTCTCTCCCGCTGCTAGGCTGACGTCCTGCCACAGTTTCCGAAAGTTGGAAAGTTTCCGAAAGTCTGAGGCCCAGGTGGAGGGGGTGAGCTGGGGTCCATCGTCAGGCTTGCTTTCCTGCCCGCCCTTAACCTTAGAGGTGATGGTCAGAGCTCCTGCTGCTTGGAAGCCTGGCTCTTCACGCGCTCCCGGGACAGAGGCCTGCACGCCAGTGCCCAGAAGTGCCCAGAAGTGGGAGCTTGCGTCCCCCCCCACCCCCTGCCTGCAGGACACAGCCCCGGAGGAGTGGATGGCCAGGTGGGGCAGGCTGTCCCTGGCTCCCCAAGTCCTGCGGCCAGGTCACCTAACAGAGGGAGGCTCTGGGACCCAGCAGTGTGGCCACCCAGGCTCTCCGGGCCTGGAAGATGGAACCAGTGCCCGTCTTCCAAGGGTCAGAGTCCAGTCAGGTACCGGAAGTTGTCCCAGAAACGCAGTCTGCACGTTACTTCCCGGATGAGGGGTACAAGCCGGCCAGTGAGAGGAAACGCCAGGAGAGGGCGAGGCTGAGGTGGGCTAGACGGGTACAGAGCCAAGGCGCCCACGGAGGCTCCGGCAGGGCAGGGGCCTGGGGACCTGGGCGCTGGTGGGGGTCCCGAGCGGGACGGGCGTGGGACAGATGGACTCAGGTCCCAGCTCAGAACCGAGAGGGGAAGCAGACGACGGAGAGATGAGCGTGAGGAGGCGGCGTGAACTCCCTGCCGACCTGACTCCAGCCTCGGCCTCCTGCCCACGGAGACCAGCACCCTCCCCCGCTCCTGCCCTGGCCCAAGGTCCCTCCCGCCTTCTCCAGGGCTTCCTCCTGCTGCGCCCCCTCTCCTGCATCATCAGTTCCCCCACTCCACCAGGTGGTTTGCAGTAATAGCTCCCTGGTTCTAAATCCCCTCTGGCTGCCACACCATGTCTCTGCTCCCCTTACAGCGAAAGTCTTCAAAAGGGGGTGTTGCAATGTAAATAGAAGTGAGAGTTTTCTTTCTTCTGAGAGCAGGGAAAACAAAGGGAACAGCGAACAGGCTAGAGAAGAAACAAAACCTAAACTGAAAGAGTTAATCACTCCTTGGTTTAACTGTCACTAATTGGTAGTTAACTAGATTTGTACTTTATAAAGCTAACCTCCCAGACACTACGTAATTTACATTCGGCACCCATCACCCCTAACTCTTATGTGACTTACATCCCATGCCTCTCACTCCCTAACCTTATTACCGCCCCCACCACCGGCACTCATATTCTGTACACCACTGGTAACAAATCACCCCCTATAGTTTCTGCGTTTCAGAAACAGGATCACCGGCTGATAAACCAGAGGCAAACAGATGCAGTTACCAGAGTGCCAGACCCCAGTTACCAGGCGGCCTGATGCCATCTATGACTGCTTTGAAATAATGCAAAGGAAAAGAAGAATACAAGACCTTCATTACTTTGGTCCTTATCTTATACCCCGCACTGCAAGCCCCACATATAGAATCTTCCCTGATTCCCAAGGAGGGAGGGCACAATTCTTGAGGCACTAGCCTGCTGTGTCTTCCCTTCTGCCTGGCAGAAAATAAAGCCATCTCTCTCTTCCTCCAAAATCCCTGTCTCCGTACTTCTGTTCGGCCTTGGTGCACAGGGAAGCCGATATTTCGGCAACAGGGGCTGTTCGGGGTCCCTGTCTCCCGTCCTCCCACTCCTCGGGCTTGTTCCTCACTGCCCCATCAGGAGTTAGGAGTCCCTTTGCCAAGGTCACTGATGACCTGGGCTGCCAGGTCCAAGGCTCAGTTTTCTTGCCTGACTGACTAGGAGCATCTGATGCCCATGATCACTCCTCGCTCTGCCTGTAGATGGCGCTCTGCTCTCCCCACTCCCGCCCCCGCCCCCCACCCCTTCCCGCCTCCTTCTCGGGCTGCTCTTTCTGGGCCTCCCTTGTACCCTCCTCATCTTCCCGACCTCTGGCCTCCCCTCTCCCCTCACCCAGCCCCAGGGTGGGAGATACTCCCTGTGTGCAGACTTCCCGACTCTGTAGTTGCTGAGGCCTGAATCTTTAAAATCGTCCTCAACACCTCTCTCTCACACCCAGCATCCAATCCCCCGGCAAATCCTATAGGCCTTCCCTTCAAGACAGACCCAGAGCCCTGCAGCGCCTGGCCACTTTCACTGCTGCTCTCCTCTCCTCTCCTGTCTGGATGTCATAGTAGCCTCCTAATTACCTCTGCTTCCACCTACTCTACCTGTAGCCTATTCTCCACACAATGGCCAGAGAAAGCCTTTTAAAATGTTAATTAGGTCGTGTTAAATTACTGATCCAAACTGTCCAATGGCTTCCCACCCCACTAGGAATATAATCCAAAGACCTCCTCACAACCTCCAGGGCCTACCTGATCTGACCTGCCTGGGGCTGCTTATCTGATCTCCTCTCACTCTCCCCCTCACCCGCTGGCCTCCTCCACATTCCTCAGACACAAGGTGCACATACTGCCTCAGGGCCTTTGCACGAGCCATCCCCCCCTGCCCATCCTGTTCCTGCCCCTGGATCCATATGACTTGCTCCCTCACTCTGGTCTCGGCTTAAATGCCACCTCAGAGAGGCCTTCCCTGTTCAGCCTCTCTAGAATAGCACCTCCCTTTTCTCTCACCCTTTTGTTTTTCTTATTAGCATTTCTCACTCCTTGGCATTTAATTACTTGTCTCTCCCCACCAGAACGTAAGCTCCAAGAAAACAGGAACTTTTTTTTTTTTTTCCTGCTCTATCCTTGGCACCCAGGATACCGCCTGGCTCATCATAGGTGAACAAATACATATTTGCTGACAGAATGAATGAAAAGCCTTTGCGCTGCTGGAATGGATGGGACTCCTCATCCACAGTTGCTACTCAGACCCTTCAAGGCCTCAGCCCCAAAGGACACCTGAGTTTTCTCGTAGGCGTGGAGCAGCAACACAGACTCTTACTCTGAGCAAAGAGGAGATAGAGGGTTGTTCAGGAATGGTTTCCAGGATTCCAAAGGCAAGGCAGCTCTGGTGGAAGATGTGCCCCAAGACGGCTCACCAGGGGCCAGGTCAGAGCAGAGCTGCCCATGGGGCCACCAGAACAGAAATGTTCTTTAAAGGCAAAGGGGTGGCATTTTGGTGCAGAAGGTAGAGGACCCGCTATCTGATCTGCACACCAACTCCGGACTGGTTTTATTTTTTTAATAAATTTATCTATCTGTTTATTTATTTATTTATTTATTTATGGCTGCACTGGGTCTTCGGTGCTGCGCGCGGGCTTTCTCTAGTTGCTGCGAGCAGGGGCTACTCTTCGTTGGGGTGTGCAGGCTTCTCATTGCGGTGGCTTCTCTTGTTGCAGAGCACAGGCTCTAGAGCGTGCGGGCTTCAGTACTTGCGGCACACGGGCTCAGTAGTTGTGGCTCATGGGCTCTGGAGCGTGGGCTTCAGTGGTTGTGGTGCACACGGGCTTAGGTGCTCCGTGGCATGTGGGATCTTCCCAGACCAGGACTCGAACCTGTGTCCCCTGCATTGGCAGGCGGATACTTAACCACTGCACCGCCAGGGAAGCCCCCAGGTTTTATTTTTTATTTAAATAAACTCTTGGAGAACTCCCTGGAGGTCCAGTGGTTAGGACTCCGCACTTTCACTGCTGAGGGCCTGGGTTCAATCCCTGGTCGGGGAACTAGGGTCCCACAAGCCGCCTGGCGTGGCCCATATAAATAGATACATAAATAAACTTTTTATTTTAGAATAGTTTTAGACTTACAGAAAAGTTGCAAAGATAGAACCAAGAGTTGCTGTGTACCCCTCACCCAGTTTCCTCTATTGTGTATGTGTTCCGTTGGCATGTACATTTATCATAACTAATGATGATGATTAACTCAAGTCCACATTTGACTCAGATTCCTTAGTTTTTCCCTAATGTCTTTTCTCCATTCCAGAATCCCATCCAGGATACCACACTACGCCTAGTACTTGGGGCTATGACATCCTCTCAGACTTTCCCTATTTGGGGTGACCTTGACAGTTTGGAGGAGTCTTGGTCAGGCATTTTGTAGGATGCCCCTCGACTGGGATTTTTCAGCACGTCATGCCAAGGGTACATGCCATCGGCACGATATCCCCGATGATGCTAACCTTGATCATTTGACTAGTCAGGTGTCACCCTCTTTCCAAACCGTGCTCTTCAGAAGGAAGTTACCAAGCACAGCCCACACTTAGGGAGTGAGGAGTTTTCTCTTCATTACTTGGGATTCTGTACTGCAGATTTCAGGTCAATGTGTTCAGCAACTGAACTTTCATCCCCCACTGCTGTGTCCAAGGACTAAGGGCAGAAATCGCCCTGTCACGGTCACTACCGACGTTTTCTTTTAGCCAGGCTGCTGCTGAGTGCTTCCCGTGGTTTATTTCACTGAATTCTTAGAGCAGCCCTAGGAAATTGATTCAGCTGATATTTCCTTTTTACCAAGGAGGATGCCAAAGGTCAGAGAGCCTCGCCTCCCAATTCTCAACTCTCATTTCTAACCATTTACTTGACTTGAATACACCCAGGCATCTTGAACCTCATGTGGCCAATACAGAACCCTCCATGTCCCTCACTCCTCCCCCGTCTTAGTAAGTAGCACCAGCATCCATCCTATTATTACTCAAGCCAGAAACCAATGAGCCAACCTCTGTCATCTTGGCAACTCCTGTGCATTCTGCCTCCCAAGCGCCTCACTCCCTTGCTAGAGGCCTTCAGTGAGTGGCTTTCTAATGCCTTTGAATACAGCTGCCCAACCCCACGGTCCTTCAGCCTGCACGGTCTCCCCACCCCACCTCTCTAATTTCACTTTGAGTAGCTTCGCGCCCCCTGCCCCCCCCAGTGCTCACCACCCTCGGGCCACACCTGAACTTACAGTAATCAGCTCCCTCCTCCTCTCTCCACCTTATACGCTCTCCCTGGCCTGCTGAGTGTCCCCTTTTCCTTTAGGGCGTAGCCTGCACGTCACCTCCTCAGAGAGGTCTTCCCAACTGCTCTGCCCCAAACCCCACTGTTAGTCTCTACCTCGGCCCTTTCTTCGGTCGGGACGTCCACTGTCACCTGCAATAAACGTCTGTACCATGTTAGAAGGAGAGCTTCAGGGAGGGCAGGGACTCAGGCTGCCTCATTGCTGTGTCCCCAGCCCCCATCACTCTGGCACAAGGCAAATGCTCAAAGGCCAGATAAAGGAATGAGCAAGGGGGAAAGTCACTTGTCTGACACACTCAGAGTGGCCAAGAAGGAGCCAGATTTCTAACCCAGGTCATCGGACTCCAGGCCATCTCTCAAGGCCCTGCTCAGATCCCAACTTGCCAACCCTCCATCTGTCCTACATGTATTAAGTTCCTACCGTGGGCCAGTTCCTGTCCTAGGTATGATGACACACGGATGAATCTAGGGCTGGGTCTTTACCTATACCTATACAGAAACTCTGAGCCTCGCAGGGGAGACAGACAAATAGACAATTGCCACAGAGCATGAAAGTTTGCTTGGGAGCACACAGGAGGGGCAGCTAAGCCAGCCTGGGAAGGGGTGTACAAGAAGATGTCTCAGAGGAAACGACGACCGACATGACAGGTGTTCTGGTGCAGGAAATAGCAAAACTAGAGATAAGACAGAGTCTGGCCTATTCTGAGACTCACACATGCTTTAGTGGGGCTGAAAGCAATGGAGAGTGATGGGGCAGAAGAGAAAGGAAGTGGCCAGAGCACTGAGGAGCCTTGTGGATATTATTGTTACTACGCTGAGCCAGAGCAAGGACTGTGTAATTTATCGTGAGATCCGTAGGGGCCAATAAAGGGTGTTAGGCAGAAAAATGAGATGACAGAATTTATTTATTTTTATTTATTTAGGTTGCACCGGGTCCTTAGTTGCAGCAGGCAGGCTCCTTTAGCTGTGGCTCGAGGGCTCCTTAGTTGTGGCTCGCCAGCTCCTTAGTTGCGGCAGGCGGGCTCCTTAGTTGTGGCACGCAAACTCTTAGTTGCGGCATGCTTGTGGGATCTAGTTCCCTGACCAGGGTTCGAACCCGGGCCCCCTGCATTGGGAGCACGGAGTCTTAACCACTGCGCCATCAGGGAAGTCCCCAAGATGATAGAATTTAGAAAGATCACCTTGCTATAACATGTTGGAGGAAATAAGAATGAAAAGTGAAAACCGGAGGAGTTCGAAGGGTGTGGCAGCAATTTAGAAAAGATGCGATGAAGTCATAGACTAAGGTAAGGGTAGAAGGGGAGGTGGAGGAAAATGGAGACTGGAGTCCTATTTAAGAGGCAGAATCGAGGTGTAGGTGGCTGGTTAGAAAACTGGGTCAAAGGAGAGAGAGTCGAGGATGGGGACTGGCCGTCTGCTGGGTGAACGGGCCGATGGTGGAACATCCCTGGTGGAGATTTGGGTGGGAGATGGTGGGTTTAGGGCAAGGTGGGCGTGTGCTATTCAGAGGTGGAGTTGAACATGTAGGTCTGGATGGAGTGCAGGGGAGTTCTCCGGGCTGGATGGAGATTTGAGCACCCTTAGCGTGGGGAAGGGCCGATCTCAGGGAGACGGTGAGATGGGTCCTGGCCGGGCTGCGCTCCCTCTGTCCTGACCACGCAGGGCACCTCCTGCCAGCACCAGACTTCTCAGCACTCGTCATCTTCAGACTCTCGCCTATTTGCTGCCTCATCCGTTCCTCACTTTCGATCTGAATGTGTTTTCCCTCCAACGACACCCTAAGCGGAGACTGCCCTATATTTCATGTATTTTCTCCCCACTCTCCATTCACTAGCACAGGGTCTGCCAAATAGTAAACTTGATGATACTAATGATAATAACTACTAGTAATAGTGTCTGTTATGTAGAGGGCATAATGCTAAGGTCTTAACTCTGCTACTTTATTCTGTTCTCCTGAGGACCCAACAAGGTAGGTATCAGGAACCTCATTTTACAGATGAGGAAACAGATGAAGTTGCGGCACATGCCTAAAGCTCCCCAGCCAGCAAACAGAGAAACGCAGCTCTGGACGCAGCTGAGTCTGCCCCCAAAGCCTGTGTGCCCTCCCGCTAAGCAGGACATGGACCCTTCCAGTCTGGCTGGGAGGCCACAAGGAAGAGAGGGTGCAGATTTGCCCCATGGCTGCCAGGACAGGAACCAAAAGCCTCTCAGGGAGCTCTGAGCAGACTTGATTCTTAGCTCAGTGGCAGAAAAACGCAACCAGAACCAAAACTGGCACCTTGTGTTCAAGGTGAAACAGCTCCTCAGGAATTGGTGAGCTGCCCGTCATGGTCATGGAGGAGGGGTTGCATGAGACATGGTCTTTAAGGAACCTCCAATCTTGAGCGCTTGTGGGTGAACCTGCTGATGTTTCTCTTTTTCTTGGCTGTGCCATGCAGCATGCAGGATCTTAGTTCCCCGACCAGGGGTCGAACCCGTGGCCCCTGCAGTGGAAGCGCGGAGTCTTAACCACTGGACCGCCAGGGACGTCCCGACCTGCTGATGTTTCAAGGGGGATGATATGCTTGGGAAAAGCGCCCACCCCCACCACCACTTCAAAGAAAAGGCAGGAAGCTAGCCAAAGGGAAAAGATTGACTTAAGAAAGCAGATTTCAGTGCTTCCAAGGGTCCAAGGGGAAGGGGTGGGAGCAGTAGGAGTGATTTTCAGGGAGAAAACAATGTTGAAAGTAGCGAGAACAACTTCCGCGGACAAGGGACAGGAGGAGGCAAGCTGATGAGCTCCGTGGAAAATGGCGTAAGAATCACCATTGGGCATGGACTCCTTCCTTTCTTCTCCATTAACTGAGCACCCATCAGCAGCCTGGCACCAGACCAGCAGCTGCAGGGCGGGGGGTCGGGTAGTGGGGAACAGAGCAGGGTGAGGTAACAGTCCCTTCCCTTGGGAGAGAACAGCGTAATCCTCAGAGACAAGATAAAAAGCCGAGTGGCTAAAAAGATTGAACACATGCAAGGTTACGAACTGAAAGCAAGATAAGAGCCTGAGAACCCGGCAGGGAAGGCCCAGCCTTCCCTCTGCGTGGCACACAGGGAGAAGCAGGGCCAGATGCCTAAAGAGAACCACAAAGAAACCACAGAAGCCTAAGGCTAGCAGAAAAGCTGGAACAGGAACCCAGCAAAAGTCATAAAGGGAGATTGAAAAATGTTCTCTCCGTTTACCTGGAAAAAGGTGATAAAAGGAATGTGCTCCTTTATCAGATGGAGAGAAAACACAATGTTAGAAAGCCCAGGCTTTGTGTTTGTGCCCGAGTATGTGTGGTGTGCATGCATGTACGTGGGCCTGTAAACCCATGCACGTGGGGGTGTGAGTGTGGTACATGGGCGTTCAGTGCCCCTGGGTGAACCTGCCTGAGGCTGTGTGTTGAGGGTGCGTGCGTCTGTGCTTCGTGTGGCTGTGAACAAGCAACATGACCTCGGTCCTCTTGACCTCTACTCTATGGGGTCAGTCTCCCTTATACACTGGGACAAAATGATGTGGACTCTGGATTGGAGAAGGGCACAGTGGTCACCTCGTGCAGCCGCCTTCCCCTCTTTGGGCCTCACTTTCCGTACTTGTAAAACAAGGACATTGAAGCATTGGCTTTCAACCCAGGGAGCACATCATGGACACCGCTGAAGTTTCAAAATAATAAGAGATGCCCAGGACCCACTCTGGCACTACTGAATCCCAATCTCTAGGAGAGCCTTCTAACAAAGTTCCTTCCCAAGAGGTTCTGAAACCTAGCCTTGTTAAGAAGAGCAAAGGTGCCCTGGGCTCCAGATTCCATTTCCTCCCCATGAACTTGACAGCAAGCTGGGTGTGCATTCATGGTATGATGGAGTCTGTTTGCACAAAGGCAGGCTTATCACACCGCAGCCAGTGCAACTGTGGGAGATAGGGCCGCTGTGTAGGCTAAAGACCTCGAATGCAAAAGACTCCAGCCTTCAGGGTCCTGGATGAAAACTGACCCGATGAAACTAACAAAGATAAACACAAGCTCTGGACTGAGGCAAACAAGGTAATCGGCAAACACAAGAAACTGGTAACAGCAGGTGCTTGGGGCAAGGCAGCTGCATGACTGAGGACAGTGGTCAGTGAGAAAGAGCTACCTTTCACTGTAACTTGTATATGCCTTTTGAATGTTGCATCATGTGAATGTATCAACTGTCTTTAAAAATCACTGGGAGGGGGCTTCCCTGGTGGCACAGTGGTTGAGAGTCCGCCTGCCGATGCAGGGGACACGGGTTCGTGCCCCGGTCTGGGAAGATCCCACATGCCGCGGAGTGGCTGGGCCCATGAGCCATGGCTGCTGAGACTGCGCGTCCGGAGCCTGTGCTCCACAACGGGAGAGGCCACAACAGTGAGAGGCCCACGTACCACCAAAAAAAAAAAATCACTGGGAGGGACTTCCCTGACCTTCCAGTGGTTAAGACTCCGAGCTTCCAATGCAGGGGGTGCAGTTTGACCCCTGGTGGGGGAACTAAGAGCCCACATGCTGTGTGGTGCGGCCAAAAAAAAAAAAAAAAATCCCTGGGGAAATATCACTGGCAGAAGCACAGAATCGGCAGAAGAACCTGGCTGGACATAAGTGGGATGCACGCAATCTAGGGTTTTAGCTGACAAGCTTACCCTGAGCAGACACTGTACCGTGGCTGTCAAAGTCAACCTGACTTTCAGCTTCACGGTGGACAGGTGGTGTGCTCCTTAGGGGGGGACTATCCCTCTGTGATCTGTGCAGTTCACTCCCTGTCTGGATCCCTGCGCCCTGGGCTGAGCACCACATTCGGAGTAGTGTCTGGACTGACATGCTAAGCCACACCCAGAAAAGAGAAATCGGGAGGGGGAAGGGTCAGAAACTGCACAGGAGTGGGTGAAGGGACCCAGATTGTCAGCCCAGGCAGGGGGAACACTGTATGGGGCACCATCACTGTCTCCAAATAGCTGCTTTGGCAAAAGGGAGCAGACTGTCCTTCCTGAGGACAGAGCTTCAGTTTGGTGTGGGCAGGCACTGTGGGCAGGTCCTCTGGGGGCTAAGGAAAAGCTTGCTAACTTTCAGAGCCATCTCACAGCAGAATGTAGTGGGCTCCCTGTCACAGGACATACTTGAGCTGGCGGGGTGCCGGACCATCTCTCTGTCAGAGATCATGCCGAGGGGATTCTCACATCCACAAGGACACTGAACTGGGTACAGTCTGAGTCTGAACCCACCCTGACTCATGAGAAACACCCCAGGCCCCTGGATACCAGTGCCAGGGCTTGCTTGGCAGGTGTTGTCTCTCAGGGTGGTTATCCTGCTGTTACCCACTGGGATGTCGACCTAGAAGCAATGATGGTAGAGCTAAGGTAGCCAGCAACCCAGGGCTGCACAGCACCAGCCCCAAACCTGGGCCAACAGGTGCGCCCTTCTGCCTTTTAAAATAAACAGCATTTACTGAGTGCTGCTGTGTGGTAGCCAAGAGCTACTCTGAGAGTGAACAAGACAGGCAGATCTTGGCCTGCATTCTAGGGAGGAGACGGAAACTGACAAGGAAAATGTTAGAAGGAGTAAATGCTACAGAGGGAATTAAATGTGTGCTTGAAATGGGCTGGAGGGCTGCTCTACATAGGGGGTGGGGAATCAGGGAAGGGCTCTGGGAGGAGATGACGTCATCATCACCTTGTCCTGATCATCTGGCCCACAGAATCTGTGGTGGTGCTCACCCACAGGGTCACGAGTCTGTTTCGGCCGATGCCCAACTGCCCCTTGCCATCCTTTTCTCCCTCAAGGCCGGAAGCCTCCGTCCTTTCCTACCAAGAAGCAGCCCTAAGATGCCGAGAATCCCCTACTGGGACAAGGACAGCTCCGAAGGATTTGGGTGGGGCATAACCACTCTCCAGAGACAAATGAGCCTGGGGTCAGATCCGCGAGATTGGGATAATAGCAGTGCCTGCTTTATCCGGTCTTTGCAAGCATTAAATGTGTCATCGCACTTAAGGCATCCAAGCGCCCCGCACACAGTAAGCGCTCAGAAAGTGGCAACTACCTCAATAAATGTCAACTGTCTCTTTCTGGACTCTGAGGAGGCCGGGCCTTTTCCCTGGGCCCCAGTTGCTTCCGCCGCCCTCTCTGGCAGCGGTACAGGGCAAGTTCAGGTGCACATCCTCCCCAGGCTGTGCACATCCTCCCCAGGCTGTCCACACCGCTGTGGCCTCGGGGCGGGTTACAGCGGAGGAATCCGAGGCCGCAGGAGAGTGGGAGGTGGCCGCTATGAACCTAAGCTTCGGGCAAGCCCACGCCCGGCGCCTCAATGACCACGCCCCATCCCGAAGGCCACGCCCCCGGATCCCTTCCCCTTGCCTGGAGTGGGCCCAGCCGGCGTGCTCCTTTAAGGCAGCCAGCGGGCCGAGAAGAGTGTTTAGCCCCCTCCGACGCCGCCAAGGTACGGGCTTCACCTTTAAGGCGGCGCAGGGACTTCTGGGAAGGCCGGCGGGATGGAGGCGGTGGGACCTGCTCACGGCTGCTGGTCCGGGTGAAGCGGGGCGGGAGCCGGAGCTGGAGCGGGAGGCGGGCCCGAGCGGGAGACGCAGGTCCACGCGGGCCGATCGGGCCGGGAGAGGGGGGGCTCTGGGTCGGCCTAGGGGAGGGGTCGTCTTGGGCGCGGCCTGTGAGAGGGCCCGGCCAGCCCGCGGGGAGGGGGCGCGGTCCTGGGTGGCCGGGGGCAGGAGCTCGGCCTTTTCAGGGGAGGGGTCCGCAGGATGTCGTGCTGGCCTATGGAGCGCGGCCTGGGGGGAGGGGGGAACGAAGAACCCGAGATCTCAGCTCCTTAGGGGAAGGGTCTCCCCAGGGTCGAGCTGCCCAGGAGGAGGGGCTCTGTGGCTCGGCCAGCCTGTTGGGAAGGGGGCTGCCCGAGGGGGGCTGGGGCCGGATCTCCCAGAGGGACGGTGTCTCCGCACGGGAGTGAACCCCCCAAGATCCCCGTAGGTCCATCCTCTGGCGCGCCCTGCTCTGGCTAAGGGAGTCTCCAGGGAAGCCCCGAGACTGGGTCGCCTAAGCCGGCCTGAGCCAGTGGTCTGGGCCGAATCCGGGTCCAGCCTCGCCGGTCGCACCGCATTGCGTCTCCCGGGCCAAGACGAGCCGGGCGCGCCCCCTGTAGGCCGAGCGCGGGCACGGTGCGGTCTGCTGCCTGGGGGACAGGGCACCCCGGGGACCCAGGCGTCCGGGGACCCTAGGTGTTTACCTAATCCGGGGCGGACGGCGGCGTGGCCCCAGGCCCGGCACCCCCTGCCCGCCCTCTCGCCTTCACAGGCGGCACGGCCATGGCCACGATGGTGCTTCCTCGGGAGGAGAAGCTGAGCCAGGATGAGATCGTGCTGGGCACCAAGGCCGTTATCCAAGGGCTAGAAACCCTGCGCGGGGAGCATCGTGCCCTTCTCGCTCCCCTCGTCGCTCATGAAGCTGGTGAGGCAGAGCCCGGCTCACAGGAGCGCTGTGTCCTCCTGCGCCGCTCCCTGGAGGCCATCGAACTGGGGCTGGGGGAGGCCCAGGTAGGCTGGTCTGGGGTGCTGAGGAGGGAGGCCATGGGAGGGGTGGAGCCTTCCAGAGGAATCCTGGCAATGTGGTAACAGAATCAGAAGGGAAGGAAGAATCTGTCCCCTGGAGCCTCATGGTAGGATCCCAGTAAATATCTGTTGAAGAAATGGATGGGCTCTGGAGACCCAAGCCGTGCCTGGCCCCAGGAGAGCCTGATCATCTGGCTTCTCTGCTAGGTAGCAGAGACTGCATGGCCTAAAAAAAACAGAGGAAATCCTTAAAGATCCCCCCATTCATTCTTCTATTCATTTGTTAACAGGTAAGTTATCAAGTGCCTGGCAATGTGTTAGGTGCCAGGGCTACAGGTCCAACAAGACAGATGAGATCCCTGCCCTAGTCCAATAGGAAGAGAGTCAGAAATACACATATATTTATTCAATATTATGATAAGTTTTCCAAAGAAAAAAACAAGATCTTGTGATAGCCTTAGCTATTGGTCAAGCAAGACTTCTGAGGAAATGATATTTAAATCAAGACCTGAGGAAAGGAATGAACCAGCCTCCAGAGAAAGGAGGAAAGTGAGAGGGTGCATGTACAAAGGTCCTGAAGTGGAAAAGATCTTGTTGTGGAGGGAGAACTGAGAGACCTGTTTAACTGGAGCTTCATGAGGAAAGAGAGGGACAGAAAAGGCCTGCAGAGAAGGCGGGGACTAGATCATGCTGCGCCTTATTAGTTTGGGTTTTATTCTCAGGAAATCAGGAAGCCTTTGGAGGGTTTAAGCAGTAAAGGGACACAGTCTGGCTTAGGTTTCAAAAACTCTCTCTGGCTGAGGGGTGGAGAATGAACAATTGTGGGTCAGGGTGGAAGGAGGTAGCAGGTGTTAGGAAGCCACTGCTAGAATTCCAATGAGAAATGGTGGGTTGGGCCATGAGGGTAGTAAGAAGGGGGTCAGTCCTAGACGTTCTGGAAGTAGGTCCAGTAGGGCTTGGGAATGGACTAAAGGAGACAGAGAGGGGCAGGGAAAGTCCCAGGTTTGTGGTTTGAGGAAATTAAGAGGAGGAGAGAGCCTGGATGGGTCAGGAGTTCTGTGTGGGCCCTCTTAAGTTGGGGCTGCCAGGATGACATGCAGACGGAGCTATCCAGGAGGTGCTGGGGTGTACAAGGAGTAGACTCTCGGGCAGAGAGTCTTGGCCCACTCAGATCTTGGCTGAGTCACTGCCTGGCTCTGTGAATCCTGGGCAGGTGGTATCACCTTGTTTTTAAAATAGGGATCGTGCCATCTGCTGTAAATACTTCCAGGCTGTTTAGGATATTTTTTTAAAATAGCTAGTGGTTGTGAAAACACCTGTCACTTAGGCGTTTGCTAATCAACTAGAAAGCACGGCGTCCCAGACTGCCTGGCTCTCTGGGAGGGCAATATGTCGGGCATTCACTCCTCGGCCGGCTGACTGCCAGGTGTGGAGGTGAACACACACGGCCCCCTCCCAGTGTATACAGGCACAGATGGACAACAGGATGGCATGGAGGTGGGGGAGGTGCCGTGCTTTCCGGGGGCTGAGGGCATAAGAGGCTTCACTGCAGAAATGACCCTGACCATGAAGGACGGAGAAAGGGTAGAGTCGAGGCAAGGCCCCAAGGCGGGAAGAGCCTGGAAGCTCAGGAAAGGAGTCGTGGAGTTTGGGGAGAGGGATGGGGGCAGAGGCTGAGGCCTCTGGATCCCCTTACCTGCCCCTGTGGTTTTCCAGACACTGGGGGTTTAGGACACACACCCCCTCCCCTCCCTGGGAGCTGCAGGAGGACAGGGGCTGCCCTGGCCCCTTGGCAGAAGTCAGGATGGGGTCTTTCGGTAGCCCTTCAGTCGTCTATCAAGGTCTTTGGGAAAGCGCTAGCCCTGGGCCAGGGGCAGCGGTATAGTGGCTCTGGCTACAGGGCTTGAGTACAACTCCTAGGAGAGACAGGGAATGAGTGGACGGCTCGGGGAACGGGCAGCACCCCAGCTGGCGCTCTTAATGATCCGAGCAACCCAACAAGGTGGGAACTGGACCATCAATGTGGAGGACCAGCTGGAGGCCCAGGAAAGGGGATGGTCTATTTCAGAGTCCAGCACAGCCAGCCTGGGAGCCCAGGGCTCCTGACCCCAGAAGGAAGGACTTAGGAATCCCCAAGCCTCCTGGTTTCAGGTCTCAGGCTATGTTGGTCTGTTTGGGGCCCTGGGGCAAAACTCCCTTGGTGAGAGGAGAACTTCGGGGCCCTCAGACCTGCGGCTCCTCCGGGCCTGGCTCTTCTCTGGGGCCCAGGCTGGGGCGTCAGCAGGGCTCTGACCTCCGTTCCGGCTGGCTGCGCAGGTGATCTTGGCGCTGTCGAGCCACCTGGGGGCTGTAGAGTCGGAGAAGCAGAAGCTGCGGGCTCAGGTGCGGCGCCTGGTGCAGGAGAACCAGTGGCTGCGGGAGGAGCTGGCAGGGACGCAGCAGAAGCTGCAGCGCAGCGAGCAGGCCGTGGCCCAGCTCGAGGAGGAGAAGCAGCACTTGCTGTTCATGAGCCAGATCCGCAAGCTGGACGAGGACGCCTCCACCAGCGTAAGCCCTACCACGGCCACCGGGTGGGGCGGGGGCACCTGGGAGCAGGGAGGGGCAGCAGGGAGCAGGCCCGCCGACCCCTGGGCCGCCTCCTTTCCTGACACCCGCCCCATCTTCCTCCCCAGGAGGAGAAGGGGGACGTCCCCAAAGACTCTCTGGATGACCTGTTCCCCAGTGAGGAGGAGCAGAACGCAGGTGCAGGGGGTGGCTGGCTCTGGGGGCGGGAAAGGAAGGCTGTGTGAACTCCTGGTCCTTGGGACCCAGAGGTCACGGAAAACAAGGTCTGAGTGGCTGCCGTGTTCTTTCCTGCCTCGTTTCTGATTATAACATCCCAGCATTAGAGCTTAAAAGGCGGGTTTTACATGTTGCTTCTCTCGTCTCCCAAGTTCTGTGAGAAGCAGGCATCACAGTTCAGAGCTTTGGAGTGGTCTGGCCTGGGCACGAGCCCTGCTGTGCCTCCATTTGCTCTGTGACCACTGGTAGAGTTTCTTTCCTCTCTGAGCCCCCTCTGAGGGTTAAAAGGGGACGCATGCACAGTGCTGGTCCCCGGGCCAGTACTGGCCTTGCTGACCGTGTGGCCTGTGTATCAGAGCCTCTCTTCTGCACGTGAGGAGGCTGAGGCTCGGGGGTTAGGCGACTTGCTCTGGGACACACAGCTTGAAGCACCGGAGCTGGGACTCTGCCCACTCTTCTTGTGGGGTGATTAGACCCACTCTACAGATGGGGAAACTGAGAGCTAATGGTGACTTGCCCAGGGCCACGTGTGAGGTCGGTCAAAGGTATGGCTGGCATGTGCCGGCCCAGCTCAGGGGGCACTTGGTACATCTGACCTCTCGTCCTTGGCTTTGCAGCCCCCAGCTCTGGAGGAGGAGACGTGGCTGCCCAGCACGGGGGCTATGAAATCCCAGCACGGCTCCGCACCCTGCACAATCTGGTGATCCAGTACGCCTCTCAGGGCCGCTATGAGGTGGCCGTGCCACTCTGCAAGCAGGCCCTCGAGGACCTGGAGAAGACGTCAGGCCACGACCACCCTGACGTGGCCACCATGCTGAACATCCTGGCGCTGGTCTATCGGTGAGGGCTCCTCCAGCTTCGGTCACCCATGGGAGCATTCTTCCTGAAGGCTCCAGCCCTGGTCACAAATCCTCAGGGACTGCAGTGGGCCAGCAAGCACTCGGGTTCCACCAGGCAGTTGGGTGACAGAGAAAGAAGGATCTTGTCCCTGGAGAGGGCCAAGCCCACAGGGTGCCTGAGCTACAGACATGAATATGCCTCAGTCTGGTGGTGGACAAAGGTTTGGACATAACCACGGAGGGGACGGCACACGAGGGCTCCGGGGGCACACCTTCTCCAGGCACCAAGGCTTGAGGAGGGCCTTTGGTGAAAGTTGAGTTTGCCCAGAGCACAAGAGGGTCGGAGAAGTTCTCCTTGGCAGAAAGGCCACCATGAGCAGAGGCCCTGGGGAACAGAGGACAAGGTGCACTGGGCATGGGGCAGTGAGGGTGGGATCTGGGGGAGTCTGGCTTGTACCCCAGCACTGCACGCCCTTCCTGCACAAAGCCCCCCAAGCCAGAGAGCAGGGCCTGACCACGTCTCCCCACGCTCTGGGTCACACCCCATCATGCTCACTCATTAGTTAAGTATAGGAAGAGTGACCACAGGGATCTTGGGCCACTAGGAGGAGGGCCTTGGGCTGGAGGATAACCCTCATCGTGCTCCCACCTGCCCCCAGGGACCAAAACAAGTACAAGGAGGCTGCCCACCTGCTCAATGATGCCCTGGCCATCCGCGAGAAGACACTGGGCAAGGACCACCCAGCTGTGAGTGAGGCTGGGTGGGAGGTGGGGGCTTCCCCTCCCCACCCTGCAGCTCCCAGGTCCCGGGTCATGGAGCCTCCACTCTCCCACCCCCTAGGTGGCTGCGACACTGAACAACCTGGCAGTCCTGTATGGCAAGCGGGGCAAGTACAAGGAGGCTGAGCCCCTCTGCAAGCGGGCACTGGAGATCCGGGAGAAGGTGGGAGCAGGCAGGGCTGGGCAGGCCAGGTGGGCTGGGCAGACGGGGGACGTAGGCCGGCCCCGAGCCCAGCCACCGGCTCCCGCTCCTGTCCCAGGTTCTGGGCAAGTTTCATCCAGACGTGGCCAAGCAGCTGAGCAACCTGGCCCTGCTGTGCCAGAACCAGGGCAAAGCCGAGGAGGTGGAATACTACTACCGGCGGGCACTGGAGATCTACGCCACACGCCTTGGGCCTGACGACCCCAACGTGGCCAAGACCAAGAACAACCTGGTGTCCTGGGCTAGAGGGGGCTGGAGGAGGGGGGAGGGGGAGGGAGGAGAGGAAAAGGTGCAACTCCTTGCATCCTGCTCACCCTCTGGGCCCTGCCCCTCCAGGCCTCCTGCTACCTGAAACAGGGCAAGTACCAGGATGCAGAGACCCTGTACAAGGAGATCCTCACCCGCGCTCACGAGAAGGAGTTCGGCTCTGTCAGCGGTGAGCATGGCTGCTGTGTGCCCCAGCTCGCAGGCCCGCTCAGCCGTCAGCATCTAGGACGAATACCTCAGCCCAGCAGGCCTCACGCCTAGGGTCTGGCTGGTCCGCAGCCACTTGTGTGCACACGTGAGCACACACACCCAACTCACAGCCCCCTGGGAGGTTGTACCCATGCAATGCCCTCCCTTTGCATACCCGTGCCCTCGGCCCAGAGCCTCTTCCCCTTTCTCCACTGGGCAACTCACACTCACCGTGAGGGCCCAGCACAGATGTCTCCCACTCTGGGAAGCCACCCTCTAGTCCTTCACGGTCCGTCACTTCCTGCTCTGGGACCCCTCAGCCTGGCCCGTCATTCAGGCCTAGCATCGTCTCGCACCGTGGGCCTGAGGTTTGTAAGGGTGTGCTCCCCCCACCCCCCAGTCACAGGCCCCCTCAAGCACAGGCCTGTGCCACAGGCATCTCTGTTCCAGAGGAGCATCAGTCATGTTTTGGGTCTGTTTCTTGTTGATTCATTCATTCAGTGAAGCCCAACCCTGGTCCTTCTTGAGTACCCCTGACCTCCCCCCAGACCCCAGTCATGTGTCCAGCCCAGCCAGGAGAGGCCCACATGAGAGGCTGGTGACAGCCCCCTCTCTCCCTCCAGGGGACAACAAGCCCATCTGGATGCATGCAGAGGAACGGGAGGAGAGCAAGGTAGCTCTGTGGGGCAGGGCTGGGGCAGATGTCTGTGGAGGGAGGATGAGGCTGGAGGTGTGTAGAGGGGAGGGCCTTCTCCCACCTTCCGCTTATCTCTCCCCCAGGATAAGCGCCGGGACAGCACCCCCTATGGGGAATATGGCAGCTGGTACAAGGCCTGTAAAGTAGACAGGTGAGGACAGTGGGGGGGGACTGCTGGGCTAGCAGAGAGCTGGGAAGCTGCATCCTGGGTGGGGGCCGGGGCCAGGCTCCACACTCCATACTGCCCAGCCCCAGAACACACACCTCTTCTCTGTCAGCTCATCTTTCAAGGCCCAGGTCACAGGCCACCTGTCCCAAGAAGGCTTTCTGTCCCAGGACAGCCTGATTATCTCTCCTGGGTTTCCCAGCTTTTAGTCCTGGTGGCAACATCCCACCTAAGGCCCTCAGGTGATTCCCCAAAACAGGGGAATCCAGGCGGACCTAGCACAGGGCCTGACACACAGGAAAGGCTCGATTTCGGTCGGCTGGATGGTTCCTCAGGGCCAGCGTGGGCTGGGTGTCAGGATGGGCCCTGGCTCCTGGGGAACACGGAGCTGGAGACCGTCCCGCTCTCCCGTCCGCAGCCCCACGGTCAACACCACACTGCGCAGCTTGGGGGCCCTGTACCGGCGCCAGGGCAAGCTAGAGGCCGCGCACACGCTGGAGGACTGCGCCAGCCGCAGCCGCAAGCTGGTAGGACAACAGGCACCAGGGGTGTGGGCAGGGACCTGCGTGGCCCTGTGTGTGATCCAGTCAGGGCCCGTTGCTCCGCCTGATGCGCCCACCCTCCCTCAGGGCCTGGACCCTGCAAGCCAGACCAAGGTGGTGGAGCTGCTGAAAGACGGCAGCGGTGGGCGCGGAGACCGCCGTGGCAGCCGAGATGTGCCCGCGGGTGCCGGGGCTCGGTCTGAGGCTGACCTCGAGGAGGCAGGGCCTGCAGCCGAGTGGAGCGGGGTGAGTCTAGGGGCTGGACTGGGCCAGGAGGCTGTGTAGCCGGCGTGGCACAGAGACGAACCCGTCTGCCCCACAGGACGGCAGCGGTTCCTTGCGGCGCAGTGGCTCCTTCGGGAAGCTCCGAGATGCCCTGAGGCGCAGCAGTGAGATGCTGGTGAAGAAGCTGCAGGGTGGTGGCCCCCAGGAGCCCCCAAACCCCAGGTGAGCCGTCCACCCTGGTGAGCCTCTCGAGAACCCACCCCACAACCTACCAACCCCAGCTGAACTTCAGACCCAGGGTGAACCCCCTGTCTCGCTCAAGCTCCACCCACCACCAATCTCCCTTCCCATCAGCCTCCCTCCCCTGCCCCAAGCTGACCCCTTCCCCCATCCTCCCCCAGTTCCACCGTGGGCAAATCCTGAATGCCCTTTCCCCTCAGGATGAAGCGGGCCAGTTCCCTCAACTTCCTCAACAAAAGTGTGGAAGAGCCAGTCCAGGTACGGGTGGATAGTTGTGGGCACTGGGCAGCTGAGGCCCCGGCCCCAGGCCTGCATGTCCTGCGTACTTGCCGAGCTTCTCAGGCATGTCTCTTCATCCAGCCACACTTCCTGTCTCCATCCCAGGCCTGGCTTTGGGCTGGACCCTGGGGAGACAAATGAGGGAACCTCAGCTCCCGCCTGTGGGCAGCCAGTGGCAGCACAGTAACTGTGGAGGTGGGTGGGAGTGTCAGGACCCCAGGGACTCTGACTAGTCAGGCCCCTTCGGGCCAGGGAAGCGCACACTGGCAGCAGCACGGGGCTGAGCCACCTGCCCCTCTGCCCACAGCCTGGAGGCACAGGCCTCTCTGATAGCCGCACCCTCAGCTCCAGCTCCATGGACCTCTCCCGACGGAGCTCCCTTGTGGGCTAATCCTGAAGGGGCAGCCGGTCGCCAGAGCCTCCACCCGGCACCATCCCCACCCCAGCCCTGCGCATGGGCCTGCTGCTTGCCCCTCCTGTCTCTCCCAAGAACCCCTGTCTTTTCTGTTCAATCTCAGGGTAACCTCCTCCCTTGCATCTCAGCCTGAGCCCTGGAGGCTGGGCCTGCCCACTCCAGCTCTACCCCTTATTTATTCCTTCCAGCAGGGCCCCCTCTTCCCTAGGTTCAGGGCCAGCGGAGGGGCTGGCCGGGGTCTCCAAAGGTAGAGAGAGGCTCAGTGGCCCCCCCTCCGCAGACCCCAAATCCAAGAACACTAAGCACCTGCCGTCCCTTCAGCACCCTGCCCTCCCCCGGCCGTTGCTTCTGTATATAGAGAAATAAGTTATTGGCCGCACTCCTCCCCTCAGTCCTTGGTACTATCCGGCCTCTCCTCACCCCCACCCTTCTCTAGTGGTACCGCCCAGGCCTTAATCACCCCCATTCTGCGCGGTGGTATCTCCCAGGCTCCACATCTGAGGGGCGGTGCCTCCCCAAAGGTTCCCTGGGCATTCTCGCTTTCCTCCCGGCCTCTGAATGGTGCGCCCTGCCCCGTGTCCCAGGACGGAGAGCCCACCCCCTGTCCGTCCTCTCACCGCCGGGCTCTGCCCTGCAGCCTGGTCTTATGCACTGCCCCTCCCGCCCGGCCTGTCCAGGCTCGGCCTGACCCCGCCCCGGGCACCGCCCGTAGAGCCATCCTGCCACGCCTCCTCCCACGCCTGCAGCTTCTTGCTAGGGGCAGTGATGGACCCCTGTGGCAGGAGGGGCTGCCCCAGTTGGGAGGTGAGGCGGTCGCTCTCTATTTTCAAATGTTGCTGTAGAAATAAAGACGGTTTGACTCTGAGCTGGGCTTGTTTTGGGGCGGAGCCCGAGGGCTCCTAGCGTCTCTACGTCTCTACATTGGGGGTGGGGACAGGAGAGGCTGCGAGTGTGTGTGTGTGTGTGTGTGTGTGTGTGTGTGTCGCTCACGTCTGGTCCCGCGCAGCTGCAACCCAAATAGGCTTCTCCTATCCCGGAATTGTTCGGAGCCCCACAGATTCAGGATTTTTTTCTAACAACCTTCATCTCTGAGATTCTGGAGACCACGGGCTTTGATCGAGCTTTGCCCCTTACCAGGCTGTTTGACCTTGAGCGAGTTACCGAGGCTCGATTTCTTCATCTATAAAATGTGGGTGACACCTTCTTCCTGGGCTTTCTGCTGGGAGTTAGGAGCGCCAGCACACGAAGAACCCTGGATAAATGAACTTTTACTAACGCTGCGGGGAGTGTAAGGATGAATGCCTCTGTCGGACAGACGTGAAACGTGTCAGCGCCAGCACTAAACTGAGGATCTAACGCCGGGATGCTGTCAGGCTCCCGAGCGCGGTCCTCAAGCCCAGGTACTTCTAGGGAGCGAACTACAAGCTCCAGAAGGCAACGCGCGGCGATGGTGGGGCGTGGGCTAGGATTACGCCTGCGCAGCGGGGGGCGGGGTTAGTTGCACAACGTAAGGAGACTACAAGTTCCAAGAAGCCACGCGACGAGGTCCCACTCCGGAGTGTTTGCGCCTGCGCTGCGCGGGCGGGGCCTCTGGGGCGGAGCGGCCACCATCTTGAAACGGGAGGCGGAGCAGAGCCGACTGGGAGCGACCGAGCGGGCCGCCGCTGCCGCCATGAACCCCGAATAGTGAGTGCGCCCCGCCCGCGCCGTCCGGCGCAGCCTCGATCCCGAGTACGGGGCTGTACGCTTACCGGGGTTGTCCGGCCCGGGTCAGGACTGCGCGGCGCCCCCACATCCGGGTCCCTCTTCCGCTGACCGGGGTCCCCCCCTCACATCCGGGTTCTGCCCCTCCCCCGAGGGCCCCAGAACCCCGGCTCGACGCCCCGAGTTCTTGCACCCGGGCCCGGAGACTGCGACCCCGAGGGGCACCACTTGGATCCCGAGGCACCGGCACTAGCAGGCCTTGTCGGTCAGGTGACCCCGCAGCCCCGGTCCTTCCAGGCCTCAGTTTCCCCACCTGCTGCCTGAGAGTAGCGGTCTGGGTGCTGACGACGGTCCTGGCATTGTGGAGCCCACCCCCAGAGTTTCTGGTCTCGGTCCAGATTCGGGCCCTTTAGGTCAGGTCGTACATTCTGCTCTCCAGTCCTCCCGGAATCCGGTTCCTGGGGGCTGGCCCGCTGGGTAGCTTTTCCGCAGGTTCTTCCCTCCGGGGCTGCCGCTTTGCCCTTTACCTGGATCAAAATGCCCTGCCGCTCCCAGAGGCTGGTCCCTTCCCGCGCTCCCCTCACCTTTACGCCGTCACACCCCTTCCCTTCGCCGTCACCCTGCCGAAGAAGTTTAGATGAATGTGGCATTTGCTTTCTCCCTTCCAGTGGGATTCTTTGTTTCCCAAACTTTCCTCACTTCTTGGTCACTCCCCCTACGGGTAGGTGGCCCACATCTCTGCCCCGACTTCTCATCGACAGCTTTCCCTTAGTGTCAGTTATCTTCTTCCTCTTTTGCCACTTCCTTTTTCTCCTCCAGATCCTGGCCTCAGATTTCCTTGGGGAAGGGTGAAGCTCTGAGCTGGATTATAAGGGGTAACAGAGAAGGGAACCAACAGGCTTTCACAGAGACTTTGGAGTCTGAACATGGTTTCCAGTATTAAAGTTAACAGCTGTGTAACTTAGGGCAAGTCGCTTCCCTTCTCTGGCCTCTGGTTTCTTCATTAGTTGGGAATAACCGGCACTCACTTCACTGGACTGTTGTGAGGCTTAAATGAGATGATGCATTTGAAGTACTTAGCACAAGGCCAGGCACAAGTAGGAACTGGATACGTTTTAACTGCTATTATCATTGCCGCTTGTTAACCATCTCTTTTTGGAGGTTTCATACCAGGCTCTTTACATAGGTATTCAGTTAAGTTCTAGGCTGGGCCCTGGCTTCCACTTCTGGGGCCTCCCCTGCCACGTCAGGTACGGCACAGGGCAGTGTAGGAGGGTTTCCCTAAATAGCTCCTACTGGACCCGAAACCATGGAGTCTGTCAGGAATCAGGGTAGGATACCCAGCTCTGTCACCTAACTGGTGTGATCCTTGGCAAGTCACGTCCCTCTCTGTGTCTCCGTTTCCTTCTCTGTAAAGTGGAAATTCAGATGCACCCCTTTGGGCCAGCTCTGTTATGGGGAGTGGTCAGCCCTCCCCATCCCAGGACTTGTGGGAGGATCTTGTGAGTGCTTTAATACTCTAATCCAAGGCACACCTCACAGTGTGGGAGAATGCTATAGTTTTGACTCCAGGATAATGGCGGGTGGGCTCCCTGCCTTCCTTCACACCTTCCCATCCTTTCTCTCCAGTGACTACCTATTTAAGCTGCTTTTGATTGGTGACTCGGGCGTGGGCAAGTCCTGCCTGCTCCTGCGGTTTGCTGTAAGTAAGAAGCTTCCCATACCATCCATCTGGGGTCCTGGCTGGTGGCCGGAGGGAGATGGGGGCAACCCAGAGTATAGTGGTTGCGAGACCTGGGAGACCAAGGATGAAGTTGCAGGACTTGCCAGCAACATATCTGACTGAACAGGGGCATAGGGCTGGCAAGTTGGGGTGCTGAGAACTGGGGCTCAGCAGTTAGGAGCTCATCTGGGGCAGGACACTGGAGGGAGGTTTTCCAGATGAGCCTCAGACCTGTTCACTCAGGCCATTTCACTGGTCCCTGATCTTTCAGGATGACACATACACAGAGAGCTACATCAGCACCATCGGGGTGGACTTCAAGATCCGAACCATTGAGCTGGATGGCAAAACCATCAAACTTCAGATCGTGAGTGTTGCTCCTCCCAGAATCTCTGGTGCAGAGACATCTCTCTTGGGAGGGGAGGGGCCCTGGGCATGGAGCCCAGGGCTGACCTGCCCCCTCTCTCCTGCTGTCTTGTAGTGGGACACAGCTGGTCAGGAACGGTTCCGGACCATCACTTCCAGCTACTACCGGGGGGCTCACGGCATCATCGTGGTGTACGATGTCACCGACCAGGTACTCCTGGGCTCACCATCCCTCACTTTGCCTCCTCAGCCTCAGGTCTTTGGCTTTTGCTGCTTTTTACTGTTCCCGTCCTCTCTTTCTCATGCTGCCCGAAAAGGAGACTGTTCTCAGACTCATTTCACAAGGAGGGAAATAGCTGCAGACCTGGATCCTCCCCAGGCCCCGCTGCAGGGCCTTGGCAGAACCAGGCCTCACCTCCCTGTCAGACTTGCCACTTTATTCTAGACCTTCCAGGCACCTGTCTTTTGTGGGGGGGTTAGTCAGCTGCTTGGTTGCTGTGCTGGCCCGTGGCCTCCTGGGTAAGGACACTGTGGAGAAGCGATTGGAGGGCCTTACACAAGGAAGTGAGGGGGCCCTGCACTCCGGGCCCAGTGTAAGCAGAGTTCTGGGAGCCCTGTGTCTGCTGTGGCGGCGTTCGTCTTGTGTCATTGGCATCAGTGGTGGTGTTAACAGCGGGAAACAGTCCTGTCGCGTTAGAGTTCACAGGTTCTGTCACAGCCCTTTGATGCTTGTAACACTCCAGAGAGGTGTGTGTTATATTCCCATTTTACAGATGAAGAAATGGGTCGGGGTGATAGGACTTTCTTAGGCCCTGCAGCTAGTTAAGTGGCAGAGACAGAAAGCCCAGGCCTACTGATTCTACCCGCTTTGTTTTTTTTTAAACTTTGTTGCTTCATGGAGGTCAGGCCGTAGGGACATGGAGATACTTGTATCAGCCCCAGTGCAGGAGGAGTCCCTGCTCTGAGGGGCAGCTGGGCTGTTCAGCTCACCAGAGACTCATGATGCCTCCTGGACAACAAGCTGTGGGTTAACTTTGCTCCACTCAGACAGAGGTCACCAAGGACCTCTAACTGCCAAAACTTGTGACTTCATTTCAGTTTTTGCCCTGATGGATCTCTCATGGCTTTTAACTCTGTTCTCTTCCCTCTCTTTGAAAAAGTTATTCTCTCAAGCTCTGCCACCTCCTGCTGCAGCAGATTCTCTTTTCAGTGACTTCTTACTGGTCCGTCGTATCCTGCCCCGCTACAGCCCCAGATTCTGTGCTTCTTGATTGCCCCAAGCCGCCTCCTGACTCTCCCTGCACAATTCTGGCCACCTTGTGGTTTGGCTTCTTGTTTTGTGATTTCTACAACTAAAGAGCTATCACTGTGGATCTCCTCCTGTGTCCTGCATTCTGCTGGCACTTTTTGTCTGTGTTAATTCTCATGTTCACAGTATATAACCCAGTGAACTCAGTGGTGGCATCCCTCTTTTCCAGATGAGGAAACACACTTAGACGTATGTTGAGTTACCTGCCCGTGGCTTCACAGTCAGGAAAGGCAAAGCCCGTGTTTTGAACCCAGGGTTCTTTGCTTCCCAGCACATCCTTTCCTGCCTCTAGACCGCCTTTAGGCCATCTGCAGAGCTCCAGACCATCTGCAGAACTCAGCTTGTCTGGTGCTGGTCTCCCCATCTCTTCTTGAACTGGCTTCTGCATCCTCATCTTTATAACAGAGTCCCTGTTGGCCTGACCAGAAAACTCTTCCCTCCCCTATCCTGTCAGTCCCTGGGCCCCTCTGTTCTCCCCCATCATCTCTCCCAGATCCGTTCCCTCGTAATAATAGCAGTGATGAGGATAATGGCAGCTCTTGCTAATTAAGCGCTTGTTATGAGACAAGCCTGCATTCATTATCCCATGCTCACAACAGCCCCACCAGGAGGTACTGTTTTACAGAAGTGAGGAAACTGAGGTTCAGAGAAGCCAAGTGACATATCTAGGATCATACAATAAGTGGCAGAGGTGGGGCCTAACCCAGGGTGGTCTGACTCTCAGTCCTGTGCTCTTGCCTGCCTCATTCCCTGGCTCAGGGCACATCTTCTCTGCCCTGGATTATGCCAACCGTCTCCCAGTTGGTCTCTATCTCCTTGCCGGTCTGATCTGGCCTCTGCACTCCTGCCAGGACTATCTTCCCAGAACACAGGTGTGCTCTTGCTGCTCCCTTCCTAAGAAAACCTCTACTGGCTCCTGGTTATCTAAGATTTGGCCAGGCTAAGACCCTCCCTGCTTGGGCCTGCTTTCTCTCCCTCTCCTTCGCTGCTCAGGGTCTGTGTCCCAGCCGCTTTTAGCTTTTCCTCCTCCCCAAAGGCAGCACGCCCCTCCCATCCCATCCCATGACCCGGCGTATGTCTTCTCCTCCCCTTGCACCTTTCCCCGTCCCTCCACTGGCACCCACACGGGGGTAGTTCGTCCCTGCAGGTGTAGGTCGGCTGTCATCTCCCCAGGCAGAGATGATCCTGGAGCTCCACCAGCTCCTGCCTTCTATCCCTGCAGTGCTTGGTTGCCCTGTCTTGCCATTGTGTGTGCCGTAGTCTAGTCCTCCATTGTCCCCTGAGTGCTTTAGGGCAGGGCCCAGGCATGATGCCATTATTTGAACCCAGTGCCCAGCACAGGGCCTCGCCTGGGACATGGCAGGAGGTGTACGTTTGAACCCAGTGTGATATCACCAGACCTCTGGCTCCTAAGAAGGGAAAGCGGCTCTAGCTCAAGCATATTCCTAAAAGTTCTGTCCTTTGTCGGTGTGCCAGGCGTCAGGGGTGGGGCGCAGCAAGCTGCCGGGAGAGCCAGGCCGAGCGCAGAGGCTGTTGGTGCCAGAAGTAGGACGAATGTCAGGCCCTGTTCCCAGGATACCTATCTCCCCCGTAGGCCAGGGTCTCCTCTGTGAGGATCCTCCATCTACCACTGGGCTCCAAGGTTTCAAACCTTAAAGGGATTTTAAGGCCACTGTGGGGACTCTGTAATTCTCACTAACCTGTTCTCCTTTGTTTCTGTCTTCCCTCTGGCCTCTCTCCTGATGCCATTTGCTCCCTCCACGTGGTTAGGCCTTTTCTGTGTCTTGGGGAAACACGAGCAGCTGCAGGAAGCAGAGCTGGCTGGCCCTTGGTCTAAGCTGTTGAGGTGTCGGGGCTGTTGGTAGACAGCCGGGGCTCTGCTGGGCCTGGCTCTTGGGGTCTCAGACAGAGGAGGGCAGGAAGGAGCGCTAAGCCTGGAGGAGCTTCCTCTGGGTCCCTGAACCCAGGGCGCCTGCCTTTCTCAGGAGCCCAGGACAGCCATCTTCCCCTCAAAACCCCTGTTCTCAGGCCTGGCATAGGGGCAGGAGGTGGGAGCAAAGTAATTTTTGATCTGGTCCCTCTAGGAATCCTATGCCAACGTGAAGCAGTGGCTACAGGAGATCGACCGCTATGCCAGCGAGAATGTCAATAAGCTCCTGGTGGGCAACAAGAGCGACCTCACCACCAAGAAGGTGGTGGATAATACCACAGCCAAGGTGAGCAGGCCTGGGCCAGGCCGCCCGGGGTGGGCGGGGCCTGCCGCCCCTCACCTCCTCTCCCCTTCTCTTTCCTCCTCTCCCCTTATCAGGAGTTTGCAGATTCTCTGGGCATCCCCTTCCTGGAGACGAGTGCCAAGAACGCTACCAATGTCGAGCAGGCATTCATGACCATGGCTGCTGAGATCAAAAAGCGGATGGGGCCTGGGGCAGCCTCGGGGGGTGAGCGGCCCAACCTCAAGATTGACAGCACCCCCGTGAAGCAGGCTGGTGGCGGCTGTTGCTAGGAGGGGCTCGTGGGGTGGGACCGGAGGTGGCACCTTCTCCAGATGATGCCCCTGGAGGGGGCAGGAGGTACTTCCCTCTCCTGGGGCATTTGAATCTGTGGCTTTGGGGTGTCCTGGGCTCCCCATCTCCCTCTGGCCTGTCTGCCTGCCGCCCTGAGCCCCGGTTCTGTCAGGGCCCCCACGGGAGGACACCCAGGACCTTTGGCTGGGGTGAGGGTGTGGGCTTGCTCTGCTGCTGCCTCTGGGTGACTTTAAAAGATACCCCACCACACACCTTTGGGACGAGGACTCTCCTCTGTCTGTCTCCCTCCCCCTGCCCCCCGTGTATGCTGCAGTGGGTTTCTCTCCTTACTCGTCCTCCTCCCCTCCGCACCCCCCTTCCCCAAGAGCTGAGGGCCTCCCTGGCCTCTACTGCCCCTGGCTGCTGTCAGCACCTGGGGCCAGGAATGGGACCAGGGGATCCAGGGCCCTGGAATGCAGGGCCCTGGGCTGGACCTCAGGACGGGCATGGGGCCACAGGGGCCCAGCAGCCCACTTTCCTCTCCTCCCTGCCTCCCCCGCCGACACACACACTCACAGCTCGAGCCGTCCAGCTGCGGTGGGGTCTGAGCACATCTAGGGCAGGTGGGTGGGCAGCCGCGCTGGGCCTGTGTCTTGAGCCCAGAGGGAGCCTGCTCCTGCCACTCCCTGCCCTGCCAGAGCCAGGCCCGTGTGCTGCCTGCCCACCGTGCCCCTTTGTCCCCAAGGCAGGCGGAGGCGGGAGGCCCACCGTGCCAGAGGCTGGGCACCAGCCTTAACCCTCACTCCGCCAGCACCTCCTCCCTTTCCCTGAGGCAGCACATCTGGCTTATTCTCCCCCTTCCGTCCCTTGGAGCCTATGAGGGCGGATCCTCATCCCCTGTCGCTACTTCTCTGGGAATGTGGGTGCAACCCAGGGTGGGGGGGCCTCTCCACTTAACTCCCTCCCACCCAGGATGCTAGCCCCCTGCCTCTGACACAGCTTCTTCCTGCAGAAAAACAAACCTTTGATCTCTACCTGAGAAGCCATGTCCCCTGTGCTGTCTCTTGCCTGTCCCACCTGTGCCCTCCCCTCCAGCTTGTATTTAAGTCCCTGGGCCGCCCCTTGGGGTGCCCTCCCAACTCCCAGGTTCCCCTCTGGTGTCATGTCAGGCATTTTGCAAGGAAAAGCCACTTGGGGAAAGACGGAAAGGACAAAAAATAAATAAATTTCCACTGGCCCTCGGGTGAGCCGAGGGTTTTTGCAAGGAAGTTGTGGTGGCCGAGTGTGGTCTGTGGTGGGAGCTGCCTTTGGGTGGCGGGGAAGGAACTGGAGCCCTGGTCTTGGTGGGCTGCACAGGGGTCCTGGCTTGGGCTGTGTGTCCTAGGGTTGCTGTTGAAAGGCCTTGACCCATTTCCTGAAGCCAGGAGAGCTGCCTGCTTGTGCTTCTGTGGTCTGTCCCCACGGGCCCAGCACGGTTCCGGCCGGCCGGGAGGGCGGCTGGCGGCCGTCAGTGAGCACCTGGTGAGCCGCCGCCGCCGCCGCCGCCAACACCCACACAGGCGGGTCCGGGATGGGGAGTTGGGCCGCAGACCTTGTGCCCCGCTGGGTCTGGCCCGCGTCCCCTTCGGCCCCCTGGTTCAGCCCCCTCTCCCGGCTTTTTCTGGGTTCAAGCCAGGTGTCTCTGACCCCTCGGTCGGTTACAAGTGCTTTGCACTTTAAGACCTCGGTCCGACCTCCGTGGCCGGCGAATGAGGGCAGAGGTGCGGGCACCCGTCCGAGTGGACCGAGTGTGGCAGTGGTGGGCTCGTTGTGTGACGTGGGGGTGGGGGTGGGGGGTTATGCCAGGGATGTGCGCCCATGCTTACGTGTCCCTGAGGTTGGGGCGGGGGTGGCGCCCTGGCCGCGCTGGCGGAGGGGCGCACAGAGACCCAGCCCCGCCCGCCCGAGGCTGCTCGCACGGCGGCCCCGCCCCCGGCTCCGCCCCGCCGGCTTCGCGGGCTGGAGAGCGAGGGAGCCGCGGGCGAGGGATCGCAGGATGAGCGATTGGGGCCCGGGCAGCCGGCAGCGGACGCGCCCCCCGAGCCCACCGGCCCGCGCCCCACGGCCCCGCGGCCCCGAGCCCGGCCGCGCCGGCCGCGTCCCCCGAGCCCGCGCCCGAGCCCTGCGGGCCATGCCCGGCCGGCCCTAAGCGCGGGCCGGGGGGGCGTCCCCTTGCGCCCGGGCCCCGCGCTGGCGCCCCCCGGGCCGCCGCCCGGCGCGGGGGCCATGGCGTTCACCTTCGCCGCGTTCTGCTACATGCTCACCCTGGTGCTGTGCGCCTCTCTCATCTTCTTTGTCATCTGGCACGTAAGGCCGGGCTGGGGCTGGGGCTGGGGCTGGGGTCGGAGTGGGGGCAGGGGGCGCTGGGAGCAGGAGGGGGACGGACGGATGGTCTCAGGGCCCGGAGAAACTTGGAGCCTCCTCTCCGCTATCCCCCATCAGTCGGCTACTGTTCGCCCCATAAACACCCCCATCATCGGCTTCCTTCCCGGGCCCCCCCCTTTCTCCGCCGCCCCCGACTGTCTGTGGGTATGTCAGTCGGTCTCTGACCCCCCTCCCCTGCCCCATGGCAGCCTTGGGGTGTGGGGCGGAATTCTGGGATTCTTGTTCCTTTCCCTCCTATTTCCCCACCCCCCAACCCCCGCCATCTAGTCGCCCCCGTTTGTCCGTCGGGCAGTTTGTCTGTCTACTCTCCCCACCCCCTTTGTGGGTTTTTCCAGCCAGAGTGATGGAGCCAGTTGCTATGGCAACTGCATCTGTTTACAGGACCCACAGACCGCAGAGCCCATTAACCCTTTCCATTCCCGCCCCCCACCCCCACTCCCTGACCCAGCAGTGATTGGCTCTAAGCAGCCCCAGAGACCTAACCCCGGCCACCAGCTCACCTTGGGTTTCCCTACCCCCTCCTGTTCGGGCTTCCCCCCCACTAGGTTTCCTCCCCACTTTCCAGCTTTCCTCCTCTTCCTGCCCCCACTTTCCTCTTTGTCTCCTGTTTCCTTTGGTCTGTCTCTCTCTCCAGCCTTGCCTCACACCTGGTTCTTCAAAACGTCCATTTCTCATCCCTTATCCTGACTGCCTACCTTTAGAGAGGGTCCCTCTCCCCCACTCTCTGGGGCCTTCTCAGTGGTCCCCTGCCTGTCTCCCTACTACTCACTACAGAGCTATCAATCAGCCTCCAGCTTATTTTTTGGGACCCTTGCCCCCCACCCCCTTTACTGCCCTCTCTTCTCCTATGTCCCCTGAGGTTTCAGCCACCACCCTATCCCCTCCACACGGCCTGTGCATCTTGGCCCTGGCCCTCTCAGCTCAGCATCCTCTGCTTGTACGTCCAGCACACACCTCCCTGATCATCGCGTTATCCCCCACCGGTCTCTCTGTACCCGCTTCCTTCCTCTTCCTCCCCATTGCCTCACCTGCTTCTTTCTTGGTCTTCCCACTTCATCACTCCTTTCTTTTCCTGGGACCTGCTGCCTTCCTGCTCCGTGGTCCTCCCTGGCCCTTGATCAGTCTCTCCCTTCATCATCCCCTGCTGTCCCCTTGCTGTCTGTCTCTTTTACATCAGGATTCCATGGACTCTGACTGCGCCCCTTCTGTGTGAGGAGTGAGCCCCCATAGACACCTTCAGACACACACACCCCATCTGCAGCCCTCTCTCTTTTTGGGTCTCTCAGTTGCTTTTTCTTTTCTCTGCCCCCTTCTCTGTTTCTCTTTCCCTTCCTCCATCTCCCCTAGGTCCATCTTGGTCTCTCTGAGCCTCCTGCCTCATCCCAGGGCCTTGGACAATCCTGTGGGGTGGTGGCAGGAGGGCTGGAGTCCTGAGGACTGGAAGGAATTGAGAGTCACGGGCTGGGCACACAGAGCTAACCAGCTCCTGGGGGGAAGGCTCCTGGAATTCAAGAAGCCCCTTTTTGGGCCCCTCCCCACCCAGAGGCCTCCAACAGCCTCTGTGGGGGTCCCTGTCCTCAGGGGATGCTCAGAGCAGACCTCCATCCAACACACCTGTGTCGATGCTCCTGAGAACCAGGCTCTGGGCGGCTTTGGGAGAGACAAGGATGAATAAGACTCAGGCTTCGCCCTTCTGGGGCTCCCAGGCTGGGAGACAGGGCCCAAGTGCTCTCAAAAAAAATACTCATTGAGTACCGACTACGTGTCAGGCACTGTGTTCCCTCAGCTGTTTAGCTGGACGATCATAGCAAGTCTCTTGTCCTGAGTCTGTTTCCTCATCGGTAAAGTGGGCTTGTTGTATATACAGCAGAGTGTATATAAGCCCAGAGCAAGGCTTGCCAAGGGGTGTGCGGGTGGGGAGAGGAGGTGTGGTCCTCAATCCAAATTGGTAAGAACTAGATAGAACCTTCCAGGGCAGGACCCCAGATCCCACCACAGACCCTGAGCCTAGGCCCCACTGGTCGCTAGGCAACCCTGGTGGGGAGTGACGCGTGTCTGCTGTCACCGTGGGGGATTGTTTGTTCCAGGGGGCTGAGTCAGCGCCAGGCAGCCTGGGGGGGTGGGAGGTGCAACACTCGCCGCCTGCTGGTGGTGCCAGCTCTGGGACAGACAGACGGCACCCTTCCGCTCCCTGCTGGACCCTGTTGCTGTGCCTGACAGGCAGGCGGCTGCCCAGAGTCAATGGGGAGTTGGTGGGGCTGCTCCAGATGGCCCCAGCTCCCTCCAGGAAGCCCGTGTTCTCTCCCTTCGAGCCTTAAGGGGTCCGGGATGCTTGGGGGTGGTGGGCCCGCTGCCTCATCCTAGGGCTGGTGCTCAGGGGAGGGGACTCCAGAAGGCTGCTCTGCCAGCCTTCCTCCCATGCCAGCTCCCCCCAGGTCTGCCCCATCATCCTCTCAAACACCTGCTCCCCCCAAGTGTTTCCCATCCCAGTGAGGACAGTGCCGTCCACCAGATGCCCCAACACCCAAAGTCACCTTGGGCCCCTTTGCCTCCACTTCACCGCCATTCAAGCCCTCTGGCTTCTGGCTTCTAAATAGCTCTGGAATCCATCCCCACCTCTCCATCCCCACTGTCCCTCTCTTCACTCAGATCACCACACCTCCCCCCCCAAGCCCCAGCCGCAACACTCCAATAGTCCCCTGACTGGTCTGGCCTGAGTGTAGTAAAGTGGTTAAAATTTTAACTCTGGAATCTAACGGGTTTAGAAACCTGGCTTGCCACTAACTAGCTATGTGGCCTTGGACAAGTCATTTAATCTATCTGTTTCCTCATCTGCAAAACGGAAGTGATAATACTAGCACCTACGTCATCAGGTTGTTGCAAGCATCAAACGAGTTAACAAACATAAAGCCCGTTGGCATGGAGGAAGCATCATGTATGTCTTGGCTGGGACCGTTAGCCAGTTTGTGCTTCCTGTTCGGTCAACCCTAAAACATCATCCTAACCACCCCGCTTTGCTGCTTTATACCCCTCGATGGCTCCCCTTTACTTCTTTGTTGAAGTCCAAACATCTGGTCCTGCCTCACAAGGCACCCATGTCTGGCGCTGCTGACCTCTCCAGCCCATCTTTCACCATTCCCGTCTTTCTTCCCGCTCGCCTCACGCTTTCACTTTAGCCATATAGAACCTGCAGGCTTCCTAAATGTTCCTTGTTCTTTCAACCCTCTGCCTTTGTACCTACTGTTCCTGCTGTTCAGACTGCCTTTCCCGCATTCGTTCACCAGACAAACACCTACTCAAGAGTCCAGCCTGAATTCCCCATCCCCACCCCACACTGGATCAGGCACCCAACCCAGGTTCTTCCTGCACTCCACAGCCCTGATCACCCTGGATGTAGTTCACAGTTTTTCTCCCAAGTCTGGGGTTCCTCCCGGGTAGGGGCTGTGTCCCAGGCTTCTGGGACCCCAGTGTTCAGCACAGGGCCCAGCGGAGAAGACACTATCTCTTGGGATGTTTTGGATGGAGGTGTAGTGGACATGCCCTGAACTGGGCATCAGCACACTAGAGTTCCATTCCAAATTGTTGTGTGACCTTGGGCCAGGCCCCACCCCTCTCTGGGCCTCAGTTTCTCCACCTTTGCAGCACGTCCCATCTGGTCCGATCCCCATGTGTGAATCTTATGCCACAGAAGAATGCGTGGGGGGCCATAAGCTGCTGCCCCAACCCTGACGGGCACACGCCCCTCCCCCAGATCATAGCCTTTGACGAGCTGCGGACCGACTTCAAGAACCCCATCGACCAGGGGAACCCAGCGCGGGCAGTAAGTGATACATGTGCTGTGCCGAGGTGTGTCCGTCCGTCTGTCTTGCCATGTGTCGCGGGTGGAGGACGGCGGGGGGACAGGAAGACGGAGGTAGAGGGGACGGTGGCCGTGCCCCTTCCTCTGCCTTGTCCCCGCCCCCAGCAAACACCTGGCTCCGGCTCAGGGCTCGGGTTCCTCCTGGCGGGGCAGCCGTTGCCAGGCTCTGGGCCGTTGCTATGGAGACGCGGGTGAAGATCCCTCCATGGTGACGGTCGCTATGGAGACGGCGCGGCTGCTTTCCTGCCGCGCCGCCGGAAACGCCGCAGAGCCTGCTCTGGCGCCCCCTGGCGGCCACGTGCAGGGAGTGGAGGGGCGTGGGAGGGTGGCGGGGCGCCCCCAGTGCCCGCTCCTTCACCTCCACCATTGCGGTCTTTTCCTCTCTCTCCCTACAGCGCGAGCGTTTAAAAAACATCGAACGCATCTGCTGCCTCCTGAGGAAGGTCAGTGTCAGGGCTAGGGGCAGGAGGCTCCTAGCCGAGCTCAGCGCCACTGTAACCCAGAGCCGGGCCTTCCCCCTCTGCGGCCTGTCTGATCTGCTCTGCCACGTGGGAGGGAGTGGGAGGCTAGAAGCCCTTTCAGTCCCCAGAGGTGATGGTGGGTGGGCACCTCCCAAGTGCCCTTGAAGCCTGGATCTGTCCTAGCACCTGGCCGCTGACCTCTCACCCTCACTCCCCAGCTGGTGGTCCCAGAATACTCCATCCACGGCCTCTTCTGTCTGATGTTTCTGTGTGCAGCAGAGTGGGTGACCCTGGGCCTCAACATCCCCCTCCTCTTCTACCACCTCTGGAGGTGAGGGTAGCAGCTGCCTTCGGGAGGGTGAGATGGGAGAGCGGGGCAGGATGTGGGTAGGAGCCTTGAGGGTGGGCACTCAGGCCCCTCCCTCCCCCCAGGTACTTCCACCGTCCTGCGGATGGCTCTGAGGTCATGTATGACGCGGTCTCCATCATGAATGCTGACATCCTCAACTACTGCCAGAAGGAGTCCTGGTGCAAACTCGCCTTCTACCTGCTCTCCTTCTTCTATTACCTGTACAGGTGAGGTCCTGCCCATAGCGGTCAGAAGTCCAATCCCAGGAATGGCTGGGCCCCAAGTTCCTGCCCTTTGCCCTTGATGACTGAGGGCAACCTAGGGCGCGACAGGGCTGGTGGCCAGCAGCGGGCATGCTCGCGACTTGGCTCACTGCCTTGTCTTCCCACAGTATGGTTTATACGTTGGTGAGTTTCTAAGGGGGAAGCCGGCCAGGGAGCGAGCCCAGAACGGACCGGACGCCTGTGCACCCCCAGCCCTGCCCCTGGGCCGCAGAGGCCTCAGCCCTGGGGAGGGAGGGGGCACTGGTGCCCCCAGCCTCCTCTCCCCCACCCCCAAACTGCTGCTGCGGGGACTTCCCGCCTTCAGAGCCCCCTCCCCTTGTTCTAGGGCTGGGCAGAGCTCTAAATAGGGGCAGGAGCTCCTCTGCCAGCCTGTGGGCATGGCAGTCAGTCCTGGAAGGGGCGGCACCTCCGGCCTTGTCCACTTCAGAGGGCACCTAGGCCCTGCCACGGGGCAGGGCTTGACCCTGGAAGTTCTGGGCCGCCCCCTCCACCCCCCCCCCCGCCCTGGGGCTCCCCCTGCAGGTGGGGCGGTACCCACACCGGGAATGAGCAGGCTCAGCAGGGGGGCAGTCCCACCCCTAGTCTGCCCTCCCCCCTCCCCCAGGCTTTCTCTCCAGACCCCTCCCTGTCCCCCCTTGCCCCAACCCCAGCCACCCTGTCTCTTGGACCTATTTTCTATGTTGCCTGGAGGAGTCCAGCACCCCCTCCCCGGCCATTTGTGACAAAATATGAATAAACTACTGCAAACACGTGGGCCCCAGTTCTGCTCCTAAAATGCTTAAAGAGGAGATGGGGGGAAAGGGACTGCATAGGGGGCAGTCCTGAGCTAAATCCTTAGCACAGCTGGCCTCAAGCCACTGGCCTACAGACCCCACTAGCGACCTCCTCAGATGGATCAGAGGCCTTTGAGGTCTCCTTAGCAGCTGCCCACTTCCATTCTCACTTTCTCAGCCACAGATAAACAACTATTTCTGCTGAAACACTTCCATCTGCCTTCCGAGGCAGTATCAAGGCCACCAACTCCAGGGAGCCCTCCCTGGATCCCCCTCCTTCGAGAAAGCCCAAGCCTGGTCCCCTGGGCAATGCAAAGGCCCAGAAGTGTTGGCAAATCCCCCCATAAGCCCCAGAAACAAGGCTCAAACGAAATCAAGGAAACCAAATCTTCAATGTATGGAAAAATCAGTGCCAGTGGGGACCGGGGGTCACCGGACCAGGTGGAAGGTCAGCCAGTATATCATGAGGGGCTGAAAGGCTGCAGCTCCCAGAGTCAGGTAGAGCTGGAGACGTTGCCGGGGGGCCGGGCCCCCCATGCTGTCGGGGCCCAGCGCTGCTGTTTGCAAAGAGCGCGCCTGGAATAAAGGAGAGAGCTGAAGCTGGGCCGGGAAGGGGAAGCTTGTCCCCAGCTCCGACCCCAGGAGAAGAGGAGCCAGCCCCAGACTCACGATGAAGTACATCAGCGCGGATGAAGTCCAGGCCAGCGCCACGTAGTAGCCATCGCTGCCGAAGAGCAGGCCCGTGAGAACACTGAGGATCATCCTGCAGCGGGCAGGGGTGGGGGAGGGAGGAAGAGAAGGCTGGAGACCTCCCAAGGGTCCAGGCCTGAGACTGCCCCAGAGCCCAGCCTAGACCCCACCTACCATCACCAGGGCCCTTTACCCCCAGCCTGTCCCCCCAGGGACCTAGACTCCAAATGAATTGGGAGGGCCAGGACTCAGCCCTAGGACCTGGAGCTGAGACCCCCTTCACTACCCCAGCTCACCCCTCTCCCCTGTGCTCCCAGGGTGACTCTCAACACACTCCTGACCTCCTGAGCAACACTGAGCCGTCCCTGAGGAGGCTGCTGAAAACAGGTGCTCCCTCTAGTAGAGGAGCTAGAGGGGGTCCAGGGTCACAGTTCGAGGCTGTAGCTATGCAGGCCGGGAACCCAGAGCGGTAGGCACCCCCGACCCAGGCGAGCCTCCCGCTCGGCCCACAGGTGCTCACCCCACATATTTGTAGCCGCTGTAGGCCAGCAGGTGGAAGGTGCTCAGGTCGCTGCGCACGGTGGCCAGGTAGAAGCCCAGGAGCAGAGCTAGCACCTCCATCACAACCCACACCAGTGCCGTGCTTGCACACAGGCCCAGCACCTCTGGGGAGAACCTGTGGCCGTGTGGGGGTGGGGTGAGGGGAGCCCCAAACCAGCCATCCCGTGGCAGGTGCAAGACTGGGGGCACGGGTGGACTTGGGAGCTGGCACAAATCCCCTAGGGAGGTGAGAGGAGGAGTCAGGAGTGGGGAAGTGGTGGGAATGGGGAAGGGGTTGGCACTGACCTTTTCTGAATGCCCAGCGCCATCCCAGCCAGCAGCACGTAGGTGATGAAGGCCATTGCTGCCAAGAGCCAGAGAGATGCCATCAGCCTGGTTTCCTCAGCCAGAGCCACCCCCCATTAGGTATTCAGAGCCACTGACACCGCCGTACTTCCTTCCCTGCATATCCCAACACGCTCGACCTCCACGCTCAGCTCCCCAGTGCCCTGCCTGGGATGCCTTTTCCTGCTCAGCCCTCTCCCACTGTGTGAATGCTACCTGACCCTTCTCTCAGGACCACGAAGCCACCTCCTTCCCCGTCCCTGTACTAGGAAACTCACCAAAGTTTCCTGCTGTGTCTCAGAAACTACATCACAGGCCAGAGTCACCTCTGCTATTTTCACAAAAGCTCAGACGGCAGCTGGGTTTTCACAGCAATTTCAACTTCTCAGTCCTGTCCTCTGCCCCCTTCAAGCACCAGAACTGATGTGCCCACAAGAGGGCACAGTGTCTGGAGACAGCAAACCAACTCTACCACCTATAAGCTGTGTATCCTCAAAGATACTCAACTCTCTCCGAGCCTTGGCTTCAACGTGTAAAACAGGGATGGCAGTTCCTGCCTTACACAGTGACTATGAGAGGGAAACAAAATGAAGGGGGGAAGAAGAACCTGTGTCTCTCCCAGGGCAACTGGGCTGTTTGGCTGCCCTCCTGGTAGCCCTTCTGAGGGCTGGCCCGGGCATACTCACCCCTCCTCCAGCGTGTCCACCAGGGGCCTCGCCTTGTGCAGGCCCCAGGACAGAGAGAAGTCAGATGCAGAGTCTGCCAGCCACTGCACAGTGTGGGCGGCCTGACCCACGCCATGTAGACAGGCAGTTGTGGGAACCCAGAAGGGAGTGACCACCTCCTCAAAGAAGGGGATACTGAGGCAGGCCTTGGAGGACAAGTAATAACAGTGATAACAGCTAATATTTACTGCGTGCTTCCTGTGTGCCACGTGCTGGCTGAGCACACACATCCCTTCGCTGAATTTCCACAACAGTCCTCTGTGGTAGGAACTGTTGTTGTTCCAGTTTTTCAGGAGCATGAAAGTAGCCACCTGAGGTCCCACAGCTGGAAGTTGCAGGGCCAGGTCTAAACCCAAGGCTCCAGGCTGGGGAGGGACATGGTCTAAGTCAAGTGGCAGGAAGGTCTCAAAAGGGAGTACCCTGAGAGCACACCCAGGAAGCTGCTTACTGGTCACCCCCCTCTGCCTACCTGGTCTACCTGGCATCTAGGGACACCACAAAAGCCACACACAAAAGCACCAAGAGCAGAAGCTGAACCAACACATGAGCCTCTCTCTTCTCGTTGGCGCCTCAAGGCACAAGTCCCCCCATAACTCCTAGCCCAGGTCAAAGACTCACTGGGGATATACAGGTCGGGGGCGTTGAGGTCTTGCCGCGGGGGCAAAGGCACATCACGACTGTACTGTACTTCCCAGTGCTGGTGGTGGCAGCAGCAGCCAGGTTAGGAGGAAAAGACAAGAGAGGAAAGAAGGGGGTTGAGATCTGGGGGCCAGACTCTGGGGCAGGGTGAGGGAGGCAAGGGGGTCCACCAGCTCAGCTGGTAGGCAGCTCACCTGGTGTGTGTAGGGGAAGACCAGTAGCCCTAGCTTCTTGGCCACATAGGCTGTGTCCACAGCGAAAAAATACTTGAGTTTGTTCACAGACACAAAACGGTGCAGCTGGGAGGGGAGAGAGGAGGCTGTGGGCAAGCTGTACCCCAAACCTCAGGGTGCTCCTCTATGTGCTCCTTCCCTGAGGGCTGCTGTGAGGATTAGGTGGGATCCCGTGATGCCCCAGCCCTGGCCAGAAATCCTGCCACCCTTGCCCTGGGGGTGGGCCACACCTCCTTGTGCACCATGTCCTTCCCATGGGATGCGATGGAGCCGCCATAGGCCATAGCCATGTTGGCCACTGGGTCCCCAATCAAGTGGTTGACATTGAAGGCCACGTCGGCTCCTGGGGCTGGGTATCCCCCCGGCTGGCTGGAGTAACCACCGCTTGTGTCATCGAAGAGAGGAGGGGGATCCGGAGCTGCCCGGGCCCTGTGCTTGGAGCCTGTGGGTTTGTAGGTACCAGAGTAGGTGACAGGAATACCAAGCATGAGCCCAAACCACTGCCCCTTCCCCAGGCTGGGCAGCCCTGTATGGGTCCTGGGAGCACCAAGCAATCAGTGAGGGAAACTAGCTGGACGAGGAGTAGCTGACCCAGGAAGAACTTTGATGAGGGATCCTTTTGGAGAGGTGCTAAATGTGGGCAAAGAAAGAGCTGAGGCAGCCCCTGGAAGTGGTTGCCCGTCTGAGGGTTCCTGGGGGCCTCCTCAAGGGGACTGATTTCTGAACTGAGACTTGGAGACTGAGTTTGCTAGGTGAAGACAATTGGCAGGGAATCCCCGCGTGAACAAGGGTGGGAAAGGCGACGGCTGGGTACGCGGAGGCCCTGGGCAGTGGTGAGAAACCCTACCAGGGTCATGACAGGGAAAGGAAGTTTGGGAGGCAAACCCCATTCATGCCCGAGTCGGGCACGGGGATCCCAGCAGTGCTGTCACCACCGCCCGATCTGATCTCAGGTTTGGGCCGAGAGGGCGAAGTCCAGGGCGCGTTGCACAGTCTCACGGGTCAGGAATCCGAATGACATTCGCCGCCCTGGGCAGCAGTCACGGCCGCCCCTCTCCCTCAGGGTGAGCGGGCCGCGCAGCCGACACTCCTCGGGCCGATCGGCCCGCGCCCCCGCCCACCCCACGCCCCACGCACCGTGGGCTCCGTAGCCCGAGTGATAAGCCATGGCCCCGACGCTCGCTCTTTCCGAGGGCCCGCTGCGTCGCCTCGTGGTACGAATACTAGTGAGGCAGCTGCTTCGTTTCTTGGGAACCGACCGAGGTTACCGAGCAGCCAGACACGTCCCCGTCTTGTCCGACGACAGCAGCATGTCCTCAGCGTCATCCTCTGCCGCCTGCCATTGGCTCCTCGGCGGCGCCGGCTCGCCCATCCCCTCTCCCAATTGGTTACTGGCGTGCCCTCGCCGAAGCGGATTCGGCAGTAACCAACTTCCGGGCGGGGGGAATAGGCGGAGCAACTTGAGGCGCTCTCGGATTGGATAGTGCGGTTGTTAGTTCGCGGCGGAGCAGCCAATAGAAGGGTCAAGGTAGGAGGAGGTTGAGAAGTATTTCCGCGCCTGCGCACTGGAGCACTTGACGCTCTACCTGCCACGACTACAGCAGGAGACCCGGCGGAGGCTGGCGGGGGCTGGAGTCCGGGAATGAAGTTTCGCTCGCGGGACGTACTCCAAGAGGGAGTGGGACGGTGGGGCTATGACCAAGCCCTATCCCTCGGGGCTCTTTCCCCTCCTTCTCAATGCTAGCTTTCCTTCCCCGTCCTCCATACTTCCCCCAGTACTGGCGCGGAGCCCGGGCAGCCGGGGCGGGGGTGGGGTGAGGTGCTGGTAGGAGCCCGGGCCGAGCAGTGACTGCGCAGCCCAGCGAGCTCCGGGATGCTGACTCCTCCTCCCGCCTCCCACCACTCGTTTCCGCGCGGGTGCTGTCCGCTGTCTGGTGCTGAAATTCCCTACCGCCACTGCCGCCATCCTGCAGGCTCCGAGGGCCTGGGCTCTACACACACACACACACACACACACGCACACGCACACACACACTCTCACACACACTCACACACACACTCTCACACTCTCACACACACTCACACTCTCACACACACTCTCACACACACTCTCTCACACACACACTCTCTCTCTCTCTCTCTCTGTCTCTCTCTCTCTCTGTCTCTGTCTCTCTCTCTGTCTCTGTCTCTCTCTCTCTCTCTCTCTCTCTACATGTATTGAAAAACCGAGGTCCGGGTCTGAAGTCCCAGAAATTCGGTGGTAGTAAATTGGGTGGTAATAGTTGGGATAGGATCCTGCACCAGGCTTGTCGCGTCGACTCTCCCGTGCTCCAGATGATTTGTGGGTGGAGGTGTGCCGATTCGCCTCCTGAAGCTGTGGTTGCAACTCCTGAGTCATTGCCAGCCCTTCAGTCATCTCGAAGTGAGACCCCCAAGGCTCACTCATGACCTCAGGGGCTCCTTTCTCTCCACCTTTCTCTCATTCCCACCTTCCCCGGAGACAGTCTTCGGGGCCTCCCTTCACACAGACCTCCAGCCACCACTTTCTACAGAGCAAGATCAGGTCCTCTTCGACCTCCCTCTAGTTAGCTACCCAGTGTCCAGTTACACCAGGTGACCTTCCTGCTCTCCGAACTCAATCCACGTGGTCCAGTTGCAGTGCCTTTGCCCAGAAGTCCCCTCCACCTGGGATGCCCTCATATCCACTTGTCCGAAACCTAATTATCCTTTAAGAGTCAGTTCAACTTGTGCCTCTCAGAGAGACAGAGGGAAGAGTCCTGGCTTGGGACGGAGGCCGGAGGCCAGGCTTTAGGCTCCCTCTGGGTGCAGTAGTTTGCCCTGGATGTAAATTCCATGAGGACAGGGCCTGTGTCATTCTCCACTTCTACACTTGTCTTCACGATGCTTGTGAATGCTTCACAGTACTTGCATATAGAAGACACCTAATAAACATCTGCGCCTAATAATTTTTTTTTTTAATGGATGAAACTCTGGTTCAGTCCTTTTTTCTCTCTACCGTTTCGGTTACTTCATCTTTAAATGGGTAGGGGTGTTGAACAGAATGGTCTTTGAGTTGCTCTTTGGGGAAAAAAAATTCACAAAACAAACCCCACCTAGCATTTGCAGCTCCCTATGTCCCACCAACTGATTGTCTACCTTGGGGGCTAGGCCCTGGCCCAGGGGCAGATGTGAAGGTCTGAGGCCCCTGAGGGTCAGAGAGCAGCACTGGGGCCACCAGTACCTGGGAGGGGGTCCTCTCATGTGGGACAAATCCCACTCGCCTGTACAGCATGATGAATGTGCATTGAATCCAGCACCTTTCCATCCCCATTTCTCCGGTGGGAAAATTGAGGTTGGGGGTGAAGGGTGCCAACTCAAGATCACAAAGCCTAGGGCCCCGGGTGTCCTGGCCTCCTGCTTGCCTGCTCTAAGTGGAGCCCAGCTCCTCTGTCCAGCTAACGAGGCTCACCACAGCCTTCAGGGCTGTAACTGCCCCCTCCACCACCACAAGCGAGGCTTCAGGGGTGGGGTCTGGGTGAGCTCAGGCCTGGGCCTACTCAGAGATAGGACCCCGCGGGTACCCACTCTCTTCGAGATTCATTTTACAGCAAGGGAGGCTCAGGCCCCAGAGAGCAAGGACTCGTCCAAGGTCGCAAGCTCGATCGCGGCAGGAAGGGAACCCAGGCGTCCGTCCGCCCAGCCTGGGCTTCTCAGGGGCGGGGGCAGCACCCGCGGTGCCAGGCGCTGCCGGCGGCGCAGAGGGTGCCGCGGGGGCGGGGTCAGCGGAGGGCGGGGCGCCGGGCACCGCGGCTGCCAACGCCTCCGCCGCGCTCAGGCTCTATCTCCGCGCACTCCCTCCGCGGCCACTGAGCCGAGCGGACGCCCACTGGGGCCGCGCCGCAGCCCTCCGCGCTCCCCCCTATCATGCCCCGGGCCCAGGCGGGGGCCGCCCAAGCAGCCAGGACACCATGCCCGAGGGCGGCGGTGGCGGCGACGGCGGGGAGGTGCCCGCGCTCATCCCGGACGGCGAGCCGCTGCGGGAGGAGGTACCGGCTCTGTGTGGTGGGGGCCGGAGCCGGGGCTGGAGCGGGAAGAGGGGGACAAGGGAAGGGGCGACCCCCGAGGCGGGGGCTGAGGAGGGAAGTCCGGAGACCCTGTGGCCAATGACGTCACTGGGGTAGCCTGCGTCCTGCAAGAGGTCCTGGGACCTAGGGGCCCACGTAGGGGTAGGAGTGGGGTTGGCTGGGAAGGGGTATGGGGGCAACTCCCGCCCCCGACGCCCCCTCATCCCGCCTCGCCTTCCTGTGACGTCAGCACCTGGCCCCTGCGCGGCCCCATTCTGCAGCGCTGCCCCTCACCCCCAGAGCCCCGGGGTCAGGCCCCCAGGCACTCACGAGGTGCCTGGGCGGCGACTGCAATGCAGCAGCGGTAGCGGGGACTCGGGGAGCGGGGAGCAGAGGGAGGAGGGGAAAGAGGGAGGGAGGTGGCCTCTGGTACCCCTTCTCCCTCTCCCTGAGGTGAGGCCCCAGGGCCCATCCTGCTGGTTGGGACCCTCAGAATGGCCCCTCCTCAGTCCTAGCCAGGAAGAGGGTCTGCAGGGCTGTAGGGCCCAGTGTGGGGTGTTGGGGGTGGTGGGTGGTGAGTAGATCTCTGTGTGTGTTTCGGTGGACAGAGGGTGCTTGTGGGTGTGTGAATGTCAGTGCGTGCTCCGCACACCTTGAATGGGATATACGCGCCCTATAGTCAGGCGAGGGTCTGGTGGGTCCCTTGGCTTGGGTGAAATGCTCACGTGTGAGTGCATGTGAGTGTCTCGTCCTGCGGTGTGTGGGTCTCTCCCGGTAGAGTCTGTAGGGTGTGGGTGTCAGGTCGCAGTAGGGGTAGGGGCATGTGCACCGTGGTAGGTAAGGGGCTGCCGTGTCCCTGCGCTTCAGTGAATGTGTAACATTTATGTGCATCTGTGTGTCCTGTAGTGGGTGGGTTGGGGGAGGGGATGCGTGTGCACCTGTGTGCCAAGTTACAGTGGGGGAGGGGGGTTGCGCCCTGGGCTCTGGTGAGGGTCTGCTGCGTACTGGATAGACAGGCAGAGGTCACATTCCCGGTGGGGGGTTCTTCCGTGAACTTGGGGTGGGGTGGGGTGGGGGTCGCGGATGAGGTTAGGTGCATCCCACTGGCCCCGCAGGTCAGGGTAGTGGTATGCCTCTGTGGTGGGCGGCTGCTCTGGGCTGGGGTGGGGACAGTTCCTCTCCTCCTGGGTTTCTCACAGCCTGGTGGGGGTGGGACTGTGGGGGAAAAGGTGGCCCCTTAACCCCACCCCCCACCCCGCTGCTTCCTCCAGACCACGTCTTCCTTCTCCCCCTTTTCACCCCTTCTCTCTTCCCCCTTCTCTCTCCTTAGGCACCTGGGGATGAGGCGGGAGCCAGGCTGGCAGCCCGGGCCAGGGAGTGGTCCCTGCTGCCCAGCAGCTGTGTCCCGCCCCCCCTCAGCACAGATGGGGAGTGGAGGACGGCACTCCATCTGCTCCCCCCACCCCCACCGCCCAGACTCACACCTCTCCCTCTCTTCCTCTTTCTCCTTTACTTGAAAGCCTCGCCCAAGTCTCCTGCTGTCTCTAGCGAGACCAAGGGACCAGAGGGAGTTGCGGGGTAACGGTAATAGTATTTATTCCCATGGCCAGACCCTGTGCTAAAATCTTCACACATTATGGTCTCGTTGAATCCTCACAACAACCCCAGTTTACAGAGGAGGAAGTTGAGGTCCAGAGAGGATGAGGGAACTGCCCAAGTCATACAGTGAGTGGCGGAGCCAGCAGCCAATCCTGGGCTCCTAAGCCCATGCTCTTCACCCCTAGGACCCCTGCCACCCTGGCTTCCCACACCACCAGGTCCAGGAATCAGTGCCCAGAGAGGGCAGGGATATGGCCACGATCACACAGCAAATCGGGAGCAAAGTCAGGACCAGAGCTCAGTTTTCTCAGTGGCCAGTCGTGGGGGAGAGGGGGGTCCTCTCCTCTTTGGGCAGAGATGGGTCTGTTTTGTCCTACATGCCCCTGACTGAGAGATGACAGGGCACAGTGGAGGATAGGCTTGCGGCAGAGAGGCCTGGGTTTGAGCCCTGCTGCTCGACTGTCAGTTGGCTAGAAGGGTGAGGCCTGGAGCAAGTTGCCCCGTCCCTCAGAGCCTCAGTTTCCTCCTCTGTAAAGCGGGGACACAGCACCACCTCCTTCAAGGGGCTTCCGCAGAGCAGCAGGCACAGCTGACGGCCGCGGGCTGACCCACGCCTCCCCTCTCTCTGCAGCAGCGGCCCCTGAAACAGTCCCTGGGGAGCTCCCTGTGTCGCGAGTCGCACTGGAAGTGCCTGCTTCTCACGCTGCTCATCCACGCCTGCGGCGCCGTGGTGGCCTGGTGTCGCCTGGCCACGGTGCCACGGCTGGTGCTGGGGCCCGAGGCGGCCCTGGCCCAGGGGGCTGGGGGCCCGCCACCCACCTACCCAGCCAGCCCCTGCTCGGATGGCTACCTGTACATCCCACTGGCCTTTGTCTCCCTCCTCTACCTCCTCTACCTGGCCGAGTGCTGGCACTGTCACGTGCGCTCTTGCCAGGCGCCGCGCACCGACGCCAACACCGTGCTCGCCCTGATCCGCCGGCTGCAGCAGGCGCCGCCCTGCGTCTGGTGGAAGGCCACCAGCTACCACTACGTGCGGCGTACCCGCCAGATCACCCGCTACCGCAACGGCGACGCCTACACCACCACACAGGTCTACCACGAGAGGGCCGACAGCCGCTCGGCTCGGGGCGAGTTCGACTACTCGGCCCACGGCGTCCGCGACGTCTCCAAGGAGCTTGTGGGCCTGGCCGACCACGCGGCCACGCGGCTGCGCTTCACCAAGTGCTTCAGCTTCGGCAGCGCCGAGGCCGAGGCCTCGTACCTCACCCAGCGGGCCCGCTTCTTCAGCGCCAACGAGGGCCTGGATGACTACCTGGAGGCCCGGGAGGGCATGCACCTGAAGGACGTGGACTTCCGCGAGTCCCTCATGGTCTTCGCCGACCCTCGCAGCCCGCCGTGGTACGCGCGCGCCTGGGTCTTCTGGCTGGTGTCGGCGGCCACGCTGTCCTGGCCGCTGCGCGTTGTGGCGGCCTACGGCACGGCCCACGTGCACTACCAGGTGGAGAAGCTCTTCGGCGCCAGCTCGCCCGCGCCCGGGGCCGGGCCTGGCGGGCCCCCGCTCTCCCGTGTGGCCACGGTGGACTTCACCGAGCTCGAGTGGCACATCTGCTCCAACCGGCAGCTGGTGCCCAGCTACTCAGAGGCCGTGGTCATGGACGCCAGCTCGGGCGCCTACCTCCGTGGCTGCCAGCGCTGCCGCCGCTCCGTCAGCAGCAACTCGCTGCCCCCCGCCCGGCCCAGCGGGCCCCGCCTGCCTTTTAGCCGCAGCCGCCTCTCGCTGGGAGCCGGGGGCCGCGCCACACCGGGGGTCTTCCGAAGCCTAAGCGGGGGGCCGCTGGGGCGTCGTGGAGAGGACACGGAGCCCCTGGAAAGCCCACCGTGCTACGAGGACGCCCTTTACTTCCCGGTGCTCATCGTCCACGGTGACAGCGGCTGCCAGGGGGACGGGCAGGGTGCGCTCTGAGACCCACGCGGCCCCCAGACTGACCCTCTCCCCACCATCCCACCACGGGGCTTCCATGCCTGAGTAATTGTTATCCAAAACAGGAGGGAAGACAGACCAGCACACAAGGGATGGGGTGGGGTTGGAGCCCTTAGACAGGCTAACATGCAGGGACCCACGGTCATTTTAGGGGCGGGGGGACACCACCGTGGTTGGGTCTACGAACCGTCCCAGCATGGCTCCCCTCCACCACCACCACCACCACGTCCCACCCCCTGCGATGGCGGACGATCTAGCCTGGGGGCCTCTCAGGCTGCGCAGGGAAGGAAGTTTCCAGAAAACCTGGGCTGGGGGAGGAGTCCCGGGGACAGCTGTTGCCTGCAGCAGAGGGCTGCCTATGGACTCTTCCCTGCATGGCTGAAGCCACGTCGGGGGCCCTCGAGCAACCCAGAAGCACAAATCGGTGGTTTGGGGCCGTCCAGCTGGGCTGGCATCCATGAACCTGAAGACCCGGCTATGGCAGCACCACGGCCTCGGCCCCACTACCCTCCCAAAGTCCCCACCCTCCTTCCCTGACAGGCCCGTCCCTGCCTGCCCTCTGGCCTCTGCTCAGGGCCAGTCCCTGATCAGACTCTGTGGCGCGGCCCCTCTACCAGGAGCCTGGATCTTGGAGCACAGCCCTGTCCCACCCCAGCCCCCTGTGTTCCCTGGTCCACCCTCCCCTGCACATCCAGTCACCCCTGTAACCCGGGGTTCCTTCCCAGGGCCCCATCTCAATTCCATATTCCCTGGTCTCTGCTCCTGGCCCCAGAAGTCCATGTCCATCTCTGTCAGCCGCGCACACGCCTTCCAGGCTGTGTCCTCTCATCGCCCCCTGACTTCTCTGCTCTTTACCTTCCTGATGACCCACGGGGCTCAGGGCTACTGGGCATCCGAGGGGCCTCGGCCCCGGCCACAGCCTCTTGGACGATGCCCTTGCTCTGCCATGGAGGCCCCTGCTTCCCCTGTCCCTGGGGCCTGGCCCAGGGGACACCAGCCCTCCCCCAGGGAGGAGAGAGTAGTCCCTTCCCTTCCAACTGGGGCTTCCACCCACTCTCATGGGCCGGTGGGGGAGGGAGGAGGCAGAGAAGATGCAGATAAAATAAAAGGTATGAAATGGAAGGTCTTCTCACGTGCATTCCTGGGTGGTGGGTTCAAGGCCACCACAACAAACACAATGGGCCATGTTGGGTCTGGGAGGGGATGCAGGGTGGGGCTGCAGCACCCCCAGGAGAGGGTGAGCTCCCTGCCTGGCCTGGGGTCTCTGAGACTCAGATTTGGGTTGCTCTGAGCAGCTGACTCCGACCGACCGGTGTCTGGGTCGCTTCTAAGAGACTGTCCAAGTGGCCCCTCTTCCAGCCCAGCAGCGGTTTCCATTCTGCTGCTGGGTGTGCTGAGGACTAAGGGAGTGTGGCTGGTCCCCAAAGTGGGAAGAAAGAGGTATAGCCTGTGGCACAAATTCAGTTCCCCCGATGGCTGTTGGTGTCATGGATCTGGGGGAATGGGCACTGAGCAGGTCAGAGGACGCAAAGCTGGAAACAGCCAGCCCCAAATCAGGGCATGGGGTCTGAAGATGGAAGAGGGCAAAGGAAGGGCCTACCCCAGTGGTGGAGCTCCAGCGGCCCTTGGAAGTGACATCTTCCTGTACAGCTGTGCAGGGTGTTCACTGTGCAAGAGGCAAGTGTGGGTGGAATCCCACCTGTGGGCCACTCCTCAAGCCCTGGCATGAAGCCGCATCCACTTGGATGAAGGGCGCCCTTTTCTAATCCATGCAAAGGCACCATAAGGGCCAGTGGTGGCCCTAGAAGAGTGACGAGGATGAGTGGGATTCCCCCAGGCAGAGACAAGACGAAGGGTGCTCTGGGCGGTGGGAGCTGCCTGCACAAAGGCTTGGGTGCAGGGCGTGAAGCAAGGGTGGAAGCAGAGCTGTGGAGGAGGTGGCTGAGGCCTTCAACACCAATCCCTTAACTGGGGGATTGCCCTTAAACTGGGGCAAACTGGAGCCCTGGAAGGTGGTTGAGCAGGGAAGTGACAAGCTCAGGGCTGCATATTAGGATTTTTAGCAAAATTCCAGCTGCCTGCTGGCCACATGGGGAGGGTGGAGTTAGAGACCAGAGCTTTCCCTGTGCATCAGCCCACTACCTCACAGGGGGTGAAGTCAAACCTTTGTCCAGAAGCAACTTAGGTGGAAAACTCCGTGGTGCCCAAACATTCAACGAGGCTGCAGCAGGCAGGGGGACAATGTGTGGCTCCAGCTCATCCCCATGGGGAAGATTTCCCTCTTCCATCATCCTGCTCTAACACCTCAGCCACTAATGGCCCACCAACCACTATCCACTCTCCCCTCTTCAATGCCAGAACCCCAGTTTTACTTTAGATGACGATGAGCCCAGCTAAAAGGCAGTATTTCCAGCCTCCCTTGCACATATGGTGTGGCTGTGTGACCTAATTTTAGGGTATGAGATATAAGGAGAAGGTCTTGGAAGGGATTTCTAAAAATGCTCCTTGAAATAGAAACAATATTGGTGAAGGTTAGTTCTGTCCTCTTGGCTTCATCCTGCATTCCGCCTGGAGTGCAGATGTGAGAGTTGGAATTCCAGTAGCTACTTGGGACCTAGAGATGACCTTGAGAATTGTAGCCATGTGCTGAGGATAGCACAGAAGCAAGATAAAAGACCTGGGGCTGGGAATTCCCTAATGGTCCAGTGGTTAGGACTCTGAGATTCCACTGCGGGGGAGCACAGGTTCGACCCCTGGTCAGGGAACTAGGATCCTGCATGCCGTGCGGCATGGCCAAAAAAAAAAAAAAAAAGACCCTAGGCTTCTGATGACACCATAGGTGTGTCCACATTATCCCTGGGGTGCCTGCTTCCAAACCTTCTTAGTGAAAAAGAGAAATAAACCATTAGTTCGTTTAAGCCACTGTTTTTTTTTGTCTCTATTACCAGCAGCCCATACTATTACCTATTTACTGCTGCATCACAAATTACCCCCAGACTTAGCGGCTTACGACATCAATAATCATTATTATCTCTCCTGGTTTCTGTGGGTCAAGAATTCAGACATGGCACAATGGGAGTGGCTTATCTCTGTTCCATGATGTCTAGGGCCTCTGCTGGAAGAATCAAAAGCCAGGAGTGGAATCATCCAAAGGCTCGTTCACTCACACGTCTGGCAGTTGATGCTGGCTGATGGCTGAGGGCCTAACTAGGGCTATTGGCTGGAACACCACAAGAGGGCTTCTCCATGTGGCTTGGGCTTCCTTTTTTTTTTTTTGTGGTACGCGGGCCTCTCACTCTTGTGGCCTCTCCCGTTGCAGAGCACAGGCTCAGCGGCCATGGCTCACGGGCCCAGCCGCGCTGCGGCATGTGGGATCTTCCCGGACTGGGGCACGAACCCGCGTCCCCTGCATCGGCAGGCGGACTCTCAACCACTGCGCCACCAGGGAAGCCCTGGGCTTCCTTTTAACTTGGTGACTAGGTTCCAAGGACAAGTGTACCAAGAGAGTGGAGGCTGTATTGCCCTTTGCGATCTAGCCTCAGAAGTCACATGCATCACTTCTGCCCCTTTCTATTGGTTAAAGCTATTACAAAGGTCCACCCAGTTTCAAGGTGAGGGAACGTAAGACCCCACCTCTCGCTGGAGGCTTGTCAACATCACATTGTAAGATTAGCATGTGGGATGGCAGGTATATTATTAGTGGCCATCTTCAAAAATGCAATTGATGAATGAGCCAAATGCCATTCCTAACAAATCAACATCTATAGACTGGTCTGCAAAATTAGCACCAACCGTTTTTTGTGTTTTGTTTTGTTTTGTTTGTTTTGGGGGGTTTTTTTTTGGCTGCACCGTGTAGCTTGTGGGATTGACCAGGGGTTGAACCCAGGCCTCGGCGGTAGACCGCCAGGGAATTCCTGAACACCAACCATTTTATGATGCTTGTTTGAGGGAGAAGGTGGTGGTATATCAGATGTGGGCCTACTAGGGGCAGAATGACATGCTTAGGTCCTTTATTTGGGCCCTCTAGCCTACAGTAGATTAAATATGGCCACAAACTCTTTGTAGCTCATCCCCTCAAGAGGTGGAATCCATTTCCTTGCTCTCTAAATCTGGGCTGGCCTTATGACTTGCTTTGTCCAGTAGAATGTGGCAGAAGTGAGGCTGCATTGCTTTGGAGACTAGGCCTCAAGAGGATTTGCAGCTTCCACCTGTGCTCTCTTGGAGCCCTGAGACCACCAGCCTAGTCTCCTGACAGATGAGAGGTCACATGCCCCAGCCAAGAGCCTGGACATGCCAGCCCAAATGGAGCCACACAGGACTGTAGCCACGGGAATGACCCCCAGGAAAGAGTAGCAGACTAGCAGACGAACCACCGAGCTGATCCCAGCCCAAATTGCTGACCTACAGAATGGTGAGAAATAAGAAATCCTTGTCGTTTCAAGCCACTAAGTTTTGGAGTGGTTTGTTACATGCAGTGGATAGCTGATACAGGCTCTGAACCCGTTTCCACCTCTTAGTGCAGGGTCACTGGGCCTGCACAGCCTGGCGAAACTGGAAACCCCAGTGTCTGCTGGACAGCTCCCATCTGGTGGTCTGGTGTCTCTTGTTCACGTGTTTGGTCTCTATTTGAGCCAACAGTGAACCAGGATACTCCATTCTAAACCATTCTCAAAGGAGAATAATGGCTGGGGAAGGGGGCAGAGCTTTGTCCCCAGATCCCAGAGACCTCTGCCTCTGCTCTCTGATCGAGGCCTGACGCGGCTGCACACAGCACGGCTGAAACAAGGTGCCCGATCTCCACACCCCCAACCCTGCTTCTCGCGACCGTTTCCATCTCAGGAAATAGTGTCACCACTGTTGCTTAAGCCAGGCGCTTGTACAGCAATCTTCTTCTTCATAGTGTTTGTTTTAAACTTTGTATTACGTAAAATTTCAAAGACTACAAAAGTAGAGAGATTGGTGCAACAAGGCCCTTTGTCTCCAGCGCCCAGCACCACAGCCATCGCCCACCAGGACCAGTCTTATTTCACCCACACCCCCCCCCACTTCTCCCCGCTCCAACTGGACTATCTCGAAGATCTGGAAGTTGTAACATTTGATCCATGAACACCTCCCTCACCCCTGAAGTGACATCTACACCCAGGATTCTGCCTACAACACGTCTCTCTAAACACCTCCAGTCCTCTCCAAGCCACCACCTTGCTCCAGGTCCCCCTAGGGCGTCCTCTTCCAGTGATAACCTTGGACTCCAACAAGCCTCCCCTTCCTCGCATCCCCTCCAGCCCATGCAGAATCACCTTAAAATATAAACCAAATCACATCTCACCTCACTCAAAATATACCAGTGCCTCAGGACTTCCCTGGCAGTCCAGCGGCTAAGACTCCATGCTTCCACTGCAGGGGGCACGGGTTCAATCCCTGGTCAGGGAAGGAAGATCCCGCATGCCGCATGGTGCGAAAAAATATAGGCAGATAGATAGATAGATAGATATCAGTGCCTCAAGGAAAACCCAGACTCCTGCCCTGGCTCTCAGACCCCTGTGAGGTCTAGTGGACATCCCCAAGCTCCCCTCTCCTTTTGGAGCTCCAGCCACGGTGGCCTCGTGCCTGATCCTACAACAATCCAAGCTCCTTCCCGCCTCGAGGTCTCGGCACATTCTGTGCTGGCCCCAGGAGCCTTCCTCAACCCCAGCTCTTCCCGAGATGCCCTGACCGCTCTGTCTGAAGCCATCCACTGTTCTACCTCTGCTCCCTTTGCATTTCCTTTCTGCCACTCACCATAAGTGGCAATTATTTTTATTTATGTATGCATGAGGTTATTATTTGTTTCTTCTCTTAGAACTAAGTTATGGGAGGCAAACGGTAACAGGTGCAGACCTTTCAGTCTGATGGAGTTCCAATTCTGCCACTACCTCCTGAGTGGCCCTGGGCAACTTACTTATCCTCTCTCTCAGCTGCAAAATGGGAGATAATAATAGAATCTTCTGACTTCCACGGGTTGTCATAAGGGTTAAATAAGATAATATGCCACCATCACAAGATTGTAAATCAACTATAAAAAATAAATAAGTAAATAAAATCACAACAGTACTTAAAAAAAAAGATAATATGCCACCATCACAAGATTGTAAATCAACTATAAAAAATAAATAAGTAAATAAAATCACAACAGTACTTAAAAAAAAAGATAATATGCCACCATCACAAGATTGTAAATCAACTATAAAAAATAAATAAGTAAATAAAATCACAACAGTACTTAAAAAAAAAGATAGTATGCCACCATCACAAGATTGTAAATCAACTATAAAAAATAAATAAGTAAATAAAATCACAACAGTACTTAAAAAAAAAGATAATATGCCACCATCACAAGATTGTAAATCAACTATAAAAAATAAATAAGTAAATAAAATCACAACAGTACTTAAAAAAAAAAGATAGTATGCCACCATCACAAGATTGTAAATCAACTATAAAAAATAAATAAGTAAATAAAATCACAACAGTACTTAAAAAAAAAGATAGTATGCCACCATCACAAGATTGTAAATCAACTATAAAAAATAAATAAGTAAATAAAATCACAACAGTACTTAAAAAAAAAAGATAGTATGCCACCATCACAAGATTGTAAATCAACTATAAAAAATAAATAAGTAAATAAAATCACAACAGTACTTAAAAAAAAAAGATAGTATGCCACCATCACAAGATTGTAAATCAACTATAAAAAATAAATAAGTAAATAAAATCACAACAGTGCTTAAAAAAAAAGATAATATGCCACCATCACAAGATTGTAAATCAACTATAAAAAATAAATAAGTAAATAAAATCACAACAGTACTTAAAAAAAAAGATAATATGCCACCATCACAAGATTGTAAATCAACTATAAAAAATAAATAAGTAAATAAAATCACAACAGTACTTAAAAAAAAAGATAATATGCCACCATGCTAAAAGCAGGGTTTGCAGCATATCAAGTGCTCAATAAATTTAGCTGTCATCATCATTTGTACTATTATTGTTATTAATTATAAATAGGTACTCCAGGGCTTCCCTGGTGGCCCAGTGGTTAAGAATCCACCTGCCAATGCAGGAGACACGGGTTTGAGCCCTGGTCGGGGAAGATCCCACATGCCTCGGAGCAACTAAGCCCGCGAGCCACAACTACTGAGCCCACATGCCACAACTACTGAAGCCCGCGTGCCTAGAGCCCATGCTCCACAACAAGAGAAGCCACTGCGATGAGCAGTCTGCACACCACCACGAAGAGTAGCTCGCCGCAGCTAGAGAAAGCCCGTGCGCAGCAACGAACACCCAATGCAGCCAAAATAAATTAAATAATAAATAAATAGATAAATAGATAGATAGATAGATAAGTAGGTTCATATTGCGCATGCACACACACACTCACCAACAGCCAGAACAGCGCCTGGCATACAGTCGATGTCCAGTGAACATGTGTTAAGTGAATGATTCCACAGCTTCTACCAACACCTCTGGGGTTACTGGGGCTACGAGGTCCTGAGGATTGGCTGGTGGCCCGCTTCACCTTCTCCTGTGGCCCAGACCTGCCAAAGCAGATTTGCATCACTCAGCCTCACTGGAAGTGGAGCTTTATCTTCCTTGGCCCATGGGCCCGAGAAGGGCAGCCAGGGAAGTGTGTGCTGCCTCCCCAACCCAGAGCAGCCCATGAGGTTTTGTGTCCCCTCTGTGGATGCAGACCCAGAACTACCAGACCCCTAGAGCACCCCCAGGTGTCAGGCCCGTGCACTTTTTGTGAGTTTCATCTTCCTTCCCAGGTCACACCCACTGCCCTCTGTCCTCCAGAGCCCCTGAGTATGAATTTATCACTGAAGTGGCTGGAAAGGACAAGGACACGTCCCTGAGTCAGGGTGGAAAGGCGAGCTGCTGCCCCGCTGGGTGAAGGCACAAAGCCCCTGGGAGTCAGATCAACAGCAACGAAGAAAAGCAGAGCGGCCACATGGATAACTGCACACCAAGTGCCAGAGGCTGTGCTGGCTCTGCTCCGAGGAGGAGTTTCGGTCCAGTATGTCAGCTGAGACCAAAATCGGCTAATTTTCAGTAACCTGTGGTTGCCCAGGAAAAGACAGTTGTATTTTTCTTCTTTTTGGCTGCTGTTTGTAAAACTTATAAAATAAAACTGACCAAAATAAAAATACTGATTTTTTTTTTCAGTAGAAGAGTTTTAATTTTTGTGTTATAAAACACAGTGTGGGTGGACTTCCCTGGTGCTGCAGTGGTTAAGAATCTGCCTGCCAATGCAGGGGACACGGGTTCGAGTCCTGGTCCGGGAAGATCCCACATGCCATGGAGCAACTAAGCCCGTGCGCCACAACTACTGACCCTGAGCTCTAGAGCCCGCGAGCCACAACTACTGAGCCCACATGCTACAACTACTGAAGCCCATGCGCCTAGAGGCCGTTCTCTGCAACAAGAGAAGCCACCGCAGTGGGAAGCCCGCGCACCGCAACAAAGAGTACCCCCCGCTGGCTGCAACTAGAGAAAGCCCATGTGCAGCAACGAAGACCCAATGGAGACAAAAATAAATAAATAAATTAATTTAAAAAAAAACCAATGCAGCCAAATAAATAAATATTGTAAAAAACCACAATGTGTTATAACTAATATTTTAATATTAGACTAATATTTTAATAAAAATCAAGTTCAAAACTCTAAAAAACACTTATAAGACAAGCATAAGATCCTTGAAAATTTCAGACTCTGTGGACAGTTATGAAGTTAGGAGTTGGAGGGGAATTCCCCGGTGGTCCAGTGGTTAGGACTCGTTGCTCTCACTACCTGGGGCCCGGGATCGATCCCTGGTTGGGGAACTAAGATCACGCAAGCCATGCGGTGTGGCCAAACAAAACAAAACAAAACAAAAACCAAAAAAAGCACATTGCTCGTTTGTTTGCTGGGAAAGCAAGGGGTGGAACATGAAGGACTCACCAGTGAAGGTGGCAGCTCCAGTGGTTTCAGGGACCCCCAACTGTGGGGTAGAAAGGAAACTCCAATCTCCATCTTCAACCTGGCCCTCTTCCTTGAGCTCTGGATTCAGGCATACAGGTACCTTCTTGAGTAGCCCACTTGGGTGACCTCCAAATACGGCAAACACAATAGAGCCCATACTGAATATCACCCATCTCTCCGAAGTGGCTGCTTCTCCCATGTCTCCGCCTCCATGAATGGCACCACCAGGGGGAGCCAAAACCCGGCGGCCACAGTCCTCCTCCTCCACATTCAGCCAGTCGCTGGATCCGGTCCAAATCCACCTGCCAAACACTTCTCAACTTTACTCTCTCCTCCCATCCCAACTCTGCTTCTGCCTTGGTTCAGATCACCACCCTCTCCTGCCTGGGCAGGGCCCTGGGTGGTCTCACCTTACATATTCCTTTTTTTCCCAGTTTTATTGAGATATAATTGGCATATAGCACTGTATACATTTAAGGTGTACAACATAAGGATTTGACTTACAACATTAAAGTAATAGAAAAAATTTTTTCCTTGTGATGAAAACTCTTAGAATTTATTCCCTTAACAACTTTCATATAATACATACAGCACTGTTAATTATCTTGTCATGTTGTACATTACATCCCTAGTACTTATTTATCTTATAACTGGAACTTTGTACCTTTGACTACATTCATCCAATTCCCCTTCCTCCCAGCCCCCACCTCTGTAACCACAAATCTGATCCCTTTTTTTATGAGTTTGTTTGTTTTTGAAATATGACTGATCTATGACACTTTGTTTGTTGTATACAACATAGTGATTCAATATTTCTATACCTTTCAAAATAATCACCATGATAGGTCTAGCTGTCATCTGTCACATACAAAGATATTACCTAATTATTGACTATATTCCCCACACTGTACATTTCATACCCATGACTCATTTACGTTGTACTGAAAGTCTGTACCTCTTAATCTCCCTCACCTATTTCTCTCCCTGCCCCTCCTTACCTTATGTATTCTTGCTGCTCTCCTGTCTGGTTACTTTTGTAACCCTGATCCCTTATGGAGTCTCTGATGCATAGTACGGTCTTGATAAATATTGGACAAGTGAGTGAAGGGGGGGGGGTTCCAGTGGCCTCTACTTGACCCTTCTCCCTGTAATAGCCCTTTTTCCCATGGGGATATGGGGCTCTGCATGTGTCAAAATGTCCTAAATTACACACAGGAACCAGGAAAATAGTCCGAGGTGGGTCCTCTGTGAGCAAGCTCTGTGGTAGAGCCTATACTAGGGATGAAAATTAAAATCTACTCTTTAATTATTTCCTTATTAGTGAGGGAAACTGCCACTTAGAGGTTGCCTGCCGCTTTAAACCAGTTGGTGGCTCTGTAATCTTCCCCTTCTGAAAGACTTCCCCTCCTCTTCAACCAACAAAATTACAGGCACATGATCCAAGAAAGGCCAAATGGATGCTTGGAATGTAAATTTTAGGCAAAGTCTCAAATATTCTGAGACTGGCTGGGGACAAGCATCCGGCAGTGGCCTGATCACGCTGCTCCTGAGTCCCTGCTCCAGCCTCCCAAGCTACCCCAGCTTCTGCTTGTTTCCAGGTCTGACTTTCAGCCCGCATTAATCCCACAGCTCCCAATGTCCTACCAAAGATTCCCTTCTATTTTGCTTGACATCGAAGTTTGCTGACTGGCTGAGGGCCAAGGTGCCCCTGGGAGGAGAGCATTTGAGACCTCTTTTCCTTTTGATGTTTAAAGTGATTACATAGAGACTTCCCTGGTGGCGCAGTGGTTAACAATCCTCCTGCCAATGCAGGGGACACGGGTTTGAGCCCTGGTCCGGGAAGATCCCACATGCCGCCGAGCAACTAAGCCTGTGCGCCACAGCTACTGAGCCTGTGCTCTAGAGCCTGCGAGCTACAACTACTGAGCCCGTGTGCCACAGCTACTGAAGCCCGCGTGCCTAGAGCCCATGCTCCGCAACCAGAGAAGCCACTGCAATGAGAAGCCCATGCACCACAACGAAGAGTAGCCCCCGCTTGCCACAACTAGAGAAAGCCTGCATGCAGCAACGAAGATCCAACGCAGCCAATAAATAAATACATAAATAAATAAATAAGAAACAACAACAACGCATAAAGTGATTACACAGCCCCAGATGCTGGTGATGGACTTGAACTGAGATCAGATGGCAGGAAAGAACCCCAAGGACCCAATTCAGTACGAGGGTCTGGATACAGGCCAAAGCTGGAAACATCTCCTGATGCAGCCCCTCACTGTCAAGGCTGTGACAGCTGTGGCCGCACACTCTCCCCTCCAGTGCCATGGCCACATGACCAGGAATGACTGTTGGGTGAAAATTGGCAGCTAACAGCACCTCTCCCAGCTGTCTGGCTGCAGCAGAAAGTGGCTGGCAGCCTCTCACTAGTAAACAAGCCGACAATAAAAAGAAGATTTTATCATCTGTCCTACTGGGCGCTGCATTGCAGGACCTGCTCGCTGTGGCTAGAGGGATCTCACACCAACCCAGCATTGTTTTCCTGGTCCCTAAGTGTGGCTGTCAGAACGATGGCCCCAAATATGCCCACATCTTAATCCCCCGGAACCTGTGAGTATATTACCTTACATGGAAAAGGGGATTTTGCAGATATGATTAAGGTTAAGAACCTTGAAAGAGGGAGATTATTATCCTGAAATATCCAGGTGGAACACCCATTTTAATCAGTCCTTCGAGGCTTCTTTAATCAGCGTGTCTTCTTTTTTTTTTAATGTAAAAAATTATTTATTTATTTATTTATTTGAATGGATAAAGAAGATGTGGCACATATATACAATGGAATTTATTTATTTGAATGGATAAATTTATTTATTTGAATGGATAAATTTATTTATTTGAATTTATTTATTTATTTGAATGGATAAAGAAGATGTGGCACATATATACAATGGAATATTACTCAGCCATGAAAAGAAACGAAACTGAGCTATTTGCAATGAGGTGAATGGACCTAGAGTCTGTCATACAGAGTGAAGTTAAGTCAGAAAGAGAAAGACAAATACCGTATGCTAACACATATATATGGAATTTAAGGGAAAAAAATGTCATGAAGAACCTAGGGGTAAGACAGGAATAAAGACACAGACCTACTAGAGAATGGACTTGAGGACACGGGGAGGGGGAAGGGTAAGCTGGGACAAAGTGAGAGAGTGGCATGGACATATATACACTACCAAACGTAAAATAGATAGCTAGTGGGAAGCAGCCGCATAGCACAGGGAGATCAGCTCGGTGCTTTGTGACCACCTAGAGGGGTGGGATAGGGAGGGTGGGAGCGAGACACAAGAGAGAGGAGATATGGGAACATATGTATATGTATAACTGATTCACTTTGTTATAAAGCAGAAACTAGCACACCATTGTAAAGCAATTATACTCCAATAAAGACGTAAAAAATATATTTATTTATTGGGGCCGCACCGCATGGCATGCAGAACTTCCCCATCTAGGGATCGAACTCATGCCCCCTGCAGTGGAAGCACAGTCTTAACCACTGGACCACCAAGGAAGTCCTAATCAGCCTATTTTCAATGGCCACTGAGAGCAGAGACTCTCTGGGACCCGGTGACACATCAGTCTGTGAGGTTGGTCGGCTAACAGGTGGGATAGACTGATTTTACCATTCTGTTCTCCGAAGCCTCGGAATTTTTTCCTCTGTATTATTCCAAGGAGGTCTGACTCTTCCCAGTGTGGCCATTGCTAGGTCGGGGCTGGAGTGAGCCCTCTGAAAAAGCTGCTGTCAGATGCCTGCATTAGAGTAAGAAAATCCAGCTTCCCGTAAGGCCCTCCAATTCAATCCATGAGTTAAGACCTAAATCTTTACTTTCTGCTGCCTGGTAGTGTACCCTCAAAGCCAGGTTTGCCTCTTCTCCACAGGCTTCCGCTATTCATCTTGGGAGTGAGATCATCTTTCTAATCTGATTTTGCCCACCCACAGGCCTGTTTTGTATTTTGGGTTTTTAAAAAATGTTTATTTATTTATTTATTTTCTTATTAGTCATCCATTTTATACATATCAGTGTATACATGTCAATCCCAATCTCCCAATTCATCCCACCACCACCACCACCATCCCCACCCCGCCGTTTTGTTTTCATTTTCCTACTTCTCATTAGTTATCATGGGACAAACCTGGCAATGGAGTAGAGCAAGGGGGCAGGGAAGGGTTCCAGGCACCCGCAACCTCGCACCTTCTTCCCGCTCCTCACAGGCGTCCTCCTTCAGAATCCTGGCGTCTAACAAGATCCTTCCTTCGATGCAGGGCCCGTGCACTGCAGCAAACTCATGGGGGTGCCATGAAATATTATAAAACTTTGAGGGAAACACAGAGATACTGGCAATTGGCAAGCTGCTAGCTCGAGGCAGTTCGCAGTTTCAACATCGGATTGCAGTACGTTCCTTTCGATGACATAGTATCTTTGCACAGCTGGATTTTTGGCAGCTGCCACGATAAAAAAGCAAGTACCACGGGGAAAGTCAGTGCGGAACAGGAAATGAAGGTGACGATGTCCTGTCTCACTCCAAGTTTTGAGAAGTGGTGCACACACCCATCAGCAAATGATTGTGGTTATTTAAGAATAAAATATTTTTGTATCTTTCAGTGTATGTGTATTATTTTCTCAAAGGACCACTGAGGTATTAAAACCCAAGTACTTCTTACGTCATTTGAACCTAACTATTTATTAAATGGAACTGTTGGGTGTCCAAGGGACACCATGAAAAAATCAACTGAGACACTCAGGACGTGGTGAACCCACAGTGTTTGGGAACCTCTGCCGTAGGGACTTGGTGGGCGTAGGATGTCAGTTTCTGTGGCTTCAGCTCTCCCATGATCAGTTTCTGGACTCTGTCTTCAGGGTTTCCCACTGCCAGCTAAAGCAGACAGCATTTCCTACAGGAGGTTCTTGCAGCCACCCTGAACGTCCTCATAGGCTTCCATCAAGAAACCTGCCTCTCCTCATAGAGAGACCTTTCTCGTCTCCAGCAGATTATTGTGGCTATCATGGGTATTATAGTATGCACATTTTTCAAATGAGGAACGATTAGGGAACCTGCCTAATGTCCCCAACCCTCAGGTAGTGGAGCTGGAATCAAAGCAAGGCTGTTTGGTGCAGGGTGCCTGGTCTTCTGTTTTTTGGCTGCATTGGGTCTTCGTTGCTGCGCGGGCTTTCCCTAGTCACAGCGAGCTGGGGCTACTCTTTGTTGTGGTGCTCGGGCTTCTCATTGCGGTGGCTTCTCTTGTTGTGGAGCTCTGGCTCTAGGCGCGCGGGCTTTAGTAGTTGTGGCTCGCGGGCTCTAGAGCGCAGGCTCAGTAGTTGTGGCGCACGGGCCCAGTTGCTCCGCAGCATGTGGGATCTTCCCGGACCAGAGCTCGAAACCATGTCCCCTGCATTGGCAGGCGGATTCTTAACCACTGTGCCACCAGGGAAGTCCCTACGGTGCCTGGTCTTAACCACTGCCAGTTGGTCTCCTGGAAAGAAATCCCCAAGCTCACCAAAATCACGCTAAATCATGGCCACTCTCAGGGCCCCTAAAGCTGCATCTGGTCTGGGCCCCTTGTCTGATGCCCACGAGGTCACAGGCCATGCCTCACTTAGCATCATCATTCGCCAAAACCACAACTGACTGTGAGGAAGGCTTCACCTGCCCCCCCCACCCAATCACATCATGATCAGCCTGGGAGCCCACATCTTGCAGCCTCACCCCTAAAAGCAAGTTCCCTGGGAAGTGAGCATTTTCTGATCAGAGACATGGCAGTCATTATGGACTGGCTCTGCTCTAGGGGTGAGGATCACAGACTCTACCTGGATTCAAACCTCTACTTGCTAACTTGGTAAAGTAGGGCAGGTGGCTTAACACAAGGCACTCAGGCAAGTGCCTTCAGCTTCCTCATTCATAATTTGTGGTAAAAATGGCAATTCTTGGGGATCGTTATGGTTCTTAAATGTTCTTTTTTTAAAAATTTACTTAATTTATTTATTTATTTTTGGCTGTGTTGGGTCTTTGTTGCTGCGTGCGGGCTTTCTCCAGTTGCGGCGAGCAGGGGCTACTCTTCGTTGAGTTGCGCAGGCTTCTCATTGCGGTGGCTTCTCTTGTTGCGGAGATGGGCTCTAGGTGCGTGAGCTTCAGTAGTTGTGGCAAGCGGGCTCTAGAGCGCAGGCTCAGTAGTTGTGGCGCATGGGCTTAGTTGCTCCACGGCATGTGGGATCTTCCTGGACCAGGGCTCGAAGCCGTGTCCCCTGCATTGGCAGGTGGATTCTTAACCACTGCGCCACCAGGGAAGCCCTTTTAAATGTTCTTTAAATGCTATGGTTCTTAAAAGGTTCTTAAGGTAAAGCCCTTAGAATTGGGCTAGGCATATAATAAGTGCTGCAAGCATCTACTATTCTTTTAATTAGTATTTGGCACCAAACCCCACTCGCATTTGTAGAGGCCAGGACACCAGAGGTGGAATCCCCTCTGGAAGGCATCCCACTCCCCAGGCCTGAGTTTGCCGGGGGTGGTGCTGAAGCAGGGAGTGCTGGCACTCGTTGAGCTCAGTAGTTAGTTAGTTAGTTAGTTCCAACCCCCCTCAATTATAGCTCCCCGGTCTGTTCCAATATTGTCTGTAGAATGTTTTATTGAGTTCCTAGCGCTGAACTCCAGAATCTCCAGGGCTCCCTGGAGACCCACCCCCCAAACCCCATCTAGTGTAGGAGTCAGCAGACTAATATTTTCAAATGTAGGAATGAGCACTGATATAGAGGTCGGCCTTGAGATCAATTCCGTTCGAAAAACTGTGACTGTCAGATCCCAGCTGAGGACCCCTGAGCCCAAACCCACTCCCTCCCGCCAAACACACACCCCTATCAAAGGTGTCCACACATCCCAGCGCTAGTTGGGGGAAGGGAGGGCCTGGCACTAACAGTTCTTGACCCCCAGGTGAGACGCTGTGCTTTCGCCCCTGGGAAACAGGATTCAAGAGGAAGAACAGCAAGAGTCCCACCAGCTGCTATAAAGACTGGCAGGGACAGCCTTAGCTTGAGGACCAATATGAAGCCCTCTTGGGGGTCTTCCAAATACGACGGAGGGCACCTGCGAGCAGATCTGCCGTTTTGCCGGGGGAACTCGGCAGATATTACAGTAATACAAACATTTAATAAATTAAGCAACTATTCATTGAACACTAGTGTGCTCTGGGAGAGGCCGGATTGAGGCTTTCTGGTGGCTTCAAGCCACCGAAAGTAGGTGGCGCCAAAGGCCCATTCATGGACACCGTCCGCCGGACTCTTGATACCGTCTCGGAGCTCCCTCCAAAGGACCCGCGATCTGGACGAAAGGAAACCGGGGGGCAGGGAAGGAGAGTGGGCGCCCGGGTCGGGTCCAAGGGGCGTCCTGGTCAATAGGGTTCGGACCCAGTAGTCTGAGCATACCCAGAGGCAGTGAGGACTTCGAGGGTCCCAGGTCCGGAGCGGGTGTGGCTTATGTCCTGAGAAGGTGGGGCCTAGGGTGGGTGGGGCTATACATTAACAGGAGGCGGAGACTGAGAGGAGAGGTTGGGTTACTTTCTCCGCGTGGTTGATGCCTGTGCTCAAAGCCCCAGAGAGCAGCGCCCTGGGTGGGCGGGACTTAAGGGACCATCAAGGGCGGGGCTTCTGGGCATTCTTAGCGGGAGAGCCCTGGGGCTCTGTGTAGGTGGGCCATTACCTCAGTAAGAAGCGAAAGTGTGTTAGCCATACGTGGGCGGAGACCTTCCCTTGGTGAGGCTGGTCTGGGGTCCCGACCCTACGATTTTGGATGCTGGGGGGGCGTGGCTTGTAGCTGGGGGTGTAGCCTGAAGAGGCTCTAGAATGGAACGCGGTGAACTCCTAGAGGGCGGAGTTTGCATCTCTACCGGACAGAATTAATGGCTCTGCGGGATTCCTACACTCGTGGACCTAGTCCCCAGCTCTGCAAAGGGCGGAGCTGCGTGAGGAGAATGTGTAAACTCTGGGCGGAGTTCATACCTCCTGGAAGCTGCAACTAATAACTGCCAGTCTCCTAGCGCAAGCTGCGCTTAGGAGGCGGGGCTATGGCCCTTGTGGGCGGGGCCTAGGTACTGCCTTGGCCGGGGCGGAGCTGATAGAGCAGAGGGGCGGGGCAAGCGCTCGGCGAGAACCTCTGAGCTGGCAGGGGGCGAGGCTTGTGGCCTTGGTGGGCGTGGCCTCTGGAGAGTTCCCGAGGGGACGCCAGACAGCAGTGGGTGGGCGTGGCTCGTAGCTCCGAGAGGCCAAGCTGATAGTGCAGGCCCGGGTCGCGCCTGGAGGAGGCGGGGCCTGATTCAGTGGGCGGAGCCTCAAACGCAGCTCTGGGTCTGGGCGGAGCCCCATTTCGGCGCTAGTGGGGGCTCTGCCCTGGGAGGCTGTCTGTTTAGGGCCGCACGCAGCTCCGCATCTGGTGCTCATTACAGGATGACAAAGAGCCGGCTCTGGGCCCCCTTCCCCACTCCCATCCCCGCCCTCTGACAGCAGTGCTTTTAACTCCTTCCTGCCCTCGGGGCGCTGTGGATCTCCTGCCCAGGGTCACAGGAGGGAGCTCTAGTTCTCCCCGTCCTGGCAGGCTTTGTCAACCCCCAGTCTGCGCCCCCCACCTTCTTCTCAGACCTAGGCCTTTGGACCACCTCGCGACCCCCACTCCCATCCAGTGAACCTCTCCGGCAGCGCCTCCAACGTTAAAAGCTTGGGCTGGATCTGTCGGGGGCGTCTGGTTTGAGTTAGGGGAACGTGAGAGCGGAGGGGGGGCGGTGCGTAGCGTTCCCTCCGCCCCCTCCGTGCCGCCCCCCACCCCGCGCCTCTATTCGTCCCCAACTCCCGCCCCTCCTCTCCTGGTCCCTTGGGGCCCAGCTCAGCCTTCTAGCCCAGGCCCAGCCCCTGGGGTCAGAGGGTGGCAAAGGGCACTGCATAGGAAAGGGGGCTCTGGGTCACCCCTCCTCGCCTGCCCGGGTGGTCGTGGTGGTTCTGCACCGTCCTAATTAGAGGTCCCTTAGAAGCTGCAACTGAAAAATCACAGAGGTGGTGGGAACCCACGCCTCCCCCTCCCCCTCCCCCTCCCCCTGCCACGCCTCCCCCTCCTTGGTCCCCCCAAGGCAATGAGCCCAGGATGAGGGAGGTTGCTGGGTCCCCACAGGCTGTGATTTTTTTTACCATCCCCTCCTCCCGTTCATGGCACATCTCAGCCTGGAGCAGCCTGAGCCTTGCTCGGTCTGCAGTTCTCCCTCTCCCAGCACCATCCACACAGAGAAGGGCACAGTGTGGCCCAAGATGGGAAGGCCTTGCTCAGGAGGCTGCCCAGGGAGCTGAGTGTGGGGTCTCACTCCTGAGTTCCTGGCTCTCCGAAGCCCAGCTTCTAGGCTCTGACTCCCACCACCTCCCCAGAGCAGAGAGGAGGCGTGCCTCCCATCACCTACAACCCAGGGGGGTGACAGCACCCTTGGCTCAAGCCGCCTGAGCCCTAGCCACCAAATTCTGGGCGGCCTTTGGGGAGGGGAGGGGAAGTACCAGAGCTCACCCTCTAGACCGCCTTCACTCCCCAGAATCACCAGGCCTAGAACTTGCCTTTGACCCCCTAAACCCCAGTTTGGCTCCAGTTCAGCAGAAGCCCTCATTCCAGATTCAGTCCCACCTTCTAAGAGTTATGGTAAAAAGAGGAACCAATATGAAATGCTCTTCATGCCGAACCTCCCACTCCTAGGCTCTCTGTGTGACCTTGGGCAAAGTTCTGCCATCTCTGGGCTCCTGTTTCCCTGAGAATCTCTAAAGCATACCGTGCCTTGAGGAGTCTTACCTTATTTCCTGGGGAGCCCAAACAAGCTGAAGGAAGATCCCCTCCTTCTTTTTTCTGAGTCCTCCCAGACCCTCCCCTTAGGCACCAATGGGGGTCAGGAGCTTTGGGTGAGGTTGGCACCCCGTTTATTGGAGAAGACCCCAGAACCCACCCCCTGAGGTCCTGGGGGGCCTTGGCATCTCCTCCGTCATGAGTGCTGGGCCAGGAAACAGAGCTCCCAAGAGTCAGGTCTAGCGGTTGACTGAGAGAGAAGCCTGGCTGGGCCCGGGGGACCAGGAAGCCTTCTGTCCAGCTGGGCAGCCCCCATGGGTCCCTGGTGCAGCCTGGCCCATGTGTCCAACACACGCCCCTTCCCCCACCCCACAGAGCGGGGGCTGCGCCCCATCACACGCTGGTTCTGCAGGTCTGCACCCCTGTGAGGCTGCCCCGGTGGGGCGCGGGTTCCGTTGAGCCCTTGCTCCCGGCGTGGGTGACCCAGCGATAGCAGTCGGTCACGCGCTTATTGGGCGCGTGGGGGCCACAGCGGGTACAGTACACGATGCCCAGTGCAAGTAGGACCACCAAGAAGGCGCATGTTGGTACTAGAAGTGCCACCAGCAGCCACCGATCATCCCTGCGGCTGCGGCCTGCCGAACTGGCCTCCCCCAGGGCCGTGGGGACTGCCGAGGGCAGCCACGGGGCCAGGTTGGGGTCAGGGGTACCTCCCCTTGGGACTTGCGGGGCTTTGGAATGGGGGTGTGTCGGGCTAGCGAGTGAGGTCTGGCTAGTGGGGCTCTCTGGGGGCAGGGGAGTGTGGAAGGCTGGGGGTTGGGTGGCAGCAGGCACGGGGACTTGATGGGCAGGCAACACAGGGGGCCTGGAGGTAGTGGTCAGAGAAGGCTGGACAGTGGAAGTAATGGGATGGTGGGTGGCCTGGGCTTTGAGGACCGGGATATCTGGGGTCACAGGGGTTTGATGGGCGCTGGAGGTGGTGACCAGAGGGGCGTGGTTAGCTGGGATTCGAGGCAAATGAGTGGTGTTCTGGGTATCAGCGACCTGGATATCTGGAAACATGGGGGACTGGTGAGCGGGAAACAGTTCAGGATATTTGGCTGAGATAATTGGGGGCCGGTGGGCAGGGGTCGGTCCTGGGTGTGTGGCAGAGATAACGGGGGGTCGGTGGGCAGAAGGCAGATCTGGATAGTTGGCTGAGATCTTGGGGAACTGGTGGTCAGAGGGCAAAGCTGGCTGTACTGCAGGGATCACGGGGGGCTGAGGGGTAGGGGTCAGGGGTGGACGCGTGGCAGAGACAATAGGGGGTTGGTGGGCAGAAGGCAGTGGGGGGCGTGTGGCAGAGACCACCACAGGCCGGGTGACAGAGAGCACTGAGGAGTGGTAGGGGACCCTAGGGGCACTAAGCGGGGGTGGCCAGGTGGGGTCCAGGTAGGGCATCCGGGACTCTCTGTCCTCTGGGAAGCTAGGTCTATAGGCCAGGCCAAAGTCAGGTGACTGCGTGGCCTCCATCCACGGGATCCCAGGCATCTCTGTCCAGCCACCATCGAAGACCTCCCAGGCTTCATCTTCATCCTCTTCATCCTCCCCATCATCCAGCAACTCGTCCCCAAGGTCCTGGGAAGCCCGGGCGCCCATGGCCCCAGCGGGGCTGCAGCTGATGCCATCAGCCTCCAGCTCGTGGCCCTCGCTGCAGTAGCACTCAAAGCCACCAACATAGTTGACGCACATCTGCTGGCACACGCCGGCAATCTGGCATTCATCTGTGTCCACGCAGCGGTGCGGCTCATCCTCGGCTGGCCGGAAACCCAGGCGACAGTGGCAGCTGTAGCCCTGTGGCCCTCCAGGCTCACACTGCTGCTCACACAGGGCATGGGCACAGGGGTCCTCGCAGCTGCGCCCATCCACTGCCAGCCGGAAGCCCTCGGTGCAGCGACAGGACACCCGACCGTCCGCCTCCTCCACGCACTCGTGTTCACAGCCCCCGTTGTCCGGGCCGCAGCCGGTACCGGGGCACAAGGGCCCAGTCCGCGACCAGCCCACGCCACCGTCAGGCTGCTTCACGCAGAGCAGAGAGGCTTCTCTGCCAGCCTGGCATAGCACGGCAGCCACAGAGCCGAAGGGCAGCCACTGAAACTCTGCGGAGACCAGGTGGAAGGGCGTGGTGTAGACGGCAGGGCCGGCCTGGCCTGCCTCATCGGGCAGCGCTGGGCAGGAGCCCTCGAAGCCAAACTGGCACAGGTAGCCATCGACGGCCAGCGTGCACGAGCCCTCGAGCCAGCGATGCTCGCCACTCGCCTCAAGGGCCGCACAGCGCTGGGCCGGGCAGGGCCCACCCGTGGCGGGCTGGGCCCAGTTGGTGAAGGCCGTGTCCTGGTCCCCTGTGGTCCACGTGAAGCCCCGCAGTGGGCGCTGAGGCTGGCAGTGCCGGGCCTGCCGCTGCAGCCCGATCCACAGCAGCCGGCTGGCCGGGCCGGAGCCCACCAGGCTGTCCACGCGCCGGGCCTCCTCGGGGGTCCGCGGCGTGGCCAGGTCGCCCCCCAGCTCACGGCAGGCCCGCCAGGCCTCCAGGAAGGTGCGGCGCCGCGGGAAGAGCGCGTAACAGCTGCCGGGGCCGCAGGCAGCGCGGGGCTCGGCGGCCCAGGGGGCCTGGCCCAGCGTAGGCACCGCGGCCGCCCAGGCCAGCAGCAGGCGCAGCAGCATCGCGACGCCCCCCGACTGGCCCGGGCCCGGCCGGCAGCCGCTCTTGACAGGGGGAGGGACTGGGGCCTCCGGCAGGCGGGCCGGGGGCGGGCCCGGGCCGGGCTCAGGCCTTGTAAGGAGTGGGCTGGGGCCGCTGCCAGCTCCCTGCTCTCGCTCCCCCGGGGCCGCCAGAGCAGGAAGCAGTTGGGCGGGGGGCAGGGGTGGGGGGTGCTGGGAGAGGGGGCAGGGGAGGGGAGGAGGCGCTGCTAACGGACTGGGAGTCGAGGAGAGGAGACCGGACGACCCTCAGAAGACTCCAGCGCCGTCTGGGGCTCTTGGCGGTGGGTTGAGGTCGCTTCCCAGAGACTCACAGAGACCCCAATGGGGACACACTGACCTCATCACACCCGTGAACAACTGCTTGTCATGTGTGTGGAAACATGCTGTGACTCACGCTCTCACGTCACACACGTGTGTGTGCCCCTCTCCACACACAAGAGCACTCTCTCGATACTCTCCCTTCGTCCCAGAGTTGCACATACTCTGACATGCTAAACCCTTTAGGTGTACATGCGAAAGTGGTGTGGCGTTCTGCAGGCCCTAACACAGGAAGTCACCCATCTTCGCATGCAGGCCCTGGATGTGGGAAGCACCTCGATCTCACAGGCGTGGGCATCCGCAGCCCTCATTTATATACTGAGCTCCTACCTCTGCCCTCAAGCCTCCTGGCTCCAGCTGGACCGGGTGTTGGGGGTGGCCAGGGAAGGAGGAGGGGCAGGGGGCTGCCCTCCCTTCACCTCTGCTCAGCCTGGGGCCCTGGGAACCTGGACTTAGAGGGGGAGGAGGCGGCCCCCAAACAGGAAATGCTTCTCTGGGCTCCCTACTGCAGGAGGGCAGGGTGCATGTGGGAGGGGGTGGGCAGGGTGAGCAGGGCTGGCTGGGAGGGGACTGGTGAGAGGCCATGTATGGACATGGGGCACACAGTGGTACACACGTGTGTGTGACACAGGCGTCACATGTGTGGAGCCCTCCTTGCCCCCAGACAGGGCCTGCTGCGTAGGCCTGGCTGGGGTCCTCCTCCCGCCCCTCCTGGAAGCCTCTGGAGGCATGTGTACCGAGCCCATTATTCAGGATGGTCCCTGGGGAGCTGGTTGTCAGATTAACCCTTGCACACCCACTGCACTCTTAGCAGAAATTTGAGCCGGGGCGGGGATGCTGAGAAGAGGTTCTGCCCCCCAGCATGCCTTCCTGATCCAGCTTCCCACTCTGCCACAATCGGCTGTGTGACTGCAGGAAGTCGCTGACCTTCTCTGGGTCTCCATTTTTCTTACCTACAAAACGGGGCTAACGTGTCAGGGCCCTTCAGCTCAGCAGGGCTATTGTATCACGGCACTCAGTGTGTGCAAATGTGCTTTGTCAGCTGCAAAGCATGAGACAAATGTTCCTTAGTCTTCTGAGCAAATCTGGGGGGGGGGGCGGGGGATGGAACCAGGGCGGCTTTGCTAACCTTCTTACAATGGCAGGGCTGGCCTTGCAGACGCAGCCAATCCCCTTGAGAACCAGGACTTTAGAAGGGCTTGCTATATGCTAGGAAGGTCGTTCTTTCAAGGTTTACATCTGTGAAGCACAGAGAATTATCCCCCTTCTCATGAGAGGAAAGTCAATGCGGGGCAGTTCATCCTTCCACTGGCTCAGACCCAAAGCCTTGAGGTCATCCTTGACTCCTCTTTCTCCCACACCCCACATCCAATCTCTCAGAAAATCCTGTTGTCTTCACCTTCAGAACAGATCCAGAATCTGACTGCGTCTCCCCACCTTTGCCACCCATGTCTGGCCCAAGCCACTACACTTGTCCATTTAGATTTGTGCAACACCCTCTCCTCTGGTCTCTCTCTTGCCTTCTCCATCCTGCCAGAGGGATCTTTTCAAACCCCAAGTCAGATCCAGTCACTCTCCTGCTCAGAACCCTCGAGGCCCCCGTCTCACTCAGAAGAAAGGCCAGTCTTTACCACGCTCGGCCTCCAGGCTCTTGTGATCTCCGCGCAAACTCCCTCTCTCATCCCTCTCCCTTCCCCTCATTCCCTCTGCTCCAGCCACTCTGGCCTGTGGATGTTCCTCAAACTCACCAGGCACATGTCTACCTCAGGGCCTTTGTATTGGCTGTTCCTCTGTTTAGAACACTCTTCCTGCAAGATGCAAAGTCTCTGCTTCTTCACTTTCTTCAGGTCTCAGCTCAGGCATCAACATCCCAGACCACCACCCTCCTCCGCCATACCCTGGGGCTCCCTGGCCCCCTGGTCTTGTTCCATTTTTCTCCTTTGCACTTACCCCTATCTGACATGGTATATATTTGCTTGCTGGCCTGAATTCCCCAATAGCCAGTGTTTCTTGCTGTCGGTATTATTGAGATTCAGGGCTGGGTAATGATATCTTCTGGAGACTGTGTTGTGCATTGTAAGATGTTTAGCAGCATCCCTGGCTTCTGTCTAGATGCCAGTAGCATCCCTCCAGTTGGGACAATAAAAAATGACTCCTTGGGACTTCCCTGGCGTTCCAGTGGTTAAGACTCCACGCTTCCACTGCAGGGAGCGCAGGTTCGATCCTGGGGAACTAAGATCCTGCAAGACTCATGGTGCGGCCAAAAAAAAAAAAAAAAGACTCTAGACATTGCCAAATGTCATGTCCCCTGGGGGCAGCATTGCCCCTAGTGGAGAACTCCAGCCCTAGGAGACTGCGAGCTCCATTTTGGCAGGGTCATTGTCTTATTTCCTACTGTATCCCCTGAGCCTGGAAAGCTCCTGGCCCACAGATGCTGTTCAATGGGGTTTGCTGAACGAAAGAATGAATGAATGCATTCATGAATGAGTGAATGAGACTCAGCTAAGTGAAGAATCTGGCTCAGGGCAACGCAGGGGGGATGGTGCGATTCTGCCTGGAGCCAAAGCCCACCTGCTCCCCACATTAACCCAGCCTTCCCCAGAAGTCATACCATCCTAGACCTGGGAGATCCCTGGAAATCAGCAAGCTTTTTTGTGGGTGGGTACACTGAGGCCCAGGGAGTCTCAGAGAGAGTATGTGGCAGGGCTGGGACCAGAACCAAGGCCTCGGACCCTTCTTCCAGTTCTCTTTTTGCTGCAGTGCCCTGAGGAGTCATTGGAGCAGTCTGAGAGTTGGGTATGATGTCAAGAAATGAGGATGGAAGGAAGGCATGATGGGAAGAAGGCACAGCCTAGACAAAGTTACTGAGCTGGGAGAGCTCAAGATGTGTTTGGAGAATACAAAGGACTCTGCCGGGGCCGGGAGGGAGGTTTAGGGTTAGAGGGACAGTGAAGACTGGAGAGAAAGTATCAGAAACGGGGTAGAGGCCTGGCCTGGAAAGTGGTGGAGCTGCCCCTGGAAGGCTGGACTCCATCATGGGGGTCACGGGGAAGAGGCGTGATGAGAGATCCCTGTGGCTGGTATGCGGTGGGTGGAGGGGGGACTGGAGGCCAGGGACCAGTCAGGAGGTTGCTGCAATAGTCTGGGAGAGGGGAGGGAGCTGGCTGTAGATCTGGGTAGCAAGGCGGGGCAGGCTGGGGAAGGCAGCCGCTAGAGGCTCTTCAGGGGCGGGCGGGGGCTGGCCTGAGCCTGGTCCAAGGGTGTGGCGGTCCAGTCATGATTCGGGCAATGGCCAGTGCTGGGGCGTCTGAGGGGAGGCTGAAGGCCGTCTGGCAGTGGGCGGGTCAGATCAGAGGTCAGGACTACAGCCTCAGCGGGGGTGAGGCACTGGGGGGCAGGCAATCAAAGCAGGAGGAGGAGGGTCAAAGGCCAAATTCCAGATGGCCTGGCTGGGCAAGTGGAGGGAAGCCTGAGCCAGGAGGCGGGCGGGAGTGGGGAGGAGTGGGACACCCTGACCCCAAAAGACTAAGGGTTTGGTAGGTAGAGAATGAGACTTGGAGATGCGCCTGGGTGCCCAGTTTGGGTGGGCATCTAGCACTCAACTACCCCCCACCCCCAGGGCCATCAATGTTGGGAGAGGTGGGGTGGAGGCTGCCTAAGAATTTCCTACCCTAGGGCTTCCCTGGCGCCAATGCAGGGGACACGTGTTCGAGCCCTGGCCCAGGAAGATCTCACATGCCGCGGAGCAGCTAAGCCTGTGCGCCACCACTACTGAGCCTGAGCTCTAGAGCCCACGAGCCACACCTGCTGAGCCCACGTGCCACAACTACTGAAGCCTGCGCACCTAGAGCCCGTGCTCTGCAACAAGAGAAGCCACAGCAATGAGAAGCCCGCGTACCACAACAAACAGTAGCTCCCGCTCACCGCAACTAGAGAAAGGCCATGCAAAGCAATGAAGACCTAACCCAGCCAAAAATAAACGAATGAATGAATTAATTAAAAAAAAAAAAAGAGGGCTTCCCTGGTGGTGCAGTGGTTGAGAGTCCGCCTGCCGATGTGGGGGACACGGGTTCGTGCCCCGGTCTGGAAGGATCCCACATGCCGCGGAGCGGCTGGGCCCATGAGCCATGGCCACTGAGCCTGCACGTCCGGAGCCTATGCTCCGCAGCGGGAGAGGCCACAACAGTGAGAGGCCCACGTACCACAAAAAAAAAAAAGAATTTCCTACCCTAGTCAGGAGAAGGTATATAGTGGGCGCAGCATCATGGATCTGGGGGTGAGGGGATAGAGAGGGGCTTGTTGTGGTCTTCATGCCAGTCCTGTTCAGCCTGACTCATTTTGGTTCCCCCATAGCACAGAGAAGTTGCTAACTGATGCAATAAATGCTTGGAGGATGGGGGGATAGATGGATAGATGGATGGATTTAGGAATGAGTAAGTGGATGGATGGATAGATGGCTAAGTAGATGGGTGTGTGGATGAGAAAATGTTTAGATGCGTGGTTGGGTACAGGGAATCAGGCAGAAATGCTAATTTATAATTAGCCGCCACCGTGATGGATGGCACACCCAGAATGTAACCCTATGGATCTGTAGGAGTGCAGCCCAGGAGGACGGGACAGCTTGGGCCACCAGCAGCAGGGAGCATGTGTGATGCTTCCCTGTTACCACACAGCCTGTTTTCTCTGTTGGGGCCTGAGGCCAATGTGTCTCCCTGGCTGGGGTGGGGACAGCTCAGGACACCAGGCGTGGCTGACCCACATTGGGAGTCAGGAGGCTGGGGTTCCCTGCTCTGATCATGGCCCTTTTGGGGAGAGCTCACCTCGGGAGGGCCATGGAAACAGAAGCCCACTTCCGCAGAAGGAGCGTTGTCTTCCAGCTACTGGGACAAGCCAGACGGTGATTCTGGATGCAGTATGTGGACCCGTTGGTGTTGGGGTGAAGGTGGCTTGCAGAGGGGCTGGCCCTCAGAGGGCCCAGTGGAGCAGCCAGCATGGGGGAGCTGAGTGTGGTTGGGGGGCGCCCCCCCGGGCAGGAGTCCTAGAGAGCATTGGCACGAGGGCCGCTGAGCCAGCACATTGCTTTGTGTACAAATCACCTCCTTTCCTCCTTTCTCTTTTGTCCCCATCCCCCCACCTCTCTCCATTTCTAAATTCTTCCCAAACCACCCCAGCCTTCAGGCTTCAGGAGGAAGGGCCAACGGGTGGGCGGGAGGCGCCTGGTCTTGGGTGGGAGACGTCCCAGGGCAGGAGTGGGGAGGGAGGGGAATCTGAGACGGAGGGGGTTGATTGCGGCCCCCTCTCCTGCCCCACGTGCTGTGCTACACCCTGTGTGCTTCTGGATGGGAGAGACCCACAGGAGGGGTGTGTTGCTGGACCAGACAGGGTGGGAGAGAGAGGCTTGGAGAAGGTGGGACCCAGGAAGAAGGGGTGTCTTCCAGGCCTGGCCCCTGGGGTAAAGGATTCTGACAGCTGGAGGGGGCTGAGGTGGGGCAGAGGTATCCTTTGTCATACAGAGAGACTGTGTGTTTGTGGGTGAGCCTTGGTGTCTGTGCATGACCGTGTGTTTGTGTGTGTGTGTGTGTGTGTGCGCACGCACGCTTGTGAAAGCCTGGCACTGCTGTGGGTGTGCACAGCTGGGTGACGTGTGTGTCCTCGAGGGCCCGCACGTGTGCCCACAGCTGTGAGGGGAGAAGCATATGGCTGCCCCTGGATTGCCTAACCTGGGCCCAACTGGAGCCCCAGTCTCTCTCCTGGCAGATGCCTGACCTGAACATCTGGCCACATCTGCCCAGGGGGCCATGAGTCCTGGAGCCCCCATCAGCGCTAGAGGGGCCCGGCCCTTCCCCTCAGTGTTCACACGGCCCAGAGAGGGACAAGGCTTGCCCTAGGTCACACAGGTGGAAGCAGAGCGGGGACTGTACCCGAGCCTGGGGATCCCAGAACAGGTGCTCTCCCGGCCCTCACTGTTCTTGTCCTCCCTCTGGGGCCCTTTGCCCGTGCGGCTCCATGGAGCCTCCCTGAAGCTGGTCCTGCCTTGGCCCTGCCGTGTGTTCCAGGGACGTCCCGGCTGGCCCTTCTCGGGCCACAGCTTCCTCATCTGTGTGAAGGGTACCTATGCGAGTGGACTCTCTGATCCCTGTGGCGTCTGGCAAAGGCCTGCCACCCAGGGTGACCCACTCTTCCCCGTTTGCTGAGGACTTGCCTGGTCTCAGCACTGAAAGTGCCGTGTCCCTGGAGCCCCCCTCAGCCCCGGGCAAACAAGAACGGTTAGTCACCGTGTCTCCAGGGACGTTTCTCTTTCCACCTCATCCTTTCCATTGCTACCCTGGTCTCCGCCCCTGCCGTCTCCACTGGCACCTGGAACTTTCCCCTTCTCTTCCTGCCCGTCCACGGTCCCCAGGGACCTCTGTGTCTCACTGTCCCTCCCTCTGACTGCAGGGTTTCTTCCTCCCTGTTCCTCTCTTCCCTCTCTGTCGAGGTCTCTAGCTCCCCTGTCTGTCTCTGGGGTCCCTCTTTCTCCTCTCCTGTCCCCAGCATTGTCACCTTGTTAGTTTCTGGGGTCTGTCTCCTCTCCTGTCCCCAGCATTGTCACCTGTTGGTTTCTGGAGTCTCTCTGTTCTTTGTCCTCTTCTGTTTCCCCCTCTCCATCTCTGGTGTCTCACCCACTCTGTCTCCTCTCCTGTCCCCAGCATTGTCGCCTTGTTGGTTTCTGGGGTCTCTCTGTTCTTTGTCCTCTTCTGTTTCCCCCTCTCCATCTCTGGTGTCTCACCCACTCTGTCTCCCTGTTCCTGTCCCCGGGTCTCTGACCCGCCACCTTCCCTGGGTGGTCCAGGCCTCCCTTGCTCCTCTCCCCCAGAGCGCACCCCCAGAGCTGGCTGGGGTGGGAGCCAGGTCTGGGGGCTGTGACCGGGCCAGGAAGGGGAACCCGAGCAGACATGGTATTTCTGTTAGGACTTCAAAGTGGAGCAGAGCCCGAGGCGGGGGTGCTGAGGGCTGTCAGGGGTGGGCGGGGTGGGAGGATGGCGGGCAGAAGCCAGACTGAGGTCAGCTCAGGCCCCTCCCTGGTGAGGGTCTCCTTGGTGACACACACCTCCCCCGTGGGGACACTGAGACCCAGAGTGGGAACGGAGGAGTGGGCTATTTTGGTGCAGAGTTCCAAGAAAGGCACTTCCTGCACCCCCGCCCTGTCCCCAAGCCCATCCTTTCTTTCTGTCACCCTGCAGGAGCAGCTGGGTCCTCTGAGCATCAGCCCGGCCTGGGAGGCAGGGGCTCCGGGGGCAGCAGGAGCAGGGGGCTGCATCTCAGCAGGAAAACATCCCTGGCGCTGGGACAGGCGCGCGTTCTCAACTCTCTGGCAGAGGCCTTGCCTGGCAGGGCAGCGAGGGTCTGTAACCCTGTTGGCCCTGACTGGGCCAGGCTGGTCCAGCCCCTCGAGGCCTCTGGGGGCCACTCGGGCTGCCTGCCCCAGGGCCCAAGGGGCCAAGATGGCCGTGAAGTTCACCCACCCCTGCCCCCCACCCTTGGCCTAACCCCTGCTAAAGACACCCAGCTGCTGGGGCCGGGAAGGCCCGGGGGTCAGGGGCCCAGGCCATGGGCGGGGTGGGCGGGAGGGACTGATTGTCTCATCCTGCGACTCAGATCTGTGTCCTAAGCCCCTCCCAGGAGCCAGACCCAGCAGACACCCCTTCAGCCTGGGCCACCCCCTCGGGAAGCCCCCCTCCCAGACCAGAGGCTTGCTCTGGACCCAAGACCCTCTGGTCTGAAGCCCACCCAGGCCTCCAAAGCCCCTGCCCCTGGACCAGTCCCCCCGCCCCCCTTCCCCAGGCACTTCCCGTGAATCACTCAGGCTGGAATCTGATGAGCTCAGGCCTCCCCGCCCAGTGCTGCTGGCCTCTGCCTTCTGCCTGGCCAGTGGGGTCACCACGCCCCCAAGAGGGTCTTCTCAGCAACTCCCAGCCCCCACCAGGGTCCACCATGGGCTGGGGTAGCTGAGTGGTGGCAGGGATAGGCCACGGCAGGGGGTGAGATTAGTCAGGAGAAGGACTTGGACCTCTTCTGCATCATCAAAAATATAAAAAAGTATGTTTGTCGTTATGTTGTATGTGTATCTCTGTGTGTGTCTGCACTTGTCTCTGACTTTGTGTGTGTGTGTCTGCACTTGTCTCTGACTTTGTGTGTGTGTGTCTGCACTTCCACGCCTGTGCAGCATGGGAAGGAGCAGGCGTGTCTGAAAAGGGGCCTTGGGTGTGTCAGCGGCAGTCCTACAGGGGTAGGTGTAAGCGTGCCATGGGAGTCCTTGTGGAGCAGGTCACCACATGTCTCTGTGTCGGCCTGTCTCCATGTATATCAGGGTGTCACATTCTGAACCCGAGAGGGAGGGTGTGAGGGAATATCTCTGAGTTTGCGGATCTAGGGATGTCTGCATCAGGGTGTGGCTCAGAGGAGGGGCCAATGTGGGTCACTGTGTCCCATCCTGCAGGGCATGAATGGCTAACAGTGTCAGGGTGTCCTAACACTCTGGGTGTTCCTGTTAAGGGTGGCGGTGCTCAGGCTTCACTGTAGGTGACCCTGGCAGGGCAGGGTGTCACACAGCCTGTGTGCAAATGTGAGTCAGGGTGTTTGCGTGTTAAGTTGTGGGCATGAAGGCGGTCACAAGGCCATGGCGGGGAATTAATTGCTTGGTGTTGAAGTTCAGTCAGGGTGTTGTGGGTCTCAATGACCGCCTTCCTCGCCACCCTGGCAGGGTCCTCTCTCAGGCCACCCCACAGGCCTGGCTCCTGAGCCTGCCTGGCCAGAGAGCCCTAGGGGGAAGAGGCCGCTCTCTCATTCCCTTCCCAACCTCCATTAGCAGGATCCCCATTCGCAGGACGGTCCCAGGGCCCTTCCTGGCACCAGGCCCTGCACAGGTCCTCTGAATGCCCCGGGTCCCTGGGTGGCCTCAGGAGAGAAGAGAACCTGGCATGCGACTGGGAGTGGGGCACGCCCGCCCCCTGGTGGCAGCAATGGAGGATGCGCCGCCCCATGTCCCAAGCCATGGGATGAACAGTTAGGCCGAGTCTTCCCGAATCAATCACTCCACATATACTTACTACGTGCCAGTTCCGGGCCAGCCATTGTTCTAGGCCCACAAGATTCAGCAGGGAACAAGGCCGACTTGGCTCTGGCCTTCTAGTGAGGAAGACAGACAATAAACAAGGGAACTACTGTGAGGTGATAAGTGAAACATTTCCAAGTGAGGAAATGACTCTGCTGCTCCTCCAGAGATCCAGGCGTCAGGGTTCCAGCCCGGCCCTGCAGCGGTGGCTGCTGGAAATGGCACGACACCTCTCAGAGCCCTGACTTCCTCTTCCAGAAGGCCAAAGGTGGAAGGCAGTAGTGGGAGTGGGAGGGGCAGTACAGAGTCCGAGCGCACAGTAGGCTGTTACTGCCCAGATCACAGCTATCTCCCTCTGGCTGGGACTGCGGGTGCTTGGTCCATACGGACACAACAGACTGCGGAGTGGATGAGTAAACAACTCCTTCTGTTTTGGAGGATTGCAGAATCCGAAGCTCCATAGAACCTGGTGTCTGAGTCCTCTGCCCTGTAACAAGCCACTTTGCCTGAGCAAGCCTCAGTTTCCTCACCTATAAAATGGGGATAGGGCTTCCCTGGTGGCGCAGTGGTTGAGAGTCCACTTGCCGATGCAGGGGACACGGGTTCGTGCCCTGGTCTGGGAAGATCCCACATGCTGCGGAGCGGCTGGGCCCGTGAGCCATGGCCGCTGAGCCTGCGAATCCGGAGCCTGTGCTCCGCAATGGGAGAGGCCACAACAGTGAGAGGTCCGCATACCGCCAAAAAAAAAAAAAAAAAAAAAAGGTATAGTAAGATCAGTTCTAGACCAGCCTCTCATTGCCTGCCCTGCCTGGAGCCCCAGCCCCTGTCTCATGACCCTTGGTCATGCTGATTTATCTGGCCAGGACCCCTAACCCATCAGAATTTCTTCAGAAGGTAAACCAGAAGATTCAGGGAGCAGGCAGGGCCTGGCAGTGCTCCAGGGAGCCACTGCTGGGGGCATGCTGAATTCTCACAGCCAGGAATTAGGACTGAGCATGGGAAGGAGGTGGGAAGGGCTTGCAGAGGCCCCCTCGCAGGGGCCCAGAAGCCTCGGCCAGTCCTGGTTCCCATGAGACCAGCTCTTCATCCGGCCCTGGGGTTCTCTGAACACCCCCTGCAACCATTCCAGGTCCTTCCTCTGAGACTGAACTTGAGACATCCTGTGTTTGGTTCCCAGAACCCAGCCCTCCCTTAACCTCCCACCCCACTGCCCTTCGCTCTTAAGTTGTCAAACTCCAGTCAGTGGAAAACATTTATTGAGCGCCTGTGGAGTGCCCAGCACTGTACAGGGCACTCGGGTGGGTGAGGGACTTGGGGGGACATACAAAAGAGTGAAGGGAGACTCCCCACCAGCGAGAAGCTTGTGTGGGGCGGGTAGAAGTGGGGGAAGTTAGAGCTGCTGGTGGCCTAGTGTGAAATTTGGGAACCCTGCAACCTGGGCTGTATCTGGAGGGTCTGAAATCCCAATGTCCAGGATTTCTACCTTCCAGCTGTCATGTCTGATATATGAGCTGATGTCCCTTTGTGCTCAGTGTCTGAGGGAGCACCTCAGAGACCGGTTAGGGTCCTCCTTCCACCAGGGGCTAGTTCCTTCCCAGGGAGTGGTCCCCTGCGGCTGGCCTCATTCAGACCCCTGACTCCAAGACAGCTGAAGGCCAGAGGTCTTGGCCCTGGCACTGTCCCCAAGTTGCCTGGCAGCTGCAAGACTGCAAACCCCGTGACCACCTACACTGCCGCTGCCCTGGAGCTGCGTCCGTCCATCAGGTCACCCTCTCGGCAGCTTCCTGGGCCATGTGCACCCCCTTGTGGTTGTTGCTGGTATTTTCTTTGCTCACTTGCCCGCTCTGGGCCTCCCTTTGGGGTCTACTGGACCTTGAGGGTTAATCTACTGGTGGTTTAGAACACAAGGAGTAGCTGGAACCTGACCCCTGGTTTGGGTGTGGGGATCCCAATGGCCTCCTGTGTGGTGTCTTAGGAGTCTCTTTCCCAAGCCTCAGTGGGTAAAAAGCCAGGCCCTGTGCCCCGTAAAGCTCTTGTGAGGTCCAGGAGAGTCAAGTGCAGAGAAGATGATTTCCGAATCCTCACCTCACTTCAGAAGCCTGTCTCCTCTGTCCCATTCCCTTGGGACATCACAGTGCCTGGGAGGACTTCCCATCTTGGGGAAAGACCAGAACGTGGGTGCTCTCTCAGCTGGACCTGACCCAGTCCCCGGGGCTGCCTGGAGAGCCTCTCCCTTCCGTGAGGGTGGAGAACAGACCCTTGGAGAGGTGTGTGTATGTGTGTTGCTAGCATCCAACCTCCTTCCCTCCCCTTTCCCCTAGTCTGAGCTCTGCTTTGCCACAAAACCATCCATTCTGACCCGTGGAAGACTTCTGGGAGAAGGTAGGGCAGCAGTAGCACCCCGACTTCACAGATGAGGACACTGAGGTTTGGAGGTGCTCGGCCTCCAGGTGGTCTGGGCAGCACTGGGCCCTGACGTCTTGCTGCCTCCCCAAATCCTCCTGACACCCAGGAGTGGGTGGGGCCTTTCAGGGCCTTGAAGCCCCGCCCTCCACTGCCAGAGGTGGGGCCCCTGTTGGATTTGTCCCGTTGGGCACACTCACCACTACGGGGTGGCTGGCCTCCGGCTGGGGGAGAAGGATGAGAGGCCAAGGGGCCTTGGGCCCCCCAAACCCCCCTGGGCTTTACTCCAGTGCCCAGATGTGGCCAGTCCAGGCACCTCCCAGCAGGTGTGATCAGAGGGCTGGATAGTCAGAGGAGGTGGCAGACACGGAGCGGCCCGGGGTGGGGAAGACTAGGGGGCTGTGCCTTGGCCAGTGGGGCGGATGGCTCTGGAAGGCCTTCCCAGCAGGCTCAGAGTTCTCTGCCCCAAATGGCCCTCCTGCCCACTCCCAGCTACTCCTCTGCTGCCTGGCTTCCCTCAGCCTCTGGCCCCCTTGGCTGAGTAGGGCCTCCCCTGTCCTGGTCCTCACCCCCCTCGGCCATCGTCTCAGACTCTCCCCTGCTGTCCCTGGGACTGGCTTTGACCTTGGTGTCCCCATCTCCCCGGCCCCCTTTCTCCTCCTCCCTGCCCTCTGCCTCTGGCCTCCCACTGCCCTCCTCTGTGGCAGCCCCCGGTGAGGCCCCCTGGGTCTCGTGCCACTCTGTCCGGCGATAGACGAGGTAGCCGGTGGTGGGGAGCTTGTGGGCCAGGGCTCCAGGGGGCAGGCGGTGGTAGTCCTGCTCCTTGTATAGGAAGAGGCCGAAAGTGTCAGGCTGGGTCACCCGGAACTTGGTGGCACAGAGCTTACTCAGCATGGCAATCGAGGCCCCTGGGGGCACGGCCAGCGTCTTGGAGGTACAGCCACTGCTGGGGTCCTGATAGGCTACACGGAGGAGGTGCTGTGCAGGAGGAGAAGCAAAATCAAGAACTCAGTCCTGCCTGGTGCGTATCTGGCTGCAAAGCTTGAGGTCTCAGTAGAGGCTTTGCAGGAACAGGGCTGGGATGGTACAGATCCAGTGGTAGAACCAGTGGCAAAAGCTTTTCAAATAAGGTGAGCTCTGAGCGGGGGCTCTGAGGAAGGGAGGGATGTGCTTGGGCTAGCGGGTCACAGATGCAGGCTGGAAGGACGCCCCAGCAGGCCTCTACAGCCTAACAATCCTACTCAGGTGGTGCTTACTCTGCACCCTCAGTACTTGTCCTGAATAAACCCATTTCATCCAAATATCAACCCCAGGAGGTAGATACTATTACCCCATTTTATAGACAAGAAAATTGAGGCACAAAGAGGTTATATAACTTGCCCAAGCTCCCAGAGCCAAAAAGCAGCAGAGTCAGCATTTGGATCCAGGATCTGGCTATCAAATCTGGACTCTTAGCCAAGGCTAGAAAGGATCCCTTGACTGGATGGAAGGAGGGTGAAGGGCAGAGATGCTGTTTGGCTCTGAGGACACCACGCCTGAGCTCAGATGGGAGGGTGAGGGGGTCACGGGCTGGAAGCCTGAGTCCAGTTGGGGGCCAGAAGCCAGGATCTGCCTGCGTCCCTTTCCCTCCCCATGTCATGTCTCAGTTTCCTCACCTGTAAAATGGGGATAATAATGATCCCACTTCAGAGTTTCTGTGAAGATTTAAGGCTGAACCGCCAGAGCACTGAGCACAGTGCCGGCTCGTGGAACGCAGCCTCCAGAAAGGCTGGCTCAGACATGTGTTGCGCACGGGGCGCTGTTTCTATCGTGGGGTGATGCAGGACTGGCCTTTCCCCTTCCCCCTCCTTTCCTGGGTCTCACTGGGCAAAGGAGAGGACTGCGCCAGACAATGCCAGACTCCCCCCGGGGTTGGCCAGTCCTATTACCTGGAAGCTGTGGGTGGCGGGCAGGCGGCGCTGCTCCCAGAGGCTGAGGGAGCACTGCAGCTCCTGCGAGGGGCTCAGCGGGAGGGTGTGGGCCTCGTTCAGGCCACTCAGCAGGACCAGGCTGGCCGAGAGGCTGGTCAGGTAGTAGCCGCCTGGGACCCAAGGGGAGGAATGCGGCTCAGGCTGGGCGCGAGTGACCTGCTCCTTCCGCTTCCTCTGCTCGGTCAGGGCGCCCCAGCCCCACCCAGACAGAAGGGGAGTGTGTGGGGTCCCTCACCCTCTCCAGTGAGCAAGGCAGGCTCCAGCAGCTCTGACATGTACTCGGCCTCCAGCAGCAGCTCAGGAAGGTCGCACTGGGCCAGGACGAGGCTCAGGAGTGGGAGGAATTCATCGGCCCCTGCACCCTCCCCTGTGGGTGGTGGAGGAGGAAGCTTCAGGCTCCTCTGGGGCCCCAGGGTCAGAATCCACTACTTGTCTTAGACAAGGACCCTCCCCTCCGCCTGCCAGGCCTTGGGTACTGTGGTCTCTATGGCAACCAGGGGGCAAGGCCTGGGGAGTGGACGCACCATTTTCTGGGCCACAGTTTTACCATCTGTGAAATGGGAGGGTTGGACCCTTCTTTTTTTTTTAATTTTTTTTTCCTCCCTGCTGTGCCATTCCTGGAGCCTCTGCCTGGTGGCCTGCCTCTGACTTGGCAGGGGCCAGTGGGAGACGGTGGGAGGGGGCATACCTGCCTGGGTCCTCAAGGCTGTGTAAAGCAGCTTGCAGGCCTGCAGGAGCCGCTTGACCTGGGCGCTGGGTGAGTAGGCACGAAGTAGCTGCAGTAGCTTCTGGCGCACCTGTTCCACCTCTACTGGGGAGGGCAGGCTTAAGTGGGACCCGAAGGCTCTGGGGCCCTGGGCCCGGGCCAGGCAGAGGCCTTCAGCCAGGCGGCCCAGGGAACCGTTGGCGGAAAGACGGCGCCGCAGGCGGGCCACCAGGATGGGCCGGAGAGGCTTGAGCACGGAGCGATGTAGCGACTTCTCCAGAACGCATTCTGCGGGGGAGAGGTAGGCAGGGGTCAGGGGAGCCAGAGCAGGGGTAGGGGGCAGAGTCCCTGGGAGGAAGGGCATGATCAGGAGAGGAGAGGGATGAAAAAGAGGAGGAACCTTGGGACTTCCCAGGTGGCGCAGTGGTTAAGAATCCACCTGCCAATGCAGGGGACACAGGTTCGATCCCTAGTCCGGGAAGATCCCACGTGCCGCGGAGCAACTAAGCCCGTGTGCCACAACTACTGAGCCTGTGCGCCACAACTACTGAAGCCTGTACGCCTAGAGCCCGTGCTCCGCAACAAGAGAAGCCACCACAGTGAGAAGCCTGCTCACTGCAACGAAGAGAAGCCCCTGCTCACCGCAGCTACAGAAAGCCCGCGCGCAGCAACGAAGACCCAACATGGCCAAAAATAAAATAAATAAATAAATAAATAAATAGAGAGTTGGAAACTTGGTGACAGGGAGGCAGGCAGTGGACAGAATTTGCTTGAATGGTGGTGAGACAAGGTGGATTTGTAAAGCAGCAGAACAGACTGAGAGACAGGCTGGCAGTGTGGGGAGGCAGAGAGAGTGGAATGGGGAGATGGGGCTGAACCGGCAGAGCCCCGGGCTGGAGTCTCACCCAGCCTTTCTGGTGGCAGCACCTTCTCGGGGCCCAGCTCCGCGCTCAGCATGGCTCGGGCCCGGCTCAGCGCCTCGCGGATACCCTGCAGCTCCTGGGTCTCAGAGCCGGCCCGCACCTGGGTCAGTAGGTCCTGCACCAGCTGGCCCACGGCTGTGTGTCGGTCCTGCATCAGCGCTGCGGCTGCCCGGCCCACCTGCCGCTCGGGCGCCAGCAGGGAGCAGAAGGCAGCGCTCATGGACCGAAGCAGGGGCCGCCGGCGGCCCAGGCGTGGTGAGGTTGCTGGGCTCCCCTGGGACCCTGGCACCCCCTCCTCCTCTGAGCTGCTGGGGGAGCCGCAATCCACCTCCTGGAGGGAAGGCAGTGGTGGGAGGCTGGGGCCGGTGCCCCCTGGCACACGGTACCCCACTGAGCTCTCCCTCCGCAGCAGCTGGCGAGAGGGCAACCTTTCTGTCTGGTTGGGGGCTGTCCCTGGCAGCACTGGGACTGGGGGAGGCGGCACAGCTGGTGGAGACAGGGGGCTGGAGGTCTCTGTGGACACACGCACTTTGAAGCTCCTCTTGAATTTCTCCCGCTTGGTGGGGCCCAGGTCCCCTGGGAACAAGGGGTTGAAGAAACACAAGGCAGCTCCAGTGCCCTGGTCCAGCTCTTGTGGGGACCGGGGCTTCAGCCGGGGCAGCAGTGGGCCTTCAGATGGGCCTGGCTGAGCCTTGGTGTTGAGGGAGGAGCTCCAGAACTCTAGGGAAGAGAAACAGGTTGGGGCCTCAGGGGGTTCAGGGAGGGGGCCCAACCGAGGGAAAGGCACAGGCTTCAGGCGGTGTGCCCATGCCTTCCCTTTCCCTCTTGGCCTCAGCTTGTCCATCTGAGCAACGGGTAGCAGGGGAGCCCTCACCAATGCCCAGATGGGAGATGGCTTCCAGCTCCTTGCGGGTGGCTGCCTGGCGGATGGCTCTGGGGAGCTGAAGCGGGAGGAGAAGAATGTCCCTGAGGCCGGAGAGGGGAGCAAAAAGTCAGGAGTGAGGAAAGCTCCGGGCTGTGGGCACTGAGAGCGTCTGTGGGGGAGGAGGACAGGGTATCCCAGGGAGCAGGGCCCCATGGCCAGCAGGCGCCCTGCAGGCAGGCTCACCGGGTGTGGCAGTAGGCACAGACGAGCTGGACCAGGTCCAGGAACACAAGCTCTGAGCCCTCCAAGGAGACGCCTGAGAGACGGGAAGTGAGGTTGTTCTCTGGGGAACCCCGGTGCCCTGCCTTGATGGCTTCCAGCCCCTCCCGCCAGGCCGGTCCCTCTCACCCCCAGGGCTCTCCTGGATGTAGTGGCTGGAGACGAAGGAGGGGCCGCTGGCCTCCGGCAGCCGCATGCACAAGGCTTGGCACTGGCGAGTGTTAGATTTCCGTACCAGGAATGTCTGCAAGTGGACAGGGGCCGGAGGCTCAGGACCTCCACGTCCAGCCCCTCTCCCTCCCACCCTCGGCCACAAGCCCCAGGGGTGGGGGAAGACTCACCCCGGGGGGCTCGGTCCTCAGCACGTGCAGCGCGGCCGCGGCGTTGGCCCGCAGCTGCAGCCACACGGGCCGGGTAAGCAGCAGGCGCTCCCGCAGGCTCACGGTGCGCCCGGGTTGCTGGGGCCCACCTGCTCGTGCCCCGCCGGCATCAGGCACATCGTACAGCGGGTCCTGGGCTGGCCTGCGGGCAGGCACCAGACCTGAGCAGGGGTCCAGGGGCTGGGACCTTTGCTCAACCCTCTCCCCCTCCTTTGCCCCAGGACAGACCCAGTTCTGTGGCCCCCCCCACCCACTGCCCCACCCGGCTGCCCTTCCAACTTCACTAACTTTTCTCTCTCCAGGTGCCCAGGTGCGAAGCTGGTTGGGCTGGGGGCTCCGAGAAGGCCTGCTCCAGACTCTCCAGGGGCTTCCATGGCTGGGAGCTCCTTCGGTGTCTCCCGGGGACTCAGGAAGAGAATCCAGCCCCCAAGGCAAACGCGCTCACATTCCCAGTGGTGAGTAACACTTCCTGAGGGCGGTTCGCCCTGTCACAGCCGCCAGTTAACTCTTGTGTGTCCACGCAGCCCGGGCAGTGCCTGCTTCCTCCGTTCTGGGCCCAGCCTCTGGCGGCAGGGATCGTCTCCATGCAAGTGGCCCTCCGAGGGCCCCAGCTGTGGGGCTACCACCGCCACACAGTGCGTCCTGCAGCCTTGCCAGCCTCCTCCAATCATACAGGTGGGCAGGAAGGGGTTAAGCAGGGCCCATCTAGATCGGCACAGGTCTCGCCTTTGGGGCAGCCTTTGGGGCACCTTTACGTCTGTGGTCAACTGCTCATCTGTCCACAGTCTTGAGGTCAGCCTTGAGGGAGAGCGCCCCCTACAGGTCACCGATGACGCATTCCTGAGCTTAACTTGCGCTTTGGGATTTCAGGTTGCCGTGGAGAAAGGATGCTGTGTCTCCATGGAAACTAACCTCTTTGCTTAACTGAGGTTCTGGGGGTGGTTCTAACAGTCAGCGCTAAACAGGGGGGAGTCTGGCTGTGAGGTCGTCAGAACATGGCGCTGCTGCCAGCTGCCTCCCACGCACACAGGCTCTGCCAGCCTGCCTTGCCAATCTGCCAAGTGACTGGGGCAGGTGCAGACATGATCCAGTCTCCAAGCACCGAGTACCCAGTCCCCGTCCCCACCCAAGGCCACGTGCTCTGCCTGTGCCACATGTTGCTTCAGACGTTGCTCACCAGCACCAGGCAGTCCAGGGCCCTGCCCCCCACCTCTGGGGAGCAGGCGAGTGGGAGACCCCCCTTCCCCAGCCTATCCCCCAAGTCACGAGTGGGTAGGCTCCCGCTAGGCAGTGAGAAGAGGTACCAGGGACCCCAGAAGAGACTGCCTGTCACAAGCACTCTCCATGAGAGCCCTGATTCCCTTGCAAGGTAAATTAGACACACGCTGGTCACACCAGAGTCCCAGAAAGGTTTTAATTCCAGTCCCTGAAATCTGGGAGGCGGACACCAGGAACCGCCTTGAGAAGGACGACCTGGGGAGCCTGTCTTCTCACCTCCAGCAACAGCCAGGACACAAAGGTCCCCCAAATATCATTTCTGGCCCAGAGTTCCCGTGAAGTGGGACCCAGCTCACTGGCTCGGTGACTAGGGAGCCAGATCCAAGGTCAGCAGAAAGGATGCTGCTTTGGCTTAAGATGAGGCACATCTTCATCAGGGAGGGCACCGCGGAGGCTGACCTTCGGTGGGGGCAGGTGGTGGGCTAGCCGGGGATGGAGGAGACAGTGTTGCCTGGCTAGGGCAGCTCCAGGCCACAGTTGAACAGGGCCCCGAGGAGGGGCAGAGGAGGAGTCCAGACCAGTGGTGGATGGACGGGAGGGCCACAGCAGCACTGGAGGGCTGGCTGGGCAGACGCTGAGGGGCCTGTCAGTCTGCCTTTCTGCAGCAGGTAAGTTCAAATGCTGGGTTTGCTGCCAGCTGCTCCAAGGGCCCCCTGGCTGTGAACAGCAGGGTCAAGGTCCTGGGGGTACACAGGAAGGGAAAAATCACTGCAGGTGAGGATGGCGAACCAAGAGGGAAGCAGGCACTTCATATGGGGGACTGAGAGGAGTGGCCTCAGTCTGGCCCAGAGCAGGCAAGGCCAGGAGGGTGCAGGTCAGCTCCACACCCGATTCCTGGGCCTTTCTGGTACTCTGGGCCCTCCAGGCCAGCTGCTAGGGCTCAGCACTCCACCCTCCCTAACCAGAGCTGGCAGGGCAGGTCCATCACCTAGCCCCATTACCCACCCCCGCCCTAACTCCCACAATGCCCTCACACCCAGACCGTCCTGACTCTCTCAGGCCACTGATCTGACACAAACCCTGCCTCCCTCTGGGCTCCTTTCCTGGAGGCTGGGCTGGGGGAGGGAGAACAACCCCGGTGGTTTGTGGGGTTTTTTTTTTACCAGGGATCGAACCCATGCCCCCTGCAGTGGAAGCGCGGAGTCTTAACCACTGGACCGCCAGGGAAGTCCCGACCCCGCTGGTTCTTACCATCTGATTTTCTCTTCTGAGGGGACACGGCTGCTCTTGCCTGGGTGGGTAAGAAGAAACCCCCCTGAGAGCCTGCCTCCAGCTTGGCAAGTCCCCCCTCCACCATCAGCCTTTCTGGGGTGGAGGCGCTACTGGGTCTGGGCTGCACTCGAGGGGTTGCCGGGGGATAAGACCCCTTCTAGGCAAAGGTTTGATGTGCTCTCCTGTCAGAGACCCAGGCAGCCCAGCTGCTTTCCCACCTTCCCGCCCTCCCTTTACCCCCCGACCCCATCAAAACCTGCCCTGCAACAAGGAAGGGGCTGATGTACACTAGAAACTCCCTCCTCCAGGCCAGCCTCAGGCCAAAGGAGGCTTGGGAGCTCAAGCAATGCCAGGGAACCTGGGCTGGAGGCAGAGGGTGCCGAGGGCTGAGCAGAGCGCTCCCCAGGCTCTCAGAAGTCCACACGTGGAGAGCCTGCAAAGACCAAAGCTGGCATCTGGTTGGGGAGGGGGCGCTGCACTGCCAGCCCCCATCCTGAGACAGGCAGCACCGGACCCACCTTTTTGATGGCCGTCCAGTCCTCCAGGATGTCGATCTCCTGCAGCATGTACACGATATAAGGGCCTGCAATGGGGGTCAAGGAAGCAGGAAGCCTGGTAGAGGGGGCAGGTGACGGGCCTTGGCCCGGGAGCTCCAACACTCAGGAGAGGCGGTGCCGTGGACAGCGGGGCAGGGAGCCGAGGACCTTGATAAGAGCTCCAGCTCCACCTCCTACCTCCTAGCCCCCGGGTGGAGGGGTGGCATGGCTATGGCCTATTTCACCCACTCCACGGGGGCCTTCCAGCCTCAACCCTACTACTGCTCAGCTCTCCTCACCTCTTCTCCAGTCTCAAGGTCAGAAGGCCAAGGTCCATGCCACCCACTCAGGGATCTGGCCCCTTTCCCCATCTACAAAGAGACTCTAGTCTTCTCTGTCCTGAAAACAACCCTCCTTCGGTCTCACGCTCCCCTGTGGGGACCAGCCACTCTGTCCCCGATGTCTCCACACCCTCACCTCCCATTCACCCTTCAAGTCTCTGCAGCTCAGATTCTTCTCTCCCTCCCTGCGTGAACCTGATTCCCACCACCAGGAGGTCAGTGCCCTGAGAATCTGGTTGCTGCAGGAATATGAGGGGTGGGGTGGGGTGCACAAGAGAATTCAATTCAATTCAACTCCGAGCTGCTGTGCCAGGAGGGAGGAAGGCACAGCAGGCCCTGGACCAAAGGGACTCACGCCTGGGGCGGGGCAGAGATGACGATGCCCAGGTGGGAGGCAGGTGCCCCAGTTTAGGTACAGGGGTAATACTTAAATAGCCATTTCGGTGGAGAAACCAGGAGAGGCTTCGTGGAGGAGGTAACAACCGAGATGAGCACTGAGCAGGCACACAGGCAAAGGCAGCCGATAGGAGAATGGAAAGTCAGCAAAGGCATGGGGGTGGGAAAGCCTGGGACATCATGGGAAAGCCAGAAGGGGCTCAAAGGAGATCTCACTCAGGAAATTATGGGGAAATCTCTGGATGGATGTTTCTATTTTTTACGGTCCACACAGCCTAGGAGGAGCCCGCAAAAAATGCCTGATGGCTGGATTTGACTGGACATGGCCACAGGATGCCAGATGACCATAAGTGAGTCTGGTCTGCCTCTGTCTTCCGTGTCCCTCCACCCTCCTCTGCCCTGACCTCTTGCCCAGCTCGGGCCACCGTGGGGGAAAGGATACCGGAAACAAGAGGGGCCTTCTTCCTCTTGCTGGGCGGCAGGGATCCCCAGGTCTTCGAGCTGCCTCTGGCGTGCAGTTTGTCATCCCACCACTCTGTGCCGCAGACCAGGGTCAGGATCAGGGTGCCGGCCATCCCAGGACGCCCCACCCCTGTAGCCTGCGTCCCTCACCCGGGCCACGCCAGCCCTTCCCCATCACCCGCGCCCCTACCCCAACCAGGGCAGTGCAGAGAAGCCTGGGCTTGGGGTTGGAAGCTGAGTTCAACCCTGGGAAAGAGGTCACCGTGATTTTGTGAGCCTCGGTTTCTTCACCTGTTTCATGGACAAGGATACAGTAATAATTCCTCCCTCCCCAGTGCCCTTTATGAACGTCTGCCTGTGGACATGGAGAGGACTTGGCCATGGTATGTGCGTGTGTCAGAATGACACCTCCGTTCTGGAAATCGAGCAGGGGGGCAGGGGACCTGCTCTTCCTGAGTCCCCACTGTGTGCCAGGCTCTGGGCTAGGCGCTTCCCTGGCTGCTTTCATTCAGTCCCCACAGTGACCACGAAGCAGGTCCTCTTACAACCCCCCTGTGCAGGCGGGGAAGCTGAGACCCAGATGGGGGGCAGGCACTGAAAGCACAGGGCCTGGGGCAGGGGTGCCCAGCCAGACGCTCGCCTCACCAGAGCTGATGTCCAGGCTCTGGCGGTCCTCCTCCAGCCTCTGGATCCGCTCCTGCAGCTCCCCCTGCAGGGTGTCGTAGAGCAGCAGCTTCTCACTCTGGAAGAGGCAGACTGGCTCAGCCAGGCAGGCCGGGGCGGCCACTTCCGTCCCCACCCAGTGCCCAGCGCCCGGCACATTCACCTCCAGGTGCTGCTTGGCTCCCTGCAGCTCACACTCGTACTTGTTCCTGATCACGTCCAGACAGAAGCCCTTGTAAATCCCTGTGGAGGGAGGGAGAGGGAGGTCCTGCTTGGCCGGGGACCCAGGGGCCCATAAAGGGGGGCCAGGAGCATGGGTGAGGCAGGGCAGGGACGAGAGGGGAAGGGGACAGAGAGCCATGGCTTCTGGTAGGGGAACAGGGCACAGACCTGCCACCTGAATGCGGATCTTGAGGCTCCGCTGCAGCCCCCCGAGAGGCTCTGTGTATTCGGGCGCCCTCTCAGCTCCCACCTCCTCCAGCCGCACCCGCAGCTGACTCAGCCGTTCCCTGAACAACCTGGGAGGTAAGAGGCAGCCGCGCACCCGTGTGCTCGCCCGTCAAACATGAGCGGAGCGCCCGCTCCACAGCAGGCCCCAGCCAGCCCTGCCCGGCCCCAGGGCCCCTTGCTCACTTCTCCTTCAGCTCCGAGAACTGCTTCTCCAGGTCCAGCATTTCACTGACGCACTCGCTGCGGCGGCGCTCGTAGTCCTCATCGTCCATCTCTGGGACAAGAGGCCAGTCAGGGCCGGCGGAGCAGGGGCGGGCGGGCGCACGGGTGTGTGGGGCTCACCTGAGCTCTCCTCCTCGGACTCGGTCTGGCTGCCGCTCCGTTCCTCCTCGCTCTCTTCCTCCTCCCCATTCATCTCGGCGGCTGAGTCGCCCTCTGCTTCCATCTCCTCTGTGTCTTTGCTTGGAGGCTGGACAGGCATCTGGGCTCTGGGAGTAGGAGTGGAGCCATCACTCGCCACTGCCCACAGCTCTGAGCGGGAAAGTGGCCACTTGGGAAGTCAAACCAAGCCTCACTGCAGACAGGGACAACCGGGGGGGTGAGTGGACTCGCCACACCCTGGGCACACACTGGGTGGGGCAGGTGCAAGTGGCCCTGCCTGCACATCTCCCAGAAGCCTGGGAGCCACAGAAAGGCCCATGCCCTTGGATGCTGCTGGTGATCCCAGTCCCAGGAATAGTGGCCAAGGTGACGATCCATAAGATGGGAAAGGCCAAGGGTGGGCTCCCCACTGTCTGTGGGGCCCAAACTTCTGACTGGGGCTTTCAAGGCCCTGCATAGACTGGACTTGAACTGCTGGTCCAGCTCCTTCACCCCACCTTCTAACGCTTAGTTCTCAGATACACCATGCACTTCCTCCCCAGCGCCCCCCGCCCGCCGTGCTGCACCTTCTATGATGCCATCCACTTATCTTCCCGAGAACACTCTACAACGCTCGTCTTCTCACTGTGCTCAAATCCTATCTCTCTCTTCTTCCTTTAAGACCTCACGTCATCAGTGCTCCCGTCTTCTGCATCCTCCACTCTCCCTCTTGACAGCTCTGTCCCATGAAACTTTAGACGCACTCAGGAATTTCCCACCATATAGAAAAATCAGAAACACAAAACTTCACCCCACTCCACTCAACCGCCCCCCGTTTTCCAGGCCTTGCTCTTCCTGCTTTCACCTCCCGCTTGCTCCAGTCTGTTTCTGTACCATTGCTCTCAGCTGCAACTGATCCTGCAGAGTTAACAGACGACCACCTTGTACCTAATGCCAGTATTTTTTGGTGCTTACCTCAGGCTGACTTCTCAGCAACACTGAATACTGTTAAGCATTCCTTCTTTTATTCACTCATTTAATCTTTATTGAAAATCTAATATATGCTAGGTACCATCAGACAGCATGGTAGGAAGCAGGCACAAGTGTGACAGAAAGACAGTCTCTGACCTCAAGGAGTTTACAAGTTCCTGGATGAGAGAGAGGCCAAGAAGCAGATCATTACTGTGGGGTGAGAAAAGTTAAGACGAGGGGCATATGTGAGAGACAGCTAAACTGGGACCTGGAGTCTGCTGCAGTTTTGAGGGCAGAGGAAGATGGGCCAGACAGATGAGCTGAGCTGGTTGAGGGAGGGAGCATTCTAACCAGAGTGAGTAGCGTAAGCAAAGACCCCGAAAGGAGAGAAGGGGCAGGGTTGGGGACACCTGGGTCTAAGCCTCAGAGAGAAATCTGGGCTGCAGAGATCTGGTCATCACATATAGTGAGCTCTTCAGGCCTTGGGAGAGGGTGCAACCAGCAAGGCAGAATGTGTGGAGAAGGGGCTCGTGATGGAACTCCCAGGGTCACCAAAGGGGCAGATGATACGACCCCTGCAAAACAGAAGGAAAGTAGCAAGAGATGGAGGAGGGAAAACTCAAAGCGTGGAGAGAACTTCAGAACGAAGGAGACGTGACAGTGCCAAGTGCGGCCAAAAGATCACCCAAGAGGAAGAATATATAGTCTTCTCAACAGATCATCTCTTTGTCTCCTGGGGGCTTCTGGTTCACTGTGATGTGCTTGTCTGGGCACTTTTTCTGTAGTCCTTTAGCTCCGTGTAGACACCCTTCCTTATTTATTTACATGTCTATTTGCCCGTTCTCATGTCTGTCTCCCCAACCAGTCTGTAAGCCTCACCAGGGCTGGGCTGCACATGTGCTTTATTCGCCTAGCACAGTACTAACTCATCTAATGACTGGAGGATTTGCAAATACAAATTAAACCAAACAAACTTTTGCAGGGCAGGGATTGGCTTTTACTTCTTGGTAGCCCCTGGCCTCTGTAGTGGTAGCAAACGTCAATTCAAGTAAATTAACTGGCCTAGCCTAGAGGACAGTTTTGAAACCTTCCTCAATGATTTCACAAATGATCTGACCCTGACGTGAAAACCTCGGTTCTCCAAACCAGCCTCATCTTTCCCATTCTCAAGCCGCAGTTCCTGCATTTCCCAAACTTCGCAATTCCTCTTCACTGTTAAATATATTTATTTTAGAAGACGCAGCGGTAGGTAAGTCCTACTCTTCCGGACCAGAAAGGGTGAGGGGTTGGGGGAGGTCTCTCCAGCAGTCTGAGTCTACTGGGTGAGCTAAATTAAATCACAACCTCCCCCTCCTTACCCCGGGTATAAAAAGAGAATAATAAAGATTGCAAGCGGTAAGGAATGGAAAAGCAAATTATAAGGCACTGTGCACAGGCAGTTTATCTCTCAGAAAGTGAGCATGTCGAGGGCAGGCCTCCTCGGAAGGAAGATTCTTCCCCACCCTCGAAGAAGCCAACACAGTCCCTCTACGGCGCGCCGAGAGCCTCCCGTCCCGCTCCATCTGCGTACGCGCGGGTGCGGGCGGGACAATCACTGGCTCTTTCACGGCCAGCACCGGTCCCGCGGCCCCCGGCACGCATCCGGCCGGTTAAGTCTCCGCTTCGGCCCCGGAGATTGGGCCGGCTCCGACCCACTGGCCGGAGAGGGCAAACCAGGCGCCAGGGTTGGCGTTACGCACCCGCGGGGAGTGGGGCCTCCGGCCTCACGTCCGAGACTCCCTGAGAGGTACCGGAGGCTGCCGGTTCTGGCCGCCGCCGCGGGGCTCCCGGAAGCGCCGAGCGAGCCTTTTCTCCGGAGGCGAGAGCCTGTCCACGCTTCCGCATGCGTCATCAGCAGGCGCCCGTCCGAGTGCTCACAATTGGACAGCTGGGGGCGAGGCATGCCGGGATACCGCGGGCCGGTTCCCATAGCAACCGACTGAAATTCACACAGGCTTTCAACAGGCAGGAAAGGCCCTTGTGCGTTTCTTGCTCTGCCGCCCGCGCGCCTTGGTCCGCAGCCACCACCCAAGGCTTGAAAGGGGAGAACCCGCGACCTGCTCCCCCACCCCGCCCGGTTCAGGAGAGTAATGGAGCCGGCTTTAGGTGTGAACACTCATTTATTTACACATTGTAGTCAGTAGGCAAATTACCCAGCCCAGCCTATTCAGGGGTCCAGATCTCAGACTCCCAGGCACAGAGCCTGCAGACCCATCCCTTCTCCAGGGCCCCCGAGACGGAGGCCTAAGACAACCAGGAAGTTGCCTAAAAGCTAAGAACTAAATTCAACGCCTTCAACTGATTTCTTTCCAAAATGCCCATTTTGTTAAGTACTCAGACTTCTCAGCTCTGCCCCATTCATATTTTGCTCTCCTACAGCCCACCCACCCAAGAGTGTTAATAACAATAATAATAACAACAATAATAATACTGCAATAATATTAATAATACTTCACATTTGTACGAGGCTTACAGAATGTTTTCACACGTAGCATCTCATCTGAACCTCCTAACAGTTCTGTGAGGTAGGTATTCTCACCTCCCTTTAACAGATGGGGTAACTGAGGCTCAGAGAGAGAACGGGATTTGCTCAAGGCCACACAACTAGTTAGTGATTCAGCTAGGACTTGATCCCAGCATCCCATACTCAAGTCCAGTGTTCAAACACCACAGCTGCCACTGTAAAGTGGAGTGACATTTCTTACCCCAGTCAGGCCTGAGGGGCGCCTAAGGAGTGAGGAGGCTGAGACTTCTCAGGCTAGGGGAGGGAGGGGCTCAGCAGTGACGTGGGGAGTCAGGGTACTTGGCTTTCAACTCCTGTTTGAACTGACGGTAAAGGATCTTATTGTGCTGATTTTCGGCCTCTTTCTGGGGATGGAATTTCAGAGCTTCTTTGAAGCCCTTATGAACCAGGAAACCTTCGTTCAGCACCTCGAAATCGAATCCTGCCACGTGCAGCTCACAGGCCTGTGGGGGGAGAGACAGGTCAGCAAAATTTGATGACATTCCTAGGGCAGAGACTGACATCCCCGCTCGCTCCAGCATTCCTGTTCCTCTGGAGGCGACCATCCAACCACCTCCTGAACTATGATCCCTCCTGCCTCACTACCTCTTTTCCATCCAGAGCCACTCATAGCTCCCTGACCCCACCATCCATCCTGCCCCATTTCCCCTGCCCTCTCCCTTATGAGCACCTGGCTGATACGATTGAAGCCATACTGCCGAAAGCGCTCGTCGAAGTTGGGCACCTTGCCTCCGGCCACGTAGAATGGCTCCCAGGGGTCTTGCCAGGGCACCACGTAGGCAGGCCTCAGCAAGGTCTCTTCTGGCAGGTTGACCCAGCGGGAGTAGTTGGTGGGCGCCTGGCAGGGGGTGCACAGCCCATAATAAAAGGGCCGCACCTCGCCCACCTGGTAGAGCTGCAGCAGCTCGTTTTTGTTCGTGGGCATGCGGCGGGCTCGACGGATCTCGAAGGCAGGCACCACCAGCGCTGTGCCCGCCCATTGCTTGCTCTGATCCAGCATTTCTCGCAGGCCTCTCCACAGCCCCTCACTGGGCACCATGTCCACGTCGATTACCAGGGCATAGTTGGCCCCCTCACGAGCCAGATTCCTCAGCAGGTTATTGGGGTAGGAGACATTGGTGCCCAGCGCGTAATTGATCCCGGGCTGGGCCACCCTGGCTAGCTTGTCAAAGACCTCCTGGCAGGACCGCAACAGGGCAAACTCCCCTGGCTCCCGGGGGTCAGGCACGGCGGCCTCATAGCGTGAGGGGCACACAAGATGCATGGCAACCCTGGCACGCATATCGGGGCAGTGGCTGCTCAGCGCGTAGGTCAGCACCGTGGCCAGCTGCGCCTCCTCCTTGGTGGCGGCGAACACCGACACGGATAGCGGGCCCTCCCAGCGCTCCAACAGGCCCGATAGGTGCAGCAGGTTGTCCACACTGGCGTGAGTGGCCAGGATCACATCGTTGGGGTCCATGGTGGTCTTCAGTAGGCCCCTGTAGACGCGATAGTCGCCGCTAGCGTCCAGGACGCCTCCGGAGGCCAGCGCGGTGCGGAGCTGCGCCTTGACTTGGTCCACCGACCGGGGGGACGGGGGAAAGAATTCAAAATATTGGTCTTGCTCCTCCTGCCCGTGCAGCCCGGACAGCAGCGACAGGTAGAGCAGCTGCAGCATCGCCACCAGCATTAGCGCGGCCAGCAGCAGCTGGTAGAAGGCGCACCGTATGGCGTAGGACATCTGCATGGCTCTCGCGGCTCGCGGCGCGCAGCAGAGACCACCGGGCCGCAGCCTCTGCCTGCCGCCGCAAGCCCGGATTTACCGCAGACTGCCGAGCGCGGCCGAAGCGAGCCGAGGCGAGCCGAGTCCCTCGCGCAGCCGCGCCCGCCCGCCCGCGCCGGCCTCGGGCGCGCCAGCTCGCCCCCTGTGCACCGGGAGGAGCTACTGCATTCTCTGCCCGCGCCGCGCGCTTTGTAAACGCTGGAAACTGCCCGCCACCGTTCCGCCGCGCCTGCTGGGTTCCCAGGGACAGGCACCCCCTCCTCCGGGTCAGTGCGCGACCTCCTGGACCAAGCGCGTCCTGAAACCCCGCCGCGCTCGTCCCCGACTTAGGGAGGGGAAATTGTGGCAGAGCTTGGCTGCAGTGGTGAAGGATGGCGCGGGTTCCCACCTGTGGCAGGCGGAAAGGAACACAAAAAGCTGCTTTCTGTCCGCCGTCTCTTCCTCCTCTAGGTCTCATCAGGTCTGTACTGAGGAGTGCCTGCGAGGGTCCCGGGAGGCGCGGAGATGAGAGATAAAGGAATGTGGAAAAGTGTGCTGTACGTGGGACGAGGTGGCCGAGTGGTTAAGGCGATGGACTGCTAATCCATTGTGCTTTGCACGCGTGGGTTCGAATCCCATCCTCGTCGGTCGTGTTTTACACTGGAGATGAGTCTTAATTTTCACAACCCGATGTCTGGAGCAGCGGGTCGAAGAGAATTGAACAAGAGGTGGGGACCCAGTTCCGTCCGGACCGGGCCTCTCTTCTGTCTTTGTTCAACGTGCAGTCCTGGCCGTTTCATACTCCAGGTACCTGGACCTTATGGGAGGAGGTTGGAGGTGTGCTTTTCCTTCTCCCTAGAAAGAGGGCCCGGGGTTTGGTGGCACCTAAAAACCAGAACCGGAATTCTGGCCAATGCTAAACTGGGGGCCAATATGTTTTCCGCAGGAACTAGAGAAAACCACCCTGGAGGAGCTGCTCTGTCTAAAGTACTGGAACTTGGTGGTGGCAGTGGCGGTGATGCTTGATCATTTAAATTATTAATCTATTCAGTGCACTGATTCCCCTCCCGCAGCACTTCTCCCAGGGCAGAGACCTTGTTTGTATCCACACACCTGCCTCCCTCACACACACACTTAAGCAGAAGGCCTCGAATATCTAACACCAGTCAGCGTACACAGAAGGTGCTTGATAAGTGTTTGTGGAATGATTGCTCCATGGACTCTTTAAAAGAGGAGAGGCTGTGGGGAAGGGCAGGTACTTTGATATGTACTTTAACTGTTCGAGCGCTGTGAATCTTGGGAAGGTGCTTTAGGACAGTCAGGGGAGGATCTGGAACGTCAGGATAAGGTGTTCGCCGGCTACTCCACACACAGTAGGGAACCAAGGTTGTTGAGTTGAAGAGTGATCAGGAGACCTATGTTCTGCGGCTCCAACTTGTGGAATCTGATGCTATCTCCAGGTAGGCAATGTCAGAACTGAGCTGAATTGTAGAGCACTTAGCTGGTGTCAGAGAATTGCTTGGCGTGGGGAAAAACCCACGCATCAGAATTGATGTCAAAATTGTCTGTATAGAAATAAAACTGAATTTTGTGTATTCTTGAATCCTGCAACTTTGCTGAAGTCATTTATTAGCTCTAATTGTGTGTGTCGGTGTGTGTATTCTTTAAGATTTTCTGTATGTGTGTATATCATTTGTGATTATGGATAGTTTTCCTTCTTCCTTTCCAATTTGGATGCCTCTTATTTCTCTTTCTTGCCCAGTTGCTCTGGCTAGAATGTCCAGTACAAAGTTGAACAGATGAAATTGTGAAAGCAGGCATCCTTGTCTTTTTCCTGATCTTAGGGGGAAGACTTCAATCTTTCACCATTAAGCATGAAGTTAGTTGTGGATTTTTCATAAACACTCTTTATCAGGTTGAGGAAGTTCTTATTTATTCCTTGCTTGTTGAGTGTTTTTATCTTGAGAGGATGTTGGATTTTGTCAGATGCTTTTTCTGCATCAGTTGAGATGATCATGTGGTTTTTCCCCTTCATTTCATATTTGGTGTATTACAATGATTGATTTTTGTATCTTGAAACACCTTGCATTCTAGAGTAAATCCCACTTGGTCATGGTGTATAATTCTTTTAATATGTTGCTGGGTTCGGTCTGCTAGTATTTTGTTGAGGAATTTTACATCTGTATTCCTAAGGGATATTAGTTTTTAGTTTTCTTTTCTTGTGATGTCTTTATCTAGCTTTGGCATCAGGGTAACTAACGCTGGTCACATAGAATGACTTAGGAAGTGTTCCCTCCTCTTGTATTTTTTTGAAGAGTTTGAGGACTGGTGTTAATCCTTTAAATGATTGGTAGAATTTGCCTGGGAAGTCATCTGGTCCTGGAGTTTCCTGGGAGGTTTTTGATTACTGATTCAATCTCATTCCTTGTTATAGATATGTCCATATTTTCTATTTCTTCTTGAGTTACTTTTGGTAGTTTGTGTGTTTCTAGGAATTTGTCCATTTCATCTAGGTATCTCATTTGTTAGCATACAGTTATTCATAGTGTTCTCTTATAATGCTTTTTATTTCTGTATATTCAATAGTAATGACCCCCTTTCATTTCTGATTTTAGTAATTTTCAGGTCTTCACTTTTTTTCTTAGTCTACTCAAAGGTGTGTCAATTTTATTGACGGTTTCAAATAACCAACTTTTGGTTTCATTGATTTTCTGTGTTGTTTTTCTATCTTCCATTTTGTTTATCTCCACTGTAATCTTTTTTTTTTTTTTTTTGGCCACATTGGGTCTTCGTTGCTGCGCACGGGCTTTCTCTAGCTGCTGTGAGCGGGGGCTACTCTTTGCTGCGGTGCACAGGCTTCTCATTGCGGTGGCTTCTCTTGCTGCGGAGCGCAGGTTCTAGACACACAGGCTCAGTAGTTGTGGCTCGCAGGCTTAGTTGCTCCGTGGCATGCCCACTCTAATCTTTATCGTCTCCTTCCTTCTGCTAGTTTTGGGTTTAATTTGCTTGAGATCCTCCTTTTTAATGAGGCATTTACAGCTGCAAGTTTCCTCTCAGCACTGCTCTTGCTGCATCCAATAAAATTCAGTATGTTACCTTCATTTCCATTTGTCTCAAAGCATTTTCTAGTTTCTCTTTTGATTTCTTTTTTAACCCATTAGTTGTTTAGGGGCATGTTGTTTAATTTCCACATATTTGTGAGGTTTCCAGTTTTTCTATTATTGGTTCCTAGTTTCCTTCCACTGTGATTGGAAAAGATACTTTGTGTGATTTTACTCTTTTAAAAATTATTGCAGGGACTTTCCTGGTGGTCCAGTGGGTAAGACTCCACACTCCCAATGCAGGGGGGCCCGGATTGAATCCCTGGTCGGAGAACTAGGTCCCGCATGCATGCCGCAACTAAGGAGTCTGCATGCTGCAACTAAAGATCCTGCATGCCGCAACTTAGACCTGGCACAGCCTAAATAAATTTTTTTTTTTTTTTTTTTTGTGGTATGCGGGCCTCTCAATGTTGTGGCCTCTCCCATTGCAGAGCACAGGCTCCGGATGCGCAGACTCAGCGGCCATGGCTCACGGGCCCAGCCGCTCTGCGGCATGTGGTATCTTCCTGGACGGGGGCACGAACCCGTGTCCCCTGCATCGGCAGGTGGACTCTCAACCACTGCGCCACCAGGGAAGCCCCTAAATAAATATATTTTTTTAATTATTGCAACTTTGTTTTGTGACCTAATATATGATCTTCCCTGGAGAATGTTCCGTGTGCACTTGGGAAGAAGGTATATTCTGCTGTTTTTAGGTAGAGTGTTGTGTGTTATGTCTGTTTGGCCTGTTTGGTTTGTAGTGTGTTCAAGTCCTGTTTCCTTGTTGATCTTCTGTCTAGTTGTTCTATCGTTTATTGAAAGTGGGATCCTGAAGTCTCTATCATTGTAGAAATCATTGTACCTGTTTCTCCTTCAGTTTTGTCAATTTTTGCTTCATAGTTTTTAGGACTTTGTTGTTGGGTATGTATATGTTTATCATTATTATATCTTCTTGATGGACTTACGCTTTTACGAATATATAATATCCCTCTTTGTCTCTTCAATGATTTTTGAATTAAAGCCTATATTTTCTGATATTAGTATATCCACCCCAACTGTGTTTTTTGGTTACTGTTTACATAGAATATCTTTTTCCATTCTTTAACTTTCAACCTATTTGTGGTTTTGGCTCTAAAGTGAGTTTCTGGTAGATAGCAAGCATATAGTCGAATCATTTTCAAATCCATTCTGACAATCTCTGACTTTTAATTGGAGAGCTGAATCAACTTACAAACCAGGAGGTGTCCTCCTCATAAAAAGGTGAGCCGCTAGTGGATAAGGACTGGCCTTGCAATGTTTGTGTCCCTCCACCAAGCCTATCTCAGTGCCCTCCACATAGAGCCCTCTCCAACTGTTTGCTCATGGACACTGGCTGCTTCTGAAGGAACCTGGGCCTGTTGGCAGAGCTGTGTCAGGCTGGGGATGTGGCGGTGGCCAGGGGGGCTGGGCATCAGGCGAGGGATGAGCCAAGTGTAACCCATCAGCCCAAGTATTTTTCTAACATCAAAACCAGCTGCATCCTGATCTGATGGGAAATTTGGGCTACGTATACAGGGAAGGAGGACAGGAAGAAGGAATTCCACGTTGTGACATCATAAGGACATCTTTCTGGGCCCATCCTCCACTGCTCAGCCCAACCCGGCTGAACGTGGACCAGTACCACTGGGTTCCCCGGGATGGCTGGGTCTGGCAGGTCTAGGGAGCTTTTGGGTAACAGACAACAGTCTCTGAAGGTAGAGAAGGAGAAGGGGACCTAGGAAGTACTGGGGTCCTGCTCCCACCAGTCCCAGCCAAAGGGTACAGCTAGGCCTAGTGGTCTGCACAAAATAATCCCAGGAAACTAACACACCATTGTGAAGCAATTATACTCCAATAAAGTTGTAAAAAAAAAAAAAAAAAAAATCCCAGGACTACAACTACCATTTAGTAAATGTCAGTCTGTACTCCAGTGCTTTCTCCAGGACTGCAATCTCCAGGAATCCCAGTTCCCACTGCTGGGAAAGGGCCTGGCTTCGAACCCAGGACTGTGGGTCAGGGCACATGCACTTAACCACCAAGTTAAATGGCCTCTGTAGAGGCAGCAGCCTTCTCTTCTGTGTGCCTTCTCCTCTCTCTAATCCCCTGGTTAGGCCTCAGCCCTAAGGCCCTTCAGCGTTTGTCCCCAGCCCACTGCCCCAGCCACATCCTCTGCCGTCCCCTTCCTCACACCCTAGGAGTTTCCGCTCCCCCGTGACCTTCCGCCAGAAGTCCCCACTGTTCCCTGAATATTCCGTGTCCACGCCTTCCACATTTTCTGGTACCTCTCCTGGGATGCCCCTCCCCCACCTCAGCCCAGCAAGCTCATATTCACCCCTCAAGGCCCAGCTCAGGGGACACCTCCTCAGGGATGCTTGCCCCAACTTCCCAGTGAGATCACTGGCCCCCTCTTCTAGAGTTTCATATTAAACACTCTGCAGGGTCCTCACAAGCCCCATCACAAGTTACATTCTATTTCCCATGGCCTTGGGAGGAGGGTCACAACTCCTTCGTTTCAGGGTTGCCAGACCAGCCAGAACCTGGCACAGTGAAAAAGGGTCGAAGGAGTGTGGCTTTATTTCAGCTCCCAAGGTCATAGCTTGCCTCACTTTCCTCTTTGGTAGCAAAGTAGCCTCTGGCTTCTGAGCAGGGGGCCTGCGCTGGCTCAGTGCCTGGCATATAATAGCTGCTGAGGGAATGGTCACAGAAGGCAGGAGGGCAAGTGGGCAGAAAGGCCACTGCCTGTAATCTCAAAACCCCCTGCTTTTCTCTGTGCTGGGCAGGGTAGCACAGGTGTGTGGCCAAGCAGGCCTTTCCTCCACCCCTGTGGAGAATTGGCTCACTGCCTCTCTGAGTCTCCATTTCTGAGAAGGGGGAGCCTGGGGAAGCAGAGGACACTGGTGGGGGAGAGAGCGATAGTCATCCATGCGGCCAGGCACTCTGCCCAGGAGCACAGGGCTCCTTGCAGGCCAGTACCCCTGGGCCATGATGTGGTCAAGAGGGCCCAGCGCAGGGATGCCACAAGTCCCTGCCCCTCTCAGGGTCTTGGTCATCCCATCTGTCAAATGGGTACAATCATCCCCACCCCCACCCAGCTCATCAAAGCCAATAGAGCTGAAAGCACTTTGGAAAGTGAATTCATTGTACAAATGGAGAAGGTTATTATTAGACCCAGAGAGAAAAAACAAGCAAAAAGGTGGAGTAAGTGCTTAGGGCTCTCGCCTTGAGCCCCTCAAGGAAAAGGGAAGCAGGCCGTGGGCAGGAAGAACAGCACCTACAGGGAGGTGGGGGCTGGGTCCTGGCTCTGCCAAGAACTGGTCACTTCCCCCGGGACTCGGTTTCCTCACCTGTACAGAGGGGAGCACAATCCCTGCTGGCCTCCCTCCAAGGGCCTCAGTGTGGCTTCAGTGAGAGAGCGGGTGCAGAAGAGCTTTGCAAACTGTAAAGTGCAGTGCACACATGCAGGCTAACTGCAGTTCTGCGACCCAGGCCCAGCTGGGCTCTGGGGAGCGGACACAGTAAATGCTGGCGACGAAAACCCTGTTGGAGGCCCAGAGGGTCCTTCGAGCGCCCTCAGATCCTGAACTCCTTCTCCCTGTCCCTTCAACTTCCCTGGAATCCTCTGTTCTGGAGTCCAAGAGGCTTGATCATGGGGTCGCTGAGGCCTGGAGAGAAGAGAAGCTCCTGCCCAGGGCTGGCCCCCACTCCCACTCTGAATCTGAAGCTGCGACCACACCAGCCACACAGTTGGCAAGTTCCCACCTGTGGCCTCTGAGCCCCGGCACTTGGCCAGTGAGTTTCTCATGATTAACAAATGCACTCCTGATGGTGAGGAAGGGCCATTGTCCTCGGCCCTCTTTTTCATGATCATCACCCTTTCAGTGAGGTCTGTGTGCATCTAGATAGTCTGTCTCTGTGCGTCAACTCCACTCCTGGGGAGGGTTAGAATGGCAGGTGGTGAATTCTTCCTTGCAGCACCCCAGGTGGCCACCAGCCCAGGAAGGAGAGCAGCACCTGCCTCTTCCTGGGACCCCCAGACCGCGGGGCCCCAGCTCAGCAGAGGCTTGAGCCTGGCGCACCATTCCCCCTGTGCTGGGTCTCAGCTCCGAAGAGAAGATGCTGGGAGAGCCCTGGATGGAGCACTTCAGAGCAGCGCCTTGAAGAGGAAGGAGAGGGAGGCTCCACAGGAGAGCCCCAGAGCCAGGAAGAAGGTCATGAGGGTGCCGGCCACCTCCCTCTCATGTGGCAGCACCTGCCTAGAACACACAGGAGTAGGAGCTCTTAGAAAATGTCGGGCCCAACCTGGACCCAGCCCTGTGCCCTCCGCCCTCCTAACAACAGGACGCCTGAGTTCTAGTCTGGGCTGACCCAACCTCTGGTCGCTATAATTAGGCCCTTCTCTCTGGACTCCCGTTTCCTGATCTGTAAAATCGGGCCACTGGACATAGACATCTCTCATGCCCCTGGGGCCTAGATGCAACTGCCTTCCTTCCTGGCAAAATGTCCCCTACCTGGTCCTCCCGGTCACCTCTGCTCTCCCTGGATTCTCAACTCCATTTTCCCTAGAGTAAATAGCCCAGGAACTCTGCTTGTGATCAAAACCTTAGATCCCTTGCAACTGAGAATTTGGGGGAGTAGCTGGGCCCTAAGGAATGACAGTCAAACCCATTTATTTCACAGAGGGCGAAACTGAGGACCAGAGAGGAGGCCCCAAAATCAGTGCCTGGCCTACTTTACTGGGCAGGAACCTCCCCATCCAAGTCCTCCTCTCCCCAGCTCCTGGCCTGGGACCGGCTCAGCAGTTAAAGCCTGACCTGACAGGTGGCACCAGTGAGGCCCCTCAAAGAGCTAGCCCACCTCCCTGCTCCCAGGCCCTCCCCCACACCTTCCCATCCCCCAGACCTGGGCGCCAGGCACATGGTGAGGGACACCAGGTAACCATTTGAAACAGCAAAAAGCAGCATGAAAGTGATGAAGTAGGCATCCTGTGGGAAGAGGATGGGCAGCCGGGACCTCTCGGGCACATGGCACAGCATAAAGAGCGGCACAAACAGGACGCGCAGGCAGACCAGCAGGGGCAGCAGCCGGCTGTCTTTGTCTGGCTGCGGCAGAAGGTTGGGATGAGGGTGGTCCCTGGGAGCAGGGTCTCTGCTCCAGGGACAGCCCACATAGACTCAACTATCACTTCCCCTGACCTACTCCATGTGTGCCAGTGAGGACCCAGCACTTGGGCCTCTGGAGAGCGAGCAGCTGGGCCAAGGCCACCCAGCAATCAAGGACCAGCCTGGGGGTGCTTCCCTTGTGGTGCAGTGGTTGAGAATCTGCCTGCTAATGCAGGGGACATGGGTTCGAGCCCTGGTCCGGGAAGATCCCACATGCCGCGGAGCAACTAGGCCCGTGGGCCACAACTACTGAGCCTGCGCGTCTGGAGCCTGTGCTCCGCAACAAGAGAGGCCGCGACAGTGAGAGGCCCGCGCACCGCGATGAAGAGTGGCCCCCGCTTGCCACAACTAGAGAAAGCCCTCGCACAGAAACGAAGACCCAACACAGCCAAAAATAAATAAATAAACAAATGTGGGGTTAAAAAAAAAAAAAAAAAGGACCAGCCTGGGACTAGACTTTGCCTCTCCTGAGCTCCAGTTCATGCTCTCTCCATGGCAGAACTAGACAAGCGTCTTCGGTTTTCAACGTTGGTGGCTCTGAGCACCCCTGGGTTCCAAAGACCCCATTGGGGAAGATGGGTTTGGAAGCTGGGGATCCAGGCCCCATCCTGGCTTGGATGCACAGCTTGTGGGATCTTAGTTCCCCGACCAGGGATTGAACCTGGGCCCTTGGCAGTGAGAGCTCGGAGTCCTAACCACTGGACCGCTGGGGAATTCCCAGAGCAGCTACCTTTTTTTTTTTTGCGGTACGCAGGCCTCTCACTGTTGTGACCTCTCACGTTGCGGAGCACAGGCTCCGGACGCGCAGGCTCAGCGTCCATGGCTCACGGGCCCAGCCACTCCGCGGCATGTGGGATCTTCCCAGACCGGGGCACGAACCCGTGTCCCCTGCATCGGCAGGCGGACTCTCAACCACTGCGCCACCAGGGAAGCCTCGCAGCTACTCTTTGATCTACTTTGTTTGTTGTGTGTCCTTGGAAGATTTCATTTAAAGAAGCAGCATCTTGGCTAAAAGCAATCTAAATATTAGTTATCTTGTCTGACCTCCCACGTGGTGCAGGAAACTCCACATAACAGTCTTTAAGCACCGGGGCCTGGGCCCTAGGCTGGATGCTGGAGACACAGGTCAATTGGACAAGGCTTCTGCTTTCAAAGAGTTCACAGTCTAAGCCCTGGCTTGCATATCTCCAGGGGCCAGGTGCTCACTGCTAAACCAGCCAGCTGTTCCATTACCAGACCCAGACCAGTGGGACTGTTGGGACATCACCTTTCTGTGCTCTGTCACACCCTCTGATCCCCGACTGCTTCCCCAAACCGTCAGATCACCCCAGCCTAGGTGTGCTCACCCACAGGCAGTAAGAGGTCAGGCTCCGTCCCAGACAGTCCATGACGTTGAAGAGAAGGAAGCAGCAGATGGGGTTGAAGAACTGACCTGGGAGGGAGACAGGGCTTATCCTGGTCCCGGCTGCCCTCTTCCCTCTCTGCCCCTCATTCCCACTGCCCCGTCCTCTTCCGCTTCCCAGCACTCACTCCACTTCCCAGGGCTGGTGGAGCTCGTCACCATGGCTGTGATGGCTGGGAAGACGGACAGGGTGACTGTGAAGACCAACACAAGGCACAGCGCCGTCAGCCAGATCTGGGAGTCGGAGGCAAGGGTGTGAGCAGGCGGGCAAACCCTCCCGCTCAAGCCCTGGCTCAGGAACAGGACACTGGGGCCTGGCTCAGCATGTCTCTGACCCACCATGACCCTGTCACCTTGGGTGGACCAGGTGAGTACTAAGGCCCCAGTGCATTCTAAGAGTCTCTGGGGAAGGCTGGAGAGAGCAGCCCTCTCTTCCCCAGGGGTGGTGGCTGGGGGCTATATCCAAGCCAAACCTTCTGGAAGACAATGAAAACTGAAGGTTTTCCTGGCCTCTGGGGTTCCTCTGGCTCCATCTCTGTCTCCTTCTCAGGGTCAAGATCCAGAGTCAGGGCTGCCTTTTGGGGGCTGTTGGGAATCCCGTTCTTCTCATCTGGGGCAAGAGGGGAGGGCAGGGTCATGCCTGTGACCCTGTGACAACCAGGCCCGAGGGAAGGAGATTCCAAGCAATTAAAACAAGTGACCCTCCACTAGCCCAGGGTGCAGGCAAAGAGAATTAACAATGGAAATATGCCGAGCTAGTATTTATTAAGCCCATACTTGTGCCTGGCAGAGTTAAGCACCTTAAATGGATGATTTCACTGCCATTGCTTTACAAGTAAAGAAACTGAGGCTCAGAGGGGTTACGTGACTTGACTAAGGTCACACAGCTTGGGTGTTATGAAGCTAGAATTCAAACTCAGACACACTAGGATCTAGAACTTGTATGCCTGAAGCTCTACTGCCTCCCCATTTTATAGAAGAGGAAACTGAGGCCCAGAGGGCAAAGGGATGACTTTAATCCCATTGACTTCCCTTCAAGATCTTCTGCCTCTGATTACACAAGGCTACTAGGGATGAGGGTTCTAGTTGGGGACAGAGGGGAAATGCTTCCCTGTGGTGGTGGCTCTAGCCTCCTCTGGGACCTCCACCTCCCTGGCAGGGTCCCGGGCTCACCAGACTTGAGGAGCTCAGCTTTAGTCTCCAGCTCTTGACCTTGTGCCTTTGATGGTTTCTTGGCCAGGTAGTAGCGGGCAAACTTCTGCAGAAGGAAAGTGTTGTCCCTGCCTGGCTTGGCTGAAGTGCCTGGATCCCTCCCCACCCTGTTGACTTAGAGGCTGGGGTCCCCAAGTGGCTGACTCCTTTGGGGATCAGGGCTGGGCCCAGGTCCCCTCTGCCTCCTTTGGCCTCTCTCAGGGCCTCAGACTCAGGGCTGTATCTGTGATGCTCTGAAGTGGGCCTTGAGCCCAATACCAGGCTCACCAGGTGGGGCAGGCTCAGGTAACACACGATGGACATGAGGATGCCCACGCAGGGCGTGATGAAGTACCCCAGGGCGGAGGTCTGGGCATCCACGCCACCTGTGCAGAAACTTCAGCTGCAGAAGGGAGGTGGCTGGTCCACCAGCTCCCGCAGGGCTAACAACTCTTTTCCCGCTTCGCATTATGCATGTCTCAGATTCACCTCCCGCATCTTCCATTCCTCCCACTAACAAACTCAGGACCCTTGTGCCGGGGGCCCCAGCCCAGCCCTTCACTTCTCTCACTCTTCCCCATGTGTCATTTTTGTTGAGCACCTACTAGGTGCTCGTTCTTACTGCATGCTTCTTACAATCTGAGGATGGAGCTATAATAATCATTCAGGTGGGGAACCTGACACAGGTAAGTGCCAGCCAATGCCCCCAGCTAGGGAGCAGTGGAACCGGGATTCAAACCCAAGTCCATCTGAATCCCAAACCTGTCCCCCCTTCCCTCAGCCTCAGCCTACTGCCACATGCCAGTGCTGGCCTCAGGAATCCTGCCCCTGGCCCCAAGCTAACCCAATTCTCACCTAGTCATTCTCTCATTGTATAACTCAAGAGCCCCAAACCCAATCCCCAGCCCCGCCATCACCCCATCACCTCCATCTCCACCAAAGCCCAAGGCATCCTGCTCTTGGCACATTCTCTCTGCTCCCCAGAATCCCAGAGGCCACCCCTGCCCTCCAGCCACCCAAGTGTACTCACTGGCCATGGACATGAGCATGGCAAGAGCAGCGAAGATCCCAGCCAGGCCCTGGCCGCTGAGGAAGAGGGTGCTGTACATGGAAGGCATGGTGCCCAGTTGCCCGAAGAGGCTGCCCTGCAGAACTGCACAGAAGGCTGTGGAGGGACAGGATTGTGGGCCGCTGCTCAACTAGGCAGGCCTTGGGGGCTCCCTGGAGGAGGTGTTGGCAGGGTGCATAGGGGACTCCGGACTAGGTTGGGTAGGCATGAGACTCTGGACATTCCGATGTAACACCCCACATTCATCCCTCCTCCGAGGTGCAGCCCTAGGTGTGAGGGGCTAGGGGCCAGGAGACCTGCTCTTAGGTCACTGTGGGGCCTTGGACGAGTGACTTTTCTTCCCCCCTGGGCCTCAGTTTCTCATCAGGGATATGGGCGATGCTACTGCTGTCTTCCCTTCTTGGATACCTTGGGCCCTTTCAGTAAAAAGAAGAGGCTGGGCTGAAGCCCTGGGGGGCTGGGTGGGGAGGTGGGGAAGGGCAGCGGTGCTCACAGTTGATGAACCAGACAGAGGCCATGGTGATGGAGAAGAAGGGCTCGGGGCTCATGTCCACCTTGACCAACACCGCCGTCAGGGTAAAGAGCAGCAGGATGACCAGCAGGCTGCCCAGAATCCGCACCGTCTCAGGGATGCTGCTCATAACGGAGGAGGGCAGAGTGGGCATCGCTGGGCCCAGGCCAGGGGAGGGGAGGGGGCAAGAGTCTCATCCCAGGGCTGGACAGTGGGGGATGGGGAGAGATTCAGCGGGGAGGGGAGGAAGGATGGGAGGTCTTCCCTGGCCCCAGATGGAGCTGCCTCAGCAAAGGCGGGGAAGGGACAACAGAGGGATGGCCTGGCATTGAGCCCAAGGGGCAGGGCTTCTCACCACTGGTACAGGAAGGAGTTGAGGAGTGTGAAGAGCAGCAGAGGCAGCTGGGACAGCAGTGTCACCCAGTTGTTGAAGTTGAAGGTATCTGCAGGGCTCGTGTGGTTGGTGCCCAGGGTCTCGGTGGTGCCGTTGGCCCCTGCCAGACGCCCCTGGAAGTACTGCCAGGATGCCAGGGGAGTGGGGTACAGGGTTACCCTACAACCTACCCTCAGGAACCCCCCAGCCTTCTCCCTCTGCCTCCTCCCATGCTTGGGATTGCTCCGTTAACTTCTGCGGGACTGACTGTCTTTGCACCGTCCCCAGCACCTGGCACACAGTTGGAGCTTGATGAACGTGCATTGAATTGAACGGCTGAAGTCTGGGTCCAAGCCCAAGCACTAAGAACCCCCAACTTGGGCCTTGCTCCATCTTTGGATCACCCCTCCTCTCCTGTGCCCTGGCTCCAGCCCCCACCCTCACTCCTGCAGCAGCTTCCAGGTTCCCAAGTATTTATGGAGCTCCTACTGTAAGCCAGGCTCTGGCCCAGGTGCTGACCAACTGCTTACTCTCTGGAACACACATTCTGCCATGACTCTGCTTAACTTCCCCACTCCCCATCCATGGCTCCCTGTTGCCTGCAAGGCAAAGCCCCAAGGTTTTGGAACAGCATTTGGGGCCCTTCAGAACCAGACCCTGGTCTCCCTTTTGTGCCCCATTTCCTGTTCCGTCCTGCTAAGCTCCAGTCACCCCAAGCTCTGGCCCTTTCTCTGAATAAGCTGGTACTCTCCTGCCTCTCGGTGTCTTTGCAAGGCTGCTGTCTCCGCCTGGAGTGCCCTCTCCCCTCCTACCACTCCCCTCCCCCAACACAAATGCTTTACCCAAGTTACAAATCGCCTCTTCCGTTAAGCAGAAGGAATTGCTCCCTCCCCTGGGGACCCACAGGACTCTGCTCCAAGCCTGGGATGGCACGTGTCATGTTACAGTATTTATATTTCTTATGCACCCATCTTGCTCTCAAGACCATGGGCTGATTCATCTTTGGGTCTCCAGGGCCCAGCACAGAGCCAGGCACTAAAGAGGCATCTGGAAAGTTGTTGCATTTAATATATAAGAATAACCCAGTCCCATAGAGAACACAAGCCCCACATTCCTGCCTTCCCTTGAAAGAATGTAAGCTCCGTGAGGATGAAACCTTCCTCTGCTATGTTTCCTTCTGTACCCCCAGTGCCAGGAACTCTAGGTGTACATTAACTATTTGTTGGATGAATGAATGTAATTCATGCTATTTCAAAGAAAACCAAAGGCTTGGATAACCCACTTTTTGAGTGACTAGCAAGGAATAGTGACAAACAGGGGAAGTAGGTGGGTAGCTCCTTGCTGGTTCCACAGGATCCCCTGACCTGGTGGACTTGCCCCTCTAGGATCTGGGCATCCCTCAAAGCTTGGTCGTCCTAGCCATGAGAGAGGCACCTCCCCTCTCTGAGGATCCTGCCTCAGCCGACAAACGGACTTAATGAGGAATCAAAGGCGGCGTGGTGGGGAAAGGCAGCTGGAGGGACGGGCGGTGGTTGTGACCGTGGGGCTGTCACTCCAGCCACGAGTCTCACCGGGATGGCTGTGATGAAGAAGTTCCAGGGAAGGAGGGTGCCCAGCCCCAGGATGAAGAAGCTGATCCCGACCAGGTGGTAGCTGTGAGGATCATTCAGAAGGTCACCCGGAGGACGTCCCGCTTCGGCGGCCCCTCCCACCTCCCAGGGCAGCTCCTCCAGAGAGCGGACTACAACCCCCATCACCCAGGCTCAGGCACCCAAGGGAGGCGGCTGACGGGAATTGTAGTTCCAGCTGGTCTGCTTTGAGCTTTGGAGAGCCCGAAGGGAGCGGGTCTGAGCTGCCCACGGCCACCGGATCCCCATACGCACCCCATCTGGTCCCCAACTTGCCTGTCCTGCGGGGCGTCTCCTCGCGCCATGGCCGGCCAGCGGGATGCGCCCGGGTGGGAGAGAGATGGGGAGCCGCACCTGCACTTGCCCTGGGGCCTGTGGGCCGAGCCGGGGACCCTGGAGGCTGGGTCTTGCAGGTGGTGGACAGGGGAAGGAGGGGTCGGGTCTCCCCGAGTCTGGAGCGGGGTAGGGGGAGGCTGGAGCCGGGCAGGGAGCCTCGGGCCGATTTCGCCTAGTCTCAGGCTCCGCAGGCTCCGACCTCGGCTCCGCCCCCGGGGCGGGGACAGAGGATCGCACCACCCCTCCCGGCCTCAGGACTGGGGACTCCAGACTCCCGTGTATGACCCCGGCCCGACTACGCCGTCCCCGGACCCCAACGCACCCAGCGCCGCCCGAGAGGCGGTGACCCGGGAAGATTCCCCCGCCGCCTCCCCTCTCTGCGGGCGTCTGGCCCGGACCAGTGCGGGCGGGGTGGGGGGAGGTAGTGGGGAAGGTGCCCCCCCACCCCCCCAGCGGAGTGCTGTGGAGCTGACCTGGCGCAGGGTTCTCCCGGCTCCGCCAAGTCGGAGGTGGTGCCGTGGCGCTGCTACCGCCGGCTAACTTGGGAGACTGCCGAGGGGCTGGGTCGCCGCGCGCCCGCCAAGCCCCGGCCGAGGGTGTAATCCGAGAGCGGCCGGTGCCGGGGGAAGCCAGAGAGACCGTCAGTCGCCAGCGGTCCTGGCGGGCTGCGCCTAGATGGGTCCCCCGGGAGGCAGAGGGGAGGGCCAAGTGCAGGTGCCGGTCTGGAAGACAGACGAACAGATGGACCCTTCTTCTCCAGTGGGTGCCTGGGGAAGCGCCGGGACTTTGGGGCGCACAACGGAGGGACGAGTCCCTCCGGGGCCTCCAGGCGGGCTTCCCGGTGGCGGTGTGGCTGAGCTCCGGAGCACTGAGGAGCTAGGCAAAGGGTCCGGAGGAATGGGTGAGCCGGAGGTGAGCCCAGACCCGCTCCCTGGCCTCGCCTGGTGCCCTCCCACCACCGCCGCTTTAAAAAAAAAATTACTTTCAGCGGTCCCACGTCACATCTTATCAAACATGAAGATGCACCCACTTCCCACTTTTTTCCGTTAAAGACTTTGAGAGATGATAGACCATTGCCCTTTTGTAATTAATTCTCTCTAACTCATATAATTTACGAGTGGGTTTGTTTTCTCTTCAATCGCCATGCGTATTAGGGATGCTGGAGAAATAAGAGGTTTTAAATCACAAATTATTTTCATTAGTAATGACATTTTTTGGCCATTTCCAGGTTCTTGTGTTTTTTTTTTCCTCTAGCCGACTGTGAGTATGTGAAGCAAAGACTGTACTTACCTGTTTTTGTTTTTAATATTTATTTATTTGGTTGCACTGGGTCTTAGTTGTGGCAGGTGGGCTCCTTAGTTGTGGCTCGCCAGCTCCTTAGTTGTGGCATGTGAACTCTTAGTTGTGGCACGCATGTGGGATCTAGTTCCCTGACCAGGGATTGAACCCGGGCCCACTGCATTGGGAGCGCAGAGTCTTAACCACTGTGCCACCAGGAAAGTCCCTGCTTACCTACTTTACTGTTTATTACAAACATCTAGCGCCACTGCCCGGTACATAGCAGGTGCCTGATAAATGTTTGGTTAATAAATGGATTGCAGTGATATACAAATGATTTTAGGGAGAACAGAGACATCATTAAATTACAGTGAATTAGAAAGTTATTCTCTCTTCAATTTGCTTTCAAGCTTTCGGAGTACAAGGGGGAAAGTCTCAACTGCGGTGCTAACATGTTTCTAACACCTGTTAATCTCTCTCTCTCTCTCACACACACACACACACACACACACACACACAAACTGGCCTCAGGGCTTCTGCTGACAAATTTACCTAAATAGAGATGAATAACTTATGTTTATTCTATCTATTTTTATAGTTACTTTATTTTTAGGACTACTTATGCTGGTTTCCTATTTATTATAAGATATACTTTTCCTTGAAAATGAATTTATTTATACATTTAATTGGGGGGGCACAGCTGTGACACAAGTTTCCATGGAAGTACATGAGGAACTGAGGTTTAAGGAACATTGCATTTGTGAGGCTGTGAGCGAAGAGGATGAGGGCGTTTCACCGAGAGAACAACCCGTACCACGGTCAGGGACATAAGAATGCCGACACATTCTGGGACATACAAATAGATCCCTTTGGCAGGCACGGCAGGAGGAGGGGACAGAGCCTCTGCGACAGCCGGTCTAGTTATGACCGGCCTGAGGGCTGAGTAAGGAGTGTGGATTTCATTTTAAAGGAGGGGTTCTCCACTCAATCAGACTCAGTCATCCTTTAAGAGAAAATATTTTGTTACTATCCTGCAGTGAAATTCATCTGTAATAAAACCTATCTATATACGCAAAAGTTAATGTCAATAAAATACCCTAATTAGGGCTTCCCTGGTGGCGCAGTGGTTGAGAGTCCGCCTGCCGATGCAGGGGACGAGGGTTCGTGCCCTGGTCCGGGAAGATCCCACGTGCCGTGGAGCGTCTGGGCCCGTGAGCCGTGGCCGCTGAGCCTGTGCGTCCGGAGCCTGTGCTCCGCAACGGGAGAGGCCACAGCAGTGAGAGGCCCACGTAACGCAAAAAAATATATAATAATAAAATAAAATACCCTAATTGTACTACCCAGGATAAAGAAAAGTATCTAGTAATAAAATAATGTGTTTGAATATGTTAATGCTCAGGCACAGTGAAGCAGTCAGATGCTGGCCCCTCTTTATAAAACCACTGTTCATGCAATGGCTGTGAATGCATACACAGTACAGGCGAACAAGCCACTCCAAGACCACTAGTTTGCTATTGGTGATGTGATTTTCTGAAATGGTGACCAAGTCTTGGCAAAATTCCAAACAAAACAAAGTGCAGCTCTCCCTCTACATAGAAAGTCGTTGCGTTACTGAAAAAATGCTGTGTATACTCGAACCTTACAAATAATACATTTTATCCATACGTGAAATGTGATTAGTCTAGGCAGAGAAAATTATCAACATGGTTTTCAAAAATAAATAATAGATTTTATTTTTAGTACTGTTTTAGATTTACAGAAGAGTTGAGTAAATAATACATAGAGATCCATATACTCACCCTTGCACTCCATTGCCCAGTTTCCCCTATTACTAACATCTTGTGTTAGTGTGGTACATTTGTTACAACTGATGAACCAATATCAATATATTATTATTAACTATAGTCCATAGTTTACATTAAGATTCACTCTTTGTGTTGTACAATCTATGGGTTTTGGCAAATGTATAATGTCATGTGTCCACTGTTACAGTTTCATGTAGAATAGTTTCACTGCCCTAAAAGTCCCCTGTGCTTTACCTATTCACACCTTCCCTCCATCCCCCAAACCCCTGGCAACCACTGATCTCTTTACTGTCAATATAGTTTTGCCTTTTCTGAAATGTCATATAGTTAGAATCATACAGTACATAGTCTTTTCCCAACCTCAGCACTACAGACATTTGGCTGGATAATTCTTGGTTGTGGGAGCTGTCCTGTTCATTGGAGGATGTTTAGCAGAGTCCTGGACCACACTCACTAGATGCCAGTAGCACCTTCCCCCAGTTGTGATAATCAATATCTCCACACATTGCCAATTTGCCCTGGGGGCAAAACTGCGCCTAGCTGAGAACTGATGTTCTGGAGTCTTTGTTCTCAGCTCTGTCAGACCCAACACCCTCTTTTTTTTTTTTTTTAATTGAAGTAGAGTTGATTTACAATGTTGTGTTAGTTTCAGGTGTACAGCAATATATATATATTCTTTTTCAAAATCTTTTCCATTATTATAGGTTATCAAAAGATATTGAATATAGTTCCCTGTGCTATGCAGTAGGTCCTTGTTGTTTATCTTTTTTATATATAGTAGTGTATATCTGTTAATCCCAAACTCCTAATTTATCCCTCCCCTGCTTTCCCCTTAGTTAAACATAAGTGTGTTTTCTATTTACAGTCTATTTCTGTTTTGTAAATAAGTTCATTTGTATCATATTTTTATTTGTTTATTTGTTCGCTTGTTTATTTTGCGGTACGCGGGTCTCTCACCGTTGTGGGCTCTCCCGTTGCAGAGCACAGGCTCCGGACGCGCAGGCTCAGCGGCCATGGCTCACGGGCCTAGCCGCAGGATCTTCCGGGACCGGAGCACGAACCCATGTCCCCTGCATCGGCAGGCGGACTCTCAACCACTGCGCCACCAGGGAAGCCCCCATATTTTAAATTTATTTAAATTTATTTATTTATTTTTGGCTGCATTGGGTCTTTGTTGGTGCGCACGGGCTTTCTCTAGTTGTGGCGGGCGGCAGCTACTCTTCACTGCGGTGCTTGTGCTTCTCATTGTGGTGGCTTCTCTTGTTGCGGAGCACAGGCTCTAGGCACGCGGGCTTCAGTAGTTGTGGCCCGCGGGCTCTAGAGCACAGGTTCTGTAGTTGTGGCGCACGGGCTTAGTTGCTCCGCGGCATGTGGGATCTTCCCGGACCAGGGATCAAACCCGTGTCCCCTGCATTCTTAACCACTGCGCCACCAGGGAAGTCCCCACACTCGTTTTTATCTTCCTCCTTGACATCTCCTCTTTGCTGATACGGGCCACGAAGAATTGGGGATTATTTGTTGCCACAGTATAACATGGCCTACCATTACAGCTCTAACTTGTCAAGAAGTCCTTCCTGTTACTCTATTTAAAATTCCAGGGCTTCCCTGGTGGCACAGTGGTTGAGAGTCTGCCTGCCAATGCAGGGGACACGGGTTTGTGCCCTGGTCCAGGAGGATCCCACATATCGCGGAGTGGCTGGGCCCATGAGCCATGGCTGCTGAGCCTGTGCGTCCGGAGCCTGTGCTCCACAACGGGAGAGGCCACAACAGTGAGAGGCCCGCGCACTGCAAAAAATAAAATAAAAAAATTCCAAACCAATTTCCCCATCCCACAACCCTGCTCTACCTTTTCTTTTTCCATAAACTTAACACCTCCTAATTGTTTTTTCTTTTTTGGCCGCACCACATGGTTTGCAGGGCCTCAGTTCTCCCACCAGGGATTGAACCTGGGCCACAGCAGTGAAAGCCCGGGATACTAACCACTAGGCCACCAGGGAACTCCCTCTCCTAATTTTCTTAGACAGTATGTCCGTTGTTTGGTCTGTCTATCCTCACTAGACTATAAGCTCCACAGGGGGAGAAACATTCATCTGGTTGGTACACTGATGTATCCCAAATGTCTTGAGCAGGATCTAGCATAAATATTTGTTGAATGAATGAATAATGTTCTCCTACTTGTATATAACAAGTTTTTTCCCCCCATGAATGTTAATGGAAATCTTTCTGTATCTGTGGAATCTAGTACCTTCAGGATACAGCTTTGTTCTATCCTTTCATGTGATTCCTCCTTTCCCCTAGGACATGTGTGCTTTTTCCACCTATGAGCTCTTTATATATAAAGGCCATTCCTTGTTTTGGAAAAGTGTGACACTATATCTTTTAATATTTTTACTGTGCATTTTTTTCTGATCTCTTCACTGGGAATGCCAGTTATCCTATGCTTGACTTCACTTATGAATCTTCCATCTCTATCATCTTCTTTATAATCATTTTACATTGTTGCTCCCTCTCACTATGTTCTGGCTCAGATATATGAATCTTACTGAATTCCAGCCAATGAAACCAGTGGGGTAGACCTGTAGGGGAGGGTGTCTGTCAGAATTCTGGGACCAAAGCGGATGGCACAAACTGGGAAAACAGTATTATCTACAAAGTTATGGTTTAGAGAAACAAGGGTCAGAGAGCAAGAGCAGAGGACCATCACCAAACCTCAGCCTGAATTTAGAAAGTGGGAGCTGTATGGAGAGAGGGCTCCAGTCTTTGATAAAGAAACTGCCACCAGTCCATGGTGGCCCAGCAGAAATGGAGCTGGGAGGTTTGAATACCTCGAACTCACTCTCCTCCTGCCTTCTATTCTCTTGCCAAGGACTCCTGTTGGCCACATTGCCTGGCAACAAATGGGCAAAGGAGCCCACTGATGCTATTGTAGAGGTCACCCTCCCAGGGCTTGGAGCAAGCTAGAGAAGGTGGCAAGTGGGTCTGGAGGTGCAAATGGAAAATAACCAGTACCAGAGATTTGGCGGGGAGGAAGCTTCCTCTCTTCTAAGAAAGAGATCCAGGAATAGAAAGACCCGCTCTCTTTCTCCTCTGGATATTAACCACTGATGTCAACTTCTCCCATTCAAATGGTGAACCTCATGCTGATCCTGGCAGAACAGAGACATGGGATGATCCTGAGTCCTTGATGATATTCTCAGAAGTTTAAATCAACCACCCTTCCTCTGGATTTCCCCATCTGTGAGATATTACATTTAATTATTTTTAAACCATTTTGAGTTGATTTTCTTTTACTTGCAGCTGAATGCTTGATACATGGATGATAGTGAGCTGCCTTGAGTGGCTTCTAGCTACTAATAAATAAAGTTCTATGGATTCAAATTTTCTATTTATGGGTTGTGCTTGTGAAACCTAATAACACAAAATTTTTTTTTTTGGCTGTGCTGTGCAGCTTGCAGGATCTTAGTTCCCTGACCAGGGATTGAACCTGGGCCAGGGCAGTGAAAGTGCCGAGTCCTAACCACTGGACCGCGAGGGAATTCCTCTAATAATACAAATTCAGAACCTGGTAAACACCAATTCTAGGAATGCAATATAGAATAATGAACCTATTATAAATCAAGGTGTGAGCAGGCATAATTCACTGTCACCATAACTGGCTGTCGTAGGGAAACTCATGGAGCCTGTGGTAAGTTAACTGCATTCGTGGTCCCAGTTTCTGGCCTCTCTGCATCCCCACCATTTGCCCTGGAACTCTGTGGTCTCCTCACACTTTGATGCGGGGTTGAATTTGTGACTGACTTAGCCATATAGAACGTGGAGAAAGTAACACAATGCCATGCCTTGGACTCAGAAGGCTTTGTATGCCACTTCTTTCTAGGAACCCTGTCACCTCTGTGTGGACAAGCACAGGCTCGGGTGCTAGAGGATGAGAGACCACATGGAAGAGAGCCCAACAGTCCCTTTCAAGACTATACTGGACCAGCCTACATTCAGCTGATCCCCAAACACGTGGGAGATCCCAACCAACATCAGCAGAGTTGCCTACCCAACTCACAGCTGACCACAAAGCATTAACTGAACACATCCAAAACCAGAAGAACTGCCCAGATAATCCATAGACTTGTGTGCAATAATAAATGTGTAATGTTTTAAGCTACCACACTTTGGGGTTGTTTGTTATAAAGCGATAACTAACTGATACAGAATCTCAAGGATTAATAAATCTGAACAGATATGATGCACAAAGATTCAGATAAAGTGCACAAAGATTGACCACACTGACTGTAGGAATAACGTGGAATTTTTAATCTTTTTAAAAAATATTTATTTATTTATTTATTTACTTATTTGGCTGCACCAGGTCTTAGTTGCGGCACTCGGGATCTACGTTGCGGCATGCAGGAGGTATCTAGTTCCTTGACCAGAGATCAAACCCGGGCCCCCTGCATTGAGAGTGCAGAGTCTTAACCGCTGGACCACCAGGGAAGTCCCGGAAATTTTTATCTTCAACCAGTGGCTTACCTGCAACACGTGGATTATGGTTGGCTTATAAGAATTTACTAGATATGGCTCCAATTGAAAATGCTCATGAGACAGTTCGCAGCTCTGCCTGGTAGAAATTAGAACTGAACAACTATGGGAAACCACAGCTGAGAGGCACATCCTTGTGGCCATCCCTGGGAGCCACTCAGGGACAGATATGGAATTGGTGGGAAATTACACATGTATGATCATAACCTAATGGTGGAATAGTGAATGGATGAGGAATTTACCAACTGGTCTCAAACTGTCCTACCCCTATAGACTTTCTGGAGCTACTAACTGTTCCAGAGGCCATTGATGTCAAGAGGCAGAAAGGGTCTATATGGGCAACTGTAAGCACACCTTGTAAGAGAAACTTTGGGGTCAGAAAGAGGGGACACCCTAATATCAGTCAGCAGCTGGAGGAAACAGTAGGAAAACATTTAGGAGAAGCTACTTGGGGACACATCTGGGAAAGTCTAGATAAAGGTCACTTCTGGATGGATTTCTCCAGCCCTTTCAGAATTGCCATAATGACAGCAAATCCTGTTTACAAGCTCACGGGAAAACAGCAGAGCCATCCAGGATGAAGGAAAGGGGTTGACTTAGTTGGCGTCCCTTGAATGGGACAAGATGGCCATTGACAGGCCTTGGAAGTCCACGATCTGGTAAGTGGAATTATTGTCACCCACATGGGGACAACATGCCTTGTAGCTGATGGTTCACTGTAAATTCCTGAAAAACCTAAACCATGCTGGTTGCAGTGCCTTTAGCTTTAGAAATTGTGACCACCAGCCCCTTGGATTCCCTTTAATGGTTAACACTCAATCCTTTGGCATCCTCAAGTGGCTTAGCAAAGAATAATGGGTAAGACAGCAGCTGCAGCTGAGGTACAGGGTTTGAATCTCCATGAATTCCCAGTTGAAAACAGAGCAACTAGATAATATAACCAAATCATGTGGGGAATTTTTACACCAAAACTAGGTGATAAAGTGTGTCTCTTCAACCCAAAATACAAATTGGTAAGAACAAACCACCAACAGCCCCCAGAGAACTTCATGGAGTCAGCACCTCTGCAGGAAAACAAGAAAACCATAGTCCTGAGAACAGTTCCTCTCTGGAAAATTCACAAGTCAGTTTTAAAGCAGCAAGCTGAAACCAGGAGGCATTATTTTCACCCCAATAGTAGATAATAGCAAGAAACCCAGCATAAGCAGGAAGACTGCATTAGAAGATACCAATACAACTTGAAAAAATATATATATATATAACATATTATATATATAATATGTATATTACATATTATATTATATATACAATATATTTTTATACATATATACATATATATATACATATATATATATATATATATATATATATATATAAGACAAACTGGAACGTCTAGGTCCTGTGAACTCTCAAGACCTCAGGAGGTGAGGGAGAGTTCCTGCCCCTCTCCTGACCTTGGGCTGCTCCATTTGCTCCATTGTCCACGGAGGAATAGCCCGGGATGAGCTAGCCCCTCAGTCTCTCTTGCCAAAGAGGTAGAGTCTCAGAGGAATATGCTGGACTCCCTGTTATCCAGCCACCTCATCCTAAAATGCCTAGATCAGGGACCTAGAGGCCTGGGCTCCATCCATGGCTGCTCAAACTTTGGGCAAAACATTTCACTTCTCTGGGTCTCAGTCTCGTTATCGGTAAAATGGGAATAATTTTAATGAGTGCTGTCCTGCTTATCTCAAGAGGCTATGAGCTGGATCAAAAGAGACCATGGGTTTGGAAGTGAAGGGGTCACAAACGCTTTTCGCACAGTCATGAGTTCAGGTGGTGGTTCTGCCCTGTACAGCCGTAGGATCTTAGGCAAGCCCAACGTCTCTAAGCCTGTTTTTCTCACCTGTAAAGTGGTAGTAGCTGTGGTCATCATCATCATCTTCATCACCCTCTGCATTGCAAGGTTGCTGTGAGAATGAAGTGAAGTGATATGGGGGAAGCCCTTAGCAGAGATCGACACATCGGGAGCACTCATTAAACGTTAACTACTGATGTTATAATGATGTCTTTGTTCATTAGGGTCTTAATGTGAGGACCGTCGAGATCCTTTATGCTCTTCCCTCTCAAAAACGCCAGAGGACGACATAGACGGTGAGACCCCGGCCACAGCACGCCAGACGCAGCGACATTACCCGCCACGCGGTGGCGCTAAGCCACATGATGTCATTTTCCGCAGAGTTTGGGGAGCAGAGAGAGGTGACGGAGTGGGAGGGTAGATGAAGGTAAAGGGGAACCCTGGGAGCCGAGGATGCTTGAACCAAAAGATCAGGGATCCCTGCCGGAACTGAGTAGCTCCCGGGTTCCCAGGACATAATAGAGTCAGTAGAGATGAATGGGTCTTGGAACCCTTTTGAATACGAGGGCACCCTTTCCTTCCCAGTGCCGGGTCTGCATTTCCTTTCCTGGGGCAGCCTCTAAGCCTGGACGCCTGAAAGAGGGAGTGCGCTCCTCCTTTCTTCGCGGTAGCTCATTCATCTGCGGCCGCGGCACGCCGTTGCCATGGAGACCTGATGCAGGCGATGGGGAGGGAGGCCCCGGGTGACGTCTGCGCTGCTAGCAGCTGGTCTCTCGCGGCCTCCCAGTTTCTTGCCTATTTTGGAAGAGAGCCGCAGCCCTTCTGATGATGCGCGCGCGCCGGCACCTTTTAAAGGCAACCGGCGGAGTGGCGGCTCAGCCAGAGCCCGAGAGCTGCCCCCGCCCCCGAGCCGCGAGCCCCGCGCGGGGCCTGGGGCCGGGAAGACTCCGGTGCCATGCGCCCTCCCTGGTCTTAGCGCCCTCCACCCACTTTGGGGAAATTTCAACCTCGGAGAAAGGAGATCCTGCCCTTGCCCCCTCCCCATCACGTCCCCCCATCTCTCTCCAACAGGGAGACTCTTCTTCCATAGGAGCCTTGGAAGGAAATAAGATGCCAGGCCTAGCGCGTTTGGGGATCCTCTCTGGACAAGGCCACAGAGTGAAAACACCAGGTGAGGACTTCTCTGCTGGCCGGGCCACCCTGGGTCTCTGGTGACCCATGCCCCCTCCAGCCTCCTGCCTTAGCCTTTTTCTCCTTGGACACAGCCTGAGGTCAGGTTAGGATCTTAGCTGGAAGGACCCTCACCAGTTTCTCCAACCCTCTCATTAGACTGAAAGAGAAACTGAGGCCCAGAGAAGAGTAGTGACTTGACCACGGTCACATGGCACGTTCCTGGACAGCATGGGCCAGAGCTCAGGGATGCTGACTTCCTAACCAAAGGTCATTCCCCCGGTGCTTAACGTTGAGAATAGCTGGCACAGTGTGCCAATCTCCGGCTCCTGCCTTGTACCCAATAGAGGGGCTGGATAGCTCTTGCAGCAGTGGCACCAGCTGCTTCTTTTTCCCCAGCAGAGTCCAGACCTCGGTAGGCTTTCTGGATCGATGATCACCTTGGGCAAGCTTCTGGATCCCATGGACTCCATGACCAACAAACCAGATTGCTGCTTACAAACATCTACTTCCGTCAAAAGCTTCTGGCAGCCCACCAGCTCTCTGGAACTTTCTGGAGCCAAACCTTCTCCATACTGCTTGCAGATGCCACTTGGCTTCTGGATGGAGATGTGGCCTTCAGGCTCTGGCAGGGCTCGCCAGGGCCCTGTGGACCCAGCTCTTTGGACTCCCCTCCCACCCACAATCCTGATGATGCCTGTACTCTCTCTGCAGCACCTGCAGGGGTGTTTGACCAGGACTCACTGAAGACAGCTGTGAAGTACTTGACTGTGCCTGAGGAACTATCAATACATAGGTTCCAGACATCTCTGGGCCCCTACTCTGGACCAGGGCTGGGGCCCCAAAGGTGGATATGATCCAGCCCAACTGTGGGCACCAAGTCTGGCAAAGGAGAGAGGTTCATGTCCTGGAGAGGTTAACCCTGGACTTGAATGGCTCTTCCCAGGGGCATCCATTGTCAGGGCCAAGCCTTCAATGCACAGAAGGGGAAACTGAGGCAGCCCTCCAAGAGACGTTATTTGCCAGGGTCACACAGCAAGTCAGTGCATTGTTGAGACTAAGACCCTAGAACCCTGCCTCCTGGCCCAGGCTCTCTCTCTCTACACCTTGATCTCAGAGACCAGCCTTTGAGAGGTGCTCAAAAGGTCATTGTGCTGTGAGCCAGGTCCCTGGTTCAGGGTCCCCCTCTACTAAGTGTTGGCTGTGTCACTTGGGCCACTCCATTCTCTGCATGAGGCCTCAGTCATTCCAGGTGGATGATCTCTGAGGGGCCCCCACTTCAACTGTGAGTCTGGGATCCTCTGAATGGGGTGTCTTGCCAGGCTGTGGACTCTCTCTGTGGCGGTCTGTGGGACACTTCTGGGGGTGTTTTCTTCCTCCCACCAGACCGAAGCTAAACAATACTGGAAGCAATAGTCGCTTCAACCACAGGCTGTGCAGACCACCCGAGGGTGACCTGGGGTCTGTTTTATACACCTTGGAACCTATCAGATTCCCCCAGTGGTGAGTCCCCTGGTGCTTTTAGCACAGACCTGTGAAAATGGCCCCTGATGGGTTGGGTTTGAAGAAGGAAAACCATACCAGCCCTGTGCCCTCATGCCCTCAAGGCCAGGTCTGCAGGGCCCAATATGGGCTGAGGACTTGGTCCTCTGGGAGACTTCAGGCCCACTCAGACCCTAGCACTGGGCACATGGGCTCATCCCCACCTGAAAGTGGGTCTCAAGGCAGCAACATTTGACTTCTAAAGCCTGAGAGGCACTGGCCAGGGGGGACCTGGGCCCAAGGATGCTCAGGGTGCCGGAGATGGGAGGGCCCTTCCAAGTCAAGGGGTCCAACCCACTCACCTGCCATTTTGCAAATAGGGAAACTGAGGCCCAAAGAGAGGAAGGGGCTTACATAACACCCCAGTAGGCTGGTGGCAGGACTAGGACCAGAACCCGTGTCTCTAGATCCTCCTGTCCAGGACTCTCCCCCCCGCATCGAACATAATCTGCTGACATCTAGACTGAGCCCACCTCCAAGTCTGTCCAGACCTTCGAATCCTTGACAGAAGGCTTCTCCAGTCCACCCCTGTCTGCACTGGATGATTCAGGAGCTTTCCCCTCAACCGGTGGTCCTTCCTCCTAAAGCTTCCTGGTGTCCCCTTTCCATTCATCTAGGGCTCATCTTTTCCTGGTTCCAGAAGCTTGTCTCTCAACAGATCATAACTGCAGCTACCCCCTTCTTGCCATGGTTTGACCAACTCCCTGCAGCTCCCGCATTCCCAGGGGTGGGGGTCATCATTCTCCCTGCTCTCTGGTGGTCTCTTGGTTGCTCCTAGGGCTTCCCTTCTGTCACTGGCCCGGGCCCAGGCCTACTGCTCTTCTATGGTCACCACAGCCTTGCATCCCATCAGTCTCCCCTGGGACTTTATGGATCATTCCCTGCAGACTTCCTCTCTGCTGGGCCCAGGTTCCAGTGGAAATAACAATAACAACCCAGGTGTCACTGGGTTGCTGTGAGTTTTGAATGAGTTAATGCACGATTAGGTGTATAAGGCACGGGTAAGTATCCATAAACTCTCATGTTATGAAGTGCATTATGTGATAACAAGGAGTCCCTTGAACCTGGAGCCTATGATGGCCTAGGCACCTGGGGGGAGAAGGGGCAAAAGGGCCAGGAGGACCTTTGGTAATGGGGAGTGATGGGAGCCAGGAGGGTTTTAAGCTGGGGAAGAACACGGCCAGGTTGGCTTCTAGGAAAATAACAGGGGAAGCTTGGTCGCTGAGCACTGCAAGGGGCTCCATCCCCAGACTTGTTGAGCAGTGCGGCGGCCAGCCGATGCCCAGGGAAGGAGAGCATGGGGACCCAGGCCAGAGCCCCTAGTATGACTTTGTGTGCATCCCTCAACCTCCCCAGGCCCCCAGCGGTCATCTCTGTCCTTCTCTTTGGAACTGCTGCAGCCCCCAGCCTGCCCCACCCCAGCTGGTGCTCTCAGACCAAGCTGTGCCAAGGCTGCAAAAAGCCAGTGGGTGTCCAGGCCCTGTTCCCACACTTACAGTGACAGGGCGTGTGCTACCTCCCAAACGAGCCCATGCTATCTCTTCAGAGCCTTGTTCAAAATCATATTTTCATAAAGTTAACAATGACTGACATTCCTTCATTCAACATTGATCGTGCTCCTTTTGTGTGCCAGGCATTGTTCCAAGTACTTTAATGATTTAACTCAATTTCCTCATCAATCCTTTGATGTAGGTGCTACTATTCTCCTTGCATCCCTATTTGACAGACAGGTAAACTGAGGCACAAGAGGTTAAGTCACTTGCCCAATGTGAAAGAGCCAGGACTCCGAGTGGGCATCTCACCCCAGAGCCTCCCTCCTGGCCTCCACCCTCTCCTGCTTCTCCAAGCCTCAGGCTCCCTCCCACCCACCTGCCTTCCCACAAAGAACTTATTGGCTTTCTGCACATGGACCCCTCTGCTCAAGGCTGAGCCACTTCATCTCAGTCCTGCCACAGGCGCCAAACCTGGTCGAAGTGGAGATTGGTCTCTCTTATCAGTGGCTGCCCCCCTGCACCTTCACACCGTGCATCTGTAAACACAGCTGCGGGCTTCGGTGGCTTCTTTTGTGGCTACGTGTCCTATGTTGTCTGATTTATGATACTGCACTCCGCCCACCCCACCCCACCTACTCAGCATAGCTGAATCTGGTCAGCCAGTCACTTGACACCTGGCAACTCAGCCCAATCACACCTCCTCCGGGAAGCCAACCCGGACTCCCAGGCTCGGTCATCCCTCATTTTAGGACTTTTTTTTTTTTTTTTTGCGGTACGCGGGCCTCTCACTGTTGTGGCCTCTCCCGTTGTGGAGCACAGGCTCCAGATGCGCAGGCTCAGTGGCCACGGCTCACGGGCCCAACCGCTCCGCGGCATGTGGGATCCTCCCGGACCGGGGCACGAACCCGTGTCCCCTGCATCGGCAGGCGGACTCTCAACCACCAGGGAAGCCCCATCCCTCATTTTGCTCTCCCCAAACACCCTGTATGCCTTCTTCCCAGCAGTCATTCCACTTAAATGGCTTGATTGAGTTCTCACTTTCTCACCAGCCTGGATGCTCCATGAGGTTAAGACCAAGCCTGTGTTTCTAAACCACTGCATCACCAGTGCCTAGCACAGAAGCTGGCACAAGCTCAGCCCTCAGATGTGTGTGTGTGAATGAAAGAATGAATGAGTGACATACTGGAGGCCCTGCTCTGGGCCGGACCCTATGCTGGATGCTGAGTATACGAGACCAGGCATAGACGCTGGTGGGGGAGACAGACAAGCAAACAGGCGGTGACAATGTAGGATGAGAACTGCACTGATGAGGAAGCACAGTGGGTGGCGGGGGGCATTGAGGAGGGGCCCTGGACCCAACCGGAGGACCAGAGGACAAGGAGTTAGCCAGCTGGAGAGCGGTGATGGAGAGGATCCTGAAACTGGGCTGAACTAATGACTGAATGTGCGGAAGGTCTGTCTCCTCCCCCAGACCTCCAGCTCCCTGAGGGCAAGGCGGGCATCCTGCACTCCCTTCTCCCCTACAGTGCCTGGGGAAGTGTTGGGTCCCTGCACTGCATTTAAAGAGTGGTTTGAGTTGATTGATTTTCCTTCCCTCCTTGGAACATGGCTGGTCTGACACGCTCCTCACTGCGTTGCTTGTGCCATCTTCTCTCAGCCCTTCCTTCAGGCCCTGCCCTAGAAAAGCTACATCTTTTCCCACCTGAGCTACACTCTCCCCCTCCCACCCTCTCCATGGTTCCGTGCCCCTCACCTTCTCTGCTCAGCCCACTCACCTGGCTCTGACCGTCTCAATGCGTGGGCGCCAGCGTGTACCTTCTTCACATGAGATTTGTTGATTTCATAACCATAAATAGATGAAATGTTCTGAATACTTCCCTATGCAAGTAGAATTGAGGGAGTGATAACATAATGAAAAGACCTTAAGAGAAAGAAAACAGCCTGCTAAGATGCGCCTTTGCACAAACCAACATGAGGATTATATTTTCACTGCAGACTGGTGGACCCTAGCCCCAGGATGGGGGAGGTTCTTGGGAATCTGTTAGAAAACCTTTACATGGTTTCAAACTCATGGATTCAAAAGAACAACCTAGTTAAAAGTAGCAAGAAGTAAAAATCAGGAGACCTGGGTTCTAATTCTGAATTTATCTCATTCTAGCTGTGTGACCCTGGACAAGTTACTAAACTTCTCTGAGAAAGTGGATAGAGATTCTTCCCCTGGGTTAGACGGGAGGCTCTAGGAGGCCTGAGACCCCACAGTATTGTCATTTTCCTCCCACCAGGACATTTTGTCTTCTTGTTAATACCTTATTCACCACCCAAAATGCAGTCTTGAGACTGGGGTTGGGGTAGGATGGAATGGAGTATCCTGACTCTTCATTGCTAACTCCAACTCATGTTGCCATGGGGACAGGATGTGGAACATCAGTTCTGCATGGGGAGGCTACATCTACACAACTACAGAGTGGCTAGAAGCTAGTAAGGAGCCTAGCCCATAGGGCTCCCAATCTCTTCACCCTTAAGGAGTACAGGGACACTACTGCTCCACGGCATTTGGAAGAGTAAAGGGAGATGAAATGACATTTTGGTATGCCCTGGGTCCAGAGAGCTTCTGGTTGAGAAAGAGAGAGACAAGCAGAGATATTCCTAGCGTGAACTCATCCTCTACTCCAAAAGAAAACAATCTTTTTCTGTAAAGTGTCAGTTTGTAAATATTTTAGGCTTTCAGGCCATATGGTCTCTGTTGCAGCTGCTCAACTCTGCCATTGTAGGGTGAAAACAGCCATAGACAATATATAAACAAATGGATGTGGTTGTGTGCCAATAAAACTTTATTTGCAAAAACACTTTGTGGGTTAGATTTGACATGCAAGTCAGAGTTTGCAGACTTCAACTCTACTCCAAACAAAAGAAAGCCTGGACTTGGGAGCAAGAGCTCGGCTTAAGGCTCAGCATTGCCAATAACTTGCTGTGTGACTTTGAGTAAGTCATTGTGTCTGAGCCTCAGATTCACTATCTATCAAATGAGCATAATAATATCAACCTGATTTGTCATGAGAATAGGTCTAACAGGTCAGAACAAATCTGAAGTCTTTTCATCCCTCTGTTCCATCACTTCAGGTAGAGCTAACCCCCTCCTCAGGCCATGCACTTGCCTGCTGAGTGTGGGCGGCAGCCTGCTGGGAGGGAGGAGGTGTTTCTCTTTAGAATCAGATTCTTGGTCCGGCTTTCCAGGCTCCAGCCCCAAGTGACCCCATTTATGCAGCAAGCCAAGCACAGGAAGAAATGCGGAATCCCTTCCTTTCCACCATCCAGTCATTTGGCAGGAGGCTACAGTTCACTTGAGAAAGTGATGTGGCTGCAGTGGCTGGTGGCCAGGCTTCAGAGGAGGCATTTGAGACTCAGGCTGGGACTAGAGTTTGGAAAGGCAAGCTTCAGTGCTCTTCTAGATTGTTCACCTATGACCCCAATTTCCCTGGGGTCCAAGTCAAGTAGCTGCACCTGTGGTCTTGTGGTGACTTGCAGCACCATCAATTGCCTTAATGGATCTGTCTTGAGCCATCTTGTCTGTCTGACCTGACCACCACTGAGATTTTGCATCCTTTGGCATCTTGTCATCTGTTCTGAAGACCCATCAAGTGATTCATTCATTCATCCATTCATTCATTCATATTTTCCCTCTCTCTCTCTTTCTCTCTCTCTCTCTCCCTCCCTCCCTCCCTCCCTCTTTATCCTTCTCATAGACACATTTGTCCAGAGCCATACAGGATACACTTTGACAGCCCTCTGTCTAGATCCTTGCCCCAAGTCTCCAGAAAATTAGCCTTAATCAGGAGTCTCCATGCTGTTTTAAAGAAGCAGACTCCCCATTCACCCTCCAGCTCCCTCCCAGCAGGTCATCCTCCCTGAAATCTCTGGAAAAGATATACCTTCTCTTCTCTGATAGAGGCTGAGGTGTGATGTCCCTCCAGGTCCCCAGTAAAGCCATGTAAGACAGGGGCAAGGGATCTCACGGCCTGTTCTTGCTATAAAAATCCCTTTTTCGGAAAAAATAATAAAGAAATAAATCAGCCAATCCCTCCTCGATGCCATCACCTCTTCTTGGTGATTTTTCGGGGAAGGAGTGGGCGGGGTTGCCATGGCAACAGATGCGAGAGTCTCGGTAAAGAAGGGACCTTGATATTTTTTCTCTCTCTCATTCTCTCTTTCAGTTGTGTATGTGTGTGTGCATGTGTGTGTGTGTGTGTGTGCGCGCTGCGCATGCTTGTGCCCACACCAGGAATTTTTTTTTTTTTTTTTTAGAACTAAAGAAAGCCCTTCTCTTTCCTCAGCTCCCCAAATATGGAGTGATGGAAAACCATTTACTCCTGCAGGCCAGGGACAATTCAGGATGGTTCAAGAGAAAAGGGAGAGGTCATATGGGGCTCCTTTCCTCCATATTTTAGCTAGAGATTGCATGCAAAGAGACCTTCACAAATTGCTGGGGTCCAAGGGCTGGAGAGAAGGGAAGATGTTGGGTGGAGAGAGATGATTAAGGCACAAATGGTGCAAGAGCCCAACAAGTGACATCTGAGAGAGCAACAGAAGTTGCATTGAGGCTAGGGATGCAAGCAAATCCACACACACCATCAGGTGCTGGGAGAGAAAGGCACAGAGCCAACTCAGACGTGGACACAAACACACACATGTACAGGGAGGCACACAGAAAGCTGCAAACATATAAATACATACCAGCACAAACATAGAACTACACACAACACAGGAAATCATAGACATTCTTAATAAAGACATGCATAGATGCAGGCATAAGCAAATGCATAGATATAAAGGGATACAGACACACAGCTACGAAGACACATGCGAACAGACGTCCAGAGACCTACAAATACAGTCATGGTCAAATGGACAGACAGACACACACGCACATTCTCAGAGTCTGGCCCCCTCCCTTCAATTGCCCAAGCATCCCCAAGCAGCAGTGCATAGCTGGAAATGCTGCAGGCTCACACAGAGAGTTTGGGTGGGTGGCTTCTGCTCCCCCCATTTCTTCTACAAACTCACCCCAAGGCCCCCCTCTGAATTCATTCCCTTGTCCACTTTCCTATAGTCAATGGGCTCTAATACCTCCCTCATCTCAGACTTCCAATTCTCAGCCTGTTCTGCTGCTGCCGCCTGCTGCTTGGGGAGGGGGGGAGATGTGTGTGGGGTGACTCAGCCAGGCCAGGATGACTCACACTGCCAGTATTTTTAGCAGCGCCCAGGAGCTCTCTAGCGTGCCAGCCGCCCCCCTCCTCCTGCTTGCTATTTTGAAACCATCACTGGTGATATAAATAGCTCCTCTCCCACGTCCTGAAGCTGCTGCCAAGCTATTTTTGGTTCTCCACAGTTAAAAATAGCTTTAAGGAGGTGGGATGCAAGGGGTGTGGGAGTTGGCCTGGGGAGGAAGACATTGGGGCATACAGAGCTTCTCAACTTGAATCAGAGTGGGCGAGCTAGGATGAGCTCTTCTGTGCCCCCTCCCTTGTCCCTTTCTAGACCCTTCTTCTCTTCCAGAGTGCCTTCCCCCCCAGTCCATTCTGGAAAAATCCAAGGGCTCTTCCCTTGAGCCCAGTTCACCCCCCCCCCATTTACTTCACTCCTAGAGCTCAGATATCTTGCCCCACTACAATCCACTCCCTTATTCATTCTCAGAGGAGAAGGGCACAGCCAGCTGGGGCCTCACTGTGAGACCTGTATGGATTCAAGCTCTACTTTAACGTCCCATGGTCCATATGACATACTTTGGGATAGTTCAGCACCACGGACAGCGGCAAGTGCCCCATTCTTTCACCGCGGCTCTGCTCAGCTTGCTGGAGACCAGCTGGACCAAACCAATAGGCACCTCTGGTCATGGAGAGGAACACTAAGAATGCCTCTCAGTCAGGGATAAAGAACCAATAAGTGAATAAAACAGGAACACTGCCCTGGATTTTCCTACAGGAAAGGGGTCCAAAGATTAAGGGCTTGTCCAAACAGAAGCTTGAGCGAGGGGTGGGTGAGTACGTCAGGGGCCAGACAGAGATGAAAGTGGAACAGAGATACGCTTTCTGAAGGAATCATTTTTCTGTCACCCAGGTAAATAGGGTTAGAGATAGTGGCAGACAGGCAGACAGACATACCCCTTCCCTCCATCTCAGCTGTGTCACTGAATACGGGAAGGTTGATGTGGATGGCCCCAACCTCTGCCAAAATACACAGGAGGTCAGGATTGGGCCCACCTGAGACCCCCTTCTTAGACAGCCTTCTTCTCAGCTGTCTCTCCTCCTCCCACTCTACCTCTCTTGCTTCCACCCTTTTCCAGGAGGAGTGAAGACCCCCAATTTTGCTTCTTGGTGTCAAAGTTTATCTCCACCCCTCCTACATGGCTTTCTACAATCAGGCCAATCCCTTTCCCCCAAATTTTAAGTGGCATCGTCCCCAGCCCCTCACGTGACTTCACACACACCCTTACCCCACAGAATTCGATTTCAGATAAAATGTCCCCTAGAGCATTTCCTTCCCCTTTGTTTGGGGGAAACAAAGGCACCCTTCAACCCCAGTAGAGAATGATCATCCATGCTGAAAAGAGAAAGAAGAAAGAGGGAGATGATAGGGCAAAGTGTATGACGTGGAGACAAAATTGACAAAGAAGAGAGACGAGAGAGGGCAGAAGGGGGACGTTTCGGGGGAGGCAGAGGGCGCACAAAGTTGAGACAGGCCACCAAGCCGGCAATGAGATAAAGAAACTAGCTGGTGCGGGGCGGTGGGGGTGGGGGGATGTGGAGAGTTGAAGATGGAGAGACAGCGAGGAATCCTACCGCCGATGACGGGGAGGGGGTTGGAGGGGAGTGTGGACACCCCGACGGAGTTAAGGGGTCTCTGGTAGGTGCATGGATCGTGCAGAGGGTCCAGCACGGCCCCCGCGCTTCTCTGCTGCTTCCCCATCCTCCCCGCTGGAGGCAGGGGGGAGCCCTCCGGAGCGTGGCGGAGGCAGCCAGGCCCCGCCCGCCGCCGCCGCCGCCGCGGCAGCCGCCGGAGGATTCCTGTCCTAATATGGAGCTGGGATTCCCCCGGTCCCGCCCCCGCCCCCGGCCCGCGGGGAGACGGAGGCTTGCACTCGAGCGGGGGGGCTGGTGGCGGGGGGAACCGCTGGCTCTGGGGGCCGGCCAAGGGGGAAGGGATACCTTGGTGTAGACCCGGATCCTCACCAGGCCGTGAGACCCTGCCTCAGTTTCCCCCGTCAACGGCTGAGGTTAATTAGTTGACAGAGAAACGAAGAGTCACTGCCGACTGCGGCGTTGGTGCAGGTGTTCCTATTCTTGGCTGTGGGAAAGTAGAACCAAGGCCAGATTCAGCTGGTTCCTCTCCCTCAGTACCCTTTTCCCACCCATCCTAGGGACTTAGAACCCCACCGGCCTCCCCCTGCTAAATCAGCAAGGCCCGGCTTTGGAAAGGGGGGAGGAGGAGCTTTGTTCTTTGAAAGTGACTAAGGGAATCCCGGATTGAGTAATCCCTAGAGAGAAACCCCAGCTGTGACCTATCCCACAGAGGCCAAGGAAGGTCCTTCTCCCCACCCCCATCGCCCCGCCCCAGACGAACTTGACCTTTGGCAAATAGGGAGGGGGGATTTGTGTACGACCCTGCTCCCCCCCATTTCCCTTATCTCTTCAGAAAAATCATTGTCAGAGCGAGACCCTCTATAGACTCTCTTGCCAGGGGCTTCAGACCGCCGCAACCCTTGCCCTGTTCCTTCCCTCAGCTGAATACATTAGGATACCTGGGTCCCTGCACCCCCTTTCAGGCCTTCCTAAAGCAGCGCCTGCCTCTCGGCGCAGCTGCCGCCAGCCGCGGCCCCCTCCGCAGCCTGCGTTCTCCCCCTCCCCCCGGCACCCCTCCCGCTCTCGTTCTACGTCACGGGATGACGTCGGAAGCCTGGGAGGGAGGAGGAGCGCGCCCCCCCCAACCCCAGCCAGCAGCTCCCGCTGCAGCTTGCTTAGCCCAGCCTCCCGCCCCCCCTTTCTCTAAAGCGAGCCCCCCACGCCTGACAGGAGCTATATAAGGCGGAACAAGGCAGGCGAGGGGGGCAGCGCAGCCGAGCGGAGCCCAGGAGAGGAGACAGAGAGAGAAAGAGCCCGAGCGAGAGACGGGGAAGCAAGGAGGAAGCCACCGGTGCGTCGGGACAGGAACGCAGGTGTTCGGAGCGCCCGAGCTGGAGCTCCGCAGCCGCTAGTCATGTATCGCTCCACCAAGGGCGCCTCCAAGGCGCGCCGCGACCAGATCAACGCTGAGATCCGGAATCTCAAGGAGCTGCTGCCGCTGGCCGAAGCGGACAAGGTCCGGCTGTCCTACCTGCACATTATGAGTCTTGCCTGCATCTACACTCGCAAGGGCGTCTTCTTCGCTGGAGGTGAGCGAAGTGGGGCGGAGACACGAGCTGGCGCGTGCCGGGGAGAGTGAAGCAGAGGGAACCCACTGGGACTGCCGCAGGTCTAGGGCAGCGTGTCGGCGAGCTGGGGTGAGAAGGAACTAGGAGAACTCAGGAATCCCCACTTTTCCTCCTGAGTTCTGTCCAAACCTCACCTTAGTTCTGAATGAGGATTAGAGAGCCTGGATAGTGTCCCTGGTGCCAGACGTACGGGAGGAGGAGAGCCAGGACAGAATGGCCCCAGTCCCCACCAGCGCAGGGGCGCTCCGGGGAGCCAGGGAAGGGAAGCCCGGGAAGTTACAGGGACGGAGCCGCCAAAGCCTGGGGAAGCACAGATGCTGTTCACGATACTGGAAGGGCTCTTCTGCAGCCGGTGGAGCGCTGCCCGCGGTGCTGACAGCTCCACCGGGTTGCAAGGCGCTGCCCGCGGTACTGAACGGTCGGTCGGCATTGGAGCGCTGTCCGTGGTCCTGAAACACAGACCCGCCAAAGCCCCAGCCCCGACTTAAAAGTCGAAGGGCTCGCTGGCTGGAGAGATCCAGCAACAGGTTCCCCGGGCAAGGGCTGCGGGCAGCAGGTCAACAGGTGTGTGCAGAAGCAGGTCCATGAGAAATTCCTCAGAATTTTCCGAAACCCGGTCCATGTCTTTCTCACTTCTGTTGTGCTTCCCAGGCTTACTCCTGACTCACCCTATCTTCTCACTCTGCAGGCACTCCTCTGGCGGGCCCCACAGGGCTCCTCTCAGCTCAAGAGCTTGAAGACATAGTGGCAGCACTACCTGGATTCCTGCTTGTGTTCACGGCGGAGGGGAAGCTGCTATATCTCTCTGAGAGTGTGAGCGAGCATCTGGGCCACTCCATGGTGAGCGCTGAGGATCCTTTCAGCTTGGACTGTAGCACAGATGGGAACACAATGAGTTTTCCACTTTTGAGAACCTGGGAATTACTGGGGAGGAAGTTATAGCCTACAAGATGCTATGTGCCAAGGATTGGCTCTTGCTGCCTTCATTAATGGTCACCTCTCCTTTACCTTTCTCCAGGTGGACCTGGTTGCCCAGGGTGACAGTATCTACGACATCATTGACCCAGCTGACCACCTAACTGTGCGCCAGCAGCTCACCCTGCCCTCTGCTCTGGATACTGGTGAGAACTCCTTTCTCCTCTCCTCGATCCGATATGCCTCCTGCTGCCCTGCTCCGTCCCATTTGCCATCTCTCTCAGCCATTCACTCACCCGTTCTTCTCTTCACTCACCTAGATCGCCTCTTCCGCTGTCGCTTCAACACCTCCAAGTCCCTCAGGCGCCAGAGTGCAGGCAACAAACTTGTGCTTATTCGAGGCCGGTTCCACGCTCACCCACCTGGGGCCTACTGGGCAGGAAATCCTGTGTTCACAGCTTTCTGTGCTCCACTGGAGACAAGACCCCGCCCCGGCCCTGGCCCTGGTCCTGGCCCTGGCCCTGCCTCACTTTTCTTGGCCATGTTCCAGAGCCATCACGCTAAGGACCTGGCCCTGCTGGACATCTCAGAGAGGTAAGCCCAGAGTGTTCGGACCCCAGGGAAAAGGCGGGTCAGAGGTGAGGGGACCCTAGATTCTGGAGTCAGGGACAGGGAGGATGGGATCTAAGGGTGCAGAAGACCTGGGAGGGAGTGAGATGCCTGGGTATCAAGCAGGGAAAACAGAAAGCTGACCTCATCCTTTCTGCCTTCCCAGTGTCCTAATCTACCTGGGCTTTGAGCGCAGTGAACTGCTCTGTAAATCATGGTATGGACTGCTGCACCCTGAGGACCTGGGCCACGCTTCTGCTCAACACTACCGCCTGTGTGAGTGTCCAGAGAGGCTGAGGGCAAGACAGGGAGTTGGGAAAGGGCATGGGAAACCTGACCAAGAAGGGCTGTGATCAAGACTGATGTCGGGGAGATATCAGAGGCCAACAGTTCGGGATGCTATAGGGTGAACACTAGGGTAAGGAGTCAAGGTGAGAATAGAATCAGAACTGGGGGACTCTGAGTGGTGAGATCAAAGTGGGGAGTTGAATGGTGCAGGTTAGGGTAGTCAGAAAAGAGGATGTCATGAAGACCCCAATTCAGTGGAGAGGTCAGAGAGGGGGAAGTATAGGTGGTGCTGTCTGATGGGTGTCCTAACTCTGCATCTCTTCTTTCCCCTCAGTGGCTGAGAGTGGAGATATTCAAGCAGAGATGGTGGTGAGACTGCTGGCCAAGCCTGGAGGCTGGGCGTGGATTTATTGCCTTTTATATTCAGAAGGTCCGGAGGGTCCCATTACTGCCAATAACTACCCAATCAGGTGAGCTGCAAGCCAGGGGCCTGGGAGGCAGCTGAGGTGGACATGGAGGAGATACAAATCAGAGAACTTCTCTGGGAATGGACACCACAACCTTACCGGCTGCCTCTTCTCTCCTCTCCAGTGACACGGAAGCCTGGAGCCTCCGCCAGCAGTTAAACTCTGAAGAAACCCAGGCAGCCTATGTCCTGGGCACCCCGACCATGCTGCCCTCATTCCCAGAGAGCATCCTCTCCCAGGAGCAATGCTCTGGCCCTAATCCACTCTTCACCATGGGGCCTCCCCGAAGCACCAATTTCCCCAGTGCTCCTGAGCTGGGTGCTGTCTCAACACCAGAAGAGCTTCCCCGACCCCCCAAAGAGCTTGGCTTCAGTTACCTGACATTCCCATCTGGCCCTGAGCCTTCTCTTCAAGCAGACCTGAGCAAGGATCTTGTGTGCACCCCACCCTACACGCCCCACCAGCCGGGAGGCTGCGCCTTCCTCTTCAGCCTCCACGAGCCCTTCCAGACCCACTTGCCCACTCCATCCAGCTCTCTCCAGGAACAGCTGACTCCAAGCACTGTGACCTTCTCTGATCAATTGACGCCCAGCAGTGCAACTTTCCCAGATCCACTGACTAGCCCACTACAAGGCCAACTGACTGAAACCTCAGCCAGAAGGTATGAAGATCCTTGCACCTCCACTTTCCCAGATCAGCTGCTTCCCAGCACTGCCACCTTCCCAGAGCCTCTGAACAGCCCTGCCCGTGAGCAGGTGACTTCTCCAAGCACAGCATTCCAAGCACACCTGAAGAGTCCCAGCCAAACTTTCCCAGAGCAACTGAGCCCTAATCCCACCAAGACTTACTTCGCCCAGGAGGGATGCAGTTTTCTCTATGAGAAGTTGCCCCCAAGTCCTAGCAGCCCTGGTAATGGGGACTGCACACTCCTGGCCCTAGCCCAGCTCCGGGGCCCCCTCTCTGTGGATGTCCCCCTGGTGCCCGAAGGCCTGCTTACACCTGAGGCCTCTCCAGTCAAGCAGAGTTTCTTCCACTATTCTGAGAAGGAGCAGAATGAGATAGACCGTCTCATCCAGCAGATCAGCCAGTTGGCTCAGGGCATGGACAGGCCCTTCTCAGCAGAGGCTGGCACAGGTGGGCTAGAGCCACTTGGGGGGCTCGAGCCCCTGGACCCTAACCTTTCCCTGCCAGGAGCTGGCCCCCCTGTGCTCAGCCTGGACCTGAAACCCTGGAAATGCCAGGATCTGGATTTCCTGGCTGACCCTGATATATTCCTGGAAGAGACGCCCGTGGAAGACATCTTCATGGATCTCTCTACCCCAGACCCCAATGGGGAATGGAGTTCAGAGGATCCTGAGGCAGCGGTCCCAGGAGGGGCCGCATCACCTTGCAACAACCTGTCCCCAGAAGATAGCAGCTTCCTGGAGGACCTGGCCACATACGAAACCGCCTTTGAGACAGGTGTCTCAGCATTCCCCTACGATGGGTTTACTGATGAGTTGCATCAACTCCAGAGCCAAGTTCAAGACAGCTTCCATGAAGGTGAGTTGAGCCAAAATGTTCAAGAACTCAAGTTCCTCTCCTGCCAATGAGATGCTGGGTGGAATTAGATGAGTAAACTGCCCTCTCTGTTCCTGTTTCATTAGTAGGATAACATCACCTGCTGTGTAGGATAGCAGTTAGGATAAGAACTAATGAAAACAATATGGAAGTTCTGGACAAATAGGCCTGGGGGGCAGAGATTAGGGGTGTGGGATAAGACGCAAGAGAATCTTGGGTAATGGTTTGTGCTTCTTAACTCTATGAGGGACCTAGATCAGCCATCCCCACCCCATTTTACAGATGAAGACAAAGACAATCAAGATCCCAAAGTTAAAGAAACTCCCCTAAGGTTACACAACAAATTGATGGAAGAGGGATTAGAGCTCTATCTCAGTATTCTTTGCCCCCTAAAGGGAATACAGAGTGAGAGTTTATAGGAGTTTGGGAAAGAGAGTGGGACTCAGCCCCTGGCCCCGACAGAGTGTCCCTGCTATGGCTCCATCCTTTCCAAAACCACAGACATAATTTCACTCCATTCATCCAAACTACTCCCTTATCTTCTGAGCCTTTGGTGATCATTCAGTCATTGGACCCGCATACTGGAAGCCCATACCATGTGCCAACCGTGCACCACATCCTCAGCCTACCTTTCCTAAAAGGCCTAACTGACTGTTGTCTCTCTCTCTCTCTCTCTCTCTCTCTCTCTCTCTCTCTCTCTGCAGATGGAAGTGGAGGGGAACCAACGTTTTGAATAAGTCTGTGACTTAACGTCGTCAAGTATGGCATATTGTCATCAAGACATGGAGCCGCTCTCCACCCCCCCGGGATTGTTGGGGGGATTCTGGGGGCCAGAGGGGGATAGATCCGATTCCCCAGGCCCTGCAGGATTTGGGGGGGGGAGGTGGGAGGGCAAGGGAGGGGAGCTTCTTTTTAAAATTTAGAGACATCAAGCAATCCCAGTTTCCATTTCAATCTGTATTCACTCGTAGTGAGTTTCCTTGAATGGGATTTCAAGCGGAGAATGGGGGAGTCTCACTTCCCCCGCCCCGCGCTGCCCCATGGGCCTGGGCCAGTTCTCCACTCCTGGGGGCCAAGCCACCCCTGGGCCTTGGTGGGGGAAAGGCAGTGCCCACCTGGGCCAGCCTGTGCCCTGAGGGGCTCTTGACACCCACGTAGAATTCTCTACACACCAGTAACGGGATTTCAATTCCGATGGACTCTGCCGCCCTGGCGGCCCTTCTTGTGACTCTTGCGCCCCGCGCCTGGGGTGGGGGGCGCGAAGAGACGCTACGTTCCTTTCCGATGGAGGAAGGCAGACCTGCCGCCGTCACACGTGTGCTTGCACGAGTGCGTGTACCTGGTGCGGGACTCACCCGGCTGCCCAACTGCCTGGGACTGCCCAGGTGGTCACCTCGTGGTGCTGCGGTGACTTTGTAGCCAACTTTATAATAAAGTCCAGTTTGCCTTTTTGGTACACCTGGTGTCATGCACTTCTGTGAAAAGGGAAGGGTGGTAACCTGAGAAGGTTGAGAGGTCCCAACGGGAGCCTGGAGGTTACGAGGTAAACTCTGGACCTGCTGACAGCCCTGGCATTTCTTCATTCACTCATGCACTCATTCATTCATTCACTCAACACCTGAGTGTTCTGTGTGTGGCCCACCCTGTTCTAGAAGCTGAGAGTTTGGCGCTGAAACAGATGCTGCATCTTGGCTTCAAGATGCTTTGGCATCCAATGCTAAAGGGTGCTGGAGGCCCCCCTCTGCTCCAGGCTTGCAGTGCTTCCAGTGTGGGAGGGAGCAGAAGTGTCTGGGGATGGGTAGGGGATTCAGCTTGGCATTTTCCTGGACATGAGTTTGAAGTTTCAGAACATGAGTTTCTTTCTTCAGCCTGGCCCTACAGGCAAGCAACTTCCCTGGATTTAGGGTTCTGGATCTCTCATTGGAAATGATAATCACCTCTTATATCCCTGAATGGGGCTTTCAGCTGACAAACAATTTTATATCACTTATTCACTGCAATAAAACCTCTGGACAGGTGTATAAGCACCATTTCATTGATGGAGAAACTGAGGATCACAAGTCAAAAGTGATTTTTTTACTCGCACAGTTAGTGAGAGCCACAGGTGGGCAATACACCCACGTCATCTGCATCCAAGCCCTGGTCTGTCTCCTCTGCCAGATTACCCAAGAAGGGCAGGCTTGGGCTGGAGCAGGGGCCTCCTCCCCTCCCTGTCTGCAAACTAGAGCAGACCCCAAACTTCTGAGCAGAATATAACTTAGTGGGTCAAGAGAAAAAGTCTCCAAAAACACTGTCTTCCTCTAAGCTTGAGGGCTAAAAACCACAGGATATGGTGGGGGCAGAAATGGAAATTAGGAGCCAGAAAGACCTGGATTCAAATTCCACCTCCACTGATTATCTGCCGAGTGGAACGTGAGCCTCAGTTTCTTCACAGGTAAAATGGGGCTGAAAGAAATGGCCCTGACCTCCCAAAGATGCTGCTAGGACTTGATGGGGCCTCTTATAAGCTGAGGAGCACAGAAAGGACTTAAGTTATTAAACTGAATTAGAAAGCAATGGTGACCACAAAGGCTTACAAGTTTCTTTCTCAAGGTGGGGAAGGAAACTCCAGGCTCCAGTCCCCCCCACCCCAGCCCATTGAAATACGGGGGCTGGATTCCAGGAGCTGAGAGCACAACACTGAGAATTCCCTAAACCTCCTCTCGTTCCAAATCCTCCAGCTCTGAGGCCGTGCCCTTCAGAGGTCTTATGGGAAGGAAGACATTCCAGGGACCTGTCACATTTTTTCCACCTTGGATACATCCCTGGGTGAAACAGGAAGGTGCAGTGTTACCCTCTGCCTTCCTGTGCGTCTATTCTCCAACTTGAACAAAAGAACTGGACTGGAAGCCCCAAAAGGACCCTGTCTCAGCTCCACCCGCCATGGGTGCCGATCACAGGGCCAAACACATGGCAGGCACACTAGAAATATTTGATCGAGAGGACCACTTCTGAAGATCAGCCTAAGGGCTTGAGCAGGAAGTTACCAATTTCTACCACAAAAATTTTGTGCCTAAGTTCCCCAGAGGGCCAAGGATTGTATCTTTCAGCTTTGAACCTTAAGTGACCATAAGCTCAAGACACATGTTGGAGTCCCATCTACAAACCACCCCTGGTATGTTAACTAAACTTACTGTGGCAATCACTTTGAAATATATACATATATCGAATCATTATGTCATATACCTTAAACTTATATAGTGTTATATGTCAATTATGTCTCAAAAACTGGGAAAAGTTGTTCATTTTCGAATAAAACTGTTCATCAACTGAAAAAAAAAAAACCTAAAACCTCCCTGGTGGTCATCAAAAACAAGGGAAGTCTGAGAAGCTGTGACAGCCAAGAGGAGCCTAAGGAAACATGATGACGAAATGTAATGTATTCTAGATAGGATCCTGAAACAGAAAATAGACGTAGGTTAAAAACTAAAGGAAGCCAGGAATTCCCTGGTGGTCCAGTGTTTAGGACTCTGTGCTTCCACTGCAGGGGGCACGGGTTCAATCCCTGGTCTGAAAACTAAGATCCCTGGCGTGGCCAAAAAAATAAAATAAAATAAAAAACTAAGGAAACCTGAATAAACTGTGGACTTTAGTTAATAATAATGTATCGATATTTGTTCATTAATGTGACCAATGTACCATATAAGTGTATGATGTTAATAATAGGGGAAGTAATAGGTGTGGAGTATATGGAAACTAGTATTTTCATAACATTTCTGTAAATCTAAATATATTCTGAAACAAAAAGTTTCTTTAACAAGTAAAACTAAATAAATGAACATTTAAACAATTTTAAAATGTGAGCAAAAAATGAACACCTCACTGGTGTTTGGTGGCGGTGGCAGGTGATAGTAGAGTGTGCGTTTGGATGAGAAGACATCTCAACATTCAGAATGAGAGATCCCAGCAGCCAAGTCCAACAGAGCCAATGGCTCTACCTGCTGGATAGAGAGGGATCTGCTTCTGTTCCTCTCACTGGCAAGGTCCCTGTGGCTCAGAGCGTCATACCTTAGCACAGGTGGATAAACTGAGGCCAGCGGGGAGGAAAGAACTTGTCCGATGGCACTCCCAGAGTCGCTGCAGAAGCCAGATCTGACCCTCAGCCAGTTCCCTTCCCACAGATTCCAGACTCTGCCCTAGGAGCAGAATGTAGGAGAAAGGGCACAAGTTTTGGGGTCATAAAGACTGACCTCAAGGGCTGGCTCTGCAGCCTTATTTTTTTATGTGGTAAATATTCACAATAACTACATGTGCCAGGAACTTTTCTGGGTGCTGGAGATGCAGCAGTGAACAAGACAGACAAGGTCTCTGGGCTCACAGAGCTTACATTCTAGGGGAGATGTAACAAAAAGTAAGTAAAGTCTCTAAGGAGCATACAGAATGTGCAGTAAGGGACAGAGCCAGGCTGCTATGGTAGAGAACCACAGCTCTGGTTCAGAGTGTCCTAACTTAGAGTGGGGTGACAGGAAGCCCTTTCCTGTAACATTGAGCTAAGACCTCAAAGATGAGGAACAGGAATAAAAATGTTCCAGGCCAAAGGAAAGCAAGAGTAGAGGTATTTAAATGGGAAAGGCTTTGACCTGTTTAAGGACTAGCAAGGAAACCAGTGTGGCTGGATCAAGGCCAGCGAGAGGAAGAGTGGTTGGAGAGGAGGGAAAAGATTACTCAGGGCCTTACACCACTATAAGAAACTTAGATTTTATTTCACATGCAATAGGAATTGATTGAGGAGATTTAAGCAGGGGAATGACATGACTTAATTCACATGTTTAAGCCATCCCTCTGACAGTGTGTGGAGAAAGGATTAGTAGAGGCAGGAGTGGAAGCTGAGAGACCAGCTGGGCTCCTGCCGTGGTCCAGGCAAGAGGGGATGAGAGCTTTCACCAGGCACAGATGGGGTAAGTGACTGGATTGGGGATACTTTGGAGACAGAACTAACATGATTTGCTAATGTGTTTACAGTGGGGGTGAGGAAAAGAGAGGAGTCTTGTGTCTCTGACTTTAGTAACTGGGTGAAGAGTTGCTGTTTATTTAGACTGGGATGAGATGAATATCAGGACTTTTGTAGGCTCCTCTCGTGCCTGGCAGGACTAATTGAAAACCTCTCTGGATGAGGGCATATCCATCTTAGGCCTCAAGGAGCTTCCATAAATAGTGTGTCACAGGCATTGAGCAGGACACAATCAAAGATAACCAGACACACAAAGAAGCAAGACAATATGAGCAGGAACTAGCAACACAGATATACACAGTACATATATTGGAGTGGTCAGCTACTAAATTTAAAACAACTATATTTTTTCATGTTTAAAGAAATTAATTACAAAGTCAAGAACATCTACAGGGAACATGGGGAATTCCCTGGCAGTCCAGTGGTTAGGACTCAGTGCTTTCACTGCCGAGGGCCCGGGTTCAATCCCCGGTTTCACTAAGATCCTGCAAGCCGTGTGGCGTGGCCAAAAAGATTAAAAACAAACAAACAAAAAACACTTTAAAAAATTAAGTAATTCACTAAAAAAAATGGTACAAATGAATGTATTTACAAAACAGAAATAGAGTCACAGATATAGAAAACAAACTTATGGTTACCAAGGGGGAAAGGGAGGGGGATAAATTGGGTGATTGGGATTGACATCTACACTCTACTATATATAAAATAGATAACTAATAAGGACCTGCTATATAGCACAGGGAACTCTACTCAATACTCTGTAATGGCCTATATGGGAACAGAATCTAAAATAGAGTGGACATATGTATATGTATAACTGATCCACTTTGCTGTACAGAAGAAACTAACACAACACTGTAAATCAACTATACTCCAATCAAAATTAATTAAAAAAAATAAAGTCCACAAGGCAAGTATAAAAATAAATAAATAAATAAGACGTGATTCAAATATGCAAAGTTTAAAAAAAAAGAACATCTACAGGGAACATGAAATGAAAACAGTGATTAGCAGACTTGAAAAAGAACCAATAGATTTTCTAGAAATACAATAAAAAAGATGAAAACTGAAATTAAAAATTCAATTGGAAAACAATTGGAAATGGAAAATTGGAACCCATATCAAGGTTTGTTTTTGCTTTTTGGCAAAAAATTATAAAACAATGTGCTGAGTGGCCTGTTTGTACATTGTCTGAAAACCATGTGGGTATCTTAATATATCACAGGCTACTATAATCTATACCAGGCCAAGTTTTAGTAAAAGTACACAATCCAAAATATTATTTTCTATTTCAGTTATTTGAGCAAAATAAAATCACCCTATTGATATAATGAACACATGTAATTAAAAATCATTATTTGAAATAAAAATTGGTGGCATATACTGCATATGGAGTATAATTACATTATACACAGTGCCAGAAACTCAGGACCAGTCTCCCCGTCAAGACATCAGTCAGATTTCAAATCTGCATGGGGATGAATGCTAAACTCAAAACCTCTGAGGGGCAGAATTGAATTTCCCCAGATTTTCAGAGCTGAAGAAAATCAAGTGCAGAAGCAATTCAATGGAAGAAGAATAACGTTTTCAACAAATGCTACTGGGGTAATTAGACGTCCTTGGGGGGGAGAAAAGAATTTCAACCTAAGCCTCATACCTTATACAAAAATTAACTCAAAATGGGTCATAGACTTAAATGTAAAACATAACTATACTGTGGATATGGTTTAAGAGGACATGGTGCTTAAGAAGACATAGCTAATTTCTAACTTCTTCAAATTTAAGATTGGCACTATATACCCATGATGTGCTTACAAGCAAACCAGGATGTCTAGATTGCTTCTTAGTTACACCCAAGTAGCCATGTATAAGGATTTTAGCTTCATTTTCTTTCCTTTTCACTTTTGATACAAAGTCCCTGCTAGGAGGCTTGGAAGCAGACTCATATTTTCTATGCAAATATCTATGCTAATTTTTGCCTGGAAATGCCAAAGTTGAAAATAACAAGAAATAGTTTCTTAAAAGGTTGGATGAAGTCACACACACATAGAGTCAGCTGATTCTCATGAGGCAAGTAAAGCCATTTAGTCACAGGGTAAGAACTCCTTAAGAAAACACAAACTGCCTTATGAAAATGCAAGGCCAACCTTCATGATTGTTTTGCAAGTTGAAATATACCTCTGAGACTTCATTCCAGCTTTGCTGCAGGCCAGTGACTAAGATATCTACAGAATAGATGAAAAAAGCAATGTAATCATTGTTTAGTTGGAAGACATCTGACACAGTGCTGTAACTGAGCACACCTAAATAGCCCAGGGGAAGAAGTAGCCACACAATAGCTAGAAATCACCTGCTCCTCTCACTATGGAGCTGTGGCAGAAGTACAACAAAAATGGAAAAATATAAAAGGTGCAGCATGGAAGTCACTAATATCGTCAGAAGTAGGGGGTGACAGCAAACCTCATTCACATTAGTAAAATAGGAAACTTGGAATAAAACGCAACAATATATAAATTTTTCAAAAAGAAATGGCCATGGCTTTTTTTCTTAAAACCTAGGTTGAACTGAATCTATACACAATATATATTAAGAGTGAGAGTCAACAAAATCTTAACTTCTTTGTACTATTGTTATAAAAAAGTAAAACTTCAGAAAGATTTTTTACAATCCTTTGAGAAGACTGCATGTAAGAGCACCAGGAGAGTAAGTGTTACATCTCCCATTCCTGAAGGACAGTGGCCCGTGAGATTATTTATGAGGATTAGGAAAGTTAGACTCACCCAAATATGATGCACTATTTAAGATTTATTATTCTTTTTTTTTTTTTTTTTTTTTTTTTGCGGTATGCGGGCCTCTCACTGTTGTGGCCTCTCCCGTTGCGGAGCACAGGCTCCGGATGCGCAGGCTCAGTGGCCATGGCTCACGGGCCCAGCCGCTCCGCGGCATGTGGGATCTTCCCGGACCGGGGCACGAACCCGTGTCCCCTGCATCGGCAGGCAGACTCTCAACCATTGAGCCACCAGGGAAGCTCAAGATTTATTATTCTTGAATAAGCAGTCCTTCCTCTAAAATGCAAGTGCCCCAACAGGATTAAATGCATGATAGTTGTTAAAAATTCATGTGAATTCAGTGAATTAAATGCTTTCTCTAAGGCCAACTGAGTTTCCATCAAACATACAAGGAGATTATATCTAGCTAAGGAGGAGGAAAGTACGTGCCAGGCTGGATAACCAAGCCGGGGAAATGCTAGGATTCTGGAAGCTACCTGAGAACACAAATGGAAGAGTAACATTTGGTCCTTCAAAACATTGTACATGTCTGACGTTTCCTACTCTTTTTTCTACCAGTAGCAACTTCAAGCTCCCCCTGAAAAATTACTACTAACAAGACTGTAAATGAAGCAGAAATTTTTTGCCGTCTAAAAACTAACCAAGATATAGCAGAATAAGTATAGTTTTTAAAGAAAGCCTACTGATCTCCATGGTCCATGTAAAGTGGCCCATCCCTAGCCATGACCTCAAAACGAACCGTATTTTTTCTTTGCCTCACCTCATCATTCTCCTTTCTTCTGTTTTCTATCTCTATCTCATCTCTCCCCACCTTGGTATTCAGAGTTTTGGTCCAAAACCCAGCAGCACTGACATCACCCTGGGAGCTTGTTAGAAATTCAAAATTGTGAGTCCCTTCTCAGATATTAAATTAAATTCTGCATTTTAACAAATTTCCCCAGGTGATTCATAAATAAAGTTGCTTATCAAATTAAAAAAAAGAAGAAGACATAGCTATAATAAAGTTTTCATGATGTGGACAGAGAGCTAAAAATAAGCCATAAATATAACATTTTAGGAAAAAACATAGGAGAAAATCTTAGGTACCAAGGGCTTGGTGAAGAGTTCTTAGGCATGACACAAAAAGCATGATCCATAAAAGAAAATAATTGATAAATTGGAATTTATTGAGATTGAAAACTTTTGCTCTGTGAAAAAGATCTTGTTAAGAGGATGAAAAAACAAGCTACACAATGGGAGAAAATATTTGCAGACCACATACCTGACAAAGAGCTCCTATCTAAAACTCTCAAAACACAGCAGTTAAAGAAAAACACAACAATTCATTAGAAAATGGACAAAAGGGAATTCCCTGGCGGTCCAGTGGTTAGGACTTGGCACTTTCACTGGGCCCACTGCCAAGGGCCCAGGTTCAACCCCTGGTTGGGGAACTAAGATCCCACAAGCCACATAGTACAGCCAAAAAAAAAAAAAAAAAAAAAAAAGAAAGAAAAGAAAATGGACAAAAAAATGGAGACAATTCACCAAAGAATATAGATATATAGCAAATAAGCACATGAAAAGATTTTCAACAACCCTAGACATTATGGAAACACAAATTAAGACCACAACAAGATATCACAACCCACCTATTAAAACAACTAAAATACAACAACAACATCAAGTTCTGATGAGGCTGCAGAGAAACGGGGTCATTCATATATTGCTGGTGCAGTGTAAGTAATGTACAGTTACTCTGGAAAATAATTTTGCAGTTTCTTAAACAACTGAAAACACACTTACTATATGACCCAGCAATTGCACTCCTGGGCATTTATCCCAGAGGAATGAAAATTACATCTTTCAAGAATAACACCTTTATTTGTAATAGCCAAAAAGTGGAAACAACTAAATGCCCTTCAATAGATAAATGACTAAACAAATTGTGGTACATCCATACCTTGGAATACTATTCAGCAATAAAAAAGGAACAGACTATTAATACACACAACAACTTGGATGGGGACTTCCCTGGTGGCGTAGTGGTTGCGAGTCCGCCTGCCAATGCAGGGGACATGGGTTCGAGCCCTGGTCCAGGAAGATCCCACATGCCGTGGAGCAACTAAGCCCGCGCGTCACAACTACTGAGCCTGTGCTCTAAAGCCCACGAGCCACAACTACTGAAGCCCACGTGCCACAACTACTGAGGCCCACCCGCCTAGAGCCCGTGCTCTGCAACAGGAGAGGCCACCACAATGAGAGGCCCATGCACCACAAGGAAGAGTAGCCCCCGCTTGCCACAGCTGGGGAGAGCCCACACGCAGCAGCGAGGACCCAACGCAGCCAAATATAAATAAATAAAATAGATAACTTTATTTTAAAAAAAACACTTGGATGGATCTCAAAGGCATTATACTGGGTGAGAAAAGAAAACAACCTCAAAAGGACATATACTGTATGAGTTCACTCATATAACATTCTAGAAATGAGGACAAAGACCTCCCTATAATAGAGGTAGAGAACAGAAAAGTGGTTGCCAGGGATTAGGATAGTAGGAGACAGGTGGGTGGGTGCAACTCTAAAGGAGAGAAGGTAACCAAGATGGGAGCTGTGGGGATTAATCTTGGAAGTGACATGCCAGCCCTTCTGTCAGTCTTGGTGACATAGAGTAAGCCCAGCACAATGTGGGGGAGTGTTAATTACTAGGAGGTAGGGTTCGAGAGCCATTTTGGAAGGTGGCTACCACACCAACTAATTCTGTTACAAGAACATCTAAAACATAATAGGAAAAGGTGGAAAGGATGTAAAAAAAAGATATATTGTGCTGACTCTAAACAAAGGAGAGATTGGTGTAGGTATATTTAATAGACACAATAGACTTTGATACAAAAAACATTACAAGCAAAGAGTAAATGGGAGATGAAAAGTATAGACGGTCTGTTTAGACAATTCTTTTAACTGTTACAGTGAAAGAAAACAGAGAAATGGGGCAGTGGCTAAAGGGAGCTGCGAAGCAAGAGAATTGCTTGTCCTTGAATGATACTAGAGTATATGTGTGTGTGTGATTGTTTTTGTTTTTTTGTTTTTGGGTTTTTTTTTTTTTTTTTTGCTATTGAGTTGTATGAGTTCTTTATATACTATGGATATTAACTCCTTATCAGATATATGATTTATAAATCTTTTTCTCCTGTTCTGTACATTGCCTTTTCATTTTGTTGATGGTTTCCTTTGCTGTGCAGCTTTTTAGTTTGATGTAGTCCCATTGTTTACTTTTGCTTTGTTGCCTTTGCTTTGGGGGTCAAATTAAAAAACTCACTGCCAAGACCAATGTCAAGGAGTCTGTTTTCTTCTAGGAGTTTTGTTTTCAGGTCTTATGCTCAAGTCTTTAACCTATTTTGAGTTAATTTTTAAAGTTTCATTCTCTTGCATGTGGTTGTCCACTTTTCTCAACACCATTTATTGAAGGGTCTGTCCTTTCCCCATTGTATATTCTTGGCTCCTTTGTCATAAATTAACTGGCCATATATGCAGTTATTTCTTCAACCTTTTGAGATAAGCACTATTTTCTCTATCTTATAGATGATGGATCTAAAGCACAGAGTAGTTAAGTAACTTGCCCAAGACAAGACAGCTAGGGAGAATGGAAATGAGTGTGGCCTCTGACTGATAACCAGCAAGAAATTGAGGCCCTCATGCAACTGCTCAGAAAGAATTAAATGCTGCCAACAACCACATGAGTTTGAAAGTGGATCCTTCCCCAGTCAAGCCTCAGATGAGACCACAGCCCCAGATGACACCTTGATTGAAATTTTGGGAGACCCTGAAGCAGAGGACCAAATGATGTTCATCACGGGGTTGTGTGTATTTGTTTTTTAATGCAAACAACAAACCTACCCAACAGTTGAGGACTTGGTTAAATAATGGTCTACCCATAAGACAGAATACTAAGTAGCCATTAAAAATTGTTTTAGGAAGATGACTAATAATGAAAAAATGTTCTAAATAATTGCCAAGTTACAAGTAAAAGTAGAATACAACAGTATCTAGAGTATGACCCAAATCTGTTTTATTCTTTTTTTTTTTTTTTTTTTTTTTTTTTTTTTTTTTTTTTTTTTGCTGTACGCGGGCCTCTCACTGCTGTGGCTTCTCCCGTTGCGGAGCACAGGCTCCGGACACACAGGCTCCGGACACACAGGCTCCGCGGCCATGGCTCGCGGGCCCAGCCGCTCCGCGGCATGTGGGATCTTCCGGGATCGGGGCACGAACCCGTGTCCCCTGCATCGGCAGGCGGACTCTCAACCACTGCGCCACCAGGGAAGCCCTGTTTTATTCTTAAAGTATTATATATAAACACAAAGAAAAAAAAACAAGTAGAAAAGATATATACCACAATATTGCCAGGAATCTCATCTAGGTGAGGTGATTACTTGAGGCTTTTCTTTTCTTGTAGGGTTTTTCCTATGCTTTCCAAATCTTCTCAGTGTAAAACCAAGTACCTAGCACACAACAGGTGCTTAGTAAATGTGAATCCCATTTTTCCCCCAACTCCTCCTCTCTTCTCTGAGAGGACAATAGTCCTTGATATTATGACTAATGGGAAAACAAAAGGCCAGGGCTTCCCAAGGACTTCTCCCACCATGGGCAGGTACCTACTGATGCTTTGCCTCTTCCATGGGTCTGTAGCCATAAACCCCACAATAATTCACATTGAGATACCACCTGACTCAGAGCCAGGGTCAGCTTAATAGAGGGGCCTGAAATAGCCCTTGGGATCCAGGGCACTCCATGTAGCAACCCTGCTTGGGGCTGTGACCTGAAGTCCCCAAAGAGTTCTGTTTCTGTTGAGGTGGCAAGTCCCCAAGAGATAGGAGGCATTTCTGATGGAAGCAGAAACAACATCTGCTGCCTCTGTACACCCAAGTCCAGCAGCCATGCCCCCACCTACCTTGCCCTTTCTCTCACCCCTGGAAAATGGGAAAAACACAGGATTTTCTGCTACCCCTGCCAATTCAGATCCTGGGCAGTTGCTCTGCTTGGATGAGGTCCCTTTCTCTGGGGTCCCAAGGCAGAAACTGAGAGTGGATGACAAGAGATGTTTATTCACACTTGATCCTTTGCTATAACCACACGTGCAAAAATACATAATTTAAAGTCAGAAAAATATAATCAGGTTGATGTGACCTCCCTTCCTCCCCTCTGGCCCAGCCTTCCCAACTGGCTCCCTTCAAAATCCTGGAGGGTGGGGGACAGGGGTCACTTCTTGGCAGCTTCTGCCTGGGCTGCCAAATCTGCCTCTTTCTGAGCAGCCAGGAACAGGGCTCGCTCCTTCTGGAAAGCTGCCAGCTCTTCTGAACTGAGGCTGCAGATACAGAAAAACAGATGGTAAGTGAAGGGCCAGTCACTGGTGGGGAGCTCACAGCACCATGTCACTGTCTCAGAACCCCTCTCCCCTCCTGGATGTCCCAGCCCCCATACCTTTGCTCATCTGTTTCCTCTGCCAGAATTGCCACCCCACTATCACCTCTGCCTTTTACTCCTTTCTTAAAGCCCTACTCATCTTTTGAGGACGAGTACAGCTACACCCTGGTCCAAATTAACCTGCCCTTCCTCTGCGCCCGAAAACGTTTTGTAAAATGAAGTCATCAGGTGGTGCATGCATATCTCTTTCAGAGCAAGGATCAGATTCACTCACTTCTGTACTCCCAATACAAGTAAAGATCTGAGCAAAGTAAAGTCTATCCCTGTTCCACACTTAACCCCACTCCTCTTGGGAAACAACCAACTGTCAGCCTTTGCATGGGGTGTGACACCAGCAGTAAGAGGCCAGTGAAGGGTTGAGTGTTGCCCCTGCTGTCGTCTGGCCAGAGGCTCTCCCACCCTACATCTCACTTCAAGGAAACAATCTCTGAGGCCATCCGAAGCCCCATGAGGGGGCCTGCTGCTGGCCTCAGGATTAAGTCTGAATTTGAGAACCAACTAGTCCCTGTTTGGCTCACGTCCTACTATGTCCCATTCTGCCTCTAATATTATATACCCAGATCACACTGAACTTCTTTGCTCCATTCCTTCACCTTGCATCCTTCACAGGGACTCTTCTACTTCTCGGAATGCTTGCCCCAGTCCTTGACCTCACTTCCCAGGGCTCTACTTAGATGTCAACTGCTCTGCAAAGCCTTCATTGACACACCGGGCAATCTACTCCCTGTTCTGCAGATACGTGTAGTTCCTTTTATCAACACTGACCATCTGGCAGTATACTGCTCCATTTATGGATCTGCCTCCATCTCTGGACTCTGAGTTCCTTAGAAAGCAAGGTCAAGCATGGCTACCTCCTTCCTAGCTGCATCCAGTGTCCAGAACAATGCCTAACACATGATAGGTACTTAACAAGTATATTCCAAATGAATGAATAAGGCTCCCCACTCCCAAGAATCTAAGATCCATTAACTCAGAAGCTGACTCTCCCACTCAGTGGGCCCTCAGCTTTGTCCCAGAGTCAAGAACTTTCCAGGCCCTCCCCTCACACTGAGCTTCCCCCCGGAAACTCACTCCTTCACCACACGAATGCCCAGGGAACGGGCTGAGCCAATGATGGAGCGGACAACAGAGGACAGGGGCACATCCTGCAGGGCGAAGGCGTCATCCTGAGCTTTGACACAGGCGATCTCATACACGTGCTTCAGTGTCACTAGGCCTGCCACCTCTTTCCCTGGGAGCAAGGAACAAATAGCCCTTCAGGTGTCACTGCTTCCTTCCAGAGCCCAGAAGCCCGGATGCCCACCCTGCCCCTTACCTGTGTGCCGGGCCCCCTTCTCAATCCCAGCAGCTGCCTTCAGGAAGTAGGAAACAGTGGGTTGGCCAATTTTGATTTCAAATGTCCTGTCAGGCTGAACGGAAAAAAGACACATGAGAATCTTTCTTCCCACCTCCCCCAACCCCTGCTGCCCCAGCCCAGGGAACTTCTAACTTCCTGTCCCCGCTTCCCTCAGCTCACCTTCTTTCCCTTTTTTTTTTTTTTTTTGTTAGTTTCTGCTTTTATAACAAAATGAATCAGTTATACATATACATATGTTCCCATATCCCCCTTTCCCTTTAACTGACAACATAAACCACAAAAGAAACAAATCTGCAACAAACGTCCCTGTCACTTCTATTCCAGGTCCAACTCTGCTCTGGAAGCCCCAGCAAGTTGGAGGAACAAAGGAAAGATCTGCAATACGGCAGCGTGGGTTCAGGAAAGATATGGCCTAGTCGGTACTGTATAAATGGGGAAAGTGGGGCCGGGTAACAGGAAAACACTTGCTCCAAGTTATGAGCAGAGTAGCAACCCCAGGTGACCAGCTCCAGGGCCTGGGGAGAATGAGAAGAAAACTGGGGATCAGAGTCCCGACTTCTCACCTTCACAAAAATCTTGGTAGGCAGAGGAATGCCTTCTTTGATGTCCTTGGTCTTCTCGTTGAACTCCTTACAGAACTGGTTGATGGAAACGCCTCGCTGTGAGGGAGGCATAGGGGTCAGCGTGCGGAGGAAGGAACGGCTTCCTTTCCCCCGAAGGCTCCATCCATCCTCTCCTCCGTCTTCACTTCCCTAAGCTCCCATTCTCTTTTCTCTACCCAGATCCAACTACCATTTTATGTGCCAGATGATTCGTACGTTTCATGCCTCTCTATCCTTACAACAGCTCGTGGACGAAGAACAGAGAAAGCTGAACCTCGAAGAGGCTGTGTAACTAACCCAAGGACATACAACGTGTGGGCAGCAGAGCCGCGTTTTAAACCGAGACCGCCCTGGCCCAGCCCGCACCCGCCACCCGCGTACTAGCCCCCACCCTCCGACGCCTCCCACGCCAGGTTCCTGCCGCGGCTGCACCTGACCCAGGACGGGGCCTAGTGGGGGCCCGGGCATGGCCTGGCCTGCCCGCACGATGGCCCGGATCACCCCGCCGGCCTCGGGCTTCCGGAGGGCCCGAGTGGCCCTGCTTAGCTTCGACATGAGGCGGAGTCCCCGGCCTTAGATCATCTCAGGTCCAGAGCAAGAACTACGGCTCCTGGCGCCGCCACCTTGGGTTAAAGGTCAACGGTCCTCACGTTAGGGTAAGGCAGATGAAGCCAACAAATAGCAGCGTTGATTCATCCTTCCGCTCTCCAATTAGTAAGACAAGGAGGATGAGATGAAGCGGAAAAAACTTTTAACTTGCTACCTTAAGATTGAGGAAGGACCCGAACGTCTCAGATACACACGTTCCTCCTGGAGAGCACACAGGCAGTGCCTCAGACAGCTAAACTGGCAGGTAGCCCTGAATATCCGCACTGCATTGTGGGTATGGTAGTTTTGACCGCGTATGCGAATCCCACAGCTTGCTATGTCCTAGGGCGCCATCTGCTGGACATAGTGATAATCCCTGGGTTGGAAAATAGTTTAGCGCTCCTTTTTAGGAGTGGTGATCTCTTCACTTTCTGAGCCTGTTTCTTCACCTGTTGTTGAAAGGGAAGATGGTTAAGAGTACGGACCTTGGAAGTAAACTGCCTGGTTGCTTCTCTTGCTGGCTATGAACTTGATCAACTTATTTAATTTATGCTCAGTTTCCCCCTCTGTACAAAGAGGATTATAATAGGTAGTATCTATCCCTGGCATTGTTGTGAGGCTTGAGTAAGCAAAGTGCTTTAGAACAATACCTGACACCTAGTCAGCACGTGCTCTTCACTGTACAATAAGGACAAAACATTGCAGGGCTCTTGTGAGGCTTAAGAGGCCCAGAACGTAGTTGATACTTCACCTGTGTCCAATAAAATCAGCCAGCATCTTATTATTATTGTTGTTATTATTATTTTTTTTAGCATTTGCTACTTGCCAGGCTCTGTGCTAAGGGCATTATTATCTCATTTAATCCTCACAATGGCATGATGTATATTGTTTTATTATACCCCCTTTACAAATGAGAAATTGAGGCACAAAAAGAGGCCCTAAAACACCTACCCTGTATGTGACAGGGCTGGGAAAGAAATATGAGATTATCTGATTCTAGACCTTGTTCTGTTTACCACACATCTGTACTGCTGTAATCCCTGGTTAAATGATATAATCCATGTAAAATGATATGATCCATGTAAAACCACACTGTAAACTGTGAGACACATAAACTTTTTATTCTGCATTCGCATTGGACTCCCACTAAGTAAATGTGATCGCTCCTGTCTCTGAAGTCTATCAAGTTCTTATAACGCTCAGCCTCATTAATCTTCTCAAGACTCTGGAACCAAGAAGGCTCTTTGGGGCTTCCCTGGTGGCGCAGTGGTTGAGAGGCTGCCTGCCGATGCAGGGGACGTGGGTTTGTGCCCCGGTTCAGGAGGATCCCACATGCCGCGGAGCAGCTGGGCCCGTGAGCCATGGCCGCTGAGCCTGCGCGTCCGGAGCCTGTGCTCCGCAACGGGAGAGGCCACAACAGTGAGAGGCCCGCGTACCGGGGGAAAAAAAAAAAAAAAAAAGAAGGCTCTTTGATTTACTAGCTGTAAAACCTGGGGTACAGTAGTTAACTTCCCTGTGCTTCCGTTTCCTCACTAGTAAGATGGGGCTGAATATAGACCTACCTCACAGGAAATTAGTTAATTCAGGTAAAGCACATAGAAGAGGGCCTGGCCCAGAGCAAGCCAAGCTGGGTAGGATTTATCTCTGGGTGCCCCACATCACCCAACCTATATTTACAAATTTATTTACAAATAAAGAAATAAATCCTTCCTGAATGAAGGAATCAGGAAGCAAATGGGCATGACAGGTGCTCAGGGAGCCAAGAATGTGGCCCGGCACAAACTGGGCTCCATTGGGTGCAATTTCCACTTCCTGTCAATGAAAGGACAGTTTTGATTATTCCAGCTCTTACAGATTATAAGGAAGCAACTCCCTAGTCTGCGTGTGGATATGTGGGAGGCCAGACTGTTCAGTGGCGAAGATGAGCCCGGACAGGCGAGTGAGGACCCGACCTCACAGGCCTTGCCAGCCTGCTAAGGAGTGCGGGCTATACAGTAGGAAGCCACTGAAGAGTGTTAAGTACTTGCATCATATTTGCATTTCGAAAAGATGACCCTGGCTTGGATGTGTAGAGGGATTGGAGGAGAGCAGGGATTGGATGCAGAGAGACCGATTAGGTCAGGGCAGTAAGACGGTGCAGATATAATGGTAGCTTGGGACCAATCCAAGAGATACCTAGAATATAGAGTTTATTTTAGTCAACAAATGCCTGTGTAGTATGAAGTGTGTACATCTTTATGAAGAGTAACTCAGTTTTTAAAAAGTAAATTTATTTATTTATTTTTGGCTGCGTTGGGTCTTCGTTGCTGCATGCGGTCTTTCTCTAGTTGCGGTGAACGGGGGCTGCTCTTCATTGCAGTGTGCGGGCTTCTCAGTGCGGTGGCTTCTCTTGTTGCGGAACATGGGCTCTAGGTGAGTGGGCTTCAGTAGTTGTGGCGCACGGGCTTAGTTGCTCCGCGGCATGTGGGATCTTCCCGGACCAGGGCTCGAACCCGTGTCCCCTGCATTGGCAGGCGGACTCTCAACCACCGCGCCACCAGCGAAGCCCCTCCCCTTTTCTTCTTGGCTCCCTCTGCCTGCCCCCACCTCAGGAAGGTGACTGTTATGGGATGAATTATCTCCCCCTGAAAGTAATATGTTGAAAGCCTAACCCCCACTACCTCAAAATGTGACTCTATATGGAAATAGGGCCTTTAAAGGGGTGATTAAGTCAAAATGAGGCCTTAATCCAATCTGACTGATGTCCCTTAAGAAGAGGAAATTTGGACATGTAGAGAGACAGCAAGGATGCCTGTGCAGAGAAAAGACCATGTGAAGACGCAGGGAGAAGGGGGCCACCTGTAAGTCAAGGGGGGAGGCCTCAGGAGAAACCAGACCTGCTGACCTCTTGATCTTAAGCAGGGCTTATTTCAAACTAGGGTTGTGACCTATAAGTGGGTTATGAAATTGATTTAGTGAGTTCAACCAGCATTTTTAACAAAAAAAAAAACAAAACAGAAAATAGCAGAGTACATCACATGGAGTAAAGGTACATATTATCTCATGGAACCTGTGTTTCCCTTGTGTGTGTGTTGGGCCACAATGAAAATGTATTTCTTTTTTTTTTTCTTTATTTATTTTAATGTATTTATTTTTGGCTGCGCTGGGTCTTCGTAGCTGCACGGTCTTTCTCTAGCTGCAGTGAACAGGGGCTACTCTTCGTTGCGGTGTGCAGGCTTCTCATTGTGGTGGCTTCTCTTGTTGCAGAGCATGTGCTCTAGGCACGCAGACTTCAGTAGTTGTGGCACACAGGTTCAGTAGATGTGGCTCACAGGCTCTAGAGCGCAGGCTCAGTAGTTGTGGTGCACAGGATTAGTTGCTCCGCGGCATGTGGGATCTTCCCAGACCAAGGCTCAAACCCGTGTCGCCTGCACTGGCAGGCAGATTCTTAACCACTGCGCCACCAGGGAAGCCCCCTTTTTTTTTTTTTTTTTAAGTTAGTTGTAACTAATTTTCTTTTTCTTGGCCTCGCTGTTCCCCTACCAGGGATCACACCCAGGCCCCGGCCAGTGGAAGCACAGAGTCCTAACCACTGGACCGTTAGAGAATTCCTGAAAATGTATTTCTTACATGCTCATGGCCAAAATATATAGAAAGTCATTGCAGTGGCCTGGGTGACCCTCAAAAATAATGTCGCACCTTGTTCGTGTTTCTGTTGCAAAATAAACTAAGGCATATTAAAAATTTTGAGTTTATTTGAGTATAATATCATTCAAACTGGGCAGCAGCCAATCTAGCAGATAGAAAGGAGCTCAGAGGAGCAGTACAAAAGGAAGGACTTTTATAGGCAGAAGGGAGCAGGAACAAGGAGGTTATAAGAGGCAAAAAAGTGGGTTGGTTATTGCAAGGTCACCTTCCTTTAGGGGACGGCAGGGATCTATCAGGGGTCTCACTAGTGCTGGTCAGGTGATTTCTGTTGACTGGTTTAAGATGCTGGGAGAGTGGATATTGTAATTAAGTCTGGTGATGTGAGACTTAGCATAAGTGACTCCACTTTGGGCCTGTTGTCTTGTTTTTCAAACAAGTCCAATGCCCGACCTAGCACCTGGCAGGTCTATGTGGTTAGGTCTTTGGGAAATACGTGTGGGGCAAATGAAATGATCCTTGCATATATTACCTCCTCTACTTTGGTTCCAAGAAAGTAGGTTCTTGTCTCGTCACAGAAAGAATTCAGAGATGAGACACGGAGGCCAACAAAGCAAAGCGAGGATTTATTAAGCAATAGTACACTCTCAGGAGGGCGAGCAGGCAGGCTCAGGTGAGCAGCTGCCCTGAGTTTCTTTGGCAAGCTGGTTATATGGGGTGTGAAAATGACTGGGCAGAATATTCATTGAGGAGGGAGGGGTTTTGGTTCATATTGCCTGAATTTCATCCCAGTTCCACCTTCCCAAGGGGAGGAGGGATTTTTACCCTTATTTGGTCTTGATTAGAAGTGTCATGGAGTCTTCATGGGTACTTCTTGGTGGAACACAGGTGTCATGGTGCGTGATGGGTACTTCTTATTTGCAAGGCTAATTTTATTGTAATGAGAGGATAGTGAGGAAAAGGTTACATTCAGATGCCGGAGATTCCTGCCTTTTACCACCTTTCTTTGTTGGCCTCTAGGACCCCTGGCATTCACAAGATGTATGGCTTCCTGGACCTGGCCTGTGCGCCCCTTTCTCTGTTCATATCTAGCTAACTGCCTGCTCAAATACTTCCACCTCTGTGACCCTAGTCTCAGCACCAAAATCTTTCACCTGGATGAGAACAGCCTCCAACAGGTGTCTGCTTCCACTTTGACTCCTCTGCAGGCCCTCCTTCAGCAGCCAAAAGGGGTCTTTCTAAAGCTTGTCAGGTTTTGTCACCCCAAAGTCACCATGCCACTCACCTACTCCAGTGACTTCCCACTGGAACCCAATTGAAATCCTAATTCCTTATCTGCCCTATAAGGCCCTTCTCCTCCCTCCCTCCCTCATTCCACTCCAGCCACACCGGACCTCCTTGTTCTCTGTGATACTGTGATTTATGATGGGGAATATATACAATCGCCCCTCAGCATCCACGGGGATTGGTTTCAGGCCCCCTCCACCCTACCTCACCCTCCGCTCCGCAGATACCAAACTCCAAGGATGTTCAAGTCTCTTATACAAAATGGCACAGTATGTGCATATAACGTACACACATCCTCCCATATACTTTAACTTACTTATAATACCTAATACAATGTGAATGCTATGTAAGTAGTTGTAAATACAAGGTAAATATTATGTAAATAGTTGCTGGTGCAAGGCTAATTTAAGTTTTGCTTTTTGGAACTTTCTGGAATTTCTAAAAAAAAATATTTTCAGTTCCAGATTCGATGAATCCGTAGATGTGGAATCCAGGTTAGTCTTTGTCCCTGTTCCTGGCACAGAGCCCCTAAAACCCTTGGAATTTCCTAAGTGATAAGAGCCATAAAGGTGAAAGGAGAGTCTTTTGTTATTCATAATAATCCCCTTTCAACAACTGGTGACTTTATGTTAATGAGGTGATTTTCTGAAAACCTCTAGGTAACCATAGGATGGAGACCGTTTGCCAGGGAAACCAACCTGGCAACCAGGTTGGTTTGGATTGGAACTTCAGACCCATCCCCCAACCTCTGACCTCTGGAGAGGGGAAAAGGGATAAAGAGTTGACTTAATCACTGATAGCCAATGATTTAATCAATCATGCCTACTTAATGAAGCCTCCATAAAAACCCAAAAAGACAGGGTTCTGAGTACTTCCTGTTGGCGAACATGTGAAGCTGCTGGGAGGGTCTTGTCTCTGGAAACTCCATGGCCCATCCCCATACCTTGCCCTGTGCAATCTCTTCCTTCTGGCTGTTCATTTGTACCCTTTGAAATATTCTTTGTAATAAACTGCAATCATATAAGTAAATTGTTTTCCTGAGTTCTGTGAGCAGTTTTAGCAAATGATGGAACCCAAGGAGTAGGTTGTGGAAACTTTTTATTTTTATTTTTTAAAGGGTTTTTTTGAATTTTATTTTTTTATACAGAAGGTTCTTATTAGTCATCTATTTTATACATATTAGTGTATACACGTCAATCCCAATCTCCCAATTCATCACACCACCCCCCACCCCCCGCTGCTTTCCCGCCTTGGTGTCCATATGTTTGTTCTCTACATCTGTGTCTCAATTTCTGCCCTGCACACCAGTTCATCTGTACCATATTTCTAGGTTCCACATATATGCATTAATATAAGATATCTGTTTTTCTCTTTCTGACTTACCTCACTCTGTATGACAGTCTCTAGATCCATCCACGTCTCTACAAATGACCCAATTTCATTCCTTTTTACGGCTGAGTAATATTCCATTGTGTATATGTACCACATCTTCTTTATCCATTCATCTGTCAATGGGCATTTAGGTTGCTTCCATGACCTGGCTATTGTAAATAGTGCTGCAATGAACATTGGGGTGCATGTATCTTTTTGAATTATGGTTTTCTCTGGGTATATGCCCAGCAGTGGGATTGCTGGGTCATATGGTAATTCTATGTTTAGGTTTTTTTTTGGTTTTTTTTGCGGTACACGAGCCTCTCACTGTTGTGACCTCTCCCGTTGCGGAGCACAGGCTCTGGATGCGCAGGCTCAGTGGCCATGGCTCACGGGCCCAGCCGCTCCACGGCATGTGGGATGTTCCTGGACCGGGGCACGAACCCGCATCCCCTGCATTGGCAGGCGGACTCTCAACCACTGCGCCACCAGGGAAGCCCTATGTTTAGTTTTTTTTTTTTTTTTTTTTTTTTTTTTTTTTTTTTTTTTTGCGGTACGCGGGCCTCTGACCGCTGTGGCCCCTCCCGTTGCGGAGCACAGGCTCCGGACGCGCAGGCTCAGCGGCCATGGCTCACGGGCCCAGCCTCTCCGCAGCACGTGGGATCCTCCCGGGCCGGGGCACGAACCCGCGTCCCCTGCATCGGCAGGCGGACTCTCAACCACTGTGCCACCAGGGAAGCCCATATGTTTAGTTTTTTAAGGAACCTCCATACTGTTCTCCATAGTGGCTGTATCAATTTCCATTCCCACCAACAGTGCAAGAGGGTTCCCTTTTCTCCACACCCTCTCCAGCATTTGTTGTTTGTAGATTTTCTGATGATGCCCATTGTAACTGGTGTGAGGTGATACCCCATTGTAGTTTTGATTTGCATTTCTCTAATGATTAGTGATGTTGAGCAGCTTTTCGTGTGCTTCTTGGCCATCTGTATGTCTTCTTTGGAGAAATGTCTGCTTAGGTCTTCTGCCCATTTTTGGATTGTGTTGTTTATTTTTTTGTTTTTTAAAGTGAGGGTAGGACTTCCATGGTGGCACAGTGGTGAAGAATCTGCCTGCCAATGCAGGGGACATGGGTTTGATCCCTGGTCTGGGAAGATCTCACATGCCGTGGAGCAACTAAGCCACAACTACTGAGCCCATGTGCTGCAACTACTGAAGCCGGCGTGCCTAGAGCCTGTGCTCCAGGAACAAGAGAAGCCACTGTAATGAGAAGCCCACGCACCACAACGAAGAGTACCCCCACTCACCCCAACTAGAGAAAGGCTGCACACAGCAACGAAGACCCAACGCAGCCAAAAATAAAAATAAATTTAAAATAATAAATAAATAAATAATAAAGTGGGGAGCTTCCCTGGTGGCGCAGTGGTTGAGAGTCCACCTGCCAATGCAGGGGACACGGGTTCGTGCCCTGGTCCGGGAAGATCCCACATGCCGCGGAGCGGCTGGGCCCGTGAGCCATGGCCACTGAGCCTGCGCGTCCGGAGCCTGTGCTCCGCAATGGGAGAGGCCACAACAGTGAGAGGCCCGCGTACCGCAAAAATAAAATAAAATAAAATAAAGTGGGGGCAGTCTTCCCTGGTGGCGCAATGGTTAAGAATCCTCCTGCCAATACAGGGGACATGGTTTGAGCCCTGGTCCGGGAAGATCCCACATGCCGCGGAGCAACTAAGCCCATGTGCCACAACTACTGAGCCTGTGTTCTGGAGCCTGTGAGCCACAACTACTGAGCCCACGTGCCACAGCTGAAGCCTGCATGCCCATGCTCCACAACAAAGAGAAGCCACCACACTGAGAAGCCCGAGCACCACAATGAAGAGCAGCCCCCGCTTGCCACAACTAGAGAAAGCCCACGCAGCAACAAAGGCCCAATGCAGCCAAAAATAAATAAATTTATTTTTAAAAAAGATAGATTAAATGTAGTCAAGTTAAAATGAAAAAAAATTAAAAAAAAAAAAAACACTGCGCTCCCAGTGCAGGGGGCACGGGTTCGATCCCTGGTCAGGGAACTAAGACCCTGCATACTGCGTGGTGTGGCCAAAAAAAAAAACAGTGGGGGCACTCTTTTTGCCCTGGGGTCCTTAACTTGTGGGGTCTGACACTATCTTAAGATAGATAGAATGGAGTTAAATTGTAAGACACCCAGTATGTTTCTGCCAGGGGTTAGAATGGATTGAGTGTCAGTAAAGAAGAAACACAGGAGGGATTTTCTTTATACTCATCCTCAAACCCAGCAAGCCCATTCTGCCTCAGGGCTTCACACACACTATTACTTCTGCTTTGAAGGCTCCTCCCTAGACTGGGTCTTTATCCTTCTGACCTCAAGTCTAATGCTACCTCCTCAAAGAGGCCATCCCTAGCTGTCTAGCTATTAAAATACTACTGAGGAGGAATATTTAGTAACATAGAAACATACATGATATTATGTTAAGTACTCAAAGCAAATACATATTGTGTATATAGGGTGTAATTACAATTGTGTGTGTTTGTGTGTGTGTGTACACACTTATAAGAAAGACTGGGGCTTCCCTGGTGGCGCAGTGGTTGAGAGTCCACCTGCCGATGCAGGGGACACGGGTTCGTGCCCCGGTCCGGGAAGATCCCACATGCCGCGGAGCGGCTGGGCCCGTGAGCCATGACTGCTGAACCTGCGCGTCCGGAGCCTGTGCTCCGCAACGGGAGAGGCCACAACAGTGAGAGGCCCGCATACCGCAAAAAAAAAAAAAAAAAAAGAAAGAAAGAAAGAAAGAAAGACTGGAAGGGATATACACCCAAATGGTAACAGTGGTTATGGGTAATACATTTGAGAATGATTTTTTTCTTATTTCAATTTTTCTGTACATTAAAAATGCCCTACCTCGAATATGTAACACTTCTATCATCAGAAGCTCCCCATCACCCAGAAGGTAAAATTCTAGTTTTTTAGCTTGCCTCCTAAGGATTGCTAGACCTTAGGTTGAACCCACCTTCCTTTGCCCCTCCCCTTTGCACTTCACCACACCTAACTGCTTTTGGTAGTGGACACATTTAGGTACAATCCATGACCTGGATGTTCCCCCATTCTCTGAAAATGCACCTCCAATCCATGGGGTTGGACCCAGCAACTTTTTTTTTTTCAAGATCTTTTATAAATTTATTTATTTATTTATTTTTGGCTGTGTTGGGTCTTCGTTTCTGCGCGAGGGCTTTCTCCAGTTGTGGCAAGTGGGGGCCACTCTTCATCGTGGTGCGCGGGCCTCTCACTGTCACGGCCTCTCCCGTTGCAGAGCACAGGCTCCAGACGCGCAGGCTCAGTAGCTGTGGCTCACGGGCTCAGTTGCTCTGCGGCATGTGGGATCCTCCCAGACCAGGGCTCAAACCCGTGTCCCCTGCATTGGCAGGCAGATTCCTAACCACTGTGCCACCAGGGAAGCCCCCCAGCAACTATTTTTATATGACGTGATCCTGCCTATCTGTAGTTGACTGGCCAGGAGTGAGCATCTCCCCCAAGCTGGGCCAGAGTTCCTCCCCTTGTAATTTTTCATCAAAAGTTAGAAATTCTATTCTCAATCTGGACTGGCTTCTTGAAAGGAGAAGATATCAAAACTTGGGAGATGTGGAGCAGCCACTTCCTACCTCAGAACAAGTATGTTGGTCTGCAGGGAGGGAAGAGTGATGCCAACATACAGAGAGATAAAGAGACAAAAAGTGGGGAGAGACGATTCCTTTCAGGTTCCCGCTGTCTGTTGCCACTCCTCAGGAAGAACTGCATTCAGGTTTCTAAGGGTGTCTGTCAAGTTCTTAATTTCAAGTACAGAAGCCAATTCTGGACAACCTAAGCAGGAAGAAAATTTATGAAGGAAACTCAGTAACTCACAGGATCTCCAGGCTGTTCAGGGAACTAGGCACAGTAGCTAGGCAAGTGGGAACACACCCAAAATCGTGACACAGAACTGGTCCTAAGAATACACCACTGCCCACGCTGGGCATAGCATCTTCACCACTGGCGCCACTGGCAGAGGGCTGCAGACTCTGCCGTTGGAAGACTTTTACTGCTACTTCTGAAATTGGACGTAGCCACTGTCTCCTCCACATCTGCTTCTTTAGGAAATAGCCTCTGATTCAGTCTGAAGCAGATGCCTCTGCCTGGAAGAATCTAAGACATGTGTCTGCACCCTAGATGCAAGGGATGCTGAGAAAGGGAATACCTGGCATTTTCAACCTTTATAGTTGGAACTAGTCTCTGTTTCATCAAGTTGGGTTCACACAGACACACACACACACGGGAAAAGGTTTCAGATTATGGACAGCCAAAAATATATCAAATGTCTATCACACTAGGATTCTGTAATATCTTGCTGCATCTAATTATGGAATCTCTCCTCTTTTTTTGCCTCCATATACAACCCATAAATAATACAGAAATTGGTGCCAGGAGTGGGGTTTGAAAGTAACAGTCATAAAAACTATGGAACTGGGCTTCCCTGGTGGCGCAGTGGTTGACAGTCCGCCTGCTGATGCAGGGGACACGGGTTCGTGCCCCGGTCCGGGAAGATCCCCCGTGCTGCCAAGTGGCTGGGCCCGTGAGCCATGGCCGCTGAGCCTGCGTGTCCGGAGCCTGTGCTCCGCAACGGGAGAGGCCACAACATTGAGAGGCCCGCGTACCGCAAAACAAACAAACAAACAAACAACAACAAAAAAAAACAACTATGGAACTGTCCAAATACAGTAGAGGCCGAGTTGTAAGTAGGGATAATTTTCATGACCTAGGATGGAAGTGGCAGTTCTTGTATACAGTGGCAAGGCAGTTAGTTCAATTATCCCTCAGTGTCTCTTGAGACTTAGGTCAGGTGCCCACCAAGGGTGAAGCTTTGGCATAGCAAAACCAGTTTTCCATGATTCTCCAACCCTACAGCAGAAAAAGGCTATCTCCGAGTCTCCATTCCAAATTCCCAAGAGACATAATGTGATTGGCCCAGCCTGGGTCACGTTGGCACCCCTACTCCCTTTAGCTGTGGCCAGGGAATGATATCACAAAGATAAACATGATTGCTGGGGATGCACCACTGGGGATTAGGGAGAAGTAGGTTCATTGGTGTGACCCAAAGCAAGTACTTAATAACACTGTTGATCAGTGGGTAAATAAATGAATAAATCAAGCTATGAACATTTGAAGCCCTAGGGGCCCTTCTTATCCCCTCCCATAGTTTTCCATCTGTCTGTGCACCTGCTCTCACTGGCTTCCTCAGCTCCTCTTCACTCACTCTGGCCATGGCTATCACAGCCTCACCAGCCTCCTCTACATCCCGACTTTTCAGCTGGAACAACTCCCCACCCATTCAAATTGCAGAATGTGAGGGTTTGATTGAACCAACTCTTCTTTTTTCTTTCTTTTTTAAAATAAATTTATTTATTTTGTTTTATTCATTTTGGGCTGTGTTGGGTCTTCTTTGCTGTGCGCAGGTTTTTCTCTAGTTGCAGCGAGCGGGGGCGACTGTTTGTTATGGTGCGTGGGCCTCTCACTGTGGTGGCTTCTCTCGTTGTGGAGCACAGGCTCTGGGTGTGTGGGCTTCAGTAGTTGTGGCTCACGGGCTCTAGAGCGCAGGCTCAGTAGTTGTGGCGCATCGGCTCAGTTGCTCCACGGCATGTGGAATCTTCCTGGACCAGGGCTCGAACCCGTGTTCCCTACAATGGCAGGCGGATTCTTAACCACTGCGCCACCAGGGACGCCCCTGAACCAACTCATCTTATTTTTAACATTTTTATTATAAAATACAATAAACAAACCAAAAGCTCATACAACATAAATGTACAGCTTAACAAACATTAAACGAGCACTCAGGTGAGTGCCACTCTGTCAAGACACCAAACAGCAACCTGGACAAGCACCCCAGACAGCACCCCGGAGCGCCCGCTGTTCTCCTTCCAGCCTGATTTTCATGGTGTTAACTTCCTTGCCTTTCTAATTAGTTTTACCACCAAAGTAAGCATCTTGAACTGACATAGCTTAGTTTGGACTATTTTTGAGATTTACATCAATATAATTATAGAGTATTACTGTATAATTAATATAATCAATATAATTATATAATTATAGAGTATGAATTCTGCTGTTTAGCTTCTTTTGCTCAATGTTATTATTATTTTTTTGCTTGTTTTGTTTTGTTCTATTTTGTTCTTTTTTAGTAAAACCTATATTGAGATATAATTCACATATCATACAATTCACCAATTTAAAGTGTACAGCTTAGTGGTTTTGGGTATGTTCACGGATACATGTAACCATCACCACAGTCAATTTTGGAACATTTTCATTACCTCAAAGAGAGACTCATACACTTTAGCTATCAGCCCTCATTCCACCATCCCTCCCTGGCTAAATAAGCACCAATCCACTTTCTGTCTATAGATTTTCCTATTCTGATATTTCTTATAAATGAAATCATACAATATGCAGTGTTTTATGACTGACTTCTTTCACTTAGCATAATGTTTTCAAGGTTGTAGCATATATCAGTACTTTGTTCCTTTTTATGGCTGAATAATATTTCATTGTATAGATATACTACATTTTGTTTATCCATTCAACAATTGATGAACACTTGGGTTGTCCACGTTTTTGCTATTATGAATAATGCTCCCATAAATATGTGTGTAAAAATTTTTGTGTGGGCATATGTTTTCATTTCTCTTGGGCCTATCCCTAGGAGTGGAATTGCTGGGTCACATGGTAACTATGTTTAACTGTCGGAAGCAATGCTGGACTATTCTCCCAAGTGGCTGCAGCATTTTACAATCCCACGATCAGTGTGTGAGGGTGCCGATTTCCCCACATCCTGACACCTGCCTGTTTTTTTTCCTAGTCTATGTGTCATCCTTTCCTGTTGGAAACTGAAGATTTTAGATAATATATTGTGGCACCTTGGAATTTGCCACCCCCAAGGGCTTACTATTGTTATTTGCTTGTTTAGTGACTGGGTGGATTATTTTAGTAAAGTGAATCCCCCTTTCCCACAGCCTGAGTTTAAAGCCTCTGTCCCTTGGTCCTCAGTCTGCATGCCCGCCCACAGTCACCTGGGATGACAGTGATTTGGGCAGAGCTCTCCTTGACTGACTCTTTCCCTGACCACACCCAGCTGTTAAACTCCACTCATTGCCAGCTGAGTTCTCTATTGTTTTCAACAATGTCCTAGAACATAAATTTTTCCACAAGCTGATCCAATCAAGTTTGGACTCTGAAGGAATAGGGTTTGGATCCCTAAATCTATCTGAGGGGTCTGTCTTTTCCCAGCCCCATGCTTCTACCTACAACAAGGCCTCAAAGGCACAGCTCAGCATCTTAGCTCTTCCTCATCCATTCCTCTGCAAATCTCTTAGCCCAGAAAGCGTTTGTTGTTGGTTGGTTGGTTTCTTTGTTTTCAACATCCTTTCTCAACTAGATGCACAAATACTCTTCCAATCTGTTTATGCCAGCCCCTATCTCTGGGCACTTGAACCCAAGAATTGAAGAAATACAGGCTGGGGCTTCCCTGGTGGTGCAGTGGTTGAGAGTCCGCCTGCTGATGCAGGGGACGTGGGTTCGTGCCCCGGTCCGGGAGGATCCCATGTGCCGCGGAGCGGCTGGGCCCGTGGGCCATGGCTGCTGGGCCTGCGCGTCTGGAGCCTGTGCTCCACAATGGGAGAGGCCACAACAGTGAGAGGCCCGTGTACCGCAAAAAAAAGAAAAAAGAAATACAGGCTGTATCTTGTTCCTTTCTTTGTCCCCTTTCTAAAAAGCAATAGGGTTGGGACTTCCCTGGTGGAGCAGTGGTTAAGAATCCGCCTGCCAATGCAGAGGACACGGGTTTGAGCCCTGGTTCGGGAAGATCCCACATGCCACGGAGCAACTAAGCCGGTGCACCACAACTACTGAGCCTTGCTCTAGAGCCCACATACCACAACTACTGAGCCCGCATGCTGCAACTACTGAAGCCCGCACGCCTAGAGCCCGTGCTTTGCAACAAGAGAAGCCACCACAATGAGAAGCCCGCACACCGCAACAAAGAGTAGCCCCCGCTCGCCTAAGACCCAACGCAGCCAAAAAAAAAAGCAATAGGGTCAAGATCTAGATTGAAGAGAGAAGGGAGGGGCTGAACAAAAAGGTTTTCAAAACAATACTGCACATTTTTAACCCAGTTCAGGAAGATACTATTATTATTCCATTTTATAAATACAGGAAGTGACGCCTAGAGAGATTATGAAGCTGGAGTTCTTTTTTTTTTTTTTTAACATTTATTTATTTATTTGGCTGCACCGGGTCTTAGTTGTGGCACGCAGGATCTTTTAGTTGCGGCATGTGGGATCTGGTTCCCTGACCAGGGATCAAACCCAGGCCCCCCTGCATTGGGAGTGCAGAGCCTTCGCCACTGGACCACCAGGGAAGTCCCGAAGCTGGAGTTCTTAGGACAGAGCATGGGCCTTAGAGCCAGAAGCCAAGGCTGGGACTTGAGAATCTGTGTCTGTTGGTGGTGTTCCAACTCACCCTTCCTCTCCCTGACCTGGACAATGCTTCAATCAGGCTCATCACATGCTCCCAGAGGTCCCTCCTGGTCTGGCTGTACCCACTATGCAGCTCCAAGCCCAGTCCTCTACCACAGGCGAAATCTCTGCCTCCTGGGACAAAGCCTTGGAACCTCTTATAGCCCTTCCTGCAGTCTGGTGTCAGGTCGTAGCACGGGGGCTCTGGTCAAACGTCAGTTCCATACTTGCCTGGCTGTGTGACCTGGCTGCCCACCCCCACCCCAGCCTCAATTTTCTCATCTGTAAACTGGGAATTCTAATAGTAATTCAGTACATGTTCACAGAGGGCCTGCTCTGGCAGAAAATGTGCTGGAAGCTGGGAGTGCAAAGGGGAGTAAGACTGTCACAGTGTCCCTGTGTCCTATTATGGCTGTGCATACCTGGCATGCAGGTGGGCATACTGTAGGCAGTCAGGTATGGAAGCTACCCTGTGGCGCAGGATTTGTATGACCTGCTGCCGGCAGCTCAGCAGTCTAGCCTGCCCTGTGGTGGCCTCTCAGGGAGTTTCTCTTTGATTAATGACTGCTTTTGTCCTCAAAGGGTGTGCTGTCAGCTGCTTTCTTGTTTCATCTGGCTGCTGGGGCCCCAGAACAGTTGGCAAAGCAGTTGGTATCTTGGACTATTTTTAGGTGGCAGAGTTAGTGGGGTGTGTGGATGTGGTGAGGCCCAGGAGGAGTCTTGGAGACTGGCAGCTTCATAAGCAACAAGCTGGGGAGACAGAGGGGAAGTGTGCCCCCTCTCAGGAATGTGTGGGCAAAGTTTCACTTATCCTTCTTGATTGGGGCCAAAGGTGCCTTCCTCTGTGCAGCCTTCCTTGATTTCCTCAATAAAGCATGCACTCCAAAGATGCAAATTAAAGGTCCACCCTCTGGGCTTCCCCCAGCTCTTGGTTATAGTTCCAAACAGACCAAGAGATAATGAGCTCTAGGGATCTTATCTGATGCATCTCTGGGTCTCTCTGGCTCTGCACCTCTGAGTGCTGTCCAGCCTTCCCAAGTCCTAACAACAAGGTATAGAAGTTAGGAGTCCAGACTTTGGAGTCACATAGCTGAGTTCCACTCTTGGGCCCTTTCTAGGAAAGTAACCACGACCAAGTCAGGTTCCTAAATCTCTGTTTTCTCATCTGTAAAATGGGTGATTATAGTGCCTGTCTCCCAAGAATTAAAGGGCTTACTTTGTTCAAAGCACAGCACATAGCACCTGGCACAGACTGACAGACGAGATCTCTTGCAAGCCCAGGACCGGAGGGGACTGCAAACCCCCAAAGGTCTCCATCCCCCTTGCGGCATCTCAGGTAGTGTGTGCAAGCTGGCGGGAGAGAGGGAGGTGTTCCTAGACACCTGGGGGGCCCAGAGTCAGCCGGAGGTTGCACAGCGAGAAAGCAGCCGAGCTTGGTGGGGGAAGACAGGTCTGCTACTGGAGTCAAACGCGGCGGCTTTCCTCTCCTTCCTGCTGACGCACACCCCCTCCTCCGCCTCCTCTAGTATTTTCCTTCTCTCTCTCTCCTTCCCGCCACTGCCTCTCTCCTCTAATTCCACGGCTTCCCCATCTGGGAGGCGAGTTCTCGGGCAGGAGGTGGAGAGTCCCTGGCCTAAGGTGGGGAAAGAGGCCTCCACCCCAGTGGGAAGGTCCTAGACCGCGGTGGGGGAGGGGGCGCCAGGGTGTCAAGGAGAACCCGGGAGTCCCCAGAAATGAGGGCGGGGTCAGGGGAGCCCGAACTGGGGGAGGGATCTCATAGACTACCTGAGAGTCCCAGAGCTGGCGAAGTTGGGCGGGGGCGTTCCTAAAATAGAGTGGTGGGCGGGGCTTCCAAGGGCCAGAAGGCGGGGCCCTATAAGGGGCGTGGTCTCCTGAGAAAGGGCGGGGCTCCGCCGACTGGGGAAGAGCTTCGCCGCAAGGGCGGAGTCTTGAGTTGGGCGGGGCTTCCACGGGGCGGGGCATAAGGACAGGGGGCGGAGCGTGGCTGTTGGCGCCCGTACCCCTCCCCCGGCTCCGGGTGTCTCCGTGACGAGGCAGCGCGGAGCCGCCGCGGACCGGGCCCATCCCGCCGCAGCAGCCCCAGGGCCGAGCAGGAGCGAGGCGCGGAGGGAGAGGCGCCGAGCGGGGGCCGGAGCGCGGCCAGGTGAGGCTGCCGGGGCGGAGGGGGCGGGGGCTTCGCCAGGCGGGCCCCAGCGGACGCTGGGGGCGTGTTTGAGTGTCTGGATGGCAGGGGTACTTGGTCTGAGGGCGGGCGCCTGTGGCTCTTTGCGCGATCGCGCCTGCTGTGGGGGGTCGAGGGTGGACTCTGCGCCCGTCCGGGCACTGCCCGCGGGGCTCAGGTTGTGCTGGACTGTGTGTGTGAGCGCGCGTGTTTGTGTGGAGGGGCCGCCGGGTGTGTATCTGCGTATGCGCTGGGCTGTCATTGTGCCTGCCCCGGGCGCGGGGCGCCGGCCTGCCCCGGCGCAGTCCCTCCTGCGCTGGGATATTTTCCAAACAGGCTTCCTGCGGGGACCGGCTCTGCTGCAGCCCGAGCGGGAGGGGGGAGCGCCGCCCCCACAGGCCTCCAGAGACCCGGGCGGCCCGGGGACTGCAGACTGACACCTGAGGGAGGGAGGGGGGTGCACCGGGGAGGGGTCCAGAGGCCTGCCCGCAGGGCGAGGACAAGATGGGGAGACTGGGGCAGATGGATGGGGAGGTAGAGGTGGCCAGACAGGCGGAGATAGGGAGTAGCGTGGGTAGAGAGATGGCGAAAAGGACAGCGGCGGGGACAGAGAGTCACTGAGAAAACAGACAGACAGACAGAGGCCTAGACCGGCAAAGGGGCAGAAAGATTAAGATGGACAGGTAGATTCCAAAAACCTGACAGAAGTGTTACTCAGGGGTCCCGGGGCTGAGAGCCAAACCCAGGAACGGAGTGAAGGATGAGCAGTAAGGGCCCCCAACTCCTGGGGTGACTTTCTTCCAAGCACGTCCCAGACTGAGGTCCTGGCCAAAAAGAGGCTTCTGGCCACCCCGAGTTGGTCCATCCCTCTGCCCCTGCCAAATATTCTGACCCTCTGTGTAGCCCCACCCTCTTGGTTCCATCCCATCCATCTACCTTCCCTGGTATCCCAGCAACCCTGTCAGTTTAGGGGAGGCAGAAGTGAAGTGGTTGCCATAGCAACAGAGTGGGTGAAAGGTCACTCTGTTGTTAGCCTAGGTGGCCTGCAGCAGGCTGGAGCTGGCATTGAGGGGGCTGGGATGGGAGGCTGCAAAGCTCTTTTTCTCCTCTCCCACTCTGCCCAGAATGGTGTTGGAAGGAAACCCTGAAGTGGGCTCCCCCCGAACCTCAGACCTCCAGCACCCGGAGAACCAGGGCTCTTGTGTCCTCTCTTCTCCCAGTGAAGATGCACAGCCAGGGGAGGAGCCCATCAAGTATGGTGAACTCATCGTTCTGGGGTGAGCCTCCCTGGTCCAGGTGGGGCGGGGCACCAGGCACCCCACAGAACAGCCAGACCAAGGGCCCCAGCTCTCCCCACTTAGGGCCTCCTGCTGTTTGTCCCTCCTCACCTTCCCAGCTGAGAGACAAAGTTGACCAAGCCCACCTCAATTCATAATTGTTATTTTATCTTCCCATTTTTCATAAATTACTGAGACAACTCTAACTGCCCACCCACATTTCTGAGCAGAAGAAAGTAACACCAGCTGCCTTTCATAAAGCACCTAGTGTGTGTAGTCTGAGGTGAAGAACTCTGGTTCTCCAGCAAAACTGCTTGGTTCAAATCCTGCCTCTGCAAGTTGCTTAACTTCCCTGTGCCTCTGTTTTCCCATTTCCCAATAGGGATGCTAATAATAATACCTCAGAGGGTTGTCGGAAGGAATGAATGAGGTGATTTCTGTAAAGCACGTAGGACAGTGCCTGGCACGCACCAAGTGTTCTGGGAGGCAGGCCTGTGCCGAGCCCTTTCATGGACATTATTTCATTTCAATCTTCACAAAGATGCTGTGAGGAAGGAGGTGAGGAAACCGAGGCTCAGAGAGGGGAAGTGACTGGCCCAAGGGCACACAGCTGGTAAGTGGCAGGGCTGGGATTTGGACCCAGGGCTTTTTACTCTAGGTCTAGTGAACTTTTGCTAAGCTACAGCTGACCCTCATGCTACAGATGAGGAAACTGAGGCCAGGAGAGAGGAAGAGACATGAGTTGGTGGCTGAGTAGAGCTCATCCCTTCCTGGTCTTCACCTGACCAGGATCTCTGCACCACCCACCTAGCTCTTGCCCCAGGCACAGATTCCTCTCCTTCCTCCCCCACCCCCCATCTGTACCTCCTTTTGGCCTCTCTCTCTACCCCGAAGAAAGTATATGATAAGCTATGTTATCATTGTGATGATTATTTAGAAATAATAATGGCTACTGTTTGTTGACATGTACATGCCATGTACTTTTTTTTCAGTAATAATAATAATAATAGCTAACACTTACCACGGGCTTGCTTGTTTGTTTTTTTTTTTTTTTCCGTACGCGGGCCTCTCACTGTTGTGGCCTCTCCCGTTGCGGAGCACAGGCTCCGGATGCGCAGGCTCAGCGGCCATGGCTCACGGGCCCAGCCGCTCCACGGCATATGGGATCCTCCCAGACCGGGGCACGAACCCGTATCCCCTGCATCGGCAGGCGGACTCTCAACCACTTGGGCTTGCTATATATATGCCAAACTCTGTGCCAAGCATTTTTAAATGCTTTATCTCCTTTAGTTCTCACAATGAACCTGTGAGGTAGGTCCTCATAAATTAGCCCCATTTTACAGAGGTCATATGATAAGCGGAAAAGCCAGGATTTAAGCCAGGCCAGTCTGAGCCCCCAGCCTGTGTCCTGAACTGTCCCACGCCCCATATGTGGGAAGAGCTTACAAGGGCAAAAGTGATGCCCCTCTCAGGGGTGCTTGCATTAGAAAAGCAGCTGCTTCAGAATTCCCTGGTGGTCCAGTGGTTAGGACTCCACACGTTCCAAAAAAAAAAAAGCAGCTGCTCGATGTCCCAAAGGAAGAGCTGGCATTGCAGCTGAGGGTGAGGCCACTGATGAGGGAGAGCTCAGACCTAAGGGGACAGGCCCTCTTGACTGCCATTTGTTCTCTGCAGGGCAGTGAAGCCCCACACTGGCTGGACATCAGAGCCACCTGGCGAGCACATTGGAAAATGCCCATTGACAGGCCCATCCCAAACCTACAGAATCAGAATCTCCATGTGTGAGGCCGGGGAAGATTCTGATTCAAGTGGTCCTCAGCTGTATTTGCCAGCTATTCGTCCTTTTCACTTCCCGCCGCCAAACCTTCCATGGCTCCCCACTGCTTATGGAATAAAGTCCAGAATCCTCAGCCTGGTGTTCAGGACCCTCCCACTAAGTTCATTTTCCCCTGCTGCACTTTAGCACCCAAATCACCACTCTCTGATCTCACCAAACCCTTCCAGCCTCAGGGCCTTTGCTCAGGGTGAGCCCTCCTACAGAAAGTCTTCTGCAGAAGAGGCTGGAGTCAGACTGACCCGAGTTCACATCTAGACTTTTCCCACTGACTAGCCTGGGACCTCAGGCAAGTCATTTTATCTCCCTGAGCCTCAATTTTCCTCATTCGTAAAATGAGAAGAAAGATACTTGCCTGGCAGGACGTTGTACACGTTCTATTAGGTAATTAATAATGTGAAGCACCAAGAACACGGGAGGCTCCGGTACATGGCAGCGATCAAGGTTATGACTCACTCCATCTTTGCCCTCCACAATCATTCCCTCCGGACAAGAGCTGGAAAGGAAGGTAGAAATTTAATGTGTGTGGCGATATGGAGGTAGTGGCATTGTGGGTCTGTTTTTTTCTTTCATTCTGGTTTCAGGTAGTACTTGTGATATAATTAATGACAGTTTGCTAAAGGTGAATCCTTTCTAGTTCTTCAAGGCCCAGTATGGGTGTCCCCTCTCTTAGAAACCTGATCCTGGGGCCAGAATTCCCTTCTCCTGTCTCTGGGCCTGGGGCATACTTGGCTTCTGCCTGGATCATGGCAGGTGGCACCCAGGTTCCTTGAAAACCTTAGGGCACAGAACTGTGGTGTGTCACTATACCATGCCAGCACCTGGCACCTGGCCAGCCATGGTTCAGGAGTCCAGAAAACACTGGTTAATTGGATGCAAGGCCTTATGAGGATATTCTGACCCCCACCCCACTCCCCAAAGGCACCAATTTGATATAGTAGGGTCTTCTAGTTGTGGGTGGTTCTAGGGCTTGTTTATTAAGGTAGGATCTGCCCAGAAGCTGGCAGTTCCTCCTAGTCTCTCAGGGGCTCACTTTCTCTCTCTCTCCCTGCAACCCTTTCTTCTTAACCCTCACATCCACAGCTACAATGGGTGTCTGGCAAGTGGGGACAAGGGCCGCCGCCGAAGCCGCCTGGCACTGAGCCGCCGGCCACACGCCAACGGAGTGAAGCCGGACGTCATGCACCACATCTCCACACCGCTTGTGTCCAAGGCAAGCAGCTTGTTCAGCAGTCCTGGTTGCTGGTCTTCCCAGTCCTACCTGCCCACAGCCCCGCTGGAGCAGGGGAGCCCACTGTGTCTTCACTCACTGCCCCAGAGACATGGTGCTGGTGGGAGATCCCTTGCCATGTGTTACAGTCTGCAAAGTGTTTCCTTGACCACCAGACCCCATCCATTGGATGGAAGTGGTCAGCATCATTTTTAGAGGCGTCCAAGGCTCAGAGAGGGGATGTGACAGTCACACAGCAATGACGAAGGAAAGGCCTTTGGCTGCAGAGGGTTTGGGTTAGAATTCGGGCTCTTCTGTTTCCAGCTGTTAGACCTTAGGCCAGTTTCTCCTCCTCTTGGAGCTGCAGTTCCCTCAACTGTAAAACGGGAATGATAACCATGCCTCCTTCGGGTGGCTTTAGGGATCGAATAAGGTAACCTGTGTAAAGTGCCAGCTGCACAATACACCCTCTGCAAAGGGTGGAACCGCCCCTTCCCTAGGAGTGGCCACTGGACCTTGGGCTCCAGCTTCTGGCTTAGAGGCTCACCCTTCTCCTGGCCACATGCCCAGGAAAATGACTTCCCCTTTCTGTCACCAGGCACTGAGCAACCGTGGCCAGCACAGCATCTCGTACACACTGTCCCGGAGCCACTCGGTCATAGTCGAGTACACACATGACAGTGACACAGACATGTTCCAGGTATGCTCGGGCGCCTCCACAAGCCTTGGCCACTGGACCACCAGGCCTAGACGCTCAGCTCTGCAGGTGTTCCAGGGGGTGGCTCATGGCCACGGGGCAGGTACTTTGAGTCCTCAGTGCAGTGGACCACTCTTCAGATGAGGAAGCGGGACACCCCAGTGAGGGTTGTTGACTTCCCAGTCACACAGGAAGTCAGTGGCTGGATCAAGATTCAGACCCAAGCCTGGACTCCCACCTGCGGGAGGCATACAGTTTAGGAGTTCAGAGTGTGTTGTGAGAGTTGCACTGCCTGGCTTCTGTTCCCAGCTCTGTCAGTTAGTAGCTGGATGACTTTGGGCAAGAGTCGCTTAACCTCTCTGGGCCTTGGTTTCCTCATCTGTAAAGTGGGGCCCATTATAGTCCCACCCCAGGGCATCGTTGGGAAGATTAACTGAGATATTGCATGCAAAATGCCTAACATGATATATAGTAAATATTTACCCCAAATTCACTATTTTCTACTAACATTTGAACATTCCCAGACTATGGGTGTCAGTTACCCTTTCACTGTTCTATCCGCAAATCAGCTAGTTTTTAATTGAGTGGGGTGCTTCCAGGAACTGGGGGAGAGACAGAGAAGGAGAAACACAGACACCAGTGATTGGATGTGGAGACCCCCAGGGAGCTGGGATGGTGCTGTCCCCTCCTTGTTTGGTGACCCTGCACACAGAGCAGCTGCTGGGGACCCTGGGATGGGAAGCCCGCAGGATTGACCTGTGCACACAGCATTCCTGTGCCTGCCCTCCCCTCCCTCACAGATTGGCCGCTCCACGGAGAACATGATCGACTTTGTGGTAACAGACACGTCCCCTGGAGGAGGGGCTGCCGAGGGCCCCTCTGCCCAGAGCACCATCTCCCGCTATGCCTGCCGCATCCTCTGTGACCGCCGGCCGCCCTATACCGCCCGCATCTATGCCGCTGGCTTCGATGCCTCCAGCAACATCTTCCTGGGAGTGAGTGAGCCCCCCGGGCAGGGACCAGCACTACATCTGAGAGTGAGCCGAGGGGTAGGCTGGGGAGGGGCAGCATCCTGGGGTGATGGACCAGCCTGCAGTGACCATAACCATGACCTATGCAGGGATTAGCAAGCCCACTTAACAAATGAGCACAGCGAGGCTCAGAGAGGTCAGGTGACGCCCAAGGTCATGCAGCGCCAATTCTAGTCCTCTCCGGGCCACCTCTGAGCTCGAGGGTAGAGGGGCAGCACTCCTGGCTCGCAGCCTGCTGGGGGCCACTCGGGGATGTGATCTGATCCCACGTGTGGTCCCAGGAGCGGGCAGCCAAATGGCGGACCCCTGACGGCCTGATGGACGGCTTAACCACCAACGGGGTCCTGGTGATGCACCCAGCAGGCGGCTTCTCTGAGGACTCGGCCCCGGGTGTCTGGCGGGAGATCTCGGTCTGTGGGAATGTATATACTCTGAGGGACAGCCGCTCGGCACAGCAGCGGGGGAAGCTGGTAGGTGGCCTGTCCACCCTCCTCCCCATCCCCTCATCCTTCCTGGGTCCTCTCAATCTCCCCTTCCCCCTTCCCAAGCCAGGACAGATGATCTCCAGTCCTGCTGCACAAGGGATCCCCAACAGCGTCCATCTGGGGGCATGTGCCACTTGCACCACAGAGGGGAACAGACCAGCATCTCCAAGTGGAGCCCACATACTGCCGGAGGTCCCTGGGGTGATGTGAAGTGGCACCCACACATGCACACCGTGCAGTACCAAGTGGTTTTGAGGATGCCGGCAGCTGAGAAATTCACACCCTCCTATGAGGGTGACACTCGGCCTGTGTGTGAGCAGTTTGTAGCCTGAAGTGTTGGCAGTTTGTAACGTGTCTGTCACGTTCACACGGGTTTAGCTTTATTCTCTCCCAGCAGGAAAGGGCCTTGGAGTAGTTCTGACACAGGTGACAGTGAACGCTCCATGTGGTACAGACCAGAGAACTAATGTCCTAGAGAGACATAGGGGCTTGCCCAATGTCATGCGGCGAAGATCCTCAAATGGGCCACGCAGAGCTTTTCCTAGGTATGAGCACCTCGGGCAAGGAGATGCCAAACCTCGAGGAAAAGCATGGCTTATCTTTCCAGAGCATCAATTCTATTGGGAGATCTGGGGAAACATTCTTTTTTAAAATTATGCTTTTGAACGTTTCACTAGGACACACTTATTGAGCACCTACTATGTTCTGGGCACTGTTCCAAGTGTTTACGTTGATTCATGAGAACCACTTGCTATACAGGGAAGTAAAATCCATCTTGAGGATAAGGAAATTAAGACACAGAGAGGATAAGTTACTTGACCAGGGACACAGAGTTAGTCAATGCTGAGGCCAGCATTCACACCCAGACGATCTAGTGCTAGAGTCCTTGCTTTTAACCTCAGCCCTTAGGATGCCTGCTTTGGGCTAAGTTCCAGTGTTTTGGACAGAGGAGTTTCTGGCCTCTGCCATTAGGGGAGAGCCTGGGAAAATGTTTTAGAAAACTCCCATTTTGGTCCAGGCCTTCTGATTTGACAGATGAGGCGACCAAGGCCCACGTTCCACTGAGTGTAAGGAACGGTGCCTGCCTGGGTGTTTTTTGTTGTTGCTGTTTTTTCGGACAGTGCCTGCCTGGGGCCACTTGCCTCCCCTCCCACGCGGCTTCTCAGTCTTTTCTGCTCCTCTGCCCCCACCCTCCCCCCTCCTCTGCCCCAGTCCAACACCCTCCTCTGCCCCAGCCAGCCCCACGGGTCCAGAGTGCTCTCTCTAGGGAGGTTCAGTGGGATGGATGGGTGGCTTGACTGGGGTCACGGCGGCCCAGTGGCAGGGGGTTCAGGAGCCTCTTGGGCAATAAGGCTCTTCTGCTGCCCTGGCAGGTGGAAAACGAGTCCAACGTGCTACAGGACGGCTCCCTCATTGACCTGTGTGGAGCTACGCTGCTGTGGCGCACGCCGGCGGGGCTGCTGCGGGCGCCCACGCTGAAGCAGCTGGAAGCCCAGAGGCAGGAGGCGAATGCAGCGCGGCCCCAGTGTCCCGTGGGCCTCAGCACCCTCGCCTTCCCCAGCCCAGCCCGTGGCCGCACGGCACCCGACAAGCAGCAGCCCTGGGTCTACGTCCGCTGTGGCCACGTCCACGGCTACCACGGCTGGGGCTGCCGGCGCGAGCGGGGCCCCCAGGAGCGCGAGTGTCCTCTCTGCCGCCTCGTGGGGCCCTACGTGCCCCTGTGGCTCGGCCAGGAGGCCGGCCTCTGCCTGGACCCCGGGCCGCCCAGCCACGCCTTCGCACCCTGTGGCCACGTCTGCTCTGAGAAGACTGCCCGCTACTGGGCTCAGACGCCACTGCCCCATGGCACCCACGCTTTCCACGCTGCTTGTCCCTTTTGCGGGGCCTGGCTCACTGGCGAGCATGGCTGTGTCCGCCTCATTTTCCAGGGGCCGCTGGACTAGGCTCCCTGGGGGCCCCCTGCTGCCGCGCCCGCCTGCCCACCCAGGTCCCCCACCTCCTGCAGCCCAGAGGGAGCTCTGCATGTGGGACTCTACCTGCTGGCACATCGCCACACCAGATGGACACGTTGGATGGGTGGTGCCCTTCCCCTCTTAACTCTGGCTCCAAAGGGGGGTCTCTTGGTCAGAATGATGGGGCCCTCAGCACCAGCTGTGTCCCGGGCTGATGGAGGGAGGCTCACCCCTACGCCCTGGCCCTTCCTGGGGCATCCCACATCATGCCGCCTACACTGTGCCCCTGGGGGAATGAAGGGTCCATGGGCCCCTGACCCCCAGCTTAGGCTGGCTGTGCCCTGAGCCTGCCAACCCAGTTCCAGATAATCACCCTGCTGCTGCCCTGGGCTCCTCTATAAACCTTGCTGCTCAGCTGCCCTCACAAACCCCTCGTGTCCTGCATGCGTGCAACGCCTCCAGCCCCTAAGGGAGTGCCGGGTAGGCGGCAGGCTGGGACCGACATCTGTGGATACCCACTGTGGGCTGGACTCCTTGCTAAGTGGGATCTGGGGACACAGAGACAGTCAGACCTGGTTCCCTGCCTGGTAGAGTTCACAGTCTAGTGGATGACAGACCAATTACTGAAGGACAGCATGGCTTCCTGTGTGCTGGGATCAGAGAATCACCAGGAGCTGTGAAGCTGGTCTCACCGGAGGGTAGAAAAGTGAGGAGTGAGAGAGGCTTCACTGAGGAGGCGCCTAAGGGCTCCGCCTCATCGGACTGCTGGGAATCCCCACAGGAAGTCGGGGCGGGGGGTGGGGGGGGGCGGTACTTAAGGCAGAAGGGAGGCCGAGCACAGGCTCAGGTGTAAGTATGCAGGCAACTGAGTGAGAGGTTCTGAGTGGCTGGAGCGTGGGCTTCAGGGGAACGAGATGCTGGCACCATGCTGACAGGGAAGATGCTGGGAGAAAGTTCCGATCCTCACTTCTGGACAGTCAGGAGTTGAGCAGGGGCGGGCTGGGGAGAGAGCTCGTGGTTCCAGAGTGTTGGCTGTGACACAAGGGCTACCATCACCGAATGCCCACTGTGCACCCCGCACTGTGCTAATGGTAATAATAACTGTGTTCATTGAGCACTCACCAGGCACCAGGCTCTGCTGCTCAGAGGTTTTGTTATTTAATCCTCCCAGTAACCCAGGGAAGGAGGTGTGACCATTTCTGTTTACAGGGAGATTAAAACACACGCTCCAAGTCACACAGCTGGAAAGTGGCCAAGTCAGATTCGAATCCACAGCTGACTGCCTAGCCTCAGAGCCTGCCCTCTCCTCCATCACACTGGGCTGCTTTCCTTGGACAGGGATGGGAGGGGTCTGGAGGGCAACCCAGGTAAGGGGAACAGCATGGGCAAAGGTGTGGCAGAGAAAATGCTTGATGACCAATGAGGTGGGTGTGGAGGAGGCAGAAAAGAGGAATGAGGGGTGGGAATGTTGGGCTGGGGTCTGGTGGGCCTTGGTTGCCATAGAGGCCAAGTCTGAACTGGATCCCTATTCATCTTGGCTAAGTGTCGCCTCTTCCTGAGAGCCAAGGCAAGCTCGGGGTGCTGATGGGATTGCCCCAGAGCTTTCCTGGGGCAAACAAGTTGGAAAGAGAGGTAGATGAGGTTCTGGAAATATAAAAATCTGAAGAAGAGGCTCTGAGTACCGGCCTGACGTGGGCATCATCCCCAGTGGAAGACGGCCTTAGGGAGTACAGATTCCAAGGGGAGGGACCTGCCCTAATCCACATGGCGGGCTGGAGCCACAGAGACCAAACCTGGGACTGTTGAGAGGAGAGAGGGCACTTGCTGGTAGTGAGAGGAGGAGGTGATCAGACTCTTGCTTCTAGAGCATCACACTGTCACAGAAGGGGAGCCCAGATGGGGATGCTGGGGTGGACTTGGGAGCATTGCAACTCTCTCTCACACACACACACACACACACACACACACACGCACGCACACGTAAGAATCCAACTCTTTCCAGTTCTCTCTTCTCACTCTTTTGAGAACCAAATGGGGGAACACTCCCATGCCATTTCTATCAGGGAACCTCAGACTGTCTAGGAGAAGAGGCAAGCAAAAGGCACAGGTGTGGGCTTCCCTGGTGGCGCAGTGGTTAAGAATCTGCCTGCCAATGCAGGGGACATGGGTTTGAGCCCCGGTCTGGGAAGATCCCACATGCCGCAGAGCGGCTGGGCCTGTGAGCCATGGCCTCTGAGCCTGCGCATCCGGAACCTGTGCTCCGCAACGGGAGAGGCCACAGCAGTGAGAGGCCCACATACCACAAAAAAAAAAAAAAAAAAAAAAAGGCACAGGTGCCACACGAGGGAGAACTCAGAGGTGTTGGTGGAGGGGGTCAGACAGCCCTGGTCTTGGTTCAGCTCTACCCCTTTCCAACTCTTGGACCCTCAGTCTCCTTAGCTGTTAAATGGAATAACAGTCCCTATGTTGCCAGCTGGTTGTGAATGTATGGAGGACACCTATAACATAGGATGTACTTAATATTACTTCCTCACTTACTCCTTCTTCATTCCCATAGGCAAGAGCCAAGGCTGGGGATGGTCATGACTCCAGGGAGTGGACTGCTGCATGTGATATTGTGTGTGTGTGTGTGTGTGTGTGTGTTGGGACAGGTGGAGGGGACACTGTGGTGGAAGGCTAGACCCCAGTTCAGGAACACCTGAGGACTTCCTGGGTGGCCTTAGGGAAGTCAATGAATCCATCAGCCTCCATTTCCCCATATGTGCAACAGGTAAAATGATATCCTATCTCAGGGTTTTTGCAAGAATTAAATGGGATCCTCCACGTCAAGCTGCTAGCACGGACCTTCAGGAAGTGCTCATATTAGCTGTGAAAATAAAAATGCAGCTTGGTTGGGGGTTTCCCAGGAGTACTGGGATGTTACCTTGGCCTGAGCTGCCCACTGGTGTCCATGGAAGGCACTTCCTTCTCTATCTGTGTACATTTCAACCTCTCCCAAGTCAAGGAAGACTTTACACGCATGTGAAAGACAATGAAAATCAAGGCACAGGGAAGAAGAGTGATTTTCTAAGGACACAGACCAATTTATTGAGTTCCTCACCATCAGAGTCAACAGTTCGCACCACTGTGCCAAGCAGGGCCTTGGGCACTTTTTGTGAATGAGAAACTGGTGCCAGTGGTGGGCAGCTGCTGCTCTGGGCCTAGACACAGGTGTGCCCAAGGCTGGCAAGGAGGATATCCCTTCTCCTCCACCCCTCTCTGCCCAACACTAGGGGGCAGCACTACCCTGTCAACACTTCACTCAAGCCTACAACATCCCTCCGAGTAAAGACGATTTTTAGCCTGGTTCTCTCTGGCTGAGGAAGCCAAGACTCAGAGAGGTAAAGTGTCCCACTCAAGGACACACAGCCAGTAGGCAGGGGAGGCCTCACTGGACCGTAGATGGCCTGGCTCTGCCCCACCTCTGACTTGGGACCCTCACCGTGTTCCCCACTTCGCCCAGGCTGGGCGCTTGGCCCTTCCACATGCCATTCCCCGCCCAGGCCATCCTCCTGTGAGTCTCTCAGACATCCAAGGCTCGGCTCTGCCCTGGACAGCTTTTTGGGGTCGCAAGCGGCTTTCTCAACCGTCAGGCACCCGGCGAGCACCGGGGAACTGCCAGGACCCTCGTCCCTTTGTGCTGAGGAAACTGAGTCTCGAAGATACTCAGCTGCAGCCCCCATCAGGCCCACGGTGAGTCGGTAGCGGTGCAGGGAAGCAATTGGGGGCGTTTCTCCGCGCCCCCCACACGGTAGGACCATGTCAGCCCTGGCAGGAGCCCGCTCACCTGTAGCCTCGATTCCCTGCATGAAGGGTTTTGCAGTCTCGGAAGAGTCTCCGTCCCCTGGCCCTTGACTCCACCGAGGAAGGACCACATCACTCCCACGGTGCAGGTTTCCCCATACAAAACTGAGGTCGGGGGACCGGGAAAAACCCCAAAGGAGAGCGGAGGTCAGGACTGTGTGGGGGGAATCCCTGGTGCTCTGTCCGTGACAGCCACGCCGCCCCGCCTGGACTCGGGGTCCCTTGTCAGCCACGTCTGCCGGGACTAGGACGCCACCGGCCAGGCCACTGAGGTTCCTGACCCCCGCGCGGGCGCCACCTGCCGACAAAAGGCCAAGGCCACAGGGGCCGTTCTGCGTACGACGCCGTGGTGCCTGGGGCGGGGAGCCGGTATGCCGGCGAAGCTCGCCTCGGCTCGCCTATTGGCTGGAGGCGATGCCCGTCCCGGCCCCGAGGCCCGGCAATTGGCTGGTGGGGGCGGAGTTCGCGGAGCCCCAATGAATGGGGGGAGCCGGAAGCAGGAAGTGAGTTTGCGATCGGAGCAGCTGCTGCAGGTGAGGTGAGGCGCGGCGCCCGGGTTTCGGGGTCACAATGTGTCATCCTCGGGGGACAGGGCGAGTCTGGGCCGAGCGCAAGATCATCCTCTTTCTGCCCCCCATCCGGTACCCCTGCCAAATTCATCGCGGCCCCGAGGCCAAGGAACGCTCCAGGCAGCAAAGGGTTAACACTCCTTTCAGAACCCAGGGGATTGTGCTATTGGGGAGCAGCATCGGGAGGGGCGGGGGAGGTTGGAAACCCGTTCCTAGTAAGAGAGGGCTTTGTGGAGTACACTCTGGGTTGGGAGACACCCGGATCCCAACCGGGCAGTGAGACCTTCGGTAAGTTGCTTGGCCTCAATCTCCCTAACTGTAAAATGAGTTTTCTCCCAATTCTGAATTTCTGTAGCTAGGGTAGCTCCCCTGGCCCAGTACAGGGAGAGGACAGGAGGACGAAGGACCGAAGAAAAGGCAGAGAGATGAGGGTGGGACAGATCCTGGGATCAGTGAGAGAGGAAGAGTTCAGAGAAAATCATTTACTGCCGTAGGTACATTCCATTCGATTGGGGTGACCTTGTGACCTCGTGACCTCATCGAATTTGCATACCCACCTGGTGAGGCTGGGGTTACTATCAATCTCATCTTACAGAGGCCATAATGGAGGGGCAGAAGAGTAAAACAATTGACTTGATAATTAGGAGTCTGGGGCTGAGCCAGGATTGGAACCTGGGTCTTCCAACTGGGACTTTGTCCTTATGAGCACAGTGGTGGGCAGAATTGAAGAACCTGCAGGATGATTCTGAAGGAGGAGGCTAGGAGGTCAGAGAAGGAGGAGGGGAGGAGTGAGGCCTGGGGCTGGGAGTCCAGAGATGCAGATTCTGCTTCTGACCTCTCCCTTGTGTTATTAGGCAAACCTCTAGCCTCTCTGGACCTGTTTCCCCAACAGTAATACTAGGTAGTTGGATTCAATCTTTAAGTTTGAGAGGCCACGGGCCAAACATTGCCTACCAGAATATTTTGTAATCTCCTTGGGTGAGTCACCTAACCATCTCTGAGCCTCAGCTAGCATATCTGGTGCATGGGTACAGTGGTATTCCCTTCCTCATGGACTTTGGAGAGGATTAAATCAGACTGTGAGAGTGCAGAGTCAGGTGTGCAGTTGGCGTGCAATAAATGATGGCTGTGATCATGGTGATGGTTCTCAGCAGGGCCCATGGCGGACACCCAGTACATCCTCCCCAATGACATCGGCGTATCTAGCCTGGACTGCCGCGAGGCCTTCCGCCTGCTGTTACCCACAGAGCGCCTCTATGCCCACCACCTGTCACGGGCTGCCTGGTATGGAGGCCTGGCCGTGCTGCTGCAGACCTCCCCTGAGGCCCCCTACATCTATGCCTTGCTCAGCCGCCTCTTCCGTGCGCAGGACCCCGACCAGCTGCGCCAGCATGCCCTGGCTGAGGGCCTTACCGAGGAGGAATATCAGGTCAGTTCTCTCAGGCCAACGTGCATTTCCTGAGTGGCTTCTGGGTGTGAGGGGCCAGGAAGCAGGGGTACAAAGGACTTTCTGTCTCTTTGCATTAGACGAAAGGTTTCAAACACAGGGACATCCCCTCCTGGAGCTTCAGTCTTCTCGTCTGCAAGATATGCGTGAGGGTAGTCTGTACCTCTTAGGGTTGTAGCAACCTGACGCCAAGATAAGTGGTGGCTGCTGTGATTATAACAAGGGCTGTGGAGTAAAGGAAACAGCTGTGGAGATTCAGAGGCGGTAGAGGAATGAGTCCAGTGTAGGAATCAGGAGGTCTGCGTTCTGGACCATATCTTCCTCTACCGTGTTGTGTGTCCCTGGGCAGAACGTTCTGCCTGTCCCCTTGTTTTTGTCTGTCTGTGGGTCTGTTGGCCAAGGAATACATTAATGCATTCTTAATGCATTACAGAAATGCAGAAAGACAGAAAACAAAACAAAAAGATCATTTGTTCTCAGTGTCCTCCCCAGAGGTAACCACTGAAGATGGTGGGATATATAACCTTTTCAGTCCTCTGTATTGCATACCTGTACACGTACATATGCACATGTATTAGTTCCTTATTTTCTCTTTTACATATGAGATCACATTCTACATATTCTTATGAGTTCTGCTTTTTTCACTGAACGCCATGTCTTGGAGAACTTACATTGGGTACATATAAATCCACCTCATTCTTTTTTATTGGCTGTGAAGTATTCCACAGCAATGTACGCTATAATCAATTTAATCTTTATTGATGGACATTTAGGTTTTTCTCTACTCTTCTTACAAACAATACCATGATGAGCATACTTATGCACATGTGTGAGTAGGATCTATTTTGTAGAAGTAGAATTGCTGGGTCAAAGGCTCTGTACATTGGCAGTTGATTGGTGCTGTTAAATCATCATCTGAAAAAGCTTCACCAAGAATGTATGAGGACACGGTCTGTCTTTCTATATGTAAAATAAAGGGATTGGATTGCTTATCTCTGCGCTGAGGCCCAGGCTGTTTCTTCTACGTTTTTTGGACTTTGAGTAATTGCATCCCATCTCTAGGCCTTGATTTACTCATTAAAAGAGCTAATAGCTGGGGAAGTGCTTATTAACGGAAAAGTGCTACCCAAGTATTCATTATTTTCAGTGGGATTCTTTTGTTTGTAAGTAACAGAAACCCACCTCAAATTGGCTTAAATGAAGAAAAAAAAAAAACACCTTGACTCCCAGTCTGGTCTGGCATGTAAGGAACTTAGATGTTGCCCATCTCTTCTAACAACAAATAAAAAGCTGAAGAAATTGAAAAATCAACAACTCTTCTTAGATCCTTAAGAGAAGTGAGGTCACAGGGCAAACTGCTGCCCCCAAAATTGGAGAGACAGACAGGCAGGTACAGAGAATCAACTTACCAGAGCAAAATTCATGATCAGAAACCTCCACAGAACCAGTGCTGGGGTAGGAAAACCTGAACTGTAACTGATGAATTGCTGGAGGCTCAATGTGGACAATTCTAAGAGTTAAAAACTCCAAGGGGACCCAGTCATAAGGGGGGGCCCACAGTTTGGGGGATTTTACCTCCAGGAGCTTGACCTGGTTCTCATAATGAATTGCAGAGAAAAAGTCCCTCATGCTCCTCACAGGAGGAGAGGAAAAGGAACCATTTTTGAAATATGCTAGAACATTCTGTTCTTCCTAACATGGTCTGCCCTCAGGAAAAACTGTTTAACCAGAACCAAACCTGCGAGGGTTTTATCAGAGCCTAACTGATCTGGAAGAAGGGAAATACCCAACTCCATAGCTCTGACCATCTGTCCTACCTAAGAGGAGTGGTGGGAACATGGGACTGAGAAGCACATGTGAAGTTCATAGTCCAGCAGCAAAGGCTCACTAAAGGACTGAGACTTAATCATGGGATTCTAGAATGCTTCCCCTGCCCCCACACCTTACCATCACCTTAATAAAGGCCTGTTTATGACAGTTCCTTTTACCTAGCACATCATGTCTGGCTATCAAGAAAAAAAATCCAAAACATTCTTAAAGGCAAAAAACACAGCTTGAAGAGACAGAGCAAGTATCAGAACCAGACTCAGATATGGCAGGATGTTGGACTTATCAGACCAGGAATTAAAACAACTATGACTAATATTCTAAGGGTGCTAATGGATAAAGTAAACAGCATGAAAGAACAGATGGGCAGTTTGGGATTAACATATATACACTACTATATATAAAATAGGTAAACAACAAGGACCTATTGTATAGCACAGGAAACTATACTCAGTATCTTGTAATAACCTATAATAGAAAAGAATCTGAACAAGAATACGTATATAGATATATACATATATATATCTGAATCACTTTGCTGTATACTTGAAACTAACACAATATTGTAAATTAACTATACTTCAATTAAAAAAAAAGAACAGATGGGCAATGTAGGCAGAGAGATAGAAATTCCAACAAAGATCCAAAAAGTGCTAGAAATCAAAAAAACACTAATAGAAGTGAGGGACACATTTGATGGGCTTATTAGTAGACTTGACATAGAGGAAAGAATCTCTGAGCTTGAGGGTATCTCAATAAAAACCTCCAAAACTGAAAAGCAAAGAGAAAAAAGACTGAAGAAAGCAGAATAAGATATCTAAGAACTGGGACAACCATAAGCAGTGTAACATATATATAGTGGTAAAACCAGAAGAAGAAAGAAACAGAAGAGATATCTGAAATAATAATGACTGAGAATTTCCCCAAATTGATGTCAGATACCAAACCACAGATCCAGGAAGTTCAGAGAACACCAAGTAGGATAGTAAGTGCAAAACAGAAAAGAAAAACAAACAAAACCTACATGTAGGCATATCATGTTTAAACTACAGAAAATCAAAGAGAAAGAAAAAGTCCTGAAAGAACCCAGAAGGAAAAATTATCTACAGAGGAACAAAGATAAGAATTACATCTGACCTTTCAGAAATCACGCATGCAAGAAGAGTGGACTGAAATATTTAGTGTTGAGATAAAAAACCACCAACCTAGAATTCTGTACCCTGTAAAATTATCCTTCAAAAGTGAAGTGGAGGGCTCCCCTGGTGGCACAGTGGTTGAGAGTCCGCCTGCCGATGCAGAGGACACGGGTTCGTGCCCCAGTCCGGGAAGATCCCACATGCCACGGAGCGGCTAGGCCCGTGAGCCATGGCCGCTGAGCCTGCGCGTCCAGAGCCTGTGCTCCTCAACGGGAGAGGCCGCAGCAGTGAGAGGCCCATGTACTGCAAAAACAAAACAAACAAACAAACAAAAAGTGAAGTGGAAATAAAGACTTTCTCAGACAAACAAAAATTGAGGGAATGTGTTGCCAATAGACCTGCTTTGCAGGAAATGTTAAAAGAAGTTCTTTAGAGAGAAGGAAAATGATATAGGTCAGGAACTCAGGTGTACAGTAAAAAAAGGAAAAGCATTGGAGAAGGAATAAATGAAGGTAAAATAAAAACTTTTATTTTTCTTATTCTTAATTGATCTCAGAGATAACAGTTTGTCCAAAATAATAGCAGCAACATATCCAACTATGTGTGCTTATGTGTACATGTATGTATATGCTTATGTATGCTTATGTAGAAGTGAAATGAATGACAGAAGTGATATGAGGGAGGGGAGGCAAGAATTAGGATTATTTTGTTATTATAAGGTACTCAAACTGCCCATGAAGTGGACTTGAATTAGTTGTAAATGTATATTACAAACTCAACCACTGAAAAAACTAGAAAAAGAAGTACAACTGATATGCTAAGAAAGGAGAGAAAATGGAATCATATAAAACGCTCAGTTAAAACCACAGAAGGCAGAAAAAGAATGGAAGACAGGTGCCAGCATGGTCAGGTTCTGGTGAAAGCCCTCTTCTGGGCTGCAGACTTCTGACTTCTCACTGTGTTTTCACATGATGTATAATTTGGGCTGGCTCTCTGGGATCTCTTTTGTAGGGGCACTAATCTCAATGAGGAGGGCTATGCCCTCATGATCTAATCTCCTCCCAAAGGCCCCGTCTCCTAATACCATGGCCTTGGAGGTTAGGTTTCAACATACTGATTTTGGAGGGACACAAACATGCAGATCATAGCAATCGATAAACCTCTAACCAGGCTGACTAAGAAAAAAAAGTGAGAGGTCGCAAACTGCTAATATCAGAAATGAAAGAAGGGACGTCACCACAGATCCATGGGCATTCAAATGATAATCAAGGAATACTATGAAAAATTTTATGCCCACAAATTTGATAACCTATATGAAATGGACCAATTCCTTGAAAGACATAATCTGCCAAAACTCACACAAGAAGAAATAGATAATCTACATAGGCCTATATCTATTAAAGAAATAGAAACAATAATTAATAAACAACCTTCTAAAACAGAAAACATCAAGCCAAAATACGTTCACTACTAAACATTTAAGTTAGTAGTACTAACTTAATTGGTACTAAACATACCAATTCTCTACAATCTCTTTCAGAAGAGAAAAGCAGAGAGAATAATTTCTAACTCATTCTGTGAGGCCAGTATTACCCTAAAACCAAAATCAGACAAAAATTACAATGAAAGAAAAGAAAACTACAGACCAATATGTCTCATGAGCATAGATGCAAAAATCCTCAATAAAATGTTAGTAAATTGAATCCAACAACATATACAAAGAATTATGTACCACGACCAAGTAGGATTTATCCTGCCAATCTAGTTCAACATTCAGAAATCAATAAATGTAAATCACCACATCAACAGGCTAGAGAAGAAAAACCACACGATCATATCAATAGATGCAGAAGAAGCATTTGGCAAAATCCAACACCCATTCATGATAAAAACTGTCAGAAAACCAGAAATCTTACAGCTAACATCATATTTAGTGGTGAAAAACTTTCCCACTAACATCAGGAATAAGGCAAGGATGTCCCTTCTCACCACTACTTTTCAACATTGTACTGGAAGTCCTAGCTAATGCAATAAGACAAGAAAAAGAAATAACAGGTATACAGATTGTGAAGGAAGACATAATACTGTCTTTGTTCACAGATGACATGATTGTCTATGTAGAAAATCTGAAAGAATCAACCAAAAACTCTTAGAAGTCATAAGTGATTATAGCAAGTTTACATGATGCAAAGTTAATACACAAAAGCCAATTGCTTTCCTATATTCCAGCAATGAACAAGTATAATTTGAAATTTAAAACAATTCCATTTACAATAGCACTCAAAAAAGTTGAAATACTTAGTTGTAAATCCAACAAAGTGTGTGCAAGACTTATATGAGGAAAACTATAAAACTCTGATGAAAAATATCAAAGAAGAACTAAATAAATGGAGAGAAATTCCATGTTTGTGCATAGAAAGGTTCAATATTGTCAAGATGTCACTCCTTCCCAACTTGATCTATAAATTCAATGCAATCCCAGTCAAAATCCCAGCAAATTGTTTTGTGGATACCGGCAAACTGATTCTGAAGTTAATATGGCGAGGCAAAAGACTCAGAATAGCCAACACAATAATGAAGCAGAAGAACAAAGTTGGAGGACTGATAGTACTCTAGTTCAAGACTTACTATAAAGCTACAGTAATCAAGACAGTGTTCTGGGGCTTCCCTGGTGGCGCAGTGGTTAAGAATCCGCCTGCCGATGCAGGGGACACAGGTTCAAGCCCTGGTCCCGGAAGATCCCACATGCCGCAGAACAGCTAAGCCCATGCGCCACAACTTCTGAGCCTGTGCTCTAGAGCCTGTGGGCCACAACTACTGAGCCCGCATGCCACAACTACTGAAGCCCATGTGCCTAGAGCCCGTGCTTCGCAACAAGAGAAGCCCCTGAAGTGAGAAGCCCACGCACCGCAATGAAGAGTAGCCCCCGCTCGCCGCAACTAGAGAAAGCCCACGTGCAGCAACAAAGACCCAATGCAGCCAAAGATTTAAATTAATTAATTAATTAATTTTTAAAAAGACAGTGTTCTGTTGGCAAAATAATAGACTAATAGATCAGTGCAATAGAATAGAGAGCCCAGAAATAGACCCCCATAAATATAGTCAACAAATCTTTGACAAAGAGCAAAGGCAATACAATGAAACAAAAATAGTCTTTTCAATAGATGGTGCTAGAACAACTGGACATCCATATGTTAAAGAAAAAAAAAAATGAAGAATCTAGACACAGACCTTACATCCTTCACAAAAATTAACTCAAAATGAATCACAGCCTTAAATTTAAATACAAAACTATAAAACTCCCAGAAGATAACATAGGAGAAAATCTAGATGACCTTGGGTATGCAGGTGACTTTTTAGATACAGCACCAAGTATGATCCATGAAAGAAATAATTGATAAGCTGAACTTATTAAAATTAAAGTTTTTGCTCTGTGTAAGACGCTGTCAAGAGAATGAAAAGGTAAGTCACAGACTGGGAGAAAATATTTGCAAATATATGTCTAATAAAGGACTGTTATCCAAGGTGTACAAAGAACTCTTAAAACTCAACAGTAAGAAAACGAACAACCCGCTTTAAAAATGGACCAAAGACCTTAACAGCTATGTCACCAAAGAAGATATGCAGATGGAAAATAATCAAATGGAAAAATGCTCCACAGTGTATGTCATTAGGGAATTGCAAACTTAAAAAACAAGATGCCATTATATACTTATTAGATCGGCCAAAATCTAAAACACTGACAACACCAAATATTGGCAAGGATGTGCAACAATAGGAACTTTTGTTCATTGCTGGTGGGAATGCAAAATGGTACAACCACTTCAGAAGAGAGTTTGGCACTTCCTTATAAAATTAATCGTACTCTTGCCATACGATTCAGCAGTCATGCTCCTTGGCATTTACCAAGGTGAAAACTTGAGGTGAAACTTACGTCCACAAAAAAACCTGCACACGATTTTTATAGCGGCTGTATTCATAACTGCCAAAACTTGGAAGTAACTGAGATGTTCTTCAGTAGCTGAATCAATAAACAAACTGTGGTACATCAGACAATGGAACATTATCCAGTGCTAAAAAGAAATGAGCTATCAAGCCATGAAAAGACATGGAGAAAGTTAAATGCCTATTACTGGGTGAAAGAAGCCAATCTGAAAAGGGTACATACTGTATGATTCCAACTATATGATATTTTGGAAAAGGCAAAACTATGGAGATAGTAAAAAGATGAGTAGTTGCCAGGCGTTGGGAGGGAGGACGGGCACAGAGGATTTTTAGGACACTGAAACTACTCTGTATAATACAGAGTAATGTATCATACATAATGGTAGATATATGTCATTATACATCTGTCCAAACCCATAGAATGTACAACACCAAGAGTGAACCCTAATGTAAACTGTGACCTTTGGGTGATGAGGTGTCAATGTAGGTTCATCAGTTGTAAGAAATACACCAGTCTAGTGCAGGCTATTAAAATAGGGGAGGCTGTGCCTGTGTGGGGATAGGGGACTTTGGAGTAATCTCTGTACCTGCTGCTCAGTTTTGCTGGGAACCTAAACCTACTCTATAGAATAAAGTCTATTTAAAAAAAGAGAGAATTACTGGCTCACATAATTGAAAAGTCCAGGGCTAGGGAGGCTTCAGGCACGACTAGATTCAGGGACTCGGTGATACCATGGTGATGCAGTCTTCATCTCTCAGCTTTGCTTTCTTCCGTCACCCCAGTAGGGGAGCTCCAGGGGCTTCAGGCTTGATGATTCTTGGTATAAAACAGAGACTCATTGCCACTGGGAAATTTCCTGGTTGGGCTCTTATTGGCCAGCTTGGGCCTGTGCCCACCCCTGGAGTTGGAGAAGGGAGATTTCACCCTATCCCAAAAGGAAGATGTGAGGCCTTATTGCCAGAGGAAGGGAGACTAGATTTGGGGCCAGCAAAAGCCATAAAGTAGTTGACCAAGGCCCCTCCAGCCCTAACGTTTGATGCTTCCGGTGCTGGCTGCCTGCCAGGTGAGGGCTGTGGACAGGTTTCCTGCAGAAGGAGGTGGTGTTTGCACTGGGCCTCAGGGGTCACATAAGAGGGCCGCAGGTGGCTGAGAGGGTGTGATGTAAAGGGAACAAGGTGCATGAGGGCTTGGATGTATTTGGTAGCTGTTGAGAAGACCAGTTTGGCTGGACGATGGGTGTGTGGAGACTGGGCTGTGAAAGCATGTTGTGGCCAGACTGGGGCCTCCCAGGATGTGGGTCCTGCCCCGCCAGTCTCCCAGCCTTACCCATACTGCTTCATCTGGGGTATTAATATCCCAGGAGGGAACCTCCGTGGGGTAGGGAGGCTGTGCTTCCTCTGACCCCCTTTCCCCCAGGCGTTCCTGGTCTACACTGCAGGTGTCTACTCCAACATGGGCAACTACAAGTCCTTTGGTGACACCAAGTTTGTTCCGAACCTGCCCAAGGTGAGCTGAAGAGGGCTGGGGAAGGTGGGCAGTTTGGGGCCGGTGGGATGGGGGGGCGGGGCATGCAGCAGATGGAGCCCCAGTGGGAGTCGGGCCCTGAGAGGAGCTTTGACCTTGTCACTACCACACTGCACGGCCTTGGGTGCTGCCGCCACCTCCCGACCCTGCTGACCCGAGGAATGAATGAGCGGAGGCTGTGAAAGGGCTCTGTGCGCTGTTAGGTGCTGCAGAGATGGAGCCTGCTGGTCACCACTGAGGACAGCGGAGGAGCCTGGGCATGAGGAGTCCCTCTCTGGGACCACGGGGCTCGGGCCCATCTGGGGCAGAGGCAGCTCTTACACCAGGGCGCTCAGCCCCTACTGAGTGCACGAATTGCCTGGCGAGCTTGTTGAAATGCAGCTTCTGACCCAGCAGGCCTGAGCAGGTGGGGCGTGAGGGTCTGCATTTCTCGGGCAATGTCAGTGCTGCCAGTCTGTCAACTGCACCCTGAGCCAGAAGGTCTTAGACTGTGGGAGAAGAGCTTGCGGGTCGATGGGGGCGGGGAGGGGGGGTGCTCCAGGAGACAGGTTCGGGTGGTGTGGCCAGGCCACGGGCCTCCCTTCCCCTGCAGGAGAAGCTGGAACGTGTGATCCTGGGTAGTAAGGCCGCGGAGCAGCACCCAGAGGAAGTCGGGGGCCTCTGGCAGACCTGCGGGGAGCTCATGTTCTCTCTGGAATCGAGGCTTCGACACCTCGGGCTGGGGAAGGAGGTGAGGCCCCCCCCAGCCACGCTGGGGAGTGGAGGGCATCCTTGGGGGCCACCTGGTATGGAGGGAGGGGCACCCGATGGGGAGGCAGCGGTCTGTCCGTCACGCCTGAGGCCAAGCTGCCCTCCACCGCAGGCCTCAGCGTCATCATTTGTAAGCAGGTTGGATGGAACGCTTTCTGAATGCCCTCCCAGTTCTGACATCCTGGGATCCCATGTGCAGGAGGAAGGAAGGAGAGAAGCTGAGAGCTGGAGGGAGCTGAGGAGGGGGCATGGGAAAGGAGGGGGCCAAAGCTTCGCATCCCTGGAGGCTGCTTGGGAGCTGCGTGGGGTGAGGGACGCAGCAAACCTTAGGGGCGGGCCCGCGAGAGGCTGGCATAGAGCTGCAGGAAGGCTGGACTTGGGCCTCTGTTTGTTGTTTATGTTGTAATTTTTTCCCCCTGGAAAGAGTTGGAGAGGGACAGTGGAGGCTGCTGAGAGGAAGTGGAGGAAGCCAGAGGCTGGAGAGGGTGGCTGGGAAGGAATTCACCAGCTTCCCCAACCCAACTCAGCAACTCCTATTTCCCATATGCCCCTTCCCCGACAGGGAATCACCACCTATTTCTCTGGGAACTGTACCATGGAAGATGCCAAACTAGCCCAAGACTTTCTGGACTCACAGGTTTGGGGGTTGGGGAACTTGGGGTGGTGGTTTGTTGGGGTCCCCTTGGCACTGGCGCCCACTCCTGGGTCTCAGCTTGGGCCCAGAGGCATGGGCATCTTGGGTCCTTGAGGTGGAGAAGCCTTGGGAATCCTCGTCTAAGGGTCAGCCTGGCTTGAATGAAGATGTCCCCCTGTGTGCCCTGATGGAGCCACCCCTGCCCCACCCTGGGCTGAAGGGCCTTGTGACAGCCTCAGGGCAGGAGGACAGAGAACATCAGAGCTGCTTGGATTGGGCTCTGGCATCCATGTGTCACTTTCACCTCCCAGCTCAGCCACACAGCGACATTTCCTTATCTGTGGAATGGGACCTGCCTCCTGTACCCCAGGTTAGCTGAGGTCACGAAGTGTCTTGCACAGCGCTTAGTAAAAGTTAGCGCTCAGCGTACTGAGCAGAGCAGGAGTCTGCCCTGGCCTGACCCTGCTCTCTCCCCTCGCAGACAACTCAGGCAGGTCCACTGGAGGCTCTGGACTGCTTTACCTGTGTATCTTCTCTCCCTGGTGTGACCCACTTTACCTCCCCCCACCCCACAGCCCACTCTGGACTTACTCTCCCCCAAACCCCTGCCCTGATCTCTTCCAGAACCTCAGTGCCTACAACACACGGCTCTTCAAGGAGGTCGGCCAGGATGGGAAGCCCTGCTACGAGGTGCGGTTGGCTTCTGTGCTGAGCACAGGTGAGCTCACGCCCCTTCTCCTCCTTCCTGTGTTCCTGGACGAGCGTGGAGGGGACCAGAACCCAGGACAGGGGTTAGCCGACTACGGTAGCTGCAGGCAGTAACCACAGTTGTAATCGTTATGGCGGATGTTGATCGAAGGCTTGCTAGGTGCAAGCCCTAGTGCTCAGCAAGTGGTGTTCCTGTGAGGTGAGCACCCCCAGCCCCGGTGCTGGTGGTGATGTAAAGCTAAACGGAGGCACGAGGGCAGGGGAAGGGCCTTTGTTCCACTTGGCGAACATCACAGCTGCAAGCCTCTGACAGGGGCCACGTGTTGGCCATGGTCCCCGTCCTCCAGACAGTGGCGCAGAAGATAACAATCCATGTAAACAGTGGAAGTAGAGGCTGGACCATATGTCCCATGACAGCCTCGAGGAGAAATCCAAACTGCACATCAGTGAAGGCTTAATGGAAAATGTGACCATGTGTGTCTTGGAGGTTGGGGAGAATACAGAAAGGTGGGGGTGATGAACTTACTAAAATCCACTTTCTAAATATCTCCCAAAGTACCTTCAAGGCAAAGCCCAGATGTACTTCTAAGGGCTCCATCATTTGGAATTTCTTGGTTATAAGTGATGAAATCTATTTCAAATTTGCCTACAGCAAAGGGGACTTCGTAGGCTTGAGTAATTAAGAAGCCCAGAATACAGTAGCTTCAGGCACAGCTGGATCCAGCTGCTCAGACAGTATTCTCAGAAATTTCTCTCTCTGTCTCTTGGCTCAGCTCTCTTTGACTTCACCCACAGCCGGCTGCTCCCATCTACATGTCCAGTGGTAGATGTTAGCTGTTGGCTGGGACCTCAGCTGGGGCTGTCAACCAAAACACAGAGCCTGATAGCCACCAGCTGGGCCATTCCAGCAAAGAGAGCCCTTTTCTCCCCGAAGTAGTGTCTTAACGTCTGGGAGTGGCTCAAGTTTCTCTGTTTCGGGTTCCCTGTTTACCTGTGAACCAGTCCTTGTGGTTAAGGGACCCTGGTCCCAAGCCTACCTCACAGCCAGGTGTTCTCACAGCCAGGTGGACCCACCACCTGGACTCGGGCTGGTTGTGAGGGGGTGGTTCTCAAAAGAAAACTGGAGTCTGTTACCAGGTGAGGGGGATACAGGTGCAGCATTAAGAGAAGCATCCAGGCCCCTGTGAGGACCTTTGTAACCCCACCCTCCCTTCCCCACCCACCTCCCACCTCCCAGCCCCAGCCTCCCACTTAGACTCGGCTGCAGCCACGCTCAGCAGCTTCCAGTTCCCTGAAAACCCCATGTTCTCACCTACCCCCTCCAGGCCTTTGCACAGTCTGTTCCCCATTCCCGCTTGGAATGTCCTCCCTCCCCTCTAGGTGTTCCACTGATGAACCCTAATCGTCCTGTAGGCCAGGCTTGGACCTCACCTTCCCAGGACCTCTCCCTGTCTTCCCACAGCCTCTTTTTTTTTTTGGCTGTGTTGGGTCTTCATTTCTGTGCGAGGGCTTTCTCTAGTTGCGGCAAGCGGGGGCCACTCCTCATCACAGCCTCTCCTGTGGTGGAGCACAGGCTCCAGACGTGCAGGCTAAGTAGTTGTGGCTCACGGGCCCAGTTGCTCCGCGGCATGTGGGATCTTCCCAGACCAGGGCTCGAACCCGTGTCCCCTACATCGGCAGGCATATTCTCAACCACTGCGCCACCGGGGAAGCCCCCCACAGCCTCTTTGCTCATCAGCACGCCCAGTGATTTCCCAGTTATTTTTCTGTTGACTTCAAGCTCCTTGAGAGGAGGAACTCTGTGTTTCATTCACCGGTGCCTTCCCAGCAGCTGGGCCTTGGTTGATCCTCAGATACCAAGCAAAGGAGGACAGGTCGGGAACAGCCCTCCTAGTGGAGGGAACAGCATGAGCCAGAGCAAGGTGGTGGGAAAGTTTAGGGATCAGCACGTACGTAGTTCAATTTGACTAGGGAAGAGGATAAGGGTTCAGGGAATAGCAGGGGATCACACGGGAATACGAGCTGGGCCTCTAGGATGCAGCAGAGGACAGTGGTTAAGAGTGTGGCTCTGGAGCCAGGCTGCCTGACTTAACAAACACCCCGACTTGTTTAGTGATATAAAGCCACCTTTTCATGCTTCTGGGCTCTGTGGGTTAGGAATTTGGATGAGGCACACTAGGAACAGCATGTCTCTGGCTGACAATGTCTGAGGCCTCAGCTGGGAAGACTTAGAGGTGGGGGGTGACTCAACAGCTAGGGGCTGCGTCCTCTGCCTGCTCACCGACTCACACGTCCAGTGGTAGATGTTAGCTGTTGGCTGGGACCTCAGCTGGGGCTGTCCACCAAAACACCTCACACAGCATCTTCATACTGCTCATGGTGGCTGGGCTCCAGAGCGAACACCCCAAGAGAGCCAGGCAGACGCTGTGTCGCCGTTTATGACCTAGCCTCGGCAGTCACATGGCGTCACTTCTGCTGTAGCCATAAGCCTGCCTGCCCCGCTTCAAGAGGAGACGTCCTGATAGGAGAAGTCACTTTGGGAGATGGGAGATACTGTGGCCATCTTTTTTTTTTTTTCCTTAAATATAAGCTAGAAGTATGTTGTATGGATCAGAGACAACAGGCAAAATACAACAGTGTTAATATCCCATTGCGGACTTCCTGGTGGCGCAGTGGTTAAGAATCTGCCTGCCAATGCAGGGGACACGGGTTCGAGCCCTGGTCTGGGAAGATCCCACATGCCGTGGAACAACTCAGCCCGTGCGCCACAGCTAGTGAGCCTGCGCTCTAGAGCCTGCGAGCCACAGCTACTGAAGCCCGCATTCCTAGAGCCCACACTCTGCAACAAGAGAAGCCACCGCGATGAGAAGCCCGTGCACTGCAACGAAGGCTCGCCACAACTAGAGAAAGCCCAAGTGCAGCAACAAAGACCCAACACAGCGAAAAAAATAAAATCCTTTAAAAAAAAATATCCCAGGGCTTCCCTGGTGGCGCAGTGGTTGAGAGTCCGCCTGCCGATGCAGGGGACACGGGTTCGTGCCCCGGTCTGGGAGGATCCCACATGCTGCGGAGTGGCTGGGCCCGTGAGCCATGGCCGCTGAGCCTGCGCGTCCGGAGCCTGTGCTCCGCAGCGGGAGAGGCCACAACAGTGAGAGGCCCGCATACTGCAAAAAAAAAAAAAAAAAAAAAAAATCCCATTGCTTCTTTAACAAATCATCACAAATTTAATGGCATAAAACAACACAAATTTATTCTCTTACAGTTCTGGAGGTCCAAAGTCTAAAAGAAGACTCCAGTTCCTTCTGGAGCCTTCAGGGGAAATCTGTTTCCTTACCTCTTTCTGTTTCTAGAAGCTGCCTGCATTCCTCGGCTTGTGGCCCCTTCCTCACATCTCTCCCCCTTTTTTCTTCTCTCATCACATCTCCTACCTCCCTTCACCCTCCTGTCTCCTCCTTATAAGGACTCTTGTGATTACATCTAGGGTATGGCTAGCTTTTTAAATACAATCTGCCACACTGGGTTTGAATCCGACTCTGCTACTTGCTGCTGTGTGACCTTCAAAAACTGACTTAACCTGTCGGTGCCTTAGCTTCCCCATCTGTAGAATAGAGATAATAATTTCCCTCTCCCCACAGAGCTGATGCAAGGCTCAAATGAGTTAACATGTGAATCACTTAGAACATTTCATGTAACATAACATTGGGTTGGCCAAACAGTTCATTTGGGTTTTTCTGTAAGATGGTACGGAAAAAGCCGAACGACCTTTTGGCCAACCCAATATCTATATTTTTGAAGGTGAAAGTTTATACTAATTTCTGTGGGCAGTGGGGAGTCATTGAAGATCTTAGAGTAAAGGAGTGTCACAGCGAGAAGCCTGCTGGGGTGTCTTATATTAGCCTTTTCCCTGAGCCATCCTTTTTCCCTCAGAGCCTGTTCTGGACTCCGAAATGAATTCCAAGCTGAAGAGCTATGAATTCCAGGGAGGCAATTTCCGGGTGACCCGGGGAGACTATGCACCCATCCTCCAGAAGGTGGTGGAGCACCTGGAGAAAGCCAAGGTAGGGCTGGCTAGGGGCTGAGGTGCTTCTCCAGGCCCCTCTGGGCAGCAAAGGCAAGTATGGGGGTGGGTGGGTGGCCTGAGGCTGACCAACCCTTGCTCACCCCCAGGCCTATGCAGCCACCAGCCACCAGGAGCAGATGCTGGCCCAGTACATAGAAAGCTTCACCCACGGCTCTATCGAGGCCCACAAGAAGGGCTCTCGCTTCTGGATCCAGGACAAAGGCCCCATCGTGGAGAGGTGAGGCGCCAGCTTTCACCCCGCCCTGCCCCCTGCCCCCGCCCCGCCTCCATCTCAGCCCTTCTCTCCCCCAGTTACATCGGGTTCATCGAGAGCTACCGAGACCCCTTTGGCTCCCGCGGAGAGTTTGAAGGTAACTTCTGGGAGGTGGGCGGTCAGATGGAAACCCTTACCCTTATCCCCTGAGGACTCTCCCCTCCCCCCTCCTCCCTCAGCAGTAATAATAACTGACAACAGCCATTGACGATTTGCCATGTACTGGACACCTAGCTCATTTTGACACCATCATCCTATGAGAATGTCTCTCCTCACTTCACAGATGTGGGAACTGAGGCACAGGTGGCGGGTGGCCTAGCCCAGGCACCTTGGCTCTGGGCCACTTTGCTGTGCTGCCTCTAGTGTCTTGTCCAGGCATAGGCTCCAGCTTTGTCACTTAATGGCTGTGTGACCTTGAGCCACTTAACCCCACCTCTGCGCATCCGTCACTGCTTTTTGGGTGTCGTGGGAAGTGAGGTATTACATGCAGACGGCTCAGCACAATGCCAGGCACGGAAATGGTGCTGGGTTGACGGGAGCAGAATTAACACTGGGACTGTGAACTTGACTCGGCTGCTGTCATCTCAGGGCAGGTGGCAGGCTGCCTCGGCCCTTGTGCCCAAGCCCCTATGGGACTCACTAGTGCAGGGCAGGGCATCCAGCCTGAGGATTTAAACTTGTTTCTGCCAAGCTTTATCCTCCCCAGCCCCTGGATGTAGAGTCTGGAGCATCCAGCTGCCAAAAGCCCACGAGATTAGCCTTGGAGGAGAGAGGAAAGCCCCGACAGCCCATGAGGGCTTGGATCTGAGCCCAGAGATCCAGGCCCAGGGACAAGGCATAAGGGACAGGCAGTCAGTCCAGGGGCCGGAAGGTGAGACAGGTGTGCACACTCACAGCTTTCCTGCCTGGGTCCTGATTTGCCAGGTCTGCTCTGAGGGCCAAGACCCCAGGGCCTCCTCAGCAGCCTCAGTCTCAGAGGTCCCCCCCTTTTTATATAACTCATTGTGGTTATTAGAAAAGTAGTCTCTGTTCATGGTCAAAAATTATGAAAATACAGACCGAAAAAAATCAACTGTGATTGTACCCACCCCAAGGTTAAAATTTGGAATGTACTTTTTGTCTTGTTTTTATATAGTGCTATGCTTAAAAACGTGTGTGTGTGATTTAAAATCTGCGTTTGTTGCAAGTAATTGGAACAGTACAGACGTATGTAGGATAAAATGTGAAATCCCTCCTTTACTACCCTCTCCTATGTCACACCCCTCCTGAGATCACCACAGTTCGCAGTTGAGTACAGGTCCTTCCAGGCCTTTGTCGAAGTATTCACACACACACACACACACACACACACACACACACACACAAACCTTTTTTTTCTTTTTTATAAATTTATTTATTTTTGGCTGCGTTGGGTCTTCATTGTGGCACGCAGGCTTTTCATTGCGGTGGCTTCTCTTGTTGCGGAGCACGGGCTCTAGGCGCGTGGGCTTCAGTAATTGTGGCATGTGGGCTCAGTAGTTGTGGCTCGCGGGCTCTAGAGCGTAGGCTCAGTAGTTGTGGCACGCGGGCTTAGTTGCTCCGTGGCATGTGGGATATTCCCGGACCAGGGCTCGAACCTGTGTCCCCTGCATTGGCAAGCGGATTCTTAACCACTGTGCCACCAGGGAAGTCCCCACGCATTCCTTTTAACTCATCCAGGTAAATGAGATTATATTCTGTGTATTGTTCTGTCAGTTGCTTTTTTCACTTAATCATGTATCGTGGATATTTTTCCTATCCGTATATATAGACCTACCACATTCTTTTTAATAGGTGTATAGTATTCGCAATATATCATAAATAATTTCCCACAGCATTTGATATTGTACTACATATCTAACAGCTGCATGGCATGCCATCTCATAGCTGCCCCCTGATTTATTTAATAATCCCCAATCATTGGACATGTATTTAGGTTGCTTTTCCTTCTTTGCTATTTTAATCATCCTCTCTTCCTGCCCTGGTGTGATGTATTCATCACACAGAGCGAATCCAGATGGAGAGGCATTGCCAAGCCCATCCCTCGGCCAGGTTAAAGTTGACCCCTTCCTCAGTCTAGGTCTGGCCTTTCCAGGGCGTAGTCCCTGCAGGGTTAGCAGGAATTACATCAAGAAGGATTTGTTGCTGAGCAGCAGGGAGTCTCTGCTTGCAGGACTCTTCAGTACCTTTAACGTGCAAATGTGCTTTGTGAGCCTTTAAGAAGATGAAGGTAGAGTGTATAGTTTTGCCCAAACTTACCTGACCAGGGAGCTCTTTCTTTATGAAGGCTCTCATAGAAAATGTGTTCTGTGGAGTACAATTTTGGAAACACTGCTTTGAGCCAGGAACTCTAACTGCACTGAATCTGAAAGGATCAGTCCCAGCCGCCTGTGCAGCAGCCTCACTCACCACCGCATAAGCCAGGTGCACTAACCATGCAGGACAGTTCACAGTTCCCCCAAAAAGGAGAGCATCTTTTTTTGTTCACATCGTCCCTTCCACTGGGCATCTGATCCTTTCCCCATCATCCCCTATGTACTCCCCACAATCTCCTTTAAGATCCACCGCAGGTGTTACTCAGCAAAGCCTTCTCTCTGTACCCCACCCATCCCAAAACAGTGACCTTGTGGAGGCAGGGCCCAGGCCTGGGTCACTGTTCTCCCGAGTGGCCAGCACAGGGTCACTGTGCACAGCAGGCATTCAATACCTGCATGACAGCTGGAGGGTTGGAGGGGTTGAGGAGGGCGTGGGATCCCTTCCAAACCCTGCCAACCCACAGCCCACTTTGTCCCCCCACAGGCTTCGTGGCCATGGTGAACAAGGCCATGAGTGCCAAGTTTGAGTGGCTAGTGGCAAGTGCAGAGCAGCTGTTGAAGGAGCTTCCCTGGCCCCCAGCCTTCGAGAAGGACAAGTTCCTCACCCCCGACTTCACCTCCCTGGATGTTCTCACCTTCGCCGGCTCCGGCATCCCTGCCGGCATCAACATCCCCAACTGTGAGCTTCCACGGGCCCTGCCCCTCAAACACGACAGGATGGCCCAAACCCCCAGGAGACCCCACTGAGAGTCGCACCCTCCGCCTCCACACACTCACCCTGGCCACACATCACCCTGCTCCACTCACCATCCCGGCCTGTCCCTCTTGTCCAGACTCCTCGCCTGTGACCCTTGACCTTTGCCCCTTCTCCCTGGTCCCCGCCCTCGCCTTCTCCAGATGACGACCTAAGGCAGACGGAAGGCTTTAAGAACGTGTCCCTGGGGAACGTGCTGGCCGTGGCTTACGCCACGCAGCGGGAGAAGCTCACCTTCCTGGAGGAGGAGGACAAGGTGGGCACCGGCAGCCCGAGGGCCGGCGCTGGGCCTGGCCTGACCTCAGCTGATGCAGGAAGGCGGACAGGCCAGTGCAGAGGAGAGGAAAGAACACGGCTTCGGGCGTGGCTGTGCTGCTTCCCCGCTTCTGACCTTTGACCTTGTGTCTTTGGAGCCTGTCTCCCCAGCTGGCAAACAGTGGAGGCAGCCCCTTTTTCGCAGGTTGCTGCAAGGATGGGATGGGCTTTGCGGTGCCCAGTGTAGTAGGCCTTTAGCAAATGTGTGCATCACGATGGGCCCTCGGCCTGGCACGGGGGGTGTGGGCAGGCCGTGTGGCCGTGGTGGGACAGTGGGCAGCGTGGGTCTCCGCTTGTCTCGGCAGGACCTGTACATCCGCTGGAAGGGACCCTCCTTTGACGTGCAGGTGGGGCTGCACGAGCTGCTGGGCCACGGCAGCGGCAAGCTATTCGTACAGGTAAGAACACGGGGCTGGCCCTGGTGCCCGCAGGGGCCTCCGCAGAGCCAGGCCTACGGCTCCCCTCCTCCACAGTCAGCCCCTCAGGGGTGAAGCTGCTCCAGTCTTGGCCCTCAGTGTCTCAGCCTCCCCCAAGATGTCCCAGGATTGAGTGGGACCTGCAGGACCGTTCAGCTAAGGTCCCCCCACAGGAAGAATTGCTTGGCTCAGGCCAGGGAAGCCTGCCCTGAGCGTGTGACCCAGACAGCCCCAGGGCTAGAGAGGCCAGAAGGGGGCAGTGTCTGGAGCCCCTAGTCCTGAGGCTGCAACACTGTCTGTCTTTGCACTGCTGTTCCCTGGAGCCTGTACCTTTCCAGGTATTGTAGGGGCCCCTTCTCCCCAGAGCTGCCCCTTGCTCCTGGCCAGCCAGAGTGGCTGGAGCGCCCTCAACACCCACTCAGGGAATATGAGAAGACAGACAGCCTTTCTGGCAGGCCGGGAAGAGCCCATTGTGGACCCCCAGCCCGGAGCTGCATGGATGACGTGACTGGGGGTGGGTGGGGCAGGGCTGTCAGAGAGTGCAGGGTTGGGCCTGCTCCTTGTGGCGGGGGGCTGCCTCCCCGAATGGGGACGGGCTGGGCCTGGAAGTCAGGAGGATCCAGAGAGCAGCTGATGGGGGAGCAGCTTGGCATTGGGCTTTGTCCAGGCTTTGAAGTCCCAGGGAAGCAGGGACACATGTGGCCCCTCCGTGGCCTTGCACAAGACAGTTTCCCTCCCAGCCTCAGTTGGCCCATCTGTAAAATAGGATTCCTGACTCCTACGGTATGGCTTTTGTGAAGAATAAAGGCAAAGCCCTGGGATTTGCTTGGCACTCGATAGGCCCTCTGAAAATGGGAGTTATTGTTAAGAGACAGTATGCACAGACATTATGTGCTCTGATTCCACTTTGGGGTTCTTAGTCTCTGAGCCTTAGTTTCCTCCTCTGTGAAGTGGGGTAGTAATAGAATGTTCCTTGGAGGGTGGTTGCAAGGGTGAAATGGATGGTGCACGAAAGACACTTGGCACATGGAGAGAACGGTGAGGGTGATGCTTCTGAGGCAGAGTCACATCCTGTGACCTCCTCTGCCAGCAGAGAGGCCAGGAAGGTGAGGAGCAGCCAGGCCTTCTGGTCCACCCACTGGGAAATCTCCAGCTGGGCTCTGGAGATGTTGAGTCCAAGTCTTCCTGTGACTTTGGGCATGTCCCTCCCCATCTGGCCTGCAGAGTCACTCTCTGTGCAGGGGTAGGTGCCTCACAGTCTTCTACCTCCGGGGCTTCTGAGATGTGTCACAGGACAGGTTTGGAGGCAGCAGCTTGTCGGTGGACCTGCTGCTCCTGCCATCCACTCTGCTCCCGGTCACCTTTCTGAGCCACTTGGATCCAGGGCTGAAGGCCTGGCCCAGGGCCAGGGGCACCTTGCCCTCACCTGCCCCACATTCATGACCGTTCTCCTGCAGGATGAGAAAGGAGCATTCAACTTTGACCAGGAGACAGTGATCAACCCAGAGACAGGGGAGCAGGTGAGGGTGGCCTCGGCGGAGCCTTGGGGTGCTGGGAGTGGGGCAGCCCAGGGGGGTGGCAGGCACCCCTAAGCTTGCTTCCTGGGCCTTCCCTCCCAGATTCAGAGCTGGTACCGGAGCGGGGAGACCTGGGACAGCAAGTTCAGCACTATTGCCTCCAGCTATGAAGAGTGCCGGGCAGAGAGCGTGGGCCTCTACCTCTGCCTCAACCCCCAAGTGCTGGAGTACGAGCAGCAGGCCTGGGGGGTGGGCCTCCTCTGTGGATGGAAGGGGTGCTGGCAGGGAGGGCAGGGCCCGGGTAGCCTCTGACCCCCCCTCCCCCCTGCCACTTCCCCTCCCTCCCCCAGAATCTTTGGCTTTGAGGGGGCTGATGCAGAAGATGTGGTCTACGTGAACTGGCTCAACATGGTTCGGGCCGGGCTGCTTGCTCTGGAGTTCTACACCCCTGAGGCCTCCAGCTGGAGACAGGTGGGGGCCAGGGGACCCCTCAGGAGGGAAGAGCCTGAGGTGGGGACCAAGATCAGGATTCTGGGTGTAGGGAAGGGACAACCGTACCTACAAGGCACATAAACTGGGTTGATCCCAGAGTCCACTGCATATGAGGGCAAGTCACGTCACTGTTGTGAGTCTCGGTGTCCCTGTCTGTGAAATGCGAGTAATAATCTCCTTGCCCACCTCTGAGGGTGAATCAGATGAGATGATTTTACTATGACCACTAACAGATGACTTGCATAGGACTTACTCTGTGCCACTTTGTTCTAAGCGCTTTACATGAATTAACCCATTTGTCCCCAGTGTCAACCCAGGAGGTAGGTACTGTTATTACCCTCATTTTAGAGATGAGGAAATTGAAGCACAAAGCGATTAAGTAACTTGCTGGTAAGTAACCGAACCAGAATTCAAATCCAAGCAGCCTGCCTCCAGAGCCATTAGGCTACACTGTTCGGTGACGAGATGTACTTTAGAGATAGGGTAAACAATTGAAATCTTTCAAGAAGTCAAGTAAGTCTGTTTTGAGGAGGCAATATTGTGTCATCAAAAGAACACACGGGGACTTCCCTGGTGGCGCAGTGGTTAAGAATCTGCCTGCCAATGCAGGAGACACAGGTTCGAGCCCTGGTCCAGAAAGATCCCACATGCCGTGGAGCAACTAAGCCCGTGTGCCACAACTACCAAGCCTGCTCTCTAGAGCCTGCGAGCCACAACTACTGAGCCCATGTGCCGCAACTCCTGAAGCCCACACGCCTAGAGCCCATTCTCTGCAACAAGAGAAGCCACCGCAATGAGAAGCCTGCGCACCGCAATGAAGCGTAGCCCCCCGCTCACTGCAGCTAAAGAAAGCCTGTGCGCAGCAACGAAGACCCAACACAGCCAAAAATAAATTTAAAATAAATAAATTTATTAAAAAAAAAAAAAAGAACACACTTTACACAGTACGCGGGCCTCTCACTGTTGCGGCCTCTCCCGTTGTGGAGCACAGGCTCCGGACGCACAGGCTCAGTGGCCATAGCTCACGGGCCCAGCTGCTCCGCGGCATGTGGGCTCTTCCCAGACCGGGGCACGAACCCCTGTCCCCTGCATTGGCAGGTGGACTCTCAACCACTGCACCACCAGGGAAGCCCTGAACACACGTTTTACAGTCAGAAAACCTGGGTTAGTCCTTGCTCTCTCCTACGAGCTGTGTGACCCTGAGCAAGTCACTTCACCTCTCTGGGCCTCTGTTTTGTCATCTGTAAACTGGGGATAACGGTGCCCTCTTGATCCCACTGTTGAATGCAAACAGGATTGTGGAGAAGAAAGTGCTCGGGGTCCTGGTGGCAAGGGGCCCTCTGGGGGTAACTGTTGTCATGAGGGTGGGCTGTGGAGCAACAGAGAGGATGGTATGTGACAAGGGGGAACATGGGGCTCTGGGTCCTGCCTGGAAATGGCCTTCATGTCTACCAGGGCAGCCTGCCCTCCCTTGTGAGAGGAGAAGGGAAGCATTTGAGGGGAAAGGAATAGGCACAAAAGGACCCACAGGCTCGGGAAGGATAAAACGACAATAATAATTGACAATTAGTGCACACATATGATATATCAGGCCTTGGAATGAGCTCTTGATACTTCTCGCCTCGGGGTTGCAAATGATTCCTTTCTCTTTGGCCCCGGCAGGCCCACATGCAGGCCCGGTTTGTGATCCTGAGGGTCTTGCTGGAGGCTGGCGAGGGACTTGTTACCGTCACTCCCACCACAGGCTCCGATGGGCGCCCAGATGCCCAGGTTCACCTTGACCGCAACAAGATCCGGACCGTGGGCAAGCCCGCCCTGGAGAGGTTCCTGCGGAGACTCCAGGTAAATGGGGGCCTCTCACCTTGGAGGCCCCCTCCAGCCTCACCCTGTCTCCCCACCCTGTAACAGGGAAGTCTTCTTGGAGGAGGTGGTATTTAAGCTGGAATTTGAGTGCCAAGGAGGAACCAGCTATTAGAAGATCTGATAGCAGAAGAAACAAAGAGTAAAGCCTGGTCTTGGGACTGGAAGGAGCTTAGTGGGTTGAGAGACAGAAGGAGGAAGCCTGGAGCTTGGTGAGTGAAGGAGGGAGGGACAGTGGTCACTGCAGCCCTGACATCCCTCCCATGTAGGGATGTGTAGAGTCAGGAGACCTTTTGGGGTTCTGGTGTCAGTACTAACCAGCTGTGTAATTGGGGTAACATACTTTGCCTTGCTGGCCTCCACTTTTCTCATCTGTCAAATGAGGTACATCACCTGCCTCACCTGGTAGGAATTAAATGAAACAACATATATGTGGAACTGAGCAATAGAATGTCGTGTTATCCAAGCCAGTGTGACACAAAGTGTGGTCCAGGGACCAGCAGCAGCATCGCCCAGGACATGCAGATTCAAAGGCCCCACCCCAGACCTCCTGATTCAGAAATTCTGAGTGCGGGGCCCCGGAACCTGCATGTTTACTAGCCTGCCAGGTGATTCTGACACTCAACAAAGCCGGAGGACCACTGATGGTGACCCTCTCCTTACCAGGCAGTGCCGTCCATCAGAACAGGGTCCTGCTGGCTTTTTCAACCTGAAGAAGGCCCAGGCTTCAATTCAGCAAATATCGCTTTATGATTGTACTCCCACCTATTTCCAGAAGGGATGTAAGGCATTTTTCCTAAAAAGATATGTTTGGCCATTAAAGTAAAATAAAATTAGAAATTAAAAATCATTAGATGCAAAACACAGTGCAGTGTCTTGGGTTAGATTCTGGAATAGAAAAAGGACATTAGTGGGAAAACTAGTGAAATCTAAATAACATCTAGAGTTTAGTTAATACAAATGTACCAATTTTGTAAGATGTTAACAACAGGCAAAACTGGGCCAGGGGCACACGGGAACTCTCTGTACTATCTTTGCAACTTTTCTGTAAATCTAAAATTATTCCAAAGCAGTCTATTAATAATAATAATAAGTCACTAGATAAAGGAGTCAAATCTGCCAAATCTCTGGCCAGTATTGAACTGTGACTTAGTAGTGAGTGAACACAGAGCATTCCGTTCTAGAGACTGAAGCAGGTGGGTCTCTGTATGAGAGGAATCATTCAGCAGAATGGACAGTGTCTGCAGTAGTAGTTTTGCAGAAGATATGGAATATGGAAGCATTTTTGGTGTTGCTGTTTCTTTTATTAGCCCCCCAGGAAAAGCCAAGAGCACAGCAAGGAGCCAGCCCCAGGGAAGATGAAGGCTTTTCCATAGGGAAAGGCTTCAGCCATGGCTCACAGACACAGTCATAGCTTTGGCCCACCTGTATTGTAAAAGTTGGTGAGGTGAGATACAAATGTGTATTTCTGACTTCTTTGAAGGTCTGACATCAATAGACGTAATTCCCACGTGAATGATGGGCTGGAACTGAGCATCAGCCACTGCATTTGCACACTTGGACATTTGGACATGGCATGACTCTCCAGTTTGCCGGGTCCACTACCTGCCTTACTCACTTGTTCATGATAACACCTGGGTCCTGTCAGCACCCCTGTTGCCAACTCTTTGGTTTAAGCTCCTGGGGTCTAACCTGTCGACCTGATGAATGTGTGTTCATATTCTGGGTGTTAAATATCATGCAGAAGAGGGAAAGGTGAGGTATTCTCTCTAACCCTCCCCCAGGAGTTCCCAGTTGGTTTTAATGACTCCAAAGCGAGGGAAAATCATTCTAACCCTGGGTCTAAGAGGGGGAGGCTTACCTGGAGGGTGCCCTAGTAGGAATCCTACTTTGCCACCTGCAAATTGGCAAAAGAAGTAAGGATCAGAGCCACAAAATGTCAGATATTTGGAAGAGAGCCACATAGACCTCCTAGCAATAATCTTTATAATCACTGAAACTAAAAATAGGCAGCTGAAACAGGTTTTAAATCCAGCTGAAGATAAGGGAAGTTATACAGCATGTAGCACAGAGACACAAAGCTAGGAAATTTAAAAGAGATTAAGAGACATGGAGGATAGTGTGAAAAGGTCTAATGTACATAAACTGAAGTTCTAAGAGGAAAGGAGAGAGAAAATGTAGGAGAGGGGATATTAGAAGAGATAATGGCTGAGAATTTTATAGGACTGATTAAAGACCCAATTCATAAATCCAGGAAGCTCTAGAAATACCAAGAATGACAAGCGGAACCCCTGTCTAGAAACATCGTAGAATGGGAATTCCCTGGTGGTCCAGTGGTTAGGACTCTGTGCTTCTATTTCAGGGGGCCTGGGTTCAGTCCCTGGTCGGGGAACTAAGATCCCACATACTGCATGGCCCAAAAAAAACGTGAAGGCAAAATAAGAGTAGAAATTTAAAGGGGGACATAACTGTAAATATAGCAGAAATTTATGGCAATAAATTTTTAACTTGGATAAATGGACAAATTCCTAGAAAAATAATAACATTAAAATTGACTCATGAATAGATAACTTGAATAATCCTATAGCCATTACAGAAATTAAATTGGTGGTCTAAAATCTTCATACAAAAATTGCTAAGCTGGGACTTGCCTGGTGGCGCAGTGGTTAAGTATCCACCTGCCAATGCAGGGGACACAGGTTCGAGCCCTGGTCTGGGAAGATCCTATATGCTGCGGAGCAACTAAGCCCGTGCGCCACAACTACTGAGCCTGCACCCTAGAGCCCGCAAGCCACAACTAGTGAACCTCGTGCGCCTAGAGTCCGTGCTCTGCAACAGGAGAAGCCACTGCAATGAGAAGCCTGCCGCACCACAACAAAGAATAGGCCCCGCTTGCCACAACTAGAGAAAGCCCACGCGCAGCAATGAAGACCCAACGCAACCAAAAATAATTAATTAATTAATTAATTTTAAAAAAATGCTAAGCTCACAGAGTTTTACAGATGAATCCTACAAAATATTCAAGTAACAGATGGTATCAATTTTATATAAACTCTTCCATACAATAGAAAAAGAGAGAATGTTCTCTACCTCATTGTAAGTTGCCAGTTTAATCTTGATACCAAAATTGAAGATAGTTCAGGAAAGGAAAATGTAAATGCCAAAATTCTAAAACAAAATCTTAGTAGATCAAATCCAGAAAATATCAATTTGGGTTTAATCCCAGAAGTGAAAGGTTTATTTAACATTATATATTTATGAAAATCACCATGTTAAAGGAGAAAAACCATGATCATCTCAATAGATTTAGAAAAAGCTCTTGAAAGTCAATATCTATTTATGATAAAAAACGCTTAGGAAACTCAGAGTCAAAAAGAATTTCTTTAACCGGTAAGAGTTGTCAGTCGCTGTTAGACTGAGGAACAAGTCCTGAGAGCAGGTGAGGGGATTAAGCAGAGAGGGGGTCAGGAGGGTGGCATACAAGCACACACACACTTTATTTCCCATCAAAACTCTTTTTATAGATTGCAGTAGGCAATACATGTTTTTGTTAAAATCACAAGACAGAATCATCAGACAGTACTTCCTTAGTGTTGAAGTTATAGTACAAAACATTCTGCGAACCAGAATATAAACATGCGTGAGAACAGACTGTGGTTACCGAAACATGCCAAGGACAAACTATAGTTAGAGAAACCGCAAGCAACCTCACGGGCCAAGACTCATATCTTCTCTAATAATCTTTCGGGTCCTGTCGAGAATTAAGCAGGACTTTGCCATGCTTTAAGCTGCAAGAACTGTGTCAGCTTGCAGCTGGTTCCTGACAGAGTGTCTCAAAAAACAAAAGTACAGGGCTTCCCTGGTGGCGCAGTGGTTGAGAGTCCTCCTGCCGATGCAGGGGACGCAGGTTCGTGCCCCGGTCCGGGAAGATCCCACGTGCCACGGAGCGGCTGGGCCCGTGAGCCATGGCCGCTGCGCCTGCGCGTCCGGAGCCTGTGCTCCACAACGGGAGAGGCCACAACAGTGAGAGGCCTGTGTACCGCAAAAAAAAAACCCCAAAAAAACCCCGAAAGTACAGTAAATGTCATTTGTTGAAACTCTAGAACATTCCTTTTAAAATCAGGAAGAAGACAAATATACTCTCTATTTCCACTTCTGCTCAACAGTGTACTGAAGGTCCTAGCTTTTACAAGGAAACAAGAAAAACAAGTAAAAACTTTAAGCATTAGAAAGGAAGAAACAAAACTCATCGTTTTGGGAAGTCCCTGGCGTTCCAGTGGTTAGGACTGTGCTTCCACTGCAGGGGACACGGGTTCTATCCCTGGTCGGGGAACTAAGATCCCGTATGCCGTGTGGGCTGCCAAAAAAATTTTTTTTTAATTAAAAAAAAAGGGCTTCCCTGGTGGTGCAGTGGTTGAGAGGCTACCTGCCGATGCAGGGGACACAGGTTCATGCCCCGGTCCGGGAGGATCCCTCATGCCGCGGAGCGGCTGGGCCCATGAGCCATGGCTGCTGAGCCTGAGCGTCCGGAGCCTGTGCTCCGCAACGGGAGAGGCCACAACAGTGAGAGGCCCGCGTACCGCAAAAAAAAAAAAAACCTCATCGTTTTGCAAATGATATGACTGTCTACATAGGCAAGCCAAAAGAATCTATAAATTATTGAAGGTAATAAAAGAGTTCAGCAAGGTTGAATAAAGGCCCAAGAGTGTTTTTCATGGAACTCTACAAGCTGATGGTAAAATTTAGATGGAAGCATAAAGGACCATGAATCAGAGCCAAAACACTCTTGAAGCAAAACAGGTTGGGGACTTGTTCCAATTTTATTCTGAGACTTCTAAATTCAGTGTGGCACTGGGGCAGGAATAGACAAATTGACCAGTGGAACAGAACCAAGAGCTTTGATTGTTTGGTATACGACAGAAGTGGCGTTGCAGACCACTGGGGAAGGAGGGACCATTTAATAGTGGCCCTGGGACAATAGATTATCCTTATGGAGAGACACTTCGGGTTTCTACTTTATACCACACACAGAATTCAATCCCAGAGAGATTAAAGGCTTACACGTGAATGGCAAAGTTTTAAACTGAAAAAAGAATATCTTTATGACCTCAGGGTGGAGGAGAATTTCTCCCCATACAAGAAGCACAGGCCATCAAGGAAGAGATCAATCCCTTTAACTACATTAAAAATGACTTTTAGGGACTTCTCTGGTGGTCCAGTGGTTACGACTTTGCGCTTCCACTGCTGTGGGCCTGGGTTTGATCCCTGGTCAGAGAACTAAGATCCTGCAAGCCATGCGGCGCAGCCAAAATAATAACAATAATAATAATAACTTTTATTCATCAAAACTTACCATAAAGAAGGTGAGAAGATGAGTCTTAAACTAGGATAGGGTATTTGCCACATATGTGTTAACAAAAGGTTAGCCTCTAAACATATAAAGAACTTAAAAAAAAAAAAAAAGGGAGGAAAAGACAACCCAACAGAAAAATAGGCAAAACTCATGAACAGAAGAGGAAAATAAGTAGCCCACCAACTTGTGGGATGTTATTCCATTAGTCATCAGAAAAGCGCACCTTAAACAACATGAGATTTCCACCCACCATCTTGGCAAAATGAAAAACTGTCAACGCCACCCTGGTGTGCTGAGCAGGATGGACTGCCAGCCCCTGCTTCTGGGAATGTAAACAGGTGCAACAACTCTGGAAAACAATGTGGGCATCGTCCTTTAAGGATGAGCATTCACCTGACCCCCAGACCTTGATTCTCTGGGGAAACCTGCCTCTGAGCATCAGGAGATGTACAGGTTGTCCACAGCAGCCTCAAAGGGCAAAAAGCACAGGTTACACAGCAACAGTGGAAGAGATGAAACTGTGGCGTGTTTGTAAGTGGAATATGTACAGCCGTGAGAAGGGTGAACTATAACTACACGCACAAACACAGATGAATCTCAGATGTAACTCGAGCAGAAAAAGCAAATCACAGGATGTGGGCAAAAATTTATGGTTGAGAGTAAAACTCAGGGAAAACAAGGGACTAATGAGCACCAAGTCGAGTGCTGATTCATCAGATGGGGGATGCCACAGGGTGCAGTCAAGGAGGGGGCGATTGGACTGACTCTTAAGCTGGGTGGTGGTTGTACGGGTGTCTTATTCTTTATAACATACATACTATATATTTTGGGTGTGTGAAATGTTTTACTAAAAAAAGAGGGTGGGGACTTCCCCGGCGGTCCAGTGGTTAAGCCTCTGAGGTCCCACTGCAGGGTTAGTACCTGGTTGGGGAACTGAGATCCCGCATGCCATGCAGCCAAGGAAAAGTATTTGTTGAGCACGAAGGATAATTGCCTGAACATTTGTCATGGTAAAAATAAAACTTTTTATTTTTTAATTTCATTATTATTTTTAAATATTTATTTATTTTTAATAAATGTATTTATTTATTTTTTGGCTGTGTTGGGTCTTTGTTGCTGCGCACAGGCTTTTCTCTAGTTGTGGTGAGCGGGGGCTACTCTTCGTTGCGGTGCGCGGGCTTCTCATTGTCGTGGCTTCTCTTGTTGAGCATGGGCTCTAGGCACTCGGGCTTCAGTAGTGTGGCACGTGGGCTCAGTAGTTGTGGCTCGCGGGCTCTAGAGCGCAGGCTCAGTAGTTGTGGCGCACGGACTTAGTTGCTCCATGGCATGTGGGATCTTCCCGGACCAGGGCTCGAACCTATGTCCCTTGCATTGGCAGGCAGATTCTTAACCACTGTGCCACCAGGGAAGCCCAATATTTATTTATTTATTTGGCTGCACCAGGTCTTAGTTGCTGCACGTGGGATCTAGTTCCCTGACCAGGGATCAAACCCGGGCCCTCTGCATTGGGAGCACAGAGTCTTAGCCACTGGACCACCAGGGAAGTCCCTAAAAATGTTCAAAAGAAAAAAAAAAAGAGGGTGATGATAATACCTTCCTTGTCTATAGCTCAAGTGAGACACGCAGAGGAGGACCATTGGCTTCACTTTAGTATGGGCACTTACTCTGCGCTAGCATGTGACCCGCATTCCTCGCATATTCAGCACAGGAAAGCTGCGAGAGAGCAGATGTAGTCCAGGGCTGGGCACCGTTGGTGGTAGCCCCTGGCAAAGCCCCGTGGATGCCGGGAGGGCGCCCATGATAGGCACTAACGCCTGCCTTCCCACAGGTGCTGAAGTCCACAGGGGACGTGGCTGGCGGCCGGGCCCTATATGAGGGGTATGCGGCGGTCACCGACGAGCCCCCCGAGCGCTTCCTCTCCCTCAGGGACACGGTGCTGCTCCGCAAGGAAGCCCGCAAGCTCATCGTTCAGCCCAACACTCGCCTCAAAGGTAATGGGCCCCTGAGCCCTCCCTGATGGGGGCCGTGCAGGGCCCTCTGGGAGCGCAGAGAAGGCCTGGCACCAAGCTGGGGCTCAGGAAAGGCTCCCTGGGGTGGCCCTCCGCCCCGTGCCAAACCTCAGGCCCACACCTTGGCATCTACCACCCCCCCCCACACGCACACGGGGTCATGCTGCTTCTCAGATGGCAACAGAAGGTTTGAGGCGGGCCAGCAGAGCAGGGGCTAGTAGAACAGGCAGACCCCAGGCCTGGGGGGAGGCCAGACATCATACCGGAGAATCAGGCCTGTTGGGGGCCCAGGAGTGAAGTCAGCTCAGGCAGAGAGGTGGCACCCAGCAGGCTGAGTGGAGCCCAGGGTACAACAGGACTCGGCAGAGCCCCGAGAGAGATCAGCATCCCCGTGGTCCTTCTCCCTCGTCAAGCAATGATGCTGTTGCCAGAATCCCTGGCCCTGTCTGCCTTGCGCTTGTACCTCTTGTATTAAAGGCCCTTTTGTATTAAGAGTGTTTGTTCCTCACTGCCATAGTCATGGGCAGTTGTGAGGGTTAAATGAAATAATTACCTCCTCCTGGTGAGGAAAAAGCATTTAAAAGGTTTATTCTTTTTTGTTGTTGTTGCGGTACACGGGCCTCTCACTGTTGTGGCCTCTCCCATTGCGGAGCACAGGCTACGGACGCGCGGGCTCAGCGGCCATGGCTCACGGGCCCAGCCGCTCTGCGGCATGTGGGATCTTCCCAGACCGGGGCACGAACCCATGTCCCCTGCATCGGCAGGCGGACTCTCAACCACTGCGCCACCAGGGAAGCCCTAAAAGGTTTATTCTAAACTCTAGGGAGTTCCCTGGTGGCCCAGTGGTTAAGACCCAGCGCTTTCACTGCCAGGGCCTGGGTTCAATCCCTGGTCAGGGAACTAAGATCCCTGCAAGATGCGTGGTGCGGCCACAAGAAAAAATTAATAACAATGAATATACACCTCATTTAAAAAATAAAATAGAGGAGTTTGGACCCCACCCCTTGGCAACCCTCTCCCCGGCTCCCCACCCTCCAGGCACACTCCCTGAGCTATTACCCAGCTTCTTCTTCTTCAAACGGCTGTCACTCTGCCATTTTCCTGTCTGCTTGTCTGCTCATCTCCATGGCAGCAGAAGCAGCACATCCCTGACATCTGGCACAGGGCCGGGCCCACAGGAGCCTCTCAATGCCTGTCAAATGAGTGAGGGAATGGATCATGCCGGGCACATAGTCAATGCTCATTACATGGACAATATCATCATTGCTTTGACTGTCCAGCCCTGGGCAGGCATTGGGGTTGGACTACTCACCTCAAGTAGTTCACAGCCCATTAGGAATAAGCCAGAGAGAGAAATGATCTTATAAGGGAAGTGTTCATGGGTGCCCAAGAGACACAAACAGTGGTCTGAACACTTAGAGAAGGGAAGATCACCTCTACTTTTGAGGGACTCAGGGAAGGGTCTGGGGAGGAAGTGGGGGTAAAACTTTAAGGCCTGAAGAACAGGTTGAATATTCAAAGGTAGTGGTGATGAGGAGGAGGAGGATGCTGATGATGATTGTAGCTAACTTTTGAGGACTGCCATGTGCCAGAGTCTGGGTAAAAACTTTCCATGGATCAACTCCCAACAACTCAATGAGGAGGTCATTATCCCCATTTTTCAGCTGGAAACGAAGACACAGAAGAGAATGTATTTGCTTGAGGTCACACAGTTAGTGGGTGGCAGGACCAGGATTTGAACTTGGGCCATCTGAACTCAGAGCCTGTGCTCTTAGCTGCGTACATCTCGTGATGCCACAGAGCACAACAAGGTGCTGTGAGCGGGTGGAGCAGTGGAAGGACGTTAGAGGGAAGTGCTTCCCGTGAGTATTCAGGAACACCCCATAAGTTAGATGGGTACGCTAGGAACAGCCTCATTTAACAGATGAGTAATAGGCTCAGAGGTCGTGATGCTCGTGGTAGCTAGCGCTTGGTGAGCATTCCCTCGATGTATTATTGTATTTAATCACCACAACTTCTTGAGAGAACAAGTACTGTGCTTGCGCACACTTTACAGATGAGGAAACTGAGGCTTAGAGAGGTTGAGAAACTTGCCCAGGGTCCAACAGTAGACAGAGATAAGGCAATTACTGGAGGCCAAGTACTGTGTCTGTTTTACCTAACATGGCACTGGTGTAAATCTTTATTAAGTGAATGAATGAATGCAGCAATTCACTGAATACTCCCCCTTTAATATTTCCTACCTCATAGGATTATTTTAAGGATTCAGTTAGATAAAGAAATATTGAGGGGCTTCCCTGGTGGCGCAGTGGTTGAGAGTCCGCCTGCCGATGCAGGGGACATGGGTTCGTGCCCCAGTCCGGGAAGATCCCATGTGCCGTGGAGCAGCTGGGCCCGTGAGCCATGGCCACTGAGCCTGCGCGTCCGGAGCCTGTGCTCCGCAATGGGAGAGGCCACAACAGTGAGAGGCCCGCGTACCGCAAAAAAAAAAAGAAAGAAATATTGAGCACAATTTTTGGCACATGGTAAGAGCTCAGGAAGAACTAGCTGCTGCTGTGCTTATGATTATGATTCTGCTTCCCTATTAAGACCTTTTCCTGCTGCTTTTTTTTTCTCCATCTCCTCCCCAGGCTCAGAAGTACAGCTTCTTGAGTATGAGGCCTCAGCTGCTGGCCTCATCCGATCCTTCTCTGAACGCTTCCCAGAGGATGGGCCCGAGTTGGAGGAGATCCTCACCCAGCTGGCCACAGCTGATGCCCGGTTCTGGAAGTGCCCCAGTGAAACCCCATCTGGCCAGGCTTGAGGCAGATTTGCATGGCCCTTCCCCCACTCCATTAAACCAAGGCTGCAAGTGGCCCCCTTTTTGTCGTGTCTTAGGGGCTAGGGGAGGGGCAGGAGCTCGGACCTTGGTGCTACCTCAGCCGAGGGTGGTGACACTAAGCCCTTCCATTTGACAGCACTTTCCAGCTTACCAAGTGCTTCCCCTGTGTTATCTCATTTGATTTGCACTGCCCTCTGTGGGGTGGGCAAGGCAGGACACCTTATCCGGCTTCCCAGATGAGGCACTGCAGGTTCTGAGAAAGTGACCTGTCATCCTGCAGGACTCAAAACCTCTCCCAATCCAGTGCTCTTCATGTATTACTTTTATAACCAGAAAAATAAATATTAGAAACCACCACCATCTTTTGCAGTTTGTGTGGTTCCTCCTTGCCTTTGCCTCACTTCTCATTTGCTCCCAGCAGGGTGCTGGGATCAAGGCCTGCGGAGGGAGAAGGAGGGTCATTTTTAGGCTCCCATCCACAACGGGATTTTGACACCACCTCTAAATGTGGATATACAGAGAGTCAAGAGATGAACGTAGCACAATTTTTGTCGTCCTCCTTCGTGGCTTTTCTTCTGTTTAAAAATATTCCAGGAACCTAAAAACTGGAAAGCCTCAACTTCAGTCACAATCCTAGGATTTAATCTCTTACCCTTTGTGTTTTTTTCTCTGAGCCTGGACCTCTAGAGTAAGGAGGGAGTAAAGGAGTGGCCTCTTTTCCACCCGGTTAACCATGAGGATGAAGAGGGGAGGAGTTACGTTTTGCTGTTCATAAACACTAGAAGGGCTCCTCTCCAGGGCTCAAAGCCAGAGGGCCCTGCCGCTGACCCTGAGCTGCAGGGCCCAGAAGCTCCTACTGGAAGGATCAACGATAAATGATACGAGCTGGAATGAGGGCTTGCATCTCAGTAGCTAGAAACCCGGCACAAGCCAGAGCATCCTGCTCGCTGGCCTCTGCGTCCCGGGTCGGAAAGCTGAGCGCCCGGAACCTTTATACGCGAGCTTTCCAGAACCCGGGCTCTATTAGGCGCTGCGCGGCGGCTTGCCGGAGCTGGTTGCCAGGGTGACGCCTGAGAAGATGGCTGCTGCGTCTTCGTCGGATTCCGACAGCGGCAGAGCTGAGAGGTGAAGGCTGGGGTCCTTGAGGCCTCTTTTCCTACCTATGTAAAGAGGGTGCCCTGGTCCCCGGGATCTGGGCTCCTGCGGTTCTCAGCAGCGCTGGCGGTCCTTGAAGGGCTCTTAGAGATCAAGTGGGGAAACTGAGGCCCAAGGAGTGAATGGGTGCGTGTGGGTGACTCGAGGTCACTCTGTGCGCCGGTGGTGGAGCCTGGACTTGGACCCAGATGTTCTATACCCCTAGTTCAGAGCTCCGTACACACCTCATTCTCAGAAATCAGCTCCGACAAGTTTTCTTCCCCTCCCTTGGGATTCATCTTCCGCGCCCCCCGCAACTCTTTCCCTCTTCTCCCAGCAGTGAAGCCAGTTCAAAATGGCTGGATGCACACTACGACCCCATGGCCAACATCCACACCTTTTCCGCCTGCCTGCGTGAGTCTCTGGGACCAGGAACCCCGGTTCTTGGGGGACGGAGGAGTCAGATGGTTCTGTAGGGAAGCCTCTAGAATTATGAGACCCTGGCTTATGGCTATTTTATGTTTTCCAGAGCTGGCAGATTTGCATGGGGACGGGGAGTACAAGGTAAGCATATCACCCCACAGGTGAGACTTCCCTGTGGCTCCAAAGAAGCTCAGCATAATCTGGAATTAACGTGTACTTTGAAAAAGCACATTTAGGGTTAATTTTTATTTGTAATGTGGAAAGTGAAGAGAACCTGTTGATTTCACAGTACAGGCTGTGGAAAGTAAAGCAAAGCAAAATGCTGCTGGAAATTATACTAAGATAAAGCCTCTTAATTTTGTTAACTTGAAGTAATTCTTTGCTGGAAGGGCACATCCCTTGGTTGGGGGTGGGACGTTACTCTGGAGGGAAAGTAGAAGGGAGGAGAGTGAGATTTTTATGTTTATCAAAAGGGCATAGGGACTTCCCTGGTGGTGCAGTGGTTAAGACTCCGTGCTCCCAATGCAGGGGGCCCGGGTGCAAGCCCTGGTCAGGGAACTAGATCCCGCATGCCCCAACTAAAGATCCCACGTACCACAACTAAGACCCCAGTGCAGCCAAATAAATAATTTTTTTTTTAAAAAGGACATAGATTTTAAGATTAGCCATGAGTTAATCATTGTTGAAGCTGGATGATGGGTATTTGGGGTTTCATTATATGAGTCTCTCTACTTTTGTATATGACTGAAAATTTTCCATAATAAAAAGGTTTAATTTTAAATTTAATTTAAAATATAAAGGTAAGTAAATAAAATGTAAATAAAGAAATAAAAAATTGGGGGACTTCCCTGGCAGTCCAGTGGTTAAGAGTCCACACTTCCAATGCAAGGGGCGTGGGTTCAACCTCTGGTTGGGGAACTAAGATCCCACATGCCGCACGGGGCAGTCAAGAAAATATTGAAAAAAGAAGAAAAATAGATTAAAAATGTTGAAGGCGCAGGTTTTTAAAAGGTTGAGATATATATTGGGCTAAATAAAGGAAGTTAACTCTCTTTGAGGCAGTTTCACATACATAGATTTTATTTATTAGTGGGAAAATAGATTCTGAGAGGCTGAGTTTACCGAGTTTGTAAAAGGTGGCAGACCTGGGTCTGTCAGCTCAGCCCTCAGCAAGGGCAGTGAACCCACAATGGGTGTGTTATGTGGGCAGCTTGAAGGGAATCATACCCTACATGGACTGTGCAGTAGGATTTGGTGACTTTGGCCCCCAAATTCCTATCCATAAATCATTCAACAATTCGGCAAGCATACAGTGAACCCCTTCTGCGTGTCAGGTGTTGTGCACACACTAAACTCAGAAATGAGTCAGTTCATAGTCAGAAGGAGATATAGACAATGTCCTTAATTCATCCATGATGTTGACTGAACACCTAGTGTATGCTTGGCGCTGGGCTGACAGCAGTGAAGGGTAGAGAAATCACAGATCCAATAACTAATGTGAAATGGTAATGCTTTTGTGTAATAACTTTTTCAATGGCTAGTTTGCTTACTGTCGATTCCCAGCATCTAACCCAGTGCCTGGCACAAATTAGATAATTGATAAATATTTTTGGGGTAGATGAGTGGATGCTAAAATAGAATATATGGAAAGTATTACTGGAGCACCAATGAAAGAACAGTGAATCTATCAGGACGCACTAGAGGGCAGTAACATGAACTGGTGCTGAAGGATGAATGAAGTGTCCCAAGAAGGCATGGAAGAGAGGAGGGCATTCCAGGCAGAGGGAACAGCACAAGCAGAGGCAGAGAGGCTTGGAAGTTCACAGCATATTTGGAAAGAGTAAATTTGAAATTAGAAAGTTGAGGCCAATATGAAATAAGAGTTAAGACCACTGGCTTTGGATCCAGACAGACCTAGGTTCAGGTCCTAGCTCTACCACTCACTAGCCGTGTGACTTTTACCTAACATCTCTAAGCCACAGCTTCCTCATTTGTGAAATGAGGCAAATAGTCGTACCTACCTCACAGGTTGTTGCTAGGATTAAATGAAAGGATGCATGAAGTTACTGATGTGGCTCCTGGCACACTGTACATGCTCAGAATCCCGGCATTCTGTGGCAGCCCCCATACTGCCTGGAGCATAGCATGGATAGGGAGGTGTTAGAAAACAAGCTGGGAACCAGATCAGAGGGGCCTTGAAGGCCTCACTCAGGAGAATGGGTTTGCATGACAGCTACAGTGGCTTGGAGGGTGGAAAAGACAGGCTGAGGAGCTTGGTTCTCTTCTCTGGGTCCATAGAGCACATCCTGCTCTGCGTGATTGGTTCTGCATCTTTAGCTCTGTTCCCGTTTGGAAGCCAGGCCTCGGAGCCCAGATATGAGTTTCAGGCCCCCCACTGACCTCAGCAACTGTTCCAGTGTCTAGAACAGTGCCTGGCATGGAGCAGGCCCTGAAGAAATGTTTACTGAACAAACAATGAAAACATCAGCTGCCACCTATTCCTCGCTAGGTTCTCTAGTTGATTATCTCATTTGATTTTCACTACAAGGGTCATATGGTAGGTATTCCCCTTTTGCACGTGGGAAAACTGTGGCTCAGGAAGTTGCATCAGTTTTCCCAAGGCCACACAGCTTGCAAGCCTTCTTGCAAAGCCTTTGCCCTTCCCCCACCCACCCATGGTGCATTGTGAGCGTATATGAATGTGCACCAGCAAAAAGCTAAGCCCAAGAAGAGGGGCAGTAGGGGGGGTGGTCTTTAGACCCTGAGCCTGGAATCATCCAGCCTCTCTCTACAGCTGGTGGTGGGGGACCTTGGCCCAGGTGGGCAGCAGCCGCGCCTGAAGGTGCTTAAAGGACCCACAGTGCTGAGCGAAAGCCCGCTACCTGCCCTGCCAGCCGCTGCTGCCACCTTCCTCATGGAGCAACACGAACCCCGGACACCAGCGCTGGCACTCGCGTCAGGCCCTTGTGTGTATGTGTATAAGAACCTCAGGCCCTACTTCAAGTTCAGCCTGCCCCAGCTGCCTCCAAACCCCCTGGAACAGGACCTTTGGAACCAGGCCAAAGAGGTGAGTGACGTGCGGGATGAGAACGAGAAGGCAAAGGTGGCAGCCTTGGGGTTGTCCTCGTTCCCTGCCTGGCTCTGGTGCTCACAGGCTGTACCTTCTTCCCATGCTGGCACAGGACCGGATCGACCCCCTGACCCTGAAGGAGATGCTGGAGGGCATCCGGTGAGATCCCACTTCCCCCTTCATATGCCTCCTACCCCTCCCTCATTCCCCCACCCCTACGCCTTCATCCCAGAGCCCGCAGTCTGACCCCCCGGCCCTGTTCCTTAACTAAACCTGCCATGATGGTCCCTCTCCTTACAGGGAGAAGGCAGAGGTGCCTTTGTCTGTACAGTCACTCAGGTAAGGGCCCTCTGGAGGGCCAGAGCTCCAGAAGCTCCCAGCGGGGAGGGAGCGGCTGTGGAGTGGCCTGGGGAGGGCAGCCAGGCCCAAGGCATGCAGGTGTCAGTGCTCTGTGTGTCCAGGTTTCTGCAGCTGGAGCTGAGTGAAATGGAGGCATTTGTGAACCAGCACAAGTCCAAGTCCATCAGGCGGCAGGTACTGCCCCTCTCTTCTTATTTCCCTAGAAAAAATATGGACAGTTTTTTAAAAAGACCATGTAACATTAGTGGTAAATTCTACAGCCAAATGCAACTAGTTTTACTTTGCAGTTACCCTTCCACATAGTCACAAAGCTGCAGGGCTTCTACTTTCCAGTTAACAGTGACAGCTTTTTTTTTTTTAATAAATTTATTTATTTATTTTCATTTTTAAAATTTTTTGCTGCATTGGGTTTTTGTTGCTGCACGCGGGCTTTCTCTAGTTGCGGTGAGCAGAGGCTACTCTTCGTTGCGGTGTGCAGGCTTCTCATTGCGGTGGCTTCTCTTGTTGCGGAGCACGGGCTCTAGGCGCGCGGGCTCAGTAGTTGTGGCGCACGGGCTCAGTAGTTGTGGCGCACGGGCTTAGTTGCTCCACAGCATGTAGAATCTTCCCGGACCAGGGCTTGAACCTATGTCCCCTGCACTGGCAGGCAGATTCCTAACCACTGTACCACCAGGGAAGCCCCACAGTGACAGCTTTGAATTGATATATAGTTATGTAGGTTTATATAACTTTCATCATCTTGGGGGTAAAGGTAATATATTTTCATTAGAGAAAACTTTGAAAATAAAGAGAAATATAAAGGAGAAATATAAGTGACTACACTCACTACTCAGAGGTACTCTTACCATTTTGGTACCTTTCCTTTATAAATATGCTTTTATATCCTGCTTCCCTTGAGTACATAACATTATATCTTGAGCATTAGTCTTGAAGAACTCCATTTTTAATCAAGTGGCCCCTTGATTATTTCATTGATTATTCATTATTTCATTCATAGTTTATGTAACTATTCACATGCAGGTCATTGGAGAAGAAATGTCTCCTTTTTATGCACTTCATATTTTTCTTAGTTATGCTTTTAATGGCTTTATTGATGATCCTATTCGTTGATGAACTCCAGTGGTTCCTGACCTAGGGGTTCCTGACCCTAGCCCAGGGATGGGCTCCCATAGCTATCCCTGCATTTCAGAAAGCCGCAGGGGAACCGGCTACTTCCTGTAGAGGCCATGTGAGCCGAACACCCTGACCAACACATACCTCAGCATTTGGCTAGCCTTAGACAATTCTGTGAGAAACATTGTTCTCTCCTGCTGAGCAGCAGCTCAGGTCCACAGTTGTCACTGTCACTGAGTACTCTTAAAATCAGGAAGTGAATTAAGTAAGTATTGCTTAAAAGATGCAGTCTTGGGGAGGCCATCGTTCCAAGTGTGTGCCATGGTTACATGATTGGGAGCCACTGACATCCATGTTTCTATAGCTTTTCTCCTTCCACTAGGCATTGAGGATCATTCCTTTTTTTTTTTATCTTAAAGATAGTCACACAATGAACAGCTTTATCCAAAGAAACATTTAGGTCCTGCTAAATTATTTCCACAGGAGAAATTCCTAAAAAAGGGATCGTCCCCTTCTGTTTTCTCTCCAGTCACAATTAGAAAAAGAACATATGCCCACTGTAGAAACTGTAGGAAAGCACAAGAAATTAAACATCACCTGTGATCTCATTGTCCAGAGATAACCAGTATTTGTATTTAAGGGTTTAGCTTTCCAGCATGTTTTTTTATTCATATATTTTTTTTAAACTGGGATAATACTAACATAACTTTTTACCTGTGTTTTCTCTTAATACGTTAGAAGCATCCTCCCTGTCATTGAGTCTTCTTGTAAAATGTGATTTTTGTAAATGACTGCATGGGTTTTTTATTATACAGATAGTTTATGATTGACTTAGACAATCCTCTTTTGTTAGAAGGTTAGGTTTGTTGCAGTAAACACCTTTGTACATAAATCTTCTGTCACATCTCTGATACTCTTCCTCCTCCTTTGCCCTCTTTCTTCCTGGGGCGTCCTGGGAGTATCTGGGGGGGATGGTGTGAGGGGAGCTACTGGGTGACCCCTGGAGTCCCTCTGCAGACGGTCATCACCACCATGACCACCTTAAAGAAGAACCTGGCTGACGAGGATGCTGTGTCCTGCCTGGTGCTGGGCACTGAGAACAAGGAGCTCCTGGTGCTGGACCCAGAGGCCTTCACTGTTTTGGCCAAGGTCAGTGTGGGGCCTGGCCGTGGGCACACCCGTGGCCCAGGCTCCATTCCCTCCCCTGTTCCCCAATATCTCCTGCCCCCCAGTTAGTTCTTGGTAATATGTGTTCATTGTAGAAAATTATAAAATGTAGATAAGCGTAAAGAAAGAGATATAGGGACCTGCCTGGTGGTCCAGTGGTTAAGACTCTGTGTTTCCACTGCAGGGGGCACGGGTTCAAGCCCTGGTCGGGGAACTAAGATCCCACATGCCATGTGATGGGGCCAAAAAAAAAAAAAAGAAAAAAGAAAAAGATATATATCCCCAAATCCCACCACCCACAGATAAGTCTTTGGCATAAGTCTTTCCAGATATTTTCATATTTAGACAAAGATATATAACTTTACATAATTTTTTTTTTTTTACAAATATGGCCTCGTGGTATAGGATCATGTAAGCTACTGTTTTCATGTAGCAGAAGCTTATCAATATCTTTCCGTATCTATATAAAACCACATCAGCCTTTGCAAAGGCCACACAACATCGATTATATAGATGTACCCTGTCACCTGTTGTACATTTGTTTGCAGTTTTTTGCTATTATTAACACCACCTCGGTGGGCTTCCTTGCCCAAACATCTTTGCGTGCTTATCTAAATGCTTCCTTACGATACATTCCTAGAAGTGGCCTAGTTTAGTCAAAGGGCTACATGTTGCCGAGTTTCCTTCCAGAAAAATTGTACAAGTTTAAACTGTGACCAGCAGGGTGTGAATGAGGAGATTGGGACTTGGAGGAATTACTTCAGGTCGGGGAAGGGCTGGGGCTCCAGGGAAATCCGGACGTTTGAGTCTCTTCTTTGCAGATGAGCCTACCCAGCATCCCCGTCTTCCTGGAGGTTTCTGGCCAGTTCGATGTGGAGTTCCGTCTTGCTGCTGCCTGCCGCAACGGGAACATCTATATGCTGAGAAGGTAACCGCATCCGTGGTCTCTGGGGCCAGAGGAACATCTCAGAAACCTGGTGATCTTGAGGGCTTGTAAGATGAGCAGGGGGCTTTGGGGCTGGAATGTGGGAATGGAAAGAGCTGAGAACTTCATTTAGGAGGCAGAGCCCTGAGCACAGGGGACATGTGGAGGCTTGTCCGATGGGGCCTGGCAAAGTGAGAGACTGGGCTGGGTGGCTGTAACACGAGTGATGCAATCAGATATTAGAAGAAATAAAAATAGTCTCTCATATTTGTTCTGTTGCTTTTATAGATATGTGAAATTTCTTTATGCATTAGTTTGATATTTCTCAACAGTCTTTTTTTTTTAATTCAAGAAATGTTTTTGAGCACCTACTATGTATTAAGCATTGTATAACGTATTGGGGATATATTGATGAACAAAACATTAACAAAGTCCCTGCCCTTGTGGGAAGATAGATATTAAAGTCAACAAACCAAGATAATATTGCAAACTGGATGCATGCTATGGAGGAAAAATATAGGCTCAATGGGAAAAAATAATGGGGTCAGGGTGATCAGCGAATGCCTGTCTGGGGAGATGACTTGAAGCTTAAGAAGGAGCCAGTTGTTCAAAAAGTGAAGCAAGGGCTTCCCTGGTGGCACAGTGGTCGAGAGTCTGCCTGCCGATGCAGGGGACACGGGTTCGTGTCCCGGTCCGGGAAGATCCCACATGCCACGGAGTGGCTGGGCCTGTGAGCCATGGCCGCTGAGCCTGTGCATCCGGAGCCTGTGCTCTGCAAAAGTGAAGCAAGAGTGTTACAGGCAGAGGAAATTTAAGCGAACTCTAGGTGGGAAAGACTTTGTCTTGTCCCACTCAAGCTTGGTGGCAAGACATGACGTAGAGACCAGGGTCGGCTCACGCAGGACCTGGTGGGACGTGGTAAAGATTTTGGATTTTATCCGAAGTGCAGTAGAAAACTATCATGGGGTTTTACTCAGAAGAATGACATGACCCGTTTACATTTTTTAAAGATTACCGTGCTGGGTGGAGGGTAGATTAGAAGGAGTCCTGGAGACCAGTGGGGAAGCTCTCAGACGAGTCATCAGGTGGGAGATGACTCTGGCTCAGACTTAAGAAAGGTGGGCTAGAGCCTGTGATGGACAGACAGGAATTATCCCTACTTTCTGGATAAGAGAAATTAAGACTCAGAGGCCAGGAAACTGAGAACTGTGCATTTACACAGACTAAACTCCTCATGCTTTTCTGATAAATTACTAAACTGCGTCGGTCCATCACTTTGTCTAACCTGCGGTACGCTCACTGTAAACTGGTAAATGCCAGGTTATCACACAAATTACTGTGGTAAAGTTGAGAGGAAGACTAGGAGGGAAGACACACTTCCTGTTATCCAAGGTCATGCAGCTACTAAGTCATAGACGTGGAACTAATACTGCAGTCATCTGCTTGTGGGCCAAGGTTCCTGCCAGGATAGTCTGTGGGGCTTGGAAAGAGGAGGGTCAGCTGGGGAAGGAGAGAGGGTTCCTCTGGGGCTGGGAGAGTGTCTTTATTCCACAGAGACTCCAAGAGCCCCAAGTACTGCATCGAGCTGAGTGCCCAGCCTGTGGGGCTTGTCCGGGTTCACAAGGTCCTGGTGGTGGGCAGCAACCAAGACAGCCTGCTTGGCTTCACCCACAAGGTGTGGCCTCTGGGCAAGCCCCAGCCCCAGCCCCTCCACCCGTGCCTCCTTAGTCCCCCTCAGCAGGCGAGCCCTTCCGGCCTTCCCTTCCCAGCAACTCCAGCCACCCCTTCTTTCCACTCTTAAGCCCTGAGCCCCCTGCAGACACTTAGCCATCCCCCGTCCCCCCCGCAGGGTAAGAGGCTGTGGACGGTGCAGATGCCCGCGGCCATCCTGACCATGAACCTCCTGGAGCAGCGCTCCCGGGGCCTGCAGGCCGTCATGGCCGGACTGGCCAACGGAGAGGTCCGCATCTACCGCGACAAGGCCCTGCTCAGCGTCGTCCACGCGCCGGTGAGCTGCTGCCTCCTCCTTGCCCCGCTCCCCGCTGTGGGGCCCCTTAGCTGCCTCTCCTGACCCCACTCCAGCTGCCACCCTTAACTTCTGATGCATTTTGAAAACATTCGTTGAGCATCCCGTATGCACAACTCACTGTATTAGAAGGATAAATCAGTGACTGAATCCTTACTGTCGGGGAACTTACAGTCTGAAGTGATAGCCAGCTAGAGACACAGCCGATTCAAATACAAGGCAGACTAAAGCAGAGTAAAGCACTGAAAAAGCACAGAGGCAGCCTAGTGACTGGGGGTGGTGGTGAAGGGGGACGGAACTCAGGAGCCATTTCACAGGGCAAATCACAATTCAGCTGGGCCTCGAAGCAGTCTGCTTCGATAAATGGAGTGGATAAATGGAGATAGAATATTCCAGACTGGAAATAACATGAACAAAGGCTGAGAGGCATGAGTGTTCTTTAAAGGAATCCAGGTAGTTTGATGAATCTGGACCAGAGTTCTTCAAACAAAATCAATTTAATAGGCCAGCAACAGAACCAGAAAAAAGAAGTTCAGAATATATCACATGGGAAACTTTGTGTACCTGTATGTATAAAATGTCGTATGTCACAATGTAAAATTGGAAAGCAGCTGGTTTGGACCAGGCTGCTGGGAGGGCAGGCGGTGTGGTATGTGGGTTGGGGAAAGGGCAGGGAGAGAACTGATAGAAAAGGCAGGTTGGCGTCAGATGCGGAAGGCCTTGAACGTCCTGACAAGGAGGGCAAAAGCCAGTGGAGGTTTTTCAGCGGGGAGTAGGCGTGGTCATATTTGTATTTTTGAAAGGCAGCAGAGGCAGCAGTGTGAAAGACACTGGGGAGGAAGACTAGGCTGGGAGACCTCTTAGAAAGCTGACCCCAGAGCCATTGAGGTTCAGTCTGGAACTGTGGCCGCAGCAGTGAGGAGGGGGCTGGGATTACAGGCAGCGTGGCTCCAGGCCTCGACTCACATCTCACCTCTTACATCATGTCTGGGGTCTCCCAGCCTTATCCCCCTCCCCCCAGTCTTGCTCTCCTCACTGAGTCATTTTCCCAGCTAAACTCTGACATTGCCACCGTAGGATGCAGTGACCAGCCTTTGCTTTGGCCGCTACGGGCGGGAAGATCACACCCTCATCATGACTACACGAGGTGAGGCAAGTCAGGCCTGGCAGGGGTTTTAAAGTTGGGAGTCAGTGAGATAGGCCAGATCCTGGGAAAGAAGAGGAGGCGGATGAGGAGGTGGGCCTGGGTTTGGAAAGCAGGGCTTGCAGACACATGTCCTTTCTGGGCTGGGCCTTCACTGGGGACAGCTCACCAGCAGTCTGAGGTCACTACCTGGGGGCCAGGCCCTGGCTGTATCTCCAGTTCACCTCAGTATCTGCCACAACGCCAGGAACATCACAGTGGTCAATAAATAACTGTTAGGGAATTCCCTGGCGGTCCAGTGGTTAGGGCTCTGCGCTTCCACTACAGGGGACCCGGGTTCAATCCCTGGTCAGGGAAGTAAGATCCCGCAAGCAGAGTGGCGCAGCCAAAAATAAACAGACAAACAAGTAAATCAGCTGCTAAATGAATGAATTAATTAATAGTAGGACACACTTCCTTCCTTCCAGAAACTCAGAGTCTCAGCAGGAAGACTGAAATATGTCAATATGAGACAGATTGTTTGGGAAGAAAGAATGGGAATGAATGTAGGGTAGAACTGGGGAGGACAAATCTGCTTCTGTCTGTCCTCCTCCCTAGGTGGTGGCCTGATTATCAAGATCCTGAAGCGCACAGCAGTGTTTGTGGACGGGGGAGGTGAAGCAGGTCCCCCACCAGCCCAGGCCATGAAACTCAACATGCCCCGAAAGACCCGGCTTTATGTGGATCAGACACTGCGAGAGCGGGAAGCCGGCACCGGTGAGATTCAGTCTGGCTCCTTCCTGTTCCTCCTCCCTTGCGCCAAGGCAGCAGGAACTGGGTGAACACCACCTGGGTGCCCTGAGCAGTGGGAGGAGACCTGGGTGAACCGGGTGGGTCTCATGCCTCTGGAAGCCCAGAGACAGCCTAGGAGGTGCACCCTGCCAACAAAGAGCTACAGCTCAAGGTGGAAGGTGCTGTGGGTGAGGGCGAGAGCCCTTAGAATTCAAGGAGGGAGCAGCCACTTCTAGATGGAGGAATTCTCATGAGAGAAGTAGAATCTGATCGAGGTTCTTCCTTATCCTATTTGATTTTCCTGCTCTCTTTGTTCATTCATTCACTTAATACCTATGATTATGCCAGGCCTTGTGCCAGGCGCCTAGAATCAGGCCAGTCCCTACCTAAAGAGCTCAGTAGACCTTGCTAACTTCACGTTGCATGACAGGTGTAGAATAAGTCTCTGCAGAGGGCTGTTGAGACACACAAGGGAGTGTGTTTGCCTGGGAGCCTGGGAAAGGCTTCAGAGAGAGATGATATTGGATTTGACCCTAAAAGATGATTATAAGCCTACCTGCCAGAGAGAGAGAGGGGAGGGCGATTTAGGCAGAGGCTTGGGAAAAGGCACAGGGCCCTACCTGGATCTAAGCAGCATCTGCCATGTAGCTGCGGGTGCAGTGCAGGAAGGCTCAGTGGCCAGTGGGGAGGCTGGAAAAGCAGGTCAGCTGGCTCCGAAAGGGTCTGGAATGCAAAGTTAAGATGTGTTGGTTTATTCCGTGTAGTGGAGAGATGGGAAAGATGTTAAGCAGAAAAATACAGTAACTCAACCCCCTCTGTCTTTGAAAGGAATCTGGCTTACAGTTTAAAGGATAAATTACAGGATAAAAAAAATAGCTAGCAGGCTGTTGTAGCCTAGAGAACCCAAGAGAAGCAATTGATATATTAGAGAAATAATTAGGAAGTTCTCTAAGGTATAATGAAAATGGCAAGAATCAATAGCGTTTGTATATACCAACAGTATCCAGTTAGAAAAGAGAAAGTTTCCATTCACAATAGCAAAGAAATCCTTAGACGTAAACTTAACAAGAAAACATACAAAGTCTAATAAAGAAAATTATAAAACTGCTTTAAAGAACAGGAAAGACCACCTGAATATTTAAATGACAAGACTTACCAAGTCTCAGGGTAGTAAGACCTAAAGTTGTAAAGCTGTTGATTAGTTAACAGCTTCTGAAATTAATCTAGAAACATAGCAAAGTTACAGTTAAAATCCCAATGGGTTTTATTTTGAGGACTTGACCAGTTGATTCTAAGAGTAAATCTAAGAAGTTTGGGGAAAATAAGAATGAGGAGACTCAGACTATCAGATAGCAGAATGAACTAGGAAGCTGTAGGAATTAGCAGCTGTGGCATCAGTATGGGAATTGATACAGCTCAGTGGCACATTTAGGAAGTCCAGAAACAGACCCTCGTACACGTGGAAAGTCAGTATATGATAGAGGTGTCGTTTCACATTAGTGGGGGAAGGAGAGACTCCAAAAAACATAATTAGGACAACTTGTTTCTAGAAAAAAAGTTAGAACTCTCATACCAAACACAGAAGTTAATTCTGGGTAAATTAAAAATAAACTGTGAAAGTATTCGAGGAAAAAGGAAAGAGGAAAGGATGGGGCAACATAAAGATGAAAGCTTCCGAATGGCAGGAGGGTCCTCGCAGGCACAAGGAGCAAGGACAGACTGGCTGACCGAGGTGCTCAGTCTGGAAACGGGGGACAGTGGGATGGAGGGGAGGGAGCGGGCTCTGGAGACGCCTTGAGGAAGACTCATCCGACCTTGGCAAATGGTTAGCTGTGAGGGGTGAACCTGGGTGACTTGATGGATGGGGATGCAGTGACGGAGTTAGGGAAATGAGGTTGGTTCCGCAGCGTTGAGCTCCAGGGGTTGATGGGATGTCCAGGTGGAGGTGCCCATCAGGCAGTTAGAAGCAGCAGGCAGGCCGGGCGCCGAGCTGCCCAAGATGAGTGCACAGTACCAGGTGCAGACGCGGGCCGGGTCCTGATGCGCCCCTGCCCTCAGGAGCTCGCGGTTGTTCCTCTTTGGGGTGGTCACAGCCGGGGCAGGACATGGATGGGGCAGCGAGGAAGACAGAGGATGAGAAGAAGACCAAGGACAAAACTCAAGGGAACCCCAGCCCTTACTAGAAGGAGCCAGCACAGGAGGCTGAGGCTGTGTGGGCAGCCAGGTGGTGGGAGAACCGGGAGGGAGGAGCAGGGAGTGGTCCGCAGCGTCCAGTGTCACCAGAGGCTGGCTGTGGGACCTCAGTCCTCCTGTTGCCCACGTTCCCAGCCTCTGCCCACTGTGCCTTCCTCTTGCACTCTCCCCACGGCCGCCTGAGCAGGAGCGCCCTCTCCCCTGGCCCTGCCCCCTCCTCCCACCTCACGTCCAGCATCGGCCCTTTGTGTGCCTCCTCAGCCATGCACCGGACCTTCCAGGCAGACCTCTACCTGCTGCGCCTCCGGGCCGCCCGTGCCTACACGCAGGCCCTCGAGTCCAGCCTGAGCCCCGTGTCTGCGACGGCGCGGGAGCCGCTCAAGCTGCACGCTGTGGTGAGCACCCACGTGGCGGGGGGCATCAGGCCACCTCAGGGCCAGAAGGGCAGAGGTCAGGGCTGGGCGGGCACCCCTCGGCCCCGGAGCGGATCCCAAGGCAGCTAGGCCCCGTGCCCCTTTTCACCCTCCCACAGGCCCAGGGCCCAGGTCTCACGTCCTCCTCTGTGAGAGCGCTCCCACCTTCCCTTTCCTGTGCCGCCTCTTCCCCTTGGCTGGCCGCAGAGTGGGGCACGCTTTCCAGCCCCCTTATTCCATGCGGTGCCTCAGACAAGCCCCCAGACTTGGGGCAGGGCACACAGGTAGTCACCTTGGGATGTTTCTTCCCAGGAGCCTGGGGGGACTCTTACAGCTGTGGTACAGGGAAGAAACCTGTTCATTTCGGTAACTGCCGGCAGCCCAAGGAGTTCGGACTGCCCGGTACTGGGAAGGGGCCCTCCTGAGACTTACACCGGCACGAGGAGGATGAGGGCCCCTTGTACTCAGACACAAGTGACCTCAAGGTCGTCAGGGCTCCAGCCGGCTCTGAATGGGTCCCTGAGGTGTGCTGTCTGATCCAGTTGGGCTTCTGATATCTCTTTCCCTAAAGAAAGTGGATAGATACAGAGAGGAAGCGGCTGCAGAGCAGTCGAGGGTAAGAGGGAGGAAAGTGAAATCCTTGCAGCCACCAGAGGACGAGAGGAGAGGTGGGCCAGGCCCTGCGAAGAGCAGGCTGGGGCAGGCGTGGACACACGTGGGAGCCAGGGCCGGCTTCCCCAGGCCAGCTGTGCCTCCGACCAGCTTGCTGAGTGGTCTCGGTTGAGCCCCTTCTCCGCTCTGGGCTTTTGCTCATCCCTTGCACGCGGAGCCAAGCTTCTGAGCTCCGTGCCTTTTGAGGGGCGGATGGACGGTGCGTTAGAGGGGTTCAAGGAAGGTGACTTGAGGGCGCTGATGGGGGGGCGGGCGGGCAGGGCCAGGGTAGGCCGTATTCGGCCCCCAAGGCCACTATGTCCTACAGGCTTTCTCCCCACCCCACCCTCTGCACAGGTTCAGGGCCTGGGCCCCACCTTTAAGCTCACCCTTCACCTGCAGAACACCTCAACAGCCCGACCCATCCTGGGGCTGCTGGTCTGCTTCCTGTACAACGAGGGGCTCTATGCTCTGCCCCGGGCCTTCTTCAAGGTACTGGACCCACCTTACTGAGACCTGGAGTGAGAAACTGTGGGCGGGGCCAGATTAGATGTCCGCAGGTCAGAGGTGAGGGAGCTGGCAAGTGGCTACAGCCACAGACCAGACTAGGGTGCAGCAGGGGCCCTGGGGAGAGCCCCCGAGACCTGCCTCAGCTGCTTTTCTCCCAGCCTGTGAGAGGTCTCAGGGAGGCACACCGAAGGTTCTGGGAGAACAGTGAGAGTTCAGGTCTCACCGGTGCTGCCCTCAGAAGTCTGTTGGTGCTCTGGGGTCCCAGAGCCCACCCTGTTTTCCAGCCACTCCTGCAGCAGAAATGGGAGCCCCAAGGAGACTCTTCCAGAGTGAAGAGCCTGGTTTCCCCCCAGGTCCAGGTTTGACCCTAAGTTAGAAGGACCAGAAACTGAGAAAGACTTCGGGATGTGAAAGAAATAGCCCTGGACTTGGTTGGAGGTTTAGGTTTAGGGACTTCTCTGGCGGCCCAGTGGATAAGACTCCATGTTTCCCCTACAGGGGGCACGGGTTCGATCCCTGGTCGGGGAACTAAGATCCCGCCTGCTGTGCGGTGTGGCCAAAAGAAAAAAAAAAAAAAGGTTTAGCTTTAATTAGGGACATGCATGCAGCCCTGCGGCATTCACTCCCCCCACTGAGCCCACATCCTCCTCAAACGGGCTTGTCATCCCTGCCCACCCTGCCAGGGCACACTGAAGTTCAGCTGGGACAACAGGTATGAGAGTGCTTTGGAATCTACCAAACACCGTGTAGGCGTGAGGGCTGACTCCCTTACCTCTTTGTCCCCAAACTTAGGTCCCCTTGCTGGTGCCAGGGCTCAACTACCCCCTGGAGACCTTTGTGGAGAGTCTTAGTGACAAGGGCATCTCAGACATTATCAAGGTAGGTTGCCCGTTGGTACTAGTTGGGGAGGTCAGTGTGAGTGAGTGCGGACAAGGCCCCCGGGTGGCTGCCAGGACGGGGTGGGTGTCTGCCCAGTAGAGGCCTCCCAGCCTCCCCCTCCCCTTTGACAGAGCCCTGCACTAGGGCCAGTGCAGACCAGACCGTGCTTGGCCTTTGCAGGAGCAGGGGTAAAGGGGGAATGCCCCCTACTACCTTGGGCACCTTCTCCATAGGTGCTGGTGCTCCGAGAAGGCCAGAGCGCACCCCTGCTCAGCGCCCATATCAACATGCCTGTGAGTGAGGGACTGGCAGCTGCCTGACGCCTGAGCCCATGTTAAAGCCCCTGTGGAATCAGGACCAGGGAGATCCAGCCCCTTCCACTGAGCCAGGCAGAGTCCACAGCCCCAGGCCCACTCCAGTGCAGCAGTGTGCTGGGCGACAGCCTCCCTCTCCTCTCCTAGTGCCCCTTTCTCACCACCCTGACCACTGGGTGACCTGTAGCAGCAGATCAGTGAGTCTCCAGGAGGTTGGGCTCCGTCCTCCTCAGGGGAACCCAGGCGTTGGCCCTTTGGGCTCTCTCTTCCCCCCACTTTTCCCCAGAAACCACTCCCAGGTCTGAAGGCAGAGTTCTGAAGTGCTCAAGGTGAGATGAGGGCATAGGCCCAGCCTCCTTGTCTGCCGCTTCCCTTAGGCATGTCACTCTGCTGCTGCTGCAGAATTGGCTGGGGCCTTGCCTGAGACAATCAGAGGCTTTTCTTGGGTGAGACTGAGCCCCCTGTTGCTCCCTGGGGTTCCAGAGGCTTGGCTCCTCCCAGCTCAGCTTGCAGGCAAAACACATGCTCTGATCTCCCCTTGTGAGCTCAGCAGGGGGCCCCTCTTTCTAGTCAGGGGGCCCCAGGAATAGCTGCCTTCCCACAGGAAGTCTTGGGCTCAGCCAAGGTCTCAGGCCTGTGATGCTCCATGAAGATCACCAAGGGAGAAGCTGCTGTGGGGGGGCAGAGAGTGCCGTGCAGGAGCTAGTGGCCCCAGCCCCCCACCAGGCTTCTGAAGACCACACAGCTGCTGCTCCTGACTTGGATGCTCGTGCCCAGAAAGCATCCCAGGAGAGGAAGGCTCAGCTAGACAGAGCAGAGGTGGGGCTGTGGCACACAGGAGGGGCGTCTCTGGGGTCCTGGGGAGGGGGTTTGGGAGGCAGAAGCCTAGAACTGCCAGTCAAGATGCTCTTCTCTGCCCCGGAGCCCAGATGGGTCAGGTGAATGGCAAGTTCACTGGGCAGTGGCCATAGTGTGAGAGACTCACTGGAAAGGCATGGACCATAGGTGTTGAGTCAGGTTGAAGATTGAATGAAGGTACATGTTTAGACCTTAAGCATCAGAGACCCACAGTCCGGGCCCTTGGTGCTTCCTGGAGCCCCCTGGCTAGTCTGCCTGGCCCGCCTCACAGCCTTCTTTTGAGTTAGCGCTACCAGGGCCGCCCTGAGCCATTTGTGAGCCAGGAACCCTACTGCCTGAGGAAGGACCTATATCTTCTGTCTGACCAGGTACAGCCTAGCATGTGGCAGACAGCTCAGGCTTGTGGGAAGTACCCAAATCCCTGTGTGTTTCAGTTTCCCCAAGTGTAAAATGAGGCAGTTTGACCAGATTCAGCTGTAACATTCCTACAGTTGGCAGCCCCTCTAGAGGAAACAAGGAGTCAACTCCAGAAAGGGGGTACTTGACAGGAGTAAGTGCAGAGCTTTTGCTCTTGACACTAAGGGCCCCAAGCTGACTGATTCTGCCGGGCAACAGCCTCTGTGCCAGAGACAGTGAGGGACAGCCCACAGTCACCCCCTGTCCTCCCCAGGGAATGCATTCTGGGGCCAGGTTAAGAGAAGCAAGGGGACTGGACCAGAAAAAGCCCCATCCCCCTCCTCTCTGCACAGTCCAGCCACTCGCAAACAAACCAACTGGATCAGGGTGGTCTAGACTTTCTAGATCAAGCTGACTGAGGCACAGCTGGAATAAGCAGGAGGTTTCGTCTGGAAATGGAAAGACAGGTAGAGCGAGTGTCGCTGTCAGAGATTTCAGCTTAACCTGAAGAGTCTCCTGAGAGAGCTTATTCTGATATGGGCCTGCCCTAGCAGGTATTGGGCCCCTTATCACTGGAGCTGTGTCACTGGGGCTGGGCCAGATGACCTCACAATCCCTTTCACCCCAGTGAAGTGATGAACTGTGTGAACTCGGAACAAAGAAGTCTGATCTGGGTTCAACTCATAGTTATTCATGATGATGAAAGTGGAGAAACTATTCCTAAGCCCAACCTAACGTGAATTTATATGATGTAATACAATGTACCTATCATTAAAAAATATGTGAATTGTACTGGTCTGGACAGTGTAAATAAAGCAATACAAAGCAAGAAACTGTGCATGATACCCAATGCCCTCACCAGTTAGAGCTCCAAGAAACTGTACATTAAGGATGAGGAGAGTGGTGCCTTTTTTTTTTTTTTAAGTATCTAAAAACATGTACCTACTGAGTACTATGGAATTCGGTAGTTTATAACAAGAAAACAGCCTCTCAGGAATTTCCTGGCAGTCTAGCAGTTAGGACTCGTGCTTTCACTGCAGCGGCCCGTGTTCAATCCCTGGTCAGGGAACTAAGATCCTGCAAGCCTCTCCCCATTCCCCAGTACTGCTCCCATGCTACAGTTCTCTTAGCTATTCTTTAAATATGTTTATGCTTAGACATTATTTCTTGGCTCCCTATCGTAATAGGTGAGGCTTATAGCTCTCTTGTGGGAGAACCCTGCCCTCTCCTTTTCTCCCCAGTTTTTAGGTAAATCCATACTCACTGTTTGGATTACTGTGTGAAAGTTATCTACTTACTACAGAGCCAAGAATTGGGCTATAATTACATTACCTTTTTTGTGTACTTATGTTTCATGGAGTTACTAATTGCCCTGTCTTCTTCATTTGCTTAGTTTTCTATATTATACCGATTGCTAATTCTTCCTCCTCCCAGTCTGACGGTTCCCCTTTTCTGTTCACTTCTGTTCATCCCCTGCCTAAGTGAATGCTGTTGGTTCTCTAGAACTGCAGCGAGCACTTCTCCTGGGAATTCTGTTTGCCATGTTCTGGGCTAGATTCCCTAATTCCTGGACCCCATGTCTTTTTTCATAATTCTTCCATTTTTGGTCAGGGAACTAAGATCCCACATGCTTCATGGCATGGCCAAATAACACTAATTTGAAAACAAAACTTGGGCTTCCCTGGTGGCATAACGGTTAGGAATCTGCCTGCCGATGCAGGGGACATGGGTTCGAGCCCTGATCTGAGAAGATCCCACATGCCACAGAGCAACTAAGCCCGTGTACCACAACTACTGAGCCTGCACACCTAGAGCCCGTGCTCTGCAACAAGAGAAGCCACCGCAGTGAGAAGCCCGCATGCTGCAATAAAGAGTAGCCCCCACTCGCCACAGCTAGAGAAAGCCCGTGGGCAGCAACAAAGACCCAACGCAGCCCAAAATAAATAAATAAATAATCAATCAATCAATTAATTAATTTTAAAAAACCTTAAAATGTAAGACAGCAAGAGTATATAAAATGAGCAGGCAAACTTGAAAAAGAACCAAACAACCTCTAGAAATGAAAAATAAAACATTTGACACATAAAACTCGATGAGTTGGTACAACCACTAAAAACAAACAAAAACCAAAAAAACTTCAATAGATTGGTTTGCAGTTGATGAAAGACTTAATTGGAAGATAGATTTGTGGAAATTATTCAGAATGCCAGAAACAGAGAAAATAGGAGCTATTAAGAGACAAGGAGGGGGACTTCCCTGGTGGTCCAGTGGCTAAGACTCTGTGCTCCCAATGCAGTGGCCTAGGTTCGATCCCTCGTCAGGGAACTGGATCCCACATGCCACAACTGAGAGTTTGCATGCTGCAACTAAAGATCCTGTGTGCTGCAACTAAGACCCGACACAGCCAAATAAATATGTTTTTAAAAAAGACAAGAAGGATGGAGTAGGAAGGTCCAATCAGTTCCAGTAGAGACAGAACATCTGAAGAGATGACTGAGAACTTTCTAGAACTGATGAAAGACATCAGTTCATAGAATGAAGAAACCTAAGGAATCCCATTTAGATAAATACAAAGAAAACCACACTTGGACACATCAGTAAAATGTAGAATACCAAAGACAAAAAAATCTTAAAAGCAGTTGGAGACAGAAAGTATCTTCAAAGGAACAGTAACAACAAAACAATGAAATAGATGACAGCTGACTTACAGCAACAATAAACACCAGAAGACAGAATAATATTTTCAGTATATTGACAGGAAATAACTATTAGCCTAGAATTCTACACCCAGCAAAAAATAAAAGGGTAAAAAACTAGCCAAGATAGGACAACAGCACAAAATAAAGGAGTAGAAATATATCCAAGGTCTATGGTCAGGCCCGTAGCGTCCAGCTGCCCTGGACTGAGCTCGAGTGTATGGTGCTGCAGGAACCAGCTCCGGGGCCCCGATAATGGGCCGCCCCCGCAGCTCCTCACGGGGTGAGGGTCTCCTCTGGTCTGAGAATGGCTACCCCTCGATATGAGCCAGTGGCTGAGATTGGTGTTGGTGCCTATGGGACGGTGTATAAGGCCCGTGATCCCCACAGTGGCCACTTTGTGGCCCTCAAGAGCGTAAGAGTCCCCAATGGAGGAGGTGCTGGAGGGGGCCTGCCCATCAGCACAGTCCGTGAGGTGGCTTTACTGTGGCGGCTGGAGGCTTTTGAGCATCCCAGTGTTGTGCGGCTGATGGACGTCTGTGCCACAGCCCAAACTGACCAGGAGACCAAAGTGACCCTGGTGTTGGAGCATGTGGACCAAGACCTAAGGACATATCTGGACAAGGCACCCCCGCCAGGCTTGCCAGTGGAGACCATTAAGGATCTGATGCGCCAGTTTCTAAGAGGCCTAGATTTCCTTCATGCCAACTGCATCGTTCATTGAGACCTGAAGCCAGAGAACATTCTGGTGACAAGTGGTGGGACAGTCAAGCTGGCCGACTTTGGCCCGGCCAGAATCTACAGCTACCAGATGCACTTACATCTGTGGTTGTTACACCCTGGTACCGTGCTCCAGAAGTTCTTTTGCAGTCTACATATGCAACACCTGTGGACATGTGGAGTGTTGGCTGTATCTTTGCAGAGATGTTTTGTCGAAAGCCTCTCTTCTGTGGAAACTCTGAAGCTGACCAGTTAGGCAAAATCTTTGACCTGATCGGACTGCCCCAAGAGGATGACTGGCCCCGAGATGTGTATCTACCCCGAGGAGCCTTTTCCCCCAGAGGGCCCCACCCTGTGCAGCCGGTGGTACCTGAGATGGAAGAGTCTGGAGCACAGCTGCTGCTGGAGATGCTGACTTTTAACCCACACAAGCGAATCTCTGCCTTCCGAGCCCTGCAGCACTCTTACCTACATAAGGCAGAAGGTAACCCAGAGTGAGCCATGGAATGGTTGCAACAGAACCAAGAGAAGAGAGGCCAACATTCCCCTTCCTTTGAACATTTGAGTGGAGAGCCCCCCACTAAGAAGGTGATCTCTGCCTTCATCTCTGAGGCTATGGAGACGACTCCAACTTTTTATAGAGAATATTTTGCTGCCTTAATGACATTCCCCTCCCACCCTCCTTTTGAGGCTTATCCTCCTCTTGCCCCCTCTGTGTCCTTACACCAAGGGGTATGTCCCTTGTTCCTCCCCTTCCCTATACCTTGATATTAGGATCCTTTTTTATACAGGAAAAACAACAAAACAAAACAAAAGAAATATATCCAAGAACGTTAATTACAATAGATAAAAATGACTAAATACTGGAACTTCCCTGACTGGCAGTCCAACGGTTAAGACTCTGTGCTTCCACTGCAAGGGGCACATGTTTGATCCCTGGTCAGGGAACTAAGATCCCACATGCTGTGTGGCGTGGCCAAAAAAAATTGACTGTACTTCAGTTATTAGAAGACAAAGATTTAAACAATCCATCTACAGGCCATTCTTAAGAGGCAGAGAATGAAAGTAAAAGAATCAAAACTCAACACACTTGGAATAGAAGGGAACTTTCTCAGCCTAATAAAAGTCATCTATTAAATAAAAAAACACAGCAAACATATTTTATGGTGAAATATTGAAATCATTCCCTCTATTGTGAGAAACAAGTCAAGGGCAGCCACCCTTTCTTCCACCCAGACAGAGAGGCAAGAAAAATAAGAGATAGTTCCCCGGTGGTCTAGTGGTTAGGATTCTGGGCTTTCACTGCCATGGCCTGGGTTCAATCCCTGGTCGGGGAACTGAGATCCTGTAAGCTGCGTGGCACAGCCAAAAAAAAGAAAAAGAAGAGATATAAAAATTAAAAAGGAAGAACAAAACTATCTTTTCATAGATATGATTATAAATACAGAAAACCCAGAAGAATTTTCAAGTAAATAAGTTTTAGATTTGCTGGACATAAGAAAATTATTTTCATAAACTATGCATGATAGCATCATAATATCAAATACATAAGAATAAATCTAACCAAAAAAGGCATGATCTTTATAAGAAAACATACATAACTTTATTGAAAACATTAAATGGAGAGATACACCGTGTTCACGAACTGAAAAATTGAATTTCATGTGGATGCTGATTTTCCCCAAACTGATCTATAGATTCAGTTGGGTTCCATTCACAATTTCAAGGGGGGTTTTTATTGGTGGAACTTGACAGGCTGATTCTAAAATTTATATGGAAGAGCAAGGGCCAAGTAGATCTTAGGAGATCGTATACAGGGGTAGATAAAATGATCAGTGGGACAAGAAAGAAAAATAAATTGTGGTATGTTCAATGGATCACTATACAGCAAGGAAAAGAAGTGCTCTACAGCCACACATTAATTTGGATAAATCTTAGAAACATAATATTGAAGGAAAAAGCAAATCACAGAAGAATAAACATTGTGTGGCTCCGTTCATATAAAATTCAAAAACATGCAAAACCAGTACAAACATATGTAATAAAATCACAGAGCAAAGCGAGGGGATGATTAAGACAGCACAGTGTTTCCTCTACCAGGGAGGGGCACAGCAGGGACCTCAAAGGAAATAGTATCCATTTCTTAAATGGGGGGGAGGGTGTTGTTTCTCTTTATTTTATAAATATTTCCTTGTATCTTTTCACTATAAAAAAAAACAACAAGAAAAGGTATTCTGGAGGGTGAGGGGTAAAGCAGTAGAGGAAACAGAAGTCTTCCAATGCTTATGTACGGCACAAAGTGACAGGTACACCAAGTTCCTAACAGAGTTAAAATATAGTAATAGGGCTTCCCTGGTGGTGCAGTGGTTGAGAGTCTGCCTGCCAGTGCAGGAGACATGGGTTCGAGCCCTGGTCTGGGAAGATCCCACATGCCGCGGAGCAACTGGGCCCGTGAGCCACAACTACTGAGCCTGCGCGTCTGGAGCCTGTGCTCCGCAACAAGAGAGGCCCGTGCACTGCGATGAAGAGTGGCTCCCGCTCGCTGCAACTAGAGAAAGCCCTCGCACAGAAACGAAGATCCAACACAGACAAAAATAAATAAATAAATTTATAAAAAAAAAAAAAAAAAAATATAGTAATAGAGCATGCTGTTTAGAAAAACAAAGAAGTCTTAGCAGCTCAAACCTTTGTGGGCATGGGCGGGGCCTGTCAGAAGGGTGGGCTTCTCTGCGGGTTCTTGGAAGGCAAGCCTGCCATGTCACTGAAGGACTACCCCGCTCCCCCAGCAGCACTTGTAGGTTTTCACTTAACTCCATTTTTGGTCCAGTCCCTCACCCCTACCCTCCCCAGGGCCCCCGGAGATGCAAAGCTTCTTCGAAAAGCCCCCGCCTCCACCCCAGCGGGGTAGCAAGGGGTCAGGTGGGTCCTGGGGGGCAGGGCAACCTAGCTGCTTCTCATAGAGGCCTTGAATCAGTCCCGTCCCTACTGTCAGCCCCAAACCTTGCCCTCCACAGTGAACCTCTCCAGGGCTCCTGGAGGCAATCGGGCTGCCTCTTGGCCCCTCCAAGAAGGGAACGCTTAATTTCAACTTCTAATTCTCTAAGAGAGTAAACGAGCCTCTATCCACTTTCCATCTTTCAGAATGTTATCAGGCTCTTTGGTCTAGTGCTGTCTCCCTCCTATTTTCTTTGTCTTTGTAAATTTACATCATTTTTAATTTCTTTACTATCATTTTAGATTTTAAGAGGAAACAAACTCACATGTTTAAACCTGCCACATTTAACTGGAAATGTCTATTTACTATATTTAAATAAAAGTGTTTAACAAGTAGCTCCTGAAGAGTCCAGAGAGGAGGAGCTTAGCAGTCTCAGCACCATCCAGCCAGCACAGATGCTTGAACACCCCCACCTGATTTCTCTGCCTTGATTTTTTCGGCTGTTCAAGGGTGAAGGAGAAAGCACAAAGATCTGGGTTCAAATCCGGACTCCTCCATTTACTACCCCGTGATCTTATCACATCAAATCTCAGAGCTTTATCACCTGCATAATTGCTGCCCAGTGCACTGGGTTAGCTGGAGAGAAGTTCACTGAAATTGTTGCTGTGAAATGTTCCTAACTTATTATAAAGCACTGAACCTGGGAAAGAACTCTGGACTCTCATACCCTGGAACACTACATTCTGCCTTAACCTGCTGGCCAGCCCCCACCCCCGGCCCCGCCCCAAGGCCGCAGGAGGCAGAGCCCTGGCTGCTCACACCCTCAGGCATTCTGTGGTTCCCAGGCCTGCCAATCAGAGGAACCAAAAACAGCAGCCCTGGAAACAGTGAAGGTCCAGAAACCCACAAAGACGGAGGGAGTCCAAGAACCAAGTGGGCACTTTATTAACCTGGCAAAGGGGCAGTTGGGCAGGCCGAGCAGCCCCCTGCCAGACCCTTCGCTGTACTCAGGGGCCACTGATAGAGGCAGAGCCGCAGGGCCCAAGCCCTGGACACTAGGAGTCCAAGCTGGGCAAGGGCAAGGCTAAGGGCGGGGCTGGAGTTGCCGAAAGCCGGCATCAAGTACCAGTGTACCAGCCTGCTGCCCCTTCTGAGGCTGGGGGTGGGCCTGAAATGAGTTGAGTCCCCTCTCCTGTTCCCCACTCCTCGTACAGCTCAGGCTCTTCCTGGAGTCAGGAAGCCATGAGTCCCACATCAGCTGTGGTCTGGAAGGTGATGCCGTCCCCCGGCAACGGGGAGGCCAGGAAGGGCCAGAGCCAGACAAGGACCCAGCGGGGCCCCAGGGCCGCCTGCAGGTTGTGGGAGAGGCCCAGGTCGTAAGAGTGCTGGCCCCGAGCCCACTCCCACGTGGTCTGGCCCCTCAGCAGCAACATCCCATGGAACAGCAGTCCAGCCCCGCACAACAGTGCACCCGCCACACACGTGTCGGTCACGAAGGCCAGCGCGAACTGTGCCAGAGACACTCTGCCTGCAAGGAGAGAGCAGAGAGGGTCAAGGGGAAGCAGCAAGCCCAGCTGTCCCAGAGCCCAGCTCCTGCCCTCCTCCCGTCCCCTACTCCACCATGAAGCAGGGCGCATTCCTCCGCTCAGCAAACACTGAGTTGTTGCTCCCTGGTCAACCCATGCCGGCTGATGGGAACACACTGGTGAAACGGGCAGACACAGCCCCCTGCCCTAGATGCGACTTTCACTCATGCATCACAAACTTGTGAGAACCTCCCATGAATACCAGGATGAATGGCAGGTAGCATGTCCGACCTCAGGGAGCTCACAGACAGACATTCAAGAGATCACATCTCAGTTACTTAATTACAGCTGTGATATGTGTGACAATGGCAAAGTACAGCATCTTGCATCATCTTGACCCGCAGAAGGTAGTAAGTATCAGGTGAACTAATGAACTACAAGATGCCGTGAAATGTTATGTCAAGCGAGAGAAGGCAGACACAAAAGGTTATGTATCGTATGATGCCATTTATATGAAATGTCCCAAACAGACAAATCCATAGAGACAGAAGATTAGTGGTTGCCAGGGGCTGAGGGCACTAGGGGGAAAGAGGGAGTGACTGCTTAATGGGTACTGGGGGCGATGAAAATGGTCTGGGATTAGACAGTGGTGATGGCTGCACAACACTGTGAATGTACTACATGCAACTGAATTGTGCAGCACTTGAAAATGGTTAAAATTATGAGTTTCATGTTATGTGAATGTTTTTTCAATAAAAAAAGAGAGCCTACTGGCGGGGAGATGACATGGAAACTTATTAAGAGGCTCAGGGAAATAAACTTCATCTATTTTGACAGTGATATTTTGGGTGATGCCTGAAGGTTCAGGAGGTGTTTGCTAAGTGAAGAGGGGAGAACACATTCTGTGTGAAGGTCCTGAGGCAGGATGGAGAGGTGCCTGCGAGACAAGTGAGTGGACAGTTCTGGAAGCTCAGGAGAGAAGCCCAGGCTGGATACACAGATTTGTGAGCGGTTGGTACCCAGGCGGTTCCGAGACCCGGCAGAGTGGGTAGGGAGATGAGAATGGCATCTCAACCTCAGCCAGGAAACCAGGTCCTTAGGGATCAGATATAGGGAAACCAGGAAGGAGGAAACCCCAAAGTACAAGCCGTTGGGGACGTCAAGCGTAGAGCCCTTTAAGGAGGCTGAAGGCCAGCAGTTTTATGAGGCTGAAAGGTCTCATAAGCAAGAAAAGAACACAGAAGGGTCCTCTGGGTTTTGTGGAGACAGAGGCCTGGGGACTGTGGCAGTCTCGGAGGACGGGTGGGGGCAGCAGCCAGTTTGGAGCAGGTGGAGGAATGGGTGGGAGGCAAGGAAAAGCAGCCTATAGCCCAGGCAAGTCCTTTGACTTGGCTGCTGATGGAAGAGCCAGAAGGCATGAGCTGGAAGAGGAGGACGTGGGGTGAAGAGAGGCTTTGTACCAGGTGGGAGAATCCGAAGGAAGCCAGTGGAGGGAGCCTGGAGTGAGGAGGAGAAGCGACCCATGGTGTGAGGGCTCCCAGCAGGGAGGAGGGGTCGGGCACCAGGAGAAGCTGGGGCAGAGAGCTTCTGCCTCCAGGACGGGACAGCCAATTCTGGACGTGCCATCTGATGTCTAATTTCCTCTGTGATGTATTTTCAGGAGAGGTTGGGGCTTGGAGGACAGGAAAGTGGGAAGATTTGAGCTGCAGCCATTAGGGGGAGGAAGTTTATGAGAAACCAGGGCAGCCAGGCACCGCTGAGGGCCTGTTGAGGTCAGCAGCCATGAACTTGACATGAAACTGACTGCCACATAGTACCAGGCGTCTCTGGCAGCTCTCTGCAGCCAAGGGCAGACACAGAGAAGCCAGGAAGGCACAGCAGAAGGAAGATGGAGCAAAAAGGCTTGAGATGAGATGCTGCAGAAGGCTGGTGGAAATGCGGGCGCTACGCTGGACCTGGGGTGGTGAAGGGGGAAGGTGCTGATGGACAGAAAGGTGAGGGCCAGGAGCTCCGGAGGGGGGTCGCGGAGCACAGAGTGAGAGATGGATAGGAGAGGCGGTGGGGGCAGAGAGAGGGGTGACATGGGGTGCTCTGGGAGGTGACACATTTTGGATTCTGACACGACTGGGGTGGGGATGTGGGAGTAGGGGAAGGGAGGAGGGGAGGAAAAGGTCAAGAAGCTGAGCAACTGGGGCCATTCACCCACGCTTTCAGATACCTATGCCTTCAGCAAGGCCCAGGGCTGAGAGGGAGACAAGGGGCCGGAGCCCAAGTCTTCAGTGACTGCGGGGAGTGAGTGGGAGACCGTGGATGACCGGCGGTTGGGGGCGTGCAGACAGGAGCAGCTGGAGGGCTTGAGTCTCAGTGGAGGCAGGGGGGTCATGAGGAGGGCAGAGGAGGGCTGCTCAGGAAGCCAGTGTGGGCACAGGAAGACCCTGACAGTCTCACTGGGCCTCCCAAGACCCCCCTGGGCTGCAGGGAGGGGGTCCTGGGGACAGAGCTGGGCTTGGATAGGATGAGGCGACAGAGCCACTACTCAGAGTGGTCAGGGAGTTCAGTAATTGCAGGACAAGGTTACAGAGAGGACCGTGGACAGGTCAGGAGGAAGGAGTCAGGGAAAAGAAAGCCCAAAGCATTCTGGGGGACAGAGAACAAAGTATAAAAAGCCAGTGGGGTTTCTACCTTGGGTGGTGTCAGAGGAAAGTGTCAACAAGAACACAGCCTCTCAATCAGTCTCCTGATTCAAAACATCCCCTCCTCACTTCCAAAGACTGGACCTTCCCCTGCCTGTAACTTTCACTGGCTCCCCACTGCCCAATCAAGTAAGGACCATCTCCTCACACACCATTCAAGGCCCTCCACCATCCAGTCCTCACTTACTGCCCTAGCCTTAATTCTCACAATTCCCATCAAATGCCTTCACTACTCCGTGCCCACCCTCCAAGCCTTTGTTCACACTGCTCCCCTAGCTCCGAATGCCCCCCATTTAGAATGCTCTCTCACCGTCCCATCCCCCTCTAGGTGAAATCCCACTAGTCTTTCCTCCCCTGATTCTCTCAGCCAGAACTCTGTACCTACGTTGAGGCCCTGTATTTTACCAGACCGCACACCCAAGTGAATACCAGGCTCCCTTCACCTCCCGTAATTGACATTGGGACTAGGTCCCCAGGGCACTGCCTGGAGAACCAGCCGGAAATCCCATCGCCTACCAGAATGGGCCTCTGCCTCTTTTTGGAGGCCTCCCCGGCCCCCCACCTGTGAGCAGCATGAGCCAGGGCAGCAGGAGGAGGGCGGCGGTGTGGAGGGGTGTGTGGGCTCGCAGCAGGGCTGACAGGGCAGGGCCCAGCAGCACAGAGACGTGCAGCAGGACGCCTGCGGCGTGAAGCAGCAGACACAGGAAGGGCCGGTAGTTGTGGAAGCCCACGCAGCGGCCCAGCAGGCGGCAGTGGTGGTCCCGGCGAAGGATGCAGATGCGGCAGGCAGAGCAATGCCCACTGCGCGGTGGCACCTGGCTTTGGCACTGGTAGCAGTAACTGCAGGGAAGGAACCACAGGGTCAGTTCCCCCAGCAGCTCTGAGTGCCCCATTTCATGCCCGGTCAGCCCCTGAGCCCATCCTGGGGAAGCAGGCACAGCCCCTGCCCCCTCTAAGCTTCAGGTTCTTCACAGGTAAATGCAGGCTAAACACCACTTCCCAGGCCCTTCCATTCCTGGCACAGCAGGTCTGAGGGCTCTTCCAGCTCTGAGAGCCCCAGTCCTGAGGCCTTTCTCTGGTCTCTAACATCCGGAAGCAAACTTCTCCTGTCCTCCACTGTTACCACCTCCGTCCAAGTCACCATGAGCTCCCCCATGGATTATTGCAACAGCCTCTTGCCTGGCTTCCCTGACTCCACCTTTGTCCCAACTGGTGTAGTCTCACCCCGGCAGCCAGACTGATCCTTTTAAAATCTAAGTCAGGGGAACTCCCTGGAGGTCCAGTGCTTAGGACTCCGCGCTTTCACTGCTGAGGGCCCAGGTTCGATCCCTGGCACGGCCAAGAAAAAAATAAATCAAGCAAGTAAAATCTAAGTCATGTCCCTCCTCTGCTCACAACCCTCCAATGGCTCTCCATTTCACTTCTAGTAAAAAGCAAAGTCTTCGAGGTCTTACAAGGTCTTTACGTCTCTGACTTCTCCCCCCTCACTCCACTGGGGCCACACTTGCTGTTCCTGGAACATGCTGGGCACACAAATGTCTCAGAGTCTTTGCATCATCTGTTCCCTCTGCCTGGAACATTCTTCCCCCAGATGACTGTGGCTAACTCTCCCCTCTCCTTCAAGTCTTTGCTCAAATGCCACCTTCTCAATGAGGCCTACCTTGACCACCCTATTTCAAACCGCACTTTGAGTCTCCTTTATCCTGCTCTCTCTGTTTCCTTACCACCAACACCTTCTAACATTCTACATTATTTTCTGATTTATTATGCCCGAAGTTTATCATCTGCCCCCTCCCTGAAATCAGGAATATGTTTTATTGTACCTCCAGTGCCTGGAACAGTACCTTGCACGTAGTAGGTACTCAAATATTTGTAAGTGGATGAATGATACTCCTTCTGCCGTCTGGTTCAAGCGGATCTTACTGTAAACTGGTTCTAACATCTTCAGGTCCTGAGGCCCTCCCCCTGCCCAAAGCTCCCACTTCTCCCCCCGCCAGATCCCGTGCCCCACTCACGCCCAGCCCTGGCCCAGACCACGGCCGGCCAGCATCACACCCCGGATGCTGGGGTCCGAGCGCAGGAAGAGCCCCACGTTGCCCAGTAGGTTGAGCAGCTGGAAGGTTGCCAGCGCAAGCTGCAAGGTCCGGGCCAAGGGTCCCAGTGGGGGCGGCCCGGGACCCAGTACCAGCACGTAAGCCAGCTCCAGGCCCACGGCCGCGGCCCACAGTGCGGTGAGCACAAGAGGAAGCCGCGCAGACACCGCCTCCGGGTTCCCCACAGCCCAGGGCTGCCCCATGGCCTGGACCCACTAGCGGTCGGATCCCGGGTACCCCGCCGCTTCCGTATTGGGGCGGGGAGAGTGGCAAACGGACGTCTGCTACGACCAATAGAAGCTCAGAAGCGGTGAGCGAGCGTTGAGGTTCACGGGGAGGGCCCGCAGATACGGAGATGTGATTGAACGGCCGAACGAGCCAAAGAGATGCTTGGAATCTCGTTGGCGCTAGAGCCGGTAGGGCAGCGCTGTTACAGCCCACCCTCGCAGGCCTCGCCCCTCCCGCAGAAGTCCCGCACGCTGGTCCCGCGGGCCAGCACTCCGGGAGGATTGAGTTGCAGCTTCGGTGGCGTGGGTGTTTCGCGGCTCAGCACATTCCCCCTCTCCCCCTATAATATCTCCCTCGCCCCGATATTAATAGCCCTGCTTCGGCCCATCCAGCTGGCTTGGAGCCCCTCCCCATGCTCTAGTGTCTCCCTTCATCACCCCAGAAAACATTCAAAACAGCTCGGCGCCTCGGTGTTTCTGACTGTGAAATGGGAATAGTGCTTCCTGTTTCCCACCAGCGCGGCACAGAAAAAGGGTCATGAGGAGGCCCAAAAGGTAGCTTCTAGAGCAGTCTGCAGCCACTATTATTATCGTCATCTTCGTTGTACACGTGAGGAAACAGACTCAGAGAGGGCCCGTGGCTTTCCCAAGAGTCACACAGCGCACAACCTGCGGAGCCGGAACGCGAACCCCGGATCTCCGCCACGGGGTACACCCCAGTGCCCCCAAATTCTGCAGTCTCCTAGCCTCAGGATAACCTGCTGCCTGGTCCCGACCCGAGTGGCCTCGTCCCCATCCGGCCCCTCCCTCCTCCCCCATATTTAGCAGGAATCCGATCCGGGGCTGGGCCGGGCGCTACTTAACGCGGCCCCCATGTTTTGGAGCGCGCCGAGCGGAGCGGAGCCGGGAGCCGGAGCGAGATGATGATGGTTATGCAGCCCGAGGGTCTGGGGACCGGGGAGGGGCCCTTCGCGGGCGGCGGCGGCAGGGGCGGCGAGTACATGGAACAGGAGGAGGACTGGGACCGTGACCTGTTGCTGGACCCGGCCTGGGAGAAGCAGCAGCGGAAAGTGAGTGTTAGCCCATTTCCTGATGGCAAAACTGAGGCCTGAGAAGCCAGGCGGTTTGTCCTTGGCATCTCAGCAGGTCAGGGGCAGAGCCTGTCTTAACCCTCAGTGCCACTTCCTCGCCCAGGCTCTGACCATCAGTCCTCTGCTGTCCCCCAGGGCCCGAAGAGAGGGCTGGAGACCCTCACGAGGCGTTTAGGAGGACAAGAAGAGTTTCTGGGGTCCCCACCCCACAGGGTTCATTCCCCTGGGCCCACTGCTCCACTTCTGCTAAGGAATATGGTTTGGGCAAAGCCCAGGAGATCCAAGTTCGGGGGTGTGGGTGGGATCGGGAAGAATGGTCTTTGTCTCCACAACCCCACTCTCTAGTGAAATATTCCCAGACCCCACCTGCGGACTTGCAGCCAGGCAGCTAGAGGACTTGGGAGTGTGGGGAAGGGGTAACCGTCCCAGACCCCTTCCCCACCCTCTCTGTGTTCTCTCCAGCGTGGTGTCCGTGGTCACTCTATCCCAACTGTCAAATGAGGAAACGGGGGCTGAGATAGGACCCAAATCATATGCTGTCAGAAATCAGGGCGCCCCGCAACCTGAGGGTCTTTGCCCATTGCTTGCCCCACCCCCATTCTTTCCCAAGATACCCCTCCTCACCCCAGGGGCCCTGAATCTGCTGAAAAGGCCACAAGGTCGGGGAGGAGGGGAGCCCTGGGTTCCCTTTCGTGGTAGGTAACCTGACTCTCTGGCCAGATGGACACTTCGTGCTGAGGCAGCACCTTGGAGAGCTGAGAGGGGCACATGGGCAGCTGCTGCCCAGGCCCAGCCTTGTAAGGCACTCGGGCCTCCCCTCCCCGATCTATTTTCACTCCCAGACTTTCCCAAGTGGAGGGGGCAGGACACCTGGGGACCCAAAAGAGAAAATGATCCAGGCTGGAGTGAGGAAACTTTGGGGACTGTGTCAGGACGGCAGTAGGAGTGTACCACGAGGTCATTAGACCCTGCTCAGCACTTGCCAACAGTGTATGAGTCCAGGAAAGGGCAGGGGAACAGGGGTGTTTGGTGGAATTCGCAGGATCTGAGAATCCCAGAATTTAGAATCAGAGCATTTCCGCTGGGTTAGTTGATAGGAGATGACCCCAGCGGCTGGGAGGCTCAGCTGACTCAGCTAGGGTGCCCGGGGTGACACATCTCCCCCCCAGGTTCCTCCTGCACCTGTCTCCAAGCAGGGCTGTGGTCCTTGGGTCCAGCAATCTCCCGGTGATGTCATCCCTGCCCCTGGCTCCAGCTGCCATCTGCTCTGCAACAACTCCTATTCCCCCCCACCCACCCACCCAGGCCTCTCCCAGATCCAGGTCCACATGCCCCTCATAAGATACAGGCTAGTCTGTAACTTGCTTTCATCACTTAAAATATCAGGAGAATCCTTCCAACCCAACTTACAGCCACCCCCCTCATTGACTCATTCAGTGATTGCATAGAGTAGACGCTATGTAAATTCATCAGCACCCCCTGCAGTTGGACATCCCGGTTGTTTCTCATCTAACATTGTTTATTACAATGTAATGAACATCTCTGTGCTCAGCTTTAGTCTCACCCCCATGCCTGCTTCTCCTCCATATCTTGAAGCACTCCTGCCTCCCCCACCTGATAACCGGGTCCTCTTTATTCAACCTCATTGCAAACATTCATTCGTTGTTTCTTAGGGAGGTCCTAGTATGTGCCAGGCACTGTTTTAGGTGCCAGCAATTCAGCAGGGGACAAAATTAAAGACATCGCCTCAGGGAGCTTATACTCTAGCAAGGACAAATGTTTCCATCTCATCCACTTGATCCTGCCCTGTCCCACTCACTGACACCCTTCCTCCCTCACCCTGGTCTCAGTCGGCACCTCCTCACTTCTCCCTTCTGCTCTGCCAAGCCATTTGTCTCCCCTCTGCAACCAGAACGAGTTTTCTAAAACACAGTGCTGCCCCTCCCCCTCCAGTGCCTGAAAGCTTTCCCTGTTGCCCTCAAGATCAAGTTCAGACTCCCTGGCTTAGCACTCAAGATTGTGCATGACCTGGCTTCTGCCGCCCCTCCGGCCTGCCTTTCACCACGTATGCCCCAACACCCCCAGAGCGGTGCCCAGATAGCTGTAACTCCGCAAACCTAGTAACTGTTTCTTATCGCCAAGCACTTGACCATGTGGCTGCCCCTGCCTGGGATGCCCTTGCCTGCCCTTCTCTGCCTGAGTAACTCCTGCTCTTCCATCACAGTTCTGATCAATTATTAACCTTCCCCAAGAGGTCCCCAACTTGATACGAAGAACTCCTCCCCTAGTCTCCCCAATACTAGTCTCTCCCAGCACTTCTCAGACCAACAGGACTCTTTGACTGAATGTGAGTTCCTTTAGGGCAAGGAGCAAATCTCATTAAAAGTCATGTTTGTCAAATGAAAGAATGCCCCTTCCTCCACCACGGAGGCCTCACCCAGTCCTGCCTTTCCTCCTGCCCTATCTCGACCCAGAGCATCTGAGACTCCAGGGCTGGAAGGAAGTCCAGAGAATCCAACTGCCCTCTCTTGTGCTCAGGGCCCCGTCAGTTTAGTGCTCAGTACCCACTTACACAGCGGAGGGAAAGAATTCCAAATGATTTCCAGGGCCACCTCCCTGGAGTATCTGCTTTGCGGTGGCGGGGGGATGCTCTCAATTCCAGAATCCTGCAAGGTCAGGGGAAGAAGGACCTGAGACATCACTGAGTCTGAACCCTTAATTGTGCAAATGGAGAGACTGAGCCCAAGACAGGTCAAGGGGCACATCCCAGGTCACAGAGAGTGAGTAGCTCAGCTGGGATTGGAGCCCAAGTATGGATTCCACCAAGGACTGCTGATGGCAGAGTCCAGGGCCTCGAGGCTTGGTAGGTTGGTAGAAACTTGTGCACCAAGCTCTAGGTCACTGCCATCCCCCAAAGACACACAGCCATATACCACCCCTCCCATCTCAGACAGAGGCTGAGGCGGAAGCACACTCTGGCCGGAGAGGGAGGGCAGTCTCCTCCAGAAACTAGGTCAGGCTGGGCCTGAGTGTCCAGCTGATCCTCTACAGCCTGCAGAAAGCTCTTGCAGCCTCATGGTCTGCTTGAAGGCCAGTTCACGACAGCCTTAAGAGGTCGGTGAGGCTGAGATAATAAAAACACAGGTGCACAGTCCCTCAGAGCCATCTGTGCTTCAACCCAGAATTTTTCAGATTTGAGGCAGTGTCACCCTGCACTGACCCTTGTGCCTCAGAGAGCCCCACACTTTGGAGTGTCTGCTTTACAGGTTTCTAAGTTCCCCTTCAGTGCTTGAGACTGGCACAAGCTGTTGTGCCAGCAGTGAGGCACCCCAAGTCCAAACTGGGACCTGAATGGGCCCCAGACCCCATTTCTCCTTTTCCAGGAGAATTAAATCTCAGAGAGGGACAGGGGCTGGCCCCAGATGCACAGCAAGTCAGTGGCTGAGCCGGTACTTGAATCCAGGGCCTTGGGCTCTGAGATCTGCCCTGACAGAGGAGCCAGGGCGCTGTCCTCAGCACTAGGGTCTGAGCACTGTCCTCTGCCCCCAGACCTTCACTGCCTGGTGCAACTCACACCTGCGCAAGGCTGGCACCCAGATCGAGAACATCGAGGAGGATTTCCGCAATGGCCTCAAACTCATGTTGCTCCTGGAGGTCATTTCAGGTGAGGGGTGCAAATCAGTGCACAGGGACCCCAGGACCCAGGGGAAAACCCAGAGAGCTGGGGGAGTGGTGGCATCAGAGTGCTGGAGGGGGATTGCTGAGGGAGGGGGAAGTTTGAGGACCATGTCTTCAGCTTCCTCTCATGACCTTTGACCCTTAACCTCTCCCCTCACACCCAGGAGAGAGGCTGCCCAGGCCAGACAAAGGCAAGATGCGCTTCCACAAGATCGCCAATGTCAACAAGGCCCTGGACTTCATTGCCAGCAAGGGGGTGAAGCTGGTGTCCATCGGTGCCGAAGGTGAGGCGGTGGCAGGAGGAGGCCTGGGCAGGGGCCGGAGGTGTGGTCCCTCATCTCAACAATGGGGATAACCGTGCGTGCCTCGCAGGAGGGACTGTCCGGAGTGAAGGTACCCAAAGTGCCAGCGCAGGACCTGGCGCCCAGTAGGTGTTCAGTGAATCATTTTGAAGGAAAATGATCGAGCACCTACCTACTAGGTGCCGGCCCTGGGCTGGGGACAAGGGCCAGAGGGCGGAGCAGGGGGAAGGGCAGCCAAGGCCTCGAGTGCCAGGTGGAGTGTGCCTCCACCCCCCCCACCCCCCCGCAGAGATTGTCGACGGGAACCTGAAGATGACCCTGGGCATGATCTGGACCATCATCCTTCGCTTCGCCATCCAGGACATCTCCGTGGAAGGTGAGCGGCAAGGAGGCAGGTAGGGTGAGAGGGCTGGCCCAAAGCACTCCCCAACCAACACTCACCCCCGTCCCTGCCCAGAAACCTCGGCCAAGGAGGGCTTGCTCCTGTGGTGTCAGCGGAAGACGGCACCGTACCGCAACGTCAATGTGCAGAACTTCCACACCAGGTCCGTCTGCCCATCAGCGTGTGGGACCTCAGCCGGGCTCTGGGCCCTGGCATAAGCCACAGAGCAGGAGAGGTCACAGCCAACTTCCTGCAACAGTGTCTGAAAATAGGAGGACTCGGTCAATGTTGAATCGAATCCAGGAGGGCAAGGGGGAAATTCCTGGAGGAGGGAGCACGGGAGACATCCCGGGAAGGGTGTTCCAGCCAGAGGGAACCTTGTGAGCAAAGACCTGGAGACCAAAAACATCTAGAAATTGGTGTAGCTTAAGCACAAGGATGTGAAGGAGCCATGATGAAGTTGGAGGAAATGGTCCCAGGTTGGCAATCAAGGGCCTTAAATGCCAAGCCAAGGAGTTTGGACTTTACTCCATTTTACAGATGAGGCCGTCCTGATAGGGGTGCTCCTGGGACGAGGGTAGGACAGGGCCACAGCTTGAACCCAGGCCTGATGCCCACACCCCCCTTCTCTCCGTGCAGCTGGAAGGATGGCCTGGCCCTCTGTGCTCTCATCCACCGGCACCGCCCCGACCTCATTGACTACGCCAAACTGCACAAGGTAGGCCTCTGCCACCCCCAGCCCCGACTCCCCAGTCTCTGCCCTCAGCTGACCTTCACCTCTCCCGCCCCCCCCCCCGCGCCCCGCACACCATCTAGGATGACCCCATCGGCAACCTGAACACTGCCTTCGAGGTGGCAGAGAAGTACCTGGACATCCCCAAGATGTTGGACGCCGAAGGTGAGAGTAAGCCTCGCCCGGGCGAGGACTCCCCTTACACACCAGTCGGCACGGTCCTATCTCCACACCTTTGCCCCTGCTTCTCCCTCCTCCTGGAATGCTCTGCCCCTCACCCTGCTCCCTGGGCAGAATCCTCCCTGCCAATAGGCCCCCTTCTCCAGGAGCCCGTATCCGGTCCCCTGTCCCTCTCCACCCAGTGGAACCAGGCTCTGCCGCCTCTGCCTTACATAATGGCTCCAGCTTCTACCCCCATCCCAGTAACCTCGGTCATCTGGCGGCATGATGGGCACCCATCCTGGGAGCTGCTCTCGGGTGGGTCCTGCCTCTTGTCCCTGTGCCCATAAAGGCTTTAGTCAGTTGAACCAGCAAACATTTTCTGGGAACCTACTGTGCCTGGTACCCTGGATGTGAACTTAGGAGAAAGACAGAGAGACAGACCAAGGTATGGGATGGTTAGAGACACCAGGCAGTGTGGACCGGCGCCTCATCTGGGCTACAGTGTCTGCTCACTCACCCACGCCCTCATGCTCTCCTCACTCCACAGAGGGGGAGGTTGCTAGGCCCTGGGGTGATCCGAGAGGGCTCCAGGGAAGAGCTGGGTTTGGGGCATCTGGCAGCTAGTGGCCATGACTAGATGTCTCTGCACCCTACCGTCCCGAGGGAACTCTCTGCCTGGGTGGGGACATGAGCCCACTCCCCACCCCTGGCTTCGGCCAGTCAACACCTCACTGCCGTCCTACAGACATCGTGAACACCCCAAAGCCCGATGAGAAGGCCGTCATGACCTACGTTTCCTGCTTCTACCACGCCTTCGCCGGGGCGGAGCAGGTAGGGGCTCAGCTGCTGCTGCCTGGGCTGGGCGTGTGGGCCCAGGGGCCCAAGCTTGGCGGCATCTCCATGTTTGGAGGTGCCAGGCCCCATGTGGGTGGGAGTGCCATTGTCCCAGCCGCACATACTCGATCCTTGGGGGAGCTCAGGCGCAGCGGCCTCTGGCCTGGGAACCCATCCTTACCCTACAAGATGTGCCCCCTCATCGTCTCTTCTGTTGCATGGGCCCAGGTGTGAAGGGTTTACAGAGGGAGGCTGGGTCGGGGGTGTCTGTGGCAGCTTGTTCTAACGCCAGCCCTTGTGCCCACTCTCACCACAGGCAGAGACAGCCGCCAACAGGATTTGCAAGGTGCTGGCCGTGAACCAGGAGAACGAGAAGCTGATGGAGGAGTACGAGAAGCTGGCCAGTGAGGTGAGGCTGGGGCTGAGAGGACCTCCCCCTCTCCCCTACCTGTGCTCTCCCAACCCAGCTGAGCCCTGGCCTGGACCTGCAGAGCCTCCTTCTCCTCAGAGTAGCCGTGGCCTCTCCCAGCCTCCTCCTGCCATCTTTACCCACCCCCTGCCCCCTTCCGCCCACCCAGGCTCCTGTCATTCACTCATCATCCATCCAGTTACTCGTTCATTTCTCCATTCACTCATCTTTAGGCAGTCTCCTGGCCCTTTGTGCTTTGCCGACCTACACTGGTCCCTGGACTCAGAAGTTAACCATCCTGCTCCTGCCCTGACGAGCGGGGACCCCCACTCTGCTTGAGGCCCGAGCTTCTGGCCACAGCTTGGGTGTGGGTGGAGAGGGGTGGGCGAGGTGTGCAGGCCCACTCAGCGCTCTCTGCTCTGCCCCTGCCTGGCCCCGCAGCTGCTGGAATGGATCCGCCGCACCGTGCCGTGGCTGGAGAACCGCTTGGGCGAGCCCAGCATGAACGCCATGCAGCGCAAGCTGGAGGACTTCCGGGACTACCGGCGCCTGCACAAGCCGCCCCGCGTGCAGGAGAAGTGCCAGCTGGAGATCAACTTCAACACATTGCAAACCAAGCTGCGGCTTAGCCACCGGCCCGCCTTCATGCCATCTGAGGGCAAGATGGTCTCGGTGAGCCAGGCCAGGGGAGATGGTGACCCCGGCCCTGCCCACATCCTCCGGGTGACCTTGGACTCTCTGTCTCCATCTGTATAATGGGTGAACTGTGATGGCGGGCACCTCTGCCTGCCCCACAGGACATCGCCAACGCATGGCGGGGGCTGGAGCAAGCGGAGAAGGGCTACGAAGACTGGCTGCTCTCGGAGATCCGGCGCCTGGAGCGGCTGCAGCACCTGGCAGAGAAGTTCCAGCAGAAGGCCTCCCTGCACGAAGCCTGGACCCGGGGTAGGTACCTCCGGGGCCTGATTCTGTCCTGGGGTGGAGACTGGTCGGGGGTAGGTGTTCTGCAAGGAAGCTGGAGATCTGTTTTCTAGTCCCACCCTGACTTGCTGTGCAGTCAAGTCACTGCCCCTTTTTGGGGCACAGCTTCTTTATCTGTAAACTCAGGCCCCTAACTTTCTCCTGGCTCTGGTCTTCTGTAGGTCTGCTCTGATTAATTTGTCATTTAGCACTTTATTTGTGTATGTGGCACGTATCCAAAGGTGAGTCCCCCCCAACATCACTTACATTATACCCAAAGTATACTGATGCCAAAATATTGCATGAATCAAATATATCACTGGGTGAAAACATTCGCTCTGTATTCTATCAAGGATTTTAATCCTATAACTGAATGAGTCCTGCTTAAAAAAATAATGAACACTAATAATGGATTATGGACATATTGAATAGCAGTGGTTTGACAGCATAATTCCTTAAATATACGGCCATTTATGTGATCCTGACAGGTCTTTGAACTTCTAAACCTCAGTTACCTTCTCTGCAAAATGCAGAGGCACTCAGTAAATGGTTGCTGCTGCAATGACTGTGACCGTGCTCTTATTGGCATAATTATGGTAACTGTCATTCTCAAAGCACTTTTACATTCATTATTCATTCATCCAACAAATATTCATAGAGAGTCTACCAAGTGCCAGGCACTGGGTAAGCAAAGGAGAATGGATCAAGGGCTCACTGGGTTCACAGAGTCATTGGAAAGCACTTTGCGACCGAATAATACCAAAAGCGTACCAAGGGCCACCCCAAATCGTGCAGGGTCAAGGGACCCTGACATCACTCACGGGCCGTGCCCTGGAACAGGAGCTTCACTTAACTGTATCACATTAGTGTCTCAGAGCAAACCCCGAGGGTAGGCTCGGCAGTTGTGATCACCTACATTTCACAGATGAGGACCCTCCATGGTCACACAGCCCGGCTTGGACCCCCTGCTCCTGTCGCGGCTGCTGCTGTGGTGACCTGAGCCGGGCCTCTCTCCGAGCAGGGAAGGAGGAGATGCTGAGCCAGCGGGACTATGAGTCGGCTTCGCTGCAGGAGGTGCGGGCGCTGCTGCGGCGCCACGAGGCCTTTGAGAGTGACCTGGCGGCGCACCAGGACCGCGTGGAACACATCGCTGCGCTGGCCCAGGAGCTCAAGTAGGCGCGGATTGCTGCCGGGCAGCCCGGGGTGACCACGCCCCTACCTGGCCCCCACCCCCTCTCCCCGCTCCCATAGCCCTCCAGACCTTTTGCTTTCCCTGCCTCGGTACCCACGTCCTTCCCCGTCACCACTTACTCTGCCCTCCTGTAACCCTCTCCCCATCTCCGGACCCCGCTCTGCTATCCATGTTCTTCCCACACTGGCGCTCGACGTGCCCCCAAACCTGGCGGCTCCTTTCAGCTTCAGGCAGGCCCAATCCTCACCAGCAGCCTGGGCCTTGTGCCACCTCTTGGAAACCGGCCCCCGAAACTCCAGGCCCTGCCCCTCTAGGGACTGAGGACCCCCTTCTCCCGGGAATGCGCTGGGAAGCCCCTGCGCTAGGAAAGCCCCGCTTCGCCCCCACCTCCCCTGGCTCCCTTATGCCTTCACCACCACTGTGCCCAGGTTCCAGCCCCCGGAGGGCAGTCAGGAAGGAATCTGGGCTGGAGTCTGGCACCAAAGTTGCCCCCCTTCCCGCCCCCAGTGAGCTAGACTACCACGAGGCGGCCTCGGTGAACAGCCGCTGCCAGGCCATCTGCGACCAGTGGGACAACCTGGGCACGTTGACCCAGAAGAGGCGGGATGCGCTAGAGGTGAGGCTGGGGGCCAGGGAGGTGGAGTCTGGACACTGGAGGAGGTGAGAGGGCCTGCTGGGCAGGCTGCTGACTGGCCATCCCTGTGGCCCCTAGCGGATGGAGAAGCTCCTAGAGACCATCGGCCAGCTGCAGCTGGAGTTTGCTCGGCGGGTAGCACCCTTCAACAACTGGCTGGACGGCGCCGTGGAGGACCTGCAGGACGTGTGGCTGGTGCACTCAGTGGAGGAGACCCAGGTGGGCACAGGGGTTCCAGGTGTGGGGCGGTTGGATGGGATGACAGGGAAGCGGCCTGTTTCTGTCAGCTACCCCTTGGGGCTCCTGGGGAATGGGGGACCAGAGAAGAACACCAGTTCCCGAGTGCTGGGAGACGGAAGGCCTGGGTTCTCCTGCCAGTGCTGCCCTGGCCCCACTGGATGGCCCGGAGCACGCTGCTAACCTTCGTTGCTGCGGGAAGTAGGGGCGCTGGTTGATGCTTCCTGCCTGCCCTCCCAGAGCCTGGTGACAGCACACGAGCAGTTCAAGGCAACGTTGCCCGAGGCCGACCGAGAGAGGGGAGCCATCCTGGGCATCCAGGGTGAGATCCAGAAGATCTGCCAAACATACGGGCTGCGGCCCAGCTCCGCCAACCCCTACATCGCCCTCAGCCCGCAGGACATCAACACCAAGTGGGAAATGGTCAGTGCCGCCTGTGGCCTTTCCCTGCCTCCCCCTGCTCAGATGCATTCTAACCACCCTGATCTGTAAAATGGCCGTAACAGCAGCATTTTCCTGTGAGGCGTGATTTTTTCTTTCTTTTTTTTTTGGCTGTGTTGGGTCTTCGTTGCTGCACACAGGCTTTCTCTAGTTGCAGCGAGCGGGGGCTGCTCTTCGTTGTGGTGCACAGGCTTCTCTTTGAGGCGGCTTCTCTTGTTGTGGAGCGCGGGCTCTAGGCAGGCGGGCTTTAGTAGTTGTGGCTCGCGGGCTCTAGAGCGCAGACTCAGTAGCTGTGGTGCACATGGGCTTAGTTGCTCCGTGGCATGTGTGATCTTCCCGGACCAGGGCTCGAACCTGTGTCCCTTGCATCGGCAGGCAGATTCTTAACCACTGCGCCACCAGGGAAGCCCTTGTCAGGCCTGATTGAAGCAGAATTAGATCTGGTGTGTGGACATCCTTTATAAAACAATCTAAGTTCATGAAGAATGATGTCATGGGCCCCATTTTGCAGACGAGGAAACGAGCCTAGAGAGGCTGAGTGCTCAGAGCTTGCCCCCCACAGAGCCCTGAGGCCTTGGCTCAGAGCGGCGGGAGCAGTGTGAGGGGCTGGAACCCATCTCCCACTCCCAGAGCTGCCCCTGGCACAACCAGCCTCCCTCCCAGGTCCGAAAGCTGGTACCCAGCCGTGACCAGACGCTGCAGGAGGAGCTGACAAGGCAACAGGTGAACGAGAGGCTCCGGCGGCAGTTTGCAGCCCAGGCCAATGCCGTCGGGCCCTGGATCCAGGGGAAGGTGGAGGTAAGGCTGGGATCATGGAGCCAGCCCGGGAGAGTAGGGCCAGGGCTGGGCCACCGGGAGCTGGGAGCCCTCATTCTGCCTGGCTCCCCCTGCAGGAAGTGGGGCGCCTGGCAGCGGGAATGGCCGGCTCTCTGGAGGAGCACATGGCGGGGCTGCGGCAGCAGGAGCAGAACATCATCAACTACAAGAGCAACATCGACCAGCTGGAGGGTGACCACCAGCTGCTGCAGGAGAACCTGGTGTTCGACAATAAGCACACCGTCTACAGCATGGAGGTGGGATCACACCCGCTCAGGACAGAGGGGAGGCAGCACTGGCTGGGGAAGCCTGGGGCGGCCACAGCTGGACACAGCACATCTGCCCCAGGGGTTCCCCAGTTCAGCATGGCCAGGTCCCCCAATGTACTTGTGGGGATACTGAGACCCAGCGAGTGAAAGTGACCTGGCCAGTCACAGAGCAGTCTAAACCCAGGCCTGGATTGGCCATGGCTGGTTGATCAATACGTAATACGTAATAAATCATCAAACTTTAAGGCAGGAAGGGCCACTGGACGTCACTCTGTGGGACCTCCAGATGGGGACAGAGGCCCAGCAAGGGGGAGGACTTGCCCAGGGTCAATACAGTGAATTGGGGGTGGAGCCAGACCTAGTGGCCAGGCACTGGCCACCCACTGACCCAGCCTGTCTTCTGCTTTCCCAGCACATCCGTGTGGGCTGGGAGCAGCTGCTCACCTCCATTGCCCGCACCATCAACGAGGTGGAGAACCAGATACTGACCCGAGACGCCAAGGGCCTGAGCCAGGAGCAGCTCAACGAGTTCCGGGCATCCTTCAACCACTTTGACCGGGTAAGCGGGGGCTTAGCCCTGTGCGGTGGTGGCCTTAGGGGCAGCGTGGGGGCGGGTGCTGGGGACTGAGCCTGACGTCTGCTCCCTCACTACAGAAGCGGAATGGCATGATGGAGCCCGACGACTTCCGGGCCTGCCTCATCTCCATGGGCTACGACCTGGTGAGTGTCCCCCAGCCGCGTCCCAGCCGTCCCACCTGTGCCTGTGTCCCTCCCACCTCACACACGACCTCATTTCCTCCTCACCCACCCGCTGGGGCTGGGGAGAATTACCCCATTTCACACAGGGGCTACCAAAGGCTCAGAGAGGTAAATTAACTTGCCCAAAGACACTAGATTTGGACCTTGTTCTGTGTGACTCCAAAGCCTGAGCTTGCAACGTTTCTGCATCACAGCAACAGCACTACAGAGGCCCAGGAAAAGGTCAGGACCGACGGGCAGCAGGGGGCACTGCCGCGGGCAGGAAGCAGAGCACAGCCTAGCAGAAAGGATTTCCCAGACCTAGAGCTAAGGCTGCAGCGGATGGTCTATGGAGAAAGGGGGCACCTTGTCACTGGAGCTGTCAGGCCAGGGGGACACCAGGAGCCCTCCTGGCTTAAGCACCCCCGGGCACGGTGCCCGGCCTCTAACCCTGCAGGGGGAAGTGGAGTTTGCTCGAATCATGACCATGGTGGACCCCAACGCAGCCGGGGTCGTGACCTTCCAGGCCTTCATCGACTTCATGACCCGAGAGACAGCCGAGACCGACACGGCTGAGCAGGTTGTGGCCTCGTTCAAGATCCTGGCGGGAGACAAGGTGAGTCCCTGGCGGTGCAGGGGGCTGGCGGGCAGGGGCAGGGAACAGGACCTGTGGGCCCTCAATCCCTCTTCTTCCCCAGAACTACATCACGCCTGAGGAGCTGCGGCAGGAACTCCCAGCGGAGCAGGCCGAGTACTGCATCCGCCGCATGGCGCTCTACAAGGGGGCCGGGGCTCCAGCTGGAGCCCTGGACTATGTGGCCTTCTCCAGTGCCCTCTACGGGGAAAGCGACCTCTGACCTTGACCCCTGAGCTTCTCTATGCAAGTCCGAAGAGAGGGTGCTTCCTCTGGCTGATCCCATCCATCCCTCGGAGCAAGGGCCCTTGAGAATGACCAGCCAAGTGTTTCTCAATAAAAAGCCATAGTGGGGTTTCCCTGGTGGCGCAGTGGTTGAGAGTCCACCTGCTGATGCAGGGTACACGGGTTCGTGCCCCGGTCCAGGAAGATCCCACATGCCATGGAGAGGCTGGGCCCGTGAGCCATGGCTGCTGAGCCTGCGCGTCCGGAGCCTGTGCTCCGCAACGGGAGAGGCCACAACAGTGAGAGGCCTGCGTACCGCAAAAAAAAAAAAAAAAAAAAAAAAAGCCATAGTGGGCCCCTCTCCATCTCCTGGGCAGGACCAGTTGCCTGACCTTGACCCTCCTCCAGTGGTCCCCACCACCCCTCCTTGCCCTCAGGGTCCAACATTCACACCACACTGGGGTCGAGGACACCTCTTTATTGTGTTAGAAAAGGTTGGTTACAACAGTTTCTCTAGACATGGAAGGCAATACTGTCCCCAGATCCAGGGGGGACCAGAAAATTTATAGCATCAGAGGAAAGCCGGGGCAGGAAGCCTGAGCCTACAGAGGACAAAGCTGGCTTTAAGACCAGAATATTTTCTTCCTCCCGCTCCTTACCCGAGCCCAGGGTTCTTGCCCCAGCTTTGGCTGCCAAGACATCATCCTTCACCCCAAGATCCCCCTAGCTACAATTCAACAAAGGTGCAATTGGGGAACTTCAGAGTGGGAGTAGGGGCTGTGCCCCAAGCCCAGTGGCCTTTGCTCACCCTGAGGTACCTGGTGCCCGTCCCTCAGCCAGCTTTGCCTCCTGGGGAGGGGCCTGGTCATGCAGGTCAGGCAAGGGAAGGGGCTGCTCTGGTCAGCACCAGGCCCTGAGCTGGTGCGCCTCAGTCCACCACTGCTGAGCTGGCCATGATGTTCACACCACAGGCCCCGGAGCCACGGTGCAAATAGTAGTAACCCTGGGAGAGAGGGGGCATTGGTGAGGGCACTGGGGCAGGATGGGGGCTGGAGGGCTGGGGCCAAGCAGGCGAGACTCACCTCCTCGCCCCAGTCAGTGCCCCAGCTGTTCTTGATGGCCCAAAAGGGAGTGGCAGAGCCTGGGGAACAGTGCGGAGAGCAGGGAGTCAGGGCCCCAAGCACTTCACACTCTTCAAACATCTGCTGTGGGCCTACTGTGTGACCGGTACTAGGGAAAGAGCAGAAAGCAAGACAGGCCCACCTACCAGGCTCCTGGAGACCTGGTGTGGCTCTGGGGTTTGGGGAGGACACCCCCCACCCGCCTCTAGCAGGGTATCCATTCATAACACCTCAACCTCCCAGCGCCTTGGCTTTCCCATTCATAGAGAGGATGGATGATCCTGCCTGGCCCATAGCCCGAGGCAGAGGTAAGGACAAGGTTCCCTGGCATTCCCCTGATGCCCCCTCCAGAGGTCCTGAGATGCTGTGGTCCAGCCTCTGCCTGTGACCTGGGGTGGACGGATGGCAGAGCAGGGTCGGCAGAACTCACGGTTGCCGTAGCCCACGAGCAGCACAGCGTGGTCGATGAGCCAGGGGCTGCAGAGGGGCCGCAGTGGGTGGGAGATCCCGTGGCGGTAGAACTGAGGGGGGGAAGACGAGTAGGGGGCCAGCTCTGAGAAGTGGGGGGAGGGGAGTCAGCAAGAACCGGGGCAGCAGTGAGGCTGGGGTCCTACCTGCATGCCAAAGGCGTTGATGGCGACGGAGATGGGGCCCTTCTGGGCCAGCCAGGCCGCCAGCTCTAAGACAGAAGAGGGGCAGTGTCAGGGGCACCCAGGCCCCAGCCCCACCTGGCCTGTTCCCCCCACTCCCCCCTCCCACACTCACTCTGCTCATTCCGGCTCAGCTCCACTGAGTCGTTGATGTAGACCTTGGCCTTCTCTGCAGAGAAGCTGCAGGCCTGCAAGTGGCCGCGGTAGCTGTAGTCGTCCTCTGTCTCCAGCCCTCCTGGGGAATGGCGGGGGGCAGATCGGGGGTCAGAGAAAACGTGGGCCCCAATTCATAATACTCATCTGCTCCCAGCCAGGGGCTGTGCTAAGCCCCTCCTACACAAGGCCTCACGTTCTCTATCCACCCCCAGCTACAGGCCATCCTCTCTGAGGGAGGCCTCATCCTAGAGGTGACACAACTGAGGCCCAGAGGGATGGGGGAGCCACCAGTGAGAAATGTGGCAGAGATGGAATCCAGCTCCCAGCTTCTGACTCCTCACTCATCCCAGCATTCCTGGGACTCCTGACCTTGGCTTGCTTGTCCGGCCCTGACAGTTTGCTCCCAATCTGGCCCAGACCCCTGCCAGACTCCCTCACCAATCTTGGTACAGCCACCTCAATCCCTCAGTCCTCATTTTCCTGCCACTGCGACCCACTGCTCAACTGAATCGCCAGTTTAGGACAATGCCTCCTCTCAGGGGTGAGGTGTGCTGCTCCCTGGTTTAGCAGCATTATAGAAATACAGACCGCCAAGCAGTGAGAAGACCGAGACCCCCTGCTGTGCACCAGGAACTTTACATATATTTCCTCACTTGACACTTAAGACGATCCTACAAAGTGGGCATGAGGAGCCCCATTTCCCAGGTGAGACAACTGAGGCTCTGAAAGAGCTGACCTGCCCAAGGTCTTCAGCCGGTAAGGGTCAGCATTAAGACTTGAACCCACTTCACGTGACTGCCACGCTCATGTCTCTCCCCTCCCAAAGTGCCTTCCTGTGGAGGGAGCTGGGGCTCTCGCTGCCCCCCTGAAGCCCATGAACGCATACCCAGAGTCCTTATGGCTGAGTAGGCGTTGGAGGGCAAGCCGCCCAGGCAGGCCTTGTCCACCTTGTCACAGTCCAAGAGCTCTAGGAGACACAAGGCTGGTCCCGAGGAGCCCTCCGGAGGGGCTGGGCTGGGGACAGGGTGGGCAGAGCGGGATGCTCACCCTGCTCAGAGAGGGAGAGCAGGGCCCCCCGTTTTAGGAACCACTGGCCCTCCACATTGCCTGTGACTGAGAAGGCCCAGCAGGAACCGCACATGCCCTGCAAGAGACAGGGAGAGTCAGGGCTGGGTCCCTTCCAAACGCCAGTGCAGTCCTCATGTCCCACCCTCACTTCTTGGGGGTCCAACCTGGTCCTTGACTTTGGTGACAGCCCCCTTACTCCTCCAGTCCCACTCAGGTGGAGGAAGGTCAGGGATGGACTGGGCTGGGCGCATCTTCTTGCCAGGCTCCTCTTTTAGGAGGGGATTCAGGTAGATGGTACGGAACTCCTCCTCTGTGGGCAGGGGATGGGAAAAAAGTATTCTAAGCCAGTCCTGACCAGGGGCCTTGGGAGCAGGCCCTGTCTCTTCCAGGTACCATGACAGCTCTGACCACCACCCCTACCTGTAAGGTCACTGAACTTGGTGACCCCATACCGAGCTGTGCCACGGTCCAGGGCCTGGATCTTCTGCGCTCGCACCATGTTATTGGCAAAGACGGACATGCGCCACCTGGCTTCTGAGGAACAAGGAGTGGAAGAGAGGCTTGGGCCCCAGGCAGATCATAAAAGGAGAGGTGCCTGGGGATAAGAGGCAGAGGTTTCCCTGGGGAATGGTAAGCTCTGGATCAGGGCTGAAGCTTATTTCAAGAAGGGCAGAACCCTGGGGTGGGTGAGGGTAGGGGGCCAGACCTGCAAGTGATAATAATGGGGCCAAACCGGGGTGATGACTTCCCAGGTATGAAGGCAGAACCAAAATGGGCTCCAGAGGACATCCTGAGATAGGAGGTTGTGGGAAAAGACCACCATGCCAGGGGTCCTCCAGCAGAGAAAATCTGGCCTTTGCCCCATCCCACTCTACCCAGGATGATGGAGACCTGTGGTTTCTGGCTAGGAAAATCAGATGGGAGAAAGGGCTGCCAAGTCCTGAGAGGCTGAGCAAGAAGTTGGGGATTTAGGGGCCCTTGAAAGGATGCACTGCCCCTTGTGCCCTTCCCCTCTCCCACACCAAGGTGCCAAGTTGGGGCGAAGGTCCTGATCTGACTGGGACAGGTACAGCCAAGGCTAGGTCCTCACCCTCTGTCGTATCATATGTCCGGTTATAGGTGGTGACAAAGTCCTTGAAGATTGAAGCCATCTTCACAGAAAAGTCCTGGGAAGGCAGAGGGGTCTTTACAAGGAGTCCTTCTCAGAATGACCCCCTCACCCAGGTCAGGGTGAGGGGAAGAGAGGAAATATAAGGCAGCAGCCAGTTCCCCAGACAAACAGGCTCCTCACCTGGGGCAGGGGATCCTTGTTCAACAGTGGAAGGAATGAACTGAAAGTCTCATTTTTTTCATCTGGAGAGGGTTGGAACAGAGAAGAATCAGGACTGACCCCTGAAAGAAGTCTGACCTGAGCTATCCCAGCATCCCTGGGCTATCCCAGCACCTGTAATCTTGGTATCCACTGGGCCACAGTCCCGCCTCAGCAGCATGCGTTTCCCTAGCTCATCCAGGACTTCAAAGCTGCAAAGCTGGAGGAAGAGGAGGAAGCCTGTCAGGGGGCTAGGACAGGAGCATGGCCTTGGCAAGATGGAGCCGGAGGGTCCCCCAGTGAGGACCACCTCCAAGGCAACCAACCCCATAGGGGAGAGCGAGGCACTGTACGGGAGTGAGCACCCAGACACCCTCCCTTTTACAGCATCTTGGTCTCTGGCCTTTCCAGGCCTGGGGAGTGACTCACGGTGGGGTAACTGCGGCCTCAGATCCCTCCCTGTAGACTTGACGGATCACCCCAACTACTGCCAGACTCAGTCTGGGGGCAGAGTATCGCAGGAACCCCATCACTCACCAGGGTTTTCTTGGACACAGGGAGCTGGCACACCGTGGGGTCGTTGCAGGGCGGCTCCACCAGGGTCGCCTTCAGGGAGTACAGCGACCCCCGGCCCGCCTGGATGGGGGGTGGAGGGGGGCGCCGTGAGGCGGGCACAGCCACTCCCTCCTCAGTCCGGCCTTCGTGGGGCTCACAGCCCCACTGTGCTTTCCCCTTCCCAATCTGTAGAGGTCCAACGCCCCCGCCCCAAGTCTACCCCAAAGCTCCCAGCCCTCGGACGAGAGCCCCATTCACCCCGCACCGGCCCCCCACCCGCCGCCGCCGCCGCCCCCAGCGCGTCCTCACCCGGCGGACGCGACCGCGCACGACCCTCAGCGCGGCCCGCGTCCTGGCAGCCCGGCCGCGGTTGTACATCTCTAGGGCGAAGCGGGCGGGCTCCAGCAGCTCCGGGGACGCCAGCTCCCAGGCCTGCGCGCCGGCCGCCCGGGGCTCGGTGGGGGCCGGAGCGGCGCCCGGGAGCAGCCCCAAAAGCAACAGCAGCTGCAGCCAAGGCGCCATGGCGAGGGCGAAGCCCGCGTCCCGTCCTCACGCTCTGACAGACGCCCGGCCCACCCGACCGGGCTGAGCAGCCCGCGGCCAGGGGGGTGGGGGTGGGGGTGGGGGGAGCCCTGGGGGGCCCTCCCTCCGTCCCTCCCTCAGATCCAGGGCGGCGGGGTGCCGGCCAATGGGCGCCGGTTGGGGGCGCCTGCGCGCTCGCTTATTCACGTGAGGCTCATGGGGCGCGCTGGCTGTGCAGGCAGCCTGGCGTCAGTCCCGCGCTGACCAACGCATCCTTGCACCAGCCGGGTCTGGGGAGGGGTGGCCCCAGCCGCAGCCTTGAAGTAATCTTCTTACGTCTTGGAGCTGCTGTTTGTGTGGCAGGGAAGAGCCAGTTCTGACTCCCTGTTGGATCTGTTTCTTTTACTTTAACCTTTGCTTATCGTTGTATTTGTTATTATAATCACTGTCTATAGCTGTGAGCATCCTGCCACAGGGAACCCTGCCCCTCTGCCTGTTAAATTAAAGTGCCTTTGTTCATCTCACAGAGAGACATTCTGACCCTGTCCATCTGTGAGTGGCTGCACAAAAGAAGAGATTAACACATCCGCTCCTATTTTGCAAGATAAATGGCATTTTTACTTTACTTCCTCACCTCCTCCCCGTCTCTGTTCTATAAAAGAAACTGGCATCCAGACCCCGATAAGATGTTTTTTGGGGGACCCTAGTCCACCATCTTCTCAGTCTGCCGGCTTTCTGAATAAAGTATTCCTTGCCTCAACACCTCGTCTCCCGATTTATTGGCCTGTCGTGCGGCGAGCAGGGCGAGCTTGGACTCGGTAACATTTGGGGAGGAGAAAGGATGCTTGCCTGAGAATAAAAATAACTAGCATTTATTGCATGCTTATTATACATGTTATATGCCATCTCCCTTTAATCTTTGTAGCAATCCTGTGAAGTAGATGTTATTATCCCCGACTTATAATTGAGAAAATACAGGTTTAGGGAGATTAAGTGGCTTGCCAAACAGCTGCTAAGTGAAAGAGCTGGACTTGAACCCAGAGAGTTGGCTTCAGAGCTTGAGTTCACAGCTCCACGAGCTCTTCGAAGCCCCTCTTCTCATCAGCAAAATGGCAGCTAAAATTCCCTGCACTGGTACTGCCTCAGGCAGTCATGGGGATCAAACACAAACATGCGAACAGCGCACAGGGCTGGGACCGTTCTTTTGTTCCACCAAGCATTCACCGCTGTGTTCAAGGCCTAGCAGGAGGAAGCATGAACAGATACACTAGGCATAGTGCTGCCTATTCGGAGCTCCCAGTCTAGTGGAGAGAGATGAGAAAAAGCAATTTTCCTCCAAGATGTTACCAGCTGTGGGACAGGAAACAGGGAAGAGAGTTTTTAAGGGGGTTGGGGAAGCCCCAGCAGTGGGTAGAGGGTTAGTTTGGGCATGGAGAATGGGGAGAGCAGGTCCTAAAGATCATCCGGTCCACACCTGACTTCTTTTGGTAGCAGAGGGCTATCGAGGCGAAGTGACTTTCAGCTACTCAAAACTTAGTGCTGGAGCCAAACCAGAGTCAGCTCCAAGCTCCCAGCTGATGTCTGAGAGGGGAGGGCCTGAGGGAGCCCAGCAGTGGCTGATCTCCCCCTGCTTGTGCCCTCCCCAGCTGCAGCCCTTCGGGGCTCCCTTTGTCTCTCTTACAGGAGACAGCCCCGGGTCCTGAATCTGGCTCCTAAGGCCCCCTCCAGGTCCAAGAAGCACCTTGGTCGTCACCTTGTGCTGTGCACTTGACACTCCAGTCTCACTCTATTTGCAGAAGTTCGAGCTCTTGTGCACCCTGGAAGCTTCACATTGCTCTTCCCTTGGCCAAACTCCCAGACACCTTTCAGCTCTTGGTTTAGAGGATGATTCCTCAGGAGGGTGTCCCTGACCCACCCCTGAAACAGGAGGGAAGGGGGCAGGGCACAACTTTGAAAGAATGACACAGCCCGAGGTCATGACATAAACTGATTAGAACCAAATGGGTCCAAGATGGCAGACAAGTCTACTTCCACTAGACCTTGAGCCTCAGCATACCTCACTGTAACACGTCAGCAAGCTAAATGACATACCTACAGGCGCCATGACAGTTCCAAGCCCAACCGCAGGGATCAAAAAGTGGGCGGTGGCCCAATTCCTGGAAATCCCCGCCCCTTCCCGAAATAGCTGGAATACTCCTCCCACTCATTAGCCTAAGAAATAACCCACCCTTATAAAAACTGACAACCCCATACCCTGGTGGCTTTTCTCACGTTCTGAGGTGGCCCACACTCTGTCTGTGGAGTGTGTTTCTCTCTAAATAAATCCACTTCTTACCTATTACTTTGTCTCTCACTGAATTCTTTCTGCAATGAGACATCAAGAACCTGAGCTGCATTAAGTTCTTTTTTTTTTTTTTTTGCGGTACGTGGGCCTCACTGCTGCGGCCTCTCCCGTTGCGGAGCACAGGCTCCGGACGTGCAGGCTCAGCGGCCATGGCTCATGGGCCCAGCCGCTCCGTGGCATGTGGGATCTTCCCGGACCAGGGCACGAACCCGTGTCCCCTGCATTAGCAGGCGGACTCTCAACCACTGCGCCACCAGGGAAGCCCTGCATTAAGTTCTGAAAGCAGGTGTGTGCTCTCAGTTGGAAGACCAAGGCTTTTGGTCGGGTTCGAGTCCTGGCTGTGTGGGTTCAAATCCCAATCTGAGGTGCACGGTTTCACCCCCACTACCCCTGGCTGAGCTCAATGCCATTGCCTCTGTACTCCTAGACTCAGCCCCGTGAACTTCCTCCTCCTGAAAGGTCTAGCAATTTCTAAGGCCCAGCAGAGGCAGTGAGACTTTTCTTAGATCTGAGTTTCCAGAGATCCACATTGTTGTCATATTTCACCTTCGTGGGAAACAGTCATCTTCCCCAAAGTCTGTTCCTTGGACACTGGAGCCATCTGACAAGTGTCTGGGGGGAAAGGGTGCCTCATTTTCTCATCAGAGTGAGGGAAGAGCGCATACTTGCAATTCACAAACAAACGGGAGGAATTTTTTTTAAGTCACACATATGTCATCTCAGGCAATTCTCACAGCGACCTTCAAGAGAGAAATTGTACAATTACACATGAGGAAAGTGGAGCCAGGGGCATGGCAACATTCAGGCGCTGAGCTGAAAAGAGAGAGGCAGCAGAGGAGACTGGGAAGAAATGGACATTGAGAGAGAAGGAAGTCTGAGAGGATGAGGTCAAGAAAGTAGAAGAAGAGAGTGGATTTCAAGAAAGAGGAAGTGGCTGGCTGTGTCAAATGCCACAGAGAGGGCAAGTAAGATGAGGAGACAGAAGTGACCTTGGGATTGGGCAACATGTAGGTCATGGGGGACCTCATTAAGAGTGGTGAGTTGGGAATTCCCTCGTGGTCCAGTGGTTGGGACTCCATGCTTCCACTGCCAGGAGCCCGGGGTTCGATCCCTGGTGGGGGAACCAAGGTCCTGCATGCCTTGGGGCACAGCCAAAAAGCGTGTTTTTAAGATGGGAGACACTAGAGTATGCTTATGAGTTGATGGAATAGAAAGGGAGATATTGAGGATTCAGGAGAGTGAGGGGAGAATTGTAGGAACCAAGAGTTTGAAAAGAGAGGGGTGGTGCATCAGTTCTCTGTCACCGGGTGGAACATTATCACAAAACGAATGGCTAGGGCTGCAGTCTCCTTGGAGGCTGGACTGAGGAAGGATCTGCTTCCAAGCTCACGGGGCTGTTGGCAGCACTCAGCTCCTTGTGGAACCTCAGACTGGGGCCTCAGTTGTTTGCTGGCTGATGGCTGTCTGCCACCCTCAGCTCCTTGCCATGTGGACCTTCCCAACACGGCTGCTTGCTTCCTCAAAGCAGGTAAGGGAACCGAGGATATTAAAGTCTTGTCTAATATAATCACACATGTAATCACTTGTATCAATCACCTCTGCTGTTTTCCTTTCCTTTTTTTTTTTTTTTTTACTATTTATTTATTTATTTTTGGCTGCATCGGGTCTTAGTTGCGGCACCCGGGATCTCTTGTTGCGGAGTGTGGGCTTCTCTCTAGTTGTGGCACACAGGCTCTCTAGTTGTAGTGCTCAGGCACCAGACCATGTGGGCTCAGTAGTAGTGGTGCACAGGCTCAGTTGCTCCATGGCATGTGGGATCTTAGTACCTTGACCAGGGATTGAACCCATGTCCCCTGTATTGGCAGGCGGATTCTTAACCACTGGACCACCAGGGAAGTCTCACACTTCTGCTGTTTTCTGTTGGCTAGAAGCAAGTCACAGGTCTCTGCCATACTGAAGGGGAAGGGAGAGGATTACACAAAGATGTGAACACCAGGAGGTGGGGATCATGGGGCCCACCTTAGAGGTCTGTCTGCACGCGTGTTCCCCAGAAGAGAGCCCGGTACACAAAAATACTAACAACAGTAAAAATAATGTCTAACACTTAACGAGCACTAACTACATGCTAGGCACTCAGCATTCTCAGTACATGCATATGTATTAGCCCACTGAACCCCACAACAACCCCACAAAACAGCTATGATGCAGATAAGGAAACTAAGGCAACAAGAGATTCAGTTACTTGCCCAAGTTGTAGAAAGGGTGAAGATGGAAGCAGGGTTTGAATCCAGTTCTAATACAGATAGAGATTCTGCTTCTCAAACTGGCCTCTGCAGACCCCGGGGTACAGGAGGGGTGCCATTTAAAGCCAGAGGATAAACAGAGCATTGTTCTCCCAAGTAAGCTCAATGAACTAAATAGATCAGCCACCGGAATTCCCTGGCCTTCCGGTGGTTAGGACTCTGCGCTTCCACAGCAGGGGGCACGGGTTCGATCCTTGGTCTGGAAATTAAGATCCTGTAAGCCGCGCGGTCAAAAACAAGAAAAGAAAAAAAAATAGATCAGTCACCCAGTGGCCACGGGGTGTGGAGTGAGGAATGGGGGAGTAGTTGACAACGCATGGTCCTGGCTTCTGATTCAGTAGGTCTAGGTAAGGAACTTGGAATATGTGGGTGAATCTTAGAAACGTTTATGTTTGAAAAGTATGCCCTTATATGTCAATTTCTACACTAAGATGAAGTTTATTTTAAATTTATTTTCTATTGGAATGTCCCCCAAATATTAGGGATGGTGTGCAAAATTTAGTTTTTTGGTTTTTTTTTTTTTTTTTTTTTTTTTGGCCGTGCCAAGTGGCTTAAGGGATCTCATTTCCCTGACCAGGGATTGAACCCAGGCTATGGCAGTGAAAGCGCCAAATGAATCCTGATCATCGGACTGCCAGGGAATTCCAGCAGCACTTCTTTAAAGACCTGAATTTTCAATGAAATGGTAGTTGCTTGCAGCTCATCCCTAGGTTCCAGGATAAGGGGTTGATTTCGCCCTCTTCTGCCACTAGGGTTTGAGAAGGTCTGCATTTACACTGAAGCAATCGCTACCCAGAAATGAAAATGTCTGGGGGGATGGCCCAACACCCTGGACCTGGCCAAATGGAACTTCCCTTTCTAGGACAAGGTAGGACAAACAGCAGGGTTTCCTTCCAGGAATCTCACCTGATTTATGAAAATGGTAGTTAACAGCTGTATGGTCTGAATCCATTCCAGATCCTTCCAGCTCACCTCCTGACCTTTGGAAATGGTGGACAACTTCTAAAAATTTTACCCAGTAAGTGAAATACTTCAGTTTCCTAAGACTTGTTTCCCCAAGACTGAGAGGTCGGAGACAGTGAGGAGGGATTAGAAAAGAGGGCAAAATCACAGGCTTTAGAGTCAGACTGACTGACTAGCTTTTAATTCTGGTTTAGCCACTTCAAATTGGCTGTGTGGCTATGAGCAAGTTACTTTACTTCTCTGAGCCCATTTGCAGAAATAAGATAGAAATGTACCTCATTCATTACCTCAGTTCTAGTCTTCTAGCAACAAACAAACAAACACTTGCAGAGAGAGTCTTAAAGGGTGGGATGAGAAGTGAGAGTGTGAAAGCCCAGGTCTTTGTTGGTGGGGGGGCGGGAGGGGTGGGCTCGGAAAGAGGAGAAGGCCAGGTAAGCAAAGCTTAGGTGGCTAGGCTTTCACATACACCAGAGGTTTCAAGGGAGCTCTACTGTCCCTGGAAATTTGAATTTGGAAATATGTAGGGGCATTTTTGTTTTCACATTGATAGGGGCTCTTCTGGTCCTTAGTAGACAGACAGGGGCCAGAGATGCTACACATCCTTCAATGTTCAGGATAGTCCCACATAGCAGAATTGTTCCGTGTCCTGCACAACTTTCTAATGTCCCACTGGTCATTTATGTACGAGGAAAAACCTGTTTATAATTATCTGCGCCAAGAACCCTAACTCTGTTATATATGTAAACATGTAATATTATGTGCACAGTTACAGCACACACTGAATTTTCCAGGAAGTCTACTAAAATGAAAATCCAGGGAAGAATTTTCCTTGTATGAGTTCAGATCTCTACAAAGGGCATTCACCATTTCAGAAGATCATGTCTCAGACTTCCCTGGTGGCGCAGTGGTTAAGAATCCGCCTGCCAAGGCAGGGGACACGGGTTTAAGCCCTGGTCTGGGAAGATCTCACGTGCCGCGGAGCAACTAAGCCCACGTGCCACAACTACTGAAGCCCGCGCGCCTAGAGCCCGTGCTCCGCAACAAGAGAAGCCACAGCAGTAAGAAGCCCACGCACCGCGAGGAAGAGTAGCCCCCGCTCGGCACAGGTAGAGAAAGCCCACGTGCAGCAACGAAGACCCAACGCAGCTAAAAATTAATTAATTAATTAATTGATTGATTTAGAAAAAGAAAAGAAAAAGATCATGCCTAGATCAGTATTTGGGGTGATCCCAGTTCACAATAATCACCTTGCTACGTCTTCCAATGCGATCCTGACTGAGCATGTACATGTGGAAATGTAGATTTCTTTAGCATAAATTGCTTTCATGTTCTTTTTACTTGATTTAAAAAACTATGTCGTTAGGTAGGATACTATCCATGAATTTTATTTCATTCATTTAACAAATATTGACCAAGTGCACAATAATGCATCAGGCACAATCCAGATGTTGGGATGTAAAGAGGGCATTGTAAAATATTTCCTGTTAAAATGTCATGTTGGATCTGACAGAGTTGAGATCCGTTGGTAGGCTGACCTGGGTTTTAATCCTAACTCCACCACCATCTACTATTATATAACCTGGGACACATCTTTTCACCTCTCTGAGCCTCCTTGTATTGATGCGTGTAGATTACAAGGGATCATGCAGCTCCTCCTATCTGCTCACTGAATGGTAGCTGTCAACATTATTATTATGTTGATTGATTCCTTTATGGCACAGGTACAATAACACCATTTTATCTTTCTCAAATAATTCCTCAAACTCCGTTGCCTAGCTACCTCTTTCTTTTGAGGCTCCTCATCTCCCTCCTACCCTGTGAGTTGTCCAAAATCTTCAGTGATTTACTTAGTCCGAAAGAGGTGCCGTGGGGCTGGTTTCTGAGGGTATTTCCTGTGGTCTGACCTCTTTCCCCACCTTGCAGGCAACTGAGGTCTGGAGTCCATTGCTGTTATGACTTATTACCACCACACGATGGCGCCGTTGAGGCTTGGTCCTGGACACTCCCAGGGTCTCGAGCCTGTAAAGAAGTTAAGGGGCCCTCTCTCTCTGCTCTCTCACCTCCCACCCAGCCACTTCCCTCAGGAATCACACATCTCAGCATATGGCATCACTGTTCCCTCGGTTGTTCAGTCCACAGACCTGAAGCGTCCTTGATTCTTCCCTTCCCTGCATGCCTCACATCTAATCCATCTTCAAGTGCTCTGGTTCCACCTCCCAGTGTCTCCAAGAATCATCCACTTATCTGTATTCCCACAGCCATCACTCATGGCCAAACCACCATCACTGCCGGCCTGGCTGGACCCACTCTTCCCTCCAATAATTCTCTCCAGGCAGCAGCTAGAGGGGCCTCCTTAAACATAAACTGGATCAGGTTGTGGGCTGTGACGCACAGACCAGATTCTCCTTCAGGGATGGACTTAGTGTCCAGCTACTGGCTCACTGCCCTCCACTGTCAGCCCCTCGGGGCCTCGGCTGAAGAGTCATGCCCAATCCCCCAGGCAGCTGCATCTAATGATAAATCTGAAGGGTCATCCCAGCTTCAGAACTCCCTGCTGCGTCAGGGGAGGTGTCCATTGAGACTGCACCGCAGCTCAAATTCTCCCTCTGCTCAGTCTTGCCTCCCTCCCCTCTCTTCCCCCCGTGTTGATCCTGAGAGCACTCCTCAATGGACCTCCTGCCCGCCAATCACCCTCTCTGAATCTGCTCCCCAGGGAGCCAAACCTAACTGGCACTCTCCACTTAGAACAAAATCTCAACTCCGTACCATGGCCTGTACGGCTGGGCATCACCTGGCCCCTGCCCTCCTGTCTGAACTAATCTCGTGCTCTCTCACTGCCCCTCACTCAGCCCCTGCCACAATGACCCTCTTCCTGTCCACAAGCTAAGTGCTTTCCAGGTTCAGGGCATTTGCACTGGCTGTTCCCTCTGCCTGGAGAGACTCCCCCTGCTCTGTAGGGGGCAGACGCCTTCCCAGCTGTCCTGTCTCAGCCTAAATGTTATTCTTTTTTTTTTTTTTTTGCGATACGCTGGCCTCTCACTGTTGGCGGCCTCTCCCGTTGCGGAGCAGGCTCTGGACGCGCAGGCTCAGCAGCCATGGCTCACGGGACCAGCCGCTCCACGGTATGTGGGATCTTCCCGGACCGGGGCATGAACCCATGTCCCCTGCATCGGCAGGCGGACTCTCAACCACTGCACCACAGGGGAAGTCCCTAAATGCTATTCTTAAGAATAAGGACCACCTCGTCTAAAGGAGCCCCCTCCCTCTCTCTCAGAACACTGTATCTTTCAACATCCATCATACCCTGTCCTTACTTTGCTTATTCCCACTGGACTGTTTTTTTGTTTGTTTCTTTTTTCTTCTTTTTTACATTTTTCTAGCAAATCATAGGTTAAACAAGTTACATGAAAGATAATTTCAAAAGCAAAACTATAAAATTTCTTTCAAAGAAATTTACAGCAAAATATTTGACATGGGACATAGGTGCATTTGATCAGATGTGAGAAGATGTGGGGTAGGGACCCCAAAAGTCTGACAGACTAAGACCAACAAGGGTCAAAAAATGACCCTGCCTTGGCCCTTAGTGGATTTACTGTAATATTTCTTCAGTGATTTGATGGAAGGATGGATGGATGGAGATTCTGGGCCCCAAGTCTTGAGCCCAGACTCCTTTCCTAGAGGTGAATATATCTCAGGGAACATCTCTCAGCCTTGAGTGAGCAGCTCTGGTCCACTTCCAGGTCTCCCTGGCTGAATCATTAGGCCTAGGGTTAGGGTACTGACCTTCCCCACCTCCACCCCCAAGGGCTCTAGAGCTCCATGCATAAATCGATCCATATCCTCACTGCTTTGTGGCTAAGATCTCAGGTTGCAGCAGCTTCAGAGAGCCCCTGAAGATTCTTTTTTTTAAAAAAATAAATTTATTTATTTCATTTATTTATTTTTGGCTGTGTTGGGTCTTCGTTGCTGTGCGCAGGCTTTCTCTAGTTGCGGCGAGCGGGGGTTACTCTTTGTTGTGGTGCACGGGCTTCTCATCGTGGAGGCTTCTCTTGTTGTGGAGCACGGGGTCTTCAGTAGCTGTGGCACGTGGGCTCAGTAGTTGTGGCGCACGGGCTCAGTTGCTACGCGGCATGTGGGATCTTCCCAGACCAGGGCTCGAACCCATGTCCCCTGCATTGGCAGGCGGATTCTTAACCACTGCACCACCAGGGAAGCCCCCCTGAAGATTCTTGTTACACCCTAATCCCAGAATGACCTCACCTCACTGTTGCATAACTCCTAGGAATCATCCGATAACAGCAACAATAATAATAATAACTCATAGCTAGCGCTTACTCCATGCCCCATCTTACCCCCTTCATAGGAATTACCTTTTAATTTAGAAAGGTCATCTCCAAGTGATCTGAGGCCTTCAAGGTCCTGAAGTAGGAGAGGATGACATTTTAATAACTCCCTCAGTGGAACCCACTTAAATCTCTGCCTTAACCAGCCAGCAAGTTGTTATTTTGGGGAGTTTGGTCAGATGAGGTGTCGCAATTTAAAACCTGAAACTAGGGGCTTCCCTGGTGGCGCGTGGTTAGGAATCCACCTGCCAATGCAGGGGACACGGGTTCGATCCCTGGTCCGGGAAGATACCACATGCTGCGGAGCAACTAAGCCCATGCACCACAACTACTGAGCCTGAGCTCTAGAGCCCGCGAGCCACAACTACTGAAGCCCATGCGCCTAGAGCCTGTGCTCCACAACAAGAGAAGCCACCGCAATGAGAAGCCCATGCACTGCAACGAAGAGTAGCCCCCGCTCGGCGCAACTAGAGAATGCCCGTGTGCAGCAACGAAGACCCAACGCAGCCAAAAATAAGTAAATTAATAAAATTATTAAAAAAAAGAATAAATTGGGTTATTTGTCTTTATTATTGAGCTGTAAGAGTTTTTTATATAGTCTAGATACAATTCCCTTATCGGACATGTGATTTGCAAATCTCTTTTCCCATCCTGTGGGGTGTCTTCCACTCTCTCGATGGTGTCCAGGGAAGCACAAGTTCTAAATTTTTATCTATCACTTATTAACTATAAGACCTTCAGCAAATAGCTCTGCTTCTCTGAGCATTTCTTCATCTGTAGGGTAAGCATATAGATGTCTTGCAGGGATGAGATGAGAGTACAATAAAATGAGGCACATAAAGCCCAGGTCCCAGGTCCCAGGGCTTGGTTGGGCTTGGACATAACCTACCTGCTCCTAAGCCTCTCAAGGCAGGAAGGGAGGCTCAAGGTCACGGGTGATCCACAGGCCTCTCCATTACTTCTACTCGCTCTTGAGGGCAGAAACCCTGTCAGCTTTGCTAATTCATTGCTTTCTCCTCAGTGCGTAAGCACAGCCATAGCTCATTGAATATGCGATAAGTGAATGGGTGAAAAGGAGATGGAATTCCTTGCCCAAGGTCACAGACAATGAATGGGAAATCTGGGACTTCTTTTTGTTTGTTTTGTTCTTTCTTCAAGTATTTTCTCTTCTTCCTTTTTTTTTTTTTTTTTTTTTTTTTGCGGTACGCGGGCCTCTCACTGTGTGTGGCCTCTCCCGTTGCAGAGCACAGGCTCCGGACGCGCAGGTTCAGCGGCCATGGCTCACAGGCCCAGTCGCTCCGCGGCATGTGGGATCTTCCCCACTGGGGCACGAACCCATGTCCCCTGCATCGGCAGGCGGACTCTCAACCACTGCGCCACCTGGGAAGCCCTCTTCTTCCTTTTTTTTAAAACATTTTTATTGGAGTAGAGTTGATTAACAATGTTGTGTTAGTTTCAGGTGTACAGCAAAGTGGATCAGTTATACATATACATATATCCACTCTTTGTTAGATTCTTTTCCCATATTGGTCATTACAGAGCATTGAGTAGAAGTTCTTTGTGCTATACAGTAGGATTTTATTTTATGTTATTTATTTTATTTTATATTTTTCATTTCATTTTATTTTATTTTCTGGCCACACGGCAGGCAGGATCTTACTTCCCCGATCATGGATGGAACCTGTCCCCCCTGCAGTGGAAACACCAAGTCCCAACCACTAGACTGCCAGGGAATTCCCCATTTTATATATAGTAGTGTGTATATGTCAATCCCAATCTCCCAATTTATCTCTCCCCACCTTTCCCCCCAGTAACTATAAGTTTGTTTTCTACATCTGTGACTCTATTTCTGTTTTGTAAATTAGTTCATTTGTACCATTTATTTTAGACCACATATAAACGATATCATATGATATTTGTCTTTCTCTGACTTACTTCATTCAGTATGACAATCTCTAGGTCCATCCATGTTGCTGCAAATGGCATTATTTTGTTTTTTTTTTATGGCTGAGTAATATTCCACTGTACAATATGTATGTACCACATCTTCTTTATCCACTCCTCTGTTGATGGGGGAAACCTGGGACTTCTGACTCCCTGGCTGGGATACACCTGATGATGCCTGTCTCTGTCTGCTCAGGCTGCTGTAACAAAATACCACAGACTGAAGGCTTAAACAAATATTTATTCCTCAATTCTGGAGGCTGGGAAGTCCTAAATTAAGGTGCCAGCAGACCAGTGCCTAGTGAAGGCCTTCTTCCTGGTTTGCCATTTGCTGCCTTCTTGCTGTATCCTCACAGAGTGGAAAGAGAGGGGGCTCTGGTCTCTTCTGCTTCTTATAAGGGCTGGGGCCCCACTCTCATGATCTCATCTAACCCTAAATACCTCCCAAAGTACCACCGAACACCATCACATATGAGTTTTGGGGGGGACATAAACATTTAGTCCATAGCAATGCCTAACTCAGTGGTATTAGGTGAACTTTGTATTTAGTGAATAATAGCTTTTTAAAAAAAGTTTAGCTTTGGTAAAATTGTAAACAAATAATTCTTTTACATATTTTAGGCCCCAGGTTGACCTAGAAAATTACAGTTTGTGATATCTGAGCAGTGACATAAGACATATGTATATAAGCATGCTGTTTAAGGATTTCCATCTTTAGCAAAATTTCTGTCCATCTAAGAAAAAACATTTGCCTCTGGATCTCCACTTGGATGCCCTGCAGGCAGGCACATCAAACTTAACTTTTTCTTTCTTTTTTTTTTTTTTTGGCCATGAAGTTTGTGGGATCTTAGTTCCCGGACCAGGGATTGAACCCGACTAGCCTGCAGTGGAAGTGTGGAGTCCTAACCACTGGACCACCAGGGAATTTGCAAACTTAACCTTTTCAGGGCTGAACTCATCATCTCCCCCCACTGCACTCCCACCAAACCCTCCATCCTCTCATTTCATGAAGGGCTCCACCAGAGGCCCAAGCCAGACACCGAGGAGGACACTGAGGAGGTGTCCTTGACTCTCTACCCTCATTCCCCAGTCAATCTTCACCAAATGCTGCCAAATTTGCCTCCTAAACACTCCGGCCTGGCTCATCTTCCCACTGTGGCAGCCTCCACCCTTGTCTGCTAGCCTCCAACCCGCAGCCTCCTAACCCTCACCCGTGGGGCAGCCAAATGTCACTCCTCTAAAGCCTGATAAAACCCCCTTATTTCTCTGACCTAATTCCCAAGCATTCCCCACCTGGTCCGTGCCACTCCAGCCACAATGGCCTCCTGACTCACCAGGCACACACCGGTCTCAGGGCTTTTGAACTTACATTAGCTCCAGCCTAGAATGTTCTTTCCCAGTTATCACACAGCTCTCTTTCCATTCCTTCCAGTCTTTGCTCAAATATTCCCTCTTCTGATCCCCTATTTTCCTTTTTTTTTTTTTTTTTTTTTTGCCGTGCCCCGGCTTGACCAGGAATCGAATCCACGCCCCCTGCAGTAGAAGCACAGATTCCTAATTCCATGATCCCCTATTTTATAAATTTATTTATTTTTAGCTGCTTCGGGTCTTCGTTGCTGCGCACAGGCTTTCTCTAGTTGCAGCGAGCGGGGGCTACTCTTCGTTGCGGTGTGCGGGCTTCTCATGGCGGTGCCTTCTCTTCTTGGGGACCACCAGCTCTAGGCGCGCGGGCTTCAGTAGTTGCGGCTCACGGGCTGTAGAGCGCAGGCTCAGTAGTTGTGGCGCATGGGCTTAGTTGCTCCGCGGCCCGCGGCATGTGGGATCTTCCCGGACCAGGGCTCGAACCCGTGTCCCCTGCATTGGCAGGTGGATTCTTAAGCACTGTGCCACCAGGGAAGTCCCGATCCCCTATTTTAAATTGCTTTTCTCTGAATTTTCTGTTGCCATTTTGGCTTTTTCCCCCTGTATCATTTGTTTTACCTGCCTAGCTGTTGTGTCCTCCCCCAGAACACGAAGCGTCCTTGTCTGTATTGTGCAGTGTGGTGTCCTCAGCACCTGGAGCAGCCCCAGACACTGAGCAGGTGCTCAGGAGGTATCTACTGTTGAATACATGGCTTCCCAACACCTACAGAACAAGGCCCACACTGGCCCTGGCCCTGCCTCTGCCTCCGCCTCCAGTCTCACTCCCTTCCAGGCCTTTTCAAGGCTGATTAATGCCAAAGTACATGTAGTTCTCCCCCATACACTATGCTCCTCTCCTGTACTTTTGCTCACGCTGGGCTTGGAAAGCTCTCCTCTTCTCCTCTGCCACCATGTGCCTGCTGACTCTCACTCAACCTTCTAGAATTTAGACTCCAATTGAGTGTGGCCTCCTCCAGGAAGCTCTCCCCAATCACCCTTCCCCTATGCCCCGGCTCTGTTGAATGTCCATTTTGTGGGCTCCCACCGTACCCTTCACTTGCCATATTATTGAAATTATTTTCCCTACTAAACTTTAAACTCCTCGGCGACAGCGACTGGTTCTTTCTGGTTTCCTCTGGCTCTGCTTCCCACCATCCCCCACCCCCCACCATCACCAAGCAGTGTCTGCCACTTGGGAGGAGTTCAGTGCTCTGGGCCTGAAAGAAGAATGATGTGGGCCTCAGAGTCACCGCTGGGAATCAAGTGGGCTGTCCGAAAGCCTGATTTCCTCCGGGGACAGGTAACGATGAAAGCCAAAAATTTTATCATATTCAGCTTCTCCCCACGGACTTCAACTGGGCAGACTTGTTTTTTTATATTTTGTGATAAGAAACAGTACAGTGGTTAAGAGAATGTACTTGGAGTCAGACCTCTGGGTCTGAATCCAGACTCTGCCATGTTCCTAGTTGTGTGACCTTGGGCAAGTTACCTAACCACTCTGTGCCTCAGTTTCCTCATCTGGACCTTGAAATAACAGTAGTGCCTACCTCACTGCATTGCCATGAGGACTCAATGAACTACTGCATGAAAAGTGTTTAGAATGGAGTCTGGCACTTAATAATCACTATATAGTATTAGCTAGTGTGATTAAAATTGCCTTTTAAAATAAGTTTTAAAACAGAGTCAGTATACTCAGAGACGTAGAGGACACACTTGTGGTTGCCAAGGTCGGGGAGGGAAGGACTGGGGGTTTGGGGGTAGCAGATGCAAACTAGTATATCTAGGATGGGTAAACAACAAGGTCCTACCGTAGAGCACAGGGAACTATATTCAATATCCTGTGATAAACCATATGGAAAAGAATATATAAAAGGATGTATATATGTGTGTAACTGAGTCAATTTGCTGTACAGCAGAAATGAACACAACATGGTAAATCAACTATACTTCAATACAATTTTGTTAAAAAGGGAGTCAATAGATTGTGCTCGCTTCGGCAGCACATATACTAAAATTGGAACGATACAGAGAAGATTAGCATGGCCCCTGTGCAAGGATGACACGCAAATTCGTGAAGCGTTCCATATTAAAAAAAAAAAAAAAGGGAGTCAATATAAAGAAAAGTGTTTGATAAACAACAGTACAAGGAAGAGGCGGGCCAGACACAGAAACCCCAAGACCAAGTGGGTGGGGCTGTAGGCTTAGTGAAGTCGGAAGCACCTGGGTCCAGATCCAGACCCTGCCAGCACTTGTGAACCGTCAGGACTGGGCTTCAGCTCTGTGGGTCTCAGCTTCCCAGAGTGGCCAGATCACCAAAAGCCAATCTGCTTGTCCAGCAGCTAAATGACCAATTTGCAGAATTACCGATTGTTCTTTTCAAGTTGTATTTTACCTCTGGCTTGACATTTTATTTATTTTTTATTTTTATTTTTATTTATTTATTTATTTATTTTGCGGTACGCGGGCCTCTCACTGTTGGGGCCTCTCCCATTGCGGAGCACAGGCTCCGGACGCACAGGCTCAGCGGCCATGGCTCACGGGCCCAGCCGCTCCACAGCATGTGGGATCTTCCCGGACCGGGGCACGAACCCGTGTCCCCTGCATTGGCAGGCGGACTCTCAACCACTGTGCCACCAGGGAAGCCCTGGCTTGACATTTTATAAGCAAACAGGCTGGTCAACCAACCCTTCCCCCACTTTTACTGCCCCAGCAACTGCCCACTCCCCCGAATCATGTCTCGCAGTCCTTGCCACCACCCTCACTACTGCCTTTGCCCCCACCTGTGCCCCTTCCTCTATTTCCAAAAAAATACAAATAGGGCCCCCCCAGACCCTTTCTGGGGTTTCATGATATCAAAACCATTTTCATAATACTGCTGACACGTTATTTGCCTTTTCTACCCTCCGTGTCTGAGTACAGTGTTTGCCAGAGGCTGCATGACGTGCAATATTGCAACAGATGCAGCAGAAACATAAATGAGAATCCAGTTGTCTCCTATTAAGCCAGACATTCAGGAGATTTGCAAAAGAGTAAAATAGCCACTCTTCACTACTTAAAAGAAAAAAGTTGTTTTTCATAACATATATTATCTCTGTAAACACATAATGGGATTAGTGTTAATTTAAATAAATAGTAAGGGACTTCCCTGGTGGTGCAGTCGTTAAGAATCTGCCTGCCAATGCAGGGGACACGGGTTTGAGCCCTGGTCTGGGAAGATCCCACATGCTGCGGAACAACTAAGCCCGTGCGCTACAACTACTGAGCCTGTGCTCTAGAGCCCGCGAGCCACAACTACTGAAGCCCGCGTGCCTATAGCCCATGCTTGGCAACAAGAGAAGCCACCTAAATGAGAAGCCCGTGCACCACAACAAAAAGTAGGCCCCGCTAGCCACAACTAGAGAAAGCCCGCGCACAGCAACAAAGACCCAATGTAGCCAAATAGTCAAAACCAATTGAAAAGTGGGCAAAGGGCATGAGAATTTTACAGAAAATAACCCAGCTTTTAAACATCTAAAAGATGCAACTTCACTCATTAGAGAGATGAGAACACAACTCAAATGAGATACAATTTTTTCACCTATTAGATGGTAAAGATTAAAAATTTTGATAACACTATTGGTGGGAATTATTATTATCATCACACTGACAATAATGCAAATGGTTACAGCCTTTGTGGAGGGTTATCAGTAATATCTATCAAAATTACAAGTGCTTATGCTTAGATATAATTCCACTTCCAGGAACTTTAACCATAGAAATAGCTGCACATACTAAAGAGATGAACAAGGACTTTTTTAGAGCATTGTTTTTGTTTGTAAATGTCCAACAATAAGAGACTGGTTAAACAAAATAAAAATACACCCAGAGAGTTCCCTGGCAGTCCAGTGGTTAGGCCTCCACGCTTTCACTGCCGGGACCCAGGTTCAGTCCCTGGTTGGGTGACTAAGATCCTGCAAGCCGTGTGGCACAGCCAAAAAAAAAAAAAAAAAACCAAAACCAAAACCAAAAATACCCAGTGGGATACTAGATAGCAATCAAAAAGAATAAGGCAGGGCTTCCCTGGTGGCGCAGTGGTTGAGAGTCCGCCTGCCGATGCAGGGGACACGGGTTCGTGCCCCGGTCCAGGAAGATCCCACATGCCGTGGAGCGGCTGGGCCCGTGAGCCATGGCCGTTGAGCCTGCGCGTCCAGAGCCTGTGCTCCGCAGCGGGAGAGGCCACAACAGTGAGAGGCCCGCGTACCGCAAAAAAAAAAAAAAAAAAAGAATAAGGCAAATCTATGTGTATCGATGTGAAACGAACTTGAGGCAAGCTCACTGGGGAAGAAAGAAAGGGGCAAAACAGGGGACAGCTTGCTACTGCTGGTGTAGTTAAAGACGTGTATAGACAACATATTCACGTGTGTTCATACATGCATAGGCTACCTCTGAAATCATTTTTACAATGGCCCACAGGCCTTACATAATCTAACCTGCCCCCTGGCACCTTGTCACAACCCCTCTGACTCATCCCTCTTTCCCCTTAGCTCTGCTCCACCTGCATGGGCCACCTTGCTTTTCTGGAACACCCCAGGCACCTGCCTGCCTTACGCTTCCCAAAAGCTGGCAGGAACACTGTGGTCCCAGATGTCCATGGGGCTCACTTCCTCCCCTCCTTCAAGCCTCTGTTCAAATCTCCCCTTCCCAGTGAGGCCTACACAGACTACCCTAATAAAGCTACATCCTTCACACTTTATTTCCTCTTGCCCTTCTCTATTTTTTCTTTTTCCCACAGTACCTATCACCCTCTAACTTTCTATTATTCAATGTGCTTCGGTACTATGTTTATGGTCTACGGTCTGTTTCCCCCCAGTAGAATGTAAACTCTACAAAGGGTAAGGGTCTTTGTTTTGTTCAGTGATAGAGACCAAGTATGAACACCTAGTAGGCGCTCAATAAATATTTGCTGAATAAGGGAATGAAAAGATACACAAGAAACTGGTAACAGCTGTTACCCACAAGGAGAACTGACGTACTGGAGGGAAGGATGGGAAGGAGACTTACTTTTCAGCGCATACCCTTGTGTACTTTGTACCACGTGCTTGTATTAACTGGTGAAAACTTAATGAAAAATTTTGGCTCTGCCAACAGTATGCCAGAACTGGAAGAAGTGACAACCTGGATCCAACTCCTTCACCTGACACAGGAAGGTCCAGATGCAGAGAAGTTAGGTAGTGTGCCCAAGGTTACACAGTCAGGATGTGGATTTAAACCCACATCTACTAACTCCAGAGCACTAGCTCTTAGCCCTTATGCCATAGAGTCTCTTGGCTTAGGGTTCTAATCAGCCAATATAATGTATCGTGATTGATAGAAATGCTAAGCTGAGGGGTTCCATAGGGAATGCTTTCCATCTGTCTAACATTTCCCATTACAATGAACTCCAAGGGACAGTCTCAGTTCTTCTGATACATGAGCTTTTGGCTGTGCTGTTCATGGCCTGACAGAAACGGGACTACTGGGCTTGGGGATTCTTTTATGAGAACATCATGGTCAAAATAAAGTGCTAATTTCAGTCCCCTGGTAGTTGGAAGCACAGTTTTCCTGAACCCCGCACTCCCAGATATTTCTTCTTTCAAAGCAGTCAAGAGGTCTGGGTGAGCTGCTGGGTGTATAGGGGTGAGGGAGGGATCTGAGGACACTTGGCTTGGTCACAGAGTAATGGGCATATTCCCAGGGGCTATTAAAGGCTGGCTGCTGAGCTTCCTGGACAGGGCTGACTGATGGGAGGCCCTATTGGCCCGGACCAGGTGGCGGACCCGCCGCCACTGCTGCAGCCAGTAGAGCATCTCCACTTTGTCATGCTTCATCTTGTCCAGGTAGCGCCGCCCCTTGAAGGTAACTGGCTCACCAAAGACTAACTCAATCTCCTCCAGGAGGGGAACCAAAGGAGCCTCCACTAGACCGAGCCTCTTATGGAGATGGTTGCGGATCTGATTCTCCTCCAGGAAGCGACTCCGGCCCATGTTGGTCTTGTGGAAGAAGCGGTTAGGGTCGGAGGCTTGTTGCTCAAACCACTCCAGTCTCCCCAGCAATATCTCCCGCAGCTGAATGGGCTGCAAGGCCTGCTCCCAGGCACTCACCAGTGACGGCAGCTGCCTCAGGCGGGCATTGGAGCTGTACTTGATGGCCATGTCCAGCCGGTCTTTGTCAGGGACCTCAAGCATGGACCACAGCTGCTCCAGACGCTTCTGCAGGCTCAGGATTTTGTGAGAGTCTTCCAGGAGGCTGTTGTTTTTAGTTCCCAGCCTGTGCTCCAGCACCATGTCCCAATCCCACTCTCCTGGCACAAAGTTTGGCTCGTTGTCTTCTAGCAAGGGAGGTGGGTGCTGAATCTTTAGGGACTCTCTGACAGGGGCCACGATCTCCACAGGAACCTCTTCTTCATACATTTGGAAGATGACATGGAGGAAATCTGTCTCCTGGGTGGTGAGGTACTTGAAGTAGTCACCCACAGACAAAGTCGTTTTCCACCAGTTCAGCCATGAGGCCTTGTTTGACCACTTCTCCCAGCTTTTACTTGCTTGGAGTGATGTGAAGGAGGACATCTTATCAGGGTTGGACTGTAAAGTGTTAGCTCTCAGGGAATAAAGTCCAGCCAGCTTGGTGTTGATGATACGATGCTGTTTTTCTTGACGTAGAAAGGCTGAGGATAGGAAGGCCGACCAGTCTTTATTGGCTGAAGGCTCAACCAGGGGCCCCTGGTCAAAAGAGAAGTGGTCATTAGAGACATGGCTCATCAGCTCCTTGTACACCTCCCTGATGCTACTGCCAAAAGTGCAATCAGCATCCATTTCCTCGATAAGTTTGGGTTCCAGTTCACCAGCCAGGTGGTTGTATAGGACTCCGGCCTCCTCAACATGGAAGGAATCCAAAAAGTTTCTTGCTGAGACCTGTACAGCAGCTGCCTGGACCACCTGATTGCTTAGCTTCAAAGTAACAGTCGCTGGCTGTGGTTCAAGTGGAGGGGATCTGGGGGACTGGAGGCTCCACTGCTCTGAGGCTTCCTTCTCCTCAAGGCCCTTCAACATTCTCTGCAGCTCTTCCATGTGATGTGCTGCAGCTGGGCGGTAGGTCAGGGCCCCCAAGAGTGGGGGCAGGCCCGAGTCCAGCAGTGGGTAGTGAGACCACCCCAATTGCATGTTCTTCATCCTCTGCTTCAGGTCCTCAGCCACAGTGTCCCCTTTCAGCTCTGGTTTGCTCTCTGCAACCAGGACCAGTGGGGTTAAGGGGCGAGGAAAGAATGGAGGAAGACCCAACTCATCTGCTAGTTTCCAGCCCTCACGCAGAGAGGGCATGGACTGGCCCCTCTGGAGCTGGGAGGAGAGGGGCAGGTGGGAGGTGGGGGGAACCTGGATAGGGGGAGCCACAGAGGACCCAGGCAGTGAGGCAACCTGTGAACTGAAGTTGCTTTCTCTTCTCTTTTGCATGGTGGACAGCCAGCGGAGAGGCTTCTTCTTCTTCAGCTGGGGAATGGACTTCAATTCCTTCACTGGGTCCGGTTCAGGCTCACTGACAAATTCTCGCGGGCGGCTGAGTTGGATGAGGTAGTTCAGGCTGAGGTTGAAATATGGCACTTGGGCAAAGCCAGTGCTGTGATGCCATGGGATAGGGCAGAGCCTGAAAGCCCCAGTGGGGCCGAGGGGGCGCCGTCTGGGCACGCAGACTTGGACCTGCCCTTCCTTCAGCAGGGCGCGGAAGTCAGCGAGCAGGCCACGGTAGACCTCGGGGCCGGTGAGGAAGACTGTGCAGTCCCTGGCGAGGCTGGCGGCCAACCGGGTGAGCGTGGCTGATTCGGTGAAGACAGCTGCGGGGGTCGACATGATCTTCTGAAGGTGCAGGTAGCGTACGAAGAGCTGCTCGCTGCTGAGCAGCACGTAGACCAGGAGCCGCTCCCGCAGCCTCTGATTGTTCAAGTGGCTCAGACCAGGTTCGGTGGGGGGCTCCTGCCAGCTGCACTTCAGCTCGTCCAGGATGACCTCGGTGAAACGGAGTCGTACCTTGCGAGGCGCGCGCGCCTCCAGCCCGCTGTTGGCCAGCCGCTCCGCTACCTGGCGGCAGAGCGACGCCACTGTCAGCCGTGAGAGCGGTGGAGGTAGCAGCATCGGGACCTCCTGCGGGAGGCGCTTCTGAGACTCTGTGCGCGTCGTCGTGCGGGAGAAGAGCGACAGCGGACGCAGCAACCGGTGGTAAAACCGCTGGAACTCGGGCTCGGGCTTATACGGCTCCATCTTAGACCAGGCGGCGCAGGCGGCGCAGGCGGCGCTGGCGGTTACTAAGGCAACGAGGGGCCGGATGGCCCAAGTGCGCCTGCGCAGCCCTTGCCCGCCACAGCGTGGACGTGGAGTGGGGAATGCAGAGCCTTGCGTGCACTCGCAGCGGGAGGCGGGGCAAGGAGTGGCTTCCGGGGCTCCGCCTCCCCCGACGCATCTCAGGGTTGGCGCTACCGGACCTGGACAGTTCGGGTCGTCCGGTGGTGACTGCGTCCGGGATGGCATCGGACTCGGGGGACCGCGGGACAGCCTGCACGGTGAGGGTCGAGGCCTCGTGTGGGAGCCTCGCAGGGCAGAGAGCCTCGGCCCCTGGGGTGATCGTTAACTTGAGAATGGGGGAAAGAGCGAACACCTGGGTTGGGGCCTGGGGTCCAGGCTGGAATGTGAGAGTAGCAGGGCCCTTGGCGTTAATGTTGAGGGGTGTTGCTCCTGGAATGATCGTGAGTGATAATGAAGAAGGCGCTTGAGGAGGGGTCACGTGGGGCGTTACTCCAGGCCTTTGGGGTGGTCACAGGGGAGGTAGTGAAACAGGGTCACGCAAGAAGGTTCCCTAGCTCTCATCGGCCCGTCCTTGCAGCTGGAGTTCGCGGTGCAGATGACCTGTCAGAGCTGCGTGGACGCGGTGCGCACGTCCCTGCAAGGGATAGCAGGTAAGAACCTGATTAATTTTGCGCGCAGTCAGGAGGCCTCTGGGTGGGGCAGGCAAATGTCTTAGACCAACCCTACTCCCATTTACAGATGCAGAAATTGAGACCTGGAGAGAGGAAGGAATGTTCTGAGTCACACAGAGACCCAGAGGTGGAGTCTAGAGTGCAGGTCTCAGGCCTGCCCTGCCAGATTCTTCTACTGGCTCTAACTGCCTGCCCTTCTGGTGTCTTAAACCTCCAGTGCCTGGAGGGTGATGAGGTAGGCAGAGCGTAGTCCCCCCCTACAGGGGGTTTTCCCTGGAGAACAGGCAGTTCTTGCTTGAGAAACAAAATAATCTTGACAAAGCAAACAGCAGCCCTAGCCATGTTCCATCCTAGGCGGCCCTGATTCTTTTTTTTTTTTTTTTTGTCTGCTTTAGGTCTTCATTGCTGCACTTTCTTTAGTTGCGGCGAGCGGGGGAGGTGCGCGGGCTTATTGCTGTGGCTTTTCTTGTTGCGGAGCACAGGCTCTAGGGCGCGGGCTTCAGTAGTTGTGGCACGTGGGCTCAGTAGTTGTGGCGCACAGGCTTAGTTGCTCCGCGGCATGTGGGATCTTCCCGGACCAAGGATTGAACCCATGTCCCCCGCATTGGCAGGCAGATTCTTAACTACTGCGCCATCAGGGAAGTCCGGCCCTGATTCTTAAAAGCCAGCTAGCTGGCCTGGAGGTGACCAGGCACAATCAGAAAGATCTGAGAAGGCAGAGCCGCCAGCATGGCCGTGGGAACTGCCTGCCTTTGATTCTGTTAAATGTTTATCCAGTCATTCAAGTATAGACCAGACACTGGGGGCTTTTTCGGGAAAAGTGTTCACAAGTGTTTCAGGCACAGCCTCTGCCATCAGGTAACATGAGCACACAACCATTGCGCTGGAAAGAGCAGTTCTTGGAGGAGCTGCCATGTGATGGCTTCTGAAACTGGGACATTGGTGGCACTTGGCTCTGTATAAGGCAGCAGTGTGTCCTAGGTCTTCGGGGTGTGTGCTCTAGTGTCAGACTGTTTGGGTTCAGATCTCCCCTTTGCCACTTAATGGCACTAAGACCTCGTGCATGTTACTTTTTGTGTCTGTTTCTTCAGTGTTTAAACGGGCAAGGTAATGGAAGCTGCCCCGGAGGTTCATTGTGAAGAGTAAATTAGTGAATACATGTAAAAGCACTTTAGAAAGGTCTTTGGCATGTAGTGAGAGCTCACTAAATCTTAGGAATTATGACAGGCAGGGCTTATAGGTGGTAAGCTGGTTGGGCAGAGGCATGAGGGGACAAATCTTTTTTTTTTGGCCGCACCGTGCGGCATGTGGGATCTTAGTTCCCCCACCAGGTATTGAAACTGTGCCCCCTGCAGTGGGAGTGCAGAGTCTTTTTTTTTTGCAAGATTTTTTTTTGGTTTTTTTTGTTTTGTTTTGTTTTTTTATTTTGTGGTACGCGGGCCTCTCACTGTTGTGGCCTCTCCCGTTGCGGAGCACAGGCTCCGGACGCACAGGCTCAGCAGCCATGGCTCACGGGCCCAGCCGCTCTGCGGCATGTGGGATCCTTCCGGACCGGGGCACGAACCCATGTCCCCTGCATTGGCAGGCGGACTCTCAACCACTGCGCCACCAGGGAAGCCCAGGAGCGCAGAGTCTTAATCACTGGACCACCAGGGAAGTCCCTGATCTTTTTTAAGTTGTTCAAACTGGCTTTTTTAGGGGTTCCATTTTCACTCCTCAATAGATTTTATGTATTTCTCATACGCTTCTTCACCCACTAGTTCATCTAGTTCTGAGGTGTTCCCTGAATGTCATCTTGATCAGCCAACCATCTTCATGACAACATTTGTGGACAAGTCCTGGATTTTCTGCAAGAGCTTCATTCATTTCAGTTACTTCTCCTGATAGAGGAGACTAGGGTTCGCCAGCAGCTCTCACACTTTCCAAAGCACCAACCTCCTCTTGTTGGTTCAATTTTGTCCCAACTTGAGGCAGACTACAGTAAACATCTCCCAAATCTTCCTATGCAAAATTGTTGATTCCCACTGTTCCAACACCATTTCCTTTTGTTAGCCTTTCATGTTTGCCCGTGAATTTATGTGTGGAGAGCAGAGTGGGGCTGGTGCGCAGAGGCCGGGCAGCGCCTGCCCTCAGCCCCCAGAGTGCTTGGTGCTGGCTTCCAGTGCCATGTTTGCGGAGGGGGACAGATCCTAAAGCTGGGTTTGCTTTGACTGTATGTTTGGGAATGAGGGGTGAGTGTCTGAGAAAACTGAGCCATTTCACTGAGAGTGGAATGTTGTGACCAAAGCTTTCCAAGGCTGTTGGACTCTACCTCCTGTAAAACATTCTTACTGGGAGAGCAGACAGCTGGACTTCTGTTGGACATAGGGCAGTTTTTAGCCCTCAGCAGGTTTCTTAGAGACCAGATAAAGACTTCTGGTGACTATGTTTTCTGGTCTGGGTCACTGGAAGCAGCTTGGCTTTCTCATGGGCTGGCCTCCCAGATGCAGAGAGGGAGACAGAAAGAGTGATTGGTTGACTTGCCCTCACCAGGAGGCCTGGGCTTTGGGAAGAAGGCTCTGCTCTCCTCCTAGGGGTAAGTGGGAGGACCTCCCAGCCCAAGGCTCACTTCCTTGAACTCTTTATCACCCACCCTAGAGTCCCCTATGGCCTTATCTTTTCTCCCTCTCTGGGCTCTGAGCTAAACAGGTACTTACTACTGGCCTGGCCACCCTCCACACCAGCCAAACCGAACTGCTGCTCAGCTGGGGAGCCAGCCTTCTTGGTTCAGACTCAGGTCAAGAGTTCGGGAAGTGCAGTCACAAGGAGCTTCCCACTGGGGCCCTCCCACTTTCAGTGCAGAGAAGCAGCTCTTCTTAGGAGACCCCAGAGCAGCAACCTACCTGTGCCAAAGCCAGTCCATCAGAAAGTCTTGTCTGCTGTGTCTAAAACTCTTTTTCTGTACTTTGGGCTTCACACCAAACCAGACCGCCTCACCTCTCCACGACCCACACGAGAACCTCACCTTTGGGCTCTCTGTTGCCCTTTCCGATAGCTTCTTCACATAGAAACCAGAGTGATTTTTTCCTTTTTTATTTTCAATTATTTTATTTTATTTTATTTTTTGGCTGCACTGCGTGGCTCGTGGGATCTTAGTTCCCCAACCCGCTGGTCGAACCTGCACCCTTGGCAGTGAAAGCCTAACCACTGGACCGCCAGGAAATTGCTAAGAATGATTTTTTAAATCATACATCAGATGTTGTCACTGCTCTGCTTAAAATCCTGTAAAAGTCATAATATTTAAGAGCTTCCCATAGGCCAGGCACTGTTCTAAGTGCTATATGTGAGATAACTCGTTTAGGCCTTCAGTAGCCCGCTGAAGTAGGTCGTATTGTTATCTGCATTTGCAGATGAAGAAACTGAAAAGAAAACAGAAAGGTTGAGTAAGCTAAGGCCACACAGCTAGTAGGTGGCTGACTCAGAATTTCAACTCCAGAGCCCACACCCTCAACCACTGTACTCTGTGGCCTCTCCCAATGGCCTCCCCTTGCATTAAAATTAAATTCCAGGTTCTTTCCTGTTGCCTGCAGGGCTTCGTTTCATTGGTCTCCACTTACAACTTTGTATCTTATCATTCTCTTTACTCCAGCTCCAGCCACTTGGGCCTTTCTCTTCCTAGAACACATAGATGTTGTTCCTGCCTCAGGGTCTTTGCCCAAACTGTATCCTCTGCTGGAATGCTCTTCCCTGACTGCATTCAGGCCTTTGCTTAAAGGCTCAGAGAGACCTTCCTTCACCAGCCTAAGTGGCTCACCACCCAGTTGTTCCCCAATGCCTGTTTCATTGCGCACACTTTGCACTATCTGAATCTCCCTGTGCATGTGTTTGATATCCATATTCCTGTGCTGGAGCACATGCTGCTTTATGGGGCAGAGACATCACCTGACTTGTTCCCTGCTGCATCCCTACTGCCCGGAACGGGGCGCATGATAGGCACTTAGTGTACATTTGTTAAATGAATGAATAGGCAAGTGAATCCCTCACACTGCATGCTTATTTGAGCTCTGGGAGCCTCAGACAATCAGTCCTTTGGGGCCCAGTCCTTCTTCCTGTGGGGCAAGGGGACCAAGCATCAGCTCTGGAGTGGGACAGGCTGCCTTCTGAGCTTTGATATCTCGAGCCAGTTGAGAAGCCCTCCAGCCTCATTTCTTCACTTGCCAGAGGAGGACAGTATCACTGTCCTGATGTGTGTAAAGCTGAGCACACAGCTCTTGGCATTCCCTAGAGGCTCAGAGTTCCCTGCCGTCCTCCCTACCACTTTGGCATCCAGAGTCACCTCTGGGTGGACCTGGAGCTCCAAGACTTCACGCTAGGTGGCCCAGGATGAGACATTGTGTTAAGTAACAGGCGGTTGGGTTATTTGGGGGTTTTTTTTCTGGCAGAATTGCCAGGTACTTGCTCGGGAGGAGATGGGTGTGTCTGTCTGATTTCTGTTTACAAATTCGGCCCCTCCCCCAACAGTGTCACCGATGGGGCAGGGGATCTGTAGAAGCAAGACTGCGGGACCCTTTGTAACCACAGGCCAAACAGACCTGCCTCTCGGGTGCTACCTCTTGCCAGTACCATCTCCCCGTTTTGCCTCGAGTTGGAAGGAATCTGAACAGCTGAGGTTCCTTGTGTGTGCCTCAGGGATTGTTACTCCCGTCTCTGCCTGATGGTTAATCCAGGTGTAGTCTTGATTCTCCCGCAGCCCGTGAGCTCCCTGCGGACTAGGACTGGTGCTTTCTCTGACCCTGGCCTCCTCCAGGCCCAGCACACATTTGTTGAACGAATACAGGGCGGGGGTGGCGGTGGGTGGGGGAACCAAGGATGAAGGGAATGCAGACAGTCAGTGCAGCCTTCAGTTCACACAGCATTGCTCAGCAGAGGGACATGCCTCGCTTAACCTATGTCTTCTGGGCTGCCCAGGGCTCCCGGCTCCCATGGGCTCTACCCTGCCAGAGCAACAGACACACTTACTAAGATCAGAGCAGAATGGTTGTAAGCTCCACAGGTGAGATCATCCCTCACAGTTCCCAGCCATCCCCCGTGCTCTGGCTCAGGATTCAAGAGTTCTCTTAAAAGGTTTGTGAGCCCTGAACATCTGAATGAAAGAGAAGCCCCTTCTCGTCCTTCTTTGAGGTGGCTCGATGGCCCTCAAAACTGAGCATGTGTCAGAATCGTCCCGCAGTTTGTGTATACACCAGGGTGACTTCAGGGATTTGGAGGGCAGTTGAGACCCTCTGACTTTTGAACCTGACCCTTGTGGACCACACAGAGCTCCTGCCCACACAGAGGATTGTAATCGGTGCAGCATGAGTTACATGGGAGAAGTGGGAACTGCCACAGGAGGATGGAGGAGGGGGCGCCAAGCCAGCCTGGAGGCTGGAGCTGCTTCTCAGGGTGAGCAGTATTCAGGTGAAGTGCTAGGGCTCTGGGGCTAGGCTGCCTGGGATGAGTTCCAGTCCCACCATTCACTACAACATGACTTGGAGCAAGTTGCTTAACTTCTCTGTGCCTCAGTTTTCTCATCTGTAAAGTGGGGATAATAGTGCCCAACTCACAGGGTTACTGCATTAATACAGGTAAAGTACGAAAAAGCCCACAGTGCATGTTCAGTAAATGTTAGCTTTCAGGATAGTGGTGATAGCCCCCCCTCTTTTTTATGTGTGCCAGCTTTACTGAAATATTCATATATCATAAAATTCATCCATTAAAGTATACAGTTCAGTGGTTTTTAGTATATTCACAGAGTTGTGCAACCATTACCACTATCAATTTTCTATTTCATCACCTCATGAAGAAATTGTACCTTTCAGCTATCACCCTCCTACTCCCCTACCCACTAATCTACTTTCTGTCTCTATAGATTTACCTATTCTGGGCATTTCATCCAGAATGACATCATCTAATATGTGCTCTTTGTGACTGGTTTTGTTTTTTTTTTTTTTTGCGGTACGTGGGCCTCTCACTGTTGTGGCCTCTCCCGTTGTGGAGCACAGGCTCCGGACGCGCAGTCTCAGCGGCCATGGCTCACGGGCCCAGCTGCTCCGCGGCATGTGGGATCTTCCCGGACCAGGGCACGAACCCATGTCCCCTGCATCGGCAGGCGGACTCTCAACCACTGCGCCACCAGGGAAGCCCTACCATAATGTTTTTAAGGTTCATCCACGTTGTAGCATGTATCAGTGCTTAATTCCTTTTTATGGCTGAATAATATTCCATTGTATGGGTACACATTTTGTTTATCCACTCATCATTTGATGGGCTTTTGGGTTGTTTTCACCTTTTGACTATCATGAGTAATGTGGCTATTGATAGCTCACTTTTTTTTTTTTTTTAATTTTTTTTCTTTTTGCGGTATGCGGGCCTCTCACTGTTGTGGCCTCTCCCGTTGCGGAGCACAGGCTCCGGATGCGCAGGCCCAGCGGCCATGGCTCACGGGCCCAGCCGCTCCGCGGCATGTGGGATCCTCCCAGACCGGGGCACGAACCCGTATCCCCTGCATCGGCAGGCGGACTCTCAACCACTGCGCCACCAGGGAGGCCCCGATAGCTCACTTTTATACATACACTTTTTTATTGTTAAATTTTTAAAAATTGAAGTATAGTTGATTTACAATGTTGTGCTGAAACATTTTTAAAAGAACCATCTATGTTTCAAAAGTTATAAATAATGCCTGGCATGAAATAAGAATTCACAACACTCCCAGGGGCAAGATGGCATTATCCCCACTTTATTCATAAAGAAACAAACTCAGAGAGGTTAAGGGCCTTACACAGCTAGAAGGCAGCTTCAGAGCCTGCCTCCGACCATAGGAAGGTTGGTTAAGATGGGGATGGGGAATGGCCTCCTGATTCTCTCTTCCCTGCTCCCAGCACAGGGGTGCCAGCCCTCTGCTACCCACTGTCCCCTGTCTTCTCCCAGGTGTCCAGAGTGTGGAGGTGCAGTTGGAGAACCAGATGGTCCTGGTACAGACCACCCTGCCCAGCCAGGAGGTGCAGGCCCTTCTAGAAGGCACTGGGAGGCAGGCGGTACTCAAGGGCATGGGCAGTGGCCTGTTCCGTGAGTAACCTTGGTCTTGGCCTCTCTGGGAGGGAGGTGGCCTGGGTGTGGTACAGATCCAACCATGGCCTTTGGGGGCTTGGGTTGGCGTGGCTTTAGGGACCCCGCGAAGTTATAGGGGGCTCTCTCCATGCCATTTCCAAGTTGATAAATGGGTGGGGCTGGGTGAGGTGGTGAGCCAGCCCTGGTGTCTAATACCTTACAGAGAATCTGGGGGCAGCAGTGGCCATTCTCGGGGGGCCTGGCCCTGTGCAGGGAGTGGTGCACTTCCTACAGCTGACCCCTGAGCGCTGCCTCATCGAGGGGACCATTGACGGCCTGCAGCCTGGGCTGCATGGACTGCATGTCCATGAGTTCGGAGACCTCACAAGGAACTGCAACAGGTGAGCCCTCTGTAACCTCCCTGTAGCATCCTTATTGCCCCAGTTGTGCACCCACTTAAGTGCAGGGGGCTGTGTTCAGCTTTTTACACACTCTTTCACATTTGGTCCTCACAAGTACCCTGGGAGGCATATACCCAAAGGCTCAGTCTACAGATGAGAAAACTGAGGCTCAAAAAGGTTAAATGACTTGTCAAAGACCCTAGAGCATGTAAATGGTAGAGTGGGGATTTGAACCAAAATCTGACCTAGACGCTCCTGCTCATAGCCACCTTACTGCCTCCAAGATGGAAGGTGACTCCTGGACACGGGAGGGTCAGGTCTCCATGTCATGGTGTTTGTCATGCTGTCATGTTGTTTGCTCATCTGTGTCTCTCCTGGAAGCTTCTTGAGGGCAGGTCCCATGACTGATTCTTCTTAGTGCCCTCAGCCCAGAGCCTGGCACAGAGTGGGCCTGTGTGTTGAATGAGTGGATGAATGAATGAGTGAGTGAATGAATAAATGAAACAAATGTAAAGTAAGAGGATGGATCACCTGGCCTGTGAGCTGTTGTTTCACTGCCCACCTGCTATCTTTCCTTCTTAGCTGTGGGGACCACTTTAACCCTGATGGAATGTCTCATGGGGGTCCCCAGGACTCTGACCGGGTAAGTGAAAGCCCAGAATCCTAACCACTAGCCACCAGGGAACTCCCCGACCAGGTAAGTATTCTTTTTGGGCTGAGAGAGAACCCAAGGTCTCAGAGGCAGGGCAGGCAGCTCTTGGGGCTTGAAAGTATGATTCCTTTTTGTTGGGGTCTTTTTCCCTCACTTTTTTGGTTCCATTTAGAAACATTTATTGACACTTTCTGTGCTGAAGGCCTGCTCCCTAAGTTGGTTGCAGTGCAGTGAGAGAATCCTTGCAGGAGCCTGCAGGAGGCCCTGGGAGCCCAGAGCAAGCTCCTGATCCAGCCCGAGGGGTACATGCAATGGGAGAAAGCTTCCTGGAGAAGGTCATGGTGTGGAAGTTAAAGGTTTTACCTAAACTAAAAAGGCCGTCCCAGAAATTCCCTGGTGGTCCAGTGGTTAAGACTCCTCACTTCCACTGCAGAGGACACGGGTTCTGTCCCTCATCGGGGAAGTTCCGCATGCCTCATGGTGTGGCCAAAAAAAAAAACAAAAACAAAAGGCTGTCCCTGACACTGCAGCTCCTGGCCCTGGAGTTTAATTTTACAACAGAGAATTGTTTCCCCATCGGCAGTGAGTCACGTGCTGCCTTAATGATTCTTGCCTTATCTGAGTACTACTTGTTCTGTTAGTTACTCAATCTTTTTATTTAAATTGACTGATTTTTTCCCCTTAGGTAAATTCAGTTATTTTTAACATTTTAATCTATCACTGAAGGTTTCAAACAAGTTCTAAAGTGGAGAAACTAGAGTCCCGAACCCCCATGTCCCTGTCACCCAGTTACCAACTCGTGGCCAGTCCTGCTTCATCTACACCCCTGGCCCTTCTCCACCATTATTTTGAAGAAAATCAAGACATCATTCATGTAATTAAGGTAGATTTATTTTTAACAAGAAACTTGATATGGCCACAGAAAATAGGAAACCAGTACTTCTAGCCCCAAGAGGAGGATCATTGTGAAAATAAATCAATGCAGACCTAAAAAGTGTCATTAGACTCCTGCTAGGGACTACAGCCTGCTTTATCTTTGTCAGAGTGATTAGTGAATGTCAGAGAGGCGTTAAAGACGTTTTAACACCAAGCTGAAATTTTGTCCTGGATGTCGTGCCAGGAGGACGGCCTCCTCTCTCAGTGATGGGATGTTTCCTAATGCCCTGTCCACACACACCTGATTCCGTCTCCTCCACCTGCGGTGCTATGTGTCCCCCTCCTCAGGGGTTCAGAGGGGATCATGCCTCTGAGCCACACACCAGGCCACTTGCTCCTCCGCCCAGTCCTGGAAACGCCTCCCCCTCCTTTATCTTCTTACCGCAAAAGGCCCCAACACCGGCACAGCAAAAAGTGCCAGGTGTAAAGGAAAACAAGATAAAGCAGAAGTGGCTCTTCTTGCTGCTTGCTCCACAGCCCCGTCACACAGCCCCACCCACCCGTGTGCAGGGGAGGGCAAACAAATGAAAACGTGGTGTGTGTTTCTTAATTCATGTAAGTGATTTTTGTTTTTTTGGACTTTTGACAGCTCTGTCACATTTCTAATGATCAAAGTTTTTACTCCTCGCCCCCCGCCCCCTGGGGAGTGGGGGAAACCTTTCTGTTGGGGCCATCGCATAGTGACATACTTACGTTCTGTGTGTCAGTTATCTATTGCCGAGAGTCAAATTACTCCAAACTTAGGGTTTTTTTGGGGTTTTTTTTTGCGGTACGCGGGCCTCTCACTCTTGTGGCCTCTCCCGTTGCGGAGCACAGGCTCCGGACGCGCAGGCTCAGTGGCCATGGCTTACGGGCCCAGCCGCTCCGCAGCATGTGGGATCTTCCCGGACCGGGGCACAAACCCGTGTCCCCTGCATCGGCAGGCGGACTCTCAACCACTGTGCCACCAGGGAAGCCCTTTGGGGTTTTTTTTTGGCCGAGCTGCTCGGCTTGTGCGGATATTAGCTCTCCAACTAGGGATCGAACCCACAGAAGTGAAAGCGCCAAGTCCTAACCACTGGACCACCAGGGAACCCCCAGGTTTAAAACAATAAGCATTTGTCATCTCACAGTTTCTCTGGGGTAGGAATTCGGGTACAGCTTAGCTGGGGGCCTCTGTCTTCGGGTCTCTCAAGGCTCGATGTGGGGAGGACCTGCTTCCACACGAGCTCATGTTGCTGTTGGCCAGCCTCAGGGCCTCCCTGGCTGTTGGCCAGAGACATCAGTCCTTTGCCAGGTGGGCCTCTCCCTAGGCCAGTGCACAGCACAGCAGCTGGCTGCCGTCAGAGCAAGTGAGTGAGAGAGAAGGCATCCAAGACAGAAGCCACACTCCTTTTGTAACCTAAGCTTGGAGGTGACGTGGTGGAGCACACAGGGTGTGAATCCAGGGGGTGCATCTTAGAGGCCGTCTTCCTCATTGAAGCCTTGAAAAGTGCTGAGCAGGAATCAGGCAGGTGAAGAAGGGAGAGTGGGAATGGAGGCTCAACAGGGGATGCCCCGTAGACAAAGCCCTGGAGGCTTGAACCAGCAAGATGGAGGTCTGGGAACTGGCAGCCCTGTGCCTCTTAGGAAGTGGAGTTTCTGAAGGGCAAAAGACCACCTCGTGACCTGTGCCTTGGCCTGGGCCCCTCTCGGGGCAGGGCATCTGAAGGGGCTGGAGCCAGCTGCTATGTTGTACCTGAGCCCTTGGTATAGGCAGAGGAAGACTTGAGCAAGAGCTACGTGTCCAAGCAGCCACGATGAGTGACATGTTCCTTTTGGATTTCAGCGTCTGGTTTTGTCCAGACAGAAGTGAATTCAGTGTGGGGATTTATGTCCAAGCCTGGTTGTCCCTTTGCACATCTCCTAACTGGTTTCTAAGCTTCCTTCCCTTCTCTCCCCATCCACCTCCAGTCCTTTCCCTTCATGCACGGTATTAGAGGAATTGCTCCAAAGCATGGAGTGACTGACCAGGTCACACCCCTGCCTGAAACCTTTCTTGGCTCCCCAGTACCCAAGGGTACAGATCTCACGTGGCTACTTGGTGTGACATTCAGTGCCACCTGGCCCAGTTCCACCCATCCGTGTGCAGGGGAGGGACTAGAAAGCCTGCGTCTCCTGACCCTCTGCTGCCGGATCATGCCTCTGAGCCACACACCAGGCCACGTGCTCCTCCGCCCAGTCCTGGAAACGCCTCCCCCTCCTTTATCTTCCTACCGCAAAAGGCCCCAACACCCGCACAGCAAAAAGTGCCAGGTGTGAGCAACAGATGTCCTAAAGGAAAACAAGATAAAACAGAAGTGGCTTCTTGCTGCTTGCTCCTCAGCTCCATCACACAGTGACATGCTTTGTGACCCTGCTTTGCAGCAAGGCCATGTGTACCAGCCCATGTTGGCTCAGGCTCTTACTTCTGCCCAAGTGTCAGGTTGGGGGCAATTTATTTGCACAGACAGACATGGGTCTCTGTGACTCATCAGTAGGGCCTTGTCACCAGGAAACACACTCACTGTTGTGCTAACCCTATGTTTTGTAATCACTAGTCTGTTCCATGTCTGTCTCCTCACCATGCTCTCTGAACCCCTTGAGGGAGGTTGACCACATATACACCATCACGTCCCACCCTGCCTGGCAGAGGGTGTCTAATGTAGGCAGAGCTCAGTAGCTGTGTTAGGACATTTAAAAATATATTTATTTATTTATTTGGCTGCACTGGGTCTTAGTTGTGGCGTGCGGGATCTTTTTAGTTGCGGCGTGCGGGATCTTTAGTTGCGACATGCAGGATCCAGTTCCCTGACCAGGGATCAAAGCCGGGCCTCCTGCATTGGGAGCGCAGAGTCTTAGCCACTGGACCAGCAGGGAAGTCCCAGGACATTTTTATTACCTTCAAGAGAGAAGGTGGGCAGAACCAGGTCTTGGGGCAGGAGACGCCCTTTGCCCCTGTTTTTCTTCTTTTCCTGGAGGCCGGACGTCAGGGAAGGGATGCTGGCTGCCTCTGATGGTCAAGAAGCCAAGCTTGGCCAACTTAAGCCCAGGGGAGCTGCAGACTACCAGGGGCTCACAGAGTCATCGGGAGGCTGGAGAAGTGGGCTTGGAAAGAAGCAGGAACCAGGCTAGATTCTGAGGCTTGGATGCAGACTGGGCAGCAGCCTTGTAGGAGAAGCAGCCTGGTCTAGTGACATGACTTCCTAGGGAGGGGGTCACTGGCCATTTTCAGCGTGCTGTCATTCAGTGTACCCAGGATTTTAGTTCCAGGGAGAGAGAGTCCAGTTGCCTTCCTTGTGTCCTGGGCCGTCCCTTCATCCTACCAGACTGGACCCGTAGGAGGACACTGGTACTTTGAGGAAGGAGAACCAGATGCTGGGAAGCCAGAAGTTAGCAGCCATGTCCCACGTGCCCTTTCCCCCCGGGTCTCATTGCAGCACCGCGGAGACCTAGGGAACATCCACGCTGAAGCTGATGGCCGAGCCGTCTTCAGGATAGAGGATGAGAGGCTGAAGGTGAGGTGGAAAAGAAGGCGGGGACCTTTCCTAACAGGTCCACTGTCTGAGGTCTTTGTCTCCCCTCAAAGGTGTGTGATGTGATTGGCCGAAGCCTGGTCGTCGATGAGGGAGAAGACGACCTGGGCCAGGGTGGCCATCCCTTGTCCAAGATCACAGGGAACTCAGGAGAGAGGTGAGTGCTGTGCCTGCAGTGCCCGCGGAGACCGGGAGGGGCCAGGCAGGTGCTCATCTCAACCCCACTGCTCTTCCTCAGGTTGGCCTGTGGCATCATCGCACGCTCTGCTGGCCTTTTCCAGAACCCCAAGCAGATCTGCTCCTGCGACGGGCTCACCATCTGGGAGGAGCGAGGCCGGCCCATCGCTGGCGACGGGCGAAAGCAGCCCGCCAGTCCCCCCGCCCACCTCTGAGCACAGCCTCAGCCTCGGGTCTGTCACTGTCCTCCATGCTGAGCACTTCCAGAGGGAGGCCCTGCTCACCCAGTCCTAGGAGAACTAGTGTGTGGGGTGTGTCGGGGTTGCTGTGATCTTCCCTTGGCAAATTAAAGTTTTATTTTCATATGGAACTTGGTGTTTTGTCCATGTCCTGTTGTCCCTTAATGGGCTTAATAACCACAGTCCCTCTGCCTCTCTCCTCCCTGTCGAGGGCCACCTCTTGGCTTTAGAGGCAAAGAAAACTGGATTCAAAGCCACACAGTTCCTGAGGGCTGTATCTTCTCCTCAGGGTCAGAGTGAAGGACCATAGCAGACATATTTCTGTTTGTGGCCTGTCCCCCTCCCTTCACTATGGCCAGTTGGAACCAAAATGGACACCTGACCCACACAGGGCCTTGCTTTCCCAGAGAAATCAAAGTGGATCCAGCTTTAGTTTCTCCCTGGGGTTGGATCGGTAACATGGGAATGTGGGAACTGTGGGTGGGCCTCTTCTCCCTGCATTATGGACCGAGTATCAGAAAAAGCCCATCGGCTGAGGAGGAAGAATGAGGCAGATATACAGGGAGAACCTAAGAGTCTCGGGAGAATGCCAGATGCTCCGGAGTCCGCACTCCGGGCCTTTCCTGAGGCCAGCGACCTCCTGACCTGGGAGTCAAGAGACCATCCCCCCACCAATGCATCATCACCCACTTTCTAAAAAAAATTAATGTGGCTTGAGTTGATTTCCTTACTGGCAAGTAAAAGACTCTTAATTAATCAAGTAAATAAAGTGTTTGGCACAGGGTATGTTAAGGGAGCAGTGCCTGTGATTCTGAGGCCAAATGCGGCCCCTGGAGGCAGACCCAGCCAGTCTCCCCTCTCACAGGGATGGCCAATGTCCAAGGACATCGAATTCCTTGGGGAATTGGGGCCGGGAATTCTGGGGCTTCGCAATCATCTGTGGTGCCCCCTGCCCCCACTGGACTGTGCCATGCTTGCTCATCCATGACGAAGCTGCTTTTGTGACATGGTAGGCTGGCAGAGTGCAAACTTTGCCCCTTACACTGCCCGCTTGGAACAAGGTGGGTGGTTTTACAGCCAGCTGGCCTTGGCTTAGATGCACCTGGCTCTGCGCCCATTCCCCAGGCCCTGTCTGTTTCCCTCTCAAGACTGCTGGCTCTGCCTCTAGCTCTGCTCTTTCTCGCCAAACCTATGCTGGTTGCTTTCCAGCTCCCCTTGGTTCCTGGGGAACCAAGTCTTTTTAAGCCTGGGGCCCAGGCTGTGTTTCTCCACCTCAGAATCATTGCAGGAACTCCCCTTGGACTCTGCTCACAGCCAACTCCTGACCTCCTCTCACTTTCATTCTGGAATTCTAGCTGGATTTAACCCATTTATGGCTAAACCGCTCACCATCCCCTGCCACTCTTTTTCTACTCCTAAGGGATCAGTATCCCCATTAACTTTTCTCTCTTCTAAACTCTTGGCCGTGTGGTTTTCAAACTTCGTTTTTAAATCACAGAACACTGTTCAAATACCTTGAAACCCTATCTGTAAAGCAGAAGAGGAACTACAGCCAAAGATGCTTAGCTCTGACTAAGCTTCCCAAAAGCTCTGGGGCTTCAGGGAGCACAGGTGGAAAATCTTTGCCAAATTCAGGCATTTTCGTGTTATCTCTCAACTTCTGCCATGTCCACCAACCATCTGTACTATCACTTACCAAATACTATTCTTTAAATTAATTCACTTTTAAACTTACTTAAAAAGGAAAATTTAGGGCTTCCCTGGTGGCACAGTGGTTGAGAGTCCGCCTGCCGATGCAGGGGACACGGGTTCGTGCCCTGGTCCGAGAAGATCCCACATGCCGTGGAGCGGCTGGGCCCGTGAGCCATGGCCACTGAGCCTGTGCGTCCGGAGCCTGTGCTCCACAACGGGAGAGGCCAGAGCAGTGAGATGCCCGCGTACTGCAAAAAAAAAAAAAAAAAGGAAAATTTAATCATATTAGCTAACACCTGTATAATGATGATTAAGTGCCAGACTCTATTCTGAACCCTTCACATGCAGTAATTCATTGAATCCTCATGACAATACTACAAGGTAGGTTCTGTTTTTTTTTTTTTTTTCTTGGCCACGCCACGTGGCTCCTGGGATCTTCGTTGGCAGTGAAAGCTCGAGTCCTAACTACTGGACTGCCAGGGAATTCCCAGTAGGTTCTGTTATTATCTTATGTTACAGATGAGGAAAGTGGAACACAGGGTGATTATGTAACTTGCCCAAGATTACACAGCTAGTTACTTGGCCAAGTCTAGATTCAGACCCAGGTGGTCTGGTTCTAAGTCTATATTGGTTCTCAATGTAACATATGGAAAGCAAGAGTCATTTGCCATAAGTAGAAGTTTGCAGGGACTTCCCTGGCGGTCCGGTGGTTAAGACTTGGTGCTTCCACTGCAGGGGGCAGGGGTTCGATCCCTGGTCAGGGAACTAAGATCCCACAAGCCGTGCGGCTCGGCCACAAAAAAAAAGAAAAAAAACTGTTCTACCACAGATTGCTCAAAATCATGTGTAACTCCAAGGATTTTTGCACTGTGTCTCAGGGAGCCCAGATACTTTCTTTTGCCCCCTGTTCTCTCAGCTGCCATTTAGCCTCTTTCCTCTGCCACAGCTGCTTTCTCAGTGGCTCCCAGCACCCAGCCTCATAATCCATGTCTTGGGGACCTCCTATCTCTTCTGCCCTCTTCCCCCTGGGGTTTTCACCTTCTGGCATTGCATTCTCAGTTCTGCCTGGGGTTCCACATTGTGGGTTTGTAGAGCAGCTCCTTTTTCCCAAGCGGGAGATCTCCCCAGCTGAATCCTGGTAGAGGGGCCCAGTTGGAGTCACTCTTCAGAGCCGTGGCAGAGCCTCGGCTCAAGGACTCCTGGCCACAGGTGGGGTCCTTGGAAGAGGTGGGGGCCATTATGCGAAAGTAAGTGAAATTCTGGCTTCTGAAAACCCTTCTCTCTGTTCCTCCTCTGTCTTCTCTGCTTTTCCACTACCAGTGGCTCTCAAGTGGGGGCCCTTGTCACCCCTCGACCAGCGGCTTGAGCAACACCTGGAAACGTTTGAAATCCAAGTTCTGGAGCTTCACTCCAGACTTACTGAATCAGATACTTGGTGAGTGAAGCCTAGGAATCTGTTTTAAAAGCCTTTGGGGGGGGGGTGGGGAGGGATAAACTGGGAGGTTGGGATTGACATATACACACGACTATATATAAAATAGATAACTAATAAGGACCTGCTGTAGAGCACAGGGAACTCTACTCAGTGCTCTGTCATGACCTATATGGGAAAAGAATCTAAACAGTGGATATATGTATATGTATAACTGATTCACTTTGCTGTACAGCAGAAACTAATGCAACATTGTAAATCAAGTGTACTCCAATAAAAAAAAAAAGCCTTGTAGGTGATTTTGAGGCACACTAAAGTTTGAGAACTACTAGTCTTATGTTTTAAAACTGGTTAGGGGGACTTCCCTGGCGACGCAGTGGTTAAGAATCCACCTGCCAATGCAGGGGACACAGGTTCGAGCCCTGGTCTGGGAAGATCCCACATGCCGAGGAGCAACTAAGTCCATGCGCCACAACTACTGAGCCCGTGTGCCACAACTGCTGAAGCCCGCACGCCTACAGCCCATGCTCTGCAACAAGAGAAGCCACCGTAGTGAGAAGCCCGCACACCGCAACGAAGAGTAGCCCCCGCTCGCCACAACCAGAGAAAGCCGGTGGGCAGCAATGAAGACCCAACGTGGCCAAAAAAAAAAAAAAACTAGTTAAGGACTTCCCTGGTGGTCCAGTGGTTAAGACTCCAGGCTTCCACTTCAGGGGGCACAAGTTCATTCCCTGGTTGGGGAACTAAGATCCCCCAAGCTGCGGGGCACGGCCAAAAAACAAAACAAAAAAAACAACAAAAAAACTGGAGCTATGTGTTATAGGAATAGAGTCAGGACTATCCTCTGGCCCCCAAAATCTTCCCCTCTAATTTAAATACATATATGTCACCTACTTCCAAAAAGGACTTGAGGTATCTTAGCCAGAGAGAGAGAGAGAGAGAGAGAGAGAGAGAGAGAGAGAGAGAGAGGAGATTATACCTAAAAACCCTGGTGATGGAAAGCACCATAACAGAGAAAAGGTGGAGCTTTAAGGCCAAGAGGAAAGTGCTCTGGGTTCCCTTGGTCTAATTGCCTAATAATACCGCTAAAAATTTCACCAGGAGAGAATCCTGTCACCGTGTCTATGATGCATTTTAGTGGTATTGGTGCACCTGAAGAGACTGTGATTACTTCTTTTTTTTAAGTTATTGTGATAGGCTCATAATGCCTCCCCTACCACACACAAATTATCAGGTCCTAATCTCTGGAAGCTGTAAATATTACCTTATCTGGGAAAAAGGGTCTTGGCAGATATGATTGAGTTAAAGATTTTTAGATGAGATTATCCTGGATTACCTGGATGGGCCCTAAATGCAAGCGCAGGTATTCTTACAAGAAGAAGGCCCAGGAGGTCCCCCCCCAACCCCCGGCACCACGGGGCATACGGGATCTTAATTCCCTGACCAGGGATCGAAACCGTGTCCCCTGCAGTGGAAGCATGGAGTCTTAACCACTGGACCGCCAGGGAAGTCCGGAAAGAAGTTTAGTGATGTTGACCTTGGAGACTAGAGTGACACGGCCACAAGCCTAGGGATGCCAGCAGCCACCAGAAGCTAGCTGGTAGGGACGGTTTCTCTCTTAGAGTCTCTGGAGGGCACAAGGCCCTGCTGACACGTTAATTTCAGCCCAGTGCTACTAATTTGGACTTCTAGCCTCCAGAACTGTGAGAGAATAACTTTCTGTTTGTTTTTTTGTTTTACAACTTTATTGGAGTATAATTGCTTCACAATGGTGTATTAGTTTCTGCTTTATTTTCTGTTGTTTTAAGCCACCCAGTTTTTTGGTGATCCGTCACAGCAGCCACAGGAAACTAATACAGTTACTATTCAATTGTATTAAAGTAACATACTTAAAGCCTAGCTTTCCTTAAGGCTTTAACTTTACAACGTTTATTGTTCTATCTATAAATCTAGTAAGATAAGAGTTATTATCTTTACCTTTTCTTTGATAAACTCTGGTTGGCTACATTGGACTCCTTTAAATAATCATACCCATCTGCAACTTAAATTCCTTCAAACTTTAAAGAATTGTATTTGTATATTTAATATGTTTAATTTTCATAAATACCACAGATCCCCAGCCTAAATGTAAACTTCTCAACATATTTCCTAAGTCTTTTTTTCTTTTAAAGATATTCTATTATGTGGGTCCCTATCCTTTTTTTAAAAAATAAATTTATTTACTTACTGACTTTTGGCTGCTTTGGGTCTTCATTGCTGCATGCAGGCTTTCTCTAGTTGCGGCAAGCGGGAGCTACCCTTCGCTGCAGTGCGCAGGCTTCCCATTGCAGTGGCTTCTCTCTTGTTGCTGAGCATGAGCTCTAGGTACATGGGCTTCAGTAGTTGTGGCTCACGGGCTTAGTTGCTCCATGGCATGTGGGATCTTCCCGGACCAGGGCTTGAACCTGTGTCCCCTGCATTGACAGATTCTTAACCATTGCACCATCAGGGAAGTCTCCCTGTTAAGTCTTATAAATACATTGAAACTATTCTACGACTGTTTACAAACTTAAAAAAAATGACACATTTTAGCTAAAAATCGTGACCCTAAAGTCAATTTTTGAAAGTGCTTTATTTTGAAATTATTTTAGATTAACAAAAAAAGGTGCGATGTGGATAAATCTTGAAAACATTAAGCTAAGTGAAAGAAGCCAGACATGTGAGCCATATATTTGTATTGTTCCATTTATATAAAATGTCTTGAATAGGCAAATCCAGAGCCAGAAAAATTAGTGGTCACCAGGGTATGGGTGAAGGGGAGAATGGGGAGTGACAGCTAATAAGTATAGGGTTTCTTTTTGGGGGTGATTAATTAAAATGTTCTGGAATTAGATAGTGTGATGATGGTTGCACCACCCTGTGAATATACTAAAACCACTGAGTTATACACTAAACGGGTGAATTTTATGTTGTATGAATTATATCTCTTTTTTGTTGGCTGCGCTGCATGGCTCGTGGGATCTTAGTTCACTGAGCAGGGATTGAACCCTGGCCCTCAGCAGTGAAAGCGTGGAGCCCTAACCACTGGACCACCAGAGAATTCCCTATATCTCAATATTAAAAAATCATTTACATTAAAAAAGCAGGGCCTCCCTGGTGGCGCAGTGGTTGAGAGTCCGCCTGCCGATGCAGGGGATACGGGTTCGTGCCCCGGTCCGGGAGGATCCCACCTGCCGCGGAGCGGCTGGGCCCGTGAGCCATGGCCGCTGAGCCTGCGCATCCGGAGCCTGTGCTCCGCAACGGGAGAGGCCACAACAGTGAGAGGCCCGCATACCGCAAAAAAAAAAAAAAAAAAAAAAGCAGTAGAGGGCTTCCCTGGTGGTGCAGTGGTTAAGAATCCGCCTGCCAATGCAGGGAACACGGGTTCGAGCCCTGGTCCGGGAAGATCCCACGTGCCACGGAGCAACTGAGCCCGTGTGCCACAACTACTGAAGCCCGCACGCCTAGAGCCCGTGCTCCGCAACAAGAGAAGCCACCGCGATGAGAATCCAGCACACCACAGCAAAGAGTAGCCCTTGCTCGCCACAACTAGAGAAAGCCTGCGCATGGCAATGAAGACCCAATGCAAAAAAAAAATAAAGTGCTTTGAAAATTAATAAATTTTTATTTATTTTAGTTTTTAAATTTTATTTATTTATTTATTTATTTTTGGCTGCGTTGGGTCTTCGTTGCTGCACGCGGGCTTTCTCTAGTTGGGGCGAGTGGGGGCTACTCTTCATTGCGGTGCCCGGGCTTCGCATCGTGGTGGCTTCTCTTGTTGCGGAGCACAGGCTCTAGCCATGCGGGCTTCAACAGTTGTGGCATGTGGGCTCAGTAGCTGTGGTTCACAGGCTCTAGAGCACAGGCTAAGTAGCTGTGGCGCATGGGCTCAGTTGCTCCATGGCATGTGGGATCTTCCCAGACCAGGGATCGAACCCGTCTCCCCTGCATTGGCAGGCGGATTCTTAACCACTGCGCCACCAGGGAAGTCCTAAATTTTGATTTTTATCTAAGTAACATAAGTACACAACTTAAAAAGTCAAATAGTACTACTATGCTTATAATGAAAAAGAGCAATTTCTGTCCCATCTCTTCCCAAATCCACTTTCTAGAAGTAACAGATTTCAACTCCTTTAGCCATTTCTTCTGGAATTTACCTCCATATTTTTAGACAACATGACTATTGCTTTTTAAATTTTTATTTGTTTATTTATTTATTTATTTATTTATTTATATTTTTGGCTGCATTGGGTCTTCGTTGTTGCACGCGAGCTTTCTTTAGTTGCGGTGCACGGGGGCTACTCTTCGTTGCGGTGTGTGGGCTTCTCTTATTGCGGAGCACGGGCTTTAGGCACGCAGACTTCAGTAGTTGTGGCATGTGGGTTCAGTAATTGTGGCTTGTGGGCTCTAGAGCACAGGCTCAGTAGTTGTGGCACATGGGCTTAGTTGCTCCATGGCATGTGGGATCTTCCCGGACCAGGGATCGAACCTGTGTCCCCTGCATTGGCAGGCGGATTCTTAATCTGCGCTACCAGGGAAGTCCCGACTGTATTGCTTTCTCTTTTTTAAGGTGTGAAACTGATCTTTTTAAAGATATTTATTTATTTATTTATTTGGTTGTGCTGGGTTTTATTTGCAGCAGGCGGGCTCCTTAGTTGCGGCATGCAAACTCTTAGTCGCGGCATGCATGTGTGATCTAGTTCCCTGTCGAGGGATTCAACCCGGGCCCCCTGCATTGGGAGCACGAAGTCCCACCCAACCACTGTGTTGTGTTTTTTTTTTTGGCTGCGTTGGGTCTTCATTGCTGCACGCTGGCTTTCTCTAGTTGCAGTGAGTGGGGGTTACTCTTGGTTGCCATGCTTGGGCTTCTCATTGCGGTGGCTTCTCTTGTCGCGGAGCATGGGCTCTTGGTGTGCTGGCTCAGTAGTTGTAGCATGTGGGCTCAGTAGCTGTGGCGCACAGGCTTAGTTGCTCCATGGCATGTGGGATCTTCCTGGCGGGGCTTGAGCCCATGTCCCCTGCCTTGGCAGGCTGATTCTTAACCCTGTGCTACCAGGGAAGTACCCCTGGTCTTTTTTTTTTTTATAAATAATTTTTAAAATTTATTTTTATACAGTTTTTAAAGGTTATACTCTGTCGACTGAAAAAATAAAATAAAAACGCTCAACCTGTGGGCTTCCCTGGTGGCGCAGTGGTTGAGAGTCCGCCTGCCGATGCAGGGGACATGGGTTCGTGCCCCGGTACGGGAAGATCCCATATGCCGTGAGCGGCTAGAGCCGTGAGCCATGGCCACTGAGCCTGCGCGTCCGGAGCCTGTGCTCCACAACGGAAGAGGCCACAACAGTGAGAGGCCCGTGTATCGCAAAAAAAAACCCCAAAAATAAAAACAAAAAAAAGACGCACAACCTGAAAGTTGAGAATTATGTTTTTCCTTTTTTTTTTTTTTTTGCCACACCACGAGGCTTGTGGGATCTTAATTCCCCGACCAGGGATCAAAACCACACCCTCAGCAATGAAAGCGTGGAGTCTTAACCACTGGATCGCCAGGAATTCCTGAGAGTTATATTTTATTCGGCAGACATTCTTAGGACTTCAAGCCCATGAGATAGCATCTCAAATAACTCTGAGAGACTGCTCCAAAGAGAAAGGGGGAAGAGCCAGGATATATAGGAGTTTTGCAACAGAACCAATGTAGTCAGAACCTCAGAAGATTACTTGATAATAAAAGAAACCCAGACATCTCAAGTTAAGGAATTTACCACTTTTCTATGTATGGGGAGATGTACGAGTCTGGGCTCACTGAAACGGGGGTAATGTGATGGCTGATGGCCGTGAAATCCTTTGTTTACTGATATGGCAGGCAATAATTTAGGTCTTAACTCCGTTTAAAGTTATTACAAAATATTGGCTATATTCCCTGTGTTATACACTACATCCTTGTAGCCTGTCTTACGCCCAATAGTTTGTACCTCCCACTTCCCCAGCCTTGTACTGTCCCTCCCCCCTCCCCACTGGTAAACACTAGCTTCTTCTCTGTATCTGTGAGTCTGCTTCTTTTTTGTTATATTCAGTAGTTTGTTGTATTTTTTAGATTCCATATATAAGTGATAGCATACAGTATTCATCTTTCTCTGACTTATTTCTTAGTATAATGCCCTCCAAGTCCATCCATGTTGCTGCAAATGGCAAAATTTTGTTCTTTTTTATGGCTGAGTAGTATCCCATTGTACATATATATCATGTCTTCTTTATCCATTCATCAGTTGAGGGACACGTAGGTTGCTTCCATATCTTGGCAATAGTAAATAATGCTGCTGTGAACATTGGGGTGCGTGTATCTTTTCCAAGTAGTATTTTTGTTTTGTTTCCAATATATACCCAGGAGTGGAATTGCTAGGTCATGAGGTAGTTCTATTTTTAATTTTTTGAGAAATCTCCATACTGTTCTTTACAGTGGCTGCACCAATTTACATTCCCACCACCCGTCTGGACCGCCAGGGAATTCCCTGTGTTCTTTCTGATGATATCCATTCTGACAGGTGTGAGGTGATAAATCAAGGTGATTTGATTTGCATTTCCCTGATGATTAGCAAATCAATGTATCGCTAATCACCAGAGAAATGTATTGCTTTTTCTTACTTGCAGTTTTGATACTGTCTGTTGAATTCTGCTGAAAGTAGCAAGAGTCCTAATAGGGGTCAAAGCAATTAAGACATTTAATTATAAGATAAGCAGTCTGGAGGTTTGAGGATTCAGAGCCGGTCCAGTGGCTCGGTGGTGTCAGGACACTGTGTCACCCTGACCTGTACGTTTCTCTTAGCACCCCTCTCCCATTTTGGTTGCAGGGTGACTGCTACCACAGCCCCAAGCCTCCGCTTTTCACACCCTTACATAGGACAGGGTGGAGAGCAGGAAGGAAGGGGGTCGAAAGGGGAAAAGTTCGGAACAGGATAATATGAGTCTATGCTGTGAAAATATCTTCATTTGTGTTGTTAAAAAAACAATTTAGGGCTTCCCTGGTGGCGCAGTGGTTGAGAGTCCGCCTGCCGATGCAGGGGACACGGGTTCGTGCCCCGGTCCGGGAAGATCCCACATGCCGCGGAGCGGCTGGGCCCGAGAGCCATGGCCGCTGAGCCTGTGCATCCTGAGCCTGTGCTCCGCAACGGGAGAGGCCTCAACAGTGAGAGGCCCTCGTGCCACAAAACAAACAAACAAACAAACAAAAAACAATTTACAACTCTATTTGTTTCCCGTAGCTGTTGTAACAAATTACCAAAAACTGGGTGGCTTAAAAGAGATCATTATTCTCTTACAGTTCTGGAAGCCAGAAGTCGAAAATTAGTACTACTGGGCTGAAATCAAGGTGTCAGCAGGGCCACAGTTTCTCTGGAGGCTCTAGGGAAAAATCCTTACCATTCCTTGCCTCTTCCAGCTTCTGATGACTGCTGGCATTCCTTGGCTTGTGGCCAATCGCTCCGACTTTCAAGGTCAGCATCTTTAAAACTCTCCCCACTCTGTCTTCCCATCACCTTCTCCTTCTGTGTATTTGTGCCAAGTCTCCCTCTGTCTCCCTCTTATGAGGATAAAGGTACTTGCATTTAGGGCCTAATCAAGTAATCGAGGATAATTTCCCCATCTCAAGATCCTTAAATTCATCACATCTGCAAAGACCCTTTTTCCAAATATGGTAATACTTACAGGTTCTAGGGATTAGGAACGGATATCTTTGGCCTACTACAGTCACCAACTAAACCAAAAAATTTTTGGTTTGTTAATATAATTAACTGAGATGTCCTTGTAGGTGAAAAATGTGTTTATAATTAGAACCTAATTTATTTTATCTATTTATTATTTTATTTATAAACAATGAAGTATTTTTGATGCAGCCTTAATGGATATTCTGAGTCTCTGATTTTTTTTTAAATTAATTATTTATTGGCTGCATTGGGTCTCCGTTGCTGCGTGCGGGTTTTCTCTAGTTGCGGTGAGCGGGGGCTACTCTTTGTTGTAGTGCGCAGGCTTCTCATTGCAGTGGCTTCTCTTGTTGCGGAGCACGGGCTCTAGGCGTGCGGGTTTCAGTAGTTGTGGCTCACGGGCTCAGTAGTTGTGGCGCACGGGCTTAGTTGCTCCATGGCATGTGGGATCTTCCCAGACCAGGGCTCGAACCCGTGTCCCCTGCATTGGCAGGCGGATTCTTTTTTTTTTTTTTTTTTTTTTTTTGCAGTACGCGGGCCTCTCACTGTTGTGGCCTCTCCCGTTGCGGAGCACAGGCTCCAGACGTGCAGGCTCAGCGGCCATGGCTCATGGGCCCAGCTGCTCCGTGGCACGTGGGATCTTCCCAGACCGGGGCACGAACCCATGTCCCCTGCATCGGCAGGCGGACTCTCAACCACTGCGCCACCAGGGAAGCCCGGTACAGCAGGCGGATTCTTAATCACTGCACCACCTGGGAAGTCCCTGAGTCTCTGATCTTTAAAGGGTTTGGGTCAGCCTGGCCTGGCCTGGCTCATCCTGAAGAATCCTCGGCAGCTCTGACACTATTTGTTGATGGATATTTCTGAGCTTGATCTTCCTGCTAATCCTCATTCCTCACACTTGGCTCTGAGAAATATAGGGCTATTTTTAAAAATCACATGTATCCCCAACGTTGAAGTTTTGCTTTTCCAAAGGATGTTTCTTCACGATCTAAAGGCCATTTCAAGAAGAGAGCTAAACCTGCACTAGCCAAGATGGCAGCCACTGGCCACATGTGGCTACATACTGAACACTTGAAATGTGGCCCGTCCAAAATGAGATGTGCTGGAAGTGTACAATACATAATGTATTTCAAAGACTTAGTTGAAGGAAAAGAATGTAAAATATCTTATCAAGAATTTTTATATTGATAACATGAAGAAATAATATTTTTTTAGAAATATTGGGTTAAATAAGATATATTGTTAAAGTTAATTTTACCTGTTTCTTTTTATTTTTTAAAGCGGATACCAGAAAAGTTAAAAGCACATATGGGTTTCACATTATATTTCTATTGCAGTGTTCTGACTTTAAACCCAGGATTTTTTGGAACTGCCACCACGAATCCTTTTAAAAGACTATGTGCCCTGGGTGTCCAGAGGCCTGCTGATACCCTGCTCTAAGAATAGTGCCAGCAGTTTGGATTTGTGAATTTATCAGAGTGGTATCAAAATGGTGCCCCTCTTTTCCTCCTTATAGCGTACTTTTTTAAATTATAAAAGAATTAGATGCTCATTGTTGGAAGTCTAAGGATACACAAAAGCATAAAAAAATTAACTCCCATCTCATCCCATTGAGGTAACCAATATTATTTTTCTTTGCTGAAAAAATGTATGCGTATTATATTGAGGGTTTTTTCACCTACAGCTTAGAAAGATGTAATGTTATATAATTACATTTTTTCCCTCTTAAATTATGGTCATCCTTCCATGTCAATAGATTCTGACCTATTTTTATTTATAGAGGTTTTTTTTTTTTGCCTTGGGGCATGTGGGATCTTAGTTCCCTGACCAGGGATGGAACCTGTGCCCCCTGCAGTGGAAGTGCAGAGTCTTAACCACTGGACTGCCAGGGAAGTCCCCTGACCTATTTTTAATAGCAACATAATATTCCATCATAAGTCAATATTTCCTTATTTATGGACATTCAGGTTGCTTCCACTGCTTGCTACTACAAACAATGCAACAATAAATAAATTTATACCAATATCCTTATTGATGAGTTTTCTGTAGGCTAGATTTCCAAAGCAGGATTACTATGTTAAAGGCTCACTACATTTATTTATTTATTATTATTTTTGGCTGTGTTGGGTCTTCATTGCTGTGTGGGCTTTCTCTAGTTATGGTGATCGGGGCCTACTCTTTGTTGTGGTGCGTGGGCTCCTCACTGTGCTGGCTTCTCTTGCTGTGGAGCACGGGCTCCAGGCATGTGGGCTCCAGTAGCTGTGGCTCATGGGCTTAGTTGCTCCATGGCATGTGGGATCTTCCCAGACCAGGGATCGAACCCGTCTCCCCTGCATTGGCAGGCGGATTCTTAAACACTGCGCCACCAGGGAAATCCCAGCTCACTACATTTAAAGTTTTGATATTGGCAGAATACTTACCAAGAAGGATGTAGAATTCACACTACATATGTAGTTCATAGATACAATCTGTGAGTGTAATTTCCTCACACCCTTACCACCAACAGATATAAATCTTTTGAATTTTTTGCACATCTGAGGGGCAAAAACGTTTTCATTTTCTCAGGAAATTGCATTTCCCTGACTAGCAATGAAGTTTCTTGTTTATTGGCTATTTGTACTTCTTTTCCTATAAAATTACCAGTTAGCATCCTTGGCATATTTATCTCATCTTTTTTTCCTATCAGTTTGTAGGAGTTCTTTGTACAGTATAGATATTAACTCCTTAGACTCACAAATTTGTACCTTCAGCCCAGACCTCTGCCCTGAACTCCAGACACATATCTAATTGTCCATTGGTACCTCCACTTGATGACTTAGAGGCATCTCAAACTTATTATGTCCAGGGAACTCCCTGGCAGTCCAGTGGTTAGGACTCCATGCTTTCACTTCTGTGGGCCTGGGTTTGATCCCTGGTCGGGGAGCTAAGATCCCACAAGTGGCGATGCATGGCCAAAAACAAACAAAAAACAAAAAACAAAAAAACCAAAAAAACAACTTATTATGTCCTGGTCATCCACAATGTTCCCTGTCTCAATAAATGGCAACTCCATGTTTCCATTTACCTGGCGTCATCTTTGACTTTTCTCACAGCTCACATCCGATCGCACATTCTGTTGGCTGTACCTTCAAACTACTATATCCAAATCTGAGCACTTCCCCTGAATTCTACTGCAGCCACCCTGATCCATGTCACCATCATCTCTTTCCTGGATTTTTTTTTTGGCCGCGCTGCATAAGGGATCTTAGTTTCTCCCGACCAGGGATTGAACCCAAGCCCGCTGCAGGGGAAGTGCGGAGTCCTAACCACTGGACCTCCAGGGAAGTTCCTCTCTCCTGGATTTTTGCCATAGTGATAATTGTTCTGAGCAAAGGACTGTTTTCTCTTTGTTTTTACCCATTTCAATAGCAGCCAGAATGATACTTATAAAACTATGAAAGATAAGTCAGATCAGATGAACCCCTCTGCTCTCTAGACTTCCGGTCTCACTAAGAGTGAAAGCCAAAATTACTTTAATGGCCCACAAGGTGCTACACCTCCTCCCCATCCTTACGCTCTATTATTCACTCTGTTCCCCCCTCCAGCCACACTAGCTTGTGATTCTTTGGACAGACATGCTCCTGCCCCAGGACTTCCTGACATGTACTTTCACGCTGCAATTATTCCCCCCAGAGGATGGCTTGTCTGCTCCCTCAGTTACTTCCAAGTCTTTATCACTATCTAGCAGGCTACATGTTTTACTTGTTATTATCTGTCTCTCCCCACCATAATATAAGCTCCAAGGTCGGGATTTTTGTCACTTTTTGTTCACTGCTTTATCCTAGGTCCTGCCCCACAGGGTAGGTTCTCAATAAAATTTGTAGCATGAACTTGTAAGCAAACATTTCCCCGAACTTGTCACATGTTCTTGTTTTTGACGTCTAATGCCATGCAAAATCTTTTTTACAACCGTCAGTTTTGAAGTTTTTCTTCTTTTATTTAAAGGCTCAATTTTTACCCTCTCAAGGACCGTTCTTTTGACTTAATTTCCTATTTTATTAAACTTTCTATTGTGGAAAATTTCAAACATACGCCAGAGATATATATCTCATTCCTCGTTTGGAAAGTCCATAAAAGGGAGAGGCGGGCTCTTATTGATTTTTCAACGTCTCCAGCGTCTGCCAGGACCTCAGCAACCTCAGGGAATGTGTTTCCAAAGAATAAATTAATGGCACGAGGGTTTCTCCAGGGCAAATGCCTCTCAGGGTCCCCTCAGACCACAGGCGGCAGTCCTGGGAGTCGTTTGCTGAAGGAAGGCGTCTGTCCTGTTTTCTCCCGCCAGGCTGGGCCTTCCCGTGGACACTCGCTGCCACCTCTAGGCGCGTGTTTGGCCTAGGCTACCAGAATGGGAGGGGCTCTGACTTCCGACTGAACAAAGTTTTTTCTTGGGGCCCGCCGAAACCGGCCCCACCCAGGCCAGAGGCCGCCTCACTGACTAGGCCTCTCTGCAGCCACTGCGCTCCTCGCACGCGGATCCCCCTCTCCAGCCCTTCTTCCCCCTCCCCCCGGCAGTGGCGGTTGGTCGCGCGCAGTCGTCCCTCTCCCACCCCCTTCGCTAACGAGCGGGCTCCAGGCCCTCTGGGATTGGCTGCGCCTGAGTGCATTTTCTCTCAGCCTCTCTGATTGGCTGCAGGGCACGCGGGATCTGGGCTCCGATTGGCTAGGTCAGAGCGCCTGCGCGGCGGGGTTCTCGGTCGCCAGCCATTCCTGGGGAGGACTGCCGGTGGGTCAGACGTTTCGCCTGTCGCTGGAGGAGAGGTCCAGGCTCTCCGGGAAGGCTGCGGCGGCGGCAAAATGAAGATATTCGTGGGAAATGTCGATGGGGCGGATACGACGCCGGAGGAGCTGGCAGCTCTCTTTGCGCCCTACGGCACGGTCATGAGCTGCGCCGTCATGAAACAGTTCGCCTTCGTGCACATGCGCGAGAACGCGGGCGCGCTGCGCGCCATCGAGGCCCTGCATGGCCACGAGCTGCGGCCGGGGCGCGCGCTCGTGGTGGAGATGTCGCGCCCACGGCCTCTTAACACTTGGAAGATATTCGTGGGCAATGTATCGGCTGCGTGCACGAGCCAGGAATTGCGCAGCCTCTTCGAGCGCCGCGGACGCGTCATCGAGTGTGACGTGGTGAAAGGTAATGTGGAGGCGGGCGCGCGGGCGCGGGCGCGCTCGGGGCACTCTGCTTGTTAGCCACGCCCCTTTCCCGGGGGTCGGTCACTGCGCGGTTGGCGGTGGGGGCTGGGAGAAGTCCGCGGGAGTGAGGCCGGAGGTGTTGGGGGCGCGTTGGGTAGAGCCACCCTCCTCCCGTGCGGTCCAGGCACCATTAACCAAATGGGAGGAAGCGGCTCTGGGTGGGTGCGGCGGCCACTGTGAGCCGAGCTGCGGGGCCGGGGACGCGCCTGAGAGACTTGGGAGGGTACCGGGGGCGCGCCTTCCACTGGGCTCCTGGGCCTGGCACCGAGCGGAAATTGGGAAGTGACGGGCACAAGCCGGATCATGGAGCGGGGAAGATTTCGCCACTTCCCCACTTCCTCTTCAGAAGTCTGTCAGAGCAAGGGAAAAGGGAAAAGGTGGGGGCTGAACCCCACCCCCCCCAAGGCCACCGTCGTGTTCCCTCTCGATGAATGCTCCCGAGCGGAAGGTAACGGGGCCCTTGGAAGTTTCTTGGGCTGGGATTTTTTAGTATTGTGTGGCGTGGGTCTACTGATGGGTATAGTTACTCGTGGGTACAGGAGGGGCCCCTTCCTAACCACTTTGGCCTTTCAGTATTGTTAGGTGGGTAAGGCGTGGCAATTCTGTGCTTTTCAACTCCCTCAAACTTTTTTTTTCCCTTTGGGATCGATTTTACATCTATAAACTGGAAACTCCGACTTTTCGCATGTGGACGAAGGCTTGTTTTATGAAACGGCCTCTTCTGAGCAGCTAACTGGTCAAGCCGGTGCCCTAGGGCGGTATCCTTTTAGAAACTTGGTGATTTTGCAAGGGGGCACACTCTGAGGGGGACGTGGGGACTTAATTGTCATCTTTGCTTGAGTAGTCTAATTGTCAGGGTAGATCCCTAGTTTTTCTTCGAGAAGAATATATCACCATAATTTAGGTCTGATCTCCTTTTTGGGACTTAGTTGACTTTTTTCATAGTCTGGGTTCTTATCTCTAAGCTCTTTCTTTTTTGTTGGCAAGATTTGGAGGTATAGCCCTGTGTACGTGGCCAGTTTCTGTTCCACTTGGGAACAGATGAGAGTTAACTTTGCCTTGCTGTCTTCAGGGATGCAACCTGGGAGTGAGTATCTGATCCCTTGCTCCCGGTGTTGGATTCATAGCTGCTCATACCCTGTGTGAGAAGTTTTGAGGATAGTAAATAAATTTGGGAGCAGGTGCTTATTCATTTCCACCAAGATACATCTTTTGGGTCATTCCTTATCCTTTCCGTAACTGGGGGAAGTGTGAGGGTTGCAGTCTCCACCACTAGGAGTAATTCCTTCTTCTGCATTAATAACTGCATTTTGTTTTCCTCAACTCAGGCTATGCAAATGATGACTATCTGGAATCAGGCTTTCCTTCTGGGTGCTCTGATGAGGCAGGCTGTATGGTGCATGAATTTTTGCTTTTATTTAGAGTGAAAGAGTGGGAAGGACATCAGATTGGGCCCCTGGCCAGGAAATGTATATGACTCATTATGAGAGTTCTGTGTTTGATTGACCTATTACATTTATTTGTGTGGTTCTCAGACAAGGTGGCTACTAGATTGGGAGTCTAGAAACTTGCATCTGAGGGGACAGTCTCTATGGAACTCATTGGTCAAGAAGCCTCCTTTGGGTTGGTAGAGAAAGCTAAAAATTTCCCTGAATTCGCTTGGGACTGACGCCAAGTGACAGTGGGGGGGTGGAGTGAAGTGTGTAACTGTATGTGGTTTTTAGAGCTCCTGACTCTTTCTTTGTGAGAGTTAGAGTGAAAGTTTTGGGCATTTTGTCCCTTTGCGAACATTTGATTGGCAGAGATGCACTGATTTCCTTAGGGAGTGGTGGTTAGTTGTTGTTTGTAGTTATGCTGATACGTAAGAGAGTGCCTGATAATATTTTGAGGTAAAGGACTGTGGTAAAGATTTGAGGATCATATTCTCCACTGATGCCTTTCTGTTTGGAGTGAAGGAAAATGAAGTTTTTAAGTTGGGAATGTAGTAGAAGAGACTTGGCTCTGGCTCTATAAATAGCTTATTTCTTGGTCTGGGAATGGGCACTTGGTTGAGTCATCTTGTGTTGGTTGTCAGGTCTTTGAAAAGCACAGAAGCTTGGCATTGCACAGGACAGCCAGTTCCATTTTATTTCACAGGGGGAATAAAGTAGTTGCTTGGTTCCAGGAGCTTAGATATGATTTGTAGAGTAAAAATTTCCATAGCAACAGCAGATTGTAACCACTCTCCACAGCTACATTCTGTTGGGTGTTCAAGGATGAAGTCTGAGAGTTGCTGACAGCTTTAGGAACCATTTAGATTTCATGAGAAGTCTGAAAGGCAGAATAGGAAACTGTTTCCTCTCCTTTGTTGTGGGTGGCCATTCTTTCCTCCTACATACAGCTCTGTAGTTTCAAATTAGAATTTTTTACTCTTCTGAGAATAGGAAAATTCAATTTTCTGGATTCTCTTAACTTTGGTACTGGAGGAATTGTGATGTCACCAGACCATTAGGATAGCTCTGTAAATCATTGCCTGCTAGTCCCTTTAAATGCGATGGATTTCCTTCAGGGGTCACCGTTTCCTTGAACTACCTCTCCAGGCGGGTGGGTCCCTGGAGTTTTCTAGATCTTTGGTTTTTCTTTATTGCCCTAGGAGTAGTTAGGTTCCTGGGCATCTTTGGAAGGGCTAGATCTGGGTTTAGCTGCTCACTGTGATAAGGGTTAGTTAGCCCTCATGTGATGGAGTCAGCTGGACAACCTATTCGCACTTCCCGCCAGTATCAGGCTTAGAAACTCTCTGATATAAATTGGATATAATTCTTTTTATCAGCTATATAGCTTATCTATGGGTCAATTGAATTGTACACATGAAATCTCAATTTTCAAGTTTCACAAGTTGGTCTCTTAATAAAACCCAGCTGAGTAGGGAGTAGGTAATGTGACGTCCTATTGCTCTTGTAAACCCATTGAAAGTTTTTGTTGGGTGTTTTTTCCTAGCTTATTCCAGTCCTAGGAATTTGTGGATAGGTTAACCAGGAATATAGTATGGTTCCTTAATATTCCCTCATAGTGCCTGAAAGGTATTTTTTTAATTCCCCTTAATCTGCCTACACTCTTGCTTTCTGCTTGCCATTGCATTCTCCTGGTAGTAGGGTCAGCTCAGCCTTTGCTTTAAAAGAGATCTGGGACCACCAGCATTGATTTTTAGCTCACTGTACCCAAACTGGAGGTGAGAGATGAGAGGACAGTTCTGGTGCCCTGTGGCTAGGCCGAAAGGAACGCTTTTCACCTTTCGCAATTGGGAAGAATCAGGTTCTGGCCATAAGGGTGTGAAGACAGAGTTGTGATAGTTCATTTTGTTCCTTTATCGTCTCTGGCTAGTTCCAAATTTGCATTTACAGACGACATTGTATCTCTTGTGTTTTATTAGAGATGAAAGATCATATCTGTAGGGAACTAAGCCTGTGGTTATTCCTAGGCTTGAATAATTATCATGATTTTTATCATTATATAGCTATTCATACTTTACAAGGCATTTTTATCATCTCATTTGAATCTTCTAACTCTGAGGTGGGTAGGACAGATTGTCAGATGGAGAAATAAATTGTAAGTTCCGTAAGAACTTACAGCAAGTCAGTGAACTGGATCTTCAGCTGAGGCATTTTAGCGCCTAGCCCCAGGATTCCTTTTGCTATACCACACTTCTGACTTCTACCTGTTGATTATTTTTATTCTTACTTGTATGAGAGTCAAGTTGGTGGCATTGCCTTACGTCCAGGAGAATGGCTTGCTTTATAGGAACAGCTAGAGAGGGCATCCCAGTATGAAAGTTTCTAGAAATTTAGGACACTTGTTTAGAGGCCATTTAAAGGGATTTTTTTATCAAGAATGGAACCTTAGTAATTTCATCTAGGTAATTCATTTCCTAAAGTGATGTAAGAGAGATGGGGTCCTGGTGCTTGGACTTTAAAAGTAGCCACAGGTCCAGATGGGGTTAAGTGCATGGCCTTACTTACCACCAGCATGACCTTTTTCATTGTTCTTCAGATGCTGCTTGCACCATTGTGGTTTGTGAGTTTGGATGTGAACAAGAATTTCTTCCTATTACTTCCTTTCCTAAAGTTTTCTTGTTCTATACGGTAGATGAGTAGGACTTTGAGATCAACATCCTGTCTTAGAGGCTTTCCTACCACAGCTCATTTAGGACTGAATGAGGACCTGAGGGGTAACCTGCTTGGCAGAGCCTGCTAGCTGCGGTAGTTGCAGCTTCTTGCTCTGAAGCTGAGAAACCAAATCTTTTCTGTGAACAGAAGCCCAAGGGGTAAGGAATACTTCTGTCTCTTGATGAGTAACCTCTGATGTAATGTAGCCTGGGGGTGGGGGGCGTGTGTGTGCCTTGGGCCTGAACTCAGCCAGGAGGCTCAGTTTCCATTCCTACATCTTATTGGCTTACGTGAGGTCCAGCTTCTCCCCTTCTAAGCTTAAATGTCTAGTCTTAATACACAATCCTGCCTTACACATTGACTTCTCAGGGGTAGACTGGTGTAGTGAAGAGGCATGGAGAGCTGGGATTCTGTTCCTGGGTCTGACACATGGTTTTGTGGCAAGCCATATAAATTCTCTGAGTGTGTTTGCCCACCTGTAAAATGGGGATAATGATCCTTTGCTCTGCCTGCCTCCTGGGATTGTTGTGAGGCCCAAATGAGGTCCTGTGCATGGAAGTGCTTTGAAAACTGGGAAGTACTGTGGGAAAAGGGGAGATCATACTGGAGGAATTTCATGGACTGTGCATTGCAGTGTAGCTCTCCTGCCTTAATTGGACCCTGGGCTGAGACATGGGTCATTCCAAGACATAAGTGGTCATTTCCAGTGTTTGAGAGTTAAGCCTCAAAGGTGAACAGTAGTGTTTGGTAATCTTGGGATAGACAATACTGAATAATTGAGTGATCCAGGAATGCTTTCTGCTTTTTGTCTGCTCGTTTATACTTACAGGAGATGTGAAGATTTTTATCCTGTGTTGCTGTTCATCTTTGCTCTTTCTTCTCTCACCAGGAAGTTGGGTGAGGTGGCAGGGGGAACGGGGAGAATGGGAAGAAAGCCATAGACAAAGCTGCCTGCTTGGGACAGTCAGAAGCTTTGTTATATGGGAGCCACATTTTATGACCTACTCCTGGAGAGGAGGGTTTGGAGGCCTGGAGGTAGCTGGCAACAGCTGGGTGCTGTTGGTGTGTCCAGTTTGGGACCCATCAGGTAGCATGCCCCGCCCCCCTAATTGCTAACCCTCTGTCTGCTGCTTTATCAGACTACGCGTTTGTTCACATGGAGAAGGAAGCAGATGCCAAAGCCGCCATCGCGCAGCTCAACGGCAAAGAAGTGAAGGGCAAGCGCATCAACGTGGAACTCTCAACCAAGGGTCAGAAGAAGGGGCCTGGCCTGGCTATCCAGTCTGGGGACAAGACCAAGAAACCAGGGGCTGGGGATACGGCATTCCCCGGAACTGGTGGCTTCTCTGCCACCTTCGACTACCAGCAGGCTTTTGGCAACAGCACTGGTGGCTTTGATGGGCAAGCCCGTCAGCCCACACCACCCTTCTTTGGTCGCGACCGCAGCCCCCTGCGCCGTTCACCTCCCCGAGCCTCGTATGTGGCTCCTCTGACGGCCCAGCCAGCCACCTACCGGGCCCAGCCCTCAGTGTCACTGGGCGCTGCCTACAGGGCCCAGCCTTCTGCCTCTTTGGGTGTCGGTTATCGGACTCAGCCCATGACAGCCCAGGCAGCCTCTTACCGCGCTCAGCCCTCTGTTTCCCTTGGGGCCCCATACAGGGGCCAGCTGGCTAGCCCTAGCTCCCAGTCTGCCGCAGCTTCCTCGCTTGGTCCGTATGGCGGAGCCCAGCCCTCGGCTTCGGCCCTCTCCTCCTATGGGGGTCAGCCAGCTGCAGCTTCTTCGCTCAACTCCTATGGGGCTCAGGGCTCCTCCCTTGCCTCCTATGGTAACCAGCCATCCTCTTATGGGGCGCAGGCTGCCTCTTCCTATGGGGTTCGTGCGGCTGCCTCCTCCTACAACACCCAGGGAGCAGCTTCCTCCCTAGGCTCCTATGGGGCCCAGGCAGCCTCCTATGGGGCCCAGTCTGCAGCCTCTTCACTAGCTTATGGGGCCCAGGCAGCTTCTTACAGTGCCCAGCCTTCGGCCTCTTATAATGCCCAGTCTGCCCCATACGCTGCACAACAGGCTGCTTCCTATTCTTCCCAACCTGCTGCCTATGTGGCACAACCAGCTACAGCTGCTGCTTATGCTAGCCAGCCAGCTGCGTATGCTGCACAAGCCACTACCCCAATGGCTGGCTCCTATGGGGCCCAGCCAGTTGTTCAGACCCAGCTGAATAGTTATGGGGCTCAAGCATCAATGGGCCTGTCAGGCTCGTATGGGGCTCAGTCAGCTGCTGCGGCCACTGGCTCCTATGGTGCTGCAGCCGCCTATGGGGCCCAACCTTCTGCCACCCTGGCAGCTCCTTACCGCACTCAATCATCAGCCTCATTGGCTGCTTCCTATGCTGCACAGCAGCATCCTCAGGCTGCTGCCTCCTACCGTGGCCAGCCGGGCAATGCCTACGATGGGGCAGGTCAGCCGTCTGCAGCCTACCTGTCCATGTCCCAGGGGGCCGTTGCCAACGCCAACAGCACCCCGCCGCCCTATGAGCGTACGCGCCTCTCCCCACCCCGGGCCAGCTACGACGATCCGTACAAAAAGGCTGTCGCCATGTCGAAAAGGTACTGTATGCCCCCCCGCCTCTGCCCCCAGCTGGGGCTCAGGGCAAGGGGCTGAGGTTGGCATGGGAGGGAAACTGGAGCCATCGGCCCCTCCCTTGGTCTTCTCTACTCCTGTGGGATGTCCAGAAGCCGAGGGGGGTGATGTCTGTGAACTTGCCTGGTCACCAGGGTTCAGGTGGAGCACAGTGCTCAGACTGGGGTGGTATCAGCTAGTCAGGCTGGGAAAAGTGTCACCTGTCAAGGCTAGCCCAAGTGCTATTGGAGCTACTGCCTGCAAGATTGTGGCCCATAGTCTTTCCCACTGTCTGAAGGATCCTTAAGCCTGTTACGTGGTTGTCCTGGCCTTTGGTGGGGGTGGGTTTGAAAGAGTAGTCCCTTTGGCAGTCACTGGCTGAAGGCAGGGTGTATGTGGTGCGTCCACTCTTGGGGAAGTTGGGGACCTTGCTTTCGTCCGCCGTTCTGTTGGTAAACAACCAAGGTCTTTCTCTGCAGGGCCCAAGGGTGGGGATAGTTTGTCTGTGGTTTGGGAATGCAGACCAGAATCCACCTTGGCCAGTTCAGAAGGGAGGTCTTCAGTGGTGGGCTTGGTTTCCCACTGAGTTGGACCAGGGTTGATTTCTTGCCCTGGATAGGATGTTGAGCCTTCTGACAAAATCTTGTTTGTTGGAGACCAATCTGATTACACCCTCCCTATCCCCATTGGCATCTCCCCTGTGCCCACCTGGAGCCCTCCCCTCAATTGTCTCATTCACCAACTGTCTTCTTCTCTCGACTAGGTATGGTTCCGACCGGCGTTTAGCCGAGCTCTCTGATTACCGCCGTTTATCAGAGTCGCAGCTTTCGTTCCGCCGCTCGCCGACAAAGTCCTCGCTGGATTACCGTCGCCTGCCCGATGCCCATTCCGATTACGCACGCTATTCGGGCTCCTATAATGATTACCTGCGGGCAGCTCAGATGCACTCTGGCTACCAGCGTCGCATGTAGGGCCATCCTGGGACAGGGCTCCACAGGGAGGGAAGGAGAGGAGAGGTGGGGTAGGGTGCAGACCCAGGTTGTAACCACTGGCCCATACCTCTCCTGTTTGCGGTTTTTCATCCCCTCTACCATGTGGGCCTTCCCCAGGAGACGATCCTTTTGAGTGTTCGGCAGTAACCTACTTTATTCCTTCGCCTCAGCAGCAAATCTTGCTACTGGCTCTAGGTCTGCGGTTCCCCTCTCCCCTGCCTCCCATCTCCCCAGGATGGGAATTTCTTTTATGTTTTTATTTTTTTCCTGGCTCCCTTTTATTTTTGTGCGCGATATTTAAGGTCGTCTGGATGGGGAAGCAACCTGCAGCTGAGGTCGGCGGCGCCTTTTTCTTTTTAGATGTGAGGGAGGCCAGGAAGGGGGTTAGCTTAACCATTTCCTGTGCGCCAAGCTGTGCCAGTTGTCCAGGGGGCCCTGACTTTGTCCCTCTATAGACTGTGTTGAGACTGAGTTCCTGTTGGGACAGTTGGTTGGTATATGTCCAGATCCCTACTGACCCCTGATGTTCTAGCTGATGCTGTGCAGCACAGTCCACTTCCCCATCTCCCCAAGTAGGTGGTGTTAGAAAACCTTAATTTTTTTTCCCTTTTGTATGGACTACAAATAAAACTTGGGGCGATTTGCAGTTTGGAAACCTGGTTGTCATTGTCTTGATTGCACTCAGTATCAGAGAAGGCAGTTTGACATCCAGGAAGACATGACAACTAAAGGGAGGGTGGCCAGAGAACCCAGGGCAGATGAGGAAAGGGGTTTGAATGTAGGAATTAGAATGATTTCCCTGCTGCCAGAGGGATTTAACCCATCGTCGTCCTGCTAGTCTGCCATCTTTAGGACTGGAGAGTCTGGCCCCAGTTGCTTCAGCTTGAGTTAATCACACCAAAATGCAGTAAATTTACTGCCCATTTTCCTTGCCTGTGCTTGACTATTTTCCTTGACCTGTTTCCAGTTCAGGAAAACCCTGGGCTCCAGCAGGGTGGTTCTGGGGTTTGGCTTCTCACGTGAGAAGTGGGGGATGGGTGACTTTGGTGCTTGTGAGGCTAGTAGGCCCTTCAGGCCGTGGGCTCCGGTGAGTACTGGGTGGGGCTGGCACCTGGGAAGGAGCCAGCAGTGGGGGTGGGGGGCCACGTCACTGAGGTAATGCCCTGTGGTGGGACAGTTGGAGGCCGGTATGGGGGATTCTGGCTATAGACCTGGTATTTCGCATGTCGAACATCAGCACGGAGTGTCCTTCCTGCGTCCTGCCAAACCCTGTCGTCATAGTCACCTGAGACTCAAATTGCCTATCTCCATTTGTTAGGGTTTCCAGATGTTTTCTTGTTGGGTTTATATTTGCAGGTGTTATGATAGACTCCAGGAAGGGGGAGAGGTGCAAGCATGACCAAATAGGGGTGCTGGGATAGGCTGAGGAATTGATTGTTTATACTTTCATTCTGGGACTAGGGGTTCAGAGGACCTGGGCACAAAATAAGACAATTCCAGCCATGGACAAGATAGAGGCTTGGGCTTTATGATGGGTGAATGAAAGACTGGTTGGGTAGGGTGGTGACAGGAAACTGACATTCCTTTGGGAAAGGGGGCTTTATAAATTTGGGAGTCTGTTGGGGCAAGGTGATTTTTGGGGGGGGGGGTCAGTCAAATGGAGTTCAGGTGGGTTCTCTTCTGCTTCCTTCACTGGTTTCTTGTGAACTTCCCTGTGACAGAGTAGTTTGCCCCAGGTGTTCTCTTCCCTCGGCCCGGTGGGCAAAAGCATATGGTCTTTGTTTAACTGTGAGCTCCTATTTGTGGATGCAAACTGGGGGTAATCTCAGGGGTACTGAGGCCATAGCGCCCTTCCTTGCTTTTCTTTCTGCTCACTACTTTGCCTTCAGGTGCTTTGCTGCTCCTTTTCATTTGTTGACAGGACTGGGAGGAGGGCAAATTTGATAGGTTTTTTGTTACTTTTCTGCAGTGAGGGTGGGGTAATCTCAGGGCCAAGCTAACAGGCTTAGCTCTGGTTATTTCCCTGGAAAATCAAGGGTTGGTTAATTGTAGTGCTGTGATTGTGGCCTGTGTATTTGTAATTACTTCTTTCATTGTCAGTGGCTTTCTGTCATCTTTCTCTCCAGTGAGGGTTCTGCCACTGTCCCAATCCCATGGTTCCTATGAAAAATAGCCTAATGTGCTCTCGGGGCCAGTGCTGATATTTCTTTATTGCAGCCCAAGTTCTTCAGAGTGACCTGGCCTAGATGATCACTCTGCTTATTATCTTTAGGTCCTGATGCCCTTGTTGCCGCTGCTGCCAGGCTTCTCATTTAAGCTAGAAGGAGCTAAAGCTAAATCATTTGTCATTTTCCTCTTTCTTGCAGATCGTTTTAAAATTCCCTCCCTCTGTAAATTATGCCACCTGTGTTAATTCTATAGCCCACTCTTCATACTTTGCTTTTTGTGGATTTCTGATTTCCAGGGTCCTATAACTTGGAGACGGTTGGGTTGAGTGAATGGGAGGATAGACATTTAATGTGTGTTTTGGGAGAGGCGGGTGGGAATATGCGCTCCCAGTGTCCTTCAGATCTTTGCTCTTCTGATCTATCACCTCTATAACTTGACCTTCATTGGAGAAGCTTTAGATGGTTTATTCCTGGAACAAGACTATGTAAAGACTTCTCCCCTCTTCAGCCTCTTCTCTTCTGCGGTTTGGACCTTGTTTCAGATTCTGTCTGGGGTAGGCCTGGGGCCCCATCCCTTCCTTGTACTGGAGGTAACGGGACTATCACTGAGTGGTCAGCCTCCATGGGTAGGCTGCCTTTCTAGTCATGCCCATCAGTTAAGCTCTGCCAAAGTCTGTGCGCAGACTGTTGGTTCTGCAGTCATTTTGTCCTGTCAAGCTAAGTAAGCTGACTATAATGTGGGATGACTAAGGTCATAATGAAAATTAATTTCCTAGATTTATGGACTAGTATGTAATGTAATAGGAGTTTGGGTAATAAAGAAGATAAGATGGATATGATAGGTGGAAAATTCTTATTCACCTAAATTCTATAGGAACCTTTAAAAAGATCATAAAGGGTAGAATCTAGTTTTCCAGGAAGAAAAAGTTATTAATAAATGATTTCAAGTCTAGCTGTAAATCATTAGAAATATTGCGTGTCTGTAGTACTGGAAATACAGTGTTCAGGTAGCTGAGCCCTTGGGCTGATCTTGGGAAATTGATGGTCGGGGCAGGACCTACCTCGATGAACTAGTTATAGTTAATAAGCAATGCTAGGGAAGTGACAGGTAAGGAAGGAGAGGATGGGGCAGCCCCACTAGAGAAAACTGTGGAGATGGGATTTGTTTGATTTGAAAACTGACTTGGTACAGAGAGAATTACTGAGGGTGCTGGCTCTAAAATCAGGCTTCCTGAGTTTGAATCCCGGTTCTGCCACTTATCTGGGTGATGTTGGACATGTCAGGAATTCTACCTAAGTTTTTTCATCTGTGAGATAGGGAAAATCGTTAACATCTATTGGACACATGCTAAGCATTGTTAAAAGTGCTTTTCATATATTTCATTTTACCTTCATTGCAACTCAAACGTATTAGGTACTTTTTTTTTTTTTTTTGCGGTACGCGGGCCTCTCACTGTTGTGGCCTCTCCCGTTGTGGAGCACAGGCTCCGGACGCGCAGGCTCAGCGGCCATGGCTCACCGGCCCAGCCGCTCCGTGGCATGTGGGATCTTCCTGGACCGGGGCACGAACCCGTGTCCCTTGCATCGGCAGGCGGACTCTCAACCACTGCACCACCAGGGAGGCCTGTATTAGGTACTTTTAAACCTATTTTGGAAATTGAGGCTGTAGGTTAAGTAACTTCTGAAGATCACATGGCTAGAAAGTAGTGGATCAAGGAATTGAACCAGCCATTTTGAACCATCCAGGACTGTTGGAGCAAATAACACGTAGCAGATGTAGAGCCTCATATATAATCACTGCTCATTAAATGCTAGCCATGTCAGAAATAAGGAGTTAGAACATTCTGGGGAGATTGGGACTGCGTAGGGGAGCACACAGCTGAGCAAAGGAGTTTGGGTGTAGGTGTAAGTACAACACGTATGAGTAACAGTGAAGAAGGGGGATTTCTGTAATGAGTGGTACCTAGGTGTGATGTAGGCCACTGGACCATACCAGTTTGGGCCACCTCCAGTGTCAGACAACAGTGTCGTGTCCTGGGGGTCAGATTCCCCTAGGTATGGAGAAGAAAGGTCTGGAGTAGGGGCCCTGCACAGACATTAAGGGGAGGCTTAGTGTGTGTAGCTGGCAGTGCCATTGGGGGCTTAGGAAGCTTGCTGACTGGCCTAGTGGCTCCCTCTGAACATCCCTGGAGATGACTGGTTTTTAATTTGAGCCCTTACTATACCAGTAACTCATTTCTGGATTAGGAGCCAGAGTTATTAGGTATATAAGTTGTATACATTCCTAAGAGTGTGAAAGGGTTTGGAACAAATAGATTGCTTATTCACATTTGAGTGGTCTACCCTGACAACAGTGTTTCCCCCTGAATTTGGATTTGTTCCTCATTTCCCTTTCAAGAGTCCAGGCTCCAGCCTCTTTCATCTCTTCAAGATGTGGATCCAGAACATATTTATGCTTGGCTCTGACAGAAAGGCTAGATGACTTTGGACAAGTTGCTTTATCTTTTAATTTAGAGGCTTGGTAACCTGATCAGAAGAATCACCAAAGTGGCCATTTTCAGTGTTCCAGACAAGGTGCCTTTAAAACATCCGATTCTCTGTAGTTGGTGTGGTAAGGTAGAGGGTTTGGACCAGATATCCTTAATTTAAAAACATTTAATTTTTAAGTATTTTGGTAAAATACAGTTGGGTAAATGAACATCAGTATGGAGACAGTGGAGCTACAAATCTCCCTACCTAAAGCTTCATCTTGCAGCATTTGTCAAACGTAATCCTGGTGATCAGAAGCTGTAGCATAAGTTACCCCTGGCTTTTGGGCTTTTTATGTTTGAGGGAGACTGGAAAGTATACTAGGTGATAAGAGCAAAAGGGCTTGTTTTTAGTACTAAGTGTCCATGTTCTTAAGCTGATACTGCAAATCCAAAGTCATTTCTCTCCTCTTGGTTATCAAGAATTTAACTCGTGTTATCTATTTGTTAAGTTAGTCAACAAATATTATTTGAGTGCTTACCATGTGCCAGGGGCAGTTTTAACACAGGGTAATAGTAGACAAGAAAAGGTCCTTGCCCCTGTAGAACAAGTATTTGCTGGGGGCAGGGGGTGGGAAGGAGTCAGAAAATGAACGAACAAATAGGATTGCAAGTGGTGGTAAGTATTTGGAAAAACAACATGGAGTCATGGGATAGAGTTCCAAGGTGTAGCGTTGGAGTGGGGGGCTGTGTTTAGATGGGGTGGCCAGTGAAGGACCTGGAGAAAGAACATTTCAGTCTGAATGAGCTTGGGACAAAGGGGCCAGTGTGCTGGAGCATAGTTGGGGGTGGGGTGTGTTAGGGATGGGGGTGGGAGAATTGTTAGAGAGATTGGGAGATTCTGGCAACAACCAGATTGGGTAGTGTGAATTGAAACTTTTCCAGTTGCCATGGGTTTTAATTTAAAAAGCAGGGGAATGATTTAATGTGGTTTACTCAGTTGGATGAGCTTGCAAAATGAAACAAATGTAACTGGACCTAGAGGGCTTTCCGAAGGTAAACCAAGAATATAATTAGATCAGGGGGTGGGTGTGGGTGGTGGTCTGCAAACTGGCCTGAACTGTGATCCCGAGATTTCTATTCCCAGTTTTTCCCCTTTGGACTTGGAGAGATTCCTAGCTTCATAGAGTACGCTGATCTCATATGCTTTGGTATTTTGGAAGAAAGTTTTATCTCCAAGGCTATTAGGACAAAAATTTTGGAAGAACAAAGGAGCTGAAAGGATTTCTATACCAGATGTGTTTCCGATCCTGCGCACATGGAGTTGTGACCACCTTCCGATGCAGGGCCCCTCCAGAGGGCACACTTGCAGCTAACATGCAGTTTGGTTTTCTTCATGACTGATCCTTTGGCCTTTATTCAGAGCCGCAGTGTCAGCATCAGGATCCACAATGAAAATGGACCAAGATTAGTGACCACTACATTTGTAAATGTGACATTTTTAGATTCCTGCCTTTTCCCACCCTAGAATAAATTCTTGACCAATTCCCCGTTTGATTTCTGAGTCACGTCAGGTTTTAAATCTATTTCCATAACTTTGACTTCACCTTTCTCTTTGTGATCCCCACCCCGTTTGGGGGGGCTGCTTTGAACGGTTGTATGTTCTGCTTTTGTCATCTTCACTCCTGATGATCCCTTTCCTCACTGCTTTTATCATGTTTTAAGTTCTTCCATCCCCCTTTTTAAACTCCCTCTTCAAAAGCTGCCTTGCAAAAGGGTCCTTGCTTGTTCAGTGAATTATGGGATTATGTGAAGAAGCCAAAGGATGATAAAAAAATGTGATGAGGGAAGCTGGACCCTCTGGAGAATGCTGTTTTGGTTGTGTTTTGCTTATAGCTGGTTGTGACTTAGGCTCTTCCCTCGAAGGTCGGTTCTAGGAGTTTAAACCTACAGCTCTGGCTGATGGCGCCCAATAAAATAAAACAAAAAACTTTGCTGCTCTAGTTTTTTCTCAGGGCGGGGTGGGGGTGTATGCGCAATCTCCACGGTCACACAGAAGCCTTTTCTTCATCTTGGACCCCGGGAGGCTGGTTCCTCGAAGGAACTTGTCTCTTCGGCGCCTCCTGAGTAATGCAGCCCTCAACCGAGCCGACGTCGGGGCCTTTATACCCTAATTGAAGCTGAGCCCATTAACCGTTTTCAGAGTTCCTTTCACCACCTATGAAAGTAGTTTCAATGTGGGGGTAGCTCCGGGACTCCCAGGGCGCCAGTGCGGATTCTTGGCCAAAGGAGGAGGTTGGTTTCTTCAGGTGGGAAGCTTTGCTATTTTTCTTACCTGGCTTCTGGGTCTGCGTAAGCTACCGCCCACAGCACCCTGGCTTCGAGGGGGATGGCGTGTGGGAGATTAGAGGGAGAAGTGTGGGGTAGAAGGCAAAGTGGAGCGCACGTGGAGTAGCGAAATGTGGAAGCTTAACAAAGTTGGCGCCATGAAGCTGAAGACCGCCACACCGGATCCCTAGCTCGCTCCGCCTAATGGCGGGCGGAACCCCGCCAGCGAAGCCCACGTTGGTAGTTCCTCCCTCACGCCGACCTTCCATCCAATCAGTGACCTCGGTTTGTCGAGAGAGGTGCTCATTGGCTTTTGTATAAACTCTTTGGGGTTACTGACGTTTCCACCTCTTCCAGGCCTCAGGTAATTGGCGTTCGTGGTAACCAATCAGGAAGAGGATCTACGGGAATGCCTGCCTTTTATTTTATTGAACGGCCAATCCGCTGGTAGGTTCACCTCCCCCTCTCTACCCAGAGTCACTGCTGCAGCCGCCGCCATTTTAGCGTTTTGTCAGAAGCGTCCGCGCCGCGAGGAAGAGCCCCTGCTGCTTTTCGTGCGGGTGAGAGACTCCGAGCCCCTTCACTGTCTTTTTTTTTGCCCTGTTAAATCTCACGACTTGGGCTTTAGGGGTATCCTAGGGTGGTCCCGGCCTCCGCACCCGTCACCGAGAGCCGACCTCGGTGCTCGGCGTTGCGCGGTAAGCCTCAAGCAGCCCTTCCCCCACGACCTCCCCCGAGAATACCTTGCTTTTTCCCCACCTTGCCCTCTATCCGACTTTGCTGGGCTTGCTGCCTCGAGGCTTTTACGGAGATAACCGCGCTTCCGTTAGACTTAGGAATTACAACCCCGTTTCGAGAATTTTTGAAGCCCCGAGACACTCGTCTGGCCGGCCGATGAGGCTCAAGGCCCCTTCTCCGGCCATGCATTTCTCCAATTCTCCAGGAGCTCGTAGGACGGCACCCCGAGAGAGGCGTTCCCCGCTCCAGCACTTCCTGTACTCTCTGAACGCCTCGCTATCCAGCTTAAGTCACGGGTTCACTGCTCCCAAAGGAAACCCTAAAACGTAACTATTATAAGGTCCTTTTTTCAGGAAATGGCTAATTCTTCGGTTACGAGAGGAAGAGCCAGTTCATAATTTCAGTCAGTCCAGCCAGACAAGTAGTTAGACCTTTGTTTTCTGAGTGTCTTCTTTTGTTTTTGGCGGCGGAGCCGCCGCGTGGCTTGCGGGATCTTAGTTCCCCGACCAGGGATTGAACCCGGGCCCTCAGCAGTGAAAGCGTGGAGCCCTAACCGGACCTCCAGGGAATTGGCCGTCTGTTTAGTAGGTAGAAAGCCCAGTACCCCCAGGGCTGCATTTATGCCCCGCTTTCATTTGCGTTCCCGTTTCAAACTATTCAGCTCTTACCAAACCCTTTGTCTGTGTCTGCTAAGGATCTGTATCACAGATGCTTTCTCCTTTTTGTAGGTCCTATAGCTGGAATTGTAGCGGGCCTCCTTATTCCCACTTCCCTTTGATTATTATCTAGGGGTGTGCGTGTGGGGCGTCTGGGGGGGGGAACTGGAAGTACTTGCCAGACCCAAAGGAGATGGCAGTATTGGGTTTTTTTTTGTTGGTTTTTTTTTTTTAACTGACGTGGGCCTGAGGTCTTTTGTTAGAAATTTCATTTTTTTCTCGCTCAGGCTGTGTCCGAGATGGTGAAGCTGTTCATCGGAAACCTGCCCCGGGAGGCCACAGAGCAGGAGATCCGCTCACTCTTCGAGCAGTATGGGAAGGTGCTGGAGTGTGACATCATTAAGAACTACGGCTTTGTGCACATAGAGGACAAGACGGCGGCCGAGGATGCCATACGCAACCTGCACCACTATAAGCTGCACGGGGTGAACATCAACGTGGAAGCCAGCAAGAATAAGAGCAAGACATCCACCAAGCTGCATGTGGGCAACATCAGCCCTACGTGTACCAACAAGGAGCTTCGGGCCAAGTTTGAGGAGTATGGGCCAGTCATCGAATGTGACATCGTGAAAGATTATGCCTTCGTACACATGGAGCGGGCAGAGGATGCAGTGGAGGCCATCAGGGGCCTTGACAACACAGAGTTTCAAGGTGAACCGCCCTCTTTGGGAAGAGGGCTGAACGCAAGGTTTTGTGTAGAAAACAGGCCGGATAGGAGGGGTCTGGGATAGAGAGAGAGATACAGCTGTTGGTTGGCTGATGGTGAGGATTAAGAGTGGGTGATGGGCTTAAATGGAGAATGCATGGGATTTAGAGGCTTTACCTCAGGCAAATCAAGTCTGGGAGAAGAACCACTTGGCATTAGTTTGGAACCCCTAGGCTTTTTTGCCTATTAGTGCAGAAATCCTTTCCTCTGAAGATTTCTTCAGTTGTTTTGTCTTTTTTTGCGGGGTGGGGGGCGGGTAGTAGAGCACCTAACAGTGTTTCACTCTGAAATTTATTGCCTCAGCACCCCATGTGTTATTTTGTATGTGGAAGGACCTGGCAAAAGCTGGCTTAAGCCGCACGTTTAGGAGCAAAATATCTGTGAAGCTCCTCCACCTCCTCCCAATTCGTGGCTTCTCAGTAAATATAATTTGTCGTTAAACAAGTCTTTAGAGAACTAATGTCTTAAAATTGGTATAGCTCTTACTGCTTTTCTGTTACGCTTGCACCAAGAGGTTCGGTTTGGAGGACGAGGGCACTCTAGAACTGAAGGCTAATTTCAGGAGTTTCTGAGGAGAAGGTATTGGGATTTGGGGGACGATAATGGCAAAGCCGTTTCACTGGCTTGAGGAGTGAGCTCTAACGTCCTTGGTGAATAGAGCACTTAGATGGGTGTTAACCTTGGAGCCTTGACTAGATTAATAGTGTGCCTGGAAGGCAGCATGAGTGATGCTGTGGATAGACATTTTATTTTCTTGGTTTAAGATACAGGCTCCTGTGGCAAGGGTGGCAGTTGTGAAGGGGGTGGTAACCATGGTGAGTTGCTAACTCTGCTCTTCGTCCACCCACTTTGGGTCCCCAGTGTCAAAAGCAGAAAAGAGCCTTTTCCCCTTCAGTGTAACTGCTTCTAAGTTATGGAGTATTCCCACAACTCCTTGTTAACATTTTTAATCTATGTTCCAACTTTTTTCAGCCCGAACAAGGTAGTGGCTGCTGCTTCTCCTGAGCACTCCTCTTGTTAAGAGTCATTTCGGCTATCTTTGATGTTTACTTAAATTGGACCTTCTTAGACCTGAAAGTCTGATCATCATTTCCCCCAAGTTAATGGTGCCCTGTGTCATGGGTATTGCTGTGCATGATTAAAGAAAAATGTCACAGGTCTCTCAGGTCTGGTTTTCCATTTTTAATTGGTAAGTTGAGAATTATTTTGTGTCAACAACTTAATTGGGAGCAAAGGCTGCTCTGGTGGAGGGTTTATGATACCTGATTTTTGGATACTCTTCTACACTTTAACCAGTCATAGAAGAGGTGGTGGTGTCTCCTTGTAACAGTTAACACATGTAAGGGAAGGATATTGTGAACTGATACAGGACACATCATACTTAGAGCATAACTCTTGGTATCTGAACTCTAGGCTCTCTGATGTTTAGTTGTTTTTGCTGTTTTCCTTACTATTAGTCATTCTCCTTAGCACTGTCTAGTACAGTTCTATGTGTATATAGAGTAGCAATATTTATTATGGTGGTCTTTTTCCCTTTCAGTTTCTCAGTGTTGGGGATATTCTTTTTATTGTTTGCCTATTTAAGGAACATCCATTTTAGATATTTTTAAAGACTTAGTTGCTTTTTCTGACTTTGGAATTTTTTCTGGCAAATCTTTAGGTCAGGACATTTATTAATGACCTTTATGTCTTGAAGGGACATGGTTGGTTCCTTGGTTGCCCTTATTTTCTCTGGTTTTGTTAGGTGCCAAAGTGGCCACTTGGACAAATGCGAGGGACACGGGTTAGCACTTAAATAAGCACTTTAGTACTTAATTGCACATCTTAGCTTTTCACTGGCAACCTACACTTATCAGATAAAATGTTTAAACCGGGACTTTTTTTTGATATTTTGGTCCTTCCCTTTTCCCTTTTTTAGTCTTCTAGAACCTAACTTTAATTTTGTAAGTGAAATTGTATATTTACCATTTTCAATAATGTTAGTTGAGTAGATGACCTATCTGTTAACTCCCCTGGTTCTAAGCATTCACTTCTTCGCCATCTGCATGCTTGGGTGCATGATAGCCATTTGTATTGGAAAGGTTTTGCTGGAGTTTTGCTTACTATTAAAATGGTAGATCATGTTAGGTGGAAACTGCTTCTGTGAAAAGGTTTAAAACTTAAACTTCTTCATTTCCAGAATACAAATTGTAATTTTCAGCAAAAACTAGTATGAAGTGCATGTTCTTAGGATCTTAGATCTCTAAAGGAGGGAAAGTACTTTAATCTTGCTAACATGAACAGTTTGATACACTAACATTATTGGTCATTCTCCACTTTTTTCATCCCCTCTTTTCTTCCACATTTTTCATTATACTCTTTCTGAAAATTCAGGCATCTTGTGAACTGCCTGCCCTGTTTTGTTTGACCCCCCGTTATAAGGGGTCACTAAATATTGTAAAGAATCCCTGTTAGAATGAATATCAGAACTAACAATTTAAAGGACCCAGTTTAGGGGGAAGGCAGTCCTTCAACTCGTATTTCACTCCTTTTCCCCCATTCATGAGTGTTTTTCCCAAAAGCCTTGCAACTTGCCTACCGCATTCAGCCACGGATCAAGTCTGGATTACTATCAATGGTAACTTTAGAGTCCTGCTCTATTCTCTTTGATTTTGGGGTGGTGTGGGGGACAGGCCTTTGCATTCTCCTGCTTACTGAATTCAGGAGTCTTAATAGTGAAGACTGGAGGTGTCAGAATGTTGTGGTTTCTTTTGACATTGGGCCACCGTTCAGAGTAGTTATTGTCCACAGTTACTTGGCAAAAGATGAAATGCCTATTTTTGAGCGAGAGTAGTTTCTTTCTTAAGCGTTAAACTGGTGTTAGAGCTGAAACATTTCTTCATTTAATTGATCTTTGCCTGAAATCAGGTCATTATACTGAATTTATACTGGACCTTTAAAAAAAAATCTTTAAAATGGCAACGAATCTCGCATTAGAGCTGTCTAGGTAAAGCCACTGCTATGACCAGTGTCTGGGGTAGGGGCTGGGGCTATGACTAAGAGTGATAGCAACCCTTCTTGCGTCTGTTTCTTCAAGGCAAACGAATGCACGTGCAGTTGTCCACCAGCCGGCTTAGGACTGCGCCCGGGATGGGAGACCAGAGCGGCTGCTATCGGTGCGGGAAAGAGGGGCACTGGTCCAAAGAGTGTCCGGTAGATCGTTCGGGCCGAGTGGCAGACTTTACCGAGCAGTATAATGAGCAGTATGGAGCAGTGCGCACACCGTACGCCGTGGGCTACGGGGATTCATTGTATTACAACAACGCGTACGGAGCGCTCGATGCCTACTACAAGCGCTGCCGTGCTGCCCGGTCCTATGAGGCAGTGGCTGCTGCAGCTGCCTCTGCGTATAACTACGCAGAGCAGACCCTGTCCCAGCTGCCACAGGTCCAGAATACAGCCATGGCCAGTCACCTCACCTCCACCTCTCTCGACCCCTACGATAGACACCTGTTGCCGACTTCAGGAGCTGCTGCTGCGACAGCTGCTGCCGCTGCAGCAGCCGCGGCCGCTGTTACCGCAGCTTCCACTTCATATTACGGGCGCGATCGGAGCCCCCTGCGTCGCGGCCCAGTCCCCACTGTTGGAGAGGGCTACGGTTACGGGCATGAGAGTGAGTTGTCCCAAGCTTCGGCGGCCGCGCGGAATTCCCTGTACGACATGGCTCGGTATGAGCGGGAGCAGTATGCGGATCGGGCGCGGTATTCCGCCTTTTAAAGCTTGAGGTGAGAGCGGTGGGGTGTCCCTTACTCTGGTTTTGCCATCCCTCCTGCAGCCTAAAGGCTCCAGTTAGGCTGCCCTGCTTGCTTGCTTTTGCAGGGTTAGGGTAAGGTTGCTAATGGTTCAGAGGATAGGGAGAAGTCCTAACTGCTTTCTGAAATATATAAACATCCTTATCCCTCATGGCTGTTTTTCCAGGGCTCCTAGTCCTGGGAGTCAATCTGATTCCATTTGTGCCTGGAAAAGCAAACAGCGGTGTGATGAATCTTGGGTCACACCTGTGTGCTGTAATTGAACCAAACCTGGAAACCAGACATTCAGACCCAGGTGTGCCGTTTCTCAGAGCCTTCGTTGAAATTCCTAGGTGTGTGACATTACTAAGGTCTGCAAGGTTCCTGTTCTGCTTCATGCTGTGTGAAAGGTCTGATGGTAAGTTGGGGCAGAGAGGAGTAGAAAAAGATATCTTTCAACTTAAAAAGTTGATTTCAGCAAGGAGTCTGGGGCATAGACTCAAATTCAACTTCTCTGCTCAGTTCACATTCATTCCCTGAGCTGAATAGAATGCCTACCCCATTGCTTTATCTTTGAATCTGTCCTGTAAGAGCCCGTTTACTTTGTTCACTTTTGTTTTTAAACTGTCCCCACAGTATTAGATTTGACATTCTCTCCACTTCTCTAAGGTATATAATAACGTAAACAGGTACGCACCCTGTTAATTCTACTCTTCAGTAATATTGAAATCCAAGGTTGGGAGCTCTGCCTTAAGCACATCACTCCCTTCATCTTCCCACCAGCTATGAGCATTTAACACTCTTGAACCACCAGCTCTACCTTGAGTCCCCTGGCTTTTTCCTATACAGTTTGAGCCTCATGATCCATTTGGCTCTACTTGAGTGTATTTTCTTCTAATGCTTGCCAGCTTTGGGCTCTAGGTGTTTGAGATTGCTGTTGTATGAAAGGGTGTTTCACAACACCCTTTGTCTTGAGTAGCTCCCATTGTGTCCCAGACATTACCACTGATCTGTAATCCTGTAGTGACAGGGTGGGTGATACTGTCATCTTTTCCATTAGGGCAGAAGGTACAGTGACTTGCCCAGGGTTATTGGATAGGAAATCACTGATAAGGCTGGAGAAGAAACTTGAGTGACCTGATGTGTAGCTTACACATGCCCTCCAGTACGTTCTTTTATTTTCTTCCCTAGGCAGAGTTGGATGCCCTCAGGTCTTAAAGCTTGTTCAGTTAATGCCACTTTTTCCTAGACCTTAAACGGTTTTTAACTTGTAACTCCAAGATTCAAACATACTTTTTACTGCGGAGAGCTAAGAGCTAATTGGAACCTTTCCCTTTTTCCTGCCCTCCAATGACAGTTTGTAAATGTGGAATTGCCTTCTCTGAGGAATGCTAATGTGCTAACATCAAGAGAAATGCAATGTCTGTCTACCCTCATGAAAGAAAATTTGCTATTTAGTTTAGAGAAAGGCCAGTCTGGGATTGCTTGACCCTTCTCAGTTACTGTCTGGCCTTCAAGCTCTTTTCACTTTTAGAGAGTATTATGATACTATGGATGGATACAAGTAAACGTAAAAGGAGTGTCAAGTTACCGTACTTCGTAAAGATGTTCTTTGAAGTGTAAGTGGGAAAGCCCTTGTGAGCTTTGCTGTAAAGCCCCTGTATTGTGCTCTCTTTCAGGTGGGATGTGTGTGGGCTGAAATTCCGAGCTGCGGTTGTGCATGAGAATACACCCTTCGTGGTACCCCATCTCCCGGGACGTTCTCAGCTCTGTGCGTTCAGTCCCCCAGGAACCGTGGACCTTAATTTACCTTGTTAAGTTCAGACCACCTCTTCTTTCCTCTCTCCTGCCCATTTCCCTGTTCTTTCTGTCCTTCAATACTTCTGTAGCTTCCCATCATGTTCTGTTCTCCCAGCAGGCCTCATTGTGTGCAGAAACTGGTGGGGGTTGTGCTGTATCCCCACCTCCTGCTTCCAGTGGGTGTTGTGAGAGTGTCACTGCTCCTGAGTCTTTTTGACCCAAAGGCTTATGGCAGATAGACACATAGCGTTGGATCACTTTTTTCTTTCCGGTGAAATAAATGGTTTTTCAACTTAGGGAATGTGTGCTTTGAGAGAGTTCTTACTTGGGCTTGTGTCTGGGTTCTTTATTTATCCCTGGAAGAGAAGGGGAGGGTATAAAGTTTGACATTCAGTTCTGGGTGAACATCACTGCAGTTATTTTCTTTATTGTAGATAGGATTTATAGGTGCCAAAGGTAAAAGAAGGCTTATATAGAAGAACCCAGGCAAGCAGGCTTATTCCATTAAAGACTTTCTCTCATACACCTTTGTTATAAAACCATCAACTTACTAGGAGTTGTGAGATGTGGGACTTTTCCCTGCTTGAGAAACAACTGTCACCCCTCCCCCTTTACTACTACCATTCCAACCACCCAGTCAATCAGTACATCTAGTTTGACTTACTTTCCAAGGAAGAGGTCTAGAATAAGGAAGGGTTTGAGGGAACAGGAGGTCAGTTTTCACTTCATGCCATATGGAAAACTAAGTTGTGGCTCCAACAGCATTCTGCTATTTTCCTAGGCCAGTAAGCAACACCTTTTGATGCCGTTCACCATCTATTGGTACAGTTTTGCCAAAATCCAAAGAATTCCTCAGTGGCCCCACTAGTACCTCGTTTCCTTTAGAATGATAGGCACAGAAGAAGGACCCAGAAGGGAGCTTTAGGCTATTTGACGACAAGGATGGGGGGTGAGTACAGGGAAGAGCCACTGCTGCTTAGTTCCATGCTTTTATCAAAACAGACTGTCTTGGAGATGGTTTTTGTCTGTACCTTCTTGCTCCAGTTTTAACATATATATATGGTGGGGTTGTGTCTGGTTAGGGCATTTCCCAGCATCATTCAACAAATACTCAGCACCTACTGTATGCCGGGCATTATGCTTTTAGGAGAGGTGGGGTGTGGTAATGGGAGATAAGAAAAAGGAGCTGATTTTTAGTTGGGTAGTCTCTCAGGTTTTCCTACTTAATGTTTCTGTCTAGTTCATAGATGGCTGAGATGGGGATAACAGTACAACTTGTAATTTATTGGTTATTTGTTCTCTGAAACCCTGTGAGGTGTTTTATGTGTTAATCTCCCAGCCACCATTTTGCTGAATATGGAAGTTGTCTTTGGTGAGAGGTCAAATGGTAAAGACAACAGTTCTGGGAAAACTGTTGGTGGAGTTGGGATTAGGGGTGGGAAGAGTTTTTAGCTCCTACAGATAAGTGATCAACAAGGAAGATTATGACTAATATCTAGGCTAGGTCCTTGCATTTGTCTTTATCTTCCCTTGGTTTTCTGCCACTGCCACTTAGAGGGTTTTCCTGATTTGGTTCCTTTTTTCCCCCCCCGCCAGAGATGGACCCATTACTGATCAGCACTGATGAACATACCCCTTGGTCCGATGGGTGGGGGTTGGCAAGTTTCAAAAGATGGGGACTAGCAGTGTTCACTGATTCAACAACTAAAAATTTTGAGTGATACTCTGCAAGGTACTGTTTTAGGTCTAGATCTGGAGCTTAAGTTCTAAGAGAGGGAGACTAATGTCAAATAGAGCATTTAGATGGGAATGGTCAATGAAGGTGATGACGTGTCACAGTGGTTTAAATATGGGGGTAATATATTTTTGCATGATAAAGCATTCTCCCTCTGAGAGCATGATCTCACTGTAACAGACAACCTGAATTTTTCATGACTGCCAGAATCTGGGCTGGTTTAATGCTGTATTCCTACTGTAGTGGTTTTTTTGTTTTTGTTTTTTTAAATTACTGTTGAAAGGAAAAACACTGTTACGAGCAGTGGGAAAATAGTTCTAAAACTTTAAAAAGGCGTTTTGAAATGATTGAATTCGTTGATATTTCAACATTACATTTTTTGAAATTATTTTTGTGTGAGTTTCCAATCAAATGTATCTCTTGAGTTGAGGCCACATGGTCTGCCCTGTGTCATTGACAAAGTTATACTGCTAACGCTTAGCCTCAGGAGTTGTACAGTAGTTTTTTAAGAGTGATGCTTTAATACACTAGCTTTCTGTAGCCTTCCACTTTTTTTTTTTTTTTTTTTTTTTTTGGCTGCACTGCATGTCTTGTGGGATCTTAGTTCCGCACCAGGGGATTGAACCCGTGCCCTCAGCAGTGAAAGCACTGAGTCCTAACCACCGGACAGCCAGGGAATTCCCATGTAGCCTTCCACTTTTCGTTCCGTTGAGTAAACTGGTTAGCATCCACCTGAGAGCTTGCTTTGCACATTGTGAAGTACTCACTGGTTACCTACTACGTGTAAGTACCATGTGGAGAATAAAGATGATTAGGTGCCTGTCCTTTGCCTACACAGGCAGCTTTCTGCGTAGGCAATTTGCGTGTGCAAATAACTGGTATATATGTTAGGTGGAGATAGGAATGGTTACACCATTCTGTTGTGATGGCGTCTGGCCAAGCCCGATTCTGGATGAGTCAGAGGACTTAGGAGGGCAGTTTTCAGGATGATAACTGATTTGGTGTTAGATTAACTTTCACTTAAAAGTCATCCACACACCCTCAAAATTGGGGTTGACTTGGAATGCTAAATTAAACCAGGCTTATTATCCCAGAGCGACATCAGCAATAAGCTAGACTCTAGCGGGATGGAGTAGTGAGAGGTAGACTATTTGCATTGTGGTATTAAATGCTGGTGCAAATTACTGAAGTAAAGTTTGCTTGGTACTGGAATTCTCCATGTGGTCTCATGCGGAGGCAAACGGAAGTCCCAGAAATGATGGCAATGGGAAGTCCCAGGACTGCTTTTCTCCTTTGGCTTGGAGAACAGTACTCTAGGTTGCAGCAAGGGAAAGTTGAGTTCTAGAATGGAATGACTCAAAGACTGATTTTAAAACTTAACCATATTTGAGTATCTTGAGGAAATTTTGGTTCATTTGAAGAGTTAGCTCAATTGCTGATAAGAAAATAGAAAATAAATGAAAAAATGTAAATGCTAATTCCAGAGTAAATAAAAGCTCATAAAATATAATTAGGGGCTCTACCGAGTCATAATCATGGCAGCATGATTTATATATTTAATAAAATAATTGTCATCTAAATTGGGAGAATAGGGAAGTGTGGATGGGTAAGTAATGAGGTGTGTAAGAGCAAAACTCAAAATTTCATAATAGAAATCAATAGATAGGGACTTTCCCGGCTTCCAACGCGGGGGCCCTGGGTTCGATCCATGGTCAGGGAACTAGATCCTGCACGACACAACTAAAAAAAAAAAAAAAATCCCGCATGCCACAACGAAGATCCCGTACACAGCAGTGAAGATTCCACGTGCCTCAACTGAGACCTGGCGCAGCCAAATATTACCAAAAAAAAAAAAAAGATAATTTCTTAAAGTGGTGAATGGAGAACAGTAAGCATCTTACTCAGACACAAAGGTAAGGAACGCTGAAAAGAGCTAAGATCTGTTGCTTCTCGGGAGGATGGGGCAAGAGACTTTTGAAAGCCTTGTTATATTTGCTTTGCTAAATCATGTTCGTGGATTTTTTTTTTTTTTTTTCCCCCGGTACGCAGGCCTCTCACTGTTGTGGCCTCTCCCGTTGCGGAGCACAGCCTCCGGACTCGCAGGCTCAGCGGCCATGGCTCACGGGCCCAGCCGCTCCGTGGCATGTGGGATCTTCCCGGACCGGGGCACGAACCCGTGTCACCTGCATCGGCAGGCGGACTCTCAACCACGGCGCCACCAGGGAAGCCCGTTCGTGGGTAATTTTGATAAAAATAAGTTTTATGCTAACGGCTTTTTTCTGACTTAAGCCTGAGATGATGGCTTAACTTAGAAAACCTTCCAACTTATCACCAAATGCAAATTTTCTGACATGAGTAGGGCCTAGTATTATTCACTGTCAGGTAAATAACACCCCTGAGATACAGGATAGGGGTGGTGCTAGCAGTTTGTCAAGGAGATAAGACACCAAAGAAGGAAGGGGCTTAGCTAAACTTGTCAAGGCCAATAGGGAAACTGAGTACTGTGCTTTTAGTCCACTGGGGCTGGTTCTTTTAAGGGCTAAGCCTGCTGGTTCAGTAGAGTACCTCTATTGAACATGCTGAATTGTTTGTACTGTTAAGCTACGAGATGGGACCTCTCTCATTTTCACTATGTAAGGAATATTGAAAGCAGATTGAGTTTGGAGCTTCCTTAGTACCTGGGGTCCCCAACCCCCAGGCCGTGGACCGGTCTGCGTTATGAACTGGTCCGCACAGCAGGAGGTGAGTGGCAGGCGAGGGAGTGAGCGAAGCTTCATCTTCGGCTCCCCATCACTCGAATTACCACCTGGATCCCCCGCCCCCGTTCGCGGAAAAATTGTCTTCCACGAAACCACTCCCTGGTGCCAAAAAGGTTGGGGACCAATGGTATAGACCATCCAACCTGATCTGTTCCATCTAGCCTATTGCAAGGGGAAGGAGGATAGTTTTTACGCACTAGCTTGAGCTGGACTAGGACATTCTGATTTTACTTATAGACTTGAAATGGTTTGAAGAGCAGACTTTCGTAGTAAATGATGAAAAGTTTTTCCTGGAGAGCCAGAGAAGCAGCCTGGGAGCTAAGACGCCCAAAAAGGTTTCCTGTAGAATTTCAGCATGGCACATCTTGTAAAAATTCAGGATGCCCAGGAAAGGTAGGGAGCCAGATTTTGAATATTTACCTCAAGTAAAAAAATTATGGAATGAAATTAATGAGGTTATAGGATATATACATATATTCCTTAATTTCCCCCACATTTTTTAATACCAGAAATTTGAATGTATCTTAATATCCATAGTTTAATTGGCAGTGTTTTGATTTTAGTGGTACATAAAGTAATGATGCATCTTAAAATCAATGATGACCTTAAAGTCAGCGGCATTTAGATGAGATGAAATATGGTTACTTTGCGTGAGTGCAAGTGTATCTGTAAGTTATATTCCTAGAGATGGAGTGGCATGTTACAGTTTGCTACATGTCAGGTTGTTCTCAGAGTTTATTCCAGGTTTTCAAATGTTTCTTTAAACCCTCACCAACGCATTTGTTTGTCTTTCCCAACCCGATGGGTTAAATGGTGTCTTATTATAGTTATACTTAGTGTCTATTTTTATAATGAATGAGGTTGATCATCTCTATATTTTTAAGAGCCATTTGTATTTCTTTTTTGTCTTTTCACATCCTTAGTCCTTACCTTTTTTTAAAAATTGTGTCTTCATGTTAACTAACTTGTGGAAGCAATGTATATGTTTAGGAAATTAGCTCTTTGTGGTAGGAGTTGCTAGTGTTTTTTCCAGTTTGTCATTTTATTCATGATGTTTTTGCCATGCAAGAAAATAAAATGTATGGTAGTTGAATTTCCAGCCTTTATTCTTAGGACTTCAGGATTTGCATCATATTTGGGATTTCTGCACTTGAAGAACATAAGAAAATTCTTAATTTTTTCCTGATACTTTAATGGTTTCATTTTTTAACTAAAAATTTAATCTATTTGGAATTTATTTGATATAAAGTATGAGGTAGATACCTGACTTTGCTTTCGAGGTGGCCACTCAGCTGGAGACCAAATTGAAAGAAATCTCAATTTAATTGCAGTAGAACTAAAGGAATGAAAATAATGTTAGAACATCATATTTCCTCTTCTGATTATAAGAAGCAAGACATTTTAGCACTTTTCATGGAAGACTGGAATGAACGGGATACAGATGCGTCCTACCTACTCTAACAAAACCTGCTTATCCAGAGGGAACCACTGCCTTAGACCCATTAAATCACAGTCTGTAGGGGTTGGCCTTGGGGGAAGAGTCAACCCTGGTTGTAAATCTGTGCCTAGAGTGCTTTGAATAATGTATTTAGGCTTTACTTTATAGAGTATAAATCAGATTTGTTGTGGTTTGGCATGCCTGTCCTCCAGGGATTCAATCTGTAGGAGTCGACCTACAGAACCTACCAAACAACCAGTAGTGCTCCGCCAATCCAAGTGTGACAATGCCCAGGACTTCTCTAATAGGATTGAACCTACAGGGACCCAATGTGCCTCTATTTGTTAAGGTGGATGAGAATGACATTTCTCTCCTCACCTATTCCTTCTCTGTCTTACACTGTTTCCATCTCTGGTGGACAGCATGCAGAACAATTGGGGGTAGATACATAACTTTTAATCCCTTTTGAAAATTTTTTTCTTTGTCAAGTTATCCCCCCTTGGCAATCCAAAACAAAGCTTATATGAGGGTTGCTTTTTTTTTAAAATATTTATTTATTTGGCTGCGCCAGGTCTTAGTTGTGGCACGTGGAATCTTCGTTGCAGCATGCAGGATCTTCTAGTTGTGGCAGGCAGGCTCTTAGTTGTGGCATGGATGTGGGATCTAGTTCCCTATCGAACCCGGCCCCCTGCATTGGGAGTGTGGAGTCTTAATTGCTGGACCACCAGGGGAGTCCTTATTTGAGGTTTTTAGTACCACCTCATATTTGGTGAAGGAGCTCTTCTACTTGATTGGTGATAAATCTGTTGCAGTTTCATATAGGTGCATTGCCATATTTGGCCTGTTCTTATGTTTGCTATTTTGGAGTTTACTTATGTCCCATGGCCTTTTTCTTGAATTAGGCTTTAAGACTATTGGTAGCCTTTTACAATATGTAAGTTATCTGGCTGGAAGACATACCTTAGACTTATAAAATTATGGGCCATTATGTTGGCCTAAGTGGAGATCTTATCCCCCAGATTTCCTACTGGGTGGAAGATTTTACCCAACTGGTTTTCTGCAGTGGTTGTGTAGGTCAAGCTACAGCTTATTAGCAGATATCTTACTTTCTTGGTGCCCAAAGCCATGGGTTTTTTGTTTTTATTTTCCCCTCTTGGTGTCCTGTTCGGCTACATTCTTACGCTGCAACAAGAACAGCCTTTTTAATTTTTTTAACACCCCCGCCCCCCCTGCAATTTCACTAAAGTATTTGACTGACTTGGAGTGTATAGACCAGCATTCTTACTGTTTGGTCCAATTTTTCATCAGAGATTAATTTCTTATGTAGTTAATATAACTTTGGATTGAGAAAGAGTCATGTTAGAACCATACTGATTTGCTTTACCAAAGTGAAGAATGAAATAATGCACAGTACCTGGGCATCCTCCAAAGTCAGTCATAAATTAACTTAGTCATTAAACAATTTCTTTAAACAAATTTCCTTTAGGTTTTGGTTTTGAATGCCTCTTCTTTTTTTTAAATAAATTTATTTATTTTATTTTTGGCTGTGTTGGGTCTTTGTTGCTGCGCGCGGGCTTTCTCTAGTTGTGGCGAGTGGGGGCTACTCTTCGTTGTGGTGCGTGGGCTTCTCATTGCGGTGGCTTCTCTTGTTTCGGAGCATGGGCTTTAGGCTCGTGGGCTTCAGTAGTTGTAGCCTGTGGGCTCTAGAGCGCAGGCTCAGTAGTTGTGGCGCATGGGCTTAGTTGCTCCGCGGCATGTGGGATCTTCCTGGTCCAGGGCTCGAACCCGTGTCCCCTGCACTGACAGGCGGATTCTTAACCACTGCACCACCAGGGAAGCCCTTGAATGTCTTTTAAGATAGCAGGTGGATAAGAAACCTGGTTGGTAGTGTTTTCCCCCTTCATCAAGGGGGAATGGATAAATCATCTCAGTGGTGCACCATTCTTAAACACCACTTGATGTAGAAGTGTGTTTTGTTTTTTTGGTTTGGAGACAATCCTTTAAAAATGCCATCCTCTTAGTCTTTTGAAATTTATTTCTTATTTTCAACTCAGCCATCTTCTGTCATTCCAGATTGCTTTCTTTAATAGTCCAATCCTTTTGATCCCATTGGAACTTCCAATTCATTGATTTTACTTTGCATTGCCCCTCACCCTCTAATATTATCACCTCCTTATCCAACTTGAAAACCATAGCCAATCACTGTCATTCCTTTGCTACACCATCATTTTTCTTGCAAGCTCAAAGCCTACCCAGTCCCCAGCTTTATCATACTTGGCAAAACCACAACCCAGATTAAATGCAGTTCATCTATTCGTTTGTCTGACTGATAAGGCTGAAGGTTGCTGGAGAAAAACAATCTCAGTGACTGCTCTAACTTTAAATAAATTATTACAAACTTTATATCTTGTGTAGACCCATAATTCTGCTAGGCAGAATTAGAGAATAGGTCCTTGGTCCATTTGCCCTCCCATTCACTTCCTCTCCTCTCATGCTTATTTACCTAATGAATGACGTGCTTCCCACCTTGCAGAAGAAACTGAAGCAATCAGAAGAGAATTAACATTCTCAGCACACTTATTCACCTTCCAGCATCCCAATTAACTGCATTTATCTAAGGCTAGTTGCTCTACTTAAGCATTAGGGCCCTTCTCCTTGTTCCTGTAGTTCTTTTCCTCTCGTGTCATCCATTTTTCCTTTTTATTAAATCAGTCTTGTTAGCATTACAGACATTCTGTCATTCCCATTTTACAAATGTCTTGACTCTGTTTCCCCTGCCAGTTATCACCACTTTATTTCTTCACTTCCTTTTGTACAAAACTCAAAAGTGTTTTATATGGTTTCTTTCTCTAATGATTGCTTTCCATTTTCTCTTAAACCCTCTTTAATCAGGCTTTTACCCCTGCCATTCCACAGGAATGTTGCTAGTGATCTCATGCTAAATCATGAAATGATCTTTTCTTTTCTTTTTTTTTTTTTTTTTTTTTGCAGTACGCGGGCCTCTCCCTGTTGTGGCCTCTCTCGTTGCGGAGCACAGGCTCCGGACGCACAGGCTCAGCGGCCATGGCTCACGGGCCCAGCCGCTCCGCGGCATGTGGGATCTTCCCGGACCGGGGCACGAACCTGTGTCCCCTGCATCGGCAGGCGGACTCTCAACCACTGCGCCACCAGGGAAGCCCAGAAATGATCTTTTCTTAAACGTAAAAAAGGTCAGGGCTTATTTCTTGTTCATGCCACATGTCTATTATGGTTGACATGCTGGTGGTTTCTCCTCTTTGTTAGTCTCATCACCCAAACTAATGGAAGCTCCACCATCTGAAACTTCCACTCCAACCCAAGACAGACAGTGAACATAGTAAATAAGTAAACTGTGTGTTAGGAAATAAGAGCTTTGTGTTAAAAAGGGTAGAGCTGCGTAAGGAGGCCTGGGAGAGCTAGAGCAATGTATGTGGGTGTAGATTACTGAGAAACTGAGATTTAAATAGACTTGAATGAGGTGGAAGTTGGCCATACAGCCCTCTAGTATTCCAAGTAGAGAGAACAGCTTGAGCAAGGGCCTGGAGGTGGGATTGTAGCTGGCCAGTTCTCTAAGGAGGCCAGAGGCAAGAGTGGAGTGATGGGGGAGGGTGGGGTAGGTAGAAGAGGTCAGGTAGTTAAATGATCATCTGGGGCACTTTTGGTCTTTACTCTGAATGAAGTAGTCTTGCATTGTTTTTAAGCAGAGGAATATCATGATGTGATGCACTCTGGCTGAAAATGATGGTAGACCCACATTCAGGTCCGTTAGGAAATCTTACTGGCTCTACTGCTTAGAATCCCCCTGTTAATACTCTAGTCAGAGCCACCAGTATTTCTCACCTGGATTTCCTAAATTCTTTACTAATTAATGTCCCTGCTTCTACATTGTTTACAACCAGAGTGATCCTTTTAAAACGGAAATCAGATAACATCACAAAATGCTCAAACCCCCTCTCCCCCCGGGAGCTTTTCATTTAATTCAGAGTAAGAGTCAATGCCAAGGTCTGTAAAGCCCTACATGATCTGCCCCCTCCTCTTAGCTGGCTTTTTCCTACTCTCCTTTGCTCACTTGGCTTCAGCCACACTGTACGCCGGACTTTTTATGCATCTTAGTCAATGCCAGGGCCCTTCCCCCCTTAGTATGTGCACCAGCTAGTCCTCTAGATATTCCTTAAAGGCCTGGTTTGTTTTTTTAAAAAATAGATTTGGGTTTTCAAGGTGGAAAGGAAGCTGATAAGTTTTCAGGACTGTTAACAATTAGGCTAGGGCCCCCTCTATTATCACCAATTTCCTTGGCTTTACCCACCATCTAGATTCCAGTCCCACACTTTCTCCTCTGTGCTCAAGCAAGCTGTATGTCTACATACAAGGCCATAGAAGCTTGATACTGAATCTGTACCCATGGTTTCCTCTAATTTGGATAACCCCCAATCTCTCCAAATAGTTATATGGAGTTTCTCTTGGGGGACAGTGGTCCTTGGTAAATGCTACCATTTGTCAAGAGGAAGGGATCAGATGAGGAGAGGAAAACTTGATTATATAAGAAGTGACAGTGGGGGAGGACCTCTTGCTGTTGCTGTTACCAACATTGGTTGGGTGTTTTCATGTGCTAGAAACTGGACCTCTGCAGGTTTCACATGAAATCACCCCACCCCTTCCTTTCAATTCCCTAGGGCCTACAGTCCTAGAAAAATTGAACCAGAGAATTGAACCTTTTAATTCCCCATGCACACTACCTAAGGCAGATGGTAAGGCTGGAGTTCCCAGCGTTCTCCTGGGCCCTCTTCTCTCTACACTCTGTCTCTGTCTAGGTCAGTGGTTCTCAACCACTGGTGATTTCCCCTCTTCACTCCTCACCCTTTGCCTAGGACATTTGACAGTGTCTGAAGTCCTTTTTTTTTTTTTTTTTTTTGCGGTACGCGGGCCTCTCACTGTTGTGGCCTCTCCCGTTGCGGAGCACAGGCTCCGGACACGCAGGCCCAGCAGCCTTGGCCCACAGGCCCAGCCGCTCCGCGGCATGTGGGATCTTCCCGGACCGGGGTACAATCCCGTGTCGTCTGCATCGGCAGGCAGACTCTCAACCACTGCGCCACCAGGGAAGCCCTGAAGTCCTTTTTAATTGTCAAATTTGGGAGGATGCTACTGGCGTCTAATGGGTAAAGGCCAGGGATGTTGCTAAACAGCCTACGATGCACAGGATAGCCTCCTCTCCCACACAAAGAACTACCCAGCCCCAAATATCAGTAGTGCCAAGGTTGAAACCCTGTTCCAAGTGATTTCATTAGCCGCCTGGGCTTTCTGTACCGTCTAAAGTTGTTCTGTCCAGTGTAAGAGCCACAGGCACCTATGGTGCCGTGAGTATATAATACCCATGGGATTTCAAAAGCTTCGTATGAAAAAGAATGTAAAAATACTCATTTCTTAATGATCATATGTTGAAATAATATTTTGGATATATTAGGTGAAATACGATACATTATTAAAAATAATACAATTTCACCTGTTTCTACTTTTAAAAATGTCGCTATTAGTAGTTTTCAATGATTACGCATGTGGCTTTTGCAGCTCACTTTATATTTCTGTTGCATAATGCTGATCTAGATGCTGAAGACTCAAATTTACATCTCTTGTCCCAAATCTCTTCTCTGTGCTCAAAGTTCAGGGATCCAAAGACCTGCTTGAGCATTCTCCTTGGTTGTCAACAGAATATCTCAAACGTGATGTGTGTGAAATGGAACTCCTGAGTCACCCCACTCCAAAGTAATTTCTCCTCCAGCCTTCCCTATTTCTTTAAATGGTGTTACCATCCACGTAGCCGCTCCAGCCAGATTCCTGGTAGTCATCCTTGATTCTTCCCTCATTTCTTATCCCCCTTGTCTGTCCCTTAGCATATTTTATATCAAATGTTTGCCACTTCTGTCCATGTCTTTGCCACACCACAGTGGAGACCATACAGTCCCGCCAGGACTATTGCAGTGGCATTCTGGCCTCTCTTTTCCTCCTTCCTTTTTCTCCTCTGGCCATCCTTCGATTTTTTTTTTTTTTTTGGTACGCGAGCCTCTCACTGTTGTGGCCTCTCCCGTTGCGGAGCACAAGCTCCGGACGCGCAGGCTCAGTGGCCATGGCTCACGGGCCCAGCCGCTTCGCGACATGTGGGATCTTCCCGAACCGGGGCACGAACCTGTGTCCCCTGCATCGGCAGGCGGACTCCCAACCACTGCGCTACCAGGGAAGCCCCATCCTTCAATTTAATCTCCATTCAGTAGCCGAGATGATGTTGTTAGATATAAATTAGATTGTCACTCCATAACTCCAGCTTCCTATTGTGTTTAAAATGCCAGTCCTTAGGCCTTGAAATATCTGGCTTCTACCCCAGTGTCATCACAGGCCCCCCCACCCGCCTTTCTCTAACCACACTGGCCCTCCTTTCAGATCCTGTTCACCAAAAACTTTCTTGCCTCAGGGGCTTCTTTCTACCTGGAAGGACTTTCCCCTTGACCACTTTAAGATTAATTTCTTACCTCCAGGTCTTAGCTTCAGGATCAAGCATCAGAGCGCCCTCCTTGACAGCCTCTAAGAGATGCCCCCTTATTCTTCCCTACCATTTTGCCCAGTTTTTGTATTTTGTGGTACTTATCTCAGTTTCTTTGCTTACTCATTTAGTGAATATTTTCCTCACAGAATTGTAAGTTAGGGGGATAGAAAACTGCCCCAGTGCCTGGCAACAGTGCCTGACATGCAACAGGCTTTTAATAATAAATCTGTATATATGTAAGCTATCATTTGAATGATGTGCTCCTCCTGGGAACATACTACCCTCTGCCCTTGCCCTCATCCATTCATTGCCCTAGCAGTTACCAGTCATTCAAGAAACTGAGTGCCAGCATAGGACCAGACCCGGGGGTAGGACTGGAGGATACCTGGATGGCCCTTGTTAGGGTTGGTGGTGTGCCCCATCCCATAAGTCAGCAGTCAAGAAAGACAGAGGTGGCGGAACTGATAACCTAGGAGGGCCCTTCAGCTTTGAGATTTGGTGATCCCTAAGGGCAGAGCTTGAGTGGGTTTGTGTCTAGGTCCCACAGCTGGGAAAGAAAGGAGGGGGAGCTGGAATCTTTGAAGACTGAAGAGGGAGTGATGACAGCTCTCCTCCCTCTAGCGCCCTACATGGATAGGGTGGAACCCTCTCTTTTGCTTGCACACATCACAGTTCATCTGTGATAATAATGGCCAATTGAGTGCTTTGCATTTACTCCGAACATCTCTAAGAGGAAGTTTACGATGAGGAAACAGGCTCTGAAAGGTTAAATTGCATGTCTAAGACCACAGAAAGGGCTTGGATTTAAGTTCTGGCTTAACTTAAGTCCAGCTCTGGAGCCTGAATTTCAGCCATTAGTCTAGTGAGTGTCCTGAGACATGTGGCAGTGCGAGCTCCACTCCCAGTCGCACTCGGGGTTCTGACTTCCCTGCAGGGTCCAGGCCTCCGAGCTTCCGCCAGCCAGACCTGCGCCGGCCCATCTTGAGCTTGGCTCACCTTGTCTGGTTCAGTGCAGTGTGGTTCCGGGTGCGGGGGTGGGGTGGGCGTGTGGCAGCAGTGGCATGGTCTTGAGTGTTGGCCACTTACTCAACTTAGGTGGTCTTGGCCCAAATACTTCTTTGTGTCCCTATGGAGAGGCGAGGTATGATTCACAAACACAGCCACTGAAGCGTACTGGCCATGCCCCAACGTGGAGGGAATATAATGGTACTTAGGGTTGGGGGGGCCTTTTCCCTAAGCACTCATTTTCCTAATTCTCATAGCCACTGTCCTGCCTCTGAGATAAGAGCCAAGGGTGGGCCAGGGCCACTATCACTGGAAGTCTAGTTCACCTTGCCAAATGCAGAGGCTTAGCCCGCCCCCAAGTAGGGTAGGTAGAGTCTAGCCTTAGGACTTCTGGGTGCCTTTGCCAACTGTTCGTCTCCGTTTCAGTAGCTTCTTTCTTTGGCTTTCTGCTGTGGTGAATAGGCAGTAGGAATCGGGGGTCTTTTTTCCTCACCACTGTGTGTGTGGGGGGAGGGTGGCCAAATTATTTAATCTTTCTAAACTTCAGTTGCTTTAATTACCAGGATGCTACCTCATTGGGTTCTTGTGGATTAGTAGAGATAATGGGTGTCATCAAATCCGTAGGGCTGTTGTGCGGTTTAAATTTGGCCTGGATCCTCAGAGGGCCTGCAAACCTAAGACACTGCTGACTGAAATCATCTTGCCAGACCTTTCTTTCCCTCTTCCTTTGTGGGTTCCTGGGACTGAACTGTCATTTCTTGCACTTCGGTTCTCCTTGGCAATAGAGCATAGCCCTGATCTTAAGAAAGCCTTGAGGTGGATTCCTCTGACAAAGCTGACAGCTCTTCCTAGGAATGTATTTTTATTTCCTCCTCCCTCCTCCCAGGTATGCCAGAGACACTTCATCTCTTAGGCCCAGATTTGTGAGCCAAATTCTGACAAGCCATGAGGCCAATCTTAGGCACGTTGCTTCCCTTTCCTGGGCTACCTTGCAGCCAGCAAACCCTTTCCTGCCCTGTGGACAAGCTTTGTGCAGTGCATTGAGTGCCCTGAGGGCCTCTTATCTCTCTGTGCCACACTGTCTAACTTCACCGTGTGGCCAGAGATTGGAGGAAAGGGGAGATTGGAGTCCGCCACAGGCCTAAGAGGCAGGGTTTGGGCTGCAGTGGTCTCAGCGTTTGCCAGGTTGGAGCCGTGGCTCTGTAGCTGTTTGTCTCCCCCCACCGCCCTGAGGAAGGTGTTGAGTAACAGCCAGGAGTTCAGAGACACCACCTGGGGGAATCTGGATGCTTTTCTCCCAGCTGCAGTGTTTGAATCAGTCTGCGGTTTCTTTTGCCTTGTACCTGAAGTACCTCAGAGTGCTGCTGCTGTGGCTGGGCCTTGCTTGAGTGGTGCCCAGAACCCCACCTCCAATAGCTGACGGCTCAGGAAGAAATTCATGGAGATGGAAGGCCTCGGGTATTATTCTAGCTTTTTCTTTTCTCCAAACTGGGCCAGGGATGTCCTCTCGGCCTTCATCCCTCACAAACATTTCACCCTCTTGTGGACTACTGATAAGTATTCTCATTTCAAAGGAGAGAAACATTAAAAAAAAGAGTTTTAATCTTAAGGCACCAAGAATAAGCTATAGAATTTTGGTAGGATTGCATAAATAATTGTCCTCTGAACTCTCACAGTGCTTTTACATTTTTTCTTTTTTTATATACAAATTTATTTTATTTTTGGCTGTGTTGGGTCTTCGCTGCTGCGCGTGGGCTTTCTCTAGTTGCGGCGAGCAGGGGCTACTCTTCGTTGCGGTGCGCGGGCTTCTCATTGCGGTGACTTCTCTTGTTGCAGAGCACGGGCTCTAGGCGTGCGGGCTTCAGCAGTTGTGGCACACGGGCTTCAGTAGTTGTGGCCTGTGGGCTCTAGAGCGCAGGCTCAGTAGTTGTGGCACACGGGCTTAGTTGCTCCGCGGCATGTGGGATCTTCCTGGTCCAGGGCTCGAACCCGTGTCCCCTGCATTGACAGGCGGATTCTTAACCACTGCACCACCAGGGAAGCCCTACATTTCTTATAGCAGTTACTGTTTTGGTCATACTTTCTCATCTCTTAAGATCTCTGAGATCTACCTCATCTCCCTCGCCCTTCAGCATTCAGTGGTGCCTAGTGTAAAACCCTTAGGTAGGGCCTGGCCTGCAACAGGTGCTTAGCAATGTTAGAGTGGGAGAGGCACAACCCATCCCTGTAAAGGCTTGATCAGTCAGCCTCAGGATTTAAACCCTGCCCCCTTGAATCACATTTCCTTATGCATGGTTGTTTTCCTGTCTTTGAGGTATTTTTTCTTCCTTTAAAACAAAACATCAACTCTATCAGCTTCATGATTAGGGGAGAGACCTGTTATTTATCAGGCAAATCTGGCGATTCACTTCTTTTAAACTTTTAAAAAGTATTTTAAAGATTGAATTCTTTAAATTCCATAGTGCTTTACAATTTTCAAAAGTTTCACACGATTTCATATAATCCTATAACACTTCCCCCCCACCCCCGCCCCTGTACTGCCCCTCTCCCTTCCCTCTCCCCTCCCTCTCCCCACTGGTAACCACATGTTGGTTTCTCTGTATCACTAAGTCTGCTTCCTTCTGTTTTATTCACTAGTTGTATTTTTTAGATTCCACATATAAGTGGTATCATACAGTATTTGTCTTTGTCTTATTTCACTTAGCATAACGCCCTCCAAGTCCATCCATGTTGCTACAAACGGCAAAATTTCATTTTTTATGGCTGAGTGGAATTCTATTATATATATTTATATACCACATCTTCCTTTATCCATTCATCTGTTGATGGACGTTTAGGTTGTTTCCATACCTTGGCAATTGCAAATAATGCTGCTATGAACATTGGAGTGTAATGCTATTCACTTTTGTTCTGTACAATCACAATGATCTTTCAGGAAAAATGAATCTGATCCTGTTACCTTCAAGCTTAAAACCTATTTATTTATTTATGTATGTTTCTATGTATGTATGTATGTATGTATGTATGTATGTATGTATTTATGGCTGTGTTGTATCTTCATTGCTGAGCGCGGGCTTTCTCTAGTTGCAGCGAGCGGGGGCTACTGTTCATTGCCGTGTACGGGCTTCTCACCGTGGTGGCCTCTCTTGTCAAGGAGCACGGGCTCTAGGCACACGGGCTTCAGTAGTTGTGGCATGCAGGCTCAATTGTGGCTCGTGGGCTCTAGAGCGCAGGACCAGTAGTTGTGGCGCACGGGCTTAGTTGCTCCATGGCATGTGGGATCGTCCCGGACCAGGTCTGGAACCCGTGTCCCCTGCACTGGCGGTGGACTCTTAACCACTGCGCCACCAGGGAAGTCCCCCAGTTAGTCTTAAAGATGAAATTCCTTAACACAGCCCACAAGGCTCTCGTGAACTGTGCTGGAACTTACCTCTTCAGATTTCTGCTACACAGATTTCTCCTGCCACAGAGCTCCCTTTCTGGTTCCTAATGGGCACCACACTCTTCCTTGATCAGGATCCTTCATATATGCTGTTTCAACCCGGAACAGCAACTGCCCCCCAAAGTCCTGTCACTATGACCTGTCCCCCAAAGTCAGTCACTATTTACATGTTTTCAAGGCACCCTGTACTTTTCCCTCTGTTGTGCTTATGACAGGCGTGGTCAAAGTTTGCTTCTCAACTAGGGATCACATATGTCTCATTCATCACCCAAGTCTTGGCCCAGAAGCGATTCAAATCACTGATGAATTCCAGAGCTTTTAGTGCGAGAGGCCTCGTGGGACTCTAAAATGGTCTATAATGAGCAACTTGGTCTTGGTGAATAAAAGGAATTTTGTACCCACAACATGCAATTTCTCAACTGAGGCTTAGAAATAAACCTATTTGTTCCTATTCAACAGTCCTCTTACGTTGGCTGAAAACTAACCCCTTTCCCAGGGTCATCTGTTTTGGTTAGAGTGAAAGTATTTTCTAAGGGAGAAATATTTTATATGATTCTTCAAGGCTTTTCTCCTCCTAAGAAACTTACTTTACCATTTATTATTTTCTAAATTAATTTATTTTTTGGCCAAACCACACAGCATTCGGGATCTTAGTTCCCCGACCAGGGATCAAACCCGTGCCCCCCTGCAGTGGAAGTGCGGAATCTTAACAGCTGTACCAACGGAAGTCCCTACTTTTACCATTTAAACTGTGTTGTGCAATACAGCAACCACTAGCCACATGTGGCTAATTATAAATAAAATAAAAACTTCAGTTTCTCAGCTTCACTAGGCACACTTCAAGTACTTAACAGGCACATGTGGCTAGCAGCTACAAACTGGACAGCACAGATATAGAACACTTCCAACACTGCCAGAAGCTTTACTGGACAGTGATGTAAAACTGTTTTGCAGAATCCAAGTTTTTGTCTAGCTTGTCCTGCCAGTGATATGGAAATCAAGATATGTTAAATTTCTATGTTAACTTAGCACAGAGGAGGACCAGAGATTTTGGTAAGGCTAACAAAAGCTGTACATATTTTCTTTCTTTGCTCTGCCCGATGCCTTGCAGATCAATCACAAGGAAATCCCAGCATCTCTGCCTTCTTTTTTGTAAAACAAGGACAATCCCGCCTCCTTGGGGAATACTGGAGCTAACATGGGTATTGTATATACATCACTAATTGGAGTGTGTGCACAGAGATTAACCTCTCCAGATGGTTGTATCCTACCCCCAAAAATCAAGGAAAGGTTTTGCTTCACCTATGTCAAAAGTATTTTAAGTACAAAATATGTGGGGAAAGTACTGTATAATTGTTAGATAAAGGTTCACAGAATTTATATCGCCATGTGATACGGGATATAATAAAGCTTAAGCGGGGTTGAGTCTATCATTAAACTTGTTTTATGAGGATCTAAGCAATGATAAAATATCATGTCCATAAATCTTTAAAAAACATTTCTAGGGCTTCCCTGGTGGCACAGTGGTTGAGAATCTGCCTGCTAATGCAGGGGACACGGGTTCGAGCCCTGGTCCGGGAAGATCCCACATGCCGCAGAGCAACTGGGCCCGTGAGCCACAATTACTGAGCCTGCACGTCTGGAGCCTGTGCTCTGCAACGGGAGAGGCCGCGACAGTGAGAGGCCCACACACCGCGATGAAGAGTGGCCCCCGCTTGCCACAACTAGAGAAACGAACACCCAACACAGCCAAAAATAAATAAATAAATACAAAAAAAAAATTTCTAGAGGACACATTTTATTGCAGAATATTATCACTGCCAGTTATGAATACCCTACTTGCTTTTCTGCTCAAAATACACGTTTCCCCATATCATCATAACTATTATATTCACTTTAGCCAAAGTCTAATCCCAGTTTAAATTGTGAATTTAAATGAACATGTACTATGAAGTCAAAGTGAGAATCTGACAGGTCCTTTGTTCTGGCTCAGCCTTTTCCTGATGCAGGGTTCTCTCTGTGGGGCTTACTTCTATCACTACTAACCTGGGTTTGCTGGCCTATAAAAGGGAAAAAGCAGCTCTGGTTATTTAGAGAGCAGCAGCTGACTACCAGGTATAGCATATTTATCAATGTCTCAAGATGCTGGCTCACTTATCTCCACTTATTGCTGCAGCCATACTACTTATCTCACTAAATCCTTCCTTGTACATCTAAATTTCAGATATCTATTCTGTCAATGAAGTTTGTGGTTTGAGCACAACTGAAAAAGAACCAGAAGACATTGGCGGTAAATAACAGTCACACAAATACAAAAAGATGCTTAAGTGTTAGAAACGTTTATTTGTCAAAATATTAAAAAAAAGGGGGGGGGGAGAAGTGGAGTAAAACAAGGCTAAATTTCAGCTAATGCTGTACCATGATCACAGGTCAGACATAAAAAAACAAAACAAAACAAACAAAACAACAACGACCAAAACCCCAATGGTCCTAGCAATTTCAGAAGATTAGCTTCAATGTTAGAGTCCAGAGCTAACAGAGAAGAGTAAAAGGCTGCTTGCCACTACATGGTCATTTTAAAGGGAAAGGAGATGTTGCAGGTAGACAGGGAGAAGGGTTCAACTCCTAAGGAAAGCAAGATAAGAGGGATTCCACTGTACAGGAAAAAGGGGATGCCAGCATAATCCTTACCTAGGGCTGCTCAGAGGCTGAGAACATAAGGAATAGAGTGAAAGGCTACAGAGACTAGTATCAGGAGGAAAGAAAAGTCAACTTAGAAGAATTAAATTAAGAAAGAAAACATAGTTGGTCACAAACTCCTTTGTTTACTGAAACATGAAGCAATGGAAACATCCCGGCAAAGGGGACCGCGCGGAGCAAGTTCTCATATATGACCGCAGCCCGAGGGTTCAGTCCGCAATTATCCTACCTGAAAGAGAGCACAACACAAGAGGCTTACACAATGCCTGGAGAGCAGCTTGGCTCCGAGCACAAGGGCCCCGGTCCCGTCCTGTATTCCAGGGGGAAAAAAAAGAACAGAACAGAACAAAACCAAGTCAGACCGGATCAAACTTACAACTCATTTAATTACCTAGGAGTCTACTATGGCTACATATAGGAATTTACTTTTAGCTATATATAGAACAAGAAGCAGTCTATCAGGAAGACTGCTGTGTTGGTGATAAACATATCTTTCTCACTTTCTCACCCATCTTTTAGGCAAGACTACTTCTGTGATACAAGGCTACTGTCGCTGCAACAAAAGGCATACAGATATGATCAAGAGCCATAATTTATCCAGAACAATCAGAAGATGCCAAGGTCTCAAATATGGGCAACTGCACTCTTCTAAATTTGTCTCAGTTTTAATCTTTCATAGTGAACAAATTTTCAGAAATGACAGTCACAAAGGGTATCAAGGAGTGGTTCATTCATCCTCCAACATATCTGCATATCATACTGTCACAGATTTAGAGCCGTAATTCCAGTAGTTCCTTTAATTGACCAGATCTCCCTTACCAACTCAAAAGAAGAAATCCTAAATTCTCTAATCCTTCCAACTGATGATGGGAACTCCAGACACCAATGGCTGGGGGAAAAAAAAAGTTAACTCACACCAAGTTCCTCTACTTATTACAGACAAAGGGCCAAATCTTGGTCTTGATCTGTGCCAATCGACTTCAAAAGTTGTGACGTTCTTGAATCAGTTCTGCTAGGGTGAGACCCGAATTTGGATCCCCAACAGTTCTGGAGTATTTCATCCTGGCAGCCTCATTAACATCAGGCTCCTGGGACTGCAACCAACTCAAGGTTATTCAGTCCATTTGAGGTTCACACCTGGAAGGTAAGTTTCTTTAAAAGTCATCACTAAAAAGAGGTTAGTTGAACAACCACTGCTCGCAGTCAAAAATCACTTAAAAATACCTTAGCAATACCCTTTAAAGACCACGATATACACTAATTTAATATTTAACTTTGGAACATATTTGAGAGAAATACAAGTTATCCGATAGAAGATACCACCTTACTTTAGAGGCATATCCTACTTCATGGCAGATCCAGCAGCAATAAAAGTAAAAATTAATGGCAAACTACACTAGTTGTAAGACTGTCCTCTTCATGCACGTGAACACACACTACACAGCGGTCTCAGGGGATCCGTCTTGTCATGGTCATATAGGACATAACTTATCACAGGTTCACATCATATTTGCTTCCCACTACGTAAAAGGGCAAATTCCTGTCACTTGGTTTTCTTCTACACATATACCAAAGGGGTACTCAGGAACCCTGAAAACTCAGTGGTAGCTCAGTTTAACTTTGCTATGAGGCCTCCAGTTCTACTGATGCTCAATTTCAAGGTACAAGGAAAACCATGAGAATAGAAAGTTATGATGCAATTTCCACTCAGATGAAGAGATTTATCAATCTCTAGATACTCCTAGTTATTCTTGACATTCGAACATCTTTGCTATACATTTTCTGAAGTAGGAAAAATTGCAAGGTTACCACCAATGGGACTTACACACATCAGAAAATTACCTGTTTTATCTAGCTCCTTAAATGTTCCTCTCAAACAAAAAAAGCCAAAATTTGCTGGAAGAAATGGCAAGTGTCAGGCTCTAAATGACAGCATCGTAAGCCATGCAGAAATACGGCTCAAGTGCCCACACAGAACACGATGCTCTGGATTACTAGCAAGGAAGGGACTCCACGGGACAATGGCATCAAAACGTTCTGCTTTCAGGCAAGTATCCTGGAACTAAACACCTAGAATTTAGAGGATTTTATTTGGCTTACAGATATGTTAGAAGAGTTTCCTCTGATAAAGGCTCATGACCGAAGTAGCAGTTTTATTAGCAAATTGGAAGTCTGAAGTTATACCTTGAATTCTCACTGGTGACATTCATTATTAACTCCTGAACCTGTACTCTTCAGCATACACTACAGTGACTTTTGTGGTGGAAAGAGAAAGTGGTTTTGGACTCGGGCACGCCTGAGTTTGAATTCTGGCTCTACCTCTCAATTACCAGATGACTTTAGGCAAAGTACTTAACCCCTCTGAGCCTTAGTTCCCTTCTCCATAAAAGAAAAGATCTCAAAGGCCAGCTGTATAATTAAATGATACAATGTACAAAGAGGGCACTCAACAAGTGTTAGTTCTCTTAACTATGTCTCTGTAACCCAGATCTGCTTACACTTGATTAAAGAACAATATTCTCACTAACAAACTGAGTTGCTGTTGTTCTCTCAGAAGGAACAAGTTGGTTGGTTGGAGTTGTAAACTAAAACCTCGACAGGCCAAATGTTAGAGAACATTGGCCTAAGTTAGAGAAATATTTCAGACTAACATGCAATTTATACCTTTTGGATACTGTTCTGACAGCAAACGGGTGGCTTTAGCCTCCTCTACGTGGCACAGGTCTCCCTCCTAGGGAACTAAAGCAATCTCTTAACCACACCCACCCCACTCTCACCTCCAGTTTTTAAAAGGCTGAGTACCGTGCTCGGTCCACATACTGCTCCCGCTCATACCGGGCCATGTCATACAGAGAATTCCGTGCAGCTGCTGAAGCCTGAGACAGCTCACTCTCTGGCCCGTAACCGTAGCCCTCTCCAACTGTGGGGAGCACAGCTGCAGCACGACGCAGGGGGCTCCTGTCCCTTCCATAATAGGAGGAAGTGGTGGCAGCGGCAGCAGCCATAGCAGCTGAGGTGGCAGCAGCGCCTGAGTTTGGCAACAGGTGTCGGTCGTAGGGATCCACGGACGTGGAGTTGAGGTGACTGGTCACAGCTGTGCTCTGGACTTGAGGCAGATGGGACATGGTCTGCTCTGCGTAGTTGTACGCGGAAGCTGCTGCCGCCGCTGCCACTGCCTCGTAAGAACGGACTCGGTAGCGCTTATAGTAGTCGAGCGCTCCGTACGCGTCGTTGTAATACACGGATTCCCCGTAGCCCACGGCGTACGGTGTGCGCACTGCTCCATACTGCTCGTTATACTGCTCGGTAAAGTCCGCCACTCGGCCCGAACGGTCTACTGGACACTCTTTGGACCAGTGCCCCTCTTTCCCGCACCGATAGCAGCCGCTCTGGTCTCCCATCCCGGGCGCAGTCCTAAGCCGGCTGGTGGACAACTGCACGTGCATTCGTTTGCCTTGAGAAAATAGACGTAAGAAGGTTTATTATAACTCACTGACATTCTTTATCCTCCCCAAAATGAAAGTTAACTAGTTGGCAAAAGACACACAAACATACGCACTCCTGCAACCTTATTTCAGCAACCCCCTCCAAAAGAAGCTGAAGTTTTAACAGATGAGAGCTAGAAAATTTGAGTTCTCAGAAACCAGTCAATACTTTCTACTTACACCAGTAGATTGGGATTCCCTCCTACTTCCGTCTCCACGACTTTCTTCTCCAACACAGAAACTGAGAAAGTTTCCACTTTTCACTACTAAGACTATTATTAATTCTAACCATTCAACACCTGACAAGTTTTTCCAAATCAAAAGCCAACAAAACCTCAATTATGCCAGAGGAAAGCATCTTACCTCTCACTGATTTACTCAGGGCCACATAAGGCCTGAGCATTTACTGTAGCTTAAAAACCACAGCAATATGCTGTCCATCTTGTTTCCTCCAGCCATTTTTGCAGGTGTCACCAGAAGGCTATGTTGGGTACACAAATCATACCTGGCTCATCATCTGCTTCAACTCTAGTACCTCTAAGAGTTTGTTATAAGACCCTCCACATTTCAACCCCACCCCCACTTTTTTCAGCAAGGGTGAACCCATGCCTACTGTGGAAAAGAAAACTACTTGACCTAGGCCTGTCAACAGCTAGAATTAGATCTTGAAGCAGTACTGGTTTGTTAGGGACAGCCTGCTTCCATGTAATGGGATGATCGGCATTTCATCCTGCTATGTAGTGTACAATTCTTTACAGGGGATTATCTACTTGTCAGAAAAACGCAGCATTTGCCTAAAGGCTTCTGGGCGCCCATACAAACAAGCCACATCCATACTTCCAGAAAAAGACCAGGACGAGGAACAGCTAAGAGAAGAAACAATCTTTGCCCTGGCCGTGTGTACCATCAAGCCCAGGGACCCTTACTAATGAAAGCATCCAAGGTCTTTAAAAGCAGTTTGAGAAAAGGCATATTCTTGGCAGCATTTAGTGCCAAACTGCCTAAGACTTTGGAGATCAAGTCAATGCTTTACAAATTGTAGCCAAAAAGCAGCCAGTCCAGACGTAGAGAACATCACTCTAAAGGGCGGCTCAGAACAAATCCCCCCTCCACTATCAGTAAGTTGCTCTCTCTTTAACAGACCTTGTTCTGGAGGCAGCTATGCGATAGGAGGCCTCATGCCCCACCATCCTGTTGGAAACAGCCCGATTCAGGACGGCAGCCAGAACAGCGCCATGCACTGACCCTGAGAGGGGAGCGGGTTAGTACAGCAACATCACTTTAGTCCAGCTCAGTCCTGCCCAAGGTCCAACATTCCTACCACCCCAGTTTCTAGCAGTTGCCGCCTCAAACTTAAAACCCTTTCTTTAGCAGAAACAAAGGTGCTCAGGTTTTTACTTCCAGCTGCTAGTAGAGAGGCAGCATCCACCATCAACACTGATACCGTCAACAGATAGCAAACGGCAGTAATTCTCTGAAAGCAGCAGTTAGCCATCCCAGTGTTTTCAGAGATTTAGATATTCCCATTCTTAGAAGTTATTATGGGCCAAATGCTAACTGTGCTTAGAACAGAAACACACGGATTTTTGCCCCAATTTATATCCCAAATGTAGAATTCCCTATAATTTAGACTGGAGGATTACAAGTTAACTTGGCTTTCAAACATGCATGGTGACATTAATCTGTGTGAAAGACACAAACTGTGCTCCAATTCTGAAGTCAGAGTAACAATGCCAATCTAAAAAGCAGCCAATCCAGAGAACTAGAGGTACATTTTTAAGGAAAATATTTAACTTGCTCCTTTATGGATTATGGGTCCATTTTTTTTGAGAAATAAAACCCAGGTTTTTTTGCCCCCACCTTGATGTTTCTATTAATACATACAGTCTTCACCACTGATTTAGAGCGGAACTCAGAAGTTTATAAACATCTGTGGCAAAATCTACCTCTGTAGTAGCTGCGAAAAGGACTCAGGTAAAAAAATTTTTTACCTAGAACTAAAAGATCTGCAACAGAAGTGACAGGTTTTTTCCACATAATCTTTCCAGAGGTTGTAACTAGGCTTTTAATTTAAATCCCCTAAAGCAGCGGTTCCCAACCTTTTTGGCACCAGGGACCTTTTTTTGTGGAAGACAATTTTTCCAAAGACCAGGGTGATGCGGGGGGAGGGGTTTGGATGATTCAAGCGCACTGCATTTATTGTGCACTTTATTTCTGTTATTATTACATCAGCTCCAACTCCGATCATCAGGCATTAGATAACAGGGGTTGGGGGCCCCTGCCCTAAAGTTCTTATAATTGAAATGTACTGTGCTTCTCTATTACCTTAAGGAACCAGGGCAAAGAAAATTGAAAGAAGATTAAATTCTACCACTCTACTACACTTTGGCTTTGGAGAGGCCAAAAGCTTAAAGATTTTCTGAGATCTCCAAAAAATTACTGAGATGTGTTGCCAACATTTCCCAGAAAACCAGCCCCCACAAAAGTGTTTTGTTTTGAAACAAAGAGGCGGGCAACTTGGGGTCCTCATTGCTGAGCTCCTATCAAGGGATATAGCAGATATACAACTGTACTCCAATTTAATGCTTGGTTACATATTGGGGGAAAAACGAAACATCTGAACTCTTACATGTCATTCCCAATTCAGCTGCCTGAGTTTTTACTCGGGAATAGCTTCTTTAGGGTCTTCCAATGCAAACTTGTTTGCTAACTCAGTAGTGGTTCAGTTCACTGCTGCCGGTGGAGAGGAAACATCCTGAAAGACCCAAGTAAACTCAGATTCTGCTGCTTTCGTAAGTCATACAATGAGGAAGCCTATGGCAGCCATTAACACATAAAGGTTCAAAAGATGCCCAAAGTGGCACTCTTAAGAGGCCCCCTTCATTAGGAGATGACTGAAAAGGCTTTATGGAAAAATGTGACAAATTGGTATTTAGATTGTATTTTCTGTAAAACTGCAACTTATTATCCAATGCTAAACTTTCTCTTGTCATCTGGAAAAAAAACAGAGCTGGTTATAAAAATGTCTGTACGTACGTACCGTACGCCGTTGAGTGCTTTTTCCAGGGGACCAGGCTAAGAACCTGAAAACCAAATAAAGGAACCTTTTCTTCCAATAAAGACATTAAAAAAAAAAAATCTCATGGATCATTGCGTTACTCAGATATCCGCTTCCTGAAGTAATTAAACTCACTATATTATATTATTGTTCTTTTTTTAAATTTTTTTATTTTTTTGCGGTACGCGGGCCTCTCACTCCTGTGGCCTCTCCTGTTGCGGAGCACAGGCTCCAGACCCGCAGGCTCAGCGGCCATGGCTCACGGGCCCAGCCACTCCGCGGCACGTGGGATCTTCCCGGATCGGGGCACGAACCTGTATCCCCTGCATCAGCAGGCGGACTCTCAACCACTGCGCCACCAGGGAGGCCCCTAAACTCACTATATTAAAACAAACATTCCTTTCAAGTCCACTCCCCCCCCAATTAACTGATTTCCATATACTTATTTTGGCCCCTACCCTTTTATTCAATTGCATATCAAAAAGGCAAGAACATGCAGTATTAACTAGAATACCTCTGCACTTTGTACCTGACTTTAACTGCACTTTTTACATTTTGCTTGTTACTTGTCAAGAGAGAACCCCCATTTCCCCAACACTGTCCATTCACGATCCCCTCCCTCATCAAATGAAAATAATTAAGAATATTTTTAAAGCTGTCTGAAGTGCAACAGCTAATAATGAAAGCCAACTATTACATTTTAAGTAAGTTTCTAACCGTAACAGAAACACTCATTGTTGCAAACACCACTCACCTTTCATCATACAGTGCTTTTACTGTCAAAACACTTTCACATCTTATTACCTCATTCTAGCCTCACTACCATCCTGTGAAGGAGGTACGGCAGGGATCATTAATTCTATTTTATAAGTGGGGAGAATGAAGCATTGAGAGGTTAAAACACTTGTCCAAAGTCATACGACAAGTTAATGGTAGAAAGTATCTACAACTTTTGCCCTGTGCTTTTTTTTTTTTTTTTTCTTTTTTTTTTTTTTTTCTTTTTGCGGTATGCGGGCCTCTCACTGTTGTGGACTCTCCCGTTGCGGAGCACAGGCTCCGGACGCGCAGGCCCAGCGGCCATGGCTCACGGGCCCAGCCGCTCCGCGGCATATGGGATCCTCCCAGACCGGGGCACGAACCCGTATCCCCTGCATCGGCAGGCGGACTCTCAACCACTGCGCCACCAGGGAGGCCCTGCCCTGTGCTTTAAAGAGTAGCTAAAGGCCAAGACAACACTGGCTGAGGCCAGAGATATCTGACGCACCATTTGTAATCTACTATTTGCAAACTTTCTTACCCTTTTCTGGTCAATTTTTCCTCTTCTCCATTTCTTTACTGTTTTCTAGGTTTAGTAGAGGACCCTTAAGTACTTCTTAACAACCCTTTTAGTAGCACTCAGAGAAAAAATGGTCTTAATTTATGAACCTGAAAAGTGGCTATAAACGCGTGGTCCAAGATGATAGGGTCAACAAAAAACTTGCAGAACAGCGCTGTACAACAGAACTTTCTGTGACGATGGAAACGTTCCATACCTGCACTAACACACTAACCACTAGCCTCATACGACTTCTGAGTGCTTGAAATGTGTGCAGCACAACTGAGAAACTGAATTTTAAAATTTATTTGATTTCACTTTAATAGCCACATGTGGCTAGTGGCTACCATATTAGTTAGCACAGTCCTAGAGAGTCTTCAGTCAACCTCCTGTGGTATTAATGACAACATATGTACGTTTATTAATGACATAAATAATTCGATACAACACCCTTACTGGAATCTCCTCAGAAGCAGGACCATAATTCCCATTCAACCTAACATTTTTAGAAACTTCCTTTTTTCCCCTTAGGGTTAAATAATAGTAGGTGGAGCAGAATAGTCCATGGCATGGCTTTTGGCTCTGCTTGTACAGTTCACACCGAACAAACCTGAGTAGTCAAAAGATACTCCCCCAAATCCAGATTCACCACCCAGATTTTAATATAGGGATTCTTCGAGATGTCTTCATCGTTCTTTCCCACCACAGCCCATCACCCAAGGCAGTAAAGAGTACAAACCCTAAGCATTTAAACCCTCAAATATAAGGCTTCCTTGTCATAACAGAAAAAGCAGGTAACCCCCAGACCTTTATCCTCCCTTCTCCCATGAGATACTCATTTGCCCAGGCAGATTAAACTTCCAGCAGCGCCCAAATGAATGATGGCCTGCAGGATAAAGTAACCCACCGTTTGCGATTCTACAAAGTTGTTGAGGAACATCTCGACAAATCTGAAAAGAAGTGTCTGCTTCTCCAAGAGTAAGCTGTGCTTAGGCGTGGTAAACATACAATCTTTCTATCATTTCCGGCTAAAACGGAATGGAAGAAACCACCCCGCCAGCCCCATGGTCCTGTGTACTTGCCTCTGTCTAGAGCTAGACCCCACTCCGTTTTGCCACCCAGACCCCAGAGCAGTTCACCTTGAAACTCTGTGTTGTCAAGGCCCCTGATGGCCTCCACTGCATCCTCTGCCCGCTCCATGTGTACGAAGGCATAATCTTTCACGATGTCACATTCGATGACTGGCCCATACTCCTCAAACTTGGCCCGAAGCTCCTTGTTGGTACACGTAGGGCTGATGTTGCCCACATGCAGCTTGGTGGATGTCTTGCTCTTATTCTTGCTGGCTTCCACGTTGATGTTCACCCCGTGCAGCTTATAGTGGTGCAGGTTGCGTATGGCATCCTCGGCCGCCGTCTTGTCCTCTATGTGCACAAAGCCGTAGTTCTTAATGATGTCACACTCCAGCACCTTCCCATACTGCTCGAAGAGTGAGCGGATCTCCTGCTCTGTGGCCTCCCGGGGCAGGTTTCCGATGAACAGCTTCACCATCCTGACAAGAGCCTGGAAGAGAAGAAAGGAGATTTCCAAAAGTTAGGGGTGGAAGGAAAAATTTCAGTGCATTGCATCTTGGATTAATCCTCCAAAGTTCTTGGCACCATCAAGATCCGCACAGAGACGTCCATTATGTTTTCAACAGCGGGAGGAAAGGTTTACCCTTAAGGAGTAGTGTGAGTTGTGTGTGACACGCGAACAGGTCGGGTGTCAGCAGGCAGTGCACAGCCCATCATCTCCGTTAAATGAGGCGCATTTTAGGTAACAGGGTTAGCTGAAAATACTCTCTTTGGGGAGCAGGTAAGAGAAGAGTCCAAGCAGGGGGCAAGAGGCATATATCTTACTGCCCCTGGTAACAAGGTTTTGGAGGGAAATCTGTGTACCTCTCTTCCGTGCGGCATCACCTTTCAAGATACTCTAAGAATTAAAAGGCCCCCTTTGCCCCAACCTGGGACACCCACGCCCCAACAGCCCAACTCCAGTTCCTTCGCCCCAACAAAGACTCGACCCGACCTCTGCCCCGCCCCCTCCGGAAACCCGGCCCCGCCTCCTCCCGGTGTCTTCCCCGGACCTCCCGCAGCAAGAGGAGAAACCCTAACCCTGGGCCAACCCCGTCCGCCAGAGGCCGGCCCGGCCCGGCCCTCTCTCAGGCTCCCCACACACCCACAAGAACCCCTCGCACCTCCGGGTGGCGGCAACGGCGGCGGCGGCTCCCGCGTCAGAGAGAACCCTACAAAATGGCGACGGCCGCTCGAGCCTCAGCGTGACCGGGCCCTTTCTCGCGCGCCAGCTCACGCACGCGCGAGTGCGCGCTGCCCCCCCCCCACCCTCGCGGGAGCCGGACGACCAATCCCGCGGCCGCATACAAATGGCTGCCCCGGGCTCTGCTCCCAGCTGCCCCGATACGAGGGCGGGGCCAGCTGGTGACGGTGCTGCGGAGCGAAGGTCAGCCCGCCCCCTGGCCTGACTAGCCAATCACCACCTTGGAAGGTGGGCGGTCGTCGCTCAAGCGTCAGAAGGGCTCTGGGTGCAACCACTGACTTGGTGAAATCAGAAGCCCGGGAGAATCACTAAGCATCACAATGGATCGTGCTGTTGGGCCATGTGGGGGAGCGGGGGTGGGGGAGGAAGGCGGCTGCTGATGACAAAGGGTTATCTCACTGGGTCCCCTAAAAGGGGGTTTTCTTAGCGCCTGCCAGCCTCTATGGCAGTTTGGGACAACATTTGAGAAATAGAGGCGCGCCACATTTTAAGCCAACCTAGTCTTTTTTTGGTAGAGCTTTTATACATAATTTAAAATTTTTAAATTGCAAACACGTTATGCATTGGTGTGGAAAAGGAGAACCAAAGATGGCAGAGCTGAGATAGCTCTAAGAGGCATTCTATCCTAGATGCACTTAATCAGTCAAGTTTTGTCACATATACATGAAGGCTGGTTTTCTCTCCCTAGCTAGAGAATTGAGCCCTAATTCTGTGTCCTTCACAGTTCCTGATCCGTGGTGAGCACACCAAAGGAGGCCCAGAGAGGTTTCTTGTTTTGGGGGTAGGCCAGGTCTCTATGTCCACACCAAGCTGCTGGAGGACTGGACAACTGAGTCCCTGAGCACTTTCCGGCTTTCAAAATTCAGCTGTGGTCCAAGGGCACCTCCTGGTGGCAAAAAGGAAGTTATTGAGGTGGATTACTCTCTGTCACCTTTGAACAAAGAATAGAAGTTTATGGAGATTGATGGACTGAGCTTATCTCCAAGTAGAGCATGCCAGGGGGGTTGTCAATCACCATTCCTATGTTTCTTTCACTGAATTCTTTGTTTCCCAGCAATTTCAGAAGAGGCACTGTCCTTCCAATTCTGATAACACTCACGCTTGTCTCCCACCCAATTCTATTTACCTCTCCCCTTTCCTTCTCCTCTTGGTCGTTTCCACTTTCTCTCTACACTCAGACTTTTAAAACATGTATAGGGACCTCCTTGCCCATTTCTGAAATAGCTTTCACTCATCTTCACTGTTATGGTTTTTTTTTTTTTTTTTTTTTTTTTTTTTTGCGGTATGCGGGCCTCTCACTGTTGTGGCCTCTCCCGTTGCGGAGCACAGGCTCCGGATGCGCAGGCTCAGCGGCCATGGCTCACGGGCCCAGCCGCTCCGCGGCATATGGGATCCTCCCGGACCGGGGCACGAACCCGTATCCCCTGCATCGGCAGGCGGACTCTCAACCACTGCGCCACCAGGGAGGCCCTGTTATGGTTTTTTAAGTTGGGTTTCTTCCCTGTGTTCCAGGACAGACTTCCACAAATAGAGTCTGAACCTGCTGTCTCCCACCTTCGTGCACTGTGTTTCGGGTTCTGTCCTCCTCTCCAATGCCCCAGGTTTTCTGAGGTCACCAAAACTAATGTCCTTTTAACAGTTTTCACCCTTCTAAAATTTTCATTCATTCACCATCCTTTTCTCCTGTGTTTTTATGCTGTTCCTCCTCATAGCTCTGACTATACCATTACATCTCCTTCCCCCCATCTATTTCCCTGTTCTTATCTATTCCCTGTTACCTCCCTTCCCCTTCCCTCATAGGCAAACAGTAAATGAGTTTAGTGTGTATTATTTTGTTTCTTTGTGTTCTTGCAAGACATGTCTTTTTTTTTTAAATGGAAGTATAGTTGATTTACAATGTTGTGTTAGTTTCTGGTATACGGCAAAGTGATTCAGTTTTATATATGCGTATATTCTTTTTCATATTCTTTTCCATTATAGGTTATTACAGGCTATTGAATATAGTTCCCTGTGCTATACAGTAGAACCTTGTTGTTTATCTATTTTATACACAGTAGTTTGCATCTGCTAATCCCAAACTCCTAATTTATCCCTCCCCTACCTTCCCCTTTGGTAACCGTAAGTTTGTTTTCTACAAGACATGTCTTTTTAGTGCACATTTACTTTTTCCCTTTAAAAAAAGTTTTATTGTGGAAAATTTCAAAAAGGCACAAATAGAGAATATTATGCACTCCTGTGGACCCCTTACTCAGCATTGACAGTTATCAGCATTTTGCTGATCTTATTTTGTGAAGCCCCTCTACTTTGTGTGTGGGTGGGTGGGTGGGCTGGAGTTTTTTTAAGGCAAATCCCAGACATAATGTCATTTCGCCTGTAAGGTTTTCACTAACTGCCTCTAAAACATCAGCACTATGCTATGCTAATTTCATCTAATATCTATATTTAAAATTTTCCTAGATTGTCCCAAGTATCCCTTTTTACATTTGGTTTCTCCTAATATGGATATAGACAAAGCCCGCCCATTGTTCATTTGGGTAAATTAATTTTGCAAATGTTTATGTAAATTGTGTTGTATAGCTCACTGTTCCTTACTCTTTTCACTAAGCACTAAGTTACTGTGTGGTGTCTACTACTGAGTAATACTCCACAGTGTGCAGCCACCATATTTTGCCTATCCATCTCCCGGCATAGGACACTCAGGTTGCCTCCCAACTCCTTCGTGTTGCTATAAACAAGGTTGCAGTGGACATCCTTATGTTAATTTTGTGCGCCCTAATGGTTTGGTGTGAGAATTTGAGGGGAGATAAGCCCAGGCATGGGATTGCTGGGTTGCTGGGTCATAGGGTATACTTGGAACTAACTTGTCCAAGTAGTGCCAGGTTGTCCTCTGGAAACCAGTCTACCCTCCCACCTGAGGGGCCCTGCATCTCACTGTCTCTGCCAATCTTTGCCATTATCCAGTTGTCTAATTTTGGGCAGTATAATAGGTATAAAGTGGTATATCATTGTTGCTTTAATTTGCATTTCTCTGATTACTAATGATTCTAAGCATCTCTTATTTCTCTGAAGTGTGGGAGGTTGACTCTTCTGTAACTTCCCTATTCGTATCTTTTCCCCATGTTTCTTGTCAGGTTACAGTCTCCTTTTTGTTTGCAGGATTTTCTTGTATGTTCTAGATATTAATCTCTTTTTGGTTTCAAATATCTTCTCTCATTCCACCAAATTATTAACTTTGTCCATGGAGTCCTTCCTTCACTGAACAGAAATCCTTAATTTTTTTTTTTTTTTTTTTTTTGTGGTACGCGGGCCTCTCACTGTTGTGGCCTCTCCCGCTGCGGAGCACAGGCTCCGGACGCGCAGGCTCAGCGGCCATGGCTCACGGGCCCAGCCGCTCCGCGGCACGTGGGATCTTCCTGGACCGGGGCACGAACCCGTGTCCCCTGCATCGGCAGGCGGACTCTCAACCACTGTGCCACCAGGGAAGCCCGAAATCCTTAATTTTTTTTATGTGATCAACTTAATCAATTTTTGTCTTAAAGTTTGTGCTTTTGAAGTTTTGTATAAAATGTCCTTTTCCATCCCCCTGAGTCACAAATACGTTCTCCTACATTTTCTTCTATGAACATTAATGTTTTTACCCTTCACATTTAGGTCTGTACTCCATTTAGAGCAGTGCTGTCCAAACAGAAATATAATGTGAACAACATATACAGAATTTTCTGGTAAACACATTTAAGAAATAAAAGGAAACAGTTGAAATTAACTTTAATATTTTCAAAATCCAATATAGCTCAACTATTTCAGCATATAATCAGTATAAAAATTATTGAGATGTTTTAAATTCTTTTTCTTCCTCTTCAGTCTTCAAACTCCAGAAAACATTTTATACTTACAGCACATCTCAATTTGGACTAGCCACATATCACGTGGCTAGTAGCCACGTATGGCCTGTGGCTACCATACCAGATAGCACAGATCTAGAGTTCACCCTTGGAGGTGGGGTTAGGTGAGAATGCCAACATTTTTCTCTAAATAATTAATCCGTTTTTATCTGTCCCTATTTCCCCACTGATTTGTGGAACCCTCATTATCGTTTTTTTGTGCTCTAATCTGCCTCATATCCGTCACTCCATTCCATTCTGTCATCTTTCCTGGAACTTTCCCTTTCTTCCACTCAATTCCCGAAGGTGTCTCTCAAGACTTACTTCCTGACCTTATGCTTATGCTTATCCTCTGCTATGTCCTGTCCTTAAGGATTCATGGACTCAGGTAGCTTCAGCTACCATGTGTTCATAAATGCTCAAACCGTATTTTTATTACGTCTCCATTCACGTCTGACCACATTCTGCAGGACTGCTTCACTTGGCTGCCCTATTTACTAGTTAAAATGATAACGTCTCCATTGGTTCCTCACACCCATATACATTTCCTCCTAAAATCTCCAGTTATTGCTTTCTCCTCCAACCCACAGGCTTGCCACCATGGAGTACAAATACCCAGATTCCCTGAGCATGCCGCAGTGTGTGATTTTCTCTTCCTTCGTACAGTGGAGATTTTACAGTTATACCTGAAGAACAAAAGAAGGTGTCTGTGTAGTGCTGATGTATTACTCCATTTACTCCCACGACAGATTATTCCAGTTACATTATCCACATGTTTACTTTGGCGTACTGAATCTGCTCTTAAGAGAAAGGGATAATTATTCTGTGTACTATCTGGTCTACCACATCTCATGTTTGGAAACGTTCTGGGCCTGCACACCCCTGACCCTGTCTTTGTCACGGCTGATGATAGTCAGGGTCTGCTCAGCCAGGGCCCTTGGCCGATTATACTAAAGATGGGGCTGCTTTCCTGGAAAGATCTCTGAGCCCCGAAAAGAAATGGTTGTTTGTATATGGGAAGCCATGAAATAACAAAACTTTTCCTATAGGAGGCCACCAAGGCAAATACTATTGCCCTGAAACCTCCAGTTGCCGAGCCAGAGACAAGAGGGAAAGCCCCCTGTTCCTTTTTCTTATACTTCACTGGATCTAAAATACATTCTCCTGTGTTTTTGTTTACACACTTAGGATGTATCTCGTGGCTTCCCAGGGTGATGTCATTCTCTTGGTCAGTGGATTGGGAACCTGTTACTTATCTGATCCCTGTCTGAACTCCCTCGATCCCCTATTGGGGTCCTCTCTGTTGAGACAGAAGGTGGGGGTCAGTAATCACCACCTACATGCTCCACTCTCCACTGTCAGGCTGAGCAGTGGCTGAGACTAGGCTGTCTTCCATTTTTGAAAACAGTTGAGAGAATCACGAGCGAAGAAAGTTGTGCACCAGGGAAGCAGGCATTCACTGCCTCAATACTGCTTGTTAATATCACGGCGAATGTCTTTGGTCTAAAAAGAGGTTTGATATTGGTCAACCCAGCAAAGAGGAGGTCATTGTCATGGGGAAATGAGACCATGGTAGGGAGACTCACAGAATAATGTGGTTCTTGGCGGGCTTGGATGCTGGGGGCGGAGTGGGAAACCTGACACACAGGAGACCAGGGCCAGAAGGAAGAACAGGGGCATGGGCAGAGAGGCTTGTGGTCAGGAAAGCAAAGACACCCAGAGGCAGTAAGAGAAGCTGAGCTGTTTAATCACCTCCTTGACCAGACTCAAGGCCGTGGTTGCCCCTGAACAACTCACACCCGGAAGCTGTTGAGAGTTGCTGGAGATGGAGGGGCTGCTTGAGTCAGAGGATGAGGGAGGATGGGAAAGGGGAGCTTCGGCGTCTCTGACTTGTCATCTGGCAATCTTGCCCCCAGGTCCTGCTTCAGCTCTGAGAGGTTCCTGGCTGGTCCCCAAGGGCAAGGACTGGATGGCGTGCCCTAGCTGTGGCAGGAGAATGACCCCGAGGCAGGGGCAGCCATTCCCCACATGGCCTATGGAGAGGGTGCTGTGCTGTCTGCGCTGTGGTGGGGATAGAGGCGTAAGGCTAGGGGAGGAGGGCAGAAGGGGGGGAGTGGAATTGGGGGTTGCCTGGGCCCCACCACCAGTCTGGAATTAAATAGCAGAAGAGAAGGGTTGCCCTTGGGGACACTGACTTGTCTCCAGAGACAGTTCCTGGTGATGGGTTGACCTTGGCAACAGACCCTAGCAGCAGGCAGTTGTCCTGACAAGAGGGTGGTCCCTGTCGACAGTCCCTGGCAGTTTCCTGGACAGAGGGAGGCAGCTGGCCTGGGAGTCTCGCCCCCAACTACTTGTTCTTCTTGAAGAAGCTGAAGCGCTTTTCTCGCTCTCGTTCTCTGCCATCCTTGCTGCGAAGTACGACAGGTCCCTCCGCCCCGACCGGTGATACCGGGGGCATGGTCATGGCCCGGGTCATGCCCCGGGTGGCAGTGGGCACCGCTGGCTCTTCAGGCTCTCCAGAGGCCGAGGACACAGTGGCAATGGCTGCATTCACCACCCTCAACCACGAGCTCATCTCTGCCTGCAGTGGGGCGCGGAAAGACAACGGGTCAGCTTGGAGGATGCTATGCTTGGGTGGCTGGCTCGTCCACAGTGGGGAAGTGGAAGAGGAGGAGGTGGAGATGACTGCCTCATCTCACTGGAGAAAAAGACCCCTTTAAGGTAGGGAACATGTTTTGGTGTGGCCTTCACAAACATCCAGTTGGCACATTGTGGGTTGTCTGATATCAAAGAATGAGACACTTCAGACAAGGAAAAAGAGAGAGGCGAGGGAAGAAAGAAATGTGCATCTGGAGGTTCTAAGACTGCCCAGAGAGAAGGGGGGACATGGGAGGAGAAGGGACGGCTCACCTCATCCTTGGCCTGGAATAAATATTCTTTCCCATCCTGTAAGCTGTTGGGAGAGAGAGAAACCTCAGGGCAGAGCTGAGACTCTGATTGGCCAGATCAGGGCTGGTGAGAGCTCACTATCACCCAGAGACCAGGCTGGAGAACATGCCCGGGGACCTCAGAGCCAGATCAGACACGTTCTGCACATTCTTCAGATTCCCAGGACTGTGCCAAAGCAAATCCTTCCTGATTGGCTGCCGAGGACCAGGGTGAGCTCACTTCCATCCCAGGCCCTGCCTCCTGCTCTGGCTGCCGGCTGGCAGGCAGGGGCGGGCCCCCGGAGGTATCTGGAGACAGGGGAGCGCCAGCATCCTGCCTCAAGACCTCCCAGGCAGGATAACTTTTCAGCTTGACAGGCCTGCGTCTTGGTGCTTCTGCTCCCCTTAGTGTGGAATACAGCCAGATCCCCCGACTCTCCCTCCTTGACCTCTCTGCCCCCTAGTGGCTCCTCTGTGCCTTGTATCACTGTGACCTTCCCTCCCATCCTGAGGGCACGTTCCATTCCTACCCCAGCTTGAAGACATGCTTGCGCTTTCGATAATCAAAGGCAACGCTGCCCTGGGCCCTGGCCAGGCTGACAGGCACTTCTCCGTGGTACGGCACTCCTGCACTGGCTGCCTTAGCATCCTTGTAAAAGCCAAGGCTCCCACGCCGCAGGACACAGTACACGTTCTGCCATGACCTGGGAGAGACATGGTGCAGGTGACGAGGAGGAGACGCAGGTGACCGACTGGCCTTTGAGGGGCCAGTCATCCTGGGAACAGCTTGGTTGTCCGAGGACTCCCAGTGCCACTCCTGTCATTAGGCCCGTCGTCTCTATACCCTCCCGGCCCTCACCTGAGGCCCCACCTGCTCCTGAGTCCTACCCCCCACCCCCACCGAGTCTAGGAAGAGGTTCTGGGCAAGCCTCTCCAGAAGGCAGGAGCCGCAGAGGCCGCAGGCACCACATGACCAGACCCAGTACCTGTTGGCGGCCTTCTTGCCAAAGGCCTCCATCTCCTGTTTGCGGCACAGCAGCCCCTCCATCTGTTCCTGGGCAGAGAGCTCCGGGCCGCGGGTGGGCAAGGTGGCAACCCGGGCTGACTCGGATGACCTGCTCTGGGGCATTATAGGAGGGGTCGGGCCCCGTGTCCGGGTCTGCTTCTCTCCCCGTAGCCCATTGGCCTCGTCCCCAGCACCAGACCCCTGTGAAGAAAACGGTGTCTGTGTCAAAAGATAAGATGGGGGCTTCCCTGGTGGCGCAGTGGTTGAGAGTCCGCCTGCCGATGCAGGGGACACGGGTTCGTGTCCCGGTCCGGGAGGATCCCACACGCCGCGGAGCAGCTGGGCCCGTGAGCCATGGCCGCTGAGCCTGCGCGTCCGGAGCCCGTGCTCCGCAACGGGAGAGGCCACAACAGTGAGAGGCCCGCGTACCGCAAAAAAAAAAAAAAAGATAAGATGGGAGACACCTAGCCTGCAGGTCGCGAAGCTGGAAGTCCAAGAGCTGGTCTTGCCACCTCCACGTTTCCTCTGAGTCTCTGCCCTCTCCTGACCCCACTGTCCCCGCCGCCCAGCTCACATCCCCATTTCATCCCATATCTCCCAGTTATCAATACCCACACCTCCAGGAGAAACTCACAGGCCCTTCTGGGAAGCTGCCCTGCTCAAGTCTCTGTTGTTCCACCAGGGGCTACAAGGACAAGACGCTGTAAGCAGATGTGCAAGGGGAGGGGCTAAGATTCTGATGGGGGCGCTTGGGGCGGCAGGAGTCACCTGTGGGGCTTCCGCATCTGTGCAGACGCCGTTCACGCTGGCTGGCTGTGAGGGTGCTGGCAGGCGGGGCTGGGCTCTGGAACGGCAGAGGTGACAGAGAACGTGAAGTCTATGTGTTGCTCTGGCTCAGCCTCCTCTTCCTCCCCGAAGTGTCCCACCTCTCACCTGTCCCAAGTAGCATCGGGAGCTGTCTGGCTGTCCAGCAGGGCCCCTTCAGGCAGACTGGCTGTGGGCTCTGGGGCAGGGGGCTGTTTCCTCCGTTCCTCTTCCTCCCTCTTTCTTTTCCGCTCCTTCTCCTGCTCCTCCAGCTGTCAAAAAATTCTGAGGTCATAGCATGGAAGGTCCCAGGCATTGGGGAAAGCTGAAATGTCTCAGCTCTAGTCTGATGAAACAGGAAGAATGGAGACTATAATTCCAAAAGAAGGCGGGGATTAGGAGTTATGGGGGAGATGGTGTCTCTTAGTGCCACCCAGGGAAACGGATGGCTCCTAAAGCTGAGGTGACAACAGGGCACTCTTGGCTCACATCTGGGAGATGCTGGGGCAATGGGAAGAGAAGAAATGTCTTCTTCAAGCAGGAGAGCACGCAAAGTCTGGGGCAGTGGGATGGGGCCGGTATTCCTGGGGTCCTGTAGCCCTCACCGCCGTGAGCTTCTCCAGTGCGCTGAAACGATCCTCCCAGGCCACTGCGGACTTCTGGAAGGCTTCGTGCCGCTTGATGAGGCTCTCGACTTCATCGACTGTGCAACCCAGCTCAGCGCTTCGCACCAACGGCTCCTGGCTGCACAGCCAGGCCTCCGCCATACCTGCGTCTCTCCCAAACACGAGCACCTCCAAAACTGCAGGGATTGGGGGTCGCAGGGAGGTGGCAAATCAGGGTGGGCAATGACAGGGTATTATAGTCACAGCAGCTTCAAGCACAGGGACACAGAGAAAGCCACTGCCCCAGAGCAGGAGCTTAAGGCAGAGGCAGGCAGTGCCAAGGGTGGGGGCCTTGAATTCCATGCCCCAGATTCCTGGTCTCACCTACTCTGGAAACTACAGGGTGCAAGACTCCCGGCCGCTCCCTCACCGCCCAGGGCTTGGAGCCCTCAGTCAGTTTCCCTCAGCGGCTCACCAAGCTGCAGCCAGTCCATCTTCTCCTGCCACTTGTCAGCTGTCTCCTGGCGCCGTGCCTGAAGCTGAGACAGCTTCTCTGAGATCTGGGTCGGGGCAGAGGGTGGGGGGGGAGGAGATGAGAGTTAGCATCCAGCGGGGCCTTGCCAGGGTCCCTGGGGGTCTCACATAGGGGAACCAGTGATTTCTGATTTCAAGAGGCAGACAGTTCTGGGAGAAAGATAAAATGGGGAGATCCCTGAACAGCACTAAGGGGAAGGTAAAAGGTTTCTGCAAAGAAATAATGAAAGGAAGTCGGAAGACTCAGAGGAGAAATCAGCATTCAGGCCTCCCTTGTGAAGGTGCCCGGCTATGCCCAGGCCTCACCCACCTCCTCAGCCGCGTAGTGGCTCCTGGCGAGCAGCCCCTGTCCCATGTCGATGCAAGAGGAGAAGCGGTCAGCCCTGGCCTCTATCTCTGCCTTGATGCCTTGGTGGTTCTTGATGATCAGGTCTGCGGAGGACACATCCCTGGGGGCACGGAGACCACATCACCTGCTGCCCACAACCCTATCCCGGCCACCAGCCCATAACCCCCGGAGGCCGCCAGGCTCTGTGGGCCTCACCGGGGCCGCTCCTGGGCATCCATTTGCAGGTTCACTCCGTCCATCCACAGCATCAGCTCCCGGACAGCCTTGAAGAAGCGGAACTTGTCCGTGGTGTCCAGCAGCAGCTGGCGGCGGGCAGCAGAGCTTCCCTGAAGCTGCGCCCAGGCCTCGGCCACGGCCTGCATGTGGCGGCCGATCTCCTCGGCCTTGTCTCCGGCGTAGGCCTTCTGGAGCCGGTGGCCGTCATCCTGCACCTGCTGGGCCTGCCAGGGCCCAGGTCAAAGTCAGGCAGAGTTGGGAGACTCTGAGGGGCTGCAACCTCCCTCAGTCCTGACCTCTGCTCAACACCTCCTGCCCATTTTACCAGCCGGAGAAGCAGGAGAAGGAGTGTGTGTGTGGGGTGATGCTGGGAAAGATGAGGGCTGGAGTCCAGAGTAAGCCCTGTCATACTCTGCCCTGTAGGGTCTTACCAGGGGGCCTGGGCTTAGCCTGGGGATCAATGCTTTAAAAGGGTCACTAGCTGGGTGAGCTTTCAGAGGCCTGTCCAGCTCGTGGGGAACCTCAAAGATTGCTAGAGTGAGATTTTCGGCCTGAAGAAGGGACTTCGGTGGGGGGCCGACCGGGTTTAAATGGCTTCAGGAAGGAGCTATGCTTATTTTGCGTAGGTCTAACACCTGAGTGGGACCAACAGATGGATTTTAGTACACCATGAAGAATCGTCTACCCACCAGGACCATCTGAAAATGTCACGGGCCCTCAAAAAGCCTTGTCATTACAGGTGTGGACGGGGTGGCTAGATGTCCCCTGGCCAGAGACGGTTTCCTGGAACCATCCTAACGTCATCCCTACGTGGCCCTGCAGAGGATGCGATCCCTCCAGCCTCCCCATGCTCCCCACGAGTCTCCTCTAAGCGCCCCCGTCCCTCCCCCCACCTCCACCCATGCATGAGTCAGACCTGGGCGCTGAGGGCCTGGATGTCGTGCTCAAAGGCACAGTGTCGGCGCTGCAGGGCCTCGGCAGCGTTGAGGTCCCGGCCGGTCCCGTCTGGAAGCTGTTGCTGCTTGTGCTGCACCCGCGCCAGGGCCTGGCGCGCCCCGTGCAGGAAGCGCTGCAGCTCGTGTGCAGCCGCCAGCACCTGACCCCGCGTGTCCAGCAGCTCAAGCAGGTCAGCCCAGGCCTCGTTGAGACTGTCCTTCCACTCGGCCACCGTGGCCCGGGCGGCGTGGCCCCCCGCGATGAGCCCGTTGGCCAAGGTGTTGGCGCTGTCCACGCGCTCCTGGCCGATGGTGCTCGTGTCCCGGGAGAACTCTCGGAATTTGTCCCGGAGCATCTGGCAGAGGAAGCGGTTGCACGGACAACACTGTGACGCTGGAGGATGCGGTCCCTGACTCGCAGGGCAAGTCCTTTCACCCCAGACTGAGAACCCACTTCTTTCCCTGGGCCACGTGGGCCAAAATAGATTTCTTCAGCAGGGCCGAGTTAGGCAGCAGAAGCAACTGGTTCCCACTGACCCTGGATTTGACTGACGCGCCCAGCCCCCAGCCCCCAGCAAAGGGGTACTTGGAACCTTTAGTCTTCGGACAAGGATACCCTAACTATGGTCCATATTTCGGCACCAGTGAGTGTCCAACCCCCAAACCGTGGAGAGGAATCTCAAGTCCCCAGTGTACTGGTGAGTTCTGTTGGAAAACAGTGATCGGTCATTTCCTTTTGGCCGACGTCTATGCGCAGCCCCACGTCCTCCTTTCTGCACGAGTCTTCCAATTAAATGTCTCAGAACCCAGAGGACAGCATCTCCACGACCTGGTCTTGCACCCCTGCCCCTTGGTGCTCCGCCCAGGATGAAGTGCTAGTCTCCCAGGGGCCCTGGTGGACAGCCCGACAGCTCCCGATGCTACCTGGGACAGGATGAAGTGCTAGTCTACCCTTCCTGGAGCCCACCTGCGGCACTCACAGTCACGTGCTCGTAGTCCTGGCCCAGCTCGTGCGAGGCTGCCACCACCTCGCGCTCCTGGATCCACTGCTCCAGGTCGTCCAGCTCCCGGCGGAGCTGGCACAGACGCAGGTGCTCGTGCAGGCGCTCCCGCCGCTCTCCCGCCAGCTCCTTCAGGCTGGCGTACAGCTTGTCCACCTGGGCTTGGCGGATCGATATGCGCGTGCTGCGGGGAAGGGGAGGACACACTGCTCTGACCCCTAGTCTATCCCAGAGGGTCCTGCCCCCCAACTGCTTGCCAAGTCCCTGCTTCTCCAGCTTTCTAGATGGTCCTGTACACATGCAGTACGCAAGGCTCTGCAATCTCTGGGCCTTTCTGGAACTGGCTCCCCTCTCCCCCAGGGACTGGCCTGGGGGTCCAGGTGCTATGCTCACCTCTCTGGGTGCTCGTGGTCAATCATGTCTTGGCTGCTGGCTGCCAGCTGGTGGATGGTCTGGGCGTAGTCGGCCAGGGCTTGTTCCAATACCTGATGCTTCTTCACCTCTGCCTGGGCACTCAGCTCGTCCTAGGGGAGGGGAGAGTGGCAGCAGAGAGTAGGGGGAGGGGGGAGGAAAGCCGTAGCCTGAGCTCTGGTCTGGCTCTCACCTTGGCCTTCTCCTGGCCCATCATGTGTAACTCCTGCTCGCCCATCCAGGCCTCTGCCTCTGCGGCGTCGCGGTAGAACTGCTGGGCCCGCAGGGCCTCCTCCAGTCGCTTCCCTCGAAGCTCCAACTCGTGGCTCAGGCGCTTCCACATTTCCTGTAGCTCAGCCAGCTCCGGGCCTGCTGCCGCCGCACCCAGAGCGCGCTGTCGCTCCGTTAGGTCCGCGATCCGCGGCTCGTGGCCCTGGATCTCCTTCTGCAGGGTCTGTCCATGGCGACAGAGGAGGAGACGCTGAAAGGCTTGCCGAGGGACCCCCTCACCCTACATCCCCCCCTTACGCTTACTCAACAGCAAGCCCCCCTTCACACCGTTGTTTCTCATCCTCCCTGCGTCCTCTCACCTCCCCTCTTTTCTGGCCCATGACGCCCCTTCAGTCCACATGATCTCCCACCAGGGGAACCCACCCTCCCGAGGTGAGGAAAGGCGAACCACTGAAGTCTAGGATTACACCCAGCAACGAGCGGGAGCCAGAGGAACCCCAGTTCTTAGGAAAACACACTTTCAGGTCTGGGGAGGCTCTTGGGACCCTTTCTTCTGCCTTTAGCCTCTGCCTCACCTGGTTTTTCTTCATGAGGAGCTGGACACTGGGCAGGTCCCTGCCATGCTCCATGGAGCTAGCCACGGGGAGCCGCTCCGTCACCCACAACTGGATATGAAAGTGGGGGTTAGTGGAGGTCCAGAGGGCAAAGTCCGAGCTAGGGGTTGGATAGTGATGATTCCTGGGGGAAGGTTTTCTAGGGCTCCCAGTTCTGGGGTCAAGGGACCTAGAGGGTGTCCCTAGAGGGTTGACTTTCAATGCCAAAGGGAAGAGAAGACAGAGCACTGCTGGCATCCCCCCAGCACCCAAGAAGGAGAGTAGAGAGCCAAAGACAGGGAGCAATTTACCATGATGGAGACTCTACCCCGTCCCAGGTCCCGGAGACTCACGATCTCATCCTCCACGTCCCGGTGGAACTGGTGCTGCTCGCGAGAGGCTTGCAGGCGCCGGCAGCGCTCCTTCATGGGCTGGCACAGGGCCCTGAACTTCTCCTCCACAGCCTTCGAGGTCCTCTCCACCTCCCCTGCACCCTGGTCTTCCTGGGCCAGAGCTTTTGCCTGTGCCTGGATTGCTTCCACCTCCTTCTCTCGCACAGCCATCTCCCTTTCCAGCATCTGCCAACCGGAAGAGGAAGGCGGTGTTATCACCGTGCCTCCACCTTCAAACTCAGCGGAGACACTGGTCTATATCGAGCCAATCATGAATTCTTATCCCTGGGGCTCACCCCAGGGAGAGTATCTCTTCATGGCCTACATCAGTGGATCTCAAACTTTAATATATATGAGAATCCAGGGGGTGTGAGAACTGTGCTAGCTATCAATTTACTGTCTCTCAGTCCCCAATCCATCTCAGCTCCAAGTCCATCTTTGCCCATTTTGAGTCACTGGAACTGGACCCTGTAAATATTTCTCCTTTGCCAGATGGTGCAACACTAGGCCTTGTCCATAGAGGGCGCTGGAGGGACACCACAATGCACAGGCGAGGCAGAGGCTTCTAGCTACGGTTCCAGTGTGCTTTCCTTCTTGCTCCTACACCACAACTGCCCACGGTGTGCAGGAGACCCGGTGGCCCTCACCCTCCAGCAGGTTTTGCTGGCATCTCAGTGGCAACTTCCTGATGGCCAGCCTTGGCCTGCCAGATTCAGACCTGCTGTGGTCTGTGACACCCCAGCAAACTTCTACGCCATCCAGCGGGCCTCTGCCTTCACCAGTGAGGTCTGAAACTCAGCCTTGGGGTAGGAGGAGGGGATCCCATTCCTTCCCGGGCACCCCCTCCTCAGTCCTAGAGGCAGTAGCTGCTCTGTACATTTGCGATTCCTGCATCCTTTAGACCAGGGGTCAGCAAACCCCGCCCCCGGCCGGGTTTTGTAAATCAAGTTTTATTGGCACACAGCCACACCAGTCTTTTACGCATCGACTGTGGCTGCTTTTACCCTACGAGGACAGAGTTGAACAGTTGTGACAGAGACCGTATGACCCTCAAAGCTCAAAATACTATTTGGCCCTTTACAGAAAAATGTTTTCTGATCCCTGTTTTGGAGTTCTCTTTACCCCACTGGCAGGTAACCCTCTTTTATTAGTTAGTAGTTCTTTTCACTAAAGTTTCCTCATTCAAGTTAGAGTGTGGTTTCTGTCTCCCGACTTTACTCTGACTGACACACACTCCTAGAGATTCTGACACTGGTGGCCCGTGGAAATCGCCTTGAGAAATACCAGTGAAGATGCTGTCTGCGAGGCCTGAGGATGGCCTCGTGAATCTCAAGAGCGACTGACTCCCCCCTCCTTTCTTCTGCTGTTCACCAGTCCCACCAAAGGCCCGCCGTGTACCTGCTGCTTCTTGAGCAGGATGTTGACGCTGGTGAGGTCCTTGCCATAGTCGTCGGAGTGCAGCTGGGCCTGCAGGCTCTCCAGCCAGCTCTCCAGGGCAGAGCAGCTCTGGGCAAACAGCTCAGCTCGGTTGGCATCGAAGAGGCTGCGGGCTTTGGCCTGGGTGGTGGTCTCCAGCTCGTCCCAGCGCCTGTGCAGGTCGTCTAGCTTCTCCCACACCAGGGCTTTCAGCTCCGGCTTCTCCAGAGTCAGCTCCCGCCCTTCCTGGGTATGGGACAAGGAAGGGGTCAGTGTCAGAATTAGATACCGCTGAACATGAACCGATAGCAGAACAGGGACCTAAAGGGCAGCAGAGACCTGAAGTGAGGGCTTTCCTACCGAGTTCTTGGGTGTTCTCCAAGCTTTCTAAGCTCCCCTACCCTCAATGCTGAGTAAACCCTCCTCCTTCCTCAAGGTCCCATCAAACCTCGTCTCAGTTAAGAGGCCACTGCGCTCTCTCCTTATTTTGAGTTCTCTGGTGCTTGTGGTTTTCAGTGTCATATTGCACGTGCTATTGTGTTATAGGCCATCATTTTGTGTTTCTCAGCTCATTACCTCTCACCTGAACTATGGCAAGTGACTCTCACCTGGTTTCCCCACTCCCAGCCCTTCTGCTTGAGGACTTTGGTTTCTGGGGAGGTGAGGGCAGCGTGACTTGATCTGTACGCAAGGTGGCCTGGAAGTGCCAGGGAGTTATTGCCCCCAGAAGCAGCCCTCAACCAGCGACAGCCAGGGCATTGGTGGACCAACACTGGGAGTCCTTGCTTTGGTTGGGATAACTCTGATGCATGTTCCACACCGTCGCCCAGGTGTCCCATGAGGACTGAGTGCCAGGTGCCCACTGGGGTAACTGGCATGGCAGTGGACCCTTCACTGACTACCTTCCCTTCTCCGCCTCACTTCCCCACCCGCTACTGCCATTCCTGTGATCACTTCCCGTGGAAGTGGCCTGCACTGGAAGCCTTGCTTCTAGGGGAACACAAACCAAGACACTGCCTTCAGGCCGTTTTACACATGCCGCCAGGATGAAGAGCACCGCTGGGCAACTTTACCAACCGTCGGCACAATCCACTCTGATGCACAGTCCTTACGTGGTGATCGGGGCTTTTCACGACCCGGCCTGGCAGGCTTTTCCCACCTTTCCTTCCGTGGCCGCTTCACGCATTCTGTGCTCCTGCCAGAAGGACTTACGCCCTTGCTCCCGTACAGGCGCCCCACTTCCACACCCCTGGTTTCCGGTTTCCCTACCAAGAAACATCTTTCCCTCAACACCTCTGCCTGTCCAAATTCTACTCGTCCTTCCTGGACTGTCCCGCTGGCCCCTGCTTCTAGGATTCCCACATCTCCTCTCTCCTTAGTGCCCAGGCTTTATCAGGCTCTCTCATTATATTTGTTATATTCTGCTTTGGATTGACTTTAGCTGTTTGTGTACATGTCTCATATCCTGGCTCCGGTGTCATTCCTTGAGGGTGGAGCCTGCAATGGAATCACCTTTGTTCCCCACTCAGTGCCTCATACAAGGCCTTGCACAGAGTAGCACAAAGTAAATATTTGCTGAACAAATGGAGAAACCGGATCCACACTGGTCTCTTCCTCTTCCCAACCGTCATGCCCTTGAGGGAAGGAAAGCATCTTTTTATATACCTTGCAGCACCTAGCAGAGTGCTGAGCACACAGGATGTTGTCCAGGAATACTTGCTGAGTAGAAATTAAGTTTTGCCTGCACTCAGCTCTTGAGGAAGAGCTGGGTGGGAGACCAAATACCAGGAAAGGAAGACTCAAAAACGAGGTTGGCAAACTGTGGCCCGAGGGCCAAATCTGGCCCACCACCATGTTTTTATAAATAAAGTTTTATTGGAACACAGCTACACTCATTCGTTTATGTATTCCCTGTGGCTGCTTTGGCACCACACTGGCAGAGTTGAGTGATAACAGCAGAAACTGTGTGGCCTGCAAAGCCTAAGATATTTTCCGCCTGGCCCTTTATAGAAGTTTGATGACCCCACTGAAGAGTGTCCTCCTGCTCTGGACCAGGAATAGATATCATGCTGACCCAAAGCTGCAGTCTGGCTCCGTACTAATTTGCCTTTTCTCAAAGTTCTGGAGTCACTGTCTCATTGACCTAAGGCGTTTGCTCCCCAGACCATTTCTTTCCACCTTGGAAGTTTGGCACCAAGGGCTCCATGATCTCTAAGCCAGATCCTGAAGCCAGGACCCTCCCCTGCACTGTGGCTGGGACACTGACGGGAGGAGGCTCCAAAGGCTCCCTTCTTGCTGCTCCCGTCCCATTGCTCACCTTGTCCACCTTGTCCAACCAGTCCTTGTTGGCGGCCAGCTCGGCCATGAACGCCTGGTGCTTCTGCCACTTGGTGTGCAGGTTGCGGGCCTCATCATAGGACACGTCCTGGGCTGTCAGCATCTTCTCGTCAATCCAGAGTTTCAGCTGGACCGAGTGTGGAGCAGGGATGGAGAAGGGCAGAGTACATTTCAGAGGGAGGGAGGCGGGAAGCGGGGCGAGGGTGAGTCGGGGGAGGTGGTGGATGGGGGGAGAAGCCAGGCAGGGATTCACATGCTCAGGTGACACTGCAGTGGACTGACTCCAGGCTCAGAGAGCGAGGGCACTGTGGGAAAGGGTGGCCAGGGAATGTCAGAGGCGACATGGGGGACTAAGAGCCTCACCTCATGACAGTCTTGTAAGAAATGCTGCCGCTCTCGGTTGTCCCGAAGACGGCCCAAAAGCTGCTGCACTGCTTCTTGATTCTTCCTGTGTCTGTAATGACAGGCCCCTGTGAAGCCCTTGAACTTGCTACGAAAGGGTTATGACCCTCTAACTAACCTAGAAGCCCTCAGTCCTCCTCCTCTGGGGACAATACCTTTTGGGAGCGCTACAAGTCAACCCAGGAACCCTGAGGTCCAGTGTCCAGCTACCCTAGGAGACTTCGGGGAGGTGGAACTTCCCTGCCCCTGACTTAGTCCCTCTCCGACCACTTGGTTTTTCCTCCTCTGCTTTTTGTCAGCTCCCCACCCCCGTCTGTTGGTCTGAGTGCCATGTTCATCCTGTTTTCACTTGGTCCCCTTTAGGGACCCTCATTTGCCCACTGTCCTCATCATACCTCCTCTCTATGGAGTCTGCCTTCTCTTGGATCTTCTCGGCATGGATGTTGCCCTCAGACACCAGCTGGCGCCCGGCTTCCAGGAGCCCGCGGATCCGCTCACCGTTGGCATCCATGGTGCTCATGAAGTCTTCCAGTTTTTTAATGGCGGCATCAGCAGCCTGGAGTGTCCCCGGCATCTCCGTGTGAGACAAAACGTATTCCTGTGTGGGAGGGGAGATACCAAGCTCACTTCTCAACCTCTCAGAAGGAACCTACCAAAGGGCCCATCTGAGACATGGAAGCCAACCAGGTAGGGACAGGCAGACTCTGGCTCTGAAGACGGAGGGATGGTGCCTGATTATGTGGGAGTCTCAGAAAGTTAGAAGGGAGCTGGGCTGGAGCGCCTTTAACACTCCAAATCCTGTTCCATCTTATTTATAGCTGCTGATTACATTTCTGCTATATGACAAGCCAGGTTTTCTATTTCTTCTCTAGTCAGTTTTGGTAAGTTATGCTTACATCTTTTTTTTTTTTTTTTTTTTTTTTGCGGTACGCAGGCCTCTCACTGTTGTGGCCTCTCCCGCTGCAGAGCACAGGCTCCGGACGCGCAGGCTCAGCGGCCATGGCTCACGGGCCCAGCTGCTCCGCGGCACGTGGGATCTTCCCGGACCAGGGCATGAACCCGTGTCCCCTGCATCGGCAGGCGGACTCTCAACCACTGAGCCACCAGGGAAGCCCCCGTATTTTTTTTTAGCATGTTCTCCCTGCCCATCCTGTTCCCTCACCTACTCCATGTGCTGCGTTTACCTCCTCATCCACCACTCCTTCACATTCCTTTGGTCCCTATTTCCCACTTCTTCCTGGTTGGGACTTTGTGCCCTGGACTCTCACCTGGCTGCTGAGCACGCCCTCGGCCTGGCGAGCATCACGCAGGAACCCCTGGAAGCCGTGGGCCTGGGCAAGACGGCCTTGTCGGCTCTCCCACATGCGGCCCAGCTCCTCCCAGCCGGTTCCCAGCGCTTCGAGTCGCTGCCGTAGGAAGAGGCACTGGGGATCGGCCTGGTCCCGGGTCACCTCCTCACCCACGGCCCGAAGCTGGCTGTACTCGCTCCGGGCCCGCTCCACCTCTCCCCGCAGGGCTGCATGTTGGGCCAGGAGGGCCTCTGCCTCAGGCAGGGTGGCCGGCCCTTCTTCAGAGGCCACAGAGGTCTGCGTGCGGCCGAGCCAGGCCTGGAAGTCGTCCAAGCTGCGCAGGAAGTCCTGCAGCCGCCGCGCCTCGCCCAGCGACTCCTCTCGTCGCCGCATGGTGGTCCTGAGGTCCTCCCAGCCGGCTTGCACCTCTCCAAGCCGGGCGCTAATGGCAGGGGCTTGGGCGGGGTGCTCAGCAGCCAGGGCATTTGCCTCTCGGGTCAGTTCGCCCACCCGGGCAGCGATGGCCTCCAGGTCCCTCTCGGTGCCGGCCAGCTTACGCTGCAGCGCCAGCACCCCGGCCAGGTCATTGCCCAGGCCCTGGGTGGACTCGATGACCTTGGTCTTTTCTCTCATCCAGGCCTGGGTCTCTGTGCACTCTAAGTGGTAGTTCTGGATGCTCAGGGCTGACGTCAGAGCTGCCTTCTTGCCGTCCGCCAGGGACCGAAACTGCTGCCACCTGAGGGCAGAGGGAGTGTCCGGAGTTGCTCAGCTTTCCCGCCCTGTGCAGGTAGATTGGAAGCTTCTTCCTGCTCTCTCGCCCTTGATATATCCTACCGCCTGCTTCTGCCGTTTAGAGAGCCTGCTCCCCACTCACCTTCCCGTGACTCCTTCTTGTCTGCTCCCTGTCCAGGCACCAGCCTCTTCAGACGACCTTTACCCCCACTTCCATCTCTTTCATCCCCACCCCCCTCCGACATATTTCAGACGGCTTTCCCTCCTCATTTTAGCCGCCCTCCCATGCCCTACAGAACTCTCTTCCAGCTGCTGTCCTGTCTGCTGCATCCTTTCTCACCCCACCTGTGGTTGAGCTGCTTCTGGGTGTTGACAATGCTGTCCTTCCCCGGGGGGTTGGCCTTCAGCAACTGCTCTGCGATGTCATTCACAGCAGTAATTCGCGCTGCAAGGGCGTTCATTTCAGGCTCCAGGGTCTCGAACCTGATGGGGTGGAAGAGCTGGCCATGAGTGGTGGGAAGCAGCGGTGCGCTGGTCCACCTCCCTTAGATGCATGCCCGCGAGAACTCCTCTCCATCAACATGAGGCTTATTGACAGGAGCCTCTGCACCTCTTCCCTACATGGTTCATAGCATCTGTAGATCAAGGGGGAGCCCCCAACTCCCCCCAGACAAGTAGAAAAACTGTCATCTCTAGAGTGGCTCCAAAACATGGTAAAAATTAAAGGTGAGGACCAGCTGGACAACAAGTCAAACTAATCCCTGGCACAGGGCTTCACCCTTCAGCAGAACCTCCCTTATTCCTCCTGGGACTTACCCCTTAGCTGCCTACCTGGGTCCCACATTACTAAAATGTGTTAAAAAAAAGAGTTGATAACGAAAAAAATTTAAGGGATAAAGATGTGAAGCATAACTTCTCCTGGAACTTTTCATATTCTCATAGAGCAGAGTCTGCAAATGGGCCACGTAATAAATATTTTAGGTTTTGTGAGCCATTCGGTCTTTATCATGAATATTCAGCTCTGCTGTTTTAGTGCAAAAGCAGACACAGGGATGACATGTAATGAATGGGCATGGCTACGTTCCAATAAAGCTTTGTTTACAAAAACAGGCAGAGGCTGTATTTGGCATAGGGGTTTCTGACTCCTGTCATGGGATATATTGAAAAAAGCAACAAAACACCTTTAATTACATTTTTAAAACCACCAGAAAATTTGACTATAGATTGAGTAGTAGGGACTTCCCTGGTGGTCCAGTGGTAAAGCATCTGCCTTCCAATGCAGGGGATGTGGGTCCCATCCCTGGTCAGGGAACTAAGATCCCACACGCCACAGGGCAGCTAAGCCTGCGTGCCTCAACTATTGAGCCCGTGCACCACAACTAGAAAGAGAAAACCCGCACACCAGAACTAGAGAGAAGCCCGCGCGCCAAAACGAAAGATCCCGCATGCCGCAACAAAGATCCCGACTACGGCAACTAAGACCCGACGCAGCCAGAAAAGAAAAATAAATAAATAAATAAACAAACAAATAAAAGGAAAAAGAAGATTGAGTAGTAGGTGATAACAAGGAATAGCTAATTTTGTTTTATGTGATAATGGTATTGTGTGTGGTTCTATAAGAAAAACATCATTTCTAAATTATTTTAGGATTTCTTATTCTGTAAATAAAGCTACTTCAAGAGGGGTTAATCAGTGTCTCTGTCTAAAAGGTTTATAACTTCAAAGCCTTAGCTATTCTAAGCCTGCACACACAACTGAAAAATAATGTACTGGGCTTCCCTGGTGGCGCAGTGGTTGGGAGTCCGCCTGCCGGTGCAGGGGACACAGGTTCGTGCCCTGGTACGGGAAGATCCCACATGCCGCGGAGCGGCTGGGCCCGTGAGCCATGGCCACTGAGCCTGCGCGTCCAGAGCCTGTGCTCCGCAATGGGAGAGGCCACAACAGTGAGAGGCCCATGTATCGCAAAAAAAAAAAAAAAAAAAAGTACTCATATTGCAAATTTCTATGTTCCCTGGAGAATACAGAGGTGAAACTTTAATACTGGGGATTTGCTTTTGAAAAGGAAAATTAATCAAACATAGCAAGATATTGATGATTACTGAATTTGGGTGATGGCTATATAGGAGTTTGCTGCATAATGTTTCTATTTCTGAGGATGTTTAACGTTTTTCATTAAAGCAGAAACCAGACTACTAGCAAGACTCAAAGGGGTGTATGTAGCAAGAGCAGGCAGTCTATGGTGGCACCCACCATCCATCCACATGGGGGCCGCCCTATACATTGGCCCCAAACTCGCAAGGCCACTCAGGAGGGTGGGGCGTGCGCGGGGCCCACCTTTGCTGCACGACCTCCAGGTCCTCCAGGCGCTCAGGCAGGGCGAGCCCGTTGAGCCACTGCTCCTTCTCCTCCACCCAGAGCCCGCAGGCCCCCGCCTCGCTGAGCATGGTGTAGCGCGCCAGGGCCGCCTCCAGGGCACGTGCGCGCTCGCCTGCGCGGGCCCGCAGCTCCCCGTATTGCCTCTCCAGGGTGGGCAGCCGGCCCTGCACCTCGGGCGTGCGGCTCAGCACAGGAGGCAGGGCTGTGGCCTGCTCCCGCAGGGTGTCCAGGGTGGGCCGGTGGCCTCGGATCTCTTCCTCCAGGGCCCGATGCTGCCGGGCCAGGGCCTGCGTGGAGAACTCGTCGTGTCCCAGCTCGGGGCTGGACACCAGGCGCAGCGCGTCCACCAGCCAGGCTTCCATGTCGTTTGCGTCCACCTGGAACTGGTAGAGGCTGGCGGCCTGGGCGAGCCGCTGGGCACGCTCCTCCGCCAGGGCCTCCAGCCTCTCCCACTGGGCCCGGAGCTCGGCGGTGCGGGCGGCGGCCTGGCCTGCCCCGGGGTGGCCCTCGGCCACTAACTGCTGGCCCTGCTCCAGGGTGAGCTTCAGGGGCCCCAGCCGGCCGCTCATCTCGCCTCGCAGGGCTGTGTGCTTGTTGAGCAGGCGGAGGACGCCGGTCAGGTCCCGGCCGGTTTCTGCCGAGGCCAGCAGGTGCTGCTGCTCCCGCACCCAGGCCTCGGCCTCGCCCACCTCCCAGAGGAAGCGCCAGAGTCGCCGGGACTCCTCCAGCCGGGCCCGCCGAGCCGCTGCCAACTTGCACAGCGACTCATAGTTCTGCTCCAGGGTGGCCACCCGCTCCAACACCAGCTGGGGGTCGCACGGTTTGTACTCTGAAACAGTCACACCAGAAGCCCAAGAGCTGTGGCCCAGCCCTCTCCTGCCCCCTGTGCACCCCTAGTTACAAATCCCCCCCACCCCACTCTCTTAGCTCTGTCACCCACTGTCCACCCATCATCTTTCCTGTCCCCAGGTTTTTCCAGTCTTGCTGCTTCAGCTCTTAATGTTCTCCTTCCCAGCTCCCCCGCCCTTTTCCAGTTCCTCCCCCCGGTTTTCACCTTTTCCTGGTTCGCAGAAGCGCAGCGCAGAGGCGCTGACGGACCGCACCCTCTCAGCCTGTACGGCAATGTCGGCTTCCACCAGCTCGTGCAGCTGCAGCAGGTCCTCCACTCCAGCCAGATGCTTGCCCAGGTCCTGGGACTGCAGCCGGCCCTGCGGGGCGCACGCGGCATGTCGATGGCCATCTGAGAGCCGCCCGGTTCCCTCCCAGTCAGGCCTCTTGCCCCACCACACACGTGCACTAACCTCGCCCCATCTTCCTGGATCAACCACACATCCCGACCTCTTGGGGCGGCTCCAGGTGTTGCACCCAGGTGAGCACACATGCTCCCAGCTGTCAGCCCTCGCTCACACACAGTGACCCCTGAGTTCTCTCCTGGCACCCTGGCAAACCCCGCTCCTGGAATCTCCACTCTGACTCATCATCTCAGCACCAGAATTATCGCCACCCTCCTATGGTCGTGGCTCAGTCCCCAGCACCCCAGCAATCGTCAGCACCTCTGCAGACCTATCCACATCCCCGTCTCTCGCCTAGATCACCGCAACAGCCTGTGACTGGTCTCTCTGCTCCCACTCTGGCTGCCCACAGCCATTCTTCAAATAGCAGTCAAAGTGACATTTAAAAAAATGTAAAAACGCAGCATCATGTCTCTCCCCCTTTTCAAAACCTTCGAATCACTTTCAATGCTCCATGTTACTCTGAGTAAAATCCAAACTCCCTGACCAGGCCTGTGAGCCCTAAGCGAGCAGGCTGCTTCCTCCCTTCCCTCATCCCCATCCCCTCCCTGTTCTTACAGCAGCCCACCCCCACCCCCCGGCCTCCCTTCTCATCCGGAACATGCCACGTGTGAGCAGGCCAAGGGCCTTTCTGTTCCTTCTGCCTGGAAACATTCTCTCCTTAGATCTCCCTGTGCTGGCTCCTTGGGACATTCTGCTCTCAGCTTAAATGGCATTTTTCAGAGAGGCCTTCCTGGACCACTCCACCACACGGCCTGTTTCCCTTTCCTCATAGGTTTCACGCCCACGTGCTATGCTGTTTATTGATAGGTCCACGGGTTTGATCATCAGTCTCCTCCCACTGGAACGTGAGCCCCATGAGGACAGGGAGCTGTTTGCTCTGTTCATCTGAACCGGGGACAGGGCCCTGGACTGGTACGTCCTCTGCAAAGGTTCGGCCGAGCAGATGGGCGAACGTGCCCTTCGTACTCCCACGGTCCCGACCACCTCGACCCCGCATCCGCTGGTACCTTCATCTCTTCCATCCAGTCCATGAGGTAGAGCAGGTCCTGGAACACCTTCTGCAGCTCCAGGTTGAGGAGGAGCCGCTCCCGCCGGGCGGCCACCATCTGCCGCAAGAAGTCCCAGAGCCGCGCCACGTTGTGCTGCCGCGCGGCGATGCGCTTGATGTCGTGGTAGTGCTCAGCGGCCAGCTCGGCGGCCACGGCGTCCACCGCCTGCACCCGGCCGCTGTAGGCCACGATGTCCGTCTCGATGGCTTCGTGCTTCCGCACTGCTGCCTCCACGGCGGCCAGCTCCAGCCCGAAGTTGTCCTGGGGCGGGGACAGGGAGGGAGGGCTGGGAGCTCCGGGACGCCGCTCTGCTCACCCCCTGCCCCCCCACCCCACCCCGGAGCACTTCTGCTGCGAGGTGCCAACTCTACAGGGTGGCTCTCAGCGTCCTCTCTATCCCACCCCATCCTGTCTCACCAGCCCTTCTCCTGTTCAAGGCTCCGGCCCCTGGTTCCCTGGCTCTTGGTCTCCAAGTTTGTGTGATGGAGTTCCTGTTCCTTTAGCTCCCCACCTCACAGGGCTCCTTATCCACCACTCTCTCTCACTCTCCCATGTCTCCAGACCTGTCTGGACAGGCCAAGAGTCCCCCGCTGTGTCCTACCTGGGACACAAGGCGCTGGTTCTCGCTAAGCCAGGTCTCCCGCATGGCGGCCTTGCGGTCGAAGCGGGCGGCCAGCTGCTCCAGCTTCTCCTGGCGGATCAGCTCCGTGCGCAGGGCCAGCTCACGCTCATGCTCAGCTTTCTCCAGCCGCTCCCAGGCCTGCGAGGTGGAGACAGGATTACTGCTAAAGGGCCAGGGCTCAGGAAGCGAGGGCGGGGAGGGGTCACCGGGGCTGGGGGTGCAGGGTGGGTCCCAGGGAAGCTCGGTCTAGTGGGTCTGTGGAATGCGGTCAGACGCCTGTGCAGGGAAATATGAGGAACAGGGTGGCGTGAGTGCCGTGGAGCCCCGTGAAAACCACATCTGCTGGTGGACAAAGACGGGAGGGGGACAGGGAACAGTGGAAATCACTGGATTTGTCTGTGGTGGTGGGGCTGTGGGCGAACCCTATTACTTTTGTTAATCTTACGCTGTCTGTGAAAAAAGTGAAACAAAAGTAGGGCCAGTGAGTCTAGGATATGCTGAACAAGATAAGGGACTGGGGTATAATTTGCATGGAGAGACGGAGGGAGGAGGAGGGGGACGTGCAGGACTCGGGAGAGGATGTGGGAGTCACGCCTGCACCCGGGATGGGTGGGGTTCAAGCCAGGCCGAGGGTTCAAGCAGGGACAGTAGGGGCTGGTGCTGAGGGTGGGTCGTCCCAGGGATGGAAGGGAGGCTGTGGACCTTGTTGATGTCGGAGATGAGCCGGCCCTCGCGGGGCGTGTAGACCTTCTGGTTGTTGGCCCGCAGCTTGCTCTGGATTGTGAAGAGCAGCACTTCCAAGTTCCCTTTCTCAGTGAACCTGAGGCAGGAGGCCGGGTGGGGTCAGAGTCAAAGGCCACGAGGGGCCCGGGGACTCTTTACATTTCAGAATGAAGTTGTTCTGTGTTGCTTTTCATCTTATAAAAGCTTGTGAAAATACTGGTAAACCACGTTTAAAAAGAACCTAATTTTAAAACAACTGAAAACCTCACAGACATGACCGCTGTCACCCTTGGGCGTGTACGTACTGCATTTTTGCTTTACACAGATGGGATCGTACCATAACCATGGCTAACATTTGTGGAGGACTCACTCACGGAGAGCCAGGCCCTGTTCTCAGGGCTTTGCATGCATTAACTCCTTCTCAGTGTTACCTACATTCTCTCATTACCCCCATTTTCCAGATGTGAAAACCGAGGCACAGACAGGCTAAATAATGCCCAATGCTCACAAGGGTAGGTGGCAGAGCCAGGATGTGAACTCAGGTACTTTGAATCTGGACACTTAGCCCTTTGCTCTCTGCCGTCCACAGACAACTGTCTTGTAACTCTTATGTTTCATGAACGTCTTTTCAGGTGAATAAATGCATTTCTCCAATATTATTTTCAGTGGCTGTACCATGACTTAATTTCCTTTTACAAAGGTCACGTTCGTGAACATCCTTGAAGCTACATCTTTGTTCAATGCCCAGCAGAGGACTTTCTAGGTCAAAGGGCACACCTCAAATCATTCCCTGGAATGCACAGGAACAGATGTTTTGTGGCTTAATATTAGTTTTGGAGCTTAAACACATTAACTCCGAAAGAGCTCAAAAACAAAAAACACAGAAGTTTTAGCATGTACCGTATAGAATCACCTAGTAGTAATGCCATACTTCAACAGTCAGTTGCCTAAATACATAAATGATAAGAACCTGTGCAACGTGCAAGTGACCAGCCACATGCACGTATTGCCAGCGGCAACCTGCCTGTCGGGTCCAATCCCCTGTCCTTAAGCTGGGATTGGGTTGCCGAGACACCCCGACCAACCTCATCTGAGTAGACTGCACCAGCTCTACATACCATGGCGATCATTCCCACAGCGTGATTTCTTGTAATGGGTGACCATTAACATTTTTTACTTTGGAAACTGCTACTGGGGCTCTGAGCTGGGGGAAATGAGCCTCCACTGCATTTATGTGCTGCCACCATCTCCCTCCCAAAAGGCTCTCCTCATTTAGGCTTCCTGCTGTGTGAGCACAGCTTGGGGCAGGCAGGCCGTGGCAGGGTGTGGCTCAGGAACACCTACTTGGGTGGCTTCTCCACAGTGCGGTAGGAATTGAAGGACTGGAGCTGGTTCTGGACACCACTCAGGGAGTTGGCCAGCTGCCGGTCATTGAGAGTCACGATCGTTTGCTCAATCCACTGCAGCAGCTCTGAGGCCAGGGACTCATACTTCTCCACCAGGCGCTCGGCCTCCATGGCATGGTCCAGCACCTGTGAAACCGTGCTGTGGGTTCCCTGGCCCAGTCCTCCCCTGCTCCTGCTTTACGGGGGTAGGACCCCTAGGCCAGGCCTCCTCTGGTCTTCATGCCTACCACCCCCATGCTGGAGAGTACCTTGCCAATTCTTTTGCCTTCCACAGCCAGGGCCTTCATCTTGGAGAAATAGTGGTAGTAAGTAGCCACGTAGGTAATAATTGATTTCTCATCTGGTTGGTCCACATTCACATCTGAGAAAAAGGACCACTCAGATCAGGCCGAGATTAGAAACCTGCCTCCCAGAGGTATGCCCACAACTCGAATCACTTACTCCAATCCTAGGGGCCTCCTTGCCCTCCCAGGCTGATATCTTTCCAGCTCCCTTCAGAGTAAAATAACAAATAAACTATTTGGACTAAAAGGGCATGAAAAGCTAACCTTTCTATTCCCCCTCTTCCTAGAAACAAGCGGAGTTTAAAATCCAGAAGCCCAAAGAGGCTTCTACCCAGTGTAAAATTAGTTGTTTGGAGGAAGAGAGACAAGAAAAGAAATAGCATTCCCATTGGGGGATGGATCGTGGACTTATGGGCTGGAAAGATGCCCAAGAAGTCATCCAGTTCAGGGGCAGCAAGACAGAAGGTATGAGCGAGGCCTCCTGAACCCAGGATATTCAGAGGGCTGGGCCCAGGGAGCCCTGGAAGCAGGGACAGAGGCCAGTTCTCAGGGCCATCTCAGGGCACAGTCATGGCTATTTCTTACCTCAGTCCCAAAGTTCAGCTGTGGGCCCAGGAGGTGAGTGTCCTTCAAGCCAAATTAACTCCTACCACGAGGACACCAAGGCTGACTATGACTTGAAATCTCTTAATTGGTTCTCTTAATTGGGCCAGCTTGTATCCTACCTACAGGGAAGACTATTAGACCAGAAGCCCTCCTGACCACCTCTGACCTCCCACAGGCAGGCGGGAGCCACGGAAATCATCTCAGAAAGTTATGGGATACGAGGCTTTATTTAAATATTCTTTATCATAGCTGTGCTTCTCAAATGCTCTCCAAGGAACCTTGTACTTGGCCTGCTTTGATCACTAGTTAGCTGATGTTTGTCACTCAGGACTAAGAAGGCACGGGAAAAGGGACTACAGGTGGGATGGAAGACAGGGAGAAAGTAACCAAGTCTGAAACCTGCCCAAGGAGCTTCAGAAGGAGCATTTTCAGCAAGGAAGTCACTCGGCCCTTCCATCCTTCTCTTTTCTGGCTGCACCAAGACTGCTCTCTGCTCTCCCAGAGAGGTGACTGAGGAAACAGGCTCTGGAGCCAGGCTGCCTGAATTTCAGCTCCACCAGCCGTATGACCTTGGAGAAGTCACTCAACCTTTATAGGCCCCTGTCTTCTCTTCCATAAATGGAGCATGATATTGATTTCAAAGGGGGTGTTGTGAGGATTAAATTAATTAGAGCACGTCAAGTGTAGTGCTAGGTACAAAACAAGAGCTCAGTGGCCATTCCCAGTCTCATCAGCATTAGATCAGAACCACAGGGGCCAATGAGTAGGGTCAGCTGACCATAAGGCCAGCACTTTGTGAGACCTCAAGGTCACGGAGCTTAATTTAGAACCCTAGAGTTTTGGAATTAGAAGGGACCTTAGGGACCACGGAGACCAATCTTCTCATTTGAGAGATGAGGAAACTGAGCCACAGAGAGGCCAAGCGACTGGCCCTATGTCACAGAGCTGCTCCGTGGAGGGGCTGGGATAGAACCATACCCCAGGGCTCTTTCTGCCACAGGGCTGCCTTTCTTCCTATATTGAGATATACTTTTCACACCATAAAATTCACCCTTTTAAAGTATACTATTCCACGGTTTTTAGTACATTCACAAGATTGTGCAACCGTCACCATGATCTAAATCCGGAACATTTCCGTCACTTCCCAAAGAAACCCCGTAGCCATCTGAATGATCTGCAGTTCCTTCCCGTTCTCGCCGCCCTCAGCCCCCGGCACCCACTCATCTACCTTCTGTCTCTAACCCACAGCCTCTCTGCCCCACCTTCAGGATCCAGCAGCTTTGTAAGTCCCAGCTCCTTCTCAGCCAGATTGAAAGCATTCTGCAGATTGTAATGTGCATTACACTTCTTCAGGGACTCAAAATCCAGCAGGTCTGGCCTGGGTGGGGAGGGAATATAGAAGGTATCAAGGGCACGTGAGATTCTGAAGAGGAAAAGTAAACCACCCTTATCTTTCTCCCTAAGTCCCCAACCCTCCACGCCCCAGGGCTCCCATCGCAAGCCCTCCGTGCAGTAGGCACCCCGACATCCTGGCTCTTCTCCGAATGTTCCTTTCTCGTAACTGCCGTGTAGCTCATCTCATCTCACTGCTTTGTCTATGTGTGCCTGGGCCCATGGGTCATCAACCCATCCAGTAACTCGGACAAGCTCTCGAACCCCCGTCTTCTCACCGGTGTTTATGTACAATGGCGTTGAAGGCCAGCCCATCTCTCCAGCTGGTAGTGAAGTTGTGTACGTTGACATTGGGGTACCTGTAAACAGAGGCCAGGATAGACAGTGACAAGGGCCACCCCAGTCTGTGCCTCGAGGACGGACCCCCAGCTTGTGGTCCCTGGCCCCCATCCTTCCTTTACTGCACAGCCTCGGTGCATCCAACCCTCCAAGGCCATGCTGCCTGGGCAGCCTCACCCCGCGGTCTTCATCTGGCACCACAGCAGCAGGGCATCCTTGGCTGACTTCTTCTCCTTATTGTCTTCTGTTTCCACACTTATGTCCTGGATCTACGAAGGAAGGAAGGAAGGAAGGACAGAAGGAAGGAAGGGAGGACGGCAGGCCCTCACTCCCTGAACAGGGGCTCCTGGAATTATCAGAGATGCTCAGAGATACACGGCAGGAAACTGCTCCTTAGATTCCTGGATTAGGGGTCCAAGGACAGAGCCTGGGGACCTTTCCTCCTGGGTCAGTGACCACAAAACATCAGGTCAAAGGGATTTGAGGCAGCAGAATGGGGTGGAACTCAGAAGAGTGGAAGTGCCTCAAAGCGAAGAATGTGGTTCCTGCAGGTGGGGGAACTGCAGGTGGCGGAGTGAACATTTCCTGACAGCTGGGTTTCAAAGGTGAAGCTGACAGAGCTCTGCTTAGGGCTGGAAGGAGCAGGGGAGGTTACGCCCGGGGAGGAGGCAGGGGAATCAGGAGAGCTGTGATGGCATTAGGACACTGGACTGGCTTTGCTCAGAGCATAAGGAGTAGGGTGGCTGTTCTCTTTTGAGGGAGGTGAGCAGAGTTTGAGGCAGCGGAGTGGGCTGGCGACCAGACCCCAAATGTAGCTCTAAAACTCTCCGTGGTGAAGGACCAGTCTGTAAAATGTCCAGTCCCTTGTGCAGCGACACGTGGTCCTATAGCCCGTGACCAGTACACAGACCAGGCCACAGGGAATTTGCCACAGAAGTTTGACAACACCCACGCTGGCCTCCACCTTGTTTAATGAGGAGTGTCCCCTGATTTGGCGTATGAGGTTCTAGGCCCTCCGTGTGTGCAGTGACCTTTGGGGCTGCAGCACTGGTGTGCAGGGCACCCACCGAGTAACACCGTGCGGGGTACCTGGAATCGAAGGATGATGGTCCACACCAACCCGAGGGTCAGGCGGTGGTTCCCGTCCACAATGTCATGCGAGCCCACATTTTCCAGGTGCACTTTTTGCTCCTTCAGGAACTGCAGCGCCTTGTCCACATTCTCCAGGCAGTGGATCCGCATGCGGCCCTTTGTGGGCTTTGGCTGTCGAGGGACCGGGGACACAAAGCCATGGGATCGTGGGCCTCCTCCTCCTTCCCTCCTAGCTTTCCCGGGGCCCTGCTTCCTACACCTTCCCCATGACCTCCCTCAGGAACACAGGGACCGCCCCAGGGAGCTAAAGCTGAGCTGCAGATGAGGCTTGGGGCAGATTAAGATTCCCAAGGGAATTAACGACACCCAGAGTGGGCGGGAAAAAAAATGTTTTCAATGGGGTCACTGTTCCTGTCTCCACGAAGCAATGTTCCTGGTTTAATTCACGCAGCAAAGCCTCTCAAAATGAAACCATCCTCTGAGCAGAGGGCGGCCACTGCTTTCTGCTCTGTGGTATCACTCTTCTCGTTCAGGGCCACTCCCATAGCTTGTCCCCTTGACCACTGTCTCTCAGGCCGCCTCTCCCTGGTGACCACAGCTCACCAGTGTCTCCCCCGAGAGCACCTCGAGGAGCCTCAGGAGGTTACGTCCATCCCGGAGGTCGCTGTACAGGTCTCCCACCCGGCATGTCACCCGGGCCAGGTGAGAGTTGACCCACTTGGTGAAGGTTTTCTTCTGCACAGCTTCTCGCTCATCTGTGGCAGCAACATGGGGTCATTTCTGCCCTTCAAGTACCGTGCACCTGCTTCTAAACACCAGTTGGTGGGGTTGGGGAAGTGAGGTCTGGGGAGGAGGAAGGGCAGGAAGATGGCCGGGAGGAAAACCCATAGCTTAAAAAGCCAGGAAATACAGAAACTGGAATGTGTTCATAAGCAAGGTGAAGAACAAAAATAAGAGACGGAAAACAGGCTTTGAGAAGAAAGGATGAAAGAAATTAGAAGCAGGGGACATGCAGGGAAGGTCTGGGATCAGGGCTCTGTCAAGTAACAGTGGTGAAATGCTGTTGCTTCACCCGTCAGGGCCTCACTTTCCTCATCTGTAAAATGGGCACATTACTTTCTCTTTCAGCAAGTCATTGTGTTGACTGAGACAAAGTGTGTAAGATGAGGCACGAAGTGGCTCCTTGATGAGTTACTGTTTACAGGCATGATCTAACCCGAAGGAAAGAGTAAGAGTTGCTCAGGCCGGTCCAGCAGGAGGTATGGCTGTTCCCTTTTGGTGGTGGACAAAGGAGAGGGTGTGGACTTAAATTACAGCAGCCGCGGTTCCAAGTGGTCATTAGAAGGATGTGACATTATAGAGGCTGCAGGCCTCCTGAGTCAGCTTGCTCTCCTGGGATAATTTAAAGAAAAGACAGGCTCCTCTCCTTCTGGGTTCATTCAATTGGTTGCAAGGGGATCCTGTCCCAGGACACCAATATTCCAATGCCAAGAGGGAAAACATCATCGTGAAAGCAGGAAACGGGGAAAACAGTGAGCCCAAGTAACACGGGGTGGGGACAGGAAGAAGCCAGGCAGAGGTTAGCGCCAATCTCAAAAAAAGTGAGGAGGTGCCTGCTGCCTGGTCCACAGGGGGAGCTGCTGATGAGGGGATGCTGTTACATTTCACAGAAAAATAAGAATTAAAAATATTATAAATGACAATGTGAGGGAAGAGGCCATTGGAAGCTGCTCCGGCCACTAGGATTTCCACCAGTTCTCCCCAGAGGAGCCCAGTGCAAGGACCCAGTCCAAATGGCCAGGGCCTGAAGAGTCACTTGTCCTTCCGTCTCAGCACCAGCATCTCAGAAACCGAAAAGACTCACCCCTTAATCTCACATTCCTATGCACCTCACCCATAAAACACAGCGACACACCCATGTCTATTTCTGTCTTTCTTACCTCCAACCCCGTACCTGGGACAACCTTGGGGTCCTAACAAATGCTCAGATATCCTGATGCTCTGTGGGCCTTCTCTCAGGGTCCACAGGCCCTGCCCGAGCCGGGGACTGCCCGGAACATCAGCCATTAATGGATCCATGGAGTGTGCCCTGATGCCAGGCACACGGGGGTGAGGCCATTTTGGCACACAGGTAGCGTGAACGGGGAAGATGTAGAAAACAGGGGCAGCTAGGAGAAAAATGTGCAAAGCTAAGCGCCAGGGACAAAGTGTAACTTTACAAGGTGTCCACGGACACACAAGACAGAGTGGCTCCCAGAGATACACTGGAGTATGGCCGCCAGGGTGAACACAGCCTGCTCAGACATATACCTGAGCCTGTCTGCACCAGCTCCCTCTGACACACTCCCTGGTTTCCACACACACTGAAGACACCCACTCAGAAACCCAGGGCAGCACAAACACGCCCTAGGTCCCTCGCCTACTGCCTCACGCTCCCTGTCTCCTTCCCTGACCACCCCAGCGGGCGTTTCCTCCCAAAGGCCGGAAAGTCTCAGCGAACCACGCTGGCTCCTCGCCTTCGAAGACACACGCCCAGCGGGGCCCCGCCGCCGCCGTCACACCCGCTCTCGCTCTCACCGCCCCTCCAGCGGGTCCAAGCCTTTTTCGATTCTGTCAGCATCCCCGTGTTTTCCGGCCACTTGTAATGATCCCCCCGGCACTTTGTCTCCCAACACAAACGTCTGAGTCACAGAAGATGCTCCCCCCACCCCGGATTCCTGGCTCCGGCTCCTCTCCCACGCCCCCCGGGCCCCTCGCTCCGCGCGGCTCCCCTCCGCTCGCCCCCCGGAGCCCACCTTGAAGCTGCTTGAAGCGTCCCTCCAGCACGCTGGCGTACTGAGCCGGGCTGATGAAGGCAGCCGGCGAGAGCGGGAGGCCTCTGGGGTTCTGAGACTCTTCCAAAGCCTCGTAGTAAAACTCGTCGGCCCCGTTCAGGCCGTGCCCGTGTGCCCTGCTCACTCCGTGCCCGTTCATGATGCTGCTTGGGCCCAGAGTCCATGCTCTGCCCGCGCCGGGGCGGGGCGCCGAGGGTCGGCTCCCCTTCGAGCCTGGGATCCCGCGAGCCTGGGGTCCCCGGGTGGCAGGGGGTGTGCCTCAAGGACGGTGGAAGTTTCGAGAAGTGGGAAAAAGGAGTCACGGGATGTCTGAGCCCCGAGCTCCGGGACCCGTCGTCAGAACACCTGGCTGCGGCGAGAGGAAACGGAGGCAGCTCCAGACAAACAGGTCGGACAGTGACGGGGGAGGGGTGGGAGGCGGAGCTTTCCGGCTGGGGCAGGGCCAGGCCCCGCGGGCCGCAGGAGGGAACTGCCAGCGCCTTAGAGACCTGCCCGTCTGGCCCCGAGTACACAAGACCCGAGGGAGAGGCCCCCGAAGCAAAGTCCTGCTTTCCCAAGGTCTGCAGGTGTGATGAGGATGCCCCCTCTCTGTGACTCTGGGAGGTCCCCCTTCAGGATGTAGGCTTTGATCCCCAGCTCAGGGAGCAGAGAGAGAGAAATCCTTGAAGGGGCAAAGCCAGCTCAGTAGTACTAGCCAGGCACTGTGCTAGGTGTTTGCTTACATTCCTTTATTTGTGAGATAGGTGTTGTTATCTTCCTCACTTGTTTGTCATCCTCACCTCCAGTACCAGCTCCTTCCCTGCCATGGGGCCCATCAGGCCCTCCTCGGCCAGGCCAGCCCAGGCCCCCAGTACACCCACTGCCGGGCACATCTACCCGATTCCTTCCTACCTTTCTATGGGCTTCAGCTCTTGTCACTTACAAGCTACTCTTGCCCTTCTCCCATCTTCCTTCATTCAGTATTTATTTGGCAGCTACCAGTGCGAGGCGCAGTGCTAGGCAAAGCCCATACAGCGACACCTCCTCAGGAGAGCCCCGTTTAGTAGTGGAGATAAACACCTATTGACAGCATGAGGTGGCATATGTCACATGCACAAACATTGCAACAGTCCTGGGTATCACGTGTCGTGTGCACACAGACATCGTGACCATTCTAGAGGCTACTCTTATCCAAAATCAGGGTACCAGGACACTTTCCCCCAAAGAGGTGAGATTCTCCATAACCCATGTCTTCTGCCTTCTCTCATCTATAGAAACAGCAATATGAGTATTTCACAAGCCAGCGTGTAGACCTAACCAGAAGGACAGGGAGGCCCAGCAGAAAATGATAAGGGATCCCCAGAAGCAATGGCTACCACATGGGGACCCTCAGAATGGTGTTGGGCTGGCTGAAAAGAATTACCTGGAGAGCTTTAAAATTCCAATTCCTGGACCTTAGGTCCAAAGATTCTAATTTGGTGTGTCCAGAAAGGGGTTTGAGAACCTATATTTGTGAAAACATCTGTGGGTGATCCTATAAAAAGTGCGGCCAAGTTTGGGAACCACCCCCCTCGGTGTCTCCCTTCTTATAGGAGGCCACCCCACCCATGCTGGGAGCACCACCTCTCAGCAAGGAGTAGCTGTGACCTCTCCCACTGCACTGGGCTGGGAGGCCAGCAGGTCAGTGGAAAAGACAAGGGTGGCATGGAGGAGGGAAACCAAAAGGGTGGGTGGCCTTGGGGTGTGTGGGTGACTCAGCCCCACGACAGCCACAGCCGGTGGTGTCAGGTGGCAGCCGCACTCTTGTTGCCATGACAACTCCTCCCCAGAACGCAGGGAGGCCCGTCGAACGGGTTTGCTTGTGCTCGCAGGGGCTGAAGGAGAGAACCGAGGCCATAGGGGAGAGCAGGGGCTGAGGCAGACGGGGAGAACGGGCAGCTGCGGAAACCAGAGGCAGGCAGAGGGAACCTGCTTCAGGGAACCAGTAGATGTAATAGAGGGAGGAACAGGCGGCAGGTGGAAGGAACAGGTGGGGAGGGAGAGAAGCGGCTACTGGACTAGGAGGGAGAACAGGTGTGAGAGATGACCGAGGAAATCAAGGAAGAGACAAGAGGATGAAAGGTAAGGGAGAGGTGGGTGGAAACAGAATAGCAAGACTAAGAGCACAAAAGAATTAAGGAACATGACTCAGGGATAGAGGCCAGGAAGTCAGCTGAGCGCAGAGGGGAACACAGCTGAGTCCCAGGGTCAGCAAGGCTTCTCCCTGCTTGTGGGGAAGGAAGCTGGGCGTGTTATGGATTGTGCGCGGTTTGTTCTTGAGGCTGGAGTTGGGGACCAGGGGCTTGGTAGGGTGATCTGGATTTCCCGCTCTAGTGCAGCAGCTTAGAAAGAGAGTCGGTCTTCCCATGAAGTTGAAGGACTCTTCATGACAAGCTTCCCATCCCAGCATTCTCAGCATCTCCCCCGGCCCTCCCCTGACCTCACCTGCCAGGGCCTTAATTCGAGACCTCTCAAAGAGGCGGGCCGAGCTGCTGTCATTGTCCCAGTCTGAGTCGGGCAGGTCCCAGCGGTTGTTGATGTCACTGTACTGGCCCTGGATCTCCAAGCTGTCAAAGTCTGTGGGTGACAGGGTGCTGCTCATGGTGGTAGATGGCCTCCTGCTCCTGCAAGGGGGAATGTGGCTGGTGAGGCGCATCTCAAAGCCACTGAGTCCAACACTCACCATGTCCTCCTCTCTTCCTGCCCTAGATCTGCTCTGCTCTCCTGATGGCCAAAGTTGTGGTCCTTGTTTTCACCAACGGAAATCATCCCCCAGTGGGAGAGGGGAAGCCATGGTGGAGAAGCAGAGAGACAGGAACACAACAGACACACGTGGAGTGAGGCTGGAAGGCAGCAGTGTCTCAGAGCGACATAGTGGAGATGAAGGTCTCCAGAGCCTCAGGCCAGAGAGGGACAGTGGGCAGGGGACCGAAGGTGGCGGTGGCCCTCAGCGTGGCTCAGGACAGCAGTGTGTACACCAGGGCAATGCAGGAAGCAGGCCTGGGACCCCTTGGGCAATAGTGAGTATAAACCGGAGTTCTTTCATTTGGTTCCACAAACTGTTCTGAGTGCCCCCCGCCACCCCCCCCAAGATGGCCTCCTATACCCTGTAAGCCAGGGATCCCCACCCCCCCGGGCCGCGGACCGGTATGGGTCCACGGCCCGATAGGAACCAGGCTGCAGAGCAGGAGGTGAATGGCGGGTGAGTGAGCGAAGTATCATCTGCAGCTCCCCATCACTCCTCATCGCTGGCATTACCACCATCCCCCCCACCCCCACGAAACCAAAAGGTCGGGGACTGCTGCTATAAGCGATTTGAGATGAAAAGACCCACATCCTGCTCTCAGGCCAAGATGCATGTATGATACACCAGGAAGACTGATGCACTGCTAGTAAGTATGGATACAGAGCCCAGGAGTTCAAAGGAGGACACAGTATGGTTATCTCCCCTTTTTTTCCTTTTACTTGTGACAGAGAATACTTAATAGGTGCTCAGTGAACGTCAGCTGTGATATGTGTCCTGGCCATTTACATGCATCACCTCATCGCAACCCTCTGTGGGGCAAGGGTCCATTATCATACCCATTTCATAGATGACGAAGTTGCTCCATGAAAGTTAAATCACAGTTCAGGGTCACTGGGAGGCAGCTGGAAGGCACAGAGCTGTTTTTTTTTTTTTTTTTTTTTTTGTGGTACGCGGGCCTCTCACTGTTGTGGCCTCTCCCGTTGCGGAGCACAGGCTCCGGACGCACAGGCTCAGTGGCCATGGCTCATGGGCCCAGCCACTCCGCGGCATGTGGGATCTTCCCGGACCGGGGCACGAACCCGTGTCCCCTGCATCGGCAGGCGGACTCTCAACCACTGCGCCACCAGGGAAGCCCCAGAGCTCGGTTTTGAAGCGAGATTCTTTTTGACTCTGGAGGACAAGCTCTTAATCATAACATTTACATGTTCTTGAACTTCCTGGAGCCCTTCAGAGCTCCCTTCTAGGGCCCAGGCTGGGGAAACTGGGACCATGTATGCTCACCAGCACAACTCACGACTCTATCTTACAACAGACAAACCCTGTCCTTCTCCAAACTAACAAATGAGTTTCAGATTAGCTTCTAGGGATTTTTTTTTTTAAACCTCTACTATCCAAAGTTCTCGAGTAATTCAGCAGCCATTCAAGAGAATGGAGGGGGCTGACTCTGTAACTGAACCCCGAATTCTGCATTTCTCATTGTCCTAGTGCCTCTCAAATACAAAGACATTTTCATCCTTAGCACCACTTGCTAGGGGTGGGGCTATGACCTTGGCAGTCTCTGGCTCTAGAAAGAAGGTATGGTACCTCTTGTGTGGTGTGGGGGAAGGAAGAAAGAATGGGTGGTGAGTTGTGGGTGGTTAGCAAGATGTGTTCCCATGGGTGCACAAGGCAGAACTTGGCTTCTGTCATTAAGTGGTTTCATCAAGCAGAACCTGCCCCACGTGAAGGCCAGGACTGTCTACCCCTCCCATTTCTCCCAAAAAGAAAACACACACAAACATTTCCCTGGGAGTTAAGGTCTCAGGTTCCTAGATTTGGGCATTTCATTCCTTGTAATAGGAAAGAGAGCTTCATTTTTACTAGGCCGAGGACTCCTTTCTCATTTAAAATCCATCATTTTCCCTAATCCCCAGCAGATTCTTTGAATTTGCTCTGTAAATATTTATATAAAAATAAATTCGAGGGCAGAGTCAAGTCATCCTGAGCAAAGAGTGCTATAGGCAAGGTGTGACCTGAACTAGAGTCCCCGAATACTCTCAGCCACTGGACAGGAAAGCAGCCTAAGCTCTGGGACCAATTCGAATTCCATTTCTCTGGGCCCCTCAGATTAGGGCCTCTTCCACAGCAGCCATGCTCACACTTAGCTCTGGGATACACATTTCTAGCACTCCTGCTCTCCCTGCACAGAGCTCTCCACAAAAAACCCTACATACAATGTCCCGCCTTCTATTCTGTGACCCTTTTTCCTTTTATCAGGAGTCACAAACCTACTAAAGCCAGCCCCCAGGGGTATGGCCAATGAGCTGTTATAAAAGAACTAATTTGGGATTCTTTTTTTTTTTTTTTTTTTTGCGGTACGCGGGCCTCTCACTGTTGTGGCCTCTCCCGCTGCGGAGCACAGGCTCCGGACACGCAGGCTCAGCGGCCATGGCTCACGGGCCCAGCCGTTCTGCGGCATGTGGGATCTTCCCGGACCGGGGCACGAACCCGTGTCCCCTGCAACGGCAGGCGGACTCTCAACCACTGCGCAACCTGGGAAGCCCCAAATTTGTGATTCTTTATGGTGGGCTTGCACTTTCCACTTCTCTACAGGTCCCACCATTCCCTGTTGGCTCTTTCCCAGCCTTGTCACACATTTTTGTTACCTGCTTGGCCCCTGAAGGCCTCTGAGGTTTTCAAACCTTGTTTTATATCTTTGTACTCCACAAAGAGCAGAAACTTAAAGAAGCAGACTGTCAGACCCCAACTCCAAACTGCCGTGTGTCCCCAGGACCTCTGGAAGCTGTACAAAACCTAAACATGTACCGCTTTGGCTTCTTTTTGATGATCCAGATGGATCCTATTGGGACCAAGGCAAGGGATCCAGACCTCTCAGGGAGGTCTGGGTGTTACAGCCTCTGCTATAACTTGGGGGAGAAAATAGGAAGCTGGAACCTCCCCTTCTCCCAAATAAAACAGTCCCCTGGCTAAATCCAATTTGAGACATACGTGCTTTTCATCCTGAGTTTCCAAGATGCCTCCCATCATATAGATAAGGAATCAAGATGGCACTGGTGTCCTTAGATCAGTGGTCCCCAACTTTTTTGGCCCCAGGGACTGGTTTCGTGGAAGACAATTTTTCCACGGATGGTGGTGGTGCGGGGTGGATGGTTCAGGCAGTAATGCGAGCGATGGGGAGCGACGGGGAGCGGCAGATGAAGCTTCACTCACTCACCCACTGCTCACTCCTGCTGTGCGGCCCAGTTCCTAACAGGCCACAGACCCATCCACGGCCCAGGGATTGGGGACTCTTGCCTTAAGTCACAGGACCCCATGGGGCCACCATGTTGGGACTCCAAGGAGTTTATTCCCATAGTGAGTGATGCTTTCTGGTGTCCTTCAGCACAGTGGCTCTGAGAGCCGCTGAGTTTTGGTTTTCAAGCATTTGGGCTCTGCAGACCCCTGGCCTTTTGGACAATATGCTGTGTTCTGTGTTCCCTGCTGCCATGTCCAGAGTCCTGCAGTTTTCTGGTTGAGTTTCTCTACATAGATCCCATCCTGGTTTCTCTTCTCTGATTCATCATTTCTCGCTTATGATTTGGGTCTCCATGCTCATTTCCTTAGTCAGCCTGTACCCCAGCCCCATGACCCCCTAACTCAACTCTATGCTGGGGAATCATCAACCTGATTCTTCTCCATGGATTCCTGGACTCTGGCAATAGGACGGTACAGCAGCTAATCCAGATTATAGTTTCACCAATGCCTTATTCTTAGCCACTGACCTGGAGGCCAGGCCCAAGTAGCTTACATTGTTCATGCTGTGATAAAGCCAACTCCCGCCAGCTGCACGCTTGGGGTCCTGCTAGATTATATGCCCAAGCGCTGCTGGATGCAGACTCTGCTCAGCCTAGTGCTGGTCCTCAAGGGCAGCTGCCCCCCTTCCCCTTTCCTCCCTTTCGCTGGCCTGTAAAGCTAGAAATCCTATCCCCTCGGGCTAGAGTCTGTCTTGTACCCTAATTCCTTCTCTCGCCACATCCTCCTCCTGATTAATTCTTTCCCTCCCTCAGAGACAGTTGATCATTCCCTCCTCTGTGCTCCCACAGCACTTCAGCATGCAGCTATTATTACACTTATCACATTGTATTACAGTTAGTTGTTTATGTGTCTCTCTGCCTGCTCTACTTTTAACCCATTGAGGACAAGGGCTGCATCTTACTCATGTTGGTGTTTTTCCAGTACAATAGGTATTCAATAAAGAGATATTGAATGAACTAATAAAGACCTATTGTATAGCACAGGGAACTGTACTCAATACTCTGTAATGACCTATACGGGAAAGGAATCTAAAAAAGAGTGGAGATATGTATATGTATAACTGATTCACTTTGCTGTACAGCAGAAACTAACACATTGTAAATCAATTATACTCCAATAAAATTTTTTTTAAAAGAAAAAAAAACATTTAAAAAAGAGACATTGAATGAATGGGCCATAATTCTTTTTTTTTTCCATCAAATTCATGTCTTTTTTAGGTTTAGAGAAAAAAACACAAGGAAAGAATGAAAATGGCATCAGAGAAGACCCTCTGCTTCTCATCTGGAGTACCATCAGTGTTGAGCTCTATAGTTCAGTATCAGGGATTCTCAACCTTGCATGAATTGTAATTACCTGGAGGGCTATTAAAACACAGACCACTGGGCCCTGCTCCCCAGAGCTTCTGATTCAGGAGATCTGGGGTGGGGCCTGGGAATTTGCATTTCTAAACTGTTCCCAGATGATACTAAAGCTACTGGTCTGGAGACCACATCTTGAGGGCCACTGTTGTCCAAAGATGAGGAGCAGTTAGAATTAGTTAGAGAAGCTATGAGGACAGAGAAGACACAAAGTTTCAGGGGTGAGTGTGACCTGAGGTTAGCCCCTGGGTCTGTTTAGGCTCTCTCCCATGCTAAACTCAAATACAACTTCCCCTCAGAAACCCCAAGACCCACAAAGAACCAGAAGCCTCAGGCAATGAGAGAGGAAATGAAGATGGAGTGGGCTCTAGATCTAATGAGACAAATAGAGCTGATGGCTGCACACAGGCAAATTGCAGATGTGCGGAAGGACGACGATATGGCTGGAGATGCTGCTGGGAGGTGGAGATGCTGCTGGGAGGTGGAGTTGAACAAATGACAGCGGGATGAATAACAGATGAGAAGGAATGGGGACTTTGGCAAAGTAAAAATCTTATTTGACTCAAAGTATGAGTGGACCAGCAGAGAGATAAAAGGAAAAAGAAATCACAAACAAACTCGGGGCTCCTAGGACAGCTGAAGGAAATGCACACAGGGCAACCAGAGAACCGAGAGACAAAACCCCAACCATTTCCCTCAAGGCTGTGTTCCTGATAAAGCACCAGGAACTCTCCTCCAAGGAATTTAGGAACTGGGCTGAAGAGTTGGACTATATTTTTGTTTGATCTTCTCCTTTAGAATCCTCCACTAAGGGCAGAATTATTCAGATTAATTTCCACTCCCTTGCTACGCCCCTCCCCCAAGTCTGTAACCGATGGGTTACATCAGTTTCTCTAAGGGACAAATCTAAGATCCCTATTAGCTTTTTTCTCCCTAATCCCTTGCTCTTCTGAATATGCCAAGAGGTTGCCCAGCACCTCAAGCTAAGTCACATATTTGGAATTCACTCTGCCCCCTTCACCTTCAAGGGAAACTGGTTTGTAGACACCGTGCCCCGGTGCCTGAACCGACCAGCTCTCCAGCGCCGGAATTGTGGCTACTCTCCGAGGGGAGGAGGGCAGCTGAGAAACAACCCACGGAGACAGACAGCATGTAGCAGGTTAGGACAGGGGCAAGCCTGCAGATCAGACAAGCATGCAATGCCACGAGGTTAAAGGGGTAAAGTCGTTCTGAGCCACAGTGGATGGTAAATGCCGATTGTGGTGCTGGAGTTGGAACCGCTCAGGAGGAGGCCTTGCCCGCTAGTTCTGTGCCCACGGACTCCAAGCCCTCTGCATATCTCGGCCACAGGGACACCTTACGTTGCCTCTTCCCCGCCACCCGCAGGGGCTTCATTCTCCCTTTTTCCTCTGCCAGTGTTCCGGTCACCACAGCCAACCGTGTCCCTCTCTCACACACACTGTGAGGGAGCATAAAAGGAGAGCATGCAGCTAGCTACCAAAGAGGCGAGGAGAAGCCCACCGGCTCCAGAGGGAGCCCCCAGCCAGCTCCCGAGAGGGAGTCGGGCGCTCACAGCCGCGGAGCAGAGACAGCCGAGCGTGTCCGCAGCACTTGGACCCGCGCCGGCCGGCCCGCCTCCGCGATGCGAACAGCTGGCGCTGTCAGACACGCTCAGAGCCCAGCGACCCGATCCCTTAACGCGTTTGTCAGCCCCAACTCTTCCAGACTCTTCTCTGGTCTCCGGAAAGGCCCGCGTCCCGCAAGCCTCGATCCCCGCTGCTCGCACACGGGTACCTGGGTGGCTGGCACTTGACTCTCCATCCTGTCCCTGGGACCCAGCGGGAGCGAGCGCCAGGAGCCGCATCTTCCCACCCTTGCTCCCCTGGCCGGCCCCGACCCCGACCCCGACCCCGACCCCGCCGACCGCACGCGGCCGCACAAAGCGCACAGCCACGCCGGCCGGGACAAAGCGGCCCCGGGCACCGGCACCTACCTCGGTGCGGAGCGCCGGCGGGACAGGCGGGAGCGCGGCGGGCGGGGGCGCACCGGTCGTTGCCGCGCCGGCAGCCCAGCCGCGAGGGGCGGTTGCGGGCGGCGGCGGGGCGCACGGCAGGCTGCAGGCGGGCGCTGTCACGGGGCGCGAGCGGCGCGGGGAGCGCGCGGGGCCGGCGGTGGCGGAGCGCGGGCGCGAGCGGCGGGACTGCGGCGCCGCGGAAGGAGGACAATAGCCTCCCCCTGCCGCAGGCCGCCGGCTCCCGCGGGAGGCTCGGGACCATCTGGAGCCGGCAGCCCCGCGGGGCTCGGGGCGGGGCCCGAGTCACCCCCTCCCCGCCCGGCGCCATGGCAACCGCGGCCCCTCTTGGGTCTCCGCTCAGCTCCCCGGCCCGGGGTCGCTGACCTTCCCCAGGGCGAACGCGGCGTCGGCTCCTCTGCCGGCTCCCGACCTCCCCCCACCACCCCCGCCTACCCTGTGAGTGCCCCCAGAGCCCCGCCTTCCGGTCCTCGCCGGCCCTGGTCACCCTCGGGCCGTCCGGGTACCCCCCACAGCTTGGGGGCTCTGTCTCCGCAGTTTGAGCAGCCCACCTTTGTCCCTACTACGCTTTTCGCCCCAAATCTGTATCCCCGGGACACGCAATGCCTCCTTTAATGGCACTCACCGCCCAGAAGATTTCCCAATATTCAGCCTCTGTTTCCCGTTTCAATTTTTCTTCTTTGGGCACCTCCAGTCAATCCATCTCCCTTTAAGCATTTCTTTCATCCAGCCCTTCTCTCTCTGGTCCTCCTTCGGTCGGGTAGGCCGGCTCTCTTTCCCAAAGCATCTCCATGGTACATGTGGAGATTCGTCTCCTCGCAGATCAGATTCTCAGAACAGTCATCACTGCAGCTTCTCTCAGCTCCTTCTCAGCTCCTCTCATTTATCAACCAGAATTCCGGCCTACTCACTGTCTTAAAAGGGAATGGGGGTGGGGACGGACATTTCTCAGCCTGTCACAGCTGGGTTTCTCCTTGGTTTAGTAGCATCGGAGTGGTCTAAGGTCTAGTGGTCTAAGGTCATCGAATAGTGAATTGCTATCTCCTTAAGAGAGGAAAGAATTATGCCCAAATCATAAAGTTATAGAGTGCCAGGTAGGTGCTAAAAGTATGTTATCTCATGTGACCCCCCCCCAACTCCAGCTCTAAGAGGTAGGTACAGTTCTTTCAGACTAGGAGACTAAGCTAAGAGATGAACTAGTAATAGTAGACTGAACTTTGTACAGAGCAGTCCGAATTGAACCATTAGATTTTACTGCCCCTGAAGATGTGGGCCTGTTTCTACCAGAGAAATGCTTGAAATGGCCAAGTAAGGGCAATGTGAAGAATGGGCTTTACCTGAATTATTGGTTTAAGGTTTTATTTATTTATGAGTAATAGCATTTTAGGATTTGGCTCCTTTCTGAAAAGGTACACATAATGAAACAAATATATAAATATTTGAAGTACTTTCCAGATATGATTTTGGTAAGGTGAAATCATCTGTGTTAAACCCATTTTCAAGGTAATAAAAAGAAAAAGCCTGCTACCAATCCAAACTAGCTGTTTCATCTCACCTACCTGGCCTTAGTTTTCCTAGTCTATAAAATGGGTTGGGAGAGGGGTTGTTGTGTTAGTTGCACTAAAAGAAGAACTTGAAGTTCTCTCCCAGCTCTGATAGTCAGATTCCACCATTAAACTGGAACCAGGATTCTACCACCAAACTGGAACTTGGCCTTCCGGAGTGCACTTCACTGTTAGCTGTAATTCAGTCTCCTTATTTTTTAACAGTCAGTCACTCCTCAGGCAACAAAGAAGTGAGAGCATAAGCTGCAGCTGTTCCCAAAGGTAGTAGTGAGTGCATTCAGGAGGAAGGGAGCACCGAGGTGTGCTTTTGGTCATCAGGGAGACTTGGTCAGGGATGTTAAAGCTGATGGGATGAGAATCAGCCAACCTGCTGCTGCTGTACTGGTTATGGAAACCGAGGGTCTCCACGATAGCCTATTAGATTGTGACCCAACTAGAAGACAAGTTTGTTAGATTTTATGATAAACATGACAATAATATCTTGTATATAGTGATTTCCCCTTTTCAACATTGCATAACCCTTTTAAAAGCCTCATAAAGTAAACGTTCTCATTCTCATTTTATTGATGAGCAAACTGATGCTCAGACACCTAAGCGAATGCCCAAGCATATAGAGTTAGTTCGTAATACAGATACCAGGTCTTCTGATTCCTCATATGTTCTTTCCCCTCTGCTAGAGAGGGAGTATAGAAGAGTGGTTAAAAGCATCAATTTTGGGGAGACATGGATTGGGAGTTTAGGATTAGCAGATGCAAAATATCATATATAGAATGGATAAACAATAAAGTCCTACTGTAGAGTATAAAGAACTGTATTCAGTATCCTGTAATAAACCATAATGAAAAGGAATATGAGAAGGAATATATATATGTACAACAATCACTTTGCTGTACAGCAGAAATTAACACAACGTTGAAAATCAACAATACTTCAATAAAATAAAAAAAATTTTTAATGTATCAATTTTGGAATCAGACTCCTGGGTTTATTTTATTTTATTATTTTATTATTTTTTTTATGGCTGCATTGGGTCTTAGTTGTGTCACTCGGGATCTTCACTGAGGCATGAAGGATCTTTTGTTGTGGCACGCAGGCTTCTCTCTAGTTGTAGCGTGCGGGTTCTCTCTCTAGTTCTGGCACGCAAGCTCTGTGGTTTGCCGCACGTGGGCTTTCTCGTTGAGGCGACCAGGCTCAGTAGTCGTGGCACCCGGCATTAGTGGCCCCGTAGCGTGTGGGATCTTACTTCCCCGACCAGGGATCAAACCCATGTTCCCTGCTTTGGAAGGCAGATTCTTTACCACTGGACCACCAGGGAAGTCCCGACTCCTGGGTTTAAAACCTAGTTTTGCCACCTCCACCTGTTAACCTTGGGCAAGTTACTTAACCTCCCTGGAATTCAGCTTCCTCATCTTAAAATGTATCGTAATGTGGGGATCAAATGAGTTATTGCAGATAAATTACCAGAACAGTGCCCCATACATAGTAAGCACTCAACTAGTGCCAGCTATTATTTTACCATATTATCATTTTACCATACTGTTTCCCAATTTGGGGAGGAAGCATGTTCAATAAAGAGAACACTGAGATCGCTTGTCTCAGCTCTGTAACTGAGTTGCTTTGGAAACTTGTTATTTTGCTCTGTAGTGCGTCAGTACAGTCAATGATGAAGAAAATATCTGCTTTCTTTTTACATGAGTGGCAAAAGTGAATGGAGTGATGTCCACTAAATATGCTGAGCTTCTCGGAGAAATCCAGGTTTGCTGCTTACGCTACCAAGATTCATGGAAAGGCCTTGGTAGGACTTCCTGCCACCAAACCTACAGGCACAGCTGAATTCTCAGCTTTCGTTGCTATACCATGGAAGAGGTGTCCCTCCTTCTGTCTGAGACTGATTCTTCCTGCTCCTGCCCTAAGTCCCATCCCCTCACGCAGCCCCATGGCTCTCATCCCTTTTGGTGAGTTCCCTCTCCTCTGGCTCCTTCCCAACAGCATTTAAACATGCTCAAGTATCTTCCAGCTTAAAAATGTAGTGAGAAAACCAGATCCTTCTCCATGTCTTGCCTTTAATCTTTATGATGACAGTTTTCTAGAGTCATTTGAACTCCTTGGCTCCGCTTCTTTGCCTCCTTTTCAATCAAACGTTCATCCAAAACCTACCTGCTTTATATGCCAGACACCGTGCTGGGATCTGGGGATCTAATAATGAGTAAAATGGACACTGTCTCTGTCCTCTTGGAGCTTACAGGCTGGTAGGGTTGATGGATCTTAATAAAATAATTCCTCGGGTATATAATCACAAAGTACTGTAGAATGAATGAAAAGTTCAGGACCCTATGTGAGAATTTAACAGAGTCATAACCTGGTTAGGGAGTTCGTGGTGTGGTGGGCAGGTGGGAGCGCGAGGGAGGCATCCCGCAGATAATTTGAGCTGAGATCTGAAATATGAGAAGCATTAACCAGGCAGGGAACGGGGCAGTTGCTAACATTAATTGGGGACTATATTTTTATACTTTATTTATGTATTTATTTATTTATTTGGCTGTGCTTCACGGCTTGCTTGTGGGATTTTTATTCCTTGACCAGGGATTGGACCCAGGCCCCGGCAGGGAAAGCGCCGAGTCCTAACCACTGGACTGCTGGGGAATTCCCTGTTTCTATACTTTACACAGAACATTTCATTTCCTTCTTGTAACAACTCTAAGAGGTAAGTTTTAACCCCAGTCTACAGAAGAGGAAACGGAGGCATTGAGACATTAAGTGACATGCCCAAGGTCATTGAACCTGGAAGGGGTAGACCTAGGATTTTACCTCAGACAGTCTGACATTTGAACCATGTTCTTGGCTACAGGGATGCAGAGTGTGTGATACTGCAGGAGGCATGGTGTGAGAAACAGAGAGGGACAGTGAGAAGGAAGACAGAGGAATTGTGTGTTGAATTCTGGCTAGGAAGATAGGCAAGGGCTAGATCATGCTTACTAGGGCTTACTAGGCCATTTAAAGAATTTTGTTTTCTACCTTTAGAGCCCTGGCAGCTATTGAGTGATTTGAAACAAGGAAGTGAAGTGATCAACTTTGTAGTTTTAAAAGATTACTCCAGCTGCTGTGTGGGGAACAGGTTAGAGGGGTATGTAATTTGATGTGAGAAACCAGTTAGAAGGCTACCACCGTGGTTCAGGTGAGAGAGAAGATGGTAGCTTGAACTTGGATGCTGGCAGTGGAGATGGAGGAACACATAGGTAGAAAGGATTGGCAAGATGTGGTGATGGGTTAGATATAGGGGTGGTCGTGAGGAAAAAGGGGTTTTCATGGATGGACTGTGCCACTGGAGGAAGGGAGGTACCATTTGCTGAGATGAGGTTTGGGTGGAGAGAGTGTTGGTCTTGGAGATATTGAGTCATCCATTGCATCTGGGTGTGGAGCTCAAAGAGGAGGTCTAGGGAATTCCCATGTGGTCCAGTGGTTAAGGCTCTGAGCTTCCACTGCAGCAGGCACGAGTTTGATCCCTGGTTGGGGAACTAAGATCCTGCATGCTGCTGGCGCGGACAAAAAAAAAAAAAAAAGAGGAGGTCTGGACTAAGATAGGCATTTGGAAGATATCAGTGTAGAGACAGAAGGGGATAGATAGGCTTTGATGCAATTGATTTAATCCAATGCAATATAACTTCTAGTCCTCTAAAGTTGCTTTCAACCAGGTCGTCAATAATCCTATTGCTAAATACAGTGTCAATTTCCAATTACTATCTTACCATTTCTCTTGGCAGCAATGGACTCTAAGTGTGCCTGCTTCTTGAAATGTTCTTCCTTTGGTTTAGGGTTGCCACACTCTCCTGGTTTTCCTTCAACCCCTGTGGTCCCTCCTTTGTTTCTTTTGTGAATTCTTTTCTGCTTGTCAAGTAATTTCGTTGTTATTGTTGGTGATGGTGTTTTGTTCTAAGCCCTTTTCTCCTTCTATGCATTGTTCCTGGGTCATTTTATCTCCCACTCTGCAGCTTAAGTGCTCTTTTTAACACAACAATCTGACAGATCACTTCTTTGCTGAAAACCCTTCAGTAGCTCCCCAACACCTTTGGGATAAAGTCTAAAGTTCTCGCTGTTGCTTCCTCCACAAAGCCTTCCCTGGGCTCCAAGTCTGGGGCAGGGGCCTTCTTATCACTCCATACTGGACTGTTACTGCCCATTGGTCGTGTTTCCTCTTAGAGCATGAGCTCCATGAGGGAAGAGAGAATATCCCTTTCATAGTTGTATTCTCAACAGAGCAGACATGTAGATACCTGTGCAACAAATCAGTGAATAACAGAAAAGACCTTGGGGGAGAAGGTGATTCCTTGTTGTAAACAGAAGCAACTAGATGTTTTCATACCAAACAATGTGTTTTCCATTTCTTTTGCTCCTAATCTATCCCCCATCACTTAAGCAGCAGCAAGTGCTTTCTAGATGTACTGCCCTCTGCATAGAAATGATACAGAAGATCAAAGTCTTCGTTTTTGAACTCTTAACTTAGACCTTTTAAAATCTGTTGCAGAGAAGATGTTCTTGAAAGCTTCAGTCTTTTTCATTGTAAGAGCCAGGTTCTTGAGAGGGATTTTTTTTTTTAATCCAAGAGACATCTCAAGAGCCAGAACCTGATGAACCTAAAGTTCAGTTTATGCCATCAACTGTCGAATTGGAAAGAACATGTGAGTTTCCCCTTCACACAGAAAATATAATCCTTTTTGAGCTTGGAGCAAAACTGAAAAAGCTTGGGGAAGGAGAACAAGAGAGTTTTCTTGTTGTGCAAGAACAACTAGGTGCAACAGTGGGGTTTTGTTTTCTGTTCCCCCCACCAAAGAATAGTAGACAGAGGGGGTTCATGCTCCACTTCATTCCTGGAACTGAGGAGACACAGCCTTTCAAAGTACCCTGTGTCAACAAGGGCAACTGCCACAGGATAGAAGTGGCACCGTCACCTGTGTAGGCAAAGTAAGTCTGAGATGTATTCCATCTCCTCACCACCCCTAGGCTTCTCACCCCCTAAGCCCAAGTCTCCTTGGCTCATTGACCTTTGGAGGAAATCGGAAAAATTCCTTGGTGCCCAGTCCCTGAGAGGAGAGTGAGAGTGAGCTGAGAACTGGGTGCCTGCAGGGACTGCTGTGGGGTAGGGGGTGAGCACCCCACAGTAGAGGCTGAGGGGGTACGTGGCCCAAGCCAGGGACCCGATGGAGGCTCAGATATACCAGGAAGAGATGAAGTGGGAGCCACCCCTGAGCTCCCCATGAAGCAATCACTGCTCTTTTTCTATACCAAGACCACAGCTTCCACTCACCAGAGAACCTCATCTCTGCAGCAGATGCAGTGCCCATTGGCCAAGACCAAGTGAAGGCTAGAGTTTATCAGTTAGGCAAGAGAGCACTTGACCGTAAAGCCTGTTCCCTGGCATCAGAATAATACATAAACCACAAAGTAGAACATTGTGAGAAGGGGATTGGGAGGAGAATCCTAAGAGACTGACTTTAAAACTTGAGATGATTGAGTTGTCTGGAATCGGCATGGTTTACTATTTCTCTGCCATTAGTAGAAATGGGGGCTGAAGAGCTAGGTGGAGAAATAAAGAAAATTACGTATTTCCTCACCTAAGTCTGTGACCTGAGGTTGTAAACAAGCCTGCTGTACAAGTAAAGGTCAGAAACGTGGGCTTGCGAGGGGAGCTCCAGGGCTTACAAGGACTGACCTGATTTCCCGAGACAACGGTGGACCAGGAGGCCTGTGTAACACCAATTCAGACATGATTTGCAAAGAATGATCATGTATTTGAAAGCAAAAGTCTGAGGATGAGCCAAGATAAAGTCTCAAGTCAAATGGGGAGTTCTGACGGTGGTCTGCGGAGGAGGGGTGTGGAGGATGGAAGAGCCCTACCTGGAGCTCCCTTCTATAGTGTGGAAAAGCCTGGGGTTCTAGGAGCCTCAGGGGATGCGTTCTGAGCTGAGCAATGTTGTGAGTGCATGCTGTTGTTGACTAAATTGGAGAAACTGGAACTGATTTGAGAACACAGAAGTATTACAACTATTTATCTTTGTCCAGTGTGGATTCAAAACAGTACTTATTTATGGACCATCCCTCCCAAACTATTTTTAACTTGCAAACCTAAGCACCATTAAAAACTGGACCTAAAAACACATTTGAATGATTCCAACTCACCTAGGAACAGGCTGGGCTCAACCATGATTCTCAATACTTTTGATTTTACCTGTCAATAATGAACTACTTTTTTCTTCTAAGAAGCTTATGCCACAAAGCCCTGGGAGTACACAGACTCCCATGAAAAAGTGTCTGATGATACCCATATATCTGTAATAAAATTTGGCAGTATCTGCTTAGTGTTAATAACTGAAGGGATGTCTTTGGGGTTCCTTGATCAAATTGCACTGGAAAATGTGAGTTGTGCTGGGAAACTTACAGTGCCAGAACCCAAAAAGAGTAGATTCTGTGTCCATCTTTGAAGCTATAGAAATCTCAGGTCAGTTTTCTGTATCATAGCCTGATTTACTTGTGCTGTGGCACATAGCTAGGAGTTAGTCATTTCAACTATTATTGGCATTTGAAACTTCCCGGTGGTTAAGACACAAGGTTCTAGAGTCTTGTGACCTTGTTGAAATTCTGGGCCATCACTTTCTAACTGTGTGATCTTGGACAAGTTATTTAACTTCTCTAAGCCTCAGATTCCCCTAGAAATAGAGGATCACTCTAAGGGAAGTTGTGGTGAGAAATTAAATAATGTATGGCAGGTGCGTGACACCCGGTGCCAGATAAGGGCTCAATAAATGTTAGCTATTGCTATTATCATTATTTTACTTGTTTTGTATATAGACAAATCTCCCCTCAAGTAAAACATCATGTATGAAAATCTAGACTTGCAAAAAAGGTTAAATGCGGGGAGGGGGTGGTTATTTGCATTACAAAAGGAATTTTTAGTTAATGAAAGAACTGATAACAGGGTTCCTTTCAGACAGTCAGTTTCCCAGTATGTTTAAAATGATTTGATTCACACAAAACTGGGTTTACACGTTTTAGGAACATAGCTAGTGTATAAAGCAAAGGACATCTGTAATACAATCATTCAGACCAGGTCTGAACCACTATGACAAGTTAACAATAACAATCCTGGGTATTCCCCTCTACCCTTTATAAAACGATTAGATGAATTCTCTGTGGTTTCAAAGGGCAGAGCTGGGACCAATGGATGGAAGATACAGCAGGAGAGATTTCAGTTCAATATAATGGAAAACCCTACCAGACCACTGCTGTCCAAAACTGGAATGGATTGCCTCTGAGGTGGCATCTTTCCCAACAATTCAAGTAAATTCATCAATTCAAGTAAATTCAACAATTCAAATAAAAGCTAGGTATCAGCTTGTCAGGACAGTTGGAATGACTCTTGCACGAAATCAGTGAGGTATTTCCCAATCCTAAATACACAAAATATGCAAACTAGATCAATTCTCTGCCTTGGTTACCAGGAATAGGTTGAGGAAGGAGGTAGAGAGAGGCTATTCAGGAAGAGGGGTGGAGATAAAGGAAATGAATTGGAAAAAATATTGCTCCTCTAGTTGGGAAGCACTAGATTAAATGAATTCTAAGATTTCTTCTAATTTAAAGATTCTAAAACTCTCCAGTTGTTTCACAGATGTTATTTTAACCATATTCCTGGGAGAATTTTCCTATTTTAGTTGTGGAAAACTAGAACATAACACCAAAAGTGACTAGTAAAATGGCAAAAGAATGAAGACATCCTGACCCTTTTAGACTTTTGATCCCACAGCCTTTTCTCAGCTGGTGAGAATGAAAGTTGGGGAAACAGAAGATAGAAGCAGCCTTAAAGCTAGAATGGGTGAAAATCAAGTCAACTTTGGAGACCAGTGAAAGATAAGCTCAACCAAGTTTCCATATTACTAGCTTTAAAGACTTCGTACACCAGCATTCTTGGAAAAATTCTTCAGAGTACTGTAATCATACAACAAGTGAACCAAGACTGAACATGTGGAACCAGTGTCCTCTTTAACGGAGCACCTAGAAGAAGATTCTTTGTCCCAGTTAGCCTACTTGTCTTTCAAGTAAAGTTGATCATCTGGCCTTTGAATCAATTGGTTTACTTGGCCATATGTGACCACTGCTGTTTCCATTCCTGAGTCTTCTATGCTACAAAGAATACTTCCCTTCTGGTGGACACCAGCTGGCAGGACAAAGCCAGCTCTGCCTAGAGAGAAAGTAAAAAGCCAATTACGGAGAGCAGAACCACTTTGTGATATAGATTTTATGGGTTATCTAGAAAGAGGAGAAACCAGACACTAACAGGAAAGGAATGCTATCCTGGGCTGGCCCCAGAACCCGCTACTAGTAGATGAGAAATCAGAGATTCTGTGCAAAGGGTGATCGTCAGCCAGGAAAAACAGGAAGCTACCCAGTATCATAGTCAGTCATTCTAAGAAGGAGAGGAAGAAAACATAGGGAATGGGGGTGAAGAAGAAATACTCTAACTATACAAACAGTGATGTCGTCTTGGGGGGAGAATCTTTCCTTTGCTGTAGTGCAAGAATTGGCACAAAAGTCAGCACCACTATAGCCTCTAGTGCCCCCCATAATCTAATATTCCTCTGCGAGAATATCCCTTTCTGACCCCTGATAGGGAAGCAGAGGGAGGTGAGTCATGAAGCTGCCCCAGATTCTGTGCTCCAGGTGGAGAAGGCCTCAAGAAGGTGAAGGGATGAGCTAATCTGAGCTTCCTGGCCCCATTTCCAGGGATGTGATTAGTGGAGAGGCACCTGGGACCTGCTCCATTTCAGGAAACCCGGTTATGGGAACTGGTGGGGCACAGACTTGGCTCAGGACCCGAGAGAGGCAGTTAACCCTTTCCTATTGCCTATATGAGAAGCAGGCTCTCAACAGATTCCCAGGGGGAAAGAAACTACTCAAGTGGACTTAATTTTGCAACAGCCTGATAAGGGGGACCTCAGGGATATTTTCCACGTAAGTGCCTAGGGTCATCTCTTCAGGGCTTTTGAATGCTGTAGGGGAGCCTGAGAACAAGGTAGCTCCTAAGAAGTATCCAGGAATGATATACACAGAGAGGGCACATTCAAAAGGGAAAGACAGCTCAACAGTTCCTAAAATGTCACTGTTCACCTGGTAGCATTCCCTAGGATGTTCTGGCTCCACTCAAACTGTTGGGTTTGGGTCAGAATCAATCCGGGGCTCTTTTGCCCAGACAGGGCATTTCTTCTCAGAATAAACAGCATGTCCCAAAGTGGGCATGCAACAGTAATCCAAATCCTGAGGTAGGTGGAGGAATGCAAACAGAGTCAATATGCCATTAAGTCTAATGACAGGGGAGAACTGGCCCTCTGAAGACACTGGTAATATGACCCTGAACTCCAGGGCTGAAGATGTCCAAAGCAGCATCCAAAGGCTCCTTGGTTGACCTGGTTGACTAAGGTGACCTTAACCTCACACAGGTCATTTCATTTCTTTGGGCCTCAAACTTTTTCATCTGTTGGGGATCACTGATAACCTCTACTGCAATCCCTTCTGGCTCTAACACTCCACTGCTCTGAGGATGGGGTCTAAGTAAAAACAGTTCTAATAATGTGGAGTCAGTCCAATAGTATGTTAGTTACTAGACCTCAAACAGAATGGGGGCACACATCGATGGGTGAAAGAAGGGTGGGAACTGTGGCTCATTCAAGCCTTGGTTTGTAGGGAGATGAGGGTACCTGAGTTCACTCTCTTAGCTTTTGCACGGAGGGGTTGGCTTCTCACGGTAATGTTAATGTCCCTGTACTACAGAACTCTGAGACAAGCAGTTAGGCAGTCACATCCACGTGGGAGAAGGAAAGAGTGGTTAAGAGATTTTTATTTCAGATTCTGGCTCTGCCATTTACAAACTCAGTGTCATACAACCTCTTCTTGGAAGCTCATTCTCATCATTAATAAAACAATGATAATAACACTTCCCTTACAAGATTGGGAGGATTACTTAAGATAAAGGAAAGGTGAAGACCACTTAGCACAGAGTAGGTGCCCACCACATGGCAAGCCTGCATCAAACTTTGCTGACTACAATGGTTTATGTGGTGGCAATCCTGATGGCAGGCCCTCAGATCACAGGCTCCCTTCCTCACTTCTGCCTACATCTGGCTGTGTCCCTGCCCACCTCTGTTAGGCCTCCCCTGCCTCTAGGATGGTACTGGGTATTCCATTGCATGTTCATCCCTGATGCTCACTCCAAGGCCAAGGGCTGGAAGCAGGACGACCAACTCACTTGAAGTACTTCTACATTGGCAGCTGTTCCTCCACCCTTCCTTCCCAGTGTCATTCTCAAGGTGGGGCATTTTCTGCTAAGACAACAATCTCCATGGGAAATATTTTAAAGAGCCATCTTCAGCATCTTGGTTTCTCACCCATCAAATAGTGAAGATAACAATTATCTCACAAGATACTTGTGAGGGTAAAAAAAATGGATGTAAAGAGCCGGTGGTATCCTACAACAGGTAGTCATTCAATCTTAGCTCCCTTCCCCTTGGCGACTCCCGTTTCTAAAGGAGACACCCGAGAGAGAAGAGAGTGAAAGGGAGAGGAAGGCTCCAACGGTTCCCCAAAAGTCAGCTCTCATATCAAGTCCGAGATGGTATTATGATGAATTTTCCATAAATAAAAGCCACCTTTCTGCAGTGGATCTACCTATTGAGCAACAGAGATGGGGAGGGTGGTCAACAGTGCTGAGCAAAGATGGACAAGGCTCTATGATTCAGGTCTTAATAGTCACGTCCTCTGGAGTAGCACCAAGGTTATGTACTGGACAGGCACTCTGCCAGCTCCCCTGCCTGTTCTGCCCAGTCCTGGCTTTCTGGAGCTGGGGTGGAAGAATTTTCCTTGAAGGGAAGCAGCCAACACACCCTGCACCACCCTTCTCCTTGGGCAACCCTTTGCCAGGCAGGACTCTCTCTCACCAGTTTTCTTTTGGATGCCTGAGGAACCAACTGCCAAATCATCAGTTTGGGCTCAAGCCCCTCCTACCACGCTCCTCCCTCAAAAGCCCTGAGTTCAGCAGCTGGAGTCTGGAGGACTACCTTCCCGATCAGTTGGGAATGCTCTTGGAAAACCCTGGAGCTTCTGTCAGCTGGAGCCTAAGAAATCCAGGTCCTGTCGTTGGCATATTTAGTGCCCAAACGTGGGGGCTTGTTCCCTTCCAGATCCTGCCTAGGGGCTGGCTGGGCACCCTGGGATTAAGCGGGGGATCTGCTTGGGACAGGTTGCCAGATAAAATGCAAGACGCCCAGTCTTGAATTTCAGAAGAACGAATTTTTTTTTAGTATACATATGTCCCAAATATTGCATGGGATACACGTATGACTAAAAACTTGTGTTTTTATTATTATTATTTTTTTAAATCTGAAATTCAAATTTAACTCTTTTTTAACTTGCCAAGGGTGGGAAACCAGAGGTTGGCCTGGGGCACTTGGGGCAGTCCCCCCAGGAGGTGAGACTGTTTGGAGGTCAAGCACCGGTTTGGGGATCTCGCTTCCGGCACCGGCAGCCCCTCTACCGGCGGAGGCAAAGAGCTGAGGGCTGCACCTCGCGCTGGGACCGTGGGAAAGTTCTTTCTGGAGGAAGGGAGGAGTGGTGGCCTGCCCTCATTCTTGCTCGCCTGCAGCCTCGGTTGCCACCCGTGGGCTCTCCCCATCCCCGCAGGCCGGCCCACGGACCTCCGCTACAGCGGGTACCCTCCGGACCACTCCTAGCAGGTCCTGGCGGCTCGCCGCAGGGGGGCGGGGCGGCGCTGAGTGCGCAGGCGCGGCGAACCGGTGGGCGGGGCTCTCTCGCGCGCGGGCGGGAAGGGGCGGCGTCGCGCGGCCAGGCGTGGGCGCGGGCGTGGGCGTGGGCGTGGGCGCGGGCGGAGGTCGAATCCCTGGCGGGCGCCCAGCGATTGGTCGTCGCTACTGCTCGCCGCGCGGAATGGAGGGGACGGCCGTGGCCGTCTGCGAGGTGATGCCGGGAAGGGAGTGAAAGCGAAGGAGGACAGTCTGAGGAGACGGGCCCTGTGAGGTGGCCGCGAAGTTTGGGCAGAGGGGTCTGGCTTTGCCTGAGGGGGAGAAGGAAGGTTCGGGAATGATAGGATTCGGTGAAAGTCAGCGTGTCCCTCGCGGGGTTGTGAGGAGCAGAGGAGAAGTGGGGCGTGGGAGCATCTGGGCAGTAAAGCCCGTGGGGTGCTCAGTGAGGAGAATTTAGTCAGTGGGTGGCATGGCCGTCCTCTGAGCGCTGGTGCCGCCCCCACCTGACAGCTGAGAAAACCGAGGCTCAGGCAGCTCAAGTGTTTGCCAAACCTCAGCGGACGCCCAGGTTCGAGCCTGGATGGCAGCCCAGGAGGACCCGCCCGTGCCGGGGAGAGTGAGCAGAAAGCAGGGGTGGGCGACCTGGGGGGAAGTCGGGGCCATTCGGTGCAAAGTGGGAGCGGGGGAAAGCCGTATCCGGCCTGCGGGTCAACCGAGGTTTGGAGGGGATTCCTGGGTCAGGTCCCAGAGCAGCTGCCTGATGAGAGGCTGAGGTTCGGAGGCCTCACTCACCCAGTTCGGAACACACCACGCGCCAGAGATGCTCTGGGGGGTGGGACTGAACACCTGGCCCCGACTTGCCACCTTTGTTCATTCATGACAGCGTTTTTATAGCCTTACGTGATTGAATTCTTCACTACTGGCCTCGTATTAGATTAACTAGTAGTACGTAACTACTAGACGGGTGAAATAGGACCAGAGGCCACAAGGGGTTGACCTGAAGGCACCTCGAGTTCTCCCAGGCTTCCTGCCTTCTTTGTTATCAGAGAGAGTTGGAGGTTTAGATTTTACAGATGACAGAACCTAGCATAGAACCCAGAGCTTCTGACTCACAGACTCACAGGCTGATGTTCTCTTCCCAACTGCTCTCTCATTACGGATAAAGAAACTGAGGGAAAATCTGAACAGAGGGAGCACAGTAAGTCAGAGGATGTGTGAAGGAAAGTGTTAGACTGTAGAAGTGCCTGGGAACCTTTCTTACAAACTGGGACAAATTGGGATCTTAGTTCCCAAGTTCTCATGCTGGGATCTCCCTGCCTTTAAAAAGAAAGGTGGGGGGTGGAGGGTAATAATTTTCGCTATGGTACCTCAGTGTGGAAGTGAGAGTCTACTTTCATTAATAGTAATGGAAATTAAATACAATATATTTTATTTTAAAATTGTCTCATCAAGATTGAATGTTTTGCCAAGATATCGTGGAGACCTGTTAAACTTAAAATATTGTGTGCAGATGAATTTGTTAGAAATAATAGCTAACATTTATTAAGCATTTACTATATACCAGGCACTGTGTTAAACATTTTGCACATATTGTTTTGTTTACGTTCAGCAGCTGCTATATGTGGTAGATTTGTCCTCATGTTTATAAATGAGGAAGCTGAGGTACAGAGAAGTTAAGTAATTTGCACAAGGTCACATGCTAGTGTTTGGCTCATCAGGGATTCAAACCCAGGCATCTGCTTCTGGAGCCAGTGCTCTTAACTAGTATTCTGACGCTCAGAAGTGTTGGTTTAATAAAAGGTAAAGGTGATTCACAAGCAGATGCTATTTTTTTTGCGGTACGCGGGCCTCTCCCTGCTGTGGCCTCTCCCGTTGCGGAGCACAGGCTCCGGACGCGCAGGCCCAGCGGCCATGGCTCACGGGCCCAGCCGCTCCACGGCATGTGGGATCTTCCCGGACCGGGGCACGAACCCGTGTCCCCTGCATCAGCAGGCGGACTCTCAACCACTGCGCGACCAGGGAAGCCCCTGCAGATGCTATTCTTATTCATAATCTTCATGTTGGCTTTTATTTAGGGAGAAAAAAAATAAAACAGGAAAAACAAACTCCCACTTATTTTTTTCAAATTATTATTTCCAGATGAACTTATCCTTTGAATAAAACAATTTTTTGTCTCCATTTCCTGTCTTGGACGTTGTGTTGAATTTCTCTGTCTCCTTTTTTAAGTCACTCACCTAGCTGTTTCTTCTGTTTAGACACAATGCTTTGTTCTTAACAATTGTAAATCTGACATTTTGCAAGCAAGAATATTAGTTTTTGGAAATGAGAATTATTAATTTAACTGTGTCATACAAGTTTATTATTACCACGATTTTTTAAAGAAGGTTATGTTTTCTTTGAATTGTGCCCTTTTCAGATACTGAAATATTTAATTATTCACTGGAGGTGTGAAACAGCAAGAATATCAAAGGGAGCATTGCTAGAAGGAGAGCTGGTGATTTCCATAGAAGCATTAAATTCTAAGCACCAGGCAAATACTCTTCATTGTGTAACAACTAGTAAGTGGAGGAAGAAAAAAAAATATTGATTTCTTTGTTTTGTCATGATTTATGTTATAGTTTATTTAAAATTTTCAATTAGTCATAATGTTTTATTATGTTATTACTCCAGAGTTGTTCCATAATTAAACTTAAGTGATTATGAAATAAGTATCTGGTGATAGATTTACAAATCTGTCATACAGGAAAGGTGAGTAGGATGACTTATCAAAGGATTATTTATTTTACTGGTTTAAGTTTAGATTGCTCAGAAACAATCTAACTCCTGCTCTTGGTTTTAACTTCCTTTTTCATAGCTAAATTATATTACATTGAATTTTGTATCCTCTTTCGTTCATGTCCAGCCTTTAGGTAGCTGGAAAAGAGCCACACACACAAAAAAAGAAATTAAATGATGAATGGTGTATACTTTGATAATCCTAACTTGCAGTTAATTTGAAAATATATATCTCTTCCATTTGGCTCTTACTGTTTCATCATTTTTGCCTGTACTCTTGGAAAGCTGATGCATTGAGTGGCCCTGACACAATTAATTTTCTTGACCTTGTGAAGTGATAACTTTTTTGTCTGACTGTTTTGTGTGTGTGTGTGTGTGTGTGTGTGTGTGTGTGTGTTTATTGAAGAATACTTTGGAATGAAGTTGTCCCATCAGCCTTAGAGGAGTCACCCTGAGTCCCAGTTGAGACTGGATAGTACTTTAGGCTCTACAAGACATTTTCTCACCTGAACTGGAATGACCTGTCTTCTCTTTGTTTACCTAGCAGTAAACATCCTCAAGAGGGGTATGATAGTTTGGTTTGCTGTTACTCCGCATGAACTCCACTCTGATTGGACAGAATTCCCACCATTCGTGAGAGAGGTGGTTAGTTACATGGCTAGGGTGATATTGGTCTGCATATGGTTCTCTTAGCTTGTGCATTGATTCTGATCCAGTAAACTGTGCTCAAGGTGGCAGGGTTGATTTCACTCAAAGAAAGGGACTTGAGCCACAATAGCTTTTGGCAAGAAACTGAATTCCGTAGACATTTTGAGCCTAATGGACCTCTTCAGCCCGTCTAGTATAAGGGGCCTTTCTCTTCTGCTTATTGTCTCTTTATTATTTTTATTATTTTTTTGACAGGAGGATAGGCAATACGTGCTTGTCATGAAACATAACATTACAGAAACATATTATGGAAAATGAGACTCTTCAGTAATCTCACCTCTTGAGATAATTATTAATATTCAATATATATTCTTCTAGATTTTTCTATGCATATGTTCAGAGTCTTTCACCAGGTGGATAAAAAGCCAGATTGCCAGCATTCTGGGATTGAGGGATTGGGGTGGGAGGAGTGTGGGGGGGTTGTATCTTAGTATTCAATGTTTATGTTCACTCAATCCGTTTGTTTTTAGTACAACTTTAGTTCCCAGCCCAGAGACCCATGCTTCTATCTTTTCAAAGAATAACCTCTCCCCAACCCCTCACCAAGGTTAGGGAGGGCCAGTCCTTAGAAGGCTGAGTGGAGAAGGGAATCTAAAGATCTGACTACTTCTTAAATTCATTTTTTCAGCTGACTCTCCTTATTTTGGCTCCCACTCCTACTTCCAGAGGTTCCTAATACTGCCATTTTTGAGTCTTTGTTGTATAATTGGTATTGTTTCTTCACCTTTCCCTTTTTTGGCTTATAATTCAATTTTTCAGGTCTTGAGTCTGAAATCCTTTCCCACTAGTCCTTCTGCTTTTCTGTTTCTATAATTTTATTATAATCATCTTTCTCTCTTATTCTCTATCTTTGTGGGTTTATTCCTTTAAAAAATACTCCTTTTCCATTTTATTGAGATTTCCAGAGGGAGTAAAAGTAGATGTGTATGTTCAATCTGTCATCTTTACCTGAACGTGTGGATTGGTGTCATTGGGCTAGGGCTGGGAACTAAACCTGGGGCTGCTGTAACAAAGTATCGCAAACCAGGTGGCTTAAAACAAAGTAAATTTATTCTCTCACAGTTATGAAGGCCAGAAACCCACAATCAAGTTCTCAGCAGCGTTGGTTCTTTCTGGAGGCTCTGAAGGAGAAATCTTTTCCTTATCTCTCTCCTAGCTTCTGGTAGTTGCCAGCAAGCCCTTGGTGTTTCTTGGTGTTTCTTGGTGTTTCTTGACTTGTAGATGTATTGCTCCAATCTCTGTCTCTGTCTACATGTAATGTCCTCCCTTGTGTTTGTGTCTTCACATGGCCTTCTTATAAGGACACCAGTTGGATTTAGGGCCACTCTAACCCAGTATGACTTCATCTTGATGACATTTATGAAGACCCTATTTCCACGTAATGTCATATTCACAAGTAATGGACCTTAGTTCTTCAAAATCTCTTTTAGAGGCACAAAATGCAACTCACAACAAACCAGAAAATTTTGTTGCTGGAATGATCCATCTATGAGAGGCTGAGAGATGACTATATATTAGGTTGGCCAAAAGGTTTGTTTGTTTTTTTCTGTAAGATGGCTCTAGTAGTGTTTAGTTGTGTTTAACTTCATTCAAAACAATTTTGTTAGATTGTATTGTGACAGCTGTCATATCAGCGTGCATTTTAAAAAAACTTATGAAAATTGGTGAATTTTTGTGTAGCCATTTTAATATCGAAGATGGAAGAAAAAAGCAACATTTTCAGCATATTATGCTTTATTATTTCAAGAAAGGTAAAAACACAACTGAAACGCAAAAAAAATATTTGTGCAGTGTATGGAGAAGGTGCTGTGACTGATTGAATGTGTCAAAAGTGGTTTGCAAAGTTTCGTGCTGGAGGTTTCTCACTGGACGATGCTCCACGGTTGGGCAGACCTGTTGAAGTTGATAGGGATCAAATCGAGACATTAATTGAGAACAATCAACGTTATAGTACACGGGAGATAGCCGACATACTCAAAATATCCAAATCAAGTGTTGAAAGTCATTTGCAGGACTTCCCTGGCGGTGCAGTGGTTAAGAATCCGCCTGCCAATGCAGGGGACATGAATTTGATCCCTGGTCCGGGAAGATCCCACATGCCACTGAGCAACTAAGCTCGTGCGCCACACACAACTACTGAATCTGCATTCTAGAGCCCGCGAGCCGCAACTACTGAGCCCACGCACTCTAGGGCCCATGTGCTGCAACTACTGAAGCCCGCGTGCAGAGAGCCCATGCTCTGCAACAAGAGAAGCCACGCAATAAGCCCGCACGCAGCAACTAAGACCCAACGCAGCCAAAAATAAATTAAAAAGAAAATCTTTTGCACCAGCTTGGTTATGTTAATTGCATTGATGTTTGGGTTCCACATAAGTTAAGCGAAAAAAACCTTGACCGTATTTCCGCATGTGATTCTCTACTTAAACGTAACGAATGTTACGTTCCATTTTTAAAACTGTGACAGGAGATGAAAAGTGGGTACTGTACAATAATGTGGAATGGAAGAGATTGTGGGGCAAGCGAAATGAACAACCATCAACCACACCAAAGGCTGGTCTTCATACAAAGAAGGTGATGTTGTGTATATGGTGGGATTGGAAGGGAGTCCTATATTATGAGCTCCTTCCAGAAAACCAAACGATTAATTCCAACAAGTACTGCTCCCAGTTAGACCAACTGAAAGCAGCACTCTGAAAAGCGTCTGGAATTAGTCAACAGAAAATGCATAATCTTCCATCAGGATAACGCAAGACCGCATGTTTCTTTGATGACCAGGTGAAAACTGTACAGCTTAGCTGGGAAGTTCGGATTCATCCGTTGTATTCACCAGACATTGCACGTTCAGATTTCCATTTATTTCGGTCTTTACAGAATTCTCTTAATGGAAATTTCAATTCCCTTGAAGACTGTGAAAGGCACCTGGCCCAGTTCTTTGCTCAAAAAGATAAAAAGTTTTGGGAAGATGGAATTATGAAGTTGCCTGAAAAGTGGCAGAAGGTAGTGGAACAAAACGGTGAATACGTTGTTCAATAAAGTTCTTGGTAAAAATGAAAAATGTCTGTTATTTTTACTTAAAAGCTGAGGAAATTTTTTGCCAGCCCAATAGTTTTTCCTATCAGTAATTGTTGAAGGCTTTAACAAATATTACTGCAGTGTTTCCCAAAATGTGTGCTACAGGATGTTTATATAAATTATGAGAAAGGAGTTATGCAGTCATCTAAACTTGAGGAATGTGGGTTAAAATCAAATGAGTTTTGTTACTTTAGATCCTCAGAACCTTTAATATGCAAGCACGGACTGTGAATCTTTAAAAATGGGCTGTAGTATATAGCATTTCCCAAACATACTTGACCTCGTAGCTTTTTTAAAAATCATCTTCTGTTCTATAAAGAGAATTTGGGGGAATGCTGTTGCTTTAAAAATATGTGTTCTGTCATCTTTGCATTTGAAGGGTAGCACTTTATTTAATACAGAAAGATTAGAAGCATAGCTGAAAATTTGGGGCTGGGTTGGGTGTGGAGCAGGCAGAATGATTGCTCTCCCTGCACATGTTCACCCAAAGTGACCCATTTTCAACAATTGTTGATATGATACTTGTTAAAACTAAGAAAGGTTGTTAGAGGGAACAGTGTGGTATATGCAGTTGAGAAACATCATGGACACACTGAGACATACAGTTTGTGGTTTGTTTCTTGTTGATATTCTAGCTCCTCACTAATCACTGGTGTCAGCCTGCTACCACCTTCCATCCCTGTCCCAATCACAATCACCCACTCCTTTAGGTCAGAATCAGTGTATACCTGTGAGGAACACTAAGTTTAAAAAAAAAAAGATTGTTAAATATTCTATGCTACCTGGGCTCAAGCCTTTTGAAATATGTATCATTTATCCAGAATCATTCAAAATCTGGAGATCTAGAGCAATGCTATCTGATAGAACTTTTTGTGATGATGGAAATGTTCTTTATGATGTTCAATACCATAGCCATTAGCCACACTTGGCTATTGAACACTTGAAATGTGGCTAGTGTGACTGAGGAATGGAGTTTCTCATTTGATTTAATTTAGTTAAATTTATAAATAGCCTCATGTAGCTAGTAGCTACTGTATTGGACAGCACACATTTAGAGAATGGTATTGCCTCTCACCCTAGATCAGTGGTTCTCAACCTTTTTTCCCTGCCCGAAGAATACATATTCCTTGAGGGATAGACACATTTCCATTGGTTCTTGTAGCAGTGATTCTTAGATTCTTAACTCTGGGGTCGCATCACTCTGGGGGAAGGCATGTTCTATTTGGGGAAAAAAAAAGCCTCCAGGTGATTCTGATCTTTTCCCCCTCTTAGGTGCCTGCTTCATCCCTTACCCTTTTACCCTGAAGAATTATTGCTCTAAGTGCCTGAATGTTCAGATTTAGAACTCTAGGTACAGATAATTCTTACCTTATAGTCTAGTAAAGAGTAATTTACTAAAGAGTAAATTGGTTAAAAGAAAGGCCAAAAATTTTAATTGAATCTCATACTGGAATATGAGTTATTGGCATGATATACTCTGGTTACTAGCAACAGTCTATGGTCTTCCTATGATCCTTTTCTATCAGGAATAGTAATATCCAAAGACACAGCCCTGGTGTTAATATAGGTAAAAAGAGTTGCTATTTGGTTCTCATCTCTAAGAAGTTATTCTGCCCCTGAACAGTTGTAGCCTCATAATACTTCTTTGGTGCCTCCATTTTTACTGAATTCATTACTAGTGACCATCTTTTAATGTTCTGTATCTATAAACAGTGATTTCAGGCTCCCATATGATTCTTTAGATGAAATCCATTGAATTGCTTTATTTATGATACTTCTTTGTATTCTGTTTCTTACAGTTGCTTCTGCAGGAAGCATTTTTGGCGGTTTGGTCCTCAAGAAGTTCCTAAAAGGTAAAGAATTACCCAACTTCCACAAGATTAAATCTCTTCCTGTTAATAAATTTGGTATTTTCTGAAACAAACTTAACATATACTGAAAGATAGAGTTGTCAGATTTAGCAGATAAAAATACTGGACACTCAACTTTGAATTTCGGATAAACAATGAATACTTTTTTAGTATATTTGCATGTTCCATGCAGCAGTTTATCCTGTAATTTATCTGAAATTCCTGCTGAAAGATGATCTATAAAATTGTACAGATACAGGAAAATTGTATAGACCTAAGACAAGATGCCTAGGTCACTGTAGCTTCTCTGAATACTCTCTATACAACCTCAGGCAGAATTTTCCCAGGTGTAAAATACAATTTTTAGTAAAGTATTTGTTCCCATCTACCTCAAAGAAATAATATACGGAGAATGCTTTTACTATAAAAGATTTTGACTGGTATTAATACTGTTTTCCACATGCCAAGGTTTATGGTTTAGGAGTTTTCAGTGACCTTAGTTTTAGAAGTTCTTCTTTCCTTTGATTTGAGAATAATCTAAAACCAAAGGACATACATACATTATTTTAAGGATACCAAAATGATTTGAGAACCATTGTGCTTTCATTTTTATCTTTTATGGTTGTATGGCTTGTAAATATTATCTAATGGGTTTGTCTTTTCCTAATGAGTGGTTAATTTACAAATTTTACAAAACAATTTTTTAAAAGAAACTTTCCCCAACTAAACCTGGAATATAAGTAGATTGTGGTGTTTTTTTTTTTAACTTTTTATTTTATATTGGAGTACAGTTAATTAACTGTGGTGGGTTTTTTTTGACTTATGTTTGTCACTGCTTTAAGAAAATATGCTATATATTAAATATAGAAACAATCAAAAAGCTACATTAGAAGGGTATAATGTTATAAAGTAAATGTGAAATGTATTACCATTGGACTTTTTTAAATAGCAGGGTTTCTTAATGCTTTTTAAAATACAATCAATTTAAAATTTTAATTTATACCCAAATTTCCAGCAACTCAATTACTGCATAAGCCAAAGTACCTTCCTTTATCTTGGTCTTATCAAAGAAAAGAAGAAACTATTTTTTTGCAACTCACAATATGAAAGACTAAAGACATAAACATATAGGAAACAATTCTGCCTTTTGAAACTTCTTATTTGAAGTAATTTTTAGTTTAAGCATGGGGATTTAAAAGTGCTTGCTTGTTAATTTAAGGGTCATCAGGTGTATTCCCTTTCACCTATGAAATTGTCTTGGCCCTCTGAATCTACCTTCCAGCTGTCTGTACACTGGATTCTTAATAAACCTCAGCTTTTTGCTCTGTGGTCCTAATTTGTTTAGATTCTGCTTGGCGTGCACACATTTAAAAGCAGTAATTGTGGAGGAAAAGTAATAAAACAAAAAATAGAAATTTTTGTTCTTAGCTCCATAACAGATGTTCTGTGGGAGCTTGGGTAGAATGTTCTCCCTGTAGTAATAATCAAAATGATGATTTGTTGAGCATTTACTATGTGCTGAGCTTTGTGCTTGACACAGAGGGGTTACAGTGGTGAACATGATAGATTTGGTTTCTCCCCTTAGTACCATGTTTAAGATATCTTAATCATCTAAGTATACTGCCTCCCAAAGCCTATGCCTGGAAGAAAGAGAGAATCAGCTTACTGTCCTGGAGAGTTTGCTGCAATTCTAAGTCTTTTAGAAAATCTGAATTCAACTTTAAGAATCATGAGTTGACTGCCTCGAAATCATCTAGTCTATTTATCAATCTTTAGTTCTCTTCCTTTTTGGATTATGCCATTGAGATGATGCAAAGAGTGGAAAGGCATTCTTAATGCCACTGCTCCAGTTAAATGTGTGAAGGTGCTTTGAAAGAAATGAAAATTCATAAAAATAAAAGGGAATATGTTATTAACTCTAGGGAGGAGATAGGAATATTTCCTGCAGCTTAAACTTAAACTGCACAATGAGTGGTTAGATCATACATAGTGCTGCTTCTTAGACTAATATTTGTGAAAGTGCTTTGAAAAAAGTGAAAAGCCATGTAAGTACAAAGAAATGGTTTTATTATCATTGTTAATACTAGGGAGAAGGTATTGAGTATAGTTTATGGAATAACCACCTATTTATTATGCTAATACAAACTTTAGACAGTTTGTGTCATGTTGACTTAGTTTTAATTTGTTATTTTAAAAGCTCAAAGCAATTTTGTGCATATTTATTTAGTCTATTTTCATATCCTTGTGATGAAGTGGAGGTGGCTAACCTTTTGTACAAAGAGGAAGTAGTGCACATCAAATACACAATAAAAATTGAGTCATTTGCTCATAGTCAATCACATTTAGTAACCAGCTTTAGCCTGTCTTCTCTCTAGCTGTTAGGGCTCATGATATTAACTTCCACTTAATAATGCTATTTATTCTTACTAATTAGTAACAAAAATGACTCAGTGAAGCTCACAAAGGAAACTGTCCAAGACTAAGATTTGAATTCCTTAGCTCCCTGACTTATGTACCATTAATTATGCCTTTATTACTATTGTTATTTATTTAGCATTCCTATAACATTATTAGCAAACTGCTTTGAATTGGTCCATTCACAAATCTTTACACTGTTTAATTAACTTCATCAGGAAGTCTCTGGTGGCTGATTCATTAACCATCAGATTTCCCAGTGCTAAAGAATTACATATCTGTACAAAATTAATATGCCTCTGAATTCAGTTTGTTAGCTCTGTCATCCTCTTCATTGCTCAGTTGATTTCTTTCAATGCCTAAAAGGAGGTCTGCCCTCTCTTTAGGGGAACTGTACTGTTGTAGAGCCATCCAGCTTCAGTTTTCTTTACTCTTCAGTCTATTCTATCAGAGTTGTATCAAGGTACTTTTTCTCTGGATCTGGACCACTTCAGATCAGTTCCTAAACAAACAGGCTCATATTTCTGGGTGTTTTATTTATGCTGGATTAATAAATGATGACCAAGATAATCTCCCTGTTTTTCTACCTCTCTAACGGTTTATGTTCTTTTTAAGTTTTCTTTTGTCTTTGGTACCTAACTTTTGAACTTTTGTCCAGTAAACCTTTATTGAACCCCTACCTTGCCACAAGAAAGTTATAGTGAGAGGTACCTCTGAAAATAAAATACAGTGTGATAAGTACCATAGTGCTTCTTTGGTAACACAGAGGATATTCCCTAAAGTTCAGTCACCAATATGCCTTTCTTCCCTTTATTATTCTGCATCATTATTCTACGTTTACTTCAGATATCTTCTACTTTTAAGGCTTTAACTATCATTTCTATGTTGATGAGACTTTTTTTGTCTCTATCTCTAATGTGTTTCCAGCTTTGATTGTCAATTGGACTATTCCATTTGAGGGTTCCTCTGGAATATCTTGTGCAACATGTCTAAAATAGGGTTCATTTTCTTAAACTAACTTGCTGTGTAATCTCCATTCCTTTCAGTGGTACTAACATTTTCATAATTCTCCAGGCTTAAAATTTTTGGCTTTTTTTGAGGGAAAGGGGAGGCTTCTCCTTTTCTTTTCTCCATTATCTAATGTAATTGAATTTTTGGTTAATTTTGCTTTTATAGTGTAGAATTATTATTTATTAAATTATATATTAATTTAAACAAAGCTTTATGTTCCTCCCTTAATGACTCCCAATTGCTTATTAGAATAAAACACCTCAGACCTGATTTGAGGTCCTCTGTCAATTAGAATAATCTTCTGCACTTTGAAGGATGATGCTCATTAAGATAGATAAATTCTTATGTGTTTAAAAATTCTCATTCCTTTATATTAACATATGTACTACTATTCTGCATCATATAGTTATCCATTTATGTAGAAATCCATTTACATATTCATTTGTTATCCATTTATGTAGAACTAATTCTATCATAAATATCTATTTGAAATGGGATAGTTTTAGCTTGTCCTTCTTGCCCAGATCTTGAAGCTACTTCCTAACATGTCCTTACTTTAGTGAAGAAAAGAAGGAAAAGAAAGGGTAGAAGAGAGTGATGAGATGGAGGAATATGAAAAAAGCCATATATATATAGGTCTTCATTTATTTCACTGTTTTTTTGTCTCTCCTAGTCATATTATTTTTACTTGTTTTTTAATCTTATTTTAAATATCTCCTCATTCCCATGTTTATTTTTATTTATTTATTTATTTATTTAAAATGTTGAGCCTTCTTTTAATTTATTTATTTTTATTTTTGGCTGTGTTGGGTCTTTGTTTCTGTGCAAGGGCTTTCTCTAGTTGTGGCAAGCGGGGGCCACTCTTCATCACGGTGCGCGGGCCTCTCACTGTCGCGGCCTCCCTTGCTGCGGAGCACAGGCTCCAGACGCGCAGGCTCAGTAGTTGTGGCCCACGGGCCCAGCTGCTCCGTGGCACGTGGGATCTTCCCAGACCAGGGCTTGAACCCGTGTCCCCTGCATTAGCAGGCAGATTCTCAACCACTACGCCACCAGGGAAGCCCTCCCATGTTTATTGACAGAATTTAACGCTTTACTAAAATACAGTTTGGCTAATCATTTAAAAAAATGTTCATGTATTTTTCCCAAGTAAGAAAATTTACAACCTTTGTTTTCTTCAAAAGACTAGATAGGAATACCAACCCTTGAAATTGGAGAAGACAGTTTTGCTGTTGATGTATGGTTACATAGTTATGATAGTTCAGCTTTTGCCTCCAAAATGGCATCAGGGAGATTTAAAAAGAAAAATATTTAGTTTTGTCCCTTTTGTTAATTTGTTGGGAATGGAAATCAGGAGTTGTGCTTTTCATACATTAGAGAGATTGATGTGTCCAGGCTTCCTCAACATTGAGTGAAAAACTCACAATGGTGAACTCTTGGATGTCTGACTTAATATATATTTTTAAAATCTGAGATTCTCATAGTCAAAAATTTTAAATCTATTATAATTTTCTATCTTACAAGATCAACAACTCTAAATCTCACTACTTATCTAACACTTTTTCTCCTGGGAGCTCGTTTTGTAGACATGACCTAATTCTCGAGAGGTAGGTCAGACATAAGTTATCACCATTTCTGTTTCAGAGATGAGGAAACTGAGACTAACCTCAGTCTCCGATATTAAGTTTAGAAGTAAGGGAAGAGTCTGGGGACTTAGGTCATTGGTTATCCTGTGAGTCCACACTTAACCCTCACGCTTTTGATACATTCTAAATAGTCTCTTGCTGCTAAATTTGCATAACACATGGCAAGATTTTATAAAGAGAAGATTGACTGAAGATCAAGAGAAGTTAAAATAAATGAATTTGTCTTCTTTTGTTTCTTTAATATTTAAATATGCCCTTTATTGGTTTGAGGAGCTTCTCTTTTAGTCCTGGCTTGCTGAGAGTTTTTATTAGGAATGGATGTTGGATTTTATCGAATGTTTTTATGCATTTATTGAGAAGATCATATGATTTTTCTTTTTTAGGCTGTTAATATGGTGAATTACATTGATTTTCAAATGTTAAACCAACTTTACATTTCTGGGATAAATCCCAGTTGACCATGATGCATTATGTATCCTTTTTATGTATTGTTGGATTTGATTTGCTGACATTTTATTTATTTATTAAAAATTTTTTTTAAATAAATTATTTATTTAGTTTATTTTTAGTTTTGGCTGTGTTGGGTCTTTGTTGCTGCGCGCAGGCATGTGGGCTTCTCATTGTGGTGGCTTCTCTTGTTGTGGAGCACGGGCTCTAGGTGCATGGGCTTCAGCAGTTGTGGCTCACAAGCTCAGTAGTTGTGGCTCGCAGGCTCTAGAGCGCAGGCTCAGTAGTTGTGGTGCACGGGCTTAGTTGCTCCACAGCATGTGAAATCTTCCCGGACCAGGGCTCGAACCTGTGTCCCTTGCATTGGCAGGCAGATTCTTAACCACTGCACCACCAGGGAAGCCTGATTTGCTGACATTTAAAAAATAATTTTTCCATCTGTGTTCATAAGAGATATTTGTAGTTTTCTTTTCTTGTAATGACTTTGTCTTATTTTGGTATCAGAGTAATGCTGACTTTATAAAATGAGTTAGGATGTATTCTCTGTTCTTCAATTGTCTAGAAGAATTTCTGTGGAAGGTATTATTTCTTCCTTAAATATTTGGTACAATTAATCAGAGGAAGCCATCCAGGCCTGATTTTTCCTTTGTGAGAATATTTTAACTACAAATTCAATTTCTTTGATAATTATAGGGCTATTCAGGTTATTTTGTTTTTTTGAGTAAGTGTGGGTAGTTTGTACCTTTCAAGGAATTTGTCCATTTCATCTACGTTGTTAAATTTATTGGCATAAAATAGTTCATAATATACCCTTATTATCCTTCCAGCACTTGTAGAGTCTCTAGCAATATCACCTCTCTCACTCCTGATGTTGGTGGCTTGTATTTGTTCTCTCTCTTTTTTTTTTTTTTTTGTGGTACGTGGGCCTCTCACTGTTGTGGCCTCTCCAGTTGCGGAGCACAGGCTCCGGACATGCAGGCTCAGTGGCCATGGCCCACGGGCCAGCCGCTTCGCGGCATGTGGGATCCTCCCGGACCAGGGCACGAACCTGCGTCCCCTGCATCGGCAGGCGGACTTTCAACCACTGCGCCACCAGGGAAGCCCTGTTCTCTTACTTTCTCACTTTCTCTTTCTTTAATCAGTCTCGCTAGAACCATATTCTTTCTGTTGTATTCTATTTCATTGATTTTCACTCTGGTCTTTTATTCTTTCCTTTCCTCTGCTTGTTTTGGATCTCTTTTGCTTTTCTGTTTCTAGTTTCTTAAAGTGGAAGCTGTAATCATTGATTTGAGACCATTCTTTTTTACACTGAAGTCATGATATTCTTTTAAATAGTTCTTTTAATAGTTCTAAAGTTTTATAATTATATTTAATTATTATTATAATTATAATTAATCTAGAGTTTATGTTTATTTATGATACAAGTTAGGAATCTAATTTAAATCTTTTCCTTTCCCCAATAATTTGTGTTATTATTCTTTCATAAACTAGGACTCTATATATGCTTGGATCTGTTTCTGGGTGCTCTAGTCTTCATGTCTGTCCCTAGGCTGGTATCATAGAGTCTTATTTCCTAAAGCTTTAGAATTAATCTTGTTGTATGATAGGGCAAATCCCCCCTCCTTATTTTTTTCCAGAATTGCCTTTGTTTTTTTGTTTTTGTTTTTTTTTTTTTTGCGGTACACGGGCCTCTCACTGTTGTGGCCTCTCCCGCTGCGGAGCACAAGCTCCAGACGTGCAGGCCCAGCGGCCACGGCTCACGGGCCCAGCCGCTCCACGACATGTAGGATCTTCCCGGACTGGGGCACGAACCCGTGTCCCCTGCATTGGCAGGCGGACTCTCAACCACTGCGCCACCAGGGAAGCCCTGCCTTTGGTTTTTAAAACCATTATCTTGCTTATGAATTTTTTAAAAAATTTATTTATTTTTGGCTGCTTTGGGTCTTCGTTGCTGTGCGCGGGCTTTCTCTAGTTGAGGCGGGCGGGGGCTACTCTTCTTTGTGGTGCGTGGGCTTCTTATTGTGGTGGCTTCTCTTGTTGTGGAGCACAGGCTGTACGCACATGGGCTTCAGTATTTCTGGCATGTGGGCTCAGTAGTTGTGGCTCCCGGGCTCTAGAGTGCAGGCTCAGTAGTTGTGGCGCACAGGCTTAGTTGCTCCGCGGCATGTGGGATCTTCCCGGACCAGGGCTCGAACCCCTGTCCCCTCCATTGGCAGGTGGATTCCCAACCACTGCACCACCAGGGAAGTCCCGCCTATGAATTTTATAGTTAGTTAAGTTCCATGAAAAATCTTATTGTGATCTTGATTGTTATTATTCTGAATTTGTAGGTTAATTTGGTAGCAATTAGCATTTTTATAGTATTAAGTGTTTCTGTGAGTTGATATACTTTATCATTTATTTAGATCTTCTTTTTCTTAAAAAAGTATGTTATTTAATTTTTATTGTCACAACTGGGAGGTAGGCCCTATAATCTCCAGTATATAGATTCTAGAGAATAAGGAAATTTCCCAAGAGCACCTGGCTAGTAAAGCTGAAGCCTGCCTGACTCCAGAAGCCATTTTGCTAGATTTTATTATTTGTTTGAAATATTTTCTTATCTCCCTATGGTCTGGGCCATGTAACTTGCTTGGGCCAGTGAAATGCAAATGGAAGTAATATGCACCACCTCCCAGGAAAAGCTTTAAGAGCCAGTGTGTTTTTTGGTCATAGCTCCTTTTCTTCTGCTATGAGGCTAGGATGCCTATGATGGAAGGTGCTCCTTTAGCCTGGATCCTGCTTTGGAATGACTGCTTTTTGTGCTTGCCTTGCATGCTGCAACCTCTTAATTGGTTTCTAGAGTTCTCAAAAAGGCAATTTGATATTGTTGTTAAGTTTGGTATCTCCAAGGGGGAGTGAGGGCCTGAGACTTGCTCTTCTGCCATCTTGCTGACGTCTTTCCTATTTAGATCTTCTTTTATGTTAACACTTCTTTATGTTAACAATTCTTTTCATAAGTCCTAGACATCTTTTGTTGTATTTATTCCTAATGTCTTATAGTTTTTATTGCTATTGTGAGTGGCATTCATTTTTTCAATATTACTGACCCAACTGTTAAAATTTTGATAATTTATCTGTAGCTTCTGTTGGATCTTCTATAAGGACAATCAAAGTATTTCTAAATTCTTACCGTTTTTTTCTTTTCATTTTCACTTCTTTTATGGCTTATTTCTTTTCCTTATCATATTGCATTAGATAGAACAATATTAGTATTGGATAGAAGAACACAGGTGATATTAGGCATCTATGTCTTGCCTTCCTTCAATGATATTACTTAAAATTCTACCATACAGTAAGATTTTACAATAGTTTTTTGATATTTGCTCCTTGTCAGGTTAAGGAATTTCTCTTCTATTCTTAATTTGCTAGTAGTGTTTGTTATAAATGAGTACTGTATTTTCAAAAGTGCTTTTTCTACATCTTTTGGGATTATGATATGTTTTTTAAAGTTTTTAATCTATTAATATGATGAGTTATGGTGATAGACTTTCTGATAAGAAACACCCTTGCTGGTTGTATCACAATTTCATTATATAATTGTTACATATCCTGGATTTAACTTTTGCATCTATATTCCTAGTGAGATTGGTTTATATTGTCCTTGTCTTATTTTGGTACAAGATTATACTAGCTTTGTAAAATGAGTTGAGTAGGTTTATCCATTTCTGTTCTCGAAGTTTTTGTATCTGTTCTCTGAAAATTTGGTAAAACTACCCTGTAAAAAAATCATTTGAGGGCTTCCCTGGTGGCACAGTGGTTGAGAGTCCACCTGCTGATGCAGGGGACATGGGTTCGTGACCTGGTGCGGGAGGATCCCACATGCTGCAGAGCGGCTGGGCCCTGAGCCATGGCCGCTGAGCCTGCGTGTCCAGAGCCTGTGCTTCGCAACAGGAGAGGCCACAATGGTGAGAGGCCCGCATACCGCAAAAAAAAAAAAAAAAATCATTTGAACCTGGTATTTTGGGGGTGTGGGAGTTGAAGAAGGAATTATTTTTGATAACCAACTTGCTTTCTTTAATAATGTTTGGCTTGTTAAGTTTTCTATTTCTCCTAGAGCCAATTTTGGAAATACAGTTGATCCTTGAACAACATGGGGGGTTGGGCCGCCGACCCCACACACAGTCGAAAATCTGCGTACTGTTATCTCTGCCTCAAAAACAAATGAATTGATAAATGACTCACTCAAGGGCAGGAAGTTGAAACAGTTTGGATAGAATCAGGACTCAAACCCTAGTTCTTTTGATTCCACATATTGTGATCTCTAATCAGACACAAACTTTTCCCCACACTTAAAGATCTGTAAAATGAAAACGCAGGTGCTATAGTTATTGAAAAAAAAATCAGCATATAAGTGGACCTGCACAGTTCAAATGTGTTGTTCAAGGGTCAACTGTGTATATATATAAAAAAAGAAAAATGCATGTGCGCACACACACACACATACATTATCCCTTATTCCTTTTAATTCATTAATCCAGTACGTATTTATTGAGCACTTGCTATGTGTTCGGCATTTCATCTTAGTTTTCAGATTAATTGATGTGAAGTTATTTATAGTATTCTTTTTTTTTTTTTTTTTTTGCGGTATGCGGGCCTCTCACTGTTGTGGCCTCCCCCGTTGCGGAGCACAGGCTCCGGACGCGCAGGCCCAGCGGCCATGGCTCACGGGCCCAGCCGCTCCGCGGCATATGGGATCCTCCCAGACCGGGGCACGAACCCGTATCCCCTGCATCGGCAGGCGGACTCTCAACCACTGCGCCACCAGGGAGGCCCTATTTATAGTATTCTTAAAAAAATTTTTTTAATTATTTTTTTTAGCTGCTGGTTGGGTCTTTGTTGCTGCACGTGGGCTTTCTCTAGTTGCGGCGAGCGGGGGCTACTCTTCGATGTGGCATGGGGACTTCTCATTGTGGTGGCTTCTCTTGTTGCAGAGCACGGGCTCTAGGTGCGCAAGCTTCAGTAGTTGCAGCATGCCGGCTCAGTAGCTGTGGCACATGGGCCCTAGAGCGCGTGGGCTTCAGTAGTAGCGGCATGTGGGCTCATGGCTTGCAGGCTCTAGAGTGCAGGCTCAGTAGTTGTGGCATGTGGGCTTAGTTGCTCTGAGGCATGTGGGATCTTCCCGGACCAGGGATCGAACCCATGTCCCTTGCATTGGCAGGCAGATTCATAACCACTGCACCACCAGGGAAGTCCTATAATATTCCTTTATCATTTAAAAATATCTGTACTCTTATCTCTTTGGGGCTTCTTATGTTGTTTTTGCGCCTTCTCTTTTTCTTGATGGTGGTAATGATAACACTAATAGCAAACATTTCATTTTAAACACAAACAGGGGCCGCCCTGGCGGCGCAGCGGTTGGGAGTCCGCCTGCCGGGCTGCCCTGGCGGCGCAGCGGTTGGGAGTCCGCCTGCCGGGCTGCCCTGGCGGCGCAGCGGTTGGGAGTCCGCCTGCCGGGCTGCCCTGGCGGCGCAGCGGTTGGGAGTCCGCCTGCCGGGCTGCCCTGGCGGCGCAGTGGTTGGGAGTCCGCCTGCCGAGGCGGGGGACACGGGTTCGTGCCCCGGTCCGGGAGGATCCCACATGCCGCGGAGCGGCTGGGCCCGTGAGCCATGGCTGCTGGGCTGGGCCTGCGCGTCCGGAGCCTGTGCTCCGCAACGGGAGAGGCCACAACAGTGAGAGGCCTGCGTACCAAAAAAACCCCAAAAAACGAAACAAAAACAAAAAAACCTAAACACAAAAACGTTAAGTAACTTGTTCAAAGTCACAAATCTATTAAGTGATTGAGTGGGTTATATGAACCCAGACAGACTGGCTCCAGAGGCTATGTCTTAACCACTATTCCATAGTATTTTGGTCTACTATACAGTATTCGGTTTTGCTAGAGGTTTGACTATGTATTAACTTTTCAGATAATCAACTATTTATTTATGCTCAATGAATGAATAGATATTAATTTCCCTCTTTCTTTGACAACTTCTCACTTCACTCTCATACCACAAGTTGAAGAAATCTGTAGCCTGTATCATTTTTGGTGGTTGAGTTGTTGAGGTTGTGTGACGAGGTAAGTGTAGGCTTGGAAGAATGATCATGTTTTTCTTCCTCCATTTTCAACCTATATCCTTTTTTTTTTTTTTTTTGCGGTACACGGGCCTCTCACTGTTGCGGCCTCTCCCGTTGCAGAGCACAGACTCCGGATGCGCAGGCCCAGCGGCCATGGCTCACGAGCCCAGCCACTCCGCGGCACGTGGGATCTTCCCAGACCGGGGCACGAACCCGTGTCCCTTGCATCGGCAGGCGGACTCTCAACCACTGTGCCACTAGGGAAGCCCCAATCTACATCTTTTTGTTTGGGGTAGTATGAGGCTCAGGTGCATGTTCCTTTGTTAGGTACTTGAGTGACCACACCTTTGTTGACTGGCTTGCTTGGCTGGGCGAGCCAACTGGATATGCAGTAATGGCCACTAGTCTCTCTGCTTTTTGAGGGAGTAAATGAAGATTTGACACAGTGTTTCTGAAAGTTTGCTGATTCTCCATTATAATGTCCTGCTTTCTATTTCCTTCTCGAAAGCATGTCTGGGGTTGTTTTATAATGTGGAAATGATTAGCCAATTTAACTAATGACATCAAGCCACAGAGCCAACCAAAGAACTTTTCATCTTTTGGCTTAATTAGCCTCATTCTTTAAAATGTTTGGTATTACTGTTGTTACTTTATTCACTGGTTAAAGGCAAGAAAACCAAATAATTACTGGTTTGCTGAGTCTGTTGGGAAACAACAACAAAGAGCCGGATCTCAACTTTTGCCATCATCAGAGAAATTATTTTTAAATGGTACTTTTTGTTATAGAAGCAATATAGCCCACTTTAGAAAATTAAGGGAAAATAGGGAAAAGGAAAAAGCTTCTCACAAACTTTTCCACCATGTATTTTTTTTTTTTTTTTTTTTTTTTTTGCGGTATGCGGGCCTCTCACTGTTGTGGCCTCTCCCGTTGCGGAGTACAGGCTCTGGATGCGCAGGCTCAGCGGCCATGGCTCACGGGCCCTGCCGCTCCGCGGCATGTGGGATCCTCCCGGACCGGGGCACGAACCCGTATCCCCTGCATCGGCAGGCGGACTCTCAACCACTGCGCCACCAGGGAGGCCCTCCACCATGTATTTTTAATATAGTTGTAATCACAATATATACACAGTTTTGTCCTACTACTTTTTTTTCACTTAACGTGTCAGCATTTTTCATGTTATGACAGTCTTCTAGTCATTATTTTTAATGGATAAGTTGTCCATAAGAAGATATATCATAAATTAAGTAACCATTTTATATTTTTAGGCTTTTAGGCTTCTTTCTTTTTTCCCATTACTATGAATAGCAATATACTGTAGAGGTTAAGGACTCATACTGTGTATCCTTGAGCAATTTATTTGATCTTTTGAAAAATACCTACCTCATAAAGCTGTTTTGAGGATTAAATGAGGTAATACACATAATGTATGTGGCATAGTGGTTATTCTGAGTGCATAGTTCTCAATAAGTGCTAATTAATGTTAATGTCTCTGAGATGAGTACCTTAACACATATAGCTTTTTACTTAATTGAAAAATTTAGGACTAATTTCCTGAAGTAGATTTAAGTTGATTAAAGTCTATATTTTTATGGCTCTTGAAATTGCTTTTTAGAAAGTTGTATCATGTAATAGTAGCATTTGTATATGAGGATATTAACTTCCTGTACTTTGCTAGCATTAGGACTTTCAATTACTTAAACTATTTTAGCCAATTTACTAGTTAATTAACAGGTATATAGTTTTTTGTTTTTTGTTTTTTTTTGCGGTACGCATGCCTCTCACTGTTGTGGCCTCTCCCGTTGCGGAGCACAGGCTCCAGACGCGCAGGCTCAGCGGCCATGGCTCACGGGCCCAGCCGCTCCGTGGCATGTGGGATCTTCCTGGACCGGGGCACGAACCCGCATCCCCTGCATCGGCAGGCGGACTCTCAACCACTGCGCCACCAGGGAAGCCCAGGTATATAGTTTTAATTCATATATTTTTGAAACTTTTTATAAGTTTTTACTATCTGTACTTTCTTTTTTCTGAACTTTTTCCATGTTTTTAGGGAAAAACTTCTAAGATGAAGTTTAAAATAAATTCAGCCATTAGCTCTGTACTATGCTCTGAATGTTTGTGTCCCCCCCCAAATTCATATGTTGAAATCCTAATGGCCAATGTGATGGTATTAGGAGATGGGACCTTTGGGAGGTGCTTAAGTCATGAGGGTGGAGCCCTCACAAATGGGATTAATGCCCTTATAAAAAAAAAGAACTGACAAGAGTTCTCCAGGTTCTTCTGCCATATGAAAATACAATTAGAAATTTGTAATCCAAAAAAGAGCCCAGAACCCGACCATGCTGGCAGTATGATCTTGGACTTCCAGACTCCAGAACTGTGAGAAATAAATTTCTGTTCTTTATAAGCAATTCAATCTGTCTTATTTTGTTATAGCAGCCCAAAGGGACTAAGATACTGTGTAAATTGTATTTCTAGGCTTGACACTATGATGTACAAATCATTGAGATTCAGTTTCTCTGTTATAATGCCATTTTGTTTCAAGATGCACAGTTGGCTATGGAATGATAGGTCTAATGTAATGATTTCCTAAATCTCATTTTCTTCTAATACTCTACTGATACAAGAATATCACTATGGATGTTCTTTTTTTTTTTTATAAATTTATTTGTTTATTTTTGGCTGCGTTGCGTCTTCATAGCTGTGTGCGGGCTTTCTGTAGTTGCGGCGAGCAGGGACTACTCTTCGTTGCAATGCACGGGCTTCTCATTGTGGTGGCTTCTCTTGTGGAGCACGGGCTCTAGGCACGCGGGCTCAGTAGTTGTGGCATGTAGGCTCAGTAGTTGTGGCTCGAGGGCTCTAGAGCGCAGGCTCAGTAGTTGTGGCACATGGGCTTAGTTGCTCCACAGCACGTGAGATCTTCCCGGACCAGGCTCAAACCCATGTCCCCTGCATTGGCAGGTGGATTCTTAACCATTGTGCCACCAGGGAAGTTCCCAGCGTGGTATATTTTTTTATTTTTCACTTTGAGTAAGAATTTTCTTATCTCACAAGGTCTTTAAGAATATCATTTAAAAATCATAGTAGAGGTTCTAGCCAATGTAACAAGGCAAGAAAAATAAGTACAAGGCATAGAAGTTGGAAAGGCAGAAGTAAAACAGTCTTTATTTTTAAATGATATAATTTTTTTAATGTACAAAATCCTAGGGAATCTACAAAATAAATATTAGAAGAAATATGTGAATTTAGCAAGGTCACAGGATACATGGTAAATATACAAAAAGATTTTTGTTTTTGGCTGTGTCATGTGGCTTGTGGGATCTTAGTTCCCTGACCAGGGATTGAACCCAGGCCCTGGCAGTGAAAATGCCAAGTCCTAACCACTGGACCACCAGGGAATTCCCCCCAAAGTTTTTTTTTTATACTAGCAGCTAACAATTGTAAAATAAAATTTATAAATTGTTCCATTTATAATAGCATCAAAAAATATGAAACACGTAGGGATAGATTTAATGTAAAAAGTAAAAGCTCTTTGCTGAAAACTATAAAACATTGACAAGAGAAATTAAACAATAAATGGAGAGATATATCATGTTTATAGACTGGAAAGTTCAGTATTGATAAGATGTCCATTCTCCCCAAATTGATCTATGGAGTCAACACAATCATAATATCAGCAGACTTTCTGTAGAAATTCACAAACTGGTTAAAAATTTTACATGAACTGATAAGCAGTTATAACAAGCTTGCAGGATACAAGGATAATATACAAAAGTCTATTGGTTTCCTATATGCAAGCAATGAACAAGTGGAATTTTAAATTAAAAACACATTACCATTTACATTAGCACCATAAAAAAGAAAATACTTAGATACAAAGCAAAAAAAAAAAAAAACCCACAAAAACCCAAAACCTTTGTATAAGAGCTATATGAGGAAAACTATAAAGCTCTGATGAAATATATCAGAGAAGAACTAAATAAATGGAGAGATGTTCCATGTCATGGATAGGAAGATTAAATATTGTCAAGGTGTCAGTTCTTCCCAACTTGATCTATAGATCCAGTGCAATCCAAATAAAAATTCCAGCAAGTTATTTTGTGAATATCAACAAAATGATTCTAAAGTTTACATGGAGAGGCAAAAGACTCAGAGTAGCCAATTCAATATTAAAGGAGAACAAAGTCAGAGGACTGCTACTATGTGACTTCAAGACTTATGAAGCTACAGTAATCAGGACAGTGTGGTGCTGGTGAAAAAATAGACAAACAGATAGATGGAACAGAATAGAGATCCCAGAAACAGGGCCCAGAACAGAAAGAATAGAGAGCCCACATAAATATAGTCAACTGATCTTTGACAAAGGAGGACAGGCATTAGTTTTTTCAACAAATGTTACTGGAACAACTGGACATCCACATGCAAATAAATAAACAAATAAATAAAAGAATCTAGACACAGATGTTACACCTTCATAAAAATTAATGAAAATGGATCATAAACCTAAATGTAAAACACAAAACTATAAAACTCCTAGAAATTAATATAGGAGAAAACATAGATGACCTTGGGTATAAAAATGACTTTTTAGATACAACATCAAAGGCATGATCCATGAAAGAAATAATTGATAAACTGGGCCTCATTAAAATTAAAAAGTTCTGCTCTGTGGAAGACAATCTCAAGGGAGTGAAAAGGCAAGTCACAGACTGGGAGATAATATTTGCAAAAGACATATCTGATAAAGGACTGTTATCCAAAATATACAAAGATCTCTTAAAATTCAACAATAAGAAAACAATCCAGTTTTTAAAAAATGAGCAGAAGACTTGAACAGGCACCTCACCAAAGAAGATATACAGATGGCAAGTAAGCATATGAAAAAGTGCTTCACGTTATTATGTCATTAGAGACATGCAAATCAAAACAAGATACCACTACACACCTATTAGAATGGCCAAAACCCATTGACAACACTGGCAACAAATGCTGACAAAGATGTGGAGCAATAGGAACTCTCTTTCATCGCTGCAGCCACTTTGGAAGGCAGTTTGGCAGTTTCTTATGAAAGTAAACATATTCTTAACATATGATCCAGTAATCGTGCTCCTTGGTATTTACCCAAATGAATTGAAAACTTAAGTCCATAAATGGGAGTATGGATATATGAGAACTCTCTGTACTTTTCCTCAATTTTTCACTCAAGACTGCTCTAAAAAATAAGCATTATTAATTTTTTTAAAATAGGAAAATATATGGAAATGAAAAGGAGCCAGAAACAGGCTCATACTTATATGGTTATTTGATTTTTTAAAAAAAATTAAGGCACCAAAGCAATCCATCAAGGAAAAGAAAGTCTTTTCAACAAATGTTGCTGGAATGACCATATGTCTATAAGGAAAAAAAATGAACCTTGACATCTACTGCTGATCACACACAAAAATTAGAAATGGAAGATAGACCTAAAAATAAAAGCTAAGAAGATTCTTGAAGAAAACAAAGGAGAATATCCTTTAACCTAAAAGTAGGCAAAATCTTAGGGCATAGAAATAAGTAACCATAAAAGAAAAAATTGATAAACTTCATCAAAATAAAAAACTTTGCTCGTCAAAAGACATTAAGAAAGTGAATATGTTAACCATAGTTGTGAGAAAATATTTGCAAAACATGTCTGGCAACAGGCTTTTATCCATAATATCCATAATATTAAAAAAAGCTTCTAAAACTTAATAATAAAAAAAAGACACCCTGGGCTTCCCTGGTGGCGCAGTGGTTGAGAGTCCACCTGCCGATGCAGGGGACACGGGTTCATGCCCCGGTCCGGGAAGATCCCACATGCCGCAGAGCGGCTGGGCCCGTGAGCCATGGCCGCTGAGCCTGCGTGTCCGGAGCCTGTGCTCTGCAGCGGGAGAGGCCACAACAGTGAGAGGCCCGCGTACCCACCCCCCCAAAAAAAGACATCCTGATTGAAAAAAAACAAAAACAAAAACAGGCCAAACACTGCACACCTACTAGGATAGCAGTGATGACGAAGACAGTGATGATGATGATTATGGGAGGAGAATGGGAAGTTGAGTGAAATAGGTGAAGGGGATTAAGAGATACAAACTTCCAGTTATAAGATAAATAAGTCGCGGGAATGTAATGCACAGCATAGGAAATATAGTCAGTAATATTGTAATAACCTTGTATGGTGACAGAATGTTACTAGACTTATTGTGGTGATCAATTTGTAATGTATATAAATTCAAGTCACTATGTTGTATGCCTGAAACTAATATAATATTGTATGTCAACTATACTTCAATAAGAAATGAATAATAAAGAAAATAACAAATGTTGACAAGTATGTGGTGAAACTGGAACCTTTGAACATTGTTGCTGGGAATGTAAAATAATTCAGCCACCATGGAAGAAAGTTCGGGAGTCCCTCAAAAAGCTAAATATAGAATTGCCATATAATTCCACTCCTATGGATATGCCTAAAGGAGTTGAAAGCAGGGATTTAAAATAGATACTTGTATGCCAGTGTTCATTGCAGCATCATTCACAATAACCCAACGGTGGAAGCAACCCAGTGTTCATCAATTTATGAATGAATAGACAAATTGTGAGATATATATATATATATATATATATATATATATGAATATTATTCAGCTATGAAAAGGAATGAAGTTCTGATATGTGTTACAACATGGATTAACCTTGAAAACATTATGCTAAGTGAAATACGCCAGACACAAAGGACAAGTAATGTATGATTCTACTAATATGAAATATCTAGAATAGGCAAATTCATAGAAGCAGAAAGTGGATTAGAGGTTACCAGAGATGGGAAGTGGGGAGAATGGGGACTTACAGCTTAATCGTCGCAGAGTTTCTGTTTGGGATGATGAAAAAGTTTTAGAAATAGATAGTGGTGATGGTTGTACAACATTGTGAGTGTAATTAGTGACACTGAATTGTATACTTTAAGATAGTTAAATTGGCAAATTTTGTTGTATGTATATTTTACCACAGCTTAAAAACTAATAATGTAATATACCCCCAAACCACTGAATTGTACACTTTAAATGGATGAATTGTATGATATGTGAATTGTATCTCAATAAAGCTATTTTTTTCTTTCTTTTTAAAAAATATTTATTTATTTATGTATTTGGTTCGCCAGGTCTTAGTTGTGGCATGTGGGATCTTGGTTGCCACGTGCGGGATCTTTTAGTTGTGGCATGCGGGCTCTAGTTCCCAGCCAGGGATCGAACCAGGGTCCCCTGCAATGGGAGTGTGGAGTTCCAACTGCTGGACCACTAGGGAAGTTCCAAATCTATTTTTTTTCTTAGTGGGCCAAAGGTTTGAATAGATACTTCACAAAAGAAAGTATCTGAATGGCCATTAAGCACATGAAGAAGTGCTTAGCATCATCAGTCACCAGAGATTGTAAATTAAATTCACAATCCACCAGAATAGCTAAAATTAAAAAACGCCAGATGTTAGCAAGGATGTAGAACAATCAGATCTCTGATATAATGCTGGTGGGAGTGTAAAATAGTACAACCACTTTGGAAAACTGTTTGACAGTTTCTTATGAAGTGAAACATATACCTATGCCATGACCCATCAATTTCATTTCTAGGTATTTACCCAAGAGAAATGAAACTGTTTGTCCAAAACAAGATTTACACCAGCTGTTCATAGCAGCTTTATTAAAAATAGCCAAAAACTGGAAAAATCCAAATGTCCAACAAGAGAATGGATAAATAAATTGGGTGTATACATGTAATGGAATGCTAGTCAGGAATAAAAAGGAATGAATTACGGGCATACCTTGGATATTTTGCAAGTTCAATTTCAGACCACTCTGATAAAAAAAAGCCTCAATAAAGCAAGTCACATGAATTTTTTGCTTTCCCAGTGCATATAAAAGTTATGTTTACACTATACATAGTCTACTAAGTATGCAACAGCATTATGTCTAAAAATATACATACCTTAATTTAAAAATACTACCAGCAAATGCTAACCATCATCTGAACCTTCAACTAGTCATAATCTTTTTGCAGTAATACAATAACATCAAAGATCACTGATCACAGAGCACCATAACATAATAATAATGAAAAAGTTTGAAATACTGCAAAAATTATCAAAATGTGACGCAGACACTAAGTAAGCAAATGCTATTGGAAAAATGGCACCAATAGACTAGTTCCATGCAGGGTTGCCACAAACCTTCAATTTGTAAAAAAAAATACAATATCTGTGAAGTGCAATAAAGTGATGAAACAATAAAATGAGGTATGCCTGTGCATTAATCTCACAGACATTATGCTGAGAAAGAAAATGGGCACAAAAGAATCACTGTATATGGATTTCATTTATATAAAGTTCAAGAACAGTGAAACTAAACTAATGAAAAAACTTTTAAATGATTGCCTCTGAGAAGTGTTCACTGAGAAAAAAGCAATTAGGAATTTTCTGGGATGATGGAAATGTTCTGTACCTTGATGGAGCATGAGTTACCTGGTTATATGCATTTGTCAAAACTCTGCAAGTTGTACACTGAAGATTTGTGCATTATATTGTATGTAAAGTTTACCTAAATAAAAGAACTATAAACAAATGTTGAAATCTAGTTAGTAGGTTTACTTTGCAGAGATAAGGTTTAACAATTCTGAAACTACTTCCTGTGTATTCTAGCTTGATAAATTGAGTAAATATATTGAGATTAATAGGAACGTGATTTTTCAGTGTTGGATAAAGAAGTTACAAGTATGGAAAGGGGGCAGACTAAAATGCACCCTGTGGAATTAGAACTCATGGTTCCAACTGTATAGTATATATTACATATGATAGATAAATATAGAAACATAGAGATGTGTGTGTATCCTAGCTTTGTCTGTTGAGAGAGCCTAGAAATAATAATATCCCGATAGCAATTGCTTAGCTCTCAAATCTTGGTTTCCAACCACCCTTCTCCACTAAAAAGAACTAGAACTCCTTGGGGAAAACACTGATTCCAGGATTGGGGTAGGGAGAATACAAGATGAGCCTAGAATATCCTTGATTTTAATTTAAAAAATTTTTTGTTTTATTTATTTATTTTTGGCTGCATTGGGGCTTTGTTGCTGAGTGCGGGCTTTCTCTAGTTGTGGCGAGTGGGGGCTACTCTTCATTGTGGTGCGTGAGCTTCTCATTGTTGTGGCTTCTCTTGTTGCAGAGCATGGGCTCTAGGCACGTGGGCTTCAGTAGTGGTGGCTTGTGGGCTCTAGAGTGCAGGCTCAGCAGTTGTGGCACACGGGCCTAGTTGCTCCGCGGCATGTGGGATCTTCCCAGACCAGGGCTCGAACCCGTGTCCCCTGCATTGGCAGGTGGATTCTTAACCACTGTGCCACCAGGGGAAGCCCCCGTATCCTTGAAATTAAGGAATTCCTTGAAGGTGATGTGGACAGACACACAAGCCAGCTTGAAGGGACTTCCATTCACCAAATGTGGGACAATAATATAGGGTAAATAATGATAGTAAGAGATTATAACTCAGTGAATAAAATAAGAACACATGACTCCATACTGATTTAAATAAATAAGGAGAAAGGAAAGCTGTTCTTTACAGGTAGAATGCCAATAAGTGTCGAAAAGATAAAGGACTTAGGAAATCATCAATGGATGCTAACACTAATGAGTGCAACTTTAATGAGGAACAGATACATAATTTGTGGAGATTACTTTGAAAATATTTATCAATTACAAGGGGAAAATACTAACTTTTGCAGTAAAGGAATCTATGGGACACGTTAACCAAAAGATCAAAGTTAACATCACCAATGTTGGAACAAACTGTTATCATATGCTTCCTGATATGTGCTGAGAAGGACACAACATCACTTTTGTGGTATTTCTGAAAAAATTGCATAACCTGAATATTTTAAGGAACAAGCAGATGATCCAATTTGAGGGGTATTCTATAAAAAAATTGGTCTGAACTCTTCAAAAATGTCAAGACCAGGAAAGGCAGAGAAATAAAGGAGAGTTAAGACTGAAAACTAAATGTAATGTGCAATACTGGATTGAATTCTGGGCCAGGAAAAGATAGCTATAGAGGACATTATTAAGATAATGGCTGAAATTTGAATATGGACTATGGATTAGATAATAATACTATATACATTCATACTAAATTTCCTATTTTGATAATTATACTGAGATTATATAAGAGACTTTCTTCTTAGAACATAAGCACTGAATTATTTTAGGGAAAAAGGTGCACAGTGTCTCCAGTTTATTCTCAATTGGTTCAAGAAAAAATATGCATACATACACACACAGAGAAAGAGAAAGAGGATAAAGCAAATGTGTCAAAATATACAATTTCTAAATCTGGGTAAAGGGTATATGAGAGTTTCTGGTACTATTCTTGCAACTTTTCTGTAAGTTTGAAATTATAGAGTAACAAGTTACAAAAATTTATACTATTCCATTGAAAGGTTATAATAATTTATTAAGCTTTCCCCTCTTTCAGTATGTTTGGTGATTTCCAATTTTATGGTATTATAAATAATACTTTGATGAAATTATTAAATTGTTCTCCATAAAATTATTGCAATTTACATTTTTACTATCAACGTATACAAACACCTGTCTGATCCCCTTCTTACCAGTATTGTGCACTACTACTCAAGACTTTGTTAATTTGATAGGCAGAATATTGCCTTTCATTTTTTAGATATTTAAAGCACTTAAAAAAATATTTCAAAAGTGGGAGTTCCCTGGCAGTCCAGTGATTAGGACTCAGAGCTTTCACTGCTGTGGCCTGAGTTCGATCCCTGGTTGGGGAACTAAGATCCCGCAAGTCGCATGGTGCAGCCAAAAAAAAAATTTCAAGAACAGTTCCCATTATTATTAAAAAAAACCTAAAGGTGAAAATAATTATAATATTATACACATTTATAATATAATTTCAGAGACAATCATACTTTGAAAACCTTGGCATACCTTCTTTCAAATTACCATAGTGGGTGTGTGTGTGAGTGTGTGTCTATTTCTACTTAGAAAAAAACTAGAATTATTGTATCTCATTTTAACTTGCATTTAATACAAGTGAAATGACTGTCTTATGTTTATTGATTTGTTTATTTCTTTGTTGAATGTACACATTTTTTGCTCATTTTCCCCTTTAGGCTCTTAGTGCTTTTCTATTTTATACAAAGTTCTATCCTTTGTATAGTAAGTATGGTAAACCTCTTTGTCATTGTTGGCAATTATTCTCTTAGTTTTTTGTTTGTGCAGTATTTTAATTTTGAGTGAGTTTAAAAAAATTTTTTTAAGAATTTTATTTATTTTTTTTATACAGCAGGTTCTTATTAGTTATCTATTTTATACATATTAGTGTATATATGTCAGTGCCAATCTCCCAATTCATCACACCACCACTCCCCCCCCACCACCACTTTCCCCCCTTGGTGTCCATACATTTGTTCTCTACATCTGTGTCTCTATTTCTGCCCTGCAAACCAGTTCATCTGTACCATTTTTCTAGGTTCCATATATATGCATTAATATATGATATTTGTTTTTCTCTTTCTGACTTAATTCACTCTGTATGACAGTCTCTAGATCCATCCACGTCTCTACAAATGACCCAATTTTGTTCCTTTTTATGGCTGAGTAATACTCCATTGTATATATGTACCACATCTTCTTTATCCATTTGTCTGTCGATGGGCATTTAGATTGCTCCCATGACCTGGCTATTGTAAATAGTGCTGCAATGAACATTGGGGTGCATGTGTCTTTTTGAATTATAGTTTTCTCTGGGTATATGCCCAGTAGTGGGATTGCTGGATCATATGGTAAATCTATTTTTAGTTTTTTAAGGACCCTCCATACTGTTCTCCATAGTGGCCGTATCAATTTCCATTCCCACCAACAGTGCAAGAGGGTTCCCTTTTCTCCACACCCTCTCCAGCATTTGTTGTTTGTAGATTTTCTGATGATGCTCATTCTAACTGGTGTGAGGTGATACCCCACTGTAGTTTTGATTTGCATTTCTCTAATGATTAGTGATGTTGAGCAGCTTTTCATGTGCTTCTTGGCCATCTGTATGTCTTCTTTGGAGAAATGTCTATTTAGGTCTTCTGCCCATTTTTGGATTGGGTTGTTTGTTTCTTTTTTTTTTTTTTTTTTTTTTTTTTTTTTTTTTTTCTTTTTGCGGTATGCGGGCCTCTCACTGTTGTGGCCTCTCCCGTTGCGGAGCACAGGCTCCGGACGCGCAGGCCCAGCGGCCATGGCTCACGGGCCCAGCCGCTCCGCGGCATATGGGATCCTCCCAGACCGGGGCACGAACCCGCATCCCCTGCATCGGCAGGCGGACTCTCAACCACTGCGCCACCAGGGAGGCCCTGTTTGTTTCTTTAATATTGAGCTGCATGAGCTGTTTATATATTTTGGAGATTAATCCTTTGTCCGTTGATACGTTTACAAAAATTTTCTCCCATTCTGAGGGTTGTCTTTTCGTCTTGTTTGTAGTTTCCTTTGCTGTGTAAAAACTTTTAAGTTTCATTAGGTCTCATTTGTTTAGTTTTGTTTTTATTTCCATTACTCTAGGAGGTGGATCAAAAAAGATCTTGCTGTGATTTATGTCAAAGAGTGTTCTTCCTATGTTTACCTCTAAGAATTTTATAGTGTCTGGTCTTACATTTAGGTCTCTAATCCATTTTGAGTTTATTTTTGTGTATGGTGTTAGGGAGTGTTCTAATTTCATTCTTTTACATGTAGCTGTCCAGTTTTCCCAGCACCACTTATTGAAGAGACTGTCTTTTCTCCATTGTATATCCTTGCCTCCTTTGTCACAGATTATTAGTTGACCATAGGTGCGTGGGTTTATCTCTGGGCTTTCTTTTTTTTTCAGTTTTTAATTTTTTTTTCTATTTTTAAACAACTTTATTTGCAGAACATTTCATAGCATACCCCCTCCATTTATCGCATGCATAGATTTTTTTAACATCTTTATTAAGAGTAAAATTGCTTTACAATGGTATGTCAGCTTCTGCTTTATAACAAAGTGAATCAGTTATACATATACATATGTCCCCATATCTCTTCCCTCTTGCATCTTCCTCCCTCCCACCCTCCTTATCCCACCCCTCTAGGTGGTCACAAAGCACCGAGCTGATCTCCCTATGCTATGCGGCTGCTTCCCACTAGCTATCTACCTTATGTTTGGTAGTGTATATATGTCCATGCCACTCTCTCACTTTGTCCCAGCTTACCCTTCCCCCTCCCCGTATCCTCAAGTCCATTCTCTAGTAGGTCTGCATCTTTATTCCTGTCTTGCCCCTAGGTTCTTCTGACCATTTTCTGTTTTTTTTTTTTTTTTTTTTAGATTCCATATATATGTGTTAGTGTACGGTATTTGTTTTTCTCTTTCTGACTTATTTCACTCTGTATGACAGTCTGTAGGTCCATCCACCTCACTACAAATAACTCAGTTTCATTCCTTTTTATGCCTGAGTAATATTCCATTGTATATATGTGCCACATCTTCTTTATCCATTCATCTGTTGATGGACACTTAAGTTGCTTCCTTGTCCTGGCTATTGTAAATAGAGCTTCCATGAACATTTTGGTACATGACTCTTTTTTTTTCTTTTAACAACTTTATTGGAGTATAATTGCTTCACAATGGTGTATTAGTTTCTGCTTTATAACAAAGTGAATCAGTTATACATATACATCTGTTCCCATATCCCTTCCCTCTTGCATCTCCCTCCCTCCCACCCTCCCTATCCCACCCCTCCAGTTGGTCACAAAGCACCGAGCTGATCTCCCTGTGCTATGCAGCTGCTTCCCACTAGCTATCTACCTTACGTTTGGTAGTGTATATATGTCCATGCCTCTCTCTCGCTTTGTCACAGCTTACCCTTCCCCCTCCCCATATCCTCAAGTCCATTCTCAAGTAGGTCTGTGTCTTTATTCCTGTTTTACCCCTAGGTTCTTCATGACATTTTTTTCTTAAATTCCATATATATGTGTTAGCATACGGTATTTGTCTTTCTCTTTCTGACTTACTTCACTCTGTATGACAGACTCTAGGTCTATCCACCTCATTGCAAATAGCTCAATTTTGTTTCTTTTTATGGCTGAGTAATATTCCATTGTATGTATTTGCCACATCTTCTTTATCCATTCATCAGATGATGGACACTTAGGTTGTTTCCATCTCTGGGCTATTGTAAATAGAGCTGCAGTGAACATTGTGGCACATGACTCTTTTTGAATTATGGTTTTCTCAGTAGTGGGATTGCTGGGTCGTATGGTAGTTCTATTTTTAGTTTTTTAAGGAACCTCCATACTGTTCTCCATAGTGGCTGTATCAATTTACATTCCCACCAACAGTGCAAGAGGGTTCCCTTTTCTCCACACGCTCTCCAGCATTTATTGTTTGTAGATTTTTTGATGATGGCCATTCTGACCGGTGTGAGATGATATCTCATTGTAGTTTTGATTTGCATTTCTCTAATGATTAATGATGTTGAGCATTCTTTCATGTGTTTATTGGCAATCTGTATATCTTCTTTGGAGAAATGTCTATTTAGGTCTTCTGCCCATTTTTTGATTGGGTTGTTTGTTTCTTTAATATTGAGCTGCATGAGTTGCTTATATGTTTTGGAGATTAATCCTTTGTCAGTTGCTTCATTTGCAAATATTTTCTTCCATTCTGAGGGTTGTCTTTTCGTCTTGTTTATGTTTTCCTTTGCTGTGCAAAAGCTTTTAAGTTTCATTAGGTCCCATTTGTTTATTTTTGTTTTGATTTCCATTTCTCTAGGATGTGGGTCCAAAAGGATCTTGCTGTGATTTATGTCATAGAGTGTTCTGCCTATGTTTTCCTCTAAGAGTTTGATGGTGTCTGGCCTTACATTTAGGTCTTTAATCCATTTTGAGTTTATTTTTGTGTATGGTGTTAGGGAGTGTTCTAATTTCATTCTTTTACATGTAGCTGTCCAGTTTTCCCAGCACCACTTATTGAAGAGGCTGTCTTTTCTCCACTGTATATTCTTGCCTCCTTTATCAAAGATAAGGTGACCATAAGTGTGTGGGTTTATATCTGGGCTTTCTGTCCTGTTCCATTGATCTATATTTCTGTTTTTGTGCCAGTACCATATTGTCTTGATTACTGTAGCTTTGTAGTATAGTCTGAAGTCAGGGAGTCTGATTCCTCTAGCTCCATTTTTTTCCCTCAAGACTACTTTGGCTATTTGGGGTCTTTTGTGTCTCCATACAGATTTTAAGATTTTTTGTTCTAGTTCTGTAAAAATTGCCATTGGTAATTTGATAGGGATTGCATTGAATCTGTAGACTGCTTTGGGTAGTATAGTCATTTTCACAATATTGATTCTTCCAATCTAAGCACATGGTATATCTCTCCATCTGTTTGTATCATCTTTAATTTCTTTCATCAGTGTCTTATAGTTTTCTGTATACAGGTCTTTTTTCTCCCTAGGTAGGTTTATCCTAGGTATTTTATTCTTTTTGTTGCAGTGGTAAATGGGAGTGTTTCCTTAATTTCTCTTTCAGATTTTTCATCATTAGTGTATAGGAATGCAAGAGATTTCTGTGCATTAATTTTGTATCCTGCAACTTTACCAAATTCATTGATTAGCTCTAGTAGTTTTGTGGTGGCTTCTTTAGGATTATCTATGTATGGTTTCATGTCATCTGCAAACAGTGACAGTTTTACTTCTTTTTTTTTAATTTATTTTTTCACACACACACACACTTACATACACACACACACACACACACACACACACTGTATTTTATTTTTACAGGAGATAAATAGACTGACACCAAGCATTGTAAATGGATGACCACAACAAAAGCAACAATGATTGCAAGTACCAAACACGAAACACACTCACACTATGTCATAATATTAACATTCAGTCCAGTAATCCTCCACTGTAACAGCTCCTTTACTTTGCAGTGAAAATTGATTTGTATATTTTTTGCCTCTGAGTCCTTGTGGGATTTTTTTTTAATTCAAACAGAAAGTCTCAAAAATTATAACCATCCTCATCAGCTCACTCAGTCCCATGTAATTAATTTTTTTCATCTTGATCTTTTAATAGCACTTTTATGAGTTCATCAGTTTTTCATTAGAGTTCTGAAAATGCTTATTCATTCAGTTCAGCAGTACAGTCAGTCACCAGAAACCTGTACTTGTCAGAGTCTTTTCCATGAATTCCTTGAAGATGCAGCCCTTTTATAGGAACATATTTGCAGAAGCATCAGAGTACATCCAGAACTGTCTGTAAATGACAAAAGACTTAAAAATGACCATGGTTAAAGGTTTGATGAAAGTTCATAATAATACAATTGATAAGGAAATTTAGTTATTTCTGAGATATACATTTTTAAGTAATAACTAGAATTATGACTTATAACATTATACCAGAACATATAAGATTTTTAGAAATTTCATGTAATGTCTGAAGCATTTATATTAATATATTTCCAAACAAATAACCCAATGAAAGTTAAGTATTAATTGTTCTGTTTGTTTGTTTCTTTATACTGCCGGTTCTTATTAGTCATCAATTTTATACACATCAGTGTATACATGTCAATCCCAATCGCCCAATTCAGCACACCACCATCCCCACCCCACCGAAGTTTTCCCCCCTTGGTGTCCATATGTCTGTTCTCTACATCTGTGTCTCAGCTTCTGCCCTGCAAACCATCTCATCTGTACCATTTTTCTAGGTTCCACATACATGCGTTAATATACGATATTTGTTTTTCTCTTTCTGACATACTTCAGTCTGTATGACAGTCTCTAGATCCATCCACGTCTCAACAAATGACTCAATTTCGCTCCTTTTTTTGACTGAGTAATATTCCATTGTATATATGTACCACAACTTCTTAATCCATTTGTCTGTCAATGGGCATTTAGGTTGCTTCCATGGCCTGGCTATTGTAAATAGTGCTGCAATGAACATTGGGGTACATGTGTCTTTTTTTTTTTTTGTGGTACGCGGGCCTCTCACTGTTGTGGCCTCTCCCGTTGCAGAGCACAGGCTCCAGACACGCAGGCTCAGTGGCCATGGCTCATGGGCCCAGCCACTCCGCGCCATGTGGGATCTTCCCAGACCGGGGTACGAACCTGTGTCCCCTGCATCGGCAGGCAGACTGTCAACCACTGCGCCACCAGGGAAGCCCCCATGTGTCTTTTTGAATTATGGTTTTCTCTGGGTATATGCCCAGTAGCGGGATTGCTGGATCATATGGTAAATCTATTTTTAGTTTTTTAAGGAACCTCCATACTGTTCTCCATAGTGGCTGTATCAATTTACATTCCCATCAACAGTGCAGGAGGGTTCCTTTTTCTCCGCACCCTCTCCAGCATTTGTTGTTTGTAGATTTTCTGATGATGCTCATTCTAACTGGTGTGAGGTGATACCTCATTGTAGTTTTGATTTGCATTTCTCCAATAATTAGTGATGTTGAGCAGCTTTTCATGTGCTTCTTGACCATTTGTATGTCTTCTTTGGAGAAATGTCTATTTAGGTCTTCTGCCCATTTTTGGATTGGGTTGTTTGTTTCTTTACTATTGAGCTGCATGAGCTGTTGATATATTTTGGAGATTAATCCTTTGTCCGTTGATTCATTTGCAAATATTTTCTCCCATTCTGAGGGTTGTCTTTTCGTCTTGTTTATGGTTTCCTTTGCTGTGTAAAAACTTTTAAGTTTCATTAGGTCCCATTTGTTTATTTTTGTTTTTATTTCCATTACTCTAGGAGGTGGATCAAAAAAGATCTTGCTGTGATTTATGTCAAAGTGTGTTCTTCCTATGTTTTCCTCTAAGAGTTTTATAGTGTCCAGTCTTACAATTAGGTCTCTAATTCATTTTGAGTTTATCTTTGTGTATGGTGTTAGGGCGTGTTCTTTTTTTTTTTTTTTTTTTTTAGACACACTGTACAGTTTTATTGCAACATAAATACATTTTGTCATTTCTGATTTTTTAAAAGTATCTTTTTTCTTCCCAAACTGACAACCATTAATACATTTTTAAATGAAGAAACATGTTCTACTATTTTATACTATCATTAATAGCAGTGTTTTAAGCTGACACAACACTTGAGTTCAGTAGGGCGTGTTCTAATTTCATTCTTTTACATGTAGCTGTCCAGTTTTCCCAGCACCACTTACTGAAGAGACTGTCTTTTCTCCATCGTATATCTTTGCCTCCTTTGTCATAGATTAGTTGACCATAGGTGTGTGGGCTTATCTCTGGGCTTTCTATCCTGTTCCATTGATCTATGTTTCTCTTTTTGTGCCAGTACCAATTGTCTTGATTATTGTAGCTTTGTAGTATAGTCTGAAGTCAGGGAGTCTGATTCCTCCAGCTCCATTTTTTCCCCTCAAGACTGCTTTGGCTATTTGGGGTCTTTTGTGTCTCCATACAAATTTTAAGATGATTTGTTCTAGTTCTGTAAAAAATGCCATTGGGGCTTCCCTGGTGGCGCAGTGGTTGAGGGTCTGCCTGCCAATGCAGGGGACACGGGTTTGTGCCCCGGCCCGGGAAGATCCCACATGCCGCGGAGCGGCTGGGCCTGTGAGCCATGGCCGCTGAGCCTGCGCGTCTGGAGCCTGTGCTCCGCAACGGGAGAGGCCACAACAGTGAGAGGCCTGCATACCGAAGGAAAAAAAAAATGCCATTGGTAATTTGATAGGGATTGCATTGAATCTGTAGATTGCTTTGGGTAGTATAGTGATTTTCACAATATTGATTCTTCCAATCCAAGAACATGATATATCTCTCCATCTGTTGGTATCATCTTTAATTTCTTTCATCAGTGTCTTATAGTTTTCTGCATACAGGTCTTTTGTCTCCCTAGGTAGATTTATTCCTAGATATTTTATTCTTTTTGTTGCAATGGTAAATAGGAGTGTTTCTTCAATTTCTCTTTCAGATTTTTCATCATTACTGTATAGGAATGCAAGAGATTTCTGTGCATTAATTTTGTATCCTGCTACTTTACCAAATTCATTGATTAGCTCTAGTAGTTTTCTGGTGACATTTTTAGGATTCTCTATGTATAGTATCATGTCATCTGCACAGAGTGACAGTTTTACTTCTTCTTTTCCAATTTGAATTCCTTTTATTTCTTTTTCTTCTCTGACTGCCATGGCTGGGACTTCCAAAACTATGTTGCAAAGTCGTGGTGAGAGTGGACATCCTTGTCTTGTTCCTGATCTTAGAGGAAATGCTTTCAGTTTTTCACCATTGAGAATGATGTTTGCTGTGGGTTTGTCATATATGGCCTTTATTATGTTGAGGTAGGTTCCCTTTATGCCCACTTTCTGGAGAGTTTTTATCATAAATGGGTGTTGAATTTTGTCAAAAGCTTCTTCTGCATCTACTGAGATGATCATATGGTTTTTATTCTTCAATTTGTTAATATGGTGTATCACATAGATTGACTTGCATATATTGACGAATCCTTGCATCCCTGGGATAAATCCCACTTGATCATGGTGTATGATCCTTTCAATGTGTTGTTGGATTCTGTTTGCTAGTATTTTGTTGAGGATTTTTGCATCTATATTCATCAGTGATGGTCTGTAATTTTCTTTTTTTGTAGTATCTTTGTCTGGTTTTGGTATCAGGGTGATGGTGGCCTCATAGAATGAGTTTGGGAGTGTTCCTTCCTCTGCAATTTTTTGGAAGAGTTTGAGAAGGATGGGTGTTAGCTCTTCTCTAAATGTTTGATAGAATTCATGTGTGAAGCCATCTGGTCCTGGACTTTTGTTTGTTGGAAGATTTTTAATCACAATTTCAATTTCATTACTTGTGATTTGTCTGTTCATATTTTCTATTTCTTCCTGGTTCAGTCTTGGAAGATTATACCTTTCTAAGAGTTTGTCCATTTCTTCCAGGTTGTCCGTTTTATTGGCATAGAGTTGCTTGTAGGAGTCTCTTATGATGCTTTGTATTTCTGCGGTGTCCGTTGTAACTTCTCCTTTTTCATTTCTAATTTTATTGATTTGAGTCCTCTCCCTCTTCTTGATGAGTCTGGCTAAAGGTTTATCAATTTTGTTTATCTTCTCAAAGAATCAGCTTTTAGTTTTATTGATCTTTGCTATTGTTTTCTTTGTTTCTATTTCATTTATTTCTGCTCTGATCTTTATGATTTCTTTCCTTCTACTAACTTTGGGTTTTGTTTGTTCTTCTTTCTCTAGTTCTTTGAGTGTAAGGTTAGATTGTTTATTTGAGATTTTTCTTGTTTCTTGAGGTAGGCTTGTATAGCTATGAACTTCCCTCTTAGAACTGCTTTTGCTACATCCCACAGGTTTTGGATGTCGTGTTTTTGTTGTAATTTGTCTCTAGGTAGTTTTTGATTTCCTCTTTGATTTCTTCAGTGATCTCTGGTTATTTAGTAACGTATTGTTTAGCTTCCATGTGTTTGTGTTTTTTACGTTATTTTCCCTGTAATTGATTTCTAATCTCATAGTATTGTGGTCAGAAAAGATGCTTGATATGATTTCAATTTTCTTAAATTTACTGAGGCTTGATTTGTGACCCAAGATGTGATCTATCCTGGAGAATGTTCTGTATGCACTTGAGAAGAAAGTGTAATCTGCTGTTTTGGGATGGAATGTCCTATAAATAGCAATTAAATCTATCTGATCTGTTGTGTCATTTAAAGTTTGTGTTTCCTTATGGATTTTCTCTTTGGATGATCTGTCCATTGGTGTAAGTGAGGTGTTAATGTCCCCCTCTGTTATTGTGTTACTGTTGATTTCCTCTTTTATAGCTGATAGCAGTTGCCTTATGTATTGAGGTGCTCCTATGTTGGGTGCATATATATTTATAATTGTTATATCTTCTTGGATTGATCCCTTGATCATTATGTAGTGTGCTTCCTTGTCTCTTGTAACATTCTTTATTTTAAAGTCTATTTTATCTGATATGAGTATTGCTACTCCAGCTTTCTTTTGATTTCCATTTGCATGGAATATCTTTTTCCATCCCCTCACTTTCAGTCTGTATGTGTCCTTAGGTCTGAAGTGGGTCTCTTGTAGATAGTATATATATGGGTCTTGTTTTTGTATCCATTCAGTGAGCCTGTGTCTTTTGGTTGGAACATTTAATCCATTCATGTTTAAGGTAATTATCGATATGTATGTTTCTTAATTGTTATGTGTTTGTTTTTGTAGGTCCTTTCCTTGTCTTGTGTTTCCCACTTAGAGAAGTTCCTTTAACATTTGTTGTAGAGCTGGTTTGGTGGTGCTGAGTTCTCTTAGCTTTTGCTTGTCTGTAAAGGTTTTGGTTTCTCCATTGAATCTGAATGAGATCCTTGCCGGGTAGAGTAATCTTGGTTGTAGGTTCTTCCCTTTCATCACTTTAATTATATCATGTCACTCCCTTCTGGCTTGTAGAGTTTCTGCTGAGAAATCAGCTGTTAACCTTACGGGAGTTCCCTTGTATGTTACTTGTCATTTTTCCCTTGTTGCTTTCAATAATTTCTCTTTGTCTTTAATTTTTGTCAATTTGATTACAATGTGTCTCAGTGTGTTTCTCCTTAGGTTTATCCTGCCTGGGACTCTCTGTGCTTCCGGGACTTGGGTGGCTATTTCCTTTCCCAAGTTAGGGAAGTTTTCAACTATAATGTCTTCAAATATTTTCTTGGGTTCTTTCTCTCTCTCTTCTTCTGGGACCCCTATAATGTGAATGTTTTTGCATTTAATATTGTCCCTGAGGTCTCTTAGGCTGTCTTCATTTCTTTTCATTCTTTTTTCTTCATTCTGTTCCACAGCAGTGAATTCCAGTATTCTGTCTTCCAGGTCACTTATCTGTTCTTCTGCCTCAGTTATTCTGCTATTGATTCCTTCTAGTGTATTTTTCATTTCAGTTATTGTATTGTTCATCTCTGTTTGTTTGTTCTTTAATTCTTCTAGATATTTGTCCTTTAATTCTTCTAGGTCTTTGTTAAACATTTATTGCATCTTCTTTGATGTTTGCCTCCATTCTTTTTCCAAGGTCCTGGATCATCTTCACTATTATTCTGAATTCTTTTTCTGGAAGGTTTCCTATCTCCACCTCATTTAGTTGTTTTTCTGGGGTTTTATCTTGTTCCTTCATCTGGTACATAGCCCTCTGCCTTTTTATCTTGTCTATCGTTCTGTGAATGTGGTTTTTGTTCCACAGGCTGCAGGATTGTAGTTTTTCTTGCTTCTGCTGTCTGCCCTCTGGTGGATGAGGCTATCTAAGAGGCTTGTGCAAGTTTCCTGATGGGAGGGACTGGTGGTGGGTAGAGCTGGGTGTTGCTCTGGTGGGCAGAGCTCAGTAAAATGTTAATCCACTTGTCTGCTGATGGGTGGGGCTGGGTTCCCTCCCTGTTGGTTGTTTGGCCTGAGGTGACCCAACACTGGAGCCTTCCCGGGCTCTTTGGTGTGGCTAATGGCAGACTCTGGGAGGGCTCACACCAAGGAGTACTTCCCAGAACTGCTTCCAGCGTCCTTGTCCTCACAGCGAGCCACAGCCACCCCCCGCCTCTGCAGGAGACCCTCCAGCACCAGCAGGTAGGTCTGGTTCAGTCTCCTATGGGGTCACTGCTCCTTCCCCTGGGTCCCGATGCACACAGAACTTAGTGTGTGCCCTCCAAGAGTGGAGTCTCTGTTTCCCCCAGTCCTGTTGAAGTCCTTCAATCAAATCCCGCTAGCCTTCAAAGTCTGATTCTCTAGGAATTCCTCCTCCCATTGCTGGACCCCAGGTTGGGAAGCCTGACATGGGCTCAGAACCTTCACTCCAGTGTGTGGACTTCTGTGGTATAAGTGTTCTCCAGTTTGTGAGTCACCCACCCAGCAGTTATGGGATTTGATTTTATTGTGATTGCGCCCCTAGTACTGTCTCATTGCGGCTTTTCCTTTGTCTTTGGATGTGGGTATCTTTTTTGGTGAGTTTCAGTGTCTTCCTGTCGATGATTGTTCGGCCGTTAGTTGTGATTCCTGTGCTCTCGCAAGAGGGAGTGAGTGCACGTCCTTCTACTCCACCATCTTGAACCAATATAAAATTTTTTTCTTCTTTTAGCTTACGTATATCATTGGAAATAGATAAAACTACTTATGATCAGCCTTGTTACAAAGAATCCCCCCTTAGCATACTTGATAATTGGCAGTCTTCATAAGTGCAGATTCTACATAGGTTAAGTCTGAAATTTTTAAAAGTTGAGGTATAATTGACATGTAACATTATATTAGTTTCAGGTATACAATATAATGATTCAATATTTGTGTATATTGCAAAATGATCACCACAATAAGTCTAGTTAACATCTGTCATCATATATACTTACAGTTTTTTTTCTTGTTGAGAACTCTTGAGATCTACTCTTTTAGCAACTTTCAAGTATGTGATACAAAAAAGGTAGTTGCCGTGCTGTACATTATACTCCTGTGACTTATTTATTTTATAACTAAATCCTTTTACATAATCTCATTGGCCTTTGATAACTTCCTTGCTTTCTGGCCCAACAAGATACCCATCTCATCTTGTACAGTTCTACTTTAGGCCCAGAATCAGCCATTTCTCCTTTTTAGTGAGCAGTGGTATTTAGAGAACACATTCTGAGTACCAGGAGTGTTTGTTGCTTCCAAGTTTTTAATGACCATTTTAACAGGTGTGACGTGGTATCTCATTGTGGTTTTTTTTTTTTTTGGCGGTACGCGGGCCTCTCACTGTTGTGGCCTCTCCCGTTGCGGAGCATAGGCTCTGGACGCGCAGGCTCAGCGGCCATGGCTCACGGGCCTAGCCGCTCCGCGGCATGTGGGATCTTCCTGGACCGGGGCACGAACCCGTGTCCCCTGCATCGGCAGGCGGACTCTCAACCACTGCGCCACCAGGGAAGCCCTCATTGTGGTTTTGATTTGCATCTCCCTGATGATTAGTGATGTTGAGCATTTTTTCATGTACCTGTCTGTCATCTGTATGCCTTTTTATGGAAAATGTCTATTCAGATCCTCTGCCTATTTTGCAATTGGGTTGTTTGTTTGCTATTGAGTTGTATGATTTCTTTATATTTTTTGGTTATTAGCTCCTTATCAGATACATGATTTGCAGATTTTTTCTTCCTTTTCATTTTGTTGGTGGTTTCCTTTGCTGTGAAGAAGCTTTTTAGTTTGATGTAGGTTCCACTTACCTATTTTTACTTTTGTTGCCTTTGCTTTCAGTGTCAAGTTAAAAATATCATCACCAAACCCCATGTCAAGGAGGTTACCACTTATGTTTTCTTCTAGGAGTTTATGGTTTCAGGTCTTATAGTCAAGTTTTTAATCTATTTTGAGTTAATTTTTGTGTATGGTGTAGGATAGTGCTCTAGTTTCATCCTTTTGCAGAGTATTTACATTTTTAATTTGAAAATAATTTTTGATTGATGGAAGAGTTGTAAAAACAGTACACAGAGTTCTTATATACTGTTCACCCAGATTCCTCTGCAGTTAATATTTTAAATAACTGTAGTACAATTATCAAAACTAAGAAATTAACATTGGTAAAATACTAGTAACTAAACTACAGACTTAAGATTTTATCAGTTTTTGTACTCATGTTCTTTTTCGATTCCTGGATCCATTCCAGGATCTCACTTTGCATTTAGTTGTCATGTGTTACTAATCACTTTCCATCTGTGACAATTCCTCAGTCTTTCTTTTTCTTTCATAACCTTGACATTTTTGAAGTGTACTTGTCAGGTGTTTTGTAGCATGTCCTTCAATGTGAACTCGTTTGCTGTTTTCTTACATTAGATTGAGGTTATACATTGCCAGAAAGAATACCACAGAGATGATGTGTCCTTTTCAGTGCATCATATCAAGGAATTGAAGATGTTGATATGTCTTATTGTTGGTAATATTAACCTTGATCACTTGATTAAGGTGCTATCTGTCAGATTTTTCCAAGTAGAGTTACTCTTTGTAATTTTTAAATATTTGGGGGAAATACAATGAGATTATGCAAGCATCCTATTTCTTCTTAAACTTTCATCTACTAATTTAGCATTGGTGGGTCTTGCCTGGAGCAGTTATTACTGTGGTGTTATCATGATTTAATACATCCTCATTCCTTCTACATTTATTTATTGGAATTTATCTGTAAGGAAGACCTGCCCCTTCTTCACCTTTAATTCAATTATGTATATGAGGATGAACTTGTGGATATTTATTATATTTGGGGGATGTTATAATTTAATACTATTTTGAATATTTTTAGGTGTTATAATTCCTGCTTTACAATGTTATTATTTTTGTTTAAACTATTAGTTGTATTTTAAGAAAAATGCAAGAAGAAAAAAATAGTATTTTATATTTATCTATTTATTTATTATTTCTGATGCTTCATTTCTTCCTGTATATCTGGGTTTCCATATTAAGCCTAAAGAACATCCTTAGCATTTCTTATAGTGCAGGTCTTCTAGCAACAACATCTTTTGTTTACCTAAAAATGTCTTTGTCTTACCCTCATTTTTTTTTTTTTTTTTTTTTTTTTTGCGGTATGTGGGCCTCTCACTGCTGTGGCCTCTCCCGCCCACGGAGCACAGGCTCCGGATGCACAGGCCCAGTGGCCATGGCTCACGGGCCCAGGTTCTCCGCGGCATGTGGGATGTTCCCGGACCGGGGCATGAACCCGTGTCCCCTGCATCGGCAGGCGGACTCTCAACCACTGCGCCACCAGGGAAGCCCCCATTACACATATTTTTGACTAGTTGATATTGTCCTGAAGTTTTCTAAGATTCTATTCATTTTTCTTCAGCCCTTTTTTCTCTGCTTTCCAGATTGGATAATTTTTGTTCTTTGCCTTCAATAATTTCACTGAGTTTTCTGTCATCTCAATATTATTATTCTGTCATCTACTATTAAACCTATCTAGTGAATTCTTAATTTCAGTTATTGAACTTTTCAGTTATAGAATTTCCATTTGGTTCTTTTTTTTTTTTTTAACAGTGTCCATATTTCTCTGCTGGTATTCCCTATCAGTTCACTCATTTAAACCACCATTTAAGCCTTTGAACATATTTGTAATATATGCTTTAAAACCTTTCCTAAATGTAACATCTGTAACAGGCTTGGTTTTTATTGATTGCTTTTTTGTATGAGTTATATTTTCCTTTTTCTTTGCATGTCTATTAAATATTTATTTTCTACTGCGTAATGTGATCTATTCTATATTCATTCTACCTCTGAAGAGTGTTGATTTTTGTTCTAGCAGGCAGTTCTAGCAAGCTAATCACCCTAACCTTGTGTAGGCTTTTAAAATACGTTTTAAAGGGTAGATCTATAGAAAGCCAAGTCATTTTCAAACCCCTCTAACTTGATACCACTCAACCTCCAACTGTATCTTCTCTGTGAATCTTGCTGAGACTTGGTTTTAGGCTTTTTTAGGGTGGATCAGACCTCCTTCTTGAATGTGTTTTTTACTACTAAAATATTACCTTTTTGCCATCTCAACTGGACACCATCAGTTTTATCAAGTTCTCTCCATTCTAGGCCAACATTTCCCACCACTAATTTCTTGTTCCATTTTCAACTCCATTGCAACTGCTCTCTGGGAAATCTTATATAGTCTCACCACTGTATGCATAGCCCAGCCCTTGGCCAAGGGCTCGTGGGGAGCTTCCAGACAGACTTTTGGTACCCATTTCTACACAGCTCCCTCCTCTCCAGTGCCCTGCCTTGCAGATTCCAGGTACTTTCACAACCCTGAGCTCTATTTGCTGTCTCCTCAGCTTAATGGAACCACTGTGCTCTGCTTGGGCTCCAGCTCTGTCCTCCATGGGCAGGAAAATTTCCCCAGGCAGACATCCAGGGCAATCATAGGGGTCATGTCATGGGTTTCCCTTCTCTCAAGGATCACAGCTTGTGCTATTTATTGCTCAATGCCTGAAAACAATTGCCTAGTATATTTTATCCAGTTTTATACTAGTTTTTGGTGGGAGGGCTTATTTGGTACCAGTTACTTCATCACTACAAGAAGGAGAAGTCCCAATATATGGTTTTGATGTATGTTCACATTGCCACAAGATTGAAATTTTTCTATCTACTTTTTCTTTTTTTTTTGCAGTATGCGGGCCTCTCACTGTTGTGGCCTCTCCTGTTGCAGAGCACAGGCTCCGGACGCGCAGGCTCAGCGGCCATGGCTCATGGGCCTAGCCGCTCCGCGGCATGTGGGATCTTCCCGGACTGGGGCACGAACCCGTGTCCCCTGCATTGGCAGGTGGACTCTCAACCACTGCGCCACCAGGGAAGCCCTATCTACTTTTTCTTTAACAGTTGAAGAGCTAAGTCAATAAGTAGTTTGCTATTGATATTATATCATTCTTTCCCCCTTATCTCCACCCCATCTCAGCAAAAAGGTGCAAATGTAAACTCATTTTCAAAGATCCTGCTGGTTTATTTAGTAGTTCTTTCAGCAAGGGCTTAAGGAATATAAACATATTAAGTTTCTCATTCTTTAATGGTAGTTTGGTTCTCTTAAAAGTCCAGAGTCAAAGTGAATTTTCTTCAGATCTTTGAAGATAGTACTCGGTTATCCTCTGGCATCTAGCATTGTTGATGAGAAGTCTAACTCATGTTTCTTTTGGCTAATTTGATTCTCATTTGTAGCTTGTAGGGTTTTCTCTTTATCCTTGTTATTCTGGGTTTCATTGTGATGTGTTTAGCTGTGTGGCTCAGTCATTCTTTATTCTGAATTTTTTTAATTTTAATTTTTTTAGTGTTTTTGTCTTTTAGAATCTGTTCTTAATATCTTTTATCTTTTCCTTCTTTTAATTGATATATAATTCACATGTCATAAAATATACCATTTTAAAGTGTATATAATTCAGTGGTTTTAAGTATATTCACAAAGTTGTACAACTATCATCACTATTTATAACATTACATTTTCATCACCCGCAGAAGAAACCCTGTACCCATTAGCAGTCACTCCCCTTACCCCTACCCCCTGTCCTTTGGCAAACACTAATCTACTTTCTGTCTTTATGGATTTGCCTGTTCTAGACATTTCATATAAACAAAATAATACACTATGTGGCCTTTTGTGTCTGGCTTCTTTCACTAAGCATAATGTTTCCAAGATTCATTTATGTTAGTATGTAGCATGTAACAATACTTCATTTCTTTCTGTAGTTGAATAATATTCCATATTTTGTTAATCTGTTCATCATTTGTTGGACATGTGGGTTGTTTCCACTTTTTCCTACTGTGAATCATGCTTCTATGGACATTCAAGTACTACCTTTTCTTTTAAATATGCTCTTTTACAGTGTCTAATCTACCATCCATAGGGTTTTCATTTCAAACACTGTATCTTCAATTTCTAAGATTTCTAATAGGGTTTTTGGCTGTTACTTTCTGTTTAATTGATGGCAGTGTATTCTTGTTTCATGGCTTCTTTTTATATTTGAAGGTATAAAATACAGAGCGCTTATTTTTAAAGTTCTTTTCAGATTGTTTTATTAACTCTGTTTCCTCAGGTATACATTTTGTTGGTTGATATGTGTCCTGTTTTTCATGGTATTCGTCTTCACTGGTTGGTAATTTTTAGTTAAGAGCTAATTGTCCATGACCCTTTTGTCCTGAACACATCCTGCACTGACAGCCTTCCAGTAGGAGGTTCTCTGGGTTGCTGAGCCCTAATCTGCAGGGCACGTATCTTGGATTAAACTTTGCTTGAGTGGAAAGATAAAAGGCTCGTGTGTCTTAATAGAATATATAGTTCTGAGTCTCATCCGTACTTACATTACATGGCTCTAAGGTCCTCCTCCTGCATCACTGATGCTGCTGTTAGCGTCACTCGGCTTTTAACCAACCCTCAGGTAGGCAGGTGGCATACCTTTGGCTTTTGTTCATGTTTTGGTCCCTTGCTTATACCTCCGACGTGTGGCCTCTGTGGCTCTTGCTCTTAAACCTGTTGGTGTTGCAATATTAGCTCCATTTTTTTTTTTTCTATTCCATGCCTCAAACATGGGGCATCTTTGGTCCTTACTTACCATTGTGGATTCTTTTTCCTTTCTGAAGATTAGGGAAGAATACCTCTCTATTTCTGGTCTATAAAGATTTCTCTTTTCTTTTTTTCTCACTATGACTATGTTTTGTTTTGTTTTAATTTTTATTCATTCATTTATTTATTTACTTGGCTGTGCCACGTGGCATGTGGGATCCTAGTTCCCCGACCAGGGGTCAAACCCTCACCTCCTCCATTGGAAACGTGGAGTCTTAACCACTGGACCACCAGGGAAGTCCCTATGACTATGTTTTATTAAAATTTAAAAATACTTGTTTTATCATTTTGTGTGTTTGAATGGGAAGATGAAATTTCAACGTATGCTTGACTTATCTTGAAACAGAAGGCTTTTTATTTAGTTCTATTGATTTACCTTTTCACATTTAACTCTAGTCAATCCATCTGGACTTTTTTTTTTTTTTTTTTGGTGTATGGAGTGAGTTAATTGAAATTAATTTCCCCCAAATAACTACTCATTTTAAAAAATCATTATTAAGATTTCTAGAGAATTCCAAGTTATTGACAAACCTTTTTCTCATGTTTCTACATGTTTTCCCTATTTTTCACTATATTACTACTTTTAGGATTAAGGAACAATTTTTTCTTATTTCATAGGAAGGTAACTGAATCACAGAAAAAAGGGGGTCACCCTAGGTCAGAAAGTCAGTCAGTGGTAAAACTGAAGATTGATGTAAGTCATCCTGTTTTAGTGCCAACTTCATTAAACTTCAGTGTAGCATAACCTTGCTGCCATATTATCTCAAGCTTTGTGACTGAATTATATTTGAAAAACAAACTAATGGCAAGAAAAATATTACCCATTAAGATTGATAGCTAGAACTTGATCTTCTTTGAGACAGTTAAAGCTTTATTAGATATATGGTATGAATGTTTTAGAAGAAAGTTGTGCTATTATTTTAGGATATATGTTATTGTTATTAAAATTTTTAAGTTGAATTCTTGTATAATATCAACATTGTCAACCTCATTTATAAGGTAGAACGTTCAGAGACTGAGATATATATTTTTATTCATATTTAGTTCTCTATTATAATACTGCTACAGAGGGGAAATAAGGGATGGCATTTTATAAAATGGGAGATTTGGGGTTTTTTCCCTTTATAATATTAGTGCCAGGGTACAGAAAGAAAGAAGGATGGTGCATACTTTGAGGTTCTATTTGTTGATGATGATCCAGGACTCACTGATGCTTTGTGTAAAGAGTTCTGAATCAAAATATGTAAATATACGACATGGTTAATTGACAATTAAATTAGCAAGAGTTTGCTTTTCTTGGGTAAAAAAAGGCATTAGGCATTAGGTAAATGCCTGAGAGGGTCATTCTTGAATTTTTCTGTTTTAAGTTCTAAATTAGCTCACTTACTGGATTTGTGTTATTAAATAATGAATTGATTTATTAAAAAATATAAGAATATCAGTTAGAGCTATCAACTCTGAAGATTTGTGGCATTGGATATGGCCTTGTGGAAATTAAGTGAAAATACAAATTGATTTAGCAAATTTTCAATTTGTGTAAAATTGAAAACGTGATTAAATCTTATCCCCATAAAGTAATTCTAAATGTTTAAGCAATTTGCTGATGCATAGCCATCTCCAGTCATATTTAAAATTTTGCAGATAATCTTTTCATCAGGGAAGAGACTTCTTGGCTCATCAGTTTAATAACTCCAGAAACTCTGGTGCTCATGCAAACTGCTTGTTCTATTCTGCCACCATCTCTTCTCACACAGGAATACAGTCTATACTGCCTGGACTCTCTGCAGAGCTGAGCTGGACTTCAGAGGAAGCCAGCTATTCTCAGGACGTGTCAGGTGTAACACCCTTCCAGATGATTTTTGAGGCAAGTTTTGCTGTGGTTCTATAAATTAATGATGTTTTGATTCTTATTTTTCTACAAATGTAGTAACAGGAAAGAAAAGCCTAGGTCCGTTATAATTCAAAGTTGAAATGAAATAAGGCATTGGTCCCTAAACTTCCATGTGCCGATTTTAAATCACCTGGGAGCTTTCAAAATAGTGATGTTTGGGCTTCCGTGGTGGCGCAGTGGTTGAGAGTCAAGGATTATCATCACCCCATTTTACAGATACAAGAAAACTGAAATTCAGAGAATTTGACTGACTTTCCCAAGGTCATACCAAAGTTAAGGACAGAATTAGAATCTGAATCAAAGTCTTACTCATATTGATCAGTGCTGTTTCAATATTCATTCCTTCACTCAGAAACCTGTGTTTGTTCATGACAGCTTCACTGTGCTAGACAGAGTCCCAAGACATGTTACTTGATCCCAAGGAACTTGGAATCTAAAGGAAAAGATAGATAAGTAAACAAATAATTACAATGCAGTGTAATATGTATCATGGTAGAGGTAAGCACTGATGCTGAGGTAGCCTAGAGGAAGGGTACCTAACCCAATGGGAAGTTGTCAAGGTCTAGAGGTCTTTGATGAGACTGAAAAACAGATTTTCTGGGTATAAAAAGTTCAGAGGCTTGAAAGAACAAAAATTTATCATCAGAGTGATAAAGTTTCTTTTTTTGTTTTGTTTTTAGTTTTTCCTTATTGCAAGAGGAAATCAAAGTGTGCATTTAGAGTACAGATAATTGACTTAATCAAGGTAGCCACTATTAACATCTTGGAGCATATTTTTTCACATAAGAGTGGGACATTTTAGTTTAAGCCTTCCAGAACAATACAGTTCCAATCTATGGCCGTGGAAGTAGGTGGCTGGAAATGAGTGGAGGTCAAGGTCATTGGAGTTGAGGAGGTCAGAGTATTATGAGACCAAATTGTTGCTTAGACTGGTCATCTGTTTGTATGTGGAAGTCAGCCAAGATGATGGCAGGACTTAGAGTACAGAGCAGAACTGTGAGCTTATAGAGTACAGAGGAGAACTGTGAGCTTAATGCCCAGTAATCAGTTGGTGACAGGTGGGGAGAGGTAAGAGCAGTATAACCTAAGAGGAACAAGGATTTCCTGAAAGCATTTGCTCTATTACATCTCATTGTCTCTGATACTGTGCAGCTATTTAAAATATTTTTAAAATAAATTTATTTACTTATTTATTTTTGGCTGCGTTGGGTCTTTATTGCTGTGTGTGGGCTTTCTCTAGTTGCTGGAGTGGGGGCTACTCTTTGTTGCGGTGCACAGGCTTCTCATTGCATTGGCTTCTCTTGTTGCAGAGCATGGGCCCTAGGCGCACGGGCTTCAGTAGTTGTGGTTTTCGGGCTCAGTGAGCACGCGCTCACAGGCTCTAGAGTGCAGGCTCAGTAGTTGTGGCACACGGGCTTAGTTGCTCCGCGGCATGTGGAATCTTCCCGGACCAGGTCTCGACCCGTGTCCCCCGCATTGGCAGGCGGATTCTTAACCACTGCGCCACCAGGGAAGTACCTATTTAAAAGATTTTTTTTCTTTATTTTTTTTGTGGTACGTGGACCTCTCACTGCTGTGGCCTCTCCCGCCGCGGAGCACGGGTACCGGACGCGCAGGCCCAGTGGCCATGGCTCACGGGCCCAGCCACTACGCGGCACGCGGGATCCTTCTGGACTGGGGCACGAACCCACGCCCCCTGCATCGGCAGGCGGACTCTCAACCACTGCACCACCAGGGAAGCCCCCTAAAAGATTTTTGAATCAAGAGAATGAGAAGAGAAAAAGGGGAGGTTGTGAAAGATTTCATCATACACGTATATCTCAACTGGGAAGAAGGGTCAAGTGGCAAGGTTTATAGCAAAGGCTAGTGAATGGAGACCTCCATGAAAAAGCGGTAATAAATGATCCACTGCTTTGGGCATATGAGGAAAGCTAATTCCAGAGGGAAGACTGAGGAAAACTTCATTTAAGAGAGATACTGGTTTTGTGTTTATGCTCAGTCAGTCCTGCATCTTGGAGTCCATTAGGCTGGATAACATGTCCTTCCAAAAACAATTTGATTTTGCAAGATCTTCTTGACGGATTTATCCATTTTTGTATTTATTTTTGCCATGATACAAAATGATAAAATGGGTAGAGATATACATATATACATATTCCCATCCTTACTAATTGTAGACCCTCTGTGGTAGCTGCTCAAGGAACTTTCACTTACTTGGTTGCCTTACTGCTAGATATAATTAAGCCCTTTCTGTGATATACCCTATAATCACTAAAGTTACAAAAGTTTGAAACTGTTCCAAGAAGTTGTTTTGGAAGTGTTAAGTATAGGAAATGCTTTAAAGAGACCATTGCTTTCCTACTATTTGAACATTTTATAATAAAAAATTTTAAAAGAAGGATGTGACTATGGTATGTATGCTGCAATTACTGTTTAATTACTGCCGTTTACATGTGTGAATAATCCTAGGTTTGTTTCCAGAATTTTTTAATAATCCCCATCCATTTTTCTAATACTTTCAAAAATTTTTATAATAGTTTTTCTAATTATCCCCACCCATTGCACAGTTCTTTTTTTTTTTTAAACGACAATAATCATTTATTATGTCTCACAATTTCTGTGGGTCAGGAATTGGGGTGCTAAATTTTGGTTCAGGGTCTCCCATAAAGTTGCAGGCAGCTGTCAGTTGGGGCTGCCATTGCACAGTTCTTGATCTCTTTTTCAGTGTACTTATAAAGAGTATTATAATAGTTTATTCTTCTTTATTAGATATTTACATGTTTCTTCTTTATTGTGTTATGAGATTTGGGGGTCTGGGACCTTTTTTCTCCTTTAATATACACCTAGTACATGGCTCTGTATTTTCTGAGCCACTAATAAGAACTTACTGGTTGGACTTCCCTGCTGGTGCAGTGGTTAAGAATCCGCCTGCCAATGTAGGGGACACGGGTTTGAGCCCTGATCTGGGAAGATCCCACATGCCGCAGAGCAACTAAGCCCATGCGCCACAACTACTGAGCCTGCGCACCTAGAGCCCGTGCTCCTCAACAAGAGAACCCACCGCAATAAGAAGCCCACACACCACAATGAAGAGTAGCCCCCTACTAGAGAAAGCCCGCGTGCAGCAGTGAAGACCCAACGCAGCCAAAAATAAAAATTATATAAATAAATAAATAAATTTATAAAAAAGAAAAGAAAAAGAACTTACTGATTTCTGACTCTATTTCTTCTTCATTGACTTCTCCATTTTTTCGGAGACGCATTTTAACTCCGGTTTTTTTTTTGTTGTTTTTTTTGTTTTTTTTTTGTGGTACGCCGGCCTCTCATTGTTGTGGCCTCTCCCATTGCGGAGCAGAGGCTCCGGATGCGCAGGCTCAGCGGCCATAGCTCACGGGCCCAGCCGCTCCGCGGCATGTGGGATCTTCCCGGACCAGGGCACGAACCCCCGTCCCCTGCATCGGCAGGCAGACTCTCAACCACTGTGCCACCAGGGAAGCCCCTTAACTTCGGTTTTAGGGACACTATATTAAATATAGTATAGGAAAGTGGTTAATACTAAAGCTTTGGAGCCAGAACAGGCACACCTTGGCAAAGTTGTTTAACCTCTTTGAAATTCATTTTTTTTAATCCATAAAACTTAGGTTATATGTACCTAATAGGGCTTCTGTGAGGGGTAAATGAAGTAATATAAGTAAAATATTTAGTACCATTCCTGGAATAGAGAAAGCCCTCATTAAGTGATAAATCTTATTATATTTGTATGGAGGTATATTGGAAAGAGCATGGACAATTGTTGTTAGATAGACTTAGGGTCAAATTCTGGCTCTACTACTGAACATCTTAGGCAAGTTGCATAACTTCTCTGAGCCTCATTTTTTTTTTTTTTTTTTTTTTTTTTTTGCCGCGCTGCAGGGCTTGCAGGGCCTGAAGGGATCTTATTTCCCTGGCCAGGGATTGAACATGCGCCCTTGGCAGTGAAAGCTCGGAGTCCTAACCCCTGGACCTCCAGGGAATTCTGAGCCTCATTTTTAAAAATCTATAAAGAGGGGATTGTAATACCTGACTTGAGGATTGTTGTAGATATAGCACCTACATATTGCTTGCCACATAGCAGGCATTCATCAAGTGGTATCTATTATTGTTACCATGTCTAACATATATTTTCAGGTTATTCTTTGGTCCTTAAAACAGTTTTGTGAGGTTGAAAGGCTAAGTTTTATGCCTGTTTTGCAGATTAGGAAATAAGGTCCAGAGAAGTTAAGTGATTTTTTTTTTATGATTACTGAAGTAATTTTTATAGAGCCAGTATTAGAACACAGGTCTTCTGACTTTTGAGCTTTCTCCTTTACAGCTTTTCATTAAATATAAATGTTTGGATGAATGGATTAAGGTTTAAAAATAGGTTCTTTTTAGTGCCTGCTCCTTTGACTCCACTCAGATTCTTAATACAGATTGACCCACGTTAGAATAGTAAAGATAGAGTTACTCTTCTCAGCTCCAATCTAAGTTACTTTTAAATTTGTTCCAAAAGGTGGTTTTGAGATTGTGGGTTTTACTCCGGTATTTGTTCACGTCTCCTGAAGTTCCATGAAATAGGTACTTTAGCCCAAGAAGTGATGGCTATTAGATTACCTTTGGTGTTCAGTTTTCAGACCCAAAGATGTTTCCCCTTGGATGTCTGAAAAGCTTTCTGAGGTGTAGTTACTTTTATAAGAAGAAATACCATAATTTAATTCACTTGTGCTCTTGGGTTTGTGTATGTGCGGTGGATGTTTTTGCTATGTTGTTACAGGTTCATGAAAAGCCCAGAACTTTGATGACAGATAGCCTGGTTATAAAGAATTTTTTACGCAAAGTCATCACTGTGCTCCCCAAGGTAAGCTGTTCTTTTGCACAATAAGTCATATGTTTTTAAAAGACCTCTACTCTGTAGGGCATGGAAGGATCTGATTGGTCCTCTTTCTTTTAATTACAATCATTAAGAGTTTTAATATTGAATTGATTTGGTTCCTGTATCCCTAAGGCAGGCTTGATGTTGGTCATGTGACATAGTTGAAAGCCCTTGGATATAGAGAGAACTTTCTTTTGGGTTCTTATTTTTACTGCCTTACTGTTTTATTGTATCACTTTGGATACCTCGTTTCCCTCTTCTGTGCTTCATTTTTCTTTTAAACCTGGATGATAAACTTTGCTGATTATCTCCTTTTTTTCTAAAGTGACTATAAGAGCAACTAAGGAAATTTTGATAAACTACTTTGAACTCTGGAAAGCTAAAATTTTTATTATTACCTGTAGTTTGATATGTTCATAAAGTTGCACACAATTAAGTATGCTATATAACTTCCCCTTTTTTTCTTGCACATTTCCTACTTTTTCTGTCTTAAGCAGGATTCAGTACTTAATTGTTTGCCAGTCATTCTTCCAAGTGCTCTCCACATACTCACTCATTCAACCCTGCCAACACCCCTTGTGAAGTAGGTTTTATCATCATCATTCCTATTTTAGAGCCAAGGAAATATGGTACAGAGGTTAAATCACTTGCAGGGCCAGGATTTGAAATGAGGCAGTCTGGCTCTAGAGTTCCTTATTACCCATTATATTATATAGAAAGAAAAATAGAGGTTGAAGGTATAAAATAATTAGAACAGTGAAGTAAACTGGAAGGAGGACATAAGAGACGGGGATAGGGGAAGAAAAAACGAAGAAAAGAGCATGGAATATTCCATATACGAAAACAATGGAAACAATAGGGAGAAAAATTGATAATTCATTTAAGAAGGGGAAAAGAGATACATTAGGAGAACAGCAGAGGACAAAAGGGTAGTATTTCCTCATAATTTGTGACTACTTGGAATTGTAATGTAGAACTCAATGTATTTAAGATGCAGAATTTGAACACAGACAAGTGTTAAGTATGTTTAGGGAAAGTGCAATGGAAAAAAAAAGGTGATACAAAGAATATCTTCTCCTTTAGGAATTGAATATGGAAATTTTTAAAACCTATTCTGGTTCATGTTAAATATCACACCCCATTTATTTTGCAGATTAGATTTAATTTTAGTGTAAAGGTGAATGGAATCCTCTCCATGGAGATCTTTAGGTAAGTCCTTAATCCATGGCTTAAGTTTATGCAGTGGCTCTACAATTTTTCTCAGTCATTATTGTCCTATTTCCAGTGGGTTCACAGTTTGATTTCTTGACTCGAAGTCACTTTGAAACTAATTTTCTGAGAACCCGCCCCCCACATTTTCTTATTCTAGATTAGTTCTCTTTTTAATAAATTTATTTATTTTACTTTTGGCTGCGTTGGGTCTTTGTTGCTGCACGCAGGCTTTCTGTAGCTGTGGCGAGTGGGGGCTACTCTTCATTGCGGTGTGCAGGCTTCTCATTGCGGTGGCTTCTCTTGTTGAGGAGCACGGGCTCTAGGCGCCTGGGCTTCAGTAGTTGTGGCGCACGAGCTCAGTAGTTGTGGCTCGCGGGCTCTGGATGGAGCTCAGGCTCAGTAGTTGTGGCGCACAGGCCTAGTTGCTCTACAGCATGTGGGATCTTCCCAGACCAGGGCTCGAACCCGTGTCCCCTGCATTGGCAGGAGGACTCCCAACCACTGCACCACCAGGGAAGCCCTCTAGATTAGTTTCTAATGAGTAAGTAGATTAAACCTTTCATGACTTTCCATTTCACTAGAATGAGAAAACTTAAAAATAGACATTTTCCCCTTGGTTAATTGGTTACTAAATTTCAGTAATCTCGGGGGTTGGTACTCATGGGCCAAAATTTGTAAGAGGCAGAGATTGGTTTTAGAATCTTTGAGATATGGCTTAGCTTTTCTTTGCTTTGCAGGGCAGAGAATGAACCTACTTTGAACCTGTCAAATGGAATTGCTCTTGTCGTAAACTATCAGCATTATGTGAGGTGAAGGGGAAAGCATTGTTGTCCCTCTCCATGTTTTACTCTCTTAGTATGAGTATGAATGTGGGCAGAAATTGAAAGTGGTCTCAGTTGTCAATTCTTAGTGCCAAGTGTCAGATTCTCTGTAAGAAAATTGAAAGTAAAAATTTTAAGCTATCTGTATTGAAAACTATTATTATTCCTGGCTCCTTGAATATATTCTAATTGACCTGAGGACATGCATGTTCCTTCTCCTCTCCATGCCTTAATTTCTTCTGTAAATGAAACAAAACAAACCCTGCTAACTCCAATCCCATTTAGACATGAGAAGAGAGGAATGACTTTAAAGATTACTTGAACTCTTGGCTAGAGAGATACTATGACTGCAAAGGAATTCTTTGTATATTATTGCTTGTGTATTAGCATTTTGCGTAGGTTTAGAAATCATCTTTCTTCCCACCTCTACCTTTTTCAGACTGCAAAAAAATCCATGGAGGAGGTGGAAAATAAATGGAGTAGAACCCTGTGCTTTGCCTTCCTGTACTATCCAATTACCACAGAACCCAAAGGGAACATGAATTATAGCAAGAAAATGCCTAATTTATGTTTAAGTCCAACGAATCTATTCTTTATTCAATAGTTTCTGCCTCCACTTATATGCCCTGGATCAACACTGGTAGTCATAGGATCTTAAGGCTTGAAGAGACTGCCTATGGTTTTTCAGTCTGTTTTCTTACTTTTGACCAAAATTACCTCTCAGATTAGACTATGTTTTATTCTTTAATATCTGCAGGACACAAAACCCCCACCCCACATCTTTATTTAGTAATCTTCTAGCATCATACAGTCCCTACAGGCAGACAGCCTTGCTATCATAGATTTACTGAAAGAGTTTAAGCCTCTAAGCCAATGTTTGTGGACATATTTCCCTGGGTGACCTGATTAGTTTAGAGAAAGGGGGAAAGGTTCATTAACATTTCTTTTCTGTTTAGAAAAGAGCTGTTGGAAAGTAAGCAAATACCAAATTTCACTAGATTCTTTCTAGGAGAGAAAGATGTCCCAATTTTTTCTCATTACTCCTATCAAATAGTAACCTCAGACTTCTTCAGGGGAAGGTGTAGCATGTGTAAAAGCAGAAACCTAAGTATCATGAGGCCAGTTTTAGGCCATTTGTGATTCAGGGACCCCTGACCCCCACCCCCACCATGCTGATCTTTGAATGATCTTGGAAACTTCTGCTCAGAACCATAGAGTAATTTTAGTGGAGAGAATATACTTTTGAGAATATAAAACTGCCATTAGTGGCAGCAAAAGCAGGAGCCATGCTATAATTCCTGAAATGCCAGTTTGTCTACTTTTTCCATTCCCTGTGATTCACTGAGTGGGACACAAGTTACTTATACCAACAGAATTTATATGGTGGATGGTATGGTTATGCATATGCTAGAAGTTATAAAAAGAATTTTGAATTCCCTTTAAAATAATTTCTTAAGAGGGAAAAAAGCTAAATTTGTCTTACCTGTTTTTTGACAGTACACCAAAATTTGGTACAACTGAATTACTCTGCAGCAGAATCCATCCTGTGCTAGGACATCCAGTAATGCTCTTCATCCCTGATGATGTGGCTGAAATGGGCTTGTTGGGGGAGCTGATACTGACTCCAGCTGCTGCTCTCTGTCCTTGCCCAAAGGTCTTTTCCAACCAGCTGAATAGGATTTCTTCAGCTTCCATATCCTTTTGATGACAGAGTCCACCAAAATGTTCAAATTCATTGTCTTTGAAAATGGATTTTTATATTTCAATTCTAGAAAAGCCTCTAGCATATAAACTCTGTATCTAGAAGCTGGTATGATTTGTATAAAAACAAAAATCCAGTATGAAAGCTAAGCTTGAGAATTTTTCCAAGAAACTGAAAACTATAAAATATGACACGTGCCACACTGTTTTCATATAATCCAGTATGACTGAAGCATGGAATGAATGGTGCAAGAGGGAGAGATGAGGCTGGAAAAGTAGTTTGGAGTTGAATATGGTGGATCTTGAGTGCCACACTAAGGAGTGTGAACTTTATTCTCTATATAATGGGAAACCGTTAAATGTTTTAGGAATCTCTAGCAGCCTTGTACAGGATGGGTGGGAGAGAGACGTCAGTAATCACTAATTAAATAAGTAAGGGAGCTGGGCAAGAGCTATTAAGTGCATGAATTAAAAGTGTGATGAGCATGGAAAGGAGAGACTTATCACTGGAAAGAATCAACATGATGAGGTAACCAATTCATTGTTTGGCTAGGGAGAGATTAGGGGCAGAGAATGGCTAAAGTTGATGTCAAGAACTCTATATCCAGAATAGGCAAATTTATAGAGACAGAAAATAGATGGGGAATGATTCTCCTGGGAGTGATAAAAATGTCCTAAAACTGATAGTGGTGATGGTTGCACAACTTTTTGAATACACTAAAACCAACTTAATTGTACACTTTAAATGGGTGATTTGTATGATATGTAAATTAAACCTCAGTAAAGCTGTTAAAAAAGATTTCCATAGATGGCCGGCAGAATAATGATACTGGCAACAAGATGGAAATTATAAATAGCAGATCTGAGGAGTGAAGAAGATTAGTTTGGCTTTACATATGTTGCATTTATGGTGCCTGCAGGACATCCTTTAAAAATGGCAAGCAGCCATATAGAAATTTTGGTCTGGAATTTGGAAGTGGTCAGATTTAGAGAAATAGATTTTAGAGCCTCAGAGTTTTCTCCATAGGTAACTATAGTATAGTATAGTGCTATGGCTAGAGCATGACACAGGAGTAAAAATGCTAGATTCACCACTAATTAGCTGTGTGACTTTGCACAACTTACTCAACCAGCCTAAGCCTTTATTTCCTCAGCTTTAGTATGGGGATAATAATACCTACCTCAAAGACTTATTTTCAAAAAAAAAAAAAAAAAAGACTTATTTTCCCTTGCAAAGGTTTCTCTTGTTGTTCTTTTGGGATTTGTTTGTTTTAGGGTTAACTATATAATAATCCATGTGAAGCTCCCAGCATATTGCCTGACACATAATGTAAGTGTTTGATAAATGTTCAGTATTATTATGATTATATGATTGAAGCTGTAGGAGTAAAGGAAGTTGTAGTAGAGTATAAAGAACAAGAACAGAAGAGGGCCAAGGTCCTGATATGTTAAATGTCAGCTGAGGATGTCTTTAAGGAGGAGGAAGGAGCCAGGATAGTGATAAACACTGTGCATGGACATTTCGTATTTTATTCTTTTATTTTTTTATTTATTTTATTTTATTATTATTATTATTTTTTTGCGGTACGTGGGCCCCTCACTGTTGTGGCCTCTCCCGCTGCAGAGCACAGGCTCCGGACGCGCAGGCTCAGCGGCCATGGCTCACGGGCCCAGCCGCTCCGCGGCATGTGGGATCTTCCCGGACCGGGGCACGAACCCGTGTCCCCTGCATCGGCAGGTGGACTCTCAACCACTGCACCACCAGGGAAGCCTGACGTTTCATATTTTAAAACATGCTTTTTCTTAATATCTAGATCATACAGAAGAGTATAAATAAAATATGAAAGTTTCTCTTCGTCCTCATCCCATTCTCCAGAGGGAATAAGACAAATTTTCTATCCTCTTGGAGTTTATATTTTCATGGGAAAATTTAATAAATAAATGGATGTTAGGTAGTGATAAGTGCAGTGAAGATAAAATAATGTGGGTAAAGAGATAATGATGGGGATGTCATTTTAAATATTATGGTCAGTGAAGACTCCAGGGAGGTGATGTTTTAGTAAAGGGAGAGAGCTAACTATGAAAACTGGTGGGATTTCAGTTTCTGAAAATGGCAAACTAGGTAATTTAGACCAGCCCTCCTAATGAAGACAAAGGCTGGATGAAATACCAAGACATCATAAAAATATCCAACAGCTAGTGAATAGGGAGGAATTTCTGGGCCATGATTTAGGAAAGAAAGGAATTACAAAAAGCTGAGCCCAGCACTGAGGGCTCTTTTGCCCTGGGGTCATTTGCCAATTAAAGCAAGCAGCTGAGAGACTAAGACAACTTCCGAATCAATGCAGGAGAAGAAGGCCAAAGATTTCAGGGCCTGCTGAGCTTGGGAGTGCTGTTAAAGACACCTCTTGTTTTGGACAGGGATAAGTAAAAGGCTATACTTTAAGGAGTAAGGTGAACCTGAAATAAACCATCCTTCAATGGTGTGCATTTATTTTGGGGGGTGATTTAGGCAGGCCAGAAAATCTTAAACTTTGAAATTGGTTTAAGATGATTCTAAATTTCTAATTCTCCCAGATGCCTGTAGAAGCAAACAAATTCTTGCTAGAGGAAGATAACTGCATCTATGCTTCAAATTATTTAACAAATACTTAAATATAACATCCAGCTCCCATGTGCATGCACACATTAACATATACACACACACACAATCAGGTACAAGAGAAGACAGGCGTGAACAAGACCTAACAAAAACAAAAGCAACAGCAACATGCACTGGGACTCCAGATAATTGCTAATATCAGACACTGATTTTAAAAATAAAAAAATATGCTTACTATGTTTATGAAAATGAGAGGCAAGCTTAAAAATTTTGCCAGGGAACTGAAACTATTGAATGTGACATAATTTTAGAAAGAACCAAACAAATTGTAGGACCAAACTATACAATAACCAATATTGAAATTCAGTAGGCAGGTTTAATAGCAAATTAGACACAGCATAACTGAATTTACGAACTAAAATATAAGGATAGCAAAAACTGAGCAAAACAAAGCAAAGTGAGACAAAGGACGGAGAATACAGAAGACGTAAACAGTGAGAGGAAACAGTGAGACATTCTAATGTACATTTAATTCATGTTCCAGAGGAGAAGAGAGAGAAAAATGGGGCAGAAACTATATTTGAAGGGTTAATGGCTGAAGCAACTAAAACAGATTTCAAGCTGAACAACCAAGCAGGATAAATAAAAAGATATCCACTCCTTGGGACTTCCCTGGTGATGCAGTGGTTAAGTATCCGCCTGCCAATGCAGGGAACATGGGTTCGAGCCCTGGTCTGGGAAGATCCCACATGCTGCCGAGCAACTAAGCCTGTGTGCCCCAACTACTGACCCTGCATGCCACAACTACTAAAGCCCACGTGCCTAGAGCCTGTGCTCTGCAACAACGAGCCACCACAATGAGAAGCCCACGCACTGCGGCGAAGAGTAGCTCCCACTCGCTGCAACTAGAGAAAGCCCGTGTGCAGCAACGAAGACCCAACACAGCCAAAAATAAATAAATAGATAAATAAATTTATAAAAAATATATATCTCTATATATATCCACGCCTTCTAGAAGATCAAAGACAAAAAGAAAACCTTAAAATCACCCAGGGAAGACAGATTTTCTTCAAAAGAGAAACTGACAGCTGACTTCCTCATACCAACGGAAAGTAGTAGAATAATAGTGTTAATGTCCTGACATAAAATAATCATCAACCTAGAATTCCATACCCAGTAAAAATATTCTTCAAGATAAAAGGTAATGAACCTACCTATATATTATATTACTGTCAAAATCCATACAAGAAGAAGAATTAATTCAGCTGACTAGAACATAGTGTTTTGACTGTACATTCTTGGTGGGATATTCTAAGGATGAAATGAACTGCAAAGAACTCTTAAAATTCATTAAGTGGTCTTGATTCTTAGTAATAATATTGGTATTATTATATTGTAATTGTGTGTATACTTATGTAAAAACAAGTAATTATGTTAACATTGTTAGGAACCAAATTTTTTAGCATAAGATAGAAGATGTATGAGTGTAAATTCAAAGAAATAAGAATTTTTAAAAGTAACTTTGAGACAGAATTGAAAATACCAATGTGAATCCCCAATTTTTCTGACTTTAAAAATTATATATTTCTTAGCTCTGTCCACTAAAAAAACCTTAGAAGCAATGAACACTCCTGGTACTCAGAATGTGTAAAAATGTGTAAAAAGGAGAAGTGGCTGATTCTGGGCCTAAAGTAGAAATGTACAAGATGAGCTGGGTATCTTGTTGGGCCAGAAAGCAAGGAAGTTATCAAAGGCCAATGAGATTGTGTCAGAGGATTTAGGAACTTCCACTTCCAGCCATGATCAAATAACAGGGACTGGATTTAGTAACTTCCACTTCCAGCCATGATCAAATAACAGGGACTGGATTTATTTTCCTACCTTGAACAGCTAGAAAAAATGGACAAATTATATTAAACAACAGTTTTCAGGTATTACACAACAGATAATGCAAGACAGTGGTTCTAGAAGGAGGAGAAACAAACAAGTGAACCCTGTGTTTGCCCCACTGTACTGTCTAGAGAGAATTTCCAGGCTACAACACCAGGAGGGGATACCCAGCTGGAGTCTGGTGGATCTCTCTGAGTTGAGGAGACCAAGTTCAGAGCTCAGGGAGGTCTAGACAGCTAGGATTTATAGAAAAGAGTACTGAAGAGGAAATAAATACATAGAAATAGAGCTCCAGACAGAGGAGAATCCCTGGAATGCACACAGAGCTGGGAATAGTTCCTGTTCCTATCAGGCAGGGTGGAAAGCCTCATACTTCTTAAGGCATGAGGTGGAGTCTTAAGAAGGCTTTGCCTGAGTAGTGGGGAAAAGTTAGCCATAGCCTACAGGATTCTCTAGTCCCACATATCAAAGCTTAAATGTAAGATCAGTAAGACTGAAACTGTTACCAAATAACTTTACAGTGTCCCAGAAAAAAAGTTCAAGAATATTTATAGGAATACAAAAATATTCTGCACCCAAAAAGGTAAACTTCACAATGCTGGGCATCCAATAAGAAATTACTTGGCATGCAAACAAGCAGGAAAATAGGGCCCATAATGAAAGAAAAACTTCAATCAGTGGAAGCCTACCCAGAAATGACACAGGTGATAGAATTAGTAAACAAGGACATTAAAATAGTTATAACTGTATTCCATGTTCAAAAAGTGAGAGTAAAGATTGAACATATTAAATAAAGAGATGGGGGCTTCCCTGGTGGTGCAGTGGTTGAGAGTCCGCCTGCCGATGCAGGGGACACGGGTTCGTGCCCCAGTCCGGGAAGATCCCACATGCCGTGGAGTGTCTAGGCCTGTGAGCCATGGCCGCTGAGCCTGTGCGTCCGGAGTCTGTGCTCTGCAACGGGAGAGGCCACAACAGTGAGAGGCCCGCATACTGCAAATAAATAAATAAATAAATAAATAAATAAAGAGATGAAAGAGATTTTTTAAAGACCCAAATTGAACTTCTAGAGGAAAAAAATATAATTTTCAGGATGAAAATAATACTGAATGAAATTGATGGCAGATTTACACACTGCAGAAGGAAAGATTGGTGAACTTGAAGACACAACACTAGAAACTAAAGTGAAATAAAAAAAGACTCTAAAAAAATAAACAAAGCATCAGTGAACTGTGGGATAACTTCAAGTGGCCTAATTCAGTAATGTGTAACTGGAATCCTGCAGGGAGGCAAGGCAGATAAAACATTTGAGGAAATAATGTTCCCCAAATTTCCAAATTTGATGAAAACTATAAACCTGCAGATCCAAGAAGATCAATGAACCCTAAACATAAGAAACATAAAGAAAATTATTCCAAGCCACACCATAATCAAATTGCTTAAAGCCAGTAGTAAAGAAAAAATCTTAAAAACAGCTAGAGAGGGCTTCCCTGGTGGCGCAGTGGTTGGGAGTCCGCCTGCCGATGCAGGGGACGCGGGTTCGTGCCCCGGTCTGGGAGGATCCCACGTGCCGCGGAGCGGCTGGGCCCGTGAGCCATGGCCGCTGAGCCTGCGCGTCCGGAGCCTGTGCTCCGCAGGGGGAGAGGCCACGACAGTGAGAGGCCCACATACCGCAAAAAAAAAAAAAAAAACCAAAAAACAAAAAACAGCTAGAGATAAAAAGACATTACAGGGGCTTCCCTGGTGGCGCAGTGGTTGAGAGTCCGCCTGTTGATGCAGGGACACGGGTTCATGCCCTGGTCCGGGAAGATCCCACATGCCGCGGAGCGGCTAGGCCCGTGAGCCATGGCCGCTGAGCCTGCGCGTCCGGAGCCTGTGCTCTGCAACAGGAGAGGCCACAACAGTGAGAGGCCTGCGTACCGCAAAAAAAAATAAAAAAAATAAAAAATAAAAAAGACACATTACATATTGAGGAACAAAGATAAGAATTACCACAGATTTCTCACTGGAAACAGTGTAAGCTAGAAGAAAATGGAGCACCGTCTTTAAAGTAATAAAAGAAAAGAAAACTGTTAATGTGGGATTCTATACCAAGAGGAAATACTTTTCAAAAATGAAGGCATAAAATAGATAACTAATAAGAACCTGCTGTATAAAAAATAAATAAAATTCAAAAAAAAAATGAAGGCAAAATAAAAAATATTTCAGGTGTACCAAAATCTTCATCACCAGGAGACCTGTATTATAAGAAACGTTAAAGGAAATGCTTTAGGCAGAAGGAAAATGGTACCAGATGGAATTCTGGATCTACTCAAATAAAGACAAGCACTGGAAATCATAACTATTTGGGTAGATATAAAAGATTTTTGCCCTATTTAAAAAACCTCTTCAAAAGATAATTGACTTCAAAAATATCAACAGTGTATAGGACTTACAACATGTGTAGAAGTAAACTGTGTGACAATAGCACTAAGGCCAAGAGGGGAGAAGTGGAAGTACATTGTTGAAGGGTTCTCATACTAGACATGTGTGAGCTGTTACAATATCACTTGAAAGCAGACTGTGATAAGTTAGAGTTGTATACTGTGAAGCCTAAAGCAATCCCTAAGTTAATACCACAAAGAGTTATAACTAATAAGTCAAAAAAAGGGATAAAATGGAGTTATAAAAAATACCCAATCCAAAAATAGAAAAGAAGAAAAAGGAAATAAAATACAAGGAACAAATAGAAAACAGATAACAGGATGCTAGATTTAAACTCAGCCATAATTATTCATATTAAATGTAAATAGTTTAAACAGCCCAATTAAAAGACATTCACATATTTTGACTATTCAGGTATTCCACTCTTATTCTGAGTTTGCAGCACCTAAAATCTCCCCTGGCTCTAAACAGTGAATGTGTTGGCCTTAGCTCAAGTGTTAATGCCTTCTTGGATTTGTGATGGAGACTTCATTTATAGGCACTGCCTCCCTTTGCTCTGTCGTGACTTTCAGTAATGCCCCAGTGCCTACTGGGTAAGGATTTTAATCTTCACACTTAATGCCTCATGTTTACCCTATGAAAAAGAGGATGAAAACAGAAAGATACAGGACAATATATATTCTGGTCTTATTAGCTTTGGTTCAGGGGACAACAAAGTTTAGGCAGTGGTTCTTAACTGGGTGATTTTGCCCTCAGAGGACATTAGGCAATGTCTGGAGACATTTTGATCCTTACGACTGGAGGGAGAGGTGACATTGGCATCTAGTGGGTAGAGGCCAGGGATGCTGCTAAACATCCTACAATGCACAGGACAGCCCCACAATAAAGAATCATCTGGCCCAAGGCGTCAACGTGCCAAGGTTGAGAAACACTGGGCTACAGGGAGGGTGAGGGTAGGAATGAGAAGTCAAGAGAAGGAAACCATTTAAGGGCCTACCTTCCTTAGTCTTGGTTAGAGAGTAGGTTGGAGAAGGTGAAGTGTTTCCCTCTCAATCTGAATATACTCAAATACTTACTGGGAAATATTCCTTTGTATATACTTTTATTCTAGCATGTATCATATCATATTACATGTTTTTACATGTATCTCCCATACTATAAATATAACTTGAAGGTAAGTATTAAATCTGTATATTCATCTTTGTATCCCCAGAACTTAGTACAGTGTAGTGTTTAGCCTGTGGTACCATTCAAACCTATGATTTAATGAGTAGGAGAGTAAATAAACGAATTGTCCCAATACTATATTTGTAGCTCACACTCATTAAACCCAAAATAAATTCCTGGGGATTCTAGTGGATCTATTTCTGGTGCCTCACACCTATTCTTAATGTGAAAAAGGCTTAATATGTAATCGCCTAGCACACTAGTTTATTTCTGAGAGTGTGAACCAGGTCAGTGTTGTGTTTGTTTTATGCATAAAAATACAGTTATAAAAAACTAAAAACTTGCAGTTTTCTTTAACAACTACACATATTTCTATATGGACCTTCAGGTCTGCCTCTGATATTGCCAAATCCGGAGCAGCCAACTTCTACTATCTTCAAAGATACCTCTTATTTCATTAACTGGAAGAAATACCACTTGTGTATGGTGCCCAATTTGGATTTCAATTTAGATGGAGGTAAATCTCTCTCTCTTTGTTTGCATAGGAATAAAGAACTCTGGAGAATATTAGAGAAATGCAAGGAAATATAAATAGCAATTGTATACAAGAATAGGACCTAGTGATCTGATGGCTTAGGTTGGGGGGTACAGGTGGGAGTCTGGCTAAGTTTGAGATTCCACATGAAGTGAGTCAAACAGGTGTCAACAGGCAAAGCCCCATCAGAGCCTAACCATTCTGGCATTACGTGTTGATGCTGGTTCTCCTCATTTCTCCTGCCTTCTCTATTCCTGGCCCTCTTGATGTAGTCAGTGGGCCTTCACCTTCCAGGGACTTGTTCAGAGGGTTTCTATTGTACCTTAATCCATCAACTCTGGGGTTTTAGAAAGGTTAGTAAAGTTGCAAGGACATCTTTGAACTATCGTGGAAGAGAAATATTTCCCAATGAAATGAAAAAATCCATATAAAATTACTTAGAAAAATTGTAATACTACGTAAAAGCAAGGCAGGAGTATAAACCATATAGTGATAAACCTAGGAAGCTGACTGTACTATTCATATAGAGCCTAACCACATTGGCTTTGGGTGAATCATACTGAAAGTTGGATGCTTAATTAGACCAACAAATAAAACTGAGAAATAGGAATATGCAACCATGAGCTGATGTCTAGGAGCTTTATAGTCTTGAGTTTGACTGTTGTTAGCTAGAATCCTTTAAAATTTAGAAGGCAGTCTGTTGAACTGGATCCTGAGGAAGTTCACCAGTAGTGAGGAGGTATTCTAGAGTTGTGACTGGTATGAGAAGATTGAAGCCTGCCGGTATAGGGAAGTATCTCCGGGGGAAAGATAGAATCGTCATCTTGGAAGTAGGCCTCGTGGTAAGACACTTTTTCTTGAGTAGGTAGTTATTCCAGAGGGCGGAATGAAAGGAGGGTGTCCTTGGGCTTCAGGAGGTAAGTGGTTTTGTGAAGAAAGAATGTCTGGTCTTAATAAGGCTGTGGCCACAGCTGTGGGCTGCCCCTTAGCACTTATATGGGGCCATCAGTGAGGGTGAAGTGCTTTCCTTGCTCCCTTGGGTAATGGCTGCCTACCGCACCACCTGGCCCAATGAGGGGGAATACCTACTACTCCTCTCCCCTGGCAAACTGTGGAAGGTGTATTAAGAGAACAGTGTCCCCTAATGGCTCTGCTGTTGTACCAAAGAGAGCCTTTTGGAATTGGTCTGGCTTTTATCTTGGGGGGTGTGTGTGTGAGTGTCTGGGTACCTGAGTCCAAATCCTGTTCTCTCTTCCTGGTTTTAACCCTCGCTAGGTGGGTCTTAGTAACTTGAATGGTGATTCATGTTCCTCTGAAAGTGAGGCAAGTGAATGTGAGTGAATGATATGTATTATGGTCTATTACTGTTATTTGTTTAAACTGAATTGGCTATTTAGAAACTGAAAAAAATCCCTGAAAACGTCCAAGATGGGACTCTTCTGACGTTCTAAAAACTGGTTTTTGCATAGGCCTTAGAGGAAGTTAGCTTTCTAGAAGGAATTGGTATTTCTCTTCCTGTGTCTTTGAGATGTAAATAATCTACCTGGGCTCTCAGGAACTTTAATTACCTGTGATCCTTGAGAGTGAAGAAAAAAAAAAAAGGCCTTTTTAAACTCTAGCAAGAAAACTGTGAGATCTCTGTGTCTACATAAATAAATGTGTGTCTATGTGTACCTTATAAATATAAGGTGTCTCTGCCTCCAAATGGCACTGCCAAGATTTGTTTGTGGATGAGCTCTGTTTAATTGGCTTAAGAGAAATTAAGCGCTCATATAAACTCTCAGAAATATAAAATAAACTCCAGAATGAATTTCAGTTTCACGTGATATGGGAAATATTCAGTACTGAATGGATATCTGGTATTGAAGCTAGCTTAAACTTGTTGGTTTGATTAATATAGACATGTCTTTAGAGTCATCAGTGTTAAGTATAATACTTCTGTTGTACCTAGGCTTATTTTGAGACCAAATAAGACCATATTATATCTGTTGCAAATTTGTCAGCAAGGAAAATATCTTGCTATGATGAAATTTTAAGTAAATGTAAATGAGATAAGAGCCTTTAGGTAAACTCTATAGGAATAATTATGTTTGGGGAATGTCTATCTAGAATAGTTTCTCCAGATTTTGATAACCATGTTCTGCCTGCTGTCTGCCACACACAGTGGGGTATCACTCCAGGATCTTGCTTCAGACATGTAAGATCCCCCTATCCATTAAACCATTGATGTCTCTGAAAAAAAAAAATAATAATAATTTTTGGTCTTAACAGATGGGATGTCATGCTATCAGGATTTTTTAAATCTTGAGGGCTCTCCATATCTCCTTTTCTCTTTCATTTTTATTTTCATGCTTTGTTGATTTCCTTCATTTTTTGCCAATTTGTGATGCCTAAACTTGCTCAGTTAATTTTGGAAATGAATAGCGTAGAAAATGTCCGCACATGTCACCTTCCCTCATTACAGAACCAGGATCCACATGGAGGTACTTCTCTATATGGATCTGGATGGAATTTAGGACTATAGTGATTATATTCTAGAAAAAGACCATAGGGATCAGATTACTTGGGAATACAAATATTATACAGCACTGTGGTTAAGAGCACAGATTTTGGAGTTAGTCTAAAACAGTTCCACCACTTCCTGTCTCATGTTGGCAATGTATTTAACCTACCTGTGCCTCTTTTCTTGCCTGTAAAAGAGCATAAGACTATGTCCCATACCATAGTGTGGTGAAGTCTGAATGTTGAGATAGTACATGCCAAGAATTTAATGTGGTACGTGGCACGTGGTAAGCATTCAATACAAGTCAGCTGTTATCATTATCATTACTCTTACTAGCTATACCTACTTTTTACTAGCCTCTTATTAGTGATACCTACCTTAGAAAGTTACATGAGGAATGAATGAATTTACTGTATAATACTTCCCAGTAAATTCTAAGGAATGCTGTTTGGTTTACATTTTATACACCCAGTTGTTATGTTGATGTTCTTCCTGTGAGTCACTATTATTTGCTTTTATCATGTGGGTAGAAAAACAGATTCAGGAGAAGGGAGTGTTCAAATTTAGATTTATCTCAGATCCCTCTTTGTTTGAGGTATAGGTTCTTTATTCACTTAGCATTTTGAGGGCTTTACTTATCTTAGGATACTCTGTAATATCTTGTCCTCTAGATTTGGTGCTTCCAGATGTGAGTTATCAGGTGGAATCCAGTGAGGGGGATCAGACTCAGAATATGGACCCCCAGGGACAAACTCTGCTGCTTTTTCTCTTTGTGGACTTCCACAGCGGATTTCCAGTCCAGAAAATGGAACTCTGGGGTAGGTATAGGAGAGTGGGGCTGCCAGCTTGGGTGTGCTTAAATGTTAAGAGAATAAAGAAAGGAGACTACATGATGCATAAATCTGAATAGATGTGTTTCTGTAAAATAACTCATTTCAATGAAAAACCTTGCTTAAATAAGTTAAAAAAAAGAAAAGTTATCAGTTTTACTTGGCCTTAATGCAACATCTCAGATTGAACACGAGGAGCTGTGGGAGTACATTGGTATGAATGGCTTTGTGTGATTGCCACATCAACCTCTGGAAAGGGAGAAATTGTCCTTGTTCAGGCATACAAATGCCTTTGGCCTTTATCTAGCAGATAGGTGATAACCTGTTATCAGAAGGTTCTCTCTGTTAATGGTAAAGCAGTGATTTCACTGTTCTGTGGTCCATGAAACACATGCATCAGAATCACCTGGAGTATTTGAAAATGCGCAGCTTCCTGGGCAAGGATTAACTCATTGTTTTGCTAATGTAAAAATCTGATATGGCTGAAGAATATGCATTTTTAACAAGATTCTCAGGTGATTCCTAAACATAGTAAAGTTTGAGAGCCACTGAGTATGAGTATGAGAGTTGGCTTATGCTTTTTTTTTTTTTTTTTTTTTTGCGGTACACGGGCCTCTCACTGTTGTGGCCTCTCCCGTTGTGGAGCACAGGCTCCAGTCACGCAGGCTCAGTGGCCATGGCTTATGGGCCCAGCCGCTCCGCGGCATGTGGGATCTTCCCAGACCGGGGCACGAACCCGTGTCCCCTGCATCGGCAGGCAGACTCCCAACCACTGCGCCACCAGGGAAGCCTGGCTTATGCATTTTAATCTAATAAAGCCTGAGACATAAATTTAAGTGTTTCTCAGTGCCCTCCTAAACTTTGAAGGAAGAAGCAAGAAGTGGAGCTTATAAATGTCTGGGGAAATGTTCACAAGCCTTCCTTTTGGTGTTCCTGATAAGTTTCTGGGTTATTCTTTCTTTGTGGGCGACTGTTTTTTCTTGGGACTTTACTCTCTAGGTGTTCCAGTGCTATTTGGTGTGGCCCTGCTTCCACTGAGTCATAAGAGAAATGAGACAGCTTACAACACCAGATCAGAAGACCTCACATTGCTGCCAACTATTTGTTGAACCTGTGGGATTCTTCCTACTGCCAGCCTTCCATGCCTCTCCTGCCTTTTTCCATCATGTATATATTCTTTAGGAGAGAAGCACTGCTTTCCAGGGCTCTGGCTTGTAACTCTTTTATTTGAGGAGCTGGTGTTCTCTGGTGCCCCACTGTTCCATTCATTAAGGCCCTGGAATGGGAACATAGAAGAGACCCAAACTAATGAGGCTTCCAGCAAGGAGGTCAAAGGTGAGAATGCCTAGGGCTATTATCCCACCTGTGCTGGCATGGACAAAGACTCATAAGAGAAGCAGCTTAGTATGGTGGAAAGGACTTCAGGGTACAATCAAGAGACCTGGGTTTAATTTTAGTTCTGCTACCAAATTCCTTAATGATTTTTTGGGAAGCAAGTTGCATAAATCATCTGATCCTTCCTTTTCATATATTTAACATGAGATCCTTAGACTAGGTGCTATCAAAGGCCCTTCCAAGTCTAAAGACCCTCTTAATGTAAGATCTGCTATCTTTGGCAGTTTTTTTTTTTTTTTTTTTTTTTTTAAGGTTGGTCTGCTAGAGGGAGCACCATGTTCAGTCTTCCCTAGGATGACATAAAATCTGGTACCACATTCTGAATCCTATTAAACATACTTCCTCAGAAACCAGGGTTACTGTCATTATTATAGTACTGTGATAGTTTGTACACCTCTGTTTAGCTTGACTCTGAAGGCCTGCAGCATCTCAGGTGGTGGTGCTCAGTACTGGATTAAACAGAAATCCATCACTGCATTAGTAAACATAGTAGTTATCTTTTAAATTTCCCTATACATCTGAGAGTTCAGGACTAGCCTTTGAAGAAGATGCACTGTAAGGGTAGGTAGGTATAGATACATGGATATAGATATACGTAGTAATTTTATTTTCTTTTCCCCCTCTTCTTTCTCAGATCCTTGAAAGCTTTCTCCAGAGCTCCTTTTAGGAAACAGCTTGTGCAGAACTACAGTCTGTTTCCATGTGTCTTAAAAAAGAAAATCACTTAATTGGCCTTCTGCCTACCTTGTCATGGTAACTTTTCTATGATTAACTCATTTTGCCACAGTGTTAAAGGCATCTGGTGGTATCAGCAGTTTTAGGGATGAAACTGTAGCTTTTTAATTAAATGTCTGCTTTCAAAGGGGCTCCAACTGATTTCTTAAGGCTATTCTTAGGACCAAACTATAGAAAATAGTAATCCACATGATATCATAGCAATAGTGATATTTTCTCTTTGAATATTGCAATGTACATTTCAAAACACTTTATATATATTATCCCAGTTCATCTGCACAAAATACCCATGAGAGCAGGTTGTATAAAGACACTTTCTGTACTAAAATGAGAAAAGTGAAGTGACTTGGTCACTATTAGTTGATAGTAGAATTGACGCTAGAATCTATGTTCTCTTGATTCCAGTTCCAGAGCCCTTTTGAGCAGAGCAATTCTTCCCTTCCCTTCTAGGAAAGCATCATGGTACCTTGTGGTAGAAAATGTTCCTTCTGACTTGCATTTTTTTTTCCTTACTTGCATTTTAATTGCAGCCCTGAGAAAAGCCAGCCAGCCTTACCTTTGAACAGACCATACAGGGAGTAGAAAAACACTGAAAGAAGAAAGATTAATTAAGAAGCATTTTCTCCAGGTGCCCCCCAAAATAAATTTGTCTTCCTGTATTGGTTGTATCAGGATCATCAATGCTGGCATATTGTTTAATGACGTATTTTGCCCATCGGTCTCACGTGTTAGCTTTTCTGCAGGATGCTGAGCAGTGGTGCCTATGGTTACTTTATCAGAGATAGTCCCTCATTTAAAAAGACCTTATACCAGCAATTCTCAGATTGTGAGTTTTAACTTTTTCTTTTTTTAAAAATAAATTTATTTCATTTATTTACTTTTGGCTGCATTGGGTCTTTGTTGCTGTGTGCGGGCTTTCTCTAGTTGTGGCGAGTGGGGGCAACTCTGTTGCAGTGCGTGGGCTTCTCATTGCGGTGGCTTCTCTTGTTGCAGAGCATGGGCTCTAGGCATGTGGGCTCAGTAGTTGTGGCTCACAGGCCCTAGAGCACAGCCTCAGCAGTTGTGCTGCACAGGCTTCGTTGCTCCGCAGCATGTGGGATTCTTCCCGGACCAGGGCTCGAACATGTGTCCTCTGCATTGGCAGGCGGATCCTTAACCACTGTGCCACCAGGGAAGCCCTTAACTTTTTTTATACCACAGCGTATCTAAAAGGATTGATACCCTGGCAGTAGCAGTGGTTCACCACAACAGTGACGCTCAAATAGGAACAGAGTGGAATTAGACATACTCTCCAGGAGGTTTTTCCCTTTCCTTTGGGAGCCACTGGTATCATAGCATATATTTCTGTTTCTGATGTGAACTAAACAGGATCCCTCATTTGATTCTTCAAAAATAATGTCATTCTTCACTTTAATTTTAGTGAGCTTTCGTTCATTTGTAAGTGGGAATTGGGTAGGTTTGTAAATTGCTGGGGGGTTTTGTCTAAAAAAGTAATTATCTCTGGATAGGCTTCTTTTTTCAAGCAGCCTCTTTCCCATTCTCAGCCCTGACTCACAGCATATGAACAGCAGCAGTCTTGAAGTGGTCATTCTCACTCAAGGTTACCAACATTCTCCCTCCCCTTAGGAGTCCACACTTTGCTCACAACTCATCTCAGTGCCATTCTCACGGAGAGCCACAGTGTGGTGCAAGATTCCATCCAGGTCGCTGTGGACCAGGCCTTGGAGCAGCATCACCAGGCTGTCAAGGTAATAAGAAATTCACAGCTCCCTTTCTCCTCTCTCTAAGAAAAAGAGTATATGGCAGACAGGGCCTGAGAGCCCTTCCTCCCTGAATGCTTCTTCCTCTCTTTGGTCATCTGGGCTGATCTTTTTTTAAATATTTATTTATTTATATATTTGGTTGCACCAGGTCTTAGTTGTGGCATGCATGTGGCATCTAGTTCCCTGTCCAGGGATCGAACCTGGGCCCCCTGCATTGGGAGTGTGGAGTCTTCACCACTGCGCCACCAGGGAAGTCCCCACCTAGGCTGGTCTTATAAACTGCATCTAGCCTAGGAACTCGGGCTTTAACTTAGGTGGGTCACTGTAACCAGCTTGCTTTGTCTTATCTCCTAGTAGGTGAGTTTGAATAAATACAGGCAGAACAGTAGACCAGGGAAAATGACTGATAACATACCTCTTTTCTTTCCTTTTTTTTTGAGTGTGAACAACTTTCATTTTCTTTTTGGAACACGTGACTTACAATGTGAGTGTGTTTTTTCACAAGCAAAATGAGCTTGGTTTTGCCTGCCTGTTAGTTTGTTTTCACCACTTGCATTATACCAGGGGACAGGAAAACATTTATAAAAGAGGAACAGTAAACACTGAACCCAGGACACTATATTCATTCTAGGTAGTTTTACACATTGAAGTATTTCTGTATATTAATTTGTAGTGTCATTAATGTCTTCTTCCCTCTTTCACACATTGAAGTGCTATATTATTGACTATAAGTTCTGGATAAATTGAAAGCACATGCATGCACTTGGCCTGAAATTTTTTTTTATTGAAGTATAGTCAGTTTACAATGTTGTGTTAATTACTGCTATACAGCAAAGTGATTCAGTTATACATATATATACATTCTTTTTTTATATTCTCTTTCATTATGGTTTATCATATGATATTGAATATAGTTCTCTGTGCTATACAGGACTTTGTTGTTTATCCATCCTATATATAAAAGCTTACATCAATGCATATGTTTCTTATCTATATATTTCCCCTTCCCACACATGTGTCTAGAGCTGCTGTTTCACTAAATCTTACATTCTTCCCCCATTTCCTAATCCTTTATAACTTCACTTTGTCTTCTTACCTGACATTTTGAATCCCTCCACCCTGTGTACTTTTGGTAACACATTTCTTACTTCATATGGCCTCCTTTTCAGGGAAAAGGCAACTACACTAAAAGAATAAAGCTTAGGGCCTCCCTGGTGGCGCAGTGGTTGAGAGTCCGCCTGCCGATGCAGGAGATACGGGTTCGTGCCCCGGTCTGGGAGGATCCCATATGCCGCGGAGCGGCTGGGCCCGTGAGCCATGGCCGCTGGGCCTGTGCGTCCGGAGCCTGTGCTCCGCAGTGGGGGAGGCCACAGCAGTGAGAGGCCTGCATACCGCAAAAAAAAAAAAAAGAATAAAGCTTAAAGCTTTTTGTTTTTTAATAGTAAGTATATCTGTTTTGTTGCTCAGTGTCTTACTGCGTGTCTTTTCTGAATGTATCTATGTCAGTAAGTCTAAGTGTCCTTTGTATGTCATGATCTCAGTAAGTATTTTTGGTGGAGGGGGAGGAATTTTTGAAATCCTGCTCTGACTAAAATCTTTGGTCGCTTTGGGATTTTCTGAACCAGCAGTTTGGGATTATTATAAACTGCAGTCTCCCCCTTCCTTGTTTTATTCTCTAGGCTCGTCAGAAACTGCAGGCCTCACTCTCAGTGGCTGTGAATTCCATCATGAGTATCATGACTGGAAGCACCAGCAGCAGCTTCCGAAAGACATGCCTCCAGATGCTTCAAGTGAGTAAGAGACTGGGGATGCTTAAAAGTGCCAGGGTTTTAATGACATTCTACTACCTATCTTAGTAGTATGTGCAGTGCTCTTAGAAACATTATTTACTTTGATCCTCCTATGATTCTACATAAGTGTTTTAAGAAATGTTTGTTGGATGGAGAGTGATGTATATACTATTTTATAAATGAGAAAACAAGTTATTTAAAATTTCTGTTTCCTTTCGATCATATAGGTAGTTATAAGCAGAGTTAGGATTAGATCAGTGATTCCCAATTTCTTATTGAAGAATGTTCTATTACCTCATGGCAACAGAATATACTGAAAATAACTGAGCAACCATAAGCATTACATGTGTTTGGCAGTATGGAATAGTGTAGCAAGGTTTGGAATCAAAGGCCTGAGTTCAAATTTTGGCTCATTTGTTTACTAGCTAGGTGGACTTAGGCCTGTACTGAACTTCTCTGAGTTTCATCTACAAATTAGAAAAAAATAATAGTACCTCACAGGGTTATTATGAAGTTGAGAGCTAAGTGTGAACCTGCATAACACATTGTAGATTCTTTTTTTTTTAATGCTAAAGTTTTAAGTTTTAATACATTTCATCTTAAATTGTCTTAAGTAGTATGCAATGGCTAGTATTTTTATTTTTTTGAATTTTATTTTATTTATTTTTTTAATACAGCACGTTTTTATTAGTTATCTATTTTATATGTATTAGTGTATATATGTCAATCCCAATCTCCCAGTTCATCCCACCCCCCCCCACCCCAGCTTCCCCCCCTTGGTGTCCATGCATTTGTTCTCTATATCTGTGTCTCTATTTCTGCCTTGCAAACTGGTTCATCTGTACCATTTTTCTAGATTCCACATGTATGTGTTAATATACAATATTTGTTTTCTCTTTCTGACTTACCTCACTCTGTGTGACAGTCTCTACAAATGACTCAAGTTCATTCCTTTTTATTGCTGAGTAATATTCCATTGTATATATGTACCACATCTTCTTTATCCATTCGTCTGTCGATGGGCATTTAGGTTGCTTCCATGACCTGGCTATTGTAAATCATGCTGCAATGAACACTGGGGTGCAAGTGTCTTTTTGAATTATGGTTTTCTCTGAGTGTATGCCCAGTAGTGGGATTGCTGGGTCATATGGTAATTCTATTTTTAGTTTTTAAGGAACCTCCATACTGTTCTCCACAGTGGCTGTATCAATTTACATTCCCACCAACAGTGCAAGAGGGTTCCCTTTTCTCCACACCCTCTCCAGCATTTGTTGTTTGTAGATTTTCTGATGATGCCCATTCTAACTGGTGTGAGGTGATACCCCGTTGTAGTTTTGATTTGCATTTCTCTAATAATTAGTGATGTTGAGCAGCTTTTCATGTGCCTCTTGGCCATCTGTATGTCTTCTTTGGAGAAATGTCTATTTAGGTCTTCTGCCCATTTTTACACATGGTAGATTCTTAATAAATGTTGGTTTTTTTCCTTCCTTCCTTCCAGTATGTGCTGACCAAATTATCAGAGGAATAACACATTCTTTCCATGTCACTTCATTTTTTTTGACTTTTTTTCTTGAAAAGATCGTGTAATATACATAAAATTTAAAATAATAATAAACTTTATCACTTAATTTTTGCATATTATCTCATATACATTATACTATATAGTCATAACAAAGTATTTTATATTCATATATAATTTGACATTTTCCCCTATTTCAACAGTCTTAAAATTTTTATTGGTTAACCAATATTCCACTGTATTAGTTTAATCTAATTTAATAAACCATTCCCCTAATGACAGACATTTAAGTTGTTTACATTTTTTCTGCCAACCAATAGTGCTTCAGTTAATACCTATATGTGGTCGTTTGCTTCTTTTGAATTATTTCCTAAAATAAATTTCTATAAATGGTAATGGGTCAAAATGTATAACACCTTTATAATCTAGTGCATCTTCTCACAGCTTCAACTTTCTGGGTCACGTGGGTAGCACAGTGAAAGTCAGCCCTAACTTTCATACTAACTGGCTATGAGATCTTGGGTGGGTCACTTCTCCTTTTTGAATTTCAGTTGTCTCATCTATAAAATTAGTGTGTTCATCCCCAAGTTCCCCAGGGCTGCTTCTTTATATAGAGTCAGGGGTAGCACCACAATTTTGGGGGCCCTTGCAAAATGCAAAAAAGGGGGGAACGGGCCTCCCTGGTGGCGCAGTGGTTGAGAGTCCGCCTGCCGATGCAGGGGATACGGGTTCGTGCCCCGGTCTGGGAGGATCCCATATGCCGCGGAGCGGCTGGGCCCGTGAGCCATGGCCGCTGAGCCTGTGCGTCCGGAGCCTGTGCTCCGCAACGGGAGAGGCCACAACAGTGAGAGGCCCGCGTACAGCCAAAAAAAAAAAAAAAAAAAAAGGGGGGGGGAAGCAGTAAAGATAGTAAATTTATTCTGCAGTTTCATTTGACTTGTCTGGTGTTTTTTATTTGCTAGTTAATGTTCTAAGTAAAGAAAAATTAAAATTTTACATTATTTGTATAAATTTTATCATTCATTTTCATTCTGTGTGGTGCCAGTTTTAAATGCAAATATAAGAGCATTTAAGTGGTATGTGGCATTACTGAAATTATGCAATTTATATATCATTGCTTGAGCATTCATATGTATTTTGTTCTAAATAGAATTATGGAAAGCTGCATGAAACTGTAACTGAGCAGGACCCTATGGGGCCTTTCCTATAGGGGAAGACCCCTCCACCCATGTCCTCTGCTTTAGCTCCTCTCTGAGGTACCTAGATAACAGTATATGATGCACATTTCCTGAGTTGTTTTATATATGTTTTAAAAACCCTCACCGAATGGAGGATTCTAACTACTTGATGACCATGAGCAGTAGCCCCCAGACCTACTGGAGCCTGAAGACTGATAATGTTAACTCCTGTGACACCATCCTGTTACCTCACCACCAACCAATCAGAGAATTGTTCATGAGCTGATCACATAACCTGCGACTCCCTCCTTCACCTGGCCTTTAAAAATACCCCCCTGAAACCCATCGGGGAGTTCAGGTTTTTTGGAGCATTCGCTACCCTGGACTCCTTGTATGGTGCCTTACAATAAACACTGTACTTTCCTTCATGACATACATATACATAAATAAAAATACAATGAAATGAAATTAGTGTGTTGTATTAGGTGATTACTCTGGCCCCTTTTAACTCTAATATCCTATCAATACAATTCTATACTAAAAAGTAGAGGCTGTTACCCATTCCTTAATGGATGCAAACTAAATTACTGTTCCTTTCCTCCCTGAAAGATTTATCTGGGGAAAAGTTCCTATATCAGCCTGAGTTGTTCAGTAGAACCTCTGCTCTCTTGGAATTTGTTTTAGAGGAGAGCAGTTTATATAACCTCTTCACGAACAGATGGATCTCTGGGATATTTATCTCCTATAGAGTTAGGAGAACAGAGACCTTGTTTGAAAGATCTTGCTTAGGTAACAGAAATTGGAAGATATATAGGAGCCACAACTATCTGTCTCATGTCAAATATCCCAGACCTTCTTTCTACTTATCCTGTGTCCACAGGAACTAAGGAAACTTCTAACACAACATTAAGGATGTCAGTGGTTTGCCTTTCTATTAGTCTCGATCTCTCCCCATATAAACTTCCTGTGGGTACTTACCCTTTGGTTGCCAGTACTGGAACTCAACATATTCTGTCTCTGGCCCATTTTAGGCAGCTGACACACAGGAATTTAGGACCAAGCTGCATAAATCATTTCATGAGATCACCCAGAACCGATTTCTTCACCACTGCTCACGTGAGGTGAAGCAGGTAAGTGTAAAGTAATAATAGGTACTTTGGTGGAAATCTTCCATATTGATGTATGAGAACCCTGAATACACAATGGGTAGGTGTAGTACTTTAGACTGCACAATCTGAGGTTAGCCTTTTAGCAAGGAAGACTGTGGTTTAGAAAAACTTTATAGAACATGGTATTACATAGAGGTTAAGAGCATGGTTAGAGATGTCACTTGAATTCCATTTCTGCCACAAACTAGTTGCATGGTATTATTATAGAAGCTATTTATTCCAAGTCTCAGTTTCTTTATCAGTAAAATAAGAATGATGCACACCTAAAATGATCGTTGTGAGGTTTGAATAAGATAATGTAAGTAACCTGCTAAGCACATAGCTACTTTTATGAGGATGATGATACGATGGAATTCCTATGTTTAGTTTTGCCTAATGAAAAACATACTTTTATCTATTTACCTTTTTGGATGCTGGAGATACAGAGTTGCATTAGTTGGGGTCTCTGCCCTCATGGAGATCAGATAGTTATAGGCTCCTCTAATGAGTGAAGAGAAATCATAGCTGGGAAATTTTGTGTATTGCCAGATTCTGGGTGTAGGTAGTAGTAGTGTTTCAGCTGAAGCCCACTTTTCTGGCTCTCTAGGCAACCATCAGCAGGATTGACTTTTCTGGAATTAAAGTATAAGATGAGTAAATAAAAGAGATTAAGAGGGAAATGATTATACAGTGGCTTCTGGCTAAGATAGAGTAACAGGGACCAGAATTACCCTCCTTCCTGAAATAACCAAAAATCTGGACAATAACAAAAAAAACCAACATATGAAACAATGGTTCTCAAGACATTGGGCCTCAGACAATGGATGGGATAGTCATTCCTGAGAGATGGAAAACAACGAAGTGAGCTCTATGAATGCCCTTGCACACTGCTTAGAGAAAGTACAGAGACTGTGGAACAGGGAGAAGGAATCCAGGCAAAGCCTAATGGTGTCCCTGAGTTGAATAGATGAAGCTAGGAATCCAGGGATGCTAAGGCAGCTTAAGCTTTCAGGGCAGAGTACCAGAGAAGAGAGAACTGCACAGAGAGAGAATTCTGGAGATCTGCAGAGGCTCCTCTCTCTAGTATTCAGTTGAGTACTGATCAGCTCATTCATGTGAAGAAACCGTCCAGGTAAAGAACCACTCAGAAGGATTACAGGGGCCAATAGGCAGAGCTTACACAGGGCTGGGAATAGTGCCTATTCCCATCAACCAGAGAGCAAAGTCTTATAATTTATGGAGCATCAGGTAAAATACTAATAGTCTTGCCTCAGAAATGGAAAAAAATTACATCTACAATAAACACTCCTTGGTTCTGCCTGACAAAGCTCAAAAGCAGAAGCAAGACCTAAAAGGATCAAGTGGTTTCCAAGTAATTCAGTGGCATCTCAGAGCAAAGTTCAAGAATATTTATAAGAATACAAAAATATCCAGCACCCACCAAGGTAAATTCACACTGCCTTGAATCTAATAAAAAAAATAACAGACATGCTAAGAAGGAGGAAAATACAACCCACAATGAAGAGAAAACTCAATCAATTGATCAGTCAATCAATCCAAACTGATCCAGAACTGACATGGAAGATAAAATTAGTAGACAAAAAACAGTTATTCTTATAACTGTATTCCATATGTTCAGGAAACTAGAGGAAAGATTGAACATATTCGTTAGAGATGTGGAAGGTATAAAAAAGACCCCAAACAAACTTTAAGGTGAAAACTAATGTCTCTGAGGTGAAAATTATACTGGTTACACCGAATAGTATCAATGGCACATTAGACACTTAAGGAAAAACACAGAGCAATAGAAACTATCTGAAATTAAACACAGAGGGGGCTTCCCTGGTGGCTCAGTGGTTAAGAATCCACCTGCCAATGCAGGGAACATGGGTTCGATCCCTGTGTGGCCCGTGTGCCACAACTACTGAGCCTGTGCTCTAGAGCCCGTGAGCTACAACTACTGAGCCTGCATGCCACAACTACTGAAGCCCACGTGCCTAGAGCCCATGTTCTGCAACAAGTGAAGCCACTGCAATGGGAAGCCCGCACACCACAACAAAGAGTAGACCCTGCTCACCGCAACTTGGGAAAGCCTGCGCGCAGCAATGAAGACCCAACACAGCCAAAAACAAACAAACAAACAAACAAATAAATAAATAAAAATTAAACACAGAGGTTAAAATAATAATAGACCATTGAGCATCTGTGAGTTATAAGACAACTTCACATAGGCTAATACATGTATAATTAAAGAATCTGAAGAAGCAGCAGAGGCAGAAAATATATTTGAAGAAATAATGGCTGAAATTTTTCCAAATTTGATGAAATCTATTAATCGTACAGATCCAAGAATCTCAACAAACTCCAAGCCCAAGAAGCAAAGAAAACTACAACAAGGCACATCATAATTAAATTGGTTAAAACCAGTGGTAAAAAGAAATCTTAAAAACAGAGACAAAAAAAAAAAACACCTTGTTATGTAATACAAGGAAACAAAGATAAGGATTACAGCAAGTTTCTCATCAGAAACCGTATAAGCTAGAAGAAAATGGAAGAACATCTTTATAGTACTGAAAAAAACCAAAAACCTGTCAACCTAGAATTCTTTACCCAACAAAAGTATCCTTAAAAACAAATATGAAATGAGGACTTTTTATGACCTACAAGAGATGAAAGAATTCATTATCTGCAGACAAGAAATATAAATGTAAAAGAAGTCCTTCAAGCAGAAGATGATACCAGATGGAAACCTGGGTCTACACAAAGGAATGAAGAGTACTTAAAATGGTAACTATGTGGATATATATAAAGACTTTTCTTATTATTTAAATCTCTTTAAAACATAATTAACTTTTTAAAGCAAACACAGTCACGTATTTTGAGGTCTACAACCTATGTTAGAAGTAAACTGTATGACAACAATGGCACAGAGACCAGGAGGAGAGAAATGGAGATGCATCGTTGTAAGGGTTTATGCTGTCTGTGGAGTGGTGTAATATTACTGGAATAAACTGGTAAGTGAAAGGTGAAAGGAACCATCAAAATAACACATCAAGGAGTTATACCGAATAATCCAAGAAAGGAGATGAAATGGAATCATAAAAAATATTCAACCCTCAAGAGAATGAGAAGACAAGCCACAGGCTGGGAGAAGATACTTACAAGACACCTCTGATTAAAGGACTATTATCCAAAATACACGAAGGACTCTTAAAAATCAACAACAAGAAAAAAATGTTTTTATAGTCATAGATAGATAAGCTTTATTCCAATGTCTACATAAAAATGAGTTGATGTCCAACAGGAAAAGGTTTTTCCAAAGGGTTAAAATTTATCAAACAACAGAACTTGGTCCTTTTCCCTTTAGTTTGTCTCTCAATTCAGTTGGCCGACGCATCATTATTAGTATCCACCCTCACTAATCATTTTCACCACACACAATATCTAGAAGTCTTCGGGTGGCACTTCCCATTTCTCTGGAAATCTCTTCAACTGCTCTCAGTTACAAGCAATGGGCAAGGTTTTTATCTGCTCATACTCTACTCCACTGGAGACAAAAACACATCCCTGAATTCTCTCGTTTAAATTGTGGCTGTTGGCAAAGTGTCCAAGTGAAGAACTTAACGCTAACACACAAAGAACACAGTATAATCTCTGTATAATAGTAACTTCGCTTTAACTTTTTCTCATTAAAGAATTATTTTTATTATCTCTCCACAAGGAAGTTATAAAAAATACCTGTAAAAGCATTGAAAAGGCTCTTAAAAGTCCTGGAATGGGGGCTTCCCTGGTGGTGCAGTGGTTGGGAGTCTGCCTGCCAATGCGGGGGACTCGGGTTCGAGCCCTGGTCCGGGGGGATCCCACGTGCCGCGGAGCAACTGGGCCCGTGAGTCACAACTACTGGGCCTGCGCGTCGGGAGCCTGTGCTCCGCAACGAGAGGCCGCAATAGTGAGAGGCCCGCACACCGCGATGAAGAGTGGCTCCCGCTTGCCGCAGCTGGAGAGAGCCCTCGCGCGGAAGCGGAGACCCAGCGCAGCCAAAAAATAAATAAATAAATATTAAAAAAAAAAAAAAAAAAGTCCTGGAATGAAAAATTCTGAGGTATAAATTATGATACATTGTCTATGATTTGCAAATAAGAATAAAATAAATTCTACAAGCTAGAATTTCTGAGTGATTTTGATAGGAATTTACCAGAAGGAGCCAGAACATCAAACCTTAACGATTTCCTATTTTCATCCCAGTTGAGTTTTTGAAAAGCTTTATAATCTGTCGACAGGCACAATCCACACAGGAACTTGCTGCTGCCACTAATGATGAAGTCAATCTGAAGGACAGATTTGTATGCTGGATGTGCCAGGCTCTTCCATGCAACTGATTGAAGTGGTTGTCTCTTATTTTTTCCCTTATGTTTTAAATAAAAGTAAATATACATATGGTAAAAAATTTAAATGGTACAGAAAGATCTAAAATAATCAGTAAATATCCTTTTCTCCCATAACCTAGAAAATCTGATGTCTTCCAAATCATCAGTCGTATGGATAATTTGCAAAGTGAAGTCAAACTTGGAGTCTCCTCATCTGAAAATTATTCTCAGGACTTTCGGAATGTGTTGATTCTGTCATATATTACTTCTGTTACAGAGGAAAGCCATGCAGTCTTCTTAAAAAAAAAACTAATTACAAAAACAACACACACACTCTGCTCAGAAACAGCAAGTCCAGGCAGCACCTTGTACAGAATCTGGTCCTGGTTACGGGCAGATTCCCTGGTATCATCCAGAGTCACGGGCGGCAGGAGCTCAGCTGAGCCCTTCCTGAATGCCTCGGATCCTCCTGGCCAGCAGCACATCCTTTGGGAAGAGAGTGACGTGGTGGGCATGTAAGGAGAGGAGATAAGCATCCTCAAAGAGATGAACTAGAAATGCTTCTGCTGCCTCTTGTAGGGCCAACATGGCCTGAGCTTGCCAACTGAAGTCCACACCATGAGTGAATTTAACACATATTTCTCTTGCCAGGCGGCAGAAGGGGGTTCTTCCTTAACAACAGGTGTGTGTGCTCTTCTCAAGAGTTCGGATCTCCTTCAGAACCCAATGTCTCCGGCGAGCAAGTTGACGGGAGGAAGTGCCTAAGTATGGACCCGGCCGGGCGGCGGGAGCCGGGCTCGCGGTGCGCCTCCTTGGGGCTTCGGGCTTGCGGAACCCTCGACGCGGGCCCATGGCTGGCGCTCAGGGTTGCGGACCTGCGGCTCCTTCTCGGCCTTCCGGGTCCAGAGGCAGAGGCTGGTGTCCAGGTGAGGGTCAGCAGCACCCTGGCCGCGTGCCCCGGCTGGGTGGCGTTCAAATTGCCTGCTCTGCCGTGGATTCACTCAACAAAAATTTTTAAATGGGTCAAAGACCTTAACAGATACCTCATGAAAAATGGCATCAGATAGCAAATAAGCACATGAAGAGGTGGTCCACATCATACATCATCAGGGAAATGTAAATTAAAACAACAATGAGATATCACTATACACTTACCAGAAGGGCCAAAATCCAAATGCTGGCAAAGATGTGGAACAACAGGAACTCTCATTTATTGCTGGTGGGAATGCAAAATAGTACAGCTACTTTGGAAGACAGTTTGGCAGTTTTGTATAAAACTAAACACACTCTTACCATGTGATCCAGTAATCATGCTCCTTGGTATTTACCCAAAGGAGTTACAACTTATGTCCACACAAAAACTTGTACACAGATGTTTACAGCAGCCTTCTTCATAATTGCCAAAACTTGGAAGCAACCAAGATATCTATCAGTAGGTGAACGGATAAATAAACTGTGGTACATGCAGACAATGGAATATTACTCAGCGCTGAAAAAGAAATGAGCTGTCATGCCATGAAAAGATATGAGGAAACTTAAATTCATATAAGTAAGTAAAAGGAAGCCAACCTGAAAAGACAACATACTATATGATTCCAAATACAGTGCATGATATTCTGAAAAAGGCAAAACTCTGGAGACAGTAAAAAAAATCAGTGGTTGTCAGGTGTTAGGAGGAAAGGAGGAATGAATAGAGGGAGAACAGAGGACTTTTAGGGCAGTGAAATTATTCTGTATGATAGTATAATGGTAGATATGTGTCATTATACATCTGTTTGAACCCACAAAATATACACCAGGAGTGAACCCTAACATAAACTATGAAATTTGGATGATAATGATATGTCAGTGTAGGTTCATCACTTGTAACAAATGTACCATTCCAGTGGGGGATGTTGATAATGGTAGAGGCATCAGTGGGGACAGAGGGAATATGGGAAATCTCTCTATATTCTGCTCAATTTTGCTATGAACTTAAAACTGCTCTAGAAAATAATCTATCAAAAAATACTCAATCTAAAAGAAAAAGATGAAAAAGAAAAGGGAACAAAGAACAGATGAGACAAATAGAAAACAATAAGATGATATATTTAAACCCAGCCATATCAATTATCATATTAAATATAGTCTAAACAACCCAATTAAAAGGCAGAGATTGTTAGATTGAATAAAAAGCCAACTATATGCTGCCTATAAGAATCCCACTTTAAATATAAAGACAGAAATGGATTAAAAGTAAAAGAATAGAAAAAAGATATACCATGCTTACACTAATAAAAAGAGAGCTGGAGAGGGTATAGTAATATCAGACAAAGTAGAATTCAGAGCAAAGAATATTACTAGGGATAAAGAGGGTTACTTCATAATGATGAATATAATACAGTGAATACAATGAACACAATAGCTCTAAACATTCATAAAACTTTTTAGAGAGTTTTTAAATGCATGAAGCAAAATTAACAGAACTCTAAGGAGAAATAAAGTCCACAATTATATTGGGAGATCACGACATACCTCTCTCAGTAATTTGTAGAACAAGTAGACAGAAAAATCAGTAAGTTTGGGGACTTCCCTGGTGGCACAGTGGTTAAGAATCCTCCTGCCGATGCAGGGGACATGGGTTCGATCCCTGGTCCTGGAAGATTCCCCCATGCTGTGGGGCAACTAAGCCCATGCACCACAACTACTGAGCCTGCACACTAGAGCCTGCAAGCCACAACTACTGAGCCCATGTGCTGCAGCTACTGAAGCCCGCGCACCCAGAGCCCTTGCTCCGCAACAAGAGAAGCCACCGCAGTGAGAAGCCTGCGCACCGCAATGAAGAGTAGCCCCACCTCGCCACAACTAGAGAAAAAGCCCGTGCACAGCAACGAAGACCCAACGCAGCCAAAAAAAACAAAATTAGTAAGTTTGTAGAAGTCTCAAATAACACTATGAATTAACTTTACCTAACTGATATTTATAAAATACTCTGCCCAGCCACAGTAGACTATACATTATTTCTAAGTATACAAGGGACATATAGCAAGATAGACCATATTCTGAGCCATTAAATACATCTCAATAAATTTTAAAGGCTCTGAGTCATATAAAGTATGTTTTTGACCACAATAGAATTATTATATTTTATTATTTTATTATAATAAAATCAATAAGAAAAAGATATCTGTAAAACTCCAAATATTTGGAAACTAGATGACACACTTATAAATAACCCATGGATCAAACACAAAATCAAAAGAGAAAGTAGAAAATATTTTAATTTAATTAAAATGGAAGTACATATTATCAAAATTTGTGAGACATAGCTAATGCAGTAGTTAGAGAGGAAAATACCTGTGTTAGAAAAGAAAAAGGTCTCGGGACTTCCCTGGTGGTTCAGTGGTTAAGGCTCCATGTTTCCACTGCAGGGGGCAGGGGTTTGATCCCTGATTGGGGAACTAAGGTCTCACATGCCATGTGGTGCAGCCAAAAAGAAAAAGATAAAGAAAAAGGTCTTAAATCAATGACCTCAGCTTCCAACTTCAAGTAGAATAAGAAGAGCAAATTAAACATAAACAGAAGTATGAAATAATAAAGATCAGAGTGGAAGTCAGTAAAATAGAAAAACAATAGAGAAAAAAGATCAGTGAAACGTAAAGGTGGTTCATTGAGAAAGAAGATTAATAAGAGAAGACACAAATTGCCACTAATATCAGAAATTAGAGAGGTGGCATCAGATATTAAAAGGATTATTGGGGAATATTATGAACACTGCACTAAATTTGACAATTTAGATTAAATGGAAAATTCCTTGAAAGACATAAATTACCAAAGTTCACTCAAGAAGAAATAGCTCCATATACCTGGTAGTTTTATAGTATTAAAGAAGTTGAACTTTTAGTTAAAAATCTTACCGTCATGTTCAGATTATTTTAAAACTCTCAAACCTCAATAATAAGAAAACAAACAACCCAATTTTTTAATTGGCAAAAGATTTGAACACACATTTTACAAAACAAGATATACAAAAGCAACTAAATATACAAAAATATGGGGACTTCCCTGGTGGCACAGTGGTTAAGAATCACCTGCCAATGCAGGGGACATGGGTTTGAGCCCTGGTCCCGGAAGATCCCACATGCCATGGAGCAACTAAGCCCGCGTGCCACAACTATTGAAGCCCGCACGCCTAGAGCCCGTGCTCTGCAACAAGAGAAGCCACCGCAATGAGAAGCCCGTGCACCGCAATGAAGAGTAGCCCCCGCTCACTGCAACTAGAGAAAGCCCACGCGCAGCAATGAAGACCCAATGCAGCCAAAAAATATAATTAATTAATTTAAAAAAACATACAAAAATATGCTCAACATTATTAGTCATTAGGGAAGTGCAAATGAAAACCACAATGAAATAATATTTCACACCTACTTGGAATAAAAAGACTGACCATACCAGGTGTTGGCAAGGATGTGCAGGAACTGGAACTCTTTGTACCCTATTTGTAGGAATAAAAAATGATACAACCACTTTGGAGAACAGTTTTGCAGTTTCTTAAAAAGTTAAATATACACCTATCTCACGACCTAGCCATTCTACTTCTAGGTATTTACCCAAGAGAAGTGAAAGCATATACCACACAAAAATGTATACACCAATGTTCATGGCACATCTACCATATTTGTAATAGCCAAAAACTGGAAACAACCCAGTGTCAACAAGTAAATGAATAAATACACTGCGGCATATCCATTCACTGGAATACGACTCAGCAATAAAAGGAGTGAACTGTTGATACCCACAGTAGGATGGATGAACCTCTAAATAATCATGCTGAATGAAAAAACCTGGAAATACAAGAGTACATACTGCTTGACTGAATTTATCACAGTTCTATAAAATGCCAGTTACTCTGTAGTTACAGATCAGTGGTTGCTTGAAGACGGGAGGCATAGGAGTTGGAGGGAGTGGAGGAGTTATGAAGGGCAGAAGAAACTTTTGAGGGTGATGGATGTGCTGGTTATCTTGATGGTTTCACAAGTATGTACATTTGCCCAAACTTATCAAATTGTACATTTTATAAAGATGCAATTCATTATACGTATGCAAGTTATATCTCAATAAAGTTGCTATAAAAATTACAGGCACTGTTTCTGAGAGACACCTCTTGTGCCTCTCTCCCCCTCTTACTTCTGTTTGCCTGATCAGATGGGGAGGTTTGGGTACCTAGTCACCCAAGGATCACAGCATCTCATGGATTTGCCCACTCTCCTCTGCTTTGTAGCAGTGAACCCCTGTAAATACTCCCTTCACCACACTGTTTTTTCATGGCTGCATGTACCTTCTAGGAAGCACCTTCCTAGGAATGCATCTGCCATTCCTTTCAGCTGGCTCACTGCAAACACTCTTGCTGGTTTCCCTTCAGCTCGGTAAGCTGCTGCCCACAACTTGAGCGAATAGGTAAAAGCTAATACCCATTGTATCAGTTACCTTTGGATGTTGTGACAAATTACCACAAATTTGGTAGCTTAAAAACAAAAGAAATTTATTATCTCAGAGTTCTGGAGTCCAGAAGTCTGAAATCAAGGTGTTGGCAGGGCCACACTCCCTCCAAAGGCTCTAGAGGAGAATGCTTCCTTACCCCTTACAGCTCTGGTGGCCCCAGATGTTCCTTGACTTGTGGCCACATGACTCCAGTCTCTGCCTCCATCTTCACATGGCCATTCCCCTTTGTCTCTCAAGTCTCCCTCTGCCTTTCTCTTACAAGGACACCTGTCATTGGATTTAGGGCCCTCTCTAAATCCACAATGATCTTATCTTGAGATCCTTAATTACATCTGCAAAGACCCTTTGCACATTCACAGGTACTAGTGGTTAAGACTTGGACATATCTTTTGGGGGGCTACTATTCAATTCACTGCAGCCATCTATATCTTCAAATTTCTAGGGATAGGTCAAGGGTAAGGCATGTGGCATTATCATAGGACCTGAGATATATGGGCAGGATCTACAAGTGTTTCAGCCTGTGAAGTCCTTTTGCTTGGGCCTCTCTGATATCCCAGTGAGATCTGAAAAGGAAATGATCTGACCTCCTTTGCCCCACTGTATTGCTATGGTGATGGCCCATAGCCTCAGGGCCATTCACAGCCCAGCAAATTTGGCAGATGGCTGGCTAGTCTTACGCAGTAGTCATAGGGCTTGGAAGGAAGGAACGTTTATTGACTCCCTAATCTGTGCCAAGATTTCCACTTTAATCTCTACAAAAGTCCTGAGGTAGGTTGTAGATTTCCCATTTTATAGATGAAGAAACTGGTTAGAGAACTTTTCTAATTTGCCCAGAATCACACAGTCAGTAAATGGCAAGGCTAGGATTTATAATGAGGTCTCCTGGATCCGAAGCCTAGTAACATTTTTGCCATATAGGACTCGATCACAAGCCCAGAGAAGATGAGTGACCAAACCCATACTTCTCTACTCAAGATCATTACCGTTTCCCTCAGATAATGGCCAGTGATTAGTAACTTGTTAGTGGCACACGACTGGCACCCAGTGGCTGTAGCTAAAAACTACAAGATTAATGATGATAGGTCCAATTCTTTTACCTCTGCACCAGTCCCTCAGTTTCCATTTCTAAACAGGTAAAGTAGAATAGCTGACCTCTTGAATAACATTGAATAAAACCATCTATGGCTATTATATAGTTTATGGAGAAATGAAAGAAATGAGAGAATATTTAGTGTTTTATAGAATATATTCATGGAAAGGTCGTGCCAGGAGTGGAGATTTTAAGCCTTGGTTTTGGAACAGAGGACAGTGGGCCATGAAGACAAGATAGTAATCCTGGACTTACTGTCACATTTGAGTGTAGGGACTAAAAACTTAAACCCAGAGTAAGCAGGAGCAGTAGCATGGAGGCAGCTTCCTAAGGAAAGGTATTGTTTCGCAGGTGGTAGACCAGAATGAAATGTCTCATAGAGTGTTAAACTCAAGGAGGTCTACCCTGAGGATAGGGCTCTCTCATCTGGGGGACCTGATGAGAATGGAAGGTGTGCAAGGCTCTCCTAGGACTCAGATTTATATCTGAATGTAGGTATTTCCTTGGGTAAAGGTTTGTCTATTACATGAGATTTCTAGGCTGGAGTGAAGTAAAAGAGTAAGCTTTTTCTTAAAGAAGAAAAAAGATGTTTGGAAATTTTCCTAATACTGTTAGTTTTTTCACACCCTTAGGGCCATCTTTACCTCTTCTATGTTTCTTGGAATATAATTACTTAGAAACTGAAACTTGCCTTGGTAAACAACATATGATAGAATACATTTTTTATTGAGTTATAATTCACATACCATAAAATTTACCACTGTAAATTTACAATTCAGTGGTTTTAAGTATATTCACTGTGGTTTGCAACCATCACCAGTAAATTCCAGAACATCTCCATCACGCCAAAGAAAAAAACCTTGTACCTAATTTGCAGTCAGTCCCAGTTCTCCTATCTCCTGTCCCCTGGCAACCACTAATTTACTTTTCCTCTCAGTGGATTTGCCTATACTGGATATTTCATATAAATGGAATCATACAATAAGTGGATTTTTGTGTCTGGCTTCTTTCACTTAGCATAATGTTTTCAAGGTTCATCCATGTTGTAATGGGTAACAGTACATTCCTTTTTATGGTTGAGTAATAGTCCATTGTATGGATATACACCACATTTTTTAATCCATCCATCAGTTGATAGACATGTTATTTCCACTTTTTGGCTATTATGAATAATGCTGATATAAACATTTTTGTGTGTGTGGACATATGTTTTTAATTCTCTTTGGTGTATAGCTAGGGGCAGAATTGCTGGGTCATATGGTAACTCAAACTGTTTTCCAAACTGGCTGCATTATTTTACTTTCCCACCGGCACTGTGTAATGGTTCCAATTTTTCCACATCTTCATCCACAGTTGTTATTATCTATTATTATTACTACCATCCCAGTAGGTATAAAGTGGTATCTCATAGTGGCTTTGATTTGCATATCCCTAATGAATAATGATGTTGAGCATCTTTTCATGTGCTTATTGGCCATTTATATCTCTTCTTTGGAGAAATGTCTATTCAAATTCCTTGTCAAACCCATTTTTTTATTGGGTTGTTATTTTAAAGTTGAACTATGAGTTCTTTATTCTGGATACAAGTCCCTTATCAGATATGATTTCCAAATATTTTCTCCCATTCTTGTGGGTTGGCTTTTCACTTTCAAGTGTCCCTTGAAGCACAACAGTTTTTAATTTTGATGAAGAGGATATCTATTTTTATATACTTGTATTGAAAAACAAGGAGCTGGGAGGATTGGGTTCTGACCTTTGTTTCTCTGTCCAAATTGAACCAAATAGCAGGGCTTTGAAAGGCTATACAAGACTACAAAATGTGCCCTGTGGCTTCCCATGTTTGACCTCAGTCAGTCATTTGTTGAGCACTTACCCTGTGCAAGGCACTACGCTAGCTGTAAAAGAGATACAGGCATGATGAACCTTACAAGGAATTTAAGATGTAGAAAATGGACATAAATACATAAATTGATGAAAAGGGGCATGCAGTGCATACTTAAGAGCCCGAGGAATGGAGCAGACAGTACATGAGTGACCAGAGTTCAGAAAAGCTAGGAAATGCCCGGAATGGCTGGAGTGAACTGCAAAGCCTCCAAAAGAAGAAGGAAGTCTTGAAAGTTGGGGGCTGGGCAGGGGGTTCACATGAGCCAGGAGGAAGTAAGAAGGGGTTCCAGGTGAAGGAGGAAAGCCCTGTGAGGTCAACAAAGCCACCAGGCACGTGATCTCACTGGGGCTTGTTCATGCTTCTGCAAAACTCACTTAGGACTTCTAATTTTTTAAGCAGCTGCTCCCAGAGAAAAATAATGCAGAGCAGAGCACAGAGGATGCACACGAGAACAGCAGCCCAGAGCTCCTTGCAGGTAAGGTTTCAGCTTTTCAGGTGAGCCCTGGATCAAAGCTGGGAAGTAAAAGGTGTGACTTCAAACTTTCAGACAGCACCTTACACCACAGCAATGTTCTTCTGGGATTTGCTTGGCTCCCACCACCACTCTGGGTATTCTGGGGCAGCAGGAGGCATTCCCTTCCAAAAGCTGGTACGATAGGACTAGAAATTTCTCACAGTTTGTGCAGTTAGATAGCTGCACATGATGGGGCAGGGCCCTGAATTCAGTTGGTTCCTTCATGTTTTCATCATTATAGTGTTGCTGCTGTGGCTGTCCTTCGTTTTGGTTACTACTGTGTTTGGGGCTCCGGAGTCTGCTCCTGGATGCAGACACCACCTCAACCTTGATAAATGTTATGGGGAGGTGTCAGTGTGTGTAATGTGACGGTGATTATATTGTCTTTTCCCCTCCCTCCAACACTTAAACAGCCTTCAGGGCCTGCAGTAGCAGTTGTGTATGTCTGAAAATAATCATAGCCACTGGTGCTTGAACTGGTATGATGCAGGTGCCAGGCACTAGTCCGAGATTTGAAAGTGTATTAACGCTCTTAATTCTCAAAACAATCCTATGGTACTATTACTATCCTCATTTTACAGATGAGGAAACAGAGCCCAGAGATGTCAATAAACTTACCTGAGGTCACACAGCTAGTAAACGACAGAGCCAGAATTCAAACCCAGGCAGTCTGGCTCTGGTCTGTCTCTAACAGAGCCAGGCTGGTGGGGATGCACTGTCGGACCAAACAATGCCTGGGCTTGAGGGAATTTGGGAACTGCTTTCAGCACCGTGCTTTGTTGGTAAAATTCCTCTTTCCAGGGTAACAGCTACAACATACTGCATGGCGTCTGTGCTTAGGCCTAAGGTGTGTTTCTGAATCATTCTGTCAGTTAAACTGTATTTTAAATGTTGTGGGGGCTGTTCCTCCTGAAAAGAACCCTGCAGCAAAGGCTGGTACAAAGCCAAGAATCTATAATTTAGATTTGGAGATTTAGAAGAATGGAAATGTATCATATAGCACAATTCAGTATTCACCACATACGATTCAGTATTTATGTAGTGAAAAGACAAAAGAATAAGTACTTCCCTTAGAAGAAAAAAAGTAACATTTAATTCAGCACCTTCTGTGGACCCAGGGAGATGCTAGGCTCTTCCAGTGACCACTTTCACAGTGACCCTTTGGGGTGGGTAGCATTGGCCCCCTCTCACAAGAGACAACCCAGGTTCAGAGATCGGATAGAGCACTTAGCAGGAGGAGGATCTGAACTCCTGCTGCCTCTAAAGCTCATGCTTTCTCTACAATGCACCATAAGCCTTAAAATCTAGGTGTTTATGATCTGGTGGACTGCCCCCTAGAAGAGTGTTTGAGCTGCTCTGCCTTACAGAGCTGCAACTCCAGTTGCCATCAGTCCTATGTTCCACATGGGCAGCTACGCTGAAGGAGATCACTAAGTGTGTGATGCCACTGTACACCTGTGGTCCATTCCCTGAGGAACCTTCAGTTTGTCAATTCTTTCCATTGTCTTCCTGGCCTTCTCCTCAGTGGCCACTCCATTCTTTTAAAAAACTACCAAGCCTCGTCCTCCTGATTTAGCCTCCTACTTCACTTACTAACCTCTTTTTTCAGTAAACTCACCCGGTTTGTACTCCCCCCACTGCCAGAACCTTATCAGCATAGGGACTCACCCCCTCCAGGCTCAGGGGTGGCATTATCCTTACTGCTTTCTTGGTAGCACGTTATCATCTCTGCACCTTCAACTTCTTTTCTGAGTTCCTTTCCCTCAGGAGGTCCATCTTCAAAAGGATATCTCCCATCATCTTGAACTTCTCCCACCTATCTCTCTCCATCACATCTCAATCAAGTTTCTCAAAAAAGCAAGCTACACTGTTTCCCTCTTTTTCTTTCATTCTCTCCCTAACCCAGGGCACTTGCTTTCCCTGTGGCCTGTGAACTGCAAAGTCTCTTGTTTGGGAAGGCCTCTTAATTACCAAATTGATGATTGTGCATTTATCTTTATCACACCTGGACTATTTGCAGAGCTTGGCACTGTGAGACTATGACTCACCAGGTTCTCCCCATCTCTTATCTTCTCTCTTCGAGTAGCTTCCTCTGGCCACCCCCAAATAGTGCTCATACTGCACTCCCTCCCTAGCTGCTCTCTTCCATCCCAGGCATTGACCCCTGCCTCTGGGCAGAAGACTCCTCAGCTGGTATGGCCATTCCAGGTCTCTCCTGTTAGGTGGGAGATATATCTGCTCACTAGGCTGCTACATATGGCGGTCCCACTGGTACCTCAATTTCCTTTCTCCTGATATCTTGCCCTCTGCACACACACCCAAGATCAGCTCTTCTTTCTTCAGTCTCTGTCATGATTAATAGCACAACCTATCCAGTTTTTCACATCTGAAACCTGAGATTCGTTTGAGATGCCCCCCATTCTAATGTTTCATATCCAGTCTACTACCAAGGCTTGTCGATTTGGCCTTATGAATACTTCTGACTCCTCCCTGCTGCCTTCACTTCTTCTGGGCTCTTGAGGTCTTCCCTCCTCTAAGCTGACTCTAAGCCACACCTTTGACGAATGACTGTTCTGAAATACAAAATTAACAATGTATCTCCAGTGTTTAAAAACTCTTCACTGCTTTCCTATTTCCTACAGATAAAAATCCATTTCTTAGCCTTCTCTGATTCCCACTAACCCATTCAGGTTCACCTCCTTGGACCCCCACTTTGCATTTTGTGTGGGATACTGTTTAATGCCTTTGGGTGCTTGCTTAACCCTTTCAGCCTGTTCATCCTTTCCTCTGCCTTGTCAGTCCAGTGTATTACTCTTCATCCTTCAAAACCCATCTCAGACATCTCCTCAAGGAAACCATTTTTCACTTACAGAGATGGTTAACAGCTTGTTTTACCCCTGAACTTTGTACACACTTCTGCATCGTTCCTAGCATCTGTGAGCTTCACCCAGGGAACAGCTCATTGATCTATATTCCCAGGACGTGCTCAGGATGAACCTATAGGTCCAAACTTACTTTAAGTTTGCACTGCCTAATGCAGCGTGCGCAACAAAGCGGGAGAGAGGCGAGGCCGGCTTTCTGGCAGGGGAATCACAGCTTGGCAGGGAGGGAGGAGCTGGATGGTGCAGACTCCACGAGGAATCTGTGTGAAGTGACCAAGTGGGCGCAAGCCCCAAGTGAGGGCTTGGTTCAATCCCAGATGCCTCTTCCCAGGCCCAGCTCAGTGGCTACAGGGAGACCCCGAAGCCATTGTGCAGCCTCAGCCTGACCCTGAAGACCCGGAGCTGCCGGGTTTTGATCCGGACAGGACCAGATGAAAGGGTCCTGAGGTGGGAGGGCTAAGAGAGCCGCACTCCAGCTCCTCCCTTTCTCCCAGGTTTCCCCCAAGGGTCGTCCTAGCACAGGACATGGGAGTAAGATGAGCGGGCTTGTTTTCTCCTAGGGACCAGCGGGCAAGTAGAAAACAAGAGTCTCAAAAGAGGCAGCCTCTGCCAAGGAGTGGAGGAGACGCGGGCTTTCCGCTCCCCTCGGGCCCTGAACCCGTCAGAGGCCGCCTTGGGCCGCGCGGAACCCACCGCGGCTCCCCTGACCCCTACCAGAAACAGGACGGGCCCCAGGAGCGGCCTGGAGGTAACCGGGCTAAGGCCGCGCAGGGGAGGGCGCGGCGGGAGGGCGGGGACCCGGCCGCTGCCGAGGGGTCCTCACCCCGGGCCCCCTTTCCTCCCGCAGGACGCGCTGTGGCTGCAGGAAATCTCCAATCTGTCCGAGTGGCTGAGTCCCGGCTCTGCGTTCTGAACCGGGCCCCCTCCCGCCGCCTCCACGTCGGCCCCGCCGCTGCCGGGGCCGCATGTTGTCTGTAGTTCAATAAACCTACTCTGCGCGCGCAGCTTCTGCTTCAGTGTCAGGGAGGGGTCGGGGGCGGGGCTGGAGCCCGCGCCGCCGGATGACGTCACCACGCTTCCGGCCGGAGCGGGCCTGGCAGCGGCGGGAACTGGGACGCGCCGCGGGTCCGGGCGCGATGGCGGCGCTGGGCGGGGATGGGTTTCGCCTGCTGTCGGTGTCGCGGCCGGAGCGGCAGCCCGAGTCGGCGGCTCTGGGCGGTCCAGGCCCCGGTTTGTGCTGCTGGGTGTCCGTGTTCTCTTGTCTCAGCCTCGCCTGCTCCTATGTGGGCAGCCTCTACGTCTGGAAGAGCGAGCTGCCCAGGTGCGGGGGCTGCGCGCGCGGCCGGAACCCGCGCCTCCACGAGGCGGGGCTGTGGGCGGAGCTTGGGCGAACAGAGGGTGGGGCCGCGCTGTCAGGAGGTGGCTGTGGGCCCCTTGAACTTACTGCCTCCTTCATAGGGACCATCCTGCCGTCATCAAGCGGCGCTTCACCAGTGTCCTGGTAGTGTCAAGTCTCTCGCCCCTCTGCGTGCTACTCTGGAGGGAACTTACAGGCATCCAGGTGCGAAGGAGGCGGGGCAGAGGGCAGCGGGCGAGAGGTCTCAGGGCTCATTGGGGGAGGAAGCAAGACTGATGCCCCCTTTTCTGTGGCTCAGCCAGGCACATCCCTGCTCACCCTGATGGGATTCAGGCTGGAGGGCATTTTTCCAGCAGCGCTGCTGCCCCTGCTGCTGACCATGGTGAGTGCTCTTGCTTTATTTTTGCTTCTCTGCTCTTCGTTATTAGCGTGACGCTCTTTCCGTGGCCTTTTTTTCTAATCCTGATTGTATCCAGCTTTTGACTGATGGGAGACAAGAATTGTGAGATGGCTCAGGGCCCTCGGGTATGCATCTATGGGAAATCCTGGCAGAGAACAGGAAGCTTGAAGTCTCATGAAGCCATGTCTGGGCAAGGGCAGTGGATTATGGTTTGAACCTTTCCTTTGATCGCTCCTGTTTTTTTGTCCCCAGATCCTTTTCCTGGGCCCACTGATGCAGCTCTCTATGGATTGCCCCTGTGACCTGGCAGATGGGTTGAAGGTTGTCCTAGGTGAGTCCTCAGGGCCAAGGAAAAAAGTAGGCACGGGCAGTCCAGGACAATGAGGTAAGGGGATCAGTGCGCTTATGGTGGGTCCTGGACGTGAGACATGAGATGTTCTGTTTCCTCATCAGTAAAGTGGGAGCAGATATCCAGTGGTCTCTAAGAGTTAGTTCCTGATGTCCAGTGAGGCCCGTAGGGACCCCAGGCAGTACTTGTTGTGGACAAGAGAGCATTGTCCGTTACTTCCCTTAACCTTTGGTTTCCCAAACTAGAGCTGGTTTTGGGCAAGTTTTGATGTTTCCAGAGTTTACAGTCAGGACACCTTGCCTCAGCTACTAATGCCTTCCCTTTCAGTCCCCTTGAGACACTGTTTTATACTAGGTCCGATAAGAAAATTTGACCCTTTCCTGTTCTCACAAGTATTTATGCCTAAGCTGAGTTTGGCCAGGGGGAGGTTGTGGCAGAGGGGCCCTTGGGGCCTCTAGGGTCATTTTGTTCAATAGTCACTCATTGCTTGCCCTGAATCCCCTCCCTATAGCCCCTCGCTCCTGGGCCCGCTGCCTCACGGACATGCGCTGGCTGCGGAACCAAGTGATCGCCCCTCTGACAGAGGAGCTGGTGTTCCGGGCCTGCATGCTCCCCATGTTAGCACCGTGCACGGGCCTGGGCCCTGCTGTGTTCACCTGCCCACTCTTCTTTGGAGTTGGTGAGTTTGCCCAACCTGGTCTTGCTGAGATGTTCCTGGCATGGGAACCAAGAATGGGGTTTGGGGCAAGGGCAGGGCCTATAGGGCAGGCTGGGAGGAATGTGACGTGGTTCTCATCTTCCTCAGCCCATTTTCACCACATTTTTGAGCAGCTTCGTTTCCGCCAGAGCAGTGTGGGGAGCATCTTCTTGTCTGCAGGTGAGTCGTAGAGAGCTTGCCTGGGGCAGTCCTGGGTTGGGTGTGTGAGGGTGTCCCTGATAAGTCACTCTGGAGGAAGAATGGGGAACAGAGGGCTATAGTATTGGAGGGGCCGCTGACCATGGGAGTTGGGGTGTAGAGAACAGTCTAGGTACTGGGGCAGGCAGCCACTGCCCCCAGGGGAAGGGGATGTCTCTGGCTGATGGGTGTGCAGTGCTGGGGCAGGAAGGGCATGCAGGTGTGGTCACTCGAGGCCTCCCCGTCTCCAGCGTTCCAGTTCTCCTACACAGCTGTCTTCGGTGCCTACACTGCTTTCCTCTTCATTCGCACAGGTTGGTCCTCAGTCTCTCGGGTCCCCTGGGGCTCAAGGGCCCACAGGAGTGGGTGGGAGAATGGGAATCTGTGTTTGTTCTAGGAGCGACAAGTTTCTTCTACCGCAGTCCTTGAGACAGGCTGAGCCTGGTGTGGTTTGAGAGCTGGCAGGAAGCAGAGGCTGTGTGTGGGTGGATGGGTGGGGCAGTGATCTCCTGTTTCAGGGGATGAGGGTCTTAGCCCTGGAAGGGCCCGGGGAGGTGGTGGGGCTGCTCCATGAGCTACTCTGTCTCCCCTCCCCAGGACACCTGATTGGGCCGGTTCTCTGCCACTCCTTCTGCAATTACATGGGCTTTCCTGCCGTATGCGCAGCCCTGGAGCATCCGCAGAGGCTGCCCCTGCTGGCAGGCTATGCCCTGGGTGTGGGACTCTTCCTGCTTCTGCTCCAGCCCCTCACGGACCCTAAGCTCTACGGCAGCCTTCCCCTTTGTGTGCTTTTGGAGCGGGCAGGGGACTCAGAGGCTCCCCTGTGCTCCTGACCCATGCTCCTGTACACACTCCTATGAACTCTCATGGGCTTCCCAGTCCCTCCCCATCAAGGGGTACTGCAGGGGAGGAGCTGGCTGGGGTCCCCGAGAACTCAGGAATTTTTGTAGGGGATTGAAGCCAGAGCTAGTTGAATCCCAGGGACCAAGAGAAAGGAGTAGGTATCCAAAGGATGTGGCCCCTCTTGAAAGGGGGTTGAGGAGCAGCCGGGAGTGAGGGGACAAGGGGCGGGTCCCAGGAGCCGTGCACTCCCTTCCTCACTTTGGACTGTTGCTTCTCTGAGCTGCTCTGTCCCCCCTGCCTCTGAAAAGCTGCTCGGGGGTGGAATTTACAAAAACCCTCCCCCCACCTACCCAGGGTTTTCTCATTGTCTTTTTGCATCAGGACTTTGTATTGGGATATTAAAGAGATTTAACTTGGGTAACATGGCCTTGGACCTTTGGGAATTAGTCTCTTTGGGGTCTTGGGAATATGCCCCCCACCTGGTCCTGGCTACCTTGAACACTAACCTCTAGGCAGGTAAGCCTGGTAGGCATAGTTCCCTGAAGTACCAGACAGGATGGGAGCCTGTGGTTGCCCTGGGACTAGGTACCAGGTGTGGGCCCGGCTCACCCTGGGGCCTGTGCCTATCTACCAGGATCAGAGTAGAACCCAGGGCCTTGGCCCCAGTGATGGAGCCTCCAGCCTCTGAGAGGGTGGGGGAGTCCACTATGGGCCTTCCACCAGGACCTCCCCGAAGTCTACCCGCCTCACATTACACAACAGGAAATAAGTCTAAACTGGAAGTTCAGTCACCTGGGAGGCTTTTTTGGCTCTCTCCACCTCAGACCTCTGCCACCATGCCAGTTGTTTGGTCCCTGGAGGAACCCAGAACAAAGGTTCAACGAGCATAAGCAACCCTGCCAAGCAACACTGTAACTCAGGGTTCTTTCTAGAACTTGGTAGTATTTTACCTGCTCTTCCTCGTGTTTTTGGAATGGTTCTTATAGTCTCATTCTGCTGCCCCTAGGACAGCCCCCCCCTTTTTTAAAAACATTCTTAATGTTATCCCTTTAGGTCCCATTCCAGACTCAAGGAGGTTGTCCCAAGTCCCCTTCCCTGAGGCTTGTGGTCGAAGGAAAGGAAACCGCTGTGCAGTCACTCCCCACAGCTCCCCCAGGTTGGCTGTGGCTAAACTATAACTGGATCTAAAAGGGCATCGTGACAGTCACATACCTACCTCGCTGGAGAGCTTTCCTCTACCCCAGCCTGTGTAGCAGCTGTCAGGGAAGCCAAGGAATTGAGCACAGGCTGGTCTTAGAGGGTACATTTGGGATCTGGGAGTCGAGAGAGGAGGCGGCCCAGGACCACACCAAAGGTTAGGTGTAGGACCCTGAGAGCACTAGGCTGGCAGGGTGCTGGGATGTACTTCCGCCTGGTCCCCTGAGGGTCGGGGGATCTGGGCTCTGTCCCTCCTCTTCCTTATGCTCCTGCTCAGGAACTGCCCAGGGCCCCCCTGCCTTTCTCTTTACTCACCATCCTTACCTCCCCTGTGCAGTGGGCAGCAGTGCAGTGACACAGGCAGGGTTGCTGTCCCACCCCACAGGTGAGGGAACTGCAGGGCAGAATTAGGATTCTCCCGAGGGCTGTTTGGGGGGCAGGGGAGCAGGCAGGATTAGATCCTGGGACTCAGTCCAGTGCTTCTAACCTCCCACCAAAATCCACACCCAGAGGTTCCCACACCCAAGGGTCTCGTCTGCCTCTAGCAAGTGGTGTCTGTTTGCATCTAGTTCTGAATAGGGTAGTGGATTGGTCCCAGCTTAGAAAATAAAGCAGTGTAGTTGAGAAGCAAGTCCACCAGCAGCCTGGGTTTGAACTCTCTCTGCCTCTTAACTAGCTGTCGGGTCCTGGACAAGTTATTTAACCTGCCTGTGACTCCATTTCTGTGTCTATAAAATGGGTGAAAGTGTTAATAGGTGTTGAGTTAATAGGTGTTAAGTGCTTGGAACAACCCCTTCCCCAGCCCAAGCTCTCAGTGACAACTAGCTAATCCTGTTTGGGGTGTGTATACAATAGGCACTTAGTAGTGACTTAAAACCAGGGCCTCTGTTGTCATCCTCACTACCCTCCTAGGAGGAAGATACAGCTGACCGCCCCCCTGCCCATGGGGGAGTCCAAGAGGCAGCCCTGCCCCTCTGCCGTGTGGCACTAGGGCGGGGTGGGCTGCACAGGACCCAGAATGGAGGGAAGGGGAAAGCCAGTTTTATTGAGCGAAGTTCTCAGACCTGGGGCTTAGGTTTCCCCTGCAGGAGGCAGGGCCCCTAAGTCTGCTCCCCTGGGTCCCAGGCCTGCCTGCACCCCCACCTGTAGTCTCCAGCAAGGAGGGGACCCTTATTTGGCAAGGGATGAATATGTGAGCGACTGTCCACCGGCAGGGAAGGGACAGAGGGCAGCAGGAAAGGCATGGGCCACCACAGGCAGTGTCTCTCCTGCCACAAACAACGGAGGACAGGAGCTCCAGGGCCCGGCCTTCCTGCCCTCGGGCACTGGCTGGCCTGGGCCTGCCCTGGCCGCGCAGCATCTTGAAGGCTTGGGGTGGGGATGGCCAGGCTGCCAGTCCAGGGCAAGATCACTCAATCTCCAGGATGAGGTCGTCACCCTCCAGTGTCATATCTGTAGTCACGTGGACCTTGCGGACAGTGCCCTCCAGGGGCGAAGTCACTACAGTCTCCATCTTCATGGCACTGAGCACACACAGAGGCTGGCCCTTGGTCACCTTGGCCCCTGCTGCCACCTTGATGTCTATCACCTTCCCAGGCATGGGTGCCCCAATCTGGCCCTTCACGTCCTTCAGGGCCTTGGGGTGGAAGTGCATCTCCTGCAGACGGGAGAGGATGTGAGACACCAGGCCCTGCCCATCCCCACCACCTGGCTGGCCCTGGGGGGCGCTGTACCTTCATGGCCTGAGTATCCTTGACCAGAATGGATCGCAGCTGTCCATTGAGCTCGAAGAAGACCTGCCTCTGGCCGGCCCGGTTCAGGTCACTTATGGCCAGGGCTTTGATGTGCAGCGTCTTGCCTCGCTCCAGCTCCACCTGCAGGGAGGGTGTGGAGGCTCAGAGCTGGGGCGGGGTCAGGTGGGGGGAGGGCAGCCCCCTGACCCAATCCCAGGCAAGTCTCCCCTCCCGGGGTCTCAGCTCCTCACTTGTAAAGGCCTAGCTCCCTGGTCTCTTAAGGGTACTTTGTGAACCCACAGCTCACGAGGCCCGGTGATGGCCAAGCCAAAGCCTGGCACTCTAGATGTGCTGGGGTCCTTAGGGATAGCAGGAGTGCTGGGGTGAAGTGCAGATGGGTGCCAGAGCCACTGACCTCAAACTCCTCTGCAATTTTGGGTCCCTGCAGGAAGAGGCGGGTATTGAGGCTGTCCAGGGGGCCAAAGGTGGCAGTGAAGTCCTTGAAGTGGGCAAAGACGTCGGGGTACATGGCCGCTGAGAGTACATCCTCTGGGGTCACCTCCTCCCCATGCCGTTCTATCAGCTCCTTCTCCAGTGCCTGCAGATCCAGGGGAGGGAGGGAGGCTCCGGGCCGTCCCTCCACCCTTGGCAGGTCCTTTAGCACCTGGGGTGCAAAGCAGAGGGTCAGGCCTGATTCCTGGACTCCCCTCCGCCCCACCACGTTGTGCTGGGCCTTCCTTACCTTGGAGCGAAGGGGCTCAGGGAACCCCCCGTGGGGGATGCCAATGTACCCCTGCAGGAACTCCACCACTGAGCGGGGGAAGGACAGCTCTTCTGCCTGAGCTTCGGCCTCTGCCCGGCTCAGCCCGTTCTGCACCATAAACTGGGCCAGGTCCCCCACGATCTTGGAGGAGGGGGTTACCTGAGGAGAGGGGACCCCTGGGTTAAGGTGCCAGGCACCGTATAGAGGCCCATAGGCAGGGGTAAGAGCACTGGGCCTGGCTCACCTTGATGAGGTCGCCCAGCATCTGGTTGGCCTCCACATAGGCCTTCTTGACCTCCTTGAACTTGGAGCCGAGCCCCATGCTGTATGCTTGGAAGTGCAGGTTGGTGTACTGGCCCCCTGGGATCTCGTTTTCATACACATCAGAGTTGCCAGACTTCATGGTGGCCGTGCAGTCAAAGGCCGCATACAGTCCCCGGGCCCCCTCCCAGTACTCACTGTAGTCAAACACACGGTCCAGGGGCACCCCTGCAGGGAGGCCAGAGGTGGAGAGGGCTTGGAAATGTGCTGAGCTTCCAGATGCTCCTTCCAGGACCCCAGGGCCAGGTCAGGCCACATTGCAGACATGGCTGATGGAAGGCAAGACCAGGCCAGGCCGGAGCATCTGGATTCTAGGATATGCCCAGCACTGCTGGGACTGGTGAGGGCTGCAGCTCTGAGAGGGGAATGGCCTTGGGCTGCGGCTGTTCCTACCTGTGTCCAGGGGAGTCCCTCGGGTACAGGCCACCAGGGCCCCCATGCTGGGCTGTGAAGTCATTCCAGACATGGAGTCAGCTGCCACGTCTACCACATCAGCGCCAGCGTGGGCACAGGCCAGCATAGCTGCCACGCCCGCCCCTGATGTGTCATGGGTGTGGATGTGCAGTGGGAGGTCAGGGAAGCGGTCTCGGAGGGAGGTGACCAGCATGGTGCAGGCCATTGGCTTCAGCAGCCCTGCCATGTCCTAAGGGAAGAGGGGAGGAGAAAGAGAAAGACGGTGAGGAGGGGGCGTGACATGGGGGGGATGAGGGACATGGTGGGGAGACTCCTGGGGGTAGGCTGGGCCCGGGCACCTTGATGCACAGGATGTGGGTGCCAGCTCGCACCAGCTCTTCAGCCAAGCCCATGTAGTACTGCAGCGAGTACTTGGTACGGCTGGGGTCGGCCACGTCACCCGTGTAGGAGATCGCGGCCTCCACCACACCACCGGCACTGCCCGCCGCCTCCATGCCCAGCAGCAGGTTGGGCAGGTAGTTGAGGGAGTCAAAGACCCGGAAGACATCCATGCCATTCTCCTTGGCCACCTCACAGAACCTGAGTGGGTAGGAGAGCTCAGGGGTTAGTGCCATCCCACTCCCTGCAGCACATCCTTTTCTGCCTCCTCGCCCACTTGCAGCCCCTGGGGAATAAGGTCTGAGGGTCGGGTCTGGCAGGGGGCGTGGCACCCACAGAGCCAGGGGGCACCACAGTATGTCCATAGGGTGGACAAGGCCTCTCCAGGGCAGCCTGGGCTGGGCAGGGTCGCCCCAGCAGCATCCGGCAAGGAGCGGAGCTGTCCTGTGCTAGTCGCATGCAGTGCAGCTCAGTCTGCCCAAGTTCGAAGAATCTGCTGGGGAGACAGTGAGGCCTGGGTTTCAGCCCCAGCTCTATACCACGTGGCCTGGGACAAGTCACCTGCCCTCCTGGGGCCTCCACTGGAAGCCCTCCCAGTTCTCTGACTGTAACTTGCAGCCCTTGCTGGGTATAGCTACCGAGAGACTTGGTTTCAAGCCTGCTGTGGGGAGCACAGGCCATTGCATTGCGGCCTGGCACCTGCCGGGCCACATCGTGCCGTGTCTGCCCACCACCCCACCCCAGGCTCACTTGAAAACCACATTGTCGGGGTAGTTGGTGTAGCCCACGGCATTGGCCCCCCGCAGCAGCATCTGGAACGGGATGTTAGGGACGAGCTCCCGGAGCTCCTGCAGCCGCCGCCAAGGGCACTCGTACAGGAAGCGCATCGCAACATCAAATGTGGCTCCTGCACAGGGACCAAGAGGCCCAGGTCAACCCCGAAACGTCCTGGGGACCCCACCACGCCCTGCAGCTCTGCAGCCTGAGCCTCTGGCCCTACCGCCAGGCCCTGCTCATCTTCAGCATCCCTCGCATCCCAGCCACGATCCCTGCAGACTTTTTCCTTTGCTGATCTCTTGGGACAGCTCAGGTTTACTGTGTCCTCTCTGCATCCGCTTTCACAGCCCTCACCCCATATTCTCTATGCTATAATTAACAGGCAGGCATCTCCTCTCTGACCCTGAGCTGCTTGGGTCTCAGCTCTGCGATCCCATGCCCAGCACCAGGACTGGCTAGAACGGGCACCAGTCACTATTTGCTAAACACATGAATGCTGTGCCTTGTTCAGTTCTCACTCGTTCCCTCAGTGTTAACATCTCTAGCTATTCCTGGAGAGCCCGAGTGGCCTGCCTGTACTGTGGATACCACATTCCTTCCATGCACTGTCCCACATCCCATCCCATCCCTCCTCCAGCCTACCTCCCCAGTTCTCTATGCTGAAGAGTTTGCTGAAGTTGTGGGCAACGTAGGGGGAGATCTTTTTGAGATCGTGGGTTCGCACACGCGTGGCCAGCAGTGACTGGTGGGCGTCTCTAAAGGTCGTGTCCATCAGCAGCAGCCCCTTGTGGTTCCTCACCGCTTGAGCAAAGCCCTCGGGACCCTCCCGCAGCAGGATGTCTCTGAAGCCAGCCGGGGGCAGGCCTAGGGCAGACTGGGGCGTTAGTACCCATCCTGCAGGGGGCAGCCTCCTCTTTGTCTCCCCTACGAGGTGGCAGAATGAATCTCACCTACCTATGGGCACCACAGGGACAATAGGGTCCATGGGGCTGGGGCTGGCCTTGACGGGGATCGGGGTGGTTGGGCCGTTCACCATGACGTGTCCTGGGGAGAGAGTGGGCAGTGGGTCAGGGCAGGCTGGGCAGAGCCTGAGTTGAGGGCAGAGTCGCTGGGCTCGGGGATGGGGGGATTCCTCCAGGATCCCTGGTCTTCCAGCTGGCCCGTCCTCTCCAAAGCCAGGGCCTCCTGGGTCCAGGCAGTGGGGACCTAATGACGGCCACATGGATGGGAAAGGGGGCCTCTAAGATCAGGAGCAAGGAAGGTGGGCGGGGTGGGAGGGTGAAGCAAAGGAAGAAGGTGCAGGACCAGATTGAGGACCGAGGCAGGGGCTGCTGGGAAGCTCTCTGGGCAGGGGGCCAGAAGCAAGGCATCTGGGAGGGGAGAGAAGGGCAGTCTCGGGGCCGGACCAAGGTAGTGCAGCAGCTTCTGGGCCCGGTTCTGTGCAGGCCGCAGCTGGAATAGCTCCGGGTTCTCATCGATGAACTGGGTGTCCACGGTGCCTGCCAGGAACTGCTGGTTGTTGAGCACATTCTGCAGGAAGGGGATGTTGGTCTGCAGGACAGAGGCGGGTGGGAGGGTGTCACCGTGCAGCACACACAGGGACAGGAGAAGCTAAAAGTGCCACCCTAGGCTAGCACAGCTGCCCAAGTTCCCCAGGGCACCATGCTGAGGTTCAAGCCTCCCTGTGGAGTGGCGTTCCCCCATCTCCTCACCAGACCCACCCCCGTTCTGGCAGAGTCCCCTGAGCCGTGAGGGGCCTGAGCCCGTCCTGCCCTCCTTGCTGGCCCTGGAGCATGTGCTGAGCCCCACCTCCTCCTTCCTCAGGGATCTGGAAATAAGCACCTCCTCCCATCCCACAGCATAGAAGATGGATTCGGCCTTCCCCACAGCGGTGCGGCATAAAGCAGCCCCCTTCTGGCCCTGCTAGCTGCACCTCTTCAAACAGGCTCCCGCCTCCAGCACCCTCCCCGCCACACACAGCACACGGCCATGCCCTGATAGTCTCCCTATGGCCCCTCCTTCCAGTTAAGGGGGCACCTTCCCAGCCTTCTCCTGCTAACAGCTCCCACCGGGATGTTCTCTCCCTGGGCTTCCAAGACATCTTGCTCCCCTCCTTCTCCTCCCTGGTCCCCACTGGGGGCTCCTCCCACCTCTGCAGGATGGAGTTCTCAGGGCTGTCACTGGGCCTCTTCCCACACAGCACACTCTCTCTGGGTGGCCTTGTCCTGGGCCTCCAGCTCCAGACCCAAAGTGGAAATGCCTCCTGGGCATCTGTCCTTGTGTGTCCCTCACACAAGCTCATCAAGTCCAAAATCAGCTTCTCTCACCCAGTCCTCTGCCTTCTGCTGGGTGTCTCACCATCTACCCAGTTACCAAAACCTCCGCTAAAATCACCCTCACCCCCCACTCCTGTGCCACTGGTCAAGGCAGACGACTCTACCATAGCCATCTCTAGACTCCGTGACCCCTGTCCTCAGGCCATGCCTTCTGCCGGGTTCCCTCACCATGGCCACCTCTAGCCACACCAATCTTGCCTTGTGCTCTCACACCTCCACACCTGCCTGGTAAGCTCTTCCTGGAAGTCTGAACTCGGAGACCTTCTTTGTCGTCATCCCCCACCCTCACGGTGGAGCCGGATGCTCCCTTTCTAGGACTCCATGGGATCAGCTGTTGGAAAGTTCCTCCCTCAGCCTCATCATCTTTTGCTTGTCTGTATCCCTCACATGCCCGGGAGCATGGGTGCTGTCTGAGGGACCGGTGCCCATGTGCTTTGTGCACAAGGGCCCCCAGTTCTGCTCGTTAAACAGCTGGGTGACAGAATGACGCTAGGGCAGGGTAAAGTCTAACCTAGAGGCCACATGGGGGCCTGGGAGCCAGCGCTGTGAGAGATGCCCCATGACTGCAAGTGGAAGGGATTCCAGTGTATGTGTGCCTATGATCATATGGCTACAGCCTGGCTGTTACTTCAGAGAAGGCAGCTCCATGTGTCACCCATCCGTGATCTCTGTTGGCACCTTCAGGAGGGACTCCAGGCCCAGCATGAGCTGCTGGGCCCTGTTGCTACTGTGAGAGATTCTACCGGTTCCCCCAGGGCTCCTATCACCTGGAGGCCCGGAATGGGAAGGGTGCCTCCCCAGCCAGCTTCCCACTGGCGGCCACTGCAGAGTGGGGCCCAGCCGACATTGCCTCGTGCGTCTGGTGTGACCAGTCTGCCTGTCTGCCCCCGAGACTAGTCAATGCTCCTCTTAAAGATACGGGGACGTTTCACCTACGCCAAGGCATGGCATTTTGAAGAAACCAGTTAAACCAGCTAAAGAACCTAGAGCCGCCTAGGGGTGGGAAGGATCCTAAGAGGCCTCCCCGTCCCACCCTGCATGTCCCTTTTGTAGACCCCTCCCCCTTTGTAATTTTCGGAGGCTCTGTCATCCCATCTGTACTCCATGGGGATAGCAACCAGGCCCATCTGGTTCCTGGTACCCCATCTGGAGTTGGTACCCCAACTCCCTGCACAGAGTGGCACACAATGGATGCCAGTAAACACGTACGTTTAGAGTGAATGAAAACATTTTTGATGGGGAGAAGAGGAACAAGGGGATATCTAATGCCACTGAGCAAGAGTTGACCTGGGCTAGGATCCAGTGCCTTCATTTTACAAATGCAACAGCCGAGGCCGGGGGAGTGGCAACGGTAAGAATGGCTTCCAGCGGCCAGGTGGCTCAGCCCCTCACAGGCTGCTTCATTTCTTCTCCTCTCAGCCCTATGAAGCACATAAAATTAATACTCTTTGGCCTAGATAAGAAAATTGTCTCAGTGGTTAAAAAACTTGCCCAAGGTTAGCTGGTGTACCAGGCAGGATTAGAGTTCCGTCTGTTTCCCTGAGGGAAGGGAAAGGATCTGAGTAGCCTGAGGACCAGGAAATACTTGGGGGAGGTGGTGACTTGCCTTGTTTCCCATCTGGGCAGCCACGACGAAAGACCAGAGTGCCCGACCTGGTTTCCAGCCCTCAGCGCTCCCACCCAAGCCCCGGATCTCGGAGGTAGAAAGCAGGGAACTCACGCCCCGCCACCCCTCCCACCACTCACACACACCCCGAGAGCCCCTTCTCAGCTGAGCAGTCTAAGCCGAGCTTGTCCCGGGCCACTCTTCCAGGGAAATGGCCCGGTAAGGGCAGAAGCTGGACGGAGGGGCTGTCGGAACAGCCTGGACCACAAACGCACAGCTTCAAACAGCGTGCCACCACCGGCTTGCTGGGAACCGCGCCGCGCAGACCAATTGGGCCGGAGGCGGAGACCGGTTGGCTCCAGAGCGCACCAGGCAGGGCGGGGAGCCCGGGAAGGAGGAGGGAGGGGCCGGCAGCGGGGGTGGAGCACGGCGCCCGACCCAAGGCCGAGCCCTCTCGGCCCCACCCTGCGGGAGCCCTGCCTGGGGGGAGGGGGAGGGGGAGGAGGGGCATCGCCCCAAACCCTCTCCTCCCCCCGCAAGGCCCGTGCCTGTTGGGGACCCTCCACGTGACTTGGCGATGCAGAACGGTTATGACCTTCAGCGTGTGTCTGTGAATGCAAGGGTCCCAGCAACAGTGCGGGTTTGCACCCGGCCCTGCCTGTGGGTGCGGGGACGTGTGGGTGTGTGGGCATGTGTGGGTGTGTTCGGGAGGGTGCCCAGCGACATGTGACAAAGACTCTCGTCTCTGGGAGATGGTGAAGGGGCCCGAGAGCTGGCGCTTTGTCTGGCTGTCTGCAGAGTGACGGTTCGCGCAGCGGCAGCAGGCGCCAGTGCGGTGCAGGATGCAGGGGCGCCAGGGTGGCCGGGGGCGCGCGCGCCTGTGCCAGGGTGAGTGCACTGCGGCGGCGCCGGGGGGCTGCGCGGTGGGTCCGCGCCGGCCCGGGCCTCGGGCGTGACCAGGAGCCACCCGTGGGCCCTGCAGTGGCCGCGTATCCAGGTGACCTCGGGAGCCGGCCTGGGCCCCGGTGGGTCCCCGCGCGCCCCTCCACGTCCGCTCTCCACGTGCGTGTCCACGGTGCGCGTGCTCGTTGGCTCGCACTCCCCTTGCCTGTCACTGCTGCTACTGCCGCCGCCGCTGCTGCTGCCGCCGCCGCCGCTGCTGCTGCCGCCGCCGCCGCGCCGCGGAAAAGGTGCAGGGAACCGAGTGAGCCGGGGCCGCGGGCCCGAGCGCCATGGGCCGGAAGGCGTGCGTTGGGCGGCTGGTCAGCCCCGGGCCTCACCCCCGCGGGAGAGCCGCCTGGAGTCGGCAGGGGCCGGCCGGGCCCACGGGGAGGCCGGCCCGCGCCCCCTGAGCTGCGGACACCAGGTGAGGGGGCCGCGGGGGACAGACTGGGGGTTGGCCAGGGAGGGGTAAGGGCCACGGGAGGGGTTGGGGAGGGGCACCTTAGCAGGCGGGGGAGGGGATGGCGCCGAAGGGATGCCGGAGATTCCAGGGGACGCCAGGGAAGGGAAGTTCCGGGACCCTCCCTGCTCTCATGGCCACCTCCGCTTCCTGCCTCAAGCCTCACCTTGTCCCCAGAGCCCGGACTCCCCCTAACTGCTTGGGAAATGTGACCTTTACTCTGGGGGCCCTGGCCCTGCAGGCTCCAGCCCTCTCTCAGCCTTGGGGGACCCCTTGGGCCTCTGACCCTGACCCCACCCCCAGGCCAGGCTCTCGAAGCTGGCCCCGGAGACTGGGTCTTGGGGCAAGTGGGCACCTGTGCCGGACCCACCTGTGCCTGGGCTGTGACCCTTCCCTCCAGGGCGCTCACCATGGCCCCGCCGCTCCTGCTGCTGCTGCTGGCCAGTGGAGCGGCCGCCTGCCCACTGCCCTGCGTCTGCCAGAACCTGTCCGAGTCGCTCAGCACCCTCTGTGCCCACCGAGGCCTGCTGTTCGTGCCACCCAACGTGGACCGGCGCACAGTGGAGCTGCGGCTGGCTGACAACTTCATCCAGGCCTTAGGGCCGCCAGACTTCCGCAACATGACGGGGCTGGTGGACCTGACACTGTCCCGCAACGCCATCACCCGCATCGGGGCCCGCGCCTTCGGGGACCTGGAGAGCCTGCGCTCCCTGCACCTGGATGGCAACAGGCTGGTGGAGCTGGGCACCAGCAGCCTGCGGGGCCCCGTCAACCTGCAGCACCTCATTCTCAGCGGCAACCAGCTGGGCCGCATTGCACCGGGGGCCTTTGACGACTTCCTGGACACCTTGGAGGACCTGGACCTGTCCTACAACAACCTGCGGCAGGTGCCCTGGGCCGGCATCGGCGCCATGCCTGCCCTGCACACCCTCAACCTGGACCACAACCTCATCGACGCACTGCCCCCGGGCGCCTTTGCCCAACTCGGCCAGCTCTCCCGCCTCGACCTCACCTCCAACCGCTTGGCCACGCTGGCGCCCGACCCGCTCTTCTCCCGGGGGCGCAACGCCGAGGCCTCGCCTGCCCCGCTGGTGCTGAGCTTCAGTGGGAACCCCCTGCACTGCAACTGCGAACTCCTGTGGCTGCGGCGGCTCGCCCGGCCCGACGACCTGGAGACGTGCGCCTCCCCGCCCGGCCTGGCCGGCCGCTACTTCTGGGCCGTGCCTGAGGGCGAGTTCTCCTGTGAGCCGCCCCTCATTGCCCGCCACACGCAGCGCCTCTGGGTGCTGGAGGGCCAGCGGGCCACACTGCGGTGCCGGGCCCTCGGCGACCCCGCGCCCACCATGCACTGGGTCGGCCCTGACGACCGGCTGGTCGGCAACTCCTCCCGAGCCCGGGCTTTTCCCAATGGGACCCTGGAGATTGGGGTGACGGGTTCCACGGACGCGGGGGGCTACACCTGCATTGCCACCAACCCTGCCGGCGAGGCCACAGCGCGGGTAGAACTACGGGTGCTGGCCTTGCCCCACGGAGGGAACGGCAGTACCGAGGGGGCCCGACCGGGGCCCTCGGACATCGCCGCCTCAGCCCGCACTGCTGCCGAGGGCGAGGGGACGCTGGAGTCTGAGCCAGCCGTGCAGGTGACAGAGGTGACCGCCACCTCGGGGCTAGTGAGCTGGGGGCCAGGGCGGCCGGCGGACCCTGTGTGGATGTTCCAAATCCAGTACAACAGCAGCGAGGACGAGACCCTCATGTACCGGTGAGGAGGCGCTTCGTAGTCCGTGGCCCCCAGCGTCACCCCCAGCCGCCCTCCTCTGAGCCCAGCTCCACCCCTTGGGCTTGGCCACCTCTCCTGCTCCTTCTCTCTCCTCGGGGCTTCCACACACCCCTCCTCAGCTTCTGAGCTGCCTGGGCCGAGTGGGGGCTGCAGGGGGCGGGGAAGGGGAGGCCTCAGGTGTGGCAGAGCCCGTGAGGCCTCCGGTATTGGCGGCCGTCTGCATTTAAGCTTGTGGGCTTGGCCCGCACACGCATGTTGTTTGTGCGTCTGGCGTGTGATTCTCCACCGCCTCAAGGCCAGCCCTGGGCCCGGGTGTCAACGCGCACACCTTTCCGGCCTCTGACAACCAGCTCCAGGGCCACACGCGCCTGTCTTGTTTTCTCTGCCTTCTTCAGTGAACACACAGGCCCATGCGGTCCTGGGGAAGGGGTTGCTCAGAGCTGGGACCTGGGGGCGCGTGGTGAGGCTGGTGGGGGGTGGGCTGGGGCCTGGGCCCCCGTGCCTGTGCTCTGACCGCCTGCCCTTGCCCGCAGGATCGTCCCAGCCTCCAGCCACCACTTCCTGCTGAAACACCTGGTCCCAGGTGCCGACTATGACCTCTGTCTGCTGGCCCTGTCACCCGCTGCTGGGCCTTCCGACCTCACAGCCACTAGGCTGCTGGGCTGTGCCCACTTTTCCACGCTGCCAGCCATGCCCCTGTGCCACGCCCTGCAGGCCCACGTGCTGGGCGGGACCCTGACTGTGGCTGTCGGGGGGGTGCTGGTGGCTGCCTTACTGGTCTTCACTGTGGCCTTGCTGGTTCGGGGCCGGGGGGCCGGGAATGGCCGCCTACCCCTCAAGCTCAGCCACGTCCAATCCCAGACCAACGGGGGCCCCAGCCCCACACCCAAGACGCACCCACCACGGAGCCCCCCGCCTCGCCCCCAGCGCAGCTGCTCCCTGGACCTGGGAGACACGGGCGGGTGCTATGGGTATGCCAGGCGCCTCGGAGGGGCCTGGGCCCGACGGAGCCACTCTGTGCACGGGGGGCTGCTCGGGGCCGGGTGCCGGGGCATGGGGGGCAGCGCCGAGCGGCTGGAAGAGAGTGTAGTGTGATGGCAAGGGAGCCAGCCCGGGGTGGGCGGCAGAGGGTGTGGGGTGGGCAGCCTCCTGGCCCGGTGGGTCAGTGCTGCCTGGGAGTCCCTCCTGGTTTTACCCTGGGTCCCTTGGGCAGGACAGGGGGCCCTCTCCCTGGTTCTGGCCTCCAGTCGGGCAAAATGGGACAGGTCCCTGTGACAGGTGCTCATGGCCTCCGAGGCAGGGGCTACAGCCACCAAGTGCAAGTCTTGTTTTTCTTTATAATAAAATTACTGAGGTCACCTCAGCGCTAGTCTCTGGTCTTGCCCTGCTAGGTTCCCTGAAAAGAGAGGGGGGACTCCAGGCCAGTGGAGGCACAAACAAGACAGGGTCAGCGCTGGGGCTACCAGCCCCGTGGAGGCCCAGCCAGCCTGGGGTGCCCTCGGGCCCTGGAGTGCTGTGGGGCCCAGCGCCTCTGTGCTCTGTGCCCACGTCTGAGCGCAGGGAACGCCCCTTCCTGACAGCGCGTGGGCAGGATGTCTCGCCCTCACCTGGCATGGGCGTTACAGTGCACAGGGCAGCAAAGGGAGCAGGTGGGAGGCGGTGCAGCCCTTCTGGGCAAAGGGACTTGGGCTAGTAACGTTCTTAGCAACTCAGTAAGGAAGTCCCCATTGGCTCCCGTGGGTGACAACCTATTCACTGTCGGCCAGGGCACCTTCTGGATGTATAAAATGTCATCCCAAAGGGACTGGAAAGGGACTTGGAATCCCGTTGCCCTGCTCTCAGTCTGGAACCCCCCTAGAAGATTCCTGTCAGGGATGCAGGCCCTGAGCAAGATCCTGGCTCTCAACCGCTCCACTGACGCCCCTCGTGGCTTTGCTCTTGTTGGACACCCAGGGGCAGACACCAAGGGAGACCACGCCCACACGGCCACTACTCTAGTCCCCACCTCAAGGAGCCACAGTCACGGGGCAGCGTGCCCTGCCCTGCCTCCTCCAGGCCCAGGTCCCCGCCAGCCTCTAGCCCAGACAGGCCTCCTCCAGCCTTCAAACAACCACTGCTCCTGGGCGTCAGCTGGGAGCAATCAGTGCTCCAAACACACTTCCAGGCACGTGTGGCGCGGCCCGTGCACCCAGTGCCTCCAGGACATGCAGGTGCCCGGATCCCGCTGCGGAGGGTGGGCGTGGCACCCCAGGTCCGCAGTGCTACACCTGTGCTGAGGGGTGTGTGGCCCTTTCTGCCTAAGGGGGCCCACTGTGGCTCTGATGGCAGCCCAGTGAGAGTTGGCGCGATAAAGTGCGTGCGTACACGTGTGGCAGACCAAGCTCACACACTTGTACGTGTGCATGGCATCGACACACACGTGTGCCTGTCCGCCCAGCCCCGGAACACATACCTGGATGTGGCCCAAGAGAGATCCTGGTTTAAATAAAATGAAACAAGGTCTTCAACAGAGAAGAGCAGGAGAGCGTGAGCCCTGCAAGGGGCCGCGGAGAGAGGGTGGAAAAGGCACAGGGGAAGCGGGGGAGGGCAGGCGGCCTGCAGGGCTGCGGCGCAGCGTTGGCAGGGCCAGTGGCCTGGTCCAGGAGCACATTTGGGCAGGATGCTGGTGCCCCAGCCTGCTGTCAGCCTCCCACCTTCCTCAGCCCCTCCACGGCCCCCATGGCCCTGGTCTCCCTTCTCCACCTTCCAGCTCTAAGGCAGTGGGTGCTCAGGAGCCCTCCAGCCCGTAGGACAGGTGGAGGGTCCTATGGCCCAGGGGCACAACCATGGCAGGGGCCAGCCAGGGTCACCAACAGGACGACAACAGAGCAACAGAAGCAGGCAGGCGAGGGGTGGGGTGGCCGGGCCCCCTGCACACCGGCCACCCCCACTGGAAGCAGCCCTGGGACACCGTGGTGGGAGACCAAGCCCCCGCAGCGAGAAGCGGGTGGAGCACACAGTGTCACGACACGTGTGCAGGAAACGGCCCCCCGGCCGGGAGCCCTAAGGCACCTCACGGAAGTGCGGAGGCCCCGTAGCACGGACCCCGGGAGGTGGGCCGAGCCCCACAGGCTCCTCCCTCCCACGTGCTTTTTCAAAACGCTTCTGCACCCTCGGAGCACCTGCCAGACACCGTGGAGCACGTCAACAGGTGAGGGGAATGACGTGGGGCTGAGAGAGGACAGTGCTGCCCACGCGCCCCAGACCCAGCGCCGAGCCTGGACGCAGCAGGGCTGGAGCAGCCGAGAAGGAGAGGGCGGTGCGGAGGGGCCGTCAGCCACCCAGCTCCCCGTGTGCAGTGGGCAGGGGAGGACGGTGTCCTCAGCACGGGTAGAGCATCCCCCGGGACTCTCAGATGAGGAGGAGGAGTGGGTCTGCCGGGCCGCCACCCTCCACAGGGGGCTGGGCAGCGTGATCCCCGAGGGGCAGAGCCCCGTCCTGCTGGCCCTCCTGCCTTGCAGAGCGTCTGGCGGCAGCGTCTGCCCAGGGAGTGCCCGCAGCTACTCGAGCAGCGCTGGCCTCAGGGACAAGACAGTGTGTGGCTGTGATTCCATCTCCAGCTATACACAAGTGACAGGGCCTGACCGAGAGGCCAATGGGCATCTCGGGCCTACAGACTCTCACCTTCACGCCTCGGACTCTGAACTCGGCAAGGGCTCTGCTCATCTTCGTGGCGGCTGTGGGGTGGTCCTTGCCGTGGGCGATGACTTTGACCAGCAGGGAGTCGTAGTGGGGGGAGATGACAGCGCCTTGGAAGGCTGAGGCATTGTCCAGGCGGATGCCCATGCCCTCCCCGCTCCGGAACACCTGCGGGGAGAGGCCAGCGTGGGCCGGCAGGGTGCTGAGGGCCATGCACAGGTGAACCCCAACTCTGGCTTGTGAAGTTCTTACTTTCTGCCAGCAAACTCAGGGGCACCCCACCGTGTGGAGGAAGGGCCACAGTCACCGCTCGCTCCTCCCCAAGAGGAGAAAGGGGGCAGGACAAGGGATGGGGAGGGCATGCCCCGCCAGCCCCAGGGCTTGGCGCCTAGCACTCAGGGCTGATGCGGAGCCTGCAAGGCACGGAGGGACCAGGGCAAGCCGGCCAGATCCAACCGCCCGCCACCCTGCCCGCCTGACCAACCCTCTTGCTTTTCAGGTTTGTTCATTTGTTCACTCATTCATTCCACAGCACGTGTGCCCACCTCGTGCCAGGTAGTGGGGACAGAGCAGCTAAAACAGAGTCCCCTGCTCGCAGGGGGCAGACAAATAACTGAGGAAGCACACACGGGTGACAAGGATGCTGCAGGCCAAGGGCAAGGCAAGTGGGGGCAGGCCAGGGGGCGTTTAACATACGAGGTGACAGGAAAGGCCTTGGCGCCCCCCCCCACCTTCCCTTCCTATCAAATGGGAGGAGCCAGTGAGCAGATGATTAATACTAGGGACAGGGAGGCAGGCCAGATGCAGGGAGACACCCAGGAGCCCACGGGCCCAGGAAGGGAAGCAGAGAGAGAGGGGTCGGAGAGGCGGCTCATGGGGACGCACGGGGGCTCCAAATGGTCCGATGCGGGGAGGGGGGCCATGGCACGGGGACAGGGGCTTGGGGCGTGAACATCTATGGAGGGGGAGGGAGAGCCTACACCCGGGTCGTGTGCGGCACAGGTCAGGGAGACGGGGCGGGAGGGACAGCCGGGGGGCTTGGGACACACGCTGCACCGTATTTCCGCATCTAAGGGACACAGGCCCGTGTTCGATAAAAAGGAACTCAATAAAATATTTAAGGGTGAACACGCAGCTGTGAGCAGGAACTGTCAGCTAAAAATATTCTGCGGTAAACCAGGCTCGGAGGAGCCAGGCCCCGGAGGTGGAGGTGCAGCAAGGCAGCCCTGTGTCTCCGAGCTGCCCCTTCCCGGCCGAGGGCAGAGAAGTCGGGGCCGCCCAGCACACAGCACTCTGGCCTTGGGGCTGGCCCCCACCTGTGGACTCGGACCCTCTTCCAGGAACGGAACTCCGGCGGCAGCCCTGCCTCAAGCCGAGCCGCTCTGCGTGGCTTTCAGAATCCAGAGAGCTCGCCTTCCCTCCCCGGCCACCCCCCGTCCCTTGTCTCAGGAACTCAGGGTCTGTCTCAAAATCCCCCTCGCCCTCCTCCCTGGACTCCCGCACGCATCCTGCTTCCTCAGAGGCTCGGGCCAGATGGGGAGCACTAAACCAGCAGAGCCTTTGACAGCACTGCTGACGTGCAGGACTGGAGGTATCCTTAGCTGATGGCATGAGACAGGACCAGGGAACAGGAGTCCCAGCAGGCCAGAGGGCTCCTGCCTGCAGCGGGCCCAGAGGCTGGGGTGGGAGGGGAGGGGAGGGGAGGGGAGAGAGGAGTGCCCAGGCCCTCTCTCAGCCCCTGACAGGCCGAGCCTGCCTCTCGGTCTCCTCCCTGGCCCCCTCCATCTCCCCGACTCCCTCCTTCATCCCTGATGGGTCCCTTGGCCCAGACCGTCCCCTCCACTGAGACATAACGGGCCCCAATCCCTTGCTGCACCCAGGGTCTCCCTCAGACTGAAGGCAGGACAGAAGCCAGCAGCGCTGCTTGGTGGGCAGTGAAGCTTTGGGTTCTTGTGACACGAGCCAAGGGCCTGGGCTTCGTTCCCAGGGACCCTGCACTTGGCACCCAGCTGGTCTGCTCCCTGTTCCACGTGATCCCCTCCGCTGGCCTTTCCGGCCTGTGCACATGGTAGTCTCTCCCCAGGAGCGCTCTCCCCTTTAGTCCTGGACAGTGCCTGGCTCCCACGTACTCTCAGCCAGCTTCCAGTCAGCTCAAGCCAGGGGCCTCCTTCACTGCCGGGCCCACAGCCTCCCTCGTGCCCCCGGGAAAAGTGTCTGCAAGCAGGCCGAGACTGGTGGCGGGCTCAGTGGGAAGGCGGCCCTACCTCAATGCGGCCGGTGTCTGGCTGGAAGCTGCGCGAGGGGTCCTCAGTGGTGACCCGGCACTGGATGGCACAGCCGTTGATGCGGATGTTCTCTTGCCGCAGGCCAAGGTCAGGCAGGCTCCGGCCCTCGGCCACGTGGATCTGGGCGTGGACCAGGTCCACACTGCAGCATGGGGGAGAGGCAGAGGAGGGGGAGAGCGTGAAGCAGGAGATGGGCGAGGGCAGCCCCGGCCCCGCCGCCCCTGCCGGCTGACCCTTCGGCAGCCTCCTCCCAACCAGACCAGGCTGGGAACCCGCAGGGTCTGAATGAGGAGAACGCGGCAGCCGGAGGGGCAGCTGAAACATTAGCGTCTGCCTGATCTCGCGCCCGCTCCCAAACTACTCCTCCCCACGCTCTGCGCTACTCCTTCCCTGGAGTCTCTGTCCTCCTGCCTCCCCCAAACCCTCCCTTGGTCAAGCCCGGATCTGAAGGCTCAGACCCTCATTCTTAAGAGCGGTATGTGCTACAGGGTATGTGCTGGGTGGGGCTGGGGGCCAGTTTGCAAGATGACAGGATTATAGTGAAGGCCAGGCTTGCTGAGATGGGGCCGAAGCTACTGGAGGGTCCACACCGGTGGGCACCATCGTGGTCAGGATGCCACCCTCCCAGGACCTATGTTGCAGCTGGGCTTGTCCCCAAGAAAGACCCTTCAGAGAAGATCTCAGAGTACAAAGCTCTCCAAATGTGCCTGGTTTTCTAAGCACACCCTCACTGACTGCCATGCTCCTAAGGTCAGCAACAAATCTAAGTGGAACAGCTGTTAAAAAAAAAAGACTCAGGGCTTCCCTGGTGGCGCAGTGGTTGAGAGTCCGCCTGCCGATGCAGGAGACACGGGTTCGTGCCCCGGTCTGGGAAGATCCCACATGTCACAGAGCGGCTGGGCCCATGAGCCATGGCCGCTGGGCCTGTGCGTTCGGAGCCTGTGCTCCGCAACGGAGAGGCCACAACAGTGAGAGGCCCGCGTACCTCAAAAAAAAAAAAAAAAAAAAAAAACCCCAACAAACAAACAAACAAAAAAACCAGAAGCATCAAATCTGTTATATTTCACCAGAGCCTGTTAAAAAAACAAACAAACAAAAAAACTCAAGGTTTTAAATTTATTGTCACCAAGGCTTATGATAAGGACAGCCTGGGAACTACTACCCTGGCGGATCTTCCTCCGTGTTTTCGTATTTCCTGCTAAACCACTCCACAGCAGTGAGGAGGATTACCACACATCGCCGCGTCTGTACACCGCAGACCATGGCTGTGCTCTTTCCAAGCTTCACCTCCACAGTAATGCTGAGTCACTGTGATTCCCATCAGAGGAGGAGCCCAAGGGTCAGAGAGGCTGCAGCCCACCCAAGCTCTACGCAGCCAGTGACTTGGGAGGAAGCTGCACCCCAGTCTGTGTCTGTCTGACATAAAACCTCTGCTCTCGAGCAAGCAAAGACTCCCATCCTTAGCAGAACAGGCTCAGAACAGGCTCAAGATTGAAGAAAATTTTACAGCAACGCAATGGGGAAAAGTCTCACGGGGCCAGAGGGTGAGGCCGGAGCATGTGCCTCGACTCAGCCTTTACCTCGAGAGAACAAGGACTCTGAGGCCTTCCGTGCACCTGCCGGGCAAAGGCAGGTGCCCCAGCAGCGTCCTCAGTCTCAGGTGGGGTCAGGGGTCGGGGAAGGAACTGTCCAAGAAGTTCCATGGTGAGATGGACTGGCCCAAAGCTAGGGTGTAACACTTGAAAGGCTCATTGTATGTATTTTGAAACAATGAAAGGCCATATTAATTGTTTATAAAATGGGCAGGTTTTTTTGGAATGTCTATACGCAATGCTTGTGGGAGAACAAATTGGAACAAGGGGTCTCGAAGGCTCTTTAGGTGAGATGTTGCTTATCCATTGCTCAGGTAATCCTACTAAAGGTGTCTGTCCTCAGAACTCTTGAGAAAGGTGGGCAAAGATTTAGGCCCAAAGATGTTAACTGACACACCCTTAATAACTACAAAAGCCAAACAATCTGATTGTCTAAAAATAGAGGAATATGTAGATAAGTTATAAAATACCCAGAAGATGGAATAGTGTGCAACCACTTAAAGTATTTGGAAAGAATGGGAATGCCTTAGACAAATATTAAATTTTAAATGTAGAATAAAAGTTCTATACAAAACATCTCAGTTGTGTCAAACTACTTATGTAGTAAATAAAGATGGAAAGAAACCAAAAGATTTAGTGTGGGCGTAGGAGACACAGCACAGGGCTGGAGACGACCAGCTGTGTGACCTTGAGCAACTCTCTTAACCTCTCTGAGCCTCAGTTTCGTCATCTGAAAAATGGGGTTGATTGGCACCTTCTTCCAGCGAGGTCATGATGTGCAGCACACAGCACAGCCTGCCGGGAACCTCCTCAGCATCCCGTTTCTGAGGGGTGGGGTTCTGAGTCATTTTTATTTGCTTCTTTGTACTAATTCTTACAATAACCATGTAATGCTTTTATAATAATAATTTTCATAAAAAGTAAGTACCTGGATCCCTAAATATTCTCTACCAGTGGACAGTGAGCCGAGCTCCTGCTGCCCACTCCCTAGGAACCACCTGATGTGGATTTCACACAAGATGGGGGAGACGCCCCTTCCCAGCACTGCTCCCCGCCGTTTGCAGCCGCGGGCTGGTCACGGAGGCTGCCCCTGCGTCACTGGGCCGACCCCGTGCTCACTCGGTGATCTCCTCGGTGACGGTGTGCTCCACCTGCAGGCGCGAGTTGACCTCAATGAAGTAGTGCTTGCCGTACTTGTCCACCAGGAATTCCACCGTGCCCGCGTTCTCGTAGCCCACCTGTGGGGTGGCCGCATCAGCAGGGGCACAGTGGTGGGAGCCCGATGGGGAGGCAGGCTCATCCACTGGGCTGGTTCCATAATAGAACAGACGGCGGCAAACCCCGCCCCCACCGATGGCAGGCGGCCCACCAGCCCTGCCCCGGGAGGCGAGAGCCCAAAACCCACAATGGGCCCCGGCCTGGACATCTTACCCCAGGCCTCCACAGGAACCTCTAAGGGCTGCACACAGCTTGTCTGGGTGAGACGCGAGCAGAAGCTCCTGTCTGGCCCAGACGGTGCCTTCTACCCAGCAGCTCCTCAGCTTTTGGGCACAGGCCCACCTGCGCATACCCTGGCCTCTCCTGGACCCTTCTTATTCTTAGAGGGTCTTCAGAAGGTTCCCCTCTACTTTACTCCATCATCACTTCTGGCCACTACCCAAAGAGATGCCATTTGAGAGGAACCAACAGATGAGGCTCTAACTCAAAATACAAGCCTAATTCTAGCTTCACTTCTGGTCCTACCAAAACCACAAACTAGACTTCACTCAGCTCCCTCAAATCTGTTCTGGAAGGAGACACAGCATAAGCCAATAAATAAGACCAAACTCAAGGCAAGAACAGTCCTCTTATAAAGGAACCAAAATCTCAACTATCATCAGACCCTAATCAACGCCGCATGTTAGCCGTGGCTGGCTTTCCATTTGGGGAAGGTTACAGAAGCGTCCGTGGTCCGTGGGTGCGGGCTGCCTGAGAGCCTGAGGGAGCTCGGCTCTGGAAGGAGAGCAGGCCCAGAGGCCCACCTGGCAGCCGGGGAGAGCAGATCTGAAGAAATGTCCACTCGGGCCTCTGGGATGGGGAGGCAGAGGCGGGGGTAGGATGCCTGGCCTCTGAGTGGGGGTGGGGTCAGGAGGGCCCCAGCGGAACAGAGAGCAGGGTCCCTGCTGCAGCCTGGTCACGCGTGGCAGGCACTTTCCCGGGCCGGCCTGGGGGCAGTCACTCCACATCCCTGCAGAGCAGAGACAGGCGGAGGAGGACCTGGGGAGCAAATGGGTTGCAATAGATGTGATGTAGGGGACAGTTAAGAGTAAGCGAGGGGCTTCCCTGGTGGCCCAATCGTTAAGAATCCGCCTGCCAATGCAGGGGACACAGGTTCCAGCCCTGGTCCGGGAGGATCCCACATGCCGCGGGGCAACTAAGCCCGTGAACCACACCTACTGAGCCTGCGCTCTAGAGCCTGCGAGCCACAACTAGAGAAAGCCCGCGTGAAGCAATGAAGACCAAGCGCAGCCAACAAAAAAGAAGTGAGGAAGAGATGCCTGAATACTGTTCCTTAATCTTAAGAGATCCCACTGACTCTCACTCCCTTCGTTCCCGGGGTTCGCTGGTGCTGCGCAGAAACTCAGTCTGTGCAGAGGGCACTAAGGAGGGGCCAGTGGCTCTTTCCCTCCTCCTCTCAGCCTTTCTGGTCTCCAGCCTTGGCCTCTGGGCCCAGCGCCTCTGAGGCTGCAAAGCAAGGATCCCGAGGGCCCCGCATCAGCCCTCAGTCCTCCTGCCCCCGTCCCGGAGCTGGTCACCGTGGGCCTCCCTGCTCTGCAGCAGCTGGCCACATCTGGACCCCAGCAACCGCCGGCCGTGAGGCTTATGCCAGCAGGAGCTCAAAGCAAGCCTGCAGGAATGGGCTCCTTGTCTCCACATGGGGAGGAGCCCGTGCCCTTGGCTTTCAAACTCTGTCCCTGAGAGCCCCTGCCCTTCACCTGCTTTGCAAGTTTGACAGAGTCACTGGTGAGCCGGCTCCGAAGCTGGGGGTCCAGGTGGGCAGCAGGGGCGATCTCGACCACCTTCTGGTGCCGCCGCTGGATGGAGCAGTCTCGCTCGTACAGGTGCAGGATGTTCCCGTACTGGTCCCCTGGGGTGGAGGTAGACTGTGCTCAGCTCCTCCTGGGGCCCAGACACCCCTGAGCTGCTGACGGTCCCCGTGCAAGCACTGTGGTCGCTCGGCACGGCTCCCAGTGGTGTCTCAGCCAGGACAGAAACGGGTACAACGGAGGCCTCGGGCCTGACCAGCATGGCCTCACAGCCCACCTTCCTGGGGAGGGTCTCCCTGAGGGAGAGCCCCTGCAGCTTTCCCCAGGCCAGAAGAAGCGGGTCCTTGGCAGCTGCCTTGCGCTGTGGCCCTGGGAATGCGCCCCACTCACCCAGGATCTGCACCTCGATGTGGCGCGGCTTCTCAATGAACTTCTCCACGAAGAGCGCCCCATTCCCGAAGGCGGCCAGAGCCTCCGAGTAGGCCCGGGTGTAGTTCTCCTCCAGCTCCTGGGAGGGCAGGCGAGGGCCAAGGAGACAGTGAGCCCCAAGCTCTGCTGTGCACGGCCCCGCCCGCTCCCAGCACCCCAGTCCCTCTGCAGGTGGTCTCCCAGCCCTCGGCGTCTGCTCACCTCGTAGCTCTGCACGACCCTCATGCCGCGCCCCCCGCCCCCATAGGCGGCCTTGAAGATAATGGGGAAGCCATAGGTGTTGGAGAAATCGTGAGCCTCGTGCAGGGAAGTGATGGGGGCGTCTGTGCCGGGGACCACAGGGACACCTGTTGGGAGACAGGCAGGTCAGGCCGAAGCCCGCCAGCAGCGCCCCCGACCCCGGACAGCCCTCCTCAGGAGCTGCGTGGCCCCCATCCTCACCTGCAGTGATGGCGATGGCCCGGGCCTCCACCTTATCTCCCATCTTGCGGACCACCTCAGGGCTCGGCCCAATGAACCGAACCCCGGCATCCTGGCAGGCCTGGGCAAAGTCTGCTCGCTCTGACAGGAACCCATAGCCAGGGTGCACAGCATCCACGTTGTTTTCCTGGCGGGGGTGGTGGCGTCAGAAGAGTTGGAGCTCGCCTCAAAGCCCTTCACACAGGCCCGCCCAAACCCTGCAGCCCTCGCGCCTGCCCCCCCTCACTTGCTCCATTCACTCACTCACTCATTCCTTCACTCACTCACTCATTCCTTCACTCACTCATTCACTCATTCCTTCACTCACTCACTCATTCACTCACTCATTCATTCGCTCACTCACTCATTCATTCGCTCACTCACTCAGTCATTCATCCCTTCACAGGGACTCACTGCCAGCAGCATCAAGTTTTGGGGGGGCAGGCACAGGACCCAGGCCTGGCCCTCAAGAGGCTCCCATCCCATCCCAGCCCAGCCCCGCTCACCTTGGCCACCTTGATGATGTCTGGGATGTGCAGATAGGCCTGCACCGGGGCGAGGCCGCGGCCGATGAGGTAGGCTTCGTCAGCTTTCTGTCGGTGCATCTGGCCAGTGTCCTGCTCCGAGTAGACAGCCACGGTGCGGATGCCCAGCTCCGTGCAGGCCCGGAACACACGGATGGCGATCTCGCCTGGGGCCGGGGGTGGGCAACAGGATGGGAATTTAGATCCCTGGGTCCTAAGAGACGCAGAAAAAGGGGCAGGGAGCTGGGGCAGGAGCTGGACACTGGCTCCCGCTGTGCTCACCTCTGTTGGCCACCAGGACCTTCTTGATGGGCTTGTACTCCAGGCGCCGGACACTGGGCGAGGCAGCGGGGGCAGTGGAGGTTCGGCGGATACCTAGGAGCCTCAGGCCCCCACGGATAGTTTGAAACTTCAGCATCTAGGGAGGGAAGTCATGGCCAGGTTAGAGAAGCCTCAGCTCTGGGGGGGTTCCCAGGAAGAGGGGGGGTCCCGCGCCAGCCTCCCGGCAGCCCTGCATGAAAGCCAGCACCACTGCTGCCTTGATTCCTCCCTGCGGGGCTGAGTGACTATAGGGAAGGGAGCAAATTCACACCCAGATGGCACCCCAAGCTTACCCTAATACTCTAATACTCACGATAATTTCTAAAGCACCGCACTTCAAGCTTTCAAAGCAATTTCAGAGACCAGCCAGCAGCCCTGTGTGACCACAGTGTGTAATGTCAGTGTCCCTTCTGCTGGGCACAGCCGTCCAGGCAGCCCCAGACTTTAGAACCCTCGTGCCCCACACTGACCCCTGCGTCCCTCCCTCAGGGTTCCGTCTGGCTGGGCAGGGAGGGTGACAGTGGATCTCCCCAGGAGCGAACCCGCATCAGTGTGCTCTCGGGAAGCACAGCCTCTGCTTAGTTAAAACGCAGATTTCTTCAAACTGCAGAAACCTTCCTTGCTACAAGGGCTACTAAGTAAATTAGTCATGAAACCCAGCTGAGGGCCAGTGAAACGGGCCAGTCACAAAAAGACAAATACAGCATGATTCTGCTTAGATGAGGTCCCTAGAGGAGTCAAATTCACAGAGACAGACAGTGGGAGTGGGGGGGCCAGGGGATGGGGGTGGGGATGGGGAGTGTTTAAAGGGGACAGAGTCTCAGTTTTGCAAGACGAAAAAGTGCTGGAAATGGCCAGGAGTGACGGTTGCACAACGATGTGAATGTACGTAATGCCAGTGAACTAACTATACACTTAAAAATAGTTAAGATGGCAAATTCTGTTATCTCAATATATATTTTATCACAATAAAAATAAATTGAGGGCAATTTACATCCCAGAATGTAGAACATCTTCAGAGGTCAACCACCCGCCTCATTTTACAAATGAAGAAAACCAAGGCCCAGGCGAGCTTTAAAAAGTGTGTTCAAAGTCACACAGCTGTTACAGCAGAGCCCAAACTGGCATTCGGTCCTTTACCCCTGCTCCGGTGCCTTTATCCAGCTAACCACGTGAACTATTTCTCAGTAAAGTTTAAATGCTTGACCCAGCCATTTTGTTTTAAGTAAGGAGCATAAAAAAATATATTTTTTAATATATAAAAACCTCAGCATCATATTATGGCCAACAAGACGGATAAGGGGAAATAAAGACCAAATAGAAAGACAAGAGAAGAAAAGAAATAAGGAAATAAAGAGAAGAAAGAGAGACGAGGGAAGCCCTCAGACCAGGGGAGAGAGGGCGGCCCGCCAAGCATCAACCCCGCCAGGCACAGCACCAGGCGAGGGCGGCGAGAACAAGGCAGGAGGCTCTCACAGGAGGTAGACCCAGGGAAGGAGAAGAGAAAAGGAAAAAAACAGACAGAAATACGGTCCTTTCAGATCACGACTAGTGCCCCAAGGGCAAGAAAACAGGTAACATTTTGTGAATTACCAGGCGGGGGGCTGGATATTAAGTGGGCCTCTCCTAGGAGGGCACAGACCTGGGGACCTAAATGGAGGAAGCCGCAGCCACACGCAGATCTGATCTGCAGGCTGCAGGGAACGCACCCCAAGCACAGTAACAGCCACGGCCAAGGACCCGAGGGAAGAAGGAGCTGGGTGTGTCCAAGAAAGGTCCGGTCTGATAGCTGGGGGCAGGGACCCCACGGCTGAAGGCGGGACGGGCCAGGCTGCCGAGGCCTCTGGGTGCGTCCGCCTCTCACCCAACATGGTGGTGGAGGGCACGACCTGCTGCGTGTTTGGAAAAGATGCCTGGGTTCGGAGCAGCGAGGACGGGAAGAGGGTGCACGTGTGGGGCTGCGCAGGGGCTGAGACAGAGACAGCACCTCTGACTGGGGGGGCAGAGGGGGTGGGGAGGTATCTGGGGTACAACAGGCTCGATTCGCTGAGACTCACTGTGGAAGATGAGGGGAAGGAAGAAGCCCAGGATGGGCGAGCGCAAGTGCCTCCCCCACCTCAGGAGAGACCAGACTGGGGGTGGGGACGGGCTGCTGAAGAGGTCAGAGCCAGGCAGGAAGCCTGGGTGCTTCAGCAAAAGGGTGGGGTTGGAAGCCCTGGGCCTGGGGTAGATCTGCTGGGGACAGAACAGTCAAGGGAGGAGCAGCGGGTACACCAACGCTGATTCTGGATGAGGAGGAAGAGCCAGCGAAGGAGGCTGAGGGAGGAAAGCCAGGAAGCGCCGTGGGACTGTGGCAGAAGCTCTCGGGAGTTGAGAGCCAACAGGGGCAGAGGCGAGGGCGGGAGGTGGGCGCCCGGGGTCCCACCCAGCAGTGCGAATGTCAGGGGTGGGGCAGCAGCCTCGCTGGGCTCTGGCTCATCTTCTGAAATGGAGCACACAGTCCTTACTTATTAATACAAAGCGGACGAACCTGGCAGACACCCCAGGACGCGCCATGCAGGTTAACATCACCAGCAGGAAACGGCCATCACATGCCTCCTGACGGGCGGCCAAGAAGGACCTGCGGGTGTTCCTGCCACAGATGCCCAGCCTGAGTCTAATCGGGAGGCAACACAAGGCAAACCCAGACTGAGGGCCGTTCCACCAAACCACTGGCCTGGACTCTTCACACGTGTCAAAGGTCATGAGGGACAAAGACTAAAGAACTTCCAGGTTAAAGGAGACTAAAGAGCCATAACAATGAAATGCACATGTGCTCCTGGATTGTATCTTGGATTTCAGCTGCAGTAAAGGACATTAGGGGGACAACTGACAAAATTTAAATAAGGTCTGTACGTTAGAAACGAGTATTGTGTCAATGTTAATTGTTGTACTGTGGTTACTTTAGAGAATATCCTCATTCTTAGGGAAAAAACACTTAAGTGTTTAGGAGTTTAAGGGCATCATATCTGCAACTTACACTCAAATGGTTCAGGGAAAAGCATGAGAATAATGAAGCAAATGTGGTCAACAGTATTTGGGAAATTGGGGTAAGGGGTGTGAGAATTCCCTGCACTGCTTTTGCAGCCTGTCTGTGGGTCCGAAGGAAGTAAGCCGTGCTCCAGCTGGTGCCAATGGAGGAGCGACCCAAGGGAGCCCCCGGGACCCGCTCACAGTGGGTGCCAAGTACCAGCTGGGCCTCAGAGTGGAAACATTTGACTCCCACACCTTTCTGAAAGCCAGTGAACTTCAGATGCTATCCTGTCATCTCCCCCTCGCAGGTCTACTCGCAGCACCTAATCCTCTGCACCGGCTTCCGGATTCAGACACCCACCCACGAGGAGGGAAGCACTTGCCCAGCGGAGCAGCCAGAAGCAGGCAGGCCCTGGCGGTCGATGGCGCACACCCCGGGGAGCAGGTGTGGGATGCAGACCTCGCCCTCGTCCTGGGCACCAGATGCCTGCTCTGCTCAGGGCTGCAGGCGGGATCTTCCTCACTTATCTACAGGTGAGCAGCCTTACAGCTGGTGCCACTGGCACGGAGATCCTCCATCCTCCAGGTACGTCTCAACTAGTTCCAGGGAGGCACACGCTCTTTTCTCCCACTTGGGTGGGTTTACTCCTGAGGACGCCTTAGGCACTACGCATTGTCCTGTGGATAAACAGACATTTCTGTCCTCTCCCCAACCACACATGCCCCAATCCCTTTTCCTGATAAAGAAAGAGATCCCTGGAGGTTATGCCCCCAGGCTGGGTGCCAAGTGCCTCCCTAGCTCAGTCAGCAAACAAGGGAGTCTGAATTATCCGGCCTTAGAGACCCACACACATTTCTGCATTTGACCCTCACACATGCTCTAGACAGCAAGAGCTTCTTCCCTGGCGTCCCACTTTACAAACCAAGAAACCAGGGTCTGGGCACTGGGTGGCAGAGGTGGGGGGGGGGGCTCTGAATGCCCCGGAGCCCCCTGTCCTGTGCAGATGGAAGCAAACATCGGCCTGGACTTGAGACCTAAGCAGACCCTGGGGTGCGGGAGTGAGCAGGCAGATGTTTATAGAAGGGGAAAGGTCACGGTCCTTCGCTGAAGTCAGAGCAGTGGGGAAAGTGGGCAGAGGGCAGTCACACCCACCGGCCGGCAGCCCAGTGTGAACCTGGAGTCAGCAGGCCTGGGTCTGGGCACCTGACGCCTCATTCCCTCCTCTGTAGAAGTGGCTACCACCACCCCAACCTCGGCAGGTCGTCCTGTGGATCACTGAGCAGGGGCCCTGAGCGCCATGCCTGGGCGATGAACATGGCCGCCAGCGCCATCTTCCCACTGGCCTTTCCTCCCTGATGAGTGCGGGACACGCGAAGGAACCCCCCGGCTCTGGTGCCCACACCCGCAGGGCTCTCATTCCCGCCCAAACCAGCGATGCGGCCACCCGCCCAGTGGCTCTCGCTGGACAAGGGCCAGAACATGCGCCCATGGAGAGCGGAGCGCGTTCTCGGGTGGGAAGACCTGCACCTGACAAGGGAGCCCCGGGGCACTCACCCCGCACCAGCCAGGCACCCAGAGCTGCTTCTGCCCAGGGAGGCCACGCCATCTGCTCGGCCTGAGTCACTGGCCCAGGGTACAAATTTCTCCTGTCCCACAGTGCTGGAGGCAGGGGCGGCTGCCAAGGCTGAAACTGGGGGAAGGGGCACCCCGGAGCAGGGGAGGCAGGGAGGCTGGGCCACGCAGGCAGCAGGAGCTTCACAGCCCAAAGTCTGCTCCCCGATCCCCAGGGACGGGGAAAGAGCATGAAGGAGTGTTCTTTTTTTAAAAATTAATTAATTAATTAATGAGGCTGCGTTGGGTCTTCCTTGCTGCGCGCGGGCTTTCTCTAGTTGCGGCGAGCAGGGGCTACTCTTCGTTGCGGTGCGTGGGCTTCTCATTGCAGTGGTTTCTCTTGTTGCGGAGCACGGGCTCTAGGCGTGTGGGCTTCAATAGTTGTGGCACACAGGCTCAGTAGTTGTGGCTCGCGGGCTCTGGAGTGCAGGCGCACGTGCTTAGTTGCTCCGTGACATGTGGGATCTTCCCGGACCAGGGCTTGAACCCGTGTCCCCTGCATTGGCAGGCGGATTCTTAACCACTGCGTCACCAGGGAAGCCCGAAGGGGGTGTCCTGAGGCAGGACACCAGCCGGGAGCAGGACAGCGGACTTCCTGCTACCCCTGCAGGTGAAAGGCACAGAAACGTCAGCCAACAGGCAGAGTGGGGTCTGGGGAGGTTGGTCAGACGGGGCCCTCGTGGATGCCCGAGGGCACGGGTCACACTGCCCCTCAGAGCCTAGACACAGCCCTGTAGCTCAGTTCCCGGCTTAGTCACAAGCGACCCCCACCTCCTGACCCTGCAAAGCCACGCTTGGGTCCTGAGGACACAAAGGTGAATAAAAATCCTGCTGCTTTCCCAGGACACCTCAGGACTTGGTTAACCCAGGACCCAGCCTTTTCTCTTGTCAAGTCCCACTCCCCTCCCAGACCTGAAACCCAGGGGGTTCGGCTGCCTGGTGCCTCCTAAGGCCTTTCCAGAATCAACTTCAGCTGGGAGAAAACCTGCAGGGCAGAGGTGGGCCACCTCACAGAGGCCTCCCTTCCAGGAAGCAGGCCCTTCGTGGCTCGAGTGTGTGATGCACTCACTCTGGCTGTGTCAAGTCTGAGGGTCCGGGCTGGGCCGAAGGAGGAGCCGAATGGGCGGATTCCCGCTCGGGGTGGCAGAGGCAGGCAGCCAGGCACCTGGTGAGGCCCGGTAGCAGAAGCCCAGCGCCTGAGGTGTGAGCGTAGCCAGGCCTCAGGAGACCAAACTCCCTTCTGCAGCCCTCTTAGAGGGGCTGCCTCTGGCATTCAATGGGACCCCCACCCTGAGACCAAACTCCGGCATCTTGCAGTGACCTGAGTGCCAGCCCCTCCTCACAGCGCCACTTTCGCAGAGCACTGGCCTTCCCGCAAGCACCGTTGCAGGTAGCATCCCCGTCCCCTCACCGCAGGGCAGAGCACAGGTGACGGCACTGGTCACAGGAGGGCGGTGTGGGCAAGGCCCAGGATCCCACCATGGGTGCCACACTGTGCCTTGCTTTTGAGCTTTCGGTTGCGAGATGGGAACCCAGAAGCCCTCAAGGTCGTTGGCAGTTTGGCTGAAAGTCTTCCTTAAAAACGCCGAGGCCTTCGTTAACCAAACCCAACGCCCTGGGAAGCCCTCGTGTTCTGTTGCATCAGCTGACCTTGCCCAGGGGAGCCACAAGTCTTCAGCGAGGGCGGCTGCTCTGCGGACGGATGGCACTCCCCCACTGGCTGGGTTCCCCCAGGGGGACAGGCCCCTTGGAGGAGCCAGGGCACAGCCAGCCTCCGGTCACCTGCCTCGGGGACGCCACTTTGCCTTGCTCAGTGCCAGTGGCACACGTGAGCAAAAATCTCCTTTTCTGACCTCAGAGATGGGGGAGTGATGAGCAAGAGAAAAGCAACCGCCACCGCCCAAAGATCCCTTATCCGGTTTCCTCTCCAGAGAGCCGACAGGCCCAGAGAGGCCCGCTTGCTATTTTTGCAAATGCCAGCTGACAGATCCCTTTCCTTGGCCCCGGGTTGTGCATTAGAGACGGGGAGGAAGACAGCTTTGACTCTCACTTGGGACGTGTAAACAGCGCCAGCAAGAACGAGGCACAGGGAGGCGGGGAGTGTCGGGAACACCTGTTTCTCCCCCGCGGCCTCTCAGCGTGACTCCACAGGCAGTCTCTCCACTTCTCTTCCAGCTTCAAACCTCCCCCCAACACTGAATGGATAAGCTCAGTGTTCTCTCCTTCCAGAAGGGAGTGGTGACGATTCAGTCAAGAGGGCGCTGACGACAACCCGGGGCACGAGGCAGGGGAGGCAGCGACATCGTCTGCCAGGCCCGGCGACCCGACCTGCCCCTGCGGCTTCTACAACATCCAGCACTCGCCAAGCTCCACCTCTGTGCCAGGCCGGTGCCAGCAGGTGGGGACACAGCGGGGACCAGTACACCTCGCAGAGCCTCTACTCTCTCCCAGGCACCGAGCTCCGCACGTACTAAGGGCAGCTGCACAGCTGCTTGTCACTCCCTTTGACAGAAGGAACCAGGCAGAGTGGGATTAAGTCACACTCAGGGTCAGCCAGCAGGGGCAGTTCTGAGCCCACTTTGTACGTCTCCTTCTAGAGCAACAGCGCTGGCCCATTAGGGTGCCCTCACCTAACTAAAGGAAGAAGTTGTGGCTTTCATCAGAAGCAAAGCGCGACAGGCACTTGGAAACCAAAAGCCAGAACCCCACTCCTGATAAAAATGTGTTAGTGCCTGAACTTCGGCAGGGCCGCCAGTGGGGCTCTGCACTTCTCACCAGGGAGCAGGCTAACAGTGCCAGCAATCATGTGTCCCTGATGAGCTAGGGCAGTTTCAATTCATCCAATAAATCATCAAAATGTCACTAGAGGTCCCATTACTTCAAACCTAAACTACACCTCCCAGGCTGCCTCTTGCAACCAAGAGCAGCACAAAATTCCGCTGTCAAGCCATCACCGTCCAAATTTTGGTCCAGACAATAAAGCCACTGGGCTCAGGGCGGACGTACTCTCAGCCAGAGCAGCCTTGCTGGGATCAGGGTAGGCGGCCACTTGAATAGCTGTTGTAGCCAAGCATGGAGCCCTGGAATGTTCCTTCGAGGATCTGTATTGCTTCCACCCTAAATATCCCTGTTCTTCACACAGCAGCTCCTGCAGACTCAGAGGGCAACTGTGGGCAGGAGGCACAGAGGAAAGTAAAGCTGCGGCCCTGCTTTGGGGGTGGCTGGCTGATGTGTGAGTTTTGGAAGCCCACAGACTGAACTGTCCGCCCCCAGTCCCCAGGTCCCTGAACACATCCGTCTCAGATGTGTGTTGGAGCAGACAGATGGGGTGAGAAGAAGGGAGAGCGGGTCAGAAACAAGCCCCAGGAATCTCCAAATTAACTAGTGAGGCTCCTACACAATTACTTCCTACTACCCACCCCCAGCACTAGCACCCTACCAGGCTTTATCCCCTGCCCCCAGCCGGCCTCAGCGGCTGGCTGCAAGCAAAAGCAGGTCAGAACCAGAGGGAAAGAGTTCTTGGTGGAGGACTCCACACTGTGGCAGAAGCGAGCCTCTGATGGATGGGGCTGCACTCGGGGAGCCTTCCTTCCAGGCAGCTCCGTGCTGTCCTAAACGTGTCGGATGGTGGCCGGGGCTGGAGGCTAATGGGGACAGATGAAAGGGAAAGACTCCGCCTGACTTTCAGGGCTGCAGCGGCTGATATCAAAGCGCCCAAGAGAGGACAGACCAAGGCCGAGACTTCTGAGCAGGGGGAGCCGAAGGGAGGACACGAGAAGCAACGAAGGTGACAGATGAAGAAGAAAGGGGCGCGAGAACATCAAAGGCAGGAAGAGACTCAGAGCGGACACAGCGCGGGGCCCGGGGCAGCACAGCCCGCCTCCCACCCTGAGCGGCGGGGCTCCGCGTCGTCCCTGGCAACCCTCGATTTAGGCAGCAGGCAGAGGGGAGAGGGGGGAACAGCGGCACCTTGGGACGACGGGCCCTGCGTGGGCCGAGGGGATTTGTGGACTGGGAAACAGAGGAGGCTCAGAGAGAGAGGCGCGTGAGGCCTGATCAAGGCCCGCAAGGGAGTGGCAGGGAGTACAGGGTGAGGAGGGGGCCCGGTGGGCACAGCAGCGGCTGCCCTGTCCCAGCCTCATTTAAGGGCAGGGAGACTTTCAGGGCAAACACTGCCCCCTGGTGCAAAAGGAGTGCTACTGCCAACCTGTGCACGCCTGCCTGGGGACCGGAACGTCGGGCCAGGCTCACAGCCGGAAAGCCACTCTCACGAATTTCTCCACATCCTTTAGGTCCCACTCAGGAAGGCCTTCCTGGACTCCTCCACCACCCCAGCCAGCTCAGACACCCTTCCTCGGGCGGCCATCTGTCTTCAGCGCAGCTCTGTCACTGTCCCTGCCACACCCCCTGTCCTCCTGCTTGTGGGGGTTCTCGGTGAGGTCGTGTCTGCGTCTGTGTCCTCAAGAAGGAGCACTTAATGCTCCCCTGGTGGCACAGTGCTTAAGAATCCGCCTGCCAATGCAGGGGACACGGGTTCGAGCCCTGGTCCGGGAAGATCCCACATGCCATGGAGCAGCTGAGCCCGTGCGCCACAACTACTGAGCCCGTGCACTGCAACCACTGAAGCCCGCGCGCTGCAACAGCGACCAAACGCAGGCAAAAATAAATTAAAAAAAATAAATTTATTCTAAAAAAATGAAATTAAAAAAAAAAGGAGCACTTAATGTTATAAACGATTTGCTGACCCATCTCACCAGACACTGTGACGACTTGGTGACAGGATTCTCGGTCTGTTTTGTCCCCCAGTGTCTCCCTAGCACTCTGCCCAGTGCCTGACACCGACATTAAATGTCTGGGGAATGAATGAGTGAATGAATGAATGACGGCTCCAGGCCACATGAGCTTGCAGAGTACTGTGAACCCAGAAATACTGTGGAGCGGCTAGACAACGAATGAATAAGGCGTGGCCCCTCCTGGAGCAGCACGCACAAGCTAAAGGGACACAGGAGTGTCCCTTACACACAGATAAGAGCCCAAAGTGTTGACAAGGAAGGTCAAAGGGGCAAGGTCAGCAAAAAATACCTCCCAGCCTGGGGGTGGGAACCAGAACAGCATTTCAGGGCTGAGAGGGGTAACAGGCACTAGAAATTCAATTCTAACTATGGCTGGATGATGCTTTGCAGGGAGACGGACACCAAAACACAGCAGGCATGCAGGTGGTCCAGAAAGCTCCCTGACACCTTCGTGGCACACCCACCCCAGCTGGCGAGTCACACAGGACCTCGTCCCCACTCGCTCACTCAGGTCACCCCAGTTTCAAGGTGGTAGGAAAGTGGACACCAGTGTATGGGCTGAATTTTGTGCCCCAAAGAGATACGTGGGGGTGCTAACCCCCAAGACCTCAGAATGTGACTTTAGTTGGAAATAAGGTCATTTTTTTGGGGGGGGGCCGCTCTGCACAGCATGCAGGATCTTAGTTCCCTGACCAGGGATTGAACCCGCGCCCCATGCAGTGGAAGTGCGGAGTCCTAACCACTGGACCACCAGGGAAGTCCCAAAATAAGGTCTTTACAGAGGTAATCAGTGAAAATGAGGTCACTAGGGTGGGCCCAAATCCAATATGTTTGGTGTCCTTATAAAACGATGAAATTTGAACATAGAGACAGACACACGCAGATGGAAGACCATGTGGAGACACGCAGGGAGAAGACAGCCATGTGCCTGGAGAGAATGCCACGGATTGCTGGAAACACCGGAAGCTGGAAGAGATAAGGAAGGATCCCCCCCCGCCGCCGAACTGTCAGAGGGACCGTGACCCTGCCAACACCTTGATTTTGGACTTCTGATCTCCGGACTGTGAGACAATAAATCTCTGCCGTAAGCCATCCCGTTTTGGGTTCTTTGCTATGGCAGCCCTAGGAATCTAACAGACCTACGTTCCCCATAAATGACCAGAACCTATAGAGATCCTAAAACCAGGGGCTGGGGAGCATAGGGTGTTAAAAACGCCCCCTTGAGAATTCCCTGGTGGTCCAGTGGTTAGGACTCCACACTTCCACTGCAGGGGGCATGGCTTCAATCCCTGGTCAGGGAACTAAGATCTTGCAAGCCGCACAGCACAGCCAAAAACTGTTTTTAAAAATAAAAAATAAAAACACCCCCTTCTCTCACCCGCTCATCCTGAAGCAGGCCAAGCGGGGGCCTTCAGAGCACGGAGCTATTTAGGACTGTGATCAGCACCCGCTCTGGGCCAGGAAAGGCCGAGTGGGTGGCAGCAAAAACGAGCCTGTGAACAGTGCCGATGCCAACACATGGCTGCATGGAGAGAGGGCAGAGCCAGCAGGAAGACCTCCTGAAGAAACACACCAGGGACAAATCCAAGGACAAGGAGCAAGGAGGGAGGTGGTTCAGGCGTGGGGACAGTGGGAGCAAAGACAAAGGAGCAAACAGCCTGGCAAATGTCCACTGAGGCCAGAGGCAGGGAGTGAGGATGCCCAGGAGACCAAGCGCAGACACCTAGACTCCAGGTCACGAGCCTGCATGCACAGCAAGGGGCGCAGACTTACCCTCAACGTCAGGGGATGTGACCCAGGAAACTAGGCGGGGGAGGAGGGATTTGCAATTTAGAGGGACCACTCTGGCTGTTCTGAGGAAGATGAATTTGAGGAGGAAAGACTAGAGGTGGAAGAAAAACAAGGAAGATGTTCTAATGTAGGCAAGAAACATGCCGGAAGTACTCCTCAAGCAGCTGTTCGACGAGGGGTAAAGAGGCCACAGGTAAGGGTGGCTCTTGGCTCCTGTTTTAAGGGAAGGGGTGAACAGTGGCAATGCCAAGTTAAGGAACACAGAAGTGGATGTAGGTAGCGGCCGGCAAGTTCAATTTTGACCCTGATGAGCTTGAAATTAACTGCAAGCTATCCAGCTGGGGAGTCCAAACAGGCTGCTGGACGTGAGTCTGACGTTGAAGGAGAACTCTGAGCAGGAGAAGGAGGTCTGGGAGCCATGTCCTGCTGGGGACATGAGGGGTGGATGGGACAGCCAGAAACACCCACCGGCCAGGATGAGCCGAGGGACACCCAGGGACCAGCCAGGGCTCTGAGGAATGTCAGTGTCTAAGGCAGCAGAGCTCTGATAAGGAGTGAAAAGAACAGACATGGGATTTGGCAGCAGAGGGCTCCCTGGTGGCCTCAGCGGTGGCTCAGAGCGGGTAGAGGTAACAGTGAGTTAGGGGGAGGTGAGGAGGTCTGTGCTGTAAACACCCCAGTGTCTGGACAAGGACGTCTTACCTGAATGTTCAAGTAAGAAGAGGAGGAATGCAGGATGAGCATCTGAGGATCCTAGACGATCCTAGAGGGTACTAGGATGGAGGGACCCTCCCTTCCTCCCGCCCGCCCTTCCTCCCTCCCTCCCTTTCTTTCTTTCTCTTTTCTTTATGAAACATTTGAAAAATACAGACAATACGTCTAGCAATATATATAAGACCCAGAAACTCAGAATAAACTGATGTCACTATGTTGACATATTTGCTTCACATTTTATGGTAAGAACTAGGTCTGGTGAAATGTATGGATCGAACGCAGGAGTTCATTTCTACCCTTCTGAAATCCCACTAAAACATCGGTAAAAGGATCTTTTTAAAAAGAGCACAAACCCCCAAGGACAAATGGGAAAGCCAAGGGCAGCAGATGAGAGAGGCCCCTAAAACTGAAGGATGCACGGCACGTGGGCAAGTGGCAATGACTGGGGGTGGGGGGTGGAGAGCACGCAGGGGATTCCGCAGTGTGAGCAAATTCGAGTTGCAGGCTCCCGGGAAGTTCAGAACTTAGTGGGTCGGCTGGACAGTGGGGCTGCAAACCGAAGGCTGGTTACAGTCTAAGGGAATGAGAGCCCCAGACCCATCTCCGCACCACACCCCAGCAGAACCACAGAACAGCAAACAGCCTCAGCCCTGCTGAGTCCAGTGCAGTCACTGGCTGAATCCTCGCAGCGACCCCTGCGACGGTTCACCTGCATTCCCAGGTCTAGAGCCATGGAAACTGAGGCTCAGGCAGGACAGATGGAGTCATGTGCCCAAGAGCACGCTGCTAGGAAGTGTCAGAGCCAGGTGGACCGGTTATGGGCAGCCAGGGCCCCACTCCTGACCGCCAGGCACTGGCACCTTTCAGAAGACGAGAGGTTGGGTTCCTGGAGAGGCTCCACTGTGGCCACGAGGCCCAGCCAGGGGAGAGGCGGCAGACAGGGCACCAGACGGCACTGCAGAGAGCGGGGGAGATGGCAAAGCCCTCGGCTACCACGAAGTGGTTCCCAGGCTGATGGCTAGGGAGCACCCTGAGGGCTCCTCTCTAGGAAACCACCCGCCCAGGACGGACGTCCCGTGGCTACAGACACATAGTGGGCACCCAAAGAAAGGGCTGGCCTGCAGCTTCCTCTCAAGGTGAGGACAACGGGTCCATAAGCCCCACCATGCCCAGGCTTTCCAGTCGGCTTCAGTATGAAGGGACAGCCAAAAGCACCAGATGTTTGAGGACAGAGCCCAAAAAATTCACCGAAACAAATCGGGAATAAAAACATGGAACTCTGAGGAGAAAGTAACAGAGAGAGCAGAGACTTAGGAAAAAACACTATAATTAATCTCAGAGAAGTACGAGAAGCTATAGCTTTGCGAGGTGGCAGCTATTTTAAAAGGCGATGAGAAAGAGCTCTAGGGAATTAAAAATAGCATTGCAGACAGTTTTAAACATAATAAATAGAAGAATTAGAAGACAGTGAAGGACATCACCCAGAAAGCATAACAAAAAGACTGACATATGGCAAATAGGAGAAAAGGTAAGAAAATAAGAGGCTGAGTCCAGGGAGCCCACCCCCAGCCCCCCGGGGTGGGGGAGCAGGGCAGAGTCATCCAGCGTCACCTCCTGCACCTCGTGCACTTGTGGCCGTGAGGACCCTTTGAGCCCCAGCAAGATGCCCAGAGTCCTGCCTGGAGGTGAGATCGGGGGATCCCGTTAACTTCCTGTAGCACAGAGTGGGTGGCTTAAAACAACCAAAATGGGGCTTCCCTGGTGGCGCAGTGGTTCGGAGTCTGCCTGCCGATGCAGGGGACACGGGTTCGAGCCCTGGGCTGGGAGGATCCCACGTGCCGCGGAGCAACTAAGCCCGTGAGCCACAACTCCTGAGCCTGCGCGTCTGGAGCCTGTGCTCCGCAACAGGAGAGGCCGTGACAGTGAGAGTCCCGCGCACCGTGATGAAGAGTGGCCCCTGCTCTCCACAACTGCCCTCGCACAGAAACGAAGACCCAACACAGCCAAAAATAAATAAATAAATTTATAAAAAAATACAACCAAAATGTATTCTCTTTTAGTTCTGGAGGCCAGAGTTCAGCATCAGTTTCACTGGGCCCAAATCGAGGCACAGGCAGGGTCATATGCACTCCGGAGGCTGCAGGGGAGTGTCTTTCCTTGCCTCCTCCAGCTTCTGGTTGCTGCCGGAATGCCTCTGCTTATGGCCACATCACTCCAGTCTCTGCCTCTGTCATCACTTGGCCTTCTAGAACTGCAGTGTGTGTCTAACCTCCTGCATCTCCCTTCTGAGGACACCTGCGATGGCATTTAGGGCCCCCGGATAATCCAGGGTCACCTCCCCATGTCAAGATCCTTCACTTCGTCATATCTGCAAAGACCCTTTTCCCTGATAATGTGACACAGGTGCCAGGGATGAGGACCTAGACATCTTTGTGGGCCGTCACTCAGCCAACTACACTGCTGAAGAGAAGAAGGAGGCCACAGTAACGCTGAGCCACTTCTGAGGGAAACGCTCTCCAACCTAGAATTTTCTACCCGGTTACACTATCAATCAAGTGGGAGGGCAAAATAAAGGTATTTTCAGACCTGCTTGGCCTAGGAAAGTTTACCACCCTCGCGTGCATTTTCCCAGGAAACTCTTGGGAGATGAGCACCAACAAAACAAGGGAGTAAATAAACCAAGACCGAGAAGCCTGGGAGCCAGCACAGAAGGAAGCCCAGGGAATTCTCAGGGGATGGTGAGAACTGCTTCTCCAGATAACAGCACAGGCCAGGAAGCTTCCAGAGATGGGGCTCCAAGGGGGCAATCAGGGGTCTAAATAAACAAACAAAAAGGCTGGATTACCTGATGTCTCTGAAAAAATGGGGAGCAGACAGCAATTTATAGTTCGTCTGGGGATGAAGGAATGAAGTAAAAAGTAACTCCAGGGCTTCCCTGGTGGCGCAGTGGTTGAGAGTCCGCCTGCCGATGCAGGGGACATGGGTTCGTGTCCCGGTCCAGGAAGATCCCACATGCCGCAGAGCGGCTGGGCCCGTGAGCCATGGCCGCTGAGCCTGCATGTCCAGAGCCTGTGCTCCGCAACGGGAGAGGCCACAGCAGTAAGAGGCCCGCATACCGCAAAATAAATAAATTTAAAAAATTTAAAAAAAAAAAAAAAAAGAGTAACTCCAGGAAACTGAGAAGTTATACAGGAAAATGTTATCATGTATACACTTGGTGTTCTCAACTGTGAATATTTACTTGATTTTAATAATGTAAAAACTGAAAATGTACTTTTAAATGGTTACATAACCATGCGGGAAGGAGGAGAGCAGGGAAAGTGGGTATGTTTGGGCTGGGGGGTAAAAGCGAGCTAATCCTTCCACAGGAGGAGGTCAGAAAATAGAGCCGAATGCTGTTTGGAACAGGAGGGTAGGCTGCTAGGAGTTAAAGGGATGGAGAACCCCGGAAAGCGGCTCAGCTCAGGTGAAAGACCGGCCTTGTACTGGATGAAGAGCCTCCGTCCTCTGAGAGCAAAGCTCTAGTGCCAGTGTAAAATATCCCAGCACTGGTTGGGACCCAGGCACCACCCAATGCACTGACCCTGCCAAGGGCTGAGATGACCAGTGGCTTTCGTGCTCCAGCTCCCTGGGCTGACAGGGCAAGACATCACGTTCAGAGAGGTACAGCCAGAGAAGCAGCAGCCCAGGGAAGGCAGACCTGCAGACAGCCGTGCCTCCTGTTCACACCCAAACTCCTGGTTAGCCACAGCCGCTCCAAGAAGCAGGATGAGACTAAGCTTTACGAAAAATATCTGGCCGGTCAGATCAGCAAAAGATACAGATTAGAAAAGGCAATGGCGTTTCCCTGTGAGGGGGTTTAAAAAATATTTAGACAGTTTTCTGAATGACTTGGTTTAGGTCAAATGAGTCTTCTGGAATAGTAAAATATTCGATTGATTGTATGAGATTTCTTAAGTTTCTGCTGTGATCTACCTGTATCTTGGCACGTTCGTACAATAGGCTGTGTTAATATTCTTTCTTTAGAGGAGAAAAGCAAAAGTTAGATATGTTTGGAATTTAGATATTAAGTATGTTTTACTTTAAAATGTACCATGATGGACTTCCCTGGTGGCGCAGTGGTTAAGACTTGGTGCTTCCACTGCAGGGGGCGTGGGTTTGATCCCTGGTCAGGGAACTAGGACCCCACATGCCGCGCGGTACGGCCAAAAAATAAATTAAACAAACAAAAAAAGTACCATGAATCAGAGGTTGGTAGCCCTCAGCACAGTCTGGCCAGAGAAATGTGAGTAGCAAGACATTACTTCCATCTCCTCCCGGGCTCCCGACTCTCTTCTCAACCAAGATAAAGTCGCTGAGCCAAGGGCCGCCAGACTCAGCCAATTAAAATGCAGAGTGTCCAGTTAGAATCTGAATTTCAGCTAGAGTGCATTGAAAACATATATATATCCTGTATATCAAGTATATCCTGTGCAGTATTTGGAGCACGCTTACACTGCTAAATTGTTGGTTTATCTGAAATTTGAATCCGACCAGCCATCCCTGCACTTAGTATGTTATCTGGCAGCCCCAATGCACCAACAGTAGCGAGGCCCTGACTGGGTCTTAAGGAGAAAAGAAAACACGTGAAGAGAATCCCCAGATGTTGACGTAACAGGGCAGGGAAAACACAGTGGCAAGACCCCAGGGGTCGAACGGCCTGGGTTCCAGTCAGGGCTCCACCAAGCCCACTAGCTCTGGGCAAGCTGTTTAAGCTCCAGGCCTGAGTTTCTTCACCTGTAAAATCAGGGATAATAACAGTAATGTGCATAGGCTCGTCACAAGATCAAACGAGATTCCTTTGATAATCTCATTTAACAATGTGAAAATTAGTCTTTGCTTTTTAAGGGACTGACTTCCTTGCTCATATACCCTTGACACCTTTTCTCTCTCCCCACCCCACCCCCTTCTCTCTTTCTTAACCAACAGAGGCATTTGCAGGTTGAAATGTGAGGATTTAAAATAATAGCTGTTGCATATACATGTCAAATGTCTATTCTGTAACAGAACTTACCCCCTCCCTCCCCCATCCCAGATGAGACACACTCCTCAAAACCCAACCAAACACCTCTTGTCTTCCATCCCCAGGGAACTAGGGCTTCAGTTTGGGGGTCATCTTTGCCCTTCCTTCTCCCTCTCCCACCATCTAGTCAAGAAGGCCCATCAGTTCTTCCTCTGAAATCCCTCATGTCCTCCTTGCTTTCATTTCCACTAACCCACCCTGGATCACCCCCTTCTTCCTACCTGAACTGCTGTAAAAGCCTCCTAACCATGACCAACCATTACCATTGGTTGGCTTTAGCTACTGATCCAGGCTATATACTGAGGACAGCATCCCCAGTGCGGGCATTCTTTCACTCTCTTTTTAAAACCCTCCACGACCCTTACTGCCTACAGGTAAGAATCTCGCCTCACATCATTAGTCCAAGCTGCCTGTCGAGCCTCACTTCCCATCACTCCTCAGCCTCCTGGGTCCTATAACTCCAGCCAAACTGCCCCCTCCTTGTTCCCAAGTAATCCAAGCACGTTCCCGTCTTCCTCAGAGCACTCCTTCCACCAAGATGCTCCCCACCTGGATGCCCTTTTCCCTGTGCAAAGCCCACTCATGTCTGGGTTATGTGTCTAATTTTTCTCCCTCCCGAAATCCCACCAAAACTTTAGTAAGAGGTTTTTGTTTTTTAAGCTATAAATCCCTAAGGAAAGAGAGACCAGGAGGGGAGACCACAGCAACATAACTGTGGAAGCAGCTTGGGTTAAGTGTCCTCGTGGCTCTACCTGGCAGTGGGGAAGGCTGATCATCCACCAGTTCCCACCACAGAATCCAAGAAAAGCTAGGGAACTGTGGCTCCAGGTCCCCTGGGATGGGATGAGTGGGCTGATACGTACAATGGAAGCTGGGTGAAAGCTTTTGAGAAGCAGTTAGACCCCTAGATCCATTCCCCCACCTCATGCTGCTGGAGACCACCCCTCTCCCACCCTCTCCTGAAGAACAGAGGTTTGCTCTCCGGAGAGAACGAAGCTCAGGGTCTGCACTGGGGGATGCAAGGCACAGCTGAGGGCCTGGGTACCTTGCCAAAAACAGGAGAGGAAGGTTAAGTGAGCCTATGCATCCTGTCCCCTCGCCCACTCAGCTCCTAGAACACCCTTCCCCTCCTCTGAGACCTGACCCAGCCCAAGAGGGGAGGACTCAGGATATTGACACTGAGGTTCCCCAACAAATAGCATGCCTCATCACCACTGTGCACCTCAGAAACTGGACTCCCAGGCAGCTTTTAGCCCCTACTACTAACAGTGAACCGGCAACCAAAGATCACTGGGCAGCCGAGGACAGATTCCTTCAAAGAGAGACCAAAGGAAAGTAGCAGAAAAAAGCAACTTGGAGGAAACAGCCAAAGCAAGGAGAAGAAAACTTAAATGAACTTGTCATTAATATCCTCAGAGAAACAAGAAAAGATTACATAGGTGGTACTACAGGATGTTATGCACATATTTTTAAAGACCCATTCAGAGAGCAAGAAAAGCTCTTGGAAATTAAAATATAATGGGAAAAACAAACAAAAAAAATCAATAGAAGGGTTGGAAGATTAGGTAAAGGGGAAAATGGGCAAGAAAGGCAAGAGAGGGCTTCCCTGGTGGCGCAGTGGTTAAGAATCGCCTGCTAATGCAGGGGACACGGGTTCGGGCCCTGGTCCGGGAAGATCCCACATGCTGCGGAGCAACTAAGCCCATGCGCCCCAACTACTGAGCCTGCGCTCTAGAGCTATTGAGCCCTCATGCCTAGAGCCCGTGCTCCGCAACAAGAGAAGCCACTGCAATGAGAAGCCCGCGCACCGCAACGAACAGGAGCCCCCGCTCACCACAACCAGAGAAGGCTGGCACGCAGCAACACTCAACGCAGCCAAAAATAAATAAATAAAATAAATTTATTTTAAAAAACAAAGAAAGGGAAGAGAATTTGAGGCCAGTTCAAGAGATCCAAAAATTAAATAACAGGAGTCTCAGAAAGAGAGATCAGCTAAAACACAGGGGAAGAAACAAAATAATTCAAAATAATTCAAGAAACCCCTAGGACAGGAGGCCCTGTTTCCACATGGAAGGACGCACTGAGCCGACACGATGGACAAATGCAGACTCACACCAGGCATGTCGTGAAATTTCAGACCCTGTAAGCTTGCAGAAAGTGGGGGAAAGGGGGCACAAAGAATCTGAAATCAGCATGGTTTTGGATTTCTTAACAGCAACTTGGGAAGCTAGAAAAGTACACAGCAATTCTTTAAAACTGCAAAAGGAAAACGATTTCTAGCCTGAAACTCTCTATCCAGCTGAACTATCCATTATGTGTGAAGGTGAAATAAAGATAAAGAACAAATCACTGGATCCTCAGGCCAGTTAGATGATCTCGCAATTCTAATCACTTTGGAATCAAACTCAATTTAAGAGCAGTCTATGTGAATGAGGATGCGTATGAGAATGGGACTTATACATTATTATGGTCAAGTTCTGTGGGAAACCTGGGAAGCTGCTATTTCGGGGTTAGACCGAAGTTCATATATAAAGCCATTTCACTCTTGGTAAAATTTGAAACTTTCAGTCTTGTGACTGTGAAATCATGACTGTAATAAAGTGATACTCTGTTAGTATTTTGAGCTCTCTTCAAATAAAGACAATAAGGAAAAAAAATACAAAGAACAGGGCTGCCACAACTGACCTCCTGGTACTGCTTCTCGGGAAGCTACTGTGGATGAGCCCCACACAAAAAAGGGAGAGAACAGGCCAGAAAGGCAGCAGGAGCTGCAAGAAGAGGAAGGCAGAGGGCGTCCCCAGAGCGTGGCACGCAGAGGGGCACCAGGTAAGGCGTGGACTACACAGGACCACTCCACAGGCACCCTTCCCCACAAGGGGACCTGAAGGAAAGTGGAGCCAGCATTCCTACTGATGGGACCCATGGTGGAAATGGCCTCTGGCTGAACCTGACTGTGACACAGGAAGACAACATGAGTGACACGTGAGGCCCAGGGCCTTGCTTCTAACTGACACAGGAATACTAAATTATATGCTCCACTGTGTCTGGCTTCTTTCACGTAGCATAATGTTTTCAAGGTTCATCCATGTTGTAACAGGTAACAGTACTCCATTTAACTGCCAAAGAATATGTCATTGTATAGATATTCCACATTTTATTAACCCATCTGATGGACATTTGGGTTGTTCCTACATTTTGGCTATTATGAATAATGCTGCTGTGAACATTTGTGTCCAAGTTTTGGGTGCACATGTGTTTTCATTTCTCTCGGGTATATATTGCTGGATCATATGGTAACTCTATGTTTAACCACTTGAGGAACAGCCAGACTGTTTTCCACAGCTGTTGTTCCATTTTATATTCCACCAGCAGCTTATAAGGGCTCCAATTCCTCCACATCCTCACCAGCACTTGTTATTATCTGTCTTTTTGATTAGCCATCCTAGTGGGTATGAAGTGATATCTCATTGCAGTTTTGTTTTACGTTTCCCTGATGGCTAATGATGTTGAGCATATTTTCATGTGCTTACTGGCCATGTGGATATATTCTTTGGAGAAATGTCTATACATATCCTTTGCCTTTGGATTATTTGTATTTTTTTTTTTTTCTTTTTGCGGTACGTGGGCCTCTCACTGTTGTGGCCTCTCCCGTTGCGGAGCACAGGCTCCGGATGCGCAGGCTCAGCGGCCATGGCTCACGGACCCAGCCGCTCCGCGGCATGTGGGATCTTCCCGGACCGGGGCACGAACCCGTGTTCCCTGCATCGGCAGGCGGACTCTCAACCACTGCGCCACCAGGGAAGCCCCTATTTGTATTTTTATTGTTGAGTTTTAAGAGTTTTTAAAAATCTAGATACAAGGGCCTATCAGATATATGATTTGCAAAAAAATTTCTCCCATTCTTTGAACCACCTTTTTACTTTCTTGATAGTGTCCTTTGCTGCACAAAAGTTTTTAATATTGATGAAGCCCAATTTATCTATTTTTAAAATTTTATTGCTCGTGCTTTTGCTGTCATATCTAAGACACCACTGCCTAACCCAATATCACAAAGATTTATGACCCTGTTTTCTTCTGAAAGTTTTATAGTTATTAGCTCTTACTTTAGGTCTTTGATCCACTTTGAGTTTTATATGTGGTATGAGGCTGGGGTCCAACTTCATTCTTTGGCAGTGGATGTCCAGTTGTTTCAGCACCATTTGTTGAAAAGACTATTCCTTTCCCATTAAGTTATTTGGTACCCTTGTTAGAACTCAACTGACTATAAATGTGAGGGTTTATTTCTGGGCTCTCAATTCTATTCCATTGATCTGTTATGTCTGTCCTTATGCCAGTACCACTCTGTCTTGATTACTGTAGCTTTGTGATAAGTTTTGAAATTGGGAAGTGTGAGTCCTCTGTGTTCTTTTTCAAGATTCTTTTGGCAGTCTAGTTCCCTTGCATTTCCATGTGAATTTTAGGCTCATACTGTCATCTGCAAATAAAGGCAGCTGGAACTGCATTGAATGTGTAGATCAATTTAAGGATATTAAGCCTATGTCTTAACAATATTAAGCCTTCTCATCCATGAACATAGGGAGTCCATTTATTTATTTAGGTTTTCTTTCATTTTTTTCAACGTTTTATACTCTTACAAGTTTTACACTTTTCTTGTTAAATTTATTCCTGAGTATTTTATTCTTTTTGAGGATACTGTAAATGGAATTTTCTTCATTTCCCGTTTGTTCATTGCCTCTGTATAGAAATACAACTGATTTTTGTATATTGACCTTGTGTCCTACAACTTTGCTGAACTCCTTTATTAGTTTTAACAGATTTTTAGTGAATTCCTTACATTTTCCTTTACCAGATCATGTCAGCTGTAAATAAAGATACTTTTACTGCTTCCTTTCCAATCTCTATGACTTTCATTTCATTATCTTTCCTAATTGCCCTTGATGATCAAATCTGAAACTGTGACTAACTTTGGAGATAGCCCCTGCCCAAAGAGCAGCAGCTGCTATGATGACCCTTAGGAGGCCAGAGCTCTCATTCCTCCGCTTGTCACAACTGTTTTTTTTTTGTTGTTGTTGTTTGTTTGGTTTTTTATAAATGTATTTATTTGTTTACATTTTATTTTTGGCTGTGTTGGGTCTTCGTTGCTGTGCGCGGTTTTCTCTAGTTGCAGTGAGCGGGGGGGCTACTCTTCGCTGTGCTGTGCGGGTTACTCGGTGCAGTGGCTTCTCCTGTTGTGGAGCACAGGCTCTAGGCCACACAGGCTTCACTAGTTGCAGCACGCGGGCTCAGTAGTTGTGGCTCGCGGGCTCCAGAACGCAGGCTCAGTAGCTGTGGCGCACGGGCTTAGTGGCTCCGTGGCATGTGGGATCTTCCCGGACCAGGGCTCAAACCCGTGTCCCCTGCATTGGCAGGTGGATTCTCAACCACTGCGCCACGAGGGAAGTCCGTCACACCTGTTGAGTCGATGTTTCCACCAGGAACTAGGCTTTGGGAGAGGTTTCCTGGTTGGTTGCTCTCTGCTCACCTCTCTGCATCCCCCTTCTCTGCTCTGCACCCAGAGAAGCTGAGGCCTGTGGATGGAGGTACCTGGACTCCCTCGCTGGCTGGCGTCCTGCAGGTTCAGCCAATGGGAGGCCCCAGGCAGGAGAGAGGAGGCTGGGAGAAGAGAGAACGTGGAGTATGCTCTTCCCTACTCTCTGCTGGCCTTGATGTCACAGTCCTGACTCAGGATATGTCTGGTCTCTAGGACAGTCCCTGCTGGGCATCCTTGCTGCCACACTGTCAACCGGCCCTGAAGTCTGGAGGAAACACTATTTCCTCTCCTGGCCCCTTCAGGCCTAGAGGTAAGTAATGACTTCCTACCATTGCTCGTCCCTGGATGCCTCAACCTCCCCTGTTGGGTGCCTGACTTGCCTTGGCCAATTAATTCAGTTTCTCAGAATCAATGCATGACCATCGACCATTCCTGGCCAGCCTGTACTGCTACTCTGCTCAACACCCACACCCCGAACCACCCTACAGAGGAAGGCACTGTGGAACTTCACTCAGCGTGAAAACTTGGTTCTCTGGTAAACTGATCACCACCTCACAGAGTTCACGAGCCGAGGAGATGGTGACGGAATTCAGTGGCAAAGAGCTTCCATTCCTGGAAGAAGGAAAGTAAACAGCAACCCAGACAGGACACGACCTTGACTAGGGCTGCTTTCTCTCCCTGTTCCTGATTCCCCAGGAAAACGTTCCTTTGTTGCCCCTTGATCTGACCTTTCACCCTGCTTTGGAATTTGAGCACAAAAGCTGGCCAGAGGCTTCCCAGAGACGGAGTCCTAGGCACCCACTACTGCTGGGTTTATCCTAATGACCACGGCCACCTGGCAAAGCATCAGAACCAGGGATATCGCTTGCATGGGCTTGCCACCGAGGGCCAGCCATCGCATTAAGTGCTTCACATTATCTCATTTAACCATCAAAAAACCTTGTAAGGTGAGTCGTACGGCCCCAGCTCTGTTAAGTAAGGAAACAGAAACTCAGGATATGTAGCTTGGCCACGGCAGTCACATTCCGTTCTGCCCATCGTCCCGAGCTGTGCCTCGGTCACGGCCCTGCTCCCCAGGAGCCAGCTGTGGGAAGATTTAAGATCTACCATCCTGTCTAGCATACTCATTAGCACCCTCGCTCTGCTCTGCCTGCCAACCCCCAACCGTTCCTCCCCAGCGTCACACTTGCCCTGGCTGTTCCCGGGCCTGCAATCACTGTGTGAGGGCCTGCTCCCCCACCAGCCGGGTCAGCATCACACCCACGCCTCGTCCCCCCAGCACAGCCTCTCCCGCACAGGCTAACTGCACCTCAATGGTCCTGTGCCCATTGCTGGTGGAAGCCCGAATGAGCACCCAGATGAGTGGAGCAGGCACCTCCCCTGGGTTGTTTTGAAGTTTTGCAGTGATAGCCAGGGCGCACAGACCCACACTGGCCTTTACCCTGCAGTGCATGCCCTGGGCGGGGAGAGGAGCTGGGTGGCTGCCAGGAGCTCTGGCAACTACAACCGCAGGCTCTTTTGCCTACTGAGCAGGTTCTGAAGTGCCAAGGCTCACTTTCTGCTTACCAACAGCAGTGGGCATGTTCGCTTGAAGGTAGTAGTTTCTCCTCAATGTTGAGAAGTTAGACTGCTGAAAATTCGCCAGGGAGGAAGGAGCATCCCAGCTGAGAAGTTTAGACTTTATGGAAAAACAGGGTTTCGGGACCTGATGTAGTAAATGAATTACGAAAGCCCCAGGTGACAGACTGCCTCTTCTATCTTCTCAGTCCCAACCTACAGGCCCTACTCCAGGAGGCGCCCTCAGTGCGACCCATCCCTCTCTGAGGGAAGAGGCCATGTCTTACAATAAGTACCAAAACAATAATAATGAATAATAGCTACAAGCATCTGTTAAGTGCCAGGGCCTGGACGAGGCACCAGCCAGGTCACCCTCACACTTATGAGGTGGGTATTATCCCATTTGAAACTTTATTGAGCTGCAACTTGTATACTCTCATTATATTGAACAACAATATTCTTATGGCTTTGCAGTTTATAAAGGACTTTAATAGATGCTCTCATTTGCTACTAACAGGAAACTTGACTACGGGCACAGACAGCATCAGCTTCTTTTTTTTCTTTTCTAACTTTTTTTCGGCTGCGCTGGGTCTTCATTGCTGCGCACAGGCTTTCTCTAGTTGCGGCGAGCATGGGCTACTCTTCGTTTTGGTACGTGGGCTTCTCATTGCGGTGGCTTCTCTTGTTGCGGAGCATGGGCTCTAGGCGCACAGGCTTCAGTAGCTGTGGCTTGTGGGCTCTAGAGTACAGGCTTCAGTAGTTGTGGCGCACGGGCTTAGTTGCTCCGTGGCATGTGGGATCTTCCCGGACCAGGGCTTGAACCCAGAACCCGTGTCCCCTGCATTGCCAGGCGGATTCTTTTTTTTTTTTTTTTTTCGCGATACGCAGGCCTCACACTGTTGTGGCCTCTCCCGCTGTGGAGCACAGGTTCCAGACGCGCAGGCTCAGCGGCCATGGCTCACGGGTCCAGCCACTCCGCGGCATGTGGGATCTTCCTGGACCGGGGCACGAACCCGTGTCCCCTGCATCGGCAGGCGGACTCTCAACCACTGCGCCACCAGGGAAGCCCACCAGGAGGATTCTTAACCACTGTGCCACCAGGGAAGTCCCTCATCTTCACTTTCTAGATAAGGAAAATGGGCTTTCCAGCCCCATCTGCTGCCCCCCTGGCCCCAGCACCACCTCCTGAACTCCCTGCCACCTCAGTGTTCCTTCATGAAGCCCATTTTCCATTTCCACTCATTGCACCAGCATCCCAGGAGCTGCAGCTTTGGAAGGATAAAGGGAAAAACAGCCAGGGTGTGGGAGGGGCTGGGGAGTGCAGGGGTGACAAGTGAAATCAGGCAGGAACCTCCCTTCATGGAGGGCAGGAGCAGCTTTGATGAAGCGAAGGTGGGGACCACACACCCCCATACACCCCATACACTGCGTGGTTCCATAGGAAGGGCAAGGTCTGACAGTCAAAAAACTCAGGTTCAACTTCTGGCTTTGCCACCATCTGGTCATTTGAGCCTGGGGATCAATCTACCTCTCTGCACCTGTGTGATAATGTGATCTATAAGAAATATATAATCTGCGTTTTGTCCCTGGTTCCTGGCACAGAGCTCTTAAAATGCTTGGAATTTCCTGAGTGGAAGGGGAGACAGGAGCCACCTTTCTCATTCATAATTAGCCCCTTTCAATCACACCTGGGTTTATGCTAATGAGGTGACTCCTGGTGTGTCCCTAGATAGCGTCAGGATGGGGGTTGGTTGCCAGAGGGATCAACCCTGTGATTACAAGGTTGGAACTTTCAGCCCTATCCCGTTACTTGGAGGGGAGGGACTGGAGATTGAGTTAATCACCAATGGCCTATCATACCTGTGTAATGGAACCTCCATAAAAACTCTAAACGATGGGGTTCAGAGAACTTTCAGGTTGGTAAATCCAACCTTGTGCTAAGAGGTGGTGCACCCCAACCCCTGGGGACAGAAGCTCCTGCACTCTGGACCCTTCCAGACCTTGCCCTATTTACCCCTTCATCTGGCTGTTCATGGTATCCTTTAAAATAAACTGGTAGTAGTAACTAAAGTACTTTTCTGAGTTCTGTGAGCAGTTCTAGAAAATTCTCGAACCTGAGGAGGGGTCAGGGGAATCTCTGATTCACAGGAGGCCAGGTGTTGTAATTGGTGTCTGAAGCCGGGACCGTCCTGTGGGACTGAGCCCTTCACTTGTGGGGTCTGTGCTAACTTTCAGTAGTGTCAGAACTGAATTGAATTGGAGGATACCTAGTTGATGTCTGCAGAGAACTGGAGAATCGGTTGGTGTGAGGAAAAAACCCACATATTCGATGTCAGAAGTGTTATGAGTGAAAAACAGTTCAGACCTGTTAGTCCACCTATAAGGCAGGCTTATCCGTCCAACACGGAGGGCTGACAAGTAAGCGACCTGTTGTACGTGAAACTGCAGGCTGTCCCTTCGGTTTCATAAACTGTAAACTGCAAAGCCTCCTCAAAGGACTATGATTAGATTTCACACAATCAGAGCCATCAAGTGTTTATTGAGCACCTCTTGCCTGTAACACAGACTTGAAGGAGAGAGGATAATATAAAACACGGCCCGTGCCTTCAAGAAACTGTCTATCTGGCGAGGAGACAAGACTAGTTCACTTGAAATATAAGGAATATTAAACACCTAGCATACGCAAAGGAGGCGGGGGAAGGGTGAAGCAGCTGAGGAGAGCTGGGTAAGGTGTCATGGGGGTGGGGACTTGATCTGGGCTCAGAGGAAGGATCCACTCAAGAGGCCCCGGTGGGTCGCAGCGCCTGGCACACGGGGTGACAACACCTGCTTGGCGGGCAGATGGACGGAGAGAGAGTCTGGCATGGGCCTCCTCTCCCTGCAAGCACAGTCTGGCCTGACTAGTTTAGGGCCAGGGTCAGGCGTCACCAAGTAGGTGCTGATCAAGTGAAAAGTCTGGTATGAAATCAACAGAAAATGAAGTTGGAGAGGTTCAGTGAAATGAGAAGCAAAGAAAAGGCACTCCCTTCATTCAGTCATTCGATATTGACTGAGCCTTTGTAACACGCCAGGTGCCCTTAGGCACTTGAACAAGAGAGAAGAGGTCCCTGCCCACGTGAAACTGACATTTCATTCCAGTCAGAAGGAGACCAAATACACAAACAAGATCATTCCAGATCCATCCTGATTAGTAAGTACTGATTGCCTCCTTGTCTCAGACTTCCTCCTCATGGCAGGTGTCCCTTAGAGTTACCTGACTGAGAATAAAGTCAAAGGAACCACATCCCTCCATCCCTGGCCCAGGACACCACGGAGAAAAGGCATATTCCTTATCAACTTCTGCTCTTGGGAAGTTTGGGACAACGCAAAGGGAATTGTATGTCCCTCCCTCTCACCTGTTCCTTGAAACACACCCACACACACACTCACACACACAGCCAGTTTCTCCCTTCTCCTTGAGTCTTTATCCCATGACCTGGAGGACAGTCTGGCCTGTTTGCAGTTGAAGATAAGAACCAGAAGCCATTTGGGGCCCTTATCTGTTTCTCCTCCCTGTAAACTGAGGGAAAGGTTTTCTTCTAAGCAAATGGGATAAGTCCTCCCCACTGAGACCTGAGCTGCGAGTCTGCTCAAATGCCAGAAATCTGGCCTCCCAGAAGGGGGTGCCTACCCACTTTCCATTCATTGCTGTCTAGGATATAATCACAAACTCACGTCTTGAGGAGAGCTGATCTTTTCCAGATTCCTAAAGGAAAGCCAGGCCTTCCTGTTCTGCGGCTCCAGAGCATTTCATCAAGGCCCGAGTTGGCCAAGGATGTGCCGCACAGCACATGTGCACCCTGGGCCCCCAGCCTGGTGCTGTGCTCAGAGCAGACCCTTCCCCTGACCGCTGGCAGCTTCACCATCTCAACAAGGGACCCCAGTCAAAGGAACCAGGTGACCTTTCCCCTAAATGTCACCACCACACAAAGGCACTCTGGCCCACAGCTCGGACCCACGGCCCATCTTCCTCTGTCCCCAGGTCTTGGGCAGAACCCATTTTCACTGTCAGGTAGGGTTTGCCTACCTCGGGCTCCTCGGTCCTGCCCATCCCTGACCAGTGTCCCCACAGGCCCATGAGCAATGATCCAGGCCACCCCTCCTGGATTCCTGTCTCTAAGGACTGTTCCCAGAATCCCTGTGTCCTCTCCTTTCCCAGGTACGAGAAGGCTGCCAAGTTCCAGAGAGGAGAGAAACAAGGCCACAGTGCGTGCACACCCCACCCAGGACAGTATGCCTAGGGGACTCTGAAAGGCGGTCCTCTTACCGCGGCAGCTGGTCTGCAGAGCCCCAGGGAGGCCATGCTGTCCTTGGTGCCAGAACACCGAAATCTGGGCCCTCTGCCTGCTGCCTGTTTATAAATGACGTTCTGGGTTAAGCCTCTGTCAATGACTTTCCAGAATTGCCCCCTCCCCTATGGCTCAGGGGAGAGAGAGGTTGCTTGTGAGCCAACCTCCAACTCAGGAGTAGACCTTGAACAGACTGTTTGAGAAAAGGCAAAAAAACAAAATCAGGTCAGGGGTGAGCTGGGAGGAGGCAGTGAAAAACTGCTGCCCATGTGTTCTGGCGGAAGGATTAAAGGGCAGTGGTATTTGGGTTTTACAAGGGGAGGAGGACCGGGGCCAGGGATGGGAGAGCCAGGCAGGAGAGAGCTTCTGGCCTAAGAAAAGGGGCAGAGGATCCAACAGGAGAAGAAACAAGGAGGCGTCTAAAGTCCTTCTCCCCCTCCTGAGACCTCGGGATGCCTCAGGCTGTGCCCCTGGGAACTGGTAACATCATGGGGCCAGAGACTGGATTCCTCACAAGGGCACATGTTACCTAGTGGCTCTTGGGGGTTGCTGGCTTGGTATGACCTCGATAGCAAGGTTTTTTTTTGTTTTTTTTTTAAATTAATTAATTTAATTTATTTTTGGCTGCGTTGGATCTTCATTGCTGCGCACGGGCTTTCTCTAGTTGCCGCGAAAGGGAGCTACTCTTTGTTGCGGTGCATGGGCTTCTCATTGCGGTGGCTTCTCTTGTTGAGAAGCACGGGCTCTAGGCACGCAGGCTTCAGCAGTTGTGGCACGCAGGCTTCAGTCGTTGTGGCTCATGGGCTCTAGAGCACAGGCTCAGCAGTTGGGGCGCATGGGCTTAGTTGCTCCGCGACATGTGGGATCTTCCAGGACCAGGGTTCGAATCCGTGTCCCCTGCATTGGCAGGTAGGCTCTTAACCACTGGGCCGCCAGGGAAGCCCTAGCAAGGTTTTTAAATGCGTGCCCACATTATTAAGCCCACCCAGACCAATTCGTTTAGAGCAGTGTTCTCCCAAAGACCACTCCAGTCAAGAACAGGAGGAAAGGAACTTCCCTGGTGGTCCAGTGCGTAAGACTCTGCGCTCCCAACGCAGGGGCCCTGGGTTCAATTCCTGGTCAGGGAACTAGATCCCGCATGCATGCCGCAACTAAGAGTTCATATGCCGCAACTAAAAAATCCTGCATTCTGCAAAGATCCTGTGTGCCGCAACTAAGACACGGCACAGCCAAAATAAATAAATAAATAAAAATAAATCTTTAAGAAACCCCAAAAAACAGGAGTAGCATTCCCACCCACTGCGCACCACCCACTACCACTAAAACAAAAACAACCAGCCTCGGGCTTCCTTGGTGGCGCAGTGGTTGAGAGTCCACCTGCCGATGCAGGGGACACGGGTTCGTGCCCCGGTCCAGGAAGATCCCACATGCCGTGGAGCAGCTGGGCCCGTGAGCCATGGCCGCTGAGCCTGCACGTCCGGAGCCTGTGCTCCGCAACGGGAGAGGCCACAACAGTGAGAGGCCCGCATACCGCAAAAAAAAAAAAAAAAAAAAAAAAAATTAATTAAAAACAAAACAAAACAAAAAACAACGCAGCCTCAGCTCTGACAAGCTCTTGGAGGGAGCAGAGTCAATAACTCACTGTTCTAACTTTGTTTAGTGTCCAACACCCAAGGTTAATTAGTCAGAGAGGGCCTTCCCTGGCTCCGTGCGTCCACCTGACATGGCAGCTGGCGCCCAGAGAGCCTGCTAATGAAATGTGGGTGCACCTGGTCCCTAAGTCAGGTGAAGGTCCAAATCACAGGAGCCTCCTGGAGCCCAGGAGATAAGTGAAAACCCAGTGGGGAAGGGAACTTGCTCACTGCTCTCGGATCCAGATCCTGACCCGCACAGCTACCTGTGTTTCCACCTCTTCATCATTCTCCAGAGCTGACAACAAGCAGCCTCGTGCTTCCCCTCCAGCCCGCTAAGGAAGGCTGAGAACCACTAATAAACCCTGCAAAGACCGGCAGCTGGAGATCCCGGGAGATGAGGCCAGAATGACACTCCAACGAGAGGCTCCATCCAGGAATAGTAAAATGTTTTGTCATCTATAAACTGGTAACGGTTGAAGAAACTGAAGCCCAGAATGCAAGGTGAGCCCCAGCACAGCACTGGCCGATGGTCGCAGAGGCAGGGCCCGGGTCTTTGTGACTCACAGCTCCTTCCGGTCATATACCTTGCACGGTTGTGAGGGCTCAATGGATCTGGTTACTATGAATAGCCACTTTCTATTCAACAGCAGCAGGAATGACATCTAGAGATGAGACTGGAGGTTAAGGAGGAGACTGACAGGTGGCCTGGCAGGGAAGGAGGAAGACGAAGTGTTCCAGCAAGAGGGAGCATTGTAACGGGAAGGCCACCTGGCTTTGCATGTTCACAAGCCATGTGTGGCTTGGTGTGACCGGGACACCAGTTGCCACAACAGGGCTGGGGAGAAAGGCAAGCTCCCTACCCCTCACTGCATCACAGAGGAATGTAATCATCTGTGCAGCTGTTTTCAGTCTAAGCAGAACATCCAGCATTGGAAATTGCAGCAACTCACTTTCTACGCAGTTGTGAAATACCACCAAGGCCACCAATTACTACTTCTTCATGGTTGTTTTCTTCATCTTAGGAAACAAAAGTTGGGGTAAGGAGTAAGGGTCTGTCGCAGGTAAACTGATGGCCAAGTTTTTCTGGTTTCATGGGTTGCTCAGATGTGGAAACAACACTGTTGACCCTACGTGTGACAGACACACCAGACATCCCATCAGGGACTCCAAGTAGGAACGACATCGGTCTGCGCTCAGCTCTGGGGATGGGGACATGGTCAACAAGAGGCAGATCTTGCATCTGTCTCAAGCCTCTTGTCTCGCGCTACCAGAGCAGCTGGACCCCTCTAATGGCCTTGGTCCCGCATTCTTCTCTATCACCCCAAATCCAGCCACAGAGGCATTGAGAGTCTATAACTTCTAGGAGCAAACCAAGCAGAATGTCTTCCATTTATTCAAAAAGCTTATAAGGAATGCCCACCAGGTAACAGAAACAATGCTAGGTGCTATGGAGAAACAAAGATAGAAGGTGATGTGACCCCTGCACTTTAAGAATTCACCATGTGTAAGGGCTTCCCTGGTGGCGCAGTGGCTGAGAATCTGCCTGCCAATGCAGGGGACACGGGTTCGAGCCCTGGTCTGGGAAGATCCCACATGCCGCGGAGCAACTGGGCCCGTGAGCCACAACTACTGAGCCTGCATGTCTGGAGCCTGTGCTCTGCAACAAGAGAGGCCGTGACAGTGAGAGGCCCACGCACCGTGATGAAGAGTGGCCCCCGCTCGCCGCAACTAGAGAAACAGAAACGAAGACCCAACACAGCAAAAATTAAATAAATAAAAATTAAAAAAAAAATAGAATTCACCATGTGGATGGTGGAGGCAAGACCTACACGTGGCAAATGAGCTTCCACCACCAGAATTAATCACCAAAGGATGACACTACAGGGTATAGGGTCACAGGGCTGTTTCCAGGCCTCTGCTGGCACTTCATCACCCTCAGAAAGACGCAACAAGCCCACTACTTGGAGACATCAGCTCCAGACTAATGAGCAAATGCTTCTGGATTGAACCAACCCAGCCCTAGTGTTAGGGAGCCTCACAATTTCCAAGAAACCCCCATTCCCTTCCTCCTCTACACAGCTCACACCTTCCAGCACCACGACTCCCCTGGTCCAGCGCCACAGCTGGAGCTCTGGGAACTGTGCTGAACTGCAGCTCCAACACGTAATCCGCTCTTTGACTTGGGAATTTTCATGACCCTTTGAACCTTAGTTTCCTGATCTATAAAATGCAGAAAGATCTAAGTCATCTTGTAGAGTTGCTCTGAGGGCTTCAAGAGGTCATGTGTTTTTGAAATACCTAGAGAGTCTGGCACATTGGTGATGCCCAGAAGAGTGATCCCAATGGTCAGTCCTTGTGATATCAGCCTTCATCCATCTCTCTTCCCATCATGCCCAGGGGCTCAAGATAAGAGAGGTAGCAACACAGAAACAAGCCTGGGGGCCAAGAATAGCGTGTCAGTCTCAGGGAGGATGATGACCAGAAGGAGCTGTGAGTCACAAAGACCCGGGCCCTGCCTCTGCGACCATCGGCCAGTGCTGTGCTGGGGCTCACCTTGCATTCTGGGCTTCAGTTTCTTCAACCGTTACGCCAGGGGCAGTAATGGCCATGCCTTCTTCACAAAGGTGGTGTGGGTAAAAAATCAATAAACCATAAAACCTTTACTGTAGTGCACTGTGCTACTGAAGTGCCAGGCCCTATGGAGACTCAGTGTGGTTGAGAGGAGAGAGTGGGGAGGAGGGGTAAACAAGATAAAGTTAAAACAAGATACAGTAAGACAAGTAACAAAAAGAATAGAACACCGAGGGACAGATTTAACAAAAGTGCGGACTGGTTCGCTGAAAACTACAAAATATCATTGAAAGAATGTAAAGACCTAAACAAAAACACCTCATTTTCACAGATCAGAGACTTAATATTGTTAAAATGGCAATACTCCCCAAATTGGTCTACAGATTGGTCTACAGATGCATGCAATCTCTATCAAGAAATCACAGCACACTTTATTAGAGATTGACAAGATGATTCTTTGCATGGGAATGCAAAGGAACCAGAAGAGCCAAAAAAATATTGAAAAAGAAGGTCACAGTTGGAGGACTCACACTTGCCAATTTCAAAACTTACTACAAGGCTACAGTAATCAAAATGGTGTGGTACTGGGATATGGATAGACATATAGATCAGTGGAATAGATTGAGGGCCCAGAAAACTCTCACATTTACAGCCAAGTGATCAATCTTCAACAGGGTACCAAGACAATTCAACAAATGGTGCTGGAACAACCAGATATATACACACAAAAGAATGAAGTTGGACCCTAACCTCACACCATCTACAGAATCTCACACAAAATGGATCCAAGACTTAAACTTAAGGCCTGAAACTGTAAAAATCTTAGAATAAAATATAAATCCTTGTGTCCTTGGATTAGGCAATGGTTTCTTAGCTATGACAGCAAAAGCACAAGCAATCAAAAAGAACATAGGTAAATTGGCTTCATCAAAATAAAAAAACTTTTGTGCTTTCAAGGACCCCAGCAAGAAAAGGAAGACAAACCACAGAATGGGAGAAAAGTTTTATAAATCATATAACCTGATAAGGGTCTAATATCCAGAATATATAAAGAGCTCTTACAACTCAATGACAAAAACACAAACAACACAACTAAAAATGGGCAACAGAGTTGAATACACATTTCTCTGAAGAAGACATACGAATGGCCAATAAGCATAAGAAAAGATGCTCAACATCATTAGTCTTACAGAAAATGCAAATCAAAACCACAACAGGAGGGCCTCCCTGGTGGCGCAGTGGTTGAGAGTCCGCCTGCCGATGCAGGGGATACGGGTTCGTGCCCCGGTCTGGGAGGATCCCATATGCCGCGGAGCGGCTGGGCCCGTGAGCCCTGGCCGCTGAGCCTGTGCGTCCGGAGCCTGTGCTCCGCAACGGGAGAGGCCACAACAGTGAGAGGCCCGCGTACAGCAAAAAAAAAAAAAAAAAAAAAAAACCACAACAGGATACTATTTCACACCCACTAGGGTGGCTATAATCAAAAAGACAGACAATAATAAGTATTTGTGAGGATATGGAGAAACTGGAACACTCATACACTGCTGGTGGGAATATAAAATGACTACTTTGGAAAACTCTTTGAAGTTCCTCAAACAATAGAGATATCGTATGATCCAGCTCTTAGATATATACACAAGAGAGAAATGAAGACATCTGTCCACACAAAAACATGCATTTAAATGATCATAGCAGCACTGTTCATAATAACCAAAAATTGGAAACAACCCAAATGTCCAACTGATGAATGGATAAACAAAATGTTGTATAGCCATACAATGGAATATTATTCAACCATTAAAAATTAAGTATTGTTACTTGCTACACAGCAGATGAACCTTGAAAATATTCTAACTAAAATAAGCCAGACACAAAAGGCCACTATTATACGATTCCATTTCTATGTAACATGTAAAGTAGGTAAACCCATAGAGACAGAAAATGGTTGCCAGAGGCTGTAGGGGAAGGTTTCCTTCTGGGAAACAGGGCTTCTTTTTGGGGTGATAAGAATGTTCTACAATTAGATAGTGGTGATGGTTGTATAACACTGTGGATATACTAAAACCACTGAATTATACACTTTAAAAAGGTGAATTTTAAAGAATGTGAAACATATCTCAATAAAGCTGTTATAAAAATAAAATCTTAAAAGTAATGCATGTTAAGGCTTCTTGAAAAGTTAACGTTCTTGTGCAAATAAGTTTTTTGTGTTTGCCTTTTAACCATCAATCAGAAGTCTAGATGCTTCTGGACCTCAGAGAGTTTTCTAATAAGGGGAGGAGGGGTTTCTGTAGACAAAGAAAATTCAGTGCAGGGTTATTCCAGGATGTGGTAACTTTGTTGATATTTATTAATTTGTTTAAAAATAACAAACACATTATAAGCTAACATAAATATTTTAATAAAATATAACTCTCTCTCTCTCTCTCTCTCTATATATATATATATATATATATATTTTTTTTTTTTTTTTTTTTGGTACGTGGGCCTCTCACTGTTGTGGCCTCTCCCGTTGCGGAGCACAGGCTCCGGATGCCCAGGCTCAGTGGCCATGACTCACGGGCCCAGCCGCTCCGTGGCATGTGGGATCTTCCCGGACCAGGGCACGAACCCGTGTCCCCTGCATCGGCAGGCGGACTCTCAACCACTGCACCACCAGGGAAGCCCAAAATATAACTATATTTTTATTTTTTTTTTAATTTATTTTTTTATTTTATTTTTTTTTTTGCGGTGGGCGGGCCTCTCACTGTTTTGGCCTCTCCCGTTGCGGAGCACAGGCTCCGGACGTGCAGGTTCAGTGGCCATGGCTCAAGCCAGCCGCTCCACGGCATGTGGGATCCTCCCGGACCGGGGCAAGAACCCGTGTCCTCTGCATCGGCAGGCGGACTCTCAACCACTGAGCCACCAGGGAAGCCCTATAACTATATTTTTAAAAAATTAGTGAGAAGAATGGGTCTTGTTTTACATTTTGCAAATCTCTTTAATGTTCAGCTCAATAGAAGACGCTGGATTCTCACATCTGCACTTCTGTGTTCAATTTATTGTAATAAGTAGAGTCTATGAAGAAAATCTAGACTCGCCCAGACATGTAGTTGCAAAAGGGAGGAATATGTTAATTGCCTTTTCAGACTATTGTGGATACCACTGTTGGATGCTATACCAAAATCTGACAAATGGTAGTTAATTATAATGTGAAATATGAAACCCTATGGACTTTAATGTACTGTTACGTTAAAAATCCATTGGCCTTTTTTTTTTCCCTAATAAATTTTATTCATTCATTTATTTATTTTTGGCTGCATTAGGTCTTTGTTGCTGTGCGTGGGCTTTCTCTAGTTGCAGCAAGCAGGCTCTACTCTTTTGTTGCGGTGCGTGGGCTTCTCATTGTGGTGGCTTCTCTTGTTGCGGAGCACGGGCTCTAGGCACATGGGCTTCAGTAGTTGTGGCACGCGGGGTTAATTGCTCTGCGGCACGTGGGATCTTCCCGGACCAAGGCTCGAACCCGTGTCCCCTGCATTGGCAGGCGGATTCTTACAACCACTGCACCACCAGGGAAGCCCCCATTGGCCTTTCTTAAATTGCAAATGGGCCTTTTCCCAACATGATTTTGTAACGTCATACACTGGTCATTTGGAAAATACCGGTTTACTGAGTTATTCTAATCCTCAAGATGCTGACACATTTTACTGATATAATAAAATGCCAAGATGTCACAGGTGTAATATCACCATCAATCTCATCAGAAAACTCTAAGTATTGAGAAGTTGTCGAGCACAAGAGGATGGATACAAGCTTTCCAAAATGCTAATTTTGGCCTGAAAGCTCTAATTTTACCAAATACTATTGGTAAACAAACTGGCAACAAATACTATTAGTTGTTTTCTTTGAAGCAACAGGCTCACTACATTCATTTTCGAGAAAAAGTCTGTCGGATACCCAAGTCTGAATAACCACGGCTACCAGTTACTTTCAAGTAAAAACAGCATCCCCTGAAAATACGGCTAGTTCAGCTCATAGCTCAAAACCCCCCGAAGTGCTTTCCCTCGAGCCAACCAATGCAGTTTGTTTACTTCCCATCTCATCGTCATAGAATATCAAAGACCTGCACACAAGCATAGAGAGTTAATAAAATGAGCCATCTTTACTGTTTCATCAAGGCCAGTCTTAAGTGAAGCTGGCTCTTTTGAACTGCAAGTGTGTGGAGGTGAAGGGATCCGCCCTGACTCCTGCAAAGCTGCCAGCCGTTTTGCCCACCATTGCTTTTGCACCATCAGGGCAAATGTCAACACAGTGGAAAAGGCAGGTAACTTCCTAGTATTATACGAAAATCTGACTCAGGGACCCCCTCGAAATGGTCTTGAGGACCTGCAGGGACCTGGGGACCCCACTTGAAGAACCACTGGTCTAGGAGGCCACTCCCTGTGGACTGAGAGAAGGAAAAATAACTTTAAAATAAAGCAAACAGGCTTCTTCACTTTGTGACATAAGAGGAGGTAGTGGAGGTGAGCGCAGAATGGGCTGTGATTCCGGACTGACCTCACTGCCCTATATTTGACCACCTTAAAGGGCCCAGGAGTTTCAGCTGAGCAGATGGCTTCCTGTGGTTTCAAAGTCTTACCAGCAAGCTCTCTGTCCCACACCACCTTTCCACTCCTTTGACCTCGACACAAAAGAGGCCCCTTCAATCTCGGGATTGTTCTGCTCTACAGTAGACAGGGCAAAGAGGAACACGTGTGGCTGGGGAAGGATGGCAGGAAGCAAGGAAGAAAGGGAAGAGGGCAGCAAATATCTCACCTTGGCTCTGCCCAGCTGCCCCCAGTCTCAGTTCACCCAGGGGGCACAGAGGGGGCTTCCTACCAATTCTCTGCATTCCTACCACATTCCTCTCCTGCCAGGTCAGAGCTGGCCTAGATTCCTGCCAACTCGCCCCTTAGTTCAATGTGAACAAAGGGGTTTTCCCCCTTTTGCTTCCCCCAGACTAAGGTCTCTTGGTAGGAAAGGCCCCCTTCTCTGCACCTCAGTTATCAGCTCCCAACCAGCAGCGACCAACACAAGACCCCATGTTGGCTCAAAGCCTTATCCTCCCATGATTCCAGTAAAACAATGTGAAGTCAGGGTGGGAACGAATTTCTCATTTGAGACAAGCAGGAAAGCTGCTGGCCCGGGAGCCAAATGCAGAGAACAGAGTGCCATTCAGGCCCGAGGGAGAAACAATAGGCCCTTATCCTACACTCTGGTCTAGGCCAAGAGCTGCTAAGCAGAGCTGGAAGGCCCGATGGGTAGCCCCTGGACAGGGCTGCCCTAGGATACGTGGGGTCCCAGGCAAACACTTGGGGTGGGGGTGGCGGGGAAATCCCCTCATCTATATAAAAAACTTGAGTTGCTCAAAATTAGTGTGTCAGCACCATTTTGGCCGCCCAACCTCACACAACCCTACAAAGGACTGTCACAGCCACCAGTGGAATCTGCCCTCCTGGAATGGGGCCTGGACTCAGGGCCCTTGGACAACCCCACAGGACATCTGGTTGTCCCTGCACAGGGTAGAGGGTTGAGAGCTCCCCAGAGTGGCTGATGTGGGTCCCAGTCTGGGTTCGGAATGTCCAGCTGGAACAGCACTGGAGCGGGGCACTCCAAAGTGTGGGCCCCTCAGGTGCAGAGTTCCAGGCAGAGGCCACGCGTGCCCAGCCTAAGGGTGGCCCTGGCCCTGCAGACACAACCACAGTCATGGCCTGAAGAGCTACAAAGGCTGCCTTCAAAAAGGAAATCAGGGCCTCACAGCCCGGGTACTTCTTGTTTTCCAGTCACTGCTACCTGGGCAACCCCGAACTCGGCTCAGTTTCTTCCACCTGCGCTCCTGTGGGTACCAAGGCGGTTTGTGCTGAATTCACACTTCACCCCTGCCCAGTACCTCTCAGTAAGGTCAGCAGGTAAGAGGCCAGGAAAAAAAGACATCAAGAAGACTTTGCTGAGAGTTCTTCGAGGGAAGGGCTGAGCCTGGCCTGAAGTAAACGCCTAACAGATGTGAGGAGAAAACCAAATAACCCACAATCTGATAATCCGCTGCCGGGCAAGAAAGCATTTAATTCAACTTGAAACAAGCCCTTCTGCCATCACCCCAGTGACACCACAGAGGCTAGTTAAGAGCAGTGCCACACGGGGTCCTAGGGTGCGTCAATGGGAAGGGACTCACCAGGACGACACAGCTCCGGAAGAGACTCCAGCTGCGGAGGGGGAGGCGTGGCTCCAGCCAGGGAGGGGGCGTGGCTGCCATAGCTCCTCCCACCCTCCACTCCAGTTCACTGAGAGTTTGAGACGTGAAACCTGCCCCAAGTTCCCCAGTGTTCTGCCAAGATCCTCACCCAGCCGCGCCTGCTGTGAAGCAGATAACGGCACAGCGGGGGAGGCTTCTCCTGGCCCACTCGGGTTAAGGCACTCTCCTTACATCAAGGCTGCTATTACAGGGCAACTAACTGGCCTTCTCTGTCTGTCTCCCCTGAGGACAGGAGATCAGGGCTGTTTTTCTGGTTCCCTGCTGTGTCTCCAGTGTGTAGCACGGGGCCTGGAACAGGGTGAGCACTCAATAAATTGTTGGGAAGCAAATGCAAGTCTCTCTCAGCTACACAGTGGCCCCTGAAGCTGAGGGCTAGCTGCTGACCACTCAGAGCCCAGTGACCATGGAGACCAAGGGCTCCATCCCGGGTGGGGCGGGGCTGTGCCAGGGGCCCTCCCCTCGGTGGGGGCTACTGGGAGAGGGGCAATAGGCCTCAGCGAGCTTCATGGGGAACAATTCATTGAGAGGCACTGGGCCAGGTTCTGAGACTTCCATGACAAATATCCTTAAGTCTCGTGCTAAAGGAACAGAGAGGGCGATCAGGTGGAATTCCTGACCCTGAGGAGCAAGCGTGGGGGGAGAGGGAAGGCTGGTTCCAATCCTCGGAGGCCCCAGAGTCGGTTCACTCTCCCTTCTCCTTTCTCAGTCCTCGCCTAGCACCAGCTACTGCTTAAATCTTTTAGCATTTCAAGCTAAGTGCTAACTACCCTTTCTCCCCATGCTGGCTCAGTCTCTCCCTAAATGCTCTTACACCACCACCCACCCTCCTCTGCTTCGGTCCCTCCTCCTCCTCACCCCCTGAACAAACACACCAAGCGGCGTTGCTTTTAGCCACCAACAGAGTCTGCTAGAACTCGCTCTACTTACTGCTGGTGGGACTGGCAAAAACGAATGAGCTTTTTGCGGGGCCCAGACCTCCTCCCTCACTCTCCCATCAATCCTCAGGCTTTCCGTGCGTGGGCTCCACTTTCCAGGGAAGGCACCCAGTTCTCATTCACCACATCCTTCCTGAGTGCCCCCACCATTCGGCCCAGCCCAGTGTCTTCCCCCAGCAACGGGCAGGCCCGGTTCATGGCTCTGGACAGGACACCTGTTCTCCTTGCTGCCAAGCACATTTATTTATGCAGTCTGTGTTCCGAAGAAGGTTAAGAGGAGCCTTACTTCCCAAGTGACGTGGCTGGCTAGAGGCAGCAAGGAGCTCACTACACTGCCAGGCCTGAGACCACGGCGTATTCACCTTGGCATCCCAAACCTAGCAGAGCAGGGAACCACGCAGGCACTGGATAAACGTTCAGAGAACAAAGAAGCCCTAAAGGGAGAGAAACAGGGCTCTGCAGAATGTACACAAGACTTGGTGGCAGAATACCTGGATCCCAGGCCTGGCTCTTTGTGACCTCGGGCAAATCATCTGCAGAATGAGACCTCTGATACCCCTTAGGAATGTATGTGAAAGTACTTTGCTTACTGTAAGGGCCTATGCAAACTGGTATAGGTTTCCAGAGATGGCCCTTCACCTTTTTCTACCTGGGATAAGGAGTTCAAGGATATGGAAAATTGATAAGCCAAGAAAAAAAGCCAGGTCTGAAATTCCAGAACTAAGCTCCAAGGAAAACAGGAGCCAGGCCCAGGATGACTGATCGCATTTTATAGTGGTTGATGTGTTTGTTGCTTTGTACACTGTTCTCAGGCTTTGTCTGGTATGTCTGTGTTTTGCCTAAGCTGGATCTAAGCTTCACGGTAATCTAACACCTACATAAATGCATGTCAACTGCTCTGAAATAAGAAAGTTGCTGACAAGGGGAAAGGGTCTGGAAAACTGTTGGCATCGTGTATAACACGGGAGAGATGATTTTTTGGCCTGAGGTGCCGGCAAAAGGCACCTCAGCCCCGGCCTCAGCCTTCCGGACAGCAGCACTCACAGCTCCGGGTGGGCTGTGGGGAGGTCCTTGGAAGGGCTGCCTAGGGCCTGGGACGGTCCATGAGGACCTCCTGCTACAGGGAGGGGAGAAATTGGGATACTGTTAGCTCCCCCCTAAGTTAGCACCTGTTCCTATCCAGCATGAAGCACCCAGCATCCTCTGCAAAATCTTGAGTCAAAATACCCAGTCCCTACCCTTGCCACAGCTTGTGAGCTCTCTAGGTGGTAAGGAAAACAGCAAGTACAATCTTCTTTCCTCCTCCTAAGTAATTCTGAACTAAAGGAAAATTCATGTGAAGGCAGTGAGAACTCTTGTCTCCACCTGCAGCTCCTGCAGAAGGGAGATAAATAAACCACCAGACCTGAGTCTCTAAGAGTCTACTCTGCTGCTAACATTTCTACTTCTGACATTCTCTTTTTGGGGTGGGGAGATGAGATGGGTGGGAAGGTGAGAGGCAAAAGAACAAATAAATAAGGGAATGAACAAAAGGCTTCCCCACCCCTAAGTCCCCAGATGTTCTGCTCACCCTGGCCTCAAAGCAGAGCCCCCGCCCAGTGGAGAAGGCCCAGGACCAGAGGGCAGCAACACTTGGGTCTTCTCCCTGAAGATCTCTGATCCAGAAGCACCCCTAACACAGCAGTTCAGAGAGGAGCTAGACCAAGCCCCACAAGCCTCCAGCATCCCCAGAAACCAGAGGGTTCCAGAAGAGGCCCTGGGAAAGACTCCAATAATCATGGCATCATGGGCCCAAGTGGACTGGTTCAAGCCACCAGGTTAGTCTCAAAGGGTAAAATAAGTGAGTGGAGTCCCTTTTTCTATTTTCAAATTCTCCCTTCACTCACACCCTTAAACAGCATCTTTGCAGAACCCTGGATGGGGCTTCCTGTGTGCAGTCAGGGACTCTCCAGAGACCTCCAGGAGCTGGACAAGCTGGGAAGGAACGAGAAGCCATTGCCTGGGGGAGGAGCTCAGGGTGGGAGTGGGGGACAGGGGAGCTACAACAACCAGATGGGCTCCAGGCCAGAGGCAGTGCACAGGCCAATCCTGAGGATCTGTGCTAGGAATAGCAAACAGATAACAAAGGGGGAGGGAGGTTCTAACTCCCATCGCTGAGAAAAGAATGAGACCTGGCAGTGAGGGGCCTGGTCCAGGCTCCCCACCTTGAATTGAGGTCAGAATCAAAATCTAGGCCTCAACTCTTTGGGGAAGAGGTACTGTATTAATCAAGAAGAAAACGAGTTTATAAAACGGGCATCAGGTCAAAGGCAGATCAGTGACCCAAACTTTTGCATATGATACTGGTTTGACAATATCAGATACAGCCTTGAAAATGTAGGTTACCACAGTGCCTGGCACAAAAGGCTTGTTGAATGAATATGTGGGTAAGTGAATTCAGATTGAGGCTGGTTTGACCTGGAATAGTTAGAGTAGCAGAGACTGAAAGAAGGTGCGTGTGCAACTAAGCTTATTTTACCATGGACCCAGGATACCGCATGCCCCTAGCTGGGGCATAGAGGGAAGGGGAAGGGAGGAGGGGGAAAGCAAGGGAGATGTGTTCTCAGACTCTACATGCCAACAAGATGAGTCTCAGCTGGCTCAGGAGACACCCTGAAGAAAGGTGCCAGGCTACTCATCAGCAGGGCCGTCAGCCCCAGGTTGAATATGTGTCTGGGACAAGTAGAGGGGAACAGGGGAAATGGCACGGACCTAAAATCGGGTACATAAAGTGGCAGTCACCGGAAGGCCTGTCTCCCAGGGACCTGCTTGCAGCTTCAGAAAGGGCAAAGGGCCAGCTCTAATCAATGGCTTCCCGTCGACCCCAAGATCCCAAGACTCTCAGAGCCACTCCTGTCTTCACCGCACCCTCCTGCAAGCACCCTCACTGGTTTAGCTTTCTTCCTTCTACCTGGAATCAGAACTCCGATCTCTTCAGGGAATGGCGCTGGGCCTGGGCTCCCATTTAATTTGCTTAATGCAGAGAAATGTGATAGAGGAAATGTGGCCGAGGACAAGATGCCCCACTGGGTCCACGACTCGACGCAGCCCCACAGCTGTGTCCATTTATACACCTGTCTCCTCCACTTCTGAGAAAGACGACCCCCAGGGCATCGAGGAGTGTGGCAACAAACCTTGCTGGAAACCTCAACTGCTTGCTAAAAAACCTTCTCCTTTACATTTCTTCAAGCCCTTGGGCAGGATTATCTTTATCTTTACTACAGCCTTAAAGATGCATTCCAGAAAGGAAACAAAAGCAAAAAGAGAACAGAGGCCAAGGATAAACTTGTAAAACAGATGAGAACCAAGATGTCTGAGCAGAGAACCCTGCTTCCAGGCCCTTGGCATCACTCAGAGGCTAGCGGGGAAGGAAAAATAGAAGGAAACCACAGGCTTTGCGAAGGACACAAGCACGGCAATGACACAGGGAAACACACTATGCACAGCACCCCGCAGCGGGGCACGTTTTGTTCTTCTGGCAGCGCCCGGCACAGGGCACGGCCTGGGTTGTCGGGCAGAGAGACGAGTCTGAACCTGGGCTCTGCCACTGCGTACCTGCACAACTCTGGGCAATCAGCTCACCTCCCGGAGCCTCAGTTTCCTGAAGGTAACACCTTCTACCCTCCAGAAGAGACCGCAGCAGAGCAGAATGGACGGAGCTGCCATTACTATTTTACTGTTGTATCCTTTTATATAAATTGAGTTCTAAACGAGGAAAAAAAATCAACCTGCAGATACAACATCACCCAAGAATTCTGACTTGATTTTGCCCACACTTTGGAACTCTCCCTGAGAGCTCCAGACTGGCAAACCTCCAAAAAGAGAAAGCTACCTCCTCCACATCATTCGCAAAGGGGTTCCTTCCCTAACCCCCAGCTCAGTTAAATAGGAAAAAAGAGACCCACCACCTTCCTAAGTACAAGTCCCCTGTGCTTGTGAATGAGGTTGGGGGGTCCCTTTGTCTGCATAAAGCCCACCTAGCATCTACGATCACAGAAGAGATTTTCTGAAGAAAGAGGGTTTCAGACAGTATTCATTTAAATCAGAGGGGTGGGGGTAGAGAATGGGGTTTGGGGCTTGAAATCCAAACAAACAGAATAATGACAAGAAGGAGGAAGAGGCAGCTACAGAGTGCAACACTTTCATTCAAAAAATCACGGTCCCATCCTAAGATTAAAATATTCTTTTGGTCACCAGCTCAGTGAGGAAAAGCAACGGCCATCAGCTCTGCTGGACTGGCATCTACAACTCCAGGGAGAAGTGCCTGGTCTTCCTCTGCTCTACCCTTTCATTTCCTGTCTCTGGCCCACATCCCCACATGGCCACAGGTGACATAGGCATGAGTCATTTACTATTGGTAAGAAGCCGAGAGCCATCGGCCTCCCCATCACTGAGAAGTCCTGTTAGTTGCACTCCAGGTCCTGGGCTCTCCCCTCACTCTGAGGAACTGTCCTGCCCAAGTTTGCCGTTAGCTAAAAAGGGGGTTTCAGGACTTCCTTTGTGGCGCAGTGGTTGAGAATCTGCCTGCCAATGCAGGGGACACGGGTTCGAGCCCTGGTCCGGGAAGATTCCACATGCTGCGGAGCAACTAAGCCCGTGCGCCACAACTATTGAGCCTGTGCTCTAGAGCCCGCGAGCCACAACTACTGAGCCCGTGTGCCACAATGACTGAAGCCCACGCGCCTAGAGCCCGTCCCCCAAACAAGAGAAGCCACCACAATGAGAAGCCCGCGCAACCAAGAGTAGCCCCCGCTCGCCTCAACTAGAGAAAGCCCACGTGCAGCAACAAAGACCCAACGCAGCCAAAAATAAATAAATAAATTTAAAAAGGGGGGGGGGCGTTCAGACAAGGATGCAGAGAGTATGAGAGCATCCTCATTCCTGGAAAATAACTCCCAAGAGAAAAGCAAGGCACAGGTCAATAATATTAGCTTCATAGACAGAATGGCCAGTCATTGCTACCACGTCTCACCTCTAGGTTGCCGAGGCATGAGTGCATCAGGGAAAGGGGACCAGATACTACTGAGAAGCAAGAAGGCAGACTGGCAAGCATCTCTGCCACTCACAAAGGGAAAGGGAGAAGTCTTAGAAGTCCACCGCCTCCTTTCCGCAAAAGAGCTATATCACAGATGAAGGTTTTAAATGGGTCACGGAAAAGCACACGGCTTCGGAATTCAGAAAATGACAAGGCCACAGAAAGAGAAAGAGAAAGAAAAAAGTTAGGAATTAAGGGGGTGTTGACTTAGCAGAACAAATGGCAAGCACTCTGTTTATTCTTCCTTCTTATTTGCAAACAAGAGAGATGAGATCTTTGGACAAGAGGACAATGGCATCCTAGGCTCCTGTCTCAGAGAAGGTGACTAAGAAGCTATTTAGCAGGAAATGATGAAAGCCAAGCAAACTCCAGATGCAGAGAAGATGATGAAAAGAATGATAGGGCAAATAGATTTCAAAAAAGAAGCTCCTTTGAAGATACAGAATTGTTCTAAAAGCTAAAGGCCACAGTCCAGGCAAGACCATTACCTGAACAATCTCTTATAATTAGCAGATATTACTGCTAATAGCAGTAAGCTATTTTCTATCAGGAAAAAATATGTACACAGCTTACAAATGTAAAATGTAGAGCTCTTACTGAAAGGCACATAAACAATCTGGAACAATAGGTAATTACAGCTAACCTGCAATTCTCCACACTAATGAAATGGGAATAACAAGCACAGGTAATTCAACAAATATTTGTAGCATACTTCTTAAGTGCCTGGCATTGCAGAGGAAGTAGAATTTTTTTTAAACTGTATCAAATCATGGTAAATTGATATGACCAGAGACTAGGTACATGACCAACTAGAATTGTACAGCAGATGGGCCTGATAATGTACATACAGTGGGTTCGAGTATGTACAAAATGTACAGGTGCATTGACACACAGGAGAAATCAGTCTAATGTGATGTGAATAAACTTTCAGTTTGCTACTTTAGAAATTTTTTTTAGTTTTTTTTTCACTATTTTAACCATTTTAAAGTATACACCTCAGTGGTTTCTACTATATTCAAAATACTATGCAACTATCACCACTATCTAATTCCAGAACATATTCATCACACCCCACAAAGACACCTGGTACCATTTACGGTCACTCTCCATTTCCCCCTCCCCTCACCAATGGCAAGCACCAGTCTGGTTTTTGTCTCTATGAATTTGCCTATTCTGGACATTTCATATAAATTTCATACAGTATGTTGCCTTTTGTGTCTGACTTCTTTAACTTAGCATAATGTTTTCAAGGTTCATCCATGGTTGTAGCATGTAGCATGAATAACATTCCACCATCTAGATATACCACATTTTGTTTATCCACTCACCAGCTGATAAAAATCTGGGTTGTTTCCACTTTTTGGCTATTATGAATAATGCTACTATGAACACTCATGCATATGTGACATTTTAAATACATAATTTTTAACCATCCAGGCTGGCCTTCCTAGTTATGCTTTAATTAGTCAAGAACTTGACCCCAGGAGTCTGACTCCAGAGCTTGGCGCCCAATCACACCACTGTATTCCTTCATTTTCATTCTCTAATATGGAAGGTAACAGCAGTCCGGAAATGTGCTAGATGGCAGAGGGAAGCAGCTGAAATTTAAAAGTCATTGTCAACAATCTATATACATGAAGCACCAGCTGCATGGACAGAAAACCACCTGATTGTACTCCTTCCTGTCCCCACAACCCAACAGAAGGGAGTTTACAGATCGTCAGTGAGAAACTCCACAGGCTGACCTTTTGGATCCTTTAGTAAAACAGGGATGCTGTTATGTGCATCCATGCTTCTGCGAGGCTAAATAAGACAAGGGGGTGACAGGTGGGCAAGTGCTTGCTCAAGCCCCCGGCACACAACAGGCTTTCAGTAAAGGTTTCTCTATTCATGCAGTAAAGAAAAGGATAGAATTTGGGGTGCCAACTTTGGGTTCTGCTCTCCCCACTTGAAAGAGCTGGATGGTGTCAAACCTACTTAAGATGAAAGAGTGGTGAGGAAGGCAGGAAACCAGAGCACAGGAAACAAGAAATGTTTGTAGAATCAGGACTAAGAGAAAGAAAAGAAAAATGTAAAGAACAGAAGAAACTTATATGAAGAAACAGGAAGGGGAAAAGGCTAAGAAAATAAAAACAAACATACGAATTTATGTCTAAAATGGTCCAAAGAACAGACTGATGCCTTGTGATGAGCAAAGCATGACAGGCAGATATCAAAGGGACTAAAGAGGACCTGAGACCAGAGACAGAACTACTAAAGAGGCAGGAATGCCTCAGGGCGCACAGAGGTTCCAGGGCATTTCCCTGGCAAAGGAGGGGAAGCTGGGGCCTCCCTGGTGGCGCAGTGGTTGAGAGTCCGCCTGCCGATGCAGGGGATACGGGTTCGTGCCCCGGTCTGGGAGGATCCCATATGCCGCGGAGCGGCTGGGCCCGTGAGCCATGGCCGCTGGGCCTGCGCATCCGGAGCCTGTGCTCCGCAACGGGAGAGGCCACAACAGTGAGAGGCCCGCATACCGCAAAAAGAAAAAAAAAAAAAAAAAAAAAAAAAAAAAAAAAAGGAGGGGAAGCTGGAGAGCAGAGACCTAATAGGGGAAATGAGACCCTATGCAACTGATTACACTGAAAAAGGCAATGCTCCACGGCACAGAACATGTCAGAAATGTGATGGCTACAACTGCTAAACTCAGAAGGCAATTTATAGAACTGAGGCAATAGAAAATGCAAAATTCATGTAAAGAAAGTGGGAGGAGAAAAAAAGGGGCACTAGTAAAGGAGAATATGAAAAAGAAACAGGTATTTTAGAGGAAAGTTGTCTTAATTTTTTATATCATTATAAAATGTAGAGTTCTACAAAAAATGAATATAAACGTGGGAAATAATACCTGTATATTTATGGACACACCTGTAAGAGACTTATATGCCTTCCCAGAATCCTCCCACCTATTTTATTTTGTATACATACAGGGTACATCACAGTTAGTTTTGGTCAACTGTGGTTCAGTTCAGTCAGTTTCAGCTCCTAGCACAGGAGCATCTACTCACTCCCTACCCATCCCAATGGCAGGCAACTCTGCCACTGTTCGTGCAGCACCTGGCACAGAGCTTGTGGGGCCAGGGTGGGCAGAAAGGACTCTGTCCTCCAAATACTGAGGACAGTCACTGATTGCTGCTTCTTATCACAAAGGTGCAGACAAAGAGACAGACAGCCGTTGTTGCTGCATCCCTCTCATCCCCCCCACCCAGCCCCACTGCTGCAAGCCCCACCCCCTCTGGCTGAAGTGACTGCCAGGGGATTTAAAGATTCCACACCATCTTTTCTCCCACTTCATTTCTGGCTTTTTCTCCTTTTGGAAGCCAGACATCGAAGACTAGGAAATTCAAAAACAACTGCATATACAGGGAAAATTAGAAAGTGACCATGCATGCCTAGGAAAGAAAACATCTGAAAAGACCTTAAGTTCACACCTCAGGCTGATTCTTGGCACAGAGACAGCCTACAACAATCAAAAAAACAAAAACAGCACACACACCCTGGGAAAGGGGGAGAATCTGATTTCCAGAGTTACCCCATTATTAGAATCAACTGTCCAGTGTTCAACAAAAAATATCACAAGGCATACAAAGAAACAAGGAAGTATGGCCCAGTCAGAGGAAAAAACCTAACAGAAACTGTCCCTGAAAAAGACATATATATATATACTAGCAGATATACTAGACAAAGACTTTAAACAACTGTCTTAAAGATGCTCAAAGAACTATCAGAAGATGTGGAGAAAGGCAAGAAAATAAATGAAAATATCAATTAAAAATGAAAATATCAATAAAGACACAGAAAACCTTAAAAGAAAGAAACAAAAAAAGTCTGGAGCTGAAAAGTATGATAACTGAAATGAAAAATTCACTACAGAGATCCAAAGCAAATTTCAGCAGACAGAAAACAGAATCAGTGAAATTTAAGATAAAACAATGGAAATTATCAGGCCTGATGAACAGAAAGAAAAAAGACTGAAGGAAAGGTGAACAGAGGCTAAGGGACCTGTGGTACCCCATCAAGTGTACCAACATACACTCTGTAGGAGTCTCAGAAGGAAAAGGGAGAGGGCTTCCCTAGTGGCGCAGTGGTTGGGAGTCCACCTGCCAATGCAGGGGTCACGGGTTCGAGCCCTGGTCTGGGAAGATCCCACATGCCATGGAGTAACTAAGCCCGTGTGCCACAACTACTGAACCTGTGCTCTAAAGCCTGCGAGCCACAACTACTGAGCTCAAGTGCCACAACTACTAAAGCCCGCATGCCTAGAGCCCGTGCTCTGCAACAAGAGAAGCCACCGCAATGAGAAGCCTGCACACCACAACAAAGGGGAGACCCTGCTCACCACAACAAAGCCCGCATGCAGCAAAGAAGACCCAGCACAGCCAAAAAATAATTAATTAATTACTTAATTATTTTTTAAAAAGAAGGAAAAGGGAGAGAAAGGGACAGAGAGAATATCTGAAGAAATAACAGCTGTAAATGTCCTAAATTTGATGAAAAACATAAATATAAACATTCAAGAAGCTCAACAAACTCTAAATAAGATGAAGTCAAAGAGACCCACACCAAGACACACTATAATCAAACTTTCAAAAGACAAAGACAAAGAGGATTTTGAAAGCAACAAGAGAGAAGCAAATGTCACATACAAAGGATCATCAATAAGATTAACAGCAGGACTTCCCTGATGGCGCAGTGGTTAACAATCTGCCTGCCAATGCAGGGAAAACAGGTTTGAGCCCTGGTCCAGGAATATCCCACATGCCACGGAGCAACTAAGCCCATGCACCACAGCTACTGAGCCTGTGCTCTACAGCCCACGAGCCACAACTACTGAGCCTGCGTGCTGCAACTACTGAAGCCCGTGCACCTAGAGCCCATGCTCCGCAACAAGATAAGTCACTGAAATGAGAAGCCCCAGCACCGCAACAAAGAGTAACCACTGCTTGCCGCAACTAGGGAAGGCCTGCACACAGCAACAAAGACCCAACACAGACAAAACTTAATTAATTAATTCAAAAAATAAGATTAACAGATTTCTCATACAGAAACTTTGGAAGCCAAAAGGCAGTGGTTCAATATATTCAAAGTGCTAAAAAACAAAACAAACCTATCAAACATAAGTCCTGTATTTGGCAAAACTGTCCTTCAAGGGCTTCCCTGGTGGCGTAGTGGTTGAGAGTCCGCCTGCCGATGCAGGGGACATGGGTTCGTGCCCTGGTCCGGGAGGATCCCACATGCCGGGGAGCGGCTGGGCCCATGAGCCATGGCCTCTGAGCCTGCACGTCCGGAGCCTGTGCTCTGCAACGGGAGAGGCCCCAGCAGTGAGAGGCCCACATACAGCAAAAAAAAAAAGAAAACTGTCCTTCAAAAGTGAGGGGGAAATTAAGATATTTCCACATAAAAGATTAGAGACTCTGTGACCACAAGACCTGCCCTGCAAGAAATGTTCAAGGAAATCCTACAAGGTGAAATAAAAGTATACTAGACAGTAACTCAAAGGCATATGAAGAAATAAAGATCTCAATAAAGGTAAAAACATTGGCAATTATAAAATCTAGTATTATAATAACAATGGTTTAGTACTTTTTGTTTTCTACATGATTTAAGAGACTACAACTGACCCTGAACAACACGGGTTTAAACTGAATGGGTCCACCTATACACAGATATTTTTCAATAGTAAAAACTATAATACTGCACAGTCCATGGTTGGATGAACCCATGCATACAAAGGAACCAGAGATACAAAGGGCCGACTATAAGTTATATGTGGATTAACCTCTGCATTGTTCAAGGGTCAACTATAATACAATTAAAGAAAAAAAATTATTAGTGAAAAAGCTAGTATTACTGTAACTTTGGTTTGTAACTTCAGATCTTGTTTTCTACATAATTTAGGAAACAAATGCACTAAAAGGAATTATTGTTTTATGTTTGGGGGCACACAACATATAAAAATGTAATCTTATGACAAAACAACTGATACTGGTGGGAAAGTAGCTGTAAAGGAGCAGCTTTCGTATGGTACTGAAGTTAAACTGGTATAAATTCAAATTAATGTTATAACTTTAGGGTTTTAAATGTAATCCCCATTGCAACCATAAAGAAAATAGTTATAGAATATTACACAAAAGCAAATGAGAAAGGAATTTAAACATTTCACTACCAAAAAACAACTAAACACACACAAAAAAACAGTAACACAGAAAATGAGGTACAAAAAAAGCTATGTCATATAGAAAACAAATAGTGCAATGACAGAAGTCCCCCCTTATCAGTAGTTTCTTTAAATGTAAATGGATTAAACTCTCCAATCAAATGACAGAGATTGGCAAAATGGATAAAAACACAAGATCCAACTATATGCTGTCTACAAGAGAGTCACTTGAGATCCAAAGACACAAACAGGTTGAAAGTGACTGGATGGAAAAAGATATTTCATTCATAGTAATCAAAACAGAGCAGGAGTGGCTATTCTAATATCAGATTAAACAGTCTTTAAATAAAAAAAGGTTAAAAGAGACAAAGAAGGACATTATATGTTAATAAACAGTTCAATACAGCAAGAAAACATAACAATTATAAACATTTACACACCTAATGACAGACCATCAAAATATGTTAAACAAAAACTGACAAAATTGAAGGGAGACATAGACAGTTCTATAATAATAGTTGGAGACTTCAATACCTTATCAAAATAATAGGTAAAACAGAAGTAAGGAAATAGAGGACTCACACAACACAATAAATCAGCTATATCTAATAGACATATGAAGAACACTCTACCCAACAACAACAGAATACACATTCTTCTCAAGTGCACGTGGGATGTTTTCCAGGATAGACCATATATTAGGCCACTAATTAAGTCTCAAAAGATTTTAAAAGATACATATCATACAAAATATTTTCTACCATAACAGGATGAAGTTAAAAATTAATAACAAAAGGAAAACTGGAAAACTCACAAATTTGTGGAAATTAAACACATTTTTAAACAACCCATTGTTCAAAGAAGAAATCACAAGGGAAATAAAATGCTTAGAGACAAATGAAACCAAAAGCATGACATACCAAAACTTATGGGATGCAGTGAAAGCAGTGCTAGGGGGGAAATTTATAGCTATAAATGCTTACATTAAAAAACAAGAAAGACCTCAATCACCAACCTAACTTTATAACTTAAGGAACAAGTAAATGAACAACAGCTAAGTCCAAAGCCAGCAGAAGGAAGGAAATAATAAAGATTAAGAGCAGAGATAAATGAAATAGAGAATAGAAAAACAATAGAGAAAATCAGTGAAACCACAAGTTGGGTCTTAGAAAAAGATCAACAAAATTAACAAACCTTTAGCTAGATGGACTAAGAGAAAAAGAGCAAAGACTCAAATTACTGAAATCAGAAATGAAAGTGGGGACGTTATAACTGATTATACAGAAATCAAAAGGACTGTGAGAGATAACTATGATCAACAGTACACCAACAAACTGAATCACCTAGATGACATGGATAAATTCCTAGAAACACAAAATCACCAAGACTAAATCACATAGAAATAAAAAAATCTGAATAGAACTATAACTAGTAAGGAGATTGAATGAGTAATTAAAAATTGCCCAACAAAGAAAAATCCTGGACCTGATGGCTTCACTGGTGAATTCTATCAAACATTTAAAGAACTAATACCAATCCTCCTGAAATTTTTCCAAAAAACTGAAGAGGGGACACTTCCTAACTCATTCTATGAGGCTAGCAGAATCCTAATAACAAAGCCTGACAAAGACACTACAAGAAAAAAAAAAACAACTACAGATCAATATCCCTTATGAACACTGATGTAAAAATCTACAAACAGAATTCAGAGGCATATTAAAAGGATTATACACCATGACATAGTGGGATTTACTCCTGGAATGCAAGGATGGTTCAACAAACAAAAATACATCAATGTTATATGCCACATCAACAAAATGAAGGGAAAAAACCCCCCACATGATCATCTCATTTGATGCAAAAAAAAGCATTTAACAAAATTCAACATCCTTTCAGAGTAAAAACATTCAACAAAACAGTAACAGAAGTAAACTACCTCCACATAATAAAAGCTATTCAGGAAAACCCCACAGCAAACATAATACCCAATGGTGAAAGACAAAGCTTTTTCTACAATCAGGAACAAAGTAAGGATGCCACTTTCTCCACTCTAGTCAACATAGTACTAGAAGTTCCAGCCAGAGCAATTATGCAAGAAAGAGAAATTAAAGGCATCCAAATTGGAAAGGAAGAAGTAAAATTACCTCTGTTTGCAGATATGATCTTACACGTAGAAACTCAACAGAGTCCATAAAAAAGCTGTGAGAGCTAATAGATGAATTCAGCAAAGTATCAGGATACAACGTTAGCACACAAAAAACAGTTGCATTTCTATACATGAACAATTAATTATCTGAAAAGAAAATTACAAAAACAAGTCCATTTACAATAGCATCAAGAAGAATAAAATACTTAGGAATTAACCAAGGAGGTGATAGACTGGTACAATGTAAACTATAAAACACTGCTGAAAGAAATTAAAAAAGACATAAATAAATGGAAACACATCCCATGTTCATGGGTTGGAAGACTTAATATTGTTAAAATGTCAATACTACCCAAAGCATTCTGCAGATTCAAAGCAATCCCTATCAAAATCCTAATGACATTTTTTGTAGAAATAGAAAAACCCATCCTAATGGAATCTCAAGGGACCCCAAGTAGCCAAAACAATCTTGAAAAAGAAGAACAAAACTGGAAGACTCATACGTCCAGATTTCAAAACCTACTACAAAGCTACAGTAATCAATTACAGTGTGGTACTGGCATAAAGATAGACACATAGACCAATGGAATAGAACAGAGAGCCCAGAAATAAACTCTCACATATATGGTCAAATGATTTTTGATGAGGATGCTAAGACTATTCAATGGGGAAAGGACAGTCTTTTCAACCAATAGTGCTGGGAATATTGGATACCCACATCCAAAAGAATGAAGTTGGACTCTTACCTAACAGCATATACAAAAATAAACTCAAAATGGATCAAGGACCTATATGTAAACCAAAAATAATAACACTCTTAGAAGAAAACAGGACAAAAGCTTCATGACTTTGGACACTGGACTTCTCTGATATGACATCAAAGGCACAAATAACAAAAGAAAAAATAGACAAATTGAACTTCATGAAAATTTTAAAAATTTGTGTATCTGAAGACATTATTCAGATGGCCAAAAAGCACATGAAAAGATGCTCAACGCCACTAATTAGAGAAATGCAAATCAAAACTACAATGAGGTACCACTTCATACCAGTCAGAATGGCCATCATCAAAAAAATCTATAAACAGTAAATGCTGAAGAGGGTGTGGAGAAAAGGGAACCCTCCTACAGTGTTGGTGGGAATGTAAACTGGTACAGCCACAATGGAGAACAGTATGGAGTTCCTTAAAAAACTAAAAATAGAGCTACTATGTGATTCCGCAATACCACTCCTGGGCATATACCCGGAGAAAACCATCATTCAAAAAGATACATGCCCCACAATGTTCACTGCAGCACTATTTACAATAGCCAGGATGTGGAAGCAACCTAAATGTCCACCAACAGAGGAATGGATAAAGAAGATGTGACACATATATACAATGGAATATTACTCAGCCATAAAAAAGAACAAAATAATGCCATTTGCAGCAGCATGGATGGACCCAGAGATCACCATACTGAGTGAAGTAAGTCAGACAGAGAAGGACAAGTATCATATGATATCGCTTATATGTGGAATCTAAAAAAATGTTTTAGATGAACTTATTTACAAAACAGAAATAGAGTTACAGATGTAGAAAACAATCTTATGGTTACCAGGGGTTGGGGGGAAGAAGGGGAGGGATAAACTGGGAGATTGGGATTGACATATACACACTACCATATATAAAACAGATAACTAGGGGGCTTCCCTGGTGGCGCAGTGGTTGAGAGTCCGCCTGCCGACGCAGGGGACATGGGTTCGTGCCCCGGTCTGGGAAGATCCCACGTGCCGCGGAGCGGCTGGGCCCGTGAGCCATGGCCGCTGAGCCTGCGCATCCGGAGCCTGTGCTCCGCAACGGGAGAGGCCACAGCAGTGAGAGGCCTGCGTACCACAAAAAAAAAAAAAAAAAAAAAAGATAACTAATAACGACCTACTGTATAGCACAGGGAACTTCTACTCAGTACTCTGTAATGACCTATATGGGAAAAGAATCTAAAAAAGAATGGATATATGTATATGTATAACTGATTCACTTTGCTGTACAGCAGAAAGTAACACAACATTGTAAATCAACTGTACTCCAATAAAAATTAATTTAAAAAAAAGAAGACATTATTCACAGAGTAAAAAGGCAACCCACAGAAAGGGAGAAAATATTTGCAAATCATATATCTGATAAAGGGTTAATAACTAGAATATAGAGAGAACTCCTAAAACTCAACAGCAAAAAAACAAACAACCCAATTCAAAAATGGAAAAAAGGACTTGGATAAACATTTCTTCAAAGAAGATATATAAATGGCCAATAAGCACATGAAAACACGAAAAGTATGATGATGGTTGCCAGGGCCTGGCAGGGAGGGGAGAATAGAAGTTATTGTTTAATGGAGTGAGTTTCTGTTTTACAAGATGAAAAGAGTTATGGGGATGGACGGTGAGGATGGTTGCACAACAAGGTGAAATGGACTTAATACCACTGAACTGTATACTTAAAAATGGTTCACAGGGTAAAGTTTATGTGTATTTTACCACAATAAGAAAAAAAGGAAAAATAAAATAAATAAGTAGCCTTTTTGGTTTCCAGACAACAGAAGGACAATATAAGAAGGTTTTTAAGAAAACACAAAACCAAACAAGAATCAGGCCAGCCTGAAATTAACACATAAAAAGATCAGTTTGGCAGCAGCAGAATGACAGCAGGGTATTCAGTCTTCCCAGGAATGCCAAAAATATGTGAATTATGGGGAATTTCATAAATCAGAAGGGTAAAATATTTGGAAAAAGATCTATGTGAAAGTAGGAATCTGCAACCAGAGTCAAGGGGGATCAGGGTCTGAAATAGGATAATATCATTTTTAAAATCCCTTAAGACATGTATTAATAGTTGTGCTATTCCTGCTCTCCAAAGCAAACCTATCTATATACTGAATGCTAGAGTGGACCTAGACCCTGGCAAGACCTACTTGGTACAGATGGGCCAACCACAGGTCTTTAAAACCAGGAGGGGCAGACCCCAGGGATTCCATCTTCCATTACAAATTCACAAAGTGGCCTTCTGGGACAAATCAGTGTCACATGAGTTTGAAATGAGTGAGTCACATTTCCTGGCCCAACCCAAGCAGCAAAGTACTACAACTCTGGGGGAACGGCCCAAACAGCCTCCATAACATCACTGTGATGCGGATGGTCTTATTCTCAAGTGTGAAATCCAAAGACCCATGAGAATGGAAGCCACATCCCTAGGGATGCAAGGACTCTATTCCAAAAGCACTACTTTAAACAAGAATTCTTCTAGCTGGGGGAGATAACCGTCCATCCCTCCTGCTAAAAACAACTAAAAATGCTAGATAAAATATGTGTGTGTGTCTATATATGTATATATATTTAAATTTTTTTCTTAAAAGAATAGACAAGTTAGCAAGAAAACAAGGAACATGTGGGTCCAAATCTAAGCAGAGGCAGAAACCCAGAGAGGCAAGGAAACATTGAAGTTTTTGCACTGAGGGCATTTGCAGAACCGAGGCAAACCTGAGCTTCAGTTTTCAAAGTTTCAAAGGGCACACAGGCAGAGCCCAGAGCCCACCCACAGTGGGAGGTCTAAGGAGACCATACCTCCAGTGAAGTTGTGACTTCCAACCATACTCCCTCAGAATATGAGTAAAGCAGAAATAAACCTGATCTACTTCTCCTCACCCCCAATAGCTACCTGCACAAAACATCAAGTGTCTCTATCTTCGGCACTGAGCACTTGGAGAAACAAAAAAAACTCACCCCAAGAAGTTGTAATCACAAGATGACACTCACAGGTTTGTGATTCAAATTCCCACCACATGGGTGGTCAGAAAATACTCAATGCTCTATATTGCCGGTGGGAAAAAGAGTAAATTAGTACAACCACACTGGAATAGAGTTTTGCATAACCAGGAAGAGTTAGATGTGGCAGGAATTCCACTCCTACTTCATATCCTGGAAAAACTTGCTCCCATACACCAGGGGTCATGTATAAGAATGTGCCCAGCAGGGTTATTCCTAAGAACAAACACATGGAAGCAGCCTACAGGCTTCCTGGCAGCAGAAAGGATAAATACACTGTAACACATTCATACAGTGTAAAGCTACACAGCAGAGAAAACGAAAGGAATCACATGCATGCCCGTGGATAAATCCCAATGTAATGCAAAGCCAGTCACAGAAGTCACAGTACAACTCCATGTCTATGATGTTCCAAAAAAGGCACAACTAAACAATAAGTTATTTAGAGATTGTTCATAAATGGTAAACTATTGAGAAAATCAAGAGAATAATTACTACAAAAGTCAGAATAGGGACTTCCCTGGTGGCACAGTGGTTAAGAATCCGCCTGCCAATGCAGGGGACACGGGTTCAAGCCCTGGTCTGGGAAGATCCCACATGCAGCAGAGCAACTAAGCCTGTGCGCCACAACTACTGATCCTGCGCTCCAGAGCCCGTGAGCCACAACTAATGAACCCACATGCCACAACTACTGAAGCCCGTGCACCTAGAGCCCGTTCTGTGCAACAAGTGAAACCACTGCAACGAGAAGCCCGTGCACCACAATGAAGAGTAGCCCCCGCTCACCGCAACTAGAGAAAGCCCTCCCACAGCAACAAAGACCCAACGCAGCCATAAATAAATAATAAAATAAATTTTTAAAAAAACCCCAAAGTTAGAAGAAAAGAAATCATAAAGATAAGATCAGAAATAAATGAAAAAGAAGGAAACAATAGCAAAGATCAATAAAACTAAAAGCTGGTTCTTTGAGAAGATAAACAAAATTGATAAACCATTAGCCAGACTCATCAAGAAAAAAAGGGAGAAGACTCAAATCAACAGAATTAGAAATGAAAAAGGAGACGTAACAACTGACCCTGCAGAAATACAAAGGATCATGAGAGATTACTACAAGCAACTCTATGCCAATAAAGTGGACAACCTGGAAGAAATGGACAAATTCTTAGAAAAGCACAACCTTCCAAGACTGAACCAGGAAGAAATAGAAAATATAAACAGACCAATCACAAGCACTGAAATTGAGACTGTGATTAAAAATCTTCCAACAAACAAAAGCCCAGGACCAGATGGCTTCACAGGCAAATTCTATCAAATATTTAGAGAAGACCTAACACCTATCCTTCTCAAACTCTTCCAAAATATAGCAGAGGGAGGAACAGTCCCAAACTCATCCTATGAGGGCACCATCACCCTGATACCAAAACCAGACAAAGATACTACAAAAAAAGAAAATTACAGACCAATATCTCTGATGAACATAGATGCAAAAATCCTCAACAAAATACTAGCAAACAGAATCCAACAGCACATTAAAAGGATCATACACCATGATCAAGTGGGGTTTATCCCAGGAATGCAAGGATTCTTCAATATACTCAAATCAATCAGTGTGATACACCATATTAACAAATTAAGGATAAAAAACATATGATAATCTCAATAGATGCAGAAAAAGCTTTTGATGAAATTCAACACCCATTTATGATAAAACAAAAAAACTCTCCAGAAAGTAGGCATAGAGAGAACCTACCTCAACATAATAAAGAACATATATGACAAACCCACAGCCAACCTTGTTCTCAATGGTGAAAAACTGAAACCATTTCCTCTAAGATCAGGAACAAGACAAGGTTGCCCACACTCACCACTATTATTCAACATAGTTTTGGAAGTTTTAGCCATGGCAATCAGAGAAGAAAAAGGAATAAAAGGAATCCAAATCAGAAAAGAAAACGTAAAACTGTCACTGTTTGCAGATGACATGATACTATACATAGAAAATCCTAAAGATGCTATCAGAAAACTACTAGAGCTAATCAATGAATTTGGTAGAGTAGCAGGATACAAAATTAATGCACAGAAATCTCTTGCATTCCTATACACTAATGACAAAAAATCTGAAAGAGAAATTAAGGAAACACTCCCATTTACCACTGCAACAAAGAGAATAAAATACCTAGGAATAAACCTACCTAAGGAGACAAAAGACCTGTATGCAGAAAACTATAAGACACTGATGAAAGAAATTAAAGATGATACAAACAGATGGAGAGATATACCATGTTCTCGGATTGGAAGAGTCAACATTGTGAAAATGACTATATTACCCAAAGCAATCTACAGATTCAGTGCAATCCCTATCAAATTACCAGTGGCATTTTTTACAGAACTAGAACAAAAAATCTTAAAATTTGTATGGAGACACAAAAGACCCTGAATAGCTGAAGCAATCTTGAGAAAGAAAAACAGAGCTGGAGGAATCAGGCTCCCAGACTTCAGGCTATACTACAAAGCTAAAGTAATCAAGACAGTATGGTACTGGCACAAAAACAGAAATATAGATCAATGGAACAGGATAGAACGCTCAGAGATAAACCCATGTACATATGGTCACCTTATCTTTGATAAAGGAGGCAAGAGTATACAATGGAGAAAAGACAGCCTCTTCAATAAGTGGTGCTGGGAAAACTGGACAGCTACATGTAAAAGAATGAAATTAGAACACTCCCTAACACCATACACAAAAATAAACTCAAAATGGATTAAAAACCTAAATGTAAGGCCAGACACTATAAAACTCTTAGAGGAAAACATAGGCAGAACACTCTATGACATAAATCACAACAAAATCCTTTTGGACCCACCTCCTAGAGAAATGCAAATAAAAACAAAAATAAACAAATGGGACCTAATGAAACTTAAAAGCTTTTGCACAGCAAAGGAAACCATAAAAAAGACAGAAAGACACCCCATAGAATGGGAGAAAATGTTTGCAAATGAAGCAACTGACAAAGGATTAATCTCCAAAATATATAAGCAGCTCATGCAGCTCAATATCAAAAAGACAAACAACCCAATCCAAAAATGGGCAGAAGACCTAAATAGACATTTCTCCAAAGAAGATAAACAGATTGCCAACAAACACATGAAAAGATGCTCAACATCACTAATCATTAGAGAAATACAAATCAAAATGACAATGAGGTATCACCTCACACCAATCAGAATGGCCATCATCAAAAAATCTAGAAACAATAAATGCTGGAGAGGGTGTGGAGAAAAGGGAACCCTCTTGCACTGCTGGTGGGAATATAAATTGATAGAGCCACTATGGAGAACAGTACGGAGGTTCCTTAAAAAACTAAAAATAGAACTACCATATGACCCAGCAATCCCACTACTGGGCATATACCCTGAGAAAACCATAATTCAAAAAGATAGGGCCTCCCTGGTGGCACAGTGGTTGAGAGTCCGCCTGCCGATGCAGGGGATACGGGTTCGTGCCCCGGTCCGGGAAGATCCCATATGCCGCGGAGCGGCTGGGCCCGTGAGCCATGGCCGCTGGGCCTGCGCGTCCAGAGCCTGTGCTCCGCAACGGAAGAGGCCACAACAGTGAGAGGCCCGCATACCGCAAAAAAAAAAAAAAAAAAAAAAAAAATACATGTACCACAATGTTCATTGCAGCTCTATTTACAATAGCCAGGACGTGGAAGCAACCTAAGTGTCCATCGACAGACGAATGGATAAAGAAGATGTGGCACATATATGCAATGGAATATTACTCAGCCATAAAAAGAAATGAAATTGAGTTATTTGTAGTGAGGTGGATGGACCTAAGGTCTGTCATACAGAGTGAAGTAAGTCAGAAAGAGAATAACAAATATCGTATGCTAACACATATATATGGAATCTAAAAAAAAAATGGTTCTGAAGAACCTAGGGGCAGGACAGGAATAAAGACACAGATGTAGAGAATGGACTGGAGGACACGGGGAAGGGGAAGGGTAAGCTGGGACGAAGTGAGAGTGTGGCATGGACATATATACACTACCAAATGTAAAACAGAGAGCTAGTGGGAAGCAGCCGCATAGCACAGGGAGATCAGCTCGGTGCTTTGCGACCACCTAGAGGGGTGGGATAAGGAGGGTGGGAGGGAGACGCAAGAGGGAAGGGATATGGGGATATATGTATGCATATAGCTGATTCATTTTGTTATACAGCAGAAACTAACACAACACTGTAAAGCAATTATACTCCAATAAAGATGTTAAAAAAAAAAAGTCTGACAGTTCTGTGTACCTTATATAAGTGGAATCATATAGTATTTGTCCTTTTTTGTCTGGCTTATTTCACTTAGCATAATGTCCTCAAGAAGTTTTTACATTTGAAGGCAAAGGGCAAGACAGAGAAAAGCTGGCAGCTGAATGACACTGCTGAACTCCTGCATCAACCCTTCACCAAAGCCCACTTCACGTCTGAGCTTTTTGGTTACTTGGTCAATATATTCCATTTATTATTTAAGCATATTTGTGTATATATTTTCTATTATTTGCAAGTGAAAACACAGTAACTGATACCCTCCCTTTTTTTCCTCAAATAGAATTAACAGTTTGGTATATATTCTTTCAGACTCTAATATACAAATAAAGATGTGCATTTTGTTTAAAAAAAAAGAAAAAGAGTGAGGCAGACATCCGTACTGATATGGAAGATCTCTAAGATACATTCATAAATGAAAAGGGCACAGAGCAGAGAGAGGGTGTAGGAGAAAAAAAGTACAGAAATATACTTCTATTTTAAATGGCCACATCATCTCTAAAAGGATAGACAAGACACTTTAACCAGAGGTGGCCTCTAGGGAGAGACACTGGGTTATAAGGGAGAGAAAACAAAAGATTTTTATACATTTAAACATCTGTACCAGGTGCAAGTATTACTGAGCTAAAATATAAAACTCTTTTTTTTTTTTTTAAGTCAAGCCCTAATCTTTTGGGTTACCACTTGGTAACCTGTATAAAACTCTGTTAGGTTCAAGTGTAGTGCTGCTGAGGCCATTACCTGGGTCACACCTGGGCTTCCTTTGCCTTATCAGTAACTGTTTCACCAGACCTCAGATTTCAGGGTGGAAGGTCCTCCATCATCTCAAAAGATTTCACAGCCAGGGTACAACTCCAGCCCATCCAAGCCCAGAATCCCACAGAGACCCTGCAATGTTGTGATATAATAAGAAATATATATTTGGTCTTTGCCCTAGGTTCCTGGCACAAGAGTTTCTAAAACGCTTGCAATTTCCTGAGTGATAGGGGTGAGAGGAGCACCTTTTGTAATTCATAAAAGTCCCTTTCAACCGCCTGAGTTTGTGCTGATCCAATGACTCTTGGTGAGTCCCTAGATATAGCGTCAGGACAGGGGCTGGCTACTGCAGGAAGCAACCACTTGATTAGAGGATTGGCACTTTCAGCCCTAACCCCGGACTTCGGGACTCTGAGGAAGTGGGGAGGAGCTGGAGATTGAGTTACTCACCAATGGCCAAACATGCCTACACAATGGAACCTCCAGAAATACCCTAAACCACAGGGTTCAGGGAACTTCCTGGTTGGTGAATACCAGGAGGGTGAAGCACCCTAACTCCACGGGGACAGAAGATCCTGTGCCTGGATCCTTCCAGACCTCACCTAAAGTACCCCTTTATATGGCTGTTTATTTGTATCCTTTAAAATAAATCAGTAAATGTAAGTAAAGTGTTTCCCTGAGTTCTGTGAGCCATTACAGCAAATTATCAAACCTAGGTAGGAATGCCCTATTTCTAGCCGGTTGCTCAGAAGTACAGGTGGTAACTGGGGACTGGGGACTGAAATAGGGGCAATCTTGTGGGACTCAGCCCTTAACCTCTGGTATCTGCGCTAACTCCACGTGGTTAGTGTCAGAACTGAATTAAATTGTAGATCACCCAGTTGGTGCCAGAGAGTCAGAGAATTTGTTGGTGCTGGGAAAAACAGCACACATTTGGTGTCAGAGATGTTGAAGGTAAAAAACACCATCAGAGACCCCTGGTTGGGATCCCATCGATAACTGACCACTTGGGCTTACTCTGCTGGGCTGGCTGATCTGGGACAAAAATCTCAAAAGAAGCAGTGACTGAAACGTCCTTCTGGGGCCATAAGTCTGCTAGGAATGGCTACATTCTGGGGCCCTCTGCCCCAGAAGTGTCCTTCATCTGCCCCCTAGAGAGAAAGCCTCTTTAAGCTGTGTGTTCTCCCCAGCTGCAGAAGTGAGCCATGAGGGGGGAGAAAACTGACTCAGAGTTGTAACAACAACAAAGGGAGAGGCCAGCTACAGGACTAGACTCAGACCTTTTCTACAATAGAAGGTAAAGCTGACCATCCCCTAACTTGTGACTTCAGTCTCCACGCACTTCCCCTCTCGTCAGCAGGGGCCCCCCGTCTATTCTAACTTTTCTCCAGGTAAGTTCTCAGAACTAACTGCTCCAGTCTCAAGCAAACTCAATTTTCTCAGGAAATTCTGAGTTGGGTTTAATAGCCCATCTCCAAAGATGGCACCCCATTTCAGCTCCTCATTCCTACGCCTCTCCACTTTCCCGACCTCAGTCCTTCAGCTACATGAATGCGTTGCTTTCCTTGCTCTGCATTTCGGGACAGAGGTAGAGTTACAAACTAGAGCTCTCCAAGTCCTCTCTCCACTTGGCCCCATGACAACCTTTCTTCTGTGTTCAGTTCTTCCTTCCTATCACCACCCCTTCCCTAGTCCACACACGTGGTAACAGCAGGTCTGAATTGCAACAACTGCCTCTCAAAGCTGGTCCCCCACCCTGACCTCCTGCCTCTCCCCATGCCAGGTCAGCTGGCTCACTGCTTCCAGAAGAGTTTCTCAAATCCCCATTCACCTTTTGGGGGGTCGCCAGCTCAAGCATCTCAGAGGCTTCTTGTTGTCTCAAATCCCAACAGGCAGCTGGGCATTCAGAGAATGAATCTCCCAGCCCTGATGCTCGCTACTCCCCAACAGCATCCTTTTTTTTTTTTTTTAACAGGGTTTCCTAAGTTCCAGGGTCCTGTGGGTTCAGCAGAAGACAAAGCAGACACAAATCTCCACCTTCATGGACCATCCATCGCCTTCCTCCTGCCAGTGAGGCTAGGGGCATCACCCCTTTCCCACGCCTGGCTCTTATCATCGCCATGACTTTGCTCCGTGTGCCACTGCGAGGGTACCGTCCCCTCCTCTCCACCAACCCCAATGTGACTCCCTCATTCAAGGGCCAGCTCTCCCAAGAAGTCCTTTCTGAGCAGTTCCCCTCCCACCGAGTCCCCTCAGCTTGCAGACCCTTGGCCTCATGTATTCTACTCTCCATAATGAGTTCTCCTGGAACTATTCTCCACTGGCCCCATCAACACAGCCACCGCTAGGATGTGCCCACTAAGTGCCGCTTTACGTTATTTCATTTAATCCCCCCAATATCCCCATGAGGAAGGTCTTATTGTCCCTATGTTATAGACGAGGAAACCAAAGCTCAAAGAGCCTAAGGAACTTGCCTGATAATTTTCAACATTCGTTTTTGCATTTAGCATCTTACCTGCCACAGAAACAGCACTCAGTAAACAGCAGTTATGACTGTTCCTTATTAGCTAGTTACTACTTAAGCGAGCATGTATTTTGCCCCAGGACATGCATCCCTTCTCTCCTCAACCACAGGATAAGCGACTGAAGGCAGGGGCCATGTCGTCAGATCCATCTGTGCCTGCCACAGATGCACAGCAAATGCTTGAGGAAAGAACAAACACTTTCTTAGAATAATGCACAGTAATAACTTTTGCCCTTTTTAAACCATTCAGTCAAGAGTGAAAACTCAGGATTAGATCACGGGGAATTTATTTTGCCAAATATTGAAACTGCCATTTAAGACTATCAGAAGTAAAAAGGGATGGAAAGATGATTCAGGTCAGCAAAAACACAAACAGCTGTTTTGCAACCGGCTGGAACTGAATAGTCAAAATCCAGAAAGGTTGAGGAAAGGCAAAAGGTCTTAGGCAACATGGCAGGGAGAGCCCTGCCCTGAGTGAAGACTCCCAACTGGCCACAAGCCCAGGTGACAACAAATGGCTTTTGAGACAAAAGCAGCAAACACGGATCAAGAGATTAATTTACGTAGGAAAGTCGGAGAGTTTCGGGTTGGTCTTTTCAGACCTGTGCACAGTGACACTGAGGCATCATGTTCTAATATTCTGTGGCACAGCAGGAAGAACCCAAGGCCAGGAACTGGAATGGCTGCTTCCAAAGCTTGGCTCTGCCTCTTACTGGTGGAGCTGGGTAAGTCACTGAACCCCCCCGAACCTCTGATCCATCATCCATGACGATGAAACCACAACCTTAACCTGTCCCAATGAGAACTGTCCAATAAAGAATAAAACTATAAAGTGTGATACACATATAAGGCATATTATCAACAACAAAAGCAACAGAACATCAGCAGTTGGTTCCATAGTGTCCTGGGGTGAGATAGTTGAGATGAGACCCCAATATTTGTTGAAACCTTGACGGCTGAGGGGTAGGGGAGAGGCTGCCATTAGTAGATTATAGTAGTTGTTCTATTTTTCTTGAGGTAAAGGTTGAATTCACCTTTGGGGACAAAACTTTTTTTCTGTGTTGTAATTCCATCCTGCTATCCCCAAGCATTCAGTAAAATTTTGTGAAATATCTGGTAATATTTTTATTTTATTTATTTTAAAATTTTTATTTATTTATTTTTATTTTTGGCTGTGTTGGGTCTTTGTTGCTGTGCGCGGGCTTTCTCTAGTTGTGGCGAGCGGGGGCTACTCACTGCGGTGGCTTCTCTTGTTGCGGAGCACGGGCTCTAGGTACGTGGGCTTCAGTAGTTGTGGCTTGCGGGCTCTAGAGCGCAGGCTCAGTAGTTGTGACGCACTGGCTTAGTTGCTCTGCGGGATGTGGGATCTTCCCGGACCAGGGCTCGAACCTGTGTCCCCTGCACTGGCAGGCAGATTCTTAACCACTGCGCCACCCGGACGCCCCGGTAATATTTTTAAAAGATGTACTTTGAAAAGTTATGAGATAAGTCTGTTTGCATGTTGAAGGCAAAATAGTATGAGGAAGGAGGCAACAACCCTGAAACAGGGAGAACTAGTGACATGCAGAAGAGAAAACAGACAGCTGGCCAAGGAAATCAGTAACCCAGGTAGATTTTATTCATTTAACAAAGATTTTTTGAGCCCCAACTATGTCCCAGGCTTGGTGGAACACATAATAAGTATTCCTTAGGTATTTCTAAAAATACCTGCAGAGGGGAACTTGGTAAAAGAATTCCTACAGGTCAAGTGTGAAAGGAGCTTGAGTAATTGTTATTTAGGGACTACATTGACATGTTATCCCTGAAGATGGAAGAGATCAGAGCCATCTAAGACTCAAAGATCAAATACAGTTGAAGGTTCTGCCTCATATGGCATCTATGTTCATCCCACTGCCTTCTGGCATCCATGGTTTCCAAGGAGAAGTGAGCTCTTAACCTTATCAAAGGTCCTTGTGATGCGTTGCTTATCTCTTGCTGCTTCCAAGATTCTCTGATTATGATGTGTCTAGGTGTGGATCTCTTTGATTTTATCCTACTTGGAGTTCACTGAACTTCCTGGGTACATAAATTACTCTTTTTCATCAAATTTGGGAATTTTAGGGCTATTATTTCATCAAACATTCGTTCTGCTCCTTTCTATCCTCTTTCTAGGACTCCCATCATGCGTATGCTGTCGGTGTCTGAGGCTCTGCTCATTTTCCTTCATTCTTTTTTCCTTCTGTTTCTCAGTGTTTAACCTCAATTGACCTATCTTCAAGTTTGCTGATTCTGGGAATTCCCTGGTGGTCTAGTGGCTAGGACTCTGCATTTTCACTGCCGAGGGTGCGGGTTCAGTCCCTGGTTGGGGAACTAAGATCCCAAGTCTGTGTGGTGCGGCCAAAACAAAAAAAGTTTGCTGATTCTTCTGCCTGCCCAACTCTGCTGTTGAGCTCCTAGTGATTTTTTCACTTTAGTTATTGTAATTTTCAACTCCAGAATTTTTTTTTTTTTTTTGGTAATTTCTATCCCTTATTGATCATCTCTCTTTTTGGTGAGGCATTGTTCTCATACTTCCCCTTAGTTCTTTAAACATTTTTTGGCCATGCAGTGAGGCATGGGGGATCGTCTTAATTTCCTAACCAGGGATCAAACCCATGCCCCCTGCAGTGGAAGCTCCGAGTCTTAACCACTGGACTGACAGGGAAGTCCTAAACATATTTTTAAATCGATGATTTAAAGTCTTTGTCTATAAAGTCTAAGGCCTGAGTTTCCTCAGGGACAGTGTTTACTGATTGTGTCTTTTCCTGTGTATATGCCACTCTTTACATGCCTCATAATTTTTTGTTGAAAACAAGATTCAGCCATTTTTCTTGAATAAATGTTCCCTGGATTGCTGCAAGCCTTTGGTCAATTTCCAGAGTTCTGAAAAAGTTGATTCTGACAATTTTTGCCAGTTTTCTCATTTCTTTTACAAAGGAATATCTTTTAAGAACTCCTTATTTCACCATTCCCGAGGAATCTATATCTCATAGGGCAGTTAGGAAGAGGTTTTCATCCCTCTAAACAATTTTTTGAAGAATACGGGTAAAAGAACTCTGATACTTAAACACTCTGTACTTGATCTTAAGCCCCAAATAGTGTTTTAAATGCCACACTTCTCTAAATTTTTTTAAAAATCTGATTATTTACAAAGACACAGCAACATTTATTAAACACGCAATTTTATAATTCCAGCATCCAGAAAAAAAATTGGAAGAACATTCGAAAATAACCAAAATGAGGTATTATACATTTTGTTTTACCTTTCTCGAGTAAAAGTATCTTGGCTCTTGCTCTGTGGTAATAGTTTTACAGCAACAGTTTGATCAGGGTACACGGGCTATGTTTAAAGCTGCACTGCATGACACTGAATGGACTGCATATGTAGCAATCCTTTTCTGATGTACATTTGGTGGTTTCCCATTTTTTTTTTTGCTATAAAAATGCTGATCCAGGGCTTCTCTGGTGGCACAGTGATTGAGAGTCCACCTGCCGATGCAGGGGACACGGGTTCATGCCCCGGTCCGGGAGGATCCCACATGCCGCGGAGCAACAAAGCCCATGCGCCACAACTACTGAGCCCAGGCGCCACAACTACTGAGGCCCCTGTGCCTAGAGCCTGTGCTCTGCAACAAGAGAAGCCACTGCAATGAGGAGCCCGCGCACTGCAACAAAGAGCAGCCACCGCTCACCACAATTAGAGAAAGCCTGCGCACAGCAACGAAGACTCAACGCAGCTAAAAATAAATAAATAAAATAAAATAAATAAAACATTTTAAAAAAAGAAAAAAAAAGATGAAGTTTTAAAAAACTAATAAAAAATAAAATAAAATCAGTATTGGCAGATGACAAATAAGCACACAAAAAGATGCTCAACATCATTAGCTACCAGGGAAATTCAAATTGAAACCACCCTGAGATGCCACTATATACCTTTCAGAATGGCTAAAATGAAAAAGACTGACTGTCTCCAGTGTTGGCAAGGTTGTGGAGGGACCAGAACCCTCATCCGCTGCTGGTGGGAATGTAAAATGGTATAACCACTTTGGAAAATGGTCGGGCAGTTTAAGTTAAACATATACCTACCATATGATCCAGCCACTCTGCTCCTACACATTTGCCAAGATAAAAGGAGATATATGTCCATACAACGACTTGTACAGAGGTTCACAGCAGCTTTATTTAGAATCACCAAAAACTGGAAACAATTAAAATGACCAACAGGTGAAGAAAGAAACAAATTGTGGAATATCCACTAATGGAATATTACTCAACAATAAAAAGAACTATTCACACATTGCAGCACAGACAAACCTCAAAATAATTATGCTGAGTGAATGAAGCCAGACAAAAAAGGAGTACATACTATATGATTCCACTTATGTAAAATTCCAGAAAATGCAAATTAATCTATAGTAACAGAAAGCAGTTCAGTGGTTACTTGGAGATGGTAAAGGCAGAGAGGGGTGGGAGGCAGGGATTACCAAGGGGCACAAGGACACTTTTGGATAATCACTATCTTAATTGTGGTCATGGTTTCACAAGTGCATGCATATTTCAAAATATAAATTGTACACTTTAAATATGTGCAATTTATTATGTCAAAAATGCCTCAGTAAAGCTGTGTGAAAAAATAAGATAAAACAGTATAGGAATGTTTAAGAAAATTTAAGAGTCAGTTTAATTTATTAGTTAAACAGGAATATTTAAGTATTAAAGACTTGGTAATCAGACAATTGCAAGTATTATTAAAGGAAGTTGAATGTAACTCATAAACTCAATTTAAAATTTTCAAATGAGTTAAGATTGCAAATGGATCAAGTATTAACCCAAAGACCGCTTAAAGTGATTATTAAAATTTTCTAGAATCATAAGTAGAACAGAAGGATTTGTAGGCTACACTTAAAAGCTAAATGTAAAAGACTGGCCCTTAAAGGAAGAATGAGATTTTTGAGTTTGTAACTTGAACAAACTGAAAATCAATTTTTACAATCAAAGTAACTTCTGAATAATCTTTGCATTACACAAAAACCCGGGGGCGGGAGGATGATTAAAAAATCTCACTCAAGCATGCTACTCACCAGTCACCCAAAACTCACCAAGTCACTTGGTCTCACCGAACTTCAGTTTCCTCATTCATGAGAGGAATGTTTTCCAGAATAATCCACTTATTATAAATGATTTAATATTAATCAATTTCATATTGATAAACAGCACATTAGTAAAAGCCCTCAGAAAAGCATACAGCAATGGACAAATAGCAAAGATCATGAGCATGGTATCATTCTATAGTAACTGCAGCCTTTCCCAGACCCTGGGCTGACCAGAGACAGACATGCGAAAGGTGACACACGTATCCTCAGAGACTAAGCATGACTCAGCACAGCCAGATCATGGAATCTTCCCGAGGCCTCAGTCAGAGAGGAGCTGCCACATGTGGAGTCTGGCCCACAGCTGGTGGAAATGTACCTAGAGCTGCCTTGGATATCCCAGCACCACCGCCAAACGCCCCCCGCCCCATAGGCAAATCAGGATAAGGAGGTGAGGAACAGCAGCAGTGAGGGGGTGTTGAGATGACCCAGGGTTATGCCTTCTGGAATAATACTTAAAAAAAAAAAGAAGCCCACATCTACCTCCCTCCAGGATCACCAAGGCGACCAAAAGGAGGAGGACGGGGAAGGCGGGAACCTTCAATGGCAGAGTCTTAGCTACAGTAACTAAGCAAAGCTCCATGGACTCAGGAGGGAAGTAGGGACTGAAAAGCCAAACAAGCTTTAACGAAGTAGATGACCCGGCAGAAGAAGGCCCTTCCTGGCGACTAATTTTCCCTTCCTACTGATGGATTTGGGGAAGGCATGCAAGAAAAGATGACACTCTGCAAAAAAAAAAAAAAGGAGGGGTGTCAGAATCTTGGATTCTGCTAATTAGCCTTCTCTGGGCCCCAATTTCTCAGCTCCGTAAGCTGAGAAATTGGGACTGTCACCGAACTGCCCCTCTTCTCACAGGGATGCCAGTAAGAGCAACAACAACTCTATCAGCTAAGATGGTAGGCCGAGAGCAAGCAGAGGGAACAGTGGGAAGTTTGTGGAGGGTGGAGTCCATCAAAGGTCCGGAGGCATTTCCACTCATACCACCTGCCTTTACACTCCGCCCACTTTTCCAAGCAAACTCCATCTCAGAGTGGAAAACGGCCATTCCTGGCCCAAGACCTAGGACACGTGAGGACTGTGGAAAAATCTCAGGATGGAGAACAGCTTATGGGTTCTGAAGGATCATCTGAAAAAAGTCCCCAGACAAAGGAATCTCCACACTGAGCACTGAACCTAAGCTCTGGGCAAAGCTGTCCTTGAGCCACTATGTTCCCAGGGCACCTGGCTGTGAAACAGGGGGTAGCGGCTGGCCTGCCTCTGGATGAAGGGAAGAGCATATCAGTGTCTGAAATGCAGGCGGGATGCTACACAGAGCCAGGACCGTGCCCGGCTAGGGCCCTCTCACAGACCAGCAGGTGGACCCCGGACCCGAGGGCCTTGGAATTTAGGCTGTGGAGATGCACCAGGATCAATGCAATCAGTGGAGTTTCCTGTGTGAGGGGAAACCTTAAGAGCACGAGGTTATACAGGGCCGTGCTGCCACACAGAGCACAATGTAGGGGGAAGAAGGGGCAAGTCCACCTTCACCCCCTCGTCGTTGTCTGGACACATGTGTCAAGTGCTTTTACAGCCAGCTGACAGAGCCACCTCCTGTGCCCAGCTGCCTGCTCTCCACACGGACTCAAGGGCTCTTCTCAGAGGCTGCCCAGCCCTACAGATGCTTCCTTCCCGTGGTCCTGAGGAGCCTCGCCACTCTCCCCCACCACCAGGCGTCCCAAACCACACCCTTCCAGAAGTCGGGCCTCCTGCTGAGGCTGGCCAGCAGCCAACTGAGGCCAGCAGGGAGCCAGACATCACTTTCCTGTGAAAACCAAGAAAACCAAGAGAGTCGGGAACAGACAAAGACTGCATATATTTTCCAAAAATCAGAGCCTGGCCTTTTTTATTTATTGAGCTTGATCACTGACGTGCCAGGACTGCTAACATCTACAGCTGCTGCTCCCACAGGCATCCCACTGACCTGGATCCAGGCACAGGACTTACCCTCAAGTGTATTGTCTGCTCTCAGGAGGAAGGGGTTATCTAAATAAAAGAAAAAGAAAGTGTTACCCTCGTTTCTCTCCCAGCACTCCCCAGAGAAGCCAGGCATAGCAGGAACACAGACTTAGAACCCAGAGAAGAACTGCTGCTTTGCTTCCCCTGATCTCAGGGGTATCTGGGGGGCCACCAGGACAGCACGGGGCTGAGAGCACCCCAGCTCTGTTGTCCATCTGCCTGGGCTCTATTCTTGCTGCTTTGCCACCCACTCCCAGAACCACTCAAAGCTTGTTTCCTCATCTGTGAAATGGGAGTAACAACACCACCCAGGTAGGAGGGTTCCCAAGGAGGTACACACTCAAAGCACCGGCACCGTGCCTGGTATAGAGGACACGCTCAGACGTTGGCCGACGTGCCTAATAAGCAGCATTTAAGTAAAACCTTTCTCTGGCACCCACTACACAAGAACAAGTTCTAGAAACTTTTCTTGTTTGATCTGAACTGCCTGGTCCTCCTGCCCACTGCCATCCAACCTCAGGCCAATTTTCGAGCCACCTCCAATCCTTCAGGAGCTAACTTGCCTCCGGATTCTCTGAGCCTGGTTCCTGTCTCACTCTGCAACTGGACACAAATGAAGAAGCTGATGTGTTTCCTATTTCGCCAGCTATGTCCTCAGATCCCTTCCTGCAGAGACCACCACCCCACACACAAAGAGCACACCCTGTGTTTGGACCCATGGGAGCCCAGCTGGTGGTGCGTGACCACTTTCTGGAGTTTACAGACCGCTTGTTTTTGAAAGGCCACACCTGTCCGTTAGTTTTAGCCACTGGTCAGTAAAGAGCAAAATGGAGACACAGGCCAGCAAACCATCCAATGAACTAAAACCATGTTCCAAGAAAACGAGTTGCCTTGGTGGATTATGTCAAGGCTGAAAATGAATGTTTGGGGCATTCAATTCAATAAAATACGTCTTGAGCACATACCCTGCATAGGGCACCATTGTTGGGGGTTAGCCAATAGAGGTAAGAACAGGATAGTACGTGAGAGGGACCCAAGCGTGTACGCTGAGCCCGACAGCTTGGGGAGGACCCCAGCCGTGCCCTTTCCTAGCTGTGTGACTCTGGGGGAGTTATTTCACTCACAGTTCCTCAACTGTAAACTAGGAGCTGACTGTACTTCTGTTGTAGGGTTGTTGTGATAATCAAATAATACATAAAAGGGGCTTAGCAAGGTCCCTGCCACCACACAGTAAGAGCTCAAAAAGGGATGACTTTTATTATTAATAACAACCCATCATTATTTATCATTATTATTAAAAGAGAGAACCCACGTCCAGCTGAATAGATTCAGCATGGCTTAAGGCAGGAAAGCCTGAAGAGTAATTTCGACAGGACAAGAGAAGAGGAAAAGTCCTGCAGAGTCAAGATCGTCAGGAACAAGATCAGAAGAAGGACACAAAGAAGTGAGTTTCGGGGCAACAGCCAGCAGTCTCAGATGAGGCTGAGGCAGAAGAGGGTAGCTGTGGGGTCAAAGAGAAGAAAAAGCCCAACAGGCGGGAGCCCATCTTTTCATTCAGTAAGGAAGAGGAAACGGTTTCCTCCTTTCGTCATTGTCCCATCTTCCACTGTCAGGCCCTACTCCTTTGACAGTTTGGCAAAGTATCCACAGCTGAGACAAGAGGCAGCTAAGACACGGAGGGAAGGGAAGAGATGGTCAGGCGGGCCCAGGTGAGGCTTCAGAGAGAGCAGGCAAATGCCCCACTTCTGTGAACGATGTGCCTGGAAGAGAAACTTGCCCCCAAACAGGCACGCCTTCTGGATGGGGGGAGGGGGGCCCTGTTCAGAGGAGAGTAAGATGCCACCGGGAGGGAGCCAGACAGAAGGCCCACACTAGTCCTCACGGGAAATGTTTGCGGGCCTGAGGTCTCCAGCGCACACGGGAAAGTGCAAGGGAGAGATCTGGACAGTCTGGGGCCTGCCCAGGCCTTCCGCCCAGATCCTCTGACATATGACAATCATCCCTGCAGCCCCTGCACGTGCTGTGACTCGGAATGAGACCTGGATCTGCTGTCCTGCTGTGCCCCAGTGCCCCACGCCTCTGCAAACAGTGTCAGGACAGGGACCTAGCACAGCACCCAGGGCGCTGGAAGTGAGACAAAGGGAAAACAAGGCAGAGGATTAAAAAAAAAAAAAAAAAGACAAGCCACCTGTACTGGCACCTCAAAGGCAGGAGGGATCCACCGGGGTTCCAACATCAAGGCAAACCCCTCTGAGGGATGAGCTTGGAGGTGAGAACTGGCACGGAGAGAGCCAGTCAAGCTGGGACAGGCTTCAGTAGAGAAAGATAAAGAGATAAGGCGCAGAGGGGACTTTGGGGTAAACTGTGGAAATTCTGATCAATTCAACCAATAGATTCTGTGCAGCTATAGTGAACAAAGCCCTTTTCTGCAGGGCAGAGCAGCCACTAAGAAACTTCTCACAAGGACACGTGCTCATAGGTTGCTTACTAGAAGACAAACAGAACAGACTGTAGCTCAGACCCACTGCTGCTGGGCCCTCAGAGCCCAACCAAGCACCCCGGCGCCTCTGGACCCAATCTCACTTCTGACTCACCCGCACCTTAGCAAGTGCCCTCACCTTACAACACCCCCTGCAGAGGCCTCTGCGAGGTGACCGACCAAACTTCTCACACTCAACTGGGAAGTGTTATCTCCTCCACGTGCTCCCTCCACCTTCCTCAGCCTTCCTCTGCCAGGGTCCAGTTACTTAAAACTCACCTGTACTTCACCATAAAACCGTGGCTGCTCAAATCCAATCAATCACTGCTTCTTCAATGCTGGGCCCCGTGGACTCAAGAGGCTCACAACTCAGGCTTCCCTGGTGGCGCAGTGGTTAAGAATCCGCCTGCTAATGTAGGGCACACAGGTTCGAGCCCTGGTCCGGGAAGATCCCACATGCCACGGAGCAGCTAAGTCTGTGTGGCACGACTATTGAGCCTGCGCTCTAGAGCCTGTGAGCCGCAACTACTGAGGCCTGTGCACCTAGAGCCTGTGCTCTGCAACAAGAGAAGCCACCGCCATGAGAAGCCCGCGCACCACAACGAAGAGTCGCCCACGCTCACCGCAACTAGAGGAAGCCCACAGGCAGCAACGAAGACCCAACGCAGCCAAAAATAAAATAAATAAATTTATAGGAAAAAAAAAAAAGGAGGCTCACAACTCGCCTCCTCCACCAAGCCTTCCCTAATCCACGCCCATCCAGCCCCCAGCCAGTCCAGTTCTCCTGTCCCTGGCCTTGGTGTGAGTTTTGCCCTGATTTGCCAGCCTCTACGGAACTTCCTCTTCCACGTCCTCCTCTGGCCATACGTCGCCCACACCAGCTCTCTACAAACATCTGCAGCATGCTGACTTTCTGCTTACGCTCTGTTTCTTTTTCTCTCCCCCAACCAGTTTGTTGGCAGTTCTGGGGCACCTCGTCTCCCACGTCTTCGCGCAGCACCCAGTCTAGGGCTCTGAACATGACAGGTGTGCAAAGAATGTGATGAAGAGTTCAAGGGTTTAGATGAAGAACAGGCAAGCAGAAAAGCTGTAGCTGCAAGGGCATCGAAATGCTGAGCACATCCACTCCAGTATTTGCATCACAGGCAGGGGAAGGGTTCGGGGGTGGGGAGGCCAAGGCTGCTGGTAGCAGTGGGTAAGGGAGCAACGGGAAGGCAAAGAGTTCTTGGTAAAGACTGGGGAGGCTCTGGTTATGATCTGGCAAATAGCGGCACCTCTCTGAGCCTCAGTTTTCTCAGCTACAGAATGGGGATCCCTGGCTTCCTCTTTATCACAAAATGAATTTTAATCAGATTTTTAAAAATTTCAAAGCTCCCAGGGACCTAGGGACCTGACCTAGCCCCGGCACTTGTGAAATGAGGAAAGGGATCCCCAGAGGTGAAACAACTCACTCCAAGTACACAAAACAAGATGTGCTGGGAGGAACCTGTATGGCAGGTCCTCAAAGCCAGGGCTTCAGGCTGCGTGCCCAGGAGGGCATTTCCCGGAGGGCCAGCTGCTACTCACTGCACTTTGTAAACTGCTAAAAGCTGTAGAAATAACGGGCTGAGCCCAGCCCCACCTCCTCCTAATCATTGCTTCTGGGCGTCCCAAGCTTCCTCTTCTGAAACTAAGTGGAATTATAAGAATGCCCCCCAGGGTTACCAGGAGGATCCTACGGGAAGCAGAGTGCAGGCACTCGTAACACGGAAAACCCTCGCCTTACACGCCACGGCTTTCTTCAGAGCTGAGCAACTTCCAGTATGGTGGGGGACACTTGGGCTCCGGATTCTGACAGACTTGGGTTCGAGCCCTCAGGGACCTCGCGCGAGGCATTTGAGGGCTCCGTGCCCTCAGCTTCTCCATCTGCAAAATGGGCCCGAGAGCAGGAATAAAGCCTCCGGCGGCCCCCAGGGCGCCGAGTGGACGAGGCCGGGCTGCGCCAACGCGGGAAGGATGCTCGCTGGGCGGCGGGCCCGGAGAACTGAGGCTAGGGGTCCCCAGGGTGGGGGTGGGGGGCGGGCTCGCGCAAACAGTCCCTCGCGGGAGGGGGAGGGGAGGGGAGGGGCGGCGCGCGGCGCGGCGCGCACCGCCCGCTGCCGTCTCCTCCAGCCGTCACTCGTGGAGCTGGCGCCGCCTTGGCGCGCGCAACCCTTACATAAGCGTCCCCCGCCGCAGCGCCGGCGCACGCCCACCCGCTCCGACCCGCTGCGGGAAGAGGAAAATGCACAGCGCCGCCGGCACTCACCTCCTCGCTGCTGCCGCAAGTCGCCGCCACCGCCTCTACCGCCGCTGCCTCCACTGACAGGGAACAGCTGCGGTCTCCGCGCAACCGAACTTGCTGCGGTCCCAGTCCCGCCTTGCAGACTTCTTATTGGCTCAGACAGCCCAACCCCTCCTGTTACTGGACACCGTCCTCTGTCACTCACCGTTCCTCTGCCCGGGACTCCTCCCTACGCCCGCCTGCCCGTCACGTTTAAGCCTTGGCGCCCCACACCAGCCCCGCCCCTCCCGTCCCCGGCAGGCCCCTGGATTGGTGACGAGGCTGGGGGAGCCCGCCCCTGGCTCACCACCACCTACTCCCTTGTCTCCAGAGCCCCACGTGGGCCTCAAGGCCCCAGCCGCGGCCCGCAATAGGCGGAAGTGGCCGGGCTCTGACAGGCTGTGATTGGCTGTTGGCGGGGGTGGGGACGTGCGATTCATTCACCTGGGTAGCACGTGTCTCTCAAAACCCCAAGCACAACAGATAGCCCTCGGGCTCAGGGATCCGGGTGGGCTCAGGGATCCGGGTGGGCTCAGGTGCACGCTAGTGGGTGGAGAAGAGGTCGGAGGATAATGGGTTTGCGAAGGGCAGGAGGAAGGAAATGGCGCTTGTGCCAGGCGGGTTTACGTGATTGTCTTTTAGCAGCTGTGGGGGTGATGGTGACGGGCAGGAGTCTCGGTGTGACCCTGGACAAGCAACCTCACCTCTCTGAGCCTCAGTTTCCTAATCTGTAAATTGAGGCCACTCAGGACCTAGAGGGTTTAGAAGGCTTGGTTGAACGGAAAGCTTCAAAAATTGGGCTCTGTGCCAACCAGGAGATGCAGTAGTGACCAAAATAAACCAAAATTTCTGCCTCCCAGTGAGAGAAGAAAGACGATAAAATAAAATATAAGGTACATCAGATGATAATCAAGGCATGGAGAAAAAATAACCTGCTTCTAGACAGTTGGGAGAATCAAGGACTATGAGAACATCTTTTAAACTAAAATTTGATGATTGAGTGTGGAGAGATATTACAACTCCATTCTCTTCTCTGTGTTGTGTCCATTTTGTTGGTCCTTTGGGCAAATTTCTTTGTCCTTCCACATATCTGGCGGAACTCCAACCTGGGTCAGTCCAACACAGCTATTTTAGTACCAGAACAAGGATTAAAATTCCAGTTTTCGGGCTTCCCTGGTGGCGCAGTGGTGAGAGTCCGCCGCCGATGCCCGGTCCGGGAAAATCCCACATGCCGCGGAGCGGCTGGGCCTGTGGGCCATGGTCGCTGAGCCTGCATGTCTGGAGCCTGTGCTCTGCAACGGGAGAGGCCACAGCAGTGAGAGGCCCACGTACCGCAAAAAAAAAAAAAAAAATCCAGTTTTCCAGATTCAGGTATTCATTCAATTAACAAGCATCCCTTGAGCACCTACTATGGGCCTGGTGCTATGCCGGAGACGCACGTGAAAAAAAACAGACTCTGCCATCACATCATAGAGCTCACCTGACCACAGTTCTTGCCCTGAACAGGTCTCAGTAATAATGATCTTAAGGGAACAAACACTGTTATCAGGCAAGAGAAGTAACAATAGCAAAGACAATAAATCAGTTGTAAACTTCCAGTTCTGTTTCAATGATAAAGATTGGCCTGAAGCACTTTCTTGAGCTATTTTGTGGAACTTAACATCTTCCCCCACCAAGGTGCTCAACCACCAGGTCCACTGGAACCTAACTGTTAACCTTTGCCCCAATTCTATGCTGTGTTCTCCTCCGCTCAAGCCCCTTCATGAACATGCATATACCTTTAGCTTAAAACTTCCCCAATTTTGCTGTTTGGGGAGACACTGCTTTGGAAGAAATCCCCGGTGTTCTCCTTACTTGCTGCAAGTAATAAATCCTTCCTTCTCCTGATCTCTGGCTTGGTTATATCTTTTGGCTCAACACCCACCAAGAGGTGAACCCAGTTTTCGGGGAACATCAGCTCAGTCCTGGCTGGTCCCTGTGAAATCCTGAGTCTGGAGCAGAGGGCAGGTGGCTCCACGCAGGTTCAGGTGAATCCCATGTCAACACCACCAGGTGGAGGTCTGAACAAAGAAACTAATTGAGAACTAAAAGATGGACTGCTGTGAACAAAAGTAGTACGCATTTTGGACAATTAGCTCAGGCACGTAAATTGGTTGAAGTTTGACTAGGAAACAAGACATCTCTCCATCCAGGCTCTGTCCTACCTCCAGGCTGAGTCCTCCAGGAGGACAAAGCTGGGAGGAGTATTCCACCCCAGACAGAGAAAACTGCCCAAGAAAAAGCTGCGATGAGGAGTCCAGTGTGGCTAGAAAAGGCATTTCTCAGCGTGGGCTTCTGTAATACTAGTGACAGGATCTCCTTGGGACAAGGTACTGATTGGAAACACAGATTCTTGAGCCCCACTCCTCCCCCATGGTTCTTATACATATTAACCACCAACTCAGAGGTCTTAGAATCATCAGCAGAATACCATTTAAGTCTGTCTCTGGCGAATGGAATCCCCTGCATTGCATTACATTGCATTGCTAGTTTTAGAACCTCTCCAAATGGTTCTAATGTGGGTCAGCGTTGAGACCCACTGAGGTGCCTAGAGAAGTTATTACCCAGACTTCCCTGATAAGAGGAATCCCTTGGGGCTCTTTAAAAACAAAATGGATTCCAGGACCTCAGGCCCCTGTGGATTCTGATTCATGGGGTGGGGCCCAGGAATCTTTCTATTTAATTTATTTTTTTTAAAACAGGCCCCAACTTGTGAAATTGACTCTTGAGGCCCCGGAAGGTTGGGGAACTTGGCTGAGTTTCTGCGAGATGCAAGGGAAGGGGAAGTGGGACAGACAGGCTGAGACCAGCCTGTGGAGGGCCAGCCAGAAGAGGCATAGGCTGGGCAGCAGGGCTCTGTCGGGAGGGAGTGGTCCAGGGGCAGCTGCAGAGCAGCTCAGGGCTCCTGTTAGGCTGGGAGTACTTCTTCTTTATTGCTTCTTAGTAACTGTCACTTTTTGGAAAGTTCGTGGTTTTTGTCTGTTTATCTTCTATACTCCTGTCCCTTCCCCACACTTGAACATCACCTCTACAAAAGTTGAGTTTGGGGCCTCCCTGGTGGCGCAGTGGTTGAGAGTCCGCCTGCCGATGCAGGGGATACGGGTTCGTGCCCCGGTCTGGGAGGATCCCATATGCCGCGGAGCAGCTGGGCCCGTGAGCCATGGCCGCTGGGCCTGCGCATCCGGAGCCTGTGCTCCGCAACGGGAGAGGCCACAACAGTGAGAGGCCCGCATACCGCAAAAAGAAAAAAAAAAAGTTGAGTTTGGCACATGGTAGATGCTTAACATATAGTTGGCAAATGAAGGAATGGGAGTCATCAGCCCACACTTAGTGGTCGAAGCTATGGAGTGGATGGGACTGCCCCAGAAGCTGAGCGGAGTCCGATAGAGAGAGGAGTCTGCAGGGTACCACATTTAAGGGGAAGGGGAAAGTTAAAGAGAAGCAGGCACGATCGATCTGATAGGGAGGAGTGAATTCGGAGGAGGGAGGTGTCAACTGGTCCAGGAAGGAAAATGGGGTGGTGGGGACAAATGTGATCCCTTCACTCTGCAGCCCCTTCAGCAGCACTCAATAGACATACGGTGAAAATGAGGTATTTTCCCCATCCCCAAGCTGCTCCCAGACCAGTGAGGGTACACAGACCTCAAAGCACTCCACTTCAAAACAGTGTGGTGAAGTGCTAGAGATAATGGCCAGAGTGCTATGGGAGTCCAAGGAGGGGTCCCTTTCCCCATGAGAGGGGGCTTGGAGGGCTTCCTGGAGGAGGGAAAGTCGATAGATAGATACATACATACATACATGCATAAATCAAGAGTTAATCAGGTGAATATATTGGTAAAAAAGGATCCCATACATGGCCCAAGCAAAGCTGGGGGAGGGCATCATGGGGTCAAGGCATGGAGAGGGACAGTGAGGACAGCTTGCTAGTAAGTTCAGGAAGTGCAGCCTGAGAGGGAGCTGTGGGGAAGGCCAAGAGCAGTTGGCACTGAGAAGGCTTGGGTAAGCAGAAGCATCTGAGTGGATGGGGACTCCCAGACAAAGCCATGAACCCTCAAACTGTAGCAGTCACTATAAACCCAGAAACAGCCCACCACTCTTGTGTTTACAATCTGGAAGGCCAGGTTTGCCCTGAGGATCTCACAAGGACAACCTAGATTTCCCAGAACCCCTGTCCTGAGATGACCAAGAAAAATCACTTTTTTTTAAAATTAACAAAATTCTGGCAGTTCGCGCTGAGCCGCAGATAGCCTAACTGATGATGAGACCTCAGGATAAACCCTTATTGATGGAAACACAAGGCAGGGCACTAGGCTGTGATGAACGCACCCACTCACTGACTGACGAATGGCCACGAGAGCCCTTCTCCACAGGCTAGAGGTTGTGTCTCCATTCTAAGCAACAGGGGACCCTCACAGTGTGTGATGGGGTGGGGGTGGTTCAGGAGTAGCTCTTCTGCTCTTTTTGATATGTTTCCCTCCCCCCCACATCCTTGAGGGGTCCAGGCCACTCCAGCCAGGCTTTTGGGGTGACTCCTCCATACACAAGCCCATCCCATCATGGCATCTCTACAAGTCGGTCAGACCTTCCACTTGCCAAGCTGGGCGTCAGTCTAGCAGATCACAGTCTCAGCACTTCCCCAGGTCCATATCAAGGCCTCTGCCCACAGGTTGAGGCAGAGGAGGGTAAGATCCTCCTCCCAGCTCTGAGCCATAGCTCCTCTGGACCTCCCCACATCCCTGGGCAGGTATGCTGTACCCATTTTTCAGGTGTGGACACTGAGGCTCAGAGATCACATAGCTAGTCAGGGGCAGAGCTGGAACTGGACCTCCAGTCCGCTGACCCCCCAGGCCGTGTTCTTTCTGCTCCACTGGCCACCTTGTTGTGAAAGAGAAGACAAGAATGTTTAGAATTCAGATTTCAAAGGAAGAGCTTTGGTTTGACATTTGAGTCCTAAGATCACAGTCCTCAGAGGTGGAAGGGCCTTGAGCAATTGTTTCCAAGATTTCCCACAAGAGACAGATCTCCTGGGATGTGATTGTACAGACAGCTTTTCAGGGCCCTGCCAGACCTGTATATGCAAGGGGTTTTGATTGTGCCCAGTGACTGGTGTTTTTTTAACAAAGGAAACCTCAGGGCACCCTGGCTAGACCCGCTTAGGCCCATTTTACAGATGAGGTAATAGGCTCAGACAGGAGAAGGGGCAGACCCTCCACTGATAGTCATCAGGTCCTTCATATTTGAAAACAATGCAAGAGCATCTGCATGGCCAGTTCTGGGACCCTGCAATTACTGATACACGCTTTGTCTAAACTGAGAACAATCCTCCGCCGAGTCCTCAGAGTGCTTTCAGGACCGAATACAGGAAGCCCTAAACACAACGCCTGGCACAGCCTGAGTGCTCAGAATTTGGGAGCTCTTATAATCAATAGCATTATTACTATTTATTGTTCCCTTTGTTTGATAACTTGACCAAAATCTCTTGCTGAACCTGATAGCCTGGCATTCTAGCTTCCTTTGGGAAATGAAAACCAAAACAATGGATCATTGTTCTGGAGTAAAAGAACTAGTTCCCCCAAAATGTACTGTATTATAAGAGCTGCTCAGGCAAAGAGATAAATTATTAGTTGAAACACACACACATGAGCCCCTTGCCTCATGGATGGTGGGCATCATATTTTCAAGGAAAACTCTAGTGGCATTAACCTTAGGCTAATGGTTCTGCCTGATCATCGTGTAGGATGCATGAAGAGCGGGGTGAGGAGTGGGGGCTGGGGGGTGGAACACTCATTTGCTGAGGACTCTGTTTGCTGGCCTGACTCTGTGGGGCTGCATTCAAGGCCCACTACTGACTGTGTCTCCTTGGGCAAGTTGCTTCACCTCTCTGAGCTTCTGTTATTTCATCTGAAAAATGGGGCTAAGCTCCTGAGAGTGTGAGGGTGAAATGCAATCACAGAGGTAAAGCTCCTGGAGTGGAGGGCACACCCCATTCCCCTTGTCTCCCAAGCTCAGATTCCTCTTCCAGGTCTGGAAGGAAGAGCAGGCTCCAGTCTGCCTTTCCAGATTTTTCTCCCACCCAAGGGCAACCCGTTGTGTTCCCAGGCTTTGGTCACCCACAGGATCCTACCTCTATCTCTACTGCAACTGTCCTCCCTGCCCTCAATGCTGGGCTCCAACACCACCTCCTCCAGGGAGCCTGCCCAGATGCTAACCACCTCCAAGACAGATGGGGGTCTCCCGTTCTCTTCTGTGCACACTCAGTACTTGGTGTCGTTTTAAGGTGCCTTGCTTGATGTACATGAGAATCCTTCCTTTTCTGGGGGTGGAGATTCTATCCTGCTCCCCTTGGCCTCACTTCTAGCCTAGACATAATCAAAACAAGAGCTTGCCCACAGTGTGTAGGTGTGGATTAATTTCATTGGCTCACTAATAAAAAGTAACATCTGGGGCTTCCCTGGTGGAGCAGTGGTTTAGAATCTGCCTGCCAATGTAGGGCACACAGGTTCGAGCCCTGGTCCGGGAAGATCCCACATGCTGCGGAGCAACTAAGCCCGTGTGCCACAAGTACTAAGCAGCCACTGCAGTGAGAAGCCCGTGCACTGCAACAAAGAGTAGCCCCCGCTCGCCACAACTAGAGAAAGCCTGCACACAGCAACGGAGACCCAATGCAGCCATATATAAATAAATGAATGAATGAATAAATAAATAAATAAATAAATAAATAAATGGAACACCTGGGCAGCCTGCCCCAGTTTGCAGCCTTCTGTACATCTAAGCCTCACAACAACCTTAAATGGTACCAGGCATTTAAGTCTCAGATCACCTTAGGAAATAAACATTGTGTGTTTCATTAATTTTAAGACGTACTTTTTCCCCCCACACTTCAAGCTCTGAAATGGGGCTGCATCTTCCAATGAATGGGCAGTGGATATTCTTTCTTACTGGTGTATAAAATAATGCTATCTTTCTATCGATGTCATCTTAGATTTGATGAAATAAAATATTATCCCCACTTTATAGCTGAGTAACTGTAGGCACGTGAGGTTAAGCTGCTCACTCAAAGCACGTAAGTGTCCCATAAATGTGCAAGGCTTTCGGCTCGGGCAGTCTGATGGGGTTGGGACCCAGGCCTCATGGGTAAGCTGCCTCCATGATGACCCGCAAAGATCCCGCCTCTTGGTGCTCATGCCATTGTCCTCTCCCTTGGGTGCCGACTGGACCTGGTGACTCGCCTTGGAGGAACAGTGATGGCAAAAGTGATGGGAGGTCACTTCTGAGGTTAAGTTCCCCAAAGACTCTGGCTTCTGCCCGCTTGCCATCTCTCACACTCTTTTGCCGGCTCCAGCTGAAGCCAGCCCCCATGATGTGAGTTGCCCTTGGGAACAGCCAACAATCAACAAGAAACTGAGACCCTCACTGCAACAACCTGTGAGGAATCAGGTCCTGCCAACAACCTTGGAAGCAGATCCACCCCCAGTCAAACCTGGAAGTGACTAACAGCCTCCTGATTGAAGCCTGCAAGGGACCCTGAGCCAGAGGCCCCCGTTAAGCTGTGCCTGGATCCCAGACCCACAGAAACTGTGAGGTTATACATGAGAGCTGCTTTAAGCCACTAAGTTTTGGGGTATTCTGTTACACAGCAATAGACACATAATGGTCTCCAATATTTAAGCCCAAGCATTTACTATGTCATGTCCTGGGGACAGAGATGAAAGAGATGTTGTCCTAGCCATCAAGGGACACCGGTGTGCTGGGGAAAGGCATCCTGGAGTGACTGCTGCTACTGTGTGTATTGGACGGGCTGGACAGGGGACTGCCTCCCTACCCCAGGCTGAGGGGTTGGGCAGGCTTCCAGGGGAGCTGTCACCCAGCAGGGTCTGGAAAGGTAAGAACCACACCACCACCACCACCCCACCCCCCCGGTGACAAAGGCAGGGAGGCAGTGGGGAGGGAAGGAAAAGAACACATATTTTCTCCTGGTCCTCCACGGATTTACGGATTTGGGAAATTGTTGTAAGATTACACGCTTGGCAAGAGGGTAGTCGGCAGCTACAGGCGTGACACAAGAGTGAGTGATTCACCCTGACACATCTCAGAGGCCCGTGAGTCATCAGCAAGCTCTTCCCAGCTCAGACTTGGATGAGAGTGAGGATTTGAGTTAACTGTGCTGGAGTGAAGGCGCTAAAGACTGTGTAATGGTTTCGTTGCTTTTTAACCAAGGTCAGGGTTGGCACATGGGTCAGGCATTAAACGTGTGGTCAGGGTTGGAATAATGGTCATAGTCCACCTCTGGGACAGGCTGGGACAGAGGGTCAGGGGCCCTTTTCTCCATTCTCCTCTTCACACTGGCCCTGCCTTGGCTCCTCTGGCTGGGAGGTGAGCCTGACAGATATTAGGAGATCCTGAACCCAAGGAAGGCCTAGAAATTCTGAGAGAGGAAAAAAAACAAGACCAGGCGCAGAGGAGTCTGGGGTGAGCCAAGAGTTGCAGCCAGCACTTCCCTGACCCCAGACAGGGCACCCCGTGTGGCACAGAGGAAGCAGGACACCCAGCTTCCAGTCCCGCCTCTGCCACCAACACCAGGACAGGAGAGCAGAGTGGTTGAAACACGGGCTCTAAAACCAGTCTGACCAGGGCGGGAGGCCCAGCTCTGCCGCTTACTGGGCATGCTTAATCTCTCTGAGCTTCAGTTTGCCCCATCTACAAAATGGGGATCTATAAAATGAGGATAATGATGCACACCTCATAGGACTATCATGAGGTTTAAATGAAATATAGGGAGGACTTAGCTCCAGAACAAGTGAAAAAAAAAAAAAAAAAAAAAAGCTCAAAAAATAGTCGTTAAAACAAAAAGGAGTGTGGCCCAGATGTTTGAGCTCCCTTTAAACTCTCAAATTCTAGGATTCTGAGGATCGGCTGGCCCAGCCCAAGTACTTTTCTCTTTCCCCTGACTTGGGAGAAAGAGCTGCTGCTGGTAGTCTTGCCTTTAGAGGCATCCACATTCATGATTTCATTTGATGTTCACAACAACCCATTTTACAGATGAGAAGACTGACCAAGAGGAGAAAGGATTTGCCTCAAATACTGAATGCCACCAACTTACTTTTACTGAGCACTTGCTGCATGCCAAGCCCTTTTCTGGGCATAGCATCATCACATTTAATCCTCATGACAACACGTGAGTTATCTGTCTCTGTTATAGACAAGGAAACCAAGGGAGAAGGCGCCCAACATCACGTAGCTGCAGGGAATGGAACCGAGGTTTACCCAGGAGCAGCTGGTCCTCAGAGCCTGAGTGCTTAACCCTATTCTGTGCTGGAAAATTAGGGGCAGAGCTAGGCCTGGAAAAAACCCAAGTCTCCTAACTTCCAGCCTAGAACTATCCTGTTTCTTTTTTCTTTCTTTCTTTTTTTTAAATTTCCAATTGTAGCAAAAAATATATACAGAAACATAAAATGTACCATCTTAGCCATTTTTACATGTACAATTCAGTAGCATTATATACGTTCACATTGTTGTACAACCAACCTCCAGAAGTTTCTCACCTTGCAAAGCTGAAACTCTATAGCCATTAAGCAACTTGCCATTCCCCCCAGGCCCTGGCAACCACCGTGCTCCTTTCTGTCTCTGTGAATTTGACCGTTCTAGGTTGGAGCTGTCCTGTTTCTTAAAAGCCTGTCTCTGTTTTGCTGTTGAGCCATCTGTTCTGTCAACAAAATGAGTCTGGACGGCCAGGACTACAGTAGTTCAGGGGAGAGCAAGATCTTTGGGGTGGAGTGGTCAGGGAAGGCTGCCTGGAGGAGGAAGTGGAGGGCAGGCCACCGAGGTCAAGCATCCCTGAGTCACCCACAACACCGCCTCTCCACCCGCCCTTCGGTTTACGACGGCCACCTCAGCAGCACCAACCTTTGTCCCCAAGTGAGCTCCTGTCAGGTGGGTGGAGGCACCAGGCCATCTCAGAAGGCCAGGGGCTCACCAAGGGGCTGGAGCAGTCCCGCGCCTGCAGCATCCAGAACCATGGGGACAGGGCTACGCAGCCAGTCCTTGCGAGGACCACGGCCCTCCTACAGCAAGCTCCAGGAGCCCTGGGGGAGGCCCCTGGCAGGCCGACTGCGCCGGGCGCTGAGCCTCAGACAGGGGCGTGAGAAGTCCAGGTCCTCAGATGGAGGCCCAGAAAGGCTGGACGCCCCTGGGCAGGAGCAACTGCCAGGGAGCCTGGGGGACACAGAGCAGCTGATCCAAGGCCAGCAAGAAGGCAGCCAGCAGTGGCTGAGGCAGTATCAACAGGTTTGGCTGAGGGTTGGTGGATGGAGGAGTGCGAGAGGGGAGGGGGAGGTCCCCAGGAGCGGGACTCAGGGCAACAAAGGCTCAGAGGCAGAAATGTATGGGGCTGTAGATCAAAAAGATAATAGAGCTGTCTGGGGAAGGGGCTGGAGAGAGAGATATCCAAGAACTGTATTTCAGGGGGGCCTGAAGGCCTTTGGGGTTTATCCCATAGGCACTGGGGAGTCAGGGAAGGTTTTAGAGCAGGTGGGTGATATGGTCAGAGCTGTTCCGAGATGATCAATCTGTCAGCGCGCTAGATGGGTGGATTTTGCTGGAGGCAAGAGATCAGCCAGTACAACTTCCCAAGAGTTACATCTTGTGCTCCCCTCTCCCCTGGAAAAGGGGGTGACCGGGCCCCCCTGGGTGGGAGCTGCCGGCTTCCTCTAGGAGGAAGGGTGGCTAGTGAGCCGTGCTTCTGTCTCTGGGGTCTACCACCACCTCGTGGCTGTAGGTGGAACAGCACCTGAAGCCCACCACCCAGTCCAGAGACCTGGGCCCTGATCTCGCCCCCTCCTGTCTTGCAGAAGATAAGAAGGTGGGAGAGCTTTGTCACCAGCTTCCCCAGCGTGACCTTGAGCCAGTCGGCCTCCCCACAGCCCTCGCTGGGCACCACCAGCTAAGGATGCTAGCAGCGGTGGGGGTCCTCGCTGCACCTGGATGAGATGGCACGACCTACCTCTTCGTGGCCCTCTGGACTGTGAATGGAGTGACCTCCTCTGCGTGGACTGCTTCCCTTCCTTACGTGGCCCGTTGAGGCCTCTGTCACCAGGACAGAGCTCAGTGAAGCCAGACCCGTGGCTGAGAGCCTCTGGCACATCCCCTGGTCCCAGGGCCCCAGGCACCCTTCTTGCCGGCTGCTAATGGTGGGCGGGGCACGGGCCTCCCTCCCAGAGGGTGAGCCCGTCCCCAGGGCAAGGACTACGTCTTGTCGTGTATTGCATGTATTGTCGCTGTCCTTACAGTCTCCCCATGAAGGAAACAGAGGAAGACTTCCCTCCCTGTGCGAACGAGAGGAAAACTGAGGCCCAGAGGCAGGAAGGGATTATTCTCTTTGGCATCTCTGGCCCCACCCCTACCCAATGCCCAACACTGCATTGAACACAGGAATAAAAGGTGCTGAACTGAAGTAAATGATTTTCCTACTGACTAACTCGCCCCCAGTCCTCTCCCAACCCCCTGGGGGCAGGCGGGGTCCAGAGCTTCCCAGATCATGGGGCAGAAGCACCAGGGGCAGGTCCCCAGGAGGCTGGGCCTCTCCTGCCTCGTCTCTGATTCCCCCTGTGCTGACCTCAAGCCAGCGTCAGAGGGCCTGGATCTCACCAGCTCCTTGCCTTTGTGCTCACCCCCATGAGGCAGGACTTACCCAGAGGATCAGAGAGGGCAAGGGGCCCACCCAGGGCCACACAGAGGGGAGGGTGTGACCCCAAAGAGCCTGCGCTCTTTGAGAGACACTGGCACCTCGTTTGGGGTCCCTGGGGCTCTCCCAGATCAAGCAGACCCAAGGTCAAAGGTAAAGGAGCAGCTGTAAGCATCCTGGTGGAGGTCTGTTCTGGGGTGGTAGGGGGACCTGAGGGCCCAATAGACAAAGGGGAGGTTCCCTATTTCCCCAGAGCCCAGGGCCCTGGCAGAGCCATTCAGGAATAGGAGGGGTCCTGGGAAAATTTTGTCCCAGACAGTCACCGGGATGAGACCAGGACAAGACTGGGACGTCCAGCTTGGCACCTAGACTGTGGGAGATCCCTGGAAGCTTCCAACCCAATTAGTCACAAAGTTTAGATGCCCCCTGCTCAGCCCCCTCTGCAGTATCCCCTGCAGTAGCCCCTGGGGTGCCTCTGGGAGATGCTAGGACTCCAGGGAACATAGTTTGAGTTCATGGCTCTGACAAACCCTCTTGATGTCCAGAGGAGGAAACTGAGACCCAGGAGGGGTCATCCTCTGGGTCTCTGCCCTCCAGGCTCATCCTGGCCTCTTTTGTCCCCAGGGATTCTCCAGCCCATCTCCTTGCTGGTCTCCTTCTACTTGTCACACTCTGTGACAAGTGTGTCCAGTCACAAGCTTTTGTCATCCACGGGATGGAAAGTTCCACAGGGACCTGGCTTGCTCACCACTGGGACCCCAGTGCCTCGCTCGGGGCCTGGCACATAGTAGGTAGTTGTTGAGTGAATGAGGGACTGGCCCAGGATCATCCAGCTGGTGGCTGAGCTCCACTCGGGTGGAGCATTTCCTACCTCAGCCTCATCAGCAACCCCATCATCAGGGAGCACATTTCCGGGGCCTCTAGCAGAGACCTTTGCCAACACACACACACACACACACTCTGTTGGCTTGTTTCCAAAGACAGCAGCAACCATCCCTTCCCATGAAGCGTGCCCTTTGGCATTGTCGTTGCCACATCTCCCAACAAGAGGGGTATTCTATGTATTCTACTTTCCCTTGAATCTGGGTAAGCCCTGAAACCTGCTCTGACCAATAGAATGCAGTAGAAATAATGTTCTGGGACTTCTGAGCCTAGGCCTTAAGAGACTTTGTACCAATAGCTTGTTTCTGCCCGCCTGGAAGCTGGCTGCCATGTAAAGGAGTCCAGGTGATTCTGCTAGTGTTGGAAGGTGGCACCCAAACAGATAGGTCCGTGTTCTAATCCCCAGAACCTATGAATTTTACCTTATTTGGAAAAAAGTCTTTGCAAGGTATAATTATTAAGGCTCTTGAGATGAGAAAATCACCTTGGATTATCAGGGGGCTAAAGCCAATAACAAGTATCCTGATAAGAAGGACACAAAAAGGGAAAGACACAGAGGAGAAGGCGATGTGAAGTCAGAGCCAGAGATTGGAGGGATGCGGCCATAAGCCCAGGATGCTAAGGATTGCTGACAGCACCTAGAAGCTAGGAGAGGAAGGAAGGACCCTGCCCTGGAAGCTGCAGGGGGAGCATGGCCCTGCCAGCACCTTGAGTTCAGACTTCTGGCCTCCGGAACCATGAGAGAAAACATTTCTGTTGTTTCAAGCTACCAAGTTTCAAGAATTGTTACAGCAGCCCCAGGGCATTCAGACAGTGTGTTTGCCGCCAAGCTCGCACCAGGAGAAAGTGGGTGGAAGTGGCATGCCTGCTGCTCCAGGCCAAGGCGTGGAGCCTCCCTGCCCAACTCTCCACGCTCCCCCTCTTCCCTCACCAGCCAGCCTGATGCAGAGGGTCCAAGGGGACCCTATCCAAGGCTAGGGGATGGCAGTGGCACTGAAGCAGAGCCCCCCTGCCACCCATTTGGACTGTGATATGGGTGCAAAATAGACCTTCATTGGGTTAAGCCATTGATTTGGGGGCTACTCGTTATAGCCACAAGCCTATTGCAACTCATCTCACATCAGCATCGTGTGGAAACTCTGAGAGGGCAGGACTATTCACTCACCGCCAACAGCTCACCTGGGACAGTGTCTGCCTCATCGTAGGTGCCCAGGAAGCAGTTGTTGAATTACTGAAACAGAGACCTCAAGGATGAGTAGGAGTCAGCCTGGCCAGGGGAGGGGATGAGTGTTTCAGGTGAGGGAGGGGCCTGGGCAAAGGCCTTGAAGCCAGAGGGAACGCGGTGCGTCTGGAGGTGCAGACCATTCGAATGGGCGAGAATGCAGCAGATGCCCCTGGCTCAGCAAACGGTCCCCCTCCCCCGAAGTGCACTCTCCAAGCTTTGCCCATCCTGGTTTCGACAGCACGGAAGACTTCACTCTCATGGTGTGGCAGCCCATCAGACCCCAGAGGACATGGCTGATAGCGTGGACACTTGTGGGGGGTTGTGGCTCCCCACTAAGGCCTCCCGATATTGGCGGTCAGTGTGGCCCAAGCACAGAGGGGACTCCTACAGAGCAAAAGCCCTGGGGGCTCTGAGTCTATCCGCCCTCAGGCCAGTGTCTGCCGCAGTTCCCATAAAGACATCCTTGATGAGTCAGTTTCATGCTTCTGTGTTCTCTTTCCACTGCCCACAGAGGACAGAGCCTCCCAGTCCCCTCCTGGGCTGTGGGGTCTCAAGGACCGCTCATGGGGGTCTCAGAGCCCAGAGCTGGAGGGCCTGATTCCCTTCCCCCCCACCCCCGGCTCCATTCTCTCTCCTGCTCCACATCCCGGCCACACGCAGCCTTTCTGTGCATGCTTCCAGAAATGGGAAGCTCACTGCTTATCAAGCTCTGATCTCTCGATGTGACCTCTGCCCTCATCGAGCTCACAGTCCTGCTGGAGAGGGTCACAGACAGACAGACAGACAGATGACAGGCTACTCTGCTACAAAACAGAACGAGTAAGTGCTCACTGGGCAGCGTGGTGAGGCAGATTGAACAGGAGGTGCCGATTCCCGAACCAGTGTGACGCTCTGGGCTTGGCTGGACATCTTGCCCAGCTTCCTGAGGCCTGCAGCCATGCCAGATGGGAGGAGGCTGCGAACAGGTGGGAAAAAATATCCTGCAGGGGAAATGGGGCTGCTCGGCTGCACTAATAGGGAAAGCAACGGGGCGAGCAGGGAACACTGTGGTCCCAGGCACCTCGTGAATTCAGGTTGGAAGGGCCCTCAGGGTCCAGCAGATCCAGGCCATTTATTTGACAGATGAGGAAACTGAGGTTCCCACGGCAAGCCGGAGGTAAGACTTGGGCTCCCCTCCAGAGCTCCTGCCTCCCCACTCAGAACTCTCTGCCCACCTGCCCTGTGTGCTCCAAACCCCCTTCCTCAGGGTCACCAAACTCAGTGGGTCCAGCCAGTCAGGGGGCCAGGGCCAGCCCAGGCCTGGGTATCAAACCTGGGACCCAAGCCCCTATCCAGCAGCTAACTTACTGTGTGACATTGTGCCAGTCGTTACCCTCCTCCGGTTTTCATTTTCTCCTCTGCAAAATGGGGGCCGTGATCTCTGTGTCTTCTCTGGGCTGAAAGGCAGGTGAGGTGGCAAGTGTGCAATATCTTTGCAAACTGAGGTGTGCTGTGTCCTGAGCGGGAGCACCAGCATCGCCCCCCCTCCTCATCACCCTCACCATCAGGCTGAGAGCAAAGTGAGTAAAACTCTGTGGCCGAATGCCCGGGTTCTGCCACTTACTTGTTGAGTGACCTTGGACAAGTTGCTTAACCTCTCTGTGCTTTGGTTTCCTCACCTGTTCAATCGAAATAATAACGGTCCCTCCTCACCCAAGTTAATTCATGGAAAGCACTGAGAGCATTTAGCCCTGGGATCTTAGTAGCCAGTTCCAGGACGTTCTCCCTGTATGACCCTTCTCTGAGCCTCAGCAGACTTTCTCTGGGAAATGGGGATGTTAACAATAGCACCTGGCTCTAGGTGTCTTAGGGATGAGATGGGCCAAAGCACGCATGTGCTGAGCCCAGGGCCGGCCCACGGAAGCGCCCTATCAATGAGAGCCTCGGGAAGCCTGGCCCTCAGAGCGTGCCATGTCCTCAACCCACCTTGGCCGAGTTGGACCTTGGCAGGGTCGCAGGCGTCAGGATCCAGGAAAGTGGGCCCAGCCGCAGACCAGACGCCTGCCCTGGGGCCTCCGAGGAGGTGGTCTCTTTTAGTGCCAATGCTGGAATGGGCGTGGGAGGAAGGCCTCTCTCCTCACCTTTTTTTTTTTTTTTTTTTGCAGTACGCGGGCCTCTCACTGCTGCGGCCTCTCCCGTTGCGGAGCACAGGCTCCGGACGCACAGGCTCAGCGGCCATGGCTCATGGGCCCAGCCGCTCCATGGCATGTGGGATCCTCCCGGACCGGGGCACGAACCCGTGTCCCCTGCATCGGCAGGCGGACTCTCAACCACTGCACCACCAGGGAAGCCCCAACTCCAAATCTTAATGGTAGCTTTTCCCATATTTGGTTCTTGAATGTATCTTATTAAAGAGTTTATGACTTCACACTCAAAAGGCTATTATAAGGAATGGGTGTCCTTTCAAAGGGTTTTGTCATTCTGGTATAAAAATTAATAACTAAATGAAATGTGTCTAGAGATAGACTAAATTTATAAGTTACAACCCCACCCCCTACCATGGCTGCCACTGAACCCTCCCTGCCCCTACCGGCTGCCAGGCCCTGTCTCCCTTCTCTGAGCTCCAGGCACAAGCAGTCAATTCAACCAACACTCAGCAAGTCTCAGTCAGAGCCCTGCTCCATTGAGAACTTCAGAAAGGACGACATGCATAGCCCTCCAGGCCCCTTGGGGTGACATCCCTGTTGATGATCCAGTACTCCAGAGCTGGCTAGGGAGCAGAAGCGCCCAGAGAAGGGCAAGCTTAGCTCTTGGAAGGTGGACATCACAGAAGGCTTCCTGAGGAGCGGACAGCAGAGCTGAGTGTGGTTCACCCCGTGGAAGGGTTGGGGAGGGCGTGCCAGGCAGAGGGAGTGGCACGTGTGGGGCGTGGAGACGTGGACCAGCTAGAGCGTTTGGAGATCGAGGCATAACTCAGTTTTGCTGGGGAAAAAATGGGAGTGGGGGAGGTGAGGACAGACAGATAGACAAGGGACAGGGCTCAAAGGACCCGGGATGGCACTTCACCCAAGGATCACCAGGGAGCCGTGACAGGCTTCTCAGGAGAGGAGGGAAAGAGGTAGCTTAGAGAGATTCCCTGTGACCACTCCAGCACAGAGGATGGGGGTGCCCACTGTGAAGGGAGCAGACCCACTGTGTTCCCACGTTACAAGTGAGAGTCTCAGGGTCGGGGGTGTGGGGAGGGAGTGGCTCAGCTGTGAATAGTATTTACACAGTCAAAACAATGTAACCAATGAATATCTAACCAGAACTCATGAGGTATTAATAACTATACTGGGAGTGTGGGTGAGGGGTGATCAAGGAGGGCTGCTTTGTGACCTTTCATAGTAGAAGCCAACAGAAAACGTCTACATTTGAAAAACCAAGAAATGCAATGAAAGCGTATTATCTAGAAACACGGAGGTAAATCCCAGAGGAAACACCTCTGGGCTGAAGCCATGGGGGGCTGCCATGGGGACGGAGTGGGAGAAAGCAAAGGAATGTTAGTTTTCTTCATAAGTTTAGACCATTTTATTTATTTATTTTTAAATTTTTATTTATTTTTGGCTGTGTTCGGTCTTCGTTGCTGCCCGGGCTTTCTCTAGTTGCAGTGAGCAGGGGCTACTCTTCGTTGTGGTGCGCGGGCTTCTCATTGCGGTGGCCTCTCTTGTTGCGGAGCGTGGGCTCTAGGCACGCAAGCTTCAGTAGTTGTGGCACGCGGGCTCAGTAGCTGTGGCGTGAGGGCTTAGTTGCTACGCGGCATGTCGGATCTTCCCGGACCAGGGATTGAACCCATGTCCCCTGCATTGGCAGGCGGATTCTTAACCACTGCACTACCAGGGAAGTCCCTAGACTGTTTTATGTTTTAAACGAAGTACATTTATTGCTTTGATAACAAAAAGGAAATAAAAATAAATTTAATATAGATTTATAAATTATTTCTGAGGATACGACTCCATGGCTGCAAGGATTAGACATTTGGAAATAAGTCTCTTTGACGAGGGATTGAACCCGGGCCCTCGGCAGTGAAAGCGCAGAGTCCTAACCACTGGACTGCCAGGGAATTCCCGGAAATAAGTCTTTTAAAGTCATTTTAAAAAGCAACACAGGATAATTGGCAAATTTGGAGTATGATCTAGATATTGGATAATAGAATGTCATCACTGTAACATTTCCTGAATTTGATAGTGTGGCATAAGAAATATATATTTGGTCTCTGTCCCTAGTTCCTAAAACCCTTGGAATTTCCTGAGTGATAGAGGTGATAGGAGCATCTTTCGTTATTTGTAATAAGCCCCTTTCAACCATACCTGAGTTTATGCTAATAAGGGGACGCTGGGAGGATGGGGACTGGTTGCCAGAGGAACCAATCAGGTGATTAGAGGATTGGAACTTTCAGCCCCACTTCCTGATATCTGGGGAGGCGGGAGGGGCTGGAGATTGAGTTCCATCACCAAAGGCCAGTGATTTAATCAGGCATGCCTACTTAATGGAACCTTCACAAAAACCCTAAACAACGGGGTTCAGAGAATTTCTGGGTTGGTGAACACATCGAGATGCTAGGACGGTGACACTCCCAGAGAGGGCATGGAGGCTTCCGGCCCTTCTGTATACTTTGCCCTATGCATCTCTTCCATTTGGCTGTTCATCTGCATCCTTTATAATAAACTGGTAAACATAAATATTTCCCTGAGTTCTTTCTAGCAAATTATCAAACTTGAGGCGAGGGTCTAGGAACCCCTAATTTATAGCTGGTTGGCCAAAAGCACAGGTGACAACCGGCAACTTATGACTGGTGTCCAAAGTGGGAGCAGTCTTGTGGGACTGAGCCCTTAACCTGTGGGGTTTATGCTAACTCTGGGAAGTTAATGTCAGAACTGAATTGTAGGACACCAACTTGATGTCTGAAGAGCTGGAGAATTGTTTAGTGTGAGGGAAGATCCCACACACTGTGTCAGAAGTACTGTGAAAATAGAAGAACGGGTTTTCTTTTAGATGCTTATGGAAAAGAGTTCTTAGCAGGTTCACCCTGAAATATTTAAGGGTGAAGGGGCTTGATGTTTGAAACCCATTCTCAAATGACTTAGAAAAATGTATCTATATATGAAAAGAGCATGAATGATAAAGCAAATGTGGCAAAAACTGGTAAATCAATGAGAGTTCATTGCACTATCCTTGCGACTTTCCATAGGTTCGAAGTTTTTTTCAAAATAAGAGTTTTAAAAATATAAAGCAACAGGATAGCATCATAAAAGGAGGAGCAACCAGACAGTTTATGCTTCCAGACGGGAGAAACAGTACCACTTATGAAATATTCTTGCCCCAAAAAGTCAAGCCTGCCTTTATCAGATGCACTTCTAGATGCAACTCCCAATGTATAAGAACCCCTGGGGATGGAGAATCATGCTGAACTACACCATGGGGCTGCAATCAGCAAATTCTAGACCGTAGTGATCCCTACAGATGAAACAGCCAAGGTTTTTTCAACAAAATAAATTGCAAAGAAAAAGAAAAAGAGAGAGATGGACGGGGAAATTCCAGAGTAAAAGAAACCTGACATATTAACCAATCACAGTGTATTAACCCTATTTAGATACTAATTCAAACTATTAAAAAAAGAAAAGATTTCTGAAGTATCTGGAACTTTGAATATTGACCAGATTTTGGATGATATGAGAGATCTATTCCTTTCTTAGGGGTGAAAATGTTATTATAGTTATATTAATAAAAGACTCTTCATCTTTTAGATGACTCTTACCTTTTGTGGATGAAATGATACAATATTTGTTTTAAAGGTGAGGGGAACAGACAGGAATGAAGATGAAGCAAGATCAGTCCTGAGCTGATAACTGCAAAAGCTGGGTGATGGGGACTGGGTGAGGGTGGGCATTCTGCCTAATTTTGTATATGTTCAAAATTCTTCCTAATCAAATTTTTGAAAAGCAGCCCTCTTTGTAAGTGGTAACCACGTGGAGATGGCTAACATACCTGAACAGCTCTGGACCCTGATTCACCCCCCTGGATGTGAGGCTGGGGTGTGGGGTGCTGGTGACAGCCCTGTTAGATGACTCCCAACAGGGCTCTGTCTGGTGACAAAGACACTGTTGTCCAAGTTGTTTGGGGAGACTCTGTTCACAATTGTTTCGTAAAATGTGAACACTGGAAAAGTGTATCCAAACCGGGATATGGCTGTTAGTTACTCTGCTACTGTTGATGACAGTGATGCCCCGCGGTGCAGGCTTCCCCTCCCCCATACCGTGGAGGACACGTGCTGTTCCACTGAGGACTCAGACCCAGAACCCGACACCAGGAAGAGCAGAAGAAGGGCCGAAAGTGTGGAGTTCCAGCCAGTCCTGGCCGAGGCGGGAGGGAACACTTATCTGTATATTTGGAAATCTGTGGGCGGTGTTTATTTGCTGGGAAGTCTGGGTCCCTTCCCCAGGCATGCTAGAAGCCACAGTGGCCAAAGAACACAAACTGGAGGAGGGTCTGGAGTGGGCAGCTTGGGGCAGGGCTGGGGCCAGGGCAGGCCATGGTGGGTGAGAAACAGCTGCCCACTTGGTGGGGACAGAGGTGGCTTGGCCGTGCGAGGGCCTGAGCAGAGCCACGGACGTGCTGGGTGCACTCAGAGAAACGTCCCTTTTCTGGACCTCAGTTTCTACATCTAAGCAGTTAGGTGCCGGGTCAGGCAGACCGGGAAGGAGCCCTTACTCTGCCACTTGCTAGCTCTGGTGTGGCTCATCGCGGGAGGATTCTGCTTTCTGATCTATGAAATGGAGACAATAAGGGGAACCAACATTACAGGCTGTTCTCAGAAATTGGGGAGACAACCCGCAGAAGCTCTTAGCACAGGCTAAGCGTTCCAGGAGTGCTCGCTATATAACCATAGGCACCATAAACACAGTTCACAGCCAAGGGATGGGGGAATAAAAAGCAAGCTGACAGCGGAGAAGCCTGCTAAATACCACATCATCCTCTCACCTAACAAACTGATGGTGTCCAGTATTGATGACAGTCTAGGAAAAATAGGTAGTGTTGGCAGGAGTATAAATTGGTACAATCATTGGAGGAGACAATTGGGCTGTAACTTTTCAAAGAAAAATGCAGGGGCTTCCCTGGTGGCGCAGTGGTTGAAAGTCCGCCTGCCGATGCGGGGGACACGGGTTCGTGACCCGGTCCGGGAAGATCCCACATGCTGCAGAGTGGCTGGGCCCGTGAGCCATGGCCGCTGAGCCTGCGCGTCCGGAGCCTGTGCTCCGCAACGGGAGAGGCCACAACAGTGAGAGGCCTGCGTACCGCAAAAAAAAAAAAAAAAAAACAAGAAAAATGCACATGCCCAGTGTGTTCATTGCAACATTATTTGCAAGAACGAAACCTGAAGACAACCTTGGTCTTTCAATAGGAGACGATGATGTGCCCACACAATGGAATATTCTGCAATAAATCACAGTCCTAACACTGTATAGCTCATCATGTGCTAGCCTCTCTCTAAATGTAATCTTCGGGATTCCCTGGTGGCACAGTGGTTAAGAATCCACCTGCCAACGCAGGGGACACGAGTTCGAGCCCTGGTCCGGGAAGATCCCACATGCCGTGGAGCAACTAAGCCCGTGCACCACAACTACTGAGCCCCCACTCGTCACAACTAGAGAAAGCCCGAGCGCAGCAATGAAGACTCAATGCAGCCAAAAATAAATAAATTAATAAATTAAAAAATAATAATAATAAAATAAATGTAATCTTCGCTACTCTGGGTTAATCACTATCGTTGTTCCCATTTTACAGTTGAGAAAATTGAGTCACAGAGAGGTTAAGTAATTTTCCCAAGGTTGCACATGTAGTAAATAGCAGAGTGAGGATTTGAATCCAGGCAGGCTGGTTCTAAATGACAAAAATAACAGCAGAATATATATGTACACACACAAAGTTGTGTTCATGTATGTATACAGGAATGTATAAACAAACACCTGATAGAGGTGCTTACTTTCAGAGGGTAGCGTGGGGAAGTGGGGGTGGGGGGTTTTCACTCCATCTGTGTAGAAGAGTTATTTTGATTCTGCGGTTGTTATTGTTTTTTCTTTCATTTTACTCTTCCCTCCAGCCACACCACCACCACTGGTTCCTGGGAGGGCGGATGCAGGGGAACAAAGAAGTCATTGCTCAGCTTTGGGTTCCAAATTAGACTTTTCAAAATTCAGAACAGAAACAAAACAAGTTTCTCCCCTAGGAGCTTTCTATTGTGGGGCTTTCTGAAGAAGAAGAGATTTGTTGAGAAATAAAGTGCTGCAGGCCTTGGAGCACTCAGAACAAAAAGTTTTCCTCAGTGGAAAGAGGCAAGGGGGTTTCCGTGTATATGTATGTATAACTGAATCACTTTGCTGTACAGCAGAAATTAACAGAACATTATAAATTAACTAGACTTTAATTTAAAAAAAAAGAACAACCTGATACACATGTATCCTCTCATATAAAAATAGCAAACCTGAAGGAGTGTGAAGGAAGTGCTCAGCAAAGCACCCCACCAGGAACTCTACTCTCCTACCGTCTCATCCACTCCCGATTTCTTGCTCATCCTACGGGGCCCAGTTTATTTCCCCCTCCTCTGTGAAGCCTTTGCCAACCCCCAGCAAGTAACAGAAACCCAAGGAAACTAGCTGAATCAAAAGAGGGGGATTTATCAAAAAGATCCAGTGTTTCAAGGACACTGGACATCTCTAAGTTGTTCTACAGGAACTACATGCTAAGACCCCAGACACCAAACTGCTTGGAACCTAAGGAATGAAGATGTTGACCTTTCAACAATCCACTGAAGCTTGGACTCTGTCAACCTTTTTCCCAATTCTGTGTTGAATTCTCTATTCAAGCCCTTTCATGAATATGCATATACCACTCAAGCCCCTTCATGAATATGCATGTACCTTAGCTTAAAACTTCCCCAATTTTGCTCTTCAGGGCAACGCTACTTCGGGAGAGATCCCCTGTGTTCTCATTACTTGCTGCAAGTGGTAAATCCTTCCTTCTCCTGATCTTTGGCTTGGTTGTGTCTTTTGGCTCAACACCCACCAAGAGGCAAACCCAGTTTTCAGGTAACACTAGAAGCAGAGGAAAAGGGGCAGGGAGAGAAACTGGCTTATGACCCATCAGTGGTTCTTGAAATTCACTGAGTGGACAGCACAGAATAGAATCAAATAAAGCATCACAGAATAGAATAGAAAATAGAAACAGGATAGAAAATATCAGAGAGTATCAAATTAAGTTTTATTTTATGAAACTTTTGCTCCTTGATTATTGATTAAATGTTGCACTGGGTTTCAAAGTGCAGTGGATTTCCTACTGTTAGCCAAGGTCAAAAATATAAGAAAAACTTTCTCAAAGATTATAAAGTCTAAGTGTAAATGGAAAGTGCCCAGTGGTAACTTGGCAATATTAGGGATTTTGCTGCTATTGAGCAGAATTGTGGGCTAGGGAGCTGAGTTCAGTTACTACAGATTTAGGCTCCATGTGTTTGTATTTTTTTATAGTTTTTGTTTCCTGTATTTTTCTTGTTTTCTTGTTTCTTGATTGTATTGCTATAAATTTCCCTCTTAGAACTGCTTTTGCTGCATCCCATAGGTTTTGGGTCATCATGTTTATTACAGAGTTAGAAAGAGTTGCAGTTTTTTGAAACCAATTTTTGTGTTTCAAATCTTAAACTACAGCCTTTTGTTTGATTTTTCTACAGTGAGGATATAACTGTATGGCTTCCATAATTTTTAAAAACTTAGTGAATATATTTCCTAAGGACTATCATGACTGCAAATAGAAAGTAAAAAGGACCAAAGTATGTGAGGTTATCTGGGACCTTTGATGGCTCTAGTTTTTAAAAGCCATATGATTAAGAAACCAACAGATTATTTTCTCATCTGGCCTAGAAGTGGCCAACTCCCTCTCTGTCCCTGCAGACAATCCTCCCTGCACACTTTCTGGGTACAGTCAGAAAGGGTCTGGGGAGGGACTTCCCTGGTGGTCCAGTGGCTAAGACTCTGCGCTCCCAATGCAGGGGGCCTGGGTTTGATCCCTGGTCAGGGAACTAGATCCCACATGCCTCAATGAAGATCCCGCGAGCTGCAGCTAAGACCCAGCACAGCCAAATAAGTAAATAAATATTAAAAAGAAAAAGAAAGGGTCTGGGGAAAAGGATCAAAGGTGACAAGCCTAAGCCTCACCTTCAATAGGGGCTTATTATTTATTGTGCCTGCTCTGTGCCAACCCTGTGTGAGGCACCAGGGTGAAGATGATGACAAAGGCACCAGCAGAACCAATAGGTATGAAATTGGCCATTGTGATGTGGTATCGTGGGAATGCTAATGGGGTAAAATAAGACCCCAGCCATGAGGGTAGTGGAAGGTGGGCAGAAATTGCATGCAAGAAGGGGAGGGCTCTTGGCAAATTCTGAAGTTTGAGTATGAGTTAGGCAAGTAAGAAAGCACCATCCAGCAGCTGACAAAGTCCCTGAAGGGTGTGAGTGCTTCCCATGCCATGGAGGAGACTGGCCCCACCCTCCTCCAGGCCTGGGGTGGGGGGTCCCCAGGCCCTAAAGGACTGCAACAGACAAGGTCAGGAGTAGACTGGGTAGGGCAGGGTGCTGCCCAGGTTGAGGAATCCAAGACAAAGTAGGCCATCACTAAGGAGGAAAACTAGAGGTCAACTCCAAGGGAGAGTGTCACTAGGCAAGTCCAAGGAGCAGGCATGAGGCTGTGCTTGGGGTGCAAGCAAAGGGGCTAGGATCCAAGAAGGTCAGTGTTATGGACTGGATTGTGTCCCCCACCACCGCCACAAGTCACATGTCAAAGTCCTAAGCCACCCCTCCCCCCCACAGTGTGACTGTATTTAGAGATAGGGCCTTTGGGGAGGTAATTAAGATTAAATGAGGTCACTAGGATGGGCCCTAATCAGATCTGCTGGCATCCTCATAAGAAGAGGAAGACACCAGAATGCACTCTCTCTCCACAGGCACACAGAGGGAAAAGTCCATTAAGGACACAACAAGAAGGCAGCCCTCTACAAGCCAGAAAGAGGAATCTCACCAGAAACCAACTCTGCCAGCACTTTGATTTGAACTTCTAACCTCCAGACGTATGACAAAATCAACTTCTGTTGTTTAAGCCACCCGGTCTGTGGTATTTTATTATGACAGCCCACGGAGACTTAGGTTGGGAGGAAGAGCTCGAGGTGGGGCAAGGAGAGAGGCAGGACCAGCTACATAATTTGCAGGGCCCTGTGCAAAATGAAAATGCTGGACCCTTTATTCAAAAATTATTGAGAATTTCAAGAGGGCAAAAGCAGAGCATTAAACCAAGTGTAGGCTGTACACCCATGAAGCTGGCCTTCAAGAGAGGTTCAGGATGGAGGCCTTAAAGTAACACAGGGGTCGAGGGTCAGTCTATACTGCAAGCTGGAGCCCTCCTGTGGGCTTGTGCACAAGGATAGGCACACACGCACCAATTCAATTCAGACAGCAAGCAGAAGAACGCGATCAGAGCTTAAATGGAATTGTGAAGGAAGAGCAGTAAGCACAGAGAGAGATTAATTCCGCAGGAAGAGTGAGGGTGAATGAGCAGGCAGCAAAGACACCTTTTGGGTGCCTTGCTTCTCCCCTCATTCTCTGAGGGCAGGCCTCCAGTTGCCATATTTGTACCATGTGACAGCACTCCTGACCAAGGGGATTGGAGCAGGGCTGATCACCTGATCCAAACCAGCCAATCAGAGCTCTTCCCTGAGAATGTGGCACAGATTGAAATTCTAAAGATGATGTTAACTGCGTGGGTGTGGGTGGCCGTTCTCCCCCGCAACGGGGGACCGCGCAAAAGGAAGAAGGAAGCTGAGCCACAGGCGGGGAGCCGTTAGGGCTCCTGATAGTCTCTCTGTCCCTGATCCTTGTCCTTCATGGACATCTGGCTGCATTGATGTCCTGGGATGGCTTGAAACGCTAGATCTTTTTGATAAATCCCCCTCTTTTGCTTCAGCTAGTTTCCTTGGGTTTCTGTTACTTGCTGGGGGTTGGCAAAGGCTTCACAGAGGAGGGGTAAATAAACTGGGCTCAGAAGGATGAGCAAGAAATCGGGAGTTGGGCTTCCCTGGTGGCGCAGTGGTTGAGAGTCCACCTGCCGATGCAGGGGACACGGGTTCATTCCCCGGTCCGGGAGGATCCCACATGCCGCGGAGCAGCTGGGCCCGTGAGCCATGGCTGCTGAGCCTGCGTGTCTGGAGCCTGTGCTCCGCAACAGGAGAGGCCACAACAGTGAGAGGCCCACGTACAGCAAAAAAAAAAAAGAAAGAAAGAAAGAAAGAAATCTGGAGTGGATGACACGGTAGGAGAGTGGAGCTCCTGGTGGGGTGCTCTGCTGAGCACTTCCTTCACACTCCTTCAGGTTTGCTATTTTTACATGCCAGTTCTCAGTTCCTGAGTGGGAGGCAGTAATAAGAGGGAGCAGGAGAAGGAAGAATATATTTCTTTATTAAAAGATTTGGATCAAAGGTTTCTCTTCACATGTGAGGGGGAGCACTTCCTCCCCAATCCAGAGGACATCCCTCTTTATTTGATTTTTCTCCTCCTTTCAGTCCTTTTATTCATCTTTTCATTCATCAACTCATTACTTATTATTATTATTACCACTTGTTACTCATTTGTTTGAATCCCACCTCTGCCACCTGCCAGTGTTTGTTCTTGGCCACATTTCTTCTTTCTTTTCTTTTCTTTCTTTCTTTCTTTCTTTCTTTCATAAAGTTTTTTTTAAACAAGGAGATCTTTTAATTTATTTATTCTATTTTATTTATTTTTGGCTGCGTTGGGTCTTCATTGCTGTGCGGGCTTTCTCTAGTTGTGGGCAGTGGGAGCTACTCTTTGTTGCAGTGCATGGGCTTCTCATTGTGGTGGCTTCTCTTTTTGTGGAGCATGGGCTCTACATGTGTGGGCTTCAGTAGTTGTGGCACATGGGCTTAGTTGCTCTGCAGCATGTGGAACCTTCCCAGACCGGCGCTCAAACCTGTGTCCCCTGAATTGGCAGGTGGATTCTTAACCACTGTGACACCAGGGAAGTCCTTTCTTTCTTTCTCTCTTCTTTCTCTCTTTCTTTCTCCTTTCCTTCCTTCCTTTCTTTCTTTTTTCTTTTTTTTTAAATTTTTGAATTTTAGTTTATTTATTTTTTTGTACAGCACGTTCTTATTAGTCATCAATTTTATACACATCATTGTATACATGTCAATCCCAATCACCCAATTCATCACACCACCATTCCCACCCCTCCGTGGCTTACCCCCTTGGTGTCCATACATTTGTTCTCTACATCTGTGTCTCAACTTCTGCCCTGCAAATGGGTTCAACTGTACCATTTTTCTGGGTTCCACATACATGCGTTAATATACAATATTTGTTTTTCTCTTTCTGACTTACTTCACTCTGTATGACAGTCTCTAGATCCATCCACGTCTCAACAAATGACCCAATTTCGTTCCTTTTTATGGCTGAGTAATATTCCATTGTATATATGTGCCACATCTTCTTTATCCATTTGTCTGTCAATGGGCATTTAGGTTGCTTCCATGGCCTGGCTATTGTAAATAGTGCTGCAATGAACATTGGGGTGCATGTGTCTTTTTTTTTTTTTTTTTTTTTTTTGCGGTACGCGGGCCTCTCACTGTTGTGGCCTCTCCCGTCGCAGAGCACAGGCTCCGGACGCACAGGCTCAACGGCCATGGCTCACGGGCCTAGCCGCTCTGCGGCATGTGGGATCTTCCCAGACCGGGGCACGAACCCATGTCCCCTGCATCGGCAGGCGGATTCTCAACCACTGAGCCACCAGGGAAGCCCAGCATGTGTCTTTTTGAATTATGGTTTTCTCTGGGTATATGCCCAGTAGTGGGATTGCTGGATCGTATGGTAATTCTATTTGTAGTTTTTAAGGAACCTCCATACTGTTCTCCATAGTGGCTGTATCAATTTACATTCCCACCAACAGTGCAAGAGGGTTCCCTTTTCTCCACACCCTCTCCAGCATTTGTTGTTTGTAGATTTTCTGATGATGCCCATTCTAACTGGAGTGAGATGATACCTCACTGTAGTTTTGATTTGCATTTCTCTAATAATTAGTGATGTTGAGCAGCTTTTCATGTGCTTCTTGGCCATCTGTATGTCTTCTTTGGAGAAATGTCTATTTAGGTCTTCTGCCCATTTTTTGATTGGGTTGTTTGTTTCTTTAATATTGAGCTGCATGAGCTGTTTATATATTTTGGAGATTAATGCTTTGTCCGTTGATTCGTTTGCAAATATTTTCTCCCATTTTGAGGGTTGTCTTTTCATCTTGTTTATGGTTTCCTTTGCAGTGCAAAAGGTTTTAAGTTTCATTTGGTCACATTTGTTTATTTTTGTTTTTATTTCCATTATTCTAGGAGGTGGATCAAAAAAGATCTTGCTGTGATTTATGTCAAAGAGTATTCTTCCTATGTTTTCCTCTAAGAGTTTTATAGTGCCCGGTCTTACATTTAGGTCTCTAATCCATTTTGAGTTTATTTTTGTGTATGGTGTTAGGGAGTCTTCTAATTTCATTCTTTTACATGTAGCTGTCCAGTTTTCCCAGCACCACTTATTGAAGAGACTGTCTTTTCTCCATTGTATATCCTTGCCTCCTTTGTCATAGATTAGTTGACCATAGGTGTGTGGGTTCACCTCTGGGCTTTCTATCCTGTTCCATTGATCTATGTTTCTGTTTTTGTGCCAGTACCATATTGTCTTGATTGCTGTAGCTTTGTAGTATAGTCTGAAGTCAAGGAGTCTGATTCCTCCAGCTCCATTTTTTCCCTCAAGACTGCTTTGGCTATTCGGGGTCTTTTGTGTCTCCATACAAATTTTAGGATTTTTTGTTCTACTTCCGTAAAAAATACCATTGGCAATTTGATAGGGATTGCATTGAATCTGTAGATTGCTTTGGGTAGTATAGTCATTTTCACAATATTGATTCTTCCAATCCAAGAACATGATACATCTCTCCATCTGTTGTATCATCTTTAATTTCTTTCATCAGTGTCTTATAGTTTTCTGCATACAGGTCTTTTGTCTCCCTAGGTAGGTTTATTCCTAGGTATTTTATTCTTTTTGTTGCAATGGTAAATGGGAGTGTTTCCTTAATTTCTCTTTCAGATTTTTCATCATTAGTGTATAGGAATGCAAGAGATTTCTGTGCATTAATTTTGTATCCTGCAACTTTACCAAATTCATTGAATAGCTCTAGTAGTTTTCTGGTGGCATCTTTAGGATTCTCTATGTATAGTATCATGTCATCTGCAAAGAGTGACAGTTTTACTTCTTCTTTCCCAGTTTGTATTCCTTTTATTTCTTTTTCTTCTCTGATTGCCGTGGCTAGGACTTCCAAAAGTTTGTTGAATAATAATGGTGAGAGTGGACATCCTTGTCTTGTTCCTGATCTTAGAGGAAATGCTTTCAGTTTTTCACCATTGAGAATGATGTTTGCTGTGGGTTTGTCGTATATGGCCTTTATTATGTTGAGGTAGGATCGCTCTATGCCCACTTTCTGGAGAGTTTTTATCATAAATGGGTGTTGAATTTTGTCAAAAGCTTTTTCTGCATCTATTGAGATGATCATATGGTTTTTATTCTTCAATTTGTTAATATGGTGTATCATTGATTGATTTGTGTATATTGAAGAATCCTTGCATCCCTGGGATAAATCCCACTTGATCATGGTGTATGATCCTTTTAATGTGTTGTTGGATTTTGTTTGCTAGTATTTTGTTGAGGATTTTTGCATCTGTATTCATCAGTGATATTGGTCTGTAATTTTCTTTTTTTGTAGTGTCTTTGTCTGGTTTTGGTATCAGGGTGATGGTGGCCTCATAGAATGAGTTTGGGAGTGTTCCTTCCTCTGCAGTTTTTGGGAAGAGTTTGAGAAGGATGGGTGTTAGCTCTTCTCTAAATGTTTAATAGAATTCACATGTGAAGCCATATGGTCCTGGACTTTTGTTTGTTGGAAGATTTTTTTTTTTTTTTTTTTTTTTGCGGTACGCGGGCCTGTCACTGTTGTGGCCTCTCCCGTTGCGGAGCACAGGCTCCAGACGCGCAGGCTCAGCAGCCATGCCTCACAGGCCTAGCCACTCTGCAGCATGTGGGATCTTCCCGGACCGGGGCACGAACCTGTGTCCCCTGCATCGGCAGGTGGACTCTCAACCACTGCACCACCAGGGAAGCCCTGTTGGAAGATTTTTAATCACAGTTTCAATTTCATTACTTGTGATTGGTCTGTTCATATTTTCTATTTCTTCCTGGTTCAGTCTTGGAAGGTTATACCTTTCTAAGAATTTGTTCATTTCTTCCAGGTTGTCCATTTTATTAGCATAGAGTTACTTGTAGTAGTCTCTTAGGATGCTTTGTATTTCTGCAGTGTCTGTTGTACCTTCCTTTCCTTTTCTTTCTTTCTTTCTCTTTTTAATAGAACAATTAATTGACTTATCCCCCACCAGATAAAAGTAGAAGCCACACTTAAGACAATCAAATTGTGGGAGCATCAAATACATGAACTGCTTCCTCAGGTCTCATTTATAATTTGTCAGAAACCACTCTGTTTCTTTAAAAATAACTTTTCCCCCAGTTTTATTGAGATATAATTGATGTATAACATTGTGTAAGTTTAAGGGGTTGATTTAATATACTTGTATATTGCAAAATGATCCACAATGTTTACTAACACTTGCATCACATCACATAATTACCATTTCTTTTTGTGATGAGAACATTGAAGATTTATTCTTATGGCAGCTTTCAAGTATACAATACAGTATTGTTAATTATAATCACCACGCTGTATATTAGAATCCCCAGAACTTAGTCATCTAGAACTGGAAATTTGTACCCTTTGACCAGCATCTCCCGTCCACCCCCACTTTCCCCCAGGCCCTGGTAATCACCACTCTACTTTCTGTTTCTATGAGTTTGGCTAATTTAATTCCACGCATAGTGATATCATACAGTATTTGTCTTTCTCTGTCTGACTTATTTCATTTAGCATAATGCCCTCATGTTTCATCCATGTTGTCACAAGTGGCAAGATTTCCTTCCTTCTCATGGCTGAATAATATTCCACTGTGAATATCTACCACATCTTCTTTATTCATTTATCCATTGGCAAACACTTAGGTTGTTTCCATGTCTTGCTGGCCACATTTCTTAACCTCTCTACACCTCCATTTCTGAATATGTGGAGTTGGGGTTGATAAAGTAATTGTCATTGTAGGGGTGTTGGGAGTCTTAGATACATGTAATGCACTGAAAACTCTGCCTGGCATGGAAGGCCTTCATAAATGTGGGTTCTTTTTTTTATCTTTTTAAAAAATTTTATTTATTGTTTATTTTTGGCTGCGTTGGGTCTTTGTTGCTGCGTGCGGGCTTTCTCTAGTTGCGGAGAGCGAGGGCTACTCTTCACTGCAGTGCGCGGACTTCTCACTGCGGTGGCTTCTCTTGTTGCGGAACATGGGCTCTAGGTGTGTGGGCTTCAGTAGTTGTGGCATGCAGACTCTAGAGCGCAGGCTCAGTAGTTGTGGTGCTTGGGCTTAGTTGCTCTGCGGCATGTGGGATCTTCCTGGACCAGGGCTTGAACCCATGTCCCCTGCATAGGCAGGCAGATGCTTAACCACTGCTCCACCAGGGAAGCCGTAAATGTGGGTTCTTGATTTTTAAATATTGACAAAGCATCTGTTGTATGCTGGGCGTGAAGGATTGAGAGATGACTAAAAACCAGCTTCTACTCTTCAATTGGCCAGCATCCAGTAGGGACAGGCACGGAAGGAAATACTTCCAGAAAAAACACTCTATGTGATGTGCTAGAGGGAGGGTCCAGGTACTGTGGGAGAGGAGCCTGACTGACCTGCTGGAGCAATCATGGAAGGCTTTACAGGAGAGGGTTTTGAAGGATGAAGAGGAGTTTACATGGAGAGAAGCAAATAGAGGGTATTCCAGGCAAAAGGAATTGCACTGAGCAAGAGCTTGGAGGCAAGAAACAGTTTGTTGTGTTTGGGGAAATAGTTAGTAGGGCATCGTGGCTGAAGCTTAAAGTGTGTGGCCTGAGGGATGGCAAGAGCTAGACAAAAGGCCAAAGCGATGGGTGAGAAAATACAACAAAGATATCTGACCTGATTTCTGGCTTACCGAGACATTTAGAGAAAATACTCTGCCACCTCCCAGGCTAAAAAAAGAAAGAGCAGAGTCTTAAGAATTACCCTGAAGAAGAATCTTCAGTCAGTTGTTCCTCCCCCACAGAAGCATCCATGCCAACTCTATCCCAGGCTCCCTTGAGGGGGAGGGTATGGATGGTTTCTGGAGTTCTGACGCACTGGGCTCTGAGGGGTGGGCAGGACAAGCTAGAGCTGGTGGCGGGGGGAGGAGGTCAGTGTCCTGACAGTAGGCTTCATGGTGGAGCTGGAGGTGGGCAGTGCCCAGCCCCTCCTGACCCCTTCCTGGGCTCCGTGCCCAACCCTGAGCTCATGCCCCTTCGTCTTGCCAGGACTGTTCCGGCTCTGTGTCAGCCAGCGGCCTGCTGGTGACACCTGCCACCACCTCCAAATGTTTTCTGCGGCTGCCCCACATCCTGCTTACTCCCATAAGGCCCTGACGCCTCTCCCTGGGCATCCTGGGGGAGGGTAGCCTCAACCGCATCTCAGGGTCTTGGGGCGGGGGCGGGGGGGTATTGGGAGATGCATTCCTGTGGTTCTTTTGTCCTATTTTTTATTATTATTTATTTATTTTAGTTATTTATTTTTGGCTGCGTTGGGTTTTCGTTGCTGCGTGCGGGCTTTCTCTAGTTGAGGCAAGCGGGGGCTACTCTTCGTTGCAGTGCGCGGGTTTCTCATTGCAGTGGCTTCTCTTGTTGCGGAGCACGGGCTCTAAGCGTGCGGGCTTCAGTAGTTGCGGCTCGCGGGCTCAGTAGTTGTGGCTCACGCGTTTAGTTGCTCCGTGGCATGTGGGATCTTCCTGGACCAGGGCTCGAACCCGTGTCCCCTACACTGGCAGGCGGATTCTTAACCACTGCGCCACCAGGGAAACCCTTTTGTCCTATGTTAACAGTGACTTCTTGGTGATGGTGCCCGCACTTTTCTGGTCTCACCCCCCAGAAGAGGCTGAGCTTAGGCAATTCCGGGTCTGGGGAAAGAATTTGGAGGCCAGGGACATTAAGACTTTCCTAGGCCCCAGGGCCTCTTTCTCCTGAAGGCCTCATCGCACAACACAACACATCACACAAAATGGGTCCACACTTCACAGAAATAGAATTCTGTACCACACTATATTGACGTGCAGTTTACTAGTTGACAAAATATTTGTGTGAGATAAAATATTAACTTTGATTTTCTTTCCTTATTTTGAAAGCAATAATTTCCCCAGGTGTCAGATGTTGTAGGCCAAACTGGATTGGAGGTACCGGACTGTTTTTGAAGAACTTCTGACAGAGGCTCCCAACCCCTCAGCCCTCAGGAGCCTCTGCTCTGAACCCCACAGTGTCCCCTGGCACAATCCCACCCTTAGTGACAAACCTTCTGGGAAATCAACATTCTCACTAAATATGAAGGGCTTGTCTCCCGGTCCAGCCCGGGCACACAGTCGGCGCTTAATAAATGTGCCTTGACGGGCTTCCATATAACCTTTCCTCCTCAAAGAAGGCCTGAGCCTGGAGGGCCGGCCTGACCTGTCCCACACTTCCTCCGGGGCTGGGTTTCCCTTTGGAATGGTCACAACACACACTTGAGGCAGAAACCAAGATGTTCCCCTTGGGCAGTGGGACTTCAGGGAACTACATCTGTTTTCCTTTTTCTGTTTTCTAGTATTTTACAGTTTTTCTCTCAGGAACACATCTGACTACCATAATGGTGAAAGGTAAAAATGAAAATTATGTGTATTTAACGTGCTTTACATTTCAGATGCACCATCTCACTGCTCATCACAGCCAGCCTGTGAGAGAGGAAGGACGAGGAATGCTCATTGTACAAATGGGAAAACTGAGGTTCTTAGGTCGGAACCCTAGTGGCAAGAAACCTATTGCAAAAGACAGGAGGAGCCCCCGCTGCTTGTTACCTCCACAGCAGGACTGACAGTAGGGACAAAGGCTCAGGGTCTGGGGGCTATGCTCAGGGGTGGGGTGCAGCACCTGGAAGGGCACAGGCTGGGCTTCAGGGACAAGAGGGGGTGAGGGAAAGCCTGGGCCCAGGGAGGGAGGCCCCAGGGCTGGACTGGTCAGCAGGCTAGGGACTTGGAACTGGAGCCCAGGTACCCGTGTGGGTGGCAAAGCCTCCAGATATGCTCCCACCTCCATCCCCACCGCAACCCTCTTGTTCCAGCAAAAGGATTCCTTCTGACTTGCATTTAAGCCCTCAAGATAAAGTCCAAACTCCGGGGACCCACAAGACCCTGCTTAGTCCTTTCTCACCTCCACAGCCCCGTCTTGCTCCTTTCCCCTCCCCAAGTGAATTTCATTCCCTCAACAAATACTTATGGGCACCTCCCAGGTGCTGGATGTTCAGGATTGATCAGGTGGAACCCCCTCCCTGCTCTCTCCTGGGTTTACAGCCCAGCGAACTGCAGCTCCTTGGTATCTGCAGTTTCCTCTGCTTGGAATGCCTTCCTCAACCCCCTTTGCCTGGCCTATATACCTGGTCATCTTTCAGGTCTTAAATGTCACCTCCTCCAGGAAGCCCTCCCCCCTCAGATTGGACGGGCCACCCTTCCTTTGCCCTCTCACGGTGCTCTGTACTCCCTTATCACATCGCCTTGTAACTTGGTCATAAGTTGGCCTTCACTATCAGACTGTGAGCCCCCTGAGGGTAGGGTCTATCTCACTCATTGGCCCTCAGACCAGCATCCACTTGAAAACGTGGGGGCTTATAAATGTCAGCAGGTAAATGGGGCAAAAGAGCCTTGCAGTCAGCACCGGGGCTGGTTTCCCCATTGGCTCAAAACGGTAATAAGAGCCATCACTTATGCAGCCGCACTCCAGATTCTAACCCATCTAGGAGGCAGTTACATTAATTTTGCAATTTGCAGAAACTGAGGCCTAGAGAGGTTATAAAATTATCCAAGGTCCCACAGCAACTTTGGTGCTCTTAATCTTGTGTACTGCCTCTGAGGGTTGTGGAGATGGTTAACAGATGTCAGATGTTTAGTGTGAAGGAAATACACACTAAAAGGGGGCGGCAGAGGTTGCTCCCGCAGGGGGAGGGGAGTCCCGGGAGATAAGCTGGGGCTCTGAGGCCCAGGAGGGCCAGCCTTTCTTCTGGGAGGTTGGGGGTGATGAGAATCTGCCTGTTGTTCCCAAATTCTGGGTCTCAAAGAATGGCATCTGTGTCTTCACAGGTGGCAGGCTCCAGAGTCTGGCAGGAAAGGGGGTATGGCTGGCTTGGGCCAGAGTAATTCAGGGAAATGGACTCCTGGAGTGGGGAGGGGGAGGTCTGAGACTGGCTGCTGGCGTGAGGGCCCAGTCAGGCAGCGTATAGGGTCTCAGGACAGAAAGGGGCCCTTCGGGGCCACCGGTAACAAGCCTTGTACGGGGCTGGGGTCTCTCCCAGGCACTTTTTTTTAAAATAAGTTTTTACATTCTTTTTCTCTTTAATATTTATTTATTTATTTATCTTTTGGTTGTATTGGGTCTTAGTTGCGGCATGTGGGCTCTTCGTTGTGGCGCTTGGGCTTCTCTCTAGTTGTGGCATGTGGTTTTCTCTCTCTAGTTGTGGCACACGGGCTCCAGGGCACGTGAGCTCTGTAGTTTTGCGGCACGCGGGCTCTCTCGTTGAGGCACCCAAGCTCAGTAGTTGTGGCGTGCGGGCTTAGTTACCCCGCGGCATGTGGGATCTTAGTTCCCCGACCAGGGATCGTCCCCTGCATTGAAAGGCGGGCTCTTTACCACTGGACCACCAGGGAAGTCCCCCAGGCACTCTTGTTTACACACCTCCCTTAATGGGGAGCTTACTGCCCCTCCGAGATGCTCTCAGTCTGGGGGACCCTGAGCATGAGAAAGTTCTAGTGTATGCTGAGCTGACATCCGCCTCCCTGAAGATTCCTCAGGTGGCCTGGTGCTCAAGGCCCACCTGGATCCCCACTTCCCCCTTTCCTCCCTGCAGCCCTTCCAGGCGCTGAGCAGGCCATCCAGATCTTTCTGGTTTTTAGGCAAGATTCCTACTTCTCTCCTCTTTGCCCCAACCCCGCCATTCAAGGCCTCAGCCCTTGGGCCCACCCCAATCACTACTCCAGGCCCCTGGTCTACAGCCCCCCTCCCTGGGCTGAGGCCCCACCGGCCAGTTAACTGGGCACTGAAAACACTGAATGGTCCTGCCTTGGACCTTGTCTGTGAGGTTCTCCCATGTCCCTGTCTCTTCCTGGTGAGGTTACAGGCCCATGTCAAGTGTGGCCATGGCTGAGAAGCCTCATCTGACCCCCAGGTCGGGGCTGCTCTGTCCCCAGACCCCGTGGCCCTCTGCTCAGTGCCTTTGGTGCAGGTCGGGGTTCAAGCCCTCTGTATGAGGTTCTTGGGGCTGCTGTAACAAATGACCACAAACTTGGCAACTTAAAGCAACAGAACTTTATTCTCTCGCAGTTCTGGAGGCCAGAAGTCTGAAATCAAAGTGTCAGCAGCGTTGGTTCCATCTGGAGACTTGAGGGAGAATCTCTTGCATGCCTCCCTGCCAGCTTCTGGTGGCAACTGGTAACCCTTGGCGCTCCTCGGCTTGGGGCTTCCTAACTCCAGTCTCTGCCTCGTCTTCACCTGGCCTTCTCTCTGTGTCTGTGATCTTCCTTAGAAGGACACCAGTCACTGGGTTGAGGGCCCACCCTATATCCAAGGTGATCTCATCTTGAGATCCTTAATTACCTCAGCAAATATATTTCTTTATTTTTCCATTCACAGGTACCAGGGGTTAGGACTTGAACATACCTCTTTTTTTTTGGAGGGGGGCACAATTTATCTCACTCCAGCATCCCGTCGAGAGTCAGGGACAGTGTCAACCTCACCCGCACATCCCCACTATAAATGCTCGTTGGAAGAAAAGAGGTGTTGTTGACAGGACTCAAGGACTGGGAATCCAAGTAACATGTCCAGAACAGATGCCAGGGTCGGTGGGGGAGCTTGGGGGGTGGAGTAGATGGAATGGGGACCACAGATACCACGGGCTAGCATCCCCGCCTCCCGAATACCATCTTTTCTGGAGAGGACTGGGGAAAGGGCCTGGTTGCCCTCTGTCTGGGCACTGAGGCCGGGCTGTGAGCACAGCATGGTCCCCAGCAACTGGGACCTGGTGGAAACCTGGGGCCTTGTGGGCAAAACCCAGGTTGGAGAATAAAGGGCTGAGGGGTTGCAGCATGGAGAGGGGGAGGGGAAGGGAGCGGGGCGGGTGGTGGGATGAAGGCTTGGCATGGGAGTCTGAGGACACACATGGATGTAGCTGTTCTCTCTGGCCCTCCACAGGCAGCTGGGACCCTCCTGGCCTCCCGACCCCAACATCGACATTCCCTGGAGGCTGGGACTGCCAAAGACAGTGGTGGGCTGGGGGCAATGGAAGGACCATCTCAGCCAGCAAATGTGGGCCCAGAGAGCTGACGGGCCTGGGAGTGAGGTGGGCAGAGTCACAGCAACCCTGGGCCTTTGAGCCGCAGAGGCAGGTGGACAGATTGATACCCAGCAGGAGAGAAGGGGCTGGCAGACAGGTTGCCCTGGGCGCGTGCTGAGTGGCTGGAATGGGGGCCCCTACCTCCAGAGCTGCAGCTCCCCTTGGGTTTCCTCTGCCCTAATGCCAGTGGCAGCTTTGTCCCCACCCGAGGGGCTCTTAGTTGCAGATGACAGAGGCGGCCCAGGTGTCCTGTGCGTACAGAGACTGATGGTCGCTGCAACAGGGAAGCAGAGAGGCTGAAGCCAGCTCTGGGAGAACTGTCCCTGCTACCACAACAGCATTTGAATCTCCAGGCCTCCCTTGGGCTGCGCTCATCAACACTCACCCGTCCTGGGTCCCGGCCCCTTGTCTCATGCTCTCTGCGTCCCAGCGGGCAACTCTCCAAGGAGCTGTGTTGGTGGCAGTTGCTCAAGGGGCCACTTCCTTACCCTGGCATAGATGAGGGAGGCATGTGGGATCAGGCAAGCTGGGTGCCTTCAGGTGATGGGTTGATGGGAGCCCCAGCTGGGAGCAAAGGGAACATAAAGGGCTTCTTGGAGAGAGGGGGCTCAGGATTTGGGGCCAGGGCTCGTGGGCTCCACATGGCCAATGATTTCAGCTCTCTTGGACTTGGGTTCCTCGTCAGCAAAAGAAGAGTAGCACCAGCCTGGCAGGATCAGATGAGAGAATGAATAGAAAGAGGGTTTGAAACATGTCTGACAGATCCCAGCAGTTGTGGCTTCACGGCTAGCATCCCTTTGTGTCCAGTGTTCTGATCTTTATGAATTTCCTTCCTGTAGGTGACCAGAAAAATACTGTGAATACAGAAGTGTCCAGCGGTTCCTGCCCCGCTAGCTGGCAAGGAGGGCTCTGGATCTCTGTGAGGTGGGAGTGGGAGGAAGGGCATTGAAGAGGCCAGAGGGAGGCCAGAGAGCTCATGGCTGGAGAAAAGCATCACCACAAAGAGGCAGGCTGAGGGCAGGGTTGGGAAAACCTGAACGGAGAGCTCAGGAAAGAGCGGGTGAGAGCGGCAGCTCCCATTCACCAAGGCCTTGCTCTACACCGGGCACCAGCTCCTTTAATGCTCCTCCAAGCTTGTAAGGTGAGAGGAACTTCAGCCCCATTTTACTGATGAGGACATTGAGCTCAGAGAAGTGAAACCACTTGTCAGGGATGGAAATTCAACTTCAAGTCCTGACCTCAGAGCTCATGCCCACGGGAATTAGGCTGAGCCTCTCCGAACACAAAAGAGTTGGGCCCGCACGTGGCCCAGGTCCCAAGATGCAGAGCGGACAAGCTCCCGGCCAGGGCCCTGGCAATGTGGAGCTGCTGCTGGAGCACTGGCCTTGGGGCCCACGTTCCTGTCCTGACTCCAGAACTCCCCCACTGTGCAGCCTTGGCTGGTCCTTCCTTTCCCTGGGCCTTAGTTTCGTGATCTGTAGCTGGGCTGACTTCACACCCAGCAGCCGCAGGGGTGGAGCATCCTTTGGGCCAGACCTCAGGGCGATGCCTCACCTAAGGCGCCCTTGCTCTTCAGGAACTGGTCGCAATTGTCCCAGAGGCTGATGAAGAATGAGGAGGGGCCCCGCTGGGAGATGGATTGAGCAGGCTCACAGCCGTGACAGCCCCACCAGGACAGGCTGGTGCAGAAGATGGTGGGGAACCGGTGATGCGCTGGCTCCAGCTACCAGGGTGTGGGAACTTCATGACAAGTTCAAGGGAGATGATGACACAGGCTGTGGCCTTCACCAACCAGCACTGTAGCCACACCTTAGACTCCAAGTAAGTCACATAGGATCTTCCTATCCCTGGGGAGGTTCCAAGGTCCAGAAAGTTTCTGGCCAGAGGCAGGTGATTCACAAGATTCGTGTCACTCTCTCCAGGGCCACCACAGCCCTGGGCACTTGATAAGTAGCATCGCCTTCTGGGGGGCTTCCATCCTTCAGGGGACCCTAGACAGGTTGTATGCCCTTAAGGCAGAGCCCCCTCTGTGAATGGCTATGTGTCTTGTAGGGTCTGTAGGGGAGGCTGAAGGTGCGCTCCACTTGGGAAGATGTGCCCAGGCCCAGGTCCAGGCAAGGCCTTGGCCCTGACTACAGCTTGCAGCTAATTCCAGCTGTCTGGGAACCTCCATCCGCTGTCGGTTCCCTGGTTACCTTGCTCCTGGGACTCCAGATACCATTGCACAATCCCTCCCCTCAACACCCACTCTGGGATCCAAGCTTCCCCCCCACCTCTCTTTAGCACTTCATTCACTCATTTATTCCCCCAACATTTATTGAGTACCTACTGTGTGCCACATACTGTCCCAGATATACTACAGGGAAAACAAAAAAAACCCAGATCTGTCAAAGTGTAGAGTTTAAAGAAAGGACTCTGGAACCAGGCTGCCTGGGTTCAAACTTTGGCTCTGCTACTTTCCAGCTGTGTGACCATGAGCAACTTATATAACCTCTCTGAGCCCCAATTGCCTCAACAGTAAAATAAGGCTAAGAAGAGTATCCCCCCATGGAGTTGGGGTGAAGATTCAATGTCTTAATACGATGTTTGAAGATCACTTGGCACACAGTAAGTGTGCCGTGTGTTTGTGATTATTAGTCTCCTGGCAGAGGCAGAAAATGAACTGTAAACAAATAAAATACTTGCAGATTATGGCTAGTGTTCTGTAAGGAACAAACAGCTGTGGGTGGAGGACTCTAGGTGGGATGGTCAGGAGGGTCTCTCTGAAGAGGTGACTTCTTTAGGGTGATGTGCAGAGGATGAAGGGAGCGGTCTTGGCAAGAACAGGGAAAGCACCTTCCAGGCAGAGACCAGCAAGTGAGAATCCCTGAGGAGGAAAACAGCTTGGCAGGTGTGGGGAACACCAGAAGGCCGACAGGCAGGAGACTGGTGGGTGAGGACGGCATGGCATGTCAGAGAGGCCAGCAGGCCCTTGTAAGCCACAGAAAGAAGTTTGGCTTTTTTCCAGTGCAGTGGGCAGCCACACAAGGTTTTTGTGTGTTTCTGTAAGTGGTATTGAAGTGTATCGCACATGTAGAAAAGTATACAAATCATAAGTGTGCAGTGCTGCAAATTTTCAAGCACACGCACACACAAAACAGAGCTGGGGGGAGGGGTGGGGGGGGACCCAGCACTGGGATCAAAACCAGAACGTGAGCAGCATCCCAGAATCCCCCTCAGGCCCCTTGCAGTCACCACCCCCATGGTAACTGCCATGATGACTTTTAACAGCAGAGAGTAGTTCTGCCTGCTTTTTTTTTTTTTTTTTTTTTTGTGGTACGCGGGCCTCTCACTGTCGTGGCCTCTCTCGTTGCGGAGCACAGGCTCTGGACGTGCAGGCTCAGCGGCCATGGCTCCGCGGCATGTGGGATCCTCCCGGACCGGGGCACGAACCCATGTCCCCTGCATCAGCAGGCAGACTCCCAACCACTGCGCCACCAGGCAAGCCCCTCTGCCTGCTTTTTGAACTTTCTATAAATGGAATCATACACCATGTGGTCTTTTGTGGCCGGTTTCTTTCATTCAACCTTACAAGCAAGATTCATCCACCTGTTGCAGGTGGTGGTAGCTCTTTTCTCCTCTTTGTTGCGCGGTGTGCCATTGTGACCGCCATGCATTTACATACTCTCCTGTGGATAGGCACTTGTAATTCCTGTGTTTGGCACACATACATATGCTTTTCTGGTCACTGAAGGGTTATTACATGAAATTGGCAAGATATCCTTTCAAGCTCACTCCAGACTCCAGTTCCCACATCAGCCCACTGGGCTGACACCAGAAGCAGAACAGCCTCAACTTCACCTTTTTTTTTTTTTCTTTCCTAATTGAAGTATAGCTGATTTACAATGTTGTGCTAATTTCTGCTGCACAGCAAAGTGACTCAGTTATACACATATATACATTTTTTTATATTCTTTTCTATTATGGTTTATCCCAAGAGCTTGGATATAGTTCCCTGTGCTTACAGTAGGACCTTGTTTTTTATCCATTCTAAATGTAATACTTTGCATCTACTAACCCCAAACTCCCAGTCCCTCCTTCTCTCTCCCTCCCTCCCCCTTGGGAACCACAAGCCTGTTCTCTATGTCTGTGAGTCTGTTTCTGTTTTTTAGATAGATTCATTTGTGCCATATTTCAGATTATACATATAAGTGATATCATATGGTGTTTGTCTTTCTCTTTCTGACTTATTTCACTTAAAATGATAATCTCTAGTTGAATCCATGTTGCTGCAAATAGCATTATTTCGTTTTTTTTATAGCTGAGTAGTATTCCATTGCTGAGTAGTATTCCATTGTATATATGTACCACATCTTCTTTATCCATTCATCTGTTGATGGACCTTTAGGTTGTTTCCATGTCTTGGCTATTGTAAATAGTGCTGCTATGAACATAGGGGTACATGTATCTTTTTGAATTATAGTTTTGTCAGGGTATATGCTCAGGAGTGGGATTGCTGGATCATATGGTAGTTCTATTTTTAGTTTTCCAAGGAATTTCCATACTGTTCTCTATAGTGGCTGCACCAACTTACATTCCCACCAACAGTGTAGGAAGGTTCCCTTTTCTCCATACCCTCTCCAGCATTTGTTATTTGTAGACTTTTTTTTTTTTTTTTTTTTTTTTTTTTTGCAGTACGTGAGCCTCTCACTGTTGTGGCCTCTCCCGTTGCGGAGCACAGGCTCCGGACGCACAGGCTCAGCGGCCATGGCTCACGGGCCCAGCCGCTCCACGGCATGTGGGATCTTCCCAGACCGGGGCACGAACCCGTGTCCCCTGCATCGGCAGGCGGACTCTCAACCACTGCGCCACCAGGGAAGCCCTGTAGACTTTTTAATGATGGCCATTCTGACCCGTGTGAGCTGGTACCTCATTGTAGTTCTGATTTGCATTTCTTTAATAATTAGTGGTGTCGAGCATCTCTTCATGTGTCTACTGGCCATCTGTATGTCTTCTTCGGAGAAATGTCTATTAAAGTCTTCCACCCATTTTTCAATCGGATTATTTGGTTTTTTATTGTTGATCAACCTCACCTTTTACTGCTCCAGCGGGAGCCAGTATCAGTGTGGCATTTTATGTGCTGATGGTGTGTCTAATTCAGTGCTCCCTCCTGAACCAGGAACCCTTCATGCCTCAGTGTCCTCATGTGGAAAATGGGCTCGGTCATTCCAAACTGCGCGTGGCTGGCTACGAAGATTAAGTTAAATGAGAAATGGCAATGAGAGCCCATGGCCCAGTGCCCAGCCCCTCCCCCTTCCAAGGGGCATAATTAATGCCCTTTCTCTCCTTTTTCTTCGGAATCCATAAAATGAACTGAAAAAAGGGTGTCCCCTGTGGATGAGAGTGAAACTGAATCCTTGGCTCCCCAGGGTCCTGCTTTCTAGACCAAGGATGCCCCCTCCCGCCAACAAGGCCAGCACAGACCCAGCTCCTACTGAGAGGGCAGTGCCCACAGGTTGCTTTCAGCCCCGAAATCCCAGAGGGTAGAGGATCCAGAAACCACTGCTGCCTTAGCACACTTGCTCCCCACCTGAGATCCTCTCCCCTCTTCCCACCCCACCCCAGATCCTATAGATCCCCTCAGAAGCCCCTCCAGGTACCCACCAAGCCTACTCTCCTGGTAACTGAGCCCACAGCACGTGGCACCTTCCCCCGCACACCCCAGCCCCTCTTCATGCCTGTGTGCCTCCCTGCCAGACTGCGCAGGCAGGGAGGGACTTGTCCCCCTGTTCCCGGAAGATGGAAGATCGCCCACACCTGGCACTGTGCTTAGCATCCAGCGGGGGCATCATAAATATATCTCCTGAATGATTCATTCATTCCTTTTGAGGGAAAGCACGACCCCTAAGTGGTTAAGAGTATGGGCTTTAAAGTCACATAGACCTAGGTTCAAGTCTTGGCTCTGACCCTTGGCTCTGTGACCTTGGGAAGGTCAATTCACCTCTCTGAACCTGTTTCCTCCTGTAAAAAAAAAACCGGAGTGACCACTGACACCATTAAGTCATTGTGAGGATTAGCTGGGATGATGTTGGCCTACCATTCAGAGAAGGGGAAACCTCCCGCCTCCTGTTTCCTGATCGGTTCCTAGGAGGTGCACAGTATCCAGCCCGTTTTACAGAAAAAGAAACTGAGGCCTAGCAGGGGAACAGGATAACCCGGGGTGCGGCAGCTGGGGCTAGAACCCGGGACTGCTGACTCCGTGCCCAGTGCTCCGCCAGCCTCTCGAAGCTCGCGGGGAGCACGTTCCCACCCCCCATCCCCACTCATCCTGGGCCAGGGAGTGAGGGGCTGGCTTCTGCCTCGGACGACCCCCTGGGATCCGGGGAGCGCTTGGGGATCTTCGGCTTAGACCCCGGAAGCGCCGCGCAACTCCCGGGAGCGGCGAGAGCGCTCGGGTTTGTCACTTTAAAGAGGGAGCGGGAGGGCGAGCGCGAGGGAGCGCGCGGCAGGCTCCTGGGAGCGTGCCCGGACTGCGGCGCAGCTCGCGACTGCCGCCCCGGCCCGGCCGAGCCCCCGGCCCGCGCCGAGCTCCTCCCAGGCGGCCGCGGGGAGACACTGCAGGCGTGGCTCCGCCGGCGACGGCCGGGCTTGGCGCCGGTGCGTGCGCGCTGCGGGAGGCCGGCCGGGAGCCGGAGCCCAAGCCGGAGTCCAAGCCGGAGCCGGAGCTGGAGCGGCGGCCCCTCCGCGGAGCCCCCTCCGCGGAGCCGGGGTGAGTACGCGCCCTTCGCGCAGATGCACGCCGTGCCCCCTCCCAGCCCCGGGACCCCCGGGCTCCAAGCTCCCTTCTCGTCTGCACACCCGCGCCGCACTTGCACACGCAAGCCCGGCACAGCGCACGCCGGGCGCCCTTCCCCGGCCCGGCCACTCCATGCACTGCGCATCGCATCGTGCCCCGCACGCCCGCCCCGCGTGTGCACACACGAGGCTCACCCGGCCATTTACACGCCTCCCCGGCGCCCGCGCTGCACGCACGCCCCTCACACACACAGCGCCCTGATTGTCCCCACTTTCCCGGCCCCGCCTCACACCCTCTTCCCGGCTCCCGGGTCAGCCCCCCATACTCCGGTCCCCACATATCCTGGGGGTTACCGCGGCTGGGTTTTCAGGAAATGCCCCATGTCGCACCCCATTGCCAGGAAGCCCTGGGAGGCCAAGAGGATCCTCAGCCTCTGTCTGGTGTCACCAGCATGGGGGGGAGCTTTCCAGGGTCTCCCTGCCAACCTCTGATGCCACTGCTCTTTGGGAGAGGAAGCTTGCCCGTCTCAGGGCCTTGCGGCTGTAGATTTGGGCTGAAGAAGGGGGAACTGGGTCCAAACATGGGGACCTGGAGCCAGGCCTGTGGGTGGAGGAGCCCTGAGCATGCCCTCCTAGTGACCCCTCTTTCATGGGCTGCAGAGGGACTGAGTGCCCCCTCCTCAGCCAGTGAGGCCACCCTTCCCCACAAAGAGCCTGGGAAACCTGCACCCTGGAATGTTAGCCTCTTCCCTGAGCCAGGGGGTGGGTGACAGGTTTGGAGAGCGGCAGGAGCTATGCATCCTACTAGAAATGGGGAAACTGAGGCTCAGAGAGGGCAGGAGACTCACCCAAATTAACACAGCCAGTCTGGAGAAGGGTCAAGACCCAAGCCCCTGGCCTCCCCACCCTGCAATCTGAAGCCTTTCCAAACAGCTTGGGAGAGAGGAGGCTCCCAGCCTGGGGTTCAACCTTGGACTCTGCCTCTTGTCAGCTCTGGTGACTATGGGCAAGTGTTTTCCTGCACCTCAGTTTTCTTACCAGTACAATGGGAAGAGTATCAGCCCCCTCAGAGGGCAGCTAAGAGGATTTGCCGAAATAACACCTGGCGAGTCCTTGGTACAGTGCTCAGCACATAGTAGGTGCCCAGTTAATGCCAGCTACCACCATCCTCACCAGTCTGTACTGTGGTTTTTGTGGGCTTTTGTGGGGATGGTAGCAGGATGTGCTTATTCCAGAAAGTGGGAGCACTTGAAAAGGATCTCAAAGCTAAAGCTCCTAAAGAGGCTCCCAGCCTGGAAGGTCGAGGGCTCCTCTGTACCACCCCCTGATCCTTCCCATTACCTGCTGGCCTCAGGGTGAGGATAGGGGGAGCCAAAACCTTGCTAGCCAGAGATGTGACATGGGGACACTAAGCAAGGAAATGGGGTGAGGGGGAGCAGAGACGTGGGGACCCTCTCCCCCGCAGAGGCACCCAATTCCTGGAAAGCCATTTCTTGATAAGCCCAGGAGGAGGCTTCGACTGTGGTCAGATTCCAGTAAGGCCTGTGGCAGTTCTTCCCACCCATCTCCACCCCCGAAAGGCCTGGTCAGGAGGTGGCATGGTGGCCAAGAGCCCAGGCCCAGATCCATTGTACCCTGGAGTCAATCCCAGTGTTGCTACTCACATGCTGAGTGACTCCATCCCTGGCTTCCTAATCTGTAAAAGGGGGATCCGTTTATCCATTCAGTCATCAGGTCTATATCCTGTTCACACTACGAGCCAGGCACTACACTAGGCATTTAGCATGAATTATGTCTAATTCTTACAGCAATAGGTACGTATTGCCGGGTAGGTATGGTTAAGCCAGCATTTGAACCCAGAGCTGTTTTCAATGAGCAAGCGCCATGCAATTTAGGGTTTGGGGGTTTGGGGCCAGAATGAATAGATGGGGTGAGGAAGGGTGCCAGGAAGGGGCTCAGATGAAGGTTTGGGGCAGCTCTGACCCACCCCTGCTGTGCCCCATTTCCTGTGTGTCAGAAACGCAGGGAAGCTCTGGTCAGAGGCTGCCCTGGCCTCGGATGTGCCTTGTCAGCATCCTGTTCCAAGCTGAAGCTGCAGCCCCTCTACCTGGCAAACCTCCAGGCTGCCAGTGGGAGTCTGCTGAGGTTGTCAGTACTGGGTGAGGTGGAGTCAGGGGATCTCAGGGATAGTAAGTAAAGCCATTAAAAAGGGCACTTGCTGCAGAGCCAGACCTGGCTCGGTCTCAGCTCTCCACTTACTGGCTGGGTGACCCTGGGCAAATTCACTGCCCTTCCCTGAGCCTCACTTTCCTCCTCTGTGGAGTGGGGATAATAACAGGATTTGCCCCCTAGGGGTCTTGGGCGAGGCCATGGAGAAGACGTATGTGAAGTCCTTTGCACAGGGGCTGTGGCTACTAATAGAAGAGGCTCTGGATGGGGTGGCAGGCCCAGCTCTACCACTGCTGGCTGTGTGGCTTTGGGCAAGTCACTTAACCTTTCTGAACCTCCCCTAGCTCATCCAAAAGCCTGCTTACCAGGCTCATGAATAGAGATGCTTCCAGGGGCCAGCAGGTTCTGGAAGTGAATGGAAGGGTAGGAGGTGCCAGGCCGGAAGAGCAGATGCCCTGTCTGAGGGTCGGAGCCTACTCAGCTCCATCTCTGGCTATTTGGTGGGGGGGTGGGGTGGGCAGGGTATACAGACCCACTGTTCCCAAATCTTACTTTTAACGGGAAGCTGGAAATCGATCCTTTTTCTTTTTTTTTTTTGCAGTACGCGGGCCTCTCACTGTTGTGGCCTCTCCCGTTGCGGAGCACAGGCTCCGGACGTGCAGGTCCAGTGGCCATGGCTCACGGGCCTAGCCACTCCACGGCACGTGGGATCTTCCCGGACCAGGGCACGAACCCACGTCCCCTGCATCGGCAGGCGGACTCTCAACCACTGCGCCACCAGGGAAGCCCCCCCTTTTTTTTTTAAGAAATCCATTTTTTAATGGGAAATTTCCCAATTTTTAAATGTTGGTAACTCACTTTAAGACAAATATAACACATCTGTAGGCTGGCAGTGCTGCCCACACAATTCCACTGCTCAAAGTAGGGGTTCAGGGGCCTTTTGGACCATTGCCAGGCGAGTGAGCACAGCAGCTAAGATTTGCCAAAAAGCTACACTGCACTTCTTATTCCTCCCTCCTGACACCCTGATAAGGCCATCCTAAGCCCCATTTTACAGAGGGGGCAGATCTGGGGTTCAGAGCTGTGCTCAGGCTGCCGCCCCATCCCAGGAACCTCGACGTCTCCCCCAAGTTCTCTCTTCCCTCCTCTCAGGCAGATGTGCTTTGGCTTCTCCCGTTCCCAGGGCACATGAGGGGAAGGGGAAAGATGGGCAGTGTGGGAGTCTGGGGTCTGAGCTGGGCCAGCCTTGGAGAGATGGGGGCCCCTCGACAGCCAGAGGTCTAATACAGCAGATACGGGGTTCTGTCCCCAACCACAGGAACTTGCCGCAGGGGTGTACCCAGCCCACCCACTCTAGTCTGCTGCTGGCATGGGCTGTCCCCGTGCAGGAAGTCAGCCTGTGCCAGAGAAGCAGGAAAGAAAGCTGATGGCATGATCAGATTCCCAGCAAGGCAGAGGCAGACTGGGGACATGTGTGTTCATGTTAACATGTGTGTTTTGGTGTATCCAGACTCCCTTCTGCTACAAAGTAGGGCCACCTTGGGCTTGTACACGGTGCCTAATTTGGCCTGCGGGTTCTCAGGCAACTTTTTTTTTTTTTTTGCGGTATGCGGGCCTCTCACTGTTGTGGCCTCTCCCATTGCGGAGCACAGGCTCCGGACGCGCAGGCTCAGCGGCCATGGCTCAGGAGCCCAGCTGCTCCGCGGCATGTGGGATCTTCCCGGACCAGGGCACGAACCCGTGTCCCCTGCATCAGCAGGCGGACTCCCAACCACTGCGCCACCAGGGAAGCCCCTCTCAGGCAACTTTTGAAACCATATGCCCCACTGCAGTAAGGCACAGGGGTTAGGGAGTGTGGAACCACATGGCCTGGGTTGAACAGTTTCTTAGCTGTGTAGCCTGGGACCAATGACTTTACCTCCTTGCCTCATGACTTTCATCTGCAAACCGGAGATAGTAATAGCACCTACCTCAAGGGGCTGTTACAGGTAGGTAATATATGAGATAATATACATGCAAAGTGCTTAGGGCTTGGGTGTAAGGGGTGCTTAGCAAAGTCCTTTTCATGATCTCCAGCCCAGGTCCCAGCAGTGAGCTTCCACTTGAATTGGCATGGGTGAAGCCGGTCCAGGTTAGCGCCTCCTTCCCATCACCATGACAACCCACATCTCACTGTGGGAGTGGGGGCATCATCAGGGGATCTGGGAGCAAGGAGCTGTCTGTGCACCTGGCAGGGCTTTGCCCCAGGGCCCTGTTCCGCCCTGCTTGTCGAGGCCTCCTGTCCTGGGACCTACGGCACTCTCACATGTGCTGGATAACCCTGTCTGGATCAAGGCACCCCAGCTTCTTGACTCCAGAGCTACAAACTGGGGAGAACCCCAGGATTCTAGAAAATGCTCACCCCCCGATTTGACCCCAGTCCCAAAGGGAGCCCATACAATCCTTCGAGGAGTTGCAAACGGGCTAGCCACCACCCAGGACCCTTTTCCTCTCTAACCAGTGGTGTTTACATTTTTTGTGAGTTGGTTGCAACATTTTAAAATTAAGAAACTGCACGTTAAAAAATACCGGTATCTGGCTTTTCAGAAAATCCAGCCAGGCTGGACTGGCGTTCCCGCGGGAACAGAGAAGCAGTTGCCCTTGGGTGGACGGACACTCTGCAGGTCTCCCCCGCCACCGCCCCGTGTACCCCATCTTACCTGTTTATAACCACCTCTCTGAACCACGAGGGAACGCAGAGGTTAGGGTGGGGGCCATCCTGTCCTCCGTGTCCCTTGAGCTGAGATCCATACAACTCATCCTAGCCTCCCTTTTTCAACCTCCTGCTCCATTTAGAACATGTCTGGGAGCCAGTTTACTTCTTAGCAACAACAATAATAAAACCATAAGCAGTTGCCTGGGCAGGTAATGGCTTGTATGAGCTTCTAGACCTTTCTAGAACAACTTAAACCTTCAAACCTCTCAAACCTTCAGTGGTTCATAAAACTTGGGACGGGAGGGTGGGGAGGAAACCATCCCAAGCAGAGAAAGAACTGATAATAGAATATTGTAAAAATGCAGCATTTCGGGTCCAATTTAAACAAAAGCATTTGAAGTCAGCCTTAGGGAACACCCTGAGGGGCCGCTCTAAGGAGTAACAGAGTTGCTGCTGGTCAGCCTGTTGGTAGGACAGAAGTGAAGCAGGGTTGCCAGATTTAGCAAATACAAATACGGGATGCCAGCAACTTTTGAGCTTCAGATAAACAGTGAATAATATTTTAGTATAAGCACGTCCCATGCGATATTTGGACATACTTCTACTAAAAACGAGTCAGAAATTCACATTTCACTGGGTGTCTTGTGTTTTTGCGTTTGGCAACCCTGAAATGAGGTCTCAGAGTGCTTGAAAAGAGCTTTAAACACCATTTTTTAAAAATGCTGTTTTAGGGACTTCCCTGATGGTCCAGTGGTTAGGACTCCGCACTTCCACTGCGGAGGGCTCAGGTTCGATCCTTGGTCGGAGAACTAAGATCCTGCATGCCACGCAGCACGGCCAAAAAATAAAAATGAAAGAATAAAAAAAACACTGCTTTTGCCCAGGCCCCCTCAACCTGAGTGTGAGCTGGATGATGGGCACCTGGGCCATGGTGGGGGGGTTGATGACCCTCTGAAGCCCCCTCCACTGACTCTCCTCTTCCTTCCAGTCTCAGCCCCTGCGGTGGACGTCATGGCCGTGGACGTGGCAGAATACCACCTGAGCGGTGAGTCCCCGCGGCAAACGTGCCATCTCACAGGACCCTCCCACTGGGCCTGGGGGGGGGATGTCAGTGGGACACCAGTAACGGCCCTGTTTTACTGGTAAGGACTGTCAGTGAGTTGCCCAAGATCAAACAGCCTTGGGGATGCCGGGTTGGGGCCAGTCTGAGGTCTCTTCGTCTTTCTGCTCCAGTGGAGGGACTTGAGGGGATCCCCCAGTAGGCCCATGTGCTGCAGCTCCCTAAGGTCGAGCCTGTCACGCTGAATCCACTCCCCTGGGGCCATTCCTGGAGCCAAAGGCGAGGAAACCCAGGAAGGTCGATGTTAGATCCACAGGACATTAAACTCAGAGGTCGCCCAGTCCAGGGATGGCAGCTCCCACCTTCTCCTCGTGTGTGCCCCTGCAGGCACTGAGCTTGGGACCGGCCTCAAGACACCAGACACACTCCAGCTGACGATGGATGGTGTCAGAACTGAAGTACACTCGCCATCTTTTCTCCTTATGTTCCCCTCCCCATTTACAGATGGGAGAAGGCAGGCTCAGCAAAGGAAAGGGACAGTGACTAAGTAAGTAACAGGGTCAGGACATGGACCCAGGTCTCCTGACTCCCAGGCCGGTGCTCCCCATCACTCCAGCTCCTCCCCTAGCTCAGACCCTAGCCAGCCCTGGGCTGAGCTGAAGGACGTACAAGGGGGAACCACCTTTCCCAACCCACAGCCAGGAATTTTCACTTTTCACCTACAGGCTCACAGGTCTTGGTCCAGGCCCTGGCGTGGCCATCAGTAAGTGATGAAACCTCTCTGAGCCTCCACTTACTCATCTGTAAAATGGGGACAATGCAGCCTGCCTCAGGGACTGCTGGGAAGGTTCAACGAGCGAGCATGTGTGAAGTGCCCAACAGTTTGAACACAGCTCTCCCCGACCTCCGGGCCTTTGCACATGCTGTTCCCTTCCCCTGGGGTACTTACTGCCTCTACCTGGCTAAGGCCTTGAGACTGGTGTGGAGATTTTGAGCACAGATCTGGAGCCAGATTGTCTGGCAGCGAATAGCTCCTCTATCTCTCAGCTTCATCGTCTGTAAAATGGGGATAATAATAGAACCTTCCTCACAGGGTGGTTCTGAGGACTCAGTGGGTTGGTATACATGAAGTGTTTGGAACAGAGCCTGGCGAATAGAAAATAGTAAGGGAACAATTATTACTAAGATTCCTCCTTCCTCATTTCTGGTCTCAGCTCAGACCTCACTTCCCTGGGGAATTCTTCTCAAACCTTCCAGAGGCTGGTACGCAATAAAATGAGTAAATAAATGAGCAAATAAATGAGCATTAACTGTCATCATTTCATGTCAGCTTGCTGGGGTTTTTCCTTTCGTATCCCTGGCCCTGCCCTCCTTTTATGCCAGCCAGGGTGCTGGCTTCAGGCCCTCAGCCCCCGGATCCTCACTCTCAGGGGAGCCTGGTGCTGCTTTGCCACTTTGCCGTGCCCATCGCCTATGTGGACTCTGTGCCCGGGCCCTGGCCCGCCCCCTGGCAGCACCCAAGCCCCCGTGAGCTGGCTGGGGCTGTGTGTGTGTCTAGGTGGGAGCCCCCCGCACATGCACTTCACTCTCCAGGCACCAGGTACGTTCCCATCCCATCCCCTATTCGCCAGACTCCCCAGACTTCCTGAGAGCCTGGCCAGGTCTTGGCCCTGGGCCCCCGGTAGCTCTTTGTTGTGGTTTTATTTATCCCACAAATTACATTCTCGCAACAGAAGTCAGGAGTAAACAGGTTTGCTCGCTGTCCCTCCATCCGCATCTCTGGCTCTTCCCATCCCTCCCTGGTCCGCCCAGCCCTTGCCCATACGCTGCGTGATTGTTACATCAAAATCATGTGCTTATACCATGTTGGGAATTGTTTTTTTTTTTTTTCCTCTTAACAATGCCTGAAATGATTCTCTGCATTGCCACAGTGACATCCTGATGACCTCAGCTGTCATTCTCAAAGCCCAGTGACAGCCCCTCCCGAGACAGGACCACCGGCACCCTTGCTCAGACCTGCAGGCTGTTTCCAGATTTCTGCTGTTATAAACACAGACTCGATGACTCACTCCAGACATAAAACTTGTTGGGATTTTTCCCTTAGAATCAATTCCTTTGGGGTAGAACCACTGGATGGGGATGTTTTTGGTGTCATCTCCTCTTTCTGGATGAGGAGACTGGAGCCAGGGAGGTGAGGTGGCCTCAGGGAGCCAAGGCACCTGCACCACGCTCTCCATTTCTCACCCCTGTGGCCTTGAGCCCATAGATTTGGGGTTGGCCCAAAAGTTCGTTCGGGTTTTCAAACCCGAACGAACTTTTTGGCCAACCCAATACATGTGTTCTTTAACTGCTATCAGCTTCAGTTCTCCTCTAGAAAGTGGAGGTAGGGAACTCGTAGGGTGCTAAGTGCTGCGTGAATGCCAGGGCTGAAGGGTGGGCCCTGCCCTTCTCTGGGGTGAGCAAGTATTGTAGATTCTGGCTGGAGCTGGCTGGGCTCAGCAGAGCAGGGCCCGGCTGGGGCCTCCCACTGCTGGATGATTCCTCCCCACGCAGGCTTTGGGGAGCAGTGGCAGTGGCCCCTCCATCCCCAAACGCCCCCTTCCCTCTCTCTCACTGGGTGCTCTGAACGCTCTGAGCTTTGCACACCCCCCTCTTCCTTCCCTAAACGCCTGGTGCCTGGCGCCTTGGCCGGCACACTTCGTGCTACTCCTGCATATCCCAGCTTAGGCGTCCCTTTCCGGGAAGCCCTCCTGGGCTGTTCTCATCACGACCCCCATCACTCTTTTGTCTATTTATCTGCCCACCCCACCCCCTAGACTATGAGCCACCTATTAAGGACAGGGACTGGGCCTGGGGCTGACCCGCTCCGCAGGGTGCACACACATAGTAGGTGCTCAGTGGCTGTGTGATGAGAAATCTCCACCCCTGAAACACCCTCCCCACATCTCTCCGCCCTGCTGCTAGGGAACCGTGCTGGGTGGAGGCCGGGTGGGGCAGTGGTTTTTACCCCTGCTTGCTCTGGACTCTGGCTGCCAGTGTTGGGATCCCAGGGCCACCCCTTCTTGACTCTGTGACCTTGGGCAAGTTCTTGTGTGTCTCAGTTTCCCCATTTGAATCGAGTATAGAGGCCACACTGAGAACGGTTTAGAGAATTGTATTTGCCAACAGTGAGAGCTTCTGCAACACGAATCCTGCTGTCCCATTGGCTTCTTTTGGGAAGGCAGGGCCAGGTTTCCCAGAAGAGTGACTTAACATTTATGGTTCTGCCGTGGGCCAAGCTCTGTGCTAGGTGAGGACTTACCCAGCACAGTTGAGGGGGTAGTTAATTACTGTTTGGGGACAGTGAGGCTCAGATAAGTGAGGTGATTAAAACATCAGTGGACAGAAAGCATTTGAGCATCTGGATTTGTCCTCAAGCCCTGCCCAGCCTACAGCCACCTCTCACGTCTGGCTGAGTTTTTTGTTTGTTTGGTTTTTGGTTTTTGGTAACAGCTTTATCAAGATAAAACTCACATGCCATAAATTCACTCACTTAAAGTGTACAATTCAGTGGGCTTCAGTATATTGTGCAACCATCAGCACAAGCAACTTTTAGAATGTATTCATCACCCCCAAAATAAACCCCATACTCCACATTTCCCCCTACTCCCCCCAACCCCTGGCAGCCCCTGAAATCACTAATCTATTTTCTGTCTGTATAGATTTGCCTCTTTTGGACATTTCATAGAAATAGAATCATACAACATATGGTCTTGGGGCACTGGCTTCTTTCACTTAGCTTGATGTTTTCAAGGTTCATCCATGTTATAACATGTATCATTTCATTCCTTTTTATTGCTGAATAATATTCCATTGTATGGATGTACTACATTTTATTTTCCCATTCATCAATTGATGGACATTGGATTGTTTTAGATGAGGTCTGAGGCAAAAAGGGGGTCATTTCTTTTTCTCCCCCAAGTTCCCTTCCACTTTCCTCAGATCCCAACAGGCTGCATTGATTATCTGGAAGCAGAAGTCCCCTGAAGGTAGAGAGAACTCAAAGAGGCAAGAAAAAACCCATCTGGGGCTTCCCTGGTGGCACAGTGTTTAAGAATCCGCTTGCCAATGCAGGGGACACGGGTTCGAGCCCTGGTCCGGGAAGATCCCACATGCCGCGGAGCAACTAAGCCCGTGTGCCACAACTACTGAGCCCACATGCCTAGAGCCCACGCTCTAAAACAAGAGAAGCCACCACAATGAGAAGCCTGTGCACTGCAACGAAGAGTAGCCCCTGCTCACCTCAACTAGAGAAAAGCCCCTGTGCAGCAACAAAGACCCAGTGCAGCCAAAAATAAAATAAATTAATAAAAAAAAAACCCCTACCTGTTTAAAGCCTAAGGAATATTTAACCATTGTTCACAGCTCTTCATCTGCTCTACCCAAGTGTCGCTCCTGATAGAAATGTATGTTTTTGTGGCAAGGAGCTAAAAGCAGATATCAGAGGGTGTATAGCTTGTTCAACACTGGATCCCCAGCACCCAGCACAGAACCTGACATAGTAGACACTCAATAAATATTTTTTCAATGAATAAGCAAGTCAGTGCTGAACTACAGGTTTGCTGGGTGGGAATGTGTAACAACTGAGGGGTCCTAGTGCCCATTAAGGAGAGACTGCTCTGCTCTTGTCTTGCAGTCATCAAGAGCCCCCCTGACTGGGAAGTGGGTGTCTATGCTGCCGGGGCCCTGGCACTGCTGGGAATTGCAGCTGTGAGCCTGTGGAAGCTCTGGACATCAGGGAGCTTCCCCAGCCCCTCCCCGTTCCCAAACTACGACTACAGGTACCTTCAGCAGAAGTATGGTGAGAACTACGCAGAGGCCCGGCAGAAGGTGAGGAGGCTTCTGTTCTCATGGGTGCACACTGGACTGTACACCCCACGCCCCAACTGTCCACTCTCAGGACTGGCCCCCACTCCCTCCCCCCTCACTCCCTCCTGGTTAATTTCCTCCTGCGAACAGGGACCCTTGTCCTCCTCCGCATCTCCAACATAGCCCAGTGCTAGGTAATCCATGAATACTTGGCGAATGAATGAATGCTTTCAATTTAAAACACCATCCTGTGAAAAATACAGGAAAATATAAGAAGAAAAACCTCCCCAAATGTCACCACCCAGAGGCAAGCAACTGTGAATTGTCTTCAAACTATTAACATTTTGATTTATTTCTTTCCAATATTTTAAGTCTAGGCCCCTCCCCCCAGTCTTTTTTTTCCATGCATAGTTTTTACACAATGGGTGTTATCTCTACGTAGAATTTTATACCCTACCCTTTTCATCTCACTTAAAACGGAAGTACTTTCTCATATTGTTGATTGTAAACATTATTTTAATGGCTGCCTAAGATTCCTTTTTATGTATGTGCCATGGTTTACTAAATGCCACTATAAATAATGCAGTAAGTGGTTTACATGTAAAACTTTGTCTTCATTTGGGATTACATACTTTGAATGAATGCCCAGATGTGAAATTACTGTATCAGGGAGTATAAACATTTTTAGGGCTTTCTATATATTGCTAAATGCTTCATCACTTAACACTGGCAGAGAATTTTTCTAACATCATGTAGAGTTCCAGAGAGCACAGCCAGAATCTGTTACCAGATAAAGGTCCCACATGCTCGCTCATTTGGGGTTTTGGAAGGAATTATCTCTTGCTCAGTTGGAGGGACTGTAAATTGGAACAACTTTTCCAAAGAGCATTTTGGAAACATGTATCAAAAGCTTTCAAGGGCTTCCCTGGTGGTGCAGTGGTTGAGAGTCTGCCTGCCGATGCAGGGGACGCAGGTTCGTGCCCTGGTCCGGGAGGATCCCACATGCCGCGGAGCGGCTGGGCCCGTGAGCCATGGCTGCTGAGCCTGCGCGTCCGGAGCCTGTGCTCCGCAACGGGAGAGGCCACAACAGTGAGAGGCCCGCATACCGCAAAAAAAAAAAAAAAAAAAAAAAAAACACAAAAAAGCTTTCAAAAGGACTATGTCCTCAGGACTTCCCTAGTGGCACAGTGGTTAAGAATTCGCCTGCCAGTGCAGGGGACACGGGTTCTATCCCCAGTCTGGGAAGATCCCACATGCCGCGGAACAACTAAGCCTGTGCGCCACAACTACTGCCTGTGCTCCAGAGCCCGAGAGCCACAACTACTGAGCCCATGTGCCACAGCGACTGAAGCCACATGCCTAAAGCCCATGCTCCACAACAAGAGAATCCACCGCGATGAGAAGCCCGCACACCGCAACGAAGAGTAACCCCCACTCGCAGCAACTAGAGAAAGCCCATGCGCAGCAACGAAGACCCAACACAGTCAAAAATAAAAAATAAATAAAATAGATTAAAAAAAAAAAAGGACTATGTCCTCTAAGTCAAGATTTTAAGAAAGCTATTCAAGGGACTTACCTGGAGGTCCAGTGGTTAAGACTCTGCACTTCCACTGCAGAGGGCACGGGTTCGTTCCCTAGTTAGGGAGCTAGGATCCCGCATGCCACGCAGCGTGGCCAAAAAAAAAAGGAAAGCTATTCAATGCTGCATTGTTTATATTTGTGAAACATTAAAAACAATATAAATGTCCAACAGTAGGGGAATAGTAAAATAAACTATGGCGATCCACTCAATGGCAAATTAAGGGGACCATTAAAAATTATGGTAATGAAGACTATGTACCAACATGGGAGATGCTTACTGTACAAAGGTTTTTGTTTTCTCAAATCCCAAGGTCAACTGAGAGAAAAGAAAAATTTGAATATTAGAGTTAGTGTTATCCAACATGAAAACTTTCTCATGTGGTAGACATTTTTGTAAACTTCCTTTGAGGCTGCTCTGTCATGTATTGAGTATCTGTACTCTAGTTTTCTTACCCGTTCCCCTTCTGCTGGACACTTAGATTGCTAACTACTTTTCCTTTGTATAAACATCACTGCAGTGAACATCTTTATGTATGAAACTCAGTCCATATAAATAAACATTTTGAGAAAAAGCTCTCTTACCTCCTGGTTAGGGGAGAGAAAACTGACATGAAATAACAATAAAGAAGGACCTTCCTAACGAAGGCATGCCCTGTTTTTGTGAAAGGGGAACTTGGAGGTGCCTTGCATGAACAGGGCTTACCGTATCTCTTTGCTGTCTCTTCAATACCATGCCTATTGCCCTTTCGATGCTCCCATGTCCCTTTTTCTCACCCCCAGAGAGTGCCTGCCTGGAACGCCCAGCGGGCCAGCAGTAGGGGGCCACCCAGTCGCAAAGGCAGCCTCAGCATTGAGGACACCTTTGAGAGCATCAGCGAGCTGGGACCCCTGGAGCTGATGGGCCGTGAGCTGGACCTGGCCCCCTACGGGACCCTCCGAAAATCCCAGTCGGCCGACTCCCTGGACTCCATCTCCTCCGTGAGCAACACCTTCGGGCAGGACTTCACGCTGGGCCAGGTGGAGGTGAGCATGGACTACGATGCCGCCTCCCACACCCTCCATGTGGCTGTGCTGCAGGGCAAGGACCTCCTGGAGCGGGAGGAAGCCAGCTTCGAGTCCTGCTTCATGCGCGTCAGCCTGCTGCCGGACGAGCAGATCGTGGGCATTTCCCGGGTAAGTGGGGGCCGGGAGGGCGGGGCAGCCATGTGCCCCGGGCTCTCACGAGTCCTGCCCAGGCAGGCAGGGGGGCAGGGCCAGGCAGAATCTGAGGAGGGCACTAGAGAGAAGATTTGGATGCTGATCCCAGAGCGGAAGGTGCTGGCTCTAGGGAAGACAGAACTGGGAGTTTGGGGCCTCCACCTGCAGGCTCCCATGGTGTGCAGTTCTCAGCAGTCCTGCCACACGAATGCAGTGTGTGTGGTAATTGTCCATTTGTCAATTGTGTCAACTTGGGGACCTGGCAAGGAAGGGATGACAAGCTCATGTTGGCTAATTTGGGGACAGCTTAATAACAGGACTGTTATAATGCTGTGTGGGGGGCGACCTCAGGGATGGCGTGGTACCCTGGCCTGAGGGGATGAGGGGAACGCGAGGTTACCTAGAGACCAGTGTGTGCAGAGGGCCACCTCAATAGGCGCTGTGCCCTTTGGTCCAGAGGCGCCATCTGCTCGCAGTGATCCTGCAGAGAAGGACCTGGAGGAATAAGCACCCCGACCTCCCTCCAACCTCTGGTTTCCCTCCAGTGATCCCTACTGGCTGACCCCACCGGAAGCCAGAGGCCTAGGGAGCCTGTTGATGCAGCCCATGGAGGTCAGCCCCTGGGGCCGAAAGCAGGGGGGACGGTGCAGAATAAGCCAGGAGGGGCAAGGAGAGGGACCCAGCACACCCCCCAGGATACCCCTCCATGATCCGCCCCCTTGCTGAGAGAGAGAGGGGTCTACGTGAGACACCCTGCTGTCCAGCACCCGCGTGCGAGGTCAGCCCAGCACGGGCTCTGACCAGAGCAAGAGGATCCTGAGGTCAAGTGGCTCTGACTCCTCAGAGACCCACCCGTGTCCAGTCCTGTTTCCTATGCTGAAATTGGCTGCTCCTCAGAGGTGGAGACTGTCGTTCCTTTCCTGCCCCACCCTGCCGCCCTCACTCTAGGAGGGTCTAGAACCAACCACCAGGGCGTATGTAGGGCCGAGAAGGGGAGGCCAGCTTCAGAGAGGCAGTCCAGTGGGTGATTAGGAGCAGGACCCTGGAGCCTGACTGCCTGGGTTCAAATCCTGGTTCCCTACTTCCTAGAAGTATGACCTTGGGTGAGTCACTTAAGCACTCTGTGACTCAGTTTTCCCATATGTCAAGTCAGCATCATAGTGCTTCAGGAAATTCAGAGTCCTGAGCCCAGTGCTTGGTAAGCGCTCAATGGATTGTCGTCTGTCAGGACCATGAAGGGCTCCTGTTGAGCCCAGATCCACGCTGCCCGTGCCCTCAGCTGCCTGGAGGACCTGGGCGGTTCTGGATGCATCCCTTGAGGCAGCATGTTGACAGCAGCCACCACGGCCTGATGTATGCTGAGAACGTGGTTCACAGAGCCCAACACATCTGTGACCCTCTCATTAGCCCCAGTGATGGGGGATGGATTGAGGGCATCTTACAGATGAGGAAACTGAGGCTCAGGAAAGTGCTTTGCCCACGACAACCCCAGCAAGTGAACAGGAGCTCCAGGACTCCACCCCAGGGGTCTCCACATGCTCATAAAGTGCAACGTACAGGGCTTCCCTGGTGGCGCAGTGGTTGAGAGTCCGCCTGCCAATGCAGGGGACACGGGTTCGTGCCCCGGTCTGGGAGGATCCCACATGCCATGGAGTGGCTGGGCCCGTGAGCCATGGCCGCTGAGCCTGCGCGTCCGGAGCCTGTGCTCCGCAACGGGAGAGGCCACAGCTGTGAGAGGCCCGCGTACCGAAAAAAAAAAAAAAAAAAGTGCAACGTACAGAGAATGGATCATCAGGGGGCCTGCGCTCCTATGGGCAGGGGACAGTCAAGGGGCTAATTTGGCCAGAGGAAGGAATTTATGGACAAAGATGGTGAAAAGCCTGAATGTCAGGGTCAGGATCAGGAGGTGGGCTTTATCCCATGAAGGAAGGCTCGCCCTTGGTTCTCAAGCAGGTGATTGGGTAGGGGATGTAGCTCCCAGGGCGCAGGGTAAGAAGAGGCTTCTCCAGCCCAGACAGTGACCGAAGAGCGCGGCTCAGGGCACCTGGAGGTGCCGACAGATTTATTCCCAAGAATGCAGGCTTCTTAGCATCACAGCCCAGCCAATCCCAGTGAGTGGGTGGCTGCCCCCAGGTTGGGCAGCCCCCCGGCATCAGGCGATCTGCCAGGGATGAGATCTCCTCTCTTAAAATATCGCCAGGCAGTGACCAAAGCAGCCCCCGACGGAAGGGGGATCAGTGCCCACAAGTGCACCTTCCCAGAGGGCCCTCCCATGGCTTCCTGGGAAGAGGCCAGTGGCGCCCACCAGGCAGGACTAGGCTTAGAAACAGAATCTGCCCAGCCTTGCCTCGTCACTCCATCGGCCCATCCACCCCATAACATTCAGAGAGTCCTAGGCCAGGCCCCATGCGAGATGGGACATCAGTGACTCTCAACTTCACAGACAGTTATCCCTACTCACTGCATGCCTGGCCCAGGGCTGGACTTGAACACGTGCAAGAAAGATGGCCAGCTCAGCCGGCACATTGCAAGGGTTCTGTGGACCCATGGGCACCGAGGATGGGAATTAGTTGGGGTCAGCTTGTGGAAGCTTTGAATGCCAGGCCACTAGATTGGCCACCACTGAGAAGAGGACAGGGGGCTTTTATATCATCAGGGCTGAGCCACCAAAGGAAGGATTGGCATTGCAGTGTGGGGACAACAGAACCAGGATGCTAGCCCGGGTCTCCGGACTCCCCATCCAGTGCTCACTCCCTACCATGGCCTCGCAGGCACCTGGCTGCCACCTCCTCCCCAGCTTTGGACCTCCTTCCACCGCTCTTTCTCTCTGCAGATCCAGAGGAACGCCTACTCCATCTTCTTCGACGAGAAGTTCTCCATCCCCCTGGACCCTGCAGCCCTGGAGGAGAAGAGCCTGCGGTTTTCCGTGTTTGGCATCGACGAAGATGAGCGGAATGTGAGCACAGGGGTGGTGGAGCTGAAGCTTTCTGTGCTTGACCTCCCGCTGCAGCCCTTCGGCGGCTGGCTCTACCTACAGGACCAGAACAAGGTAAGCCCGCCCACCTGCCTGTGCCTGAGGACGGCGTCATACGTGTACACTTTAGAGGAGGGAAGCCACTGTCCTCGCAGCAGCCTGAACACCAGCATCTTTAGGAGATTAGAGAAAGAGCTGAGCCACACTCAGGGAAACTCAGTTTACTGCATGCAGATGAAAGGCACCCTGACCACCCTTTACAGCCCTTCTACTGCTCCTACCACCAAACCTTTAGAAGCGCTACTCCTGTAGATCTTCTGTTAGGGAAGTACTCCTCTGGCCCTCAAGTGAGTTATTTCAGACAGAGGCCAAGCTGCAGTTTACCGTCGTAAATGTAGCGGTGCTTAGGGAGCATCACTGTTATTTAAGCGAATGATCTACTAATTCCAGTCCACCTGGACCTGTAAGTGCTACTACCAGAGAATGTTGTCTCTGGTCTGGAATGAGGGAACATAACTGCATTTTGTTGCTGCATTTGACAGGCAACCTCTGGCCTTCCTTCCCAGGCAGGACCCATACCCGGTACAAGGCAGGGATGGTGCTGTGGAGCGGGGAAGGGGTCCCTTTCTCGATCCCACCAGCCTGGTGCCCTGGTGTAAGGGTCCCCAAGAGCAGCAACTTCTCAGTGGAGAAGGAAGCTGCTGCCTTTCCCTGGGCCCCTCAAGTCCAGGGGCAGAAGCCCTCTGAGTCACCCACCTGTCCTCCAGGCCGCCGACGCTGTGGGCGAGATCCTGCTGTCCCTCAGCTACCTCCCAACGGCCGAGCGCCTTACAGTGGTCGTGGTGAAAGCCAAGAATCTCATCTGGACCAACGACAAGACCACAGCGGGTGAGGCCCTCCTGGCTGCCTGGCTCCTTCGTGGGGCAGGTGGGAGCCGTGGCCCAGCTGCTAAGCCCTGGACACCTGGAGGCATCAGCAGGTGTAGGGCACAGTGCCAGGCCCCCCATCCCTGGCTTTGGCTGGGCTCAGGAGCCATGCACAGTGGGAAGATTAATCTAGCTGGGGAAACATGGGAACCACAGAGGCTGGCAGGGAGTCCCTGTGGGGGAGGGATGGGAGTCTGAGAGCAGGAGGCTGGGGCACTGGTATGAAAACAAGGTAGGCGTTTCCCAGAGGCTGGACTGCATCCCAGATCCCAAACGGGGACCAGGGCCACCGAGATGGTGTGGGTGCCAGGCAGGACCTGATGTGTCAGGTCTGCAGGAGCCTCAGCCCCGATTAACTGAAAACTGAGGGCTGCAGGAGGCTGACTGGGAGCCTGGGGGACCCGGGTCCAGGCCGGTGCAGCAAGGACACCCAGTGGGTAGTAAGTGATGAACAGACAGCGACTCGTTATTCCAGAGCTGCATGTCCTTGAGTCAGGCTCCACTGAGCGGGCACCGGGTGACTCGGGGCTGACATCTGCATTTGGGCCATTTATAGAATGAAAAGTGGTGGGTCTGCTGAGCTCCCCAGAGCCTCATGTGAGGGGAGCACTCGTGCGGGCTGGGGGGCTGGCTGCCTGAGTCCAAAGCCCAGCTCTTCTCCTGACTCGCGCGTGAGCTTCAGTTTTCTCATCTGTAAAATAGGAAGGCACTAAAGGACTGATGTCAGGACTGCAGGCGAGAGTGGCCAGTGAGCCGCTGTGACCGGGCAGGTCTATGCCAAGTGAGTGTAGCACCGGCTCTCACCCCCACCCCCCTCCCCGCCCACAGACCCCTTCGTCAAGGTGTACCTGCTGCAGGATGGGAGGAAAATGAGCAAAAAGAAGACGGCTGTGAAGAGGGACGACCCTAACCCAGTGTTCAATGAAGCCATGATCTTCTCCGTGCCAGCCATTGTGCTCCAGGTGAGGGGGGATGACGCAGGGCGGGGGGCCCTCTATCCCCTCCAATCTATCTCCTCAGAGCTCCTGCAGGGTGTGATGGTTTGCCTTAAGGCATCACCTTTCTAGTCGAGAAGCGTGTATTGAGCACCTACTAGGTACCAGCCCTCTGGTGGGTGCTGGGGACACGGGCATTGCTTCCTTGGCGCTCACAAGGGACAGGCAGGAAAGTCTCCAGACAATCCCCATCCACTAAGAGCATGCCAGACCTTGGCAGTCAGGGGAGGCCTCTGCAGGTGGGGGTAGTAGCTAAGCTGAGATCTGTGGGAAGACAGTTGGTGCAAAGGACTAGGGATGAGCCAGGACTGACCCAACGCCCAGAGCTCTGGCCCTAAATCTCCCGAGGTTCTGCCTACAGAGGCCCTGTGGAGCTCCCCAGATGCCCCCTGGCCTTCAGCAGGCGATGTACCCCAGGGAGACCCCCTCCCAGCACAGATATCATAGGCCAAGGGTGGGAGGACTGCAGAGGATGTGCCCTGGGCCACAGAAGTGGCCTGGCTTGCATGCCTCAGAGGATGGGGAGCTCACCACCTTCCCTCACTCCCTCCTTCCATCCTTGGGCCTTCCTGACCACGTGAGAAAGTCCTTTTGTGCCTTGAGCCAAAACTTGTCCCTTGGCCCTGGGGCTATACAGAAACCCCCTAATCTCCCCTCTTAGGATAGCCGGTCTGAATTTGAAAGCCCAGAACTCTGCCACACTCTGGGTGTTCGTAATCCAGGCAGACATCTCAGCATCCCTGGTGGGTCCTGCCTTGCCACCCTCATGGGACAGGCCACCCATCTGCCCCCTGCTTCCCTGGGTGTTCATAGTGACACTACCCCTACGCCACAGCCTCCTAGGGCGAGACACTTCTTGGGACCGGAGGTGGGGGAAGGGGAGGGGGAGGGGGGAGGGGAAGGAGAGAAGTCAGGCTGGGTTCCAGTTTCAGCTTCACCACTTTGATCTCAAGCAAGTTCTTTCCCTTCCTGTTATGAGTCCAACATACGATAATCTCAGGATTAACAACAGACATCTATAAGGCTCTGACTGTGTGCAGGCACTGTTCTAAGTGCTTTACACCTTTTAACTCATTTCGTTCCCAGAACAGGTGGGAACTATGATTATCACCATTTTACAGGTGGGGAAACTGAGGTAGGAAGAGCCCAAGTCACTGCCCAAGGTCACGCAGCAAGGAAGTGGTGAGGCCAGCATTTGCATCTGGGCTGTGAGGTTAGACAGGTCAGAGGTGAGGATTCACGGGGCCGTGCCTGGCACCCCGCTGGGGCCTGGGGGCCATGCAGGACCTCTGGTACTGCCCCTGGTCCTAGCACCCATGTCACTTCCTCCCCAGGACCTGTCTCTCCGTGTGACGGTAGCTGAGAGCAGCAGTGATGGCCGTGGGGACAACGTGGGCCATGTCATCATTGGGCCGTCGGCCAGTGGCATGGGCACCACGCACTGGAACCAGATGCTGGCCACGCTGCGCAGGCCTGTGTCCATGTGGCACCCTGTCCGGCGAAACTAGCAGCCAGGGCAGGGCCCGGGTGGGCACCGGAGCCCGGCATGGACTCAGCTCCAGCACCCTTCTTTGTAGTCTGGCTGGAACCATGAACACTGGGGTCCCCTGATGGAGTCCCCAAGAGCCATCTTGGTCCCTCTATCCAGGCTGCAGTGGAGGAACAGGCCTGGCTGGATGTCTAGGGACCCAGGGTTGTCTCCCACTGAGGACCAGCCATGGCTGGGCCAGGGCCCGGGGAGGGCAGCCAGGCATTGGCCCACTGTGCTCCCATTTTGAGCCCCCCAGCAGGCCTGTCCCTTGGCCTTGGGGGGACCTTGGCCTCTCAGAGCTCCCCACATCCCATCCCTGCTGGGAGGCCATGCACAAGGACCATGAGTCTTGGAGGCCAGGTGCTGTGCAAGGCACAGGCTGGGGTGACATGAACAAGGCACAGCCCCTAGGACGTCGGGAAGACAAGATCCCCGTGCCCTGGTGATCTGCTCTTTGCAGATGGCGGCCCCTCCACGTAGACCTGGGGAGGGCTCTGGGGCCGGGGAGCGGGGGGACAAGATGGGAGCTACGCTGTGAGGGGCAGAGAAAGAACTGAGTGTCCCAGGCCAGTGGCCCGTCCGCAGCATGGCAGGGTAAGAACATCCCCGTCACAAACGCAGTTCTCACCCTACTGCCGTGGACACAAGGGCCTCTCTCTGGGCAGAAGGAGAGACCGAGGGACCAGGCCAGTCAGTGGCCCGCAGGCCACATGGGATGCTGAGTCATCCTCTATGAAATAGAACTGTAACCCTTATAAGGCCCAGGGGTCCAAAGAGTCCCAGAGCCAGGTCCTCGTGTTCAGGCATTGGCTCCACGGCGTTTGTTGGTGTCCCTCCAGGCCAGGCCCTGCGGGGAAGAGAGATGCCTCAGCCTTTGGGGGGCTGGTGGGCAATGGGGCGGCAGAATACAGACTGCCGAGGGGCATGGGAGAGGCCTCTGTGGGCAGCAGGCACCTGGGAGGACATAGTGGAGCCCGAAGCCTTGGGCTGGGCCTTGCAGGAAGGGACGGCCTGAACGGTGACCGTGAGGGGAAGTTGAGGGGGTCAGGATGGAGTTGTGGTGGGGGCAGGCTTGAATGCCATGGGGGGAGGTGGCTCTGGAACCTGGTTCAGACCCCCAGGACACCAGCTGCCCAAGGCTGATTCCAGAAGCAGACCCCGAGTTTTGCAGGCAAGGGGTTTATTGGGGGAGAGCCCTCAGGAGAACCCTGTAAGGCAGAGAGGGAGCTTTGGGGCAAGCGAAGAAGCCGGCAGGTTGTGGCTTCAGCGGTGTCCCAAAGGTGAGGGCTTGTGCGAATGGCACCCCAGAGGAGTCCTGCCCAGAAGCCAAGGGCTGGGCCATTACACACCCACAAGAGTCTTGGAGGGAAGGCATGCATGGCCTTCTAGGTGTCACTGAGGCAGCTCCAAGCCACCTAAGGCGGCCCCAGAGAAGCAGGCCGCTGTGCGCCCCTTGCAGCTGAGGGGTGGGGGACCTGCCGGGTTACAGGGATGGGGGGGTAAGGAGGTGATAGGTAGGTCCTCAGGCTGGCTGCTTCTGGACCTGGTGGGCTACGGAGACCCAGGCCCAGCCAGTTACCCCCAGTGATGTCGGGGAGCCCAGGGTGGTCACGGGACCGGAGGCAGCGTGGTGGCTCTCCCCACCTGACACAGCTGTGGCCCGGTGCCGAGGCCGGGCTGCCCACCGTGTGGCCAGCGCCAGGAGGTCTGCGCAGCCCAGGCCAGCCCAGGGCCCGGGGACATGCAGCTGGCGGACCCCTGCCACCTGGGAGAGCCCCCGCTCTTCCACCCCAGTGGCTCTGCTGTGCAGGCCATTTACTCGCCTGCCTTCTCTTCCCCTTCCATCCCTCCCTCTAACTGCATGAAATGCTGACTGTGCACCCGGATGGGCGTGGTGGGGACCAAGTATGCTGACTGGAATAATTCTAGAACCAAAATAAAGCTGGGGCAGGAGGGAGGGGGCTTCCAGGGAGCCCTGCTTGCCCCAAATCACCTTTGTCTCCAGAAATCAGGGCCTTGGGCCTCGGTGCGGGTTGCTGTGAGCACGCCTTCCCCTGCTGCTGGGCGCCCGAAGGAGCAGGAGGGCCCTGTCTGGTTGGGGAGACCATCACAAGGACCAGTGCCATGAGGCTGCTGGGGAAGCTCTGAGAAGTGGCCCTGAGCCAGACTGGCAGGGAGAATGCAGAAGGGAATATCAAGGAAGGCTGCCCAGTGGTGTCGCTGAGTTGTCTTCAGGGCAAGAAGGATAAGGCCAGAAAAGGGGGGCAAGACCAAAAATGCCTTCCTGGTTGTGGGAACAGCATGTAGAAAAGGGCAGGAGTGGACAAAAACTTGGCTAATGCATCAGCTTTGCTAAAGTTGGGGAGGATGGGGAGAAGGGAGCCCGGGGAAAGGCTTGGAGGGGAGACGGGCCATGTGAGTTCAGTGAGTACTGCTGCCTGGCCTGCAACCCTGCAGACTTAGAGGTAGGTCTGTTGTTGGCTTCTTTTTTGCAGATGTAGAAACTGAAACTCAGAGAGTCTAGGTAACTAGCCCAAGATTACACAGCCAGAGCGTCTCAGAGCTGGGATTTGAGCTCAAGCAATCTGGCTCCTGAGCTCATGACTTAACTACTAGACCACAATGCCGCCTTCCCCAGCTTCTCGACAGTGGGGCTGAGGAGCAGCAGAGAAGTCCCTCTGGATCCCAGGCTGCTCTGGTTTTCCCCTCCCCTGCCCTGGAAGATCATAGCAAGCATGGAAGGAGGAGAATCTGGGTGTAAATTCTCAGGAGGCCTGCCCACCACAGGGCCTGAAGGAAGAGCTTCTGTGGAACACCACCCCCCACCCCCACCCCAGAGTCCGGCAGACAGAGGTAACCAATGAGACAGGCCTTACAAGAGCCCAAGAAGGGTAGAAACCAGGGGAGGCTTCCTGGAGGAGACAGAGGCACCAGCCTCGCTGGGTGGTGAGGGCTGTGCAGGTAGAGGAGGGAGAGCAGCCTCGAGGCTGTCTACGCAAAGGTGTCACAGGTGTCTGGGGAGCCACGCAGCCAGCTGGGGCTGGAAAGGCCAGGTGGGCCTGAGCTGGGGAAGCTTCATGTCCAGGGTGAGGCTGAAGGTCCTGGTCCTGCTGGCAGTGAGGCCCTGGACAGGAGAGGTCAGAGGGAGGGAGGGAGGCAGGGAGGGGGGGCTACTCTAAGCTGCTTTGAAGTGATGACGAGGGACGTCAGCGAGTGCTGCTCTTGGTCAGTGTGGAGCATCCCAGCCGCCTTTAGCAGGGCCCAAACCACGCTACTCCCATCTCTTCCTGCCTCTTCCTACCCTGCCACCCCACTCTTCTCCCCGCTCCTCCAGCCCCAGGCCCGTGGGCCTGCTTCAAGGGTCCCAAGCCCCCTCTGTCTGGGAGCCCTCAGGAATAGCCGAGTCCCACCAAGAGGACAGGTATGGAGGTCCCTGTCCTGACAGCGGCAGTGGCGGTCCAGGCCTGCGTGTGGGAGGAACAGGGTGAGCCACAGCAGCATCCAGAGGCGACAGGAGCTCGAAGCTTCACTTCCTCTCTCCTGCCTGGTCTATGCCTGCAGACACCTGAAGGGAACGACCAAAAAACTAAAGGAACACTCAGACTGGGCCACGGGGCTGCCTCACTCTCCACCCCCTCCCACCCCATTATCAACCTTCCCATCCCACCCAGAAGGGTCAGTAATGGCGAGGCAGGGACAAGTGGCCTGCAGCCCCAGCCCTGAGCTCCAGTTAAATGGCGGCCAGAGTTGGGTTGGTCTGGAGAGGCCAGACAGAAGGGAACTTGGGAGAAGAAGCCCTTCTGTGTTCCACCTGCCCTAGGCTGGGTCTGCTGCTTACTTGCTATGTGACAATTCCTTCCCTTCAAGAGCCTGTTTCCCCATCTGAAGAATGAGCGTATTAGTCAAGAAGGCCTCTAAAAGCACCCACACCCCCACTTATCAGCTGTGGGATCTTGGGCAAATTATCTAGCCCCTTTGTGCCTCAGTTTCCTCATTTGTCAGAGGAGGATAAGAATTATACATACTTCACAGGATGGAATTAAATGCCACATGCCAACTGACTGGCACACAGTGGGTGCTCAGTAAACGTGAGGTCAAGGCTTTGGGTGGAGGAGTTCTGGAGCTCTGGGATCTGGTGTTTGGGATGAAAGGGAGGGGAGGGGACATCCCAGGAGGCATCGGGAGCAAAGTGTCTGTGTCCCCTTCCAAGGCATCCCAAGGGGCAGGACTGGGCCTATGAAGTTCCACCCCCTCTGGCACCAACTCCAGGGTGCCTCCGTGTCCCTCCACTCCTTTAACCATCCATAAACACTCCACACCCCAAGCCAGGAACCCGAAGCAGAGCCGGCAGCCCCGGGTGATGACGTTGCAGGGAGCAGAGCGGCCACACGGGGGCAGCAGAGACCCGGCCCCGACAGCAGGGGATTCCGGCCTCAGGGAGAACGGGGGTGGGAGGTCAGAAAATGGGGCAGAGGGGCCAAGGCCAGGGGGGGCCTTGGAGCAGGTGGAGGCCGGAGGGTGGACACCTGTCTACTGACCCGACACTCAGGTCATTCGCTGAATTCATTCATCCATGCAACTGTTGTTCCTTTGTTTCTTCAGTTTGTAAATGCTTTTGAGGCAGCCCGTCTTCCTTCCTTTCTCTTTCCCTTGCTCCTTCCTTTTCCTTCCTTTTCCTTGTTTGTCCAGCCAGTGAACTGGACATAACATCCTGAGCCACAGCCGGATGCCAGCCTGGGGCAGGCACTCCTGTCTGGGATACAGAGATGGGTGGGACTCGGCCCCTGCCCTGGAGGTGCTCAAGGCTTGGCTGGGGGCTGGAAGATCCTGCCTGGCCACCTGCATCTGAAGGAGGGGATTCCACCACAGGCCGAGGGCAGGGGGTCTGCAGGGCAGTGACCCGCTGAGCAGGGTGCTGAAGGACTCTGGACCTGGGACTGGTGGGGCCTCAAGGGGATGAGTCACCCACAAGCTGGTAATGACCAGCAGCCACAGAAAACAGTAAGACAGTAAACAGTACCCTGACCAGGCAGACTGGGACTTGGGCCGCCTCCCCACTCCAAAATAAACTCCAGGAAAATGGTGCCGTCTAGGGCCTGGCAATGTCTGAGATTTGGAGAAATTCCCTGCCAACCAAGGCAGATTTCCCCAGCCCAGCGACTAATCTCCCTCTCACAGAATCAGGAGCACAGAGTGGGAGTGAGGCTGGGTTTAACATTGGGAGACCTGGGTTGAAATCCTGGCTCTGGGTCATGCTAGCCTGACACAAGCCAATGCCTTTCTCTGAGCCTCAGCTCCCGATCACCCACTCTGCCCAGCTCACAGTCTGAGCACTAAATGAAATAACGCACATGAGGGGTGATGTTGGGAGACAGCCCAGCTTTGTCGCCAGACCTGGGTTCAAACTCAGAGCTCTGGGGCTTCCCTGGTGGCGCAGTGGTTGAGAGTCCGCCTGCTGATGCAGGGGACGCGGGTTCGTGCCCCGGTCCGGGAGGATCCCACATGCCGTGGAGCGGCTGGGCCTGTGAGCCATGGTCGCTGAGCCTGCAAGTCCAGAGCCTGTGCTCCCCAACGGGAGAGGCCACAGCGGTGAGAGGCCTGCGTATCGCAAAAAAAAAAAAAAAAAGCCTCAGAGCTCTGCCTCTTGCTAGCTGTGGATCTTAGACAAGAGCTTAAACCTCCCTGGGCCTCAACTGTCCCATCTGTAAACCAGGGCTAACACTTCCCACCTGCTAGGGGACAGTGCCCACACACGGCTGGCAATCCATTAATGGGTGCTGTTACTATTAGGAAATGTTCAGTGAAACACTAAAGCATGACGCACATCAGGAGTGTCATTAGAGTGATTATCCCCATAGCAACCAAGGTCAAACGCCTCTGTCTGACTCTCAGCTCCCTCCACCCCTGGTCTGGCCCCACCTGCCTCCCAGCCTTGCCACCCAAAGCCTGATGACAGCAGCAGTGGAGAGACTAGGGGATGACGAAGCTGACAGCTGATCGTTGGGGGATGGGGTCCCTCCCCACCACTCCTTGGGGCGGGGAGTCATGATCAGCGGCTACACACCCAGCCTGGTGCCAGGTCACTGCCCAGCCCTTTGGTGGTTTCGGGGAGGAAGGGGCCTAAAGGTTGGGGATGTCCTGGGGCACTCCCTCCATCCAGGTGAGGCTTCATTCAGCCTGCTGACTGTGGCCCTGGGTGAGCCTGGAATGGGAGTCAGGGGTCTGGGCTCTGCCTCTGTGCAGTAGGGGCCGTGACTCTTGCCCTGGCTGCCTCTTTGGGCCACAGGGAGGTTTAAAGGGGGCTGAGGGTGGTTTTTCACCTGCCTGGCTTGGAACTCCATGAGGAATGATGTCATGACCTGTGTGGGGAAGGGTGTGAAACCCCAAGACTTCTGCCCTCTGTTTGTCTGAGCTTCAGTGAAAACAGTCCAAGATCTGGGGGGCCCTTGTGCCCATTTTTTAAATACATGTTTTGACTCTGGCTACTAACAGGGGTGGGAGGTCAGGTGACAGTGAGTTTCCAGTTCAATTGTCTTTATTCCTGGCTTCCAAAGTGCTCCACTCTCCAGGCCCTAATTAACCCTCAGCCTCACCCCTGCACCAGCTCCCCAAACCAACCTCACCATCATCACAGGGGAGAACCACACCACGCCCCCCAACCCCCCGGCAAAGGATCCCCCCTCCCCCTTACCTCCATATCTTGCACGTGCAGTTGCCCCCGTTTGGAGCACTTTTTCCTCCCACCATCTAACTGTGTCTCACTTTTTCCTGCAGACTCTGGCCCCTTTTCTCAGAAGGGTTTCCTGACCACCCCCAACCCCGGTGAGGAGCCCCTCTTCCCGACTCCCATCCGCTGCCTGTCCCCCCCCAACCCCCGCACTGTTGTAGCTCTTATCACAGTGATGTCCTGCCTGTCTCCCATTCTAGGCCGTGGGAGACTTTGACTTCAACGGTTCAGGGTCCCCAGGTCCTTGGGCACAGGGGGCCATCAGTGTTGGTTAAATTATAAGAATCACTCACACATGGCATCACCAACCACATACCAGACCCTACTCTAAGCACTTGACAGATGGAAGGTTCCATCGCTTTCTCCAGACCATGACCGAGGCAGAGGTGAGACCTGCCTGTAGTGAGACTTCCTGGTGCTGGCTGGGGGAGGGTAGGCCCAGCTGGCCGTGCCAGTGACTAACGCATAAAGGCCTGCCGGATCACCCCCTTCCCACCTGCCCTGAAACACCTGCAGGGAGGCCGTGGTGTGGAGGGCTTCTCCAGGGCCCTGGGGAAATGCACATTCATTCTTTCACTCATTCATTCATCCACCAAAAGTCACCAGCTCCTGCTGGGTGCCCCGCTTAGACTGGGCACCAGGTACCCAGTCCCTGTCCCCAGCAAGCTGGTGGGCCAGCAGGGCTGACCCCCACCTCCCTTCTCCCGGGGAAGTGGGCCAGCAGGCCTGACCCCCACCTCCCTTCTCCCGGGGAAGCCCCGTCCACACCATCACTGCCCAGCTACGTGTCTGCTCCCCATCAGACCAGGGTGCGCTCCTGAGGACGGAGGCCGAGTCTCGGTGCCCGCTCCTGTGCCCTAGCGCCCCACACAGAGGTGTGTCTTCCTCGGGCCGCCTGGGACTTGGGACCCGGGACGGGAGGGGCAGGGCCGAGCCGGCTCCAGGCCACGGAATCCACCCGGCCCCTCACCTGAGCCGCCAGCCGCCGCCGCACTTCCTCGCTCCGCCCCGCCCCGCCCCGCCCCTTCCACATTCCTGCCCCGCCGGCCCCGAGGCCGCCGCTCCGATCGCTCCCGGCCCTCCCTCCGCTGCCCCGCGATGAAGGCGGCTCAGGCCGCGGGCGAGGAGGCGCCGCTCGGCGAGCGGTCCGTCAAGGTGGTCCTGGTGGGCGACGGCGGCTGCGGGAAGACGTCGCTGCTGATGGTCTTCGCCGAGGGTGCCTTCCCCGAGGTGAGTGCCGGCCCCTCGGGCGCAGCGGGGCGCCGCGGCCTGGGTGCATCCTTCCCCACCCCGGGAGGGACGTGCGCCCGTTCTGCCCCCCCGCAGAGCGTGGGGTCGAAGGCAGTTCTCACTTTGCCCGCGGGAGTGACATCGCCTGTCAAGTGCCAAGAATGCCACCTACCTGGGGGAGGTGTCCCGGGGACTGACTTAGGCAGCGTGGGGAACGAAGCGGGTCCTAAGAGAGCACTCGGTGGCACAGCATGGCTAAGTGGGACGGACAGCCTTGGCTTCGAATCACGGCTTTGCGACTTACAGCTGTGCGCCCTGGGGCAAGCCGCTTACCCTCTCTGTGCCTGTTTCCTTAACTGCGTAATAGGAATAACGGTGGTGCCCACCTCCCAGGGTCGCAGTGATGAGAGAGTTCATACAGGTCAGGGGCTCAGCTCTGAGCTGCAACAGGAAGGACTCACTGAAAAGTGGCCAGCGTTTTTCTTGGGAGACATCGTGTCTTCCCTCAGCTCTTGCCCCTACAGTGGATGTCCCGTGGGCTCAGCCTTGGAGAGTAAGAGCACACCAGCCGCTCAGACAGCTGGGTTAGCACCTCAGTCTCCTCCAGCAAACTCTGGGGCCCTCAGTACTTTGCTCAGCCTCTGAGCCTCCGACCCCTCACTCGACCTCGCCGGGTGGAGAGACCCGAGGGTGGTGGTGAGGTGGAAGGTATGGCTGAGAGACGGCTCCGAGTTGTACCTGGCATGTCCTTGACGCCCAAGCATGTGGACTGTCACTCCTTCACCGACATGCCTACTGCCTGTCCAGGCGGACTCACCGGCACCAGGACAGGGGCTGGACACACCCACCCACCGTGCCCCACTCAGCCCAGTTCCCCTGGGAGTCCATGCATGGGTCTGCTTCCAGCATCACGTCCCCCTGCCTGCTGATCCCAGCCCCCGCCAAAGCCCTGGGGTGGTACAGCACTGGGGATTGGATGCGGGAGGCAGGAGCAGCCGGGCCTGCTAACCCAGAGTCAGCCTTTCTTTCCACTGTGGCAGCATTGAGCCGACTCTTGCTTTGTGGTTTTTGGAGCTGATGACACATCCTTTGGTCAGTCACATTTTTTTTAGCTGGGGGGAGGGATGTGTTTCCAGGCCCCCAGATGCTGCCTGTTGGAACCCAACAATTATGGCAGTGCGGGGAGCACCACAGAGTGCCACAGGGAGGCTAGGCCAGCCGGGGCCCAGGAGCAGTGCTGGGAGGGGTAGCCCCTCACCACCACTGTCCTGGGCTCTGAGACGGCCTTGAGAGTGAGACCCATCCCAATTGCAGAGAGGTTACAGTGCGGAAATGGGCATCTCACAGTTGATGGACAGTGTGTGTTTTTCACAATTTTTAAAAACAATTAATTAATTAATTAATATTATTTTTGGCTGCGTTGGGTCTTCATTGCTGCACGCAGGCTTTCTCTAGTTGCAGCGAGTGGGGGCTACTCTTTGTTGCAGTGTGCAGGCTTCTCCTGGCGGTGACTTCTCTTGTTGCGGAGCACAGGCTCTAGGCGCACGGGCTTCAGTAGTTGTGGCTCACAGGCTCTAGAGCGCAGGCTCGGTAGTTGTGGCGCATGGGCTTAGTTGATCCGCGGCATGTGGGATTTTCCTGGAGCAGGGCTCGAACCTGTGTTCCCTGCATTGGCAGGCGGATTCTTAACCACTGCGCCACCAGGGAAGTCCGGTCAGTGCATGGTGAAGGACACTCTGAAGGGAAAGGGAGAACATGCCTGTCACCAGAGGGATGGACCTGCCTTGTCTAGGTTCCTCTCCTGTTTGGGGACCCTGATTTCCTGGGACCTGTCTGCCTCCAGGCACAAGAGACACCTCTCCATTTATTTATTTATTTATCTATCTATCTATTTATTTATTTATTTATCTATTTATTTATTTACCTGGGCACCGCCCGGCTTGCGGGATCTTAGTTCCCCGACCAGGTTTCGAACCCAGGCCCCGGCACAGAAAGCACAGGGTCCTAACCACTGGACCGCCAGGGAATTCCCAAGAGACCTCTTCATTTAAAAGAAACACAAGGTCTGAGAGCTGGCAAGGCCTTCATTTTACAGATGGGAAAACTGAGGCCAGAGAGAAGAGTCTTGCCTCAGGGCACAGGGCCTCACAGTGTCCCCCGGTCTGTGGTCACCTCACCCAGCCCTGAGCAAGGGAGCAAGGCCTGGGCACCCAAGATGCAGGCGGTCCAGCACGCCCCTTGGTGCACAGGGCTTGTGTCGTGGCAGAGTTTTGAAAACCTTCTCCCCTGTTGCTCAGACCCCATCTGTAAAAACTCCCCCTCTTCATTCCTGCACTTGTGTAAAAACCCGTCCTGGGCTTCCCTGGTGGCGCAGTGGTTGAGAGTCTGCCTGCCGATGCAGGAGACATGGGTTCGTGCCCCGGTCCGGGAAGATCCCACATACCGCGGAGCGGCTGGACCCGTGAGCCATGGCCGCTGAGCCTGTGCGTCCGGAGCCTGTGCTCCACAATGGGAGAGGCCACAACAGTAAGAGGCCCATGTACCACAAAAAAAAAAAGAAAAAGCCCGTCCTGCTTGCATTCATCCAGCCTTTGTGGAGAGGGGATGAGCTCAGGCTCAGCAGGCCTGGGGTGGAGGGGCCTCTGGCCTGGGTGACCTCCCCCTGGGGCCAGGCAGGGCAGGTAAGAGAGACAGAAACAGGGGCATCCCGGTTGGACTGTGAAAGGTTGAGTGGCAAAGGAGGGACCCCCAAAAGCTAGGAGCTCCCCAGGGCAGGCAATGAGTCTTTATTAGTTGCTCCCGGGTGTCCAGAATCGGATCCAGAGAGGGTGCTCATGAATGAATGAATGAGTGAGTGAGTGAATGAGCAAACATAGGCTAATGTCATTCCAGGAGGAGGGGACAGCAGGAAGGAAGGCTCAAAAATGGGACAGTCTGGACGAGGACAGAGATAAAAATAACAGTCCCGGCACGTGTAGAGTGCGTATTTTCTACCAGGCCCTGTGCTCAGGGCTCCACATGAAGCGCCTCCTTGAATCCTTTCAGCAACGTGCTGCGCTGGGGGCTTTAATAGACCCACTTTTTAGGCGTGGAGGAGGCCAGGGAGGCTCAGTGCCTTGGGAGGGTGCACAGCTACAGAGTGGCAGCTCTAGGCCTCCACCCACCAGCCGACTCCCCCCCAGAAACTACTCCACTCTGCTCCAAACTACTCCAAAGAGCGGCAGTGCCGCAGGCACTCCGGGGCTCTGGCCTGGGCATTGGGACCACCTGCTTCAGATGCTGCCTTCTCAGCTGCCCCCTTGACCTCTTATTCCTCAGGGCTACACCCCCACGGCGTTTGAGCAGCTCACCGTGAATCTGCATGTGAAGGGCAAACCCGTGCACCTCCAAATCTGGGACACAGCAGGTGGGTGCCAGGCTGGGGGAGGGGCAGAGTGGGAGGAAGGGACCCACTCCCTTCCTTCCAAACGCGGGAGGCCAACCAGTCTCCAGGGAACAGGTGTTGGCCAGGATTAGGGCCCCCGGGAGCCTGAACCCTCCTCGCTTAGGCATCTGTGTCTGCTGCTTCCCCAGCCCAGAGCAGCCCACCATGTCCTGGAGGTGAATTGGAGCTCTTAGCTCTCAAGGGGTGGACTGTTTCTGGCTTCCTGAGCCGTCCACCCTCGCTTTAGCTTCTGTAAGATCTGTTTGAACATGACCTCTGCCCTCTAGCCTCCTGACCTAGCCCACAAGAGGGTTCAGAGTCAAATCTACATCAGAACTCAAAGCTAAACTCCGGGAATCCCAGCAGCCCCCTTACCTTGGTTGGGCTGTGCTATCTTTGCCCAGGTCCCGCCTGCCTCTTTCTCCTCATTCTCCATCCCCGCCCCAAGTCCAGGGCAAAGCAGGCTTCTGAGTGATGGCCTCAGACATCCCCCACTCCTTCCAGAACAGGGCTCTCTCAGCCGTGGTCTCGCCCAGGCAAGGGCTGGCACGTCCCACAGGCCAGCCAGGGGAACACAGCCCCGAGGGGAACATTCACATGTTGGATCCTGAGGCACAGCTCTAGGCCCTGATCCAGATCATCCCCACCCACACCTGCCCCTGGTCTTGGTTGGGGTGGCCTCCCTGATGCTGGGGAGGTGCTGACAATGGGCAGGAAACCTGGAGGGAGTGACCACCCCTCTTCCACCCAGGGCAAGTCGACTACGACCGCCTGCGGCCCCTGTTCTACCCTGACGCCAGCGTCCTGCTCCTCTGCTTTGACGTCACCAGCCCACACAGCTTTGACAACATCTCTAACCGGGTGGGTACAGCGGGTGGGGGGCAGAGAGGCACCGCCCCACAGCCGGGCCCCTCTGCTGCACCCCTACCCTTGACCCAGCAGACTGTCACAGCTCGGCAGGCCCTGCATGGCATCGGGTCCAGTGCCTTTGGCATAAATAGGGGGAAACTGAGGCCTAGAGAGACTTAGCCAGGGTCCCACAGGGATTTGGTGGCAGGGTCTGGACTGGCCCTCTGACTCCTGGTCCAGTTCTCCTTGTCTGCCCCATACTGCAGACTCAGAACGCTGTGGCTCTTTCTACCGTGACCCTGCCTGAAGATGCTGGGTGACCCAGAGGCCTCTGCATCTCCCCAGCCTGGGCCTGCCCAAGGTCACACGAGCCATCAGTTTCCAGCAGCTCTCGGTCTCCATCGGTGTGACTGCTGGCTCCCAGCGGCCTCCCAGGATGTCCCCCAGTTATCTCAGAGGCTCCCGAGGCTGCACACAGGTGTCAGGGAAACGGTCCCTTGAGTTCCTCTGCGCCTACCCAGCAGCCGCAGCCCCGCCCCCACTGCTGCCAGGGCCTCCATGCGCGTGTGAATGGCATGCTCCAGGGTTCCTCAGAGCACAGCCAGTGACATCATTGGTAACCAAAACCACAGCGACGATGGCAGCATTTAGCGCGAACTTCCTGTGTGCCAGGTACTGCTCTAGGCACCAAGGACCAGGCAAGTGGTGGCTGGGACCAGGGTGCCAGCAGAGGCAGTGGTGAGAGGCCAGCGGATATTGAATCTGTTCGGAAGGCAGAACCGAACTGTCAGCGTTCGCAGATGGACTGGACACGGGTGGGAGAGAGACATTTGATCAGAGCACCTGGAAGGTGGACTTGCCATTCCCCAAGATGAGAAGGAGCAAGCTGGGGGCAGGGAGGTGGGCGATGGAGGCCCGTTGGGCATCCCAGTGGAGCGTCAGGCAGGCAGGCAGAAGTCTGAGGCTGCAGTTCTGGGAGGGGGCAGGGCTGGGCAGATCCATGTAGGAGTTGCTGGTTGGGAAGAGCTGTGGACCGGGCGTGGGGGAGAGGGGGCCTGTCACCTGGAGACCTGGGGTCAACCAGGAGAGCGCGGCCCTGGGGTGAAGCGCAGACCAGGTTTCAGAGGAGGGAGTGATCGCTGACGTCAGGGCTCAGGTAGGATGAGGTCTGAGGATTCCCTGTTGCGTTCAGCAAAGCGGAGTCAGGGAGGAGACCCTTTTCAAGGGCAGTTTTGTGGAGGGGAGGATTTGCTGGGACCGCACACTGGCCCCATCTGGCTCCAGAAGCCAGACGGTTTGATGTCAATTTTTCCTGAAACTGAGCAGGCGTGCGCTGCTGGAGATCTAAAGCCTGGATTCCAGGCTCCCAGGTTATAGTCCAGACTGAAATAACCAGGCCCTGGAGCCTCACATTCCAAAGAGCAGCTGACACGGGACAGGAGTGCCCCCTCCAACAGGCAAACAGCTGCTGCAACCATTTTGTGAGCTGCTTTAGTTTTAAAACCTCACTGATTTCTTTATATATTTTACCCTGTTGGGGAGATGGTCATGGGACCCCTTACCTTGCAGAGGTAGGATTCTAGAGCAGGTGGGAACCGGGCTCTGGGCGCCACCCCCTGGGTTCAAATTCTGCCACTTCCAGTTGTGTGACCAAGGCCAAGTTATATAACGTCTCTGAGCCTCAGTTACTGCATCGGTACAATGGGATTGATGATAGAACTTGCTTCATAGGGACTTGGGGGGTTAATGTGTTCATTACATGTAAAGTCTTAGCCTGGCACAGAGCAGTTCTCCCTAAACTGGCTTTGCTGATTATTGTTGTGGGGGTCTACCTGGAGGGCAGGAGAGCGGCCCACTCCCCTGATGGCTCACACACACCCCCTCCCCACCTCCCTCCCCACAGTGGTACCCGGAGGTGAATCACTTCTGCAAGGAGGTGCCCATCATCGTTGTGGGCTGCAAGACTGACCTGCGCAAGGACAAGTTGCTGGTGAAGAAGCTGCGGAAAAATAGGTTGGAACCTGTGACCTACCACAGGGTAGGAAACCCAGCCCAGGGCACGGGGGTAGGGGTCAGGAGAGGAAACCCCTGGGGTAACGCTGCTCTGGCCCAGCCTCTCAGCAGCGCCAGACATCTGGCACCCGCAGGGTGTGGGTCAGGGTAGGGGTTGTTTTGGAGGCAGTCATGGTCAAGAACTGCCAGGCTTGGAAGTTTCCAGCTGTGGGATGGAGAGTGAGTGAGTGCGGTGCACGTCAGATGGTCCTGCCTACCTGCTTCAACAGCCGGGGGGGGACCCCCAGGTCTTCAGTCCACAGGCCCCTCTCTGCAGCATGCCTGGGTCAGGCCGGGAAGTTAATGAGTTGATGCCTCGAGAGGCAGACACCCAGCCGGGAACTGAGGCAGGAAACCCGATGAAGCCATCGATGGGCTTGGTCAGGCCAGGGGACAGGAGCTATGGGTGTCCTAGGAAGATGCACCTAGGATGGCCAAGGGGGCTGGGGGTTGGCTGGACATGAGGCCCCAGCGGCACCCACCTGACGGCGGCCCCGTCCGCTCTCCCTGTCAGGGCCAGGAGATGGCACGGGCCGTGGGCGCCGTGGCCTACCTCGAGTGCTCAGCTCTGCTCCAGGAGAACGTCCACACCATCTTCCAGGAGGCAGCCAGTGTGGCCCTCAGCAGCCGCCGTCGCAACTTCTGGAGGCGGATTACCCAGAGCTGTTGTTTGGTGACCTGATGGCCTGGGGCGCTCCTTTCCTGACCACACCAGCAGCACAGGGGGGAGCTGGGCGCTGACCTTCTGGCCAGTTGGCTGGGCTGGACCCAGACCCCAGGCTGTGCCCACCGAACTGTACCTCAAACAGATGGGCACCACTGTGGCTGGGCCCCTGACCCTGGCGCTGGTATCCCTGGACTGGAGAGAAACCCCTCTGAGGCCTGAGGAAAGGGGTTCCCGGGCTAGGCCTAGAGACCCCTGGAATCACTCCCAGCTCCCAGCCCTGGACTACACATCCTGGAGCGGCCTGTGCAGCCTGGCGCCACCTCGTGGCTCTTCCCGGGGCTGTACCTTCAGGACCCGGTGGTGCTAGGACCCTCCAGCCAGAACTCACACCCTGCCCCGTCCCCCTTCGCCCTGCCCATCCCAGTGGTAACTGTAACACTAAAATGACATCACTTGTCAGTTGCATCATGCCTCTTGTTTCAAAATGCCTTTACACACACGTTCCATGGTGGATAAGAGCACACCCCACGTAGGCACTGGATCCAGTGTAACTACCCGGATCCAAACCCGGCTTTATCACTTTAGAACCCTGGGCAAGTTACTGGAACTCTCTGGGCCTCTCGTCTGTGAAATGGGAGCAATCACAGATGACCTCATGGAGCTTTGGGATGAGTAAGAGCATCATGAGACACCTGCGAAGAGCTTAGCAAGTGCCTGGCACACAGTAGGTGCTCACAAAAGGTTCACAAGTGTCACTTTTATTTATGATAAATACAATACACAATATTCTATAGATGTATGTAATATGATTGATAAAATGGATAGTCAGGGTTCTCCAGAATAATAGAGCCAATAGGCTCTATATATACAGAGAGAGATTTTAAGGAATTGGTTCCCGCGATTGTGGAGGCTGGCAAGTCCGAAACCTGTAGGGCAGGCTGGAGGTCGATGTTGCAGTCTTTTTTTAAAAAATATTTATTTATATAGGCTGTGCCGGGTCGTAGTTGCGGCATGCCTGCGGGATCCAGTTTCCCGACCAGGGATCGAACCCGGGCCCCCTGCATTGGGAGCACAGAGTCTTACCCACTGGGCCACCAGGGAAGTCCCAATGTTGCAGTCTTGAGTCCGAATTCTGCAGGGCAGCAGGCTGGAAATTCAGACGGGGTTTCCGTGTTACTGACTTGAGGCAGAATTCCTTCTTCCTTGGGAAACCTCAGTCTTTTCTTTTAAGGCCTTCAACTGATTGGATGAGGTCCACCCACACAGAACCAGCCACTAACACCCACCCCCTCAGTTTCATTAGGAAACAGCTCCAGGGCTGGGACCACTTCCTCCAGGTGAGGGCTCATGGCTCAGGTTACAGAGCTGAGCTGAGGCAGAGGAAGTGGTGTTAGGGACCTGCTCAGAAAACCCCACCTGGATTACAGGCTCCACTCCAGGGTTTTAATATAAGCTGCTCAGGGGTGGGAAACAACTTTTCCTGGCCTAGATTTCTAGCCTGATTGCTCCTTCCCCAAGCACACCCCATGCCCAGAATGTTCTTCCCTCTTCTCCCCCTTCCTGCCCTCCCCAGCCCAGTGAGCTAAGCCCAGTTCACACATCTCCTCTAATTTCCCAAAATGTGAGTCCCTGGAACCCTTGATAGTTATCTGGCTAGGAAGCTTTTCACACTGACTTCTTGTACCAGACCTGCGCTTCCCTTGAAGTCAGGCTCTTCGTCTCCCTCATCTCTTTGCTCCCAGACCCTAGTTGGGGATGTGGCTTGGCCTCTTGGCATTGCAGAGAGGCAGAGTGTTCTGTCTCTCGAGTCAGTAGCAGATCTGGGTTCGAATCCTAGTCCTGCCATTTTCCAGAGCCATGTGACTTTATGAGAGTTACACTCTTTGAGCCTCAACATGCCATCTGGCAAATGTAGGTAATCATGCCCGTCCTAGAGCGTTGCTGTGAGGGTAAAGTGACAAACTGCTTGTCAGGTGCCTAGCACAGTGCCAGGAATAAAGGAGGTGTGCAGGAAACACGGGCTGGATTGCATGGAGTAGAGCTGTACTGGACGGGGTATCCTATACGGGAGGGCAAGGTACTGAACCAGATGTCAGGAGACCTGGGCGCTGGCTCAGACTCCTTCCCTGAGACAACCAGGGACTCCGCCATCTGTGCCTTCAACAGCCTGGTGTCCAAGGAGCTCCCTGGTGTGCCCCAAACACCATGACAAGAACTAGGGGTATTATACAGGGAACCCCCAGTTTGTGCCCTCAAAGCCAGGTCTGTTTGCAATGCCACAGAGGAGGGGTCCTAACACCAGCATGCAGGGGTGGTTGGGGAGCTACCAGGAGAGAAAAGGCACTTTTCTGAAAAGAGAGACAGCCCAGTGAGCCTGGGGGGTAATGAGTGCCCCTGAGAGTCTGTCGAATGTTGTGTGAGGTTTTGCCAGGCAGGCAAGACAAGAGGCTCAGGCCAAGGAGGGCTGAGAGTATTAACTAGAAGGTGATGGAGTGATGGGCTTGGTCCTGGAGAGTGTCAGTCTACTCACCTGATAAACAGGAGGAACAAATTCTGCCTTGTTGCCTCTTATCTCTCAGCAGGGTTAAGAATATCAAGAATGAGATGATTAGATAGAGAAATAAATAGGTGTGATGGCCAGATTTAAATGTTGGGACTTCCCAGGAATTCCCTGGTGGTCCAGTGGTTAGGACCCAGTGCTTTCACTGCCTTGGCCCCAGGTTTACTGGTCAGGGAACTAAGATCCCACAAGCCGTGCAGCACAGCCAAAAAGAAAAAAAAATTTAAATGTCAACTTGATGAGGCTACAGTGCTCAGTTGTTTGGTCAAATGCCAGTTGAGATGTTGTGAAGGTATTTTTTTGATATGATTACCTTTTTAAAAAGATATTTATTTATTTGGCTGCACCGGGTCCTAGTTGCAGCTTGCCAGCTCCTTAGTTGCGGCACGTGGCCTCCTTAGTTGTGGCATGTGAACTCTTAGTTGCAGCATGCACGTGGGATCTAATTCCCTGACCACGGATTGAACCTGGGCCCCCTGCATTGGGAGCGCAGAGTCTTATCCACTGTGCCACCCGGGAAGTCCCGATTACTTTTATTTTTATTTAGTTAAAATAAAATAAATATGGCTGCGTTGGGTCTTTGTTGCTGCACGTGGGCTTTCTCTAGTTGCTGGGAGTGGGGGCTACTCTTCTTTGCAGTACGTCGGCTTCTCCTTGCGGTGGCTCTCCCGCTGCGGAGCAGGGGCTCCAGGTGCGCAGGCCTCAGCAGTTGTGGCACACGGGATCCAGAGCACAGGCTCAGCAGTTGTGGAGCACGGGCCCAGTTGCTCCGCAGCATGTGGGATCCTCCTGGACCAGGGCTCAAACCTGTGTCCCCTGCATTGGCAGGCGGACTCCTAACCACTGTGCCACCAGGGAAGCCCCCGATTACTTTTAAATTTGTAGCCGTTGAGTAAAGCAGATTACTTTGTATAATGTGTGTGGGCCTCATCCAATGAGGTGAATGCCTTCAAACACTGCACTGAGGTTTCCGGAAGAAGAGGGTCACGTGGCCAGAAGTAGGACTGAAGTTCAACTCTGGCCATCGCTGCACTTCACCCAGGACAGAGTTTGGGAGGTCAAGGTCTGGGAACAACTGCTCTCTGTGAGCAGCGGGGAAGCAGGATGGGGGTCAAGGAGGTGGAAGGATCCACAGGTGTGAGAGGTGGAGAAGGGGGGTTTCTGGGGCCACTGCACAGAGGGGGAAGTGGGCAGGGACCTGCCCTGATGGGGGCCACTGGAGGGGAGAGTGCCTGCAGGGGAGCAGTTGAGGCAGGAACTCACACCTTTACTTTCTCTCCAGCCACACCTCCCCCCACCCCCCACCCTTGGCTGCTCTCTTTTACATTCTTGGAGAGCTCATCAACTTTTTTTTTTGGGGGGGGGGGTGGTACACGGGCCTCTCACTGCTGTGGCCTCTCCCGTTGCGGAGCACAGGCTCCGGTCGCGCAGGCTCAGCGGCCATGGCTCACGGGCCCAGCCGCTCTGCGGCATGTGGGATCCTCCCGGACCGGGGCACGAAACCGCGTCCCCTGCACCGGCAGGTGGACTCTCAACCACTGCGCCACCAGGGAAGCCCGCTCATCAACTTTTGATGTGATCCTGTCTCCCACTGAATCACCAGCTCCTTGAGAGCACGGACTGGGTTTGTTGGAATCCCCTGTGCCTCAAACAGTGCGTCGCATGGAAGAAGCACTAAAGAAATATGTGATGAACAAATGGACGAGTGCCGCGAGGCAATGCCCCACTTCAGGCTGTCAGCCGCTCCTGCCTGGACCACCTCAAAAGTCTCCCAGCCTCCAGGCTCTTGGCCTCCTTCATCCTCCTCACCATCAGCAGTCTTCCAAAGCACAGATCCGGTCACATCACCTTGAGCCTTCTGCAGCCCCCCTGTCCAGAGGAGGTCTAACTTCGCCAGGTGGAGACCTGGGAGGTCTCTCACATCTGGCTGAAGCCCACCTTATGCCTAAGACACCTGACACTCCAGCCACACCCAGGGTAGCTGGACCAGCCTCGAGGTCTCTGCTCTGGCTCTTTCCCCACCTCGGCCTGCCCTTCCACCCAGTCACCGCTTGTTCAAACCCCTCTCCACCCCCAGATCCTTCGGGGCCCAGCTCAGACACCACCTTGTCCAGGAAGTCTGTGGCTCTGCTGGCTTCCTCACTCCTACATCACCACACACACACGAACCCGCCTGCACACCAGAGCATTTACTGTCTTTGCGTGGGCCCCTTGGCTAAGGAACTGGACCTTTGTTCCTGTGCTGTGGGAAAGGCCAGTTTGGATTCCTTAAGATGACACGTCTGGTGACGAGACCAGGCAGGCTGGCCAGGAGGGCAGAGGAGGGAGCAGGAGACCAGTTGGGCAGCTGCAGACACCCAGACATGAGAAACAGGCCACCACAAGTCAAGGCCGGGTGACTTCTGGGCTGGGAAGCGGTGGCTGCAGAGAGGGTGGACTGCGTGTGGGAAGGGTGGGGACGCTGAGAGTGAGGGAAGAATGCAGGCCTCACCCCTGCGTGCGTCAGAAGGCGAACCCCTTCCCAAGACACCTGCTCTGGGTGGCTGGTTTCCAGCTTCAGGCCCCCAGCCATCCCGGCCACCACACAGCTGTCCCAGGTGTCACGGGAGGGTAGGGTGAGTGCCAGCACTTGGAGATGCCCAGCTGAGGAGCCAGAGCGGTTATTATGGGTTGTTGTTCTCCTCCTCACCCGCCAAGCCCCGCTTTCAGTTCCTCCCAACCGGCCTGGCAGGGCGGCATGGCCAGACGAGTGGGAACCTGGGGAAGGTGCAGCCCGGAGGCCAGCTGGGGCCAAGAGCCACAAACCAGTGTCTTCATTTTTTCACACCGCCTCCGCCCAGCCTTGGGGGTGTCTGCCAGGAAGGCAAGGGGTAGGGGAGGGGACCCCAAGTCATCTTCCCCAGGACAGGCCACTCCCTGGCATCCTTGGGCAGGGAGGGTGGGGCACACTATCTGTGAGTCACGAAGCTTTCCTCTCCCCTCTGCACCCTGGGCAGACAGCACCCTGGGCCCCGCATCTGGGTGTGGGAAGGGGTGGGTGGCTGACAGATCACCCACTTCAGGCCACCCTGTTTGCTCTCTCCCGTCTTTTGCTCTTGGGGACCCTTCCTTTGGAGGATGAGAACTCACAGCTTCCAGGAAGTCATCCCGAAGCCACTAGCTAGGGATCCAACAGAGCCTGAGACCAGAGGGGCAAAGAGATCCAAAACAGAGTGGAATACCTGACCACCCACACTACCCAGAGCTTGATCTCCAAGCTAAATGCTTCTGATACGTAGGCCAGATTATGGAAAGCAGGGGATTTTCCTAGTTTCAAATCCTGGTTCTGCAATTTACCAGCTCTGTGACTTTGGAGGAGTCACTAGGGTCCTCTTTGTGTCAGTTTCCTTATCTGTAAAATGAGGGAAAGAGTAGGACCTACCTCCCAGTGTTGGATTCAATGAGTTAATGCAACTAGGGCTTATTCAGTCTGTAGTCAGTGTTAACTAGAGTTATTAACTATGAAGTGAGGGTTATTTGCTATGCAACATTCTTGCAGGGGCTGCAAAGCAGAGGCAAGCGTGAAAGTGTTTCCCAGGTGTTGGTCCCCTCTTCCCAATCTGGATCCCAGGCCTGAGAGGGAGCATAGACCCTCCTGATGACAAGGATGGGCAGCCTCAGAGGGGCGTGGACATGGAGTACGAGGCGGATGGCTTTCTGCAAGGCTGGCTGAACCCTCTGAGGGGAGCTGGGAGGATAGGTTGGAATTTCCTCCAGGGCTCATATTTGCTGAGGGGACACAAAGCCTGGTCCAGGGCGGAGCGCAGGGGTGGAGGAGTGAGCAAGGATGTGGTCCTTGCCTTCCCAGCCCCCACCCTGTGTGGGAGCTCCAATGTGGACACAACCAGTGGGGGAGGGGAGTGTCTGATGTTCACTAAGCAGCTCGCTACTGCCACTGAGATAAACGGGAAGGAACCTGGGGATTCCAGGGGGTGGGGGAGTCAATGAACGAAAGACGCATCGAGCTCACCCCTCACACCCAGGCATCTGGGACAGAGTTGTTCTAGGACGCCCGCTCCTGTCTGCCCACCAGAGCAGCATCACAAAGTCCTGTCTGGCCACGCGCTGTACGTGACATTCTGCACATCCTACCCCATTCAGCCCTCACCATCCCCACACTTTACAGCTGAGGAAGCAGTTTCAGAAAGCCAAAGAGTGGGACCAAAAGCAGTGAGTGGCAGAGCCGGGCACTTGGACACGGGACAGGACAGGACGGGACTCCCAGCCCCAGCTCCTGACCGCCCCTGGGCACTGGCCAGGCGGCTGGACCTCGACCAGCAGAGGGCAGCAGGGCCCAAGGAGAGGAGACTTTCCCCAGCACGGGGAGGCTGGCCAGCTGTGGAGAGCGACCTCATCGCTCCTGCCTGGGGACACGCTGCTCCCACCAGCCACCACCCACTGAGCCTGACCCATCCCAACATTTTACTGAAGAAAAGATAAGCTCAGAGTGGTCAAAGTGAGTCGACCATTTGGCCAGTCTGAGCAGACCTAGAATGAAAATTATGCTGTCCCGAGTCTGTCATGGTTCTAGGGTCAGAATCTAGGGTTCGAATCCCGATCCCGCACTCACCACCTCACAGGATCACAGTCGAGTGCGTGGTCCAGAGTGAGACCAAAGGAGACAGCTCGGCAAAGAGTTTTCCACGGGGCCATGTAACCAAGCCTCATCTAAGTTCCTCTGTGCTACACCTGGGGAGGCAGTTTGGGACTGAGGGGTCTCGGTCCCTGCCCTCCTCTCCCCTGATCCCAGCCCAGAATTTGTAACATAGTTCAGGAGATGATCAAAATACTTCAGAATGTCAAGGAACCCCAAGGTGGGGGGACTTCCCTGGTGGTCCAGGTGTTAAGACTCCACGCTCCCAACGCAGGGGGCCCGTATTCGATCCCTGGTCAGGGAACTAGATCCCACATGCCGCAACTGAAAAAGATCCCACATGCTGCAACGAAGATCCCGCATGCGGCAACGAAGATCCCATACAGCCAAATAAATACATTAAAAAAATTAAAAAAAAAAAAAGGAACCCCAAGGGAGTGCTGCCAGAAAGTAAGGTGCTATGAGCCAGCACCTGGGGGCACACCCTGCTGGCTGTGGCCAGAACCTGAGGGGCTGGCAGGAGGAGGAGGGAAGGGAAGAAGGGGGGGCATCTGGAGAACCCTGGGGTCCTTCTTGCTGGAGAACCAGCCCACAAGGAGATCCAGACCCTGTGATGGGGGCGGGAGGGTGCTGGGAAAAGTTAGCGGAGTTGTGGACCCCCTTTTCCCTGTCCTGCCACAAGCTGAAGGCACTGAGTCATGTGACAAAGGGTTGCTGCCACTGCACCAGGAGGTGACAGCCTTCAGGGCTTCTCTCTGGCCCAACCCTGCCACTTTAGACACCCAGGGCTCTCCAACTCTTTTCCTGCTTCCTGGCATCTCTTCCCAAAGGAGCTCTACTGTTTGTTGCAGCTGTTGCATTTGTTCGGTTGCCCGTTCATACATTCAATAATTATTTATTGAGCAGTTACTATAAAATCCCCGCTTCGCAGCTTAGTACCTGGACCCTCTCTGGTTTCTTGGTCTTCTGTGGAGCCTTGTGGGGAAGCAGCACCCCTTCTTCTATGGAAGCCAAACCGCCCACTGGACGCTCACTCTCTCCTGACTCTGGCAGGTAGGACATCACCAGTATCAAGTCACCTGCTAGCCCCCTCACTTAGGACTTTGAATCTGGGCAAGAGACAAAAAGCGATGTTTAAATTTGTTCCACTGACACTGGTGATATTTCTTTTTCTTTAACAAGTATATGGAGCTTACTACATGCCAGACCCATTCAATCCTTATAACCACCCTACAACAATAGGCACAGTTAGCAGAAGCCTCATTTTACAGATCAGGAAACTGAGGGGCAGAGAGATTAAGAAATTTGTCCAAGGTCTCAAGCTAGCAAATGACAAGTTTAATTTGAACCCAGGCTGGATGCTTGCATTGTGCAGGCAATGGGTAGGGGTGGTGGGCCCAGAGACAGCAGCCAGTGGCTGTAATCCGAGTGGTGGGGACATGATCCCTGGCCCTCTTACTGACTCAGAGAGTGATCAGACAGCATTTCCATAAGGCTCTTTCCTGCTGAAATTAACCAGTCCCTTCTGATGTTCCCAGCTTCTGAAAAGCTCTAAGTGGTTGAGATCCCATATTAAGGAAAAATTGGTAAACAACAACAAAAAAACTAGGATTTGAATAACTCTCAATTTCATAGTCACCCAACTATTTATTTATTTATTTATTTATTTATTTATTTATTTATTTATTTTTGGCTGCGTTGGGTCTTCATTGCTGCACTCGGGCTTTCTCTAGTTGCAGTGAGCAGGGACTATTCTTCGTTGCGGTGTGCAGGCTTCTCATTGCAGTAGTTTCTCTTGTTGTGGAGCACGGGCTCTAGGCATGCTGGCTTCAGTAGTTGTGGGACGTGGGCTCAGTAGTTGTGTTCGCAGGCTCTAGAGCACAGTCTCAGTAGTTGTGGCGCACGGGCTTAGTTGCTCCATGGCATGTGGGATCTTCCTGGACCAGGGCTTGAACCCATGTCCACTGCATTGACAGGTGGATTCTTAACCACTGCACCCCAAGGAAGTCCCAATAATTGCATATTTTCTTTTCCTCTTTTTTTCTATGAAAAATAATTTTGCGTAGCTGTAATCACACTGTCACACAATTTTGAATTCTGTCTTTTTCATTGAATGTTTTAGCCTAAACTATTCCTATATTCCAAACAACTTGTGAATGTCATTCAATTTTTTGGAATAATTTTAGATTTAAAGAAGAATTACAAAAATATTACGTAGAGTCCCCATATACCTTTCACCTGGCTTCCCCTAATGTTAACATTCATTTATCAAAACTAAGAAATTAACTTTAACACTATTAATTAAACTCCAGACTTTATTCAGGTTTTACCAGTTTTTTCACTAATGTCCTCTTTCTGTTCCAAGATCCAATCCAGGATACCACGGTGCATTTAAGTGATTATCATTCTTAGTGGCCACGTATTATTTCATCTAGTGAATATTCTAAAGTTTTAAAACTTTATTTATTATGCCTGTTGTAAATTAATTTGCATTGTTTCTAGTTTTTCTGCAACTAAGAAAGCTTTCTTGACAACAAATGCTACTTAAGTAGTAGCCCTGCGGATCAGCAGTATCTATTAATCAATCAAAGGCACTGGATCACTCCCCACACACCCATGCACACATCCCAGTGCACTAATAAGGAAGCAGGGGTTAGCAGCCCCGCCCAAGGTCACAGGGTGCTGGCAGGACACAGGTCTTCCTGCAGGACTGGAGTGACTGTCCTCAAATTGAAACTCTGTTCCATCAAAGTGCTAGCGAGGCTTTTATTCAGAACTGTTAAAGGGCACCCAGGAATCAGTAAACTAGAGGAGAAAGGTTTTTGAGAAGGAAAAACTCGTTCTGGATTCTTCTATGACACTCTTGGTTTCAGATACATTGATTTATTGTCAGATCAAGATCAGTATACAGTGGCTAACTCAGGGAGTGGTGCCTGGGCTTCCTCTTCTGTAAGGGGGTAATGATAATACCACTTCCCTGTAATGTACCATGCTCAGGGAGGTCCAACCTGTGTATGGGACGACTTAACATAACTCCCAGCCTAGTGAGAGCCCAGCAGATGAGAGCCCAGTGGGTGTTCTGGGGAGGCCATTCTGTCATTAGTGACAGCCTGCAGCCCAAGGGTCAGCCCGGAGGACAGTTTTGCTGTACAGCTTATAGCAGCTACTGAAGGGTCTTTGAGGGCAAGGGGTTGCTGCCCCTCATCTCCCATCACTCCAGTCATGCAGGACTGTTTAGGCTCATCTCAAGCACCCCCTCTGATGGGGCCATAATCTACCAGCTCCCTAGTGCTCCACAACCCTAGCAAGTACCTAAGGGTGCTCTTAACAGAGAAGCAGGAAGTGCAAGGCTTCCTGGGATTCAAACCCCCAGGAAGTCCATGATCTCAAGCAGCAGATCTGCACCACGCAGACCACCTTCCCGCCCCCAGCAGCCTCCCTGAGGCTCTCCAATCCCACTGAGCGCCCCGCCCCTCGACTTCTTAGCTCTGATGCCAGGCCCAGTGCTCACTACCCAACAGAGAGACAAAGGAAGCTCTCGGGGCCGGCAAAGCAGGTGCACCACAGAAGAAAAAGACAGACGGAAGGAAGGAAACAGGGAAGGAAGGGATGGAGGGAGAGAAAAGTAACAATTTTGGAAATAACTGTATTTTTATACCAAACATTAATCAAAGCACTTTACCTCTGTGATCTTCCTACCCAAAACCCGTTACCCCTACTTAATCATGAGAAAACCCACCATTGACAGATATTCTATAAGCTACCTGACAGGTCCTCCTCAAAACTGTCAAGGTCATCAAAAACGAGGAAAGTTTGAGAAACGGTAGCACAGAGGAGCCTAAGAAGATATGAAAACTGGGAATTCCCTGGCAGTCCAGTGGTTAGGAGTCGGCACTTTCACTGCTGAGAGCCCAGGTTCAATCCCTGGTCAGGGAACTAAGATCCCACAACAAGCCACATGGCGTGGAAAGAAAGGAAGGAAGGAAGGAAGGAAGGGAGGGAGGAAGGGAAGAAAACCAAATGGGTGGTGTCCTGGGTGGGACCCTGGGACAGAAAAGACATTAGGTAAAAACTAAGGAAATCTGCTGATACTAATGTATCAATGTTGCTTCCTTACTTGTAAAAAATGTACCTTATTGTCCAGGCAAATATAAGGTGCTAATGGGGGAAAACTGGGTGCAGGGGTATATGAATTTCTCTGTACCATTTTCTCACTTTTTCTGTGTATCTAAAACTTCTAGGGAGGTTTTTTTGTTTTGGCCGCTCCGAGCGGCTTGCGGGATCTTAGTTCCCCGAGCCGGGACTGAACCCGGGCCCCAGCACTGAAAGCACCAAGTCCTTACAGCTGGACCACCAGGGAATTCCATGTAAATCTAAAACTTTTAAACTAAAAAGGTTATTTAACAATTAGTCAAAATAGTCACCCGGAGAAATCTTCTTTGGAGTTGTACTGTTAACTATGCCAGGGTGGGGCCCCAGGTTCTTTGAGCTGAGCGCCTCTAATGACCCTAATTATCAGGGCCTGAGCAACAGCCTCACCAACCTCGACGGCAAAATGGCTGAGGGCAGGTCCCAGAGACTTAGTGACACTCCCTCGTGGGCTCCCTCGGTGCAGACAGTGTTCATTAAATGAATGTGGACTGCCTAAGGCCTGAACTGCTCTACTTCCAGGCAAGACAAATAAGATGGGTGCAATTCACACCTACTTGTGAAATTCAAGTTCTCACCTGGAGCAGAGACCCAAATGAAGCGGCAAGACCTCCTGAAGCTTAAACAAACAGAAGCTGGTGGCTGACAGTAGAGATGTTAATAGCCCCTGATGGGTTTGCTCACACGTTTTCACTCTCACTGTGTCCGTCCTGTCTGCCCTGCCAAGGCCAAGTTCCCTTAGCCCTGGAGCCGGGGGAAGTCACTTACCAACAGTCAATTATCCAAACACAGTTTCAAATCACATCTAAATACTTTGTCCTCACAAGGGGGCACAGCCCCGCCCCTGGGCTGACAACCTGCCTGAGTGACCCTGGTTTTGAGGGTCCATAACACCCACCCACCACTCCCAGGGTCTCTGGGCTTCAGGCAGAGCTGCTCCCAGGGCCTCTCTCAGCTCACTGACCCCTCTTCCCACCCCACAACCAGCCTCATCAACAGAAAGGATTAGGCAGGTATTAAAAACCTGCCAGGGCAGGGCAGAAGTGGCAGGGCTCCTGTCAGGGAGGCCAGGGCACCTGCTGGGGCACAAGGCACAGCTGTCCACTGGCCAGAAGACGCCCTGGTCCCCTGAACCCACCTGGCCAGAGCCTCCCTATACCTCTGGCCAAAATTCTATCCAGTCCAGCCTTACAGGGCAGGGGTCTGCGGCCACCTGTGCATGAGGCCGGGCCCTGGAATGGAGGTCATGGTGGAGGTGAGAGAAGAATGTCAGGCTAAGCCAGGAGGAGTGGGGGGAACCCTGGAGAATTTCTGCAGCTGAGCTGAGGGTGGAGCAGGGCAAAGTGAGAACCAAAGGCGGGATGGGCCTGCAGACCCACCTAGACAGAGGATGCTCAAGCACGCGTTCAGGTTGACAGCTAGTCAGGCCAGGACAGAGAGCCTTCACCTAAGGGCAAAGGCCCAGTTTGTTCCCCCACCCCAGCTCCCTTCCCCCAAAGCTGCTCTGTCCAGTTCCCGCCAAGTGCACACCTGACACCTAGGACATCAAGGTCACCCAGAGCTGTGGACAAGACCCAGGCCAAATCTCCCCTTTGGAGGGACCCTGCCCACACAGCCGTGTACCCCACTTTTTAGAAGAGTCTTCTGCTCCAGTCACAGAAGCTGCCGGAGGCTTGCAGACAAGCCTGCCTTCCTTGCCCCACCTCCTTCCTCTCCTCCCCCAGAAGACAGCTTCCGCCCCAGTCCCCCAGCTGCAGGGGGAGGCTGCTGGAATCCAAGGGGGACTGGAGGCAGTGTGTCCGTGGGCATGGAGCAGGCTTCTCACCGCCGGGCCACCCTCTGCTACCTGCCCCTCAGCTGCAGCCCCTGCAAACCCAGGGCCCATCCGTGGCACAATCGCTGAAGAAGTTAAAGGCACCTAGGCCCCTGGCTGGGCTCTCACTCTCTCGCTCTCTCTCTCAGAAGGAAGCAGAACTTCAATCTAACAACCTTGCCTCATGCCTACCCTGGAGAACCTCGAGATGAAAGCAAGCTTGAGCTGGGTGGTCCAAAGTATCTCCAGAAGAGCATCCCGTGAGGTTCAGCTCTTTTTATCCGGTGCATCACCCCAGCACCCAAAGAGCCACGGCATCACCCCAGGCACAGCTAAGCAGCCAAGGCCCAGGGCTTTGTCCCAGGGATTGATGTCCTCAGACTTGTCACAAGCCCATGAGCTCCCAGGCCCCGGCTGGGCCCCGGAGAGCACATTGCTGCCGGCCCGTTGCCCGAAACTCGACGTCCTCATGCCCAACATTGATCAAAGAGGACAGTAGACCTCTGGGTGGTGGGGCATGGGGCATTTTCCAACTGAAAACTGCAGCACACATGTGTTAACTGCAATCTGCTGAACCTTGCGCAGAGAGAGGAGTGGGCAGAGAGGTGTGCAGCTGTGACGGCTGGGCCTGGAGCAGGCAGGAGCCTTTAGCCTGGGCGCTGGGTGGACGGGAGCCGGCAGGCAGGAGGGAGGGGTGTGTGGAGGGGGAGGATGTGGGAGCAGGCCTGCCCCCTCAAAGGAGGATCCGGATCACACTGCCCTCCTACTTCTAGGTCCTCCTCCACTCCCAGGCTGCTGTCACACCCTGCATGGTAGCTGTCACCTCCCTCTGCCACTTGTTGTGGCCTGTTTGATCTCCTCCACTGGACTGTGGTTCTGCTTGGGAGAAAGGGCAGGCAGGGTCTTCCACGGCCTTGGCAAACCTAGTGCCTGCTGGTGCCTGACAGTGACCCCGGGTTGGGTTTCTCAGCCATGTCATGTGACATGTCTCATCCCCCAGCCTGCAGCCATGCCCGGCACCCAGGGGAAACCCCTCACCCTACCTCTACAGTCCACTCATGCCTGGCCATCCTTCTGCAGGCATCCAAGCAGCCACCTGCCCTCTGGGAACTGCATTTTATGTCACTTGTCATTCAACACACACAGCCATCTGTGTGTTAACAGAGCAGGAACATGCTCAGTTGTATGTTTAAATAATCTTGCTGGGAACACAGGCCTGGGAATCAGGCTACCTAGGTTCAAACCCTAGCCACATGACCTTGGGTAAGACCCTTATCCTCCCAGTGCTTTTCCCTCAGTCTCTGAAGTGGGGTAATCATTACACCTCCTTATGGGGAGTTAAAGATCAGTGTGAAGAGCTGGGACAGGGTTGGGCCCTCAATAATAGTGAATGGTTTAGGGGCTTCCCTGGTGGCGCAGTGGTTAAGAATCCGCCTGCCAATGCAGGGGACGCGGGTTCAATCCCTGGTCCGGGAAGATCCCACATGCCATGGAGCAGCTAAGCCTGTGAAGCACAACTACTGAGCCTGCACTCTAGAGCCTGCGAGCCACAACTATTGAGCCCGCGTGCCACAACTACCGAAGCCTGCGGGCCTAGAGCCCATGCTCTGCAACAAGAGAAGCCACCGCAATGAGAAGCCCGCGCACCGCAACAAAGAGCAGCCCCCACTTGCCCCAACTAGAGAAAGCCCGCGCGCAGCAACGAAGACCCAACGCAGCCAAAAATAAATAAATTAAAAAAAGAAAAAGTGAATGGTTTAGAGGGTATCTCTGGCAGCTGGTGGCAGCGGGTGGCCCCTGGGAGCAGGGGGTCTGGGGAGATGCTGCCAGGCTCAGGCCTCCATTCACCCATCTCCTTCCTCTTGCCCAGCAGTCTGCCTCCAGCTAGGCTGGCTCCTCTTGGCGTGGGACCTTGGCACAGAAGGTTTTCTCCCCATATGACCTTCCTTTACCACATCTGCAGATTCAAATTCAAAATCCATCATACCTAGAAAGCCTTAGAGAAGGACTTCGCTCAAGTCTGATGACACTTTCTTTCAGGAGTTGACAGCTCTCTTCTGGGGCCCACTGTCCCTGTCCTAGTTCTCTCAAAGAACCATAGAACTTTCTCTCCACTGCATTCTGCAGCCCTGGATATGGTGGCCCACACATGGCCCCTCAGCAGTCCCCATTCTGTGCCTCTGACCAAGGGCTTCTCAGGCTGCTAACTGCACATGGCCCAGGCAGTGAAAGTGCCAGGGGGCCCAGGGCCTCTGGAGGCAGCCCTCAACCAATCACTTTGAGGCCTGTGCTACATAGAGTCCCACAGGCCCCAGCCAGGCTGAGCTCAGTGGCCCTCTGCGGTAGTTTTGATGATGTGCCCTCTGTTGGCCTCCTTCCCTTCCTTGTCTTATTTCCCTGCTCCCCTATCTGTGCTTCCCAGACCACTTCCCAAATAAACTACTTACACTTGAATCTTTGTCTCGGGGTTTGCTTCCGGGTGAACTCAAACTAAGACACACTCACTTGCTTACATGAAGAGCAGGGCCTGCTGTGTTTGTCTTTCTATCCTCAGTATTCAGCACACAGCATTTGGCACTTAGGAGACTAAAGAGATGAACCAAACTGCAGTCCTTCCAAATTTTTCCACATCTGCATAGGAACCGGACGGCATTCTCAACCTTTAATTAACAGGATTGAACTCTCCCCATTGTCAGAGTTCTTGGTTGCAAACAACAGAAACTGACTCCAGCTAACCAAAGCAGAGAGGAATTGAAGGAGAGCATGTACGTGCATGTGTGGAGGTGGAGGTGGTGGTAGAGACGGCGCCCAGAATTGACTGGGGGCTGGGGGACCAGCTTTGGGTTGGTGGGAGGCCGGGGAGCTCTGTGGTCCCACTGCTAGTGACTTAGTAGGAACAGGCTGCCAGGTAGGAATGATCTCCACTTTCCACCACATCCTAAGGTCTCCTGCTCGGCTGTCAACATCCTGCCAGGGAGGGTCTGCTGGGTCAAACCTATGTCACAAGCCAGCCCCAGCTGCACCCGGTGAGGGGAGGAGGGGCTGGCCCCTTCAGCTTCCACAGAAGGAAGATGCCAGCATTCTCTCTCAAGACCACCGAGGGGGGATCTCCGAGAGAGAGACTGGTGTACGCGCAGGAACACCACCTTTGAATAGGGTTGGATGGAGATACCAGAAAATGCAGTGTTCATTACCTTTTCTTTATGCCTTCTCTCCCACTCACGGGGTGAAGCTTGGGCTATGGGAGTTCCGTCACCCTTCTCACACCATGCCCTCTGCCAAGCACTGGTCTTTCTCTGCCACGTTTTGAGTCCTCTTCCAATCTGTCGGTTACCTTCTCACTCTCGTCTCTGACCATCAGCCCTGCTCATTACCATCTCCTCCACTGCCCGGTGTCCGGCCTCCAGCAATGGATGGCCTGCCGGTCACCTAGTGCTGCTTTTTCCACCTCTTGCCTGGAGCATATGATACACGTCTCTCTAGAGCCTTCTGTGGCTGTCAGTGACCAACCCATTCCCACCCAGGCTTAACTCGCCACCAGCTCCTTCTCCCCAGGCCCTCTTGCTTCCTCTTCCTCTTTCAACTACACCCACTGGCTGGGTCTTCCTGGCAAAGCGACTCAACATCCCCTGCCTCCCACCATTTCATCCCATTTGAATTACTTCTGATAGTTGATAGTTACTTTTACAAATTCCACCTCTTTCCTGGCAATCCCTCTCGTCGACCTGTGTCCTCAGCCACTACACGGTGGCCTGCTCTCCCACTATCTTCACAAGCATTTACTGAGTGAGAAAATGGCTATTTTCTTTTTTTTTTTTGCGGTACGTGGGCCTCTCACTGTTGTGGCCTCTCCTGTTGCGGAGCACAGGCTCCGGAAGCGCAGGCTCAGCGGTCATGGCTCACGGGCCCAGCCGCTCCATGGCATGTGGGATCCTCCCGGACCGGGGCACGAACCCGTGTCCCCTGCATCGGCAGGCGGACTCTCAACCACTGCGCCACCAGGGAAGCCCCGAAAATGGCTATTTTCAAGGCCTGATTCCAGACACAGTGGAGGAAACAAGCACACGTTAAGCCTTCAGGGGGCTTCCTCCACTGGAGGGAGAATAAGGCATACTAGAGGTTTTTAACTGCAAGAGGGCATGCAGTGAATGCCAAACTACAGGGCTTCCCTGGTGGCGCAGTGGTTAAGAATCCGCCTGCCAATGCAGGGGACACGGGTTCGAGCCCTGGTCCAGGAAGATCCCACATGCCGCGAAGCAGCTAAGCCCGTGTGCCACAACTACCAAGGCTGTGCTCTAGAGCCCGCGAGCCACAACTACTGAAGCCCGTGTGCCTAGAGCCCGGGCTCCGCAACAAGAGGAGCCCCCGCTCGCCACAACTAGAGAAAGCCTGTGTGCAGCAACGAAGACCCAACGCCGCCAAAAATAAATAAATAAAATAAATAAATTTACTTTTAAAAATGCCAAACTAGGTGGGTGGGCACTGCGGGAATTCACAGGGGGCAGCAGGGAAGGCCTGGTGCACGGGCTCGGGAGCGGAGGAAGGCACAGGGAGGAGGGAGCACGGCCAAACCCTGTTTGGAGGGGAGGATTGGGTAGGAAACAGCGTTCCTCACAGGAGAGTCCGGGGGAAGCTCTAACGGTGAAGTTGCCGACCAGGTGGTGTGGGAAGGTCAGGACAGAAACTCCTGTTTATCTGTCAGCTGGGGCCATCGTGTCCTTTGGACTCTCAGCTCTCCTTTCTGTGTAGCCCACCTGCCTGGGTCCTCAGCGACCTCTCGCATGACTAGTGGTCACAGGAAGTGGGCTTCCTGCTCTCGCTGGCACAGCTTCTCCCTCCAAGGAAGTTAAGGGCAGTATGACATGGCTTCTGTCAGAGAGAAAGTGGTTGGAATTCAAAGCCCACATCAACTACACTGTCTTCTCCGCCCGAGACTACTATTCCAAGGGTTTTCAAGCGTAAACTCCCTCGACCTCTCGCACCGCACCCTCCAAATGCTCTGCCTCACGACCTCTCTCCGGGGTCAGAGGAAGGCATGTCTTCTCTCAGCTGGAGCTAATCTCGGGACCAGTCTGCCACCCTGACTGTCGCACACTGAGCACCTTCTACTCCATCCCTTATCCCTTATTTCCAGGTTCCATTTTCAAGCCCTCTATCTCTCCTGACACCTTCTTGTAGGCCACACACAAACTTGTTTCTTTCCTTCTGCTCTTCGCTTCACAGCTGTGTTCCTTGAAAGAAGGGTGTAGGCACCCCATCTTTACTTACTTCCCGATCGTTGCATTCCAACCCCGCCACCCCCAACTCCACTGACACTGCTGGCAAAAGTTGCCAGTGATGTCATCGTGGCTCCCCATCCAGGGGTGGTCTTCCAGTTTCATCTCACCCCTCAACCCCTCCCTCCTGCTTGACACTCTCCTCCACTCTCCTCTACTGTGCTTTCATCCTCTGTGTCCTACCTCTCTGGTCTTTCCTTCTCAGCTATTTTCACAAGGCTCCTCTTCCTCTGTGGGCCACTTCCTACATCCATTCATTCTTCAAGCAGTAAATGAGCGCGAAAAATGGGCCAGGCATGGTCCTACCGATGGAGCCCTGTCCCTGGGATTCTGGACTCCTTCTACACTTTCCATGGGACATCTTGTTCCCCCGACCCCCATGGTTTTAAGCTGTCACTGCTGATTCTTGAATGTCCCTGGGATTCTGGACTCCTTCTACACTTTCCATGGGACATCTTGTTCCCCCGACCCCCATGGTTTTAAGCTGTCACTGCTGATTCTTGAATGTCCCTGGGATTCTGGACTCCTCCTACACTTTCCATGGAACATCTTGTTCCCCCCACCCCCATGGTTTTAAGCTGTCACTGCTGATTCTTGAATCTCAAAATTGGGTGCAGACTGCTCTCCACTGAAGTCCTTACAGAGCCTCTCAGCCTCAAGTGCCAATGTGAACCCATCTTTTGGCCCTGCCTCCCCTGCTTCTCCTGGATTTCCCACTTCAGAGTTCTTTCTGAAATATAAATTTGACCTTGTCATTCCCCTGCTTCCACGACCACCATGGGTTACCCCCACCTTGGGAGTACATTCTCAGCTCACGGCAAGCTTTGTATGCCCAGCCTCGCCACCTTGGCCTTTCTGGTCTGCTGCTTTTTGAACACACCAATGCCCGTCCCACAGAGGGCTTTGGTCAAGTTGTTGCCTCTCCCTAGAATGTTCCTTTTTGTCATACAGTCGCAACTGTATGACAGCTTCAACTGTAAGAGAAGCTTTCCTATTTTCTTTCTTTTCTTCTTCCATAGTCTTTTTTTTCCCCCCAGTCACACCACGCAGCATGTGGGATCTTAGTTCCCCAACCAGGGATTGAACCCACGCCCCCTGCAGTGGAAGTCTTAACCACTGGACCACCAGGGAAGTCCCGCTTTCCTATTTTCTTTATAGACTTTATGTAATAAATTTGCTGTGGTTCTTCCAACTAACTATAAGCTCAGTTTATTTCACAAACTTGTTTATGAGCATCTACTATGTTCCAGGCGCTGTTCTAACATTGTGAATGTTAAACTCATTCAGATCCTGCAACAGGGACCTATGAGGACGGATTCTTAACCCTTTTTTATAAATGAGGAAACCGAACCCCTGGAGCTGTGCAGCTTGAGCAAGGTGATGTGTTCACTGCAGCGGTCCCTGCTGGACAACTACGCTGTGTTCCCGCTCAGAGCAGTATGTCTTGCCCACGGTATTCCCAGTGCCTACAGCAGTGCCTGCTACCTAGTAGATACTCAATAAATATTTGCTGCCTGGATAACCAAATGACCATCCCCTACAAAGGACAAAGCCCCATCCACTTGCTGAATATGGTGGGAGAAGTCCTCTAGGCTAGGATTCCCTCTGTAGGCTCGGTCCTTGTCAGCTGTGCTGCTGTGTCTAGAGCACACCACGGATGGGAAGCACCCTTCCTCCACCAGCTTCTTGGTGAACACCAAAACCTCAGTATCTTCAGGCTTCCCTGGTGGCGCAGTGGTTAAGAATCTGCCTGCCAATGCAGGGGACACGGGTTCGAGCCCTGGTCTGGGAAGGTCCCACATGCCGCAGAGCAACTAAGCCCGTGAGCTACAACTACTGAGCCTGCGCGTCTGGAGCCTGGGCTCCACAACGGGAGAGGCTGTGGCAGTGAGAGGCCGGTGCACCGCGATGAAGAGTGGCCCCCGCTCGCCGCAACTGGAGAAAGCCCTCGCACAGAAACGAAGACCCAACACAGCCAAAAATAAATAAATTAAAACAAACAAACAAAAACCCTCAGTAACTTCAAGCATCACCTCCTCCATGAAGCCTTCCCTGCCTGGACACCCCTCCCCCACAGCAGACTTGGCCCCTCCCACCTTTGTGCCCCTCAGTATCCTGTACAGACCGTGTATATATCCTGCATAGACCTGGCATCCATCAGGGCACTTGTCTTGGATTACACCTGATGTGCATATAGTTATTATTAGACCCTTTCACTGTTTCAAAGGGTCTCAGCTTGGTGGTTAATTTATACGGTCACCTGACCCGCCCCAACATGGTCTCATTCACACTCACCTTGCAACCCCAGTGCCAAGCACACTGTCTCAAACAGGCAGGTGCCCTTTCTTAGGAAGGAACGAATAAACAGATATTTGATCTGATGGCGAAAACTGCCATCAATTTGAGGAGTAGCAGGAAAAGCAACTATCAGAAGACATGGTTTATGGTTCCAATGTCATTACTAAACTAGCTGCATGACCTTGGCCAAGCTACTTAACATCTTTGGGCCTCAGACTGCCAGTTTTTTAAAATGAGCAGGTTGGATTAAATGACCTATGAGCTCCATGCCAACTCTAAGATTCTGTACTTCAGTGTTAATATCCCCTTTAAATAGAGGAGGACCTAGTAGGCACCATAGGGAAAAAGTTAATGCAGCCCCTGAGTAAACACACCATGAAGTCCTGGAGGAGAGAGAAGTACTGCTGCAGCTCCTGGGGCTGTGCAGGAACTCTCTTCACTCCTCCCTTTCTGAACTCTGCCATGTGGTTGCTTGTCGATGCAGGTTGGCATTTTCGAACTGGTCATTTTTTTTCTTCTCTAAACTGTAAGCTCCTTGAGGGCAGGGTCCAAGTCTTATATTTTAAATCTTGAAGACCCAGCAGGTAGTTAGAAACTGGCATGTATCTTGTGGTTGTTGATGATAATGGTCATATAGAGATCCAGTCAAGTGTGAGACACAGGATGGCAGATTTAATGAGTAATAAACCAGAGAATGAAGAGAAAGCCCTGGAAATTAGCGGCATTGTTCTACTATCAATAGCATTCAAATTGCATGCCTGTGTATTAAGGAGCAACTTAAATTCATATAGAAAGAAATATGGTCCCTTCAAGAGGAATAACGTGGATTCAGAACAAGGAAACCTCTGCCAATTCTATATTTATCTTCCAGCAAGCCAGAATTGAGAATTCAATTTGCCAACTTTTCTGAATTTGTTGACTATAAAAATGCATAAAATATAGGAAATAGTAAATAAGTACTTAATAGTGAAATGAAATAGAAAATGCTAAAATATACTATAAAAATATTAACTTTTATACGAAACATAAACCTTCACCGGTATAAACATATGCATTAAAAACATTGATGTGTAAATCTTGTAAACAGTTTCAATAATAAAGGACTAAGGTATAGATCTAGTATCTCCCACATTCCTTATACCAATAAAATTATACAGGAATAGAAATTTAACTAAGGATATGCAGCTTACCAATAAGAAGAGAATTAGATCAACAGTAGCAGCAGATCTAGTAATTATGACCAAATCAAAACATGAACTCTAAGCTGTGGCAAATCAAGTATAGCTGCAAAAAATATAACGTGGAAATCTCACCTTAAATGCAGTCAATAATTTCTTGCAGTCCCCCAGAGAGGGTAAAAATAGATTTAGCCAGAAAGAAAAAGAAGACTGAATACATTTCATAGTTTAAATATTTAGCGAGCATTTTGGGAAAAAAGGAGATTGTCATTTTAAAATTACATTCAAAGATAATGAAGAGTAGTATAATTAAGAGACGTTTCGAAAAAAAGTTGGCTGGAGATATTAAGTTTATAATATTACAGCAAAAGCTGTGGTCTGATATGGACTCTATAGAGGACACCCAGAAACTGGAGACGGAAGAGATAAGCAGAACAGAAAGACTAGATTACAAGAGAAGCTGGAATAAAGAGGGTGAAGTACTTGGCCTAAGATTTGCAAACTTACAATTCTGGCTCGGTTTGCAGTAGTAGGGGTTTTAGTTTCTATCACCTCTATTCCAGCTGAAGTGACAGCTGCAGGAACAGTTTACCTGGAACAATTGCTATCACACCAACTCTCTGCTCCAGAACATATGTGCCTCTCTTACTCTGTCAAAATCAAACTTTTCTGCAAGCGTTCAAAGCCCTGCAGCCTTCACACTCTTCTGTCCCTCAGAAGCATCACTGCTTTCTGCATTGATTCAATAAACACCAAAGAGTGAGTAAGTGCCGACTCTGCCTGGCACTGTTCTAGGCACTGGGCATGCATCAGTGAACATGAACAAAATGAACAAAACTTCCTGCCCCATGGGGCCTACAGCCAAGCGGAATTCTATACCGAGTTCTTATTGTCTACATTATCTTCCAGTGATTCACTGTAATGACCAACGTTCTCTTAGTATGTCATATCTTCATGGCATCTCCTCCATGATACAAAGCCTTCAAGGGTAAAAGCCAAGCTTTCTAAATTTTCAAATCTCCTTTTTCCATCTAAGCCCTTAATTTAGTGTTAAGCACAAGCTACTCAGTAACAAAACAAATCCTTCTTGTAGGAAAATAAATAAATAAAAAGAAATAGTAGAACCAGCAACCTTTTTTTTTTTTTTGCGGTATGCAGGCCTCTCACTGTTGTGGCCTCTCCCATTGCGGAGAACAGGCTCCAGACGCGCAGGCCCAGCAGCCATGGCTCACGGGCCCAGCCGCTCCGCGGCATGTGGGATCTTCCCAGACCGGGGCACGAACCCGTGTCCCCTGCATTGGCAGGCGGACTCTCAACCACTGTGCCACCAGGGAAGCCCCTTTTATTTATATATATATATATATATATATATAGTTTGTTTGTCTGCATTGTGTCTTCGTTGCTGCGCGTGGGCTTTCTCTAGTTGTGGCGAGTGGGGGCTACTCTTCGTTGCAGTACCCGGGTTTCTTGCTGCGGTGGCTTCTCTTGCTGCGGAGCACGGGCTCTAGATGTGCGGGCTTCAGTAGTTGTGGCACGCAGGCTCAATAGTTGTGGCTCGTGGGCTCTAGAGTACAGGCTCAGTAGTTGTGGCACATGGGCTTAGTTGCTCCACGGCATGTGGGATCTTTCCGGACCAGGGCTCGAACCCATATCCTCTGCACTGGCAGGCGGATTCTTAACCACTGCGCCACTAGGGAAGTCCCAATCCTTTCTAAATATATTGTCTTCCAGCTTCCATAGGAAGCTGCTCATTAGTCCCTTTGACTCCGCAATAATCCTAAGAGGAAACAGGGCAGGAGTCATGATCTCTGTTTTATTAAAGAAAGAAGTTCCTTATAGGTTAAGGGACTGGACTAATAACACACAGCTGGTAAGGCCCCTCACAAAGCGGCTGAAACAGTACCAGACTTAACCAAAGCTGACAAAAGGCAGTGAATGCCTTCGAAGAAGATGGGCAAAGATCAGACCCTCTGGGAGGATCTAGGAACAGGCCTAAGTGTTTAGGCAACTAGCCCTTCGTGGATGTGGCTGGGGCACCCCACAGCTAACAGCCGTCACCAGATGCCAGCAAGCAAGCACAGGGTTGCAAACACACCCTGGAACTCTAGGGTGACAGAAACGTCCCCCTACCAAATACAGGTGTCATGAGGCACAGGGCTCAGCATCTTTCAGGCCCCCTCTCGGAAAGGGCAGGAAGTCTCTCCCTTTTAGAAGTGGAAGTGAGGGTGGCTTGGCCCCAGGGCAAAGCTAAGGCTGCTAAAAGAGCGGATGGATCCCAGATGCTGCTGCAGCTGCCCCACAGCCGGTCAACCCCATGACTCAGGAGAGGTGGGTCTGCACAAAAGCAGGCCAACTGCCTGGTGAAAATGGCAGCAAGGAGAGACTGGGCCAGGGAGGGCTTTTGTCCCATAGTCCCAAGGAAAGGGTCAACCGTGTTCCATGAAATTTAAGAGAATCTCACGTGCCACTGATGTTCAATGATACAAGAATCTGCCGGGCATTTCTGGCTTCCTTTCTTTTCTTGATCAATTCAGATTTTACTTTCAGACTCAAAATTTTCTATCCCTTAAAACTCACAATTACCCAACACCTAATTTTTATCCCTCCTAGGGTTGACACAGTAAGTATCTGATATTGATTTTGGAAGGTCTTTTGAGGGACTCAGATGTGGCCTGGCCCCTGCCTTCATGGAACTTACAGTCCAGTGAAGGGGGGGTGGAGGAAGATGTTCAGGAAATGATTAAGTTACAAAACTAGAGAGCACGTGATTAGGGTGCACCAAACATGGGTAAAGGGAAGTGGGCAAGCAAGGTCTACTCCGCTGATGACATGGGCGTGGCTGGAGAGAGGAATGAACACAGCAGGTGGGGAGCAGCAGAGTGATGGAGAGAATGCTTTAAAGAAAGAGACCTCAGGATGATCAGGTGATGACCAGGGAGAGGCAGACAGAATCAGGGACGAGAGAAAACTGGAGATCAGAGACACCAGGGGTTGGAGAGGAGAGACTAGGATCCAGGAAAGGAAAGAGGAAAAGCTATGAATAAGTCACTCCTTACACTATAAATTTGCTTAAACAGTGAAGCATCTGTACTTAAAACTTTCCTCGAAACTGGAGGTCACACACACAGTAAATGCTCATAATCCATGGCTACTATGTGTCAGACACTGGGCTTTAAGACATTATTTACCTCATCCTGATAGTTAGGTATTTTTCCCACTGTATAGATGAAAAACCCAGGCTTTGAGGAGTTCATTAGGACTGACTAGCTGGTAGCCAGCAGAGTAGACCTTCTGTCTTTGATGCCAATACTTTTTTTTTTTTGCGGTACACGGGCCTCTCACTGTTGTGGCCTCTCCCGTTGCGGAGCACAGGCTCCGGACGCACAGGCTCCGTGGCCATGGCTCACGGGCCCAGCCGCTCCGCGGCATGTGGGATCTTCCCGGACCAGGGTATGAACCCGTGTCCCCTGCATCGGCAGGCGGACTCTCAACCACTGCGCCACCAGGGAAGCCTGCCAATACTTTTTAATTACTGGCTATGCTACCTCCCAGGGGCTCTTCAAGACCAACTCTTCTATTTCGGTTTAGACCTACACTGTTTGGGACATCCCTACTTCCTCCTGAACATTTAGGGAGTGCAGAGAAATCAGAAATAACTTAACTTAATTGACCAGACTACAGGGTTCTCTTCTCTCACTAAAGTCTCTCCAAGGAAGTGGGTGGTCTGAATTTTGACTCTCAGCATTTGATGGGTCTTAGCTTTGCTCAAGAACGCAGAGGTTTGTTAACATCTTATTAAGGCACCAGCTTATTCCAGTAGGGATTCTCTTCTCAATGCTTCTAGAAGGAATTTTTCTTTCCTTCTTTCCATCTACTACTCTCCCCCTCTCCCTGCAGCTGCAGGTGAAGTCATATAGCTGTTCACAGTTCTAGCGGGCTTCTTGGGGAATCCCCAATCTCTGTTCTCTTTGAAAATGGCTCTTTTAGGGCAAAGCAGTGAGCCTCATGATATGCCCTTGCCAATCAGAGCCATTGTGATTTGGGGGCGGCGGGGGGAATTACTGGCCATCTGCCTATCTCTTATCTCACCCTGCACATCTGCTTTGGAATATTAACAAAGCCTGCCTGTGGAGAAACCACTGTGTATATGTTTAAACATCATGTCGCCCAGTGCAGACTAGTTAACAAATAGTTTTCAACTGGAAAAGAGCTGGCTGTTCGTCCCAGCATACCCACCTGAGTTAAACCTGTAGGAGGCATCTGTTACCTGAAGGTGAGCAACTCAGTTCACTGAGTGTTAATTACTTTAAGGGGTCCTGGATCTTAAGACCAAGTTGAGTTTCTGCTAGAGACCTCCCTCTCTCTCTCTTTGCCCCCAAGTATCTCGTGGGTTTACAGGGATGAGTGGGAAGGAAATAAAGCCGTTTATTTTGCAAATAGCAATGAGGCCTGACACTCAATCTGACAATGGCAGAAGTCTTTCTCTCCTTCTTAAACACAAAACAAACAAGCTGCTGCCTTTTTCTATACCTACAGAGAGCCAGATGCCTACGGGATCGCATCTGGTAGTGCCAATGTTAAAGACTGCTGCCTTTTAAATATATTTTACTATAGTCTGAAAGCCTTAGGCTTTAGGCCTGATAATTTTGGGTGAAGCTCTTCATTTGCTCTGAAAATCTAAGAAGTCTGAACAAAACTAGTATTAGAATAAAGAATATTTCCCAGTGACTGGAATGCAAGAGGGTGATACCATGTTAACAAACCTTCTGTGTTGTTTGTGAGAAGCTGCAGTCTGGTGTGGCAAGGCACTAAACTCTTCTCTGTTAGAGTAGTCACGCAAGCTGTTTAGCTTTTCTGTACTTCAAGTGTCTGTCTTTTCTGTACTTCTGTACTTCAAGTGTCTATCTTTGAAATGAGTGTAATGCTACCTGCACTTTAGCTTGTCCCCTACGGATGTTGTGAGGCAAAGCAGAGAATGTCTGTAAAGCTCCCCAAGTTTGCATGTAGAAAAACCTCATGTGCTAATAAACAATACCTTGGGTTTACATACTGCCTTTGCCCTAGAGTCCAAACCTTGACAGAAATAGAAGATATCATTATTTCAATTATTGTCTTTCTCTAACGTCTTCCTAAAAGAGTTCCATGTTGTTCATGGAAGTTATATGATTCACTCCATGCCCTTCCTCTCTCCTCCATCCCCGGATCCCAGGAATCAAGTTTAAAAGGTAGGAAACCAAGGCAGGGAGAAAAAAGATCTATGTGACACCTCTCAGCAAGAGTGTAGTGAAGCCAACAGAGCTGACCCCGGGGCGTAACGCCCAAGCCACGGTCCTTTACGGGATTTATAATTTAAACGGGCCCCAAAGCACGAGATTGGCTGGGGAAATGCCCTGATCGCGGTTGGGCTGCTCGCATGGCGTTGCTCAGATACCTCTGGCCGGGCTCCGTCGACGACCCCAGCCTGCTAGCCCGTCGGGCAGCTGTCGAGCCGCGGGAGCCCGTTCGTGGGCAGGGCTGCCGCGGCTCGGCGGCCGCTGCCCCGTCGCTGACCCTCGCGCGAAGCTGCGCGCACCGAGAAGACATCTTCCCGGCCGGGCCTCCAGCGCCCGCCGCGGCCCGGGGCGGCGGGGTCGGCCCGCGGACTGGGGACAGCTCGCGCACCCCTCCGTGGGGGGCGCCCCGGCTCGCCGGGGGCGGGGTCACGTCCCACCCGGGCCGCCGGGGGCACGGGCGCTGCGGAAACCTGAGCGTGGCCGCGGAGCGGGGGCTTGCAGGGCTACCTCCCCGGGCGCCTCGGGCCCGCGGTGGGCGCGCCGGCCGCCACCGCCCCCGGGCCGTCGCGGCGACCACTCCCGCGCCTGGTACCTGTGGACGCCCTTGTCAAGCGCCCGGAGCTCCCCCGGGGGAGCCGAGCCCAGGACAGACATGCTACTCCCGTTTCCTGCCCCTTCGGAGCGGCGAGGAGTGGGTGAGGCGGGACCGGGCTGCTGCACCGAGGAGCCCCCCGAGCCGAGGGCGGACTGGCCCCGCGGCGAGGGCGCCAGGGCCTGCCCGGTGATGGCGGGCAGGCCGGCCTCGGCCCAACGGCGGGCGCGTGAGGGGAGGGAAGCCGGCGGGAAGGCGCCTCTTCCCTGCGCCCCCTCGCCCTGGGCAGTCTGGCCGGCCGGGCCCAGCAGCCTGACCCCGGGAGACCCCGCTTTGAGGCGGGCAACGGCTGCCCTCGCCCAGGCCGCCCGGCCCTCAGGTTGTGCGACTGTGACGGGCTGACTCGCGCAGAGGGCGGTTGAAGGGGAATGGGGCGCGTCTCCCCTCTGCTTGGGGGGGGTGTTGTGCTTTGTGGGGGGTCGGGGGTCACCACCCTCCCAGAAGAGGTGGGGGAGGGCCGCCGGCGCAGCTGGCCGGCGAGGGGCGGGGTCACAGAGGCGAAGTGTGTGTTCGAGCGAGGGCGTGTGGGGGGCAGGGCGCGCGCGGAGGAGGATCTGTGGCCTGCGCGCAGGCGCGAGCAGCGGGCCGGGCCCGAGCCCTGGAAGAAGGCCGACGGGGAGCGGGGGCGGTGGGCCGGCGGGAGGGCGGGCAGGCTGACGCGGGGGGGGGCGGGGAGCCGCGTCGGCGTCGCGGGGGCGCGAGCGATTCGAGGCCGACGCATCCGCGCGTGCGCGCGCCGGCAGAGTGTCGGCGTTAGAGGGGAGTGACGCGTGCGCGTTCACGTGCACCCCGGAGAGCGGTAAGCAGCGAGGAGAGGCTTGAAGGGGGGTGGGGGGTGGAGCGGCTAGCCGAAGGAGGGGAGGGGAGGCGGCGCCTGCGCAGTGCGCCGCGGAGGAGCTGTGTGTATGTGAGAGTCTGACGGGTTCAAAATGGCGGCGGCTGCTTCAGCGGCTCCTCCTGTGTGAGGGAAACAACACCCCTCCCCGGCAGCGGCGGCGGCGGCGGCGGCTGCGGCTCGCAGAGCACCTTCGCAGCGGCTCGGCCTGTCGCCGCTCTGTCTATCCTGGGCAGGGGGCGCTCCGGGAGGAGGGGCAACGCCAGGGGGCCCATCCCCCGGAATCCCTCCTCTGCGCCTGGGGAGTAGCCGGGGGCTCGTCCCGCAGCTCGGAGCCCGGGCTGAGGGGGAGACGCGAGGGGAGCCGGGGCCCCCAGCCCGGCGCGCCGCGCCGCTCCCGCCCTCTCCGCCCCCCGGGGCCGGGGCCCGCGTTCCGGGGGGCCGGGGCGGCGCGGGCAGCCTCGGGTCGGCCGGTCTCAGCTGATCGGCCGCCGCTCCCGGGCTCCGGAGGTGGCCCAGCGGCTGCTTGTCTAGGGCACGGCGGCCCCGCAGCCGGGGCTGGCCCGGGGCTCGGGCTCGGGCTGCTGACCGCTGGCCCGGGGGAGGCGGGGGCGCCCCGGGCTCGGCGCCGAGGGGTCGCGCTCCCCTCTCCTGACGCCTCAGACTCCCGGTCTCCAAAGCCAGAAGAGGAGGTTTGATTCAGCAACTGTTTCCTCTCTTTTCCGGGTCGCTGTGACCCTCTGGATACTGGGTTGATCCACGGAAAAAACCCGAAGACGACGTTTGGGATTTAATTTTTCTTCTCAGTTTTTGGAATCTTTTACTTCTCACTTGGACAAGAACTCACGAGCAAAATCCCCGGTGAGATTCCCCCTCTTGTCGCCCCCCCCTTGGAAGTTTTGGTTCGCTGTGTTATCTAAAGACTTAATGTAAAGTTTCTATTTCTTTTTCCGATGGGTGAACGAACCATTGAAACGCCTTTTCCTGGGGGAACCCGGCGAGATTTTCCATTTTTCCTCTCCGGCCCTGGCTGCTCTGAAGCCCGGGCGGTCTTCGCCCAGGGGGTGCAAACACGGTTTCCCTCCCGACTTGGGGCGAGGGCTTCCTCCAGGAGGGCTCTGCCACGAACTGCTCTTGCAAACTGTGTCATCAGGTCCAGTGGTCTCGTAGCAGTTTTGAAAGGATGCTGTTAACGTGGCCTTAATGTAGTTACAAAAAAGAAAAAAAAATCTGCATTCTCTATGGAAGCCATTATCCCTGAGAATATTTAGGAAAAAGAAAAACCTTTCTTGGTATTAGGGATCGGCCGTCGCGCAAACCGGTCTTTAATGTTTGGAAAAGATGAATTTTACTTACGTCTCTAGGTAAAATCGTTCATTACTTTACACAGAAAGATCTGATAAATTTTTGTGTCTGATTTGCAACTCCCTTGAATTTGTTTCAGAGTTGTACACATCTTGTGTTGGGGTGGAGGGTTGGTTTGGGAATGAAAAGATCCGGGGAGTCTAGGAAGGAAGGCGACGATTGCATACGGATTTACTAGAGGTGTATGGGAAATTGTTCTGGAGTCTTTATTTAAATCCTAATTTCTTGTTCTCCTTATATAGTTTAGTCTGTCCTTTTCTTTAGTTTCTTATTACGGGTGAGAGAGAACTAATTTGGTTAGGATCTGGATTAGTTCAGTGGCTGCTTCACCTGGCCAGCTCTCTAAGAGAGAAAAGTCCTGTGTCCCCCCCACCCCCTTTCATTTTTTTTCTTTCTTTTTTTTTTTGCTAATGCTGCCATTGAAGGGGAGCCTTGCGTATTGTAATCCTGTGGGGAGAAACAAGTGGTATAGCCCGTCTGTAAGGAACTGAAACCAACATCTTCTTGCCTATAGGCCTCAGACAGTTGTAATGTGATTAATGTTGATCTTGACATGGAATCACTTGCCCCAGAGCCGAGAGGTCCCAAACTGATGAAGAGGAACCAGATTTCTCAGGAAGCCTTTAACTTACACATATCCTAAACACTTCATTCCGAGGAAAGAAAGGTTGAGTTCGAGGATGAGTTCTCATCTCTGCTCATATCATTATTCTTTAGTGTTGCAATCTGGTTCCTAAGGAGGAAGAGGAAGGCAGCCCTGGAGTGGTTTCTTTCTGTAATTTCAACAGAAGAGTGAGAGATGGAACCCGAAGAAGAAAGGATTCGTTACAGCCAGAGATTGGTTAGTATTTTCTTGTCTTTTTTTTTCTTTTCTTTTCGTTTGTTTTTTTTCCAATTTTGAAGCAGAATAACTATTTTGTTTCCATTTGTGAACATACTGTGATTAAAACTTTTCAGGTGGCTTTTCTCTGCACCAGAGGAGGGAAGGTGTATTAGTATCTCATTTGAATTTTAGGCCAAGTAGTTAGAGTCTTAGTAGTCATCCTATTTGGAAATGGATTTATAGGTAGCTTTTAACTTCTGCTGAAACCGTTGTAAATCAAAGGATTTTGTGGATTACAGTGTGACAAGGATTCCTAATTTTGCAATACTGACATTGTAATAAATCTAATTGATTAAGTTAGATTTGAATGTAAATTTGAGGGGCAAAACTGTTTGAGGAAGGATAGTTTTGTATAATTTTTTTAGATTATTGTGTACCAAGATTTTTGGCTTTGAGCTGGGGAGTGGGAATGTGGATTTTTTTTTTTTAACATAAATTAACACTGATAGGGTTGAAGGGGATTGATTGAAAGAAGGTAGAATACTGGATGCTGATGAAGTTCTGTGTTTTGTATTTTGGGAGGGATGTATGTGATATATCTTATAGAAATAAATTTTTACTTAGTAATGATTTGGAAGGAATTAACTTGTATGTGCATATGAATACTTTGTCCTTTAGGCTCCCACTTTCCTCTCAAGGTTTCCCTACTGGAGTTTAAGAATTTGATTTTTGTTTTCCCTAGTCAAAGAGAGCTTTATTAATGTTCTCACCATATATTCGTTTCAGAAATTTGAATTTATTTGTAGAGTGGGGAATGAGGAAAGCCACAGAACTATATGCATTATGTAAAATTTGGTGAACTGAAAGACCTAGAAAATTACTAAAGGAATTTATGCTGGTTTTATTTGGCTCTGCATTTTAGACTGAATTTGGAGGAAAAAAGAGTGATTCTTTAATTCATTTTCTGATAATCTTCAGACTCTTTGAGAAAAGGCCGTTCTCCCCCGCGCCTCCCGCCGCCCCAGTGTGACTGTTGAAAAGGTGTGGTGTGTATTGGCAAGTGTATCCAGTAGGCAATATGTTCTGGCAAAGTTTTATTTCAGAGATTTGCTTCTTGTCTCCTAATCTGTGTGTTGAGATTATAATTCTTTAACTTTTAGAAATAAAGTATATCATCAGTGGAATTTTGTACGTTTAGGATTCATTTTTGTTTTGACATTTCTTGAATTCAGTTTTTTGGGGGGAAAAGAAAAGATGCTGCAAAACTCTCTTCTCGGTTAGTTACTTCTATATGGATTTTCGTTTTTATCATGTCAGGCTGGTAGAATTGCTGAGCTGTTTCATAAATATCTGAGAGATCTTGGGATCCAGTCTTTCAAAGCAAGTTTTCATATTTTTTAACAAGATAGGGAGGTAGTGGTAAGGAGACCCAGGGAATCTGTGATTTTTGTCCTGCTGAGATTTTTTTTTTTAATTGTAAAATGATCGCTACCTGTTGCACACATTAACCTTTTCCTTATCTAGCATATTTTTTTTCTTTTGGTTTATGTGCTTTTGTAGCAGTGTTGTGTAAGAGGGTACAGCAAATATTTTGGGAGAATCTTGCTCACTTAGAATTTTGGGTAATAATCTGGGAGTTTAGGGTGACTAATGTCTGTTTTCCTTTTTTAAATTACATGACAAAATTATATTCAAAGTGTAAATCCCTTCCATAACATAACTTTTGATATGAGAGCATATTGGTGGCTAATTTGAATGGCAGTCTGCCTACCAAACTTTTAAATTTATTTATTTATTTATTTTTAAAATTTATTTTATTTTATTTTTGGCTGCGTTGGGTCTTCATTGCTGAGTGTGGGCTTTCTCTAGTGGTGGCGAAAGGGGGCTGCTCTTCATTGCAGAGCACGGACTTGAGATGCGCGGGCTTCAGTAGTTGTGGCGTGCAGGCTTCAGTAGCTGTGGCACACAGGCTTAGTTCCTCCGCGGCATGTGGGATCTTCCCGGACCAGGGATCGAACCCTTGTGCCCTGCATTGGCAGAGGATTCTTAACCACTGTGCCACCAGGGAAGCCCTAAATTTATTTATTTTATTTTATTTATTTTTGGCTGTGTCGGGCCTTTGTTGCTGTGCGCAGGCTTTCTCCAGTTGCGGTGAGCATGGGCTACTCTTCGTTGCGGTGCGTGGGCTTCTCATTGCGGTGGCTTCTCTTGTTGCAGAGCACGGGCTCTAGGTGTGCGGGCTTCAATAGTTGTGGCTCGCAGGCTCTAGGGCGCAGGCTCAGTAGTTGTGGTGCATGGCCTTAGTTGCTCTGCAGCATGTGGGATCTTCTTGGACCAGGGCTCAAACTCGTGTCCCCCGCGTTGGCAGGCAGATTCCTAACCACTGCACCACCAGGGAAGCCCTGCCTACCAAACTTTTAATGTCTATGTGGCAAGTGCTTATATTACAGAATTCTCTATTGATGAAGTTAGATATTTGAGGAATTTTAAGACTGACATGAAGGCATAAAGGCTAATTTTTACAGTAACTATAACACTGTATCTCTTTAAAGTAAGTCAAAGTATAGAATTTAGTTTTGTTTTGCAGTTACTGGCCATGGAACATAAAGTTTGAAAGAGAGACAAAATGACAGGTGTGCTGGGCTTCACTGGTGGCGCAGTGGTTGAGAGTCCGCCTGCCGGTGCGGGGGATGCGGGTTAGTGCCCTGGTCCGGGGGGATCCCACATGCCACGGAGCGGCTGGGCCCGTGAGCCATGGCTGCTGGGCCTGCGCGTCGGGGGCCTGTGCTCCGCAACGGGAGAGGCCATGGTGGTGAGAGCCCTGCGTACCACAAAAAAAAAAAAAAAAAAAAAAAAAAAGACAGGTGTGCTAATTTGGTTTGGTGATTAAACTTTGTGTGGTCTCATACTATATGTTTGTCAAATTGAATTGAATTACCTAGTGCATTGATTATAGTGTTATTGGCTATCACTTCCATATTGTTTTAGAGGACAAAACCTAAATGGTTATCCCTCTGTGACATACTTTCAAAATAGCCTCTTGGGTGAGAAAATGTAGTATACCAGTATTAACAGTCTGAGGCCAAACTCATTTCAGAACAAGAGTGACTTTAATATTGAGGACCTTTTACCTATCTTTAAAAAAAAAAAGTTGTATCCTTACTTATAAGAATATGTATTGTATTATTCATGATTGAATAGATCCTTTTTAATGCTTTTAACTGACGTAGCTATTTCAAGTTCACAGACTGGATTTGGTGAGATAAATTTTGATATGTTTGTATCATCTTTGTGACAAGCCATTTTAAAAAAAATCAGACATAGCTAGTTTTTAAAAATTGGCTTGTCTTTTGTCAAACTAGTATTTATTACACGTAGAAGAGAATTACACCTTTGAATATGGTATGTACGTGTAGATTTGGGGCATAAGCTCTTCTTTCTGGAACTAGAACATTTACTTATTTCGCAGTGTAGGGAATACAAGGGAGGGTAAATGCTGTTTTGACTTCTTTAAACAAGCCACTGTTTTGTTTTGTTTTTAAAGAAAAGACTAGTAGTTTTGCGTATAGATTCCTAGAAGAAAGCCAGATAGATCTCCATGGGAAGTTGACATAGTTGAGGAGGTATTCAAGTGAGAGGGATAGAAGCTTCAGTTTGGTGATGGGTGGATACTTGGTTATCCTGAGGTAATGATGATTTATTTCTGTATTTCTAGTAAATTAAGATGTAGGACCTTACTGAGAAACATGGACAGGTGCTAATTTTAGAACTTTTTTTTCTTCATTTGGTTTCAGGAGCCAAAGTGTTGGAGTATTTTTGAATGTTTGTCACAGCCATGTATATTTAAGTGTTCGTTTATAGGGAATGTTCAACATAATATCTTACAGTTTATCTTAATCTAAAATGTTAGTTAAATCCTCAGCAGTTGTAGTCAATGATCTTTTAAGTTTTTGAAATCACACCAATTCTGAGTATTCCCTATTATTGCATAGAAAATCAAGGGCAAAATAATGTGCATCTGACGTAAATGCTTAAGGTATAGTTACATTTAGTATGGAAAAAATTCACTAACCCCTGCCAAAGGCAATTGTAGAAACAAATGAACGCCTAAATCAATGTGAAAGAAGGTGAAGACAATATACTTCAGGGTAAAAGAAGTTATATGACCTGAATATTTTTTTCCCTTGACTTCACCTAAGCCTAGTGCTGTTATCTGAAGGGAGAGATGCTGATTTACTTGAGAATTCAGCTTGCTTGTCAATCTTGATGCTAAGATTAAGAGATTTTCTAAAGGATGTTATTATACTACTGGATGCTCAATCCTGTTAATGTGCCTTACATATGATTCTCTCTGAAATAGCTAAATCATTTATCTGTTGCAAGAAACTGAGGGCACTGAGTCCTTATGATATTCTCACCTTTCTTTGGGTCATCCTTAAAATTGTCTCCCCAGATTCAGGAGCAATGAACAGATTATCCCTTTTACAAACAGTCGCACTTTGAATGTCCCTGCTCTAAGGTCTTTCTGCCCAGGAATAGACCAGGCAAAATAAAAACCTAATTTTAAGCAATTTTTTCCATAGTTTATTAATAATTAAAAAAAATTATAGATGGTCTAAATTGTTGAATTTGCTTTTTTATCATTATTCCTTTAGACTTAACTGTCAGTCTCTATTGGTGGAAGAGTACGTTGTTCGGAGTGTTGCGGTCTCCTTCCTGGTGATGTAGGAAAAACTTGTTGCCCATTTTTGGCATTCAAAATGCAGATGATGAGGGAGCTAATTCTTTATACTTATGCATCAGTCTTCCACAGTTACCCGTATTTTGGGGACCCAGAATACAGGGCTGTATTTAAGCCCCATTACTTTCTCTTGTTTATTTTGCTGAGCACTAAACACTACCATACTTAAGTTTGTGCATATCTCTCCATTAGAGTACAAGCTCCTTGAGAGTTGGGCCTTTGTTTTTGTTCATGGTGTCTACTGGATGCTTCGAATAGTGCCTGACACATAGAAAGTGCTCAATAATTAGCCTCAAAAAGAGAGAAGAAAGTACTCTCAGTCTGCAATGTAGAAAATGCTCAATAAGTATTTGTTGATATTGTTGAAAGCCCCCATAAGTATTTACTTTTCTTTGCTATGAGTTTTCTTGACTGCTAGGAATAGATCACTAGAATGGAGGAGAGTTTGGTATACAGGGATGAACAAAATATCGGGGTATTGGGTTCTGTAGTATACGTAAGAACCAGAAGGCCTAAGCTCTAACAAATAAAAACTTATGCTTAGCACACATGCCACATGAACACATTTATAGTATTTAAGCCATTAGAACAAATAAGAAAATATTTAGGTAACTGTAAAGCGCAATCTGAATTTTGAGTTTCCTATCTCAAATCCTGTCCTAAACCCTCCATGTTAAGGTTTTTGCTGACTTTAAGACAACCTTAAAGTTGTGAAGTTGCAAGCGACGGTGTTTGTGTTATTCTCAAGTCTTGGTTTTTGTAAACTGATACAGCCACTATGGAGAACAGTATGGAGGTTCCTTAAAAACTAAAAATAGAACTACCATACAACCCAGCAGTCCCACTACTGGGCATATACCCTGAGAAAACCATAATTCAAAAAGAGTCATGTACCAAGATGTTCATTGCAGCTCTATTTACAATAGCCAGGACATGGAAGCAACCTAAGTGTTCATCGACAGATGAATGGATAAAGAAGATGTGGCACATATATACAATGGAATATTACTCAGCCATAAAAAGAAACGAAATTGAGTTGTTTGTAGTGAGGTGGGTGGACCTAGAGTCTGTCATACAGAGTGAAGTAAGTCAAAGAGAAAAACAAATACCATATGCTAACACATACATACGGAATCTAAAAAAAAAAAAAAGGGTTCTGAAGAACCTAGGGGCAGGATAGGAATAAAGACGCAGACGTAGAGAATCGACTTGAGGACCTGGGGAGGGGGAAGGGCAAGCTGGGACGAAGTGAGAGAGTGGCATGGACATATATACACTACCAAATGTAAAATAGATAGCTAGTGGGAAGCAGCCACATAGCACAGGGAGATCAGCTCTGTGCTTTGTTACCACATAGAGGGGTGGGATAGGGAGTAGATACGGGGATATATGTATAGCTGGTTCACTTTGTTATAAAGCAGAAACTAACACACCATTATAAAGCAATTATACTCCAATAAAGTTGTTTAAAAAAAAGAGTCTTGGTTTTGACCATTAAGTCAGGGAATGGATACATTTGCTATATACCATGCAGAGGGACATAACATTCTTATTTTCTGTTCCTTTTTATTTTTCTTCCTGGGGAATGGACATCCTTAGTCAGGTTTTATTAATGTGCTCTCTTTATCTCATTTTTGGGATAATACAGTGTTTTTGCCTTGTGCTTTCACATCAACAGAGATTAAAATTCAATAAACATTTATCATGTGTCAAGTACTAGGCTAGGTTCTTTCAGATAGGTTCTTTCTTTCTTATTTAATCTTCAAAACAGCCCTGTAAGGTAGATGGTATAGTTTCCAACCTTAATTTTTTTTATCATGGTAATGGAGGCTTAGGGAGCTGCCTTGACTTGACCAGGATCACAAAGTTGGTAAGAAGTGGAACCAGACTTTGAACCCTGTGTTTCTTCTTTCACACCTTATCATCTCTCTTGCAGTGTATTTCATACAGAAAACAAATGATAGGTACTCCTGCTGTAGGAAGTTATAAACTGAGTACTTCATCTTTTTCTGAGGCTACTGTTACAGTTTCTTCCCTAACAAATATCTGCTTAATAGCCTAAATGAGATAGCTACAAATATTTGACAGCTAACATTTGATTATGTTTTTTAAAAATTGGCAGGTTGGGCTTCCCTGGTGGCGCAGTGGTTGAGAGTCCGCCTGCCGATGCAGGGGACGCCGGTTCGTGCCCCGGCCCGGGAAGATCCCACATGCCGCAGAGCGGCTGGGTCCGTGAGCCATGGCCGCTGAGCCTGCGCGTCCGGAGCCTGTGCTCCGCAACGGGAGAGGCCACAACAGTGAGAGGCCCGCGTACCGCAAAAACAAACAAACAAACAAAATTGGCAGGTTCTTTCTTTTTTGTGAACTTTGAACTTACTGCACTTGATCTATTAAAATAGCAATATTCATGCAGTTTGTGTATATGTCAAGCCTTTTATTTATGCATGTCACTCATATCATTGATTTCTGTTTTGAATTTTAGGTTCTTGGGGGTTTTCTCTATCTCTGAGTACTTGGTAAAAACTTAAAGCATAAAGATAAAAGGCAGCAGATAGTGACCAAATGAGTGGTTTTGGCAAATACAGTGGTGAAGGCCTCCTTCAGGTAGGTAGAGAGGAGGAGGGAAGAGGGTGGTCTTGTAGGAGCTAAAGAGAGCATAAGCTTTACTATGGAGTGGGAAGCCTATAGGCTGTTAGATTAGTAGGACTAAAGTAGAAGATTTGTTTGGGAGGTAGTGTTGATAATGTAGGGAACACATTTTAAACAATTACGAAAGCCGGGTATGGAAAATAGAGAGCTGTTAGAAGCTGTGGTTTGTTTTTAATTGAACACTAATTTGATCAAAGTGTTTTTTTACGAGTAATATTTTTGTAGTTTTAAGTCAGGGAGGTGTCTAGAAGAATACTGAAATAGATTACCTCTTGAGATGATAGGTTACCTGAACTCTAGGGCAGTGGTTCTTGAAGTGTGGTCCACTTACCAGCAAGGTAAACATTATCTGGGTGTCTGGGAACTAGTTAGAAATGCATATTTTTTGGGCCCTGCCCCGTACTTGCTGGATCAGAAACTCGGGGGTTGGGACCCAGTGATCTTTGTTTTAACAAGCCAGGTGATTCTGATGTGTGCAGAAGTTTGAGAACTACTGCTCTGGGGTATAGATAGTAGAAATGGAAAGGAAGAGATCGAAGCAAGACACTTTGGCAGTGAAGGACCGATAAAACTTGGTGAACGGTAGATACCAGCATGTTAGGATGGAAAAGAGTGCTTGATTGGGGATCATGAACCCAGAGTCCTAGTACCAGTTCTATTACCAACTATAGTTTTGAGCAAGAGAACTGACCTCTTATTGAGGGAGTTGTACTAAGTGATTTCTGAGGATTTTGGAAGCAAAGACAAATAAGTTAAGGTGGACTCTGGGATTAAGTCTCGATTATCAGGAAGATCAGAGGGAGGGATTTTTGAAAGAGGGAGGAGTGAATGTGGGCGGCTGTTTTAGACATTTGGAACAGATTTGTTTAAAGCAGAGGTTCTCAGCTGGGTGTGACTTTTGCCCCCCCCCCCTCAGGAGACATTTGGCAATATCTGGAGACATTTTTGATTGTCCGACTAGGAGAGCACCACTGGTATGTTAGTGAGTAGAGGCTAGGGGTGCTGTGAGAACATCCCATTAAACATTCCCTAAAACAGAACCTGCCGCATAGCGCGGGGAGCTCAGCTCGTTGCTCTGTGGTGACCTAGATGGGTGGGATGGGGTGGTGGTGGGAGGGAGGTCCAAGAGGGAGGGGATATATGTATACATATAGATGATTCACTTCGTTGTACAGCAGGAACTAACACGTAACATTGTAAAGCAACTATACCCCGAAAACAAAAACAAAAAACAAATTTCCCGTAACAAAGAATTATCCCATGTTAATTGGGTGAGATTGAAAACTCTGATTTAAAGAGAGCTATCCAGTAGATGGGTTCTAGGTTTCCATCCTGATTATCTGCTGTTAATCTTAGAGTTTTAAGTCCAACACAAAACATCTTGAAAGCATCTCAGGTTGTGTTTCTCAGGGCTTTGCCCAAATAAGCATGAAGTGGTTTTTTTGTTGTTGAATTTTTGCAAAAGTAACTTCATGATCATGGCAAATCCTCAACCTAGTTGCAGATTTCTTTATTATTCCTTTTAACTTATTCTAAGATCACTTGATTTGGGTAACCAAAGTAAGTACTCACTGTCTTGAGATGAATTGTTAAGTTATAACAATAAAGCATCGTTTGGTATTCTCTTTGAAGCATAGCAAAAAATGAGCTGAAAGCTGTGGGTGTTGATATGAACAAATATTGAAATACTTTTGATTACCCTGTGGCTAAATAAACCCATGGCCATTCCTGAGAAACAACCTCATGAGCTGGTTGTGGCCCTCAGTGTGAATTTAAGGTAGCCCCAACCTTAATTTATCTCTTTATATCCCTGGATCACAGAAGTTACGAAGTCCTTTGTGTCAGGGCAGTAATCTAGCCAACGCTTTCTTGTTTCTGACAGTAACTTCAAGAGAATGTATATTCATAAATACAGTGATTGCATTATAGTACTTTAGTCATTTCCAAAGTACCTCTGTGTTTATTGTCTTTTGATCATCTTATTCTTTTGATCATCACAATTACAGGGGTTGCTAGGACATGGGGATGGTGCTACCATGTTGCACAATTCCTGAGGGACCCATTCACATTTCTTAATCTATGTGAAAGATGCTCTTGGAGTTGGGCAGTGTGCAAACAAACAAAAAAAAGGGACCCTTTCTGGGTGGATAAGATAAAGGAAGGGCTTCCCTCAAGGCGCAGTGGTTAAGAATCCGCCTGCCAATGCAGGGGACACAGGTTTGAGCCCCGGTCCAGGAAGATCCCACATGCTGCAGAGCAACTAAGCCTGTGCGCCACAACTACTGAGCCTGCGCTCTAGAGCCCGCAAGCCACAGCTACTGAGCCCGTGCACCTAGAGCCCGTGCTCCGCAACAAGAGAAGCCACGGCAATGAGAAGCCCAAGTACTGCAATGAAGAGTAGCCCCTGCTCTCCTCAACTAGAAAAAAGCCCGTGCAGCAACGAAGACCTAATGCAGCCAAAAATAAATATAAATAAAATAAGTTTCTTTCAAAAAAAAGATAAAGGAAAAGCCACCTTGTATATTTGAAACAAAGGGAGAAAAGAGTCCAGTCTGATGAATAATAGCACACATTAATTGAGTGTGTACTATGTGCTTGGTACTGACCTTTTACATATATTAATTAATTTAATTTTCAGCAGCCCTTTGAGGTAGGTTCTGTGATTCCCACTTTCTGGTTTGGAAACTGAGGCATAGCACAGTTAAGTAACTTGTCGCAGGTTATTCAGCTAAGTAGGGAAAGAGCCAGGATTTATAGTAGGCAGTCTAAGATACACTGCCTCTTTTTCAACTTTGTTGGAACGCAGTTTGTAAATGTTCTGCTGTTGAATTTAGGGTGTTCCCCAAGTCATCTTTTCTCACTCAAGAGATTCACTCACTTAAATGTTTGCTGAGTGCTTACACTGTGTGAGGCACTTAACATGGGCCTTGCTTTTTTAGAACTTCCAAATAACTGTGGTTTCAGGTAGTGCTGAATACTTTGAAGAAATTAAGAGGGGGATGAAATACTTGTAGGGTGGGGATCACTCCTTGAGTTGGGTCATCGGTAAAGGCTCCCTGAGAATATGGTGTTTGTAACTGAGACCTGAGCGATGAGGAGCCAGTCTTGTGAAGGTCAAGGCCTTGGGGGACCAGATCTGGGTCAGCAGAGCTCTAGGTTGAGGGACCAGCTAATGCAAAGCCCTATGGTAGGAATGAAAAAATATTACAAGCACTTAACCACATGTCAGACACCATGCAGGGCACTTGGGATACAGATACAGTGATGAGCAAGATAGGCATGGTCCCTCTATCATCAAGACCACGGTCTGTTAGGGAAGTCAGACATTAAATACTTATAATGTTAATTATAGTTACGCAAAGGACTACAAAGATAATGTAGGAGGCAATGAAAGTGTATAATAGAGTGACCTAATCTAAACTTCAGGAGTGGGAAGAGGCATCAGGGAACACTTCCTGAGAAAACCTTTAAAGCTGAGACCTGAAGGGTGAGTAAGAGGTAACCAGGCAAAAAGGAGAAGTGATTATCATATGCAAAACCTCGGAGGTTGGAAGGAATCTGACATGTTTGAGGAGCCTACCAGCCAAACAAAACCAAAAAGGGCAGTGTAACTGGAGAGAGGAAGTAAGTGGTGGAGGCAGTTAAAATCCTGACAAGGTAATCAGGGTCAGGTCAAGTAGGGCTTTATTCTTTTCTTTTTTAATTAATTAATTAATTTATTTATTTTTGATTGCGTTGGGTCCTCGTTGCTGGACGCGGGCTTTCTCTAGTTGCAGCTAACGGGGGCTACTCTTTGTTGCGATGCGCGGGCTTCTCACCGCGGTGGCTTCTCTTGTTGCGGAGCACGGGCTCTAGGTGCACGGGCTTCAGTAGTTGCAGCACACGGGCTCAGTAGTTGTGGCTCGCGGGCTCTAGAGCACAGGCTCAGTAGTTGTGGCGCACAGGCTTAGTTGCTCCATGGCATGTGGGATCTTCCTGGACCAAGGCTCAAAGGGTAGAGCTTTATTCTGAAGGCAGTGGGAATGCACAGTTCAGCAGAGGAGTATAACATGCTTGGAGTAATATCAGTAGCTGCAGTGTAGAGAAGGGATCAGGGAGAGGTAAGAATGAATTTGGTGAGAACAATTAGGAGGCTACTGCGGTTCAGGTAAGATAAGACAGTAGTATGGTTGAGAGTGCTGGCAGTAGAATTATAGAGGTCTTCAGGAATATTTAGGAAAAGGAATCAAAGGACTTTGGTTCATTGGTTGTGTGGAGGGTGAGGTTAAGGGGAACATATAAGCATGACTCCCACGTTTTTCTCATGTGAGTGGTTTGTGGTGCAGTCCTTTTATTGAGATACAGGGCGCACTGAAGGAAGAGCAGGTTTGGAGATTGGGGGGAAGAGCTTACGTTCAGTTTTTTTTTTTTTTTTTTTTGTGGTACGGGGGCCTCTCACTGTTGTGGCCTCTCCCGTTGCAGAGCACAGGCTCTGGACACGCAGGCTCAGGGGCCATGGCTCACGGGCCCAGCCACTCCGCGGCATGTGGGATCTTCCCGGACCAGGGCACGAACCCATGTCCCCTGCATCGGCAGGCAGACTCTCAACCACTGCGCCACCAGGGAAGCCCTTACGTTCAGTTTTGAGTTAAGTTTGGACAGGTTGAGTGTGAAGTGCCTGTGAGACATCCTGGTAGAACTGTTGAGTAGGTAACCGGCTGCGGTTCTGGGCTTCAGGAAGGGCTTATTGGCATATAGCTGGATCTTACTGGCATACGTGTGGTAGTTGAAGTTGGGTAGACAGGGAGTGACTTACAAAGTGGGTGAGAAGGAGGGACCAGAGGGATATGAGGAGAATCAGGAGTAGTGGTGCTGGGACTTCCCTGGTGGTCCAGTGGGTAAGACTCCTCGCTCCCAATGCAGGGGGCCTGGGTTTAATCCCTGTTCGGGGCACTAGATCCTACATGCAGGCTGCAACTAAGAGTTTGCATGCCGCAACGAAGATCCTGCATGCCACAACTAAGGCCCGGTGTGGCCAAAATAAATAAATAAATAAATTCTTTAAAAAAAAAAAAAAAGGGTAGTGGTGCCTTGGGGACTTACCTGGTGGTCCAGTGGTTAAGACTCCACGCTTCCAAGCAGGCACATGGGTTCAATCCCTGGTCGGGGAACTAAAATCCCACATGCCATGCAGTGGGGCCAAAAGATTTTTTTTTTAAAAAAAAAGGATAAACAGTTTATCAGGCACTGTTCTAACCATCAGTGTATTTTTACTCATTTAATGCTTGTAACTCTATGAAGTAGGTGCTGTTATTATCTCTATTTTATAGATCAGGAAAATGATACAAGAAGGGACTGTATAATTTGCTCAAGACCACTGGGTAGTAACTGGAGAAGTTGGTTTTCGAACCCAGGTTTGTCTGGCTCCAGTTTGCATTCTTTTTTTTTTTTTATAAATTTGTTTATTTAGGTTTTTTTTTTTTTTGGCTGCGTTGGGTCTTCATTGCTATGCGTGGGCTTTCTCTAGTTGCAGCCAGCGGGGGATACTCTTCGTTGCATTGTGCGGGCTTCTCATTGCGGTGGCTTCTCTTGTTGTGGAGCACGGGCTCTAGGCACGCGGGCTTCAGCAGTTGTGGCACATGGGCTCAGTAGTTGTGACTCGCGGGCTCTAGAGCTCAGGCTCATAGTTGTGACTCACGGGCCCAGTTGCTCTGCGGCATGTGGGATCTTCCCGGACCAGGGCTTGAACCCGTGTCCCCTGCATTGGCAGGCGGATTCTTAACCACTGCGCCATCAGGGAGGCCCCTTTCTTTTATATTATTAAACACCACTTTACACTGATAGTGTTTCAAAGAGGAGGGAGTGGTCAGCTGAGGTGGATGCTGCTCACGGGCTGAGTATACTGAAGACTGAGATTTCCATTGGATTTGGCAACATAGAGGTTATTGGTGACTTTAAACAGGAGTTTTGGTGGCATTTGGGGGCAAAAGACATTCTTCAAAATAAATGTGAGATTAAACAGAGACAGTGAATGAAGAGAAGTTTGGCTGTGAACAGAGAAGTGGAGCAAGTCGTTAGCTACAAGTGTAGGATCCAGAGAATGTTCTCTTCAATATTTATTTGTTTGCTGTGTTTTGTTTTAAGATAGAAGAGACCACTGCATTTTTTTGTTAATGGCGTTATCAACTATTACTCCTTCTGTTACTCTCCATATTTAATTAGTTGCTAAGGCCTGCTGGATTTCTGATATTCATCTCTTTGTAGTTCCTACTGCCACTTCTAGTTCTTACTCTTAGCCTGGACTATTGTAGTAGCCTCTTTCTTAGATTTTTTTTTTTTTTTTTGTATCCTTTTTTTTTTTTTTAAGTTTATTTATTTATTAATTTATTTTGGCTGCGTTGGGTCTTCATTGCTGCGTGTGGGTTTTCTCTAGTTGCGGCGAGCAGGGGCTACTTTTCGTTGTGATGTGTGGGCTTCTCATTGCGGTGGCTTCTCTTGTTGCAGAGCGTGGGCTCTAGGCGCACGGGCTTCAGTAGTTGTGGCACGCAGGCTCAGTATTTGCAGCTCGCGGGCTCTAGAGCGCAGACTCAGTAGTTGTGGCGCATGGACTTAGTTACCCCGCAGCATGTGGGATCTTCCCAGACCAGGGCTCGAACATGTGTCCCCTGCATTGGCAGGTGGCTTCTTAACCACTGTGCCACCAGGGAAGTCCCTCCATTATTTCTTTTTTTTTTTTTTGTGGTACACGGGCCTCTCACTGTTGTGGACTCTCCCATTGCGGAGCACAGGCTCTGGACGCGCAGGCTCAGTGGCCATGGCTCACGGGCCCAGCTGCTCCGCGGCATGTGAGATCCTCCCGGACCGGGGCACGAACCCATGTCCCCTGCATCGGCAGGCGGACTCTCAACCACTGCGCCACCAGGGAAGCCCCCTCCATTATTTCTTATATTGTGCTTCTAAGGTTCTGATAATGTTATCCCCATCCTCTGTGACATTTCCATTCTATAAAGTCACTGGTGGCATGGGACAGACACTGGACCTTGGTTCATGAAACTTGGCTTTGAACTTCAGCTTATAAACTGTGTAATCTTGAGCAAGTTATTTAACCTTGATGAACTTTCATTTTTCATGTGTGGAATAATAAAAATAGAACTTACATTTTGGAAATAGCTTTTTAGTGCTTGGTTAACTTTAAAGGTTTGTCACTATAGGCGTGAACTCCTTAGCCTGGTATTCAGGCTTTCCTGCACACTTGTGATATCCTGTCCCCTGTCCCTACCCTAGTTCTCATCCTCTAAAACCCATTTGCAGTATTGTTTTCTTAATCCTATATGTTGAAGGAAACCTCTTTTCTGAACACTCATAGTTTTTTCTCTCTCTCTTGTGATATCTAACTGGATACAAGATAGAAAGTTTAATTATGTCTAGATTATGTGCTCCTTGAGGACAGAGCATGGCACACAGATAGCAGAGAACTATTTACATCACTGAGACATTACGAGTTGGCTAGCTTCGTCATGAACACAAGGTAGAATGTAATCAAATTAATTTACTGTATTCTCTTGTTAAGTGCTGACAGTACCGCTATAATTATCAGGAGGGTGGTGGTCAGACAAAAGAGAGGGGAGCCAAGGAACAAGAATTTGCCACGTCTGGTTGCCCCACTTGTTCTGGTCAGTAGAGAAAGGTGGAACAGACTGCTCATGTTCTTAAGACCATCCAGTTACCTTATTTCTTATACTGTGCTCACCAGGCTACTTTCATAATTAGTTTGGGTCCCCTGTTCCTTGATATTGGGAAATGGGTTCCCTGGATAATGGGCATAATGATTCATAGTGCTAGGCATTGTGAAGAAGTTAACTGACAATCCTTTTATCTTGCAGAGTTGAGTACTAGCCTACCAAGATCTCTCCTCTGAACCTTAAAGGAGACAAAAATGTCCACTTAACAGTAGTAGTGTCTACACTCTTTTTACGTACAAAGGTTTGAATGGTGTGTAGAATGCTAAGGCACCATCATACCTTAGCTCAGACCCTTTTCTCCGGGGAGCACTTCTTTGACTAGCTCACATCTTCCAGTTATTCTCATAGTATAGAATACCTCTTATGCGTAGCACTTCTCAAAATTGCCACTTTGCTTGTATTATTATTTGATTGTCTGTTTCCCTTTTAGAATATAAGCATCATTAAAGGCTGCTACAGTGCCATTTCTCACCATTTTATCCCCGTGCTTGGTACAGGTCCTGGTCCACAGTAGGTTCTTGATGGATTTTTTTTCTGTGAATGTGCATATCTAAAATGCTTTCCCTCCCACCCCATTCTGTCTTCTTGGGTAAGCTCTTAGTAAGCTCTTAGTTGTCCTCTAAGACCCCCAGATGTTGCTCTTTTGAGTTCTCCTCAGTTACATTCCCAAGACACTTCTTATGCATTTTTGCTCTGGGACTAGTCACTTTGTGTTGTAATTTTTTGACCACGAGTCTCTTTTCACCCAGCTAGAGTAGACTCTTTTCCAGTTTTATTGAGAAATAATTGACATACATCACTGTATAAGTTTAAGGCATACAGCATGATGGTGTGATTTACATATATTGTGAAATGATTACCACAATAGGTTCAGCTAATATCCATCTTGCCATACAGATACAATAAAAAGAAGAGAAGGGGACTTCCCTGGCGGTCCAGTGGTTCAGACTCTGCGCTTCCAATGCAGGGGGCGCAGGCTCAGTCCCTGGTTAGGGAACTAAGATCCCATATGCTGTGTGGTGTGGCCAAAAAAAAAAAAAAAGAGAGAAGAAAGGAAAAGAAATTTTTTCTCCTTGTGATGAGAACTCTTAGGAATTTCTCTTCTAAGAACTTTTCTACATATCATACAGCAGTGTTAGCTGTAGACATCATGTTGCACATTACATCCCTAGTACTTTTTTTTTTGGTAACATCCCTAGCACTTATTAATCTTCTCACTGTAAGTTTGTACCTTTTGACCACCTTCCTCCAGTTTCCCCTCCCCCCGCACCTCATCTCTGGTAAGCACTAGAGTAAGACTTCTTTAAGGCAAGAACCATGTCTTTTTTAAGTGCTCAAGTGCATTCTATTGTGCTCAGCTTTATTGCGCTTAGCAAATATTGCAGGTTTTACAAATTGAAGGTTTGTGGCAACCCTGCATTGTCAGATGATGGTTAGCATTTTTTAGCAATAAAGTCTTTTTTAATTAAGGTATATATATATGTTTGTTTTTTGTTTTTTTTTTGTTTTTGTTTTTGCAGTACGCGGGCCTCTTACTGTTGTGGCCTCTCCCGTTGCGGAGCACAGGCTCCGGACACGCAGGCTCAGCGGCCATGGCTCACGGGCCTAGCCGCTCCGCGGCATGTGGCATCTTCCCAGACCGGGGCACGAACCCGTGTCCCTTGCATCGGCAGGCAGACACTCAACCACTACGCCACCAGGGAAGCCCTATATATATGTTTTTAGACAATACTTTTGCACACTTAATAGATTATAGTGTATATATATAGTGTAGTATATAGTGTAGTATAAACATAACTTTCATATATCTCCGAGGTATGCTTGTATGTCTATTGAAATGAACAGAAATGTGTTGTGCACTTCCTTGAAAGTACATAGACCATCATATATAACATAATAACCCTAACAGTTAAAAAAACCTGGGCTTCCCTGGTGGCGCAGTGGTTGAGAGTCCGCCTGCCGATGCAGGGGACACGGGTTCGTGCCCCGGTCCGGGAAGATCCCACATGCCGCGGAGCGGCTGGGCCCGTGAGCCATGGCTGCTGAGCTTGCGCGTCCGGAGCCTGTGCTCCGCAACGGGAGAGGCCACAACAGTGAGAGGCCCACGTACTGCAAAAACAAACAAGCAAACAAAAACAAAAAACAAACAAACAAAAGACCTTAGCTTGGTAATCAGGAAGCCTGTATTAATTATCTCAGCTTCATTTTATTTACCTGCAAGGTCCTTCTCAGTTCTAATAGTTTAAACCAGTTGTTTTCAAAGTGTGACCCAGACCACGTCATCTGGGAACTTGTTAGAAATGCAGATTCCCAGGTCCTACCCCAAACTTACTGAATCAGAAACTCTGGGAGCGGGACCTGGACTTGTTTCAGCAAGTCCACTAGGTGATTCTGATAGATGGTAAACAGAACCACTAAAATTATTTTAGCAGTTAGTTTTTCTGTGCATTAAAAAAAAAATAGAGTTAACGACCTTAATTTAAACTTCATAGCTTAAAGTTATTTGTAAAACTTTTCTTTATATGTGTTTCGTACCAGTTGAATTTGAGGACATTTTTCTAAACTAGTTGTAACTAAGTATCAAGGTATCTTTGAATCAGAGGCAGTAGATTCAGAAGTATTTGAAGACTGCTGCTTGCACAAAGTATGAGTGTGTGTATGTGCTTATATTTATATCTGTACATATGCATGTAGCATACATACATGTTTTTCTCTCTGTCACTGGAAAATTCTCAATGATGAGTGGTTAAAGGAAGGGAAGGATACAGTACAGGCCTCTATTAGGCAGACTTGAATGAGTGGTATGGCAGAATAAGAAGTATTAAAAAGTAGAAGTTGCTTTTTTACAGTAACAGATCCACATATAGTCGGCCCTCTGTGTTCCTGTATCCTGCATCCATGGATTCAACCAACCATGGATTGAAAATATTCAGGGGAAAAATTCCAGAAAGTTTCAAAGAGCAAAACTTGAATTTGCTGCGGTGGCAACTACTTTCATAGCACTTACATTGTATTTACAGTCATTTATATAGTATTGTATTAGGTATTCTAAGTAATCTAGAGATGGTTTAAAGCACACGGGAGGATGTGCATAGGTTATATGCAAATACCATACCATTTTATGTAAGGGGCTTGAGCATTTGTGGATTTTGGGGGGTGGGGGTTAAGGGGAGTTCCTGGAACAAATCCCATGTGGATGCTGAGGGACAACTAGATTTACCTCCTATACCAAGGAGCTCTCGTAGCAACAGATATTTACCTCTGTGCTACCTGCAACGGGTTGTTGTGGACTGAAAGGTACTGATTATTGTTGATGTTCATTTACTTCCTGTAGAGGGAGTTGCACACTTTACTATTGGAAACCATAATAATGGCATATCTGAGATGCATATTTTGTGTTTGGCACTATGCTAAGTGCTTTTATATGTGGCCCACTTCTACCACTGTTGTTTTGGCTTAATACCTTGAGTTTAAATTTACTCTCTGTTAAATAAAAGGGAACCTTTTGGAAATAGAGTTCCTAAAAAGAACTCCTTTTTTTTTTTTTTAATAGATTTATTTATTTTTGGCTGTGTTGGGTTTTCGTTGCTGCGCGGGGGCTTTCTCTAGTTGCAGTGAGTGGGGGCTACTCTTCATTGCGGTGTGTGGGCTTCTCATTGCGGTGGCTTCTCTTCTTGCGGAGCATGGAACCTAGGCGCGCAGGCTTCAGTAGTTGTGGCACACGGGCTCAGCAGTTGTGGCGCACAGGCTTAGTTGCTCTGTGGCATGTGGGATCTTCCCGGACCAGGGCTCAAACCCATGTCCCCTGCGTTGGCAGGCAGATTCTTAACCACTGTGCCACCAGGGAAGCCCAAGAACTCCTTTTATGATACCTAGTTGAACAGTTTCAGGATTTAGTAAACAGTATCATGTTTGCTTCATTTACCTGTTGTACCTTTTGTGTGTGTGTGTGATTCATTATTTTTATAGATTATACTCCATATAAAGTTATTACAGAACAGTAGCTATATTTCCCTGTGCTTTACAATATATCCTTGTTGCTTATTTATTTTATACATAGTAGGTTGTACCTTTAGTTATTACCCATCTCATACTTTCTAAATTGAAGAAGCCTGTTTTCTTTCATCTTTCCTTACATGGAAGTTGCTTCTTCATTTTAATTTTTTCCTTTAATTACTGTAATGGCCTTTCTCCAAGTCTTTTCTACCTACTAACTATTTCTTAGCGTGGTTACCAAAACTATAAGAATTGTCATAGGTTCAGAAGTTTTGCTGTTTTTGGTTTTTTGCTCATTTATTTATTTATTCAGCAAACATTGTTGGATGTACTGTTGATGTTTAATGCATGTGCTGGGTATACAGAAATGAATATCTCTACCCTGTCTTCATAGTCTGATAAGAGCCATATAAACAAATAATTATGCTCTACTGTGATAAATGAAATTTAGGAGGTATAAAGTACAAGAGGCAAGAGGAAGGAGGGTATGACTAAGGAAAGAAAGTCTTCAAAGAGGAGGTAAACTATCTGCTAAGTTCGATATTGTAACATTAAGGGTTGTCCAAGAGGCCAGAGGGTGAGGGGGGAAATTCCAAGCAGAGGAACCAGCATGTCCAGAGGCAAAGAAACAGGAAACAGCACCACAAGCTCAAAACAGCATTGCCAGTGGTTCGGCGTTACCAGCACCTACAAATCGGAGAGGATCTGAGATCTGAAGAATCTGAGTCCTGTTCAGTTGTTTGTACCTTATGCAATAGGTAGTGAGGAGACATTATCGGAACTAGAAACGTGGGGATACTTGATGGTATCTGTTTTAGAAAGATCGCCCTGGAAAGGTGTTGTGGTGGATGGACTAGTGAGGGAAGCATTGCAGCGGTAAGGAAATCAGATAAGAATTTATGATAATATTTTAGAAAGAAATGATAACCAAACCTTGGTACCAAGAATGGAGATGGAGAAGAGACTGAGTCGAGGTACTTTAGGACAGAGTTGATGGGACTTGATGATCCTGTTAGGTGCCCTCAGAGAGGAAGATGACTCCTGAGTTCCTGGCTTGTGTTCCCGGTTGATGGGTGGTGTCACTTATTGAGAGAGAATACCATGGTTCTATGCAAAGGCAAGAATGTAATTTTGATATATTTATATTGATCTTTATGTCTACATTAGCGTATTTATTTATTTCTTTAATTTATTTCTTTAAAAAATTTTTTTTCTGCATTGGGTCCTCTTTGCTGCCCGTGGGCTTTCTCTAGTTGTGGCGAGCAGGAGGGGCTATGCGGGGGCTACTCTTTGTTGCAGTGTGCAGGCTTTTCCTTGCGGTGGCTTCTTTCTTTGTTGCAGAGCACGGGCTCTAGGCACGTGAGCTTCAGTAGTTGTGGCACATGGGCTCAGTAATTGTGGCTCGCAGGCTGTAGAGCACAGGCTCAGTAGTTGTGGCTCACGGGCTTAGTTGCTCCGCGGCATGTGGGATTGTCCCAGACCAGGGCTCAAACCTGTGTCCCCTGCATTGGCAGGCAGATTCTTAACCACTGCACCACCAGGGAAGCCCTACATTAGCATATTTAAATCACCAATTATTTATTGGGTCTGCTCTGTGAGAACCTTACTAGAGATTCTGGGCTAATGTCATGAGGTATCAGCATAGATTTGGATGACTTTTTATTAGGTAAAACTAGTTCAGAAACCATTGTATTTTTTAATTAATTAATTAATTTTTTATTTAGTTATTTATTTTGGCTGCGCTGGGTCTTAGCTGCAACACTTGGGATCTTTAGTTGCGGCATGCCTGCAGGATCTAGTTCCCTGACCAGGAATCAAACCCGGGCCCCCTGCACTGGGAGCGCAGAGTCTTACCCATTGGACCACCAGGGAAGTCCCAGAAACTATTGTATTTTAATTACTACATGGATTAATTATATTTTCTCTAGGCCTTTTACTTTAAACTTGCCCAAATCAAAGGCTAATAATATAATACTGATTCATGTGGCTTTTTAAGCCCTTTCTCAGTTCACCTCCCTCTGTTTGGAATATTATTCCATGTTGTCTGCTATATCATTTATGAAAATATTAGGAACTGTCCCAAACATTATATTGTGGGAAACGCAAACATCTGGAAACATCCATTTACTTCTGTTCCTTCTTTTTAAGTTTTGTTTACCAGGTCTTCATATATGATACAAAATTCTTCCAGATTCTGTTTTTAAAATTCTATAGGGAAACTTTGTTTGTTAAGAATTTTTATAATTCTAAATAAATTATATTTCTCTTGAGTTTCTCCCTTCATGGAATCCATGTGGCCATTCTCACAGCACATTTGGGAAAGCCCCTGTTGATACTTTGCCATCCTAAGTCAGGTTGGAACTGTGAGGAACTCTCAGTTACCAGCCATGAGCCAACGAACTCTACTTTCACTGGGTAAAAGTAGAATAGGAGTTTATAGTGCTATGGTCAGGTGTCAGATGGGTGGTGGTGGTAGTTTTAGATCTGGGAATGCATCACATCTCTAGGCCTCTCAGCCTTTCCTGTGTGAGAACAGGCTTCTCTCTCATTTTTTATAGATTGAGAGTTTTCTAATCACCTGGGTACAGCTCCTTAATTTGATGACTTTTTTGATGGGTTTTTAAGACCCATTTGAAAACTGAAAACTGTTGGCTAAAATTTCTCAATCTTGTTCTATGGTAATAATCATTTGAATGACTTATGTATGCCCACCCATATTAATCAAATTCACTGGCTTCTGCTAAAGCTCTAATGGGAATAGAATGGCAAGCTGACACATGTCCATTTGAATCAAAACCTGTCTTCATTTCACAGGCGTCAGATAGGTTCATTACCACAGGACTTTAAACTAGGCACACTGGCTTACGTGTGAAATAGGCTCTATTCGGTTTCTGAAAAGGAGAAGTTCCTTTGGGTATAATGCTTCTTTATATGCTATTAAATCCTAAAAATAGTGTATTGGTTAGTTGTACTATGGGATTAATATGACTCCTATTGAAATTGTAATTAAATACAGGAATAATACAAAGGAATGGAGAAAAATTCAAATAGGATTTTCCCATGGGTAAAATTTTATTTACCTTTTCCCATACTGATCTGTCTTTTGGAATGTAATACTGGTGACTCTTCCACAATTTATTAGTGTTTTTGCTTTCTTCCCTCAACTTTGATAGAATTGATATTTTGGGTGAGTGAATGAGGAAGAAGTTTAAAGGATTTTACCCCGTCTAGTGATAAAAGTTACACATGCTGGTTGTGAAAAATACAAGACAATCACTCATAATCTTAAACTTAACCATCATTAGCACTTTAGCATATCTCCTTCCAGTTTTTTTTCCCATGCAAAAAAGTATTTTTATGTAGCTGGGATAATGCTTGATATCATTTTATATCTTGCTTTCTAAATTTATCATAATCATTTTCCAGTCACTAAAAAATCTTACAAGAGTTTTTAGTGACTAAAGGTATGCTGTGATTTCCTGTAGTTTATTTGCCCATTTCTGTTATCGAACATTAGGTTGTATCTACTTTTGGGGAGCATTAAAAATAAAAATACAGTGAACTTATGTATTTTTTTATGTTTCTGAGTATATTCTTCTCATTCCTACAAGTACAGTAATTAAGGTTATGAACATTAAAAAAACTTACTGTGGAAAAATTTAAACATACACAAAATAAATAATAGTGTAATGAGCTCCGTCACCAGCTGCAACGATTATCAACATATGGAACTCTTTCATCTGTATCCTCCACTCCCTCTCAATTATTTTAAATTAAATCACAGATACTTTTATTTAAGTAATTTATTTCATCTGTAACATCTTCAGTTACGTATATCTGAGTTTTTAGTAAAACTTACTGTTTGTGAAATATAAAGCACATACAGAAAAGAATGTAAAACATAAATTTCTAGTTCAGTGCATGATCACAGAAAATACCCTTGTAACTACCACTCATCAAGATTTGGAATTGCCACTACCTCAGGAGCTTCTTCATGCCTCTCCCAGTCACTAGTTTGTTTTTCTTTCCCAATGGAGACTTCTAGCGTTATAAGTTAGTTTTAGTTGATTTTGAGCTTTTAAAATTGGAATAATACAGTGCGTATTTTGTGTCTGGCTTGTTTTACCCAACATTTTGAGATTTACCCATGTTGCTCTGTAATATAGACTTTTAAAAAGCATAGCAGCATTACTGGGCTTCCCTGGTGGCATAGTGGTTAAGAATCCACCTGCCAATGCAGGGGACACAGGTTTGACTAAATTTGCCAGTTTTCTTCCCTGGTCCGGGAAGATCCCACATGCCGTGGAGCAACTGAGCCGGTGAGCCACAACCACTGAGCCCACGCGCCAGAACTACTGAAGCCCGCATGCCTAGAGCCCGTGCTCTGCAACAAGAGAAGCCACCGCAATGAGAAGCCCGCGCACCGCAATGAAGAGTAGCCCCCACTCGCCGCAACTGGAGAAAGCCCGCACACAGTAACGAAGACCCAGCACAGCCAAAAAAAAAAAACGGATGAGAAACAACATAACTAGTATCACAGTAAATGAACAACTTCTTAATACCTTCATTGTTCAAATTTCCCTAATGGTTTTTCTTTTTTTTTTTTTCTCTTGTTTTTGGCCACGCGGCTTGTGGGATCTTAGTTCCCCGACCAGGGATAGAACCCAGGCCCTCAGCAGTGAGAGTGCAGAGTCTTAACCACTGGACCATCAGGGAATTCCCTTTTTTTTTTTTTTAACGATTGGTTTGTTTGAATCATGAGTCAGACAAGGTCCACCCACATGTTATGTATGGTTGATATGTGTCTGAAAACTCTCTTAATCTATAAGTCACTATTGCCCCCGTTTCTTCTTTTTGTCTTGTGGAAAGATCTGGTCACTTGTCCTGTAGAATGTCCCACTTTCTGGATTTTGCTGATTGTATATCCATGTTGTTTTTTTTTTTTTTTTTTTTTTTTTTGCGGTATGCGGGCCTCTCACTGTTGTGGCCTCTCCCGTTGCGGAGCACAGGCTCCGGATGCGCAGGCCCAGCGGCCATGGCTCACGGGCCCAGCCGCTCCGCGGTATATGGGATCCTCCCAGACCGGGGCACGAACCCGTATCCCCTGCATCGGCAGGCGGACTCTCAACCACTGCGCCACCAGGGAGGCCCGTTGTTGTTTTTTTTTAATTGAGATATATGTAACATATAATGAAATATACAGGTCTTGTGTTCAGTTTGGTGAGTTTTGTTTTTTTTTTTTTTGGCCGCGCCATGTGGCAAGCGGGATCTTAGTTCCCTGACCAGGGATGGAACCCATGCCCCCTGCATTGGGAGCACGGAGTCTTAACCACTGGACTGCCAGGGAAGTCCCCTTACCAACATTTTTGACATTAGCGATTCTAGTGAGTGTGAAATAGTATCTCATGATTATAATTTGTATTTCTCTGAGAACTAATAATGTTGAGCACCTTTTCATGTGCTTACTGAGCATTTTTATATCTTTGATGAAGTATCTGTTCAAGTCTTTTGCCCCCTTTTTTATTGGTTTGTTCATCTTTTAATTGTTGATTTGTAGTTCTTTATATATTTGGATACAAGTCCTTTGTTAGACTTATGTGCTGCAAATATTTTTATCCAGTCTGTGACTTATTTTATTTTATTTATGGTGTATTTTGGTGAACAGAACTTTTAAAATAATTTTTTTGTTTGTTTTATGGTTTGTTACATGCTTTTTAAAACTTGATCTTTGAGATAACCCTTTGAGGGGAAATATGGTAGTGTCCTCATTTTGCTCATTAGGAAATAGAGGCCCAGAGAGGTAAAAAGACTCGTCCTAAAGTTATACAACTAATAAGTGGTAGAGCAAAGCTTGGAAACCAGGTCTTTTTACTTCGGGTTGAATTTCTTTCCATTACACCTTATTCTCCCTTTCTCTTTTCCCATTACCTGAAAATGATACTGTACTCAGCTACTTTCTTTTTCTTGAAGTTCTCTGTCCTATTTTACTTTGGGGCCTTTGCGTATGCAGTTCTGAGTTGAACACTTTCCTTCCTCTCTCGAATTTGATTTATCCTTCAGATTTCAGCTTAGATGTTACATCCTTTGGGAAAATTTTGACATCTCTTTCTTTTCCTGCTAGATAAGGTACCTCTTCTCCCTGTTTCTCTAACATTGGATTTTTCTGCTGTCATAACAAATAATACCCTGATTGTCTTTCTACTTACTCTCTATAGATTCTGAGGGCAGAAACCATTACCATCTTATTTACCAGAAAATTGACAATGTCTGGCACATGGGAGATGATTAAAATATAATGAATTCGATTGAATATAATTCTCTTTTTATCTACTAGTGACAGATTTTTTTTTTGTACCATATACTTAAACCCTACTGTGTATTTAATTTAGCATTTTTGTGTAGTGTCATGATGTTTCACTTGTGATTGCTGAATTCCTGCAAGGATTGTAACATATTTTAAAGTGAAGATTATAAAAATTTATTTTTTATTCCCTGTATACCTAAGGAGTATTAAAACTTATTGAATATTTGACTAGCTTTAGGAAGTTTTCTTTATCCATTTACTTTATTTTTATTCATTTACTTTTACTATTGACAATGTCTTAAACTGCAAATTTAAACTACATAATTACCTGAAAGATATTACATCTGAAAAACTAATTTATACATTTCACAGCTGCTATCTTTGACATTGAACAGCAGGCATAGACTCCATCTTTTATTCCTAAAGAGTAGATAGGTTCTTAAAAAGTAACTTACAGAATTTACTGACACCTGGTCTGTGGTGTGGTTAAAAAAAAAATCCTTATTCTTAGGAAATGCACACTTAAGTATTTAGGAGTAAAGGGCCATCGTATATACAACTTACTCTCAGATGGTTTGGGAGTAAGTGGGGAAAAAAATACACAGCTGTGGAATTTAAATTGGTGCAGCCACTGTGGAAAACAGTATGGCGGTTCCTTAAAAAACTAAAAATAGAGTTGCCATATGATCCAGCAGTCTCACTACTGGGCATATATCTGGATAAAACTATAATTAGAAAAGATAAATGCACCCCAGTGTTCATAGCAGCACTATTACAATAGCCAAGACATGGAAGCAACGTAAATGTCCATCGACAGATGAATGGCTAAAGAAGATTTGGTGTATAGGCACAGTGGAATATTACTCAGCCATAATAAAGAATGAACTAATGGGGAGTTCTCTGATGGCCTAGTCTGAGGATTCAACCCTTTCACTGCCATGGCCTGGGTTCAATCCCTGGTCGGGGAACTGAGGTCCTGCAAGCTGCATGGCGTGCCCCCCCAAAAAAGAATGAAATAATGCCATTTGCAGCAACGTGGATGGACCTAGAGATTATCATATTAAGTGAAGTAAGTTAGAAAGAGAAAGACAAATACCATATGATATCACTTATATGTGGAATCTAAAGAATGACACAAATGAACTTATCTATGAAACAGAAACAGACTCATGGACACAGAAAACAAACTTATGGTTACCAAAAGGGAAAGAAGGTGGGGGAGGGATAAATTAGGCAGATACAAACTGTTATATATAAAAGAGATAAACAACAAGGTCCTACTGTATAGCATTGGGAGCTATATTCAATATCCTGTAATAACACCATAATGGAAAAGAATATGAAAAAGAATATGTATATATATGTATAAGTGAATCACCTGGCTATATACCAGAAACTAACACAACATTGTAAATCAACCATACTTCAATAAAGAAATAAACAAAAATTCCACACCTGTATACACACACACACACTCTTGTATATATCCACAAGCAGCCCCCACTTTGCTTGGTAGTGTAGGACTATAAAAACGACCATGAAGACTAAGGCCATGCACGATGACCAATGGGAAAAGTTATGATGTGCCCTTTAAAATTTTTGTCAGAATATTAAAAATGATTTCATTGTTGGTATGAGGAAATGAAAAAGTAAAACTAGTATTTATTTGATACACTGTAATCTAAAGCATTAGAGACATTGACTATTAAAGTGTTCTATATCTTTGTTAAAATTTATCGAGTAGTTTGAGCGGTGTTTGCCTGCTTCTTGTCCTATGACTTAAGATATGGAGCAAACGTCTTTTGGATGCCTTGGCTTCCAACATTTTATCCTTTGTACTTTCTTTTTTTTTTCCTTTTTAATAAATTTATTTTATTTATTTTTGGCTGTGTTGGGTCTTCGTTGCAGCGTGTGGGCTTTCTCTAGTTGTGGCGAGCGGGGGCTACTCTTCGTTGTGGTGCGTGGGCTTCTCATTGTGGTGGCTTCTCTTGTTGCAGAGCACGGGCTCTAGGCACACGGGCTTCAGTAGTTGTGGCTCACGGGCTCTAGAGCGCAGGCTCAGTAGTTGTGGCGCACGGGCTTAGTTGCTCCACAGCATGTGGGATTTCCTGGACCAGGGATTGAACCCGCGTCCCCTGCATTGGCAGGCGGAGTCTCAACCACTGTGCCACCAGGGAAGCCCCTATCCTTTGTTGTTGTTGTTTTTAAAATTTAATTTATTTTTTTTATACAGCAGGTTCTTATTAATTATCTATTTTATACATATAAGTGTACATATGTCAATCCCAATCTCCCAGTTCATCACACCACCACCACACACACACCCCCCGCCACTTTCCCCCGTTGGTGTCCATACATTTGTGCCCCCTATCCTTTGTACTTTCAATGTCATGAAATATCATTGAGAGTTCCTTTTATTTTTGCTGGTGTCAGTTCTGGGACATCCTAATCCTTTTCATCATCATCATCATCACTTTCCTTATGTGTATGTTGATAAGTTTGCCTGTACTAAGCTCCTCTGATGCACGTTAACTCTGTTTATTTTCTATTCAGATCTTACTTTCAGCATTACCACTTTTTACCTCTTTGCTTCATTTTTATCTCTGTAGGCCAGTTCCCTTTTTTGATTATCCTTTTTTTTTTTTTTTTTTTTTTTGCGGTACGCGGGCCTCTCACTTTTGTGGCCTCTCCCGTTGCGGAGCACAGGCTCCGGACGCACAGGCTTAGCGGCCATGGCTCACGGGCCCAGACACTCCGCGGCATGTGGGATCTTCCCGGACCGGGGCACGAACCTGTGTCCCCTGCATCGGCAGGCGGACTCTCAACCACTGCGCCACCAGGGAAGCCCCTGATTATCCATTTTTATAAAATGTCACATGGGTTTATTACTGGAGACTAGGAGTCAACACAGCTACACGCTGTGCTGTTTGTGTGTGAACTGAATAGCATGCCCAGTGACTCATCACTAACAGACTTTGAAAGAAGTGATGTGATTGGTCACTGGTCACAATGCACATCTTCACTTACATAGCCATTTCTGGAGTGAAGAACTAGCAGTAAAATTTATACTTGAACCTAGGGGCAGGACAGGAATAAAGACGCAGATGTAGAGAATGGACTTGAGGACACAGGGAGGGGGAAGGGTAAGCTGGGACGAAGTGAGAGCGTGGCATGGACATATATACACTACCAAATGTAAAACAGATAGCTAGTGGGAAGCAGCCGCATAGCGAAGGGAGATCAGCTCCATGCTTTGTGACCAACTAAAAGGGTGGGATAGGGAGGGTGGGAGGAAGACGCAAGAGGGAGGAGATATGGGGATATATGTATATGTATAGCTGATTCATTTTGTTATAAAGCAGAAACTAACACCATTGTAAAGCAATTATACGCCAATAAAGATGTTTAAAAAAATTTGTACTTTGTGCAGCTACTTGTGGTTCCTATACCATGGTAACTGAAGTTTGAACTATGTTGTTGGGAGACTGATGTTATTTAACTAAAGTGTGGCTACTGAAATTTGGGCATATGGGATTGTGGAAAACAAGTACTGCCAGTAAAGAGAGCATGTGTGGGGGCTTCCCTGGTGGTGCAGTGGTTGAGAGTCCGCCTGCCGATGCAGGGGACACGGGTTCGTGCCCCGGTCCGGGAAGATCCCACATGCCATGGAGCCGCTGGGCCCGTGAGCCATGGCCGCTGAGCCTGCGTGTCCGGAGCCTGTGCTCCGCAACGGGAGAGGCCACAACAGTGAGAGGCCCGCGTACCGCAAAAAAAAAAAAAAAAAAAAGCACATCTTAGAACTTAGTTGTCTTGAAATTTCAGTGAATTTACTGAGACCTAGTGAGAGGGTGAGAAGGTACCTTGATAATGGGGGTAGGATGAAAGAGGCAAGGGTTGGCCCAACATCGTGGGGAAGAAAAACTATAATTGCTAGGTTTTAAAGTTTTGATGTTCTTTATAAAGTAAGTCACGAGGTCATCATTTGTAAGGAAAGGTGGTAGAACTGGGAACAGAGTTTAGGAAAGGAACTTGAAACAGCATGTGTAATATAAACCAAAGCCACTGAATACAGAATGAGCAATATTGAAATGGTGGATGGAAAATAACCATTTATTCTCCCCCCCCCTTTTTTTTTTTTGCTGTAGAAAACTCTTCAGTTTAATATTGGTTATAAAAAATATTGGTTATAAACTATAATGCCATGCTTTCCCCCCTCATTTTAGTGGGTTTTATCTATTGATTTCTTAACTTGAGTATAAAAATGTTTTATAAAAGCTTTTAAAGGTACATAGCTTTTAAATTTCATTTGGAATTAGGTTAATATGTTTGAAACTCCCTCAGAATCTGGCCCAGGACTAAAGTTAATTTGTAGTTTTTACTGGCAGTAAAAATTTCCTGAACCAGATACGGAACTTGAAATAGAACTAAGATTTGTTAAAGTGTCTGACGTATAAGTCCAGAGTATGTAATCACATAAAAAACAATGCTGTAAGGAAGACTTGGCATATGAGAGTAGAGATAAATCTTGTTTATATTTCATCCAGGCTTAAGCACAGCTCTTGTTCCATCCTGGGAAAGGTCAGGTTAAAAGAGATGCCCTTCACTGGATTTCAGGAGTCAGTGAACCTAGCTAAACTTGATTAAAGTAAGAAGGAAAGAGAATTTCAAGGATCATGAGCTTCGGAGACACTGTATATATTTCCCTTACATTAGAGATTCTTGTAGCAAGACTTCTAGCTGATCTTCTAGTGGTAATGTAAATTGACTGAATACACACATATCAATTGATTAACTTAATTTTTACTAGATCAGTCATAGTTGGTACAAATACTTGTCATTGTTGCTGTCCTTGAAGAAAATTATGGGGTTTTTGGTAGTTAAAACTCAAATCATAGGGTTTTTCCTTTGTCAGAAACAAATAATCCACACCCTAAAGTGCAATCCAGCTGAATTTATCTGCTGTACTTTGCTTAGAATTAACCAAAAGAGCTGAGGTGGGGGCTGGTGGTACATGGCTTGTCACTACAGCTCTACTTAAATCTCTCAAGCTTTCAGTAGGTCCAGGACGCTGCAGCCACATTCAGTGGAGTTAGTAAGCCGGTCAAGAAGTACCACAAAGTGGTCTTATGGCTCCTTTTACTGAGTCTGGCAGATAAATAGCAAATTTTTTTCTTTAACAATAGCAAAAGTTAAAAAGTGTTTTCTCTTTACTCCTGAATTAACTGAATATTCCCTTAGCAAGGCTATAACTAATCTGTCAGATTCCCTGTGGATTTGCTTTAGTGTGGTTTTGGGGTCCCTTCCAGGCCCTGACATTTGTGTGACCTTAAACAGGGTACTTCTTAACCTCTCTGAGTCTCAATTTACTCATTTCTAAATTGAGGGTAATAATGATACTTGCCTTTTTAGAGTTGTTTGAGGATTTAATGGGATAATGAATATAGACTGCAAACAATGAACTTTGAATAAATGGTATCTGTTATAATTTTCAGAACTTAAGTTATATAACCAGCTAGTTCTACATATTTCAAATCTGACTTTTTTTTTTCTTTTTAAAATTTATTTTGTTTTATTTTTGGCTGTGTTGGGTCTTTGTTGCTGCACACGGGCTTTCTCTAGTTGCAGCGAGCGGGAGCTACTCTTGCTTGCAGTGCACGGGCTTCTCACTGTGGTGGCTTCTCTTGTTGCGGAGCATGGGCTCTAGGCACACGGGCTTCAGTAGTTGTGGTACGTGGGCTCGGTAGTTGTGGCGCATGGGCTTAGTTGCTCCGAGGCATGTGGGATCTTCCTGGACCAGGGCTCAAACCCGTGTCCCTTGCATTGGCAGGCGGATTCTTAACCACTGCGCCATCAGGGAGGCCCCTTGTCCGGTTTTTAATTATACAAATAGAATAGGAACACATTATTATATAAAGTATTATAGATAAGGCTAGAGAGCCCCTTAAACAGCTCTAGTCCCAATCCCTTCCCCAGAAGTAACTATTTTATCAAGTCATGTATCCTTCCATGTCGTCTTCTTTGCCTTTAAACACACATACACATGCACAAGTGCACACATGTACACAAATAATACACAGGTATATATATTTTCTACTTCATAGATCTATAAAAAGATAGTGAGTTAGTAATTTTGTATATATTACAAGTACTGGTTATTAGAATCTGTATTTTATAAGCTCAGTAAACAAAGGATAGCAGAATTCAACAATTTTTAATGTAGTATCAGATCTTAGGCCAAATTATAGAATTCTTTATTATTATTATTTATTAATTAATTTTTTGTCTGCATTGGGTCTTCGTTGCTGCACACGTGCTTTCTCTAGTTGCAACGAGCGGGGGCTACTCTTCGTTGCAGTGCGCGGGCTTCTCATTGTGGTGGCTTCTCTTGTTGGCGGAGCACGGGCTCTAGGCTCACAGGCTTCAGTAGTTGTGGCGCATGGGCTTAGTTGCTCCACGGCATGTGGGATCTTCCTGGACCGGGGCTCAAACCCGTGTCCCCTGTATTGGCAGGCGGATTCTTAACCACTGCGCCACCAGGGAAGTCCTAGAATTCTTATAACCCTGGAAAGGTTTATTCAAAGGGAAGAAGCTGGAAGAAATAAGAAATATAGTTTCAGTCATCTAGCTCAAAAATACACATTTGCTAAAAGACTAATAAAAGATCAGAACTTACGAAATTCACTGTCTCTCCGTTTACCTGAAGTTCTACAGTTGGGGGTCAAAGATACTGTTTGTTAGTCTGACAAGTAAGAAATGATGTTTCCTTTTTTCAAAAATGTGAAAAATTTGCTCTCATCTTTGTGGGGCAAGGGAGACATTTGAGGGAGGATAGTAGGGAAGAGTAATTGAAACTACTATTTGTATATCATTGATCCTAAGTATATTTAAATTATTTTTTTGTTACCTATGGTATTTTTGAAATAGATAGACATTGGGAAGTGGATTCCAGGCCACTTACGGAAGGAGATTGATCGTGAAGTGATGTTAGTCGCTCTCCTAAAGCCACTTTCTGGCAGAATTTTCTTTTTAAGTAAGGGAATGTCAAGAGGAAGAGGCCACAGTTACTTTGGCAGCAGGAATCTAAGAGTTGGAGAATATTGATTTGACGTGACCTCTCTTCTCTGGGGAACTGGAGGTCAGTTGGACAAAACAGTGGGGGAAGGGGTTAGTAGACAAAGACAAATGCCAAGGTGAAACGGTGCTAATTCTAACCATTAGCAACTTTTTCTTTTTTCATCCTAGTCTTCAGACTGAACCTAGTAATGAAAGCCAAAGGACAGAACTCCCAGGCCCACCCGGTATGTGTGTAGAGGATGTGGAGTAAAGCCTCCCCTGCCCACATAGAGATGTGATAACCCCCTTTGCTTAGAGGATATCGTGGAGGGTACCAGAGCAGGGATTGAGTTTAGTTTGTAAATTAAGCCTTGGTAAATGGTTGTTTGGCTGATTATCATATGTAAATATAGAACAATTCCAGCATTTGTTGCTTTTGGAGATTCATATACATACATTAAATCCCTTTCTTGGTAGCTCACTTTCTAAGCTTTGCTTCTGTCGCTTCTTCTAAGAGCTAGATTGTTTTGTTCAGCATAGTAAGCCACTGGCCACATGTGGCTATTGAGCACATGAAATGTGGCTAGTGTAATTTGAGATGTGAGTGTAAAATACACAATGAGCCCTGAAGACTTAATATGAAAAAATAAAGATCTCGATAATTTTTATAATGATAACAGTGAAATGATATTATTGATTACATATGAAATGATTTATCAGATTAAATAAAATATATTATTAAAATTAATTTCACCTTAAAAATATGGCTACTAGAAAAAAAATTACATATGTGGCTCACATTACTTTCTGTTGGAGCCCGCTGGTCTAGAACAACCTGTACCAGGGATGAGTACTTGCTGTAGAATTTCATGTGGGTCATTCCATAGACATTGAATGATTTTAGTTCAGTAAGAACATTTAAGCCACCATTTAACTTTTATAGTCAGATTTTTTCCCTTGGCTGGGGAAACAGCATTTGAAATTTAATTTTGTAAGTCAATGAGAATATAGGATTGCAGTGCCAAATTTTGTGTGTGTGTGTGTTACATGCATGCACGTGTGCATGTGTTATTTTTCAGGAATTCCTCTTGCAGTGCTTATGGTGCATCTTATACCCGTGTCCACAAGGAATGGGTCCTACCAATCTTCCTACCTGATTAAGCCTGTCCTTGGAAAAGCGATGCTTTTCTGTCCCAGAAAAGAATCCTGGAACCAGGTATATTCCTCAGTGCAGTTCTCTTAAGCCCTTACTCCCAAGGAATTTGGGACATTAGGCTTAATATGTTGTCAACCTTTGTATTCAGCTGTCTAGAGCCAGTTTTCTACCTTCACAAAATAAAGTTGCTCCCAAACTTTTTTAGTTTGAAAAAGCTCTAATACAGAAAAGTTGAAAGAGTAGTATAATGAACATCTGTATATTCTTCCCCTAGAGTCCCCAAATGCTTTTTGAAAATTGCCACGTTGTTTCTATATATAGTTTTTTGAGGCTGAATTATTTGAAAGTAATTTGCACATCATGACCCATATTTATCACCCCTAAATATTTCAGCATGTCTTTCCTAAGAATAAGGGTATGACCTTATCACAAATCTATTGTCATAACCTAAGAAAATAACAGTAGTTCCCTGATATCTAATATTCACATTTTCCTAAATAGCTTTTTTCTGACTTTTTAAAACTCTGGATTCAGTCCAAGTTTATGACTTGCGTTTAATTATGACTCTTTAGTCTCTTTTAATCTAGGATAGAGGTTGACATACTACAACCCTTGTGTCAAGCCTGGGTAGCCACCTGTTTTTGTACAGCCCACTAGGTAAGAATAGTTTTTACATTTTTTTCCCATATCATTTTTTTTTAATTGAGGTAAATTCTCATAACATAAAATTAACCATTAATCATTTTAAAGTATGCACTGCATTGACGTTTAGTACATTCAGGACATTCTATCTAGTTCCAAGACATTTTAAACATCCAAAAAGGAAACCCCGTACTGTTAAGCAGTGTCCCCATCAACCTCTCCTTTCAGCTCCTGGTAAGTACTAGTTCACTGTCTGTTCCTGTAGATTAACCTATTCTGGATGTTTCATATGGACGGAATAATATAATACGTGACATATAGTGTCAGGCTTCTACTCAGCATGTTTTTTTTTTTTTTTTTTTTTTTTGGCTGCGTTGAGTCTTCGTTGCTGGGGCTTTCTCTGGTTGCGGCGAGCAGGGGCTATTCTTCGTTGAGGTGCGTAGGCTTCTCATTGCTGTGACTTCTCTTGTTGCGGAGTATGAGCTCTAGGCTCTCAGGCTTCAGTAGTTGCAGCATGCAAGCTCTGTAGCTGTGGCACGTGGGCCCTAGAGCACGTGGGCTTCAGTAGTTGTGGCGTGTGAGCTCAGTAGCTGCGGTGAGTGGGCTTCTCAGTGCAGTGGCTTCTCTTGTTGCAGAGCATGGGCTCTAGGCGTGTGGGCTCAGTAGTTGTGGCACGCGGGCTCTAGGGCATGCGGGGTCAGTAGTTGCAGCGCTCAGGCTTAGTTGCTCCGCAGCATGTGGGATCTTCCCAGACCAGGGCTCGAACCTGTGTCCCCTGCATTGGCAGGCAGATTCTTAACCACTGCGCCACCAGGGAAGTCCCCATCATTGTGTTACATTTGTTACAGTTGATGAATCTACACTGACGCATTATCACCCAAAGTCCATAGTTTATATTAGGGTTCACCCTTTGTGTTTATAGTTCCGTGGGTTTTGACAAATTCATAGTCATGTGTCCACCATTACAGTATCATACCGAATGGTTTTCACTGCCCTGAAAATCTACTGTGCTCCACTTAGTCATCTCTCCTCCTCCCTCTCACACCAGCAGCTACTGATGTTTTTATTATCTCCATAGTTTTGCCTTTTCTAGAATGTCATGTAGTTGGAATCCAAATACAGTATTGCAGCCTTTTCCGACTGGCTTCTCTCACTTAGTATAAGCATTTAAGTTTCCTCCATGTCTCTGTGTCTTGATAGTTCTTTTTATTGCTGAATAATACTCCATTGTATGGCTATACCATAATTAATTTATCCATTCACCTGTTGAAGGACATCTTAGTTGCTTCCAGGTTTTGACAGTTCTAAGTAAAACTGCTGTAAATGTTTGTGTGCAGGTTTTTCTGTGTGGACATAAGTCTTCAACTCTTTTTGTGGTTGTTATTTCCCAGTCTGTGATTTCTCTTTTCATTCTCTTAAAAGAGTATCTTTCACAGAGCAGAAGTTTTTTATTTTAATGCAGCCCAACATAACAAGTTTTTATTTCATGGATTTTGCTTTTGGTACTGTATCTAAAAACTCATTGCCAAACCCAAGGTCACCTCGGTGTTTTCATATTATCTTTTAGAAGTTTTATAGTTTTGTGTTTTACATTTAGGTCTGTGATCCATTTTGAGTTTATTTTTGTGAAAGGTGTAAGGTCCGTGATTGTATTTTTTTTTTTTTGTACCTTGACTGTCTAGTTGTTTTAGCCCCAATTATTGAAAAGACTGTCTGTTCCACAGGAAAACGTTGAATTGCCCTTGGTCCTTTGTCAAAGATCCGTTGACTGTACTCATGTGAGTGACATTGTCTTTTAAAAAGCCCTACATTCTGGATTTGTCTCTTTCCTCATTGTATACTTTAATTTGTTTTCCTAAACTGTATTCCTCATCAACTAGAACGTGAGTCTAGAGGATTAGATTCATTTTAAACATTTTGGCAAGGATGCTTCCCGGATGATTGAGCACTTCAACTTGTATCAAGTCAGAAGGTGCACGGTGCTAAGCTGTCCCACTGGTAGTGATGGTTAAGACTGGTTAAGGTGGTAACCAGCAGATCTTCCCATTGTAAAGGTATATTTTTCTCTTTGCAATTAGTAAGTACTCTAGGGATAACTTTGGCCATGTAACAGATGAATATTTGAATCTATATTTGTCAGGCATGTTCTAGGTTCTTGGGAGGCAGCAGTAAAAAGAAAGATTTCTGCTCTCACAGAAGTTGCCTTTTCCCCTGCAAGTTTGAAGACAGTAGTGGGACTGGGTCTATTCTTGGACGGGGTGCACTTGGAACTTAGGATAGGCTGATATCAGAAAAATAGGATCATTGAAAAAGTATATGCCAGTAAGTATAGAGTTGCAGTATGGGATGATGTAAAACTTCTGGCTGGAGAAGGATAGTGGTGTTGGTTGCATAATAACGTGAATGTACTTAATGCCACTGAACTGTACATTTAAAAATGGTTAAAATGATAAATCTTGCATTATGTGTATGTTACTACAATTTTTTAAAAGTATATGCCATCATGATGCATCACTGAACTCAGCCCTGCCTCACTGCCTTTTCTCTGATAATTTTCATCAGGCTTTTGTTAGTCTGTTTGGACTAATTGAGAGAGAAACTGTTTCTGAGATAAAATTCTGCAGTTCAGTTCTGGTAGAGAGGAAGAGGCAGTGATGTTATGTTTCATTCACTGCCTCCAGTAGAGTTTGTCTTTGTAGCCTCTCAGGGAGATCATTGTTGAGATCTCTGGGTGTCCTGGATTGTGCCCAGGCTGTGGGTGGAGCTTCAGCTGTTGGTGCAGACAGGCTCTGCCTTTCACTATCTGCTGTTTCCATTTGTTGCAGTTCGCCAGATGCAGACCTGCCTTTGCCAGGATACAGAGAGAGATCTACAACTTGAACCATTGTCTGAATGCTGCTGTTTTGAACCAGGAAATCCTATAGATTCAGGATGAGAGCAGTAACCATAATGCCAGCAGCAAAGTGATTGTTGACCAGTTTGCTGTGAAGGCAGGCCCTTCATTTAGGAAGTCAACCTGTGATTAAGAGCAAGAGCTCTGTTTAGAGGGAAGGGAAGAGCACCTTTATTTGTGGCTGATGGGGCTTGGGTAACTCTTGCTTTCCTATTTACCTGAACTGACTGTGGAAGCAAAGGTGGTAGGAAAGCTTTAGTGGTGACTGTGGCAACAGCGTGATAGCGTGGTGAGGTGACCTGTGACTTTATTCAATTTATAGAAATTGTATCCACCTGAAACCTTTATTTGCCTTCATGTTGGAGAATATCTGGCTTATCACAAATTCTCAGTTTTTAGTATACAGATTGTAGGTTATGTGTGTATAGCTTCTGCTTTGGCAGTAGTATAGGGAAATTAGTATGTTGTACAGTGTTTTTCAGGTTTTGACTGAGCTGCGGTAGGAAATACATTTTCTTTTTTTTTTAATTAAATTTATTTTATTTTTGGCTGCATTGGGTCTTTGTTGCTGCATGCGGGCTTTTTCTAGTTGCAGCGAGCAGGGGCCACTCTTCGTTGTGGTGCACGGGCTTCTCATTGCGGTGGCTTCTCTTGTTGAGCACGGGCTCTAGGTACACGGGCTTCAGTAGTTGTGACACACAGGCTCAGTAGTTGTGGCTCGTGGGCTCTAGAGCGCAGGCTCAGTAGTTGTGGCTCACGGGCTTCCTTGCTCCGCGGCATTTGGGAACTTCCTGGACCAGGGCTCGAACCCATGTCCCCTGCTTTAGTAGGTGGATTCTTAACCACTGCGCCACCAGGGAAGTCCAGGAAATACATTTTCTGTTAGGATCTAGTACACTCATACACATGGGTGTACATAATTTTAACAGCAGTTTCAGGAAATGGTACTTAGCCATACTGTGTTTTCTTATGCTCTCCGTTTCATTCTATTCTATTATTTCATTTAAAAAATGCATATCTGATCTACATTGATTTTTATGAGCCATTATTTAAAGAAGGTTGGTGTGGAACAGTGGTTCCCACAGTATGATATATACTCAGGGTTCTTTTATGTATAGGGATCTGTGAAGTCAAAACTATCTTAATAGTAATACTAAGATGTTATTTGACTTTTTCTGTCTCATTCACTAATAAGTGGAGATTTTCCAGAAATACAGTGGAGTTTTCCAGAACTTACATGATGTGTGATGACATCACTCTCAGGGCTAATAGAGTGTGTATTTGTGTATTCTTGTGTTTTCTAAAATTTTGTAAAGTAGTAGGATTTAAATGTGTTTTTTCAGAGATTAACTCAGTTTTCAGTACTCATATTGTGCTCTTACTAGCTACTTTTTGATTATACCTGCTGTAATCTCTGTAACTTCATTGTGGTCCAGCGAAATCCTGAAGTTTTCCTTGAGCCTTTTTGGAAATACAAGACATTATCTTGTTTTGCAATTATATATTTAGAAAATTCTTCCGTTTTAATTTGTAATCACTAAATATTGACCTATGTAACCAACATATACAAAAGCTATTTGGGGTCCTCAGTAATTTTTAAGAGTGTAAGGGATTCCTGAAACCAAAAAGTTCGAGAACTTCTGGCATAAGGGTAAGAATGTAGGCTTGTTTTTTTTGTTTCGTTTTATTTTTTGTCTGTGTTTTTTTTGCAGAAGGGGAGTCACACTTTTTTTGTGTGGTTAAGATTTTATTTTTTTATTGTTATTTATTTATTTAATTTATGGCTGCGTTGGGTCTTCATTGCTGCCGTGCGGGCTTTCTCTAGTTGCGGCGAGCGGGGACTACTCTTCCTTGCGGTGCATGGGCTTCTCATTGCGGTGGCTTCTCTTGTTGCAGAGCACGGGCTCTAAGCAAACGGGCTTCAGTGGTTGCGGCACGTGGGCTCAGTAGTTGTGGCGCATGGGCTTAGTTGCTCCACGGCATGTGAGATCTTCCCGGACCAGGGCTTGAACCCGTGTCTCCTGCATTGGCAGGCATATTCTTAACCACTGCGCCACCAGGGAAGCCCTCTCAACAAGTTTTTAAATGTGCAATATTGTTAATTATAAGCACAGTGTTGTGCAACAGATCATCTTGCATAACTGAAACTTTATACACACTGAACAGCAACTCCCTGTTTCTTCCTTCCCCCAATCCCTAGCAACCACCATTTTACTTTCTGCTTCTGTGAGTTTGACTTAGAATATAGGCTTTTTAAAATAATAGTTGGATGTATTTGAGTCCCAGCTTAGCTACATGTTGAGTAATCCTGGCTTGTTACCCAACCTTTTTGATTCTTTCTTCATAACTAAAATTGGCATTTTACTGTCTTCATCAGGTTGTTGTGAGGATTATAAATGAGCTAGAAAAATGGGCTCGAAAATGCTTAGCACAAGGAAGCATTCATATGTTACCTATTATTATGATAGAAAATGTAGTAACATCTAGTCACATTGATATTTAGCTGTAGCATTTCATAGCAACACGCACCTGTGTGAAATTGGATTGTCTAAACCTACTCTTAAGTTCTCGTTCTCATTCTGCTCTTGCCTATGCCTCTAGTCTTTTCTTAATTAAGTGGGTTCTGTTTTCCAAACAAATTATGAGCTTCTTGAAAATAGCTGCTCTCTTCTATTTATTTCTATTCTGTCTTGGACAGAACTCAGCCTATAGTAAGTACTCAGGACATGTAAGTCCTGTAAGTCCTAGTACACAGGCTGTGGGACACACAGGCTTAGAATCTCTATGAGGATGATGGTGGGAAAAGAGCTTTTTAGGTCCCTGTTCTGATTCTTTACTCTGTCCCTCTCAGGAACTTCCTTCCACTACTAAACAAGCTCCCTAAAAAGTATAGTGAAGGATGAATTACAGTTTATTAAATCATTTCAGTTTATTTGGTTATTCCCCTTTCCCTTGGCAGTATAAAATTCTAACATAATTGTATACTTTTCACCAGGGTTTTCTTTCATTACATCCCAACAATACAAGAGAATCATAGCAATAGGTGATTTAATTCTTGTTTTCTATAAATGTACATGATTACTTCTATAGCACTTTCTGAGATTTTAGAGCAACACAGGCAGGCAGGTGTGAAATTTATTTATTTATTTATTTATTTTTTCTTTTTGCGGTATGCGGGCCTCTCACTGTTGTGGCCTCTCCCGTTGCGGAGCACAGGCTCCGGACGCGCAGGCCCAGCGGCCATGGCTCACGGGCCCAGCCGCTCCGCGGCATATGGGATCCTCCCAGACCGGGGCACGAACCCGTATCCCCTGCATCGGCAGGCGGACTCTCAACCACTGCGCCACCAGGGAGGCCCTGAAATTTATTTTATGTCAATAATTGAACTGTGTTCTAAACCTTCTAGTTTTGTTGGTCAGTTCTCTTTTCTCCTTTAGTCTGTCTTCAGGCTTCTGTCTGTCTTAATGTCCAAAAACTTGTTCTTGTATAAGCACATAGCCCCTCTATCTTCTGGCTCCGCACTTCCCCTGTTCACATATGACCATTCCTTTAAGTTCCTGCTACCCAGAAATCAACAACAGTAGAGCCAGCTCTACCACTTAGGCTTTTAGGCTTCTCCCAAATAACACCTTCCAGAAATGACCACTTCATATTAAATTGCTGACAGTGTGGGGATGGAGAGGGTACAGTTGCTGCATTTCCCGAAATTTCATCCCGAGGATTAGATATTTGATGTAAGGAGATAGAGATGGTGAAACCATAAAAGAGCTCGTGAAATGGATAGACTTAGGAAACTTATTAGAAGCTTTGCCACTTGGGATGATAAGGGAGGAAAAAATCTTATCTGATGTTTAATGCTGTTTGAGAAAAGGCGTGTGAGGTATGACTTGTCTCTAGCCGCATAAACCGCTCTTTTAGGGAAAGATAGTTTGTTTCCCAGTCCAGTGTTGATTCCTGTTCAAAACCATAATGGCTAATATTTCTGGGACATGTGCTGGCTACTTCACGTCATTTTTTTTTTTTTTTTTTTTTTTTTTTTTGCGGTACGCGGGCCTCTCACTGTTGTGGCCTCTCCCGTTGCGGAGCACAGGCTCCAGACGGGCAGGCTCAGCGGCCATGGCTCACTAACCGCTCCGCAGCATGTGGGATCTTTCCAGACCGGGGCACGAACCCGTGTCCCCTGCATCCGCAGGCGGACTCTCAACCACTGCGCCACCAGGGAAGCCCTACTTCACATCTTTTATCTCACTTAATCCTCATGCAGTCCTGTGTGATGGCTTCTATTTTAATTATTAAAGTAGCTCATGTACAGTGAGAGGCAGAACCATTATTTGAACCCTAGACTCTGCCACTACTACATTCAGCCTTTTTTTATGTATGGGACGCTTTACAGTTTGCAGAGTACTTGTGCATATGTTCTCATTTAAACCTCACCACAATCCTGTGCATTAAGTGAAATTCTTGACATTTTCACACAAGAAAATGGAAGGTTTGGGAATTTGAAGCTCAAAGTACCGGTAACTAGACCAGGCCCACACCCACTCTGACTCCAGTTCCTTTGTTCTCATTATGTAGTTTTGCTAAAAATAATAAGTAATAAATAAATAGGGTCATATCTGAAGGTGAATTTTCTAAGATTGTTCACTTGGTTGAAGGTGATTGGTAATGTTTTAGATGTCTGGAGAAGTTAGCAAATATGTGGTCATTAACTTGCATTATTGGTTTCTCTCATAGCTTGAGTATAACTGCTTTATCTAAGTATTCCTTTTGCTCTTGGGCTTCTCAGTGCTATGGGTCAGTTTACCACTCTTATACTAACATTTCTAGGTAAATTCAGAAGTGAAGACATAGTTTTCTGTGCTTTAACCTTCCTTAGTTGGCACAAATGAGTGACTGAAAGATGAGAAGGAAAAAGGTCTTGCCAGGATTATAATATAATCATGGTAGTGGGAAAGGGGAGGAGTATATGTGTTTGTGGGGGACAGTTTAAAATACCAGCTCTTCATCTTTTGCCAGTTCCTTCCAGAGCTTCTGCTCCTAAACATGAAATTTCATGACTCCTCTAAATCTCAAGTTTGGCAGTTTGAAAGAGGTCATGTGTTGGTGAAGAGATTGATCTTTGTCTGTGAATCAAAACATTAATCATAGCTCCAGAGAGGAGGGCCATAGAGAAAAGCATCCTGATCAGAGGAATATAGCAAGGCTGGAGATAGGTACATTTATGTAATATCATCTGGCTTCAAGTGACTGCTTGCTGTCTCCCCGAACTCACCTAAAATTTAGGAGAAGCAGCATGTAGGACACATTTAATGGTTCATATCATTTACTGAGTAAATGTCTAGAGTTAGTGTTTTCCAGAACAAGCTGTCCTTTTAGGTTTGCAGTACCTTTCTCAGTGACTGGCAGAAAGGTCACACTCTTACTTCCCCATTAGATTTAAGGTAAACTTCTAGGGGCTTTTTCTTTTTCTACAAATTGTTTTGCCTACCTTCTAGGAACTGAAATAGCATGGCTTGTGCCACGTATCATACTAATGACTTACAGTTGCATCAGTTACAGAAGATGGTGAAAAAACTAGGCATTATCTTTGTTTCTGGATTCTGGGTGTCTGTTGCTATAGAAACTAACCAGGCAGTAAACATGAGTGTTTAGGGAGTATTTGAATCTCAATGGATGTTCATTGGCTAATGAAAATGAGGTTAAGAAATTTGTTGAGTTGAGGGAGAAACTGAATATTTCTGAGTTCATTATTGTTTCCATTTTTGGTGGGTGGTATTATCCATTTTGGTTGTGTGCAGGTCATTTGAAGATTATTTCCTAGTGATTAGGCCTTCCAAAATTCCCTTCTCTGCTCTAGGAGGTGAACAATTAGAAAAAGCAAACATTTTATATTCCTTTTGGGTAATGATTTCACTTAATTCAGATTAATTTTGGGGGGGGTTGGCAATGAGTAGATTAATTTTTGAGTGTCATATAGTAAGAGTGCTGAGTTTAAAAATCATTCTATGGTTACTAAAAGGAGGTGAAGATTTGAAAGCAGGATAGAAGGTAGAGAGGGGAATTACACATCTTTATTTCCCAGTTATTTAAGAAATAAATCCCCCTTGGGACTTCCCTGGTGGCGCAGTGTGGTTAAGAATCTGCTTGCCAGTGCAGTGGACATGGGTTCGATCCCTGGTCTGGGAAGATCGCACATGCTGCAGAGCAACTAAGCCTGTGCGCCACAACTACTGAGCCCACTTGCTGCAACTACTGAAGCCCGCGCGCCTAGAGCCTGTGCTCCAAAACGGGAAGCCACCGCAATGAGAAGCCCGTGTGCCACAACAGAGAGTAGCCACTGCTCGCTGCAAGTACAGAAAGCCCATGGGCAGCAACGAAGACCCAACGCAGCCAAAAATAAATAAATAAATAGATAAATTTTAAAAAGAAGTAAAACCCCCAACATGACTTGGACATTGACAAATGTTGTACTTATTTCCAGTTTCTCTGATGGCTTGACTAGGCTACTTTGGGAGGATAAACGGATTGAACATTTGCATGTTGATAGTGTAATATTACTGAGTACTACTTTTGCCAGTATCCAAGAAGAAGAATGTATGTATATTCTAGTAAAAACCTTTAGGGGAATAAAAATGTGCCTTTTCTATAATGTCTGAACTCAGATTATTTCTCTTAAAGATGGTGTTGAGATGCCTGTCTTCATCCTGAATTTCAGAGAATGATTTTGCTACTTGTAGCCACAGTTTTTTTCTTTACAGAATTGTGGCGATATCATGGTTCCTTGTGCAGCAAGCACACTGAACAGTTGATTATACCACATAGTATGCAGAAAAGCAGGGAGTGTTGGTGGAAGAGATCCAGCACTTTAACTCATTTCTCAGCCAGTTGGTTTTTTGGAGGACATGTTTGTGGTTGAGTAACTGTATCCTGACTCAGAATTTTAGGATCATTCTGTATATAGTAGGTATTTGATATTAGTTCTGAGGGAACTTTTTGGGGAAAAGTTCACTTTGTGTTATGTATCCCTCTTCTTCGGAGCATTGTGCCTTCTCAGCTATCTTTTTTTTTTTTTTTAAATCAAAGAGACTTAGGTGTGAATAAGCTTCTTGCCAAATTCTATTTATGGATTACTCTGCCTTGTTGGATTTACTGAGATCTGCTAACGTTTTTCATATATAGAAAGTGTTCTGTGTACTGTTGATCTCTGCAGAAGGTGATCTTCAGTTAGCCCAGGAAATATTTGAAGGTGAACTGTCAGCAAAAGAAATGCAAGCTTTTCAGCCATGTCAGTTGATCAGTACACATTCTTTGTAATACATTAAAGCAGTCGTGTTAAAACTAAACATCTGCATCCCTTTATCTTTGTGGTCAGGCCTCTTATTTTAAGGCCAGTAAGTGTTAAATCAAAAGGTAAAAACTTGGGCCCAAGGTTCAGTCACCGTAAGGCAGTGGTTCCTACTGTTTTTGTACTACCTTAGGGTGTTCCCATTAAAATCCCTCATGAGGTGTAATGAAATTATCACATTTTCTAAACAAAGATTATAAGCTTTTATTTTTTAAAAATGTTATCCACACCCTCTCAATTAATAAGGAGGTCCTGAGTAATCCACTAGGGTGAGGGGGAAACCCAAAAATGTTTGAAGAGGTCACTGCCATAGAGGAGCAATATAGAGTCTGTATAAGTCCTTGGCACTTAGTAGGTGTTCAGTAAAGTTATTATGACTGAACAGACATTTCTTCTCTTATGTGGAGCCTTCACCAACCATTCTGTTACCTCTTCCTCTTGGACTTTAATAACATTTGTATCTACCTATCTTAATACAATACATATCACATTGAATTGTAATACTGTAATTTATTTACATATCTGTCTCCCCCTACTGGCCAGCAGTCTCCTTCAGGGCTAGGACTGTGCCTTTTATCTTTGTAGGCAGAGCATCTGGCTGTTACTCCATGTTCAGTGTCCTGTTTTATGAATGAGTAAGTGTTCAAATAAATTTTTTTTAAGAACTTATTTTTCTCATTCTTTTTTTAATATATATATATATTTTTTGATGGGGACCATTTTTAAAGTCTTTATTGATTTGTTCTTTTTTTTTTTTATGTTTTGGTTTTCTGGCCACGAGGCTTGTAGGATCTTAGCTCCCTGACCAAGGATCGAACCCCCACCCCCTGCATTGGGAGGTGAAGTCTTAACCACTGGGCCACCAGGGAAGTCCCCTCAAATAATTTTTGTAGCACAATCCACACATACACACATAGGAAAGGTGGTAGGCAACGATCCATCTACATATGTACCTGTCCCAGTGTGTGATCTTACAGTAATGATGGGTTTTCAAAAATACAGAAAGAAAGAAAATGAGAACAACACTTTAAAGTTCAGTTGATTTTTAGGATATGTATATGTTCATACTTTTGTGATATAGGCTAGTTGAGAACCTCAGCTTCTTTCTTTAAAGATGTATAAGAGCTTATTAAGCACTTATCAAATAGGGGATTTGGTATATATTGGAAAGATTCAGATTTAATCCACATAGCTTTATAAATTTATAAAAAGATGCCCCCAAACTTTTTTTTAAAGCACTATCATGATGTGGACATGAAAATCAAGTTATTACTTGGCTTCTTGTTTGTTTGTTTGTTTTTGCGGTACGCAGGCCTCTCACTGTTGTGGCCTCTCCCATTGTGGAGCACAGGCTCCGGATACGCAGGCTCAGCGGCCATGGCTCACGGGCCTAGCCTCTCCGTGGCATGTGGGATCTTCCCGGACCGGGGCACGAACCCGTGTCCCCTGCATCGGCAGGTGGACTCCCAACCACTGCGCCACCAGGGAAGCCCTACTTGGCTTCTTATACCATCACCAGCAAAGAGGCTGTGTAATTAAAAACTTTTCTATCAGGTAGTGGGGTAGATCTATCTCAGATAGCTCAGAATCTTAGAGAAAATAGGAGACATAGAAATGAATCTTGGTAAAAAAAAAAATGTTGGCAATTTCATCTTAACAGAAGGTGTGTAATAAATGTCACTGACTACAAATACAGAGAATGAGAACAAATTTTAATACCATACACAATAAATGTACTAAGTTCAAAGCACTCTGATATAAAATAAAATGGTCTCTGGTTAGGAATAGCAATATTTTTATTTCAGCCAGAATAGCTGAATGTCCAGTAAGATAATTTGTCAAGTAAACGCTAGAATTAGAAGTCAGGAATGGTGGACTGTTAAATAAATAGTGGCATAGCTAGAAATGTAGTATCCCTTAGGAAATATCAGAAACCTCCAACCTTAGGTAAGGTCTTTTGCTAATCTTCTTTCTACCAAGCATCGTTTTCTGATTTATAGATAGTCTCCTTTGTTGCCAGTAGGTCCCGCCACTTTACCTCCTCTCGATGACAGAGTCATTTCAGCTGTCTGGGTGTCTCCTTCCTTTGACAGTTACTTCCAGCTGTCTCAAGCTACTGGTCTGGCTGAAGTTTCATTCCAAAATGATTTCAGTAGTATAGGGTGGTTAGACCATTGGTTCTAAAACCAAAGTGCCTGGGTTCCCATCTCAGCTGCACCAGTTACTAACTTTGTAACTTGGGCAAGTTACTTCTGTCCTACATTTGCCTGTTTTATTTCTATAAGGCAGAGAGGATAGTATTCTTACATATGATAATACATGCATAGTACGTGGTACATGGTAAGCACTCAAATGTTAACTGCTATTTCTGCTGTAATTTTGCCCTGGCATCATAGTTCACCTTCAGAGCAGTAGCCCTTGTGGGTGTCATTAATCAAAACCTTTATACACTTTCTTCATTCTCTGACTCCTTTGTATCCCTAGGGGAATGGGAATTGCCTAAGCTCTCCAGAAAGAGCTGCCTCTAACACCTGGTTGATTGAGATACACGGAGGTTTGTTTAATATGGGGGGGTAGGCGGACAGCAGGACGATGTGGAAGTCCCTAGGAGGGCTACCCTGCCAACCCACCACTGGTCTCTCTCAGTGTCCCTGGTCAGGACAGAGAGGACTAGGTCTGGAATTTAGATAGTCTATGAATAAGGGCAGACAGACCTGGGGGACCAGTATGTAGCAAAATTTCAACATGGTATAATGTAAAAGGGAGCAAGGCTGATATCTTAGATGGAATCAGATTGTTGAGGACTTTATTTTAGAACACAAAGGGACCTTGAATTATTTACCTCCAGGGGAAAACTAGGATCTGGAGAGGTTAAATGATTTACTTAAGTGCCTAAGATCACACAGCAAAGTAGCAGTAGTAGAACTGACACTAGATACGTTCTCCCTTTAGACACTTTTGCTTTCTTGTTTTTCTGCTGTTTTCTAAGAGGGTTAACTTAGGTCAGTTTTACCTTTCTTTTTCTTTGTAAAATAATACTGTCATATTTCCTGATTCTCACAGGTTGATTATCTTAGCAAGAAAAACTATTTGATATAAAATGATAGAATTGTACAGTGATTTTTTTTTATTATTGGCTGCGTTGGATCTTCGTTGCTGTGCATGGGCTTTCTCTAGTTGCGGCAAGCGGGGGCTTCTCTTGTTCTGGAGCATGGGCTCTAGGCACGCAGGCTTCAGTAGTTGTGGCACGCAGGCTCAGTAGTTGTGGTTTGCAGGCTCTAGAGCGCAGGCTCAGTACTTGTGGCGCACGGGCTTAGTTGCTCCGCGGCATGTGGGATCTTCCCGGACCAGGGATAGAACCCGTGTCGCCTGCATTGGCGGGCGGATTCTCAAGCAGTGCACCACCAGGGAAGTTCCTGTACAGTGATTCTCAAAGGGAGATTTTTGATATATTACATTACTAATTTTTAGAAATTGTAAAATATTTATAACAAAACTTGCCATTCTAACCATTTTTAAGTGTATTAATTCAGTGTACTACCATCATTACTGTTTCCAAAACTTTTTTTCATTACCCCAAATAGAAATTCTGTAATCATAAAGCAGTAACTTCCCATTCCTCCTCCACCCAGCCCCTGGTAACCTCTAATCTACTTTCTCTATGAATTTGTCTACTCTAGGTACTTCATAAGTGGAATCATACAATATTTTATCTTTTTATGTCTGACCTATTTCACTTAGCATGATTTCTTCCAGGTTTATCCATGTTGCTGCATGTATCAGACCTCCATTTCATTTTATAGCTGAATAATATTTCATTGTATATATGAACACCACATTTTGTTTATCTGTCAGTGGAAATTTGGGACTATTTCCACCTTTTTTTTTTTGACCATTGTGGATAATGCTATTATGAACGTTGGTGTCAAGATGTCTGAGTCCCTGCTTTCAGTTCTTTTGGGTATATACCTAGAAGTGGAATTATTGGATCATATGGCAATTCTGTGTTTACTTTTTTGAGGAATTGCTAGACTGTTTTTTTACACAGGCTGCAAACAGCAATGCATAAGGGTTCCAATTTCCCTACTTCCTGACTAACACTTGTTATTTTGTGTTTTTTTGATGATAGGAATCTTTTTTTTTTTTTTTTTTTTTTTTTTTTGCGGTACGCGGGCCTCTCACTGTTGTGGCCTCTCCCGTTGCGGAGCACAGGCTCCGGACGCACAGGCTCAGCGGCCATGGCTCACGGGCCCAGCCGCTCCGCGGCATATGGGATCCTCCCAGACCGGGGCACGAACCCGTATCCCCTGCATCGGCAGGCGGACTCTCAACCACTGCGCCACCAGGGAGGCCCGATGATAGGAATCTTAATGGATGTGAAGTGGTATCTCATTGTGGGTTTGATTTCTAGTGATGTTAGACATCTTTTCAAGTGCATATTGGCCATTTGTGTATCTTCTTTGGAGGAATTTCTGTCCTTTGCCCATTTTTGAAGTGGGTTTATTGTGTTGTTGAGTTGTAAGAGTTCTTTATATATTCTAGATACTAATCCCATATCAGATATATGATTTGCAAATATTTTCTCCCTATGGTTTCTTTTCACTATGTCATTAGTGTCCTTTGCACAAATTTTTTTTAAATTATTTATTTATTTAATTTATTTGGCGGGGCCGGGTCTTAGTTGTGCGCGCGGGATCTTCTTTGCCACGTGCAGGATCTTTAGTTGCGGTATGTGGGATCTAGTTCCCTAACCAGGGATCAAACGCGGGCCCCCTGCATTGGGAGCACAGAGTCTTCACCGCTGGATCACCAGGGAAGTCCCCAAATTTTTAAAATTTTGATGAAGTCCATTTTGTCTGTTTTTTTTGCTTTTGCTTTTCATGTCGTTTAAGAAATCCTCGTTAAAGCCAATGCTGTGAAGATTTCCCCATGTTTTCTTCTAAGAATTTTATTATAGTTTTACCAGTTATGTTTACGTCTTTGATCTATTTTGAGTTAATTTTTGTACTGTATGGTGTCAGTAAGGGTCCAACTTCATTCTCCTGCATGCAGATACCCAGTTTTCCCTGCATCATTTGTTGAAAATGTATTTAATCTTAATTAAAGTTTCATAGTCACATGTAGCTAACATTTTGGACAGCTCAGATCTAGCTGATCATGTAATTTTTCTCCTTTAATCTGTTAATGTGGTGAATTATATCAGTAGATGGAGTGGAAATTCTCAGAACTAACAAACTGCTTCTGCATTTTTGGCACATCATGGTAGTTCATTAAATACTTAATAACTTTTTTTAGTCACTTGTCTGTGTGTCCTTTCATATAAAATCAACTGAAATGTCTATGGAAATTGTTTAGAAAAAGATTTTGCTTTCTCAAAAAAATGATATCAGGCAATGTGTCTTCTATTGGTCTACATCAAACTTTTTTCTTATATCATAAATATACATTGCTTTACTTAAACATGTACATTGTATTACCTTTATTCTTTTACAGATTGCCCATCATTATTTTGTATTGAGATAGAATTCATATGCTAGGCAATTCACACTTTTAAAGTGTGCAATTCAGTAGTTTTTAGTAAATCCGCAAAGTTATGAAAACATTACCAGTATCTAATTCTAGAACATTTTCATTACCCCAGAGAAACCCAATACACATTAGCAGTTATTCCCCATCTCTCTTCCTTCCAGCCCCTGGCAACCACTAATGTGTTTTCTGTCTTTATAGATTTGCCTATTCTGTACATTTCAGATAAAGGTAATCATAAAATATGTAGTCCTTTGTGATTGGCTTTTTTCACTTAGTGTGTTTTTCAAAGTTCATCTGTGTTAGTAGCTTTTATCAGTACTTCATTCCCTTTTCTTGCTCAGCTGTATTCCATTGTATGGATATATACTATATTTTATTAGCCATTTGTCAGTTGATGGACCCTCGGGGTGTCCGTCTACTCTGGTTATAATGAATAATGTTGCTATGAATGTTGGTGTACATGTTTTTGTGTGGCGTGTTTTCATTCTCTTGGGTAACTACCTAGGAATGGAATTTCTGGGTCATATGGTAACTCTAACCAATTTGAGGAACTGCCAGACTGTTTTCCAAAAGAGTTGCTCTGTTCTACATTCCCACTAACTGTGTATGAGGGTTTTGCTTTTTCACATCCTCACCAGCACTTATTACCTAGTAGTTGTGAAGTAGTATCTCGTGGTTTTGATTTGCATTTCCTTAATGACTGATGAGCTAAAGACTAATGATGTTTCATGTGCTTACTGGCCAGTTACATAGTTTTGAAAAATACTCTTTCAAACCTTTGCCCACTTTAATTTTATATTTTTGTCTTTTCATTTTTAAGTTGTAAGAGTTCTTTATATATCCTAGATATTAGATCCTTATGAGATATATAATTTGCAAATATTTTCTCTCATTTTATAAATTGCCTTTTACCTTTCTTGATAGTGTTTTTTTGGGTTTTTTTTTTTTTTTTTTTTTGTGGTACGCGGGCCTCTCACTGTCGTGGCCTCTCCAGTTGTGGAGCACAGGCTCTGGATGCGCAGGCTCAGCGGCCATGGCTCACAGGCCCAGCCACTCCGCGGCATGTGGGATCCTCCCGGACTGGGGCACGAACCCGTGTCCCCTGCATTGGCAGGCGGACTCCCAACCACTGCGCCACCAGGGAAGCCCCGATAGTGTTTTTGAAGCACAAAAAGTTTTAATTTTGAAGAAATCTAGTTAATCTATTTTGTTGTTGTTACTTGTACTTTTAGTGTCTTATCTAAGAAACTGTTGCCTAATCCACAGTCATGAATATTTACACCACAGTTTCTTCTAAGAATTGCATAGTCTTAGACTTTACATTTAAGTCTGATCCATTTTAAGTTAGTTTTTTTGTATAAGGTGTGAGGTAGAGGTCCAGCTTCATTCTTTTACATGTGGATATCCAGTTGTGCCAGCACCATTTAAAATTTTTTTTTAATTTTTAAAATTTTTTTATAGTTTTAAAGGTTGCTTTCCATTTACACATGTTTAGAAAAGAGAATGCCAGATGTTTCTGTGTAATAGTGGATACCTGTTTGCATCTACTCTTGCACCATTGTCTTTTTTTTTTTTTTTGGCCACGCTGCAGCTTGTGGGATCTTAGTTCCTCGACCAGGGATTGAACCGGAACCCTCAGAAGTGAAAGCATGGAGTCCTAACCACTGGACCACCAAGGAATTCCCACCATTGTCTTTTCTACAGCTAACCATCTAGGAGAGCAGAGTAGAGCAGAATAGAGCAGAGTAGAGTAGAATAGCTTTAGCCCTTCATCTTATCTGTCAGTACTTGAGTTAATCTAAATATTCCATTTATGTGGCTGTTTTTACCATTTAATGTAGTTAATTACCACCTGACCAGGAGTGGTAAATATTTTTTTAAGGCAGTTTTAAAATTTTTTTTTTCCGGCTGTGTTGGGTTTTTGTTGCTGCGCGCGGGGTTTCTCTAGTTGTGGCGAGCAGGGCCTACTCTTCGTTGCAGTGTGTGGGCCTCTCATTGCGGTGGCTTCTCTTGTTGTGGAGCATGGGCTCTAGGCGCGCGGGCTTCAGTAGTTGCAGCTTGCGGGCTCGGTAGTTGTGGCTCACGGGCTCTAGAGTGCAGGCTTAGTAGTTGTGGCACACGGGCTTAGTTGCTCTGTGGCATGTGGGATCCTCCCGGACCAGGGCTTGAACCCATGTCCCCTGCATTGGCCGGCGGATTCTTAACCACTGCGCCACCATGAGTTTGCTCATGGTGAGTTGGAAAACATGAGTTTGCTATATAGTTTGGTAATCTAAATAGAATAAATGATAATTGGTTATTCAGGAGTAAAACTCACTGTTAACCCTGGAAAGTACAAATTGCTTTTGAGTGAAAATGTGGTTGGAATAGATTTCATAGTTCAGTTTGTGCCTGCTATTTACTGTGACACTGGGTTCAGCAAGGACTGGTGTCTATGGGAGGCCAGAAACATCCTTTAGGTTGCCAAAAAGCACCTAGAATTTAAAAAAGCACAGCATGCTAGTTAAACCATTTAAAATTATTTGGTAATGTTGGTAGGCTGGAGGAGATTGGTGGCTGCTTTCCTTAGTGTTAAAGTGGCATTGCCTTTTGAGTTTCACCTGTAGCAGGTTGTGTCATTGACTACTTATTTCCAGGGTTATTTTGAGGATTGAATATGTTTTTTAATCACTTAGAGATTTGCCGTAGATGTTTACTTTCACCAGGGTTTACATATAGATAGGAGAATGGAGCGGGGGGAACCCTTATCCTTCACAGTGTTAAAACCAGCACAAATAATTTCACATTACTGTTGACCTCCCAGTTGCAACAATCAAAAGAAGACAAGGATTTAATTTTTCTGTAGTGGGCATAGCTTGGCTGGGGCAGGAGTTTTCCTTATATCCTTACACTTTCCATATTGAAAGTACAAATGGAAGAATAATTCTTCTCTTTTAAATTGAGGTAGAATTGACATACAATATTATATTAGTTTCAGGTGTACAACATTCAACATTTGTATACATTGCAAAATGGTTACCACAATGGTTCCTTACCATCTGTCACCTTACAAAGCTAATACAGTATTATTGACTATATTCCCCCATGCTGTACATTACATCCGCATGACTTGTTTATTTTGTAGCTGGAAGTTTGTACTTCATAATCCCATTCACCTGTTTCACACCACACCCACCCCTCTGGCAACCACCAATCTATTCTGTGTATGACTCTGGATTTTGTTCTGTTTGTTTTGTTTTTTAGATTCCACATACATGCAGTGTATGTCTTTCTCTGCCTGATTTATTTCACTTAGCGTCATACTCTCAACCCTCATGTTGCTGCAGATGGCAAGATTTCATTCCTTTTTATGGCTGAGTAGTATTCCATCGTGTGTGTGTATGTGTGTGTGTGTACACATATACCACATCTTTCTTCATTCATCCATCAATCAGATCAACACTTAGATTGCTTCCATATCTTGGCTATTATAAATAATGCTGCAGGGAGCATAAGGATGCATATATCTTTTCTTTTTAAAAAATATTTATTTATTATTTATTTTTGTCTGCACCAGGTCTTCCTTGCGGCGTGTGGGAAATTTAGTTGCAGCATGTGGACTTCTTAATTGTGTCATGCAGACTCTTAGTTGCGTATGCGGGCTTCTTAGTTGCAGCATGCATGCAGGATCTAGTTCCCTGACCAGGGATCGAACCCGGGCCCCCTACATTGTGAATGCGGAGTCTTACCCACTGGACCACCAGGGAAGTCCCGCATATATCTTTTCAAATTCATATTTTCGTTTTCTTTGGTTAGATACCCAGTAGTAGAATTGCTAGATGATATGGTAGCTTTATTGATTGATTGATTGATTGATTGCTGCATTGAGTCTTCATTGCTGTGCGTGGGCTTTCAGGGGCTACTCTTCGTTGTGGTGCACGGGCTTCTCATTGCACTGGCTTCTCTTGTTATGGAGCATGGGCTCTAGGCACGCAGGCTTCAGTAGTTGTGTTACGCGGGCTCAGTAGTTGTGGCGCACGGGCTTAGTTGCTCCGTGCCATGTAGCATCTTCCCGGACCAGGGCTCAAACCTGTGTCCCCTGCATTGGTAGGCGGATTCTTAACTGCTGCACCACCAGGGAAGTCCCAATTATTATTATTTTTTTGCCATGCTGTGTGGCATGAGGGATCTTAATTCTGCAACCAGGGATCAAACCCACAACTCCTGCAGTGGAAGCATGGAGTCTTAACCACTGGACGGCCAGGGAAGTCCCTGTTATCTTTTTGATAATAGCCATTCTGACAGGTGTAAGATGATACCTTACTGTGGTTTTGGTTTGCATTTCCCTGATGATTAGTGTTATTGAGCATCTTTTTATGTGCCTCTTGCCACCTGTGTGTCTTTTTTGGAAAAATGTTTATTCACATCCTCTGTCCATTTTTTAATCAGTTTGCGGTACGTGGGCCTCTCACTGTTGTGGCCTGTCCCGCTGCGGAGCACAGGCTCCGGACGCGCAGGCTCCACGGCCATGGCTCACGAGCCCAGCCGCTCCACGGCATGTGGGATCCTCCCAGACCAGGGCACGAACCCGTGTCCCCTGCATCGGCAGGCGGACTCTCAACCACTGCGCCACCAGGGAAGCCCTGTATGAGTTCTTTATATATGTTGAATGTTAACCCCTTATCAGATAAATTATTTACAAATAGCTTCTCCCATTCCGTAGGTTTCCTTTTTATTTTGGTGGTAGTTTCCTTTTCTGTGCAGAAGCTTTTTAGTTTGATGTAGCCTCATTTGCTTATTTTTGTTTTTGTTTTCCCTTGCCTTTGGAGTCAGATCCAAAAAAAATTGCTAAGACCAATGTCAAGGAGCTTATTGCCTATGTTTTCTTCTAGGAGTTTTATGGTTTTAGGTCTTACATTTAAGTCTTTAACCCATTTTGAGTTAATTTTTATATATGGTATAAGACGATGCTCCAGTTTCATTCTTTTGCATGTAGCTGTCCAGTTTTCCCAACGCCATTTGTTAAAGAGACTAACTATCCTTTCCCCGTTGTATATTCTTGCCTCCTTTGTCATAAATTAATTGACCATGTATGTGTGGGTTTATTTCTGGGCACAAATGAATGCTTTCTAAAAGTGATTATTGTGGGAAACTGCATTTATTCCAATGGTGTTGTTCCTGCTTTTTGACATACTTGGAACTCATCTTTTGGAGTTCTCTTCAAAGACACATATATGAAATAAGGTGAGGAAGAGAACGGAGTGGTGTCTTCTAAAAAACAAACCCATTTAAGAAATTGTCAGTGAAAATACCACCCCCCCTTTCAAATATAAAGGTAACTAAAAATATTTTGAGCAGTGATGGCATTTTTAGAGTGAGAGGTCTACTAAAATTAGGTCTTTTGGCCTTTGAGCTGTGATTTATGGCAACAAAGTGCTAGGTAAGAGTGTTACAAAGTTTTTTGTGTTTTTTTTTAAATATTTCTTTTATTTATTTATTCTTTTTGGCTGTGTTGGGTCTTCGTTGCTGCACGTGGGCTTTCTCTAGTTGCCCCCAGCGGGGGCTACTCTTCGTTGCAGTGCGTGGGCTTCTCACTGCGGTGGCTTCTCTTGTTGCAGAGCACAGGTTCTAGGTGTGCAGGCTTCAGTAGTTGTGGCGCACGGGCTCTAAAGTACAGGCTCGGTAGTTGTGGCACACGGACTTAGTTACTCCACGGCGTGTGGGATCTTCTTGGACCAGGGCTTGAACCGTGTCCCCTGCATTGGCAGGTGGATTCTTAAGCACTGTGCCACCAGGGAAGCCCAAGAGTGTTATAAAGTTTTTTACCAAATATGGAAAAGATATCAGGTATCTGCCAGTGTTTCTACCTAAAACTGGTAAATTGAATCTTGCTCTCCTCTGGTGTGTAACAGTCAATTTTATTTCCTGTAGTTTTTATTTCTTATGACTTATTTCTGCCCTTTCCCTGATCCCATTCCCTAAGAGACCTTTCTACAGGGTCTCATTTTCTTACGTGTTTATGTAAATTCAGGTGCCATGTAATCAATTCTAGATCATCAGTATCTAACTTTAAATTCCAGGTTTGGTTGTTCTTAGCACATACTGGAGTAGGGCTACTTTACCATTCATTGCCTCCCACATGAATTGTCCTATGTGTATGTATTCAAGAAACTTCGACAAATTTTAACACTGGCTAAAGTAGAATATACCAAAAGGTAAATTTGCAGCATAAGCAACGTGTTATCTTAAAAAAAAAAAAAGCTTACAAGATTATTCACATACCATAAAATTCACCTGTTTAAAGTGTACAACTCAGTGGTTTTTAGTATATTCACAGAGTTGTGCATACATCACCACTATCTAATTCTAGTACATTTTTAATTTCTCCCAAAAGAAACCCATACTGTTAACAGTTACTTTCTATCTCTCCCTCTCCCCAGCCTGTTGCAACCATTAATCTACTTTCTATCTCTGTGGATTTGCCTCTTCTGGACATTTCATGTAAATAAAATTATGACTTTTTGAGGGCAGTGACCGAGTCTGAAGCTGCCCCAGGAGCTGGATCTGTCGTATCCTCTCTCTTCCACTTCCTGTTGCAAACAATAAAGGCCGTTCATACAGTAAAAAAATAAAAATGCAATTATGGTCTTTTGTGTTTGGCATCTTTCACTTAGCATGTTTTTAAGATTTTTCCATATTGTAGCACATATCAGTACTTCATTCTTTTTTATGGCCAGATACTATTCCATTGTGTAAATATACCACATTTTGTTAATCCATTCATTAATTGATTGACATTTGGGTTGTTGCTGCCTTTTGGCTATTATAAGTAATGTTGTGCTATGAACATCTGTGTACAAGTTTTTGTATGGACGTGCATTTTTAATTCTTTTGGATATATACCTAAGATTAAAATTGCTGGGTCATAGGATAACTTACTCTGTGTTTAACTTTTTGAGGAACTGCCAAACTGTTTTCCAAAGTGGCTGCAACATTTTACATTCCCATCAGCACTGTATAATGGTTCCAGTTTCTCCACATGCCCTCCAACACTTGTTATCGTCTACCTTTTTGATAATAGCCATCCTAGTGGATGTGAAGTGGTGTATCGTTGTGGTGTTAATTTGTATTTCCCCTAATGACTAATGATCCTGAGCATTTTTCATGTGCTTTTTGGCCATTCGTATATCTTTCTTTGGCAAGACATTATCGTTATGCTAAGTATTGATGGTCTGCTGTTTGGAATACTGTTGTTTAGATTAATTGTCTTTATCTGCTGTAAAAGAGTTTCTGTTTCATTAATTCAAATGTTTTAGTCTATTCTTGAAGGTTGTTTTAGAAAGCTAATCTAGAAAGGGCCTTCTCCATGAAAAAATTATGTTTTGTATCCTGGCCTGTAATGTCTATGAAGACAGTTTAAGCAATGATAGACAAATAAAATGTTTAGTAGACCCGATTTGGTCATATTTTCGTTGTAAATTTATATCTCTAGGCTCAAAGAGTTAGCAGTGGTAAAATTTACAAGTAGGAAACCTAGTGACTCATTTAAAATTTTGTACATTCTGAGAATATTAGCTGACCTTTAGTTGAGAAAAAGATAAGGCAAGGAAAATTGATGCTTTAGTTGAGAAATTGATGCTTTAGTTGAGAAAAAGATAAGGCAAGGAAAATTGATGCTTAACATAGCAACTGAAAGGCATGAAAAAGTACATGATTTCATCCTTATGTCCCTCTCTCCCCAGCGTGGTACCATGCGACGACGCTATGAAGATGATGGCATTTCAGATGATGAAATTGAAGGAAAAAGAACTTTTGACTTGGAAGAGAAACTCCACACCAACAAATATAATGCAAATTTTGTTACTTTTATGGAAGGAAGAGGTCAGTATCATTAGGGTTCAGACCTGCAGCCCCTTGATGTAGGAAGTTGTAGACTCTGGGAGCTGTGGGCTCAGCATCTCTGCAGCCAAAATACTGCCTGTTGATGCTGTGGTGCTATTTATCTGTATTTTCTCTTACTACTCAGTGCCACTCATGCACACACCCCCGCCCCAGTCCTCCCACCCTGTGAGTCATTCTCTGCTATATTGGAAAAAGCAAGCGTTTATTAGGGCAAGAATGTTGGAATTTTCCCCTAAAGGTCTCTTCCTTCTTCTTCTCCCATCCCTTGGTTTGGGTTTAATTAAGAATAGTATAATAAAAATCCTTTTATGCATGTACGTGCCCCACCAAAATTGAGCTCTATGTGTATCATGCAGCTTTGTTCCTTGGCAAACTGACAAGAATGTGATGGTATGTACTGTAGTGGACAGAGTTACATATTTAGGCTATTAAGTGACAGGGTGATGATTCCTGCTTAGGATTTATGAGATGACTCAATAGTACTATCCCCTGTTGGTTAAATCCTGAATTATTGTGGAAGTATAGATTTAGCAAACCCCTTGAGCCCTGCTTCTCAGTGTGCTCTCCCTATACCTTAAGAGATGCTTCTTAATAACAATCATGTATTATCTAACAGCAAAACTGTATACACAGAAATAGCAAATACCATCTCTACCTTATTACTTAGGATCCTTTTTATGGTCCTTTTGTCTTTTTCCAGCTAACCCTTTTTGCCTTTCTAACAATTGTTTTCCTATGGTGACAGATTTTAATGTAGAGTATATCCAGCGGGGTGGCTTAAGAGACCCTCTGATTTTCAAGAACTCCGATGGACTTGGAATAAAGTAAGTGTTTGCTGTTTGATTGGATGTGGTTGCAAAATGGCCACGTTACACCCAGGGCTATAGACAATGCAGTATTGATAATCCAAAGCATAGATCATTGAAAATATCTAAAACTGTGTTGTTATAGGTAAGTGAGAAAATATAGATGAGCTATAAAGAAAATAAATTTAAATCTCCTAAAATCTACCTCCCTGAGATAATCCCTATTAACCTTTTCTCATATATTCTTTTTTCCTATGTATATATGTACATATATACATTTATATTTAAAATATATTTTAATCCTCAATATGAAGATTGATATGTCTTGACTGGGGAGTTCTTAGTTCTTTAAGAAAAAACTCACCTGACTAGAGTAGTTGTGCTTCCCATTATACTTACTAGTGTTTGTTTCATAGGATGCCAGATCCAGACTTCACTGTGAATGATGTCAAAATGTGTGTGGGTAAGTATTAAAATTGAGGCCTTTGAGTGTCTTTGAGGCAAAGATCTAAGATTTACAACTGAGTCTTAAATCCCATACTGAGATTTAAGGCTTAGGAACATTGAACTATATATTTGATTGAGTATATACTACTTGAAATAGTTTCTTGATTAGAAACTACTGTTTAGCAACTGAGGATTTTCTCAAAGGCAGTTATAGAAGTTGCTTCATTTATTACTACTCATTAGACATACAGCATCTGAACATCTGCTTCTTTCCTACCTACTATTTTTATCACTGTGCATCCTTCCTTCTCTCCATGAAGAGCCTACCTTCCAGGGCAAAATTTCAAAAGTGAAATTTTATATCTCTGAGCCAAGAATGAAACTTCATTTATAATTCTCTTCCTTTCCCTAAAAGCCATGGAGAAATTTCCAGGAAATTTTCACCAATGCTACATTTGGTAACTTGGCTAAGGTTTGAAACTTTGTAAGCTGAGAGGTAGATTCATTAAAATTTCTCTTCATCAGTGATTGGTTAACTTGAGTCTTAATCAGAATTGTATTTCTTTTCTTTCTTCTTCTTTTTTTTTTTTTTTTTTTTTTTTGGCTGCACTGGGTCTTCATTGCGGCGTGCAGGCGTCTCTAGCTGTGGCACGTGGGCTCTGTAGTTGCAGTGTGCAGGCTTAGTTGCCCCGTGGCATGTGGGATCCTAGTTCCCCGACCAGGGATCGAACCTTCATCCCCTGCATTGGAAGGCAGATTCTTAACCACCGGACCACCAGGGAAGTCCCAGATTTGTATTTCATTATATTGAAAGTTTAGAGGGAAAAAGCAAATTAGAACAGTCTAATTAAAGAAGAAAACTTCCTGGGGTCAGTGAGGGTTTGGTCAATTTTCTGCAGATCATTGGTGTTCAGTGTGGCCCTGAGATGTGTCAGGATCCTTAGGAATTCAGAGATAGTTATTCTCCTATACATGATAAGGCAGTAAAGTGGATTAAAATATTTTAGAAATGTTTCTGACAGGACATGAAACAAAAGAAGTTTTCAGATGCTTTCCGCCTAACACTACAACTCCTATTATGTTTTGTCCTCTATGCTGAAGCTCCAGTGCAGTCTCTCCCTTTGAAATTAAGTATTGCAGTACTGTCTCTTGGCCACTTGAGGGCTCTTTTTAGACAGCTGGATAACTTCCGTTTATCCAAGAGATAAATGTCCTAGGTAGAGGAAGTTTCTCTAATTCCCTGTATTTTTCACCCCCCTACCTGTTTCTATGTTAGATTCCAGCTATCTGCCTGTCACTATGTATTTCCTATTACTTAGCACAGTCTCTGGAGTATAGTAGATACTCAGTAAATCTGTTTAGTAATTAAAATGCTTTCCTACTCTTCACAAGGCAGGGTTCTCAGGGGGCCTCGGAAAACCTAGTACTTGAGTACTTATTGGTCTATCGCTTGACTTTTTTTTTCCTAATGGACCTCCAGGAAGTAATTCCCTGGATCCACAAGCTAATGGACCACCACAGCTTTCCTCTATTGGTCAGGCATTCTTAGGGGTTTGTGGTCCACAGATGACCTGCATCAGAATCATCTGTGATACTTGTTAAAAATGTAGACTTCTAGGGCTTCCCTGGTGGTGCAGTGGTTGAGAGTCTGCTTGCCGAGGCAGGGGACACGGGTTCGTGCCCCGGTCCAGGAAGATCCCCTATGCCGCGGAGCGGCTGGGCCCGTGGGCCATGGCCGCTGAGCCTGCGTGTCCGGAGCCTGTGCTCCGCAACGGGAGAGCCACGACAGTGAGAGGCTCACGTACCACAAAAAAAAAAATATATATATATATATAGACTTCTAGATCCTGTCATAGACTTACAGTATCCAAATTTCTGAGCTATACAGATATAAGGACTGATTCACTCAGTAGCCTTCTTTTGCATTCCTTCTCACTTATCACTTTCTCACGTCCTCAATATGTTTTCTGCTAATAATGGTCTTTAGAGCCCTTCCTAACCGTATATTTTCCAAATAGACCTGTGGATGGTCACAGATATCTTTGTTGTGATTTAAAATAAAGCAGTGATTATATTTAAACTGACAGACTTATCACAAATTTCAAATGATGATTGTTAAAATGCAGTGAACAATATATTGGTGATTACAATAACCCATTATTACTAAATGTACTTTGGGTGATCCATTCTTCTTTTCTACCTAAAGTAGAATGTTACATCTCCAGTGCCAGTTCATGTCCCCAAAAGATAGTACACATGTTCTATTGTGTAAACTTTATATAATGGGATATATTGATTTTAAAGTGTGGACTCAAACAAAACTGGCTGCTTTCAAATCCCAGCTCGACTAATCACTACCTGTGTAACCTTGGGCAAGTTACTTAAATGTGAAGAACAGTGTCTGGCACATAGTATGTGCTCAGTAAAAGTTAGCTATTACTATGACTGTCATTGTTTTATCTGAGTGCTCTGGTAGCATTGGCAGAGTGGAACTGTGTTTGCCTTATCTATATTCCTACAGGAAAGCATTCACTTTTTAAATTTTTTTTAATTATGGTAAAATACAGATAACCTAAAATTTATCATTGTAATAATTTTAAAGTATCCAACTCAGTGGCATTAAGTATATTCACAGTGTGCAACCATCACTAATACTTAACTTCCAGAACTTTTTCATCACCCCTAACAGAAACTCCATACCCATTAAGTAGTCATTCCCTGTTCTCTCCTTCCCTCAGGCCCTGGCAACCACTAATCTACTTTCTGTCTCTGTAGATTTGCCTATTTTGGATATTTCATGTAAATGGAATGATAAAATATGCAGCCTTCTGTGTATGGCTTCTTTCACTTAGCATAATGTTTTTGAGGTTTATCTACGTTGTAGCATATAACAGTACTTCATTCCTTTTTATGGTTGAATAATCCATTCATTGTATGAGTATACCACACTTAGTTTTTGGTTTTGTTTTTAATTTCTTAGTTTTTCATTTATTTATTTGGTTGCGCCAGGTCTTAGTTGCAGCATGCAGGCTTCTTAGTTGTGGCATGCACATGGGATCTAGTTCCCTGACCAGGGATCAAACCCGGGCCCCCTGCAGTGGGAGCACAGAGTCTTAACCACTGCTCCGCCAGGGCAGTCCCACCACACTTTGTTAATCGATTCATCTGTTGATGGACATTTGGATTATTTCCACCTTATTGCTGTTGTGATTTAGAGCAGCTAAGAACATTCATGTGTAAGTTTTTGTTTGAACACTTGCATTAGATTCTTTTGGATATATATCTAGGAGTAGAATTGCTGGATCATGTGGTCGTTCTCTGCGTAATTTATGGAGGAGCTACCAAAGTGTTCCCATAGCACCTGCACCATTGTACATTCCTGCCAGCACAGTCTGATTTCTCTGCACCCTTGCCAGCCCTTGTTATTTTCCCTTTTTTAAAAAATGTAAATTGTGTCCATCCTAGTGGGTGTGAGTGGTATTTCAAGGCAGTTTTGATTTAGTGTTTGCCTTTTCTTGCAAATAATGAAGAGTAGGTTCAGTCCATTGTCTTACATTATCAGTTATCTTTTTATGTGTGTTCTGCCATGTCTGCTTCATTATGGCCATATTCTTGTCCTCTTGCCTATTATGTCTTATCTCTAACTAGACTATAAACTCCTTGAGGCAGGGGACCAGGTCCTAACACTGCTTGGTATATCCACCAAGCCAGGTGGATATATAGGTGTTCATTAGTTTCTTACAATCTTAATATTTCAGTGGCAACTTTTTATTCTCTCTCTCCCCTCCTTGACCACCATTTTCTTAACTTTTTAGGTGTACTGCCTCTCCATATCTTCTCTTACGTTGTTGCCTCTGCTTGGAATTCTCTCTGTTGAATCTTGTTGAACTTCTGTTTATTCCTCCAGGCTCAACTCAAATGTTTCTTCTTCCCCTTCCTTTTTTTCTTTTTTTAAATTTATTTATTTGGCTGCATTGGGTCTTAGTTGCAGCATGCGGGATCTTCATTGCAGCGTGCAGGCTCTTCATTGCAGAGCGCGGGCTTCTCTCTGGTTGTGGCGCGTGGGCTCTAGAGTGCGCAGGCTCAGTAGTTGCGGCGCGCGGGCTTAGTTGCCCTGTGGCATGTGGGATCTTACTTCTCCGACCAGGGATCGAACCTGTGTCCCCCGCATTGGAAGGCGGATTCTTAACCACTGGACCACCAGGGAAGCACCCCACCCGCCCCCTTTTCTAAAATCCTTCTCTGGTCAGTCTAGTTTAAAAAAATTTTTTTTTTTATTTTTCTTTTATTTTTACTGCTGTTTAACTGAGCACCTATTTTGTGTCAGACATTTTACCTCATTGAGTAAGTCCTCACAATGGCCCACAAGGTGATATTATTCCCAAGTTACAGAAGAAGATATTAAGGTTCAGAGAAGTTAAATAACTTGCCTAAGTAATATTAGAGCTGAGGTTTAAACTTGGGTCTCTGGCTCTGAGGCTGTTGTTTTCTCCCCTCTGCTATTTTATGCTGCCTCTGTGACATTCTGCTTTTTGTTGTGGTTGTTATAGTAGGTTGAGAATCTGATGTACATCTGTGTATCCATTAAGATGTCTTTACCATTCAGTAAATATTTATGGAATGAATGAAATTTCTCATCTATGAACGGTACTTAGTATTTAAAATTGTTAGGATTGAGTGAGATGTTGAATATAAGATTCAATGCCTGACCATATAGTAAACGTGCCATAGGGAGTGACTGTTGTTTTTAATATTAACCATTGTCTTTGTCATTCTTTATGATTTGATTTTCTGTCGATTACCTTGAAGGTGACAGCTATAGCCTATCTATTAGTGAATACTGTAAAAAAGAAAGGATAGTTTGTTTACTTTCACTTGTGTCTTATATTCTTAATATATTTAAGGATATTAGTGGCTCAGTAGAGATGATCAATGCATCTTTCATGGCAGGGAGTCGTCGGATGGTGGATGTCATGGATGTGAACACACAGAAAGGCATTGAAATGACCATGGCTCAGTGGACACGCTACTATGAGACCCCAGAGGAGGAGCGAGAAAAACTCTATAATGTCATCAGCCTAGAGTTTAGCCACACCAGGCTGGAGAACATGGTGCAGCGGCCCTCCACGGTTAGTCTAATCATTTTCTCCACATTGTCTTTGTCACCAAGAGGGTTGATTATACACTGGGAGAATTTATAACTTCTTAAACATACCAGGATAAGGATGAACAAGACAATTTGATAAGAATAACTTGTATTTTTAGAAGGTTCATCATTTTCCAACATCACTTCATTTTTGATAGGGAGAGGCCATTCTGATAATTTAAGAACATTGGCCTTTGCATGTAATGGAGAAAAGTCTTAAAATTCATTCTGATAAGAACTGTGAATAGGAAGTTTGCCTAATAAATTTCTATCCTATAGGTTTATACTTGCAGAGATGCTTGGGAGAAAACTAATTTAGAGCCAGATGATTGTATGAGATGGTTTCTTGAGTAGATTCTGTTGGATGACTAGTAGCACTAAATTGACAACCCATCCCGAGGGGAAGTTAGTTTTTGATGCTTAACCTTCTTGAGGTAGATACTGATTTAACCCATCTCTTATGAAAGTGGCTGTCTACAGGATGCTGAGAACACTCATTTCCCTAAGTGGGATTGGTTTCACTTTTAAAATATACCTAGTCATTTTTCGACCACTTTTATTCCTGTCTCAGAACTCACTTGAGTCAAGTATTCCACCTGGAACAGTGGAATTTGGAATGTACTAATGGAAAAAATGTACATTTTTTCGAAGTCAAGTTCTCAGTGTTTTATCCTATCTCCATTTAAATTATCCTAATTGTACCCTTTGACTTTCAAAGTTGAAATGTGGTATTAATTGGTTATAATACTGTTTTATATATACATTTATATATATACATACCTTCAACTTACTAGTTAGTTGCATTGTTTTTATCACTAACACATTGGTATGTACAGACCAAAGGGAAAATGTTGTCAGTGTTATGTGAAGAGACTATAATTTTTGTCATTGTTTCTTGTTATTGGAGATGCTACACCAAATACAGAATTTCTCAAGAAAACTTTTCCCCCCTAAAATGACAAAAATCCTTTTTATATTGTCATTTGTTTGGTCATATGGAAATACAGGAAGACAGGTGGTTAGAATTTAGCCTTGTTATTAACCTAACAAGGTGCACTTAATAAATAAAGAATTCAATAAGAGAGATAGTAAGAATCACAATAACATTGTTTATAAATGTGTTCCTTAATATTTTTAGAATTTCAATTTAAGAGTAGTAAGATTGTAGCTGTAAAAGTAAAACTTGGCCTGGATCATACTTTTCCATTCTTAAAATTTAGAAATGTGTTATTCACACATGAAGCCTTCTTTGTAACATCCTTAATTTATTCATTTTGCCCCTAGTTTTAATGATAAAAATGCTACATCATTTTATAAAAATTAGAAAAGTACTCCACCATTAAATGGAGGAATAAAACCCATGGAAGAGCTCAGAAATAGAAAATTTTCTAGAGGGCAAAGAACAGTGCACCAGTATCTTCTAGAGACCTAAAACAAGGCCAGAAAGATTGAGTGAGCTATTATTACCAAAGTCACCTCCTAAAAGGAAGCAAGCTTTTTATGACCGTGCTATATAAGCAACAACATTCTTATTCTACTAGGGTGTTATTTATTTACTGGGGTATTTTCCCCCAAGGTATATCCCTCCATTTATCTAGGTCTTTTCTAATATATCTCAATAATGCTTAATAAAAAACCAACTTTATTGAGGTACAATTGATATACAATAAAGTGTACCCTTTTTAAGGGTACATTTCAGTGAGTTTTGACAAATGTATTCATTCACGTAGTAATCTTTTACATAAACTACATAATTTCTTGTTCACTATGATCTTCACACCTTCAGAGTGAGCTTATTGGTTTAAGTGCCCGCTGCATGCCAAGTGCTGTGCTTAGGTGCTAGAGGTACAGTGGAAAACAAGATCATTCTTGTCCTCAAAATGCTTAGAGTCTCATGGGGAAGAAAGACCAGAGAATTGGCATTTATAGAAACTACAATGTGGTAAGTGCTTCAAAAGTGAATAAGTACGGAATGTTGTGGGATCCAGTAGGAAGGACCCACCTAACCTAAACCGGAGGAGAATTGGGCGAAGTTTTTTGGAGGAAGCGGTACCTAGGCTTGACATGAAAGAAAAAATGAGGCAAAGAGAAGGAAGACCAGAATCCCAGTCAGGAAGAAGAATACGTGCAAAAGTAGGTGCAGGGAAAGTAAGGTGGGCAACTTTTTTTTTAATAAATTTATTTATTTCATTTATTTATTTTTGGCTGTGTTGGGTCTTTGTTGCTGTGCACAGGCTTTCTCTAATTGCGGCGAGTGGGGGCTACTCTTCCTTGTGGCGCGTGGGCTTCTCATTGTGGTGGCTTCTCTTGTTGCAGAGCATGGGCTCTAGGCACATGGGCTTCAGTAGTTGCAGCATGCCATCTCAGTAGTTGTGGCTCGCGGGCTCTAGAGCACAGGATCAGTAGTTGTGGCACATGCGCTTAGTTGCTCCGTGGCATGTGGGATCTTCCCGGACCAGGGCTCGAACCCATGTCCCCTGCATTGGCAGGCAGATTCTCAACCACTGCACCACCAGGGGAGCGCAAGGTGGGCAACTTTTAAGTGCTCATTGTGGGTGGTAGCGTAAAGTGGGATTCTCTAGTGAAGAGAGAGAGGTGATTTCTGCTGTCATCCCAGCAGTAACTGAGAAGTAGATGAAAAATAGCAGCAGATGTAATGTGCAGATTTGTTTGGTGATGGGGAAATTAGTTCGTGGAAGGCCATGAGCTGTTTTTGCACAAGTGTATGAATAGATTATGTCTTAGTTATTGCACTTCTTGCCAGTTTGGCCCTGTATTGGTACGGGACAGGTAGAAACTGTGATCATCCCTGCTGGAGACTTGCTGCCATATGGATGAGGCCATTTAGCAAAAGGCCTATCCAGAGCCTAAAGATTAAACTAAGAAAGAAGTATGAACACTTTACCATAATATTCTCTTGATAGTCAGATAATACCCAATAATATCAAATAAAGGGAGGCCAAAGAGTGACTTATTGCTGCAGGTGAGAAATTCTAGCCAGAGAAGTTCATCTATCTCTGAGTGAACACTTGACAAAAAATACTCATGTGTTCCTAACTTTTCCTCTCCCTATCCAGATATAAGAACTTATAGTGAGTATACTGAGTGACTCACAGTTTTTCTGTGTTCTGTTAAAGGCTTTCCAAAGGACAATACCAGGAGATGGGAGAAAACTGGCCACTACATTAAGAGAGCAGAAAGTAGATTTTGTTTGATAGAAAGAAGAATCTGGGGCTCATTCAGTGTTCTTAGGCCCAGTGGATGCTTGGTTAAAGCTGTTGGATCCCTGAGTGGAAATTCTGTGAAATGGGGCAGCAAGTTAACCTTCATAGTTGTTCCTCATCTTGCTTATTTAAACTTGCATATCGGGACTTCCCTGGTGGTCCAGCGGTCAAGACACCGTGCTCCCTATGCAGGGGGCCTGGGTTTGATCCCTGGTCAGGAAACTAGATCCCACATGCTGCAACTAAAGATCCTGCATGCTGCGACTAAGACCCAGCGCAGCCAAATAAATAAATAAATATTTAAAAAAAAAAAAACCTTGCATATCATTGGTGACCCCTTCCAAACACTCTCCCACAGTTTACATCTGAGTGTCCACTGGACATTTGCCTCATATCATTACGTACAGATTGTATGCATTTATCTAGATCTATGTTGTAAGGAAATAAATGATCAAATATATACATACGTAAGTTATAAAGCTTACCAGGTACATGTTTTTTATAGCCATAAGTTAGATACTTGGAACACCAGTGCTATGGTGAATCCATGGTTATTTGACTCACACTTTATCTACCTAAGACTGTTTCTTGGAGTTCAGTGGTTGGGTGCAGTCATTTGAAGGTACAGGGCATGTTAAAATTCAGTGTGAAGTGTTTAAATAAGTTCATACTGTTTTCATTTCTCATTTCTTTCAGCACATATTGGGTTGGCCAAAAAGTTCGTTCGGGTTTTTCTGTACGATGTTACGGAAAACCTAAACGGACTTTTTGGCCAACCCAATATTTAAAACAGATTCCTGGACTTCCCTTGGAGGTCCAGTGGTTAAGACTCCGCACTTCTACTTACTGCAGGGGGCACGGGTTCAATCCCTGGTCAGGGAAGTTCCCCATGCCGCATGGTGCGGCCAAACAAACGGATTCCTAAACTCTGATGACATCATTTCAAAAAATTTTTAACATGTATTTACATGTAATCCTCACAATATTCCTTTGCGGTAATGATCCTTATTTTACAGATAAGTTCCAGAGGCTCACATATGATCTTCAGGAAACTAGACCTGGAACTTCTGATTCCTAACCCAGTAGATTCTATAGCACATTGCTCATGCAAGCTACAAACCCCTACTGGAATTCTTTTCTCCTCCCCTCTCCCCTCCCCTCCCTTTTTCTTTCTTTTTCTTTTAAATTTATTATCTTAACCATTTTTTTAATGATTTTATTTTTTTTAGATTTATTTATTTATTTTTGGCTGCATCAGGTCTTCGTTGAGGAACGCAGGATCATTCGTTACAGCATGTGGGCTTTTCGTTGTGGTGCACGGGCTTCTCTCTAGTTGTAGTGTGCGGGTTTTCTCTTTCTAGTTGTGGCACGTGGCCTCCAGAGCGTGTGGGCTCTGTTGTTTGCGGCACGTGGGCCCTCTAGTTGAGGCGCAGGAGCTCAGTAGTTGTGGCACACGGGCTTAGTTGCCCCACGGCATGTGGGATCTTAGTTCCCTGACCAGGGATCGAACCTGCATCCCCTGCATTGTAAGGCGGATTCAAAAAGTACAGCTGATTATACTTCTCTCCTCTTCTTTTTTCTTTTCTCTTCTCTTCTCTTTCTTTCTTAAATGGTATCTTAGCTGCTCTAACAGTATTTATATCTTTTGGTAAGTTTATAGGTACCTTCTAGACAGTGCCTTTTATTGGACCAAAAAAAAAAAAAAAAACATTACAGCTGATTATACCAGTACTGACACAGAAGAGAGGGCTTGGTTGGATACTACTGCATCATTTAATGACTGTTTTGATTAGGTCTAATTTTATGATCGTGCTGATGGAACCATTAGTCTTTATTTTCACTTAATAATTATTTCTAGAATGTTTGCCTATTGATCCTAAGATTCACCAACATATAATTTGTTTGCTTAAAATTAAATTGTAGTCTTTCAGTGTGTGTTTTGAGAATTTCTGTTTTTCTTGACTTTAGAATTCTCTTTAATCCCAACCCTTCCTTTGAAGCCTAAATGTTCCTCCTCCTTTTTAAAGGTGGATTTCATTGACTGGGTAGACAATATGTGGCCAAGGCATTTGAAAGAAAGTCAGACTGAGTCAACAAATGCCATCTTGGAGATGCAGTACCCTAAAGTGCAGAAGTAAGTGGTTTACCCTGCATTTTCCTAGGTGTGCTGTGGGACACCAAAGTGATAGCAAGAAATGGTTCCTCCCTTTGGAACCTTGCTCTGGGTCCCAAGTGGTCAAAAAGGTGAATTATTTAAAGAGTAGACTTTAGTTCCAAAGGGAAGAGTGTATGTAAGAGCACCATAGCCCATGATGACATAAAGACAAAAAAAAGTATCTTCTGATAATATAATGGCTTGAGATTGCATTCCTCTCACCGACTGGGAGTTTATTAGGTGTAAAATAGAGGGAGTGGAGTACACAAGGGGAGAGTGTGGCATTGTGGTGAGAAAAGTCCTCTTTTTCTCGTCAGTGCGCTAATGCTACTGCTTTTTTTGGGTCAGGTACTGTCTGATGAGTGTTCGAGGCTGCTATACTGACTTCCATGTGGACTTTGGTGGTACCTCTGTTTGGTATCACATCCATCAAGGGGGAAAGGTACGGTCATAGTTGTGATGGGGGTTGAAATCTGAAGCTGGTTATATGAGTTTCCTTCAGTTCATGCATGCTTCATATACCCTGGAAACGAGTCTGTTAGGGGATTGTCCCCACTCGTATCTGGAGAGAATTGTAGATTAAGTTGACCTCTTGGCTAGAGTCCAGTAGGAATTACTATTCATCTGGTCCATTCTCATTTTACCAGTATTGGCACCACTACTTAGTACATCTCACTGGTCCTGTTTCTAGATTCCCAAAACAGAATTCTCCAAATGAAGGCAAGGAACTGGTTTTAGGAGGACAGGATAATTTCTCTACGTGGAAGTATAATAAAGTAGTAGAAGGAAACACAAATTGTGGATAGATTCACAATGAAATCAACAAATTGAGATCCAAACCACTTTTCCCTATATAGAGGCATTGGTCTGAAATGTAGCCATAAGAAGCCTTTAAGTCCTGTCAGAGGATATAAATAGATTTTGAAAGATTATCCTCATTCATAAAGACCTTTGTTCCAGCTTCTCAGAGTGCTTCTGAATGCTGTGTAAGAATGGAAATGTAGAATTAATATCAGAGGTTTATAGTATTACACTCTTACCGTTACCCTTTTTTCTCGTAAGAAGTGAAAGCATTTGTGAGAGAAAAGTAGAACTGGAATGAAAACAGATGATGCTTTTAAAATGTGAGGGCCAAATCTAGAACAGCTGTACCTCCAAATCCAGAGTCATTTTGTTTACTTTGGATCCATTTAAGTGGTATCTTAAGTTCTGTCCTTTCAGTCTTGGTTACTACCTTGGAATAAAGCAACTCAGGCCTGTGTTTTGAAGGTACTGTACCTAACTTACTGTGCTTCTTAGGACCATTTGCCAGCCAGGGGCAAATAAGGGACTGCCTAGGTGACAAGCTAAATGCCCTCCTTCTCTCTGAGTCCTGTATAGGTTCCGGGTTCTACAATCAAACCCCAGGGAAGCCCTAATGCTGTTTGATCAAGTGGAGGACAAAAAAGGTTCACTTCCTTGAGGCCTCTAGAATTTCCCAAATGGTCAAGTTCTGTAGGCTGGGAGGATTGCTTATTTCTTTTCTACCTGTTGGTCTTAAGTTTGTACCTGTTTATCAGTTGAGGGAGACGACTGGGTCATGTCAATGGCTGTTAACAGACTGAAGTTTTTTAACTCACAGGTCTTCTGGCTCATCCCCCCTACAGCCCACAACCTGGAGCTGTACGAGAATTGGCTGCTGTCAGGGAAACAGGGAGACATCTTTCTGGGTGACCGGGTGTCAGATTGCCAGCGCATTGAGCTCAAGCAGGGCTATACCTTCGTCATTCCCTCAGGTAAGCAAGATGCAAAAAAGTGGGTTGTCCACTCTAGCCACTTTCTTTTCTTAAAGAAAAATAAATTGATAGATTACCACCAACACCAAGAATGGTTATGATGCTGGAGTGGGCAGAAAACAATGGCGTGTTCTTTCTTATCATTACTGAGTAGATGCCAAGAATTTATCTTCTTTTTTAAAGTCTATGATTTTCCACTAAGAGTATGTATCAGAATTGCCAGTGGCGGCTTTTCAGATCTACATGTTTGAGCCCCACATTAGCCCTAGCTCTTCAGAATCCTAGGGATAAGACCTGTTTTGCAGGTGATAAACAGCCCCCTATTAAGAGCTACCTACTCTGCTAAGGGTTAGCTGTGAAGGCTAGAGTGCTAAATCAGTAATAGTTTTTATCAGGTAACTAAGTTCCAAAATAAGTACTTAGAGGGAGCATAGACTTTGGAGTCACAGACCTGGCATCAGAACTCTGACTGTGCCTTTACCTGCTAACACTACTTTGGTCAAATATTTAAATCCCTATCTCACTTTGTTGGGAGGAGTAAATGACAGTACATGTAAATTCTCTTGTACTAAGCCTGGTTCATATTAGGTGCTCCAAAAAATGCAAGCACCATTTATTGAAAGTTTGTTATAAACACTTTACATGTACTTTCTCAGTGCTTACCAACCACACATATAAAGTATAATTTATCCTGGTTTTATAGAGGATATTGGGGCTGCAAGAGATTAAGTAACTTGACCAGCCAAAAAGAGGCAGAATTAGAGTAAAAAGTGTGATCCCAGAAGTCTTGTACTAATGCTCTGAGAGAGCCATGTTACAATGTGTGCTTACAGCCACTGCCTTCCATTCCCTTTCTTCTAGGCTGGATTCATGCTGTGTATACTCCTACAGACACATTAGTGTTTGGAGGCAATTTTTTGCATAGCTTCAATATCCCCATGCAGTTAAAAATATACAACATTGAAGATCGGACACGGGTAAGTAACTCTATGTATAATTGGATTTGAAGACGTTTCTTACATCTTTCTTTACTCTGCTTACTATGTAACACTCAAACTGTTGTACTTTAATATATAAATGTGTATACTGCCTTTCTCAACTGGGGTTGTGTGAGAGAATTAAGCCCTATAGAAAATGATTTGTGTGTCTTGTTTTGTCAGTTTTCCATAGGATGTTACATAGCTGGTAAACCATTCTGGATATATAGGGGAAAAGTTACATGCATTGGATACCTTAAGGCAAGAATTGGCAAACTTTTTTTGTAAAGGATCAGATAGTAAATATTTTAGGCTTTGTGGGCCATACAGTATCTGTCACAAGCACTTAACTCTGCCTTGTAGAATGAAATACTTAAATAAGTGAGGATGGCTCAAATAAAATAACATTTTATTTATGGACACTGAAATTTGATGTCATATGTTTCTCATGTCACAAAACCCTCTCTTAGTTAGGTTTTCTTCCCACCCCAACCTCAGCCATTGAGAATGTGATGTTAACAACTGGTGAATCTTGGAGACTCTGTGGAAGTCTTAGTGGTACTGCTCTTTATACCTTTTGGTGGATTTGAAAGTTTTCAAAATCAAAAATCAAAAAATAACCATTAATGAAGAATTCACAACTTTTAGAAGGAGTAGTCACTGACCAATCTACTGTGAACATGATCAGTTAACCGTTTTGGTGCCTATTTTGAAACATTTATTCTGGTTGGAGCTATTATATTATACGTAAGATATATACGTAAGATATAAGATTGGTATTGTTGGAGTTACAGGGATTGCCCTGTTAGAACTGAGAGGATGCAGTGCTTTTAAAATGAATTTTATAGAAGTGAACTTCTGCTTGTTTGTTAAAAGTAACGAAACTACAGAAAACAGTAAGTAGTTTAGTAAGTTTTAAGTTATAGTAACAGTAAAAGTAGTTAAAATGTTTCAAAAGAGAAAAATTACATAATTTCAGAGTAAAATACTCTTATTTAACTCAAAGTCATTCTAAGAGGTAATACCACCTACACTGCTGTAAGATTCAATCTGAAAATGTTTTAAAAAAGCATTCCCTTTTTTGACTAAAAATAGCTATTATACCCATAGCTTAATTGTTTGCTCAGTTTGAGGGAAGAAAGAGAGAATATATATTCAATGGCATAGGTAAAATGAGCACCTTATCTGTGCATGAAAAATTTCCTTCAGACGGTTAAACTGGTAATAACTGATGTTGATTTATCTATCTAATTTTCCTGGACTTTGTTTATCAGAAAATGTCAAATTTCAGTATCTAACTGCTATATTATTCCATTTTTCCTAAGAACGGCTTAATTCTTTCATTCCAAATAGGAACCCTTCCGTGTTTCTATAACATTTCATTGGGTCCTCTACCTATGTACACACAGAGCTTTTTTTTTTTTTTTTTTTTTTTTACTTTCTACACCAAGCTTTTACATTGCCAATACCAACCTGACCTATGTTTATTATGTTACTAACTTCTATAAACTTACAGAATTTAACTTAAAAGAGAATGTATAGAGAATGCTTTAGGAAAGAAATATAAAGTGTTGTAAATTTAAGACAATGTTTTAGTTACTTTTGCCATGCCAGTGTAGAAATATACTATTTGAACTTGATTGTTGGTAATTATTCTATTGATAGCTCTTAAAGGCTCAGTAATTTTATAATGAGTATTAAAATTTTTCCTTCCAAAAACATTCTAACCCAGTCTTAGAAACTGCTGTGCTCTGTGGTGTCTAGCAGCATAGGTAAAATGTAATGGCACAGTTTGGATGTGTGATGTCTTGGCTATTATTAGTACAGTCTCTTGAGTTCCAAGTGAAAAATCAAAAGTTTAATGCCCATTTTATATTTTATTTATTTATTTATTTTCTGTCAGTATTACTCTGCTCTCAACAGAGTCCCAGAGGTTTTAGAATTTTGGGTTGTCCTGAACTTTTAATAAAGACCTTTCAGAAAAGTGTTAATAAACTTAAAAGGTGAGCAGAGAAGCCCAGTATATTATGTTTAATTTGGGGAGGATCAAGTATCTGTTAATTCTTGTGTTCCCTCCTACTGTACCAGAAGTAAATTAATTTGATTTTCAAATAAGGGTGGATAAACCTCTTCTAATTGTTAAAGACGTAGTGGCAATAAGAGACCGAGATTCAGAGCCTGAAGCCACTGCGTTTTAAAGCTAATGAAAAGTACATGTGTCTCCTGCCTTGCAATGAGGAAAGTGATCTCCTCATTCCACAGTGATGCCCTGTGACCTAGTGAAGGGTTTTGAAAAAGGGACTCCCATCTGGGTCTCCTTGATTGGGGAAGACTACCTGACATGGAGCTTTGAAAGGAGATGGGAACGTTTTCAGGAGTTACATATTCAAAACAATCCTAAAAGTATTGTTTGCCTTATCCTTTTGAGAGATGGCCTCTCTAAAAGAAGATGGGCAGAATATACAGGCATACCTCAGAGATATGGCAGATTTGGTTCCAGACCACTGCGATAAAGCGAATATTGCAGTAAACTGAGTCACATGAATTTTTTTGGTTTCCCAGTGCATATAAAAGTTATGTTTACATTATATGTAGTCTGTTAGTGTACAGTAGCATTATGTCTTAAAAAATATAGATACCTTAATTAAAGTATACTTTATTGCTAAAAAAAATGCTAACCTTCATTTGACAGTGCAGGGTTGCTACAAACCTTCAATTTGTAAAACTCAGTAAAGCAAAAGCACAATAAAATGAGTTATGGCTGTATTTAGGATAGTCCCCATGGTTGATCTTTCTCACTCGTTGATCCATGCTGATTTGCCATTTCCTTGACTATGGTAGATCTAAAGGGCAATTATTTTTATTATAATTCAGCTGGAATAATTTCAAACTACTTTTGGGGAGAATTGGAAAGAAGACTAAAGATAACAATTGATTAGGCCACGTGGAGCAGTAACCTGATTTGTGGACATACCATCTTGGTAGACTACAATGTATGAGACAGGCAAGCTGAGAGTTAATGGTGGGGGAAGTACTCAGTCTCATGTCCTAGAGTAGATACAGCTTGAGAATGCATCTCTAATCATACTTTCATATATGTAAGGACATAATAAAGACATATAACTTTATCTCATGTCCTGATTTCCTATTATATTCTGTGTTTCATGGCCTTCTGGTTCAGGGTAAAACCATAGTAAGGGCAAGAGTGGTTGGTATGCCTTTGTATCCTAAGAACCCTAAAATAATTTTCTCAATTAAGTATATTGTGTCCTACTAAGATTTTACTCTCTGTCTCGAAACTTGTTTTTGGTGCTCTCCCACGCAACAGGACAGCTTCTTGATAGTTCTAAATGGTCTTTCCAAGTACCTTTTATCTTTAGTGATTATTCCCCAAGACCAGCATTTTCTGCGTTGACGGATCCACTTCAGTTCTTGCTCCACGTGACAACTTAGGTTTGCAGGTTGCTTAGAGAGTGTTTTTCCCGGGCTAATTATTGCAGTGATCGTTTGTTACTCTCTTTCCTTGAGAATTGTCATCAGCTTGATTCTCCCATCATTCTCTGCTGCGTAGGTCCCAAATAAGTTCCGCTACCCATTCTACTACGAGATGTGTTGGTACGTGTTGGAGCGCTACGTGTACTGCATAACCAACCGTTCCCACTTAACTAAGGAGTTTCAGAAAGAATCCCTGAGCATGGGTAAGTGTTCCACCTACATGAACTTCCAGGATACTCTGCAGGACTCAGGGTGAGACTGGGACTATTCCGTAGGCTGTTGCTCAGTAGTTTTGTTTTGTTTTTAATTAATTAACTTATTTACGGCTGCGTGTGGGCTTTCTCTGATTGCGGCGAGCAGGGGCTACTCTTCGCACGGGCTTCTCGTTGCGGTGGCTTCTCTTGTTGCAGAGCACGGGTTGTAGGCACTCAGGCTTCAGTAGTTGTGGCACGTGGGCTCAGTAGTTGTGGCTTGCGGGCTCTAGAGCGCAGGCTCAGTGGTTGTGGTGCACAGGCTTAGTTGCTCCACAGCATGTGGGGTCTTCCCAGACCAGGGCTCGAACCCCTGTCCCCTGCATTGGCAGGCAGATTCTTAACCACTGCGCCACCAGGGAAGTCCAGTAGTTCTGTTTTTATAGTTTGTCTTTTTTTACTTATCTACTTAGAAGTACCAAATCCATTCACTGAAGTTGAACACCGGTTACAGCCAATCCTCCTGCCCAGATGTAAAAATTACTAGGGCTAAATGAAATATTCTGGATCTCATCTTTGTCTGAGTTGTTAGTACTTAGTCCTCACGAAAGTAATCAGTTGGAAATTCCCTGGTGGTCCAGTGGTTAGGACTCCGCACATTCACTGCCATGGCCCAGGTTCAGTCCTCGGTGGGGGATCTAAGATCCCGCAAGCCACACAGCGCAACCAAAAAAAAGAGAAGGGTAATCAGTTGTCTAAAATGTTTTATTGTGTAAAGAATGGTCTTTGGCACAATAAAAGCTAGGATCGTATCGTCATAATTACTCTTACTATAGTCCAGGCATCAAACTAAGCAGCTTATATACATTAAGTTGTTATTATTACCTGTGAGGTGTAGGTATTATTATGCATATTTTACAAATGGGGACATTAAGGTTCAAGGAGATTAAGAAACTTGTTCATGATCTAAGAGTTAATAAGTGGGAAAAGCTACAGCTTAAACCATGTTGGTAAGATTCTAAAATGTATTTTCTTAACCTCTGTGCTTTAATGTTTCCCCAACTTCTATCAAGAGAAATATTTTATTGGATGTCAAGATAGTTTCAGTTATACATTTTTAGGCTATTCCATGCCTTAAAAATAAAGAGGAGCCAACACTGTAGTATCCTGTGGTCATATATTTAATGGAGAGTCTTCAATCCAAGCAAGACACTTTTTGCCTTAGCATTTCCGAAACATGCTCACCAATACATAGCAAGATACAGAATTGTACATACAGCATGATCCTAATTTTGTTTAAAAATACATCAAGTCGGGCTTCCCTGGTGGCACAGTGGTTAAGAATCCGCCTGCCAATGCAGGGGACATGGGTTCGAGCCCTGGTCCGGGAAGATCCCACATGCCACAGAGCAACTAAACCCGTGTGCCACAACTACTGAGCCTGCGCTGTAGAGCCCACGAGCCACAACTACTGAGCCCATGTGCTACAACTACTGAGCCTGCGCTGTAGAGCCCACGAGCCACAACTACTGAAGCCTGCGCCCCTAGAGCCGTGCTCTGCAACAAGAGAAGCCACTGCAATGAGACGCCCACGCACCGCAATGAAGAGCAGCCCCCGCTCGTTGCAACTAGAGAAAAGCCCACGCGCAGCGATGAAGACCCAACGCAGCCAAAAATAAATTAATAAATTAATTAAATAAATTATAAGGTTTACAAAAAAAATACATCAAGTCATAGTGATACACATATGTATAGGAAAAGATGGAAAGAAGATACATCACACTGAGTTGTTATCCAAGGGTGGAGAGATATGGGATGAGTTATTTACTTCTTTGCACCTTCCTGTATTTTCTAAATTATTAATAGTCAACATGTGTTACTTTCATAATAAAAGATCAGTTAACATTTTAAAATTCTTCTTTCATTAAAACTTCTATTTTCACTTTGTTTTGATGATCAAAATCTTTCTTTTAAAAAATATTCACTTTGTTTTATTAGCCATGTTGCTAAGATTTCAATTCCAAAGCTTAATTTTATGGTGAAAACTTTGAACAAAACTACTTTTTAAATATATGTGCTTCATACTATTTTTTTAAAAGATAATGAAATCCCATAATACCCAAATTAAGTTTGAACTTGAAACTAATTTACAGCTATTAAATAAGTTTACAGCTATGAAACAAGTTCCATAGGTAACTTATTTCTAGCACACAGTTTAAAGACTGCACCCTTCCCAATCTTTAAAAAATCCAGTTGACTGTTACCTCAGTTGTCCTGCTAGCTCAGGATCCTATTTTTACCTCTAAATGGTTTTCAACAGTGGACAAATGGGTTGGAATAGGGAAGACCATTTTTAAAATGTGACAGCTTTGTCATTTATAACCTCAAGACCCTTCCCATACTACCTATTTCTCTTGTCGATCACATGGCCATGTGTCATGTTCTTACTGCATTTTCTCTTCATACTGGCAGATTTGGAGTTAAATGGGTTGGAGTCTGGAAATGGGGATGAGGAAGCAGTAGATCGAGAACCCCGGCGCTTGAGCAGCAGGCGTTCTGTCCTCACTAGCCCTGTAGCCAATGGGGTTAACCTGGATTATGATGGACTGGGCAAAACCTGCCGAAGTCTTCCAAGTCTGAAGAAAACTTTGTCTGGGGACTCATCCTCTGACTCTAGCAGGGGCTCCCACAATGGCCAAGTATGGGATCCCCAGTGTAGCCCCAGAAAGGACCGACAGGTGCATCTGACCCATTTTGAGCTTGAAGGCCTTCGTTGCCTTGTAGATAAATTGGAGTCTCTGCCACTGCACAAGAAATGTGTCCCTACAGGGATAGAAGACGAAGATGCTCTCATTGCTGATGTAAAGGTAAGGGTTGGTTATTTTGCATCATGGCTATTGATTTGGCTAGAGCATTTAGTTTATGGATTCTGAGAGAATATTTAGGAGGTTTGGGTAATCTTGGTTGAGCGAGAAAGAAGGGTGTGTGTGTGTGCGTGCGTGCGTGCGTGTGTGTGTGTGTGTGTGTGTGTGTGTGTGTTAGTTACAGTGTTTCAATTCCTAGAATGAGGTTAGGTCCCTGTTATGAAAATACTAACATTTGTACGTTCAGTTAGGACTTAAATCTAGTCCTAAAAATGCTGATTTCAGGCTGACCCTAAAAAAAGGAAGAGCCCGAGAAAATGTTTGTATTAAGAAATGTTACTTTGAACTTAAGTTACACTAAGATAAAGAGGCCTATTTCAGAACAAAAGTGGCCAATAACAATCTCTAGCAGTCTTACCCCAAGCAGATTTAGAGGAAAGAAATGGAAATGTTGGGTTATGTTGAGCATGTTTAACATATTTAGCTTCAAATTTATGTAGTATTAAGACTTAAATACATTGGGGCAACTTTTGAGAAAAGTGTCATTTTAAACAATTCATCCTATTGCTATATCAAGTTTCTTCTTGTTGTATATTTTTCTTCTTTCTCAGTAAGTCTCCAAGCAGTAGTATCTTCAAAGCCCAGCCCACCCCTCATATATTGGTCTCAAAGAAATGAGTTTGTTGTTAAGGAATCCAGATTTGAGCTGTCTGAACTGGAGAGAGTTCTATTAAATCTTTCCTTATACATAAACATTGGGGACTTCCCTGGTGGTCTAGTGGTTAAGACTCTGTGCTGCCACTGCAGGGGGACATGGGTTCGATCCCTGGTCAAAGAACTAAGATCCCACATGCCACCTGGCGCAGACACACACACACACACACACACACACACCCATTAATATGAACACCAAAAAGACTGTTTGGAATTATGTCTTGGATGCAGGGCATGGGTATGTGTATTAGAAAGCTAGTTCACCATTTATAGTAAGTGTTATTTTTCAGACCTGTCATATAGATTGTTTTAAGCCACAGAAGAATTTACAAGGAATAATTTTAGTGACCTTAAGGAAGGTGGGCGAAATATCTCATAGTCCATCTTTTCCATTCCTGATTCCTGATTCAAGTTTTCCCTTGGCCACCACTAACCAACCAGCTGAGGTGCTCCCTACCTTCTGCCAGGTACCTCAGGAAAGAATTCCAAAGACTGAGATAGGACCTAGACTTTTAAATTTTTTAATTTTTTCTTTCTTCGATTGACATTTTAATTATATCTTACTGTTTATGCATCAGTGAAATGGTGAAAACTTTAAGAGACTAAAAGGGGTGCTACCCTAGTGAGGTTGGTCCTCTCCATAGTGATAGAAGCTGGACAGTTGGTTTTGTAGTTTGGTTTTATAAAGCTGTTCTAGACAAGGCAGGTGGTTATCATTGTGGCTTGTATTTATGGGAGGAAATAAAGTTCCAGGTGGGTGTGGTCCTATATCTGTAATGATTAATGTGCAGCAAAACAAACTTAGCCTACTTTTCCAGACTCACAAACCAGTTCCCAAACTCACTTCCCATCCCTGAGTGAACAAAGGGCACTTACATTTTTTCTTTTCCATTGTGATGGGACATGTATAATTATGTTTTCCTGAGAGTTTGAGTGTAACATCATCTTTTTTTCTACAGACGTTTCTCCTTTTTTTGGCCGCGCTGTGAGGCTTTCACGATCTCAGTTCCCTGACCAGTGATTGACCCCAGGTCACGGCAGTGGAAGCCTGGAATCCTAACCACTAGGCCACTAGGGAACTCCCCAGAAGTTTCTTTTTTCGTGTAGCTGTTCCATCATGGATGCATGTAGGAAACATTAAGTAGTGACTTTGGCGACTTATTAACTTGTATAATTGCCTTTAGGAACCCTAAGAAGAAAGATTTGTAAGTTTATCTCTCACTAACGTTCTTGTGGCCTGGGGAATCTGTATTTCTAATTCATGAAAAAGAAAAATATCTTTTTAATCCTAAAGGATGTCTATAGATGGATTTGATTTCATTGAATCCAGTTGTAGGAAGTCATATTATAATTCACTAGCCAGTTGTACAGGTCAAATGTCATGATAGAAATACACAAACTCCCTTAACTAATGTAGTTAAATAAGGATATTTGCAGAGGCAGAGTGGTAGGGGGAAATGTAGAAAGATTTGTGTCAAATGTTAAGCAGAGTAAAAGGAGGCAGCAAGAAAGGGAATGAGTTAAGAAGAGCCATCTAAAGAGAACTCTTAACACTGTGAAAAGTGTCTAGAGAGAGCTTCCTGTTTATCAGGAATCATGGAGAATCGGCTGCCATTGCTCACTAAGACAGGGTGGCATAAAGACCAGAGCATGAGGAACGCGTGGCCCAGTAGGATGACTGCATAGACTGACAGCGTTTGAATTCTCCCTTCTTTTGTTTACCCAATACCATAGTCAAAATGTAGCTGATAACAGAAGACAAAAGATTTAGAACCCAGTTCTGCAGGTAGTTTCACTTAAGATCCAATGGATTATTCCTACATTTGACCAGTTATATTTAATCTGAGCTTTAGATAACACTGAGTTTATGGCTTAAGTACTTCGAGAATCTAAGCATCACCAAAAAGGAAAAAAAAAACATTGGATGGCGTGGGTGCCGAATCACTGCCCAGCTGGAGACTGCAGTGCTAGAGAACTTGGTGCTGTGGTAGCACAGAAGCCTACTCTGCAGCAGAGGACAAAAGCAAGCCCTCCTCCTGCAGAGAGAGGGGTTGTTTCTTGTTGTAGCCCATAGGACTCTCACAAATAACTAGGAGAAGAGATGAGAGGAAAATTGGTGGATATCTCGAGACATCCGTAATTACCTATTCCCTGAGAGAAAAGTCAATTTTACTGATGTGGTAAAAGGGCTCTGAAGATTCTAAAATGTCCTACAGTGTTGAAGAAAGATCATAGAGTACAGAGTTTGAAGGGAATTAGATGGAAAATGAGGCATTAAAAAGTTTTGATTTATTGGCAGAGTTCAGGGGAAAGTAATGAGCATGTGTAAAGTCCTATTTGGGAGGGGTGTGAGTAACCTTGGCTCCTAATCTAAAATTGAGAGGCCATGTCCTTGAGAAATGTTGAATAAAGAGGCAGGACCTGGAGCGGTATGTATAGTGCAGTCCCATTAATGTAAGAAAAAGTGTCTTTGTTTGTATGTGCATTACAGCAGGGCTGGAGGGGGGCATATCAACCGCTGACAGTGCGTCATAGCAAAAGATGGTGGGAGTCGGCTGGAAGACTGAATTTTTAATCAGACTTTACTGTTCTGTTTGTGTTTAATTTGGTAATAAAGGAGCTCTTTGTGTGTGTGTGTGTGTGTGTGTGTGTGTGTTATATAAAGAAGCTTTTAATATATCACTTAATGAAACAATTTCAGTGTTATTGAATATTTTTCTACTTTCCTATTTTCTCTAAAACATTTTGATAAGCTTGGCAAACATGTGACTTTTGGGCAGGATACTAGATCTATAAAAGCATGTTTTCTCCTCTGTAAAATAACATCTACCTCAGTGGGGATGTTGTGAAAATTAATGATAATGTTAGTAAAGTACTTAATAAACAGTATCATTATTACAGAAAAAAATTAACTGTTACAAATCTATGAAATTCACTTATTCCACTAATGTGAATAATGCCTGCCTACTCTCTGCCAGGAACCAGGCTTAGAGTTGGTATAAATATGCGAACATACTATGGACCAAACCCTCAGGGGGCTTACAGTCCAGTGGTGGAGCAGGCTTTTTAAGTGGGCTGAGAAAGTAAGTGCCTTCTAGGTTTACAGATGCTGGGCATGACACTGAGGGGCGGGTGGTCGATTCTGTTCTAAGGGAAGGAGGTGCCAGTCTTTTTAATTTACCAGTTAATAAACTTTCCTATTAGATGATACAGATTGATTACTACATTATCTAAATGATGAAAGCTCTCAATTTATAAATTTGAAATTTTTTCTTTGTAGTACAATTGGCTACTGCTGCTCTGATCTAAGATTCTAACATTTTATTTTGTAACTGTGATGTAAAAATTTGCACTAAGCTCCATCCCAGGAGTATGATGGGACTGAAGCAGAGTTACGGTTGTGAATAAATACAGAAACACTAATCAGAAATTTCCTTCATCTGACACTTTGGGAGTGATTCTGACACTAATAAAGAGAAGAGCTGATAGAGGACCCAGTGTAATTAGAACTTAGTCCATTAAGCCAGATGAGGAGGAAAAAAAAGAACTTGTATAAATAAAACTTCATTTGCAATTTTTACCGACAAGATATTTTTTAATAATCCACATATTCTTACTGACTAAAAAGTTTTAAATAACTCAGCTCCAAGGCATATAGATTAGGTTAAAATAGATAGTTATTTTAAAATATTTTCATTATATTCCTGTATTATATAATGTTATATTCTTATTCTCATCTTTGTTGCCTATCTTTTATTCTGAATTAATAAGAGAAAAAAATTAGGTCTTGTTTAATGTGTGATTTGAAAACTTACCTGGAGTGAGTTTCCTAGTGCCCTGTCTGGTTTTTGTCCTTTTCCGGTGGCCTTTAGAATTTCTGCTTGCTACAACTTGAACTTGTGTTTTGTTTTGTTTTGGAGTAACTTGTTTCTCAAGTATTTGTGCATACTTCATCATCCCTCTAGGTTAGATAACACTAAGACCAAAACAAGCATTTTCCAAGAAGACCTCTCACACCTGTTAAGGAAGGTTTTTCTAACATAATAGGCTAGGGACTTCCCAGGCAGTCCAGTGATTAAGACTAATTACACAGGGTCTCTGAGTCTTAAGATAAAGTGCAAATGAGGTTTAGGATTAGAATGACCGTTCAGACATTTCCAGGAAGAGCTCCACAGAAGAGCACGAAAGGCCCTTCTTTTCCTTGGTAAACTACTGTAAAAATTAAAATATGCAGAGCCAGGCATCCAAAGCCCCAGGCCCCAGAGAGCCTATTAGGCCATTGACTGCACCAGAAACTCACTGAAACAACTGTCCTGGAATAAGCTAGAACAAATAAGCATGTTTCCAGTGGTTAGGAGCTAGGTTCTCAGTGGCCTGAGATGTTTATTTCAAAGCAGCTTCTGTCATTTCCCAAAAAGCCAAGTTACGTTTATTAGAGTCTAAAAATTACATAAATCTGGCCCCAATGTATGGGACACTGTAGCCTGAGAGAGTGCTCATTCTGTCTGAGCTTAACGGTGACCGTGGATTGGTGTGTGGAGACTGGGTGACACGTGTCACTCGAGTGGCCGTCAGAAGTGGCATGAAGGTGTCTGACAGGATGTGAGGCTGGCTGCTTCATCCAGGGAATGTCAAGAAAGAGGCAGGCCGAACAGACAACTGGCATAGGCATAGGAGATGTGCGGGCGTGCTGGTGTCCTGAGGGTGGGGTGGTCCAAGGGGCAGGGTCCCAGGAGACTGGCAGGCGTGGAGTTGGCAGCTGCGCTTCCCCTGGTTCCCTGTGCCTGGTTCCGAGGTAGGAGAGGTAGGAGAGTAAAGCTCCTTGACCTGAGATTGTACCTCAGCTGGTCTGACTTGGTCACGAGGGAACTGCCAGCAGAGCTGCCCAGGCGGTTCTCTCATGTGGGAGGCTCCCCGGGTGGTGAGCAGAGGCTAGGATCTGTTGTGGAAGTAGCTGATATTAAACAGACGTATTGTATTGAATACCTCTCAGTATTGGTTGAAATGTGTCATTCTGAAGGTTTTTCTGGGAACGTGGGCTGGTTCTGGATTCTGGGCTGGGGGAGGGGCAAGTGAAGCAGGCCGGTTGTTCAGGGAGCGAAGGTAACTCCAGAGGAGCTCAGCTCCGGGGCCTGGCTCAGCTGCAGAGGCTGAACTTCGGGCGACTCGCTGTCTGCCTGAGACTGGGGAGAGATCGGTGTGTGCAGCCATAGAGCAGCGGCCGTGACCATAAGAGGTGACCCTGAGGGGAAGGGTGTGGACCGAGGCAAGGACGAACGCGGGACCAGACTTGGAATGGGTTAAAGCCTTGCCTTTGCTGGCGCCTTCCGAAGTCAGCCAGCGAGAGCCCTGGGGGCCGGCCCTGGGTTCTCCTCTTGCGGTGACGGTGGGAGGGAGAAGGCGGGGCGTGGCCGGCTCACCTCCCCGGCGGGCTCTCCTCCAATCGCTGGGCAGAGAGCGCCTACCCAGCACACCCCCTCCTGACTCTGCCGCAGGACGCTGGGCCCTCTGCTGGCTCGCTCACTCGAGCTCGGCTCCCCTCCTGCCATCTTCCGTTGCAAAGCATTTCTGGGAGCTGCATGTGGGTGACGCAGCAGCATTGTTCGCAGTCACAGGAAGCCGCGGCTGAGCTGCAGGGCTCGAGAAGGGGCTTAGAGCACGGCACGCCGCTCCCTCTGGGTAACCGGAAGGGGTCAGCCCGGCTGTCCTGCCTTAGCTGCTCTGGGAGATTTCAGGAGTTTCAAGCAAATTGGGATTTTTCCTAGAGGCAGAAAACCTAAGTCCTTCAGCACAACTTCCAGTACAGAAAGCAAAACAAAGACGCTGGGGAAACTTCAACCAAGAGCCTCGGCAGCTCCAGAGCGACGAGAAACGCAAGGTCAGGCAGGCGGGCGGCAAGCCCTCTCTGGTTCGGGGTGTATGTAACTGTGGGGACTTTGTCTTGGTGCAGTGCCTGCCGAGCGAGTCCGGGACAGTGCCGAGGTGCTGGTTGTGCCGTCACTGCGCTTGTCCCTCTCCTGCTGGGATGTGCTTTCACATTGGGTCGTGTGGCTTTTGGGGATCTTTTCCCCTTCTCTACTCAGGCGCCCGCGGTTCTCTTCCCCTTCCTGGGCTGTGTCGGGTGTGGGCTTGTGCTTGAACATTCTCTCGAATGCCAGGAGCCTAGATAGGCGTCAGCCTTTCCGCACTCCACCCCCGCTCCCTGTCCCAAACCCCCTCTGGTGAAGGGTGGTGGCTTCTTTATATGGTTTCTTGAAGGGCCTCAGCTGGAGTCTGCCTTTTTTGATGAAGGCAGGACGTGCTTGGTCGTATGGCCCCGGTGAAATAAGGCTTGGAAGGAAATCTGCATTTCCCTCCACACCCACACAGACCCTAGTAACTGAGTCGCGTATGTGTGAATAGCTGCCCCCCTCCACCCGCCCCGCACCCCAACACAGACACAGTTTCTCCACCGACCCTTCCTTGTCCCCCACAGAAGTCTTGCAGGTAGACTGCTTTTGGTGAATAGTTAGGTTCCTTTTCTACTCTTAAACAATTGCGGATCTTTCTGTGTAGTCTGTTTTGCTGAAAGTGGAAAGTCCCTGTTTGTGGACAGCTCAGTGCTCGCAGGCAGAGGAAATGGGCAGAGTCCTACTCCTCGGCAGTGCGAAGTGGGGGAGGGGAGCCGAGCCGTGCACTCCCTAGCACACATTTTGAATGGACCTGAATTTTTCACCCTGGGGAGATTAGGAGCCCGTACCAGAGCCTAGTCCCACGTGGCACTGCACCCCGCCTCTTCACCCCCACGCAGTGTGGTGCTAAGAGGAGGCTCCAGAATAGGGTGCCATAGCAACTCGAAGTAAATAAAACGTCTGCAAATGAAATCAGTTTGGGGGAGTGTGAGAGGCATCTGGAGATTTGGCAAAGGGGATCATCGTGGAGGAGCTTCATGGGTATGAGTTAAAGGGTCTTTCTGAGTCCCAACTCTGAATTTGGGGCATGATCCTTAGGTTAAGGATGAAAAAACTTGGTAGAGAAATGCCTCATGCTTCAAAAAGTCCTGGTCTCTAGGCACAGACCCCACAGGATTATGAGAATTATTATTAAAAATGGCCCAGGCATGCTGGCCTGTCCAGGATCAAAGTTTACTTTTCCCTGAAACAGTTAATATCCTGTATACACCTAAAGCAACCAGAAGGAAATTGTGTAACTTGTCTTCTGGATTTGTGTTTTTTTGCAGTTGCCACTGCTTTAGGGCTCATAAGGTCAGATGAGGAGGGATTTCGTTCTGCTGTAGACGGTTTGGGACTCAGAAATTTCTGTCTAAAACGTAAAAGATTTGTTTCAAAATAACACTCAACCGGTGTGACTCACTTGAGTGGCAGTTTCTTACTGTAGAACTGTACCTGAAGTCGTCTCAAACTAGACTGACTAAAGTCATGGGAACTATTGCCCCTAAGGTAGTTCCTGCCCCCCTTTATGGGAATAAAGGCAAATAACTCTGTGTGTGTGTCTGTGTGTGTGTGAGAGAGAAAGAGATTTGAGATTGAGATTTCTGTAATCAGCCTTAGAAGAACACAGCCCGGGGTTGAATCAAGACATTGAGACCCTGCTGTGCCTATTATTAATTCAGTATTAGCCAATCCTTTTTTTTTTTTTGCCACTTTGCCAATAACATCTGCAAAATGAAGGCAATATTTAAATACATGATAATACTTGTTAACTTGTGTAGAAGAGTAATGGGGTGAGGTAAAGGTTTACTGTCATATACAGAACTGTGTGACAGCACTTGTCACAGTGGTGACATAAGTGGTTACGGTAAGTGCACAAGTACGGGGTTGGAAGCAAAGGTAACTTTGAAGTCTTGAGAGTACTGCACTCGTTTGAGTTCTTTTCCATCTTCGATTTGTTTTGCAGTGAGTCTCTCTCTATATGAAGGGAAATTGTAGACAGTTGCCAGCCTGCCCTTCACCTTGGTGCTTAGGGGGACTGAGGCTAAGTCTGGATGCTGTTAGGAGTGGTTGGCTCTCTGTTCACTATGTCCTTTTTTCCCCTCTTCTCTCCTATCTTACCCTTAGATTTTGCTGGAGGAGCTTGCCAACAGTGATCCCAAGTTAGCCCTCACTGGAGTCCCTATTGTACAGTGGCCGAAAAGGGATAAGGTAAAAAATTATTCTTCAGGCTGCTGAAACATTTTGCTGGCTGACCATTACTGTTCCTGGAAGAAAAAGAACAACTCGAGGCAGACAGCTTTGGTTGCATTAGTGTAAACTGACAGAAAATCATTACTCAGTTCTGTTTTGCTTCTTAAGTCAGGATAATTGGCTGTCTTTGGAGGTGGACTCTCTTAACAGAACTGTCAAACTAGGAGACCTGCCTCCAGGTTCAGATGCCGAGAATGGATCAGTTCCTATCCTTCTGGCCCAGTGACTTAATTATTTTCATACATCTGATGTAAAACTAGTTAAAATAATTGCATATACATTTGAAAGGCTAGAATGTGTCTATATTGGAGAGAGACCACACTCTCAAGGTTCCCCTTAATTTGGACTTTTCAGTATTGAATTGAAAAGAGAGGAAAGCAGTTACCCATTAGTTAATAAATTGTCTGTTATGAATTTTCATGCCTCTTCAGTCAGGTCCTGTGTAGTTTTTTCCCATATTGTCCTTTGTCAAGGTCAGTGATAGCATTCTGATCCTGGTCGTGAGTCTGGCAAATAAATTAGGCCCTTCTTTGGTTCCCCAGCTAAAACTTGCAGAGCCATCACATTCCAGGAACGTTTAGGCAGAATATAAAGGTGTGTGTCTAAAAGATGTCTTTGAAGAACCACTTCCTTCCTAAGTAGTGTCATCCCACTTGGCTCATGCATGGCCACATGGGACTGCCTCAAAACAGCATTTCTGGCCCTGGCTGTTGAGTGTTCTGTGTCAAAAAAGTACTTAAGGCACAGTGGGAAATTTAAAAAGTGGAAGACATAGTCCTTGTTCTTGAAAAGATAACCAGCAGGGTAAAATACAAGTGCTAAAATTATAAACATATACCTTAGAGATTTATTCCACCCTTAACTATTATTAGAGTGTCTCTTGTGTACCAGGTTGTAGGCTTGGATTTGGAATAAGAACAAGACTCGTCTCACCCTCAAGTAGTTTACTGTCTCCTTCAGGAATGTATTCTGAGTAGTAATATTCAGGATAAGGAAATACTAGAGTGCCCCTGGAATGACTTTGGTACATAGGAAGCTTCAGGGAAGGGCCGCTCAGCAGAGTGAGAAGGGTGGGGCTGAAGTCATCTGAAGGGACTGGCAAACTTTTCCCGTAAAGATGATATGTAGGTAATAAATATAATAAATAAAGATAATTTTTTTAGGTTTTGCAGGCCATACAGTCTGTTGCAGCTTCTCAGTTCTGCCACTGTGCTTGAAAGCACCCATGGACAAAACATAAACAAAGGAGCATGGTTTTGTTCCAATAAAATTTTATTTACAAAAACAGGCAGTGGGTGGTTTGCCCTCTGGCCATAGTTTGCCCAGCCGTGTAATGTTCTACCCCTTCCAGTCCTTAAAACTACCTGATATGTTTGACCTCACTGCTTTCTCTTTCTAGCTTAAATTCCCGACCCGGCCAAAGGTGCGGGTTCCGACCATCCCCATCACAAAGCCTCACACTATGAAACCAGCTCCACGGTTAACACCTGTGAGGCCAGCTGCTGCCTCCCCCATAGTGTCAGGAGCCAGGCGGAGACGAGTGCGATGTCGAAAATGCAAAGCCTGTGTGCAAGGGGAGTGTGGTGTCTGCCACTACTGCAGGGACATGAAGAAGTTTGGGGGCCCTGGTCGCATGAAGCAGTCCTGTGTTCTCCGGCAGTGCTTGGCAGTGAGTGATCTGCTGGGTAAAGAATATGGGGGAGGGGGGGTGGTACCAGGGGACCGAAATACACATAGTGTAGACTTCAGAGTTGGGAAGACAAGGTTTTGCTCTCTTTATGGCTTTCTTCATTTTGTCCCTTTTTTCTCTGGGTTTAGAAAGAAGGTACCTAATATTTAAAATAATCGAATTTAATCTTTCAGCCTTAGCCAATTTTCAAATGAGGGACCAGCATTTGAAGGGCAAATCACTGCTCTCTGTCCCCTCTTTTTAAGTTGATTAGAAAGGAAGGACCTGAGAGGCCAAGGACAGGCCAACTGAAAATAAACTGATCTCTTTTGGTCTCTTGTCCTCAGCTAGTTGACTCTCCCCATTTTCTTCCTTAGCCATTTTTCCTGCCAAAACCTCTCTTCTCACCACGCAGTCTCTGTGCTCTCTAAGTGTTTACTAGAGAATTACAGAAACCAAATCGTCCATCTTCGGTTAAAGGGAAGCTGAAATGATAAGGATCTAAGCCTGCTCTTTTCTTGGTTTCTGTCTTTGTCCTCTTGTAGCCCAGACTGCCTCACTCAGTCACGTGTTCCCTCTGTGGAGAGGTGGATCAAAATGAGGAGACACAGGACTTCGAGAAGAAACTCATGGAATGCTGTGTCTGCAACGAGATTGTTCATCCTGGCTGCCTCCAGGTGAGGAGAGGCCTAAGGGGCCCATGAGGCCTCGGCTTATAGAATGTCTAAAGATACTGAGTGGAGCAGAGGAAAGTGGAACATCTGTCATGAGAGGCTGCCGGCATCCCTACTGTGGGCCATCAGCTGTGGGTCATGTAGTGGTCTAACATCTGCTCTTGATTCAGTGTCTGTGTTCAATGTCAGGCACTGTGCTAGACCCTGAGGATAAACCGGTACACAAAATAGTCCTGGTTCCTACCCTCATGGAGCTTACAGTCTGGCCTCTGGTGGGTAAGTTTGGAGTCCCCAGGCCATCGTGGCATAGCCTAGTCTGTTTTGGAATGCCTCATGCCTTTAAGTGCCTCTGTTACATACTTCATTGTATCTCTGGATATTAGTTGCTGAAAGATGGTGAGAGTAATACTGTCAGCTAACATTTAACGTGTGTTCAGTCTGTATCAGGCTCGGTGCACACCTGGAGAGCTTTAAAAAAAAAAAAATAGTAACAGGAATTCCCTGGCGGTCCAGTGGTTAAGACTCCGCACTTTCACTGCCGAGGGTCTGGGTTCAATCCCTGGTCAGGGAACTAACTAAGATCCCGCAAGCCACACAGCACAGCCAAAAAAGGTAGTTAGAAGGTTAGAAAGTTAGAAAAAAGTTAGAAAAGTTAGAAAGTTAGAAAAAAAAAAAAAAAGAAGGTTCAGACCTCAACCTCAGAGGTTGAGTCAACTCTTCTTTCATGGATTCTGGGCCCAGGCGTGTTCAGAAGCTCTCCGAGTGATTCTGATGTGCAGCCGGAGTGAAGAAGCACTCTTTTACATGCATTCCCTTGTTTAATCTTTAAGACAACCCTGTGAAGTTGGGTCTGACCTGTTTCTTCTTTAAGATTTCTTTAAAGTGCATTGGTGCTGGTACTTTCTTGGTCTTCCTGAAGGTGTCAACTATGTCATGACTGCCACCTGGCTGACAGTGATTATAAGACACTGTTAATTGTGAGAAGCAGCCCAGTTTCAGAAGATTCAAATGTGAAAATATGCATCTTAGATTTGATAAAATAAGATATTATCTTCATGGTGATGACAATGGTTAATACAAAGTGTTTACTACATGCCAGGCATTTTTCTAAACATTTTACATAGTATGTAATTCATTTAATAGTTACCACTACCCTGCAAAATGGGTATTGTTATTTATCCTCACTTAACAGTTGAGTCACAGAGACCCCAAACCATAACTAAGTCATAACCATTATGCCCCACTGTCAAGATCCACACTGGCACTGTTCCTGTGTGTCCAGTTCGTTTTACAAGTGGCATGAGACCCTCAGGAGAATGTATGTGTCAGGGGAAGAGACCCCAGATTGACCCAGACTCTTGGGAATCTTCTTTTGGAGTCTAAACTTGATCAGGTAACCAAGAGTGAGGATGGCCAGTTTCCCACTGTCTGGGAGTGAAGCCAGATGGTTCTCTATCTTTCTCCCTTGTGGACCGGTGTGTTTAAGAGTGGGTAACTCTTCCCAACCATGTGGCTGTATTATTGTTTGATAAAGGAAGCTTAAGAGACAGGTTGGGTTTTGTCTGTTTCTTAAATGAGACAGATTTTTAACGTCGTTATCTGCCTACAGATGGATGGAGAGGGTTTGCTTAACGAGGAATTGCCAAATTGCTGGGAGTGTCCAAAGTGCTACCAGGAGGACAGCTCAGAGAAAACCCAGGTAAGGGAACTTTCTCCAAACTTGCACTGTGAGAAGGAAGGAAGCATCAAGCTCAGGATAACGTTTGCCTTTGCATCTTTATTTGCAAGATTATTTTTTATTCTGTTTTATTTGCTATCTTTTTTTTCCCTTTGATTAATTATATTTCTTTTGAGTTTTAAATTTTGTATTTTTTTATTATTGAATATTGTCCCCCTTGGGGGTCTGCAAATTCCTGAGCTTCTTTTACACTTTGGGGCCCTTGAAAAAGAGGAGCCACAGCTGGGCTGTTTGAGGAGGGAAATGAGGTGAGCTTGGGCTGCTCATGAGGAATGAAACTTGAGGGGAGGCAGTGACCTGAGTCAGCTGGTAAATACGGTGGTATACTGGAGTTTCCAGTTAGGCAGGTTTACATTTTTGTCATCTTCACCTTTGTGGCAGAAGGCCCTGCCCTCGTGCCCAATTGTGTCCTAGTGCCCAATTGTGTCCTACAGAGGCCGTCCCTCCTCTAGAGGGGATCAGTGCCATGACCTTGGCCCCAGGCTACTACTGTTGCTGGTCCAGTGGTCACCAGTCATGTCAAAGGGCCAAAAAGACGCTGGTTACTCCAGCCAGGAAGGCAAGACCTGTTAAGGGCACATACAGAGGAGGCCGTTGGCCTCGTGTCAGTCATCCATGCCCTGGTGGATGATTCCAGGTACCCTGCGCAGGAGTAGGGACACGTTTCCTTGTTTTCTTTCTATTTCTTCCCACTTAGGCACTGAGGTCATTGAATTTTCAGTCTAAATATCTTTGAGGGCAAGGATTTCTGGAGTTGACTGGTGCTTCAGTTCTTATTCCAAGTTCTTATACTAGCAGCCAGTGTTTAGTAATCGCTTTTACATGTGTCTTCACTGGTGGTGGTGGTGGGCGCTCGCTGTAGCAGGTGGATTGGCAGATACTGTTCAGTATTACCTTCTAATGCATTGTAAAAGCCAGCACCCAAAAGTTGGTCATTCTCTTCCAACCATAGTGATCTAAGAATATAAGGAGGAAAGGGAGCAGAATTGTTGCATAGGGACACAAAATGTCTCCTTAAGGGAAATCTGAACTGCTGCTGTGATACCTAGTGGAACACAGCAGCATAGCCAAGGTGGGCTCCAGGAAGGGACAAGTGACCAGTGAGCACAAGTGGCAGAGGGTGAGGTTGTGCTTTTTTTGTGAGATGTTGGCTTCACCAAACTTGAATTCCTCATTTTCATCTGGAGGAGATTCCTCTGGGAGCAGTGCAGTTTCTCGTTCTCGGCTTAATCTCTCACCTGTGGTTGGTCTCCCGGGACAGCGTGGGGCGCTGAGTGGAAGAAGCCTGGTAGGGTCGAGCTTAGACCCTGGTAGAGCTAAAAGTCAGTAGTGTTTACTGCTATCACGATCAGCATCCTAGCTCAAATGTATATGTAGGCTGCTTTTCTTCCAACAGAAGCATCTCTTGGGTGTTTAAAATGGTCAGATGGCATAGGGGTAGAGTTGTGGCCTCTTTAAAGGATTTCTTTACCAGGGAATTATAACCAAAAAATTGGGACAAGAGATGAATAGGGCAGGCTATGGAATCATGCAGCCCAAATACGGATCCCACTCGTCTGTACTTGGACACAGACCTTTCTGTCACAGGTAGATTTCCCAAGGGACCTATTTCGAGGGTTTTGCTCTGTAATCAGCTTTCTCCAGCACAGATATGAGCTCAGTTGCTGATCCTGGCAGTCTAGATTGCAGACGGAGGAGATGACCACCCTGCAGCACGCAGAGATCCCTTTCCCCGTAGAAAAGCAGTGGCCTGCCTTCTCGCTAGTCCTCTGAGAGCAACAGTGAGGTTGACCCTGTAAGTGTAGAGGGTTTTGAAGAAATGAGGCACTGATGTGGCGTTTGGGGGCCTGTTTTGCAGAAGCGGAAAATGGAAGAGAGCGATGAAGAAGCCGTGCAAGCCAAAGTCCTGCGGCCCCTGCGGAGCTGCGACGAGCCCCTCACGCCCCCACCTCACTCGCCCACCTCCATGCTGCAGCTCATCCACGACCCGGCCTCCCCCCGGGGCGTGGTGACTCGTTCATCCCCTGGGGCCGGCCCCAGCGACCACCACAGTGCCAGCCGCGATGAGCGCTTCAAACGGCGGCAGTTGCTGCGGCTGCAGGCCACAGAGCGCACCATGGTACGGGAAAAGGAGAACAATCCCAGCGGCAAAAAGGAGCTGTCTGAAGTTGAGAAAGCCAAGATCCGGGGATCGTACCTCACTGTCACGCTACAGAGGCCCACCAAAGAGCTCCACGGGACATCCATTGTGCCCAAGCTGCAGGCCATCACGGCCTCCTCTGCCAACCTTCGCCATTCCCCCCGTGTGCTAGTGCAGCACTGCCCAGCCCGAACCCCCCAGCGTGGGGATGAGGAGGGGCTGGGGGGAGAGGAGGAGGAAGAGGAGGAGGAGGAGGAGGAAGATGACAGTGCAGAGGAGGGGGGTGCAGCCAGGCTGAATGGCCGGGGCAGTTGGGCTCAGGATGGAGACGAAAGCTGGATGCAGCGGGAGGTCTGGATGTCTGTCTTCCGCTACCTCAGCCGCAGAGAACTTTGTGAATGTATGCGAGTGTGCAAGACGTGGTATAAATGGTGAGCAGGGATACAGGGATCAGGAATAGGGGTACGGGAGTAGGTGGCAGGTTTCCATATGAGAACAGCATGTGTCTTGGCATCTGGAGGCTTGTCGGGTCCTAAAGGATTAAATCAACCCAGTCTGTTCCCCACACGGTGGGTCCTGTTAAATATGTGGCCAGTTGTGCCTGCAGGTGTCATCAGGGAAATTTGGCCCTTTGCCTCCTCTCCCTGCTACTTTCCCATCTCTCTTTACTGGACTTAAGAATGGATTTGTAGGGCTTCCCTGGTGGCGCAGTGGTTGAGAGCCCGCCTGCCGATGCAGGGGACACGGGTTCGTGCCCCAGTCCGGGAAGATCCCACATGCCGCGGAGCGGCTGGGCCCGTGAGCCATGGCCGTTGAGCCTGCTCGTCCAGAGCCTGTGCTCCGCAACGGGAGAGGCCACAACAGCGCGAGGCCCACATACTGCAAAAAAAAAAAAGAATGGATTTGTACATTTGGGCCTGGGAGATGGATTTGTACTTTGTGCTAAAACTTGAGAGTCATAATCCCCCTACCCCCCAGTCAACTGAACTTGTTATACATTTGTTGGGAGCCTGTGATATGCCAGTCACTCTCCTGGTGCTGGTGACACAGATGACTGCTGTTAAGCCCCTGCCTCAGTTATGTCTCCATCTAACGAGAGAGGTATACATGCTTTTAAAAAACTTTGAAGGTGCTCACAGGCTCACAATTTTCCATAGTTTTAATTCTCATCCTCTAAACCTGGATCAGAATTCCTTTCTCCAGCAAGCAGTTCAGTGTTGAAGCTTCCTGAGACTTAGTTGTCCTTCTTAACGAGACCTGCCATTTCTTCTCAACTTAAACGTTAAGACAAGGGAGGGGGGGGAATCCCTAGAGGTGATAAAGATTTCCACTGGGCATTGTTTTCCCTTAAGCTCCTGGACCCTAGGACATATCCTTTATATCTGGGTCAAATCCCATTACAGTAGTTTTCAAAGTGTGATGGCTGGACCAGTGACATCACCTGGGACCTTGTTAGAAGTGCAGGTTTTCAGGGCCAATCTCAGACCTACTGAATCAGAACCTCGGGGGCGGGGCCAGGCAATCTGTTTTTAATAAATTCTCCACCAGGGGATTCTGATACACATTAAAGTTTGAGATCCCCTGGTAAGCAGCCTGTTTCTGCCATAGAAGTTTCAGTGCCATTGGTGAAGTTTTTTCAGTCTTTAAATAAAGACTCCATTCTTTGCAAACTTGAGTTTATTTCCCAAATCTGAATTAATATGTGATCTACCCAAATTCTCCTAATATTTCTCTTCGTAGGGCTAGTGGGCCTGCCTGGCTCTATCCCTCAGTTTCCAGGCCAAGCCACATAAGACTCGCATTATGTGCCGTCTCCTCTTCCCCTGCCAGCCAGACTCTGAGCCAGGCTGGGGAGCAGGAACTATAAAATATTAAACAGAAGCCTGCATGTTGCAGTGCTATTTGTGGCCTATGGACTTGTAGATTGCAGTGGAAGGGCAGGCCTCTCCCTTTCAGTTCTGGTCTGGACTGGCTAGAAAATGTAAAGATAGCACTGAAACCCAAGGGCGGTAGAGGACTCTCCAGGCCTGATTTTAATAAAGAGGCTCTTTCGACCTGATACAGTAATGGCTCTTTGTGGAGCTCAAGGCAGAATGAACTGTGGATGTGCCACGTAGCGCCCTGCATCTCAGGCAGCTGGGAGAGACTGTGATGAGGGAGAGAGTAGAGGGAAGCCTAGGAGCTTCCAGCAGTAAGAAGTCAAGAAATTTTCTGATGTTCCCTTATATATACTTTGATGGGAGCCATACCATTTTAATGCGAATGAGGGGTTATAATACATTGTTTTACTGTGTGTCCCTAACAATTGTGCTGTGTTCTCAGCCCATCCAGAGTAAATCAGGGTGAACTGGTCAGGTAATCCCTATTCCCTGAGGCAACAAAACGACAGGGCATGATCCTTGTGTGCATGTAGAAGGATCTAGGGAAAGTGAATCCTCCAGGGGCTCTGCTTTTCCCAGAAGCCTCCAGTAGCCTGTGGTGAAGTTCCTCTGACAGGGGACATCAGGTATTGACAGCTAGTTCTCTTTCCTTCTGTCACAGGTGCTGCGACAAGAGACTTTGGACAAAAATTGACTTGAGTAGGTGTAAGGCTATTGTACCCCAGGCTCTCAGTGGCATCATCAAGAGGCAGCCGGTTAGCCTCGACCTCAGTTGGACCAACATCTCCAAAAAACAACTGACGTGGCTCGTCAATAGGCTGCCAGGTGAGCAGCCCTGCGCTGTCCTTCCAAGGGCAGGCAGGGAAAGCTGCGTTGTTGGCAGCGCTTCTTAGAATTGCTTTAGGGCAGTTCAGGGCAGCAGTCTGTGCCATTGTTGCCTTTCTGCTTAGCAAGAGGCTTCGCCTGGGCCACCTTAACTGCCAGTCCCCACGGTGCCACTCTGGACTGGCAGGCCAATCACTGCAGTAGACAATGAAGAGAATGGGATCAGGTGCTGCTGCCAGCCCTGCAGGTCTGCTCAGCATAGCCACTGAAGAGGAAATTTGAGTAAGATGTTGCCTTGATCAGCCCCTGGTAAGGCCTTGTTCCCTTAAGCATTTTGAGGTCTTGGATAAAGAGGAAGTCACTCACACTTACATGACTCTGGTAGGAACTAAGCAATCCATTTTACCACCAGAGTTAGATGTAATTTAGGAAAGCATAGGAGTCTTTGAGCTGGATTACTAGAGTAAGATTAGGACATGGTCCCTCTCTCCATTAGACTGGGCATCTGTTTACCTTGGTCTGATCGGCTGGTAGTTGAGGCTTTGGATGGGCTGGTAGAGTGTATTACTGCGTGTCTGTTTCCTTCCATTGCAGGACTGAAAGACCTCCTCCTGGCAGGCTGCTCCTGGTCTGCAGTCTCTGCCCTCAGCACCTCCAGCTGCCCCCTTCTCAGGACCCTTGATCTTCGGTGGGCAGTAGGAATCAAGGACCCTCAAATTCGGGACTTGCTGACTCCACCGGCTGATAAACCAGGTATGCTCTGGGCCTGGCTTCTCTGTGCTCCTCTTGGGGTAGCTTTGTCTTTCAGCTGAACTTCATTCCCAGAAGCTAAGGTTCTGATGCTGTTGAAGAGTAGAAAAATGCAAATTGAAAACAGAATGATGGACTGCGTACAAGTACAGGTTACCTGTTTATAGATAACTACCAACAAAGAAAGGAGTAAGTCCATTTTGTGGGTTAGTGGAGCTTGGGGCTTAGAGAGTATAAGCCCGAGGAAGTTCAGGAAGGCTTCATGGTTGAGGTGGAACATTGAAAGCTGTTTCCATGATAGTCTAGAAAAGTGCGGGAGTATGGGAAGGAGAGGAGCATTCCACACATACCCCTTGGCTGTGTAAGTGAGGCACAGTCCAGCAGCTGGGAAGAAAGAAAACGTGTCTGGTTTCCTAGAAACGGCCCCCACGCACTGCTCACTCCCTGAAGGGAAGCATGTGGGCAGTTCTGCTTATTAACCCCTGCAGGGGGGCCTGGCCAGCAAGTAGCTGAAGCTGCCTGCAGCTTTGGAGCTGGACAAGAGTTGAGAATTTTGATCTAGGCCCTTCTCTTGCCTGTGCAGGTCAGGACAATCGCAGCAAGCTCCGGAACATGACCGACTTCCGGCTGGCGGGCCTTGACATCACAGATGCCACGCTCCGCCTCATCATTCGCCACATGCCCCTCCTGTCTCGACTCGACCTCAGTCACTGCAGCCACCTGACAGATCAGTCCTCCAATCTACTCACCGCTGTTGGGTCTTCCACTCGTTACTCCCTCACAGAGCTCAACATGGCAGGTATGGCGCTGTGATGTTTTGTGACAAACTGCCCCCTGCCTCCCAGAAGCCCAGCCCTCCTTGGAGCTTGACCAGTAGAACAGAAAGAACATGGTCTGTTGACTAAACGTGTTAATTTGTTTCCTGACATCTGGACAAGGACATGGAACTTCGTCCCTTTTGTAACTGATGGGAACTAAGGCCTCGAGCAGTTGTCAGGTACCTAAGAGCACGGCCACCACCCAGCTGCAGTTTGGTGAGCCTTGCAGTGCAGGGAGTGCGGTGGCAGGGGGCCTTCAGAGGCCGCCGTGCTGCTGGCACTTCTGGTCTCTGAGCCAGGTAGTTATGGGGAAAAGGGGGCTTTTGTGTAGCATTCTGAGGGAAAGCTGGGAAATTGAGGCTCCTGTGGCTGTGTGTACATAGCATTGTCCTTGTGGTCACTTTCCCCAGGTTGCAATAAATTGACAGACCAGACCCTGATCTACCTACGGCGCATCGCCAACGTCACCTTGATCGACCTTCGAGGATGCAAGCAGATCACCCGAAAAGCCTGCGAGCACTTCATCTCAGACTTGTCCATCAACAGTCTCTACTGCCTGTCTGACGAGAAGCTGATACAGAAGATCAGCTAAGACACACCCAGCCCAGACTGAACAGGAAACCGATCTTCCCCTGACTCCCCAGCCAGGAGAGCCTCTCTCCCCGACCCTGCACGGGCTCTGAGGCCAGCGTCACACTCCCTCTCTGCTCTCCTGTCCCTTGAGCCCTTCCCTTACAGCCGGGGCAGAGAAGGTGGTGGACACCAAGCTTACCTGCCTGCTTCTCTCCCTCCTAAGGAGAAGGGGGCAGCAAATTGATCTGAGGGGAAAGCACAGGCTGTGTGCTGTCACAGTGCCTGCTCGCTTGCTCACCCACTCGCTCACTCGCCTGCCAGGAGGCTGGGCTCTCAGTTTGGGGTGTCTGTGCAACCATCATCTGCACTGGGCCCTGGGGTCCTCCTCCCCATCCATGGTCCCCAGCAGTGCCTGGTTCTGAGCAAACTCCCAGGGAAGAAAGTGGCCCTGTCTCCGTGGCCAGGTTCTCCTTACGGTGTGCAGTGCGTGTCTCTCCTCCATCACACTCTCCCAGCTTATGCAGGAGGGGCCAGCAGCCCCAGGAATGCCAGCCCCATGCAGATCACACTGGTGCTGTTGAGGTGTCTAAAACCTCTTGTTGTGTCTGTGCTCTCCCTCTTCGCCTCTCCTTTAGCTTGATCCTGTCCGATGCTCGTGGTAGTTCACATAATGAGGTTCCCCCAGCCCAGACTTGCCTGCTAGTTTCTGTGAAGTCCTTGTTGCACTTATTGGGGTTGAGGCTCTTCAGAGGAGCTGGAACTGTCTACCCCAGGGACACCCCCATTTTATTGCTTCCCAGGCAGATTCTGAGACAGGCACCATCTCCCCGTTCCCCTCCTTCTTCGGCCTGCCCTGCCCTTTTCCACACTTACCTTATTCCCACCTGAATAGGGCTTTCCCAGGATGCGTGTCCTCAGAGGGAGCAGCCTATCTCCCCCAGCTGGGGGGGATCAGAGAACTAGGCCAAGTCCCCACCTGCCTCCCAGCAGGCTCCGGGCCTCAGGTGTCCCGTAGCCACCAGAGCCCAGGCCTGTGTCTAGCCCCAGTGGCTCACTGATCTGGCACCTTTGGAGGGGTGGGAGGTCCTGCTTAGAAGCCAGTCACCTGCCCTCTGCCTGCAGCCATGGAAGGGGGTGTGCATGTGCCTCTGTGTGTGTGGCTGAGTGTGTTAAGCGTGTGTGTGGAGGGAAGGAGGGGAGCGTGGTGTCTCCCACTCCACGGCCCTGTGTCGAGCCCCATCCGCTGCCCCCTCTTACTTTGCATTGAACGGCCTGTCCAAAGATCCTCTCTCTAGGGCAGCAGAGAGCTTTTTGCACTTTAAAAAAAAAAAAAAAATGGAAAGAAAGGTCGGAATTTCTTTTGGGTCAATATTTAAGTGTGTGAGGAGATGCTCAGTAGCAGCAGCCCGTGGCAAGAGCTTATAAATGATAGACGCGGATTTGCACTCTGCTCCCCATCTGTAAGGATAGCAAGATAGCACAACCTTGCCCCACCTTCTCGTCCTCCAGCCCATCCCTTCCTGGCCCCTTTCCTGCAGCCCAGTCTCAGGCTCTCCTCCTCCTGAAGCCCTTTGGGGGAGGGGAAGGAGTCCAGGCACCAGGGGTCTGAAGTGTGAGCCACCCCAAGGAGAGACGCCACGTGCACCCTTGCCACTTCCAAAGCAATAGAGGCAGAGGGGCTCCCTCTTTGCCACCTAGCCCAGCTTTGACCCTGGTATTGACTGGCCTCCTAAGAGAAAACTGGGTCTTGGGAGGGGGTGGCATTGTGTCTGTTTCTTCCAATCTGCTGATTCTCTTGGCTGCACCTTACAAGCAGCAGTCTGCTCCCGTGACCCTCTGCCCCTCCCACTGGTCTCCCGGCCCCAGCCAACTGGGGCTGAAACTTTGAGGAAATGCCAGTGACTTATTCCAGAGTGCCTCAGTTAGGGGAACTTCTCTGTAAAGAACCCTGGGTATTGAGCAAAAACCTTATTAATATTATTGTTAATGACCTATAATTGGAAGCTTCCTGCCTTTTTTTGGTTGCTCCTGTGGAAAATACTGAAAAGATTACTTTGTTTTGTTTTCTTGTCTTTTTATAAAAGGGGAGGTGGAGAGACCCCTTCAGAGCAGGGATTGTGCCGGGAGAGTGCCTCTGACTTTGGGACATTTCATCTACAGAAATTTCCAAGCTGATGGTTTGTTTTGGGTTTTGGTTTCTATTTTTTTGTTTGTTTTTGGTTTGGAAAAACAAGCATTTTTACCGCGCACGTAAATTGGTCAGCAGAAAAGGGAGCTCAGGAGTGGCAGCCAATGGACCTGTGCCCTTGCTGGGTTTTCCTTTTCTCTGGGACTGTGAGGGGGAAAATGGTTTTTAGAGGTGAGGGTTGGTCCGTGTGGAGGAAAGAAATGTCTGTCTTTGGGGACAAAGGAACCTGAGAGTTCTGCCGAATTTCCTGCAATCTGCTCTTAGACACGGCCTTGCCAGGAGAGCTTGCCTTCCTCAGACCGCGGGACCAGACACCCTGCCTCCATCTTTCCGAGCACCGGGGCGAAAGACCACAAGGAAAGGAAGAAAATTTATATATATATATAATATAAAATCACTTGGTGATTAAAAAATAACTGCTCCATAAATAAAACTCCTAAAGTCACTATGTTTAAAGGGTTTGGTTGTGTTTTTGTTTTCGGAGAAATATTGTAAATATATATTTTTTGTTGCTGATTTAGAGTCAATCTCCAATGTTGTGCTAAAAAATTAAATTAAATGTAAGCATTAAGGGGACAAGTCATGCTATCTCAGTTGACACATTGGGGTTATTTTGGGCCAGGGAAGGAGGGAAGCTAGTTGGACTTTTGTTTTCTAAACGTTCTCCACTGTTGGTCTTAGAAAGAGCAAGGACATCTTTCCTCTGACATGTGGGAATGGGAGATATTTGTGTAATAAAATTTTTAAAAGACAAAAAAAGAAATAGCCTCCAATGGGAAATATTTTGATTTGGTTTTTTTTTTTTTTTAAATAAAAAGGTTTTAAAAACAACAACAACAAAACCTTTTCTGCCTTGGTGTGTGTGTGTGTGCCCATGTGAAAGAGGAAGAGTCAGAAGGTCCTGCAGGCTCTCGCCTCCCACTCCTCCCCCGCTCCCCCTGCCCCAGGCCCGCAGTTCCTGCTTCATCCCTGAGTTAGCAGCAGAACTGCTATGTGCCTCTACTACTTGTCTTGCCTTTTTTTGAATGTCAAAAAGCAGCACTTGCTTATGGAAACACCAAAACATTTTACTTCATGAAGGGGAACTTTTTAATACATGTGAAAATTTAAGTATGAGGTTACTGGACCCCCACCCCTTCCTCACAAAGCAGTGCTTGGAGTGGCCCTACAGAGTCCTCAAGGAGAGCTGGGAAGGACCCCTGTGATGCTCTCCTGAGAGCGGGCCTGGGGATTTCTAATCTTGCCATCCTGGACAGCCATTAGCCAAGGCCGGCCTCCAACCACTGCAGCTGTAGAACAGGCCTCTCAAGGACAATGCTGTTCAAGGTCACTGCACAAGGTGTGTGTCAGGCTCCATTCGGCATTTGTCCCACAGTGTCCTGCTTATTGAGTACAGGCTTCCAGCCTTTAGACGACTGTCCGACGTGCTGCCCTGAGCCCTGACTGCACCATCTCAGGAGAGCTGAAATCCCACCTGGGAGGTCTTGAGGAGGCTCTCATCACTACCTTCAGAGCATCTGGGGATCCCTGCCCATCCTACTCACCAAGCTGTTAAGGACCATCTCCAATTCTGCTGCACATTCTGGAAAAGCACGGGGTCCTGGACGGTGAGCTGGTTCCCAGTCCACTTCCTGAGGTTGGATGTGGATGTGGCCATGTTCCATGTTGCAGGGGAAGGCAGAGTGTCAATTTTGCCATCTAAATATCACAAGAGCCCATCGTCCACCTCTCGATGGCCTCACGCCTACCACCCTAGGTGAAGCCAGCACTGTCCAGAACCTTGACCCCAGCAGGAGCCCTGAGGCTTCCCAGCCTCTAGGCCAGCCCCCTGTCCTCCATGTTGGCAGCCAGAACATTTCTCTTAGATTTGACTACTTCTCTATTTAAAACCCATTAGTGTGTTTGTCTCAGGATGAAGTCCAAGCTTCCTCACTCACCATCTGCCCCTCCTACTCCCCTCCACCCTCACAGCTAACTTCAGTGCCACCATCTCTGGGCCTTTGCTGTTCCCTTTGTCGGTACACCTTCCGTAGTTTACATGTTACTTCCTCTGGGAAGCCATCTCCCACCCTGCCCAAGACTGGATCATATGCTGCCATAGCACCCTACCGGTTTTTAGGACTCCTTTTTTTTTTTTTTTCTTTTTGCGGTATGCGGGCCTCTCACTGTTGTGGCCTCTCCCGTTGCGGAGCACAGGCTCCGGATGCGCAGGCCCAGCGGCCATGGCTCACGGGCCCAGCCGCTCCGCGGCATATGGGATCCTCCCAGACCGGGGCACGAACCCGTATCCCCTGCATCAGCAGGCGGACTCTCAACCACTGCGCCACCAGGGAGGCCCTAGGACTCCTTTAAAATCAGTCTCCCCAGCTAGCTGGGAAGCTCCACCAGGACAGGGGTCAGACTGTGTTGCTCACCATGTCATCCCCAGCAGCTGGCACAGAGCTTGGCACATAATAGATGCCCAAGCAACAGTGTTGAGTGTTCCCAGTAGCTTGGATACCCAGAGGCCTGTGCCTCCCCAGTACAGCCAGTTTGTTGCCATGTTCTCCAAATTCACTACCTCATTCGTCGTTCCCCTCCTTTCTTGTGTTAATGCTACCAGCTTTTTTTTTGCGGGGGGGGGCTGTTTCCAATCTAACCTGTATTCAGCTATGAATCTTCCTAAAGCACACACAAAAATCTTCAGTCTTCATGTGTAACACTCCAGAGTCATGTGTAAACTAATCCTGGCACTGGCATCTGTAAAATGAGAAGCACCAGGTTGGTGGTAGGTGCTTCTAAGAGGCCTCAAACTGGACATCTCCGTAGTCACCAGGCTTGCTGTGTTCAGGGTCTGTCACCCTCACAACTATGAAAATCTATCCTTCTTTCAAACACCTCTTCCTCCAGAAGCCCTTCCTGTTTCCCCACCAACCAGAAGGGATTAACCTGGACATACTGTACCTTTCACAGGCAACAATATAGTAAAAACAGCTGGCATCTACTGAGCCTTACTATGTGTTGACCACTGTTCTAAGCACCTACATGAAGTAACTCCGAATCCTCACAGCAACTCTACTTTTTTTTTTTTTAAGGATAGTTGATTTACAATGTTGTGTTAGTTTCTGGTGTACAGCAAAGTGATTCAGTTATACATGTATATATACATCTTCTTTTTCATATTGCTTTCCGTTATGGTTTATTACAAGATATTGAATATAGTTCCCCATACTATACAGTAGGACGTGTTGTTTTATATATAGTAGTTTCTATCTGCTAACCAAGCTCCTAATTTATCCCTCCCCCACCTCCTTTCCCCTTTGATAACCATAAGTTTGTTTTCTATGTGAGTCTGTTTCTGTTTCATAAATAAGTTCATGTCATATTTTATTTATTTGTTTGTTTGTTTATTTATTTAGGCTGTGCTGCGTGGCTTGTGGGGTCTTAGTTCACTGACCAGGGATTGAACCCGGGGCCATGGCAATGAAAGCACCAAGCCTTAACCACTGGACCACCAGGGAAGTCCCTTGTGTTATATTTTAGATTCCACATATAAGTGATATCATATAGTATTTGTCTTTCTCTTTCTGACTTACTTCACTTAGTATGATAATCTCTAGGTCCATCCATGTTGCTGCAAGTGGCATTATTTCATTCTTTCTTACGGCTGAGTAGTATTCCATTGTGTATGTATGTACCACATCTTCTTTACTTATTCATCTGTCGATGGACATTTAGGTTGCTTCCATGTCTTGGCTACTGTAAATACATAGCAAGTCTATTATTATCTTCATTTTAAAGATGAGAAACTGAGTTATAGACATTTGCCTAAAGTGTCTTTGCTAGTAAAACCTGGAGACTGGCTGCAGAGTTGGTCCTATCCGCCCTGCTCCCTAGCCTCTGTGTATAAGCAATGGCATTTCACACCCATACCCCACGCGGGGCAGAGGGTGGTGGGCAGTTGCCTTCATTCTATAAAGCCAAGGCTCAGAGAGGTAAAGTGAAGGGTCAGTGGCAGGGCTGGGACATACGTGAATTCTGGGCCTGGGACTCTGGAGCTTGAGCCTTTACCCCAGCTCCCTCGCGCCTGCTGAGCAACCAGGCTGGGTGTTTGTCCACACTCCCTCCCATGGCTTTTTTTTTTTTTAATTAATTTATTTTTGGCTGTGTTGGGTCTTCGTTGCTGTGCGCTGGCCCTCTCCAGTTGCGGTGAGTAGGGGCTACTCTTTGTTGAGGTGCACGTGCTTCTCATTGCAGTGGCTTCTCTTGTTGCGGAGCACAGGCTCTAGGCGCACAGGCTTCAGTAACTGTGACACGTGGGTTCAGTAGTTGTGGCTCACGGGCTCTAGAGCACAGGCTCAGTAGCTGTGGCGCACGGGCTTAGTTGCTCCGTGGCATGTGGGATCTTCCTGGACCAGGGCTTGAACCCGTGTCCCCTGCATTGGCAGGCAGATTCTTAACCACTGCGCTACCAGGGAAGCCCTCCCATGGCACTTTGAACTTCTTAAGGGTGGGGCTAGACTTAGCTAGCTCTGCTTCCCCCCTTCATCTGCCCTGGGAGTCGAGGGATAAGGAAATTTACTGAGCATAATGAAAAGTGGATTTATAGGAGAGGGAAGCAGGACCAATTTCATGGGTGAGTGACCCACGCAGTCACACAGGGCCCTGCCCTCAGACGGACCCCACACTTAGTTTAATGCACTGTTGTCACCATCTTGAAATTCTTAATTTTTGAGCAAGAGGACGTGCATTTTATTTGCAGTGGACCCCACAAATGATGTAGCTAGACCTGGGGAGAGGGCCAGTACCAGCTCCCCCCACCCTCCCAGGCCACCTCTGTGCTAAGTGCCATTTGGGTGGCCAGCAGCAGAGCAGGCCTGGCACTTGCTGGCTGGGGAGACTCGCCCTACCACCACCTTTCCAGGTGCCAGGCCGGAAAGGAAACCTCAGCGCTGACGCCCATGTACGGGCAGGAAACAGTGAGAGCAGACACCCAACGTCGGGGAGGACCTGTTTTGCCCTCAGCCTGGCGCTTCTGCCTCCCCACCCGCCCCCCTCCAGAGAGCTACAAGGGGGGCAGGAAGTCCAGCTGCTATGCCCCCTGACTGTGCCATGACAGTGCTAGGATGGCAAGACAGAGGGAGAGAAGCAGAAAGAGAGCCAGACCCAGAGGGAAACACCCTGAAAGACCCAGAAAAGGAAAGGCAGAGAAAGAGGTAGAGAAAGGAGGAGGGGAGAAGAGAAATGAGAGAAAAGAGACCATGGAGGACGCTGAGAGAGAGGCACAAGTGAGGCCCAAGGTACTCAGGACAGTGGCCACTCAGCAAGCCATCTCCCTCGGCTCAACACTGCACAGACGTCATCTCCGTTTATCCTCAAAACAATCCAGTGAGGCCAGGAGGGAGGCGCCCCGGGTACAGATGAGAAAGGCAGTGCTCAGAGAGGTGCAGTAACTTGCCTAAGGCACCCAGAGAGGCAGCCGGAAGTGGCACTAGCATTCGACCCCAGGTCTTTTCCGCACACATCCTCCCTCCCCCTGACACGGCAAGTACCAGTCGCCACAGTGGGGCCGGTGGGGGCTACGAGACCGTGACTGGGACACTCGCAGGCGGGCTGAGAGGGTCAAGGCACAGACACCCACGGTGGGAACGCAGCAAGGACCTAGCGCCAGGCTGAGCCGCGGACGTCGAGGCGCATGCGCGCTGGGAACGGCCCCGGGAGGGCGCCGGGGGCTGGGGCGGGGCCGGATTCAGGGGCGGGGCCACGTCGCGCTGAAGCTCCGAGGCGGAAAAGGAGACTGGGGTCGGGGCAGCCGTGGGGCTAGTGACCTTACGGAGGGTTCCGAGGAGAGCCGCTGCTCTAGGGAAGTGGGTCAGGCGGAGCCAGCGGTCTGGAAGCCTGGCCCAGAGTTGTGGGCCATCAAAGGCCCTTGGATTGTGCGGGAGGGAGCAAAGAGCCTGTCTCCTGGAGATGTAGGAACCTCCTGGATAACCAGGCTCTTTCCTCCCTCAGGGCCTGTGCACTTGCTGTTCCACATGCCTGGAAAGCTCTTTTCCCTGCCCCTAACAAAGCTGCTTCCCTCCTAGCCTAGCTCTGGCAAAAGTGCCAGTCCGCAGAGGTTCCCCCGACTTCACCTGGGGAGGCTGCTGGCTCTTACAATAACTTGTCACTTGCCTCATAAGGATGTTTTGAGCATTAAATGAGATCATCTGGGTTCTAGGAACAGTGACCTGCAAGTGGGGAGAACCCAGTAAGTGTCAGTGTTTATTATTATGTATGGTTTGCCCATAGATTCACTGTCTTTCTCTATGTTGGATCCCCAAGGCCAAGCACCAGTGCCTGGCATGTAGTAGGAGCTCAACAAATATTGTTGGATAAGTGAATGAGTAAATGAGGTGAAGTCCCAGCAGCCTAGCCAGAGCCTGGCACAGTCTGTGCCCTGGGACATCAAAGAGGTGGCTGTCCACTTTAGGCAGGAGTTTCTCCTGGTCAATCTGCACACCCCTGGTGAGGTGTACAGATCGGGAAGCCCTCAAGCTCATCCTCCAGGATCTTCAAACCCCAGGATGGAGACAAAGAAGTGAAGCCCCAGCAGGAGGAAACTTGCACCCCTGGGCCTTGGCACATGCCAGTCCTCACCCCCAAACTCACTCATGCTCACGTGCATACAGTGTCAAGTTCAAGACCTTCCCCAACTCTTCCCCTGACTCTTCTCCTGAGCATCCCATCTCCTCACATTATAGCTCTTGTCAGGTTAATTAGAGGCATTCATTTAGGGGTCTTCTTCCTCACCAGACTGGGCCACCACTGAATCCTGTTTCTCCTTGTGGCCCTAACTTTGTGCCCAGCGCCATGGTGGGGGTTAAAGAGTGCCCCAGTGACCACAACAAACAGGGGGACCCGGGGAGAGCCCCTTGAACAGGAACTTTTTTTTTTTTCACTAAAAATGAACAGGGTACCGCAAAAAAAAAAAAAAAAAGAACAGGAAGTTTTCAGCCCTCGGGATGCAGAGTGAGCAGGAGTCTTTCTTGCCGGAAAGGAGGGAAAGGAAGGTCATTCCAGGCAAGGGGAGTTATAAAGTCAACACCCAGAGGTGGAAATGAACTTGGCTTGTTGTAGGGACAGAAGGAAGACCAGAGAGACTGGAGAATAAAGGACACAGGGACGGGCGAGTGGACTGAGTTAGACAGATGGGCAGGGGCCAGACTGCAGGGCTCACAGGCCACAGAGAGGGGTGGGTTTTCTCCTAAGTGCAGGGGTGGTCATTGGAGATGGGGTTAGATTTAGGGCTGTAAAAATTCTGGCTAGGGACTTCCTTGGTGGTCCAGGGGTTAAGACTCCACACTCCCACTTCAGGGGGCCCGGGTTCGATCCCTGGTCAGGGAACTAGTTCCCGCATGCAACTAAAGATCCCCACGTGCCGCAGCTAAGACCCGCCGCAGCTAAGACCCATCGCAGTCTAAATAAATAAATAAATAAGGACTTCCCTGGTGGCGCAGTGGTTAAGAATCCACCTGCCAATGGGCTTCCCTGGTGGCGCAGTGGTTGAAAGTCTGCCTGCTGATGCAGAGCACATGGGTTCATGCCCCGGTCCGGGAAGATCCCACGTGCCGCGGAGCGGCTGGGCCCGTGAGCCATGGCCACTGAGCCTGCGCGTCCGGAGCCTGTGCTCTGCAACGGGAGAGGCCACAACAGTGAGAGGCCCGCGTACCGCAAAAAAAATAATAATAATAATCCACCTGCCAATGCAGGAGACATAGGTTTGAGCCCTGGTCCGGGAAAATCCCACATGCCACAGCGCAACTACTGAGCCTGTGCTCTAGAGCCCGTGAGCCACAACTCCTGAGCCCACGCTCCTAGAGCCTGTCTGCGACAAGAGAAGCCACGGCAGTGAGAAGCCCGCGCACCACAACGAAGAGTAGCCCCTGCCCGCCTCAACTAGAGAAAGCCCACGCGCAGCAATGAAGACCCAGTGCAGCCAAAAATAAATAAATAAGTAAATTTATTTATTTAATAATAAATAAATAAATAAACAAAAAAACTCTGGCTAGAGGAGAGGCAGGGAGGAGGCTGGTGCAGGCATCAGCGCCAGGCAGCACCAGGTGATGGGACTCAGATTGGGTTTAGCAGGGCACAGTGGAAGGATTTGTGGTGACACAGCAGGGTAGTCGACAGGACAGGCTGGATGAGAGCATGTGTATGTGGGGGTGGGGGGGGCGGCAGAGGCAAGTGAGGGAAGAGAGGAATGGAGGATGACTCCTGGGTTTTTTCGGTGGACGAAGGAGCCACTACTGAGATGGGGAGGCGGGAGAGGAGCAGGTGGGACCGGGCTGGGTGCGGAGCCAGAGCTCTCAGTGTGGGACGCGTTAAATTTGCAACACCTATTAGTCATCTGGGCAAGATGCCAGGTAATGATGTATCTGCAGTCCTGCCAGCTAGGCAGAGACGGGGTTCCACTCCTCATTCACTCCCAGCATTCCAGCCAGAGGCTGGCACGGTCTAGGCACCAAAGTTGGTTGAAAACGACTGAAGCCAGCCTGAAAAGGCAGGTTGACAATCGACCTTCCCTCAACCACCAGAGGGCAGCACTACCCAAAAAAAGCCTCCCTAGGCCCGCGCTGGGACCAACCTCTCCCCAGCCCAGGGCTTCCAAGAGCGGCTTTCCAGGGTCCCAGGAATCAGTGAGGGGTGCCCTGGAGACTCTCTCCCTCCCTCTCTCTCTCTCTCTCCCACTCCTTCAACCCCAGCTTCAGGCCTGCCTGGGTTGCGGGTTGGGCAGTGGCTGGGAAGGGCCTTCTGGGCTTTCAGGTGGTGTCGGGGAGGTAGGGCCACCTCGGGGAGCAGGATGGCTGGCTTTTCAGAATTCACGGGGACTCTGGTCTGATGAGTTCTTTGGACAGGATTTTTCAATAGGTGTGGCTCCAGAAACCCCAGGTGGCCGTAGTTAGAGTCCCGAAGAGTTGGGGAGAGGCGTGAGGAGAGGAAGTTAGATGCCTTCTGGCGCATCCTCCTGTGCCTCTGGCCGTCTTCTACCCCAAACTCCATGTGCCACCTTGGGCTGTGGAGCTCATTCACTCAATCACTCATTCATTCATCAAACATTGACTATACCTTTCTGTGCCAGGTCCCACGGTGGGCACTGGGGGCAAGAGGTGAACTGGGAGCTTCAGTTACAGTGGGAGGAGGTATGAACCCTTTTTTTTTTTTTGCAGTACTTTGGCCTCTCACTGTTGTGGCCTCTCCCATTGCGGAGCACAGGCTCCGGATGCGCAGGCTCAGCGGCCATGGCTCACGGGCCCAGCCGCTCCGCGGCATGTGGGATCTTCCTGGACCGGGGCACGAACCCATGTCCCCTGCATCAGCAGGCGGACTCTCAACCACTGCGCCACCAGGGAAGCCCTGAACCCCTTTTTTTATACGTTAGCATTTCTAACATCAGGATGCATTTTCCAATGGATACAAACATTTAATAAAGCTTCACACACACACACATCCCACCCCTCTGTCAAAAACTTGAAATGATGCATCTTGCAATTGACGATGCTTTCAAATCAAGGAAATAGCCAGTTAGTGCAGAACTGGAGATGAACAGAATTGGAGGCAGGGGATTGGGGAAGGCTACCTGGAGGAGGTGGGTCTTAATGGATGAGCAAGAGTTAGCCAGGGAAGAGGGCACACAGAGTGCTTCCAGACACAGGGCGGAAGAACAAAGGCACAGAGGTAAAAACTGATGGGCAGGCTGGTGGGGGGACCCCAGGCATAGGGGATGGTGGCAACACAGGCCTGAGAGAGGAGCAGGACCCAGTCATCCAAGACCTTGACTTGCAGGTTAGGGAACTTGCTCACCTGATCTGCTTTGGGCAGAGTGGGCCCCCCTCTGATTTCCCACTCTCAGCAGCCCCAGAAGGCTGGGAGCACTGCTCCTCAGTGCTAAGCAGGCAGTAACCCTATCAGATCTAGATTTGGGAGAGGCATCTCTGGTCAGGGCCTGCATCAGGGCAGCAGCTGTGGGGATCCTCAGAAGCAGACAGGTTTAAGAAGATTCTTATCTGGAGGCCAGATAAGAGGGTGTGGTGACAGATTAGGGAAGGGGAGATGGAGAGCCAAGGATGATGCCTGGAGTTCTGGCTTGAGTGTCTGGGTGGATGGTGGTGTCGCCCACTGACGAGGAGACCTCACTATCCTGATGTGCTCCGGTTCCAGGCTCTGCGGAGGCTGATCTCAGAAGGTAGCCTGAGAAGTGCAAAGAGCGGGGGCGGGGCGTGGGGATCCTATGCTTTGCAAAAGGGTTCTGATTACTGGCCCACCAACTGGCATGAGGCTTTGGCTCCACGTGCCCAGGACTGGGAGGGGATCTTGTCACCTTGGAAAGCAGAGAGAGGCTCTGGAGGGCGTGTTGAGTAAGGGGTGCCGCTTTGAGATACATGGATTTCCCCTCCCCCGCACTGTGGGCTCTCAGCAGAGTAAGTTTCTCTTGCCAGGCAGTACAGTGACCCGGGTGCCCTCCCAGGCTGAGAGAGGTTTGACCCCACTTTGTGGAATCATGATGATTCTGGTCCGGGGCGGGGAGTGGTGTTGGTGCAGGGTCCTTGGTCCTGAGTGGCAGTCCTGGGGGCCTGGATTGGGTCTGGAGCAAGAGGAATGGGGATTGGGACTGGGGTTAAGTCTGGAGTCTGACTGCAGTTGTCAGGTCCCGGGTCCATGGTGGCCTGTTAAGGGTTCTAGGTCCAGTCTGGGTCCCAGTTGGATGACCTGGTCCTGGGTCCGTGTCCAGAGTTTTTGGTGTTGGGTCTAGAACCCTGGTCTGGGATTGATGGTCCAAGCCCAGGTCTGGGTCCTGCCCCTAAGTCCAGGGTTTGGAGTCATGATAGTGGTCTGAGTCTGGGGGTGGAATCAAGGTGGGGGTCAGTAACCAAGATGGGATCAAGGTGGTGGTCTGTGGTTGGGATCAGTGTTTGAGGTCATGGTCCAAAATATGGATCTGGGGTCCTGTTGCGGGTCGGGGGTCAGTGTCAGGATCTGGGTTTGAAGGGGGTTGGGCCCAGGGTGGTGATCTGAGGTCATGGTCAGAGTCTGAGGTGGTGGTCCAAGGTCTAGGTCTGGGGTCCTGTTTGGAGTCTGGGGTCAGGAATGTTATCCGGGTCTGGCGTCAGGTTTCCGACTCTGTCCAAGGTCAGGGGTCAGGGGTTATAGATCACGTTCTGCAATGGCCGTCTGGGGTCACAGCCATGGTCTGTCGTGGAGTCTGGGATCCGAGGTGTGATCTGAGTTGTGGTCAAGGTCTGGGTCTAGGGTCTTCTTCTGGCCAGGGTCCCTGTCGTGTTTCAAGTCTGGGGTCAGAGTCATGGCTGGGGGTCGGGGTCAGAGAGCCGAGGACCTGGTTGGGGGCTGAGGCGGGGTCTGGGTGCCGCGGGGGTCAGGCTCGGTCCAGCCCGCGCGGCCTCCAGGGGGCGCCGCCGCCCGCCCGCCCGCCCGGCCCCTCGCGGGCTCGCTGGCGCTGTGCGCGGCAGGCGGGGTCGGAGGCGGCGGCGGCTCCGGGGCGCGGGCGGCGGCGGTGGCGGCGGCGGCGGCGACGGCGGCGGCGGCGGCCCGACTGCAGTCCCGGCGGGAGCCGAGCGAGCCGGGGCCGGGCCTGAGCCGGCGCCATGGGGCGGCGCCGCCTGTGAGCCGCGGCGAGCGGAGCCGCGGGCGCCCAGCGGGGCCAGGCAGGCGGCGGCGCCCGAGGCCGACGGAGCGGCCGGGCCGGGCCGAGCGCGCCGAGCGGAGCGGAGCCGAGCGGCGGGAGAGGCCGCCGCCGCCGCCAAGATGGCGGACCTGGAGGCGGTGCTGGCCGATGTGAGCTACCTGATGGCCATGGAGAAGAGCAAGGCCACGCCGGCCGCGCGCGCCAGCAAGAAGATCCTGCTGCCCGAGCCCAGGTGAGGCGGGCGCCGGCCCCGGCCCGCCGGCCCCTCTGCCCCGCTCCCCGCGCCCCGACCCCGCAGCCCCAGACCACCCGGGCACTGGCCCCGAGACCCCCTCTACTCCGCCAGCTCTCCGCGTCCCGCAGCCCTGACCGGACCCCTGCGCCCCAGGCCCTGTGCACCTGAACCCGGAGCGCCCCAACGCCGGGGTTTTCCAGTTGCACTGGCTCCCCGACCCGCTCAGTGCCCCTGCCCTACTCTGCCGCCTTTCCCTTCACACACTCCGCCTGGCCCCCTTCTCCGTCAGCCCCTTGCTCTTGCCTTCTCCCCCAGGGCCTCCGTGCTCCCCTTCCTCCTCCTCCGGGTGGCCCCGGGTCCCGTGGAGTCCCCTCCTCTGCCTGCCCATCTACCTGGCCTGACTATATCGCCCATACTTTCGCCACCCCTACTCTCAGCATCCCCGGCTTGGGGTTCCACCACCCGCCCAGGCCCCCCCTCGGGTGGACACTTCTGTGAGGTTTGGGGCAGACAAGTCTTCCCGGACCTTCCCCATTCTTCTGGCGGGTCACTGGCCTGGGGTGGGGATTGAGAGTGCTTTGGGGGCCAGGGTAGCGTGGGGATCAGGGTATGGTGTGCGCCACATCCCTCAGTCCCTCTCCCCTCGAATCCCTCCTCTGGTGAGGCCCGCCTGTGGTGCCCCGTGGGTGCTGTTTGCCAGGGGACGTCCCAGCACCCCTGCAGCAGCTGGACCACAGCTGCCACCTCTCTGTGAGGTAACTGGTATCATTGCACCTGATATCCAAGTTTCAGCTGTTCAGGATTTGGGCACAGGAGTGGACAGGATATGGACAATAGCTGAGGCTGTCCAGCATTTTACGGCTTCTAGAGTATTTTCCCATTGCCTGAGCCTCACAGCAGCCCATGGGCGGGTAGGTCAGGTGTGGTTTTGTCCCCATGGAACAGGTGGGGAAGCTGAAGGCCCAGAGGTGAGTGGCCTGCCCAGTGTCACCGGCATCCAGGGTGGTGGCTGGCTACCAGATCGGGGCTTCCGGCTTCTGGTTCCACACTGTGTCCACCACTGTGGCCTGAGCCAGGGGGGCCTGGCCATTCTGCATCTACAGGAGCCATGTGCCCACCACGATCTCTCGTGCTGCGTGGTGAGGCCAGCCCCAGAAGCTCCTCCACCCCTGCCTGAGAGTTGCCATGCTGGTGCCCTGCCAGCCCAGGAGCCTGGGCCCGTCCTAGCTCTCCTGGTCTTATCATGTGACTTTGGGCAAGTCCCTTCCCATTTTGGGGCCTCGGTTTTCTCATCTGTGAAATGTGGATGGTGTGAAATAAGGACTGTGACTCTGTGGCATCCTGAGTGTTTGAAGCGGGGCCCAAGGCTGCGGCGGTGGGGAGGGGGTACGGTGTCCACGTCTCTGGTGCCCTCCTCTGTGACCCGTTCTCTGGGTTTCAGATTGACTGAACACCAGACCTGGGAGAGGAAAATTGGCCTGCGTTTTGAAAAGGCCGTTAGGGCCCTTTTTTTCTAAGACATTTGCAATCAGATTTCTCAAAACGGGAACCAGACTGACTGTCAGCTGCGGGCTGTCCAGGGAGCGGCGACAGTTAGAACAAAAATGAGTTCAGAAATGACAAAGCCACGAGGGAGGAAATGGGGGAGTCACCCTCTGGGTCTCACAGCGGCTCCCCTTGGTGGCCTTGGCCTCGAGACCCTCTGGCAGGTTGGACTTCTGCAAAGTATGAGGTGGGGCCTTTTCTGGAACTCTCTGCGTTTGGGTAATCTCGCCCCAGAATGCATTGCTCCTGATGGGGCCCCGCCTTGGGTTGGCTGTGCAGGTGTAAGAACCGTGAGCAACAAGATGTTCCTCTTTTCCTGTCCCCTTTACATCCGTGATATTGATGGTGGTGATAGGAGTAATGGTGGAAATTATAATTACTTATTTTTGACTTTTGTCATCTCAGTCGATCCAAAAACCAACCTGTGAGGTTGGCAAGGCCATGCCTTGCATGTAGTAGTTGCTCAAGAAACATCAGGACTGTGTATAGTGTCTGAAACCAGGTGAGCTGTGAGTTTTAGGGGAACACAGCAGGAGACCGAGAGCCAGGTGTCATGGGTTCTCAGGTAGGGTCACCGTCTGGCGGCGCCGCATTGGGCAGATTGCCCACACCTGTGAGATGGACTAGAGGCCCTAGCAGTGACTGTTAGTGAGCTAAGGCTGAGGAAGGGCCTAGGAATCCAGGCCTCCCGCCTCGGAGGATATGCCACCCTTTGCGTTATGCTTCGCCCACCCCCTGGGTCAGATGTCTCCTGCCCTGAAGACCATTATGTCTGTAACTTACGTCTGCCTGGCACTTCCCAGTTTGCAAAGTGCTTTTTACTCCATTTTATCCTTTTCACGACTGTGGGAAACAGGCATGGCAGGTGGTATTTTCCCACTTAATAGTTGAAGCAACTGAGGCTGGGAGAGGGGAAGAGACGTGGTCACAGAGGCGAGGTGGCACTTGAACTTGGGGTCTCTGGACTCCCAAGTGCCCTGTCCCTGCTATGCATCATTTCTTCCACACACCCCTCTGTACCTCTGCTCTCAGCTCGGTCCTTGTTTTGTGGAATGTGCCAGCTGGCACCCCTGGCCCGGAAGCACAAGGGCAGCCCCCGGCACCACCAAGGCCCAGCCCCTCACCGTCGGCTGGGACAGAGCTGAGCTGCTCTGGCAAAGCTAGTGCACGGAGGAGACGGCTCCACGCCTGGGGTCACGTCTTCCCCTCAGCTGTGAGGTCAGGGCCAGGGACGAAGGCCGCGGTTTGTCTATGACAAGGTGCCATTTGGAGTCGTTCCCACCTTGGGGTGGTCCCTCTTGGCAGCCTCCCTGTGGCTGGTGCCCGGGTTGTGGCTTGGCCGGGAGCTGGGGCTGGCATCACAGCTCTGACTTCTGAGCGCTGCAGAACAGGAGCTGTTGGGCACAGTGCCACTCTGAGTTGGCACGGGGGCCTTCCCTTCTGTCACCCTATAGAACCCGAGGAAACAGACCCATTTCTCGCGCTTCTCATGGAGGGAGGCAGCTGTGCAGCTGGAATCAGGAGACCGGCTTCTAATCCCACCGCAGTCCCAGCTCACATGGGCCCCAGCACGTCCCTTATGCTGGCCCAGCCTGCCTCCGTTTCCACCTCGGTAAAACGAGGGGCTGCCCTTTACCGGTGAGCTCACCGCTCCTTCGGCCCTCGGGGTCTGTGGTCTGGACCTCTCCCTGAAGGAGCCGCTGTCTCGCTTTCCCAGCAGCAGCAGCAGTCCTGCAATTAGCGTCATTTGCTTCATGTGACCACGGAGGCCTCGTGTAATTAAGCTCTGGGCTCCTGGCGGAGGAGACCGGCCTGGGCGGTCCCAGGAGATGTCCCTGCCCTCCCTGGTGACAGTGGCAGCCCAGCGGCAGATGTCAGAGCCGGGTGCCTCTTGCAGCCTCCCATTCTCTCGGCTCTTCCTTTCCTGGTCCCTCCCCCACCGTGGATTTCCTCCTTCCTGCCCTTTTCTGGCTTCCCCGTCTCCCAGACCCGCAGCTCTTCCTCCGCTGCTTCTTCGTTCCTGTTAACTCTTTGCTCCCAGGACTTCCTGCCCTTGATGTGTGGAGCGGGAAGAGGTGCAGGGAGTGGTTTTCTCCCTTCCTTCTTCCAGTTCTGCATCACCAGGAGAAACCCTGCTGTTTTCAGCCTTTATCCCTTACCCAGAACTTTCCACTCCAGTAGCAGCGTTCTCCGCCCCCGCCTCCCCCCACAAAACAAGATCCTCTTTTGGGCAGTCATTCCCTCTGGGCCTCTGAAGCCCCCGCGTTCCCCAGGAATGGGTCTCCGGGACATCTTTTCCCATCTGTTCTCCTTTCCAGATCATGGGGTTTCACATTTTTGCCATTAAGTTGCTCGCCCGCCTGCTGTTCCCTCAGTAAAAGGATTTGAAGGGCGCGTGAGCATGACAGGTTGGAATCCGTGTCGGGGAATCTGGGCTCTGTCAACCCAGGAAAAGTGTGTCCTATTAATGCACGATTAATTCCTAGTAGTAAACTCCCGGTGACATCAGGTGTAGGCAGGCTCTGCAGCGGTGTTTCCTGCCTGCCCCGGGCACCCAGGGAGGCTCTGCAGCGGGGCCGAGCGCTTGGGGGCCGGTGGGGTCGGGCTGCGTGCACACGGCTGGTGCTTCCAGGATACTACGCTCCCGCCTCAGCACAGACAGCAGAAGCCACGAGCACGTGAGAGTCTTTGAGGAACGCACAGCCTCCAGCACACCTGCCCTTTGTTCCTGTGGCCCCGAGGGGCCAGTGTCCTCTGCTGGACACATAAGACAGAGTCACACTCGAGTTCTCACTAATCTGTTTCAAACAGGAGGTCCTAAAACGGAGGCGTTTGGCTGCAGCCTTTTCTAAAACAATAACCTGCCCTCTCTGCATCGCTGCTAACGGGGAGGGTAGTGTCTCCGCGGGCCGAAGAGCGGGGTTTCAGAAGCGGGTTTTCAGGTGTGAATGAGTTAGCAGCTCTCTTCTCTGAGCGGGGAGTTCTCTGAGTCTGGAGGCCATTCTGGGTTTGGGGTCGGGGATAGCCCCCTTTCTGGGAGCTGCAGGGCAGGGGGCCCTGGAAGTTGTTCTGGGTTTGTTCTGAGGTGATGGCAGCAGTGAATTGTGGGGTGTAGAAGTCGTGATGTGTGACAAGGCCGCCAGAGTGCCTTTTCCCGCACATCCTGCAAGCTGTCACTTTGTGGCCACCATGCCCTGGGGAACCTGGGTTGCTGCGGACATTCGTGGTGGGCTCGTGTGTGGTGCCCCGTGCTGTCGTTTTCTCTTCCCTGGCCCGGGACTTGCTCCAGAGTTGGCCGTTTGGGTTGGTCTTTCCCATTTGATGTGTGGCCCTGTCCTCGAGCTCAGAGGGTGTTGTCAGCCCCAAGGAGAGTCACTGAGAAATATTAATGAGAAGCCCCAGGGGACTTCCTCGTGCAGCTGCCACCGCGGTGCCAGGTTTCCTGGAAATGCCATGGAGGAGCGCCCCAGCCACGGCTGTAGCCTCTGATCTGCTGGCTGAACCGCCGTCGTCTCCCACAGCGTGACGGTTCCCGGCGTGGCTGCACCAGACCCTCCAGGCCCGGAGTCCCCGGGCCAGCTTGCACCGACCGTCCTGAGGTTTCGTGGTTGTGGCATTCCTGTCACACGGGAGCACAGGAACCATGGCCCTTGGCCGGCCAAGGTGCCGGCCAAGGCTGCCCCCAGCCTGACGGGCTCCCGCAGCCACTGGCAGTGGGTGGAGGGCAAGGCAGGCAGGGCAAGAGTCCGGGGCCCCCCGGGACTCTGCACCCAGCTCTCCGGCAGAGGCTGGGGTAGGCCCTTGCCTGGTGGGAGGCCCTTTCTCAGGGAGGGCTGGACATTTTCTTGCCACTAACTTGGTTGGGACTCAGGGTGAGCTACTCAGCTTCTTCTGGCCTCGATTTCCTCACTATCAAGATGAGTGTGTTTGCTTCTGACCCTGCGGTCCCCCCCGGTCCATACAAGCTACAGTTTGTGACCCTGAGTGGGTGTCATCTGTGAGGCCCGTGTGCCACAGAGAGAAGGAATTAGCTTTCCCTTTGAACCATGTGGTGCCGGAAGGTGCCGGAAGTCCTCCCCCTCGGCCCTCACCCCCTCCCTGCTGTCCCATCACCCCAGCCCGCGCTCTGGGCTGGGAGGGCGGAAGTGCTCTCTCCCCTGGTGTCAGGCTGGGCCTGCTCCTCAGAGCAGCTGGAGCCGGAGTGAGCAGCCCTGGCTGTCGGGCAGCGGGGCCGGGCAGCTCCTGCCAGGGGGCCCTTGCTCCTTTGGCAGGGCAGGTATTGGGCTCTGCCCACTGGGGCCCCCAGGCTGTGCGGCACGAGTGCCTGAGGCTGGTCTGTGAGCAGAGCGGAGGGGCAGCCGCTCAGGGTCGGGGGTGCTCATGGGCCCAGCCGCGGGGCGGGCTGCCAGCCAGAGCCCCACCCTCTGAGGAAACAGCAGGTGTGGGGCTGAGACCCCAGCAAGACTGGGGAGCTTCTGATCACACTCCAGAAGGAGGCGCTTGCTGGGGGTTCCAGCAGGAGGGCTCCCTTCAGGAGAGGGAGGGAGCTGACAGCCCTCGCAGCAGGGCTGCGTTCTCCCCTTGCTGTGTCCTCTCCGCCTTTTTCAGTGGCCAGCTCAGTGTTGGCAATTCAGCATTTGTTGACATCCTCATTTTACAAGTGGGGAAACTGGACATTTGAAGTTTGTGACTTGGCCTGGCCTCAGGGAGGGAGGTGGGGAGGGCCATTCGGAGCCCAGGCCTGGGTACCGGTCCGACTGCAGCAACAAAGGCCACTGAGGCTGTTCCCCGGAGGGGCTGGGTCCTTCGGGGGCTGGGGCGGGGAGGGTGCAGATACTGGGCTCTCGGACAACCTGGAGTCCATCTGGGGACCACGTGCTCCTGGATATCAGAGTTGTTGACCTGGGCGGGGACAGGAATGCTGCTCTGGGCCCTTCGCCACTCAGACTCCGCCAGTATCAAGGAGAGGGGGTAGGAGATGAAGGTGACCCAGCCCAGGAGGCCGCCATCGCCTTCTGTGCCAGCCTGTATTTGCCGCCCTGGCGGGAGCATCCCCCATAACACACTTGTCTAACCTGCCAGCTCCCTGGGCTCCAGCCCTGTGGGAATGGACAGGAAACCCTAACGTTGCAGCCTTGGGGGCCTCTCCTTCAAGGACTCCGCTGAGTCTGACCTCATGTTTGGTTGGGGGGGGTGTTTATTTTATTTAGAAAACATTTTTTTCTTTTTAAGGAAGAAAGTGGAAGTCCTGCGGGCTGGGAAGAATGCTGTGGCCATCCACCCTGTGCAGCCTTCCGAGGGAGGCAGGGTCTGGCCGCTGAGCAGCGCGGAGCCCGGGCCTTTCCTCCGTGCCCTGGGCCGAGCCGGTGGCAGAGCCCCCAGGAGGGCAGAAGGCCCGCGCCGGGTGCCATGCCCGGAGAGGAGCCGGCGGCTCCGCTCTCTCGCGGGCAGGCCCTCTGCGAGCGCCTTTCCCGGCCTTTGCATGTCCAGCCCACGAGCCCGCGGCGGGAAGTGGCGGCACTGCTCTGGGCTGGGCATTCCCATCGCGCCGCCTTGGCTGAGCTGGCGCCAGTCTTGCTGGTTCAGGGGCAGGGGGCTTCCCAGTGACCATTGCAGGGGCTATGCCCAGCTGCCCCGTGGGGTCATCTGACAGGCCAGAGTCACCCTGCCTGTTACCTGCACCTACCTGTCTGGACGTTCCCTCTGACCATCCAGCCCCATGGAAGATCGACATTTTGTGATATTTCTTCTCTCTTTATTGCTTTGTCCACCTCCCAGGAGAAATCTGGCCCTTGCAGGGTCCCCGGGCTCCACACCCCTACCTCCCGGCTGCCTGGTCTCGTGACCCTGCCGAGCCTTCGCTACCTTGGACTGGGCCCACCCCGCTGTGCTCCACCCAGCACACCCCCCGGCCTGTTTCCCTGTCCGAACGGGAGGCCCCAAGCTGTCCCTCGCAGAGCTGGGAGCCCTGAGAGATGGGCGCAAAATGCACCCCACAGACTCCCAGGGCTCCCTGTCTCCAGTCCGCAGGCCCCAGGGCAGGGGCTGTGTCTTGCTCAGTGTCACAGATTTTTTTAGCTTCTGATGTGTGTGAAGTGCACGAGGGACTTGGGGGCTGGTCTCATCTCCTGAGTCCCTGGGAGTCCCACAGAGCCAGGGAGATATGTCCTTGACGGTGGCTGGTGGACGTGAGCAGGTGTGTGGCCCCCAGGAGGGTAGGGTGTGCCAGCGTGGCTGAGGTACACGTCCCGGCCTTGGAGTCCCTGCGGTTGTGGAGGGCGTCCTCACTTTCCGGGAGGGAACTGGCTCTGACGTGGTAGTGCAGGGCCACTGGGCCGCTGGCCCTCAGCTGGAGCTCTTCTCTTGTCGGCTGGAGTAACAGGATGGCGACACAGGAGGGCTGTCCAGGTCATCAGCACCTTTCTTCCTGTTGGAGACAGTTTTCGGAGGAGGTCACGGCATCTCCGAGCGTCTGGGGAGAGGGGTCACAGCTCCAGGACTGCTCACACCGGCTCTGCACGCTCCCATGTTGTCTTGCGTGGCCCGAATGTGGACAAAGGGCCCGGGAGGGCCAGGGCCTGGGCCTCCACCCAGACCACCTGAGAAGGAAAGTGCTGAGCAGGACAGGGCAGGAGTCGCCCCGCCTGCGAGCCCAGGCCAGGGGTTGGGTGGCGTCTGCTGGCTGCACTGGCCCTGCCTGGAGCCTTCTCTCCTCAGGCCCCCTCTCTGATGGGGCCCGGGGCCTCAAGACCCCCAGCTGGCCTCGTCAGCTCTTCTTCTGTCCTTCCATCCGTCCATCCAACAGACGAGCCTGCTCCTACCCCACCTTGTTTCTTCCCCTCCTTCCTGGCCCAGTGTCGTCAGCTACCTGGGCTTCCTCCTGTGCGCGCCCCCAGCAGAGTCTGTCCGCCCACCCGCCACCCTGGACCGAGCTTCCCAAGTGTTGTCTGCTGGGCCTCCTCCCTGCCCTGTGGCTCATCCCTGGCTAGGTCCTCCCTGCCTGCCCCCATGCCCACCCACCTGCCCTGGGCTTTGTCACCTGGTGACATCCTGTTTGCATTTAAGGAACCCAGTGAGGTTCTGCCTTCTCCACACGGCCTCTCCCAATGACCCGGAACATTCTTTCCTGCCTGAGTCTCCTCCAGATGACGGGGCCTCACTCAGGCTTTGTCTCATGCTGTCTAATGTCACAGAACCACCGGTGCAGGACTGGGAGGGCCTGCCTGGGGGGGGTAGGGTTGCGTGGCACCTTCCACTGGGTGATGGGCAGCAGGACCCTGTGCTGGGCTCCAGCAGGGGTGCGGGGGTACAGAGAGGTGGGCACAGAGTCCTCTTCGTCCGTGGCCTGCGGGCAGCCCCACATATCCTGAGGCCTGTGAGCATCGCACGGGCTCAGGTGTGACTGCCCAGCACGGCCCTCAGTATAGGCAGCTGGAGCCCAGGCTAGTGAGGTCCAAATGGGACCACAGCTGGTTGGCAGGGCAGGACTGCAGGTGGCCCAGGAAAGGAGAGGAAGGGACAAGAGGTGACTGAGGCGTGAAGCGTGGCCAGGTGTGGCTTTCCCAGACAGTGCTCGGCAGTGGGGGGAGATAGCCAGGGGCGGGGAGTGTGGGCTTGGGCTTCCGTGGTCACAACAGTGGCCTCTGCTCTGCTGCCCTCCCAGGCGACCCGGGGCAGGGATTTTTACTTCGGGTGTCAGGGACACGGGAGCTGAGGCTTGGCTTTTCTTTTTCAATATTGAGATATAATTCACATAACATAAAATTCATCATGTTAAAGTGTACAATTCACTGGATTTTAGTACATTTACTATGTTGTGCAACCTTCACCACTACCTGATTCCAGAACGTTTCCATCACCTTATAAAGAAACCCTGTGCCCATTAGAAGTTATTCCCCTTTTCTTCTCCAGCCTGACACTCACTAATCTGCTTTCTGTCTGTAGATTTGCCTGTTCTGGACAGGTGGTATAAATGGAATCATATAATATGTGGTCTTTTGTGACTGTCCTTTCACGTAGCAGAATCCCCTTAGGTTTATCCATACCATGACGCACACGTACACCAGCACTTGACTCCATTTCCTGGCCAAGTAGTATCCCATTGTCAGGATGGGCCATATTTTCGTGACCCATCATTTGCTGATGGGTGAGTCCTGGCTTCTGAGGTTTGGCCAAGTTCCTAAAGCCAGACGAGGCAGCGCTGGGACCAGGCTTCTGAGCAACCACCTGCTGGTCACCCTAGCTGTGGGGGACAGAGCCTTGGTAGGCAGGCACACGACTGCTCAGGTCCCTCTGGTGTGGCCACGGTCAGGTCTAACAGGGGTGGCTGCCTTCTTGGAGGGAGCAATGACACCCACCAGCAGTGCCCTCCACTCTGGATTCTGGGAGAGGAAGCAGCGACCTTCCAGGGAAGCAGGGCCAGCAGGCCTGACAGGAGACTTGGGGGCTCCAGGTCACCCCGGCCCCTGTGTCTTTCAGCATCCGCAGCGTCATGCAGAAGTACCTGGAGGACCGGGGCGAGGTGACCTTCGAGAAGATCTTCTCCCAGAAGCTGGGTGAGTACGGTGGGGACCCTGCCGGCCCTGGGGCTTCTGCCACTTGTCCAGCTGCCCAGGCCGGTGTGTGGGGGGGTGTGGGCAGGAGGACTCTGGGGCCGCCTTCCTGCCCCCATCCCAGCCGACTGGGCTGTGCTCCCCTCTCCCAGGAGGTTTGGCCTCCCAACCACCGGGGCAGGGGGCAGGGCAGCCGGCGAGCCCCCCGGTGGCAGCAGGGCGGTGACTGAGTGCTCTCCCAGCCCCTGGCCGTCAGCCCCGGAGCCCCCTGAAGGGGCGGGGCCCGCAGTCTCCCAGGGCCGCCAGGGAAGTTCCTCCTTTGGGGTTTGTTTTTGAGAGTTGCAGCTTCCCCTTGGTGCAGGCACAGCTGCTCCGGGCCGTTGGTAGAACTGACAGGAAGGGGCGGGGCCCTTCCTGTGGCGCCCGCTGGGCTGTGGTCGCCCCCCCCCCGCCCCCGCGGGCCCTCTTTGTGAGCAGCCTTCTTTGGCCGGCCCCTCCGTTCCTCGTCCTCAGCGCCCGTGTCTTAGAGGCTTCGTGGGTCCACCCCGCGGACCTGGCACACAGGGAAGGGTGAGGCGGGGCTCAGGGAAGCAGGCTCCGGCCACACACAGCTCCGGAGAACAGGATCTCCGCTCTGAAATGGGAGTGGCCCGGCCTGGCAGGATCGGGCGTTGGAGGTCAGGCTTAGCGAGTCAGTGTGTCGGGAAGCACGCAGTGTGGGTCCCCTGCCTGTGCTGTGTGACCCGGCACATTGCTTCACCTCTCTGAGTCTCACCTGGGAGCTAGGACTCAGGAGCCCCGCTGCCCAAGACTGTTGGGGGGCCAGGTGAGGCAGTGGCAGTGAAAGCCCCTGGCCCACTGGGAAGCCCTGGTCACAGGTTACTAAAGGCACACTATCGAAAAGCCAGTCTGCCCTTACCAGAAGTGCTGGCTGCGAGCTCTGGCAGAGGTGCCCAGGCAGTGGGGACGGTGCCCCCAAGAGGTGTGGAAAGCCACCCAGCTTGAGCCTGGTCACCCATGTTGGGCTGGAGGGAGTACAGGCCACCCTTCCTTCTGCTTTGCCCTCCAGGCCTGCTCTGGGGCCAGGCTTCCGGCCCCCATCCCTGGGGAGGATGAGGCCTAGCCCACGCAAGGTCTCCCGTGAGCTCTTCCTGCAGCCCGTCTCACCTCTTCCCTTCCCCAGAGGCCCATGCCCTTTGAGGCCCCCTGCACCAAGGCCACACTCTCTGGCCTGTCCTTCCCAGGACCTGCCACTGGACAGAGGGGCCCTGAGTTCTACTTATGCTGCCACACACCGCCTGCCTGACGGGTCTCCCTGAGCCTCGGTTTCCCCAGCTGGACCTGCCCTCCCTGTCTGCCTGTTTCTCGTGGCTGCTGTGAAAATCAGCCAGATGACAGAGGGGGGTGTAAGGCCCAGGGAGAGGGACACCCCCCCGCCCCCCGCCCGGAGGCTGCCTTCCTGCCCCCACGCAGCAGCCCTGGCCTGGGCCGGGTGGATCTCACTGCCCCTGCACAGCCTGACCGGTGGGTGTGTCGCCCTCCTTGAGGAGCTGCAGGTCCCAGACTGCAGTGAGAGGGTGGGGGACCCGGGCACCAGAGTCTCCTCCCCACCTCTGCCTCACCAGGGCACCTGTCACTTTCCAGCCATCATCTGAGGAAGCAGATTCTTAGAGGGGTAGAGATGCAGGCATCCCAACCCCGAATCCAAGAATCTTTGGTTGGCGACAGCCTCCGAGGCCACCTTGCCCAGCCTCTGCCTGGGGCAGAGATCACCTCTGCCACCTCCTTGGCCAGTTCTGCCCAGGAAGCCCCAAGCCCACCCCACCCTCCATGATGGGCAGGCCTCTGCGGGGTGTGTGGCTCCGCGTGATGCACAATGCTTGCTTTCAGGGTACCTGCTCTTCCGAGACTTCTGCCTGAAGCACCTGGAGGAGGCCAAGCCCTTGGTGGAGTTCTACGAGGGGGTGAGGCTGGGCTAGCGTGGCCCTGCTGTGCGTGGAGAAAGGGGCAGGGCTTGGGCTGCTTTCGCTGAATCTATAAGACACCCCCGCGCCCCGCTGGGCCAAAGCTCACCTATGGGGATCTTGTCCTCTAGATCAAGAAATACGAGAAGCTGGAGACAGAGGAGGAGCGCCTGGCCTGCAGTCGGGAGATCTTTGACACCTACATCATGAAGGAGCTGCTGGCCTGCTCACACGTGCGTGCCCGGGCCCGCGTGCTGGCAGGGGCGTGGGGACGGGAGGGACGAACCCGTGGAGAATGAACACACCTCTCTCTTCCCCAGCCCTTCTCGAAAAGTGCCATCGAGCACGTCCAGGGCCATCTGGTGAAGAAGCAGGTGCCTCCGGATCTCTTCCAGGTGTGTGCTGGGCTTTTCTCCGCTGCCGCCCAGCCCAGCCGGGGTCCCCCTTGGGCAGCACGGGTCCCAGAGCCTGGTCGGCTCCCGCTCTGGCTCAGCCACCGACCTCCCGCTTCCTCCTTTAGCCATACATCGAAGAGATTTGTCAGAACCTCCGAGGAGATGTGTTCCAGAAATTCATTGAGAGGTGAGAGTGGGGCGTGAGCGGCAGCAGATGGTGCGGAAGGGCCGCTCTGAGAAGCGGTGTGGATGGCGCGGTGGAGAGAAGCCAGCCTGCTTTAGTCCCCAACGCGTGGGCCCCTGGGGCTGTCTACACGCCAGCGCGGGGGCTCCTGAGAGGTCGTCACCTCCCTGACACTCCCCAACACTCCCGCCCCACCCTTCTCAGCACCAGGCACCTCCAAGCCTGTCCAGGGAGGGTCGAAAGGGAGTGAGGGACCACCCATGCATCTTCCCTCCCATGGACTGTCTAGCCCCTTGCTGGGCCCGTTGGGGTTGACAAGCATCAGGCTGGTGGTAGGGCTGGGCACGAGAGGACACACTGCCCACCCCGCTGCCCACTGTGGCCTTCACAGTGCGTGGGAGTTGTGGGGAGATTTCAGCTCCATGCAGGGAACAGCTTTCTTAATGTCCCAGCTGCCTAGTCGTGGAGTGGGGGCTTCACAGGGAATGAGTGGTGTGTCACTGGAAGTATGCAAGCAGGGATGGGGTGAGCATTGTTGTAGATGTGGTAGCAGGAAGTCGGGGTCAGACTGGAAGACCTCACCTCTAAGCTTATCTCATCCCAGCAGGAACCCACAGACAGGCAGCAGTGCCAGTGTTGTGGGGGCTGGGGACAGCTCGGGCTGGCAGTCTTCCTGGGCAACCCCAGAAGAGGGCACTGAGGCTCGGGAGCCCAGGGGATGGTAGTGGGTGAGGCCGGCTCACCCCAGCATCATTTCACTGACTTTCTAAGGCTCAACTGAGCCTGGTTTCTTCTCTCGCAGCGATAAATTCACACGATTTTGCCAGTGGAAGAATGTAGAGCTCAACATCCATGTGAGTGGGCTGGGTGGGCGTGGAGAGCCCTCCCTGCTGCCCCTCCCCAGGGACCCGGGCCCCAGGGCTGGGCCAGGGCCGGGGAGGCCAGGGGAGTCGACCCTTCAATGCCAGGGGCTGGCTGTGGGGTTGGTGCAGGAGCCCAGTGGGGACAGCTCGAGGCAGGGAGGCACATGGCGACGGTGGCCCCAGGGCAGGGCCCAGGCAGCCTGCAGTGACCCCGTTGCTGCTGCCGTCCCCGCAGCTGACCATGAACGACTTCAGCGTGCACCGCATCATCGGGCGAGGGGGCTTCGGCGAGGTCTACGGGTGCCGGAAGGCCGACACAGGCAAGATGTGAGCACTTGGCGGCGTGCCCGAGGGAGAGGGGTGCCCTGAAGGCAGGTGGCAGGGCCCTGAATGGGCAGGTGTCCGCAGAGGGCCACACACAGTTCTTGCTCTGGTACCCGCCGTGGCCCCTGGAGCCCCGGCCTGCCAGCACTTCTGCCCTCTCTCTGTCTCTGTGTGTCATACGCTTGTCGTGGTGTCTAGTCTTCCCCACAAGGGCCCTGAGGACTGCCCACCCCACCTCGCCCCTGGGGCCCTGTACTGCAGGCGCCAGGAGACCGCCTGACCAACCAGCCCCTCCCCCGCAGGTATGCCATGAAGTGTCTGGACAAGAAGCGCATCAAGATGAAGCAAGGGGAGACACTGGCCCTGAACGAGCGCATCATGCTCTCCCTTGTCAGCACCGGGGTGAGTGGGCAGCTGGCCACCAGCTCAGCCTTTGGCTCCGAACCTGGCACAGCTTCTGCTGACCTCCTCTTCCACCCCGTCCTAGGACTGCCCGTTCATCGTCTGCATGTCGTACGCGTTCCACACGCCAGACAAGCTCAGCTTCATCCTGGATCTCATGAACGGTGAGTGCCCGGCCTGGCCCCAGGTGGACCTCGGGGCTGGGGGCCGGGGTGGGAGCTGAGCACCCCTCTGCTCGGCTGCTTCCCTCAGGCGGGGACCTGCACTACCACCTGTCCCAGCACGGGGTCTTCTCCGAGGCCGACATGCGCTTCTACGCGGCCGAGATCATCCTGGGCCTGGAGCACATGCACAACCGCTTTGTCGTCTACCGGGACCTGAAGGTGAGGCGCCCCGCCCTCCTCCCAGCACGGGCTGCCCCCGTTCCCAAGACAGGCCCGGCCCGGCTCCTCGCCTGCGCGCCCCCGACCCAGGGCCCTGTCCCTGGACACCCATACCCTCTAGAGCAAAGACAGCACCCCAGCTGGCGTCGTGCCTGGCCGGGCCCTGTCCTGAGCTGCTCGGGGGACGGCTCACTGGGCTTCCTCCACAGCCGGCCAACATCCTGCTGGACGAGCATGGCCACGTGCGCATCTCAGACCTGGGCCTGGCCTGCGACTTTTCCAAGAAGAAGCCCCACGCCAGCGTGTGAGTGCCCCAGCCCCTTCTCCCTTCCCGCACCCTCCACCGGACCCACTCATGGCCTCCTCGCTCCCACAGGGGCACCCACGGGTACATGGCCCCCGAGGTTCTGCAGAAGGGCGTGGCCTACGATAGCAGCGCCGACTGGTTCTCCCTGGGCTGCATGCTCTTCAAGCTGCTGCGAGGGTGAGCGGGGCCATCCCAGGGCGGGTGGGACAGGACGGAGACAGGCTCTTCCCCAGGCCAGGAAGGAGGCGGGGGGTTAGGGGGCCCACTGCTGCCCGGGTGTTAAGGGTGGCACCATCCCTGGCTTTGGCAAGGATCGTTCATGCTGCCTGCCTCAGTTTCCCCATTCCCATCCTCTGACCTTGGACTTCGGCCTTTCTTGCCCAGGCATAGCCCTTTCCGGCAGCACAAGACCAAAGACAAGCATGAGATCGACAGAATGACATTGACCATGGTGCGTGGAGGGTCCCACCCCGGGGAGGCTGGGCGGAGTCCACGGGGGGCCACAGTGAGGCTGGGGTCTCCTGCGCGCATCAGGGTCTCACCTGCCAGCAGCCATCTCCAGCCGCTTAACCCCACTCTGGCCTCCTTCCCTGTAGGCTCTCCTCTCTCTGTCGTCAGAGCAGAGATGCCTGCTAGGGGCCAGTTAGGAAGCTCTCCCTCTGCTGGGGGCCTGGCCCCTCCCGCCCCTGCCCCAAGCAGCCTCAGGAGCCGCAGAGCTGGCAGGGGGCCCGGGCCTCTGCCAACGTCCCCCCCTCCTCCCTGCAGGCTGTGGAGCTGCCCGACTCCTTCTCCCCCGAGCTCCGCTCCTTGCTGGAGGGGCTGCTACAGAGGGACGTCAACAGGAGGCTAGGCTGCCTGGGCCGAGGGTGAGTGCCTGAGACCAGGGCCATTGTCCCAGGCCTTCCCTGCCTGCTGGGCCCTGGGTGGTGTCCACGCTGCTGTGTCCAGGCCTCTGCAGTGGGCTGCTGGGCCAGTCTGCCCGAGCCTCTGCCTGTGCCCCTAAGAAGACAAGGCCTGTGTCCTGTCACTGGAGCCTCCTCCATGGTTCCAGCCTCCTTTGAAGAGTTCACAAGCTGGGGCGTGGCCAGCCCTGCCCAGTGTTCCCAGGGGGCGGGCTGCCTGCGGTGCAGCTGCTGGAGGTGGGTGTGGACCAGCTTCCCGAGGGGCCTTGTAGCACAGATGATGAGGACAGCAGCTTTTTATGTTTATTAAACATTTACTAAGCGCTGGGCATGACGTTGCAAGATTCACAATATTAAAACTCACGCCAGCCCTACGATGTGGGAACTGCTGTTCTCCCCATTTTAGAGATGGGGAAACCGGCTGAGGTTTAAAGAACTTGCCCAAGGTCGCAGAGCCAGAGTGGCTGAACCAGGAGTTAACCTGGGCCACCTGCCCCACAGCACAGGCTTCGCCCCCCGGCCTGGGTGGTGCCGAGCCCCGATGACCCGCTCTCCCTACAGGGCCCAGGAAGTGAAGGAGAGCCCCTTCTTCCGTTCCCTGGACTGGCAGATGGTCTTCCTGCAGAAGGTAACAGCCTGGAGGCCGCGGCCGGGTGGGGCCCTCTGTAGCCCCTGCCCCGTGCTGATGCCCAGCCCCTGTTCTGCTGCAGTACCCTCCCCCGCTAATGCCCCCACGAGGGGAGGTGAATGCGGCAGATGCCTTCGACATTGGCTCCTTCGATGAGGAGGACACAAAAGGAATCAAGGTACTGGGCCTTGCCTGGCCTCTCAGCCCTGAGCTCTAAGCCCAGCCCGGCTGGCATCCTCCTCCCTCCTCTGCCCCGTGAGACCCCCATGCCAGCCCTGTCTGCCTGTCGGGCCTCAGGCTTCTCCTCCCCAAACATCCCTGGGGGCGGCGGTTGGACCAGACCACCCTGCCCCGGGGCCCTGTGGCCAGGCAGGCCTGTGGCTGATGGATGTCTCTTCCCTGTCCCTGCGATGAAGTTACTGGACAGCGACCAGGAGCTCTACCGCAACTTCCCCCTCACCATCTCGGAGCGGTGGCAGCAGGAGGTGGCAGAGACTGTCTTCGACACCATCAACGCTGAGACGGACCGGCTGGAGGCCCGCAAGAAAACCAAAAACAAGCAGCTGGGCCACGAGGAAGGTGAGGGGCGGCGGCTGCCTGGGCGCCCAGTGCCCGCTTTAAAGATCGGAAACAGGGCTTCCCTGGTGGCGCAGTGGTTGAGGGTCCGCCTGCCGATGCAGGGGACACGGGTTCGTGCCCCGGTCTGGGAGGATCCCACGTGCCGTGGAGTGGCTGGGCCCATGGGCCATGGCCGCTGAGCCTGCGCATCCGGAGCCTGTGCTCCACAACGGGAGAGGCCACAGCAGTGAGAGGCCCGCGTACCACAAAAAAAAAAAAAAAAAAAAAAAAAAAATCGGAAACAGGCTCAGGTTTCAGCCAAGGTCACAGCCGGAGAGCAGCCGACCCAGGATTCAAACCCAGAGCAGGCCCGGCTGAGTCGCCCTCTCTTACTCTCTTGCATCAGACTACGCCCTGGGCAAGGACTGCATCATGCACGGCTACATGTCCAAGATGGGCAACCCCTTCCTGACCCAGTGGCAGCGGCGGTACTTCTACCTGTTCCCCAACCGGCTCGAGTGGCGGGGCGAGGGCGAGGCCCCGGTAAGGAGCGGGCCGGGGCCGGGAGCCCCTGGGGTTGGTGGCTGGCGGGGCCTGTCCCACGCCTCACTGCCCGCTCCCCGCCCTGCAGCAGAGCCTGCTGACCATGGAGGAGATCCAGTCGGTGGAGGAGACACAGATCAAGGAGCGAAAGTGCCTCCTTCTCAAGATCCGCGGCGGCAAGCAGTTCGTCCTGCAGTGCGACGTGAGTGGGGGCCCGGGGCGGTGGGCGGGGGCGGGGACAGAGCGGCCTTCGGGCCCCCCGTGACGGACCTCGGGGTGTGTGCAGAGCGACCCCGAGCTGGTGCAGTGGAAGAAGGAGCTGCGTGACGCCTACCGCGAGGCCCAGCAGCTGGTGCAGCGGGTGCCCAAGATGAAGAACAAGCCGCGCTCGCCCGTCGTGGAGCTGAGCAAGATGCCGCTGGTGCAGCGCGGCAGCGCCAACGGCCTCTGACCTGCTGCCGCCACCAGCCCGGCCGCCCTCCTGCCCGCCCGCCTTTTATAAACCTCTAATTTATTTTGTTGAATTTTTATTATTTGTTTTCCCGCCAAGCGGAAAAGGTTTTATTTTGTAATTATTGTGATTTCCTGTGGCCCCAGCCTGGCCCAGCCCCCAGGGAGGGCCCCGCTTGCCTTGGCTCCGCTGCCGCCCACCCAGCCACTGTCCAGCCACCCTCGGCCCCGCCCCCAGGGGCCACCCACCCCCCGTGTCTTCCCGTGCAGGGAGAGCAGCCGCCCCAGCGGCCCTCCTGCCCCTTCCCCCGGGGTGGTGCCACGTGGAGTTGGGCCACCTCCAGCTCTGTGCCCACAGCCCAGCTGGGTGGCCCGGCGTTCCCCATCCCAGGGGAGGCCGCAGGGCAGGGATGCTACTTGAATTTTCCCACCGCGGCCCCTCCTGTAACAGGGACACAGCCCTGCACTGACCTGCCCTCCAGCTAGTCGGTAGACAAGGGGGCCCATTGTCTCCCTGACCCCAGGGCCTCCCGCGTGACTTAGGCTCCTGCACCCTTCCTTGGGAAGAGTCCCCCGTTCCCACCTTCCCTGGACACCATGGGGCTTGGCCAGGAGGGTGGCGTTGGCAGCGGCTGCTGCTGCCCTCACCGAAGCCCCCTCTTCTTCCCACCCCAAGCGCCCAGGCTCAGGGACCACAGAAAAGGCACCTGTGGATTGTGCCACACTGGCCTCGCCTGGCCCCGAGCCCCCCTTCCCTGGGCTGGGCAGGGCCTCTTCTGCCCAGGACCACAGGGGGCCGGCCTGGGCTGGCCGGGCAGCACAGTGAGAGGGGGCCAGGTGGGGCAGCCCTCCCCATGCCAGGCCGCTCCGTGCGCGCCCCTGGCCGTCCAGCCCCAGAGCCCCGTGCCCCGTCAGTGCCACTGCCCACAGGGTGCCACCTCGCCCGCAGCATGCCCCCTCATGCCAGTCGCTGCCTGTGTGGTGTCACGCCCTCTTCCCCGGGGCTGGGTCAGCGGGCCCTCCACTCCCATCTACTCACCCCCCGGGGCGTTTCTTTGCCGATTTTTGAATGTGATTTTAAAGAGTGAAAAATGATATACGCGTTTTTATAAAAAATGGTGCCTGACTCCTTGGCTGTGTCAGACTCTTTTGTGCCCGATGGTCATTTTCATTCTCCACGGGGCTGGGGCCTGAGGAGGGAGGGTCTTGGTGGTGCCAGATCCCCTCCACCTCCACAGCAGGCATCCACAGCCAGCCCAGGCCCAAGCACCCCCGGGGCGGGGAGGGGCTCCCACTCCGCCCCTCCCACCCTGCGGGAGCAGAGGGGGTCTTCCGCCCACTGCCAGGGAAGCAGGAGGAGGTGCCTGCCCTTTGGTGCTTGGTGTCATGTTTGGACTGACCGAGCCCACCTGGCCCTCCAGGACCCATGCTGAGAACACCCCTGTGGACAGATGAGCACCTCTGCCCTTGGGGCCACACCGCAGCCTCTGGCCTTAGCCTTCTCTGGCTTTGGTTTCACCTCTGGCCTTGCTGTGTAGCCTCCAGTAGAGGTCCCTGAAGCCTGAGCCTGAGGGATACCCCAGCACCAGGCCTCATGTACCCAGATGCTCTGTTCAACTTTCTTTTCCCCAAGTCCCTGCCGTCCAGGCCCCCATGGGTGATGTTGCTGCTGCCCGCTCCATGCAGGACTCTGCTGGCAAGGACTCGGCTCCACGGAGTCTCTGAGGAAATGGCTTTTGAGCTGGGCCTCCAGCATTGGCGTGGAGCAGGTGGGGATGCATTTCCGAGGCAGGGAAGGGCCCGGCAGTCAGGAGTGGCTCAGGTTGGCAGGAGCAGTATGGGAAGGAGCCAGGCCTGGGAGGCCCTGAATGCCAGGCTGAACCCACCCCAGAGCCCAGGGGCACTTAGTGACTGCACGGTGAAGATGGCAATGGAGATGCAGTCTGAACCTGGATAGGCTCTGGGGAGTCCTTGAAGGCTCTGGACAGGGGCTGGGTGATGAGAGCTGGCTGTAGGACAAGTTGCTTGTTACCACGTGCAGGACGTGTGGAAGGAGGTGAAGGACAGGAGGCAGGGAGACGGGTGAAGGGCCACTGATTCTGTCCAGGGAAGAGATGTCATAATGATGGTGGTGGTAAAGGAAGAGATGCAAAGGGGTCAGATGGAAAGAACTGTCTTCTCAACCCTTTCCCGTGGCCCAGTGGGAATGGACGGGACCTGGGGACGAGACAGAGGTGGGAGTCCAAAATGGCACAGCAGGAGGCCCGTGCTATCACTCAGAGTCACGACAGCCAGGGAGCAGAGCTGGCCGGAAGGGAAGAGGGTGAATGTGGCTGCATCTGGTTTGGAACTTGCTGATGGATTGCATGGGACATCGGGCACAGAGGTGTCCCAGAGGGAGCTGAAATGTGGTCCTGGAGGTGGCATCAGGGTGACAGTGGGAACAGACAGGCTTTCAGCTGGGAGAAGTCCGACTGGGAGTCGGGGAGGGACAACCGGGCCCCCGGGAAAGGGTTGAGAAGACAGTGGAATTAGGAGTCAAGGGCCGGGGCGGGGGAAGTTGTGTCACAGGCCGCAGAAATCAGGAAAGGCTAGGCCTGAGACAGTCCCATTAGATTTGGGGTGAAGAGGGCTTGGAGACAGGGTAGCCCCTTTTTTTTTTTTTTTTTTTTTTTTGCGGTACGCGGGCCTCTCACTGCTGTGGCCTCTCCTGTTGCGGAGCACAGGCTCCGGACGCGCAGGCTCAGCGGCCATGGCTCACGGGCCCAGCCGCTCCGCGGCACGTGGGATCCTCCCGGACCGGGGCACGAACCCATGTCCCCTGCATCGGCAGGTGGACTCTCAACCACTGCGCCACCGGGGAAGCCCATGGGTAGCCCCTTTTAAGGATGGTGGAGGCTAGAGAAGGCTGCAATAGTGGCAGCCGGCAGGGACTGATTTTAGAGTTCTGGACATTCAGAGGCCTTTAAGTTGTCCTAGACACAAGGACATTACAATGACCTGATGACACCACAGCATAGGGTAGCAAAGTGACCCCAGAGAGCACAGGAGCCACCCGGCCACAGTGAGAGGGCAGGGTGAAAATGGCAACTAGGGCCTCCCAGCCCAGAGACGCAGCTCAAACATCTACATCAAACTATCTGGTCATTTTTTAAATAGGGAGACTGAAACCAGAAGGTCAGCCTTGGCCAAGCCTGGTCGCTGCCTCACCAAGTCCAGGACCAAAACCCAGGCTAAGGCCAGGGTGAGGACACCAGAGCTCAGCCAACGGAGGCCTGCACCCTGGTTCCGGTGTGGGTGGAGGGGCTGGCCCTGATTTCGAAACTCTCCTTCCTCTCCTGACACTGGCAGCAAAGTGCAGCCTCTGCAAAAGGGATGCACGCGGTGGATGAAAGCAGCCACTCACGGTGAACAGCCCTCTAGAAGATCTAGAGCTAGCCTGGCCTGCTCCCCCCACCCCCCCGTACCCCCATTCCTGACTCCAGTTCACCCCCCGCCCCAGGGCAAGGTCCAGCCCGTGGTGTGCCACCAGCATACACTGGCCCAGGTCCCTGAGAAAGCTGGTCAGCATTTAGGGGCATCTCAGAGGTGATGAGGAGGCAAGCCAGCACCTCGCATCCCACCCGCACACACAGGCCTGGTCAGTACCCGCGGGGTCTGGGGTAAGAACACGGCGGCACAGGCAAGGAACTGCCGGGGGAACGCGCGTACCCCAAGAGCCACCGGACCGCGGTCCGCTGAGCACGCACGCGCACACCCGCGCTCACGTCCCGGGGACCCCGGCCCCGCCCCTCGCCGAACCGCCCAGTCTCCGGACTCCCTCTTTCCCCTTCCGGACCCGCCAGGATGGGTCTGCGCCGTGTCTGAGGCGCCCCCTGCCGGGCGCTTGCGGAGCTGCATCCAGGCCCCGCCCGCCGGAACGCCCTCCGCAGACCCTGCCCGGCTGAGACCTGGGCTGAGACGCACGTCCTGGCTTCTGCCCTGGCGCACGTGGTCACCAGGGCTGCTGGGCAGCACCCCTCGTCCGCCCCCGGCGAGCGCCGGCCGGACTGAGGTTTCCGTGGCTGCGAAGCAAGGTCGCGCCAGGCCCGACGCCCCGCCCCGCCTCGGCGCAGCCCCGCCCGCCGGGCCCGCCGAACCCGCCCTCCCCTCTGCCTGCGCCGCCGCCGCTGCAGCCACTGCCGCGGGGGCGCGGGAGCGCGGGGGCTGCGGTGGGCACTGCTCCGGCTCGGCGCGGACGGGAGGCGAGGGGCCAGCGCCAGGCCCGAAGCCGAGGCGGAGCCGGGCCGCCCCCGCCGCGCCCGCCGGCCCGCCCGGGATGAGGCGCTGAGGCCCAGCATGGCAGGCCCGGGCCCCACCTTCCCGCTGCATCGGCTCGTCTGGGCGAACCGGCACCGCGAACTGGAGGCCGCGCTGCACAGCCGCCAGGTGAGGCCCATCGGGCCCCCGGGCCGTCCTCCTGGTCCCCCACCCAAATCTGTGGTCTGCATCGGGAGGCCGCCTGCCCGGCTCCCTCTCCCCGGCCCAGAAGAGAGGTCACCTGCCCCTCGAGCTTGGGCTTCTGGCCTCGGCTCCCAGCGCTGGGCCTTGCCCTGTCCGTCTCCCCACTTCACACTGCATCCAGCCTCCGAACTCGTGCCGCACCACCCCTAAGCCAGGCTGAGAAAAGCAGCCCGGTCCTGGTCCCCAAGTCAGTCCAAACTCTTGACATCGGCAGCTGCACCTCTACCAGACCAGGCCGTGCCCCCACCCCACCCCACCCCCGCCCCTGCCCACCACCACCGGGCCCCCAGCTCTGTCCCTCGCAGAGGGCAGGAGAGGTGGGCAGGCCCTTCCCACCTACCCCCTCTTCTTCTTTGCCAGGACACTCAGGCCACCCTTTGCCATTTCCACCACCTGTGTGCTGTCCTTATTTCCTGCAGTGACTCCCAACCCTGTTCATCCCAGTGGCCTTCTTGCCTTGGCCTCCCCTTACTTGCCCCGTGCTGAGTGTCTCATCTCCCCCAGCACGACATTGAACAGGAAGACCCCCGGGGTCGCACCCCCCTGGAGCTGGCCGTGTCCCTGGGGAACCTGGAGTCCGTGAGAGTCCTCCTTCGACACAATGCCAACGTGGGCAAAGAGAGCTGCCAGGGCTGGGCAGGTACTGCAGAGGGCAGAGGGGCTCCCCTGAGGCTGGCAGCGGGGGGGCGGGTGGTGTGTGTGGGAGTGAATGGCCAGGCCTGGAGCCATCTAGAGAGCTCCCCTCAGCAGCCCAGTGCCCCCAGTCCTGCAGGAGGCAGTCAGCACTGGGGACCCTGAGATGGTGCAGCTGGTACTCCAGTATCGGGACTACCAGAGGGCCACGCAGAGGCTGGCTGGCATTCCGGAATTGCTCAACAAACTCCGCCAGGTACAGCAGGACGTAGAGGTGTGGCCAGTAAGGGGGGTGTGGGGTGCCATGGAGGGGACCATGACAGACTATGTGGGGTAACCCTGCCGGGCCTGGCCTTGGAAGGGCACCCAGCCTGTGCAGCATGCTTTCCTGACACTGTCAGTGAGGTCCCTCTCTCTTGACCCCAGCCAGGGTCATGTAGGAAAGAGAGGCAACCAGGCCCACATGGATGAGGCTTTTCTCCCTTTGGGGAGAAAGCCTTTTGCCAGCATAGAGGGTCCTCTAGTGCTAGAAATCTCAACAGAGCTTTAGATCATGGGTCTCCTGGTTAATGCAGATTTACTGAAAGGATTTCATCCAACTTACCGGATGCGGCCTGGACTCCTGTCCACCCTTCTCAAAGCACACAGTGGGTGGGTAGGGGGGGCCCCACTGGGAGAGCACACTACCTTGTGCCCTCCACCCCAGGGGCAGGCCCCCAGGGGGTCACTATGCCCCCTTTGCAGATGAGGACTCTGGGATCCAGAGGGGGCAGAAGCTCCCCCAGGAACCCCGTGGGCTAGTGGCCAGGTTGAGCCTGGCCCCAGTCTTGCAGACGCTTATAGCCTGATGACTTGCAGACCTTTCAGGCCCCACTTGGCCCACCCTTTCCTGGGTGGGGTTTGGCTGGGTTGGGGGCAACGCTGGACCATGGCGGCACATCGCGCCTCGCTGAGGGAATTCCCTGGTTGGCACTCCGTGCTTTCACTGTGGGGGGCTGGGTTTGATCCCTGGTTGGGGAAGGGCTGGGCTCCCAGAAGGGGGCCTGTGGACAAGGGGCTTCCCAGGCCCGCTGGGCCCTGCTGCACGCTGGGCCCTGATCGGTGCTCTGGTCTATCTCAGGCCCCCGATTTCTACGTGGAGATGAAGTGGGAGTTCACCAGCTGGGGTGAGTGGGGACCTCTTGGCTCTCAGGGGCCTGGGCTGGGGCCGTTGGGAAAGAACCTTGGTGACCTCTGTGCCTCCTACAGTGCCCCTTGTGTCCAAGATGTGCCCGAGTGATGTGTATCGCGTGTGGAAGCGGGGTGAGAACCTGCGGGTGGACACCAGCCTCCTGGGCTTTGAGCACATGACCTGGCAACGCGGCCGGAGGAGCTTCATCTTCAAGGGCCAGGGTGAGCTCTGGGGGGCTCTCCACAGGCACACAGCAGACCAGGGCCCCCGGGTTCTCCCGTGGCTTGTGAGGACAGTGCTGTCCTCTGTCTCTGTCTCCAGATGTGTAAATGGAGGCGGGGGTGGAGGGCGTCCAGAGGCTGTGGCCACACCCCATAGCAGGAGGTGGCTGAGGGCACCACGATAGCCCTCTGGCCACTGTCTGGGCCTGGCACTTATTTGTCCCCTTCACACCCCCACGCCGGCTGGCAGAGGCGGGAGCCTTGGTGATGGAAGTTGACCACGACCGGCAGTTGGTGCACACGGAGACACTGGGGCTCACGCTGCATGAGCCTGAAGTGCTGCTGGCCACCATGCGGCCCAGTGAGGAGCATGTGGCCAGTCGCCTCACCTCTCCCATCGTCTCCACCCACCTGGACACTCGCAATGTGGCCTTCGAGAGGTTAGTTGGGGCCCGGCCACACCGTGGGCAGTGCCCTCAAGCCTCTAGTTCAGGCTTCTGGGAGGCTGAGCCCCTCACAGAGGCTGCTCGGGAAGGGGAGGGGGTCCCTGCAGGCCCAGTGTCTCTTCTGGACCACCTGCTGGTCCTGGGTCCTGTGGCACCTTCCAGCTCCTGCACGCCTGTCTATACTGGCAGCTGTCTCCCTGGGAGGAGGCTGGGTCAGGGAGTCCCCAGTTTCCTGACTTCTGACCTCATGTGTTTTCCCATAAAAACAAGGATTGAGGCTGCTGTGCAGGGCAGCTGTTTGCAGCAAGGTCGGCTTCTCAGCGGTGCAGCTGCGTCTGGGCCAGAGTCCTTTGTGGGTAGCCTAGGAGCCCACCCTTCCGGCAGGGTGTTATTTCTCTGACAACATGTGCCCCAGTTCCAATAACAGACTTCAGAAACACTTTTTTTAAAAAAACAGCTTTCTTGAGATATAATTTTGTATACTGTACCATTCACCTATTTAAAGTATGCAATTCAGTGGTTTTCAGTATTTTCACAGATATGTAACCAGTACCACCGTCCAATTTTAGAACATTTTCGTCACCTCAGAAAGAAACCCTGTACCCTTTAACAATCAACTCCCAATCAACTCCCTTTAACAATCAACAATCCCCTCCCCCCGAGCTAATCTACTTTCTGTCTATAGGTTTTCCTGTTCTGGATTTTTATATGAATAGAATAATACAATATGTGTGGTCTTTTGTGACTGGCCTCTTTTGCTTAGCGTAATGTTTTCAAGGTTCATCCAAGTTGTAGCATGTAACTGCTGCGTTCCTTTTTATGGCCAGGTCCGTTGCATGAATATCCCACATTTTGTTTATTCATTCGTCCATTGACGGACATAAGGATTATTTCCACCTTTTGACTGTTGACTGTATGACTATGAAGAATGCTGCTCTGAACATTAGTGTACAAGTTTTAGTGTGGACATACATTCTCTTTCTCTTGGGTATTTACTTGCGAGTGGAATTGCTAGGTCCTGTGGTGACATGTGGTAATTAAACACAGATGTTTAATTATTTGAAGAGCTGCCAGACTATTTACCAAAGGGGCTGCAGCATTTTACATTCCCATCAGTGGTATATAAGGGTTCTAATTTCTCCACACCTTCACCAACACTTACAGCTCATTTATTTATTTGGGGGTTATAACCATCCTAGCAGGTGTGAAGTGGTATTCATGTGGTTTTGATTTACATTTCCTTAATGACGAATGATGTTGAGCATCTTTTCATGTGCTTATTGGCCGTTTGTATATCTTCTTTGGAGAAGTGTCTATTCAGATCCTTTGCCCATTTTATCTTTTTAAAAAATTAATTAATTAATTAATTAATTTGGCTGCGTTGGGTCTTTGTTGCCGCGCGCGGGCCCCCTCCAGCTGTGGCGGGCTGGGGCCACTCCTCACCGCGGCGCATGGGCTTCTCATTGCAGTGGCTTCTCTTGTTGTGGAGCACGGGCTCTAGGTGCACGCTGAGGGCCGTGGCCCGCAGGCCCAGTAGTCACAGCTCGCCGGCTCCAGAGCGCAGGCTCAGTAGTTGTGGCGCACGGGATAAGCTGCTCCGCAGCATGTGTGATCCTCCCGGACCAGGGATTGAACCCGTGTCCCCCACATTGGCAGGTGGATTCCCAACCACTGCGCCACCAGGGGAGTCCCCCTTTGCCCATTTTAAAAATTGGGTTATCTTTTTATTATTGAGTCACAAGAGTTCTTTGTATGTTCTAGGTAGAAATCCCTTATCAGCTACATGATTTGCAAATATTTTCTCCCATTCTGTGGGTTGTCTTTTCACTTTCTTGATGGTGTCCTTTGAAGCACAAAAGTTTTTAATTTTCATGAAGTCCAGTTTATCTATTTTTCCTTCTGTTGCTCGTGCTTTTAGTGTCATATCTAACGATACTTTGCCAAATCCAAAGTCATGAAGATTTTCCCCTATGTTTTGTTCTGCAAGTTTTGTAGTTTTAGTTCTTACACTTAGCTCTTTGATTTATTTTGAGTTAATATTTGTATATGGTGGGAGGTAAGGATTCAACTTCATTCTTTTGCATGTGACTGTCCACTTGTTCCAGCACCGTTTGTTAAAAAGACTGTTAATTCCCATTGAATTGTCTTGGCACCCTTGTGGAAAAATCAGTTGACCAGAGATGTATGGGTTTATTTCTAGACTCTCAATTCTATTCCACTGATCTGTATGACTCTCTTTGTGCACTGTCGTAATCACATGTTGCTTTGTAGTAAGTTTTTGAAATCGGAAAGTATAAGTCTTCCGACTTTGTTCTTCTTTCTCAGGATTATTTTACGTATTCTGGGTGGGTCCCTTGAAATGTCACATGAATTCCAGATTCAGCTTGTCAATTTCTACAAAGAATTCAGGTGGGATTCTGATAGTGTTTGTGTTGAATCTGTAAAACACTTTGGGGAGTATTGCCATTTTAATAATGTTAAGTCTTCTGCCATGAACGTTGGATATTTTTCCATTTTAGATCTTTAATTTTTTTCAGTGATGTTTTGTAGTTTTCAGAGTATAAGTTTTACACTTACAGTAAATAAATTTATTCTAAGTATTTTATTCTTTTTGATGCTCTTATAAATTGAATTGTTTTCTTGATTACATTTTTGAACTATTCATTGCAAATCTATAAAAATACAATTGATTTTTATATATTGATCTTACATCCTGTAATCTTGTCAAACTCATTTTTTAGTTCTAATGGGTTTTTAGTGGATTCCTCGTATTTTTTATATGTAAGATCGTGCCATCTGTTAATAGTTTTACTTCTTCCTTTCTAATACGAATGCCTTTTATTTCCTTTTTTTTGTTTAAATGCTTTGTCTGGAACCTCCAGTAGAATGTTGAATAGGAGTGGCAAGAACGGACATCTTTATCTTGTTTCTGATAAAGAAACAAGGGGGAAAGCACTCAGTCTTTCATCATTAAGTGTGACATTAGTTGTGGGTATGCTTTATCAGGCCGAGGAAGTTGCCTTCTGTTCCTAGTTTGTTGAGTGTTTTTATCGTGAAAGGGTTTGGGTTTTGTCAAATGCTTTTTCTGTGTCTTTCGATATGATCATGTGACTTTTATTTATATTCTATTGATATGTGTTGCTGTCAGTTAATTTTCAGATGTTGAACCAACCCCGTATCCCTGGGATAAATTTCACTTTGTCGTGGTGTATAATTCTTTTCATATGTTGCTAGATTTGGTCAGCTACTATTTTGTGTCCATATTCCTAAGAGGTAATGGTTTATAGTTTTCTTGTAATGTCTTTGCCTGGTTTTAGTATCTGGGCAATGCCTCATCGAATGAGTTAGGCAGTGTCACCTCCTTGTCTATTTTTTGCAAGAGTTTGTGAATAACTGGTATTAATTCTTCTTTAAAAGTTCGGTGGGATTCTTTGGTGAAGCCATCTGGGCCTGGGCTTTTCTTTGTGGGTACTTTTTGGTTTGTTTTTGTTTTTACTGCTTCAGTCCCTTTACTTGTTACAAGTCTGTTAGATTATCTACTTCTTCTTGAGTTAGTATTGGTAGTTTATGTCTCTCTAGGATTTGTTTACTTCATCTAAATTATCTAATTTGTTGGGGTACAATTGTTCATCATATTCTTTTATTTATAATCCTTTTTATTTCTGTAATGTCAGTAGTAATGCCCCCTCTTTCATTTCTGATTCTGGTGGTTTGAGTCTTCCCTCTTTGTCAATTCCATTGATGTTTTCAAAGAACCAGCTTTTCGTTGAATTGATTTTCTCTTTTGTTTTTCTCTTCTCCATTTCATTAATTTTCACTCTAATATTTATTATTGCCTTCCTTCTGCTTGCTGTGGGTTTAGTTTGCTCTTTTCCCAGTGTCTTAATATGGAAGTTTAGCTTATTGATTTAAGATCTTTCTTCTTTCTTAATATAGTTATTTACAGCTATAAGTTTCCCTCTAAGCATTGCTTTAGTTGTGTCCCATAAGTTTTGGTATGTTGTATCTTCGTTTCCTTTCATCTCAAAGTATTTTCTGATTTTGCGTTTGATTTATTCTTTGATCCATTGGTTATTTAGGAGTGTGTTGTTTACTCTTCCCGTATTCATGAATTTACCAAGTCATCTTTTTTCTGTTACTGATTCTGATTTCATTCAGTTTTTTTTTTAAATTAAGGTTGCTTTCTTGTTGTTGTTGTTATTTATTTATTTTATTTATTTATTTTTAGCCGCGTTGCGTCTTCGCTGCTGCGCTTGGGCCCTCTCTAGTTGCAGTGAGCAGGGGCCGCTCCTTGGTGCAGTGAGTGGGCTTCTCATTGTGGTGGCTTCTCTTGTTGCTGAGCACAGGCTCCAGGTGCGCAGGCCTCAGTAGTTGTGGCACGTGGGCTCAGTAGTTGTGGCTCGCGGATCCAGATGGCTCTGCAGCACGTGGGATCCTCCCGGACCAGGGCTTGAACCCGTGTCCCCTGCAGTGGCAGGTGGACTCCCAACCACTGTGCCACCAGGCAAGCCCTCATTCAGTTGTGATTGGAGAACATACTGTGTATGATTTCTGTCCTTTCAGTTGTATTGAGGTCTCTTTTATGGCTGAGCCTACGGTCTATCCTGAAGAATGTTTCACATGCCCTTGAGTAGAATATGTTGTTGTTGGGTGGAGTGATCTAAGGATGTCTATCAAGTCTAGTTCGTAGTGTGTTCAAGTCTTCTGTTTCCTTGTTGATCTTCTGTCTGCTTGTTCTATCCATTATTGAAAATGGGGTACTGAAGTCTCCAACTATTATTGTTAAATCAGACATACTTTTATTTTTAAATTTTTATTATGGAAAATTTCAAGCACATATGAAAGAAGAGAGACTAGTATAATGTTCTCATCACCCAACTTCAGCATTTATCAACATTTTGCCAATCTTTTAAAAAAAATTTTTTTTGGCCACGCCGCACGGCTTGTGGGATCTTAGTTCCCCAACCAGGGATAGAACCCAGGCTCTCAGCAGTGAAAGCGCCGAGTCCTAATCACTCGACCGCCAGGGAGTTCCCAACATTTTGCCAATCTTGTTGAATCTACCCTTCCTCACTTTTTTCCTGTTTTCTTTTTCCCCCACCTATTTTAAAGCATGTCCCAGATGTTGTATCATTTCAACAGTAAATGTTTCTGCGTGTGACTCTAACAGATAAGGATGTTTTTAAACCGAGCCCCAGCGCCATTATCACACGTAGCAAAAATTAATAATTGCCCAGTACTTTCTAGTCCTCAGTCCTCTGTTCATTTGTCCCCAGCTGTCCAGGCAGCCTCCTCAAAGGCCCCTGTGTGCTTCACAGCGGGAAGGCTAATTGGAGGGGGTCTTTGGAAGGGACGACTTTGGCCAGAGTTGGGGGGTGTGGGTCCTCATGAGCTCCTGTTTGGTCTGTTTCAGGAACAAATGTGGTATCTGGGGCTGGCGGTCTGAGAAGATGGAAACCGTTAGCGGCTACGAGGCCAAGGCAGGAGAGGCTAGTGGTGGGAGCTGGGGTAGGAGACGAGGCCCAGGAACGCTGCCCCTTCTCCACATCCACCCTGTGTGGAGGGAGAGACCCAGCAGCCCGTGGGCTCCGGATGCCCTGTGTGGCCATGGGAACTCAGTGGGGCCCGAGTGCCCAGCCCCTGCTGAGCACGCAGGGGTTACCCACAGCACGGGCCCCTACCCGATCACCGAGATGAAGCCAGGAGCATTTTACCCTCATTAGTGACTCCCCGGGGTTCAGACCCCACCCCCTCCACTGTGGGGAGCGAGATCCTATCTGTCCCTGGGGACAGGAGGACTTGGGTCCTGTGCTGGTGAGGCTGAGTGTGGGCAGCAGGCTCTGAGCCCCCAGCTCCCCCTGTGTCCCCCCCTGCTCCCCAGGTGTACAGCGCCACCAATGTGGAGCTGGTGACACGCACACGCACGGAGCACCTCTCCGATCAGGACAAGTCGAGGAGCAAAGGTAAACCCAGGTGCGCCTGCCTGCTGCCCAGTCACACCGTACGGGGTGGTCACCCTGATCTGGGGTCAGGGCCAGAGTATCTGGGACCAGCTGGAAGGCTTCCCCGTTCCCGTCTGCTCCGCCTTCCACCACAGGGGAGGCTCCCAGGGTGGAGGCTAGGTGTGGGCAGTCCGCCTTCCACCACAGGGGAGGCTCCCAGGGTGGAGGCTAGGTGTGGGCAGTCCGCCTTCCACCACAGGGGAGGCTCCCAGGGTGGAGGCTAGGTGTGGGCAGTCGGGGGGCAGTGGCCCCAGGTCCCCTCATGGGTTCCACCCCTTCTCCTTAGGGGGGAAGACTCCATTCCAGTCCTTCCTCGGGATGGCCCAGCAGCACTCCTCCCACAATGGGGTGAGCCAGGGCTGGGGGGCGGGGGCTGGGGGCCAACCGGCAGGGCCCACTGGGCGGGGCCGGGCCAGCACCTCCTGAGCACTAAGCCTGGTCCCGGGGCCACCCAGGCTCCTGTGCAGCAGGCAGCCAGCCCCACAAACCCCACCGCCATTTCCCCCGACGAGTACTTTGACCCCAACTTCAGCCTGGAGTCCAGGAACATCGGCCGCCCCATTGAGATGTCCAGCAAAGTACAGAGGTGAGGTCTGGGGGCTGGCGGGGGGGCTTCCCTCTGGGACAAGGGACCCTGCCTGGTGCCCCCTGAGCCCTTGCAGACCCTGTCACACACAGGGCCCCCTGGAGTGGGGAACTCACTCACCCAGCTGGCTGCCTTCTCGACTTCACTCCCTGGGGGCCGGGGCCAGGCCTGCTTTAGCCATGGTCCTTGGCACCCAGCTCGGGGCTTGGCTCAGAGGACTGGTCGCTCTTCTTGGTGAACGAATGAATGGGCAGCACCACCCATGTATGGTTTTCTGTTCAACTGAACGAGCACCTGCTGGGGGCCAGCTTGTGGCAGACAGGAAGGGCACGCGGCTCTAACACCTCCTGGCTTCGTGGCCCAAGGAATCACCTTCCCCTCTGAGAGTCTATTCTCCCCCTCAGTAAAATGAGAACAGTTGCCTTTGGCCACCTGCTCACAAGGGTGCTGTGAGGCTCTGATGAGCCGTGACTTCTAGCGCATCTGGTGGGCCCAGCACTGTGCCAGGAACCTCACGTGGACTCCCTCAGCCACGCAGCGGCCGGGCTGGGATGCAACCCCAGCAGTGCGGTCCTGAACTGTCGGGCTGTGCGGGACCCCAGAGTACGGCGAAGTGCGACGTGCTGGCTGGCTGTGGGCTGAGGAGGGGGACAGGGCTGTGGACGAGGCGGGACTGAAGCCAGGAGCTCAGCCCTGCCCTCCTCATCCAGCAGAGCTGAGCTGGCACAGAGCACCCGGGGCCCAGCCTGAGCCCAGGGCCGGGGGGCAGCTCAGGCTGTAGGGCCAGAAGGACATAAGCTCCTGGGGGAGGCAGGCAGGAGCAGCTGAGCAGAGAAGAGGGTCCCCCAGGCCAGGTGGAGGGCAGCAGAGGCAGATGTCCAGAGTAGGTGTGCCTTAGCAGAGGGGCCACCAGAGGTTCCTTGACCCACGTCCTGCGGTTGGCCGGGCAGGTTCAAGGCAACCCTGTGGCTGAGCGAGGAGCACCCGCTCTCCCTGGGTGACCAGGTGATGCCCATCATCGACCTGATGGCCATCAGCAACGCTCACTTTGCCAAGCTGCGCGACTTCATCACCCTGCGCCTCCCGCCCGGCTTCCCGGTCAAGATTGGTGAGAGGGTGGGCCGGGCAGCAGGAGGGCCCCCGGGGTGGGGTGGGCACGGGCTGCAGGGCTGGCTCAGGCTCGACATCTCCTCACAGAGATCCCCCTTTTCCACGTGCTGAACGCCCGCATCACCTTCAGCAACCTGTGTGGCTGTGACGAGCCCCTGAGCTCGGTGTGGGTGCCAGCGCCCAGCTCTGCCATTGCAGCTTCAGGTACCGCCGTGGGCGGGCGCGGGGCTGTGAGGTTCGCTGGTCTCTGCACACCAGGGGCTGAGCACGACCCCTTTGCTGCACCCAGCGAGCCCCTTCCCCTGTGAGGTGGACCCCGCCGTGTTTGAGGTGCCCGACGGGTACAGCGTGCTGGGCGCAGAGCGCAGCGAGCCCCTTCGCGACGAGGACGACGACCTGCTGCAGTTTGCCATCCAGCAGAGCCTGCTGGAGGCGGGCACAGAGGCGGAGCAGGTGGGGTGCGGGCAGGAGCTGGGCCCTGGGTGTGGGGAGGGGTGGCAGAGGTGACAGCTCTGGGCTCTGGCTGCTGCAGGTGACTGTCTGGGAAGCCCTGACCAACACCCGGCCTGGTGCCCACCTTCCCCAGGTCACGGCTTACGAGGAGCAGCTTCAGCTGGAGCGGTGAGGCCCTCCAGGACCTGCCAGGTCCATGTCTCAGCCCTGCCCTGCCTCGAGGACCCTGCCGGCCGGGGGTGGTTCTTGGCTGGTGGGGTTAAGTAGCAGGGAGGTGCTGGCCCCAGGACCCCACACCCTCTTTGAGGCCACCCTCCATCTTCCGTGCTGCCCACCAGCGAGGGCGGCATGAGGGATGGGGAGAGACGGGGCCCGGCCTCGTCTCTTGTCTCCGGTCCTCGGGTCCCAGCCTCCCCGTCCTTATCTTCGGCCTCCGCAGCCATGTCCCAGCCCTCGGCCTCCTCCCCAGCCTTAGCGCTCACGGGTCTGCTCTCCCCTCTCATGCCTCGCCTGGAAGGGCCCTCCAGGAAAGCCTGCAGATGTCCACAGAGCCTGGGGGTCCGGGGTCCCCTCGCAGGGCGCCCCCGAGCTTTGAAGAGCAGCTTCGCCTGGCCCTGGAGCTGTCTGCGCGGGAGCAGGCGGAGCGGGAGCGGCGGGGGCGGCGGGAGGAGGAGGACCTACAGCGGACCCTGCAGCGCTCGCTCACGGAGCTCTGAGCCCCGCCCTCAGGAGGGCTGCCCCGGGCTGCTCCGCCCCCCCACTTTTGTAACTTATTTATTTATAGACACTCTGCTGCTGCTGGGCTTGGGGCCTGGAGCCCTGCGGGTGGGCTTGCATTGGAGACTGAGATGGAAATAAAGAGACCCTCAGCAGCAGGCTTGCTCCGCTCATTGCGGGGGTCGGGGGTGGGGGGGAGTGCTGGGGGGCACCGAGGGGAGACACTGTGGGCAATGGCCTTAGACTTGGGTTTGAATCCTGACCGTGCTCCCCTTAGCCTCTCTGAGCCTCAGTGTCCTCAGCTGTAAATGAGACCGCCTCCCACCCCCAGGGCTTCTGGGAGGGTAAAATGAGCCGACAGGTGTCAGGTGCCCTAGTAGGTGCTCCGTGAACGTCAGTTCCCCCAGCCCTGTCCCACCTACTGGAGACCCCGGTTCTTCCGGCCACACAGTCTGGCTTTCCGGGAACCCACCCCTGCTCGCGTCAGGGACGGGGAGAGGCTGGTTCTCCAGACTCTGCCGGGTCAGAGGAGGCCCTGCGCCCCAGGCCTGGGTTCCTAACCTGACTCCGGCAGGTTCTACTGCAGTGACATTAGACAAGTCACTTCCCTCTGCCGCCGCCGTGAACCTGCTCAGCCCTGCCCTGCTCACCTCCGAGGTGGCCCTGAGGACCTGCTGTGAGCCTCACGGGTTAGTTCTAAACCCACCCTGATATCCCCTGAAGCTTCGAGTGTCTCTCAGTGATTCATGCTGAGTGGAAGCGCCAGGGCCAACCGGCAAGGAGAAAGAAGTTTGGGGTGCTCCCCACTTAAGACCCACGGTTTCTGGTCCTCTCCAAGACCCGGGTCCTCAGTCCTTCCTCCCTAGGTCCTATCTCTGCTGCTAGCAGAACAGTTGAGGCCCAGAGCACAGCTCAGGTGACCTAACTGGGCGGAGCAGGGAGGACGGGGGCGCCTCCTGTGAGGAGGGACCGAACCCTGAACCCAACGTAGGCTGCCCCTTCCCGCCGCTGTTGCCGGGCTCCGCACCTGCGCCCCGCCCCCAACGTGTTTCGGGGGGCGGGGACGAGGCGGACCCAACCTGTGGAGACGCGAAGGGAGGGGCGGTGGCCACTGCTTGCGGGCTCCCCAGGCCGGGCTGGACGGGTGTCTGGCCCTTTAAGGTCCGCCCTCGAGGAGGTGCCAGGCCCTGGTGGCTCCGGACTCTCCTTCCTGGTCCTGCGGGGCAGGGACTGTCCGTGGGGCTGCGGGAGGGTGCTGTGCCCCTGCCGGGCCAGGTGCCCCCGGTCTGGTCGCATGGCCCTGGTCACCGTAAGCCGCTCGCCCCCGGCCGGCGGCCACTCCACGCCTGTGGGGCCCACGGTGAGTCTGGCTTTGCTGTGGTCCTGCCCACGCAGCTGGCTGCCAGTTGGGCCTGGGGGAGTGCTTGCTGTCCACGGGCAGCCTCCCCTGAAGCCTGGGAGTGTCCGGAGGGGGACTTCAAGTCTCAGGCTGTGGGGAGAGGGGTTGGGGGGGGGAATCTTGAGGCAATCAGGAACTCGGACCAAGGCGAGATCCGGAGCCAGAGTCGTGACCGCCTGCGGAGGCCCTACCCCGCTCTGGGCCCGGACGGGGGCCAAAGTCTCAGGCGTCTCCAGCCTCGGGCTGCCCGCACCGCTCCATCCCCCCACGCCTCCTTACCTCCGGCCGCTGGACCTGAACCTGGGCCCGGGCTTCCCCCAGTGCCTCCACGTGGAGAGTGGACTGGAGCGCCAAGGGGACCTGACCCCCTTTCTGGTTCCATTCCCCACTGCGGGGGTGGGCGGTGTGCGCGGAGGGGGCGCGATCCCCTCACCGTCCACCACAGCAGCCCTGAGACAGGGGAGAGGAGAAACCTTCCCTGCCACTTCACTCTGCCCTGGGGGCTGCTTTCTCAGCAGGACCAGGTGTCCCAGAGCAGAAGCCGGCTCCAGCGAAGGTGAGCACCTCTTCCCAACACACGCACCTCCGTCCAGCCGCCAGCCTTGGCCACTGCCATCCTGGAGGACTTGCAGCCAAAGCCCACTACGTACTGTGTGGGGCAGTGTTGCCAGTAGGCATAGCTGGTGGGCACAGCTGGCTGCCTTTGCTTTCATCTTCCCCCTGGTCAGTTGGGGCTCCTTCACCCACTGTCCTGGACCTGGCTCTGGCCAGTGGTCACGAGCCAGTGGGCAGCATGGGACGGCAGGGCCTGAGGACTCCTGAGTCCCCACCAGGCTCACAGTATCTACTGAGTTAGGCAGGTGGGAAGGAAAAGGAAGCAACCTCCACCCCTCCTCAGACAAGAATAGATGGGCTGGAGGCTTGAGAGCCTCCAGGGCAGTGCTTCCCAAAGTGTTGGGGCAGCGTTACCCGGGAACTGGTTAGAAATGCACATTCTCAGGCCTCCACTCCAGGCCCACTGAGTCTCTGGGGATGGGGTCCAACACCTGTTTTAACAAGCCCTCCAGGTGATTCTGACACACCCCTGTCCTAAGGGCTACGATGGGCCATAATAGTTTCCCTGCTCCCCTGCCAGGCAGAGCTTTGCAGTACTCCGCGGGGCTGTCCTGGGACTGCAGGATGGAGGCGATGATGGAGATGCAGCCAAGGCCAGCTCTGAGCAAGTGGAGGAACCCCCCGGGGAGGAGCAGCCCCACGGGGACCAGACAGACGACGGGCATGGGCCCCAGAGTCTCAGGAAGCAGGAACAGAGTCAGCACCTGCGCCTCATGGTGGGGCTGCTAAGGCCACAAGACGACATCCGCCTGGTGAGGGCCCCGTCCAGAGCCCTCTGGCCCTCTGAAAGGGGAGAGAGCCACTCCCCAGGTGGGAGGAGAGGGTGGAATGGGGCCAGTGTGTGTGTGTTTGGGGAGCAGTGGTGTGAGAGCAGGGGGCCCCCTGGGGAGCGTAGCGGTTACCCAAACCCCAATGACTCTGCTGTTTCGGCTAGAGTTGTCTTAACAGGGCGATCCGGTCATGTCTTCGGGTCTCTGGAGAGCTGGGAGAGGATGGGGAGGTTTGTCCGATGTGAGCCTGTAGGGTCAGATTAGGTCCAAGAGCTGGGAATTACCCAGAGGCGGGTTTCTGTTCAACCAGCACAAGACCTTCCTGACTATGTGAGTTGCCCACAAATGAACTGGTGCTCAGGGGGGCCTGCTGAGCACCCACCGTGGGCTCGTGTGCTGGAGGGGCCCGTGCGGGAATGGGACACAGGTGGGAAAGTGAGGACCAGTTCCCAGATGCCTGTGGAACAATCTCACTGTCTGCAGCAAAATGGGAAAAACAAGATGCAGTCAGTTTTTTGTAAGGCAGAATTCATTCCACAGAAGCACCATCCTTTATTGTGAAACTGTGTCCTTAATATTTCTTTGGTGAAAAACATTCCTTGAATCAAATTATGGTAATGGCAAGTGGAAAGGTGTTTCTTAAACCTCCTTCCTAGGCAGAAAAAAAAAAAGGGCAATCTGTCATGGCCATTCTCCCCTTTTTTTTCACATACACCCTCTCTGAGAAGAATCTTTCTAAACATTTTATTGGACCATGAGATCCCAAAGTTGGGAACCACTAGATTGTAACCACTGATCTGGTATCTGGGAAGAGAGGGATGGATGTGGAGGGAGCAGGTGGCAGGTCTGTTCTAGACCCGGCTGTGTGTCAGGTGGGGGTGGGGGGAGCAGGGTGCTCTGGGCCACTGTGACCCCGGGCTTTTCCCTTCCCATCTTCTCCAGGCAGCCCAGCTGGAGGCGGCCCGGCCCGCCAGGCTCCGCTACCTGCTGGTAGTTTCCACAAGAGAACGTCTGAGCCAGGATGAGACAGTCCTTCTGGGCGTGGATTTCCCTGAAAGCAGGTGGGAGCAGGGAGAGAAAGGGAGGAGGGCAAGGAAGTGAGGTGCTGGGTGACAACAGCTTTCCCTCTGTCCCCGCCAGCTCCCCCAGCTGCACCCTAGGCCTGGTCTTGCCTCTCTGGAGTGACACCCAGGTGTACCTAGATGGAGACGGGTAAGAGGTGGCAACTGGAGGGAAGGGAAAGGAGAGAGGTCAGAGGGTGGAATAACTAAGTGTGATGTATGGGGCGGGGAGGGGTGCAGGGGTGTGGTGGTACTGGGGAGCAACTGCAGAACTCTAGGCTGGGCCTACTGTCAGCTCCACTTGAGATTCGCCGTGTGATCCTGGGCAAGTCACCTAACTGCTCTGGGCCTCAGCTGCCCCATATCTGGCAAACAGGGCTTATTTTGAAGTTTAGATGATGTGTATATACTTTGAGGACCAGCCTTAGGTGGCTAGTGGGAAGGCCTCTCAGGGGACCCTGTCCCAGAGCCAGGAGCTGGGTTCCACCCCCACCTGATCTCCCACAGGGGCTTCAGTGTGACATCTGGTGGGCAGAGTCGAATCTTCAAGCCAGTCTGCATCCAGACCATGTGGTAAGGGGCTGGGTCTTGAAGATGGCTCAGGGTCTGGGTAGGGGCAGCAGGGAGGACAGCGTGACCCAGCCTCTCCTCTGTCCCAGGGCCACGCTCCAGGTGTTGCACCAGGCATGTGAGGCGGCTCTAGGCAGTGGTCTTGTGCCAGGGGGCAGTGCCCTCGCCTGGGCCAGCCACTACCAGGACAGACTGAGCTCTGACCAGAGCTGCCTCAACGAGTGGATGGCCATGGCTGACCTGGAGTCTCTGCGGCCTCCCAGCATCGAGCCCGGCCGGTCAGTACAGGGAGGGGAGGAGAGGGGGCTGTGCCATGGCAGAGCGGGGAAGGGGCCCCTGGACTGACGGGCTCGGTTCCCAGGCCCTCGGGACAGGAGCAGATGGAGCAGGCGATCCGGGCTGAGCTGTGGGAGGTGTTGGACTCCAGTGACCTGGAGAGCATCACTTCCAAAGAGGTGGGCAGGGTGCCGGGGACCAGGCGGGGAGCTGGGCCCTGGTTGCAGGGGCCTCCGGCTGGGCCCCAGAGGCGTCCTCTCCTTGGAGCCTTCCCATTTTAGCTTTCCTCCTGTCTGAGCTGTTGTCACGTGCCTGGCCTCAGCTTCTCTGCCTTGATGGGACAGAGTATTGTCCTCAGAGGCCTTTCCCTCCCCCAGGGAAAGCTGGGGCATCGGGAACCTCGCAAGGCGCCCCCAGCCTCTCCTCACCCTCCTGCCTGCAGATCCGCCAGGCCCTGGAGCTGCGCCTGGGATGCCCTCTCCAACAATACCGCGACTTCATCGACAACCAGATGCTGCTCCTCATGGCCCAGCAAGACCGGGCGTCCCGCATCTTCCCCCACCTCTACCTGGTGAGCTGCAGGCTGAGGGCTGGGAGATGGGGCCTGCTGCCGCTGGGGGAGAGGGCCAATGACACTCTCTCCGTGTTCACAGGGCTCAGAGTGGAATGCAGCGAACCTGGAGGAGCTGCAGAGAAACAGGTGGGGTTTCGAGCCCTCCCAGGACTGCCCGCCCTCTGTCCTCCCCCGTGGGGAAACCTGGCCAGAAACCCCCAGAACCCTCTCAGCAGCAGCTAGCTCTGCTTCCAGCTCTGCCCCTGGGGCCGTTCCCCTCGCATGGGCTCAGGGGGGGACAGGAGAACAAGCTACCCTGCTGGTCTGCTGGCGGAAAAGCCCCTCTTTGCCTGACCACATCTCTGGGAGAAGGGAGGGCCCCTCCCCTGTGGGAGACCTGGCTGCCCGTTCCCAACAGCTCCTGTCACTTGTCCATCATGGGCTTTCGGGAAACCTGCTGTGACCCTTGTCATCCAGCTGCTGCAGATCCACCACCCCATCTCAGCTGAACTCCGAAGCCCTTCTCTAACTGACTTCTGACGATAACAGAAGGGCATGTGTTGCAGGCCGCCCAGCAGCTACCTGGAAGTGGGGTGGGGACGGGCCAGGGGGGACAGTACTCAAGCCCAGTGGGGTGAACCGATTTGCTCAAGGTCACCGTCATCTCCTCCTCCCACCGCAACTGTGCCGCCCCCACCGGACCCTCAGAACCAAGAAAACTAACACCCAGGGTCCGCCGGCTCCGCTGGCCAACGGGCCTGGTGCCCGTGGCCACGTCAGCCTGGCCTTGTGCCCCGTGCTGCAGGGTGAGCCACATCCTGAACATGGCCCGCGAGATTGACAACTTCTACCCTGAGCGCTTCACCTACCACAACGTGCGCCTCTGGGATGAGGAGTCGGCCCAGCTGCTGCCCCACTGGAAGGAGACGCACCGCTTCGTGGAGGCTGCAAGGTCGGGCCGTCCCACCCCTCCGCCCGCCCCATCCCAGCTTCCTGCCATCCAGGACCTGTGCCTCCTCCTGTCTGCTCTGCCCTCAGCTTTTCTGGCCCTCGGGGTCCTTACCTCCTTTCCCCTCTGCTCTGGGAGGTGAGCCCACCACCTTCCTGCCTTTCCCCGACACTCTTGGCACAGCAAGGGGGCGGGGGAGGGGGAAGCTGACCCGGTTCGGCCTCCACAGAGCGCAGGGCACCCGGGTGCTGGTCCACTGTAAGATGGGCGTCAGCCGCTCGGCCGCCACGGTGATCGCCTACGCCATGAAGCAGTATGGCTGGAGCCTGGAGCAGGCTCTGCGCCACGTGCAGGAGCTGCGGCCCATCGCTCGCCCCAACCCCGGCTTCCTGCGCCAGCTGCAGACCTACCAGGGCATCCTGACTGCTAGGTATGGAGTGGGGGACGAGGGGAAGGGGGTGGTTGGGGGTGGGTGCTGGAGGTTGTGGCTGGGTCACTGGAAGCTGACTCGGCCACCCCCTCGCAGCCGGCAGAGCCATGTCTGGGAGCAGAAAGTGGGTGGGGCCTCCCCAGAGGAGCACCTGGCCCCCGAGGTCTCTACACCGTTCCCACCTCTTCAGCCAGAACCCGGGGGCAGTGGGGAGCTGAATGTGGTGGGGTTGGAGGAAATCCAGGCAGCCTCAAAAGAAGAGCCTGGGTCACGGCCCCGTATCAATCTCCGCGGGGTTATGAGGTCCATCAGCCTCCTGGAGCCATCCTCAGAGCTGGAAAGCACCTCGGGGGACAGTGACCTGCCAGAGGTGAGGCTGGGGCTAAGGAAGGAGCCCAGGTTGAGGCAGAGTGGGGGCCAAAAGGAGGAGAGGGCAGATGGCCGGAGGATGGAGAAAGTCCAGGACTGGGGCTCGGCTGGGCCCTGAGCGGGGGGCACCTGAGCAGGGGGACCACACCCTGGGCAGCTCCTTTTCATCCCCTCAGAGTAGCCGAGGAGAACCGATGAGGACAGGCGAGCGCTGCCTTCCATGGGAGCTGGAGAGCAGTCACGGGACAGGGCCATCTGGTGGGCTCCACAGCCAAACCGGCCCTAGGCTGGCGGCTGCAGGCAGCTCTCAGCCTGACGAAAGGACTTGCTACCTAAGCGGCAGGGCTGCCCAGCCTTGGAAGGAGCATCCTCCGCAGGCCAGGAGCTGCACAACCAACTGTTGACGCCAGATGGGTGTGGATAAGAGGCTCTCAGCACCCCCTCCCAAATCGGAAGGGCAACCCATCGAAGGATGGTGTGCAGTGGGGTCATAGCACTCACACAACCGAAGTGCTGGCTGAGTAGCTGAGCAGCCTCTCTGTGCCAAGCGCTGCAGGGCACGAGTGTAAGACCTGGCCCTTGCCTTAGGAAGCCAGGCCCCCCCATGTGACTTGAGGCCAAGGTGGCTGACCCGGAGGAAGGAGAGCTCACCTCACAGAGGATGGGAACATTTGGGAAAGGCACCCTGGAGGAGGTGGCACTGGGTGTGGAAGGCTGGGGGGAGGAACAGATGGTTGATGGGCGGGCGTGTGTGTTCCTAAAGGCAGGGTGTCCTCACTCAGCACCCAGCCCAGGGCCCGGCACCCGGAAGATGTTTCCCTTGTGGCTCATGGGACTGACTGTACAAAGCAGTGGGGGGCAAGAGGAGGAGGAGAGGACCCCAAGGACGCAGTGGGCGCAGGGGAGCTAAGGAGGGCTTCTGGGGGCCACACAGGTGAGGGCTGAAGAGCAGTGGCAGTAGGGCTGGGGTGCTGCCTTCCCTTCTAGGGAAATCTGACCTGTGAGTACCTGCAGTAGCTTTTGCTGTATTCACTCAACAGATGCTCTGCATCTACCCTTTTCTAGGCTCTGTGCTCCGTGCCGCTGCCTTGGAACGACTTCCCGTGACTCTTCTTTATACTCTCATCCTTCCAGGTTTTCTCTCCAACGGAGTTTTCAGATGAAGACCCTCCACAGCCCTTCCCTCAGCTCTCAAGCGCCGAGGGAGGCCAGCAGGCCCGCAAGGGGCCTTGGCCTGCCCTTAAGTCCCGCCAGTCTGTGGTTGCCCTCAACAGCGCCGCCCTGGTGGCCAGCCGGACCCGGGCCTTCCAGGAGCAGCGGAAGGCTGGCTGTCCGTCCACACCCAGGCACCCGAAGGTGGTGAGGCAGCCCAGCGTGGATGACAGTGGCGAGGAGGGCGAGGTGTGAGCCCACCCACATTCCCATGCCCCCCTAGACACAAACAGAGGCACCGGAACACAGCTTCTGGGATGAGCACCCCTCACTCCTGTCGGCCTGTCCATGTTCCTCTTAGCTCCTCCCCAGGAGGCCCCAGACTCCCGTCACTACAGCCTCAGCACCTACAGCCTTAAGTCTCAGACCCATGTCCACCTGTCCAAGGGCTCAAGATTTCCTCCACATTTGGGGATGTGGTAGAGAGACGGAAGGTGCCTTTGGGGGCAACAGTACCGTAGCTTCATTCTCAACTGCTGCCTGAAACACACACTTGCAGCCATGGAATAAAAAACAGTTTCTCAGTGCAGAAAGGCTCATGCTCCCTCCCTCCCCTACTCCTGTCTGCCTCATCCCCCCGACCCCATTTCACTCCTGGGGCTCTGCAGAGAACCAGTGGCCCCCAAAGGCCAAGAGTAACTTCAGTCCCCAAACCTGGGAGTTTCTGAGGAGTGGGGAGCCAGAGCCCTCTGGCGGAGCTGGCTGGTCAGCCTCCCTCACACCCCCCATAAGCAGCCTGAGTCTCCGCTGCTGCCCCCAGCACCCTCCGCCTGCACTGCACTGGAGCACAGGGCACTATGCCAAAGAGAGCCTTCTTTCTGAGCTTCACGGCCTCTGGCCAGTTTTTCATAGTCTTAATAGTGTCTGGCTTTGTACTTAGAAAGAAAAAACATTTTCATATTGTTTTAATTTTATGATAAAGCTTGTCGGTCCACTCTTTCTCTGGTTGCACAAGGAGTGTGGCCTCTCCTTACCCCTTCCATTCTCTTCATAGTTCCCAGGTATCTTGCGACAGGCCCTTTTGGGGAGTGGTGTGTTTGGGGCGGGGTGGGAGGAAAATTGGGGAAGAGAAGAGGGGAGGTCGGCGCTATCTCCCTCATCTCCCGGGGCAGGGCCTGGGTAAATGCTAGCTGCCCCGCCCCCCTCAGGCAGGTCGGCAGGGGAACAAGTCTACACTGGACAGCAGGTGCTGGGCTCTGTCGGGGCAGCGGAAGGGAGTTACCCATGAGGAAATGGAAGCTGTTGATGCCTATGTGGACAGGACCAAGCCTGTCACAGAAGCTAAGGCTCCTTTTGGGCACTTGATGCTAGTTCTTGAGCACACTTTGGGTCCCAAGAATCTTCTTCTTGCTACAATGCAAGAGAGCCTGACTTTCCAAGCCAGCCTATCACTGCCAGGGAAGAAGGACCCTCGGTGGGCCCTCCCCTCTGCCTAGGGGTTCCTTCTGCTCAGTTACAATGTTCAAGAAGAGTAAGTGGGTCCATCTGTGTCACTTCTCTCCCCTCTTCCCCAGATCATATGCTCTGCCCTGTAACACTCTAGTTTGGTTGGGGGTTGGGAGTGGGTGGGTGCAGCTCCTTCCCTCAAAGCAGGCCTCAGATAGGAGCTGGCAGCAAATGTTCTTGTTGATTGAGACCTCACGCCCAGTTTTAGGAATGAATCTCTCACCCAGACCCTGATGGGACCCCCAGCACTGCTCTAACCCTAGTGGACGGAGGAGCAGGACACTTGGGTTCTAGCCCCAGCTGTATCACTTACAAGTTACTTCATCTTAAGTCTCTGTTTCTTTCTGTAAGACAAAAGGATTAAACCAGGAAATCCCTAGACCCCACCTCCTGCTTTGATATTTTAACAATACGTGTCCTCTGTACACTGACAGAATTCAGCCTCAACATGCTCTCTAGAAGAGGAATCATTTGTACCTGTCTGTGGGTAGCAGGCCCAGGGTCACAAGGTGGGGTACAGAGAAGCCAGATGTGATTCTTGATCCATTTGGCTGGTCCACCCTGCCGAGCAGGGAAGGGGCTGCCTGCCATCTACAGCCACCCATGAGTCCCACCCAGACTGCCCTTTCAGCAGTTCTGGGCCGGGGCTCGGGGACAGTGGGGGTGACAGTGTCAGGAGGGAAGCCAAGGTTGGACCCTGCCCTCCTGCAGTCTGTGCAGCTGGGAAGGCAGGATCCAGTCATGAACTCAGAGCTGTGGGGCCCACTAGAATCTATGGAGAAGTAAGAATTCAGCACGAGGAGAAACAAAAATTGGAGGGGAAATTATCTGCATCAAAAATACAGACAAATGGGGCTTCCCTGGTGGCACAGTGGTTGAGAGTCCGCCTGCCGATGCAGGGGACGCGGGTTCGTGCCCCGGTCAGGGAAGATCCTACATGCCGTGGAGCGGCTGGGCCCGTGAGCCATGGCCGCTGAGCCTGCACGTCTGGAGCCTGTGCTCTGCAACAGGAGAGGCCACAACAGTGAGAGGCCCGCGTACCGCAAAAAAAAAAAAAAAAAAATACAGACAAATGATTAAGAACTATATGTACACTGGGAGTTCCCTGGTGGCCTAGTGGTTAAGATTCCAGGCTTTCACTGCTGTGGTCGAGGGTTCAATCCCTCGTTGGGGAACTGAGGTCCCTCAAGGCGTGGCATGGCCCAAAATAAAAAAGAAAAGAAAAGAAAAAGAACTGTATGTATAGACAAAGCTCATACAAGTTGCTAAAGGGGCAAAAAACACAGTTTTTAAAAAAAAGATATAAAATGAAAAGAGTGTCTCCCTCCGATCTTGTCCTCCAATCCTTCACAGGCAATCATTGTTACCAGCTTCTTCTAAGGCCCTCCAAAGACATTCCATGCTTAAGCCATCAAATACATTTGTGTACTCTTTTTTAAGTATAAATTAAAGCATATTAACATACTATTCTGCATTTTGAAAATTTTTTTCATATCACAGAAGAGCTCTACATCAGTACAGAAAGCTCTGTCTAATTTTTAAAATAAGCACACATATTTTATGGAATCCATCATGACTTAAGTGGTCATCTACTGATGGACATTTATATTGTTCTGGGGTTGGTTTTTTTTTTCCATTTCAAGTAATGCTTAAGTACCCTTGTATATACTTTCTTGTGCACACATGGCCACTAATTCCGTAGGACATATTTCTAGAATTGCCGAAGCAAATTCATTCTTCGTTTTTAATTCTGAAGGGCACTGCCTAATTTCCTTGTAAGAAGTTGCACTAATTTACAACGAATGGGAATGCCTGTTTATGTTCTTAAAGGACTGTCCAACCTGCACATCAGTCACCTCATATGAACCTTGCAGCACTCTCAGAGGAGAAAGGGGAGCCATTACAATCACTACCGTTTTAGAAATAAGGAAACTGAGGCTCAGAGAAGTAACTGGGTCTCTGACAGGGCCTGAATTAGGTTTCTAGATCTCAGTCCAGAGGCCTAACTCGGGAATGGAGAAGGTGGTTCCAGGGCAGTCAACGCACTGGGCAGGGAAGCCGGAGGGATGGTCAGGACAGGCCCTGCTCACGGGGTCCCAATTTAACTCCCACCCGATATAGGATTCTCTTAGGGGTCGGAGTGGTCGCCCGGCCCGACTAGAACACTTGTGCGACGAGGAGCTCGGGTCCCTCGGGCAGCCGGTCCCTCCTGGGCCAGCTCCCACCTCCACAACGTTCTCCCTCCGTCGGGGCCGGCTCGACCCGGCCTGGGACGAGTCACGAGCCAGGGCGTCCCCTCAAGAGAAACTACCTTTCAGGCTCTGGCGGCCTCTCCTACGCCGGCAGCGCCCAGAAAGGGCCCAGGGCAGCCGGGGAACCCTGCGTCTCTGAACTGACCGCGACGCTGGAGCGCCATCTTGCGTCCGTTCCTCTGGCCACCAGGTGACAGCCCGGAAACCACATTTCCCATGGTGCCTAGCGCGTCCGCGCAGGCGCAAAGAGCCTCTCTCCTTTTTCCCGTTTCCAGGGCAACCTAGCCCTCCCCGGTCCAGGTGGCTAGACCCTGCTGAGGGTCGAGCCGTTGCTTCCCGTCAGGTGCCCCGGCGCCAGGACCGGGTCTACAGACTGTTGAGGGAGCAAAGTAGGAGCCTGAGGAGAGGAGGCCAGGCGACCCTGCCTCCCTCCGGGGCCAGCGCTTCCGAATTCTGCTCGGCGTCCGGGCGTCCGCGCCCTCCTGGGGCCTCGGCCTTCTGAGGCGAAGGGGTCAGGGGAGGCCCGGGTTAGCGAGGCCATGTCCGGCTCTGGCCTGCGCGGCCCCGCTCGTTCCACGTCAGCGCTTTGTCACTCCCGGCCGAGGGCCTGCGCGCCGCCGACAAGCACTCCCGAGGCGCGGGCCGGTGAGTTGATGGTTGGCGCCCCAGGTGAAGGTGCTGGTAGCGCCGGGCAGGATAACGAGCGCTCCCAGGGTTGGACACGGCTCTGCCTGTGATGGACCCGGGACCTGCGCTCAGCGCTCTGGGCTTCACTTCCCCCTCTGTAAAATGGAGTTTGGACTGGTACTCTTGTGCACCTTGCGATTCTGTTGCAGAAAAGCCCCTGGCTCTGTGTGACCTAAGGGACATGTCCCTTTATCTCTCTGAGCCCAAGTTTCCTGTCTGTAAAGTAAGGAGGTTGAAGCAGATTATCCCTAAGGTCTCTTCTAGGGGATATGGGGTCGTTGCCCCTCACTGCACACCACCAAGTGCAAAAAGAAAAAAAGGGACTTGGATGGTTTGAGCAAGAATCTCAGCTCAAGACCTAGAGTCAGAGACACTTGGATATGTGACTTTGGGCAAAGTGATTACATCTCTTGAGCCTCAGTTTCCTCATTTGCAAAGCTGGGGGTAGTGATAGAACCACCTCAGGTTTTTGATGGTTAAATGGAGTAAGTTTTTAGCCTGCCCGTAATAAGCACTATCCCAGTCCCAGCCATCAGTTCCGATATTTTCAAAAACATCCCTTAGCCACTGTGAGAACTTTTCTTAACTTTTGGAGTCACGTCCTCTATTTAATTTATTTATTTATGCTGCACTGTGTCTTAGTTGTGGCAGGCAGCATCTTTAGTTGTGGCATGCGGACTTCTTAGTTGTGACATGCAGGCAGGATCTAGTTCCCCAACCAGGGATAGAACTGGGGCCCCCTGCACTGGGAGCGTGGAGTCTTACCCACTGGACCACCAGGGAAGTCCCCACTTCCTCTGTTGATGGGCAAATCTGTCCTCCTAGGAAGGATGGTTTTATAGGCTGACTCTGATGGGGAAACCCGAGCCTGCTTACCCAAGGCTGGGTGCTCATGGCCAGGGTATCTCTTCCGTTCAGCTGTAGCCTGGGTTATATCATTACCACACAGCATTAGGAAGAGTGAAAAACTGGACACCACGTAGTGCAGAAGATACTTTCCCTTGCATAAGATACACACAGGATGTGAGCACTTACATGTTATAGTGCAGAAACAGCTGACTATTGAATTATAATATTTACATAATATACCATTTACATAAGACTGGATATATATACAGCTATAAGGGATACATAAGAATCCTATGTTACCTGCATTGAGTTCAAGCTTTGTATTAATTGGGAAAATTCTAATAAGAAGTTTTTAATTAGTGATGAAAATGTATTATTTTTAAATCTGAGAACTCCCAATAGCTTCACAAACAAGACTTCATTCATCCAACCGGCATCTTTATGTGGAAGCCGTGTTCCGTGAGTATTATTTGAGCACCTGTTATGCACGTGGTATTTTGGGGGGACTCCAAAGGATACAAAGATGTGTAAGATGATATTTGCCCTCAAGAAACACGGAGTCTAGTAGAGAAGATCAACTATGCATACAAAACACATATAAGTAGAAAGTGACATGTCTTGAGAGAGGTGCAGGTAACTGTGCTGTGAACCCTCAGAGGCAGGAGACACCACTGCGAAGTGGCTATATGATGAGAGCCACGGAGCAGACAGCGTGTGTGCTGGGCTGTGAAGGATGTGGAGAATGTGGATATGCTAGGAAGTAGGGAAAAGATATTCTGGGCACCCTCGCCACAGCCCTGAGACATGGGGGAGAAATGTCTGTAGATACTGAGTTCTTAGAAGACAGGGACTGGGTTTTGGTCAGTGTTTTTATTCCCAGCTTGGCACATGGATGGCACACAGTAAATAATAGTGAATGAACGGGAGCTGTGAGTTTCCTGCAGAGGGGAAGCGAGATGTGGTCTCTCTGTTACCCTGAGGCCCTTTTATTAGGCTCACTTCTTACAGCCACTCTTCCGGGGAAGAACGTGAAGAGGCAGATGATTATGGGGCAAGGGCCATATCGTTGGCATATTTGGTGCAGGACCAGCCAACTGGGAGCAGGGTGAACAGGGTCTCGTGAATGGGTAGGAGGGTTTGTGAGTCTCCTTCTCTGGAACTGAGCTGAACAGCTACAAGGGGAGGAAGGTACAGCACAGGGTCATGAAGCAATCTGGAGGACCAGTGATGGACACTCCTTTGGCTGTTGTGGCATTTGTGTCTGTTCTTGGCTCTTCTTTTTCAATGGCCCACTCTTCCCCCGAGACATTTCTCTCCCAGCTGTGACCCACCTGGGAGTGGGAAGCTGTGTGCACCACACCAGCAGACTGCCGAGGCCTGCAGCTGCTGCAAGGGAATGAAGCTGGCTGCAGCAGCATCTTCAGGCTGACTTGGAGGCCCTGCCCTTCCACAGGCCTGCCTAGGGCTGAACTTGCGCCAGGAGCTAGCGCTGAAGCAGACTGCGCAGAGCAGTTGTCCCATGACCTGGGGAGTGGAGAACTTCCTTAGGAGCTGGGACGGAGCTGTTACTTGAGGAAGGCAGAGCAGAGAAGATTGAAGGGATAATGGCTTGAGGACAGGGCAAAGCCTCGCAAGTCCTGTTTAGACGTCCCCTCGGACCCTCTCTTGCTCACAGAGGGTATAGTCATCCTCAGAACAAGGAAGCTGGGGAGTGGTTAAGTGAGTACAACAAAGGAAGGGATGGGACACAACTGACTGTCTATTTTGTCCCTAGATGTGGGATGGTGCAGGACTTCTGGGGCCCACAAATGCTCCTTTTCCTGGTGATGTGACCCAAGGTGAGCTGTTACACCCTCTTCCTGGCAGCCTGTGCTCCCACCCCAGGATCCTGTGCTTCTTCTCTGTCCTGCCTCTCCAGTTTGCTTCTGCTCCGCTGGCTGCAGGTAAGTGCCTGCTGGGTGTGTCAGGATTCCTGTATAGCAAAGTGCCCCGGGAAGCCTTAATTACTCCAGACCTGCTGCAGCTCAGGGCCTGCTGTGGAGGCCTACATCAGCCTACGTCAGGGGCGTGACGGTCCATTGCAATTTACAACAGCTGAAAAGTCTTATGTTGTGACTTTAACTTTCCCTTCTGAGAGAGATGAATTTTTAGGTTTAGGTCAAAGAGCCAGTGGTGGCACTGAGACCAGTAATCTTTCCACTGCCTTGGCTGTCACTAAAGGTGTGCCGTCTGCCTCCCGGTAAGGCTAACCTGCAGTTAAACCAGGACTTTCCTTCGTTCCCATTTCAGCCAGATTTCCCTGCCCATTTCCCTCAGTTTTCCAGCCCAGCTTCTCTGTCGCTGGACATATTTCACCAGAGCCTCTCACTCTCACGCCCTTGCTAGTCACTGACTTGTTTCCATGGCAGCAGGTCACACCAGAGCTGGTACTTCTCCCCTTACTCTGCCAGGTTTGCTCGTTCCCAGGCAGACGCCCTGGAGAGCTGGCACACTTTAGGGGATTCTGTATCTGGGCTTGAGGACCAAGAATACAAAAGCTGTTTTCCCAGTGGGTAGGGAGGCAAGTTGGCAAAGGCTGCCCAGTGGGCTTCCCTGGCCTGGGTCGTGACACCACCCCCCAGCCCCCGGCACCCCTGATGGCAGATCAGTGAGCCTGGGAGGTAGAGCTGGGGAGGCAGGTGTGGCAGGGAGGGTCACCCAGAGCAAGCCCGGGCTAGAGCAAGACCCCACGTGCCAGCCTAACTCAGGCCAGACATAACTGTGGTGGCAGGCGACAGGTTGCGTGAAGGAGGCTGCCCCTCCCTGGAGGCTGCGGCGAGGAGAAGGAGCTGATTATATGCACCCCACATAATTGATCTTCATGCGGCCTGAGAAGGCGCGGAGCTGGGCAGCTGTGCCCAGGACAGCAGCCACCTGCCTCTGCAGGCCGTGCTCTGCTGTGCAGCTCACCTCTTGGCTTGGTGGACTGACTCCAAGGCCTCTGACTTTCTCCACAGCTTCCACCCTCACTGGTGGCTCAGCTGGATGCCTCCTCCAGCCCTGTCCGCAGTCTGATTGTCTCCGTGTCCTAAATGTTCCTGTGTGCTAGGCTGAGCTCTGCCTCATCAGAATGTCCACACTCCTGCCGACCTCGAGCTTTTATTTTCTACACAGAAATGGGAAACTGGGAGAGGAGGGCTGAGTGCCATGGGGATAGAGTAAGTGGTTTAGGGGCAACAAATGGAATTATCTGAGCATTGGTGGGATGACTGAGCTGGTAAGCAGAGACCCCCTCCACCAACCCCAGTACTGCTGGGTGTCCTGTATGGCAGGTGGGGCTGGATGGAGCAAGGCCTACTGGGTCTCCCTGCAGCCGGATATGCTGCAGGCGGTCCCTGCTGCCCCCACCACCACCCTGTGCTGGCCTCCCCCTCAGCCCCGCTCTGTCATCTCTTCCCTCTCTCCCGCCACCCCTGACCCACCCACACCTGAGCTGCTTAGGAGTGCCGGTCTTGGCCTGCATGCTGCAGGACTGGTGCGCTTGTGCAGATACTTGATTCCTCTCCTCTTACTGAGGAAAAAGGACTCTGAAAAGAGGGGAAGTTAGGGCAAGAAGACCAAACTACGTGCGGGCTAAGTGGAGAGGAACCAGGGGAGATGCTGAAGAGACACTACAGGAGAAGGACTCAGGGTACCAGTCGGCCCTAAGGGCCTGCTGGTCCCGGGGATGGGTTGTGGGGCCAGGTGAAGCGGGTCCAGTGGAGAATTCTGGTTCTGACTGGACCCTGTCTGACAGCCTGAGGGCTTGTGAAGGATCCATTTGACAGGAAGGCAGGGATAAGACCAAACCTGCTCCGTTTTCTTATAGTTCATGTCTTTGAACCTTGAGCTGCAAACTAGCCTCTCCTGCTGACTTTCCCATTTCCTGTGTTCTCTGACACCCAGGTGTAAACCTCAGGGTGATAACCCGCACTTTCCATGTTTACTCAGTTATCAAATTCTGAAGGTCCTTCACAAAACAGTTGCCTTTTATTCCCACTTCCTCCACCTAGCCCAAGTCCCTGCTCCCATGCCTAGACTACTGTAATAGCCTCCTAGCTGTGATGCCCTTTGGTCTGTCCAGGGCATCATGACTAGATTAATCTTGCAGAAGAATTGCATCACTTCACATGTTACTGCCATGTTTGTTGCCTTCCGTGGTGCTCCCTGTTGCTAGCCAGGAACAGTACAGCCTCTCTGTTCTTTAGCTCAGGACCTTTCCCAGTTTGGCACACAGCCTACCTACCTTTCTGGCTTTATCTCCCAGAACGTCCTAGCATGCACCTTTGACTCAAATCAAACTAGATTACTCGGTGTTTCTTGAAAGCACTTTTTCTTCCTCTTAACCCTTGCTCCTGCTTTTCTCTCTGTCTGGAAGAGTTCTCTCTCACATTCATTTACTCATTTAAAAATATTTATTGAGCATCTTCTTTGTATTTTGAACATCTTCAGACTTACAGAAAAGTTGAAAGAGTAGTACAATGAACATGTATCTAGATTCACCAGTTGTTAACCTTTTGCCACATTTCTTTCTCTTTTCTCTCTCTTTTTCCCTAGATCCACTAAAAATAAGTTGTAGACATTAAGACACTTCACCCCTAAATATTTTGGCCCATATCTCCTAAAAATGAGGACATCTTCTCACGTAACCACAATATCCTTTTTAAAAATTTGTGGTAAAATATACATAACGTGAAATTTACTATGGTAACCTTTTGAAGTTATACAGTTGCATTGCATATAGCTGACTCCCTTTGTTATACAGCAGAAACTTAACACAACATTGTAAAACAATTATACTCCAATAAAGATGTTAAAAAAAAACCACGTATACAACTGTGGCATTAAGTACATTCACAGTGTTATGCAACCATCACCACTATCCACTTCCAGAACTTTTTCATCATCCTGAAAAGAAACTGTACCCAGTAAATATCCCATCCTCCCCTGGTAACCTCTGTTCTACTTTCTGTCTCTATGAAGTTGCCTGTTCTAGGTAGTTCATGTAAGTGGAATCATGCAATATTTGTCCTTTTGTGTCTGGCTTATTTCACTTAGCATAATGTCTTCCAGGTTCACCCATGTTGTAGCATTGTCAGAATTTCATTCCTTTTAAAGGTTGAATAATATTCTAGTGTATGTATATATCACATTTTGTTTAGCTACTCATCTGTTGATGGACACCTGGGTTGTTTCCACCTTTTGGCTGTTGTGAACAATGCTGCTAGGAGCACGGGTGTGCAAGTATCTGTCTGAGTCCCTGCTTTCAATTCTTTCAGATATATACCTAGAAGTGGAATTGCTGGGTCATATGCTAAGTCTATGTTTAAATTTATGAGGACCTGGCAAACTATTTTCCATGGCGACCAAGAAATTTCACAGTGCAGTATTATTATCTAGACTAATTAGGCCATAATTACATTTCTCCACATATCCCTAAAATCTAGACTAGTCCTCTTGCCTTTTTGTTTTTCATGACATTGATATTTTTGAAGAATCCAAGCTAGTTTTCTGGTAAAATATCTCAATTGGAATTTCTTTGAATGTTTCCTCACAATTAGATTCAGGTTAAACCTTTTTGCAAGAATACTACATAAGGGACATGCTCTCTCTTGCGTTGTTTCAATCATTTAATATTGCTTTATCTCATTAGTGTTGATGCTGAACCACTAAGACACCTTACATAGAGGGATACAATGATAGGAAGAAAAGGGGGATAGAAGACAATGGAATCACACCTTTAAATTGCTGACAAAGGGAGAGTTTCCATCTAGAATTCTATAGCCAATGAAAATATCCTTCAAAATGAAAGAGAGGGCTTCCCTGGTGGTGCAGTGGTTGAGAATCTGCCTGCTAATGCAGGGTACACAGGTTCAAGCCCTGGTCTGGGAAGATCCCACGTGCCGCGGAGCAGCTGGGTCCGTGAGCCACAGCTACTGAGCCTGCACGTCTGGAACCTGTGCTCCGCAACAAGAGAGGCCATGACAGTGAGAGGCCCGCGCACCACGATGAAGGGTGGCCCCCGCTTGCCACAACTAGAGAAAGCCTTTGCACAGAAACGAAGACCCAACACAGCCAAAAATAAAAATAAATAAATTAAAAGAAGGCTCAACATTAAAAAAAAAAAAGAAAGAGAAATAAAGACTTCTTCAGAAAAATGAAAGATAAGAGAATTTATTGCCAGCAGACTTGCACTGTGAGAAATGCTAAATGAAGTTATTTAGGCTGAAAGGAAATTTGGAAACTTGGATCTATAGAAAGGAATGAAGAGCCACAGAATTGATAATTCTGGGTAATTATAAAAGCATGGCTGTTTTCTTCTCTTAATTTCCATAAAAGACAAATGACTATTTACAGCAAAAGTAATATAATTATAAGATGCAGTTTGTGACATATGTAGGAAAAAAATATATGATAATAGTACAAAAAATGGAAGAGTAGATTATATTATAGTTTCTTCTTTTGTGAAATGTGGAGTTCAATTACACTGTGAGAAATTAGTGATACATATTTATAATTTCTAGAGCAATCATTAAAAATAAAAAGGTATAGCTAAAATGCAGAGATGAAACAAAGTATAATATTAATTATATTTAATATTGAATTATAATGTGTGACAATTATATCTATATTAATAATACTATTACATTTATAATATTAATTATGTATCATATTAATATAAATATAATATTCAATTCCTCAAAAGAAGTCAGGAAAAGAACTGAGGAACAAAGAACATATGGGGCAGACCTTCCCTGGTGGCACAGTGGTTGAGAGTCCGCCTGCCAGGGCTTCCCTGGTGGCGCAGTGGTTGAGAGTCCGCCTGCCGATGCAGGGGACACGGGCTCGTGCCCCAGTCCGGGAAGATCCCACATGCCGCGGAGTGGCTGGGCCCGTGAGCCATGGCCACTGAGCCTGCGCGTCCGGAGCCTGTGCTCTGCAACGGGAGAAGGCCACAACAGTGAGAGGCCTGCGTACCACAAAAAAAAAAAAAAAAAAAAAAAAAAAAAAATCCGCCTGCCAATGCAGGGGACGTGGATTCGATCCCTGGTCCGGGAAGATCCCACATGCCGCAGAGCAACTAAGCCTGTGCTCCACAACTACTGAGCCTATGCTCTAGAGCCCATGAGCCACAAATACTGAGCCCATGTGCCACAACTACGGAAGCCCGCGTGCCTAGAGCCCGTGCTCCGCAACGAGAGAAGCCACCGCAATGAGAAGCCTGCACACCGCAACAAAGAGTAGCCCCCACTCGCGGCAACTAGAGACAACCCGTGTGCAGCAGCAAAGAACCAACACAGCCAAAAATAAATAAATTAATTAACTTAAAAATATATAATAAAAAAAGAACATATGGGGCAAATAGAAAACAAATAGCAAGATGATAGACTTTGTTATGGGTTGAATTGTGTCCCCCACCAAAGCATATATTGAAATCCTGCACCTCCGAATGTGACTTATTTGGAGACAGGTATTGTTTTTTTTTTGTCTTTAAAAATTTATTTTATTTTATTTTTTTGGAGATAGAGTCTTTGTTGTTTTTTTTTTCACTTCATTAAAGATAAGCTCCTTTATTTCATACAGATATACAGATACATATACGTATAGATAGATATATAATCTTTTTTCTGATTTTATTTTCTTTATATTGAAGTACAGTTGATTTACAATGTTGTGCCAATCGCTGCTGTTATAACAGTTTTTTAATACTAATTACAGCTTTATTTTAATAAACCCTGTCCTTGGTTATTATATCCTACTTTTCCAAGGAGATAGAGTCTTTTCAGAAGTATTATGTTAAAATGAGGTCATTAGGGTAGACCGTAATCCAATATGACTGGTGTCCTTATAAGAAGAGGAAATTGGGACACAGACATGTACAGAGAGAAAATGATGTGAAGGCACAGGGAGAAGATGGTTGTCTGCAGGCCAAAGATTGAGGCCTGGAATAGATCCTTTCCTCACAGCCCTCAGAAGGAACCAACCCTGCCAACACCATAATCTCAGACTTCTTGCTTCTAGAACTATGAGTAAATAAATTTCTGTTGTTTAAGCCACCCAGTCCATGGTACTTTGTTATGGCAGCCCTTGCAAACTAACACAGACTTAAACCCAACTGTATTAATAATTCCATTAAATAGAAATGCTCCAATTAAAAAACAGAGCTTGTCAGAATAAAAAGTCAAAACCCAACTATAGTTGACCCTTGGACAATGCAGGGGTAAAGGGCACCAACCCTCCCTGCAGTGGAAAATGTGAGTATAACTTTACAGCTGGCCCTCCCTATCTGCAGTTCTGCATCAACAGATTCAACCAACCGATGATCGTCTAGTACTGTAGTACATATTTATTGAAAAAAAATCCGTGTATAAATGGATTTCAAACCTGTGTTGTTCAACCTGTATATATCTAAAAGAAGTATAATTTTAACATACAGACACAATGTAAAAGGATGAAAAAAGATATTCTATGCACATAGAAAGCTGGTATGGCTATATTAATATTGGACAAAGAAATGTCACGACAAGGAGAATTAGCAGAGAAATAGACATTTCATAATCAAAAAAGGGTCAATTGAGGAAGGAAGATATAACCCTAAATGTATACGCACCCAATAACAGAGCTACAAAAAATGAAATAAAAGCTGACAGAATTGACAAACCTCTTAGATAGCCTCATCCACCAGAGGGCAGACAGCAGAAGCAAGAAGAACTACAATTCTGCAGCCTGTGGAAGGAAAACCACATTCACAGAAAGACAGATGAAATGAAAAGGCAGAGGACTTTGTACCACATGAAGGAACAAGGTAAAACCCCAGAAAAACAACTAAATGAAGTGGAGATAGGCAACCTTCCAGAAAAAGCATTCAGAATAATGATAATGAAGATGATCCAGGACCTCGGAAAAAGAATGGAGGCAAAGATTGAGAAGATGCAAGAAATGTTTACCAAAGATCTAGAAGAATTAAAGAACAAACACCTAGAAGATCAAAGAACAAACAAACACAGATGAACAATACAACTGAACTGAAATGAAAAATACACTAGAAGGAATCAATAGCAGAATAACTGAGGCAGAAGAATGGATAAGTGGCCTGGAAGACAGAATGGTGGAATTCACTGCTGTGGAACAGAATAAAGAAAAAAGAATGAACAGAATGAAGATAGCCTAAGAGACCTCTGGACAACATTTAATGCAACAACATTCACGTTATAGGGGCCCCAGAAGGAGAAGAGAGACAGAAAGGACCCAAGAAAATATTTGAAGAGATTATAGTCGAAAACTTCCCTAACGTGGGAAAGGAAATAGCCACCCAAGTCCCGGAAGCGCAGAGAGTCCCAGGCAGGATAAACCCAAGGAGAAACATGCCGAGACACATAGTAATCAAACTGACAAAAATTAAAGACAAAGAAAAATTATTGAAAGCAACAAGGGAAAAATGACAAATAACATACAAGGGAACTCCCATAAGGTTAACAGCTGATTTCTCAGCAGAAACTCTACAAGTCAGAAGGGAGTGACATGATATAATTAAAGTGGTGAAAGGGAAGAAACTACAACCAAGATTACTCTACCCGGCAAGGATCTCATTCAGATTCGATGGAGAAATCAAAAGCTTTACAGACAATCAGGGCTTCCCTGGTGGCGCAGTGGTTGAGAGTCCACCTGCCGATGCAGGATGCATGGGTTCGTGCCCCGGTCCGGGAAGATCCCACATGCCACATAGCGGCTGGGCCCGTGAGCCATGGCCACTGAGCCTGTGCATCCGGAGCCTGTGCATCCGGAGCCTGTGCTCCGCAACGGGAGAGGCCACAACAGTGAGAGGCCCATGTATCGCAAAAAAAAAAAAAAAAAAAAAAAAAAGCTTTACAGACAATCAAAAGCTAAGAGAATTCAGCACCACCAAACCAGCTCTACAACAAATGCTAAAGGAACTTCTGTAAGTGGGAAACACAAGAGAAGAAGAAAAAGACCTACAAAGACAAACCCATAACAATTAAGATAAAGGTGATAGGAACATACATATCAATAATTTCCTTAAACGTGAGTGGATTAAATACTCCAGCCAAAAGACACAGTCTCGCTGAATGGATACAAAAACAAGACCCATCTATATGCTGTCTACAAGAGACCCACTTCAGACCTAGGGACACATACAGACTGAAAGTGAGAGGATGGAAAAAGATATTCCGTGCAAAAGGAAATCAAAAGAAAGCTGGAGTAGCAATATTCATATCAGATAAAATAGACTTTAAAATAAAGAACGTTACAAGAGACAAGGAAGGACACTACATAATGAACAAGGGATCAATCCAAGAAGAAGATATAACAATTATAAATATATATGCAGCCAACATAGGAGCGCCTCAATACATAAGGCAACTGCTCACAGCTATAAAAGAGGAAATCGACAGTAACACAATAATACTGGGGGACTTCAACACCTCACTTACACCAATGGACAGATCATCCAGGCAGAAAATTAATAAGGAAACACAAGCTTTAAATGACACAATAGACCAGATAGATTTAATTGCTATTTATAAGACATTCCATCTAAAAACAGCAGATTACACTTTCTTCTCAAGTGCACACAGAACATTCTCCAGGATAGATCACATCTTGGGTCACAAATCAGGCCTCGATAAATTTAAGAAAATTGAAATCATATCAAGCATCTTTTCCAACCACAACACTGTGAGATTAGAAATCAATTACAGGGGAAAAAAACGTAAAAAACACAAACACATGGAGGCTAAACAATACGTTACTAAATAACCAAGAGATCACTGAAGAAATCAAAGAGGAAATCAAAAAATACCTAGAGACAAATGACAAAACGTGACGATCCAAAACCTATGGGATGCAGCAAAAGCAGTTCTAAGAGGGAAGTTTATAGCAATACAAGCCTACCTCAAGAAACAAGAAAAATCTCAAATAAACAATCTAACCTTACACCTAAAGGAATTAGAGAAAGAAGAACAAAAAAAACCCAAAGTTAGTAGAAGGAAAGAAATCATAAAGATCAGAGCAGAAATAAATGAAATAGAAACAAAGAAAACAGTAGCAAAGATCAATGAAACTAAGGGCTGGTTATTTGAGAAGATAAACAAAATTGATAAATCTTTAGCCAGACTCATCAAGAAGAAGAGGGAGAGGACCCAAATCAATAAAACTAGAAATGGAAAAGGAGAAGTTACAACGGACACTGCAAAAATACAAAGCATCCTAAGAGACTACTACAAGCAACTCTATGCCAATAAAATGGACAACCTGGAAGAAATGGACAAATTCTTAGAAAGGTATAACCTTCCAACACTGAACCAGGAAGAAATAGAAAATATTAACAGACCAATCACAAGTAATGAAATTGAAACTTTGATTAAAAATCTTCCAATAAACAAAAGTCCAGGACCAGATGGCTTCACAGGTGAATTCTATCAAACATTTAGAGAAGAGCTAACACCCAACCTTCTCAAACTCTCCCAAAAAATTGCAGAGGAAGGAACACTCCAAACTCATTCTATGAAGCCACCATCACCCTGATACCAAAACCAGACAAAGATACTACAAAAAAAGAAAATTACAGGCCAATATCACTGATGAATATAGATGAACAAATCCTCAACAAAATACTATCAAACAGAATCCAACAACACATTAAAAGGATGATACACCATGATCAAGTGGGATTTATCCCAGGGATGCAAGGATTCTTCAGTATATGCAAATTAATCAATGTGATACACCATATTAACAAATTGAAGAATAAAAACCATATGATCATCTCCATAAATGCAGAGAAAGCTTTTGACAAAATTCAACACTGATTTATGATAAAAATCTCTCCAGAAAGTGGGCATAGAGGGAACCTACCTCAACATAATAAAGGCCATATGTGACAAACCCACAGCAAACATCATTCTCAATGTTAAAAAACTGAAAGCATTTCCTCTAAGATCAGGAACAAGGCAAGGATGTCCACTCTCACCACTATTATTCAACTTGGTTTTGGAAGTCCTAGCCACGGCAATCAGAAAAGCGAAAGAAATAAAAGGAATACAAATTGGAAAGGAAGAAGTAAAACTGTCACTGTTTGCAGATGACATGATACTATACCTAGAGAATCCTAAAGATGCCACCAGAAAACTACTAGAGCTAATCAATGAATTTGGTAAAGTTGCAGGATACAAAATTAATGCATAGAAATCTCTTGCATTCCTATACACTAACAACAAAAGATCGGAAAGAGAAATTAAGGAAACAATCCCATTCACCCTTGCAACAAAAAGAATAAAATACCTAGGAATAAACTTACCTAAGGAGGCAAAAGACCTATACTCAGAAAACTATAAGACACTGATGAAAGAAATCAAAGATGACACAAACAGATGGAGAGATATACCATGTTCTTGGATTGGAAGAATCGATATTGTGAAAATGACTATACTACCCAAAGCAATCTACAGATTCAGTGCAATCCCTATCAAATTACCAGTGGCATTTTTTACAGAACTAGAACAAAAAAATCTTAAAATTTGTATGGAAACACAAAAGACCCTGAACAGCCAAAGCAATCCTGAGGGGAAAAAAGGGAGCTGGAGGAATCAGACTCCCTGACTTCAGACTATACTACAAAGTACAGTAATCAAGACAATATGGTACTGGCACAAAAACAGAAATATAGATCAATGGAACAGGATAGAAAGCCCAGACATAAACCCACACACCTATGAACTAATCTATGACAAAGGAGGCAAGGATATACAATGGAGAAAAGACAGTCTCTTCAATAAGTGGTGCTGGGAAAACTGGACAGCTACATGTAAAAGAATGAAATTAGAACACGCCCTAACACCATACACAAAAATAAACTCAAAATGGATTAGAGACCTGAATGTAAGACCAGACACTATAAAACGCTTAGAGGAAAACATAGGAAGAACACTCTTTGACATAAATCACAGAAAGATCTTTTTAGATCCACCTCCTAGAGTAATGGAAATAAAAACAAAAATAAACAAACGGGACCTAATGAAACTTCAAAGTTTTTGCAAAGCAAAGGAAACCACAAACAAGACGAAAAGACAATGGTCAGAATGGGAGAAAATATTTGAAAACAGATCAACGGACAAAGGATTAATCTCCAAAATATATAAACAGCTCATGCAGCTCAATATTAAAAAACAATATTACAAAAACAAACAACCCAATCAAAAAATGGGCAGAAGGGCTTCCCGAGTGGCGCAGTGGTTAGGAATCCACCTGCCAGTGCAGGGGACACGGGTTCAAGCCCTGGTCCAGGAAGATCCCACATGCCGCGGAGCAGCTAAGCCTGTGCACCACAACTCCCGAGCCTGTGTGCCACAACTACTGAAGCCCGTGTGCCTAGAGCCCATGCTCCACAACAAGAGAAGCCACCGCAATGAGAAGCCCGTGCACCGCAACAAAGAGTAGCCTCTGCTCACCGCAACTACAGGAAGCCCTCACGCAGCAACGAAGACCCAACGCAGCCAAAAATAATAAATAAATAAAATAAATAAATTTACTAAAAATAAAAAATGGGCAGAAGACCTAAATAGACATTTCTCCAAAGAAGACATACAGATGGCCAAGAAGCCCATGAAAAGCTGCCCAACATCACTAATTATTAGAGAAATGCAAATCAAAACTACAATGAGGTATCACCTCACACAGGTTAGAACGGGGATCATCAGAAAATCTACAAACAACAAATGCTGGAGAGGGTCTGGAGAAAAGGGAACCCTCTTGCACTGTTGGTGGGAATGTAAATTGATACAGTCACTATGGAGAACAGTATGGAGGTTCCTTAAAAAACTGAAAATAGAATTACCATATGACCCAGCAATCCCACTACTGGGCATATGCCCTAAGAAAACCATAATTCAAAAAGACACATGCGCCCCAATGTTCATTGCATCACTGTTTATAATAGCCAGGTCATGGAAGCAACCTAAATGCCCATTGACAGATGAATGGATAAAGAAGATGTGGTACATATATACAATGGAGTATTACTCAGCCATAAAAAGGAACAAAATTGGGTCATTTGTAGAGACGTGGGTAGATCTAGAGACTGTCATACAGAGTGAAGTAAGTCAGAAAGAGAAAAACAAATATCATATATTAACGCATATATGTGGAACCTAGAAAATGGTACAGATGAACCGATTTGCAGGGCAGAAATAGAGACACAGATGTAGAGAAGAAATGTATGGACACCAAGGGGGGAAAGCGGCAGGGGGTGGGGGATGGTGGGATGAATTTGGAGATTGGGATTGACATGTATACACTGATGTGTATAAAATGGTTGACTAATAAGAACCTGCTGTATAAAAAATAAAAATAAAAAGCTGACAGAACTAAAGGGAAAAAACAGACAAATGCACACTTACAGTCAGAGATTTGAAAACTCCTCTACTGCTAATTGGTAGAACATCTAGGCAAAAAAGCAATAGGATTTAGAGAATCAGAACAATACAGTCAACCAACTTGATATAATTGACGTTAAAGAAACTCCACCCCATAATTGCAGAATAAATGCAGAACTTTTTTTTTCGAGTACACATGGAATATTCACTAAGCTAGATTATATCCTGGGCCATAAGATAAATCTCAATAAATTTCAAAAGATTAAAATCTCATAGAATATGCTCTCTAATCACAATGGAATTAAATTAGAATAAAAAATATATCTAGAAAATCCACAGATGTTTAGAAATTAAAGAATGTATTTCTATATAACTAATGAGTCAAAGAAGAAAACAAATGAAATTGGAAAATATTTTAAGCTGAACAATAATGAAAGCACAGCATATCAAAATTTGTGTAGTGCAGCTAAAGAAGTACTTAGAGAGGGACTTCCCTGGTGGCACAGAGGTTAAGAATCCGCCTGCCAATGCAAGGGACACGGGTTCGAGCCCTGGTCCGGGAAGATCCCACATGCCACGGAGCAGCTAAGCCTGTACGCCGCAACTACTGAGCCTGCGCTCTAGAGCCCCTGTGCCACAACTACTGAAGCCCGCGTGCCTAGAGCCCATGCTCCGCAACAAGAGAAGACAACGCAATGAGAAGCCTGTGCACCGCAACGAAGAGTAGTCCCTGCTCTCCGCAGCTAGAGAAAGCCCACGCACAGCAACAAAGACCCAACACAGCCAAAAATAAATAAATATTTTTTAAAAAAGTACTTAGAGGAACATGTATAACTTTAAATGCCTGTATCAGAAAAAAAGACAAAGATTTAAAATCAATATTCTACATTTCTACCTTAAGAAGCCAGAAAAAGGGACTTCCCTGGTGGTACAGTGGTTAAGAATCCACCTACTAAGGCAGGGGACATGGGTTCAAGCCCTGGTCAAGGAAGTTCCCACATGCTGCAGAGCAGCCAAGCCCATGCGCCACAACTACTGAGCCTGCGCTCTACAGCCTGTGAGCCACAACTACTGAGCTTGCGTGCCCCAACTACTGAAGCCTGTGTGCCTAGAGCCTGTGCTCCGCAACAAGAGCAGCCACTGCGATGAGAAGCCAGCACACTGCAATGAAGAGTAGCCCCCGCCCGCCACAACTAGAGAAAGTTCGCATGCAGCAACGAAGACCCAACGCAGCCAAAATAGATAAATTAAAAAAAAAAGCACCAGAAAAAGTTTGGTGGTGTCTCAAAAAGTTAAACAGAATTACCATATGATCCATCAATCCTACTCCTAAATATATACCCCACATATGTTCATATAAAAAGTTGTGTAGGGGCTTCCCTGGTGGCGCAGTGGTTGAGAGTCCGCCTGCCGATGCAGGGGACACGGGTTCGTGCCCCGATCCCGGAAGATCCCACATGCCGCGGAGCGGCTGGGCCCGCGAGCCATGGCCGCGGAGCCTGTGTGTCCGGAGCCTGTGCTCCGCAACGGGAGAGGCCACAGCAGTGAGAGGCCCGCGTACAGCAAAAAAAAAAAAAAAAAAAAAAAAAAAAGTTGTGTACATGGATGTTCATAGCAACATTAGTTATATAGCCAAAAAGTAGAAACAACTCAAATGTCCACCAACTAATGAATGGATAAACAAGATATGATATATCCACACAATGGAATACTATTCAGCCATTAAAAGGAATGAAATAATTACAACATATATGATTCTTGAAAACCTTATGCTAAGTGAAAGAAGCCAGACACAAAAGTCCACATATTGTGTGATTCCATTTACATGAAATATTCAGAATAGGCAAATCCATGGAGACAGAAAGTAGGCTAGTGGTTGGCGGGGAGAACTGGGACTGACTGATAATAGAGTAATGGAAAAGTTCTGGAATTAGATGGTGGCAGTGATTGCACAACATTGTGAATATACTAAAAACCATTGAATTGTATGTACACTTTTAAGTAGTGGATTTTATGTTATGTGAATACTATCTCAAAAATAAAATAAGATAAATTAGTAAAAGACCAAGTTAAACCCAGAGGAAGGAAGAGATAGTGAAGAGCAGAAATTAATGCTCTTCACTAATGCTTTTGTATAGAAAATATACAAAGAACAGAGAAAGTTAGCAAAGCCAAAAGTTGGTTCTTTGAAAATATTAATAAATTGATAAACCCCTAGTAAGACTGATTAAGGAAAAAAAGAAGGAAGATACAAATTACCAATTATCAGGGACAAAAGGGTGAAAATTAATTCAAAATAGATCTTAGACCTAAAGTAAAAACTAAAACAATAAAACATCTAGAAAAAAGCATAGAAGATATTTATTACTTTGGGGTAAGTAAATATTTCTTAGGATATAAAAAGCACTAACCATAAAAGAAAAAATTGATAAATCAAATTTCATCAAATTAAAAACTTTGGTTCTTCAAAAGACACTATTAAGAAAAGGAAAAAGCAAGCTACAGACTGGGAGAAAATATTCACAATACGTATATTTAACAAAAGTCATGTATCCAGAATATATAAACAACTTTTACCACTCAATAATAAGAAGCCAAATAACCTGATGTTAAAATGGATAAAATATTTGAAAAGACACTTCACCAAAGGAAATATACAAATGGCAAATAAATCCATTGATTTATTGAAAGATGCTCAACATTAGGAAAATGCAAATTAAAACCACAATGGATGGCTAGTGGGAAGCTGCTGCATAGCACCAGGGAGATCAGCTCGGTGCTTTGTGATGACCTAGAGGGATGGGATTGGGAGGGTGGGAGGGAGACTCAAGAGGGAGGGGATATAGGGATATATGTATATGTATAGCTGATTCACTTTGTTGTACAGCAGAAACTAACACAACATTGTAAAGCATTTATACTCCAATAAAGATGTGGAAAAAAAACCCACAATGACGTACCACTTTACACTCATTAAATGGTTAGAATTCAAAAGACTAACAATAACAAGTGCTGATAGGATATGGGGCAACAAAAACTTTCATGCGTTGCTGATGGGAATGTAAAAGGGTAGAACCACTTTGATGATAGCATAGTTGTCAATCCTCAATAAAAAGATCTTTAAATAATCAAAAAAAAAGAAAAAGTAGAACCACTTTGGAAAACAGATTAGCAGTTTCTTGTAAAATTGAATGTATATTATGTTACACCTTCCAGCATTTCGACTCCCTGGCATCTACACAAGAGAAATGAAACTAAATGCCTACACAAAGACTTGTACCTAAATATTCATAACAGCTTGATTCATTAGAGTCCAAAACTAGAAATAACCCAAATGTTCATCAATTGATAAATGGATAACTACATTTTAGTATGTTCATACAATGGAATATTACTCAGCAACAAAGATGAGTGAAGTGCTGATACACAACAACATGAATGGATCTCATAGGCACTATACTGAGTGAGATAAGTCAGATATGCTGAATGGTGGCATTTGTATGAGTTCTAGAACAGGCAAAACAAATCTTTGATTATAGGAATCAAATTGCCTAGGATGGGAGAGGAGGGAGATATTGGATGCAAAGGAGAGTGAGGGAACTTTCTGGGCTGATGGAAATGTTCTAGATCTTAATTGTGTTGGTAGTTACACTGGTGTATAACTATTATATTGGTGGCATGGCCAGAATAAATAAAATAAGATCTGTAGTTTTGTTGTAGATAAATGATACTTCAAAAAGTTAATTTAAAAAGAAATCAGCATACTGATACCTCCAATTCAAATCCAGCACTTCAGGACTCTTCCTCACCTTCCCCCATTCCTTTTTTTTTTTTTTTGGCCCCTCCTCGCGGCTTGTGGGATCTTACTTCCCCGACCAGGGATCGAACCCATGTCCCCTGCAGTGGAAGCGTGGGGCCCTAACCACTGGACCGCCAGGGAATTTCCCCCCCCCCCATTCCATATTTTACCTCCCTTTTTTCACAGTGCAATCTCTGGCTCCCAACATTTATATGTTTATTCATTATTTTCTATTTGTAATACAAAAACAGCCAAACAGTTTTAGAATTAGTACACCAATACCATTATCAACAACAAACCTACTAAGTAAAGTTCAAGTTTTTTTTTATGTGTGTGGTTCTTTTGTTCTTACGAAGTCCATGAACTGTGTTCAAAATTTACTTGAGGGCTTCCCTGGTGGCGCAGTAGTTGAGAGTCCGCCTGCCGATGCAGGTGACACGGGTTCGTGCCCCGGTCCGGGAAGATCCCACATGCCGCAGAGCGGCTGGGCCCGTGCGTCATGGCCGCTGAGCCTGCGCGTCCGGAGCCTGTGCTCCGCAATGGAAGAGGCCACAACAGTGAGAGGCCCGCGTACCACAAAAAAAAAAAAAAAAAAAAAAAAAATTTACTTGAATCCTTATATTCTTTTTCTGTGAGGTTATATTATTAATTTGACATACAGTTGGATTGATTTGTTACCATTTATATTCAATTTTAGGATTTTTGAAAATCTCTTTTGATATATATTTTTTTGTTTTGCTTTGTTTTTGTTTGCGGTATGCGGGCCTCTCACTGCTGTGGCCTCTCCCGTTGCAGAGCACAGGCTCCGGATGCGCAGGCTCAGCGGCCATGGCTCACGGGCCCAGCCGCTCCGCGGCATGTGGGATCTTCCCGGACTGGGGCACGAACCCGTGTCCCCTGCATCGGCAGGCAGACTCTCAACCACTGCGCCACCAGGGAAGCCCATCTTTCGATATATTTTTGAATATGTAAAATGTTTATGTGGTTCAAGAGCTGAAACTATATAAGAAAATATACTTAGAGGAATATCCTTCCTATCCTGTCTCACCCGCTCCATTCTTATCTGCCCCCAATAGTAACCATTTTACTTGTTTCTAGTTTACTCTTCCCAGTGTTCCCTTTTTCAAATATATATCTCATTTCCCCTTCTTTCTTACACAAAGGTAGCATACTACATACTCAACAATTTGTCCTGGTAATCACTCCATATCAGTTAATGGAAATCTTCCTCATTTTTAACAATGGTTACACAGTATTCCCTTGGGCGGGTTTATTTAATCCGTGGACAAAAATTTAGGGTGTTTCCAATATTCTGCTTTTACAAATAATGCCACAGGGAATACACTTATGCATATGTTGTTTTATGTTTGTGGAAGTGAATTTTCAGGGTAAATTCCTAGCAGTGGGATTGCTGGGTCAAAAGTAAATGCTGTCATCTTATCAGTGCCACCAATTCCCCTCCATAGAGGCTGTGCCATTCTGTACTCCTGCATGTTTCCCCCAAGCCTTGCCAACAGAGTGTACTGTCCAAATGTTTTAGCATTTGCCAGTCTTATTTGGAGTGAAGTTGTGCATCTTTTCATGTATTTAAGGGTAGACTGGAAACTCTTTAAGGTTTGGGACCCAAGCCATATATTCCACATACTACTCACAGTAACAGGTGACCCATCTGCATTTGTTAGATGAATAAATGAATGAACTGGTTGGACTTATACTGGACTCATCATGTTTGCACTCTTTTTTTTTTTTATGTTTGCACTCTTGTGAAACCTGTCCCTGTGACAAGTTGACCCTTGTCCCAGTGTAGGGCAGTGCCAGGTGCCTGGCAGAGGTCTAGTAAAAGAGGAGAGGGGCCTTCTGGACGGAGTGAGTCCTGGACCTTCCCACTGCCAGGACTCCACCATACAGAGAGGTAGAAGACACTTTTCTCCCAGTGGAATATAGTAAAAAGAGTGCAGCATCATGAGCGCTGAGATATGCACAAAGCCATCGCAATGCATGATACAATAACCCTTTTACCCTAGTGGTGTTGTTTCTATTATTTTTAATACTTGTTAAATAAGTGCATCAACATGGATATGGTGAGAGTTTTTTTCTTATTGATTGATTAAATAGGTAATATAGTTACATAGTTCAAAATTCAAAAGTCTTATTCAATGAAAAAATTCCCCTCATTCCTATTTCCAAGCCACCAAGTTACCTTCCTCTCAAAGGCAACTGGTGGTATCAAGTTCTTGGGTGTCCTTTCAGAGATATTGTATGCATGAAACAAGTGAATACACACCTTTTAACCTAAACTATAGCAGAGTGTGCACAGTGTTCTGTAAATCCTTTTTTACACTTAACTGCATATTTCACAGATCGTCCCATTCTGCACCAATACATAAAGAGCTTCCTCAAACTTTTTCACAGCACAGCATCCATCGTTTACTACAACTTACATTCTGGTTGCCTTACTGAGAGACATTTAGGCTATTTATAGTCTTTGCTATTACAAACAATGCTATAATGGTATTTTATACATACAAGAGTATCTGTAGGATACATTTCTACATAGGAACTGAAAGGGATATGTGCATTTGTAATTTTGATAAATAATGCCAAATTGGTGTCTTTGGGATTGTACCAGTTTACACGCCAGTATTGTGGGAGGTAATGTAGGATCCTGGGCGGCCATGCTCTTGAGAGCAAGTAGAAAAGTTGGCTGGATTCTCCTCCACACTCTGGATAGGATGACTGTCTCCGCTCTCATGTGAGAGGACCGCAGATAAACACTCAGCAGGCTGGCCCAGGGGCGGCATAGGCTTCAAAATAGGAATGGAACAGGATCCTGCTTCTGAAGTTGACAGACAGCCTTGATGCCTTCCTTGACGAGAAGCCTCTAGGAAAAGATGGCTCCTGCCGTCAAGGCCACACAACCCCCAGAAGTGACTTAGATGGAGATCAGATTTCACTGGAGTTTAGGGCTGACCTCCACAACTGGTACATAAATGATTCTCACAGGCTGGACAGGACCAACCACTCAAACAGTAGGTGTGAGTGAAGTGGGAAGGTTCTTTCAGCTTTGAGTGCTTACTATGTAGCAATCCCTGTGTTAGTTACACTGGTGACAAGTATAAAATACTCTCCAGCAGCGGAGACAATGAAATGTATTGTTGCAGCCACGTGACATGCTATAATAAAATATAACCAGGTTACCACAGGATGCAGAGGAGGAGTCCTTAGCTCTTCTTAGGGAAAGCTGCAAGGAGAGAACAGCGTGCAATCCAGGTAGGGCTCGCAGGACAGGAGCCATTGGAACCTCTTGGTGAGGTGAGGGAGGCTTCCACCCCATAGGAGGTCTCTAGGAAGTGCCTTTTCCTTCAAGAGACAAAGGACTGAAGTAGGACTCAAGAATTACCAAGGACCTGGTCCACCTTGTGGAAGCCGCTACTCATCCTTAAATGCTGAGCTAAAGGGCCGTTTTCAGGAAGTCTGAGTTCCCAGAGTCCCTTTTACACCCGTCTTGTGGCAGTGTTTAAAATTCTCTTATACATCTTTTCTGTCTCTCTCTCGCACTACAGTAAGCTCTTGAAGCTTAGGGACCAGGGTTCTGATTTGCCTGTGCTGTGACTGGCACAAAGTTGTTTTCTAGATTAGGACTCAGGTGGATGAACTGGAGACCTACCTGCCGAGAAAACTAGCCATCATGTTGAGGATCCCCTAAGTCCTGGAGGTGGTGGTAACCCGAATTCACTCAAGCTGGCACGGCTGTGGCTTCCATCTACGTCTAGACTAATTCAGAAATGTCTTCCTTTCCCTGTTTACTCGAATTTCTTGGTAAATTAGCTCCTTAAGCCCTCACGCTACTAGTGAGTTTGTCAGAGTTTGAGGGTGGATAAATGCTGCCACACCTGAGTCAATAAAGAATGAATCAATGTGCCCCTCTTTGATGGGTGTGGCATGGTAGATACTATGACAGCTGAGATGCCAGCGAGAATTACAAAACAAGGAAGAGGGAAGCAGGAAATGTGGGGACCGAATTAGGGTGAGCCACCCTGTACCTTTCCACCTCCTCCTCATGAGATCTTCCTTGATGTCTCGGCACCATCACACCAGCCACTACCACTTGTGAAGCTCTCGGGAACCTCCCGGACACTACGTCGACTCTCTTGCCACTCTGACACTCTCCCCTCTTCTTTGCTGGTCTTCCACCTTCTTCTAGAGAGAATTTTCCCAAGTGCCATCTTTGGTCCTATCTTTACACCCTCTCCCTGTTTCCCTTTCCTCTCTCAGAGAACTCGTCCATGGTCATGGGCTCAAATGTCAGCTCCTGGTGATTTCCCTCTCTCCCCTGGATTCCACACCCTTCTCTGACCTTGCTGCTGGACTTGACCTCTGGGTTTCCATTGCCTACTAGATGTTTCCATTTGGATGTCCTGTCGTCATCTCAAACTAAACATGCATGAAATCAAGCCTGTCTTCCCCTCCCAGTTTCCATTTTGTTCTGCCCATGGCACAAGCATTCTCTCACCCACATGAGCTCAAAACCTGAGTCATAGTGGCCGGCTCCTCCCTATATCCTTCCTTCCCAAACGCAAGTCTTGCCAGCTTCCTTTGCAACCTCTCGTATAGCTAGCTCTTTGTCCTTTGCATTGTCTGCTAATCTAGGTCTCAGCACCCAGGTTTTGAATATTTTATAGCTTCCTACTTGGCCCTCCTGCCTGCAGTTTCTTCCCCCGTCTAGTCTGGTCAGACAGATTCTCCAGAATGATTATTTTTGTCCTGTCTCTCTCCTGCTCAAAAACCTTCAGGCACTCTCATCACCATCGATGAGTCCAAACTCCTTTGTCTCAGGCTCAAGAAGCTGTGTTTGTTACGGCCACCTCACTAGTGTTGTCCCACATGATATGAGTGCAGGCTCTGGAGCGGGACTCTGGAATCAAATCCTATTTATTCTCCTCAGTCACATGCTACGTGATCCTGGGCAAGTACTTATCCTCTCTGTGCCTGAATTTCCTCTCTAAATTGCTTTATAAAATGTTTATAATCTGTGAGGATAAAAGGCACTTAGGACAGTGCTGGACACATGGCAAGCACTGAAACGCCAGCTTTGGGTTGCGCTGATTTTTGGAGAGCAGGTGCTGCAGTCTGCACACATCTCCCCTGGGCACACACACCCACCTCTCCTCACCGCCTTTGCTCAGCCCAGTCCCTCAGTCTAGAATGTTTTTCTCTGTCTGCTGACTCTTACTCACCCTTCAAGGGCCGCTGACCTCCCATTTCCTCCCAACACACACTTGTTTGGTGCTTTCTGCAGCGCGGCCTCGGCTGGGTGGTAGTGGGCGTGTCGCGGTATATGAAACCAGCCATAGGCAACACAGGAACGCATCTTCCTGGGGTCCATTTTACTTAGTAAGTAAGTTCAGCCATTTTTACGTTACAGCAACTACTCCACACACATCATGGAGAAGAATGCAAAATTGGCCAAAGAGAAAACACACAACTACTAAGAATATTCAGAGTGGCCCTGGTGGCGAGTGTGCATTCATTCTGCCGTGGAAAGATCTGAGAAGCAGGGGCCTGGTGGGTTGAGGGGCCAGGTGTGATGAGGTAAGGCGGGGGCCATGCCGACGTGGCAGTCCTGTGCTCAGGGCCCTTGCAGTGAGGGTCCCTTTAACACTCTCTCCTTCCTGAGGACTCTGTGTCTGTACCTTCCTACTTGCCCCAAGGTAGCACTTGTAGGTACATTGTTTTCTCACGTTCCACATGGGTGGGTCTTATCTCTCCGACGCCACCCTAAACACCTGGAGCGCAGGTGCGGGTGGGAATGCAGGTGTGGGGTGACACAGTGGGAAGACGGACCCGGGTGGAAATTGGGCCCCGGTGCTCACGGGTGAAGCAGGGCACTTTCTCTCTCAGCCTCGGTTTCCTCATCTGTGAGAGTGGATAATACCTAATGAGATTGTTCTGAGCAGTCAACTAGACAGCGTGAAGTGCAGCAGATGGCATGGGGGCGCTCACTAAACATCACATCCCTCCCAGCATACCAGGCTGTCAGCAAACATCTGATTCTTGAATGTTCCCACCCCCAACCGTGTCCTCCTACCTGCATCTACTCCCATATCCTCTGCCTCCCTTCCTGTCACGGTGGATGCTCCGATCTGAGTCCACACTCTTCCTTGTGTCCTCGTCCTGGCCCTTCTCACCTTCACAAAGACTCCCTGTCGGATCACTCTCCTCACCGGGTCATTATGCTGTACTCTCGCTCTAGCTAAAACAAGACAGACAGAACAACACATCAAACCGGTTCCTTGATCCCACACCCTCTCTAGTGGCCACTCGTTTCTCTGCTCCCTTTACAGTAAAAGGTCTCTGAAAGGATCAGCATGCTCCCCGTTTCCACTTCCCTCTGAGCCCACTCCAGGCCCGGTCCCATCCCCATCACTGTGTGGGAGCTGCTCATCTCCTGTGACCGCCACGTTGCCAGTCCAGTGTGCTCTTCTTCTCAGGCTTCATTTTACCAGCCTCTCAGAAGCATCTGAGACTTTGACCCTCTGCCCAGGCTTCCCAGTCCCTACCCTCTCCTGACTTCTCTCCAGTCTGGCCCCTCCTCGGTCTCCTTGCTCAGGCCTTCTCCTCCCTTGCCTCTAAGCATAGAAGCCTCAGGGCTGTCCTCAGACCACTTCTCGCCTCTAACTGTACTCACTCAGGTAGTCTCATCCCCACACACGGCTTTAAATGCCACCTAAAAGGTGCCCCAATTTATATCTCAAACCCAGAGCTCTCCCTAGAATTCCAGACTTGCATGTCCACTGCCTACTCCCCAGCTTGGATGTGTCACAGACCTCAAATCTGAACTCTTAATTCGCCGCCCCACCCTCCCCTTCCCGCAATCTTTCCCATCTTAGTAATGGGAACTCTGTTCTTCCAGTTGCTCAAGCCAAAACCTTTGGAGTTATCCTTGGCTCCTCTCTCTCTTCAACCCCACAGCCAACTGATCAGCAAGTCCTGTCAGTTAGTTCTTCCTTCAAAATACAGAAAGAAAGGAAGCTGGCCGCTTCTTACCACCTCCATCTCCCGCGCGGGGCTAAGTCACCATCACCTCTCACGAGGCCAACTCCAGTAGCCTCCTGAGCGGTTTCATTGCCTCTTCTTCCCCCAAACCCACGGTCTGTTTTCTACCAACAGCCAGAGTAATGCTTTCAAGACATAAGATTGATTGTCATTTATTGGCTTAAGACCCACCCCACCAGTGTCTTCCCCTCTCACTCAGGATAAAATCCAGGTTCCTCGTCCCGCTCCGCTAGGCCCTGTGGGACGAACCTGCTACCTCTCTGGCCTCATTTGCACACCCACTTCCTCACTCCCTCTGCCCGGCCGCTGGCCTCCGTGCTGCCCCTGGACCAGTCTGGAAACACTCCTGCCTTGGAGAGGGTGTGCCCGTTGTCCCTTCGGCCTGCCCGATGCCACCCTGTCAGAGAGCCTCCCCTGACCAACCTCTTCAGCACCCTTGGCATTCTCTGACCTCTCACCCTGATTTTGCCCAGCACTGACATCATATTTACATGTTTGTTGTCCATCTCTTCACCACTAACAGCCCAGAGGAGCTCTAGAGCCCAGCACACAGCAGGTGCTCAGCAGCCGGGCAGGGGCCACGGCGGAGACGGGAAGAGCCCAGTGCACACGGCCCCAGTCTCTGCGCCACCACATACCTGCTGCTGGCGCTTCTGGGCAACTTTGGACAACCGTCTAGGCTTCAGTTTCCCTCTCTGTAAAATCTACCATGAAGGATTTTTAGGAAATATAGGGATAATACATTTAAAGTACTTGAGGCATGGTCAGTGCTCAATAAAATGGGGACTAAAAAGGCCACTTGATTGCCCTCTAGGCCTGTTCCCAAGGAGTTAATAGTTCTGTCTCTATCTGCCCCAGGATGGAGGGCTGATGCATCAAATGAAGTAACACCATTAAAAGGAGAACGGATTCTGTTCTCCACGTCGTACGGCCCAGGGTTCCCTAAGCGCTGTTTCTGAATACGGCCAATTCTCCTCCATCCCCAGGACCTTCCAGTTCCCTACCAAAGCTCCTCAGATGATGGCCATCTTTGAGCAGCTCCTGCAGGTTGAAACGCCCCCCAACCCTGCTTTGGATCCAGGTGGCCCCCGTGTGGGAAGTACAGGTGCTTGCTGGGAATGTGTATGTCTGTCTGGACCTTATGAGTCATGGGCCCCATGGATCCTGCTCTGACAAAGAACCCATTTTTGTGAGGTGGGCAGCCCTGGGCAGGCTAGGTGGTGGCTCCAGTGGGGTTTTCCTGGCTGGTAAGGGAAGGTGGCTAGAATAGTGTGCACCACCAGGGGGCGCCAGAGGTTGCTCAGCGCTTGTGAGGACTGACCGTTGGTTTTTTTTTTTTAAGGTGTCTCTCTTTCCTTCCTCTCAGGTCTAGGGTTAGGCAGTGGAAGAGGCACACGCACCTTGCAGGAAAGCATGGTGCTAGTTCTCTCCCACCTATCAACTTGCTGGGTGCTGCCCGTCCAAGCAGGGCCACATTAAGAGACTGGAGGTCAGGCTTCCAGCCTCAGAGTTCTTTATTGATAAGCACTAGTGAACCCCTCGCCCTGTAAGCTCAGCCAGTTCTGCCCTCAGATTCCCAGCCTGAGGTGCGGAGTGCATCTTTGCCTCTTCGGTCTTCTGCCTTCTGCCCGAGTCTGGTTCTTCCCAAAGCTGTGCCTAATTTGCCACATCATCTCAAGGACCACGGTGTTCAGGTCAGGCATGGGGTAGGCTTCAGAAGGGTCACGGCCAGGTCCTCGTCCTCAGAGACCACTCTCCATGTAGGAGGTGCTTGGCTTCGGCTGTGTCGGCTCTCAGAGGGGGCGCTGGGAGCCTGCTGGTCGGACCTCCACACTCAGCCTCTTCCCTGCCCTGTGAACCTCTTTCCTGACAAACGTGCTCCACAGCAGAGCTGAGCCGAGGGGCAGCAACTGGTTCTAGCTTGTGTCTGGAGGTTCTCAAGTAGCGGGCGGGAGGTCTTAGGTGGTGCTTCAGAGGGGATAGAGATGCCAGAGGCTGTGCAAGGGGGTGTGGGATGGAGGAAAAAACCCGCGTCAGTTAAGTCTCTTGATCTGCTCTCACCAGCCCCAGCTCTTGGCCACGGCCTATAGTCCTTGGCCAACGTCTCAGTATTAAATAGTCCCTTGGGCCCTAGTGTACCCTTCCTCCACCATTAGCTCAGAGATAAGTATTAAGGCAAGCTTCTGCCTCCTGAGCCCAGCACCTTGTAGAACCTTCTTGCCTGCTCAGCGAGGACCCCCCAAGGCTGCACCTGTTTCTTCCTCAGGTCAGGACGGCCCCCATCCAGGGCCAGCAGGCTGGTGGTGCCTGGAGAAGTCCCTAGCTCCCCTGAGAGCCCCCCACCGGCCTCTGACCTGCACTGGAAGCGCGGATCACCGGGGTGGGTCTGCAGCACCTGCCACACTTCTTGGGGAGGCTCCAAGCCCATCTGCTCTGCCCGATGCCAGCGCTGCAGCCGTGTGATCCCTGCGGGGGTGGAAAGAAGACAGTGGGGCCTCGTGGGGGGCAGGGAAGCGTCCAGGCTAGAGAGTGTGGGTGGAGGGGTGTGTCAGGACCTCCACACCCCTGGTCTCCAGAGACAGTGCTGAGAGGGTCAGGCAGGGGCTGGGGCTGCTTGGGCGCCGAGTGGGTGGCAGGACTGGCTCCGGGATGTGCTCTCGGGGCCTGAGGGGGCTCTCACCTGTGCAGGGCCCATACTGCCAGGCCAGGTCAAACTGCCTCAGCAGCTCCATCTCCGCTTCATCCACGCTCAGGGGCTGGGGCTCTTCCCCTGCAATGACATGCTGCTCCTCAGGCCTGCCCAAGCCTGTGCCCTGCCGGGCTGGTCCCCTGCCCCTCGCCTCACAGCTGACCCACTGTTCCCCAGCCCTCACCGCCCCTTTGCCTCTGCTGTCCACTGCCAGGTCTGGCGTAGGAAGCAGAGGACATACTTCACTTCCCCTTCCATTGCCCACGTCCTCTCGTGTCCCTCACATCCACTCCTCCCGCCCTCCCACACCTCAGAGACCTAGATCTGGTGCCAGCTCCCCCTTGCTGTGCCCAGCGGAGCCCTCCCTCCTCTTCACTACAGGGTAGGAATCAGTGATGAGCCGTTTCCGGCCCATGGCGGCCACCCAGGCAGGCGGAGAAGGAGGCGACTGCCGGGAAGGAGAGACAGGCCAGCGGGCACGAGAGAGACAGCTGCAGAGAGAGAGAGAGTGAGAGAGGGCTGGGGCCAGAGAGCGAGCCTGGGGCCAGCGATGGGCAGACGGATGACCCAGACAAACAGAAAGGAAGTCCGAGGGTTCCAGGGAATGACGCCTCTCCCCCACCCCCACAAGCATGCAAACAGTAAAGACCTAAGCCAATGGGAGGCCGCCTCTGCGGGGCGGGGCTTAGCCCCAGCCAATGGCAGGTGGCGCAGACAGAGGGGGCGGGGCAGCTGATGCAGCTGCTTTCTGTGGGAGAAGGGGTGAGGCTGGGGTGGGGGACCTGTCATGGTATCCCCAGACTGCACCACCTCCTCCTGTCCCCCCCCCCCACTGGTCTGCAGCGGGTCTCTGGGGACTTGCAGAGTGTTATCCTCAGCCTCTCACTTCCCGTTTTCCCTTCTAGGCAAATGTTCTTTTCAGCCTCACTAATCCCCGTAGCCGGTGTGTAACTCCCCAGAGCCCAGCCGGAGACTTCCAATCCCGCCCCTTGGCCCGCCAAGCGTTGTGTGGGCAGGTCTGGAGGTCCGGAGAGAGTTTGGGCTCATCCCGACCCCTTCCCGGCTCCCACGCCACCCCCACCGGCCCCAGGAGACCTGCCCGGAGAAGCCCATGGGTTCTGAAAGCTGCGCCCAGAGACACTCACTGCCCACTCTGAGTCCAGACGAGTGCTTGCCTCCTCGGCTCTCCTGGGGCCCTACAGCCTGCGCCTGCCCGTCTTCTAGTCAGGAAGATTCCACCCCGCGCAGGAGGCCAGAGTGCGTTTGGATCCCCAGTCCTTCGTCAGTAAAATCCGCCCCAATGTGAGAGTATGAGCAAAAAATACCAACAATAAACCTAACACATATATGGCACTTAACAGTGTGCCGAGTACTGTTCTAAGCACTCTCCCACATATTCACTCTACTGAAATAGACAGAAATGGTTCTTGAAAGTTGGAAGTACTGGGGACTTCCCTGGCGGTCCAGTGGTTAGGACTCGGAGCTTCCACTGAAGGGGGCGAGGGTTTGGTCCCTGGTTCCGGGAGTTAAGATCCCGCAAGCCACGCAGTACAAGGTAAAATGAGGAAGTAAGAAGTACGGATGGTCACAGGCAGTGGTGGGGCCCCAGAAGCCGTTGTCCCTCCGTGCTCCCCGAGAGCTCACAGGCTAAAGGGCAAGCAGACGGACACACGCATTGTCAGCGCAAGGATAAAATTCCTAACAAACAGGAAAAGGGGGAAGAGAGGGCCAGAGTGGGTTGGACCTTGAGGCTGGCTTAGCACTAGGAGACCTCCTGGAAGAGGTGGGCTGCTGTAAACATCGTCTCTCAATTCTCCACCCATGACCTTTGTCCCTTGGGCTACTGTCATCGCTGACTCACCCCTATACCCGCCTCCTCCTCACCAACTTCCTGGCGGCAGGCGAACGTGCTGGCCACTGGGCGTCTGGGAATCCGTGTGTGGCCCAGCCCAGCTCTGATCGCCCTCTAGAGATCCCATCCAGTCCTTCCTTCCCGGGGTGCAGGGGCCTGCTCAGAGGCTTCTGCCTTCCCCCTGTCGCACTGCTCTGGGGTCTGGGCGCTCTGCCTTAGGAGGATTGCGGGCACATGGGAGGAGAACGCTGTGGAGAGTAGCCACCAAAGAGGAGGAGCAGGAACGAGCCAGCCATGTCTTCAGGGGCCTCCTCCCGCCTGGCTCTCCCCATCCCTTCCTGAAGGAGGGTGGAGTGGAGCAGGGAGAGCTCGTGGGTGCACTGCCCGGGGCTGGAGGGCCCTTCCCTGCTTTACTGTTTGGGCTGGGCCTGGTCTAATCCCCCTTCTGCCTCCTGGACTAAGTGGGGCCCACCCTGAGGCAGACAGGGGCCCTGCTGCCTTGGGGAGGGAAGCAGGGAGGCCCTCACCACCAGGCCTGGGAAGGGCTTCCGTGTGGGGTCCAGTTGGGCACAGAGCGCTCCAGGGAGGGATGGTGCCCAGGCTCTGTGGGACTGACCACCCCTCCTCAGAGGGCGTGTCTGGAGGTGTGTGGCACCCAGCTCCTGCGCCCACAAAGCCCTGAGGGAGTAGGGAGCCATGGGTGGGGCAGACCCCTCCTCATTCCTGGTCCCTCCCACCCCTGAAAGCTGATAGCCGTGGGGCCCTGCCACCGCCCAGGGAGCGTGAAATGGGGTATGCTGCTGGGCGGCCACAGCGGCTCCTACTGCCGCCTGAGCTAGTCCCTCTCCTCTCTGGCACCCTGGCTTGCTCTCTGGGCACTGTCTGGGCCATCCCTGCCAGCTGCCCACAGCCCTGCCTGGCCCAGGCCCTGCTAGCCTCTCCCACCCAGCCTGGAAGATGTCTCCCTTGGCCTTCAGCTTGTCCCAGTCCAGGTCATCAGCTCAAGTGCAGGCACCCTAGGACTGGCTTTCTGGCCTGGAGTTGAGGGAACTCTCCACAAGCAGCGTTGCCCGCCTTGCCTAGTCATACAGCAGTGGAATCAAGCCCCAGGGCTCGAAGGAGTAGACACCCAGGGGTTTTGGAGCCATCTCTGTCCAGTTGGTATCCTTCCCTGACATGGCATCTGGAGTCCTAAGTTGTGCTGGCACAACTAGGCCAGACCTTGGCCTGCCCACCCTCAGGTCTTTTCCCTCTTTAGTCCCCCAACCCTGTCTGCCGCTTTTAACCTTCCTTCCTGGAACCCCTATCCCTATTCAGGCAATCTCCTGGCCTATCCCCAAAACTGCTGTCCTGGGTCCTGTCACAGTTCAGGCTTCAGGCTGGAAGCCCAGGCCAGAGGTCTGACCTGGGGGTTAAGTTCTCTCTCAGGAAATTTCCCAAGACCCAGGCATAGGTTCCTTGTCAGCCCCGATCCCCAGAGGCTGGTGATGAGACTGGCAGGAGTGACCTTTGCACCTTGGCCTGGGAACACTCAAGGCCCTTGCCTCACGGCCAAGGCCAGAGTCTTGGGGGAACGCAAGAGAAAAGGAGAGAAAAGAACTGGAACAGGATCCCAGCACCTTCTTAGGGCTGAGGCCCACCACTGACTGCTCCAAGGGGAAGGGGGATTAGACCTGGCTTAGCTCAGACAATGTGGCAGGATGGGGGGGCCTCAGCACTGCGCACGCGCCCTAGGAGTCCCTTCCCTTCCCCCAGTCACAATGGGGTCTGTGGGGAGAGCCAGTTAGAGCTAGGAAGGTGGGGGCAGGTGGAGGGAGGGAAGCAGCTGCCTGGGGCCCAGCGGGCTGCGGGGCGTAGCCCGCTCTCCTTCCCTCTCCCTGCATCCCCCTTCCTCAGGCCCTCAGGCCCTGCCACCCACCCTGAGCTGGAGATTCTGGGCACCAGACTCCCACCCTTGGCCCCCACATGCTCACACAGCCTGGGCCCCGTTCTCCACCCTGTGGGGCAAATTCTTTCAGGCAGCTCCTCCTGGTCCCTCCTGACCCTCCCAGACACCCTCCTTCCTCCTGCTCCAGGTTCTCTGGCCCCGTGAGCTTAAGGGGAGGAAGGCAAAAGTTCCCCTAGGTCTGGGTGGTTTGCCGCTGGACGTCTCTTCTGCTCTGTCCCAAACACCCCACCCAAACCTCCTCCCATCACCTCCCCTTTCACCTTGGCCTTCCTGGCTCTAGGGCAATCCTAGGGAGATTTGAAAAGGGGCCCTTCTGGCCATTCCTCACCTTGGCCACCAGGTGTCAGACTTTGTCCAGCTGGGAGGAAGGTTCTACTTAGTTTCCACCCCATCAGCCTAGCCTTGGCGACCAGGACGAACTGGAGAGGGGCCCAGAGGTGACCTCTGAACTAGGAAGGCTGAGGGATGCTGAAGGTTGGGGAAAGGGCCAGAGCTCTGGTTCTAAAGCTCACAGTTACTCCCTCAATGCTCCTACCCCCGGCCTACTGACAATGGCTTTGTCCACTGCTGGGAAATTGGGGAACCAGGCTGAGTCAGGGAGCTCAAGAATTGAAGGAACAAAGGCAGGGACAGTTGTGGCTCCAGAGAATAAGGGGGAGCTAAGGGGAAGCCACCCATCAGAGCGCTCAGCCAGGCCTGGATCACTAGCCCTTGCCCTGTAGGTTAAGGGGAACAAGGGCCTCCCTTGGCCCTTCCCCACTTGGGATGGCTACGGCAAGTGGGGAATGTGTGTGTGGGGGGGGGGTGGATGTGGGGGGGTGTGGTGCGTGCTTCAGTGAGTCTCCCCACATAGCAAGGGGGACCTAAGTCCTGGATATGGGTCAGCAGGAAGCTGGCAAGGCATGACTACCCTCTTGCCACCCCCCAGCAGAGCCTCTACTCTGTCCACTCCCCCACCCCAAAAGTTGCCTCGCCCAAGTGACAGTTCTCCATCTTGTACGCGTCCTCTCAAACACAGGTGTGTTTCCAGGCACCCAAGATGAGGATGAGATTTCTCCTCCACAGCATGCTATCTGGAGGTGACAGGGAGAGGGCCTCCTCTCCTTCCCTCCCACTCTCCCTAACCTTCCTGGGAGCAGAAGGCATTCTAGAGATAATGCCCTTCCCCCAGTGACTCTGCAGGGCCCTAGGTGTTCCAGGTTCTTAAATGGACCTCTGTGTACGTGGGCCCCTGACTATAAGACCGTACTTAAGAGGTGGAACCTAAGATAACCAATGAAAACTCATCACCTCTCCTGAAGCCGCTGTGGATGGAGAACAAATGACAAACCCGTTCACAGAAAAGCTGATGAGCTGTTATTCATCCGGAGCTACCCGCCTCGTGGTCCACGGCACCAAAACCCAAAGGAAGGACCCACACCCCTGACCTCATCAGTAGGGAACTGTTGGGGGAGAGTTCAAGAACTCAAACTCTGAAATGCCCTTTCTGGCCGGGCTCCCCTCTGCGTCCACCCCCTGCCCCCCACCCCTACCACCGGTTCCCTCTACTCCCCGCCCTGTACGCATATGCAGCGCTCGGGCTCAAAGCCGCTCAGCGTGCAATCTCTAGCCCTCCAGAGTCTCTCGCCCTTTGATTCACTGCCTTCCCTGCTTGCCTGTCCTCAGCCTTGGGCAATAGCCTCTCTTCACTCTGTCCCCACCTCTGGCTTGCTAGGAAATGTCAGGGAATGTCACAGTCATGCCGATGAGTCCATGACAGAGGTGTGTTTACTGATATCACTGGTGCCACATGGCTACCCAGCAACCCTTTTGATTCTCCTCTGTTTGTCCCTGATTCCATTCCCCAAACCTCTCAGTCCTTCTCCAGCCACCACCCCTCACACAGCAACACCATGTTCTGGTCTCTTCCATTTAAAAACAACAACAGGGGACTTCCCTGGTGTCGCAGTGGTTAAGAATCCGCCTGCCAATGCAGAGGACACGGGTTCGAGCCCTGGTCAGGGAAGACCCCACATGCCGCGGAGCAACTAAGCCCGTGCGCCACAACTACTGAGCCCGCAAGCCACAACTGCTGAAGCCCGCATGCCTAGAGCCCATACTCTGCAACAAGAGAAGCCACCACAATGAGAAGCCCGTGCACCGCAACGAAGAGTAGCCCCCGATCTCTGCAACTAGAGAAAGCCCGCGCACAGCAACGAAGACCCAATGCAGCCAACAATAAACAAACAAACAAACAAACAAACAAATATAAATTTATAAAAACAGCAACAGCAAAAACCAACCAAACAAAAAAACCTTCCGTGATCCTGCTGCTCCCTCTAGATGTTGACTTTGCCATGAAACTCCGGAGGGAATAGATTTACCCTTCCGACTTTCTTCTCACCATCTCCATCTTTAATCTCACAATTCGGTGTCTCTCAACTGCTCTCGCCAAGGTGGCCTGTGACTCCCTGATTACCAGAGAGGTGGTAATCAGGGAGGAGAGCCCCCCCGCCAGTCTCCTCTCTGCTCTCCTGGGACATCTGACACTGCAGATCAGCTGTCTCCTTGAGACTCTCTTCTCTTGGTTTTTCACGCACTATTGTCTTGACACTCTTTAAATCTGTTTAAACCAAATTATTGAGTACATTATCCTGTGCCTAGCATTGTGCTAAAATGCTGCAGGGATGCAAAGATGAATACATGGTGGAGGCTGCCCTCACGGTGCTACCTGCTTAAAAGGGAGGCAGACACAACAGCCCTTGTCCTGCCCATCCTCCAAGAATGGCGTCAGGTCCCACGCGAAAGCAGTTACTGTGTCCTAGGTGCTGGGAGTACAGCGTGGACTTCAGACGCCACTTCCTGCCCTGTGGGGCCCATGGCCCAGCAGACCAGCAGGGCCCTCGCCCAACTGGATGCGATCACTCCCTCCTTCTTGACTTAAATAGTATTTTGCCTGCGTCTTTCTGCACTTAATCAAATTCTGCTTTGGATTCTAGCATTTGGCAGGGGGTGAAGATGGGGGGATGGGGGGGCTGGTCCCTCTTCCCGGATTTTGTTCAACACACTAATTGAACACCTTCTTTGGACTTGAGCTTGAGCCTGAGCTGGGTGCTGGACAGAGAGATGGGGAAGACTCAGAATCTGCCCCCAGGAAGCTCACAGTACGTAGCGTGGGACGTACCTTCCTTCTCCCTGCATCCCGTTTAGCCCCTTGCTAGGTGCCTCACAGTACAGCCTCTGGATGGAGACAGCCCAGAGGCCCTCTCCTTTCTATCTAGTTAGGCTGGTGGTGGGGACTGCAGCTGCCCCCTGGGCAGCCGTCTCTGCCACAAGAGCCTGGACCCTTCTGGGTGGACGTGTTCCCGCCAACTTGGGTCAGGTGACTCAGGGACTTTCGGCAGAGCCTGGCTCGCCCCGCCCACAAGCAGGTCCTGTTGCTCCTGCACCTACACTCCCAGCTCCCCCTCTTCTGGTGGCTCTGCACTTGTCACTATCTCCCAGTGCACATGACGTGAGCGTGATTTTGTTTCTTATCAGCTCAGGTAAGCTCGCTCTCTTCCCAGAGAGATTGCAGGCTCTGTAAGGGCAGGAGCCACTTCAGGCCTTGGACTCCTTTAGGCTCTCCAACACCAGTTAGCACGGTGATGGGCAGGTAGTTAGGTCTTTAAAATATTTGTCAACTGATTGACATCACCATCATTTGTTACTTCCTTCGCTTAGGGCACTGTCTCCAGGAGGCCCTGGTAAAATATCCCCGTATTACCTGGGAGCAATTAGCCCATTGATCTACCCAGTGGTTCTTCACTAGAGCGTCCTGACACGCCAGACATCAGTCATCTGTGATTACTGATCGCCGCTGCCTCGGCCAAGCATCTTACCTTCACTGTTTCTCTTATCCTTTCCAACGTTCTTATAAAGGTATCGATTATTCCCATTTTACAGATGGGGAAACTGGAGAATAGAGAGCTTTAAATCATTTGTTCAAGGTTACTCAGCTGGTAGGTTATGGACCTGGCATTTGATCTTAGGTCATCCCTCAAACAGCATCTGTCCCGTTTGCTTGCAGGCCAGCATGAGTTTCTCTCTCTCCCCCTAATCGGCTGTTTTATGTTGGAGAGAAAAGTGTAGAGTCACAGCTGAGACTTGATACTTGGCCTCAGTCTGTCGCCCTCCCTGGGAGATGAAGGGTATTGAGAAGGTGAGGGTCACTGCTGAGGGACTCCGGCAGCTGGCCACAGGTGGGTGTCCTGGGGAAGCTGAGGGCTAAATGCGCGCGGGTCAGAGAGAGCACTGGAGGGCAGACAGCTGTGCAGGGGGACAGACCCATAAGACCACTGAAGTAAGCCGGAGGAGTGAGGTAGACGAGCAAAGGCTGGGAGGAGGAAGGTAGGCGACAGACATTTGGGAGGACGAGAAGAGGGGGTAGGTGGAGGGGCAGCAGCAGAGTCTGCTGTGTTCACGTCTTCCCGGTGGACACAGGGGAGAGCACCTCTTCCCCAGCTCTTGGCATCTCCTGAACTAACCCTTGGGCTTCCAGCCCTCCACCAGCAGGTGTGGGGGGGGAGGGGGGAGGAGGCAGAAAGGCCCGGAGAACAAGGAGGAGAGCCAGGGGGCGGGGCAAGGCCAAGCAAACAGATGAAGTTCTGGGGCAAGCATTTTATTTGTTAATACAAGAATAGAAATTCTGCAATAAATATCATCTAATAAATAACATCTCCAAATAAATAAATATTAATACAACAAACTTAGAGTCATGAGTGGGTGGGGCTGGGGGGCAGGGCCTGGGGGAGTTGCCCCCCCACACCCCGAAATGCTACTGCAATGTAAACTTTCAGGCAGTTCTGTGGCTGTGGCTATGGCTGCCCTCCCCAGCCTGGGCAACCCACAGATACCCTGGGAAAGGGGGCGGAGAGGAGGCACCCTGGGGCTGGCAAGAAAGTTCAAGGCAATGTCCTTTTGGTTGCCACCCTGTGCCACCGACTGCCTTGGGGACCCCTGGGTCCAGTCTGTCCCTGCCCCTCTGCTTTCAGTATTACCTCCAATGCAGATCCCACCTCTTCCATTTTTGATCCCATCTCTTCCTGTTTGGACTTGCCACTGTGTTTGTTTCCTGAATCGGATGTATTGAGTTATTTGGGGGTAGGGGAGCAACACCCATCTAAGGAGAGCAGGGCAGCCAAAGGGCTTCACCCCAGAAAGGCACATGCGATGGTGGCCCCCTCCCTGCCCTACAGGCACGCTTCCTGGCAGTGCCACTTGAGGTGCTGGGTGGGCACTGGCAAGTGGTGGGCAGGGAGCAGGAAGCTGTGAGAGCCTTGCACCAACTTGAACCATTGTGGGTTCCCTTGAGCATCACGTCCTGTGGAAATGGGATGGGGCCTATTGCACCTCTTCCCCAGACCCGTAGGACTTAGGGAAGCGGGGAGGGGATGGGCCTTATTGCATCACACCCTCCTCCCAGTCCAGGGAGGGCTAGAGGCTCATGGCTTCTGTCTCCTGGCTCAACAAGTGTTGGTGTACGCGTTTCTCACTCCCAGAGTGGGAGCAGGGCTTGAAGGGGGAGGGGAAAGAGACGGTGGTAAAGGTCAGGGATCAGAAGCCATGGGCCTCCAGGTGCAGGGTGACCGCGGCTGCCGGAGGCTGCATCTTCTTCTTGAGCCGGTTGAAGTCCTTGGCCGAGCGCCACAGCCAGGTCTGCAGCTCCTTCAGCAGCCAGAAGTCATCCATCTTCTGGAGGAAGTCACTGTGGGCAGGGTCAGGGGTCCAGGTGGGCTCAGTCCCGGGCAGAGGCTGGGGCAGCGGGTAGCCCAGAGCTGCCATGACGCCCGCGATGCTGCCCAGCAGGCCCTGGAGGCTGGTGCAGAAGTGGGCCAGGCTGCGGCGCAGCTCGGCCGTGGCGGCCTGGCGGTTGAGGCCACGCAAGTAGCACAGGAGGTGGCTGTAGGCCTCGTAGTTCTGGGTCAGCCGCAGTCTGTCGTTGAGGCTTCGCCACACCTCCAGGTTGACAGTGGCCCTGGGCAGAGTCTCCGCCCCGAGCCGAGGTGGGTTGAAATCAGGCTCGTTGAAAGGGGGGCCCAGGTAGTTCAGCTGTGAAAAGGAGAGGGCGATGGGGAGGGAGGGGGACGGAGAAGCCAGCTCGCCTGCCTGCCGGGATATACCTGCTCCCAAAGCTGCTATTTCCTGTGTCCACTGACACCCGGCCCCACCTCCGCGCTAGGCCTCTGTGTTGGTGGGCCTCCCCTAAGTTTCTCCAGGGATGTCATTTGCATGGAGGTGACAGTTGAAGCAATGGGGGTGATGGGCTCTCCTATGGAGAAGTGCAGAAAGAGAATAACACGCAGCAGAAACTCAGGAAGGACGTGCTGATTGGCTGAGAGTACCAGCCTTGGGAGAGCGCCCACCGTGGGGGCGGGACAGAGAGGAAGAGGAGCCACGAGGACCCAGGAGGCCAGGCTGCAGAGGTGAAGGTGGACCAGGAGAGTCAGAGCCAAGGAGAGGAGTTCAAGAAGGCAGCAACGCTCAGCAGTGGGGCTGCAAAACAGAGAGCGAGGAGAATGAACCTTAGAAATGCCATTGGGTTTGGCAAGAAGGAGGTGCCTGACGACCTTGGAGAGAACCATTCCCGTGGCCTGGAAGCCAGATTGCAGGGGGTTAAGGAGTGAGTGGGTGGAGAGGAAGTGGAGGCAGAGGCTGCAGACCACTCCTTCAAGAGATTTGGCAGCCCGGGGAGAAAAAGGGTCGGGAGCTAGGGGGGTAGCAGTCAAGCAAAGGTTTTCTGGACGGGAAACCAGAGAGGGAAGAGCGGGTGGAAAGGCAGAGGGGCCCGTGAGCATCCGAGCTGCCTTGGGTGGAAAGGCAGAGGGGCTCCTGACCATCTGAGCTGCCTTTGCCCCTTGGCACGCATGGTCCACCAGCTGAAGGGCAGGGGACAAGGTACTCACTAAGCCCCCAAAGAAGCACTCATAGGCGCGAGGCTGCAGAAGGAAGAAAGTGAGGCCATCTCAAGAGTTGGGCAGGAGGAAGGGTATCGAAGACAGTCTGGGGAAGAGGAGAGAGCCTTGCCAAGCCTCCGGGGAGAGGCCTGGGGCCCCGGGAAAGGGCGAGGGAGACGGTTCAGCTGGGAGAGAAAGGGAGAAGCGGGAGAAGCGAGGGGCGAGGCCTGGGATAGGCAAGGGCCCGGGGGAGGTTCCCACGCTGACAAGCACAGAGACAAACTCATTTCCTCGGTGTATCCTGGGGCCGGAGCCAGCTCCCCCCGCCACCCTCCTCCCCTTTCTTTCCCTGGCTCCAAAGTAGGGTCTGGGATGTGGAAGAGGAACACGGGAAGAGGGGCCAGTTCCCCACGGTCCTCGGAACCCTGACCCTCCTGCCTTCCCTCCTGGGCTCTCTGAGCATCTCTGGACCGCCCCCAGATCCTTATGGCACAGCTTCCAACCGCACCCTGAAGCCCCTGCCACTCCTGGCCTGGGTTCCCTGCAGCCCCCTTCCCCCAAGTCCCCCCTAGGAGGCCCAGCTAGGATGGGAGAGGCAGACAGAAGGGAGGCCCATGGGTCCAGAGCAGCAGGGCCCCAGGTCTGGGGCAGAGACGAGCTGGAACACAGGCACGGGAGGTGGGGCCCCTCCATCCCCACCCAGCCCCACCCGTGCGCGAGAGACACCACAACACGGTGTAAACAGAGGAGACTTCCCCGGCCCCCAGGGGGAGGCGGGCGGCTGGGCCCGCAGCCAGCGGGGCGATGGGCCAAGGCGGGTGCGAGGCCTGCCCACATGCCTAGTCCTGGGGCCAGGGATGGGGAGGAGGGGCACCCTCCCTAAGAGGGAAGGGCGGGAGACAGGCCCTCCCCATCACCCCATCATTCACCAGGACCCCCACCGGTTGGCCTCTCTTCCCCCACTCCCATTCTTCACCCAACTCCCAGCCCCTGAGCTGCCCTGGATACTCACATAGGTCCCAGCCAAGCTGCGGAGCTGGTGCTCCAGGTAGCGGGTGAGGTCATAGGTTTTCTGGATGGAGGGGCCAGGCCCCGGGTCCCCTGTGCGGTTGAGGGCTGGCACCGCAGGGAGGTGCCAGAGCACGGTGCACAGGCACGCGAGCATCCCCCACGAGTCCCCTGTGGACAAGACGGCGAGAAGCGTGGGTGGCCCGGCCCGGTCAAGGAAGCTAGCTAGCAGCCCCTCAGGTGTCTGTCCCCACCATAGGCTGGGAGGGGGTGAGGGTGGACCACCAGATGGGAGGTGCGGGGAGTGGAGGAGGGGAGTGTTCCTGGCCTGAGAAAGTGTGTGCATGGAGGCATGTTTGTGTCTGAGGAAGAGGACTTGGCCTGTTTGTCTACCAGGAGGTACTGGAGAGTATTTGTGTTTCAGCTAAGTCGCTATGTGTGCCGACATGCGTATGTGTGTGTGTGCACGTGCGTGCGTGCGTGTGTGTGTGTGTGTACATGGGGGACCAGGCCAAGGGACTGCGGATCAGAATCAGTATTCCCAGGTTCCAGGTGTACCTCGGCCTCCTCTCCCACCCTCCGGGTCCCACTGCAGCTTAGGGGGAGCCAAGGGGTTGGGAAACAGCACGTGTCAGAGCTTCAAACTGAGAGAAGTCAGCCCTGAGAGGGGCGCCCCAGAGGCGGCCACGAGTGGGAGTTGAGCCAGAGGCAGGACGTAGGGTCAAACCACCGGGGTCAGAGGCAAGGTGGAGCTGTGGACCACCAGGGGCGGGCTGAAGGACACGGGGCTGGCTCTGGCAGGCGGTGGTGGGTACATTCTGGGATTTGATTCCCGGGTGTGGGAAGTGTAGGATCGACTTAGATTGAAGATTTAGTGTCACCCTGAGAGGCTGGCTGCAGCGTGGAGATCTGCCCCATTCTCCTCTAGGGTATTGGATGGGGAAAATTGGGACCTGAATGAGACCTGGTGATCAGCCTGCAGCGAAGAGAGGGGGCAGGGGGAGGGAGAGGGGGAGGGGGGGAGAGAGAGAGAGAGAGAGAGAGAGAGAGAGAGAGAGAGAGAGAGAGAGAATATGATGTATCTGCCAAGAAGGACTTGTCAGCTGATGGTGCTGGAGGGTTTGGGCCCCACAGGATACCAGAGGCCAGGGGGTCATTGCTGTGAGGACAAACTAGGCAGTTGGGAAACATGATTTTCCCAGCTTTTAGGTGAGGTCCAAGGTCAAGAGCACTAGGCCAGGATTCAGTGGGCATTGGGACTGGCAGTGGCCATGAGGGTTAGCGTAGAGTAAGGCCATAATTGGCATTGAGCTAGGTTAGGTTTAAGGACTGGGTTCCTTTCAAAGCTTCAGGTTAGTTTATTGGGATTTGGTTGACTGAGTGTGGTTGAGGTTTGTGTCCAGCTGGGGGATGTGGTTAGGTCTGGGCAGGCAGAGGGTTGGCTGGGGCTAAGGTTTGTGAATCTGTTGATTTAGCTGTCAGATGGGGTGATGCATGGCCTGTCAGCAAGAGTAGGGCTAGTTTGGGCTTTGAGCTTGGGTAGGTGTGAGATCACGAGTGATTTCTTTCTTCTAGTTTATATTATATACTGTCAAATTTTCTACAATGACATACGTTGCTTTGATAGAAATTAAGTTGGATGGGGGGTTAACAATTTGATTGTACTTAAGATAAGTGTGGATTTAAGAAAGGATTAAGACTAGGTAGGTTTAGACTTAGTCATAACACGGGGTCAGGGCTTCAGCGAGGGTTACAAACGCGGAGGGGTTTAGGATTCACACTCTATGGAATGTCTCTTACAGAGTGCAGGGCTCAGGTGGGAACTTTTGCGATGGCGCAGCTGGTCAGTCCTGACTCTTTCATATGCTTCACTGGCTGGCTTCACTGACAGAATGCAGTAGCAGGGTTGCCACTAGGCCCAGGAACCCTGCCCTCTCGGGGGTGTGTGTGTGTGTGTGTGTGTGTGTGTGTGCGCGCGCGCGCGCGCGTGTGTGTGTGCGCGTGTGTGTGCGTGCGTGTGTGCGTGTGCGTGCGCGTGCGCGTGCGTGTGTGCGTGTGTGTGTGTGTGCGAGCGTGCGTGTGTGTGTGTGTGTGTGTGTGCGCGTGCGCGCGCCCCACCCATGTGTGTTTTAGGACAGAAAGCAGGATCAGGCTCATAACTGCTCCCTGGGGAGACAGGCTCCCCGTTTCCTCTTCCCCATCTGCAGCCTGTGGCTTCCCTCCCAAGCGGTCCTTTCCTCATTCTTCCTTTCCACCCCTAGCTCTTGCTGACCCTCTGAGTTCCTTCCTATTCTCCGTTCTTCACATCCCAACACAATTCCAGGCCCTTCTCCTCTGCTGCCTTCAGCCTGGCTATCTGGTTGAGTCACCTCCAGGATCCTTTGGGTACAATGTGGGGTTAGTTTCAGAGGCTGGAGACCTGCTGAGGTGGGCAGCGGTCCTTGCAGCCTTGAGGTAGCTTTCAGGATTGAGTCTGGTGTCTTCTCGCAGTTAGTGGCAAGGCCAAGGGTCCCAGGTGAAGCAGCAGTTGAGCACTAGGCTCGCCTCTTTTCCCCACCCTGCTCCGGGCAGCCCTGCTAGCCAGAGTTCTGGGACTGGGCTCTGCCTGGCCCACGGTGGGAGAGGGTGGGGGTCAGGAACCCAGCTCTGGGCCTTGTTTGCCCCCTCCCCTTCTGGGCCCTGCGGGACATCCCTGGGGAGGATTGGCTCCCTATACAGGGACAGCAGGGGGAGAAGCCTTTGGAAACACAAGAGAGAAGTCATCTGGGCAGAAAAACGGCTCGTGAAATTAACCAGACGAGGCCGGTGTTTCCAGGAATATTTCAGTTCTGAGGTAACTGTGTCACTGAAGGCTGGGGGGGTGGCAGGGGGGGGGAAGCTGAAGGAGCTGCGGGATTGACCCATGGAGAGAATCAGAAAGAGGGAAGGAGCCTCAGAAATCCAGAGGGAGAAGAGGCCAGGAGAGGAGTAAGGTGACAGGGCTCTACCCTCTATTAGGACAGCCTCCACTCTGGGCAAGATGTCCCGTGTCTTAGGCAGCAAAACTGAAAGCCGTGTGGGGCAGGGAACACCTGTGGTTTAGTCGAGAGCACTGGAACTCAGCACAGCCCGCCGCTTGCCTATGTTCCTAGGAGGGCAAGCCCAGTGGGCATCCTGGAGCCCTCACATCCATCCTCCTCTCCAGGCTCATGGTGTGCAGGTGGACCGGCCACCAGGGGCTGTGTCCTGGGCCCCCTCCCCGAGTCCTGGCCCCCCGCCCAGCCCCCGCCCCAGCTCTGCCTCTGGCTGCTGCCCACTGATTGTTTACATCCCGTCTTCCCCTGTGTTTATAAATCCAGCTGAGCACGTGAGGAGCTAATGAGAGCAGCTCACGTTTCCTGCTGCGGCCCCCCCACCCCCCATCCTGGCCCCCACCCGGGCCAGCCCCTAATTCCATCCAGATCCCTGGGCCCTGGGAACCAAGGCCCCCCCTCATGAACACACACACACACACACAGACACACACACACACACACACACTTAGCCCACGCAAGAGCATGGCCACCCTGACACAGCTACACAGGCAGGCATACCCGTGTACACGTGTTTAGGCAGTTGCCCCCTCAGCCTGTCTCCCCCAGTCTGACCTCACGCAGTGAAGGTAGGGTGCTCAGCGGTGCAAATACGCCAGGGTAGTCAGGGTGGGTAGGACAGGTCAGCCAGGAGACCGTGCACCTGGGATTGGTGGCTAAGAGCCATCAGCCTAACAGGTAGGAGCGGGGGAGGCATCGCAGAGCTCCAGAGGTGTTGGGCTGAATGTGGGAGCCAGAGGAAAGGCCCCACCCTCAGGCCAGACCAGGACCAGCATCCTGGTGACCTTGGAGGGGTCTGTTGAGGTGCACTGAGGGGACGAGCGGTTTAGGGGGTGGTGGGTCCACTGTGGTGTGAGATCCAGGAAACGGCCCTGGGGGTCACCTCCCAGCCCCCCTTCTCAGGGAAGGGCCCAAAGAAACAGCCCATCTTTCCTTGTCCTCTAGGCTGGCTGCCCTCCCCTCTGTTCCTTCTCTCCCTTCCATCCTCTCCTTGGTTCCCTATCCCCCAGGCAACTGAGAATTGGCTTAGTGAGTGGGTACACATGGGCCCAGAAGTCAGGAGACCTCACTTTGTCACCAGCCCATCTGGTGACTGGGCTTGTGTGAAGGGGTTGCACTGTGCATGTGAAATTCCAAACCATGTGATGCTCCATCTCTGCTGTGCTCTTCAGCAACCCCCTCCCTGCCCTTCTCGTCCAGCCTAAATGACAGAAGAAACTGAGGCCCAGGGTAAAAAAACAGATGGGCAGGCAGCCTTCCAGCCTTGTGGAGTCCATTCCCACCCAGGAGTTGGGCTTTTGTTGGAGCAAGAGGGTCCGGATCGTGCTGCAAGAGGACCCTGGGTGGAGCGGGGGAGCTGGGCAGCCAGCAGAAGGCAGGCACGGGGGGCAAAATGAAGGAGATAGTCCGGCAATTGTGTGGGTGTGCTTGAAAGGGTGTTGTTATCCAGCGGGTATGGGAGGGGCTCAGAGGGAATGAGCAGGAGCCAGGGTGTGAATAGGGCAGGTGGGATTGTGGGGAGGAATGTGAAGTGTCACTAATGGAGTAGCTGGTGCAGAGGGGTGGTGTGCAGAAGTGTGAACGGGCCCAGCGCAGGGCTCTGCCAGGGGAGAGGGAGCCATTACATCAGTTGGGAGGAGAGACTTCTGGGGCTGCTGGGTGACAGTTGCTGCCACCTCTGCCTGATGCCCGTTTCCTCCCCTGGTTGAGTGCCTGGCTCCAGGGCAGCGAGGGTGTCTGAGCCAGTGGGGGGAATGGGTCTGATCTGTCAGGGGGATGTATCCCTGTGTCCTACGGTGGGGGGGGGGACAGTTGTGTGCTCCTGGAGCCGGGAAGGGGTCCGTGGGGACAGTGAAAGCTCAGAGGTCTCAGCCTGTATGGGTCAGGGTCAGAGAGCGCCTGCAGAGGAGTGGGTCCAGTGCCTCCAACCACAGCCTCTCTCTGAGGCTCGGACCACTCCTGCCGAGCCGAGCCTCCAGCCCCCTCCCCTCCTGGCAGCCCCCTCCTACCCCAGGGGGGAGGGCCAGGCCGGGCGCAGGAGGAAACAGGGACGCGTCCTCTGGGATTGGGAGTCTGGGGAGGGCTTCTGGAGCGCAGTGTGAAGTTGCTGGGAAGGAAGGTAGGGAGAGCAGGGGTGAGGGGACTCTGGCGAGGCCCGGGGACTTGGGGTTTCCCTCGAGGGGCTCGGCCCGAGAACCCCGCCGGCCCCCCCCCACCGGCGGTGACCTCTCGGCCCCCTCCCCGAAGCGGCGGCGCCTTCCCCCTGTGTGGCCCCCGCGCCCCCGGCCCCGCCCCCGGCCCGCTCCCGCCCGGTCTCTCCCTTCCCGGCGGCGGGGGCGGGGGCGGGGTCCGGGGCGCCGGGCTCCGGGCTCGGCCGGGCCGCTGCCCTTTCCCGCGCGTCAAGTCCCTGCCCTGCCCGCCCGCCCTCCCGCGGGCCGCCGGGGCCGAGCGGCCGCTGCCTCCGCTCCCCGGCCGGTGACAGACTTTCCTGCCCGGTCCGGCCGGGCTGCGCCCGCCCCCCGCACTAATCACTCCCAGGCCACGGCGGGCCGGCCCGGGGGGCTCGCTGCCGCCTCCCGCCCCGCCGCCCGGCCCCTACCTGCCGCCGGCTCCCCCGCTGCGGGCAGCATGGTGGGCTCCGGCCGCGCAGCGCGCAGCGAGGAAGCCGCGACTCCCGCGGCCCGGCCCGGACCAGCCAGGCTCCGCTCTGCCCTCCGCCCTCCTCTCTACTCTCGCCCGCCCTCCTTCCCGCCCTCCCCTCCCGGCGGGCCGGGGAGGGAGAGCGGCGCGGCCCGAGGTGTCGGCCTCTCCTCGCCTCCCGCCGGCCCGGCCTCGGGCTCCCCGTGCCTCCCTCCCTCCCTTCCTCTTCCTCTCCCGGCCCCCTTCTCCCCGCGCGCCGCGTCTCCCTCCCGCAGCCCCGCTCCCGCCTCGGACGCGCTCTCCCCGACTCTTGCGCGGGGCTCTCTCCTCCGGGATCCCGCGACCCCGCCTCGCCGGGCTCCAGGTGGCCGCCTCCCAGGTCTGCGGGTCGCCGGGGCTCCCCGCCGAACGGACTCAAGGAATGCCGCGTCCCCGCCCGGCCCCTCTCGAAGGCGCCCGGCCGTGCCTCCCCTGGCCCGAGCCCCGCTGGCGGGGGCAGCGCCCGGCTCCCAGGCCGGGCCCCGGCTCGGGACTCCCGGGGGGAAGGACTGGAACCGGATCTCGCGGCTCCCGGGCGGGGGCGGGGGCCAGGGCCTCGGACGCCTGGCTCCTACCTGCTCGGAGGTCCATGGGGCTGGGGGCCGGGCGGGCCGGGCGCGGCTCCTCTCCCGGAGGCTGGCGGAGTGGGAGGGCGAGCCGCGGCCCCGGCGAAGCTTTAATAATCCCATCCGCCAGGCCCACTCGCAGGTTTTTTTCGCTCGGTTTCGGATTTTTTTTTTTTTTTCGGTGTGGGACATTCTGCAAACTTTTTTTTTTCTGACGTGTAAAGCTGTAACCACAAATTGTAGCGGCCCTCCCCGGGGTGGGGGGAGGAGGGGGGAGGAGGGAAGGGAGGGCTTCTGGGGCTCCTCTCCCTCCCACAACACCGAGGGGGGGTGAGGTGAGGCGAGGCTGCGGCGGTACCACCCTGGGCCTCCTGGGGGAGGGGGCGGGAGGGCATCAGTGCTTCTGCAAACTCCCAAGAGCCAGGGAAGTGAGCCGGCCGCTCCTTTTCTTCTCCCTCGGTGTCGGCCCGGCGCGCCTGCCCCCTGCCCGGCGGGGTCCCAGCTCTCACCCTACCTCTGCCTCCACGTCTCTAACCTTCCCTCCCCCCTCCCCCCCCCCGAGTAAATGCAATGACACATCCTCCCAAATGCCAGCGAGCTGGCTTCGAAGCAAGTGATGGTGTTTTTCCTGCTGCCCTTTGTCTGGGCTGACCGCCCCCCTTGCCTATTGTCCCGCCGCCTGTCCCATTTCCAAAAGCTGAGGCTAAGCGAGGCTCCGGGGCTGGGGCAGGTGACTAACCGGCTCACAATGCCCCGTGGGGGGCAGGAAGAGCGCAACACAGGCCCACTGCCCAGCGTGGAGGAGAGAAGAGGGCACTTGGCTGAGGGTTTTTCCCTCAAGTTCACAGGGTTCTTCATTCTTCTTCCCAGCCGCCAGGAGAGTGCTCATGGGTGGGGGATTTGTAATTCATTAATCAGCACGAGGCACCGGACCAGTTTCAACACCAGAGGCTTCAGGGGTGACTCAGCGGGACCGCTCGAATTCAAGGCGATGGACAGACCAAGAGTCCCCACTTGTGAAATGCTTCCCCAAGAAGCCATTTGGCTATCTCCTGCCTTTGGGGTTTGGGTTATAGGTTGTTTTCCGGTGCTGGGGTAGCGGTGGTTTGAGTGTGGAGTGCTCTCCCTCCGTCCTTCCCTCAGGCCTGGGTTGGGACTTGCCCGGCAGGATCCCTAGGGGACCCATAGCCTAGACCCTCCCTGGAGGGTCTCCCTTCCTCCCTGTACAGAGGGCTGCCAAGGAGCGTGCAAAGGAAACAGCTCTCCTCTGGGGGCCTGCAGACATCCCCACTCTGTGACTTTTCTTGGGGGACGGTCATTTGGTCTCCAAGGCTTGAGTGCCCTAGAACCGGATGGCCAATTAAATCACTTGGTAATAAGTTGCTTTTGTTGTTGTTTATTTCTGTTTCAAGGAGGGAGAGGTGGTGGGCCAGACCTGAGAGGTGATTCCTCTCTGGAATAGCATCAGAGCCTGCGCTCACCACTCCTGCCCTGGGCCCCCTCTCCCCCCCTCCCCGAGAAGGAAGGGCACCCTGCCCGCCCTGCCATAGCCCCTCCAGCCTGTGGGTCAGAGCAGGCAGCGTGGGCATGACCAGCGCTGGGTTCCCAGGGCAGCTCTTCCCTTTTCTGCACTTCCAGAACTGGGATGGGGGGGTGGGGGGGTGGGGAAGAAGTTTGTTTTCAATTACCTCACTGGAGTGGGACAGACTTTGTTGTTGGGTTTGTTTGGGGTTTTTTTTCCCCCCCGCTTTCTTTCATTTCCTAAACGAGGAGAAAATGAGCTGAGAAAGGGGAGCTGGCGGAGGGTTGGGGGCAGGGGATTTTCTGGGGCGTCAGGAGCAGCTCTGATGAAACCTGCCTTGGAGGGGCCCTTTGCAAAAGTGCTGGGGGGGGCCTCCCTCCCGCCCCTCCCCCAGCCAGAATGCCGTGGAGTTTCAATGACATTCTTGGTCAGTGAGCCCGAAGATCTTCTGATGCCCAGGCCAAGGTCAAGGAGGCAGATGCCCAGTGGGTGACTGGCCCTGAGGCTGGCCAGGAGGTCCCCTAGCAGCCACCCTTTGAGAGGGAGGGAGCCACAGAAGGAAGGGGAGCGGGAGGGGGAGAAGGGAGCCTCTCAAGTCCTTCTCCCCTGGTGTGCAGCCTGCTGCTTGTGGAGAGTGTCTGCACAGACAATGTGGTTTGGATTTGGCTGAGCCCCTCAGCACCTTATAAAGCACCTTGCTGAGTCAGGGAGAAAGCAGCCCCAACACGGGAGAGGAGGAGGGGCCAGGGGAGAAAGGGGAAAGAGGGAGAGGGGAGCCGAAGGAAGGGGGGGTGCTGAGGGAAGAGGAGGGAGAAAAGAAGGGACGGGGCAGGAGACACAGAGAGGAGCGGACTGCAGTGGAATGGGAGGAAAGCTTCCCATGCCCTCACCCCCGCCAGCAAATGTTCACCTCGGGAGTCGAGAGAGAAAGCTTCAGTCTGCAGGAACCGAAGGCTGCAGCTCTGAAGTGGGGACCCAGGCCAGCTGGGTGCAGGGACAACTGGCTTTCCACACAGCCCCGGGCTTGATGCCGTGACCCTACAAGCTGGGGAAGTCGTGTTCTCCCTCTGCCTCTTGTCTGGACTTGCATCCCTGCCCTCTCCCCTCACCTGGCGGGGACGGGGTGGGGGGTGGGGGGCAAGCCTCTCCCCTCCCCCATCTTCCCCACTGCCAAAGGGAAAATCAACTCCGTCTCCAAGCTGCCAGTGCCCCTCTGCCATGTCTGGGCAAAGGCAGCAGGCTAGGAGCTGCCAGTTGGTTTGGGGTAGGGGCTAGAATAAAGACTGTGCCTTTATTCTGCCAAATCCCAGAGGGGGCTGGGCTGAGGGAGTTTCAGGGAGAAGGGAGCAGCAGAGCAGCGAGAGCCCCTCCAGCCTTTCTGTGGGGTGGTGGGCGCAGGTGGCTGCCCTCTGATTCCCAGCTGGGGACCTTGGGGAAGTTCCTGCACCCCTGTGGCTCTCAGAAAGGGATGTTTGTTCGGGGCCCTGCCAGCTCTCACGATCTGGGATTGCTGCTGGGGGCAGGGCAGAGGTTAGAGGAGACACTGGCCCCCTGAGCTCCGGCCCCCTGAGCTCCAGATCCAGGTATTTCCTGAGCCCCTGCTGGGTGCCAGGTCCTGTAAAGGACAGAGAGACAAGGAAAACCCACCCCTGCCTGCAAGAATTTCACAGTCTTGTGACAAGGGACACTCACTAAACTGAGATCAGAGGATGATGAGGGAAGGCGAGCTCTGGGAGGAGGTGGAGCTTCTGGGTGGAAATGTGGCTGGATGGCAGGAGGGGCAGCGGCAGCCAGCCACAGGCCGAAGCCCCACGGTCGGTTGCACTGGGTGTAGCTCACGGGGCTGCCTGCAGTGGGCAGAGGGCAGAGGGCAGGACTGGGAGTCAGGATGCCAGGCCTCCAATTGGGCGGTGGGCCTTGGGACAAGCCCACCACCTCTCGGCGGAATGCGCTATGACCACCTCTGCCTCCCTTCCCACGGGATGGTGGGAGTATCAGTGAGCTGATGAGGAGGATGCTGTTTTGATGCCCTCTCTGGCCTTCCAGACTTCAGTCCTTACCATCCGCAGGGGGTAGCAGGTCAGGCCTCAAAGGGTGTGTCTGGGTAGGGGGCAGGGCTGGCACCCAGAGACGACTGAGCTGCCCTCCAAGGGGCTGGGGGTGAGTCAGTGTTGGCTCAGGGACAGGCTAGGGTTCCACCCCTCCCTCCTGCCTCCCCTCCTCCCCCCATAACTGGCATCCCCAGGGAAGACTCTCTATATGCCCAAAAGGCCCCATGTCCCACGCAGATGCAGAACTGGCATTGAAGGGGCCCTGACCCCTGGGGTGTCCAGGGAAGCCTCTGGTCCGGTCCCCTCCTGGTGGGTGAGCAGGAGTGTGGTATTGGAGAAGCCCACAGAGATGAGTAAGGACATTCACTCATTCACTCATTTGTTCACCAAACATTCCTTGAGTTCCTACTCTGTGCCAGGTGCCAGGGACACAGAGAGGAGGCCTAAGAGGCCCTGGGGTCGAGAGGCAGAGGCTGGCCTGTGCGCAGGCAGGAGAGGCAGCAGCCGGCCCCAGAGACTCCGCCAGCCTGCTGCAACGCCTGGCATTCCTTGGCGACATGCTGCTCCTTTGCGCCTCTCAGGCTTAACTCCTGACAGGCGTTGATTGAAATGTACTGAGCTCTCACCATGAGTCAGGTTCTGTGCTAAGGCTTTATGTGAATGATTTCATTCCGTTCTTACAATAACCCAAGAAAATAAGAACTGCTGTTTCCCCATGTTACACACGAGGGGACTGAGGCTTGGTAAGATGAAGTCACTTGTCTAAGGTCACACCAGGAGGTAGAACCAGGGCTGGAACTGAGGACCATTTGTCTTCAGCACCTCGTCCTCTTAACTGCCCCCACGGCCACCTCGCCCTCTTAACTGCCCCCACGGCCATCTCGCCCTCTTAACTGCCCCCACGGGCGGCGGCGCAGGCGCGCAGGGACTCTTGAAAGGGGAAGAGGCTGGATGTGGAGACGGCAGCGCGTGCTGAGCACCCCCTGGCTGTGAGGCATCTAACCTGGGGCACGCCTGGTCTCTCTCTTCAGGACACGAGCATGTTCTCTGGGACAGAGAGTCCCCATGTGCCTGGAGCAAGAGACCTGGGCTCTCCTGCCCGCGACCCGCCACACGCGACTGACTGGGCCAGCCATGCCACGTGGCCCTCCTGGGTCGGTGAGAGGTGCCAGCCCGGGAGCACTCAGTCCCCTCAGCTGGAATTGTAGATCCCGAGAGCAGAGCAGTGAGTCTGAATCATGGAATGAGCACTGAGCTGGAAGGCAGACGGCTGCCTGCGCACAGAGCCAGGACAAGGCTGTACCTCTTGAGGGCCCGACCGACCGTGTGGCCTGCAAAGCGAGCTGCCGGGGACTTGCACCCCGGGAGGGGCGCCCCTCCGCCGCTGCGCACGCGTGCTCCAGCGTGACTGTGCAGGCGCAGGGGCCACCGAGGGCAGCAGGGGGAGGAAAGGCGGCGGGGAGTGCACTTTCCCCTTTCTTCCAGGGGCAGGAGCCCAGAGGGCCCTGCCTCACCCTGAGCTGGCTGTGATGTCAGCGGAAACCCCGGGGCCAAAGGCCTCCTCCTACCTTAGCAATAGCCCTGCATCCCCCACCTACACCTGGCCCAGCTCAGGCCTCCCGAGAGAAACGGCGCCCACAGCCCCTGCCTCCCAGCCGAGGAGAGGAACCAGGTCGTGCCGCCTGCCTCTCCCCTGCCCTACCTGGGCTCGCTCCCCGTCTGCAAGGATGTCAGGGTGATGGCTGTGTGAGGAGGACAGGGGCAGGAGGGATACCCTCAGGGGCTCCACCACCACCCCAGTCTGCCAGGAGCTCCCCCGCCATTCTCCGGGATGTTCCATTGCCCTGGACGACCCATGCCTCCGGCTCTGGGACTCCGGCACCCCGGCAGAGGAGCAGGGTTACCTCTCCCTTATCCTGCAGGAAGATCCTCATCCTGCCCTGCTGAGTCACTGCCGCTCCTCGGCTCTGACCCCTCCTTCCCGCCGGCCTTCCTCCTTCAGCCTTCTCAACCTTTCTCCAGACTGTCTGCGTTCCACAGGGGCCCTGGGGGGGGGTCCCTGCACTTGGCACCTCTGGGGGGCTGTCCCAGCACTGCTGGGAGCTTGACAGCACATGAGGGTGCCGCTCCGCCTTCACGAGCTGTGTGACCTTGGGCGAGCCACTTGACCCCTCTACACCTCAGTTTTCTCTTGCATAAGACAGGGGAGATGATAATGGTGCCTTCCTCAGTTAACACAAGTCAAATCTCTGGCACTTAACTCTCGACAAGGTTAAATATTATTATTATCCGCCCTTCATGCCCTATCCTTCCATCTCTGCTAATGATGTGCCCCGACCCCTGCAAGCCTCCGTGTCTACAAGTCTGTCTGTCTGTACCTACTCTGTTCTTTCCATTCTGCCTTCTTCCTGAGGCCTGTCCCCAGCACCCCCATGCTGACTCCCCGCACTGGGCACAGACACAGAACTCTTGAGAGTTCTGGAATTGGGCCGCTGCTCAGCTTTCCTCCAACGATAAATGATCCTGAGCACCTGCTTCGGCATCCCAGACAGCCTCCTCTTAGGGGGTCAGTGTCTTGGAGGAGGACCGGCCGGAGCGGGGAGGAGGGACACAGGGCACAGTGAGCTCTGAAGTGACCTGGGGAGACAGCCCACCCTGGCTGTGCCGGGTGCCAGCCCCCATCTGTCTGTGAGGAGCTCGCCGGGCCCCAAAGCCTCCTTTCCGAGGTCCGCCTCGTGATCCTCAGCAGAGCACCCTGAGCACGTGTCAGTTTCAGCCGCTGACGGCTGCACAATGAAAATTTCATTGTTAAGTGAAACAGGGACTCAAGAGCTCGGACAGGTGTGAGAACAGCTGTAGTGCCGAGAAGGGAGAGGTCAGAGGTCAGGGGGATGTCAAGGGAGACTTTGAGGGTGGCTAGGGACAAGCCGAGCAGCCAAAGTTGGGGAACCACACCTGGCCTGGAACCGGTTCCTGGGCCGGGAGGAGCTGGCACTCGGGCCTGTCTGTGGGGCTCAGTCACCCCCCTCAAGGATTTCTGAAACATCTTCTGTATGTGCCCGCGGAACAGCGTGGTCCTACGGAGACCACACCCTGCCCGCCAGAGGCTGGGGGTCTGCGGGGACAGAGGGAAGATGGCTCCAGAGCCGCCCCGCTCTTAGTGGCCTCATCCCCGCCCTGCCCCCAGGTCTCTGAAGTCTCTCCTCCTCACCGCCCCCGGCACTGTAGGAAGCCCACCTTGGCCAGGGAGGATGCCTTCTGGGCCCCTCCCTCCTTGGGCGCCTAGCCCCGTGTTGGACACCGAGCTGGGACCCTCGGGTGCCTGCTTGCCCTCCCCAGGGCAGGCTAGCCTGGTCTCTGTGCTGGAAGCTGGGACTGGACACGGTGTCTGTCTCCCTCTGCTGGTCCCTTAGGGGACAGCCAGGACAGGGCGCTTTCCCCAGAGCGGGTGGTCCCATGGCTCCCGAAACAGCGGTTGGCGAGGGATGGGGGCACTGAGGAAAGGGCCTGGGGACTCAGGCTGGGCTCCAGGCTGTAGGAACACCACACTGCCGCCCGGGCCCCCTCGGCCCAAAGCCGGCCTCGAACAGGGGCCCCGAGGGGTGGTCTCAGGGAGGCCAGGTCGCCTCCCTGATGCTTTCCCCACGGGCCCGCAGGCCACAAACAGCTTCCTTCCCTTCTAACCCATGAATGGAGCTGTCATCCACAGATTTATCTAAACCTTTTGTGAGGCTATTTATACTTCCAGCCGAGACCACATCTTGGGGTAATGAGTTCCATCGGAGTCCTCCCCTGCTGGGTGAAGCACGCTGCCTTTGATTTGTCCTAAACTTACCTCACTTGTGCTCCAAGGGGGCCCTGTAACTCCAGCAGGCCAGGTTTTGGTGAACAAGCCTGAGCTTCCCCTTCCCATCTGCAGGTTTAAAAATTCCATCCCATCTCCTTCCACCTTCAGCCCTGCAGTCTGAAGGGACCTGGTCTCTGACCTGTGCCTGGAGCCTGGCAGTGCGGGCACAGCCATGACCTCATGCCAGCCTCCAGCAGCTAATGGGTCAGAGGGCACACCGAGGGCCCAGAATCAAGGGGCGTAGAATCAAAGGGCGGCACGCAGCCCCGCCTACACCTACGCCTCTTCTTGGGGCTGACTTTTACCCCAACCCTAACTCTCTGAGTATTTTCCAGTTCCTGGCCTCCAGAACTTTCCTCTGTAATGTTTCTGTGGGGGGATTTCCCTCTCAGTTTCTAGTATGGATTCACCCTGGCTTCGTCCGTGCTGATGATGTATTTTGTCCCCGGTCCTGACCCCAGAATACCACGAGGGGGTCACTCCAGAGATAGGGGTGCTAGGACACAGCAAGGACAGTAACAGCAACACTGACCGTGTGAACTAAGGGCTTTATTTTTTTTTAATAACTTTTTTTTTTTGGCTGTGTTGGGTCTTCGTTGCTGCGCGCGGGCTTTCTCTAGTTGTGGCGAGCAGGGGCTACTCCTGGTTGCGATGCGCGGGCTTCTCCTTGGGGTGGCTTCTCTTGTTGCAGAGCATGGGCTCTAGAGCGCAGGCTCAGTAGCTGTGGCGCACGGGCCTAGTTGCTCCGCGGCATGTGGGATCTTCCCAGACCAGGGCTCGAACCCGTGTCCCCTGCACTGGCAGGTGGATTCTTAACCACTTCACCACCATGGAAGTCCCTGGCTTCAAGTCTTGTAACCTCTCTGAACCCTATACTCTTGGGGCATCTGACCTATGTTTATTAAACCACTGCTATGTGCCAGGCTTGTTCTGGTTGCTGGGAGAAATGCCAGTGAACAAGAAAGGCCCGGGCAGGGCTTGCCTCTGGGGGCTCGAGGCACCTGGTGTGCCACGAAGGCATGATAGGTGGGCAAGTAGAGCCCCGCCAGCTCAGTGCCCCCGCCAGCTCAGTGCCCCCAGCAGCTCAGAGCTCCCTTGCCCGCTCGGCAACCTCAGAGTCACCAGGCAAATCCCGTCTCCCGTGTGCGCAGCCCAGCAGGCTCTGCCAGAGGCTTTGGCACAGTCAGGCCCTCTGGTTTGTCTCTCTCCAGTCGAGTGGAAGCCCACGAGGGCAGGGATTTTCATCACACACACACACACACTCCCACACAATCACATACTTGTGTACTTGCCGGAGACCACCTCTACCGTGGGGTATGGCAAAAACTGTAAGAACGTGGGGTTTGAAAGGATCTTGAGAGAGCATCTCATCCAATCCCCTCATTTTATCAAGGAGGAAACAGGCTCAAAGAAGGGCCTCGACTAGCTTGAGGCAGTCTGTAGCAGGGCTAGAGTTGCAAGGTCCTCGTCCCCCGTTGTGTGTTCTCCCTTCTGGACCTGAAAGGCCTTTTTGGCTATGCCAACTGCAAGCCTGGAGAGGCTGCTTGGCCTCCGATTGGAAAGCTCCCTTCCAGCCCCACAGCCTGGGGGAAGCAGGCCTGCCAATTCCAGCTCCTCTCCAGAGCTGTGGCTAGGTGAGGGGTTCAGGGAAGCCGAAGGGCCCCCTCGGGACCACAGCACGTCACAGTGGGAAGGGACCTCAATGAGTATCTCGTGCCAACAACCACACTGTACAGCCGCAGAGACAGGAGGGACTCGCCCAAAGTCACACAGCAAGTCAGCGTTGAAGCACAGACCAGAGACCCAGGACGCCTGAGTCCTGGCTCTAGGCTCTTTTCTCGTGTCTGAACCCTTCAGAAGGGTCAGGTGATTCCCAACTTTTGGCAGGTGTGTGTGTGCAGTGGAAGAAAGACTCATCAAAAGTCCTAAAAAAAAAAAAAAAAAAAGTCCTAAAGCGTTGGGAATTCCCTGGTGGTGCCGTGGATTAGACTCCGCGCTCCTAATGCAGGGGGTCCGGGTTCAATCCCTGGTCAGGGAACTAGATCCCACGTGCACGCCGCAACTAAGAGTTCACATGCCTCAACTAAGGAGCCCGCCTGCCGCAACTAAGACCTGGTGCAACCAAATAAATAAATATTTTTAAAAAAAGAAAGTCCTAAAGCGTTTATGTCTCCCTCTCCCTTCCCCCGGGGCCTTGCTCCAAAGACCTCAGGACCCTACTGGTCCCATAGGTGTCAGGGGCAGAGACACGGGTGTGTGATTAGTCACACCTTCCCCTCCCTGCCTTCCAGGGAGCTTTGGCATCTATCTTCTGTTCCAGCTGCGCTGCTCCGGCAATGGCTGTGGGGAAGAGGTGGAGAAGCCATGAAGGCTCTGCTGATTTTCACTGGAATAAAAAGAGAGAGGGCGAGATCCAGAGAGAAGGAGGAACGTAAGGAAGAGAATAACGAATGCTAGGTTCCTTGGGGGGCAGGGGTTTGCACAGAATGTGGGGGGACAGCTACTGTCCACGAAAGCGTTGGACTGTGGGCAGAGGTTGGAAGTTTTGTTCCTTTCATCACAGCACCATGCTACGTGCTACGAGGGAACTAGAGGCAACTCAGGTACACTTGGGTCACACACCTATTCACTGAACGCATACTTACTGATCACCTGCTGAGGGCCAGGCCCTGTGGGAGGTAGAGGGATACAGTAACAAACAGAACAGACTAGGTCCCTGCCCTCATGGGGCTGACATAACTAGGGGCATTAAAGAAGTAGACACTATGAAATAATGTTGAGTTGGGATAAGTGCTGTGGATAACCCAGAGCAAGGGCTTAGCTAGACAATGCGGGGTGGGGGGTGGCGGGTGGAGGGGGAAGCAGAGAAGGCCTATCTGAGGATGGGCAACTGAAGCTGAGCCCTAGGAAGAGAAGGCACCAGCATGTGAGAAGGGGAAGGAGCATTCCAAGCGGTGGGAACAGCTTTACAGAGATCCCAAGATGGAGAAGGATGTGGTTCGTTCAGGGAACTGATGGGGCCAGTTCTGCTGCACAGGAAGGCCACAGACAGGTGGAGAGATGGGTGGGGCCAGCTCCTTCCTGCAGGTTTGGGGTAAGGGGGTTAGAATTTGGGGGGGGGGGCGGCCAGGACTCACGGCTTGCTGGATCTTAGTTCCCCCGCCAGGGATTGAACCCATGCCCTCAGCAGTGAAAGCACGATATCCTAACCACCGACTGCCAGGGAATCCCCAAGGGGTTTAGATTTGATGGCAAGTACAGTAGTTGGGAACCACTGCAGGGTCTACACCAGGGAGAGGCGTGACCCAAGTGACATTTTAGGAAGGTCACATTGATGCTGCTTGGAGAGTGGACTGGAGGAGACAGGGAACCACCCAGGGAGCTCCCACAGTCATTCGGGTGAGAGATGATGGTGGCCTGAGCCAGGACGATGGCCGTGGACATGGGAGAGAAGGACGAAGTTGCCATCTGTTTGAGAGGCAGAGCAGTCAGGGCTTGCTGGACGCTTGTAGTATGTAGGGTGCGGGAGAGCGTGGGGTCAAGGATGACTCCAGGTTTACTGACCTAAATGCCTGGGTAGAGGTAGTACCATTTACACGGACCCCCCCTAAAACGCAAGAATAACCTCCCCCAGTGCTCCAGGGAAACTTGGTGAGGGAGCGGAGCTGAGGGCAAGGAGAGGAAGAAACAAAGTGCGGTCCAGAACTGCAGGCCAGGAGCAGGAGGGCAAGGGGCCCACAGACAAACATGGCCTCCTCACTGGGGACAGTACCAGAGAGGCAAGTCCAAATGGGCCCTAAAGGAACACAGTGGTGCCCAAGGCCCTTCAAAGCACACTGGGTGCTGCAGGGAACTAGAGGTCAGGGAGCCCCTCCAGGACTTCCCTTCCAGTTCACGCAGCGGAGGACCGAGGCCCAGGACTAGGGGAAGACCTGCCCGCCGATGAAACCCCTCCTTTGGCACAGTCCCTTGGTCGTTTTTTCAAAGGGCCACATACGCATGCGTCTACCCTCAGAAAACGTTTCCAGCCCTTCCCGTTAGTGACCCTCATCATTTGGCAGCGCTCACCCCTCCTCTCACAGACCCACTTCCCTCCCAACGGGGGCAAAGCCCCATGCACCGCGGAGCCTTTACTCTCGCCTTCCCCTGCCAGCCACACCCTTCTACCCCATTCTGTCCGGAGAATCTTTTCTTCGGGATCAACGCAGGATCCTCGAAGCCTTCCCACCCCGGGATCCTGCCGCAACGTGCTTTAATTTCTTTTTAGTGCCAGTGGTTGCTGCTTCTGTGCGTGTCCCCGGCTCGGATTGGGTGCGACGGTCTGCCTTCGACCCCGTACCCCCGACAGACGTCCAGAAAATCCGTTCTAAATTAGTGACCCAGGCGGGCTCGCCCGCACATCTCCGGATTCGCTCCCCGACACCCTTTGAGCGCCTTGCGTTCGGGGCTGGGCCCCGCTGACAGGCCCGGCTCACCCGGGGCGCTGAAGGGCCGAAGAAGGCCCGGGACCCCGCGAAGAGACAAGCCCGGAAGGCGCGCGGCGCTCCCGGATCACGTGACCGCCCCCGGCAGAACTCTGTCACGTGACGGCGCAGCCGGCGAGCGTTTTCTCACGTGACGGAGGTGCAGGCGTGTGGCCCAATGAGGAGGCGGGGGCTGGGCTGCCGGGGGCGGTGCGCGGGAAGAGAACCGGGGCATCCGCGGCGGCCGGGGAGACCCGGAGGGGAGCAGCGAGCTGGCGTACAGTCCGGGGCCCGCCGCCTGTCACAGCCCAGCCGCGGGGAGCAGCATGAAGTGTCTGGTTACGGGCAGCAACGTGAAGGGTGAGCTGGGGCCAGCTGGGGGCACATGGGACGGCCCAAGGCGCCAGCAAACCAGTGTTTTTCTCCTCTTCTCCTTGCAGTTCTCGGCAAGGCCGTCCACTCCCTGTCCCGTATCGGGGACGAACTCTACTTGGAGCCCCTGGAAGACGGGGTGAGGAGCCACGGTATTGGGGGGGGCGAGATTCCCACAGGGAGCCCTAACCTGGGCTCGAGTCTCGCCCCCATCAGATAGGATGCCGGTGGGCAGATTTGTCAGCTGAGTTACAGTTTCCTCCCCTGTTGCTGGGACGTCACCTTGAGCCCTGTCATCTTCCCAGACCAGTGTGTGAATTGAGAGCATTTGCCCTCCCTGAAGTGCCCGGGGGCGGGTGGGGTCGGCGCTGAAAGCTGTGTAGGGCCCTTGCTGCGGGGGCGGTGCTGAGGGGCACTCTCGGAAGGCTTCATGGAGAAGATACCCGCTGACTGGAAGGAGAGGGAGGGATTCAGCAGATGATGGTGGAAGTGGAGAACATTAGGGCAAGTGTGTGAGCAAAAGCCGGCCAGAGGGCTGGGCCTGACATCGCTGGTGACTGCATCCCTCTCCCTGCTTTTCCTGGCCCAGCTCTCCCTCCGGACCGTGAACTCCTCCCGCTCGGCCTATGCCTGCTTCCTCTTTGCCCCGCTCTTCTTCCAGCAGTACCAGGCAGCCACCCCTGGTCAGGACCCGCTGCGCTGTAAGATCCTGATGAAGGTGAGGCCCCTCCCTCAGCAGTGGCAGTGCACTCCCCCAGGAACCTCTCCCACGGTGCGTTTGTTCTGAGGCACACAGTAGGTGCCAGCTGGAGAGAGGAATGGATGCAGGAGCAATCCAGTGCAAAATGCAGCGCAGGGGCATAGTACGGACATCCACAGGGGGTAATGGGAGATATGGAGAGGTTAGTTGATTCTGCCAGAGACCTGCAGAGAGTGATGACATTCAAGTTGGTCCTTGAAAGGTAAGCCGGTCTTTCAAGGCATTCCAGACAAGGGGAACAGCATGAACGAAGGCCTGGAAGGGTGTAAATGTCTGTGTGAGGGGGGAGGTCCTTTCCTGGTGTGACCGTGCTGAGCCCGTGATGGGCCAGAGCCTAAGGGGACGTGAGAGCTGGCTGGTGGAGGCGCAGCACGCGGCTGATGTGTTTCCATCGCCTAGTCATTCCTGTCAGTCTTCCGCTCGCTGGCGATGCTGGAGAAGACCGTGGAGAAATGCTGCATCTCCCTGAATGGCAGGAGCAGCCGCCTGGTAGTTCAGCTGTACTGCAAATACGGTGAGTGAGCAGCTGGCTGGCCAGGCCGTCCTTGCGGCGTGGGGTGGAGGTTGGCGAGGCCCACTGAGACCCTGTCTGCCCATCCAGGGGTGAGGAAGACTCACAACCTGTCCTTCCAGGACTGCGAGTCCCTGCAGGCTGTCTTCGACCCAGCCGTGTGCCCCCATGTGCTCCGTGCCCCAGCAAGGTGAGCACGCCCCCTGGTTGCAAGCTGAGGCATAGGTTTCTCTCTTCCTTCTTTGGGCCTCAAGGGTCAGTTTAAGAAGGCGCCTCCTCCATTTTCCCTACAGGGTTTCTGTAGACCTCAAGGAGTTTATCCAACCCGGTTTGCTTTCAGGTCCTTGCCTGGCTCTTTAAGGGCAGAGGCTGGAGTGAGGAGGGGCTGGGTGCTCCCTTGTTCCATGTTCCTCACTGTCTTCTGGAGTCTGCATTCTCCACCTCAAAGGTCTGACTTGGTTTTCTGACCACTCAGACCCATTCTGACTCCTCTGTCAGAGAATGGGTCTCTGGCCTGCCCTCAAGTCTTCTCTGGCGTAAACACCTTTGAAGGTCCCTTAATTTTTGTGGCTCAGGGACTCATGACCCTTCTCTGGCCTCGTCATCCTTCTGGGATGATCCCCATTCAAGGGCAGCCTCTCTTCCTACCTGGCTGGGCTCTAGCCTTGAGGGGTCCCAGCAGGAGGCCAAGGAAGGAGGCTAGGTGGGGAAGTCACGGTCCAGGAGGGCTGCCTGAAAAAGCAGCTGTAGAGATGGAGCTGTTCTGGGGAATCAGAGGGGCTGTGCAGGGCCCAGGAGACTCCAGCAGATGCAAAGGTCCCTGGTGAACACAAGAGCAGAGAGGAGTGGCTCCCCTCCCACTCACGCACACGCTGGATGCCACTTGCATCCAAGTAACCCAAGGTCTTGTGTTTCTTTTCTTTCGGTAGCCGAAGGACATGGTAACCTCAAGGTCCCTTTGGGTCCTGACTTTCTGTTTTTCTGAGTTCTGTTGAAACAGCACTGCCCAGGATCCCTTTGGGTAGAGAAAGAGGGAATCAATCTGTGGTCTGTATTTTGAGGATTTTTCTTTCTCTTTCTTTTTTAAAAAGAGCAGTTGTGTTGAGATCTATCCTGATGGGGCTTTTTCTGTAAACCTACATCGTTGGAAAAACAGTCAGACTTTTTTTATCTTAGGTATTGGCCTATCCCAACAATCTGTACTGTTCTAGGGTGTGATGGCTTAGGAGTGAATGTGATTTGAACCCAATACATTTGTAGAGGGTGTCAAATTCAGAACCAGGCAGATCCACCTCCTGACCCTAAACATGGTCCTAAAGTAAATCGCTTGAGGAAATTGGATCCTAGAAATTACAGGTGGGGAATTCTGAAGTGTGTCCATATTCCATTGGAGATCAAAGAAGCCCAACTAAGAGAATTAGGGGCTGACTCACATGACAGCTTATTTCTGAAAAGGCTATTTTATCTTGAAGATTATGAGTTTGGAGGAGCTAAGGTGATTGGCAGTGGAAAGAATCAGAACATGTGAAATTCCTTAAAAATTTATTGACTTAAATAATTTTGTCTCTGTTACACATAATACAAAAAAAACCTTTAAAAAAAGCAATTGTTTCTCTTTTTTTAAATTTAATTAATTAATTAATTAATTTATTTATTTTTGGCTGCGTTGGGTCTTCGCTGCTGCACACGGGCTTTCTCTAGTTGCAGTGAGCGGAGGCTACTCTTCGTTGCAGTGTGCGGGCTTCTCATTGCGGTGGCTTCTCCTGTTGTGGAGCACGGGCTGTAGGCGCACGGGCTTCAGTAGTTGTGGCTCGCGGGCTCTAGAGCGCAGGCTCAGTAGTTGTGGCGCACGGACTTAGTTGCTCCGTGGCACGTAGGATCTTCCCAGACCAGGGCTTGAACCCGTGTCCCCTGTGTTGGCAGGCGGATTCTTAACCACTGCGCCACCAGGGAAGCCCGTTTCTCTTTTTCTTATGGACAATTTTAAATTCATATAAAAGCAGACGCCAGTTCCTGTCCCAAGTGTTCTGAGGCAAATTCCAGACGTTATTTCACCTGTAACTGTTTGTCGGCATGTGTCTTTTCTAGACAAGGATCTGAGGGCTCTCTCTGAAGGCCGCATTTATGCAGACAGTGTGGGGATGGTCTCCCACCCCTGGGTGGCCAGGTGCCGCCTGCCCGGTTTGGTTCAGCGCAAACAGCCCGTGCTTCCTGGTGTCTTCTGTGGGCTCTGCTCTTGTCTGCCCCGTCTCTTGCAAGTGGACTTCTCCTCCCACGACAGCGTGGGAGCCTTGGACGGGGCAGGGACCATGTCCCGCTCCTGTCCTCCCTGGGGGCATGCTAGGCCTGGCCTGGTTCCCTTTGGACATGGGTGTGTGTCACCGTCCCGCCTCAGGTCCTGAGAGCGAAGCCACTGGGTGGGGCTGAGTCTTGGGGTGATGCTGTGCCCTCTTCACAGGGTCCTGGGGGAGGCTGTTCTGCCCTTCCCCCCTGCGCTGGCCGAAGTGACACTGGGGATTGGCCGTGGCCACAGGGTCATCCTGCGTAGCTACCAGGAGGAGGCAGGTGAGGGAGCCAGACGTGGCCTGGGCAGGGGGCAGAGATGGGCTGGGATGGGGCAGGGCCCAGGTTTCCTCCTGTTGCTGTCCCCATAGACAGCACCGTCAAAGCCATGGTGACCGAGATGAGCATCGGCGGGGAGGATTTCCAGCAGCTGCAGGCCCAAGAAGGGGTGGCCATCACTTTCTGCCTTAAGGAATTCCGGGTGAGGCTGCCCCCCACTTGCTCGCCGCATGGCCCACTGCTCGCTCCTCCCGGCCCCGCCCGGGCCTCACTGCTCCGCCTCTCCCTTCCCAGGGGCTCCTGAGCTTCGCTGAGTCAGCAAACTTGTCTCTCAGCATTTACTTCGATGGCCCGGGCAGGTAACTCCCAGCCTCAGGACAGGGAGGGGAGGGCTCTGGGATGCCAAGAGCCAAAGGGCCTTGACCTTGCCTGGACCCGTCACCTGCCCAGGCCAGCCATCTTTGCCATCAAGGACTCTCTGCTAGGCGGCCACTTTGTCCTGGCCACGCTCTCAGAGCCAGACCCGCACCCCCAGGACCTGCGTGCTCCGGAGCTCCAGCGGCCAGCGCCTCAGCTTCAGGCTCACAGGTGAGAGCGCTGCCCACCCACTCCTCTCCTCCCCACCTCTGCACCCTGGGGAGCCTGCTGCTTCCAGCGTCTGCGCCTCCCCCTGCCCCCACTTCCTGTTGGGCCCCAGCCCCTGCAGTGCTCACAGCTTCCAGCCCTGCAGGCTCCACCTTACCGGGCAGCTGCACTCAGAGACTCCCCCGACCCAGGGAAGCGTCCCCAGGGTCGGGCTGGCTTCCTTCTCTGGCTGAGGCCTCCCTTCCGAGCCTCCTCCCAGGCCAAGGAGGGAAAGGGCTGCCGGGAAGCCGGGGGCTGCCTGGGACTGGGGAAGCCGGTGGCTGAAAGGGCAGGTGGGTTGGGGAGGATGGGCCCAGTGTAGTGTAAGCAGAGGAAGTTTGGCCTGGCCCTCCGCCCAGCATGTCCCTGGGCCCCAGTGCTCTCCAGTTCCTGTCCCCGGGGAAGGTGCGGGCTTGGGCCCCAGGTGACCCAGCTTACAGGACTTGCTGCTCCCCTCCCCCAGCTGAGCTAAACCGGCCCCCAAGATGCCTCCCTCAGGCCTCTACCTCAACTCTGATGAAAGGATTCCAGGTCCACCCCCTCCAGGAAGCAGCCACTTAACCCCAGGCGTCCTCTCCCCTCCCACCAAATCAGGAAGTAATAAAACCAAGAGGTCACCAACGGTCACAGGGCTTTTGCAGCCCCCCGCTGAGCCCTCCAAGGTGGGGCCCTGCCTCTGTCCCCCCTCTTCTCTCCCTGTCGTTGCTAAGCCGTCTCTGCTTACAGCACACCCCACCTGGACGACTTTGCCCTTGATGACATTGACTCATACATGATCGCCATGGAAACCACCGTGGGCAGTGAGGGCTCACGGACACTGCCCTCCGCCTCCCTTTCACCTGGCCTCCAGCCCCACTGTAGCCCTGGCTCCCACTCAGAGGAGGAAGATGACACCGAGCCCAGCACAGTGCCTGGGACTCCCCCACCCAAGAAGGTAGCGGCTGGCTGGAGACCGAGGCAGGGATGGGAGGCAGAGGCTGCAGCCTCCAGAGCTCACTCGGCTTCCTCTGTTTTCCCGCCAGTTCCGCTCGCTGTTCTTTGGCTCCATCCTGGCCCCTGCACACTCTCCCCAGGGCCCCAGCCCCGTGCTGGCTGAAGACAGTGAGGGGGAAGGCTGAGCCGAGGAGTCCTTGGAGGACTGGACCAGAGGAAGCCCCAGCCTCCCCATCTCCCAGCGCCAACCAGGGGCGGGGCCAGCTCTCCTCCAGGGTGGGTGGTAGAGGTGGGCTGTGCTGGGGCTCAGCTGGCTGGTCCTGCCGCCTCCCCCAGGCCCTGCTCGGCTATCTGACTGGCCTGGGTCCCGTGGTCTCCCTTCAGCCCCCAGTCGATCATGTCTGTTCCCAGTCTTGGTGCTGAGCTGCCACCTGCTGGGAGGTCCCTCACCTCTTAATCCAACCATGTGGCCAGGGTTGGGGGCCTGCCTTCTCTAAGCCCACCTCCCTAGGAGAAAAATCTCGGTGGGGCTGCTGGCCCCTGCTGATCCACCTTCTCTGCCAATCAGGACCTGTCCCTCCCTCAGATCCTGGGTACACCTCGGGGATCCCCTGTGGCCGGCACACGCTGTTTTGCTTGCTTTTCCAACTCTCTGGCCCTGGCTTGGAAATTCCAAGGGCCCCTGTGACCTGAGCATGTGGCTGGTGTTTCCCTGGCTGGGGCCCCGTGCCCAGCAAGCCTCCCAAGTGGCCCTAGGCAGAAGGGTCGCCAGGCGTGGCCTTTGGGACAAGGGAGACAGACGCCATGGCGAGAATCCAGCTTTGACCTTTATTCGAGAGACCAGATGGGTTGCCCCAGGATCCGGCTGCCAGCCCTGAGGCCAAGCAAGGCTGGGAACCCACAATCTGGCCCTGCTCTGCCCTGAGCTGCAGCCTCAGCCCCAGGAACCTGCCTGCAGCCACTGCAGGTGCAGGTGGAAGGAGCCCTGGGGGGTTGGACGCTGCTATTGATTCATAAAAAAAAGAAAAATACACCAAGGCTCTGTGTTCCCTGTGATGGGCGGCCCTAGGGGGCCCGGCACGAACCCTCAGAGCCACGTGATTTCTGTACAATCCACCATCTGGGGCAGAGGGCGGGCATACGGAGGCTATTTCTTGGCTTTGGCGGAGTTGCGGGGTGGGGTGATGGGCCGGCCTCCAGGGTTCAGGCCGCTGAACTGCCCATATTTCCCCTTGTTCTTGTCGGCGGGCTTGAGGATCTAAAAGAGGGAAGCGGGTCAGGCTCATGGGGCTGAGCCATGGGCCCCCCGCCCCTTCCGTCCCCATCTCCACCCCCACCTGGAAGGAGCACATGAGCGTCTCATCCACGCTCATCATGGCGCCTGCGTTGTCAAACTCGCCACAGTAGTTAGGAGCTGAGAAGAGTGTCACCAGCTGCCGCTTGGCAAAGAACTCATAGCCATCTTCTACCACCTGGATGAGGGTGGGGGCAGTTAGTTCAGCAGGTGCTGCTGCGCGGCCCCCGCTGCCACCCAGACCAGAGCTGCCAGCCCACCTGGTGTGCCCGGCAGATGAGATCCAGGTCGTGCTTGTGCAGGAACTTGGCCACGACCTCAGCTCCAAAGGTAAAGGAGACGCCACGGTCATTCTCGCCCCAGCCCTGCACGTCCTTGTCAGGGTCAGACCACAGCAGGTCACACAGCAGGCCCTGGTCTGGCACGTCTGTAGGCCGCATGATACGCCGGATCTGCTCCATGGACTGTAGGTCCGGGGACAGGCCTGGGGAGCACCGGGGGCAGGTCACTTCCTCAAGCCTCAAAACAAGGGCCCTCCCTTCTCTAGGAAGCCTTTGCCAATCAGCCTCTGTTCCCCCAACCCGCCGCCCTCTCCTGGATTCCTGGGAGCCTAGACAGGTAGAGCTCATCGCCTTCTGCCTTCTCAAGTCCCTGTCCCTTCAAGGAGCACAGTGCTCCCTGGAGAAAGACAAGCAAACTCCACGCAAGAAGCCGAGGCCACGACATGACAGTGAGTGCAGCCTAACGCTGCGTTGCGGGGGGACTCTGTGGAAGAAGTGATATCCAAACCAGGACTCCAGGAAGAGCTGTTCCAGGTGGCTGAGAATGTGTCCTTCCAGCCAACACTTCTGTCCCAAATCCCCCAGGGATGTGGCCAGGCTCGTCCTGCCCAAGCATTCCCTCGCCATGCGGCCCAGAGCCGCCCTCACCCCCGTGACAGCAGAAGATCTTTTCATCCACAATGGCAGCAATAGGCAGGCAGTTGAAGCAATCGGTGAAGGTTTTCCATAGTTTGATGTTGTAGCGTCTCTTGCCTGCCCAGAGGAAAGAGAGGGCTCACGAGAAGGCCTGTCTGCCCCACCCTCAGTGTGGGTCTCTGGGCTTTCCAGGGCACATTGTGTGGTGTTCGGACACAGCTGGGAGAAGAGAATGGAAGGCAAGAAGGGAAACCGCCCCCCACCCGCCAACCCCCACCCCACTGCCTCCCAGGAGGAATTCTAAAGCAGCTGAGTCCACAGGAACCCCAGAGTTCCAGTTCTGGAACAACCTCAGGGTTGGCACCCACTCCCCTGCACATGAGCAGAGCCAGGCCAAGACTGGGTCTGGTCTCTCTCAGCTTCTGGCCAACAGAGTCCAGTCCAGACAGGCATCCTAAGTGCTTAAGTAACGGATGCACTGGAGGGGAGTGTCGGCAGGCAAGGCCCTGCATTAGAATGCTGGCAGCCCTTCAGTCAGCAACCATTCACCACGTCCCTCCTGAGCGCCAGGACCCATGCCAGGAGGGCAGGGTGGAGAGATGTGAACTGGCCCGGCCCTGCCTTCACGGAGCTCAGTCTAGCAGGTGTTTGTCAAACACTGCTACCCCAGCCACCAGGTCGACACGAGGGTCGCACTGAATGGCCGGGAGAGCCCTTCAGGACCTGCTCAGCCCCAGAGGCTCAGCCCACTCACACTCATCGTAGAAGCCGTAGATGCGGTTGATGCTGGCACACTCGTGGTTCCCACGGAGCAGGAAGAAGTTCTCGGGGTACTTGATCTTATAGGCCAGCAGCAAGCAGATGGTCTCCAAAGACTGCTTGCCCCTGTCCACGTAGTCCCCCAGAAACAGGTAATTGCTCTCTGGAGGGAAGCCGCCGTACTCGAACAGCCGCAGAAGGTCGTAGTACTGGCCATGGATGTCGCCTGTGACCCAGAGAACCACGTCAGCACTAGATGCAGTCTAAACTTGAACCCAGGGCCAGGGTTGGACTCAAGGGAGGAGAGATCCAGGGACTCTGGCTGGGGGGCGGGGGGGGGGTACCCACTTTCAGGAAGCAAAGGGGCCTGGGCAGGGGTCTCACCGCAGATCTTGAGGGGTGCCTCCAGCTCCAGAAGAATGGGCTGGCTCAGGAAAATCTCCCGGGATTTGAGGCACAGACCACGGATCTCGTTCTCTGTCAGCTGTACATTCTTTCCAGGCCGCGAGCCCTGCACTGGGAGTGGAATGAGGCATCAGGACCCTCAGGCAAGAAGAGGGTGGGTGACACGGGTGGCCCCATAGGCACTTCTGGGGGGCGCCTGGGCCTCCTGGGCCCCGCCTCGCCCAGAGGCAGCTGTTGCTGCTGAGCCTCCTGGGACCCCCGCCTCAAGCCTCAAGGGACGAGACCCCCAACTACCCTCAAGACACTCGAGAGGGGATTGCTGTGCGCGGAGGCCTGCCAAAACCTCAGAACACAGGACCCCTTGCTTGGGGGGGGCTAGGCTTCTCGGATTTCTCTCTCACCCCAAGAGCCCTGGCCAACCCGTGCGCCCCCGCCCTACTCTGGCAAGGGGAGCAACCCCAGACCTCCCAGGGGCGCCGCGATTGGGAAGGGGGGCACCTGCGGCCACGGGACCTCGCGGCCCGTGCCCGCCCAGTCTAAGCTGGTCCTGGGAGGGGCAAGTCGACCCGCGCGCCACTTCCGGGCCGGGCAGGGGACCAGGGCGCGGCCGGCGCCCACCTCCCCTGCCCCGGCCAACCTTCCAGCAGGCGTCCGATGATAGAGTCCAGGTTGAGCTTTTCGCTGTCGGACATGGCGGCGCCGCCGCTCTGGCCCCAGCAGCTCCGGGCCCGCTCCTGCCTCCCGCCCTCCCGCTGCCTCCCGCTGCCTCCTTCCGGCCTGGCGCTCCTTCCGCCCGCCCCGGCTCGCCGCCCCGCCTCCTAGGCCGCCTGCCCCGCCCCGCCGCGCCCCGCCCCGCCGCGCCCCGCCCCGCCCCGCCCGCTGCCCCAGCGCTCTAGCGCCTCCGCCGGACGCCGGGCGCAGGGGTCGCGGCGGCCCGGGAGGCGGGGCCTCGGTCAGGGGGGCGGGACTTGGACTGACTCGTGTGTCTGGGGCGGAGCCTGCCCGGTGGGCGGGGCTTCATGGGCGAGGTCAAGCCTAGCTCCGCCCTTGAGGAGTTACCCTCCGCTGTTCGGAGGAGGTGCGGTCGGAAGTACTGTGGAAGTTGTTTTTCTCTTTCAAGGGAAGGGCTAAGCAGTCCTTCCTACTTCTGTCCTGGTGGGGAAGGTGGTGTGACCTCATTGGTAACTCACTGGGTCTCCCCAAACAGTGTAGATTAAGCCCTTGAAGTGCAGGAAAGGAAACTGAGGCTCAGAGATAGTAAGAGTTAGCCTCAAATTCACGGAGGACCTCTACCTCCTGAGTCTGGGGCCCTCGGGCGACTGGCTAGGTAGATCCAGACACATGTTGCTGACCTCCGAGCTCATTTTGGTCCACACTGCCTGTGGTGCATGCTAAATTATTACTTTTTGTAATGTCTCATCCTTGCCTTTTGAGTAGCATAGTAACGCTACTTTGTGAGCATGTTGAAAGTATTACTTTGTAAAGAGCAAACACTAAATACACCATGATACCCGTTGGACCCTGAATCGAGTGTTTTACATGCCAGTGACCTCAAATCTGGAGGCAGCCTGCCCTCTCTACCTCTGGCAGGCCCTGGCACACCCAGCACAGGAACCCAAGCCTGCACCCACCCAGCCCACCGGCATGGTGGGAGGAGCCCATGGCCCAGGGCCCGTGGGGCAGGCCGGAAGAGCCCGGGACAGGAAGGGGTAACTACCCCCCCCCACGCACTTAGGAGGGGCCCGCCGGCTGGTTGCCGAAGCTGTGGCTGAGGGGGAAGTGAGAGGAGGAGGTGAGGTGCGGCAAGGAGGTAAGCCGGGCTCAGGGGACAGGGGCCTGGCCTTTCTGCCACTTCTGGGCCCATGCTCCACCCCCACCCCACAAGAGAAGAGGAGACAGAAGGGGCTTGGAGAGATACCCTGAAATCTGCTCCCTCTGACCACGCAGTCGGGTCCTGGGGCTGGGGCCTGGCTGGATAGGAGCCCAGGCCCCAGACTGGCTAGGAGCCGCCTCTCACATTGGCTTTCCCCACATCTTGCAGCCTGTGGCATCAGGGGTCTGCAGCACCATGGCCCAGGCCCTGGGGGAGGACCTGGTGCAGCCTGGTGAGCAGGATGACTCCAGCTCTTTGGGGTCTGACTCAGAGCTGAGTGGGCCCGGCCCATATCGCCAGGCTGACCGCTATGGCTTCATTGGGGGCAGCTCAGCAGAGCCAGGGTAAGTAGGGAAGGGATGGGGTGGGGCGGTGGGGTGCTGGGAATAAGGGTGGGATCTGAGGGCTGAATTCTAGAGTGAGGTCCAACCTCGAGGGTCCTGGGCGGGTCTGGGGACTCAGCCAGTATCATCCCCTCTCGGGTTCCAGATGGAATCCTAAGGTTAGCAGGGCTGCGGGGGGTGGTCCCTGCATGTCTCTTTTACTCCCAGTCTCTGAGGGTTTCCACCCACCTCTGGGACCCAACATTCTTCCCCTTCTAATCTGGCCCGGGAATCCCAGATCCAGATCACAGAACCCACACTTCTTCCCCCATCAAGCCTCTGCATTCCCAATGTACAGACAGGAAGACAAGTCCAGAAACAGATAGGAGGGTCACACAGCAGATCAGAGAGAGAATCAAACTCACAACTCCTGGCTTCTAGTCCAGGACTCTGTCTACCGAACTTCCCTGATGACTTGTCTGTGTCCCTATCCTCGGGGACAATCAACAAGCCCCTCCCTCAACACACACCTACACACCCCCTTCAGTCTCTCCTGCTTCCACCCACATCGGAGCCACATCCTTTCCTGTCCCCATGACAACCACTGGCAACTCCTAGGTGACAGGTCCCCACCCCACCCCAGAGATCTCCAGGGCCAGGAGTTAGGCTCACCCAGGTAGCATGAAGGGTGGCAGATGTCGGCTCTGGGTAACAGCTGCCCAGCGCCTGGACACCTGTGCCATGTGTCCCCAGGCCAGGTCACCCTCCTGCAGACCTTATCCGCCAGCGGGAGATGAAGTGGGTGGAGATGACCTCACACTGGGAGAAAACCATGTCTCGGCGGTACAAGAAGGTGAGGGGGAGAGTGGTCCCACCCAGGCCTCTGTGGCTCAGCGCCCTTTGCCTCGGCCCATGCCCTGGCAAAATTCACCCCTCCCGTGTCCCAGTACCTCCTGCCTTTTCTCCCTGCTACCCAAGGTGGCTCTTGCCTGATGACAGGTTGTGCTTGGGGCCTGCTGACAGGAGCAGGGGAAGCTGGCTTGGCTGGCCTAACGGGGTCCCTTGGCCTCACCCACAGATAAAGATGCAGTGCCGGAAAGGCATCCCCTCGGCCCTGCGGGCCCGGTGCTGGCCCCTGTTGTGCGGGGCCCATGTGTGTCAGCAGAACAGCCGTGACACTTATCAGGTGAGGGAAATGGCAGGGGTCCCACCTCCCTTCCCTTGGCCCTTCACCACTCTGGGCCTTCACATCCACCTTTTTGTCCACCCATAGGAATTGGCTGAGGCCCCTGGGGACCCACAGTGGGTGGAGACCATCGGCAGGGACCTGCACCGCCAGTTCCCTCTGCATGAGATGTTTGTGTCACCCCAGGGTCACGGGTACGAGGCCAGTGATGCCCAGGGACCCCCAGCCCCACAACCCCCAGGTGCTTTGGCCTAGTCCCCCCCAGCCCCAGCTTTATATCTTTGCATCTCAGAGGACCCAGCAAGGCCCTTGGGGGGCTGAGGCCTGGGCAAGGGCCGCCAGAGGGTGGGGAAGGGATGCCCAGAGGACTGGCCCCTAATGGGGTCTTCTGGCACAGGCAGCAGGGGCTCCTCCAGGTACTCAAGGCCTACACCCTATATCGGCCGGAACAGGGCTACTGCCAGGCCCAGGGCCCTGTGGCTGCCGTGCTGCTCATGTATCTGCCCCCAGAGGTGAGTGCCCTCAACCCTGCTACGGGACCCAAGACCCTGACCCCCTAACCCCAGTGATCCATGACCCCCAACGCTGGTGACCTAGGGACTTAGCAATCCTGTGCCCTGGACCCATGACCCCTCCATCTCCAGGAACTCTGGCCTCAGGGACCTGGGATCCTTGACTTCTTCCCAAACCTGTCCTAGTGAGTGACCCAGGGCCTCATGACCACCAACCTCAGCGACCTTCAAACCCAACGACCTTGACTGCAGGAACATGGAACCCTGAGCCCTGACATTTGCCCCAATGATCTAGGAGTCTGGATGTTATTACCTTGACCTCATGACTTCTGATTCGAACCCTGTGACCATGATCCCTGACCCCAGTGACCCCAAGAACCCAAGACTTGAACTTTGGGACCCTCCCTAGCCTTGACCAGTGAGCCCCTACTCTGTGACCCTCAAATTCAACACCCTGAGCCCTGTGACTTCCAACTCCCTATGCCCCTTGGTAGGCCTCTATCTGGGCAACGGGAAGCATTTTGGTAAGACCTGCCCCTCCCCACCAGCCCCAGCACTGAGTCCAGGCTCCTGGCTCCAGAGTCACCCCAGATGGTGTCCAGACCCTCCCCTGCGCCCGTTTTTTCCCCTGCCCTGCGGTCCCCTCCGTGGTCTCCTCTGCGGTGGGCACTCAAGGCCTGTGCCCGCCCCCAGGAGGCCTTCTGGTGCCTGGTACAGATCTGCGAGGTTTACCTCCCTGGCTACTACGGGCCCCATATGGTGAGAGGCTGGGATGGGGCCAGAGGGCACAGGGGGAGGGGCTGGGCGGGGGGTGGGGAGGGGCCTGGGGACTGGGTGGGGACCTGGGGACCGGGAGTGGAGCTGCCTGATGGACGTGGCCACAGGAGGCTGTACGGCTGGACGCTGAGGTGTTCGCGGCCCTGCTGCGGCGGCTGCTCCCGCGTGTGCACAAGCACCTGCAGCAGGTGGGCGTCGGGCCCCTGCTCTACCTGCCCGAGTGGTTCCTGTGCCTCTTCGCCCGCTCCTTGCCCTTCCCCACGGTGCTGCGTGTCTGGGACGCTTTCCTTAGCGAGGGTGAGTGGGTGGCTGGCCAGGTGGGTGGGGGCAAGCGTGGGAACTGGGGCCGGGAGCCTCGGGTGCCTGGTGTGCAGAGGGGATGAGGGTGCCAGCTCTGCTCTGCCCACTGCCACTGCCAGTCCTGGCCTGGGGTCTGGGTGCTGGGGTGTGCTGAGGGTGACAGCGCCCTGTGGCTCTGAGGAAACGGCCCAGCCCTTGGCCACGGATCACCAATGTAATTAATGATAGCCCCCACCCCCAGCAGTGAGACCCCCACAGGGAGGGCACCATCTGCTTGGGGGAGGGCTGGAGGCGGGGGGCGCTTCCCCAAGGTAGATAGGGCAGGAGCTGCAGAGATCAGGGACTGGGTGGGCACGGTGGGGGCATGGCCGATGGAGCCCCACGGGCCCTTGGTGAGCGCTCTCGGAGGCCAGCGCTGCTCTGGAAGCCAGGGCCACTTGAGTAAGTGAGACCTACATTCTGGTGGAGGTGGGGATGGGAGGTGACGGTACTAAATTAACAAGATATTTATAGATTGTCATAAGTTCTGTGAAGAAAATAAAACAAAGGATGTGCCAGAGTATAGGGGGGTGGCAGGAGGAGAGTGCTATTTTTTTTTTTTTTTTTTTTTTCTTTTTGCGGTATGCGGGCCTCTCACTGTTGTGGCCTCTCCCGTTGCGGAGCACAGGCTCCGGACGCGCAGGCTCAGCGGCCATGGCTCACGGGCCCAGCCGCTCCGCGGCACGTGGGATCTTCCCGGACCGGGTCACGAACCCGTGTCCCCTGCATGGGCAGGCGGACTCTCAACCACTGCGCCACCAGGGAGGCCCGAGAGTGCTGTTTAAAGGTGCTCGCGGCTGCTCTATGGAAGAGGCAAACTTGCAGGGCCGGTGTGGAGGCGGAGAGGCCAGGCTACAGACGACTGACTTGGGGGTGCGGACGTGGGAGAGGTGCCAGGCCAAGAGCTGGGTGGTTGGACCAAAAAAATGGTAGAAATCAATCAGTACATCTATTGAGCACCTGCTGTATGCCCAGTTGGCTTCAGGCTGGCTTAGAGCTCTGGCCACGGGTGTCCAAGTTGCCGTCTACATGGCCTCCCCTGCAGACGCAGACCTCGAGGGTGGGGCAGAGCAGGGCCCCCCTCAGGGTGGCTGAGCTACCCTTGCCCTCTGCCTCAGGCTCCCTTTCATAACGGTGACACCGTTAGTAGTCGCTGCTGTCCCTTTACAAGTCACAGTTGTCACCAGACCTCACTGGTCCCCTGACTGCTGTTCTCAGAAGACCTGAGGCTACCAGGAAGGAATTCTGAGGCTCCAGGAACAGGCCCAAGGTCACACCCATGTGTGTGTGTGCGTGTGTGCGTGTTTGTGTGCACATGTGTCCTATGCTCTTGGCTTAGAGGTGAGGAGTTATGGCTAGAATCTTTCTAGAATCAGAAGGTCACAGGTCTGAGCTGGAAAGGCCTTCATGTCACCACCCAGCCCTTCCTTGGAGGGACGAGGAGCTGAGGCCCGGAATGAGAAGGCTTGGCTTGAGGCGTCCGGTAGCCCCTGGCTCCTGGCAGGCTGCTCTGCCCAGAAGTGTCTGTGGCCACTGAGACATGCTGGCCAGAGCTCTCAGATTGCCACCGTGCTCTCAGTCATTGGGTCCCGGCAGCAGAGCTGCAGGAGGGTGGAAGGAGTCTGGCTGAGGGCAGGTTCAGGTGCAGACTGAGGAAGCCCAGGGCTGGCCCCGCAACTGAGTGAGCCCCCGGCCTGCAGGTGTGAAGGTGCTGTTCCGCGTGGGGCTGACACTGGTACGCCTGGCACTGGGCACCACTGAACAGCGCCTGGCCTGCCCGGGGCTCCTGGAGACGCTCGGTGCCCTTCGAGCCATCCCGCCCACCCAGCTGCAGGAGGAGGTCTTCATGCCCCAGGTGGGTGCCCCTTGCCTGCCCTCTGCAATGGCCCAGCCCCCCTGCATAGTTGCGGAAACTGAGTCCCAGAGGGGGAAGTCAGAGTAAGAACCGGGGCTCAGTTCTTGTCCTCTGAGCAGCAGAGAATGTGGAAACCCCAGGCCTCAAGTGGCTTTCTGCGGCTCCTTTAGTCTCTGTCTGTCAGCCCCTCAGCCCTCAGCCACTTCCTGCGGCTGTGTCCTGCCCGCCCCACAGGGACCTCATCGCTTCCTGCCCTCCCCCAGGCCAGGCAGATTCAGTATCAACTTCTCCCCACAGGTGCACAGCGTGGCCCTGTCCGAACAGGACTTGCAGCGGGAGATCAAGGCCCAGCTGGCCCAGCTGCCCGCGTCAGCATCTGGGCCACCCCCGAGGCCGCAGGCCCGCCTGCCTGGGGCCCAAGCCATCTTTGAGGCCCAGCAGCTGGCAGGAACCCGGGGAGCCACCAGGCCCGAGGTGCCCCGCATCGTGGTGCAGCCCCCGGAGGAGCCCAGGCCGCCGCGGCGCAAGCCCCAGACCCGAGGCAAGACTTTCCATGGGCTGCTGACTCGGTCCAGGGCCCCCCATATCGAGAGCCCCGCCAGGTCCCATCGAGGCTCCACCTCCTCCCTGGACACCCGATTCTGAAGGTTCCACTTCTGAGGGTACCAGAGACTCAGGGTCCCCCAACCCCAATTGCCTGAACGGTGGATGCCAGCCTCAAAGTAGGCACCGCACTTCACAGCCGGGATGGATGCCTCAGCTTCTTTCCCGTGGACTGTGTCAGGGTCGAGGATGAAGGAAGGTGAGAGAGTGAGGTTCTGGGGACCCAGGCCCATCATCCGCCCATGGTGCTGTCCTGGTGCCTGGGCCCTTGCAAGCATCGAGCTGGCGCTGAAGGAGGGTGAGGTTAGGGGCACAGGCTAGGCTTAGGGGACCCCAAGGCTCCTGGGGAGGCCTGGAATAAAGTCTGAGCAGAAGCCCGTATGCAGTCAGATGGAACGCCTTCCAGCCTCAACCCCGGACCAGCGGCTCCTTCCCCTCCGGCCCTCACTCCCCTCACAGCCCCGCCCCTCCTAGCCCAGTCCCGGCTCCTCAGAGCTCACCGAGGCTGCCTATTGGCTGCTGGAAGGTCTTCACCAGCAACAGGAGCCAATGGTAGGCTGCAGCGCCCAGCCTCTTGGGGTCAGGGAAGGCTTCTGTACCTGGGGGAAGAGGGCTCCCCAAGTGGATGCTGGGCCCAGAAGTGGGACCCTGTCCCCTCTTCTGCTCCCTCTCCCTGCTGGTTCAGGATGCCCCCCAGGGCTGTGGGCACTCTTAAGCCAAGTCCGCCCCCCACCCATGGTCCTGGTCCTGTCCTCAGAGAGAGCCAGCTGAGAACAAAGGCCTAGTGTGCCTGGACGAAGGAGAAGGGGCCTGCCAGCCCTTGCCCCCTGCCTAAGCCCCAGCCGCACCCCCTGGGGACTGCCACCGTGGAAGCCCCTCCCACACTCGCTAATTGCCCCCGTGGGTGCCTGAGGTGCCTGGGACAGGAGCCGTCTCCAGGACAACGGGGCTGGTTCTGACGTAGGCTTCTGTCCCTGCAGGGCCCATTCCGGGTGCCCTGCCTCCCTGCTTCCTTGGGTGCCCTCCCTTGAAGGGGGGAGGGGGAGGGGGAGTACCCGGAGAAAGTGTCCGCAGTCCCGCTTAAATGGTGGAGTGGGATGTTTTTTGGCCGCGTTGTGCATCTTAGTTCCTTGACCAGGGATCCAACCTGAGCCCCCTGCAGTGGAAGCGCGGAGTCTTAACCACTGGGCCGCCAGGGAAGTCGCAGTGGTGGAGTGTTTGATCCATCCTTCTCAGTGGCTGAGCTGGAGTGTTGGCGCCCTCAGATCTAGTGACGGGGCCGCGGCTGCAGGAACACGCTCCGTCCACATATACTCTTGTGGCGCTGACTGTGTGACTGGCCAGGCCCTGGGTCCTGGGCAGACCATCCCACTCCCTGAAGGAGGGACTCACGGAGGTCCAGACCCAGAGCTGAAGTTTACCTGGGGGGAAACTAAGGCTCAGGAGGAGAGGCAACTGGGCCAAAGCTTTGCTGCCTAGGGCAGACCCAAGGGTCACCGCTACCCCCGCATCAAGAGCCATGAACCTGACACCCACCTCCCTCTGCCATCCTGGGGCTGCTCTCTCTCCCACTGCCCCAGTCTCGCCCCAGCCTGGGTTCTGAGTGTGGGCCAGGGGCTGGGCTCCTGTGAGTTAGAGCTTCCTGAGCCCTCCCTCCCCCCTCCCCCCTCCCCACCCCACTAGCGTACTTGGAGCTTACTAATGACACAGTCCCCTGCAGTTCACGGACCCTTTCTCAGACCCCCACACCCTCTCTCTGCAGGTGGCACTGAGAGCTTCTTTAGAGAAGGGTGAGATGGCCAGGCTGAGCGCCCAGCCCAGGATCACAGTGGGGGGCAGAGCCAGCTAGACCACGCCTTAGGCTTAGGGCAGGTGTCTCCTGGACTCTCCATGGGAGCAGGTAGGTGGGGGAACCTGCAGGGAGTTTATGGGATTTGCCCTACACTCCCTGCCCTCCGTACGCTCAGCTCTTCTGCTGGGAAGGTAGAGGAGCAGGAAAGCAGCAGCCTTGGCACCAGGGCTGCTGAGTCTGGAGGAGAGGCCACGTGGTAGTCGTTCCCCCTGGATATAGACCCTGGGGCAGGTGGCCTCCAGCAGGGGCCTCTCTAGCTGGGGCTGAGTCACTGCCTTGTCTACTGAGGGAAGCATTTTCTGGGCAGTCCTTCTGCAGGTCCCGTTATCAACCATCCATCTGGGAAGCCTGAGCCAAGGGGTCAGACCAAAAGAGGACCAGCTGCCTCCTTGTCGGGACGCTTTTTTACACACGCTGTTCCCACAGGGCTGCGCTAGCCCCCTATGGCTCCTGTGCACTAGTTGGGAAAAGATGCCCCTCCCCCAGGTACATGCATCCCTTGCAGGACAGAAGGGAAGTGACCACTCAGCAGGGTACCTTTGTGCAGTGAGCAACCTGCAGGGCCACACTCAGTGAACCTAGCAGCCCCGGCTCCCTACAAACCTGCCTGGAAAGGGGCTCAGAGAAGGCAAGGCACGCATCTGAGAGTACTCAGCCTGTGGGGACCAAAGCTGGGATGGCACCCAGCGATGTCCATCGGCCTGGGTCAGCCCAGGGGACAGGAGTGGGGGTCAAGCAAATAAGTGGAAGGGCAAATGGACCCCCGTGTGCGGGGCCATGGTCTCCATCTCGACTGCTACCCACCCCATAAGTCCCCCCATCCCCACACTGTCCGGAGGCCAGGCTTGGACTCCCTGCAAAGTCCCTGCATGGGAAAGGCCTTCTCACTCTCTCTGAACCTCAGTCTCCTCCTACAGATAATAGGATAATAACAGCTCCCACCCTAGTCCCAAGAGCACTCTACCTGTCTCATTTTTATGACGGTTATTGTTCAGTCAAGCTGGGCAGTCACCCAGGGATTGCCTCTCGTCACCCCACGCCTACCTGGCTCAGCTCAGCCTCAGGTGACCTCCAGGCTCTCCTGGCACAAACAGAGCAAGACTTCCCTGTCAGCCTGCTTGCCCCAAGTCCCAGGGCCCTGGGCTGAGCTGCAGTTGCCCAACCCTGATTTTCCTCCCTGCATCCACAAGGCAAACGCCATCACATCCGGTGCCCAGCCAGGGCAGTCTGGGAGTGGGCACACTGCTCTGTGTGCATGTATGCACACACTGGCAGAGGAAAGACCCCAGCCCTGCCGCTCACCAGCCGTGTGACCTTGGGCAAATCACATCATCTCTCTGAGCCTCCATTGCCTCATCTGCAAAAGGCAGAGACTCATAACTGCTACCCAACAGGGTTAAGTGAGATATGGCACATAAAGCCCTCTGTACAGTGCCTGGGACAAGTCAAAAAACGTTTGCTGGCACTGCTACCTTCTGCCAGGTGCCCCCTGTCCAGCCAAGCCTGGGCTAAAATATGCACTATAATCCCCATTTGAGGATGAGAAAACTGAGTCCACAGATGCTACACTGCTTGTGTTAAAAACAAGACAGCAGGGACTTCCCTGGAGGTCCAGTAAGACTCTGCGCTCCCAATGCAGGGGCCTGGGTTCAATCCCTGGCTGGGGAAATAGATTCCGAATGCATGCTGCAACTAAGAATCCACATGCTGCAACTAAAGATCCCACATGCCGCAACTGAACATCCCGCATGCCACAACTAAGGCAGTGCAGCCAACATAAATAAATAAGTAAAAAATTTTTTAAAGAGTTAAAAAAAAAAAGCAAAAAACAAGACAACAGGCCCAAGGTGGAGTTGCTGATGCTAAGCCCATGTCACCAAACGGAGCTAACTTGATTACAGTTTCAGCTCTCCTGGAAATTGTATCTTAAACCAGTCAATCAGGTATTGCCTGACCAGCACTAGCAAGTTCATCTGCCTGATAGATGCCTGCTGTTGCCTAAAAGAAAGTGATCTTGCAATAACCAACCCATTTTTTTTGCCTAAGTATAACTTCGTGTCTGCTCCCTTCTGCCTATAAAAGTCTTGCATTTTACACAACTTCTTGTAGCTCCTTTCTGTCTGCTAGACGGGATGCTGCCCGATTCATGAACCGCTGGATAAAGCCGATAAGATCTTTAAAATTTACCCTGTTGGATTTGGGGTTTTAATATTTGTTAAGTGTCAGATCTCATGCTCTCTGTGACATCCATGCCCCAACCCTGCTCCCTCCCATGGATCTCCCTGGAGCTGAGGCTACCTCCTCAGCAAGGGGATGGATCTTCTTGGGTGGCCGCACCTCATTCCAGGAGCCGGGGCTGGCCACAGGGAGGAGTGGAGTGTGCATCTGGTGCTGGGGAGCCCAGAGCAGCCCTGGAAAGCTGTGTGGGGAACGTGGGCTGGGCTGGGGGGCCCCAGGCACGTCACTTCTCCTCTCTGAGCCCCTCCACGGGTAGACAAGGTGGTTTCTCACAGGCTGCTCTGTGTACGGTTGTAGAAAGGGGCCAAAGCAGCCACCTTTGCCTCCACAAGTGCTGCGGGGCCGTCAGTACCCTCCCCCAGCCCAGGAGGCTCTAGGGAACAGTCGGGGGTGTCCCTGGAGAGAGGGTCTGAGTTTGCGGGGTGAGGTGGGAGAATTGCAGCAATAGCCTACGTGTGCTGGGCTCAGGATGCTGTGATAATCTTCACCGCAGTCCTATGAGATGGTAACTAGACCCATTTATTTAAGTCAGGAGGAGAGGGAGGTTCAGTCAGACCAGGAAGGGGAGGTGCCCAGGCCCCACAGCTGGATCTAGGATGGGAATCCACCTAGTGCGACAACACTTGCGAGGGTATGAATCTCTGGGTGTGTTTTTGGGGGTGAATATGTGGCTGTGATCCAGGTCTCTTGAGGTGTGCTTTTGTGGGTGTTTGGATGGGTGCACCTGGGGGTAAGGATGTGCGTTTTGGGGAGATTGTGGGTATAACTATGGATGTCCAGCTGACCTGGGTGTTGATGGGCAGGGCAGATCGTGTAGACAAGCCCCTTCCTTTGCTGTGCTCAGACCCACTGGAACTCCCAGCCTGGCCACCCTCTTCCCTCTTGGCCCCCAGCAGGGCAGAGAGTATCCCAGGGAACTGGGACTGCCCTTGTGGGGGGCGTCTTACCTAGTGGTCATTACTCTGGATGGTCTGGGAGAGATGAGGAGGGGACCCCGCAGATATACAGGGACCCCTGTTCAAGAAGGTCTTTCTGGGAGTGCTTGCTGCCATACAGCACAGTGCTCCTTGGCAGACAGCTGCGGCCCAGGGTGCTGGGGAGCTCAGGACTCCATCCAAGGTCAGGGCTCCAGACTGTGTGCTCCAGCCGCTCTCCTGGCCACCCCAGCCCTGAGGGCGAGCCCTGGTACCAGTCTCTGCCGGCTCCAGCTTTCCCCTCCCCCTCTACCCTCTTTCCCTCTCTCTTCCATTATGGGTCTCTCTCTATTTATCCCCCTCTGTCCTCTGTCTTTTCTTTACCGCGGCCCCTAAGTCTGTGACCCTCTCTGACGATCGCTACCCGTTAGAACCTGGCCCTCTGTTCGACTTACTGTGTCTCCTGTCTGTCCCTCTGCCTGTCCCTCTGTTTGTCTCCCCCTGGCACCCCGGCGCCTTGCCTCTGGCAGGGTCGGGCCCGCCCACCCCAGGACCCCAGGTTCAGGATGGGTGGCAGAGGTTTTGCCGGGTCCCCCGGCTGGAGGACGGTGGGGCCGGGCCACTTCGCCCCGCGCCGCCCCGCCTGGCACTGGGCATGCCCCGGGCGCTTCTATATAAAGCGGCGCCGCCTCGGCCGGGCGCTGTGCCGCCGCCGCCGAGTCACGCCGGGTCCGCGCCGCCCGCCGAGCCCGTCAGAGCCCCGCCGAGCCGCTGCCGCCCGCCAGGTACCCCGGCTGCTGCCCGCGTCCCGGGGAGAGCCAGGGAGGGGGCTGCGGGGCAGGGGCCGCGGGGACGGGACCTTGAGCGTCCGCGCCCCTCAGCGGGACCCGCGACACCGCCTGCTCACCCCTCCCAGAAGCGCGCGCATACACGCGCGGGGACCCGGCGCGCCCCCCGCTGGAAGGGCTGAGAGCCAGGACCCCCGGGCCCTGCCCCGCGCAGCTTGGGATGTGTGAGCTCGGGGTGCGGGCCCCATGGGGTCCGGGCGTCAGAAATCCCTCTGCTTCCTTGGGGTGGGGGTGGGGCAGCCTTGGACACCTCCTGGCTGGGACAGGAGAGCGGCGCGGTCGCGGCCACCTCTCTGCCCCAGAGTCTTAGGGGCTGGGCTCTGCGCTAGAGATCCGGCCGCCCTGACTCCCTCCTCTGTCTCTCTCTGTCAGTCTCTTCCATCAGTGTCTCAGCCTCTCCACCTGTGAGATGGTGAGTCTCCTCTGGTCCCTCCCCACCAAAGCCCAAGACCCTAATCAGAGGGAGGGCCCGGAGGGCGGCATCGGGCACGTAAAAGCCTAGCTCTGGGGCTGCCTGTGCGGACAGACCCGTGACCAGCTGCGCACACACCCCTTGACCGCCCACTCTGTGTGCCATGGGACAAGCAGCTGCCGTGTGCCAGGCACTGCCTCTCTCCCCCATCAGCTCTGGGAGGCGGGCACTCTTGGTCCCCTTTGGCATTCATTCAACCTGCAACTTATTATTACCATGCGCCCTGCCCCATTCTAAGTTTGGGAACATAGCAGTGAACCCATTCTGGGCTCTTAGGGGACTCAGCTCCTAAGAAAGGGCACCAAACCTCAGAATTTGGCACCGGCGAACCGGGATTCCAGGCCAGGTCTGAGGCCCAGAACTCTGCCCTCCCGGCTGCCTGCAGTTTGCTGTCTCGCAATGACCACGGTGATTCTCTAGGTCCAAGCTTCATCAGCACCCCGGGGGGGGGGGGACAGGGCAGGCACCAGGCACCCACAAGTCCCAAAGAAACCTCACGACTTGTCCAAGGAGGCCCAGCCTGTCTCCCGGAGGACAGGCCCACACCTGTGTCTGCACGTGTGTTCACAGTGAGATTCTGAGCAGCCTCATTTGGGAGTCAGCCAGCCTCAGAGAGGGGCAGGGTGTAAGATTTCATCTAAAGTGAGCATTTCCATGACTCAGAACATCTGAAAAGAAGGGCACCAGCTTCTTCCTTACTAATGCCTGGCCCAGGACTGGGCGTATGGTAGATTCTCCAGCCTACTTGGAGATGACCGTGGACCAGCTTCACCCACATATTTAGGTCTCAGCAGAACTCCACGATGGTACACGGGTCACTGAGGCCAGAGAGAAGAGAGCAGCCCAAGAGTGACTGCTTGGTTCATTCGTTCACTTATTCTTCAGTCATCAAACTTTGAGCAGCTACAGTGTGCCAGGGGCTGTTTTAGGTCCCAGGGCTGCCTCGATAAACAAAACCGGCAAAATACCTCTGCCCCTCTGAACCAAGCTGGGGCAGACCTGGGCGTGGGATGAGGGGGCAGTGGTCCAGCCAGCAGCGCATTGCTTTCTGCGCCCACCCGCTGGGGCACCGCACATACAGTTTACAAAGCACTCCCACTTACATGTTCCTGGTGACAGGCCTTCGTCCTCCAACCCAACCCGTCCTCTTTTGTTGCTAGGACAGTGTCTGCCCAAGGTTAGGAGAGTGGGGGACTTATACCCTTGGGTGACTTAATATGCCCCTTGCCCACCCTGCCCAAGACCCACCACTTCTGCCTCCCCCAGCTGTCCCTGGATCCGCTGGGTCCTGAGTGTGACTCCCCACTGGGCTCCAAGGACCTGGAAGAAGAGGAGGGCCCATGGGGTGGGGGCTCTGGCCTGCCACCCCCAGGCTGCTTCCATGGTTCCTGGCGCCATGACGTGGCCCTGGACTGCAAGGGCTCCCCCGAGGGGGCGGAGGCCCGGGCCTGGACCGTCTACTACTACAGTCTCCTACAGAGCTGTCTGCAGCAAGCTGGCCTTCCGGAGACCCAAGACCGCAGCCAGGTGCCCCGCACAGGTGCCCGAGGGCTCCATGGAGGGGGGCACCCCTGGGGGGAGAGGGCACCCCTAGGAGGAGGGAGGCACCCTCAGCCCAGCCTGCTTCCCATCTCTGTCAAGGTCGGCCCCTTCCCCTAGGCTCTGGCTTGGTCTGAAGCCAGGGAGACAAGGCCAGTCAACCTCCGGAAGACAGGCATTTCAAAGGGCATCTGGCACCAGTAAAGTCAGAGATCAAGGCTTCCCTCCCACCCCCAGAAAATCCAGCCCTGGGATTTGCAATCCATGTTCTGTGGAGCCAAAGCTTCTACAGAAGTGTCTTGGGAGCTGCTGTGGAGGCAGCTAGCAGCTGGGACCCAGGACTCCTCCTCTGCTTTATCTGTTTTATGTATCAGGCAGCCACAAAAGATTTTGTGTGGACAGAGGGCTTACAGCTAGAGTGCGTGAACGTCACAGACTGGGCCCCATTGTACAGACTGGGAAACTGAGGTGCAGAGACTCCTCCCCCCACCACACAGGGACCAAGGGTCACACAGAAAGTCAGTGGCAGAGCTCAGGCTAGAACCCACGTCTCCAGTCACCCAGCCTCCAGTGCCTTCTGGGCCAGCTGCAGAGGGAAGGGAGCTAGCCTCAGAGGGCAAGGTGGGCAGGCAGCTTCCCCTTTGCTCTCCAGCTTCCTCTGTCCCCTTTACTTTTCTCGTCTGATACCCAGGAAGGGCCTGGGGGTCCAAGGGTGAGGACAGGGCTATGGGGGTGGGGAAAGGTGGGCGGAAAGAGAGCAAGGGGAGCCCCTGGTGAGCTTGGCAATGTTCTCTTCCTCAAGGCTGTCCTGGGGCGGAGGTGACCTTGTGCGTTCTGGGATCCCCCAGCACCTTTCTGTCTCTGCTGCTGGAGGGTGGGGTCCAGAGCCCGGGTGAGTGTGTGCCCAAGTTCCCCCACCCCCTCCTACAGAAAGGGCAGCCCTGCCCTGGCCCGGCCACATCCCAAAATACCCGCTAACCCTGGCAACTGCCTGCATTCCACCGGGCCAGCTGCCCTACTCCGAGTGGGGGTGGTTCTGGGAGCAGCTGCCCCCGACTACCCAGGGGCCCAGGTTGGAGGTGGAGGGCGTGGGGGCATTAAGCCTTCCCTGGCCAGCAACCCTCCTCCCTCTGCCCACAGGAAACATGCTCCTTTGCCTGTCCCCTGCTTGGCTGACAAAGGTGCCAGCGCCAGGGCAGCCGGGCGAGGCAGCCCTGCTTGTCTCCAAGGCCGTGAGCTTCCACCCGGGGGGCCTGACATTCCTGGACGATTTTGTCCCCCCTCGCCGCGCCACCTACTTCCTGGCGGGCCTGGGGCTGGGGCCTGGCCGGGGTCGAGAGGCAGCTGAGCTCGCTCGCGACCTGACCTGCCCCACAGGAGCCTCAGCCGAGCTGGCCCAGCTGCTGGAGGACCGGCTGCTGACGAGGCGATTGCTAGCTCGGCAGGGTGACGTGGCTGTACCAGCTACCCTGGCTTTCACCTACAAGCCGCCGGCACTGCTGAGGGGAGGGGATGCCAGCCCGAGACTACGGCTGGTGGAGCTGAATGGCAAAGAGGGCCAGGAGACACTGGTGAAGGAGGAAGTAGGGGCTTTTCTGCACTCTGAGGCCCTGGGTGATGCCCTGCAGGTAACAGGCTCTGCCCCCGAGGTTGTGCAGAGGCCAGCAGGAGGGGACCCGTGGAGGGTTACCGGGTCCTGCTGGGAAGCAGTCCCCAACTTTGAGCCCTACCACTGCCCCATCTCTGTGGTAATCCCCTGCCTTCTTACCTCAGTTTACTCATTAGCTCCTGTGGTATGAGCGCCCCACCCTGCAGGTACGTGGGGTGGTGAGGAGGCCCCCTTTCCCTGCCTGTTGCAGGTAGCCGTGAAGCTCAGTGGCTGGCGCTGGAGGGGGCGGCAGGTGATGCGTCTGTATCCCCGAGCTGAGCTGGGCCCAGTGGTGGACACAGTGTTGGCACTGCTGGAGAAACTGGAGGAGGAGGAGAGTGTCCTTGTGGAGGCTGTATGCCCACCTGCCCGGCTGCCCCTCCCAGGTGAGAGCCACCTGTGCCAGCCAGAGGTGGAACTCGGCTCGGCCTCCTGGCTGCTCTGTGCTCAGGCCTCACCGTCCTCCCCCAGGCAGCCCCCCGCCTGGCCCTGAGCTGGCTCTGCGTATCTGTGCTGTGGTCTGTCGGACACAGGGTGACAAGCCCCTGCTAAGCAAGGTGAGCATGGCTCAGGTTCAGGTCATGCCCCTGCTGCCACACCCCAGCCCAGTTCCACTGAGTTGATGAGGGCCCCTGGCAGAGAGAGGACAAAATCTTGGGGTGCGGGGGCGGAGGATTTTGGTTGCCTCTGGGAGGACTCCGTCGGACACTTTCCCTCTTCTCCAACCTGTGCTCCTGTGCTCCTCCCACATCCGGAGCCCTACCTGGTACCCCATGCTGGGTACCAGGGCCCAGGGCTGAAACCTCTTCCCAGAGAGCTCTTCCCCACAGAAGAGGCTGACCCAGGGTCCCTGACAAACCTCCGGACCTGGAGCCCTTTAGGAGGGAGGCTTAGGGACCCTCCTAGGTACACAGCTCTTGGCCAAGCTGAGAGGGAGAGACTCAACCTTGCCCTCAGGGAGCTCTAGGGCTAAGCCCACCAGGGTGAAACAGGCTCCCAGGGCTGTAGGGACTAGGAACAAGCATGCTTAGAGCCCTTAGGGAGCAGAGACCCCAGCTGGGCCTGGTCCCCCAGGGGGACCAGATGAGCAGTGGCAGGGAAGGTGGTTTGTGCAGTGTAAGTCACATTGGAGGACAGGACTTGAATGTCCAGTTAGGGGTGTGGCCTGGATCGTGACATAGCGGAAGGTGTGCTGGGGCCGGGGATAGTCCCGGGCGGACTCCTCCTGGACCAGCCCCCTGAGCCGCACCTTGCCCAGGTGGTGTGCAGCGTGGGCCGTGGGGACCAGCCTCTGCGGCATCAGAGCTCCTTGCCACGGACGCTGGAGGCGGCGCTGGCCCAGTGCGGCCTGGGTGAGGCCTCGCAGGTGGCAGTCGTGCGGCAGCGCGTCAAGGCGGCGGCCGAGGCCGCGCTAGCCGCCGTGCTGACCCTGGAGGCCGGCCTGAGCGCTGAGCAGCGCGGCGGGCGCCAGGTCCGCACTGACTTCCTCGGTGAGTGCGGGCCGCCCGGGACGGGGACGGGAGGAGGGGGGGCCCGAGGCCCGAAGGCGGCCCGCACTGAGCCCGCGCCCCGTGCCCGGCCCAGGGGTGGACTTCGCCCTGACGGTGGCCGGCCGCGCGCTGACCCCCGTGGCCCTGGAGCTGAACGGAGGCCTGTGTCTGGAGGCGTGCGGCGCGCTCGAAGGGCTGTGGGCCGCGCCGCGCTCGGGGCTGGCGGACGAGGAGGCGGCGGCCGCGCCGCTGGTGGAGACGATGCTGCGGCGCTCGGCGCGCTACCTCATGGAGGGAAAACAGCTGCTGCTGCTCGGCGCGGGCGGTTTCAGCAAGAAGTTCGTGTGGGAGGCGGCGCGCGACTACGGGATCAAGGTGGGCGGGGTGGGGCGGGGTGGGGCGGGGCGGGGCTCAAAGTTCCTGCCTGAGTGGTGGAGGCAGGGCCCGGAGCGGGGCCAGGGGCGGGGTTGGCCTTGGGGCGGGGTCTGAGCGCGGCGATCTGGCCGGGGGCCTGGAGCCCAAGCATAGGGGTGGGGCCTGTCGCCCCGTCCGGGTTAGGAGTCTCAACTTTTCCCCGCCCCTAGCTGAACTTTGTCCCTGCTAGGAGTAAAAGGCCACTAGGGACACCAGACCAGCAGTCCCAAGCCCTAACCCTGGTGGTTTCCCTACAAACCCTGGCCAGACTGATCCTGCCAGTGGGAAAGAGTCCACCAGCCCTCTCTGCCACCCCTCCCATCTAGATGACACCCCCTCCTCCTGCAGCCACCTTTCCCCTGGCTAAACCTTACTGAGCTCCCAGCTTAAGCACTGCCTCCTCTAGGTTGCCTTCCCTACCCTCTTGGCTGGATTAGGTGTCCCACCTCTGTACCTTCTACTTAGTCATCAGCAACTATGTTTTGAGCGTGTGGCACTGGTGAAGCTGTCTCCCCTGAGAGCCAGGACCATGTTCTAGGCCCCATCCTATTGCCCAGCGCCCAGCACAAGCTGATCTCCGTGTGTTGCCGCCCTGTGGTTTCTGCAGCTGCACCTGGTGGAGTCGGACCCCAACCACTTTGCGTCCCAGCTGGTGCAGACCTTCATCCACTTCAATATAACAGACCACCAGAACGATGAGGAGAACGCACGGGAGCTGCTGGAGCTGCTGCGGGCACGCGGCCTGCAGCTAGACGGCTGCTTTTCCTACTGGGATGACTGCCTGGTGCTCACGGCCTTGCTCTGCCAGAAGCTGGGTCTGCCCTGCAACCCGCCAGCCGCCATGCACGTGGCTAAGCAGAAGAGCCGCACCCAGCTGCACCTGCTGTACCGCCGTGGCCCGCCCTGGCCCGCACCCTCCCTCTATGCTGTGCCCTGCTGCCCACTGGAGAGCGAGGCCGACGTGGACAGCGCTGTCCGCCAGGTGCCCCTGCCAGGCGTCATGAAGCTGGAGTTTGGGGCGGGCGCAGTGGGTGTACGGCTGGTGGAGAACGCATCGCAGTGCCATGAGCACTTTTCCCGGATCGCCCGAGACCTGCAGGACGAGGCCGACTACCCCGGCATCGGGCTGGGCTGGGGCAATGCCATGCTGCTGATGGAGTTCATCGAGGGCACCGAACACGACGTGGATCTGGTGTTGTTTGGGGGGAGACTGCTGGCTGCCTTCGTCTCCGACAATGGCCCCACACGGCTGCCTGGCTTCACTGAGACAGCGGCCTGCATGCCCACTGGGCTGGCACCGGAGCAGGAGGCGCAGCTGGTACAGGCAGCCTTCCGCTGTTGCCTGGGCTGCGGGCTGCTGGATGGGGTCTTCAACGTGGAGCTCAAGCTGACTAGGGCTGGTCCGCGGCTCATCGAGATCAACCCCCGCATGGGTGGCTTCTACCTGCGAGACTGGATCCTGGAGCTTTATGGTGTGGACCTGCTGCTCGCCGCTACTATGGTGGCCTGTGGCCTGCGGCCTGCCTTGCCTGCCCACCCACGCGCCCGTGGCCACCTGGTGGGTGTCATGTGCCTGGTGTCCCAGCACCTGCAGGCGCTGAGTTCCACCGCCAGCCGCGAGACCCTGCAGGCTCTTCACGACCAGGGCCTGCTGCGTCTCAATCTGCTGGAGGACACCCTGGTGCCTGGAGAATACGAGGAGCCCTACTGCAGTGTGGCCTGTGCTGGGTCCAGCCCGGCCGAGGCCCGTCTCCGCCTGTTGGGCCTCTGCCAGGGCCTGGGCATCGATGGGCCCCACTACCCCGTTGCCTACTTCTTGTCCCACTTCAAATAGTGCTGGGGCCAGAGGGCGGGGGCAAAGTGCTGGAGGGGACGCGGTGGTGCCCTCTGCTCCCTGGTGCTCTCCCTGCTTCTCTTCCCATGGCCCTGCCCCAACCGTTGGAGAGGTCTGGTCCTCTCCAAGGCCCCAGGTCTGTTCCAGAGCGGCAGGGCTATTTTGACACCACGGCTTCCTGGACTTGAGGGGCCACAAAAGAAGTAGCTGGTGGGCTGCTTGCCCTCCCGAAGGCCCCAGTCCAGCCCATAGCTTCCCAAGACTCTAGTCATGGAGAAGCAACAGAAGTTGCACACACACACACACACACACACACACACACCCTGCCCCCAGGTTAGTTCGAGTGGGCCCAAACCCAGCCCATCCTTCCCACCCCTCCACGTCTGTCTCTTCCTGCTGCCTACAGGAGAGAACCTGGCCTCCGGCTTTGGACAAATCCCAAGAAAACCTGAGACTAAATCCCTCGTCCTCCTACTCTCACCCCCTCATTTAACATATTCTAGATAGTTCTGGAGCCTGCTGACAATGTTTGGCAGCGCCCCACCTGCCTCATTTGGCCTGAGCAGTAGAAGCAGGTGAGCTGGGGTCAGCAGTAACCATCTCCCCTCCAGGCAGACACTATTGCCCCATTCTACAGAAAAGGAAACAGGCTCAGAGAGGAAAGGCCACTGCCTCGATGTCATACCACAGTGGATGAAGAGTCGAGGGACAAGATGCAAGGTCCAGGTTTCTGCTTTTACTAAGTTGTACCTGCCCACTCAGCTTCCAGGCCCCACTCACCTCCTGTATGTGGCCCTGAGACATGTGAACACCCCTCCTGTGCACTATGCACCTTATCCACCAAGCTTTGGTGCTTTGGCCTCAGGCACACCTCACTTGCGTTGGCAGAGGAGACTCTACACTCCCTTCCTCATTCAGGGGAGGCTGCTTTAAGAACTCTGCCTCTGTGCTGCACAGGAGCTGTGGGCAGCTCCATAAGCGTTCCTCTCCAAATAAAGTCTTATGGACTAGTGAAACGTCCAGAGTCTGGGATAGGTTCTTGCGACTTGGCCAACACTTCTCAAGCCCAGGTAGACAGGGGACGGGGAAGGGCGAGGGAGAGGTAGTTAGGGGATATCCATAGCGTCTAGAGCTAAGAATAAACCGCCACACTGACCAGGCCTCTGGGTTGACCTTTGGAGAGGGGCCTGCCGGGGGCACCTCCACCAGGACCCAAACCCGAGGGTGGAATTACAACGAGGGCCACACCCAACCAGATAACCCTCCTCCAGCCTGGAGACCCTGAATTCTGTCCATTTGAGCTCATATCTAGCCTCCCCTGTCCAACTGGAATGCACACCCAGACAGCTTCCAAAAATCAGAACTCATCCAAGGCCTGGTCTGGCCCAGTTCACACTCTCAGAGTCCCATCCAACAAGAATCCATCCCCAAATCTAAACTCACGGACTAGGTTTGGTGTGTTCATTATTGTAGTGTCACCGAACACAAGTCCGTGTGTCCGACGCACAGCACAAGCCCATAATTACGGGTGGATCAGTGAGACCCAAACCCTTTCCGACAGGAATCTGGCAACAAAGCCCAGCAGTGAGCTGAGCACGGAGCAGTAAATGCTGACTTGAGGGTCCTCGAGCGGGAGGCACGTTAGAGACCGTGATGCAGCAGCCGGCTCCCTCTCAGAGGCGAACAGAGAGATATACTCGACCGGCCTTTCGCCACCACCCAGACAACCTGGCAGCGTAGGGCTCCAACAGGGCTGGAAATTGCATTTACACTTACACCTGCATGCACTTCGACTCTGCCCCGTCCAAAGTCAAAGTCGCCCCAGAACCAAAATACTCGGCTTCCAGGAGGCCCTTGTCCTGTGCCGCCCCGGAGGAAGCTGTGCTGGGAAGACTGAGGGGCCCGCGGAAGAAGGTTCGGCGGGCTTTAGCACCCCGGCACTCAGGAACTACCATTCCCGAGATGCCTTGTGACGGACGCCAAATTTTCTTGCCGCCAGCTCGCGGGAGGGGCAGCCTCTTGCGTCATCGGCGCGCGAGGCCGCCGTCGCGGAGTGATGACGTAAGGCCCGGGTCAGCCTGTCAGTCAGAGCGCTGCTAGGTAAGCGCCTGGGGGCCCTCGGGGCCGGCGCAGGCATGGCGGCGGTGTTTGACCTGGACCTGGAGACGGAGGAAGGCAGCGAGGGCGAGGGCGAGCCAGAGTTAAGCCCCGCGGTGAGTGGTCCGCCCGGGCGCGGCTCGATCCCGGCTCGATCCCATCATCCAGGCGGTGGGATCGCTCGTGCGCCCGCCCCCCCCCCCCGCCCCCAGAGTGGGCTCTTCTCCTGCAGACCCCGGTCTGTCCAAGATCCCAGCCACTATTAGGCTCTGACCCTACCTTCACCCCCACCTGTCTTGCAGGCCCCCAGCCCTTCCCCTGCGTCTCCCTTTCCTGCCCTCGCCTCTCCTCCCCAGTCCTGGTCCATCGCCTGCCAGCTCCCATTCCTCACCCTCTCCACGCCTGGGCCAAGCAGTCCAGCTTGGGGGGAGGGAGCCTGGCACCTCCCTTGGCTCTTACCCCTCGGTTTCTCACAGGACGTGTGTCCCCTTGCCGAGTTGAGGGCGGCTGGCCTGGAGTGAGTGAGGGTCGTGTTGGGGGAGGAGGGAATGGGCTGGGGAAGGGCACCTGAGGAGCACTGGAGCTTAAGCCCGTTAACTTCTTGTGTCCACAGGCCTGTGGGACACTATGAAGAGGTGGAGCTGACTGAGAGCAGTGTGAACCCGGGCCCTGAGCGCATCGGGCCCCACTGCTTCGAGCTGCTGCGCGTGCTGGGCAAGGGGAACTATGGCAAGGTACTGGCCCTCCTCCTTCCTCACTGGCCTCACAGGCTTAGTCTTGCTGCACCAAAGGGTCTCAAAACAAATTAGACTTATAGAGACTTCTGTGGGGATCCAGTGCTTCCAATGCTGGGGGCGGGGATTCGATCCCTGGTCCGGGAACTAAGATCACACGTGCCGGCAGCCAAAAAGTTAAAAGAAAAAAAAGTTTGACTTGTAAATCCTCTTAGAATCGGACTTGAAATCTTTACCGCCCCACTCTTGGGTGGGCCTCTTGGTCCCAGTGCCAGAGCTTCAGGGTAGGGCTTTTTGAAGATAGGATATGGAGAGGGAGGTTGATCCTGTCTCCCCTGTCCTGCAGGTGTTCCAGGTGCGAAAGGTGCAGGGCACCAATGTGGGCAGAATATATGCCATGAAAGTCCTGAGGAAGGTGAGTCATTCATTCAGCCGACAGAGCCTCACCCAGTGGCTGCCATTCCCAATGTACTACAGCGGCCTTTGGGAGACAGCAGTGAACGTGGTGGAGGAGATGGTCTCTATCTTGGGCACTTGCTTGTTTACTGTCAGTAGCAATTATATTGTTTTGCAGTATATTCTCAACCATGGGCAGTATTGCCTCCCAGGCAACGTCTGGCAATGTTGGCAATGTCGGTGTACATTTCTGAGTCATGACTAGAGAGGGGCTGCCACAGGCATCCAGTGGGTCGAGCCCAGGGATTCTGCTAAAGGTCTTACAATGCAAAAGACAGCCCCCCACAGCAAAGAATTATCTGCCCCAAATGTCATGAGTGCGGAGGTTGAGAAACATGGCACTACTAGAATAAACCAGTCCCTGGAAAGGATGGTTGCTGATAGCTGCAGAATTATGGAGAAATACAATGGGGTGATAGAGAATGGCTGAAGGGTAATGGCTGGAGGGACTGAGGGAGTCCTGGGGGCCCAGCTTCTAACCGATCCCTGCCTCTGCAGGCCAAAATTGTGCGCAACGCCAAGGACACGGCACACACGCGGGCTGAGCGGAACATTCTAGAGTCAGTGAAGCACCCCTTCATTGTGGAACTGGCCTATGCCTTCCAGACTGGTGGCAAACTCTACCTCATCCTGGAGTGCCTCAGTGGTATGAGTGCGGGCCCATCGGGGCGTGGGCAAGGCCAGGGAACCAGCACAGGGAGCTCTGGGGGGAGCTGGGAGAGACGTGGTATGTAGAATGGCCAGGGGGGCCCCACCTCATCCATCCCTCTGTCCGTTCATTCATTCATCCATTCATTCATTCATTCATTCATTCAGCAAACGTCTGTCCAGTGCCTCTTGTATCCCTCACCGGTGTTGGGGGTGGATGGGAATGGTGGGAGTTTGTATAGATGTCCAGAGGGTTGTTTTGTCCATTTCTAGTAGCCCTTCACGTCCTGGTCCTCTCTCCTGTGTGCCCTGCATCCAGTCAGATCCCAATCCAGAAGGTTCATTCTCTGCAGTGTCCTCTATCCTCTCTACTCTCTTGGGCGGAGGGGAGGCGTCACAGTTGTTTCTTAACTGGCCTCAAAGCCTCCAGCTCACCCTCTTCCTAGTGTCTCCTCCACCAACTTCCAGGGTCATCGTCTCAGAGCACGGGATTGCCCCCAACACTCCTACTCAGAATTCCATGGCTCCCTGCAACTGCCCGGATCAAGCCTGGCCTCCTTGGCCTGGTGTCCCCTGCTCGCCATGAAGCGATCCGGGCCTGCTTTTCCTACTGACCCCATCTGTCCCGATGAGCCCTGGGAGCTTCATTTCCTGCGCTCCATCTCTGCACCCCCTTTAAGTCTCACCGCCGCCAGGGACTTTCTCTGTCCCCTCACGCTGGGGTTAACTGTGTCCTCCTGTCTCCTCTGTGAGGTTTTTGGTGGGCTCTCAGGGCCGCTGCCCCAGTCTGGCACTGGAGCAGCTGTGTGCGTGTCTGTCTCCCCCGTAGACTGAGCGTCCTGCGGGCAGTGGCTGGGGCTCTTCATCTCTGTCCCCAGCTTCACCCAGCACAGGGCCAGGCACCGAGTAGGCGTCGGTAGACGTTTGCTGAATTGAATTGAGTCCCCACGGCAGCTCTGGGAGGCAGGTAGGGCGGGAATTACGAGCCCCACTCTCCCCAAGAAGAAACCAAGGCTCGGCGAGCAGAGGACCTTGGTCCCAGCACACAGCTGCTGACATGTTTGTGTCGCAGGCGGCGAGCTCTTCACACATCTGGAGCGAGAGGGCATCTTTCTGGAAGACACGGCCTGGTGGGTGTTACCTCCAGCCTCTCTCCTGAGGGGGTCCAGGGACCCCTCCCCACCAGGGCCTGGCTGCACACCCCCACCTTGCCTCCACCCTGTCCTGTCTCTGCAGTTTCTACCTGTCAGAGATCACACTGGCCCTGGGCCATCTCCACTCCCAAGGCATCATCTACCGGGATCTCAAACCTGAGAACATCATGCTCAACAGCCAGGGTGCGCATGTGTGGGGAGGGCTGAGCCCTGTGGGGTGGCCTGGGGTCCTGACCGACCCGCCCTAACATTCTTCCTCAGGTCACATCAAACTGACGGACTTCGGCCTCTGCAAGGAGTCGATTCACGAGGGTGCCGTCACCCACACCTTCTGCGGCACCATCGAGTACATGTAAGCGGCAGCCGGCTGGGCCCAGGGGTCGGGAGGACAGCCAGGCAGGGCTCGGCCTGACTGATGGTTCCACCTGGCCCCCAGGGCCCCTGAGATTCTGGTGCGCAGTGGCCACAACCGGGCGGTGGACTGGTGGAGCTTGGGGGCCCTGATGTACGACATGCTCACTGGATCGGCAAGTCCAGCCTCCTCGGGAGGGTGGGTGTGGGGGCGGGAGGAGGGCCCCCTCCCGGGGCGGGGGCGGGCCCAGTGGGAGGCCCGCAAGGCTCCTCTCATCCTCTGCCTTCTCCAGCCACCCTTCACTGCAGAGAACCGGAAGAAAACCATGGACAAGATCATCAGAGGGAAGCTGGAGCTGCCCCCCTACCTCACCCCAGATGCCCGGGACCTCGTCAAAAAGGTGGGCTCCCTCTTGCCCTTGGTCCGGCCCCCGTCTCTTCTCCCAGGCCCTGCATGGGCTCCTGAGTCTCCCTGGGCCAGGGTTGCTGGAGCTCCCCACTCCCCTTCCCCCACCTGTGCGACATGCCTTTGGGATGAGGAGCCCTGGCTGTGAGGTGTGAGATGTCAGCTCTGACGCAGACCGGCTGCCGACCTTGGACAGACCCCTAGTCGAGTCCTAATCAGCGAGCCTGCACCATGCACTAGCTGCTCTCCTCAAAAAGTCCATCACTGGGGACCACAGTGGGAGGCTAGGCACCCCGTCCAGGTTGTGAGCTGGATCCCCACAAATGTGCCCTGGGGTGATGCCAGCAAAGGCTTTGTGGAGAAGGGGCCATGGGACCAACCCTTGGAAATCCTGAGGGTGTCAGTAGGTGGAGACCACACTCCAGGGCCCCCACCGCAAGCCACGACCCCTTTCTCACCTTTCCCCACCCCCTGGGGCCACTCGGAAACAATCGGTACCTCTGCCCGAGACCCTCACCCCCTGCCCTTGTCCTGCAGTTTCTGAAGCGGAATCCCAGCCAACGTATCGGGGGTGGCCCCGGGGACGCTGCTGATGTTCAGGTGGGTCTGGGCCCATTACGAGGGGGCAGGGCTGAGCCCCCAAGGGTGTCTGGGTACAGGGGGCAGGGCCCTAGAGCAGAGGGTGTTTCTGAGGGAGCCACGGAGGGTGAAATGTTGGCACGTTTGGGGGCACTCTGCCCACAGAGGCACCCCTTCTTCCGGCACGTTAATTGGGATGACCTCCTGGCCCGCCGCGTGGACCCCCCTTACCGGCCCTCCCTGGTGAGTGGAGGTCCCACTGGCCTGGGGGAGGGTGGAGGCCCCTGTCCTGGACACCCCTGACTCTCCCCCCGGGGTGCCCACAGCAGTCGGAGGAGGACGTGAGCCAGTTTGACTCCCACTTCACGAGGCAGACGCCGGTGGACAGTCCAGATGACACGGCCCTCAGTGAGAGCGCCAACCAGGCCTTCCTGGTGAGGTCTGGGGGCCTGAGGGTTACGGGGACACGGGCAGGGGTGTGGCCAAGGAGTGGTGGACCCTGAGCATCGCCTGGCCCCGCCTCTGCCCCCTAGGGCTTCACGTACGTGGCGCCCTCCGTCCTGGACAGCATCAAGGAGGGCTTCTCCTTCCAGCCCAAGCTGCGCTCCCCCAGGCGCCTCAACAGCAGCCCCAGGACCCCCATCAGGTACCGCGGGGCGGGGGCCGTTCTAGCTTTGGCTCTGCCGTCAACCCCAGGGCTGCCTTGGCCGTCTCGGAACCAGCCTCAGCCTCTGTTTCTCCGTCTACCATGGGGACTTCTATGGCAGGGGCCGCCTGGGTGGGCACTTGACTGCATCCTGGCCCCGTGCCAGTAAATGCTGACTCTGCCTCGGTTTCCTCTGCAGCCCCCTGAAGTTCTCACCCTTTGAGGGATTCCGGCCCAGCCCCGGCCCACCGGAGCCCCTGGAGCCCCCGCTACCCCCTCTCCTGCTGCCGCCGCGGCCGCCGCGGCCACCACCGCCGCCCTCGAGCACTGCCCCCCTCCCCATCCGACCCCCCTCAGGGACCAAGAAGTCCAAGAAAGGCCGTGGGCGCCCCGGGCGCTAAGAGGGTGGGTGGAGATGAGGGCAGTGGGACCCCGGGCCAGTTCCAGAGACCTAGGGCTGTGCCTAGGGGTACAGGAGCGAGTGTGCGTGAGTGTGTCTCTGCTGGGGGTGGCCGTACCCCTGAATCATGAACACGAAGGACTGCAGACCAAGGCTGCCAGTCGAGGGGGGCTGCCCCCCTCACCTCCCGCAGTTGAACTGTGCCCTTGGATTATTAAAGTATTCAATCATGGCACTGACCTGGCTTCTCCTTTGGACTTCTGGGGCAGGGGCGGGTGGGGTCGTGCCGGGAGGAGTCCCTGCTAAGGGGTGGGAGGGGCCGTGATAGGACCACAGAACGGCGGTGGGTGGGGCCAGAGGGGTTTTATTTCAGATGGCTGCCCAGTGCCCCCTGGGGACGGATGGCCTTCCTGGAGGGGCCAGGGATACACAGACCTGGGGACTAGAACTCGTGGTGGGGAGTGACTGTCTGAGGCTCTCCAAGCAGGGGGTGTGGGTGACATGAGCCCAGGGCAGGCTGTGTCCAGCCGTGGCAGCTCGGGAAGCAGAGGCACGGTGACCGGGATGTGGCATGAGGGCTGGCTCCTACAGTGCGGTGACATGGAGGCCCTGGCCCCCAGCTGCCCTAGTGCTGTCGTCCCAGGCCGCGCTGCCAGCAAAGGCGTGCAGGTCACTCAGCAGGGCCTCGGCACTGCCCCTTGAGCCCACCGGCCCCTGGGAGCTGAGGCCCAGGCCCCCTTTGGTGTCATCGTCATAGGCTTCCTCGGCCGGCTCCGGGGCCTGCTGTGGGCTGGGCCCCTGTCCACACTGCCCTTCTTCCTGGGATTCACGCTCCTCTTGGCCACCACCCAGGTCGTAGTCATCTTCCACGTCCTGCTCGTCCTCCTGCCGCTCCGGGTCTTCATCTGGCGACCCCAGCTCAGCCCGGAGCCAGCGGCCTGGCGGGCTGGCCCAGAGCAGGCGGCGAGTGTGGCCCCACAGCGCGGCGCCCAGGCGGGCCGGGTGGTAGTAGCCCCCCGAGTCCCGGCTCAGGCGGCGCCAGGCCAGCGCCAGGCCGGTGGCCAGCAGCAGCAGCAGCAGCAGCAGCAGGACCACAGTGACCGAGGAGCTGGAGCCCGGGCTGTCCTCGGCGCCGCGGCCCGAGCCCAGGGCCCCTGGCAGGGCCAGCAGGGTCCAGAGCCCTAGGACGCAGGGCAGGTCCTGGGGGGAGACAGGAAGGGGCTCACTGCCTGGGGTTTGTTGCCTCTTGGGTAAGGTGGGGTCAGTCAAGCAGAAAAGCCCAAGTCCTCGTCAGTAAGGCCTCTCTTGGCTCTGTGATGTCCGCCAGCGATGCGTCCTCCTCCCTCTCGCCTCCCTCTCTCCCACTGCACCATGTAAGCCGGCTCCTGCCTGGGGCCTGTGCACTGGCTGTCCCCTCTGTCTGGAATGCTCCATCCCCCCAGAGAGCCACATGGCTCCCTGCTCACCCTGGCTCAAGGCACCTCAGTGCAGCCTAAGCTGGCCTGGATTAGTACCCTGACATTCATCCCCGCAGCCCAGCCCTGCTTTACCCTCCTACCCGCTCCCCGACACAGGAGATAACTCTGCCTGATTAGTATGCTTATTCTTTTTTTTTTTTTTTACAGTACACAGGCCTCTCACTGCTGTGGCCCCTCCCGTTGGGGAGCACAGGCTCCGGACATACAGGCTCAGCGGCCATGGCTCACGGGCCCAGCCGCTCCGCGGCACGTGGGATCTTCCCGGACCAGAGCACGAACCCGTGTCCCCTGCATCAGCAGGCGGACTCTCAACCACTGTGCCACCAGGGAAGCCCTAGTATGCTTATTCTTTTATCTTCCCCCCAGGAAGATGGGGATCTTTTTGGCTTAAGCACCTAAACAATTCCTAGTGCAGATTAGGCGCTCAAGAAATATCTGTAGGGACTTCCCTGGTGGCGCAGTAGTTAAGAATCTGCCTGCCAATGCAGGGGACGCGGGTTCGAGCCCTGGTCAGGGAAGATTCCCACACGCCGTGGAGCAACTAAGCCCGTGCGCCACAACTACTGAAGCCCACGCACCTAGAGCCTGTGCTCCGCAACAACAGAAGCCACCGCAATAAGGAGCCCGCGCACCACAAAGAAGAGTAGCAGCCAAAAATAAATAAACTAAAAAAAAAAAAAAAAAGAAGAAATATCTGTAAAGACTCTGCCCCGGGAGGAGGGGATGGAAGGGAAGGAAGGCACCTGCAAGGCCAGTGTTGGACCTGGCTCTTCCTGAGGCCCAGGAAGGGGGGGGGACTGAGCCCAAGGCAACTGTGTAGCCTCCATTTGGCCAGGTCCCAGGATGGGGGTCACTGAGACCCCTCTTCCTCCCTTCCAGCCACGGGGACTGCCCCAGCTGCAGCATTTCCGTTCAACTCTCCGTCCCTGGAGCCTTGGGCCTCGCAGGGCCAGGGGCTGGGGGAGGCGGGTGCAGCTGCCAGAGGAAGCCTGCGGTCGGAACAAGGCAGGTGGGGGGTGCGCGGGGGGAGGGGTGCCGAGATGCGAGCAAGGCTTCTCCACCACCCCACACTGTCTGCCCAGGCTCCAGGGATGCAAGTAGAGGCTGTGTGGAGTCCCAGCTCCCGAGCAGAGCAGGTGAGAGTCCACCTGGGGGTCTTGAAGGGGGGTCGGGCACGGAGTGGGGCACTGGGGGGCCACCCCCTGAATCTGAGGGAGGCCCAGGTCTGATGTGAGGTGAGAGGAAGGCCCAGCTTCTGCCCCGGGCTCATCCCGGGTCTCTCGCCCCTGCCCCCTGCCTGGCTGCTCGTGCCCCCGGGCCCGCGGGGGGTCCTTCCTTAGCTCCTGGGGCCTAGACATTCCAGCCCTGACCTCCTGTGGCCCCCACCCCAAGGACCCAGCAGGCTCCACGCTCACCATCGGTCTGCTGGCCTCTCAGCGCCGGGCGCCCACCTCCAGCCCTGGCCGTGTGGAGCGAGAAATGAGCTTGCGCTCTCGACGCACCTGGGGTTAACTCGGCGCTTCCGCTTCCTGCCCACAACACCCCGGGGTGTTGAGGTCTCTGAGGCCCAGAGAGGGGCAGTGAGTGGTTCAGGCAGGCACAGCCCTCCCTGCAACAGGACTCTCGTCGCCCCCCCCACCCCGGGGCCTCTCAGAACCACCCTGATCCACACCAGATCCTCACCAGCCTCTCCCGGGGCCAGGCTGGGGCTATGGGGGGCGGGGTGGGGGATGCTCACGGTCCCCCAGACCTTCCCCACATTTACGATCCATGGGGGCACCCTATGTCCCCCCACAGGGGTCCAGACTTCCTTTCCCAGTCCCACCCTTGAAGCAGAAGGGCAAACCTGGCTTTTAGAAAGAGAATTTTATTTGGAATGAAAATATAGAGCCCATCCCTCCTGCTTCCTCAGGGGAGGGAGCAGGGGGGCTGGGTGGGGGTGGGGGAGACGGTGCCTCAGAGTAGAAGCTCTCCTGGGTACAAAAACCCTCCCCAGTAACAATGCCCAAAGCCAGGCGGTGGCTCCAGCCTAGGCCCACAGGATGGGTCAGGGTGTGGACTGGTCCCTGAACCTGCCCCAGAAACCCTCAGCGGGGCAGGGGCAGCCAGCTGGAGTCAGTGTGACCTGCCAGCAGAGGCTGAGTGAGAAAGGGGTGGGAGGAGGAGGTGAATGGGGAGTGGCATCCACTGGGCCCGAGGTCTAGGCGTCTCCATTTTCCATGCGGCCCAGCTGCTCCTCCAGGCGGCAGATGCGATCCCCCTGCTCCTTGACCAGCGCTCTCAGTGCTCGCAGCTCCTGCATCACCTCCTCCAGCTTCCCAGCCTCCTGCGGGGACATGAGCGGGGGCAGGGGTTTCGGAGCTGCAGCCCTCCCCAAATCTACTATCAGGCAGAGGGGCCTGAGGCCCAGAGAGGGGCAGTGAGTGGTTCAGGCAGGCACAGCAGACCTGGGCAACACCTGGGCTTCCCAACACCACCCTGAGCTGAGGGGCACCTACCCCGGCTCCGGCAAGGCTGCCGCCAGGGGCGGCAACACTGGTGAAGGCAGCAGGCGTGGAGGCCCCCGGACGGGGGGAGCCAGGGGCCGCGGCGGGCCGGCTGTCTGATAGCACGTTGCGCCGGTTGACCTTCAGGTCCCGCTGTTTGCTGGGCACGTAGGCTTCCCGCAGGGAGATGAGGATGGGGTTGGCATCCCGCCCGCTCACCCACTCCTCTGCCTCCAGGGCCGCCTCAGGCCCAGCCGTGTCGGGGTACAGATCATCCTGGAAGAGGTCCGACTGGGCGGGAGGGAGGTCTGGGTCAGCTGGGGCCCACCTGCAGGGTCCCCTCGTCTGGACCCTGATTGGCCACCTCCTCAACACTCTCCTGGCCTCCAGGCTTGCACCCTGTCAACCAATCTTCCCATGGCCTGACCCCTAGTGACCTTTCTAAAGCTCAAATCTGTTCTTTCACTTCCCTCTGGACACCACCAACAGCTCCCTCTGAAGATTCCCCCCCACCTTCCCAAGCAGGGGCCAGCTACGTGGCTCTGTGGGACTCCAGGAGCCACATCTGTGCCCTGTGGACAGTGAGTTCCTGGGGCTGGCCCCATCGAGCTCGTCCTCAGCTCTGCTCCCTGGACGTGCCTGACATGCTACCCTGTGCCCTCAGTAAACGCTGGCTGGAGAGAAATGAAGCACGTTCAAGGCTCTCAGCTGGGGCTCTGAGGCCGAGCCACATGTGGCTGAATCCCCACCTCACGGGAGCCTCCACTGCAGCCAGCCTCCCCGCTGCTCTTTCCATTCCCACCCCTGTGCCTTCGCCTGGCTGACTACCCACCCCTCACTGGAGGCTCTGCCCCAGCCATGCTGTTGGTCCTGCCTTGCCTCCTACAGGGAGACCTCCAAGGCTGCCCAGTATCTGTCTCCTGTGGCTCATGCCGAGCGAGGCCTCAGTTCACCCTGTGTCTCATCCCTGCCTGCTCCTGGCTGGGCACGCTGGCATCTATCCAGCCCACTGACTACACCCACACTCGGCCATGTCCCATTCACAAGCCTCACCTTGGTCACCCCTGTGTGGTCTGTCTGCTAGAAAGGGAGTGGGTGGGCAGGGAACCAGGTGGCCTCACCTTTCGTGGCACAGTCATGACAATGGGCTCACACTTGCGCTCGTGCAGTTTGTAGAACCTGGGAAAGGGCGGGGAGGGAGGACCCATGGGTGGAACCTGCTCCCCACCAGCTCTCCCAGCTCCCTCTGCCCTCCCCTTCCAGTCCTTACCCTGGCGCCTCCCCCGGGCTGACCCCTGACCCTGGGGCCCCTCTGGGCCGGTCCCTGCTCCTGAGCAGCCCCCCACATCCACCTTCTTACCGGGCAATCTCGCACTTGCTGACCTCCAAGCCCCTCTTGGGCATGCTGCCCATACCCCTCTGGGGCTCTTTGCTGGTGAACGTGTTCAGGAAGTGGATGTAGGGGGGCTCGTCTGTGATCTCAAAGTACCGGATGCTGGAGTCACCCTGCAGGGTGGGAGGGGGCAGGGGTCAGCACCCGGGCCTGCCTATCTCTTCCCTGTCCCCACCAGCCCTGACCAGCCCTACCTTGCCGCAGACGTAGACCACACTGGTGTCAGGGTCGTAGAAGGGCAACAGAGCCCCGTTGCTAGAGTCCAACTCCTGCAGGGCCATGGGCTCCCCGAAGTTTTCCTGGCACATGGGTTGAGGGGCAGTCAGGCCAGGCCAGAACCTGCCCTCTCCCCTCACTGTCCTAACCCCTCACTGGGACTGGCCCCAGCTAGCCTCACAAGCCAGCTGGCACTGCCCCTACCATGGCCACCCTTTGCCCACACGGTGTAGCCCGGCCAGGCCCTCCTGGCTCCCCTCCCTCCACTCCCACGGTCCCATTTTCCCCACCTACTCCAGGCCTTCAGACTACCCCCAGGCCACCAAGCAAGTACTAAGAAAGTCCCCACCACGCGGGAGCCAGGGGTGCTGGGCAGCACCAGCTGCTGTCTCAGAGGGGCCCCTGGAGGTCACTAGACAGAAGGTTAAGCCTGTGGGACAGAGCAGTTCACAGGAAAGACTGGAAGCCTTCCTGGAGAAGGGGACCCCTGCACTGGGCCTCGGAGGACAGCTGAGTGTTAACAGACAAGCAAAGGAGGGAAGGGCCTTTCAGGGGCAAGAACACCGTGGGCAGACACGGAGGCAGGTGGAGGCGGTGGGGGAGGCCAGAGAGCCGGGGGCAGGGAGAGGAGAGGCTGGCAGGGCTCTGGGTCCTGGGTGCCTCAGGTGCCAGGCCGAGAGCCTGGGAACGACAGGCCTCTCCAGGTGACCTCCGCCCTCCTCGCCCAGGGTGGAGCCCGTCTTGAGGCCGCCTGCTCGGGCCGGCCGGGCTACTCACTGGGTCCCAGAGCGCCAGCTGCCGCTCGCTCATGCGGCTGAAGCCCGTGGTGAACACCTTGCCGTCTGCCAGGAAGATGGCCCGCATGGGCCGGGCCCCCTCGTGAGCCTTCTCCCGCTCCTGCCGGGGAGATGGAGCGGTCAGTGTGGAGCCCCAAGAGAGCCCCTCGGTCAGTCTGCGGCCATCCTCACCCTCCAGGGCCACGTACCGCCACCAGAGTCCCCCGGCGGGGGTCAATGATGCGCACGCTCTTGTCCTTGCACGCGGTGCAAAAGAGACTGCCGTTGCGGTTCCAGCTGACGTTGTAGATGAGGTCAGGGTGCAGGCTGTCCAGGCGGTACAGCTCCTCCGCCGTGCCCACGTTCCAGATGAGCACCACGTTGTCACAGCCTGCCGGGCGGGGGGCCATCAGCTCAGACCACCCTCCTGGGACCCGACCTGGCACTCGACCTCTGTGGGCCTCAACCTTCCTGGGTGTCCGATGGGCCCGGGAGCGGGTGTGGGATGCTGCGGAGCTGTGTGCATCGAGGGGCAGGGAGGGGGCGGCGGTGCAGACCTGCGCTGAGCAGCACATTGCGGGCCGTCGGGTGCCAGGTGATGATGCCCACTCGCTTGGTGTGCCCCTCCAGCACCACCGTCGGCTCTGTCAGCGGGGAGACCAGCCCGTTCTCCGGGATCTGCCACACCTGCGGAGGGGTGGGGAGGGCAGCTGAGGCCCCTGCTTAGCCCCACTGCCAGGAGCCTTGAGCCACATCTGCGACCCCCGCCCCATCACAGCCCCATGCCTCACCATGACCGTGCAGTCCTCCGAGCCGCTGGCGATGACTTCGTCATTGTGGGGACACCAGTCAATGTCCAGGACAGGTCCTGTGTGTCCGCACACTGTCGGGTAGGCCTTGTCAATGCGGCCGGTCTGCAGGCATGAGGGGGGCAGTCAAGGGGGACCCAAGATGCCCAGGCTCCATCCCTCCCAGAACTTCAGCCCTCCCCTCTGTGGACGGGGGATGACGCGGTTGGCCTGGCCCACAGGTGGCCCAGATGTGACTCTCACTCTGCCTCCTCCTAACCCACCTCTTCCTCACAGGTGTCACCAGGTGAGCAGGAGACGTTTGTTGCCTCTGACCCTGACTCCGTGGCAATAAAAAACAGACTTTCCCTGTCTGTGCTAACACCTCCCAGGCAGTAAATGTGGATTACGACACCTGCCCGGCAGTGTGGGGATGGGCAAATTATGGGTTGTGAAGGGAGCAGAGAGACCTGGCAGATGCGACCAAGCTGGCTCCAGTCTCCTCCCAGCCCCGATGGGGCCCACCTTGCTTAGGGGGAGCACCAGGAAGGCGCCTCCACCGCTGGCCTCCACAATCACTGCCAGGAACTTGGGGTTGACGGCGCAGAAGGTGCTGTCCCAGGTGACACGGGACACTCGAATGTCCTCATAGCACTGGTCATTCTTGACAGGCTGCCCGAATACATGTCGGAATTTGCTCTGCCGAACCACTTTGCGGAACATGACTGCAGGGTGGAGAAGCATATGTCAGCCTCTGCCCATCCCAACAACCCCCAAGCCTCCCGGGGCTGCACAAAGGGAGTGGGGAGGATGCAACAGGGCGCCTGGGCCTGATAACCTGCCTGGCTCTCGGTTTCCCAAGTTACAGGATAGGGTCATAGGGCTGACCTGGCTGCCTCTCCCCAAGGGGGGATCTGAAGGCAGAAATGCATTGACCTCCTGCAGAACCACTGCTGAGTCCTGAGGGGCTCTGCTGGACGCTACCCAGGGCCTCTCCCCGGCCTCTGGTATGCGTGTGGGGGAGGGGGGAGGTGCCAGAGTCAGTGCAAGCTTAGCTCCTTGGTGGGTCCTAGTCAGTTCCCAGCAGGCTCCTTCCTGCCCAGGATTTGCAAGCAGGGTGATGGGGAGGATAGACAGAGGAGGCCGGAATGATATCCGTTGTGGGTCCGCGCTAGGCCACAGTTCTGGGTCCCACGGAATGTGCAGTGCCTGCAGGAATGTGCAGGGAGCCCCAAGCCGGTCCAGGGGGCCTGGCAGGACTGGGCGGGGGTCGGGACGCCGCTCCCAGCCACAGAGCATCCCAGATCGCCCTCAGAGCGGGGTCCAGGTGAAGCAGGAGCCCAACTTCAAGGATCCCGGTCTGGCAGGGGAGACGCTGAGCGGCCAGGGGTAGTTGGGACTGAGGGTGGGGCGCCGCGGAGGGGAAGGGCTCCTCGGACTCGCAACCCCCACCCCAGCCCCCTGCGGCTCTGCCCCCGAAGTCCCGCCCAACCCCCCGCCTGCGCCCCCAGCCCCGGCCCGTCGCGCTCACCAGGGACGCCGGGAGGCTGTAGCACTGACCTCGGGCGGCTCCGTATCCCAGTCTCTGGGAAGCAGGAAGCGGGAATCAGGAAGTGACAGAGGAGAGAGGGGCGGGGGGCGGGGGGCGGGGCGGGGGCTCAAGGGGGCGGGGCCGAGGTCACGCGCGGAGGGGCGGGGCGGGAGGCTGTGAGCTGTTGCCTGGCAGGCTGGAGCCTGAGGAGTGCGGGGCCGGGGCCTCACGGGGCTCGGGGGCGGGGCCTGGGCGGGGCCTGAGAGAGCTCCGCCCCGCAGCCCCCCAGGTCCTTCTGGGGCAAAGGGGCAGGGGCAGGGGCAAAGGGGCAGGGGCAGGGGCAAAGGGGCAGGGGCAGAGGCAGGGTCCGGGATGGGGATGGGGCCGTAGTGCGGCAGCCTGGCGGCAGATCCGGACCCCTTCCCCATCTTGCTCCTCCTGTCGGCGTCCTCAGGAGTCGCCAGGGTTGGGTGGAGCCCGCCCTCCCTATCCCACACCTTAATGCATACTTCCCGGTCGAGTCCACCTCGACTCTGAAATATAGTATCTACTCGGACAGGCAATATATTCACATGCCTCAAGTTACAAAGGTACGTGCTCTTGGTACAATGTAAATAAAACAGTGGTGTTTTAGGGGGCGAGTGGAAGGCCCAGCCCTCTCATTCTCCCCGGTGAACACCTTTGGGTCCTGCCTGGCCTCCTTATTAAAAAGAGAAATAAGGCCATGACTTCCAGACCCTCAAACCTTCCTTGCTTTCCTCAGCCATCTCCCACCGAGGCCTGGAGGTCTGTCCATAGATGTCTCCCTCCTCCTGGCCAGCTCCTGAGACAGGCTGGCCTCCTGGATCTACCTCATCCCCATCCCACCCGGGCAGGCTTAGGTGTCCCTGTAGGTCCCACAGGCAGAATCTGCCCCCTCCAATCTGGCATTCTGTTTGACTCCAAAGTCCTTGCTTTTCCCACTGCTCCATAACCCCTATAGGACAGGCCAATCCTTCCAGCCCAGGACCAGAATGTGGGTGGTTTGGAAGAGGAAGTGCAGCCACAAAGCTTCCCTCTCTGTTGTGTCCCACAGGCAACAGCCAGGGGTCTGTCTAAAGCCCACACCAGATCCCCTACCCTGAACCCTCTCCCTTTGCCCTTCATCACATCAATGACCCACCGTCACTGCCCCCTCCCCCACCTGTTACCTTCTTTCATCCTCTCTACATGTGGCCCAGTGACACTGACCCTCCTTATCCCTGAAATACACCACCTCCCTTCCCACCCCAGGGCTTTGGCACATCCTGTTCCCTCCATCTGGAAGCGCTTCCCCCAGATCTTGAAAAGACTCCATCCCTCACTTCCTCCAGGTCTCTGCTCAAATCTCACCTCCTCTGGGGGCCCTCCCTGACCATCCCCCTCACCCATCACTCTCTGGCCCTTACTTGTTCCTCCTGTACGTTCTTAATCACTACCTTATGTTATATTGTATAATTATTTTGTATATTTGCTTTATTTTTTATTTTTGGCCGCACTGCACAGCTTGTGGGATCTCAGTTCCCCAACCAGGGATCGAACCTGTGCCCTCAGGAGTGACAGCTCAGAGTCCTAACCACTGGACCACCAGGGAATTCCCCAATTATTTGTGTATTTGCTTTTTGTCTGCCTTGTCCCGCTAGGACGTCCGCAAACTGAGGATTGCACTTTGCCTTGTTTCCCACCATACCCGCAGTTCCTAGAACAAGACCTAGCATACGGTATTTGTTCAATTAATGTATACTGAATGAATAAATGAATGGCAGCCCTGAATGTGGAATTGAAAAATGTTCATATTCACAGCTCTCAATGTCTGGTGCCTATGAAGGAGAGGGAAGTGTGTCTCTCACCTGCAGAAGGGATGAATCTTCCAGAGGGCAACAGGAGCCCAGCCCCATGGAGTGTGTTAGGGGTAAGGGGAGGGACTGTGGACTGTGGGGGGTAAGCCCTCCCTTCAGCCCCTCTGGCCTTGGGTGTGCATGTTTCCTCCGATACAAAACCCTCCCCTGTGGGCCGGGAGGAGAACTCCTCTTTATCTCACAAAACCCTTCATGGCACTGCTCTTTCTCCTGGATGGCAAGTACCCATTATGAGTGGGGTTCCCTTCTGGGACCTTGGAGGTGGGGCTGGCCCACTCTCCAAGAGGTAGGGTTAGTAGCATCTTTTTTTTCTTTTGGCCACACACCGCGTGGCATGTGGGATCTTAGTCCCCCACCCAGGGATGGAACCCACACCCCCTGCAGTAGAAGCACAGTTTTAACCACTGGACCGCCAGGGAGGTCCCCCAAGAGGTGGGGTTAGGATTACGGACGAGAGTTGAAGGCAGGTGGCTGGCACCGAGGATTTAATCCCTGATCTGCCTCATGGGAAACAGCTTCGGGATCCCTACCTGGGAGAAGGAAGAGGGGCACTCTGCAAGGGGGACATCAGTCCAGACCCTGCCCTCAGGAAGTGTGCAGTCCAATGGGGTGGGGAGTGTGAAAGCATTTGGAAAGTGGAGGAGGAGGCTGTGCGGTGGGGCGGGGGGGGGGCAACCCCTGGTGGGCAGGATGCTGCCACGTGGGCTCTGGGGGGTCAGTGCTGTCCCAGGTCTGAGTGAGACCTGGGGCTGTCCACTGGCATAATCGAATTAGTGGCTAACAATGATTAAGCACTGTGTGCCAGGCAAGGATCCGAGCACTTCACAGGGATTAACACTCTTAGAAAATGGAACCATTATTATGATCCCCATTTTACAGATGAGGAGACTGAGTCTCAAAGAGGCCAAGAACCTTGCTGAAGATCACACAGTTGGTGAGCTGTGGAGAACCAGGATTCAAACAACCTCTGAGGGGCACTAGAGGCCATGTGCTAACCCCACCCAAAATGAAGGCTGGCTGAAAAAGCACCTAACAAGTGCTCAATAAATATTTGCTGAATGAATGAATTCAACAAATTTGTGCCTGTCCAGAAATCTCTCCCACCAGCCTTGGTGCCCACAATTGCAGGAAATGCTATGATTATGCTGCTGGTATCAGCAACACCACCACCCAGCATGCTTCCATCCCCGGGTTTGGTTAATGATCACAACAGCCACACTTGCAAAGGGAATGTTATCACCCCATTTTACAGAGGAGAAAACTGAGGCAAAGAGACTGCACCACTTCAGTCTGCCTATACAGCAAGCACCCCTGGGAAGGGTAGCACGTAAAATGTCATTGTCATTTACACCTACTGGCAAGGGCATCTCTCAGCTTCTAAAGGTCACAACGCTGAGCTAATGGGAAAGGATGGGGGGGGCGGGGGGTGAAAGGGGAAAGGGTTCATGATTTTGGAACCCTGGGGATTGGGTGGGGTGAGTGCCAGTAGAGAGTGATGGATATGAAAAGGAAGTGGCGTGGGGGGTCTGAAAATAGACCTTCAGCACTTCCTAGTTTTTCTAGCAGTGTCTGCAGCTTAAGAGGGAGCAGGTTGGCTCTGCCCTAGAGACACCGTGTGACCTCCAAGGAGCCTGTGCTCTCTCTGGAGCCCCTGGTCCCCAGAGTTCTCTGCTTGGACATATTCCCATCTCTGCATCTGGGCTGAGTGTATAGAAGGGGCTCAGGCTGCGCACTCTGTACCTCCTCCATGGTGGGGGATGGGTAGGTGAGCACTCGAACCCTTAAACGTAGCAGACCTTGAAGTCCCCTGCAGCTGCCCGAGGCATGGAGGCCGGCCATGCTCTCTCAGGCCACCTGGGTGTCTGCAGCCCAGAGCTGGTCATGGGCACCATGATCTGCCCCCAAAGTTCACAGGATCCCAGATGCTCAGGCCAGGTGGCAATTTCTCCAATCCATCCCCAGCCCCTGCAGGGACATCCCTGGATGTCCATGAAGGAAGAGCACCTGTTCACTGAGTCCCTACTGTGTGCCACTTCCTGCCAGGCACCTCACACACTTTCTCACTTAATCCTCACAATGCCAGATGAAACAGGAGCTCTGAGGGTGCATCAGCTTGTCCAGAGTCACCCAGCGCCGGATTTGAATCCAGGCTTGCTAGCTCTCGCCTCTGTGCCCACCACCTTGCTGAGGGAAATCCTGCCCCAGCCCCACTGCCTGTTGGGTGCAGGGGGCTGGCAGAGAGGGCTTGGCCGGGCCAGGCCAGCTTGTGGGCTCCTAAGAGTCTGGACTCCTGATGAATGGCTCCCTTCTCTGCAGGGACTTCCTCTTCGGCTCCTCGTATCCAGGTTACAGGTTGGGACAGGAAGGGGGGCAGGGAGGGAGGGATCAGGGGAGGTCAGATCAAGCCGGGAGAAGTCACCCTGCCAGTCTTTCTCCTGCAGGACCGAGGCTAGGGGGAGACTGTCCGTGGAGTCTGGGGGGCATCGGAGGGCAGAGCCCGGCAGGGTACCATCAGCTGTGGTAGCTCAGGGGACTGTTGGAGCACCGTGTGTGGGCCAAGCACGGAGGAGCTTGCTGGGATCCGGGCAGGGACATGACGCTCACGACAGACTGTCCGGGACTTTTGGCTGCTTCGTGCTCACGTCACCCAAGTCCGTCTGCCAGGCCAAGGGACTCGCTGGGGTTTTCCATGAGGACTTCCTCCATGGCAGCCGTCCTCTGACCGGCTGGTTCCTCTGTCTCCCCAGCATTTCTGCTGCCCTGGCGGCCCCGGCTTTCCCAGACTCTCACGTGGGGCCTGCACCCGGGACCTCCTCCTGGGGGGCACTGCTGGGGCTTTCTCCCTCAGAGGCAGCAGGTTCGGCTGGGTTCACAGGGGCCTCTGGGGTGGAATCCGTGGAGGGGGCAGAGGAGGCTTCGTCACAGGGGCTGGGGGCTGAGCTGGCCGGGGCTCCAGGGGGCTGGGCCTCAGGGCTTGCCTGTGGCTGGGCCCCAGCATCCAGCTGGCGCTGGGCCTCGTGGTTCTCCTGGGGCTGCGCCCTGGGGTTCAGCTGAGGCTGGACCAGAGAGTCTGACTGTGGCTGGGCCACGGACTCCAACAGTGGCTGGGCTGTGGGGTTCACCTGTGGCTGGGCCTCAGCCACTGGCCCTGGTAGAGTCTGATCCCCAGAGGCCGCTTGGGTCTGTGGCTCAGCCGGAGTGAAGCTGCCCGGCCGCTCCTCACAGAGAGCTGCTGCGAAGGAGGAGAGCACGGCGCGCAGCAGGGCCCGGAGGTCGGCGCTGGCCAGGAGGCAGAGGAAGGGGCTGAGGCAGCTGTCGAGCAGGATCAGGTAGTCAGAGTAGACCAGGGCCTCCCAGAGCAGGTAACCGGGGTAGATGTCCCACAGGAAGGCCAGGTACAGCAGCTGCGCCAGCTGGTAGGGCAGCCTCAGGACCACATAGGCTGACAGAATGGTCTTGGCCACGCGGGCAAAGCCTCGGCAGGCCGTGGAGCCGGGCTGGCGGTGGCAGGTTCTGCAGGTGGCAGCCTGGGTGAGCACGTGGCAGACGAGCAGCAGGAGGAAAGGCAGGAAGCCCCCCAGGATCTCGAGCATCCGCAGCGGCAGCTCCTCGCTGTCCCAGAAGTCCAGGCAGATGACCAGGTCGTACCACCAGACGGCGGCCTCGGGGAAGACCAGCCAGGGCACACTGAAGAGGGTGGCCAGCACCCAGACCCCGGCACAGACCCAGAGGGGCAGGCGGGCTGGGCGGTGCCCAGGGTACCAGCGAGGGCACAGCGCAAGCAGGCAGCGGTCCAGGCTGAGGGCTGTCAGCAGGAAGAGGCCGGAGGAGTAGGACACGCCCCACAGGAAGTAGTAGAAGCGACAGGCGGCCGTCCCCAGTGGCCAGTGCCCTCCATGCTGGATCTCCAGGATCTGGAAGGCTGCTGCCGCCAGGAACAAAAAGTCAGAGAGGGCCAGGCTGAGCAGGAGCAGGGCGAGCCGCGTGCCCGCTCCCTGCCGGGCCTGTGAGCCGGCCAGCCACGCCATGAGCCCGTTGGCTGGCAGCCCCAGGAGCAGCAGGGCCACCAGGAAGACCGTGTCCCAGCCACCCTGGGGGTAGTCCTCATCATCGAGCTCTGTGCGGGGCCCGTGGCCAGCGGCACCCAGGTTGACTTCCATAGCAGTGTCCATCTGAGGTCCCCAGTGTCCCACTGGACGTGGAGTGGGTGCCTGGTGAATCAATGAAGGCACGAATGACTGAAAAGAAGAGAGAGGATGCTGTGCATCTCCATGCAAGTCGCTGTCCCTCTCTGGGCCATCATCATCACCTTTGGGGTAGTTGACCTTTGCCAGGGACTTTAAACAGATGACCTCACCTAGTCCTCATACGATCCATTCTACATGTAAGGAGAGGAAGGTTCAGAGGATCAGTGACTTGCCCAAGGGCAGAGGTAGGAATGTGGACACCAGGACTCTAAACATTCTGCTACACGGAATTCTCACGGCGTCCAAACAGACCAAACCAGAGGCTTTCAACTATATTTCAATTAAAACATCGTAGCAGAACTCCTATGTGAACTAAAGCTGTGTGCTCAGGATAACGGAGGGAGAGCGCTCTTAGGGCTCCAGGGAACACAGTCTAAAAACCACCTGGGAATTCTCTGGCAGTCCAGTGGTTAGGACTCTGCACTTTCACTGCCATGGGCCCCGTCTTCATCCCTGGTTGGGGAATTAAGATCCCTCAAGCCGCGTGGCTTGGCCCAAAAAACAAACCAAAACAAAACAAAAAAACCCACTTGGTCAGAGCATCACAGGCTCCTTTTAGCCAGTATCCTGGGTTCAAATGTTTAAGATTCGGACTCCCCTGGCGGTCCAGTGGTTAAGAATCCACTGCAGGGGCCACGGGTTCCATCCCTGGTCGGGGAACTAAGATTCCGCATGCCGTGTGGTGCGGCCAAAAAAAGAAAAAAGATTCTAAGAAGGAAGGGCTCAGGGCCCCTGGGCCCATAGGAATCCAAGGGTGGACAGGGAGTCTGGGGCAGAGAGTGGCCCCCACCTGTCCCCTGGGGCTACTAAATAGAAAAGGGGGCAGGGGACTCAGCCATGTGATGAGGATGAGGGTGGCTGGGTCCCAAGAGGCTCGCCGCCCTCACCCCACCCTCCCTAGATGGGGGAGGGTGGTTCCCTCTGAGGGTGGAGAAACTAGATGTCCAGGAAAGACTGGATCCTGCCACGTGGCCCATGGCTCCAGCCACTTGACCTTTTAGCCTGCTTGTCTCCCCACCTCCAGGGCCCTTACTCAGGCAGACCCCACTCTGCAAGCTCCAGCCCCTACTGGATCAGAGCCCTGGGCTCCCCTTGGGCCCAGCTGGTGAGGCCTGGCTTACCTGTAAGGTGCAGGCTGCTGGCTGGAAGGAGCAGTGCGTGCCTGCCTGCCTGCCCAGAGGTCCGGCCGTCCGCACGGCCCCACGCCGGGGCCTGCTGCATGGCGCCCGGCGGCACTAAGGCGGCCGGTGTGAAACCCAAGCTGGGAGGACATCAATCATTCATGGGGCTGCTCGCCGGGAAACCCTAACCCCGGCCCAGTAGGGCCAAGTGACCAGCCAGGCCCCCCTATTCCTGACAGGGCCAGATGGCTGAAACCCCTCGCCCTGGGCCCCTCCAGCTCAGGGCAGGCTCTGGGTTCCCCCAGGGTCCACCTCCTCCGAGGTCACCCTCAATCATCTGTGATTCAAGGCCTCTCTGGTCTGGCCTCTCTTCCTGAATTTCACATACCCTCTGCTCCGGCCAGGATGTCGCCCACGTGGGGGCCACGGTGGGCAACTCATCCTCCCCTTTCCCACCTCCCAGCCTTTGCCCACACTCTTCCTCCTACTTGAGATGCCTCTCCGTGTCCTCTCTTAGCTAAATCCTGCCTATCTCATACAACTGGGCTGTCTTTGACGCTTCAGCAATATTGCCTCCGTTTTATAGATGAGGCAACTGAGGCTTAGAGAAGTGAATTTGCTGGGTCTCCCAGCTCATAAGCCTCAGAGCTGGTGTCCAAAGCTCACTGCAGCCAACATGTCCTGGCATGCTGTGCTGCTGAGGATGGTTCCCCTGACCCATCTGGCTCTGCCTTGGCCACCCCCAGGCAGAGGGCTGGGATTAGGGCCTGGGCTGCCTGCCTCACTTACCCTAATCCCCCTCAGGGCCCGATCCCTGGCCATCAGCTCTCAGGCTGGGGGTGCATAAGCAGCTTTACGGGTCCGGAGAGGCCGGGGTGCACGCTGGCGCTGCACTCTGAGCCCTGTCGCCCCTCTCCGCATGGCCACAGAGCAGGTGAGGGGGCAGCATGGCCCAGACCCGCCCCCCGGACCCCGGAAGCCCCCTGTGGGCGTCATGGCTTCCAGTAGTGGTGCTGAGGGGCTCCCCCTGACCAGGAGGAAGAGCAGCAAGAGGGCGAAGGGGCTCCGAGGGTCCCGGAAGGGCACTGGCAGCTCTGGGGAGCAGACCCTCACGCAGGGCCCCGAGGCCCTGGGGAGCAGCAAGAACCCCTCCAGGACTGGAGACGGGCAGGAAGGGCCAGCCTCTCGTCGCCAGTCCCACCGGCATCGTCCTGCCTCCCGGCACGATCCTGCTCAGAGGACATACGGGCCCCTGCTCAACCGCATCTTTGGGAAGGTCAGGTGGGGCTGGGGCAGGGCTGAGGGGCCTGGGGGTGAGGCTGGGGACTCATGGGCTCAGGCTCAGCCCACCCTGCCCCTTATACTCAGGCCTCCTCCAGTTTCTGCTCCAAACTCAGGAGCCTGGGCTGAGAGGGTAGAGTTTCTGCAGTTTGGGGGTGGCCTGGGCAGTGGGCAGAGCTAGACCCCAAACCCAGGGGTCTGTGGCGGCGTGGGGCCCCAGGAGCAGGAAGGGGCTCATCTCTTCTCCTGGGGCCCGTGGGACTTCAGCTGCCTTCTCCTGCCCTTGTGGGATGGGCCCTGCCCAGGCCAGTGTGGGCTGGGGCTGGAGGAGGAAGGGAGGCCAGAGCCCTGGCCGGCCCCAGGGACATGCTGGACTATGCCCCTGCAGGACCGCGAGCTGGGCCCCGAGGAGCTGGATGGTGAGTGGCCCGTGCTGGCAACGGCGGGTGGGAGGCGCCCCAGAGCCTGGCTGCCTGCGCCTGACCTCCCTGCCCTGCAGAGCTTCAGGCTGCCTTCGAGGAGTTTGACACGGACCGCGATGGTTACATCGGCTACCGGGACCTGGGCGAGTGCATGCGGACACTGGGCTACATGCCCACGGAGATGGAGCTCATCGAGGTCTCCCAGCATGTCAAGATGCGAAGTCAGTGCTTGACCACACCTGCCTGGGGGTGGGGCGGGGTGCCCGAGCCACCTGGCTTTGCAGCCGGGGTCCTCTCCCGGCCTTGTGGTTCAGGGGAAGGAGAGGTGGCGGGAGGCGGCTGTGGGGTGAGGCCCCGGTGACGGTGGCGTGAGGGGGTGACAGTTTCCAGGACAGTTTGACACTGGCCCCCGGGGCACAGGGGTCGAGGGTGACAAGGAAGGCACCGGGTGACCCAAGAGAGCCCCTTAGGGCTCAGGTCGAGGACCCCCGTCTCTGACTGAGGTAAAGTGGTCCGTGCTGGTACCAGCCACCAGGGCTGTCTCTGTCTCTCTCTCTCTGACCCTCCCGAGGCTACTGAAGAGAGCCTCCTGAGGTTCTGTGAGGCCCAGCGTGACAGAACCCTGGCCATTCCTTGCGATTAAATGTCTGATGGGCTGCCCTTGTGTGATTATCATGAGCTGATTGGTCAAATATCAGATTCCTTTCATCCCAGGACTCTTGCATTTGCTTTTCCTTTACAGTTTCCAAAATGGGATGTGATTTACAATTGACGTGAATATTTTCGTGTCATGCTTCTTTCTTCTCCCCAAACCTGTTAGTTGACCATTGGTGCTTTTTATGATTGACGGCACCTTAGAATCCAGGACAACCTGGGGATGCTTCTTAGGGGTCTTTGCTGCCACCCGTGGGGTTGTGGCACTTGGCAGCCATGAACCCCAGCCCCATCAGCACCCTGTCCCCGGATGAGGAGGGAGGCTCAGTAAGTCACCCAAGACCACACCATCAGTGGCAGAGCCAGGAGGCTTTGAACCTGGGGTCTGTCTGGTTCCACAGCCTGGTCTCTTTCCCCCACACCCAGTGCTTCACTGAGAGCACCTGAGCACTTTGCCCCCATCGGAGCCCCGAGCTGTAGCCTCCTACCCCCCTTGCCCTGCCCCCGCCCAGGGACGTGGACACTGGTGTCCTTCCTGGATGCAGAGCCGGGGAGGGGCTGGCCCTTGTGACACCCTTCCTCGGACCCCAGCCCTCACCACTGTGACCCTCTTGCCTGGGTCCGCAGTGGGTGGCCGCGTGGACTTCGAGGAGTTTGTGGAGATGATGGGCCCGAAGCTGAGGGAGGAGACGGCACACATGCTGGGGCTGCGGGAGCTGCGCATCGCCTTCCGCGAGGTGTGGAGCGTCCAGATGGGCGGTGGATGGGTGGCTGGACGGCATCCTTACTGGCCTCCCCCCAGGAGGCCAGGGGAGAATAGAGCCTCAGCCTCTGGAGGCCCCGAGCCCTGCAGCTGGTGGGACTAGGGCTGGAGAGGGGTCAGAGAGGGTTTAGCTCTCTCCCAGCTGGGGGTCCACCCAGGGAGACCTCCTGGGGCAGGGAGCTAACGGCCTCAGCCTGGGAGGAGGAGGAGTGTGTGGACGGACGAAGGTGTGGGCGTCCAGGCACAGGATGTGGCAAGGTGGAGGCGGGTACAGGCAGAGGCAGCTTTGGGTGGGAAGGGCTGAGCCCTGCTGGAATCTCAGTTTGACAGGGACAGGGATGGGCGAATCACGGTGGCAGAGCTGCGACAGGCAGCACCGGCTCTGCTGGGGGAGCCACTGGTGGGTCCTGAGCTGGATGAGATGCTCCGAGAAGTGGACCTTAATGGGGACGGCACCGTAGACTTTGATGGTGAGTCTCCTACCTAGACAAACGCCCATCCCTCCGGCTCCCAGACTGAGCTCAGTGCCTCCTGGCATGGCTGACCTGGACTGGCCCAATCCCTGCCCCTTCTCCCCCGCAGAGTTTGTGATGATGCTTTCTACCCACTGAGGCTCCAGGAGGGAGACTGTTGCCCCTCTGGCCTCAGACACCAGCACGGTTCATGCTGCACACCCTCCCTACAAGGCCCCAGGATGAAAGAAACCCAGCAGCCCCAGGCTTCTGCTCCTGATAACCTCTGGCTGGAGAGTTGGCTTGTGATGTCACCTGCCCACCCTCATCCTCACCTCCCTTCCACCCGAGCTGCCTGGAGGAAACGTGCCCTCAACCACCCATCATTCCCCGGTGTGAGCAAGATTTGAATCTCTCCAGCCCCTTGGGAGGTAGGGAGCTCCCTGGCACTGGCAGCATTCAAAGATGGGGCAGTGTAGGGCTTGGTTCTGGTAACATGGTGAATTGTGAATGTGGATGGACACCTCCACACCGGAGCACAGGCTCCAGACGTGCAGGCTCAGCGGCCATGGCTCACGGGCCCAGCCGCTCCGCGGCATATGGGATCTTCCCGGACTGGGGCACGAACCCATGTCCCCTACATCGGCAGGCAGATTCTCAACCACTGCGCCACCAGGGAAGCCCCCTCCCACTCTTTATATGTGGAAATGTTTTGGGTTTTGTTTTTATTTAAAGCTGAACGTGAAAGAGAGGGATGACCCCAGGTACCAAAGACAAAGAGAGAACCCAAAGCTGGGTGGTGGGAAGGAGCAGGTGCCATGGGGGCTTCAGAGGGGGAGAGGTTCAGGGGCCTGGGCTCTGACACCCAGGCGGGACAAAAGACCTGTAAGAGGCTGGGGAGCAGGACATGATGTCAGTACGATCCAGCGTCTCAGCGGGCTCCCCTGTTCTTGAAAAGGCGACCAAAATATACCTCCACCCACCAGCCTGAGAAAGTGACGAGGTACGGATGTTCAGGACCTTGAGTGGAAAAAGTTACCCCAGTGATCCTGCAGCTCAGGTCTGCATGTCAAGCAGGAGTGCCGTCTATCTCTGTGGTGCGCAAAGCAGAAGAAATAGGAAAAAACTGCTGAGAAAGGCACTCTTTCAACCCAGGGCACATAGGACTTAAAAAAACCCCAAACCCAAACAACCCTGTCACTTCTGAAGATGAACTCATGACAAAAAATTACAAATCACATAAGGAAACAAATCACCATGAGGGAGACTAGGCAGATGCAGTAAACAGAAGAGTCAGCACCCAAAGTGTAAATCATAAAACAATGTAAAAGAGGCCATTAAGGAAACGCAAAAACAAACAAACAAACAGAAAAAACTGAGGTAAAAGAAAGGAGACCGTTATCAGTAACAGGATGGTACGAAAACAGAACACAAAGATTTAAAAAAATAACCCAAAAGAACTTCTAAAAATAGAGGATATAGCCATTGGAATGAAAAAAAATCAAGGGGTAAAGTAAACAGCATATTGGACACAATTTAAGAAAAGATTAATGAACTGGAAGCTATATATGAGAAATCACCCATAAGGTAGCATTGAGGAATGAAAGACAGAAAATATTAAAGAGTAGTTAAAAGTCATTAGGAATCTCAGAAGAAGACAATGTAGAGAACAGGCATGAGGCAATATTTAAAGAGATGATGATTGAAAAACTTCCATAAAGACTTCCACAAAGAGGGACTTCCCTGGTGGCACAGTGGTTAAGAATCTGCCTGCCAATGCAGGGGACAGGGGTTCGATCCCTGGTCCAGGAAGATCTCACATGCTGTGGAGCAACTAAGCCCATGCACCACAACTACTGAGCCTGCGCTCTGGAGCCTGCATGCCACAACTACTGAGCCTGCGTGCCACAACTACTGAAGCCCCCGCACCTAGAGCCCGTGCCCGTAACAAGAGAAGCCACCACGATGAGAAGCCCGCGAACCACAACAAAGAGTAGCCCCCGCTCTCCGCAACTAGAGAAAGTCCACGCGCGGCAACAAAGACCCAACACAGCCCAAAATAAATAAATAAATAAAAAGAATTCCACAAAGGCAAGAGACCAGATTGAAGGAGCACGTTGGAGCCAGAGAAGGATATATAAAAGTAAATGTATAGGGACTTCTCTGGTGGTGCAGTGGTTAAGAATCCGCCTGCCAATGCAGGGGACTGGGTTCGATTCCTGGTCTGGGAAGATCCCACACACCACAGGGCAACTAAGCCCGTGTGCCAAAACTACTGAAGCCCGCGTGCCTAGAGCCCGTGCTTCGCAACAAGAGAAGTCACTGCAAAGAGAAGCCTGCACACCACAATGAAGAAGAGTAGCCCCCGCTCACCACAGCTAGAGAAAGCTCACGCGCAGCAACAAAGACCAACGCAGCCAAAAATAAATAAATAAATAAATAAAATTTTTTAAAAAAGTAAATGTATATCTAGATGCGTGCCAGTGAAACTGCAGCATACAAAAGGAAAATCTTGTAAACAGCTCGAGAGAGAAGTCAGATTACTTACCAAGGATTAGCAATTAGACTCTCCAAAGACTTTTTTCATTGACAACAACAGATGCAAGAGGAAAATGGAATAAATTGTTCAACGTGCAGAGGGAAAAAAATTGCCAACTGAGAAGCCTGTACTTAGCTCATCTTATTCAAGAATGAAGATGAAATATAAACTTTTTTCAGCAAACAAAGGCTGAAATGTTCCCCACCCACAAACTCTTGTTGAAGGGATGGCTTCAGTGCGAAGGAAATTGAAGGCAGAGTATGTACTAAATAATAGGAGAGAAATCAGTAAACATATTGGTAGATCTAAAGAAGCATTAACTATAAAAAAAATAATTTGGGGGATTTTAAAAACCAGGAGGGACTAAAAAAAATAATAGACAAAACTAAAATGGAAGATGGGAAGGGATACTCTAGACATGCTTGTTTTTCTTAGAGGAGGACAGATTCATTGATTAACTTTAGATTTTGTTAATCATGTAAGGGTAACCATTAATATAACAGAAATAGAGATAGAATGTTCCATTCTCGATAGTCAAATCAACAGAGGAGGAAAAGGGAGAAAGTGAAGAATTCCTCATTAAGCTAGCAGGAGGCTGGGAAAGAGGAAAAAAAGCAAAGAAAAACAAAATCTACAGAAAACATTAAAACACAAGGTAGAAATAATCCTTAAAACAAAACAAAACAGGGCTTCCCTGGTGGCTCAGGGGTTAAGAATCCGCCTGCCAATGCAGGGGTCACAGGTTTGGGGCCTGGTCTGGGAAGCTCCCACATGCCGCGGAGCAAATAAGCCCTTGTGCTGCAACTACTGAGCCTGCACTCTAGAGCCCGTGAGCCACAACTACTGAGCCCACGTGCCACAACTACTGAAGCCTGTGCGTGTAGAGCCTGTGCTCCGCAACAAGGGAAGCCACCGCAATGAGAAGCCTGCACACTGCAATGAAGAGTAGCCCCCACTCGCCGCAACTAGAGAAAAGCCCGTGCACAGCAACGAAGACCCAATACAGCCAATAAATAAATAAATAAAAAATAAATCTATATCTATCTATCTATCTATATAAAGGCAGATACCAGGCTCTTCCCCACAGCTAAGTGCACATAGACACATTTAGGACTTCCCTGGTGGCGCAGTGGTTAAGAATCTGCCTACCGATGCAGGGGACATGGGTTCGAGCCCTGGTCCGGGAAGATCCCACATGCCACGGAGCAACTAAGACTGTGTGCCACAACTACTGAGCCTGCGTTCTAGAGCCCGCGGGCCACAACTACTGAGCCTGCATGCCTCAACTACTGAGCCCGCGCACCTAGAGCCCGTGCTCCACAACAAGAGAAGCCACTGCAATGAGAAGCCTGCGCACCACAACAAAGAGTAGCCCCCGCCCGTTGCAACTAGAGAAAGCCCACGTACAGCAAAACACAGCTAAAAAAAAAAAAAAAAAAAGGACACATTCAAAGCATAATGACAACTGAAGGGCTGAAAGTGATGGCTTGGAAAAAGACTTACTAGGAGAAAATTAACCAAAAGAAAGCTAGTATAACTACAGACATATCAGACAAAATGGGCTATAGGGCAAAGAGCATCAGGGATAAATTGAGTCACAATTCACTAAGGAAATCTAATGTTCTTAATCTGTGTACAACTATTAATGCCTTTTCCAACTAAAAATAAATCATATTTAGAATTTGGGTATTCATCATTTCCTGAGGATGGTGTTGCTGTCAATCCAACTTGGATTACATAAATTAACCAGCAAAAATCAAGCACACTGGTCACATTAAAACTTTAAACGTTGCGATTCAGTGTTCTGTCAACATGTTCATATGGACCAAGGGTTGGCAAACTTTTTCTGTGAAGGGCCAGACAGTAAAGATTTTAGGCTTTGGGGACCATATGGTTTCTGTTGCTCTGCTGTAGTCGTTTGTATGGCTGAGCAGCCAAAGTCAATACAGAGTGTGGCTGTGTTGGAAATGCGATATATAATAATTTAATTAAACTTGACTTACTGACATCAAAGTTTGAATTTTATAAACTTTTTTGTGTCACAAAAGCTTATTATCCTTTGACTTTTATCCCAACCATTACTAAAATGTGAAAACCATTCTTAGCTTGGTGGCTATATTGGGCCTGTGGGGTACAGCTTGCTGACCCCTGAGATAGTCTCATAATATGGAGAATCACCACTTTGGGGATCACTTCCTGTTTAGCTAAGATCGTGAAGTGACAGAAAGTTATGAGCGTAGTAGCAACTCTGTTAATTGCTAATTTGCCCACTTTCAATGAATGGTGTTCATAATTTTTCTTCTTTCCATGTTTGTTCTGATTTTATCTATTGAAATGCAATTTTATGATTAATCTGATAATACAAACTGTGGGCTTATATTCTGTATCTTTGTTTTTTTATTTCACTTTTTTAGTTTTTGTGTTTTTTTGTGTGTTTGTTTTTGCAGTACGCAGGCCTCTCACTGTTGTGGCCTCTCCCATTGCGGAGCACAGGCTCCGGATGCACAGGCTCAGGGGCCATGGCTCACGGGCCCAGCCGCTCCGCGGCATGTGGGATCTTCCCGGACCGGGGCACGAACCCGTGTCCCCTGCATCGGCAGGCGGACTCTCAACCACTGCGCCACCAGGGAAGCCCACACTTTTTTAGTTTTCATTTTACCTTACAAAAGTATTGGTCCATGTTGCATTAGAAATGAAAACTGGTCCTTTACCCCCAGCTAATTTGAGAATCACTCATTTAGGAGTTCCTGCATCTGGTACTCCCCAAAAAGTGCCTTGATTGGTGGCTGAGGGTGGGAAGTCTGGCTGGGCCAGGAGATGAGGAGCGAGAGCAGGGGTCTGGGTGCTCATTCTTTCAACAAAATCACAGAAATCTAAAGGCACCGTCCTGGCCGCTGCAGGTACAGTGGAGGCCAAACGCCTTAATGGCACTCGCGTTTCACTGGGGGCAGCAGACTGTAAACACGAAGTATATGAACAGGGTCTCCGAGGCCCACATTCATCCGGCCAGCCCCTCGGTTGGTCAGCTGGGGACCAGGCCAGCTTGCTGACCCCCACCCCCCTCTGAGTCACAGAAGCCCTGGGTTGTGCTCCTCACTCTGCCCTCGGCCAAGCCAGTATCTCTGGGCCTGTTTCTATGGAGGGTGACCAGAAAGAACCTGTGTCAAGTGCCTGGCGCCTTCTAAGAATCTGATAAATGGTAGCTATTATGACCTCAGATTTCAGGGTTCTCAAAGATTCTGTTTCCTGGTTGTTGAGATCCTGAGATGCTTGGACCTTCCAAAATTCTGCAGTGGTCTGTTTCCAACGTTCTGTGGTTCTAAGAGTCTTTGCTCACTGAGGTTTTCTGTTACACAGGCCTGCTTCCTATGTCCTTTGACCCCGACTTCTCCCAACCTCTGGGCCTGGGAAGTAGGGCAGTGGGTGGAGGAGGCTGGGCTGCTGCGTCCTGGTGGCCCACATTCGGAGCTGGCTGTGGCAGCCCAGGGCCCCAGAGCCAGGCTGGAACCAGGATACCAGCCTCCAGGCCCCAGGCCTGTGTCATCTGAGTGCCCTTGGCCAGGGCCGCCAGGGGAGGCACCAATGTTGCCTCTCTGAGTGGAGACAGGGGCAGGACTGACTCTGCTAAGGACTGGGAGAGTCTTCTCCAGGCTTGCAGGGAAGAAGAGCCCCAGGCCCAGCTCTGCCCCTGACATGCTGTGTGACCTTGGGCAAGTCATGGCACATGAGGACTGTCATGTGTACCATGGGGAGATGGACAGTCCTAGAGCCCTTCAGCCCCAGGGTCAGTCCTTTTCTCAGCCTTTCCGAAAGGGGGCTGTGGCCAAGCTCATGGGCTGGTCAGGGAAAGTGGGAAGTAAAAAGCAATTGTGGTCTGGAATTAAGCACCCCTTTTATTAGCACAAAACACCACCAACCCAGCAGCCCCCCAAGAATAAGTTAAGGCACGGAGCACGGAAGGGGCGACTTTCCCAGGCCCAGGTAGTGGCCCGAGGCCCACTGCCCCAAACTTCCGGAGCAAACTCCTGAGGGGACTGGGGCCTCGAGGGTCCCGCAGCGTCTTTTTCCTTGAGATGAAGGTACCGAAGCGGGGCGCGGGCCCCAGGGGCGCCCCCTAGGGACGCGAGGAGGCCGCGCGAGGCCTCTCGGCGCCGACGATGGATCCCGCCGTCCGCCGCCGCCTGCTCACTTCTCGAAGTAGGGCAGGTAGAAGAACTGGAAGCCCCGGTGGCCCTTGACCGCGCAGTAGATGAAGGTCACGTGGTAGACTGCAGGGCGGGGTCTGTCAGCGGCGGGGCCCCGCCCAGGGCCCGCCCCCACCCCCGCCCCCGCCCGGCGCCTACTCGCACCTCCCGGGACCAGCAACAGGAAGCCGGGCACGAAGAAGATGGCGCTGGAGACACCTACGACAGGGGAGGAGGGGCCGGGTCAGGGCAGGGAGGCTCCCGGGCGGGACTGCGGGGTCACTGCCTGGGCAAGTCTCACTCTCCGAGGTAAAAGGGGCCGTTTCCTGCCGGGAGGGTGCTGAGCGCTGGGGGAGGTGGAAGGGCTTGCCGAGGACCTCTGGGCACACGAGGGGCGTGACCGCTGCCCGCGGAGGTAGGAGGGGGGCGCTCACCTGGCGAGGGGGCCACCTCCAGTCCCACGCCGGTCAGGATCAGCACTGCACACAGATGGAGCCACGAGGGTGAGGGCAGGAGCAGGGGGCAGCAGCTGGCGGCAGGGTGGGGACCTCCACCCGCAACCCCCAACATGGCTTAGGCCTGAGGAATGGTGTACCCCACCTAAGCTGAAGGTCCGCTGGGCAGAGAACCGCCAGGGGAAGTTCACCAAGCTCTGTGTTTTCAGAGCAGGGCACCTGGCAGGCCCTGGGAAATGTCCGTCCCTGCCCCCACGGCCCCTCCCTAGTGGAGCAAGCAACAAGAACCTCCAAGCTACAACCCTGGTGATCAGACAGCTCGGGAGCCTGGGGTATCAGGGAGGGCTTCTTGGAGGCAGTAGCATCTAAGCTGAGCAGGGACAGCAAGTTACCTTTTAGCGACCACCTACCAGCTGCTGCCAGGCACTGGGCTAAGTGTGTTACATGCAGTGCCTTGTTTAATTGCCACCTTGACTGAGACAGGTATTACCATCCCCATTTCACAGCAGAGGAAACTGAGACACAGAGAGGGGAAGTGACTTGCCCAGGACTGCACTGAGAAGGTGGAGGTGATCTGACTGCAGAGGCTTTGCTATGGGCATGGCACAGGCAGAAACGGAGAGGAGTATTCCAGATGGAGGGAACAGCCTGGCAAAGGCCCAGAGACTGGAGGGAACTCAGGGCTTTCTAGGAACTTCCAGTTTTTGGCGAGACAGGAGAGGCAAGAGTCCAGGCTTGAGGAGTTTGGCAGGATCTGGAGGCCCTGGGGAGGGATGTGGACTTTGGCTAAGGACAGTGGGCACTGGGGAAACTGGAGTGGTCACAGCCGGATCAGTTTTTCAGACGCAGAGAGAGTCCTGGGTCCCCAGTTAGAGGATGGGATGGCGGGGGGAGATGGGGGGCCGTACAGCACAGAGGCTTGAAGGGCCACCATGGACTGTTGTGTGGTTTGTGCCCTGCACAGAGCACCTCAAAAAGGGTACAATGGGGGCTGAAACGCACTCCCTGTACCCTGGCTTAGGGCTGTGGGCCCTGCCCACTCAGAGGAGGCATCTTTTTCTAATTCCTGCAAAAGGCCTTTATGGGCTATGGTGGCCCACAGGCCTGGCAACGTCACTGATGTGGGTTTAAATCCCAGCTCATCTACTTCCCAGCTGTGGCTCTTCTGCAGCGTCTGTGTCCTTACTTTTGAACTGGGATAGTAATAATGCAAGCCCTGTCAGGTGCTGAGGATGAACTGAGATAAGGCAGGTGGCCAGTGCAACTCGCAGGTGTTGGGGAAGCTGCAGCTCCCTCCCCTGCACACAGACACCCAGAGCTGAGGCAAGGATGCTGCTCAGCTTTCCAGCTAGGGGACTCTGACCTTCCTGGAGGAGGGGGGGCAGGTGCCACAGTTGGGCCCTTCCTAAGGGCTCCCCTTGATCCCAACCCTGGATCCCTTTTGGGGACTCTGACTCCTCAGCCCCACAGAATGAGGAGCATGGGAGTTAGAAAACAGCTGGCTGTGGTTTCTGCCTGCTCTGGGCCTCAGTTTCCCTATCTTGAGTACCTTGGGGGTGGGAGAGAGGTCCTTGTTAGCTCTCAGACTCCAGAGGAGGGGAAGTGACAGGTGCCCTGTGGATTGGGCTGGCAGGGCACTCTGCAGTCCTGGCCACTGGGCTGGGCATATCCCTGAGCACTGCCCCTACATATAGGTTCTGGGTTGTGGCCCTACCTCTCACTTGCTGTGTGACCTCTGTAAGGAAGGAAAATAAGCCTGCCCTGCACCTGGCTCGAAGTAGACAGAGAATAAACAGTAGCTGTTACTCTCTGTTCCCTGATGGATTAAACAGGCTAAAAAAAAAGCGGGGGGCGGGGAATGTTTGGAGCATGGAATCAGGTTCCATTTTCAACTATGTGTGATTTCTTGGCTATGTGACCAGGAGGCTGGACCTGACCCTCCCAAGGCCTCAGCTTCCTAACCTGTAAAATGGGGGTGGGGTCACGGCAGCCAGCTGCCTCCTCAGGATACTGGGAGGCTCAGCTGTGCCAAGGGGGATGCGATGCAGAGCCCGAATGAAAGGAGGGTGGACCTCCCTCATGGGGGTAGGCAGGGTATGCAGGGGGCCCTCGGGGGCACTCACCCAGCCCCAGCAGGAGGAGCAGGAAGGAGGCCAGCACTACCCTGTGGTTCTTCTGGATCAAAGGGTGTTGAGTCCAGCTGGATGGCAGCAGAGCAGGAGGGGTGTGAAAGAGGTGACAGGAGGCCCACCCCCTCCCATCACCACCCCCCACCCAGAGAGCAGAGGGGAAATGGTCGGCGCTGCCTGTACTGCGGCAGGGGCCCCAGGTGGCAGGCGCAGGGCAGGGTCTCACCTGCAGCAGGCGTTGGAGGAGCGCTGAGTGCTGCTGCCGATGGTGCTAAAGGACCACTGGGAGCTGCGGATGGATGTTCGGCCAGAATCCCTGCAGGACAAATGGGCCCGGCGAGGGGGCAAGGGGAGGTGAGCAAGGGGGCCCTTTGGGACAGGAGTCGTGATGGCGTCCTGGGGGATGGTGCAGAGACTGGAACTGAGAAGGGATGGAGTGAAGAGGAATTCCAGAATGGGGGTTTCTGCAGGACTGGGGATTGAGGAAAGCTGGGGATTCTTGTAGGACAAGTGACCTGTGAGAAGACAGGGGCCAGACCAGGCTGAGGGTTTCTGCAAGATAAAGAGCCTGGTGGGGTGGGTGGGTGAGGCTGGCACTAGGGTAGGGTGCACTGCAGGGGACCCCGTGTAGGAGTCTCTTGTAGGACAGGATGTGAGAGGGCTGAGTGGGGTGAGGTGGAGGACTGAGCAGGGGCCTGGGGTCGGGAGACAGAAGCATGGGGCTAGGAGTATGGGGTGGGTCCCCACCTGGCCCTGACCTGGTGCTGGCTCCCCCATCCGGCTCCGGAGAGGCCTGGGCTCCATCCTCATCGTTCTCCAGGTTCTATTCCAGAACACAGGGCTCAGAAGGGTTACTGGGCTCAGGCCCTTCCTCCCTCCCCTCTGGTGGAGAGGAAGAAAGCGAGCGCACACAGCTGTTTGCCTGGACACAGCTGTTTGGCCGCTTGACAGCTGCTCCCTTGGCCTTCCCCGGCCTTCCCAGTAGAACAGGTTTGATGATTCACAGAAACTGAAACCCAGGTAGGAGGTGGGTGCTGGGGGCTTTGGCAGGGAGGAGCCAGCAGGGGCTGGTTGAGGGCTCCCAGGGCCAGGAGATCTCCCAAGGTTGGGAATCAGGGTGGAGTTGTCAGGATGGTTTTTCAGGGGCCCAGTGTGGAGGCCCTGGATTTTCGGTGCCAGGGAAGGGCAGGCCAATGGTTTCCAGGTTTGGGGCATAGGAATCTAGTTCAGGTTTCCAAGAAAAGGATTCTAGAGTTGGTGGAGGTCTTCTGGGAAAGGGGGATTTCCAGCTTAGTGGGAGCCAAGGCATGGGCAAGGACTCATCATGTGAGCGGGGACCTCCAGCTCTGGAGGGAAGGATGGGGTGGGGACTTAGAACAGAAGAGGGGGTGCTGGTTCCCGTTGGATTATCTGGCCTGGGGCTCAGGGTACTCCTTCTGAATATGGACAAAGTCTGGTTCAGGTACAGAAGAGTTCCCCATCCCTGCGTGCTAAGGGGAGGGAGGGTCAGTACCCAGGATCGGTGGGGACTCCAGGTTGGGATCTCCAGCTGGGGGTGAGGGACGAGCTGCCGGGTCTGGGATCTGGGCTCTCCAGTAGTGGCTGGGGACCGAAATCAGAGCTGAGAGGGTCTGGGCAGTGATTTGGCTCAGTGGCCACCTCCGGGGGGCGGTCTCCCGCTCCGGCTGAGGCCTCTAGTCAGATTCTCCCGAGTTGGGGTTCTCCAGGGTCCGGCCTAGGGTCTGCCCAGACCCAGGCGGGGGGAGAGGTGGGCCGGGCGGTTCACCTGGTAGCGCAGCCGGGACTGCTTGTCCTCGTCGGCCACCTCGAACCGGGCCCGGCGCTCGAAGTGCAGCGGCCCGAAGCGGGCGACCCCGCTGGACTCGGGCCCAGGGCCCGCGTCCTCCAGGGACAGCTCGAAGGCATCATCGATGCTGAACTGGGGCCGGGCGGCACTCATGGCCCCGGCCCACTCAGACGCCCTGAAACGTCGGCATCCGCGCCCTCCGGTCCCACCCCCGCGCGCAGACCCCCGCCCCGTGCCGTCGTCTAGGTTGCTCGACGGTCCGGCGCCCTGGCCGAGGCCCCGCCCTTACATGACGGCCCCGCCCCTGCCCGCCTTCAGCAGGCCAGAGATGCCGAGCGCCGAGCAGACTAGTGACCGCGCCTTCTCTCGTCCGGACCGAGCTGGGCTCGCCGCGCCGCCCAGCGGCCGCCTCGGCGAGCGACAGCGGGTTCCTCTCTCGGAAGCAATCCCTGGGTCTATACAAGGGCCTTGGAGGGGCTGCTACTCGCCAACCTTTCAGGCCGAGTTGGAGCCGTCTGCATCCCAGCCCGCTCCTCGAGTGATGAGGAGACTCCTGGGGACCGTTTCCCCACCCTTACTCACCACGGCCCTGCACGGGAGGGGGATTGTCGCCACCGTGCAAATGTGGAAAAAGGCTCAGAGAGCTTCTGTGGCTTGCATTCTCCTCCAATTCTGTCTCCACGCAGACGGCAAAGTGGTCTTTTAAAACATCTGATCCTTTTCCTCTGTGTGTTAGTCTTAAATAAAACTTTTTTTTTTAATTAAAGTATGCTGCCAAGTCACTCCTCTGCATAAAACCATCCCTTGGTTTTCCACTGTGGTTAGAATAATATGTGAACTCTTGACTAAGGCCTGCAAAGCTCTGGTCCCTGCCTACCTCTCCCAATCGCATCAAGTCCCTCTCTGCCCCTCTTTCATCTCACTCAGCCACACAGGCCAAGCTCGTTCCCATCTCAGGGTCTTTGCACGTGTGTGCTTTTTTCTATGCCTGGAAAGCACTTAACCTTGCTCTTTCACAGGGGGATCTTTTCATCATCGGTGTCCCTGCTCCAGTGTCACCTCTCAGAGAAGCCGTCCCTGACTATGCAATCTAAAGTCAGTTTCACATCACACAGTGCTTACCTGAAATTACCTTATTTTACACTGTCTTATTCACTACTGTGTCCACTGTGCCCAGAACAGTGGTTGGCACTAAGTAGATCCTCAATAAATATTTGTGGACCACATGAATGAGCACTTCGCCCAAATCCCAAATGCTTTCAAGTGAGAACTGGGATTTGAACTCAGGTCCACCTAGCTCTAGGGGTGCTCGTCCTCCTCCACTCACCCAACCCACTTCATTTTATGACCTTGTGTACAGAGCTGAGTCAGTCCTGCTTCTCAGTTTATGACACATCATCACTATGAACAAGGCCCCTCGAGTTACGTTAATTTATTTTCCCTCCTCTCCACCGTTTTCCTCCTCCCTTTCATCAGATCCCACATCAGTGTGCTCAGTCGGCTGCCTTGCATTCTGTCTGGCCCCCTACTCCACATGGCATTGGCTCGTATGTGGATGTGTTTGCAATTTACAAACATGGTATCATGTATAAAACTCATTCTATTTACATTTTTACACTCAACACTTTGCCACCCACATCTCGTTTTTTTTTTTTTTTTGGTTTGTTTGTTTGTTTTACATCTAATAAACTTTATTTTGGACTTCCCTGGTGATGCAGTGGTTAAGAATCCACCTACCAATGCAGGGAACACAGGTTCGATCTCTGGCCTGGGAAGATCCCACATGCCGCAGAGCACCTAAACCCGCGAGCCACAACTACTGAGCCTGCATGCCACAACTACCTAAGCCCGTGTGCCTAGAGCCCATGCTCTGCAACAAGAGAAGCCACCGCAATGAGAAACCTGCACACCGCAATGAAGAGTAGCCCCCACTCGCCGCAACTAGAGAAGGTCTGCGTGCAGTAACGAAGACCTAATGCAGCCAAAAATAAAATATAAATAAATAAATTTAGGGCCTCCCTGGTGGCGCAGTGGTTGAGAGTCCGCCTGCCGATGCAGGGGATACGGGTTCGTGCCCCGGTCTGGGAGGATCCCATATGCCGCGGAGCGGCTGGGCCCGTGAGCCATGGCCGCTGGGCCTGCGCATCCGGAGCCTGTGCTCCGCAACGGGAGAGGCCACAACAGTGAGAGGCCCGCATACCGCAAAAAGAAAAATAAATAAATAAATAAATAAATAAATAAATAAATTTATTAAAAAAACTATTTTGGCATAATTTTAGATATACAGAAATCATTCAAAGATAGTACGGAGAATTCTCATATATCCTTTGCCCAGTTTCCTCTACTATGCACATTTTTAATAATCATGATACATTTGTTAAAACTAAGAAACTAACATTCGCACATTATTATTAACTAAACCAGATTCTATTTGGATTTTGCTGGTTTTCCTTCTAGTGTCCCTTGTCTGTTCCAACTTGCATCTCATTTTTGCTTCTACAGGCTACATGTGGCATACCGTGTTAAGTGTCTAGCCCTTTTATTATCCACCACACCCCTCAATTATATACACTTAGCTTGGCCTCAATGCCCCTAACACATAAGTTGCTGTTATGAACATCTTCACACCGTCCCCTTACGAAGTGTGGGAAAATCCCTCTTGAAGTAGGACTCCCAGGCCATAGGGTACATGCACACTTGACTTCACAAAGTACCGTCGATGGTCTCTTGAGTGGCTGTACAAATTTGTACACCCACCACGCAGGTTCCAGTTTTCCCTAGGCACTCGGTATTCCGGCTTTGTAATGGCTGATGAATCTAAAATTGTGCCTCGTTTTCATCTGGGGTCTCTGACGGTGGGAGAATTTGAACAGCTCTTCATACACTTGTCAGTTCACGGTGGTTCCTCTTCTGCGAATTGTGTGTTCCTATCCTTTGTCCATTCTTTTTCTATTGGGTTTCTAACCTTTTTCCTGCTGCTGGGTTTTGTTGTTGCATATATCTCCCCCCTGTTTGTCTTTGTCTCCTTATTTGCCTAAGGTGCCCTTAGTTCAAGAACAATCTTCATTTTTATATAGTCCACCAGGTTTGTGCTCTTTGAGTCTTTTTTTTTTTTTTTTTTTTTTTTGCGGTATGCGGGCCTCTCACTGTTGTGGCCTCTCCCGTTGCGGAGCACAGGCTCTGGATGCGCAGGCTCAGTGGCCATAGCTCACGGGCCCAGCCGCTCCATGGCATATGGGATCTTCCCGGACCGGGGCACGAGCCCGCGTCCCCTGCATTGGCAGGCGGACTCTCAACCACTGCGCCACCAGGGAAGCCCTTGGTTTGTTTTTTTTGTTGTTGTTTTGTTTTTGTTTTTGTTTTTGTGGTACGCGGGCCTCTCACTGTTGTGGCCTCTCCCGCTGTGGAGAACAGGCTCCTGACGCGCAGGCTCAGAGGCCATGGCTCACGGGCCCAGCCACACTGCAGCATGTGGGATCCTCACGGACCGGGGCACAAACCCGTGTCTCCTGCATCGGCAGGCAGACTCTCAACCACTGCGCCACCAGGGAAGCCCCTTGGTTTGGTTTTTAAATATGCCCAGGATTGTTGAGACTGGGAACTTTTAAAATTTATTAATTTAATTTATTTATTTACTTTTGGCTGCATTGTGTCTTTGTTGTTGTGCGCAGGCTTTCTGTAGTTGTGGTGCGTGGGGGCGGGCTGCTTTTTGTTGCAGTGCGCGTGCCTGTTACTGCGGTGGCTTCTCTTGTTGCGGAGCATGGGCTCTAGGTGAGCAGACTTCAGTAGTTGTGGTGTGTGGGCTCAGTAGTTGTGGCGCACGGACTTAGTTGCTACGTGGCATGTGGGATCTTCCCATACCAGGGCTCAAACCTGTGCCCCCTGCATTGGCAGGTGGATTCTTAACCACTGTGCCACCAGGGAAGTCCTGGGCTGTGTTCTTATTTCCTAAATACTTTCTGATTTTTATTGCTGTTGTGAATGGAAACTTATTTTCTATATTTTGTGGTGGATTATTGTTAGCATTAAGAGTGTTATTAATTTGGGGTAGCTTATTTTATATCCCTGTAACATTGCTGACTCTCTAATTTATTAAAATTGTCTGTAGATTCTATTGGATTTTCTATATAGATATAATCACTCACATGTCTTTTTCTTGGTTTATTGCTTTGGTCAAGACTTCTAATACTTTGCTAAACAGCATCATTTATAGAGAGCATTCCTTTGTTCCTGATGTTGAAGGGAATGTGAATACTTATTCCATCATACTTAATTGCATATGGCTTGTGTCATCCTGAGAAAGTTCCTCTTTTTTCCTAACTGTGAGTTTTTATCATAAATAGTCCTCAAAGCAAACTTCATCAAATGCTTTTTCTGCATATTTTGAGATAATCATATGAGTTTTCTCCTTTAATTCACTGATGTGATGAATTACAGTAATGGGCATTTCTTTCTTTCTTTTTTGGCCGTGTGGTGTGGCATGTGGGATATTAGTTCCTGGATCAGGAATCAAATCCATGTCCCCTGCATTGGAAGTCCGGAGTTTTAACCACTGGACCACCAGGGAAGTCCAGTAATGGCTGTTTCTAACGTTAAACCATTCATAATTCTTGGAATGAGCCCTACTTGATCTTATGCTTTTTATTTTTTTAGAAAAAAATTAAAATTTTTAATTGTGCTTAAATACACATAACATATAAAATTTACTATCTTAAACATTTTTAAGTGCATAGTTCAGTAGTGTTAACTATATTCACGGGAATTCCCTGGTGGCCTAGTGGTTAGGATTCCGGGCTCTCACTGCCGTGGCCTGGGTTCAGTCCCTGGTTGGGGAACTGAGATCCCACAAGCCACGTGGCAAAAAAAACAACAACAACAAAAAAAAACCCACCCCAAAACCAAACTATATTCACATTGTTGTACAACCAATCTCCAGGACTTTTTTATCTTGCAAAACTAAAATTCTACACCCATTAAACAACAACTCTTCATTTCCCTCCCTCTCCCCACTCACCTATCATTCAACTTTGTCTCTATAAATCTGACTACTTCAGGTACCTCATATAAATGGGATCATGTACTATTTGTCTTTTTGTGAATGACATTCATTTAGCATATTGAGGTATTTTTATATATACTAGTGGATTTAATTAGCTGAACATTCATTTAGGATTTTTCATATCTATATTTATTAGTAAAATGGGTGTATATTTTTCTTGCCTTATGGTATAGTTATCTGGTTCAGAATCTAGATTAAAATAGCCTCATAAAATATGTTGGTTGGCTTTCCCTCTTTTTCCTTTTTCTGGAGCAATCTGTATAAGATACAGACTACTTGTTGCTTCAGAATTTGGCAGAAGTCGCCTGAAAAACTTCCTGTGTGGGTAAAAAAAAAGAAAGCTAAAAACAAACAAAGCATGTTTCCCTTTCACCCCAGAGATTCCACCTCTCTCAGGGGACTTTTGGGTGGGGGGAAATGAACCAGCATAAATATCTGAAGCCCTTAGCACGTGGGACAAAGGGGACAGACAATAATTCTTCGCAGTTATGAGGATGGAATGAAGACAGTGCACAGGTCCCAAGACATTCCCTTTATTCGGTTACCTAAACCTCGAAAGTGGGAGCAGAAAATTCTTACAGCTATTCTTCACAGCTAGTTTCCAGACGCGGAGAGAAATGTTGTACTACCCCCGAAGTGCCTCACTTCTACCATTCCTATATTTCCTAATACTCACTGGGCAACTACTATGTGCTAGACACCACGGAGGATTCCATGGTGACACATCCAGCCAGGACCCCACAAGGGACTGTCAGTCTCTTGGGGAGTTTACGGTTCCCACAGGAACACAGAAACCCTCCTTCCTCTCTTTCTTACTCCTAGGTTTACTTCTTTATTTATTTATATTTAAAGAGAAAAATCCAGGATGCAAAAGTCACGACTATTGTGCTAGGTATGCTAAAAGAAAAAAACCCAGAAAGGAATACACAAAAATAGTAGTTTTAGGGGGTGGCGTTACCGACGGGCCCCCAGCCCCCGCTCCATCCTAGTTCTGTAACGCCGTTATACTGCTCCTACCACTTAAAATAGAGTGGCACACGGCCACTTGGGAGGGCCCAGTCTATTTCAGTTCAATGACACAATTGCTAGGGACGCCCCCGCCCCGCCCGGCCGACTCTGGCCCCGCCTCTCTCACCTCCCCTAGACAGTCTCAGGCCCCGCCCCTGGTCAGACCCGCGCGCTCAGCCGCAGCGCAGAGAACCAATCACTGTCCGTTTCCACGTTCAGGCCCTTTACGGCGTCTGCCCTTAGCCAAAATGGCGCCAGCTCGGAAGTTGCCGAAGTTGACGAAGCAGGTCCGGAAGCTGCCGAGCGAGTCCGGAAGTTGCCGAAAGAGAGCAGCGGGGAAGGAGGATGGCGGATATCATCGCAAGACTCCGGGAGGACGGGATCCAAAAGCGTGTGATAGAGGAGGGCCGAGGAGAGCTCCCTGACTTTCAGGATGGAACTAAGGTTCGTGTTTATCCCCTTCCCTTAACCGTCCGTGGCGCGGTGCGCATGCGAGGCGGGAGGAGGCTGTAGGCGAGAGATTGCGCATGCCCACATAGCAGTGGTCGGTGACCCTACCTCTCACATGCCGAGCTCGACGCTGATTGGCCTGGATTTAAGTAGAGGGTGAATTCGGATGCGTCTGCCCCGCCCCCTGGCTTGGCCGTGTGGCCACATTGGTTGGGGAGGCCGTCAGTCATTAATAAACAGGTTGCGGGAGGTGGGAGGGTTGACCCTATTGCTTGCACAGACCCAGTGCTGGAGAAGACCCTAAACCGGAAACCTGGGCTCTGGGAGGCGCCCTTGGTTTGCAAGGCTCAAAATCTATAGACCGAAGGGCCTTCTGAAAACACAGACCAGCTCCCATTTCTTAGATGGGAAAATTGAGGCCCTGGGACGCACCAACCGAGAGAACAAACAGGCCCAGAGGTTGGGTCTGCCAGACCAGAATCCTTTTGGCAGCTTTCCGCGTGCTCTTCGTGGCATTGCTCGGGACAGATAAGGGCTGGGAAATAAAGAGCCTCCCATCTTCCTCCTTTGCACATCCAGGGCCCCACCTCCAGCCTCTCCGGCCCCTTCCCCCAAACAATGTACATCTCCAGGCTTACCTGCTTCTGCTCATGCAGTTCCCTCCTGCTGGAGGGCCTTTCCCTGTTGCCACTTGCCTGTAGAGTAAGGAGCTTCCTGGGGGCAGCCCCTGTGCCCAGCAGTCACATAGGACACGCATCTTGAGCGAATGAGTAAAGATCCTGGCCCCCAAAATAACTGAAGTGACATACCTTGTTGATGACTACAACAGTTTAACATTTAAAACATACTGGGGCCACCAAAAGTAAGAGCTACTGTGCCGAGATCCAGCAGGTAAAGATCCTAGCCTCGCTCAGTGTGAGTGATTTGAGGCAGAGCTGCACAGCCCTAGTGATCAGTGATACCAAGATGCAAGAAGGGACGTGGATGTGGGTGGATCCCCCTATGGGCTGGGGGGTTGGTGGCCTTGAAGAAGGTCCTGGCAAGGGAGATCCTGGATGGAACAGACACCAGCTGGAGAGGACACTGTAAAAATAGTGAAGATCTGAGAACAATGACCCTGAAGGAACAGGTACAGGTAAATTTAAAAACCAGTCACCGGCATCGATTGAGGGCTCACATGAGCACCGTGCTAAATGCTTCACAAGTTTATTTTCTTTCATTCTCACAAGAGGGATAGGTACTAATGTTGACCCCATTTTACTGATGTGGAAACAGAGCTCAGAGGAGTGGCTAGGTGTGGTGGTAAAGAGTGTGGGTTCCTCTAACCATATCCTGTGGAAGGTTCCGTCTTTAGACCTCTTCTCTCTTCACTCGCCCTGAGATGATCTCGTCCAGGCTCATCTCTTTTAAAGAACTCTCCATGCCTGGGCCACTCCCAGCTGTCTGTCTCTAGCCTTCCCTCTCCTTTAAAGTCGATATCCGGCTCCCTTCTCACCACCTCCACCTGGATGTCTTGTTGGCACCTCAAATTTCACCTGCTCCCCCGAAGCCTTCCCATCTAAGTTAAGGGCACCTCCAGCCTTTTGGTTGCTCAGGCCAAAACCTCCCAGTCTCCATGGCTCCTCCTGTTCTCTCGCTTCCCACAGAAGATCCTCAGAATACACCGCTGATCTGACCACTTCTCACCACTTCTGCCACTACCACCCTGGTCCAGGCCGCCATCGTCTCTCTCCTGGGTTATTGCAGTAACCACCTTCCTGCTTCTGTCCTCCCCCCGCTCCAGCCTGTTCTCATCCCAGCAGCAGCAGAACCCACGTCACATCATGTCCCTCCTCTGCTTGGAGCCACCCGCTGGCTCCCAGCTCAGAGTGAAAAAAACAAACCCCTCACCACTGCCTGCAGGCTCTGTGGGGTCCAGCCTTGCTGACCTGGTGACCCCGTGATGCACAACTCCCCACCCGTATTCACTCTGCTTCTGCTACACTGGCTTCCCGTTTTGTGAGCACACCACACACTGTCCCTCTGCAAGGCTTTTGCACCTGCTATTCTCTTGACCTAGAAAGTTCTCACCCCTTCCTACCCCAGCAGCTGCCTGGCTTGCTTCCCCCTTCAGATCTCTGGGGGGGTTTTGGCCACACAGCACAGCTTGTGGGATCTTAGTTTCCCGACCAGGGATCGAACCCGGGTCCCGGCAGTGAAAGCACTGAGTCCTAACTACTGGACCGCCAGGGAGCTCCCTCAGATCCTCAGATCTCTGCTTAAATGTTGTCCTCTCAGAGACTCCTGCCCCCTAAACTCACCCTGCCTTACCCTGCTGCATTTTGTTTTCTGATCCATAGCACTTAGCTCGACCTCACACAGCACATTTTGAGGCCCATCTCTTTCCTCTAGAAGTTCCATGTGAGCTCCACAGGGGCAGGGACTTTTGTCTGTTTTGTTCACTGCTGGGCCTAGCACAGAGCTCAGGCATGTAGTAGGTGCTCAGTAAATATTTGTTGAAAGAATGATTAGTGCCAGACTGCTTGGGCTCCTGTCGCAGCCCGTCCACCCACTAGCCATGTGATTTGGACCCCTTCCCTCTCAGTGACAGTATCCTCACCTGGGTGGTGCGGTAAAGCCAGGTGTAAGGTTGGGCGGTGACCCCTGGGAGAGCCCTGTCCCTTGTGCCATCTGCAGGCTGCGAGCTGGGCTTGTCCTTGGGGGATGGGGGAAGGCTGTGCCCTTGTCTGATCCCATTTGCGGCCCGCAGGCCACGTTCCACTACCGGACTCTGCTCAGTGACGAGGAGGGCACCGTGCTGGACGACAGCCGGGTGCGCGGCAAGCCCATGGAGCTCATCATCGGCAAGAAGTTCAAGCTGCCCGTGTGGGAGACCATTGTGTGCACCATGCGGGAGGGCGAGATCTCCCAGTTCTGCTGCGACATCAAGGTACCTGATGCCCTGTGCCTGCCTGCATCTGTCTGGCCACGCCCAATGGCTAGGCCACCACCAATTACCTCCAGGGCACCGCACGACCAGGACACTGGCGTCCTGGCCCCTATTCCACCTTTTCCTCTCCCTTAGCTGGACTGCAGCCAGGGACTGGCTCTCAAATGCAATGACCCGCACAACTGGTCACTGTCGAGCTAAAGTGTAAGCCATAGATGCTCACATGGCCCTGCAGGGTCTCCCTCCCACTCACCTCCCTGTGTTTCCATCCCTTTCTCGGCCAAGATCCTCCCTCCCACTTCAAACTGAATTCCTGGGTCACCACCCCCAGGAAGCCTTCCCTGACTACTGGTGGTTGACTTGAACCCCTTCTCTGGGTTCTCCAGCCCCTCATGCTCTGCATGGCCAGGATCTGGTCCTCTGTCTGCATCTAAGCTACTTCAGGGCAGGGATTGGGCCTGTTTACCTTCAAAATGCGCAGTGTGGGCCAGCCCAGAGCCAAGACTCAGAACATATCTGCTGGCTGGATGAATGTTAGCTGAGCAGTCTGCCCTGTGCAAGGTCAGTGAGAGGAGCTGGTTAGACTGGGGTGGGGGTGGTCTGGCTCCCATCATCCCAGATGTTCCTAGTGAAAGGTCAAAAGCTAGGTCCCCAGGAATTCCCTGGCGCTCCAGAGGTTAGGACTCAGTGCTTTCACTGCCGTGGCCCTGGGTTCAATCCCTGGTCGGGGAACTAATATCCCACAAGCCTTGTGGCCAAAAAAAAAAAAAAAAAAAGCTAGGTCCCCTATGCCTGAGGGTCTCCCATGAGGGTTTTGAGGTTGCTGCCCTAAACCCACCTCGGAGATACGCCCTGAAAGGGGTGGGGATAGGGCAGCACAGAAGAGACGCTGGGAACAGACTGTGGAGGGACCCCAGTGATGGGGGGAGCCCAGCTTGTGGGCTGCAAGCCTGGCAGGAGGAAGAGGGGAAGAGGTAAGAATTCCACTGGGCTCGCAAGGACAGGGGAGACCGGTTGACAGCGGGAGTGTGTGTTTGTGTGGAGGTTGGCGGGGTAGGTGCTTGCCTTGGTTTGGTGGCCCGAAAGTGTGGCAGGAGCTGCGGCCCGCACCGGGCTGGAGGGCTGGGAGGCTGGAGGAGTCCCGAGGGAAACGCCCTCCTGTGTTTCTGCTGCCAGTTCCTGCCCCTCTCTGGGCCTCAGTGTCCTTTCTCAGATGGTGATGGGGCAGGGGGCTGGGCCTCTTGGGCCGGTGACCAGCCAGCCCATTGGTGCCCACTCACCCTCCGGCAGCATGTGGTCCTGTACCCGCTGGTGGCCAAGAGTCTACGCAACATTGCAGCCGGCAAAGACCCCCTGGAGGGCCAGCGGCACTGCTGCGGCATCGCCCAGATGCACGAGCACAGTTCCCTGGGCCACGCCGATCTGGACGCCCTGCAGCAGAACCCCCAGCCTCTCATCTTCGACCTCGAGATGCTTAAGGTGAGGGGCCACCAAGCCCCAGGCACCTCGCCAAGCTCCCACTGCCCAGCTTCAGAGCGGGTACCGGTCCCACCTGCCTGCCCAGAGTTGGTGGGCTCACTGACTGTTGGTTGGGCCTGGGGGGGGCAGGTACAAGGACACCTTTGTGGGACCCCGGGCAGTGTCCTCCCTCTCCTTCAGGTCTCTGCAAGGGCAGGGATTTTCACCATCTTGTTCACTGCTCTATTCCTAGAACCCGGCACAGTGCTGGGCACGTAGGAGATGCTACATAAACGTTTGTTGAATGGTCAGTGAATGAACAAGTGATTCTGTTTCCGGTATCCAATGTCCCAGGCCCAGCCAGCCCAGAGGCTGGCCCTGGGCCCTGACTTGGCCTACACCCCGGCAGGTGGAGAATCCTGGCACGTACCAGCAGGACCCGTGGGCGATGACGGATGAGGAGAAGGCAAAGGCAGTGCCGGTCATACACCAGGAGGGCAACCGGTTGTACCGCGAGGGCCGCGTGAAGGAGGCTGCTGCCCAGTACTACGACGCCATCGCCTGCCTCAAGAACCTTCAGATGAAGGTGCCGCCTGGGGGCTGCAGTGGGTGAGCGGAGGGGCTGAGGCGGGGCCGGGGGGCCCAGGCTTCAGCGTCCTTTGCCCTCTCCCGCCTCCCGCCCCCAGGAACAGCCTGGGTCCCCCGACTGGATCCAGCTGGATCTGCAGATCACACCTCTGCTGCTCAACTATTGCCAGTGCAAGCTGGCGGCCCAAGAGTACTACGAAGTGCTGGACCACTGCTCCTCCATCCTCAATAAGTACGATGGTGAGCACCGGGCGCTGGGCCACCGGGGCACGAAACCGGGCCTTCAGTAGCACCCCCCTTCTGAAGGCCCGCGGGAACCCGACCAAATAGCATCTACCCAGGCAGGGCCACGGGCCCTGCTGCGCCAGGGAGATAGGAATGGGGCTTCGGGGTGGGGTTGGCATCCTCACGGCCTCCGTCCCACGATGGGCCCCTGGTGCCAGACGTCAAGCTAAGTAGCTGGCTGGTCCCCCCCTTCATGCCCTTGTGTGCCTGCCGCCCACTGGCACCCCCTGCAGACAACGTCAAGGCCTACTTCAAGCGGGGCAAGGCGCACGCGGCAGTGTGGAACGCCCAGGAGGCCCAGGCTGACTTTGCCAAGGTGCTGGAGCTGGACCCCGCCCTGGCGCCCGTCGTGAGCCGCGAGCTGCGGGCCCTCGAGGCAAGAATCCGGCAGAAGGACGAGGAGGACAGGGCCCGCTTCCGGGGCATCTTCTCCCACTGACAGGGTCTTGCTGGCCCAGCCACCCTGCCCAGCTCACTGCTGCTGCTAGCAGCCCCCCCGCCCCCACTGTATCATGCTTCTCTGTATATAAAGGCCTTATTTATCTCGCTCTCTCTCTCTGGGCCTGCCGAGCTGATCCACTGGGAGAGCTGGGGTCATCACCCCTCATTTCCTGGTCCTTGGGTGGTTTGGGGAGGCAAAGAATTGGGGTTCTAATCCCAGGTCCCCATTCACCAACTCTGAGATCTCTTTGGGCCTCCGTGTCCCTGACAGAGAAGTGAGGGTGGTCTCTGTCACAAAGGAAGTGTTTCTTGCTGGCCAGGGCTAAGGTGCCTGGGAGCTTTCGGTCTTAAGGGGGAGACGAAGCAAGTGCCAGCCAGGGGGCCTAGTGTCCGGGTGAGGTGGGATCCCAGTGCAGCCCTCTCCCCTCTGATCCCATGGCCTCAGCTAAGGCAGGCAGAGCTTCCAGTGAGAAGCCAAGTGTGGGCCCCTGGGAACTGAAAGGCCAGCCCAGGTAGTGAGGGGAGGGCGGGGCTAGGCTGACTCTCCAGGCCCCAATCCTGGCCCTGTCCTCTGACCCATTGCGTGACCCTGGGCACATCCTGGCCCCTCTTTGCCCTTCAGCATCTCTCTTGAACTGGAAACTGGGGGCTGGGCCGCCCTGTGATGCCAAGCAGGTGGGCAATCAGGTGGGATGCAGGTGGTGTTTATTTTCATGGATTTACACACACTGGAAAAGCCTCTGGGCCCTTGCTGCTCCCTCCCCCCCCCCCACAGGGCTGGGTCCCCCAACATGAAAGGGAGCTAACATCGAAGGGTAAACAGAGAGGCAGGATGTGGGGCTGGGGGCCCAGTCTTCCACATGCGGCCACTTGGGCCTCTCAAGTGTGTGAGTAAATAACCCAAGTCCAGCCACAGTTTGGGCCTCACTCTTCGCTGTCTAGCTTGAGGCTGATGCTTCGGGCCTTGCCTCGCGCCAGGGTGGTGGGCGGCGTCCCTGGGCCCTCCCGCTCTGCCTGGCTGGGGCCCCTCGAGCGAAGCAGCTGGCTCTGTTTTCGGAGGAAGTCCACAGGGGCAGCCCCACCATAGCTGCTCTTGGCCAGGGCAGCCCTCGAGGGTCCCACGGGGGCATGAGGGTGGGAGCTGGCCTCCAGTTGGCCCAAGTGGGCCACATAGCCATCTGACAGGAACTGGGGGCAGAGGTGGGCAGGGATGAGGGGATGGCTGGTCTCAGGCCCACACGCTGCCCTCACCTGTCCTCCCCAGGGACCCTGGGCAGTGCTGGCTGCATTATAGGCCTGGCACAGCCTGACCAACCCCAGGCTGAGCCAGGGGACCTTTACTCCTGGCTCCGCCCCTCTCTGGGCCTCATCTTGAGTTTCCTCATCTGTAGAATGGGATTTTGGAGGGAAATAACAGCAGCTAACGTTTAGCAAGCACTTGCTTTGTGCCCAGCCCCGTGCATGCTGATATGCAGTAAATCACGTGCTCTTCATGATAGCTGTTGAGGTCTGGTCCATCTTATCATTTCCATTTTGCAGACGAGAAATTGAGGCTCAGAAAGGTCAAGGCCTATGGCCAGGACCGTGCCAAAGTGGAACCAGTGCTCAAGGTCTTGAGCATATTATCAATCCTGGCCTGCCTGGCACCTCCAAGCTGCTTGTGACCCCTGTCCTAGGAGGAGCCCAGGTTCCCTGATGCCAGCATCCTTCTCCCAGCCGCCCCCCTTAGGTGCTTCTTAACACACGGGTGGTCCTTCTGGCCCAGACCCAGGCTCCCACTCCCCAGCTGGCTCGCAGTCCCCACCTTCACTTGGTCCTCACCTGGCACTGCGCCTGGAGCTTCCGCACGGCGCGGCCCACGATGTAGGTCTGGCCCGGGGGTAGGCCCAGTGCCGCATATACGGCCACGTCTTTGGGGGACCCGTAGCCGGCCACGATGTTCAGTTCCACCTGTGGCCAGAGAGGCCAATCAGCAGCCCCGGGGGGCAGAGTCGTGAGGCAGGGGGTGGGGTCTGGTGGGCATCCGGTTCGGAATGTTTCGGGTCGAGGCCATATGGTCTACCTCACCAGGTCCGGCTGGGGTCGGGACCGGCCTATCTCTTTAGTTGGCCCCAAGGACAAGGGGCCCCGGACCACGAGGGCCTTGGCGGTCTGTTAGGTTCGGGGGCCGATGGGGGTGAGACCAGATGGGCCTCCTCCCGGGGCAACGGCAGGGACGGGACCCTCCCCAGTCGCCGCACCTCCTGCACCAGGCTCTGCAGAAACACCGCCTTCTGGCGCAGCGGGTCGTGGGTGAGGCCATCGCAGAAGGAGACTACGCCGTGGGGGAAGTTGTGCTGTGACAGCCAGGCCACCACGCGGTGCTTCTGCATGTCGGGCCGGCCCGTTACGTACACGATCAGGTAGCCCGCGTCCTGCCAGTGCCTGCAGGGTGGGGCGGCGGTCAGCTCCACGCGCCGGGGTGGAGACCAGTCACCACGGTGAGCCGGGCGGCCGCTCCTACCTGACCACGTCCACGGCGCCGGCGCGCACCTTGGGGTCGCTGCCCATGATGGAGACGCTGGCGGTGAAGGAGCCGTCGATGCTGAATACCACGGCCTCGGTGCTGCGGGCCACGACCGTCAGGCAGCACTCAGCGTACGTGTGGTCGCCCCTAGGGCCCAAGGGCTGCTTGAGCGACATAGGGGCGGGGCCCAGAGGAGCCCCGCCCCACAGAGGGCCGGCCCGCCCCGCGCTCACCTGACCACCATGCGCACCGGGTAAACGCCGATACCCAGCACACGCTCCACGGGCACCGGGAAGGTGAGGCGGCCCGAGCTGTTGGTGACCTCGGTGCCAAAGTGAATCCACTTGCCTGACAGCGGCTGCGTCATGATGTAGATGTCCACCTAGCAGGGAGAGGGGGCGAGAGGGTCCCCCTGACGCTGAGCGGAGGAGGGCCGAGGCGGGCCTGTCGTTGGGGGTGGACGGGGTTGGGGGCTCAACCTGGTGTGACCGGGAGCTATCCGTGGGACAGGAGGCAGCACCCGGACCTCCCGCTTGGGGCGAGGGCGGCCCGAGGGCGGCCCGTCTACCCGGGACTGAGGCCTCTGTGTCCTGACCTTCTCTCCGGTGAGCGTGACCACGTCCAGGGGCCCGTACATGAAGCGCCCGTTCAGCACCTGGGGGCGGCCCTCGCACACCACCGTGTCACTCGCCCGGTGGTTGGAAGTGACGTTCTGGCGGGAGGAGACGGCGTGAGCCCGCAGCAAAGAGGTGACAGGGATGCGGGAGGTGCTGGTGAGGGGGACCCGCACTCAGACTGGGGTGCTCGGCCTGGAGGAGGCGGGGTCGCTGCGAGAGAGGGGCGAGGCCCGAGGGGTGGGCGCTTTTGCTGACCCCGATCTGAGGTCATGAGGGCCTCTGCGTGGAGAGCGGTTCCGAGGGGGCGGAGGCATGACAGGATGGGGTGCAGAGGATGAGGAGGTGGGGGGATGGTTAGGGGAGGAGACCAGTTGGTACCCAGGGGCGGGACCGAGGCACGAGGAGGTGGGGCCAGGACCCAGGACCCAGGGCCAGGCGGCGGGATTGGACCCCGGAAGGTCTTGAGGGGCGGGGATCCTGGGGAGAGTAGGCAGGGCCTCGCTCTTGAGGGCTCGAGGGGCAGGGCACGTACCCGGATCTTGACTTGGGTGCGTTTGCGCTGCCACTTCTCCCTGGGGAAGGCCGGGCTGTAGATGGATGGCTCCTCGCACTCGGTCAGCTGTGGCTGCTCCTTCTCAATCACCTGCGAAGAATCGGACCAGCAAGGCCACGTGAAGGGGGGAAGGGTGCCTGGGGCTGCCCCTCCCCCAGCCCACGGCTCCCTATCATTGTCCGGTTCCCTCTCCCACCCCGCATCCCTGGGCCCACCTGGCGCAGGATGAAGGCCACCACATCCGCTGACTCCCAGTAGCTGGCGTGGAAGAGGTGGGGCAGCGAGACGGTGGGGAAGGCGGTGAGCGCCTCAGGGCAGTACAGTGAGTAGTCAATCCGCTTGGTCCCCCACCAGCGCTCCAGGACTGTACGGCCACGGTGGGCAGTGAGTCAGGGGTGGTCTCCCACCCCACGCCCACCCGTCTGGCCCCTAATGCTCTTCCCTCCCTGTTTTCTGCCAACGCTGCTGGGTCTGGAGTTGGGTGCTAGGGCACCCTCATTCCAGAGCAAATGCTGGGGGCAAGGATGTTTCAGCTGGGCTTTGAAGGTGGAATAAGTATTCCCTCCCCAGGCTGGGTGGCTGCCTGACTTACTCTTAACCACCTCACTGGTGGTGCTGGGGGCAGCTGGCTGGGCTGGCAGATCATTGCCTAGCTCACTGCCCTTCCAGAAGGAACCGCTGGCAGAGGTGGGTGTTGAGGGCACCAACATCTCCAGCTCCTCCAGAAAGAGGCCTGAGTGGGTCTGCAGAGTGTCAGCTGTGGGTGGACGGACGACCTCAGTGGCGGGCTGGGCCAGGCCGCCCTCCTGTCTTCCCACCCAAGGTTCCAGGACAGCCCGGCCCCCATCCCTCCACCATCTCCCCTGCCAGCCCTCCCTGGTTGGGTCTTGGCTGAGGCTGAACTGCCCCACATCTGGGTGGAGGTGAAGGGTGGGGGCATCCTCTCCTGTTAGCTCACCCCAACAGCCAGCTGCATTCCTGCCGGCATGACTGCCGCCACCACCTGGACCCAGGCCCACTTGTCTCATGGGGCCAAATGGCTACTCACTTGCATGAACACGAGTACACACCCCAAACCAATACACGAACACAAGTGCATGCAGAGACACAATGCATCCCTACACACAGACACAGCAGCCCCTCTCCCCGCCCCGGTGGTGGGCGGCTGCTCTCAGTGTCACCACCTCCTCCCTTCAGCCCAGTTGTCACCACTGCCCCCAACTCTGGGCAGAGAATGTTAGAGGGTCTTGGGGATCCAGACTGCCCAAGGGGCCAGGGGAGGGCTCCCTGGTCCTGGGAGTGGTGACATGAGAGAGTACCGATGATGTGGGAACTACCTCATGTCTTCTTGGGAGAGGGGGGCCCACACCCATCCCTCACTATTGGTGCCCTCCTCTTTCTCCCCTTTACTTTGGTTGGCGGCATACCCAGCAGCAGGGATGAGCCGTCTCCCAGGGGGAACTTCTGGTAGCGCGGCACAGCCAGTGGGGCAATGGCCTGGAACTTGGGGGCCAGCAGGGGCTCAAGGCGGGAGGCGCAGGGGTCGGCCGCATGGAAGAGGTTGTAGATCTGCTCACAGGCTGGCCGCATCTGGGCCACTGGTACCCAGAAGATAAAGGGGGGAGGGGATTCAGCTGGGCATACTGGGAGGTAGGGGTTGTGGGAAGCAGCACCCTGACATGCTATGTGACCCTGAACCAGCACTTCCCAGGCTCTTCTCCCTGGGAGGTCACCAGGGTCCTGCTTAAAAGTGAGACAGGTCTCTCGGCTAAAAAGAGATCAGGGCCTTCGATTTGCTGATGTTCAAGATGAAGCGTTCCCCATGCCTGTTGGAGCCCCTCTCATGAAGAACATCTGTGGGTATGCGTTCCTCCTGGTGCACTTTGGGACACTTGGCCTTGGCAAGTCCCTTCTTTCTGGGCCTCAGGTTTTCCCTCTCTAGCCAAGCCATTTATTTGTACAGTGGGGAATGGTATAAACACCCCCATTTCAGGTGAAACAAAGAGGAGATGGGGGAGGGGCAGGTGAAGCCCACCCCCACCCTGAGGGCTCACCCTCCAGCGTGGGCATCACGGTTTTCCGCAGAGCCAGCACCAGGCCCAGAGGGGAGCCAAAGAGGAAGAAGCCGGAGACCTTGAAGTCAAGGCGGGTGGCACTGGTGAGACCATCAGGAACCTCAGAGGCGGCAGCGGGTGGACAGGAGGCTGTGCTTGCCCGCCTGGGCTCCCCAGAGGAGGTGGCTGGGGGGACCGTCTGCAGGCTGGGGGAGGGGGAGGAGAGTGCTCAGTGCTGCTGCTTCCGCAGCCCAGCACAAGCCCAGTTTGGGGTTGATGGGGCAGGAATGTCACCTGTTTTGAGAGCCCTCAGGCTCAGGACTGGCCATGTCGCTGTGGGTGTGCTGGGCAGGCAGCACTGAGGGCTCTGGGCTGGCCCGGCCCAGTCCCTCCACCCCATCTGCCAGGGGATCCCGCACTGGGCCAACCTCCGGGGAGAGCAGCTCATTGTTCTAGACGGAATAGGGGACAGAAAGAGCCTTAGGACTGGAGACAGTCGATTTCTACTTATTTGGAAGTGAGGAAAGAGGCTTAGGGGTTGGGCAGGGACTTAAACAAAGAGTAGAGCCCCAGAGGAGGTGGAGTGCGACAGCAGGGGACAGGCCGGAGAGAGGTCATGTTCCAGGGGCAGAGAACTAGAGCCGGGGAGACACCTGCCTCCTGAGCAGGCGGGTCCGGCCACACTGACCGTGCTTCCTCGGCGGCTGCTGCTGCGGCTCCCAGTGCCCGCGCTGGCACTGTGGCAGAGTGCGTCAAAGCCCAGGATTCCACCGACGCCATCCCCTATCAGCACCACCTGGGTGGGAGGGCCGCGCCATCAGGAGGGGCTGCAGCAGAGGCAGGAGGATGGGGGGCTCCCGCGGCAAGTTCCCCGGGAACATCCCTAACTCCTGACCTGCCCGCAGAAGCCGACACCCTCAGACGAGCGCAAGAAGGCGGCGTAGGCCTGGTTAGTGCGGGCAATGACCGTGGCCACAGCGCCCTGGTATCGGGAGGATGAGGTGGCCAGCAGCGGCAGGGCAGCCAGTGGAATGTGGTCCTGGGAGCGGGACAGGCTGTCACCGTCATGGCTGTAGGGGCTCAGGCTGTAGGAGGAGGGGGTATAATGGATGGGTGGGGGGCCTCCAGGCCCTCCACTGCCCCCTCTAAGTCCCCTTGACCTGTTGGCAAGTCCTAGCACTGGAGGGCCTTTGTGGGGACCATCAGTATCCCAGAGGCCTTTGTAATGGAGCCATTGAACTGAAATCCAGCTGGGTAGGTGACTAGCCCAGGTGGTTGGCTTCCTGGCCTCCTCCCCCTCCCCCCATGGGGCCTCTCCGGTCCCAGGAGCCCCCAAGTGGCTGTCCACACCTTGGGGACCCTGTGTGTCCCCCACCCTCCCACCCCTGACCAGTACTTGGAGACAAGGGCATAGGCAGCGGCACAGATGGGTGGGCAGGGCACCAGGCGCAGCGCCACGTGGCCCAGGGCCTCGGGGAAGTGGACGCGGGTGATGGCCTCGAAGGCCAGGCTCAGCGTCTGCACATCCGCCTGCTTGGAGCTGGTGTCTCCAGGGCCTGAGTCTAAGATGTTGCCGCTGTGCAGGATGAGGAAGAGGGCGTGGACTGCGCATGTCTCCGCCCCCAGTTCCCCCACTCCATCCGGGCCCTGCGGGGCACAGGGGGGGGTGCCAGGGATGTCAGAGCAGTGGCCTGGCCGGTGGGTTGGCAGAATGAGACGCGGGGTGGCCAACCATACTCACTTCCGGGTCCCTGGGTGCTCGGGCCCCATCCCCAATATCTTTGGTGGACTCGGTTCCAGGGTCTGCAGGATGGGGAAAGCCAGTGAAGGGGACTGAGGGGTCTGTGGGGATCCCCTCGTCTGGTACTTCAGGTACCCCTGCTCTGCTGTCTGCCTGAGCACCCGCCCTCGCCCCCCATCTTCCTCTGACCTTCTCCTCTCACCCGACCCTCCCAGGTCATTTCACGTTTCTGCGGTTTTGCACATGGCCAGTCCTGCTGCTGACAGGCATGCTTCTCCGCACAAGGCCTGTTTGCCTGGAAAATTCCTTCTAATCCTGCCCTGTCCAATATGGTAGCCACTAGTCACATGTGCCTATTTAAACGGAAATGAATTAAAATATAATACAAAATTCAGTTCCTCAGTCCCATTCGCCACATTTCAAGTACTTGCTAGCCACATGTGGCTAGTGGTTAGAACATTTCCATCATCTCAGAAAGTTCTTTTGGACAGAGCTTGTCCAATCCTTCAAAATCCAGCTTAGACATCACCTCCCACATGAAGCCTTCCTGGACTCCAAATGAATTCTTCCATTCTTTGTGCTGTGTCTGAACCCTGAATACACGCCACACATCCATCCATCCACCCATATCTGCTCATTATTCGTCTGTGTATTTAATGAGCACCCTTTCTGGACTGACATTCATCTTAGGACCCCATGAAACTTAGGAATGAGTTGTTCTCCAAGTCCCCACCGCATACGGAGTGCTGGGGGCTGGCAAATGGATGCGGGATCTTTACCTGGCGCCCCTTCTGCCTCCGTGGGGCAGGCAAAGGCGTCGATGAAGTCATTGGAGTTCCACTTGGTCATTTCCTTGGGGAAAACCTCGTCACTGTCCGAGAAACCTTCTGAAGGGAGCAGGGGCTGCGTCATGGGCTGGCGGGAGCTGCTCAGGGGCCCCCCCTCCCCCAGCAGGTCTGGGGTGCTGACCGTGGGCATCAAAGAACTCCTCCTCAGAGCTGTTCTCAGAGTCTCGGGCGATGTTCTGCATGCGCCACTCGGACAAAGTCTGGGGAGACACGCCCCCTGCAGGGCCACATTGGCCTCAGCCTGGGAGTGCAGCCTGAGGGCTGCTCCCTCCCGTCCCTGTGCCTCAGCCTCACCTCCATGCTGGGACGAGTAGGAGGAACGGGAGGATGAGGACCACTGCTTGCCGAAGCTGGCATCGGGCGAGGCATCGGGGCCTGGGGGGACCTCGGACCCATCGGGGGTGCCAGCACGGCTGGCCCCAGCCCGGGCCTCAGTGCTTGGCTTCCCGGGGGGCTGGGCCTCGGGCCCCTCACTGCCTGTGTTGCACTTGGCCATGCGCTGTGCCAGCATGCGGGCGGTCTCTTCCTCCAGTGCCCGGATGTCAGCCATGCTCAGCTCTGTCCACTCGTCCTGCCAGCACCAGGCCTGGCGGTGGGCCCGCAGCATCACCCGACGCAGACCTGTAGGCACCCAGGCATCAAAGCCATGCCCTCCCCACCCACACGCCCCAGCCCTGAGTTTCCCTGCCACTGCAGCCACATGCCCAGCCCATGAGTTCAGGTAATGGCTCCCCTGGGCACACCACCCACCCAGGGCCACAAAGTAGGGCAGGGTGAGCACTGTCCGGGAGACGGGAGTGGAAACTGGGGCATTTGTCTTCCTGCCCCACCTCCCTCCCTGCTCACTGCCTCCTTTTATCCCTCTGGACACCCCAACTCTGAGCGCTGAGCCCACCCCGACACCCTGGGAAGCTGGGAGCAATGTTTGTTCTTGCTTCTTTCAGCTGGCTTCCTGCTGACTTCTTCAGAAGAGTTAACAATTAAGGCGTTGATAGTTAATGAAATTGTTGATGGGTAATGAAGGTGTTAAGAGTTAATGGAAGTGTTGGCACTTAATGAAGCAAAACATGATACCCATTCTGGGATATTTTCATCCTAAGCAGAGGAATAAAGTTAGAGACTTCAATATCTAGGAAATAAAGTCATAATGATTGAATTATTGTTATAAACTTCTGGAAGGAAATACATCAGAATCTTAATAGTGGTTATATGTGGGTGAGTTTCACTTTTTTAATTTGTGCTTTTTGGTATTTTTCCAAATTTAAGACAAGGTGCCTGTATTACTCTCTGAGCTAAATTTCCTCATCTGTAAAATGGGAATAATAATTGTCCTTACCTTGAGGGGTGTTGGGGGTGTTAAAGGAGATCTTGCATGGGAAGTGATTAGCAGAGAATTGGGCATGTGGTGATCAATATTAGCTTTTTACTATCTGGCCCAACCTCTTCCTCACTTACAGAAGGGAAAATTAAGGCGCAAAGATAGGAAGTAGCTCCCTGGAGGAGAGGTTCCATGAGGGTCCGTGGTGGAATGGAACCCAGGTCCCTGGACACCCCCATCCTTCTACCTGCAGGTAGTCCACCCTCAGACCTGGGAGGTGGGACAGGGCTGAGCCACAGGAGTGCTGGGCTTAGTTTTAGGGGGGGCATGAAACAGGGCCTCCTGGATACCAGGGCCAAAGGATGGGACTCGGAGAGAACGACAGAGTCGCAGCTTTGGCCTGCACTCCTTAGCGTGTTACAGGTTAGAGCTGGTGACCCTCCTGAGGTCTCTAAGTCTCGCTTGACCCACAGGACACTGGAGAGTCTTAGAATTTTAATGGATGAGAAGCAGCATCTCTGAATGTCAGAACCAGCGTGAACCTCAGAGATCACGTTGTCAGCTTCTTGCCCGCCTGACTCTCACCCGTACCTCAAGGCTAGGCTCCCCCAGCCCTTAGCTAGGCTGTGCGGCTCCCCTCTGCCTCAGTGCCCACCACATCAAATGGAAATGACGGCTTTATGTTTCTGTGTCCCCAGTAGACTGGGAGCATCCCTGGCTCAAACGCGCGGCCTGGTGCATGCTGAGTACATAGAACCTCCCGAGGCTGGGCGCTCACCGACATCGTGGATGAACTGCTCAATCTTGGCCTGCATGCCCCAGTAGCGGAACTCAACCTTGCACAGCTTATAGGCGCACATGAGGGGCCCCGTCTGGGCTGCTGTGCGTGCCCAGTCATCAGCCAGCGGTCCTCGGCCTGTCTTGGCCGAGCGGTACAGCCGGGGGTCTTCTTCCGCTTTGTACTCGCCTGGGGCCACTGCGTCCCGCACGATGTCGATGGTATCTGGGGGGGTTCCGGCAGCACTGAGCAACACCAGCCCCCTCCGGCCCCTGCCATTCCTCCCCCACCTCGGGATTGGGAGGGCAGCTTTTCATGCACAGGAAGCCTAGACCGGGAGAGACCCTGGGACTTGTCAGAGGCCGCCTGTTGAGGTGGCAGGTGTCCTGAGAGGGACTCCACGGTCCCCCTCGCTGGCTCCAGGCCTCACCCAGGATGCGCTGTCTCCGCTCAGCCCCACTCAGGTTGAAGACATTCGGCTGCTGCCCCCCATCAGGCAGGTAATAGGTCTCTATTTCAATGGAGAATTTCTCCACAAAGGGGCAGGTGTACCTGGGCAGAGGGTGGGGGTGAGGGTCATGGCTGTGCCCAGCAGGGCTGTTCCCCTCCTGGCCCCAGACCTGCCCCACCCACTCACCGGGTGCGGGTGTAGGGATAGGCATTCCAGGATTCCTCCTCCACCTGCAGGGCGGCCTTGGGCAGCAGTGCCCGGAACCAGCCTGGGATGTGGGAGCCCACGTGGTACACCTTGTGTGTGTACTGCCCACTGCCACCGGGCCCATCCGTGTAGGGCCGGTTGGCCAGGATCTCCACGCCACTGCCCTCACCACTTGACTCTTCTCGGCTCTTTTTCTGCAGCCCAGGGCAAGAGTAGAACGGGCAGCTCAGCCCCAGATCAGCTCCTGGGATGGGATCCCAAGCTAGGCCTGGTCCCCTGTGCAGCTCTGAGGCCCTAGTCCCAGCCGTTCTAATTCTCTGAAACCCGACCCTGGTCCCCTGTAGCTCCTGGGGTCAGGATTACAGCCACTGTCCAGTCCCCTATGGGGTTCTGCAAGCCAGGACTCATTCAGTCATTCAAGTATTTGTTGTCTGCTCTATTCCAGGCATTGTTTCAGAGTATGTTAATTGGGATCTGTTGATGTAACAGAACAAAGACCCCTGCAGGCCCCTGTGCAACTTACTCCAGTGGAGGGAGACAGATAGCAGACAGAAAACAACAAAAAAAGCAAATCAGAAGGTGCTAAGTGCTGTGGTAAAAAGAAAGCACAGACTAGGGTAAGGGGGATAGGGCTGGGCGTTGCAATTTTGATGGGATGGTCAGGGAAGGCCTCAATGAGAAGACATGACCTTGATCTGAAGATGACCTGGGGGAAGGGAGGGTGCTGAGCAGGTGTGAGGTGGGGGCACTATTCTGAGGCAGAGGGGAAGCCAGTGTAAGCTCCTGAGGTGGGCGCATGCTGCGTGTGCTGCCGGCACGGGGCCAGGGTGGGTGGGCTGGAAGAATCCAGGAGAGTAAAAGGGGCCCCCACCTTTCTAGGACCCCAACACCAGCTCCTGCCACACCCCTCATAGTTGGAGAGCACTCAGATCCCGTCCTTACATAGCTCTGGAGTTTGAACTTGGCCCACTTAACCCTCTGACGCCAGATCCCAGCCCCCTTGCCTGCTCAGACTCTGGTCCCACATTTCTGGGGAGTACGTCTGGAACGGGCGCCAACCCTCTCCCCTCCCTGAGAGCCTGCTCTGGCCCATTCTTCCCGACGTCCAGGGCCAGACCTCTACCCCCTTCCTCTTAGCCCAGACCTCAGCATCTGGGGTCCCTGCCTGCTCCTCTCTATGACAGATTTGGGGCCTGATCCTCGGCCCATCTCCCTGACCGCCTGGGGCTGCCAAGGTCCTTCACCCTCTGGGAACCCCTCCCAGTCTTTCCCTACCACCTGGGACCGCTCCCCACTTTCTGCCTCCCGCTCTTTTGCATCCTCATGCGCTGCTTTGCTTACTCCCAAAGGATTACACATTCTAAGGAGGATTAAAGGAGGTCAGATGGGGGCTGAGCGCACAGGAGGGGCTGGGCACTTGGGGTGGGGAGGCACCACTAGGCCCTCCTGCCGCTCTTCCCACAGACTTTAACCACCACCACCCCTCCCCCACATCCGACCGGGGAAGCTCTCTTTCCTCCTCTGGCCTGAGCCCTTCCAAGCCCCAGAGCGGGACTGGAGGGGGATTGAGCTGGGCCCGGCCCCCGGTCCCAGCTGCGGCCTGCGCGCTCCTGCGGATACCCAACATGAAGCATACCTCCCCCCACCCCGCGCCTTGGTCGCCTACTTCCCACCGCCCTCACCTGGATCATGTAGAGCTGGGCCACCTGGTACTCGTCCAGGCTCATGGGCAGCAGAATGTGGTACTCCTTGATGAGCATCCTGAAGGCGCTCGGCCGGCGGTGCGCGGCCTCCTTTCCCGCTGGCGCAGGACACCGCGCGGCCGTCAGTGCGGGGCGGCGGCGCGCGGCCCCGAGCCCTGCGCGAGGGCCGAGGGGCTCGGGCCCGGCGACCCCATGCCCGGGCTCGCCGCAGGGGAGGCAGAGGCGAGCCCAGCTCTGCAGCCAGCGCCGCGGGGGGCCGGGAGCCTCGGCGAGGCTGAGCGCTGACCTCTTTTCCGCGCAGCCCCCGCCCCCCGTCCGCCCATCGCCACGGCAACCACGCGCTGACGCTGGCCCCCCGGAGCCGCGGGCTCAGGCCGGCGGGCTGGCTGGCCAGCCTCGCCTCTTCGGCCGCGTCCGCGTCCAAGCCCCTCGGAACGGCATCCCTCGGGGACCCGCCCCCAGGAACCTCCGGGCCCCTCCTTCCGGGCCCGCCTTCCACAACCGGCCCCTCGGGGCCCGCCCTCTGCATCCCTTTCCCCGAGTCGGTCCCGTGTCCCCCACTCTTGGACGTCCACTTAGAACCTTGTCCCCCGGGGTGCCTCTACGCGGAGCAGCCCCGTGCACCCCTCCTCTCAGCATCTGTCAGTGTTCCCCACCCCCCGCCCCCGAACCTACCTTCAAAGACCAGATAACTAACACCTCCGCCCCCTAGACCTGCCTTCCCCCACCCTGGCCGGCAGCCCAGTCCCCAACTCTCCCCTTCCCAGCATCCTATCTGGACCCCCGGCACTTGTCTACGCAACCGCCCCATCATCCTTACCGAGGGCTGACCCCTCTTCGGGCTGAGGCAGAAGTATCCCACGGGCCCCCCCCCCGAGAGACCCCCCTCCGTCCACGTGCGCCCCGATTTCGCTGCAGCCCCTACCTACACCTCGCACCTACTGAGCAGGCGAGAGGCCCCCGTTGTCTCCCACTTCCCCGGCGTCCCCGTCCCCCGCCGTGCTCTTGGCCCGCCCGCCAACGTCCCGGCTCACCTCTAGTTTAGGGCGGGCGCCCCTCACCCGGTACGGGCGGGGGCGAACGGGCAGCGGGTCAGAGCCCCCAGCGCCCCGAGCCCCGGCCTCGGATTCCAGCGGTGGCCGGACCCTCTGGAGGCGAAGCGCGGGCCCATGGCCCCGACCTTCCTCCAGGTCTGCCCGCCGGTGCCCCTGCTGTCCCTCCCCGTCGCCCGCCGCGTCACTGCGGCCGCCCCGCCCCCTTCCTGGGCCCGGCAGCCCTCCCCCCCACCCGGGCCGGGTCCGGGCAGCCCCGCCCGCGGCGGAGGAGGGCGGCCCCATTCTTCCTTCCCCTAGGCGGCGGGGGAAGAAGACGCCCTTCTCCAAAGGCTGGCGCTTCTCAGTCCCGCTGTATTCTTTGGGATCCCCAAAGCACTCTGGGTTCCCACCTCCACCCTGGCCCAGCCCTCCTGTGTGCTATGGAAATATGAGAGTCCCATTCCCAACTTCCCAGGCCCTTGGATCCTGGAGCCCAGGGTGGGGGAAATGCCTCGCCGTCCAAAGTGCAGCCAGAAGCTGGTCTCTGACTTGCCTCTACCTAGCTGGTGGGGTTCCAGTGCCCCAGACCTCTAGGGTCATTCTGCCACACACACAGGCAGAGGCCTGCAGTCACTCCAAATCTTTGCGCTAGTCCCTGAATGGAGACCCATGGCTTTCCCCACCTATATCTTCTGGGTCCACAGGTCCTGTGCAAAGGCTGAGACAGCCTAGGGTTGGGCTCCTGGGACCACACCCAGTCAGCTACGAGGCACTGGGACAGTGTATGGCAGCACCGAGCTGGGTCTCACCCATGTTGGAAACCAGTTCTCTCTCCTTGACTGTTTCTCAGGTCCTGTGGGGAGGGAAGCAGCAATGCTCCCTTTCTTTCCTCTCTGAGGACTCAGAGATGGGGTGTATTCAGAGCCTCCAGGGCTGATTCCGAGCTTAGGATGTTAGGGCATTAAGGCATGTGAGGGTGTGGCTTAAGTGAGCTGGCATTTCCACCAGCTAGGCACTGCTAGTCCAGAGAAAGAACCCTCTAGGCTCAGGCTGGAGACAGTGCCCTCCAGCTGTGGAGGCAGCCAAGGCCCTGCGCTGCCCCCTGGTGGCATCACGTGAAGGAGGGCAGGGCGCTCAGCTACTGGAGCTCAACCCTTTCCACTACTTACAGCTGGAAGGCTGAGGGCCAGAGAAGGGCAGGGTTCCACTCAAGGTCAATGGACAGTGGAGGCAAGGCAAAGCCAGGCTCCGTGGGCCTCTCTCCCACCCACTGCACCCCACCTTCCGCCCATCCAGGCTTAGCAAAAGCACCAGACTCAGAAAAACTACGAGCTGAGAGAACAACTCCAAATTATCTTTTATTTATACAAAAAGGGCATATTTAGCAAAAGACACACTGAGAAAAGAGTCGCCATGGCCCAGGAGACAGGGCAGGGAGGCGACAGGCCTTCTGAGGCCCTGCTGGGGAGAAGGGGTCTGGGAAAAGTGGTGAGAAGTCCTGGGTAAGTGCTGAGTGGTGGGGGCCACAGAAAGGAGAAAGCTCCAGTTGGATCAGCACTGTTGGCAGGTCATGGGTGGGATTCACAGTGACCTCGCTGCTAACTCTTTAGGGGGTTTCCAGTTAGTGCTGCCGACTGGAGAGCCGCCCACTGGTTCCTGGAGGGCACCCACCAAAGGACACAGGACAGGAAGCCCAGGATGGGAAGTGCAACTCGGGGTGAAGGCCAGGGAGAAGCAGGTGCTCTGCAGTGGCCAGGAAAGGTCCAGATGCTGAGGCGGAGTCGAGTCCTGTTACGTGCGGGCGTTCCGCTCTGTCTCTGCCAGGCACTCTCTGACTAGGGCCCGGGCATGGATGATGCCTGGGGTGTGGATGCGGAGGTAACATACAGGATCTCAGCGACCCTCCACAGTCCCAGGTTCACCCGCCAGTGGAAAACACCCTCCCTCTCCACCCCCTTTCCTTTCAGTACAAGGGACTATAATCTAATGAGGGGCTGGATGAGATTAGGGGTTCAGAGGTTAATCCTCAAATTTGCCCTGTTGAAATACAAACTCCCTGGTCCTTCCCTGGAAATTAACTCAGTGTCAATTCAATTGAAAACGCCTCTCTGGGGGACTTCCCTGGTAGTCCTGTGGTTAAGACTCCACGCTCCCAATGCAGGGGGCATGGGTTCGATCTCTGGTCGGGGAACTAAGATCCCACATGCTGCATGGCGTGGCAAAAAAAAACACAAAAAACAAACCAAAAAACCCCGCCTCTCTGGATAGTGATCCTGGCCCTAGTCTAGGCTTGGCTCAGGTGGCCTCCAGATGTCTTTCCTTCCCTACCTAGTGAAGGGCTGTCCAGTGTTTGTCTCCCGGGCAGGGGCGGTGGGCCTGGCCTCACTTACCTCTCTTCAGGCGCTCCATGGCGCTCTTGCTGCCAGCATAGGTGGGCCGGATCTCTTTGCCCATCTCCTCTATGACCGACAGCAGGTCGGTGTAAGTGCTCTGGGAGCCCTGGGCGCCAGGTGGTTTCATTGCCTATGTCAAAAGAGAACAGGGCGGTGAGCTCAGGCCAAGAAGGGGCCCCCAGTCCCCATCCACAGGCAATCCCTCGGCTCCACTCACCTGCACATAGCCCATGGAGGGCGGTCCAAAGTCGTTAAACAGTGGTCTGAAAGGGGCAGCGGCTCCTGGCACCGAGCCCGACGGCGATGGGACACTTCCGGCTGCAACATGCGCCAGTAAGAGGTCAGCGCGGGGCAGGGACGCCTCGCCCCGACGTTCCAAGCCCCGGACCAGATTCGCCCGATTCCCTCCAAAGGGCTTCATTCCAGGCTGCTAAACTTCAGGACAAACCCCTCCCCCTGCGCTTCACCAACAAGCCCTTACGTGACCACGCCCACTTCACAGGCCAGCGAACTGAGGCTCAGCGAGGGTAGGCGGCAGGCCCAGTATTGCCGTCTTCTCTTCGAGACCTCGACCTCCCGGGCAGGCAAGCAGGGGTGGAGCTGGATCCTCACCTGTAGGGACCGGGGTGCCGGGCCCAGGGGTGCTGGAGCCGGGGGTGCTGCTGGGGGCGGGGGCGATGGGTTTGTAGGACATCCCCAACTCCTGGGTGCGGCAGACGCCGGCCGGCCGCTCCTCCCGGGTTGGCTGCCTGGCCACTCAGCTGCGCTCTGATTGGCAAGCCGGCAGCACGCCCCTGGTAAATAGAGCTCAGGCCGGAAGGGCGGGCGGGCACGAACGCTCCTTCACTCCCGATTGGCGCGCGAAGATGTCACTCGGGCCTTCTCATTGGCCGAGACCGGCCCCAACAGGCCGCAACCGCTGCTGATTGGTCTCCGCCTTCCGGACCTCGCACCTGTCTGCTTCGGATTGGGCGGTGGCCGACGCCCTCAGCAATTGGCGAGTTCGCGGCCCAGGCCGGCGCGCTCTCAATCCGATTAGTCCCAAAATCCGAGAGGCGGGGCCTCGGAAGCCTGGACCTGGGTCGGATCCGCCGCGGTTCGCGCCGAGCCGGGCTTCCCGGGCTCGGGTGCCGCCCTCGCTCCTCACTCACGTTGCTTCGTACGTCAGCTTCCCGCCGCCCGGTCCCAGTCCAGCTGGGCTACTGTCGCCGCCGCCGCCGCCGCCGCCGCGCGCGCGCGCGCGCGCGCCTCTCCTCAGCCCTGGGTGCCAGAGGACGCAGGGCTTTGACGTTCCCAACCCTGCGCCCCACCCCGTGCGCTTTTACGTCACCTTTCACCGGTTCAGCAACCTGTCCTCGATCGGCGCATGCGCCCTCCTGAGGCCTCCGTTTGTTCCCATGGCAACGGGTCCGTTACCAACGCTGTTGATGCGCCTCTTCCTCCCAATTGCCTGGACCTCGGGTCTAGGCTGGTGTAAGGTCCAAGGGCGACCTCAAAGACCCCTCAACCTGCACCCCACCTCCCACCCACCCAAGGCCCCACGCCGGTGCCTCATAATGACAATAGCAGGAACAGCTAACCTTGAATACTTAACTGCATGCCAGGCCCTGTACTATGCGCCGTCCTGGATCATGGACTACAGCACCATCTGGAGTCAGACTGACTGTTCGAATGTCACACCACCTCAGCTAGCGATTTGCCCTTGGGCAAGTTACCTCAATAGGCCTCAGCTTCCCCGTCTGTAAAATGGGGACGCTAATAATAACTATCTCTTAGGGTTGTTGTGTGGATTAAATGAATATTCATAAAGTGCTTAGTGTTTCATTCTCTTCTTTCCTATCCATTTCTCCACCCAGACCCCTCACCTCAAATCTCATTCCTCACAACTCTAGACCTTAGACTGTCCGCCAAACACTAACCCTTTTTCCCAGGCTACTTCTCAAAGCCTCCCTGGCCTTGTATATCTATCATGCCCCCAGGTCTGTAGATTTTCCTCATCCCCAGGACATTTATTTATTCATTCACCCAACAAACATTTTCTGACTCCATCCTCCATCTCAGGCCTTGTGCTGGACACTGATATGGAAATGAACTGGCCATGGCTTCTGTCCTCAAGGAGCTCCTAGTCTCAAGGAGAGGCAGACAGGGAAGCAAAGCCACACAATAGAGTAAGACAATGTGGAGACTGGGACAGGGCGCATTGGAAATTAGAGTAAGGGGCCTTCCTTGTGACATCACAGAAATTTTCCCAGAGGAGGTGGTATTCAATAGGTGAATGGACAAGTAAACTGTGATGTTTCCATAAAATGCACTATTATTCAGCAATAAAAGGAAATGTTTAGCCATGAAAAGACACAGGCATATTGCTAAGTGAAAGAAGCCAATCTGAAAAAGCCACATACCGTATGATTCCAATGGTATGACATCCTGGAAAAGGAAAACTTATACAGAAGGTACAAACAAAGTACTGGTTGCCAGGGGCTGGTGAGGGGTAAAACTGGATAGGTGAAGCATAGGGGATTTTTTTTAGGGCAGTAAAATGGTTCTGTATGATACTGTTATGGTAAATACAAGACGTTAAGCATTTGTCAAAGAGTGAGCTTCAATCACGAATTTTTTTTTTTTTTTTTTTGTGGTACGCGGGCCTCTCACTGTTGTGGCCTCTCCCGATGCGGAGCACAGGCTCCGGACGCGCAGGCTCAGCGGCCATGGCTCACGGGCCCAGCCGCTCCGCGGCATGTGGGATCCTCCCGGACCGGGGCACGAACCCGTATCCCCTGCATCGGCAAGCGGACTCTCAACCACTGCGCCACCAGGGAAGCCCACAAACACTTTTTAATGATTTAAAAAATCATTTAGGAGGTCAGGGGATCCCAAGATGGAATGCAGAATATGACAAAAGAATCAAACTGTATCACAAATGTATGAAACAGCTTCAGTGAAGGGAGTGGGGGAATAAGGTGCTAGTCTGAAAATGAGTGGTGTCTGTAAGAAAAAGACAAAAAGCACTGCACATAAGCACTGGACCCTAGTTGATGACGTGGTTTCCATGGGGGTGTGGGTTAACAATTCGGAAACCACTACACGTGTACCCTGGAATCAAAAATTATGTCAGTGTAGAATGGGTGATTTCTCACTGTTGGAATGAGAAGTTACAGATAAGTGAGGAGGAGGAGGAGGCTAGAATGATCCATGTGGTAATGGATTAGAGTTGGAGGTATCAATAGGAACTCATGTTTAGCTTGATATAAATACAGTTGGTTACATACAGAAATATTTTAAAATTTCTATGTTCACAGGTTAGTGTACATATATATCTCATCACTCTATCAGCTGAGAGGGCCTAGAAGCAAGCTTGCACCCAGATCTTGGTTTCGAATACCATTCTCCAATAAAATGAAGCAGGGTTCCTTGGAGAAATGGCAGATTCTAAGACTGGGGCAGGAAATATACAAGATGATTCTGAAGCATCTAGTATTGCCAGAAAGTAAGAAAATGCTAAAATGAAATAAAACCCCCCAAACCCAAATACCCACAGTAATGGTGGTATGTCAGAGGGACACAGGAGCCAACTGAAAGAGCTCCCAATGGCTAAAGGTAGAGCAATTTGAGCAAGAAAATAAAAAAAATAGTACTAGATTATAACTTGTATAAAATAAATGAGTCCATATTGATGTAAAAATGATTGCACAAATAAATAAATGGAGAAGAGACAAACTTCCTGGACAGAAGAATTTCAAGTAATTTATGTAGAAACTCAGCCCTTAATGAGGTGAATTATAATGCTCCACCACCCCCCCAAGCGCGGGCTGTGTATAGTGACTTCCTTCCAGAGTATAGTATGTAACAGGAGAAAGAAAAAGAGTAATTTTACAGTACAGAAACATGACAAACACTACCTTAAGCCAGGTGATCAAGGTCAGCATCATCAGTGATGTCATGTTGATAGTATGCACCCTTCATATGTTGGGATGAGAACCCCATTCTAATCGTGAGAAAAACATCAGAAAAATCCCAATTTAGGGACATTCTATAAAATACCTGACTGGTCCTCCTCAAAACTGTCAAGAGGGACATCCCTGGTGGTGCAGTGCTTAAGAATCCATCTGCCAGTGCAGGGGACACAAGTTTGAGCCCTGGTCCGGGAAGATCCCACATGCCGCAGAGCAACTAAGCCATGCGCCACAACTACTGAGCCTACTCTCTAGAGCCTGCGAGCCACAACTACCGAGCCCGCGTGCCACAACTACTGAAGCCCGCGCACCTAGAGCCCATGCTCTGCAACAAGAGAAGCCATGGCAATGAGAAGCCCGCGCACCGCATCGAAGAGTAGCCCCCGCTCGCCGCAACTAGAAAAAGCCCGTGCGCAGTAACGAAGACCTAATGCGGCCATAAATAAATAAACAAACAAATAAAAAAAAATTTTAAAAACTGTCAAGATAACTTAAAAAAACAAGGAAATTCTGTAAAACTATCATGACCAAGAGAAGCCTAAGGAGACGTGATGCCTAATGTAACGTGGTGTCCTGGATGGCACTCTGGAACAGAACAAGGGAAAAAGTGATAAAATCTGCATAAAATGTGGACTTCAGTTAATGTGCCAGTATTAGTTCATCAGCAGTGACAAAGGTACCATTCTGACGTAAGATGTTAATAGAGTGTCATGGTTAATTTTGTGTGTCAACCTGACTGAGTCATGGGGTGCCCAGACCTTTGGTCAAACATTATTCTGGGTGTGTCTGTGAAGGTGTATCTGGATGAGATTAACATCCATTGAATCTGTGGACTAAGTAAAGCAGATGGCTCTTCCCAATTTGGGTTGAAGAACTGAATGGAAAAAAAAAGGCTGAGTGAGAGGGAATTTTGCCTGCCTGACCTTTGAGCAGGGTCATCAGTCTTCTTCTGCTCTCAGGCTGGAACTTACAACATTGATTTTTCTGGTTCTTGGGCCTTCGGACTTGGGCTGGAACTGTATCACTAGGTCTCCTGTGTCACCAGCTTGCTGAATGCAGATCTGGGGACTGCTCTGTGCCCATAATTACCCAAGCCAATTCCTTACAATAAGTATCTTCACACACACACACACACACACACACACACACACGCGCACACCCCTCCTATTGGTTCTGTTTCTCTGGAGAACCTTGACCAACACATAGGAGAAGCTCGATGTGGGGTATTTAGGAGCTCCCTGTCCAATCTTCAAAATAATTCTGTAAACCTAGAACTACTCTAAAATAAAATAAGTGGATGTAATATCTTTATCTGGGTGATGGTTACCCGGGTACATATACATGTAAAAATCCACTGAGCTTTACATTCGTACATGTTACTGAATGTATATTGTATTCCAACTATTTAAAGTGGACTTAAGGTAAAAATCAAAATTGACAGCTTCTCTTGGAAAACCAGAAGACCCCGTAGCTCTGGCCTGCTCCAGCTGGAAACAGTCAGTGGAGTTGGGTGTCAGGTGCCCACTTTAGGCAGGGAAGGGGCTCTTGGCTTGCACAGTCGCTGCCTGCTTCCTGTTCCTCCCAGCCCTGCTGCCTGCTCCAGCTGTGTCTGTTTGGAACTTCTGAGCTAACAGCCTTTCTGGGGTGGGAGGGCAAGTGTGAGATTTGGGGGAACTGTGGGCACTTCTGATGCCAGCAGACACATGGCAGCCAATTAAGGTCATCCTCCCCAACCATCCCCCCTCCCTTACTCCAGGCACAAGGCCTGACAAGCTGGGGCCACCCGTGGGAGGGTGACCTTGAGCCTGCTCTGGTTGGTACTGTGATTTTAGAGTCCCCAGGCCTGGGTGAAGTCCCACCTCTGCTTCATCCTAAGCTGTGTGACTGTATGCCAGTTCCTCATCCTCCCGGAACCTTCTGGTGCCAGGTAAAGAGGCCAGATCAGCCTGGGGGCAATGAGGGATCATGGCCGTTTTCTGTATAGAGTGTGACAACACGCAAATGGCATTTCAAGAAGAAAAATCGGGCAGCACGCGCTGCATGGCCTGGAGGGGAGAGATGGCAGTGGAGCTGTGTGACCTCTAGCAAGTCGCTGACACCCGGCCTCTGGGGTTCCTCAATATGGCACATGGGGTTACGAAGACTGTGGCAGGGTTGGAGTGAGGAGATGTGTCATTTGGTCTCCCCAGGAGGCAGACACTAAGCTGAAGTTAGGGACGCAAAAAAGAGGACGCACGGTGAAGCAGGATTGGGCAGACAGCTTCTGATTCGAGGCTGACCTGACCACACCTCGGCTAACCTGGAGGGGAGCTCGGAGCGGAGACCACCTATGTGCTCGGTCAGTGGCTGGGGGCTCCCGGGAAGAGGGAGGCATCAGCCCCATAGCTGAGGTGTGTCCTGAAGAGGCCTGTCAGCTCACTCACCCCTCCCAGCCGACCAGCAAGTTCTTTCTCAGAGGGAGCACCGAGCAGCACCCCTCTAGGAGGAAATGGGATGGAGCTTGGGAAAAGCCCTCAGGCACGTGCTCCTCCCATGTCATCCTGGGTCTGGCAGGAGCCCTTCACAGGATGAGGGGCCACCGCGCACCCAGCTCTGGGAGAAGCAGGTTGGGTTTACTCATCTGGGGACGTTTCCCAACACTTGCTCTGAGCTGGGTGCAGGATCCGGGGAGGGCCCCTACCCACCCAAAGTTCACAGTCGAGGGAACTTCACTTTTGGGGGCTAAATACCTGCAGGGTGAACGAGTGGTGAAAGCTGCTCAAAGATGCTTTATTGTCAGAGAAACAGAGACGGGCAAGGGGGCTTGGTGGACGAGTGGGGGTGGAGGTGAGGGTAGGCAAGGGCATTGCACACAGGCGGGGGCAGGGAGAAGAGGATGAGGGTCCCAGCTGGAGGCGGGGGGCTCCGGGAACACACTGGCAGGCAGTGGCTCTGGTGCCAAGTCCTGTCTGTTGCCTCCAGCTTCTGTACAGGCTCAGCGAGACATCATTCGCACAAACTCTGCCAGGACAAAGCCAATGTTTTCTGGACTCCCCAGGAGTGAGGCTAATATACTGGCCTTGAGGTGGGAGGGGGTGTGGTCAAGGCAGGGCGTGCAAGGGAGTCCCCTGAATCTGGTAGGGAATAGGCCAGGAAGAGGGGCTTCGTCTTACAGGGAGAAAAACCAAATCTTGTAACTGAACCTATTTTCCTCTTTGCTTTGGCTGCTAGGAAGCCAGGAACACTTTGGGGCCTAACTTGGAGAATTTCTACACACTGATTTTCCTTGGCTTCCTATTCTTATTTAATCCTGTTTTCCCTCTGTTGGGAACGAAGCATAGAGAAAGAGCTGGGTTCTGGGTAGGCTGCCCGCATTCAGATCTTGGCTCCATCCACTTCTTTCGCTAAGCACTCACGCTTCCCTAAGAACCGACTTTCTTTTCCTGCTTATGGGGATAATAAGAGTTCCTTCCTCCTGGGTTTCTGTGATGATTACCTAAGAGAGGACATAGGCATGCTTAGCACAGCGCCTGGCACACACGGATTAAGGCTCTTCCTCCGTTAAAACCCTCCCAGGGCGAGCGGTGCTGAGCTTGGTGAGCGGTGGACGGTACCTTCAAAGTCGATCAGGCCGTCCCCGTTGAGGTCAATGTCATGGAGGATCTCGTCCACCTCCCGTTGGCTGAGCCGCTCTCCCAGCAGGGCCTTCAGGGCCGCCCGGAGTTCACCCAAGCTGATGCAGCCGTCCCCGTTGGTGTCGAACTGTGGCGGCGTTGGTTGCGGCATCAGGTCACAGACCAAACCGTTCATTCGCGCAGCCCCTCACTCACAGCAGACAAGCAGGCCCCGCTCCCTCCAGCCCCGGTGACCCCACCTCCCGGAAGGCGTCCCGCAGCTCCCGGACGCCAATCATGTCCGCAGTCTCCGCCAGCACCTTGGGGCCCATCAGCTCCACAAAGTCGTCAAAGTCCACCTTCCCGCCACCTGGGGGCCACGCCCATCAGAGACCTGGGACCATCAGAGACCCCTGCCCAGCCCTGGCGTCCTCTGCCTTTTGTCCTCCCCTTCTGGCCTGTGTCCCTCTCCTCTGCCCCACTAAATGGGCCTTTCCCTCCCTCTGGGTCTCACAGGCGGGGTCATCTGTGTCTCCTGAGGGCTTTTCTTAATTTTTCTGAAGAGTTCAGTTGGGCTCAAGTCCTGGCTCCAATGATCTAACTTTGTGACCTTAAGCAAGTCACTTAACCTTTCAGAGCCTCAGTGTGGAGAATTTCTACACACTGATTTTCCTTGGCTTTCTATTCTTATTTAATCCTGTTTTCCCTCTGTTGGGAATGAAGCATAGAGAAAGAGCTGGGTTCTGGGTAGGCTGCCCGCATTCAGATCTTGGCTCCATCCACTTCCTTTGCTAAGCACCCACGCTTCCCTAAGAACTGACTTCCTTCTCCTCATGGGGATAATAAGAGTTCTGCCCTCATCCTGAAAGTGGGCATGATGGTCCTTGACTCACCCACATCCTAGGGGATGGTGAGATTCTCTGGAGGCAGAGAGCTTGCCTTGAGAATGACCAAGGTCCTGAGCTCTGGGGGCCAACCTGTGTAGACACCTCTGTTCCCTGGGCTGCCCAGCTGCCCTGGCCATGGGCATGGCCTCTGGAGAACTGGGGGTGGGGCAGGTCTCAGGCACATACTGATTTGCTGTGAAATCTCGATGAGCTCCATCTCCGTGGGCATGTAGCCCAGTGTCCGCATGCAGGCTCCCAGCTCCTGGCAGCCGATATAGCCGTCCCGGTCTCGGTCAAACTCCTGGAAGGCGGCCTGCAGCTCTGCCAGGCAGGGAAGAGTCAGTCCTTCCCCCACGTCCCCCTGGACCCCATCCTGGATTGGACCTTCTCCCCTTGGTCCAATCATTTCCTCTTTCTAAAGACCCATTTCTCTTTGCTGCCTCAGGGCCTTTGTACATGCTATTCCTTTAATTCATTCTGCAAATATTTAAGGAACATCTGCTATGTGCCAAGCTGTGCTCTAGGTACTGGGAATATGGCAATGAAGAAAGAAAAAGAAAGAAGGAAAGAAAAAGGAAAGAAAGAAAGAAAGAAAGAAAGAAAGAAAGAAAGAAAGGAGGAAGGAAGGAAGGAAAGAAGAAAGAAAGAAAGAAAGCGAAAGAAAAGAATGAAAAAGAAAGGAAGTAAGGAAGGAAAGAGGAAGGAAGGAAGGGAGAGGGAGAAACAAATCCTCGACCTCATGGAGCTCACATTCTGGAACACTCCCCTCCTCTTTGGTCCTTAAGTCACCTACTCAAGGAGGTCTTCCCTCTCAGTTCAGTCCCCTCTGGCCCATTTGTTCACTTCCGTGAGAGCACTTAGCAACATTTGTACTTGTAGCTGACTTATTGACGTCTGACTCCAGAGGACACAGGCCGTATCTGTCCAGTTTGCCACGTTTCCCAGTGCTCAGCACTGGGCCAGGCACACAGTGGGCACCCAGGAAGTGTCCGCTGAATGAACAAATAAAAAAAGGGGACTGTGACCCACCTGGCAAGTGGGACCAGGGAACTGACAGCTGGGGGTTCTCTCAACCCCTCCCTGCTCAGTCTTGTCCCCATATTCTCGCACGGATCCCCCGCGGCCTTCTTGCTCCTCCTGGAGCCTGCTCAGACCCCCACCCAATGCCCCGCACTCCGGAAACTCTAGTTCTTTCCCCAACCCTTTACCTTCAATCTCCTCTGGCCGCAGCTCCCGGTCCTGAGGGGACACAGAGGGGTTAAGAATTCCCTGGACCCCCCAGGCACCTGCATCCCTCCCTTCTTGTCCTTTGGGGCCCCCTACAACATGCAGCCACAGGGCCAGCAGTGACGCTGCTCCGACCCATTCCTCCCACCATTCCTGTTGATGGGCCTGGGCACCTGGCCCCTCTTCCCTGTCCCCTGTGCCCACCCTCCTCTAGGGCCGGAGCTCCATTAGCCAGAGATGGATCTGGAGTTGGCCAGAACCCTGGGCTTGGCCATGGGGGCCTCAGTGTCAGCATACGTCTCTCTTGTTCTCTCTGTCCCTCTCCTGGGAGCCCTGTCCCCTCCCTGACCATCGTCTTGGTGGCTGTCTCTGCCATTTCTCTGGATTGCTCTCTGCCTCCTCTTCTTTCTTTCCTGGCATGTTTCCCTGGGTCTCCCCTGTGTTTGATCCCATGTCTGTTTCTCCACTCCTGTCTGCCCCTTACACCCCTGGATCTGTGTGCTTTGCTCTGAGATCCCCACTCAATCTTCTCCCTCCGCTCAAGGAGAAGATGGGCACAGGCGGCAGGCAGGTGGTAACCGTACATACGAGCTGGGTGGCGGCGATGCTGGGCCGCAGGAAGACACAGGCAGACCCCACCAGGCTACTGAGCACGGAGTAGCGGCCCTGAACACCCGGCCCAGGGCTCCCCTGCTCCTCCGAGCTGGGGCCCAGGCCATGGCGGGACCCCCTTGGCGGGGAGCCAGGCCACTGCCAGCAGTCCTGCAGCAGAGCCGGCCATGAGCTGGGACAGTGACCCCTCTCCCCCCTCCCTCACCAGCCTCTCCCGTCGTTAGAACCCAGCACAGAACAGTGGACCCTCACCGTCAGCAACACTCTAGGCTGGAAGGGTCCACCCCCTCACTGTTCAGTTGGGCAAACCGAGGCCCAGAAAAGGCAAGAGACTTGGCCACGGTCACTCAGAGAGCCGATAGCAGGGTGAGACCCTGGGCTCGTGTGCTGAGTCTCCCAGGCCAGGACTGACGAGCAGACGGCAAGGGTAGCAGCAGGGATGGGACAGTTGAGTGGGCAGCTGCGGGGCCTGACGAGCTTTGGCAGGGGAGGCCCAGTGGCCTGCAGGAGCCAAGACCAGGATGGGCCAGAGTCTGGGGGCTGCCAGGGAAAATCTCAGGCTAGGGTGGTGGGAACCCAGCCCTCTATGCCCCAGCTGCGCTGTAACCCCAGCTCAGCCTCACACAGGGCTCTGCCCCACCCCCCACCAGAGCCTTTCAGGGTCCAGCCAGCCTCCTGGCCTTGGCTTTCCCCCTTGACCCTCCTACCTTAGGCCCCCGGTGTCGGGGCCGCTTGGCACAGTTTCCCATGGGCCCTTGAACCATGCCAGGCCTGGAGTCCCGGGGGTAGCCCAGGGCTGGGCCTCAGCAGATGCTGTGGGCTCCCACCAGCCCCCAGCCGCTCCCAGTGAGAGTCTGGGAGCACTGCAGGGGATTTTCCTAGGGTTTTGTGGGGGAGATCGGGCATGGGTGGGCAGGTGGGGAGCCCTGAGCACAGGGGTTTGGGTCCTAATCTGGGATTATCTCTGAGCATCCCTGCTGGTGTGGGGGGCCACTCGGGGCATTAGGCCCCCCTGGAAGGCACAGCCTCCCCATGCTCACTCCTCAGGGTCTTCCAGACGCCTCCTCTCCAGGACCCTCTCCCTCCACCACCACCCCTAACCTCTTCTAATCAGGAGGGATTTAATGTCTTCAGAAGCAGGGCCCGGACCTGGGAGGAGGAAACCAGGTGGCTTCTGTGCTAGAGCGGGCTGGGTCATCTCTCCCCAGAACAGCAGACCCAGGAAGCCCCTGGCCCTCCCTGCCGGACCCTTGCTCTCACCTCAGAGCATCCACCCAGCCAGCCTGCCCTCGGCACACCTGCCTGGACCTGCCCCCTGCCCCTTGTACTTGGGCAAGGAGCCGAGGGCAGCTGACTTTGGGCTCTGTGGGCTGGAAGCGGGCCTCAGTGAAGGCAGAGGTGGGGGAGGGATGCCAGCCTCCCTTCTGGGCAGCTGAGTGACTGCTGACCCCTCCGTCACTGTGCACGTCCGAGGTCCCCTCCCTGGGCTCAGCCCTGGGTTGGTCCAGCGGACCCCGGTTGGGGTGTGGCATCCCCACTGTTCCCTCATGGGCCCCCTGTTGAGGACGGCCCCATAGCCCGGCCCCCTTTACCTGCCCATAGGCGGCCTGCACCTGGGTCTCCAGCTCCTGGAGGAGAGCCCGCCGTCTGGTGGCTGCTGGGCTGGCAGGGGCCCGGCTAGGCCCTGGAGTGCCCTCGGAGGGGCTGGGGTCCCCCGTGGGGAGGCTGCCATCTGCCGGGCCCTGGGGAAAGGCCATGGAGACAAGGGCTTGGCACCTCCTGCCGGCTGCGGGGCACTGCCCCACTCCACTCTCCAGGGTCCTGCAGAAGGACAGCTTAGTGGGCAGCTGTGGACGTGGTCCCCACAGGGCCCTTGCTACTCTTCTCCCTGTTCCTCGCTCCGCGGGCTGATGGCCCCCAGGTCCTCCAAGGCTCCTGTCTTTCCTAGCTCCCCAGGCCCCTCACACAGCCCCTCCCTGAAATCCTAGCCTTCCCCTGAGCTGCCGCCCTCATGCTGGCCACAGACTGCGCCCCCCGGGCCCCTCCGCATCACACCGGCCTCTCTGGTTCATGGGCTCTGCGTCTCCCCACATCCTCTTCCACCCCTGATTCTGTGTTGTTCTCTGCCCCGCTCTGCCCCCTCTGCTCCGTGGGTGTCTCTCTTTGTCCGTCTCACTTGCCCTCCCCTCTCCACCCCCTGCCCTCTGCTGACAATCTGTCCAGCTGTGTCTCTGTGGGTCTCTCTGCCCACTCATGCCCCATTTCTCTGTCACTTCCCTCCCTCTGTTGAGTGAGACAATTTCTCACACTGGTCTGTCTTTCTGTCTGTCCATCCTTGCCCGTCCTGTTCTCCCCACCATCCCCCTTCCCAGGATGGCTCCTGGATTCTGGAAAGACCACCCCTCCCAAGCCCTGCCCCAGACCTCCCCCCTTCTCCCCACCCAGAGCCCCGGGGTACCTCTGCACCTCCCCACCTCCTGCCAGCACCTCCCACTTAGCTTCTGCCGACCTCGTAGGCCAGGCAGCCCGCAGTGGCCTCTTGTGCCCCCTTGTTATGCCCCAGCCCACTTACCGCACAGCTGCCTGCCCCTCACCTCCCCGAATGAGGTCAGTCGTCCTGCCCCGGCCCTGCTCCAGGCCCCTCATGATTTATTCACCTGCCCCCCGCATCAACCTTTGTCCAAGGGAACCAGATCCCACCTGCCACCTGAGCTGGTGGCTCTGGCCTCTTTCGGCCACTCACGGCCATCCATTCACGTATTTCTTTTGCAAACATCTGAGGTCTGCCGGGATCCAGCCCCGGGCCGGCTGCTGGGGCCACATGAACGACCCAGTCTGCCCTGAAGGCCCTGCTCTCAGGCACATCTAATTCAGAAAAGGACCAAGAGACAGCCTCCAAGTGCTTGGGGGCACAGACCCAGGCATCAGGAAGGCTTCCTGGGGGAGAAGGGGGGATGGGGCGGCCTTCTAGGCATCGCTCACCAATGTTTAACTTGGCCCTGGGCAAGTGCCAGCATCCCCGGCAGGGATCAGCTGTGAACGTGGAGTGTTCCGGGCGCCGGCATCCAGCAGGGTCTGTGGGTGGAGGCCCTCAGGAGGGAGGCAGGGGTGGTAGTCCCTGGAAAGGGTGATGGTGGCAAGAGGCTGGAGGAAACTTCAGAGACTGTCTTCAGCAAATGTTGGTGAAGCCCCTGCTGTGTGCCTTCCCGGGTGCTGGGAACCAGTCCCTGCCTCAGACTGGCTGTGGAGGAGCAAGGGCAGGGGAGGGCCCGACAGGCAGTCAGAGGAGGAGCGTGGGGACCCTGCGGTGACCGGGGGCTGAGGCAGTGACCTGTGAGCCAAGGTCAGGGGGATGAAGGGAGTGACCACGTGAAGAAGGGGTGGCCATGCGGGCAGAGGGAACATCCTCCACAAAGCCCTGGGCAGGTCTGAGGGCCTAAGGAAAGGCCAGGGTTGAGAGGCGAGTGGACGCCGGCCGGTGGTCGGGGGTGGGAAAGACTCATTGTGACCATTCACGTTGATCATCTGGAGGCTCAGCTTCAGCATCCTGCAGCCCCTCTGCACCCCGGGTCACATCTCCTCCCCGAGGCCAGGAGTGCACTGCATCCCCGGAAGCACCACAAACATCCCTCAGAGACATGAATGCTCCTGTTTTCTGCAAGGTCATAGAAAGGGCCTGCAGGCCTGGGTTCCCCCATGCATTTGCTGTGTGACCCTAGGCAAGGTATTTCACCTCTCTGAGCCTTAGTTTCCTTATCTGGAAAGTGGAGGTGGACCTAGTATCTGTCTCATGGTGCCTTTGTGAAAATTAAATGATAAAAGGCCTAGCAGGTTCCCAGCACATAAGAAGCGTTCAAAAAATGGTGGATGTCACATGTGATGAAAGATTCCACGTCTAAATAACCATCTAAGAAGGTGGGAAGTGTTGAGAAATGTGTGTCCCAAAGTATAAGCCAAAGGAGTGGGGACTATAACTGGTCAGGGTATAGTGGGTAGAAGTATTTTCAGTGAAGGAGCAAAGCCTTCGTGTCCAGCTCCAGTGTCCAGGATGACCAGGTGGATCAGTGGTGGACAAATGAATGGATGGATGGTTGGGTGGATAGGTGGGTGGTTGGATGGGTGGGAGGATGACTTGACGGATTGGTGTTTAAATGGTTGGTGCTTGGAAGGATGGATGATTGAGTAGCTGGATGGACAGATGGACAGATGGATGGATGGACGGATGGATGAATGGATGGACAGGTGGGTTGATGACTGGATGGAAGGATAGGTAGGTGATGTGATGGGCTAGTGGTTAAACGGTTGCATAGACAGATGGACAGTTGGCTGGATGGATAGGCGGGTGAATGAAAAGATGGATGGATAGACAAGTCGAGGATGATTCGGTAGGTAAATGAGTAGTAGGTGAGTAAATGGAGAGGTGGATGCCTTTTGTTCATTAAAAAAAATTTTTTTTATTTATTTATGGCTGCGTTGAGTCTTCATTGCTGCGCACGGGCTTTCTCTAGTTGCAGTGAGCGGGGGCTAGTCTTTGTTGCAGTGTGCGGGCTTCTTGCAGTGGCTTCTCTTGCTGCAGAGCATGGGCTCTAGGCATGTGGGCTTCAGTAGTTGTGGCACGTGGGCTTCAACAGTTGTGGCTTGCGGGCTCTAGAGCGCAGGCTCAGTAGTTGCGGCGCACGGGCTTAGTTGCTCTGCGGCATGTGGGATCTTCCCGGACCAGGGCTCAAACTTGTGTCCCCTGCACTGGCAGGCTTAACCACTGCGCCACCAGGGAAGTCCCGAGAGGTGGATGTTTTGATGGACTGCTGGTCTAATGTTTGGTTGTTGGATGGCTGAATGATCGGGTAGATGGGTGTATGGATGGACAGATAGATAGGTGGAGGTGGATAGATGGCTGGGTGGATGGACTGCTGGTGTAGGTCTTCATAGTCTTCATTCAAAGAGTCCATTAGGGTGGAGACCATATCTTATCTATTTCAGTGTCTCTCATGATGTCCAGCCCACTCATTGCTGAGACACACTAATTAATGTGTGAATAAAGACTTTTTCTTTATTCACCTATCCACCCAGGAAGTGGGGACTTCCCTGGCGGTCCAGTGGTTAAGACTCTGCGCTTCCCCTCTGCAGGGGGCTCGGGTTTGATCCCTGGTCGGGAAACTAAGATCCCACATGCTGCACAGCACAGCCAAATAAATAAAAATAAAAACAGGGCTTCCCTGGTGGTGCAGTGGTTGAGAGTCCGCCTGCCGATGCAGGGGACACGGGTTTGTGCCCTGGTCCGGGAAGATCCCACATGCCGCGGAGCGGCTGGGCCCGTGAGCCATGGCCGCTGAGCCTGTGCGTCCGGAGCCTGTGCTCCGCAACGGGAGAGGCCACAACAGTGAGAGGCCCACATACTGCAAAAAATAATAATGAAAATAAAATAAAATAAAATAAAAATAAAAACAAAGCCCAATAAGAATTTCTAAAATAAATAAAATAAAATAAAAAAAGATGTGTCTATTTATCTCCTCCTGCTCTGAGCTGAGCTGTGATTCCTCTGATGGCAAACGATGTCTCCTTCTCTACTCCGTTCCCTACAAGCCAAACCCAGGCTTGGCACCTGGTAAGCACCATACACAGATCCATACTGAGACACCACTTCACGCTCACTAGGATAGCTAAAGTGAAAAAAGACAGACAATGACAATTGGTGAGGATGGGGAGAAGTTGGAACCTTCATATGCTGCTGTTGGGTTTATAAAATGGTGCAGCCACTTTGGAAAAGAGTTTGGCAGTTCCTCAAAATGAGTTACCATGTGACTCAGCAACTTCAGTCCTCGGTATCTACCCAAGGGAATTGAAAACATCAGTTCACACAAAAATTTGTACGCAAATGTATATAGCAGTGTTACTCATAGTCAAAAAATGAAACAATTCAAATGTTCATCAATGTTTAAATGGGTAAGAAAAATGTGTATATCCAACCGATGGAATATTATTTGGCCATAAAAACGAATGAGGTACTGACACGTGCTACAACACAGATGAAGCTTGCAGACACTCTACTAAGTGAAAGCAGCCAGACACGAAAGGCCACATAGTGTATGATTCCATTTACATGAAATATCCAGAAGAGGCAAATCCATAGTGACAAAATAGGTTAGTGGTTGTCAAGGGATGGGGGAGTAGGGATGAGGAGTGATGGCTAATGGGTACAGGGTTTCTTTTCGGGGTGATGGAAACGTTCTGAAATTAGTGGTGATGATTGTACAGCACTGAATATACTAAAAACCACAGAATGTACCCTTTATAAGGGTGAATTTTATGTAGCAATAAAGCACTTATATATAGTTTAAAACCCACCAAAGACAGGTGCTGATATACACATGGACTGGAGGTGGGGGATGGACACAGGGAGGTGCCTGCCCCATTTGGCTTCTCAAGCTGTGCTTCTGGGCCCCAGAGGAGGAGGCCGTAGGGTGGCCACAGAGCTAGACCACAGGCTGGGCCGGTGGAGCCAGAGGGCTATGGGTAAAAGCAGCCACTGAAACACCACAGCAGAGGGTCAAGCCAGCCTGGGGGACAGCTTCTCCAGGGGACCCAAGCATGATGGCTGGAGGGTGTGTGAGCTGGCAGGAGGCTGGCCTGCTGGATGGTAGGGTGTCTCCCACGCTCCCAGGTCTGTGACGCTTGTGCACAAAAGGAGCGCGTGTGTGCTCCAGGCCAGAGCAGGTGGCGGAAACTTTCTGAACCTTGGGGTCCTCTTCTGCATAATGGGAACAGGACTCCCTCCCTTCCTCCCTCCCTCTCAGGGTGTGATGGAGATGACATGAAACCATTTATACAAAAGCTCTTTGTAAGCTGCTAAGTGCTGGGCAGATGTTACTCCAGCTGTGAGTCAGGGATAGATCCCGGCTCCTGGGCCACCTCCCCCATCCCCTCCCAGCCCCAGGCAGCTGTGGGCTCCAATGAGGCTAAGAAGTGTTCCTGATAAACTGCGTTTAGTGTTTTCCCTTGACTGCGGTGGATACTTCTACACCTGGACACCTTCCTCTTTCCTCGTGGCTCTGACGGGAAAACCAGGCTGAGAGGGGCCAGGCTCAGTCAGGTCCCAGTTCCTAAGGAGGACCGCCCCCTGCCCCCCGCCCCAGTACCAGGAAGGGGCAGCCAGGAGAACAGGGCTGTGGGTGCAGAGGGGCCCGCAGGGAGACGGGAACGGGCTCTGCCTGGAAGGACGCAGCCCTGCCAGGTCCAGGAGGTCCTGCTCATTCCAGTCTGTCTGTCTTTCCATCCGCCGTATCCCCAGGCTCGGTCTGTGTTTGAAGAGTACAGAGTACTTCGACTCAGTCCAAAAACGGTTTGGAGACTACAAGGCCTTGCAGAAGAAAGAATGAGGGTTAAAAGTGAGGCCCCTGAAGCCAACCAGACCTGTTTACTAGCTGTGTGACCTTGGGAAAGTCGCTCTGTGCTTCAGTTCCACCCTCTGTAAAATGGGATCTGAACAGGACCAGGTCTTAGGGTTGTAATATGTGTAAAGTTCTCAAGGCAGCCCTCAGTCCCTAAGGGTTTGCTATTATTATCAAGGAGAGAGGATGCGGAAATGGGTGTTTATTGAAATAGCATCCATTCAAGCAAAAAGCATTTATGGAGCACCTACTGTGTGCTGGTGCTGGGGTGCTCAGTCCCGGCCCTCTGGGGGCCCTGAGGATGCTGTGTGTTCGGGGGCGGTGAGCAGGTGTAGCGACTGGGTGCTGCTAAGTGTGGGTGCCTCTTGTAAAGCCACTGCGCATCAGGCAGGGTGCACCCCTGCAGAGGGCAGGTGGGCTCCTCCGGCCCTGCTTCACCACACCCACACCTCGCCCCGACCGAGATCAAAGTCCGCTCGGTGACTTGGCGGATTCCTGGGGTGGGGCGCGGGGTGGAGCAGGACCTTAAATATGAGGCCTGCGGGTCCTCCCCACTTCCTGCCGCACTTGCACTCCGCCGCCGTCAGTGAGTACGGTCTGGACCGGGTGGCGGGAGGGGCCGGCTGAGCCACCCCCTATCCTAGCAGTCCGACCCCCAGACTGCCTGCCTGCGGGGGTCCCCCTTCATCGTCCTGTCTGTGTCTCTCCTAGTGCCGCCCTACACCATCGTCTACTTCCCGGCCCGAGGTGCGGCCCCTGTTCCTTGAGGAGGGCGAAGGGCACAGACAGGGGCCCCAGCAGGACTCCCAGTCTGAACAGCCCGAGGCGGAGGCGGAGGCGGAGGCGGGACCCCCCGGGGGGCGGGGCCGGGATCTCGGGCCGGGCCTCATCCTCTCTGGGGCCAAGGGCGGTGCGCTCTATCCGTCTCTGGTCCCTTCCTGGGGCGCTGTGGGCTGGGGCTGCCTCCCTGTCCTGTCCCCCGCCCCCCGCAAGACACGCGGGGGGCTCCACCCTTTCTCCACGGTCCATCTGCTCCGCAGCAGGCTCGGAAGCTAGAGTTTGTCCTGTCCCCGAGTCCAGTTCCCATACTCCCGACTTCCCCAGAGCGCTGTGAGGCTGGGGTCTCTGCCCATCCCCACACCCCATCCTCCCCTCCCCCAGGGCGCTGCGAGGCCATGCGCATGCTGCTGGCCGACCAGGGCCAGAGCTGGAAGGAAGAGGTGGTGACCAAGGAGTCCTGGTTGCAGGGCCCACTCAAGGCCTCCTGTGTGAGTGACTGTGCTGCGGCAGCGGTGGGGCCTTTACCGGGTAGCACGAGGGTGCGGCGCAGCTGAGCTCAGCGTCCCTCACTGAGCCCTTCCCCCTCCCAGCTGTACGGGCAGCTCCCCAAATTCCAGGATGGAGACCTCACTCTGTACCAGTCCAATGCCATCCTGCGACACCTGGGCCGCTCCTTTGGTGAGTCCTGAGGTCGAAGGCAGCCCCGTCCAGAAAAGCACCTGAAGGGTCGCGCCAAGATGTCCTGGGGCCTGAGTTGCTGCCACCGGTCCTGTGGCTGGAGGGCAGGCCACATGGCCCTAGAGGAAGGGGCAGGGCCTGGGTTAGGAGGGTTCTGGGTTATAGGGCTGGGGCTGCCGGTCCCCCCGGGGAAGGGGCCATACAGGTCTGGCTACCCTCCAGCCAGTCCACATGGGTTCACTGTGCCTGTTTCCTGGATGACAGCTCAGAGGCAGTCAACAGCCGCCACGTGCGTGCTGCTGTAGGCTAGAGCCACTGTGGGTGTGCCCAGGAGCTTCAGAGTAGACCGCCTGCCCATTTCTTCCTGCTCTGGCCTCACCTGAATCTGGAAAACCCATGCACACAGTGAGCAGGCCTGTGGCCTGTTTCAAGGGTGGCGGGAATGTGGCTTAGGGTGGTGGCTGCCTCTTCATTGGCTATCTTGGTGGGGAAGGGGGGGGGTGTCCCAGGAGGCCAGAAGAGCAGTGGGATCAGCCAGGCCCAGGCCCACCCTAACTTCTGCAGCCCCAGGGTGAGAGGACAGAGGCCTCCAGCCGCGGCCCGCTTCCCCGTCTCCCGCTCCACGCTCTCCTGCACTCAGAGGGACACACCAGTCTTCAGAGCCGAGTTCCGTCCAGGGCCCGCAAACGGCCACTCCTCTGGCCTAGGGAAGCATGATCAGAGGCTTGGCCCACACTTGCAGGGGGACAACCTGGAAGAAGGGCTTGGGGCGATGTGGGCAGGGAATTTCCGACTCCCAGGGACCCAGGGTGTGGTCTCAAAGACAAGCGTGGGCTTCTGCTGGGTATGTTCCTTGGGCTCGTGGAGATGGGAGCAGCAGAGTTGGGCAAAGAGGACCCTCCAACGCAGGGGACCTGGTTTTGCAGCCCTGAGGCCTGCAGGCTTCTGGGGGAGAGGGGAGCAGCGGGGTATCAGCCTGGACAGAACCTGACCCTCTGCCTGGCCGCTGATCCAGGGCTCTATGGCAAAGACCAGCGAGAGGCAGCGCTGGTGGACATGGTGAATGACGGTGTGGAGGACCTCCGCAGGCACTGCAGCCACATTATCCATCACGGCCATGTGAGCAGGCCGGGCTTGCACTAAGGGCCGGGGCTGGGAGGCCGCCCGGGCCAGACATGCCACGGGCCGCCACAGGCATCGCTCCCTTTCACAACAGGCAGACAAGACCCAGTATGTTTTGGAGCTGCCGGGACACCTGAAGCCTTTTGAGACCCTGCTGTCCCAGAGCCAAGGGGGCCAGGCCTTCATTGTGGGCGACCAGGTGAGTGCTGGGTCCAGCCCATTGTAGGTCCATTTCTCAGAAGGGCAAACCGAGACCAGAGCAGGGCCATGACTGGTTCACTGGAGTAGCCAGAGTTCTGGCCCCAGTAGCCCCCCTCTGTCTTGACCCCATTCAAACCCCCTCCCACCCCCTGTCCTGCAGATCTCCTTCGCAGACTACAACCTGCTGGACCTGCTGCTGAGTCACCAGGTCCTGGTCCCCGGCTGCCTGGACTCCTTCCCCCTGCTCTCGGCCTACGTGGCCCGCCTCAGCACCCGGCCCAAGCTCCAGGCCTTCCTGGCCTCCCCAGAGCATGTGAACCGCCCTGTCTTTGGAAGCCGCAAGATATGAGCCCGCTTGGCCTCCCCTGGCAGACGGGCTGCCCTTGGGACCAATAAACACGGTGAGAGGAACGCTGTGCTGTGGTCACTGAGGGACTGGGTGGCCACAGGGGGCCCTCTGACCCTCCCAGGCTGCGTCTCGGAAGATGAGGGCTGGGCTGGGCCCTGGAAAAGCCGTAGGTCCCCAGAGCTGCCGGGAGACAAAGAGGAGTTCCAAGTCCAGAGAGGAAGATGAGATCTCAAACCCCAAAGATCTACCCTGGACAACTTCCTGCAGGAGGGGGTTGACCTCCCCAGGGGTACTCATGGTTATGGCAACCTGGGAACCATCTCCATCTGGGAGAAGGGCCGCCGTGTAGGGAACAGACAGACCCTGACGTCTGTGTGATGAGTTCTGTCGTCCGGCACAGGCAGGGCGGTTGGTCTCTGCACACTCAGGTGCTGTGCACACATGCCGTTTGGGAGTGACACGCTTGCTCGGGTGTTTCACCCGAGTGAGTGTTGTTGTTGTCCATTCTCTTGTGTCCCCCACAGTCACCCACAGGCAGGGCCCAGGTGTATGGCTGAAGGCAGACCTGGGAGCTCTGGGCGCATTATGCTGCTTGGGAAGCGGGGGTGGGTGGGTTGGGGCATGGTCAAGGGTCTCCTCCAGCTCCCGGAGCCTCTGTCAGCCCTCGGCTGGAGCACCCTGCCACCTGCCCCGTCCCAGCCCATCTCTCCCCTCCCGAAAGACTGTGACCGCCTCTTGCCTCCTGTGGCACCCTCAGCCTGTCCGGCCCCTCCCGCTGGCTCTTTGGACAACGTGGAGTCAGATAATTCCAGAATGCCTGGCACTCCCGGTGCAGAGCTCTCATGGCTTCTTGCTGCCCTCCAGGCAAAGTCCGCAGCCTGAGGAGCCTGCCAGGCCCTCCTAGAAATGAACTCTCCTGTCTCCAGAACATTCCCCACCCCCCTGCCTGGTTCACCCTTAGAGCTGCTCTCAGCTCTCCGGACAGCCCAGCCCTCCGGCCCCTCCCAGCCTTTGTTCCTGTGGTCTCCTCCGGCCCCCCACTCTCCCCACCACCCCCATGGCCACGCCCCTTCAGCCCTCAGCTCGCTGCCCCTCCGCTGTGGCCAGGTGCCCTGGGCACTTCCCCCTCTCCTGTAGCTCCACCCTGTGGGGTCTGGCCTGCCCAGTGGTCTCGGCTCCAACCCTCCTCCTTTGAGGTCAGAGAGCCGATCAGGTTAATTTGTCTCCCCCGCCCCCAGGTGAGGTGCTGACTCACCTTTACCCGTCAGGAAATGGGTGTGCAAACACCAGCAAGAGCTGCCTCTTTGTGTCTGGGACACTCTATCTCCATGGGGGAGGCCGCAGGGCCTCAGTAGTGCCCCGCTCACCCCCATCGACCGAGCCTGTTTCATAAGGGTCTCCTATCACAGGCCTGTCCCTGTTCGCAGACCTGGTGGCCCCGCTCCATTCTGGCCCCATACTGGGGACTTCTTGCACTTAACCCCCTCAAGGGAGGAAACCCAAACTCAGAGAGGGAAGGCACCTTGTCCAAGGCCACACAGCTTATCAACGGGAGACCTGGAATTCAAACCCAGGGCTGAGGAACTCCTAGGTGGTCCTCGGAAAGGGAAGAAGGGAGGGGGCTGGGGCCGAAGGAGTGGGCAGGAGGCCAGTTTCAGGAGCAGGAGTGACTTAGGCCCAGGCAGGTGCCAGAGGCTCCGGCAGGTGGGCAGGGGCACTGGTGGCCACTGTGGAGGCCTTGCCTGCCAGGCCAAGGACTTGGAGTTCACCCCGGGGCACAGGGGTCACCGCAGGCTTTTGAGCAGAAAGGAGGACTTTTAGAAATCTGAGCCTGTAAGTGCTCAGGGAGCCTCAGGCATCACCTAAGTCTACACACTCATCTCACAGAAAGGGAAACAGAGGCCTGGAGAGCGGAATGACTTCCCAGGTTCATGCGCAGGTGAGTGGGTGGGCCATGGGGGTGTCCTGGGCCTGATGCTCCTGGTCTGGATGCCTGGCTGCCCCTTAAAGGAGCCTCTGCCTGAGAGACTCCAGCAGAAGCCTGGTGAAGAGGGTCTTTTGTGCATTAGATTTTGGGGGCTGGTGGGCAGTTTTGGTTTCTTTGGGTGGGAAACCCCCAGGAAGGCCCACTGGTCTCAGAGAGGACAGCATAGAACCTGAGCCCCCATTGCCCTGGAGGCAGAGATTGGGCCACGGGGGTTCACGGCACAGGTAGAGGGGACAGTGGCCAAGCGAGGCCACAGAGCAGGCTTGGGGGACACGCGGGCGTCCTGCAGGTCTCAGGACAGTGGGAGGAAAGTTACTCTTTTGAAAACTTCCTGGGGCTTCCTTCGTGGTCCAGTGGTTAGGACTCCGCACTTCCACTGCAGGGGGCGTGGGTTCACTCTTTGGTCAGGGAACTAAAGTCCCACGTGCAGTGCAGTGCGGCCCAAAAATAAATTTAAAAAGAAAGAAAAAAAACTTCCTGCAGCCAACTGCTTCCACATTCTTTGGGGTGATTGGGCTGAGTGCTTTTTTTTTTTTTTTTTAATTCCCCACCCCTGGGCTGAGTGTTTTTGATTGTGCGGCTCCGTGACCCCAAGAAGGTGGCTAGAAGAGGCCCCTGCCACTGAGAGGAGGGACTCAGGGGACTGGCAGGGCCCCAGTTTGGGCGTCTGGTGTAAGCTGGTGCAGCAAGGATGGGGGTGATGAGATCACCAGGTGGGGGAGAGACTGGGAGCCCCTCCAGCTGGAGAGGTGACAAGTGACCCTGGGACTGAGTTTCCTCCAAGCAATGCCCCAAGCATTTTACATATATTTATTCATTTAATCCTCACAAAAGAATCCACCTAGTGGATGCTATTAATATCCCCATTTTACAGATGAGGAAATCAAGGCAGGGAGAGGTGAAGTAACCTCCTCAAGGACATGCAGCTGGTTAGGAGGCCGAGCCAGGTTTCGAACCCAGGCTCTCTGGCCTCAGAGCCTGTGCTTGTAACAACTCTCCCAGCTTGAACTCCTATTTTTTTATATCCTGGTCCAGAGTGGCTGCAGTTACCAGCAGGCAGCTGGTAACTCTGGTGACCCTACCCTAATTATAGGGGGACAGGAACCCTAAGAGAAAGGTTAGGCTTCCACCCTCTCAGGGTGGAGGTGGGACAGGTTCCAGTATAAAGGCTGGAACATTTAAAGACTGGTGACTGGGTTTGCTCCCCAGCTTGGGAGAAGGGACGTGGCAGTTACAGACTCAAAACGCCGGTCCTCCTGGGAGCTCCTGGTCCTTAACTGGCTGCTGCTGGGTCAGAAGAGGTGGAATCTAGGGTGCTGGCATCAGTTCCTGCAAGGGTTTGCCCTTTCGTGGCAGCTCTGGGACTCAAGTTGTCTCCCCTGGGGTACCAGCCTGGGGAGGGTGGGGATGAGGGGTGCAGGGAGTCGCCCCAGACCTCAGGGGTAGAACCGGGGCTGCTTTGAGGCCTCGAGTCCGGGTCTTGGCCTGTGGGCCTCGCTCCCCAGCCATGCCAGAAGCTGCGGGAATGTTAGCTCAGTCCTTCTTAGCCTTGCCTCTGGCCTCCACCACCTTCTGGCTCTGTCAAGGTCCCGGCTGGCTCTGGTTTGGGCTCCATTCCCCCTCTCCAGCCCACTTGGTGAGCTGCCGGCGGGCTCTCTTCCCTGCCCTGGAGGTCGGAACCCCTGGCTGCCCTTCCCCAGATGTACAACCTCTCTGGGCCCGTTTCCTCTTCTGACATTCCAGACAGTCACAAAGTGCCACACTGTTTACCAAGCACCTTCTATGTGCCAGACACTTAGCGGCTCTTAAAACTTCCTTTTTTTTTTTTTTTTGAAAATGGATAAAGCATACTCGATTTTAATATATTTTTATTTTTTTGCTGTGTTGGGTCTTCGTTTCTGTGCGAGGGCTTTCTCTAGTTGTGGCAAGCAGGGACCACTCTTCATCACAGTGCACGGGCCTCTCACTATCGCGGCCTCTCTTGTTGCAGAGCACAGGCTCCAGACCCGCAGGCTCAGCGGCCATGGCTCACGGGCCTTGTTGCTCCACGGCAAGTGGGATCCTCCCAGACCAGGGTTTGAACCCTTATCCCCTGCATCAGCAGGCAGATTCTCAACCACTGCGCCACCAGGGAAGCCCCAAATTTCCATTTTACAGGTGAGAAAACTGAGGTCAGAACTGGAATTTGCACCCAGGCAGACTGCCTGCCAAGCCTACATTTTTCCCTAAGAGCCCCAGAAAATGCTCTCAAATGTGCTCTGGACAAATCTAGTCATCAACGAAGTGGTTATTTAAAATGTTAATGAAGGGGCTTCCCTGGTGGCGCAGTGGTTGAGAGTCCGCCTGCCGATGCAGGGGACACGGGATCGTGCCCCGGTCCGGGAAGATCCCACATGCCGAGGAGCGCCTGGGCCCGTGAGCCATGGCCGCTGAGCCTGCGCGTCTGGAGCCTGTGCTCCACAGCAGGAGAGGCCACAACAGTGAGAGGCCCGCGTACAGCAAAAAAATAATAATAATAAAATAAAATGTTAATGTTAATACAATGTTAAATGTCCTGACTGCAATCAAAGCCATAGGAATTTTAGAAGCAAGAGTACAGGTCACGTCCAACCACTGGCCTGCTTTGCTGTTTGCTTTCATGGCTGAGAGGCTGGAAACCAGCTCTGCAAATATGTGGAGATGAAACCAGGGTGAGCATGAATAGCTGGGAGGCTCCACTCACTGACCCTATGGAGACGTTTACCCCCCAGAACTGCTGAGGGTTTGTCCAGGAAGTGCTTTTGGCAACAAAACGTGAACTCCAAATCTTCCCATTGGAAGACTTTGTTTGGACCGGGGGTGCCTTTGCATCTCCAGATGGGATTTTCCAGAAGGTCAGGAAGATAGCCCAGGATCCCGCGAGCTTTGCTTGCTGTCACTTCAACTTATTTGCATGAGCCTTGCTCTTAAGATAAGCACCCAGGGGAGAAAATAAAATGAAGGCTTTTGGCTCACCCATTGGCTGCATCCATGACTGGGTTCTGGCTCAAAAGGGTGTCAACAATGAGAAAGTGGTGGCTTCTCAAAGATTCAGGCTCAGTACGTTTAAGTCTTCAGATAGACCTACGGATTAGGCCACACCTGTGGAAAGTTACCATTTTGAGGGTTTGAAGCAGTGGCTTTTTCCTGTTATTCCAAAAATAGGGCAACAGGGACTTTGGCTCCTAAATCCGGCCAAGGCAGAGTTAGACACACAACTGGGATGGCTGCTCAGCTCTGACCTGGCAATGTCTGTGTGCATCTCCTCCTCCAACCCTGCCAGCCCCCATCATCCCCTGCCGGTACCAGGCCCTGTCCTCGAGACACATGTGACCCAAGCCCAGCTAGTCACCAAGCCCCAGCCCCAGGCACAGTGCGTGGTCCAAGGTGTGAGCCCTTGCAGGGAGCTGGGCCCATCAGAGTCCCCCCCATGACCCAGCCTGGACAGCGCTGGCCAGGCGCCAGGAGCTCCCTCTGTGACCAGAGCTTTCTTTTCTGTACAAGAGTCTGTGAGGATGTGACTTTGGAGCAGACTGTGGGGTTGGTTACAGCTGAGAGAATGGAGCGTGTGTGTGTGTGTGTGTGTGTGTGTGTGTGTGTGTGAGAGAGAGAGAGAGAGAGAGAGAGAGAGAGAGAATGAGTTTTTTTAGGCCCAATTCCAGTCCCCGAGAGGCCAGATCCACTCTGTCCTTCCCCTGGTTTGTTTATGTGGCCCCAGACATGGCTCTATTTTGGAGTTGAGTTTCTGTGACTTCAGCTGAAAGAGACTGTGATAGTTTCCAAATATGTACACAAACCCTTTGACAATTTTCCCCTCAGAATTTGGAACCAATCTCCTACCCCTTGAGTGTGACTGGACTTAGTGACTTGTTTCTAATCACATGTGTGGAAGAGATGGTTGCCGGATGTGCAGGACGAGGTCGTGGAAGGCTCTGTGGCTTTTGCTCCTGACTCCCGCTCTTGGGTCACCAGCCACCCATCATGAAGACACTCAAGCAGCCCTGGTGATAAGGAACTGAGGCTTCCGGCCAAAGCCAGCACTAAATCACCATCCATGTGAGCAAGCTGTCTAGAAGGGACCCCTTACCCTGCCTCGCCCGTTTCTCTCCATGGGAACCACAATAAAGACTTCTGCCCACAGTTCCCCCATCTTTCTCTGCCTCTTGACCGACCCTGGTGCATCTTCAGGCCACCAACCCCCAACCCCAGCATGGCATGCCTCGTTCTCTTGGGATCTGTGAGAAACAAACTATCTTTTCGATGGCAGTTGCCTCTTGATCTGTTGGCCTTGCCATACCTAAATAATAATAAAACCTATATTTAAAACAGAGACCCTGGGCAGCAACTGCCCAGCCAAACCAGTCCCAAATTTTGGACTCAGAAATGGAGATAATAAATGCTTATTGTTTTAAGTAGCTACATTTTGAGGTCATTTGTTAGGCAGCAATAAATAACTAATACAGAGTTGGTACCAGGCCAGCACCATCCAGCCGCAGTGTGGGATGAACGTGGAGCAGATTTTAAGCTTCACAAAGCAAGGCAGGTGCTCTGAGGTTTAATGAGCTACTTTCCAGAGGTTTTCTGGTTCCTTTGGTTGAGGTTTGATGTCTTCTCTGAGGCCACTCAGCAGAAGTGTTGATTAGTGCTTGGGACAAAGGCACATCCTTCAAACAGGAATCTTTCCTTTGATGACCCCAATTCCTGACTGCAAACCCAGCGTGGCCAAACACCCCCATGTACGTTCCAATGATTAGTTTTTCCACGCAGCTCATTCATGTTGAAGAGCAGCTGATGAGCTCGACTTGTCCCTTACTTGCTGTGTCATCCAGATCTTGATACCCCAACAAGAAAATACATCTAAAACATTTAGCTCAGTGCCTGGCCCATAATAAGTGCTCAATAAATGGCTGAACACAATTTTTGTAAGAACCCAGCTCTGCAGATATTATTGCCACCCTTAGCTTCAGGCTATCTCAACGTCTTGAGAAAGCGGCATGTCCTCTTTCACCATATATTTTGTACAAATAAGCAACTGAGCAACAGGAAAAAAAAACTGATGGTCAGTTGACTTCTAGCAAAACTTGAAGTTTGACATTTTCAGCCAGTCATCGTTCTGCACTTGTGTGTAGACCGAAACAAAGAAATATTACTCCATTACGATTTTCTCTCCAAGTAAAGATTTTTCAATTGAGTTTTTTATTATTCAGTTTTTAAGATCAACACGTTATTTAAGAATGAAAACCAAATGGATTGTTCTAATCACAACAGGTTGAAAAGCTATCTTCTCATAGACAGCCCTCTATAGGTGATTCTTCTGTTTAAATAGTGTATTAGTCAGTGTTCTCTGGAGAAACAGAACCAGTAGGGGAGATATACATAGATAAGATTTAGTACATGATTATGGAGGCTGAGAAGTCCCACAGTCTGCCATCTGCAGGCTGAGGCCCAGGAAAGCCAGCGGTGTGGTTTGAAGGTTTGAGAGCTGAGGGCTGATGCATTGCGTTGGCCAAAAAGTTCATTTGGGGTTTTCCGTAATATGTTGATTTTTTTGCCCAACCCCAATATTATAGATTCCAGTCCAGGTCAGAAGGCATGAGAACCAGGAGTGCTGAGGGCAGGAGATTGATGTCCACCTGAAGCAATCAGGCAGGAAGTGAATTCAACCTTCCTCTGACTTTTTGTACTATGGAGGCCCTCAATGGATTAGATGAAGCCCACCCACTTTGGGAAGAACCATCTGCTGGAACATCTGTCCTTCCCCACACATGGCATTCCTACACCTGTACATCTTTTCTCACACAGCGAAGTTCTTCCATGACTGCCCCGATGCCCTCTTACCTAGAACACCACTTCGTCTTCCTACAAGGGCTGATCCCAGCAGCCTGGCACTGGCCTGAGCTGTTTTCAAGTGACCAATGCAGCTGCTCAGCATTCGCTCTGGTCAAGGCGTGAGATGCACGGATTGACAGTGTCACTTTGTAAACCAGCAGTTTGTACCAGCTCTCAAGGTGGTCCTTACTGCTCCACCTCTATGCATCCAAAGCACTGTCTGGGCCTCCAGTTTTCAAGGGCACATTTTATTTTGTGTTAGAATGCTCATTTACATATCTGCTTCCCTATTCTATGATGAGGAGCCTTTGGAGAGAAGGGGCTGCGTTATTATTATTGTCTTCTTCTTTTCCCACATTTGATGTTGTTGTTATTCTTTTTAAAAAGTATCTATTTATTTGTTACAGTTTAGTAGATTTACAATGTTGTGTTAATTTCAGGTGTACAGCAAAGTGATTCAATTATACGTACATATATATTCTTTTTCAGATTCTTTTCCATTTAGGTTATTACAAGGTATTGAATATAGTTCCCTGTGCTATACAGTAGGTCCTGTTGTTTATCTATTTTATATAGATATTATCTATATTTATATAGATATTTTATATAGATATAGATATAAACCATATTCATTGTTTGCTACGTAACAAACCACCCCAACACGTAGTGGTTTGAAACAACTCTCATGTCTTATTTCTCCCAGTTCTGTGGCTTGGTCACGTATCTCTTCTGGTCTGGGCCAAGTCACCTGGGGCTGGATGGTCTAGGTTGCCCTCATTGTCACCACCTGGGCCTCAGTGAGATGCCTGGGACCTCCGTCTGCATGACCCCTTATTCTCTCAGAGGCCTGCCCGGAACTGGATAATGTGGAAGTTTTTCCAGCAGTAAGAGGGAGCAAGCCTCAACGCGTAAGTGCTTTTCAGACCCCTGCTGGTGTCACTTTTGTTAATATTCCATTGACCACAGTAAACCACACTGCCAAGCCCAGATCACAGGAGGTAGAGACATTCTTTAGCTCTTGATGGGACAAGGGGCAAATTCACCTTGCAGAGGGGTTTGTGCAGGACAATGGGAAGAACTTGGGGTCAGTTTGCCATCAGCCACCAATGTTTTCAGGCAGAAGGTGAATGATCACAGGAAGAACAGAGATACAAGAAAGCAAGCAAGCCAAGAGGTGACCATGTGAGTAGTTTTCAGGGTAACCCTAAATGAATAGAAACAGAGTGTATGCCATATAAACTGAGAGTAAAGAAAAATGGAGAAAAATACTCAACCAATCCAAAAGAAGGCAAGAAAGAAATGAAAGAGAACAGAACAGGCAGGGCAAATAACACAAAATAAGACAGGTTGAAACACGAATATATATTAGCAATTAAACTGAATGTAAATAGACTATCCACACAAATATGCCCAACTGATTTTTTACAAAGAGGCAAAAACAATTCAATGGAGGAAAGATAGCCTTTTCAACAAATGGTGCTGGAGCAATTAGGCTGCCATAGGCCAAAAAATGAGAGAAAGTGTTCAGGATCTAGGGCCAGGCAAGAGTTCTTAGACTTGACACTAAAAACGTGACCCACAAAAGGAAAAATCAATAAATTGGACCTCATAAAAATGAAAAAGTTTGCTCTGCACAATGCCCTATTAAGAGGATGAAAAGACTAATTATAAGTGGGAGAAAATATTTGCAAACCATATATGCAACTAAAGACTAGTATCTAGAATATCTAAAAAACTCTTAAAACTTAACAGGTAAAAAAAACCCAGCAGTTCTACTTGAAAATGGATAAAATACATGAAGAGACAGTTCACTGAATATGATACAGATGGAAAATCAGCACATGAAAATATATTCAAGTTCATCAGCCACTAAGCAAATGCAAATTAAAGCCGCAATGAGATATCACTACAGGGACTTCCCTGGTGGTCCAGTGGTTAAGAATCCATCTTGCAATGCAGAGGACGCCGGTTCCATCTCTGGTTGGGGAACTAAGATCCCACATGCCGGGGGCAACTAAGCCCCAGCGCCACGACTAGAGAGAAGCCTGAGCACCACAATGAGCATAGAGCCTGTGTCTATGCATGCTGCAGCTAAGACCCGACACAGCCAAAAAATAAATAAATATAAAAAAAGATATAAAAAGATATCACTACACATTTATCAGAGTGGCTAAAAAAATAGTGACAACACTAAATCCTGGCAAGGACTTGATGAAGCTGGATTACTCATATATTGCTGGTGGGAATGTAAATTGGTACGTTTACAAACTGGAAACAGTTTGGCAGTTTCACGTAAATCTAAACATGCAAATTATCTTACAGCCTAGCCATTGTGCTTTTGGGCATTTATCCCAAAGAAATGGAAACTTGCTGTCACACACAAAACACCTGTATATGAATGTTTATATCAGCCTTATTGATAACAGCCCCAAAGTGGAACTAACCCAGATATCCTTCAATGGGTGAGTGGTTAAACATACCAAGGAATACGACTCAGCAATAAAAAGGAATGAACCACTGATACACAGGACAACTGGAATCTAGAGAATTGTGCTGAATGAAAAAAAAAAGCTAATCCCAAAAGCTTGCATACTATTTGATTCCATTTATATAACATTCTTGTTGTGACCAAATTATAGAAATGGAGGACAGGACTTCTCTGGTGGCATAGTGGTTAAGAATCTGCTTGCCAACGCAGGGGACACGGGTTCGAGCCCTGGTCCGGGAAGATCCCACATGCCGTGGAGCAACTAAGCCCGTGCGCCACAACTACTGAGCCTGCGCTCTAGAGCCTGTGAACTGCAATTACTGAGCCCACGTGCTGCAGCTACTGAAGCCCACATGCCTAGAGCCCTAGAGCCCTAGAGCCCGAGCTCTGCAACAAGAGAAGCCACCACAAGGAGAAGCCCGCGCACCGCAATGAAGAGTAGCCCCCGCTCACTGCAACTAGAGAAAGCCCATGCACAGCAATGAAGACCCAGTGCAGCCAAAAATATAAATAAATAAATAAATTTATTAAAAAAAAAGAGAGAAAAAGAAATGGAGGACAGATTGTGGTTGCCAGAGATTAAGGACAGGAGAGTTGGGTGGGGAAAGGGAGTGGTGTGGTTATAAAAGATGTAACAGAGCGCGTGGTGAGGAACTGTTCAGGGTCCTGACTGTGGTGGTGGTACGTGAACCTACACAGGTGATAAAACTGCATAGAAGTAGACACACACACACACACACACACACACTCACACATGAGTCGAACTAAAACCAGGGCAATCTGAACAAGATGGGTAGATTGTATCAATGTTAATATCCTGGGTGTGATGTCACACTACAGTTTTGCAAGACGTTATCTCCAAAGGAAAAGTTTAGGTCAAAAAAAGTAAATAGACTTAAAGGCTCTATTTAAAAGACACAGGATGTCAAAATGACAATTGAAAGAACATTAAATTATATTCTATTTATAAGAAACACACTTCGTGCATAAGGATATAGAGAGGTTGAAAGTAAAAGGATGGAAAAGACATGCTGTGCAGGCACTAACTAAAAGAAAGTTAGTGCAGCTACATTACCATCAGGCCAGAAGCACTTTAAAGCCAAAAGTAAAATAAAGTAAAACTTAAAAAAAAATAGAGGGAATTTTGTTAATATGAAAAGGCTCAATATTTATCTGGAAGTTATAAAAATTCTAAATTTGTATGCATCTAGTATCACGGCCTCAAACTATATAAAGCAAAACATGATGGAATTATAATGAGAAATAGACAAAACTGCAATCATTATGTGTGTGTGTGTGCGCGCGCGCACGCATGAGTGTGTGTGTGTTTTCCAATCTTGTTTCATTTATATTTTCTCCCAGTATGTAGTAGGATATTTTAGCACACTTCTCTTAGTAATTGATAGACCAGGCAGAGAAAACAATCAGAATAATATGGAAAAGCCAAACAACCACAGAATACACATTCTTTTCAAGCACACGTGCAACATATACAAAATCAATTGTATAGAAATGTCAACACATTTCAATGTATTGAAATTGTAGAGTCCATTGCCTGTTCACAATGCAAGTGAGCTAAATACCAATTCCAAAAGGAGAAGTAGGGTCTTTGTTGTTATGGGACTATTTTGGAAGCTGAGAGAAATCTGATTTATTCATCGTCTACTGATTTATTTAAGTTCTTTTTAAAATTAATTTATTTATTTTTGGCTGCTTTGGGTCCTCGCTGCTGCGCGTGGGCTTTCTCTACTTGCGGCGAGCAGTGGCTTCTCTTGTTGCGGAGCATGGGCTCTAGGCGTGCGGGCTTCAATAGCTGCAGCACGCCGGCTCAGTAGTTGCAGCACGCGGGCTCTAGAGCACAGGTTCAGTAGTTGTGGCACACGGGCTTAGTTGCTCTGTGGCATGTGGGATCTTCCTGGACCAGGGTTCGAACCCGCGTCCCCTGCATTGGCAGGCGGATTCTTAACCACTGTGCCACCAGGGAAGTCCCTCATCTACTGATTTAAATGTTAATCTCATCTAAAAACAATACCTTCAGAGAAACCTCTAGAATAATATTTGACCAAATATCTGGGTACTGTGGCTTACTCAAGTTGACACATAAAATTAGCCATCACAAATATATACCTAGGAGTGGAGCTTTAGGAGTTAACACAAACAATTTTTCAGAGCGGTTGAGTCATTTTAACACTCCCACCAGGAAAGCACGAGAATTCCAGTTGCTCTGTACCCCTGCTAACACTTGGACTTGTCAGTGCTTCACATTTTTCTAATGGGTGTGTAGTGGTAATCTAAAGGTATTGTGGGGACTTCCCTGGAGGCACAGTGGTTAAGAATACGCCTGCCAATGCAGGGGACGCGGGTTCGAACCCTGGTCCAGGAAGATCCCACATGCCACAGAGCAACTAAGCCCGTGTGCCACAACTACTGAGCCTGCACTCTAGAGTCCGTGAGCCACAACTACTGAAGCCCCCGTGCCACAACTACTGAAGCCCGTGTGCCTGGAGCCCGTGCTCTGCAACAAGAGTAGCCCCCGGCTCTCTGCAACTAGAGAAAACCCAGGCGCAGCAACGAAGATCCAACGCAGCCAAAAATAAATAAAATTTTTTTTAAAAAAAACGAAAAAAAAAGGTATTGTGGTTTTAGTTTTCATTTCCATGATGACTAGTGATGTCACACACATTTTCTTATGCTTGAGGGTTGTGTAATATTGCCACATGGAATATCTCAAGACAGCAAACATTTTTTTCCCTTAATTTTATTGAAGAATAGTTGATGTACAATGTTGTGTTAATTTCTGCTGTACAGCAAAGTGATTCAGTTATACATACATATATTCTTTTCCTTTATGGTTTATCACAGGATATTGATTATAGTTCCCTGTGCTACACAGTAGGACCTTGTTGTTTATCCATCCTATATATACAGCAAAAACTTTTTTTTTTTAACGTTGAGGGTTGGATTGTGAAATATGGACACAGGTGGCTAATAATTTGCTCCCTCTTCAAACCAGTCTTTAAATATTTAGTCATCATGTATTTAGTTTGGCCATATAGAAGCTGCTTAAAAAAAAAAAAAACGAAAACAACATTGTTTATAGAAACAGATTCACTTTCAGGGGCTGAAAAAAACCCCTCGTAACCATTTCCTACTTCTCTGTAGTTCTCATTCTTGCTTCACGTTGTGTATTAATTGGATATAAGTTCAGCTGAAGTTACAAAGCCTTCAAAAAACAGCAGCTGAAACAGGCTAGAAGTTTTTTCTCACTCAACTAAAAGTCCAGAGTCATCTGCACGGGCCTGGTATCCGCTGTCCGAGGTGTTGGGGACCCAGGCTCCTTCCAGCTGACTCTGTCACGCTAAGGCTGCTGTCCTGTCTCCTCTGAGTTCCAGCCAGGGGAAGGGAGTTCTCTGAACCACACCTGCTGGGCAGGCACATTCTAGGGTTTACAATGTAGATGATAAAATAAGCTACTTGCGGCCAACACCCAGCACGACCCCATGCAGTATTTGGTTTGGAATTTTTGACGTTCAACTGACAATGACTTCTAGCGAATATGCCTTGCAAAAATACTCAGCAAAGAGAGGCAACGCTATCAAGAAGTTCTTTTTTTTCTCCTTTTTCAGCGCTTCAGGGAGTGGGCCAATTCACATTTAACCAGTTATTTAAGGAATCAAGGTGGGGAGTATACTGGTTGCTCTATAACTGGTTTATTCCTGTTCTGTTTTATATAATGGCCTCCGGGGAAACTCCTGGTGGCCTCCGCCTAAGCCCTGCTCTGACTGTGGTGACAAGTCCCTGGTTTGACAGCAGAGTTTCTCCTCCACTCTACCAAGCATCTCATGAAGACCGCAGATGTGCCACCCACCACAAGGGTGGAGGGCTCACCCCTAATGCTGTCTCCTCCCATTCGTGTTAGGACGATTTTGACTACAAGCCACAGAAACCCCACTCAGACAAAAGCGAAAGTCTTGACTCGCCCGCTGGGAGGTGGTGGATGCTTCTGACTTCGGCATGCTGGCTCATCTGAGATCTGTCCGACTCTCCCTGGCCCCCCACACCTGCTCCCTGGACCAGTCCCCCAAATCAGCTGCCACCTACATGTCCTGGTCTCGGGCTCTGCCTTCTGGGGAGACCCAGCCTAAGACAGCAGGGGCTAGTTATAGTATTGTGTGAGTTTTTCCAGTGTCGGGGGTAACTGATATGTTTACTCCTGTGGGCATTTATTGACACAATCTTTCAATGCACAGGGAGGAAGATATAAGGCAGGTTCCATGGGCTTAAGGACTCTGTCTCATCCCCTTCTGAGTTCTCAGTGCCTTGAACAGTGCCTGGCACTTAGTAGGTGCTCAAGAAGTAGCTGTTGAAGGAGTGGGGGGAGGGCGGTCCTGTGGCTCTTGGCGGCGTCCTCTGGTCCTGTCTCTCTGAGCTAAGTTTCTTCCTGGGGCGAGCCTTCCTCCTGGCCACTGCACTCCCTGGTTGTGCCTCAGGAGGGTGCCAGAACCTTGGCGTCTAGAGAAGCAGGGTGCTCCCCACTGCCCAGGACCCGCACCTGACGGTGCCTGGCTGCGGGTCTGAGGGTGTGTGTCGGGAAGGGGCAGGGAAAAACCTTGCCTGGGCCTGAGTCCTGACCCCAGTTTCTCCCACACTGGGCTGGAGTTCATCGGTCCCCGGCAGGTGTAGGGATGGCTCTTGGGTGGTGTGCACTTCCTGGCGTCAGCCTTAGGGAGCAGAGATCCTGGGAGCAGAAAAGGCATCTGGGAATATCCCAGGATAGATGGGGAGGGGCAGAGGTCTGGATCCTGAGCTGGCCCAGTGGGCTCTTACCACCTTTCCTCTGCTAAGCTGGTCAGACGCTGGGAGAAGAGGCTGCGGCTCTGCCTGGGGTGGAGGGGCGTGTTGGGAAGGGCTCGGGGTTCTCCGCAGCCCCAGGACTACACAGACCACGTATGAATGACCGCTGGCCTGGACTGAGGGCTTGCTATGTGCCAAGTATCATCTCATTTAATCCCCACAGCTTGTCCTCACTTTGCAAGTGAGCAAAGTGAGGTACAAAGTTCTAAGGAACAAGGCCGAGGTCCCTGAGAGTGCCGGGGAGCTAGGACTTGAACGCAGGCCGCCTGGCCCCAACACTGCGCTCTTGCCCCCGAAGCCCCAGATGGGGAACTATCATGTGAGTGCCACGAGGGCAGGGGACTTGTCTTCTTGATTGCTCAGTTTGTGGAGGCCAATTCGGCTCTGGACCCTAACTGTGTCTCTCCAGGCTTTTAGCAAAGCAGGCCAGACACGGGACGGCCCTGGAGAGCCGCGCAGAAGCGAGGCGTGGTCTGTCTGGTGGCAGGGCTATTATTATTAATTTTTAAAATAAATTTATTTATTTTATTTATTTATTTTCGGCTGCACTGGGTCTTCATTGCTGCACGAGGGCATTCTCTAGTTGCGACGAGCGGGGGCTACTCTTCGTTGCGGTGCACAGGCTTCTCATTGCAGTGGCTTCTCTTGTTGCAGAGCACGGGCTCTAGGCTCATAGGCTTCAGTACTTGTGGTGCGCGGGCTCAGTACTTGTGGCACACGGGCTTAGTTGCTCCGCGGCATGTGGGATCTTCCCGGACCAGGGCTCGAACTCGTGTCTTCTGGATGGGCAGGCAGATTCTTAACCACTGCGCCACCAGGAAAGCCCCGGGGCTATTATTATTTTTTAATATTTATTTATTTTTTGGCCATGCCACTCAGCATGTGGGATCTTAGTTCCCCGACCAGGGATCAAATCCATGCCCCCTGCAGTGGAAGCGTGTAGTCCTAACCACTGGACCATCAGGCAAGTTCCAGGGCTATTTTTGCTGCTTTCTAAAGGAATGTGCCTTCGCTCTCACCTGCCCCAGAGTACGGTGGTTACCAGCATCCTGGCACTGAGGGGACACAGACCCTGGAAGAGCCTCACTGCCACAAACTGGCCCTACTTCCGCAAGGCTAGAGATGAAAGCCCTTCTGGGGTTTCCAGTTGTTCCTGGAGGGAAGTATTCTGAATGCGAAACCGCTAAAGGAGCTCACCCAGGTTATCAGGTTGTGCTGGGACGCTACAAATGATGTGAGCAGGGCCCCGGAGCACCAGGAATCCAGTCCCAGCACCTCTCAACCCTCTGGGGAGCATTGGGGTAGAGCCACCTTCCCTTCATGCCCTGGTGAGTGGGGGTTCAAGTCCCTGGCTTGGTCTTTGCTGGCCTGAGCCCTTGGTCATGCCTCACACGGCAGGTTGGTAGGCACAGAGTGGCACTGGATCAGCCCAAGAAGGGGAAAGAGGCCAACGGCTTTCCCCAGCATCAGCCTGCTCCTGGGCCCCGGCACCCCCATGCAAAGTGGGGCTCCCGGCCTTGAAACAGGCCTTGTTGGCCACTTTCAGCAAAGCTCGCACCCAAGGCCCACCAGATGCTAGGAAGTCACAGTGACAGGCCAGTGCTCAGCCGGGCTACTGGGCTCCTTTCCCCATGCGGGGGCGGCTGAACCCACCGAGGGAGGGGTCCAGGGCCATCTGGGGCTGCCACTCCCATCCCGAGCTTCCTCCTGGGGCCTGGCCCACCGAGGTGTCAGCCCAGGGTGCTAGGTGCTGTCAGGGTTGTGGGAGCAGAGAGGTGCTCCTGGGTCCCAGAACTTCTCCTTCCTTGCTTTATTCCCTGGGCTGACAGGGAATAAAAGGTGTGGAAGAAAGGTGTGGAAGGTAGCTTTTCTTTTCTTTTTTTTTTTTTTACATCTTTATTGGAGTATAATTGCTTTACAATGGTATGTTAGTTTCTGCTTTATAACAAAGTGAATCAGTTATACATATACACATGTTCCCATATCTCTTCCTTCTTGCGTCTCCCTCCCTCCCACTGGAAGGTAGCTTTTCTGAGACCTTCCTATCTAAAAAGTCTACCTTCCCACTTGACCCATCACTGGTGGTTGGCCGAGCGTACATTCACAGCTGGGAGTCTTCCCCACCACTACCTGGAAGGCCATGGCTGTGTGGTCTTCTCACCTCCACCCCCAAGGGGCGGGGGAAGCCCAAGGTCAGTCTGATTTCACTCCTTTGTGGGCAGCCTGGGGTTTTTTTTTTTTTGTCTCCAGGGAAGCTTTTAGATCTTCTTTTCATTCTGGGTGTCGTAAAACTCCTCAGCCATGCTTGTAGGCGTGGGCCCTTTTTCTCTTCATTTTCCTGGATCCTTGAGGTCTTTCAATCTAGAGAGGCATGTCCATTAGCTCACAAAATTCTCTCATCTCACTTGTGCGATGATGTCATTGTCTCTGTTCTCTCTGTTGGTTGGATGTCTAAACACTTGGTTTCATTTTCCAGGTCTCATCTTTTTCTTACTTTTACCTCTTTTTAAAATGTCATAAAATGTCTCTTTATATTGCAACCCTTCAGTTAGACTTTGGTTTTGGCAACCATTTTGAACTTCCAAGAATTCTTTCTAGCTCTGGTTTTCAGTTTTCCTCTCTGGGGAGATGAAGTGTTCCCTTCTGAACCGAAGGACTTACTCCCCAGCCCTGTGCAGGGTGGTGGCGAAATGCCCTGGGCGTCAGCCCTCTTTGGAATTGCTTAGGGACACATTCGCCTGCCTGAGTTCACACCTCCTTCCCTGCCCACATCCAGTGACTGGTTGACAAACGAGTATAAACACCCAACCTTTATCCCACCTCAGGACAATCTTTCAGAACCACCCAGCTTCCATGCTTCCCATGGGATTGGTTCAGACCTTCATTGATACCCCACTGCCGCCCGATTTATCCCTCCATCCAATCCTGTTTGCTTCCTCTCTCTCCCGTGGGTGTTGACCCCAAGAGCTCTCCCTAATAAACCTCCTCCATGCCAAGCTCTGCTTCCTGGGCATCCCAACCTATAACAGCTGGTACCAAAAGTGGCCCGAGAAAGCGACACTCATGGGAGTTTGGAGCAGGGTCACCCATCACCCAACTGGCAATGAAGATGCATCACACTGGTGGCAGAGAGAGCCTGGCCCAGGTAGCAGAATGACTGCTGTACTTTAACTGGGGGAAGAGGGAAGCAGTGGAAAGGAAGGGAACGCACAGGCTGGTGAGATGGATCAGGCATGTGAGAAATAGGAAGGAAATTGTACCTACTAGGACAGCGGAATTAGGTGTCCATTGCTAAGTTGTTGTTGTTTTTTTTTTTTGCGGTATGCGGGCCTCTCACTGTTGTGGCCTCTCCCGTTGCGGAGCACAGGCTCCGGACTCGCAGGCCCAGCGGCCATGGGTCATGGGCCCAGCCACTCCGCGGCATGTGGGATCCTCCCGGACCGGGGCACAAGCCCGTGTCCCCTGCATCGGCAGGCGGACTCTCAGCCAGTGCGCCACCAGGGAAGCCCTCCATTGCTAAGCTTGATCAACGCTTTGGGAGAAAGACAGTGAAAGGCTGAGAGTGATGAATCAGCATGAGAAGCTAAGGGGTGTGAAGGAAGATAGCTAGGCTTCCACCTCCCTGCAGAGCTGGAGGGCAGGATGCCAGGCCTGGGACTGAATCCTGAGAGCAGCTCAGCTCTAAAGAGGGTACAGTTTCCAATTAGGCAGATCTGCCGTGCCCAGGTCAGGAGACTCTGCCATACGACATGGCAACATCTCGGCTGACACCCCCTGCCCCGCAGACTCTTGAATCCCCAGCTTCCCCTGAACCCTCAAGCCAGAAGTGGCCCATCCCTCCCTGTTAAGGGCTAATGCTCACCCCCACCCCTACCCCACTTGCTTGAAGAAGATGCAAGCAGGACAACATGCAGCCCGCCAGCCTGTCCTGACCACTGTGCAAATAACTAGGCTAAGTCACGATACAACCTTGTGGGGACAGGCTGGGCTGAGAAGGGAGGAAAGAGACCACACTGAAAGGATCTGGGAACCCAGCCAGCATGTACCAGGAGCACGTGCCAGGGACTGGACGGTGATCAAAGGAGGGCAGGACACACCATTGAACCAAGGAGAGTTCATTGACCTGGGAACAGTTCCCAGGGTTATAGGACTTAATTTCTGGCAAGGACACCATGAAATGGGGCAATTAAGCTGTTAGTGTGGCTCTTAGTAGCAATGTCCACAGTAAGTGAGGTAGAAATGCCAGGATTGCCATGGTAGACGGTGGGAGGTACAGGTATAAGGCTCAGAAAAGTAGGCACGCAGGACTTCCCTGGTGGTCCAGTGGTTAAGACTCCCTGCTTCCACTGCAAGGGGTGTGGGTTCCATCCCTGGTTGGGGAGACTAAGATCCCTCATGCCGCATGGTGCGGCCAAAAAAAAAAAAAAAAAAAAGAAGTAGGCACGCAAGCCTGGATATTGTATGTAAGGCTGGAAACCCCACATTTACCAAAGCTGTAAAGCATGCGCTGTCAGGAGTGCCTCACCATCCCTGAGAAGCTCAATGGCGATGCCTCTCTGCAGGTCAGGGCTGATGGTAGGAGAAGCTGTACAGAACTGGACTCCCTGTGGCAATGGGGATGCCAGGACCCTGAAACAATGTAGCCAGGTGGGCGCTTACCCACCAGAAGGAAGTGGGAGCAATTATTGTAAAAAAAAGGCAGAATCAGAATGGCAGCCCAGGTCCTAACCATAGAGAGATATGTTTGTTTGTTTGTTTTTTCACTTCAGAGCAGTAATTTGGTGTCATGGTGATAAAGAGGGATAAGAGGGAAAATATCTTAGCATTTCTCGGTAGACAATGTCTCCCTGAATAAACATAAAATATCAAAAGTGCAACCATGGCTCTGACTATTGCTGGAGCTTCTGATGCATTTCAAATTTAAGTGCAAGGAGCGAATGAAGAAGTCCTTCTGGACCTGTGGTTTTCAATTGTTGGAGATTGTGCGCCCCCAGGGGACATTTAGCGCTGTCTGGAGACACTCTAGATTATCCCAGGGAGGCTACTGGCTCGTCATGGGTAGAAGACAGCGATGCTGATAAGCAAACTGCAATATACAGGGCAGTCCTTCACAACAAAGGATTATCCAGCCCACAATGTCCATAGTCACATTTGAAGAGCTCCATTTTAGACCAACCCTCTCATTTTATGTGATGAATCTAAGGCCCAGGGTCTCAAAAGTCTGGAAAGAAGTGGGATTTTCTCTCCCTGCCTCACGTACACAATAGGTTATGCTCCGAACAAATCTTACAATCAAACTATTGGATTTAAACTGCAGGAAACACATAGTTCTTACAGGAATCCAGGAATCTACCAACATGATCACTAATTTCCTTCCATGGAAATGTTAAATCTCATTGCTTTCCTTCTGTGGAAGAAAAAAATGACCAAGAAACAAAAACCAAAGTGGTCTGATTTTATTTTATTTTTTGGTAACATCTGATCTCTTATTATTTCTTTTTTTTAAATTGAACTATAGCTGATTTACAATATTGTGTTAACTTCAGGTGTGCAGCAAATATTATATATATATATATATATATATATAGGGTTCACCAAAAAGTTCGTTCAGTTAGTGAATACATCGTTCAATAAAGTTCTTGGTAAGGGATTTCCCTGGTGGCGCAGTGGTTAAGAATTCGCCTGCCAATGCAGGGGACACAGGTTCGATCCCTGGTCCGGGAAGGTCACACATGCCGCGGAGCAACTAAGGCTGTGTGCCACAACTACTGAACCTGCACTCTAGAGCCCGCAAGCCACAACTACTGAGTCTGCGAGCCATGTCTAGAGCCCATACTCCGCAACAAAAGAAGCCACTGCAATGAGAAGCCCTCACACCGCAACGAAGAGTAGTCCCTGCTCGCCGCCACTAGAGAAAGCCCGCATGGAGCAATGAAGACCCAAAGCAGCCAAAATAAAAATAAAATAAAGTTCTTGGTGAAAATGAAAAATGTGTCTTTTATTTTTACTTGAAACTGAATGAACTTTTTGGCCAACCCAAAATATATGTCCTTTTCCAGATTATTTTCCAGTATCCCTCCTACCCCCCGTCTCCTTTGGTAACCATAAGTTTGTTTTCTATATAGAGAAATATTTTGATGGTTATTAGTACTCAGTGCTTCTAGGGGCAAAACAAATGGTCAGCCAATATGATTATTGCCCAGTCTGGACCAACCAAAGAAATCAGGTGTAGGTGATGGGTGCTGTGGACAGTTGGCCCCCAAAAGGTCACACCCCTTGTCCAGTTTTCAGACCTGAACCAGTTTTCAGACCCAGATTCACTGATGAAGGGCAGACCTGACCCCAATCTCCTGAATGGAACCTTCAGTGGGACCCACCCAGGCATTTGGAACACAGCAAGGAATCCTTGATTTTTAGGAGGAGCCCTGGCTGTTCTTGGAGTTCTGAATTACAAGACAGTAAAACCAGTTTCTTGTCTCAGCTGCGGCTGGTCCAAATGTTGGGAACAATATGATGCTTGCCAAGTATCCCCACATATGTGTGACGTGCTGGACCACTCATCATTCATCTCAAGCCCATAAAATTGTTGCGGGGAAAGAGACAGAGAGTGAGAAATTCTTTGGAGTATGTCCCCGGCCCCTAAACCTTACTCTTGGAGGTGGTGAGCGAAGAGAAACTAGAATTTGGTAGAGGAGGCTACTCCCTCCCACCTCCAGCTTCCAAGTCAGGGTCTGACCCAAGCTGGGGTTCAGTGAAGCTCCAAGTTGGATGAGTTCAGGACTTTGAAGATGACACTGGACCAGACCATTCAATGACCCCAAGGTGTCTGGAAGAGCTTTTATGACTTGAGTTAAGTTATGGATGTGCCCTTGATTTCTTCCAGGGAGAGAGAAGGACTCCTTCAATGGAACGCGTTCAATAAGGGTGGGAAGAAAGAAAGCTCTGTCTGCTGGCACCCAGAGGTGTGCAGCTAACTCATAAACCGGGCATATGCTCTGAGGTGATGAGAGAACTGCGAGGGGTGCCCAGCTCAGGCTTGGGAGATGTTCCAGGAGCTCTCAGTGGCTCCCACCCTGGACTGGAATCACTGATAGTGCCAGGATGGCAGGGAGGTGCTGGGCATTGAAAGGGGATGATAGGGCGTTGCTATGGTGGACTCCATGGCAACTCTCGTGGTGAAGGTAAAATTGATGACACTGGAAGTCTAGCTTCTCCAGGAAGCTGGGGCTTAGGATCTTGGTCTACTGCAGGGGTTGGCAAGACTTTTCTGCAAAGGGCAAATAGCAAGTATCTTAAGCTTTGAGGACCACATAGTCTCTGCTGCAATTATTTGTTTCTGTCCTGGTAGCACAAAAGCAGATGTAGATACTATATCAATCAATGAGTGACTGGCTTCCAATAAAACATGTATTCATAAAAGCAGGTGATGACCTGAGGTCCATTGTGGGCCAAACTTTGGTTTAGATGGTGAAGGAGTACATGCTGTGCACTCCCTCTCTGATACAAATTCTGAAGAAACTTCAAAGAGGAGTGAGAATTTCAGGAAAAAACAAAATTAAACAAAACAAGTGAGCCATACCCCCTTCAGGAGAATTATAGCTGTTTTGAACTTGTGTGTGTCTGTGTACAGGGCGTGTGTGTGCACGTGTGCCTGTGCATGTGTGCAGGTGCGTATATTCATATAGATGCATGTGTGTGAGTGTGTATTCACGTGTGTGCATGTGTGTAAGTGTGTGTGCATGTGTAGGGTGGGGGCAGGGGCTGAGTGTGGCTGGAGGGGCAATAAAAAGATATCCAAGGGGAGCTGTGTGCACTTGGTTCTCACCACTCCTGGAGTTATCAGGGCTGTCAGCGCTCTATCCCAACTTTAGTGCAGGCTTCACCAGGGTTATATCAGGGCTGCAAAACTCTTGCTGGGTGAGGCTTTGGGGAGAAGAGTGGACCCCTCCGGCCTTGGACTTTCTCCCTTCCATGCTTCCCCACAAGCCCCCGGTGGGGGTGCTCATTAGAACCTGGAAGCCACCCCTATCAATATGCTTCCCCAAGGATCTGAAGGGAAGCTCTGACCTCAGATGATAGCAAAGGAAGGGAAGTTGGCTGTGGTCTGGTGGTGCCTGGGGCTCATCTCCTTTGCTCTCCTTGAAACCATAGGCTGGTGTATTACCAGACAAAATGACAAATTCCACCAGGGGACATGATCTCACAGGCCCTGGAGGAGACATCCCAGAAGACAAATAGATCATCTGAAGCAGAATTAGTGGACCATGCAGACAGAGAATACACGTAATAAAAATATACAAGGATATAAGAAAAGTTACTGACATTACGAAACAGGAAATGGCAAAAAGAAACAAAGAGAAATATTATTATATATAAAAACAATAATTGAGAAAAGCCATAAAAGAGGGGGTGAATCATATGATGAAGGATGAAATGATGAGGGAGAGATCAGGTAGAGCATTCTCTCTGGAAAGCTAAAAAGGAAAAAATATAAATGACAGTGAAGGAATACAGAGGATAGAATAGAAGGACAATTATCCAGAAAGTACAAGTTCCAGAGGGAGAGAAAAATAAAGATGAGGAGGAGGAGGGACTTCCCTGGTGGTCCAGTGGTTAAGACTTCGCGCTCCCACTGCAGGGAGCATGGGTTTGAGAGTTCTATCCCTGGTTGGGGAACTAAGATCCTTCATACCACACAGTGCAGCCAAGAAAAAAAAAAACAAAAACAAAAAACAGAAGGAGAGGAGGAAATCTTGGAAGAAATCATGAAGATACATTTCTCAGAATTAAAGAAAAGAAAGCTGATCAACCTCAGGCTAAAAAAGCTGAGTATGCCAAACCAGAGAGCTAGTTTGGAAACCAAGAGTGCCAAACCTAGACAATTAGAGTGAAATTAAAGTATATCTGAGGTGAAAAAAGAAAATTATAAAAGCTTCCAGAGAGAAGAAAGAGATCATTTGCAAAAGAACTTGATTCCATTTGACATAGACTTCTCAGTAGAAACAATGGATGCAGGTAGACTAAATAACAAATTTTTTTAATGTTAAAGGAAAAAAATTGAACTTGGAGTTTTATATCCAGCCAAATTAGTATGTAAATATGAGGGTGTAATGGCAACATGCTCAGGCATGCAAGGCCTCAGAGGGTTTGCTATATGAAGATTCATAGTGAAAATGCTTTGGGAGGAAGTGCTCAAGTAAGAAAAGAAACATACAAGAGATGTTGCAGGGCATGTGGAACCAAGGATGATCGAATAACTTTATAAAGTTTTTTTGTCGTCTTTTATAAGCTAGGGACAAAGAAAAAAAAGAGGCCATATATCCATTATAACCCAGAATTAAAGTTCTAGGTAATATCAACATTATGGAGGAAAGGAGGACTAAGAGTCTTGGTGTAGGGAAGGTATAGATGTTGATACTTTTATATACCCTTATTGATTTCCTAAACTTATCAATATTTATATCTTCCTCCTACCAAGTCTCTTAGGTTAAGAGCAACTATCATAAGAACAAAAGGAAAATGTGTTTTAAAATATCAAGGAAAAGAAAATAAGATTGCAAAACTAAATCCTAACTCAACAGGAATTACAATAAATGTAAATAGGTTATATTCACCAATTGAAACATAACATCAAGTTAGATTTTCTTTTAAATATTTAATAATAGTTGTCTAAAGATACTCTCAGTATTTGTCAAGGTAAGCTAATCGATGGTAACAAACAAACACTGAAATGTTTTTGGCTTAACAAAATAAACATTTCTTTCTCCCTCACATCACACTCTAATGTAGATTGAGCTGCAATTCTGGGGTGTTCTTCTCCAGGCAGTGACTCAGGGATCCAAGCTTTTTCCATCTGTGGTTCTACTGTTTTTGGAGGGCTTTCTTGGAGTCCTGTCAATCACCAAACCAAAGAATAAAGAAAGTGACAAGTAACAAGAATGATTGTGTGGGCAAAAAAAGAATGATTGTGTGGGACAATTTATAGCCATGCCTAAAGTGGCATACATCACTTTTGCCCACATTCTATTATCCAGAACCCAGTCACATGGCCTCAACCTAACCGCAATGGAGTCTGGGAAATGTAGTTTTTCAGAATACCCAGGAAAAAGAAAGGAGATTGGTGTATATATATGTAGTTTATTCTATACACATTTAAAATAAAAAGTAAAGCTGTTTTCATTCACAGATGACACAATATGGAAAACCCTACAGCATCTATAAAACAACCTGAACTAATAAATGAGTATAGCAAGATCACAGATTATAGGGTTTATATACAAAAAACAATTGTAAGTCTATATGCTAGTAACTAAGATTATAAAAGGAAATTTTAAAAATTCCAAATTTTAAAAAAGCTTAAGAAAGCTACTAATTTTAGGGCTTCCTTGGTGGTGGAGTGGTGAAGAATCCACCTGCCAATGCAGGGGACATGGGTTCAAGCCCTGGTCCGGGAAGATCCCACATGCCACAGAGCAACTAAGCCCGCGAACCACAACTACTGAGCCCGTGTGCCACAACTACTGAAGCCTGCGCACCTAGAGCCTGTGCTCTGCAACAATGAGAAGCCTGCGCACTGCAATGAAGAGTAGCCCCCACTTGCCACAACTAGAGAAAGCCTGCGCGCAGCAATGAAGACCCAACGTAGCCAAAAGTAAAAATAAATAAAATAAATAAATTTATTTTTTAAACTACTAATTTAAAAGTGAATTTTACAATGTAACATAATACAAAGTCAATATAAAAAAATTTATTGTGTTTGTATATACTAGCAAAAAAATTGGAAAATAAAATTTGAAATATGTCATTCACAGTAGCATCCAAAAACATTAAATAGAGATAAATTTAACATATTTTATACAGGACATGTGCTATGAAACTACAAAACATTGCTGAGAGAAATTAAACAAGATCTAAATAAATGAAGTGATGTACCAATATTGTTAAAATGTCAGCTTTCCCTAAATTGAATTAGAGATTAAACATAATCTCAACAATAATCCCAAAATGATTCTAAAATTTATATGGAAAAGCAAAGGAACTAGAATAGCCTGAACAATTTTGAAAAAAAACAAAGTTAGAGGACTCACGTTACCTGATTTCAAGCAGTTATAAAACTACAGAAATAAATATAGTGTGGTATTGGTGAAAAGATTGATATATAGATTAACAGAACAGAATAGAGGGTCCAGAAGTGGACCCACACATATATGGTCAAGTAATTTTTGATAAAGTTACAAAGGCAAGTCAATGAAGAAAGGATAGTCTTTTCAACAAATGGTGCTGGAACAACTGGACATCAACAATTGTACATATGTAAAAAAAAATGAACTTCAACCTATACTTTACATCATTTATAAAATTCAAAATGGATCACAGACATAAGTATAAAACCTCAAGCTATAAAATTTCTTGAAGAAAGCATAACATAAATCTTTTTGTGTTAGGCAAAGATTCCTAAGATACAACACCAAAAAACATGATCCATAAAAGAAAAAAATTGCTAAATTTTACTTCATCAAAATAAAAAACTTCAAAATTAAAAAAAAGCCTCTGTTAAGAAAATGAAAAGGCAAACCATAAATGGGGAGAAAATATCTGCAAACCTATACCTGATAAGGACTCATATCCAGAGTATATGAGAATTCTCAAAACTCAGTAATAAGAAAACAAACAATCCAAGTAAAAATGAGCAAAAGATTTGAACAGACACTTCAACAAAGATGTATGGATGGCAAATAAGTACATGAAAAGACGTTCAACATCATTAGTCATTAGAAGAATTCACATTAAAAACCACAATGAATAACATTACAAACCTATTAGAACATCTAGGGGAAAAGCTGACAACGCTAAGTGCTAGTGAGGATTGAGAGCAATCGGATTTCTTTTGCTTTTTTTTTCTTGTGATGAGAACTTTTTTTTTTTTAACATCTTTATTGGAGTATAATTGCTTTACAATGGTGTGTTAGTTTCTGCTTTATAACAAAGTGAATCAGTTATACATATACATATGTTCCCACATCTCCTCCCTCTGTGTCTCGCTCCCACCCTCCCTATCCCACCCCTCTAGGTGGTCACAAAGCACCTAGCTGATCTCCCTGTGCTATGCGGCTGCTTCCCACTAGCTATCTATTTTACGTTTGGCAGTGCACATATGTCCATGTCACCGTCCCGCCTTGTCACAGCTTACCCTTCCCCCTCCCCATATCCTCAAGTCCATTCTCTAGTAGGTCTGTGTCTTTATTCCTCTTACCCCTAGGTTCTTCATGACATTTTTTTTTCTTAAATTCCATATATATGTGTTACCATACGGTATTTGTCTTTCTCTTTCTGACTTACTTCACTCTGTATGACAGACTCTAGGTCCATTTCTTACGTACTCTGTTTGTGGGAGTGTAAATGGCACAGCCATGCTGGAAAACGCTGTGGCGATGTGTTACAAGGTTAAACATACACTTACCATATGACTCAGCAATCCTTCTCCTAGATATTTACCCAAGACAAATGAAAACTTATGTTCATATAACAACCTGCAAGCAAGTGTTTAAAGCAACTTTATTCTTAATCATCAAGAACCCAATGCCCTTTGAGTGGTGACTGGATAAACTACGGTACAGCCATACAACGAAATATTCTTCAGCAATAAAAAGAAGAGAACCACGGATACACACAGAGCATGAATGAATCTCAAATGTCTCATGCCATGTGAAAAAAGCCAGACTCAAAATGCTATATACTGTATGATTCCAGTTCTATGGCGCTCTGAAAAAGGACAAAACTATAGGGAAAGAAAGCAGATCAGTGGTTGCCAGGGGCTAAAGGTAGGGGGAGGGGCTGACCACAAAGGAACACAAGGGAACTTTCTGGATGATAAAAATGTTCTATATCTTCATTGTAATGATGGCTTTTGTCCAATTCATAAAACTGTGTACTCAAAAAGATAAACTTAACTAAGTGTAAAGCATCCCTTCACATAAAAAATTTTTAAATGTTATGTTGTGTGAAAGAAACTGGATACTTACTGATGGACTGCATTTAGGTGAAGTTCAAGAAGAACCAAAACTAATCTATGGTGACAGAAAGCAAAGCACCGTTGTCTACAGAGTGTGAGGGTGAAGTGGAAGGGGCCCAGGGGACTCCCAAGGTGGTGGGCATGTTCTGTAACTTGATTGGCTGGTGGTTACATGAGTACATGTATTTATCAAAATGCATCATATTGAGGGCTTCCCTGGTGGCGCAGTGGTTGAGAGTCCGCCTACCATCGCAGGGGACATGGGTTCGTACCCCGATCCGGGAGGATTTCACATGTTGTGGAGCGGCTGGGCCCATGAGTCATGGCCACTGAGCCTGCGCGTCCGGAGCCTGTGCTCCGCAACGGGAGAGGCCACAACAGTGAGAGGCTCGCGTACCGCAAAAAAAAGAAAAAGCATCATATTGTACAGTTAAAAATCTGAGCATTTTACTGAATATAAATTGCTTCAATTTTTTAAAGGTACAGGAAATTTTTTAAGGCTGAATAACATTCCATTATATTTATTTACTTTTAAAAATTGAAGTATTTGGGCTTCCCTGGTGGCGCAGTGGTTGAGAGTCCGCCTGCCAATGCAGGGGACGCGGGTTCGTGCCCCGGTCCGGGAGGATCCCACATGCCGCGGAGCGGCTGGGCCCGTGAGCCATGACCGCTGAGCCTGCGCGTCCGGAGCCTGTGCACCGCAACGGGAGAGGCCACAACAGTGAGAGGCCTGCGTACCGCAAAAAAAAAAAAAAAAAAAAAAAAAATTGAAGTTGATTTACAATGTTGTGTTAATTTCTAGGTACAGAAATATTAAAAAGTAAAAGGATAGAAAAAGATCTACCACATGAACATACCTAAAAAGAAAGCCAGGGTGGGAATCTTAACATTTAATTCAAGGCTGAAAATCACAATGGACAAACACGGATGTTATAAACTCATAAAAGGTACAATAGACAAAGAAGATATATATGCTTAACAATAAAGCTTCACACGATATCAAGTGAAAACTGATAGAACTGCAGGGAGCTATAGATAAAACAACAATAATACTGTATGGCTCTCGTATATTGATAGAACGTACAAAAAGAATAAACACTAACGTCACAGGGATGAACAATTATCTACACCCAACAGAAAATGGATTCTGGGGGGAGTACCTCTGAACATTTACAAAAACAAGCTATGGTCTAGACCATAAATAAAACTTCAGTAAGTTACACTGGATAAATATGAGACTCATTATGTTCTCTGACCATAATGTAATAAAATTAGAAATTAAAAACAAAATGGAGAGAAGCTTCTCCCAACTGAAATTGATAAAAATTATCTAAGAATCAGTACTCAAAGATAGCTTAAAAGTTCTTTATGTTTAGAAATTAAATAATATATCATTGAATAATCCTTGAGTTAATTAGGAAATCATGGCAAGAATGAAGAAATATGTATCATTGAATGAACAGAAACATTACATGTTGAAAGTGGTGGAACACAGCTAAAGAGTACATTCAGGAAAAAATATAACTTCAAGTATATTTATCAGGAAATAAAAAAAGCTGAAAATAAATGAGCAAATCATTGAACTCACAAAGTTGGGAAAGCATAACAAAAGAAAAATTTAAATCTCAGAAATAATAAAGAGAAAAATAGCAAACAAAACCCAAAGGAAAATAGAGAACATTAATAAAAACAAAAGCCGTTTCTGCATAAGACAGCAGATTTTTTTTTTTACAAAACTAATCAAGGATAAAGAGAAGATGTGAATAATTTCTATTTTTTTTTACAAGTTATTCCAGATAATAGAAAACCAGGGAAAGTTTCCCAGAAAATGTTATGAGGATAGTGATGTTTTAATTCCTAAAACCAGATAAGGACAAAACAAAAAAATTACACACTCATTTCATTTGTGAACATAGATGTTAAAAGTCCTAAATGAAATACACAATATTGTATTAAAAATAATACATCATGATCAAGTATTCTAGGAATTCATTAGAAAATGGATCACTATAATTCTCTACACTAATAAAAATAAAGGAGAAACACAATGTGATAACATCAAGCAATGTAGGAAAAACATTTTATAAGATTTGTTACTGGGACTTCCCTGGTGGTCCAGCGGTTAAAAAATCTGCCTTCCAGTGCAGGGGACGCGGGTTCGATCCTAGTCGGGGAACTAAGATCCCACGTGCCATGGGGCAAATAAGCCCCTGTGCCACAACTGTTGAGCAACTAGAGAAAAGCCCGCACGCCTCAATGAAGATCCCACGTGCTGCAACTAAGACACGACGCAGCCAAATAATAATAAAAATGTCTCTTTTAAAAAAAAGATTTGTTATTTATGATACAAATTCTTTTTTTTTTTTTTTTTGCGGTACGCGGGCCTCTCACTGTTGTGGCCTCTCCCGTTGCGGAGAACAAGCTCCGGACGCGCAGGCTCAGCGGCCATGGCTCACAGGCCCAGCTGCTCTGCCACATGTGGGATCCCCCCAGACCGGGGCACGAACCCACGTCCCCTGCATCGGCAGGCGGACTCTCAACCACTGCGCCACCAGGGCAGCCCCCTATGATACAAATTCTTACTAAACTAGGAATAGAACGGAACTTCTTGAACTCATGCAGCTTCCATGCCAGAAATTCACAGCAAACATTATACATAATGGCCCTTAACCCCCAGACCAGACACCCTGACCAGGGGAGAGGCCACCCCAAGCCATGAGAGAAATGGGGTTTGGTTAAGGCATTCCCTTCTTCATTCATGCTCACGTATCTCTTTAAGATCAGAAGCAGAATTCTCACTATTTGCATATGATGTGAGCATTCATTTAGAAGGCCCTTTGGAATCAACACACTTAGAATCAATAAGATTTCAGCAACATTGCTAGATAGAAACCTACAAAAGCAATAGTATTTCTAGAATTTCTCTGCATCTCTAATAACCAATTAAAAAATGGATCTTAGATACGTGGCTAGATACAAAGTATCTGTAACATACAAGAATATGTAAAACCTCTTGGTAGAAAATTTAAATGAAGGATATAGAAGAGAATCTGAATAAGCAGACAAATAGATCATAATGTAGGGTAAGATGACAAAGTTATAAAGATGTGAGTTCTCTCCAAATTCTTCTCTAAATGTGATGCAGTCCTAATCAAAATTCCAGTTGGAGTTTTTGGAGAAATTTGATAAATTCACAGTAGCATTTTTAGCGATGAATAAAGATCCATAAACAGCTAAGAAAAACTTCAAAGAAGGAGGAAGAGGAAGAGGAGGAGGAGGAGGGAGAGGGGGAGGGGGAAGGGGAGGGGGGAGGAGGAAGGAGGGTGTGATTTTTCCCAACCACATTTATAAGACCGTAGTAATAAAAAAAAATTATGGTACTGGCGCAGGAACAGACACACAGAAGAGAATAGAGAACTGAGAGAGACCCAATACCTTCAGGAGATTAACACGTAGGTCAAAATGTCCCGTAGATGGTGTTGGGGAGGTAGATTCCTACCTGACAGCACATGCAAGGTGGCCTCTAGATGGATTAATGGTGTGAATGTGAAAGTAACTTGAAAAAGTTAATAAAAGACAACATAGGAGCCATTTGTTGTGATTCAGGGCAGTAATTAAAGACTTTTTGTTTTTGTTTTTATTATTAATCCCCAAGCTATGCTACCTAACTAGAAAATATTGCCTCTTATAAGTTTCATAGGTATAAATGTTCCATATATTCTCTCCTATAATTAAAACATGCAGTAATAGGGGCTTCCCTGGTGGCGCAGTGGTTGATAGTCCGCCTGCCGATGCAGGGGACATAAGTTCGTGCCCTGGTCCGGGAAGATCCCACATGCCACGGAGTGGCTGGGCCCGTGAGCCATGGCCGCTGAGCCTGCACGTCTGGAGCCTGTGCTCCACAACGGGAGAGGCCACAACAGTGAGAGGCCCGTGTACCGCAAAAAAAAAAAAACATGCAGTAATAAAAGACTTTTTTTTGGCTGCGTTGGGTCTTCATCGCTGTGCACAGGCTTTTCTCTAGTTGTGCCGCGTGAGCTTCTCATTGCGGTGGCTTCTCTTGTTGTGGAGCACGGGCTCTAGGTGCGTGGGCTTCAGTAGCTGTGGCATGTGGGCTCAGTAGTTGTGGCTCGCGGGCTCTAGGGTGTAGGCTCAGTAGTTGTGGCACACGGGCTTAGTTGCCCGTGGCATGTGGGATCTTCCCAGACCAGGGCTCAAACCTGTGTACCCTGCATCGGCAGGCGGATTCTTAACCACTGCGCCACCAGGGAAGTCCACAGTAATAAAAGACTTTTAGGGCTTCCCTGGTGGCGCAGTGGTTGAGAGTCCGCCTGCCGATGCAGGGGACACGGGTTCGTGCCCCGGTCCGGGAAGATCCCACATGCCGCGGAGTGGCTAGGCCCGTGAGCAATGGCCGCTGAGCCTGCGCTTCCAGAGCCTGTGCTCTGCAATGGGAGAGGCCACAACAGTGAGAGGCTGGCATACCACACACAAAAAAAAAAAAAAAAAAAGACTTTTAAACAAAGTTTTGAAAGCCCAAAACACAACCACTCCACCGCCCCCCTCCCCCCAAAAAAACCTCCTTATGAATTTGACGACACTGTTTGATGAAAGACACCTAGGACAAAGTAAAGAGAGAGGGTGGACAGAATCAGAGAAGGTGTTTGTAATGTTTGAAGCCAAAACATTAAAATCTCGAATAAATGAAGAACTCCTGCAAATCAACAGGAAGTAGGCAGCAAATCAACTAGAAAATGGTCAAGATATGAAGAGGCAATTCCCAGAAGAGGAAAACAAAATCCAAGGAGCACATGAAGAGCTGATGCAAAATCTTAGTAATGAGAGACGCCATTTAGAACAACTTTATACCAATTCGACTGGCGAACATTCCAAAGCTGCTAATGCCACGTCTTGGGGGCATGTGGGGCTGGAGTGAGTTGGAAGAGTAGCTGGGCTGTGGGGTGGGCTGGTGCAGCCGTTGGGGAAGGCAACCTGGTGCTACTTATGCAACTCAAGTGTTCACATACCTGGGACGCAGCAGTCCCACTATTCCCACAGGAAGTGAGAATGGAATGTGGGGATAAAGGGAACATTAACTAACTAACTAAACAAATGGCGAGGGCAGGACGAGCACGGACTAGCAATGACAATGGACTAGAATCTGAGGAGCATGCGTGCTACACACACACACACACACACACACACACACACACACCTGTGCCGTGGTCCAGCATGCAGGAACAGTCCAGGACTGCCCTGAAACCTTGCTGTGGGAGGAGAGAGGGACAGGACAAGCTAAGATGAACCCTGGAGGTCTCTGATGGTCCACAGGGCACAGGGATGGAGGGTGGGAGTAGGCAAATGCTCCTGCACACCCAGGGCCATCAGGGAGGTTGAGTTGGGCTAATGTCTACTCAGAGTGATGGGAAAGGGACAGAGACCTGGAGCTGCGGCCACAGCAGGACGGGTGGGGGAGGGGAACACCAGCCAGAGCCACCGCCCCCTCCTCCACTTCCCCCCCTCCCCTCCCCTTCAATTGCCCAGACCTAGCACCCTGCCTACACAGGAAGACCCTGAGGTCTGGCTGTCCCTGTTAGGCCCTGGAGAGCTCAGAGGAGGAGGCCTCAGTGCTGGCTGGTGAGACTTCAGTTCCTATCATCTTGCGTGTGTGTGTGCAGGTGTGTGACATTGTGTGAAAGGGTTGTGTGAGTGTGTCTTTGGAGATGAGGGCGTGTTGTTTTTGTTAGGGCTGTGGAATTTGCTGCAAAAAGAGAATGTAGCAGGAAGGGAACTGTTCAGGTTATTTTTTGATACAAAATTGCAACTGTTTCTTTGCTTTATTTTTTTCTTTGCTCTTTGTAGCTCATTGAATACCAGACGTTCAGAACTGGGGAAGGCAAATTTCAGGTTGCTTTTAGCTCAGGTCAAAGAAGCAAAGGAAGCTCTTCTGGAAGAAAAAGAGGAAAAGAGTTTTGTGTGTTAAGGAATAAAAAGGGTGTTGGCGGGACCTGAGGGAAGAGGGTTGTGAATGGGGGAAGGGCGGAGACCCTAAGTCCTGGCCCCCTGGGCAGGAACCTGGAGCCTGTTCTAAGGCCCAGGCACTTGCTGCTGGCTTGGCCCAGCCCTCCCTGGGTCCAGAACTGTTGGCCTCAGAACAGTGCCTGTCCTGGCCTGTACCACTTTTGCCTGCACCAGTCCCAGAGGGTGCAGTCAGGAAATGATCGTTTCATTATCCACTTAGAAAGTTATCAACTGACGGTGTTTTTCAAGCTTTGCATCGCCCCTGAAGAATCACTGCTGGGGTGGGGAGGGCTGGGTGGTGTAGGAGATGTCAGAAGTGAAGAAAGGAGAAGAGCGCTAGTCCTTGAGCAGAAGTGTGGTTCTCCGGACTCCGCCGAACTCCTGCCTGGGTTTTCTTTCTGCCTCTGGACGCCCCCTCCTCCCTGCCAATCCCACAGACGCCTGGACTCAGTAGGTCCAACACGGGACATACGATGTCCTCCCAGTGGCTGCCTCTCCTCCCGGCTCCCCATCTTGGTCTCCCTGGAGGCCTCCTTCCCCACACAGTCACCAAGTCCAGAAGCTTCCATCTGGATGTGTTTGGAGAACTTGTCCAGGGCCCAGCCCAGGCCCCACCTGGGGCCTGGCTCCCCTGCAGTCTCAGCCTGCTCAGCCAGCATTGGGGGAGGGAGAGGGGTCTTTACGAAATACCACCTGGGCAATCCTCATTGAAGCTTTCTCCATCACTGCCATGGGGGGACCCAGAGTAGGGCCTGAACCCCCAGAAAGGGGTTTCCCGGTGGACAGATGGGGTTCAACAGCGTTGGTGCTCGTCCTGGAATCCTTTAAAATTGCCCTCAATCCTGATGGAACTGAAGGGCAGTGATCAGCTTGGTGTTATCGTGCCAGAAATGTGTAACCTCGCCAGTGATACTTTTGAAAAGGGAGGGTCCAGTGTCCCGTTGTCTAGATAGATTTCAAAAACCATATCGTTCTCCTGTCGCGATTTTTACCACGCCTACTTATCACAAGTGGTGCCCGCTTCCACGTAGGGGAGTGAAACAGGTTTCCTGTGAAGGCAAGCGTATCCGAGTTGAAGAAATGAGGTAATTTAGAGAAAAAAAGTAAGAAGGGAGCAGCGGGGTACGTGACTCATACAAGAACCCGAAGGTGGCCTCCAAACGGCGGATGGGTCCGAAAACCCAACTGGGGGTGTGAGTTGAGTGTTCGCGCGTAGGTGCACAGGGGGTGTGTCCGTCTTTGTACAGCATCTGGGAACAAGTGTCTACGCGCAAGGGTTTGTATCTCTGGGGTCTGCGACCCCAGCAGGGGAAGGGACTGGACTGCGCGCCCTCTCAGGCCTCTGGAAGGTTCTGGAACGCAGCCCTAGCTGGGAGCCCATCAGCCCCGGGGGGACGCTCGGCAATCGGATGCAACCGGCTGGGACTGGCTGCGCGGCGTGGTTGAGGGGCGGGGTGGGGCGGGGCGCGGAGGAGTGGCTCGCGGCCAGCGCGGTGACTCAGCACGGTGGGGTGGGCCGGGGGCGGGCCGGGGGCGGGGCGCGCCCACCCATATAAGGCTCCGGGCCGCGGCGGCGGGCGTTGGAGTTTTGCTGCCGCCGCTGCTGCTGAGTTCTGCGTCGCCATCAGTGAGTCCCCGCCGCCTGCGGCTCCCTGGGGGATTCCGAGGGGGCTCCCAGGGTTTTGGGGAGCAGTTGGGGCTCTGGGGGGGCCTACAGCGCCCAGAACAGGGGATGCGACCCCAGGGAGGACGGGCGGGCGCCCTCTCCCCCGTAACACGCCCCTCCCAGACGCTAACAGACCTCTCTGCATCTTGCAGTGCCGCCGTACACCATCGTCTACTTCCCTGTTCGAGGTAGGGGCCTGTGACGGGGAGGGAGGGGAGGCAGAGGTTGGGGGCTGCAGCATCCCACGCCCCTCACCCACCTGAGGGAGTCCCCAACCTCCCTTCTCCCTCCATCACGTGGCTACTAGCTCCGCCTTCCCTGTGCCCCGGAGCTGCCCGTTGCTAGAGTACGCAACTTCCCTGCCCTGGCCCGTCCCTCCGCAGTGTGCTGGGACATCGTCGGGGGAGTCCTCACCTCCTTGGCTCTTTCCCAGGGCGCTGCGAGGCTGGGGTCTCTGCCCATCCCCACACCCTGTCCTCCCCTCCCCCAGGGCGCTGCGAGGCCATGCGCATGCTGCTGGCCGACCAGGACCAGAGCTGGAAAGAAGAGGTGGTGACCATGGAGACCTGGCCTTCACTCAAGGCCTCCTGTGTGAGTACTTCTGTCGTATCCCGGGTCAGGGGCTGGGCACTGGGGGGCAAAACTAGGGTGGGGGGCAGCCAAGCTCAGCACCTCTGACAGAGCTGTTCATTCCCCCAGCTGTACGGGCAGCTCCCCAAGTTCCAGGATGGAGACCTGACCCTGTACCAGTCCAATGCCATCTTGCGTCACCTGGGCCGCTCCCTCGGTGAGTCCTGAGGCCGCAGGTGGCCCAGTCCAGGGTAGGGGTCTGCGGGCATCAGTCAGCGTTACTGAGCATCTGCTCAGTGTTGGCGCCCTGAGCCTCTTCCATTTAAATCAAATTATCCTGCAACCCTGTGGAGCGGAGGTGAGTGGAGGTTACCTAACTTGCCTAAGCTCAGGCCCGGGTCTGTCTAGCAATCCTTGCCCTGTAGCAGGCCACCTCCCACGGAATTCTGAGCATGGACTCAGACGGTCCTTTGTTCATCCACATCCTCCTCCCCGGCCGAGGCTCACAGGCAGCCACGTGGCCTGTCTGGTGGGTCAGGTTGTAGTGGCTAGTCAGGCTCCCCGTCATGCTGTCTACTCTCCCGCCACCCCAGGGCTGTATGGGAAGGACCAGCGGGAGGCGGCCCTGTTGGACGTGGTGAATGACGGCGTGGAGGACCTTCGCTGCAAATACGGCACCCTCATCTACACAAACTACGTAAGCACGGACACGGGGATGGTCATTGAGGGCAAAGAAAGAAAGGGGCTGGCTTCCTTCTCACCCTGCACAGCACCCCTCATGCAGCTCTGACGGATCCTTCCCTTGGGCTGCTTCTGGCTCTGCGGGGGTGTCAAGAGCCATTATGGACTGGACACAAGACTCAGCCTCCCTGCCTGGGCGAGGGACCCAGTCAAGGAGCAGGCGATGGCAGAATTGCGTGAGGACAAGAGACATCCAGCCAGAGGTGGTCCCTGATCCGCAGCTGGGGGAGGTCAGGAGCACTTCCTAGAGCCAGGTGCAGAGGAGGGGGGTCTACAGTCAGCTTCTAGAAGGGGTGCTGGCACTTTCAGGTGCACGAGGTATCAGGCACGGGGCACGTTCAGGGACTTGGGACCAGTTTAGCAGAGGCAAAGCGTGTGTGCCTGTGTGTGTGAGAGAGAGGGAGGGAGGGAGAGCGGCAGGAGATGGAGCTGGAGGGGCAGCGGGCCCAGGTCCTGGAGGCCTTGAACCAGCTGGCTTGGATGCTCTCTTTGGGGAGCCTAAGCACGGCGGTGTCTATGAGATCCGGAAAGATCCTACAAGGCTTTTGCAACAGTCCGGGGAGCGATCGGGGCAAGAGTGGCCTGGCGAAGAACCAGCAGCTGAAATGGACAGGACGTGGCAATAGCCTGGGGCGGGGAGTGAGGAGAGGAGGGGTGGGGGCTGGGTGAGTGGCGATTCACTGAGACGGGGCAGACAGGAGGGGACATCTCAGGGGCAGAGGCAGGGCGTGCAGCAGTGTGAGGGTCAGGAGGATGATTCGCGGTGGCATCTTTCTGGCAGGAGGCGGGCAAGGAGGACTATGTGAAGGCACTGCCCCAGCACCTGAAGCCTTTTGAGACCCTGCTGTCCCAGAACCAGGGCGGCCAGGCCTTCATCGTGGGCAACCAGGTGAGCTGGCCGTGGCCCGCCCCTTCCGCACCACCCTCTTCTTACAGATGGCAGACCGGTGCAGAGCGAGCACCTGAGCCATCGGTTCAGCAACGCTGGGCAGACCAAGGGACTGGCTCAGGCTCCCCGCCTCACACCTCCCACACCCACTGAGTCCCTGCCCCGCTCTGCCCTGCAGATCTCCTTTGCCGACTACAACCTGCTGGACTTGCTTCGGATTCACCAGGTCCTGGCCTCCAGCTGCCTGGACTCCTTCCCCCTGCTCTCGGCCTATGTGGCCCGCCTCAGCGCCCGACCCAAGCTCCAGGCCTTCCTGGCCTCCCCGGAGCACGTGAACCGCCCCATCAATGGCAACAGGAAACAGTGAGGGCTTGTGGCACTCTGAGCAAGAGGCAGGGAGCTGCCTGCTTCCCTTTCCCTATAGGACCAATAAAGTTTCCAAGAGAGAAGCAGTGCTGTGAGCATTGAGTTTTCTGGGGAGGGGGCTCCCTGATCCTCTCACGCTTGGGGGAGGGACAGGCAGCTGGACAGGATACTTGAATCCTAAAACACGGAGTGTCTTCCTGGAGCCCTCAACCAGCTCTGTGTTTACTGAACTCCAGAAACAAAGAGAAAAAAAAAAAAGAAACAGGAAGAGAAATCAACCATGGTCCCTGCTCTGGACATCTCCATAGTCTACAGAGAACAGGCTCACTTAAATAAACATGCTTTCTACTCTCAGCAGGCCACCTGCCAGAGGGCCTCCATCCAGGACTGCAGGAGCTGAGGGGCCCTTGGCGGAGGAGGGGCGTGGGGAGGAGCTGAGCCGCTCAGAGCAGCCCCGGCTGGGTCGGTGGGGGGTCAGTCACTTCTGCTCAGATGGGGCTCTCCTTTCTTCCTTGTGCATCGTGGGCCCGGGAGCAACACGGGGCGATCCAGGTGGCTCGCCTCCTGCCTCCTCTCACCATCTTTGTTAGCTGGGCGAAGAGAATGACCCAGCCTAGGCAAGCTGGCTGTGGCGTGTCCACGGTGGGGAGGCATCGGGGTGCAAACAGGTTGTGGCTCTCGGGGCTCCCACGGATGGCTGGAGGGGAGGGCCTGTAGGAGGGCCCCTTGGTGCAGCCTGGAGGAGCAGACCCTTCTCTGGGGAGCCTTGCCCAGCATCAGAGCTTCCTGCCCAAAGCGGGGAACCTCTCAGTAAGTCAACCTCTCTCATTGCTGAGAGAACTCAAAGTAGGTGAGACTTCCAGGAAATGTTATTTGAGGGCCCAGAGGGAAACAGCTCTGCAGTGACTAAGGTGTCCTGCCTGCATGCTCCAGGGGTGGTGGGTTGGCAGAGGGGTACCTGCACCCATCCCACATAGAGAGCCCCAGTTTAGGGACCATTCATGGTGTCAAAGCAATCATGGCTCCAGCACCGGGGAAGCCATGATTCAGTTTGTGCCTGAACACCCTTTGAGCACCCCAGGAGTACAGAACAGCTGAGAGCAGTGCCATTAGGCAGGTGGCTGGGGAAACGGGTTAGAGGCTGGAACAGACATTGCCCGTGGGGGACATTGGCTTCAGGAAGTGTGGATCAAAACTAAGAGGCATGTATCCCTGAACCATCTATAGCTGCCCTTGCAAATAAGGATAATAATTGCAAAAGCTAATGGAGTACCTTCGATGCCAGGTATTATACTAAATGCTTTAGTATATTACCTTCCTTAGTCCTCACCACCCTTGAGTAGGTACTCTCATCCCTGTTTATGAATGAGGTAACTGAGTCCAGAACGTTTAACTTGCCGAAGAGTGAATAGAGGCACCAGCAAGGTTATCATCATATTATTGCTTGTGATCACAACAGGTTGAAAACAGAACAGGTGTCCATCAACAGGAGGCTGCCTAAGTACATTAGGTGCACACACACACTGTGCACTGTGAAAAAGAGCAAGGAGGCCTGGATCAGGCCTTTTGGGAGCACGGGGCTGAGCCAACAGAGTGTAGCCCTCTTTGCAAGAGATGTTTTTCTATTGCTCACCGATGAAATTTGGGAAAATGACACTTTCCTGACCCCTCTGCGGTTGCGGGGGGGCATATAACATGTTCTGGTCATGTTGGACTGTGGGCAGAGTGGGTGAATCACTTCCAAGGACAACATGGAGCAGGACACGTTGTGTGGTTGAGCAGTGGCCTTGTGGTTTTACACTGCTGGCATTTTACAGTTGTTTGTTACTGCAGCATAACCTGACCCATCCTGTCTGATCTATCCTTTATTCTCAGCTCAGGCTAAGGGAATCCAGTCACCTCCCAATTTTGTCCTGCTTCTGAAGGTGATCAGGGAAGGGGAGGGGGCTATGACTCTGGGGTATTCTCCCCACTCCAACAGTAGACCCCTCTGGCTCTCCCAGACCAGCCCCTGAGAGCTGTCAGTGATGGGGAACTGAGAAAATGTCTTCATCTGGGAGTGGAGGAAGACACCCAAGCTGGGGGAGGTGATCAGAGAGAGACTAAAGGGCCCAGCCCTCTCCTTGGCCTGGACATTTGGCTGCAGGGCCAAAGTGGGACAGATTCTCCTGGAGACGGCACCTGGACCTGGAGACGATGGCTAGGTGACTTTGGCCCCTGGGGAGCGCGAAGGATGGTTTCAGAGCCGGGCCGGGCCTGCTCCTTCTGCCTGGGAGCACGCTGCACTTGCATACCTAGTCCACTGCATCCCAAAGGCCCGCCCCCAGCGACTGATAGAGACCTTATGCGCTCCACCATCTCCTGACCTCAGCACCTCCCTCACCTCTCTTGGAAACTCCACTTCCCTCCTAGCTGGTTCTAGCTGCCCTCTGTGAAAATAAAGACCAGCAAATGACAGCAAGCTGTATACTCAGAGCTGGCTCCAGCAAGGGAATCGGCCACTGCCAAAGGCTGGCTCAAAGGCAGGCAGAGGAGTGAGGAAGCTTTATGGGGAAAAAGGGAGACTTCAGCTGTGCCCTGAATGGAGGCTGTCGGCCCGGGGAGCTGTAGGTGGGCTGACTGGAGGTGGGGGCATTGTATGTCACTGCTTAGGGGAGCAGATTTGGCTTCCTCTGGTTGGTCCTAAGTTGGAAAAGGGGATAAAAATTAAGGAAGCTGTCACTTATTAATCAAGTCCTGGACATTTGGGGTGATTATTTACAAGGGTTATCGTTGGCTTCCCAGATTGTTCCTAGAGATAGCAGTCTGACTTCCTACAAGTCTGACCTATAATGGGCTGGCTTCCTGTCCGGTTACTGTAGATAAGAGGTTGGTTTCCAGGCAGGTTGCTGCAGGTCATGGGTCAGATCTTTATCGATACATGGTCTGGCCATTGTCCGTTGTGTGTTCAGTCTCCTCTTGCAGAGAGGTGACCCCAGCTACAGCAACTGGAAGCCTTTTCCTCAGGCATTTACCCTGAGTGGAGAAATCCTGTAGGGGGAAAGCAGGAGCCCACACATTCTCCTTTGAGGAACAGTCCCTGGCTGATTTCTGGGCCCTGAAGGAGACTGAACACTCAGGGGGCACCAGAGGATCAGTCTGAGTTGCCCATGAGAACAGCGAGTCAGAGATGGTGTGCCAGACAGCACTGCTTCCAGGACACGTGAGGGACTCGGGAAACTGCAGGAATTCGTGGTTCACGTTGCCAATGTGCCTGCACCTGCCACACCTGGCCTGGAGGGCCCTGGGGGCTAACCAGGAGCTGGGCTTCCCCAGGGCTCTGTGCACGGCTGCTGCCTCCGGCCGAGGTGGGCAGCCCTGAAAGGCCCTGGAGAAGGAAGTTCTCCCCAGGGAAGAACTTTGAGTGGCATCTCTCACTGCCCACTTTGCCAGGAAAGAGAGAAGGTAAAGGTCAGCATCCAAAGTCCTGGGCAGAGGCCAGTGCTCAGGAACTTGGAATGGGCAAGATGCGACGGGGCGGGGAGCAGGGGAGGTAGGAGCTGGTGTTGAGGTTGTTGGCATAAAGGATTAAGGGAGGGCCTTAGGGTGGCCAGGGGGATGACCCTGCTGCAGAACAAGGCTCCAAACTATCGGGGGTGCTGACCTCTAGAAGGCTCGCTGCTTCCTCCTACCCCAGCCGACCCAGTGCCTACCCGGTGGGTTTCCAGGCACCTATTGATGCAGAACAAACTTGGTGGCATCACTCTCTATCAGGAATCCAGGCCGGCCGGCGTAGGCCTGACGCTGCACAGGCCAGGTCTGGCCTCCCGCCCTTGGCCACATGCAGTGGGCGGGGCCAGCAGCCTGCGAGCCGCGGGCGGGTCCCCAAGCTCCACTCGCGCCTCCGCCCAGCTTCCAGAGCATGCGCAGAGAGGTCCGTACCCGGCTGGGAGAGCAGCGGAGGCCTCCGCCAGAAGTGGAAACTGATCCAATGACAGGGTCTGTAGCCAGCAAAGCTGCCACGAAGTTTACAGTCCCCTCAGTCACCCAGAACTTCCGTCAAACTTCCTGCTCGCTCCTAACACAACGACAAATATCAACGGACAACAAACAATTGCCAGATGTTTGAGGGAAATCTCGAACATAAAAGAGAGAAACAATAATAAACAGGAGGGGGAAAAGGAACTCAGAGAAGATAGAGACTGTGCAGGCTGTGCATGAGAAAACTTCAAATAAACTTTAATCAGTATCTTCAGGGAAATAAGAAAAGTTATTACATCTGGAGGATAAAAGGCGGCTATTAAAAAGAGCGTTTCCCGGAAAAATTAAAAATATGATAGCAGAAATGAAAAATCTCAGGAACTTCCCTGCTGGTGCAGGGGTTAAGAATCCACCTGCCATTGCAGAGGACACGGGTTCGAGCCCTGGTCCAGGAAGATCCCACATGCCGACGAGCAACTAAGCCCGTGTGCCACGACTACTGAGCCTGTGCTCTAGCGTCCGCGAGCCACAACTACTGAAGCCCGCCCGCCTAGAGCCCGGGCTCCGCAACAAAGAGTAGCCCCTGCTCGCCTCAACTAGAGAAAGCCCGCGCGCAGCAACGAAGACCCAACGCAGCCAAAAATAAAGAAATAAAATAAGTAAATTTATAAAAAAAGAAAAAAAAATCACAGAAGGTAAAGTTGAAAAATACATATGAACATAGAACAAAAAGATAAAAGCATGGAAAGATGAGAAAAACAGAGTATTATTATTTGAGGAAGTCTAGAGAGAGGGAGAGAAGAGGGTAGAAAAAAATCGTAGGGAGCTGATTATCAAATGAATAATACATTTCCTCAGGACTGAAGAAGATGAGCTTTCACGTTGAAAGGCACAATGAGTGGCCAGCGCATTGAATGCAGAAGGACCAGAGACTGATACAAAAGCAGATGGTGAAATTCCAGAGCCTCCAGAAGGCAAATGAAGACCCTGCAACCTTCCGGAGAGAGAAAAGCACCACACACGAGGGATAAAGAATTTGAAATCGCGTCAGGTATCTTGTGGTGGTGATGAAACACGTCCACAAGTACTCTGACGCCCCGGCATCTCTATGCCCTCCCGTGGAAGCTGGGCAGGACTCTGCTGCTGCTTCAGTGAACAGAAAACAGTGGAAGCCACACGATGGGGCTTCCCAGGCTAAGTCTGAGAAGGTCACACAGCTTTGCAGTTTCTCTCAAGACACTTGCTTCAGTCATTGTGCAAAAGGTCCAGCCACCCTGAGGCTGCCACAGAGAGAGCCCATGTGGAGAGACCAGAGATGGGGAGGAAAAGGGAGGGAGGGAGGGAAGGAGCAGTGATGAAGACACACCTGCTTGCAGCTGCCCAGCCCTGGAAGTGACACTCTTCACTTCTGCCCCATCCAGATACAAGGGGGCTCTGTGCCCAGGAGGAGGAAATAAGTTTGTCATATCTAGTCAGTCCCTACCACATACAACATCAGATCTGTACATAGACAGGAACTTGATGTATGGTAGCAGTGACATCACAAATACTGAATAAGTTTGAAGAGTTATTTAGTGTTAGTAAAACTGATTCACCGTATTGAGAAAAATGACTGGATGCTCATCTCACGCCATTTACAACAATAAACTCTAGATAGATCAGTTGTTCTCAGCTGGGGGTGATTTTGTCCCCCAGATTATGCTTGGCCACATCTGGAGATACTTCTGTTGTCCCAGCTTATGGGGTGCTGCTGGCAGTTAGGGATGCTGCTAAGCATCTCACAATGCACAGGACAGCCACTCACAGCAAAGAACTGTATAGGCCCAAATGTCCATAGTGTCAAAATTTAGAAACCCTGCCATACGGTTCACCTATATGTGAACGAGAAAAATAAAATAATAACAGGAAAAAAGTAAGAGATTTCTTTATGACCTTGGACTGGGGATGAATTCCTTAAACAAGGCCCTCAAATGAACGAACTTGACTACATCAAAACTGAGTATTTCTCTTGTACAATGATGATTACTATTTATCAGATTATCGGATAGATGATAAACTCAAAGGAAATATATTTGCAACATCTGACGGGGGAGGGAGGACCAGTGGTTTATAATGTTGGAGATGGTGTTCCCACTAATCTTTCAGAATCCCCCCCAAAGGGGGCCTTCCTGGTGGCGCAGTGGTTAAGAATCCGCCTGCCAGTGCAGGGGACAGGGGTTCGAGCCCTGGTCCGGGAACATCCCACATGCCACGGAGCAACTAAGCCTGTGCGCCTCAACTACTGAGCCTGCGTGTGGCAACTACTGAAGCCTGCGTGCCTAGAGCCCGTGCTCCGCAACGAGAGAAGCCACCGCGATGAGAAGCCTGCACACTGCAACATAGAGTAGCCCCCGCTCGCCGCAACTAGAGAAAGCCCGCGCAGCAACGAAGACACAACACAGCCAAAAAAAAAAAAAAAAAACCCAAAGCCACAAAGACCATAAAAAACCAAACACACACTCCATCTCTCACGTATGTAGGAGACATCTGAAGTGATTACAGTTATGAGCTTCAATGCACCAAATAACATACCCTGACGTTCCTAAAGCAAAAGCTGATGGGAAGACAGGGACTTAGGCAACTGGAAACAACAAATGTCCAACTCTGACATAAGAAAACAGAGAAGGCACTGTCCTTTCAATTGCTCATGGGACATTTACTATAGTAACCATATGTCATGGCGCAGAGAAAGTTTTAGAACATTCCAGGGGGAGAGAGAGGAACAGTACAGACAACAGTCTCTCATTATAAGGCAATAAAATGAAAAATAGCAAAACCCAGGAAACAAAAAGACTGTAATGTTTACAGTTATAATATTTATATTTATAAGTATATTTATAAATCTCTCTTAAAATGACATGGGACTTCCCTGGCTGTCCAATGGTTAGGACTCCACGCTTCCACTTCAGGGGACATGGGTTCGATCCCTGGTTGGGGAATTAAGATCCCACATGCCGTGATGTGTGAGGCCAAAAAAAAAAAAAGAAAAAAAAAGGCATGTCAAAAAAGAAATCAAAACCAGAATTGCAGAATTTCTAGCTAATTATGATAAAGAAGCACCATAAATTGGAAGTGTTGGTCTGCTTGTCTCGATTAGCTCTAGCTTTATAATTAATCTTGCTATCTGGCAGGGCAGATTCCCCCCAACCCTCTTGTTCCTCTTCAAAATTGGTTTGGCCCTTCTTGGCCCTTTGTTCTTCTATATCCATTTTAGAATCAGTTTTCCCAGTTCCATGAAAAGCCTTGATGGGATTTTGATTGGAATCGCAAAGAGTTTGTAAATTAACTTGGTAAGATGTGACATCTTTATGACATTAAGTCACCCACCTGGTAAAGTCCCCTCAACAGCTTCAGTACTGGCTAGAGGCAAAGGGAACGTGGGATTCTTGAAGGACGAAGGCAGCCATAAATACTGGCTATGGCGTCATGACTCACTGCAGAAGTGGCGCCCCTCCATGTGTCCTTTGTGGCTCTGAGTTTTGTGTATCAGGAGGAAATTGTCTTTGGAAGGTGCAAAGTGGTCACGGGAAGAAGAACATGTACCAGAAGATGAATAGCTCAACGTGTCTCTAATAAACACTCAACTGGTTTTTCTTTTTGCTGATTTATAAGGTAGGGCCTGGTGTTTCTAAAAACTGAACTTTGAGTCTCACATTTCTAACAGCTTGGGATTAGTCAAGGGGTGTGTAAGCTCTTCCTGGTATCTGTCCTCCCAAATAGCCGTCAAGGGCTACACGGGGCAAAGAAGAGGCTAGAGCTTTTGTGTTAAGGGACAAAGGGGGTGTAGGCAGAATGCCAAGGGACAACTTGGGGATGGGCAGAGGACCAACGTGGAGACACTCCAGATACCTAGACCTGATCTACTGGGTGTCGAGTGTGGATCTGCTGCCAGGGAGGTGTCGGGGTGGGTGGGCTGAGCGGACTGCACCAGCCCCTGAGACCTGTGCCCAACTGAGACTTCACAGGTCCTCCCTGCTGGAGACTGCAGATGCTGCCCAGTGCTTCAGGACCAGAATGAGCCAAAGAGAGACCCTGAGACACTGGCAGCCTGACAGGGAGTGGTTCTCACGCCAGGACGAGAGTCTGCAGAGCATGTGAGGGCACCCTGCCCTGGAGAGCAGGGAAGGAGGCTGGGTCACATGCATCGTTAATTGTGTTGCTTGCCCCAAGTGCACTCACATTGTCCTGTGTGTACCTCACCAGCCATGACTGATCGACTTTACTTTTTCAAATTTAAATTAATGGGAAAAAAAAGAGAGAGATTTCCAGTTCAAGATATTAGAGTAGAACCTGAAATGCACACTGTCCTTCTCAAACACATCAAAATCAGAGAAGGAAAAAAAGCGTTAATAATGACATTCCAACCACATAGAAATGAAAAGGGGAATTCTGTGTAGACTTGAAATAAGGCTCTCTTTGAAGGAAAGAAATAGGAAGAAACCCACAGCCTGGGGCGGGAGCTGAAGCCTTGTGACTTAGCCAGGAAGCAGGAACACAGCCAAGCCAAATGCACAGGCTTGGGGCCAAGTCCTCAGTCTGTACCCAGTGCTGGAGAGCAAGGCTGAGAGCCTTCTGTGACTGAGGCTAGGTCTCCACCTGGAGCATGAGGTAGGGGGACAGAAATGCCCTCCCTGCCAGGTCACAAACAGGGCCAATTCAGAAAACAGGAGTGCAGAATTTGGGATGGAAGCAAGTACAGAGGAAAGCAGTATACCTGTTTTTGTTTCATATTCAGCAGGAGGATAGACATATGAACTAGCTTTTGCTGGAAAAAGAAATTTTGTCATGACTGTTAAAAATGTAAGGGACGGGACTTCCCTGGTGGCGCAGTGGTTAAGAATCCGCCTGCCACTGCAGGAGACACAGGTTCAAGCCCTGGTCCGGGAAGATCCCGCATGCCGCGGAGCAACTAAGCCTATATGCCACAACTACCGAAGCCCGCACGCCCAGAGCCTGTGCTCCACAACAGGAGAAGCCACCACAGTGAGAAGCCTGCACACCGCAATGAAGAGTAGCCCCTGCTTGCCGCAACTAGAGAAAGCCCGCATGCAGCAACAAAGACCCAATGCAGCCAAAAATAAATAAATTAATTAACTTTTTTCAAAAAGGAAGGAAAAAAATGTAAGGAAAACCACTAAAAATAGAAATAAAATGTATAACTTTCAAACCAATACTAGGGAAGAAGGGAATAGCACAAAGAAAACTCAGTTAATTCAGTAGAAGTCCGGAAAATAGAGGAAAAAGAAATAAAGAGAAAGAATGCTAAATAGAAAACACAATATAATATGGCAGATATATGTTCCAATGGCAATACCAATAAATGTAAACAGGCTAGACTCTCTTTTTAAAAGACAGAGATTGATTGAGTTAAAATGAAATTTAATTAGATGTTGTTTCAAAAGCCATCCCTAGGGCCTCCCTGGTGGCGCAGTGGTTGAGAGTCCGCCTGCCGATGCAGGGGATACGGGTTCGTGCCCCGGTCTGGGAGGATCCCATATGCCGCGGAGCGGCTGGGCCCGTGAGCCATGGCCGCTGGGCCTGCGCATCCGGAGCCTGTGCTCCGCAACGGGAGAGGCCACAATAGTGAGAGGCCCGCATACCGCAAAAAGAAAAAAAAAAAAAAAAAAAAAAAAAGCCATCCCTAAAACAAGAGAAAGATCAAAAATAAAAAGAAAAAAACCCCCAAATACTAATAAAAAGAAAGCTGGTGTAGCAATAGTAATATCAGAGATCATAGAGCTCAAGGCAAAATTGTTAAAAGAGATGCAGAGAAATATTTTATATTAGAAAAAGGAACGATCCATCAAGAAAACAGTCTTTAAAATATAGGTGTTCAAGGACTTCCCTGGTGGTCCAGTGGTTAAAAATCCGCCTTCCAATGCAGGGGACATGGGTTCAATCCCTGGTTGGGGAACTAGGATCCCACAAGCCTTGGGGCAACTAAGCCCGCACGCCGCAACTACTAAGCTTGCGCACCACAGCTAGAGAGAAGCCCACATGCTGCAACGAAAGATCCTGCATCCCACAACAAAGATCCCACGTGCCGCAACTAAGACCCAACACAGCCAAATAAATAAATAATATTTAATAAACTAAAATAAAATAAAGTATAGGTGTCCAAAATTGGCTCAAGGAAATAAACAAATAGCCATAAAAGAAATGGAAATGGTGATCAGATCACTCCTAAGCAGATCCCCCAGTTTCAGACGGCCTTACAGTTAGTTCTAGTGACACTTCAGGAGACGATAACTTTTACCCTCAGAAAACTCCTGCAATGTATAGGAAAAGGTGGAAAGGGGCACACCTCATTTTAACAAAACTGGAAGAGATCCCCTGGAGAAAATCTGAGCCGGAGCTGGAGAGGTCAGCACGGGCCTTGAGTGCCAGGCCCGGGGACTTGGGCTTTGTCCTGAGGACACGAGGGAACCACGAAGGGTCTCAGGCAGGAGAGGGGCAAAATGGATCCAAAGTTTACAACAATTCTGCTCATTCCATGGTGCAAAGAAGTCATTGCGGGGGCTGAGACTTGAGGCTGGGGGACCTCAAGGAGGCTTTGCAAAATTCCAGGTGAAAGCTGACGGGTCACTGCCATGGGGCGGGGCCTGAAGGCACAGGAACAGGGTGTGTTCAGAAGGCAGAGTTGGCAGGATGCAGTGGATATGGGGACAGGGAGGCAACCTGATGCCTCCCAGCTTCTGGCCTGGAGGCTGGTAGGGAAGACAGACATGAACAGTGGCATAGGATGAGACAGGTGAGAGCCAGGGTCTGGGATGCCTTGGAAGAGGGCTTCCTGGAGGAGGTGATACTGAGTGGAGCCTGGCAAGTGGGTGCTCTAGATGGGTGGGGACTGAGTGGGGGACTGAGGGTCAGGAGACCTCAGGCCGAGTTCTGGCGGCTGTGCCGTCTTGGGCAGGCAGCTCAGCGTGGCTAATATACTCTGTCCTCTTCTGAAAATGGGGGCTCATCATTCCCATGCCCTGGGTTGTGGGAGGATTAAGAAGATAACACATGGCAAGTGCTTGGCACAGAGCCTGGCGCTGGATGAACTGGAGCTCCTGCCCCTCACTCTTAGTTTCCCACGGGCCCATGCCCAGCATCTCCCATCCACGGCATCCCCTGGCTGCCTTCTCCCCATGGCCTTGTGTTCCCTTGACCCCATTAGATAGGGATGAGGAGAGAATCCACCCTCTGGCTCCATCTTGCCCCCCTTCTGCCACCCCAGAGGGAGGGATCCATGGACTCGGGTCTGAGCTCTGGATTAGCTGTGTAATCCCCAGCTCTGTCTGGGCAATCTCTTTCCCTGCCCAGGAGAGGGGGCCTGGGGCTGGGAGTCAGGACTGCCGGGCCCTGGACCTGGTACTGCCCTACCCATCTGTGAGCCCTCAGACAAGGTGCCCAGGCTCTTGCCGCCTCTTTTGGAAACACCACTGACATCCTGCAATGACTGTCATATGTGTGCTGTGTCTGGGGCACCACTCAGCAGCTTCATACCCATGGACAAGAGATGAAACCTCCATAGGCCTCAATTTTTTCATGTAGAAAATGGAGTTAACACTATCTAGGGTTACTGTGGGGAATATATGAGAAAATAAGGGCATATTACTTGTAAATGGCACATCTCTCGAGAGATAGGAAAGGATGATTACAGGACAAGAGAATAGAGGAGCTGGGGAGGGCAGACCAAAACGGACATGCTTATCATGGGACTCAGAGCCAAAGGGTTCCAGAGAACTGACAAACTGATTAACAAGAGTTAATCAGGCTTCCAAGACTTCAAGAGAAGGCAAAGAACAGAGGCCCTCCTCAGGTCACGGGAGCATTGCGGGGTGGGGAGGGAGTGGGCAGAAATGCCCTAAAGCCCTAAGAGGAAGAGGTCCTGGGGAGAGTGAGCATGATGTGGCCTGGGCCTGACGACCTGCACGATAATGGCTGAGTCCTTAAATGCCAGGTTGCCGAGGCAGTAGGAGCCGCTCCAGGATTTTGTGCAGAAGCATCAAGTGCCAAACTCTCCCGACAGGGGCTGAGGAAGGAATGGCTGGGAGAGGTTAGCAGCACTATAGCAAGAGGATGTGCCACCCACTGACTATCTCCACCCTCTTGGCCTCACCCCAACCTAGGACTCTAGACACACCTCCTCTGGGGAGACCTCCGCCAACAACCCCCAGTCTGCCCCGGCTCCCTGCGGCTAATGAGCAATCCTTCTCTGAGCCCAGGGGTGCCCGTAGCGGGTGAGGGGAAAATCATAGTCTGGGAGGGCTTGGACGGGGACGGAATAATTACAAGGTGGTCATGAGGGTCGGGCTGTCACCGATCTGATTTCTCCTCCTTCCCCCATACGCTTGTGCATACAACAGGAGCACGCGAAATGCGGAACTTGCAGAAAACACCAGAACCAGCAGAAGGTGACATGCGAGGTTCGTTTACTTGGGGGTTGAGAGGCTGAGGGTCCACGGGCTAATGTGATGGAGCAGCGCGGGCGAGCAAGAGAGTAAATACCAATACCGCCAAGGGAGAAAGGAGGTCCGAAAGGCCCCGGGACCGCATCTCCCAGCAGCCTCAGCGCCAGACAGAGCACTTCCGGCCTCTCCGCCCTCCTACGAGGAGGCGGGGCCAAGGGCGGGACGGGAGCGGTGCCGGGAAGTTTGGGCGCGCCGCCGGCGCCAGGGCGCGTGACGTTCTTCCTGTGCGCCGCCTAGCGTCTAGGTCGCGCCGGTTCCTCAGCCTCAGAGCCGTGAAGGTGACAGCGGGAGCTGAACGGCTTGGCCCCCGCGATGCTGGCGGCACGGCGGCTGCTCGGCGGGTCGCTGCCCGCACGTGTGTCTGTGCGATTCAGCGGCGATACGGTGAGGCCTGACCTGGCTCGGGCCAGGGGTGCTCGCGCGCCGGCTCTCGCTGCCGCGCCTGTGCGTGCTCCATCCCTTGGGTCTGTAGTGCCTTCTGGAGAACATTCAGATCTCCCCAGCCCGGCAGGAAGGTTGCCGATACGGCTTGGGTGTAGAAGGGGAACGGGTCCAAACGGGAGGCTGACTCACCCCCGCCCCCAGGCCTCCGGCACCTTGGCTTCCCTTATTTAACAGCCACGCGACTTAGCGGAAAAATTTTGCAGGTGGCAAAGCGTCCTTGTCTCATTCCTTTCCCGCCACAGCTTTGTAGGGCGTGAAGGGGCCACTGACCCATTTTACAGATGCAGACGATAGCTTTGGAGAGGGCCGTGCGCCTCCTCATTCTTCGTTCAGCGCTCCGATCCCCATATTGGCTTTTAAGGGGTTGGGTGTCTGGAAGCCAGGTCCCCTTAGCCCTCAGCTGGGGTGCTCCTCACTGGGTCACGTGGAATTCCAGACCCATCTCTCCTCAACAGTTTTATCCTGAGCGGGTCTCCCTCCGTCATCTTGTGCCCCAGCCGCAGTGAGGCATTTCTTTAACTTCAGAAAGTGCATTTTGTCGCCAGCAGAGTTTAGTAACACAGGGCTTTGGCCTAACCAAGTTTTGGTCCAGCAGCACAGCCAGACAAGTAAATGGACATAGCATCACACTGGGCTCAGGGGAGTAGTATGTGCTGTGCACAGTTCAGGTGTGGGCTTTGGCCATGGACACACCTGAGCTTAGATTCCATCTGCTCCTTTGGGCTGTGTGCCTTTCACAAGCTCATTTTGCTCTGAGCTTCAGTTTCCTCTTCTGTAAAATGGAGGAAATCATTCCTGTCTCAAGGTCATGAGGATGAAATGGGGTCTTGGATATAGAGAACTGAGTTTCGTGCCTGCTAACAGGAAGTGCTTACTAAGTGGTGATGGCAGCTATGATGCTACGAAGGGTTCTGAGGCTTGGGCCCCTGCCCTCCTCCCAGCCCAGCCCTCTCTAATCAGGGGGACTCAAAACTCTGTACCTTCTGGCCTGGCCCCTCATGACCCCAGAGCTCTGCTGGGCCTGCTGACCCTCTGTGTCCCCAGACAGCACCCAAGAAAACCTCATTTGGCTCGCTGAAGGATGAAGACCGGATCTTCACCAACCTGTATGGCCGCCATGACTGGAGGTGAGATGGTGCCCTTAGGCTGGTGGTTCCCGAGGCAGGGCCTCCCCCTTACTGCCTTCCCCACTCTGTCCAGGCTGAAAGGTGCCCAGAGTCGAGGTGACTGGTACAAGACAAAGGAGATTCTGCTGAAGGGGCCTGGCTGGATCCTGGGTGAGGTCAAGACGTCGGGCTTGCGGGGCCGTGGAGGTGCTGGCTTCCCAACTGGCCTTAAATGGAGCTTCATGAATAAGCCCTCAGATGGCAGGTGTGTGTAGGCAGGCAGAAATGGGGTTTCAGGAGAGACCTTGGGGGTGGCTGTGGCTTACCTGGGCCTTTGGGTTGTTTCCTTGGAAACTAAGAGTGAATGAAGTGGGAAAACATAACCAGAGCTCAAGTAGGTGGGATTCAGTTCTCTCTGGTCTTCCTCAGGGGAGACTTGAGGGGTAGCAGAATCAACACAAAACTTTGACTCAGTCAGACTTAACTGATCAATTCCTAGCTCTGCCTTTTAATCATACAGCTTTGGGCAGCCTCCAGCCCTTTCCGAACCTCAGTTTTCTGTTCTGTAAATGGATATTATATTGTGCAGGGATGAAAGAGAGAATGTTCGTACAGCTTTTGGCCTGCACTTTGGTTGGCACATAGAAAGCAAAGGCTAAATGTCAGCTATTTTGCCTCCTTTTGGCTCCAGAGATATGGTGGAGGTTCATGGAATGCTCTTTGTGACCAAAAGCAGATTTGGGCTCTTGGGAAAGCACTAGGAGAGACATTTGGACGGAACAAAGATTTTTCCTGTGGTCATAGCCACCCAAATACAGAATAGGCAGTGAGCTCCCTGTCATCGGTGGTGAGCAAGCAGAGCCCCTGGGAACATGTCAGGAGGACAAAGAGGGATTGGCTGTCAGAGGAGGCTTCCCTGGGTGGAGTGGGGTGGCACGTGGTTGAAGGCCCAACCCTGGTGGCCCTGTAGCCTGACTGACCTGCTGGCCCCCACAGGCCCAAGTATCTGGTGGTGAACGCGGATGAGGGGGAGCCGGGCACCTGCAAGGACCGGGAGATCATGCGCCACGATCCCCACAAGCTGGTGGAAGGCTGCCTAGTGGGGGGCCGGGCCATGGGTGCCCGTGCCGCCTACATCTACGTCCGTGGGGAATTCTACAACGAGGCCTCCAATCTGCAGGTGGGCAGAGGTGGGGCGTCAACAGAGGAGAAGGCGCTCAGTGTGCACTACATGCCCCAGGCCTAGGCAGAGTTGTTCTTGGGTTTTAACTCCTGATCTGTCTGGGGTCGCACTGGGAGAGCGGTGATCACTCCTGCATGCCTTGTGTCCTGAATGGGACGTGGCCCCCAATGCCTCCGTCTCTTTCTCTATGTTCCAGAGCTTCAACTTGGGCTCCGTGACTCTTTCCAGGGCTCCATGACTCCTGGGGCAGGGATAGGCTGGAGAACTCCCATATGGACATTTTTCCTGAAGGGTCAAGGGGTCATTTCAGTAATTCTCAGCTCAGTGACGCCTGTAGTAATTGGTCCAGGGCCAAAGCCTTACCTTTCTATTAGGCTGCTATACAACAGTGATGAAGGATGTGGGAATAATAACCTGGCACATGGTAGCATTATGCGTAAGTGTTATTATTATTATTATTACATATTTAAAAATAAGCCTCCAGGGTCTTTTCCTCTACTCAGAAGCAGTACTCGCTCATTATGAAGATAGGAAACCACACACACACAAAAGGAAACTCTCCCACAGATCTACCACCTGGAGAAACTACTTGCTGAAATTTTCATTATTTCCTTAAAGTCTTTAAAAATACATATAGGACTTCCCTGGTGGTGCAGTGGTTGAGAGTCCGCCTGCCGATACAGGGGACACGGGTTCATGCCCCGGGCCGGGAAGATCCCACATGCCGCGGAGCGGCTGGGCCCGTGAGCCATGGCCGCTGAGCCTGCGCATCCGGAGCCTGTGCTCCGCCACGGGAGAGGCCACAACAGTGAGAGGCCCGCGTACCGCAAAAAAACCCAACCAAACAAAAAAAAACATATAGGTGGAGAATTTGTTAAATGTTATTACAGAAGTAGCACATCATCGTAAAAATCCCCACCCCCCTGCCAGAGCGTCCTCTGCTTGTGTCCAAAGGGAGCTTTTGCTCTGGACTTTGGTGATGGGCTCACTGGGCCAGTGCCCCTCCCTCCCACACAGTGTTCCTGGGCCCTTGGGGACCGTGTCCTCACACCCCTGTCCCACAGGTAGCCGTCCGAGAGGCCTACGAGGCTGGTCTGATTGGCAAGAATGCCTGCGGCTCCGGCTACGATTTGGACGTGTTTGTGGTGCGCGGGGCTGGGGCCTACATCTGCGGGGAGGAGACCGCGCTCATCGAGTCCATCGAGGGCAAGCAGGGCAAGCCCCGCCTAAAGCCTCCCTTCCCTGCAGACGTGGGTAAGACTTGGCACCTGGCCCGATCCCGGGCCTTGTCCTGTGTCCTGTGGAGTCCGGGATCTGGTTTCAGGTCCCCACTGGTCATTCTTAGGGAATTGCTGAGTCCCTTCTGCACTGGGCGCCCGACACAGAGAGCAGGGTGGGGACAGCACAGGGGCTCCAGCAGTGGCACCTGCAGTCCCTCACCCCGCCTCGGCTCCCACGTCGGATACCCAAGTCCTCTCCGACCCTCCGGGAGCTCGGGGCGGGATGGTGAAAAGGCAGCAGAGCTCCTGCTGGAATCGGGGGTCCAGTGGGGGACGAGAATGACGTCCTGCCCCACTGGAGCAGGACCCTGGACATACCCCACTGCCAGGAAACCCGCCACAACCTGTCTGCACCCACTGGAAGCCACCGATTTCTCATCCCGTTTCCCCCACAGGAGTGTTCGGCTGCCCTACAACCGTGGCCAACGTGGAGACAGTGGCTGTGTCCCCTACCATCTGCCGCCGCGGGGGTGTGTGGTTTGCCGGCTTTGGCCGCGAACGCAACTCAGGCACCAAGCTGTTCAACATCTCTGGCCACGTCAACCACCCTTGTACGGTGGAGGAGGAGATGTCTATACCGCTGAAGGAACTGATTGAAAAGCACGCCGGTGAGGCCTGGGGCCAGCCAGCAGGGTGGGAGAGCCTCAGGAGCTGGGGCTGGGGCTAGGCAGGTGTGCCGGCCCCAGCCCTGACCATCCATCCTTTTGGGGACTGACTACTGACTGGGGCCCCAGGGGGTGTCACGGGTGGCTGGGACAACCTCCTTGCTGTGATTCCTGGCGGCTCGTCCACCCCACTGATCCCCAAGTCCGTGTGTGAGACGGTGCTGATGGACTTCGACGCGCTGGTACAGGCGCAGACAGGCCTGGGCACGGCTGCCGTGATCGTCATGGACCGCTCGGTAAGGGCTGGCCCACGCTCCCCACCCAGTCCCTGCCTTATGCCAGCCTGGTCAGTAACCCTTCCGGGGCCTCTCGGAGAACTCCTGCCAGCTCTTGGGTCCCGGTTCGTGTCACCTGAGATACAGCGAGCAAGGCTTCTCTGGGGAACACGCGCGTGGAGCCTGGGCAGGGCGGGATGCCCAGGGCGGGGGGAGGAGACAGGAGGGTGCCGCTGGAATCAGGAGGGTGTGCCGCCGGGGGGCGCTGAGGCTCGGGCCTTGGGTGCCTCCTCACTGTCCCTTGTCTCCCCAGACGGATATCGTGAAAGCCATCGCCCGCCTCATCGAGTTCTACAAGCACGAGAGCTGTGGCCAGTGCACCCCATGCCGCGAGGGTAAGCGCGCTGGGCAGGCTGGGGGCTTTCTCTGTGGCTCGCGCCAGGCCTGGGCCGGGCACTGGACCCTGAATAAACAGCTGCTGCTTCCCAGCCTGCTGTGGCTGCTCTGAGCCCCACCCTCCCTGTGGCCCGCACCCCTCGAGTTCCATCCCCCCGCCCCCCCGGCTTAGGGAGATCATCAGGCCCTCTCTTGCTGCCACGGCTCAGGTGTGGACTGGATGAACAAGGTGATGGCCCGCTTTGTGAAGGGGGACGCCCGGCCGGCTGAGATCGACTCCCTGTGGGAGATCAGCAAGCAGATAGAGGGCCACACCATTTGTGCCCTGGGCGACGGAGCTGCCTGGCCCGTGCAGGTACTCGCTGCCCTGCTGCGTGGTGCTGGGGTGGTGCTGAGAGCCCGGGCGTTGGGGGGTTTTCAGGCCCTGCTGCACCCAGCACCCTGACCCTCACCCCCAGGGCCTGATCCGACACTTCCGGCCGGCGCTCGAGGAGCGGATGCAACGGTTCGCCCAGCAGCACCAGGCCAGGCGAGCCGCTTCCTGAGCCCGCTGCGCTGGGCCGGCATCCATCTGCCTGGACGGCTGGACAATAAAGCAAGTGCTGCCCACTCGTTGCGTCTTCTCTGTGGCCTTGCTCTTCACTCTGCCTCTGTGGCCCATTATTCCTGTAGGCTTATTTCCCAGACAGAGGTGGAGGTTTGGGAGGGATAGGTCAGCACAAGGTCTCATTGTGAGTTTACACTTGGCCTCCTGTGCGTCAGTCTGTCGTAGACCATCCTGAGCATTGACCCCTCAGTGCAAGAAGCAGGGGTGGGGAGGGGGAAACTGTGGCCTGGGGTGCAGACCTGGGCCTGGCCCAGTGCAGGCCTCTGGAGGGTGGGAGCAAAGAGGACAGGGCCCAGTCTGCCCTGTGAGGCGATGGGCAGGGAAAGAACCGGCTGTCCGGTCTGGTTTGGAGGAGAGGTTTATTCTTGCTTCATGATTTGGCAGTGGGGTGAGTTTGAAAGGGGGGAAGGAAGGAAGCAATTGACTAGGGGTGGACATGGTGGGTGAGGCAGCCCCAGGTCCTCGCAGCTCCATAGAGGCAGCCGTGGGTCAGTCTGGGGGACGGGCAGTGAGCAGGGCCAGGCCGGGTGCCCCCGCTAGTTGCTGAGCTGGAGGGGCATGCCGTCCAGCGGGTGCCACGGCTCCAGCTGGTGGTCACTGCGGCCCAGCCATTCGCGCCAGTGCTGCTGGCGCTCCCCGCTGGCCTGGCTACTCAGCTGCACCCGGCCTGGGTTGAGGGACAGGTCAGGAGCCGTATGGGAGTCCATTGGGCCCACCCCCCAGCTCCCCGACATTCCCACTCACCAGTGAAGTCGTCAGCTGTGCCCAGGTCATAATCCCATACAGACACCAGCAGTGTCTTCTGCGCCAGCTCCTCCCGTGGGCCTGCGCAGAATTCCTGCAGGGAAGGGGGCAGAAAGGCAGGAGGGAGGTGGCCTTGGGTCCTTCACAGCCTCAGAAACAGACTCAGACAGGTGAATGGCTCAGGGTAGCTGGGGCCTGTGCTCTCGGAGGTGGGATGTTGACCCCCTCCTCCCACCCCCAGCAGCCAGGACTGCCTCCCCCCAGCCCTGGCCTACCTCGTTGAACTCAGGGTTCAGGGTCTTCTTCCGAACACTGGTCTTATATTTCGAGTTCTTCCCTCCATTTGGATGCAGGTAACTGATCGGGAAGAACAGGGTCAGCTTAGGTGTGGCCCTGGAGAGGTGAGCCCCCGAGCGGCTCTGAGGAACCCTCACTGTCCACCTGTCCACCCCTGTTCACACAGGCGGACGAAGGGGTCCGAGTAGCCGTTGGCGTCCATGGGGGCAAGGTGGGCACAGCGCAGCACATCCACCAGCGGGCCGCCCCGCTGAGAGCTGTAGCCCAGCGGCAGCAGGAGGCGCCCACGCTCCTCCCCGGCTACCTCAGCCTCCACCTCCTTGGGCAGGGGGTAGGCTTGGGGTCAGCTCCTGTGTGGCCCGCCGCCCAGCCACCCACCAGTGCTGGCCTGGACATGAGAATGCAAACCAGCTGCAGAGAAGTCAGGGGCCAGTGGTTTGATTTCATGATTCAATTTACAAAAACAGTCACTGGCTTAGTGCCCTGGAAGGAAACTTCCAGGTCAGCTCTATCCTTCGGGGCCTGAGAAGGGGACGGGCTTGCCCAGGCCACGTGACTGGCCAGTTCAGGGCATCTTTGTCGTGGAGGGGAAGGGAACTGATGTCCCTAAGGGCCACAAACATGCTAGGAGCTTCCTAGGTGGCCTGCCATTAGGTACCCCTCACCACCCTCCCGCAGGGTAAGCCTGCTGCCACAGAAGCAGCTCCAAGAGGCTGTTCTCTACCCAAGGACATACAGGTCTGTTCAGCCACAAAGCCCACCCTCCTCACACCCCACAGCCCAAGCGGCCAGATTCTGAACGTCCTTTGCCACACTCGGCCCCTGTTGCTTCCAAAGGACTTGGGAGGATGCCTTGGAGAGAATGTGCTTCTCCCACACTTAACGAGGGATTTGATTTGCCGAAAGCCCAGCCACCTTGCTGGCGTTCAGCTCTCAGTAACGGAGTGCTCCATGAGCCAAGGGGCTGCTGTGCAGGGTCTGGGCCAGGAAGTGCTCGTGGCGGGTCCCTGCCCGACCCGGTAGGGCTCCGCAGCTTCACCTTAACTGACTGACAGTCGCAGCAACATGCGGCTCCACTAGGGGGCGGGGCAGCAGCACCTGGCCCTCCAGCCCCAGAGGAGCTGTGGAGGGCCCTGCCTCAGCCTTGCAGGTGCGGGGGGGGGTGGGGGTGGGGGGTGGGCCTGCTGGACTGCAGGGGTTCTGCCCAGGTCTTTGGTTTCCTATTGCAAATCCCCTGAGGTCACCATCACTGCCTCCTGCCAAGGGCCTGTGTCTATGGCTACCAGCCCCAGGAGTGTGGTACCCACACTGCCTCGGGCAGATCTAGCAGCCGTGCAGCCCCACCATATCCATTCTCTCCCAGACCTTGACCTGCCCTCCCAGCTCAGGCCAGGGACAAATCCCACTGGCTCCAGCCTCTGCCTCAAGCTGGCCTGTGTCTCTGCCCCCTGAGGGCTTGTGCCAGTGCCCCACAGCTCCCCTGAGCTGCCCTGGCAGGGGAAGTCTGCCCAGCCCCTGGGGCCTGGCTGTTCCCTGAGACTATGAGCGCTCACAGGGCCGGTGAGCGAGATCGCCTCAGATTCTCCAAGCCTGCCTGGGCCTGGACCCCTGTCCAGCCCACATCAGTCCCTGCCTGACACACTTCAGCCTGGGCCACCCCAGACCTGGCCCCCCAGTCCTCGCTGGGCCCCGCTGTCCCACCCACCTCCTCATACAGAGACATGCCACATGCTGTGTCCAGGCTCTTGGGCCTCTTGGTCTGAAAGAGCAGAGAGCCTGGTCCCCTTGGCTGGACACTGCCCAGGTCTCCCTCCCTGCATGCCCCACCCTGTGCACCAGCCCACTCACCAGCCTCCGCCTCTCCAGACACACATCGAAGATCCTGGCTTTGTTGGGCACCAGCTTCCCCAGGGGCACCCGCAGCTCCCCCAGGGGAGGTGCCCGCTGCCTGCTGCCATTGCCGCAGCCGTGGGTCCTCCCAGACGCACAGCCTGGTGGCCATGCAGGTCGGACCTGGCCAGGCAAGCCCTCACCCCCACCTCGGCCCTGCCCCCCTGTGGCCCAGGCCCTATCCTCACCGCAGGGTGTTGCGCTGGGCGTCCTGGAGGGTGAAGCCATGAGTGTCTCCTCCCAGACAGGCCCCCTTGTGCCCCAAACCGTGCGTGTCTGCGGCTGGCTGGCCTGGGGACCGAGCAGGGAGGGTCAGAGCCTTGTCGGGCCCCAGGGCCCCAGCCTGGTTCCCCTCCCTCATATAGCCTCTAGTTGCACATCCCAGCAACGGGGGGCTCCCTGTCTGAGGTCGAGGCCTTGGGGAAGAGGGGCATGGCAGGCCAGGTGGGTGCTTCAGGCTGGGTGTGTGGCCAAGGGACAGCAGTAGGGGCCTGTGTCTCGCCCTCACCTTGCTGGCCCTGGGCAGCAGGTTAGCTTTGACATAGGTGTCCATTGAGCCCGAGGCCGGTGGCTTGAGGCCCTGGGAAGAGACAGTGGATGTGGGACAGGCCCAGGGCCCACGCCTGGGACCCAGGGATGCTGCCCCATCCTCACCTTGGCACGGTGAGCTGTGCAGCGCAGGGTGCTATTGTCCGTGTCAAAAAGAAGCGTGGGGCTTCCCTGGTGGCGCAGTGGTTGAGAGTCCGCCTGCCGATGCAGGGGACACGGGTTCGTGCCCCGGTCCGGGAAGATCCCACATGCCGCGGAGCGGCTGGGCCCGTGAGCCATGGCCGATAGGCCTGTGCGTCCGGAGCCTGTGCTCCGCAACGGGAGAGGCCACAACAGTGAGAGGCCTACGTACCACAAAAAAAAAGAAGCGTGAACTCGAGGGTGCCGAGGATGGCTAAGGGCAGGTGGCGGGCAGGTGGCTGGCAGGTCAGCTTCTACATCAACCTCCGCCCCAGCACCATGCCTCCTGCCCTGCCCCTCCCCCGGTCGGAAGCCTGGGATTCCCCAGACCCCATCCTGGCTGGGCTGGGCCCAGAGGGTCCCCCTTGTCCCCCGCGCCCACTCACTGCTGTTGTCCGAGTCTCCCTCTGGCTCTGGGTCCGGCTGGGACTGGGATGCAGAGCGGATGGTGGGGGTCACTGGAGGGTGTAGGTCTCGGGTGCACGGGGTGGGCTCAGCGAAGGCGTAGCAGTGCGGGAAGTAGTGGGAAACGAGGTGGATGGGCCGGATGAGGCCCGGGCTCACGTCAGTAGCCATGTGTTCCTGCACGCTCCCCCGCCCCCGGCCCGCCGTGCCCGCCATGGGGGCCCGGACATTGAGGGGGCACTCAGAGGAGCCCCTGACGACTGGAGATGAGGGCACCGCATCAGGCCAACCAGACAGGGCGAGGAGGCATCACTGAGGGCGTTGGTGGGGGGCGGGGGGCATCCTGGGCAGCAGCTGGGACCTGAGGACAGAGCGCAAGGTCAAGGCCGGCAGGGTGGGGGCCTCCAGCCTGGAGGGGGACCCCATGGGCTGGCAGGTAGGCCGGCTGGGCTACTTACCGCTCTGAGAGCTCCTCCACCTGGTTTGAGTCGCTGCCGGTGCCGGGTGTGCGCCTGAGGGAGGTGACCCAGAGAGCCAGAGTGTGGCCCTGGGGACGGGGGAAGGGGTGGGGCTCAGACCGCTTCTCTGGGGCCCAGGAGACCAGCATCTCCCTGCCCTCGACCCCAAGGGCCCCTTCCCTGGTGCTGGGGCCCAGCTTCCCTCCTTCTCCCCCAACCCCTCCCCAATTCACACACAGCCGGAGAGTTATTTTTACCGCCATCACGTGGCCCTGCTCCCAGGTGAGGCTGGAGGGCCAGAGGTGACACGAGAGGTATGAGGGGCAGTGGGAGGAGAGTGTGGGGAGGAAGGGGTAGGGGAGACAGAGGGGCTGGGGGAGGCGTGGGGGAAGGGGGAGGGGTGTGGAGGGCAGACTGGGTGGGAGGGGAGATGGGCAGGCGGGGAGGGCTCTGCGGAGACGGGGTGGGGGTGCCGCCGCAACCTGGTCCCCTTGGAGCTCAAGCTTCTTAACACCTGAATCCGATCACTTCGGCACCTCTCTCCCCCTCTGCCAGCCCGGAATAAAATCCTAACCCATCGCTGAGACTTGTCCCCTTGGCCGCTCACTGGGGCCCCGAGTGCTGGGCCCCTCCCCCCACGTCCCCATGGCCCCTCTCGGTTTCCTAAAACACCCCAAGCTGTGTGCACGTGCTGCTCCTTGTGCCCCGACTTTCCTCCCTTGCCCTTTGACCTGGCCTGCTCCTGCTTACCTATGGTCTCAAGGTCACTCTCTGCACGGGAACGTGGCTGCCTTTACCTGCTCAACCTTCCCTGTCTTTTCCCAGGGGTCCTTTGGGGGCCACCCCTTCGCTACTCTCACTCTAGGAGGTTCACCCTGCTCCCCAGGCCTGTGCCCCAGACCCTGCCAATCAATGAATTCCAAATCCAGCAGCCATGTGACAGGTTCAGGGAAGAGCATGTGACCCAAAGCAGGCCAATAAAGTACAATTCTGGGATAGACTGGCCCAGAAAGAGAAGCTGTTTTCTGTTGATGGGATGCTGGTACCGTGCCATCCTAGAGCTGTTGCCCTCTCCTCTCACCCCTGTGGAGTAGAGAATGCTCCTGAGAGTGAGGCCAATACAGTGGAAAGCACAGAAAGAAGAGAGTCCCTGAGCTCCTGGATCCAGCTATGCCTGAAGCTGGTCTATCTCTGGAGTTTGTAATCACCATTCCTCCTTTGGCAAAGTCAGCTAGTGGGTGGGGTTTTCTATCACTTGTCCTGCCTAATACTGCCCAGTCCACCATGTCAAGGTTAGACTGCCCACCCCTTCAACTCTCTCACAGAGATTTACATGATTGATATATAATTCCATTCCATATCTGTGAGTAATTAATGTCCAATCACATGATTATCTGTGTGACCTGGTCTAAGATCTCCCACAGACTGAGCACCCACAGAGGGCAGAGTAGCATCTGGCTGGTGCACAGATGGGACCCCAGCATAGCAGCTGGCACATGGTGGGAGCTTGGCATGTTAGAGGTTTGCAGTAGCACGCAGGGCTCCTTTCTGGATGCCTACTGCCCAGCACATGGTCAGCCAGGCATGGAAGATGGAACAGGAGCTCGTACAGTGTAGTGGCTAGGAGTTTGGTCTCTGGAGTCAGAGAGGGCCTGGTTCAAATCCCAAACTGGGGTGACCTTGGGCAAGGTGTCTACCCTCCCTGAGCCTCAGTCTCACCAGCCAGGGACAGCGTTGGCCCCATCTCACAGGGTTGTGGTGAGAGTGAAATGAGAAAAAAGACTCCAGGCACCTGGCACACAGTGAGTGGGCACAGCAAGTAACAGTGTGATTATCCAGAGGCACCCCAGCCAGGAGGCCAGCTGTCCCATGGGGTCTGCCCAAGGTCAGGGCTCCAGTGCAGAAGGTGCAGTCGCCACAGAGTTGGCAAAGGCTCTTTATTCAGTCCTGGAGAGGAGCTGGCGTGGCAGGGCAAAGGCAGGGGCTGCTCAGGGCCAGGTCATCAGCCCCTGGGCAGCTCAGGGCTGGCCAGGCAGGGCTGGTAGACACCAGGTGCCAGCAGCTGCAGGGTGAACTCAGTGATGACGGCCGTGAGCCCCCAGATCCGGTGTGGCCCGTGCAGGAAGACAGGCAGTGTGTAGCGGAAGTGGTCACCATGGCAGAAGTGGGTATAGCCCTGGTTCTGTTCCTGCAGCAGATGGGCCAGGGGTAGTGCAAATACTTCATCCACCTGTGGGCAGGAGGCAGCGAGAGGGTAGACAGAGCACTGGCTACTGCAGCCTCCGCCCATCCGGACGACCCAGACTCCACCCCTAGCATCTCCCCACTCACCTCATCGGGGTTGGGCCTGAGGCTCTGGGGATCCAGTGGGCCCACGCCGGCCAGCACCGGCACCACAGTGGCCTTTTGCTGAGGCAGGAGGAGGGCAGGCAGTCAGGGGAGGCAGGCCCTCGACGGGGCTTTGGGGCTGGGGCAGGGAGCCTGAGAGGAAGACTCCAGGGGCCTATAGCAGTGTAGGCCAGGTCCACCCGGCCCCTGCCCTTGGACTTGCTCCAGCCACGCTGACTGACTCAGGCACCCCAAACACACTAGACCCATTCAGGCCTCTGGGCCTTCGCTTTTCCTTACTTTTACTACCCTAAAATCCCCCAGTGGTCATTCAGTCCCTGCCTACCCTGCAAAGCCCTCCCCAACCTTTGCCCACCAAGCAGAGCAGAGCTGATTCACCCTGGAGCCACCTCCACCCCAGGACCTGAGCCTCAGTATCCCTCGTGAAAGGGGATAAAATACCCCTGGCCCCTTCCTGACGGGCTGTGTGAGGATGGAACACAACTGCCAGGCAGGTGTCCCCACTGCACTCCGTGACTGCCACAGTCCATGACCACCCTCCTTGTCCCTGGGGTCCCTGCTCCTAGCCCAGGGCAAGCAGAGGGGCTGAATGGGGCAAGGGCCGGTGGTGGTTTCAGGGCCTGGCGGGCTTACCTGGTCGTGCACGGGCCTCAGGACACCCCACACGTGGGCCTCAGGCACAACCAGGCCCACCTCCTCGCGGGTCTCCCTCAGGGCCGTGTGCACCACGTCGCGGTCAGCGGGGTCACACTTGCCACCTGGGAAACTGAACAGGCACAGGGAGCCTGGTTCTTGGGCTGCTGGGGCCGTGGAGGGGTGGGGGTGGAGGCTGTGGCAGTGACCCACCTAAATAGCGTCTCCGCCCCTAGTTTGCAGAGAAGGCTAGGCAAGCCACACGACCTCTCCAGGCCCGGTTTACTTCCCTGAACAACGGGAGTTAAGGGAGAGAGGCCCTGGGGCTCAGATATGCAAACTCTGCTTATGGTGGTCCCAGAGGCGCTGACATTGACCCTAGGGTGTCCCCAGTTCCCGCCGGGGGCGGGGCCAGGGCGGGAAGCCAGGTAGCCCCGCCCCGCACGCTTCCTAGGCTCGGGGACACGAATCTCCCAGTAGTCGTCGGAAGGGGGCGGAGTCCTGCCTTTCTGGAGGGGGACACAGATCTGAGCGAGGTGTCGAGCGATCCGCGCGGCGCCCGGGCAGGACCACCTGCGGCGCCAGATTCGGGGCGGAGGGACGTGGGTTGCTGACTCCCGCCATAGCCCTCTGCCGGACGGGCTCTCAGACCCAGACCCATTCTACAGAGGCGGAAACCGAGGCTCGGAAAGGCTAAGTGCCTTGCCCACGACCCTGCGGTCTCCGGGTTCAGCGGCCTCTTCCTAGAAGGGAGAGGAGTTCCCGGCCGGTGTACCTGACGTCACCCTTGTGCCTCCCGGGCAGGCGGCTGGACCGCAGCGTGTAGAGCAGCGCCGGGACCCCGCGCACCGAGCACAGCGGCACGAGAACCGCGGCCGCCGCAGGTCGCGCGCGGAGCCGGGCCGTGGCCCCCGCCAGCAACCGCCGGCAGCGCCGCTCGCCCTCCGCCGACAGGCAGTCGGGCAGCATGTCCGGCCCAGAGCGGCCGGGAAACCGAGTTCACCGGGCGGCGAGAGGGAAGGGGCAGAGCGCACACTCCAGGGTGTCTCGGGAATCTGGGGGGCGGGCCGTGGGAGGAGTCTGTCCTCAGGGTGGGGCTCCGTAGCGGCACCGGCCTTGCCAAGGGGCGGGGCCCGATTGAGGGGCGGGGCACGGGGCGGGGCACAGGCCGGGAAGGGGCCTCTCCGGAGTTGTGGGGCGTGGCCAGAAGGGGCGTCACTAGATAGCCTGGACTTCCGGTAGAGGGGCGGGCCTGGGGCGGGCCTGGGGCGGGCCTGGGGCGGGGCGGAGCTGGCGTGGGTGGTCTGGAGAGTGTCCCTCACGAATGCCTAGAGCAGCTGCGGTCGCGCCTGGCCCGGCGACCGGGCTCGGCCGTACTGACTGCGGGGTTCGCGAGTCGGGGTGTCTGGCTGTTGAGGCCCCACCGGGACGCGCGTTTCTCCGCGCCCGCGGGGGTCCGGGACCTCAAAGGAAGTGCTCCAGGATGTTCGGAGTCGGCGTTTAGGGGGTCTACGGGGCAGAGACGCCTGGGGCCGCGGGAGGAGTGCCCGGCCCTCCCCACCCTCCGGGCCCTCTCCTGGTTCCACTGGGTGGCACGCGCCGCGCCCTTTCTCTCCAAGGGTCCCACTCCAGTCCCCGGCCTTCTCCCTGCTTTTCCCGCCGCCGCCGGGAGCTCGTCTCTCCTCCCGACCCCCGTCCTCTGCAATTTCTACTCTTATAGGTGTTGGTTTAAATGTCACTTTCTCTAGAAGCTCTCCTACCTGGAGGGTTGATCGGATTCTCAAACTCCTCCCGCCACCCTCACCTTGATCCCTGTGGTCACTGCCTGTGGTGTTGTGCACCCCTCGGCCAGACTCTGGCCCCTCGAGGACCACACACCCCAGCCTCGCACTTAGCACCTAAACGTGGAATGGCAGGTGTCCCATGTTTTGCTTCGGCTTTGAGCGGGTGGTTCCCTGAGCTGCAGTTTCAGTCCTCATCTGGGCACACGAGGCAGAGGGCAGGAACGCAGCCTCCTTCACAGCCCTGCCACTCAGCATGTGTCGCCACCTTTACCATCACTCTGTGCTCCCAGGGACGCCAGCAGCACTGGGCAGAGCTTTGCGATGTCTGCAGCCCAGACTCTGGGGTGTGGGCGTTCCTGAGGCCCTCCGCTTTGGCCTCCGAGGACAGAAGTGCAGTTGACCACCCATTCCAAACAGTTTAATGTTGCAGGGAAGAGAGAGGTAAAGCAGGGTTTGGAGGACTCACCTCCAAGGCAGAAGGGGACAGGTTGGGAGGTAGGGGCTCTGGTTCCAAGCCTGACACCATCCCAGCTTTGCTGGAACTCTGGGCAGGTAGCTTTCCTCTCTGGCTTCCACCTGCCCTGCTCTCCTTGTGAGGGGAGGATGTCTCTGCAGAGGGGAGGCTGAAGAGGCGGGGCCCCAGGGTAAGAGGACTCTGTCCACAGGGCCCTACCATCACTGCGGGTCCTGGCCAGGCCCCAGGCACACTGCAGTGCGGGAGAGGAGCCCCAGCCCAGCTGGGAAGGGGAGGCCCCCCTGATCCCTGTCAGCCTGGATATTGGGTAGGGGGTATGGTGTCGGTCGGGCCCTTGGGATTCGGAGGGGGCTTGAGACTCCAGGTTACAGGCCCTGGTAGGTGAGGGGCTGGTAGGTGGCTGAGGCCAGCAGAGCCTCAGGGGGAGCCAGCAGCTGATGGTGGAGCCTGGCAGGGATCCTGGAGGTGAAGGCTGGAGCTTTGTTGGGGTCTGAGGGAGGAAATGGTGTGAGTGGGCCCCAGACCTCCACTCACACCTTCAGCCTTCCTTCCCCCTTCCCTGCCCCGCCCACCCCAAGTTGCCCGCCGCTTAGCCTTTGCGCTTGCTCTTCCCTCTGCCTGGAATTTCTTCCCCACCTTCTCCCTCTGTCCAAACCCTTCCCAGTCCTCCAAGGCCCAGCTCGGGAACCACCTCCTCCAGGAAGTCTCCCCGACCCCCCTGCCCCTGCTCTCAGCACCTTGTCCCGGCCCTGTTCTCTCTGCTGTGGGTCCCAAATTGTCTCAGAAATCTCTGCCTCCCCCTCTCCGTCCACACAGATGCCCAGGGAGCTTGCTGAGCATGCTGAAGCCCCTTCCTGGGGGCGCCGTGGCCCTGTCCACTACGCAGGCTCTGGTCCCACTGTGTCTGTGGGCCTGGGGCCTGACCTTTCTCCTGCTCTGTGAAGCCCTTCAGCAGGCAGGGGCGGAGGCTGCTGCGACTCCGGGTCGGGACACTGAGCAGGGGCCGTGGAGATATAGGCCTGAAGGTGGGGCAAGCAGGAATGGGACGGGGGTCAAGATGGAGAACGCAGGCCAAGGGTCATGGTCAGAGTCAGACAGCGGGACCCCAGGACAAGCCAGTGGGCGTGACCCTGAAAGAAGGGTCGGAGGCCTTAGGAGATGCCTGGGGATAGGGATGGAGTGAGAGGGTGGGTTAGGGCAGCTGGGCGGGACTGTCAGGGGCCAGACGGTGCCAGGAGTCCGGGTCACTCTCCCTAAAGCCCTTGGCAAAAGGGTTGCTGGCTATTTTCAGCTGGGTGATCTGCAGAGAAGAAAGGGTAGTTATGGGCCAGCCCTGAGCTGAGGAAAGGCTGTGGGCCCCAGGCTCGGCCACCCTCTCCTCCCTGGACCACCCCGTCCCCAGTCTGGAGGTCCTGGGCATGAAGGCAGGGGAAGGACTGTGGGTAGATGCCCACTGAATCCGGGAAGGAGAGAAGGGCAGGGGTCTGTGTGCCTGTGGGACCTAAGAGCCTGGCGCCTCAGTTTCCCCCCTGTGAGGTGGGCTGGCAGCTGCCTCACGAGCTGTGGCCTGACCCACCCGGCGGTTCTGATATGCCGTCACGGCCGTGAACTGGGTCTCTGTGAAGATGAAGGACTTGAAGTTCTGCGCGTAGCGCTCGCTGTCTGCGTGGGTCCACGAAGACCACATGGAAGCGCGGCTGGTAGCGGTGCATGGGGCTGAGAATGATCTGCGGGGGGTGCGGGAAGGGTGGGGCAGCCGCAAACCCTCTCTGAGGCTGAAGCCCTTCTTCCAGGGCCCGCTGCCCCCATCTGATAGTGGCAGTGCCGGGTCTGAACTTGAGAGTCTGCAGTTCCGTATCAAAGGCCCCTTTGTCGGAGCATTCAGGCTGCTTGGTGTCTCTCACTCCCACGCCCCAGATGTCTCGGAACTATCCAGGATCTGACCACCTTTCCCACCCCACTGGCTCCACCCCGCCCGGCCACCGTCATCTTTCTCCTGGATTTCCTCAGCTGCTTCCTGGCTGCACTCCCGTCACACAGCAGCCCCAGTGAGTCAGCTCAGAGCCCTCCTGTGGCTCCCGAGCTACACAGAGTGAAGACCAGAATCCTCTCCACAGCCAACTGGCCCTGAAGAGCAGTGCTGGATGCCCCTAGGATCCCTTTCCCTCCCACTGCCCCTCTGAGCTCCACCCCAGCCAAACGGGAGTCTCCTCACAGCTTCCTCAACTCCCCAGCATTCTCCAGCCTCAGGGCCTTTGCACTTGCTGTTCCCTCTGCCTGCAACGGCTCCCCCTTCTATATGCACAGGCTCCCTCCTCCACTTCCATCAGACCCCTCTTCAAATAGCGCCTCAGCTGCTTCCTGAGCCCCCTGAACTCAACCACCTCCGTCTCAGCCCCGCTCCCTGTTTCCTTTTTCTCCTGGCATTTATCACCCTTTTGCCATCTCGATTCTTTGCATACCATCTGCCTGGAACCCCAGGAGGCGAGCCCCCATGAGTGCAGGGATCTTTGTCTGTTTGACACGGTGTCAGTGGTGCCGGGTTCCTGCACCTATGTGGGCCTGGCCTACCCGCCTGGCAGTCTCTGCTCTCCGACCCCGGGCCAGGTGAACTCGGGCACCAAAGGCCCAGCCAGCCCTGGCTCAGGCTTCATCACAATCAGGCCCCAGTGTCCCCTGCCCTGGCCCAAGCGCTCCCCACTGTGGCCTGGGCCTCACGTGGCCGTTGTCGTCCAGCAGGTTGTTGGTCAGCTTGAGCTTGTCGAAGGACACAATCTGGCGCATCCACTGTGTGCCCTTGGCCGGCGAGTCGGGGTGGAAGTGCACGCGGCCAGGTGTGGTTGGGTCCGCCTTGCCTGCCACCAGCCAGGCTGAGCTATGGAAGGCATACCTGGGGACAGAGCAAGGTGACGAGGGCGCCCTGACTGCAGCCCATGGCACCTCATCTGCTGCCCCCACCCGGAGCCAAGACTGACAGGGCATCTCTCCTACTGCCCATGCACTGGCCCCGTCGGCACATGAACCGGAGGCTCCACAGTACTGTCTGGCCTGGGTTCACCGTGGCTGCATCTGCTGCCCTGGGCTAGCCCACCCTACCTGCCCAGGTGTGCCCACTGCTGTCCAGGATGGGCCACCCCCGACACTGCTCCAACTGGCCCCTGCCTCCCTCAGGGTGCTGGTGGGGGTCTACTTCCCTGACCAAGTGCCTGAGGTCTGAGCTGTGACCCCTAGCCAGGCCCAGACCTGTATCTCTTGTCATCCAAAGGCACGAAGTCCGTGAGCAGGGCGTAGTCAGCCAGCGTGTCCATGCCCAGGATCTTCACCTGGAAGGTGGGGAACATCCTCCTGCAGGAGGGGGTGTTCAGCAGCCCGACTGTGGTTCCGGCCTGCCCCCAACTCCCGCCACCGCCCCGCCACCCCCCCCCACCACTGCTCATACCTGCCTGCCTTGGTGACCATCATCTCTGTGCCCAGCTGGTTGAATTCCTCCCACACAGCCTTCATCTCCAGCTGAACCATCACACCAGACACATGTGGGTTCTTAGGGCCCTGCTCTGTGGGCTCAGCCATGGCTTGGGCCCCTGTGGAGCTGGTGGAAGGGCCTGATGGTAACAAGGAGTCCAGCTGAGGCTCCCAGCTGGAGCTCGTCATGGGCAAAGGGTAGGTCTCCGAGGGGGCAAATACCCCGAGGCCAGCAGAGAGGAAGGCTGGAGAGAGAGGACGGAGTGTGGGCCCCTGTTCACCTCACCCACCCCCACTCCACCCAGCCAGCCTTCATCTTTCAGGCTGCACCTAGATGCCTCTTCTTCCAGGAAGCTCTCCCTGACTGCCAGGCCTGTTTTCCCACAGGATCCCCAACTCGGCATCACTTCATGAGGTAAATGCTCACTTAAAGCTCCTGGAGACCAGAGACAGGACCTGTCAGTCTCCCTAGGGAATCTTTGAGCCATCAAGAGGCCGAGTGGCCTTGAGCAAATTGTTTCACCTCCCAGAGCCTCAGCTTCCACATATGTCACAAACAGTTCTTAATATCTGCCTTATAGGGCTGATGTGAGGATTTGTGAGGACACTTACGAGCCTGGCACACAGTAGGCCCTTCATAAAGGACATCTGTTACGGATGACGTGACACGTGGGGTCATGGAGGTGCGGGGTCTTTCTCAGCTCTGGGGAGACCTGGCTGCCTTGTGCTGCTTAAGGAATACTGAGCTGAAGGAGATCCCCGAATTACCACGAACAACTCTTACCCATCTCTGACCCCAAAAACTGGCCCAAATCCTGCCTCCAGAAGCTGGTTCTAACATCTTTCTGCTCTGGCCTCCTCACTTTTTTCTAAGGAGCCCACCTTTTTTTTTTTTTTAATTAAACCTATTTTAATTTATTTATTTATTTTTGCTGTGTTGGGTCTTTGTTTCTGTGCAAGGGCTTTCTCTAGTCGTGGCAAGCGGGGGCCACTCTTCATGGCGGTGCGTGGGCCTCTCACTATCGCGGCCTCTCTTGTTGCGGAGCACAGGCTCCAGACGCGCAGGCTCAGTAGTTGTGGCTCATGGGCCTAGTTGCTCCGCGACATGTGGGATCTGCCCAGACCAGGGCTCGAACCTGTGTCCCCTGCATTAGCAGGCAGATTCTCAACCACTGCGCCACCAGGGAAGGCCTGGAGCCCACCTTTTGATCTGCAGTCCTGGCACAAGGCTTGGCCAAAAGCTTTGCCACAGCTCCACCCTTCTGATTAAAAAAAAAAAATCCTAACTATTGATACAACGAGATACTACTTTACAGCCACAGGGATGGCTATTACCAAAATCCAAAACAATAACAAAAACAAGAAATGAAACATTACAAGTGTTGGCGAGGATGTGGAGAAATTGGAACTCTCGTGCATTGCTGGTGGAATCTAAAATGGTGTAAACCCTGTGGAAAACTCCTGACAGTCCTTCAAAATATTAAAGATAGAATTACCATAGGATCCAGCAGTTTCACTCCTAGGTATAAACCCAAAAGAATCCAGAGCAGGGACCCAAACAGATATGTGTACATCGGGGTTCATAGCAGCATTGTTCACAATAGCTAAAATGTGGAAGAAACCCTGGTGTCCATCGATGGATGAATGGATACACAGAATGTGTCTATACGGACAATGGAATATTATTCAGCCTTTAAAAGGAAGGAAATTGTGCCACAGGCCACAACGTGGATGATTCTTGAGGATGTTACACTAAGTGAAACAAGTCAGTCACAAAACTACTGTGTGATTCCACTCATGAGAGGTGCCTAAAGTAGTCAAATTCATAGAAGTAGGACGGTGGTTGCTAGGGACAGGGGGAGGGGAAGGGGAGTTAATGTTTAACGGGGACAGAGTTTCAGTTTTGCAAGATGCACAAAGTTCTGGAGACGGATGGCGGTGGTGGTTGCACAACAGTATGAATGTACTTAATGCCACTGAACACTTAAAGATGGTGAAAATGATCATTTTTATGTTACGTATATTTTAACACAATTACAATTTTAAAACTAGGAAAAATATCCTGAAAAACAAACTGTTAGTTTCTAGCAGCCCCATAAGGGGCTGAGGACCTGGTAAAACCATGAGATCCTCTGGGCAGAGGTAGAATTTTGGTGTTGGATGGATGGATGCATGGACGGATAGATAGATGGGTAGAGGGAGGTTCCTTGGATGGTATAGCGTGTGATGTGCTGGCCAGAGTCAGTGCACAGTAGGTGCCTGGTGAGAGTGTGGGGCTCCGGGCCCATGGCCCCATCCTTAGCAGCCCTGAGAGCCACGTGTGAGAAGTGGCACCTCACTAAAGCCCCTGGGAGTTCTGTAGTCTGGAGGTGGGTGGGTCTCACTGAGAGGGGCATGAAGGTGGATGGGCTAATGTCCCCTACCACCTGGACCAGGCCATCACATGGGCAACTGCCCATCACCCAGCTGTCCTGCTGGAGCATGTACATCATCCAGGTAACCGATGCCAGCCTCCAGGGTCCATGGTGATGTGTCCCAAGTCGGGGAGGCTCATGGCTTTGCTGGGCCTGGGGGCTTCACAGGCTGGTTACTGGCTTTCAAGTCTTCTACAAGCCTACACCCTGCCCATCCCAGTCAATGTGCCACCCCTGAGCACCCTCCATAACTCTGGGCAGGGGCCTGTCCTCTGCCCAGCTCCTCTAAAAGCCAGCACTTCTTGGGGTCAGGAGTTGACAGTTTCCCACCAGCAAGAAGTCAGGTTTGGAGGGGAAGTTAGAGGCTCCTTGTCCAGCCCCCCCACCAACCTTGATCCTCAAGGGGTGAGGCCCAGAGATGGGCGGGGCCAGGCCCAAGGTCACCCACGTCTGATAAGGCTTTCACCTCCCAGAAATGACTGTGTCTCCCTGCCTGTCAGCACCCCTATATTTGCACTTGGGTGGCTGTGAGCCCATCGACCCCGCCCTGGGGGATCTGAGGCCTCAGTTTGGGGTGCCCCTGCCCCATGCTCTTGCCCAGGCCCTGGGTCCAGTGGGTTTTCCTTGGTCCCCACGTCCAGTCCCTACCCCCCACCCCACTCACCCCAGAGCCTGAGCCCACCCATGAGGCTCTCTTGGCTGCCCGCCCCTTACCCGCCATGGGGACAGCCGGGCTTCCGGCTCCTGGAGAAGGGCGGCTCAGCTGGGGTCCCTGCCTGTCCCACCTGTGGTCAGTGCCTCCCGGTCTCCCGGTCCATTCAGCAGCACGGCTCAGCTCTCGGGCCCTCACTCAGTCCCCAGTCTCCTGGAAGGACTGGCCTTCCCTCCTCGACCGCCCAGGTCTTGGTTCTCCACCCAAGCCAGGCACCTAGTCTCTGCAGGCAGGACCCTGGCTCTGGGGTGTGCAGAGCCCCTTCTCCAAGCCACCCTCACACTGGACTGTGCAAGGCACCTGGCTGGGCTGGTCCAGCTCCAGGCGCGATGCCGTGGGGGAGGAGGACAGGTGGGAAGGCTCTGACGTGGCAAAGCCTCCTCTCCCTCTCCCGATCCCCCCTCCCGACGTCCTCCCTTCCCCAGCTAGGAGCCCACCAGCCATTCCTGATCAATGGGCCCAGGCACAAGGCAGGGGCCAATGTCGAGGACAGGCTGGGTGATCTGCAGGGGTCCTCGCCTGGTTGACTGGAGGAGCCGGGGCTGACAGGGCCTCGGGGAGGTCAGGGGGCTGCGGTGGTGGCAGGAGCATGGAGGGCTGAATGGCAGAGGCGAAGCTCTCTCCCCAGGACCCAGACACCTGACCTGGGGCTGCTGGAGTGGAATCACCAGGGAGCTTGAGCAGGAAAGGCAAAGGGGCAGCAGCCGCAAGTACTAGCAGAGGCAGAGCTCCAGGACTGGATGGCAGGAAGCCATGTCCTCCTGACCGCTTGGCCCGATGAGCTATGCAACGCTGGCAAGACATCTCCGTGCCTCAGTTTCCCCAACTGAACTAAGTGCATAATCGCTTCTGCCTGGGATGGGCTGGCCCAGCCTGGGGGGCAGTAAGCTGTCCCCATCCTGGTTGACGGTGCCTACACAGTCCCCACAGGGGGGCACGCTGGCCCAGGTCAGAGGCCTCTGTGGTATGTCCTGACCAGACACCTTCCCCAGGTGGCCCCTGCCTGTCTGGGGCTGTGCATTCAGGGAACACACAGATCTCCAGTCAGGAAGGCAGAGGAAGGGGGTTCCCCGAAGCTGGTGTCTGCCATGTGGTGTAAGGAGGGTCATGGGGCTAGACCCCGGTTAGCCCTCTCCAGGAGGGAGCATCGCAGGCTAGCCCCCAGGCCGGAGCACTAGGTGAGTGCACACCGAGCTGGGCGTGCTCGACTGGGGTCCCCAAAGGCGGCTGGACCCCCACACCTCCTCCAGAGTCTGGCACTGGGAACAAGGGGTTGGCAGAGGCCATACCTAACAGGGGGCAGAGAGGGGCTGCTCCTCTCGAGGGTGACACCCTGGACCCTCCCAGAGCCACATGTCGCATGTCGGGGGCAGACCTCTCCTCCCTTCAGCTCAGGGAGGCCTGCTGCTTCCACCCCCTGTGCCCCCGGTCCCTGCCTGCCAGGCTGGGAGGAATCCCTCGGGGAGAGCCTGGGCCGACCCCTGGCATAGACCCACGGCCAGCTTTGGGAGGAAGGCTGCACCAGCACTGGGGTCTGCTGCTGGGCAAGATGGGGGAGAGTTCTCTGCGCCTGTGATGGAGGGTCCCAGCAGCTCCCAGGTGCCACCCTGTCCCAAGATGCACAGTGGGGCAGGTGAGAAGTAGGCAGATGATGGAGGGGTTTGGGGGATCTGCACCAGTCCTAGTGGCTCCCCCTCAGCCCGGACTCCCAGGGGTCCGGGGTTCTACCGGCGCCTGATGTGTGTGTGTGCTTGCACATGCCTTTGGTCTGTGTGATGGGACACCCCCCTATACACACACATGCTCATGCGTACGTGGGCACACTCACATGTCAGCCCAAATGCATAAACGAACTCAAGACCTGATGACCTGCCACCACTCCTGTGCACATGTGCACAAGCTCCTCTTACACACACACACACACACACACACACACACCACGCACACAGGCACGCGTCCTCCCCGGCCAGTCTGCCCTCCCTGCCGGAGGCGCCTGCTGGCCCCCTGCCCCCTCATGCATCTTGCCTGCCAGCCTGTCCCTGGTGCCCCCATATCCTTCACACCTTCTCATCTCGCTGCTCCATAGCAGAAGTCAGCGTGGCAGCTGTGCCCGCGGGGAGATGGATGAGCCAGGCGGCGGGCGTGTAGAGGGGCCAGAGAGCGATGCCTGGAGGGGACGGAGCTCTGGGCTCCACCAGCCCCGCTGTCAGGCAGGAGCATGCTCTCAGCACGGGGGCGGGGTGGGGTGCGGGCCCGGGGGGTGGAGCATGGAAAGTGTGAGGCTCTGTCCAGGCCCCATCCCACCCCATCCAGTTCAGCCCTGCTGTGGACACCCTGCAGAGAGTGCCTGGGGCAGGACTGAGGGGACCCCAGCCGCAGACCCTGTGCCCGCTCCCTCCCCGACGCTGACTTCTTGTCCTGGGTGGTGCAGGAGACTTCCGCCTGCCCTACCTGCACTTCCTCCCTGCATCCCTGTGCCTGGATGGCTGTCCTGGGTGGGGAGAGTCTTGTCGAGCTGCACCCCTTCCCCAGCCTTGACGCCCCCTGAGCCCCCATGAGCCCTGAGCTCATTACACACCTGGAAATGCACATCTGGGCTGTGTCACCAGCCACATATGGATCCCCCTGGAAGAATGCCCAAGGTACTGAGGCTCTCAGAAACACACGTGTGTGCAGACACACACACACACACACAACCACGGAGCACCTGGGGCAGGCACACGCCTGGACAGCCACACACACGGGCACACAGAGATCGACTTTCTGGCTCTGGGAACGCAGAGGGGTTGGAGCTCTCCTCTGGGTCATGGCCTCCTCTGGAAGCCCCTCTGCTGGCCCCAGGACAGTATTTCTCCAAGTTCCCCCCAACACACACACACACACTATGGGATCTTCCCCCTGGGCACTGATGAAAAAGCGTGGGCACAGAGACAGCCATCCCCGGCCCCAGTACACACAGAATGTCCAGGACCACCCTGAGCCAGACCTGCCCCAGATCCTGAGGTCACAGAGAGGGGCCATGCAGGTGAGAGAACATGAACCACGGACCCCTGGACATCTTCCATTTTATAGAATGGGAAACTGAGGCAGGGAGGTGTGGGGATATGGCAAGAAACATGGTACACAGTGGGTGGCAAAGGGGGGGCCCTGGGCTCGAGATTGTGCCCCACGACCCCCTGTTCAGAAGGGAGGGCTGAGGCCGGGCAGGTGTGGCCTGGATCAGGAACCCTGGCGGCGGGAGGCCAGTGTGGGCAGGGCAGGCACGGAGAACGTGAGCCTCTCAGTCTGGAGGAAGGCAATGCCCTCCTCATAGTAGGCAAGCTCATTGATGAACACAGGGTCCATGGGGGACTCACCCTCATACAGCACGTCCTCGCCGCTGAAATCTGGAAGATGGGTGCGCCAGGCCGCAGTGGCTCGAAGTCTCTGTCCTGGAAGAAGAGCCAAGAGCCAAGGTTGCTGGGGCCGACCTCTGCCCTGGCCTCAGTGCGGGCGACCCCAGCAGGGACTGCCTAAGAGATGCCCCTCACTTATGGCCCTGCCCACTTGCTCCTTCACTTCCTCGATCGACGCAACAGGGTGTCTGCTGAGATGCCAACTGGCTCTGTGTCTAGAAATGGAGACACCAGTCGCCTTAGAAAGACACTTGTCATTGTGGAAGTATACCCTAGTGGTTACGGGCACAGATAGTGAAGCCTGCGTTCAAAGCCTTGCTAGCTGTGTGACCTTGAGCAAGTCACTTAACCTCTCTGTTCCTCAGCTTCCCCATCTGTAAAATAGGGATTATTCTATCTCCTCCTATTATCCTGAAGTCTAAATTAAACAGCTAATAGTGCTTAAAACAGTGCCTGACACATAGTGAATATAATATAAGCTTATTAAATAAATTTTTAAATTGTGGGAGAAATCACTCAAAATGACTTTATTCAGCAGCCACGAGGAAGATGGGCCTCTAGCCCTAAACACTGAAAGGATGGTGCCCCCTCTACCATAATGTTGTTACAAGTAAAATAACACCTCAAAATAAAACATGAAGCTGTAATAAGAGCCCACAAAGACTCATTATGAGGGAGGGTGCTCTGGATGGTCAGGGCTTTGCGGTGGGTCGGGGAGGGCCGGTGTCAACAGAGCTGATGGCTCTCTCTGAAGCTCCTCCCACCTCTGAAGGCCAGGTTGAGGGGCTTGGGAAACAGGTACTAAGCAGGCTAGGACCCCGCCGCCCGGGACTGCAGGACATAAAAGGCCACTGGAGGGCATGGGCACTGCTCAACAGCGACCCCATGTGGCAGCAAGTAGAGCAGCAGCTGGTGGGCCGCCCATTCTTCCCCACCTCCTTTTCGCTAGGTGTAGAAGCAGGATTACCCCATTCCTGTGACAACGAGGAAACGGAGGCCTGGAGATGGAGATGCTGGACTCCCTGCTAACGTGCATAGGGATGCTCGTGGAATTAATTGGAAGGGCTTAATTAAAGAGAGGGTTCTGTATTTGCACCTCTAAGCAGGTGAATTGGGTCCTGCCTCTCCACATCCCCTCCCTTCCTCCGCCTTCAGCAGCCAGGGAGGCGTGTCCAGGATGTTGAGGAGCCCCCTCCTGCTCTCCGCAGGCGTTGTGAGGATCACTGTGGCCCCGAGTGCCAGGCCTGCGTGTGGGGTTCCCCGGGAGGCAGTAGGGGCGGGCATGGGGGGCCCAGCCTCCTGTCCTGCTCCTGATTCTGAGGTGCTGATGACCCACCCTGAGGGAGGCACCTGTGATCCCTCCCTCTGGGCCTCAGGCTCACCTGACACCCCAAAGCTGTGACCCTGGAGTCTCAAACACCCGCAGCTGAGGATGCACGGTGCCGGCCAGGTCCCCGGCCTCGGTGCGTGGGAAGGCCACGCTGCTCACGGTTCCATATGCTTCCATCTCCATGCCTGTGCAGGAGGCTGGGTCTGTGAGCCCGTCCCTCCCTCCAGGCCCAGGGCAGAGTGGGCAGTGGGGAGCCTGGCTCCTTGGTCCCGGGGCCACGCCCTCTCCTCTCTGGGCCTTAGTTTCCCAGCAAGACCCCGGGGGTCTCTTGAACAGCTCGATGAAGTCTACAGCTGCGGCCACCAGGACCCTCATCCTGGTGAAAAGGTTGGCCCGCAGCACCCTTGGGGCCGGGGCGCAGCTCCAGGGCTGAGGACCGAGAAGGGAGGGGTCAGGCGACGCCCGAGAGAGGGGGCTCTCCAGACCTCAGGCCCCGACCCCGCCCATCGTCTGGCCCCGCCCTTCCAGGGCCCGCCCACTTCTGAGGTCGCCACCTACCCTTTACGTTCTTGTTCGCGGTGTGCTCGCTCTAACTCTCCTCTCCCCGCCGCTGGTGCCGTATGACCCGGCCGGGAGCTCAGGGCTCTGCAGCCGGGGGTTGGGAGGGGCGGGTCAGGGCCCCAGGCTACTCGGGAGTGGAAGATGAGGTGGGAGTGCGGTGAGCGGGGAGAGCCTGGAGGGAGCTCTCGCCTCCCTCTGCCCTCCTGTGGGGAGGGGAGAGAGGGACCACAGGGCCCGGAGTACCGCAGGCCCCGGGGACTGAAGCCCAGAAGAGGTGGCCGGGCAGGGCCTCTGTGCCCTTCCCCCCTCCCCTGCTGTGTACTCTGGGAGGCTAGGGCCACCTGTAGGTGGTGGCACAGGTGCATGGCATAAACGTTGTAGGTGCCTTCCATGTAAGGCCGTGGTGTTGTGGAGGTCTGGGATAAGTAGAAGGCCGCCCGAGGTCTTGGGCCCCAGCAGCTGGTTCAGGTCTCTGGCCCTTGACACCTCGTGTGGGTCATCCGCGTTGGCCCTGGCATTTCAGGGGCGAAAACGTAGTGTCAGCCCCTGACAGTCTCCGTCAGTGATCAGAGGGTCAGAGTGTGTGAGTGGTGTGGGGGAGGGCAGCCTTGTGCTGCCCGACAGGAGTGAAGCCCCTGAGACCCTGCAGGAGGGACAGAGCAGCTCAGGGGCTCATGTGGATGCCGGCCCCCTTGCACGGCCCCAAACCCTCGGCCTGGCCCTGCCCACCCGCCTCATCAGCTCTCAGCCGGCCACACCTCCAAGCACTGTGCTGGTCTCGCCTTCAGGCCTCATACCTGCTGGGCCCTTCCCTGAAACTCCTCTCCTCTCCACCTGGTTAACTTATACTCACCCTTTGGGGCTTGGCTGAGATCCCGCCTCCTTCCGGAAGCCTTCCCTGACTGCCCTTGACCAAGTTAGATGCTTCGTGTAGCCCCCACCCCTGCATTTAGCCTCCTGGTTTGTGTTCGCTGAGTCCTTTCTCTGTCTCTGTCCTTTCTCTGTCCTTAGTAAGCTGAGGACAGTGCTTCAGTCCTATTCCCCATTCTCTCACCTGAGCTGGCCTGAGATGAGGCTCAGAGATGGGGCTCGGCCAGTATCCACTGAAGTAAGGTATAAACAGTGGTTGTGTAAACGCAGCCTGTGGGGAGCTGATCTGAGGCAAGCCTGGGGTCTGGGGAACCCAGAAGAGGCCCCGTCTCAGCCTGGGCTCCGGAAGGGCTTCCTGGAGGAGGTGACATCAATCTGAATTTCTCTAAACTGAAAAGGGAGGAATGGGCATCACAGGCAGAAGGGTGCCTCCTGCCGGGTGGAGGGACTGGACCAGCTTAGCAGGTGGGGGCCCTTGGCAGCCCTGCACTTGGCAGCCCTCCAGGGCTCTCTCTGGGGGAGTAGTCTTCATCCCAGGCTTTAAAGAGTCCCTACAAGCAATTTCCCAAAGCCTGTGCAGCTCCCCAGCGGGAGCTGTAGCAGCAGGGCAGGATGCTCACCTGAGGAAGGACCCGGTGAAGGCATGACTGAGGTCATGGCCCACGTAGCGGCAGCAGGTGGCTGAGGCCACCGGGTTGGCCAGCAGCACAGGCATGGTGGAGAGGCTGAGTCTCTGCACCTCCCCTGGGACCCGCAGCCAGTGCCAGGCCAGATAGGCGCTAGCTGTCTCATTGCCGTGAGTGGCCCTGGTCACTGCCACGTGGTGCAGGGCCTCTCAGGGCACCAGCAGCCAGCACATCGCCGTGTGGGGTGGCGCACCTGGTGGGTGGACCCGCTTAGGCAACCCTGGCACCAGCACAACACCCAGTGCTTAGAGCTGGGCTGGTGGTGGTGAGCTCCCTGAGGCCTGAGGAGCCCAAGCCAGGCGGGGCAGTTGCTTGTCCAAAGCCGCAGCTGGATGTTAGCTCAGCGGTGTCCCCCCTGCACCTCCAGTGGCCCAGGTTGGTCCCTCCGTTGGCCCCCTTCCCTTGAGGGTAAGCATTGCCCTCCCCTGCCTTTCTCTGAGGAGATCATTTCTCTGCTCCCTTTGGAGAGAAGGACTTTCTTTCTCCCAAGTTGAGAAAAGGGGCCCAGACTTGGGAAGATGGATTCACCAAGGCACACTCCCTCTAGCAAGAGGGCCGTGCTCCCATTTTATAGATGGGGAAACCGGGCACAGCAGGGGAAGTGGACAGTGTCACAGGAGCTGGCTGTGGAGTGTCAGGTTCCAGGCGACTCCCATTCCTTCCTGCCCCTCCCCCATGCTCCTCTGAGCTGGTGCAGGGGCCTTAGGGAAGGGGTGGTTACCTGTTAACGCAGGTCTCAGCTGCCTGGGCCACCAGAGCTGGGATGTGCACCTCCTGGAACAATGGGTATTTATGGGCCAGGAGATCCCTGGGCAGGAAGTGTCTGTGCTGAGTTGGTGGAGAGCAGGGGGCAGGAGTGGGTGATGGGCTGAGGTCCACCCAGAGGTCAGTAGTGCTGGGGTCTCCCTGCCTGCCTCTACCTCACACTGTTGCTTGCTGCTGCCATGGTCCATTGAGTCCACGTCCTGCGGCCAGGCCCCTGCTCTTGCCCTTGGTCCCTCTTCTGGGAATCTCAACATCCCCGCCTCCTGGGGCCAGCTGGGCCTCCCGCTGGGGAGCTGCACAAGGCTTTGGGAAATTGCTTGTAGGGGCTCTTTAAAGCCTGGGATGAAGACTACTCCCCGAGAGAGCGCCCTGGAGGGCTGCCAAGTGCAGGCCGTTCATTGCCCAGGTGTCCAGCCAAGGGAGGGCAGGCCTGGAATCCACCACTGGCTGAGCCATGGGCCACCACCAGTCCAGGCCACTACAAGTTGCCTGTTGAGACGGTGCCTTGGTGGCCACCCAGATGAGGAATGTCCCCCTCCCTCCATCCCTTCAGCAACATGCTTCTGTCCCTGCAGCCCTCAGAGGGCCAGGGTCACTCCTGGGTCACCCTTTACCCTAAAGGGCTATGAGCTGTGCGGTCCCAGCTTTACAGCTCTTTGATGCTTTAAAGAATTTCAAAATATTTCATTGTTTTTGATCGTTTTCAGGGACAGGTATGACTCAAATGATTCAACTTGCTTTGTTTTGGAAATGACCCTCAGATCCATTTTATAGATGTGGAAACTGAGGATCAGATAGGATGTCCAAGGGTACCCAGGACACTAGAGGCAGAACTGGAATTGGAACCTGGGGGGTGTCCAATCTGAGCGCACTCTCCTCTTGCTGCTCTCAAGGGACAAGGGGGGAAGCATGAAGACGAAGTCCCCTGCACGTGGCCCCAAGTCCTGTCCTTTCCCCAGGAGCCGAGGGCGGTCCAGTGGTCCCTGAGGAGAGAGGCACTGCTGGGCAGTGACCGTCATGTCACCAGTGCCTACTGTGTGCCAGCACTGGGGCCCTGAAGCTGGGCCTCCCCCAGGCGTCTTGTCCCAGGCCTTCTTCACGACCAGGCTGAGTCCTCCCAGGGGGTATCAGCCCTGCTCCAGAACCAGGCCCAGCAGCTGGGGCTCCCTCCAGGCCAGCCCTCTTTGCAGCTGCTCGTGAGGGCTGGGCTCACCCTGCACTTTCCTGCTCTCCTGCTCACCCTCATAGGTGGAGCTGTGGGACCTGTCAGGCCTGCTGGTACCTCAGGAGGGTAGCTGGGGGGGTGGGGTCACTGAATCTTCATGGGCAACGGCCCTGGCGTCATTCGCTCTGTTCGTGGGGCTGGACCTGGGCTCTGGGAGGTTGAGTGACTCGGCCGATCCCCTGGCCAGGGGTGGTGGAGCGAGTCAGTGGGGTGTCTGCCTCCCTCTGGGTCCCTGCTCCCCGCTCTGCTCAGGGTGGGGGCCTCGAGGCCCTGCTTTCTAAGGCAGAAGCCGCAGTCTTTGAGAGGCCCTCCCAGGCTGCCGGGATTCTGCTGATTCTCTCGGTGCTGGGCCTCTTGGGAAGGAAGGAAGGGTCTGAGCAGCAGCCCTGGCTATCTGGGGGGTCGCAGGAGACCAGAATGCTTCCTGCCAGGAGGTGGTGGGCCCCCAGCTCTGGGGAGGACAGCCTTAGGGGGTCCTGGAAAGTCTCACTTCCCCTGGCTGGGGTCCAGCGTCCCCGTCTTAGAAGATATATATATATATATTTTTTTTTTTTAATTTATTTATTTTTTAAATTGAAGTATAGTTGATTTACAATATTGTGTTATAAATATATATTCTTTTTTAAATTCTTTTGATTTTTAAATTAATTCTTCATTATAGGTTATTACAAGATATTGAATATAGTTCCCTGTGCTATACAATAGGACCTTGTTTTTTATTTTATATATGGTTGTATGTATATGTTAATCCCATACTCCTAATTTATCCCTCCCCCACTTCCTCTTTGGTGACCATAAATTTGTGTGTTTTTTTAGTTTTTGTTTTAAATTTATTTATTTATTTAGGCTGTGCTGGGTCTTAGTTGCGGCATGCGAACTCTTAGTTGCGGCATACATGCAGGATTTAGTTCCCCAACCAGGGATCGAACCTGGGCCCTCTGCATTGAGAGCACGGAGTCTTAAACACTGGACCACCAGGGAAGTTCCCATAAATTTGTTTTCTATGTCTGTGAATCTGCTTCTGTTTTGTAAATAAGTTCATTTGTACTAATTTTTATTTTTATTTATTTATTATTATTTTTTTTTTTGCAGTACGTGGGCCTCTCACTGTTGTGGCCTCTCCCGTTGCGGAGCACAGGCTCCGGACGCGCAGGCCCAGCGGCCATGGCTCACGGGCCCAGCTGCTCCGCGGCATGAGGGATCTTCCCGGACCGGGGCACGAACCCGTGTCCCCTGCATCGGCAGGCAGACCCTCAACCACCGCGCCACCAGGGAAGCCCCTGTACTAATTTTTAGATTCCACATATGAGTGATATCATAATATTTGTCTTCGCTGACTTACTTCACTTCGTGTGATAATCTCTAGGTCCATCCATGTTGCTGCAAATGGCATTATTTCATTCTTTTTATGGCTGAGTAATATTCCATTGTACATTTGTACATTACATTGTACATTCCTTATCCATTCATCTGTCGTTGGACATTTAGGTTGCTTCCATGTCTTGGCTATTGTAAATAATACCACTACAAACATTGGGGTGCATATATTAGTTTGAATTAAAGTTTTCTCCAGATATATGCCCAGGAGTGGGATTGCTACATCATATGGTCACTCTATGTTTAGTTTCTTTAAGTAATCTCCATACTGTTCTCCATAGTGGCCGCACTGATTTATATTCCCACAAAAAGAATAGGAGGCTCCCCTTTTCTCCACACCCTCAGAAAGTGTTTATAGAACGGAAGGGCATCTGGGAGCCGGGGCAAGAGCTCCCAGGAACAGCAGCCCCCAATCCCAACTGAGTGTGCAAGCTCGTGCGTGTGTGCGCTGGTGTCTGTGTGTCTGAGGATTTGTGTATTCATGTCTGTGCTGTGTGTACCAACGTGTGTGCGAGCCACAGCAGTGAGAACAGTCTGGAGGTGGGCCTGCTGAGTCACACCTCTGAGCCCCAGGAAGTAGAGGGGACCCCCAGCCCCCACTGGCTCTGACACCCCTCCCTGACAAGCTGTGTGACTTGGGGAGTCAGTGCCCTCTCTGGGCCTTGGCTCCTGCCTGTGAAATGGGAATGAGGCTCCCTCCTGGGTCCAGGCAGCTGTGAGGAGTGAGGGAGCAAAGGGGCAAGTGCAAGCTTGGAGAACGGACACATGCACAGCAGACCCTGGCCTGATGGAGGGCAGAGGCATCGTGAGTATCCAAAGGTCCAACTTCTTCACTGCAGTTGAGGAACTGAGGCCCAGAGAGGGGTCAGAACCTGAAACATCCCACAAAATTGTAAGTCGTGGCTCAGGAGAGCCACGTGACCTGGGAGCCACACCCAAGGGCCACTGTCCAGTGGCTTTGGTTTTTGTTGTTGCTGCTGCTGTTTTTGGCCACGCCGCGACATGCGGAATCTTAGTTCCCCAACCAGGGATCAAACCTGCGCCCCTTGCAGTGGAAGCATGGAGTCTTAACCACTGGACTTCCAGGGAAGTCCCTGTCCAGGGGCTTTGGAGCCCCTGCCTGACCCTCTACCATCCTGACCGGGTTCTGAGTCCCACTTTGGCCTCTGCTCACCCCCTCCTGTCTGCCTTTCACAGCGCCCTCATATCAGGTGTTCCTTTATGCCCCCCAGGACCACCCTGCCCACTCCTTCTTGCTGGCCTAGTGTCCTGGGGTGGGGGTGTGAGGAGGACTCACCCCATACTGTTGTTTTTCTTAATGACCCACTCTGGACTGTGACCTGTTCCCAGAGTGGAACCAGCATCTAAGGGACCCTGGGACCACCCCCAAGCCTTGGGACAGCAGCATGCCATGATTGCTAGACAAGCAGAGGCTGCTATCACAAAAACTGTGACTGTGACAGAGCCCCGGGAAGCTCTGGGATGTGTGTGGCCAGCGGCACCTCTGCAGCCAGGGCCTCTGCCCAATGCTGGCTTAACTTACATGAGAGTCTGGACTCTACTATGTCCGGGGTGGGGGCCCCTGGGCCCCAGACACATATGAGCCCATTAACACTCACACCAACTGTAAGAGGTAGGTGGGAACCCCAGTCTACAAGATTGGGCTTATTCTCCTTTTCACTGTCCATGGAAATAATATGCCTTGAATCTAAAAGTGGCTCATTGGGCCTTTACCAGCCAAACCAGTCAGGTTGACCTTGGTTTGGCCTTGTCTTGGGTATGAGCTTGACCAGCCATGCCATCACCTACAGGCAGACCTCAGAGACCCTGCAGATTCTGTTCCAGACCCCACAAGGAAGCAAGTATCGTAATAGAGCAAGTCATAACAGCTCGCTGGTTCTGACCTGATGACCTTTCGGACAGTTGCGCATATGTCGGGTCAGGAAGGTGGGCCACAGAAGCTTCCTTGCTACAGTAAAGACAACATCTTTAGGATAAAGCCAGACCTGGGTCATCTGGCATAGTCTCTCCCCACCCCTTCCCCATCCCCACCCCCGCCCTTGGTCCCTTGCCCGAGACTATGATGCTGGGGGAGGCCACCCCTGTCCCAGAGTCATTAACCACTTTGGGGTCCCCTAGGAATAAGTGAGTAAACAAGAAAGGGGCTCACTGAGGGGCTCAGCGGTTCCCTCTCTCGTGGGCCTTCCCTGATCAACACGGGGCGGCTCAGCTGGACGAAGTGGGTGCTACTCTTGGCACCAGAGCAGGACCCTGACCAGCCGGGGCCTCATGTGCACTTTTCCTGACTCCTGGGCTGTGCTGATGGGTTGGCTGTCTCTAAAAGCAAAACCACAACATCTGTTGCCTCATAAGCCGTAATATACAACACAAAATGACTTGCCTGTGTGCCAAATTTTGAAACTTCAACAACTATCAGAAGGTCTCACCTTCTCATAAAAGTCTCATAGCCTGAACAAGACACTCAGGAAAATGTCCATGTTTACAAGCTTGCTCCGCATCTTGTAAGGGATGGAGACCAGACTGACCCTCTAAATATAAACCCTAAGACCCTCTAAATATCGACTTTTACTTTTGGTATCCTGCTGACATAGATCAACCTAACTTGCAGAATTTATCAAAAATACGGACTTCCCTGGCGGTCCAGTGGTTAGGAGTCCGAGCTTCCATTGCAGGGGCACGGGTTCGATCCCTGGCCGGGGAACTAAGATCCCACAGGCTGTGCAGTGTGGCAAAAAAAAAAAAATTATCAAAAATATAAAATGCATAACTAACAATTCTAATGAAAATTTCTCACAGTACAGGTGAGAATCAAAATCAGCACATCATAAAGTGTCTTCCAGTAGGAGGTGCTCTCAAGTCCTGAATATGCAGATATTAAGCAAGCCCCCACCCACACCCCAAACAAGGACTATTCCAAGTCCAGACCTTCCACTTCCTCAGATCTTTAAACCCAGGTGGTTACACAAGAACCGCTGCTCAGCCTTCTGGCTAGTCCTTCAATACGTCTTGGGTCTGGGACTCTGCCACGCATCGGGGCACCCTGCTCATGACTGAAATACTCAGTGGGCCATCTTTCAGTCTCAGAGCCCAGCCCCTCCCCTGGGCGACTGCTTACTTTCTTGAGAGCTCAGCTATGTATTTGAAAATCAGTTTGTTTCTGATCCAGGATCTCTAGGTGTTTCTAGCAGGAGACTTTTCAGGCTCTCTAACACGCCGTTGAGAAGTTAGTTAAAATCTTACACTGTAGAGTCTTGGAATCAGATAATTTTACAATTACCCTGGGGCAAGGACTTCCCTGGTGGCGCAGTGGTTAAGACCCCACGCTCCCAATGCAGGGGTCCTGGGTTCGATCCCTGGTCAGGGAACTAGATCCCACATGCATGCCGCAACTAAGAGTTCTCATGCCACAACTAAGGAGTCTGCCTGCTGCAACTAAGACCCAGCACAACCAAACAAATAAATATTAAAAAAAAAAAACATTCAATGCCAACATTGTGAATGTACTAACTGTCACAAAAGTGTTCACTTAAAAAAAAAAAAGATAAGAGGGCTTCCCTGGAGGCACAGTGGTTGAGAGTCCGCCTGCCGATGCAGGGGACACAGGTTTGTGCCCCGGTCCGGGAAGATCCCACATGCCACGGAGCAGCTGGGCCCGTGAGCCATGGCCGCTGAGCCTGCGTGTCTGGAGCCTGTGCTCCACAACGGGAGAGGCCACAACAGTGAGAGGCCCGCATACCGCAAAAAAAAAAAAAAAAAAAAAAAGATAAAATAAAATTACCCTGGGGAAGATTGACAAAATCACAGAAGCTGAGACCATGACACAGAGTCTGATCTTCCACTTAGGAGTCCAGACCTCTGCCCAATCACCTTATCCAGAGGTGACAGAGACATCAATGTCATACTTTACAACCAGGCCTGGAGCTGCCAAGGGGCTCCATCATTCACATCTGATGGCTTAATTAGGCTTTCCAAAAGAACCGGCCTGCTGGGGCTTGCTGCGGTGACAGTTACCCTGCTTGTCCTGGGTGTGTGTGTGTGTGTGTATTGCTTGTCATGGGCGTGGCCTGTTATGTGTGTCTGTCTGTGGGTCTTGTCCATGTGCCAGGAGCAGCGAGAGGAGGTATGGAGTCTTCTGATGGGGAACTTACCTTGGTGTGAGGCATGTGATCAGAAGCCATGCTCCCTCCGTGTGCCTGGGCCACCCTTTTATTTGCTCATCACCAGAAATGACTTTGAAATGAGACCAGTTGTAGAACCATCCTCATCCCCTCCCCCACCTTGCCCAGCATGCCCAGGGGCCCACACGCTTCCAAATGGCACCCTGCCCTGCATTCAGAGGCCTATTACCCAAGCATCTCGTTGCCCATCTCTGACCGGAATTTAGCTGGAAAACTGCCAGGAGAATGTTGCCACATCTGCCGTCAGAGAAGTTCCGTTCCATGCCAGAGGCTTGTGGGGAACGGGAAGCACAGAGTGCTGGTCACACCACATGACCAGTCTTGGTCTGCTTGTCATTGAAAGTCTGTGTATGAGGCAGGCAGTTTTCAGCCCTTCATCTGTCTGAGTCTAGAGACCACCTGGTAGGGAGGCTGGGGAGAGGAGACTTGTGGCCCTCACTGTCCCCCATGACTGCAAGACCCCCAAATCTGCCAAAAACAACTTGGCAACTAGTTCATGTTGGTTCACAGCGGACCCTGGGGGTTCCCTTCCCAGGCATCACAGACCATAGGTTTAATCACCTTCCCTAGGCTGGGTCCAAAAAGGATCCCGCTGGTTCTCTGGACAAGGTGGGGATGGAGGCACGGGGTCCAACGAGGGACTCACTGTAAGTTACTCTGCGCCAGCCCTGGGCTAACAGAGCCAAACTTGCCCTGTTCATGGAACCCTCAGTGTCTCAGGAATTTTTTCATGGTGCTCCTAGGTCAAAAGAAATATCTAATAGTTCTATTTGTGAGTTATTTTAGGTCCAACCAATAAGTACTTAGGTTCTAATAACTTAGTAGTCACTTAGAAAATATAACACACACCAAGAGAAAGAAAACCGGTGTTTACTTCATTCTTTAATAACCACCACGACTTAATAATTGGCTGTGTGCACCGGCCAGCTTCTCAAACCTTGGAATCAGACTGGAGACCCCCAGCCTATCACTTCCTATTCCACAGTGATTTTCACTTTTTATCCCCAAACCACAGGAAACCCAGCTTCTCAAAGATAGACATGAAAGGATCGTGGTGTGATCTAACAGTGAAACTGTGAACCACCTGAACCTATTAATTTGCTCACAGTGGGTAGATGTCCAAATTTTAGAAAAGTTCAAATATCCTCTGTGCCCTTGTGAGTTTCCTGAAGGGCCTGGGGACCTTGGTGCCACCACAGATACACTTTACAGAGGAGGAAACTGTGGCTCAGACGGGCCGACCCCCTGCCTGAGGTCGCAGAGCCTGGCTCTGGGGCCCCCGCTGAGGCTTTTGGAACCAAACTCAAGTGAGGACTGTATGAGGTAGAGGAGAGAGGGGGCCGCCATTTACAGGTGGAAGAACCTAGGAGACCTGACGCTTAAGTGGGTGTAGACTAGTCTGGCAGTCAGCCAGGGGTGGAGGGCGTGTAAGGAGTGAGGGATGGTGTGGCCCCCAGCTTCTGTGGTGTGGATCTGGGGCGCAGTTGGGGGCTCCAGGACCCTCCTGTGGCTCCCTTGCCTGTCCTCACCCCGCTCTTCGCAGTGGGATCTCAGTTCCCTCTCCCCAAGGTGGGGGGCGCCCTCGGGCTGTAGGGGTCTGCCCCTCCCACCAGCCTCTGCATCCCTCACAGGCATCACAGCTGAGGCTGTAGCCCAGAGACATCAGTCGCCAAGTTTACCTGGGCTCAGACGTCTATGCCCCAGGCCCACACTGGACACGGGTGACCTGCACTCGGCTCAGAAGTGGACTTGGCCCCCAAAGGAGTCCCTTGGGGAGCTGTGGGCAGAAGCGTCCCAAGGGATAAAAAAAAAAGGATGGGGGTGGGCAGGAGGGCTGGGGACGCTTGAGAAGGGGGCAGCGGGACCTGGTTTTCTGGACTTCGTCCCATCCTCTAGACTGACGAGGGACTGGCAGCCCTATCACACTCCGCTGAGGTCCCTACAGACCACCCAGAGCGCTTCTTTGTCCTGAGCGGATCTGGTGCGACTGGCAAAAGCCTGCGGGTGTGAGGAGGGGCGGTGCCTCCAGGAGCCAGGACAGCCTGGTGGGTGGGGCTTAAGGGACCACCGCGCCCCCCCACCCCCGCCTCCCCAACTCCGAATCAAGGCAGACGGCCACAGTGCCCAATGGACAGGGTCAGCCAGGCATACACCCCGGGGCGATCAATGTCCTCCCACGGCAGGAGACTTCCCAATCAGGACAATATACAAATCTCTTTATTGCTCATTTTCTCAAAGTCGTACCTCTTGGCGGACCATGGGGATAGGATGTGCAAAGCGGGCGACGCGCACGGCCCAGGCCTGTAGCCGAGAGCTGGGACGGGACTGGCGGGGTCCCAGACCCGGGGCTGGGCCCGGTAGGGGGTCGTGGAGAGCGGTCCCTGGGGTCGGAGGAGGGTTTCGGCTGTGCGGTCGGTCCCTCGCACCCTGGGCCTGGCCAAGAGGTCTCAAGGCCCCACCCTCCCTTGGAGGGGGCTGCGGGGAGGATCCCAAGCTCCCGGTGGCCCGGGGCTCTGGGAGGGCCGTTCCTGAACCCGGGGTGCGCCAAGGGTCCTTCCAGAAGTTGGCGCGGAATCATAGGGGCCCCGACCCAAGACGCGCTAAACCGAGGCCGGCGATCAGGCTTGGCCCCTCACTGCTCCTCGGGCCCGTCGCCTCCCAGCGCCTGTTCGTAGGGGCAGGGCCGGCGGCAGAGACCGGCTGGTTTGGGGCCGGGCCCTGGCCCCGCAGGCAGCGCCTCCTCCTCCGCGCAGTCCCCCCAGCCGCCGCCGTGCTCGCCCTCCGTGTCGCTCTCGTCCGAGTTGTCCTCCTCCAGGTAGCGGTAGCCACGTACCTTGTGCTGGGGCCGCGGGATGCGGGGCTGGCGCGGGACCACTCCCCGCCGCAGCTTCTGCTCCATCCACAGGTACGAGGCTGCGGCCGCCACCAGCGTCACCAGCAGCACCGTGAGCTTAGCCTGGGCACACAGGGAGGGATGCAGGGGACCCGCGGGCGGCCAGTCCTGCGCCCTCCCCGCCCAGCCCCTCGCCCCGATAGGCCCACTCCCATCTGGGACTCGAGCCCCGCAGCTCCTCTGCTGTTCTTCCCTCCTCCTGGGAGCCGCCCATGCTTCCTGGGCACCCTCCTGCCCAGCCCTGTCCCTTATGGTCACCCTATCCATCAGGGCCTCGGTTTCCCTAACTGTAGTGATAATCCCTTTGCCTCACAGGGTAGATGTGAAGGGAGGCCTGGCCCTCCCTTACCAGAGCTTAGAATACTCTGTCCCTTACATGTGGGATCATAAGTAATGCTTCTTAGAGGTTTTGACTGTAACAGGCAGTCAGAAATAATTTTAAATCATAACTCAGTACGTACACACATATTCACAGGCATACTCCCTGCTACTCCCTATTCTATTTCATTTTTTATAAAGTTGGTCGGGACCTGCTAAACTGACCCACCAATAGGTGAGAGCAGAGGACGAGGACCCGAGAGCCAAGAAGGGAGACAGACCCTCGGCATCCAGCTCAGAGCCCAACGTCTAGAGAACAGGTTACCAAACTACCCACAAGGCGGCGGGGATGTGCCCACAAGTAGAGAGCAAACTGTGAACCCTTTCATAGATGGGTAAACTGAGGCCTGCAGGAGGTGAAGCGGTAAGTAATAAGCCAGTGATGGGTGTGGGGCCGCCCAGTGGACTTGGCCCAGGGCCTGGCCTGGGGCACTGGTGCCCTTCAGGGGCTGTGAGGCCAGGGCGGGCACTCAGGAAGTTTCTGTTGTCTAGGGGGTCGAGTTGGGGAGGGGGACTCACCTTCATGGGCAGGCCTGAGCCCAAGTAGACTGTGAAGATGGCCATGGCCTGCCACCAGTGGTAAATGGTGAAGATGAAGTCTTGTCTCTCCTTGTCCTCGTACAGGATTCCCAGGAGTGCTGCAGGTGGGCAGGACAGGGCAGAAAGGTGAGAGGTGCCAGCTGGGGCCCAGGGCTGCTGTTCTCCCACTAGTGACCCCCCGATGCCCTGTGCCGGTCCCAGCCCTTGGCAGGAGCGCCTAGAAAGCCGCTGTAAACCGGTCCTGGCTGGCCCCCTAGTGTACACACTGGTTATCACGCTGCCTGGGAGCTGAGCAGAGGCTGGAGCAGCGGGCCCCCCTGCTGGGATGCAATGGGCCTGCTCTGGGACCCATCTGTGGCCTCAGAAGTGGGAAGTTCTGTGAGCAGTCACATCCTGCCTTCTTCCAAACCCCAGGCACGCAGTGCCAGGCCTGCAGGGGCTGTTTTTCCTCACCCAGGGCTCAGGGAGAGCAAATCGCTGTAGCAACAAGCTTTCTGCAAATCAAACCTGAAGCTGGGAGGGAGGAATTTGTTTCCCAAAACATCCTCCCCTGGGTGGCGCAGAAAGAGCATCGGACAGGGAATCAGGAGACTCAGATTCCACTCTCAGGACAGAAAGGTGGAGAGAGTTGGCACAGAGATGTGGATTCAGATGTTGGGTCTGTGGGTGACTCGGGGTAAGTGAACTCCCCAGAGCCACTTTTCTCATCTGTAAAATGAGATGACACGTATATGCTGTGCTGTGAGGTTTTAATGGGAGAAAGCCTGCACAGCACCTGGCGAATTGTACCCTCGCCAGCCACTCAGGACATTGACACTCCCATCCTGAGGTCCTGCAGTGCGACTGTACCCCATCGGGGTGCTGTGAAGGGACACAGAGCACCCCCCCCGGGGGTGGGGCATAAGAGGAGGGAGTAAGCGGAGCTGGGCAGAAGAGGACGCTGGGATCTGGCCCAAGTCCAGACATATCATGGGCTCAAGGTCCAGAGGCAAAACAGCCAAGACAGTGTGGTCCAGGGTGTGGGGCTCCATCCCCTATGGCAGATATAGTGTCAGACTCTCTCTCTCGGATGTTGGTTGCTGGGGTTGCCTGAACCATCCCCTGCCCAGCCTGCAGCAGGCATGACCTCCACCATGCCATATAGGGGTGATGCTCAAAACTGCTAACGGCACCAGCCCATCAGAACAGATGCCAATGTGGGAGACCCAAATGGCTGCACCCATGTGTGCCAGCTGCATGTCACTGGCAAAGGCTCACCTGTGGGCCCAGAGCATCACACAGATGAAGTCTGTCCCACCCCCTCCTTTCTGCAAGCAGGGCCCCAGGCCCCAGTGCCTCCTCCCTAGCAGCCCAGACTTGGGGCCTGGACTCCGCTACTCTGCAGACTGCTGTTGGGATTTTACAGCCTGCTTCTAGCTCCTCTCCATAAATGCCACATCTGCACTTACCCCCTGGGGTGTGGACAGGGCCACCTGCTGCGTCCCATGCTCCCTGGGGCACAGACCCTGACATCTGCTTCCAGTGTCATGAAAACTATGCCAGGCTGCGCCCTGTCCCCTCGTATGAAATGAGGCATCCCCAATGTGTTTTTTTCCACTGTCCCTAAGAGGTGTCCACAGAGCCCCATATCCAGCCCATGGAGCCACAAGATCTCACCCTGACTCCCATGCCCACCCTGGGGGTCCACAGGATGTCCATGGCGTACCTTGAGGGTGTTCACAGCCCTCCTCATCTGTTCCTGCAGTGTCCACGGGACTTCCTGCCACCCCTAGAGTGCGCACAGGGATCCCCACCTACCTCCACCAAGTGCACGGGACCCCATAACAGCCCTCCAGTGTGCCCATCAACCCCATCTGTCTGTCCCTGGGATGTCTGTGCTCCCCTCAACCACCCTGAGGTAGCCCCAAGGTCCCCTGCCCAGCAATGCAGGGCCCACGGCTATACTCACTGCTAAGCCCCGTCTTGTTGAGGGCACTGCCCACACCCCAGAGCACGGCTGCTGCATAGAGGATCCAGATGTGTTGCAGGACCCGGGGCTTGGGGGCCCAGAAAAAGAGGCTAAGAGTGAGCAGCAGGTGCAGTCCAGCGCCGGCCAACAGGGGCGCCGGGCGTGGCAGCCACAGCCCCAGCAGGCCCAGCACAGAGGAGGCTGAGGCGCCCAGGCTATAAGCCACGAGGAGGTACGCCAGGCGTTCCAGCCCCACCGAGCACACGCCATAGCCCTGGGGGAACAGGGGTGAGGGTTGGAGGTCAGCCGGCCCAGGCTCTGGCCCTCCCCACGAGGTCTCACTTCAGGCCACGTCCTGCCCTCTCTAGGCCACCACAGGGCCAGCTTCCTCCGAGGCTTGCGGGAAGGTTCCTCGGGGACAGACAGTGAGAAAATGCTTGGACAGTGTCCCCAGACACCAAGGCTGAGACCCGCATGGAGCCAAACACTTTACGGCTGTTATCCCATCTCAACAGTGTAACTCCTCTGGAAGTGAGCATAGTCATTAGAGACTTCACAGAGGAGGAAACAGGCTCAGAGAGGTGAAAGTAACTTTCCCAAGGTAGGGGCGGGATGGGGGGAGAGAGGGAAAAGGAGAAGGAGGGGAATATCTGGGCCTACAATTGTCCCTTGGTGTCTGCGGGGGATTGGTTCCAGGACGCTTCGCAGACACTAAAACCTGCGGATGCTCAAGTCCCTTATATAAAATGGGGTAGTACAGTGGGCCCTCCGGATCCGCGAATGCAGAGGACCCACTGTACTTGTACATACTTATACATATCTATTCAAAACTTATTCGTTGTTATTCTGTAATTCAAATTTAACGGACGTCGTGTAACTTTATCTGGCAACGCTCTTCAGGCTGCCCTTACCAGGGCGAGACCAGTGCAGGCAAAGAGCACCTCGAAGCCGCTGTAGATAAAGAAGGGCACGAGGTGGCGCAGGCGGAAGTCGCGCACGTGCTTGAAGGGCAGCTGGAAAATGTTGCCCCAGCCCACGCTGCGCAGGTCGATCTCCTCCGTGGGCCGGTACGCCGCGCCGCAAAGGCCCAGCACCTGCAGGCAAGGAGGTGAGGGTGGGGGCGAGCAGCCGGGCATCCTGGCCCCGCCCCTCAGCCCCAGCCCCGCCCCCAGGCAAATCCACAGATGAGCCTCAGCCCCGCCTCCAGCCCGAAGACACGCCCCCAACGCCTTAGCGCTGCCTCCTGGTCCCACCCCCAGGTTGGCGCCACACCTTCTGACCCTCGGCCCTAGTTCCAGCCTGTGTCACAGCCAATCCTCTAGGACCCTGTCTTCAGCTCGACCCCAGACCAGGCCTGGAGCCCCTCTTACTGGCCTCTGGGATTCCAATTCCTCTCAGCCCGCAGGCACCAGCCACATCTCCGAGCCTCAAGCCCAGCTCCTCGGCTCAGGCCCCCTCCCCAGGACTCAGCCCTAACTCTGGACTCAGAACAAGCCTCCAGCCCGGCCTCCGTGCTCCCAGCCCGCATTCTTCTCTCCCCGCCACGGTCCCCAGATCTGACCCCGTCACACCCCCATCCCGGGCCGCACCAGCAGCATGGCCAGGAAGGCCACGGCCATGAGCACGCTCTCCACCACGATGAGGTTTCGGCTCCGCGGTAGCGTCCGCAGAACCGTCTTGTTGAAGCCGATGAGGATGCCCTGGCTGTTAGTGCCTGGGAAAGGGGAGGGTGGGGGGCATCGTGAGGCAGGGAGCAGGGCACACTGTCAGCTGAGCCACAAAGAAATGCAGCAAAGCAGGCGGGTGAGGGGAGGGTTAGAGGGGGTGGGTGAGGACCCTGTCGGCAAAGGCAGGGTTCCTTTGGAAAGCACTTGGGAGGTGAGGGCCACTGGGGCTGAAAGCACCTCCCCTCCCTCCTGCCCTATTGCCCCGAGGCTGCCGTGGGAGCCAGTCCACCTCCCACCTCCATACATTTGCCCTGCATTGAGGGTATACTTGGCCCTGAGAGATCCCACAGGCAGCCTCAGCCCAGATGGTGCCTCCTCCAGGCAGCCTTCCCTGACGCACCCCACCACCACCCCAGGCTGGATCAGATGTCCTAATGACAAGGCCCTGTGCCTCGGTCATCAGAGCTGTAGGACACCAGGCTCTCAGCTCTGAGCCCTGTGAGCGAGGGCATCCTTTCTGCCCTTGAGAGCCCAGTGTCTGCTGGGTGACTCAGTGGGGGAGGTGAGCAGACCTTAGGGACCCCACCCCCATGAGCACTAACCACAGTTCTGCACGTTGCACAGCGTGTGGTTCAGGTCATACAGGTAATGGTTCAGGAAGTAGATCATGGGCAGCTGGGCGCAGGCAAAGCTCAGCTGTGGGCAGGAGAGCAGCTTGGGTCAGGCTTGGGGCATGAAACTGGGCAAGGAGCACAGGCACAATCTGGGAGGGGGTCTGGGCACAGCCTTGGGGGAACAGGAGCCCTCCCACCTCTCGGGGGTCAGCCTGGTTGGGGGGGCCAGTGCAGGAAGACTTCCTCCTGGTCAGCACTGTAGACAGGGAGGGAATGAGGTCTCCGTCACCAGAGGTAAGCAAACAGGAGTCGGCCCAAGAAAGGGCAGTGGGACTAGAGGGCTGAAAAGACTGTGGAATGGGCTCCAATATGTGATTCTGGGCCTGGAATACCCCCCGCCCCCGCAGTGTCCCCATACATGGCACTCACGTGGAAGAAGCTATAGAAGATGGCCTGGAAGACCAGGAGGTAGGGTGCGTGGGAGCCCCGAGGCGGGCGCCGCTGGGGGCCCTGCTCATCCTGCTCTTTGTAGTGGGAGTACTCGTAATATTTCTGGGCCATCCTGGACCACAAAGGAGAGAAGGCTCTCCCCAGCCCAATGTCTGCCAGATGCCTCCACTTTCTGCACCCAGGCTTATGGACTGGCCAGCCAATGTCTCACAAATGGGAAAACTGAGGCCCGGAGGGCGGATGGGTCTGGTCCCAGGTCCCCAAGACGAGGTGGGCAACACAGGAGAGGCTCTGCCAGGTCTCCAGTCTCCCACCCTGCTGCCCACCAGGCTCACCTGGTGATGTAGTTGCCCATGGAGGCCCAAAGAGGCACAATGGCCATGCCCAGCGCCACGGCTGAGGGCACAAGCGTGTAGTAGCGCTCCCAGTAGTTGGTGGAGACAAAGAGGGCATAGATGCCCACAGCCAGGAACATCATCCACTTGGTGCCAAAAAACCTGCGAGCAGTAGGGAGGATGAGGATGCTGGCACCACGGGCCCATCCAGACTGCTGCAGCCCGAAAGCAGTGCGGCCACAACTCCAGGCCCCAGCTCCCGAGGCTGTATGAGGTGGGGAGGGACCCCTGGCCTTGGAGTCGAGGGTCCTAAGATAAGAGTCTCAGAGACATGGACTTGCTGGTGGCCTCAGGGGAGCCACTCTAACCAGACACCTGTAATGTGGGCTCTGCCCCAACCTTGAGCCTCTCACGGCCACTGCAGGGATAGAGGAGATAAAGTGGGGAGAGGGTGTCATGAGTCAGTGGCCCTTGGGCACATGCAACCCTCATTTGTGTCCTGGGCTGACTCGCCAGCCCCCCTTCTCCACCCACGTGCAGTGACTGCAGGACCCAGGTGAACAGCTGAGGGACTTGTCCCAAGCTGGGACTGAGGACCAGAGAGAGGAACCCTGGCGCTCCTTCCCCTCTGCACTTTGCCCTTTCAGTCCACTGTGGTCAGTCGGGGAGTTTTTTGTAGAACAACAGGCTCACTGGCTCTGGGAAAATGTTGCACCGTGTTAGAGGCAGGTTGACGAGTGACAGGATAAGGCCCCATTCAAGGCACTGGAGGCTGATCAGGCTAGACACAACCATTGCTATCTTTGGGTTTGTTTTGAGTATTTGTGCTCATTATTTCCTTTCTTTGTCTGAGTTTCCAGGAAGCTCAAAGCTCAATGACTCTGGTTTTCTGATACAATTACTTTCTCTTCTACTGCAGGGTCCTGGTTCTTTAATTATCCTTATCTTGCCATATAATAAATTGACAGGCAGCCTCCTCTATTTGGGGAAGGGCACCCAAACTGCACTGTAAATTTTGAAACAGCAAAAAGTAAAAATACTAGCACTCATTGCTGGTGAGGCCGTGGTTTTAAAAATGACACATACAGCCAGAGGTCACGCAGATGGTACAGCCCTTTGGAAAGTCAGCCTGGTAGTTTGGGTTGCGGGGCAAGCATGGGGTTTGGAGTCACTGCCTGGGTTCAGACCTTCAATCTGCCAGTTGCTGCCTGTGGGAATGGGTTCAACCTCTTGGTCTCCCTGTGTCTCAGATCAGAGCATCCACCTTGGATTGTAGGGAATGCGATACGCTTATAAAGCTCCCAGCACATAGGAAATGAAATGAGTTTGCCATTAATAATACTGCTAGGTTTCAAGAGCCGTAAAGCCTTTTATATGCTTCTGACCTAGTAAGGGCAGTTCTGAGAGTTTATTCTAGGAGGCTTGCTTTCTTTCCTTCTTCCTTCCTTCCTCCCTCCCTCCCTTTCTTTCTCTCTCTCTTTCTTTCTTTAATTTTAAGATGAGGAAACAGCCAGAAGCATAAAGAGAACATGCAAAAAAGGAGAGGGAGCTGCAATGTCCAGCCCTGAGCCACAGTTCAGTGCCCCCACGTCTGCAGAAGATGCTCACATCACGAAAGTCCCCACTGTGAAGCAGGCCAAGATGTGTGCAGTGAAAAGAAAGCAAAAGTGACATTGCACATGCACGCCCATACACGTACTCCAGGTGACAAGGACAGAAACGATATCCATGCATGTGTGGGAAACAAAGTCAGCCGACTGCCTGGAGGGCTTGGGAGGGGTTTTCTTTTTTCTGATTTCAATTATGATTCTAATGTCGTTTGTGCGATTGTGATAAAAGAGTTTGAGGGGGTTGTTATTGTTTCGGAAAGACAGGGGAACTCATCTAATGTGTCCACTGATCTCTGGGTCCCATCTGAGCACAGATCTACTGCCTGGCGGTAAGGTACTTGTGGAGGGCATTTTTTGCACTGCACCAGATGCCACTAAGGCTCAGGTATGGTGTAGACCCCCTGGGGCACCTGCCCAGCCACACCCTTTTCAGCGAGAAATGTCCCTCAACACTGCCACAGCTGACTGGGCTCGAGGTGCGTTCCTGGGCTTTGCTGGCTGATCAGATTCTCTCCAGAAACTCCACAGCCCTGATCTCAAAAGGTCATTGTAGCTCCAGGCCACAAAGGAGGGCATGAAGATGATGCCACATGGGGTACGGGCAATCTGAGGGAAGGAGCCTGAGTGAATTTCTGTTGCTTGAAACCCAAGGTGCCTCGGTTGCAAAGCTCTTGTTTCTTCCCCAAACCTGGTTTCACCCCTTCTCTCTCACCCCTCCAGGTAGGCAAGTTCTCTCCCCACCCCACCCCCCAAGAACACCAGGACAGCTGGAGACCCCATGTCCAACAGCCCTTGCACCCCTTCAAGATCAGGGAGACAGCCCTCATAGAGACAGCAGCGTCGCACCTGATGAGCACAGGTGTGTAGAGCAGGGCCACGATGGGGGTCACGTTGATGCCCATCAGCATCTTGCTGTCGATGTCAGGCAGCCCCATGTTGCCGTATTTCACCTCCCGGTAGGTCTCGTCATAGTGCAGGATCAGCTGCATCTGCAGGAGGCCTGGGAACAGGGAGCAGGCATGGAGGGGGCGACCTGGCTCTGGGGGCAGCCAAGCAGAGGCTGGAATGCAAGCCTGGCAGGGAGCTCCAGGCAGCAAAGGGATCCCCGATTCCAATGCCTATGAGGACAGAGGGGAAGCCCAGGCTGGGCCAAAAGTCCTACCTGCCAGTGGCCACGACAGCGACTTGAATCCAGACCCCCGCCCCGCCCCCACCCCCACCCCCCGTCCCTCCGCCAGCCACTTGGACCCCAGCGCCCCTGATTCGAAGGCAGCAGACCTGCCCAGGGCGCCCAGGGCCCGCCCACACACTCACGAAGCCTGTGGCTGGGCCCCGGGGACACTGCACCGTCCCCCCATGTGCGGAGGCCGCAGCTGCAGCTGTGAGGGCGCAGACGGAGAAGTGAAAGAGGAAGGGAGCCGACTGGCCCCAAGGTTTCTCTTTCCCTGAGAAACCTCAGGTCTGGGGAGGGGAACGCGAGTGAAGGGGGAAAGACATGGGTCCCAGCGCAGAACCCGCCGGGCCGTGCCACCTCGCCTGGCCCGGGGCGGAATGGCGTGGCCAGAGGTCCAACCCGCCAACCCGCGGGGCGCAGCGGGCCACCTACCCAGGTAGACGCCATAGGTGAGCATGACGCCCGCGCTGGCCGCCAGCACGTTCTTGAGCACACCGAGCCGCTTGCGGCGGTAGTAGCGGCGCTCCTCCTCCTCCTCGTTGTAGTTGGGGTACGCGCCCACCAGCTCGTCCAGCTGCGGGGCACGACGGCGCTCGCACCCGGCCACTGCACCCCCGGAGCCCCGCGTCCATCCTCGGCGGCCCCCGGCCCCCGTCACCCCAGCCCTGGGGCCGCATCCCACTCCCGCGGGGGAGACCCCGGCCCTCCCGGTCCCCGCGCCGCCATGCCTTCACCGTCCCCGCTCACCGGGGCCTCGGGCCCGTCTGGGACCCCGAGCTGGTCCTCATCGCCCTGCGCACCCGCGGCACCCGCCACCGGATAGAGCGGCGGCTCCGCCTCCATGGCTGGACCAGCCGGAGGTCTCGTCCGGCAGCAGACCACCACTTCCTCCGGGAGCCGGGACCTACCTCGCCCCGCCCCGGGGCGCACCTCCTCCACGAGGGGAGGGCCTGGCGCCGCTGGGGGCGTGCCCAGCGCGTGTGCGTGTGCGTGTGTGTAGGGGAGCGCCCATGTGTCCATCGCCGGCCTCCGGAATGCGAGGTGCGAGTCGGAATCCCCGCTCTGCCACTTCCCGGCGTTGTGACTTTGGGGATTAACTCCACTTCTCTGTGCCTCATTTTCCTCACCTGTAAATCAGGGATACTCAGCACGACTTCCAAGGGCTCTTTCGGGATTACTGAGTTAATGCAAAGCCTTAGGAAAGTGCCAGGCCCATAATAACTCCCCTCAGCCTTACCACTGTCACTCATCCCTACCCCACCTCCAGCCCTACCCCTACCACTGTCATCCCTGACCCATTTGGTGTGTTTGCAGGTCAGCAAAGAGCCCTCATAGCGGGGGGAGAGGGCTCCCACCACAGGACTTGGCAGCCCATGCCCACCTCCCGCTCACCCTGAGCTTCCTTTGGGCACCCGTAAGTGGGAGCTCTGGCAGGGCCCCTGGGAGGCCGAGATTGTGGGGGCTGCTGGACTGCAGGGGGGTGACCCACACACACACACACACACCACCCTGCAGCAGGGGCCAGAGCCTCCTGCCTCTGCCTGACTGGGCACTGGGTCTGGGGCTGCAGTGAGAGCCCATGAAACTTCTGCTTTGCTGGAGCTGACACCTCCACAGCTCTGGGTGTCAGCCTGGTTAGAAATACTCTGGGAAGCTTTTAAAAATGTTGGTTTCAGGATAGTCTCCTCAACAAATGGTGTCAGGAAAACTGCATAACCACATGCCCAGAATGAAATTGGACCTCTGTCTCACAGTATGCACAGAAATTAACTTGAAATGGATCAAAGACACATAAGACCTAATAATCTAAAACTGCTAGAAGAAAACACAGTAACTCCTCAACATGGGTCTTGGTAATGACTTCTCGGACACGACATCAAAAGCATGAAAAACAAAAGAAAAAAATCAACAAGTGGGACTACATCAAACTTAAAATTTCTACACTGCAAAAGAAATAATTAAAATAAAAAGGCAACCTATGGAATGTGGGAGAATATTTACAAACTATGCATCTCATAAGGGGTTAATATCCAAAATACATAAAGGAATTCATACAACTCATAACAACAACAACAAAAACTGATTTAAAAATGTGTAGAGGCGGCTTCCCTGGTGGCGCTAGTGGTTAAGAGTCCACTTGCCAATGCAGGGGACATGGGTTCGAGCCCTGGTCCGGGAAGATCCCACATGCCACAGAGCAACTAAGCCCGCACACCACAACTACTGAAACCCGTGTGCCACAACTACTGAGCCCACGTGCCGCAACTACTGAGCCTGCACGCCTAGAGCCCATGCTCTGCAACAAGAGAAGCCACTGCAATGAGAAGCCTGCGTGCAGCAACCAAGACCCAATGCAGCCAAAAATTAATTAATTAATTTTTAAAAATTACCCAGTTCCCCTCCCTCCCCCCACTCAGAACAATGCACAAGCTGTTCCTTCTGGTTGGAGAGCCCCTTCCCCTGCTCCTTCCAGGAGGGGTCCTTCCCACCCCCGGAATAAGAAGTCATCCCTGATGAAGGGTACAAACCACACCCCAACTATTTCCCTTCTGGTTTTCTGTAGTTTAATTGTCCCCCTGGGTGACTCTTCATCACGTACCGCTCATGCAGAGGATTGTGTCAGGCGCTTAGTAGGTGTTCAATCAATGTGATTGGACGGATGGACAGGTAAATGGATGACAAATATCCGCCCCAGAAGGGTTGCTGGGAAGGTGGAGAGCTGGCCGTGTGGAGGGTATGAATTTACAGAGGCTTCTGGCTGCAAGGTGGTGGAACTTTCTCCAGACCATGCCCAGGTGCAGATATGAGTAAAGCAGACAGGTGGAGTCAGGCAGGCAGGACCTGGCAGTGGGAGATATGGAAAGAGCAAGAGAGAGGGCGGGGCCCAAGGTGGTCCAGAGGCAAGGAGGAGGCGGGAGAGCAGGGATGCAGTGGGCACCAGGGGGCTGTGGTCAGAGAGTGGACGCAGGGCTCATTACCTTGGGAGATGACAAAGTCCAGGGTATGGCCATGGCACGGGGTGGGGAAGGATGATGAGGTCCAGGAGGTCATGGGGCCTGGGGCGCACGCAGGCAGTGGACTTTGCCGCCCACAGGAGGACGCAGTCCTGTAGAACTGAGCGGGCGGGCAGGAGACCAGGCCGGAGGGGAAGGTAGCTGTCCGAGGTGGCCGGTGTGACCGCAGAGGGTGGGTGAGGAGGACACCAGGGAGGAGCCCTGGCCCCTCCTAAGAGAGCACCCTCCTGAAACCATATCAGAAAGGGGGCCCTTGGGCCTGGGTGGAGACTGGCATCTGTGGTCTGGAAATGACCTCCCTGTCTGCCACCTTCTGCACCTGCAGCAGTTATGGAAAGAAATCCTTCAGCCAAGTGCACCTGGCTCCTCCAGCTCCTTGGACGGAGAACGGAGAACCTGAGACGAGCCAGGGAGGAAGGGTGGGGGAAGGGCCCTCTTGCCATGCAGCGGGGTCCCCAGGGTGCCCGGTTTTGTCTGGGCGTTAGTGTGGGAAGCCCCCTCACCTCATCTTCCCTCACCCCAATAGTTCCTCCCTTGGAAAACAGGAGTAGGTGAAAAAGGCTTCTGCACACTGAAAATAGGATGGAGGGGCCCAGCCTAGTGACCAGGAGGAAGAGAAGCATCTTAGAGGCCAGAGCAGACCTTTAGGGTCAAGAGAGGGGAGTGTGACACCTGTCAATGAAAATAATCAATAAATAATCTGTAATGGGAATAGAAAAGAGTTTTATTTGAGCCAAACTGAGGACTATAGCCCAGAAGACAGCCTCTCAGATAACTCCGAGGAACTGCTCTGGAGAAGCATGGTTTTCAGCACAGTTTTATGTCTTGTCAGAACAAAGAACATCAAACAAGTCAGGGAGACATTCCTTCAAGGTTTCACAAAAAATAAACAGATCAGCACCAACACGGTGAGTCAGTATGGCCTTGGCACTTGGGAAAGAAGTCTTATTATCAAAGGAGCAGCAGCATTGGCGTCCCAGGAAGGGACACATTTCATCTTTATTTTTAACATGGACATTCTTTACTTCTGGTCAATGCACCCTTTTCTTTAATGATTAAAGCAGATGTACAGTGTATGCTTGATAGGCCACAAACAGGCTGTTCCAGTTAGCATTAAATTCAAGTTAACTCATGGATAAGCCAGAATGACTTCCCCAGACATCAATATGTGACCATTTCTTTTATTGCACCCAAGGAAAGTGAGGGGCAGTGTCCCAGGCCCAATGGCTCTTAGAGAGAGAGAGAGGACAGGGAAGATTTTTAGTTGTCCCTATGTTGGAAAGAGGGCAAGCCCACAAAAGTCCTATAAAGGGACAAAGGGAAGATGGCGTGACCTCTGAAGGGGTCAGGAAGCTCCAAGATGCAGCCACCTGAAGCTCCCTCCGCCCGAGAGCCCCCCATCCAGCATTTTGAGGTTTTCAGGTGGCCCAGTATTTACCCAGAGCGGGTGTGTGTCGTCCAAGAAAGGGTAAAGGCCTCCTGGGCGGGCTTGTGTGCTCATGCGGAAGGGGGCAAGGCTTATTGAACAGCAGATGCCTTGGGCAGACCCAGAACTCACAGGCTGTTCATCTCTCACCAGGAGGGACCCCCAAGACGAAATCAAGTGGAGTGTGTTTTATGAACCAGCCAGAAAGCAAAGAGAAGGTAGGAGGGGAGCAGAGACACTGCTACAGGAAGTGGGTGGTCTGCCCATACCAGTGGGTCCCCCTGGCCTCCCCTGTGCTGAGCCCCACTGACAGCTACTTCTTTTTTCTTTTTTTCTTTTTTTCGGCCGCGCTACAGAATGTGGGATCTTAGTTCCCTGACCAGGGATCAAACTCGCGCCCCCCTGCAGTGGAAGCTTGGAGTCAACCACTGGACTGCCAGGGAAGTCTCTGGCAGCTACTTCTTAGATGTTGGCTTTCTGCAATATTGCTTACTTTCTGTGGGGTCTTGGTCCATGCCTAAAAAAGAGGTTACTGTACCATTTAGGGCCCTAAAATGAGTTAATTAAGTCCTTGGAGTCCTTGTTACATGTGGACTCCTTCTGTGATGTTGGTAACTTTTAATTTTGAATTGCATTATTAAAATCAATTCATTTTAGAACATTTGTTGGGGGGGGGTGGGTCCTGGTAGCTTGTTTCCAAACCTGACATTATGGCATCCAGTGGTTAATGACACTGTCCTAATCTTATTAAAAGCGAAAAGGAAATATATTTACATCTAAATTTTAAATATCGATTAATTTTTAAAAACACTGACATGAAGAATGCAAATTCAAATGTCCCAAGCTGAGTGAGGAGTAATTTCGGTCTTGTTAGCTTTTGACACAGTGACCCTGGATGAATTTGAGAAGCAGGCGCTTTCAGGCTCTGGGGTCCTAGAATCTGCTAACGCTCAGGAACTCTGTCAATTACCAAGAAAAACATCTCCAGATCAGTCCAGACTGGGGTTTGGATGTGACTGGCAAACTGTTCCTGGAGAGACAAATACTTGAGCAACAGGCTTCCTGGTTAGGCTCGGCCAGTGGGAGGTTCTGGGTTTGGGAGGAGGAGAGAGCAAGGGCATAACTAGGGCGGGGATGGGGGAGCACGTGGACAGTGGCTTGACTCCTCCAGGGTCCCAGTGTCCACAGAGCAGTCCTTCCATGGTCTAGCTTTCCCTGGCTGACCTTGACCCTCTGGGGTCTGGTGACACCACTTCCTGCCTTTGACCTTTCCAGGCTCCCTCACCAACCCAATTCCCTGTACTAAACCTTCCCTACTCAAAAGACCTAGGTTGGTTTCTGTTCACTAAACCCTGACTTATAAATCCCCTTGTTTCCAGAAAGAATTTTCCATGGCTTAAGAAGCTGCTGTCAGGGAGCCTTCAGACTTCCTTTGAGGCTGTCCTAGAGGGGACCCAGATAAACACAGCCCATGTGACCTGCAGGGCAGAGAAGGAGCAAGGTCAGCGGCCCCTCCCACCCCATCCAGACCTCAAGCACTCCCTGTCACATCTACCCTCACTGTTGTCAAATGGTTTTCTCTATACTAGGTTCTATTTTTGTTCTCACTATAAAAATAATAGATGTTCCTTGCAGAAAAGCAAACAGGAGAGATACATATTGCTCCTGGTTTGAACACCCTGAGACAGCTCCGAGGGTCTTATGAAGTGTCACCCCTGCATTGTATCCAAAGTAGCACGCAGAGTCCACTGCTGATTCATCTAACACCACTTCCCCGGCAGGGAGGCAAATCTTTACCATTTTTGTTTTTTGTTTTTTATAAATTTATTTAGTTTATTTATTTTTGGCTACGTTGGGTCTTCGTTGCTGCACGCGGGCTTTCTCTAGTTGTGGCGAGCAGGGGCTACTCTTCATTGCGGTGCGCGGGCTTCTCATTGTGGTGGCTTCTCTTGTTGTGGAGCACAGGCTCTAGACGCGCGGGCTTCAGCAGTTGGGGCATGCAGACTCAGTAGTTGTGGCTTGCGGGCTCGTTGCTCTGTGACATGTGGGGTCTTCCCGGACCAGGGATCGAACCTGTGTCCCCTGCATTGGCAGGCGGATTCTTGACCACTGTGCCACCAGGGAAGCCCTAATCTTTACCATTTTTTAAACTAAAAATCATGGGGTTGATGGTCGTCACAAGCTGTCAGGAGGTCCCTGAGCTGGGATGTGCCAAAGACCCTGCCCAGCTCCTGGCACAGCAAGTGTCCAGGAGAGATGCTGCTTTTGGCTGAGACTCCTGGGAGTGGGGGTAACCCCCACCCAGCTCCTAAGCAAGAGTTCAGGGCACCCTGGAGACGCTGCGGGCTGGGGACTTGGGGCTGGCTAGGTTAGAATCCCCACCTGTCCCTCTCCTGTGTGGCCCCAGCCCGACACCCGCCCCACCGGCTGACCTGGGACCTCGGCAGAGCCTGCCACCCGCCGGAGCTGGTTCTAAGAGTGGCTCTTAGTGGTACCCCCCGCAACATCCCCCATTTATCCCGAGCTCCCTGCGACAAGGATGTCACCCCTAGGTATCACGGAGCCCTTGGAGCTGCCTTTTTTTTTTTTTTTTCAAATTAATTAATTTGGCTGCGTCTGTTCTTGGTTGCAGCACACGAGCTCTTTGCGGCGCACAGGCTTCTCTCTAGTTGTGGCACGTGGGCTTAGTCGCCCCACGGCGTGTGGGATCTTAGTTCCCTGACTGGGAATCGAACCCTCGCCCCCTGCATTGGAAGGCAGATTCTTAACCACTGGACCACCAGGGAAGTCCTGCTCCTGGAGCTCTGAGGATCAACAAGAGGCATCCAAGCCAGAAAGGGGAGAGGGCCGGTCCCTGTCCCTCCCCAAGGGGCACTGCCCCCCCACTGCCTCCCACTGCCTGGGAGCTTCACTCCCAGACCAGGTTAGGACCCCTGTGTCAGGAGGACAGGCCTCTTTGGGGACCTCCCAGGCTGAATTCATGACAAGTTTGGGGTAACCCCTGCAGGAGGTATCCCCGGTCAGGGAGGGGCCCCTCAGGATCCTGCAATACCCCTTCCACCCACCAGTACCTCCCCAGGTGGGTCCCTGATTTGCTGTGTGGCCTTAGATCAGTGGCTGCCCCTCTCTGGACCTGGTTCCTGGCTGACCGCTGCCAGGCTCAGCTCCAGTCCAGCCCCGCCTGACACTGGCTCTGCCTCTGCCTGGCTCAGCTCCAGACAGCAGGGCAGGGCTGTCACATGCTGAGCCACGTGACAGGCAGAGGCTGGGGTTCCATCCCACGCAGAGGACGGGGCCCCTGCAGCCCCTTACCCCAGTCCCAAACGGCTGAAGCCTCCAGGGGCTACCAGAGCAGGTGTGGGCCGGGAGACCTCTCCCGCCCTCCCAGGTAGGCAGGGGCAGCGGGGAGGGTGGGGGCAGTGAGGAGCATCTCCTAGGTGCCCAGTCGGCCCAGAGGCCCTGGGCCAGCATCCCAGGCAAGACCTAGGGCACCAAGGTGGAAAGGCTGCAGCGGGCCCAGGGCGACAGGCACGGGGCGATAGCACAAAGGACAGTCCTGTCCCCCTACCCGTAACCTAATCGCCTGCCTGTCTGACACCAGCACCTGCCAGGGGATCCTCCCCCTTTGTGCTGGCTCTGACGGGTGTGCCCGGGGTGGGGGCGGGGTGAGGCTGAGGGGCAGGGACACAGGAACCTCATGGCGACACTTATGATGGCTCACCTAGAGGGCAGAGGGTGGTGCTCTTTCCCAGGAGGCAGGAGGGGACAGCAAGGGGTGGACCCAGCCCCCGCTCTGGAGCAACAACCTTCTCATATGGGTCCCAGCCTGCCACTCACACCCTGGGCCCTCTCTCTGGACTTCCATTTCCTCATTGTAAAATGTCAGGTTGCAGGGTGACAGGTGCTGTGAGCGGGGTGCCGGATGAGGTGGTGATGTTGGACACAGACGCACAGAGGGCAGGGAAGCCTGCAGCAGGCCTGGGCCCTGGGATTGGATTTCTGGACTCCAGCTGTCTTTGGATCTGACCTCTTCATTTTGCAGATGGGAAACTGAGGCTCAGAGGGGCTGGCGGGGGGTGTGTGGGGGTGTGGGGAGCAGGGCTTTCCCTGCTACTCCAGGCCACGGCCCGCACCCCACACCGTAATTCCTGGGTCCACTACTCCGGACTCATCCTCCATCCTTCCCATCAGGGGTCGAGATGGAGCCCTCAGCTCAGAGCTCCCTGGAGACCTACTGTGTGGCCCTGGCCTGGTGCTGGCCTTCTCTGCGCCCTGGCTCCTTCTCTGTGGTCCAGGAAAGGATCTAGAGGCCCCTGAGGGAAGTGATGGGGAAATCTCAGCCTGCAGCCTCCAGCCAGCCCAAAGTCAAAGTCAGGCAGGAGGCCAGGACAGCCCCACCCCAGGGGCTGGCCGAGCCTTGGACATTTCGTAATGGAGGGCAGCTGGATAGAGCAGGGCCAACCAGGAGGAAGAGCAGCTTGGCACTGCCTCAGGTACGGAGTTCTGCAGAGGCTGGGGATATAGCAGCGAGCAGTCAGGGCCAGAGACCCACTGGCAGGTTGGCTTGGGCACTCTGGGTTGCCGCCAGTCCTGGCAAGCCTGGCCACTCACGGCCACGCACAGGGACTAGCTTTGTCTTCTCGGAGCTTCTCTGCTCGCCTGAGGAGAAAGGGGAACGGGGAAGGGAGTTCCCTTTGCCCCAGCCTAAGAGAGCAAAGAGAGAGGCCAAGAGTCCCCGAGGCCAGGCAGCACCCTTACTTTGTCTGAGCTGGACTGGCGCCCCTCCTCTCCCTGGAGTTACCAAGGGAGCCAAGAGTCCCCGCTCTGAACCAGCCACCCCAGGAAGGAATGCACCCCTGTCTCTGGGGGGGTGGTCAAGCATCCATTTGGCAACACATTTCCTGGGCAACTGCCACGCATGCCTGCTGCTAGGGTGGGCTATGCAGCGAGCGGTTCTGAGCGATCTTGTTCTTGGGAATGGGCTCTGCCAGGGTCCAGGAAGGAGAGACTTTGCCAGCATCAGGCAGCCGGTGGCACAGCCTCTCCGTGCAGTGGGGCAGGGGTTAGCTTGGCCCACGGCCAAGGGTTGGTCCCCAGCCCCCCACACCCGCCATGGAAGGGAGGGGGCTGCTCCCCAGAGTTTGGGAGACCTTGTAAAAATCCAGGTTAAGGCTACACGGGGCAGAGAGGGGAGATCAGATTGGAGACCCTAGGGTACTGGGACCTGCAGAGCCTTCGAGGCAGCCCCGTGCCGTCCACCTTCTGACAGGCTGATGGGGGTCCCCTGGGCCCTCAGGCCACCACGTTCACCGCTGTCACTCTTGCCAGCCCCGCATCCCTGCCCCCACCTGGGTCTCAAGTTGATGTCCTCGCCTCCCTGGTGCCCACACTGGGCCAAGGTCTCCTCGGGTTCCCACCCCAGGGTCTCCTCCCCGAGACCCCCCAGCACAGCTGTCCTTTGCCATCTGAATAACCGTCGTTCAGGGCTGTCCTCACTGAGCACTCACGGGGCTCGGCCCTGCACCAAGCACTTCACAGCACTCTGGGGTACCTACAAGACACCATCCCCATTGCACAGATGGGAAGAGTGAGCCACAGAGAGGCCAAGCCACCTGCCCAAGGTCTCCTAGCTAATAAACAGAGTTGCTGGGATTTGCACCCAGGTCCTCAGGCCCCCAACACGTCATACGGAGGGTGCTCTTAGAAGGCATGTGGTATAGACAGGGAAACCGAGGCAGACAGGATGAGAGGGTGGGCAGAGGTGGGGGCTGGGAGGTAGCTCATCGGCAGGACCAGCCAGGGCCCAGGGACGGGGCTCGGGCAGCAGCTGTTTCTTGATGATGATCTGGAGGCAGCAGAGCTGAGTGCCCGCCTTGTCACCGTCCTCGGCACCACATGACCTGGGCCTCAGCTTCCTACAGGGGTGCCGCCCAAAAGCCATGCTGCACTCGCATCAGGCACCCGCGCTGGCACGGTGCCTGGCACAGTCAGTGCTTAGTCACTATTCTGATTATTATTGTCATAGAATCCCCAGGCTCATGGCCTTGAGGGAAGGTGGCTGGCCCTGGGGCCCGGGGACCCAGGCCCATCCCTTGTCACGTCAAGTGACTTAGCAACTCCCAGGGAGGTGGGCTTAGGGCCCCCAGACCACCCGATGAAGGAACCCCCTCATTTGTGTGTCCACAGTGGCTGCTCAGCTCCCTTGTGAGGTCACGGGCCCGGGGTCCCCCCAAGCCCAAGGCAGCCTTGCACATCTGCTTACCTGGGTTGAGTCCAGTTCCCTGCCCTGCAGCAGTCACCCCTTGGGGCCTCGGTCCTGACCAAACTGCAGTATGGTGTGAGCTGGCCTCAGTGTTGCCAGGAGAGGCTGCTGGAATGTTCCAACCAGACCTCCACCCCCGCAGAGCTCCCCACCCCACACTGTACTCAGAGTTGCACTATTCAAGTGACGTGCCTTACATTTTTGTGGGTTCTGCAGACTCTTAGGAAAGTGCAAAGAACCTTGCGGAGGCAGGAGAGGGGCGGGTGTGGTTTGCCCTCAGCATCCATCAGCAGAAGTCTGAAGGTGAGAGAGGATGGGGGGAAGGAAGAGGCATAAATATTTGTTGAGTACTTGGTAGCAATAACCACAGCTGACCATTATTAAGCTCTTACCATGCACACAATGGCTGGTGCTTCATGTGGTGGAACGGTAGCATCCCCTTTTTACAGGCATGGAAACTGAGGCAGGGAGAAGATGAGTGACTTGCCCAAGGTCACACAGCCAGAGAGGCGGGGGTCAGGGTTTGAGCTCAGGTGGCGGCTTTAGGGGTCAGCAAGTCTCTTGGCTCTTGGGTCTCTGGCCAGTATGCCTTCCTCCCTGGAGGAGGGTTGGAGCTGGGGACAAACCTGGAGTGAGAGGGGCTCTGATGATGTTCCTGTTCTGCTACAGTCACCCTCTCTAGGGGATGTGGTGCCTGCCCTGTGCCCGAGACGACTGCCCCGTTTCTCCTGATCAGAGTAGGAGGACTGTGGGGTCAGTTTGGCCCCCATCATGCCTATGGGGACAGCGTAGGGCTCCAGCAGGCTCTCAGCACAGAGTGCCCATCAGGGCAGGCCATCCTGTTGGCTGGAACAGCTCATGGAGTCCTCCAGAAAACTTAGGGCCGTGGTGGCAGTGCTCACTTAACAATAGCTGGCAACCCTGAGGGCACTGACGCCCTGTCCTGGGCTTAGAACTGGCCAGCATGGTCTCATCCTTGATAAACACCCATCAGGTGGTAGGTGGAAGGGTGACCTTAACAGATGAGGAGATTGGGGCACAAAGCCCCAAATGATAAGTTAAGTAGGCAAAGAGGGGTCCTGCTGCCCAGTCCAGTGGGAGGGGTAAGAGAGGGATGGGGAGGTGGGGCAGGGAGATGGACAGAAGGAAACCAGGTATTTATCACAAGGTATGACACAGTGCGCTGGGGAGCAGAACCAAGGGCCCACTGTGAGAACGTGTAAGGGAGTAATCATGGTGGGCTGCCTGAAGGAGGCACTAGCCAAGCAGAGACCAGAAGAGAAGTGAGTCAGAGGGAGAAGGAGGAAAGGGTCCCCACTGGTCCTTGGCACCAGGCTGAGGACTAAGTGCATCAGAGAGCTCCTCTGATGAGCTTCAAGTAAGCAGGCGGGCACCCGGGGGAATGTCAGAGCCCCTACCCTGCCTGCCAGCCCTGGCTGATGACAGCATGGAGACCTGACTGCCTCCTCACCCCTCACCCCTCAGCATTCCCTGCTTCTCCAACACTGTGGCCGATGGGGCTGGGATGGGCAGCAGGGCCTCTGGGAGGTGGGGTTCTTCTTTCCCCGTCTTGCTGCGGAGCTGGGGCACAGGGAGAAGAGTCCTGTCACCCAGCCCTCTGAGCCACCACCAGCCAGCCTGGCCACCCTGGGCAGGGCCCCCAGGCTGGGGACAGTGGGAACAGAGCATTCTGTGTTGGGAATGTCCCAAGTGGTGGTTGGTGGACTCTGCCTCTAGTTACCAAACTTCCCCTGGTTACTCCACTCAGACCTGCTGGGGTTAGGGCTACCCGTCTCCAGGAGGGGCACCAGAGTAGGGTGGGGGCCATGGCTCAGGACTAATTTCCGTGTGGCAGGAAGAAGCGTGACCCCCTGGCTCCCTGCTCACTCTTAGGGGCCACGGAGTAGCTGTCCCCAAGCCCACACCCAGTCCCGTGACTGCCTCGGGGTCCAGAGCCCTCCTGCCTACTGGTCAAGAGGTGTGGTCTGTAGCTCTGTCAGTGGGTGTCCAAGTGTGCCCCTTGCGTGTGTGTTTGTGTGTGTGTATGTGTAGGTGGGGCAGCCCTGGTCCCTGGGCTTACGTGTGAGTCCCCATGGGGGTGCCCGTGGGCCCACGTGGGTGCAGCAGGGGCGGTGGAGGGCGCCTGGAGGTGGGGTGCCCCGGCCCACGCTGCCCCGCCCGGCAGGATGGACCCCTTCACGGACACGCTGCAGCGGCTGCGGGAGACCTTCAGCTCGGGGCGCACGCGGCCGGCCGAGTTCCGGGCTGCCCAGCTGAAGGGCCTGAGCCGCTTCCTGCAAGAGAACAAGGAGCTTCTGCAGGAGGCGCTGGCGCAGGACCTGCACAAGGTGGGTTGGGGGTGGACAGGCAGGGGTGGGAGGAGGAGGGCAGTGGTGGGGAGGCTGAGACAGGGGAGATGGGGACAGCTGCCTCCTCCATGAAGGGGGAACTAAAAGCCGTCAAACCCCACCTCTTTTCCTGTGCCGTAACCCGCTCTTCTGCATTCACCCATTCGTTCATTTCTTCATTCACTCCACTACTATGTTTTTCTTTTTTTTGGTCGTGCAGTGCAGCTTGCGGGATGTTAGTTCCCCGACCAGGGATTGAACCCGTGCCCTCAGCAGTGAAAGCGCAGAGGCCTAACCACTGGACCGCCAGGGAATTCCCCCACTCCACTACTATTTATTGAACACTTACTATGGGCCAGGTACTGTTGTAGGCTCTGGGGATACAACAAATAAAACAAAGTCCCTGTGTCCAGGGAGCTGGCCTCCTGGGGAGAGACACAGCTAGACAGTAAATAAATACACAGCATGTTGGATGGTAATGAATGCCATGGAGAGACACTCCCAGGGTGAAGGGGGTGAGAGAGGGCCAGGGTCAGGGTGCTGTTTTGTATGTGGGGGTCAGGGAAGGTTTCTCTGAGACAATGGCATTTGAAGGAGGAGGGGGAAGGACCCACGTGGACAAGGGGGGAAACAGCAGAGGGCACAGCATGTGCAAAGGCCCTGAGGCAGGAGGTGCTTGGTGTGTTTGTGTTTGAGGAGCAGCAAGGAGGCCAGAGTGGCTGAAGGGGAGTGGAAGAGGCAGAGGTATGCAAGGGATGAGGTCCAGGGAGCTGGGTCACACCACTAAGGCCGCATGTGGAGGACTTCTGCTTCACTAGGTACCGTGGGCATCATGGCCTCTGTCCAAACCCTGGAGGCCTGGGGGCTCAGCCCCTCCCATCTCCAGCAGCAGCCACAGCAGGACCTCAAGAAATACACTTCCTTGTAGGTAGCCTTCCACCGTCTCAGCCAGCAGGGCCCACCCGTGTGGCTGCCGCTGCCCTAGGACTACGGTCCAGGGGCTTCTTCTCTGGACAAAATGTCCCTTGAGCTTGCCACAAAGGCCACGGTGCCCAAGCTCACCCCTGACGCCCCACTGGCCCCTCACCACCTGTAAACTCTCCAGGGCTGTGACTCTTTACCAGCTGGTAAGGTGCTGTTTTGATACTTAACACCCAGGACGGGCCCATGGTGCATATTGGCTGCCGGCCAGCCCCTGTGGTCACCACTTGTCCCCAGGGGGCTGCAGCAGTCCCACACTGGCTCATGCTGAGCGCTGAGCTCATCTTCTCCCCAAACCTCCTGAGCCCACGAGCAGAATCCTGGGGTCATCCCTTTCTGCCCTCCTGCCTCCCCTGCCCTTCCGGTGGGCCTGCTGGCTCCACCCAGGTCATGAAAGAGACGCCAGCACTGGCAGGCCTGGGAGGCCGTCTGCAGCCTCCTTGGGCCCCACCTGATTTGCAGGCACCCAGCCAGGTGTCCAGAGCAGTCACAGACTTCGAGACTAGTATCTCGTGGCACCTGGGGTCATGGATCAGGGCACCCCCGTTCACGGGGGCAGCAAAAGCTGGCCACAAAGACTTGTCCTGAGGACGTGGCCTCCTAGTGACACCTACTCCCTTTCTCAGGGTCCTCAAACCTTCAATTTATCACCACGCTCCAGGACTGTAGCCAGGTGAGACCCGGGCTCCCTCATCAGCCATTTCTGGAATCATCCACTACCCCATTTATGAAACCAGGGCACCGGGTCGTACTCTCCTTGGCTCTCTGACACCCAAGGGGCCTGGCTTTGCCTCCCTGTGGGGAGTGTCCATTCACTGGACCTCACACCCCCTACCCTGGCATGTTGGGCTCCCTGGGGACTGACACCCCGCTGAGCCTCTGCCCTGCGCACCAGCTGGCCTGGCCTGGCCACCTCCGTGAGACCTGACCCGATGGTCTGTCTGGTCCCTGTTCTCCCTATGGCTCAGATTTCACCTCCTGCCTGCAACCCTCAAGGCTCCAGGAGCCCGCGCCCCACAAAGGGAGCAGCAGCGCAGAAAATCCAATCTGGACCCTGCCTCTGGTCTGGTCCCTCCCTCTGGGCTCAGCCAGCCCTGTCCCCCACCCTCCCAGCAGGCAGCATCTGCCCTGTCTGACCTGCACAAATCCTCCCATTTAACCCCCAACAGCCCTTCCAGGTAGAGGTGGTCACAACCAGTCACCCACAGTCACCCCCAGAGGAGACTCAGAGAGGGCATGTTCTTGCCTAAGGGCACAGAACCCTGGCTCAAAACAGCCTACGCTTCCAAACTCCTGGCATTCAGCAGGGTCCACATCATCCCTTAAACAGGCCCAAACCTCAGTCAGGTCACAGGAGAGAGACCTCGCTGGGCAGGAGTGTGGGCTGTGGACACAGACATAGTAGAAGGCATGTCTGAAGCAGGCTCAGCTCCTAGAAGCGCTGGTGGGAGTGACTTCTCCCCCCAAGGTCCCTGTACCCTCCCCCTCCCCCCAAGGCTCAGCTCTGGCACTCCTGGGCCCATCGCCCTCTCCTCTGACAGGAAGGAACTTGCACCATAATGGCTGAGTCTCAGGCATCAGGACAGCCTGACTCTTGTGTCCTAGGCCATGGCCCTCCAGCTGTCTGCAGCCCACAGGCTGGGTCCCTCCTCCCTCGTGGGGGTGGGGCAGGCATGCCAGGCGGCAGAGATCAGGACAAAAGCCCTATTGATTTTCTCCTTTTTCTGACTCCTGCCCTTGAAATCTGCCCTGGCCCCTGGGCTGTGGGAACTGATGGCAGAGACACCTGTCCCCAGTGACCAGTCCCCAGTGACCCAGAGACACCTGTCCCCAGTGTTCCCTGCAGACTGACATCCACACAACAGGCCACAGAGGGCCACACAGACAGTCCTGTTCAAACTTAAGTTAGATCCTGTCCCTGCTCTGCTTAACAGTCCTCACCCCAGCTGCCTGGACTCATCACCTCACCCACTCTTCTCCCTGCTAATCAGGAACATAGCAAGCCTGAACCCGCCCCAGGGCCTTTGCACAGGACATACCATCTGTCTGGAATATTCTGCCTCCAGGTATCCATGGGCTCCTTCCCTCCCTTTCCTCACTGCTCAAATGTCACCCCATCCCAGAGGCTGGCACTGACCATCTTATATAAAATAGAGCAAAGCCACACACACATACACGCGCACATGCACTCACACACACGCACACACACTCCAGCAGTCTCTATCCCTCTTATCCTGTTTCATCCTCCCATTGCGCTTGTCACGTCCTAATGGAGTAGTCAGCGTTCTCATCATCACGTCGACCGTCCTCCCTACAGTGTCAGCTCCATGGGGCAGGTTTTCTGTTTCAGTCACCGCTGCATCCCCAGCACAGAAACAGCACCCATGCACTGTAACCATTCAGTGAACATGGAGTGAATGAATGAATGAATGCGTGAATAAGACAGGCCGTGCCTGGGGAGGCTTTGCCCACCCCAGGGCTCTGGCCACCTGTGGATCCTGGGTACCCTGGCCCAAGCCCTGCTCTTGCCCCTCCCCCTCCCCTGCAGTCAGCCTTCGAGTCAGAGGTGTCTGAAATCAGCATCAGCCAGAACGAGGTTAACTTGGCCCTTAGGAACCTGCGGGCCTGGATGAAGGATGAGAAAGTGCCCAAGAACCTGGTGAGTGACCCTGGGCGTCAGGGCTGCAGGCAGCCTCTCTGGGTGGCAGGTGGGGCTGAGGGGCTGGGGTCTTGGCACCTCACCGTTCACCATCACTCTGGCCCCTACCCAGGCCACACAGCTGGACTCGGCCTTCATCCGAAAGGAGCCCTTCGGCCTGGTGCTCATCATCGCCCCCTGGAACTATCCTCTGAACCTGAGCCTAGAGCCCCTGGTGGGTGCCCTCGCAGCAGGTAAGAGGGAACCACCACCCTCTCCCTCCATCCCCCGCCCATCCCCCCAGCCTCACAGCCGCCCACAGAGCCAGGGAGGAGGGGGGAGCTGGCACCAGGTGGCTAAGAAGGCCTGGTTCCCATCTGGCCCACCATCCCCAGGCTGTGTGGCCTTGGGGCCGGCAGGGCACCTCTCTGAGCCATATTCTTCACCTGAAGGTGGAGTGAGCCAGCACCTGCCCTGCAGGTGTGAGGACTGAATGGAGACGGGGAGTGGCTACAACTGGCCCCCTCCTCTCCCCGCCCCGCCCCTCAGGGAACTGCGTGGTGCTGAAGCCCTCGGAAATCAGCAGGAGCACTGAGAAGGTCCTGGCCGAGGTGCTGCCCCGATACCTGGACCAGGTGAGCAGGGCCAGGTACAGACCAAGCAGCTACCCTGGGGCTGAGCAGGGCTGAGCAGGCCCCGCTGGGCCGGGCAGCCCTTGGCGTGGCTCCTCAGACAGGACCTGAGCTCCAGCCTCACTCCTGCCTCCTCTGGGTTGTGTGGCCTTGGCCAGGTCACCGCCCCTCTCAGCCTGTTTCCCTCTGAGTGAAACAGAGGGGTGGGGCCTGTCCCCTGGGGGTCCCTGTCTGTCTCTGTTCAGCCCTGCTGGCCCAGCCCCAGCCTCAGTCCCAACCCCCAGCCTGCCAGGCCCCAACCTTACACCTGTTGGGCTGGGAATGCCTGTGCCCAGTGCCCCTGGGGAGCTCCCCGCACCCCGCTCCCCCCGACCCAGCCCACCTGGAGCCCGGGCACCAGGCAAGGGGGGGAGCCGTCCCAGGCAGGCAGGCAGGCAGGTGCCCTCTGGGCTCTCAGGCTGGGGTCCCACAGGGAGCCCTCCGCCCGTCTGCCTTGCAGAGCTGCTTTGCCGTGGTGCTGGGTGGGCCCCAGGAGACCGGGCAGCTACTGGAGCACAAGTTCGACTACATCTTCTTCACAGGTGGGGAGCCAGTTTGGGGTTGTGCAGGATGGGAGAGGTGAGAGGCCTGAGCCCAGCCCCACCCTTAAGGGTCTTATCCCCAACTCTGAGAGAGGCTACAAGGGACAGGAGCAGACAGCCAGCCAGGGAGGATGCAGACTGGGGCAAGTGCTGGGTGGTGCCCTAGGCCCCAGGACGAGCTTGCTCCACTCTCCCTGAGCAGGCTGGGGAGCAGCCTCGGACCCCTGGGGACCCTTGGGAGAGATGGGCCCCATCCCGGAAACAGGCCTCTCCACCACTCACAATCTCACACATCACAGCATCTGCCCTTGCTGAGCTCCCGCTGTGCCAGGCACTTATTCCTGAGCCCACGGCCCTTCTGGAGGGCTGGATAGATGAGGGTTTGGGGGCTCGGGTGACAAAAAGATGCAGTGCCCACTGCACTAGCCAGGATTGGGGCAGGCTGTATTTTGCTCCCAGAGGTCACCTGCCATCACCCTGACATGTGCCCATGTGGTCCAGACACCACCTAGCTTCAAGTGACCAGGATGGAGTTACCAGAAGAGATGAAAGGGTGGAGGATACAGACAAGGCGAGGCCCTGGGGGAGGGAGGAGCGGACCCGCCTCCTGTGTGGCACACCTTGTCCCCATCAGAGCAGGGGACGCGCCATCTCTGCCTTTCTCCTCCCCAGACCCTGCCACGAGCCCAGGACAAGGCCTGCCCCCCGCCACCTTAACAGACAGGGAGGGCGACTGTGGGAGCAGAGAGGCCAGGGTCCTCAGCTGTTCCTACAGATTCCCAGGGGGCGGAAGCACCAGGAGAAGGAAGCCGGGGTGGCGGGGGGCGCCTGACCACCCTCCACCATCACAGCCCGAAGCTCAGTGGACTCTGGGCCCTGGCCCCCCAGGACCCAGGGTGCAGAGGCAAGGCAGGCTGACCCCCGGAGGCCAGCTTCCACGCCAGGTCCCTGAGGCAGTCTGTGCAGAGGCCGATGGACCGCCAGAAGCTACTCCGCCATAAGCTCCTGACTTCTCCAGGCCTCAGTTTCCTTATTGGTATGATAGGGGCCATCCCCAAGTCACAGGCCTGTCTTAAGGACAAATGAATGCATGAAAGCCCTTGTCACAGCACGTGGCCTGGGCAGCATCCACTCACTCACTCACTCAGTGAATGTTTACTGAGAGCGCAGACGGGCACCACGAGGCCTTGGGATAAAGCAGGGCTAGGAAGGCAAAGCCTCCTACATTGTCATGGAGCCCGTGCAAAGGTGATTAGGGTGGAGGTGGGGAATTCAGCTGTGGGCGTGGTCAGGACGGCCGGAGAGACAAGGAGGTGTTTGAACAAAGACAGGAGGACCTAAGGGAGGAGGTGTGGTAGGGGGAGGCCCCTGGGGCCAGCTCAGCGGACACGGGGGCCCGGATGGGGGGGAACGAGGTCAGGGAAGTGGGAGGAAGTGAGACCAGAGAGGTGACTGGGCCCTGGGCTCCCTCGGGCCGCTGTGGCTGGCGAGAAAGGCCAGGGTCATCACGACAGAAATGGCAGCGTGGGACCCTGGGCCAGGCATGGGCAAGAGTGTGTCGAGGCCTGGGGGCGCTGTCAGGAGTGTTTGGGGGGTGGCTGAGTGGAAGAGGGGACTGTGAGACCCAGGACACCAACCCAGAGGAGAGGTGGGGACGTAGGGGAACGGGGGTGGGGCAGACAGTGGGTGTGGAGGGCTCCACGGCTGCCAGATTAGGTCAGGGAGGGGAGACCCAAATGTGGACAGCTGGGATCAGAAGCAGGGAGACGGGGGCTCCTGGGTGTCTACCTGGGCAGGTCAGGAGAGGGAGCTGGGCCTGGCTTGTAGCTGTGGGCAGAGCTCCTGGGGAACTTCCACTGTGTGGGGCTGGTGGGGGAGGGGGGAGGAAGGGGAGGGGGGACGACCTGAAAAAGGTCCCAGTGCAGCAGCAACTGACAAGGAAAAGCCAGGTGAGGGCGACTCTCCCCCGCACCCCCCTCCACTCTACTGCCTCTCCAGGGAGCCGCAGGGCAGGGAGTGAGCCCCCTTGAGGGGTCCCAGCCTTGGGCTGAGGCCATCCCGCCTGGCCCAAGTGACCGAGAGCCACTCTGGTGCCTTCCACCCCAGGGAGCCCCCAAGTCGGCAAGATTGTCATGGCTGCTGCCGCCAAGCACCTGACACCCGTCACGCTGGAGCTGGGGGGCAAGAACCCCTGCTACGTGGACGACAACTGCGACCCCCAGACCGTGGCCAACCGCGTGGCCTTCTTCCGCTATTTCAACTGCGGCCAGACCTGCGTGGCCCCCGACTATATCCTGTGCAGCCCCGAAATGCAGGCTCGACTGCTGCCCGCCCTGCAGAGTGCCATCACCCGTTTCTATGGCGAAGACCCCCAGAGCTCCCCAGACCTGGGCCGCATCATCAGTGAGAAGAATTTCCAGCGGCTCCGGGGCCTGCTGAGCTGTGGCCGCGTGGCCATCGGGGGCCAGAGTGATGAAAGCGATCGCTACATCGGTGAGTCCCGCCCTCCCTGCCACAGTGCCCCACTCCCAGCCCACCCCAGCTAAGGCCCCTCCACACTGGGGGCCACAGCTGGGCCCCGAGTCTGGGCCCAGCCTGTAACCTCGGGCCCTGAGGCTCCCCGACCCCACTGCTAGAGCCCAGCCTGGTCCACGGTTCTGGTGCCATGATTCTGTGACACTAGTGTTCCGCGTTGCCGTGTCTGAGCCTGTGACACCACGACTCGGCACTCTGGCCCAGGCTCTGGATTCTCCAAGCTCAGACCCCAGATTTCTAGGGCTCAGGTTCCAAACTTCAGCCCCAAGATCTGCTGCTCCACGGGGCCATGACCCCAGGTCCTATGAGCCCACGATTCCTGGTTCTGAATTTCAACAGCCCGTCCTGCGCACCCGCTATGCTGTGAACAAAGCAGCCCTAGTCTCCTGGGCCGAACGGCTCAGAGGGTGATGCTGCTCCCCAGCAGGCTGGGACCTGGGACCTCAGATCCGGTCACCCTCTGACTGTAAGACCAAGGCTGAGGGGCTCTCTGGGCCCCATGGGCTCCAGTCGGGCTGGGGAGCCCCTCAAGGGCACTTCCCGGGGGCTGTGGGGAGATCACCTTCCCCAGAACGTCCCTGAGCCTGGAGCCCTGGGTTCCTGGGCCCTGCCTGCCCGAGGCCCCACCCCTGGGGGCTGAGCCGTGCCCTGTGCCCGGGCAGCCCCCACGGTGCTGGTGGATGTGCAGGAGACGGAGCCGGTGATGCAGGAGGAGATCTTCGGGCCCATCCTGCCCATCATGAACGTGAGGAGCCTGGACGAGGCCATCGAGTTCATCCGCCGTCGGGAGAAGCCCCTGGCCCTGTACACCTTCTCCAACAGCAGCCAGGTGGGGCTGGACAGAGGTGGGGGCCGGTGGCAGCAGTGGAGGGGGGAGTGAGGTCAGCAGAGGGTGAGGTGGCACCAGGACCAGAGTGGACCAAGGGGCCTGGCGGGAGGGGCGGGCGTCCTGGCCCCTCGGGGACAGTCTTAGGAGCTCTGGGACGGTGGCACTGTCTTGGCTCTGTCCCTCTCCTTTCTCCTCGGGGCAGCAGGGCCTCCCCCTGCCCTCCAATCTAGGCCACATTCTCCTGGGCCTGTAGTGGGCGGCTCCCCAGGGTCTTCTCTAGGGTCCAGTGTTCCCTCTAGGTCAGCCCCGCCTCCATTCTTCTGCATCATCATGGCCTGGTGGCGGCAGCGTCCCCTTTCTCTGCCTGGCTCATGGAAGGCACACACGACATGGGGTGGCACGACTGGGGGAGGATGAATGACCAGGACATGCAGGCCCGAGAATGAGCCCTGGTCCCCTGCCCCTCCCTGGGATTTCTCTCAGTGGGATTTCTGAGTCGGCGGATGGGGGTCCACTCCACTGACCAGCAGGCAAGTCCCGACCTAGCTGTTACCTGAGGGTCACACGTTGCAACTAACTATAGCCAAGTTTTCGTGCAACTACTGTTTAGTGTCCACTAATCATTCCCCCCCTTCTTCTTCTTTTTTATAAATTTATTTATTTATTTTTGCTGCATTGGGTCTTCGTTCCTGCGCGCGGGCTTTTCTCAGTTGCGGCGAACGGGGGCTACTCTTCGTTGCAGTGCGTGGGCTTCTCACTGCGGTGGCTTCTCCTGTTTCGGAGCACGGGCTCTAGGCGCACGGGCTTCAGTAGTTGTGGCAGTGGGCCTAGTAGTTGTGGCTCGCGGGCTCTAGAGCGCAGGCTCAGTAGTTGTGGGCTTAGTTGCTCCACAGCATGTGGGATCTTCCCAGACCAGGGCTTGAACCCCTGTCCCCTGCATTGGCAGGCGGATTCTTAACCACTGCGCCACCAGGGAAGTACCCCCCCTACCCCACCCCACTGCCCTCATTCTTCAGATACACCTACAGACTGAAGAGGAAGGGCCTTCATTAAGTCAAGCAAGGGTCAAGTTCATGTTTCCAAAACCCAAACCTCAATGTCCTCCCTGTGCTGCACACAGGCCCCCTGCTGCGTCCCTGCCCCTACCCCACCCCTGGCCTCCCCACCTGCCCTTCACTCTGCCTGGGGGGCCCTCCTACTCATCTCTGCCCCGCCTTGAGACTCAGCAGGCACCTCACATCCCTCCCGGAACACCTCCCTGACTGCCCGCCCCTCACCCTGCACCCTCCACGTCCCCAGGAGGATGCTGGGTTTCCCGCCTCCCCATCAGGCCTGAGTCTGTGTCCACAGTCAGCTGCATGGGCCACAAGCAAGGGATGCTCAAGAAACACGTCTCCAGTTGCGGATGGGTGGCAGGCTGCTCCACAGCCACCGCCTCCCGCTCTCATGGTGGCCTTAGACCCTGCAGTGGGTCCCAGGGCCCTGAGGGGGCCGGACAGAGCCCCCGTGGCCCCGGCAGCTCCGCCACCAGCCTCATAGCTGCTTCTCTCCCAGGTGGTCAAGCGGGTACTGGCCCAGACCAGCAGTGGGGGCTTCTGTGGGAACGACGGCTTCATGCACATGACTGTCGCCAGCCTGCCCTTCGGAGGAGTGGGTACGTGCCGGCAGAGCCATGCCATCTCTTACCATCAGCTCTCAGCCTGCTCCCCTCTGCAGAGCCTGAGGTGGAACCTTCCATACCTGTCTCTGCATTTACATATGTAGGTGGACCCACAGATACACAGTTTAGGTTTTTTTAAGCATCACTGTGATTGCTAGGGCTTAGCACACGCAGGGCGGCCTCGGGCGTTCTCTTTACTCCACCGTGAGGCTACATGCTGCTCCTTTAACCCCTCCTGTGTCCCCTCTGTCCGATGCTCGGCATGTCGCACAGGAGACAGGGGCTCCTGCCGGCTCCTGCCCTCCACCAAGCCCAAGCAGCCCCCAGTACCGCTGTGAAGTCGGCCTCTGAGGCTGGTCCCAGCAAGCCTGACGGCTGTGTGATGTGAGGCCACCACTTCCCCTCTCTGAGCCCACCTCCTCCTCAGGGGACGAGAGGGCTAGAGGCTTGCGGTCCCGCCACCTGCCCACACCTGCACTAGAGTAAATGACCAGCAGGTCCTGGCGGGCTGCCCTCGTGGGCCTGGACCCTCCCTGGGGAGCGGCGGGTGTCACAGGAGCACACGGCAGGCTGAGATCGATGCTGTGGTGGTGGAGGTCCAGGGCTGCGCACCGCTGCTGTCCCCGCTTCTGGAAACCTCTTCCCCAGCACCCCCTCCTCAGGGAAGCGTGGGGCTCCGTCTGCAGGTGAATCTGACCCTGCTGCTCCCCTGACAAAGCCTTCTACAGCTCCCAGGCCCTCAGACGGAGCCAGGGCTCTGACTCAGCTTCCTGAGGCCGCCCTTCCTGGTCTGGCCATGGAGTCCTGCTCCCGCCCCCTTCCCCGCTTCCCTGGTTGCTGCCCCGACACACAGAGCTCTGCCCAAGCCCCAACACACCACGGTCACCCACCTCCAAGGCTCCCTGAGTTGTCCCCGAGCTTGGGCCCCTCTAGACCCACACATCCACTATATCTGGTCAACACCATATCCCTCAGGCCCCACTCACTCAAGGAAGCCCTCCCGGATTACCCCTGATTCCACCAGGCTGGGTCCCCTGGACTTCCCACTGCCGGGTCCTTGACTGCCTCCCTACCTGGACATTGTGGCTCATAACAACACAGCACTTACTGTATCTATGGGTCTGAACACTTGCCCAATCCCCGCAACTCTAGGAGGTGGGTGCCACTGTCATCCCATGTCACAGAGGAAACCAAGGCGAAGTCACTTGCTTAAGGTGACATGGCTACTTCAGAGCTGGGATTCAACCCTGGGCAGCTGCCCCGGAATCCACTTTTTTTTTTTTTTGCTTTATAACAAATTTAATCAGTTATACATATACATATGTTTCCATATCCCCTCCCTTTTGCGTCTCCCTCCCACCCTCCCTATCCCACCCCTCCAGGCCACTTTTTTTTTTTTTACTTTCCATCTTTCCTCTCTTTTTTTCTGATTGAAAATGTTGATTTACAATGTTGTGTTAGTTTCAGGTGTACAGCAGTGATTCAGTTATATATATATACACGCTCTTCTTTTCAGATTCTTCTCCATTATAGGTTATTACAAGATATTGAATATAGTTCCCTGTGCTATACAGCAGGTCCTTGTTTGTCTATTTTATATAGAGTAGTGTGTGTCTGTTAATCCCAAATTCCCAATACATCCCCCACCCCCCCAGAATCCACTCTTGACCGCTGTCTACCCATCATGCCCCAGCACCTGGTGTCCCCAATATTTATTTGAGTGGGTTCTGGGGCCAGGCTCAGGGCTAAGCCCTTTACCCACAGCATCTCATGATTAGCCTGCTTTACAGCTGGGGAAACCAAGGCTCGGGGGGTGAAGTAGCCCACCCCAGTCATACTGTGTGACTGGCAGAGCCCAGGTCTGTCTGATGCTCCTCGGCTGGCCACTGGGGGCCTGACTGCTGTGTTCCCTGTCACCGTACAGGCGCCAGTGGGATGGGCAGCTACCACGGCAAGTTCTCCTTTGACACCTTCTCTCACCACCGCGCCTGCCTGCTGCGCCGCCCTGGGCTGGAGAAGGTCTACACTCTCCGCTACCCACCCCACACTCCACGCAACCTGAGGGTCCTGCTCACAGCCATGGAGACCCGCAGCTGCAGCTGCACCCTGCTCTGAGCCACTCTACGCACAGGGGCTCCGAGCGTCCCTCCCAGCTCACGTCTACGAGTCCTCCGCTGCCGTGGCCACGGCCCAGACTAGTGCTTGCCCTCCTCCCGCCTGGGGCTTCTCTTTTCAGGCCCTCAGCTGCCCCCCAGCCAGGATGGGCCAAGGTTTGGGAGCATCAGAAACAGTGCAGTAACCTGCCCTCCCGCTCCCACGCTGGCCAGCCACCTGTGTTCCGGGAGACGAGGGCAGATGTGGGCACCTCTCAGGACAGAAGGTGCCCTTTCTGTGGAGGGTACAGAAGGGGTCCTGGCATCCGGCCCATGACACACTGCGGGCCTGCTGTGACCTGGGTCGTCCCTGCCCTCTCTGAGCCTGGTTCCCTATCTGTTGGTGACCTGGGTCGTCCCTGCCCTCTCTGAGCCTGGTTCCCTATCTGTCGCACAGAGGAGGTGATTAACACCTCCTGAGATCATCGTGAGGATTAAATTTTGGAGCTTAATTGCTGACTCCAGGCTCCAGGCGTCCTGTCTCCTCATTTGGGAGGGGGGAGGCTGCTTCCCTCTACTCTCTCCGCACCTCTCCCTCCAGGTCAGGTTGATGAGATGCCCACAGTAGGATCTCCCTTCCCTTCACCTCAGGGCTCTTAGGAGCTCTGAACTAGCTCCTGTCCCCCAAGTGGCTGGCCCTGGGCACCTTCCCCTCACCATGTCCCACACTGGACTCATCCCCTTCCCTGACCTGCTCATCCTCCTGGGCCCCCATGACATGGAGTGATCCCCCATCACTCAGCCACAAAGCCAGACTCCCCGGCCTCCTGCTAGACACTCCCTTCTCACCTCCCAAGTCCCATCTTTGCGCAATTCTTGATGATTCTATAAAATACCGCAGACTTCCCCAATCCACACACTAATCGCTGTGCCCCGGGACATCCATCACCTACCCTCTTCCCCCGGGGCCCAGCCCTTCTCCTCAGAGATCTTCCCAAAGCCCATTGGACCATACTAGCCCTCAGCCTGAACCCCTTCAGTGGTTCCCCTGGCTCACAAGTCTGGACCCATAACAATCCTTGGGAGGCTCTGCACAGCCCTGTGCACGACCCCCCACCACCACCACCGCCAACCCATCCTTGTCCTCTTCTAACGCACTGGATGTGTCCTCCTTCTCTGATGGACCTCCGCACAGAAGCTGGGCATGCTCTCTGGCCCTTCTGGTTCTGCTCGACTCCTCCTTGAGCTCTGCTTGGATATCATCTCCTCCAGGAAGCCCTCCCTGACCACCTTCCACTCCCCCCAACACACAGGCGGCCTCAGGGGCTTTCTCAGTGTCCGCAGCCTCCGGGGTCCCTCTGCTACACAATTCACTGGGAGGAAACACGGGTTTGGGGGCTGTTGAGGGACGGAGCTCCCGGGTCATACAGATCCAGGAGTGGTTCAGGCGGCCGCACTTCGCAGATCTAAGGTTTGGGCCAAGTTACTACACAAGTCCGTGCCTCCGTTTCCCCATCTGTAAAGCGAAAATAATCGTTCCTCCCCACAGGGCTGCCGGGAGGATTAAATGAAGACGCCAGGATGAAGGTTTAGCATAGAGTAGGCATGGTTCCCGCGCGGAATCACCACAGGCTACGATTCTCATCACTGTTACCACACACGCGCTGCCGAAGCCGAGCGGATGTCCTCCGGCCCAGGGTGCCGGGTCCGACAGGAGAAGCAACCTTAAACCACGCCTCGGATGTCCCGCCTCCAAGAGCTCGGGAGTCCCGGCTCACTAACTTCTCGCACCCAACCCGGCGGCGCTCTACACCACTTCAAGCGCCTGCCTGCTCCCCTAGCCAATCGGAGAAAAGCTTTTTTCGATCCCGCCTCTTTCGGCTGCGCCACCAGACAATCAGACCACACCATGAAGAGTCCGCGCCCAATGGCAGCATCCCAGAATGTAGGCTCCGCCTCTCGACGGACAGGTCCCTCGGCACTGGAAGGGGAGGCAGCGATTCAAGGTGGGTGTTCCGGGCTGGGTGTTCGGGGCTCAGCTGTTAAGACCCAGCCTGGGCAGCGTGGCATCGGGGTCGAGTGTGCGGCCCCCGTTGGCTCCGCCGGCTCCGCGCCCGGGCTTTATCTCGGCCCCCTCAGGACCCGCGGCCTCTGTGTCCTTGAGCGTGCAGCGGGCGGGAAACCGGCACCCTCGGGGCGCATATGCACCTCCTGCGCGCGTCGGGTCAGAGGTCATGAGGAAGGTCGGGGAAGAAGCCGGGTTGGGCGCCTGGCACTGAAGTCCCCGGTCAAAAGAAATGGTCCCACTAGAGGTCACAGGTCACGAGAGGGGCACTTTTGGGCTCCGGCTAAGTGCCAGGCTCTGGGCTAAACCCTTGGCATCTTCGAGCCCCCTCCATTCTCGTGACCTCCTATTTCACAAGTGAGAAAACCCAAGGTCACTTGGCCGGCTGGGAGACAGTTCCAGAAGGGCCTTGATGCTGGGGAGAGGAATTTGATCTTGAGGGTTATTTAAGCCTTTAAAAGGTTCAGCAGGCGGGGGCTGGGGGTGTAAAGGGAGGGGTCTGGGCTGGGTTCACATCCTGGTCCCACCCCCTCAGTGTGTGACTTTGGGCAAGTCACTTAACACGACTGAGCTGTGGCTTCTCATCTGTGCCTCCCTCTGAGGTCCTTATGTGGACAGAATGACAGTGCGCTTGACCCCTAGCACAGTGCCTGGCACGGTGAGCTCTGAATAAATGCCGGTGGCAGTTGGCAGTGTTAACCTGGGTCAGGTTGGAGGCCGGGAGGGGCTGCACCTGGGAACAGGAAGCCCGTCTGTGCCTCTGACAGGAATGGGGGTGAGCAGGGACAAGCTGACACAGTGGCACTGGGGTCGAGGGTAAAGGCTCCTGCAATGCTAGGGTTCCCGGGGGTGGGGGTGGGGGTGGGGAACCATGCCTGTCTGAGATCCACCTGTGCCTCACTGTCTTCTTGCCCACAGATGCGCTGCCTGACCACGCCCATGCTGCTTCGTGCCCTGGCCCAGGCCGCACGTGCAGGTAGGACCAAGGGAGCCTTTCCTGGGTGTGAGGGGCCCAGCCTCCTAGCATGAGGTCGCATCTGCACAGCATAACCCCTGTCCTTGCAGGGCATCCCAGTGGCCGGAGCCTCCACAGAAGCACAGTGGCAGCCACCTACAGTGAGTCCCGGGGCACCTCAAGCCTCAGGCTTTCTGATTATGGTCCTGCCGGAGGCAGGGGAGAAGGCCTGGGTTCTGGTCCTGGCTTTGCTGGGGGCTCGCCGTCTCGGAGCCTCAGTTTCCACTCTGTAAAAAGAGGATGGTGATCAAGATTGAATATGATTCTTGGGGGCAGGGTCTGTCATTGCAGGGGGTGGAGGGCTTTCCATGTGGCTACACTGTATGATCTCAGACCTTCCCCGTGTGGGACAAGGAGGAAGCTGCCAATTGTGAGCCCTGGGAGCTGTGCCTCTTCATCAGGACCCCAGCACCCAAGCCCCTTCCAACCCCCATCAACTCCTGGCTTGGTTGGCCACACAGGCACAGGGAGAAGCAGGCGAGGACTGCCCAGGGCCTGAGGCTGGCCTCAAGGGTGCTCACTGAGGCGGGGGAGGTTTGGTGAATGAACAAACCCCCTGGGGGGCCCAGCTGTTGCACCTAGAAGGAGGCCAGGCGTCATCTCCCTGAGCTGGAGTCCTTGGGGAGGGCCTGTGTGAGGCCTCCTGCCACGGCCTCTCTGCCTGCCTCCCCTGCAGAATATGTGAACATGCGAGAGCCCTCAATGGACATGAAGTCGGTGACCGACCGGGCAGCTCAGACCCTGCTGTGGACCGAGCTCATCCGAGGTGGGCCCTGGGGGGAGGGGGGAGGCCGGCTGGTTGGGGGCACAGATGTGTTAGGGAGGAGGGCCCCCTCCCACCGTGCCTGTGCTGCCCCCAGGCCTGGGCATGACCCTGAGCTACCTGTTCCGAGAGCCAGCCACCATCAACTACCCATTTGAGAAGGGCCCACTGAGCCCACGCTTCCGTGGCGAGCATGCGCTGCGCCGGTACCCATCCGGGGAGGAGCGCTGCATCGCTTGCAAGCTCTGCGAGGCCGTCTGCCCAGCCCAGGTGAGCCCCTGACCCCAACTGACCGCCCCCCGGCCCCTGCCACTGGGAGAGGGAGGCCACAGCCTGCTGCAGAGAGAGTGAAGTGGGCAGCCCTGGGCCCGAACTCTGGCCCCCCTGCCAGGTGGGTGTCCCCAGAAAGTCCCTTTCCCGCTCTGAGCCACTTCCCCCCGTGAATGGGAGCTGACTCAGAGGCAGTGAGTCAGGGGAGGGAAACTTCCAGCCCTGAGCAGGCCACCTGACACATGTGGGTCCTGCCCTTGCGGGTCTGGTCGGGGGCGTGAAACCCAGGCCTCGAGCCACGAGGCGGCACCTGAGGGTCTCCACTTTTACCCGGATGCAGCAGCCATTTCAGGAGCGCTGCCTGTGTGCCCGCCACAGGACCGGACCCAGGGACACGTGTGCCGCAGCCAAGGCCTTCACTGCCCCCGGTTGCTGCTCCTTTGAGCCCCTGGCATCTGGTTCTGTTGGAGGTTCCCGCACGGACTGTTAGTGCAGAAACGCACAGACACAGCTGGGGCTCTTGGGCTGGTGGATGTGCCTGGCAGGAGCCCAGCAGGCTCAGGGGTCCTCACTGTCCACACAGCGACCCCCTCCCAGCGGCTGCTCCAGGCCACATCTCTGTGACTCGGGATGGCTCCTGTCCACAACCTGCCTCATTTCCTGGACCACTCCCAGGTCCTGCAGGCCACAGGTTGTGGCCTTGCTGTCCCCAGTCTAGCCACTGACCTGGAGCACATAGGAGAGCCCCCCAAAAATAATAACAGTGGTGGCATCCAGACAGTGAGTGCCGGCTGTGGACCAGGCACTGAGCCAAACTCATGACTCATCTCTGCAACAACTCTAGGAGGTAGAGATTATTACCCCCATTTTTATAGATGAGGAAACGGAGGCACAAAGAGATGAGGCTAATAGCCAAAGGTCCCACTGGAGTGGTGGGCATTACACTCCTGGGGACATCTGAGGGCCTTTACCACATCCCTTTGAAGGTCCTCCCAGCTGTGGGAGGCCCCAGGCCACCCCTTCCCCCAGCTGGTGCAAGTGTGCGCCCAGGAAGTGAGAGTTAAGGACCTGTGTTTGAGTCTGGGCTCTGCCCCTCACTTACTGTGTGGCTTTGGGAAACCCCTCAACCTCTCTGAGCCTCACTTTTCTCATCCATTAAATGGGGATAACTAGATGTAATTGGGAAGGTTGTTCAACATACAGCCGACAGTAATGGGGCATTTTTTTACAGGGTGGGACCCCTTGGGGCTGCAAGTGCTATGGTGAACAAGGCAGGCAACGGCCCTCTCCTCGTGGGACTCACGTTCTCAGGCAGGAGGTGCTGGCAGTTAACAAACAAGAGAATGTGAGCTAGGGCAAGCGCTCGGAGGCCGACGTCACAGCCGCGCCGGGCGGCCTGTTAGGAGAGGGGTCAGGAAAGGTACACGCGGGCCGAGAGTGGATGACAGAGGGTCCGCTCTGTAGGCCCCGGGGGGCCAGTCCCAGGAGTGGGAATGAGCCGTGGCGGGGCCTGGATCCTGTGCCTGGGGCCAGCGTGGCTGGCAGGTGACAGTACCCTGTGCCACCCCCCAGGCCATCACCATTGAGGCTGAGCCTCGGGCCGATGGCAGCCGCCGGACCACACGCTACGACATCGACATGACCAAGTGTATCTACTGCGGCTTCTGCCAGGAGGCCTGCCCTGTGGACGCCATCGTTGAGGTGAGCGGGCCCCGCCCGGGGGGAGGCCGGGGCGGAAGCTCCTCGGAGGGGCCTGACGTGGCTGCGCCTGCTCCCCCGCTCGCAGGGCCCCAACTTCGAGTTCTCCACGGAGACGCACGAGGAGCTGCTCTACAACAAGGAGAAGCTGCTCAACAACGGGGACAAGTGGGAGGCCGAGATCGCCGCCAACATCCAGGCCGACTACCTCTACCGGTGACCGGCCTGCCGGCTGGCCCGAGGTCCCCTTCTGCCCAATAAAAGAGCTCTGACCTCCCCACCGCCTCTGTCATCAGTCCGCCGTCCAGGCCAAGACCGTCCGCGGCCTGACCACGGCCTGTGGCTTCCTCCATTGAACCAGGTCCTCAGACAGAGTCGCCCTCCTGTGCGACTCTGTGGGACCTGCCAGGCCCTCCCCGTGGCTGGGCCCAGGCCCGTGGCAGCGTGTGGCCCACACATCTTCCTGGGCATATTCCCCAAGGCTCCGCAGGCTGGAGGTTAGCCCAGGTCCACTGTTCCCATAATCCTGTGTGCCCAAGGGGTGGGGCTGGGGCCTGTCCTCTCCTGAGGGCCACCCACAGCTGAGACCCTAAGGACCTAGAGCCTCTCCCAAGGCCGCAGGCAGAAATACCTCAAGAGCAGGAACTTGGAAAGGCCAGGGCATCCTTGTTGGGAGGCAGGGAAAGCCTGCTCTGGGTGGGGTGACAGTCACGAGGGGGTGACCCAGGCCCTGCTGCCTGTGAGCTGGCTCTGCCTCTCCTCTAGCCACATCCGCTTTTCTCTCCAGGTTCCCCAGACTAGGCTGCTGGCTTGGCTTCTGCTGCTCAGGACTTCCTGCTTTGCAGTCCCAGCCAAGTGATGTGGTTCCTTCCAGGGCCACACGCAAGCCCAGTGGCAGTAGAGTAGCCAAAAACAGCCCCCTCTAACTTGGTGCTAAGAGGTGTGAGAGGATTTCAATTCGTTCTCAGCAGTGAGGAAACTGGCTCAGAGGGGCAAAGTGTCTTGCTCAGGGTCACACAGCACGCATCTGATGAAAAAACGAATTCAGGCCTGAGAGATCTCGGAGTTCCCTTGCTCCATTATTTCCAAAAGTGCTTTTTACAAAACACTGATCTCCCAAGATGCTTCTTGGAAGGGTGTTCTGTGGACCCGTAAGTGTGGGAAATGCCCCAAGTGCCCCTCCCCTCTGGGGAGGCACTGCATGATAGCACGTTCAAGGCTCTGAGAAGGCCTGCAGCAAAGAAACCCAGATTATCCAGCTCATTACCAGGGAGCCCCTCTTCTCAGATCCCCTGCTGACACCTGGACCTACTTACCAGGCCAGGATGGGCCATCTCCTGATGCAGAAGTGGCCCAGGACTTGTGTGGGCCCCACCACTGGCCAAGGTTTTGGGGCCCTTTGAACCCACAAAATGGCACAGAGGTGAGAAGTGCAGGACCAGGAAGGAAGACGAGCCCGGGGAGTGTCCACGAGTCCAGCACCGCTAGTCCGGCTGTCTGCTGGGGCAGGAGCTCTCCAAAAACAAGGCCGGTTGTAAAAGGCAGGCTTGAAAATCCTAAATCGCCTCTAGTTTTGCTTTTCCCACACATAACCAGCACTAGATGCTTGACATGGAGCCTCTATCTGTACGCAGGTAAATAGAATACTTTCATTTAAAGTGGATGAGTCTAGGGACTTCCCTGGCGGTCCAGTGGTTAAGACTCCACACTTCCAGTGCAGGGGCTGTGGGTTCGATCCCTGGTTGGGGAACTAAGATTGCACATGCCATGCAGCACAGCCAAAATAAATAAATAAATAAAATGGTTGAGTCTATCCAGCTCCTGACTTGATTCTCTCCCTTACTGCTGGGTCAGAGTGCAGCTCTAACGCCATTTTGTAACATTATGGAGTTCCAGTTTGCCCTGAACAGGAAGTATTGATCCGAGGCCCCCACTGGTACTCAGTTTGGTTGTGTTGAGGTTATTCCTTGAAAGTAGCCCCTCCGTGCCCCAGAAAGTGTCTCCCACTTTGCTGAAGACACTAGCCTTGGCTGTGACTCAGTTGCCAGCGCCCAGCTCTGGGGCTCCGTTTGCCCACCCTCCCCCCACCTCTCACAGGCCCTTGCCCTGTCGGGGTTCAAGAATCACCAGAGCTGAGGGGCCCCAGCGGGTGCAGGCTTGGCCTGTCCAAAGTGCAGGCAGCTGGACAGTCGTGAGCCCCAGGTTGTGGGTGCCGCGATAGGACAAACTGCACGGAACTCAGTAGCAGCAAGGTCATGGGGACACATCCAGCCACAGGAGGAGGGACAGCCAGGGCAGAGCATTGCCCAGTGCCTGCTGGGTGCGGGCACCAGGCCCTGGGTGTCCTGCTGCCATTGAGGAAAGAGGCCCAGAGAAGGGCAGCCGCCTGCCCAGACCACTGGTCCTGGAGTCCAAGGTGATGGTCAGAAGCAGGAAGCTATAAGGACCTGTGTAACTGCGGCCTCACGCAAGGGGGAGGGGGTCCTAGAGGTGGGGACACGTAGGTCTTGGGCCCCAGGCCTGAGCGTATTGGGGTCTTATCAGCCCAGTGAGCCCTCTAGATGGTGGAGATCCCACCCTGTAGCCCCGGAGCTGGGCCTAGGCTGGGCATCTCCCCACATCCCGGCCACGTAGATGTGCGCGGTTGGCGCTGGTCAGTGTCTACTCCCGTCTCCGGGCTTCCTCGCCCGGATTAGGCGACCCACAGCTCCGAATGGTCTCCCAGCCTGGAGCGAGGAAGTGAGGCCGCCAGGCAATCCCAGCCCAGGGCCTGCCTCCCACCCGTGCTCCAGCTCCCAGGACTCCGGGTTGAGGTTTGGGGCGGGCCAGGGGCGGAGCTTCCCTGACCCCGCCCCTCCCGGCCCCGCCCGCCGCGGAAAGTGAGTTGCGTGGGCGCCGCGGCGGGATCGCAGAGCTGGGAGTGCAGAGCTGCGCAGAGCAGAGCAGAGCCGAGCGGCGCCGCCTGCGGCCGACCCGGGGGTAAGTGCCTCAGCCGGGGGCTGCAGAGCCCCCAGTTCTGCCTGCCACCCTCGCTTCCCACTGCCCCGGGAAGGGGGGGGGGTCGTGGGGCCCCACCCAGCTGGGTCAGTAGAGGCAGCTCAGTCGTCCGGCCCGCGGGTGTCAGCCGTTGCTGGGGGCCACAGAGGCGACTGAGAGGAGAAAGAAGCGGAGAATGGGGGTGTTAACAGCCTGTAACAAGCAAGTAGTATTGAGCTCAGCTGTGCCGGGCCAGGTGGTGCTCAGAGCTTTCTCTGCTGCATCTTCCTGGCAGGGAGGGACCCATTCTACAGATGAGGAAACTGCGGCCCACCCAACTAGGAAGAGGCGGAGCTACAAGAGAGCGCACGCAGACCCTCGCCTCCAGCCCAGCTCATCGTGGCGGGCCAGGGGCTCAGAGGAGAGATCTGGTGGTTTTCTGGAGGAGTTGGCCTTAAGCCTCCAGCCTCCCAAGGGAGCAGGAGGAGAGGGGCACAGAGTGACTAGAGTCTGGACCCTGAAGGACGGAGGCACCTTCATTTGTTCTGTAAATGTCGCTGGGGTGGCCCCTGGCTCAGGAAGGGGCCAGGGAGGATGAGGGGGAGGGGATGAGACAGTGGAGGCCTGAAATGCCAGGGAAGGGATCTGCCCAGGTCTCTGCACCCCTGTGCTCACCACGGCTTGTCCCATCCAAGGGATGTGCCCAGGCCCCAGGGCTGCTGCCCTGCCTGGATCCCCAGACCTAGCTCCCTACAACCCCCGTTTGGCCAGCCCAGCCTTTTGGGGTACCTGGGGCAGAGAACAGCCCTCCCCTGAGTGCATACTGTGGGCTGGGACTTCCAAACCTGCAGCCCCAGGGCCTGGCTCCTGCCTGGCTTGGTCACCTGCTGACCCGTCTATAAAACAGGGCTACAGAGCCCCCTCCCCCAAGGATTGCTGTTAGATTTAAATGAGGTATTGTGGGTGAGGGAGTTACACGGGGCCCTTGTTATTTTTATCTCCCCACCTAGGTCCTGTCTCTGGCAGGGCGGCCAAGTCCCATTCACCCAAAGAGGAAGTGGAGGCCCAGAGAGGGTGAGAGACTCCCCAGAGAACACACAGCTAATCACAGCTTGGTAGGGCTCAGAGCCTTGGTCCCTGGCCCTCTTGCCCACCCTTCCCTGTTCAGGGCCTGGTGCTTCCACAGCCCGCAGCTGTCTCTCCGCATTCTCTCTTCTATTCTCCCCGGGGCTGGGGAAGGGGCTGCTTTTCCTATTTACATTTAAGTAAACCAGACCCAGGAGAGGAAGTGACCAACTAGGCAGGCCCCAGCCCAGACAGCAGGTGGGGTGTTAGATGTTCACCCTCTCAGCGGGGCTCTGGCCTGTTCCTGTCCCCTCCCCTCCCCCGCTCAATTTGAGAGCTAAGGAAACTGAGTCCCACAGACGGGCAGGGGCCGGCCCTGGGCCCCAAGGGCAGTGGCCATGGAGCCCTGGCTTGTGGGCTGGGCGTCTACAGGGCCCAGGGAGGCCACCCTGGCCCTCCCCCTGCCCTGCCGGCGGCGTTTGAGCAAAGGCCCGGCCAGGCCCTTCCTGCCCATTTCAGTTTCCACAGTTTCACTTTTGTTGGTTTCGACACCTGGAGGGCTCCTCCCTCGGCCCCTACCGGCTAGGCTGCTGCCAGGCAGCCTGGGCCTCAGGGGAAGGTCTCGCTTCCTCAGCGCCCCCTGCCTGTCCTCTCTACCCTTCCCGAGTCCCAGAGGAGGCCCCCACCCCTCAGCGCCCACAGACCCGCAGGGAGGGAGGAGGGCCCTGGCTGCCTGTGGGGATGGGGAGCACCTCAGCCCTGCTGTTCCTGTCAAGGATGCTCCCCAGGGTGGAAAGGCGAGGGCAGTCAGGTGGCCGGCGCTGGAGGTGGCCCTTGGCCTGGGGCCCCGAGGATGTGTAGGATCTCGGGTGAGGGCAGATCACAGAGAGGGGACAGCAGGAGCAGGGGCCAAGGGTGAGAAGAGCCAGTGTCCCTAGGAGCCACTAGGGGTGGGGGCAGGGGTCTCAGACGGGGCAGAGCCAGCTGGGAAGGAGCTTGACATTGGACTGTGGGTCCGGCTGTGAGGTCAGCTGCGCCGCTTACTTCCTGTGTGACCTCAGCACCCCACTGAGCCATCCCGGGCCTCAGTCTCCCCATCTGTCAGATAGGGGTGGTAGCGGTACCTTGCAGGATCATGTGAACCCAGAATTCACACCTGGTGGGGAACTGCCTGGGACCCCACCCGCCTGAGCTCCCACCCCTGCCGGCCCCGCAGGACCATGGGCTCCATGTTCCGGAGTGAGGAGGTGGTGCTCGTCCAGCTCTTCTTGCCCACAGCTGCTGCCTACGCCTGCGTGAGCCAGCTTGGGGAGCTGGGCCTTGTGGAGTTCAGAGACGTGAGTGGGGCCGGGGTGGGCGTGGGGGGAGGCCTCGTCCTTGGGTGTCTCATACGGTGGACCATCTCCCCCAGACTGACCCCCGGCCCTGCTTGAATCCCGGCAACCTCTGCCATAGATACTTTGCTCTCAGACCGGCTTTACTCGTAACTGAGACCACCCTGCCCCAGCCTGGGTTCAGCCAGGCCTCCTGGGCCCTGCCTCACCCTTCCCAGGACACATGGGGTCTGGTGTGTCTTCAGCTGGGCATCTGGAGGGTCACAGTGTACTCAGCACCTTTCTGGGGGAGGCAGCTATGGCCTGAGGAGAGCCAGGCCTGGGCCCTGGTGGGGGGACCTCCTTGGCCCTCTGCCTGGAAAACTGACCCCTCCGTTTGGCAACCACAGCTCAACGCCTCGGTGAGTGCCTTCCAGAGACGTTTCGTGGTAGATATTCGTCGCTGTGAAGAGCTGGAGAAGACCTTTGGTGAGTTGGCCCTGGGCCCACACCCCAGGCACACTTCCTGGAGGAGGCGCCAGTCAAGCTCGGTCTGAAAGGAAGAGTCCGAGTTGCCCAGGCGGATGGCAAAGAAGGGAGGTCCGGACCAGGCCCTGCAGAGCCAGGACAGGGCACCTGGGATCTTTGGGGTGTTCTTGGGTGAGCTGAGCAGAGGGTCCCGGCCAGGCCCGGCTTGGAAGAGTCCTTGAATACCGAATGAGGGCTCGGGACTTCATCCTCTGGACGCCAGGAGCCACCCATAGGTCCCTAAGCAGGAGAGAAGCGTGGACAGAGCTCTCTCTGCTGCAGATGGACTGGGATGGGCAGAGGCCAGGATCCTGGGTCGGGTGCCCCCAAGGAGCAGCTCCTTGGACCTGGGCAAGAGGGACCCCTGCCCTGGGTTCTATCCTGGAAACCCCTCTTAGGAGGGTCCTGCAAGGTGGGAGGATAGAGCATGTCTGTTTAATGGTTAGATTGTTAGGTTTTGAGTCGTCAAGCAGGTACCCTGTGGGCCTCCATGCAAGCTCTCATCCCCCTGCAGTGCTAGGGCCACCTGCCGGAAGACCACTGTGGGACCCAGGCCAGGGGCTGGGGACGGAGAGCAGCCCAGAAGAGCCCCAGGGAGGGGGGAGGCGGAGCAGACGTGCAGGGATGGAGGTTTAGCCTGAGGTTTTTCCGGGGTCTCAGACTCAGTGAATCAGTTAGCTGGTGGCCAGCGGAGTTTGGGGTGGCAGTTGGAATTCCCTAGATGTTAGCCATCCCTTGGCTAATAGTGGCCATTGGCTGGTGGTGGCCCCTGAGCCGGCGCCCCTGACACCCGTCCCTCTGCACCCAGCCTTCCTGCAGGAGGAGGTACGGCGGGCTGGGCTGACGCTGCCTCTGCCTGAGGGGGCGCTGCTGGCGCCCCTGCCCCGCGACCTTCTGCGTATCCAGGAGGAGACGGATCGCCTAGCACAGGAGCTCCGGGACGTGCGGGGCAACCAGCAGGCCCTGCGGGCCCAGCTCCACCAGCTGCAGCTCCACTCGGCTGTACTGGGCCAGAGCCAGGGCCAGGGCCCCCCGGTCAGCTCCGGCCCAGGCAGGGCACGGGGAGGGGTGGGGGCCCTAGGCCCCACTGGGCCGGGACTCATGGTGCCTCTCGGTTCCTAGCTGGCAGCCAGCCACACAGATGGGCCCATGGAAAGAAGACCCCTGCTCCAGTCCCCCGGGGGGCCGCACCAGGACCTGAGGGTCAAGTAAGTGAGGGGCGGCTCCGCTCTCTTTCCGGTTGGTGCAGGGGTGAGGCAGGCCAGCTCGGACTTCTTGTCCAGGGCCCTCCTGCAGCCGCCCTCAGGCCTGGACTTCCCTTTGCCCCTGGGGGTCTCTTCTGGCCCTGCCTGGTGGGCTCCTGCCTCCTCTGTGTGGACGGGGGTGGTGTGCCTGGCCTGGGTGAGGCGGGGGGAGGCCGGAGCAGCCCCTGCCCAGCTCCGCCTGTCCCTGCAGCTTCGTGGCAGGTGCCGTGGAGCCCCACAAGGCCGCCGCCCTGGAGCGCCTGCTCTGGAGGGCCTGCCGCGGCTTCCTCATCGCCAGCTTCAGGGACATGGAGCAGCAGCTGGAGGATCCCGTGACGGTGAGCAGGCCGGGCGCACACAGGCTGGGGTGCGTGCTGGGTGGAGCCGGGACTGCAGGGTGATCTGCGCCCCGCTCCGGCAGGGTGAGCCTGAGACGTGGATGACCTTCCTCATCTCCTACTGGGGCGAGCAGATTGGGCAGAAGATCCGCAAGATCACTGACTGGTGAGCCCCCATTGGGTGGGGGGCTGGCCACCCGCTGCCCTCGTGCCTGGGCCCCTGCGTGTCACCTCCACTGAGCCCGCTCTGTTTGCCACACTGCCCTGTGGGCTCCCTTTAGACTCAGCCTCTGCAAGCCCTGGACCCTGTGCCCACCTCACCTCCCCCCTCCTCCCTGCCAGCTTCCACTGCCACGTCTTCCCATTTGAGGAGCAGGAGGGGGCCCGCCGCGCAGCCCTGCAGCAGCTGCATCAGCAGAGCCAAGAGCTGCAGGAGGTGGGCGCCCGTGGGCTGGCTGGACCCCTGCCTCCCCCCACCCCTACCCTCCCTGCCCCCACCCCCACCCCGCTCCTCCCCCGACTCCTGACCAGTCTGCTCTGGCCACAGGTCCTGGGTGAGACGGAGCGCTTCCTGAGCCAGGTGCTGGGCCGGGTGCAGAGACTGTTGCCGCCCTGGCAGGTGCAGATCCGCAAGATGAAGGCCGTGTACCTGGCCCTCAACCAGTGCAGCGTGAGCACCACGCACAAGTGCCTCATCGCCGAGGCCTGGTGTGCCACGCACGACCTGCCCACAGTGCAGCAGGCGCTGCAGGGCAGCTCGGTGAGCATCGGGGGGCTCTCCCGCCCTCCCCTGCTGCCAGGCAGGGGCTGGTTTCCTCCACACAACACATCTCCCATTCCTGGTGCCATCAGCGCCGTACCTTTGCCGGGGCTCATCCTCCTCCAGGGAGTCCACCGTGATGGCCCTGGCCCAGCAAGCCCTCCTCTCCCTGCCCTGACTTCCCAGAGGCCCTGGGATGGGCCGTCACACCCTGGAAGCTGCACTGGGTGTTAAGTTAGAAACCGGGTTCAAATCCAGGCTCTGCAGGTACTGGCCCTGTGACCTTGGGCCTACTGGAGTGAGCCTTGGGCTCATCTGTGAAATGGGGTTGCTGACCCTGCTTCCAGGGGTCGCCGTGGTAGGTGCTCACCTGTGGCAATGGGGCTCCCTCTCCTGGGCCACCTGGATGGGAAGAAGCACGCTTCTGTTTCCCAAGTGACTTCTGGGCCAATCTCTGGCCCTCCCTGAATCCCCCTGAACTGGGGCAGGTGGGGCTGGTCATGCTATTTCACAAGGAGAGGAGGGGCTGCCCTGGGTCCCCTGGCTCCCACCCAGCAAGTCCCCACAGTGCTCTCCATCTCTAGCTGGCCATGGCTGGAGGGTCTGAGGGTCCCTGAAGGCTCCTGTCATCAGTATTGTCTGTCTGTCTGCCTGCCTGCCGGGTGCCCTAGAGCGAGGCGGGTGTGAGCGCCGTGGTTCACCGCATCCCCTGCCGGGACATGCCCCCCACACTCATCCGTACCAACCGCTTCACGGCCAGCTTCCAGGGCATCGTGGACGCCTACGGCGTGGGCCGCTACCAGGAGGTCAACCCCGGTGAGAGCCGTCACATCCCACAGCCCCGGCCTTCGGGAGGCTCAGCTGCTGCCCTGGGTGGAAGCCTGGGAGGGCTGCGTCCCCACCTGGGCCTGTCCCACCCTCCTGAGATGAGAGGCGCACTACCGGTCATGCTCTTGGGGGTCCAGTGGAGGTGCTTCACATTTATCCCCCACAAACACCCCCACTGCCCTGCTGTTAAGCTAACGGGAACCAGCAGAGTTGTGCAAAGAATAGCAGCTTTGCGGTAGGAATGGCCCAGGTTGGAGGTCCTACTCACTTACTTTGATGAGTTTCTTAGCTTCTCTGAGCCTCAGTTTCCTCATCTATAAAATGGGGATAATGGTACATAGCTGAGCGGTGTTGGGAAGATTAATGATCACCAGCGGTTGCAAACCAGCGGTCCGCGAGGCCAGCATCCGTCTGCGGATGTGTTTTGCTTGGCCACGTTGTCTGCCCACGTTGAAAGGTTTGAACTGGGTGCAGCCCCAGGTCAGGTCCTCCCAGAAGCAGACCCTGAGATGGGGTCTCTGATGCAAGTGGCCTATTAAGAGAGGTGTTCCTGGGAGAAACCAGTAAGGGACCTCGGGACGGGGAAGCAGGCAGGAAGGGGAGAGCTGAGTAGGGCCGGTCTCAGGTGAAGTCCAGCCTCAGCCTGGGCCTGCAGGGAGCTCTAGAGCACGAAGGACACTATGGTGTGTCCACCTCAAGGCTGATGAGCGGGGCTTTCAAACCCAGCGCCCTCAGTCATCTGCCAGCCCTGGCGGGTGGGCAGTGAGGCCGTCAGCTCCAGGCACGTCCACCTGGGTGCTCACTGGCCTGGCGAAGCTGCTGCTCTGTAAGTGGCCCACTGGGCAGAGGGTTGCACAGAGCTGCCAAGGGAGCTGCAGCCGCGTGGGCAGAGCCTCCGTGTCTGCTGCGGGTGCCAGGGTTTAAAGTGGGAGTTTTCGCAAAAGTCTGCATTTTCTCAAGACTGGCGAAAAGTGAGAGATTTGGCGACATGGCCCACCTCCAACAGGCTGGAGCTGGGTGGTGGCAGCCCCCTCCCGTTTGCCAGTGCCCGTCCCGAGGGCAGCAGGCACTGGCTTTCCTCCCTTCCTGGCCCCCTCCTCCTTCCTGAGGCCTGTGGGACCTGGCCTGTCATCCGCCCGGTTCCTCTCCCTCCAGACACCACCCTCCCTGCAGCAGGCTGGCTGTGGTGTGGCCAGTGGCCCAGCGTCCCCCGTGTCACTGGGTAGGGGCTGCAGTGCATCTCTGTGTCAGCCCAAAGAATGGGTGTGAGGGTGAACCGTGATGAGGTCCCTTATGGGAGGCCAGGGAAGGGTCCTGCCTCATCCAGCGGGCGAGAGGCAGGGTTTGGGGTCCCCGGGGCGGTACAGGCAGCACATGAGGATGGAATCAGCCGTGTGGACTGAGACCAGGGTCACGTGGTCCTCTGGGGCCTGCTGACCCTGCAGGACCAGCGTCTGGGAGCTTGACATGGGGCCCCCAGCCCATTTCACCTGCCCATGGTCCCTCTGCGTTAGCGGATGCCAGTCCGGTTAGAGCAGGCCTGATCACCAGATATCCACGGTTGGTAATATGCCACCAGCTCTCAAAGCAATAGCTTTGCGGAGGTGTTCGTTTGCCAGGGCTGCTGTAACAAAGCATCACAGATGGGGCAGCTTAAACGATAGGTATTTATTGTCACTCAGTTCTGGAGGCTGGAAGTCTGAGATCAAGGTGTCGGCAGGGCTGGTTCCTTCTGAGCTGTGAGGGAGAATGTGTTCAGGCCTCTCTCCTTGGCTTGCAGACAGCTGTCTTCATGTTCGTGTGGCATTCTCCCAGTGTATGTGTCTAAGGTCTAAATTTCCCCCTTTTTATAGGGACACCAGTTATATTTGATTAGGACCCACCCTAATGACCTCATTTCCACTGGGTTACATCTATAAAGGTTGTATCTCCAAATAAGGTCACTGTCTAAGGTACTGGGGGTTAGGACTCCAGCATATCTTTTGTTGGGGTGGGGGACACAATTCAACCCATAACTGGGATGTGCATTAGAATCCTAACACTTATGAGAAAATTTCCCCATTTTACTAAAGGGAAGCTGAGGCCCCAGAGGTTAAGTGACCAACTCGGCCTTCTGGAACTTGCCGTGTGCCAGCCAGGACTACCACTGGGCTGGCTCTCTGTGCTTCTGCTTTAAGCTCTTCTCGTAAATAATAATAGCTAGAACTGCTAACGTTATATTGAGCATTTATGGGCTCCCAGGTACTGTCCATGGATAAACTCATTTATAACAGCCCTATAAAATGGTGGTATTTTTATCTCCATTTTGCAGATGGGGCAGTGGCGGTTCAGAGAGGTTAAGACACTAGCCCAAGGTTGCACAGCTAGTAAGTGCCTGGATCTTGAGTGCAGGCAGGCGGTGTGGCATCCCTGCCTGGCTACACCACCTTCATGTCTCCTGGGGCCCCGGAGCCTGGCTTGGGGAGCCTCTGTGGCATCCTGTACAGGGATGGGGGTCCTGGCTGACCGCATGGCCCTCTGCCCGCAGCACCCTACACCATCATCACCTTCCCGTTTCTCTTCGCCGTCATGTTCGGTGACGTGGGCCATGGGCTGCTCATGTTTCTCTTCGCCCTGGCCATGGTGCTGGCCGAGAACCGGCCAGCCATGAAGACGGCGCAGAACGAGGTGAGGGGTGACGGGGTGGGTGGTACGGGGGGAGGGGGAGGGGGGGGGTCCGGGCACAGCACGGGACCCAGGCCGGCTCTCACCGTGCCTGCCCCCCCAGATCTGGAGGACCTTCTTTGGGGGCCGCTACCTGCTCCTGCTCATGGGCCTGTTCTCCGTCTATACCGGCTTCATCTACAACGAGTGCTTCAGCTGCGCCACGGCCGTCTTCCCCTCTGGCTGGAGCGTGGCGGCCATGGCCAATCAGTCGGGCTGGAGGTGAGGCCTGGCCGCACCCTCCCCGCAGCCCCAAGGCCCCCAGGCCCCTGACCAGCCCGCCTGCTCTTGTCACAGTGACGCCTTCCTGGCCCAGCAGCCGCTGCTCTCCCTGGACCCCAACGTCACCGGCGTCTTCCTGGGACCATACCCCTTCGGCATCGACCCGGTGAGTCCCGGCCGCCTGTCGGAGGTGGTGGCAGGCGGGAGGGCGGGTCCGGGGCTCCCCGCTCGCCCAGCCCCTCCCGAGCACCAGGCCCGGTTCCGGGTGCAGGAGGCAGGAGCCCCCCTAGACTAGGGCCTGCCTGGCAGGGGGGCCTGCATTGCAGCCACTTGAAAAGCAGAGAAGCGAGTCCTAATAAGGGCAGCGCTCTGTAGTCCCCTCTGTGCCAGGCAGGCACCGTTCTGAGCCCTTGTTGAATTGATTTTATGTCTAGTCCTCGTGACAGCTCCATGGGAGCACGTCAGTACCGTCCCCATTTTACAGGTGAGGAAGCTGAGGTTATATGCCCAAGGTCACCCAGCTAGGAAGAACTGGGGTTGGGGCCCAGGCTGCCCGGCCCAGTCTGTGCTCTTAACTGTTCCCCTCTGCTGCCCCTCGTCGGGCAGGTGATGGGTTGTGCGGAGGCCCTGGAGGGGCAAACAGGCTGATGGGAGTGACTCGGGTGGAGAGGCCCCTTCACGGCACCCATCCCTCCCGCCACCGCAGGTCTGGAGCCTGGCTGTCAACCACCTGAGCTTCCTCAACTCCTTCAAGATGAAGATGTCCGTCATCCTGGGGGTCACCCACATGACCTTTGGGGTGGTCCTGGGAGTCTTCAACCACATGTGAGGACAGGGGGCCTTGGAGTGGGGGGCCGGGCAGGTCCAGGGTGACCTGGTGACCCGGCTCCCCTCCTGCCCCAGGCACTTCGGCCAGTGGCACCGGCTGCTGCTGGAGACCCTCCCCGAGCTGGTCTTCCTGCTGGGGCTGTTCGGCTACCTCGTCTTCTTGGTCGCCTACAAGTGGCTGCGAGTCACGGCTGCCAGCGCTGCCTCGGCCCCCAGCATCCTCATCCACTTCATCAACATGTTCCTCTTCTCCAGCAGCCCCACCAACCGGCCGCTTTTCTCCGGGCAGGTAGGCTGGGGCAGGGCGGGGTGTGTGTGGGGGGCCTCACACCCTGCCCTGGGGCGCCCTGGTGGCTGGGCCTCTCAGCTGCAGGATCCTCGTCCAAGAAGTTGGATGCAGGCCTGAGGCTGTGAGACAGGGAGGTCGAGGGGCCTCCCTGGGAGCTCCCAGCAGGGATGGTGGCTTCTATGCCCAGAGGAATTCCACACGGGGCGACGTCCCTGCCTAGCGAGGGGCCCTGGGCTGGAGTGGGCTGCGGGCTCCCTGGGCCCCTGTGGAATCGCGTGGCTCGAGCTGGCTGGTGGCTCGCAGGGGCGCCCTGACCGTCGCCCCCTCCCCCGCAGGAGGTGGTGCAGCCCACGCTGGTGGTCCTGGCCCTGGTCATGGTGCCCATCCTGCTGCTCGGCACGCCCTTGTTCCTGCACTGGGAGCACCGCCGCTGCCAGTCTCGGAGGAGGCAACAGCCGGTAGAGGCAGGGGAGCCTGGGGGTGGGGTCCTGTCTGGGACATGAGCCTCATCTGGGGCTGGGGGTCTGTGACGCCGCTGCCCCACCTCTAGGATAAGGACACGGCCAGGCTTCTGGACCTGCATGACACGTCCCTGGCCAGCCAGGGCTCTGATGAGGAGAAGGCAGGATGCGCAGGGGACCAGGCGGAGGCCGAGGTGGGTATGGTGCCTTCCTGAGTGGGGGATGGCTGCCGGCCCCGCTCGCCCCTCACTGCCGCCTGTCCCCCCAGTTTGTCCTGTCCGAGGTGTTCATGCACCAAGCCATCCACACCATCGAGTTCTGCCTGGGCTGCATCTCCAACACAGCCTCCTACCTGCGCCTCTGGGCCCTGAGCCTGGCCCACGCCCGTGAGTCCCGGCTCCTTCCCACACCCGGCTGCGGGATGGATGGCCTCCTCTGGTCACTTCTTAGTATCCCTGTCTGTAAAGGGGGGACGTCGGAGGAGGTCCCCCGCTGGCCCACGGGGAGGGTGGGCTTCGGGACGCCGAAGTGGCTTCCCGGCGTGGCTTCCTTGGTGGTCCCCACGGTTCCCTCCTCCACCTGCAGAGCTGTCGCAGGTCCTGTGGGCCATGGTGATGCGAGCCGGCCTCAGCCTGGGCGGCGAGATGGGTGTGGCGGCTGTGGTGCTGGTCCCCGTCTTCGCCGCCTTCGCCGTGATGACCGTAGCCATCCTGCTGGTGATGGAGGGCCTCTCGGCCTTCCTGCACGCGCTGCGGCTGCACTGGTGAGTGGCCGCCCGGCTGGTGTGGGCAGCACGGGGTGGGGGCGCGGGGGGGGCGTCCCCTCACCAGCTCTCCCTTCTCACCCCAGGGTGGAGTTCCAGAACAAGTTCTACTCGGGTACTGGCTACAAGCTGAGCCCCTTCACCTTCGCTGTGGAGGGTGAATAGTGCCCACAGCCCTGCCCTTGCCTTGCTGAGCAGGGAAGAAATAAAGGGGAAGGCCCAGGACCTGCGTCTTGGTCTTGTCTGGGAGGCAGGGGCCGGGGCGGCTGGGTGTGGAGGAGCCTGGGCTCTGGCGTGGGCTGGTCCTGCCCCTGGGAGCCTTTTGGTTGGATGGACACCATGCCAGCCTCTGTGCCCGTCTCCCTTATGTCTGTCTCTGCAGCTGAAGTTGGTGTGGGGTGGGGGGAAGTGGGAGCCACTGGTCTACGATCTGGGGCCTCAGGATGTCAGGAGAGGACCCACGAGCACATCTGCGATGATCCCAGACTCTTGGGGTGAAGGGGGCCAGAACTAGGCCCAGGGAGGGCTGTTTCCAGTACATTCTAGCTCAGAAAGATGGTCCTCCCAGGCTGGGCCAGGGGGAGTGAGCTCCCCATCCTTGGGGATATGCAAACTGGCTGTACGATGATGTCTGGGCTACCCTGGGTATGGAGGGTGGTGCCTGGCACCAATCGGCCAATATTCTCACGTCCCTGTGCTGGCGCTGGCCCCCGGCACTCAAGATGCTCTGCAGCAGAGAGCAGCCTGGGACACCTGAGCCGGACCCGGCACGCCACATGGGACAGTGGTGTCACACCCAAGGCCACCTTCCCGAAGACAAGGGCAGAGGCTCCTCCAGGGCACCCTGAGAATTGCCCAGGGCTCCGAAGGTCAGAAAAGGGCAGACCCGGACTCCAGGCCCTGCCTCCCCAGAGGCCAGTCTTCCCCCATCCCTCCCTGGTGGGCAGTCCTGCTCCCAGGCCATCCTTCCGCTGGTGGGAGGGAGGTGGCATCCTCGGGCCTCTCTGGTCTGGGTCCCACCACCAGCTGGGTGGCAGAGCCAGTGCTTCTCAGAGGCCTCGTTTTCTCCTGCTGAGGAGCTGCCAAGTGGTTCTTCCGGCTGGAGGCCCTGGGAACAAAGGCTGCCTTGAAAGCAGAGACGTCCTGGGTGCGGCGAGCCAGAAGGCCGGGCCCTGCAACCTGGCCCGGTCACCGTGGCTCTTATCTGGCCAGTTGCCGGGAGGAGCCTGTCCCTCCAGAGCCCAGGGCTGCCCCGCTCAGGGCCCCCAGATGCTGGGGGGTGGTATAAGGGGCTGGGGTATGAGGGGCTGTCTGGCTGCGGTATGACACGCCTGGCAGAGACTTGGCTCCAAGAAACGTTGAGAGCAGTGTCTGGTTAGGAACAGAGGGAGCGGTGTGCGTCTCCAGCTCTGGCCCAAGCCCAGGACTCCAAGCTCTACCTTCCTGGGGAGGAGAGCTGTGCAGAGACTCGCAGGGTGGGGCAGGTGAGGGGAACCCTAAGCAGGGCCCCAGCGCCGAGAACGTGGCATGTTTCGGGGGTGGGCGGCAGGTGTGACCCCAGGGAGACACTAGCTGGCCCTGCCCTGGCTTTGACGCGTGGACAGCTGGCAGCCTGGCTGGAGGGGGCTGGCTCCTGTGGAACCAGCATGCGCAAAGGCACGGGAGGGGGCGCCCCTGGGGCGTGGAGGTCACATCAGGAGACACAGGGACGGGGGTCACCTGCACTGGGGACAGGCCTGCTCCGGTGAGCGTAAGGTCTAATGAACAGATGGGCATCCCAGGAATTCCACAGAGAATGAAAGTGACAACCAGCGAGGGGACGTGAGGCAGCCTGACCCCACAGCCGCCTGGCAGGGGGAAGCGCGAGAGGGCCTGGTGTCTTAGCGACGAGAGGCTGGGGGTGGGGGGCAGGGGGCGGGCAAGGCCGGTCGGGCCCTGTGGGCACAGGCAGGAGCTGGGAGCTGTGTTCTACCATCTCACACACAGGGAAGCAGCATCTAGGGCTGTTGGTTTTTTTAAAAAAACTTTATTTTTGGCTGCACTGGGTCTCCGCTACTGCGTGTGGGCTTTCTCTAGTTGCGGCGAGCTGGGGCTACTCTTCATTGCCGTGCGTGGGCTTCTCACTGCGGGGGCTTCTCTTGTTGCGGAGCACGGGCTCTAGGCATGCAGGCTTCAGTAGTTGTGGCACATGGGCTCTAGAGCACAGGCTCAGTAGTTGTGGCACACGGGCTTAGCTGCTCTGCGGCATGTGGGATCTTCCCAGACCAGGACTCAAACCCCTGTCCCCTGCATTGGCAGGCGGATTCTTAACCACTGTGCCACCAGGGAAGTCCCTAGGACTCAGTCTTATTGCTTGGATATCATAACACACTCACCTGGTTAAAACTTTCGGTGTCTAGAAGGCCGGGCAGTGGAAGTCTCCCTCCTGCCCTGGCCCAGCCGTTCAGTTATCTCCTGGACAGCCCCCTCCCTCCTGCCCAAGGGCTTTGCCTCCAGAGCCGGGTGGACGCACCGGAGACCTCCCCGAGACTAGGGATGCATCTGAGAGTGACGGCAGAGGATGGACTCTTACCTTTTTTATTGTTTGTATAGTACAGTCTTTGTGGTAGCAGGAATGTATGCACAAAAAACAATTCAAATAAGAGCTCAGAGTGAAAAAAAAAAGAATTTATCCCAAAGGACTTTTAATACATACGGATTTCACAGCTATACTCTATTCCCGCCCCCATACTCCACGTACGGGCTGCGGTTTCCCACCAGAACGACCACGTGAGGTACGCCGGGGAGCAGTGAGGGCAAGGTTTCCCTCCCGCACCCAGCCCACCGAGGCCCCAGCACCGGGGCGGCAGGAGGCTTCCCTGGGGCACAGCCATGCCTGGGGGCGGGCAGCCGGCCCTGTCACAAGAGCCCAGCTCCAGGCTGAGCAGAGGTGGAGGGGAAAAGGCTGCAGAGTGTGGGACAAAGCAGCCCGCTCCCTGCCAGGAAAGTGGATTGGGTGGGTGGGTGGGTGGGGCCAGGGCGGGCATGTGTGCCCACGTGTCCCCGCCCCGTGCAGCCTGCTGGCCCTCTGTGGCCACGGCCCACTGCCTGCCCCAGAGCCGGAGTTAATAAAGCACTTTCAGTTAGAGGGCATGGCGGGGCTGCATCCAGTTAGGGTGAGATTCATCTGAGATTCACCTGCAGAGGAAAACCCGGATGACAGGTAGCAGTCAGCGGGCAGCCAGAGTCGCCCCCGCCTCTGTGCACCCCACACCTCGGGGGCGGTCTGCGTCTCCCAGGACCGCGGTCAGGCCGCGGGGCATCGGCAGTGTCGCTGCCCACTCGCCGCCCTACACACCCGTTACCTACAGGAAGCCCGGTCAGCGCTGTTCACCAGCGCGGTCATTAACATCCTTTAGAGATCACCGTTAACCAAAGAGGCGTCTGCAGGGACACTGCTTACTCTTGCTGTTCGCCCCGCCTGACTGCAGTAGAAAACGCCTTCTCTAGATTAAGGGGGTCTGAGATGCTGCACTGTTGCAGAGTGTACTTTAATTCTGCTTCCTGATCTCATGTCAGAGTCCTAGTGAAATCGGAAACAAGATATGAAATAAATGTTCCTCAATTTTAATACAGTCTGTCATATCATACACATCCGTGTTCGGCAGCGAGACGTCCGAGGCTTCTTGCTGCAGGTACAGTAGTCGGGGCACAGAGGGACCCTCGGGCTCGGCCGCCCCCGCGCAGTCCAGGGATGCAGCGCAGGCGGGCCTCCCCAGTCACACCCCAAGCTTCCTCTTCTGGTCGAAATAGGCATCGAACCTGGCTTGGGCATACTCCTAGGAGACAGAAGGAAGAGGGGCCTCACCAAGGGTCCCGCCCGCCCCCCGGCACAGAGCAGAGCAGCTCCGCGTGCTGCAGGCCAGCCAGGAGCCGCGCTGCTTTCAGGACGGTTCTCTCCTGCCGGCAGCAGCCCCGGTCACTGCGTTCCCTTTACCCTCAGCGTCCCCCGCTTGATCAGCTGCGCCGCCCCGGCCCTGCCATTCCAGACGGGAGACGGGACTTCTGTGTATCTGGTGCAGCATGGTTCACCGACTCATTCACCTTGAACGCTACAGACACGGACTGACGCACACAACAGAGGCTTCTCTGTCAAAGCCCAAGGTCCCTGGGGCGTTAGCAAGTGTAGACAGATGGTAGGTGCCACCTGTTTGCTGCAGCACGATTACTAAAAGGACACCAGGAGGGAAGTGAGAAAACCTGGCCAGCCACCGGGCCCCTGGGTCCCTTCCCCTGTCTGCCCACTGGTGTGCAGAACAGTCTCTTAAGGACCACTCCAGATCGAAAAGTCTGCACTGCTGCCAAGATTACAATGTCACTTCAAAGAAAATTAACGTTGAGGTATAATTTATATACCACAAAACTTAACTCATTTAAAATGTGTGGTGTTCGCTAATGCAAACACCTAGCTCACCACGAACACCACAATCACCCTCGAAGTCCTCCTGGGTCTCTGCAGTCAAGCCCACCAGATCACGACAGAAAGCTTCCACGGGAATGTAATCACCCGCTACGTCCCCTCTGGTGTTTGGCTTGTGTCTGAGACGCATCCACGCTGCCGTGTTCGTGGCTGAGTACTTTTCCGTAATACGCCTCCAACATAGTGTGTTCACCCATTCATCTGCCGATGGGCATGTAGGTTGTTTCCAGCTTGGGGCTACTGAAAATAAAGCTGCTGTGAGCACTTGAATACAAGTCTTGGAGTGGAAATAGGCTTTCATTTCTCTTGGATCGATACCAAAGAGAGGGACTGCTGGGTTACATGGTTAAGTGTACGTTTTTTTCTGTTTTGTTTTCTTTTTAACTTTTAATTTTATTGAAGTATAGTCGATTTAAATTTATTTATTTATTTGGGGGGCTGCTTTGGGTCTTCGCTGCTGCGCACGGGCTTCCTCTAGTTGCAGCGAGCGGGGGCTACTCTTCATTGCGGTACGCGGGCTTCTCATTGCGGTGGCTTCTCTTGTTGCGGAGCACGGGCTCTAGGTGTGTGGGCTTCAGTAGATGTGGCACGTGGGTTCAGCATTTGTGGTGCATGGGCTTAGCTGCTCCGCAGCACATGGGATCTTCCTGGACCAGGGATCAAACCCGTGTCCCCTGCATTGGCAGGCAGATTCTTAACCACTGTGCCACCAGGGAGGTCCCGGTAAGTGTATGTTTGACTTTATAAGAGGCTGTCCAACTGTTTTTCACACTGGTTTCACCCTTTTACATTCCCACCAGCAATGTATATGAGGTCAGCTGCTCTACAGTCTTGCCAACATTTGGTATTGTGAGTTTAAGTTCTAGCCATTGTCATGGGTGTGCAAGGCATCTCACTGGGGCTTTAACTTGCATTTCCTTTATGACTTTATGTCAAGCAGATGCAAAGATGCTTACTGGCCATTTGTTTACCTTCCGTGTAGTGTTCAAATCTTTTGTCCACTTATAAAGTAGGTTGTTTGGTTTCTTGCTGAGTTATGAGTTCTTTATATATTCTAAATACAAGTCCTTTGTCAGATATAAATTTGCCTTATTTTCTCCCAGTCTGTGGCTGGGCTTTTCATTTTCTTAATGGTGTCTTTCAAATAACACAAGTTTTAAATTTTGATTAAGTCCAATTTACTGTATTTTTTTTCTTTGAGGGTTAGTGCTTTATGTGACCTAAGAAATCTTTGCCACAGCTACGAAGCTTCTCTCCCGTTTTAGCTTTTACATTTAGGTCTATTATCTGTTTCAAGTCAATTTTTGTGTAGAGCGCAAGTTTAAAGTTCATTATTTTTTTCCATATGGCTTATTCAGTTGTTCCCGCATCATTTTTGGAAAATCTAATCCTTTCCACAATGCATTACCTTGGCCTTTCTGTGGAATACCAGTTACCTGTATGTGTAGGAGTCTATTTCTGGGAACTCTAGTCTGTTCCATCTGATTTATGTCTATCTTACTACCAACACCACATGATCTTAATTATTGTGCTTTAGTAAGTCTTGAAATCAGGTAGCCTAAGTCTTCCAACGTGGTTCTAGTTAGTTTTAGTGTTTTAGTTATTCCAGGGCCTTTGCATTTTCACATACGTTTCAGAATCCGCTTGTCAATTTCTACCAAAAGCCTGTGGGGATTTTGCTGGGGTCACGGAGACGACAGATAGTTTGGGGAGAATGGACGTCTTAAGATTAGGTCTTCTAAATCCATAGATGTTGTATCTCTCTTTATTTAGGTTCTTTTTAGCAATGTTTTATAGTTGTCAGTGTACAGATCATGCACATATTTGAAAAATTTTATCCCTAAGTATTTCAAGTTTTTTACGCCATCGTAAACACAATTAAAATTTTTTCATTTACAGTTGCTTCTAGCACGTAGAAATGCAAGTGGGCTTTGCATATTGACCTTGTAGCCTACGACCCTGATAAACTCACTCAGTAGTTTAAATAGCTTTTCTATTGATTCTTCTATATTTTTTCATATGCATGATCATGTCACCTATAAAAATAAAGGCAGTTTTTCTTCTTCCTTTCTGGTACTTTTGCATTTTCTTTCTTTTTCTTGCCTTCCTATGCTGGCTAGGCACCCCAGCAGCCTGTGAGGAGAAGTGAGCACGAACACCCTTGCCTTGCACTATATTTGGGGCAGAGGTGGGAGGAGCATTCAGTGCTTTACCATGAATTACCACGGCAGCTGTACAAGAGCTGTATATATGCCCTTTACCTGGTTGAGGAAGTTCTCCTCTATTACTAGTTTGCTGAGACTTTCTATCATGAACAGGTGCTGAATTCTAACAAATGCTTTTCCTGCATTCACTAAGATAATTGTATGATTTTTCTCCTTTATTCTGCTAATACGGTGAATTACTCTAATAGGTTTTTCAAATGTTGATGTTAACCTTGCATTCCAGGGATAAATGCCACTTGGTCATAAAATATTATCCTTTTACATATGTTGGATTTACTTTTTCCCAGTATTTTGATAATGGTTTTTGGGTAATGTTCATGAAAAGCAGTGATCTGCAGTTTTCTTGAAACGTCCTTGTCTAGTTTTGGTGTCAGGGTCATGCTAGCCTCATCGAATGAGTTGAGAAGTGATCCCTCTCCCTTTATTTTCTACAGATGTGTAGGGCTGTTATTATTTCTTCCTTAAGTATTTGATGATATTCACCAGGACCTGAAGTTTACTTATAGTTTTTTTTTTTTTTTAAGAGGGTGTATGTAGCGTTGAATGCGTGGCTAAGGAGGCTAGTAACATTTTTGTTTTTTTTAAATTAATTAATTAATTATTTCTGGCTGCATTGGGTCTTCGCTGCTGCGTGTGGGCTTTCTCTAGTTGCGGTGAGTGGGGGCTACTCTTCATTGTGGTGCACTTCTCATCGTGGTGGCTTCTCTTGTTGCAGAGCACGGGCTCTAGTGCATGGGCTTCAGTAGTTGTGGCTCGAGAGCTCTTGAGTGCAGGCTAAGTAGTTGCAGCGCACAGGCTTAGTTGCTCCGCGGCACGTGGGATCTTCCCGGACCAGGGCTAGAACCCGTGTCCCCTGCATTGGCAGGCGAATTCTTAACCGCTGCGCCACCAGGGAAGTCCCAAATCTATAGGTTTCTGATTATGAGTTCAACTTATTTAATAGCTATATGGCCATTTCTTTTTTTTTTTTTTTTTTTGCGGTACGCGGGCCTCTCACTGTTATGGCCTCTCCCGTTGCGGAGCACAGGCTCCGGATGCGCAGGCTCAGCGGCCATGGCTCACGGGCCCAGCCGCTCCGCGGCATGTGGGATCTTCCCGGACCGGGGCACGAACCCGTGTCCCCTGCATCGGCAGGCGGACTCTCAACCACTGCGCCACCAGGGAGGCCCGATATATGGCCATTTCTTACGTCAGTTTTGGTCATCTGTATCTTCCAGGAAATTGGCACATTTCAGGCAGGTTGTCAAATCTGTGGGCAGAGTTGTTCATCATCGTCTTCTCCTTGAACATCTATAGAGTCTGTAGTGATGGCCTCTCTTTGTACCCGGTTTTGGTAATGTTTATCTTCTCTTTTCTTTCTTGCTTAGTACAGCCAGAGGTTTATAAATACTTTTGTGGTATCATTAATTTTCTCTATTTTTTTGTCCATTTTATATTTCAATGATTTCTGCTCTTACCTTCATTCTACTTCTATCTACTTTGGGCTTAATTGGTTTTCCTCTTTCTAGCTTCTCGAGGTAGCAGCTTATATCACTGGCTTGAGAACTTTCTTCATATCCAAGACAACATTTAAGCTGCAAAGCCATAAGTTTCCAAATGCCGCTTTAGGCTGCATCCCACAAATTCTGGTATGTTGTGTTTTTATTATAATTCCAAATATTTTCTAATTGTCCTTGTAATTTCTCATTTGATCCAGGGTTTATTTAGAAGTATACAGTTTAATTTCCAAATAACTGAGAATTCTCCAGATATTTTTGTGGTTGCTGGTTACTGATTTCCAATTAAATTGCACTGTGGTCAGAGAACTTACTCTGCAGTAAATTTGAGGCCCGTTTCACAGCCCAGCCTGTGGCCTATCCTGACGAAGACTCCACATTCTCTGAAAAGGATGTCTGTCCTGCAGCTGTTTGGGCTCCACACGTGTTTGTCAGGCTGAGCTGGCTGGGGTGATGACGTTCCGGTGCCCGCCCTGTCTGTGGCACGCTTTCCTGGGTCCACCCGCTACCTAGAGGTGCGCAATCTACTTGGTGAATATGCCCCCCTTTCCTTTCAGCTTTGTCACTTTTTGCTCTCTGTCTTTTGTTTCGGTCTGTTTTGTTTTGGCTGTGCTGTGCGGCATATGGGATCTTAGTTCTCTGACCAGGGACGGACCACGTGCCCGCTGCAGTGGAAGCGTGCAGTCTTAACCACTGGACTGCCAGGGAAGTCCCTGCTCTGTGTCTTTGGAAGAATTCAGGGGCACACACACTGAGGGTCTGTGTCCTGCAGATGAAGTGATGCCTTCACTAGGATGCAACGCCCTTCTCTACCTTCGGTGGTTTTCCTTCTCTGAAGTCCACTTTGTCTTACAGTAACATCTAACCATGACTCCAAATCTGCTTTAAAAATCCAAATTTCCCCTTCTTTTGCCTAAGAGCCTCTGTGCATTACCAAATCTTCTGCCTAGAAGCAGAAACCATCCTCACTGAGGCCCGAGAAGAAAATGCACCAGTCCTTTCCCACCACCTGTCCCAAAGCAAGGTGCTTGCTACACCTGTGTGCACCCCTGCCCCAGGACGCCCCCCACCACTCACTACAGAGCAAAGTAAAATGCCAAGGACAGCGCTTAGGTTAGAAAAAAAAGACAACCTGGTTTGGTACAAACTTGCTGTACAAAAGGGGGTCTAACTCAATCAGCACCAGCTTCCAACTCTTAAGTTGGGTGCTGTAGGCCAGAGGATGGGGTGATAACAGGTGAATAAAACAAGGCACGGTAGGTACCCCCACCCCCAGTCCTTCACTCAGTGTCCCTTGTGTCAGAAGGGACCGAGGTCGGGGCTGGACCTCAAGGGTCTGGATTTCTACAACCCCCATCAGAACCACAGGACCACAGAGCACTTCTCTGAAGCAGGGGAGGCGGGACCTGCTGGCCCTGGGAGTGAGGGCAACTTCCACAGGCAGACACAGCAACAGCAAAAGTGGCTTCAATTATGCAGCCTTCCTTTCTCCCTCAGCTTCCCCGGGGGGAGGCCCGCTGTCCTGGTGCTGGTCACCTGGTTCAGGTACTCAGAGGGGAACAGGTAATGCCCTGGAAGGAACAGGCATTTACTGCCGAGGATTCACATACAGGGAAGCATTTCTTTCCTGGGAGCAGAAGAGAAAAACCACCCCCAAAACATACCATGTACCCAAATTCAATGGATGAAATCTTGGCCTGTACGATGGACCAAAGTCCCCAGAAGAAATGGGACGCAAGGGCAAACCTGTAATTACAAAAGCAGGAAATGCACATGAGATGTGTGGGACCAGTTGGAGGACCGATGACGTCATTTCCTGCCAGATGGACGTTCTAACTCATCTGGGTGCAAACTGTCTGCCTTGGCCGACCCAGTGGGACGATATTCCACAGCAACAGAGCAGCGGGAGCCCACAGCCGTCCTCTCCCCACTGCTGGCCAGTGACCTTGCGGGTGTGAACACCCCGACTCCCTGTCCCTGGCACACGGAACGACACTCGCAGGACCCACCCGGAGGCCTCGGTGGCCACTGCTGGTGAAGCGTGGGTCACACAGGGAGAGAAACCCTCTGCCACGTGTGTGAGCGCACAGCCTCGGCGGCCCCTACCCCACCAGCAACAGGTGGAGGAACACGCGGGCCTCCAGACAACCTGCTACCATTCCCCATCCCTCTCTCCCCCGGAAGTGAATCAGGAGGAGGGTGTGGCCAGGTCCCCACCTCTAGGCTATGCCTAGAGGTGCTCCTCTTCACTGCAAATCCAAGTTCTTCTCAAAACAATGAAGATAAAGCTCTAATTCAGGAACGAGGGCTTCAGTGCCCTCACCAGACCTGACTCTGCTTCTCTTCATCCCTGACCCACTAGATCCCCTGGTGCTACCCTTTCTGTCTGGGTCTCCTCCACCTCCGCTTTCCTATTTCCATCCGATCAAGAACCAGGGAGGGAAGCTCTCTTCTGCAGGCGGAGCCGAGGGGCCGCCAGGGTGGCCTCAGCTCAATGAGAGGACTGTGGACAGTTCCGAGGACACCAAGGAGGTGCTCTATGCTGAGGGAGGAGGGCCACAGTCACTCAAACCGTCACTGTTAACAAATAATCTCATGGAAGACCCCAAAGATTAGGAATAACTCAGGCCTCCTGACCAAAGGGATGAGTGTGAGTACACAGTGATCTAGACCTTTGCGGAATCTGGAGCTTTCTCAGCCCTACTTTGACAGCTGTTGAGAAAACAGATTTTTAACTCTTTTCTAGGAGAACCATGTGACTCGGTGGCACCCAGCTCTCCAGGAGCACGAGGGAGAAGAGTGAGTAGGCCCTGGCGGCAGCGGCTGTGCAGCAGAGTCCACGGCGCGGATGACGGTTCGGAACGCCACCCACGCGCCCTGACCCAGTGCACAGACCCTGCTCTCCTCACTGGCCATGTGCTGAAATCTGGGGGATCCGAACACACTCAGCCACGTGGACAAGAACCAAATGTTCTGTTTCTGACAACGTACAAGACCTCGAGATGTATGGTCGTGAGGGAGCTCCTAAAATACTCCTGTTTGCAAGGAGGCATCCCAAGTATGCGCTATGAAGAGGGAAGCTATCGTTACAAACCGACAAAGGAAAAGAAAATTACCTATTGACTTCAAGCAACATTTCTTCTTCTATAACGGACTTTTCTTCATTACTGAGGTTTTCAAATTCATTTTGGAATGCAGCCAAGTAATTGGAAATGAAATGGAGCTTAAAAAAAAAGCAATGACATTAGGATCAATGATGGTTAAAAACAGATGATGTCAATGCTGTCACGAAGCACACACGTCAAGCGTGACTCTTCCGGACGTCAGTGAAGCCCGCCACCCTGCTCTGCCCAGGGGCGCGGTCCAGGGAGCTCACCCACCCGGCTGGGATCACCGGGTTACAGTCAGAGAGCTAATGGACTTGATGCCGTACTGTCGGCAAGACCACTACTTTCTGCTTCTGCAGAAAGTAATTTAGGTAGAGTTGTTTTTTCTAACTCACACTCCTGTCTTCCACTGACCGCAAAGCAGGGTCAGCCTACTCCACACCTCCCCAGCCTGGCTGGTGCTCCACGCGGCGCTGGCACGAGGCACCAGGGCACCCTGACGTTCGTCAGCAGATGCTGCCTCAGGGCAGGCGCCGGACCAGGCACTGTGAAGGGGCCTTCCACCCCTAAGATGCTGTGATGATTTCCACACTTATGTCCATAAACTGGCAGCGTCTGATTCTGGTTTGGAGAAGACACAGTTTACCCTAAGGTTCTACCAGGTTGCACATTGAGTCTATACATGAATGAGGACTTATGAGAGCCCTTCTTCTGCACTATTTCATACCACATCAAAAGGCAACAGAACACAGCCAACCTCGGCTTGTTTGCTTTTGTAAAGAAGAAAACAGCCGTCAGTCTTTCTCCCCTGGAAGAACCCTTGCTACCTGGTTACCCGGCTGGAAGGCACTCCCCATCCTTTCCATGTTGCCTCTTCCATCTTCCTGCTCTAAAATCGGCTTTCTTACACTACGCCCCCTCCTCCACCAGAAAGCATCACTCAAGAACAAGCACTGTTCTAGGGAGGGGGCCGTAGATTCTGAACTAAACCTGGCACAAAAAGATGACTGCTGATACCTATTAAATTCTGTGTAACAGGCACACTCCCCACAACAACAAAATAATTTTTGCAGATGAGAAAACTGAGGCACAGAAATAGTACGTTACAACCAGCAGTGGCATATCTGGGATTCAAATTCAGGCCCATTAGTTTTTAAAACCCATGCTTGAACCACCACCCTAGATGGTTTAATTTCTTGGAGACCCTAAACGTTGAAGGTGGCAAACGAAGATAGAAAATTTGAAGAGACTGAAACCCTAACAAAGTGGTATTTAATGACCCTCCCTCCCCCAAAAGTTCTAGGCCCAGATGGTTTTATGGGCAAAGTCTACCAAACTTTCAAACAACACCATCTTAGATAAATTTGTTCCAGAAAATAAAAAGGGACACTCAACTCATTTTGTAAGACTAAGATAATTTTTATTCCAAAAGCAGGTATGAATAATTTTTTAAATGAACATTAAAGTCCTGTTTCACATATATGCATAGATGTAAAACTCCTAAAATAAGAAATTGCCTAACTGGATCCAACAGAGCATTACAAAAGAACGTTAACTCATTCAAATAGTTTATTTCAGGAATTTCAGTATCGTTTAACATTTTAAAACACTTCAATGGATTAAAGACAGAAAAGCATGAGATTACCTCAGTAGATACAGACAGGGTAGCTGATAGAGACCAACACCTGTATGTGATTTTAAAACCTCTCAGAAAACAGGAATGGAGCTTCTTTACATTTCCATTGCTGTGCAGTGTTGGGGGTTACACAGCTCTGCCTTCCACTAAAATGAAATCTGTCTTCTTACTGAAAAGCTCCCCTTACTGGTTTGAGAGTTCTCATCTCTGGAGCTGCCTGCCCAGTGTTTATAAAAGTGTAATTTCTTTTCAGCATGGCAGGAACCTGAAGCCTGCTGTGTGTTCTCCTCCCTGGGGTCAACAACCCCACGTTCTCCCACCCTTCCTACCCACGTAGCTTGAACTTGAGGTCCAAAACCGTCCCGGTCACTCTGCTCTGGACACACTCAACGTCATCAGGTCTGCCTGAAAATAAGGCCAGAAGAGAGCAGCCTAGGTCTGGCCACATGGCAAGTCTGTATTTGAACAGCTGCCCTTGAGTGTGGCCACCTGCTGGAGACTCTCCCCATGACCAACTCAGGCAGGTGCTCGAGAAACATCTCCTGAGTGAGCTACTGCAGAGACTGACTGCATCCCTGTCCTCACCCCCGGCCCCTGGGAAACGTTCTGACCAGGCGGGGATCCCGGGAGAAGGGATGTTGGGCAGCAGGGCCGCCCAGCACGGGCGGAGCTGCTGCCCTGCAAGGCTGGCAGAGGTGGGCGCAGTGCCCCTCTCCCCAGCCTGCTAGCTTCTGCATCACTACGTACTTATCCTCAACCCAAGCCTTCGGCAGAGGCTGAAGAATGGAATAGAGGGCTTCCTGGGGAGAGATTCCCACAGGACTGATTCTCCAGTCACTGGACTCCCATAACCCAGGACAGGAAAGGGGACTGTGAACACTGCAACAGCTACTGAACCACGGTGCCCACAAGACTACTTCTGCCTGCACAGAGTGAAACAAACAGAGGAAAGTCACTGATCCCCAAAAGAAGGCCAGAGAGCACAACGGAGGCTGGGCTTCGGGAAAACACTAGAAGGAATTATGAAGGAGGCTGTGCTCCTCTCTGACTGGATGCAGGTTACCTCTGGCACAGGGATTTTAAAAGGCTGGACTCAAATACTGAGTCTGTATCTTGACACAAAATAACATTTTAAAGCAAAAGGACCTGCTTAACCAACGCCATGGTTTTAAAAGGGCATCTTTAAAAGTGAAGCGGTAATCATCTCTGACTGGGTAAAACTGAGGTATGTGATTTACTTCTCAGCAAGTGTACTGAATACAAGCACGAGTCTCCTACCTGTTGCTTCCTGGTGGGATACTTCAGGATGTTTGCTCTGAAAAAAGGGTACTTTTCATAATTATAATCGTACATCCATTCACAGAAATGATTCCCAATGTCGAATCCCCTGAAAAAGAGTGAGAGGCACAGAAAATGAGGCAGCGGCCCCGCTGCAAGCGCCCCCCCCCCGCCAGACCCCGGGGTCCCGAAAGCATGACTGCTTCAGTGACGGGACAGACCAAAGCACCCTGGCCCGCCGTCTGGAGCAACTGCTCAGGAGTGCTGTCCTGCGGTCGGTGCTTTGGTGAAGCCAACGAAAGGCCAAGTTCTAGATTCTGAGGATCTGGCCCCTGCTCCCACTGACGCAGCTGAGAACAGGCTGCGCTGCCCCACGCGGCCATCGCGGCCACTGGGACAGAAAGTGCTGGCCTCCAGGGAGGAAACTTCCAACTCAGGATGGTACCGTGACCTACTTTCTCCTTCGTTTTGCACACATATTAAAATACTAACAGAATACTGAAATAAAAACATTTGACTTTACCTGTAGTTGTAACTGCTGTATTCAAAGTCGATGAGCATCAGTTTCTGGTTTTCAGAATTCTCCCTGCCTTCCAGCAATAAGATATTACCTGCAAAAAGGTTTGGATGACACGACCTTTGCTCTGGGCAGGTTCTGTCATCGAAGGCACAGGTCTCCAACCGCAGGGCCCAGGGTGGTCTGATCCTGTCAGGGCATCCTGACCACGCGGTGAGCGGACATGGCCCTGAGTCACGGGACGGGGGGACAGGGTGGGTGCCAGGAGTAGCACTGACCTGGGAGGACTGGCCCGAGAGCCCTGTTGCCAGCAGCCCAAGAGCAGAGTGGCCCTGGGCTCCCCCCCCATTTCCACACGGGGGCAGGAAGGGAAAGGTCTGCTCGGCACCCCGGAGCTCTGGCACCCCCAGCAGCCCTGAGGCGGGTGGGGCTCTGGCCCCCAGCTGGGAAGCTGGGTCCTGGTGCCCACACAGGCCCCGCTGCTTTGCCCCCATCGAGGAGAGCACAGACAGCACTCCCACGACCGTATTTCCCTCAAGGCTGAATTCTGGGCAGAAGGGGCTTGGCTGCCAGACTGGCCCCCCAGGCACACGCTCGGAGAGCCCCACGCTCTACCCAACGTGCTGCATCTCTCACGGTGGCGCTGGTGGGTGGGCTCTGCTGAGCCAGGTTCAAGGCTTTTCAGCACACATCGTCCGTTTCCGGGAGCCATTAATAGGAGAACCGGGGCCAGACCCAGTGTCCAGCTCCTGCCCCCTCCACGCTCTCCCCGTGTTGCCGTGGCCGGTGGGGGCCTCCCTCAGCCCGTCGGTGACGTCTGGGCCGTTCACCATCACCCGCTACACACACGAGGCTGCAGCTGACTTGGCGACACCCTGCTTGACCTGACTTGCCCAGCAACCATCAGCTAATTAGTAACAGGTATTCTGGCTCAAGCTAACATCTCACTGATGACAAGTCTTCACCAGGAACTGTTCTCAAAATTAAAAACAAGCCGTAGAGCCTGGAAAGGGCCCGAGGGTGGACCTCAGCCAGCTGCGCTGGGCAGGAAGAGGACAGTAAGGCAAAGGCAGGCGCCACGGCAGTATCAGGGGGAGGTGCCCGGCCGGATGGGGCCTCTGACGAAACTGTTATGTTTGAAATAACACTGGGTAGAGTCTGCTTACAGTAAGGGGTACATGGGAGTGCAATTTTTTAAAGCAGAGAAACCCGAAGTCATTAGAAGCATGTGAGCCAATGCTGAGAGAGAAGGGGGCTCTGGCCACTGTGGTGGGCTGCAGGGTGCAGAAGGCAAGGGCCCCCAGACTGGTCGAGGAGGCCATCTTACTCTTTAATGCCTTTCAGATTGACAAAGCCAACTGACATGTTTGCCGAAAGGAGTTAAACACTGAACAAATATGTGACTTCGTTTATCCCAGCTCTCGGTTTAGTGGATATCCTCACATTTTTTCTTACAGAAATGGGATGATACCCTACACGTTTTTCTAAAACTTGCTTTTTCTCCTCTTGATGTATCCCAGAGATTTTTCTGTTGGTTTGTATAAAACTCGACCTCACTTTTTTTTTTTTTTTTTTTTTTGCGCTATGCGGGCCTCTCACTGTTGGGGCCTCTCCCGTTGCGGAGCACAGGCTCCGGATGCGCAAGCTCAGAGGCCATGGCTCACAGGCCCAGCCGCTCCGCGGCATGTGGGATCCTCCCGGACCGGGGCACGAACCCGTGTCCCCTGTATCGGCAGGTGGACTCTCAACCACTGCGCCACCAGGGAAGCCCGACCTCACTCTTTTTAATAGTCACACAACACTTCGTGCATGGCTGTGCCATAATTCCATGTACCTAACCCTCTCTTCATGGGCACCTGGCATTTCTCACACACACTGGAGGAATCTTCTCAGTAGACACACGAGCCCCATCTTCAGCGTAACAGGCAGCAATTCTTACCTTCCTGACAGTCATTGTGACAAAACACGACTGGAGATGGAGTGGATTCAAGTAACGATCTGGAAAACGAAGGTTTTGCTGTTACTTCTCACCTTTTCAGCTCCCTCCCGTGGCAGGACCTCTGCACACGCTCTCCCCCCTCCGGGGGGCCCTCCTCAGAGCCCTCTGACCTCGGACCCCAGGCAGAGCCCTCTGTGTCCGTCTGTTTTGACCTCTGGTTTCCTTCATAGCTCTCATCACAACCTGACTTTTTAAATTTACTTGTTTTCTCTCTCTCCTAGTAAAGGAGAAGCTCCTTGCAGACTGTCTTGGTCACATCTCCTCAGAACCAAAGCAGACACTCAAATATGTGAGTAGTAAAAGGTGGAAACGCTGACATTCAGGCGACAGATGAAGGCTAGAAGCCTGCGTGCCCCCCGCGCCCTGGAGACACCAGCGTAGCCTCTACTCAGAAACTAGTGTCAAGCTTCTTACTCCATCCCCCGCTAGCTTGGGCTGATCTGTTCCCCTCATCGGCTGACACTCGCTGGCCTGCCCCCATGGTTCTTGTCTTTTGTTTTTGTTTCAGAAAAAACCTACCACCCTAGTCACTGACCAGGACTAGAATTCTGGAATTTTACCTCCTTCGTGAAGCCACTCATATAAAACTGTAACTCCAGATGACAGAATTAATCTGTTTAAACTCATCCCACAAAACCAACGTAAAACACCAAGCCTCAGGTGATGCTTCCTAACATTCACTGAAAGCAGGTGTGGTGACTAAGAGCATTTACATTTCTGGACCAATGTACTTACTAAGTTAGGAAATGGAAGCACTCACCTCAGGTTTTCTAGTTCCAAAGGCAGGTTGTAACTGAGGAATTTGTGGAGCTGCTTAACTTTGGATTCCCCGGTAAATTTAATTCTCAGCACTTGATTCAGGTATCTTGTAAAAGAGGGGAACGAAGGATCAGTGCTCAGTTCACCTAGCTTGCTTTTGGGGCTCTAGTTCAATGTAACCATGCAAAACCCGCAGGGGCCCTGACCCCAGACGGAGAGGAGGGAAAAGGGCCTGGGGTTCAGCACACTCTAGGATGTGGATTTTCTGCCCATCCAGCCTGTCCAGGAGCATTTCTGCAAACAGTCTTTCCTGGTTCAGGAACTGATTTTTACATGCAAGAACAATTTATTCATGAGACAATCATCACCAGCGGACAGCCTGTGCGCTGGCGGACCGGGAAAGGCCTCCGACCCACACGGCAAGCAAGAGCTGCTCCAGAGCCTCTGGGAGCCACAGGCGGGAAGCTAGGTGAGAGCCCAGCGGCTGATCACTTACTTTTCCATTGTTCCAAAAAGCCACTTTGGTTCCTTATTGAATGGCATTTTCATACCATGAAATCTGGCCATTTTCTCAGCTATTTCTGCAGAAATATCTGGCAAACTTAATTCTTCAGTGTCTAATCGCCGGCTCTGGAATTAAAAAGGGGAGTTAGAAAATGGCATTCATCCAGGTAACCTTGAAGCATGAGATCACACAACCCTAGAGCTAGAAGCATCTTTGTAGGGCATCTAAGTCTCATCCAGGGCACAAAATTCCTTCAGAATGGGCACTGTGACCTGCAGACAGCACTTCTCAGGGAGGGGCAGGCCAGCCACAAAGGTCCATTTCGCTGTGGCAAAGTCCTTCTCACGCACCTATGGTCTTGCCCTCCCGTCACTCTACCCCACACTGCGGGGGCTCCTCCCCAGGCTCAAAGCGCCGGGTCGTCAGCCGTTTATGCCGTGGCCCACGTCCAGCTCCCCCATCAGCTTGGCCCTCCTCCAAGACACAAGGCAGGCGGTGTGGTGCTCAGAGCAGCTTCCCAGAAGGGGCGCCAGGCGCTCGGGGCGAGGGTTTCCCACTCCTGCCCTTGGGGCAGCCCGGCACCCAGCCTGGCCCAGAGCAGGCTCTCAGGGCAAAGCCGACCAGGGACAGGTGTGGCGGTGGGCTTCCTCCATCTTCTGTTAGTGCAGCCTGAGGCCACACTCGTCCTGGCTGCGCTTTCATGGCTACCCACGGGAGCACCTCTTATCTTTTCCAAACCAACCACTTCCCTACCGAAACCCAAAGAGATTTTTCTGAGAATCCGAAGCCATACAGCACAGGAGTGAAGAATGAGTGTCCCCAAGTTAGAGAAATCCCAGCTCAAATTCTGGGTTTAACACTCATTTCAATGCTACGTGGCCAAGGGTGTAATTTTATACCTCTGTGCCTCGTTTTCCGGGCTCCATAAAATGGGAACCAGGACATCAAGTCCCCGACAGGGTGCTCTGAACTGAAGCAGACGCTGCAGGCCAAGGCCCCGGGCCAGCACCCAGCCAGGGAAGCCTCAAAAGATGGCAGGTGCCTTGTGATTGGAGCTGAGAGCTCCCCGAAAGCATCAGGCTCAATCCTCCCCTCAACCCCAGATTCTCCCAAGTTATCAAGTCGCGACAAGGACAGGGAACTCGGTGTCTAGCGGCAGGACACCAAGGACTCCTCGAGGCAGCTGGCCAGCTTTCATTCGGCTCTGTTAAAAAATGCCCGTAACTGGTCTGGCAACAGGGATAATTTAAAGCTAACGTGCTCAAAGGTGAACAAATCTTGGAATCCAAGCTCTTTTCCCAGCACAAAGAAATATGAGACTGACTACCATTCTCAGAGGTCACTGCTCTCATGTGTCCGCTGGAGGACAGCCACGGGAACAGGTGAGATGGACTTCATCTCACCCCATTCAGCGGTCAAGGGTAAACCTGGAAATTAACATACGCTATCAGGCTGAGCCAAATGGAATCGCGGTTTGTGGCGGGCAGGAACAGTTGAACGCTGGCAGTTTCATATGGTTCAACCTAGCATTTTAAAATAATTTAAAAAAAAATCTTTACTATGTTATGTAGTAAACGTGTACACGAGTACAGAACTTTAAAAGGAGAACAGGGACTTCCCTGGTGGTCCAATGGTTAAAACTTCACCTTCCAATGCAGGGGGTGTGGGTTCGATCCTGGTCGGGGAGATAGGGGGCCAAAAAACCAAAACATAAAACAGAAGCAATATTGTAACGAATTTAAGAAAGATTAAAAAAAAAAAAAGTTTAGGGGCTTCCCTGGTGGCGCAGTGGTGGAGAGTCCGCCTGCCGATGCAGGGGACACGGGTTCGTGCCCCAGTCCAGGAGGATCCCACATGCTGCGGAGCAGCTAGGCCCGTGAGCCATGGCTGCTGAGCCTGTGCGCCCGGAGCCTGTGCTCCGCCAACGGGAGAGGCCACAACAGTGAGAGGCCCGCATACCACACACACACAAATTTTTTTTTTAATAAATAAATAAATAACAAAAAAACCCACAAAAAGAACAGGAGAACAGTAACTATTCCACAGACATAACCACCTACATGCCCTGATCTCAAGGAGCTGTGTTTCCCCTTGAGACATTTCCATTATTCTAAGTTGTGTTCCCTGGTCCTCTACCTTTTCTAAAAAGGGAAATTTTATCACATGTATATTTATTAAACAATTTGTATCTTGCTTTTTATTGGGCTTTATACGAATGGTATGATACCATTTGTAGTCTTCTGCAATTTGGTTTTATCAACGTTATGTTTTTTAAGATGGATCCACGTTGGCACTTATAACCATACGAAGTGTTTTGTATTTCTAAAATTCTTTCTAATACTGTGCTATCTCATTTGATTCTCATGCTAGACAGATGTTACTGTCTTTAATGGGAAAACTATAAATAAAATTATAAATAAACTACAGGGATTTCCCTGGTGGTGCAGTGGTTAAGAATCCGCCTGCCAATGCAGGAGACACGGGTTGGAGCCCTGGTCCGGGAAGATCCCACATGCCGCGGAGCAAGTAAGCCTGCGCGCCACAACTACTGAGCCTGCACTCTTGAGCCCACGAGCCACAACTGCTGAGCCCGTGTGCCACAACTACTGAAGCCCATGCGCCTAGAGCCCATGCTCCACAACAAGAGAAGCCACCGCAATGAGAAGCCCACGCACCACAACCAAGAGTAGCCCCTGCTCACCGTGACTAGAGAAAGCCCGTGCGCAGCAACGAAGACCTAACGCAGCCATAAATAAATAAATAAATTTATATTAAAAAAAAAAACAAAACAAAACCCTACAGCCAGGCGCCAGGGAAGAGACTGAAAGGACTCTTCCATATAGGGAGGTACATCCATTCCTTCAAACACACCCCAGGCTGGCAGCTGGCACCCACGGCACCACATGTGAACGAGAAGAGGGCACCCCCCCCGCAGCCCCCGCTGGACGCAGGCCTGGCGAGCAGAGAACCCTGTTGGCCAGGTGTCCTCGTGCCCTGCACCGCCTGCACCGGGCGGCCCCGCACAGCGAAGCCTCTCGTGGCCAAGACATCACATGAGGCAAGACGTGAAGGCAGCAGCCCCTAGCCCTTAGGAAGCTCACACAGCTCAAGAAGGGGAGCCCCTCCACGAGCGGGAACACAGGCCAGCAAGGCTCGGCATCTCCACCCAAACGAGCCGGTCACCAGGCCCAGAGTTGCCGCACACTCAACTTTATAGGGAACTCTTAAGGCTCAAAGCCCTCTTCGGGGCTCGGGGCTCAGGGCACGGGGCACAGGGCGGGGGCTAAGCACACAGAACTCTAAATGAGGCGCACTGGCGGGTGCCGGGGCAACACTAGCAATGCCTCAGGACAGCAGGGAAGGGAAAACAGCCCCGACTCCTGCAAACAGAGGATCTGAGCAAGGCCTTGAAATGTGAAGGGACTTGACAGGCACATGAGGGCAGGGGAGACCCTAAAGTGGGGGGGGGGCAGTGGGAGACAAGGGAAAGAACAGTGGCGGCACCCGCAGGGCAAAGACCAGACACGTGGCACAGTGTGGGCAGGGCCACGTCCTGCAGCGAGTTCTGTAACCAAGGCCTGGAAGTTGTTAGGTTTCACAAACAGGCCTCCTCGGAGATTCTGGGGGTTCGGTCCCAGACCGGCACAGTAAAGCAACCGCAACAAAGCGAGTCATGTGAATTTTTTGGTTTCCCAGCGTGTACAAAAGTAATGTTTACACTATACTGGAGTCTATTAAGTGGCAATAACATTATGTCTCAAAAAACAATGTACAGGGGCTTCCCTGGTGGCGCAGTGGTTGAGAGTCCGCCTGCCGATGCAGGGGACACGGGTTCGTGCCCCGGTCCGGGAGGATCCCACATGCTGCGGAGTGGCTGGGCCCGTGAGCCATGGCCGCTGGGCCTCCGCGTCCAGAGCCTGTGCTCTGCGATGGGAGAGGCCGCAGCAGTGAGAGGCCCGCGTACCGCAAAAAAAAAAAAAAGTACATACCTTAATTAAAAAATATCTTATTGTTCAGAAATGCTAACCACTGTCTGACAATGCAGGGCCACCACAGACCTTCTATTTGTAAAAACCCAGCATCTGCGAAGCTCAGTTAAACAAGGTCTGCCTGCATGTTTCTGAATGGATGAACGTATCTTTGCAGGAAAGACAGGGGTTTTGATGTAAATTCAAGAGAAATTTTGATTTTCTTTACTTCTGTGCTAACATAGGCCACATTTACTATTTTGGACCACAGCACCTCGGGCTCCTGCAGTGACGGTGACGAGACAGACTCCATCTTCTCGCTGTGGCTCCCAGCACCTGACCAGCCTTCCGCACATCTTACCGGGATAAACTGCTCCAGGCGGCCTTGGGGGAAGATGCCAAAGAGCTTTGGCCCCAGCGACCTCTCTGCGAGGATGGCAAACATAACGCTCTCCAGAACCATGGCCTCGGCGCCCTGAAACAGATGGCAACACATCAACCGGTTACTGAGTGTGGACCACGTGCCAGGCATCAGCAGTCCTTTCACATGAGCCATTTCACCCACTCCCACAGCAACCCTGATTGCGTATCATCATCATTATTATTTTTACCAATTGTTGTTTTTATTACCACTGTCCCCACTTTAAATACGAAGAAACAGATCTGTAAACTTCAGGAGCCATGCTGGCAAACATCACACTATATTGATGAGATTTAAAATTCAAGTTGAATTTAGGTCACTGGTTCCAAAAATAGAACAGTATCAATATTTTATCGCTTCTATTTATTTTAAAACTCCTATGAGTCTCACCCTTGGCATCTTATCAAAGGTCACAACAATTCCATCCATTCTGGTGACGGTCGATCTGTTTTTCGGTCAAGAGTGCCCAGGGAAAGAAAATGGTTCAAAGGGCCCTCTGCCCATGAAACTGGCCTGCGGGGTCCCCCACGGGGTGCAGGGTCTGTGCCAAAATGCACCCTAGCACAGGGCGCTCAAGGTTTCTGTTTTCTGCTCTCATCCCCAGTCTCCTCTGTCATTTGATGCTTGTCTTTCTGTCTACACCTCCTTGACGTTCCTACGTTCCGCCTTCAGTTACTCCTAATAACGAAGTGGGATCTAGAGCCATTCTGCCTTCAAAATCCACCTTTTGGTCTCAATTCAAATCCACTCCTTAGTCCTCTTCCCTTAAGCAGGAAATTACAGATTAAGAGTTTCCATCGGTTGGGGTGAAGGGCGGGAAGGAGCCCTGTACCCAAGCGTCTTAAGGAGGGAGCTTCTACAGATGGAGCTTCTACGTCGATGTGTTGGGAGGGGCACCAGGTGTGGTCTGGAAACACTCTCAGGTGCTTCTAGGTCACCCCTTGTTCAGAAAGGGGCCGTGGGGACAAGATCTCAGAGAAACATTGCTCAATAAAACAGAGCTCTTTAAAATATACTCATTTTACCAAAATGGATGGAGAGACTTAGCAGGACAAACTCATCAGGCAGGGACATGATTCTAAACTTGGCGAGAAGAAAACAAAAAGGAAAAAAGAAAAGCTACTTCCAAAGGACATGGGGCCACATTAAAGTAAAAAGTAATTCAGTCACTTTTACATTTTGGGGAGAATGGGTTTGTTGGTAATCCATCCACCATCTTTGTATAATCTTCACAATTATGATCTAACCATCATCACCTTGTGAGGCCCAATCTCTCTATTCACTAATTTGCAGTTCTGTACATATGACTGCTATGAACTGGACTGTGTCCTCCCAAAATTCAGAGGTTGAAGCCCTCACCACCAGTGCGATGCTATTTGGAGATGTGGCCTTTGGGAGGTGATGGATTTAGGTGAAGCCACGAGGGTGGAGCCCTGACGGGGTCAGTATCCCTATAAGAGGAGTCCCCAGGGAGCCTGCCCTCTCTCCCTCTCTCAGTCTCTGTCTCCCTCTCCGCCACGTGAGGGCACAGGCAGGAGACGGCATCTACGAGCCAGGAAGGGGCCGTCACCAGAACCTGGCCGTGTTGGCACCCTGCCCTTGGACCTCCAGCCTCCAGAACTATGAAGAATAAACCCAGGGAGCTTTTTCTGGCAGCCCGAGCAGACTAAGACAAGGACAATCCAGACACAGCACTGATCTATCTAGTTAATGGATTTTAGGAGGACTTTGACCAGACGGGTTTTATTTCTTAAACGCTTAGAGAATGAGAACGAATTCCTAACAGCTCTATTGAGCTGGCAAAATGTTTTCACTCACTCACCTGACCTCACAGCAAACAGGCAGGAGGTACGGTCAGTGCTGGCCCCATTTACCTCAACTCCGGCCTCAGAGACACCCCACAGGAAGTGAACCCTCTGCTGCCGCCTGCCCAAGCGATCGGAGGCTGGCATCGTGGACGAGGAGGTTCTGGGCTTGGCCCAGACCAGGCCGTCTGCGGGCAGTGGCTCTTGGCAGCCCCTTGCCCTCTGTCCAGTCTCCCACCTCAAAACTCCAACCCACTCCCCGACTGTTTCCAAAGAGTAGGATCGGGATCTCCTCTGTCCTACGTAGCCAGGATTTTGCCGGGATTAAAATTTGGTTTTTCAACCTTTTTCTGTGTCGAGTGACTAAGCTGGAGGGCACTGGGGTTGGCATATGTAAGACACTCAGGTGCAGCCAATCCAAAATAGCCCTTTACGTCTGAAATGTCCACAGTATGACTTCACGAAGTGCACGTGGTGCCCATGCAGTGCAAAGTCTGCTGGGAGCTGACTTCACACGTGGCACCATCACTGGTACTGGGGCCGAAGCCACACTGTCCAGGATCCTCCAGAGCAGGGTCCACCCGGTGCCAGGATGGTGGAGAGAAGATGGAAAGAGACTTAAAGAACTTTCCAATTCTCTTCAGCACTGCTCTGCACACTGTGAACAAGAAATACCTTTGTTCTTCTGTGATACTGCAGTTCAATATTTATTCACAGTGGGGAGAAGGGGGCGTGGTGTGTGGAGGGAAGGATTTGGAGAGGAAGAAAGAAAATGCCAAGTTGCAAGCAAGAAAGATGGGTAGGTTACGAAGGACAGCAGGTATCCTCAGGCCTCCAAACCCTCAAGGAAAGCGAGCTCAGTGAAGGACGGGCGCACGGGCGTGACCCGGTCCACCGCCCGCAGCACCCGGGCTCGGCGCCCACCATCCACCCACGGCTGGTCCTGCTCTCTCAGGAGAGCAGCTCAATACCTCAACTTGAAACGAATCACGATGGCTTCAGAAATACTCATTCATATATTCACCCCCCAAATATAACTTGGACATGTACTCTGTACCCGGCGTGTGCTAAGCCCCAGGGAAACAATAAGAACAAGACACACGTGGCTGCTGCCCGGACAGAGCCTGCGTTCCAGGGACAGGAACGGCTGGAACCGAGCAGGGCCACTGGCAGACCGGGGCAGCGCAGAGGAGGAGCAGAGGGTATCCTGACGGAGCGTGACGGGGTGGCCACCCCCAGGCGGACACGGTGACCCTGATGGGGGCAAAGCAAGGCCTGGGAGGGGCCGATGAGCGGAGCAGAGGAACCGAGGAAGAGGACCGAATCAGCCCAGAGAAGCTGCTGGGGCCGCCGCGGGGTCTGGGCCAGATACAAAGTCCTCGGCGTACGGACAGCATGAAAGCTAACGAACTGGCCGCAGAGGGGGAAGCAGCACAGAGCCTGGGGACGCCCAGCACCTGCAGCAATGTTTCCAACCGACCGTGCCGACAGCAAGAAACACATCTTACAGGGCAACCGAACACCCCCGATGTCGCCGGGGCAGCAGGAGGGGAACCGGGGCAGCCGGCAGTGCGGGAGGCGAGGACGCCTGCTGGCAGGACGGGCGACAGCGTGTCCTGTGTCAGACGCTGTGGAGACAGCGAACAGGGCCAGAGGAAAGTGGGCCCTGGATTTGCCAACACAAAAGTTGCCGGTGACAGAACCAAGAATGGCTCCGGGAGCAACGGGGACAGGGTCAGATGGAGACCCGGGCAGAGCAGGCAGAGGAGCGGGAGGGCCCGGGGTGGGGGGCTGGGGGAGGGTTAGACGGACTTCTCACTTCATCTGTGTCCAGCAAGGACTGAGAAGACGTAACAGCGTTTCTCTGGTGGGGAGGGGAGGCCAAAGAGCAAAGAAGGTGAGACACACACAGCACAGGCCACGGAGGTGAGCCCGCCAGAGACTCGCTGGCCCCCTCCTGAGGCTTAGCACCACAAACGGGAATGGAGCCAGGCCTCCCGCTGGAGGAGACCAGCCATTCAAAGAGGCTCAAAGAACACAAACCACCTTCCCCATCCTGACAGCCAACTGCCCCGCCTTCTGACGCAGAGGATCAAAGACAAAATCACAGCACCTACTACCGTTGCCTGCGGGGGCCCCGAGCAGAGATCCAGCCGGTGCAGGAGGAGGAGGTGGTGTGGCAGTGACGCGCGGGTCCCCGGCGGCGAGGGCACGCTGGACTAATGAGAGGAAGGGACGAAGAGTGTGTACAAGCAGCGGGATCCGCCCTGGGTTTAGAATCTCACAAGAACAGGCAGACGTTAACACGTAATACGGAAACTTACAGCCACGGAAAGTGCAAAGGAGAGGCACTCGGTGCTGTAGGAGCGCGAATGGAGGAGCAACCCTAGATGAGAGCAGGAGGGGCTCCCTGTGGAAGGAACCTGGGAGCCGAGATCCCAATGGTCAGCAGCAGTTGGGGGGAGCGGTGCGGACTGAAGGGCAGAGCATTCCAGCCAGAAGCAGCAGCATCTGCAAAGGCCCCGCGGCAGGAAGGAAACCACACAGCTTAGGGCCACACGGCTGGAGAGCAGGGAAGCGGGAGGGCGTTGTGAGATGAGACCGGGAAGCTCGGCGGGGGTCAGGCTGCCGGGACCTGGCAGGATAAAGCCCACCTAACTGGGACGAGGGCAGAGAGCCACCAGCGAAGGATTGTAAGCAAGAGGCTGACACGATTGGATGAGCGGTTCAGAAGCCAGCTCTGGCCAAGACGAAGGGGATGGCCTGCAGCAAATAAGAGCAGAGGTGGAAGCCCAGGGAGGAGCTGGTGGCAGCTTGGACCAGGCAGGTGCACAGCCCAGACAGAGAGAAAGCAGACAGACCCAAGATACGGTTCAAAGGAAAACCACCAACAGACTTGTGGATGGGACACAGGGGTGAGGGGACAAGGGTACAGAAAGTGACTCCCTGCTTCCTGGCCTGCCCAGAAAGGCCGGATTTAGATTTTGCTGTTTGGAGGGGTGTGGAGAGTATGGGTTCAGTCTTGGACCTGGTTAGACACCCCAGGAGACGGGGAGCAGCTAGTGTTAGCTCCAAGCAGGGCTGTGGGCTGGAGGAGCTGCAGACCCTTGGCCGCTAGGAGAAATGCAAGGACCAGCTTTGGATCAGGTGGCCTGGTAAGGCGGGGGGTGGAAATAGGGCCTCAGGCCTGGGGACTCTGAGTACTTAGGACAACCGCAGAATGAGCCCACAAAGGAGGCAAGGAGGGGTGCAGGAAACGCGGGGCCTTTACTTCGTGTCCCTGTGTCCTGGCCGCCTTCACTGCTAAGAAGCCCAGATAAAACGAGAGCTGGAAACACACTTCAGATTTAGCGTCATGGAGGTCCTAGTGACCCAACAGTTTCAAGTCCCAGGAAGGACGAAAGGCTATACACAAGGGGCCCAGGAGGCTGAAGACAGAACGTCAGTCACTTCCCACTGACAGCTTCTCAGTCAGCGTCTCTCAGTCAGAGAGCACACATTCCAGATCCTCTAGACCACAGTCTCCGGAGCAGGGCCCATGCAAAACTTCCACGGAACCGCGAGGAAAAAACAGCAGCGCTTTTATTCCTTTATATGATCTCACCTCTTTTACATTTCTATTTCTTGATCACTTCAATAATTCGTATGCAATTAGTAAAACCAGTGTATTTACATGTGTCGATATTACGGGGTGCGTGGTGTGTATGCTACACACGCACACTCACACACTCCCCCCGTTATACAGAAACCTCCACACACCAGGGGAGTGTGCTCAAAAGTTTTTCACTCCCTGGAGTGTGGAGATCACTACTCCAGACGCCCCACCTCTGAGCCTCAAAGAGGGGGCAGGTGCTCTTGACCTCAAGCTCTTCTGAATATACGCATTTCTGAGTGAAATCCCCTATTTTAGGAAGAAGCCTTCGGGAGCTGGGTACCATGCAGAGGGAAAAACACTCCTGCCTGCCCCGGGGAGACACCTGGGCAGTGACAGACTACCTCCACGTCAGAGCATCACGCACGCAGGTCACCCCAAGCCGCTATCTCCTAGCACCCCAAATGCTGTTCAGATCACCCTAAAGGCACCAAGTCCACTCCCTACACCCTCAGCAGGAAATGGAACACAGACTGTTCGTTGGGTCTCACTGTGGCAGCTCCCAGTACCCCCAGAGCCCCTCCTCTGGGACACACAGCAGGACTCCAGGGCAGGAAGGGGCGCTGCCCGAGCAGGGGGGCAAGGCTGCCCACCACCAGCTCACACCTCACACAAATGCAGAACGGACTGAATTACTTACTTGAAATTCATTGTCTTTCTGAGCTTGTTCGGATCCCTCCTTATTACAGGACCGCTACGAATGAGAAAAAGCAAACACTTCCAGTGAGATGGGGAACACTGTGCAGACACTACCTCCGCAGCCATCAGAACAGTCAGGGTTTACAGAACATCACAGATCTTCAGCGAGGGTTTCTCAGCGCAGTCTAAATGCACCACCGGTGTCCCACTAGGACCAGCGCCCGAGGAAGCACTTCATTTCTTTACTAGAAAAGGGGTGTGCTGTCGAGACCACACAGCTGTGAGTCTCACCACCATCCCGAGTACCTTTTCACAATTTCATTGCAGGAGGAAAGTCAGTGGAGGCTGCTCTCCCAATCAGGCCTCCTCAAGATAAGCGCTGGGCTGCCTTATCTCGTTTAGCCGGGTGGGTCTTTTGAGGCAACGCCAGCCCCAGGAGGGTGCTGTCCTGCAAGGGCAGGGGGCGCACATGGGCTCGCGGCCGCCGAGGTCAGCACAGGGTGGACGAGGGTGCCCTGTGTGGGCAGGAAGCCCGGCACCTGGTCTGCGCGGCCGAGCCTGATCATCAGGGCACCGCTGGCTCAGCGTGGAGTCTTCCTCCACCCAAGAGAGGCCTGTGCCGGTTTAATAAAGGCCCAAACTTATTTCGTATGTTAACGTATTGAGAGATACTTTCATCGCTTTCCTCAATGAAATTGCAAATTATTGGTAACCAGGATTCAGTCAATAACACACCTCAACCACAAACTACCATAAGCAACTCTCGGGCCACATCCTTTCTTCATGGCAGATCTTATCTTTTAAAAGCAACCCCCACCCCAAGTGCTTTAAAAACCTTCATACGTGTCCTGTCAAAATTTTATACTCAAATATTGCCCCTACAGAAATGTTATTTGTTAAAATTAAACTAAGTCTGCTTACATCAGACACAGAAGCCCGTAAGGGAAGCTCCTTAAATATGTTAAGGTAAAAGATTCTTGAACATCCCATGAAAAACATACCTTTCCACTCCACAGCTTTATCAAAAATACCTGTACCAAGGGCAGAAGGTGTGGACAGGAAAAAAAAATGCCACGTTAAGCACCACCAGCTACTCTGACATCATTCAAAACACGTCAGCGGTGTAAAGCGACAGCTCCCATCCGTCACACACGGCAATGACATCCCACAGGCGTTTAATGTTTTGTATAAACAGGACATGTTCTAGTTTACTCGATGTAAAAGTAAACGAAATAAATATCCACATTCATATGAAGTTATCTGCAAAAGAGCTGCACTTATACATACTCAATAATACCCTTAACACACAGTTAAGTACACTTTGTACAAAGTACAGAAAGCACAGATGGGGGATGTATGCTATTTTCATTTGTGTAATCTGCATTTCTCTGCTGAAAAGATGCTACAGGTTAAATCCCGTTACAATGAAAGCTACAAAATGAAAATACTACAGAAATACTTTTAGACTTTTGCTGATGGCCTGACGTAGGGTGGGATAAAAACCCTAGGGAGGAGTATCTAGGTACCATGAAAGCGCCACTCCTTCCTTAACTCCGGAACACCCTCCTGAACGCACCGCGGCCGGCGTAGACCTACACCTTAGCTGCTCCCTCCCCCCAGTGGCCTACAAGCTCCTAGTGAATAGGGACTCCATCTTTTCTTTACTGTTGGTCTCCCCAGCAAATCCTGGTGGCTCACTACACTTTGTGGCCGCCACAACTAAATAAACACTCCTGCACTGAGAAGCTCAAGGAGCCACCAAGGGCGATGGGCAGACCTACATCTGTGATCCCAGTAGTGGGGGAACTGGCAACAGTGTCAGTCAGAATGCCCGACGGGGCTGAAATGTCCCCCAAATATTAAATCCTTGTGCTTTTTCTCCCCAAAGACAGTTAAGAACAAAAAAAGGTCTATAATCTGATATACTGCATATATATATGTATATATATTTTCTCATTTTGATACTTTGTAGGAAAAGACAAACAAGGAATTTGGATATCCTACTGAAATTTGTTGTAACGGGATTTGACCTGTACAAAATTCTAGATGACTATGGTTATTCCTATGCGGTTATTACTTGAACTGTATCTTCTTAGGGAGATACAGTTAAGGGGTTATTCAGCCAGCAGAAGTTCCCTTTCCCTTGTCTAATGGTGCTCTCAAAGCCAGCAAGTCACCTCATCCAAGTTACAAATGGGCTGGCTTCCGAGGCCACTCCTGGTTAACATATTAGCGCTGTTAGGTAGAAACACATTCTGTTAATCATTTCCCCGCCCCTGCCCACCCCATTCCACCCCCAAGTGAATGCACTACTTCTCCCACCGGAGCACCATCAGGAAGGCAAGATGGACCTCTGCCATACCCAGCCCTCTGTTCTGTTTCCTCAGTACAGAATGTTCAGGCTCCCTCGATCCTGTAGGTAAGAAGGGCAAGACCAGGAAGCCACAAACCAAGTGGACTGAATCTTCACGGAAAGGTGAGAGAAGCAGCCTCCCGCAGAGACAAGCCAACAAGAGAGAGCGGCCAAAAAAGAGTCAGAGGACTGTTCTGTCCAGGAAGAAAGGAGGTAAAGTATAACTTGGAATCTGTGGGATTTTATTTCAGAGGCACAAATTTATTTGATGCAGATATTAAAACATATTGTACGAGTATTTAACATGACTCCAAATTCTTCACCAACTAACTTGTACATTAATAAAACTTAGCTTTCAATAAGTTATAACATAAAGGTAAAAAATTTTAACATTAGAAATTTGGACACTAACTGGTTATTTAATATTAAATAATTATTAAAAATTTTAATGTGAACACTAATGTAGTCATGTTTTTTTTTAAATCAGCTTATATAGGTACAGACTGAAACCGTCATGGAAGAAATAGTACAATGTCTGGAATAACCCTGGAGAATGAATGAAGGTAAAGACTAAAGAAAGCTGGTCAGAGAGAAAGATGGATACTGGGTACCTGGGGTTCATTATGCTCTTCTGGTCTACTTTTGTGTGCATCTGAAATTCTCCATAATAAAATGTTTTTAAAAATAAACGCTGAAACTTCAAGACCTAAGAAGTCAGAATGTATCCCACATGCTTACGACAACGCCCAACTCTGTGAATATACTAAAAACCACTGAATGGTACACTTAAATAAATAAGTGAATCGTATGCTACAAAGATGTCATAAAAACAAAAAAAGAAGACAGCCAGTGGTAATAAAAATATACTGCCGCTGGCTTCCTCCCATCTTCCTCATTCTTTTCTTCCTATTTTGGGCTTGGTTTTCAAGAGAATCTACAAGTATTCACCATAACCCACGTATTCATTAGCTGTGCTGTAGCAAATAGGCTAAAGTGTAACCATAATAAAGGGGGTGTGGCTGATATTTTGTTTTAAAGTTATAGAAGAGTTCAAAAGAGGAAACAGACCTGTGATTGACCAAGCACTTGTAAACTTAAAACCTAACTAACTTCCTAAAAGCCTGAACTCTATTAGCTAGGGCCAGCGGTCCCCAACCTCTTTGGTACCAGGGACCAGTTTCACGGAAGATGATTTTTCCACGGACCGGGGGTGGGAGGGATGGTTCAGGCGTAATGTGAGTGACGGGGAGCGACAGGGAGCGACGGGGAGCGACGGGGAGGGGGGGGCGGGGCGGCAAGGCCCACCTCCTGCTGTGCGGCCCGGTTGCAGCCCGGGGGTTGGGGACCCCTGAGCTAGGGCAGTAAGATGAGAGCATAGAGAATTCTGACTTTTTACTTTACATACGCCTATACTTTAAAAAGTGTTTAAAAGTATATGTTACTTTTACAATAAATATATTTGGTACAAGGTTTCAAATGTTACTTTTCTGGCAAAGTCGCATTTAGAGGCTTTTAGAGGTTTCTGTACTTTAAAGAAGACTATGCAAAAAGTAAGTTACCTGGTATTCCACAATATAACAGGTTTATTTCTTTAAATTTGTTTAAGCCAAATAAACTCTCATCGCTTGGCTAGTTCTTAACAAAAGAGTCTGCTAATGCTGAGGGAACTAGTTTTATGATTAAACTACTTTAATAAAACCACATTTGTGAGATGAAACAAAGCAGCATCTTCATTTTCCCTAGTCTGTGTATGTGTGGCTGTGTGGAGATAAAGCCTCTTTTAAAACAGGAGTAAGTTGGTTGCAGCCTTGATAAAGTGCTTTGGGATCTATAAATGAGTGATTAAGAAAGAATAATCCAAATGTTAGCTAGACTCAACTTCTAGGGCATCTAAGATCTGGTCTAGGAAAATCATCCATCTCTCCACTAACCTGAGATTAACCTCCTGAGTTGAGTCCCGAGGGACTCCAGACTATCAGTGTTTATCCTGAGAGTAACAGGATGGGCTGCACTAGCCTGAATGTTCAGTAGCTGTGATGCTCGTCTGGCCCTGGAGTGACACGGGCTTCCTGACTATATTGCCTGTGGCTCTGAAGATTCTAAGATCCACCCTGGTTATCTGACCATGTCGACTCTCTACGAGAGAAGAGGTTCTCAACGAGGGGGCCACACCTGCCACCATCCCTGTAAACGATCGATCGGGCTGTGTCCCACCTCTCGGGAGAGTTGGGGCAGGAGAGGGTGAGAATCCTGACTCCCTAGAATGCACAGCAGTCATGTGGTTCTTCTCAAGTTTTCTTCTCAATATCACGGACCCTAACCTTCCTGCTTCCTGATCTCTATGAAAACATTCTGCATTTACTGCTTTCATGGCTTCTTACAGCCTTTTCTGAAAATATTTTATAGAACACGTTAAAATGTGAGATGACAATGCAATGATTTAAAGTATAGCTTATGTGATTACCTAGTGAACACATATAGATTACGAGAATTTAAAGAGACAAATGATTCCTAACGTTTTACTGGACAAATGATTCCTAACGTTCTTCTAGAGTACGTTTGATCTGCCCAAGGACCAATCTAAGACAATGTGACCCTGCTGAGCTTCACAAACTCGGATGCCTTGACGAACATCAAGAGGAGACTAGAATGTCTAAAAGGCTCTAGGCAGACATGAACTAGGAGAAAGACAGGTGAGTGGAAGTCCAGGTAAAGAAGGCGCCTTTCAGGACCTTCTCAAGATTGAGGTCTGATCCAGGGTAACCTGAGGCCCCAAGACTCCAAAGGCTTCTGAGTTCCTTCGGCACGAGCACCCCAAGGGCTGACGTGTAAGCAACGCATTTCCAGGAAGAGCGCCTTCGCTTCTCCAGCCTGTGTCCTTCCACATCAGATCAGCACTGCTGAGCTTCATAAAGGCACAGGGTGGGGGAGAAGGACACTAAATGATTAGGACAGAGAAGGAAGTTTCTAACTCTAACCACCATGTCAATATGTGCATAGCATTTCCTTAAGGCTGAAAGTGGTATGAAGGAAGAAGCAGCTAAATACTTCCCATGAATTTTCAAGTTGAGGCCCATACATTTCTAAAATTACGAAATGTTTGTCATTTTCTACTGAGGAAACAGAAGAAAGGGTCTGATCTGCTTTGGACCAAAAAAACCCCCCCAAAAACAAAACACCCAAAGTGATATATACAACATTCTGAAATCTTAACTACTGTACCTCTTCAAGCAAGCACAAACTGTAGCTGGTGCCACTTAACATAAGCATTACAACTTTGTTTTTAAAAAACATTTCTTGAAACCAAGAACTAAAAGAAAGAAATGAAAGCTGTAGAGAATGCTCCAACTTCAGAGGACTCATACTATACCGTGAATCGTGTCTGTCACCTGGAAACCAGAGTGCTCCAGGCACGATCGCATGGACAAGCCTGCAGCAGAGAACACATGCACATACAGCTAAAGTGGTACATTGCCCCCAACGCCCTTCACGCCACCCAGCACAAAGACATTCCTTCCCAAGAGGGCGGGCTGCGGTCACGCCAGCGTTCCAGGGACCAGAAATCTGTATTGGCTTCATGCTCTAAAGCCCAAACATTTAAGACCAGCAAGACAAAGACACTTTGCATATGTCAAAATTAGACACAAGAGTTTGGGGTTTATTTAGTTATCAAAAGAAGGCACCAAAGCAGGTACGGAAGGTGGTACCACTGTAGGCTGTAATTTGGCAACTATCTTTGGAGAGTATTAATGGAAGAAATACGAGGTTAGACCAAATGGGAACACGCAATACTAGAAACATGTTTCACTTCTGAGAGGGAGGTTTTGACTGCCTTAGAAATAGGTATAATTACACCATGCTCAACACATACAAGGGGAGTTTTTAAAAGCAGAGTAAATTAGGTCATGATGACCTAATACAATGAGAAAAAAAATCGAATGCATCGTGTTCAGTGAGCAGGGACATGTGCTCAGCCTCTCGGGACGGAGCGGGCTCTGCATGGAGGAGTGGCAGCCATGCCGTCTCAGCTCCAGAGGGACGTGCTGCAAGCAGGCAGCTTCTCAGTAGCCAAGAGTTTACTGCCAGCTATCTGTAGGCTGCTCTGCAATTTATCGTGACTGAATTTTTAATTAAACTGGGGTTAAGAGAAAACAGGGAAGAAGACATTTTGTTTTCTGGATTCAAAAAAGACCGTGTCCCAAACGGTACTCTTTTGAGTCACTGATACATATCTGCGTTGTGCCTTGATGCCTTTCATTTAATTATAGTTAGTACTTCAACAAACACTAATATTAGCCTTCTACTACTCAAAGAACAAAAACAAAATTTTCCCAGACAGCACTCGAGAGATCGTTGGTGTATTATAAACGTTCATGCCTGTGAGACCGCTCAAAACGGTGAGGCCAAATCTCTCCATTCATGCAGAGAAGGGACTGGCTCGACACAGTCGCTGTTCTGACAAGAGGCAGGGCAAAGCCCCCTCTGAGACTTCCGCCAACTGGCACAGGTTACATTGAAAGAACAATACGTACTGACATTTGTGTCTTCCACAATTCATGATAAATAAGCAAACTGGTTATTTGTAATCAGCCAAACTTGCTTCTGGGAAAAGGCTGCTACTGGACGATGCAGAGCTCATGTTCCTTCCCAGTACCAGAAAGGAAAAAAATCAAGTTACATTGACAGCTAATTTTATCGTTTCAAGCTCTCTTCTAGCAATTATCTCTCTTTCCGCAATGGCAAAGGCTAAACCAGTACTTCTCTAAACTTCTACCGAGCTATCCTACCCGCTTCAGTCACGGGTAATTTTATAGTTGAATTCGGTTTCCATCGTCTATGCAGCTAATGAGAATAACCTCCTTGTCATTAAAGTTAAAGCTGGCCTATGTGAAATAGACACTGAATTCTACTGACATTCATTGTTTTAAGATCACACCAATACTTTTATGTTTAATAATCTCCTGCAAATAATATCGTGTGGTGTGGCAGTTTTTCGAAGCTGTGTGTGTCTTACCTTGTTTTATCCTCAAAAGGACCCATTTTTCCCCTTGTCCAACACAGGACTTTCCATACGCCCTAAAATTAACACCAATCCTAAACAAAACATCCAGGGTACAGCTGGGAAGCCTGTTTATGTCTCATCTTATACAGAAATGGGGGGTGGCAGAGATAGCTGTTTGTGGGGCAGAACTGTGGGCCTTAAACCCAACCAGGAGGTTTTACTTGGCCTTCTGCTACTTAAGCCTTAGTGAACTGCACCAGAGAGCAGCCATTTCAGGGCTGCCATGGAGATAAGGGAAGTCCGACATCTCGCAACACCAAGATGAAGAAAAACAAGAAAGTCGAGAAGCATCTCGTTATTTTAAACCAAGTTACTTGTAAATGGTTGTAAATGTAAATCAAAAAAGTACTGCTACATGATATTTGATTCTCACAGAGGCAAAAACTTCCAAAGCTGGAACGAGGAGGAGAAAGGGAAAGAAGGGACACACTAAACTAACCCAGTCTATCATGTAATTAAGCAAAACAGCTAAACGTTCTGAGGAAATACGTAAGTCTATCATTATGTGCAGTCATCAATTAACATGTTTCAGGGAAGGAGCTCATTCTAATCCACCTTGAAGGATGTGACAGCTGCGTTTATATGGACAATTTAGGAAATACCAAGTTATATCTGTACAAATGTACATGCATGTATAGGGGTGTGTGTGTGTGTGCTTTCCTCTAAGTAGAGTCAAAAACAAGGAAAGCATAACATTTGATTTGCGTGATATTTCTGTCTTTAATCCATGCATTTATGAAAGTAATGTGACTTATTATTTGGGTTCCATAGTTGCTCAGCCACATCTCTTAATTAATGCAAATCCTGGCAAGTTACTATCAATTTTGGCCATTTTTGGTGCAATCCCTGGCACCATGCCGTGAGAGCTCAACTTGTGAGAGCTCAACTTGTAAAGCGCACGGCACTGCCGCCGGCCTCGAGTCTTACTGACTGCTTAGCCTCGGGCTCTTACTTTCCTTCTCTCTTAAACTGAAGTTCCTGTTCGGAGTTCCTGAATTTCTTCCCCTCCTCATGTTGCCAAAGTATTCAAATGGCCAGCAGTTTAAAACGGCCATTAATGTCCGAAACTCTAACTGGCAGCGGGTGCCCCTGCCAAACCCCAAAGAACTTGGGAACCAAAAATACCTGAGGCTGTAGGTTTCATGGTTTTACCAAGTTCAAACTTCAACAAAAAAGTGTACTTGAACTAGGGACTCAATCAACTGCGTAATTATATTGAAAACACTGAGTCCCACCTATAAAGCAAAGAAACAGCTTTTTTCTAACAAAAATGAGTTTGTTGTCAGAGTCAGTTGTGAGACTGTCAGACGTTTGCTCATTATCCATCTCGTGGGCTACCTGCTTCCCTTTCTACCCATGTGCTTTCAAGCACAGCTTCTACTCTTCATCAGCAGATGCAGTTTCAGGAATGGAAACTAACAGCCTGGTAAAAATAGAATCGAGAAGCTAAATCCAGAGTGCTGCCCCCTCCGCCCCCATTAACTGCATGTAAAACATACTCTGATCGTTGGTTTGGTAAAAGTTAATGCCACTTTAAGTGGCTTCAATTCTTCTCTATTTTGCTGAGTTACCTAATAGTCTTTTTTTCCCCTTAAAAATAAATAGGGACATGGAATTCTGTTCCAACAAATTCTATTTCCAGACATTGCTATTGCACTTAAGTACTATCAGGTAGTAATTCTAGATTGCTAAAATTTCAAAAAGGACAAAATATTAACTACTGATGGTGAATCTTTATTAGGGGAAAAGAAAACTGCAAGGTCACGGCCTGCGTTGCAGCCGGCTCTTACCAAGTTACCTGTCCTTAACAGGGCACACATGCCAGCCAATGCAGCAGCCACCAGCTCCATGTAACCATTGCAATTTAAATAAGTAAAATTACGTAAAATTTAAAACTCCATTCCTTGGCTGCACTTGCCACTTTTCAGGCATATGAGGGCCACACGTGGCTGGTGAGTGGCGTCCTGGACAGCATGCATCAGAGCATCCCTTCACCTCCACGGGGCTCTGCTGCTCTCAGGGCACAGGGCCTGCCCCCGGCCTAGGAGGAGCTCACCGTGCACACTGAAAACGCTCCTATTTAAGTTGAAATAGAAACAAAGGCTCCATAAATCAGATTTAAGTAGTCTCATATCGCATGCAATCCCAGCAGCTAGTTATTAAAGTATTTTTAAAGTGTTGCTTAAATGAAAGCACACGAAACGAATGGGCAGAAATGGGACTTAATTGTTACAGGAAGTCCTCAGAGAAAAAAATGGCTGAAGGTTGATTTCATTAAAAGTCCCAAAAGGACATTAATTGGGTATAGTTCAAGAACTGCTCTGAAACTGCAACTTGATTAAATAAAAAACTGGACTGCATGGTAAGCACAGACCCTGTTCTGCTTGTACACTGTCAGTCAGCGGGGCAGGGTCGGCTGTCAGTCAGCACGTGAACCTAATGCCAAAGTGGCCTTGGGTTTCCTCAGACACGCTAGCTTGTTCCTAACCTCAGACCCTGACCACTCTCTCTCACAGCTGGACAGGGTTAAGGGAAAATTACCCAATGAAAAGGTTCAGTCACATGATGACCATTTTTTAAAATGAGTTAATATCCAGAGTGCCAATTTTAACTTTAATATTTCTAAACATATAATCGAATCATCACAGATATGGACATGACTTGCTTTTTAGACTGAGCTGAAAGAGACTAGTCTTTAAAAAAAAAAAAAAATTGAGTCAGAAAACTATTCTCTGTTTCATGAAGATCAAAATGGGCCCTTCCAAGGAAGATTTAAATGGATATCAAAATTCTACCACAGAAACATACACATTTATATGTGTGGTCAGTAAAATGATAAATTCATGGTATAGTTTTTTTTTTTAAATCCAGATATTTGGGATATCCTATAACTGGTTAAGACAATTCCACAAATAAGGTACTTTAACTGAAAGATTCAATGATTTAAGTAATATAAAAATTTAGAAAGATGAGGAATCTAACAAATTCAAAGCTCTAAAGAAATCTCAGTGGGAGGTAGTTAATAAATTCGGCTTCACTGAGCTCATACTTTTCCACTGGGGCTATCCTGTAAACCCTTTTTGATGATGCTTTCCCCACATTCGAATTTTACAACTTCAGTCTGAGCTGAAAATTTCAATGTGTGGAAAATCCAAGCATTATCCAGCACTATTAAAGATTTAACCAACATTGTACTTCCTCTGGATATAAAGCTGGACGTCTTTGTACTAACAAATAGTAAGTAAAGACAGAATTTACTTAGAATATAAACAGAACACCAAGTTGTGCAGCCCAGTTAAAGCAAAAGCAATGTATTTAAATGGCTCTTACAATACCGCTAACATATTTCAAGTCTCTTCCCAGGTAATTAGGAAAGAGGATGAGAACTGTGACCAGGCCCCTCCCATCCCCAAGCAGCCGAGGGACTCACCATCTTTAGAATCGCACCATACAGCCGCAGGAGCACCTTCCGAGGCTCGTCACCAACGGTGGCCAGAGTGTCGGGTAAGGAGCACTGGAACAGCATGTTACTGAGGCCACCTCTGTCAGAAACAAGAGGACCGTAAGTATCTGTATGTTGAAAGCAAGCTAAATCGCTTGTGGATGAGAAGTCAGGATCCATCCCACAAGAGCTGTCCTCATCTAAGTCTTCATTTAACCTCTCAGGATACTAGCAACGTAAATGATTAACCCCGCAGTTCTCAGATCAATTCCACGAGTCACAGTAAAAACAGGCAAATTCCGGATCTGCTCTTCTAGGACAGCGATGGGGGGAGTTTTTATAATTGCATGTGGCATCTGCCTCAGAGAGTGACAAGGAGCGAGGAGACCCTCCTCTTCAGCCCTGGGAATGGGGGGAAATCCCAGATGCCTCCCTTCCAGCCCACATTCATGTATGACCCAAAATTCCCATCATATACCCATCACTGCCAGGTTAAACTCTCGGGGCAATACTTAAACCATCTCCTACAGGACTTTCCACTTGAAGTGGAAAGATCCACCCCTTCTCAAACAGGTTTGCCTAACAGCCTTTTCAAAAAATTTGCAACATTAACAATTACTGGAGCTCTCAGAGCTCTCAATACCCTAAACCTTCTACTGTGACTACCAAAGACAAGCAACAAGTCACAGGGGACGTTTAAACCGGAAAGCATAGCCTTGGGGACAAATCACCTGCCTGGGTTGGAAATGATTGGGTGCAGAGGGTGCTTAGTTAATGCAGGGATTGGAGTTAAATGAACACAAAATACTGTATAATTAGGAATTCGAGACCAGAGGCACCTCATCTGTAGTAGACTTCAGAGTCCCCAAATCCTATTCATAGCCAGTCAGTAAACTGCAGGGAACTATTACATAAGCAAAGCACCACACTGGAAGCTCGGGTAACACAACACTGAAACAGGCTCTGGTCCCTGCCCTTGAGAAACTTCTGCTCTAATGAAGAAGGCAGACAGAAAACTGTAAGACAGAATTCAAAATCATGGGACAATGTCCGAACCAGATGCTTCAGCAAACCCTGAGTCTATACCTGCCTGTCAGAGGCATCAATATCACACAGCAGTACAGGCGCAACTTGTGGAGAAAAAGTTATCAGCAAGGTGGACCACAGCCTCCTACAACGACATCCCCCAATCACAGAAGCCAGCAGCCTCTTTCCCTGTTCTATCCACTGACAGTCTTAGCGGAGCTACGTTCCCCAAAGTGAGGCTAAATACAAACCTAAATTGCCTCATCACACGCCCAGTCAGACAGGGATCCTGAGCACGCAGTGACAAGCACCGTCAAAAAATGGTCCAAAAGACAGAGTTCACTTTGTGTGAGGAAGAAAGATAACAGGGAGAACCTTTTATCTGGAGGTTGTTAACGTTGCTGCGTTAACGGTGCCACAAAAATGCTCAAAGTTCCACCCCTGTGGCGGACACTCCCCACCCTCCTGGGTTAGAGAACCTGGGCTGTGCTCAGGCAGCAACGTGCCTTGCGTCAGGACTCTATTTACCAGCTGCCTCTACAGCTGGCCGGGCCTGTGCGACCAAGTGCTGGCAAATAAAATGTCAAGGAAGTGTGTCTGTGGCTTCTGGGGAAGCAACGTCAGACATGCTCACGCACTTGCCCCCTCTTCCCCATCCATCCTGCTGTGTGGACCGAGGAGAGAGTCGTGGGTCAGTGCTAAGCTACTGCCTCTGGGCTCCAAATTCCCACTCCAGTTCTGCTGTGATGCTGGGCCGGGACTCTGCTGATGACAAACCTCCTTTATCAGCTGCTCCCATTCATCAGGTTCTGGCGGCAGACGTGTCTGCCTGCCGTTCCTGCCCGCGTGCTGTGGCAGCAACCCGCCCGTTCCCATCCTCACTGCTTTGGGCGACCCCAGCACCAGCCTCAGGGTCCCCAGCAATAGCCAAGCAGTGCCCTCTCCTTGGAGGTGGGGATCCCAACTCTGTGGGCCCCTCCTCTCAGCTTCCAGGTTCTGATCACCCCAACCTCTTCCCTTGTCCCCCAGCCCCAGGAGCCTGCTTCCTGCACACTTAGTATTCCTTATCTTAATCACTTCTGTTCCCTTTTTGCTTTTTTGGTTCTCCACCGCCTGTTCACCCAATTCCCTATATTAAATGCTCTATGGCTGCTGAAATCCTAGTGGTGTTTCCATTTTCTTGCTAGGATCCTAACTAGCACATGTGGCCAGAGCTTTAACAGCTTCTTAGATCACGAGATTAACGGCCACATCCTAGAAATAGCAGAGCGGTTAGTTGAAAGGAGTCTGCATCCCCATCAAGCTGTGAAGCCACCACACCTGCTCAGCCTGGCTACTCCTGGACCTCTTTAATGCACAATGGAAATAAATTTCTATGTTGTTTAACCACTATGACTCTGGGGTCCTCTGTTATAAGCAGCTAAACCTAGTAGTAACTGATACAGCGTCACCACATCCACTTACTCCTGTTCTTCCAGTCTGGAAACTCTTCACTCTTCTCTGCCATCTAAAAACTACCTACTGGGCTTCCCTGGTGGCACAGTGGTTAAGAATCTGCCTGCCAATGCAGGGGGACACGGGTTTGAGCCCTGGTCCAGGAAGATCCCACATGCCGCGGAGCAACTAAGGCTGTGCGCCACAACTACTAAGCCTGCGCTCTAGAGCCCACGAGCCACAACTACTGAAGCCCGCGTGCCACAACTGCTGAAGCCCGTGTACCTAGAGCCCATGCTCCGCAACGAGAAGCCACCACAATGAGAAGCCCACCCACCACAACGAAGAGTAGCCCCCACTCGTCGCAACTAGAGAAAGCCCGCGTGCAGCAACAAAGACCCGACACAGCCAAAAATAAATGAATAAAATAAATAAGTTTATAAAACAATAAAAACTACCTACTGTTTAAAACCAAGTTCCAAGTCCAACCTCCTCAAGAATCTTTTGCTGTCTTCCCTGCTAGCTCCAGAAGACAGGGGTCACATCTAACTTCAATTCTCAAGGCCCAGTGGCCCCAGATGGTGGATGCTCAATAGAGATTTTCTGAAAATGACAATGACCCACAGCACTCTCCCAGAACCTCCCTTCTCCAAACTCCTCCCTGTTACATTTGGTAACTGACCACCTTACATTGTTCTCTAACAGGCTGGCGGTCAGCCTTGGCTCTCTAATTTAGACTGTAAGCTCCCCAAGGGACAGTCCCCTCTTCCTGGGAGAGGGCATCATGTAAAAGAAAAGCCACAGGCTTCAGAGCCAGGGAGCCGATTCAAACCCTAGCTCTGCACTGACTAGCTGTGTAATCTCGGGCGCGCTGCTAAACCTCTGAGACCCTCAAAAATGCACTCCTCTGTAAAGGAGCAGCACTTAAATCTAGTCACTGTAAGACCTCAGGGTCATGGAGCCCTGGGGCCGCAACGTCCTGAGCATGCAACAAGGGTGGGGTCATTCCATCCTCCGGACAACCTACAGGGCAGTGACAGTACTGCCTCCATCACACAGAGGAGGAAACAAAGCAAGAAAGTGGCAGAGCCACAACGGAAGACGGCGTCTGGCTCCAGAATCCTTGCTTTTAACCCTCATGCTGAGAGATGGGACACAAGCAGGAGGGCACCACGTGCCATGCCAGACACACAGTGGTGCTGCGGGAACCGCCATCCATCACAGGAGCCCGACGTCAGGACGGGTCTGTACTAACTTGCATAAGACAAATGTCTCTGTTCCTGTGGCTGCTGTCACTTACGACCACAAACTTCGTGGCTTTAAATACACAGGGCTTCCCTGGTGGCGCAGTGGTTAAGAGTCCGCCCGCCAATGTGGGGGACGCAGGTTCGAGCCCTGGTCCGGGAAGATCCCACATGCCGCAGAGCAACTAGGCCCATGCGCCACAACTATGGAGCCTGAGCTCTAGAGCCCACTAGCCACAACTACTGAAGCCCGCGCGCCTAGAGCCCGTGCTCTGCAACAAGAGAAGCCATGGCAATGAGAAGCCCACGCATCACAAGGAAGAGTAGCCCCCGCTCGCCGCAACTAGAGAAAGCCTGTGCGCAGCAACGAAGACCCAGCGCAGCCAAAAATAAATAACTAAATAAATTTAAACAAACAAACATGAATTTAAACAAACACACATTTATTATCTTACAGTTCCGGAGGTCAGATGCCTCTAGACAGGTCTCACAGGGCTAAAATCAAGCTGTCAGCAGGGCTAGACTTCAAAAGGACATACCTCATTCCAGGAAACACACACAAAATAACTAAAACAGATTCGGAGTGAGCTAATGAATTCAAAGAGGCGTTACCAGCAGTGATGAGGAATTACGGTTTAACGGGCACAGAAGTTCAGTTTAGCAAGATGAAAACATTCTTGCGATGAACAGTGGTGATGGCTGAACAACAACGTGACCGACTTAATGCCACTAAACTATACACTTAAATATGGTTAAAATGGTAAATTTTATGCCATGCATATTTTACCACAATTTTACAAAAAGGAATGAAGTCCTGACACATGCTACAACATGGATGAACCTTAAAAACATGCTCAGTGAAAGAAGCCAGAACAAAAGACCAGATATTAAATGATTCCATTCGTATGAAATGTCTAGAACGAGGAAATCTGCAGAGTGGGTGCCTAGGGCTAGGGCAGGAGGGGGCTAAAGGGGACAGGGTTTCCTTGTGAGGTATGAAATTGTTCTAAAACTGATTGTGGTGATGGCTGCACATACCTGTGGATATATTAAAAATCCTATGCTGGGGCTTCCCTGGCAGTCCACTGGTTAAGACTCTGAGCTTCCAATGCAGGGGATGCGGGTTCAATCCCTGGTGGGGGATCTAAGATCCCACATGCTGCACGGCCAAAAAAAAAAAAAAAAAACAAAACCCATATACTAAAAACCACTGAATCCTACAATTTAAGCAGGTGAAGTATGTGATACGTGAACTATATCTCAATGGTTTAGAAAGGAAAAAAAAATCTCATTTTTCTTCACCAGTGAAACTTGAATGTGCTTCTACAGAAACAACGTTTCACAGATGTAAATAAAAGTCATCTTAAAGAATATTTTTCAACAGCTTATTTAAAGGAAAGCAATCATGGCATGTGGGAACCTCTGCAAGAATAAGGACCTCCTTTCCCGGGAGGCAAGCTAGCTGTCCACCCCGGCTCAGGAGGACACGGGAGGCAGGCAGGCACAGAGGCAGACGGGCAGGCTTCTCCCTTCCCCTCCACTCAGGCCCGCGCCCCCAGTGCATGGCTTGTCGCAAGGGCCTGCCATATCCAGGCACAGCCAGCACGGGCTTCCGGCTACCAAGCAACAGGACAGGCGTGACATCAGTTAAAAGGCCTGGTTTTCCTTCCTGTCACATCCTCTCGAAAGCTCAGTCCACGGCAAGAGCAAACAGATGAGCTACTGTTCTAAGCTGTGTAACTCGATTCAGTTTATCCCCAGAGTCCCAAAGAAGGAAAGCAGGCCGGCTTGGCCACAAACAAGCCCATAACCTGGAAATCCTTCATCTCTTGTATTATCTGGAGCTGCTCACCCAATAGGGCCTAGTGGGAAGAAGTAAAACGTGGATGATTTTCAAGTGACGATCAAAATAAATGAAACAGGGCTTCCCTGGTGGCGCAGTGGTTGAGAGTCCGCCTGCCGATGCAGGGGACACGGGTTCGTGCCCCGGTCCGGGAGGATCCCACAGGCTGCGGAGCGGCTGGGCCCGTGAGCCATGGCCGCTGAGCCTGCGCGTCCAGAGCCCGTGCTCCGCAACGGGAGAGGCCACAACAGTAAGAGGCCCGCGTACCGCAAAATTAATGAAACAATGTCATTGTCACAGATGACCCAAACTGTCAGAAAACACCTAGAAAAAAGTCAAGACACTAATGAGCTAAATAATACAACTAGGAAGAAGATACGATGGGAAGGTATGCCACAGAAACGACAGCAGAAATACAACAGCCAATTTACCACGGGATTTGTCAAGAATATCCTTCCAAGTAAAACCCCAGGAATGCTCAAGGATTCCAAAGAAGTCTGAAACTTCAACCTTTTTATCATGTGGCAGAAGATCTTTATAATAAACATACATGTCATAATTAAATTTAGGAGGCGCAGAGATACTCACATAAGCAAAATATCAAATAAGATGAGAATAACATATTTATTTCATATTCAACATATGTAAGCAAGCCATGGCAGGTAGGACACTGAAAAGAGAAGTCACTGCTGGCAGGAATTCTAACCAGTGCCCTAGGGATCCAGCTGAGAGTGCGTCCCTAATCCTCACCCAACAGGTCCCTCAAACAGTACCAATGGAATAACGAGCAGAATACAGAGCTGCTTTTACAGGATGCTGATCAGATGCGAAAATCATAATTTCAATTTCTCTTGATACACAGCTTATCAAGAATTAACTTACAGTTGAGAATAATTTGACTCATCAAATGACAACACACATAGAACATAAAGGATATTTGAGAAGAAACCGTGCAAAAACAAAACAAAGAACCAACTCCAAACTGAAGAACCAAAAGGCTAACTGGTTTATATGCTAAAGAAAATGGATTTGTGAAAACAGAGCCACAAAGCAGTTGCTGGGTAGAGCAGTGCTGCTTTTGGCACATTCAAGACCACCTACACACCACAAGTGACGAAGAACCTGGGTGACCTGGCAATATTTTTTCAAATTCAATTAAGTTTATCAGTTGTTGAAGCAACTAAAGTAGGCTGCTTTAACGTGTATTAAATTGTTTGACTTTCCGATTTTAAAAGCCAGGTTCCAATAAGTTGAGTGTACATGAATCTGAAAGACGCCCCCAAAATAAAAAAGACGACTACTTTCCCAAATTCTATTATTCAAATATAACCACTCTGAACACTGTAGTATATTTTTTTTCTTGTCATTTTCCTAAGCTCCTTTTCCCAATTTCTTTTTCTATTAAAATTGGGATCATGGGGCTTCCCTGGTGGCGCAGTGGTTGAGAGTGCACCTGCCAATGCAGGGGACACGGGTTCGTGCCCTGGTCCGGGAGGATCCCACATGCCGCGGAGCGGCTGGGCCCGTGAGCCATGGCCGCTGAGCCTGCGCATCCGGAGCCTGTGCTCCACAACGGGAGAGGCCACAACAGTGAGAGGCCCGCGTACCACAAAAAAAAAAAAAAAAAAAAAAAAAAATTGGGATCATGGCGAATATACTGCCCTACAAAGTTCCTTTTCCACTTATATTATGAGCATTTTCCCTCAATTCAGCATTAAAAACATCATTTTTAATTGTGCACGGAATTTCACCTTAAAGATACAGCATGGGGCTTCCCTGGTGGCGCAGTGGTTGAGAGTCCACCTGCCAATGCAGGCGACACGGGTTCGTGCCCCGGTCCTGGAAGATCCCACATGCCGCGGAGCAGCTGGGCCCGTGAGCCATGGCCACTGAGCCTGAACGTCCAGAGCCTGTGCTACGTGGCGGGAGAGGCCACAACAGTAAGAGGTCCACGTACAGCAAAAAAAAAAAAAAAAAAAAAGATACAGCATGGTTTAACCAATTGCCTAATGCTAAAGATAGAGTTTTCCCATTATTTTTTACTTCTACACACAACTCTACAAAATGTATACCTATATGTCAATCTTTATGCACAATCTGAGGAGATCCTTTAAAGCTGGGTTTTCTGGACCAAAGGGCACTACCATTTTAAAATTTCTTGATGCCTACTGCCAAAGTGTCCTAAAACAGAGCCACACCGGTTCACTCTTCACCTGTCAGTGGTGTCAGAACTCCTGTCTCATATCTCATTTGACCTGTTTTTTAATCAATTAAAACTTGATATTATCAAAAATATAATTTTTTAAAACATTAAATTGCTAGTGAAGATAATGAAATTTTTTAATGCTTCAAGATATACATAAAGTTAACAAATGGCATGAAATATTTTAAAGTTAAAAAATTATTGCAAAGAGAATATTTGTAAGTACCTCAATAAGGGAAAAATAGTTAATGAAAATAAACTATGAAACATACTGAAAGTTAGCAACTTTATTTAAATGGATTTCTTGATGATACACCTTAGTGATTCTATGCTAAGTAACTTCCCCCCAAACTGATAAATGTCAATTCATTACTTGCCTCAAATGAAGTGATACAATTAACTGCACTAATCATTAAGAGGAGAAAAGAAAACTGGAAGATGTAAAACAGCAGATAATCTAAAATTTTAGTTGATCCAGAAACGGGTCAAAGAAACTGTGTCACAGTTGGCATCATATTGATTGTAATTAATTTTATTTATTTATTTATTTTTATGTTTTTAAAAGAGATTTCCCTTTTTATTTTTTAATTAGTTAATTTATTTATTTATGGCTGCGCTGGGTCTTCGTTGCTGTGCGCGGGCTTCTCACTGCAGTGGCCTCTCCTGTTGCGGAGCACGGGCTCTAGGCACGCGGGCTTCAGTAGCTGTGGCTCGAAGGCTCGAGAGCCCAGGCTCAGTAGTTGTGGCGCACGGGCTTAGTTGCTCGCCGTGGCATGTGGGATTCCTCCCGGACCAGGGCTCGAACCTGTGTCCCCTGCATTGGCAGGTGGATTCCCAACCACTGCGCCACCAGGGAAGCCTGATTGCAATTAATTTTAAAAGAACTCTGACAAATTCCACAAAATCATTTCAAAACAAAAACCACTCCACGAAACTAAGATCTGGCATTTGATGCTACTTCCTCTCAAAGCTCTTCGCAGCAGGAAATATCATCACGCCTTCCTGGTGTGAAAGGTCTTCTTAAAATAGAAGCCTAGATGACAACTGGTTACCTACGGTCAAACAGGAACCAAAGGCTCCATGACTCACAGGATTATTAACCTCCCATACGTGAACCACCCTACTACAAGTACACCTGTCACAAAAAATGCTCTAATGTTTCAGCACTTAGACCAAATACACAGGTTATAAAAGACTTCAAAATTCTGTTCTAAAGATCAGAATCTTATTTCAGAATGAAACAGAATTTTAACACCAATGCAAAATGGTGGTTACCTCTGGGCAAAAGAAGGGAACCCGAAGCCAAATGTTCAGATTTGATAAAGCTATTTTATTATTTTCAAAATCTTATTCTTTACTACTTTATAAATGTTTGTAATTTTTAATAAAGAGAGGTTGTTTCACATAAAACTTTATGGCATCTAATACACAATCACCAGCATATACTATAATGAACTCTTCTCAAAAATCAGTTGGTAATTTAGTATATGTATAAAACCAAGATCACTGGAAGCAAGGGGGAAAAAAGGCGCTGGTAAAAAGGTCACGATGGGTCAAAGCAACAATAATCTTGTCCAATATCCTCTCAAACTCAATAGGGATATTTGTTGGGGTCTGTGGAGATCCTCTGACAGAGGGCTCAAAAGATCAGTGACATCTTCAAAAAGTTAAATGTTGAGTTACCAAATGACCCAGCAATTTCACTCCTAGACATATACCCAAGAGAAATGAAAACATACGTCCTCACAAACACTGAACACAAATGTTTATAATAGCCAAAAAGGGAAAGAATCCAAATGTCCATCAATAATGAATGAATAAATAAACTGTGGTAGATCAAGCGATGAAATATTATTCAGCCATAAAAAGGAATGAAGTACCAATACACGCTACAACATGGACAAACCTAGAAAACATGATGCTCAGTGAGAGAAACTGGTCACAAAAGGCCATGCATGTTGTATGATTCCATCTATACGAAATATCCAGAAAAGACAAATCCATAAAAATTAAGTAGATCAGTGGTTGCCAGGAGCTAGGGAGAGGGGAGAACGGGAAGAGAATACTAATGGTACAGGGTTTCATTCGGAGGTGATGAAAGTGCTCTGAAAAAACAGCAGTGATCGCTGTGTAACTCTGTAAAAATACTAAAAAACACTGAACTGTACCATTTAAAAGGGTGAATTTTATATGACGTGAATTACATCTCAATAATGCTGTTTTTTTCCTTTCTAAACCAGTGATAACTTGCCTTAAGTAGTTTATTAAATCGGCCATTCATTGATTTATTTGAACCTATGAATGACCGTCCTCTTAATATGAAGCTCCGTGTGTATGATCCATGGCAATCACCATTTGATTAAAATCTGCTCCCAAGTAGTGAACACTTCCAATGAAACTGCTAGACCCTAGGATAAATCAAGCCCTTAAAAAGGTGCCTCTGATTTTAGGATCTGGAAAAAGAAGAAGCATTACTAAAGACTTTGGAATGAGAGAAGTTACCGAGTTTCAGGAAACCTCTGTGGTTACACTAGGTTTCCAGCTTCCCACACCTACCTGTAACTCTATTTGGAGGTGGCACCTGTCCCCCACCAGCACGACCAAAGGTGCTTCCCTCTGGTCCTGGCCATACACTTCTTTTTCTCCTCCCCACGTATCTTTCTGCGGCCTACTCCCGCAGTCCCCCAGTTTGAGGCCTGTCAGGGAGGGCCCCCCCACACACACACAGCCCACCGCCTTCTCCTCCACTCTCCCATTACCTGGTTTCCACAGCCCAGGCACCTTCCACCATCCAGGCATCCAGGCTACTGTCAAAACCATCAAGAGAAAAGATTCCAGAATAAAGCCTGGGGAGGGGAGGTTTGCCAACGCTGGCCTCCCGTGCCCTTTGCCCTCCCCCTGCCGATTGGCTCACTTCAGTGCTGTTCATAATCTCTGGATTTTTCAAAGTTTTAAAATTATGCTTCAGTAGTTGTGAACATCTCTGAACCGGGTGGCTTCCACAGTACTCTTTAGTGCAGCATCCTGAATTCCACCCTGTGCTGGCAGGCCAAACGCAACGCAGGAAAACTAAGAGAGGAAGACTCGGAAGAGATGAAACTTCCAGTAGCCTATGTGTAGGGGAAAGCAGTAAAAGGCCACAACCGTAACTTCAGGCATTAATTACCTGCCATCATGTGTACACCCTACAGAATCCTACTCACCCTTATTCACAGTCCAAAACAGACAAAGGGTGACTCACAAACCAGGTCTGTTTGAACTTCTCATCAGTAAAACAGGGTCCCTGAAAAGGTCAGACACCTGGGGGGACCCCTGCCTTCTCCACATGACTCGTCTATATGAATGTCACTTGGCCCTGGACTGTGACAGGATGCATGCCTGCAGAGGTTTCTAACCCATGCGAGCACTGACTGGAACTCAGGGGAGATATGCCACTTGACTTTATTACTCACCTAAAATACAGGACTCGTCAACACGCTCAAGGTCATTTGAAGTCCTTGCCAGACATCATACTCTCAGGATACTTTTGCACATAACTCGCAAGCAATAGGTACTATTGTAGAGAATTGCTTATCACAAAAAATCTGGGCAAAAATAAAGACAGGTGTATGTTATCTCTGCCTAAACTGAAATGCATACCTGAGTGACTAGCTGAAATAACCGTCATACTGTGTTAGAACTAGACAGAAGTCACCACTTATTAACACTTTAACTCCTGGCAAGCTACTCAGCCTCTCTGAGCCCCTGGGGTTAAGAATTCCTCTCCCTTGGGGCTTCCCTGGTGGCACAGTGGTTGAGAATCTGCCTGCCAATGCAGGGGACATGGGTTCAAGCCCTGGTCTGGGAAGATCCCACATGCCGCGGAACAACTAGGCCCGTGAGCCACAACTACTGAGCTTGCACATCTGGAGCGACAGTGAAAGGCCCGCGCACTGCAATGAAGAGTGGCCCCCGCTCGCCCCAACTAGAGAAAGCCCTCGTGCGGAAACAAAGACCCAACATGGCCAAAAATAAACAAATAAATAAAAATAAAGTAACTTTTATCTTAAAAAAAAGAATTCCTCTCCCTGAGGCTCACTGCCCGGATTAAATGAGATAAGCACGACGGGTGGTACCTGGCAAGAGCAAGCACTTAATGAATGGAATCTTTTATTACCATGATTAACTTAACAAAGCAGAAGTTCTAGCATTCAAACTGTCCTGAAAAGATCAAAACGCTATTTCAATTAAAATATAACACTATATGGCTATTCCAAAGAATACGGGAGCTCAATAAATACCATACAAAGCAACCTCCAAGACACAGCACTGCTCTTGGTGCAAAAAAAGTGGTCTACTGTTAAGTATTAAAGAGGAGGGGGAAGCTACACATTCCCAGCCCCTCGCACAGGACCTAGCACCTTGCAGCTCTCAGAGTTTGCTGAAGAGATGAATACACCCACATATACTAATGTATGCGTGACATCTCTCTGGAAGTGCTTGCTTCTAGGGAGAGGCACCGGGGTCAGAGGTGGGAGAAAGACGCCCTTTCGTAATGTTTGAATCTTAAAGCCAGTACACTGATTATCTACTCAAAGATTTCTTTTCTTTAACAAAGTGAGCAAAAATAACCCTTGTTTTTTTCCAACTGTCCTCTGTAATCCCTTCACAAATAAAAGGAATGAATGCTCAAGGAGGGAGCTATCCCACTCAACTAATCTCCTGGTTAATCATCAGGTCCCTATGAAGTACCATCCTAACCACAAGATAATTAGAGGCTAACACATAAAACACTCCTGTGGAAAATCTAAAAACTCTTTGTACCTCCCTCCGTTCCCGCCTTAAATATAGGGTGGCAAATGTGATGTACCTGTTCATGTTTCAAGCCCCTCACTGGCCTGGGGCCCATATTCTGAACATGAAATATCACTACAGAGTGCTAGGGAGGTTAAGACACACACAGAGGAACTCAGATGTGAACGGCTTCCAAGGCAGGCCAGGGAATGTTCTTAATGCTTAAAGTAGTATTGCTTTTTCTTATTTTCACACCTTCTCTCAAAAAAAAATTAAGGAAAATGTTTAGTAACTTGGCCTCCAGTTAATTGAATCTTTCCTGCTAATTTCTTTCCTCTAGTCACATAACAGATAATACCCTGTGTATGTTTCAGGATTTTTAGGCCTGGGCCTCATTTTCAGCCCTGAACTGCCTGACTGAGCCCTTTAAAAAGCCAAAATGTTTTTCACTGATATCCATCTATAATAGTAATGATCAATTTGTTTCTTGGTGACTTTTCCAACCTGCAACTTTAGAGGCAGTTCTAGGTTTAGGCAAGTTGATTCTCTCCTCCCCCAACTCATCTTTTTCTACGTTAGCCCCACTGTTCCAGAACCTGAAGCGTAACCCTTTCCAACAGAAGTCAACTGTGTTAGACAGTGAAGCATCTCGGGGAAATTTACATGTTGCCTAAACACAGGACAAACCCCAAAACCCCGGTAAGGCACAAAATCATCAAGATCCTCTTAACTTGCTAACAGGTCACTACAATTCAAACAGGTTACTCTCACATTTGGGATAAAGTACAGTTAATTTCCAGACTTAATGGCAGTGGAGATTTTCAAGGAGGGAGAAGAAAATGAACATTTCCCCGCCACGAGGCAAATGAGGAAACACTCCTGACTTAAAGGTCTATCAGCTCACCATTTATGGCACAGCTGTACTTTACCCAGGAGGCCAGAGGTGGCAAGGGGGCTCCCCACTCAAACACAGAGAGTACTCAACCGTAACGTGGGGAAGCAAAGGAAGGTGGCTGGGCCACAGCAACTGTAAAAACTATCCTTCCAGCTCCCCACCTTCTAAGGCTCAGTCCTCAGGGTGGGACCACAGCATGGCCCTTCCCTCATCACTCCCTCTCCAGCCACGAAGCCGCAGGGCAAGATGGCATCTTGGTTCCTGGCCGCTTCACAAATGCTCCCCAGACTGTTCACCCACCTTGCGAAAAACACTGAATGCTACTGGCAGGTGTTGGCTATAAAAGCTATCATTCAAGTTTGCTTGCTCTGAAAAGTTCTCATAGATTGAAAATATACTCCATGTGTAGAAAGGAGGTCAAATCCGAGTCAATGATAAGGCCGAACAGTCCAGTAGACGTGGTCCATTCGTGCTGTGTTGTGTGTCACTTTAACACGGCAGCAGGAAGCTGGTCTACACGGGGCAGGTCCCGGGCACTTGGGAATGTCACACCCTGTGCTTCAAGTACTCAGTGTGTGACAGGAAGTAGTTGGTAATTTTAACTACAAGTGATAAAGTGAATGCAGGGGAGAGGGCCTCTGCACTACTGTGTGGACTCTCTTTGCCCCACAGAAACAAGTTTTTAAGTTTTGGAGTAAAATCACTTCACTAGATAGTGGTCTACTGTATAACATAGTTTTTATTTTAGCAACATGTATTTAATACAAGTAGCTTTACAAATGGCTTGTATCCTTTATTTGTAGACTTATCAGGTCTTAACAAGGTTATTTCTGTTTTATTCTACAGCATTCTACATGAGGAAAATGCATGCTGTAGTGATACAACAAGTTGGTGAAGAGCCCAAGGTCTTGAAATATGCCATTCCTCACGTCAAACACCTAGATTACTTTTTTCCCAGTATTTAAGTTGAGGTGAAACACACATAACATACAATTTTCCATCTTAAACACTGGTAAGTGTACAGTTCAGTGGCATTAAGTACATTCACATTCTTGTGCAACCATCACCATCTTCTACCTCCAGAACTGTTCATCCCATAAAGCTGACACTCTGTGCCCTTTAAACGCTAACTCCCCGTTCCCCATCCTCCAGCCCCGGGCACCCACCAGGATACTGTGTCCCTATGAATTTGACTTCTCTAGGGACCTCACAGCAGTGACATCATACAATATTTGTCTTTTTGTGACTGGCTTACTTCACTTAGCAGAACGTCCTCCAGGTTCAGCCATGTTGTAACGTGTCAGAATCTCCTTTTTATCAAAGCTGAATAATATCTGATTGCAGGTATATGCCACACTCTGCTCGTCCATTCATTCATCAAAAACATCTATGTATTTTTAACCATTTGGAAAAGGAGTCCATCTAGGTGAGTCAGCTCAGACAACGAGAAACCTGAGACGCTGCCTGCTCCAGAGAAGCCTCTAACACAAAGGTTTTTTTTTGTTTTTTTTTTTTGCTGTACGCGGGCCTCTCACTGTTGTGGCCTCTCCCGTTGCGGAGCACAGGCTCCGGACGCACAGGCCCAGCGGCCATGGCTCACGGGCCCAGCCGCTCCGCGGCATATGGGATCCTCCCGGACCGGGGCACGAACCCGTATCCCCTGCATCGGCAGGCGGACTCTCAACCACTGCGCCACCAGGGAGGCCCTAACACAAAGGTTTTCACCTGCTAAACTGACATGGGAAATTTCTCGTCTGCACCTAACCAACTGTACTTTGCTGAAAACCAAAAAGGCCACTGAAACCTCTGCAAACTGTCCACAAGTAACATGGCGAAAAGCCCAGCACACACAGGACTCAGTCTCCCTAAGGTTCAGGGCCTGCACGGAAAATAGAAGACAGCATAATATCAAAAGAGCTACTGAATTTACAGCACAAACAAGAAAAAAGGAGATCTTTGCAAAATTTCTTCTAACCATCTAAAATTCAACTTGAAACGACCACAGCTCGGGGGAAAAAAGCACTTCAGTAAAATGACAGCACAATACACAGTAATCAGGAACAGGTGTCTTAACTCCCAGCTCTCTCAACACCAAGTCTGCAGGCACAGTTACGAGAACAGGCTTTGTCCCAGGTGGGCTGCTGGCTCTGCAGACAGCTGCATGGTCTTGGGCAAATTACTCTGTAAGATGGTTTAAGAGTATCTAGTAGGGGTCTGTGAAGATTACAGGAGATAATGTCAGTTGCTTGTTATCAATCTTTAAGAGTGTGTGGGACAGAGCTTCCCTGGTGGTGCAGTGGTTAAGAACCCACCTGCCAATGCAGGGGGCACAGGTTCGAGCCCTGGTCCAGGAAGACCCCACATGCCACGGAGCAACTAAGCCCGTGAGCCACAACTACTGAAGCCCACATGCCACAACTACTGAAGCCCACATGCTGCAACTGCTGAAGCCCACGCGCCTAGAGCCCATGCTCTGCAACGAGAAGTCCCCACAATGAGAAGCCCGCGAACCGCAACAAAGAGTAGCCCCCACTCGCCACAACTAGAGAAAGCCCACGTGCAGCAACGAAGACCCAACACAGCCAAAAATAAATAAATAAAATAAATCAATTTATTTTTTTAAAAAAAGAGTGTGCGGGACAGAGAAAAGCTCGGTCTTCAGTCCTCTGCTCCAGGCTGCTCAACCTCAGCACTGTCCACATTCAGGGCACGGAGAGGAAAGCGCTGTCCTGCGCACTGTAGGATGTCGAGCAGTATCCCTGCCCTCTACCCACTAGATGCCAGTAATACCACCACCACCACCACAACCACGAAATCGTGACAATCAAAGATGTGTCCGGACATTACCCAATGTCCCTCAGAAAGTATTTCTAAAATACCCATTTCAAGCCACCAACCTTAGCATCCTAGGGACACAGCACACCTCTACCTCCGCTTCCCACCTGAAAGGTCCTTCCACCTTTCAGAGTTCAGGGACGCTCCCACCTTCTCCACAAAGTGCCCCACAGCTCTTCTAGCCCACATGGACCTCCTGGGCCTTATGTTTTTATTGTTTCATCACCAGGCCCTGGACTACTGTGATATTCAACAAAAAACGTACTAGGCACAATGAGATGAGTGAATGCTGATTTACAGGGAGGTGGCAGTCTGGCTTGGATGCAAGATGGGCTAATGCAAAGCTGAAGATGAGGGCTGTCCTAGGGCGGGTCAAGATTCCCTGCCAGTGGACAGAGGATGGTGAGATCATGGAGGGAGTCTAGGCTGACTGCCAGGCTCCGCCAGAGAGGAAAACCAGGAAGGAGACCGTGGGCATAAGGGTCAGAGATGAGCAAGCCAAGAGACTAGACTGAAGAAAAAAACTCCTGGAGTTAATAAGCAATTATAGCAAGGTTATGCGACACAAGGTCAATATACAAAAATCAAATATACAAAAAAGTTTGTCAATATACAAAAAAAAAAAAACAAAAAAGTTGCTTTCCTGTATACCAGCAATGAACAAGTAGACAATGAAATTAAAGACGTGTTACCATTTACATTAGCGCCCCCCCCCAAATTAAGTACTGAGGTATAAATCTAACAAAATATGTACAAGATCTATATGAGGAAAACTACAAAATTCTAACGAAAGATATCAAAGAACTAAATAAATGGAGAGATACTCCATGTTTGTGAACAGGAAGACTCAATATTGTCAAGATGTCAGTTCTTCCCTACTGGATTTATAGATTCAATGCAATCCCAGTAAAAAATCCCAGCAAGTTATTTTGTGCATATCAACAAACTGACTCTGAAGTTACACGGAGAAGCAGAAGACCTAGAATAGCCAACTCCATACTGAAGAAGAACCAAGTCTGAGGACTGATCGTACGGATTTCAAGACTTACTATAAAGCTACAGGAATCAAGATAGCGTGATACTGGCCAAAAGAAAAAGAAAGGACAAATAAATCAATGGAACAGAATGCAGAGGCCAGAAACAGACCCACATCAATACAGTCAACTGATCTTGACAAAGAGCAAAAACAATACTGTGGAGAAAGGATAGTCTTTTCAACAAATGGTGCTGGAAGGACTGGACAGCCCCGGCCAAAAAAACGAAATCTAGACAGACCTTACACCTTCACAAAAATTAACTCAAAATGGATCACTGACCTAAATGTAAGATGCAAAACTATAAAACTAGAACATAACATTAAAGAAAATCTAGTTGACCTTGGGTATGGTGATGATGTTTTAGATACAATTCCAGAGACATGATCCCTGAAAGAAATAACTGATAAGCTGGACTTCATTAACATTAAAAAAATTCTCCTCTGCAAAAGACACTATCAAGAGAATGTAAAGCAAGCCACAAATTGGAAGGAAATATTTGCAACAGACATCTGATAAAGGACTATTATCCAAAATATTCAAAGAACTCTTGAAATTCAACAATAAGGAAACAATCTGATTAAAAATGGGTGGGGGCTTCCCTGGTGGCGCAGTGGTTGGGAGTCCGCCTGCCGATGCAGGGGACGCGGGTTTGTGCCCCGGTCCGGGAAGATCCCACATGCCGCAGAGCGGCTGGGCCCGTGAGCCGTGGCCGCTGAGCCTGTGAGTCCGGAGCCTGTGCTCCGCAACGGGAGAGGCCATAACAGTGAGAGGCCCGCGTACTGCAAAAAAAAAAAAAAAAAGGGGGGGTGGAAGATCCAAGCAACCACCTAAGCAAGGAAGATACACAGATGGCAAGTAAGCATAGGAGAAGATGCTCAACATCATTTGCCTTTAGAGAATCACAAATTAAAACAAGACACCACTACACACCTACTAGAATGGCCAAAATCCAGAATACTGACAACACCAAATGCTGGTGAGGATGTGGAACAACAGGAACTCTCATTCATTGGTGGTGGCGATGCAAAATGGTGCAGCCACTTTGGAAGATGGTCTGGCAGTTTCTTACCAAACTAAACATACTCTTACCATATAATCCAGCACCTGGGCTTGTTGGTATTTACCCAAATGAACTGAAAAGATGTCCAGAGAAAAACCTGCACACAGATGTTCGTAACAGCTGTATTCGTATCTGTCAAAACTTGGAAGCAATCAAGACATCCTTCCGGGACTTCCCTGGAGGTCCAGTGGTTAAGACTTCACCTTCCAATGCAGGGGGTGCGTGTTTGATCCATTGTCAGGGAGCTAAGATCCCACATGCCTTGGGGCCAAAAAACCAAAACATAAAACAGAAGCAATATTGTAACAAATTCAATAAAGACTTAAAAAAAAAAAAGATATCCTTCAGCAGGCAAATGGATAAACTGTGGTACGCCCATACAACAGAATATGATTCAGCACTAAAACAAAATATGCTATCAAGCCGTGAAAAGACACGGAGCAAACTTACATGCGTATTATTAAATGAAAGAAGACAATCTGAAAAGGCTACACTGCATGATTCCAACCATATGACATTCTAGAAAAGGCAAAACTATGGAGACACTAAAAAGGTCAGGGATTGAGGGGAGGGAGGGATAAATCGGCAGAGGACAGAGGACTTTTTGGGCCATGAGGCTATTCTATAGGATCCTACAATGGTGGATATAGTACACACCATTATACATTTGTCCAAACCTGTACAAGGTACACCGCCCAGAGTGAACCCTAATGTAAACTGTGGACTTTGGGTGATAATGATGTGTCAGTGTAGGTTCGTGGACTGCAACAAATCTACCACTGCAGGAGAAGAATGATGTCAACAGTGAGAGAGGCTGTGGGGGGAGGGGGGGTATAATGGGAACTCTCTGTACTTTCTGCCCAATTTGGCTGTGAATCTAAAACTGCTCTAAAAAAAAGTTAACTTTATTAACTTTTTTTAAAAAAGAAGTAAAGCCCCTTAAGGGACCAAATTTTCACAGTGTGTAGTAAAAACAAAGTGTAAATGAAACTTTATCTTGAAAAATGAAACAGATTTATGTCTTTACATGTAATATAATTTAGATTATCAAAGTAACTATGTACATATAAAGGAAATCAAGTAGGGAGTTTTGGCATAATTTTTTCATAACCCTTTAAGATAGCACCATAAAGCACAATTCACTCCTTCTTTGACTTTTACTGTATACTTTTGCAAATACAGCTGAGGACTTCGCCAGTCTTTTCAAGGTCCTCTCTGTCTTTTTGATATTTAAATGATCTGGTTTTGAAGGGCCCATGGTACCATCTATCCTATCATTTCTCAACTGGCAGTGGGTCTGTGGGGAGATGTGTGTAAAACTTCAATAGTCCACAAACATATCTTTCATCAAACTTCATGATACCTTGCATCTTTTGCAAGATTTACAATTTCATTTCACAACTCACTGTGACTGTTTTATCCACCAGCAATAAGAGTGATGATAACAAACGCTGATTTGATGGGCAGAGACAGAAGCTAGTGTTCAGCTGTGATGTCCAGGCATGGACAAAATTTCCAAGTGGTCAGTACATTAATGACAATTTTCATGTTACGGTAATTTTTATCTTTCCCTATACCACTCGTAGCTGGAGGGACTCAGGCAACCAGCAGCCTGATTACAAAGAGCCCTGTCATCACATTAGGAGGACAGCAAAGAAGCCAATTTAAGCTAAAATCCAGGGGCTAAAGTCAGGCACTCTTCTACTACTGGAGATACAAAGATGAACACGACATGCCCTCTAGGAATTCAATCTAACAGACTTGGACGAATAAACACACACAATGTGGTAAGTGCTGTGACATAAAGGTGTGTATGCATGAAGTGCTATGGAAGAAACCTAAACGAGGAAGAAACTAATTCTGTCTGGCTCTCTAAGTTAGGCCTTGAAGGAGGTATTTTAAAAGCAGACACCAGGGCTTCCCTGGTGGCGCAGTGGTTGGGAGTCCGCCTGCTGATGCGGGGGACGCGGGTTCGTGCCCCGGTCCAGAAGGATCCCACGTGCCGCGGAGCGGCTGGGCCGGTGAGCCATGGCCGCTGGGCCTGCACGTCCGGAGCCTTTGCTCCGCAGCGGGACAGGCCACAATAGTGAGAGGCCCGCGTACCGCAAAAAAAAAAAAAAAAAAAAAAAGCAGACACCAGGAGGTTTCCCTGGTGGCGCAGTGGTTAAGAATCCGCCTGCTGGTGCAGGGGACGCAGGTTGGAGCCCTGGTCCAGGAAGATCCCACATGCCGCGGAGCAACTAAGCCTGTGTGCCACAACTACTGAGCCTGCGCTCTAGAGCCCACGAGCCACAACTACTGAAGCCTGTGCGCCTAGAGCCCGTGCTCTGCAGCAAGAGAAGCCACCGCAATGAGAAGCCCACACACTGCAACCAAGAGTAGCCCCTGGTCACTGCAACTAAAAGAAAGCCCATGTGCAGCAACAAGGACCCAACGCAGCCAAAAATTAAACACATAAATAAATTTATTTAAAAAAAAAAAAAGGGCAGACACCAGGCTGCCAAGCAGAGTGTAGGAGCAAAGACAAGTCTGGAGACAAAACACAAAGCTCATTCCAGAAGTGCAAGGACAAGTGTGACTAGCTCACTGTTAGTTGCTGCTGGTTAGGGGAAGGGAATGATTTTAAAACAGCAACAAAAAAAGAAGCACCCTGAAAAATTAAGGCTGGGGCCCAAGTATAAACCATGCAAACAAGTTTGGATTTTATTCTCCAGCTACAGGACGCCACAGTAAACTTTGAAACAAAGGAGTCAGGATATTTGAGAAGTCCCTGGCAATGGGATATAGAATGGAGTGGGGGGGTCACCCAAAGCACAAGGATATCCACAGGTGCCTCCTGTTACAGGGTCTAAGCAAGGACAGCGGGCCTGGAGCAGACCGGAGGTGTGGGCACAAAAGCAGTTCACTAGGGTTTAGTTGCCACCGAGTGCTGAGGAGGGCTTTCTGAGCCAATGCAAAGGGTGAGAAATAATCCTGAGGCACCAGCCAGCTGCTGTTAATAACTCAAAGAAAAGAAGCAGGAGAAGCATATTCCAGGGTGGGGAGGAGCAGAAGGGTCAAGTGTGGGATGGACTGGATGGACTGCGCTGAGGCAGTGAGGTCTCATCCACCCCAGATGGACCAGCACTCAGCAAAAAGCCGGGGCTGGAGAGGCGGATCAGGAACACGTGACAGCCAGAACCTGTACATGGACTGGTTATGGAGGGCCACTGAATTTCAATCAAGTGTATATCTTTCCCCACTTGAACCACCTCTTTTGCCTTTTTTTTAAAGCTAGGCATCACCCACTTTCCCATATCCTAAATCACCTCTTTTCTCCTTGTTAAACTCATTCCATAACATTTTATTCCAGAAAACAGGACTGAGAGGCAGTGTATCACACCATACAACATTATTTTAAAAGGTCCACCAAACCAAAAGGAAAGCTGTGTCTTCCAAGACCACTGATTCCTGGAGAAAACAAACAAAACATCCTTGATGAAATAAAAATTCATATTTTAAGGCAAGACAAGAAAAATTTAAACATAAAATTTTTCTCTGCCCATTTGGCCTCCTCCCTCCCCTCTGGTGTGCATCGCGCATCTGCATTATGCGTTTACCAGACCTCCCCGATAGCGGAAATACCTGCTCAACCATAAAGATCAATTTTTCTTCTTCTGGAGCCAACCATGTAACTCCTTTCCCAATCCTGTTAGGGGTCACAATGACCCACCACTCACTCACCTTGCACTTGAAGACATCTTTGGTGAACTTCACATACAATGCCAGTATATTATTTCCCTTAAAGACAGCAACTGGCCCAGAACAGACTGGTCAGACGACCTGGGGTGATACTGGGCCAAACCTAATGGAAGTTCTTAGCTTAAATACTTACTTATGATCTTATTAATGTCACTAGCTATATTACCAGTATTCTGCCTATTTTACAAGATTACTGTTTCTTGCATTACCAAGTGTGTGACTAAGCCTCCAATAAAATTAATGATAATTAACCAATTTGAAATGATTGACCAAACTTATAGTTCTATAAGACCAACGATTATAATAGTATAGCTCTAGATATGGGAAGAAGCAACAAGAAGGAACCTTTGGGGTTTCCCTGGTGGCGCAGTAGTTAAGAAGCCACCCGCCAATGCAGGGGACACCGGTTCGAGCCCTGGTCCGGGAAGATCCCACATGCCGCGGAGCAAGTAAGCCCATGCACCACAACTACTGAGCCTGCGCTCTAGAGCCCGCTCACCACAACTACTGAGTCCGTGTGCCACAACTACTGAAGCCTGCGTGCCTAGAGCCCGTGCTTCGCAATGAGAAGCCACCGCAATGAGAAGCCCGTGCACCGCAACGAAGAGTAGCCCCCGCTCACCACAACTAGAGAAAGCCTGCGCACAGCAACAAAGACCCAACACAGCCAAAAATAAATAATAAAAAAAAAATTTTTTTTTTTTTTTTAAAAAGAAGGAAACTTTTCCTGGAGCATAACAGACTACTAAGATAGGTGGTCCAGAGGCTTTTCGCTACTGTTAACAGGACCTAGTCCACTAACAGCACATTGAGTGGCCTATCAACGAAATCTTCACCTGACCTGGGAATGAGCATCCTTAACACAGTGGGACAGATGGGTCACGAAATGCCTCCCAAACCTTGGTTGAAATTACAACAGAAAGGGAAGGGACTGTAGAATAAAGAATCCTGCCCACTACCCAGTTCAACAAGAATCAAATCATTAGCCACTGTAGTCGCTGACTTACAATACACCCTGAAAGGAATTCAGGGCAAAGATCAGGATGAAGTACTTTGTGCCCTCAGAAAAATGACAGAACTGACCCTCAGAGAGATATTATATTTTCTGTAGAAATTTTTTATTCTTGCACCTTCCCACACTTAGAAAGGCACTAAGAGCATTAACTAAGAAGTCATTTCCTCACAACTGTCAGCGACCTTCTGCTGAGATGTGTGCCTGACTGCACGCACCCCCTTTGCAACAATCACATATATTTGGGTCTCCCCCTTTACCTCTTCAGAACAGTTCTCTGAGCTCTCTGAAAGGCTGTCTCCGGGTTATAATCCTCAGTCTGACTTGAATAAAATTTTCCATTTCTTTCTTAGATTGACTATCAATTAGTTTTTTCATCGGCATCCTCAATGCTTTTCGAATGTCAGGTTTGAGCAAAAACACAAAGGTTTATCTAATGAGTGACACTCCCCAGAAAAGCACCTCGAAAACATCTTACAGCTGGATCCAGGGTGTCCAAAATGCTTTCATAGGCAACAGGCAAGAGCACTGGAGTAGGAGATGGGTTCAAGAGACCTGGCAGCTCACTCAGATGTCAGCACAGAGCCACTGACCTCAGGCAAGTCACTGCGCCTCTACGTTTTCCATTTTACAGCTGGATGACCTGAAGATCACATGGCCTAGGATGATCTTCTCACTGAGAATTTTCAGGCCTAACTAAATGTGATAGTTTGGGAGACAGTTTCATTTCAGGAAAAAAAAAAAAAAAAAAAAGGTTTCATTAAGCAATTCTTTGGTTTTCTTTTCTCTTTCTACCTTTATGATTCTCACTGCTCCTAGGCATATCTGTAAGGGAGGCCACAGGCACAAAAAGAAAGTGAAGCTCAGTTAGTTTTGCTGCATTTGCGGCTCTGGCAAAGCACTGGGCACAGAAAAGGAATCAAATGACTAAAACTGGATTTGGGGCTTATCGGTGGCAGCCAGCCAGCCAGTTTCTAGATACTGCACTCAACCTGGTCAACCAGTTACAAGAAAATTAGCAGAAAAAGAAAACACATTTTTAAAGGTCTCAATAGAAGTAAACCCACTAAATGTTAAGTGATCATCTCAGGGGAGCAGGATGGACAAAAACCGAGTTTATGTTTTGCTGTTAAGTCTGAATACATACAAACTTACTTTTTTCGTAATTTAAACTTATGATTAGTTTTTTTAAGCTTAAAAAAGGGGGAGAAATTCTTTCTACTTTACTCTTAGTTATTTTTTGAGCCACACATCCTAACTTTGGCTGGTCACACACCTACATGTCTGAGCGGTTAGTGGGGAACTAACAAACGTCACCCCCTCACCGCTAACAAATGTCTCTTTCAGTGGGAAAAACCTAATCGTGGACTTGAAGAACTAAAAGTAAGTCACCAAGTGATTTTTTTTTAAGCCAGCCAAAACATCCCTCCTTCATTCAAGGCCCTAAACCCAAAGGGACTTGCTAGACACAGTTTAAGCTTCTGGACAAAATGTACTTTGTGATTGAACAGTACTGTTCTCCTTAGAAGAGACCTGTTTTCCCACGAAAGCGGCATGTTTTCAACAGCCTGCCTTCTGGAGGGTCTTCGGGGGCCCGTTTCACGGGATTTGGCCTGGATTTCACAAAGGCTCCTGAAAGGTGGCTTCGCGGGCCGCAGAGCCCCCCCGGCCCCGCCCCCGACCTCAGACTCCGCCCCCGGTCAGCGTCACCCGACCGCGTCCGCGCAGCCCTCCCTCCCGCCCACCCCGGCGCGCCGCCGACACCGACCTGATGACACTGATGTGGAACTGGTCCTCGCGAAGGCCCCGCCAGGCGCCGGACAGGAACTCCTTGCACCACAGATAGGCCCTGCGCCGCGTCCTGGGCTCGGGCTGATCGTCGGCCGGCGGCGGCGGGAGCAGAGGCAGCGGCGGCGGCGGGGGCAGCGCGAGCTGCGGCTGCCGCCCGCCCAGCTGCTTGGGCTCGAGGTCACTGGCGGCGTCGCGCTGCTGCCCCACGCCGGGCGCCGGGGTCGCGCTGCCGCTGCCGCAGCTCAGCAACAGCCCGAGCGGCGAGGGCTCCGCCTCGCCCCCGTTGCAGAACTTGGTCTTCATGCCGGGCAGGCGGCCGAGGAGGCGCGGTCGACCGCAACGCGAGAGCTCGAGGCTCAGGATCCGGCTGGATGCCCCCCTCACGGAGAGCGGGCGCGGAGGCCGCTTGCCCGCTCGCTGACGGGCAGGCCGGGGGCGGCGGCGGTTGGGGGGGCGGCGGCGTGGAGGCGGCAAGCGGCGGGTAGCGGCGGCGCTCGGCTGGTCCTACTGGCCGTGGCGCTCGCTCCTATACTGCCGCCGCACGAGGAGCGCTGTCCGCGTCATAGCCCGCCCTCGCTCTCGCCGCTGATTGGCCGCCGTCCGTCGGCCCGGCGCATCACAATCGCCTCCGCCCTCGCCACGCCTTCTCCCCATTGGCTGCGTCAGCACACGGCCTCCCCCCGCCATCTCGTTTCCTGCGGCCTCGGGAGGCGGGGCCTCGAGGGGGGCGGAGCGTCGAGCCGGTGCCGGGGGTCGCGAGGATGGAGAAAGCTAGCGAGGCGGGGGGGTCCCCGAGTGCGGGCGGGGGGGGGCCCTTGAGCCTCGGGGAACCAGAACTTGGCTTTGGTGGCTGAAACTTTGCTTGACCCCTCGAATCCTGCAGGACATCAGAGGCCGGGGCCTGGCAGCGGGCAGTTAGGAAGCCGGTCCCTGGAGGCTGGCTTCTCTTTCTGCATGACCTTGGGGCGAGGCACCTCCTTCTGCAGCTCCGTACGTGTGTTTTTATAACACTTCCCAGCGCCGGCTCAGCTCCCTGCGAAGCGCGGCCACGCCCCGTCCAAGCTGGAGCCTGAGAAATTATTGTCCCCGGGTCACAAACCGAGGCCCGAAAGGGGGAAGAGGCGACTGGTTCAAGGCCGCACCGAGCCCTCTGAAGCCTCCTGCAGCCTCAGTTTCCCTGTCCGTGGTGCTGAGGATGCCAGGGCCTAGAGGCTCGGGGCGGGCGGAGCGGCATCCCCGCAGCCGCCCTGAGTACTGGCCAAAGGTGAGTGCCACGGGGCTGCTGGTTTTGTGGGTGCCGCCCCGCCCGCCCCCACGCTGGAGGCAGCCCCGTGACTGTGACTAACGCACCTTTGCCCGCGGAGGGGAGGCAAGGGCCCCTGCTCGCATTTACCACATTTACCCCATTAACTGCCCCATGTCCCTCACTCCTCTCTCACCCCGCCGCCCCAATCCTTTCCGAAAGCAATTGGAGTATGGATAAATTTTTAAATTACAGATCCTGTTTTTACCGGGCATGAGCTGGGACAAGAGGGTTCCCTGGCTGCTTAGGAAATTCAGCGCCTGGCATGCAGGAAATGGCTTCTGTGTGGGGATTTCACAGTCTTCGGGAAGAAAACATCTCTTTTTAGCAGTGTGTACTTGGCTGAACTTGCTCCAAGAAAAATGCGCTCATTGAACAAAAGGATTATAATGAAAGGGGGCTTTTGTCAAGGCAGCTGTGGAGGTGGGCCTGGACATTGAACTGGAGGGAGCTGGGAGCCATCCAGCATTGAGGAGGGGGCGGAGGAGGAGTCCCATTGGATGTTGGAAAAGCTGAGAAATCAAGGTCTCCAGTCAGGCCATTTAGATAAGAGAGCCAAGGACTTTGTCTAAAAATACCAGCCCTCAGATGGTGGGGCTGTGTCTACGGTCTGCCCAGGTGATAGGCCTTTATCCCACTGTCCGTGACAGCAGCCTGGTAATCCCAGAGGAACGCCAGAAACCTGGCCAGGAGGAAGGGGCACAGGAAGTAGGGGTTGAGTGTCTGTCGTTTCAAGCCTGGTTTAGGCTACCAGAACCCACAGACCCCTTTATGGGATCGCCTCATTAAAAGTGTTGGAAAGTTATATCTGTTACTGCTCCCATTTAATGGATATGAAGACTGAGTCCTGCAGAGGCTGAACAACTCAGGTGAGGCCCCTTGGCTAAGGTGAGGAGCAAGGCAGGTGTCCTGGCTTCTTTGTGTGAAGAGCACCATGTCCATATGGACAAAACTTCCCTCCCCTACAGTCAAACTAAAGTCCTGGACTTAGCTCTCAATGGCCCATCCTTGGCCTGGCCAGTCAAGGTCCACCCTTAGCACCAGGGTGGTCAATTCTACGCAACACCTCCGAAGCAGAGACTGAGGAGCTTGGCGGATAGTAATGCTAAAATATTAGGTTTTACATTAGGGGTGTTTGAGCTAGTTGAGAAGGCATCTCTACCAGGCAGTCAGGAGCCTCAGGCTGCTTACCTCTGCAAGGGGCATAATAATATCAACTTTCCAGAGTCATCTGTGATGATGTATACAGCACACGGTAGGTGCTCAGGAAAAGTGCCAGGCATATCACCACCCGAAGGAGAAATCCAGAAGGGTAAATGTGCCCATGACCCTTGAGGTAGCAACCCCATTCTCAAGACTTCCTCCCAAGAAGTCATCAGCGGCAAAAAGCCCTGTGCATAAAACTGGCCATCACCGTGTTCTCTCTCACTGAAGAAAGCTGGAAATAACCTAAATGTTTATCTAGCGCCCTGGACTGGGCTATAAAGGATGTTGGTGTATCAGCAGTGAAGTTGGTAAACAGGGTTCATTTTCCACACGTTTCTCTAGTGCCTTCAGTGTGCCAGCCAGAGGACTTGGCAGTACTGGGCAGTGAGGAGACCAGCTATGCCTGGCCCCTGCTCCAATCTGGACTAGCAACACTGCCCACCCCACGCCACCCTCTCCCTCTCCCCTCGCCCTTGTTAGTTGCTCTATTGTGTATTGTCTGTGTCCCCACCAGACTGGAACCTCCAGGAGAGCAGGAACCTAAGTGTCTTGTTCTCCATCACAGTGCCCAGCAGGCCCTGAGGTTTGTAGGCCCTCAGAAGTATTTGCTGAACAAATGAAGTCCTGGCTCAGCACTTCCTAACTGTATGACTTTGGGTTGAGCCTCAGTTTCCTCAGCTGTAACATGGGGGTTATAATCCGCAGGGCACAGGGTTGTCGTGAGGGATGGGTGAGAGGATGTATAGGAAGTGTGCGGCGAGCAGGAACCCCCCACCCTGTGTTGTTACATGCGGTGTGCTGCATGGCGTGGCTTCTCGGCCAGCAGCTGGCATTCGGCAATGAATAGTGCACACACTTGTAGCAACTCGGCCTCGGAAGACAACGTCATATAAGATAAGAATGCAAACTGGAATGTACATTCTGATGACCAAAATGGCATCATTTGTGCATGGGTGGACAAAGCTTGGAGAGAAATTTGCTATGGCAGCCTCTGGTGCTGGAGAGAGTGTGTTCCAAGTGTAAAATCTTTTCTTCTAGGACATCGGAAAAAATTTTCCAAAAGCTCCTTGATGCTGAATTCTGAGAGCAGACACACGGTGTGGGTGATGTGCCTTGGACAGATTAGAGGGGGGAGATGAGGAGGTCCCTGTCCAGTCTCTGACATTCCTGCACACTGGTTCCTCCGGTCTGGCCTGAGGAACCTGGCAGAGGAGTCACCAGGGCCACTGGGCAGACCAGGGGCCTCCCCCAAGGAACAAAGGGATCCACCCAGGGGCCCTGCCACCAGCTCCAGCTGCAAGGCCTGTTCCTAGGAAAGGCTTTGTGACTCTATCTCCTCTCAGAAGACAGGGGCCACTTGTCAGGCACGTGGTAGGAGCGGGCCCTGTGCAAGCCCCTTACTTGTATCCAGCATCTTTGAACTTTCACTGCCAGCGGTGTGGTGAGTGAGTGGTTTACCAGGAGGTAAAACCATTTGCCCAAGGCAGGCAGCTAGTAAGGACGGGACCCAGGACCCACCCAGGATTCCGCTCTCTGAACGTAGGAGAACCCCATCCTTCTGCACCAAAAACACCTTTGACCCAGAAAGTCCTAGGCACTTGGCACAGTGGGAGTTCCCTAGAGGGCTGGAGAAGGACAGCCCTGTGTCTGTGGACAGATGGGACTTTTCTATTCTTTGAGGCTCCTAGCACTTTCAAAAATGAAGAAATGCAGGCATAACTTGTTTTATTGCTTCTCACAAATACATTTTTTCCAAATCAAAGGTTTGTGACAACCCTGCATGGAGCAAGTCTATTGGCAGCATTTTTCCGACAGCGTTTGTTCACTTCGTGTCTGTGTCACGTTTTGGTAATTTTGGCAATATTTCAAACTTTGATTTTTATTATTACATTTGCCACTGTGATCTGTGATCAGTGATCTTTGATGTTTTTGTGGACAAAAAATATTGCCCGCTATTTCAGTAAGGACAGCTGTGCTCACCACCCCCTCCCAGGCTACACTCAAAACCCAGCACCCCAACTTCAGCTCTGAGCCTTAAAATATTAATGTGAGCGCAGAGAGATCAATGGACTGAAATCCTACCTGCTCAAGATTGGGTTACAAAGCAGAAACACAGATGTAGAGAACAAACATATGGACACCAAGTGGGGGGGGTGGGAGATTGGGATTGACATATATATACTAATATGTATAAAATAGATAACTAATAAGAACCTGCTGTATAAAAAAAATAAACTAAGAAAAAAAAAGATTGGGTTACAGCCTTGCCAGCAGTGTGACATGGAACTGGGCCCCTTCACTCAGTGCCTGGGTTTGGCCCCAGTCCAGGATGCTCTGTCAGCTAGAGACTTGGCAGGCCAGCAGCTTCCAGGGGTCTCAGCCTTTCTCAGAGGCATCCTCCTACCATACGCCTAGCCTCAATGCTTCAAGGCCACAGGTAGGACCTAGGGCCCAGAGAGTTTAATGAAAGCAGGTGACTTGTATGCCCGTGCGTCTGGTGGTTGGGACAGGCCCTCACCCCATACCCCATATGCAGGTATCCTGAGTATAGCATTAGAGGTAAAAACCTGTTTTTGGAACTTTTGCCTCCACCAACTGTGTGACCTAGGACAAGTTACCTACCCCTCTGTACCAGATGGAGATAATTGTTCCTACCCTACAAGTTTGTTGGGGGGGAGTCACGGAAGCCAGCAGGGAAAGGGCTGGGCTCAAAGTCAAGGCCACACAAAGGATAGCTGTGCCCTTCTACTGACTGTTCTCTGGATTCCCAGAGACTGGCAGAGAGCAGCCATCATCTGTTGTTAGTAAGAGTGGCCCTGCAGTAACTCATCCCAAGTACCATGAGGGAAGCAAAGCCTGCAGGAACTCTAGCGATGCAGGGCCTCCCAGAAGTCTACCAGGGCCTGGGGACTTTTCCATTCTTTGAGGCTCCTAGCACTTTCAAAACTGAAGAAATGCAGGCATAACTTGTTTTATTGCTCCTCACAAATACATTTTTTCCAAATCGAAGGTTTGTGGCAACCCTGCATGGAGCAAGTCTATTGGTAGCATTTTTCCAGCGGCATTTGTTCACTTCATGTCTGTGTCACATTTTGGTAATTTTGGCAATATTTCAAACTTTTATTATTATATTTGCCACTGTGATCTGTGATCAGTGATCTTTGATGTTTTTGTGGACAAAAAATATTGCCCGCTATTTCAGTAAAAAACAAATGTGGCCATCAAGCCATCAGCCACTGCAGCCGTCCCCCTGCATCACACCGTGAGGGGAATTCAGGATGGAGAATAACAGGATACTAGCCTTAGATAGCTAAGATGCCTGTCAAAGGAATAATTTCAACAAGCCCAGACTCTTGCATCTTCCCACACAGAGAAAAGCACTAAAATAATTAACTTGAGATGTCTGGTTTTTGTGATTAGCAGTCATCTTTTGATGTTTGACTATAAGCTTTGTGTTTTTTTTCCCAACAAAAAATCCTATATATCCCGGCTCCTTCCTTACCTCTTTGGAATGTTTCCTCAGAGCTATCTGAGAGGCTGTTTCCCAGACTATAGTCCTCAGGAAGGTCCCCAAATGAAACATAACTCAGCTCTTAGGTTGTGCATTTTTTCAGCTGACCTTATATTGCAAAAAGATTACCGCTCAGAGAAGGCTCAGATGATGGTTAGCATTTTCTAGCAATAAAGTATTTTTAAAAGTATGTGGACGAAGAATGTCACCTGCCATATTAGTGAACAAAGGATGTTGTGGCTGTCAAACCATCAGCCATTGCAGCTGCACCCAACGGTGCACTCTGAGGGGATTCAGGATGGGAAAGAATAGGATGCTGGCCCTAGAGAGGTAAGGTGCATATCAAAGAAATTGCTTCAATGAGCCCAGACTCTTATACCTTCCCATACACAGAAAAGCGCTAAATTCATTAACTTGAGATGTCTGATTTTCTTTAATTAACAGTAATCCTTTAATGTTCTGACTACCTGGTTTTTGTTGCAAAAATCCCTATATATCCTGGTTCCTCCCTTACCTCTTTGGAGCAATTCCTCCGAGCTGTCAGAATGTCCTCCCAGTAAAACGTAATTCTCAACTTTTAAGCTGTGCGTTTTTTTTCAGTTGACAGGGTGTACACTGTTTTTTTAGACATAATGCTACTGCACACTTCACAGACTACAGTATACTCTAACCGTAACTTTTATATGCACTAGGAAACCAAACAATTCATGTGGCTCGCTTTCTTGCGCTACTCGCTTTGTTGAGGTGGTCTGGAACCCAACCTGCAGTATTTCCAAGGCATGCTGGTACCGCAACATAATTATCAAAACGGGGGCATATTTGAAACACTGAATGTGAATGAATCAATGCTTTTAACACAAATGCAAAGGGTCCTATACAAGATAATTTACTGTTCACAAGCTAATAGCAGAATTAATCAAAAATAATTACGGTTTTTGGAGCACTGAAGTGGTACGGTGTGAAGAACGTTTTCAAGCCTGACCGTGTCTCTCTGATTATCCTTATTTAGAAATGACACCAGAAATCTAAATCTGAGGCCCTAGGGCACAGGAGGCCCTCCTGGAACCCCAGTGGTAGACCCTGGTAATGACTGTCCATCACTGTCCTGCAGTGATCCCTGGGGCACCCCTGAGTGCATTTCCTGTGTCCCCACAGCAGAGCCTTCCCAAGTCACCTTCCAATTTTGGTGAAAACCTGTCCCGTGGTTTTGTGCCCTACATGCCTTACTTTTATTTTATTTATTTTATTTATTTATTTTTGGTTGCACTGGGTCTCCGTTGCTGTGCGCGGGCTTTCTCTAGTTGCGGCGAGCAGGAGCTACTCTTCGTTGCGGTGCGCGGGCTTCTCATTGCGGTGGCTTCTCTTGTTGCGGAGCACGGGCTCTAGGCATGTGGGCTTCAGTAGTTGTGGCTCGTGGGCTCAGTAGTTGTGGCTCACGGGCTCTAGGGCTCAGGCTCAGTAGTTGCAGCACAAGGGCTTAGTTGCCCCGCGGCATGTGGGATCTTCCCGGACCAGGGCTCGAACCTGTGTCCCCTGCATTGGCAAGCGGATTCTTAACCACTGCGCCACCAGGGTAGTCCCTGCCTTACTTTTTTATAACACAATAAATGCAGTTTTTAAAAGATCCCTGTTATGATGGAAGTCACACTGTGGGGACCAGACTCCTGGGCTAGCAGTCGGGAAACCTTGGTTCAGGAACTGTACCCCACTGGACTTTCTCCTTTGTCAGCCCTGGGCCCTGCAGGCTGGACTTGTGTCAGGTGGCCTTGGGATGACTCTCCTCTCTGTGGAGAAAAACCAGCAGGACCCAAGGGCCCCATGAGCAGATGTGTAAGCTGAGGCCTAGGGGCACAGGAAGGAGGCAGTGGTTTTGCTTACCCAGGATGCCATGGCCGGTGCTGGGCCATCCCCACTCCGCATTCTCCAAGCTCAGGGTCTGGCCCCTTCCTCCTGAGAGGAGATACCCTCGCCTGGATGCCTCGAGCTCTATCCTCAACACCCTCCTTAGTGATCAGCTTGGAAGCAAAGGAGCTGGCAGCCCCCAACTCCCATCCCAGCCTGAAGAAGCCTCCCAGAGGTGTGGCCCCCCTGGCAACCCTCTGTGTGACCTTGGCCAGTACCAGAGCTTCTCAGGAGGCCATCTAACAGGGCAGAGGGAGGGTTGGTGTCAGGGAGGGGGACAGGGGAATGAAGAAGGGGGAAGATGGCTTTGGAATCCACCGGGTTCTGGGAAGCAGTGGGCGTACCCACCACTCCCAGCCCAGCTGCCAGGTCAAATTCCAAGGCCAGGGGTTGCTCCTGGGGAAAGGAATCCGGCCGGTTGGGATTCCTGCGCCCCTCTGCTGTCGGTGAAAGGGCGCTGCGCCGAGGGTCAGGTGGGGGGCGTCTGGGGGTGCCCCAGACGTGCCTCGGTGGCAGGGTGTCAGGGGGGCGTCCCAGCTGGACCGCTGGGCTTCCCTGCTCTACAAGCCTCCTCCCCGTGCTTGGGACCCGGTGGGAGCTGCTCCGGTGTTCGGTGAGGAGAGCTAAAGCCTTTTCTGGTTTCCTCCGACAGGCTTGATGAAGTTGCTTTTGCAATTAGAGCTTTAATTACCGCGATAACAACAAGGCACCGCCCGAAGCTGTGGCGCCAGCCTGGCCGGGGGAGGGTGCGGGGGAGGGCTCTTGGGCCGAGAGCAGCTCGAGAGACTTGGGACAGAGCAAAGGTTCCGGTTCCCCGAAGGCACGAGCGATCCTGGTAGCAGCGATGGGTCAGCAGATCCTCCCAGGAAGCCAGGCCTCCGGACTGAGGCCAAGGACCCGCGCAGCCCTGCCCCGAAGCCCCACACCACTGGCCCTCCTGCCGTGAGACTCCTCACCCTCTCCTGCGCTGGCCGCTGTGTCTACCGACCCCTCGGTCCATCTTCCTCCTTCAGTGGCTGCTCCGTGAATGAATGGGCTGGGATTCCCGAGGTAGTGGGAACAATTTGAGTCGCCACCTCCTATGGTTGTTAGAGGATTAAATGAGTGAATAGTTACAAAGAGCTTCCAACAGAGCCTGACCCACAGCTGGAGGGTGAAAAGGGAAAGAACACTGAGCTCCTGGTCTCTTGTCCACCCGTCCACCCGCACTGACCCATACACATGGCCCTGCACTGTCTCACCACCAGAAACAACCCAGTCCTGAAATGCATTTCCAGCATCCTACTTTGCATCCACCAGCTCCTATCACCTGAGCTTAGGGCGCTCCATTGGGACCTTTCCTGGCTACCATTTCTGACCCCTTTTTTTTTTGCGGTACGCGGGCCTCTCACTGTTGTGGTCTCTCCCGTTGCGGAGCACAGGCTCCGGACGCGCAGGCCCAGCGGCCACGGCTCACAGGCCCAGCCACTCCGCGGCATGCGGGATCTTCCCGGACCGGGGCACGAACCCGTGTCCCCTGCATCGGCAGGCGGACTCTCAACCACTGCGCCACCAGGGAAGCCCTCTGACCCTTTTTAACCCTCCGTTCAAGCTGTAATTACCACTTCCTCCCCTCCAGCCTTCCCTTCTCCCCACCCCCAGTGTAGATTCCACGCCCTCATAAACACGCCTGCCCCTCCTGGCAGAGACTCCATGAGTACTTCCTCGACACGGGTGCCCTTCTCCTCCGTGGGAACACGGGAAGACCACATTTCCCCATCCCCCACCCCCTTGCAATGGGCTAGGACCACGTGACTCCTTGTGTGGGTCGCTTCTCCCTCCTGCGAGAGCCTCTTTGCCCTCCTGCTTCCCTGATTCCAAAGGAAGAAGCCAAGGCAGCGGCACTCGTTGCAAAGTACCTGGTTCCCTGAATCTCCACATGGAAGGAAGCCTGCCTGCCCACCACATGAATGGACTAAGACACACACAGAGGTCAAGCGTGTCCCTTCAGGGCCAAGGAGGTTAAATATTTGATATGCCTTCCTCACACCTTCTTTCCCACTCTCAGACCTAGGGAGCTGAGAGTGAAGAAAACAGCATTGAAAGAAGGAGGGAAACTGGATCCCAGAGTGACCATGTGGAGGAGAGACGCCTGACCAAGAACAAAAAAGGATTTTATGTGAGCCAGAAGCAAAGCTTTGTGCTATTAGGCCAGGGTGATTTGAGGGCTCTTTGTTTTAGCAGCTGGCCTAACCTAACACATCACTCTCTTCCTCTCTTATGTCCACCGGGCAAACCCCCACCTTAGGCAAACCCAACTGGCTCCTCTCCACCTGCCCTTCTCAACTGCCCCTGAAAAGGCTGAATATTCCAGAGGAACATCCCGTGACTGGTTCAACTGTTTTTCCTTTCAGTTCATGACCATGTGCCCAGTGGGGTCCTCACACTGCCCTACTGCCTATCCTAGGAAGTTGGTCTTTCTCATCTGAGATGACCAACTTTGCCATCTTAAACATTTTTAAGTGCACAGTTCAGTAGCGTTAAGTAAATTCATATTCTTGTGCAACCAATTTCTGGAACTCTTTTCATCCTGCAGAACTGAAACTCTGTGCCCATTAAACAGCAACTCCCTGTTCCTTCCCCCATCTGGCCCCTGGAAAGCACCATTCTACTGTCTGTCTCAATGAATTTGTCTATTCTAGGGACCTCAAATAAGTGGAACTATGCAATATGTGTCCTTTCATGTCTGGCCTATTTTATTCAGCACAGTGTCTCTGAGGTCCATCCATGTTATAACATATGTCAGAATTTTATCCTTTTTAGACCGAAAAATATTCCGTTGTATGGATAGACCATGTGTTGTTGTTGTTGTTTAATATTTATTTGTTTTGGCTGCACCAGGTCTTCATTGTGGCACGCGGGCTCTTAGTTACGGCATGCATGCGGGATCTAGTTACCTGCCAGGGATCGAACCCAGGCCCCCTGCATTGGGAGTGTGGAGTCCTACCCACTGGGCCACCAAGGAAGTCCCGGTTAGACCACGTTTTTTTGTTTTTATTTATTTATTTATTTATTTATTTATTTATTTATTTTTTTGTGGTACGCGGGCCCCTCACTGCTGTGGCCTCTCCCGTTGCGGAGCACAGGCTCTGCACGCGCAGACCCAGCAGCCACGGCTCACGGGCCCAGCCGCTCCGCGGCATGCGGGATCTTCCCGGACCGGGGCACGAACCCGTGTCCCCTGCATCGGCAGGCGGACACTCAACCACTGCGCCACCAGGGAAGCCCGGATTTTTTTCTTGATCAAAAAAATTAATACAAGTTTATTGCAGAACATTTGGGAAATCCTAAAAAGAAAAATGTTTAAATCCTACAAGCAGAGATCTCTGTGGCCACTGGGGCTTTGCTGCATTTCCTCCCAATGTCTCTGGGTCTATGGCTTTTGGATAATTTTGTATCCTGCCTCTTTTTTTCCTTAAAATTATACTGTTGCATCAACAAAAGTAGAGACATTAATGAACGGATAGAGGGATGGACAGATGGCTAGAGATATGATCAGGCAATTATAGGAAAATGTGAATTGTGGCATCCAGGTGGAGCAAATGTGGGATTCATTGAACAATTCTTTCAAATTGTCTGTAGGTGTGAAATTGTTCGTAACAAAGTGTTGAGAAACAATCAAATTGCGAGCATACATGTATCTTAGGAAGCAGTAATGACACTCCTGGATATATACCTGATAGAAATGAGTGCTTATGTCCACACCAGATGTGCATGAACGAGGCCCAGCAAATAGCCTCAAACAGGAAACAACCCAAATGTCCAACACAAGTAGAATGTATAAACAGATTGTGGCATATTCACACAATTGAATAGTACACACAACACTGTGAAGGAATCTCATGGACATAACATGGGGTGCGAGAAGACAGACAAAAGAGTACCCGCTGTTTGATCCCATTTATAGGAGGTTCTAGAACAGTGTATGATAGGACAGAATCCATGATAGACGTCAGGATCATGGTTTCCTTTCGGGAAGTATTATTTGGGAGGGGACACTTTGGGGGCTGGAAACGTCCTAGGTTTTGAGCTGGGTGGTAGTTACACAGGTGTGTATCTTGTCCAAAAATGATTGAGTTGTATCTTAAAATTTGTGGACTTTACGTAAATCATACTTCAGCGGAAACATTTATCATGAGCGTTTTCCCTGTTCTTTGAAGATACCAGCTTCAGTGGCTACAAATTTTCCCATCCATGGATGTGTCCCTGTTCACTCTCACCCGCCCCACACCTCCCCCCAGAGCAGATGTGAGAGCCGCAGCCCCGCAGCCACCAGATGCCCCAGGTGGGTCTGCTGGTTTCAGACCACAGACACCGATCAGGTCAACTTAAGAAGTAAAAGAATTTTGGGGGAGGCTCTCAAGAGCCTACAGCCTGGGTTCTGCTCTAGGAGCTGCTGTGGCCGCCACTGACACCATGGATGCCTGACGCCACCAGGGAGAGTGTCACGGGGGGACGCTGCAGCCATGGCTCCCAGGAAGATCCCTCGTGGTCCCTGATTCTCTGTGGAAGAATGACAGGTCAAGACCCTCACAGTGGGGAATTCCATCCTGCAGAAGGCACAGCAGAGGTGGGGCCATTAAACAAAGCAGCCCATGGCTCCTACCCGAATAAATGTCATCTCACCTAACAGCAGCTGGTGTTTGCTGAGTGCTTCCTGGGTACCAGTTTCTACACAGGTTAGAATCCTCACATTAGCCCAATGGGATGGGTGATGGTGAGGCAGGCGTGGGGAAATGTGGCCACTGGCCCAGGACCACATGGTGGGTCCCAGAGTCCCCTGCAGCAGGATTCTGGGTTAGATTCTGACAGTCTCAGGCATTCTCCAGATCTGAAAGGCTGGAGGGAGACAGATGTGACAATTGGCCAGTGGCTTCTGGGTTCTTCCTGGGGCTCACTCCGCTTGTGGTGCAATTCTTGCCCTTCCCGATTTCCAGACACCAGGGTCGGGGGTACTGCCCACCATTTACTGCCCCAGTGCTTCCAGTGGTTTTGCAGCCCCTCAGGGCCTGAGTTCAATCCCTCTCTGCTTGAAATCTTTTCTTCCTGGCTGAACCTTACCTGAGACAGCACCTGGTAAGGAAGGCGTTAAAGGAAGTAGTTGGGTGAAACTAACACAATATTGTAAATCAACTATACTTCAATTAAAAAAAAAGAAAAAAGGAAGTAATTGGTGACACTGGCTTTAGAACAGAAACACCAGGGTTCAAAAACCAGCTCTGTCACTTCTGTGGGTCTGTGGTCTTCCTCACGGAGAACACGCAGTGGTGAGGTCTGCCTTACGGCTTGTAGGAAAAATCAAGATAACATATGGACAATTCAAGCCCAGTGTCAACATTTAGGTGACAGCTGACGATTAGTTGTTACTATTCCCATTTGGCAGATGAAAAAAGTGAGGCTCAGGGCTTCCCTGGTGGCGCAGTGGTTGAGAGTCCGCCTGCCGATGCAGGGGACACGGGTTCGTGCCCCGGTCCAGGAAGATCCCACATGCCGCGGAGTGGCTAGGCCCGTGAGCCATGGCTGCTGAGCCTGAGCGTCCGGAGCCTGTGCTCCGCAATGGGAGAGGCCACAACAGTGAGAGGCCCGCGTACTGCAAAAAAAAAAAAAAAAAAAGTGAGGCTCAAAGAGGTGATGTCATTTGTCCCAAATGACACAGCCATGAGGTGACAGGGTGTGGATTCAAACCCAGGAGTGAGGCCTCCAGAGCCTCCCTTTCTGCCTCTGTGTGTGCCCTGGGCCTTAAACACTGGGCAAGCCCGGTATGGTCAGTGCCCCACGGAAGGTGCAGCAGCATGATGGGAGCGAGCAGCTGACAGGCGGCCTCCGTTCTCTCCTGGGGCCGCCGAGTGGGGCCCGGCAGCACGGCCCAGACCTGTGTACTTCACAAGGCAGGGGAAGGAGTTGGCTGTTGGCAGAAGCTTGGAGCAGGTATTAAAGGAAGTAGTGGGGGACTTTGGCTTCAGAACAGAAAAACCAGGGATCAAACCCCAGCTCTTTCCACCTTGTGGGTCTATGGTTTGGGGGCCCAATGCCCGGCCCTGGTCACCCAGCAATTCAGTGACCTGACCTCCAGCCTCTAATCCCATCACCAGGCCCAGCTTGCTCAGCGCAGTAGCAGTGTGTCAAAGGGCTGGAGGAGGTATCTGGGTCGTGGGCTGAGGTACCTGGGGCTGCAAAGCTGGCCTGATGCAACCTGCCCCCTTGGCGGCCTCTCCCTGTGGTAGCAAGAAGATGGGTGGCAGCTCCAGGCTCACGTCCTACTGGTGAAGAAACCCCAGTGGAGAGAGGGTGCCCCTTGTTGCAGGGTCCCGGCCAAAGTCCCATAGCTGCATTTCATTGCCCTAACTTGGTCATATGTCCATCCCTGGACTGGTCACAGTGCCCAGGGACATGCCCTCTGACTGGCCAGCCATGGAGTCAGGCTGGGATGTGTGGTCTACCCTGAGTCACATGAACTAAGAACGTTTCCAAAGAAGGGGAACAGCCTCCAGGAGGGGCATGTAGCAAATGACACGACGAGGGAACCGGAGGCCCACACCTGTCCTGTCCCAACCCTGCTGACAGTGGCCGCCCTGGCTTCTTTACCCCCTCGGCAGCAGGGCTGGTGGACTTTGGAGGTAGGCGGCTAGGATGTGCTGGAGCAGCTGACCCTCAGGGCAGGTCCAGGAAGCCGCAGAGGAAAGAATGTTCTCTTGCGGGAGGGGAGTGTTTGGTCCTCTCCCCCCACACAAACACTGAGTGCCTGGGCCAGCCTTCATTGCGGGGGGCCTCCATCTCGGGGGGCCTCCTCCAACAGCCAAGATCAGATCGAGAGCTGATCAAATGCTAGGCACCGTGCTAAGCACATTAAGCCAGTCATCTCATTCAATCCTTGTCCAAGCTCCATGAGCACCCATTTTACAGATGAGGAAACTGAGGCTCAGAAAGACGAGGCTTGCAGCAGGCACATGGCTGAGCCCAGGCTCAGACCCAGGTCTATCTGACTCCACCAGGCGCCTCTTTATTTTCTTTTTTAAATATCATCCATGTGTCATTAAAGCAGTGCTGCCACAGCTGTGGAACAAGTAGTATCAGGTCAAGGGTCGTGTCTGAGGCCTCAGCTCTCCGCCCGGGGAGGCGGGTGTTGTGAGGGAGTGCAGTGAGAGGGCGGGTGGAGCCTTCACTCCTAGGGCAGCTGAGACGCTTCCCCGGCTCTCCGGCCCAGCTGCTCCCTCAAAGGACATTTCCTCCGAGAAGCCTTCCCTGCTGTGTTCACCACCCTCCCCTGTGTACCTTGTCCCCTGGGCTGCTTTAATCAAAGCCCCAACCACATCATGTGTGTGTGTCTGTGTCTGTCTGTCTATCAGACTGTGGACGAGGAGTCCCCTGGGAGAAAGCAAGGACAGGGGATTCCCCGGTGCCCAGGGTGTGCTTAGCAAACACCTCACGAGTGAATGAATGAGGGCGGGAGGGAATGAACTGAACTACAGAGTGAGGGGCCTGGCGGGTAGTCCGTGGGTGGCCGAAGCTGGGTTCTCTGCAGCTCCTGATGGCCGGAGTCCAAGGTCAGCCCACGGTTAACAGGCCCTTCTCAACCCGGCTGACACCGAGGCCTTTGGAAGCCACGTGACCAATGCTCGCTGCCACCCTGGCTGCAGTCTGCGTATCTGACCCAGTGCCCGGAATTCACCTGGCCCCGGGGTCACCCACACCCTCTCAGTGCAGGGCCGCCTGGCCTGTCTCTTCTCTGACCCAGGTGCGGATGCCAGCCCCACTGGTCCTCACTGGGCCCACTGTCCAGTGCAGGCAGGCTGGCAGGCGGGGCAGGACTGTCCCCAGGGCCCTTGGTCTCCCTCTAGGCATCCTGCAACTTCAGCCCCTCGTACTCCTTCCCTCAGGGGCGGGCAGCCGAGGCGCCCTGTCCTCTTGCACCTCCAGCTTTGCTCCCTTGTCAGGAAGTGCCTGCCATCCCCACAGGGAGGGCACTCGGCCCGGAGGAGAGAGACTTAGGCCCTCGTGCCTGCTCGGCCCCTACCCAGGGCAGACCCTGGCCCTCAGGGGCCTGTTCCCCTCTCTGTGCTTCCTGGGTGTCCAGAGGCAGATCTAGAAGGCTCCTTGAAGCCGAATGAGGCTGGGTTTGTGAGTTCAAGGCTCGTGTGGCCCAGCCCTCGGGGCTGTGTGGGAAGCCCCGGGAAGCAGCTGTGTCTGTGCCCAGAAGCGAGGTGGGTGGGTGGCGGGCGGGGAATGCGGCAGAGGACCACGGGTTCCCTGCCGGTCCCCGCTCTCCCCTGGCATGACGGCTGGGGCAGCAGCAGGTGGAAGCAAGAGACCCTGCCGACCCCGCCCACTTCCCCCTTGGCCAGCGGCCCTCCCTGCCCCAGATCCGGGCCATGTCCCCGGGCCCTCCACAGAACCCGGGCTCTGCTCCCTGTTTCCTTCTCTCTGGGAGTCACTGTGTGGAGTGAAGGGTCCTGGGGCCCAGATCTGCTCCGGCCCCTTTGTCAGCGTGGCCCCTGCGCTTCCAGCCTCACCAGGAGGAAGGAGGGACGGCTGGCCCAGGGGGTCCCATGGCTGGTGGCAGCCTGACCCCTGCCAGCCAACCTATGAGGACAGGAAGTGGAAATCTCTCAAGGGGCTCTTTCTCCAGAGAGGAAGCCTCTTCCCATCAGCCTGGGTCCAGCTCGCCCAGGCCTCCTTGGGGTTGATACCTGTCGGGCCACAAGTACCCCAGAGGGCACCAGGGATCAGGCTGAGAAGAGAGGAAATCGGGGTTAGAGAGGATTTGGAAGGTGACATTGCATGGAGACCTGAGAGGTGAGAAGGAGCTGCTCAGGTTGGGGTGAGGGTGGGCAGGAGGGGTCCAGGCAAAGGGAAAAGCAAGCAAAGACCACCTAACCCAAGTGAGCCCCAGGGCCACTGATAGACCCACCCCAGCCCACCACGGCCTCCCAGGGGTCCCCATGCCCCCAGCTCAGCCCAACATCATGGAGCCCTGTGGGCTTTTGTGAAACTGTCGCACTCAGAACCTCGGGCTCTTCCTCCCAGGAGTGGCAATGAGGGGCCCCACCTGCTGCCTTTGCACATCTTTCCAGAGATCCAAGACAGACCCTGGGAGACCTCGCCTGGTGCTCCCCAAGGCGAGGGCTGACTTGTATCTGTGGGGGGTAGGACAGACAGGCTGTGGGCCCAGCGCTGGCTGGGGATCTCACTACCTGGCTCCCTGTTGCAGCTCCAGGGCTGGAGGGAGTTGAACATTAACCCCCTTGGCAAGTGGCCCCAGCTAAACAAACACACGTTATCACATGTCAACAGGAGTTGTCTCGCCGGCCAGGCTGGCCCGCTGAGTCAGAACACAGAGGAACCTTGCCTGGGCACTACCTGCCACGTCCAGGGAGGTGGGCTGAGGTTGCCCACACTGCCCTGGGTTCAGGTCCCAGCCTCCTCTGCCTCCGGCTCGCCGTGTGACCCCAGGCAAGGCAATGTCCCTCCCGGGGGTCAGTTTTCCTCTCTACAGTGGCCTCCTGGGATGCGGGGCCACAGTTGGGGCTGGGGTCCAGAGGGCGCCTGGGGAGGTCCAGGCTGATCCTGGGTCTGACTGGGTGAAGCCAGAGAAAAAAGCACAGCTTTTGGAATTAGATTCCAGGAAACGAAAGCAACTATCAGTTACCCATCAGCATGCATCTTTCTGCTGTTTGATTTAATCCTCCACCAGGTGGACACGACTCTTGTCTCCATTTTACAGAACAGGAAACAAAGATTACGAAATTAGGAAGTGGTGGAGACAGAATTTGCCCGGAGGGCGCCTGACCAGAGCCCTTGCCACTCACCCCAGAGGGGCCCTGTCTCCTTCTCCCTGACCCCCGGTCTCCTCAGGGCTGTGGGCTGGGCCCACCTATTTCCTTTAAACCTCCTAGATTGGCCACACTGAACTTCTCACCATCCTTCTCACCTGTCCTTCCTTGTCTCCAGGACTTCGCGCGTGTCGTCGGCTGCCTCTCCGCTCTTTGAGTTTATGAACTCCTATTCATCCCTCAGGGCTCTTCTTAATCTCGCATCCTGCTTGAAGCCTGCCTTGATTCCCCAGCAGAAGTGGGGACACCCTCCTCTGTACTCCATCAGTGCTTCTCACACACATCTAGTCAAGCACTTCTCACGCCTCTTTGCTGTTTGTGTATCTGCTGTGTGTGAGGGAAAGGGCTGGGTCCGAATCACTCTTGTGCTTTTTTTTTTTATAAACTTATTTATTTAAAAAAATTTTTTGGCTGCGTTGGGCTTTCATTGCTGCACGTGGGCTTTCTCTAGTTGTGGCGAGCAGGGGCTACTCTTTGTTGCGGTGCGCGGGCTTCTCATTGAGCACGGGCTCTAGGCGCACGGGCTTCAGTAGTTGTGGCTCGCGGGCTCTAGAGCGCAGGCTCAGTAGTTGTGGCGCACGGGCTCAGTTGCTCCGCAGCATGTGGGATCTTCCCAGACCAGGGCTCGAACCCGTGTCCCCTGCATGGGCAGGTGGATCCTTAACCACTGCGCAACCAGGGAAGTCCCCCCCGCTGTGCTTTGGAGTGAGCATCCAGCATCTCTTCAGTGCCCAAGCAGGGAAGGTCGTCAAGGGAGCAGATGAACCAGAGAGACCCTGTGGAAGCAGGAGACGAACAGGGATGGAGCAGCATCCTCTGGTGGGCAGAGGAGGCATTGGTCAGAGGAAGAAAGAAGCGGAATCATCTGGAACCATGTTAATGGTGGAGACCATCTCCGGCAGCCGGCGTTTTGAGGTTGGGATGGAGGAGGTTGTGATTTAGGCCCTTTGAGTAGGTGTCAGCTGGCGAGCGCAGAGGTCAGAGGCCCATGAGGGCCGGGGGTGCCACGCACAGGCTGCTGAGGTGGCACATGTTGATGCCAGCTGACACCAACTGCTGGCTGGGGTACCAGGTCCCACATAAAGGCCCAATCTGTGGTCTCACTTAATCCTCAACCATCCCAGAGTTAAGTGCCAGTATTACCCCCTTGTGCAGGGGAGAACGCTGAGACGAGAGGGGCAGTGTTTAGCCCACGCTCACATTAGCTAGGAAAGGGCAGAAAGCCCAAAGGTGCTGCTCAAACCCGTGTGGGCAGCCTGGGGGAGGCGGTGGGGGGGGTAAGGCCAGGCATCAACCACTAGCCGTGAGCCCAGACTGAGCCATTTCCAGGGCCAGCTCTGGTCCACTTGGAGTCTGGCAAGGCTCAGTCTTTCACTCACCCTCTTACCCGAAGAAGAAAAATGTGCTTTAACTGGCAAGAGCAGGAAGTAAATGTCGTCTGTTTGGTTTCTAGGAGAGTGACGTTGCGAAGGGCTTCCTCCACCTGCTAGAAGCAAGAGGGAAGGTAACAGCCTCGGGCTTGATCCTGGGCACCTCTGCCAGTGCAACGTGCAGCTCGCGGCCCCAAGGAGGGGCTGCAGAGAAACCTCAGAGCCTGACCTGCCGGGAGCCAAACATGGGGTAACCCGCCTCACAGGTGTGCTTCCGACATGGAAATCAGCTTTCTGTCCTAGAATGGAACCCTGCTTCCCGGGCCTGTCCTTACAGCTTCTGAAGTCTGTCCCATGAGAGGACAGTTGTCCGGCGGGTACCACAGGTGTATTTTAGGGGATAACACAAGAAACCTCCTGGTCAGATTCAGTCCCTCCTTCACATCTGGACCTTTGTGTGAAGCCACCGTCACCACCGCAGAGTTGCCAGGCTGGAGGATACCTTGGAATTCTTCTTTTGCTGTCTTGAGGTATCCTCGTGTTTGACTCACTTTTTCTGATAAAGACAAGTCCGCACCCCTCGGGGGCCCAGCAAACACACGTGGCACCTCACCCACCCTTGACAAATGGGGGTGGCTCACCCAGCATATCTGCACGATAACCTCTGGACAAAGTTCTCCTGGCTGCACGTCACTGCGTGGAAACGAGGGTAAAGCGCAGTGACTGCTGTCTGTCACTCACTCCTAAGAAGGAGACGGAGACTTCCAGAATTAACCTGGGGAAGGCGGGGCCTCGAGACGAAGGCTGGAGCGACCCTTGGCTCTGTGATCCTCACCAGCCAGCGCTCTCCAGGCCGACGCCACAAGGAGTGGGGCCCTGGGGCCAGAGCTGCCACTGCCGCCCTAGGCACGTGGCCTCAGGCAGGCTGACTCACTCTCTCCCTGAAACGTATTACTTCCCGCAGCCCCAGACCGGGCCCCGCCGTGTTTGCCTGCCACAGGCTCAGTCTCTGTCTGGCTTCGGGGGTGGTCGCTTGCTTCCCAGGGCTCACGGTGAAGGCTGATCTGCTCTCATCTTGGTTGACCTCGGTTCTGTTTGACCTCCTGCTGTCTCAGGACCACAACACTCTCCCCCACATCCCACTGAAGATGAAGCTCTTCCAGTTTTGAGAGCCTGCCCTCTGACCTCAGCCTCCTGTCCTCCCGGTGTGCTTGTCCAGCTACCGCTTGGCTGTTCTGACCACAGGAGCACCGTCAGGCCTTGGGCAAGTCCACTTCCCCTGGTCAGGGGCCCACTCTGGTTGTGGACTCCTCCTCCCTGAGTGCACTGCAGGCCTCTCCGTTCAAGCCCTCTCCTGCCCACCTGCACCCTATAGCCTCCAGCCCTGTTGCCTTCTGTGGCCCCCACCTGGCTGAGAGCCTCACACCTGTGCGGAGAAGTGCTCCCACCAGCCTTTGCTCCCACCAGCCTTTGCTCCCACCAGCCTTTGCTCCCATGGGTGCCTAGAACACTGACTGGTACTGAGACTTCTGTGATGCATCACACTGGGTTCCTGTCGTCAGCTTGCGTACCCTTTCTTGATTTCAAATCTCCTTCACGCTCAAGTTTTGGGCTCCTCATCTCCTCCCAGTCAGGTGACCTCACCTCCTACTTTAGACAAAATAGAAACCTTCATGCTGGAACTGGCTCCCCCCCCCTTCACCTACCACCTCTTTTCTTCTTGTTGCCCAGGAAAACAGACATCACCCTAGGCCCACCCCTCCTTCCCGGGACTCTGAGTAACCCCTCCCCTCCCCCACCCTGTGGAAGCTTTCCACCTCCACGGTCAGACCCGCTTGTCCTTTGTTAATCCTTAACCCCACCTCCCTTCCAGTTTCATCATTTCCACCTTCAGTCAAACCTCCTCTCCGCCTGCTCTCTCCTCCACCTGCCTGGCTCCTCCTGGAAGGGCCTCCCCAGACTGCGCTCCCCCAGGGCACGAGGACCAAAGAGCGATAGCACCTGCCTGACCTTGCGTCCAGAGGGCCCTGCGGCTGCCTGTCCTCTTTGCCCGTTATCTCACCTTCTCCCAGGGCTTTAATTACCCCCCACACTGAAGACACACACATCTTGCCTCCCCACCCCCAGCAGCACCTAAGATAATCACTGCTTGACAAATAGCAAAGAAATGCAACTTTGCCCCCGCCACTCTGGACATTGCCTGCTCAGGGTCTCAGACTGGGGAGCGGGCCACCTGCCGACTCGCTGGCAGCCCTCCTGTGGGCCTGAGCAGACCCAGCAGTGCCCGACAGGGTGGGTGACGCCCAAAAGACAGAAGTCACTGTCCATTGCAACTCAGCAGGAACACTCACAAATCTGCCAAGGAGAAAACGGGACCTGGTAAAAAGGACTTCACCAAGGTTATTTCTGTGAGGCTGTAGGCCATCTTCTGTCCTCCAGGTTAGCAGCTTTTCAACTGCTTCCAGGCACGTAAGCTTAACCCTCTGGGAGAGTGCAGGTGGCAGAAGGGCAGGAGGAAGGGGGGAGGGGGCTCGAGTGGGAGACCCCCCTGCCCAGCCCTGCCCGTCCAGTGTACCCTGCCCCTCCCTGAAGAGTCAAAACCCACGCTTCTTCTGGGCCTGTCACTAGCAAACACTAAGCGCTGCCCAAGCTCTAGGACATCAGGGAGGGAGGAGGCTGGAGACCTTCTCGTCCCCCCTTGCAGGAGAGGTCACACTGACCGTAGCCCTGGGGCTACTGAAGTGCCCCTGAGGTCAGCAGCATGCTTGCGCCCCGCTGAGCTCTGCAGTGAACATCATGGGCACGTGTTAACAACAGAGTCTTCGCTGGAGAAAAGGAACTCACACGAGGGCTCTGGGCGGCGCGGGAGCTGCCACTGGTTATGGAGAAGGTGCAACTCATCTCAGGGTAGACAGCAAACCCGAGCCTTGAAAGGGGCTGTGGATTTAACAGGTGCGCCACCTCTTAGCCTTTTTTTTTTTTTTTTTTTTTTTTTTTTGCGGTACGCGGGCCTCTCACTGTTGTGGCCTCTCCCGTTGCAGGACACAGGCTCCGGATGCGGAGGCTCAGCGGCCATGGCTCACGGGCCCAGTCGCTCCGCGGCACGTGGGATCTTCCCGGACCGGGGCACGAACCCGTGTCCCCTGCATCGGCAGGCGGACTCTCAACCACTGCGCCACCAGGGAAGCCCTATTAGCCTTTTCTCATACTGGGAACCCAAGTTCGCGTGGATATTTCAATTCATCGGGAAGTCTTCCCGGCCTGGTCTGCACCACTCACCCTGACCGCCCTCACCGAGAGTGGACGCAGCTCATCCTGAAGCTTAACTGGCAACAGGACCAGGTGTCCATGCTGACCTACAGGTGCTGCAAAGAGGAGATCTGGGGGTGAGCAGCTTTCTCGGGGTCACCCACATGTTGCAGAGCTCGGCACATTCAGGTTTCCTGACTCCTAAGCCAGTCACATTTCCTTTCTCAACTAAGTTTTGCTACAGTAACTGGGAGAAAAAAATGACTCACGCCAGTGCTGGATATGCCAGTTCTGTCCAATTCAGAAGAGGGGAAAAAAACCAAGTAATCAGGCACCATTAATAACTGGGTAGCAAAAGCCTTCTTGGGCTCCAGGGCCAGGGGGCTATGCAGTTTAAAAGTGGCCTCCCCACCGAGAGAGGAACGAGTGCTTACCCCCGGCTTAAACCAAACGGCACCAGAAGCAAAAGGAGACCAGGGCTCAGAACACTCACAGATACTGAAAAGCTTCAGAAAGTGTGATTTTACAAATTCTACTGTACGTGAAAACCTTGTGGACAAAGTCACCACTTTGATCTTTTCTTCTCAGATACAGTGAACACCGGCCAAACTGTTTTAATTTCCGAATTTATTAAAATGATTAACCTCAATACTGCAAGTGCATGTACAAAATATTTGTAAAAAATGTTTTTAATGAAACATTAAAGAACTTACCTCAAATGCTGAAAAAGTCCTTTTTTCATTCTTTCAGTACAAGGAATACATTGTATCTCAAAAGTATTACAACTCAGCAAAACAATTTAAAACAGTAATTTGAAAAATGATTGAAAATTGAATACTTTACATATATTTCTATGATCATTTCCTAATTCTTACAATGCCAAAATCTTTACCAATCATTGCATAAGCTCTAGCTAAGTTTTATTGAATGCAACCTCTTCCAAGTGGTCATCAGTGTGTGGATTTCGCCATTCCACACAGTGAAGTTCTACAGCAGAGCTAGACCAGCTCCGAGGCCCCTAACTGTAAAAACGGAAATTAGGTTTCCCTGGAAGGCGCCGGCAGTGGCTGCCGAGCGCTTGTGCACACCAACTCCTGAGGCAGTGACCACCACCTAACGTCACTGCTCGGACCCACGGGAAGGTCAGCCCCCAAAGACGAGGCCTCAATAAAGTTAAACATCATAAATAAATTACTAAAATTAAGCTTAAAAATGGAGTAAAGTGGGAAATGCGGTATTTTGTTACTTTTTCCTTAAGACTGAAATTCCTGAAATGGCTATTGTTGGTAATCCAAGAAAACAGTTCAAGATTTAGTCTCTGAACCTCTTTGAAAGACTCCAAACTATGGTGGGAATAAAAGACAACCCCCTGCTCTCTGGTACCTCCCAGACACAGGGTCTAAGCGTGACCTTCTCAGTGGCCTGAGTCTCCCACTGCCACCCAGAGACACCAGGAGGACTGGGTGAGGTTGTAGACTGCTCCGAGTGCCTTGCGACAGACCTTGCAGGGCTGCCCTGCTTCGAGAGGTGAAGAATTCTAGACGGAGCGAGCAAAGGGGGGTGTGAGCGGGCGAGGAGGTCAGCCACCTGCTCCCACATTAATACCTGAGGATGAAACTGCACCGTAACAAACAGGAACGAGACGACAGAAGACTATAGAAGTAATTCCTTGAAGAACAGAAGGAGAAAAAAATTCTAAATTTAAAGAACTTTTATGAATGTTACTAATTTCTATTTGGAACCTACTAGCAATAGTTCTAAGGAACTTAATTTAAATAATGTCCCCAGGAACCTAGAAACTGGTAGGAATCAACAAGTAGTAACAGTAAGCATTGAGGTTTTCTCCACTGGACTTCTCATTACCTGCAGATTCCTTTTAGTATTTAAAGATATGGGCTACTTTTCTAGACACTACACGAATCTCCTAAATTGATTTCACTTAGGAACACTGTATATTTGAAAGTACATGTACACATTTCCCAGAAATAGAGAGACCCACTGGTGTCAAACACCTGCTACAGATTTATATTCTCAAATTCTTTGTCCAATGATTTGTAAAACAATCCAGAGAAATGGAAGGTTGGTACTGAACATAAAGTAGTAATCAAAATTTTGCTCATTAAGTTACTTAAAATTAATTTCTCTTCTCAAAGTGCTTCAAAAACAAATTAAATGACTCCTCTTTTTGTTTAACTGATAATATAGTCAAAAAAATCTTTGATATTTTCATACATAAACTAACATAAGCCAAGAACTCCCACTGATGCAGTGCTTAAAACTATATATTTATAATTTCCTATTTTATTGGCATGAATATTTCTAAACTTAAAAACCTTCCTGGTAAGTTCTTTTAATTTCTTATGACAAAAATTTCTCACAACACACAAATATTTACAACATATACACTGTTTTCAGTTCTTTACACTGAATTTCAAGGACAAACATTTTTTATAGGTTACCACAGAACAAAAGCTGTGACTCATGTTTTTATTTCATAAACTATTATAAGTTAAAGTGAATAGAGTTTTTTAATATTCCTTGTAGCATTTTACAAGTGCAACAGAAAACTTGAAGACCCAAATTAAGATAGCTGTAGTTCATTAGATAAATGTTGCTTGTTGTCATCACATTTGTTCACAGCAAATTTTTTGAAAAAATAAGCACCAATCATTCTTGCAAAGAACAATTTTATCTAAAAGGATTGAAAAGTGTTAAATACAAGGTCTTTAATTTACATGACAAGCAATAAATACGCTGTATCGAAACTCATCCTGCACACTGCTACCCTCGTACATATAACGTACTGAAAAGTTAGCTGTCACGCATGTAATTGTTTTTTTGTTGTTTTTTTTTTTAAAGAAACCAATTTCACTCCCACCCGACCGATGGTCTGCTATTTAACCAAGGTCACAAACAGTACACCTGGGCCAGCAAACTGTGAAACTGACAAAACTCCAAGGGGGAAACATCTAGCAAATAAATCAAAAAGCCAAAGAACATTGCTGGTGATATTAGCATATACTAGAAAACCTTAATATGCTGCTACCATGATTTGTTTTAAATTATTTTTTAGTCATATATTAAAGAGCCAGTTGATGCTCTTAAAGATAAAAAAAGAAAACTGTGTAGCCACATTATTGTTTTCAACGTCCTGTGTGGAAAGTTGCTATCACTGTACAATTTTGCTTGAGCCTTTATTTTACAACAGGGCTTTACCTCTAACTCAGAATTGCACATAAGAAGGCTATTTAAAAAGTACAATAAAAATTTGCACAAATCAGACTTTTAAGAAGAGTCAGTACGCTGTACACTTTCTACAGTATTATGCTGATAAGTGAAAAGACAACAGAAGTGCTGCCCCTAAAATGTTTTCAGTTGAGGAGTAACTGACTGGAATTGGTTATTTCTTTAGTTATCCCGGGTCGAATTAAGACCAAGAGCTTGCTATGCGTTCAGCCTCAAAGACTGATCTTCTCTTCTCCTGGAAGAAATGTCGATATCTATAGAGTCTTTCCCAACTATGAGCCTCAGTCGCTTAGCTGGAGGAAGAGGGATAAAGTCATCTTCAAAGTCATCATCATAGTCATCCTCCTCCTCATCTCCCTCTGAAGAGGAGGAATCACCGGTACTTTCCTCCTCATACTGACTATAGTCATCGACTTCCATGCGCGACTCCAGGAGAGAGAGAGGATCACTACAGCACACCCCATTTTCGTGAAGCCCCTCCGTATACGACCCCCTACTTTCCTCGTCCCGTTTTAGCTGGATTTTTAATTTTGTAGAACTACTGCCTGGTCCTGAGTTAAATCCATTATTAAGCTTTGCTACATAGAGATTATTATCATTTTCATGGTCTTTACTTAACTTGATGCTTATTTTTGAAGAATTCATTCCATCATTCTCTTGGTCATTTGTCTTGCTGCTGCTGTCATGACGCCTACGAAGAGTCAATTTGGGAATCCCAGAGTTATTTTCTAGGATTAACTGTGCATCGTACCTAGTGATCCGCCTCTTCTTTTTACTTTTTGCAGTTCGGAAGCCGTCTTTTGTTTTGAAGCTGTCTGATGCGACCACAGAACCGCTAACAGGAGAAGGGGGCCAGTCCGTGTAGCTCCCGGGCACGCCCTCCAGGCTGCTGTGCTCGCCCTGGTCAGGGTGGGACCCCACCCCCTCTCGCCCCGCGCCAGCTCTGCCAGGGGACTCGCGCACCGCGGCGGATTCCTCTGCTTCTGCCGACTGTCTCCCCAGTCTCCCTCGCCGTGATTTCTGTTTTGACACGCTGCCGCCACTCTTAGGACACTTGGCCTCCCCCTCCTGTGCAGCTTCGCCAGCCAGCTCTTCTTCCTGCACTGCAGGAGGTGGTTGCTCGCCACTGTCTGGGCAAGGTTCCGTCACGCTGCTTTTGTAGCCATCCAACGTATTTGGTTCAAGCGTGATGTCGGAGGTCTCCTTCAAATTCATCCTCGTCCTCATGGACCGCCTGGTTGGGTAGGTGCAGGGGGCACCCTCCAGGTGTGCAGGGGCGCCTCGCCCGGAGTTCTGCTTGTGCTCCCTCGCCGCGTGTCTAGTTAAGCACCCACTGGCCACCGCGGCCGGGACTGGTCCCTCTGGCTCCTTATCTTTTTTAATGGGCAAATTTTTGTACAGAACTACTTTAGGCTCTTTAAGTACTAAGTTCCCCATTTCGAGTTTCCCCGAAGCACTCTTCTGCTCCAGCCGTTTGCAATGATTTCTTAATTTTATCTTTGAAAGTAAAGGCTTTGCAGGTTTTTTCAGTTTCTTTGGTACCCTGGAATTATTTATAGGAGTTAGCTTAGATGAGGTAGAGTTGGAAGAAGCTGGAATTCTTGACATAGACTGCCTTGTTAATGCTCTGCTCTTGCTGCTGTTCTTTTTCATACCAACTGAAGATTTTCGGTTAGAAGCTGCAAAGTTTAAAAAAAAAAAAAAAGGATGAAAAACAGTCTTGGGAACACGGTAACGTTCAACAAAACAACGCCAACACCCGGACGATTAGCTCTGAAATGTTTGGATGAAACAAAAAACGCGGTAGACAGACCCCAGTTGCATTTCTGCCAGCACACAAGCACTTCCTACGGTTTTCCTTTACATTCTAATTTCTGCCTCTAATTTAAGAAGCATCTATTCACTTTCCAGGTACGTAATTTTAGGGCTGAAGAGCTCTTAGCACAGCAAGGACCTGGATTTCACTCTAAGTGTCCTTAATCTACCACGACGACACTAGTCCAAACTGAGTATTTCTTTCCCTGATTTAGTCTTTCACCACATAAAATATTTGAAGTAAAGCTAAGTAAAAATAATATTTTTCTTTCACAAATTCTTCCTAAAATCATCATTTAAAATGTTTCTAAGATCCATTATTCATTAACTCAAAGTATATTACTTGACTAGTAATCCAGAACAGCAACAGATGACTAACGGGCTCTCAGACACAAATTCTATCACGATGTTTTCAAATAAGAAAAAGAGATCCTAAGAACCACATATTGTTACTCCCACTAGACATTTACCCCCAAATACCGCACCGTCTAAGCTGTTCCCTTCAATGCTGTGAGGACCAGCAGGGACTCTGAAGGCTGCGGAACTTACTGGGCCCCTTCCCTCCGCTGACTGCCCGCCACCGACAATCAAACCGAAAGGGGGGAGAAGCGCACTGCTAGAGTTATACTCTTGGGACAAGGGGGACCCAACTTCCTTCCTCTGGACAAGGGGATGACAACCTACTGGGGATGACAACCTGAGAACTATCATGACAGCTGAACGGCTTCTCAAAAGGCTTGTATGTGACTCAAGTGTAAGGTGGCCGCGTGGTGAGCCTCTGACCTTGCCACTGACTTTCCTTTCCGCCACCTTTGTTTTTCTCTACGTCTACATTTTGGATTTATAGTCATGGCGTTTTACGTGAGTCACTTTCTCGATCACTTAGTCTGCTCCCTATCCCCCACCTGAAAAGCTCTTCCCATCAAAATACCCCTTTAAATCATTCACTAGGGAAGTTGAGATGACCAAACGAATCATCACCACCTCTCGACAGAAAACAGAGGGAATAAAAACCAGGGAACGTGGGTAAGCCCAGCACGCTGCCCGACAAGACTGCTGCTTACTACACGCCTGAGGGTCGCCAGGGTGACTGCTGTTCCTTCTGCATGGCTGAGCTAGTCAGGTTACCGTTAGTTAGTTTTTAATTGAGGGAGAGGAGCAAGAACGCATAACTGCATTCCAGAAATATCAACCCGCCAAGAACAGAAGTCTCTGGACTCAGGAAGACCGGCTCACGAATGGCTTTGGGAATCTCCAAACCAGCAGAATTCCCAGGAGTGAGATCCACTGATTGAACCAAGAACACGTTTATCTGTGCGGGATGCTACCAGGGAGGCAACTTGTTTTTAGAACAGTAGTGGCAGTAAAGTTTGGGTGCCACTCAATTTGAGAACCACCGACGTATTATGAACTGAATTATACAGAACTTATCAGAAATAATTTTTTAACTATAAGGATATTTAGGGACTGCTTTTGCTAAAGGATTTCTTTGTGCTTACAAGGCTTCCTACAAGGTGAGAGTCGATGTGCTTATGATGTAAACACACCGGTGTTGGTGCCTGCCTCTCTCAAGTGTGGCTATGGTGAGACTTTGCTGTCTGTGGCTCTTCAAGGACCATTCTACGACCAAGGCCAGCGGTTCTCATTTCCTACCTGCAACCGCCCCTCCACAATGATCACTTATGCCGTGTATCCTTGACTGCAGGCCCCCTGCAGTGCGGATCCAGCCTGTCCTCCTCAGCAGCACCTCTGCTAGCCCCCCTCACGGTCTCCTCGGCCTGAAACCCAGCAGCCCCTTCCAGCCTGTGCCGTTGTTCCCTTCTCTGCAGAATGTGACGCCGCTAGCTATTATTTTTCCTGAAAACCCTCTCTCCTTGGCTGCTTGCGAGAGCATCCTCTCCTGGCCTTCCCTCCGTGTCCCGGGCCCTCTTCCTCCATCTGCCCAGTGGACTGCACTCCTCAGGCCTCTGCTATCCTAGGCCCCTTGAAAACTCTACTCAGTCTCCAGGCGGTAAGCAGCCACTCCTCCACGGCTGTCACCATCGATATGCTGGCAGTTCCCAAACCACAGTCGCTAGCCTGATTCTCGCCTTCATTACAAATCCGCATCACCGAAGGTCCACTGGGACCTTGATCGCCTGCTAAGATTGTCTCGTGAGCCCCTCACAAGTCAACATGCCCAAAGGGAACTCACCACCAAGCCTACGTTCTCCATCTTGGTCAATACCACCACCATCCAGCCAGCTGCCCAAGCAGACACGGGGAGGTCATCCTTGACGCCTGCCCTCGCTAACTCACACCGACCAGCCAGCGGTCCTGTGGAGTCCACTCCTGCAGTATCGCTAGAACCACTTCCTTCTCTCCATTCCTGATGCCACCGTTTCCTGCCTCGACTCTGGCACTAGCTCCCGCCTTTCCATGCCTCCCTACTGCTTCCCCGACATTCCATCCCCCACCACGCAGCCCAGATGATTCTCCTAGTACGCCACGGCACTTCTGGGCTTTAAACCTGCCAATAACCTAATACCTAAGAATAAAGTCCAAAATTTTAAATTATGCTCACATCCCTTCTTCCCACCTTCAACTCCAGCCTTGATGACCTTTACTGATGCAAACCCTACACTCGTGCCCACGTGTTCATTTGGGACGTTCCCTCTGCTTTGAGCACGGTTCACTTGGCCAACGTCTCCTCCCCTTTTAAGACTCAGCTCAGCAAGCACTTCTCTCAGGAAGCCTTTCACGACTCTACACGTGACAGGCCACCCTGCCTATGGCTCTTCACGGCACCTGGGAGTCTCCTCACTTGGGCCCTGATGTTGAATCACTGGATGAATCTCACTTACGGTGATTTTGCATCTGGGCTCTCCCGCTTCCACCCCTCCTTCCGAGAGGCTCATTGTTAGCCGACTGCAGTGAACCACGGACAAGGCACTTCAGAGTGTGTTTTAAAGAGCACAAGAGAGACTGAATTTGATGCTACGTGTTATTTCAATAGAGAGACTTCACTCACATATTTATGTATTTAACAGTGTATTCTCATTTTGTCTGAAAAGCGTTATCTCAACAAAAGCCCAGCTAAAAGGTGTGCTCAAGTCAAAGGGCAGAAAAGGCACAGGCCGGCCGGGTGAGAGAAATGTGAGCAACTTGCCTAAGCACCCAGGGCCTTCACTGCGCCACGAAGGCGCTGCTACACTAGCGCGGGGGGATGGGGGTGAGTGCCAGCAACAGTAGGCTGAGGGAGAGACGGCGGTCACAACAGCAAACTAAGAAAAGTCTATCAAGAGACTGAGGATCCTGACACAGTGGAGGGAAGGCACGGCCACGGCTGCCCTGGCTTTGGCACTAACACACCACGTGTGGCTCTCTTCCCTCATGGCTGGGACAAATCCCAAATGCATAAACCTAGACAGTAATTTCAGGTGAAGATACACATTCTTAGCAATTAGTACATACTAGGTACAGTGCCAAATGGGCAAATTAGTATGATCTCAATCATAATAAGCATTCTCTGAAGTAAGAGCTATTACACTAAGCGAAACCAAGTTCCGGTGGGCTAGCGTGCCTAAGAGCGTCCACCGGTCAGCGGCAGAGATGGGACGTGCACTGAGGTCTGTGGCTCCAGATCTCAAGCTTTTCACCGCACCGTCACACGGCCTCTAAGGGACACCACAGAGCTATTACGGGGCCAGTCCCAGCTCCTGGGAAAGGACCCAAGGTACAGCTATCGCGGTTCCCTCAGGGTGTCCTCAAAATCATACGGCAGCTCTGTGTGGGCATCGAGGATGACAGCCAGACACGAGAGCAGCAAAACGACATCAAAGTTTCCAGAACGCTCGGGCTGCACCCATGCTCTGCAGTGGACAAGCCCCAGAAACACACACTGTGGAGCCAAGGGAACACGAGGGCCACACACAGCTTGGCATGTTCCCAACATGAGGATCCAAAAAACCCTCAATAGGATTTTAAAGACTCCAGTTCAAGGAGTCTGTCAGGCACAAGAAGCAGGCTCCAACCTCATGCAACCAACACAGGAGTGAATGGCTGGAAAAGGTGTTGGAAAGGATTCTGAAGCAGCCGGCAGGCTCAGCAGAAAAGTGTTCAGACCAACCAGTGATGTCTGTGGCCGGATAAAGAGTGACAGCTGGTGGCCCAGCCCACTGTCTCCAGGACAGGCGCTCCTCAGTCCAGCTGAGTGAACTTATTCCACTGGTGGGAGGCCTCTGGGACTTGCACCAACTCGTGGCATTTTCAGTGACTCACGTCCAGGACGCAGCACTATGGGGGTGGCCTAGCCACGGAGGCACAAGAGGCCTAAAAACCCCGACTCTTCTAGTAATGGCAGTATAATTCAGGTCTGTGGACTGAATCTGTGAAAATGGCTTTCTTGTCTCCTCTCTGGATCCTAAAGCAAACAGTCAAGTTGTGGTTCTTGAGACACCTTCCAAAAAAGGACCTGCATGGAAGGAAGAAATAATTTTTTCTTCCAACTAGGCAGAAACGTTTCTTTAAAAAGAACAAACACGTTTTTCAAAGAAAGCAGTTCCTCTCTAGCTGTCAGCTGCTTAATTCTAACCAAACTGCAGGATAAGATGGGTACTCGGAATCTATACACAAGATGTATGCCCACGCCCCTTGGGAGAAAGGCTTGGGCACATCTGGCCTTGCATCCACTGCAGTCTCAAAAAGCCTTTTCTTTCAAACAGGTAGAAGGGTTTGGTCAAGACACAAACAGCAAAAGAAATACAGCCTAAAAGAACACATGTAAGAGCCCGAGAAAACACTGCTATGAACATACTTAGTGCACAATGTTCTCAGAGACCACTGAGGCAAACCTCGAGCTCCTTCAGAGCCCTGAGCCACGTCTAGCAGCTGTCACATGACCCTCAAAGCTACTTATGCCAACCCTTGAATTACTCAAGACAATCATCTGCAGAAAAGTAATCTGAATAAAGTAAGCACCCTAATATAAGCAGTCACGGTAAAGTGCTACATTTCTATTCTGTAATGCTGAGACTACAGCTCAAAGGGATTACCTAGTCCCTCTAGCCTTTAGGAAGCGGCATTTACAGTCTGCTCTGCATAGTTACTGTGTACTGGTCCCATCCTGGAGCTAAGGCATAAACTCCCCAAGGGAGGGGCCCAAGTCTCATACACTTCTCTCTCTCTTTTTAACAACTAGCAGGCTTTGAACATGTATTTGGTTTATTAGTAAATATCCCATAGATGGTCACATAATAGAACACTCAACACCTTCTAAAAATATTTCCTATTTTGATTTTTTAAACTAAGTGGTGTACTGAGTTCAGTATCTACACATCAGTATATGGTTAACGCATAACACAAAACACCCGCACGAACGTCACAGAGCCACGTGGACAGTGTCGTGGCCATCTCCACATGTGGCTGGCAGCACACTCCTAAGCGTTTTTATGTAGACATTTATAAAATGGGCTTCACAAGTCGCCAGTTTCACCAAGGAACCAGACTCAGAAAACAAAATGTTGATTATGCTGCGTTTATTATTAAAACCAACAATCAACAGTGAATGACAAACTAACTGCTCTTCTTTGTTCACTTTGGATGTTAAAGACTGGAATAGGAATGCGGCATCGCTCTTCCACGGCAGAGGTTACCCCTGGCCTCTGACTCCCAGCAGAAGGTAGAGTCAGGATTCACGGCAGTGACAGTCACCGTCACGGGAGACACCTTCCCTTTTCTTTGGGATTTTCTGTAGTGGAGAGGAGTACCCAGAGTTGGGCTGAAAACATCTGAAGACAGGGAGAAGAGTCTAAAATAATCAGACCTCAGACGGTACTTACTGCTAACAAGTATGTATGGACATTTATAGTGCCAAAACAGGCATACTTTGGGGACCATCAAGTTAAAACTTTTAAACTTTATTCCTATCAGAGACAAGTCAGACTAAGGAGCCTACGGCTTTAGTGGCAACTAGAGAAAACTGGTGTTACCCAGATGAAAAACAGTAGCAATCAGGATGGTGCCAGGACTTCAAGGCTCCACAAACGTGATGTGTTTTCTTGTGCTCACTTAGGATTCTTCTCTTTCTTTTCTCTTTATTCTTCATTCTCTTTTTCCAGTTTCTATCAGGTCTTGCCACCCCCCCCCCCACAAGTGGTATCTTAAAGCTTGTTTCTTTCTCCTTTTCATCTCTCTTGCTACTTTTGGTCGAGTGGGTATTACAACACGTCACAGTATAATGACATTCAAACTGCTCCTCTATCACAATTCTGAGTCTGGTAACTGGTGGTTTGGTGAATTGGGTCAGTTCCATTTTGAAAATGGCAAGCAAGCAGTAAAAGGGTGGAAGCCTTGAGGCCAGAAGCTATGAATTCCCCAAGTCCATCATCCATCCTAACAGACTGGCCAGGCGCAGAACACGTATGTGCCTGTGTGACGCCACCCCGTCCTTTGTCTTCTTGCGGACCTAACAATATCATTACAGAGAAACTAACACCTTGAAAAGCTTTCTGTCAAACACATGATGACCCTGGAACACACGATGGAGAATTTAATATCCAGTTACCCAGTATTCAAGAAAAGCAGACAATTTAGTACCATACTAAATCTGGAGGCATGATACAGACTGCTTTTGTGCTCGAATCACTTCTAGAACCTTGCAGTGCCGGTGAAGTGCATGAATCCCAGAGTTTCTCTCCATGTTTAACAGATCAGAACTATCAGAGCATGCTTTAGAAAGCAAACTATGTGAAAATACTTAAAGAAACAAAAGATATGCTTATGGAATCTCCCTTACTTACTTGCATTGTCTGTCTCCTGAGTGGTATCTGCATCAGTGTTAGAGCTGACAGACTGACTGTCTGAACTTCTGCCGCTGTCACCTAACTTTTTAAGCCTATTTAAACGTTTATCTGTTTCTCTGAGTCCATATTTGCTATTGATAACAGGAGCAGGCGCAGGCAGTCCCGCTCTGGATTTAAAAGCACCAGTTCCCCGCCTGAAAGAGAAAGAGCACAGGTTACACACAGCGTCCTCCCCGACATAAGCCTGGTCGCCGAGCGCGCTTGGCCGCATCGGATCAGCAAGCGTGACGGACGGATGAGGCCCTCATCGCCACTGGAGAGCCGCTAAGCCGAGGACTCTCAAAACACATACATATAGAAAATTAATGCAAAAAAGCCCCAGATTTAAAATAAAACAATTTGTTATGACTACTGTCAATCGACTGTTCATTGCCCATGAGAAGCTATTGGTTGGACCCTGTAGAGTTTCAAGAGTAGGTAAAAATAAATACAATTTCAATTTCAAAACCGATTGGTACAATAATTAGGTCTAAACTGTAACTGAAATAACCCACCTGTTAATTATATCCCAGCTTTGTTCTGCGTAATTTAACACTACGTCACTGAATATTGAGAATTACAGAATTAAAAGAGGAACCGGCGAATTTCCATAAATTAAGTCACTGCTTAGAAGCTAATGTTAGATACAAACAAACACTAACTGAAATTCTGTATAAGAAGGCGAGGCTACCCTAGTGAAAATCTCACTTCTGGAATAATGAAAACTGTTAAATTCCTCCTTTAAAGTTACTGAATGAACACAGTTAACAAAATGTTACTAAATAAAAGACATTAAAAGACTTGCTTTTACCACTGGCTAAGAATGATTTGTAACCTGCTTTAGTTATTTATATTTATATAAATTCTAATGAAGTGGGTGCTTAATAAGAAGTCCTCCTAAACTTCCTTAATGAACCTAGCTTTGCAAATCTTTGCTTGATTCAGTGTTATAAAGGTAAATTTCTACTCGCTCTGCTCAAAAGAATAAATAAAATATAAATTAATGAGGTTAAAAAATTAAGCGCTACATATTGCATTTAAAAAATGATAAATCTCTTTGGCCAAAATTGCCTTCACTGACTTGCCTTTCACTGGCCTTAGCTTGTGAAAGAAAAGCCATATAATAACAGCTTCTGAACTTGAGGCAAAATTGTGAACGCTTCCCATTATGAAAGCAATATTGCCCTCCAAAAGATCCCATGTGATTTCTTTCTTTCAGGATTTAGATGAGGAGCAAATAACTTTTCTCCTCCATGGAATGTGAGCGTTTCACCTTTTGCTAAGGGAGAACAGAAATTTTATTTTCTCTCCCTCCCTCTTAAACCTCTTGACGCCAGGGAGGAGTACAGACCTAGTCTGAACGCAGGGGCTATGGCTTGGTGACTAAGGTGAGCATTCTTGCCTTCTTTGCCTTCCTAGAATGGATTTGGAATTCTACTTTTATTAATGCTTTTGTAAAAACAACACACATATTGTGGGACTGCCTCAATTCTTTTCCCAAAAGGTGTATTAGAAATCACTGTAAAAGCCTCTAGGTAACCTTCACCACGGCAGGCCGACAATTAATTACACTCCACTCCACCATAAAGTATATTCAGAAAGTAAATGCGTATATCCTAAAGGCTGTTTCATTTCAGGTGGATTAAGGAATTAATCAATTTTTTCAGATATTCTGTGCATAACTTGTAATATTTCTGGAAAGATGGGCCTTACTTAAATACAAAATAAATGATCATGGTGGAATTATCTGGAAATTTTTTTTTTAAAGTAGAACTCCCCCATTCATCTGTTTCTCTACTTCCTTTACTTCTTTTTAACTTATGACAGTAACACATGCTCGTGTTTGCTGCCACAGGTGAGACAATCTTAGGCTCTGTCTCCATAAAGCAGAAGTCAATAGTGCTCCCCAGCCAGCCTCCATCCCCAGAGCCCCCCCCCACCCCGCCCGGGCGCCAGTGCTAACCATCTGCCAGCACCTCATCTTCTGCTCCTTTGCCATGAGCTACACACCTATTCGTATTGTTGTTTCTTCCTAAGCAAACAAAACCCAAAGAGGATAATACCATACATCTTACTCAGCAACCAGCTTGCTTTCTTTTTCCTCCCCCAGCTTTCTTATTACATCACGCACAAGTAAATCTGAATTGAACACGTTTTGAAAGTTGTACCTTTTACACAGACTAAACATTCCATAATCTATTCGAGCACTACTGATGGTTACTGAAACTTGTAGGTTTTTGGTTTTTGCTCGCCACCATGAATGCTGCCGCTACCCTGCTTTGAAACCAAATCCTTACTAACTAATGCTCCTACTTCCATAGGATAGATTCTTCCATATGGAACTGACTGCCAGACAAAAGGGTGTGATTATTTTGAACGAATATTGCCAGATTACTTTCCCAAAAGGTTATAGCAATTTACAGCCCCTAGTGACACTGTGTTAAGTGCCTGTTTCTCCACACCCTCACCAGCAGCACAGCCTACACTTCCAAGTTTTGCCAACGTGAGAGCGAAAACGGATACCTAGTTATTGTTTTCCTTGCTTATGGCCATCAGTTTCTGTGTAGCATCTTCCTTACCTCTCTTTTCTCTAGTGGAAGTCTGTCTTTTTTTTTAATGAGCTTATAGGAGCTTTTTGTCCTTGGGATATTAACTCTGCCGTGTATGTACTTTTTTCCCCCTTCAGTTTGTCACTAATCTGACTTTTGCTTTCAGCTATTCAAAAATTTTCATATTCACCACTTCTTGTCTTAACTTCTTTCAGAAGATTTCCACTACCCCAAGGGTAGACGTATATTCTCCTAATTTTTTTTCTAATCACCTTACATTATATTTTTAAATTAAAAATTTTAATCGATCTGGAATTTATCTTGTATATGGTGTGAGATAGGAGTTGAGCTTGGTTTTCTTCCAGGCGCACAATGAATTATGTCACTATTATTTATTAAAGAAATCATCATTTCCCCACACGTGGTATTAAGACTTCATACACACTCGGCTCTGTTTCAGGAGTCTGTTCATGTCCTCTTATTTGTCCATATCGGCCAGCATCATCAAGTTTTGATCACAACTGTTTCACAGTAAATTTTTAATAAGGCCAACTGCCCCTAACTATACTTTAGAAATTTTTTCTTGGCTATCATCAGACATACTTTCATATAAGCTTTAAAACAATTTGGTCCTTCATACTCTTCGGTCCCTCATTAGATTTCATTTCTCAAATTTTCTAGAGTGAAATTTGCCGTATTACTTATGAAAGTATTACAATTACTATTTTGTTAGGACGGTTATTTCCCAGAAGCGCGCGTCAAATGTACCCTGGACGCTGTACCCACGATGTCAGCACCTCTGTAAACCCTCTGTCCGCTCTCCTTCCTGCACTGGGCCACCTCTTTTCACCCTACAGCAACTAGCACCCTGTGTGTGTGTCCCTTTCATGGCACTGCCCTCACAGCTGGCACTGTGCTAGTCTTGTTTACCCTGCCTGCATGAGGCCTAACATAAAGTAACTAACTACTCAGTTACTATATGATGAATAATTGAATAAGTTCCTTTGGTCTCATCCTCTCGCCTAATTTCTGGAAAGGCAGAAACAATCTGGTGCTCCTGAGAATTTCAAGAACATTCCCAGCCAACCTTTAAATCCAACTTCCCAAACAGTCTGACAATAGCTGAGCCTACTGCTCTGTATGAGGCCTTTCCATTAAAAAAGGATTTGCACATGTTTCTATTTATTCCTCACTAACCCTGTGGAGCAGGCAGGATAGCCCTTCTGACCAGTGAGAAACAGTCTCCTGGAAGAGAACTAATCTGCCCGAGGAACATGATGACACATGGGGTTCTAAACTAGGCAAAGAGCTGTTTCAGGGGTGGTCTGGAATCCTGTGTATGTGGTTACATTTTTCAGGACAGCCTCCAAAAGCATATTTAGCATATTACTTACTCCATTCATTCATTCACCAAATATTTATCAAGCACCTATTATATGTCAGGTACTGTTCTGGACGCTGGGAGTACAGCAGTAAATGAAAAAGATAAAAATCTTGGCCTTCATGGAACTTGCATTCTAATGGGAGAATAACCAGAAACCACAAAATAAGTTTATAGCTAACATCTGAATATTAACCGTGTGTGCTGTTTTACATACTTTTCGTGAGACAAATTTAATCCTCACAGCAACCCTATGAGATAGTTTCTAATGTTATCCCCATTTTACAGATGGGGTAATTAAGGCACAAAAGCAGCTAAGTTGCCCAAGATCACACAGCTAATGAAATGCAGAGTCACAGGATTCCAACTGAGGGAGTCTGACGCCAGATCTCATGCACATCACTGTTATACTATGTAATCTCTATAAAATGGTTTTAAAGCATTATTCAACTGTAATTAAACTACTTCATGGATTAAAGGGTCTTTTTGTGGACTGGTCTAAGATTTAACCAATGTTTGAACCATTTTTTTAATTTAGAAAAAGATAAATTTTATCCCCCTGCATTCCCACTCCCTCCCTGCAAAAGGGGCAAAAATTCAGCAGCATCAGGAATAGGTTTTCTGCCCTCCCTTCATGGCAAAGATCCCAGAGCTGGGAGAGAAACAGCTGGGGTTGTACCATGACCCCATGCCTCTGCTCTCTCATGACACAGGGGAAACCGCTGGCTTCCCTGAAAGAAGGGAAACGTGGGCTCTGGGGAATCAGCATTTCTCCCGAGGCCGGCTGGCTGGCGGAGAAGTAGTACCACCGCCTATCTTTGCTTCCATGAGTAAAAGGCTCTGAGGTCAGGCTGACTTGGACTTCTGCACCTGCAGTGTGGCCACACCACCAGCTCTCTCCCAGGACAGCTGTGAGGACTGAATGAGTCAGGGTGAGTAAAGCACCCAGTATAGCATGTAAAATGAGCTCAACAAATCCAGGTGTGCTCATCTGAAGAAGAATATATACATATACACACATATAACCGAATCGCTGTGCTGTACACCTGAAACTAACATGATCTTGTAAATCAACTATACTTCAACTAAAAAAATAAAAACAATAACCAAAAAACCAAATCCAGGTGTGCTCCCTGTGTGGCCTATGCCAGCATGGGGGCCTCCCTGCAGCACTGGCCCGGACAAGCTTGTGAAGCTGCCTCTGAGCTCGGACACACAGAAATCACCACAAGGAGACGAGCAGTGTGGACAAGGAGTCCTGCTAAGTCAGATGCGGGGGATTTCTACAAGGACTCCAGAATCTTGACGGGTCACAAAAAGAAGTTCTTCACCAAGTAACAGAACTTAGAAATTATTAAGAGCATGTGCCTCAAAACATAACAATTCCAGAAGACCCAGCTTGGCAGTACCCAAGACAACCTCAGGGTTTTTACATGATTAGCAGTGGTGAACTTCACTGGCCATTTTCGGAGCAACCCCACCCTGGCACCGTGTGTGTGTGGGCGCGTGCGTGTGCATGTGTGTGTAAGGTATTTCCCATTCTCTCTTTGAGCAGATTTGCATTCTGATTAACTCGTAATGATAACTGCTGGTAATGATTTTAACATTTTAAAGGGCCAGGTGCTGGGGCCCCTGCATCGTTCTGCACTCGTTGGTTTTGCTATGCATGCTGTACCGGGTGCAATGCTGTAGAACATAAAAGACTATCCCTTATCCTGTAAAGGATGAGAAGATAACGTGAGTTCATGCTCATAATCATCAGGTGGTTAAAAGAACGCAAGGGCCAAATATCTTACTTAATACTTTACCTTTCACAAGTGTAACACTCGCAGAACTCATTATTTTCTCCAAAAAACCCATCTCCATAATAACAAGAAATTTCTTCTCCAGGTTCAATATCTCTTAGAGCCTTCACACATGCTGTATCCCGACCAGTTGACACAAACTGAAATAAAATCAACTCATTAAGAAACTCATACCTGAAACAAAAACAAAATACTTGAGATAAAGTATTTTTTATGCTTACCTTACAGTTAGGTCTGCAATCTGAAAAATGTCCAAAAGAAAAGTCAATTAACTGTAGATAAGATCTGAAACACGAACAATTACAGAAATCTGAAATAAGCTTTCCAGATAACTTTACCAACTTTTGATAGAAGTTTCAGGTCTTAAGTTAAACTACAAGAATATTTATTTTAATAGGTTTATGCAAAAAGAAGAATTTCTATTTCCAACCCTCCTTTAAAGGAAGATAAGGTCATTCTAAGTTTTAGCAGTGCTACCCAACACTAGAGCTAACACCTTAGAAACAGAGCTTACCATGGTTTATAAACGCAGCAGGACCAAGCCAGAGCTGAGCACAGTTTTTCCTTGTGGAATACATGACACTGAAGTCGTTTTCTCCATGTCTAAGTAGCATGTTCTCCTCAATTTCTGAAAGTTCGGCAATACAACCCACCAGTAATTCTATTTTGTCATTTCGTTTCCTATTTAAAATATGTGATGTTAAAAATTACTAGTAATTATAAATCGTAAGGCTTCTTTTAATAAAATAAGCCTGTCCAATAAACACCAGAAATCGAGAAGACTTAGCTGTGCATGTTCTAGCTGACTCACTTGGATCCCCACCTGGATGTCATCTCCTTCTCCCTGGAAGCCCCACAGCCTTGGGCACAGTTACTTGTGCAGCTAGCTGCCTTATCCCTATCAGAGACTAGGAAGTCCACACTAGGAATCGTGCTACCTACACCTCTGAATCCCCTACCGGACCCAGCATAGTGCTTTGCAGGCAGAAAGGACTCAAAGACCCACTGCACTGCATTCAACTTGCTGACACTGGGGAAGGAGACAGAGACAAGCAGCAGAAGGGTCGGGAGAGCCCGGAACTGGGACGCCGCCCTGCAGAGCAGCAACGGCGAATGTCATGCAAGCCAAACAGGCAATCGTCAGTGTTCTAGCAGCCGCAGTAAGGAAGGAAAAACAGGTGCAAGTACTTTCAGTAACAAATGTTAACCCAATATAACCCAAATGCTATTTCAGCAGGTAATCAGTATGAAATATTAATGAAAAATATTTACAATTTAATATAAAATCGCACATGTATATCACATTTGTAGCACTTCTCAATTCAGACTAGCCACATTTCAAGGGTTCAACAGCTACCCGTGGCTGGTGTTCATGGTACTGGATGGTGCAGCTCTAGAACCCGAGACCTCAAACCTCCACAGCCATGTGCAACACGGAGCCACGGGAGCCGATGAACAGGCTGGATACCGTCCCACAGCAAACAGATACACTCACTCACGTACACACACCCACGCAAGAAGCCCAGGAGAAAGGCTCTTTCCCATTCCATTTTCAGGTACCTGACCCTAATATTTTTGCTATAAAAAATACCGGGGGTGGTGTAAGAGAGGGGTTACATGTTTCTTCTGGGAGTTAAGGCAGGGCACAGGCATTAGAGGAAAGATATAATCACATATTCTCTCTTTCATGTATGGCTTTTATCCCTCCTAGTTGGGCTCAACTTTACTACTTTTATTTAAGCTGGCACACATATGTATTTTGAAGCAGGCATTGTGCTGGGAAGCTTCTACGCACACAATTCCTACATAATCTTTCTTAGAGGCCAGTAAAAGACTGACTCTGGAAGCCAGGTTATTCAAACCCAGCATCCCTAACCTTTCAGTAGTCCTTGAGCAGGCATCCAGACTCAATAAAAGGAAAACACAAAGCATTCTGGCTTAGAGCTAGGATCTGGTTCAACTCAGACTTCTTTTTTACAAAAAAAAATTTTTTTAAGTCTTTATTGAATTTGTTGCAATACTGCTTCTGTTTTATGTTTGGTTTTTTGGCCCCGAGGCAGGTGGGATCTTCGCCCCCCAACCAGGGATCGAACACGCACCCCTGCATTGGAAGGCGAAGTCTTAACCACTGGACCTCCAGGGAAGTCCCCAGCTCAGACTTCTAATTTCACCGTCCCGACCCCAGTCGCTGGGCTGAGGCACCTGTGCTGCATTGGCTCCTTTAGGGTAAGCTCTGGCCTTATTCCTTCCTACGGCTTTCTTAGCACATGAACGGTAATTTAAGAGAGAACTTTAAACAAAATCACTTTACAGGTTTATGCTAGTGTAATAGTTACCACTCTTTTGTTGCAACAATTTTGGCTCCATTTTGTTCCGATGAATATCTATTACAAGGCAATATTTCAAATCCACTGTCGGTTGCAAACATTCGCAAGTAAATAAATACCTAAAACAGAAAAAAAAAAAAACTGATACCTACTTTACATTATGTATCTTGCTAGACTTCCTCAGAATTATAAAAGCAAACCACCACCAACAATGAAAAAATTTAAGATTAAGTAACAAAGTTTGTTACTTTAACATTTCCCATACTTGTGTCCCTGACGACTTGGCTGTGTTACTCTAACAGTTCACAGTAAGTTTCCCTTCTGGACGACGGTTTTCTCTGTGGATAGTCATACAGGTATCTGATGTGTTATTAGGTCTGCATAGTGATTAGTTTTATGAAAATTGGATGTAACATGTCAGTGTTCCCTAAAAGTGAGGCTTTAGTTTCCTTTACTCTTACCCAAACAGATAAATAGTATTAATTTGGTTAATAAACTCACATGTTCCTTGAATAATTTCTCCTGCATTTTGTTCTTGTTGAGAAAATAGTGCCGTGCCCACTCTCCCGAAGTCAGACATTTGAAGGCTTTCTCCAAGTGCTCATCTTTCTTGAAACGTTCAATTACTTCCTTTAGTTCTTCCTGTCTTCCTTTAATAGGCCGAAATCTGAAAGAAATCAGAGTAACTTTAGTTTTCTTCCATCATCCTTGGGCCACTGCTTAAGAGATCTTGAGAAAAAAGTAAGCTAAAAACAGCCAGACCTAACAAAAGAGTAATAATAAGTAATCTTGATAATTATTACTAAAGTAATATTGATCACCAGGAGATATAATTTCTCTTTCTTCAAACTATACTTTAATATTTTTATTTCAGTTAGCTCATTAACTGAGAGGTGACCAGGTGATTCAAATGAAAGCTGTCTGATTCAGGCTTTTATAACTAGTCATCTACTTTGGGAGGTACAAAACAATAGATCTAGAATAGAGCTCATCTAATTGAGTTAGAATGACAAGAATTTTTTAAAACATGCAGAATCAAGCCAGAAGAGTGCAAGGCAATAAGCTTCAGAAGAAGGATGAAGCAAACAAAATCATGCCATCAACAAAAACATCCTCTATGTACATAGTGAGAAAAACCCCAAACTAAGCATCCCAACAGGTCTTGAAACACACCTTGATGTTCCAACATCCATGTCAAATTAATCTTTGATAACTGCGTTCAGAGAACAAAAAGTGTGCAAAAGTACATCTCTAGCGGTGATACTGTTGTGGTGGTGATGGAGGGAAACACTGTGGGGTAGAATTGTAGAAGGCTTCCACGTAAACTCAGCTATAATGACTACAGAATACCACATGGCTACGCACATAGTAACACATGGTACAATCATGGCCCAAGTAAAGCTTAAGTTGTACTCATTTTAAAGCTATGTTCTCAGTAAAACATGTAATATGATTAAAGGTACTCGGATCTTAATTCCAAAATTGCTTCTCATGTCGATTTCATCTGGTCTACTTTCCAAAATAAGGTTTGTTTTTTTTTTAAAATTAACATCCAACAAAACAAGGAATTACAGACTGTTCTTCAAATAAAATGCATTAAGAAAAAAATATTAGTGTCTCAGGAGAAAAACTATTTGAACTATGAATCTTGCTCTAGCATCTAAAACTGCACATCGCAGACACCTGAGAATTCTAAACTGAGATAACATCTAGCATAGACTCCAGCGAAGGAAGCATTCAAGCAGTATTTTGTTTTCCAAATAAGCTATCACCAAGGTATTCATCACATTTCAGTGAAATTTTAAGCCACAATATTTCACCGAGGCTTATTTATTAGGTGCTGTGTACACATGTGCTACGGTGGAAAATATAAGCTAGAAGACATGGCTACTGTTCTTGAAGGTAAAATTTTGCTGGGACCGAAAGACATATTCATGCATCGAACAGAGAAGCGAGGCATCAATATGCAAATGCATGTTCCTGTGGTACAAACAATACTGCTGCAGCACTTTAAAGTGTGGAAATTGTACCTAAGGTGTAAGGTTTGTGTGCGAAGGGGGCAGCTTGGAGTTGACTTTGATGCGGGCCATGAGGAAAGTGGCGAAGTTAGATTTCTAAAGGAAAAGCAGGATATTACTATAGGCAGGAAGGAATCAGAAGAAGGAAGGCAAAGTGAGAGAAATTCTAAGCAGAGGATCTTAAGGCTTGATTCAGAGATGACAGGAGCTGAGGGAGTCAGCTGGCGAGCAACAGTAAAGGAGAGTTCTAGAACAAGGAAGAGGGGAGACATGAGGAACAGGACAGTAATACAATTTGCTAGGCAAGGATCTCCAGAGGCCTTCAGATGTGTGAGCGTGCTGACACCTCTAGGAACTTACTAGCTGCAGACTCCAGTTTCAGTAAGCTCTTACGACTACTAAGTAAACGATCTGAAGGAGTTCTAGAGACATCATGTGAAGAAACGGACAATATGCCCTGTTTCATTTCCCGTTTCAATCAGTTAGCACACCAGCCCTCACAGACAGACGAGTGGAAGTCCTTTAGACAATTCCGAATGTCTTTAACTAGGCTGTCAGACTATGGTATCAGAGAACCACTAACATAAAGATTTGCAGAACTGTGAAAGTATCCAAACTTCCATAGTTATAATATTAAACTACTTACTTGCAGCCATCATTAAGTGATTTCGTCAAGATTGGGTTTCTCTAAGAAACCCAGTCTAAATCCTTCTGGCTGCAACCCTACACCGCGGGGTTATTTGCAAATGAAGGACAGATAAGACCACCAAGCAGTTGTTAGCTAAGGCACACCACTCCAGGCAATACAAAGTGATGGGAAACAGATAACCAGAGTTTTACGCAGTAAACAGAAAAGCAGTAGTTCACTTTGAGCAAATACGATGAATCATCCACGATGTTAAGTGATGGACGGGGCTACAGACGACAGGAGCCAAGCAATCTTTACATGTTCAACGTGGGACTGACCCACGGTGACACTTGTAAAATAAATGCATGGCTCGACACATTAGAGAGCAAGAGTCAGGACGAAGTTCACCTGAAGATCTTAAGAACATGCCAGAAAATAAGTCACAGACCTGGAATGGACACCGGCTATTCCTGACAGGTTTTACATGTGCTCTCCGCTTCCTGAAACTTCCTCCCTATCTAATAATGCCTTTCAGCTATCCTTTTGTTTACTCTTTGTTCATGATGCCAAACAATTTATATGCTAAAACCAACACAAAATAATCAACTCTTGAGTTAATAATATTCTGCCTTCCACATACCCTGTGACTTTTATTTCTGCTTTCCTGCCTTCTACTGCCTCAAACACAAACCCCCAAAACTGTCCCTTGTTGCCCACTAGGCAAGAACCTCTACTTTACTTAAAATGTAATTTACTGTCAAAACTTACTGTCACAGTTGGCTGCTATAGGCGTGAAATGACAGTGAGGCAAAGGAGGAAGAAAATGGTTCTGGGTGCAGATGGGAAGGGGAAGAGACAGTTGTTTTCGATAACCCTATAGAAGAACATCAAAATCACCTGGCTGACAGTTCCAGTCAAATCCCATTGTAACAAAAACTGCGGGGAAATAAAAATTATTTAATAACATAAGATTGTTACAACTATTAGGGCCAGAGCAAAAGGCACTGAGGACCTTAGAAAAAATTAATTTTCTATCACTGAATAGAAAAATACGCTGTCCTCTCCTTAACCACAATCACTCTAAATCTCCCAGATGAATTGCACAAACCTATCCTTACGCCATGGCTCCTAAAGCTAGGAGAAAATTTAGATTATCTAAAAATTATCTCTTGTTCCATAAATGAGGAAAATAAGGCCCAATGAGGGCTAACTGCTGGAAGGACTGGGACTGTTACCCAGGCCTTTCTCGGCCCTGCTCTTATCTGAACCACGAGAGCCCTCTTGTGTCGCTCTGTCAGGAGAACAGGGTCTGACTTGTATTTACCGCTGAGCGCCAGCACTGAGCTCGGCCAGAGACAGCGCTGACCGGTACCCTGACAGCGCTGTTAAAGGGGTGGAAACAAATTGACTATTTGGGGGTGGGGTGGGGTGGCCTGGGATGGCAGGGGAGGCAAGAGAAACAGGTATTCGGCATTTCCACACCAATGTGCCCCTCTTCCCTCTTAATATTTAACATTTGCAACTTTAAATAAACCAAACATTTATTTTTCTCTTTCCACACCTCTCTGATCAATGGCTGGTATATGAAATTTAAAAATATGTCATTTACAATTATTTACTACTAAAAGGGGCAGGAAAAAACATATGAATTCACACTCCCACACACCTGTTCCCCACTCTTTCCAGAGACTGACTTCCCAGGTTTTCTTGCTATTTGGTTTTTCTGTTTCCAAACCCAAGAGACCACTGTGGCAATGAAGAAAAGTTGCAGATTTGTATTAGCTGCACTACCGTGCCCTTCCATTAGCATGTACAACCAAGAGCTACTGGAGGGAGGGGAAAGAGGAGGGGGGACAGAAAAAAGGGAGCAAGGGAAGGAGGGAGGAAGAGAGAGAAAAATGCTCAAATATTTAAGATATAAAATAAAACCATGAGTCAACATCGTGAACACATTTCCCCCTTGAAGAAAGATTAACTGCGAACTGACAGTTCGTAGATGCCGAGTGGAGGAGTCATGCTAGGACCACAGCTCTTCATTCCTTCTTGACCTGAAAATAAACAGCAACCAGAAACATACCTGGCTGAGTCCTGCAATCAGTGCTCAGCTAATCCCATGGAGTGACTCCTGATCTTTGGATGAATGATTTCTCTTAAAATTACCCTGTTATGGAGTACAAGTGGTTTTTTAAATATAGCTATTACTACGACCAAACTATTTTAAAAGGTTTGCAAATGTTCTAAAAATCATGTTTATGCTGACACCTCCAATTACTTAACATAAAAGAACATTTATAAAGGCTGAAACAGGTTAGTTTGTATCTTATTACTGTTTGTAATGCTCTCTACCTACCTCACAGGGTTGTTGTGAGAAAAACTGTCAGATTTTGAAAAATGCCTTGAGCTCCTCGAAGGAAAGGCGCTATATAAATGCAAAAACAAACAACAACAATAAAAAACTATTTGTATAATTTGTACTTGTAATTTCTAAACAGACTTACAATATTGGTTGTAGCAGAAATCCCTAAAACGCTGTGATATTCAAGAACTTTATGAAGCCACGGGTCGGCCTAGCATGATAACAAAGTCCAGGAAGCTAAAACGCTTTCCTTCCCACATAACATCATTTTACCCTTGATTATATTAAGTTAGAAGGTTGAAAAATTTCTTTATGCCTTCTAGTCAAGCACTTGATTTTCAAGAGGCATTTAAAGTGATTTATAAATTCATATTCAACGGTGGATACGAATAATCAAATATATAAGGAAAATAAAAATTAGACGGTTACAGTAGTGGAAGGATGAGTAAGGACTACACAGGCTGAAGTCTGTGCCCTGAGAGGACTCTTCCCATTTCTTTACAATGTGATGTCCCCCAACTCCTCAGGATACCACGAAATCGCTGGTCACGCAGCCTGAACGAGGGCGCATTACTGAAAGCATCCATTCCTGCTTCGCTACATTCATCTCTCCACTAGCTTTTTAAAAAAAATTAGAGGTATTACTAACAACTCTATTCTCTGGTTAAAAGGAAGAATTTAAGTTTCATAACTGACAAAAGTCAACTAAATTGAAACATTTCCCAATAAATTGAAATTACTATTTTGTTTATGCTTTTTCTAGGCATTCATGCCACAACTCTGACTGCCTTCTTAGTAAATACAGGGATATGTTAAGAGTAAAAACATAAGCAATTCATAATATAGCCAAATAATTAAATATCTACTGTTTCTGAACAGTATTCCTGAAGGTACAACTGAAATAAGTAGAAAGGAGGAGGAGGGCATAAAAAAAGAGAAACTAAGTTCAAATCACAGATGTATAAACGTGAGAACAAAGAGACCACTTATGTAAGTAACAGACGGACAGTTTGGAGAATTAAAACCCAAAGCTCCTGGGCCTCCCTGGTGGCGCAGTGGTTGAGAGTCCGCCTGCCGATGCAGGGGATACGGGTTCGTGCCCCGGTCTGGGAGGATCCCATATGCCGCGGAGCGGCTGGGCCCGTGAGCCATGGCCGCTGGGCCTGCGCATCCGGAGCCTGTGCTCCGCAACGGGAGAGGCCACAACAGTGAGAGGCCCGCATACCGCAAAAAAAAAAAAAAAAAAAAAAAAAAAAAAAACAAACAACAAAAAAAAAAAACCCAAAGCTCCAATCACGTCCTCCAGTCACTTCTTTTGCACCCCAAAGAAAGAGAAGTCCACAAAAAGCTAATAATTTAAGAAATATTTATGGTTATTCAAATAAAGCACTATAGATTTTCCTTATTGTCTATAAAATACCTTTGAAAATGGGGTGACATTCTGGCAAATTCTTGCTCAGAAGATAAAGAACTATAAGTGATAATTTTCAAATAAATCCATTAAGATTAAATGAAAATGTATATACCTTTCATTAAGATTAACAAGCTTCATTAATAAACATTCTGTATATTCCCCAAATGTCAGTTTACGAGAGTCTGTTAAAATACCTCTGGAATGAATGCCTCTGCTGAAAGGCGGAGAGCACACCTTGCTTTGACACAGCAACATCAACTGCTCAACCGCACTGGCCTAAGTGCCGACACTGTTACAAAGCCAACGTAGTCTAACCAGGGAGCAGTAGTATTATCTACACCATGAACAGCTATTTTAGGAAGTGTCTGAGTAGCATTAAATGTTGCACTGGAAAATATGAATTTAGAGGTACTTGGATATGGTAAGGTCTTAAGTTTTAACAATATCTGTGTGGTAAACCTAAACTTGACATTTTAGGATTACATGTTTTAAAGTGAGCCCTAGAAAACGACTGATAAGGAACTTTCTATCCATTTATCACATCGGGACAAAGCTCAGTAGGCTAGACGGTTTAGGACCTTGCTTCCCAACTGTAACTGGGAGCATGTTAGAAATGGAGACTCTCAGGCCCCACCTCACAGTTATTGAATCAGAACCTGCATCTTAACAAGATTCCCCAAGTGACTCATATGTAAACTAATTAAAAGAAGCAGTTGTCAAGGAGGACTTTTTACAAAACATGAGTTATTTTCTGTCGCAGAACCCAGTAACAGGTAACTCTTCATCCTCTGGAACAGTCAAAGCATGGGGGCTTCTGAATACATGGAGTTCTTTCCCAAGCCGCTACAACTTCTGTTGTAATTCTGATGGAAAAGTTTTTAAAATGGTTTATTTGCTTCCATGTTTCAGTATACAAGGCATAACGAACTGAATCTGTTTCAATGATGACTCCAGGCCATAATTATGGGCCTTTGTGTAATATTCTGAATGCCACTAGACTGTTCTGTGAAACAGTGAATCACATTTCTTACCTCGCAAAAAAAAAAGGCTAACAGGTGAGTTAAATACTATTGGATGGTAGGAGAATGAGCCCTGGTCTCTTGGGTTCACTGGGAAATAGGGGATGGGGGCTTAAAATAATGCAAACTAGATTTTGTGTGTGTGTGTGTGTTACGCGGGCCTCTCACTGCTGTGGCCTCTCCCATTGCGGAGCACAGGCTCCAGACGCGCAGGCTCAGCGACCATGGCTCAGGGGCCCAGCCGCTCCGTGGCACGTGGGATCTTCCCGGACTGGGGCACGAACCCGTGTCCCCTGCATCGGCAGGTGGACTCTCAACCACTGTGCCACCAGGGACGCCCACGAACTAGATTTTTAGTTGGACACTAGGGCATCCAATTCTGCTGATTTTCCAGAGAACAGCCATCCATTTGCCTATGTAGAAAATTTAAGTATGTGCCCCTCTGACGGCAGGGAACTATTTAAATAATCTCTCCAGTCCATTCCAACTTTCACTTCGTTTTAGTAAGTAAAGATATATGATGACAGGAAATTACACGAAAATACCAAAGGCACGTTTTAACCTGAATTACTTCTTTTGGGATTTAGAATATAATTGATAAATGAATTATCTTGTTTTAATTCTAGCAAGGGACAGAATTAAAATAGGAAAAAACGGACACACGATTTTCCTCTAATCACCTGCCCCCAATTAATTACTGGTGACTACCCCCCTGGTGATCAAGTCCCTCTAGGGCAGTCACTGACACTGCAGCTATGGTAAGAGTGAACAGTGGTCCAGAACTTGTTCCACATTCTAAATCCCTGATGTTAGGCTTTTCTATCACTCGAAAGCCTTTGCCATGGAAGTTAAGAGGTAACAAAAAGTTGTAAAGTTCTGATTTAGTGCTCGCTGGCAGTTAATTATGAAATTATCTAAAGGCCTTTTTGGGAGCGAGATGATGTTTAAGAGAATTAGAATAAAGAACTTTAAAGGGTGACAGATTTCAAGAGCTACGTAGTATTTTATACAGATGGCATTTGATACTCAGTAAAGTGGTTACACATCTATGTTCTTACCTGCATACTGAATATAAGCACATGTCTTTAAAAATATTCACTCTAACTTATAATGACTAGCTGAGTCTCAAAGATAAAACATAATGGCAAAAATGGGACAGGGAGGGTGGGAGGGAGGGAGATGCAAGAGGGAAGAGATATGGGAACATATGTATATGTATAGCTGATTCACTTTGTTATAAAGCAGAAACTAACACACCATTGTAAAGCAATTATATTCCAATAAAGATGCTAAAAAAAACCATAATGGCAAAATTCCCTATATACAGTGGAAAGTATTTGAAAGAATAAGTTTGTAATAAAATCATGAAAAAAACTGATGCAACCTTATTTAGGTAGAAAAAAATCATACACATTTTCAAGGTTTTACAGGATGCATATATTTCTTTCAGCTAATTCTCATCAACATTTAAAAGAGAATATGGAGATGTCTCTCCAACTTTGTATTTTAATAGAAGTATCCCAAGATAAAATAAGAACATGGAATTAAAACTGACAACTCATGGAAGCTTATGTTGCTTTTCTTGACTCACACATGGAAAATCCTCCTGCAGTGAAACCTTTCCTTTAATGTCATTTTAAATTCTGACTGAAAGTAAAATTAGCCATCTATTTTCTTAAGTTCAACGATATCATCTGTTCCACTCAGGATAAAGACTTAAAATTACCTAGTATTCATTTTGTGTGTTTGAAAACCTAAATAGGGATCAAGAACCAAACTGGTTGCTAAGTCATCATTTTCACAGAGTTCCTTGGCAGACATTCCAGAAGATGGTACATATCGACTCTGTCCTTCAAATCCTGAATTACCATTACCTGTGAGAAGAAAAAAGAAGAAAAATTAACTCGCACTGAGTACTACTTAAATCTACCTTAAAAACCTTTAGCTTCACTGCCCATTCAAGTTAGTAATTAAGAATTGAAATTGCTTATTTCTATCAGTTTTACTAATTAAGAATGGAGTACCTTTGCAAAAACAGAAAACCAAATGCAGTAAATTAACCCAATTACTGAGAGCATTTTTGTTAGATAATATTATCTGGTTTCCCAAGAACAGGGTCTGGATAGTTGTGAGACTCTGGCTCAGATGCCTTACTTGCCTCTCCAAGGAAGATTTGAGACACAGGAGATGGGCAGATGCTCATCACAGTAGCAAGACAGCACAAAGGGCCACTACAGACAGGGCTGGCATGAGAAGGAAACAAGAGGAACACAAGATACCCTCTGCAGTAAGTGCCAGGAGGCTAAATCTCAAGAACCAAAATGGAGTCTCAAGGCGTTACCTTCAACTTCCTGCTTGTGGGTAGATGTGTGATTATCATCCCCACTTTGCTGGAAACTCAGGCCCAGAGGTTAAGAATCTTGCCTGTGATTACAAAGCTAGGTAGGAGAAGAGGGGAAAGAAGTAGAGAGAGACTGATAGGCCTATTTCTAACACCTGTTTGAAACAGATTTTGAAGGAATGGATAAAAATACAGAAGTGACTGAAAAAGATAACTGAAGTAACTGGGTTTAACTATGGAGGAAGAACAATGTAAAGAGAGGAAAGGAAGGCCAAATTTGTATGGATGAAGTTTCATCAGTGCTGATTCACGTTTGATGTATACGTCACTGAGGGTCTTCATGGAGTCAGCACATGCAATTACAGAGGATTCCAGCAGTATAACTAAGCTTCTCAATATTAAGAGGTGGAAGAATGAGTGACAAAGTGAGATGTCTAACTTTTTCACCCACTGTTCCAATAAGTAAATAAACACGTACATGTTAAGACCCTGCCAAAGGGTCAGTATATGATTTTGAATCAAATTATTTGCACGTAGGTATGTATAAAACTATCAAAGTTACATTTTCTACAAGAGCTTTATTAACATTTAATTCACATACCGTACAGTTCACCCATTTAAAGTGTACAATTCAATGGTTTTAAGTATATTCACAGAATTGTGTAACCAGCACCACAATCAATTCTGGCACATTTTCATCATCCCCAAAAGAAACCCCATACCTACTGGAAGTTACTATCCATTTCTCCCTCCCCCACAGACCCTGGCAACCACTAATCTACTCTGTTTCTAGGCATTTGCCTAGTCTGAAAATTTCATATAGATGGAATCATGTGTTTTTTTGTGACTGGCTTCTTTCGATTAGCATGTTTTCAAGGTTCATCCACGTTGTATCATGCATTCCTTATTATGGCCAAATAATATTCCACTGTGTGGGTTGACCACATTTGGCTGCACCATTTTATGTTCCCAAAAAACAGTGTATGTAAATTCTCCACATCATCACCAACACTTGTTACTATTTGTCCTTTTGATTTCAGACATCCTAGTGATTGTGAAGTGGTGGTTTTGATTTGATTTTCTCTGATGACTAATGATTTTGAGCATCTTTTCATGTATTGGCCATTTGTCTATCTCTGTCTGTCTATTCAGATCCCTTGCGCATTTAAAATTTGGAGGTTTTTTTTTTTTTTTTTTTTTTCAGTACGCAGGCCTCTCACTGTTGTGGCCTCTCCTGTTGTGGAGCACAGGCTTCGGACGCGCAGGCTCAGTGGCTATGGCTCACAGGCCCAGCCGCTCCGCGGCATGTGGGATCTTCCCGGACCGGGGCACGAACCCGTGTCCCCTGCATCGGCAGGTGGACTCTCAACCACTGCGCCACCAGGGAAGCCCTGGAGTTTGTCTTTTATTATTGACTTGTAAGAGTTCTTTATTCTGGATACTAGTCCTTTATCAGATATGCGATTTGAAAATATTTTCTCCTGTTCTGTAAGCTGTCTTTCCACGTTCTTGATGGTATCCCTTAAAGTTTGCAACTTTGGTAAGTTTCATGTTACTTTTTTTTTTTCTTTTGTTCCCTGTGCTTTTAATGTCATATCCAAGAAACCACTGCCTAATCCAAAGTTATGAAAATTTATGCATATGTTTTCTTCTGGGGGGTTTTATAGTTTGAGCTTTTAATTTAGGTCTTTGATCCATTTTGAGTTTTTTACATAGTGTGAGGTCCGATCCAACTTCATTCTTTTGCATGTGGATATACAGTTTTGCCAACCCCAACTGTTGAGAAGACTATTCTTTCCTCAATTTTATTGGCACTTTGGTCAAAAATCAGTTGACTACAAACATGAGGGTTCTTTCTGGATTCTCAATTCTATTCCACAAATATATGTCTATCCACATGCTAGCATAAGACTTGTCTTATGCTTTGGAACTGAGAAGTATGAATCTTCCACATTGTTCTTTTTCAAGACTGTTTTAGCTACTCTGGATCCCCTGAATTTCCATAAGAAGTTTAGGATCAGCCTGTCAATTTCTGCCAAGAAGCCAGCTGAGATTTTATAGGGACTACATTCAATCTTCAGGTCGTTTGGGGAGTATTACCATCTTAACAGTATTAAGTCGTCTAATCAATGAACATGGGATGTCTTTACATTTATTTTTCTTTCCATTTACGTATTTATTTATTTATTTATTTTTGGCCGGGTTGGGTCTCCGTTACTGCATACGGGCTTTCTCTAGCTGCGGCGAGCAGGTGCTACTCTTTGTTGCGGTGCGCGGGCTTCTCATTGCAGTGGCTTCTATTGTCACGGAGCACAGGCTCTACGCACGTGGGCTTCAGTAGTTGTGGCTCACGGGCTCAGTTGCTCCGCAGCATGTGCGATCTTCCCAGACCAGGGCTCGAACCCATGTCCCCTGCATTGGCAGACAGATTCTTAACCACTGTGCCACCAGGGAAGCCCTTTCCGTTTGTTTAGATCTTCTTTTAATTTCTTTCAACAATGTTTTATCATTTTCAGAGTATAAGTTTTACACTTTGTTAAATTTATTGCTAAATTTTTTTCTTTTTGATGCCCTGTAAATGAAATTGTTAATTTCATTTTTGGATTGTTTACTGAAAGTGCATAGAAATACAATTGATTTTTGTATAATTATCTTGTATCCTCCAACCGTACTGAACTCATTTATTCTAATATTTTAGTGGATTCCTTAGGATTTTCTATATACACAATCATGTCACCAGCAAATATTGTATTACTACTTCTTTTCCAATTTGGATGCCTCTAAGTTCATTTTCTCACCTAATGGTTGTAATCAGAACTTCTAGTACAATGCTGAATAGAAGTGGTGAGAACAAATATAGTTCTGCCTTGTTCGTGATCTTAGAGGAAACCATTCACCATTAAATATGACATTAAGCTTTATCAGGTTGAAGAATTCCCTTCTGTTCCTAGTTTGCTGTTTTTATCCTGAAAGGGTGTTGGATTTTGTCAAGTGCTTTTTCTGCATCTATTGGGATGACAGTATGGTTTTTGTCCTTGATTCTATTCATACGGTATTACATGAATTGATTCTCAGATATTAAACCAACCTTGCATTCCTGGGATAAATCCCACTTGGGCATGCTATAGAATTCTTTTCATCTGTTGCTGGATTTGGTTGGCTAGTATTTTATTGAGGAGTTTTGCATCTATATTTATTAGAGATATTGGTCTATAGGTCTTCTTTTCTTATGATGTCTTTGGTTTTGGTAGCAGGATAATACTGGCCTTCTCTTTGTAGGTAGTGTTTTTTGTTTTTGTTTTTGAAATTACTAATTCAATCTTTTTTACTTGCTATAGATTTATTCAGATTTTGTATAAGTAAGATTTCTTATTAAATTGGTTTCATTAATTTATTACTTTCTAGAAATTTGTTCACTTAATCTAAGTTACTTAACTTCTTGGTATACAGTTGTTCATAGTATTCTGTTACAATCCTAAGGCAGTAGTAATGTCCCCTCTTTCGATGTTGATTCTTGAGTTTTTTCCTAATCATTGCTGCTTAAGGGTTTGCCAATTCTTGTTGATCTTTTCAAAGAACCAACTTTTTAGCTTTGCTGATTTTTTCTATTCTCTACTCTCTATTTTGTTAATTTCTACTCTGTTATTTCCTTCTTTCTGCTTGCTTTGGGTTTAGTTTTGCTCTTTCTGGCGTCTTAAGGTGAAAGGTTATTGATTGAGATCTTTTTTTTTTTTAATAAGTTTATTTATTTTTGGGCGTGTTGGGTCTTCGTTTCTGTGCGAGGGCTTTCTCCAGTTGCAGCAAGTGGGGGCCACTCTTCATCACGGTGCGCGGGCCTCTCACTGGCGCGGCCTCTGTTGTCGCGGAGCACAGGCTCCAGACGCGCAGGCTCAGTAGTTGTGGCTCACTGGCCTAGTTGCTCCGTGGCATGTGGGATCTTCCTAGACCAGGGCTCGAACCCATGTCCCCTGCATTGGCAGGCAGATTCTCAACTGCTGCGCCACCAGGGGAGCCCCTTTCTTCTTTTTTTAGTGTTCACAACTGTAATTTCCCTCTAGGCATTGCTTTAGCTGCATCCCATAAGTTTTTGGTATGTTGTATCTTCATTTTCAATCATCTCAACGTATTTTCTCATTTCTCTTTTGATTTCGTCTTTAATCCACTGGTTATTTAGGAGTGGGTTAATTTCCACATATTTGTGTTTCCCAAATTTCTGTTATTCATTTCTAATTTTACTCCATTGTGGTCAGAACATATATTGTATGATTTCAATCCTTTTACATTGATTGAGGGGCTTAAAGTATGGCCTAGTCTATGGTCCATTCTGAATAATGTTTCATGGCACTTGAAAAGAGTGTGTACTCTGCTGCTGTTGGGTGGAGTGTTCTATAGATGTCTGTTAGGAAGAGTTGGTATAGGACTATTTGAGTCTTCTTTCCTTCTTGATTTTCTGCTTAGCTGTTCTATCCATTATTGGAACTGGGGAACTGAAGTCTCCCAATTATTGTTGAATTATCTATTTCTCCCTTCAATTTTGTGAGTTTCTGCTTCATGTATTCTGTGGCTCGGATGGTAGGTGAAGTCGTTGCAGTTTATCTAAGGTGATGCAATGCTTTGTTTCTCTTCATCATTGGCTCTATTTTTGCACCATTCGTGCCCAATAACATTCAGTGTGATGCTGTTCATCTTCACACTCTCTGGGTTTTTCCAACCCATCCCTCCAAATCTGTCTACACTTGGCAAAGTGTAGCTCATGTAATGGTCATTTTCTAAATTCTTATGTACCTCCAACAACCAAACTAATTAAGACCTTTTTGCACTGAAGCCCAAAAAGGAGGCCAACAGCAATTTGGAAAAAAAAAAGATTTAAGAGATGCCTAATTTACTGACCAGAGCCAATACCACTGCCATAATCACTACATTTCTCAGTTCCTTCAGGTTCCCACCACATGCTAAGGGGGTGAGGAGGTGTCCAGGTAGAGGCAAACCCATTAGTCTTGGGCTCTCTCCTTACCCCTCTCCCAAGCAGGGATATCTGTCTGGTTTTTTTTAAACAGAAACAGTGTCCTGATCTGATATGGAAAAGTTAAGGGCAGCCTGGGCCCAGTGAAGAGCATAAACCCATAAAAGGTAAGAAGGAAATGAAATCAGAACTGGTGCACTCTATCTGAAACTGTAGCAAACCTCAGGCTAATCAATCCAAATCTACTGGAAGTAGGCCAATTCCAACACAAACTAAGGCTATTTAGTTGTGGCTAAATTAACCTTAGGAAAAGAAGAAATATAAACAGTTGTCTGGGACTTCCCAGGCGGTCCAGTGGTTAGGACTCCATGCTCTCACCACCAAGGGAGCGGGTTCAATCCCTGGTCAGGGAACTAAGATCCCGCAAGCCGCATGGCACAGACAAAGAAAGGAAGGAAGGAAGGAAGGAAGGAAGAAAAACTTGTCCTTAACATGGCCATCTAATTTTGGACAGTATTTATATAGCTGCCTACTTAGCTTTACACTTATCCTGGGGCATTTTACTACTCTTAAGAGAACTATGAAACATGTATCAAATCTACACTTTATTGAACTCTCAGTAAGTAGCCTCATTTTCACCAAGAGATATAGAGGTAAAAAAGTAACTCATTATCAATACTTCTTCTCTGTTAGGATAAACTGTTCACCCTATATAAATAGAAGAAATGGTGACAATTTGAAAAGCTGCCCTAACTTCCACTTATCATGTAAATTAGGGTTGACTTTATCATTCATATTACTCTATATAACTTTTAAAAAAATACATACTTAAACTTACATCAAATATAAAAAAACACAGTTTGAACTTAAAAGAAATTTAATAGCAGTACTTTAATATTTTTAATAGAACAAATAACCATTCAGTTATAAATTCTACAAAATATAAAGTTATGCATATAAAAACATTATATTAAGAATTAAACTTGAGTTGTATACAATGTTTGATGGGAACAAAAGTTGATATAACTTTGCAAGAGTAAAAAAACTATACTGTTAACTGTGAGAACATAAAAAAATTGCTTTGAAAACAACAGAGAACAGAACACACATTACAAAGTGGAAAGAATTACTGCCCCATATCACCATCAAAAGAGTGACAGTTGAAGTGTGTACATACATCTGCTTGACCTCCTCTCGGCTGCGTTCTTGCCAGCCTTCACGGTGTCCTTTCCCGTGTGCTGTAATTTTGATTGATTCTGCTGATGGTCATTAGACAACTTGCCTCCATTTCTCCTGCCATTCACCACCATGTTCTTGGATTCTCCCAACCACTTCATACCCACAGACAGCCTGACCCAGGTGCATTTAGTCACTCTCTTCAAATAGCTTAGAGAATAATTTCAATGTTCTCTCCTAACAGAAACAAAACATGAAAAAACAAAACAAAATGGGGAGGTAAATACATAAAAGATCATGCTACACAGACCCCTGAGAAATTTTCAGAGTATTCAAAGTAACTTTGCAATTAGTGTTTCCACTCCTCACAGACCACCTTGGCTCCCCCTGCATCCCGCGTCACGCTGAGGTCTACGGCGCCCCCAGACTGAGGGGGAACTCGTTCTGCCTTGCTCATTGGTTGTGCTCTGAGGAGTGACTGGTAACTAGTAAGTGCTCAATAAATATTTATCTCTTTCAGCTGCCAGTAAGAATCATCTTTGCTTCTTATTGCCTTGATACCTAGGTATATAGCTCAATAACCTGCTCAAATTGCACGTTTTGGTAACATTCTATTAACTCTGTGAGGAAACAAGGAAGTTCTCTCTTCTCTTCTGAGGAGCTGAAGAAAAGGCATCTCAGTTAAGCTTTGTCCACAGCAGCTTTGTAACATCCTTTTGTTGCTGTTAGTTTGAAGTCAGGATTCAGGATATTTAAGGGACCAACATTCGAATATCAAAGTATTGCCCATCATGAAATACCTGCCTTAGCATTCCTTTACGATAGCAACAAAAATTGAGATTATTGTATTTGCTAATATAGTGGTATCCCTCACTATCTGAATTTTAATTAGCTGAATTTGGGAAAAAAATGTCTTGGATAGTGAGAAATGTTTGTAATTTATAAGGACCTTTGGAAGTGAAGGTATAATAGATTACATTTGTTGGAATGGAATGAGAAAGGATGTCCATGAAAGCACCTCATTACGGAATTATGCTTTAGTGTAAGTCAGACTAAAAAGGCTCCAGGATAAGAAAGTGTAAAAACAGAACTTGACAGCTAAAGGAACCCTAAGATTCTAGCACAATTCTTTCAGTTTGCAGATGGAGCTGAGGCAGCACGCCCAATGCCACACAATCAGCCTGCAGCCGCAGCCAGAGGAGAACCAGGCGTTGCTGCCCAAGGGCCTCTCATCTCACCACACCAGACAGAGCTCATTTTCCCTCACTTTTTCCCAACACACAGAAAAGTACACACGATAAATTATTCTGAAGTGCTCCCAGAAATGTATACCTGGAAACGCCTTTAATGATACCCAACACAAATACAAAATATTAATTTTTACTTGACCTCCAGTCTCTTTCACGTCACAGGAATTTTGTGTGAATTCCGTGAGGTAAAATGTGGGTGAGAGCAACATGCTTAGGTAAAAACGTGAAAAACAGCTGAGCCATATTAAGGATACTTTTACAATTGTTCTCGAACATGTAATTTTCTCTTGGTTCCTTCACTATTAAAATTCAATTAGTATTCAACTTTTATTGTGCCTATCTTTTGATTCTTCTTGTAGGCTTCACTAAACCCAGAAAAATGCTGCTACTTAAATAATAGGAACGGGCAAGTAAAATACTGATACATCAGTTCTAAGCTAAATATTTTTCAACTAATACACTTTATCAAATTAAACAGAAGACCCCCAATTGATGATCAAATATCTTATATTTATACTTAGACGACCTGTCTTTCTGATTGGCTAATTCCTTCATGTTCCAGGAAGTCTTCCTTGACCCTCACTGCCAAATCCAGGTGGACACGCCTACTATAAAACTGGGTGAGGGGGCTTCCCTGGTGGCGCAGTGGTTGAGAGTCTGCCTGCCGATGCAGGGAACACGGGTTCGTGCCCCGGTCCGGGAAGATCCCACATGCCGTGGAGCGGCTGGGCCCATGAGCCATGGCTGCTGAGCCTGCGCATCCGGAGCCTGTGCTCCGCAACGGGAGAGGCCCCAACAGTGAGAGGCCCACGTACTGCAAAAACAAAACAAACAAACAAACAAAAAACTGGGTGAGGGACTTCCCTGGTGGCACAGTGGTTAAGAATCCGCCTGCCAATGCAGGGGACACGGGTTCGAGCCCTGGTCCGGGAAGATCCCACATGCCGTGGAACAACTAAGCCCATGTGCCACAACTACTGAGCCTGTGCTCTACAGCCTGCGTGCCACAACTACTGAGACCGTGTGCCTAGAGCCCGTGCTCCGCAACAAGAGAAGCCACCACGAGAAGCCTGGGCACCGCAGCGAAGAGTAGCCCCCGCTCGCCCCAACTAGAGAAAGCCCACGTATAGCAATGAAGATCCAACACAGCCAAAAAAAAAAAAAAAACAAAAAAAAAACAACCCCGGGTAAAAGCCCTTATGTCACCATATAGTGAAGGCCTGTCTGCCTCCTTAATGGACTGAGAGCTCCTGAGGTCAAGAACTTATTTTTCTTTTCTCTAGTACAGCACAAAGTAGATCAAAGGCACTCAACTTATGAAAGAATAAATAAATTAGGTTGTGGTCTAAACCACCTCACAGGAGCTGCCACTTTTGTATTTTTTTTAAACTATAAATTAAAACCTGACCTCTTCAAATGCTCTTCTTCCTCAAGATGCTTGTGCTGTCACAGGCGGCTGGAGCAGCTCTGGCACAGGCAAGACATGGCAGGAATCAGCCATCACCACCATCAACCTCCCTACTACCTGCCACTATGCTTTCTGGTTCACCCCCGACTCTGCAGCTCCAGAGAAAAAGAACAAGAAGGTGGTAAAGCGCTTTGGGTCCTTTAGGAAATTCATCTCAAGAACGCCCACATATAACATACAACTTACAGATAATGATGGAAGAATGTGTCTTTAAGACTCTTTGGAGTCCTAATACTTCCTCAATGATTAACACATAAAATGTAACTATACGGAACAGAAAAGAGCAATGTGGCTTTAGACAGAATTAAGAGACAAAAGAGGGCTTCCCTGGTGGCGCAGTGGTTGAGAATCTGCCTGCTAATGCAGGGGACACGAGTTCGAGCCCTGGGCTGGGAGGATCCCACATGCCGCGGAGCGACTGGGCCCGTGAGTCACGACTACTGAGCGCCTGCGCGTCTGGAGCCTGTGCTCCGCAAGGAGAGGCCGCGATAGTGAGAGGCCCGCGCACTGCGATGAAGAGTGGCCCCCGCTTGCCACAGCTAGAGAAAGCCCTCGCACAGAAACGAAGACCCAACACAGCAAAAATAAATAAATTAATAAACTCCTACCAAAAAAAAAAAAAAAAGTAAAAACAGGTAAAATTAATTTAACAACAACAACAAAAAAAAAGAGACAAAAGAAGAGCAAGTCACCTCTCCAGAGAATCCTTAAGTCGCAACCAAGCTTCCTACTCAGAGATAAAAAGCGGAAAACCTGGGACGAGGCCCAGCAATCTGTGTTTTAATAAGCCCTCCAGGTGATTCTGACACTAGTTTTCCAGTGTCAGAACTATTGTTCTAAGTTACTTATTCATTCATTTGTTCAACTGTTAGGGCAAAGAGCAAATACCAAAATTTTAAGAAGTATGGAATAAAAATTTTTAATTTGAGGAAATTATACCTATCAACCGAAGTTTTCCCAAGAATTTGGAAAAGTTCACCAACAAATCATTTTAATAGTATACTCTAGCTACTGTGTACTAGAACACAGTGTGGAACACAGACTGAGATCCACTCTAACTTACACATCATTTCAATTAAATGTGGGTTAATGATCCAAAATGGAGCAAATTCCTAACCCTGGGTCTCACTTATATTGCAGTCAACTGATACTATTTTGTTTGAACTTAAGGTACCATAGCATAACAAGCACTGTCAATCACAAGACGTGGCTGAATTTCACTAGTATGAACACACTGTATGTTATGTCTGGATGTATCCTAGCAGAGGCACCAATACTCTCCATTCGTCCAGATAACAACAGCTATCATTAAGGCAGAAGACTTAAGCTCACAATGAATATTTTGTAAAAGCAGTTCTAGTAAAGCTATCAGAAATTGGGGGCTATTTATAAACTTTTAGTTCAAAACGAACATATACTCTACTAATCATCAGGTCACTGTTTGTTCTGCCCTCATGAGTGCAGGATCTGCTGTTGGCATGATCATTCCCGTAAGACTACGAGCTGGAAGAACACTTACATGTTAAAGGTGGAGATGGAATTTCAAAAGCTAACACAAGTGGATATTTTAGTAGGAGAAACAGGAGCTGAAGACATCGGGTGGCTCCCCCAGAGCTCCCCCTCCCAACAGAGCAAGGGTGCAGTCTCTCTGGCTTGGAACCCAGCTGGCTCACATGGAAATACTACCATGGTCGTGGCTTGGTGGACGTATCTGAGCTAACTGGTCACTGACTATATCTAGAAGTTAAAATTGCCTCAAATTTATTCCAAAATCGGCAGAAAGACAATTCTCAAGAAAGGAGTACTGGCGACTCCTTAAATGGCCTACCTAACAGCTACAAATCTTCCTCTGATCTGATTTCCCAATATAAAACTATCATGAAAATTATTATCGACACCTACTACATCCCAGACACTATTCCAGGCACTGAGGATACAGCAAACAAGGTTTCTAACCCTCATCTGTGCCTATATTCTAATGAAGGAAGCTCTGGGAAACAACAAACTAACCAATAAATGCCAGCACCTTGGAGAAAATAAAGCCGTTTCTAAGTGGCAGGGAGTGTTTCAGGTGGAGCCAGGGTGGGACTGGAAAAAGCGGGGCAGCACTGGGGAGAGTGCACCAGGCAAAGGGCGAGTACAAAAGCCGAGGGAGAAAAGCAGCTGGTGTGTCCGAGGACCAGCACAGAGCCCAGTGTGGCTGGAGCAGAGCAGGGGGTAAGAGGGGCAGGAGGAAGGCCGGAGGGTCTCCAAGCCCCTGCTGCGACGTGGGCACTAACTCCCAGGAGAAAGCAGAGGATGACAGGAGTTAAGTGTTAAAGGCCCAAGCTGGCTGCTTGTCATGTGGCGAAGAGTTTGAATGCTTTTGAAAAAGCAGGTCTAATAAAGCGACTAACAATTTGGGGGGACGAGAGAAAGCAGTTAAGAGACCACAGCAATCAATGAGAGGGGAAATAGATGCTGGTGGCTTGCAGCAGCAAAAGCAGCGAGAAGTGGTCGGTCTCAGGACCTTTTCCGAAGTTTTGCCGACACTGTGTGAAAGAGAGGGGGCTCAGATGTGCTTGCAAGTGGAAGAATGGAATTAGCAGTTATGCAGGTGACAAAGACCACAGGCAGGTCGGGTTTTGGCAGGGGTTGGGGCGCAGGAGTTTGGTTTGGTCATGTTTGAGATACCTATTAGAGACCAAGCAGAGATGTTTAGGCAGCTGGGTCTGGAGGACAGGCCCAGGCTGGATGTATAAACTTGGAGTCAGGGGACTAATGGGATTTCAAGCCATGGGGCAAGAGGAAATCACCTAGGAAGGGAGTAGAGATAAAAGAAGTCTAAGGACTGAGGGACACCCAAATATTTAGCGATCAAGATGAGGAAACAGCAGCTAAGGATACTGAAAGGAGCAACTAGTGAGGCAGGAGGAGAAGCAAAAGCAAACCAGGGCCCAGTGCTTCAGGAAGGAGTGACCCAGCTGGGCACAGGCTGCAGTTGCTCATAAGGCAAATCTCTGAAGAGTTGAAAGTCATGACAGCTGGGCCACTGTGAGCCTCTCTCAGAAACGACAGAGAACTTCTGAAATGGACATAATGTCTCGAAACATGGGCTCATGGGGAAAGAATGAGATGGCAGAAAGGACTCTAAGGAATAATGAATAGAGTCCTAAGTTCTTGTTATTTGTTTCAAACAAGAGAAAAAGAGTCCAAATTTCAGGTGCCAGAAAAGATATGTGTAATATTCACAGGACGGGAGATGGTGGAAATAGGTTAATTTGAGACCAGCATGCCTTGAGAGAGTTTACAAGGATCTTGTTTAAAAAAAAAAAAAAAAGTTTTTAAATGAACAGATTAATTAGTTCTCTGGCCTGGAGTAATAAATCACCTGAGTATGCTGATGAATTGAATCCCTGAGGGTTCTGTGCAAGGCTTTGCCCCCTCTATTTTTATGAGTGTTCACAAAAATGACACAACCAGGCTCTAAGGAAACGCAGCTGTGACTATGCTCCGGCATGGGCACACCTTCCTTCCACCCCCAGGGACTACCTGAAATCAACAGGAAATCAACAGGAAAGGTTTCACTGGACCAATAGGTGGGGAAGGATGCACACACTTCAGATTCTAGTATCAAATGTAAACAAAGGGGCACACAATTTATGACAATACAAAACGTACTAGAAAACTGCTAAAGTAAGAGCTGCATTTAAAGAGGAAAGTTTAATCACATTTTAATACCACGAAGGTAAAATGCACACACACACCATCATACATTCCAAATCACCAACAGCAATGGCTGTCTTTGGGGGAATGGGATTAACATCAAAAAAAGATTTCTTCCCCAAAATGTTTACAGTGAACCTATTTATTTATAATTGGAAAAAAAACAAACAATCCGCTTCCCCCAATACTTGATATTCACGTTTCTAAAGAAAGCACAGAGTTGTTTCATAGAAAAATGTGCTTGGTTTATGTGAAGTGCCCGCTCTACTCCCAGTGATGGACCCTCAACAAATGTCAACACCCTCCTATCCTCCCACTGTCCCTTTATGGACACACACAAGGATCATAAACTCTTAGTGACTTTTTTTTTTTTTTTTTTTTTTTTTTTTCTTTTTGCGGTATGCGGGCCTCTCACTGTTGTGGCCTCTCCCGTTGAGGAGCACAGGCTCCGGACGCGCAGGCCCAGCGGCCATGGCTCACGGGCCCAGCCGCTCCGCGGCATATGGGATCCTCCCAGACCGGGGCACGAACCCGCATCCCCTGCATCGGCAGGCGGACTCTCAACCACTGCGCCACCAGGGAGGCCCCTTAGTGACTTTTGAGCTCAGCTGCTCACCTCCAATTTGAGAACTCTGGTTTCAATTCTTTTTCATTAAAGCTTTTGGAAAGGAATTTTTTGTTGAATATCCTAAACACAAATCAGGATTTCAAAACATCTGTCAGAAAAATGAAAATATTGATTCTGAAAGACTACCAAGAATTTCAAAATAATTCCTGTGCCATTACCAAGAACGCTAACCAGTTTACAAGCTGAACTTGTCTGCAGATAGTTTATCTTAGAGAAATTATCCATCGACATGGAAACAATTCCCAAGTGGCTGAAAATGAAAAGATAACATATATATTTTAAAAAGCAGGCTCTAGCTTGCTAGAGGACTTTTGAAAATCTTTATTGAGAAAAAGCAGAACAAACATTTTTCAAGTGATTCAGCTACAATTTGCTAAGAAAACAATTCGATACACCAGTTAACAGTTTTATCTTTGGAGAAAAAGATTACAAGCAATTTTTTTAACTGTTACATGACATATTCTTCAAAAGGTTCAACTTTTCAAAATGAACATATATTACTTTGTAATAAAAAAATAAAGGTGTATATAAGGAAAGTAAAACAGATTTCACAAAAATCCTTCTGCATCATCCGTATGTATGTAAGTTAAAGCCAATTTCTAAAACTTTAAACACAGCAATTCAAAAATCAGACTTCTAGGTTGATGGGAACTGAAAAAATATCACTGAACTACTTTCACAAGTTTTCGATATCTTTGCTTGTGGACTCTGATGCTCAAGTGTCACAATCCCAGACTCCCAGGGGCTTTATATTTTAAATAAGCACAAGGAAGACAAACACAAATAAAAAGCATAGAAATGAAAGAAAGCACTGTCCAAAGACGAAAACAACAAACACACACACAGCCCCCCCCACACACAAAAACAACAAAGAGCACAAGGTGGACCAGGGGTGAAACTACTCAGACTACTATCAGTTCCAACAACATCCCACTACTTAAGTGAAAAACCAATTCCCCCTTCTAGGGCCTCATGTGTGCAGCCTATCTCACATGTGAAAATTACATGCAATAGCAAAAATAAAAGTATTTTGAAACTGTTAAGAACTACCATTAACAGAATTTACCTTACTTACCAAGGCCTACAAGGTCCTGCATGATCCAGCCCTGCCAGTCTCACCCCTTGCTCCAGCTAATACTCCAGACACAGCCTAGCTTACAACCCTCTAGTGTGCAAGGCATCTTCCCACCACTGGCCTTTGCACTTGGGATACTGCCAACCTGCCCATCAGTCCCCACCTCCCACTCCACCACCCAGTAGATTGTCTGGATACATGCTTGAATATTTCTCCTTCATGGTGTTTATTACAACTGTATTCACTTCTTTATGTGATTACTTGGTGACACTTGCCTTCCCCACTGCAGTATAAACGAGCTAAGGTACACTTTCGTATCACTGGAACCTAGCACAAGGCCCAACATACCACAGGTCCATTCATGTCATACCCCCCTTTCTAGTCTCAAACGTAACTGCTACACATAAGCCCAAGTGGGTATTAGTTCTCTCCCTCAAATCTAAAATTACAAAAGGACTCTAATATACGTACCAAAGAATTCCATGTCAGTCTTTATCAACGGTTATTCCAAATTCATCTGCAAATAACATATAGCCAAGGTTCCATGGAATCCTACAGTAATAATTCACACAATCAGACCAGTTGAAGAAGCCCTGAGAAGCCATGAGAAGCCTCTGGGATCACTATTCCATTGTAATTCTGTAATGCGGTTTGACAGGGTGATTGCCCAGTTGCCAGTTTCTTAGAAAGCTACCAGGAATCCACGATCTCACCTATCACCTTAAAACTTGCTCCTATGAACACCGTCAGAAATAAATCTCATTTAAGAATTTAGATGACCTGTCAGAGTTCAACTAGTCCTAGTGGTACGAAAGAAAAGTCTTGGGGATTTTTCTTCTCCTTAATTCAGCATTAAGCCCTTGTTGCTCTAAAACTGGAGCTGTCATGCAGATTCAATGCTACTCGGGTATCTAGCACCAAACTCCAGAGCAAAGAATAGGTCTTTATACTTGTAAAATAATTACTAATGACGTGCTATTATTAAAAGTATCATTTCTGCTTACCTTTTTCAGCTTTTGTACAGTCAAACTCATATGCGTTTTGCTTCAGCCAATTTAACAGCTTTCTCAAGTAGCCTCAGGTGGCAAAGCCCCAATCAGACCAGCAAGAGGATGGTGCCTGAGGAGAGCAGTTTCCCACCAATGCATAATAATGCCCCACCCACCTCCTTTTAGGATAAAATGATGGCTAGAGATAGCGTCACTAATCCTGCTAAGTTGGTTGCAATAACTTCTTTAAAGGAGGCTGGAAAATGGTCCCCAAAGATATCCATCAGGTCTTAATCTGAAACCTATGAATGTTAATTTATAAGGAAAGGGGTCTTTGGAGATATGAGTAAATTACAGATTTTGAGATGAAAGAGATTATCCAGATGGGCCCAAAATGTCATCACGAGTGCCCTTAAAAGGGAGAGGCAGAGGGAGATTTGACACCACACACACTTGAGAAGAAGAGGAAAAGAGTGGCGTGAGGTGGCCACAAGCAAAGGAATGCCACAGTCACCAGAAACTGGAAGAGGCAAAGAACAATGCTCTCTTAGAGCCTCTGGAGGGAGCCCTACCCGTATCTTGATTTTGGTCCAGTGAAACTGATGGTGAACTTCCGGCCTCCAGAACCGTGAGAGAATACATGGCTGCTGTTTTAAGCCACCAAGTTTGTGGTACTTTGTTACAGCACACACAGGAAACTAATACAGAGACCATGAAAAAGCAAATCAAAGTAAAAATGCTTTCTAATTAGACTCCAGAAATACGTAAAATTCCAACATGTCACAGGAAAAGAGATTTTTAAGCACCTTTAAAAAGTTGTCTTAAATACACTTTTTAAGAAAGACATTTCCCCCTTCAACTGCACATGTGAAACACGGCTACAGAGCGAGCTATATGGATTCTGAAGATAAAGCTGGTGTCTTAATCACGTCTAGTTACTCATGCACGGATTAAGCAGTTACCCAAGATCTCCCTTAGACGTGACATACTGAACATTATTATATTTACATATATGTTTACAATAAAAAAATGAAAATCAAAACTATTAGACTTTTTCACTTAGCAGACCATTTTAAACAGCAAAACAGCCACCGCTGGTTAAGTCTACGATCAGACGTTTGCAACACTTATACTTACTTATTCAGCCACTGAACTACAGCTGAGCATGTGATAAACTCCTCATTACAGAAAATACTGCTTCACAGTTCCTTATTTACGTACACCACACGTACACCAACACGTATCACAACAAAGGGTTTTATGTAAGAAAGATCTGTGTCTCCAATTGTCTCAGTAGGTATTTCTAAAATAAAGGTTTTAGCTGACGTGGTTGTTGAGGGGAATTCTGCCCCAATCTCCCTAAAATCTCCTCCCCATCTCTCCGCATCTGACCCATCCGCTTACCTCGTAGGGCCTGTAAGTAAAACCAAGGACGCTTCCTTTGTTATAGAGTAGTCTCTGAGACCCGAACAGCGTTTTACTTTTCTATAAACAGATGCCACCTAGTGTCAAGAGTCTGTAAGTACAGCCCACAGTTCCTGAGAGGCTATGAGGTAAGTAGAACAAAGGACAATTGATTCTTACTGGGCAAAGATAAGGGTGAGAAAAAACTTCCAAAAGGTGGTTCTTGGGCTGGGTCCTAAAGGCCAGGTGGCAGACCGTGCAGGGGGCAGCGCGCACAGTGGCTCAGGACGTGGCTCGGGGTGGAGTCAAAGCATCGGTGCCGCCCTGGCTCCACTCACTGCTCTCCAGCAATGTGACCCTGGACAAGCCATTTAACCTCGCTAATGTCTCATCAGTAAAATGAAAAGAGGTTTGGCACAAGGATTAAATAAGCAGAAACTGCTAATACAATAAAGGTCTCCAACTGTCGCCTCTTTTCATGTAACTAAGAAAGAAACAAAGAAGATATGTTGATGTATTATTCACAAAACTTTAAACAATCAAGTAGAAATTTCCCCTCCATTCCTCATCCTACCGTAACTCCCACAAGGAAAGAAAAAAAAAAAATCACATCACCTCATCCATTTAAAAAAGTACAAATTTTCAAGAGAATAAAAAAGGACCAGGGGTGCTAAGTTATGATACAGAGCTGAGATCAGCTTTGCTTTTCCTACAGCTCCTGAAGAGAAGGAATGTGACTTCTGGCAACAATGTATAATTAAACATCACTGAATTAGCCTCACATGTCAACATTCAGAGGGACTGCAGATTTTGTTACAACAGAATATACTTTGTTGTGTATCTGATAAAATATTATGTTATTGTAACTCCATTTGTTAAAATAATTGCCCCTCCATTCCCTTAGTGCTTCCTATATTAACTTTATCATTTGTCACACCCTGTAAAGCAGGTACTTTTTTTTTTCCCCCGGTTACACAGATGAAAGACTGGAGAATTTGCTCAATTGTACTCATAGAAAGGATCCCACTAGCCAAAAAGCATGTGATTGGAGGCAGAGACCAGTTAGAAAACTAAATGCAACAAAGAGTAGAAATGGATGGGAAGAGAGAGGAAAGCTCTGGTGTTTCAAATACGAGCTTGGCAAGACTTGGTGACAAATCAGACATAGGGGTTGAGGGACAGAAAGGAAGTCAAGTCAGAAATCTCCAGTTGGGGTAGAAGTTTCAGTTGGGGAGACTGCAAGATTGCCATGAACTGAGTTAGGGACTGCAGAAGGAAGACATTTGCAGGGAAGATGAGAAAGTTTGGTTTGCTGAATTTGAGGATGGGGCACCACCCACGTGAAGCTGTCTTAAGATGTTAAAACTCAGGAGAGAAGTGACTGTGAAAAGAGTAACATTAACAGAGGACTTTACAATTCACCAAGCATTTCAACATTATCTTAATTCAAAAAATCACAGAATTTCAGAGCAAAAAGTCTTAGATTAAAAGAAACAGGCTCAGGGACACGTATTACCTGCCCAAAGTAATTCACTTCTTCTGACAAGATAATATGGTACCAATATGTGAAACCAAAAAAAAAAAAAAAAGATTTTTTTGAGTTTTATCATGGTCAGTTAAATGAAAGGAAAAGGGGAGTGAAGAGAAAAGGAAATAAAATAAGCAACAGACACATGCTGGCACCGTGAGAGTCAGAGAGGCCTTGCAAAGGAGCATTCCCCACTTAACAGCGCCTGGGGCACGCCGCTCAATGCCTAGCACGGTGTCCAACACACAGCTAAGTAATGTCCACTCAAGACGTGAGTGAAGAACTGAGTGCCATGGGGACGAAAGAGAGACACCTCTTAGCTCCAGTTCTCTGGGCACCATTTCACACTATTGCTCGTTACTATGATCCAAGAACTGTGCTAATAACTTCACATATATCATATCATTTACCCACATCACAGTCCCTTAACATATACAATATATTTTAAATATTCATTAATGTATAATATTAAATTATACAACATAATTCATATAATAAAAACATTAAATATATACAACATATACAATACTACTATTATCACCCCCACTTTACAAAGAAGAGGAAGCCTTAGAGAATTAGAAAAAAAAATTAGCCAAGGTGGGGTTTAAAGACTGTACACTCTTGACACCATATAAGAAAGCAATATAATCCTGACTCAAATTTTTAAACATGCTTTGCCCCATACTTGAAGAGTAAGACCCTAGAACAAAATGGACATGGTTCCTGATTTTATGGAGCTCAGAGTATAGTGTGGGAAGAGAGACAATCAAATAAGCATGAAATGGTAAATTCTGGTAAGAGCTATAAAGGAAACAACTAGGATATCAGGAGAGAATAATATAGGAACAAACTTTAGACTGGATGATCAAGGAGAATAAATCAAAAGCATAAATACAGAAACAATCACCTTCTTTTGGGATCAGAAACACTCCTGGTATCTATTTATATCCACCAAACAAATATTTTCTGAGGCAACTGGCTTTGTCTAAATCCTCCTCTGAATAAGGTCTGATTTTTGTTTCTTTTTTAACGGGAAGGGAGAAGCAGGTTTGTATATGGCCTCTCCGGCTCCAGACTCTATGGGCTCACTGGCTGAAGGATCACCCCCTTTCCTCTTTAGCTGGGGGGATCCATCTTCCTAAGAGTAGGTTGGTTTTCTTGATAAAAATATATACCCCTTCATAACATGCAACATAAAGATTTTTTTGAAAATAAAAATACTTCTCAGAGATCATTAATACTTTTCAGGGATCCTATATTTCAACCCTGTTATAAAAATGAGACAGACAAAATGAATCATTCGGAAGACCTAGAATCAACTCAATCCAACGTTTATCAAGAACCTACTGGGAGCCACCGGGCACTGTTCGTGGTGCTGGAATATTGGTTGTGTGCAGGGAACACTAGAGGGCGCACGAGAGTTTCAGCTTTCAGGAAAATCTGCACAGGGCTACTAAGGAGTGGGGGACCTTGCAAAACCAAACAGAAGCATGTGAAAACCAAGTATCTGATGAACAGAGCAGAAGAGTACAGAATAGGAAGCAGAATGACCCTTCACTGAAGGGATCTTTTTGCCTTAAAGCTGAGAGGCAATCCTAGTGTCATGAGAGATGTACTGACCCGGTGTTCCTATAAAGATGTGCAAGTTAGGTGTTTGTTGCACCCTAACACACATGACTGAGGGTTCACCAGCTTGGCAACCCTATGAGGTAGGCGAGACAGGTATTATTGCTACAAATGAGATGGCTAAAGCTCAGAATGAAGTTGCCTTCCTGAAGTCAAACTGCTTTAAGTGGTAAGGCGGAGTCTAGAACCCTAGCATTCAGGCCTAAGTCTGGGGTTTACTTCAATATTTGAGTCACATGTGCATCACCCACAAACAACCAGGCTTAACACTGGAGAATGCTTCCTAGCTCCACTTTTCTTTGTGTACTCTTATAATACAGAAAATAAGACATCTTGCAGAAATGCAACTCATAGGTAGGAGCCACAGAGATGTGGGAACCATACAGACCTTAAGAATTAGGCTTTGGGGACCCTAGTCTCCAAATTCTAAAACCCAACTGAATGTAGGCTGTACCATCAACTTAATAATATTTCAAAACAAGGAGAAAAGACTACATGGAATATACAGATGAACTATGTAAACCAATTGGAGAGTTGGCAAAATATGATTAAATTAGCTCTTAGAAGTGAGAAAATGGGTGGCGATCAAGTGTAAAAGATAAAGTATAATTTAGAATTGGAAGTGATCTCAGAGATTAATGTTTAGTTATTTTACAGATGAAGAAACTAAGGCTTGGCCCTGTCAGTGTGTTACACAAATAAGGTGGAGCAGACTGGAATGCAGGTACTGATTCTTACTCCAGCGGACCTTCATCCAGCCCCAGAACTATACGTATAACTGTAGTTCTAATTATATACGACCTTAGCAGATGGTGCAGTGTTTGACCCTGTCTCACACAGATATCAGACAGCTTCAAATCTGGCTGGCAGACGTGGGAGCCAGAGGCAGTGAGTGACCAAAGTGGTCCAGTGGTCCTAGGAACCTTTAACCTGATGGAAGGAAAATCATGAAGCAAGGCATAATTTATAGTATAAATGACTACGGAAATCAGTGACTTTTTTTTCGCTTTTGTGACAATATTTTAGAATTAATGCAAATGGTTCTGGTTCCATCACCAACTATGGGGATCAAAAGAAAAGTGTTTTGTTCTTCTTTTCAAGCTAGACATAAATGCTGATTTACAAAAATAAGGTGATGAGTCTGTCATGCACAGATGGATTCTCTCTATTCCACACCTTTAAAGTAGCAAAATCCTGTAATGCATGTAAAATAAGGTGTGCATGACTAAAATTTGGGGATGTGTCTGGTGAATAAAATAAGATATAACTGTAAGTGAAAACTTACTTAGACTTTCTGTAATCTGACTAGGACAAACTCCAATCACATTAATAGAAAAACACAGGGTTAGATATTGGTCAGGCATGACGTTTCCTCTCAACCAGCACTTCTAATCTTCTAGGAAACACCAAATTACAGGGAAGAAAAGGGATTATTGTAAGAACTAAAGTAAAAACAGATTTGTAGAACGTTTTTTTTGGGGGGGGAGCGGAATGTAGAGTTGGTAGAAAGAATTTGAAGGAAGTTGTGAAACCTTCCTAAGCCCCGGGGCCCCCAGATTTGTTCGCTAGGACCCTTCCCCATTCAGCTTGTTAAATGAAACTCATTCAAAACCACAGGATTCAATTCAAAGATTTCAAAGTTGACAGTCTGTCCAAGAAAAAAATTACTTTTCAAATCACTGTGTTCTAATGGTTAGAACTCCCTAATACTTGAAATTTAAAGTGCATTGGCTAGTTTTATCCTGTAATAAATTTAAGTTTGTGCTTTTTATTGCAATTAAAACCATTTCCTACACCAAGACACATCAGTAAAATACATTTTTCCCCAAAATAAAAAGTAACTAAAAATCAGGCTAAAAAATTAAGTTACATCTTACACATAAAATTCTTCTATTGCATAGAGCTCTATCTGAGATACAGATATCCTAAGCTCTCTTCCTGCATTTACTCAGCGTATCTATGGAACCAACAGTGTGTCATACTGGAACAAACACACATGGTCCCTATCTTTAACACTGTTGTGGAAAACTCAGCAATTAGTGTTCTAGGGCTGACACAGTCGTGTAACTCCTGCCCATGAAGGGGAAGGAGTTTGTGAGTGGAGAGAAAGTAGAGCTCATATGTGGCAGGCAAGAGTAGAAAATAATGGAACTGACATCATGCATCTGAAAGGATTTGCTCTCATAAGCCGTGGGAAGGGCATTCCTGTGGACAGGGAGCTGCTCAGATGCTTCACATACAAATGACTTTGCAACACAACCAGGCCACACGCTCATGTCCTATAAGCCCACAAATTGACACTCAAAGGGAAATCAGATTCAATCCCAGATACAGATGACCCAAGGGAAAATTTATAAACCAACATGTTCCACCCACAAAACTCTAAGCTCAAAGACACACAACCTGCTACCACTTCCTTCACATGCATATTCTGCTATACCCCTATCCTCCCCTCCCCCCATTTTGCCCACTGGTATTTGGTTCAGGTATGGAGCTTTCAAAACATAAGCATTTCATTGTGTATGTGAAGACAAATGAAAACACAGGCAAGAGGGCACGTGGAAATGACTTTGAGTGTGGTTTCAAAGTTTATGGGCTAATAAAAAATTAAGCCTTACTCTACTCTCCTCTTGAAGAGTAAGTCTCCCCATTATTCTTTTCACACCCAAACTAAGTTGTTGTGTCAATGACAACAACGTTTTCAATAACAATAGAATGAACATATTTTGAAAAACTAAATATAGGGACTTCCCTGGTGGCACAGTGGTTAAGATTCCACGCTCTCAATGCAGGGGGCCGGGGTTCGATTCCTGGTCAGGGAACCGGATCCCACGTGCACGCCGCAACTAAGAGTTCACATGCCTCAACTAACGAGCCCGCCTGCTGCAACTAAGACCCAGCACAACCAAATAAATAAATAAATATTAAAAAAAAAAGAAAAGAAAAACTAAGTATAAATCACTAAGCTCTATTAATTAACATTTTTCATCCAGTGTCTACTGAGCACCTACTCTGTACCTGCTCTGAGCAAAGGAGATAAATAACAAGCTCACAAGAAAGCTGAGGGGACGGTCAACAACCAAATATGATACAATGTAACAACTGCCCAGGGAACAAAGCAGAAGTGTGCCTTCTCCTGAGTGGGTCAGCCCCTGCCCTTATGTTGTAAGACGTCTGCAAGGGGTGTGAAGATTTATCCAGGAGGTAACACTCTCACTGGGCCTTCCTGAAGGCGAGTATTAATCCGGGGGAGGGGATGCGGGGATGCAGGAATGCCGGGCAGGGTGCGAGCAAAAGGCACCAGGCAGGGGGAAACCACTGGGGCCGGGGCTTGGAAAGGAAGAGGAGAATGCTTAGATGACGGACCCACACCTGCGGTGGAAGTTGCTAAACATTCGGCTACAAAGTGAACTTGTACCTATAGTAAGTAACTCTTTAAGTAAACTTCTCAGTATGCACAAATTATCTGCGATTATTTCAGGCTAAACTGATTGCCCCCTCCCGTTTCAAAATATTTACGCTTTTATAACTAGTCATCAAAAGTTACAGGCGTGTTCTTAATATTAAAGGGAAAAAAGCTTCAGCTGGCAACTGTTTCCTCTGATGACCCTATAAAGCTACATTCAACTATACTTTATATCAAAATGGTTTAAATCTTAAAAGGTCCTGATAAGAAGAAGCACAATCGCAACCAGTCAGTTCTTCTGCCCACCACTCTAGATAAGATTTCCCCCCCACGGTGAATTTCAGACGGCAAGTTCTTTAAAATTAACTTCGAAGAACACATGTTCACCCCCTCAGTATTCTTAAAAGTTCCCCCAGTCAATGGGTCGGGAGTAAAAGAGCTCTAACACTGGGTCAAATAAACCCAAACAGAAAGGGAGTGAGTTTCTCTGGGTCCAACGTGCTTCTCTACCATTCCAGCAAGTTGGCTCGAGTTGTCATCTTGTAAACGTTTCCCCCACTCTCATAGGTAGGGGTGACGCTGATACATCATCTTTGGATATGTGGAAAGAATCGAGTCACTCTGGGAGGACCGACGCCTTTTCTCGGGACCCGAGACGCCGGCCCACGGAGGGGGCCCGGGAGGCAAGCCCCGGCCAGGAGCCGGAGCCGCTGTCAGGGGAGGGACGGAGCGGGGCGGAGGACTGGCCCGGGAGGAGATCTGAAAGAAGGCTCGAGCCCAAACAAAAACAACCCAAAGTTGAGCGCGGCAGAGGGAGCAGATTGGGCGAGACCATTCACGGCTGCCCATTGGAGAAAAGGGAAAACAGAGTCCCCCAATCGCGAGCGGCGGGGCTGCTCCCCTCGTGCGGCCGCGGGCCGGCCCGGCGCTGCCCGGCGGCCGCTACCGCTCCCTTCCGGCGGCGGCGCCCACTGCAGGGCCCGCGCCCCCCGGCCGCCGCCGCCGCCACCGCGCCCCTCCCCCGGCCGTCCCTCCACCCGCGAGGCCCCGGCCCCGGCCCCCGCCCGGCCCGGCGCCCCCGCTCCCGCCGGCCCGCCCCCAGCCCGCCGCCCCTGCGCCCCCCGCACCGGCGCCCGCCCCCCGCTCACCGCCGGGCGCTGCCCGCTCCTCCTCGGGGCGCGTCGAGGCACCGCCGCCCCGCCGTTGCGCTGGGGGGCCCGCGCTGCCCGGCGACACTTCCCCGTCCCCCAAGAATATTAATCACCAAAAATAATTCCAGAGAAAAATGGAGAGCAAAATCCAAGATGGCGGCGCCAGCCGCAGCACCGCCCGCTCCATCCGCTGTCGGGAAATGAGTCCCAGCCGCGGCCGGAGCCCCCCGCCCCCACCGCGCCGCGCCGCGCCCCCGCGCCCCCGCGCCGCGGGCCTCACCTCGCCTCTCGCGCGGCCTCGGGGTGCCAAAGGCAGCCGCTGGCCTGGTGGCTCCGCGTCCCGGGTCCTGGCGCCGCGCGTGCCGCCTTCGGTGCCTGGGCGCCCTCACCTCATAGCCCCAGAGCCTCGCCGTCCGCGCCGCAGACGCGTCGCCGCCCCCGGTGAGCCGCTCGGACGCCGCCCGGGAACCGTGGAAGGACACGAAAAGGAGTACCCGCGGCCAGGCGGAGGGACACCACTTCGGATCGTACCGCTCTGGACGCCTCTGTTGCTTTTACGGGACCAGGGGTGGGGGGAGGCGGAGAAACCCGAGAAAGAAATGAGTTCCCCGCCGGGTGCTTCCCGCGGCGGAGGAACAAAAAGCGAATTTTGAGGGGACGGGGTGAGTCGTTGCTTCGCTTCTCTCGCGGCGGAGGGATCCGCGGTGAGCAGTCGGCAGGGATCCCTCCGCTCCTCGCTGCCCTTTAAATTGCGGCTGGAGGCGGTGCCGCCGCGCGTCCCTGGGGCGCCACCCGGATCTCAGGTCTCCCTACGTACCCCGGCCCCGCGAGGCTGCCTTCGACTCTCGGTCCCTGGCGCAGCTGCACCCACCGGGGACAGCCCTGGGGAATGGGCAGGCTCCTCGCCCACTGCGCCTCCCGGGTGCGCCTAGGGGAGGCGGCCCCACGGAGGCGAGCCTCTTTGTTGTGGGAATGGGTGTCGTTGGAAGCAGATACACCCTTAAAGACCATGTGGGCAGCCTGAGCGTTCCACCGCGTAGTGTGGGAGGGAGGGAGGGAGGGGGGAGTGAGCCTGCATTAATTGGGCCACTGGCTTCCTAGTGTCAACCGGCCATTTCTTGAGCACCTACTGTGTGCCGGGCTTTCCGAGAAACGGGTTTTTCCGCTTCTCGCTCTAGTTGGGCAGTGCCGGTACCAAGAATGCAGCTCCCTCCAGGAGCTTTAGGCTGGTAGGGAAGTTGCCGAGAGGCTCACACGGGCCAGGTGCTGCCCTGCTGGGAGGGTGCGAAGCCTCGCCCTTTGGATCCTGCAGTTGATGATAATGACTACAAAATAACGATGAGAGTAACATGTATTACAGCCTTTACTGGAAACCAGGCACCGTCCTCAAGCTTTGGTGCCCTATCTCGTTTACTCCTTACAACGACCCCCAGGAGGTGGGGACCGTTTTCCCCATTTTATACGTAGGGAAGCTAAGGCACAGAGAGGTTAGGTGATCTCTAAGACAGCCAGTCAGGGCTTGAGCCAGACCCCTTATCCAGTACTCTGGTCAAAAGCTCAGACGTCAAGAAGTTGAGGTGGCCACAAGCTGGGCAGATGCCTAAAGGTCTCCCCCAACCGGAAGAGTGGATTCGAGTATGTAAGGAAAAGGGAGTGGTGAGGAAAGGTGAGCCCAACAAGTGCAAAGGCCCTGGGGGCCGGGTGGGGGAGGGGTGGTAAAGAGCCTGCGGCTTCCAGAGGTCCAGCGTGGTCCTGCAGAGAGGAGGCGGGCAGCACAGGCCGGTAATTCTATTCCCGGAAGAGACCCACATCTGCCATGGTTTCCTGCCATCCCCAGGGCCTGGCACAGAGTAGGCACACCAGAAAGGATGCTTCAGTGGAGAGTGTGGATGACCACAAGGTCTGTGGTCCAGTGAACACCAACCACCAACACAAGCGCTTACCCCATTTTCCCTCTTCCTTGACCTTGGGTGGCAGACATGATGCTTATTATCCCCTTCCACAGATGGGAAACTGAGGCACAGTGATTTGCTGAGGGCATGTATCTAACAGAGGTGAAGGGAGGTCTAGATCTTACAAAACAGAGCTCCTCCCGTTGCCCTCCCCCTCCCCCCTGGGGAAGCCCACCTGGTGGGGTTGGTGGGTTTGGGGGTGCAGAGCCTTCACCACCCTTCCGGTAAAGCAGATGCAGGCACATGGCCCTGCACCCTCTGCTCTTTAAAAGCCTCCGGGTCATCTGTGACATCAGAAATTGCCTTGCCACGTTCCTCTCTGCAAGCACAACTAACGAATGACTGCTTTCGTTTTATTCGCTTCTGATTTATTGCTAAACTTTCTTTCCCAGATTTTCATAGTGCTTGGCTCCAAATACTCAAATTGCATCCCACTGAGACTGCCTTTGCCACCCTGTTTCCTCACCGGATGCCCAAGGGAGGAGAACACAGTGCACACTACAGCCCTGTGTGGATCCCCCTGGGTCTCGGTGCCTAGGCCCCAAGTCCAGCCATGCCTGGGCAGCCCTTCACAGCCCCAGACGTCAATGTCTTCCCCACTCCAAGCTTTCCAGAGTCCACCCCGACAGGGAACCCTGAGGCTGACACCCAAACCCTGACTCTGAAAAGCCCCCAGACTCCCAAGACATTGGCACTTCCATTCACTACCCCTAACTGCCCAGCGCCAGGCCAAGCGTTCTGGGTGGAGACTTGCAAGGGAGCAGGCTGGGGAAGGGCGGGGGGTGGGGCAGATGGGCGAACCCAGACACAGGTTCCTCTGGCTCCCCGGTTCTGGCTCTGTCCATCCCCCATCCCCCCTGCACTGCTGCTCCTCCAGCCTCAGCCGAGAGGCCCAGGGTGGGCCGGAGCTCTCTGCAGAGCCGAGCTGGAGCTCAGGACCTGGATGGGGCCGCGTTGAAGGGAGGCCAAGGCTGAGCTGGGAAGAGGCCACAGCCCAGAGCAGCCCTCCTGGGGGAGACTGGAAATTCGACTTCCCCACAGGGAGTGTGGCCAGCTGGAGGCCTCCTCCTGCCAGCTGGCAGAGGAGGGGGGATGGGGGACAGGAAGTAGTGTGGCCAGGCACCTGCCCAGCCCCCACGTGACAGGAGCCATTGGCGTTTACACTGGGAAGCCGCTGGATGCCCCAAGTGGAGGTGCTAAGCCACAGAGGCTGTGGGACCCCACCAATCCCGGACAGAAGGAAAGGTGACGACTCTAAAGAAAGACTGAGTTGGCGGAAGGGGCCCAGGCCAGCCCCGGAAGTGCCAGGAGTGCCAGCCCAGCCCGGAGCTGACCTGGGAGCCACACCCTTGCCAGGGTGTGGGCTGAGGCCACAGAGTCTCTTCCATTCCCCCCAGTAGGGCCCAGGGGCACCTCAGAGACCTGATCCCACCAACCCTGCATCACTCTCCAACTCCCCTTCAAATCCCAGGTTCACCCAGCAACTGGCCGGCAGGGATTTACTTGCTGGAATCCTGTGCCCACAGCGGGGTGGCCCACAGGTCTTGCTGAGCCCAGGATTCCAGGCTGGGTGGCGAGTGGCTTCTCATTGTTAAGTGATATCTTGGCTTTCAGACTCTGCACTCGTGTCTCCCCCCAACTCCGTCCCCAACCCCTGCCCGGAAGGCAGAGCTGTTCTGATGAAAGCAGGTGCCCGAGTAGGAGGCGGGGGAAGAGGGCCGGGGACACACCCAGGATGATGCAGGGGACCTGTCTGGGTGGCTGTGGCTCCCGCGCCACCTGCCTGAGCACTGCTACGCCCGCTGCACCATCCTCACCCCTCCACTGCCCCCCGCCTTTGATAGATGAGGAAGGGTCGAGTGACCTGCCCAAGGCCAAGTCAACAGAAGCAACAGCAGCCAACTTTATGGCAGCTGTGAATAGGGGCTTGGCATGAGTCTGACCCAGGTTTGAATCCCAGTTCCACAACTCACCAGCCATGTGATTTGGGGCAAATGATGCAGCCTGTCTACACATCAACCCCTCAACTGTGCAAAGGTGCCAGTCCTAAGTAGTCTCATTCGTAGCTTTAAAATCGCTTATGTACTGAAGATGCCCAAAATCCCATCTACAGCCTGCATGTCTCTGAACTTCTGACACCACACTTAGGTGTTTAATAGGCATTTCAAATATAGCAAGGATAAAATTGAAAACACAAACACACACACACTTCCACCCCTCAGAGATATTCTTCCCATCGCTCAGGTCCAATACCTAGCTTTTATTCTCCCTTAATGTCCTTTGTGTTTTGTTTTTTTGTTTTTTCCTTAGTACACATCACCATCTAGCATCCTGTATCTTTTTTTTTTTTTTTTGCAGTACACGGGCCTCTCACTGTTGCGGCCTCTCCCGTTGCGGAGCACAGGCTCCGGACACGCAGGCCCAGCGGCCATGGCTCACGGGCCCAGCCGCTCCGCGGCATGTGGGATCCTCCCAGACTGGGGCACGAACCCGTGTCCCCTGCATCAGCAAGTGGACTCTCAACCGCTGCGCCACCAGGGAAGCCCTAGCATCCTGTATCTTTTACTTATTCATTGCATGTACTGACTGCATCTCTCTTCCAGGCTGTAAGTTCCTTGAGGGCAGGGGGCTTTGCCTTGTTCACTGTTCTACACTCAGCATTCAGAACAGGGCCTGGAGCACTGGTACAGAGGCTTAATCCATGAAGGCTAATGCTAACCTTCCAGGATTGCTACAGGGATAAAAGGAGGTGTAAGCAGGTTTTTAACCACTCTCCTCTTTCTGGGGCTCAAGCTCAAGTCGAGGAGTTTTCTCCACCACCCATCCCCGCAAGTGCACAAACTTCCCTGCCTTTCAAGCTCAGGGGTGCCCTGGGCTTTGTGTCTGCCCGGGGCAACCCCTTGGGCCCTGGGAAGAGCCCTGTGCCCCTGAGGGGTGGTACTCTTTCGGGTTCCCACCACCAAAAAGGAGCCCAGCCATAGCCAACCCTGTCCTTTCAGACACACCTGGAATAAACCCAGAGAGGAGAAATGGCAGCTGAAAAACTGGTTTCCTCAAGGGCAGGGAAAGCTTACTCTTATTATTAGTCAATACTTTCAAGCTCACAGGAAGGTTCCAAGTATAGCACGAAGAATTTTATTTTCCTAACTGTGAGCTGTTGCCGAGATGCTCCGGGACTTCTGAGCAGAGTAGGGTGTGTTTCCAGGCAGCTGAGATTTCCTCTGACAAAACCAGGTAACTACGATGGAAATCGAGAAATTAACGTTGGTGGGTGGATGCCAAAATTTCATCTTCACACCGTATTCAAGTTTTCCCAATGACCCTAGTAATGTCCTTTATAGCAAGGGAGCTTGTCCGGAGCCCCAAGTTACCTTGGTTGTTGGGGGTTCAGCTTCCTTCACTCTGGAGCAGTTCCTCACCCTTCCCTTTAACTGCATGACTTGGGCAATCCTGAAGGTTACAGAACAATTATTTTGCAGTATGTCCCTCAATTTAGTTTTTTTCTGATAGTTCTCTGTGATTAGATTAAGGTCAGGTATCTTTGGCAGGAATGTCACAGAAGCAAGACTGTGTTTTTCTCACTGCATCCTCTCAGGTGGCGAGGGATTTCAATTTGACCCATAACTGATGATATTCACTTGGGTCCCTTAAGGAGTGTGTGCCAGGCTTCTCCACTGGAAAGTCACTTGTTTTCCCTTTGTAATAAGTACGTATTCCGTGGAGAGGAACTTCGGGAGGATGTAAACATTCCATTTCTCATCAAACTTTCAAAGTATTAGTATATTTATATCAGTATGGACTTATGGGCTCTTATTTTGTTACATAGGTATAATCTGTGTTCCTCTCCCTCTCTCCCTCCCCATCACCCCCCCTTCTCTCTCTCTCCAAAGATATTTATGGCAGCTTTATTTATAATAGCCCCGAACTGGAAATAGTGCAAATGCTAACCAGCAAAAGAATGGATAGACAAAGTGTGGTCTATCCACGCAATGAAATCTTACTCAGAAATAATAATGAATGAGCTACACATGGATGAGTTTCAAAACCATTACGTTGCAGTTAAAGAAGCCAGAAACTATAGAGTACAAATTGCTTGATTCCAAGCATATGATGTCCTAGAAGAGAAAGAAACTGATCTATGGGGATAGAAATCTGAAGCATCATTTGCCTCCGGGCAGGTGAGATTGACTAGGTAGGGACACTTTCTGGTGTCATGGAAACATCCTATATCTGGGGCTGGTTGCCTGGGTACGTACGGTTTAAGTCTAAGTTCTGTACAAATTACTGAATGTAAATTGTACACTCAAACAAAAGAGGAACAATCTGGAAAAAAAAAAGCAAATTGAACTGGGCTACTGCCCAATGAAGACCTCTCCAATTTTTCCATGACTTGTCCTGTGGTTGAGTAAATTTTGCAAAATAGCATTTCCTCGGCTGTTCCCCAGACATTGCTTCTGGGAGTGACCCCGGTTCAGAGTGCACGTTCCAGGTTCAATGTGCAGGTGAGGGACCTGAAGATTCTTGCTCAGCCATCTGGCACTGTTAGACCTGGCTATTGCTGACTGATGTTTGAAGGGACGGGGGTGCTGCCCTTGCTTCTAATAGACTTGATGGAAGTTTCTACCACCAGGTGAGTGTCCCTGCTGCAGGCCCTTGGGCCATTCCCCAGATGCCTCTGACCTGCCCCAAACGGGGAACCTCCAGCCAAATTTAATTCAACTTTGGTCTTCTCAGGCCAGGATATATGAGTTGCACATGGGGTCAGCTCTTTGCTCCATCGCATCCATGATTCCCTTGTCATACATCATAGGTACACTTTGGGCTATTGGCTTGTCCCCTGGTAAATTCCTGGGGGTGCTGTTTCCTGAGTCAAAGGTAGAGATGATTTCCGGCCAGAGCATTCTGGGTGGCCAGGCAGAGAAGGTGTCTGGGGCCCTGACCCTGGCATTCAGAGTGGAGACCCTGGCTTCAGAGTTGGGGGCCCCTAGAGGTTCAAGAAGACCTTAGGATGGCAGAGGGAGCTAGCTCACCAAGGGGGAAACAAGGGGCTTCAACTGTCTCTCCTGAGGGTTGTTCCTGCTCTTTAATCAAAGAATGGAAGAAATGTGACAAGCCCCCCTCCACGAGCAGCTGAAAGGGTGAGCACCAAAGACGCAGAATCTTCATTTCCTTTGTCCCCACGGCCCCCAGACCTTGCCCCCTGCAGTGCCCAGGCCTTAGTGCAGGCCTTCAGGAGATTGAACATTCCGTCAACCGCGGAATACAGCAGAGCCCAGTTTGGGGCAGTGAGTTTCGGGGACTGGTGAGAACTTGCTGGAGAGAAGGAGGTTTCCAGGAGAAGTCCGGGTGGACGTGTAGATGCATCCAGAGGGTGGGGAGGGCAAACGAATCCCCAGAGTGTTGGAGCAGAATAGGCACAGGTCCTCCCACATGACTTGCACCACAGGCGGCCACAGTCACACGCTGGTCCAAGCCACCCGCCCCCGCCGCATCCTGCCTCTGAGCCTCTGAAGGGAGACCTGGCTGTAGGGATCTCATTCCAGCCTGATCCCAGCACAGGCTCTTCACAGGGTACATCTCGTTACAAAGGGTTTTAAACCAAGCAGAGGAGCGTCATTCAACCCAGAAAGGGCTCGGCCCAGAGGGAGGTGACTGTCTTCTCACTTCTATTAGTTTTCTGTGGCTTAAAACAACAGAAACTTATTCTCTCACAGTCTGGAGGTCAGAAGTCCAAAATCAAGGTGTGGGCAGGGTCGCCTCCCTCCAGAGGCTCCAGGGGAGGAGCCTTCCTGCCTCTTCCAACTCTGGGATTTCCAGGCGTTCCTTGGTTTGTGGTCGCACCCCTCCAGCCTCTGCCTCCATCTTCCCACAGCCCTCTCCCCACTTGTGGAATCTTAGTTCCCTGACCAGGGATTGAACCCGGGCCATGGCAGAGAAAGCGCCGAGCCCTAACCACTGGACCACCAGGGAACTACTGCCCCCCCCCCCCCCCCGCCTTTCTCTTATGACACCTTTCATTGGATTTAGGACCCACCCAGGTAATCCAGAATGATCTCATCCAGAGATCCTTAACTTAAAATTACATTTGCAGGACTTCCCTGGTGGTGCAGTGGTTAAGAATCCGCCTGCCAATGCAGGGGTTGCAGGTTCGAGCCCTAGTCCAGGAAGATCCCACATGCCACGGAGCAACTAAGCCCGTGTGCCACAACTGCTGAGCTTGCTCTCTAGAGCCTGTGAGCCACAACAACTGAGCCCGTGAGCCACAGCTACTGAGGCCCGTGCACCTAGAGCCCGCGCACCACTATGAAGAGTAGCCCCTGCTCGCCGCAACTAGAGAAAGCCTGTGTGCAGCAATGAAGATCCAACGCAGCCAAAAAAAAAAAAAAAAAAAATTACATCTGCAAAGACCCTTTTTCCAAATAAGGTCACATTCTCAGGCTCCAGGGACTAAGATGCAGACACATCTTTCTAGGGGACACCATTCAACCCACTGTGTCACTATTTATTTTGGTACCCAAATTGCCCCAGATTGGACCAGTGGGAACCTTTCCAACTGACTTCTGTCTCTTTCTATAGGTCTCCATTGCTGTTTGAGCCCCAGCCTGGGATCAATCCTTTCTCCAGGGAGCTCTGGTTCCTTTAAGGGGAGCCAAGCTCTGGGTGCCTGGTGTGCTCAGAGCCTCTCAGTGGACCGAGCCAGAGAATGTGTGTGTGGGTGTGTGTGTACATGTATAAGTGTATATCGTATACACACACATTTGTATGTGTATGTGTGTACACACACACTGTTACATCTATATTTCTATACCTAACTATCTCAATCCACACAGATCTCAATCCAATTCCAACCCAACATCACGGTTTCAATTTATTGATAGTTTTCTTCCTTTCCACATTTGTAACTCCCTTCACCAACAGCTGAAAACATGGCTCCACTATAGTTAATACATTTACTAATTTGTCATTATTACATACAACCCCCCTGTAGGTAATGACCTTAGGTAGCAACTGCCAGCTGCCCCCCAGTGAACGACTTCCTCTGCCTGCTCAGGCACCCCTACTCCGTGCCAGACCACCCCTCTGGATGCCCACCTCACTCAACTCTGACCCCTTGTGCTGGGCCACCCTCCCACTCCCCCTGCGCGGGTGCCCCCATCACCCCGCTCAGGCTCCAACACCCCACAATGAACCCCTCCTGACATGGGCATCCTCCTTACACCCTGGACCCGCTGTCCTCCTGTGAAAAGACCCTCTGCTGTGGCTCCCCTCATGCAGGTGGGCACCCACCTTAATTCACCTAATGGCTTTTATTATTTTTTAAAATTTTAATTAATGAATTTTTGGCTGCGTTGGGTCTTTGTTGCTGTGCACGGGCTTTCTCTAGTTGCGGCGAGCTGGGGGCTACTCTTTGTTGTGGTGCACGGTCTTCTCATTGCTGTGGCTTCTCTTGTTGCGGAGCACGGGCTCTAGGTGCGCGGGCTCAACAGTTGTGGCTCACGGGTTCTAGAGCGCAGGCTCAGTAGTTGTGGCATGCGGGATTAGCTGCTCTACGGCACGTGGGATCTTCCCGGACCAGGGCTCCAACCCGTGTCCCCTGAATTGGCAGGCGGATTCCTAACCACTGTGCCACCAGGGAAGCCCCACCTAATGGCTTTTAGACTGGAACTTTCAAGAACGGAAGGGAAGGGAGAAAGGGAGAAGAAGAGCAGAATTGGTTTAAAAGGGTTTAAAACCCTTCCTGGAAGTGAGAAAAAGTAACTGCAGCAAAGGAAAAAGGACAGAGTTGTTTCCAAATTAAGACCGGCTGCCCGGGGGGGTGATGCAGGTAAAACCATGGGCACAGGGCACAGGGCTCTGGTGTCAGGTGAGGCAGGAGTCCCTGGCTCTCACCATGCCTTCTGAACCCTGCCTCTTCATTTTATCTGGGAACAGAGTTTCCAACGATGAAATATAACTTAAGGGCAAAGGCGCTCTATCAGGAGAGGTACCAGTATCTGGTTCAGGTCGGCATTCTGCAAATGCTTGCTTATTTAATTAAAATAATAATACCATACATCCATGTCCATAGCAGAATTATTCACAACAGCCAAAAGGTGGAAGCAACCCAAGTGTCCATGGATGGATGAATGAATAATCAAAACATGGTCCATCCACACAGTGGATTCGACCTGAACGAGGAAGGAAATTCTCACATGCACTACAGTGTAGATGAACGCTGAGGGCATTATGCTAAGTAAAATAGGCCGGCCACAAAGAGACAAATACTGTATGATCCCACTTATATGAGGTCCTAGAGTAGGGAAAATCATAAAGACAGAAAGCAGAATGGTGGTTTCCAGGGGCTGGGGGAGGGGGATGGACAGTGAGGGTTTAAAGGGGACAGAGTTTCAGTTTGGGATGATGAAAAGTTTTCTGGAGATGGATGGTGGTGACGGTTGCACAACAATGGGAATGGACTTAATGCCACTGGAGCGTGAGCCTGGGTGGGGCAGCTGAGGCCACCCCTAAAGGGGGCTGCCTGCCAACAGCACACCAGCAGCCTGGCAACATGTCTTCCATTCCTGGAGGGGATCCAAGTGGTGCAACGGAGCACACACCATAGTCCACCCCTTTACCGCTTGGACCCCTCTCCATATAGGGAGCAGCTTCTCCAGGGTTCAGGTGGATCACTTTTCCCAGGGGAGACTTAGGAGAGAAGGTTAATGGGTGAACTACAGCTCTGGCCACTGCAGCTGGTCTTGGGACACGATGATATTTATTGTCTCCACAGTTATTTCTGCAGAGCCATTCTCAGTGTGACCCAGACCCTCATCCTTGGTCACCATGATTTTCTCAGGCTAAGGCTGTGCACTTGGGCAAGAGAGTACCAAGAGGAGTAGTTTTTCTAGATACAAAGTGCATTCCTCCCTGCCCATTATGTAACAGTGGCTCTATCTCCTGACCTTCACCCTGCCAAGGTGGTGGTTTCTCCTATCTGCTGGTCCCTGGACACAAGGAGCCTGACGTGCCCAGGTGGAAGCCATAGCTTCTGGTTCAATGGGCCTCTTGCTGTGTCACCTGGTAGAAAACTCCCCCCTTGGGGAAAGTCTCTGACCCTGAAGAACTCAGAGTAGTGGAAGTGGGAGGTACAAAACCCCTAAGTGGGTTGCTGGGAGTGATGAGAAGCAGGGCCACTCCTTGGTTACTGAACTAGTGTCTTCTTCCTACAAGGGACACAACTCCTTAGAAAGGTCGTTGATTTAAAGTACAGACTGCCTTCTGGAAGATGGTATCCCATCTTTACCAAGTTCTCACTTACAGCCTGACTCTTTGGTTATGCCTTCTGCAGGCCCTTATGTTGCTCCACCACACCAGCATCTTGAGGGGCACTGGTGTGTGATATGTCCAGTGGATCCCACGGTCATGTGGCCACTGCTGCACGTCCTTTGTTGTAAACTGAGTCCCTTGGATGTAATGGTATGGGGGGACCCTGTGCTGACGGATCACTCTGTAAGCCGTGGTGCCAGCTGAGGCTCTGCAGGGAGAGAATCAAACTCATACCCCGAATATGCCTATTCTTGTCAAGATGAAAACTGGCCCTTCATGTTGGAAGGGGTCCAAAGTAGTCAACTTGTCACCGAGTGGCTAGCTGGTCTCTTTGAGGCCTTATCAGGGACCCAGTTTTAGTCTTAGAGTAATAGGAAAGAACATTTTGTATTCTATTACAAGTTAACCACTAAAGGGATGTTGCCTATAAGCTTAAATTATACATAATGGCCCATTTCTGGGAACCCTGTCTTCCAGGTGATGAGCATTAAGCTAAAGTATCTTTGTTTAGCTCACAGGAAACATCCTGACCAGGTCTACCAGTGAATGACTGCAGGGAGGAAGAAATTAGCACATGCCCTCCGGAGGCTGACCAGAACTGGAAAGTGTTTGACTTTATTCCCTTTCCCTTTTAGTATCAAAGAAGCCTGAATTCTAAGTCAGGCAAGATGGTTCTTTGGGACATGAGTCCGCCACCTTCTCAGTCTGCTGGCTTTCCAAATAAAGTCACTATTCCTTGTCCCAGCAACTTGTCTCTCAACTTATCGGCCTGTCATGCAGTGAGCAGTACGAGCAACATCACTGCTTGCAGGTTAGACGTTTGGCAGAAGCAGTGGCTAGATCAGTCTTGGTAGGTGAGTGTACACACTGTTGGCTTTCACATAGCCTCCATCCCTGCCACCGTGGCTGCTCCATTCATGCACCCAGTGTGCCAGCACTAGGTGGCTGTTGATAGAAGCTGGCTGGTGTCAGCTGGCGGGTCATTCTGTCCACCTGTTTGTTTGCTGACTCTTCTGTGTGGACGTCTGCTGGTGGATGTTAGTATGCAATACAAACATCCTTGCACTGCATTCATGCATACCTCCATATAGCCACCCACCTGCCTCTACCCCTTGGTCCCCAGTCTTCCAAATTTCTCCTCCTGGGGCCGCTAATCAGCCAGCCAAACCACTCACCACTGCCCATGAGTCTATATATGCTCTAATTTGGCCAATTCTCTCTATATACAAAGTGGATGATCCAAGAATGGCCTTGGCAATGGATGAGATGACTCAGCAGTAGAGCATAGATGGAAAAGAGGGTTTAGGACCAAATGCCAAGAAAGGTTCAGATTTAATGGGTGGGCAGAGGCAGACAAGTGCACAGTGGAGGCCAAGAAGATGCTTCCAGAGAAGTGGGAGGAAACCCAGGAGATGTGGCCTCATGGAAGTGACAAGAAGAGATCGTTATAAGCAGGAGGATGGGCCAAATGCTGGAAGAGGTGTGACAGCAAACAAAGGAAGACAATCTGGACACTATAAATATGCCTTGGTTTTTGTAACAGGGAAGGGAGAGCCTGATGTGGACAAGCACAGTTTCAGGGGAGTGGTGGGAGTGGCGACCCGATTGAGAGGGTTAAAGGGAGAGCAGAGAGGATGAATGGAGTCGGAGTATGTAGGCAAGTCTTTGAACAAGGGCTTAGAAGAATAGGAAGTTCGTTCTGATGGCACCCTGTTTCTCTGTGAAGATGGAGGTGAGGTTGCCAGCTAAGAGTAAGTGGAGGAAAAGGTGAGCAATTTGAGGACAGTGGAGAAGGTCCTCGTGTGGAGGAGGGGAGAGCTGCTTAGGAAAATGGGAAGCCTTACTCAAAGCAGCTGAAGGGAATTGTGAATTGGTGGTGGAACCATCTACATCACCATGAGATTGCTTCCAATAGCACTTGGCATCTCCATGAAGGAGGCAGACGGCTGCATTCTGTGGCTTTTCCAGGCAGGTGGCTGAAAGCACAGGGGCCAAGAGAGTAAGGATCGGACTAGACACCTTTCATGGGCTCTGCACAATCCATGACCTTCTCATCCATAAGAACCGTGCCCTCAGCCTCCACAGGGGTTATTTCTGGCATGATTCTGCCCCCATGGCCAGGGGTGGTCATCTGACCCAAGTTCAACCAATCTCTCTCCCAGGGAGATTCTCATTCTCGGTTTCAACCAACACTACCCTGTGCCAGGTCCTGGGGAAATAACAGCAAACGCGAGAGACAAGGTTCCTGAACTCAAGGAGTTTACGGTCTAAGAGGGGAGATGAACATTCAACAACTAAACAAACAAAGAAACAAAATAATTAGGGATGTGATAAAGGGGATGAAAGAAGCAAAGTGGCCACTGGGATGGTGAATGATGCTGACAGATGCCTGCCTTTTTGTTTTTTAATTTTTATTTATTTTTTTTGGCTTCACTGCAAAGTTTGCAGCATCTTAGTTCCCCGACCAGGGATTGAACCTGGCTCCTTGGCAGGGAAAGCGCAGAGTCCTAACCACTGGACCGCCAGGGAATTCCCAAGATGCCTGCCTTCGACAGAGTGGTCAAGGTCAACCTCTTCAGAGCAGGTGGCATGTAAGCTGAGACCTGAAGTGTGAGAAGGACCCAGCCACACAAAGAACTTGGATAGAGGTATTCCCAGCAAAGGGACAAGCAAACCCAGAGCCCAGAGTGAGAAAGAGCTTGGTGTGGTCCCCTAGGAAGTGTCAGAAGACCATGGACACTGGAGCATGGTGAGCAAGTGGGAGACGTCCAGAGATGAAGTTGGAGAAAAGAGTAGATGTTGGATCACATAGGACCCTCTAAGTTTTGCTGAAGAACCTGGATTTTATTTGAAGTACAATGAGAAGCCAAGAGGGACATGATCCAGTTTTCTGGGCAATATTTTCTTTTTATATAATTCCAAACAAAGTTGCAAGTCTAGTACAAGAAATTCCTATATACCCATTCCTCATATTCACCAATTATTTATATTCTCCTTTTCTGTTGCAGTTATACAGTTGCTGTAAATACTGAATCATTGCTCTTGGGAGAGATACAGGGTTATGTTCCTGCGAGTCTCTGGCCATAGTATTTTCATCAACTGATCAATATGCAACCTTGTTTTGTGTTTCTGTTTAAAGACAACTTATTTAATATATATTGTTGATTCATCAACACCGAGCCCACGGCCAGCATGACAGCTCATGCCTGAAGGAAGCTCATGTAACACACATGATTTCTCCATGAAGCACATCATAGCCTTCTTGTGCTTAGGGGCACCAGACAGCCCTTCAGCACTATGCCTGGGGGCTGGTTTTTTTTTTTTTTTTTTAGTTTAGTTTTTTGACTGCGCTGGGCCTTCATTGCTGCCCTCGGGCTTTCTCTAGTTGCAGTGAGAGGGGGTTACTCTTCGTTGTGGTGCGAGGGCTTCTCATTGCAGTGGCTTCTCTTGTTGCAGAGCACGGGCTCTAGGCGCGTGGGCTCAGTAGTTGTGGCGCACGGGCTTAGTTTTTCCGCAACGTGTAGGATCTTCCCAGACCAGGGCTCGAACCCGTGTCCCCTGCAATGGCAGGCGGATTCTTAACCACTGTGCTGCCAGGGAAGTCCTTGCCTGGGGGCCATTTTAAATGGCATAATCACCAACAAAAAGCACAAAAATGTGAAAACATGGCATTAACTAGACTGTGAAAAGGACATTTATTTACAGTATGAGATGGGGAACAAGAAGGAGGGGCATCACCTGGTTTGACCTCGGCTGGCACCGTGGCCTCTGCAGACTCAACATTGTCACCTCTGTGCACACATGCGTGTCCACAGATGACCGCAAAAGCACCCAAGTATCGATTTTAGGGCTACAAATACATTTTTGCTAGAGAGGAATTTGCAAATACGGAATCCACGAATAGTGAGGATCAACCGCATGGACTTATTGTTGACCTTTAAAAATAACATAGCCAGTTATTTTACCAGCAAATGAGTTTATGTGGGAATAGCAGCGGAATTGCAATTCGGGACATGCAAGCAATGGCAAAGCCATAGGCAAGTCCAGAGAACAAAGGAGGGGAGCATTACTTTGTAGAGAAAAAGGAGGAAGGTGTCAGGAGCTGCTATGAACAAAAAGTCCATTGGAAGGGAGCAAGAGTCTGGGGTGGTTTCTTTTTTTTCTTTTCTGTTTTAAGCTGTATGATTCCATTTATTTAACATTATTGATGTGAAGAAGTTACAGAGATGCAGGACAAATTAATTATTTTCAAGGATTAGGGATGGTGGGGAGGGAGGAGATAAGTAAGATCTATACCTACACCTCCTCAAGGTAGCATGAAGAACATCTTTTACTTCTGTTTCTTGATTGTAGGGTGTGAATCTACACATGTGGCAACATGACATAGGAGTACACACACACAGCCAGGGTGTTTTCTTATTGGCTGAGTCGTGGTGGCATCTCGTTGGCTGGGCGGTGGTCGGGGGAGAAGGAAACCTTCCTTCCTCCTGCTGGGGTAATAATGTAAGCTTCTTCCCACCCAGAATTAAGCTGCAACTGGTGTTCTGTGGGTGAGAGCTCCCCATTCTCGCTTCCCATCTTGAATGAGGTTTCCTTTATTTTCTCAATATGTATGCATAAATATTATTTTTTACCTTTTCAGCAGTATGTTGGAAACATCGTGTCTCTGCACCCCTGAGTACTTCAGTGTATTTCCAAAATGGCCATTCTCTTACATAATCACAATACAGTTATCAAAAGCCAGAAATTTACCAGTGGCACTGGGGAGGGGAGGCAAATCAATCAATCAATCAATTAACTATAATTCAATAAAAAAGAAACTTAGCAGTGATACAATACTATTATTTAATAGTTTCTCCCCCCAGTCCAGCACCAGTCCATGATCACATATTCCATGACTTTTCCTGTCATGTTGTCATATCTTTTAGTCCCTCAGTCTTTCTTTGCCTTTTGTGATCTTGTTTTGTAGACTATCCTTCAGTTTGAGTTTTCTGAAGTTTCCTCATGATTAGATTTAAGTTGTGCATTTTAAACATAAATTTATTTATTTTATTATTATTTTTTTTTGGCTGTGTTGGGTCTTCGTTGCTGCACGTGGGCTTTTCTCTGGATGCAGCGAGCAGGGGCTACTTTTCATTGTGTTGCACAGGCTTCTCATTGCGGTGGCTTCTCTTGTTGTACAGCATGGGCTCTAGCCATGTGGGCTTCAGTAGCTGTGGCACACAGGCTCAGTAGTTGTGGCTCGCGGGCTCTAGAGCTCAGGCTCAGTAGTTGTGGCGCACAGGCTTAGTTGCTCCGCGGCATGTGGGATCTTCCCGGACCGGGGCTCGAACCCGTGTCCCCTGCATCGGCAGGCGGACTCTCAACCGCTGCGCCACCAGGGAAGCCCTCATGATGCTGTTTCTGTCACCATTGGGAGAGTTAGATTTGACGACTTGGTTGAAGGGATGCCCACCAGGTTTGACGTCTGCAAAGGTATTGTTTCCCCCTCTATGATTAATAAATAATTTGTGGGAAAATACTTGGAGAATATGTAAATATCCTGTTCACATCAAATTTTACCCGCTAGTTTTAGCATCCACTGATGATTTTCTAACTTCATCGTTCTTTCTGTATTTATTAGTTTGCATCTCACTGTAAGAAAATGCTGACCTCTCTTTTTTATGTATGTATGCACTCATTTATTTATTTTATATCAGTATAGATAGACTCAGATTCTCTTTTTATCTCGTGGGTTACAATCCTTTGCCACCACTACATATTTGTGTTTTCATTTCATTCTTATTTATTTATTATGTATCTATTTATATCAGTATGTACTCAAAGGTTTCTGATTCAATGAGTTGTAATCTGTTACTGCTGCCTTAGTCTGTTCAGGATCCTATAACACAATACCATAGACTGGATGACTTAAACAACAAACATTAATTTCTCACAGTTCTGGAGGCTGGGAACTTCAAGATCAAGGTGCTGGCAGATTTTGTGTCTGGTGAGAACCTGCTTCCTGGTTCACAGATGCCCATCGTCTCTCTCTGTGTCCTCATACAGCAGAAAGGGTGAGTGAAATTTTGTGGGTCTCTTTTATGAGGGCACTAATCCCATTCATGAGGGCTCCTCCCTCATGACCTAATCACCTCACAGAGGCCCCACCTCTCATACCATCACACTGGGAATTAGGTTTTAACATATGAACTTGGGGGACACAAACATCCAGTCTACAGCACTATGATTACTTATATGGATGCTCAGATTGCCCCAGATTTGGCCAGTGGAATCCCCTTCAAGCTGGCTCCTGTCCCCTTGCACATGTTCCTGTGATTCTTAGAACACTTCCTTACTTTCTGAAGCCACAAGAAATACTAGGATCAACTTGTATTTTCCCTGCCCCAGCCCTGGAACCACTCATACTTCTAAGAAGGCTTGCTCCCTTTTAGTGGAGTATGAATTTAGAAAGCACAATCTTGGTGCCAGGTGTGCTCATTTCCACTGGTGTATCACTGCTTCTAGGCTATCTTAACAGACATGGTAGAAGATATATCTAATAAGCATAGCACACACACACATATTTCACATATACCTATATATATTTCTATATAATTTATCAATCAAAAACCATGCATTCATATGGATGCCTCTCCATTTCCATATTTGTAAGTCCCTTCCCCAACACTGAGAGACCCCAGTCTCATTAACCTCAATATATGTACTCATTTGCTCAAGTCTAGAATATACAGAAAACTACCAATCCAACACAGCAATCAAACAAAGAAAAGAAATAAAAGGAATCTATACTGGAAAGAAAGAAGTAAAACTGTCACTGTTTGCAGATGACATGATACTATATATAGAAAATCCTCATGATGCTACCAAAAATGATTAGAAGTAAAATGAATTCAGTAAATTTGCAGGATACAAAATTAATGCACAGAAATCTGTTGTGTTTCTATACGCTAATAACAATCCATCAGAAAGAGAAATTAAGAAAGCAATCCCATTTGCAATTGCATCAAAAAAGACTAGAATACCTAGGAATATATCTAACCAAGGAGGTAAAAGACGTGTACTCGGAAAATCATAAGACACTGATGAAAGGAATTGAAGATGACACAAATGGAAAGATATATTGTGTTCATGGATTGGAAGAATTAATATTGTTGAAATGACCATAATCCCCAAGACAATCTACAGATTCAATGCAATACCTATCAAAGGCATTTTTCACAGAACTAGAACAAATAATTCTAAAATTTGTATGGAAATACAAAAGACTCTGAATAGTCAAAGCAATCTTGAAAAAGAAAAACAAAGCTGGAAGTATCATGCTCCCTGATTTCAAACTATACTACAAAGCTACAGTAATCAAAACCGTGTGATACCACCACAAAACCAGACACATAAATCAATGGAACAGAATAGAGAGCCCAGAAATAAACCCAAAGGAAGAATATACAATGGGGAAAAGACAGCCTCTTCAATAAATGATGTTGGGAAAACTGCACATGCAAAAGAATCAAACTGGACTACTTTCTCACACCATAACATAAATAAACTCAAAATGAATTAAAAACTTAAATGTCAGACCTGAATCCATAAAACTCCTAGAAGAAAACACAGGCAGTACACTCCTTGACTTTGGTCTTAGAAATATTTCTTTTGGATATGTCTCCTCAGGCAAGGGAAACAAAAGCAAAAATGAACAAATAGGACTATATCAAATTAAAAGGCCTTTGAAGTTGGACAGCCTCATGTAAATCAATGAAGTTAGAACACACCCTCACACCATACACAAAAATAAACTCAAAATGGCTTAAAGACTTAAACATAAAACATGACATCATAAAACTCCTAGAATAGAACATAGCCAAAACATTCTCTGACATAAACTATACCAATGTTTTGTTAGGTCAGACTCCCAAGGCAATAGAAATAAAAGTAAAAATAAACAAATGGGACCTAATCAAACGTACAAGCTTCTGTACAGCAAAGGAAACCAAAAATAAAAACAAAAAGACAACCTACCACTGGAAGAAAATATTTGCAGATGATGTGACCGACAAGAGCTCAATTTCCAAAATATACAAACAGCTTACATAACTCAATAACAAAAAAACAACCCAATTAAAAAAAATGGGCAGAAGGCCTAAATAGACATTTCTCCAAAGAAGACATGCAGATGCCAATAAGCATATGAAAAGATGCTCCTCATTGCTAAGTATTAGAGACATAAAAACCAAAACTACAATGAGGTACCACCTCACACCAGTCAGAATGGCCATTATTAAAAAGTCTACAGGGCTTCCCTGGTGGCGCAGTGGTTGAGAGTCCGCCTGCCGATGCAGGGGACACGGGTTCGTGCCCCGGTCTGGGAAGATCCCACATGCCATGGAGTGGCTGGGCCCGTGAGCCATGGCCACTGAGCCTGCATGTCTGGAGCCTGTGCTCCACAACGGGAGAGGCCACAACAGTGAAAGGCCCGCATATGGCAAAAAAAAAGTCTACAAATAATAAATGTTGGAGAGGGTGTGGAGAAAAGGGAACCCTCTTACACTGTTGGTGGGAAGTAAATTGGTGCAGCCACTATGGAAAACAGCATGGGGGTTCCTCAAAAAACTAAAAGTAGAGTTGCCATATGATCCAGCAATCCCACTCCTGGGCATATACCCAGACAAAACCAAAATTCGAAAAGATACCTGCACCCCTATGTTCATAGCAACACTATTTACAATAGCCAAGTCATGGAAACAACCTAAATGTCCACCACCAGATGAACGGATAAACAAGATGCGGTGTGTATTGTATATACAATGGAATATTACTTAGCCATAAAAAAGAATGAAATAATGTCATTTGCAGCAACAAGGATGGACCAAGAGATTATCATACTAAGTGAAGTAAGTCAGAAAGAGAAAGACAAATACCATATGATATTACTTATATGTGGAATCTAAAATATGACACAAATGAACATATCTATGAAACAGAAACAGATTCACAGATATAGAGAACAGATTTGTGGTTGCCAAGGGATAGGGAGGGTAGGGGAGGGAAGGACTGGGAGTTCAGGACTAGCAAATGCAAACTAGTATATATAGGGTGGAAAAACAACAAGGTCCTACTGTATAGCGCAGGGAACTATATTCAATACCCTGTGATAAACCATAATGGAAAAGAATATGAAAAAAATATATGTGTATAACTGAGTCACTTTGCTGTACAGCAGAAATTAACACAACATTGTAAATCAAGTATACTTCAATAAAATTTAAAAGAAGAAAAAGATACACGCAAAAAATAAAAACTATAAAAAAGCCTTTGCACAGCAAAGGGAACTATCAACAAAATGAAAAGACAGCCTACTGAGTGGGAGAAGATATTTGTAAATAATATATCCAATAAGGGGTTAATATCCAAAATATACAAGGAACTCATACAACTCAACATCAAAACAAAACAAAACACACAACCTGATTAAACAACGGGCAGAGGACCTGAATAGACATTTTTCCAAAGAAGGCATACAGGTGGCCAACAGACACATGAAAAGATACTCAACATCACTGATCATCAAGGAAATTGAAATCAAAACCACAATGAGATATCACCTCATACCTGTCAGAATGACTATCATCAAAAAGATGATAAATGATAAGGGTTGGGTGAGGATACGGAAAAAAGGGACCCCTCTTGCACTGTTGGTGGGATTGTAAATTGGTGCAGGCACTATGGAAAACAGTGTGGAATTTTGTCCAAAAATTTAAAATAGAGCAACCATATCATCCAGCAATTTCATTTCTGAGTATTTTTTCTGGAGAAAACAAAAACACCAATTCAAAAGATATATGCACATCAATGTTCATTGCAACATTATTTACAATAGCCAAGCTATGGAAGCAAACTAAGTGTCCACTGAGAGATGAATGGGTAAAGAAGATGTGGTAGATATATACACAATGGAATATTACTCAGCCATAAAAAAGAAATTTTGCCATTTGCGACAACATGAATGAACCTAGAGGGCATTATGCTAAGTGAAATAAATCAGAAAGAGATAGGCAAATACCATATGATCTCACTTATATGTGGAATCTAAAAGACAAACAAAACAAAATGAAAACAGCCTCACAGATACAAAGAACAAATGGATAGTTTCAAGTTTTTGGTTATTATTAGTAAAACTACTACGAACATTTGTGTACAAGTCTTTTGTGGACAAATATTTTCATATCTTCTGGGTAAATTTCTATGAGTGGAATTGTGAGGTCAGATGTAGGTGTATGTTTAACTATAAGAAACTGTCACATAAATCTGTTCCAAAGTGGCTGCACCATTTTACATTCCCACCAGCAATGCGTGAGAGTTCTATTTGCTTCGCACCCTCACCAACATCTGTCCTGTTGGCCTTTTTAAGTTTAGCCATTTCAAGGGGTACGTACTTGTATCCCACTGCAGCTCTAATTTGCATTTCTCTGATGCCTAATGATCAGTGTTTTTTCACGTGCTTATTATCCACTTGTATATCTTCCTTTGGCAAAGTGTCTCTTCAAATCTTTTGCCAATTTTTAAACTGATTTTTTGTCTTATTATTGAATTATAAGCATTTTAAATTTACTTGGGATGCAAGTCATGTTCATATATATTATAACAACTTTATTTTAATAAGTTTGACAAGTTATGTAAAATGGGCATATTACTTGAAAGACAAAAAATACTGCCACTGATCAAAGAAGAGATAAAAATTTGGTAGCACACTACCTATCAGAGTAAATGAATTCATTATGAAAAACCTTCACATACATACACACATACACACAAACACACACACACAAACAAAAAACCTCCTCCAGTCCCAGATGGCTTCACTGGTCAATTCTAGTGTACCTTTAAGGAAGAAATCGTATGAGTCCTACCTATCTTTCTCAGAAAATAGAAGAGAAACTTCCCAACGTCATGTGTTACTAGGGACTTGCAAACTAAAACAACGAGATACCACTCTACACTTACCAGAATGGCTAAAATCCGAAACATCAATGATGCTAAATGCTGATGGGGGAGTGGAGAAGCACGAGCCCTCAGTCATGGCTGGTGGGAACGCAAAGCGATGCAGCCACCTTGGAAGACATTTTGGTGGTTTCTTACAAAACTACACACAGTCTTCCCACCCCATCCAGTGATTGTGCTCCTTGGTTTTTACCCAACTGAGTTGAAAATGTATGTCCACATAAAAACCTGCACATAAATGTTTATAGTAGTGTTATTCATAATCACCCCAAAAGGAAGTGACCAAGATGTCCCTCATTAGATGAAAGGATAAAGAAACTGTGGCACATCCATACAATGGAATATTATTCAGTGATAAAAATGAGCCGTGGATGGACCTAGAAATTATCATACTAAGTGAAGTAAGTCAGACAGAGAAAGACAAATATCAAATGATATCACTTGTATGTGGAATCTAAAATATGATACAAATGAACTTATTTACAAAACAGACTTACAGACATAGAAAACAAATTTATGGTTGCCAAGGGGAAAAGGGAGTGGGGGCGGGGTAAATTAGGAGTTTGGGATTAGCAGATACACATTACTATATATAAAATAAATAAACAACAAGGTCCTATTGCATAGCAGAGATATATTCAATATCTTGCAATAAACCAGAATGGAAAAGAATATGAAAAAGAATATCTTTAGGGACTTCCCCGGTGGTCCAGTGATTAGGACTTGGCACTTTCACTGCCGTGGCCCAGGGTTCAATCCCTGGTCGGGGAACTAAGATACCGCAAGCTGCGTGGTGTGGCCAAAAAAAAGAATAACTTTGCTGTATACCAGAAACTAACACAACATTGTAAATCAACCATACTTCAATAATTTTTTTAAAAAATGTAATAAGTGAGCTATCAAGCCACAAAAAGATATGGAAGAAACTTAAATGCATATTGCTAAGTGAAGGAAGCTAATGAGAAAAGGCTACATACTGTATGATTCCAACAATACGACATTCTGAAAAAGATAAAATTATAGCCACAGTGAAAAGATCAGTGGTTGCAAGGATTTGGGGGAGTGGAGAAGGATGAATAAGTAGAACACAGGGGACTTCCAGGGCAGCGAAACTGTTGGGTGTCACACATATTGGTGGATACATAGAACTACACAACACAAAGAGTGAACCTTGGTGTAAACGATGCACTTCAGTTAATAAATAGTGTATCAATACTGGTTCATGAAGTGTAACAAATGCACAACAGTAATACATGATGCTAATAACAGGGGAAACTATGGGGGGTAGGGGGTGTATATGGGAACTCTCTGTACCATCTGCTCAATGTTTCTCTAGATCTAAATCTGTTCTAGAAAAAATTCAATTTTTAATTTTAAAGAACAACTGAACAGAGGATTTGAATTTGCCAGTCAGAAATGCCATTTGTACCCTGCTGGTCTCCTGAATCAGGGTCATGTAAGTCTGGCAGCCCTCAGCTGGCCGCCCAATGCCACGTTCCAGGGCAGACAGAACGAGCTGGTCTGCAGAGAGGAGTGAGCAGCTTTTCAGAGAAAGATGGAAGGTCAAGGCCTGGGGGTCCCAGACAGAGCTGGGAGAATAGCCACTTATGTTGCGTGTCTTTCTGGTTTCCTGTTCCAAACACTGGGGCAGCCTAGTCTCCCTTCCCACCTGTGGGCTCCATACAACCTCTGTAAAATGGGAGAGGGTGGTACCTACCTCCAAGGGGGACTGTGAAGGCTTAGGGAAAGTCCATGTAAGCGTTCAGTGAATATTAGCTCTTATTCAGGCACCACCGTTTTACATTTGAGGTGTTCAGTGAAGTTCACTCTTGGCCCTACCTATTTTGATTTGTCTTGTATTCTTATAATAAAAGTGTCTTGACTAAGATGCTAATATTCCCCACTGATGAACAGAGGTGGGTGGTCTGGGTGGGTTGCAGTGAAGGTGCTGCAGGGAGAAAGGACAGGCTTGCACAGCATCTCTGTCTTGGTTCTCTTGACATTGGCAGCCAAACAGTTCTCAGTCTCGGGGGCTGTCCTGCATATTGTAGGGTATTCAGAAGCATCCCACCTACCCAACCCCCAGTCATGATGAACTAAAATGTCTCCAGATAGTGCTCTGGGGGCGGGGGTGGGGCAACGTCACCCCTGTTGAACTACTGGGTTTCAGAGTTTGTCTAAGTTATGGCATATTTCGGAGGAAGAGTGGTTCCTCCTGACAGTAAGATTCAGGGCGTGGACATGGGAGTGGACAGCTGGACTGGAGGGAAATAAAGAGTTAGAAGTTCTCTGGAAAGAAGGTGGCATACGGTAACCTGTAAACCCCTCTGCTTACAAACACCTGGAAATGCTGGATAAAATGTATCAAAAATCATTTCTAATGGATAGCTGAGTTTTTAAAAATTAGATACAGTCTTGTTTTGTTTTGGTATACAGTTCGGTGAGACATAACATATGCATAGGTTTGGGTAACCACCACCACAGTGAGAATGTACTATGGTCCCATCATCCCCAAAATTCCCTCATGCTGCCTCTTTGCAGTCAAATCATCCCCTAACCTCTGGCCATCACTGATCTGTTCTCCATCCTTTTCCAGAGTGTTATGTAAATGAAATTCTTCAATAAGTAACCTTTTGAGACTGGCTTCTTTCACCTGGCATAATGCTTTGGGGAGCCTTTCATGGTGTTGGTGTATCAATAGTTGGTTTCTTTATGTTGCTAAGTAGTATTCTATTGTAAGAACGTACTTCTATCTGTCGATTCTCCCACTGAAGGATATTTGGGTTGTTTCCAGTTTTGCACGACTATGAATAATGTTGCTATAAACATTCATGCACAGGTTTCGGTGTGAATGTAAGTTTTCATTTCCCTTGGGTAAATCATTAGAAGTGGGGTCGCTGAGCCAAATGGTATATGTTTACTTTCATAAGAAACTGCAAAGGACTTCCCTCATGGCGCAGTGGTTAAGAATCCGCCTGCCAATGCAGGGGACACAGGTTCGAGTCCCGGTCGGGGAAGATCCCACATGCCGCAGAGCAATTAAGCCCGTGCACCACAACTACTGAGCCTGCACTCAAGAGCCCGCGAGCCACAACTACTGAGCCCACGTGCCACAACTACTGAAGCCCACGCACCTAGAGCCTATGCTCTGCAACAAGAGGAGCCACCACAGTGAGAAGCCCACGTACTGGGCTTCTCATCCACGTACAATGAAGAGCAGCTCCCGCTCACCGCAACTAGAGAAAGCCCTCACGCAGCAACGAAGACCCAACATAGCCAAAAGTAAAAAAAATAAAAAAGAAAAAAAGAAACCGCCAAACCATTTCCAGATGTTGTACCATTTTGCATTCCCACCAGCCACATGTGAGAGAGCCAGCTCCTCCACATCTTTGTCCACACCTGGTTTGGTCAGTCTTTTTTTAATTTTAGCCATTTAATAGGTCTGAAATGCTGTATCATGTAGTTTTATTCTTTTACTTTTTTTTTGGTTTGTTTTTTTATTTTATTTTTGGCTGCTTTGGGTCTTTGTTGCTGCACGCGGGCTTTCTCTAGTTGCGGCGAGCGGGGGCTACTCTTCGTTGTGGTGCGTGGGCTTCTCACTGCGGTAGCTTCTCTTCTGGAGTGGCTGGCTGGTGGCAGAATGGGCAGTAGGGTTCTTGTTTTCTCCAGAAGTGTGGGGTTGTTTATTTTGGTTGGTGTGGCAGTACTTTGAGGGGCCAGTGCAGATGCTTGCCTTGGTTTCAGCCCTCTCAGCTGCAGCAGCTTCCCCTGGCAGGATCTATGGGGACATTTAAAGAGACACAACCTTTATTTATTCTGTGGGGGAGCCAGACATTCAAGGAAAGCTTTGTCAGGTCACTGGCTGACCACCAATTTAAAGGAACAGATGCTTCCATGACCATGCACAAGGAATGCACACCTTGCAAAAATTGTTGAAAAAGTCACAAGTGGACTGTTCCAGCCCTCACCAAACAAAACCCAGCAATTCCTGAGGAGCAGGAGAATCAGGTGTATAGAGTTACTATATTATAATGTTCATAATGTCCAGTTCTCAACTAAAATTATAAAACATAAAAATAAACAGGAAAGAATTGAAAGAAACTAGAAACCAGTAACAGAACGAAAACTGGAAAATTCACAAATATGTGGAAATAAAACAATATGCCCATAAACAAACAATGGGTTAAAGAAGAAACTACAAAGGAAATTAGAAGATACCTTGAGATGAATGAAAATGAAAACATGGCATGCCAAAACTTATGGGATGCAGAAAAAGCAGTGCTGGTGGGAAATTTATAGCTGTAAATGCCTATGTCAAAAAAGAAGAAGGATCTTAAATCAGTAACCTAACTGTATACCTTAAAGAACTAGGAAGAGAAGAGCAAACTAAACCCAAAGCTAACAGAAGGAAGAAAAACAATAAAGCTTAGAGTGGAGATAATCAAAATAGAGAACAGAAAAACAGTAGGGAAGGTCAATGGAAAGACCAAAAATTGACAAACCTGTAGCTGATTAAGAAAAAAAAATTTCTCAAAACTCAAATTACTAAAATCAGAAGTGAAATATTGTTTGGTTTTGCTTACATGATTCTACCATATCTAAAATAGACAGGGCTTCCCTGGTGGCGCAGTGGTTAACAATCCCCCTGCCAGTGCAGGGGACACAGGCTTGAGCCCTGGTCCAGGAAGATCCCACATGCCGTGGAGCAACTAATCCCTTGTGCCACAACTACTGAGTCTGCACTCTAGAGCCTGTGAGCCACAACTACTGAGCCCACGTGCCACAACTACTGAAGGCTGCATGCCTAGAGCTCATGCTCTGCAACAAGAGAAGCCACCACAATGAGAAGCCCGTGCACCGCAACGAAGAGTAGCCTCCACTCGCTGCAACTAGAGAAAGCCCACACACAGCAACAAAGACCCAATGCAGCCAAAAATTAATTAATTAATTTTAAAAAGTTTAGAAAAACAAAATAGGCAAATTCATAAAAACAGAAAATAGAATGGGTTGCCTGGGGCTGGGGGAGGTGGAAATCGAGAGTTATTGCTAAATGAGAACAGAGTTTTTGTTTAGGATGATGAAAAATTTCCAGAAATAGATAGTGATGATAGTTATACAACGTTGTGAGTGTACTTGATGCCACAGAACTTGTATACTTTAAAATAGTTAGGATGGGGACTTTCCTGGAGGTTCAGTGGTTAAGACTCCTCGCTCCCAATGCAGGGGGCCCAGGTTGGATCCCTGGTCAGAGAACTAGATCCTGCATGCCACAACTAAAAAAGATCCTGCATGCCACAATGAAGATCCCACAAGCTACAACTAAGACCCAGTGCAGCCAAATAAATAATTTTTTTAATTAAAAAATAAATACAATAATAGTGTGGGTCTTTAACACCTCACTTTCATCAATGGACAGATCATCCAAACGGAAAATTAATAAGGAAACACAAGCTTTAAATGACACAACAGACCAGATAGATTTAATTGATATTTATAGGACATTCCAACCAAAAACAGCAGATTACACTTTCTTCTCAAGTGTGCACGGAACATTCTCCAGGATAGATCACGTCCTGAGTCACAAATCAAGCCTCAGTAAATTTAAGAAAACTGAAATCATATCAAGCATCCTTTCTGACCACAACGCTATGAGACTAGATATCAATTACAGGGGAAAAAATATAAAAAACACAAACACACGGAGGCTAAATAATACGTTACTAAATAACGAAAAGATCACTAAAGAAATCAAAGAGGAAATCAAAAAATACCTAGAGACAAATGACAATGAAAACATGATGATCCAAAACCTATGGGATGCAGCAAAAGCAGTTCTAAGAGGGAAGTTTATAGCTATACAAGCCTACCTCAAGAAACAAGAAAAATCCCAAATAAACAATCTAACGTTACACCTAAAGGAACTATAGAAAGAAGAACAAACAAAACCTAAAGTTAGCAGAAGGAAAGAAACCATAAAGATCAGAACAGAAATAAATGAAATAGAAACAAAGAAAACAATAGCAAAGATCAATAAAACTAAAAGCTGGTTCTTTGAGAAGTTTAACAAAATTGATAAAGCATTAGCCAGACTAATTAAGAAAAATAGGGAGAGGACTCAAATCAATAAAAGTAGAAATGAAAAAGGAGGAGTTACAACAGACACCGCAGAAATACAAAGCATCCTAAGAGACTACTACAAGCAACTCTATGCCAATAAAATGGACAACCTGGAAGAAATGGACAAATTCTTAGAAAGGTATAACCTTCCAAGACTGAACCAGGAAGAAATAGAAAATATGAACAGACCAATCAAAAGTAATGAAATTGAAAGTGTGATTAAAAATCTTCCAACAAACAAAAGTCAAGGACCAGATGGCTTCACAGGTGAATTCTATCAAACATTTAGAGAAGAGCTAACACCCATCCTTCTCAAACTCTCCCAAAAAATTGCAGAGGAAGGAACACTCCCAAACTCATTCTATGAGGCCACCATCAACCTGATACCAAAAGCAGACAAAGATATTACAAAAAAAGAAAATTACAGACCAATATCACTGATGAATATAGATGCACAAATCCCCAATAAAATACTACCAAACAGAATCCAACAACACATTAAAAGGATCATACACCACGATCAAGTGGGGTTTATCCCAGGGATGCAAGGATTCTTCAATATATGCAAATCAATCAATGTGATACACCATATTAACAAATTGAAGAATAAAATCCATATGATCGTCTCAATAGATGCAGAAAAAGCATTTGCCAAAATTCAACACTGATTTATGATAAAAACTCACCAGAAAGTGGGCATAGAGGGAACCTACCTCAACATAATAAAGCCATATACAACAAACCCACAGCAAACATCATTCTCAATGGTGAAAAACTGAAAGCATTTCCTCTAAGATCAGGAACAAGACAAGGATGTCCACTCTCACCACTATTATTCAAAATAGTTTTGGAAGTCCTAGCTATGGCAATCAGAGAAGAAAAAGAAATAAAAGGAATACAAATTGGAAAAGAAGAAGTAAAATTGTCACTGTTTGCAGATGACATGATACTACACATAGAGAATCCTAAAGATGCCACCAGAAAACTACTAGAGCTAATCAATGAATTTGGTAAAGTTTCAGGATACAAAATTAATGCACAGAAATCTCTTGCATTCCTATACAGTAATGATGAAAAAATCTGAAAGAGAAATTAAGGAAACACTCCCATTTACCATTGCAACAAAAAGAATAAAATACCTAGGAATAAACCTACCTAGGGAGACAAAAGATCTGTATGCAGCAAACTATGACACTGATGAAAGAAATTAAAGATGATACCAACAGATGGAGAGATATACCATGTTCTTGGATTGGAAGAATCAATATTGTGAAATGACTATGCTACCCAAAGCAATCTACAGATTCAATGCAATCCCTATCAAATTACCAATGGCATTTTTTACGGAACTAGAACAAAAAATCTTAAAATTTGTATGGAGACACAGAAGACCCTGAATAGCCAAAGCAGTCTTGAAGGAAAAAAATGGAGCTGGAGGAAACAGACTCCCTGACTTCAGACTATACTACAAAGCTACAGTAATCAAGACAATATGGTACTGGCACAAAAACAGAAATATAGATCAATGGAACAGGATAGAAAGCCCGGAGATAAACCCACGCACCTATGGTCAACTAATCTATGACAAAGGAGGCAAGGATATACAATGGAGAAAAGACAGTCTCTTCAATAAGTGGTGCTGGGAAAACTGGACAGCTACATTAAAAGAATGAAATTAGAACACTTCCTAACACCATACACAAAAATAAACTCAAAAATGGATTAGAGACCTAAATGTAAGACTGGGCACTGTAAAACTCTTAGAGGAAAACATAAGAAGAACACTCTTTGATATAAATCACAGCAAGATATTTTTTGATCCACCTCCTAGAGTAATGGAAATAAAAACAAAAATAAACAAACGGGACCTAATGAAACTTAAAAGCTTTTGCACAGCAAAGGAAACCATAAACAAGACAAAAAGACAACCCTCAGAATGGGAGAAAATATTTGCAAATGAATCATCAGACAAAGGATTAATCTCCAAAATATATAAACATCTCATGCAGCTCAATATTAAAAAAACAAACAACCCAGTCCAAAAATGGGCAGAAGACCTAAATAGACATTTCTCCATAGAAGACATACAGATGTCCGAGAAGCACATGAAAAGCTGCTCAACATCACTATTTATTAGAGAAATGCAAATCATAACTACACTGAGGTATCACCCCACACCAGTTAGAATGGGCATCATCAGAAAATCTACAAACAACAAATGCTGGAGAGGGTGTGGAGAAGAGGGAACCCACTTGCCCTGTTGGTGGAAATGTAAATTGATATAGCCACTATGGAGAACAGTATGGAGGTCCTTAAGGAACTAAAAATAGAATTACCATATGACCCAGCAATCCCACTACTGGGCATGTATCCAGAGAAAACCATAATTCAAAAAGACACGTGTGACCCAATGTTCATTGCAGCACTATTTACAATAGCCAGGTCATGGAAGCAATCTAAATGCCCATCAACAGATGAATGGATAAAGAGGGTGTGGTACATATATACAATGGAATATTACTCAGCCATAAAAAGGAACGAAATTGGGTCATTTGTAGAGATGTGGATGCATCTAGAGACTGTCATACAGAGTGAAGTAAGTCAGAAAGAGAAAAACAAATATCGTATATTAACGCATATATGTGGAACCTAGCAAATGGTACAGATGAACTGGTTTGCAGAGCAGAAATTGTGACACAGACGTAGAGGACAAACATATGGACACCAAGGGGGGAAAGCAGCAGGGGGTCGGGGGTGGTGGTGTGATGAATTGGGAGATCAGGATTGACGTGTATACACTGATGTTTATAAAATGGATGACTAATAAGAAAATAAATAAATAAATAAACAAACATTTTAAAAAATCATGGAATTAAAAAAAAAAAAAAGAATCCTTCCTGGTCCCCCCTCCACCTCTACCAATTGCCTGGCCCTATACCGGTCCCCAGCCTCTTGTGATGGTTGCCATGGTCACTGCCCACTTGCTCACCTGCCTGCCTTCCTCCACCCTCCTCCACTGGACTCGGCTGAAGCCGCCCTCATGAGGCTACCTGGGATGTTCTGGGACAAGTGGCCACCACTCCTTTGTCCCTTTCTTGCCTGGATGACAGGGTTGTCCACTCCTTCTCGAAACAGTCTCTTTTCTCGGACTCTCTTGGCAGAAGAAGCCGCGCTTTCTCTCTCCTCCTCCGCGAGGCCAGGTTGGTCTCCTCCGTCTCCTCCTCCCCTCCTGCCCCTGGCCGTCTCTGCGCTGATTTTTCTCTCCTTGGGTACCTTCCTGAACTTCAGATTCATATCCTATGTCCTTCTGACACCTAACAGACATCTCAGCCTCAGGACATCCATAGAAGAACTCTTGATTTCCTGCCCATTCCTACCCCCAAGTCCTCCCACATCCCCCCATCAGGAGGCAGGGGAGCCTCGTGTAAGAGTGTGGAAACTGGGGTGGCATCCCTGGGTGTGAATAGGGGTCTGCCCCCTGCCAGCTGTGTGAAGTGGGGCAGGATCGCTAATCCGCCAGGCCTCAGCATACCCTCTGTGATGGGGGGGTGGGGAATGATCAGGAGAGTGCTATCTCACAGGGTCATGGTCAGGATGAAATGAATTAACGTGTAAAGAGCCACAGTTCACTGCTCCCCACCTCCCAGGAAATGACATCACCAGCATCCCAGGTCATCTAGCCAAAAACACAGGGGTCATCCCGGCTTCTGCTCTGTGCATGTGGGATGTGTGTAAAGAAACAGTGGCAGTCCTGCTGACTCAGCTTCCAAAACTCAGCTTCCAAAACCTGTCCCCAAGTTCATGGGCTTCTCTCCATCTGTGAGCACACGCTAGTCCAGGCCATGTCATCACTCCCCCGGGCAGCGGAGCAGCTTCCCAGCCTCCCATACACGCTGCCCCCAACCTACCACTCCCTCCCCAGGTTGCAACCAGAGCGATCTTTCACTTCAGAGTTAAATCAAACTCTACTGTCCTCCTCTCCCTTCTTCTAACATTTTATTATGGAAACTGACGGACATACATAAACACAGAGGGGGTAGGATGACCAGCGATGAACTTACATGCATCTTCCATAGTCAGCAATACGATGGTGTGTCTTCCCTCCACACACCCACCAAGCTCCCCTCCTGCACCCCAGACAGCACATCACCTCATCTGTAAATACTCCACTTGACAAAGTAAATTTTTTTTTGGCCACGGAGTTCCCCTACCAGGGAATGAACCCAGGCCGGCATTGAAAGCCCCGTGTCCTAACCTCTGGACCGCCAGGGAATTCCCCGCACAGTAATATTTAACCCCCAAATCAGGTGATGTTATTCCTTTGCCCAAACCCCTCCTGGGCCCCTACCTCCTCACCCTGGCCTTGACTCCAACCTGTCCCCTCCCTTCTCCCCCTCGCCCCTCTGTTCCCCATCCTGGGGCTCTGTGTTCACGGTCTCTCTACCTGGAACCCCCATTTCCCTGACTTTGCATGAATGCCTCCCACTGGCCACATGATTTCCCGTTTGGATTTTTTTCCTAATCGCAGTGAGAAGCCAGTGGAGCGATCTAGGCAGGAGAGCATGGTGATCGGCTTCTGTGTGGGGGACGAGCTATGGGTGGGATGGGGGAGCAGGAAGGCCGGGGTCTGAGATCATTAAATGAGATGAGAGCTATAAGGCAATCAAGCCAAGACATAGCAAGTGCTCAAAAAATATTAGCTATCATCAGTGCCCGTGCTGGATAAACCTTGGTTCCCTTCTTTTTTTTTTTTTTTTTTTTTTTTTTTTGCGGTAGGCGGGCCTCCCACTGTTGTGGCCTCTCCCGTTGCGAAGCACAGGCTCCGGACGCACAGGCTCAGCGGCCATGGCTCACGGGCTCACGGGCTCACGGGCTCACGGGCCCAGCCGCTCCGCGGCATATGGGATCTTCCCGGACTGGGGCACGAACCCGTGTCCCCTGCATCAGCAGGCGGACTCTCAACCACTGCGCCACCAGGGAAGCCCCTTGGTTCCCTTCTTTTAAAGCAGAGTTGTAGGAATAAAAATCGTGTCCGAGTGTGAATGTGCTTGCCCCAAGCAACCCAGCTGGTGGGGTTCTGGGGCTGCGCGCTCCCTGGACTTCTGGCTTCCTCCGGTGGGGAGATAGTTACAGGCACAAATGACATAATTCCACCGAGAACATTGCGTGCCAACGTAGAAGAGACCCTGTCTAGGAGTAGTGAGTGGGCGAGCTCTTCCAGGGTAGGGGGACCAGGAAGGCGCCCCGATGCCAGGAGAGCCGGGCTGGAGGGAGTCCCCCCACGCTGGGCAAAGTTGGGGCGTGGGTGGGGTGGGTGCAGCGGGCTGGAGGGGACACAATGTCTCCAGCCAGGGCCAGCGCCCAGGGTAAAGGAGGGAGCCTCGGCCGCCAGGGGGAGCCCGTGGACTTCGCTGGCCTGAGGACGCGGGGCTGCCCCAATAGGAAACAGCCTCTGCGAGGTAGCCAATATTTGGCTACAGACAGGCGGACCGACTAAGAGTGAATCCTGTCCTGCCACTTGCTGGGAGGGTGACCTTGGGCAAGTGACTTGGCTTTCCCGTGCCTCGGTTTCCTCACTGTGAAGGGAAGAAAGCCCCTACTGGAACCAAACCCCGAATCTGGCTCACTTGACCTTGACTTTCTGGCACCTTCCCCTCGGACTCTCATCCGTTGAGCAGGGACGCTGCTCTTCCCATGTGCCAGTGTTGCTCTGTGCACTGAACCAGCCACAGCCCCTGTCGCTGGAGCAAAGAGCCAGGGAAAGAGGCTCTGAGGCCCCCTTGCCAGGGGCCACCCCACCCCCCAGCATCCCAGGTGGGTCAGGTGCCCCCGTGTGCCTCCTCTTTCCTTCCTCATCACTTCTCACTCTCACGCACCACATGCGAGCGGCAGAGGGGCTGGGGGACAGCTTCACGTCTGAATCCCCAGTTGGTTGGCAAACAGCTAGTGTGGAATGGGCCTGATGAGCTGAGTCTGAATGGGACTTTCCCCCCTGGCCCCTGCAGGCTGGTGGCTTCCAAGGCAGGGGATGGCCTGAGGCTCGGACGTGCAGCTCCCCTAGATTGGTTTATTTGTTATTTTTTGGCCGCACTGCGTGGCATGTGGGATCTTAGTTCCCCAACCAGGATCGAACCCGGGCCCCCTGCATTGGAAGCACGGAGTCTTAACCACTGGACTGCCAGGGAAGTCGAGCCCCTCTAGATCTGGACAGGCCTGCATGGAGGGGCCCTCCGTGCTCTCCACCTCCTATGAGCTTTCTTGAGGCTGGCTCCTTCCCTCAGGCTCCGCTCAGCCAGAACGCACTGGAAGGTTTGCCTGGAACGCCTGGCGTGGCAGCTTGGTCTTTATCCCTGGAAGGGCTGTTGGCAGGGAAAGGTGTGGTCAAGTTTGTATTTTGAGGGGACCCTGGCTGCAGGGTGGAAGACAGCTGGGTCGGAGCTGGCAGGTGGTGGAGGGGCCTCAGGCAGGACAGCAGGAAGGACTCTGGCCGAGGAGACGCCCACGCACAGGAATACTTAGGATGGTCAGTCGGACTCAGGGATGAAGCCCAGGTCTCCAGCTCCCGTAAGCAGTGATGCCATTGGTTTTAGGAAGAACCCTGAGGGCTGATGCTGAGCTTGGCCTTGCGTGTTACGAATTTGTGGCCCACCACGGGAGCCAAAATGACTGTGGATGGCTGGGAATAGGACCCCTAACGAGGGAGGGGTGGAGAGCACAACCGATTCTTGGGAGGAAAGGACTTGGGAGTCCTGGCTGGCGCAGAGGGACAGGCAGGCCCTGTGACACTCCACGCCCCCATTCCTTGGAGGTAGGAGTGCCAGGCATAGGCCCCTGGTCACAAGCTAAGGATGAAAGCCAGCCCTGTGGGTTGCCCCTTGTCCTACACCCCTGCAGAGGAACAAGGCACCCAGTGTTCCATGGCTCACGTGGGTCTAAGGCTCTGTCTCTATCGAGTAAGACCCCACCAGCCAGGGTGTGGAGCCTGCCCTTGACAGGCGGCTGGGGTGATGCTGGCAGAGGAAAGGGCACCCCCTAAATCCCCCTGATTCTCCACTCTGTGCAGAGCTGCCTGATCCGGGCAGCAGGTGGCCTCTCAGACTCAAGGACAGACCTGCAGCCTGGCCTGGATCTCAGGTCAGTGAGGTTGACACTTTCTCAGCCACAGTCAGCGCCAGCACCTGTGATCACACAGCAGATGGGCCCAGGTGTACGACGGGCCGGCTAGGGCAGGGAGAAACACAGGTGCATAGGCTGGTTGGAGCCTAGCTGTCAGGACACACAGCATAGCTGTTGGGGAGGGAAAGGGGTCTGCTTGGCCCCCTGAACCAACCAGTGAGAAAAGATGGGCTGGGGAAACCCGGGATGGAGCTAGAAAACGGGTGAGGACTGTTCCCATCCCTCCTCTCTACTCTGTATATTTCTCCACCCTTGGCTCTTAAGTTATTTCAAATGGTTTGGGAGTTCACTATCATTGTCTTTTTTTTTTTTTTTTTTTTTTTTTTTTGCGGTACGCAGGCCTCTCACTGTTGTGGCCTCTCCTGTTGCGGAGCACAGCCTCTGGACGCACAGGCTCAGTGGCCATGGCTCACGGGCCCAGCCACTCCGCGGCACGTGGGATCTTCCTGGACTGGGGCACGAACCCGTGTCCCCTGCATTGGCAGATGGACTCTCAACCACTGCGCCACCAGGGGAGCCCTGTCATTGTCTTTTAGTATGCACCATTTGAAATCCTTTTTGGAGGAGGCAGAATTTAAATAAGAGGAGTGGACACGCAGGCCTGGCTCAGGAGACTTCTGTGATGGGGAAACTGGAGTCTCCAGGTAGAATGGTCTCCTCCTCGGGGTTCAGAGTAGTTGAGAAAGCAAGAGTCAACTCCCCACCTGGAATCGCTCCAGGCAGCATGCCCCTGGGGGCCATGACAGACAGGCTGTCTCCCCACTGCCCAGGTGAACCAGCTGAGTCCACAACACTCCACACTTCTCCGGGTCACATAGCTGGTGGCTGCATACCTGGCCTGGGAACGCAGCCTCACGTGCTGCCCGCCAGCTCTCTTGCCTCCCTCCGGCCGGTAAGCAGAGAAGCTAGAAAGCCAAGTGCAGCCCCGGCAGCTGTAAAACAAAATAGTTAAGGAAAGAGCTGGACTCTGGAACTGGTTTAACCCTGACTCTGGCCCTCAGTGGGTGAGTTAGGTCTCCTCTGTGCCTCAGTGGCCCCGCCTTTAAAATGGGGATCAGAGCCCTGATCTCCTGGGGGTGGGGGTGAGGGCTGAATGAGTTTCATGCGTGAAGCACAAGGACAGCGTGTGACACAGGACAAGCACAGTGTGGGCTCTGAGGGCTGTTGGGGACATGAGGCCTGGCCCCGAGGCAATACTGCTGCTGAGGAGAGGGCCCTGGGCTTGCTCGGGCCTAGCGCTCCCCTGGGTTCCGGGGTGACCTGGAGCGAGGTGCTAGTAATGACTGTCCCACGGCACCAGCTTATTGGGTTTCCACTCGGCCACGGCACACCATGAGCTGTGCAGGGCCACCGAGAGCCTGGTCTGGGCAGGTCCCGCCGACCTGGCCATGTTGTGTAGCTCAGGTGTGGTTTACATGTTGCATTCGGCTTTCATGCCCAAACCAGGCTCCACGCGTCCGCCACTTCACAGGGCTGAAAAAGAGGGTTAGAGGAAGGGGCCCCATCTCCATGTGCTGCCAGAGACCCTCAAAGGCTGGGGTTCCTCCCGCCCAGGTTGGGGCAGGTTTGGGCCTAAGAGCGAAGCCCAGGAGAGCAGCACAGACACAGCAGACGGCCAGGGCCTGCTGTTACATTCAACGTTTACAAGGACACACCCTGTCACATGCATCTCGAAAAGGTTCCCCGGCCGCCATGGGGGGGCAGGACGCAGCCCACACAAACGGGGAGACAGGGTCTGAGCGGATAGGGTCATTGCTTTAATTCAGCTCGGGACCCACCCCGGGGCCGCCCACCCCACCCCAAGGCAGAATCACTGCCGGCTCGTGATCATTACAAAAATAAATATGAAAAAAGCAGCAACTCTTTAGTGATCGTGGAATTAATCGGACAACGATTAAATGTGTTTAAGCAAATGGCATGTCTCCTAAATTGCACCAAAAGAATCTGGAAGCACTTGGTTTGGCCTCAGAGGCAACATGGAAGGAGGGGAAGGGCCCAGTCCCAGGCCCGCCGAGCGCCCTCCCCTCACATCTCCGAGTCGGCGTACATGCCGTTGATGAGATAATCCACCTGCGTGTAGTCCTTCTTCTTGTAGCTCTCGTAGGCCTGCAGGGCAAACAGAACCAGGATTGTGATGAAGAGGGTGACCCCCAGCAAGAGCACTGCCAGGAGAAAACTTTTGTTCACTGGGGACTGGGCCAGGGGCTCGCTGGAGACCACCAGGTACCGGCCTTGGGTGCTGAGCTGGCACGAGTCTGTGGGTGGCTCCTTGGAGTCCCCTGAGCTCCCAGGGGTCGGCCCCATGGAAGCAGTACCAGGAGCGGATCCAGGCTCGTCCTGCTCCGGCGTCTGAGGGGTGCCTGGCCCCGCGGCCCCCGGAGTGGATGTGACGGGGTTGGGCCGTGTCGGGGGGGCCGGGCTGGTGTGAGGGGCAGGTGCTGGCGCTGTGCTGGCAGCCGGCTGGGGGGCCTTGGTCGTGGTCCCCACTGTCATGGATGTGGAAGCCGAAGAGGGGGAGCCGGGTTCCGGGGTTGTGTTGAGGAGGGTGGGCGCAGGCCTACTTGCTGCGTCAGCCGCAGTCCGGGGCGTCGGCGCCTGGACAGTGGGGCCCTGTATGGACGCGTTAAGTGTGTGGGGACTCAGGGGCACCGTGGGGCTGGCTGTGGCGTGGCCTGGGATGTACCCGGGATGACCGTGCGAGCCCAAGGGGCCGCTTACACCTGCCAGGGCCGCAGCAGCTGTGGGAGCACCTGTGGCCGGCGTGGGTGCCGTGCGCGTCGCTGGCCCAGACAATGTGCTCCTGCCAGGCGCCCGCGTGTGGGGTGAGGACGGGGTCCGCCAGGCAGATGCCGGGACGGGCGGCGTGGGCACCCCGGAGGTGGCTCCGTCAGGGGTCCCTTCTGCCGTCACTGACGCGCCTGCCTCTGTCCTGTGCGTTGTCCCTGCTGTGACCGCAGGAGAGGTGGGGTCGCCTCCCCAAGTCCCTCTGGTCAACGTGATGGGAGAAGGTGTCACCGAGGTCATTCTTGCAGACGTTTCATTCAAGACTCTTGTAATGGTTTCCACGGATGAGTTTTGTTCTGAATTCTCCAGCGTCTTGTTGAGGACTGAGTACCATTAGGGTCAGAAAAGGGAGGAAAAGATTCGATCACCTTCAACCCTGTGCAGGGGGATCATTCAGAGACTGTCTTAATTTCCGGCCCGTGGGGCTGGCCGGGGAGGCTGTGCGGTGCCTTGTTTCTTAGCCCGGCAGACACGTTTCCCTCTCATCTCCTCCCTGCACACATCTGGCCCGCAGCCCATCACAGAGGCGCTCAGCACTTTGATTTAAAATCTCCTTTGTGCTCTCTGAACCCCAAGCCCATGGAAGGCTTCAGAGCTGCATTTTTTTTTCTTTTTTCTTTTTTTTTTTTTTTTTGCGGTACGCGGGCCTCTCACTGTTGTGGCCCCTCCCGCTGCGGAGCACAGGCTCCGGACGCGCAGGCTCAGTGGCCATGGCTCACGGGCCCAGCCGCTCCGCGGCATGTGGGATCTTCCCGGACCGGGGCACCAACCCGTGTCCCCTGCATCAGCAGGCAGACTCTCAACCACCGTGCCACCAGGGAAGCCCCAGAGCTGCATTTTTGGATCCAATTCTCAAAATATCAAAATCTCTCGCATTACAGGTGTGATTCGCCATTAAAAAAAACCTATCCAACACACACCCAGGTTTACACAGCAGATAAACCGTTGCCCAGATATTCACACCATGCAAGACTTCTTGGCTTTATGATAGGATTCAAGGCAGGATTCCTGGAGATGAATACTGCCTGGCACAAAGGAGATGCACAAGTAAATATGTGATGTATAGATCGACAAACTCCCCAGTAAAGACTAGGTTTATGTAAGGAATGAAATTTTGCAAGGCCAAGTACGTAGCCCTCTCAAGGCTCAGAGGCCAGGTCCCATGTTGGCCCAACAGGCCTTCGCAGCCCAGCACCTGGGCGCTCCGGGGCCCCTGCAGGCCCGTCCAGCAGTCACGTGGCTTTCTCACTTACGTGGATGCTGGGCTGTCCGGTAGCTTTCAGATAAGGACCAGGAGGAAACCCAAATGAGCAAGAGGGCTGTCCACATCTTGCAGGTGAGCTGGGAGCAAGGCTGGGCAGTGCCCGAGGCTCCCAGCCTGCCGTTCCTCAGGCTGCTAACAGTTCCCTGCTGCTTGGCTGAGGAATCTAAGGTCAAGAAGGAAGGCGTTTGGTCAGTAATGCACGGGGCACAGGCCTGGCAATGCACCAGCTGTGGAGGGCTCCAAGAGGTCCCAGGGTGCAAACCCAGCCAAATGTTTCCCCTGGGGCCTGGCATTCAGGAAGAGCATAACATGTCTCACCTGTGTGTTCAGGGATCTGCCCAGTGCCTGCTCTGACAGGTTTATAGCACTTCTTCTTTTTTTTTTTTTTTTTTTTGCGGTATGCGGGCCTGTCACTGTTGTGGCCTCTCCCGTTGCGGAGCACAGGCTTCGGACGCGCAGGCCCAGTGGCCATGGCTCACGGGCCCAGCCGCTCCGTGACATGTGGGATCTTCCCGGACCGGGGCACGAACCCGTGTCCCCTGCATCGGCAGGCGGACTCTCAACCACTGCGTCACCAGGGAAGCCCTACAGCACTTCTTAACCCAATCTCACTACGTGTCTTACTAACCCAGCTCAGAGTTTAGAGTATGAAAGGGCAGCAGAGAGAGGGGCCAAGACTTCCATCATCAAGATCATCCACGTCTTCCTCCTCAACTTCTCTTGTGGCCTGCAGGACCCAAAGCAGGCCCAAAGCACTTCTCTGCACCCATGACAGCTGACCACATGGAGAGATTCCACTTAGCCAGCCAGTCATCTCCCATTACCCATCAACCCATCACCCACCCATCCATCCATGCACCCATCCAATACCCATCACCTATCCATCCATCCATCCATCTACCACCCGTCACCCATCCACTGCCCATCACCCACCCACCCATCCATTCATCCATCCACCACCCATCACCCACCCACCCATCACCCACCCATCCATCCACCACCCATCTCCCATCCACCGCTCATCACCCATCCACCCATCACCCATCCACCGCCCATCACCCATCCACCCATCACCCATCCACCGCCCATCACCCATCCACCCATCACCCATCCACCACCCATCACCCATCCACTGCTCATCACCCATCCACCGCCCATCACCTATCCACCCATCACCCACCCACCGCCCATCACCCATCCATCCATCACCCATCCACTGCCCATCACCCATCCATCCATCCACCCATCACCCATCCCTTCGTCCAATACTCCCCGAGTGCCTGCTCATGTGCCAGGCAGTGCACTCAGGACAGAAAGATGAAAGCCACACAGCCCCCTCCTCCAGGGAGCCTGCCTCCAATGGGAGACACAGAAAAGAGGTCATTGCAGGCTGGTGCCAGCATAGAGGGACTAAGTGTCGGGAAACAGGGAGGAGATGGCACCTGGGAGGCTGCGAAGGGTAAGGTGGAGGCTGGTCCTCTGTGTAGAGGCTCCAGAGGTGGGTGGGAGAGGACAGGGTGCTGCAGGGCCCACGAGGCACGGAATTCAGCTGGTGGGGGATGGAGGCGGGGGCCAGGGAAGGTAACCCAGCTAGTAACACCTGGGCCACGTTCTGAAAGACGGTCGGGATCCACCTGGTGGGAAAGGGGTGGGGGGGCAAGTGGCAGGAGCAGCAGGTGATGACAGCAGGGCCAGAGGCCTGGGGACAGTGCAGTGAGACCTGGGCTTAAACGAGAGACAGACAGGCCTCCACGGGGCAGTTTGGATTTTGGTGTCGGGGGAGGCGAGCCCGTGCAGGCCCGAGGCAGGGGTGTGACAAGCGAGGTGTCCCGGCAAGGGGCAGCTGGGGTGGTGATGCAGGGGGCAAGGCCTGAGGAGGCCGAGAGACTCAGTAAGGGGGTTCCACAGCAGGGGACGGAGGGTGGGCTAAGTGGACCTGGTCGCAGAAGTCCTGGTCTCCGAGGGTTACGGTGCAACTGCAGAAACTTACAGAGACGCCACCGCAGCTGAGCCTCACCAGGATGAGGACTGCGCGGCTTCCCGAGCACACGGCGGGGTCTCCCCACTCACCCCATGTCTCTCCCACGTGCTGGCAGGCTCAGGTCCCTCACCACAGGGGAACCAAGGGGGCAGGTGGCCTCAAGTGCCCCATCACCTCACGCCCTGCCAGTCCTGGGTGCGCCCTGATCCTGTTCTCAGCCCTGCCCAACTGCCGGAGTCCCACGTGGCCGCCTGCGAGGCCCAAGTCCCCTTGGACAGCAGCCCAGTCACGTGCAATGAGGGCTGGTCCCGAGACTCAAACTCGACGTGGGCACAGGGCAAGCAGAGCACAGTCTGCTGGGAGTCTGAGGGCTGGCGACTCCTGGGGGTGCCTCCACAATCAGTTCTGCCTGAAGGTGCCCTGGGCCCTCGGCCTTTCCCCTGGCCCTCGTGGCCAAGCTCCTGAGTTCCACAGAACGGCTTGGAAGAGAGCCTTCAGGTCACTCTGGACGAAACGTCCTGAAGGACTCCTTGCCTTGGCACGGATGCTAAGTGCTGCTCTCCACGGCCCCGCGGCCAGGCTGCCCTCCCGCCGAGCAGGGCAGGCTCACTGGCTTCCCAGCAGCCCCAAGGGTCACCTTCAAGCGTCCCCATCCTGGGCCTGCTCCATCTGCCATGCCACAGCTGCCAGAAAGATCTTTGTAACCCACAAAGCTGACGCTGCCTCCGATGCTTAAACCCCCTGCTCTCCCAGGATAACTCCTAAGCTCCTTAACATGGCGAGGCCGCCTTCAAAGCCTGACCCGCGGCCTCTCCCCTGTGAGCCCACCCTCGCCAGACACGTGAAATACCTGCAGTTCCTGGCCCAGCCCAGCCCCCTCAAGGAGCACTTCCAGCCCTGCTGGCAGCCACGCGAAAGCGGTCCCCGTGCGGCATAAAGGGACACCTAGAGGTGGCTTTCCTTCTCCTGTGAGCAGCGGGGGCTCTTGCAAAGCGGCCCCATGACTGGAAAAACCCCTTCGAGCACAAACTCTGCTGGAAGGCTGGGCACTCCCCTCCCCCATGCTTCTAATCCCTTCGTGAGAGTCGCTAACTTTAGTTTAGCTTCACGGCGCACTCTCCCGCCAAAACTGTCCGTAAGTGCTCCTGGTGTCTTACAGGTTTAAAAAGGTTCCCCAGCCCTACAAACCACAGATTTCTCAAGAGCAAAAGGCATCCTTTGTTCTGACTGAAACAAGAGGGGGTGGGGTGGGGAGAGAAGAAACGGACCAATGTCATGTGGGGGAAGGACAGAGCTCCCGCTCCCCCCCATTAGCTGAAGTAAATGCAGCTGGGCTCTGCGTAAATAAGTGCATTTAAACGACTCTCTCTTTGGCCAGTCACGTCCACTGAATGCATTAAAAATGCCACCACTGAGCCCAACATGCTCCCCACGTCTGAGCCTTGGATCTGACAGGGGCTTCCTGAGTGCACCCCAGGCCTTCCACTGCCACTTCACTACAGATCTCCAGAGCAGAGTCAGGAAACTTTTTTCTACAGAGAGCTAGACAGCAGATATTTTAGATTTTTGTGGGCCATACGGTCTGTCTTAGCTACTCAAGTCTGCAAAAGTAGTCATGGACCATAGGTATGTGATGGGTGTGGCTGGGTCCCGATAAAACTTTATTTACAAAAACAGGCAGCGGGCAGACATGGCCCACAGGCCGCAGTTTGCCACCCCCGCCTCTGGCACTTCAGAGCTGATGCTCCAGCTAAGGCAGGAGGAACTGATTCAAGGGCCCGAATGGGTTTCCGCCTTCCCGTCCAGTTCTTCATCCTGGAACAGACGTGGGCCGTCCCATTTTTGGTCCAGGGACAGACTCTAGTTGGTCTCCTCCCAGGGCCCCTTCTGCTATGAGGCGCCCCCTCCACACCCCCCATCAGTGAGATGCAGCACCCCTGCCCGTGCAGCGAGGGGCTCCCACAGTATCGTGGTCTCATGACACGAGGCCCTGAGAGAACCTCACAGAAACAGAGGACGGCCCAGAGGACCACACGGTTCCCATACCTGCCTGGGGACCCCCCAACCAGGGCCACCCAAGAAGGCAGAAGCTCTGACAGTGAAATGCCACAGACCGGGCCTCCTGCTCACTGGACGGCTCGGCCCTCTGAGGTTTGCTGTCTTTCCTTTGCCCACCCTGTCCCTGCAAAGCCCCCTCAGGGCCCTTTCCGGGCTCACTGTCCTGTCACTGAGCAGGTGGCCCTGCCCGCAGGGCTTTGGACACTCACGAGAGGCAGCTGCTCGGGGCGTGTGCCCAGGCTGGGCCATCTTCCTCGGGGGGCTGAGGGCTTGACACTGTGCACTTGTCGGGCAAGGTTTGGCTGTGCAGGAGGCGAGGACGGCTTTGAAGGGCACTCCCAGGCCATGGCACGCTTTGTGGCACACGTGGGGTCCAGGCAGATGCTCCACTCTGGTAGAAGATGCATCTACGGTTTGAAAAAGAATAAACGCTCCTTAGGAAAAGCACGGGGGAAAAATCCAGTGAGGAGGGAGGCATTTTTCTAGTGTAAACTCAGGAGGAGATAAAAGAAACTCAGCACCTCCTAGAGTTGCAGATATGCGTAGGTGGTGATGCCCGAGAACCACCACGGGCCTGCTCTCTCTCACACACACCCATGTGCACACACAGCAACGCACACACATATGTGCACAGGTACACACGCATATGCACGCAGTCACAGGCGCACAGCTACACATGCACTGGTATCCATGTGCACATGGCAACACCTGCGTGCACACTGCCATGTGTGTACACGTGCAATCATACACATGCATGTGTGCAATCACACACGGTTACATACATGAGGTGAGCGTGCACATGGAGCATCCCTCTAAAGCTATCTCAGGAAACTCCACCGGTCCCTCAGGAGACCTCTGCTGGATGCCATCACTGTCTCTTCCCTCAGCCAGTGGGGCTGGTGATCACTCCCCCAGAGACAGGAAATTGGCCGCTGTGCGGAGTCAAGAACAGGCCCTCGTGCCGTGACTTCAGCCCTCTGGTATGGTCCTGACTCCACTTTCCAACAGCGTATTCTAAATGTCAAGATTCCCACGTGGGGGCCTGCGCTAATCTAAGTTGACTCACAATGGACAAAGCATTAACAAGACTTAGAATCGTAGTCTCCCCTGAAAAGGCTTTAGTGAGCCTTAAATGAGGGTCTGGCCAGTTATCCTCATTATCTGGTGCAGAGTGACTGGGCAGATCAAGGTCTCAGAAAGAAGAGACCCCTGTGCAGGAAGGGAATAAGCAAGAAGGACTACGTGGTGAGCAGGAGAGCAGGGCAGGTGGAAAGACAGGAGGTTAGGCTGGTGTCGGGAGTTCCCGTTTTCAGGGGTCAGCCCCTCACAAGTTCTGCAGGGAAGGGGCAGCACCCCACTAGCCAGGCAACCCTCTGTTAGGAAGGCACCCTCAGAATGTGGCTCTGGGTGCCAACTTCATGATCCTTCTCTGGTCCTTGACTTCGTGCCACCTCTCAACGTCTCCCATTTCCAATTTCTTCTGTTCCCAACCTTGGCTTGACTTTTAACTTTTATGAAACCGTTTGTTATATACAGGGTGCTGTGTGCAAGTGACCTGAAATCAGACTCCAAATTGCTTAATTCCTTTTTCCTGGGCTCAACACAAGTGTTACCCGCCACATTCCATCACACTAGTAACTTATTTATCAGCGGCAGTGTGGTCCCAGTCCCTACTCCAAGCTGGAGAAACTATACATACCAAGGAATAGGGATTGCGGAAACAAACACAGGGCAAACCGCAGACACCTGCCCTGACTCGTCACCTGGCTGAACTTTGGTATCGGAACACAGGCTTGTGGTTTTGTGTATATAGACATTGTCCTGTGGTCCAAAGGAAGTGTCTCTGTGGAAGATGGGAACCCGGAGCACTGGAGAGCGTCTTAATTACATTGCTTCCTTCTAGGTTTTTGGAATTTTGGGTATCAGGCTAAATGCTGATCAAGAGTCTAGTTTTTGCTGGCAGTCTGGGTAGATTTGACATTCCTTTGTCCATTAGGCAAGTCTGGAGTATAAGCAGAACATCTGTATTGAAATTTTAGAGATGCTTCCTCCAGGGAGAAAAAAACAACAACATTATTAAAGGCAGATTTCTAAGTAGATATTTATGTCTTATGGCAAACCACGTGCATGTGGATTCCTCACACTAGCCTAAAAGCTAATTGCACACACTAACTAGCCACCCAGACTCACCTGGAGGAGGCGGGCAGATCAATGTAAATGCACAAGTCCCTCCCAGGTAGAGCGGGCTTGGGGGAGGCCTGGGTCGCCTAAAGGGCCAACTCTTTCTTTGAGGGTAACTTCCTGGGGCCCAGCCTTGGCCAGACAGGACCCTTTAGCTCCCCACCCATCTGGAAGTGTCCCAACTTCCCTCTCCTCCGCTCCCAAACTGGAGCGACCCGGGTCTCTTCTCTGGTTTGGGATCCCCTTAAGCCCTCCTCCTGTCTCCCGCCTCTTGGGCTCCCATCCGTGCTCCTTCCGAGTCTGGGCCCCCAACTGACTCCCTCTGTTCTTTCCTCTCCTCCTATTCCTCGCCTCCAGTCGTCACCAGCTTGCATTCTGTGTCCCCATTCATCTTTTCTCTTGTCCCCCTCTTCTGCCTCTCGTGGCCCCATGCCCCCTCCTCTGCCTCTCGTGCCCCCATGCACCCCTCCTCCTGTCCCCACCTCCCTCTCTCAGCCCCAAGCCGGCTCAGGCAGCCTTGACAACAGCTCCGCAGACAGCAGCGAGGGCCCCTTACCCGGGCGTGGCAGGCCTGCGGCGGCCCGGAGGCCCTGGGACGGCGGGGAAGCGCCCGCGGTCCGGCGTGCGGACGTGGCCGGCACCGGAGCAGCGCGACCCCAAGCCAATACTGCTCAGGGCAGCCGCCCCAGCTCTGGCCCCGCCCGGACCGCCCCGGAGGTGACGTCACGGGAGGGCGGGCCCTGGAGGGCGGGGCAGCGTCTGCTGGAGCCGGGAGACGCCCAGCGGCTCCAGGAGCTGCAGGAGGCGACCCTGTACCCAGGGCCCCGCCCACCGCGGAGCGGCTCCAGCTACGTCTGGAGAGCGGCTGGAAGCGGCTATTTCGGGCAGGTCTCTGCCGGAAGTGGTGGTTCCTGGTCCTCGTCTCAGTCTGTGGGCACTGCCCTGTAGCGACCGAGGTACCGGGGCTGGGTGATCTCAGACCTACCCCGACGGCGTGACCGTGCCACATGCTCTCCCTCATCCCTCCGACTTTATCCAGCCGGGGGGCGGCGGGGCCTGCGCTGGGAGTAAGTCATAGTCGGGATGGCCGCCAGCGTGTTTTGCGTGCTTACTCGTGCCAAGACCTGGGCTTAGTTGGGTGATTTAACTCTGCAATAGCACTGTGACGCGCTTCGCACCCGTTTTACAGATGCTGAAACTGAGGCTCACAGAATGTTTCTTAATTCTGAGATGTGAATAATAGTGGGGCAAAACGGAGTATAGAGGAAAGCGAATGGGACTCGACCTTCATTAGGTATAGGCTTTGGGGGACTTCCCTGGTGGTCCAGTGGTTAAGAATCTACCTTCCAATGCAGGGGAACTCGGGTTCGTCCGTGGTGGAGGAACTAAGATCCACATGCCGCAGGGCAACTAAGCCGGCAGGCTCTAGAGTCGGAGCGCCACAACTAGAGAGAAGCCGGAGCGCTGCAACGAAGGATTCCTCATGCCACAAGAATATCCCGGATACCGCAACCTGACGCAGCCAAATAAATAAATAAATATAAAAAAAAAGAAAGAGTGTATTAAAAAGCAACAACAACAAAAAAGAAATAGGCTTTGAGGGGAGGGAGGGGAATGGACTGGGAGTTTGGGGTTGGTAGATGCAAACTATTACATTTAGAACGGATAAACAACAAGGTCCTACTGTACAGCTTAGGGAACTATATCCAATCTCTTGGGATAAACCATAATGGAAAAGAATATTTTAAAAATATATATATGTATAGCTGAGTCACTTCCCTGTACAGCAGAGATTGCCACATTGTCAATCAACTATACTTCAATTTAAAATATCAATAAAAAAAGAAAAAAAAGAAATAGGCTTTGTAAGTTACTAGTTTTGTGACTGTATCCCAGTCTGTGTAAGACCTTCTCAAGTTCCCCCAAATCCTAACCAAAACCTGTCTGTGAAAGGTGACCTCAATGGGAGTAAACCAAAAGGCTTTATTTTCAGACAGTTTTATAACATGTCTTGGGTTATCAATGGAAAAAAAAAAAGTTGCCTGGCCTATTGTAAACAAAGGATGTAGTCTCAAGCCATCACATTACAGCACTCCAGTGGTGAGCCCTGAGGGAACTCAGGATAGAAACTGGGTCCACCCCCCCAACCCCGAACCCCCTCCCACCCCTCCAGCCCCTGCAATATAGCAGTCTGCCGCTGCAACCACCCCTGACAGTGCGCCCTGATACTGGCTCCAGATAGCTAAGGTGCATATCAAAGGAGTGATTTCAGTAAGCCTAGACTCTTGCATCTTCCCATATATAGAAAAGCGCTAAATTCCTTAACTTGAGATATCTGGTTTTCTTTAATTAACAGTAATCTTTTGATGTTCTGACTCCTTGGTCTTTGTTGCTAAAACTCCTAATGTATCCTGGCTCTTCCCTTACCTCTTCGGAGCAGCCTCTCAGAGTCATCTGAGATGCTGTGTCCTGGGCTTAAGTCCTCAGTCTTATCTGCCAAATAAAACATAATTCTCAACTTTTAGGTTGTGTTTTTTTTTATGTCAACAGGGTCCTGGGCTAAGAAACTAAACCAGACACAGAAAACTGCGGGTGTGCTAAGACAGGGTCAGCTAGCCAGCTCTGAGCCCTGGGAGCACCTGAAACTCCATTTAAAACTGTTACCACCCAGTACCTCATGGTTTCAGGTTGTGTAGGTGAACTTACCCTGCAAAGACATAGGTTTGCTGAGACACAGGCCAGGTAGGAGGGTTTGTGAAGAAAAGATCTTTTTTTTTTTTTTAAATATTTATTTATTTGGCTGCCCCGCGTCTTAGGCACGCAGGATCTTTAGTTGCGTCATTTGGACTCCCAGTTGCGGCATGCAGGATCCAGTTCCCTGACCAGGGATTGAACCCTGGCCCCCCACATTGGGAGTGTGGAGTCTTAACCACTGGACCACCAGGGAAGTCCCAAGACAAGATCCTTTGCTTTAAGTTTCCCAAGTAGCTCAGGTCTAACCTGAAAAATGCAGCATCTCTGTTCAATTCACAAGTGAAAATACACCTAAACAGCCAGTTGCAGTTCTGTGCTTGCCTTCCTCAAAGTCAGCCTCTGTGACCCTGTGTTTTTATTTCCTCTTTGGTAAAACTCGGAAACATTTTTCCCACTAGGGCTGAGATTACAAAGATAAGACGCAGCACAGCTTCTCAAGGAGCTCATAGTCTAGAGCAGGAGTGTGCTGACCCTCTGCCTGCTTTTGTAGTAAAGCTCTACTGGAATACAGTTACGCCTCTGTTATGTATTATCTGACCGCTTTTGCACTGCAAGGGCAGAGTTGGGTCGTTGCAGCAGAGACTGTATGGCCCGCAAAAACCTGAAATACTTACTGCCTTGTCCTCTAGAGAAAATGCTTGCAAGCCCCCAGTCTATGGGGTTACTAGGAAATGGATTTCAGAGAACAATGGAAATATCTGGCTGAGATGGTCCAGAATACAGGGAAACTCATTCTCTCATAGGAGAATCTGGCATCTTTCAGTGGACTGGGGTCACCTGGCACCTAGCGTCCACTGAGCACAGCTCTGGGAACCACATAGCTGCGTGTGTAGAGCATTATATGGATGAAAGCAGGCCTGCTGGGCTTCTTCTGATGGCAGCGGATGAATTAAAGACAGAGAAGGATACACTTAAATCCTCAAGCTGTGTCTCAGAGCACAGATGCTCTCGGGTGCTTTCTATGCAGCTAAATAACAAATCAGCTTGGTCCTCTTAGTTGTTGATTTATAACCTCATTTGAATGTAAGGCCATGCTAGATCCCCCATGTAAAAGGACTCTGGAGTAACACTGCCACGCTTCAAACCCTGGCTCCTTCACTTTTAGCTGAGTGACGGTGGGCAAGAGGCTTAGCCATTCTGTGTCTCAGTTTATCCTACAGTCAATTCTCATGACTCGTGGTTGTTATGTTTAATAAAGTTGCCGTGAACGCTGACTTAGTGAATAGTGAACCATTGCTCCTAGGGAGGAAAAGACCAATACTTGCCCTCACGCTCTACCCTTTACGGTCATTATTTATTTATTTATTTATTTATTTATGGCTGCGTTGGATCTTCATTGCTGCAGGTGGGCTTTATCTAGTTGCGGAGAATGGGGGCTACTCTTCGTTGCGGTGCACAAGCTTCTCATTAGGGTGGCTTCTCTTGTTGCGGAGCACGGGCTCCAGGCACGGGGGCTTCAGTAGTTGTGGCATGTGGGCTCAGTAGTTGTGGCTCACGGGCTCTAGAGCACAGGCTCAGTAGTTGTGGCACACGGGCTTAGTTGCTCCGCGGCATGTGGGATCTTCCCAGACCAGGGGTCAAACCCGTGTCACCTGTGTTGGCAGGCGAATTCTTAACCACTGCACCACCAGGCAAGCCCCAGTCATTATTTATTCATCGACAGTTCATTTTTACATCCTGAAGACAAAACTAAGGACATTGAAATTATGAGAATTTTTAGAATAAAAATGGATAATTGACGAGGACAGGAATATATTTATATACACATTGGATTGATCCTCCTGACCTGTCACTTATAATGTGCAGAAATATGAATTTGCCTTTCAGATATTTACTACGGATAGCTGGGAAAAAAAAATCTTAGAGATTATGAAGCCAGGCTACTATGGATTTACACTGATGGTTTTTTTTTTCTTTCAGTTTTTTAAAAAGCACATTTTAAATTTCAACACGTTTAGTTAATTTAGTAGAATTATTCAAAGGTATTTTGTGTAGTTTAAAAATCTTTTTATTGAGGATTATTATATGCATAGAAAAGTGTACATAGAGGTTTATAGCTTGATGAACTTTCACCAACTGAACCCCCTGTGTAATCAGTCAGATAAGAAAGGGCAGTACTAGGACTGCCTTGTCCTCCTTCCCGGCCCAAAACAAAAATACCAAGTATCTACAAAGATTCAGAGCAGTCTGAATTCTTACACATTGCTGATGGGAATGCAAAATGGCAGAGCCGTTTTGGAGAACAGTTTGACAGTCTCTTATAAAGTTAAGTATACACTTGCTATATGACACAGCAATCCCACTCCTAGGTATTCACCCAAGGGAAATGAAAACGTGTTCATACAAAGACCTGTATGAAAACGTCTGTAGCAACTTTATTCATAATTGCCAAAGGCTGGAAACACCCAAATGATTCAGTGGGTGAATGGATATATAAATTGTGTTATATCTATACTCAGCTATAAAAAAGCACGAATTATTGATACATTCACCAACACCGATGAATCACAAAAGCATTATGCTAAGAGAAAAAAGCCACACAGAAAAGACATATGCTACTATGGCCGGCCCAGCATGTCCCAGTGCCCTCAGTCTCCAGCTGACTCTGTGGGTTGGTCTTAAAGCAAATCCTGTTTGGTGGGCTGCCAGGCAATTTTTTAGCTAACTGTAATGTTAAGAAGGGAGTATTAATCTATTCTGAATCTTATCTAGTTGAATGCATGTTAAAAAACAAACAAACACAAAAACAAAGCTTGCTCAATCTACATGCAGTGACTGATGCAGAACCATCATATGCAAAATCCAAAGGAATGGAAAAGTATTTTACAGCTTGTATCACTAATGCACTGTTGTAATGTATGCAAAGTCTTAAAGTTGTAAGTGTTAAAGTGAATTTCTTCACAGAGCATCTGAAAAAAAAAAAGAGAGACATATGATTTCATTTATAGGATACTCATGAAAAGACAAAAGTATTGAGACAGAAATCCATGGTCACCAGGGAATGGGATGAGGAAAGAGGGATTGGCTCAGTGTTGCCAGATAAAATACAGGTTGCTCAGCTAAACTTGCTAAATCTGGCCGCCCCAACAAAAGGGCATTAGGGAAATTTTTGATGGAAATATTCTATTATATATCTTGCTTATGGTGATGGTTACACAACTGTATACATTTGTCATAACTCATGAAAGTGTGAATTTTACTGAATGTAAATTCTGCCTAAATGAGCTTAACTAAAAAACAAAACACTCTGCTGTAAAGAAAGGCAAAAGTGAAAATAGGATTGTGATGGTAGTTACATGAGTGTGTGTGTGTGTGTTTGTGTGTAAGTGGAAACAAACACTTAAAATGAATGCATTTTGTTGTATGTAAATTATACCCCAATAAAATTTATTTTTTACAAAGTTTTACTGGAGGTAAAGAGACTCACTTACTAATTATACAAAATCAAAGACTGGAGGTAAAGAGACTCACTTACTAATTATACAAAATCAAAGACACCAGGAAGATGTATAATTCTAACTATTCTAAATTGGAATGCACCCAATAACAAGACCTCAAAATTCGTAAAGCAAAATTGGCAGAGAAGAAATGGAAAAATCCCCAACATAGGGAGAGATTTTAATATGCTTCTTTTAGTAATGTATAGAACAAGCAGACGCCCCCCCCCCAAAAAAACAAAACAAAAACCAAAAACAAAACAGTAAGATTATTAAAGACTTGAATGACATTACTAACAAATCCTGGCCTCATGAACATACATAGATTGCTCCATCTAATAACTGGATAATTGATAGCTTTATTGGATGTCCTGGGGAAAAGGATTAAGAATATGCTTATCAAATCTGCAGATAAAACTGGAGTTTCAACCTTCAGCCCTTGGCTTGGCCACAGAACCTTGTCCAGGATTCTGTGGAGGGTGGCAGCACAGAGAAATATCTGATGGCAAACCCTGGGGTCCCCAGGCAGCGAATACAGCTCTGAGTAAATGTGAGGGGCTGTCACATGGCATGTCTTTCAGCAGCAGCTGCAGAGCTCTTCATGGACAAGGGCAGCAGTGCAGCTGGAGGTGTTCATATTCCAGGAACACAGGGAACATGGCTCAGAGTCCAAGAAATGGAAAATCGAGGGTGGAGGTACTTTGAGGATGAGCAGGGACCCTTGTCAGAAATGGTTGTTTAAAAAAAAATTGGTTTTAAATGTTTATCTCCTACTTATACAAACAACATATCTTTTATATCCTGACTACCAAAATTTTGAAGAGGTTATCATGAAAAATATCTTGATCAGGGGGAACACCCTGGCGGTCCAGTGGTTAGGGCTCCACGCTCTCATTGCTGAGGGGCGGGGTTCAATCCCTGTTCAGGGAACTAAGATCCTGCAAATCTTGATCAGGAACTCTGTGTGTGGTCATTGCAAGCATGTATTCACTACATATGACATGGGTGGGGAAGAAGTGACGGGAATCTCTATTACAAATTTAGTAAAAAAGGGCTAATGTAGTTGGATAAAAACTCACAGTAAACTAGGAATAGAAAGATATTTGCTCAATATGATAAAGAATAATTATTTCAATTATCCTACATTAGACAATGATTTTTTGAAAATCAGAGGTGTTCCTAGAGAGATCAGGAACGAGATCCTAATGAACATTGTTCTAGTCAAAGGAATGAGAGAAGAACAATAAATAGAGTAATTTTTTTACTTTATTTTTTAAATATTTATTTATTTATTTATTTATTTATTTAGGCTGTGCCAGGTCTTAACTGCGGCATGCATGTGGGATCTAGTTCCCTGACCAGGGCTCGAACCCGGGCCCCCCGAAATGGGAGTGCGGAGTCTTACCCACTGGACCACCATGGAAGTCCCTAGAGTATATTTTTTAAAGACAAGTTTTCATTATTTACATAATATAAGGTCAATTACCTAGAATGTCTCAGAGACTCACCTTAAAATCAACTATAATGTATAATTTAATAAACTGTCCCAATGCAAAATAAGTATATGTCTGTAGATTTCTTGTATGCCAATAAAAAAAGCAGCTTAAAGAATGTCAGTTACTCTGATGACAAAACTATAAAATAGCTAGGGATACATTAGTGAGAAACATTAAGGACTGTCAAGTTTTGGAATGTTCTTTGTATGGAAGACTTCAAAATATACTTGAAAAAATGGAGAGGTATATTCATGTTCCTGGCTGGGAAAGTAAAATCTTGTAAAGATGTAATTTCCTCAAATTAATTTATGGGTTGAATACAATGCTAATCAAAAACTCATTTTGTATTTTTTGGAACTTGAGAAAATAATGCTAACATTCATCTGTAACTCTAAACGGTAAAAATAGCAAAGAAACTATCATGCCTTTCTGTATTTTGCAAAATTTCTATAAAATGTGTATTATTTTTATAGTGAAAAAAGTTTTCCATTATAAAAATTTTTTTAGGAAAAATGTTCTTCAGCAACAACAAAAGACAACTTAATCCCAGTACACATTTTAAAATAGTATAACATGTAATCACTGAGACACAAACCTTTCCCTAGATCTATCCATTCCTTATTAGATTATTGTTAGAAGTTCAAGTTAAAGACCTGACAAAAGAATGGAAAAATAATTCTTTGAGAAGGTTTGATCTGACTTGGTATGATTTGATACTGTTTTGCTTAGAGGAAAAAACAAAGAAACAAATCAGTTACAGTCTTGCAGAACCTGAATGATTTTTCCAAGAATTATGTTGATCAGCTGTGTAACAGAGCAAGTGAACAACAAAAGTCACTGGTTTGAACAATAGTGTACTTGGGAAATGAAGAAAGGCTGCTTTCTGTGCTTGAGGTTTTCACAGCAATAAGCTCTATGGTCTCATTTGTATTCCATGCAGTCATTTGTTTATCTCCAGCCAAACGGATCGGAATGCCCAGGTACATCTGACACATCCAAAACAGTAAACCTCACTCACTGTTTCCGATTATAACCCAAGTCACAAGAGGCATCACAGTGAACCCTAACCAAGACCCCAGTGGTAAATACTGCACTCTGCCTCTCCTTTATTTTATTTTTATTTTTATTTTTATTTTTGCCTGTGTTGGGTCTTGGTTGCTGCGCGAGGGTTTTCTCTAGTTGCAGCGAGCAGGGGCTACTCTTCATTGTGGTGCACGGGCTTCTCATTGCAGTGGCTTCTTTTGTTGGAGAGCATGGGCTCTAGGGGCACGGGCTTCAGTAGTTGTGGCACACGGGCTTAGTTGCTCCGCGGCATGTGGGATCTTCCTGGACCAGGGAACCCGTCCCCTGCACTGGCAGGCGGATTCTCAACCACTGCGCCACCAGGAAAGTCCCATGCCTCTCCTTTAAATTTCTGATTTAAGTTTCCCTGTGGCACTTAAGGTTTCACCGATCATACACACACACACACACACACACACACACACACACACACACACACACACACACACACACTCCTATCCTCAGGATTTTGTCTTCTGTGGATTTCATGTGTTTTGGAGATGTCTGACTGTCCTAAAAGCTGGTTTAGAATTTCCACTGCATGTTTCCAGAAAGGCAGCCTGGGAGAAGCGCTAGGGAAAACCTTCTTATGCCTTGAAGTATACACACGGAGGTAACACCCTCCACCACTGCTGGGCACTGCTTTCTACCAACCTCCGCATCCCACCTCCGATGGCATCAGACCACTGCCTAACCCACCTCTACTTTATTATTTTTTAAAATATTTATTTATTTAGGCTGCACCGGGTCTTAGTTGCGGCATGAGGGATCTTCGTCGCAGCATGTGAGCTCTTAGTTGCAGCATGCATTCGGGATCTAGTTCCCTGACCAGGGATTGAACCCAGGCCCCCTGCATTGGGAGCACAGAGTCCCACCCACTGGACCACCAGGGAAGTTCCCCCACCCCTACTTTGATATCATCCCAGGGGACTCCATCCTTTGTATGCTCTTTCTCTGTCCCCATCTCAATGACCTTCATGGCTTCTCCACTTCAGCCTCTTTTCCCAAAGCCACAGTCGGGACCCCACATGGTTCAGGTGGAGAGGCTCCATCTCAGAGATGATTCCTTGAGGATCCCTGCTCTTGAACCATCCTTGAAGCTCTCAAACCTGCCTACTCCCGCTGCACCTGACCTTGGGCTCCTGCACACCTGCAGCCCCTTCCCCCTTCTGCTTTCCTGCCCTGCCATCCCTTCCTTCCTCCTCCAGCTTGGATTCTGTGATCCAGCAGGTAAGTCACTGTTGCCAGCAGAGTATCTTCACCGTCCTTGTCCTTCCAGTGCACCCACTTGGTGACACCGTTCCCCTGGATGACTGACTCAGCTGTCCCCCTTTTTCATGCCTGCCCCTGGGTGCTAAGGAAGATCTGTGGTCTCCTGGCTCAACTAGGCCCTCTGTGCTGCCAGAAATCCCATGATTTCCTGGTAGGGGATCACTGCCACTTCTTCCACCCTCTTCAAACTATCAGCAGAAGGTCTTGCCTCTTTCTTCAAAGAGAAAATGATGGGAACTCTCTCAACTCCCTCTCTCTCTACCTGCAAATGAGCCTGAATCTGCATCCATCTTTTTCTGTCAAGTAGGAAGAGATGTTGTCTCTTGTCAAGGATTAGCTCCTCACCTGAGGTGTGGGGGTCCTATCCTCCCCTGTCTCCTTGAGAACCTAACCCCACTGATTGACCGCTTCCCTCCTGGATGTCCCACCCCTCCCCTGCCACTGGCATCATCCCTTCAACAGTGAAACACACTCAGCTACTTTTCTAACTTCTTGAGGTGAAAGTTTATCACATTAACTGTCAACCTTTTTTTCCTAAGATATGCATATAATACTATAAATTTCTTCTATGTACTGCTTTAGCTGCACCCCAAAGTTTTGGGATATAGTACTCTCATTATTTGTCAAATATTTCTAAATTCCCATCTGAATTATTCCTTGATCTGTTTGCTATTTAAAAGTGTGTTTCTTACTTTCCAAATAAATAGGAAAACTTTCCAGTTTTTTGTTTGTTTTCAATTTCTAGATTAATTGCATTCTGGTTGGAAAATATATTCTGTATTATTTTAGTCCTCTGAAATGTGTTGAAATTGGTTTATGGATCAGTGTATAGTCATTTTGTGTAAATGTTCTGAATGTGCTTGAAAAGAATGTGTGTTCTTCAGGGTTCTATATGTGTAAATCAAGTCATTTGTTAATTACATTGTTCAAATCTTCCATATCCTTACTGATTTTTTGTCTACTTGTTCTATCAGTTACTGAGAGAGAAGTGTTAAAATTTTCTGTTGATTGTAGATTTTCTATGTCTCCTTGATGTTCTATCAATTTTTGCTTTACTTATTTTTAGGCCATGTTATTAGGCACCTATCAATTTAGAATTGTTATATTTTCCTGTGGAATTGACTATTTTTCTTTATGAGGCAATCTTTATTTTAAAGGATTGGCTCAAAGTCTACCTTGTCAGACATTAATATATAAATTATCTTTCATTTGATTAATATTTGTATATGTATATATATATGTCTTTTTCTACCCATCAACTTTCAATATTTCATCATCCTTATGTTTTAGATATGTCTCTTTTAAGTAAGTGTTATTAGATTTTTAAACATTCAATTTGACAATATTTGTCTTTTAACTGGAATATTCAAACATTTAATATAATTATGGATTTGCATGTAATGTAATTATGTTTAATGCAACCATGGATTTGTTTGGATTTATATCTACCACCTTATTTTGTACTTTCTATATGTCCCACTTATTCTGTGTTTCTTTGTCTCTCCTTTTATGATTTCTTTTGGATTGATTAATTTAAAAAATTATTCTACTTCTCCCCTCTGCTAATGTATAATTTATGCACTGTGTTTCTATTCTTTTAGTGATTACCCTCTGAATTAAGACATTGATAATCTATCTTACCAGTGTCTAAACAGATGATATAAGACTCTCAGAACTTATAACTCCATTTATTCCCCTCCTGATCTGTGTGTTACCATTGTCATGTACTTTAATTTGAAGTTTTAAAATTATTCTGTTAGACAATGTTTATTTCCATTTACCCATATGTTTACTACTTTCTTTTCCTTTCATTTCATCTTGTTTCCCCAGCCTCCCATCTGTGGTCACATTCCTTCTGCCTAAACAAATTTACTTTAGTGAGCGTCTGCTGTTTGTGAATTCTCTCAGCTTTTGTTTGCCTGAAAATGTTTATATTTCTCCTTCACTCTTGAAACATATTTTCCTTAGGTATGAAACTCAAGAACTTCCCTGGTGGTGCAGTGATTAAGAATCCGCCTGCCACTGCAGGGGACACGGGTTCGAGTCCTGGTCTGGGTAGATCCCACATGCCGCAGAGCAACTAAGCCCGTGCGCCAGAACTACTGAGCCCGTGCACCACAACTACTGAAGCCCACGTGCCTAGAACCTGTGCTCCACAACAAGAGAAGCCACCGCAATGAGAAGCCCGGGCACTGCAATGAAGAGTAGCCCCCACTCGCCGCAACTAGAGAAAGCCTGTGTGCAGCAACGGAGACCCAACGGAGCCAAAACTAACTAAATAAACCCCTCAAGACTGACAGTTATTTTCTCTTTGTACACTGAAGATATCCTTTCACTGTCTTACTTCCAGGGATGCTGCTGCCATGTCAGCTGCCCATCTTCCTGTCTGTATTCTTGCAGCTTTTAGGAATGTTCTCATTGTCTTTGATTGTATGCTGTATCTCAGAGTGAATTTCTTTTTCGTGCTCTGCTCTTCCTTGGCATGCCTCCCCTGATTCACAACCGTGAAGCAGGGCTAGCAAATTGCAATGAAGAGTTCTGTTCAGAGAGGAAACAACGAAAGACACCCAGGAGTTGGTGGTCCATCACAGTGATGAATCCCGCTGGGCAGGCAATGGGAGGTCCCTCTGTCCTTGACAAGACCCTGATTTTGCTCCAAAGGAGGAGCCCCTTGTCCAGGATCTCTTTTCTTTTCTTTTTTGTTTTTGCGGTACGCGGGCCTCTCACTGCTGTGGCCTCTCCCGTTGCGGAGCACAGGCTCTGGACGCGCAGGCTCAGCGGCCATGGCTCACGGGCCCAGCCGCTCCGCGGCATGTGGGATCTTCCCAGACTGGGGCACGAACTCATGTCCCCTGCATTGGCAGGCGGATTCTCAACCACTGCGCCACCAGGGAAGCCCCAGGATCTCTTTTGAGAGACTGAATATACAAACAGACAATGGCCAAACCATATATGAGAGTAGAACTCTGACCCACAGTCTACACGAGCTGCCCAGGAAACCAGTCCCCTTATCCACGCTGAATAGCCCAGGAAGCCAGCCTGCTGGCAGTCAGACTTGCAGGAAACCACATTCACATCTCTAGCAACAATGCGGGCAGTGAAACAATAACTTCTGTAACAATCAGCCCCATATGGCCAGGACTTGATTACGAACTGTCAACTTTTGTCCCTGTTTCCAATTTAAGACCACAAGAGAACAACAAATATGCCCCCTAACCAATCACATGGGACGCCCCACTTCTAGTCAGCCCACTTCCAACTCCCCAGGCCAGCAGCCTCCAGTCAGGGCACACCTGAGGTCTCCCTTCCCCCCCCCCACCATAAAGCTTTCCCACCCTTCTGCCTGCCTTTGAGTCTCTGCCAGACGCAAATGATGGTGGCAGACCCCCTTGCTATAGCCAGCTCTGAGTCAGTAGCCTTTGCTTTTTCTCCTTTGGGCGGTCTTTGTTTATTTCCACACTTCCCATTCACCTCTTTGACTACAGCACAAGTTACCCTCCTCGGGGGCTGCAGAGACTTTCCATCCCCATGCTTGTCTCTGCTTGCACCTGAGAAAAGACGGCCCCTTGCCCACACACCTGTGTGGAGGGCCCAGCTTGCTGGGTGCCTTCCTGCAGACCCCTAGAACAAAGAATCCCTCGTCTCCCACTACATGCGGGTTTTCTACTGACCAGGAGACACATTTGCTGGTCACGTTCTCTGGAAGTCGGACTCTGAGATGCTGGGATTCGCGTGTGGGTGGTTGACTGGGGAGGGTTCTTGGGATCAACACCTGTGGGGAAGCGGAAGAGGCAAAACTGGGCAATGGAAGAAGTTGAAAAAATATGCAGAAGGCCTCAGCTTATCTTACAGGGGACTTTGGAGCCGGGACAAAGGGCCTGGGCCTTTATACCCCAGCAGTGACCCATTGTTGAACGTGGCTGCCCCAGGAAGGGGTCACGATCCTGAAGAGGCAGCTTTCGTTTTCCAGGAGAGGGACTCCACGGAGAGCAATCGGTCGCCCACACTGAGCAGGGCGGGGGGGTGGGGGGACAGAGTGCTTAGGTCCCCAAGGAGGGGTGTGGAGATCTGGCCAGCCTGGCAGTGTCCACTACAGAACCCCCAAACCCGGCCTATCCGGAAGCCAAAGGACCTGCACATTTACATCAGCAGAGAAAACAATGACAGCCTCTACGGGATGACAGCCAGCTGAACTAGGAGGCTTCTGCCAAGTCGGTACTCACCCAAGAGGCTTTGAAAGAGAATAAGGGGAACCCAGAAGATGTACAAATAGGCGAAGACGGCCTCCTGAAACTTCCAAAATTAAACGTTCAAAAGAGGAAGTGAAAAAAAATGAGAATCCCCGCTGAGAACCTTCTGAAAGATCAGGTGGCAAAACTGACAACGTAGCGCAAAATGACTGTGAAAATGGAAATCCAGACAAGAGAGACAGGAGATCTGGAAACCGATCCAGAGGACTGAGCCCTGACTGTAGGACCTCCAGAGAAGAGAGACAGGAGGGACATGTGTAGTTGTTGAAGAGACAGCAAAGCGCTGGCTCCACCCTCTGGGACGTCCTGCCCTGCCCACTGTCTCCTGTGGCCACATCTGAAGTGCATAAGGGGACCATGCCCTCCTCGGGGGATGTCCAGCTTGGGCAGCCCACTTCCCACCTGTGCAAGTTTGGGGGTCTGCACGTGGCTTTTGTTCCAATGCCCGAACAGCATAGGTTTTTTTTTTAATTAAAAAAAATTTTTAATTTATTTTTTATTATTTTATTATTTATTATTTTAAATATTTATTTATTTGGTTGTGTCAGGTCTTCGTAGCGACAGACAGGCTCCTTAGTTGCGGCCTGCGAACTCTTAGTTGCGGCATGAATGTGGGATCTAGTTCCCTGGCCAGGGATCTAACCCGGGCTCTCTGCATTGGGAGCACGGAGCCTTAACCACTGCGCCACCAGGGAAGTCCCATTTTCTTGATTTTGTATTGAAGTATAATTGATTTACCATGTGTTACTGTCAGGTGTACAGCACAGTGATTCAGTTGTATAGCTATATATAATATATATAAAAATACATATAAAGCATATATATTGTTTTTCAGATTCTTTATATATATATATATACAGAATATATATCTATTCTTTTTCAGATTCTTTTTCCTAATAGGGCATTACAAAATATTGAGTAGAGTTCCCTGTGCTGTCCTGTAGGTGCTTGTTGGTTATCTATTTTATATATAGAGTGCATAAATGTTAATCTCAATGTCCTAATTTATCCCCCCCCCCCTTTCCCCTTTGGTAATCGTAGGTTTGTTTTCTGTGTCTGTGAGCATAGGGTTTTTATAAAGTCTGGTTTCCTGGCTTCTTTGGCAGGACAATTCCCTCGAAGAATGACCAGACTTCTGACCAGTTTCCATCTGTTTACATGTGCAAATATCACACCCCCATCCCTTCCTCAACGCAATTCTCACCACCTCCTCACCACCACAGCCCTCTCATTCCCATGTTACCCGCCTGAGTGTTTTCTTCTATTTATAAGTTTATTTATTTTATTTATTTATTGTTGGCTGCATTAGGTCTTCATTGCTGTGCACGGGCTTTCTCTAGTTGCAGCGAGCGGGGGATACTCTTCGTTGCGGTGCGCAGGCTTCTCATTGCAGTGGCTTCTCTTGTTGTGGAGCACGGGCTCTAGGCGTGTGGGCTTCAGTAGTTGTGGTGCATGGGCTTAGCTGCTATGCAGCATGTGGGATCTTCCCGGACCAGGACTCGAGCCCGTGTCCCCTGCATTGGCAGGCGGATTCTTTTTTTTTTTTAGGGATCTAAAGGTGAATTTATTTGAAGGATGAAGCTATATTTCACAGAGCAAAATGGCAGCAACAAAGGGTTCATAAGGTAATAAATTTTAGGTTCAGAAAGTCAAGAGGTCATGGCCTCTGGTTTATACTTTGTTCATATTGCACATGCCTTTATTCTTCCTGCTCATGCACATTCTTTTCTTTGTTAAATAAATGACTAATCCATCTCCAGCCTCACCTTGCCTTTTTTAAGCTTTATTAAGTTATAATTGATATATAAGAAGTTGCACACATTTAACATACACCTTTAGATGAGTTTGGATATACGCATATACCCATGATGCCCTAACTACAATCAAGGTACTAAACATATTCATCACCTCCAAAAATTTTCTTGTGTTCTTTTGTGTGGTGTGTATGTGTGTATGTGTGATAAGAACACAATATGAGATCTACCCTCTTAACATGCTTTGAAGTACACAAACACTGTGGTAACTATAGATACCATGGTGTAGAGCAGATCTCTAGAACTTATTCATCTTGCAAAGCTGCAACTTTATACTCACTAAGTAACAACTCCACACTTCCTCCTCTCAGCCCTGAGCAACCACCAACTCTATTTTCTGCCCCCATGGGTCTGATTATTTGAGAGACTCCATACAAGTGGAATCATGAAGTACTTATCCTACCAAATACCCAACAGAAATTACCTAGTCACTTCAGTCTCAGGAGAGGAATTGATACAATTTACAACCAAGTGTTTACCCCTAGTCCAATCCAGGATGATCATAGTGACAAGTTATATGCGCTCCCTGCAGCAATCATACTTGGCAAAATGGCAGGCGGATTCTTAACCACTGCACCACCAGGGAAGCCCCCCACCTGAGTGTCAATGGGTCTTTGCCGCTCACAGCCTTGGTCGGGCTTGTTTCCTATTACATGGTGTCTAGAAGCAAATGGATTTTCTTAATCTATAAGGTCCCAAATTTCTGGATGGTTACATGTTTCCCTTTCCCTTTTGCTTGAAAATGGGTCCAGTTTGCCTGTGCCTTTCTCTTGCTCCTAGTTCTTGGTTAAACGTAGCTAGTGTTAGTGTTCCGTCTTCCATATTCCCCTCGGTCTACAAGCTCAGGAGGAGTATGGGTGATCTTCTGAATCATCATGGGAGACGTTGAACTTGATGTTTTGCCATTGTGTCGTGTGAGTGTGTCTGATAGCATCTTCCACGCTGCTTGCTGCCTGACTGCTGAGCCCAGCCACACATTGTAATTTTCTTCTTCCTTTTTCTTTCTGCCAGCAGTAGCACCCCACTTCCAATACCAGTTTGGGTATTGGGACACTACTATCTGCTACAACGGTAGCTCAATCCAATTGGACTCTAAAGTTACAAAGTTCCAAAAGTTGACTGCATCCACCTTGACCATGCTGAGCTCTGGCCAGGTGACAATGACACTATCCATAATTAGGTGAAGAGTATCAGGACTCTCTCCCTTTTCTAACCACATAAGTGTGTGAGGCCCCATTTCCCTCCTATGCTTCAACACAAATAACATTTTGCAATAAGTTGAATGCGGAAACAGATACAAGACAGACATTAAAGAGATTTGCAAAAATGTAAAACAATGCCATCGGCACTAATTTTTTTTTGTAAATGCAGCTATTTTTCATTAAATTTGTGATTTGTATCAGCATGCAATGGGTTTATCATTGTTATTTTTATTATTTTTTTAAATTTTATTTTATTATTTTTTATACAGCATGTTCTTATTAGTTATCTATTTTATACATATTGGTTTATATATGTCAGTCCCAATCCTCCAATTCATCACACCACCACCACCACTCCCCACCCCCCACCCTGCTACTTTCCCCCCTTGGTGTCCATACGTTTGTTCTCTACATCTGTGTCTCTATTTCTGCCCTGCATACTGGTTCATTTTTCTAGATTCCACATATATGTATTAATATACAATATTTGTTTTTCTCTTTCTGACTTACTTCACTCTGTATGACAGTCTCTAGGTCCATCCACGTCTCTGCGAATGACCCAGTTTCATTCCTTTTTATGGCTGAGTAATATTCCATTGTATATATGTACCACATCTTCTTTATCCATTCATCTGTTGATAGGCATTTAGGGTTCTTCCATGACCTGGCTATTGTAAATAGTGCTAAAATGAACATTGGGGTGCATGTGTCTTTTTGAATTATGGTTTTCTCTGGGTATATGCCCAGTAGTGGGATTGCTGGGTCATATGGTAATTCTATTTTTAGTTTTTTAAGGAACCTCCATACTGTTCTCCATAGTGTCTGTATCAATTTACATTCCCACCAACAGGGCAAGAGAGTTCCCTCTTCTCCACACCCTCTCCAGCATTTGTTGTTTGTAGATTTTCTGATGATGCCCATTCTAACTGGTGTGAGGTGATATCTCATTGTAGTTTTGATTTGCATTTCTCTAATAATTAGTGATGTTGAGCAGCTTTTCATGTACCTCTTGGCCATCTGTATGTCTTCTTTGGAGAAATGTCTACTTAGGTCTTCTGTCAATTTTTTGATTGGGTTGTTTGTTTTTTTAATATTGAGCTGCATGAGCTGTTGATATATTTTGGAGATTAATCCTTTGTCCAATGATTCATTTGCAAATATTTTCTCCCATTCTGAGGGTTGTCTTTTCATCTTTTTTATAGTTTCCTTTGCTGTGCAAAAGCTTTAAAGTTTCATTAGGTCCCATTTGTTTATTTTTGTTTTTATTTCCATTACTCTAGGAGGTGGGTCAAAAAGATCTTGCTGTGATTTATGTCAAAGAGGGTTCTTCCTATGTTTTCCTCTAAGAGTTTTATAGTGTCTGGTCTTACATTTAGGTTCTTAATGCATTTTGAGTTTATTCTTGTGTATGGTGTTAGGAAGTGTTCTAATTTCATTCTTTTACATGTAGCTGTCCAGTTTTCCCAGCACCACTTATTGAAGAGACTGTCTTTTCTCCATTGTATATCCTTGCCTCCTTTTTCATAGATTAGTTGACCATAGGTGTGTGAGTTTATCTCTCGGCTTTCTATCCTGTTCCATTGACCTATATTTCTGTTTCTGTGGCAGTACCATAATGTCTTGATTACTGTAGCTTTGTAGTATAGTCTGAAGTCAGGGAGTCTGATTCCTTCAACTCTGTTTTTCCCCCTCAGGATTGTTTTACTATTTGGGGTCTTCTGTGTCTCCATACAAATTTTAAGATTTTTTTGTTCTAGTTCTGTGAAAAATGCCACTGGTAATTTGATAGGGATTGCACTGAATCTGTGGAATGCTTTGGGTAGCTTAGTCATTTTCACAATATTGATTCTTCCAATCCAAGAACATGCTATATCTCTCCATCTCTTTGTGTCATCTTTGATTTCTTTCATCAGTGTTTTTTTTTTTTTTTTTTTTTTGTGGTACGTGGGCCTCTCACTGCTGTGACCTATCCTGTTGTGGAGCACAGGCCCCGGACATGCAGGCTCAGCAGCCATGGTGAACAGGCCCAGCCGCTCAACGGCACGTGGGATCCTCCCGGACCGGGGCACGAACCCATGTCCCCTGCATTGGCAGGTGGACTCTCAACCACTGCGCCACCAGGGAAGCCCTCATCAGCGTTTTATAGTTTTCTGAGTACAGGTCTTTTACCTCCTTAGGTAGGTTTATTCCTAGGTATTTTATTCTTTTTGTTGCAATGGTGAATGGGATTGTTTCCTTAATTTCTCTTTCTTATCTTGCATCATTAGCTAATAGGAATGCAAGAGATTTCTGTGCATTAATTTTGTATCCTGCAACTTTACCATATTCATTGATTAGCTCTAGTAGTTTTCTGGTGGCATCTTTAGGATTCTCTATGTATAGTATCATGTCATCTGCAAACAGTGACAGTTTTACTTCTTCTCTTCCAATTTGTATTCCTTTTATTTCTTTTTCTTCTCTGATTGCCATAGCTAGGACTTCCAAAACTATGTTGAATAATAGTGGTGAGAGTGGACATCCTTGTCTTGTTCCTGATCTTAGAGGAAATGCTTTCAGTTTTTCACCACTGAGAATGACGTTGGCTGTGGGTTCGTCATATATGGCCTTTATTATGTTGAGGTAGGTTCCTTCTTTGCCCACTTTCTGGAGAGTTTTTATCATAAATGGGTGTTGAATTTTGTCAAAAGCTTATTCTGCATCTATTGAGATGATCATATGGTTTTTATTCCTTAATTTGTTAATGTGGTGTATCATATTGATTGATTTGCATATATTGAAGAATCCTTGCATTCCTGGGATAAATCCCACTTGATCATGGTGTATGATCCTTTTAATGTGTTGTTGGATTCTGTTTGGTAGTATTTTGTTGGGGATTTGTGCATCTATATTCATCAGTGATATTGTTCTGTAATTTTCTTTTTTTGTAGTATCTTTGTCTGGTTTTGGTGTCAAGGTGATGGTGGCCTCATAGAATGAGTTTGGGAGTGTTCCTTCCTCTGCAATTTTTTGGAAGAGTTTGAGAAGGATGGGTGTTAGCTCTTCTCTAAATGTTTGATAGAATTCACCTGTGAAGCCATCTGGTCCTGGACTTTTGTTTGTTGGCAGATTTTTAATCACAGTTTCAATTTCATTACTTGCGATTGGTCTGTTCATATTTTCTATTTCTTCCTAGTTCAGCCTTGGAAGGTTATACCTTTCTAAGAATTTGTCCATTTCTTCCAGGTTGTCCATTTTATTGGCATAGAGTTGCTTGTAGTTGTCCCTTAGGATGCTGTGTATTTCTGCAGTGTCCGTTGTAACTTCTCCTTTTTCATTTCTACTTTTATTGATTTGAGTCCTCTCCCTATTTTTCTTGATTAGTCTGGCTAAATGTTTATCAATTTTGTTAATCTTCTCAAAGAACCATTTTAGTTTTATTGATCTTTGCTATTGTTTTCTTTGTTTCTATTTCGTTTATTTCTGCTCTGATCTTTATGATTTCTTTCTTTCTACTAACTTTGGGTTTTGTTTGTTCTTCTTTCTCTAGTTGCTTTAGGTGTAAAGTTAGATTGTTTTTTTGAGATTTTTCTTGTTTCTTGAGGTATTGTATTGCTATAAAGTTCCCTGTTAGAACTGTTTTTCCTGCATCCCATAGGTTTTGGATCGTCGTGTTTTCATTGTCATTTGTCTCTAGGTATTTTTTAATTTCCTCTTTGATTTCTTCAATGATCTCTTGGTTATTTCATAACATATTGTTTAGCCTCCATGTGTGTGTGTTTTTTACGTTTTTTTCCCTGTAATTTATTTCTAATCTCATAGTGTTTTAGTTGGAAAAGATGCTTGATATGATTTCAATTTTCTTAAATTTACCAAGGCTTGATTTGTGACACAAGATATGGTCTATCCTGGAAAATGTTCCCTGTGCACTTGAGAAGAAACTGTAATCTGCTGTTTTCGGATGGAATGTCCTATAAATATCAATTAAATCTATATGGTCTGTTGTGTCATTTAAAGCTTGTGTTTCCTTATTAATTTTCTGTCTGGATGATCTGTCCATTGGTGTAAGTGAGGTGCTAAAGATCCTCACTATTATTGTGTTACTGTCGATTTCCTCTTTTATAGCTGTTAGCGTTTGCGTTATGTAATGAGATGCTCCTATGTTGGGTACATATATATTTATAATTGTTACATCTTCTTCTTGGATTGATCCCTTGATCATTATGTAGTGTCCTTCCTTGTCTCTTGTAACATTCTTTATTTTAAAGTCCATTTTATCTGATATGAGTATTGCTACTCCAGCTTTCTTTTGATTTCCATTTGCATGGAATATTTTTTTCCATCCCTGATCATTGTTATTTTTAAATGAATAATCATTTAAAGATTTCTTGGTTTTCATTTCTAATGTGGTAAATAGCAACAGGTCGAACTCTTATAGAGCTCTTTGGTACCCTCAAACAATTTTGAGTGGAAAGGGGTCCTGAGACCACCATGTTTGGGACCAAGTGCTGGAAAGGCCACTGTTCCTCAGGGTCTGGCCCTGCTTCCTCATCCAGCTCACCCCCTCCTCTGACTTCTCTGCATTTATTCCCTCTTCTGTGAGTTTCAAGGGTCTGTTTTGAAAGTCAAAAGCCAAGAATTAATTCTTTTCTTTTATTTGTCATCCTGCCACCTGAGCTGGAATTAGCAGGGACACTTCACAGCCCTTTTACTCTAGTCACCATTCCCAGGACCTGCCCTACAGCCCAGGGGCACATGGACAGCGGTGTGGGAAAGAGAGTTCTTCCCTAATTATCTGGAGAGTTGTGGGGAGAGCAACAGGCTTACTTGTACTTCATAGAGTTCAGAGAACAGTTTTGTAACATCTAATGAGATGGAAAAATGTCCTTGTAATTGAATGCTCTTTAAAAAAAAAAAAAACAGGCACATTCTCAACCCAAGAACTTTGCCTTGGCTGTACCCACTGTCTGGAATGTTCTTCCCCGTATGACATCTTGACTTCATCCTCCCTTGCTTCTTTGTCTCCCCTCTCAAGGATATCTTTCTTGACCACCCTATGTTCTCCTGATTCCCCAACCCTGTTCTACATTTCATTTTTCTGCAGTACTTCTAACATATTATACAAGTATTGATGCATTTCTTACTTATTATCTGTCTCCCCTCCCTCTAAAGTATAAGCCCCATGACAGCAGGGGTCTTCGTTGGGTATCCAAAACACTGGCCTGGCACATAGTAGGTGTTCAATAAATATTTGTGGAGTGAGTAAATGAATGATGAATAAATGCCAGGTTGATAGAAAAGAAGAAACCTGCATCGAAATCTCGTGCCCACGGAGCACACAGGAGCTGTAAAGGTATGTACCTTTAACTTCATCTCGGCTCTGATTTGAACCCTAAACCCTGAGGCTTCATCAGCTTCCAGCCTCATGCCACAGCTATGTAGCCTGGAGTCTAAATAAAGTCTGACCCAGGGTGACTCTCATACCTACCGCTCTATGAAGCCATAACCACAGAGAACTAAAGATGTATGTGCAGGGATGTTAGTGGTAGTATCAGGTCTAACACTGGAAAACTGGAAGATGGCTAAAAGTTACCTAGCATGCTTAAGTAAATTGTAGTATGTCCATCAGAGGCATTATCAAACAGCTATTCAAATAATGCTTTTAAAGAACCACTAATAATATTGGGAAATGCTCAGGACATCGCATTAAGTGTAAAAAAAGCAAGAGATAAAAATTACATATAAAAAGGAATTACTCTGGTATCTCATGAATTTTATGTGAATTTTACGTGCCTGCTTTAAAATATAAAGATCAAAATAAAAAGTGCAGTTAGAAAAAAGAAGGAAATAATATGTATAAACATTGGAAAAGAAGTAGTTAAATCATCCTTTTTTTAAAAAGCTGGTATGATTAAATAGCTAGAAAGCCCACGATAATAAACCTAAAGTTAAACAAAACAAAACAAAACACACCTAGTACCCAGATCTTGGTTTCTAAATATCCTTCTTTGTAAATGGAACCAGATTCCTTGGAAAACTGGTTAACTGGTTGATTTTCGTGCTGGGTCAGGGAATAAATATACAAGATAGTCCTGGAGAGCCAGAAAGTAAGGAAGTGTTATTAAAAAAAAAGGGTACCCACGATGAAGTCAAAGCGACATAGGAGCCAACTGAAGTGGTCCCAATGACAAAAGCTGGAGCAACTGAAGTAACAAAGTAAATAATGATAGCATGCTTTTATAACCCAGAGTATAAAACCAACACCCACGAGTCCATATTGACATAAATAACTGAAGAAAGTGAATAAATGGGGGAGAATGCTGTTATCTAGTTTCTTTGGCCTACCCCATTTCCTCCTTCCCACGAATCAGATGTTTCCATTATTTTGTACAGTAATTTGTTTCAATTTAACCAAATGTCTACCGTGTTCTTTGCTCACTATCCTTCTTGTAATTCAGACCTTGTTTCCCACTGAAGGACATTGTCAAGCCGCTTCTCCACCGAGGGCTTATCGGTCAACTCTCTTAGTTTTGTCTGGAAAAATCTTTATTTGGCCCCGTTCTTGCGGACCATTCTCCTGGGTTTCGAATGCTGGGTTGAGATTACTTCCTGCCCCTCGAAGGCTGTTCTCTGCTGTGCACTGTCAGTCTAACGGGCATTTCTTCTTTGACATTCTGTCATTTTCTTTGGCTGGATTTAAGAGTTTTCTTTTTGTTCTGCTGCTTTCCTGGTATGACAGTTAATTTACTGCCTCCCAGCCCCAAATCCATCCCTCACTGCCTGCTCTGTGGTAATGGGGCCGGAGGGGGCTGGAGGGGCGGCAGCAGAGGGTTGTCACCCTGGAGCTGGGTTTCCAGGGGGAGCTGGGGGCACATCTCAGTGGCCTTCTCCTCCCTCTACCGCTCTCCTCAGTGAGGTCCGGTCTCTGCCCAGGGACCCTCTTGGATGGGCCTCTAGCTCAGCTCTGGGGTTGTGCTGCTTCTTATATGTACTATTCCAGCATTCTTTAAAGTTGTCTTTATCTCTGCTACCCAATCCCCCAGGACTCCAATCCCCTGCTATGGTTAATTACTCTTTAGAATAAACTTTCCCTGTCCAGTGACTATGTGATTTCTGTCTCCTGATTGGGACCCTGAATGATACACCTATGACATGTCTAGATGTGGATTTCTTTCTTTCTTCCTCCCTCCTTCCCTCTCTCTTTCTCTCTCCCTTCCTTCCTTCCTTTCTTTCTTTCTTTCTTTCTTTCTTTCTTTCCTTTCTTTCTTTCTTCTTTCTTCCTTCCTTCCTTCCTCTTTTGAAAATCCTGCTTCAGATTCATTGGGCTTTTTGAATCCAAAGACTTGATAGTTTGCTTTTAATTTCTGTAAAACTTTCAACCATTATGATGTTAAATATTGCCTCTGCCCCCCTTTCTGATTTTTCCTTTTATGACATCGATTTGGTCTGTTAGATCTTCTCTCTCCATCTATGTGTCAATCTCCCTAAAAACACCTTTACTGAGTTATACACACCATACAATTCACCCATTTAAAGTGTACAATACAGTTTTTGGTATGCTCACAAAGTTGTGCAGCCATCACCACAATGAACAGAAAAAGTTAAAAACATTACGACGTTTTCATCACCCTCCCCCACCACAAACTTCCATACCCATCAGCAGTCACTTTCCATTCTCGCCTCCCCCCAGCTCCTGGTAAGCAGTCATCTACTTCCTGTCTCTATGGATTTGTCTATTCAGGACATTTCAAGTAAATGGAATCATACAGTATGTGGTCTTTTGTGCCTGGCTTCTTTCACTTAGCATAACGTTTTCAAGATTCATCATGTATTGTTACTTCATTCCGTTTTGTGGATGAATAATATTCCATTGTATCCATATATCACATTTCGTTTATTCGTTGATGGACATTTGGATTGTTTCCACCTTTTGGCTATTAGGAATAATGCTGGTATGAACATTCAGTGCAAATTTTTGTGTGGATTTACACCTTCATTTCTCTTGAATAGATGCCTAGGAGTGGAATTGGTGGGTCACATGGTAACTCTACGTTTAACCTTCTGAGAATATTCCAGACTGTTTCCAGAGTGGCTGCACCATTTCACATTCCCCAGGCACACGTGAGTCCATGTCTTTTTTATTTGCTCGTCCCTCCGTGCTTCCCTCTGGGTAGTTCTGTCCGTGCATCTCCAGCACACTCTCAGGTCTTGTCTGATGTTTAACCTATGCATTCAGTTTCTGATTTCAATTGTAATTTTTATTTCTGGAATAGTCCTTTTCTGCAAATTTGATGGTTTCTTGCTTCTTTGTCAGACTTTGAATATCCTTTTTCATCTCTTTAAATGTTTGAAGAAGACTTCACACCGACAGTTTGAGAATGCAGTTTTTACAGCCTTGGGACTGCAGTTCGGTTTTTCTGCTGACTTTCGCTCATGGTGGCTCATTTTCTGCCGGGCTCAGCGAGTTTTATAGCTTTATTACTGGGAACTCTTTGAGGGCTGGGTCTGAGGTGCATTTGTTCCGGAGTTTCCTCTGCTTTGCCAGGCTCCGGAGGGTGAGTCTTGATGTGGCTTCTGGCTCCAACGCGCTGGGACCGCAGCGCTGTGTTGAGACGCTCACAGAGACTTTTTTCTTCTTTTTAACTTTTTCTGTTCTACTCAGAGCCAAGGCCAACATGGGGACATCTTCTCCCTCCCACCCCCAAGACACCTGGTGGGGGAGATTTTTGTTGCTGTTGTTCACCCGCTGGAAATGTCCGTTTTTGGAGGTTTCTCAGATTTGGGGGCGTTTCTGATCTGACTTTCCACTTTGCTCAGGGAGGTTCCTGGGGGTGGAGGTGCCGCCAGGACAAGGCTACCTGCAGACTGTCCTGATATATATACACATCTTTTCAATGAGAAGCCTGCGCACCGCAACGAAGAGAAGCCCCCGCTGGCCTCAACTAGAGAAAGCCCACGCACAGCAACGAAGACCCAACTCAAAAATAAAATAAATAAATACATTTATAAAAAATGTATATATTTTTTAATGGAGAATTTCAAGTTTCAAATATATATAAACAACTGATTCACTTTGTTATAAAGCAGAAACTAATAAAAATATATATATAAACATACAAAGAAGAGTATAATGACCCCAACAAACTCATCACACGTTGCTGACAATTATTAACCCATGGCCAGTCTTGAAGCCCACCCATCCTCAGTATGGTTCTGAAGCAAATTCCAGACATCATGCTATTTCATCTGAAAATACTTCAATATGCATTTCCAAACGATAAGAACTCTTTTCAAAACAGAGCCACACTATCTGTACTCACACCTAAAATTTTAAATAATAATTTCCTAATATGAGTGTTCAGTTTTCTGCTGTAATTAGTGTTCAAATGGTCAATTGCCTCAAAACCATGAGATGGCTTTCTTGCTTTCTTATTATTTCTGGCCTTAATGATACCCCCTACTTTCATGCCAACTCCACCACGCATTAAAAAATGTTTACTTAGTGGGAGTTCCCTGGAGGCCTAGTAGTTAGGACTCCAAGCTTTCACTGCTGTGGCCTGGGTTCGATTTCTGGTCGGGGAACTGAGATCTTGCAAGCCGCGTGGCACAGCCAAAAAAAAAAAAAAACCCAAAAAACAAAAAAAAACCCCGCCCACAAAACACAAAAAACAGTTTAATTAGTATTGCTTCCAGTATTTTTATGTGTTTCGTACCAAGTGGCGTTCTCTGGATATCTAGTCTATTATTTTGCCAGAAACAGAAGTTCCTGCCCATGATTTTGCTTTTGAGTATGTGCCTAGAAAAAAAAGAGTGGAAGGGCATATATGAAAATGCTAACAGTAGTTAGATCTCAGCCATGAGATTATATACGATTTTTGCTCTCTTCTTTATCCTTTCCTATGTTTACAAACTTCTCTTCAACGAGCATGAATTGATTTTATATTCAGAATATAAAATATAAAATAAAGTCAATGAACCTAACTAACATCATAAGCACTGCCTCCTAAGCCTGGCTCCACTCTCCCTGTCTTTCAGCCTCACCGACACCAACCTTCCACAAACACAGGGCCGCCTCAGGCCATTTGCACATTCCCTGGACTCTTCCTCAGATTATTGGGGTTGGCAAGAGGCAAGTGGGGGAGAATCCTGACTGCATCCACCCTGCCTGCCAGTTGGCTTACCCATAGCTGAGGGTCCTGAGCTACTGGGGAGGGTCAGAGCAGGCTGGCAGTGGAAATCTACCAAGAGCCTTTTTCCCCAGGTGATCCAGCAAACCTGACGGCAACAGGGGTCGGGGAGGACAGCTGCCAGAGTGTCCACAGCAGCCCCCACCTTGGTGGAGGGCATTTGGGAAGAAGTTAACACCTCCTGACCCTGCACAGGTGACCCGGGTAGCAGTAGTTTGTACAGGTTTGTACAGGTTCATGCAGGACGTGGAGGGCAGAGCCCTGGGTGCAGATTACAGCTCCTTAGATCCGAGGCTGACACAGGCTGCAGCCCCAGGCCAGGTACTCAGCCTCTCTGAGCCTCAGTTTCCTTGTGGGGTTGATAACAGAGTCTTCCTGCGGGCAGTACTGGCATGGATGTGTGGATGTGTAAGGCCTGGGTGTCAAAGTCACCAGCAGACCAGGGAGAAGGACCTACCAGACGTCACGAAGCTCAAGCTTCGGTGCCCAGGCCCCCTCCTCCAGGCACCTGCTGAGAAGCTCAGCTTGGGAGCCCTCTGTGCCCTGGTAGCAACATTTTCTATCTGCAGCCTGGTTTTCTGAATCCCCAGCACAGCCGAGCCAGGCAGCCACTGTTATCCCCACTGGCACAGATTAGGAAACTGGGGTGCCCAGGGGTTCCACAACTTGCCCAAGGACATGAGGTGGGGATTCGAACCTGTCCCCGATCCGGGGGCCGCATTCTCTCCTTTTGTCTTGACAGCACCGGGTAGAGAGAGCCAGTGCCATTTCTCCTCTGGCGAGGTCCTCTTCTCCATGCCCCTCCCTTGTGACAAGTGCTTTCTTCTCTGATTCCCGGAGCGCCTGGAGAGCCCGGCAGGGCAGGATGCTGCTGTCCCCTCGTGGCCACAGGGATCACTGCAGCAGGCCTGAATCAGGAGCGCCAGGAGCAGGGACATGCCTGAGCCGCCCTGGCTCTCAGAGGGCCTCAGCCTTCTCTCCACTCCCCCCACTCCCCCGACCCCCGAGGCCTGTTGGGGAAGAGAAATAACAAGTCTGCATCTCCACCGCTTGCTCACTGAGGGATCCCAGTCAAGTCACCCAACCTGCCCCGGCCTCAGTTTTCCCCTCTGTAGAATGGGCATAAGTGAGCTCTTCCCTCTACAGTTAGGAGGATTTCATGAGCAGGCAGGGGCTCCTGTTGGATCGAGAACACCGGGCTGGGGAGGACTCGCCGGCAGCCTCCCGCCCAGAGGGAGCAGCGGGAAGCCCGCGGCCGGTGTGCCCCATCAGTGGAAGGAGGAAACAGTCTTGGTGCAGAGTCTGCAGCCGTTTGTTGACTGGGAGGTGGGGCTGCTCATCAAAGGCGCCGCGCGCCCTGCCCGCTGCTGCGCGCTGTGATCTTTTGTGAGATGTGTGGTCCTGGCCTGGGAGGGGCGCTGGCAGGAGACACGTCCCCAGTCCCCAACCGCCGGGTGCCCCAAGCATCGGCTCTCAGCCTCGCCTGCTGCACCTGGTGGGCGTGCCGAGGGGCAGGGTCTGCCTGGCCGCCTAGTGAGGGTTCGTGTGCTTGCGGCCCAACGCCCCCGCACGGGTATCTTCAGGCTCAAAGCCAGGCCCAGCTATCCTGGGGAGTCTATGCAGCCGGAGAAGCCCCACCCACTCTCGCCAGAGCCTGGGGGCTGCCGCAGCTTCTCACCGGAGCCTGGGGCTGCCGCAGTTTCTAAGACCCCAGCAGGGAGAAGGAGGGGCCTTCGTGGGACTAGCGGGGGCCCAAGACACCCCCAGGCACCCTCCTCCACCGCCTCCAGGCAAAGCCTCCTGTGTGTGTGCGCGTGTGGCATGCGGCGGCGGGGGGGGGGCGCTCCCATGACTCCCCTCTAGAATCTGGAATCTAGAATCTGGAATCACAGCTTCTGGGGATGGTGAGATCCACACCTCCCCACCCTCGCCCATCTGAGCTCCAGGAATGTTCCTGCGCAAAGTTCCACGTGTGCTGAGCTCCCATTTGGGAGCTCTGCCGTCTGGGTCCTCGGCCCTGCAGCCTGCCTGCCTTCCATCCCCTCCCCCTTCGGCCCCCCACACGCCAGCTGCTCCGGCCCCAGTGCTGCCGGTCCCTGTTCCACACCACACCTGCCTCCCACGGAGAGTACCCGGCCCCTCCACGGCTGCCTGTTCCAGCCGACCCTTTGTAAAGGCTCAGCTCACCTCGTTCACCCCTCCTCCGCCGCCCCTCCTCCGCCCGCTGTTTGGCTAGGAGGGACCTCATCCCCATGGGTCTCTGTAGCAGTTACTCTCTCCCCTCCTCACCTCCGTCCCCACCTGACCACCCCCCAACTCATCCAGGGAAAGGTGACCCAGGGGCCAGGAGGACTGTGGCCAGCCCAGAGGAACTGTGCACACGGCCTGGGGGAGGGAACAGAGGCCAGTGGGAAAGGGGGCTCCAATCCTGGAACCCAGCAGGAGGAGCCACAGGGCACTGGGAAGCCATAGAGGATTCCTGTGAGGGGAGGGCCACTGTCAGATGGTCATTTGAGGGCCATGATGCGGGCTGCACTGAGGGACAGGTTACAGTGGGGAGAGCCCAGGGGGCCCGAAGCTACCCTGGAGATGGAGCAAAGTGGCCCCTGGAGGGCCGTGTGTGTGTGTGTGTGTGTGTGTGTGTGTGTGTGTGTGTGTGTGTAGGAGGGACAGAGGCTGGGAGAGCGAAAGAGCTGCTGAGGCCGAGGCTGGAGGTGACTCAGGGCAGCAAGGGAAGGAGGCTGGGGTGGCGGTGGAGGAGACGCAGAATCTAGACTCAAGATGCAGCAGGGATGGCCTTTGCAGCTGGCCACGGGAAGGTCATCACAGGGGCAGGACTGCCAGAGCAGGCGCTGAGGCCAGGCAGCAAGTGTAGATGGTGGGCCGGAGGGGCTTGGCGGCCGAGGGGACAGGGAGGAAAGAACGACAGGGAACGGCGAGTTTCTGTCGAACTTTCTTCAGAAGGGAGGCTCCCGCTCAGGTTTACGAGCTGAGCAGCTGGAGCCAGAAGAGGGGGCGTCAGCTGGCCTGTGGCCAGGCGGGAGGGGGTCCCTGCAGGGGGGGCCAGGATCTGGGGAAGGGGAGGTGGTCGGTGCACAGTGGGGGTTAGCCTGGCGGGAGGAGGGCCAGGGCAGAGCCGGCGGCTGGGTCTCAGTTCCAGCCTGGCCACTTCCTGGCTGCCTGACCTGGGGCGGGTGTGCTGAGCGGTTGGTATCTCTCTCGAGGGGTGGCGTTAGGATGGGATTTTCTGCCTCCATTTCGTCTGATACCGAAGGTCTGAGCCAGAGCAGTAACATCTTGCCTGGGGCTCCCAGCTTTCGGGGGCCCTACCCCACCCCTCCAGCCTGCCCATCCTCCACAGGGGACACGCTCCCTGGCGCTCACCACCCCGCACCTCGGCCCAGGCACGTGGGCCTGGAAGTCGTTGCCCAAACGGTACAGGGTCCAAGTCCAGGTTGTGTGGGCGCCTCCCCCAGACACGTCCTCCCACTGCAGACCTCGCCTGGGGCTGCGTCTCCGTCACCTTGTTCTAACCCAGAGGGGTCCAAAAAGTTCTACGTGGCACTACCTTCCTGGTGTTATGACTGTGTATTTGTCCAGCCAGAGGGAAGGAACACTCTTTATTCCACGGTCTGTGGGCTGCTTTTGTAACTATTTTTTTTTACCACGACCACCCATAATTTTATTACCTAGGTTCAAAACTGGTTAAGGTTTTGCCACATTTGCCAAAAATATAAATATCAAGAGTATGCCACAGACAGTATGATGTGTCTCCAATAAATAGCTTGGAAGAGCTCTCCTCAGTACACCCTCCTATGCAAACAGAAGAATTTTGTTACATCTAAAAAAAGCCCACTCATGATTCTTTTTTTTTTTTTGCGGTACGCAGGCTTCTCACCGTTGTGGCCTCTCCCGTTGCGGAGCACAGGCTCCGGACGCGCAGGCTCATCGGCCATGGCTCACGGGCCCAGTCGCTCCGCGGCATGTGGGATCTTCCCGGACCAGGGCATGAACCCGTGTCCCCTGCATCGGCAGGCGGACTCTCAACCACTGCACCACCAGGGAAGCCCTCCCTTTTGTCTCTTTTTATCCAGAAAAATCCCTTCACCTTTTTTTTTTTTATAATGGCATTGATGTATTGAGAATGATTTATCATTTTAAGTGGCATGCACAGTGCCGGGCCTGCCTTGTACTTTGGCCCTCCACGTGCTGGGGGTGAGGGTCCTGCGGCGGAGAGCCTGATTCCTCCAGCCCAAGGGTGACTGACTCGCTCCTGTCTGCCTTGACCTTCCCAGTGTTAGCTCTGAAAGTTCTGTGTTCTGCGAACCCCTCAGTTCCAGGCAAAGCGAGATGGCTGATCACCCTAATTGGTCCACCGCCCACCTTGAGAGTAGAAAAGAGTCCCCTCCATCCCGAGACTGGCAAGAGGGGCTTCGAGGAACCAAGTGAACATATGTCCCCTGGAGCTGTGGTCCGGGTGGGGGACAACGCATGGGTCTGCTGCTTGCTCCATGCCTGACACATTAAAGGCCAAGGTCAGTGCTGTAGCTGCCTTGCCAGCCGTGGAACTGGACAGGTGGCCATGTTTCCAGGACGACTGGTCAAAGGCGTTATGTCCTGGGGGTCAGGCATCACCTGAGAAATATCTAAGGTCCCACAAAGCGCCTCAAAGAGAAAGATCAACATTCAGGATCCCCAAACCTACAGGGTCCCAGTCCCCTCCGGCCCTCCCTCCATCCCCAGCCCCAGCCTGGAGGAGGAGAGGGAGGCCGAGCTAGCCCTCCCCCACTGTGGCTCCCCTGCCTGTGGCTCAGTGGAGCTGGAGGAGGGGAGAAGCTGTCACTTTGTATAAACTTTCGTTTTCATCATTAAACCAGAGCTGGAATTGCAGCTCCTGGGCTGACGCCATTCCTGGGACTGGAAGGCAGCTGCACACCTGTCTGGCCCAGGTGTCCATCCAGGTGCAGGGAAAGGTCTTCCTGCCTTGCCCTGTGGAGTCCTGCGTGTTCAACTAAGTGAATGTGGTATGCCTGGCCTCAGTAAAAGCCAGGTGTTTGCAAGCCATCACGTAATTCCAAATAGCTCCTCAAGGTCAAGGATGACGGGCCGCCCACTAGGTCCAGTGGACACGTGTCCATGCCCATCCCACTCATCTGGCAACGCCACACGTGGCCCTTCCCCTCCACTCACCGTCTTCCCTGGCTCCTGGGAGCTGCTCTCTTCTGGTCTTCCTCACCTCGGAGTTTGGGAGCCCCAAACGCTCAGCCCTTGAATCTCTTTCTTCATAACTGTTCCTCCGGGATCATGGCCTTAAATACTGAAGATTCCCACGTTTCTAAGCCCAGCCGAGCCCTCTTCCCTAAACCCCGGTCCCTGCCCATACTACTCCTCCACTGGGAAGTCTACTAGAATCTCAGCTAGACAAGTTCAAGGTGGGACTCCACACCCTTCCATTCACCCACGCTTTCGTCTCAGTGAATGGCAGCCCCTCAGCCGGCCTCCTTGGTCCCTCTCCTGCCCCTTCAGTCTCTTTCCCACACAGGAGCAGAGATCTATAACATGGAAATCAAGTCCCATGATCCCTCTGCTCCTGGCCCTCTGATGGTCCCCCAGCTTACTCAGAGGAGGCAGCTCCCAAGACCCCGCAGAACTGGCCTGCTGCTCTCTGACCTTGGCCGTCTCTGCTTCAGCCCCTCTGGCCCCGCACTGTGCCTCAGGGCCTTTGCACGGGCCTTCCCTTCTTCCGGGTCTCTGCACAAATGTCACCTTCCTAGTGAAGTCTTCCTCACCCCTTGCCCCTCTTGCCCTGCTCTACTTTCTCTAGAACAGGTATCACCCCGCTAGAGCAGGAGTGGGCAAACGCGTCTATAAAGGGCTGGTGGGTAGATACTTTAGGCTCCACAGGCCACACGGCCTCTGTTGTGACCACTCACCTTTGCTGTTATCATATAAAATAAGTTGGAGATGATACCCTGGACAAGCCCTTACCTCTCTGACCTCAGTTTCCTTCCCTGAAAAATGCGTTTGTGAAGATTAAGGACTGTGTTAGATTCCTGTGGCTGCCATGACAAACCACCACCACCTGGATGGCTTAAAACAGCAGAAACGTCCTCTCTCACCATCTGGAGGCCAGAAGTCTGAAATCAAGGTGTCGGCAGGGCCAAGCTCCCTCCAAAGGCTCTAGGGGAGGGCCCTTCCTCACCTCTTCCAGCTTCTGGGGGCTCCAGGCATTCCTTGGCTTGTGGCTGCATCCCTCTCTTCCCTACGTCCTTTTTTTTTTTTTTTTTTTTTTTATGGTACGCGGGCTTCTCACTGTTGTGGCCTCTCCCGTTGCGGAGCACAGACTCCGGACGCACAGGCTCAGCGGCCATGACTCACGGCCAGCCGCTCCGTGGCATGTGGGATCCTCCCAGACCGGGGCACGAACCTATGTCCCCTGCATCGGCAGGCGGACTCTCAACCACTGTGCCACCAGGGAAGCCCCCCCACATCCATTTTTGCATGGCCCTCTCCTCTTCTGTTATCAGACAATGTCATTGGATTTAGGGTCCACCTGGATAATCCAGGGTGACGTCCTCCTCCTTCTTTTTTTTGGCCTTGCCACGCGGCTTTACGGGATCTTAGTTCCCTGACAAGGGGTTGAACCCAGGCCCTGGGCAGTGAAAGCCCGGAGTCCCAACCACTGGACCACCAGGGAATTCCATATCATTCCCATTTTATGAATGAGGAAACTGAGGCTCACAGAAAAGAAGTTCACCTGTGTCCTTCACACCCCAGCTATCTCTGTAGAAACCAGGAACGCTACCCACTAAGCCTTTGCACTGCCCACCACCGCACACCAATGGCAGCTCTTCCTTGCCTGCTCCTGGTGCAAGATGCTGGGCACTGGTACCACTGCAGGGAGAGGCCTGTGGGGATCTGAAGGAGGGCCAGTCAGTGGACGTTCCCACTGTGCACCTCCACTGAGCTGCCCTCGGGAGGATGCCTGAGGCTCAGAGAGCCCGGAAATGCTGGAGCTCAGGGCACACCTCTGACCACAGCGGCCAGGCCTGCCGGGCGGGAGGGCTCGCATGCCCAGAATAACTCACCAGAGTCAGCATGTTCCAGCTTGGGAGGGAAACCAAAGAGGCACTTTTCCCCAAGTGTCATGGGGCTGAGACATCAACCTCTGATGGGCCCTAAATGGACGCCAATTGAGCCCCTGTCCCCAGAAACGATTAGATCCGACAGGTGCTGAGCCCCCCCTTGCTTCATTGTGATGGAACTCACATTAGAGCAATGAACTGAGGGTGAACACTTCCAAACACACGGCCTAAGAAAAGTTTGGTAGCATGATGATCTGTGACAGGCAGCCTTCTGGGGAAGTGGAAGCTTAGCACGTTCTCTGGTTGCTTCTTACATTAGTGAAGAGTCTAAAAATTACTGCCCTTGTGAGGTTAGAATTCTGCAGAATCAAATAGTGATTCAATCTCATTGTTCTTTGCAAACAGCTTTTCTCAAAGCTCTGATCAGAGTCAGGCAACTTGGGCTATCGCTCTGATGCCTTGAGACCCGGGGCACAGTCCTTTCCCTCTCAGGGCATCTCTGGTGGCCCCTGCACAGCTGACATCCCACAGGAAACCCCGGGGCACCCCAGGAGATGCTGCCAGCCCTGCCATTACCTAACTTAAATGGCCTCTTCCGTATTTACTGAATTCTCCCATTCTGAGACTCAGGCTTTCTATCTCCCTCTTTGAGAATAAAGAATCCCATGTTGGGCTTCCCTGGTGGCGCAGTGGTTGAGCGTCCGCCTGGCGATGCAGGGGACACGGGTTCGTGCCCCGGTCCGGGAAGATTCCACATGCCGCGGAGCAGCTGGGCCCGTGAGCCATGGCTGCTGAGTCTGTGCGCCAGGAGCCTGTGCTCTGCAACGGGAGAGGCCGCAGCCGTGAGAGGCCCGTGTACCGCAAAACAAAAAAAAAGAATCCCATGTAAACTGTAAATGAAAAGTAACCTTGAAAAATTGTACAAAAGTAAAATATTTTTAAAAGACTAAAAAAAAAGTAAATCCAAGGGTAGTTACTTCTTTCTGAAATTAACTGGGTTGTAATAAAACTAGTGACTATATACAATAAAAATGTTCAAAAATTGAAAAAAAAAGAATCTCAATGTCAGTTTATATTCTTGGTTCATTTTCCTTTTAATCATTTGCATAACTGAGCACAGGGTCTTCATCTTCTCCATATCCTTTCTCAGATTTAGAACCTTGACTTGAACTTTGGACCAGCTGTTGTAATAAATGTCCCCTAGCAGAGCACCTATGGTGGGCCACCCTGGGCCCCCTTCCCCTCATCCCCACAGCCAGTGCCCTTCGCGAGTCCCATTAGCTCTTCCTAAAGCATCTTGAATCCAGTGCCTTCTTGCCATTCACAATCCCCCCCACCGCTGCCCATCCAAGCTGCCATCTCTCCTGGGTGCTACCATGGTACCCACCTGCTGACCAGTCCCCAGCATCCTCTCTTCCCTCCTGACAGTCCTGTCCCCACTCAGAAGCCAGAGTGCTCCTTACATAAACATAAATCGGGACGTTCCAGTTCATTCGGTCATTCAACAAACATTTATTGAGCACCTACTATGTGCCAGGCCCTGGTATAGCCTTGGGGGATACATGTGGAACAAAACAAGTGAAAGTTTGTTCTTGTGGAAGGAAGAAAGATAAGTAAACACTAGTATGTCAGATGTTGGTCAGTGCAAAGGAGAAAAGTGAAGCAGAGAAATGGAGCAGAAAGTGCTGGTGAGGATGGGCGGTGGAGGGGGTGTGGTTTGCAATCTCCAAAGTGGGTCAGGGAAGGTCTGGCTGAGGAGCTGAAGACGTGATGGAGTAAACCATGTGGGTAACTGTGGTAAAAGAGCTCCAGGGCTTCCCTGGTGGCGCAGTGGTTGAGAGTCCGCTTGCTGATGCAGGGGACACGGGTTCGTGCCCCGGTCCGGGAGGATCCCACATGCCGCGGAGCGGCTGGGCCCGTGAGCCATGGCCGCTGAGCCTGCGCATCTGGCGCCTGTGCTCCGCAACGGGAGAGGCCACAACAGTGAGAGGCCCGCGTAACGCAAAAAAAAAAAAAAGAGCTCCAGCACAGAGACGAGCAAGTGCAAAGGCCCTGGGGCAGGAGTGTGCGCTGTGTGCATAAGGACCAGCAAGAAGGCCACTGTGGCCAGAGCCGGGTGAGGGAGAGGAAGAAGAGTGCTTAAGGAGGCTGGGGAGACAAAGGGAGAGACGTAGCCAGATCAGGCCCTGTAGGTGCCATAACGCCTTTTGGCTTACATTCTAACTGGTATGGGAACCATAGCAGGTTCTTGAGCAGAGTAGGGATGTGAGCTGACTTGTTTTGACAGACTCACTCTGGCTGCTGTGAGTTTAGGTTGAAGGAGGTCAAAGCTGTAAGTGGGAGACACACTGGGGTGAGATGTGACCCAAACTGGGGTGGTGATATTGGAGGTATAAGAAGTGTTAAGTGTTAAGTCTGCCTCTATTTTGAAAGTAGAGCCAATAGGATGTGCAGCTGCGGTTGGGCATAGGGTGTGAGAAAGGAATCAGAAAGGATTTTGCTACAGAAACCCCTAAATGGCTTCCCATTGACTTGGGATAAATTCCTGACTCCTTTTCCAGGTCTGATACGCACTGGCCCCAGCTGGCTTCTCCGACTACTCCACCTGCCCATGCCAGTCCTTGGTGGTAGCTCAAACGTCCCTACCCCCTAAGTCAGAATTTCCCCAGACATTGCAGCCCAACACACTTCATGTTTTGGGGCCTTCCTCGGTCTGTTAATGGTGTTTTGGTTTGTTTGTTTTGGTTTTAAATTTATCTATCTTCTTTTTGTTTTTTGTTTGTCTCATTCCCTACAATATAAAACCCCATGGGACAGAGACATTCTGCCTGACCACTTGCTTTGTAAAGTTGTCACAAACACGTGAAGAATGCCTGCATCCATGTAGTACCGGCTTGTTCATGTGAGTTGCCTATAGCTGTCTCAGCACCTGCAAGGTGAGCATTGTTCTCACTGTTTTATAAGGGAGGAAAGTCTGCCCAGAGAGGTTATATTTGGACTTACCCAAGGGCACACCGAGTTCTAGGAAGCCGCAGAACCAGAGTTTGAACTTGGGCCTATGGGTTCCAGAGCTTGTGCTGCCCCTTCCCAGGCCGTCCCGTGCCCTGAGGGTTCAGTGGCTGAGCTTGATGCTCAGGTGGGCACGGGGGAGGGGGGGAATGGGTCGGGGGTGGCCGGGCTCAGTGCCTGCTTGTTGAATGATCAAAGGTGAGGTCTGCCATCCTAGAGGCCGCCTACAAGCATATTTGGAAGAACAGCGTGTCTACCGCTCGGTCTTCGAGTACCATAATTAACGTCTAGGGTACACATTTAGTTTAAAAATAAAACCTCAACCCCCCGCCCCGCCCCACTTCCCAGCCCGTGCAGCCCCCACTTGACTCTCCATCACCCGCCTCTGTCCCTGCCCTGCACCGACTCGCGGTCGCCCTCCTGTGCCCTCCCCAGTGTGAACAAGTGTCGCGGGGCCGCCCCCGACTGGACCCTGCCGGGGTGGCTGCGGTCGCCGGAAAGCGCACGCACCTGGCTCGGGGCACCTGGCTTCCAGCCCAGAAACTGCCTCACCGTGTGCTCTCGGGCAACCCCCTTCGCACGCCCCGCCCCCGTGCCTCAGTTTCCCCAACGGTCAAGCCCGGTCCCGGCAGCTCTACAGGTAACACACCTGCTTCCGGGACTTGATCGGCCCCCGGGCCCCGCGGGGTGCAAACCCGGCGCCCGACCCCGCGCCCCCGCGGAGCCCCGGCGGCCGGCCCCAGGGGGCCGGGGGCCCGGGCAGAGCCGCGGGGACGTCGCGCGGCGGCCGCCTCGCCGCGGGCCAGCTCCGGGGGGCGCCCGCTGGAGGGCGCGGCCGGCGCGTGGGGCGCGGGAGGGCGGCGGCGGCGGCGGCGGCGGCGGCGGCGGGGGGCGGAGACGCGGCGCGGCTTCCGCTCCCGCGCCTCCTGCCTCCTCCCCCGTCGTCCTGGTCCGCGGCGCCCGAGGGGGGAGGCGGCAGGCGCCCGGAGCCGCGCAAGGAGCCGCGGCCGCCGCGCCATGGAGCCCGAGTGAGCGCGGCGCGGGCCTGTCCGGCTCCGGACAACATGGAGGCGGCGCCGTCCCGGCCTCCGCCGCCGCCGCTGCTGCTGCTGCTCGCGCTCTGCTGCAGCCTGGCCCCCGCCGCGGGTAGGTGGGCGCGGGCCGGAGGGACAATGGCCCGGGAGCCCGGGCGGCTCGGCCGCCCCGCGGCCAAGTGCGCGGCGCCGCCTCGGAAGCGACTTTGGAAGTTGGGGGCGAGTTGGGGCGCGCGCCGCGGGTCCCCGCCGCCCCCCCGCCGCGCCCGCTGGCCGGGGGCTGCGCGCGGGCCCTTTGTCTCGCCCGCCCGAGCCCCTCCCGGGGAAGCCGGGTCCAGTCCCGCGTCCCGGGCCGGCGAGGAGGGCGCGCGGGCGGCGTCGACCCCGCCAGGTGCGGCGCGGGCGGGTCCTCACCTGCCCGGCCCCCGGGGCGCGCTCGGAAGTGCGCCCGCCCGAAGCCCGCCGGCCGAGGCCGTGCGGGGACCGGGGGGACCCCGGCCCGCGGGCACGCACAGAGCGGGGACTTTCGGCCCGGAGGCAGGCCTTGCCGCCCTGTGTCGGGAACTCCTTCTCGACCCTGTTTCCGATGGCCGCGCGGCCGGCCTGCGAGCTCCGGGAACTGATTTAAATTGCAGAGAAAGTTCTGAACCGGGCGCCGGGCGGCCTGGCCTGGGGCGCTACCCCTTTCATCTGCGTTGTTGTCGGTTTCCAAACGGACTGACACCTGCCAGGTGCCCGGACGACCCGTCTGGCCGCTGGGGCCCCAATCAGTGACAACCGGCCGGTGTCCACCCCGGGGGCCGGCTGCGTGGGGCCGCCTCGGGGTGACGTGGTCCCAGCGCGCGGCGTGGGGCCTCAGCTGGACACCCACCCTTTGGGAGATCGGGGACTGGAGACCTTTCTCTCCAACTTTTGGTGTGTCCCAAGGGGTGGAGTTGAGGTCAGGAGGACTCAGGAAACGAAGCGCCTTGTGAAAAGCTACACATGTTCTTTTAATTTGGAGATTGCCATGTGGTTTTTGAAGCAAGCCTCTCGCTACCTAAATCATTCTCTTCCGACGTGAGTGTTTTGTTTTTCTGGAGTGTGGCTGGCCAAGTGGACACGGGAGTGCGAATCCTGTGCTCTCCAGGCTGCTGTTCTGCTGGTGGCAGTTGCGGGTGGGTGGGGGGCGGCTCGGGTCCCTTTGTCTGGGCCTCTTTAAGGCAAACAGCTGTCTCCCTGAATATTTCCAGTGTGGACACTGCAGGGAGGTGTCCTGGCCTGGCTCTGTGGTCACATTCCCAGCGCTGCGGCCCCTCCATTGAGGTTTGGGGAGCGGAGAGGGGGTAGTTTCCTCAAGTCCTCTTGCCTCCCAGTCCAAGCCCGGAGACTCTTGGCGGTTTCACCCCAAATTTGCCTGTCTCAGGAGCGTGTTTACATTCTTGGCCCTGTCTGATACTAGCAAAACAAGGTGACGACAAAACAATGACAGTATCTGGGTAGTTCAGGCCAACCCTGCTCCTTCTCTTTCCGGAAATGCCTGGATCACGGAGGCAAAAGGGTTTTTTTTGGGAAGATGTTTGTTTTAAAGGTGGGGTTTCTCAGCCGGCTGCGTTGCTTTTCACTGTGTTGCAGTTTTGGATTTCCTGGACCTTTGGGGTGATGTTGCTGTACTCCAGTGCCTGTCCTGCGGTTCGAGCCCCCTAGGAGAAGGAATCACATCTGTGGAGTTCAGTTGTGTAGGAGGCAAAAATAGACTCGATTATTTTAACATTAGAAAGCATGTCAACGCGAGGTTTTTAGAGCACCGGCTAATGTGGTAATCTGGTCCTAAAATGGGACGAAAAGGAGGGATCTTTCTGCAGAACTCTTTTGACTGTTCTTGACATGTCATGTCCCTGATTTCTGTGTTAGATTTATGCCACAGTCCGGAGTGGAGCCAGTAAGTTGGTAGCTAATTATTTTTCCTGATTGCTTCCTGTTGCAATTTGAAGCGGTGAGCCCACGGAAATGCCTTTGTTCTAGTGGTCCCGGTGCTGGGAATGGCCTGCCCCAGCCCCACGGCCCAGGCCTCTCCCTTTTAGCCGCACAGAACTTGCTCCAGGACTGCCCCCTGCGTGGTTACTGCAGATGCTCACTGCCTGGCCCATGGGGGGGGCCCGGCAGGTGGGTACTGAGCTAACTAATTGCTGCGGAGAGTCCACTGAGAGTTCCCCTAAAGGACCCTCTGCTTCCCAAAGCAGGGCCCACATGCCTTGAACCCTCCCGTTCAGTTCCAAGAATTTACCCAGTGCACCCACATGATCCAGCATTTGCTGTGGAGATCCCGTCATATTTGGAACCCGTTTAATTTCAGCTGCACTGTGTCACCGCTCAGGCATTTAGCAGAATTTGCACACGGGATGGGGGTGTGTGCAGTTAGGTGAGGACTCAGCGTGGCTTCCACCCTGCAGCTTGGGCTTGCCAGGGCTGAGGGCGGGGGCTTTGGGGTCAGACCACTTGGGTCTAGAGGCTCAGTACCTGTGTGACTTTGGACAACTTACTTAGCTTCTTTGTATTCTGTGTCCTCACCTGGTCCCCCCACCCCCCAGCCAACATGGTCCGGAACGTTAAATGCTGCCTGGGAAACCCTTAGCACCATTCCTGGCCCGGGTGAGGAACCGGTGGTGGCAGAGCTGCAGTGCCTATTGTGTAATGGGGTCCTTGATCTTTCTGCCTGGAAGGTCTAGAAGCTATTATCACACAGTCCGGATTTTTCTACTGTGTGGGACCTTGGACCTCTAGCCCGCTGACTTGTTTATCGCTGCAACACTGGGTGAGGGTTCTTGTGGTGGTTAACAGTGTGGGCAGAGCCTTGCTTGTGGGGGGAGCTTGGGCAGCTGACTTCACCTTTGTGTACCTTAGTTTTCTCTTCTGTAAAATGGGTACAACAATACTTCCTCCCAATAGTTCAGTGAGTTGACATGTGCCTGTATCAGGTCTTATTATTGTTGCTGCTACTCTTGGTGCCTGGTGAAGCCCTGGGGAGAGAATGGGACAGAATGGCAGAGGAGGCCCGGGCCTTTACTGTCGGGGTGTCCGGTTGACGGGAAGGCAAACAGAAGCTGACTGTGCAGCTCTGGGAGAGGTGGGCTCAGTCCCAGAGCCCTGTCCTCAAGAACCGGCGGGTCTCTGCTGAAAGAGGCCGGATCGTACTGCAGAGTCTGGATATGGTCCAGAAAGCAATGGAAGCTTCCGGAGACTTTAGTTGGAGGAGGGGGATAGGAAATGCAGGGGAAAGGTGTTGAATTGATTTTTTTTTTTAATTGAGGTGAAAATCACATAACATAAAATTAACCATTTTAAAGTATACCATTCAGTGGCATTTAGTATATTCACAACGCTGTGCAAGTACCCTTCTGTCAAGATGCAGAACACTTCCATCACCCCAGAATAAAACCCTGTACCCATTAAACCATAACTTCAACAACTTCCCATCCGCCGATCCGACGAATTGGGGTCTCTATGGAATTGCGTGTTCCGGACACTTCGTATACAGGGAATCATAGGCTGTGCTGCCTTTTGCATCTGGCTTCTTATTTAGCGAGATGCTTTCAAGGTGTGTCCACGCTGTAGCACTTGTCAGTGCTCTGCTGCTTTCACGGCTGAACAGCCTACCGTCATGTGGAGAGAGCACGTTTGCTCATCCGTCCACCTGCTGATGGGTTGACCTTGCTTGAGTACTTCTCCCAGTGGGCATGGGATGGGAGCCGGTTGTCCTTGCGGGGTTTGGACAGTGGAGGCTTTTTAAAGTTGGGCCAGGGACATGAGCAAATTAGCTTCAGAGCTGGGAGAGCCGGGCCAGGGGACAAGCTAAGGGCCCAGGGCTGGCCTCTGGCAGGGGAGGGGCGCTGGGAGGTGGACTTAGTGCCATGTTCATGATTACAGAAGCCCTGGGAGGAACTGGACATCTGCGGTTTAGGAGGCCTCTGGATGGTCACTTATCACGCTCTCAGAATGGGGAGGCTCTGCCGGGAGCAGGGGGCCGCGTGCAGCCCCTTCCCCTGCTGGGCCTGGGACACATTTGTGCAGGAAGCAGTGACCTCTCTGCTCTGCGGGCGTCCTGGTGACAGTGTGGTTCCAAGCGCTGCTGACAGCTGTGGGCGGCAGAGGCACAAAGAGCCGGCCCCCTGGGCCCACCCGCCACTGCGGGCTGCTCTCTGTTTTCTCTTCAGCTCAGGAAGTGGTGGTCTGCTAGCTCTTGGCCTCAGTTTCCTCATCCACAAAATGGGGACGATGGTGTGTACCTTGCAGGGTGCTGGCTGGGGTTCAGTGAGGAGGAAGCTGAGGCGGGCCATCATGGGAAGGACGTGGTGGCAGGAGAGTCCTGCCTTAGGCGGCCGTTGCCTTTTAAAACAGTCTGAGGGTCAGAGTCCCAGACACCGGCTTCCAGTGGGGGGCTGGGATAGGGGAGAGGTGGTGTGGGCGTGTTGACCTCAGGCTCCAGCAGTGGTGGCAGCTGCCTGGGGCTGGATCCTCAGGGTCTGATTGTATCTGTGCCCAGGGTCACATGTCTGCTGTCCTCTGTCCCCCTGACTCAGGATCTCTCTTGCCCAGGACCCTGGGAAGTTGTCCTGGTGACATCGCCTGTGAGCCCTTTTGCAGGGCTGGGAGATACTGTACTTTCTGGGTATTTTCTTATTTGCTTTCTTGGTTGGTATTTGATTCAATGTAGATTTTTTCAGTGATTTCAGTTTGCCTGCATGTAGTTTTTCTAGTGGTTAAACTGAAGCCAGGAGGTGCCTCATCTGCCCACCCCCGGGCCCCACTGCCCTTTCTCTGCTGGGCCTGGGCCGTGTGGCTTCCCCAAAGGTCCAGCCGGCTCCACCGTTACCCCTCTGGGACCCTGCACTCTCAGGTCTGGAGTGTGGCCTCCTGAGGCTGTGGCAGCCCCCAGCTCTGCCATCCCGGCCTGCTTTTTCCCACCCTTAAGTATACAATTTAAGAGTGGCATTAATTACAGTCACAGTGTTGTGTGACTGTCACCACCATCTGTTTCCAAAAAAAATTTTTAGCACCCCAACAGAAACCGTATCCATTAAGCAGTCACTCCCCATTTCTCACTGTACCCCCAGCCCCTGGTAACCTCTATTCTGCTCTTCTGTGTCTGTGAATTTGCCTTTTCTAGGTATCTCGTATTTGTGGACTCACATGATGTTTATCCTTTTGTGTGTGGCTTATTTTAATACTTTGTTTATCCATTCACCTGTTGATGAACGCTTGGGTTGTTTCCACCTTTGGCTATTGTGAATAATGCCACTGTGAACACGGGTGTGCAAGAATCTGTATGGGTCCCTGCTTTCACTTTCGGGGGATATACCCAGAAAAGTGAAATTGCTGGATCATACGGCCATTCTGTATTTAATTTTTGAGGAACGTGAAACTGTCTTCCATAGCAGCTGCACCATTTTACATCCCCATCAGCACCCCACAAGGGTTCCAGTTTCTCCCCATCCTGGCCAACACTGGTTATCTTCCCTCTTTTTGGTCCTCACCAGCCTAGCAGGTGTGAAGTGGTACCACACTGTGGTTTTGACTTGCAGTTTCCTGGTGGCTTATGATGTTGAGCATCTTCACACGTGCTTGTTGGCCACTTTCTTTTACAAATATGTGTATTTTAAAATGCAAGACCTACATGAATACATATAAACAGCTTAAACACTTAACTGCATGGTACCTCTTCTGGGAAGACCAGTGTCCTGGTCAGAGATGACCACACCTTCCACACATAGTTTAGTGTGTTATTTTTGTTTTGAACGTGTGCTCATATTTTTTACATAGATCCTATCATTCTGTAGCCTCTCTTTTTTACTTGCTAATGTATCACAAACATTTTCTGTATCTTTTTTTTTTTTTTTTTGCGCTACGCGGACCTCTCACTGCTGTGGCCTCTCTCGCTGCGGAGCACAGGCTCCGGATGCGCAGGCTCAGTGGCCATGGCTCATGGGCCCAGCCGCTCCACGGCATGTGGGATCTTCCCAGACCGGGGCACGAACCCGTGTCTCCTGCATCAGCAGGCGGACTCTCAACCACTGCGCCACCAGGGAAGCCCCATTTTCTGTATCTTTATTTTTAGATTTTCATTCCTTTTTAAAACCTAAGTAGTATTTTGTAGTATGGGCACACCATATTTCATGGCTTTTACCCAGTTGCGGAGCACTTAAGTTTTTCTAGGCTTTATTGCTATTATAGGGCATGACACAGTGATTAACATTGCATATGCATCTGTGCATGTGCATACAAGCATTTTTGTAGGATACCTTCCTTGTCAAAGAGTATGTTCATTTATACAATATTTTTTTAAATGAGTTAAGATCATGTGTTCTTTTATTTATTTATTTGTTTTTTGGCTGCGTTGGGTCTTCGTTGCTGAGTGTGGGCTTTCTCTAGTTGCGGCGAGCGGGGCCTACTCTTCGTTGTGGTGCGTGGGCTTCTCACTGTGGTGGCTTTTCTTGTTACAGAGCACGGGCTGTAGGTGCATGGGCTTCAGTAGTTGTGGCATGCGGGCTCAGTAGTTGTGGGTCACGGGCTCTAGAGCGCAGGCTCAGTAGTTGTGGCACACGGGCTTAGTTGCTCCGCGGCATGTGGGATCTTCCCGGACCAGGGCTCAAACCCATGTCCCCTGCGTTGGCAGGTGGATTCTTAACCACTGTGCCACCAGGGAAGTCCCATTTATACAATTTTAAAGATACTGACAAATTCCTCCAAAAAGACTGCACCAATTTATACCCTACCAGGCATCTCTGAGGGTACATACTTTTCCTTCTCCTTTCGGTGCTGGGAATCGCCAGATTCTATTTTTAAAAATCAATTTGGTTAAAAATTATAACACATATTTGTTTGCACGTCCCTTCATTACTGGCTTATGTGCAAATTGCCTACTCTTATCCTTGGCCCATTTTCCTGTTGAGTTGCTTATCTTTTTCTTATTGATTTGTAGGAACTTTTTATTTGGTGTGGACATTAATTCTTTATTATATTTGTTCCAGATTTTTCTTCTGATCTGTAGCTAGTCCTTCATCCTTGTTTTTGGTGGTTTATCATGGCGAAGACATTAGAAAGTTTCATGTAACAAAACTCAGTCTTTTCTCTTATGGGTTCTGGGTTCCATGCCTTGTTTCTCTACCCCGAGACTATAAATACATCTTCCGTTATTTTCTTCCAAGACTGTTATTATTTTGTTGTTTTATATTCAGACGTTATTCTGTTTTTTTGGTTGGGAGGAGGAATATGGTATGAGGTAGGGATCTGAACTGTCCCCCCTGTAAGTGGATAGGGAGTTGATGGCATGGCCTGTCCTATCCTCACTCATTTAAAATGCCACTGTTTCACTTGCAGTGTCCGCATGTGCTTGCCTCCTTATTCTGGAAACTTCTGTCCTGCTGTCTTGACCTGTGGCTGTCTTTCTGTACCCGCCTGCTGCTGTTTTAATTTCCATAGCATCATAGTATATTTTGAGATCGACTGTGCAATTACCCCTTCATTGCTCTTTTCAAAAAATTGTGTTGACTCTTCTTGTGCATTTATTCTTTTGGGGTAAACTTCAGAGTCAGCCTATGAGGTTCTATCCTTTGGTCTGGGGACAGTAAATGGTGACATTCAACAGGTATCAGAGGGCTGGACTTTAGAAGTGGGCTCTGACCAAGCAGGCTGGTCTCTGGCTGTGGAAAGAAATCCACCTGTGGCTGCGACGGAGCTGGTCTTCGCATTTTTGGTTCCTCTTAGTACGTGGCGTGTGCTTCAGAGGCGGTGTGTACGCTGGATTGCCTGGGATGCTCCTGCTGCCTGGCTCACGCCAGCATCTGCTCAGGAAACAGGCTCTAGTGCAACTAATCCCAGCGCTCGCCCAGAGGCAAATATAATTACTGCGTGAATGATTGCTCCCCTCCCCTTGTTCATTCCAGAACAAAATGTGAGCAACCTTAATTTCTTCCCTGGGCTGTACCCTCTATTATCCCAGATGGGGAGGCGGCACCTGCCTAGGTAGGTCCCCAGAACTCTCAGGAAATTGCTCAGTGGGCATTAAAGGCCACCTGAGTGCATGGCCCTGGCCCGGACACCCAGAGACCTGGGTGCTTTCCAGACTCGCCGCGCACGGACAGCTGCCACCTGGGACTCCTCCCTGGAAGGAGCAGGCGTTGTCCACGATGGGAGCTGAGGGGATGTCCTCCCCGCAAGCTGGTTGCAGGTCAAGGTGTGTTCTCCAGCTGGCCTTTGTGGGGGAGGCCATTTCTCTGAACTTTTCCCAGAGTGAGCTTGGTTCCCCTAAGGAGACTGAATGCGGGGAACCGGGGTGTGGCAGGCGCCCGTCTTAGCCCTGCTGGATTCCTCTTTACTCAGGCTGGAAGCGGGGAGCACTTTGATGGCCGTCCTTCCTCTGCTGTCCAGATTCAGGCCTGTCTCCGTTCCCTCCCGCACCCAGACCCCCGGGCTCTGAGGCTTCCCCCTGGGGCCTCCACAGTACCCCATGGAGGACTAGATTCCAGGTGGAGGATTACATCAACTTCTAGTTGGTCTCTGCTTTCTAGAACCTTCCCTTTGCCCGTTTATCTTTCACTCTGGCCAGATTAATTTTTCTAAAACTAGCTTCATCTGTCCTTCCCTTTCTAAGAAAAACTACACTGGTTTCGTGGTGTACAGAGTTGGAACTTTTGGGCCCAGTATTCCATGCTGCTACTGAGGATGTGCCTCTGCTCTCCGGGGTGAGCCCTCTTCCAGGCAGATCCATCTCCTTGGAGTCCAGAACCTTTCATGGTCCACCCAGCCTGAGAGGGCCTGGGGGACAGATAGTCTTCATCTTCGTCCTTCCGCCTCTGGCCTGGTGTCTGGTGTGTAGTGGACGCTCAGCGTAGCTGCCCCGAGGATTCCCGAGGCCTCGTCTGTCCAGGGAGCGGATCTTTCCCATCCTTCCTTCCTCCGGCCCCTAAATCAACAGCGTTGCGAGCTCCCGCATGCATCCCAAACTCCAGCCTGGCTTTGTTTCCCAGATTGTGAAACAGCTGTCCTGCTACATGACAAAAGGCTTCTGGGGCCAAGTGTGGGACCCTCCCTCCCCGCTCTAGAGCCCATATTTCCGAGGTCTGGATTCTAAGATGGCCTGCAACAAATAAAGCTGGCCTTTATTTTACTTCAGGAAACCCAGTGCATCCTAAACGCACTGGACTGTGATGTCCTGGGTCCACGTAATACCTCCCCACCTTCCACAGCCCGGACTGAGATGTCACAGTGGGGCCTGGTGCCTGCATCCTTCACCCGTCATTTTTATCATCTTTCAGAAAACTGTAGAACATTTTCAGTCATGCAAAAAATGTAGGAATAGTGGTACAAGAATTTTTATGCTAAAAAAGGTTTCTGTGCTTTTGAGTTACAACTACAGAGTAGGTAGCTGAGTGAGGATATTGTTAATGAACTTTCAGGAGTTTAAGCATTAAGAGGGCATTGCCCTGGGACTCCCTGGCAGCCCAGTGGTTAAGACTCCAGGCTCCCACTGCAGGGGACACGGGTTCGATCCCTGGTCGGGGAACTAAGATCCTGCAAGCCGTGCAGCGCATCCAAAAAGAAAATTTTTTTTTTACGAGAACATTGCCCCTTCACGGTCACGCCCTTGAGCATCTGAAGCTTGTTCCAGTCGCGTTGTCACTGCCCGGGTCTCTGCATGAGTTTGCTCAGCCCTGGTTGACTCCCGGGGCCCGTGCTGTATTGTGGGTGAGCAGCTCCTGAGCCCGGCCGCCGTGGGCCTCCCACTGCTGCCCTCTCTTTCAAGAGGCTCATTACACCGGTCGTGGCCACCGCAGCCTGGGTCCTTGCCTGGCTCCCTGCTGCAGCTCTTAGGCTGCCCAGAACCCACGAACTGCTGACCGCTTGCTCCGGGTGCCGCCGGGGGGTGGTCTGTGCTGGCTTTCACAGTGTCGTCTGTGTTGGCAGAGTTCTCTCCAAGTGGAGTGTCAGCTCACAGGGCTGAGATGCTGGCTGTCTGGCTCTGCCGGGGCTGGGTTGGGGGGCGGTCCAGGGGACCCGTGCGTGCGCCCCTGCCCGGAGAGCAGGGTCCTGGTCACCATGGTGCAGCGGTGATCTGCCCTCAAGGCAGCCCGCCCCGCACCTCCTTTCAGAAGGCACTTGAGCAGTGAACGGTTCAAGATGTACGGAAGATTGCTCAGAGCCAAAGAGCAGTTTCCATGCTTTTGGCTCCAGGTCTAGCTTTTTTAAAATTTCCCCTTTATTTTGAAAGAGTTTATCCTTCCAAGGAAAGTACATTTGTTAAGTAGTAACCTTTTTTGCTTATTGATCCCAGACACTCACGATCACCAAGCCAGGCTGCTGGGGCTTGCAGGGTTTCCATCAGCCTCTCACCGGGGAGTTTCCATTTGGCTTTTCAGCCGTGAAAGTGCCTCTTGGGGCCAGCACCCCGCGTGACCCCTTGGGCTGTGGACCCGGGCTGGGAATAACTGATCTGGAGGGTGAAGCGGGATCTGCTCCAGGATCCAGGCAGATCGGGCTGCAAGGTGGGCGCTGGGCTTCAGGCAGCCCCCTTGCCCTGCTCCACCCACGAGGACCCAAGGAGATGCCCTCAGAGCACCTGCCAGGCAGCCTTTCTCCCCCTGGCCTCCTGTGTTTTAACATCACCGGCCTTTCTGGAGCTTCTTGTCTAGGTACCCAGTGCCCCGCCCTGCCAGGATGGAAGGTGGCTGAAGGTGGGACCCTACCCCCCACACCGCCCCCCAGCCCTGGATGCCTAGAGGGTCGTGTTAGGGACTTTGGACCTGTGAGGGGAGAGTTCTCCAGAACCTCTGGGGGTTGAATCCCTAGTCTGATCTTACTGCAGTAAGGTTTAAGGTCTCTGGATGGCTGGGATCTCAGGGGATGTTGTATGTTCAGTGGGGCACTGGAGAGGGTTAGGGTTTTTCCGGACTTCCCTAGCTGGTGTCAGCAGAGCAGGGTGGTGACGCAGACGGGGGTGCCCAGTTAGGAACGCGTTCTGACCTGTGAGCGGTGAGGGACACCGAGGGGCACATTTGGTTCAAGCGTCCCCCGCCCACTCTTTGTAGATGTGAAGAGGACAGGTGGGCCTCGTCCTGCCCCGCCTGCCCGTAGTACCGAAGGCCAGCTTGGTCCCTAGTGGACACTCAGGAAGGTCACCCCACCGTGGCACATGTGGCGTGATGTGTTGTCCCCTCCAGCAGCCGTGTCCAGTGCTGGCCTCCGAGCAGATCCGCTGTCTCAGGCACCCCTGGACAGAGGACACACTGAGCTCCCGGTCTCCTTCCCTGTCGTTCCCCACCCACCCACCCACCCCCCGGCTTCGGTTTGCTGTGAACAGCTGAGGAAGCTGCTGGAGGCATCCCAGCCGCGAGGCTGGGGGCCCTGGGGGCTGCCCGCCCAGCCTCCCCGGCCTGGAATCCCAGGGCACAGCAGGCCCCTCCCACCTGTTCTGGCTCTGCTCACATTCCTGGCTCCGCTCCCAGCTCTGCAGCCTCGGACGAGTGAGCTACCCCTCTGGCCTCAGTTTCCCCACCTGTTGGGGTGTGTGGGGGGCGTAATCGTAGTGCCGCCCCATAGACACACCTGAGGATGCAAAGAGGTGAGGCCAGCTCCCGTGGGCCCTCAGTAGTTATTAGCTATTAGGGTTACTATGGTAATCATAATCATTGTTATTCTCTGGGGCAAGGGCCCTCAGGGGATTCTGGAATCAGGTTCAGCTCCAGCTGAAAGGTGGCTTGGTGGGAACCGTCCCAGCTCGGCACACTCAGTCCATCTCTGTTGAGTCCATCTCTGGTGAGTGTTGAGTTGCGTTCATTGCCCTGAGTGGCCTGATGGCTCCAGTCCTGGACTTGCTTCCTTGCCGAGGTCAATCCAGCATTTATTTTGTAGCTGGAAGCCCGGTGGGTTGGGTGCCGGGAACCCTGGGGCTGGGGGCGCAGGTACAGGTATCTGAGGGCAGCGTCTCTCCTGGAACCTGTGCTCTGTTAGAGGCATGGCCGGCAGGGTGTGGCCAGGAGCTCAACCCCTGCCTCTCCGTCCTCAGAGGATGTTGTTGGAGACCCTGCTTCCTTCTTGCCTGAGCCATCCTGACCGACCTCCAGGGTCTCCTCTCTCATTGGCTGACCAGCATCCCCCTCCTCCCAGTCCCCAGCATCGCTGGCCTGCCCGACCCCGCTTCCTACCCCGTCACCTTCCCCGCTGAAGGCGGGTGAGGCAGCCCAGGTGCTGGCCCTTCACCCTCAAACTGAGGTCCCTACTCCTCGTGGCTTCCCTGTCTGGGACGTGGATGGTCAGCGCCCTTTGCCTTCAGGGTGGAGCCGCTGCTCCTGTGCAGCCCTGAGCCCCCTGCCCTCCCTCCGTACCTGCCCTCTGCACCTGCTCAGGTGGGACCGGCCTCCTCCTTGACCTGGGAGGCTCCCCGCTCTCCTGACTCTGCTGTTGCCTCTAGCCCAGGAGTAATTTAAGCCTCTGGCAGGTGTGCCCGGCACAGAACCAGGCCCCTGGGAGCCGGATGAGCACAGGCAGGCAGGGGCTCTGTCCTCATGGCTGGCCCAGGCCAGCGGTGACTGTACCAGTGAGGGCTGTGAAGGGCCTTCCTTCCCGTGCCTGCTCCCCGGAGGTGCCATCTGGACCCCGTCTTCCTCTGGATCGGTGTCTCTCCCTTGCGAGAAAGCACGGAGGCCTCTCTCCCCGAAACGTTTACCTCCTGGAGGGCTGTTGCTCCACTCCTTCGACCAGCTCTTGAGGCAGGGAGGTCAGCCTCATCTCGGTGGTCACTGATGAGGCTGAGGGGCAACATGAGTTTGTGGAGTGACCCAGTGATGGGACGCGCCCCCTTCCTCCACCCCCAGACTCAAGGCTTCATCATGCAGGAGACACATAGTTCCACGCTTAGAACCCCTGAGGCCCCCTCAGAGCCCATGTGGTCCTTGTGAGGAGGGTCCCTGGTCGGGGGGCGGGGAGCGTGGACTTGGGCTCTTGGCTTGTTGTGTGGCTCCAGATGGGTGCACAGGAACGATTGTCTTCCCTGCCCACCCTGGCAGGTGGGAACCCGGGGTGGGTGCCCCAGAGATGAGCAGGAGACGCTGTTGACCCACCAACCTGTTCGGGTTCGCCCTCCGGAGCAGTGTCCCGCTTTCTGGGCCCTGCTCTCTCTGCCTGGGAAGGAGCAGCAAGGAGCACCGGGCTGCAGCATGCGTCTGTGCTGCCCAAGGACAGAGGGGTTGTCCTGGAACGCACGAGGGGACCCAGACAGAGGCTGAGGGGCCGCGATCCTCCTGGGGCGGTCACGGCAGTGCCTCAGGGGGTGGTCTCCCCCTGTCTGGATGCTGCCCCGGTGTCTAGCCCTTTGGCAGAGAGTTCTGGGGTCATTTGATGGCCCCATTAGGTAAAACAAATGGATTTCAAGTGTGGAAAGAACCTGAGCACTTTGGTCTCTCATGGTTGATTGGCTGAGTGTGACTTTGGTCACCTTGTGCCTCCCTCTCCTGGTCCATAAAATGGGGTGATGGCAGCCCCACCTCCTATGAGGACCAGGTGACATCAGGTATGACTGGATCCCGTGCTGTGATTCAGAAAGCGTGGTCAGATGTGGGGAAGTGAGAGGCATCCAGGCACAGTCACTGAGAGAGGGGCTGGGGGAGGGGAGGAGGGGGGCTTCTCCAGGTTTTCTCTTGGGTGAAACCTGCTCCGTCTTTACCTACCTGTCTGCAGGGTCCCCAGCATGCTGGATGAGCTCAGCTGGGGCCCCGCAAAACCCTCATCGTGGGCTTCTTCACATTCTTATGAACCTCCAGACCTGATGCTCAGCTTGGTTCCAAAAATAATCAGTGCTGATCCTCGACGCTGAACTTTACAGGCAGCCCGCAAACTCACATAAATTTGGAATTTGGAATTGAAAACTGCCAGCTCCTCAGAGAATGTCAGCGTCCTGAGAGGCTTCAGCAGGGACCCGGGGCAAGAGGTTTGAGTTTGCTTTTATCTGATGGTTTTCGTCTGTCCCCTTCTCTCTGTGGGACTAAGTGCCCTGAGCCCAAGGTCCTGTTGGCTTCTGGGGCAGGCTCTGGGTCTTGGCACCCAGGTGGCTGCTTTTTTCCTGGAACAGAAGATCACTGGAAAACAGAGCCTCCCAATTTTGCCCCAAAAGAAGGAGATTTTGTGAATGATGGTCAACTTGGCACGTCTTTATTATCATTATTTTTTTGCTACACTTAAAGAGAAGCTGGTACAAAGGTATGTTTGTTCCTGAAGCGTGTTTCCTTTCCCAGATGTTCTTTTCTGCTGATTCCAAAATGCATTCTGAGCTCACCTCTCCGGTTTCCCCTCTGCGGGGCAGAACAATGGGGTCTCTGTCACCACACGGGGACGCGCCGCCGTCCTTGCCAGTGGGCGTGGGGGGAGGGGGGCCGATCCCACCTTCCCCCACCGCGGTGGAAATGACCAGCCCGTGCCAGCCTGGTGAGAGGCCCTGGCTGACTGCCGGGGGCCTGGCGGTCTGCTTGCCTGTCGGGGGGATTTGAGGGTTGGGACTTAGAGGCACTGCAGCCTGCACCTTTGTCCCCAGTCCTTGAGTTAACTGTGTGGCGTTGCGCGAAATTCTTGTGTCTGCCTTGCGTTTGTGGACCCTGGGACTTGGTACTGTCTCTCTTACCAGGAGTTGATCTGGCCCCTTTCCTCTTCTTTTTGTCTTTCTTGTATCAAATACCAGTCCTGTGCCAAGGGCAGGTCTCCAGGACACAGTGCAGATGCAGAGTTGGCTGGAGAGCCAGGTAGAACCAGGGAGGGCATCACCAGAGCCCAGGGGGCTTCAGGCCCTCCTCCGCTGCTTGGCCTCTCGCTTCGTTACTTGAGACACAGGGTGTGTGTGCTCCTTGGGGGAGCTGTGAACCACACAGGCACGCGCGAGCTCACACACACACACACACACGTGTGCGCACACACAGTACCCTTAGAAGTGCCTCCTTGGTTGATTCCCAAGGACAGCTAAGTGACCCTGAAAGCTTGTACTTAGGGCAGTTCTGATAGTGGTCTCCATTAAGAACGACCTCTGTGGGATCACTTTACTTGAGGCCTGCATTTAACGAAAATCTTTATTTTTTGATCAATACATCCTGCCTTAGAACACCCGAGATAGAAATCTCTAGACTTGATAGATAAAAATAGCTCACATTTATTAAAAACTTACAGTGTACCAGGCAGGTTCTGAGATGTTCATCGATTGACTCATTGAATCCTTCCGACCTCTCTGGGGGCGGGGTGCCATCACACCCCATCACACAGATGAGGAAGCTGAGGCTAGGAGAGCCTGAGGAGCTCTCAGGGACATACAGGGACTGCAGTTGGCAGACTGAAGCTCCCGTGCCTACCTCTTTTTTTTTTTTTTTTTTTTGCGGTACACTGGCCTCTCACTGTTGTGGCCTCTCCCGTTGCGGAGCACAGGCTCCGGACACGCAGGCTCAGCGGCCATGGCTCACGGGCCCAGCCCCTCCGCGGCACGTGGGATCTTCCCGGACCGGGGCACGAATCTGTGTCCCCTGCATCGGCAGGCAGACTTTCAACCACTGCGCCACCAGGGAAGCCCCCAGTGCCTACCTCTTAATTGCTGTTTGAATAGGCTGACGAGCCACAGTGCATTTAAATAAGCGTGGTGCTGAGCCCTCGGTCCAGACAAGGAAACAGGCCTGGAGGGGTCAGTGCCGTGAGAACCCCTCTACGGGGTGGCCCGCCTCCTGTACAAACTTGGGGTGCCACCTGGGTCCTGTTTAGGTTGGGGCCTTGGGCCTTCAGCTGAAAGCCACTGACTTGCCTTCTACCAGAATGGACAGGCACTGTCATCTTCCAGGGCCCGAGTCAGTCCCCATCCCAAGACCTGTCTCTCCATCTTTGCCGTGGCCTTGGGCCGCTTTCGGGAGCCTGGCAGGCCAGGAGCCATGGAACCGAAATGGTATGTAATCAGAATGCTATATTTTGTCGAAAATAAGAATGTTAGGAATGGGCTGGTTTCTGGCAAGTCAAACTGGGACTCTGAAATACATATTTTTCCTGCTCTGCCCTGAACCTTCTAATTAGTGAGAACGCACATGGGCAGACATAACAGACATAAATCAGATGTCATATTCCCTAAACACTTGTCCTAGGTATCGCTGAGTGGGTGACATCCCACCGTTGCTGAATTAGGGCTTGCAGAGAGAGTGCATGTGTGGGTGTGGGTGTCGGGGTGTTTGTGGGTGCAGGAGAGGGAGGGAGGGACAGAGGTGCCTGAGGTGAGCCCTCACCACCTGTTTCCTTCCCTCTCAGACCCCTGGGCCTCTGCTTCCGGCCCGCCAGCCCTATCAGCACCTGCACAGCCACTGTTCTGGAATATATATATTTGCCCAATTAAAACATAATTATGGGGGAAATGGCTTTCATGGAGAGGCACTTTCCCTTGCAGGAAAATCTCCGCTGTACAGTGTTGCGTAGACCCTGGCTTCCACCACCGATGGGCTACAGTAATGGACTCGGTTTGGGGAAAGGCCATCTGTCTCTGCTGACTGGCCCTGGCGTGGGATGTGTCCTCCCCTCACTGGTGTTTGCACTGGACTCCAGACAGTGGTTGTGAACCAGCTCTGGGTGGCCTGTGGGCCGGATGCGAGCACTCGGCCTGGGGGTCCCAGTCAGGTGGGTCACCGGTTCTGTGCTGCGTTGGTCGTGGAGTGTGGACCGATGCCTTGGAGACTGTTGGGTCATCTGTAACCTGGGTGGTCTGTTGTAAACGATTTCCTCGTAACCAGATGGAGGAAGCCTCTCCATCAAGGCTGGCAGCCACTGGCCACAGCCGGAGGGGCTCCTCGTGGCAGCTGCATGTGTGGGGTGAGTGAGGCCCCCCTCCCCAGGGAGCCCCGGATCTTGGTGGCCTTCAGCCTCCTTGTCCGTGAAAGGCGGGGGAGGCAGCCGGGGGGTGGAAAGTGAGGGTGCGGAGCTGAGATCACCAACATCCTAGGACCCCAGGTTTTTCAAAACGTATCCCCTGGGCCAAGACTAGAAACTATTTGTGATCAGATACATCTGGGGAGTCCTGGGGCTTAGGAAGTGAACTAGGTTTCTCACTGTGGGACTTCCCAGAGCCTTTAGAGTGGTAATCACGTGCCCCTGTGTCCCCCTCTGCCTAGGCAGCCTTGACAGGTTGGGGAGAGAGGGCGATAAGTGTCCTACGAGCTGGGTTGTGCCCAGAGTGACACACGACATCGCCGGCACTGCTCTTTGCTGTCACCCTCGCTTTGGGGTGGCTTCTTCAAGCTGTCACCTCTGGATGGTGGTCCTCTCTCTCTCCGCTGACCGTGTGGGATGACCCAGCATCCTGTTTGAGTCTTAAGGTCAGAGTAAGCTCCCAGCGGTTCTCATCGAGGGATTTGGTGAGATTTGTCGACATTTATATTCCTGGAGGTACTTTTTGGTTGCTTTGGGGCTTTGTCCCCTCACACAGATTTAGTCTAGAATCCATAGGGCTTTGGGGCAGGGGAGGTGGTGGAGGGAAAAGCCCAGCGCAGGATTGGGGCTCCACCCCCGCCCCTGCCAATTGCGTGCTGCATGGCCTTGCTATGTGACCTTGGTGACCGCTGTGCTTTGGATACCTTATCTGCTAAAAAAAGGTAGATAAGCTAGCTCCTCCCTCAGCAGGGGGTCATGAGGATAAGTTGGGCAAAGGTAGAGGGTGGGGAGCACACAGCAGGCGTTTCTTCCTCTGCCTGGCCCCCTTGGGTCTGTGGTCCCCTGGGGGTGTTGGGCTGGGGGCTGGGCACTGGTGGTTACCACTTGCAAGGTGGGGGGCTAGGTGACAATCTGATGTCATCCCTGGGGGTGACCCTGGGCTGGGGGTGACCCTTTGCTGGGTGGGAATTAGGGCCACACAGTCATTCGTGGAACGGGCCAGGTCAGCTGGGTCAGGGTCGGGACCCTCAGAGTAGCCCTTGGGGGCGGTTGGCTGCCCTGAATGACACCCAGGGGTCCCTCTGCAGGCACTGGGCCTGGGTCAGGTTCTGGCCCTTTGTTTGTCCCCCAGGTCTTCCAGTACCTACCAAGCCCAGGCTCTTCCCAGAACGGAGGTTCAGTCCTGTCCTCAGCATGGCCAGTGTGCCCTCCTGCCTGCCCTAGGGCCTGAGTGGCCCCATGTCAGGGCCATAGCCCCCCATGCAGGGGACAGCCCCCCAGCCCATCTCCCTGTTTCATGAAGACCGGGAGGCCCGCGTCCTAAGTTTCTTTGTGCTCTAAGGTGTCTGAAACAAACTACCTCATTTTCTTTTTATCTTTTGCAGCTGATTTCTTCTTTCCTGCTTCACCCCCCCAAACCTGCCCCCGACTGTTTCCTGTTTGCCTGCTTCCCTGACCTTTGAAATGTGGACCCTGCTTCCCTGACCTTTGAAATGTGGACCCTGCTCGGGAAGCTTGCCGGGGGCCTCAGGGTTAATTACCACCTTCCTATAGGTCGAGCACGCGCGTGCATGTGTGTGTGTGTGTGTGTGTGTGTGTGTGTGTGTGTGTGTGTATGTATGTATTAGACTGGAATGGGGGCTGGGGAACATCAGAAATGGGGTGACTGAGCTGGAAGGGAGAGGATACTCTCCAAGCTGAGTTGGGAGCCTGGGCCTGGCTGAGGGTCGGGGCGGTGGGGGGGAACGTGTGGGCAGTGGGGAGGCAGGTGGGGAGGCACTGGGAGCCGGGCAAGTGTGGGCTGCGTGCGGGGAGCAGGGTGTGACCACATGGCTGGGCCGGGACGGGGGTGGGGGGTGGGGGGTGGGGGTGGGGGGTGGCCTTTGTCCCGCACCCAGCCATGCACACAGACCTTAGGAAAGCAGGTTGGTGAATGTCCACAGCTCACCTGTCAGCCCGGGTCGAACGTAGGACTTCCAGTGTTCCGGAAGTTTCCTCGAGCTCCTTCCCAGCCATCACCCGTGTGCCCGGCCCCAGGAGCCACATTCTAGTTGTGTCTGTTCCGAACGCCCCCACCCCTGTGGTCGCGATAAAAGCTCTTTATAACCCGAGCAGTCTTGGTTTGGGAAAAGGCAGGCTGTCCTTCAGAATGGCTTACAGTTGTCTGCCCACCGTGGCGACATCTGCTACAGATTTGGAGCGAAATCTGGCGTTTCTTCATTATTTGTATGCGCATGGCAGCAACTCAATCAATCAATCGATCATCATCAAGACAGCGCCTGGAGACTTCCCGGGTTGCGCAGTGGTTAAGACTCCGCGCTCCCAGTGCAGGGGGCCCGAGTTCCGTCCCTGGTCAGGGACCTAGATCCCACACGCATGCCGCAACTAAGAGCCCACGTGCCACAGCTAAAGAGCCCACATGCTGCAACGAAGATCCCGCACGAAAAGATCCCACGTGCCACGACTCAGACCCGGTGCAGCCGAATGAATGAATGAATAAATTAAAAGAAAAAAGTGCCTGGAATGGGAAGGGTGGACCGCCCCTTTGGCAGCCAGCCCTGTTCTGCATGGGGCCGTGTGGGTGACACCCCCATCCCTGCCCTGGGGAGTGGGGTGTGGCCCGCCTGGTGAGGGTACACACAACACCCCTGGGGAAGCCGGGCGGGCTGGGAGGGCTCCCGGAGGACCCAGGCTTTCACCTGGGCCAGGCGTAGCCACCAGGGAGGGTTTGGTGGGAGTGGGGGCGGTGAAAGGCTTGGGGGTGGAGAGGGTGGGGACCGTGCAGGGGAGCCTGGGCGCCTGAGGCCATGGTGGGGGGATGGAGAGAGGAATTTGGGGATATTCCCTGGCTCAGTGGGTTCTGAGATGGGTGGTTGGGTGGGGGCTGTGATAACTCAGCTGAGGTGGAAACTGGGGAGTAGAATCATTCTCGGGCATTCGGAGATGTTATCAGAGATTCATCACTCGGGCTCAGCCCTTTCAGGCCTACAAGTTTGAGTTTGCTGAGCTTTCCATAAAAGGCAGAACATCAGTTAAAGGAAACCCAAGATTTTATTATTGTTGTAAATGTCAAGTCTGTCCTTTAGGACATTTAGACAACTGCAGGATGGTGTCCCCAAAAAGAGCCTATCTCAGTTGGGTCGAAGCCCGAGATCAAACACGGGGTTCTGTGGCCAGAATTGTGGTCGCTGTAGCTGCACGAGGGCTGCCGTGGCCGCTGCCCCCGCTGTGAGAGCAGCACAGGTGGCGAGGGCCTCCCGGGAGCTGAGGGCAGGGATGGAAATGTGGGGCGGGGGGCCCTCGGCTTCGAGGAACTTCGCACAGAAAAGTGAGCTTGGATTTTTAGTATTGCTTCTCCCTTAATTAGGAAAGTTCTGTGAGACACCGAGGTGTGATTTTGCTGAGATGCTACTAATCGTACAGCAGTGACTATTTCCAGCCATTTTAACATCTCCGAGCCTCATTCTGGGCCAAGCCGCGTGTGATTCTTTTATTGCGCTTGGAGGAGAGGGACGGAGCTTTTCTGTGCTTGGAGCTGGGGAGGCTCGTTCGCTTGCACTTTGGGGGACTGCACAGGTTTCTCCTTGGTCCCCATCGTTTTAGCCAGATCAGTGCTTTTCACCCGTTTCCTCTTAGAGGGGGCATAGAGCTTTCCTGCCTGGGGAATGGGGGAGGCTTTGTCCCTATCCCAACCCAAGTGTCTTTGAAGTTCCATGTTTTATCATAAGATTCATGGGAATTTGGCAATCTCTTTCTGTTACAGTCATGCTAGTTTCATTTTTTTTTTTAATGCTTTGAATTTTATTTGAAGCACCTGGGGGTATATTGAAGAAATAATGTGCCAGAATGTATGCCAAAAAAAATAACAAAATTTTACGGGGACACTAAAGAAGACCTAAATAAATGTTCATGGATAGGGAGACAATATCGTGGAAATGTCAGGTTTCCCCTCCATGATGTACAGATTCAGCACGATGCCCAGGAATGCTCTTCCCTTTCCTTCCCTTCCCGGTGCAGAAATGTTGGTGCCTGGCATTTGAGGATGGGAGGTCATGGTGGGGTGCCACGTAGAGGTGCCACTGGTGACATGGGCTGGGGGAGGTTGGTGGGGGGGGAGGCCAGCAGAGCTTATGGGAGTGGTTGGGAGTTGGTGATACTGAGCAGGTAAGTAAATATTTTGACAATCACAAAAGCCACGTTTCCACTTTGGAGAGAGTACTGACAAACGTAGAAAGAGGGGAGACTGGAAGGTACCCAGAGGAAAGGTTTAACGTTGCAAGGACAGCCATGAAGTCATGGGTTTTTACCACATATATACACACACACACACAGAGAGAAATAGAGAAATGTTATGGGTGTGTGTGTAGGGATGTACGTGTATACATGTACAGTGGGTTTTCGTTATTCAAGGTAGTTCTGGTGTATAAAGCCACCGCAAACACTGAATGAGTGAATTCTGAACCACTGGTCCTGGGGGAAATACAGGCTTGGGTCCCCCCCCACCCCAGAGCTTCTGGTTACATTTTCATCTGCCGATCGGCACGCAGCCTTGTTGGACGTGTGTTTCTGTTTAAAGACACCTGATTTAATAGGTATTGTTGGTTCATTCACACTGACCCATGAGCAGTAATGTTGTAAGCTCATCTAACACCCATTTCCTTTGTGCGTACACCACGCTGCAGCCACCCTGCACACCAACAGCCCCTCAGCCCTGTGCCTGGGGCCATTTTCAACAGTGAAATCACCCACAGAAAGCACAGAAATGCCAACAATGTGGCACTAACGACTAGAGAGGCCGCTCGTTTACAGTGTGAGCTGAGACGGGAGGGCAGAGCTCGCCTGTGCCACCTTGGCTGGGAGCTGGTGCATCAGGTGACTGTTTTTCCACCCCTCTCTGTGCATGAAAGACCGGAAAATTCCTGGGCATCGATGGGGTTATAAATAAATCTGAGCCAGTGGGCGACTCTCCAGGCTGGCATCTGTGAATAAGGAGGAGGGACCGTGTGTATGTTTCCCAGCTCTGTCTGCTGAGAAGGCCCAGAAGCAGTGAGCACACCCAGCACCCGGGTCTTGGCTTCTAAGGATCACTCTCCACTCAAAGGAACCAGAGCTCCTCGAGAAAGGGCTGATTCTCCGGCTGGGGCAGGGAGAAGTACACATGAGCCTGGAGCATGTCACTGTCCCAGAAAAAGTAAATCCTCAAGCGATGATGGGGACGGACGTGTCAGGGGGACCCAAGAGCCAACGTAAAGGGACTCTCACTGTCCAAACGTAGGAAACATTTGAACATCAAAGTAAATGGGAATATTAGATCTTAACCCATTTCACGAAATAGATATAGATGAGTCTACACTGGCTTCAATTAATGAATAAATAGTACATAGTAGACATGCTTTAATGACCAGCCAACATGTAAAATAAAAAATCCTGAATGAAGGCTGTAGCTGTAGTTCTGAGTCATTCTTTTTAGTAGCTTATAATATTCTACAGTATTACTAGATCATCAGTTTTTATTTGTTATTTTGAATAGTGTTAAAATACACATAACTTAAAATTTACCCTCTTAGCCATTTTAAAGTGTCCAGTTCCGTAGCATGAAGGACATTCATGTGTTGTACAGCCACCACCCCCATCCATCTCCCACCATAATTGAATAAACTAGTAAACCCAGGCTTTCATCACCACAGACAACAGTGTCACAAGCGTCATTGTCTCTCTCTCTGTCCTGCCAGCTAAGCGCTGACATTTTTGCTTTTTTCATATCGTAAAAACTTTAAAAGCAATGCCATGAAAAATCCCAACATGGATTTTATGGAACTTGGGGAGCTGGTTGTAAAATGTGTAAGGGGATGTAGTGACCCAGGGCAGCCAGGACTTTCTGAAGGACGTGAACTAGGAGGGACCGTCTCTTCCGGCAGTCGGGGCTGGTTGGAAAGCCTCCTCAGCACATGGTGTGGTGCAGGGCTGGGCAAGTAGAGAACAGAGGGCACGTGGAAGCAGACGTGGGCACAGCTGGAGGAGGAGCTCCTGCCCCTGGGGATGCAGGTGTGAGCAAGTGCGAAGGAGGGGTGGCGAGTGCCCAGTTTGTGAAGCCCAAGCGAGAAGCCACCCAGAGCCGTTAGGCGTCAGGAAGGTTATTGTGGATAGAATTCATTGTCTTGAGCCCATAGCTGCATCTCGGGGTCGGACCTCCGCACGCTAGGCATTCGCTAAGTCTTGTTCATGTCTCCCTCCTCCAGGGAGCCTGCCAGCTTCACCAGACAGCTTGTTCTCCTCCAGGCATCTCCTGTCCATGTCACTCATCTACCTTTTCTTCCTGCTTAGGTGGTTAACCGCATGTGTGCATGTGTGTATAATGTGTGTCCTGCCCAACTGCGCTGTAGGCTTCCTGAGTGTACCCCACGTTGTCTTCCATTTCTTGGCCTTCCCCGTGGGGCTGGTGTGGGACGAAGGACCATTCCTGACCCATAATCCATAGTTTGCCTCCAGCCTGCTCCAGTGAGCAATGTAACGCTTGGTGAATGTCAATAAGGCCTGTACTAAAAACGTTGCTTATTTTGGTGTAGTAGCAGAGGATTGGGTTACAGTGCGTTGGGTTGTGTTTAGTGTAACCATGTGAACAGTGTAAAATACAGGCTATTGGAATGGAAGCCCAGACATCTGCTATGAATTCTATATATAAATACTGGCTATGCTTACATGCGTTAAAATGGGATTGTTGGCACTGGGGTCTTCAGGCTCCTGATTCCACTGCGGTAGGGACTGCACGTTAATCACGGGTCCTGGTACCCGGGCCAGGATGGGAAAGAGTGGCCTTTGTCTGATACTGATGGGCTGAGGATGCTGGGAACGGCAGACCTACCCTAGAAATAGGTGGGAGCGGTCTACTCCCCGTCCCCTGGCAGGGAAACACGGAGAACCCACAGAACTCTGGGGGTGTTCTGAGGGCCACGCCAAGAAGGGGCTGCGTGAATCCAGGGTCACAGAAAGGGTCATCCATGCCTGAGTTAGCCGATTGGGAAGCCAGGATGAAGGAAGGTCACGGGGGGAATTCAGTGGGCTTGGGGTGCAATGGCGCCTTTAGAAATTATCTATTGAGGTGAAATTTATGCAACGTAAAATTAACCATTTTAAAGTGAATAATCCATTGGCCTTTAGTGCATTCACAGTGTTGGGTAGCCACCATGATCTAGTTCCAGAACATTCCATTGCCCCCATAGGAAACCCTGTCCCCATTAAGGGGTTTTGCCTCATCCCCGACCCCACTCCCCCAGCCCCTGGCCACTACTGATCTGTGTGTCTGTCTTTGTGGATTTGCCTACTTGGGACATTTCATGTGACTGGAATCCTGTGCTGTGTGGCCTTTTGTGTCTGTCTTCTTCTGGAGCATCATGTTTTCAAGGCTCATCCATGTTGTACCCTGTGTCAGTCCTTCACTGCTTTTTATGGCTGAATTATATTTTGTTGTATGGATAGAGCACATTGTGTTTATCCATTTGTCCATGGATGGACATTTGGGCTACCTCTGCCTTTGGGTGACTGTGAATCGTGCTGCTGTGACCACGCATGTACAAGTATTTATTTGAGTCCTCTTAGTTCTCTTGGGTGCGAAACAGGAGGTTAAAGGCGCTGACTCTCCAAGTGGGGAGATTGTTAGTAAAGCGGCTGGAATGGCAAACCGGAGCACCAGGAGCGGAAAAATTAGGAGCGTTTTAGAAACCTTTCCCGATCACATGGTGTCCCATTCTCTGGGTTTCCCATGCATGTTATAGCTGTACTAAGATTCCCTTAAACTTGGAGAGTTGGGACCCATGGAATGGGTGGCACGCATTATTGCTTTAAAGGGTCTGCATTTGCTCACCCAATCTCACCAATCTTCTCAGCCCGAAGTGTCCGGCCTTATGTCTCATCCAGCTGTCGGTGTAGATGTGGTCAATCTAGGTTGCATCACAGCCCCTGAACGAATTTTGTAAGAATTTCTCTTTCTTTCGCTGTCTTTGTGTTTTGTTTTTGAAATTTATTTTTATAATGGGGTTTAGCTGATTTTCACTGCTGTGTTTATGCCTCTCTACACACACTTGATTCATTTACCGAAACATATGAATACATAGGTTTTAAGATTCTTACTAGTCAGATATATTCTTCTGAGATGAATAGGGGGTGTTGAGTCCAGTTCATTGAGCAAGGAGTAGGTCTTGTCTATTACATATTTGGTTTATGGAACAGTATCTGTGCTAATTTCAAACTCTCATTTTATGCATCCCCCCACCTCACCTTTCCCCTTAAGCAGGCATAAGTGTGTTTTCTAAATGTGTGACTCTGTTCTGCTTTGTAATTCAGCTCATGTGTAGCCATGTTTACATTCCCTCTATAAGTGATATCTTATGGTAAGCTTCTTTTTCTGTGTGACTTATTTTACTTAGAATCATCGTACCTGAATCCACTCATTATGCTGCTACTGGCCTTATGACATTGGCTGAGTGATATTCCATTGTACATAAGTACCACAACTTCTTTATCCATTTTTCTCTTTCCTGGGATATTTAAGGTGTACCAAAGTCGAGGTTCTTGTTAACAGAGCAGCCCTAAACTTTGGGGTGGCTGTGTCTTGTTGATTTTTAGTTTTCCCAAGATATACGACCATGAGTGGAAGTGTGCTATGCTCTGTAGCTGTGTTTTTTAGATGTTTTAGGAAACACCATACACTTCTCCAGAGTGGCTGTTGGCAATTTACATCCCGCCCATCAGCGTAACAAGGCTTCCTGTTCTCCATGGCCTGTCCTGCCTTTCTGGTTTTTACACTTTTTTCGGATGGCCCTTTTGACCGGTGGGAAGTGAGACTTCTTTGTAGTGCGGATTTGCATTGCCCACTTGCTTGGTTGGCCAAAAAGCCTGGGAGTGGAATTGCTGGGTCACTTGGTAGCTTGATGGGTAACTTTTAAAAAAATTAATTAATTATTTTTGGCTGCATTGGGTCTTTGTTGCTGCGCACGGGCTTTCTCTAGTTGCGGTGAGCGGGGGCTGCTCTTCATTGCGGTGCACGGGCTTCTCATTGCGTTGGCTTCTCTCGTTGTGGAGCACAGGCTCTAGGCGTGCGGGCGCAGTAGTTGTGGCTCGTGGGCTCAGTAGTTGGGGCTTGCGGGCTCAGTAGTTGTGGCTCGCGGGCTCTAGAGCGCAGGCTCAGTAGTTGTGGTGCACGGGCTTAGTTGCTCCGCGGCATGTGGGATCTTCCCGGACCAGGGATTGAACCCGTGTTCTCTGCATTGGCAGGTGGATTCTTAACCACTGCACCACCAGGGAAGCCCCTCAACAGGTAACTTTTTGAGGACCTGCTGGGTGCTCTGCACTGCAGCCCCACAGCAGCCAGCGGTGCCTTTTAAGTAGTTACCATTTCCTGCTGGATGGATGAGGAAACAGGCTCAGAGCAGAGATAAAAAGTCTGGCCCCAAATCTCGCAGCTGGAGGCCAGGCTGGGGTTTGAACGAGAGTCTGAGCTGATGTGCTTTCCTTTGTAGCAGGACTGGCCCGGGACTGAATGAAAGAAACATTTAATGAACGACGAGCACCAGCACTGCCCCGGCTGGTGTTTACTGGTGCCTAAAATGTGCTGCTGCCGGGCTGAGGCTTTGTATGAATTGTTCTGTTGAAGCCTCACAGTCCCTGAGGTGGGGGTGCAGTGAGGACCCCCATCTCACAGGACGTTGAGCTCAGGCCCAGATCTGAGCCGTGCCCCTGAGCTGGCTCCAGGCTGCTCACTCGGGGGGCCGACCTGGTCTGTGTACCCTTGTGATAACGTGGTCCTGAAAAAAAAGAACTTGCACAGAGAATGTCATAGCAACATAAATGGAACCTGGGGTTAAAACATTGAAAGATATTTATCCAGAGACTCAACAAAGTCATCTTTCATTATGCAGTCCTTTTTTCAATCTTTGTCCCCACCTAGCACCTTCTCATACCGGCAAGTCTAGTACAAATCGGGGTTTATAGTTATGTTGTGTGTGTGTGTTGACTGAACATTTCTTACACATTTTCTGGTGTCACTGCAGTCATTTTCTTACTACTTTAATGGACACAACTTTCTACTGAGAGAACAGCCTAGGTACCCTGATGTTGGAGATTTTTTATTTGTTTATTTTTCTTATTATAAGGAAGGCTGCAGCAAATATTGTGTCTAGGACCTTTTCCTTCCTTCAAGTGTTCCTTGGGATAAGGTCCTGTGAGGCCAATCCCTAGGGAGAGGGTTTAAACGTTTTATGGTCCTTAATACCAGATACCGTGGTATTTCCTAAAAGGGCTGTTCCTGCATCTGCGGCGGCCAGGTGACCCCGTGTGAGTCCTGGGGTGCAGTGGTGGCTGGGCTGCCAGCCCAGCTCTCAGCCTCTCTGCCCTGCACTCCTCTCCCTCCTCACACTGCTTGTTTCTTCTCCTCACTGCCCCAAAAGCTTGGGCCACTGGTCAAGAGATCATCCCTGGAGTGACCTGGGGCAGGTCAAAGCACCCTTCCAAGAGCTGCAGTCTCCTCACCTGGGAGATACACACCTGAGCCCCCTGACCTACAGGGTCTTGGGCCCGTGGGCATGTTACCTCGGGAAGGAGCACATAGGACCATCTGCCGCTTCCTGCATGCTTTGCCCCAGGACCTTTGCACTGGTCATCCCCTCTGCCAGGATGCCCTCCCTCCGGCCCTCTCTCGCCCCCTTCAAGTCTTTGCCCAGGTGTCACTTTCTCAGCGAGGCCACCCTGACCATCTTACGTGAAACGGCAGACCCCACTCCCAAATCCTTTACCCTGCTCTGTGTTGCAAACCGCAGCATTGACGTTGCGAAGCATGACTGACATCGCCTTACCCATCATGGGGTCGCTTGTTGTCTTTTCCCCCCACGTAATACAGGACACGAGGGTGGGTTCTTGGTTCGGTTGCGTGTCCCAGCCAGGCTGGCATGTGCTACATGACACCCTGCTGCCTGCCCACTGGCCGGCTCTGTCGTGGTCTCAGCCCGGTGCATCACTCCTCAGGACAACCTGTCCTGACGCCAGCCCCTCACCTGGCCACTCTAATCCTGCCCGCCTCCCCAGCCTCTCTCCTCCCGTGGGGAAGGAGGGGCCCCAGGAGGCCACATCTCCCAGATGAGCCAGGGTACCCGTGGCCCCTGGTAGGCTTGGGGCCGCGTCAGCCGGGGCTCCCCAAGCCCGAGGAGGGGCACTGGGCAGGTAGGTGCCAGCTGGGCGGGGCAGCCCCCCACAAGAGGCCCCCATCGCCATGAGTCCCCAGGGTGACGGGAGAGTGAAGTGGGTGCCTCTTCAAACTTAGGAATTGAGTGTGTGGTGGTTTCTAGATGTCTTCGAAGCAGGAGTGGCTTCTCCTGGAGAGAGCCTGCCCGCCCTGGCCCTCCTAGGAGCCTCAGTTTGGGAAAAGCACAGGAAATTGAAATCCACCCCCCATCACCTGTGGCCTTTGAAGGATGCACCTGAACTGCCCAGAGTGTAAACTGTGGGGGAAATGTGGTCTTTCCAGTTTGGGGAGAAAGAGCAGAATTAGGATTTTTTGTGCGGGGTGGGGGGCAGCTTCCAGGGCTCCCCGCCTCCTGATTCTCCCCCAGCCCAGGCTCCCTGGCCTCTGGGACTTTGGCTGCGGGAAGGGTTAACTTACTGGGTGTCTGGCCAACAGCTGGGACTGGCGACTCGCCCCGTGGGTACCTCCCTCCAAAGCGCTCCCCCTGGGGGCTGGAATGCCTCTGATTGGAGACTCCTGTCTGCGGGGCCGTCCGCCTCTTGATGCTGATGCCGGGTGAGTTTCGTCCCTCACCTGTGGCCACCAACTCCCACTGGAATACCTGTGGCAGCAGGGAGCTTGCCTTCTCCTGAGATGGTCCCTTGCACTGTCGCCCAGAGGTGCTCGTTTAGAGGAGAGTGCAGTCAGCGTCCTCCCTGCTGGCCTTCGTGGGAGCTGGGTCCCTCAGGCGGGAGCTGGGTCCCATCCTGGTGGGGGAACGTCACGGGACCTTGGTGTGTGCACCTGTGTCTGTTTCTGGGGAGAGGGTCAGCTTATCCGAGGGCTCTGTGACCCCCAAGGTTAGGAACCACCCGGGCCGGTCCTGCCTTTGCTGGATGAGAGGGGAGAAATCTCAGGAGGCCGGGCACGGTGAACCTCGCAGGCGGGGTGGGATTACTGGTCGTCTGCGCTCCAGTGGCCGGCAGGGCCCTGGTGACGATGAATGGGCAGGTGCTCTGGGGGCACCCGTCGCCCTGCATGTGCTGTGGGGTGTCTGTTTGCAGCAGCTTTTCTGCCTCGGTCCACGGGCCTCCAGATCCCACACGACTCTTCCTGCGAAGGCCCTCTGCCTCTGGTCTATACGATTTTTCCTCCTCTGAAGGGCTGGACCCTCCCTGATCCTGGGGATCATCCCCTTGCCCACCGTCCTCCAACCGGCCAGCCTCTGACCCTCGGGTGGCACCCGACTGCCGGCAGTGCCTCTGGTGGTGTGTGTCACTGCCGCTCTGCTCTCTGGAACCTCTGGCTGGCAGTGGGAACCCAGACCCTTCTGGGCACCCCACCCTTTCCCTTCTCACCTGTCACAGGGCAGAGGTGACTCACTGTCTTGAAATTAGGATGCTAGGGGCCGGGTGGGCAGGATGAAATGTATTTATAGAGCAGCTGCTGTGTGCTAGCCCTGGGCAGGGCAAGGCATTCTTAGACGGGCAGATAAGCCGTCCTGGAGTGCAGGGTCCACTGGGACCCTCAGCATATTGTAGCAGCTGGGAAAACAGGGAAACTTCCATTTTTAATTTAAAAAACCTTTTTACTGAAGTGTGTATACACAGAAAAGTGATGCCTTTTTTTTGGGGGGGGTGGGTACACGGGCCTCTCACCGCTGAGGCCTCTCCCGCTGCGGAGCACAGGCTCCGGACGCGCAGGCCCAGCAGCCATGGCCCACGGGCCCAGCCGCTCCGCGGCACGTGGGATCTTCCCAGACCGGGGCACGAACCCGCGCCCCCTGCAAAAGTGATGCCTTTTTACAAACTAAATACGCCTGTGCAACCAGCACACGATGCCTGTTCCAGAGTGTGGCACCTCTGGTGTGCTGTTGAACTTTGTTCCTCTCGAAGCCTTATCTTACCCTTCTGTAAAATGGGTGAACTGTCACCCACAGCCCAGGCCTGTGTGCCGAGAGCCCAGGGGGCCCAGAGAGGAGCCTGCCCAACTCTGTGTGCTGTGTGTGACCTTCAAAGAGCCATCAGCCTGTGAGGAGGTGCACTCTTTATTATCCGTCTGTACCTGCGTGGGGCAGGGAGGGGTGAGATTAGGGACAGATGTTCTTTGGTGGCCATCTCCTCCTTGCAAGAGGTCAGAATGCCCAGCTCGGATGTAGTTGTTACATCCCGGTGTTTGATCTTTGCCGTGTCCCTGCTGCCACAAAGAACTGTAGACGTGACATAATGATGGTGGTGGTGGGAGTGGTGGAGCCCCGGAGACGGTCCTGACCTCGAACCCTCCGCGCGTCCTCCTGCCCTGCAGAGGAGGGGCCTGGGTGGGACACACGGTGATTTCAGGAACTGCAGCACTGTCTGCTGCGTTGAAAGAGCCTCTGAATGGGTGGCTGGGCCCGCTCAGGTGCCTTCCCGGCAGTGGCTGGGGATGGAAGGAAGGAGCCGGGAGCCTTGGGCACGGGCCGGGCAGGGTCCGGGCACCTAGCCCCCCGTCCTGGGCTGTGCGGCCCGCGGCTCAGCCTGCGGTCCTCACGGTTTGCTTCTGCCCCCACAGCCTCGCCGCTCCTCCTGTTTGCCAACCGCCGGGACGTACGGCTGGTGGACGCCGGCGGAGTCAAGTTGGAGTCCACCATTGTGGTCAGCGGCCTGGAGGATGCGGCCGCGGTGGATTTCCAGTTCTCCAAGGGAGCCGTGTACTGGACGGATGTGAGCGAGGAGGCCATCAAGCAGACCTACCTGAACCAGACGGGGGCTGCCGTGCAGACCGTGGTCATCTCCGGCCTGGTGTCGCCTGACGGCCTGGCCTGCGACTGGGTCGGCAAGAAGCTGTACTGGACGGACTCGGAGACCAATCGCATCGAGGTGGCCAATCTCAATGGGACGTCCCGGAAGGTCCTCTTCTGGCAGGACCTGGACCAGCCGCGGGCCATCGCCTTGGACCCCGCTCACGGGTAAACCCAGTGCCTCTCCTCCCTGGTGCGAGCGGGTGGGGTCGTGATTTCCCTCTTGAACTTACCTGAGCCCACGTACCTTCTTTAGAGAAAATGCGGCAGTCTTAAAATGAGTTCGCTTTCAGAATTTGTTGTTGTTGAGAACGATTTCCCCTTGATACCCTGTAGTGTTTTTTTTTTTTTTTAAACTCGCTGCCTCTGAGGCAACTGATGTTCTTGGCTGTGGATTCGAATCATTAAACGTCTCAGATGTGTGTGTGTGATGGTGTCCGAGGAGGTGCGAGCGCTCTGACAGGTAGAACTCACACCTTTCACTTCCTTTATGACTGCATCAGCTGAAAACGGGTGGAAAAAGTGAAACTCCTTGTCCAGAAGTGGAACTTGCTGCAGATGGTTTCTCTTGTGTCTTCTGGAAGCCCTCTGCTTCCCCCTGCCTCCCAGTCTGGCTGAGCTCACGTGACCTACGAAGGCTCAGGGCCCAGCCATGAGTTCCAGGTGGGGTTTTGTGAGTGGCGGCAAAGCTAAGAACATGTGCAGAGTTGAAGGCTGGGATGGAGAGATTGTGGGGAGATGACCGAGCTGCCTAGCCAGGCCAGGCTCATTGCAGACTTTCATGAGCGGAAGCTGTTTGTTTGGTCATCCCTCAGCCCTCTATTCCCTCTTCCTGCCACCTGGGAAGGCCACACTCTTAGCCAGGCTGCATCAAGCCAGGCACCTGCCTCCTGGCCGTGCTCGACCCACTGCTGTGTCTGCCCACTTCTCTGCTGTTCGTGTGTCAGAAATGGCTGTTGGGCATCTGGAACAGAAACACCATAGGACTCTGGGTTCTGGTCTTGATGCCTCTGACTTGCTGTTGCCCCTGGCAGTGGAGGGGTGGTGACACTGGCCGCACTGCCTGCAGCCCAGGATGGAAGGGCCTCTCAGCCCGCCTTGATGCTTGGTTGGGAAGTGCTCAGTTGGGAGGTGCTTGGTACTTGGTTGAGAAGTGCTTAGTTGGGAGATGCTTAGTACTTAGTTGGGAAGTGCTCAGTTGGGAGGTGTTTTGATGCTTGGTTGGGAAGTGCTCAGTGAGGAGGTGCTTGGTACTTGGTTGGGAGGTGCTCAGTTGGGAGGTGCTTGGTGCTTGGTTGGGAGGTGCTCAGTTGGGAGGTGCTTGGTGCTTGGTTGGGAGGTACTCAGTTGGGAGTGCTTGGTGCTTGACACTCGGTTGGGAGGTGCTTGATGCTTGGTTGGGAAGTGCTCAGTTTGGAGGTGCTTGGTACTTAGTTGGGAGGCACTCAGTTGGGAGGTGCTTGATGCTTGGTTGGGAAGTGCTCAGTGAGGAGGTGCTTGGTGCTTGGTTGGGAGGTGCTCAGTTGGGAGGTGCTTGGTACTTGGTTGGGAGGTGCTCAGTTGGGAGGTGCTTGGTGCTTGGTTGGGAGGTGCTCAGTTGGGAGGTGCTTGGTACTTGATTGGGAACAGTCGTCTTCACGCTCACACCCAGGCTGGCTTTGCCTGTAGCATCCCTAGGAGTTGGTCCGTCTCTGGCTCTGTCTTTTCTTATTAAATGTTTGAAATCTTCTCTGATCTTGCCTCTGAATTCTTCCCCCAGATCCTGCTGGGATCACACCCCTGCCCCTGAGGCAGAGTTGACTTTGGTGTTGATGCCCTGGGCAGGATATCTGAGGCCCCAGCCTCTCCCCCGCGTCTCCCGCCGCCCCAGTGATGTGTCTGATGCGTGATGGAGCAAAGCGGTGGTGCCAGGTGTCCCACTCACCAGATCGAATGACAGTGATAACGCTGGACTCTGGTCCCAGCTTCATCTGTGGTGTGGTCGAGGTTAGCAGTGTCCGCTCCGTCCCCTTAGACGCTGTTGCCCAGGAGGGCAGGACTCCAGGCCAGTGCACAGGGACCATGGGCAGCAGCCCACTCTGCCAAATACTGGCCCGGCGGTGGTCCTTGCCATGAGTTTGAGCTGAGTCCTGGGGGCAGGACTGCTGTCCTGAGAGTGGGGATAGTGGGCTTCATTCTCTGTCCTGGCCACAGACTCGCGTCTGCAGGGAGCAGCACTGCCTCCTCCCGGCCCTGTTGGAATCTCCGCTGTCTCCGTGTGTCCTCTTGTGATGCAGCCTTTCTGCCTCACAACTAGGGTCCCTCCTCAGATGAGGGGATACTGCCCCTGATGCGTCATCAGGAAGGAGGGTTCTCGGTCTGAACGTCCACCTCAGGGTGCACATGACCAAGAGCCCCATAGCCAGGAGGACCCACAGACCCCAGGGCCTGGACTTGGTCGGGTTCAGCAGCACGGGTGGCAAAGGGCAGGTGTCCCGGCAAGGCTGGGGAGGCACCTCCGCTCCCAGCACTGGCTGCCCACTTGGGTGGCAGAGTGGGCTCCAGGGAGGACTCTCTGGCCCTGAGGACCCCGGGCCGGGAAGACATCAGCCCAGCGCTGGGGGGTGGCCCAGGCCTGTCCCAGCCCACGAGGGGCTGCTGTGGCTCCTGGGTCTCGAGTTAAAGCCCGGCTGAAACCCAACGCCCTCTTTAAAATGCAAAATGGCCCTTCCCTAAAATAACACACAACCACAACCGCAGCCAGCCTCTGCCCTCTGCGCCGAGACCAGGCTGCAGGGCTTTGCTTCAGGAGTTGATTTTCCTCCGTGGAGCTTGGCTGGGCCTGAGGCAGCGTTGAAGGCTCTGAACGAGCACATCCACGCCAGCTGGGCTCTGGGAACAGGGTGGCTTGCAAATTCCCCATTTAAGGAAACCAGCCGGGCCTCTGTTATGAAACCCGGGGGAAAGAATTTGAATTATGCTCCTCGCGGAGGTCTTGAGCCTGCACATTTTCCGGCCTTTCCCGTTGGCCACCAAGAAGCGTTCAGGGAGCATGTGAGTGGATGGCTCTGAGATTGATTCTCCTGATACCTTCTGGGCAGGCGGCAGGAGGGCTGGGCTCTTTCCAGGCTGCTGGGGGTGGGAAAAGCACAGGGAGAGAAAGGTGGTGCACCAGGCCGGCGGGAGCCTTTGCTGAGCTGGCCGACGGCACCTGCGAGCCTCAGGTGCCCGGAGCCTCAGGTGCCCGGAGGTCACCACCACCCCAGGCGGGGGGGTGGGTCAGTCAGCGGCCAGACTCTGACCTCAACCGGAGAACCGTGTTACGTTCCCAGAGCTTGTGACCTGGGGCAGCGCAGCCTTCCGGAGCCTCGGTTTTCTCACCTGTCCAATGGGCATAGTCCCTGCGTCACTTCTTCAGCGGAGAGCAGAGTGGAGAGCTTGTTGGAGAGGTGTTCTGAGTTCTCTGTCCCCATGGGGGCTGGAGAGCAGGGGAGCTTGGTGACAATGGCGGGGTGTGGTTGGCCCCTCGCCGCACGTGAAGCCCCCAGGAGCTCATTATCATCATCTGTCATAACCCGTCTAGCAGGTGGCAACAGTGCCAGCTCCGAAGTGACACCCCTCTGGGATGGCCACATGGCCCCATGAATGGGGGTGGCCCTCGGAGCTCCCATCTCGGGGGAGTGGCAGCTTGTGTGCCTGTCATTTTCTCTCTCCTGCTGGACAGAGACCCCCACCAAAGGGCAAGGCTGGGCCTGTTCTCCCCATGTGCCTGATGACTTTGCTGGTCCCTGGTGGACGGCAGCTCAGGCTTTACCGCTGAAGATGTGGAGGCGGAGAGCAGGAGTGGAGAAGGAGTGCGGTGAGGGGACTTGATCGGTAATAGAAGCAGCTTGAAGGGAAGCAAGCCTATGGGCCCAAGGAACTAGGACGTCTGAGAAGTGACCTGTTCTCACTCCCACCATGTCCCACGGCCCCGCCTCTCCCCATCTGGGCTTGGGCTCTCTTTCCTGGCAGGCCCTCCCATGATGGCACAGGTGGCTCCCAGGAGCCCCCTGCCCTCCCCTTGCAGGCTGACTCCCATCTGCCTGTCTCTAAAGCAGCCACCAAGGCTGAGGGTAATGGGGTTTGTTGATTGCTCAGGACTGATCTGTGCCCACTCCAGGAGGGGGTGTGGGAGCAGACACACCACCTGGAGAGTTTCATGGACCTCGAGTGGAGGGGGGGTTCCTCAAAGGGAAATCCAGGCACTGTCCCCCTTCTCTGTGGAGAGACACTAGTGGACAAAGTAAAGTGAAACAGGTCTGCCACCCCTTGTGCCCCGTGGCTTGTCCACCGCCGACTGGGCCAGAAACCCAAGGGACTCATGTCCTCAAGGCTGGTGCGGTTCCCTCTGCTCTCCACTGAAGAGCCATGCTGAGAGGGCGCCCTGCCTGGACATCTGGGCACTGGTGGGGTTTGAACCCATCAGCCCAGATGCCTGCATATTATTTCTGCTCCTGGGAAGGGACATCAAATAAGGAAGCCTCTAAGGAGGCGGAGGTTTCTGGCTGGAAACTCTAAGAACATGGTTAAGCAGAGCTGAATCACCCACAACCCACCCAGAATAACTGGTATGTTTCAGTGTATACCTCACCTACGCATTGTTGTTTTTAACAGACTTCATTTTTTTTTTTTTTTTTTTTTTGCGGTTCGCGGGCCTCCCACCGCCGCGGCCCCTCCCGCCGCAGAGCACAGGCTCTGGACGCGTAGGCCCAGCGGCCATAGCCCATGGGCCCAGCCGCTCCGCAGCACGTGGGACCCTCCTGGACCGGGGCACGAACCCGTGTCCCCTGCATCGGCAGGCAGACTCTCAACCACTGCGCCACCAGGGAAGCCCCAGACTTCATTTTTTAAAAGCAGTTTTAGGCTCACAGAAAAATTGAGAGCAAGTTACAGAGAGTCTTTTGACAAAGATTTAATGTCATGTATCCATGGTTGTATTATCCTACAGAATCGTTTTGCTACCCTACGAATCCTCTGTGCTCCATCAGTGCATCCCTCCCCAGTCCCCGGCAGCCCCTGATCTTTTTCTGTCTCCATAGTTTTACCTTCAACAGTGTCGTATGCGGGAACCATAGAATGTGTAGCCTTTTCACGTTGGCTTCTTTCACTTAGTAACATGCATTTAATGTTCCTCCGTGTCTTTTCATGGCTTAATAGCTCATTTCTTCTTAGCACTGAATAATATTCCATTTTACATATTTTAATTGCCTTTTAGAAGTTCATTTACAGCGTTTTCATAGTAGCAAAAAATCAGAAGCAACGCAAACGTTCCATGTGGAATCACTTAAATAATTTACCGTACTATATAGCCATTAAAAGAACAAGGAAGATTTTGATTAGTAAGAAGAGGATACCTGGAATATGTTGCTAAATGAGAACAAGTGGAAACAAGTATATTTGATTATGCAACTTTGATTAAAAATTAATATATTACAGGGAATTCCCTGGCAGTCCAGTGGTTAGGATTCTGTGCTTTCACTGCCGAGGGCCTGGGTTCAATCCTTGGTTGGGGAACTAATAAGATCCTGCAAGCAATGTGGCCCAAAAAGAAAAAATTAATATATTACTGACTGCTTAGAAAGCAAATTGGAAGTAATGATACCCTCGGCCCTAAACGTTGGGCGAGATTTCAAGGCAAATTCACTGTCTCTGTTTCATACGCTTGCATTCATATAGACAGAAAACAAAAACAAAGCAAAAACGAGCTCTTCTCATCGTGCTTCTGTCCTCCTTGTTAGGTACATGTACTGGACAGACTGGGGAGAGATACCCCGGATCGAACGGGCAGGGATGGATGGCAGCACCCGGAAGGTTATCGTGGACTCGGACATTTACTGGCCCAACGGCCTGACCATCGACCTGGAGGAGCAGAAGCTGTACTGGGCGGATGCCAAGCTCAGCTTCATCCACCGCGCCAACCTGGATGGCTCCTTCCGGTAAGTTCCATCCGGCTCTGGGCCCCCACCTTCCCCACAGGGTCCTGGCCAGTCCCAGCTGGGCGTTGGCTGATCCTTCTCAACTCAGGCCAGTGGTCTTACACCTGGAACCCTGGGGGCCTGAGGCCTGCAGGCCTTTTCAGAGCTGAGATCCATAACAGTGCACACACCATGTCTGACATCCCACCCAAGCAGGGTCTGGGGTGGTATCTGCATCTATTTTATAGCAAAATGTAGAATGCTCATTCTAAGTGGGATTGAAAAGGCTATAAAGAGCCCTACATCCAAAGCAGTTTCATGGCTCCTCAGGGTGTGAACATTGAATTAACGTAGGATCCAGCAATTCTGCTCCTAGGTTTATGGCCCCAAAGAATTGAAAATTGGTATCGAAATAAATACTTGTACACAAATATCCGTCGCAGGAGCATCCACAATAGCTAAAAGGTAGAAACAACTGAAATGTCCACCAACAGATGAGTGACGGATGGATAAGCAAGATTGTGGCATATCTGTATAGTGGAGTGGTGCTCAGCCATAACAAGGAGTGAAGCACGGGTGGATGCCACACCATGGATGGGCCTTGAAAACATGCTGCTAAGTGAAAGAAGCCGGACACCAAAGGCCACATATCGTGTGACTTCATTGATGTGAAAAGTCCAGAACAGGCGAATCCTTAGGGACAGAGGGCAGACTGCTGTTTCCAGGGGCTGTGGGGGGAGGGGAGATGAGGAGTACCTGCTTGGTACGTTCAGGGTTTTCCAGTGGGGATGGAAATGTTTGGGAAATAGCTGGTGGTGATGGTTGCACATTGTGAATGTGCTATGCAGCCCTGAATTATTCACTTTGAAATGGTTAATTTGGTGATATGTGAATTTCACCTCAAGACATTTTTTGTATGTTTGGTTTTTTTTTTCTTTTAAATTTATTTATTTAATTAATTTATTTTTGGCTGCGTTGGGTCTTCGTTGCTGCGCACGGGCTTTCTCTAGTTGTGGTGAGTGGGGGCTGCTCTTCGTTGCGGTGTGCAGGCTTCTTACTGCGGTGACTTCTCGTTGCAGAGCACGGGTTCTAGGCATGTGGGCTTCAGTAGTTGTGGCAGGCAGGCTCAGCAGTTGTGGCTCACAGGCTCTAGAGCACAGGCTCAGTAGTTGTGGCGCATGGGCTTAGCTGCTTCGTGGCATGTGGGATCTTCCAGGACCAGGGCTCGAACCCATGTCCTCTGCATTGGCAGGTGGATGCTTAACCACTGCACCACCAGGGAGGTCCTGTTTTTGGTTTTTGATTGCGATATAATTGGCGTTATAACATTGTATTCATTTTAGGTGTATGACATTGTGATTTGTTGTGATTTGTTATATGTGTATATTGCAAAATAATGACCACAATAAGTTTAGTTAACATCCATCACTATACAGAGTTACATTTTTTTCTCCTTGTGATGAGAACTTTTAAGATCCACTCTCTTGGCAACTTTTTTTTTTTTTTTTTGTGGTATGCGGGCCTCTCACTGTTGTGGCCTCTCCCGTTGCGGAGCACAGGCTCCAGACGCACAGGCTCAGCGGCCATGGCTCACGGGCCCAGCCGCTCCGTGGCATGTGGGATCTTCCCGGACCGGGGCACGAACCTGTGTCCCCTGCATTGGCAGGCAGACTCTCAACCACTGCGCCACCAGGGAAGCCCTCTTGGCAACTTTTAAATATACAATACAATATTGTTAACTATAGTTACCATGCTGTATGTTACATCCCCAGGACTTACTTATCTTATAACTGGAAATTGGCACCTTTTGATCCCCTGTACCCATTTCGCCCACCCCCCTCCCCTGGAACCAGGGGTTCTCTGTATCTCTGAGTTCTGTTCTCTGTTCTCTGTATCTATGAGCCTGGGTGTTATATATTTTTTTATTGAGTTATAATTAACATAAAATATTATATTAGTTTCAAGTGTAAAACATAGTGATTCAATTATGAAATGGTCACAGTGAGAACAGTTAACCATCCATCACCAAGCAAAGTTATTATAGTATTATTGGCTATATTCCCTATGTGTACATTACATACATCCCCATGACTTTTTTTTTTTTAAGATTTGATTTTTTAAAAAATTTATTTATTTTTGGCTGCATTGGGTCTTTGTTGCTGCGTGCAGGCTTTCTCTAGTTGCGGTGAGCGGGGGCTACTCTTCGTTGCGGTGCACGGGCTTCTCACTGTGGTGGCTTCTCTTGTTGCAGAGCATGGGCTCTAGGCGCGTGGGCTTCAGTAGTTGTGGCACATGGGCTCAGTAGTTGTGGTTCGTGGGCTCTAGAGCGCAGGCTCAGTAGTTGTGGTGCACGGGCTTAGTTGCTCCACGGCATATGGGATCTTCCCAGACCAGGGCTTGAACCCGTGTCCCCTGAATTGGCAGGTGGATTCTTAACTACTGAGCCATCAGGGAAGTCCCCCATGACTTATTTATCTTGTAGCTGGAAGTTTGTACCTCTGATCTCCTTCATCTGTTCATCTGTTCCCCTACCCGCCCCCTCTGGCAAACACCTGTTGGTTCTCTGTATCTATGAATCTGTTTCTCTTTTTTTTTTTAGATTTCACATATAAGTGAAATAATATGGTATTTGTTTTTCTCTGTCTGAGCTTTTTCACTTAGCATAATACTCTCTAGGTCCATTCATGTTGCCACAAATGACAAGATTTCATTCTTTGTTATGGCTGAGTAGTATTCCATTGTGTGTGTGTGTGTGTAAATACATATATATATATATGTACACACACACACACACGCACACACACTGTCTTTTCTTTATCCATTCATTTCATCTCTCGACAGACACTTAGGTTACTTCCATACCTTGGCCATTGTAAATAATGCTGCAGTGAACACAGGGGTACATATATCTTTTCAAATTTGTGTTTTCATTTTCTTTGGGAAAATACTCAGATGTGGGATTTCTGGATCATATGGTAGTTCTATTTTTAGTTTTTTTTTTTTTTTTTGCGGTATGTGGGCCTCTCACTGTCGTGGCTCTCCCGTTGCGGAGCACAGGCTCCAGACGCGCGGGCTCAGCAGCCATGGCTCACGGGCCCAGCCGCTCCGTGGCATGTGGGATCTTCCCGGACCGGGGCATGAACCTGTGTCCCCTGCATCGGCAGGCAGACTCTCAACCACTGCACCACCAGGGAAGCCCTATTTTTAGTTTTTTAAGGAACCTCCATGCTGTTCTCAATAGTGGCTGCACCAATTTACATTCCCACAAACAGTGCACGAGGGTTCCCTTTTCTCCACATCGCTGCCAACATTTATCGTTTCTTGTCTTTTTGGTAATAGCTATTCTGTTCTTCCTCTTCTATGTTTTGGAATAATTTGAGAAGGATAGGTATTAACTCTTCTTTAAATGTTTGTTAGAATTCACCTATGAAGCCATCTGGACCTGGACTTCTGTTTTGGGGAAGTTTTTTTATTCCTGATTCAATTTCATTACTAATTATCGGTCTATTCAGATTTTCTGGTTCTTCACGATTCAGTCTTGGAAGATTGTGTGGTTCTAGGAATTTATCCATTTCGTCTAGCTTGTCTAATTTGTTGGTATATAATTGTTCATAGTATTCTCTTATGATCCTTTTTAGTCAATAAATCTTTTAAAAAAGTGACATGAAGAAAACAGGGAAGAGGCAATGTCAGGTCAGGATGGGAAAGAGCAGGAGTGTATGATTTTTGGTTGTTCAGTGATACCTTTTGAGTGTGACTCCCTCCTCAGTGCTGTACCGGGGACTGAGGACATGGTGGTGACCACCCATCCACAGCGTCCACCTCAGGAAGCCTATAGTGGGGCGTGGGTCATTAAACCAGATAATCGCATACTACCAGCTGTGTGAATTATGATTCTATTACCGTCGTCCATGATCTCATTAAAAACAAGTTCTCGGGGCTTCCCTGGTGGCGCAGTGGTTGAGAGTCCGCCTGCCGATGCAGGGGACACAGGTTCGTGCCCCGGTCCGGGAAGATCCCACATACCGCGGAGCGGCTGGGCCCATGAGCCATGGCTGCTGAGCCTGTGCGTCCGGAGCCTGTGCTCTGCAATGGGAGAGGCCACAACAGTGAGAGGCCCACATACTGCAAACAAACAAACAAAAAACAAAAGCAAGTTCTCATTTGCTGGGTGTTATAAATACACAGATGAGAATAGCTTTTTTTTTTTAACGCTGATACAAGTTTAATTTGCTTTGATGATATAAATTATTGACATCATAGGTATGAGCAAGTATCAATACCTTTGGTCCGATTTGTGTTATGTTGTTAAAGCATCAGGACAGGACAGGTATGCTTCTCAACAGCTTGTTGTCACCAGGTGTGGCTTCCTCCCTGCCACTTTTCTTCCTTCTTTCTTCTCTGTGAGGCACTTTGGCAACAGCCCCCCTTCAGGAAACGGGTTAGACAGGGAGCAGCTGGGTGTGCAGGGCCCCCCACGTCACTGTCAGGGGTGGCAGGAGGCTGGCTGGGTCTGGAAGTTGCCCTGTGCACCCTGGCAGAGGGTTCCTGGGATGCCCTGGCCTGGTCTCACACTGCTCCATCACTGCTCCTGTTGTCCTGTGATGGGTCAGCAGTGACAGTGGAAGGCTTTCAAAATGGGGAGCACGATGGGGACCCCCTGACGGCTCCTCCACCCGCCTCCCCCACCCCCACAGGCAGAAGGTCGTGGAGGGCAGTCTGACGCACCCTTTTGCCCTGACGCTCTCTGGAGACACTCTGTACTGGACAGACTGGCAGACCCGCTCCATCCACGCCTGTAACAAGAGGACTGGAGACAAGAGGAAGGAGATCCTTAGCGCTCTCTACTCGCCCATGGATATCCAAGTGCTCAGCCCAGAGCGGCAGCCTTACTGTAAGTCGGAGCCAGGCTGGGGGTGGGACAGGCTGGGAGAGGCCCCTCTGCAGAGCTGGTGTCGGGGTTGCTTCAGGCAGGGCCCTGCCCCAGCGGTCCTCAGGGGTGGCAGAGGGATTCCCAAGGAAGGTTGCCCTGTTTTCAAGGCCCAGTGGAAGTTACGTGTTTATTCATGAAAAAATCTGTTCCAAGTCAAAGTTCTCAGCCTGGGATCCCCATGGGGTCGTGGCAGGGGTCCCTGATGGTGAAAAGCTCCTGTGACAGGCAGCCAGCAAGCGGGGCCAGGGCCTTGGGCTCACCCGCTCCCACGAGGACCACCACCTGTTCTTACAGGGCCACCACTGGTTCCCATGGGGACCACGGAGGGGGGCGGATTCTGGCCACCGTGCTGTTGAAGGTTCCAACTTTGTACTTCAGAATGGGCTCCCAGGGGTGGGGCTCCCTGGAGTTGTTTTCTGGGGAGAACATCGTGGTCCTTACACGCAGGTGGGTTTAATGCTTTACATTTCATGGGTACCACCCTCTACCCTGTCCTGGGCAGAGTGAGATGCCAGGAGTATTTGTCAGTTCATTTGCACGTTGGTTGTGCAAGGGCTTGGGAGAATGAAAAGCATTGTCATCAGCTACCAGAGGCTCGGCCCAGTGGCCAGGTGTGGCCACCAAGCTTCTGTGCGGAGCCCGTGGGGTCCAGGCATGTCACAGAGATAAGACGGGCCTCTGCTCCTGGACCCCCCCGACCCAGGGCCTCACCTTACCACGCAGGCAGGTCCTGGGATCCTGCCAGGGAGGGCTGGGGACAGCCTCCGCAGAGGAGGTGTCCTTCGAGGGGCCGTGACGAAGGCGGGGTTCCTTGTGGTAGGAGATCGGGAAGAGGGGGCAGGGCGGGGAGGATGCCCACACTGGGAGTGGTGGGCGTGGGTGTCTAGGGCCCCTTCCAGAACCTTCTCCCGTCTGCCCCGTTTCCCCAGACCACACGCGATGTGAGGAGAACAACGGCGGCTGTTCTCACCTGTGCCTGCTGTCCCCGAGGGAGCCCTTCTACGCGTGCGCCTGCCCCACTGGTGTGCAGCTTCAGGACAACGGCCAGACGTGCAAGGCAGGTGAGCCAGGGAGCGGCTGGCGGGAGGGGCAGCCTCCAGCCTGGGTGCCCCACGATCTGCTCTCCTTGGGGAGGGGTTCACGCGGCCCGGGCTCTGAACGCTGGCAGCCCAGCAGCCGGGATGCAGGTCAGGTCTGGGCTCTGCTGCCTGATGGGCGAACGACCTCGGAACGCAGGTTCCCGTCTGTAAGACGAGGTCGTGCCAGATGGTCAGAGACCCCGAGTGACAAGCGCGCTGCCGGCATGCGCAATCGCACCCTAAAAGCTGGCTGCCTTTAGCTGTTACACCAAAACTGTGTTCATTGTACCAATGGCAACGGTGTTAGCGAGTGCGAGACGGCACGTTCCCAGCAGACACGTCCTCCTCTCCTCCCGCCCCTTCCAGGTGTTCCCACCGCTCTAGTACCTCGGGCCCTCCTGGGAGCTCATGTCTTTGCTTTTCTGCTTTTTCATGAGCGTTGATATGGAATTTATAATTCATTTTTTAAAAAAATACTTATTTTTGGCTTTGTTGGGTCTTAGTTGCGGCACGTGGGATCTTTCGTTGCGGCGTGTGGGCTTCACTTTAGTTGAGACCTGCGGGCTCCAGAGCACATGGGCTCCGTAGTCGCAACGCATGGGCTTCGTTGCCCTGCGGCATGTGGGATCTTAGTTCCCCGACCAGCGATCGAACCTGCGTCCCCTGCATTGGAAGGCGGATTCTTAACCACTGGACCACCAGGGAAGTCCCTGTAATTCATTTTTATCCTTGCATCCCATTCTCATGGAATCTTTGTGCTGTAATAATCTTACCCCCTACCCCCTACCCCCGTACCCCAGCATGCCATGGAAACTTAGGCTGTGAACACATCCTTAAATGGGAGTTTTCTTTGGATGCACCAAGTTCAGTTGATCTCCTGCCCCCCCCCCCCACACAAGTGATTTTCTTTGCTATAGGTATTTTTCCACCTCTTTACTCTCCCCTTTGGTTTTCGGGCACTTGCTGCTTCAAAGACTCGTGCTATTTTTATTTTTATTTATTTATTTTTTTTTTGCGGTACGCGGGCCTCTCACTGTTGTGGCCTCTCCCGTTGCTGAGCACAGGCTCTGGACGCGCAGGCTCAGCAGCCATGGCTCACGGGCCCAGCCGCTCCGCGGCACGTGGGATCCTCCCGGACCGGGGCACAAACCCGTGTCCCCTGCATCGGCAGGCGGACTCTCAACCACTGCGCCACCAGGGAAGCCCCTCGTGCTATTTTTAAAGAAGTGTCGCCCTTCTTCAAGGCACTGCCTGGGGGCCTTTACTACCAGGTGTGGGGTTCAGGATGTGCTCTCCCAGAAATGATAAGCATCCAGGATACAGCCTGTCCCTGGGGACATCCAGGGCCCAGCACAGCCCAGCAGGGGGGGCTGGCTACCTGAGATGGACGGCCAGAGAAGGTCCTTCCCAGGAGGCACCATTGAAGTTGAGGCTTAGAGGATTAGGAGGGAGAAGGAACAGTGAGACGGAAGAGCCTGTGGGCTGCTCTGAGGCAAGAACCAGTTGGTATCAGGACTGACCTCACAGGTGTCTCATCTGTGCAGTCACACGGGGCCTCGAGTTCAGAAGGGCCCCGTGCTTGGTTTCGTGCTCTGTTGTTGACTTGAAATGCTTAATAATTTTTGAACAAGGGGCTCTGCATTTTCATTTTGCAGTGGTTCTTGCATATTATGGAGCCAGTTCTGCTTGTGTGTATTGGAGAAACTAAGGGAAATCTGGAGATAGTCTAAATATTTCCATGTATCTAACTCTGCTGTTTTGTCCATGTGTGTCTATACATTTCACTTGACATTATTGCAGGAGCATCTGCAATGACAAGAGGTATGTATGCTTCAAAAACCTGCGGTTTAGTGCCTGAAGAATGTTTTATCAAGCGGGCGTACCTTTGAACCATGTTTCCCTTGTCGGACATTTCTGTTCTATTTGTGTTTTTGCAATGTCCGAGTCCTGCTGCCATGAGAGTGCTGGCTTGGGGCCTGGCCCTGGAGCTAGAAGGATCTGGATCTGGTGTCTGTTGCTGACATCGATGGGCGCTGTCTGCCCGAGCCCTGTGTTGGATCGATTGGTGATGTCTTCTCTGGGAGAGGGAGGGGGATGCAGGCATGGTTGCCATCTCTGCCCACTCCGGGTGTCTGGAGCCAGGCTGCATGTGGACATTTGGGGAAGGAATAGGGATGGACACAACCCCCCAGAAAGGTGGATCATGCAGTAATACCTGCCCCGACGGGAGACCTTGTGCAGCCGCTTCTGTTAAGGGGCCCAGGAGTGGGGTGTGGGCAAAAATAAGGTGTGAACCCTCATAGAAGCCCAGAGTCATGGTCCAGTGAAGTTGCACAGCTGGAGAAGCCTGGAGTTCCAGAAGTGACTTGCCCAGGCTACCCTGGAGTACAGAGAGCTATTGATCATCTGGCATGGATGGTGCCTGGTGCCTCCCTTCCTTATCTGTGAGATGAGGGTGGGTGTCACGGACCAGCCCCTGCCAGGGAAGCTGTGGAGGACCCAGTGCATTAACAGGAGTTGAACGTGCCTACAAGGTGCCCTGTGGGTAGTGGGTACACAGTATACGGCAGCCATGCCCACCATTCACACCACTGGCAGCTCATCAGGCCCAAGGGGCTAGGTTTACCTCTATTGTCCAGGGGTCCTGCCACTCCCGGGGGAGGCCCCATTTCTTTTCCAACCAGAAGAAGCTGAGGCTGTAGCCTCCTTTCGGGTTCCCAGCATCCCAGTAGCTGGAGCCTCTGAGCTCTGGGGACCACTGCCCAGGGTTGAGCCCTTTGAGAGGATTTTGTTCCCTCTGCAGGCATTAACTGCGGGGCGAGGGGGCCTGGGGTGAGGGCTTCCTAGAGGAGGGGCCGGAAGCTCTGCAGTGGGTGCTGATACCGACACCTACGGTGGGTGGTGGTGGGGGAAACGGGGGGATTAGCAGCAAAGCCTGTCCTTCCTGTCGGAAGCTGGTTCCCAGCCTCCTTCAGGAGGACGACCAGCCTGCAGACTCCCTGGGATTCAGCTCTGCGGCCACCTTCCCTGGTCTTACCAGAACTGTTTTCCCGCCGCCCGAGCTGTGAAGGACACTTTTACAAATAACCCAGTTGGAGAATGCCAAGCGCACGGAAGAAAAACGTTTTTGTTGTCATTCCGAGGGGCTCCCGCTTGGATGGGAGTCTGCACAGAGGCAGGCGGGGGCTGTCTTTACACTTAGCCTGCATCCTCCTGCTTTTGCTCCAGATGCCCTGTCTAGGGTGTTACGTCAGAGGGAGGGAAGAGCTCACAGAGGGACAAAAGCCATGGGACAGGAGTCTTGCTTTGCATGAGAATGTGACTGCTGGGGTCCTGGTTTTTATAAGACTGGTTCCCACCCCACTTGCTTCCCACTAATGCACTGGTTAGTTCCTGGGGTCAATGGCGGCTTCTGTACCTTCTGCCCTGGACCTGTTTGAAGTTAAAGGGGTCCGGGGCAGCTGGGGTGGGAAAGGGTAAACAATTTTCTAAATGTTTTCGTTGAAGTCGAGAAGAAACCCAGAAGCTTCTCAGAGCATTTCAAGGGTCTGCCCCCAAGATGGCTTTCTGGAAACTCGCGGTGGTTCTCAAACATCTCTCCGTATTCTTCAACTGGGCATGAGTGAGAAAGGGGTTCTGTCCCCGAGGGCCTTTCTGTCTGTTTGGGCAACAGAGCGAGTCAGAGACGGTTCTGTGAGTGAGGGCCTAACGGGGCCTCGGGCCTCCGATGTCACAAAAAATGACGGCTCCATGGCAAACTGGGGGCTTTAGGACACGGATCTCTCACCCTCCAGTTTCTATTCCTTGCCACAAAACATCATGTTAAAGGACCATGTTTGATTGAAAGGCCCAGTCCTATCACCTGAGCACGGTGGCTGCTTTCCTTTTCTCAGGCGGCCTTCGGAGCTGCCAGCGTCCTTCGGTGATGTAGTTTTGCATCCTGGTGGACATAAATTACATGTGGAATGTGGGTTTTGAGTGCGGACGACGTGCAGGGTATCAGATGTGAACACTGCCTGGAGACAGTGGCTGGTAACACGAGGGTAATATAGGAAGAAAACGAGACACTAAATCCTATTGAATGTCACCAGCAGAGCTCTGAGGACCTGGTGCAGGCACCTCGCCGGCCGGAAGGGAGCAGTGCCCATGGAGGGCCGCCAGGGTCTTCTGAGGCCCGGTGTGTCCGGTGGGAGGATGGAATTCCGGGGCTGGCCGAGGAGGCCCTGGGATCACTTGGGGATCTCTTCTTGGCTTTGGAATTGGTGAGGTCCAGTGTGCTGGGGGGGTGAAGAGCTGAGGCCACACAGTGAGGGCTCAGGAACTGGCCCTGGGCTAGAGGAAAGGCCTTTGGGAAAGACAGGAATGGACAAAGCCTGTGCAGGTGTGACTCCCATCCAGAATGGGATGTGTCAGAGGCAGCATTCACCAGATATAACATGGCTTTGGTCTGCAGTTGAGAGCCTGCCAGAGATTTTTGGGGTGGCGAGGAAATTCTGTCTCAGGCAAACCCAGAATTTAGAGTGATTTTCAATCATGTGATGGCTTTCTATGTCCAGTCTTCCTTTTATGATACCTGAACTCACGTCCCGGCTGTGTGATCTTGGGAAATTGACTCAGCCTGTCTGTGCTTCTCTCTCCTCAGATGTAAAAAGGGATGATCGTAGTACCTGATTCACGGGGTTGTTGAGAGGAAGGCCTGGATGCCCAACAAATATGAGCTGTGCTTGAATTTGAACTTGAACTAGGAGCCAGGCAGGCAAGATGGCAGGAGAGCAGTTCTTCCCTGGACATTCGGAACCAGAAGTGAACGTGGAGGCCAGCTGGTGCTGAGAGGAGCTGGGAGGGGGCGTGGGGTTTGGGGAGCCCTCCTCACACAGCCGGTGAGGGCGCCAGGCCTGTGGCTCTCCTTTGTGTGGGATGAAGGCCGGCTTTGGGCTGGAGGGATTCTGGGTTGGGGGGGCAGGGGCCTGGCTGTGTTGGAATTGCTCGGCTCCTTATGTCACATCCAGGTTCCCCGGCCCCAGCAAATCAGAGTCTCCACGACAAGGGATAGGGCATGGGAGGTGGAGAGCTGCCTCTGCACTGGACACGAGCCCCAGGCAGCTGCTGGGCAGTGGGTCGGGAGCCACCCGTACAGCCGGAAACATCTCAAGACGTGAAGCCAGGGCGTGACTTGAGGATTCCTGGGGCTCTCATCCCAGGCGTCTGACCTTTTATGCTTCATGGAGCTGAAGAGGAAGAAGTTTTTGTGACATGTGTGAACCCCATCTTTTCCTGATTTTGAGCAAATGAGAGCCAGCCCTGTGTAGGGGTCATTGCCTTCCCCAAGGAAGGAACTGAGATGGGGTGATGCTCGGACCCCAGCGAATGGGGGCCTGCTACATCCCAGGGACGTGTAGGGTCCCCCGAGAAGCAGAGGATGCAGTGGGGGCGGAATCGCTCGCTGCTGGGCGCCAGCAGAGCAGGGAGTCCGTCAGCCCTCCGAGCTGCAGTTTCCTCGCCTGTGACCTGGGGAGATCAGAGGACCTCCCCCTGCTCCGGGTGTGCGGGGGGTGGAGGTGGGACACTCAGGATGGGAGACTCGGGACTCCCTGCCCTTGGCCTGAGGGGCGTCTCATGTCCCACGGCCCTGCGGGTTGGGTAACACCCACTGGCTCTGGGGTGCCGTGTCTCAGGTTCCCAGGGAGGGTCCTGTAGGTTCTGAGACTGGGAAGGATGTCACAGCAAGTGGCCCCTCCTCAGCTCTGGCTCTGCTGGGGGCTGGGTGAGACCTGGGGGGCCGAGTGACTCTTGTCCCCCAGGCGCGAGCGGGCCAGGAGCCCGTCCTGGGCCAGGCCGTGAGCCCGCGTGTCCTCCACCCTGAGGCACCGGCCTCCCCGCACCCTCCCTCGCAGCTGCACAGACGGAGGTGCCCAGCTGGCTTTGGTTTTCCCCATGTTTTTCCAATTATGTGGAATGGGCTAAAAACAGCAGCAGCGGGGCCTTCTTTGGGAGTTGCCACCACGTCCGAGGGATACTCCTGCTGCCCTCAGGGGCTGGACCTCTGTGGGACCTGCCCTGCTGTTTTGACTTTTGTCCCTGTGTGTTCCTCATGCCCGGAGGCTTCTGGGCCGTGCACGCCCCTCCTCCGGGCCTGAGCAACCTGGGCGAGTGACCCGTGGGCCCGTGTCCAGGGCGTGTGGCTTCACCGCTTGGGGGTGGCCAGGCTGTGCTGGGGCGTCATTCTCTACCCCCGCCCCGGCCTTTCCAGATGAGGCTGCCGTCGGGGCAGGGCGGGAATTGGGGGCTTGGTGATTTACAGTCCGCCCGCCGCACCTTGCCAAGAAGTTTTAACAGATGTTCTCGGGGACAGGAAACAAAAAGACGGCGGGGATGTGGCCGGCAGAGGCAGCGGCAGGAACAGAGGCGTCCACTGTCGGGTCTGACGGGCAGACTGACAACTGGGCCCCTCACATCCATCCGTCTGTCCGGGAGGATTAGCCGAGGCTCAGGGCCGAGGAATAAGGGGTGCGTTTGTTCCCAGTCTGGCTGTCTTGTCACTTATCAGGGAAGTAGGTCGAAGGGAAAAGAAAAGAGGCCCTTGTGGCTGAGGCCGCCGCCGCCCGGGCTGTGATTGGCGTCGACTCTGCAAACAGAAGGCAGCTGCTGTTCTCAGCCATGGACCGTGAATTTTTAATAGCAAGAAAATCAGATTGCACAGTCCCAGGAAATTGTGTAACAAGCCCAAGCACTAACTTTTTTTTTTTTTTAAGAAATTGAGGTATAACTTGCAGACAATAAAGTGCACAGATTCTAAGTGTACATTTTGATGAGCTTTGACAGTTGGATACATCAGCATAACCACCACCCCACGACAGATACAGAACGTTTCCACCACCCAGAAAATTCCCTGGTGCCCTTGGCAGCTCCCCCCGCCCCGTAACCCCCCCACAGAGGCAGCCGCTGTCCTGACTTCTATCACCGCGGATTAGTTTTGCCTGTTCCGGAATGTCATAGAAATGGAGCCACACAGCATGTGTTCTTTTGTGTCTGAGTCTGAAGACTAACTTTTAAACCTAATAAAAGAGGAGAGGGGATCATGTCATATTCTTAGAAAGAGAAAAGTGTCATCGTGGGGCTGGGGCCCGAGGCAGACGGCGCCTCCCACGTGTGTCAGCTGTGCGGATGCCCATGTCCACTGGCCGCAGAGTTAGACTGCGGTCACCCCCCTCCCCTACTAGCCCCGTCCCTCCTAGCCTGTCCGATGTGCCCCTTGCTTCTGCAGCTGAGCCCGGCTCCAACCTGGCCCTAGACTGACCCCGTAGCTGAGACGGCTCCCCTCAGCGTTGGAGACAAGCTCTGGGCTCTCAGGGTCCAGCCCCTGGTAGACCCCCCAGCTCCCAGGCTGTGCTTCCTGTGCCCCTCGTGCCCTCTCTGGCTTTGGTGACAGCTGCAGATTCCCTGTCTGGGTACCACTGACTGTGCCCTTGTGCCTGGGACAACTCTCCAATTCCATGTGCCCTGGGGCGGTGACCAGAGGCCCCGGGTGTGCTGGGGTGACCCCTGGGGCTGCTGGCTTGTCATTAGAGGGAGAACAGGAGGCTCTTTTTCACCCTCTGGCTTGTCTCCAGACCACCTTCTGAGCACCTGCCTTTCTGCCTTTGCCTGTGCTGTGCCCACGGCCTGCAGCACCTTCCCTTTGGCTCCTTCCGGCCTCCATTCAGACGCTGCCAGCCCCCCGGGAGGTGTGTCAGGCTCTGTTCCCACCTCCACAAGGAGGGAGGGATGCTGGCTTCCCGTGGGCCTCGCCAGGCCCAGGAAGAGTACTGGGAAGTCGGTTAGCTGCCTTCAGGAGCTTTGGCTGTGCAAGAGCTGAGGTTCTTTGGTCGTCCTGGGACCGGGAACGACTCTGGCGACTGTGCCAATAGGGGCCTCCCCATGTCCCTTCCCGGCCACCCCCAGGAACAGGCTGGGGTGGGAGTCGAGACATCCAAGTCTGTCCCAGATCCTGCAGCATGTGGCTGTGACCCCGATGAAATGCAGGGTTTTCGTGCCTCGTCGACCTGGGAGTTATCGGACAAGATCATGTCTCTGAAAGTGCCTTATAAACTGTCAAGTGCAGGGCACTTGAGTTGAGTTCAACCGTGTAAACCACTGATGCCTGACCACCTCTGAGCTAGAGAGGCGGCATTTTCATATGACTCAGCCCACTCTGTGATTTTGGCCTCCACTGCTGGGCAGGGTGGGCAAGCCCAGTAATAACGTCTCTGTGCTCATTGGTGCCTCCTGGGGGCTGGGGGGGGGTGGGGAGGGTGGCGCTGTGTGAGGGAGGGTCTGTGGCTAGCCTGCTTCATAGCCAAGGACAGGCAGAGCTCGCTCAAGGCCATGGAGGAAGGGACAGAGATGGGACCCGAACCCGGGCAGCCTGGCTCAGGGTCCGCCCCAGCCCCTGCCCTGCACCGCCTGGGCCCCGGGGGCGTCCACATGTGGTGCACCAAGGTTGTCTGTGGGACACCTCTGGTCCGCCCTCCGTGTGGACCAGCAAGGACCCCTGTGTGGGCTTTTTAAAGAACTGAGCCACCTGCCTGAAGAGGTGGGACGCAGACTTCCTCACGCAATTCACCAGCTGTCTGACAGCCCTCAGCCCGCACTCCTGCCTTTCAGGGGACTGGGCTGCCCACTCCTAATTTGCCCACCCGACCACACTTTGTTCAAACGTGTCTCTCTCTCTCCCCACCCTCCATGGGTACCTGGGTGTGTGTTCAGTGCCGCTGGGAGGGGACATGCTCTGGGGCGGTGGCCTCGAGCTCCGGGGCTCACCCGCTTTGCCATGGGACCTCCCAGCCTCGCTGGGGGCCTTATCCACACCCGGATCCTACCTGTGAGCACACAGGCCAGCTTACTTGCTCAGGGTCGCTCAGTGAGGCAATGGGGCTGGCCTCTGGGGGTCACAGGGCTGGCGCTGACCTGGCTGCTGTCCGGCCGCCCCTGGACGCAGGGCAGGGGTGACGCCGTGCACACAGCCCCAGCTCCAGGCTGGGGTGCCTGCCTGGCTGGTGATTCCCAGGGGCTGCAGCCTCCCCACCGAGTGCTGGCCTGGAGGCTGGAGGTGGGCCGTGCCGGGGGACAGCTGCTTGGGCCTCGGGTTTCCAGCGGAGCCAGTGCCCAGCCTGGCCACTTCCTCTGTGCCTTGTGACCCTGCGGCCGCTCGGCGCGGTTTCCTGGGCCTGGGTGCCAGCTTGTGGTCTCAGTGTTTGTCCAACCACTTACCCCCGGGGGGCAGTGGAGAAAATCAATTGCTAAAATACAAAAATAAGCCAGCCGCCTGCCGGCTGTGAAACTGTTTATGGCCTTAGAAACGGCAGCCTGGAGGGCGGCCTATGCTGGGCCTGGCTCTGCCCTTTTGGCAGGAGGAACCTTCTGGGGTTGGTGCGGGCTTGGGGGGGACCTTGGGGCATGAGCCTCCGTGTGGGGAGGGCTGGTCCTTCCCTCGGGGGGCCGTGACCTTGGACCTGCAGTTGGTTCAGCGGGGGATGGAGGTGATGTCCACCCTGCCCGCTGGGTTGGAGGGTGGGGAGGTCAAGGGCCCTGCCTCTTTCATCTGCGTTAATTTGGTCAGTCCGTTGCCTGGGATGCGCTGTTATTTTGCCCTTTCGTGAAAAATCCCTTTCCCCACGTTGGGGCTTGGAAGGGCTTAACCATGAGGCCCTTTCAGGTAGGTTCCCTCACTGGGCGACCGCCAGCCGTGTCCTCCTGGGCTGTCGGGGGGCTGTGGGTGCTTCTGCCCCATGCTTTCCTTCTCCTGTTGTTCTACCCCCCCCAAACAGCTCAGAACCTGGAGGTTGAATATATCACCCCCCGCCCCCCCCCACCCCGGCCTGTGGCAATTTAATGGAGGACTAGAGCGCATCCCCCCTCCACCGCCACAGGTGGCCTAGTGAGAAAGACCCGGTGGGTCCCCGGAGTCCAGACCCACCTCCCCACCTAGACCATGCCATCCTCTTAAGGACGAATGCGTGCACCCCTCTTTTAAAGCCTTGGTTTTTTCTTGTTACAAAGTAACATTTGTGTTCACTGTAGGAAGGAAAACATCCCCCCAAATACTGGAGAAAATAAGAAACACCCTTAATTTTGCCACCCAAAGATAGCCACTGTTCACGTTTTGAGGTGTTTCCTGTCCTTTCTCCATGCACACATTCACAGCTCTTTTTGCGTGATTTGTTTGTATTGTATGTGCAGCATCACGGTTGGCTTTCCTGCGGATCACGTCACGAGCTTTTCCTGCCTCTGCCCTTCTCCAGAGTGTGCTCTTTGGGGCGTGTGTAACGACTGACCTGGACCCCCAGCCCCCTTCATCTATGTAATGCTTTCCTTTTGTGGCATCTTTAGATCGTTTACAGGTTCTTTCCCTCGGGTGTGGGTTTCGCTGTTTTCACCAAGTCTCAGTGACCCTCTGTGACCAGGAATCCATGTGCATTTCTAGCTGCTGCTTTGGGCTGGCTTCTCAGAGGGGAAGTTGCCGGGTCAGAGGGTCCCTGAGCCACATTGCCATCCAGGAAATGTGTGCCCGGGACAGTCCTCTGGGAGGTGGGGGGACGTGCTAACCCCCCCACGGAGCGTTAACCCGTCTTGCGACCGAGCTGGTAGCCACTGGCCTCCTGCTTCTACTTGCAAGTTACTGAGAAGTTACCCATTCTTCGTGTTTATTGGTTGTGTTTTTTTTCTTCTGTTAATTTGTGTTTATGGTCTTTGCCTGTTTATTGTTGGGGTCTGGGTAGTTTTCTTGTTGATTTATATGCCTTTTACCTTTCTTTAAAATACTTAGCAGACTTTGTTTTTTAGAGTAGTTTTCGGTTTACAGGACAGTGGGGTGGAGAGCCCTGAGAGCCCCTCTGCACCTGCTGTCCCTCCTGACGCAGTTTCCCTTAGTATTAGAATTTATTTCTAATATTGTAAAAGTCACACATATTTCCCATGCAAGGGTTAACAAACTGCCACCCATGGGCCAGATTGCTTGCTGCCTGTTTTGGGGCAGCCACGGGCTAAGTTTCGTTCTTACATTTTTACATGGTTGAAAGAACATCACGAGAAGAGTGTTTGTGACCTGGGAAAATGAGAGGACCTTCAGATTTCAGTGTCCACAGAGGACATTTTCTTTGCACACCTTTGCTGACCCGTCGTCTGTGGCAGCTTTCAAGCTGCAGCGGTGGAGCGGAGGGATTGAGAGAGGTGGCCGTGGCCTTGCAGAGCCTGGGGCATCTGCCACCTGGCCCTTGACAGAAAGCACACAGACCCCTGCTGGAGACCGGAAGGCCGGCTGGAATGGTCCAGAGATGACACTGCGGGTGTTCACCTGGGTTTCCTGCTGGCCTCTGTTCCAGGTGGCTCTCTGTGTGTCTTGTGGCTGGGCTCCTGCTACAAGCACGAGCTGCCATTTGCACGAGGCTTCCTTGCAAACAGGGGTGGGCTCAGAGCTGCCCCGGCCTCCTGCGGGCAGAAGGTATTCAGGGAAGAGTCGTGGCCTGCGGGACCACTCAAACCCTCGGGGGGCACCCAGCCTCTGAACTCAGACCAGACCCCACGGGGAGGGGGCGGTCGATGGTGAGCCCCACTCCTGCCCACGGGGCTGCAGAGCGGCCCCTGCGCTCTCCGGCCTCCACGCTGCTGCCCATGCCAACCCTTCTGTCCGGAGTTCCTGCCCTTGAACCCATCCTTCTATGGAGACTGTCCCCTTACCCTCTGTTCCGCACTTGCTGGGAGCTGAATGGTATGTGTGTCCCCCACCCCGAATACACACAGTGAAATCCCCACCCCGGAGCCTGTGGATGTGACCTAACTTGAAAGTAGGGTCTTTGCAGTTGTAACCAAGTTAAGATGAGGTCATGCTGGATTGGGATGGGCCCTAAACCCAGTGACTGGTCATCTTATAAGAGGGAGATTTAGACACAGACACACAGGGGAGGAGGTCACGTAAAGATGGAGGCAGAGATCGGAGGGATCCAGCCACAAACCAAGGAACGTCAAGGATTGCTGGCAACCATCAGAAGCTGGAAGAGGCGAGGCAGGATTCTCCCCAGAGCCTTCAATGAGAGCGCGGCCCTGCCAGCACCTTGGCTTTTGACTTCTGGCCTCCAGGACCGTGAGAGAATCAGTCTCTGCTGATCCGAGCCACCCGGTTTGTGGGGACGTTACAGCAGCCCTTCTCTGTGTCCCCTCGTTTGCGCGATCCCGGGCCTGGCACAGGGATGGTGCCCCAGAACGGACGGTGGCTTGGTCTGAATGGGTGCTGGCAGGGAGGGAGGCCGTTGAGCTGGACGTGTCCGTGGCATTGGGCCCTCTGCCCAGTCTGCTTTTCTGTTTTGAGGCGAACATACTGCCAGGAAGGCAGTGCCCTGGCCCGGCCTGTGCCCCGTGCCCTGCGCTTGGCTCCGAGGCACGGATGCCCCCCTCTTTCCTGCCTGTGTGCAGGGGGAGGGGCAGAGGTCAGGAGCCTGCCCAGAGGAGGCTCCAGGGACCTCTGCCCAGCCAGGAGGGAAGGTTTCACTTTCTCTGGCAGCTCTGTGGGGCAGGCTATTTGTTTAAACAACCCCAGAGGAAACCATTTGGCCAAACTGTTAGTTTCTAAACAGTTTACTTCCCTGGTGTTTAAACAAACTCTTCCCCAGGCTCTGTGTCTGGTCCCAGGGAGGGGGTTGGCCTCTCTTCTTCTGGGCCCGGCACAGCGCCCTGCGCCCACCCCAGGGGGCCTGAAGCAGGCTGCCGCTCACACCTCCCTACAGACAACCCTGGAGGTTGCCCTGATGAGCATCTGCCAAGGAAGGGGCCTAGGCCCGTGGTCCTCTCTTCACAGCTGCCCTGGATGGTGTGCCCCACGCCTCTGTGCTGGGCACCGCCTGCTCGGACCTTCAGGCAGACGAGCCAGGCCGCGGCTCTTTCCTGGGGGTCCTGTTCTCTGCATTTTTCTCCGCAAAGCTCAAATAAAAACCTCAAAGGCTCTGCAGCCCAAGGGTGTTGGAGACACCTCCCCCGCCCCAGCCTTGGAGTCAATTAACACCTACGGATTTATCCCAGCGTTTAATTACTGCCTCAGCCACAGAGACTTAATTCTGAGGAATGCTGATAGTGGGGTTCCCTGATGGCGGGGTGTGCTTGAGGCTTTGTACTGACCTGGTTACCAGAGGGCTGGCGCCAGGCACACTTCACCCCTGGTGGCTCTGTGCCCATGGGGACGGGCTGCTGGAATCTGCTGCATGGTCACAGCCACATGGATCCCAGAGGCTCTTGCAGCTGGAGGCCAGTCCCCTGCCACCACTCTCAGCCGGCCCCCTTCACAGGTGCCCGTGACCCCAGCTTTCCTTCCCAGCACTGATTCGTTAATGGTCTTGCTCACTGAAGGTCTCTGCCCTGTGACCCCAGGAACACCAGGGAGGCAATTCCCGCATCTTTTGTGTCCACCCCGAACCCCAGCACCTGGTCCGGGGCCTGGCCTGATGTAGCTGCCCACAAAGAGACCGGTGGGGTGAGCGAGCCTGCTGGGCCAGCGCGTCGGTCTTGGGCCTCCTGCGTGTGCCAGCTCCGGGGATTGAAGTGTGCGTGGTACCTTGCTGCCGTGTGTCCTTGGGTGGGGAGCTTAACCTCTCTCTGCGTGGGGTTCCTCCTCAGGAAAATGGGGCATGATCACACCTCAGAGATTGGTGTGAGGATTGTGCTATTTTAGGTGATTGTGTCTGGAGGGTCATGGGAACAGGGACAGGTGAAACAGGCTGGAAATATGTTTGGTGACCAAGTGTCTGGTTCCATTGGGACCCAGCATTTTCTGGGGAGCTCCCTCCCCCAGCCCCCATGGTGGCAGATTAAGGCAGAGCCCTCCGTACAGTTTGGTTTATGGTCCCCTTGATGTCAGAGCTAAATGGGGACACAGACACCATCAGGTTGGGCTGATTCTTCACTATAAATGAGGAAACTAAGGCCCAGAGAGGGTTAGGGACCTGCCCAGCGTCACACAGCAGGGGCAGGGCCAGGAGGTTTCTGCCCTGAATTCTCCCTGCTTGTCCTAGGATGTTAGCACCTGTTCTGGGCGTGGCCCTGTGCTGGGGTTCTGCGGAGCGCAGAGGGGCCATGTGCCCGAATCCCTGTGAGCCGGTAAGGGTGGTGTGCAAGCAGAGGGGCAGGCGGCACGTATGTGTGGTCAGTCCATCCACTTGGAGGGGAGGGAGGAACAGCTTCCTGGAGGAGGAGGAGGCCTGTGACCTGGCCCTTGAAAAACAGGTCTGATGTCACTAGAACATTTTGGGAATGGAGCCCAGCAGAAGACAATCGGTTGAAATGCAGAATTCCCCTCCCCTCCCTCCAGCACATACCAAACCAGAACTTGCATGGACACCTCTAACGAAATCTGAGTTTGGATCTAGGAGGTTTCCGACGTAGCGGGGCACCTTGGGCACCTCCCTTTTCCCCCCCATCGGCCCGTTTCCCCAGCACTGGGCTCGTGGTCATGCTGTCCATGCGCGCCCTCTAGCGGGAGGATCGGGTTATGAACTCTGGGCCTCAGAGCAGCACTGTCCGGATGGGGTTCCTGCCCTTAATTGAAATGCAGGGCAGGGGGCCCCAGAACCCCTGTAAAACGCTGGGTTCCGAGGGCTCCACCCCTGTGACAAAAAGCCGGTCAGTTGTTCGAGGGCTGTGGCTGGACCAGGCATGAGGAGACCAGGCAGTCAGCTACAGAGCCCAGGCCTGGGGGCCTCGGCATGAGGAAGATGCTGGGCTGGTCCCATCCCTGTCCCCATCCCTCACAGCTGTGTAACTTCAGGTGGGTCCTTCCCCATTCTGGGCCTTTCATCAAACCAGGCAAGTGGCCCCAGAGTGCCAGAGGTGTCTCTGAGCCTAATCTTCCTGCTTCAAGGAAGCAGGAGCCCAAAAAAAAAAAAAAAAAAAAAAAAGGAAGCAGGAGCCCCAAGACCAGAAAGGTCCAGAACGAATGCATGGACTGTGACCCAGCTCTGGGGGAGGGGGCCACATCCTGACCCCAGCAGCCTCTGGAGGTGTCCGGGTCACGACTGGCCAGCACCCCTGGGGTCCCTGAGTCCATGTGAGGCTCCAGGTAGTAGCACAGGAGGCTACTTCTGCTGGAAGTTCTGATGAATCCAGGGAGGATCCAGGGTAGAGTCAGATGGGTTTTGTTTTGGGCGAGTTATGCTCAGAGACCAAGACTGTCCTTGCCAGTAATTTATCTAACACAGGTTCGCTGTGGGAATTATGATTTATAATGTTAATAATAATAGTTCACAAGCCAATACCATATGGGATAATGTCTCTTAATAAGTCAATAAAGAAATAAGGTACTCCAAACCAATTGCATTATTGTTCTAGGCAAAGGGAAAGTGAAGGATGTCAGTCCAAATGTAGTTGAGGTGTACCTTTCTACGAGTTGGCTGTCCGTAGTCAGTCCGTCCAACTAAAAGCTGGGTGTTGGTTGCCGGCTCAGGTCCCTTGCTGCCAGGGCACGTAGCTAGCAGGTGACAGCACTGGTGACGGCGGGCCAGGTGGGCTGCTCTGAAGGTCATCACTCCAAGGGCCCTTCCGTGGCTGTACCACTGCCTACGAGGAGGCGCCTCACTAGGGCAGGAACAGCCGTCCCCTCTCTTCCTGAGACTGTTGTGTGCTCTCACAACACTGCCGACCAGGAGTGGCCTGTCCATGTCAGGAGCTCAGCCAGGAGCCGCCTTGCCCAGTCCTCACAGACCCTTGGTATTTAAAGCCTCAGTGTCCATTGCGTCATTGTCCTTATCGAGAAGCCCCAGTGGAGCCCGTCGCCAGCTGAGTGTATCGACAAGGTCATGTCGATGACGTCACCCTGGCACAGCTTCCTCCACCTAAACAGATTCACCTTTAGATCAAAACAACTTCACTTAAGTCGTAAACAAGTGGATTGGAAATCACAGCAAACCAATACACAACAGTACGCAATACTGCTGGGGTGACAAAGGCGGAGATGGGGCGCCTGCCCCCAGGGCGCTCACCCCTGTGGGTGAGACGGCCACCTGGGAACGATGGACCTGTGATGACGTGTATGGTCATGGGACCTGAAGCTGCCTTGCCGGATGGGCGTGGGGAGGCAGGGTGTGCTTCAGGGAAGAGGTGGCATTTGAGTCCAGCTGGGGCTTTGATGAGTATGGTGGGCGAGTGGGGCCTGGAGCCCAGGGCCCAGGCGGGACTGTTAGTTGGGGCTGGTTTTTGGCCGGGAGAGGGGCTTGCAGGGGAGAAGGGGGACTGAGCGTGAGGCAACTCTTACACAGTGATTGAAGCCAGACGGCCGTGTGGCTTTTGGCTGGCTGCTTAACCTCTCTGTGCCTCCATTGTCTCATCTGTAAGATGATGATACAAATAGCGCCAGCCTCATGGATCTCTCCTGAGGATGAACTAGTGGCTGTGGAGGAAGATCTCGGCGAACGTCACCTAACGTTACATGTCCTTGCCAGGAAGCCCTGGGGACCTGGCTGAGCCCCTCTCCTGCCACGCCCACTGCAGACCCCGTCTCCTATCCTGCCGCCGGCCTCTGATCCCACTGCTCGTGTGTCCACAGGGGCCGAGGAGGTGCTGCTGCTGGCCCGGCGGACGGACCTGCGGAGGATCTCGCTGGACACGCCGGACTTCACGGACATCGTGCTGCAGGTGGACGACATCCGGCATGCCATCGCCATCGACTACGACCCGCTGGAGGGCTACGTGTACTGGACGGACGACGAGGTGCGTGCCATCCGCAGGGCGTACCTGGACGGGTCGGGGGCACAGACGCTGGTCAACACCGAGATCAACGACCCCGACGGCATTGCAGTCGACTGGGTGGCCCGCAACCTCTATTGGACAGACACGGGCACCGACCGCATCGAGGTGACGCGCCTCAACGGCACCTCCCGCAAGATCCTGGTGTCCGAGGACCTGGACGAGCCCCGCGCCATCGTGCTGCACCCCGTGATGGGGTAAGGCTGGGGGCGGGCGCTGGGAGCCAGGCTGAGGGGGGCCGGTGGTCCTGGAGCTTTCTTCCCGCATCAGGATGAAGCAGATGGCTGGGCCTTGCTCCCAGAGTCCTGGTTCAGGAGAACTTGCCTTTCTAACAAGCTCCCAGGTGATGGGCTGATCTGGGGACCAGACTTTGAGAAGCTCTGACACAGAACTTGGTTACATTTATAGAAAACCCTGGAGACCTTGGATAAGTCATTTTTTCCCCTGGGCTTCAAACTCCTCACCTGTAAAATGGAGCCCTCCACTGGGGTGATTTCTGGTTTAATCATGGTACCAAGAGTGGTGGCCACTGCAACAGTTCCTGCACATGTGCCAGATCTCTGCCAGGACGTTCCACGTAGCAGGCACATTTTTCTCCGTAGGTACAGTTGTACGGAGGAGGAAGCTGAAGCCCAGAGAGGTTAAGTGACTTGCCCAAGGTCACACAGCTGGGAGGTGGGGATTGGACCTAGCAGTCTGGTTCCAACTTTGCAGTTTAGGATTCTGTGAATCTGGTCAATCAGTGTAGGAGCCTTTCTGAGACCCTCAGCTGCTCAGAGGGTAGCAGCTGAGTGCCTTCCTGGGACCTCATGACCAAGAACATGAAACTGGCAGACCCTAAGAGGGGAGGAGTGCTGGGACCTCTTGGGGGCTGGGGCTGCAGGGGAAGCCCCCCGCCCTCAGTGCGGGATGTGGGCCCGCGTCCTGGGGATGGCCTGGAGGGGCTGGGAGGGCAGCCCTGGAAGGCAGCTGGTCCCAGGAAGGTCCCTGGGGGGAGTAACTGAGATGCATTGACTGTAACCGTGGTAACCGGAGCGCCCACGAGGCATCAGGTACTTCTCCCATTGCTCCAGGGCTGAGGCTCAGTGTGAGGCGACCCCGCAAGGTGCCTGCTGTGTGGTGGGGGGCAGGGGTTGCAGCCCCTCTGCCCAGGGAGCCTGTGCTCTGGTACAGGCTGGTCCCCCCCCCGGGGCTTTCAGACGTGCTCTTGCTGTGGAGCTGCCCCTGTCTATAGAAGCCCAGCGGCACAGCCCTCGGGGGCGGGTCACGGGGCTGTGGCTGGACGGGCGCAGGACTCGAGCAGCACCGTGGAGCCTGGGGGGGAGTGGACAGACAGATGCTGCTCTGTGTGGCTGTCAAGGGTCAGGGCCGTCCCCCTGGGAGGGGGGGTGGGGGTGCGAAGCGGGTCCCCGGGGTCTGAGGGCCAGGGAGGCAGGAGCTCGTGGCCAGCTCCAGTGTCGGGATGCGGGCTCTGGGTTCGGGAGCTGGGGACCTGCTCCCACTCTGCCACCGATGGACTCTGTCAAGTCACTCCCCTCTGTGGGCATCACCTGTGAAATGGGGGGTGGGGTCCCCCCCAGCCCCGAGTGTGAGGACCTCAGGCAACGGGGTCGGGTCAAGTATAAGATCGCAGGGTTCAGAGGCAGGAGAGGAGAGGCCGCCAGCCCAGAAGGGCGCTGTGCTCAGGGCCCAGCTCTGGCCACTTTCTCTGGGCTGAACCCCCCACCCCGGAGGGCCCCCAGCACCCCACGGGATCTTGCTTTGCTTCTCGGGTCCGCAGAGAGCGTGTTGCCTGCTTTGCTTTGCACGTGGGAGCCCTTCAGCTACTTGAAGGAGGTTCCACTGTGCCTCTTCCTCCCCCTGGGAGCTCAGCCCCTCCCTCCCCTGGGTCCCTTGGCAGGGCATCTGCTGTTTTGAGTCCTAGGGCCCCGTGTAGTTAAGCCCCCGCTGTCCCCGTGGAGCCCCTGGTCCTGCACACAGGCTCGGGCGTGGTGGGTGGGTGCTGTTCTTAGTCCTAGGGGTGCAGCCTGGCTGGGACAGACGGGCAATGTCACGGGTATGTACTTCTTCTCCAGCCTCATGTACTGGACAGACTGGGGGGAGAACCCCAAAATCGAGTGCGCCAACCTGGACGGGCAGGAGCGGCACGTCCTGGTCAACACCTCACTGGGCTGGCCCAATGGCCTGGCTCTGGACCTGCAGGAGGGGAAGCTGTACTGGGGAGATGCCAAGACGGACAAAATCGAGGTGAGTCATCCTCGTTGGTCCACGGAGCTGCTCAGCGCAGGTGGAGGCGCAGCACAGCAGCCATCGAGCCCTGAGCTTTATGCAGAGGCTGGCCTGGCCGCCCCTGCAGCCCGTCGTACGTCTCAGGTGGGCAGCAGATGGATGCCTGTGCTATGCTATTTGGCCAAATAGAATCCTTGAAGAAATAACTTACTATGATGTGTTTCTGACATACGGAAGGTATGTAGCTGAGTTAACGGCACCATAGGGTATACGTGGTTATGTAAGATGTTATCACCGGGGACTTCCCTGGCGGTCCAGTGGTTAAGACTCCGCCCTTCCACTGCAGGGGGCGCAGGTTCAGTCCCTGGTCAGGGAACTAAGATTCTGCATGCTGCGCGGTGTGGCCAAAAAAAAAAAAAAAAAGGATGTTATTAAGGGGGAAACTGGGACAGGGTACACAGGAACCCTCTGAACTCCGTGTGCAACTTCCTGTTTCAAAATACAAAGTCATAATAAAAGAAATAAATAACACATACCCACCACCCAGCCTAAGATGTAAAACATAATGTGTAGCTGATGCCAGAGGGCACCACTCTCCTAAATCTGACAATTCGTTCCCAAGCATTAAAAGACATTTATTATGTGGATGTCACCCTGAACAGCACGTAGTCTTGTTCTATGTGATTTTACATGATTAAAGTGGGGTTCTGTACGCGTTCTTTAGCATCTTGCATTTTGCTCAGGGGTGCGTTGTTTGCGGTGCTCTTGACAATACGGTAGTTAAATTGGTCCCTGACGTTGATGCCTCTCCTCGGCATGGATGCCTCCTTCACGTCCGGTAGCTTCTGGATGATCCTCGTCAGGTCTGGTCACATCACTGCTCGTTGATATCACCACCTGGGGGTCACCTTCGCTCTTCTCACTGCTCCATGGGGAGACCCCCACCAGGCAGCTTGCAGGGGGAAGGCGGGAGTGAGACTATGACCGTGCGTCTGTGTCGCGGGGTTTCAAGCCACGCTTCTGAGCAGGAACGCGAAGAGGACTCAGGGCTGGGCAGATCCCTCTCCCACGCAAACCCAAGGAGCTGCAGTTGGCACCATTTCCTGTTGGGGTTCCCTATAAACTGCCACTTTTGAAAGGATCTTGTTTGAAGACACTTGTCTCTCTAGCCTCTGAGCCTGAAGGCGAGACCCTTGTTTCCTGCGGCGTGGCCACGCCCACCGTGTTCGTAGCCACGCCCACCCCGGGAGTGGGTTGGGGATGCGTGTGTCCAGCTGACACTGCCAGACACGCTATAGGCGTCGCTCCGTTTACTCCCACAGCAGTGGGTTGGTTGGGGTGTGGTTTTTTTTGGTAAAATAAACATAAAATTGACCATTTTAACCATTTTGAAGTGTACAACTCAGTGGCATCTAGTACATTCACAGTGGTGTCCAACCATCACCACTCTCTAGTTCAGGAATGTTTTCATCACCCAAAACCCCCTACCTGTTAAGCAGTTGGCCCCCAGTCTCCCCTCCTCACCCCTCTGCCCTGGCAACCACTAATCTCCTGTCTGTCTCTATGGCTTTGCCTGTTCTGGACATTTCATGTGAGTGGAATCATACGATCAGTGGTCTTTTGTGTCTGGCCTCACGCAGCAGAATGTTTGCAGGGTTCATCCATGTGGTAGCACGTGTCAGTACTTCATTCCTTCTTATGGCCAAATAATATTCCATTGTATGGAGAGACCACATTCTGTTCATCCATTCATCTGTTGGTGGACATGTGGGTTTCCACCTTTTGGGGATTGTGAATAATACTGTTACGAGCATTTGTGTACAAGTTTTTATTTGAGCATCTGTTTCTAATTCTTTGGGGCACGTACCTAGGAGTGGAATTGCTGGGGCATATACTAGGTTTATCTTTAACTTACCGAGGAACCGTCAGGTGGTCTTCCACAGTCTGCACCACTTTACATTCTCACTAGCAGTGTGCAAGTGTTCTGATGTCAACATATCCTCACTGACACTTGTAAAATTTTCCTATTATTATGGCCATCCCCACGGGTGTGCTGTGGTGTCTGGTGGTTTTGATTTGCATTTTCCTGATGACGAGTGATGTTGAGCATCTTTCCACGTGCCTGTCCCACAATAGTTTTTTTGTTTGTTTGTTTTGTGGTATGCGGGCCTCTCACTGTTGTGGCCTCTCCTGTTGCGGAGCACAGGTTCCGGACACGCAGGCTCAGCGGCCATGGCTCAGGGGCCCAGCTGCTCCGCGGCATATGGGATCTTCCCGGACCAGGGCACGAACCCGTGTCCCCTGCATTGGCAGGCGGACTCCCAACCACTGCGCCACCAGGGAAGCCCCACACAATAGTATTTTGAGGTATGTGGCATCATCCCCATGTGTGGATGAGGCACTGAGGCCCAGGGGACAGTAACCTGCTCAGGGTCATGCAGCAAGTAGGTGCTTTTTGGTTTTCTGCTTTCAGAGTCAATCCACAGACAGAGCCCGAAGCATCAGGCTACTGTACGCAATATAAACATTATCTGCCGTGGTTATGGACAGTAGGATGGACCAAAGTTAGGAGCGGACAGGTGGGGAAGGGAGGAGCATGTTAGAGCTTCAAGGGTAACCAACAGAGGCCCTAAAATGCTGACATCATGGTAGCAGGAGGATGGGGGAGGGGCGTGGCATAAGTGACAAAGTTATTGCCGGCAGAGTACGTGGTGGCTGGTACGGACAGGCTGGGAACATGCGCCACAAGTGTATCACCTGTTGATTTGGAGCTAATCACCAGGAGACCCCAAAAGAGAGACAGAAGAATTGGAAGTGTTTGGGATTCTTTAATCCAGCAAACTTGGGAAACGTGCGGTGACTTTCCTGCCTCACTTCTCTCTTTGGAGCCTTTAATACACTTTAATAAGCAGACCTCCCACGGGGGACTAAACTGCATAAGTGTTCTCAAACTACACGATCTACGGTCCCCTTTCCTTCCGTGCTGTGGCTCCGGTGGCACACACTTTGGGAACGCTGACCTAGGCCACCTGCCCACACGTCCAGAGCTGACCCCAGCTTCGGGGTTAGTGCTGGACTCTCCCTCCGCCCCTGCCCCAGGGAAGCCACTGACATGGACGGACATAGAGGTGGTTCTCCGTGTGAACTCCAAGGGTGGGAAGTGCCCCGATGAACCGCAGGCACATTCAGGTCATGGCAGGTTCCTGGAGTCGAGCCCGGAGCCCAGGGCAGACCCTTCTGGCATTCTTTTCAGTGGTGAAATGCCCCAGGGTGAGCTTCTTGGAGGTGGCCCGAGCATGCCTGGGGATTTGCCCATGTGTCCCTGCTGTGGACACCCTCCCCCCACTCTCGGGCCTCAGGGTTTGCGGCGGAACACCCAGTGTGCTCCAGGTGCTGGGTCACCTTGGTAAATATGCCCAACAGATGCTCCTCTGGTACATGTTACATGAACCTTGGGATCAGGCCACCAGCCCAGGTGCAGAAGGCCCTGCTGGGGTCACGGTGGATTCCAAGGGCTTCGGGGGAACAGCCGAGAGCGAGGGGCCGTGTCTCCTTTCCTGAGGACGCAGTCGGACTCCAGGCCGGGGGGACGGTCAGGGGAGGGCTCTTCCAGGTCAGCACAGCGACGGGACACGCTTCCAGCAGTGGTCACGTCTCTAAGACGTTATGCCCGAGACAGATGCTAAGGGGCCTGAGCGTGTTTCTTGGGCACATCTTGCCGGGTTGCCTTGGATGGGAGAAGAGATTCCATTCCGCGTGGTCGTGCACGCGGCCTGGCTCCGAGCGCAGGCGCCGGCAGAAAGGAGCTCCACGCGGTGTCCACCGGCTTCCCTTTGAAGAGGCATCAGTCAGGTTCCCGCTCCGCCCGCCCGTCCCGAAAAGGACTTCACAGGGCAGCTGTGGCTGATCCCCCGACGAGCTGGGAGGACGACAAAGGTCTGGAGGCCGAGTCCACGAAGTGGGGATTCCTCTGGATGGCGGTCCTGGCACATAGATGGATTTGTGCAACGGAGTCCAGACTGCGGGCAGGGCCGTGCCGCCCTCCAGGTGGGCCTCCTGCCGCCTTGCCTGTGACGGCATCCTGGACAGCAGGTTCAGGCCAGCCTCGGGTCGGCAGCCCCTCGGGGGATTAGCTCGGGGTGGCTCCCCGTCTGGGGGTGGGGGTGGGGGTAGGCCTGGGGCTGGCTCACTCTGGGAGGCAGCCTTGAGGTCCCCTCCCCATCCTCAGGGACCAGGGATGGACCGCCAGGGCAGTCCTGACATGCACAGGTTGGAGCCGTGTGGGGTGGACATGGGTGCAGCCCCCGCCTCTTTCCGCGTCCACAGAGCTGCCTCTGCTCCCTGCTTTCCCACCCTCTTGGGCTGGGGGGTTCCGTGGGACGCCTCCTTAACCCTCTTCCTGAGTCTAGAGCCCTTGCAGTTAGAGGTTCCTGGCCACAGGTGCTCAGCCGTTCCCGTGGCTCCAGCCGCATTCTCAGGACCTGGCCTCTCACCCTTTGCTTGCATGTTTCCCCTCCCCCTCCCTGCCCAGCTAGGCTCCCAACCCAAGAATGGGTCCTCTCCTCCGACCTGCCACAGCTCTTCAGCCTTGTGCCGCAAGATTCAACTTTATTGGTAAAAGTAACTCGGACTCACTGTCTCCCTCTTCTGTCTCTAACTGATGGCCCCTCGGGCCCTGCGCTTCCCTCCTCTCCCTCTGACCAGCTTCCTGGCAGGTGCCGGGCCCATGACAGCCCAGCGTGGATCCTCTCCCACGCAGATTCTTCCATCCAGAGCTCTTTCCTGAGCCCACGTGCCCAGCTGCCCCCAGCCCTCTCCCTCAGAAGCCTGAGTTGCCTCCCGCCACACGCCGTGGTCTCACGTATGGGGGCAGCGCACCTCCTCCACGCCCTGGGCCACACGGTGTAGGGTCTTCCTTTCCAAAACAGCAACATCCTGGTTCCGGCCTGGAGGCTGCCTCTCCCAGCCAGAAGCTGTAAGGCCTTCCACGTCTATCCAGGGCTTGTGCTTTCACTTAGCTATGGAATCATCATCATTATCACCTTTTCACTTGTTTGTGAGTGGCCATGTCTCCCAAAGCACGTGGGAGCTCTCTGAGCTTGAATTGGGGTCTCTGTGCTGATCCCCTAGCAGGGAGTCAGGACACACTGGGTCTGCGTCAGAAGCGGCCTCTCCCTCTTAGTCCCTCCCCGACTTCCCCTCACCGGCCCGTCCTTGCATCCTCCTTTCCCACAGCTGCCTGTCGGATCATCCCTGAGTGGAACTCCTGTCCTGTCATAGCCCACGCTGCCTCTCTCCCTCACCCCCCTCCCCGCCCCTGGGCGAGCATCTGTTCATCCTGCAGCATTCACTGAATGTCACCTCATGCTAGAAAAGCAGCACAGGACAGACCCATGCCCTGGTGGGGTCAGTGTTCTAGAAGAGGAGATATAGACAGCAGTGACCGGGACAACCGCAGCCCGTCGGAGGTGGTCAGTGGTCTAGAGGGATGCCGAGCAGAGAGGAGGAGGGCCCGGGGGCAGGGGTGCGGGCCGTTCAAGCTCCCCTGACAGCACCCTAAGCTGCTTCTCCAGCCACGTTGGTTCTGAAGCCCTGCCTTCTCCTCTCGCTGACTTGTGTATATCCTGTCTATTTCCTTCTGTTTCTAGAGTAGAGGGAGGAATGGTGCCCCTTATTAATCCTGAAATAGGCAAAGCGTTTAAACACCCTTGTGCTCACACAGTGATCAGGCAGGTCCCTGGATGGTGGTTTTAGCCGTTACTGAGTTAGAGCACGGTCGGGCCTTGCCCTTTGTGGACTTGAGCTGTCTTTCTAAAGCTTCCTCCCCAGCTGTTTCCCCACCCGAGGATGGAAGAAACAGAAGTTTCACAGGTCGACCCATAGTCCAGGCTGTTTGGCCCGTCTCTGGGGCAGGAAGTGTCACCTGTGTGTGGCTTGCCTTGTACTCGCTGGAGACCCCAGGGGTCACTTGGGCTCTCTGCAGCCCCCCGATGTCTTACTCGGTCAGGACCATGGGGAGGTTGTGTCCCTTGCAGCTGCCGTCTGCTGGTGGCTGTCTCCTGTCAGAGTAGGCATTCATGGGGAGTACCCGGTGGGGAGTGACACACCCGGTGGAGCAGGCGGGCCAAGGATGAATCACAGCCTGAGAAGTTAAAAATACATCCGTCCCCCTGTTCCTGACATTTCCTGAGTCGATGGAGGTGACTTCCAGCACGAACAGAATAAACACTCATTGCAGGAGTGACAGAATGGCTGTGTGTCCGGGTCCATGAGCCCTGGGGAAGAAGGGTGCAGGGCTTCCGGGCAACGGGGCCACAAGCTGTGCGGGTGTGTAAGATCTTTTTTGTTACGTGAAACAAAATAACCAGAGCAGTTTTAATTTGGGGCTTTGTGTCTGAGTATAATTGTTGCATCAGAGAGCAGAACTCTTTTTTTCTTTAAATTTGTGCTTTCAGAGGGTTAGTCTTGGGCTCTCACCTCTTTGCACGGCCAAGTCATTAGAAACAGAGGATTCAGTGTAAGGCAATTGCACCTCAGGTGGCTTTTTGGGGTCTACTGTTTTGTGGGTGGCCGTGCATGCCCCGCAGCTGTGGGTTCTGCCTCTTGGAGTACAGCTGAGGGTGGGCTTCTCTGGGGTCTGCCCGCCCTTCTGCGCATCACGCAGCTGTTGATCTGCGGGTCGTGTAATGAGCTGGCCAGGGGATGGATGTGGGCTCTGCTTGCCCTGCCTCTCCCCAACTCCAGACCTGGGCTTGGTGTGTGGAGTCAGCCGAGCACAGGAGGACGGAGGCCAAAAGGTCAGAGAGCAAGGCTGGCTGGCACTCGGGCGCCTTTGGCATCTGGCTTGACCATTTTGACATAACTTCCTGGAGTTATCTAGTTTCCTCTCCTGAAAGTCAAGGGCAGGAGAACTTCTTGAGCAGGGGTTGAAACCTATGGACCGGAGGCCAGAATGAGTACTTTTGTGCCACTTTCAAACGCACGGTGGTTTTTACACTTTTTTTTTTTTTTTTTTTTTGCGGCACTGCACAGCGTGTGGGACCTTAGTTCCGTGACCAGGGATTGAACCCAAGCCCTCGGCAGTGAAAGCGCAGAGTCTTAACCACTGGATTGCCAGGGAATTCCCTACATTTTTGAGTGATTGAAAACAATCAGAAGAATGGTATCTCGTGACATGTGAAAATTATATGAACTTCCAATTTTTTTGTTTTTAATTTTTGTTGTTTGCACAAATAAAGTTTTATTGGAACACACTCGCGCTTGTTTTAAGCACCCTCGGTGGCTGCTTTCCCGCGACAGGGACCTTATGGCCTCAAAGCTGAAGGTTTTTACCATCCTTTCCAGAAGCAGCTTGCCAGCCCCTGTCCCCAGCAATCCGCCTCCTGTGCTCTCTGCCGGCTCCCATGTTATCAGGTGGCCCAGATTCGATTCTCTTCTTTCTTGCCTCCGCTCAGGGCCCAGGAAAGGTGGAGGCCCCCGAGTTGGCCCCAGAGGGAGCCTGAGACGGGGGGTTGACACGTGTGTTCCCTGTACACGGGTCCTACTTGTCTGCTCCAGGATTTGGGAAAGGCCTGGTCCAGCAGAGTTACTTCTACAGATATGTTGGATTTGGTCAAGGTGTGTTGAAAGCTGCTGTAAAAAGGCCACTTTGGGATCATTTATTTTTTTTATTTGTTATTTTTTTTTGCGGTACGCGGGCCTCTCACTGTTGTGGCCTCTCCCGTCGCGGAGCACAGGCTCCGGAGGCACAGGCTCAGCGGCCATGGCTCACGGGCCCAGCCGCTCCGCGGCATGTGGGATCCTCCCGGACCGGGGCACGAACCCGTGTCCCCTGCATCGGCAGGCGGACTCTCAACCACTGTGCCACCAGGGATGCCCTGGGATCATTTATTTTCTCAAGTGTTAGAGTCTTGATGTCCTTCCAAGTTGGAGGGCCTGAGAGGTGTTTCATGGGGTCTGTAATCATTCAAAGTGGGATGGGGTGAGGGAGGGGCTTCCGAGGCAGAGGGAGGCCCTGCCAGCCCAGAGCCAAGGTTCTGTCCTTGAGGTGGGTGCCGCCAGCCCGGCCCCGGGGGAGCAGCTCACTGCCTCCTCACTTCGTTCTGGGCAACCAGAGGGTGGGGTGGGGGGGTGGGGACAGATATGGGGGGAGGGATTGCTGCCGGCCAGCGGCTGTCTCCCCGCCCCCCTGTCTGGCCCCGTGTCCTCTGCGGGCTCACTTTCATCCTTCCTAAGCTGGGGCACATGTACTTCCTCCCCTCAGTCAATAGAACATGCACTTATTTATGTCTGGAATTGAGTTGTTAAAGGAAATAAAGAAAATATGGACATAGAGAAGGATGAGAAAAATCTCTTCAAGAGATGCTGTTGACATTTTGGTATATGAAAGGTGGAGTCTTGGGGCTTCCCTGGTGGCATAGTGGTTGAGAGTCCGTCTGCCGATGCAGGGGACACGGGTGCATGCCCCAGTCCGGGGGGATCCCACGTGCCGCGGAGCGGCTGGGCCCGTGAGCCATGGCCGCTGAGCCTGCACGTCCGGAGCCTGTGCTCCGCAACGGTAGAGGCCACAACAGTGAGAGGCCAGCGTACCGCAAAAAAAAAAAAAAAAAGGTGGAGTCTTTATTTTCCAGATGTGGATGTTTTCTTTATAGCGATCGTGTCCTACATCTACCATTCTGCCCGCCGCCCTCCCCCCCCGCCCAGTGCCCAGCCCTGGTTATTCTTTGTCAAGGAAGGAGCAGGGGTTTGCGCCCTGCCTCTTATGGGCTGTGTGTTCTTAGAGACACTCTTTCTCTCGCTGTGCACCTCCTCGGTGATAATCCCAGGCGAGACCCCCTCCCCAGGTCTGAGTTCTGTGCACAGCGTGTGTTCATCGCCTTTATGTGCCTTCCTCTTGTGGGGCCAAAGCCGGAACCAGCACCCTGGACCAGTTTGGAAGATTAATCTATCACCTGCCCTGTATGGCTAACCAGTGGGCCAGGCGTGGTGCCCAGAGCTCCGTGTGGAGATCCTACAGCCCGAGGTCTGCACTCCAGCTCATGGCACAGGACATGGTCCCATCCGGTGTTCTCATCTGGGCTGCTCATTGGAGCCACCTGTGGGGAGCTGCTTTCAGGACTCTTACCTGGCCTTCCAGTTTTGGTGTAATTGCCCCAGGTTGAGGCCCAGCCACTGTTCTTTGGTTAAGTTCCCAGGGTGACTTTATTTATTTTTTTAATATTTATTTATTTATTTGGCTGCACTGGGTCTTAGTTGCAACACGCGGAATCTTCATGGTGGCATGCTGGATCTTTAGTTGTGGCTTGCGGGCTCTTAGTTGAGGCATGTGGGATCTAGTTCCCTGACCAGGGATCAAACCCAGGCCCCCTGTGTTAGGAACGTGGAGTCTTAACCGCTGGACCACCAGGGAAGTCCCTCCAGGGTGACTTTAGCTGCTACCCTCAGTTACAGGTGGAGAGGTTGAGGTCCATGTGGGATGCAGAGGGACTTGGCTGTGGGGCAGAGCTGGGGTGGGACCCCTGGCTGCAGGGCCCAGAGCTGCCTGCCACTCCTGGCTGAGCCTGCAGTTTTGCCCTGTGCTGTCCAACAACAGAGGACCGAAGTCTTTTCTGCTCAGCACACACCCGATCTGTCTTATGTGTTTGCCACCTGCAGAACTGAAGGTTTGTAGCCTTTCTGATGAGCTGGAAATGTAATCTGGTGCAGGAGGCCTGTTGAGACTTGCCTTTAATTCATCATGTCTCTTTCATCCTGGCTTGAGAGCCCCAGAGTTTGGATGTTACATTTTTATCTTCTTTTTCACATCAGCTCCTACCGGGTCATTCGTCATCACAACCACATCTTATCCTGTTTGTGTGTTTCAGTTGGTTAAGGCCGTTTTTATGTTTGACAGTATTTTTCTCCTCTGTGGCTTTTGTGGTTGATGCTTTTAATCAGTGCTGACTCTTCAAGAAAAAGATTTAGCTTTTACATCTCAGAGTAAACAGCCACTAGTGTGTCTGGTGTTGGAAAGCATCTTAGAGCTGTAGGCTCAGACTTAGACCCAGAAGCTTCCCCAGCGTTCACCTGGTGCTGACGGAGCAAGAAATGAGTCCACAGACAAGTGGGAGGCTTTGCCCAGGGCTTGCGATTCGTTGGCTGTCCAGCCTTTTTGAACTGAGCTCCGTGTCAAGGGTGTGAGCTGGTACCTCTCTGTTCTACATCTTGGCAGACATTGCTCATCAGTGAGCCCATCCTGGGTCAGAGACCCACACCTTGGTATTCCAGGCAGCTACTGCTAGTCGATCAGCAATGGTGAGAGAGAGGACACGTGTTTGTCTCGCCTGCCCCTCTCAGCCCAGCATCCACCCCCAGGTAGGAGAGGCAGTGGGGAAGAGCCCCTGAATGGCCCCATCACTGAAAACATCACTCATCCAGCTGCCCCAGTGAGCCGTGGCTTTGTTAGGTGGCCTCGCCAGGTGCAGATGCTGCTGGGGCCCGTCCTGTTCCAGGCAGTTCAGGCCCGAGGCTGGTTCAGCCCCACGTCTGCCATCCTGCAGGTGATCAACATCGACGGGACAAAGAGGCGGACACTCCTGGAGGACAAGCTCCCACACATTTTCGGGTTCACGCTGCTGGGGGACTTCATCTACTGGACCGACTGGCAGCGGCGCAGCATCGAGCGCGTGCACAAGGTCAAGGCGAGCCGGGACGTCATCATCGACCAGCTGCCCGACCTGATGGGACTCAAGGCCGTGAACGTGGCCAAGGCCGTCGGTGAGTCGGGTCAGCCTCCATCCATGGGTCAACCATGCCACAGGCTCGTGGCTGCCCTTTTGGTCCACAGGCAACCCAGTTGGAGGCCAAAGCTGGGGGTGTAAGTGCCCGGCTGGGGCACCACTCTGGGGCTGGACAGCACAGGAGATGGTGAGAATATTGGTCCAGGACCAGTGGCATGGGGGTGGGGTATCGACCAGGCATGGTGACTGGGCACTGCTTGCTATAATTGTTCTCACGGTGGCTGACACTTGCGGAGCGCCTGCTGCGTGCCAGGCTGTGGCTAAGTGCCTTAGTGCCCAGAGCAGCCCTCTACGCAAATTACGATGTGGCCCTATTTGCGCTGGGGAGAGGGTGGCAAAGCCGTGTAGCTAATGTGTGGTCAAGCTCAGGACTCAGGCCCGGGTCTGCCTCGACCTCGTGGCTGGGCTGGGCTGTGATCGTTGTCCAGTGTGACAGGCTGGACCCTCAAGCACATACCTTTTATCTGAAAGCCAGGATCTGCAGAAAGCTCCCTTAACACAAGGATTTGTCTCTTTATAAATATTCCCAGTGCAGGTCGACAGGCTACACTGGGGACAGTGGTGTCCCGCTGTGGTGGGAGGACAGATGGGGGGACGGGGCTGTGGGCTCTGTGGCGGCAGGGACCCTGTCCCCAGCTGGGGCCCAGCACCGAGTACTGCACCTACACATCAGAGACACTCAGCAAGCCTTTGCTGGAGGGAGGGAGGGAGGAAGGACCAGAGAGGCCCCAGTGCTTGCCCTTAAGTCTAGTGGGTGAGACACCCCTTAGTTAGCTCTGCTGCCTGGCTGGTGACTACAGTTGAGGTGTTAGAGGGATGCCTGGCTTTAAAATATGAGGGAGGGCATTTGAGCTTGGAATTTAGGAGCAGGTGGCAGTCAGGGTTTACCCGGCAGAAGGGACAGCTGAGCAAAGGCCTGGAGGTGAGGCCATGGGCGGAGACCCTGGGGGGATCTAGTGCATCTTGGTCTCCGGGAGAGGCCTTTAGTCACACCCTGCACTCCTGAGACAAGGCGATGGAATCAACACACTTAGTTTACCAGCCGCCTTTGAAAACACGCTCATCATCCACTGTGGAACGTGAGGTCCACCAGTTAGTGAGTGTCTGAAAAACAAGAAATAAAACCCTAGAGATAAGAAAATGATATATCCATTGGGTGTGATTTAAAGTTGAGAAATTGGACCCCACCCTCCCTCTTTCTCTCTCATGTAGGGATTTACTGGGAAAGATGGGGGAGAGGATTCTTTTTCTAGCTGAAATACTTAACACTAAATTAAAGCCAATTTTAACAGCACTGCAGCAGATGAGTGAGACTAACGGCCTGGCCAAAAATACACGAATGCTAAGTACAGTCTGCTACAATAAGAAAGAGGCGCCTTTGGCCGTCCTGGGTGCATCCGAGTTCGAGGGCACCGAGAGTGCCGGAAACGGGAGGAGGAACTGTCTGGGTGGCGTCTCGGGCTGCGGTTCCCGTCAGCGGGCAGGGAGTCCAGGCCTGGCGGGGTGGGGGGCAGGGGGTGCGGTTGTCCCCAGGTCGCCATGAGGATGGAGGAGTCCAAGTGCGGCGATGCCCTGGGCCCAGAGCCAGCCGTTGTTATGTGCCTTCCCCGTGCCTGGGGAGGCCCTGGGTTTCCATCCACCCACCTGCTGTCCCTGCGTGACGTCTGGCAGAAACGAAGCCTCGTACAACCGTGGAGCCACTGCCCACCCGCTCTTTGCTGGGCCTCTGGCGTCTAGAGCCTGTGTCTTTCCGTCCAGGGACCAACCCGTGTGCGGACAAGAATGGGGGCTGCAGCCACCTGTGCTTCTTCACGCCCCGCGCCGCCAAGTGCGGCTGCCCCATCGGCCTGGAGCTTCTGAGTGACATGAAGACCTGCATCGTCCCCGAGGCCTTCCTCGTGTTCACCAGCCGGGCCGCCATCCACAGGATCTCCCTGGACACCAATAACAACGACGTGGCCATCCCGCTCACGGGCGTCAAGGAGGCCTCTGCGCTGGACTTTGACGTGTCCAACCATCACATCTACTGGACTGACGTCAGCCTGAAGGTACGGCAGCTGGGCGTCCTCCCCGTGCACCTTTCCCGTGAATACCTACCCGGTGATGGTATCACCTCAGAGGCTGAAAAAAGGTTTTCTTCCTTTTAAAAAAAAAAAAAAAATTTATTTATTTGGCTGTGTGGGGTCTTAGTTGTGGCATGCGAACTCCTAGTTGCGGCATGCATGTGGGATCTAGTTCCCCAACCAGGGATCAACCCCGGGCCCCCAGCATTGGGAGCATGGAGTCCCATCCACTGCGCCACCAGGGAAGTCCCTTGTTTTTTTAATGGTTAGTTAAAATTGAAGTTTAGTTGCTGTACAATGTAAGTTACAGGTGCACAATAGAAGTGAGTCACAATTTTTAAAGGTTATACTCCATTTATAGTTATTATAAAATACTGGCTACATTCCCCATGTTGTACAATATATCCTTGTAGCTTATTTTGTACCTAATAGATTGTGCCTCTTACTCTCCTACCGTGACGTTGCCCCTCCCCCTTCCCTCTCCCCACTGGTAACCACCGTATCTGTGAATCTGCTTCTTTTTTGTTATATTCACTAGTTTGTTGTATTTTTTAGGTTGCACATATAAGTGATATCGTACAGTATTTGTTTTTCTCTGTCTGAATTATTGCACTTAGCATAATACCCTCCCAGTCCATCCATGTTGTTGCAGATGGCAACATTTCATTCTTTTTTATGGCTGAGTAGTATTCCCTTGTAGAAAAAGTTTTGGTTTTTTTTTAAAAGAACTATAGGGAATTCCCTGGCGGTCCAGTGGTTAGGACTGTGCACTTCCACTGCAGGGGGCACGGGTTCGATCCTTGGTCGGGGAACTAAGATCCCACAAGCTACACAGTGCTGCCAAAAAAATAAATAAATTTTAAAAAATTAAAAAAATAAAAGAACTATAATATTTATTGTAACTTGATTCACACCATTAGAACATTAGTGAACCTGTGTTAATAAATAAGCACGAATGATTACAATGATCAGGTCCAGTGGACACACAGGTAGCCATTTCTAGAGTGATTGTGTGTCCGTGTATTTTTCGATTCACCCCACCCACTCCCTCACGAGTGCCCATTTACTTAGCAAGCTCTTCCTTTGTTCCGGGTGCTAACATAAACATCCTGGATGAATACAGGAAAGCCTCTTTCATCTTCTAAAGCAGGGTTTGGCATACTGGTCCGTGGGCTGGCCTCCGTGTTTTGTCAATAAAGTTTTATTGGGTCACACTGGTGCCCATTTGCTCATGGATCGTCTGCACCTGCTTTTGTGCCACTAGGTTGTGACAGATCCAAATGTCCTGTGACACCTGAAATATTTACAGAAAAGGTCTGCTGACCCCTGTTCTAAAGCACTGGACAACTCAAACAGTTTAATCACCTATCTTTTATTCTACTGTTGGTATTACATGGCTCTTAAAGATGTTTCTGATTTTAAAAGTCACAGGGTTCATTGTAGAAAGAGAGAAAAGTATATTATACAGAAAAGTATAAAGAAGAAAATAAAAACACCCACATCCCCGTCATCCGAAGTCAGCCACTGATGTCATTTTAGTGTATTTCCTTTGAGTTTTTCCCTATGTTAGTATTTCTCATAATCAGTCATATGCTATGTAGAATTCTGTATCCTGGATTTTTTCACATCACATTATAACAGGTATTTTATCAGCCTGTTACAAACTCTTTAACATAATTCTTTAAACGTGTAAAATATTCCAGTGCACATATATTCCTTATCATACTTAACTGTTCTCTTATTTTATTTTATTTATTTTTTATTTTTTATTTTTTTTGTGGTACGCGGGCCTCTCACTGTTGTGGCCTCTCCCGTTGCGGAGCACAGGCTCCGGACGCGCAGGCTCAGCGGCCATGGCTCACGGGCCCAGCCGCTTCGGGGCATGTGGGATCTTCCTGGACTGGGGCACAAACCTGTGTCCCCTGCATCGGCAGGCGGACTCTGAACCACTGCGCCACCAGGGAAGCCCCGTTCCCTTATTTTAAATGTTCTTCCATTTTTTTCCGACTCTAAATGATACCATGGTAACAAGCATCTCTGTGGGTAAAGCCTCTTTTGTGTTTTCATTCCTATGGATAAAGTTTCAGGAGGAAGATTACTGGGTGAAAGGATACAGTGATTTCTTTTTTTTAAGGTTACAACTATTTTGAAGGGTCATGATACATATATATATATATATATATAATATAGCTTATATATACTGATATATTTTTCATAATTATATACTATTATATAAAATATTTTTACATATTTTTAAATGAAGTACATAGTTTATATATATATTACCAAATTGTTTCTTCTAAAAAGGTTGTATTTTGCTGCTTTTCAAATGTTCCTTCAAAAACTCAAATGTCGAGGGCTTCCCTGGTGGTGCAGTGGTTGAGAGTCCGCCTGCCAATGCAGGGGACATGGGTTCGGGCCCCGGTCCGGGAAGATGCCACGTGCCGTGGAGCGGCTGGGCCCATGAGCCATGGCCGCTGAGCCGGCGCGACCAGAGCCTGTGCTTGGCAATGGGAGAGGCCACAACAGTGAGAGGCCCGCGTACTGCAAAAACAAAAACAAAAACAAACAAACAAACAAAACTCAAATGTTGGGAAAAAATTAAAATAAAATATAAAAAAAATAAAAAGAATAAAAACTCGAATGTTGATGATTTGGTCCCAAATGTGATCAGTAGTTGCTCCAGGAGACATCTGCAAAAACTCTGGTTTCTAACCAGTGTCCCTTTCCTCCTCACCTGCTCCCAGACCATCAGCCGAGCCTTCATGAATGGGAGCTCCGTGGAGCACGTGATCGAGTTTGGCCTCGACTACCCAGAAGGCATGGCCGTCGACTGGATGGGCAAGAACCTCTACTGGGCGGACACCGGGACCAACAGGATCGAAGTGGCCCGGCTGGATGGGCAGTTCCGGCAGGTCCTCGTGTGGAGGGATCTGGACAACCCGAGGTCGCTGGCCCTGGACCCCACCAAAGGGTAGGGACCGTTTTTGTCCAGCAGGCGTGTCCCCGTCACCTCTCTACACCAGCCAGTGCGTTGATGACCCGAGGCTGCGGCAGCCGGCTGCCCACCTGGCACTCTGCGGTTAGAGCAGTAATGACCGCTACTAGCTTTGAGGTGGCCGGGGCCGGCGGGACCCTTGGAGGTCATCTGGTTCATTGAGGAGACACTGAGGCCCAGAGCAGAAGGCAGGAAGAGAAGCCTCTGTATCAGGCACCGCATTGGGTGCTCCCAGAGGGGTCATCTCATCTGGGCATCCAGGGGCCCTGTGAGGGGTGGGTGATTTTACAGATGCAGAAACTGAGGCTCAGAGAAGCTCAGTGATTTACTGAAGGTCACATAACTGGTTAGAGCAGGGCTGGGCCAGGAAGTCCCATGAGTCCTTTCTAGGCTCCTGTCCTGGGCTTCTCCCCTCCTGCTTCTTGCTGGCCACTTAGCGGCGGTTTAAAACCCACCTTGCAAGGCACATGCTTTTATGTGTCAGGCAGCCTGGGGGCCCTGCCCTGGGGCCAGTCTTCCTCTGCACTCAGTGCTCAACCCTTAAAGCATCAGAGGTGTGTAGGGAGCACTCCAAACCCTGCCTGCCGCGTGCTCTTTCAGGGAAGGGAAGATTTCGGCAGAACAAAAAGAAAGGTCCAGGTTTTAGCGAAAGAACCAGTAAAACGTACACAGTTCTGGAATGGGGATTCCTTCCCCGGAGCCACTGCTGAAGAGCGAGGAAGGAGGACCCGTTGGTGGAGACGGCACAGCTGAGTTCGAGTCCTGACCCTACGATGCCTGTTTGCCTCAGCGTCTTGTTTTCTACCTTCTTGGAGGAGAGGAGACTGTACGCCCCGATTTGCCCACGTTCTTCCTGCCCGTCCCGGTCACCCTGGCATCCTGTCCGGCTTAGTTAGCGTTTGTCCCTGACACAGGTGTCCCAGCCTGGATGTCGTGTTGCACAGTCACTCCGTCTGTGCACCCGAATGAGAATATCAGGGCTTTGCTTGCAGGGGGGCTGCTGTGGGACCCCAGGAGGCAGGATGTAGCTCCGTGACTGCTCCCAGAGGGACGGTGGGGTGGAGGGGGCTCCCAGGGCCTCACCCCTTCCCTACTTCCTGCAGGGATGCCATCGGCACAGCCGAGGAGATGTGGCAGGTGTGCTCCCTGCCCTGCCGTAAGGGTGGCCGTGCCTGAGCCTGCCCCGCCCTGCTCCCATGTCTTCCAGCTACATCTACTGGACCGAGTGGGGCGGCAAGCCCAGGATCGTGCGGGCCTTCATGGACGGGACCAACTGCATGACGCTGGTGGACAAGGTGGGCCGGGCCAACGACCTCACCATTGACTACGCCGACCAGCGTCTCTACTGGACGGACCTAGACACCAACATGATTGAGTCATCCAACATGCTGGGTGAGGGCCGGTGGGTCCTGCCGCGAGGGGGCATCCCTGCCCCAGGTGTTGGCCACGCTCAGCCCCCATGGCACTGTGCCCTTGGGCCCGTGAGGCCCAAGCCCCACAGGAGGTGCGGCCACGCCCTGGGTGCTGACCCAGCCTTGCCCCCTCCTGAGGGTTGTCCTTTTCTGTCCCTGGTGCTATTGCTGTAGATGTGTCAATAGAGACCCCAGTGACAGCTGTTTCCTACACAACAGCTGAGAGCCGGGTCCCGGCCAACCCCGTGCCAGGATTCTAATTTGACCCTACACCACATAGCGTAGGTTTTCGTTGATGGCGAAACTGAGGCCCAGGGAGGTCGTGGGACTTCTGTTAAGGTCACAGAGTGCCACTCAGACCCCAGGGCCACGTGCTACAGCTCCATCTGACCCTGAATACCTACTGGGTGCTAGGCATTGTTCTGGGACCACTCAACACCTGGGATTAGGTTAAAAACAAAAACAAAAAAGCCCTCGCTCCAAGCCACCCAGCAGTGGGGGCAGGATTTGAGCCTAGAAATCATATGACTCTGGACTTCTTGCAGGGGGTGGTTATATTAGCTCTCCTGGGTGATATCACATGATGGGGCTGCCCTGTGCAACCAAGAGAATTTGGCTTCCTTCCTAATCGCTGCTGCCGCTGCCACCTGTGGTGGGTGTGGTTGGGCCCATTTTACAGATGAGGAAACTGAGGCATAGATGGGCTGAACGGCTTGTCCCCAGGTACTGTGTGAGCAGAGCCAGGACTAGAAGCCCAGTGGCCTGGTTTCTGCTTGCGGCGGGCTGCACCCACCCTGCATGCTGACTGTCCTGGTGTATGAGGCCAAGAGCAAGGCTTGAATGTGTCTTTGAGACTGCCATCCCCAGCCCCACAGGGAATTACAAGAGGCTGCTGCCGGGTGGGAAACCAGTCACAGCACAGCTGTGGTTGCCCGAAATAATTAAGCTCCCTGATTACCCCAGAGTAAAGACATGCTCGGAGGAAAAGCAGCGAAAGCCCTGGAAACCCCCTCGACTCTGCAGGTTGAGGGTGGTCGTGTGCGTCCAGCCAGGCCGTTTCCAGCCATATTCCCACTGAATGGCGTAGACGTGTAGGGAGCACTTCGTTAATAACAGGGGAGGCCCCGGGCAAGGGAAAGGTGGGAATGTTGCCTGGAGTGGTGCGAGTGGGCGTGGAGTGTGAACCTGGGGCCTCGTCATCCTGGTTGCAGTCTTGGCCTTGCCACTTGCTGTGTGACTTGAGCCAGGTGACTTAACCTTTCTGTGCCTCGGTTCTCTAATGCCGATGGTCCCTTCCTCTTACAGCTGCTGCTTTGAGAACTAACTGAAAGGATAAGAGTGAAGGCACTTCTCATCAAGCCTGGAGCACAGTCACTGCCCTCTGAGTGTTTAGTTAATGATCGTTGTTGTTGGAAAAGTCCACTACGAGTCCCAGTCCAGGGCCCGGGGTGGAGTGGGGGCGGGCAGCGTGTGCGTGACAGAGGCAGTCAGGGAACACCTTTATTTCAGAACTATCTTTTATCTAATGATAAAATAATCAACTTAGAAATTTTCTAAAAATGCAGAAAAACAGGAAGAGAAATTTTAATTATCCATAATTTCACCGGTCAGTAATAATGTATATTCACCTGTTGGATTTTTTTTTCTTTTTTTTTTTTTTTTTGTGGTACGTGGGCCTCTCACTGTTGTGGCCTCTCCCGTTGCAGAGCACAGGCTCCGGACGCGCAGGCTCAGTGGCCATGGCTCACGGGCCCAGCCGCTCCGCGACATGTGGGATCTTCCCGGACCGGGGCACGAACCCGCATCCCCTGCATTGGCAGGCAGACTCTTAACCACTGCGCCACCAGGGAAGCCCACACCTGTTGGCATATTTCTTTCCAGTCTGAAAACTTTTTTTTTGATTGTTTTTTTAAGCAAATATTTTTAGCTGTTCATCTTTGAAGATTTTTTTCACTTTTTTCCTTTTTAAAAATCATTTTGAAAACATTATTTCAAATCGTGCCATGTATGATTTTCATTTGGCTTTCTCCCACTCCTGTACAGGAGGAGCATGTCCCCATGTCGCCAACGTGTTTTCACTGGTACCGTTTTTACTGTGAAATAGAGCATACGTGAGGCATTCGTACAACACACACACTTTGACAAGTGAAGACTTAGAAACCCATGCCCAGGTGGAGGAACAGAACTTGTCGAGTGTCACCGGGCCCTGCACCCGCTCTCCCTCCCTCACGTGGCCCTGAGCCTGCGTGTTGCCGTAGTAGTCCCAGCAGGTGCACACAGGTGTGTGCTCTGCATGTGACTGCTCGGCGGGTCACATGATCAGACCCTGGTTCATTTCACAAGCCCTCTGCTGCTGGCGTTAGAATGGCACCAGCGTTCCCAAATGAAAGCAAGGTGTGGGCAGGGCTACCTTCCATCTGGAGTCTCTAGAGGAGAATCCATTGCCTCTTCCATCTTCTGGGGGCTGGCTGCATCCTTGACTTGTGGCCCTTCCTCCATCTTCAAAGCCAGCTGCATAGCCTCCACCAACCTCTCTCTCACTGTCCTGCTCCCTCTTATGAGGACGCTTGTGTTTGCACTGGGTGCACTGGGATAATCCAGGATCGTCTCCCCATTTCAAAATCCTTAATTTAGTCACACCTGCAAAGCCCCTTTTGCCGTGTAAGGTACTATATTCAGAAATTCTGGAGATTAGAATGACCTCTTTTGGGGGGAGAGGGGGAATGTTATTCTGCACGTAGTTTTTTTTTTTTTTTTTTTTTTGGCCGTACGTGGGCCTCTCACTGTTGTGGCCTCTCCTGTTGCGGAGCACAGGCTCCGGACATGCAGGCTCAGCGGTCATGGCTCATGGGCCCAGCCGCTCCGCGGCATGTGGGATCTTCCCGGACCGGGGCACGAACCCGTGTCCCCTGCATCGGCAGGCGGACTCTCAACCACTGCGCCACCAGGGAAGCCCTGCACGTAGTTTTTATCAAGCACTTAATTTGTGCCGGCATTTTGACCATTCTACGTGCATGATCTCATTGAATATTTATCACAATTATATCACAAACCTCACTGGTTTTTTTTAATCATAATTTATTACATTTAATTATCATGGATACCCATGAGGACACTCTTAAGAATAACCATTTTGGGACTTCCCTGGTGGTCCAGTGTTTAGGACTTGGCGCTTTCACTGCCGTGGCCCTGGGTTCGATCCCTGGTTGGGGAACTAAGATCCCACAAGCCACACGGCGTGATTCCCCCCCCCCAAATACCCATTTTTCAGATGGGGAGACTGAGAGTCAAGAAGCTTACATAGCTTTCCCAAGGTCACATGCTGGTCAGGGGAGAAGCGAGGGGGCCCAAGTTGACTCCAGAACCTGGTTTCAACCACTGTGGTAGACTGCTAGGCAGAAGGTTTTATTTTATCAATATTTAAAAATTTTATTGACATATATATACAGTCAAGTACAAAAAAGTAGTCAAGTTGGAGAATTTTTACGTACAGATACTTGTACATACACAGAAGCATCAACATAGCCTGTGTAGCTCCCATGCAGATCAAAGTAGGGAAGTTTCCAGCCCTCAAAACGTTTTTAGTCAATCTCACCAGCCTCCTCAGGGGTCAGTGCTGCCCTGACTTCTATCTATGTGTAGTAGCTGTGCTGTTCTAGAACCTTCTATCACTGTGACCGTACAGAGTGTGCTCTTCAGCATCTGGATTCTTTCACTCAGTCTAATAGCTGTGAGAGTCGCCCACGTTGTTGTTATTCTTTTTTATTGCTGCATCATTTCCATTGTATGAAGATCCTACCTTTTTTAAAAAAAATTTTTTATAAAGTTACATTTTATTTATTTATTTATTTTTGGCTGTGTTGGCTCTTCGTTGCTGCGCGCAGGCTTTTTCTAGTTGCAGCAAGCGGGGATGTGCGGGCTTCTCCTTGCAGTGGCTTCTGCACAGGCTTTTCCTTGCGGTGGCTTCTCGTGTTGCAGAACATGGGCTCTAGGTGTGCGGGCTTCAGTAGTTGTGGTACGCAGGCTCAGTAGTTGTGGCTCGCGGGCTGTAGAGTGCAGGCTCAGTAGTTGTGGCGCACGGGCTTAGTTGCTCCGTGGCATGTGGGATCTTCCTGGACCAGGGATCGAAACTGCGTCCCCTGCATTGGCAGGTGGATGCTTAACCACTGCACCACCAGGGAGGTCGCAAAGATCCTACCAGTTTTTAATTCGTCCTACTATTTTTTTTTTTAATTTGAATGTGCTGAGTCTTAGTTGCGGCACGTGGGATCTTTTAGTTGTGGTATGCGGGATCTTAGTTGCAGCATGCGGGATCTAGTTCCCTGACCAGAGATTAAACCTGGGCCCCCTGCATTGGGTGCTCGGAGTCTTAATCACTGGACCACCAGGGAAGTCTCTAATCCATCCTACTACTGACGGACATTTGGGTTGTTTCCTGTTTGTGGCTGTTACACATAGTTGCTGCGTGCACATTCTCGTCTGTGTTGTTTGGGTGGATGCTGCATGCATTTCTCTTGTGCTGCAAGAGAGGAATTGCCTGCCCTCAGGGCAGGTGCACATCCAGCCTCAGTGGACCCTGCTCGTTTCCCAAAGTGGTCACATGCCTTATGAGCCCGACGCAAGTGGCCAGGCTGCAGGTTGAACTGGTTCACCCATCGGACGCCCGTGCGGTGCTGTTGCTGACTCGGTACCCGTGTGTCTCCACGCAGGTCAGGAACGGGTCGTGATTGCTGATGACCTCCCGCACCCCTTCGGCCTGACGCAGTACAGTGATTACATCTACTGGACAGACTGGAACCTGCACAGCATCGAGCGAGCCGATAAGACCAGTGGCCGGAACCGCACCCTCATCCAGGGCCACCTGGATTTCGTGATGGACATCCTGGTGTTCCACTCCTCCCGCCAGGATGGCCTCAATGACTGCATGCACAACAACGGGCAGTGTGGGCAGCTGTGCCTCGCCGTCCCCAGCGGCCACCGCTGCAGCTGTGCCTCACATTACACCCTGGACCCCAGTAGCCGCAACTGCAGCCGTAAGTGCCTCCTCTCCCCCTGTCCCTCACTCCCACATTAGATCATCAGTCTGACTCTGGCTGTTAAGGTGGAAAGAAGATTTTTATCTGGGGAAACCTTGGTGCACATGGGCAGTCGGGCAGGTTGTGCACTGCACATGTTGCCTAATGTTACCTGGAGGCTCAGGCTGGGTGGAAGACCTGTTGCTTCATCAAGACACGAGTAGATCGTCCAAGCCCTCAGCTGGCACATCCCGTGGGAGGCCCTTTGGATGTGAAAAACAGTCCCTGGGGGAGAGCACCCACTTATAGGGCCAGGCATTGTTCCAAGTGCTTTTTATGGCACTTAATCCTCCAGGCTATGGGGTAGGGAGTATCACTGTCCCCATTTCACAGACTAGGACCCTGGGCACAGAGATGTGTAGTTACCCACCCAAGGCCACACAGCTGGTAAGACTTGAACCAGGTTTGTATCCAGGCAGGCTGGCTCCAGAGTCCCTGCCCTGACCCCTTGCGTGTGGCCTCATGTCCACTGTGTAATCCTACACGAGGTAGGCCTGTTCACTTTCAATTCTAAGAAAAGCGAGGTTCAGAGAGCCTGAGAGTGACTTTCCCATGGGCCCGCAGGGAGAACAGGTGTGTCCTGTTGGCAGGCTTTTCTCCTGTGACATCAGCAGAGAGCTAGTTATAACTCGGCCTCTGTGCAGCGCTAGACAGTTTGTAAAGCTCTTTGTCATCCGGGCATTGTGTGAGCCTCTCGCAGCCCTGGGCCTTAAGAGGACTGAGCTTCCTTGGCCCAATTATGTGGATGAGGGACCTACAGCTTCGAAGGGTTAAGGGGCTTGGTCGAGGCCCCAGGCTGGTATGTGATGGGCCTGGGGCCACAGCCTGGGATTCCCCACTCTTGGGCTCCCTTTGGTCCTGTTGTCCTTGCCACTGGGGGCCATAACCTTGAAGGGTCAAGTGGAGGTGTAGGTCATCCACTGCCCAGAGGGTATGTGACTCGGGTGCTGGCTCCCAAGGCCGGCAGCCCCAGGGCTGTGACTTGGATTCATGTGGCCCAGCTGTAACTCTGACAAGGCTGCAGCTGGTGGCCTCTACACATCCTGGGTCCTGACAGCCCTGAGGAGCGCCCCCTCCCGGTGTCACTGTTGACGTCACACGGTTTTCAGCCATTCCCCGGAGCACGCAGAAGCTGCTGGCGAATCCCACTGTCACCAGAGCATCAAGCACACTTATGGTGGGAGGTTTTTTTTTTTTTTTTTTTTTTGCGGTACACGGACCTCTCACTGTTGTGGCCTCTCCCATCGCGGAGCACAGGCTCCGGATGCGCAGGCTCTGCGGCCATGGCTCACGGGCCCAGCCACTCCGCGGCATGTGGGATCTTCCTGGACCGGGGCACGAACCCGTGTTCCCTGCATCGGCAGGCGGACTCTCAACCACTGCGCCACCAGGGAAGCCCATGGGTGGGAGTTTGATGTTCACTACCTTTCCCTCCTTCGGACTTAAGTCTTGATAATCGGAAAAGAAATGGATATCTAGTTTTAAAATAACACACACACTTATAAAATATGGAAACAACAGAGATGTGTAACATGGAGAATAAAATTACCCATAGTCCACCCCCAGGAAACAGTGTTGTGTCTTTCCAGCCTTTTTCCATGTACATCTCGTAGGTACACACGCAAATCTACTTTTTACCATGAAATGGAATGCCATCCTCCCTGCCCACTCCCTGTTCGGCTCCCAGACACTGATGTGCGCCCGTCCCCGTTTGCCTCTTCCCAGCACCCACCACCTTCCTGCTCTTCAGCCAGAAGTGTGCCATCAGCCGGATGATCCCTGATGACCAGCACAGCCCGGACCTCATCCTGCCCTTGCACGGGCTGAGGAACGTCAAGGCCATCGACTATGACCCACTGGACAAGTTCATCTACTGGGTAGATGGGCGCCAGAACATCAAACGAGCCAAGGACGATGGGACCCAGGTAAGTGTGCTTTTGGGGGGGCGCGGGGGGCCCTTCCACGAGGAGCTCGCACTAGCAGCTTCCAGGCTACCGCCCCCTTTTCTTAGCAGAGGGGGTGCCAAGAGGGCACAGTTTGGGGTAAACAATGATTGGGCTCCGATTATGTCATTGCCAGGTATAAGGCTGAGCAGTGTGAAACCCTTAGATTGTGATTCTGTGTAGAAACTGGATTTTGCAGTTGTTTAAGTAGCAGTGGTGGGCGTCAAACCCCATGGGATTTTTTTTCCTTTCCATAGTGGTTCTGTGCAGGGGTAGTTGATATTGGTTATTCTAGATTTATCTTTTATTTTAGGGGAGTTGTATAGTCAGTTCTGTTATAATGCAATGTACATGTTTCTGAAAATCACTGCACTGTACAAAATCGCCCAGTACAGACCACAGGGCTGATGGGGGAAAGGGGGCTAGGTGTGCAGCACTCAAAAGGCCATCAGTGACAAACTGAAAAAAAGAGAGGAACCTGGCAATACAGGGGCACTGTCCTTCGAATGTTAAATGGTTCAGTACATAAATGCTCCAGCAGATATGGCTCTTGACGTTGAAAAGACCTGACGCTGGCGGAGGACATGGGGGTCGGAAGGTTGCAGCTTGTGGGTTTTTGTGGAACGCTGTAAGGAGGGTTGTCTGAGATGGGACATACCGTTGTAACCCCAGCGTGGATGGCCTGACTCCCAGTGCACGGGGGCTGGGGGTCGCTAGAGGCATGTGTGTTTGTGGGCCCCTGCTTGGTGCGGTGCTGCTGTGTGCTCTACACTTGCCTCGTGTTTCTCCTCCTGGGTGCAGTTGTGCAAAGTGAATGCGAAACCTGCTCTCTGCTCAAATTGTCCCTGATACATCACTGCATGGGGACAAATACATGTTTTCCAAACATGAGTCTAGCAGAACTGACTATTTTTCTGTGTTAGGTGTTTGTGACCCATGCCAGGAAGGACATTGTCACTGCAGCCTCGGGGCACACCCGGCGTATCCAGCCATGGGACAGGGAACTGTGGCCAGAATTCCAGTAGGACGTGCCTGGCTGGTCATGCCAGTTTCTAAAGACTCCTTTCACAAAAGCTACAGAACCCAATGGTCTCTTTCTCAATCGAGTGGTCCGTGTAACAGCTTATGTCATCGTGGTGAAATCTTGATACTGTTATAACAGCGATGCAGATGCTTGTGAGTGGAGATTTTCAGAAGATTTTCGTGCCTGTAACGTGGGTGTTTCTCTTCTCTACCCTGAACTGGGTGCCAGTGCTGCCTGTACAACTGGGCCTCACTTTCGACAAAATACTTCATCCACCCACGATGTAAAGTTAACAAGTCATCCTTTGACGTGTGTGTGTCCTTGGTGGATGGTAAAAGCCCCAGCTGTGCCCGAGCAGCTGTGATCATCATCTCTGTGGGAGCAGAGCCTGGTGGAAAGGGTGGGAATGGATTTCTTTCATCCTACCCTGGGCGCAGGTGACCGTCACTTTGAGTCCTTTGGAGAACAGGGAGCGTTAATTGATGGACCGTGGCTTCCTGCTGGGAAAGCTGCTGGGTACAAATTGCCTTAAAGTCCCATGGAGAGGCGTTCTTTTGCACTCTTTTATGGTGTCCGGCAGAAGTGGGGGAAGACTTTGGAGAAAAAGCCCTTTTAGGAACACTTAATCTGGAAAATATTCATTTCCCTTCCTGTGTCTCTTGCTAAACTCCACCCTCTGGTGGCTTTGATTGTTGGGGGTACCACCCCACCTCCAAGGATGGTATTCTTAATTATCAACTACTTGGCTGTCATTTTTCTATTTAAATTTTTATTCTTTTATTGTGGTAAATATACGTTACATAAAATGGACCATTTTAACCATTTTTAAGTGTACAGCTCCATGGCATTAAGAACATTGATATTGTTGTACAGCCATCACCACCATCCATCTCCGGAGGAAACTCTGTCCCCATTAAACACTAACTCTCTATCCCCCCCATACCCCCAGTCCCTGGCGCCCACCATCCTGCCTTCTGTCTCTATGAATTTGACAGCACTCAGTACTTTATATAAGTAGAATCACCCAGTATTTGTCCTTTTGTGACTGGCCTATTTCACTTAGCACAATGTCCTCAAGGTCCTTCCACATCATAGGAGGTATCAGAATTTTCTTCCTCTTTACGACTGAATAACACTCCATTGTGTGTATAGAAGACATTTGGCTTATCCGTCCATCCTCAGTGGACACTGGGGTTGCATCCGCCTGTGAGCTGTTGCTGCAGACTTTCCCACTTGGTTAAGTACCACTTTGTACTGGTGAGGGGGTGGGGTGTGGATTGTGACGTTGAATCGGATTCTGCTAAGATTTTTTGCACCGGCATTAGTGCCGTTCCTTATGGTAAAATTGGAGTTTGGGTTTTATAAAACCGGCCAGCCGTGTAAAGTTTATCTCCTCGTTCCTGTGTGCCTGGGGAGGGACGTAGGTGGTGTGTTGTTACAGCATGCACTTTTTTCTCAGCTGGTTGTTCCGATGAGTGTGTGCCTGGCTCCCACACACCCACCCTCCACAGGGAGCCTGACTCTGGCCAGGGCTAGCTGGAATCTTGCTTTACTCCCAGGCCGTCGGCTGCACTGGGCTGTGGTCTTTGGCCAGAGATCTCTGTGGCTCTTGGGAAAGGAATGTGCTGGCTGGAGTTGACGCCTGGCTCCTAGGGCCCACAGCTCCTGGGGGTGTGGTTGTTGTTACCTGCAGAGATGCGAGTGACATGCTTCCAGCTGCCCAGCAGGGCTGGACCAGAGGCTGCTGTGTGTGTGTTTGGGGGCGGGTGGTTCCTCTCCAGCTGAGTCCAAGAGGCTGGGCCTGGGGAAGGGGGCTTCTTTTTGGCTGCAAGCCCCCCTCTTGACCACCAGGAGACTTCTTGTTTTATTGACTGCTGAAAAGAGGTATATTAAGAGGGTCTGCAATGAGCTGTGATCAGAACATCATCTAAAGATGATTCCCTTCTCAGTGGAGGAACTTTTCATCCAAACCGTTGGTGGTAGCAGCCCAGGAGCTTGGGAAGCCCCTTTGCACCAGGTCGGGTCACCTGAGAACCCAAGGGGACCAGATCCACCAGGGAATCGGCCTCTAGCCTGTGAGGGAGGTGAGGGAAGCTCTGGGCACTCTCCTCCTGCATCAGTTCATGAAACAAGGTGCCCTTTAAAGGGATTCTCTGTTGGTGGCTCCGAAAGCCAGGGCTCATCCCTGAGAGGCAGTAGACGTCATGGAGTCCAGCAGCGCTCCCGGGAGAGGCTTGGGGTGGAGACCCGCAGGGAGTGTGAGGGGGAAAACAGACCCCGCGAGGGGCACGTGCTGCCCCTGGGCTCCCGGTATGCTCTGCGGGGCAGCCCTGCACCCTCACCTGGCCTTGAACCCCTGGCCTGTCTCCCTCAGGGAAGAGGCTGTGAGAGGTGGACCTCTGTGCTGGACACCTATTGTCCTGGCATCCTAAATTTAAAAAACAATAAGATTTGAGGGCCTTCGCTCTGGAGAACAGTATGGAGTTCCCTTAAAAAACTAAAAACAGAACTACCATACGACCCAGCAATCCCACTACTGGGCATATACCCTGAGAAAACCATAATTCAGAAGGCGTCATGTACCACAATGTTCATTGCATCTGTGTTTACAATAGCCAGGACGTGGAAGCAACCTAAGTGTCCATTGACAGACGAATGGATAAAGAAGATGCGGCACATATATACAATGGAATATTACTCAGCCATAAAAAGGAACGAAATTGAGTTATTTGTAGTGAGGTGGATGGACCTAGAGACTGTCATACAGAGTAAAGTCAGAAAGAGAAAAACAAATACTGTATGCTAACACATATATGTAGAATCTAAAAAAATAAAAATAAAATGGTTCTGAAGAACCTAGGGGCAGGACAGGAATAAAGACACAGATGTAGAGAATGGACTTGAGGACACAGGGAAGGGGAAGGGGAAGCTGGGACGAAGTGAGAGAGTGGCATGGACATATATACACTACCAAATGTAAAACAGAGAGCTAGTGGGAAGCAGCCGCATAGCACAGGGAGATCAGCTTGGTGCTTTGTGACCACCTAGAGGGGTGGGATAGAGAGGGTGGGAGGGAGATGCAAGAGGGAGGGGATATGGGGATACATGTACATGTATAGCTGACTCACTTTGTTATACAGCAGAAACTAACACACCATTGTAAAGCAATTATACTCCAATAAAGATGTTAAAAAAAAATCCAAGGGAAGGAAAAAAGATAAAAAAAGATTTGAGGGCCTTAATCCAAAAGTCTGAGTCTAAGGAAACAAGAAGTGAGAAGATGTCTTGAGCCGGGGGCCTATGATCCTGGGCTGACTGCTCAGCTGCTGGGTGGTCCCTCTGTAGGTGCGGGCCGGCTAGCCCGGGTGGGGTGACTACCAGGCAGCCGGGTCTGGTGCCGTCACTGGTGTTGGGGCCTGGCATTGGAGCCCATGGGTGAGAGCTCTCTTGGAGGCTGTTGGACGGATCAGCTTCACTCTCAAGCGGATGTGTGGGCAAGAGCTGGTTTGAAAGGAGAGGTTCCCAGACACGGTGGGGGTTTTGACATTTGCTCTGCACTCGGGCACAGGCCTCCGCCCTCCCCGCCGTTACTTTAGCCGGTGCTCGTTTCTTACCACCCTACAGCCCTTCGTTTTGACCTCTCCGAGCCAAAGCCAGAACCCTGACAGGCAGCCGCACGACCTCAGCGTTGACGTCTATAGCCGGACCCTGTTTTGGACGTGCGAGGCCACCGACACTATCAACGTCCACCGGCTGAACGGGGATGCCATGGGCGTGGTGCTCCGTGGGGACCGCGACAAGCCAAGGGCCATCGTCGTCAACGCCGAGCGAGGGTGCGGGGCCGCGCGGGTGGGGTGCTGCACCCGCTGGGGCGTGCCAGGGGCCCCTCCCGTGAATGCTGGCCTCTCGGGCCGGGAGGGACCTTCCACCCCCGACATTCCCATCCGCAGCCGGAGTGGGGCAGGGACACACCAGCTCATTCCCAGGCATGGCAGGGAGGCAGAGACGCCCAGGGGTGGCCTGGACTGAAAGCCTGTGCAGGGGTGAGGGCTTCGCTGAGAGACGCAGGCAGGATGTGATTCATAGGCTTCGTACCATCCCATCAAACTTGAACGCTACTCAACCATCCCTTCCATAGCATCCCACGTGGTGGCGGGTTATTCACTTGCCTAGGGGAGGTCACTCACTACCTGACTGGGAGCTTCTTCCTTCCCTGAAGCTCCCTGATGGGCCCTCAGGTTCTCTGATAGGTGGGAGAGCACCTGAGACACGTTGACAGGTGTGGAGGGTCCCAAAGGGAAGGCCCAGGGTGGGGGTGTGAGGGGGCCAAAACCACATGACATGAGATTGGGAAATAAAGCCAATCGGGGAGGGTTTGGGGGTGGAAGGCAGGAGGATGGTGACCACCTCAGGTACCTGCAGGGCTGCCGTTCAGGGCAGGATTCAGACCCATCGAGGCACTGTGTGCTGGAGCTTGTGCCCAGGGACCGCCAGGCAGACCTGAGTTCAAATCCCGACTCTGTCACCTACTGCCTGTGTGACCTCAGGCAGGTGACGTGACCTCCCAGGGATTCAGTTTCCTTGTGAGGACAGCGGGGAGTACCAGCCCTGCAGCCCCCGGGGGCTCAGTTACTGAAGATGGTTCTTTAGGAGTCAAAGGAGGGGGCGTGTACTAGGCCCGGGGGCTGCCGCAAGTGACCACAAAACAGGGGTTTGAAACACGGAGGTTTATTCCCTCGCAGTTCCAGGGGCCAAAGTCAAGGGCGGCAGGGCCGTGCTCCCACTGGAGTCTCTAGGGGAGGTTGCTTCCTGCCTCTCAGCTTCGGGGGCCCCGCATGCTCCTGGGCTGGTGGCCGCGTCCCTCCACTCTGCCTCCGTCTTCACGTGGGCTTCTCTCTGTGTCCGTGTGGCCTCTTCTCTCTCTTGAGGCCACTCTCACTGGTTGTGGGCCCACCGTAACCGGGGTGGCCTCATCTCGATCCTTAGTTACATCTGCAAAGACCTTGTTTCCAAATAAGGTCATATTCCGTGGTTCCAGGTAGACATGAGGTCTTGGGGGCCATTTTCCAGCTCCTCCAGGGCATGACCTTTCAGCTCCGGGTCCAGCCCCTAGAGGCTGGGGTCATATGACTGGTCACTTTCCGAAGCCCCGCTGGGTGCCCGCAGGGTCTGGGGCCGGTCTCTCTGGTGCTTTGCTGAGGACGCAGCGGACGCAGCACCCGTCCTTTACCTGTTGTTCTCTCGCAGGTACCTGTACTTCACTAACATGCAGGACCGAGCAGCTAAGATAGAGCGCGCGGCCCTGGACGGCACCGAGCGTGAGGTCCTCTTCACCACGGGCCTCATCCGCCCCGTGGCCCTCGTGGTAGACAACATGCTGGGCAAGCTCTTCTGGGTGGACGCCGACCTGAAGCGCATTGAAAGCTGCGACCTGTCGGGTACGTGCCCTGGAGCCTCCCCGAGGATCGGTCCCTCGGCAGCCACCACGTCTGACCCACCAGGACGCCTGCCATCGTGGTCATCAGTCATGGCATAGCAGCCGCCACGTTTGTCGGGGACCTACTGCGAACAGGCACTGGGCTGGGGCTTTACCATGTATAGTCCCCCTGCTCCAGCCTGTGGGTCCCAAATGATCCCCAGGTGGCAGGGGCCGATGAGGCTCAGAGAGGGTGAGCCAGCTGTGCAGGGCCCCCCGCGTCGGGTGGAACAGGAGTCCGACCGCTCTGCCTCCAGTGCCCATGCTCTCAGCTACTCTGCCGTGGCCGCCTTAGTCCGGGAGGCCCCTGGGCCAGAGAGGAGTGAGAAGCAGTGCTTCAAGGGGCTTTTCTTCCAGAAGTTGGGGTGGGCTGGGGGCAGGGGAGGCACCGTGCTTGCCGGGGGCCAGCGGCTGGGGCCACGGCCCTGGCCGAAGGGCAGGCCAGGTAGAAGCAGGGCTGTCCAAGAGGTGGCCTCGGATCTGCCTAATTCCAGGGAACGTGCCCCAGCCCCCAGCCCTGGCCAGACCCCGGCGTCCCCCAGGCTCCCGGCAGCCCACCCTTCTCCCGAGGCAAGCGCGGGCCGAGCTCTAGGGGTCAGCCGCCACTCAGGGGGAGCGCCTCCCTCTTGCAGGGGCCAACCGCCTGACCCTGGAGGATGCCAGCATCGTGCAGCCTGTGGGCCTGACCGTGCTGGGCAGGCACCTCTACTGGATCGACCGCCAGCAGCAGATGATTGAGCGCGTGGACAAGACCACAGGGGATGCGCGGACACGAGTCCAGGGCCGCGTCGCCCACCTGACCGGCATCCACGCCGTGGAGGACATCAGCCTGGAGGAATTCTGTACGTGGCGGGTGGGCAGCGGGCAGCGGGCAGTGGTGTGTGCAGACACCACCGAGGGGAGGGTGGGCTCTTCACAGAGCACAGCGGCCCCTGAACTGGCCCCCTTGGAAAAAGGCAGGAGGACAGGCCAATGTGAGAGTTGTAGGACTGAGATCCTCTTTTCTTTCTGACTGTCGGCCAGGTCTACTCTCGGCCCCCGGAGGCCACCCTCAGGCCCTCGCCCCATCAGCAACAGATCGAACCTCTCTGACTGCCTTTTCTACCAGCTGGAACCCACTCCGCTTTCCAAGGGCTTGCGATTAGATTTGGCCCAAGTTTAGACTAGTCTCCCTTTAGATTGATTCCAAATTAACTGATTAGTAACCGTAATTATATCTGTAAATCCCTTCTGCTGAGTAAGGTTACAAAACCACGGGCATAATAGCTCATCACATCCTCCCCAGCTGGGCAGTAGGGTAGGATATTTAGGGGGCATTTTAGGATTCTGCCTACCACAGTCTGGCTGTGCCCAGGGGCCTGGGAGAGGGATGACGTCAGTAACTGGGACCTCTGGTTCCTCTACCCCGCTCCGTATATGGCTATATGTGGATATGGAGGGGTGTGTGTGTGTGTGTGTGTGTGTGTGTGTGTGTGTGTTGTGAGAAGTGTCTACCTCTCCCTCTGTCTTCTCGCTTTTCTCTCTTCATTCAGTAAATACACCTGGGCTGCCAGCTGGGTGAGCAGAGCCATCACTGTCCTTGTCCTGTGATGCCCATGGTCTGGCCGCCTTCAAGGCCCTGGGGCCTGCCCCACCAGCCTCACCCCAGCCCATTACTATTGGCCTCCTGCCTCGGCCACACCATGTGTTGACTGTTCCGCACCCCAGGTCCTGTGCTCAGTATGTTATTACATTATATGTGTTATTGCACAATAATTCTATTTTACAGCTTAGGAAAGTAGGGCTCAGAAAGGGTATTACTTCCCCCTGTCACCTAGCCAATAAACCTGATGGGGCTTGGACTTGAGGCCAGAGTCCACATTTTAGCCACTGGGATTTTTTTTCTGTTGGGCTCCCTGCTCAGGATGAGGGGCATGACCTCTGAATCAGTCACTTCTGTGTTGACTGCTGGGCGGTGGGTTCTGTCCTTGTGGGTAATCAGCTGGATGCTGGATAAGTGAAGTCACTAGGAACTAGCTTCCGGATAACTGAGGCACCCCATGCCTATGGGTTAGAATGCCTGTGTTCACCTGGCCCCTTACACCATCCTCAGCCAAGTCCCGATTCCTGGTTGTTGCTGGCAGATGGTCAGAATGGTGAATGCTGAGCCCACAAATGTCGAGACCGACTGCCTGCTGGTGTCGGCAGAAAGCCAGGCTCATTGACCGGCAGCTCCTTGGAACCGAGCGGCTGGAAGGGCCAGGAAACGTTCAGTGAGCAGATTTGAGGTTGGAGACTGGGACGTGTCCATGAGTGCTAATGTGTGGGGTCTAGGGTGACATGGAGAGGCTCCTCGTTTTGGGTGAGGGCAGGAAGTCCTTGGGTGAGCTCTGCCATGTTGATTTGGGACGTGGGCCACCCATCCTGCCTCCCCACAAGATCCCACAACTAAACTCTAAACCAGGGGTGGCACTCTGCAGCCCATAGGTCTGTGTCATCCTGGCTGCCTTTGCTTTGCGGCTGGCCGACTAGGAGTCATGGTCACCTAGATAGGTGGCCTAGCTCATGAAACCAAAATTATTTGCTTTCTGATTCTTTATGGCAAAAGTTTGCTGACCCTGCTCTAAACCATGACTCTGTCATTTTAAAAACACCTAATCCTCAAGGTTGAGGAGGAAAAACTATGATTTGTCTTTGGGGGTCTGGGTGAGGAGCAGAGTGCTTTGTGCCGTTTCCTCTCACCTGAGGGAGGTCAGCCACCCTCCCAGCCTCCTAACCACTGTCAAGGTGTTGGGCACATGAAGTTAATTGAATTGAAATATTCAAGTTCCTCAGGGTTCAACACCCTTATTATTTTAATTTCCATGTGTATTAGTTTCCTGCAGCTGCTATAACAAGTCACCACAAATTGGGTGACTTAAAGCAATAGAAATGTATTCTCTCACAGTTCTGGAGAAATCCAACATCAAGGTGTCTGCAAGACTGTGCTCCCTCTGGAGGCTGGAGGTGGGGGTGGGGAGGCGGAGGAGGGGATGGTTCTTTGCCCCTCCCACTTCCTGTGGTTGCCGGTGTTCCTTGTAGCTGCATCATTGCAGTCTCTGCCTTTGTCATCACATGACCTTCTCCCCTGCCTTCACCTCTTATGTCATCTCTTATAAGGACATTTGTCAGTGCATTTAGGGACCACACAGACAATTCAGAATTAGACCCCATCTCAAGATCCTTAACGTGATTATGTCATTTGCAAAGACCCTTTTCCCAAATGAGGTCACATTCACAGATTCCAGGCATTAGGACATGGACGTATCTTTTGGGGGGACACCACTCAGCCCACTACACCATGAGAGACAGACACACAGGTGGGCAGTGTAGCATGATGGTAGTGGGCACAGTGGGAGCTGGTGCAGACAGGCTGGGATATGATGCAGGGAAAGTTCTATAAGTGCTTTTGGCTTCCGTTTCCTCATCTGCAGAATACAGTGTCAACAGAAACAGACTCCATAGGCTGCCCTAAGAATTAAGTGTGAGGATCTACCACACTCCTACTGGAGTGCCAGTTCTTGTGAGTTCTTGCCTGGCATTCATCCCCTCCGTCCTCTAGGCCACAGTCCTGAGGTAGGAGGCAGAGCCCGACCCCCACCCTCTTTTCTCTCCACAGCAGCCCACCCTTGTGCCCGGGACAATGGCGGCTGTTCCCACATCTGCATTGCCAAGGGTGATGGGACGCCACGGTGCTCGTGCCCAGTGCACCTCGTGCTCCTGCAGAACCTGTTGACTTGTGGTGGTAGGTGTGACCTCAGCACTTTCTGTTGGGATATTGAGCAGGACCTGATTCTCTGCCTGCCAGGTTGCTGCCTGGCAGTCTCTTAATACATAGTCCACGTGGCATCTAGTATCCTGAGCAGACTGTCTCTTTGTCCTCTTTTCTAATATATGCATTTCAGGGCTATGAATTTCCCTCTAAGTACTGGTTTTGCTGCATCCCACAAATTTTGATAAATTGCATTTTCATTTGCAGTTAGTTAAAATATTTTTTAATTGTTCTCAATAATTCTTTGGCCCTTGTGTTATTTAGAAGTGTGTTGTGTAATTTCCAAATGGTTGGGGATTTTCCAGCTATCTTTCTATTATTGATTTCTAGTTTAGTTCCATTAAATTAATGTGGAATTAATTTCCATTTCCTCGTCCCTAAAACAGAAGCAGCCATCCTCCATCACAGGCTCCTCATGGGAGTAACGAAGACAGCGGAGAAAGCATGTGCACACGCATGTGTGAGCGAGTATGTGCGCATACTCCCCCTCCTCCTCTGAGCTCCTGGGGGCTGGTCTTTACCCTGTCCCGTTTCTTCCCATCCTCACCCCCATGACCTCCACGCTGTGTCTCACACACGGCATATGCTTTGTATGATTTCTATCCTTTTAACTTTGTTCAGGTATGTTTTATGCCCCAGCATGTGGTCTACCTTGGTGAATATTCCATGTGAGCTTGAGAAGATGTGTCATCTGATGTTGCTGGGTGGAGTGTTCTATAAATGTTAGTTAGATCCAGTTGATGGATAGTGCTGTTCAGGTTGTCTGTATCCTTCCTGACTGCTTGTGCTGTCAGTTACTGATGGAGGTGTTAAAGTCTCCAATAGTGGGTTTGTCTAATTTTTTAGTACTGTCTTTTCTCCACCTTCTACCCTTGATCCTCTTCTTCCCTAAGGTTGCACAGGGAGTGGTCAAGAATGTAAGCTTTAGTGTCAGACAGACCTGGGTTCAAATTCCAGCTTTGCCACTTCCCAGCTGAGTGACCCTGGGCTGGTCACTCCCCTCTCTGAGCCTCCACTTCCTTCTCTGTGAAATAGAGAAATTGAGAGCACTTACTTGATGGGGTTGTTATTAAGTAACAGAGTACTTTGCATGGCCCCTGACACATGGCACACAGGAATGCCAGCTGCTATTAGTTGTGAGAATGGCAGTAGTAATAAAAAGGAATAATTGTCATTGTCACCATGATGAAACCCAATCCCCAGGACTTCCTCTCCTCTTCCTGCAGGTCCCCCAGGTGACCTTGGATGTGCTGTTTCTGTGTTCCTCTCTTCTTCCCTCCTCCTCTGAGCTCCTGGGGGCCGGTCTTTACCCTGTCCCTTTTCTTCTCATCCTCACCCCCATGACCTCCACGCTGTGTCCCACACACGGCATATGCTCAGCACATCTCAGGAAGCAGGACCATGGGGCGGTCCTTCTGGAGCTTTCTGCTGCCCCACATCACACTGTGAACCCCAGAGAGCTTGGCCAAGAACAGGGGATATTTCATGACTGTCCCCTGGTGGGGGCCACCGTGACCCTCCTGAGCTTCCTGGTGGCTTTTTTCTGAGTTCTGGCCCCAGGGCCCACATGGCTTTGTGGCCTGAGTGGCTGTGCAGGTCCCACAGACGTCCAGGCTGCCCTGGAGGAGACGGGGCCGGGGAGAGAGCTGCACAGAGTGCTCAGCTCTCCCTGGGACCCCAGCCCTGGGCCTCCCCAGGGGAGGACGCATCCCTCTGTCACCCGCCCCCGGGCTTTGGCCCTCAGACTTGAGGATGCCGGGCCCTTCCTCACGGCCTAAGAGGCCTGTATTTACTGTGTCCGCATCTCCGCTCTTCCCTGGCCTCTTCTCTGGGGGCTCACAGGAGGACAAGGGCCGACTGAGGTTCCCAGGAGGTGCCACGGACCCTCGTGCCTCGTGCACTGGCAGAGCAGCGTCACGCGCACATTACCGAACCAGGCTCCGTGCGTGCGCACATGCTCGCTCACATGCGCGTGCGCGTGCTTTCCCCGCTGTCTTCGTTACTCCCTCGAGCAGCCTGTGATGGAGGGTGGCTGCTTCTGTTTTAGGGACGAGGAGATGGAGGCTCTGGGAGGGTGGGGGGTCCTTGGGTTGCACAGCTGCTGGGGGAACCTGGGTTCAACCCCAGGTCTGTGCAACCCCCATCCTGTCCAGTCCTCACTCTCCGGCCGCGGCTGCCAGGACTGGGGGCCCTGCGGGGAATCAGAGCCTGCCCCACGTGGACCCTCTTCTTCCTGCTGGGCTGTGGGGGGCTGGAGTCCAGGAACGGGGCCTCGGCCACTGTCCACACGCACCTTTCCGTGGTCAGCATCCCTGACCCTGGCTCAGCTCAGCATCCCTGGCTCAGTTTGCACACATCCGTCGTTGGCTCCTTTGTCCCCGGCTGTCCTCTGTGGCTGAGCCCAGTGGGAACAGCGGCCTTGTGTTCATTTTTGCTCACATCTCCTCCCCCATCTCACATCCCTATTCAGCCCAGTGTGGACCCCACAGTTATGGGGGAGGCATATGGGTTCCAAATGTTGAAAGGCTTAGTACATCTTGAAATCAATACTTTTGTGAAACTGATATCTTTTTCTATTTTTTTGACCATGCTGCATGGCTTGTGTACCTTAGTTCCCTGACCAGGGATTGAACCCAGGGCATGGCAGTGAAAGTGCCAAGCCCTAACCACTGGACCACCAGAGAACTTCCGATACCTTTTTCCTTAATCAGATTTCAAGGGTATTGAGGACTGTTGCTAAACGTTAAAACGAAGTTTGGGCCAATTTCTGGGGCTCAGTTTCCTGTGATTTTCCAGACAGAGGCGTGGAGAGATGATGACGGGCCCCCTGGGAAATGGGGGCAGCCCGGGACCAAGGGGCTCCTCCTGGGTCTCTCTGCCAGTGCCCTGGCATCCGTGCCCATCTGCGTCTCGGCCTCCAGGACATTGCCACTCACTGAGTGCTACTGCTCATCTGGCCCATTCTTGGCCTGCACTGGGGAAGTTGACCCCGAGGGGGGAGTGACTTGCCATAGCCACCTGGTACGAGGTGGCCCCAGATCTCCTGTCCTTCACCCTCCCAGCTCACCACCCTTCCTTGACTCCCTCCACCAGGGGGCCTTCGAACCCCATCCTCATCCACTCTGCTCCCTGCTGTCGAATCCTCACCACCTGCCTTTCCTCAGCCCACTCTTCAACAAGGTGCCTGGGTCTTCCACCGGGGCCCGCCCCCGCCATGCCTGTGGGCTCGCTGGCCACCCACAGAGTTCTGGCTCCACTGCCCCAAATGTGTAACAGGTGTGGGCGCTGACCACCCACTTTCTGACCCTCCTATTTCCGGCGGGGGTGCGGTGGACACTCCCCTGTAGCCAGGCCGTGCACACGGGCCTGGATTAACAGCTTCATCACACACTGGGGGCTGGAGGTGGGATGCAGACAGGACGTAGGGCAGCGGAGACCAGGTACAGCACCTGTGAATTGAGCGTGTTCCCCGCTTTGAAACCCAGAGGTGTTTCGCCCAGGTTTTGCCCAGCTGGGCGGCCTGTGATGGTCTTTCTCTCCTCCCCAGAGCCTCCTACGTGCTCCCCGGACCAGTTCGCGTGTGCCACTGGGGAGATCGACTGCATTCCTGGGGCCTGGCGCTGCGACGGCTTCCCGGAGTGTGACGACCAGAGTGATGAGGAGGGCTGCCCGGTGTGCTCGGCCGCCCAGTTCCCGTGTGCGCGGGGCCAGTGCGTGGACCTGCGGCTGCGCTGTGATGGCGAGGCCGACTGCCAGGACCGCTCCGACGAGGCGGACTGCGATGGTGAGGCCCCTCCCCTCCCCTAGGCGCAAGCTCTCTGCCCTCCCGGAGCTTGGGCTCCATCTGGTCACGCATAAAGCCTTGGCCTGGAGCGAAACTGCCGTGGCCCCTGAGCTTGGGAGGGGAGAATGTTAGTTGCAGGCCCACCAAGGGCTCTTGCCCTCTGCCTCGCCAAGCAGTTTGGCTTGAAGGCAGACTGAGAGCGTATCTCGCCTTCCCTCCTTCAGTCAAGGATTTTACAGAGACCCAAGTTAAGTCCAGTAGTCAGCTGGATTTGCATGTTTTACACCGTGGTTAAGCCCCATCCCAAAAGGCAGCGCTGTCCTCTACCAAGCGGTCTGTGGGATAACGCTTACATCTGGGTGGTTTCTAGTATCCCATTGAACCAGGAGTTACAAAGAGATCTGCTTAGTCAACCTGGGTCCACGCTGACTGGCAGTAGCTTCCTTTTAGACCGTGACAGTGAAACAAATCTCTGTGCTCCCTCTGAGGTTTTCTTACATAAAATGACCCACTCGGTTGTTTCCTGCCACACCCCGTCAGCACCACGGCCCCATGACTGCCGCTGAGCTGTTAATGGGTCATTCTGGCTGCCACCCCACAGCCACCGGTCCTCTTCTTGGATGACTCAGGTGTTATCTGTTCACTGTCCACTGTCCCCGTTCATGATGGGCAGCCATTCTGTGGAAGATGAAGGCCTGGGGGGCATTTCCCCAGATATTTCTATAAAGCCGCAGTTGTTCAGTCTTGCCAGCTCACAGCCCCTTTGAATTCGATGGAGACTGTAGACCAGGGATGAGCACGCTGCAGCCTGACGGCCAAATCCAGATCACCACCTATTTTGGTAAATGCAGTTTTACTGGGACACAGTCAGGCTCATTCATTTACATATCGTCTCTGACTGGTCGGAAACAGCAGAGTTGAGTAGTTACAAAAGAGACCTATCTGGCTCTTTACAGAAAAGTTTGCTGAGCCCTGCCTTACATCCTTGGCCCCAGCACAGTCTTGTGGCCAAGATCTCAGCAGGTGGCAGGAGCCCTGATTAGGGACCGTCCCCTCCCTCCTCCCGCTGTGACTGTTTCTCCTGGAGAAAGGAAGCATCGGAGGACAGCAGGCCCTAGTGGACGCTCTGGGCTCCGCCCTCTGTTTCAGAAGCCACCTCTCCTGCTGGGTTACCGGCAGATCTGCCCACTTATTGCAAGGACAGGGTTCCTTGTCTCTGGTTTCCAGAGTGGGCGCCTGGGGCAGGGCGGGTGGGGAGCTTAGATGGCAAAAGTACTGGGGGCGGGTGATGCCGTCCTCGTGGGGCCGTAGCCCTTTCCAGGGCAGCAGGGAGGCAGCAGTCGGCACCCAGCCTTCCTCGTCCTCCTCGCGTGGCCTCTGCCTTCCCGGCTGCGCTCGGCTCCCCCTTCCTGACCCTCAGAGCTCTGCTGGTGTATCCCCTGTCCCCTGCCCCTCCCTCTAGGAGCCCGGTTCCTTGTGGTGGTCCTCTAGTTGGCTGTCCCCTTCCTGGTGACCTGGGAGGGCCTGGGCACAGGGGCCATGGTAGTCCTGGTGCTTTGCGGGCCTGACCCATGGTAGGAACCTGATGAATGAATACCTCCCTGGGTCGTTGAGGTCTCTTCCCTGCCAGCTCGCCCCCAGCATTGCATGGGCCTCGGAACTGAGGTCCTTGAGGGGTGGGTGAAGACTGGCTTTGCTGTGACCACGCCTCGACCCGGTCCTAGAAAGAGTCCGTTTGTCTGCTCTGTATTTGGAGCCCAGACCTCTGTTGTTGGGTCTGGGGGGGCGGGGCAGGGAGCACCGGTGGTGGTCATCTGCTTAGTGCTCCTGGCTGCATCATGCCCTGCAGCCTCTCTGAACGCAAGGCCCCTCCTTGCAGCCGTCTGCCTGCCCAACCAGTTCCGGTGCGCCAGCGGCCAGTGCGTCCTCATCAAGCAGCAGTGCGATTCCTTTCCTGACTGCGTCGACGGCTCCGACGAGCTCATGTGCGGTGAGCTGGCTTCCCCCAGAGGGCGGGGTTGGAGGGTCACCCTCTGCTGGGGTTCTGTCCCAGGACCGTGGGGTCTAGAGGGAGGAAATGGTGGGGACTGAGGAGGCTGGGAGGTCAGGAGTATTTGGCCTCGGTAGGGAGTCAGGGAAGCCTTCCTGGAGGTGGAGGTGGCTGTGAGGAGGGGGAGGGGGAAACTGTGAGCCAGGGGGCATTTCAGCTGGGACAGAGGCACAAAGAAGGCACAGATGTGCCAAGCCAGGCCTGAGTGTAAGGCGGCATGCTTCTGCCCAGAGCCCTCACTCAGCAGCATCTGTCAACAAGATCACCCTGACAGAGTAGTGGGTGTGTCCATTCCCTGGCAGCCTGCTGTCTGGCTGAGGAGGAGCGGTGTGTGCCCACGCACACACGTACACGCACGCACATGCACACACACGCACACACACACGTGCTGCATGCCCCTTGAGTGACGTAGCTTGTACGGCCAGGGATGCAGGGGCTAGAGAATGTGAAACCAGGGCAGTCAGAGAAGGCTTCCTCGAGGCGTTGGCTCTTGAAAGGCTGTCTGATTCAGACAGGAAGGGAGCTGGATTCCCAGACAGGAAGCGGGAATGTGTCCGTGTGTCTGGGGATATGGCCACTTTGTTCACTGCAGAGGGACCGGGGCTGAGAGCTCTGCCTGCAGGATAGAGACGTCTTGTGAATGGGGAAGAAGGAGGGGTCCCCAAGGGACTCACTGAGCGCTTTTGTGCCTTCACATCAACCTGGGTCAGGCCCCTCAGCTACCATCTCAGGAGCGTGGTCTGGGGGCCAGAGGGTAGCAGTGGGGGCCCCGGGGGGTCTGAGCCCCACGCCTCTGCTGGGCAGGTGTCCAGTGTGACAGTGTCTGTCTTCAGGCTCCCATGTGATCGTGGCCCCAGTCGTTGGGGGTGATGTTTATCCACAGTCAGGCCTCGTCGCCGGAACCAGCAGCTTTCCTCCCTTTCCTTTGGGTTTTGGCCAGCCGGAGGGGACGTTGTTGATTGCCCTCAGAAATGTGCCACCCTGATGGGAAAGTGAATGTCCTTTTGTCAGAGTTGAGTCTAGAGCCCAGACATGCCCTCCATGCCGCAGGTGGCTTGGATAGTGGGGCAAGCCCCAGGAGTGCCCCTGCCCGGGAGCCCTGGGTGCACCTTTGAAGCCCTGAGCTGGCTCCTGGCTTTTTGGGTTTGACTGGGCCCCTGCGTCCAGGCCCTTCACATTCCACTTCTCACGCTTTCCCTGCCTAGGGCCTTCAGGATTCCTGGCCTCTGTGGCAGGCAGGCGTGAGGGGCTCAGATGGAGGCCCCGGGCCCTGGGTGCTTGGGTCAGCCCCGCCCCTCCGCGTGGTCCCGTCTCCCCGCCCCGCCCCCTCCCGCCGCCTGGTGCTCGGGCTCAGCTGGACTAGGGACGTGCACATGGGAGAACCCAGCGCCTGCTTCCAGCCGAGAAGCTCCGGGTCAGGGGCATGAATAGGAGGCTGCTTCAGAGGAGTCGCTGCTGAGGGGCCGGGGGCCGTGGCAGAGCTGAGTCAGGCCGAGGAGGGGGAGAAGGTTCTGCGGCTCCATCGGCGGGTGCTGGGCCGGGGCGGGAGCCGCCCGCCAGGGCACACAGCGCCGGCCCCGCAGGAGGCCCGCTCCCTTTGGGTTAACGTCCGCTGTCGCTTCCTGCCCGTGCTCTGGCAGAAATCAGCAAGCTGCCCTCGGACGACGGCCCGGCCCACAGCAGCGCCATCGGGCCGGTTATCGGCATCATCCTCTCGCTCTTCATCATGGGCGGGGTCTACTTTGTGTGCCAGCGCGTGGTGTGTCAGCGCTACGCCGGGGCCAACGGGCCCTTCCCGCACGAGTACGTCAGTGGCACCCCCCACGTGCCCCTCAATTTCATCGCCCCCGGCGGCTCCCAGCACGGCCCCTTCACAGGTGAGGAGCCTGAGCCGCGAGAGGACCCTGGGCGGCGGTGCGGAGGCAGACAGGGCGGGATATGGGGCGAGTGGAACACAGATATATGGAATCTAAGAAAAAAAAAATGTCATGAAGAACCTAGGGGTAAGACAGGAATAAAGACACAGACCTACTAGAGAATGGACTTGAGAACATGGGGAGGGGGAAGGGTAAGCTGTGACAAAGTGAGAGAGTGGCATGGGCATATATACACTACCAAATGTAAAATAGATAGGTAGTGGGAAGCAGCCGCATAGCGAAGGGAGATCAGCTCGGTGCTTTGTGACCACCTAGAGGGGTGGGATAGGGAGGGTGGGAGGGAGACGCAAGAGAGAAGAGATATGGGAACATATGTATATGTATAACTGATTCACTTTGTTATAAAGCAGAAACTAACACACCATTGTAGAGCAATTATACTCCAATAAAGATGTAAAAAAAAAAAAAAAAAGGAATGCTCTTTGGACTTGACCTGAGATGCTCTCGTGGGGTGTGACCTGAGTCGTCCCCCGGGGACAGCTGGGTGGGGACACATCTCTCATAGGGCTTCTGCACCTGAACCTGGGTCTCCCGGGCAGCGGGGCTGGGGAGAGTGCGCCGTGTGCGTGGGGCGCCCCTGCCCCTAACTCGCCTCGTTCCCCCACCCCCTCCCCGCAGGCATTTCGTGCAGCAAGTCCATGATGAGCTCCGTGAGCCTGATGGGGGGCCGAGCCGGGGTGCCCCTCTACGACCGGAACCACGTCACCGGGGCCTCGTCCAGCAGCTCATCCAGCACCAAGGCCACGCTGTACCCGCCGGTGAGTAGGGGCAAGAGGACGCCTGGCCAGCTCAGGTCCTCCCTGCCCACCAGGGGCAGGCACGTCCTGTGACCTCAGGATTTCGAGAATTACTTGCTGTTCCACCACTTAGAATGGTGGGTGCGTTCACCTTTCTCCCCGTCCTGACCAGTAGTTTTTCTCTTCAACATCATTTTCTGTTCAGAAAAGATTCATTGTGGATAACCTGGAAGCCACATAAGATTCTAAAAAGTGGGAGTCTCACCCATAATCCCACCTCCCGGGGTTGCTGTTGGGCGTTTCCCTGTCTGGGTGGCCGTCTGGTTCCTCGGGCCCGCCCCATCGGCAGGGCCTGTCTGGATGGACGCGAGCTTCCCCTCAGCGTCCCTGCCAGAAACACTCTATTTTCCCGCCCACAGCCTTGCTGGTGCCCAGAAAATAGCCGGATGGTTTTCTAAAGACAGGCACTCCTGGGGTGACTATCATGGCTGAAATGCTCCCTGGAGCTTCCGGCAGCCTGAGTGGGGTGAGGGCCTGGCCCTAAGCCAAACCACGCCCTAGAACAAAATGACTCTACGGAGGGTGAAGTGCCAAAGCCCCCAGTATCCCAGCCCCACACCAGGATCCCGAGGGGGACCCTCTCCTCGAGGCTGGAAAAGACCCCCATTTCCAAAGCGTGGCCCCAGGGTAACTGGGGCAAGCTTGATGCACAGATGTGAATCTGGGGATACATATCAAGTTCTGACTTTATATGGTTCTGTGCTTTTTAAGTCTCCAAAACCCGACTTCCTGTGATGGTATGCTCTTCTGACGTGAAGACAGCCCCATGAGCTTTCTCTGGGGGGTCGCCAGTGAGCCCCACCCACCAGGGCTGGGCCTTCCTGCCCTTCTGGGTGTCCCCCATATCCGGGGTGTTGCCCCTCCTTATCACACCTGACCTGGCAGGACCAAGGAGTGGGGGGCAGCGGGGCTCATTATCTCGGGTTGGCAGGATCAGAACCAAATCTCCTGGCAGCTCCAGGGCCCGACTGTGTTTCGGGGCAGAGGGAACAAGGAGCCAGGAGCCTGGAGCTTCAGATCCCTACCTCTTGTCCTTCCTGCTGCTACTGTCACCTGGCTTTCAGATGTCCCATGTAACCAGCTGAAAGCACCAGGAACCCGTGTAAGACTGAGCTTACCCCAGGACAGCCCCCTGGACCCCCCCACGCAGACACCAGGATGCTCGGGAAACTGGCTTCTCCATCCGCAGCCCCTGCTGGGAGCTGGGGAGATCTTATTTGACAGCAAGAGATGACACTGACCACCAGCAATTTTTTTCAACGGCTTTATTGAGATATAATTCACATACCATCCAATCCACCCACGCACTTACAGTGTAGAGTTCGGTGGTTTTTAGTATATTCACAGAGTTGTGCAGTCATCACCATTGTTAAATTTAGAAAATTTCATCATCCCAAAAAGAAACCCTGCATGGAGCCAGCTATTTAAAAATTAACTACATTAGTTTGAATCAGTAATATATGTTCATGGTACAGAATTCAAAGGGCACAGTGAAAAGAGGGCCCAGCCCTCACCTGCTCAGGAGCTCACCCCGCCCTGGAGGCACATCCTGTGGTGAGTTTATCGTGTGTTCTCCCAGAGGAAATCTGTACATAAGCGAGTATACAAGAGTATGAACTTTATTTTCCCAACAGAGAGTAATTTTTTTTTTTTGGAGATAATTGTAGATGTATATGCAGTTGTAAGAAATAATACAGAGAGGTCCCATCTCCCTTTCACCAATTTTCCCCAGTGGTAACATCTTACGTAACTATGGTTGTCTTAGCCCATTCATGCTGCTCTAACAAAAATACCATAGACTAGGCAGCTTAAACTACACATATGTATTTCTCACAGTTCTGGAGGCTGGGAAACTCAAACTCAAAGTTCTGGTAGGTTTGGGCCCGGTCCCTAGTTCATAGTAGTTGTCTTCCCTGCTTCCTTTTCTTTCTTTCCTTCTTTCTTTTCTTTCTTTCTTTCTCCCTGCGAGGCTTGCAGGATCTCAGTCCCCTGACCAGGGATTGAACCCGGGCCATGGGAGTGAAAGCCTGGAATCCTAACCACTAGGCCACCAGGGAACTCCCTGTAGTGGCCGTCTTATCTGTATATGGTGGAAGGGGTGAGGGGGCTCTCTGGGGTCGCTTTCTTAAGGGCACTGATTCCATTTATGAGGGCTCCACCCTCGTGACTTAATCACATCCCCAAAGCCCCACCTCCTAATACCATCATGTTGGGAATTAGGTTTCAACATATGAATTTGTGGGGACACAAACATTCAGTCTATAGCAATAGTACAGTAGCATAATCAGGGCATTGATATGATACCCTTTGACTTTATTCACAGTTCACCAGTTTTATATATGCACTTTTATTTTAAGACAACTTTTATCTATCTATCTACCTATCTATATCTATCTATCTGTCTATCTATCTATCAATTCTAGGTTCACAGCAAAATTGGGAGGAGGGTAGGGAGGTTTCCCAAATCCCCCTTCCTCCCCCTTTATCAACATCCCCCACCAGAGTGGGACACTCGTTACAGTCCATGAATCTACACGTCACCATCACCCAGAGGCCATGGTTTACATCTTGAGTTTGCTCTTGGTGGTGTATTATTCTGTGGGTTTGGACTAATGTGTAATGACATGTATCCACCATTTTAGTCTCATACAGAGTAGTTTCATATGTACTTTTTAAAACCTGCATGATAGCATCTGAAGGTAATGACAGCTCCTCTCTGAGCCTTGCTTTTTGCTACCAAGGATCAGTGAAAGCTGGCCTTTACCCAGCACTTCTGAGGAATACGCTCTTCGTGTGCTGTTATCACCCCGACTCCAGAAGGGGGCGCTATCAGCCTCCTATTTTGCAGATGAGGCCAAGGAATTGAGTGGTGACTACCCGCCCCCCTCCTCCCTGGGGCCATTGTGTCCAAGCTGACCACTCCCCTACCCTGCCTCTCCTGCACCCTGAAGTTTGTTTTGCTTCTCGGGCAGAGCTGTCCCCCCCTCTTGGTGACTGGACAGTGCCCTTTTTTGGGGTGCGGCTGGGCCACACCAATGGGTGTCCAGTCATTCCCAGGATTTTGTTACCCTAACAGCGATGCCCGGAACTCCTGCGGTTTCCTCATTTCCCCTCCTGGGTAGGGGCCAGCAGGAAGATGCCCTGCAGCTAAGGCTGAGCATTGGTCATCTTGACCTTTCTTGCCAAGGGTCCCTCACGAGGGGACAGTCCATCGTCCTGCCAGCAGAGGGCCACACCAGCACGACCGTCCCTCTCAAACACACTCTCGTCAGGTCCAGTTTAGGGTAAAACTGGTATGGTGGTGTAATTTAAATTTATATTTCTCTTATTACATATGATGTCAAAGATCTTTTTGTATGTTTAATAACCTTTGTAGTTTTATTTTCTCAGATGGGTGCATTTATGTCCTTTTTCTATTGGGTTGTTGGTATTTTTAAAATTTATTTGTAAGGGCTCTTTATATAGAGATATATTAAGAAAGTTAGCCTCGGATAAGGGTTGAAAATGTTTTTCCTAGCTTTCTGTCTTTTGATTTGGTTTATGTTGTATTTTGCCATTTATACAATGAAATTATTCATCTTTTATGGGAGTTTGGGGAGTTTTTGGTCATGCCCAGAAAGGCTTTCCCTTCTCGTAAAAAAGTTTCTTTCCATGCTCTCTTTCTTAATGTTCTCAAGGTTTCGTGTTTGTATTTTTTTTTTTTTTCTAACTTTTGGCTGCGTTGGGTCTTCATTGCTGCACACGGGCTTTCTCTAGTTGCGGCGAGCAGGGGCTGCTCTTCGTCGCGGTGCACAGGCTTCTCATTGTGGTGGCTTCTCTTTGTGGAGCACGGGCTCTAGGTGTGCGGGCTCAGTCGCTGTGGCACGCTGGCTCAGTAGTTATGGCTTACGGGTTCTAGAGCGCAGGCTCAGTAGTTGTGGCTCACGGGCTTAGTTGCTCCACAGCATGTGGGATCTTCCCGGACCAGGGCTCCAACCCGTGTCCCCTGCATTAGCAGGCAGATTCTTAACCGCTGCGCCACCAGGGAAGTCCCTCGTGTTTGTATTTAATTTTGATTCTCCTGGAATCAAATTTAACTTTGATTCTCCTGGAATGTAATTAGGTGCACTGCGTGAGGCTGGAGGCATCTGACTTTATTTCTGTGCTGATGGCTACCAGGCGGCCGACCTTTAGGGAATTCCTTGGTGGTGCAGTGGTTAAGAATCCGAGCTTCCACTGCAGGGGGCACAGGTTCAATCCCTGGATGGGGAACTAAGATCCCGCGTGCCAAGCAGTGCGGCCAAAAGAAAAAAAAAAAAGGCGGCCTTTATTAGTCGAGGTCCAATCAGGAGACAGAAGTCACACGGTGATCTGAAGAGGGAAAGTTCAAGATACAGAATTATTATCAGGGATTAGAATTGCAGGGAATTGGCCAGTGAGAGGTAGAGAGAACTCTTTAGAACGCAGGAAAAGCAGATGATCTGAACGGGGAAGAGCCCCTAGCCCCCACACAGCAGGTGACCGAGAAGTCGCCGAGGTGCTGCACCAGCAGAACTTGCTAGAAATATGCCCACTGTAGTACTGGGGAGACTTCTTCCTTGACCTTCGCCTCCCCAACACCCTGTGGGAAGTAGCACCGACAGCAGGATTTGGGCAGGATCCCAGAGCTCTCCTTGGAGGCAGAAGTGAAGAGAAGCCAGGTCCAGTCAAGTTCATGGGCAGGTGCGGCAATAGGAGCACAAAGGCCTGGGGTGTGGGAGCAGCTGGGGGAGGCCCTTTCTGCTGGCTTCCCTGCCTGGTTTCTGCTCTCTCTCTGAACACCACCCTCTTCCCCAAGGCGTGCCTTCCCAGCTTTGGGGTCACACCCTGAGGAAGCCGCAGGCTGGCTCTTTGGGCTGAAGAGGGCCCTCCCCCACAGAATAAGGAGAGGGGTCCATGCCAGTTCCTGAAGGGCAAGGGAGGGGCCTGGGCACGTCTTGTAGGCTACTCACCTAGTGTCAGGACAGCCTCGGGAAGCAGGGCTTCTTAGCCCCATTTTAGGAACGAGGATCCTGAGGCCTGGCGAAGTCCCTCACCAGGGAGCAGCTGGGAGGTGATAAAACAGGACTCAACCCACATCTGCCGAAGGGGGGGGTGGCGAGGGAAGGCCGTGCCCTTTCCATCGCCCCAGGGACCTGGGGGAATTCAGTCCCTCAGGGCATTCAGACTCCCAGGTCTGGCTGTGCCCCTGGCAGAGACAGCTCAGAGGAGGGGCAGGGGGCGCAGGCAGCGATGGTTGCTGGGGAAGGTGCAGCCCCCGCGGGTGTCTGGGCCCCAGGTCCCTCTGTCCTTCTTGTGGGGCCGGTCATGTGACGCCTGGCTCCGGAGGGTGCATTCACGGAGAAGAGTTGTGTACTTATTATCACAGTTTGGGGGCAATATAGTCCCTTGAGAATGGGGTGCCCCTTCCTGATTTGCTGAGAGGGTGGGGAGGGCGGGCAGCAGGGCTGTGGCCCCTCCTTCCGTGTGGTGGTGCCTGTGCCTTGTCAGGGTTCCGGCTGGAGTGTGGGTCCCCTGAGTGTTAGGAGTAAGGAATGAATTATAGAGATTAGACTTTGCACCACGTGGGAGGAAATGGGGGAGTAAAAGACCAAAGAGGGGAGTTGACAGAAAAGTCCCCGAGGAACCTCGGGAGGCACTCAGTGGCCTCAGTGGCGTGGGGACACGCCCGGGCCTGCAGGGACCCTTCCCTGCTGGTGGCACGGTGCAGAGGGGGCTGCGTCAGGATCCTGAGCGCGCAGCCGAGCTCCCGGGCCTGGGGTCGCCACTGATGAGCGGGCCGGGCTCTCCCCCTGCTCGTGCCCATCCTCGGGCCACAGCTGCCCCTTCCCCTCCCCAGACCAGGAGGGGCCCTGGGAGGAGGGCAGCCGGTTGGGGGTGGCCGGTGGGCGGTGGGGCTCGCCGGCTCCGGGGCCCGTGTGACCTTGCTTGGCTCCCCTCAGATCCTGAACCCGCCGCCGTCCCCCGCCACGGACCCCTCCTTGTACAACGTGGACGTGTTCTACCCTTCCAGCATTCCCGCTACCGCCAGGCCGTACAGGTACGGAGCCCCCGCGCCCCGCGGTACCGGGCCTGGTCCCCATTTCCTGCGGGAGAAAGCGCGGAGGGGTCGGGGCGCCGGTGGGCGTGCTGAGTTCAGAAACCATCCGGAGCCCACGAGTGGCAGCCCTGGGGGTGTTTTGTAAGCCGGGCCACACGTGGCCTTGAATGACGCCCCCAGGGGTCTCCACCGCATCCGGCCCCGCCCCCCGGAGGGCTCTGCGCTCTGTGCCTGAATCCAGCGCTGGGACCCCGGTGGGGCGCCACCCCTTGGTACCTCGGTGCCGGGAAGCATCAAATCCACAGCCGCAGGAGAGCAGGCGAGGCTGGCCCTTGATGGGGCGATCCTTCCCCCTTACGCACTGCGAGGGCCTGCTTGGGCCCTGGGCCTGCTCAGCCCCGACCCCGCACTCCCAGCTGTTCCTTTAGGGGTCGCACGACCCCCTCCTTAGTGGGGAGCGGCCAGCTGGAGAGCGTTGAGGAGAAACGGGATCCGGGTTTGCTGGCCTGTGGCCAGGGACGGGTCGGAGCCGGGGTGGGCGAGGTGAACCTGCTGACCTTCACCCCGTGGTCTCAGCCGACAGGCCCCGCCCACCAGGTGCGCTGGGGCCCCCGCCCCCACCCTCGGGCGAGCTACCTGATGGGGCAGGTGGAGGGTCGGCCCCGCCAGGCTCGCGCCCTGTGTAGAGAGCAGGGCTTGGGGGTGGCGGAGGCCCTTGGTCCTCCCGGAGCGGCGGACCCTCCGAGCGCGGCACCGCCTGCCACCTGGTGGCTGTTTGGGGAACTCCGGGGCCTGGCCGGGGAGCCGGGCAGCCGTGCAGATTCCGGGGAGGCCCAGCCGTTTACTGGGTCACTGCCCTGTTCAAGAACCTGCGGGGGCTCCTCAGTGTCACCGTGTGTCCCCAGAGCTGTCGCCTCCACACCAGCCGGGCCAGGCCCCTCAGCCTCCAGTCTACTGCACGCTTTGCTCCTTCTGCCCTGGTTTTGTCCCCCTCCAGTACCTCTGCCCTCACCACCGTCTGTGGGGGTCCCTTCTTGCTCCCAGGGCTCCACGAGGCATATCCTGCTGCTGCACCTTCCTCAGTGTAGGCGTCCCCGCTGGCCCTTTGGTGCTGACTCCACCTTCCCGCCCATCGTGAGCCCCACTGTGGCTCTTAAACACACCACGACCCCCACCTTGGACTCGGGCCAAAGGGCGATGTCACGGGGGACGGTCGGGAGGCATCTCTGGGATTAAGATGGGAGGCCAACTGGTCTCCAATATTTACAGTAATGGTAGAAGGGGGAACGGTCGTTGACCACTTTCTGGTGTCAGATGCTGTTTCTAGCACGTTCCAGGCAGAATCTCATTTTAATCCTCACAGGCTCCTTTTGAAATGGATACTGTTTCATCTTCCCCATTGTGTCAATGAGAAACTGAAGCTCAGAGAGGTTAAGCTGCCCAAGGTCAGCCAGGTAGGCTGTGGAGGCCTCGTCCCCGTAAAGGCGACCTTGGCCTGAGGCTGCAGTCCTTGTCAAGGCCTGGGCTTGGCAGCCTGCAGGGTAGGTGCCAGTGCGCCCACTTTACAGGTGGCGATGTTGAGGCTCAGAGAGGCCACATAGCCAGGGGGCCCAAGTGCCCAAAGGTGGACATGCATGTGGGCCACTCTGAACCCAGGTCCCCTTTCCCTTGCTGTATCCCCTCCAGACCCTACATCATCCGTGGCATGGCGCCCCCTACGACGCCCTGCAGCACAGACGTGTGTGACAGTGACTACAGCGCCAGCCGCTGGAAGGCCAGCAAGTACTACCTGGATTTGAACTCGGACTCAGACCCCTACCCGCCTCCGCCCACACCCCACAGCCAGTACCTGTCGGCGGAGGACAGCTGCCCACCATCGCCCGCCACGGAGAGGAGCTATTTCCACCTCTTCCCGCCCCCTCCGTCCCCCTGCACGGACTCGTCCTGACCTCGGCCGGGCCACCCTGGCCTCTCTCTGCCCCTGTAAATAGTTTTAAATATGAACAAAGAAAAAATTATATTTTATGATTTAAAAAATAAATATAGTTGGGATTTTAAAAACATGAGAAATGTGAACAGTGACGGGGGGTGGGCAGGGTGGGGAAAACTTTGTACAATGGAGAAAATATTTATAAACCTAATTTTTTTAAACATCATTGCCATTCTTTCATGCCGTGTGTGTTGGAGCTGAGTGTCCCCACGGAGTGAACGCTGACCTCTGGCCCTCCCTGGACAGCTGTTGGAGTTGTGCACTTGTCTTCCTGGGCATGGGCGACTTGCCATCAGGCTCCCACAGGGAGGGATGAGACCTCTGGGCAGAGGCCTGCAGGCGGGTCAGCTTCGTGGATGCCTGACTCATGCACGACCTGATGCTTGATTTCATGCTCTGCTGTTGCCGTCCCGAAATTCTAAATAATTCTGAAGACTGAGGCCCTGCATTTTCATTTCGCATTGGGCTCTGCAGGTTACATACCTGGGCTTTGGGCTGTTCCCTGGCTGGTCCTTGCTACTGTCTGACCTGTGCGTGCCAGCCCAGGGCCGCTGCTGCCTGTCAGCACAGTGCTGGGGTGGGGTGGGGGGGGCGGGGGAACTTCCCCGGCGGTCCAGTGGCTAAGACTTCACCTTCCTCTGCAGGGGGCGTGGGTTCGATCCCTTAGCTCAGGGAGCGAAGATACCACGTGCCTCTCGGCCAAAACACCAAAACATAAAACAGAAGCATATTGTAGCAGATTCAATAAAGACTTTAAAAAAATGGTCCACATCAAAAAAATCTTTGAAAAAAAAACAGTGCTGGGGGGACACTTACCTGGTGGCCAGGGTTTGGGACTCGGCGCTTTCCCCGCCAAGAGCCCGGGTTCAATCTGCGGTTGGGGAACTAAGATCCCGCAAGCCATGCAGTGTGGCCATAAAGAAACAGTGCTGGGGGCCCTGCCATCCGCGTTGACCCCAGTGGATGGCGCTGCCGGGCCACACTTGCCCCGGGTTGGGGAGGGAGCCCCCCAGCCCTCCTGCTTTCCCGGCCCCCACAGTGTCCGTATCTGCAGATGGGCTGTGGAGAGCCTGGTCCTCACAGAGGCCTGCCCTGTGCCCACCCGGCTGGTACTGGAGGAAACATGGGTCAGGCCTGGTCCCTGCCCCTGGGGGTCCCCAGTCTGCGGAAGCAGTGGTGTGTCGTGAGGAGGCTGGGCTGTTCTGAGGCCAGGCAGGAAGAACCACACTTGCAGAGCTGGGAGGAAGGAAAATGCAACAGTCAGGAAGGGCCTGACCTCCCCCCACCCGCCGGAACGTCGGCGGGAGGTCAGGGCGGGAATAGGGCAGAGTGCTGGTGCACCCTCCACTGGGGAATCAAACCACAAAGAACCAGAAGAGGTGCCTCCCCACACGACCCTGAGATTGCACCTTTGAGCCCTGAGGCCTGGAGTGCCTAGGTGACAGCCGAGGGAGGGGAGAGTCTGGTGGGATGAGGAGGGCTGTGGCCCCGAGGGCTCCAAGACAGTTGGGCCAGGGGACACAGCTGGGGATGGGCCTGGTTTCCTGGGACAGACCCTTGAGGGGTAGCCTCCCCTGACTCCTGATTGCCCAGGAGATTGCCCGGGAGTTCCCCGAGGTCGTGAATCAGCGTTGGCAGTGATGGAAACAGGTGGGCTTGCTGGCAGATGCTGGGGATGGGCCGCCTGCCGTCGGTGCAAAGTAACAGCATGGGCGGCCCGCCCTGAGTGCCAAGCCAGGGCCAGCTGTGCCACCCCTGGTGGGGATCTACACTCAAGTCCCCTTTGTAGAACGCAGGGGGCAGATCCGCCTCTGCCTGAAAAGCTTCATTTCTTATCTGCTTCATCCAGCCGCCCTGTCCGTCTGTCAAGGAAGGGTGCCATCACCCACCCCCCGGGACTACAGTAAGACTTCCGTGAGATAAACCTTACTCAGTTGGGACCTGGCAAGTAGCAGGTTCTCCGTGAGTGGGAGAGGTGACATACTTGCCCAAGGTCACAGCGCTAAGGACCAGCAGAGCTAGAGTGCCCCCAGCCCCGGGGGCCCAAGGCCGCAGCTCCTGCCCACAGAGCTGCCTGTGGAAGGAAGCTCAGGGCTCGGAGCACTTGGGCCCCCTCACTCTCAGGTGCTCGTTAAAGCACCAGTATCGATGCAGGCAGCCAGTGGGGCAGCGGGGAGCGGCTGCATCATGGGGGAGAACCCCCACCCCCCAACTCTCCTGCCCGGGGTCAGCCATCCAGTCTGCTCGGGAGGCCAGGGATTTAGCACAGGGTGGGGCAGCGGTGGCTGGGCTGCTGCTCCCTGGTGGCCTATGTGTGCTGGGAGGAAGTCCTCCCTCTCCCTCTCCTGCAGGCTCCGGATAGAGCCATTGCATGGCCGGGGTGCCAGAGGGTCCACCCACTGGCCTCCTACTATATGTCAAGTAAATCTATCAGCCTTTATTAAGCGGCTACTGTGTGCAGAGCTCTGCACTTAAGTCACATGCTGGGACCCCAGAGAGCAGTGAGATGTGACCCCCTCCCTTAAAGGTGCTCAAAACCTAGTAACGGAGGCAGTTTCCAAAGCTGTGGGGAAAGCACAGTGTTATATCCAGGGGCCCGTATTCAGATGGGAAGACAAGGAGGGCTTCCTGGAGGAGGTGATGTCTAATCTGTCTCTCAAGTGTGGGGGTGAAGTTCACAGGCTTATTTCATTTAAACTTCACAATAGCCCAGCTAGGTCAATGGTATCCCCAGTTTGTAGTGGAGGAAACCAAGGCTCGGGGAAAAAGAAGTAAAGCCAGAATTTTTTTCATTCATTTGTTCAATCCTTCCTTTATCCAATAAACATTACCATCTGCCTACTGGATGCTGCTCAATGTGGCCAAAAGGGCTTCTAGTTTCCCTTTAAACCCTCTCAGCTCTGCAGTGACACCCACTGCTCCCCAAGTCTCTGCCATCCCTTACTGAGCCCTGTGGGGTTTCCCTCATGTGATGGCCCCCTCCCCACCAACCCCATCAGAGGGGATCCACTTGTTCAGCTCGGCCTGCCTCCAACCCCAGGACGGGTGTGGGAGCTCCTCCCTGCCTGAGGTCCAGAGCCCCCTTGGGTCTACAGCTGCCCTGGGCAGCTGAACCAAATCCATGTGCCCAGATCTGGGGCACGTCCACTGTCAGGCAGGATGCTGGAGAACCAGGATGTGGGCAGTGCAGAAGGTTCTGTCCCTGAGAAGCCTGGGTGGTTGCGAAGTTGGGTGGGCTTGGATCCCATTTGGCCCCTGTTCCTTCTCCAGAGCCACTCAGCTGGCGCTTCTAGCACTGGGACCCCCTTGTTGGACCACGCCCTCTGATGATGGAGCTGGGGTGCGACCAAGGAACACCCAAAGGCCATCTTCTCTTTTCTTTCCCCGCAAGCTCGATAGTGGCCCTAATCATTAGCAACCCTAGTGGTTCCCCTTTCTATCATCAGTCCTTTGGTGGGAAGGGAAATACTCACCTCCCCCGCAACCCAGCCTGAATCTTAACGCTGTGAAGAAAAGGAAAAGAAACAGAGTTAAATTTCCATGTTAAAATGGGCCTACCCTTTATATACCCCTAGATTTCCTCACTGGTCCCTTCTCTCCAGCCTCAACACATCCTAACCTGACCCAGCAACCACCCAGCACCACCTCTGGCCCTTCCAGAGCATGTCCTCTGCCAGGGAAACCCCACTCCAGCCCTCGGATCAGGACTGAGCCTTGGTGACCTAGCAGAAGGAAAGACAATGGTGGTCTCTGTTCTCAAGGCAAGCTCAACCAATTTAAAGCCTTTTCTTTATCCTGAGCTGGTCTTTCCTATCTGAGTGTATGTGTGTGTGTGGTAAAACGTCCTTTCCTTTATGAAATCACACTAATAGTAAATAGTATTTTTTAAAAATCACTACTTGGTAGAATTAAGATCTGGCAGCTCTGTGTCTGTTCCCCAAGGTTAAGGAGTCATAGCTGGGTGATGGGCATACGTGTGCTCACTAATACTTTTCTCTCTACTGTTGAGTATGTGTGAAATTTTTCATATAATTTTTTTTTAAAGTCTAGATGGGTTGAAAATTGAAATATTAAAAATTAAATTACAAAGGGATTAGGGAGAAAAAGAGGAAGGTGGCAATTTGAGAAATCTAGAAGTTTTATGATGTTGAGGCCACTGCAGAGCTTTTGAAGTCACTCCCCTCCTTAAAGCCTGTCAATGGCTCCCCATGGTCCTCAGGAGATAGGCTCAACTCAGATGCCTCCTCCTCCAGGAAGTTCTCCCTGACTTCAACCCTTCTGGTTAGGCTAGGAGCACATCATAATTGGAGACTTTGGGTGCCCACTTATGTTGGACGAGGTACTGCGTTATTTCTTTTCTTTTTAATATTTATTTATTTGGCTGCGCCAGGTCTTAGATGAGGCACCTGGGATCTTCCTTGCGGCATGCAGGATCTTTAGCTGCGGCATGCAGGATCTAGTTCCCTGACAAGGGATTGAACCTGGGCCCCCTGCATTGGGAGTGCGGAGCCTTAACCACTGGACCACCAGGGAAGTCCCTGCATTATTTCCTTTAATTATAGTGCACATGGCTCTGTGACCCATCTCAGTCTGGGATGGAGGAGCCTGAAGCAGATACCGGCAAGTCCTTTGATGATGAATGAGTAAAGGGATACACGGATCAGTGGGTGGCTGGGCCACCTCCTCCCCAGGAGGGCAGGTGCCAGCCCTGACTGCCCCCTCCTGCCCACACACTCAGAGATGTCCCTCTGAGGCACCGCCCCCTGTCATCCACAACACTGACTTGTGCCAGAGGACCAGTATTGGGACACGGACAGGCAAGAGAGAGACCAGATTGAACAGGACAAAGGCTTTGTGCTGGATTACCTGGAAAGGAAAGGCAGGAGGTAGGTAGGCTTAAGACTTCCTCCCCAGACAAAAGGTAGCCATTGGAAGAACAAGGCAGGCCCAGCTGCAGGGAAGGGTCACACCAAAAGAGCACTGTCAGAGCATCGGTGAGTCAGAAAGACCAGGAGGTCTTTAAAAAGAATTTGTAATGAAATTAACAATTAATTACTAAAAAAAAATTAATTACTGAGCATCTACTGTGTGCTAAGTACTAGGTACTGTAGTACAGCAGTGAGTAAAACAAAAACTAACCTCAAGAAGCTTTTAGTCCAATGGATCATGAAACAGAAAGTTCAGTTTTCAGTCCTGCTCAAGAGCACAGGGTTCATCTCATATTTAATGTTATTTAAAGCATCACATTGTACAGAGTGCTTTTACTGTCCCGGGGTTCCCTGCAGCCTCTCCCGTGCTCCTAGGTCCAGTCGCTAGGGACTGCCCCCTGGTCCTATGCTACTGCTATAGCACAGCCTTGCTGCTCTTAATCCAAACAATCCTTTCTAAAGTATGGCCTGAATTCGCCCTTCTGTTGCTCCGAAGCTTTTCCTGGCCCTCGCTGTCTGAGGATAAACCCCAAGCTCCTTTGTGTATCCTCCAAAGCTGCTATGAGTCTTCCCATTGTTCTCCCCCCAGACCTGTGGTCACCACGACCTGGTCCTCCCACAGATGTGCCTCCCCCAACCACGCTCCTGCAGTTCCCTCTGCTGGGTATACCTGCCTCTGCCCCACTCCGGGTTATCTGTACGTATGTCCCTCTCCCTAACCCTCTGCACCAAGCACATCTTCTGAACTGGTTTCAATCTTGACTGTGTTCTTCACTAGCTGTGTGGCTTGGTCAAGGCTCTGAGCCTCTTCCGAACAGTAGAATCAAGGCAAGTAACATCTGCCCTTGGTTACTGCCTTCCTAGAGGCCCAGTGCCCTTCAGGGCATGGACACAGGCAGGTAGGTGTTATCACCAGTACTTTACAGATAAGACCCGGAGATTCAGAGGGGCACTGATCACCCAGCCAAGGTCACTCAGCCAATACGGGTGTCTAAATGCTTTCTGGCTCTCAGTTAACTAACATGTAATGTTGCGATGATAATCTATAAGCAATGAACTCCTTCTAGATTCTGCTTCTAGCCACAGGCTCGCTGAAAGGGGTGAACTGGGGGAGAGGCATGTTTGCACCAGAGACCCAGCTCCCCAGGTGCTGGGGTTGACCCAGTTCAAGCTGGGCTCCATTCTCCCTGCCATTTGGCACGGGGGCTCAGAGAGTCTGAGTCAGGGAGGTGGAGGGCCAGCTGGGGCGGGTGCACAGGGGTGCAGCGGGATGCTGAGCATTGGGAAGGCAGCCCAGGGGCCAACTCCAATGGTCCTGTCTTCCCGCTACCCCCAGGGGCCAAGCTCTGTCACTTTTCTCAGGCCTGGACTCTGGGAGACAGCCTGGGGAAGCCCCGCAGTAAGCCTGCCTCCTGTCGCTGAGGTGGAGTGGTCACCTCTGACCAAGCCAGTGCCCCCAGGGAAACCTGCCATCCTCCCTGCACGGGGTCCTCTTTATGACTCCAGGCCCGGCACCCATCTGAGCATTGGGACTGTTGGTTTCCCCCGGGGCGTCACCTCTCCCACCACAACCCAACCTGCTCCAAAGCCCCATCCTGGGGTCTCAGGTCTCTCTCCCTGCCACCCAGACCTAGGCCCACGGTTCTGTTCTCCCTGTCCCGTGGGTGGAAATGTCAGCTGCTCAGGAAGACCCCGACCACTCTGCGGTCTGCTTTACTTACCTGGTGTTGCCCAGGTGGAGTCTGACGTCTCCCACAGACGTCAAAGCCAGGACCCTCTGCTGCCTGCGTACCCCCGCAGGCTGGGCACAGACCAAGTGCTCACTAGATTCGAAGAAGCTCCTGCGTAAATCCTTCCGCGAGGCAAAGCAAAGGCCCCCGCCTCGCTGCACTTCTCCTCCCGCACGGAACTGGGCGCACAGGTTGGGGCTCCTGGCCCCTCACTTTGCCCCTGTAACGCGTGGTACTGCCGCCGCGTTTGAGAACAAAGTGACCACCACCGGCGGGCGACCCCTCAACCTTTATAAAATTCAGCCGTGGAGAATGCGGGCGTCGATCCCGCTACCTCTCACATGCTAAGCGAGCGCTCTACCATTTGAGCTAATTCCCCCGCTCTGATAGACTCCTGCCGCCGAAATACATTGTGGCTCACGTCATCACCGGTTTCCTCCAAGCCCTCCGACCCGCCTGCCCGCCGGCCTCGCTACCCCATTGGTTCTCTTGCAGCTCCCAGAGCTACGGCCATGATTGGTTTGGCTCGATTTAGTTTTAAAAAGCATTGGCTATCGGATTGGTGGTCCGAAGCGTCCGTCAAGCGGAGGCCCTGCTGTTGCTACGGTGTAGGGGGACCCAGCCAGGTTTCTCTCGGTTTCTGATTTGTTTCTCCAGACTCCGGGGTCCTAGAGGTTCCGGATCCGTCAAGTCCATGGGAAAAGAATGCGCCCCTCGCACTTGACGGACGGGGTCTGCGAGCCAATCGGAGTGGGTGCAACGGGGCAGCAGTGTGACCCAATAGGTTGCAGGGGGCGGGAGAGGGAGGCCAATGAGCGTGGAGCCGGGGGCGGGGGCAGGGCCTTGATTGGTCGCGAGGCGGCGGAGGGAGGGCGGGGGGAACTCAAGGCCTGCTTGATACGTCCGCCATTTTGGGCGCTTCGCTGATGGTGTCGGTGAGCGCGTTTCCCGCCTGAGCGCAACTAGCGGCGAGTCGCGGGCACCTCCAGGTAATGGGGGGAGGGGGCGGCGGAGCGGGCCGCGGCGCGGGGTGCGCGGGGTGCGCGGCGCGCGGGGCCCCTCCGCCCGGCCTCGGCTGCTCGGGGAGGGAGCGTCCCGGCCCCCTCCCCTCCCCCCCGGAATTCGCCGCTGGGCGGCCGGGGAGGCGCGGCGCCCGGGCTCCCCGGCTCTTCCCCGCCCGCGCCTGTCAGCCGCTTGCTCGCCCGCCGCAGGCCGCGGGGGCCCCGCCGGGCCGGGCGGCTGGGCGGGTCGCGGCCCGGGCGGCGAACTTTGCGCCCGCGTTGACGTCCGCGGCCTGGCGTGGCGGGCGGCCGACCGGCCGGCCGGCCGGGCGCGCCCCTAAGCCGGCCGGGCCCCGCTCCGCTCCGGCCTTTCCGCCCCGAGCACCGTCCGCTGCCCGCGGGCCCCGGAGCGCGGAGCGTGTCAAGTTGAGGCGGAGGCTCGCCGGAGACTCGCGAAGGCCATTGTTGGACTCGGTTCTTCGGGAAACAAGTTCTGTGGGTTTCTGCCCCTTCGCCGCAGAGTCATCGGGATACGCAGAGCCCGGCTCGGAGTGTTTAAACCTCCTTCCGAGCGATTTGCGAACTCCGGTGTTGCGACTCCAGCGCAGACCTGGTCGCGAAAGCCTCCTTGGCGCATATGCACAAGGGGGGTGGTCCTTCTCTCGGCCGCAAGTACCTCCCTCTTAAAGAAGCCCTCTCGCCGTTCCCTCGGAGGGGCTTCCTCCCGGTCCTGCTTGCCCTGATCACAACTTGGACTCTTGGTTGTAGGTGGACGGAATGAGTCCTTGGATGTACCTGTGTGTCCTGACGTTTCAACCTCGGAGCTTCGTGTAATTTTCTCGGTACTTCACCATTTTCTCTGTGGGTCGGATAGAGCTTTATGTTTTGCTTTTCTGGGAGGGGCGCTTGGGAGTTGTTTCCTTTCATCCTCACAGCACTTAATGTTAATGTGGAGTTGACTGCGATTTTGTCCTCAAGGTCACGTTGTAGGTAGGCAGCAAGTGGGAAAGATCCTCGAGATTTCCAGCCACTGGAGAGTCTCCTAAGCGGTGGCGGTGGTGGAGCTTTCTTTGCTCTCGGCTTAGACTGCCTGCTTTCAGGTCTCGGCTTCACCACTTTCTAGCCCTGTGACCTTGGGCAGGTTACCCAAACTCCCTGCTGCTTCTGTGATACGGGAATAACAACAGTGTCTCCCTCCTTAAGTTTGTCGGGAGGAGAGGAGTTAATACGTGTAAAGCAGCTCGAAACGGTGCCTGGCACGAAGAATCCGCTTAGTAATTAGTGGCCATTATTAATTTAAATTTGATTTTTAAATGTTTAGATACTATTAGGAAGTCACATGAGTGCTTAAGTCCTGGCTTTTGGTGACTGTCTTTAGAAAGCTCTGTGTATTTAAGAGTCATTTGGCCTGAGAACCACCCAGGAGAAGGGGTGGATGAAGACTGATTAGGTTACAAACGTTTTCTGGAGTAATTAGTGGTGGTGCCTCGGAATGGTTTAAGAGATGGTTAAATAAAGAAAAGGCCGTCGGGAGCTCAAGTCGGATTCTGTTCCTACCATGCTTTTGGATACTACGTATTGGGTGTGATTGGCCCCCAATAACTCTAGAGTTTGTTAGTGTACTCCTGGGTTCTTATTGAGATTTGAAAGGTTGCTGTGTATTGAGATATACTTCAGTGAAGATAGTTTGGGAAATAACTCTTGTCCTGGATGGATGTTTTGCATTTCAGTGTGTTTGATCAGAGTCTAGAGTATCTAACGAAATGCCATGCACGCACTCACACCTATACTCACAGTCTTTTGACTCCTGCCCCGTGCTCTGCTGCCTGGTACTTGAAACCATGCTTGCCTTTCCGCTGGAATTACTTGCTTGGGCCCTGGCTTGCTTTGTTGCACTGGGGAAGTGTTATTTTGATAGACTTGGTCTTAAGTACAGATGAGCATCTCGCTGGTTTAACTTACTGAGGAACAGGAAGAAGATTGTTTTAGATTAGAAAACTAGCTTTTGTGTAAAGTATAGCAAAACAAAAACTTGCTGGTTTCAATTAACTGCTTGTGAATTTGAGAATCAGACCATAACTGGGCAGAAAATGAATAGTGATAAAATTAAGGCTTGACAGGGTGAGGTTTGCATAGCCTCTTTAAAGTAAATTTTTGCATTGATTTGGTACGAAGATAATGTGCTTGTTACAGATGAGACATCTTCCTTAAAACAGTATTTGTCAGGGTTGGAATTTAGTTTGCTTCTTTGATAAACTTGTATCTTGGGGTTTTATATTTTGGATATTTGAGAGGCAGCCTGAGTGTGTATATTGGTCTAAAATTTTACAGTGCCTTATTACCCTTAAGAAGAATGATAGCGAAGTTCTTCTAACCGTCTGCTCAGCTAAAACTCAGCTCTTAGTTTATTTCATAAAAAGCACAAGAGGCTGTGGTAGCTCCTTCTCATAAGTCAAGATCTGAGCCCTGGTGTGAGCTGAGGATTAGCTACTTTTTCTTAGGTGAGATGGATAGAAAAAAATAGACCTGGCTTCTTGGCTTTAAAAAGCTTTCTTATCTCTTTCCTTTCTTGAGAGAACCTCACATGGTTGGTTTTTGATTTACTCTAGATCAGTGGTTCTCAACTGGAGGATGATTTTGCCCCAAAGAAACATTTGGCAATGTCTGGAGACGTTTTTGCTTGTCACATTTGTGGGGTTGGGCAGTGTACTATTGACTTCTAGAGGGTAGAGACCCGGGATGCTGCTAAACATCCTATGATGCACAAGATGGCAACCCTCTCCCCCCAGTAAAAAATTATCCAGCCCCAAATATCAGTGGTGCTGAGGTTGAGAAACCCTGCTCTGGATAGATGGCCTAATCTGGCCTGCATTGGAATCATTTGGGATACTTTTTAAGATCATGGGTGATGAACCCCACCTCTAGAAATGTGTGGTGAGAGTGAGAATATGTTTTTAAAAGCTCCTCAAGTAGTACTGAAGTGCAGCTAGGTTTTGGAACCGCTCTTCTAGACCACAGATTGTAGGGACTGCTTGTGGGTCAAGGAATTCTTTGTGTCATCTGTGAGCTCTACCTATACCTAGATCCTACCTTGGACATTACTTAGTGGGGAAAGATGGTGTACCTATGTTATTTTCAGGTGCTGAAATTTAAAGGAGACTGAACTTTAAAAAAATTTTTTAAAGTGAATTTATTTTATAAAATAATTGAGAAACTTTCTTTTTTTTTCTGTTGCTTCATGAGAATCTATTGCCATAGCTGAAACTTAGTGCTCTCAGGTGTTTAGGATTGTTTGTGCCTATGCTAAATAACCTTATCCTGCTGTGATTTTTGAGTTTTGTATCTTTTGCCCTCATCCTGTCAGTCAGCTGTCAGTTCTGTTTTTAGATGCCAGCTTCATCATTATCTTTTTTTTTTTTTTTTTTTTTAAATGAAAGCCTATTTCCAGAGAGTTAGCCCTGGATTGATTTGCCAATTCTGCCCTTTGAAGGCAAGAGAGAGGCAAACTCTATGCTTATTGTTTAACACAGTGACCCTTGCTTGCTAGCAAAGGGGGATTGCCTGTGCCCTGGACTCTGACCCAAGTGGGTGAGTGTTTTTCCTCCTGGGGAGGTGAGGTACAGTAGAAGAGAGACTGGCAGAGATCCTTTTCTCACACACACTTAGAATGTGGATGATCTAGTTTATTGAGCGGAAGAATGTTAGTATAAAAATTGTACAGATTTTCACCAACCGAATGTTAAAATCTCGACATATAAAAGGGAGATCAGGGAAGCACTTTCTAATCCTTCATTCTGAAGTCAGGCCTATGGCTATGCTGAGAATGACAAGTGACCACTCCTCCTGTCTACTTCTTCTAATCGTCATTTATTTGATCAGCAAATATATTGAATCCTTACTCTGTCAGGAACTGTATTAGGGATTCCGTCATGAACAGGCATTTAAGGACTTGCAGTCTATGGGGAGAGGCAGCACTGACAAAAGAGATGTCCTTTTGGCTGTGAGGCCAGAGAACACAGCTTGTTAGACTTGTATGTGGTGTAAATAGCAGACTCTTAATGAGAGGCCCTAGAGACTTGAGAGGAAAGACCTTGTGTTTGCTGGTTGGGTGGTTGAGATTGCCAGAAGTCTCTTGCCAAAAAATAAAATAGTTACACCTTTGTTTCTCATATGTATTGAATAGTTACTTCCACTTTTCTCCTTGGTTTGGTGTGTCTGAGCAGTGCCACTCTTCCCATGCTGGTGAAGCTGCTTTGCAGTGACAAATAGGATTGACCTATATTGTCTTTTGTTCCATAGATGTTGGTTGCAACATCTTGATCAAACTTGGAACACTGACTGTTCCCATACTGATCGGAGGCTTGGTGTAGGTTCATGCTGAACATCTTGAGCATCTTTGAGATCCATGGTGCTTCCAGTGGGAATGGGTTTTTTTCTGCTGCAGTCTGGATCGAGGTTGACTGTAGATTTGACTTTGGCTTACATTTAGTTGCCACGGAAACCCCCTTTCCTTCTCCCTCCCCTTTTATTTTTCTTTACTAGGAGGGGAGAGAGAGTTACTAGTCAATGCCCAGTTTGTTTCAGGTTTTGAATGATTATGAACTGACATCCTGGGTACCAGGTAGATTGGCTAGATGGTAAAGAAGCAAGTAAAAGGGAATCTTGGCAGTACTTGAAAGGCTTCTTCACCTTAACTAGGACATTTTTGTGTCACAGACTTTGCAAAGATCTGGGGTTACTCTGAGTAGAGGAGGCTTACTACTTCTCACTTCTGCTGGCTAGCATTGATCTGTTTTATTAAGTATTAGTGAAGACTACACAGCCGACTGATTTTATACAAATAAAGTTTGATAGGTTCTGAACATCTTTTTACTGATATAAGGAGACTCTGATTTTGTACTTCTCAACAACTCTGGAGAAAACTAGGGTATTATTAATTCCAAAATATCTTACAGTGGGAATATGTATTGACTTGGGACGGTTTGTGTACCCCAGAGGCTGACTGCCCTGAAATCTGGTGGCCCAAAGGAAAGATGAATGAGATTGTTTTTTGAAACATTAGGCAGCTGAACTAAAAAGGTGGCAATAAATAAATAAATAAGTAAAAGCAAGCCAGCCTGCAGAAGTAAAAGTATGACTGAATGTTGAGTCAGACTTGGAGAAAGCTGTGTGGATTGCTAGTGGGAGCCTGGAGTTCCCTGGACCTGGATGTAGATCTGAACAATAATGCTGGTGTCAACAGTAATGCGACACACTGACAAGGAGGGAAAGGGGAGCTTGCCTGAGACCCTATCAGGGTGAGTAAGGCAGCAGTTACACTAGCCACTAAGGCACACTCCGGGGTGGCCTCCTCTATCCCGTAAGGGTTAGTGTAGTCAGTAGACATTGGCTGGACCTTGGTGAAATCTGGGCCTTCAATCCCCAGATGAGGCAGTGGTGGGAGAAACATGGACAAGTATTGACTTGAGTGGCTGTTGGGGGCTTCCTTTCATGAGAATCATGGTTTTGGAGGTCATTGATTATTAGAGAAAAATTTAGGCCATGCTGGAAAATGGACCTATAGGCAGCAGAGAAATCTCAGTTCCTGGGTGATTCCTTAGGGTTTCGGTGGCCCCAGTAGACCATAATTTCAGGTGTCATTTGTTTCAACAATAACATCATAGCTGGAACTCACTGCGAGTTAAGAATAAACACAACATTGTGAATAAACTATACTCCAATAAAAATTTAAAGAAAAAAGAATAAATGGTTAACTTCTGAGTTGGTGTTTTGTCTGTTTTTTAGTGGTAGTACATATCTGTTTTTGTCATTGTAGTGGATGAGGGAGTGTAGTGTCTCCTGGTTTACTTTTGTTGACTTAGAGATACATAGGGTTTCTGTTGCCTCTGGACAGTGGGCAGGTCACATCTGCCTCTGTTGCCTGTGATGAGACCCAGTCCCTTCTGATTAAACAATACTCTTTGAATCACCCCCTTCCCCCCTTTCCACTGTGGACCTCTCATCCTTGATTTATTATACTCTTAGATGGATACAGCAGCTATGTATTTGGCACCTATCATAGGGATAGTATTTATTTATTTATTTATTTATTTGCGGTACGCGGGCCTCTCACTGCTGTGGCCTCTCCCGTTGCGGAGCGCAGGCTCGGGACGCGCAGGCTCAGCGGCCATGGCTCACGGGCCCAGCCGCTCCGCGGCACGTGGGATCCTCCCGGACTGGGGCACGCACCCGCGTCCCCTGTATCGGCAGGTGGACTCTCAACCGCTGCGCCACCAGGGAAGCCCAGGGATAGTATTTTAAGCTAAGGAAGTTTTCACAGATTAATATCTGTTCTCTGTTCTCAATTCAGAGTGTTCTGTGGAGGTCAAGAGTGCACAGGACCTAAAATAGCTGACTTTGAGTTCTGGCTTCCACAGTCTTCCAGCTGTGTAATCATAATATTAGATGACATCTCTGTTTCTTCGTTTCCTGTTGGTGAAACGAATATTAAATATAAACGAACTAGCACAATGCCTAGTACACAGTAATGTTTGTTTTACTGTTGCTGTTATCAGTCTTCTTCCTAATAAGAAGAGGAATAAGTCCAGAGGTGACTAATGTAAGTTGCAGTGAAATGCCCTGAAGAAGTGACATGGACTATTAGGGCATCATGGAGGACCTTCGAGGTGTAACTGGCTGCTCTGGGGAAGTGGAGGGTGCTGGCGCAGTGGGTCAGGGCAGGTCGTAGAGTTAGGTGGTAGGGTTGTTGTTGTCTCCTTCCCCCCCCACATCTGGATTATGTTATATAGATTTTATTTGCTAAAATGTGATAATCTTTTCTTACTGGGGTGGGAGTAGAGATCATAAATTGGAGGTTTTGCACTTTGCTTTCTAAAATATTCATCTTTAAAATCTCTCTGGCGCTTTAAGACAGTATAAAAACCCCGTTTGCTTTGGAATCCCTCGTGTTATATGGAACCATATTTTTCCAGTGTACTGTGCTCTTGGAGATAATCACACACGTCTTGAAGGATCAATGTTTTGTTTTCGTTTTTGTTTTGAATTTTTATTTATTTATTTGGCTGTGCCGCTAGGCATGCGGGATCTAGTTCCCTAACCAGGGATCGAACCCGTGCCCCCTGCAGTGGAAGCTCATGGTCTTAACCACTGGACCGCCAGGGAAGTCCTTGAGAGATCAGTGTTTTTTAACAGAAAATTGGCTCTTTTAAATTTTGCTTTCGGTTTCTTTTCAAATTTAACATTATAACCAGACAACTCTTCTGTAAAGGGCCAGTCAGTAAATATGTTAGGCTTTGCTGGCTATATGGTCTCTGTAACAACTCGATTCTGCTGCTGTGGTGTAAAAGCAGCCACAGTCAACGTGAAACACATGAAGGTGGCTGTCTTCTAGTAGAGTTTTATTTACAAAAACAGGTGGTGGGCTGGATTTGACCTGTCTTGCTCTAACCTGTTCTTTGTTTCAATTTTTAATGAGGTCATATGTTCAAGAAGTATATGTCAGCATGTGTACAGATATTAAATGTTAAAACTACCAATTGTGCACCCACTGACCAGCTTAAGAAATGGAATGTTGCCACTACCTTTGGCTTCCTGTATGACCTCCCCGACCACTCCTACCTCTTCTGACCTCCCCAAAGCAAGGGCTGCCCTGCATGTATCATTTTCTTTATTTACTTTATGGTGTTACCATCTGTGAATGTATCCTTATATAATATAACTTACTTTTTGCATGTGTTTATATAAATGGAATCGTTTTGTTCTGTAATTCACGCCCTCCCCTCTTACTGTTTTTGAGACTCATTTATTCACATGTTTGAGTACTTATGTCTTAGGCGATAAGACATACGTTCTGATGCTGGCTATATTAGCAGTGAGCAAAGAAGACATTGTCCCTGTCCTCTGGAACTTACGTGTTGGTGGAGAAAGACAGTTAAAGACAGAAAGTCAAAGACACGATAGTCATGTGGTGATACAGCTGGGAGCAAAGTCAAGCCAGGTGGGTGGGGCTGTTTGCAGATTGAAATAAGGTGGCCAGGAGGGGCCTTCCCGAGGCCTCTGAACACAGGAGGTGAGGCAGGGAGCCATGTGGCTACGGGTGGGGGTGGGGTAAGGGGAGTCTCACAGGCAGAGTCCGGTGCAAGTGAGGTGCTAAGAAGGGTTGTACCTGCTGTGTTGGAGGGACAGTAGAGAGCCTGGCAGGAGGGAGAGTGGCAGGAGAGGAAATGGGGGGGGGGGCGGGAGCCAGTCACACAGGCAATTGGGATTTTGTTTGTTTCTCTGAATGAGATGGGAAGTATTGTAGTGTTTTGAGCAGGGGTGTGATATGAGATCTGATTTATGTTTTTAAAACGTTCCCCTGAAACCGTGTTAAGAATAGCTGCCCCTCTGCTGCCCAGGATCCAACAAAACAGTAATGGCAGCTTGGACTGACGGGGCACAGGGGTGGAAGTGAGGACGGGATGGATTCTGGGTGCATCTTGAAGGTCGGGCCGACAGGCTTTGTTGACAGATTGAATATAGCTGAGAGCGGAGTGAAGGTGATACCGACCAGGGGTTTTTGCTTGCGGTCAAGATGGTGGGAGGTGCAGGTTTGGAAGTAAGATCAAGAGCTGGGGTCTGGGCCTGTTGCATTTGTGACGGTCTTTGTTCGAGAGCCGACTGGAGCCACGTAGGGTTACGGCGTTCGGAGTTGAGGGGAGAGGTCTGGGCTGAGGATAGACATGTGAGAGTCGTCAGTGTTTTGATGACACTTAAAAGTCCTGATGTTGAGTGAGCGCACTGATGAATGAGGGCCTAGGCAGCAAGGAAAATGGGGACAGGCAGGCTCCGAGGTAGAGGAGAACCAGGTGGGCCTTGCATCTTTGAAGACGGGGGAGGTGTCCTCAAGGGGGAGGGAGTGAGAACCCACGCCCAGTGCTCCTGCTGTGCCCTCAGGTGAAATGAGGGCCCAGACTTGTCCTGTGGCTTTGGTGGCACATGAGTCACTGATGACCTTGACAAGAGCAGTCCCCACACGGTGGTGCAGGAAGAGTCTGGAAGGGAGGGTTCACGAGGGATTGAGAGAAGAGGAGTGTTTTGTGGGCACTTGGTGCTGTGCTAAAGGGAGAGTTGGGGCCCTGAGAAAGTTGGTTGAGATGGCCGAAATTACAGCATTTTTGTACTGTTGGTGGGAAATGGTTCTGTACAGAATGAACACCTTGATGAAGCGGGAGAGGGGACATTTGCTGGGAATGGGCCCACGTGGAGCACCTGTATCCTCTTCCTTGGTGAGATGAGGGAGAGCATAGTAGGGGAGCCGGCATGGTGGGAGCAGGGCCGTTTTCTTCTTTCTTTTTTTCTCCGTGAAATAGGAGGAGTTATCAGTGAAAATGAGGGTGAGTAGGGGCCGGTGGGGTGTGAGTAGAGAGGAGAAGGTAGGCAGTATTCTATGGGAGGGTAAGAATGTGAATGGACTAGCCATGTGGAATGGCCTCCTGAGGGGAGCCGTCCTTAGTTTAAAGTGAAAAAAGCAGTTGTGTTCTTTTTCCTGGGAGCAGAGTAGGCAGTGTTGGAGTTGTGTTGGAGTTGTGGTTTACCCAGGCAAAAGTGGCAAAGCACGAGAAGGTCAAGGGAGTGATTATAATGGTGAGGTATGGACTTGAAGCTGGGAAGGGAGGGAAATGAGACGGTGCAGATAACAAGTTTTGTCTGCATTGATGTGTGTAGCTATAGTTTATTCCTGTTCACTTCTCTGTTCTATTTCAGACTGAGTATCTCATTTTATTCTCTGTCCTGTCATTGTAGGATAGGATTGTTTCCACTGAAGACACAACGAGGCTTTGAACAAGTGCAAAAGCATTTCCCCAAGGTATGAAGCCTTGGAGAGAACTAGAACTGCAGGGTAGTGGGACCTGTACACAGCTTTAACTTTGGTTAAAACTAGTTGAACCAGTTTACCCTCCTACCAGCAATGTTGTTCTGCATCCTTGCCAACTCTTGGTATTGTCAGACTTTTTTGTATTTGCCAGATTAGTGGGTGTGAACTTACATCTCATTTTTTAATTAATAGCTTTATTGAGATGTAATTCACATATTACAATTTACCCATTTAAAAGCATACAACTTAATAGGTTTTCGTGTATTCACAGAACTGTGTAATGATCACCACAATCTAATGTTCGAACATTTCATCATCCTGAAAAGAAACCGTGTGCCCATTAGCAGTGACTCTCCATTCCCAGCTAACCTCTAGGCAACCACTAATGGACTTTCCGTGGATTTGCCTGTTCTGGACATTTCATGTAAACGGAATCATACAATATGTGGTCTTTTGTGACTGGCTTCTTCCACGTAGCATGTTTTCAAGGTTTATCCATGTTGTAGCATGTTTCAGTGTCAGTGTCGTTGCATTTGATCGCTGAATAACATTCCATTGTATGGACATACGACATGTTATTTATCCATTCATCAGTTGGTGCATGTTTGGGTTGTTTCTCCTTTTTGACTGGTATGAACAGTACTGCTGTGAGCATTTGTGCATAAGTCTTTGGAGGGCATAGGTATTTATTTCTCTTGGTGTATACTAAAATTGGAATTATCTGTTCTTTCATTGTGATAAAACTTGCCTGTAAAACCATCAGGGCCTGGTGTTTTCTGTCTGAATTTAAAAATTACTGGCTTGGTTGCTTTAATATTTATAGGATCATTAGAGTCTTCTTTTTCTTTTTTTTCTTTTTTTTTTTTTTGCTGTACGCGGGCCTCTCACTGCTGTGGCCTCTCCCGTTGCGGAGCACAGGCTCCGGACGCACAGGCCCAGCGGCCATGGCTCACGGGCCCAGCCGCTCCGCGGCATATGGGATCCCCCCAGACCGGGGCACGAACCCGTATCCCCTGCATCGGCAGGCGGACTCTCAACCACTGCGCCACCAGGGAGGCCCTAGAGTCTTTTTTCTTGAGTCACACTTGGTAATTTACATTTTTCTAAAACATTTATTTTGTTCGTGTTTTCAAATATATTGGCAAAAAATTATAATCTCTTATCTTTTGACTCCACCTGATTTGTAATTAATTACTAATATTTAGTTTCTTAAACAAGGATTCTTAGCTCATTAATTTTCAGGTCTTTTGTATATATGTATACATATATATGTAAATAAAGTAGTAACTGCCCTTTAAATACTACTTTAGCTCCAATTCAGTAGTTTTACTATGCAAAATTTTTCTTTTAGTTCTGAATATATTCACATTTTCATTTTGATTTCTTCTCTGACTTAGAAATTTAGAAAGTGTATTGAAAAATGTTGATGTATTGATATATATTTTATTTATTTATTTACGGCTGCATTGGGTCTTCATTGCTGTGCGCGGGCTTTCTCTAGTTGCATCGAGTGGGGGCTACTCTTCATTGTGGTGCGCGGGCTTCTCATTGCGGTGGCTTCTCTTGTAGCAGAGTATGGGCTCTAGGCACACGGGCTTCAGTAGTTGTGGCACACGGACTTAGTTGCTCCACGGCATGTGGGATCTTCTAGGACCAGGGCTCGAACCCATGTCCCCTGCATTGCCAGGTGGATTCTTAACCACTGTGTCACCAGGGAAGCCCTGTATCTTTTAATGTTTGTTATTGATTGCTAACATACATTGTGCTAATAAAATGTGGTCCAGTGTGATTTTGATTGTTTGAAATTTGTTGAGGCTGTTTTAATGGTGTCTAGTTTGTGGCAAATTTTTATCAGTTTTCCACGTGTGTTTAGAAAGAATGTGTTTCCAATTTTAAGGTCAGGTTTTCCCATGTTTATTGGATGAAACACATTAATTGAATTCACATTCAAACTAGTGTCCTTAACTAATACTGTCTGCTTGTTCCATCAGTTACAGAGAGGGGTGTTGTTAAAATCCCATTGTGATGGAACATTTGTCAAATTCCTATAGTTCTCTCAATTTTTGCTTTCTATCTATAAGTTTAGAATTGCTAAGTTTCCAGTGACTTGCACAGTTTGTCATTCTGTAACGAATCTTTGTTTCTAGGAACACATTTTTTCCACTAAAGTATATTTTGTCAGATATTGGTATAGCTGTACCAAGGGACTTTAGTTAATGTTTGCTTGGTATATATTTTTCTGCCCTTTAACTATCAAGTTTTGGTGCCCTTAATGTTTTAGGAGTGCCCTTTGAAAGCAGCACACAGCTAGATTGCATTTTTATAATTTGACTTTAAGCTGATTAGTCTATTTACATTAGTTGTGATTGAAATATTTGGTTTATTTCTTCTTTCGTATTTTGTGCTCTCTAATTATTGGGCTTTTTTTCTGTTCTTTTCCTTTGCTTGCCTATATATTGTGGGATTTTTTTCCTTCATTCCTGTCTACTGTTTTTACCTCCACCCAGTAAGAGATTAGACACTTCTTTTCTTGGTGATCTTAGACATTTCATATTTAACTTAAGGCCTAAAGTTAATTGATATCTTTACCCTTATAAGAATTTTCAAATGCTTTTAATCCCAGTTTATATGCAGCTATTGCCTAATTAGATTAGAATTAGAAGTGAGCCGTCAGTTGTTCCTTATCCAGGAATTTGAGGTATTCTGTGCCTAAAGTGCTCTTCATGTTGGCCAGTCCAGCAGATATGTTTAGTCTTTTTTTATTTTTAGATTGCTGGTATTACCTTTTATTTTCACTTGCTCTTTTGGTGTCTTGCTACTTTTGAATAATCATGTACCAGATACTGTTTTGGATATGTGTCAGCATTCAAAAAACTTTAAGAATTGAAAGTAATACAGGCTGTTCATTTAAAAAATTTTTATTTTTATTTTTATTCTTTGGCTGTGTTGGGTCGTTGTTGCTGCGCGCGGGCTTTCTCTAGTTGTGGTGAGCGGGGGCTACTCTTCGTTGTGGTGTGCGGGCTTCTCATTGTGGTGGCTTCACTTGTTGTGGAGCACGGGCTCTAGGCGCGCAGGCTTCAGTAGTTGTGGCTCGCGGGATTCAGTAGTTGTGGCACGCAGGCTCAGCAGTTGTGGCTCACAGGCTCTAGAGCGCAGCCTCAGTTGTTGTGGCACACGGGCTCTAGAGTGCAGGCTCAGTTGTTGTGGCGCACAGGCTTAGTTGCTCTGCGGCATGTGGGATCTTCCCCGACCAGGGCTCGAACCCGTGTCCCCTGCATTGGCAGGCGGATTCTTAACCACTGCGCCACCAGGGAAGCCCCAAGGGTGTTCATTTTGTTAAGAGCTAGCAAATGCGATTGTTTTTCCCTCCTTTAAATGGAGTGTTCCTATGTCAATAAGGAATTTCTTAAAGATTTTCTGGTTCTTCATATTAATTAGCTCATTTTTATAACCAGAAATGGAAAAGATTTCAAGACTAGTTACCTCTTTAAAATGGGATCATTTGATTGCTAGGAAACGTTTATGTGAACTTTAAATGTGACTCTGGCCAAGTATAGAACACCAAAAACAATCTGGAAAAGGGATGTGGATCAAAATAGATTCTGAGCTGAATCTGTCTTTGCGAAAGGAAAAGAGTAGAGTTCAGCATTTATAATACGTGGCCTATCCTGAGGGAGAGGGGGGATGGTTTTATACTTATTTCTTTATATTCAGTCTTTTCTTACTCTGACTAGTAAATTAAAAGAGGCGTGGAGGAGCATACTAGCATAGGCTGGGCTGGGCTGGAACTCACTTTGTGACAGTGTGGTTAGCAGGACTTGTAAGTTGAGGAGGGTTAGGGGCCTTGGTGCCAGTGCTGCTGATCCCAGGAGTAAAGAGTTAAGAACTGCCTTTAGTCCTATGCCAGTAGTTTTCGGTGAGGCCAAGGAGCTTGAGATGCATAGGTATTATAACTATTGTTTTCATCAAATTTCAAAAAGTAGAGTTTGATAATCTTCCAGGGCAATGAGGAAAGAATGAGAAAGAGTTGTAGGGGCACAGGATAGAGAGAGAGCAAGCTGGTTTAGCAGAATGGTTGTGAGGATTAAAGTTAAGCATTATTGGGCATGTTTATGTTTATCCCCTGAAAAAAGTAGAGTCCATTCCTGCCATTTACCATATTGTCAGGCTTAAAGTTTTTCAATTTTTGGCATCAGTGACTGCTGAATTGCCTCTTGATTAATGTAAACCTTCAGCAGCCTGCCCTTGCTTATGTACCTGCCTTACACTGGGTAGATGTAACTGTCTCTTCCTGTTTTGTTTGCCCAGTGCCTGTTATTACGGTTGTCACTTGTGCTTGAGTCATTACTTGCATATTTTAACTCTTTTCACCTTAAGGTGAGTGTAGGATGTTCATCTTTTATATGAAGAAGGAACCTCTGGGAGGGAGGGTGGACATCTAGCCAGAATGATTTCGGGAAAAGGTTGTTAAGTTGATGAGAACTGGATTGGAATCTTGGTTTGACAACTGAACTAGCTCTCTGCCTTTGGGCAAATTATTTCACTTTCTGAGCCCCAGCTTCTTCCTATATAAAATGGAAGTAATATTAAAGTTCTCCTCCCTTTTCCATAGAAGATAACTTTGGGTAATTTGAATTTGTAGGGTTTTTTTTTCCCCTTGCAAGTGTATTAATGTAGAAGTCATAAATTTTCACAGAACAAGTGATTAAGGCTATGCTGACTTTGTTAATGGTTAATATTTTATGAACTCTTTCACTGGCTTTGGTTTTGAAATCTTGACTGGTAGAAGGATATTGTGAAATTTTCTTTTTTACTCTGTTGCCGTTTTTCTGTTTAGAATAGAAGCCTTAGTTTAAAAAAAATTAGTCAATGTATGATTATATTTGCTTTGAAAAAAAGTAAAAATAGGTAAGACTAAAATTTCTTCTGCTCATCTTCCCCCAATTCTTTTCTGTCTTCTGCTGTTAATAGTTTTGTCTCTGTTTTTCTGATTTTTTTCTATGTGTTTGTATTACTTACAAATGTGTTTATAGAAACTATACAGTGTTAGGCATACACCTTTTTTTTCCTTATCATTCATCAGTTTTCATTGAGCCCCATGCAGTACACAGAGATCTGCCTTCTTTTTTCTTTTTTTTTTTTTTTTGACAGTTTTGCTTTATTTATTTATTTATTTTTGGCTGTGTTGGGTCTTCGTTTCTGTGCGAGGGCTTTCTCTAGTTGTGGCGAGTGGGGGCCACTCTTCATCACGGTGCGCGGGCCTCTCACTATCGCGGCCTCTCTTGTTGCGGAGCACAGGCTCCAGACGCGCAGGCTCAGTAATTTTGGCTCACGGGCCCAGTCGCTCCGCGGCATGTGGGATCTTCCCAGACCGGGGTACGAACCCGTGTCCCCTGCATCGGCAGGCAGACTCTCAACCACTGCGCCACCAGGGAAGCCCCTGCCTTCTTTTTAATTACTGGTATACTTTATAGCCATATCCCATTTCAGTGGGCTTTAGATTTTTATTTTTAATCACAAATAAATTTGGGTTGCTTTTATTTATTTATTTTTCAATATAAATTTATTTATTTTTGGCTACGTTGGGTCTTCATTGCTGTGCGCGGTCTTTCTCTAGTTGCGGAGAGCGGGGGCTACTCTTCGTTGCTGTGCGCGGGCTTCTCATTGCAGTGGCTTCTCTTTTGCCAAGCACAGGCTCTAGGCACCTGGGCTCAGTAGTTGTGGCTCGCGGGCTCTAGAGCACAGGCTCAATAGTTGTGGCACACGGACTTCATTGCTCTGCTACATGTGGGATCTTCCCGGACCAGGGCTCGAACTCATGTCCCCTTCATTGGCAGGCAGATTCTTAACCACTGCGCCACCAGGGAAGCCCTGGCTTGCTTTTAGTTTGTTACAGTAAAGCACTTTGTTCTTAGAAGCTTTTAGAAGTTTAGTGTTTGGTACAGAGATAGGTAAAATACTAAATTATAAGCTGGATTCTTTGCTTTTTATCTTTACGTACAAAGTACAACTGTTAAGCAGTGGAAGGAAACCTTTTTTTAGAAAGCTTTTCTATTTATCTCCTTTTCAAGTGATGTATAACATATATGACGTTTTTAAGCTCTACTATAAATGAACAGTGATTTAGCAAATCTTTTCTTGTTGTAGAATATGCATAACACAAATTTACATTTAACCATTTTTAAAAATTAATAAACTTTATTTCATAGAGCAGTTTTAGGTTCACGGCAGAATTGAGGCAGACGTACAGAGCCAGAAGCCTATATACTCCTTGTCTCCCCATGTGCCCCCCTCCAACCTCCATGAACCTACGTTGACACATCATTATCACTCAAAGTCAGCATGTTACATTAGGTTCACTCTTAATGTTGAATATTCTGTGGGTTTAGACAAATGTATGATGGCATGTATCCACCATTGTAGTAGTCTGTAGAACAGTTTCACTACCCTAAAAATCCTCGTGCTTTGCCTGTTCATCCCTGCCTCAGACTTAACCCCTAACAACTACTAATCTTTTCTTTCTTTCTTTCTTAATATTATATAATGAAAACAGGTGTATTTATAACTTCAGCATACTTAATAAAATCATTATTTACTGAAAATAGACCAATGTTTACAAAGAACATTTAACTTAAATTTCATAGTAGCTTATAAAATGGCACTTCAAAGAGTGACCTGTATAAGGAAATAAGAGTCTTGTTAAGAGACAGTAAACTATAAATATAAAATATACCACAATGTTAAAAACCTCAGTGTTCTATAAGAAAATCAATAAATATAACTTAATCTTTCTGGGGGGAAAGGTATTTAGCATTACAAATTTAAAATACAGATTTTATATATGAATTCAATACGGAATACATTTAAACCTTACAATGCTACATAATCATCGTCTATTTTGTGGAAAACAATAAAAATATGCACTATTATGTATAAAATAGATAACTAATGAAAACAGATTGTATAGCCCAGGGAACTCCACTCAGTGCTCCGTGGTGACCCAAATGGGAAGGAAATCCAAAAAAAGAGGGGATACATGTGTCCGTATAGCTGATTCACCCTGCTGCACAGAAGAAACCAACACAACATTGTAAAGCAACTACACTCGAATTAAAAAAAGAAAAGTAAATTGAAAGAAAAAGAAATTCTTAACCACACACAAAAAAATTATATAGTTTTTGAATATGTGTACATCAAACCAAAAGGTTAACTTTACTTTTTCCTTTATTGGCAACTTTGGGTGCATTTTTAGGTTTTGGTTCCCAGAGGGCATTTATTATAACGCCCTCTTGAAGCCGCACCTCTGTCCAGGTCGCCAGCCTTTTTCTTGTCTGTTATTTCCTTGACTCTGTTCATGTATACTCTGATTCTTTCCAGTTCCTGCTTTACTGGATGTTCCTTAGGATTGACTCCCTGAGTTGCCAGATAAACCCAAAACATTGAATTTAATGTGTAAGCAGAAACTAAATCCACTTTTGCTTGTTTAAGTGGGTCCAACTTCTGTAACAACTCTTTTCTAGAAACAGACGTCATGGTCTTCAGCATCTCATCCACAGCACCAATGGAATTCTCAAATGTTGATAAATATTCATGAATTTTTCCTGGATAGTCTTCATTAATTTCTTCATCTGCCATTATTATCAACTCTCGGGCCTTCCACTCCTGCCTCCCAGAAAGCAGTTGGCGGCGGTGACATCAGCGGCACACAGGCTCTGCCCACAGCGGGCAACGCTCTCCGATGACCTCACTAATCTTTTTTTTTTTTTTTTTTTGCGGTACGCGGGCCTCTCACTATTGTGGCCTCTTACGTTGCGGAGCACAGGCTCCGGACATGCAGGCTCAGTGGCCATGGCTCACAGGCCCAGCCGCTCCACGGCATGTGGGATCCTCTCGGACCGGGGCACGAACCCGTGTCCCCTGCATCGGCAGGCGGACTCTCAACCACTGTGCCACCAGGGAAGCCCCCTCACTAATCTTTTTAATGTTTCTATAGTTTTGCCTTTTCTAGAACGAACTATAGTAGGAAACATGCAGCATTGTAGCCTTTTTAGACTGGCTTCTTTCTCTTAGTAATATACATTTAAGGTTCCGCCATGCCTTTTCACGGCTTGAGAGATCATTTCTTTTTAGTGCTGAGTAATATTCCATTGTTTGGTTGTACCAGTGTATGCACTCACCTACTGAAGGACATCTTGGTTGCCTTCGAGTTTTGGCAGTTATGAAAAACCTGCCTTAAACATCTGTGTGCAGGTTTTTGTGTGAACATAAGTTTTCAGTTCGTTGGAGTAAATACCAAGGAGCATGATTGGTCTCAGAATGAGTTAGGAAGTATTCCTTCTGTTTCTGTCTTTTGGAAGAGATGATAGAGAATTGGTATAATTTTTTCTTTAAATGTTTGGTAGAATTCATCAGTAAACCCATTTGGACATGATGCTTTCTGTTTTAGGTTATTAATAATTGATTCAGTTTCTTTAATAGATGTAGATCTAGTCAAACTATTCTTTTTTTTTTTTTTTTTTTCGGTACTCGGGCCTCTCACTGTTGTGGCCTCTCCTGTTGCGGAGCACAGGCTCAGCGGCCATGGCTCACGGGCCCAGACGCTCTGCGGCATGTGGGATCCTCCCAGATCGGGGCACAAAGCCGTGTCCCCTGCATCGGCAGGCGGGCTCTCAACCATTGCGCCACCAGGGAAGCCCCCTAAACTGTCTATTCTTATGTGAGTTGTGACAGATTGTATCTGTCAAGGAGTTGGTCCATTTCATCTAGGTTATCAAATCTGCAGCTATGGAGTTGTTCATAATATTCTTTTATTATCCTTTTATTGTATATGGGATCTGTAGTGCTTCCCCTCTTTAATTTCTGATATTAGCAGTTTAGGTCTTCTTTCTTTCTTAGTCTGGAAAAAGTCTTACGAGTTTTATTGATTTTTTTTTTTTTTGAAGAATCAGCTTTTAGTTTTGTTGACTTCCTCTACTGATTTCTTGTTTTAAAATTCTTTTATGCTCTAATTTTTATTATTTCAATTTTCTGCGTAGTTTGGAATTAATTTGCTCTTCTTTATCTAGTTTTCTAAAGTGAAAGCTTAGATTATTGGTTTTAGATGTCTTCTAATATATGCTTTCAATTCTATAAATTTTAATCTACGCACTGTTTTTGCTGTATCCCCCAAAGTTTAGTAAGTTGTATTTTCGTTTTGTTCAGACATTTTTAAAGTTTCTCTTGAGATTTTTTTTGTCTTTGATCCATGTGTTATTTAGAAGTGTAATGTGTAATCTTCAAGTACTTTGGGTTTTTCCAGCTATCTTTCTGTTACTGATTTCTAGTTTAATTGCATTGTGGTCTAAGGGCAGACATTGTATGATTTCTGTTCTTAATTTGTTAAGGTGTATTTCATAGAATGTTGTCCATCTTGATGCGTATTCCATGTGTGTTTGAGAAGAATGTGTGATTTGCTACTGCTGGATGAATTAGTCCATACATGTCAATTATATACGGTTGATTGATGGTGCTCTTGAGTTCAGTTATGTCTTTATTGATTTTCTGCTTGCTGGATTTGTCCATTTCTGATAGAGGAGTGTTAAAGTCCTCAGTTATAATAGTAAATTCATCTATTTCTCCTTGCAGTTTTAGCTGTTTTTGACTCGTATTTTGATAATGTTGTTAACTGCATAACATTAAGGATTGTTATGTCTTCTTGGAGTATTGACCCCCTTTTCATTTTGTAATAACTCTTCTTATCACTGACAGCTTTCTTTGCTCTGAAGTCTTCTCTGTCTGAAATTAATATAGCCACCTTCAGTTTGTTTTAATTAGTGTTAGTATGGTCTAGCTCTATCCCTTTACTATTAACCTATATGTGTCTCTGAATTTAAAGTGAGTTTCTTGTAGACAACATATGATATGCCCGGGTGTAGGTTTTTGTTTTTGTTTTTGTTTTTTTGCATTTATCCTGCTTGGTGTTCCCTGAGATTCCTGGATCTGTGGTTTGGTGTCCGGCATTAATTTGGGGGAAATTCCCAGTCATTTGCTTCAAATATTGTTTCTGTTCCTTTTCTCTTTTCCTTCCGGTATTCCCATTGCATGTATGGTATACCTTTTGTAGTTGTGCCACAGCTCTTGGATATTTTGCACACTGCTCCCCCCCCCCCCTGTTTTTTCCTCTTTGCTTTTCCATTTTGGAAGTTTCTAGTGTCATATCTTCAGGCTCAGAGTTTCTTTCCTCAGCTATGTCCAGTCTACTAATGGGCCTATCAGAGGCATTTTTCATTTCTGTTACAGTATTTTTGGTCTGTAGCGTTTCTTTTTGATTCTTTCTTAGAATTTTTATCTATTTGTATTATTTTATCTGTTATTGCATGTTGTCTGCCTTTTCCATTAAAGCTGTTAGCTTTCCCGGTTTGATAATTCCAGCATCTCTGGCATACATGACTGGTTCTGATGCTTGTTCAATCTCTTCAAACTGTTTTTTGTCTTTTTAGTATGCTTCGTAATCTTTTTTGAAAGGCAGACATGATGCACTGGTAAAAGGAACTGTGAAGAATAGACCTTTGGGAATGTAGTGGTAAATTGTCTGGGGAGGGGAAATGTTCTGTAGTGCTCTGATTCAGTCTCAGTCTTTTGGTGAGCCTGTGCCCCTGAACTATGAACTTCACCAGTGCTTCTCTGCTTTTTTCCTTTTCTTAGGTGGTACAGGATGGCTAGAGTGGCCTGGAGTTGTGTACTTCCCTTTCCTCATGCGGAAGGTTAGAGGGGGCTGGAGTTGGATATTTCCCTTCCTCCAGGTAGGTTAGGTTCTGGTAAAACCTCAGTGGGTTAGGCTCTGGTAAAATAGTTTTTTTTTTGAAGGTGAGCTTTGTTAAGAATGGAATGTCCTGATATATTTCAATAAAGAAAAGAAAAGAAAAGGAAATGTTCTTTTCCCCCTCCCAGAAACATGAGGGGAGGGGAAAAGTCTGTTCACTCACCTACTGAAGGACATGTTGGTTGCTTCCACGTATTGGCAAGTATGGATAAAGCTGCCGTAAACATCTGTGTACAGGTTTTTGTGTGATCATAAGTTTTCAGCTTCCTTGGGTAGATACCAAGGAGCACGATTGCTGGATTGTATGGTAAGAATACGTTTAGTTTTGTAAGAAACTGCTAAACTGTCTTCCAAATGCCTGTACCATTTTGCACTTTCATCAGCAGTGATTGAGAGTTCCTGTTGCTCCACATCCTCACCAGCATTTGGTGTCAGTGTTCTGGACTTTGGCCATTCTAATTGGTGTGTGGTTGTGTCCAGTTGTTTTAATTTGCATGTTTTTGGTGACATAATGATGTGGATCACATCTCTGTTAATGACTGTATTTCAATGGATAGATAAAAGAACCTTGGTGCAGATAAAATCATTGTTATTCAGGTTCCATGTGTCTGTGGATGACCTGGATTGTTTATCCTGTGGTGGTCCCCACAGTGTCCTGTGACCTCTATATTTAGACATTTCTCTTTTTTTTTCCTGTTATAAACTCTTTGGACATAGTTATATATAAGATTTTTTTACTCAGGATAAATACCTTAGTATGAACTCATTAAAGCAGAGGAATTGGGTCAAGGAGTGTATAGATTTTTAACACCCTTTGATATCTATGGCCAGAAAAATTACCCCAGTTTATGCTTTTATCAGCAGTTCCAGCCAGTTTTTTTTTTTTTTTTTTTTTTTTTGGCGGTACGCGGACCTCTCACTGTTGTGGCCTCTTCCATTGCGGAGCACAGGCTCCGGACGCGCAGGCTCACCGGCCATGGCTCACGAGCCTAGCCGCTCCGCGGCATGTGGGATCTTCCCGAACCAGGGCACGAACCCGTGTCCCCTACATCAGCAGGTGGACTCTCAACCACTGCGCCACCAGGGAAGCCCCAGCCAGTTTTATATTAATGTATATTTAAAATCTTTTTTATTAGGGGAAAATTTTAATACACGCATACATAGAATAGTGTAATGAGCCCTCAGGTACTCAGCTCCAACAGCCATAAACCCAAGGCCAGTCCTGCCCTACCTACTCCTTCAACCCACACTTCTCTCCTGGATTTTCACTATTTTAAAACTCTTTTGAATTGCAGTAGAAATATAGAAGAGTGCACATCATAAATGAAATTTTCACAGTCTGAAACCCACCTGGGTAATTGGGTCCCGGGTATCTCCTTTGTCCCCTTTCAGTCATACCCTCCGCTCTGCCGAGGGCAGCCAGTATCCTGATACTTAACTGCATTAAGTTTTGTTCCTTAAATAAATAGAATCTTATGGTATGTTCACTTGTGTCTGAGTTTTTCTCTTGACATTGTGTGTGAGATTGTTGGGGATATACCTAGAAGTGAAATTGCTAGGTCGTAGAGGTGTGCATATATTCCATTTTGGAAAACTGTGGCTGCATCTACTAAAGTGGCTGTACCAGATTACACTTCCCCCAGCGGTGCATGACGTTCTGCTTACTCCGTGTTATCATTAAGAGCTCATGTCTTTCTTTCATGCTTTTCATTTTAGCTACACCCCTAGCTGTGTAGTGATACCTTACAGTAGTTTTAACTTGCACTAGTGAAGTCTAGCACCTTTTCATGCTTTCTTTGGTTGTTTAGTTATCCCTTTTCATTTTTATCTTTTAAAAATTTTATTGAAATATAGTTGATTTACAATGCTGTGTTAATTTCTGCTGCACAACAAAGTGACTCAGTTATACATACATATATACACATACACACACATTCTTTTTCTTTTTCTTTCCTTTTCATTCATTCATTCATCATTCATTTATTTATTTTTGGCCACGCCACGTGGCATGTGGGATCTTAGTTCCCCTACCGGGGATTGAACCTGTGCCCCCTTCAGTGGGAGCACGGAGTCTTAACCACTGGACCTCCAGAGAAATCCCAATATATACATTCTTTTTAATATTCTTTTCCATTATGGTTTATCACAGGTTATTGAATATAGTTCCCTATGCTATACGGTAGGACCTTGTTGTTTATCCATCTTATATACAGTATTTTGCATCTGCTAATCCCAAACTCTCAATCCTTCCCTTCCCCAACCCCCTAGTTATTCTTTTTTAACGAAGAGTAATATTTGTCTCCTTTTCTTTTGTCTATCGCATTATCTTTTTTATCGTATTAACTCTCTGTTGCTTCATAGCAATTATCCCCAAACTTAGTGGTTTATAACAACAGTAAACATTTATTATCTCATAGTTTTTGTGGGTTAGGAACTTGGGAGCGACTTGGCTGGGCCATTTGGCTTGGATGTTATCAGCCTCTGAAGGCTTGACTGGAGTTGGATGATCCTTCCCAAGGTGGCTCATTCGCATGCCTGGCAAGTTAGTCCTGGCTGTCTGTGGGAGGCCACAGTTCCTTTTCATGTAGGCCTTTGACAGGATTGCCTAAGTGTCCTGTCCTCAGGACATGGTGACTGACTTTCCCCTGAGAGAGTGATTTGAGAGAAATAGCACCAAGTGGAAGCTATCATTTTTATGACACAACCTCAAAAGTCTCATGGCATTTAATTTTGCCATATTCTGTTTGTTAGAAGAGACTCACTACATCATCCCACCTTGGAGAGTTAAGTTCCCTTTTTGAAAGGAGTGTCAGAATTTGTGGACATATTTTCAAACACAGCACTTGGTAGGGTTTCTTTTATTCTGGATATGAATCTTTCAGGAGATACAAACATGGTGAATATCTTTGCCTACTCTGTGGGTTGTCATTGTGTCTTTGGAGGAAGAGGAGTTAATGTAATTCAGTTGATTAATTTTTTTCTTTATGGCTAGCTCCTTACATATTACTTTGAAGAAATTCTCAAAATAATTATCTTGTTTCTTCTGTAAATATGTCAGTATAGATCTTTCAAAAATAAACACTTTTTTTTTTGTTTTAACCATAACATAACCACAAAACTGTAACATCTAAATAAAACTCCCACAAAGCAGTTGCTTGATACTATCCAGTACTTAGTCGGAGTTGAAATTTCCAATTGTCTCAAATGTGATAATTTTTATATGTATATTTTTCTAATTTTGGCAAATCAGGATCCAAATAAGGTCTACCAGTTAAAACAATCCCCCCTACCTCACTTGCCATCTGTGGAAGACCTCGATTTTTTTTGTCTTGTAGTATCCCCACAGTGTCCTCTGCCTTGTAAGCAGGTAGTTGTAAGTTTCTCTGTTTGGGCGTAAACTTTCCTGCAGTCTTGCTCGTGTGTCTTCTTTGGTTGTGATCTGTCTCTGGAGGTTGAATGTGGACCCAAATTGGAATTTTTAAAGGGCTTCCAACCTAAATCACATTGAAATCCATTCAGATTATAGTTCTAGACTTAAAATGTAATAATGTTTGTTTTGAAATGTACTCTGTGTGTTTGTGAGGCCATCTGAGAGTGCATTTTTTGTTTCTTCAGAAGACCCCACACTGACTGTAAGCCTTGCCCTCCTGAAGATACCACACCCTCTCTGGTAGTTTAAATGTTGCAGGGCATAACATAAGGTGGTGTGATACTTTTTGCAAAGCCCCACCTCCCAGGTTTTTTGTTTTGTTTTGTTTTTCACTTGGCATATAGTTGGTACGACAGTATTATGTTAATTTCAGGTGTACAGCATAGTGATTGGACATTTAAATACAAGATGATCACTACCTAAATCTTATTAATTACACTTTCCATGTTAACTGTCTACTTTCTTTTGTTCCTCCTTGTATTGTCCACTAGCTTTCCTTCTCTCATGGCTGATTTTTTGAGTTGTGATGACTAAGTTTTAAGGGTTGATGACTCAGAATCTTTTTAGGCCACCTTAAATTTCCAGTCTTCCCCAGTTTCCGACTTTCCCTTCTAACAGAAAATTTAGCACCAAAAAATTACAAAAATTAATGACGTAATTAGGATGAATGTTAGAGAAGTAGACAAAGTATTTCTTAAAATTCATGTATGTGTAAAGTTTCAACTTAGTTGTTTTCTTAACAGTTCTGAAACTGATTACTGTGATTGGAAGGAGCTGGGTAGGTAGAAGGAGATTGTCACTTTGCCTGTATGGTTACAATAGTTTAGAAGAAGGTATTTGTGTATTATTTGTATAAATTCAAATGATGATTTATTGTAAGAATGCAAAATATGAAGAACAAAGGCCTTACTCTGACTCTATGTCATGGGTTTCCTTAATGAAAGGGTGACTGGGTGCAGTGAGCCTGCCGCAGTGCCAGCGAGAAGTCAGGACACCTGGCTCTGGTGCGCTCTGCAGAGCAGGTCTCAGTATACATTTGTTGAATTAAAAGAAAAAGTTGTTTTAATACACATTGTACTTCATTTATTTTTTTAAATTTATTTTATTTATTATCATTTATTTTTGGCTGTGTTGGGCCTTCGTTGCTGCGCACGGGCTACTCTTTGTTGCGGCGCACAGGCTTCTCATTGCGGCGGCTTCTCTTGTTGCAGAGCACGGGCTCTAGGCACGCGGGGTCAGTAGTTGTGGCACGTGGACTCTAGAGCGCAGGCTCAATAGTTGTGGCGCACGGGCTTTGTTGCTCCACGGCATGTGGGATCATCCCAGACCAGGGCTCAAACCCATGTCCCCTGTATTGGCAGGCGGATTTCTAACCATTGCGCCACCAGGGAAGCCCAAATGATACTTTAAAAGTGTGGTTCAACTTCAAGTAAGAGCTAAATTTTCAGTGTTTTGTTTTTAAATGAGTGTACCTAAAGGATACCGATTGTTGACCATAATTCTTTCAGCAAATATCTGGGTGCCTGCCCAGTGCCAGGCCTGGTGCTTTCAATGCTTTGGTCACTTGTGGTTTAAAAAGATGGCATGCTCATCTTTAAAAAGGTGGTGCCCTCAGTGAATCAGGACAGTGTCTCAATAGAGATACAGTGCAAGCTACATATGTAATCATAAATTTTCTAGTGGCCTCATGAAAAGGAAACAGGTAAAGTTAATTTTAATATATTTTATTTAACCCAGTAATACAAAATATTGTCAGTTTAGCATGTCATATAAAATTATAAATGAGATATTTTCACTTCTTTCTACTAAGTCTTTGAAGTCAAGTGTATATTTTACACATACATACTTCTCAGTTCGAACTAGCTATGTTTCATGTGCTTAAAATTAAAAGCCTTATGTGGCTACCACAGTGGACTGCATGGATAGATTATCATCATAGTTATCATTGCTCACATGGAGTGGCAGAGGACACTGACCAGGAACGCGAGTAAACGGTGGCTTCAAGGGGCCAGAGGAGACGCGAGGAGATGAAGTAGGAAGCTGTTTTTATCCTCTGGGTGGTGGCAGAGGAAGATGAAGAAGGGGAGATACTCACAAGATGGAGTTGACAAAATTTTGATGAATTGGATATTGGGAGGGAAAAGAGGAGCCAGGCTCTGTCTTTTACAACTGGGGTGTGCCTTTCCTGGGACAGGGAGAACTTAGTGAGGAAAAGGCTTGGTTGGTGGTCAGTGTATGATAGAGAGCAAAAACCCGTTTAGGAGATACTACATTCAATGTGCTTGCAAGACATCCAAGGGGAAGTGTCTGCTCATAGTTGGGTACCTGTGTTTGAAGTGCAGAGATGGCCTGAATTGGTTTTATAAATTTGAATCTCAACTGTGTTTACAGAGGTATATTTAAAAACCCGTGGAAACGGCTTCATTTATTCAACAAAACCATATATTTTTTTAAGTCTCCCCAGGCCTTGTTTCAGTTGCTTCGGCAACAGGGTGAGTAGAAGACATGGAAGTGGACACCCCGGCCACTGTAGTCAGTTGGGGAGAGTGTACCTAGGTAGTGTCCACAGTCTGAACCCTGTGGGAACCTCTGCCTCGGAGGAGACCGAGAGGTGGCCAGTGAGAAAACAAGGCGGGTGTGATCTCAAAGAAGCCAAGTGAGGAGAAGGTGCCAGTAAGGAGGGTCTCCTGGTGCACAGTACTGAATGCTCCTGAGAGCGAGGTTGAGAGGAGGACAGAAGAGTTTCACTTAGATTTAGCCTCATCTGGAGGTCACTGGTGACTTGAAAAGGCAGTTTCAGTTGAGTGGTACAGATAGACACCAGATTGGAATGAGCTGAAGAGGGAATGCTTTGAGACAAAGGGCTCCTTTTCTTACTTTTAAATAACTACTACAAACCATTGAGAAGACAGGCCCAGTAGAAAAATGAACAAACAATATAAACAGACAGTTGGCAGAAAAGTGAAGTATAAATGGCTCTTAGACATGAACAGTGCTCTTAAGAGAAAAAGACGTTGTTGGGCAAGGGTGCGAGGAACCAGGCATACATACCTCCTTTGGTGGTGGGAATGTGGATCGCCATGACCTCCAGTGGCTATTGTGCAGCTAATTAGAAATGAACATTATTTAATCCAGCAGTTCCACTTCTGGGAACCCTGGCATTTTTTGGTGATAGTGAAAATTGAAAACTAAATGGTCCATCAGTGGTGGCCTGGTTAAATCAACTGTAATGTAAAGGAAAGTCAGTATCAGCTAAAACTTTTTAAATTTTTTGGCTGTGTTGGGTTTTCGCTGCTGTGCGCAGGCTTTCTCTAGTTGTGGCGAGTGGGGGCTACTCTTCGTTGCGGTGCGTGAGCTTCTCATTGCAGTGGCTTCTCTTGTTGCGGAGCACAGGCTCTAGGCGCGCAGGCTTCAGTAGTTGTGGCACGCGGGCTCAATAGTTGTGTCGCGGGCTCTAGGGCACAGGCTCAGTAGTTGTGGTGCATGGGCTTAGTTGTTCTGCGGCATGTAGGATATGCCCAGACCAGGACTCGAACCTGCGATCCCTGCAGTGGCAGGAAGATTCTTAACCACTGTGCCACCAGGGAAGTCCCGCTAAAACATTTTATTCTTCAGAAAGTAGAATTTGGTTTTGTTTTTTCTACCATGCTATAAACCAGGGACTTTGAGAGTGATTCTTTCCCCCCATTTTAAAAGATTGAAAAAAATATCAGTGGGTCTGGTATAGGCACAGAAGGTATGTGAAAATATGCCTTCAAAGAGTGGTTAAGCCTGTCATTCTCTCTTGACTTTCTGCCTTTTAACACACTTCACATGAATTATTGGTCTATATTCCCGTCTCCAGATACCTGTTAGGGTTCTTTTTAAAGGATCCTGTCCTGTTTTATATATGTTCTGAGTTGTGTACTACAGGAAAGATGGGTATAACATCTTACCAGCTTCGTGGATGAATTCACACTGCAGTTTGCCTTATTGCATCTAAAAATAACCATAGTTCCTATCATGAGAGCATCGTTTTACTTGGTTTGGATCATTGATAAAGTAAGCAAGCATCTGATGTTGTCTGAGAAAGCTGGATGTAGCAATAGTGATTATACTACAGCTGCCTGATGGAGGAGGAAGACTTCCCTTGTCCGCCCTCTGTGAGGGAAGGGACAGCACAAACCTCTGTGTGCTCTGTGGTCCCCTGCCACCTACGTTAAGACGGTTTTACTGATCTTCCTGCTTTGGAGAAAGCAGCGTGTTCACATATGGACTTAAAGCAAAAACAAAAAACTGGGTACACCCTAATAGACCAAATCAGTCTCCCAGCAGAGTACATTGATATTGTAGTGGGTTGGCCAGAAAGTTTGGTTAGTGAATATGTTGTTCAGTAAAGTTCTTCGTGAAAATGAAAAATGAGTCTTTTATAGTTACTTAAAACCGAACGAACTTTTTGGCCGACCCAGTATAACTTTAAATTCTGTCATTGGGACTCTCTACTTTAAGATCTTTAAGAAATTAATTTCGTTTAAGAGTTTGAGTCTGTGGTTATTCATTGATTCCTTTTTCTTCATTTCTTAGAGTATCCTGGTTTCACTTATATTTTATATTTCTTCTAAGAGCCACAGGGAAGAAGTAGTTGAGGGTTTGAAGCATCTTAAATGATCGTTTAGTCTAATCGTCTCATTTTACAGATATGAAAACAAGCTCAGAGAGATGAGTTTACTTGCCCAAAGGTTGACTGAACTGAATCCATGTTCTCTCGGTCTTCCCCATTAAATTTGGTGAAGTGAGGAGCAATATGATATCCTTGTATCATCAGGGTGAGGTAACCTGCCATAACTTTGAGGTGGGTGTGTGGCTTTATTTTTTTATTTTATTTATTTTTATGTTTTTGGAAAGATTTCTATTTTATGTATTTATTTTTTGGCTGCGTTGGGTCTTTGTTGCTATGCGCAGGCTTTCTCTAGTTGCGGCGAGTGGGAGCTACTCTTTGTTGCGGTGCGTGGGCTTCTCATTACCGTAGCCTCTCGTTGCGGAGCACGGGCTCTAGGTGTGTGGGCTTCACTGGTTGTGGCACGCGGGCTCTAGAGCGCAGGCTCAGTAGTTGTGGTGCACGGGCTTAGTTACTCCGTGGCATGTGGGATCCTCCTGGACCAGGGCTCGAACCCGTGTCCCCGGCATTGGCAGGCAGATTCCCAACCATTGTGCCACCAGGGAAGCCCGGGGTGTGTAGCTTTAATTACACTGCAACAGTTTTAATGAAGACTTTTTTTTCCCTTCAGGTCCTAGTTGCAGCACGGGGGATCTTTGTTGCCTCATGTAGGATTTTTTTAGTTGTGGCATGTGGTCAGGGATCTAGTTCCCTGACCAGGGATCGGACCTGGGCCCCCCTGCATTGGGAGCACAGAGGCTTAGCCACTGGACTGCCAGGGAAGTCCCGAGACTTTTAATTTATATGCTGCACTAATTTATTTTTAGTCATGGAGACAATCTAATGGAACTCTCTTTATATTTTTTGGTTGAGAAAGTTGAAGCCTAGAGTTGTGAACTTACCCAAAATTGGAGACCATAAACGTTTATCCTGTGCTTAGTTTTTAATGTGAGTTGGAGCAGTGCTGCCCAGTAAAATGGTATTCTTTGTCAGCGTGGCTATTTAAATCGAAAGAAAATTGGAAATTCAGTTCCTTAGTCTTACTAGCCGCATTGCAGGTGCCGTGTGTGGCAGGTGGCTTACTGTATTGTACAGTGTAGGTCTAGAGCGTTCCCCGTGAAAGAATTCTTTTGAGAACTTCAGAAGTTTTAGTGGTGGGCACCAAGCGTCATGAGTATGATTAGAATTGCCAACGAGAAATCAGGTTTGTGTTTCAACGAAGGAGGAAAAAACCAGAGCTTCTGGCACTGCTATGACCGGTTGTGACTTGGGCCCTTTCTTGGTTCATATTTCATCTGTGCTTTAGGACAGTGACCAAGAGCCTACATGAACGGCTTTTCCTTTTCCATCTGTCAGGTATCTTGGTTTGCCAGTTGAAAATCCCGTCCTTGGGTTGAATTTTCAGTGATACATTCATTCATCTTCATGCTGCTTAGCATGTTTTCCGGTCTCTGTACTTCTCTTTCACATATTAATCACTTGGTTACTAAGATGCCCTACAAAAAGTTTGATGTCTTTCTTGCTTTTGTACTCAGGATTATGGAAGTTTACGTTTTTACGTCACATTAAGCTTGATGTGTAACCGTGGCTGAGCCAGCTAAGCATAGCGTTGGCGATTGGAGTCGTGCAGTCTTTCGCACCATTGCTCTACATCTCTGCACACTGTTGTTGTAACAGGAAGCGTTGGATTTCTGGGCTTTACTTTGGATGCTAACTTACTAATTTATGATTTGGCTCGATTTTACTAGCGACTTAGATTGGCTTGGCTTTCATGTACGATGGCAGTGATTTGAGTGTCCGTTAGGGTGCATAGCCGGATGATGACATAATCCAGTCAAGTGCCAAAGTTTTTAGTTAGTCCTTTACGTACCTGATTTTGCTTTTAAAAGGTGGTAGTATGGATTTACCTTGGGTGTTCTGTACTTTAAAAAGCAGTCTTTTTGCATTCTTGTCGGTAATTTTTGATTAATGCTTTAGAAGCCTGTATTCTTGCCACCGCTTGTATTAAATTGATTGGTTCTGAAATTACCTGATAGTTACATATATATCTGTGTGTATCTATGTACATATATATAAAATACATACGTATATATTGAAAGATGCCTCTGAAGTCATCCAAATGATGTTACTTACTTAGTTCGTTTCTCCCAATTACGAGTGGTTGTGTGCTCATTTTTGATGATTTTTGTGGTCAAAATATGGGGGATTTTTTTTTTTTTTAATTTACAGTGTGCTAGGCATTGAGGATAAAACGGTGAGCAGGACCTCATAGAGATGGAGTGTCTCCCCATCTCATTATCTTGCATCTCTTTAGACTTGGGTGTTTTGGAGAGCATTTGTGAGCACACTTGCAGAGATAGGATCATTGAGATCCACATTAAAATGATACTCTGATTGAGCTGGCCTGCCTTAGGGCTCCCTGATGTTAATGAGGATAGACTTGCTTGCTTTTGTGGGTCCAGGCTCTAGGCTGTATCACCTGTGTGTAACTGAGAGGTTGTCTTTAGTTGTTTGTGTATGATAGGTGACACAAGGAGAAAATATTTTCTTGCATGTTATGTAATAGCTACGGCTTCCTCTTGTGAATTTGCATTTGTGAAGAGTGTCATGGAATTTATGGTAAAAAGTCATATGAGAGCATAGGGAGCAGGTTATTATTCCTTTTTCCCCAAAGTGAGTTTTTAAAAAATAAATAAATAAATTGAGGGTTCATGTAAGGGTTATTTGGAGTGTCCTTTCTTATTATTCTCAATGATGAAATAGGAATAATTACCTAAGAGGTTTGAGAAGCATGTGTATAATGCTGGCACAAAGGGTTTGTAAGGGTAGATGTTCATTCTTGCTATTCTTGAGTTCTGTGACTAAGCAAGTACATATTTAGATACTCTTTAGCTGAGAATCTGTTCCTTTGCTGTTTTAGGCTACACCAGCCCTGATTCTTGACTGATATTTTTATAATTATGTTCTTACATTCTCTTCATTGGCCTTAATCAGAGTCAGTAGTATTGGAAAGAGGAGACCCTTTTTGATAGAGTTATGTTATATGGCTATTGAGGAAAATGTGGCTCCTTTAAGGAATGATTGGCAAAAATAAATTTTAAAAAAAAGTATATTATCTTTAAAAAAAATCTTGTTTTCCTTTTTTGAGGGGGCCCCTCTGGATCCATTTCCTCTGAAAGGATAATCTAATGATATCAACTGCTATAGACTGAATATTTGTGTCTCCCCTCTAACATTCATGTGTTGAAACCTAATCCTCAGCATGATGGTGTTGGTAAGTGAGGCCTTTGGGGGGTGGTGAGGTGGGAGAGTGGAGCCCTAATGATTGGGATTGGTGGTCCCAGAGAGTTCCCTCATCCCTTTCTGCTGTGTGAGGACACAGAAAAGGCTGTGGTCTATGAACCAGGAAGGGGGTCCTCACCAGACACTACAGATGCTGTGATCTTGGACTTCCCAGTTTATAGCAGTGTGAGAAGTAGCAGTGTGAGAAGTCAATTTCTGTTGTTTGTTAAGTCATCCAATATATGGTATTCTGTTATAGCAGCCCGAATGCACTATGACGTCAACTAGTAAGCTATGTATTGTATTCTTTATTAGCAAATCTGTATTTTTCCTGCTTCAGCTTGTATGACATTGTGCTGTTGCTCCCACTGCCTTTCAATAGTCTGCTCTCTAGCCGTGCCCCTTTCTCATTTTTGTCCTTTAATCATGATGTAAAACTTATGGTTTCCTAGTAATTAAATACGAGGGGAGAATTCCTCCTTTTTCAGTTTCTGTATTCTTTGGGAAGAACTTTTCATCATCCTTATGGATTCCACCATCATCTGTATGTTTTAACTTTTAACACAAACATTTGTTTCCAGCTTAGTTAGGTTTTTTTCCAGTGGGCTCATGTCATAGCTTGTCTGGATACTGTCAGTTCAGTTCGTTTCAGGCCAGGATCAGGAACTCTTTTGTCTTCATTTCTAAAACAGTGCTTTTCTCATTTCTCCTTAACCATCAGCACCCTCTTGGGACCCACAGGCTTAAAGCAGAATTTTTTTTTTCCATTTTACTTCTCTCTCCATTTATTATTTCACCAAGTCCTGCTTCATTCTTTCTGTAATTTAATTTGCCATTGTCCATGGCCACTGGCACCATATTTAAAGCTTTGATTACTTTATTTTTATATTAGATTAATAAATTTATTGAAAGAGGAAGAAAGTTTAGAGTTAACTTAGTCCAGCTCCTTTATTTTGTAGATGAAGAAATGGATACTCAGGTCAAATGACTTGCCTTAGGTCACACAACTAATGAGTAGCTGACGTTATAGTTCTCTGGTCTCAACATTTAATACTCCCTCCCAGGCTAGCATTCTTCTTAAAATTTTATTTGAAAAAAAAATTTGTCAGTTTTGCGTATCTCCAGTTAAGAGTGAGCTAGCTGGGCCTCCCTGGTGGCGCAGTGGTTGAGAGTCCGCCTGCCGATGCAGGGGATACAGGTTCGTGCCCCGGTCTGGGAGGATCCCATATGCCGCGGAGCGGCTGGGCCCGTGAGCCATGGCCGCTGGGCCTGCGCATCCGGAGCCTGTGCTCCGCAACGGGAGAGGCCACAACAGTGAGAGGCCCGCATACCGCAAAAAAAAAAAAAAAAAAAGAGTGAGCTAGCTTTAGGAGGTTGGGTAAGATAACAGCACTTTTTAGCCACCCCTCCCTCTTTCCCCCTTCCCTGAAGGCGACTATATTACTTAGAACTCTTTTAGCCAGTTAAGAAACACATATTTACCTCCACATGTCTGAAGAGCATACTGGAAGAGTTGTTCATAATTACATGCATGCTTGCTGATTTTTTTAGTTTTAAGCACATCTATTGATTTCCCTTTCTGAAAAGATATGGAAGATAAGGATTGGCTTACTCTTTTTCCCTCACTGCACCCTCTTCCCCACATTCTGTCTTCCCCATCTTTCCAATACAGTTTTATTGCAATTTTGGTGAAATCAGTATTTATCCATTATTACTTGGGATGCTATTTATAGTGTCAAGTAGTAAATTACAAATACTTTTCCTAAACAACTTCTGGTATTCCTTGGAAATGTTGTGTCAACTTTTTTTTAATGTATCAATCACTAACTTAGCCTCACACTTTTCGCCAGTTGCATGTGCAGGTATTCCATCAGCTTTATCTTTTTGAAGAAATTTTTACCTGCTCCAGACTGGACGGCTTGTCCTCCCTGCAGGGAACACAGTTGTCTGCTGAGACCCTGGGAGTTCATTTTGCCTCTCTCCTTCATTGAATTTCCTGTTCCTGTTTCTCTGTTGTTTTAGTGGAGCACAGTCTCTAGTAGTTTTCTGTGAGGAAGGGGTGTGGGAGGTAAGTCTTTTGAGACTTTCTGTGTACTCTTGAATGATAGTTTGGCTGGGTATAGACTTCTGGGTTGGAAGTCATTTTCCTAATGTATTAGTCTGCTAATTATTCTCAGTGCCCTTTTAAATAATATCCCTTTTTAAAAAAAATTTGATGGATACATTAACTTACCTTTCTGAGGATAATTTTTTTAATGTACTCTTTTTCTTGTATAGTCTTTCCTCCATCCTGCATTGTTCTGTTTTGTTTTGCACTCTACGTTTCATGGTAGAGGCTTTCCTGAGATGTTATTGGAACCCGTGGTTTTCGTTCACATTTCAAGTCGGGGTATATACACACACAACACATAGAGTTGAATCATATGAAATTGCCATTCTTTCTCAGCTTTGTTCACTATCTGTGAACATACTTAGTTCTCAGATCTTCATTTCTAAATCACACCCTCCACTAAAAGGAGCCAGGGCTCCTTGGAGAAATGGGTAATTTTAGAGCTGGGGCAGAGAATGTACAAGATTAATCGAGAACATGTTGTTATGCAAGGAAATAAGGAAGTACTCAAAAAACATGGAAAGCACACAGTCCTCTACTTGAAGGGGTTCCCACTGGCCAAATCTGGGATAACTTGAGCATCAGAATGAATGGTGATATTAATAAATAAAATAAGAATCCGTGAGTCCATACTGATAATGAATTAAAGAATGAATGGGAAAAAGGGAACATACCTTACTGGAATTATAATGTCAACTGATAAGTGTAGAAGGAGCAGTAGATTTACAAAATAAACATCATTTTATAACTGTCAGTAACAGTTGATTAAGACAAGAATTGCTAGTGGATGCTAAAACTATTGGGTGAATGTTTTAAGAACATAATCTCAAAATATCTTCCTACAGATTATTTACTAGTTAATTACTAAGGGGAAACTGGTTATTTTACAGTGGAGAAATGAGGCAAATACCATCTTAACCAAGTGATCAAAATCCCAATAATGGGACACACAGACATTATCTTACTACTTATGTGATACTCTAGGAAAAACAAACCTCACTTACCACTTGTGTGGTAGTACTGCCAGATATTTATACCCTATGTTCTTCAAAGATGCCAATGAAAGAGAATTGCTGAAGAACTGTTTCAGATGGAGACATGACATTAGGTGTGATCCATGATCTGGATTCAGGTGAAGGGGGATTGCCGTAAGGGACGTTGTAGAGCAGTTGGCGGAATTGGAATGTGAACTATAGATTCTATATGGGACAGTTAATGTGTTGCATTCCTGACTTTGACTGTGGTTGTGGAAGAGAATACCCTTGTTCTTAGGAAATACACAGCGAGCTATTTAAAGGTGAAGGACGTGATGGCTGCAGAAGATGGGTGGAAGAGCAAAAGTGACACAGTGATTAGTTGTGAATCTAGGTGAAGACTGTGGGAGCTTCTTGTACTGCTCTTGCAGCTGTTCTGCAGGTTTACAATGAAGACTTTTAAAGAAAAGATTGGAGTGAGGGTGGTTGATTGGATCCCCCATTCACGGGTGGGGGCTCAGTGGCTGTGAACCTTTCAGCAGTGTGATGAGTTGAGCTCCTTTGGTTGGGAAGTCCCCAGTGTCAGGATTTTCAGGTGTTTGTTTCTTGAGGTCAGTGATTAGAAGACACTTTCAGTTTTCATCCTGGCTGGGAATGTCAGAGCCCAATAGGAGAATCTGGCTGGGGGTGGGGTGGGCAGTTGAGTGGGCCTGTCTCTGCATTCTTTCTGCAGTTCACACAGTCCCTCTTTTTTCACTGGCAGGCCCACCCTCCGCTGTACCGGAGTCACCATCCTTTTTGGCTTCCTCCTGTCATCTGATGGGGTTGGGAAGGACAGAAGAAGGCAAGGAGATTTGGGAATCTAAGTGTTCATTAAATAGCTTTTTCAACCAATATTCCTTTTGCTCCCTAATTTTGTTGGTTCTTGGGATTATGCCTTTAAAAAGCAAGACAAAACAACCAAAACAATTCTTTTACTGTACTTTTAGAGGCATTGCAATGTGTGTTCAATATACATTCTTTACCCAGGAGTCCCAGTACTGCATTTGTATACCATTTCATTCTGTTTTCTATTTTTTGATCTTGTTTCCCACATTTTCGCACTTTAGAAAAAGCCAGATTTCTTATCATCAATAGTATAGACCCACTCTTTCCCGTAATTAGTCTAAGGGGAAAGACTGAACAATTAAAGACCTTTTTCCAGAAAAGTGGGTTATGTCTCAGCATACTTGTTACAACTTAATAAGCACCTGGATTTGTGATGCTCTGAGTGGGTTGACAGCTGTCTTATCTTTTGGCTTCCCTGGATGGGAGTGTGCAGCCCAGTGAGGCAGGCAGGTTGGTACAACTCCGCTGGGAGCCTGTGATTGACTGACTGGCTTGGAAGTGGGTGAAGTGGGTAATCTTTTTTTTTTTTTTTTTTTTTTTTTTGGCTGCATTGGGTCCTTGTTGCTGCACGCGGGCTTTCTCTAGTTGCGGCAAGTGGGGACTGCTCTTTGCTGCAGTGCGTGGGCTTCTCATTGCGGTGGCTTCTCTTGTTGCGGAGGGCGGGTTCTAGGCATGCGGGCTTCAGTAGTTGCGGCCCACGGGCTCAGTAGTTGTGGCTCTCAGGCTCAGTAGTTGTGCACGGGCTTCCTTGCTCTGCAGCATGTGGGATCTTACCGGACCAGGGCTCTAACCCATGTTGCCTGCTTTAGTAGGTGGATTCTTAACCACTGCACCACTAGGGAAGTCCAGAAGTGGGTGATCTTGGCTGGTGGGAGAAAAGATTGTAGATCAGTTGAGGGTCCTACAGCTACTCAGATTAAATGTCACATGGGTGTGCGTGTGCGCAGGTGTGTGCATTTTGTGGAGTATATAACTTCATTGGATTTTTAAAGGGATCTGGAACCCCTAACACAGAGTGGTTGTGATGGGACTAGAATTACCTTTGACATTTAGAAATGTACTCTTTACACTAACATGCTAGGTTGGTCATGTCTAAGGACTGTGGTGGCACATGATCTGTTCTTATGATTTAAAGCAAAAATTTAGGTGATCAATTAAACAGGTTTTTGTTTAGAAAACATTTCACTGGTAAAATGTTTTTTAGAATCAAATATTTTCTTCATTTTAAACTAGGTTTGTTACAGTTTTTCTTGATTCATTTTGTTTCTTTTAGCAAGTGGTTAGCATTGTTTCTATTTATTATCTTATTTGAGGGAAAATGTTGAGTTGATCAGAACATAGTGTGAATTTTGTGGAACAAAGGCATTAAATAAATGGCATTTATTTTGAGATGCCTTGTAGACTGCATCTTTATAGGATTTCTGATTGGTATATTGTCCATAGTTTGTGTCTTTTCTTGCAGTATTTAGTTATAGATGAAGTGCCTTGGAAGACAGTTTAAATTTATAGTCCTTTCATGTGAAGCATCTGGTTAATTCACATTAGAGACAGGATTCGGCTACAGCTGGTACTTAAGTGAACGTAATGTTCTGCTCATAGTTCCTAGTAAGTTACAGTTGTTTAAAGGTATTACACGGGGCTACTTGGGGACATTTAGAGGAAGATACTTTTAAAACTTGTTTTAGTGTTGTAAAATATGGTGCCTTTGTAGTTAACCCTGTGTTGAGTAAGAATATCATTGATGTTTTCATAAGACAAAGATAAGCATATGTATTTTTTCTTATTTGCTCACTGATAGTGCTCTTACTGTATATCTATTTCTGGGTTATTGTTTAGTGTAGGATAAAAGCTTAGGTAGAGGAATGACAGTACCTTTTTTCCTCTTGTTACATAGAAAAAATTTCAATTAGCTAGTACTTTTCAATCCTCTGAGGTATAGTTGTGTGTGAACGAAGACCTTGAACCAGTATCTTTAATGGCAGCTCTCATCCGAACAAAAGAGAACACGTTGTCATTTTTGCTCTTTTTTTCTTTATAGGGGAACTTCTGTTTCATGTCGACCATCCCACTTTATTCTGCTAATCTGCTAATGCAGTAAATTGGAAGACAACCGTTGCCAGGATAACCTGTAATGGGCAAGGAGCCACAGAAAAGAAAACATTTCTTTTAATTTTTAAACTTGGTTTGAAAGGTAAGGTCACTAAGATTATGAGGAGTTTCCTTCCATGAGTTACATCAAGGAAAGCAGTTTTCTGTCTTGAGACCCTGGAGTCTAGGTGGACCTGGTCTGGGTCATCACTTTGAGCCAGGTACCACCTGGCTCCGTGGCGCTATGGTGTTTTTAGGAAGTTAAGTAACAGGCTCTGTAGTTTGCTCTGGTATGTCGTAGAATCTGCAGCACCCATGGGATTCCCAGCTTCCACGGGATGGGGGTTGGGGTGGATTGAGCTGGGCCCTAGGGACTAGACAGGCCTAGCAAGCTGAAGTAGCATGCCAGAGAAAGACTGCTAGTAGAGACCCAGCTACTGCTTCTAGGTCCCCTGGCTCTGTGTGTGTGTGTGCGTGCACGCAAGGGAGAGAGAGGGAGAGATTTGTGTTTGTTTTATACCAGCCAAAGGACATCTGGCTTCTAGCCAGCCACCTGACTCTTTTGAGTCTTAATTGCTATCATTTTGCAACTCTTTACTGAATTTTTTTGTGAAAGACCAGAGGTTTACTTTGCATATTTGGCTTTTGGGTCAGTTGGCACTTAATAGAAAGTGGCCCAGTAGGACCTTTTTGGGGATATGCACACATACTTAATCCAATTTCATTTGTTCCATAGTAACTGGAGGAGCAGGTGGGCATAAACCATTTAATCATCTACTTTTCAGGCTTCACTGTCTCAGGAGATACTATAGTTGTTCTGTTGTAACAGGTCTCTGCTTCTAATCCCCAGGCCGGAATCTTTCCTAGGCAGTAAGCCACTTTGCCTGTGCTCTCCCCCACCTCCAGCCCCTTGTGAATAAGTCTTCCTCAGCATCCCGTTCTGCTTACACAGTGAAGCACCAACTCTTGTAGAAAGGTTCTGATTTGTCCAGTTTTTATCTTCATATTATTCTGTATAAATCCTGATGGGGAGAATTCCCTTTAAGTAGTCATTCATTCACTCTGGGCACCTTGTTTCATATGGTTTTGTTTGTTTGTTTTTGCTCATGTGGCCCAGCCCTTCTTTTTCCTCTGCCTTGGGATAGGTTCTAACCCGTAGGTATGAACTCTTCAGTTTCTTACCTGCCTGACTGAGTGGAGAATTCAGTTGAGGGTTCAGATATAAGAAGTCCAGTAGCATGCAGTGATAAGCTATGATCTGGCTGTCAGATTCATTTATAGTTAAAACAATTATCCATTTTTCTATTGTGATGCTGGATTTCAAAAACTAATTTTTAGAACTCTTTATAGTATTACACATATTAGCTTTTTTTTTCAGTTGAGGTATAATTGACATATTAGTTTCAGGAGTACAGTATAATGATTTGATATTTCTATATTTTGAGAAATGATTACCACAATAGGTCTAGTTATTAGTTATCATCCTTACACAGTTACAAATTTTTTTCCTTGTAATGAAAACTTTTAAGATTTGTTCTCTTAGCAACTTTCAAATATACAATACAGTATTATTAACTATAGTCACCATGCTGTACATTCTATCCCATGACTTATTTATTTTGTAACTATAACTTTGTATCCCCTTCATCCATTTTGCCCACCCCCATCATACGGTTTTATTATTCTGTGTATTTGATTTTATGCCTTCCAGGGCTCAGCTCTCTTTCCACCTTTTTTGTAAAACCTTTCTGTGTTGGTCCAGTCAGTCCCTTTGTGGTCATTCCTTTGTGAACTCTTAGAGTATATCATTAAATTATTTTAGGATTACTGTTTTTCCTTAAGTAGATTTTAAGCACTCCTGAGCAAGGAGTTTTCACTTCTACTTTATGTCTTTAGTACATTTTACGTAATAGGTGTCATTAATTGTTTGGTGGTAGGAGCTAAAACTTCTCAGGATAACAGTTTTAAAACTCTCTCTCCCTTTATTTCTCACACGCTCTTTCTCTTGTTTGTTTTTGTTTTTCTTTGCTGATAGAGACTCTTAGCTTTGGTAGCTTATAAAACAATTCCTTACCTTTAACTGTATTCTTTTTTCTTCTTGTACTCCCTTCTGCTCATTACCATGCTGTTCCACACTAGGGCGGGTGAACTCTTCTCTTAAGAAGTTACCCCAAAGGCCCCCAGAGCCCTATAATCAATGCCCGGTAGTTGAGAAGGATTTCCAAAGAGGCGCAGCACTGCAGGTATAAGGTCCTTTAGACCAGGGATCACCAAGCTCAACTTTTGTTGCCAAGGCCCAGAAAGTACACATTTAGGTTTTGTAGACCAAGAGGCAAAAGAGAGGATATTATGAGGGTACTTACGTGGCAAAAGAGAAGCAAATTTCCCCAGATTTTATGACGAAATTCAAAATTTAAGAATACTTGAGTTCATTTTTCCGTGACACAGATCTACTAATGAGAAGAATGAAATTCTTTTTCTAGGGGGATAACGTTTCATTTAAATGGCATTTGAAGGTAGAGTTCCCCTCTCATCAAAATCTATTTGCAAATGTTCATCTAATCTATTATTGCTGATCCGTACTGGGATTTTACATATTTCATCTTTGAAAATGTCTTTTTATGCATGTAGGTACTGCCACATTCTGATACCAGCCCACAAGCACGTATGATTTTAGTTGAGTATATTCTTCACTTAGAAGGCATAAAGCATTTATAGAATTCTATTAGGTTCTTCTCTTTATTTGCCTTTTAGCATGTCATTACTTTGTAGATTAATCATTTCCAGTGGAAGGTTAGGTGAAAGCTCTTCAATTGCATAACTAAATGGCTTTTGGAATAGGGAAATTTCCTTCACACTTGCATTAAGTTCTGAAAAATGCTGTGTAACTGTAGTTTGAAAATATATCGACTGCAAATTTGTATGGGAATGGGAATCTCACTTATTATTTTAACTTCAGATAGCACGTCAGCAAAGGTGAATTTCCAGAGCCATTCAGTGTTCAGTAACAGTGGTTGAGTGTTGTTCTCATTCAGAAAAATTTCAGCCTTGGCCCTAAGCTCCAAAAGTAGTAAAAAAAAAAAAAAAAAAAACAAAAAAAACCACATTACTTCCTCTTTTTTTCCTTAATAAATTTATTTATTTTATTTATTTATTTTTGGCTGCGTTGGGTCCTCGTTGCTTGCGGGCTTTCTCTGGTTGCGGTGAGTGGGGGCTACCCTTCGTTGCGGTGCGCAGGCTTCTCATTGCGGTGGCTTCTCGTTGCAGAGCATGGGCTCTAGGTGCACAGGCTTCAGTAGTTGTGGCTCATGGGCTCTAGAGTGCAGGCTCAGTAGTTGTGGCGCACGGGCTTAGTTGCTCCGCGGCATGTGGGATCTTTCTGGACCAGGGATCAAACCTGTGTCCCCTGCATTGGCAGGCGGATTCTTAACCACTGCGCCACCAGGGAAGCCCCAGCGTTACTTGTTGTAAGCCATTAAACTACAGTGTGATAGGACAAGTCAGAAACTAGTGATGGTTAAGTCCATGAGAGTAAATTAAGTTCACTGTTGACATTACTGGTTCAGTAACATGCGAGGGATCAAAAAAAAAACTCCCGAAGTACCTGCTTATGAAAAAAAGAAAGAATAGCCATAAGCTTTAAACACTTTACATTGCCACAAGTTTTGTGAATTTGTCCAGTGAAGCCTTTTTTTCTGTCCACACACAATTTTACCACCATCAGTTGTAGCTCATCATGGCACGTTCTGCTGCACGTTGTAGTGATTTCATCTTTTCTTAGCTTCTCTGACAATATTCTGCATTCTGTTTCACATGCACTTTTCATAGAAGCTAATTCTTCATCACTTCAAACTCCTCAAATAAATGACAACACTCAGATCTTAAACTCATCAAGAATCAAGGAAAATCATCATTGGCTTCTTTAACTTATTAACAAGCGACCTTAGAAACCAGCTTTGATTGAAGCTTTGTTTTCATTTTTTATTTTTGTGAAGAAATTCTCCTGTAATAAGATACTCCATTTAACATTTTCTGACTTTTCTGACTGTTCCTTTCTTGTGATTTGGGAATACTGTGATGACTGCTTAGTCTGGTAATGTCGACATATAGTGTATTTTAGCACAGGGATGGTATGATTGCATAATAAACAGTGCTTTGCCATCTAGTTTCATAACAGAATAGTTCACCTCCCATTGTACCTTAAAAACACAACATTTGAAGTCCAGATTTTCTTTTCTTGTTTTGACATGTTGAGTGTGCACTTATAAAATGTTGCAGTACAGCACATGGCACTCTGAGCACTGCTGAGTTATACCCGTGTCACTGTGATTTGGAGAGCGCCTAGCTGCAGTGCACAGCGATAGCACCGTACGTGGTCTCTTGTCACAACTGCTCAACTCTGCCCTGGTAGTGTAAAAGCAGCCAGAGGCAGAATATAAAGGATGGTGTCACTGTGTTCTGTTAAGACTTTATGGTCATTGAAATTTGAATTTCACAGAATTTGTACAAGTCACGAAATATCGTCCTTTTGATACTCCCCCACCCCCACCCCCAAACAGTTAAAAAGGTAAAAGCCATTCTTCGCTCAGGGCCTATATTTATAAAAAAGGTGGCATACCAGATTTGGCGATCTCAGTACGGTACCCCCAGGTGTCCTAGGTCCCTGGAGTTGCTTCACACACTCATGGCAGGAAAAATGGGGTGGGAAAGGACCTAAACTGAAAAGGTACCATTGTGGTTTTTGCTGTTGGTTAGATTTTTCTATTTCTTTGTTTTTTGTATGTAGGAATCTTATGTGCATGTAATCACCTCATAGTCTTTCTGTTAGATAGTCTTTTATAATACCCTGATTTTAGATTGTGGTTATATTTATAGAGCCTGTCCTAAATGCCAGGGATTGTGCTGCTTTATATTTTCTTTCTTTTCATAATTTTTTATTTTATCATACATAGGTACATAGCTTACATAGGTGCATAGTTTAAAAAGTCAAATGGTATCACAGGATTTATAACAAAAAATAACAATCATCTCTTTCATCTTTCCCATCCTATCCCCTCCTCATCCCCAGCCCCTAGTGAGTGAGTTACTTACTCACTAGGAGCTGCTACCTCCATCTCTTAGCTGTTTCCTCATCTTCACTTCCTTGTGCATTTCTAAATTATATACCTGTGGGTAGCAGTTTCTAATCTATCTTACTTCTAACTATGAAGATTAAGGTTTAGCTATTATATGCATAGCTCTTTCCCTCTCACATCTCCCAACATAGTTAAAGCACAACTTTGGTTAAGATCAGTAATAAAGTATGTATATTTTGGTTAATTAATCCCTAAATCTCTGACTTAATTTGCAGAATCCTTCTCAACACAGTAACATGCATCTGGCAATACACTTCCTTGGACATATCCTTTCCAGAGCCCTCTGCCTCATGGTTTACTCCAAACTTGTTCCTCTTGACTTTGTCTGTAGCTGCAGGTGTCCCCCCTTCTGGGAGTCATCTTTGCTTCTCTGTGTGTTGGATCCCTGGTCTCATGGATTCCGTGTCTTCCCCTCATGGCTTACTGCCATGCTTTAGTGAAGCCCGTTCTCCATCCAGTAGCTTCCTCGAGAAACTGTGAATAAATCTTTCAGACCTTCCAGGTCTAAAAATGTTCTTTTCTAGAATTGCTGTTGAGGAAGCTGATGTCATTCTGATTTCCAGTCCTTTTATAAGTTTTTCCTCACTAGAAGAGTTTAGATACTCTTTTTTTTTTTTTAATCTCTGATACCATGGACTTTCACAGTGTGTCTTAAAGGATCTTCTACCACTCATCGTGGTGCCACATGTGGGTCTTAAGGGGAGAGTCACTTCTTTATGCTCGGAGAAAAAAACATTTTTTGACAAGGGAGGTTAGTGGTGAATTATAATATGTTCTAAAACTTTTGTTACTTGGATGTTGGACTTTCTGAATTGTTTATCCATTTTCTGTCTTTCATAAATTTGTTGGCATTCTCCTTGGCTGTTGTTTCCTTTTCTTTGTCCTTTATTGTCGTTTTTCTAGAGCTTCCAGAAGGGTAGAGAATTGTGTAGATTTCAACCCACTAAGCATCTGGAAGGTTGCAGAATCCTTTGCTATTTTCTTGTTGAGACTCCATGTCAGCCCAAATGTAGCCATGCCTTTTATATCACATAGACTTTGAGAAGAAATTCATAAAACAATGTGGTGGTCATTTAATATAGTCTTTCTGTCCAGAACGGGAAGTTGTCTGTCGTTGCCCTCGTAGAGAATCATCCAGGCTTCCAGAGCACCTCCAGCCTTGGGGTCTTGAAGGTGTTGGTGTTCCTAACCTTTAGCAGGTTCCTGCATCTTCTGCTCACAGATAGGACAGATAATCTGTCCTTTTCACTCACTGGCTCTCATTTTTTCCCTTGGGCACTGTCCGTGATAGTATAAAAGAGCTTTGAGATATTCAAAGATAGTTATTTTTTCCTCCAACTGGCAAGTCCTTCTGCCACCCTGGTCCTCTTTGGGTGCCATGTGGTTGGCAGTCTCTTCATCTGCCCCAGAACAGGATATGATATTGCTTGGCATGAGCTGATCTGCCCAGGGAAGGCTTCAGTAGAGTTAGTATCTCCCGTGGTCCTAGACGCAGTTGATCTATGACACATTCTGAGGGTTACTTGCTTATTAGTCACAGCATAATACAACTTTATGTCAAGCTTATAATTAACTAAAATCTTTGGACTTGTTTCTTTCTTTAACAGTTTTCTTAGGCCTAGCTACCTCTACCCCCCACCCCATGTCATGTTTTTCAGTTTTTATTTTAAAAGGACTTTACATTTAACCACGTTAAGTAAATTTCTCTTGGTTTCATCATGTCAGACAGCTTTTGAATGCTGATTCACTCGTGTTTTCTGTGCATTTGGACAAACCTGTGGCATTCTGGTCAATCAGCCCTGATAGCGCCACTGGCCACGAGAGCTGAGCTCCTCCAGTGTCACCACCCACGCTCTTTGGGCTGAGCTCCCAGCCAGCTTGTCTGTCAAGTGATTCTTTTCCCTGCCCATGAAGACATGGGGTTCCCGTCCATGAGTGTATCCCAAGAGCCATTAGATGGCAGGTTAGCCTGCTGCTGTTTCCCTTCCGCAGGCTGGCCTGGGGCTGGCTTGTGCTCTCGATGACTGCTGCTGGGACCGGTCGCTCACCGGGTGTTCCATGCTGGTCCTGTGGCCGTGTGCCGTGTGCCGTGATGGGAAGAGCACAGACTTGGGAGCACAATGGGCCTGGGCTTGTGTCCCAGCTCTGGCCACTAGCTGTGGTCTTTGATAGATCATCTCACCTCTTAGAATCTTAGTTTTTCCATCTGCAAATGAGAGCGAAACCTTGAAGAGTTGTTGTGAGGTACAGATGATGTATCTAAAAGCATCAAGCCCAGAGTCTGGCATATGGTAGGCACTTAATAATTGTGAGCTGCTGTTAGTCATTTTTCCTCCTTTAATCGAAAGTTGCCGTATCAGACCATTTACTGTTATTGTGGAATAGCTAGAAGAGATTAAGGAGCTATAAAGACTGTAAGCAGTGTTCACATCTCATGTTCTACACTGAGCTTGTATTCCTGAGCAGAGTCTCAGCAGTCCAGGAGTCTGCTTTGCTGGTAAAATATTCATGACGGAAAGCACTTCCTGGAGGTTAACAGGTTATTACTGCTAGTCTAGGGACTGTTGAGATAGCCCTGAATGCTTTATGATTATATACATTATTTATGTCTGTATGTCTCTATGTATGTATGTATGTATGGCTGCCGTGGGTCTTCGTTACTGCACGTGGGCTTTCTCTGGTTGCAGCGAGCAGGGGTTACTGTTCATTGCGGTGTGCGGCCTTCTCATTGTGGTGGCTTCTCTTGTTGTGGAGCACGGGCTGTAGGCGTGTGGGCTCAGTAGCTGTGGCTCGCGGGCTCTAGAGCGCAGGCTCAGTAGTTATGGCGCACGGGCTTAGTTGCTCCGTGTCATGTGGGATCTTCCTGGACCAGGGCTCGAACCCGAGTCCCCTGCATTGGCAGGCGGATTCTTAACCACTGCACCACCAGGGAAGCCCTGATTATACACATTCTGATTAAAGTTTGCTGGGCAAGGAAGATCGAAGGTTAAAAAAAATGGCGGGGGGGGAGCTTTAAAATTTGTGACCAATTTGCCATGTCTGTCTTCTGTTACAGAGTTGCTTATAACTCCAAATTAACCAGGATAGTTAGCTCATTCTTAAACTGAAGGTTGTTTCTTTTTGGCCATTTTTCAATGGCATCTCAGTATGCTCTAGAATTTCTGATTTGGAAAGGCTGTTCTCTTTGGGCATCTTGTCTGTAATGGACATATGAATAAAAAAGTAGCCACTGTCACTTGATTCAAATTGGGTGACTCACAAACTGCATATAACTGATTTCACTTAGTAAAAACATGGGCGAGTTGGATTTTCCAAGGCTTTCCCCTGCCCTGTGTTAGTATAGAATTCTCTTTCTAGCTCTGCTGTTTTCATACTGTTCCTGACTTGCTTAGGACCAATCTTCCTCCCTACAGTTTTATTTATTGTATTTATTTTTTGGCCATGCCGCATGGCTTGCAGGATCTTAGTTCCCTGACCAGGGATTGAACCTGGGCCCGAGCAGCAAAAGTGATGTGTGCTAACCACTGGACCACCAGGGAATTCCCATCCCTACAGTTTTAGATTAGGAACTCTTCTGGGTTATTTCAGATAACAGATGTCCTAATCACATCACGTTTCCTCTGGCTCTCCAGTTACATGTCACTTCTTTCTGATATTTGAGTCAGATTTGTTGACAGCTCTGCCTGGTTTCAGAGATTCAGAGAATTCTGGATGCTTGAGATGGAAAACCCTCTACTTAGAATTTTCTTATTTGACTTTTGTCATGTTCTCTTACCTACACTACACCCTCCCTTTCAGTATGTAGGCACGTGTGTGTGCGTGTGTGCGGGCACACACACACACAGAATAGACACCTAGATCCAGCTAGGTTTTCCTTGCCTTTATTGCTTTGATCTCTAGCAAGGCTCCTGACAGAAACCTGATTACCATTGCGTCATCCTCATTACTTGTCTTATTTCTTTCCAACCCCTTAGTCTCACTTTAAAAAAAACCTTGTTCTTAGTATAAATAAGTCATGCTTTGCATATACTCGTATTGAAGTTTTTGAAGTTGTGGAAAGTATGCACAGAAATTCGTGTCCACTTGCGTTTTCATAATGAGAACTTGCAGAGGCACAGACACACCACTGTACTTTCGTGTGGACTCCGTGACCGAAGTGAGGCTGGACTTTTCTTGATTGGCAGTTGGCTGTTTAAATATAAAAGGGAAGTGGGCGATTAAGATCGCACCTCTTGCCTGTCCACAGCATCTTAGAGGTGTATTTGGAGTTAGCCCCAGGGTGTGGGTAGGCATTTGTTTTCTGAGGATCGTGTATTTCCCAGGTAGCTCAGAATTCCAAGGGCAATCCATAAATTTGTATCATCTGATACCTAAGTACAGCTAGGAATGAAGAAAGCATGAAAATTAGGCTTTGAGGAATTATGGGTGAAACCGGAGGGGGGATAATAATTTAATGTGAAATCTCTTAGGGAATAACTTGGTTTTCAAAGTCGAGGCTGTTGTAGGGCCTCGCCATCCACTGTGAGTTCTTAAAATGGTCTCTGGGTCACCGCTCTTTATCTAGGCTCACCCCTGTCCAGTCCATCTTTCACATTGACAGCATTTAAACTCTAGATCTCATCTTGTTGCTCATTTGCCTTGTCTCACCTGACCTCAGTGTCCCTCCTCAGTGGTCTTGTCTTCAGCACTCCCTTCCCTATCCCACATTTTAGTCATATTCAAACACATGGCCGTTGTGGGAACAGGTGAGAGACCTCTTCCCCTCTCCGCCTTTGTGGGAGTACAGCGTCTGTTGAAAATGTACTTGCCACAGCTTAAATTTCATCTCTGTGTCATTTTCCTCTACTTCTCTTGAGTCATTTGTTTCTATATACTGTGTTAATCTTTGCTATAGCTATTTTAATGTGCATTTATCTCAGAACGGACTGGCTCCCTCCCTCGCTTCTGCAGCAAGCCTGCCCGGCTGTGCTGTGCATCCGTACATGGCTCTTTGAGATCTGGCTTTGCGTTGCCTAACCTTTCCTCTTTCTTCTTGTCATCAGGACCTTCTCCCTGCTGTGAATTTCTTGAAGCTCCAGGGTCTATCCTCCATGCTTGTAGGATCACCTACTGAGCCCTACCTGTCTTTGAGGCCCAGCTTAGGCCTCATTTATAGCAAAGTCTTTTCTGTCCAGGCTCCCCTCCCTTGAGCTCCCTTTCTACAGAACAGGCTTGGAGTTTATGCCATGTATTTTCTCTGTTCTCAGTTTTATTGTATTCATAAGGAAGTAGGAAGTAGGTGCCATTATCATATTGCTCCTGTATTCCCCAGTACAGGTGCATATTAGTGCTTTAACAGTACCTGTTGATCAATATAGTGCATATTAAATGGATTTTACTCCTTTATTTACTACTCTGAAAAGCTGAAATATCAAAGAAGGTTACAAATTAAAACTGGGAAAAGCGTCTACAACATCTGGATGGTAGAAACTTGATTGCTTTTGATAGGTTCTTTGGAAGAAGCAGTTTCAGAGCTAATACAACGAAACTGGCCCTGAGTTTGTATTGCCCTTTTCTCTAAAGAAATTCGTTATCTCTAACTGGCACTCTGATATTTGATTTGATTAGTCTAGTATTCGGGTGGGGGTGAGGGGACAACTGTATGAGTTGGATACCTTTGTTAGGAATGGAGAGGCAGCTACTGGGTAGACTTCCCAGTCCTTTGTGATCTTTTTCCTTAGTACTTAAAGAGAGCTGCCATCAAAGCCCAGCTGTTACTCCTTCCCGATGTTGCACGTTTCTGCCTCTTCGTGTGAAAATTACAGCTTTTGCCTAGGCCTTGAGCGTTGCTGTTGGGGGGAGTTTATCATTAACTTATAACACAGAGCTGACCTCCCTTCAGAGTGACTCTGCACACTGCTATTTATGGGTACTTTCCTCCCTGTCCCTTCCTGGTGGCGTGCTGCTCTCAGCGTACAGAGTGGCAACCACCAACCCTTCTTCAGCCTAGCCGTCCCCCCATTTGGGTCTTGTTATACGTGGCCCAACTCAGTTCTCCGCACACCTGAATCCAAGCCCAGGGGTCCTGTGACTCCAGGTGTCTGGACACTGGCAGAAGCAGGAGAGCCAGTAAGAGCAGCCTTTCAGCAGCTCGGTTTGTTCACTACACCCTGTTCCTGGGCTGCTGGTAAACTTGGCCCAAGGTTCGGGGTAAATGTGCCTGCCCCTCGCGGAGTAATAGCACGTTGTTTTGAACCTGAATGGAGGCAGTGAAGACTCAGTTTTCTCCGGGACCAGTGGGGGGTCTATTTTTTTATATTAATCAAACATCATTGATTCCCAACATGTTTGAGTGACCTGGGCATTTTATTTTTCATCATAATATTTTTGAATTAACTTAGAAAATGAAATAAATTCCCACAGACATGTACCTATTTTAAACTTTGGCCAGGTGTGTCTCTACCAGTAATGAGCCGCTTGTAGCCCCCCTGATTCAAGCCAGCATTCTCCATCATCACAAGGGAAAGAGTTCGGAAGTGTACCTTTTATCCCTACAAATACTCCGAGAAATTGGAGGCTGAAAAACAGTTCTAGTTTTCTTGTGACCTACTTGTTTGAGTTAAGAACGTCCAAGTTGTTTCTTTTATATATGTGTGTGTGTGTGTGTGTGTGTGTGTGTGTGTGTGTGTGTGTGTGTGTGTGTGTGTGTATATGAGAATAAACATGATTTCCCAGGTATGTTTATAGTTTAAAAGAAAGGAAGACCGTGGCCCATAGCCTCTCCCCACCCATCCCACATTGGCCCTTGTGTGGAAAAGGTGGGTAACTATTGACTTTGGCTGTGGAAGGAGATGGGGAAGATATTTTAGTACCAGGAGAGAAACTTTGAATCATAATTGTAGCAATCATACAATTTTAGCTGTCTTGTCCCGTATGGCCACATGTGACTCTTGAGCACCGGAAATGTGGCTGGTCCAAATTGCGATGTGCTATGAAATTTCAAAACACCCATATTTTGAAGACTTAGTACCAAAAGAATTACATGTTGAAATAATAATGTTTAGCTATATGAGGTTAAATAAATACATTTAAAATTAATTTTACCAGTTTCTTTTTTACTTTGTGGTGTGGCTGCTAGAAAATTTAAGTGTACATGTGGCTCACATTGTGGCTTGAGTGATGTTTCTGTTAGCACCAGCTCGGGTGACAGTGGAAGTGTTGCGTTTCTCGTAGCGCTGAGGGCCGGGGCCTCTAGAGAGTGCTGCAGGGAGACTGAGGTGTATAGGGATTTGAACCTGGGGAGCATGTGCTGGCGTGCCTTTGTATAAGACCCAGAAAAAATTTGTATTATAAATATTCCCTTCGTAGCACATCTAAAAGAGATAGTATTAAAAACCTGTAACACATTTTGTTGTCGTAAAGTCTTTCCCCTGTGTCATCTTAGGTGGATGCAGCTACTTCTCATGTTTGTGTAGGTTGTACTTCTTACTTTAGGTGACTGCAGCTGTCTAAACTGGATGTATGTTGTGCGTGTTTGTTGCAAGACGAGCATGCGAGGAGGTATTTAGGGTGTGGGATCTTGGGGGTTGAAGTGGGCCGGTTACGGAATGGCATACCGGAGTCTGGCTTCGCCGGTGTGCAGCCTGTAGTCCCACGGGGCCCACACCCAGAAGCGTTAGCTTTCAGGCTCAATATTGCTGTCTTGAGATTCTTCATAATCTTTGAATCTCTTTTTGAATCTTTGCACCTTGTGCCCTGGGCCAGCCATTCCTGGGTACAGGTTTTCCACCATTGATAGCAGTTTGCGGACTTGGGCTTTACAGAGTACAGTTTACCCCACTTGGATAGAAAATTGCCAAAATTAGGCAGTTAGTACATATGAATAGGGGATTTTGTATTTTAAACTCATTAAAGTTCTTCTTTGTCATTGCCACAGTTTCCTTCTCATTTGTAGGCAGGACCATCAGCAGTTTCTCTCTCCAAGGCTCTTTAGTAGTTGACCTTTTAGTGTGTTCATGGTGTCATTTTTTCTGGCCTCTGTTGGAAAGTGTTATGTTTTGCTTCTGTTACGTTGAAGGAAAACCCACTAATACCAGCTTGTCCACAGGGAGTTTCTGAAATAAATAACAGTCACGTGTTGGTATAGTAGGCTTTTCCTCTGTTTCTCATGGTTACATGATTATTTTGAATATACTTATTGCAGTTTATTACAAATGATCAACAGTGGTTTAAACCCAGGGCAGCAGCAGCATCTGAGGACTTGCTAGAGGTGCAGAATCTCGGGCCTGACCCCTGCTTTCCTGAATCAGAATCTGAGACTGTGTTTTCATAAGACCCCATGGAAGTTTGGTAGCACTGGTTTAAAGCTCACTTGACTTAAAGGGGTGGTATGTTGATTACACAGAAGCTTCCAGGTGCTGAGTGCCGGTGTGTCTCAGCCACCAGACCGGGCCTTTCTCATCTACTCACAGCCAGTTTACTTGTTTGAGGATATTGGGGCTTAGAGAGGTGAAGTGGTTTTCCTGAGGCCTCAGTGCCAGGCAGTTGTGGAGCCAGCATTGGAATCCAGTATGTTGAGATGCTTAAGAGTCCTAACAAAGTTTGAGGAGAAAATGATGTTTATTTGATGGAAAGCAAGTGGTTGTAGGTGGTTTACATAAACCACAGTTGGGCCCTGTTGAATATACTCTACCAGCAGAGCCTTGGCAGATTCTGCAGAGGGACTGACGTCCTTCTCAAACCTCTTGCACGTGATTTAACCACATCACCATACCAGGTCCTGTGTCATAGAGACAAGGTAGCACCTTTTGTTTCAGAAACAAAGTGTCACTGCTTAACTGCTTTTGAAACAAAGGTACTGTGGCCCAGGTTTTGCTTCCAAGAAGGATGATATTTTATTAATTTCACAGGACCCTTAATTAAAGCAGTTGATCTATGACGAGTAGATTTATGGATCCTTTGGTCCTATTTTATGCATATATGGTGATAATTTTCACTTGTGTCTTCAGTTATGAGGAAGGCGAAGCATAGCAGAGGTTGTCCTCTGTGGCATCAAGTAACAGTTAACTCCTGCCCACATACTCGTCAGCCCTTGTGGAGAAAACCCTATTTTCAAGGTACCTCATCCAGCTTATAAAACAATTCTAGGATTTTGCAGAAAGATGGAGGGTAGTTTGGTTTTACCATTTCTCTCTTTGTCAGTATTGATTTAAAAGCCTGTGAGTTGGTTTACTGTAAGAAATTGTATTCCCTCTTATCGCTAAATCCCGTTGAAGTATACCTAGGTTAAGAATTTTAAAGTGTATTTATGTTTACTAAAAGTGAGCTCTTGAAGTTCTGACTTTTTTCAGTCTTTTCAGAGTATCTTAGTTACATTTTTCAAAGGACTCCATTTACTTCAGGACCCTGGGCAGTTGAACTTTGTAACAGTTAGTTCATACCTAGCTTGATTTTACTTCAAAGGGCACAAATAGAAGTAGGGCCAAGCCAGGGGTAACTAATTTACCAGTGCTGTTCATTTCCAGTCAATTTGCTGTTTGGCTAAAAGATAGAATACATAATGTTTAAGAGTCTGCTGTGGTTATATTTTATTTTTAAGTCGGTAGTATACCTACCCAATTTAAAGAAAATGCACTGTGGAAATGTATATTTTAAGGTGTTCTGATTTGAAAAATGCCATTCTAATTTAGGATAGTGGAAAGCAAAAGGAGTTAGGCATTTTAAAACAGATAGTTGCTCAAGAATTCCTTTTCTTGTGTATAATAAAATAAGTATAATAACACACGGTGTCGTGGGCCCAGGAGTTTGGAGGAGCTGGTTGGTCAGGTAGGCCATCCTGCTGGAACACAGACCAGGTGTGTATGACGGCTCATTGTAACCTGGCCGAGGACAGGCTCTCAGATCGGCAGGCAGCGATCTTCCACGTGGTGATTTGGGGGCGCAGGCACCTTCCTTTTTGGCTCTGCTGTCCCTTAGGGCCTTTTTTGTCATCAGCATCCAGCCAGATGCGGGGTGGGGAGCACATGGAGGTTTTTATGGCTCACAGCACATTGGAGAAAACTTTGTAATGTGGCCATACCTACCTGCCCGAGAAGTTGGGGACATGGTCTAGGTGAGTGCCTAAGGAAGGGAGAGAATGGATCTGGTAGGCAGTCCCGCCTGACACCACATGGCTCCGCTCCTCCGGGCAGGCTGTGAGGACTGTGGGGGACATGCCCGTGTGGGTTCAGAGATGGCAGAAAGGAATGTGTTAGTCAGCACTCTATCTCCTCTTGAGCAAGGGATGCTAAACTTTTTCTCTAAAGTACCAGATAGTAAATATGCAGGCCACACATGGTCACTGTCACATAATGCTTCTCTTAAACAACCCTTTAAAATTATCAAAGGCATTCTTAGCTTGCAGTCTGTGGGCTGGATTTGGCCTGTGGGCCGAAGTTTGCCAACACTTGTTATTTCATCACCACCAATTATCAGTTTTCTCTGTAAATCAGTGTATGATGAGTTACCTTTATAAGGTTAAAATTTTGGAAGTCAGTTTTTAATTGAGGTAGATAATGTGATTATATCTTGATCCATATTTTAGAAGTATGACTTTGGTTTGTAGACATTTATAGTTTTCAGTTGATGAATATGAGTGTATATCTTGTTTATAACCAGCCAGTAGTAAGGGCTTGATATCAGATTTGCTTTTGTGGTTTATTAGTACTTTTCATTATACTTTGCCTTTATGTGTGGGATTACAAAAAAATGAAAAGACATGCTATTTTAAATGAGACCTTTTTTTTTTTTAAAGACTTAAGGCTAAATTATTAACTGTGTCCAGTTTCCTGACTTCAAGTGGAGAGACCATTAGATTAGCAGAAATTCGGCTTATAGACCAAAATAAGCACATACTGACCTGATACCAGTGGGACGTGGGAAAGTATTTGAATGTCACTAATGGCTTTTCAGTCAGTGACTTTGCTGAAGTATTTAAAATAAGGAAAGTGAACTCTTTGGTCAATCCGTAGACATCCTAGGATCGAATTTTCCATGATCGACTTTGAAGACAAGGTGAATGGTTGTTCCTTCAGGTGATCTTGCTACAGTTTTTTGTTTCTTTGTTAAGAACGGCGCAGGTTTTACCGTTTTATGGTTTTCAGATTTTCAGCTGTGCAAGTGCTGTAAGTGGCTAAGAGTTCTGGTTCGTGGTGGTTATTTATTTAATGTTGTAATATTCCGAAGAGTACCATGTCCTTAGGTCTCAATACTTGTCATTTGTTACTGAAGATACTAGTTCTGTGTAAGAATGTATGTTTCACCCTGAAGAAAGGGTTTATTTTCTTCCTTTCCCAGCATTAAATTCTTAAAGTATGGGTGGGTTAATTTTGCAGGTTAAAATCATCCCAGGTTTTAGCATTCTTTCAGCATTTTCAAGTCAGAATTTTTTGTTATCAATAAAAATATTTTCTGAGAAGGAAAAAATCTTGCCAATTTTACTCATTTAGAAAGTATTTTATAGATTCGATATGGAACTTGTTTTTCTTATGTGACCCAAATTGACATTTTAGACTGTAAAACTAGATGGAAATTTGAAAAATTAATATGTGAAGTTGAAATTGTATTTGAAATACTCTCTGCATTTTGTTTAGAGCAGCATGTTTTGGAAATTTGATCTTCACTCATCATCCCACATAGACACACTTCTAGAAAGAGAAGATGTAACACTGAAGGAGTTGATGGATGAGGAAGATGTTTTACAGGAATGTAAAGCTCAGAACCGCAAACTTATAGAGTTCCTGTTAAAAGCAGAATGTCTCGAAGATTTAGTCTCATTCATTATTGAAGAACCACCTCAAGACATGGACGAAAAGATCAGATACAAGTAAGAAAATTCAATCTTCTCTTTAGGGTGGGGCTGAAGTGAAGCGGGGGTAGGGTATATTATCGTCCTTGTTGTCTAGCAGCTCTGCAGGGCTGCCGTAGACCAGTTACAGCATGTCAGCATGTCAAGAGCAACAGACTCAGTGGAACAAACAATCCCTTCTAGAACTAAGTTCAGTGAAATCACAGGATTTTTAAAGTGAATGTTCTAAATTTTGGCCAAAAGGTTTTGTCTAAGGGCAAGGTGCATTATAAACAGTGATAAAGTTTCCTAAAATAGTAAGACAATCCAAGTAAGTATTTTCTCTTTTTTGCAAATAGGAAGACAGAGATGATGTGACTACTCAAGATTACACAGCACATCTGGGCCAGAGCTTGTTTTATGAACAGCGCTGCTGATAAAATAAATTCTGACCTTTTGTTAACTGAAAATAAGGGTATGGGTCTTGGTGAACATTAGTGTAGCTAAGTTTAAGCAGCTAACACCTTGGATAACTGCAGTGGATTTACCTACTCCACCACTGGTGTCGTCAGCTTATAACGCTTTGTATTCGGACCCCTGGAAACTCTGCGAATATTCCATATGTATTTAAAGTGTCGGGGTTTCAGTTAGTTACTTTTCCATCTCCAACTCTATTGAAATATTTGTCCCCCCTCTCTGCCTGAAAATAGAACCAATTCAGGAACAAAACAAAAAGTCATTGATTATGCATTAAATAAACTTAATGGAATAGGAAGAATAATGGCCTACAGTAGATTGTCCTTTGCCCTTTTCCCCCCAGTCTGTCCCCCTTTTCAGATATCCTTTCATTTTTTTTGAGGGGAGAGCTTTGCTGTCAGAGGAATAATACTTAGTAATGCTTTCAAGTTCTCGTGGCTTGGCTCTTCAAGGAAGTCATGTTCTCTGCCAGCCATTAAGGTTGACAACTAGCATGCAGCACGTCTCCACTCGGAGACCAGTACCTTAGAAAAGAAAAGGACAGAAATTTGACAGGAATACCAGTGGACTCCTGTCGCCCCGAAGATAGATACTTTGCTACTTTAGAATTCCCTTCACCGTGAACCAACATGTGTGGATGCTGCTTGTCGTGGGGCTTATCCTGGCCGGAGGCAGTGTGGTGTGGGCTTTGTATCAGGCCCAGCCGGGATGGGTGTAGCCCTCTCCTAGAAGCTCTGAGAACTTGAACAAGAGGCTTACCCTTCTTGGGTCTGTTTTCTCACATGCTGAATGAAGCTAGTACTTCTTTAACTGGAGGAGAGTAAGCAAGCCTTGTGGAAATTGTTTATTTTACCAAAAAGTAGTCATGGCATCTGTTGTATTGCCATGCCAGCGTTTTTTGTGCTACCTTTGAGGTTGAGAGAGCAGGTGTGTTTCCCTGGGCATGCAGCCTTCTGGTTGGCGCCATTTCGAGGGAGCGTGGCTTGAGCTGAGCAGAGCAGTTCTCTGCTGCACTTCTGGCCTGGACAGAGCCGCCAGCTGTGGTAACACGCACAGAGCTGGATGACTCGGACAGCTGGATTAGCACAGAGCGATTTTTCAGAGGGGATCTGAAAGCTTCTCTGGGTTAAGGTTGACTATAGTCATCTAAAGAAATTTAGACTAGTGCTTTTTAGTTTAGGGGTGATGGGGTGATTGCTGTGGATTGTGAAGTTTGTAGCTGCGTATCAGTTACACCTGTGGATTGAACCTGTCACTTTTAATCCAGTGATCATACACAAGGTGTTAAAGGTTTGTCATTTTTACACTAACTTTTTAATCTTAATGACAGATACCTCAGTTTTAAATAATTTAGCAGAAATTTGAACAGAACTTTAAAAATGGGTCCTTAAGTAGTAGTGTAAACCCAAAAGCTGAGATGCTGTTGGTCGGGTCAGGGTTCCCACAGAGGGACTTCAGAGGCAAGAGGAGAACCAGGAGGGGTGCCTCCCTCAATGTCAAGGGAGGCCAGGCTTCAGGACGGGGAGAATGGGACAAGGGGCCCAGGGGATCCAGGGGCTCTGCTGACAGGCCAGGTAACCATTGGCATTTACAGCGTGGAGCACACGGGCCCCTTCAGTGCAGGTTCTCCGGGTTGGTGGACACGGAAGCCAGGCTGCAGTGCTTCTGAGGAAGAACTGGAGACAAAGCAGAGAGTTCTTTCAAGTAGTTCTCTGGAAAAGGAGCAGAGAGAGAAAGTGGGAGCTACAGGCAGATGTGGAGCCAGGAGAGGTGTGGTGTTTGTTTTTTTTCATAGATGCGAGAAATAATGGTGTGTTTATGTGCTGGTGAGGGTGATGCAGCGCAGGGGGAAACGGGGCTGGTGTGGAGGGAGCAGGAGGTCTCGTGATGCTCTGTGCTGGCCTCTGCCGAGAGGACAGTAGGGTGGCTTCATAGTGGGAGGAGGAAGGGGACCGGCTGCAGGTCAGGGGTACGGTTGGGCTGGGCTCTCTTCCCATCGCTTCTGTGCAGCTGAGCTCAGAGGGTGGGGTGGGCCTGGAGAGGCCTTGCTGAGGGGTGGCGTAGAGGAAGCCTTGGGTGTTTCAGAAGCTTATTTAATCTTAGGGAGGTAGGGAGGGAGAGTGAGAGTAGCCCCAGCCTGTTCCGAACCAGAACTTTGAGCCTTTGTGTTTGTGCCTGGGCCCCCACGTGTGTGCTTCTTTAGCTCAGTCAGACCTCCAGGTCACCGGTGGAGAAACAGGTGAAAAATTTAAAAGCTGCCCATGCGTTCCTCTGGACCTTCTGCATCAGAATTCTGAGAGTACTCCTTACACACTGGGCTGCGGCCGGAGCTGGGGTCTCCAGCTTTTCCCGGCCCTTTGCCAGCAGCTTCCAAATTGGGGCAGTTGGGCTGACTCTGCCACCACCCCCGCGACCCCAGCCCCGTTGCAGCATTCGGGCAGTTTTATGAAGTAGGAAAAAAAGGGGGAATTAAGGCAGCTAGTATTTATTTATTCCAGGCCTCCTTCTCAGTATTTTGTATGTATTATTCTCCCCCGTGAGGTAAGGACTGTTGTCTTAATATTGCATCCTTGGAAACTGAGGCCCAGAGAAGGTAGGTAACGTGCCTGAGGTCATACAGCTTGTAAGTGGTGGAGACAGGTTCTGAGCCTAGGTGGTGTGACTCCAGAAGCCACACCTGTCGCCGCTGCTTGCTCCTGCCTCCGGCACTTTGGTGACTTTGCGCTATGGGGTCTTTGAGCCCATGTGTTCTATAACGTGAGGAAGGCTTTAATTTGATTGAGCCGTAGCCTCTGGAAGACAGCGATTTGATAACGTGATCTTTGTGCCCACACACCTGCCAGTTCTGTTGTCTGTCTTCGATTTTTTTCTCCCTGCAAAGGTTCCTTTGGGGGTATTCTCATAGGGTTCAGTGTTCCTCTCTCATGGCAGACCTGCTAGGTGCTGCAGTTTCTGGTCTGTTGCCAGTTGCTTCTCAAGCCAGTGGTCTCCAAACAGGCAGCTGCTTGCTTGTCTTGGATGCCCCAGGGGTGCTGCATGGGTTCCGACCACACTCTTTACCCCTCTCTTTTGTCATGTAGCTGCTTCTGGCTGTTTTGTCACCTCCCTGTCCTGATCAGCATTTGAGCTTGCCACTCCCTGCTACTCACCTAAGGAGCAGAGAGGTGAACGGAGGGAGGGGGAGAGTGTAGTCTGGATGGGCCTTGGAGTCTCCACTGTTGCTCTGAGAACAGATGAGAAGTCATTTGTGGTAAAAGAAGTGAGTGGAGAAAATGCATCTACTGCCTACTTTTCAGAGAGAGTGCTCTTGCGCTCAGGGGCAAACGTGCTTTAGGGGTACAGGTATTTCTAGCGCTGTGGGGCCTGTGGAAGAGGGCTGTGTCCCACAGCAGTGAGATCTGATGGTGGGCTGACCCCAGAAGATCCTGGAAGACTGGTGTGGAGAGCTCTGTATACGGTTTTCCCACCTGGGTAACTCAGGCCGTGTCCTGTTCTCTCCTGAGTATATCAGAATATTTATTCTCTTAACATGTCATATGGACTGAATACTTGATAAGCCCAGCTTTCTAACTCCAGTTACAACCCATCTGAGAATACAGGCAGCCTGTCCAGGAACCTAAATGTGTCTTGAGTAGTTAAGGGTGCTGTGTGCCGTGCAGCTTCCTGGAAATGGGCGTCCCCCGCGGTTGTCCTATGAGCTGTGCTGCTTTGCATGCCAGAGCAGGCTGCTGAGGGCTGCGGCCCCAGGCTTTGACCTGCCCCATCGCGCCTCCTCCTCTGAGGAGGCCCCGCCCTTGCCTCCTGAGTCCCAGGTGTGCTCTAGTTTTGTTGGGGAAAATGTATTCCTGTTAAAGCTTGGTTTAGAAACCATTTTTTAGACACAGAAGAAAATTCACTTTATAACCTCTCTAGATTAAATTGGACGGAATGGATTGAAATTATTTTCTAATTCCCAGAAGGTGACTTTGTTTATTTTTCACAAAGTTTTAGGAAACCTTTCTGATTTGCATTTTACTTTATGTAATTAAACTGTTAATACAGATGATGATATGAGTATCCTGTTCTTCTAGGTATCCAAATATATCTTGTGAGTTGCTCACTTCTGATGTCTCCCAAATGAATGATAGACTGGGAGAAGATGAATCCTTGCTAATGAAATTGTATAGCTTCCTCCTAAATGATTCCCCCTTGAACCCACTACTTGCCAGTTTCTTCAGCAAGGTGCTAAGTATTCTTATCAGCAGAAAACCAGAACAGGTAAATATTGTTTTCCAAAAAGGTAAGTATTAGGGCTGATCATCCCCCTGAGATGATCCCCCAGTAATTTTGTTGCTTCATTGTTCTGAGTGTGCCTTAAATCCAGGTTCTGTAAAAGAATATGTTTTAAACCTTAAGCATTCTAAATGCTTGCTGACTTAACACTGACTTACTCATTAATGAATACATTCTAACTTGACCTCTTCTTTTCTGAGTACCTCACATCTCAGTTTTTCAGTATACTTTGGCTTCCTCTTCTGACAAGTGGTTGCATGAGAATGTTGGGGTCCGTTTGTGAGCACAGTGTGAGGAGGGTGCACACTGAGGGGTTGGTATGTGGGTGGCATCTTGGTGACTGTGGTAAAGTAACAGTTGATTTATTTGTTCTTTCCCCTAACGATGATCACAGGTGAAAGTTAAAAAGCTTTCCCATAAATGCAATTGATGATTAATTTATGCAAATGGTGATTGTTTCTATTTTGACTCCACTCAAAAACTTGAGCCATCTGGGTACTGCCTGCCATGTGCGTACACATGGAGCTCTGCTGTTCCTGTCCGGTAGGGCTTAGCAGGAGCTCGTTCCTCACTGTGAACGCCAGGAGCCTCTCCCCGCTCTTCCTCCTCTTCCTTCATTGTCGTCCTCATCTTCTTTGTGGTGTTGTCCATCTGTGTTCCCACATCCCACCCCTGCCCCCCCACGCTTCATTTTGTTCTTAATTCAGATGTACTGTACTTGAGAAACTTACTTTCCAAGTATCTGTCGTATGTATAGTGGTTCTCGAAAGTGTGGTCCCTGGTCCAACAGCATGAGTACCACCCGAGAACTTGTTAGAAAAGCAAGATCTTGAGCCCCATTCCAGACCTACTGAATCAGACCCTCTGGGGGTGGGCCCAGCAATTTGGGATTTAAGAAGCCTCCCAGATGACCGTGGTGCACGCTGAAATTTGAGAATCACTGCTCTAGTGGGAACTGGTGTGAAGGACCTGCTTACGAGGAGGCTATGATCCACTTATGGAAGCAGGCACCCAGGGAGCAGCAACAGCCTCAGATGCCCAAGTGCAAACTAACAGTCCTGCAGATTGCAGCCAGCAGGGGTGTGATGACAGGGGTGCAGGGGTCACACCAGTTGGGCCTGGCATCCTTCGTGGTGGAAAACAGGCTCCTTGACCCGTCCTTGCTGTCAGCAGACATGGAGGGACTGGAACTATTTTAGGCCCGGTACGTCTGTCCTTTGCCAAGGCAAAGTGGATACATGTCTTATTTTAGACGAGACTGTTCTTTCATGATCTTAATTGAGCAGGATTACCTTCCTAAGTGTATTGGAATTGAGGTTCTTTGTTCTTAGATAGTAATCCCCAAATCATGAACACTGCAAGACAGATTGTCTTTCCTTCGTCTGTCTTGTGATGAGAAGTGACAGTACTGCTGACTGTTTGAGGAAGGTGCAAGCCATCCCATCAGTCTAAGGTCCTAGTCAGTTCCAGGTGGTTGTAGTCACAATTGAGACAGGTCTCACACCTTCTCGTGCTTTTCTCCTCACTCTGTGCTAGGGAAACCCAAATCTGTGGGTCCTGGATTTCAGTGTACCTTTAGTATAGAGTGAGAATACACTTAAAGCTCTCTGGTGGTCTATGTATTTGCATTGCTCTTCGAGGCCAGACATATTACCTGTGTGGAGAACATGGCACGTGCCAATTAAATGCCGAGAGGAGGGCCCATTCGCTCTGCTGCTCGTCGGGCTTCTCGTTTAAGCCTTCAGCCACGAGAGGATTCGAGAGCCTTTGCTCTTTCAGCTTCAGGGAAAGGTCACACTGCATCTTTCTATCCTTTTGAGAATTATGAGTGTAAATAAAGGTTTCCCATCACATAATGCATTAGTAAGGGTATATGCAACTGCAAGTAATGAAAAAAATTCAGACTCAGTCTGACCTAACCAGTACAGACATTCATTAACTCGTGGAGCGGGAGGTCCAGCTGCGTGAAGCATCGTCCGTGTTGGATGTGCAGGCCCCTCAGCAGTGCCGTCCTCCAGCTTGCTGTCCTTGCTGTGCTGCCGTGGCACTGGCTGGGACTTGTGCCTTTGGGCTCCAGAGTCAGTGCTTTTGCCACTAAATAATGCAGTATTTTGGCTACATTTGACTTTTTCTTCCTCTCTTCTCCACTGTGCTTTTAAAAACTACCATGTGACTCAGTTGTGAGTGGATTAATTACGTATAGCTTCTTGAAGGTTTATGTTACAGAGTTCAGCCTCATTGTCTAAAGAAGCAACATGTGATGGTTAATCCTGCATTTACACCTGATGGTGTGAGGCAGTTTTTTTGTTTTTGTTTTTGTTTTTTTAATTTTTTTTAAATTTATTATTTATTTTTGCTGTGTTGTGTCTTTGTTTCTGTGCGGGGGCTTTCTCTAGTTGTGGCAAGTGGGGGCCACTCTTCATTGCGGCGCGCGGGCCTCTCACTATCACGGCCTCTCTTGTTGCAGAGCACAGGCTCCAGACGCGCAGGCTCAGTAGTTGTGGCTCACGGGCCTAGTTGCTCCACGGCATGTGGGATCCTCCTAGACCAGGGCTCGAACTTGTGTCCCCTGCATTAGCAGGCAGATTCTCAACCACTGCGCCACCAGGGAAGTCCCTGTGAGGCAGTTTTTAGTTCATCCCTGGCTGTTAGACGTGTGGGATAGTGGCAGACTTGTGGCTTTGGGGGCATTTAAATCTCAGGGCATCCACTTTTTAGCTTCTAGCAGATATTTCTCTGGTCGGAGCCTCAGTTTCCTTGTCTATAACACTGAGTTGAGCAACCCTACCTCACAGGCTTCTGAGAGGCTCCGGTGAGACTTTTGTCAGGGCAGCTGCCACGCTGACTGTGCTGCTTCTGGGACTTTAGAACAGGTGATTCGTGCACACGGACAGAAACCAGGAGGTACACAAGGGTGTCCAGGACAGAACAGGTGCCTTCTTCCACCTGCGCAGAAGAGACCCAGGTGGCGGTCATGACTGTATGACTGTTTTCATAACTCCTCGGGGTAACATCAGCCTCTTCCACACTCACTCACCCTCCTTGTGTTAATCTGATCAGGTGAATTGTTGAAATAAAATGCAAATGTGATTTTCTATGGCACATGAGTTAGCCACTTTGATGTAGAAATCTTTATATTTTTATTTTTTATTTTTCTTACTTGCTAGAGTACAGTTAGGATTTTGAATGTTTATTCTGTGTTTTCATGTAAAGCCTAATGGACTTGCTTTATGTCCATAAACTATTAAGTGGTGTATTCGCTTGCTCTTTATAGGGTGTTAAAGTTTTAGTCCTTATTCTTTGAGAATTAATAATGAAAGTGAACAGAAATAAAAGATTATGGTGTGTTTGTATTAGGGAACATGTGATAATTTAAGGATTTTTTTTCCCAAGAGGTTTTTGAATACTGTAACAATTAGAAGGTTTTCCAATTTGACATCTTACTACTAATTCAGCATTTGCTTTTCCTTAACTTAAAGTGGTGGTGGATTTTGGAGCGGGCAGCTGAAAGCATCCTAAAGTTGATAGTTCCCAAGTGATGTGTCTTTCAGTTGTGGCTGTCCTCCTCTAGATTGTGGATTTCCTAAAGAAGAAACGTGACTTTGTGGACCTTATTATGAAGCACATAGGAACATCGGCCATCATGGACTTGTTGCTCAGGCTCCTGACATGCATTGAGCCCCCACAGCCCAGGCAGGACGTGCTGAATGTGAGTAGGGTCACGGCCGCTGTGGGCGGGCTGGGCAGTGGGGGCTGGGGAGTGGCTCGAGCTGCTGCGCTGCTTGGTCTGGGCGGGATTCTAGGGGATTGGTAGAAAGTGGTCTGGGAAACTGGGGTGGGGGTTGGATTCCAAAACGGGAAGAGATTCAGATTTTTCGGGATTAGGATTCCCGACGTGCACATCCCTAGGTACATAGGCTGTCTCCTTGTGAGGGGTTCTTTCCCTTTGCTGTTTGTTCTTCAGCGGGAGTGGGAAGGTAGAACGGGAGCTAAAAGTCTCATCTGAGTATGCTGTGAGGCTTCTCTCTTGAGAAGATGGTCACACTGCAGAGATATCTCTGGAAGTCAAAAAGAAGAGGTGTTGGCATTTCTAGGGAATCTGGCTTCAGAAGTAACTTTCTTCTCGTGGATACCTAGGAGCATGGGATAAGAAGGAGAAAGGAGTTTACCTCCAGAAGGGCACATATTTTAATATTTGGTGAGGTGGTTATTTCAGGACATGTGTGTATCCTGAGGAGCTGCCTTGGGTGGGAAGAGGAGGGTGTGAGTGACTTGAAGATGAGGTTTCTCACAGCCTCTCGTCTTTGCTTCTTGTCTTCTGTCTCTTTTTTGTCCCTTTCACTGCCTCCTTCCAGAACCACTCCCCAGTCCAATCCATCTTTTTTTTTTTTAAATTAATTAATTAATTTTTGGCTGTTGGGTCTTTGTTGCTACGTGCGGGCTTTCTCTAGTTGTGACGAGCGGGGGCCACTCTTCGATGCGGTGTGTGGGCTTCTCATTGTGGTGGCTTCTCTTGTTGTGGAGCACGGGCTCTAGGTGCACAGGCTTCAGTAGTTGCGGCACGTGGGCTCAGTAGTTGTGGCTCACGGGCTCTAGAGCGCAGGTTCAGTAGTTGTGGCGCACGGGCTTCGTTGCTCCGCGGCATGTGGAATCTTCCCGGACCAGGGCTCGAACCCGTGTCCCCTGCATTGGCAGGTGGATTCTTAACCACTGAGCCACCAGGGAAGTCCCTCAATCCATCTTTAATACTCAGCCTCAAACCTTAGAACTCTGGAAACAAGTTTTATTTAAGAAGCTAAAGACCTGAAGGCCCAGAAGGAGGGTCTGTCGGGTGGTGTCCCAGGGAAGGATATGTTCTACCGAGGTGGGCAGGCGTGCCGGAGCGTGTGTTTGTGTGAGTGGGAGAGTCTGGGGGTCGGGTCAGGGCTGGGTCTGTAGGAGCAGGCAGAGGTCTACTGAGAACCGTGGTCATGTGAGAAAGTCAGCTGGGGGTCCTCGTGGATGGCCTGGGAGTTGCCTGTGGGAGAGGGCCCTAAATTGGGACTCTGGCCCTTTTTAGGTGTGCTTTTGTGGATGTGAGTCTCTTCTCAGTAGAGGTTGGGGATTCCAGGGAAGGTAGTTAAGGATAAGAGGAATGGTCCCCTTTATGTTTGGATTATTGTTGGGGGGAACTCATTCAGTGTGGTTTCTTAGAATTCCTTTGGCCACTGCTGGGTTGAATTTTAGGGCCCACTTCCAAAGGAATAGGTGCGTTTCTGGAGGGATATGGTGGTAGGTGGTTAATAAAGACGTAGGTTGGGGGAAGGGTAGTTAGAAACTCCTAAATGTCTTACTTTGACTGGGGGGCCCACCGTGGGCTTGGACTGTCGGTGCTTGTTAATAGCTGTGGAGGCAGTGAGGGTGGGGGTTTGATTCGTTCACTGCCCACAAAGTTTCCTACTTTTTCCCTTGGCCGTCAGGACCCTCTGCCCCACCTCCTCTGTAGAGGTGTTTGCATCCTGTTTTAGGTCGTTGCTACTCAAAGTTTGGTCCCAGACATCATCTGGGAGCATGTTAGAAATCCCAGGTCTCACCCCTGCCCTGCTGAGTCAGAATCTGTGTTTGAACAGATTCAAACACAGGGTACTTCACGTACACATTTTAAAACATCTTAAAATGTGAAGTTGGGCCTCTGCCTTTGTGGTAGTCTCCTAATAGCTTTTGTTTGCATTTTCCTTTGGCATGTTCTCCTTGAGGAGCCTGGAGACAACCTAAGAATTTCTCCACATGCCTTTAGCAAAGCGTGTCCGATTTCTTGCCACCCACCCCTAGCCTCACCCCACCCCACCCCCAGCCCCACCGCCATCTCTTTTAACCTTTGGGATTTTGTGTGTGTGCGCGCCCGTTCCAGATAGTGAGTGCCTTGTTTATTACGGTGTTCCTGTTCCTTGTGGAACTAATATTACGCTGGCTGATTTTTCATTTATTCTCATCCCCTTCATATTTTCATTCATAGCAGTATTTCATATATGGTGGAAGAAGCGAGTGTCCTAATCATGGTAATAGCTTGCTAGCATGTGGCAGGGCAGACAAACTCTGTTTCTGTGGTGCCCGCCAGCCCCCATGTTTCCTGTGGTTGTTTTGGTTTTAGAAGGTAAAAGTTCATCATGTGTTTTAAGCCAGAGGCTTGCTACTAAATATTGCTTTTCTCAACCTTTTTGAAGCTCTGTTAAAGTGAATGCTCTCTTACAGAAATGTATAAGTTCCATTCCCCGCCCCCCCCTTCACGTCCAAAGTACAGACCGTTTTAGTACTCAGTATCTGAAAATTAACATCACTAAGAAACTGATGTATAGAATTTTTGGATGTGGGTATTGTGACTTGGGGAGTAGTTGGTACTGTAGCTACTGTTAAAATAATATATTCACTGGCATTTTCCTTGGGGGACTTTTAATTTCCTGTAGTGTTCAAAGTCCAGAGAAAACCTGTAACATTCTACTTAAAATGTGATGGATATTTCCAAGTATGTTAAACTTCATTGGGGCTTGAACAAGAGCCACTCATTGCTATGATTACTTCTACAATGTGTTTTACAGTGGTTAAATGAGGAGAAAATTATCCAGAGGCTTGTGGAAATAGTTCATCCATCGCAAGAAGAAGATGTAAGTTCTCTTGTGTGACTATAAACTTGATTAAAAAAAAAATGAACCATGTTTATTTGGGCACAGAGCATCATTGTACTAGGTGTGAAGGTAGAGGGTAGGTAACAGTGATCACCTGGCATTCTTCAAGTTGACAGGTTTCTAAACACCAAATGCTTTTTAAAATATTGTATTTTGCCGATACTCAGAAAATTTCCCGAACTGTGAAACAGTGAGCCCTGGGTCTAGCTCCATCTCCTTTTTAGAGCTGAGACTTCGTGCTGCATCTGCTTGCCTTTATTACAAACCTCCTCCACACTTTGTTTTTCTTTTATACCCATCATTAGCCCAAATGATGTGGCCACGTCTGTGTGCATTTGTTTTCTCCATTCTGGCTAAAGCTTTCCAGACAGCACAGCAGGATCCTGGTCACCACTGAATCCTTAGAGTGATGAGCTCTTGGTGGTTCTACTTCCTGGCTCGGGCTTTTGTGCTGACAGGTTTGGCCTTTGTACTGGGTGCTAAAGATTGACTTGGCAGCAGAATTGAAGCTGCTTTGGAGTTTGCACGTTGAGCGCCATGCTGAGGGGATGCCTGGGGGTGGGGTGGGGTCTCCAGGACCAGCGGGTTTGCCGCTGTAGAGGAGGCCGTCCCCCTGCTTCTCTGCTGCTGCCCTTGTTGCCGCCTTCAGTGGCGGACTGAGCCTTGTGGAGCTGCCAGCATTTGGCCATTTCTGCCTATGGAAATGACAGTTCCACATGGTTCAGTGCAGTATCTACAAAGGAGTTGTTTCAAACAACATGCAGGGTATGTCATGGGGCATGGGCAGCCTCCTTGGATGCCTCTAGCTTGGACTAATCAGAGAGTGAGCGCCATAGAGGAGACAGTGCAGAGGAAGGGGCATGTGGCCGGAGCGTGTTCTCCCCACCAAGACAGATTTCCTGTGGAGGTAGATGTAGCCCCTTGTACTGCAGTCCATTAAAAAACTTACAGTACCTGGAGTTTATCTAAAGCAGGCTCCCCATCCCACCACCCCCTTCAAAAAAGAAAAGAGCTAACCATTAAAGGGGCTGTTGATTCCCACCCTCCCCTGAGACAGTACATCATGTGCTCCCTGCGGTATCGTTACTGCTGACTCTCAGGAAGGACACTCCAGTGTGTGCACGTAGTGGGTGCTAGAGCTTCGATGGCGCCCTCGGCCTGGTTGGGGTGATGAGCCCTCCTGCTGTGGCTGGGGGAGTTGGATGGTTCCAAGAGCACATTTCCTGTGTGCTGGAAATGTGGCCGGTGCAGGCCGAGGAGAGTGAGGACAGGAGCGTGGCCTGCCCTATTCATGGGGTAGGGGGGACACATCCACAGACGAGGCTTGCTCATCACTAGGTTCCTGCTCAACAGGTACTGTCCCTGTCTGAAGGGTCCAGGAGAAGTTGACAGAGGAGAAGCCCAACTCTGCAGCAACTTTTTTTTGCGAAGGACAAAGCGTTTGGGGCATCAGCACCTTCTCTAACTGACTTGCAAGAAAAGTTCATTTTGTCTTTTGGACAGTCTTGTTGATACTTCCGTTTTGTATTAAGTGATGACTTGCATATATTTATTGAGGAAATGTTAGGCTCCTGAATGCAAACAGTGGATTTTGATATCCTGGTGTGTGTTGTCATCTGTGCTGGAACCTGCTGGTCTCACTGGGCAGGTGACGCTCAGTGCCACATGCCACGGAGCGTAGGCGTTTGGCGCTGAGATCTCAGAACTTTCCTGTAGGATAGCACGCTGCGCACTGAAAGAAGAAGTAATATTTCTTATCCGTTAGTATATTCCAGAAAGCTGCGTTTATTTTTTTAAGCCAAAGAATGGTGTTCATCTTTCTTTGCTGCTAAAAGTATATAAATTGGGGGGTTATATTTTTCTTCAAGTATTTAATTAAAGAAATTTTTCCTTGTCAGAACTTGAATTACATTTCCCTACACAAAGTAACACATGTATTTTGTTTGTGGTATTGTTAAGTAAAGCCTGGCAGGGTAAAATACTCATGCTTGACATATGTTATTTCTTTGGACCCTGGCTTTTTATTTACTGTAGCTTATGGCCAGTGTTAATTTGTGTTATGTCTTAAGCAATTTCTTCACTAACTTAATTTTATTATAAATTTGACTTCTGATGTGTTTTGTAGTTAAAATTGTACTTCTTTCCTTTAGCGGCATTCAAACGCATCACAGTCACTTTGTGAAATTGTTCGCCTGAGCAGAGACCAGATGTTACAAATTCAGAACAGTACAGAACCGGACCCCCTGCTTGCCACTCTAGAAAAGTATGTTTGAAACTCTCTCCTTGTTCTGTTTTCATATTGATGCTATTTGATAGTCTACCAGTGTAAGTACTTGGTAAGTGTTTCTTACATGGGAATCCTGTCCCTGGAAATTAACCTGTGGGTGGCTGAGAAGGCAGGAAAACCTGCTTATCTGACCTCAGCCACTCGTGATGCCCGTTGGAGACTTACAGGGTGAGAATGTAAATAAATGACGTTTATATGTAGACTTTGAGCTTTTCAATAATTGTAAACTAAATTCTATAAAACTATCATGGATGGGGCAGTGACATCATAACTGCAGTCACTGCCTCCATGGTCTTTGGGGAAGATAGGTGTACGAAGTAATTTGACCCATCTTAGTCAGTGATTTTTTTCTTTTTTCTTTTTTTGGCCATGCCGCGTGGCTTGCGGGATCTTAGTTCCCCGACCAGAGATTAAACCCGCACCATCAGCAGTGAAAGGGCCAAGCCCTAACCATTGGACCACCAGGGAATTCCCAGCCAGTGATTTTTAATCAGAAGTTCTTCTTAGGAGCCACTGTACCTTGGCAGCTGACTGGGGTAACCTGACCAGACCTGATTCGAAGGGTTATACATCTTGTATGTTTTGTTTCTTTATATTGCTTCTGCCCTTATTTTTAGATAATTCCTAATGAACAGACATCTCATGTGTTTCAGGTGGAAGACAGCTTGGGGGTGGTGTAGTATTTTGAAATCTGCGAATGGCCAACCTACCATACTGGCATTTGTAGATTCATACATTTTCAGGAAGAGTATTTGCCATCAAGTATGGGCATACATTTGCCTGCATCCCTACAACTGAAGGTTATTTTAGTAAACAAAAATAAGGCATTTCCCCACTTTGGATGAATAACTGGAAAGGGTGCATACAGTTAGCGTTGTTAGGTACGGATGGCCGCCTCGCATCAGGTTACGGCTACTGTTGTTCTTCTGAATGACTTTGTTGGAATTTTTTAGTCCTCCTGTATATTGAGACTCGTTTGCGTCTTTTGGCCAGGAAGACCCTTTTATTAAAATAAGACATTTGTGTGTATTGTTTACTTGGCAAGTGTGAGACAAACAAGGAACAAATTAGAGACAAGATACCTTGTTTTAAGCTCTGTTTTCTGAGAAATAAAGTTGTATTTTCCCAATGTGCATTGTAGAATAGGAAGGAATTGACTAGTTCTCTCAAGTAGCAAGACAAGAGGTTATCAGCTTCTGAGTAAAATGTCATCTTACCTGCCCCATTTCAGTTATTCTTGGGCACTATGGCATATGTACTCCTTTTATAATATACAGTACCGATAATTGTAGTAGTAATAGGTTGAACCATGTAAAAATTAACTTACTCAAGGTTAAAAAATGTTGACTGTCAGTAATTTCATATGGTTCATGACTGCACTGTCCAATAGAAATATAATAAAAGTCACATGTAATTTAAAAATTTCTAGTAGCCACATTAAAGTAAAAAAATAAGTGAAATTAATTTTTATGTTTTATTTAATAGGTACAAAATAATATTTCAACATACGTTCATTTAAAAAATTATTAATGAGTGAGTCTACATTCTTTTTCTTTGTGCAAAGTTTTGGAAATCCAGTGTGTATTTTACACTTAGGACAGGCCAATTCAAACTAGTTACCTTTTGAGCGTTCTGTGGCCGCAGGTGGTGCTCAGGCTTCCTTCCTGGATGGTGTGCAGGTTCACCCTGAGTGTCAGGCTGGTCAGTAGTAATCACCGAGTTCTTCTGTGCCAGCCCTCTCTTCACTCAACTCTGTTTGGACTAAACGTGGGATCTAGCTGTTGGAGCCTCTGTGTGCACTAGCTAATATATTTCAGACTGTGTCTTTTAGTCCTGGATCAGGCAACTGTACTTTGATGCAGATAGGTACATAATCAACATCATTAAATATTAGAGTAAATTTCTTCACCTACATGGTCCTAAGGAGTCAGGGGCTCTGTGGTGTCACTGAGTTAAACCTTCACCACACTGAGCATCGGGGAGACTTAACTCTATAACAGTGCTTCCCACACTCTACTTGAGGATGAGAACCAACCCTTTTTAATATCAGACGTGTTCCCACATTATAGTCGTTCTTTTTAGTATCTGTTGATTGAGGAAGTGCACAGTGAGCAAAGGCTCCTGTGAGCTTAGTAAGCTTTTATTAATTTTAACAGTATCTGTGTATATTTTATATATTGTTATGTATCTGTATGTATTTGATTATCACCGAATAATATATAGCAGTGTTGTGTTATAAGCCAGTCTACTCGGTATACAGGCGAACCCCCACATAAACACCGTACGTGTAACTGGAAGTGTAGGTTAGCACTGCAGGAAAAATTGGAAATGAGCTAACTAAGGTTAAAGAGAATGGTCAGGGTGGGTAGGGATACCAAAAGGTCTCTTAAGAAAGTGGACCGAGGTGTCAGGTAGTGAGTGTTAGCTTGGGAAACAATCTGGGCTTAAATTGAATGTATTTAATTTAGTAGCTCTGTTGTGGGAGAATCAGAAGTTCCAGAATTCCTTTAAAACTAGTTGTGTTAGGGAGGGTTGGACCAGGCAGCTCCGAATTCTTGATACTGGTGAGCTTACAGTGGGTCGGCCTCTGGGCCCAGTTGAGCCCGTTATCTTTATAGATGCGAGTCTTTTGCTGCCCACATAAAAACAAAACAAAACAGAAGTGCGCCATCGTCTCAAAGTCCTGGGTGAAGAAGCTGGCTGGCCTCGTGCGTAACACAGCTTACATAATGAACTTTATTGGTGTTCGTCCAAGAACTCCATTTTTTTTTTTTTTTTTTTTTGCGGTAAGCGGGCCTCTCACTGCTGTGGCCTCTCGCGTTGCGGAGCACAGGCTCCGGACACACAGGCTCAGCGGCCATGGTTCACGGGCCCAGCCGCTCCGTGGCATGTGGGATCTTCCTGGACCGGGGCACAAACCCGTGTCCCCTGCATCGGCAGGCGGACTCTCAACCACTGCGCCACCAGGGAAGCCCAAGAACTCCATTTTTAAAAAAGTGGAAGTGAATATGTCTTCTCACTTGTAAATAAATGCCTTATTATTTAAAGACTATGAAGGCATTCTTTTTATCCTATTTAATAAGCTCAGTTCTTCAGTTTATGATTTTTTCTGTATTTGGTGATATTTGTATGTTTAGATAAAACTCAGAATATGGCTCAGCTGCTGTGCTGCATCTTGACCGTCACATTTTTGCTGGTTATTATCTCATTTTTGTCCATTAGTAGAATGCTCTCCATGCGTATGGTAGACTTCCAATTTGATGCAGCCATGAAAGAGTGAGAGCCTCTTTGTTAGCCACTCCCTTCAGGCTTCAGGGTTTATGAAAGGTGATATTGCTCTCTGGAAAGTTAGACACTATAGCTGAATGAGAAGGTGGACATCTACAGTTGGATGCCCTGTCGGTACCCCCCTCCCTGGGGTGAGGCTGCTATTTGAAGAATATACGTATTTACAAAAAAGCAGTCTGTTTTCCAGAGCTCAATTCCAAGTTTAATAGTTATTTTGTAGACAGCTGTGTGTTGAGTGACTCTTCAGTACTGTTTTGGGTAGAGATCTCATAAGCAATTCTAGTGCCGGTCTGAGAGTACTTGAAAGCTACTTCCTGCAAGGGGATCCTCTGAAGTTAGGTTAGATACCAGTTTTATTTGCTTCCCCCAAAGAGGAAGAGATTCTCTCCTACTTGCTGCCCTAACCTGGCAACGGAACTGGTGTTAGTAGCCAGTGAGCACAGCTGTACCTTGGGGTGACTGGTGTGTCTGCCAGGTGCGCACCAGGGACAACCAGCTATCCCTCTCATTGCTAAGGCGATTCCATTTCTTAATCCCCATGGGTTTTAAGAATTACTGAGATCCTAAGAAACAGGTTTTCCTTGAGAACATCTGTATAAATTTATTCACCTAACAGGTTACCCTTGTATTCTACATTAATTGTGACCCTTGTATACACGTATGGGGGTGTGTCATGGGAAGAGCCTGTGGAGAATACTTTTGGGGCAGAGTAGTTCAGTCACACCCATTTCACTGCTACCACATTATTTTGGTTTTACCAAATTTTAGTTGTAGAGTACAGTGCAGCAATTGATGTTATCTTGTATCTGTTTTAGATCTTTGTTAATTATACGTGAATGCCTTTGTGGGAAAACATTTATGGTGTCTTTTGTCAAAACTCCCCTCCTTCTGTGGGGCTGAAGGGTTTTGAGTCTTTTTACCGCCCGTCCCCACCATCTGAGTAGGAGGTGACTTCCAGTCATGAGGTGTTTGTTGGCTTTCAACAAGATTGGCAAAGGCAAGCAGGGCCCAGGTGACTTTGCTGAGGGGAGGAGATAGGAATATATATATGTATATGTCTGTGTTACATTTATAATAAGCCAGATCACTGGCCTTCCTTATAGATATATTAAAAATAAAATATTGTTAATAAATATGCACAAGTGAGGTTGAACTCTTTTATAATACTTGTCTTACTGATACCATGATCTTTTTCTCCGAAGTTGTTTGTGTTAAACGGTGTTACAATTAGCGCTTGACTATTGATTTGTTTTCCCAGGCAAGAAATTATAGAGCAGCTCCTATCAAATATTTTCCACAAGGAGAAGAATGAATCGGCCATAGTCAGCGCAGTCCAGATATTGTTGGCTTTACTTGAGACACGGCGACCAACGTAAGTTTTCCTTCTGTCTTGCGAAACGAGCCATTTGCTTTTGCTTTTAGAATTTTTAAAAGCTAAGAGTTAAGTTGTTGGTTGATCGCTACAATATCATGCCCGTGAATTTCAGGTGCTGAATCTTTTTCTACTATATAAATAGTTTTATATGAATGGGATGCATAGATGTAGTTGAACTATATGGTTTGGTAAACACTATTGGCAATATGTGGATTCTAGTCATTTGGGGTTTTGTAGTAGTTACCAAAATGCTTCTATAATAAGTCAAACCCATACAGAATGGCTTAAACACAAAAGAGAAGCTTATTTCTTGCTTATGAAAATTGAAAATAGGTGTTCCTGTTTGGTATGCAGCTCTCCTCCAAGTGTCAGTTCAAGGCTCTTTCCATCTTGTGATCCTGTCCAGTGCTTGCTAACTTGAGGCTTTGGGTTGGTTTTTTTCAGGGTTTCACATATGAGGCAACTACAGTTCATTAGGCTGTTTAAAAATGGACGGGCAGGTGGCTTGAGGCCTTAAGGAAAACTTTGTGCTATGTGTTTCAGAATCAGAAATATAGTCTGTTTTCCCTATGTATGTGCCTCTGGACAAGCCAATTAATATTTGTCATATTATTCTTTACAGTTTATACCCAAAGCTAATTTACTTATTAATTGTCAGAGTTTTCCTAATCGTTCTCTGGAGAATGAGAATTTGAAGAGGTATGTATGTGTTTGCATTCCGGGAACATGTGGTTTAGAGATCAGAATTTGTATTTTCTTACCCACTATTGGATCCATCCTGTGAAGCAGAGGGCATGAAGAGGAGGAGAGACACGGTCTGCTGTCAGCATATGAAAATTTAGCCATCCAGCGTTTCTGGATTTAGTTTCAGTGATGTCATTTGGGTTTCCAGCAAAATAGTAAACACAGCCTTACCAATCCCTGCTTCCCAAAGTCTTCATCTCTGTCTCTGGCTCTTTAATCTCTGGTTAGTGATAATGGAAGGGCAGTGTGGCAGCACTGCTTCAGCTGTGTTGTCATTTGGAGTTGTACCTGCAGTTTTGACTTTGCCTGTGTCTTCCCTGGTGAATCATATTTTAAATAATGTAACCAGTAACTTAAGGTATTAATCAAGTGATACAGGGCTGTTATCTTGCTACTCATGCTGCAAGGCAGTTGCATCATCTCTCAAAATGGTTTAAAAGCACGTGAGCTGGTGCTGTGAGATTTATATTGACGACTCTGGCTTGAGAATGGAGACGATACAGTAATAAATGACAGGAAGGAATTTCTGATCAGAAGGAACTTATCCTCAGACCACAAAGGTTTATCAAATACTGAGCATGATTAACTTTAAAGAGGGGCAGGTGGAAGGGTGGTGGACAACTGAGATCTTAGCCTTATCCTTATGTGATTTCTGAATCCCTAGAATGAAGGATAAATCTTAAAAATATTTGGACAAGAAAAAAATGGGTTAACTACAAAGCAAATCACATTGCCAGGCACGTCATCTGCAAAGCTAACTAAACACTGAAAAACAGAGGGCGGGGTTGTGACCCTGAAGCACTTTTGTTGCTGTGTGAGGGCAGGAGGCATTTTCACGCACATGGACCTCAGTGTCCCGTCCGTGTCCTGTTCCTGGGCCAAATTACTCGAAGATGGACTTTACCGAAGCCAAGCAGAAAAATAAGTAGAATAAAGAACTTAAGATAAGGAGATATATTGGCGAAAGTAATGGTAAATGAAACAGATAGGAATGTGACAATTCATATGACTATGAAAGTTATGTTAAGAATGAATAATTGAATAAGTCAGATGTTGAAAAAAAACCAATAAATTCCAGATTATTTTAATAAAACTCAAGAAATAAGGAGAGAGGGGCTTCCCTAGTGGCGCAGTGGTTGAGAGTCCGCCTGCCGATGCAGGGGACACGGGTTCATGCCCCGGTCCGGGAAGATCCCACATGCCGTGGAGTGGCTGGGCCCGTGAGCCATGGCTTCTGAGCCTGTGCGTCCAGAGCCTGTGCCCCGCAACGGGAGAGGCCACAACAGTGAGAGGCCCGCGTACCGCAAAAAAAAAAAAAAGAAGAAGAAGAAAGAAAGAAGGAGAGGGCTTCCCTGGTGGTGCAGTGGTTGAGAGTCCGCCTGCCGATGCAAGGGACACGGGTTCGTGCCCCGGTCCGGGAAAGAAAGAAGGAGAGAAGGGGTAAGTTAGCGCACAATATAATTCTTATCTTCTACTGAGGAACTGAGGTACTTTCATATACAGTTTCATTTTTCATCTTAAAAAAATGATAGTTCCAATGTGTTTTTTATAAACATAGAATGATAGTAGGTTATGTAACGCCCGAAGCGCCTCAGGTGCAGGGAGAGCAAGGACACCCTGAGAACTACAGACTCAGGACTTTGCACATACCTGCGAGCCCTGCTCAGGAAGTACTGGAGGCCGGGTAAGAGCCCCGAGAAAGCCTCCCTTGCAGAGTAGGGCTGCGGAATGCAGCAGCAGGGTCCTTCTCCATTCCCGCCCCTGCTGAATAAAACCCTGAAGCCACTGGCGAAAGGGCAGCAAACCCTGTAACCCTAAAGACACGATGAGGAGGAAGGGACCAGGAAAAAGCCTCTATCCTACGGGACAAGCAGGGACACTTTCAGGGCCCAGGCTACTAGAGAGCCCCTACCACTGAAGTAAGGGCAGGGTGACCGAGAGGGCCCCACCCCTGAGGCCCGTGAGCACTTCCACTGCCTGAGACTGAGGCTGAACGAGAACAACAGAGCAGTCCTCCCCACCAGGCCACCACACATCAAGTGACAACAGCGGCTGCTGACGGAGGGAAGGCTGCAGTGTGGAAGGAGACCGTCAACACAGGAGCAGGCTTAAAGGGAAGAACTTCAGCTAAGGGCAGAGCAGAAGTTGAGAAAAACTTGGCAATCCATCCCTAACTATAAATACAAAGTAACTTGAGACAGATTTAAAGTCTTCAGTGTGCTGAGAGAAGCCAGTCATCAGTCAGTCAAAACCCAAACCTACCTCAGCTGCTGACTATAAATTGAACCAGAAACCCCACACTAAAGACCTAGAAAAAAAGAGGTGTATCCATTGCAAATACTAGTTATATCAGTCTCTGTTGTCTTACACAACATGTCCACGTCACAGCTAAAAAATTGCAAGACAAAGAAGCAAGATAAAAAGAACCCAAACAAACTGAGCTCTCAAGAGAAAAAGCAGTCAGGAGAACTAGATTCAAAAATGTTGGAGCAATCTGGTAGGGAATTTAAGATAACTATGATTAATGTGTTAAAGGCTTGTGGGAAAAGTGAGCAATATGTGAACAGATGGAGAATTTTAACAGAGATATGGAAGATCATACACAAATGCTAGAAATGAAAAATACAACAGAAATTGAAGAATGCCTTTGGGCTCATTTGTAAACTTTGACATAGTTGAGGACAGGATCAGTGTAGGACATTAGAAGTTACCTATACTGAAATATGAAGAGTTAAACCAGGAAGACAGTTGCTTTGTGAGGCCTAGAAGTCATGATGCGTCACCAGGAACAAGTAACCGTGTGCCCAGATCTCAGTTTCTCATACCATCCTCTGGTAAAGGAACCAGGGCTTCATGGAGAAATGGCTGGTTCTGCAACTGGGCTAAGAAGTATGCAAGATGAGTGTGGAGCATCCTGTTGTGCAGACAGTAAGGACGCGCTCAAAGAGAAAACCTACAGCACCGGGTGTGTGAGAGGGACACAGGCCAACTAAAAGAGCTCCCATTGGCCAGAGCTGGGACCACTTGCACAGTAAAATAAGGCAGTATTTGTTTTATAACACAAAGTGTTATAAAGTATGAAATACCCATGAGTTCATACTGATATAAATAAGTGACTGAATAAGTAAAAGGGGGTGAAGAGACAAATCTCCCCTGTGGGAGAATTCCAAATAGTTCATAATCCCTTCTCAAGGAGGAAGAAAAAGACTCTCCGCTCTTTACATGTAGACTGCACCTCATGACTTCCTTCTAAAAAGTGCAGTATGGAGAGAGAATAAAATGAGAACTTGACAGTTACTCTGTCAAGTTTGACAGAGAAACCTGACCAGCACTTCCTCAGCCGTATAATCACAGTCAACAGCCAGCACTGTTGTGTTGATAGTATGTAATGAAAATGTTGTTTTACTTGTGTGGTCTTCCTCTCAGAGACCCACGATCGTGAGAAAAACGTTAAGATCAGACCCCAAATGAGGGCCATTCTGCAAAGTACCTGCCCAGGAAAGCCTGAGTAACTATCACAGCCAAGAGGAGGCTAAGGACACTTGAAAGCTAAATATAGTGTGGTGTCCTGGGTGGATTCTGGGTCAGAGAAACAACTGTAGGCAAAAACCAAGGAAATCTGAATAAAGTATGGATTTTACATGTGAGTACTTGTTCATTAATTTTGACAAATGTAAGATGATAACAGGGGAAACTGGGTATGGGTCACATGGGAACTCTGTACTTTTTTTGCAATTTTTTTGTAAATCTAAAACAGAAGTTGTAACGGAAATGGACAGAACATTTAGACAGAAATCAGTAAGAAGCACAGTACTAGCAATTCTCTGGACCTAATTGACGACACCCAAGTGCTGGCAGGACTGCAGGGCAGCAGGAAATCCCATTTGTTGCCGGTGGAAACGCAAAATGGTGCAGCCACTTTGGAAGACAGTCTGGTAGTTTCTTAGAAAACTAAACATACTTTTACCATACAGTCCAGCAGTTGTGCTCCTTCGTATTTACCCAGAGGAGTTGAAAACTTAGGTTCCCACAAAAACCTGCACACAGTTGTTTAGCAGCTTTATCCACACTTGCCAAAGCTTGGAAGCAGCCAAGAGGTCCTCAGTAGGTGAGTGGATAAATAAACCAAAGTTCATCCAGACAGTGGAATATTATTCAGCACTAAAAAGAATGTGCCCTCATGCCATGAAAAGACATGGAGGGACCTTAAATGCAAATGAAAAAGAAAGAAGTGTGGGCTTCCCTGGTGGCGCAATGGTTGAGAGTCCGCCTGCCGATGCAGGGGACACGGGTTTGTGTCCCGGTCCGGGAAGATCCCACATGCCGCGGAGTGGCTAGGCCCGTGAGCCATGGCCACTGAGCCTGCGCGTCCAGAGCCTGTGCTCCGCAATGGGAGAGGCCACAACAATGAGAGGCCCGCGTACCGCAAAAAAAAAAAAAAAAAAAAAAAAGAAGAAGTGAAAGAAGCCAGTCTAAAAAGGCTACATACATTCTGGAAAGTGTCGTATTTTACTGTGGAGACAGTAAAAAAGATCATGGTTTCCAGGGGTTGGCAAGGGGAGTGAAATGAATAGGTGGAGCACAGAGGACCTTTAGGGCAGTGAAAATGCTCTGTATAATATCATAGTGACCGATACTTGTCATTATTTGTCCAAACCCATTAGAGTGAGCCATAATGTAAACTGGGTTCTGGGTGGTGATGATGTGTCAGTGTAGGTTCATGGATTGTAATAAACATACTCTGGTAGAGGATGTTGATAACGGGGAGGCTCTGCATTTGTGGGGGCAGAGGGTGTATGGGCGTCTCTGTGCCTTCCCCTCCATTTTGCTGTGAGCTTAAAACTGCTCTATAAAAATAGCTTTAATATCAGCCAGTGTAACTGATACCTACAGGGTAAAGAAGGAAAACCATGTTACCATTTCATTAAATTCTTGTATGATAAAACCTCTCTGCAAATTAGGAATAGAAAGGAACTTGGAAACTGAAAAACAAAAAGAAACCCCATAGCTACCATCATTCTTTTTTTTTTTTTTTCTTTGTGGTACGCGGGCCTCTCACTGCTGTGGCCTCCCCCGTTGCGGAGCACAGGCTCCGGACGCGCAGGCTCAGCGGCCATGGCTCACGGGCCCAGCCGCCCCGCGGCACGCGGGATCCTCCCGGACCGGGGCACGAACCCGTGTCCCCTGCATCGGCAGGCAGACTCCCAACCACTGTGCCGCCGGGGACGCCCTGAACCATCATTCTTCGTGGGCAAAGGCTGAAATGACAGCCCCTAAGCCCAAGGACCAGGGCAGGAGTCTTGCCACCCCAGTTCCACTCAGCCTCATGCCGCGGGCCCTAGCAGTGCAGGGAGGCAGGAAAGAGAGGAAAGGCGTCCAGGCGGGGGACTAGGGTGTGGACATACGTGTCGTGGGGGGGCCGTTCAGCCCACTAACCAGCTGAACCAAACCAACAGAGCCAGTGCTGGTGACAGTGAAGCCTCACTCTCCAACTGGGATGTTTAGTCATGTGGCCATCTTCTAAAAACACCTGGCAGTGTTTTAAGAAACAGACCTTTATTACAATACATTATGCAGCACTCTCTTAGATAGCTACCCAAGAAAAGTGAGAATTGTGTCACACAGAAACTGGTACGTGAATATTTGTGCCCTTTATTCACAATCATCCAAAACAATAAATAAGCACTTTCCTTAACTGGTGAGTGGATGAGGGAGCTGAGTGGAGGCAGGTACCGAGCATCTGGACTGTAGACCTGTGTTCAGAGAGAAAAGCAACAGACTCCCGATGCCCCAGACAGCCATCCCTTCTTGTGCCTTTCCAAGTCTAAGTTCCAGATTTAATGTATCTCTATTTGGAATATCAGCACGGGTTTTGTTTTGGATTTGGCAGATTTTTACATATATTTGAAAGGATTAAAATGTGAGAAACACCATGGATATTGATTGTAGTACCTGAGTCAAGGCAGGTACATAAATTGATGCTCACTAAGTATTTATTAGATGAACAAATAAAATTTATATGAATGATTAAGGAATTTTAGTATGTGTTTTTGTATGGGTTTTTTTTTCACATAATTGGGGAAAAGCAGATCGTTCTGTAAATGTGGCTTAGAAGTGACTCACCACTTGGGGAAAAAACTATCATGTCTATACCTGTTTTGCATAAAAATAAATTCCAGATGAGTTAAATGAAAAACACTAGAGGGAAAAGTATGCAAATACTCATAGGATTATGGCATTGTAAAGAACTTTAAGTATGGCTTCCTGGACAGAGACTATAGTGAAGGATGCTATACTTGGCCGCATAAATTACTAAAACCCCTACACATTAAAAAGCACTACAGTCAAAGCAAAAGGCCTTTCCTCTGCCTACTCCCCCTTTCTAGGAATTGAGTTTCTGAAGGCTGTTCCGTGTAGCTCTTAGAAATCACTTGCCCGTGTGAAATATTTTCAAGTAATAGTCCTAACAGTCACTCTCTAGGTGTGAGCTGGGTCAGGCATTGCTCTCAGTCCTTTGTCTACATCAGCTGGTCCCCACAGCAGTCCTGGGAGGGACATTCCTGAGTGGTTCCCGTTTTCCATATTAGAACGCATTACTGGTGAGTGAGGGTCCAGGGTTCAGGCTCAGGCAGTCGTGCTCCAGCAGCTACATTGTTAAGCGCTAGTTTGCACTGCCACGCCACTCTCAGGTTTCTCTTTTAATCTGAACTGTACACCCACATTTTTAGACCCCTCTCTCTTTATGTCCCCCAACTTTGAGAACCCCTGTGCTTTCTAAAACTGATGGGGATTTGGGAGTCTCATTCCACTCGTAATTGTTTTTCTAAAAGGAGTGGTTTATAATGAGTATAGATGAAGCTTTATACTGAAGAGTAAGTTAAGCCTTTTAAGTAGGAAGCAGTGTTGATTGATTAGTCAAGAGAAACTGTATAGAACAAATACAGGCTTGTTTATTATTAACAGTCCTCCAGTGGCAGGCAGTATGATGTGTCCTGTAATTCAGGGATCTCCTGCTGCTTTCCAGATTTTCTGGTTAGAGACCTGATATTAGTACAATAGGTATAAGGAGTTAGAAGGTTTAGGAGAGAATGGGAAGAAATGGCATATAATTTCTCACCCGACACCGTACATCTTCGGATTTCAGATCATGTTGGCTGATCCCCATCAAGGTTTTATTACACCCTCTTCCTATCCTTCCAGAAATTTTGATATAATCACTATATATTCTATAGCTATTATGTATATCCCTATACGCTGATACAGAGCACCTTGAATGATTAGTTCTGGAATAATAAATAAAATTAACTTGCTTTGTTTCAAGATTTGAAGGCCATATAGAGATCTGCCCACCAGGCATGAGTCATTCAGCTTGTTCGGTCAACAAGAGCGTTCTAGAAGCCATCCGAGGAAGACTTGGATCTTTTCATGAACTCCTGCTTGAGCCACCCAAGGTAAGGAAGCTCTCTGAAGCCCTTTGACCAGCCCAGTAGCTAGATTTCAGCTGTTGTTCGAAAGTAGATGAACCTTGTGAGTTAAAGGACTGGCTGTGACTCCCATGTGCAAAGCATATTAGAAGGTACATAGGCAGTTGTTTTCATTGCTCTTGAGCTAGTTTTTAATTGGCTTTTATCGATATATAGCATCTAAATTGATGAATAGAATAGAATTAAAATTAAGTAAGTTACTTATCTGCTTAGGAAACTCAGCCTTTTGTTCTTTCTATATATTCTGCATACTTATATGCCAGTAAAATAGTTTTCTTCTCATAGCATGTTATTTTCACATCTTTGAGGTAAAAGTTAATCTTTTAGGAACTAATCTTTGAAATTGAGTTGTCTTATTCAGAGTTGGAGCAGTGTAACCGCCTGATGGACAGGTATCTCATTTAAGAAGTAGTTGGTTGAATGTGACTTGGAGTGTTAGTTTTTCTGTCGGGAGCATCTGTGTGCTAATCCAGAAATGACTGTTTATCAGGCAGCCACTGAAAGCACAGCAGACAGCGAAGACCTCCAAAAGAGGGGTGTCCAGGGTCCATAGTGGTGTCCTTCCGTGACACCCCACCCCCTCGGGTTGGCGCAGATCGAGCTTCAGGGGACGAGGCTCTTCCTTTCGGCATCTCTAGGGTGGAAGGCAGTTCCCTGAGAGTCCTACCGCCTGCCCTCGTTCTTACACTTTGGTTTTTCCTTCCGCTCTGCATCATTGCATCCAGCATCCCAGGCTCCGGAAAGTGTGTCTCGGTGACATCTGTGGTGTGAGTTACTGGGAAGTTAGTAGACTGGTGTCTCCCTTCCAAAGTAGATGCTTTCTGTTTACTTAACCACCTTGTGGGTGGAGCTGGTGTTTAGCAGTGGCGGCCTTTGTGCCAGACCTGGGAAGAAGGGGAGGGAGGGTAGGGAGAGGAGAAGGATTTGCTCAGGAGAAGAGAAGTGGGAGTTGGAGGGGAAGGAGGACCTGTGAGAGGAGAGGGTGTGGCCAGGTGCCCCTGACCTGTGTCTCAGGTGCCACAGTCTTCTTTCTAGGCGGACAAAAAAGACAGCGTCTAATACGGATTCTCACACTGGTACTCTTCTTGGACCTAACTCGGAAGTAAGAGTGTTTGGTTTGCCCTTCCTCTTGTTCACGGCTAGGAGCGAGTGAGTTCAGCTTGTGGCTGCTTTTACTACATGCTGTGGTGTGTGAGTAGATCCATGTTCGTTAGAGCTGTGCAGCAGGGAGTGAAACTGGGGGCCGTCCAGTTCCACTGGGCCTGGAGGAGCGCAGGCAGGGGGGCAGGGATCCCCTGTGGACGCGGACATGGAGAAGGGCATCCTCATCGCTTCGTTGTCACAGGTCATCATCCTTTCCTGCCAAACTTCTGAAGTTCTGGAATGTTCTGTGTCTGTCTTTTGTGATTTCAGAGAATAGAAACTCCCTTTTATGGACAAGAACAGGTTTGAGGTTGATCCTGTTTCAAGGTTGTGATCCAGAGGCAACTTTTGAGTTTGTATTTTTATCACAGATTTGGCAGAGATAGAGAACTGTGATCTAAAACCACTTGTAACTTTTCTTAGTTTCTTAGGTTTCTGGTCAGGATTGGAATTTTGCACTTTTTTTTTTTCATGGACTTCAGTAGCTTTCTGCTTCATTCCTGTGGTGTTTGGAATGTTGAAGGCAAGGGGATACTTGATTTCTTATAAAATTTGTGGTCCAGAGAAATTACTTAATTTTTTTCCCTCATGTTCATTTCATCATATCTTAAAGATATCATCAGTAGGAGTTCTGGATTTTCCTTCAGGTGTAGAATTTAGGCCAAGTTGTTTGCAGGCTTAGTTTACCTAGCATTGTATCTTAGTACATACTCCTACACCCTTTGTTTACTGAACTGAATTTAATTGGAAAGCTTTTTCTTCTTCAGAAAAGCGTGATGAAGACTACGTGGGGCGTGCTGGACCCTCCCGTGGGCAACACCCGGTTGAATGTGATTAGGTTGATATCCAGCCTCCTCCAAACAAATACCAGCAGTATCAACGGGGACCTTATGGAGCTGAATAGCATTGGGGTCATATTGGTACGATATCCCCTGAAAGATGTCTTAATTTGCCCTTGATACTTTGTGGATACATAACTGAAGGTAGAACCTCATAAATTTACAATATGTGTCAATGACTTTCCTTGGTCCGAGTGTAAACAGTCTTTTATATAGTTTTCCCCTTGAGGTTATCATCAATTCTGAATGCTTTCAATTTTTCAGTAGTAATTTATTGTTGCCGTGCGTAAAGAACTGTATTAGAGAATGTCGAAGATGGTTAAGACAGACGTTTCCCTCAAGAAGCCCAGTCTCGTGTGGAGGATAGAGTGAGTGTAATCACCCTCTTCAGGGGATTGTATTAGCAATAAACGACTGGGGCTTACAGCATTATTTTCTCTTCATAATTAGCCAGGGGACAAGCTTTGATCTTCTTTCCACTGAGATAGTATACGAGGTCTCTGACACTGTCTTGATTTGAGTCTAAAAGACTGTCTTTCGATTTAGTCTGAGACCGTCTTTTGATTTAGTCTGCTTCAGTGGAAGCAGAAGGGAATGGAAGGGAAAAGAAAGAGCCCAGGAGTTACCTGGACTTCCCTGACCCCTGAGTTCCCCAGCTCCAAGGCCTGTGTTTGGAACCCATGGGCCTGGCCCCGGGGCCTCTGATTGCTCTGTCCTGCCTCCGCACAGCACAGATGGGTTCCCAGGACCCACACTCTACACCTGCTGGCCACACTGTACACGGGGAGGAACTTGGCGTGTGTTTCAAAGGAGAGTCTGGGTGTTTGCTCTTTACATGAGAGGCACTGAATGCACACTTCATATACATTTCTCATGTGACCCTGGGTATAAAACTTCATATACATTTCTCATGTGGTCCTGGGCGTGATTTTTCAGATCATGCCCAGGTCGGGGATACATTCCATGGCTAGTAAGTGGTGGAGCCAGGATTTGAATTCACATCCAGTTTCAAACCCACTCGTGCTCCATCAGCCATTCCCTTTGTTCTTCCTAGCTTCACTGAGACACATACTGTTAGTTGTATTTCAGCTTTGTGTTAAATGACATAGCAGTAGAAGGCATGGAGAGCAGGATCCTTTGGAGAAAGAGGAGATGCCACAGGATTACAGTTTCCTCGCCAGCATAACCCTTGCCCTCTGGGGACATAGTTTTTGCCCTACCCTCTGATAGGGATATAACTTCCTAATCCTGTCTCTGGGAGTCTCACTGAAGTCATCAATCACTAGTCTTTCATCTTCCTAGTAGTAAGTTTACAGCTATTGTTAATTCATTTCTGTTGTTAATCTTAGAGCCACTTTTGAGTGATTAATTTGATAAAACTCCTAAATGGATCATTAATCATTATCTTTTCATTTTGAGATTAGATCACCAAGACTCAACGCTATCCTGAATACATACTTTATGCATTTGCGCTTTTTGGAATTGTCTTTCCTTTTTTTGTGCTACTGTTACCTTTTCGGGTAATCTGGAAAAGCCTTGCGCCTCCAGGAGCTCCGCACGTCACCACCTCTCATACCTTTCTTGTTTTGCTCTATCCACTGATAGTTCTGTGAGTTTTGAATGCCCGAGTGGTTATCTTTTTTTAAGGTGTGAGCACCTCAAAATTGGAGACCGTAATTTTTTTTTTTTTTTTTTTTTTTGCTGTACGCGGGCCTCTCACTGCTGTGGCCTCTCCCGTTGCGGAGCACAGGCTCCGGACACACAGGCTCAGCGGCCATGGCTCGCGGGCCCAGCCGCTCCGCGGCATGTGGGATCTTCCGGGATCGGGGCACGAACCCGTGTCCCCTGCATCGGCAGGCGGACTCTCAACCACTGCGCCACCAGGGAAGCCCTGGAGACCGTATTTTTGTCTGTCTCCCGTGTTGCACCTAGCGCTGTGTGCTGCTCAGAAGTCATCAGTAAACATTTGTTGAGGCAAAATGAAATTCTCATAAATTCCTTTGAAAATTATTGGAAATCTACTGAACTTAATATCTGTATTAGTCATATTGAAAACAAAAAGACACTCTCTTTCTGTTTGAGAAATTTATTATTGTCTTCTCTTTATTTGTTTATTGTTGGTCTCTATTAGATCCATGCAAATTCTGACATGTTGAATGAGCAGATACCATGCTATTTAGTCTATGAAGGCATTTTAAACTGCATTTAAGATAAAATGTGTTCCTTTTCATTTGTCCTATTGTACTAGGAACACATCATTTTCACTTCATTAATTCATTATTTGGTGAGTGTGTTGATGTAGTGGCTTAAACATGGAGGAGACTGAATAAAAGAAAGCATTATTTTTCTTTTTTTGTAGGACATGTTCTTCAAATACACATGGAATAACTTTTTACACACACAAGTGGAAATCTGTATTGCACTGATTCTTGCAAGTCCTTTTGAAAACACAGAAAATAGCACAATTACTGATCAAGACTCCACTGGTGACAATTTGTTATTGAAACATGTAAGCTTACTTGGTGTCTTTTTTCTGCCACTCCTGGTTATAGCATTTTTCTGCTTAAGGTGTGAAGTGAATTGAGGTTGAAGGGTGGGAGGTTAGATTTCAGAGTCTGACTATTTTACTTATTTTCATTGTAGTGATACTTTTAACCAGTGCTTCTGTAAATCATATCCTGGACAGTTAACCATTAGATGAACTTTAAAAAAAAAAGGCTAAGTGGCTTGCTTATTTGGGAAAATTAATAAATTTGAAGATTTAGAAGTCTTTTGGAGATTAAAAGAACAATGCAAATTTAAATACTGCAGAAAACAATTGAACCAATTATTTGGCTTGCCAGAGTTTTAATTTCTAGTGCTGAATTTATGACTGAAAGTTGGGAGAAGTGAGTTCTCAGGCAGTGTCGAGGAAGCCTTTTCTGGGGGTCTGTTTTCTTTTGTTAAATATGAGGTGATTTTACTAAGTCAGTCTTCAGGTTTCTTCTTGCTCTGAAGTTCTGTGATTGTGTGACATTCTCTAGCTCATACTGGGTTACGCCCAAACCTTGAAGATGGGAAAGGCTAACCTGGAGTAACCAAGTAGATGGGGAAGACAAATGACATTTGAATAAGACTGGCTGTGCACATTCGATAATGCAGCCCACAGCACTGGTCATTGGCGTGCGGAAGTTTGGCAAGCCACACCTATTTTTAATACGAATGCAGTAATGTTAGCTCATAGAGAAGTAAGTGTTGCTCGCATTTAAAATGTACAAGTATTGCTGTGGATTGTGAGTTAAATTTTTGCCGAGGCATAATTTTCTTTATTCCATTTCAGAGTAAAACCTGGCTTTGCTTTTAGGCCAGCTGCTCACTGGTAGCAGTACTTGAAATATATTATTTCCTGGTAGGTTCACTGCTAAAGGCATAGATCCTGTCTTGAATCCCTGTAGTGTTCTGGGGCCCTTGAGTAAATTTATTTTCACGGTGCATCTGATTTAGCCAGTAATTCACAGCTGTATTAGGCTTGCTGGGTTATATGTATAAAGTGATAGGTATCACTTTTCTGTTTAACTAGAGTTGTGTTTCACTTTAAAAATTTGACACTTTGACATTTATGTCAATGTTAAACTGGAACGTTCCTTTTTATTCAGCTCTTTCAAAAATGTCAATTGATAGAACGAATACTTGACGCCTGGGAAATGAACGAGAAGAAACAGTAAGTAAATTGTTTTCTGATAGGAGTTCAGTTTGATTTTTAATTTGAAGAAAATATACTCCCTTGCCCTAGACAGGGAACAATGAATATAATATAATTACATGGTACAGGCCACTTTACAGTTACAAATGGTTCTCTTGGGACTTCCAGATTATTTAATTGTAACGGATATTTTTCTAGTAATTTACTTTTAGATCCCCCTGTCTTTCTACCTGTCTTGAAAGAACAGGGGTTGGGAGTACTCCCCACCTCTGTTGCTGCCTTTGCAACTTCTTGGTCCTTTCTGAATGGCTGTTTTTCTGAGAATAATGGGGAGTTGAAGGAAAAGAATTACAAAGTCACGTCCTCCTTAATCAGCACCTTTGTCCTTTTTACCCCGGGTTCTCATGGAAGAAAAGAGTCACTTTGTGCATGGAACTAGAGGGAGGGTAAAATTGCGTAGTATTTCCTTTTTTAGAAAATTTCCGTTAGCTGATTGGCAAGATTACCTGAAGTATTAGTTGCTGCATGTGAGTAGCTTTGTTACACGGAGTTTTTTTCCCTAGCGGTGTTGTCTGAAACAGGCATTCCTCTCTAATGCCCTGGGAGCTTTTATGCCGTCCCATAGATTCTGAAGCAGGTGGGTATGTTTGGGAAACACTCTCAAGGTATACTTCTTGTGTTTGTTTTTAAGTCAGGTTTATTGAAGTATACATTTTTGGGTATACATTTCTAGGAATTCTGACAAATGCATTCAGTCATGTAACCATCACAGACAAGACACAGAACGTTTCCATCACCCCATAAAGTTGTCACATGCCCCTTTATAGTCTAACCTTTCTCAGGATCTCCCTGCTCTATGTCTCTGTTCAGATGTCTCTTGCAGTGCCCAGGAGAGCTAGGTAACTCACGGGAGCTGTCTGCTTTGTTTTCTGGGGTTTGGTTTTTATAAATTGCTTACTAAACACCGAAAGGGCTTTGCTTTGACTCTGGGTGGCGAAAGGTGGCGTGTAGTTTGAGGGTGGCAGGGGTTCAGTCTTGGTGGACCTCAGATACTTTCCTCCAAATGGAGCTCCTTTGGGGTGCTGTCTGTGGCCAGAGTGGCGTCTCTGGTTATGTGTCTGCCCCACCTTAGCCTTCCTTGACCCCCTTCCTCTCTCTGCCTCCTCGTCTCGCCAGGGCCGAGGTGTCCCGTGTGCTGTGCTCCCCGTGAGCTCCATCCTCTGAAGGCCTGACTAATACCATTCCTCCCCTCTTGGGGAGTCCTGAAAGAGCTTTTTAAGGTTTCCCTGAACAGGAAGCCTAAAGAAAATCCGGAGCCTTGAGCCAAAAAACTTGGAGATGGGTGTTTGTTTTCCCTTGTGAGGGTTTGAGGGAATACCAGAGTTTCTGACTAAGAATTTGCCCAGAAGGAACGCTCGGGTCGTGGGATCTTACTATGAAAACTGAAAGAGGCTCATAGCAGCTCAGCTGAGGTCAACCTTATGCCTTCAGACCCTTAGGTATTCCCAGGCCCTCTACTAAGCTTATTAGCAGATATTTCATTTTCCAGGCAAGCCTACAAGCACAGTATGGTTTTTCTTAGTGACTCCTGAAAGATTCTCCCTTTAAGCAAAGATCTCTTCCGTTTGTTCCCTCCTGTCTGCAATCAAAAGTCTTTTGTTTCATAGAATTTAAAGACTGTCTGACACTTTGTAAATATTCGGGCGGAGAAATCACTGTGATGTGAAAAGTTTGTCTAAATGTAAAGATGGGTCATAGTTGTGAAGATTGGACTCTAAGTGGGGAAGGGGTGAGGAATAATGTGAATGTCCGTGTCCAGGTGGGAAGTGGGCCAGATACAAGTTGACTACCTCTCATCTTGGCCAGGTCCTCAAATCAGCTAATATTTTAACTTGAGAAATGCCATTGGTAGATGACTATCTCGATGATTGATTGATACAATTAAAATTTGATGTCTTAGCAAAAGGAACCAGCAGAATTCTCACCTCATTTCCCTACAAACAAAGTCTGAAAAATAGTTTCACAGAAAGATAGGAAGGAAAGTCACAGAATCATTAGGCATCAGTGAATGGGGTTTTGTTTTTAAAGATACTATGTTACTGAGCATGGTTGGTTTGAGTCTTTGAACAGAGTTTGTCCTGTTGACTGAGGCTACAATGTAGTCTTTTGAGTAGGCAGTTGCTGCCACACTCCCACCCCCGACCCCTACCCCAACCTGGTTATATTACACACCCTCTTTTTCCGCCTGTTCTTGTCTTTAGTGCCTCAGTTTTTAGAACAATTGCTTAAATCCACTGTACTTACCAAGCTGTTCATCACTCCATCCTCTCAGGAGTCTGAATATTTGTCCTTTACCCCTGGTAGAGCCGAAGGAGGAAGACGGCATGGCTACATGGGACACCTGACAAGGATAGCCAACTGCATCGTGCACAGCACTGATAAGGGCCCCAACAGCGCCTTAGTACAGCAGCTCATCAAAGGTAATGGGTTTATGGAATTTTCATTACATTTTTGTTGGATTGGAGAAATGATTTAAGAGTAAAGTGGAAATATTCATAGCTTTTTAAATAGCTGTCTGAAGAGTTTCCTTATATTATCTCGAGATTTGAATGAGGCTCTTGAGAATGTGTTTGAACAATATAGATTTTTGCTGTATCTCTGTTCTCAGTTCTGCAGTCCTTTTATTAAGTATTGGCAGGCTCAGCCGGTAACTAGTTACCCACTTTCATTCTCTAAGGGTATTGCTCACTAAACCGTTCCTTTGAGCTTGAAGTACTCGTAGGCTGACAGTTGAGCCACTTGAGCTACAATTACTCTTGCTTTTTATTTTCTTCTGAAGTCCCCTACATAGCCTATGGATTGAGTTCCTTTAATGGGCATATTAAAGCATTTAACAGCATTTTTTCCATCTCTTTATTACTAAAATGAACGATATTAGCCAATATCCTAAAGGACTCTTTCTGCACTAGCATTTGAATTTAATCAGCCCAAGGTTACTTGGAAGAAACCATATTGATGCCTTTTACGCTGGCACCAAGGCCTTGAGTCCATCTCCTCCCACATGAGAGCATCAAGCACTCTGTGTGCTCCAGGTTTGGTCCCAGTGGGATTACTAGTCCTGTGACTTGCTCTGAAGGCAAAACATCTCCAACCTCTGTGTACAGCATTTATTCAGTTATTAACTTGCTGAAAATCATCTCTCAGTCTATCCTACTATTTCTCTCTTAAGAATGTTTGTGTTCAAGAGGCTGTTACCTATTGAATGTGCACGAAAAGTATAGTTGTGGCCCAGTGATGGACAAATTGGGGCTAGCCCACCTGTAATTTTGCTTCTTGAGCGAGGTGTTAGCCAGATCATCACACTTTGTCCTTAGCTGTGCACATGAATTGGCCATGTGTATGATTTTTTTTTTACATCAGTCTTCGTTTTATGGAAGTTGCTTGCCTTTGTAAGGGTGTGTACACACGTGTGTTTAAACCAGAATTGTCAGATGACAACCTTAGTGAGGCCTCCAAGATTACAGCTATAGTTTCATTTTCTCAGAAAAGTATTTGTGTATCCTTTTCTTTACAATTTCTGTAGAAGGTAGCTTTCACTATTGCATACGTATCCATATGTTGGCCTATGACACAAACATTTAGGAAACATTATCTTTGAGCAATTTGAGAAGCCAAACTGGGTTCCGTGGGACATTCATTGGCCAGATGCCAGTCAGAGTGTCTCAAGAAAGTGCGCAAGAGCTGAGATTTGCAGTGTTTCCTAAACTCACATGACCATGGAGCAAAACTGCTTTTACCCCCACCTTAAAGACTGTTACCTTTACAGGGAACTTATTGGAAACATATTTTCCAGGTTAAGTTTTTACCAAAAGGTCTTTAAAAACTTGTTGAATTCAAAGAACTGCTTAGGGCTCTTGGCATCACGCATAGGCCGTGGTGGGGAGGGGGTTCCTGAAAAGTTCTCGGGGTTCAGACTGAGCATGGCTATACCCCGTCCCTCCGAGAGCTCAGCCTGCAGGGCTTGCTCGCCTTTGAGGAACCACATGGGTGGTGCCCTATCGAGTTACCTGTTTATTTGTCTGTGTGCAGGTCACTGTGGTGCTAATGCTTTTTTCCTTTTCTCCCCCTGAAGATCTTCCAGACGAAGTCAGGGAACGATGGGAGACGTTCTGCACAAGCTCCTTAGGAGAAACTAACAAGAGGAACACGGTAGATCTAGTAGGTTCTACAAGGTTACATTTCTGTGATTTCAGTGCTCTTGGCCTTTGCCCGTCTATTCAGAAAGATGTGAGACATCTTCCACTTGGCCTGATAATTGTAGGCCAAGCTCACGTTTCTTACCAGTAAAAGAGGTCAGTGCCCACCGTACTCTTGCTAATTTGTCTAGTCAACTTCCAATTCCTGCTTGGGATGACGTAAGGGCACAAAGAAGCTACGCATACCTGCTCCCACTGTACTCGGTTTCCACCTCCCTCAGTGCCCTGCTCCCCAGGCACCTCAACAGAGCAGCCTCTAGCCTTCCTTTTACTGTGTTGGGTTTGTTGCCTTACGCCTAAATAACCCCGGGTGGTTAGAAAACCTAAGTATTCGATATTTTCTAATGTTACTGAGTTGAGTTGACCCTCATTAAAGTCATTCCCAGTGGGGGAAAATTTTATAGATGACTTTGAAACCCCAGCTTTAATAGATTGGTACTTTGAGCCAGGGAATAATGGCATTGATAATATTCTTTAAAATTATATTGGACTTTGGAATGTAGTCTTTGTTTTCTTTAATACATTGAGTTTTAAGGTAAGTATTGCTTTTGCTTTTCAAGGAAAAGCATTTCCTTTTGCAGGCACATGCCAGCTGATAGTTGAGGTGGTGGCCTTGACTCTACATGGAAGTAGGTGTGTCAGGCACTTAATTCTGTATTTGAAATTCAGCAGCCACAGTCTTGCATTTCTAATATACGGTAACACCTCGATTGTTAGGCAGCCTTATCTGCTCAGAGCAGAGCCTAGAAACGGGGTGGGGTGGTGCTGCAGAGCGGTCACTAGTCATCCTGCGTCACCTGCCTGAAAGGCCCAATGCCTCCTGCTTTGCAGATTGTCTAACAAGTTTGGTTATCTTTTTCCAGACTCTTGACAGGTTGGTGGCTTGTTCAGGTGGATATAGTGAGAGAATTCTTAGGTATTAGGAGCTGGAAGAATTATGAAGTTGAGAGAGAACTGTAGAAAGGGAGCCGTGGGGGGCCATTTAGTTAAAATAGATTTGGTGGCCCTTATTGTCTCAGGGTGTCACAGCCCAACGGAGGAAATGGCATTCACAGCCCTGAGGGATCAAGGAAGGGTTAAGTAACTTTTAATGAATGTATTACCCACTGTACATTGTTTTGTTTCCCCCAGTCAAACTGGTTAAAATTCTGGATCATCAGGGTCTTATTGTAGGTGAAATTGTTCTCTCATACTGTTAAATTGAACCTTTTCATTTTAGAGCTTCCCACATTGATTCCTTGTTAAGAATGCAGGAAATGTGGTCTCCTTGAAGGGGATTTTTGTCTTGTTTCTTATTCATAAAGAAATAGGAGTATTAATTCTGATCTTGTTTGGGAAACTTCGTTAAAAATTGCCTTTTGGGGCTTCCCTGGTGGCACAGTGGTTGAGAATCTGCCTGCTAATGCAGGGGACATGGATTCGGGCCCTGGTCTGGGAGGATCCCACATGCCGCGGAGCAACTGGGCTCGTGAGCCACAACTACTGAGCCTGTGCGTCTGGAGCCTGTGCTCCACAACAGGAGAGGCCGCGATAGTGAGGGGCCCGTGCACCGCGATGAGGAGTGGCCCCCGCTTGCCACAACTAGAGAAAGCCCTTGCACAGAAGTGAAGACCCAACACAGCCAAAAATAAATAAATTAATTTAAAAAAATAGTTAAAGCTTTAAAAAAAATTACCTTTAGATTGACTTCAGAGGTAGAAGTAAAGCATGTCCAGTTAAACTTGTTGTTATCAGGATTTTTTTAAAAAGTTATCGTTGGTAATTCAAGCAGATTTCTTTTGTGAGTAGTTTAAATATTTATAAAGATGGACTTCATTGCAGTTCAGGTAGCACTCAGCTACTTTGCACGATGCCGTCAGTGATCTAGTCTGTAACTGTGTGTAATGTCGTGTATGTCCACACAGAGGAGCCTGGGCTTGCCCTGCATAATTAGTGCACAGCTCTTTTGGGTCAGACACATCTAGACATACATTTACACCTGTGTTGAAGGAAGAAATCATCACGGGCTCCACCTATCACGCCGATTGAAGCTCAGTTCTCCTTTGCCTATTGCACTTTCTGCTGTAATACTTGGACTACATAGATAATCCACAGTAAAACAGAAGAAGGAGAAGTTCGCTTATATAGCAAAAGTAGTCAGATATATAGAGCCCTGTTAGCATTGCTCATATTCTTTGTTGACTTAGCCCCACTCTATGGTTTTGTTGTTTCTTTAGACTTTTGTGTTGATCTCTCAGGACCTCTTCACTTCCTTGGTTTCAAATACCCAGTACTAACCTCTACTTAGTCTTAAGTCCTTCTAATAGGGAATTTTGCTTTGTAGTATTTTTAGGGATATGGGTATTCCAAGTTTTTAAGGATCCTTATACATTAATCCTGGGCTGCCAAGGAGAGTTGAACTGTAGCCTCCAGGCTCTTCATTTTCTGCCCAGAATGTTTCAGGCTATATCCCACATGTTCCAGGGAAAATGTGCTGTTGTGAATATTATTATAAACACAGTTTGGTACATGCAGTGGGTGTTGCCCTTGCAAAAATGTCATACAGAAGTGTCATGCCCACTAGGTCGTGTAGTGCAAAGTCCAAATAAAAGCATATCCCTTCTAATTGTTGCAGGCATACTCATCACTGAAATTGGCAGTTAAATAATAGATTGCTTATTCCCTACCTCCCTCCCCAAATAGATAGATTAGATACACTGCCCTGATTTAGTTGGTTTTAGGATGATGGCTCAGATACCTCTCTGGGAATTATTTCAGGTATATTCATAGGACTTGGGTCAACCTGTAGTTCAGCACCAAATGCTTGAGTTAGTGCATTGTTAGGTTGCCCTGGCCTGTTCTTTATTTTCTAGCCACAGCCAGGATTCGTTCATTTATACAGCAAACACTCACCTATTCTACTGGCTGTGGGCCTGAGGACTTGCTCGGTTATGTAGGATAAGCTGTGCCAGCCCCAGGCTCCTGCCATCTTCTAGGGCAGCATCTGTCTTCCAGCTCCTATCACTTCTAGGGCAACATTTGAATTACCTTCTCTCTCAGATCTTTGAAGTACTTTAATCTTCTGACCCCGTCATGCCAAAGTATATGAATAAGATATAGCTTATGTTTTTATGTTGGGAGTTTATCACGAGTAATATTTGGTGTTTTAATTATATCCAGAGGCCGCATTGTTTTGACTAAGCTCCCAAACTAAAAATTGGTAAGGATTTAGATAGAGTAAATTTAGATAACATAGGCAGTGTTTCTGTACTGACTTTGGAAAATTGAGTTTGTTTCATTTTCGGCCTGCCTCTCCAAGGGTGAGGATTTTTTTTTTTAAGGTTGAGGTAGTTTAGGAGATAGTTTATGGAGGTTGTGTAGAGTAATACAGACATGCATGTATGAATTGCCTGGAGATCCAGCAGGTCAAGGTGGAACGTCTGAGGGTTTGCGTTTCTAACCATCCCCAGGTCATGTAAGTGCTGGGGGTCCACAGTGGGACCACGTGCAGCAAGGAGCAAGTGTCTGTAGCTTCCACTTTTCACTGGAGGTCACCAGTTATCAAGTTACCAGTTATCAAGTCATACTTAGGATTCTCCTAGCAACCTAATCAGCCAAGATGAAGAAAACTCTTATTTGCTTTTTCTTTTAACGACAGTTAATAAAACTGAAATTTTATTATGAAAGAAGGTAACAACTCAAAAGCTTTTTTTTCACTGCAGCATCAAGAGTGTAGTTTACTTAGAATGCATCTTGCTTGGCAAGAATGTTCTTCTGTACTTGTTCCTTTTTTTAAAGTTATGATTCTGTATTCTCATTTAGTGATTTACTAGTATTCGTGAAATATTTGAGGGGCTGCTGTGTGCTGGACACTGTGGATATTGCACTAAACAAGATTGGCAAAAATCCGTGCCTCAGTGGAGATGGAGGATAAACTAGGGGGAGGGAGTCAGGGAGTGTTTTGGGCAGATGTGCAATTTAAAATTAGGTGGTCTAGGAAAACGCCATGGAGAACATTTGTGTAGAGGCTGGAGGGAAGTGGGGGAGGGAGAGCGGGTGCAGAGGCCGGCACAGCGCCCGTGTGGCTGTATCAGAGCGGGCCAGGGAGAGGATGGGAGGAGAGGTTTAGGGGTTCTGCGGGTCAGATCTCATGCAGCTTCACGGCAGGCTCCTGGGGTTGTGATCTTAGTGAGATGAAACCGTTAGGTTCGGAACTAAATGAAAAGTGACACGATTTGATGTCAGTGATTTAAAAGATCATTGTGGCTGCTGGATTGAGAATAGACTGTAGTGGGACACAAGGTCGAGGCAGGGACACTGGTTAGTTGCCTAATATAGTGTTAATCCAGACGAGGGAGAAACTTTCCACTAAGGAGGTGATAATAGACTTGATGAGAAGTGGTGGGATTTTAGGTTCCCTTTTGACAGTAGAGTGGACAGATGTGGGTGAGACAGAAGAAACAAGATGACTAAGATTTTAGCTGGAAGAAGAGGAATGAAAGAGGCATTTACTGAGCTGAAGATGCCTCAGAAGGGTTGTGTTTTGGAAGCTTAGATCAGGGACTGAGATGAACAAGTTTTCCCCTGTAGGTAAATTAAATGCTCTTTTAGCTCATTCTATTAATAACCATTTCAGACTGGGTGTGGTGTAGGTAGAAGCAGAGTCCCCACATCTTTTAAAAACATAATTGAGAATGTGTGCAGGCATTGTGTTATTATTAATAATAACTTGGTAAAACAGTAGTTTCTTTTTGGAGGAAAAAATTAACTGCTTTGAGGATACAAGTTAAGGAGAATATATATAAGGGGGTCACAGTGTCTGGCACATAGTAGTTGCTCAACAGAAGCTAGTTGCTTATTTTAATTAATGACCTGATGAAATCTTATTTTGTAGCAAAAAGTATGAATGAGGACACATCATATCCTTTTGAACTTAAACAACAAGACATACTAGGAGTAGTCAGCTCCTTTTTTTTTCTCTCTAGTTCACCGAGCTTGCTCTTTGAATTGTCTTCTGTTTTTGTGCCCTCCCCGCCCCCCGTGGTGCTGCACCCCTACAACACACATGGGCTTAATATGATTCTTGTACTGGCCAGCCAAGTTGCCCGAAGCTCCTAAATCCACTGCAGTGGAACAGCTTGACCTGGCTCTTGACTGCAGTTGCCCTGCAAGGTGCCAGCTGCCGTGACCAAGCAGTATTCCACCACCTCCTTTTTGCATCCTGGCTGGGCTTTCCTGGAACACCCTCACCCCCATATCTTTCCCACCAGCTTGCTAAAGCCACGGTCGACTCAAGCAGGTTCCCTTCATTGATCACAAAGTCTGCCTTTGATTTCCTCAGGCCAGATTCAAAATTAGTGTGAATGCTTTCTCTATACTTTAGGGAGGATGGAGAGGGAATTAATTGGAAACACTGGGTTATTCACTTGGACTCAGTATCTTCACCAAAGATAGCCAGACAAAGGGAAAAGAGATTAATTTTATTCAGGCAGTGATTTATTCAGAATTTCATAAGCCATACCCCGTACAAACTCAGTTGGATTCTACTTTGGGCTTCTTGAATCAGTGTTGGAACATCACAAAGCAAACCAGGCTGGTGTCTATAACTCTAGGCTTCTAGGCACAGCTTCAAGGGCTGGCAGGTAACGGCTGCTTGTGTCTCCCCCAAGGACAGTGCTCTCTGCCCAGAACACTTCTACAAAAAGTACGGGACGAATAACTCAGAAAATACAGTGTAAGTTACCCTTAGAAGTATAGTGCTTGTTCTTAGAATTTTACAGACTGTTCATATTTATTACTTGCTGTAGAGCAGTTACTGTCATTAGTATGGTGCTTAGCCATTTGTATATCTTCGTTTCTAATTGTTAATACATTTATGAATTAATAAAAATCACCTACCATGGATTGGTGAGCAGTTCGTGTTTATGCTTTTGCTTATTAATGTGAGTTGGTTTTAAGTTGTGAGGGCAGGGGGTTACGTTTTAAGCGGCAGAAGACTTGGGGTCTTGTAATGAGCAGGGGACTACTGACCTAAGTCATATTTAGCATTTATGAACAAGACTTTTCTTAGAATGGGCAAGAAATGCAAGAATTTAAAGTGAAATGGTTGTATTAAACCTCACCTTTCTAATGGCTCATTAGTGATCCCTGGGAATTGCAACTTTCCCCTTCAGGCTTGGCACATTTAATTATTTTTATATTTTATCTGAGCCATTAACTTCTTCCCTCCCTTTGTAAACGTCTAATTGGAGATAATTACCAAAATCACTTAAGTGGAGTACCTCATCTCTCGCATGCTTTCTGGTGCTGTTAATCGTGAGTCAAGTAACCGCAGGTGGGCAGCAGAAGGAGAGGTAGCCAAACCATCCGGTTGAGTGAAGTGTACCCTTGAATTATTGGGTGGATTTTTACAACTTAGCTGTTACTTACTTTTGTTCCTGCTATTGTTAACACATTGAGAGAAAAACTAAATGTGATTTTTCCGTAAAAATGCTGATACAAATGTCCAAAACTTTTCTCTGTTAAATAGTTTTTTACATTTCTATGCATATAGGTTACAACCTGCCATATTCATTCATCCAGTGATGATGAAATTGACTTTAAAGAAACGGGTTTCTCACAGGATTCTTCTTTGCAGCAAGTGAGTCATGCCTAAAGTTTTGCTTTTTGTTTTATTTTAAATGCTTAGTTTAGTTGCCATTTGTGAATCAGCGTTGGAGTGAGACATGCAATTAGGTTGTGATTTGGGGTTAACCTGTTAGCTAGGCAAAGACATTTAAAAGAGGAAGTGTTGGGTACATGAGAGGAAGGTTTATGTTGATTGTAATTCCAGGGAATGTTTCTTCAGATCTGATAATGATGATGGGTAAATTTTCAGGAGATTTGAATGAACTGAACAGTTCAGTAAGCACCTCAGACATACTCATTATGCAGACCTGCACAGTAGACAGTTCCTGCAGTAGAGGTCTGTGGATAAGAATAAAAAGACTTGTTTAACGTCAGTGAAAGTAACTTTCACAATATTCCTGAACCCCAAATGGCTTACGTGTCTCCAATATCTTCAAACTGTGTAGTGACATCTAAGTTAAGTTGTAATTGAAGTAATTCATTGCCACCCTGTCCTCCTGTTCCCAAGTTCATCGCTTTTATCAGCTGCTGGTAATCTTTGCGGGGGAGAGAGCAGGATATAGAAATAAATATGCTGATTTATCATCCATTGGTGGTTCTTGGGGAGGTGAGGAATGATTTCACTATCTCCACTGGGTATCAGGTTTGGGAGCTAAATAGAGAAGAGCCCCTTTGAAAGTTATCAGCTCTTCGTATGAAGAAGTTGCCCTTAGTCAGGACCAGGTCTTAGCCTGTCAGTTGATTTGGGTGGCAGTGGAATTAACGTAGTCACCTTCCCACCTGGCACTGAATGTTGCTTAGCTTCCTTTTTCTCCATCTTTAAGCCCCTTTTACCAAGGTCAGGATGAAGCTTCTGATGCTTATGCTGGCTGGCCTTGCCTTTCGGTGTCCAAGTAGACTGACAGACTGGTGTAGGTTGAGCTAAGCAGTTTCTTGGTTTGATACTAAGGCAATTTAACATTCATGTTTTCAGGCTAGGCCTGAGGTAGCATTTTGGTGGCTGGCAGGCTTCTCTTGATTCTTGACACTGCCCTTTGGAAGCCAGCCTCCCGAGGAGAAGGGCGGGGAGCTGTCGAGCAGCAGGGCCTTGTTGCCACCTCTCACCTTGGCTTGCTGTCCGGCAGCAGTGGCCACCCCGTAGGCCCAGCTGGCTCACTGTGAGCCCTCATGCCTTTGAGCAATCCTTGCCCGACCCTGGAGCGCCTGGACAGTATTGAATTGGTCCCCTCGTCCTGGTCTGAACCCCAGTGCTACACATTGCTCCACCCCTACAAAGAAGCTTGATGGTGTACAGTGTACATTTTCAAGATGATTTTGATCTGGCGAATAGCTTTAAGAAAAAGAATGCCCTAAACATCTATTTGTAAATAAGCTAATAAACTCGGAACTTCCAGGCAACTGATTTAATCGGGAACTGGTGACATTTTGGTACCAGGAAAGTGGATTCCCTTACATCTCTTGAAATCTGGTTACAGGGTCATAGCTTTTCTGGGGAGAATTTCCTGACCTTTTTTTGCTTTGACTGCTGATGTGCATATAAGGCAAGCCCAGTCACCAAACTGCCTTAACACCAAGCTACTGTTCCTGTGGGTTTTATCCAGTTTATGTAACCCTGTAAAAGTAGGAAGAATAATTATTCTTTTCTGATTGACAGCCTTCCAGTAAACTTCTCTTTGCATGTTTAAACTATACACCAGTCATGGATCATTTTGAAAATAAACATACTCCAAAGCATTTTTTTCTGAATTTAAGAATACAAATCTAGGTTAATGTAGGAATTTCATGCTGGTCTCCTTTATAATCAGTTTATATATATCAATTTGAGGTTCTCATTCACATCTAAAGCTAGGTCTGTTGGTAACGCTCGAGTACAGAGAGCTTAGGGCAGCTCACTTAACAGACCTGGGGGGGCCATACTTGGCTTGGGGTGTGCTCACAGCCTTGGTGCCCCTTCTGGTTTCCTCACCTCCGGAGCTTGACTCTTCCTCCTCCTAAGGCTGCCTCACAGGGTAAAGGGTGAGGAGGTCTTCCTCGTGCGGTGTTTGAAGAGCTAGGGCTGGCTGCCAAGGGTGGACACCGCTCCCGCTGCCCCCGTCCCCAACAGGCTTGTTCACAGGCCATCAGGTCTGTGGATGGGGACTTTCTGTTGCCCAGGTGGGTCCACCCAAGAGATTTACTTAAGAAAGCGGTGGGCTCCCTTCTCAGTGACTTGAACAGTCCCTGGCTTTGTCCAGGATGACAGTTCTGAGACGTGTGGGGTTTTTTCCCCTTTTTTGCTTAATTAAAAGTTTTTAATAATTGCACAACTGTATGGTGCTTTCCAGGTTTGGATTTCTCAGAGTCCAAAACACTTTTATAAAGCTTTAAATAGAATACAGTAGCAGTCTTCACTTATGTGGGTTTAGTAAGCCTCGATGGCTTTATTAGTCAAAATCAGATTTGAAACCTAAGTTCTTTGCTGGTTTTATCTTCCTAGAAGCTACAGTAGACTCAGAACTAATGAGGACTACGGTTTGTTGGTTTTCTTTTTCCTCTGCGTTACTACGTGGAGGCTGTGTCTGTCAGCTGCTATATATCTCCCCCCATAGATGAAGAGAGACAATGCAGATATGTGTGTGCATGTTTATGTGTATCTGTGTATGTGTCTATATGTTTGTACATGTATGCATTCACACATGTGTTTGTAATACACTTAGTATTTGCATTCTGTTATGAAGCATTTAAAGTATTATGAAGCATTTAAAGGAACACTTTTGGGAATATTTCTTCCCTTTTACACCCACAAGATTTTCAGTATGATCTCTAGAAGTACAAAACATTTAAAGAAAAAGAAGAAAAAAAAAAAAGAATCAAAACAATTGAAAAGGACCTTTTCCCCTTGTGCAACCAAATTTCTAATCTGTCAATAAACTCAGAGCCTGGCTTATACTGCTTGCTCGGAAGAAGGACTTCATGATTCTTTGCCACACCTTTGAAGCTACCAACCATGTGTCATACCTTATAAAAGATAAAGAAATTCAGACGAGTTGGTTTCTTTCTACTTATAATATTTTATATTCGTATGTCCAAAACTCAGCCCAGCCTCCCAGAACTTGTCCCTACCGTTCTGCTTTCACCCAAACTCCCACAGCTTTGGTGTGCCTTACCAAATGCACCCCTGGGGGGGCTGGCCCCAAGTGCTTGTGTGCTCATGTAGTATTGTCTCTTTGGGCAAGAAAGGGAGCAGCGGGAAAGTGTGAGAGTGAACAGAGGGGTGGTGGGTATCGAGTTAGAGAAAAGTGAGGTTTTAGTTCTCGGTAAACTAGATGCAGCATTTTTTAGACCTAAGGAAAAGATGCCTTCCAAAGCCAAATATAAGGTTTATTTTTAAATTATCCACTATTTGGATTATCCATGCCATAATTCCCTGCCACCAGAATGAATAATCAGGAATTAACGGCAGAGGCATTTCTGCAGTGTTTGTCTGCAGGGTAGAGTCCATGGGCTCTGCTCAGATGGAGAACCGAGGAGAACTTGGCCTTCCCAGTAGTGGCCTCAGGAGCAACGCTTTTAGTTCAGCTGCCAGCTGCTACTTGTGCCCGCGCGAGGTCCGTACACAGCTCTGTCCGTGGGCAGCACGCACGTTATTTGTCTCCATACTTATTGCTCAGGGCAGAGTGAGGAGTGGCACTTGCATATCTTCATCTATTCTTTACTCCTGACTGAGAACATGGAACACGTTTGCTGACCTCGCTTGTTCCCCCGGGCCTGCTTTTTGTTTGAAATTAGAATAGCAGCGTTTTTGTGGAGTCTGTTTTAACATTCCCCCTTTCTCGCCTAAGAGAACCCAAGTGAGCCTGGTGCTCTCTAGAAACGGTGTAGTAAACAAGAGCCGACTCCTGCATGGGTCTTTCAGTGTTGTAGGCTTTTCAGAGTGATTTTGGATCAGTGTTACAACTTTCTGTCCTCTCTCTAAGGTAGGTAGGATAGTAGTTACTTTTCTACTCTTCCTAGCCTCTGAGCCTTAAATCTTTTTTTAAAGAAAATGAAGTGTCCCTGAACATTGTGTTGTAGGATTGTGATTGTGATTATTAGTCATTCTTTCTCTGGTGCCATGTTGCTGTAGTGGACTGTGGGTGGGGCGATGCAAAGAGGGAGGAGGATGGGTGGTTACCATTGGTTGGGTCTTAAGATAAGGTTGGTTGTGTTCAGAGGTGACTGATACACCTTATAATTTCAGACTGTCACATGTCACTTGATCACCCTTTGAACTAGACCCAAACCTCTCTCTAAAGATAATTCGGAATAGAGGTCAGTGGTCACTTAACATTTCTTACATGACATGTGCATTAGAATAATTTATGGACCAAATTCCAAGCATTTCCTTTTTGGGGTAAATCGTGTCTGAAATTATTTGATTTTTTTTTTTTTAGAAAAACACACCAACTTTTTAGGCCCTATGGCTATATAAATAAGATGATTTCTGGAAAACAAATGAGCAAATAGTATGTAGAATGTCATTAGAATCATTATATCACTGTCACTGGTCCTGGGGTTGCCAGGCCTTTTCTGATTATCAGATGCAACAAATGACGTCCAATTTTATTGACCAGTTTGGCTTCAACGATGAGAAGTTTGCAGATCAAGATGACATTGGCAAGTGAGTATATCTTCTGTTTGCAAAACTGTCTCCTACACTCCTGCTCTTTGTGAGACGTTTTGGTTCTCCTGGATTCTTGGAACCCTTTTGCATTCGTGAGTTGGGAGGAACCTGCCCTCCAAGTGTTCCTTCAGTTCCAACCTATCAGCCTGAAGCACCCAGACAACATGTAGGAATAGAGTGTCACTCCCACAGAGCAGGCTTGCCCTTGGGCTTGACATCTTTCACAGAGGTTTATTTGTATCAGGTGTAGGAACTCCAGTCATTGTTCTTCTCTTTGAGGTTTTAGTGCTAGATCACATCATCTAAAGTAGTTAATCCCTGTGTCAGTTACCTAGCGGCCTGGCTTGAGCAGGCGTGGTTCTTTTACAGCACACAGTGAATGGGGCATCCTGTTACGGCTGGGCAGCTCTACCCCATGTGTGTTCTCTTCTCTAGGTGACTAGCCAGAAGGCAGAGTTGGGGTTTTCCCCCCGAGAGCCAGGCCGTAAGTTCATTCATTCTGCAGTCAGGGAAAGAGGAGCACAGAAATGGGAATTATTGGTAATGTGCAGAATTATGGGTAGAAGATGTGTGGGCCATCCACAGAAATGAAAACAAATGTTCTAGCATCTGACCTTGGGAAATGAGGGGTATTTATAAATGAAGTATTTACAAGAGGGGTGTGACAGCTCACCAGGCCAAGTTCTGTCTCACGGGGGCTCCCTGATGATGGTCGCCAACACCGAGCATCTCTCAGGGTTCCCCACTAGCAGTAGATGCTCAGTAGTTGGTTGAACTACAGCCAGTGGAGGCTGTTGTTTGTCGTAAGTTGCAGTTTATGGCAGGTGAGAAGCTAAAAGACTTTTTCCGTCACACTCTAATTGTGCCAAACAACATGCTGTGTTGGCACAGGGGCCTGGAGGCTCCACTGTAAGTAGAGCAGTAGCTGAAGGCTGTCAGCTGCCCTAAGAATCGGCTCATTTAAATCCAGAAAGAGCAAGGACTCGGTGTTTGTGTCTGTACCCCAGGAGCGCTCACACCAGAGCCTGCAGGTTCCCCCACGTGGCATCTCAGCATTTGCCTGTCTGGACTCATTTATTAAGAGTTACTAGTTAGGAATCCATAGTCTCTTTAGAATTTGTATTGGGTATTTGGAACAATGTTTGATGAGAACAGATCTTTTAAGGATTATAAAATAGTCCCACCTACTCAAAAATTGTTTAATAGGCTCTGAATTCTTTTACTCCCTACTTTCTTCCTAACTATGCCATATTATAGCATAAGATTTCAGGGGTACCTGTGTGTTTTATGTATGAATTTGACTATACCTGGAGAAAGTTCAGGGTCTGACAGCTTCTGTGACCTTTTTCGTGCTTTGACCTGTTTCTTCTTTGCAAATAACCTTTTTGGGGTTATGAAGTATGGCCTATGGAACCATGGTTTCTACCATGGATGTTAAAAATCTTTTAAAGGAAGGCTTCGAGGGTGTGTTTATTATGTCGCAAAAGGCTTCCATTCCAGCCTTCCCATCCTGTGTAAATTCCTTATACCAAGAGAGGAGGTATCATTTAATGCAAGCAGAGTTTGTTTGTTGTTACTTAACAGAGATTTTAATGATAGTGTAAATATTTTAAATTTGAAGAATTTCACAAATACTGTTTCTGAGTCTATAGATAATTAACTATTCTTGCACTTATATTTTGTTTACAGTGTTTCTTTTGATCGGGTATCAGACATCAACTTTACTCTCAATACAAATGAAAGTGTAAGTATTAAGGCCTGTCGCGAGCAACAAGGCATACGTGAGATGGACAGGTGGGAATGGGGTTCTCTCAGAGCCTGCCTACAAGAGCTGTGTGCACTGGGACCCCTGCGCCCTAGGAAACTTTGTCTTAGATTGCTGTGACTTCAGCCACTCACATGACCTGCCTGTCCCCTGTGGGCATGTGAATTTGCAACCCTGGTTTAAGTTGTGACAGGGCTAATAAAACCAGTGTAGATATTGAGCTTCCAAGACTGCTATTTGACTCCAGCCTGCTGCCTCTTACATCTGCTGAATGTCACCAGGAGCGAAACTTGGGCTAGGTCACGGCCAGCCTCTCATCGCCAGGTAGTTCTGAAACGCCAAGTCAGCCACATCAGCAGATTGACACAGGATTAGTGTCATTTGAATGGGCACAATGTTGATTTTTATGTCACTTAACATGAGAGACCAATGGTTTATCTGCTGTTGTGATAAGTTAGAAACTAACCGATTGGACCATGACACTCATCACTGTTCAGCTGGCCCGGTAAAAGAAGAGCTTTTTGTGTTAGGGTAGGTCTGGGGCTGCATCTTAGGTAGGTGGGCCAGGGAGGCTCTTAGAATTAAAATGGTGCTTTCACCAGATGAAAGTGAGCATATGTAGACAGTCTCAGTTTCTTGTATGCTAGTTTTGAAGCCAGTCTTTTGGGGGGAACTTTCTGTTGTTACTTACACAGAAGCTGACATTAGATGCTTACATTTTATCTTGGTGTATGTGATAGGCACAGTTTTTTTTTTAAGGATATAGAAGAAGATGATTTACGTTGGAAACTTTTGCGGAAAATAACTTGATTTTAAAATTGATTTTCTCTCTCATTTTTATTTAGGGAAATATTGCCTTGTTTGAAGCATGTTGTAAGGAAAGAATACAGCAGTTTGATGATGGTGGCTCTGATGAGGAAGATATCTGGGAGGAAAAACACATTGCATTTACACCAGAATCCCAAAGACGATCAAGGTGAAACAAAGTTCGCTACAGTAGTAATAGTATCCAATGCATAAAGCAAATGATTATTAGGAGACGTACATTGTAACCTCTCCAAACATACATGTTTGACCTAGAGATCAGTGCTTTTGTCATGATCAGAAATGCCCTTGTAAATTGATGGGAGTTGGTGCCACTGCACTTGTCTGCAGTGTGAACAAATCAAGGTAATCTACTTGAAAATGCTTGAAGTGTTTAGACATAGTTCATGAAACGTTGTGACACAGCCTCTTCTTATTGGGAAATGATGCTGAGGAATGTAGTCCTATCGTGCTTTGAGTAAACGTTCCCTTACCAGTAATAAGAGCAGCAGCTGAGTTATGTGTTGTTTCTTACAAAAGACTGAAAGTTTCCCCGGGGAAGGGAAAAGTTGTTTCTAAAAGTTAATTTAACTTGGGGAGACAGAGTCATGTCATTTGACACCCACTGGGATCAACCCAGTGTCTCCCCCTCCCCCTCATTTTTAAAATTCACTCTATCCAAAAACCCCAGTTACAATGCAGAGCTTGCCAGACTGGATAAAAAAATAAGGCCTGGGCTTCCCTGGTGGCACAGTGGTTGAGAGTCCGCCTGCCGATGCAGGAAACACGGGTTCGTGCCCCGGTCCGGGAAGATCGCACATGCCGCGGAGCGGCTGGGCCCATGAGCCATGGCCGCTGAGCTTGCGCGTCCGGAGCCTGTGCTCCACAACAGTGAGAGGCCCACATACCGCCAAAAAAAAGGGGCTGATTTATGCTACAGATGGGAAATAATTTAGATTATTTAAAAACTTAAATTAAAAAAAAAATTTAAACAGGTTAAAATTAAAGGTAGAGAGGGATCTATATTAATATTAAAGTAGATTTCAAAGGAAAAGGATAAAGGAAAGGTCATACAGGGATTATTAGAAGGACATAATGCCATTTGTAAATGTCTACATACCTAATAACAAGGCTTCAAAATAGAGCAAAAACTGATAGAACTGTGAAGAGAAGTAGGCAGATTCCACAATTATAATCAGATATTTCAATACTCCTCTCCCAGTAATTGATAAAACAATAGGCCATAAAAATATAGAACACTTAAATAATACTATCAACCATCTTCACCTGCTGGGCATTTATAAAGTACTGCACCCAACTCCACAGCAGAATGTGTATTCTTTTCAAGTATACATGAAATATTTACCAAGAGAGATCATATTTGGGCCATAAAGCAAGTCTCAGTAAAAAGGTTTCAAGTCGGGCCTCCCTGGTGGCGCAGTGGTTGAGAGTCCGCCTGCCGATGCAGGGGATACGGGTTCATGCCCCGGTCTGGGAGGATCCCATATGCCGCGGAGCGGCTGGGCCCGTGAGCCATGGCCGCTGAGCCTGTGCTCCGCAACGGGAGAGGCCACAACAGTGAGAGGCCCGCGTACAGCAAAAAAAAAAAAAAAAAAAGGTTTCAAGTCATACAAAATACACTGTCTGACCCCAGTGGAATTAAATTAGAAATCAGTAACAGATCTCTAGAAAATCTCCAAATATGTGGAAACAAATAACACATGAGTTAAAGAAAAAAATCACAGGGGAAGGGACTTCCCTGGTGGTCCACTGGTAAAGAACCTGCTTTACAATGCAGGGGACGCGGGTTCGATCCCTGATCAGGAAACTAAGATCCCACATGCCACGGGGCAACTAAGCCTGCGTGCCACAACTACGGAGCTCGTGCACCTCAGCTAGAGAGCCTGCCTACCCCAAACTACTCAGAGCCCATGTGCTCTGGAACCCCACACGCCACAACACCAGAGCCTACGTGCCCTGGAGCCTGCACACCACAACTAGAGAGGAGCCCACATGCCGCAGCAAAGAGCCTGCATACCTCAACGAATATCCCGTGTGCCGCAACTAAGACCCGATGCAGCCAAAACCAAATAAATAAAATAAATAAATAAATAATCAATCAATCTTAACCAAAAAAAAAAAACATTTTAATGAAAGCAAATGAACACACAGTATATCAGGATTTGGGCCTTGCAACTGCAACAGTATTTAAAGGATCATCTGCAGCACTAACTGCTCACGTTGAAAAAGGAGGGAGCCCTCCAGTCAGTGAGCGCAGCCTCCACCTGAAGAGACGGCTGGACACGCAAAACAGAAGGACAGTAGGGGAAAGCGCTGTACTCCATGAGTCATGACGAAAAGGTGTTCTTCGAGAAGATTAATAAAACGGATACACCTCTAGACAGGGTGGTCAAGGAACAAAGAGAAGGTACACATCATTCATATCAGGAACAAGAGAGGCGACATCACTCTACAGATTCCACAGATACTAAAAGGATACTAAGGAATAGTAGGAGCAGCTCTATGCCAATCAATCGGACAACGTAGAGGATCTCTGAAAGACAAAAACTACCACATAAACCTCAAGCAAAAAACGATAATAACCCAAGTTGTCCTATATCAAAGACGTTGAATGTTTAGTATAAAACTTCCCACATACACACAAAAAACTCAAGGTCCAGATGGTTTCTCTTTGGTGAATTCTACCAAACATTTCAGGAAGAAATTACACCAGTGTCTACAGAAGCTTCCAGAAAATTGAAAAGGAGGGAATAGTACCCATCTCATGCTATGAAGCCACATCATTGTAACTTGATACCAAAAGTTGGCATTGCATTACATGATATGAAAAGAAAAGTGACCTATTGTTCTCATGAACATAGGTACAGAAACTCCTTTAAAAATTTTAGCAAATAAATGCAACGATACGTCATGATCGTGCAAGGTTTATTCCAGCAATGCAGACTTGGTTTAACATTTGAAAATGAGTCAGAAGGCATGTGGCTGAATCCAACATCTATTCCTGATAGGAATGCTCAGCAAACTGGATAGAAGGGAATTTTCTTCAACTTATTTAAAGCTTCTCCAGTCAACCTACAGTTAGCATCATACTTAATGGTAAAAGACTAAATGATTTCCCCCCAAGGTCAGGAACAAAACAAGGATATCTGTTCTTACCACTGCTTTTCATTATTGTGCTTGAGGTTCTAGCCAGTGCAGTAGGTCAAGAAAAAGAAACGGTTTCTAGATTGGAAAGGAAAAGGTAAAACTACCTTTGTTCATAGACAGTGTTACTATCTATGTAGAAAATGTGTTGTAATCTACGAAATGACTACTAGAACAATTAACAATTAAGTGGGTTTAGCAAGATTGCACGACCTTGGATCAATATAACTGTATGTTTACATACTGCAGCCAACAATTAGAATTAAAACTACTAAACGGTACTATGCATAGTAGCATCAAAATGTTAAATATATATATTGGGGTAAATGTGACAAAAGACGTGCAAGGGCCAGACACTGAACATTACAGAACAGCTGAGAGAGGTCGAGACTTGATAAATGTTTAAGAAGTGGAAGACTTCATATTGTTAAGATGCCAGTTCTCCCCTGATTGATCCAGATTCAGTGCAGTCCCAAACAAAATCATAACAGGTTGTGTTGGTAACTATTGACAAGTTGATTTTTAAATTCATAGGAAAATGCAAAGGACCTAGAATAACCAAAACAACTTTCATTAAGAACAGCCTTAGAGATCCCCGGAAAAAAAGATGAAAGGGGACCTCTAAGCTCCTATCTGAACTTCATTCCAGCATCATTACATTTACAGCTACACCGTGAAAGAGAGAAGGAAAGCCTGACAGGAGCCATGAGCCTCTAGCAAACCAGTTCCCAAATGCAGGTCTGAAGACCCAGAGCTTTAAAAAAAAAAAAAGAACAGCATTAGAGTATTAACACTACCTGACTTCAAGGTACAGTAATTAAGACGGAATAGATCAGGGGGACAGAATAGAGAGCCCGGAAGTAGACGTACACACATATGTAGACATCTGATGTATGGTGGAGGTGCAAAAGCAGATCAGTGGAGAAAGGATAGTCTTTTGAAGACATAGTGCTGGAACAGTTGGATATCTATATGTAAAAAAATGAACTTAGGGCTTCCCTGGTGGCGCAGTGGTTGAGAGTCCGCCTGCCGATGTAGGGGACACGGGTTCGTGCTCCCGTCCGGGAAGATCCCACGTGCCGTGGAGCGGCTGGGCCCATGAGCCATGGCCACTGAGCCTGCGCGTCCGGAGCCTGTGCTCCGCAACGGGAGAGGCCACAACAGTGAGAGGCCCGCGTACCGCCAAAAAAAAAAAAAAATGAACTTAGTCCATACCTCTTACTGTATATACACATTAACCCAAAATGGATCTTAGGCCTAAATGTAAGACATAAAACCAGAAAACTTAATACTGGAAAATCTTTGTGCCCTTGGGTTAGGCAAAGATTTCTAAGATACAACACCAAAAGCGTTATACATGAAAGAACATTTTGATAAGTTAAACTTTATCAGAATTAAACACTTCTGTTCTTCAAAAGGCAGTTAGTATTAAGAGGATGAAAAGACAAAGCATACACCAAGAGAAAACATTTGCAAATCCTATATCTGATAAAGGACTTCTGTGTAGAGCATATAAAGAACTCTCGTAACTCTATAGTAATATAAAAGACAACCCAATGTTTAAAATAGGCTAAAGATGTGAAAAGAGCACTTGAGAACAGAAGATGAGCGCTTGAGAAGAAGCTCAGCATCCTTGGTATTTAGGGAAATGCAGAATCACGCCACCAGGGGACTCCTCCACACACCCTCCAAACAAGGCAGTTGTTTAGATTATGATCTGTGTCTTCAAGCAGAGCCCAAGTGGTAGAGCAGTGGGAGACCCAGAGTAGGATCAGTCTTAACAGAATGACGGGCAGATTGGATCCAGGTGAAGCGCAGTACGATCTTTTTGTTGTTGGAGGACTTTTGAATTCTTTGGATTTAGTTGGTGGCTGACAGGCAACATTAAATATTTTGGTCCTTTTTTTCTTAGCTCGGGGAGTACAGACAGTGAGGAAAGTACAGACTCTGAAGAAGAAGATGGAGCAAAACAAGACTTGTTTGAATCCAGTAGTGCCAACACGGAGGATAAAATGGAGGTAGACCTGAATGAACGTAAGTTGCCTTCTTCTCCCATATCAGCCGCTGTGTGTTGGAGATAGCCTGCAGTATCTGAGATGTCTTCTGAAGGGATAGTTAAGTTGAAGCACATGTCATTTGAGTCCCCTTGAAGGTTTAAGTCTCAAGGACCGGGCCTAAGGGAAGGAGCAAGTTACTCCTTTGATGGGAGAGCATCTCTTTACGGTTTGGAAACCTTCTGTGTGAGTCTGGCTAGAGGACAGAGCACACTGGTAGGTCCGTTCTCTGGCTAAAGGGGAAAGACCGTAGATTCTGGAAAGATGAGGAAAGACTGATCTGTAGAATCAGGAGTGCACTTAAACCAGAGGAAACACCTTAAAGCTCGAACAGTTTTAAATGGGTTCTTCACGGTTTATTTATGAATCCTGTAATCCTAAAACTTGTCCAGCTAAGTGCTTATTTATGTTTTGCTACTTGCTAAGAAGACTTGTGTTAGCTGGCCTTTTAAAACTACTGTTAACTTCTCAGAGTCCAGACAAATTTTTTTGTGAAAGACGCATGTGGGTTGCTACTAGGGCTTTCCTCAAGGCTGAAAGGGCTTCCTGTTACCCAGGAAGGCCTTTAGGACTCAGTTCCAGAGGCTGAAACCCAGCTCTGGAGGTCAGTCGGGTTCAACCTCCTCGTAACCTCAGAGTTTAGCAGTAATCCAGCAAATCCCACGTGTTACAGATCCGAAAACGGAGAGCCAGAGAGGAAGTACAGATCCTCTGTCCTCTCACTCCTTTCCCAGCTCACCTTCTTCACGAGGACGTGATACAGTTCAAATCAGCACGACTTTATCAGGTTCCTCCTGTGTGCCAGGAGCTTAGAGCCTACTGACGAAATGGAGAGGTTCACCGTCCAGTGTGATGAGGACGGCGGGCCAGGGGAGCTCAGCGGGGGGCCCGGCTCACCCCAGGCATCTGCAGAGACTTCCCAGAGAATGGGATGCATACTAAGGACAAGCAGGGAATCAGTCAGTTTGCACAGAAGGCAACTCGCATGCAGGCGCAGAGCTGTTTAATACAGCTCAGGAGAAGGGTGAGGTGGGGGAGGTGAGGCCAGAGGCCAGAGGAGGATTTCATCCTGGAGGCTGTAGTCCTCCTCCTGAGGGTTTTACTAAGACTTACAGTAGTTGATCTGTTTGGAGATGATCGCTGTGGGCAGCAGCGTGAGAGCTGGGTTAGAAAGCGCACACTGGAGACAGGAAAACCAGCAAGAGACTCACCATTACATGTGAGAAGTGGCGAGGGCTGATCAGGACAGGGGCCAGGCAGCAGGGAGAGAGAGACAGGCTGGAGACCCTGATCTTCTACCTCTAGAATGTGTGTGTGTTCACGTGTGCGGTTCAGTAGTGTTGAGTGTATTCACATTATTGTGCAGTAGATCCTCTAGAACTTTTTTGTCTCGCGAGGCTGAAGCTGCACCCACTAAACAACCACTCCCCGTTCCCCCTGCCCCAGCCCCCGGCAGCCACCATTCTACCTTCTGTCTCTGTGAATTTGACTCCTCTAGGGACCTCGTCTAAGTGGAATCACAGAGTATTTGTCCTTCTGTGACTGGTGTATTTCCCTTAGCATGATGCCCTCCAGGGTCATCCATGTTGGAGCGTATGGCAGGATTTTCTTCTTTTTTAAGGCTGAATAATATTTCAGAGTCTGTGGTTCTTTGAGGTCACTGGGTGGGTGATAAGTGACTTGGAGAGAGAGCACACACTTGGTATGACTCACTACCACTGTCAACGGTGACGCTGGAGCTGGGTGTGGGGACAGGGAGAGACGGAGGGGGAGCATCCTGGATGAAGGTCCCATTCACCCTTACTCGATGGGGTGCGGCCTTACAGGTCTCAGCCCTCCTGACTCTGCTCCTTGGGAAGGGCTTCCTTTGCACTGACAGGTCCACAGGGGTCGAGGTGGGGCCGGGGAATGGGGGACGCTTCTCTTCTAGGGCCCTGAGCTGCCTCACCGCCCTGACTTTGAGAGCCTCCGCCATCCCCAGCAATCTCTGTGGCTTCTTTCAGTGGTTTTGGGGACTGTTGAGTTTTTAATGTTAGACTAATTCTGGGGAGCTAATCTGGGAAAGAATATCCCCAAATGATAACAACAACAGGAAAGTCACTTTTGTGTAGCCTAATTTAGTTATGAAGTAGAACTTTGACTTGGATGGAATGAGTCTAGGACTTTGCATATGGTGGGCAGGCAAAAATGCCTGTCAGGTTGTTCCTTCTAAGGTTGCAGGTGAGGTTTTCAGACATTGAGGTATCATCCCTTCTCGGTGCCAGTGGAGCCCAGCCGCACACACACAGAGTGCAGTGCAGGAAGCAGGCCCTCATTTAACCCTCAGGAGTAAGCAGGTGGTCGTATCCCAACTGAACAAATGAGGAAAACCAGGCTAAGGGGAGTTAAATAACTTGCCCAGAGTCACGGTAAGGTGGTGTGTCTGTAAAACTGATACACTTCTGTTGTACACAGGTACTTCTCGGTCATTTGTCTCGAGGAGAATCCCCAAATAGCTAGCAGATTCCCTAGTCTAGCATTCCTTGCTTACAGCCTGGAGCTTGCAAATTGTGATTGAAAACACCCTGATAAAGAACAGTGGCCCCCACACCCAGCTTGTCCCAGCAAGGATTTGGGCATTCAGCACTGAGTACTGTGAAGGAAAGCATGGTGTGCAATGAGAGCGAGCAAACAGACAGACCTGATTTCATCTGGAGGGACACATCTCAGGTGTCGACATTCAGACAGAGACCGGCAGGTTGGACCCAAGCTGCAGCATGAGAGGCGCAGCACAGACAGGGAGCAGCGCCCCTGCAGTCCCGCCCCTCCCACCTCTGAACACACTCCTGTGCCTATAGGACCTAGAAAGTCCGCAAGGAAAAAGCTCCTCTCGGCTCTCAAACCTGCACTTCTGGCACCATATGTGTGAGCTTCCCACACAGACCGTTTCTCCACACCAGCTGAGTGTCCCGTACAGCTCAGTTCAGGCGCTGACTGCCTGGGCTTACAGTCAGGCCACACAGGTTAAGGGCTCAGTCCCACAAGGTAGCTGCCCCGCCCCAACCAAGTACTTCTGACCAACTGGCTATAAATAGGGAATTCCCGTGACCTCTTTGGGTTTGATTATTTGCTAGAACCGCTCACAGGATTCAGAGAAGCACCTTACCTGCTATTACCAGTTTATTACAAAGGATATTTTAAAGGATGCAAATGGACAGCCAGATGAAGACGTAAATAGGACAAGGTCCAGAAGGGCCCCAAGCACAGGAGCTTCTATCCCCGTGGAGTTTGTGATGTGCCACCCCTGTCGCCGACCCGGAAGCTCTGAAGTCCTGCAGTTTGGGTTTTCATGAGGACCTCGTTAAGTGGGCATGATCGATCAAATCACTGATCATTAGTGATTAACTTGACTTCCAGCTCCTCTGCCCTTCCGGAAGGTTGGGGGAGGGGTGGTGGGGTAGGTCTGAAAGTTCCAACCCTCTCGCCACCTGGTTGCCGCCTCGCCGGCCCCCACCCTGCGGCTGTCCAGGAGCCCCCAGCCGCCAGTCATCTCGTCAGCACCCATCTGTCACTTGAGAGGTTCCAAGGGTTGGGGGGTGGGTGGGCGGAGACCAAACACATATCCCTCATTATGTCACAGGAAGCCTTGCTGCTGTTCACGCTAACGGTCGTAGACTGCAGGAAAGTGTGAGTGTGGAGCGTGGCCGGGCGGGGACTGGGAAGCATTAGGTTGTTTCCAGTTTACTGCGGTTGAATAGCCAGCGTGCTTTTCTTTTAAAAACATAAACTATTTATTTTGGAATAATTTTAGATTTACAGAAAGGTTGCAGAGATTGTCAGGGAGTGGCTGTATACCCTTCACCCATCTTCCTCCCGACGTTAATATAACCTTGGTACATTTGTCAAAATTAAGAAATTAACATCAACGTGTTCTTTTACGTGTGGCTTTGTATTCTTGTGTGATAATCTCTATTGGAAAAAAATCATAGAGAGGAATTGCCAGGGGATCAAAGGGAACACACGGTTTTATAATAGGGTAGATGCCACCAAACTGCCCTCCAAGTGGCTGTACCGTGTCCGCTTCTCCCCACGGTGTATTCGAATGCCCTTGGCCCACAACTGCGGGCTTTTCATCATTGCACATCTGTTTTTGAAAAATACTTGTGTTATAGTAAACTACTGAGGTGTTCTCAAAATGAAATCCTTCCCCTCTTTTTAGCGCCCAGCTGGTCAGCCAGCTTTGATGTCCCCATGGAGACAGCGCACGGGGCTCCCTTAGACTCTGTGGGCTCTGACGTCTGGAGCGCAGAGGAGCCGGTGCCGACTAAGGAGACAGGCTGGGCTTCGTTTTCCGAGTTCGCGTCTTCCCTGAGGTGAGCGTGTGCGCCAGCTCTCAAGCTTTCCACACGGGAACCAAGGATGCCATGGGTGTTGCTGACGCTGTTTGTCACCTTGATTTTCTTCCAAGCTGAACATAGTGCCTTAAACAAGATTGAACATCAACAGGGGGAGATATTGACACAGCTACGAGTTACAAGAAAAACAGTCCTCCTCCTCCTCCTTTCATCCAGGATGAACTGGGAAAGGAGTAGATCATAACGAAGTAGGCTGGGGAGCTGTGGCCAGCACGTCAGTCAGCACAGTGCTGATGAAGGTGTCGGGACAGGCTTGGGGACGAGGTGGAGCCAAAGAATTCCTGGCAGACACCTCAGTGTGGAATATGACAGAAAAATGCAGAATATATCTTGAATTTAATAGATAATACGAGCTTGTATTTCGCTTGTAGCTGGTCTAGTGCTGTAAATTAAGGAGTGTGACGGGTATGGCTGTCAATCTTGTTAATTGTAATTCTCAGTAGCAGCAGCAGCCTGTCATTTTGTAGTTTTCCTGAATAATACTGTCAGCATTTGAGTATTAACCGTGGATTTCATGTCTTGTTAGACTTACTTTGATTTGATTAGCGTTGTTTTATTTCATCTACTGAAAAACAACCAATCTCCAGCGCCCCATTTGAAAGACTTTGTTGCTTTCCCCATCCTAACCAGTGATGTTTTTAAACAGTCACTGGTAATGGGAAAGATACGACGACAAACTGTTACGAACTAGCATGTACCATTACAGACAAACCGAAGAGGTGGCTTTACGGCACCTCTAATGATAGCAGCGAGCCGTTATTCAGAGGTAGAAGTGAGATTTACAGAAAATATCTCCAAAATATGATGAATTATTTCACTGACGCTTCCAGTGCAGGACAGTCAAGTTTCCAGCTCTTGCTTTTCTGGTTACTTGAGAATGTTGTTGAAGCACCTTGCTTCCCTTTACAAGTCCTTATGCACAGGCCGTGTTTTCTCATTAAATATCATTAGGAGGGCCAGGCCCTCTAGGCGGTTTGGCTTGAGGTGATAAGGATTTTTGTAAACATGGCACTGTAGATACAGTTCATATTGTACAGTGTACGCACTGCTGTCCCAGCCCTGGGAGCCTGGTGATTATGTGACCATGAGGGGCTGGGGGCACTTTGAAAGTGTCTGGAAACCTCTGAGAAGTCCCTGTGTGACTGCCCTGCTGATTTAGCAGGATATCGGCCTACCCACACTCATCTGCTGCTCCAAGCCACCGTCCATGCTTAGGTCTGTGTGTCACTCATTGGAGTCTGTACCCAAGTGCGTCTCCGCAGTGGAGTTGGAACTGATGTTCACAGGGTTTTGGGGATAATGATAACCGAGGCCCGTTTCCCAGTGCTACCCTCCGGGTTTTCTCTCTTCTAGCAGCACAGAGGAGTCTCTGAGGAGCAGTTCTCCGGTGGACATGGAGACCAGCACGGAGCCCGTGGGCCCGCTGGCGCCCAGTGTGGCTGTGCTGGCAGCGCAGCCGGGAGGTGGGTGCAGAGAGTGCCGGGGCACAGCCTGGGGCCGCTCCCTTGGTGGTGCTGCACACTGTACCTGGATCCTGCGTTTTCTGGATCGGAGAAGTTGTCTTTGCCCACAAAGCAGGTTCTTTAAAAAGTTCGGGGGCTCCAAGGACCCAGGAAAATGAGATGGTGGGTCTGATGTGCGCAGGGCTATTGAGGAAAAGAAGTTGTGCGTGTTTGCCAGGACCGCAGCATGCTGATCCTAGAACCGTAAGGGACCTACATTACCAGTCATTCGGTTCCCTCAGGACAGGAAAGGAAACAGGCCCAGAAAGGATGAATGGCCTAGCTTACAGCACCCAGGGTGAATAAAACCAGAACTAGTCATGTGTGCTCCAAGCCCATCTTGCACCCAGCTCTTTCGTCCCTTGGAGTTTGCTTACTTGGTGCACATGTGTATGTCTGGGCACATTTCAGGCTCTGTGGTGGTTTATTTTCTTCCCACCTTTGTGAATAGATGAAATGGTCAAGGGTATCCAGTGGCTGTCTCTTTCAAAACATGCACTTGTTCCTTGCATAGGCCCTGAACGATTTTCAACCTGATGAGGGGCGTGGCAGGTTGGGGGGGAGCACGGAGGTTAGTGAAGGGGCGAGGAGTGGGCGTGGATAGTATGTGGAGGAAACAGAGAAGTCAGTCCTTAGGAAAGGAAATGAGGGCACAGAGGGCACAGGAACCAGGGGGCGGGACATTAATAAACCCAGAAATTGGTATTTTGTAAACATTCTATATAGATGACCTAATTTATCCCTCAGCGGCTCTACAGGTGGCTTCAGATACCCCCATTTTGTGGATAAGAAAACTTAGGCATAGGTTGGGTGCTTTGCTCCGGGCTCTGAGGTTGGTAAGTGGTAAGGTGGTAAGGCTGGGTGTGAATTCAGGGAGTCTGACTTCAGAGCCTACAGTCATAACCAGTATACCCCATGGCTCCCTCTTATAGAACAAAGAAATAATCCACAGGGAACCAAAAAAGGTAACTTTAAAAAAAGAAAAGAGTAGGACCCAAGTGTGGGACAACTGAGAGGAGAAGGATGAATGAGAAGAGTGCATAGATAAACCATGAACTGGGTTCTGGTGGGTTGTGGTTGTAGAATATACAGCCGCCCTTCTTTCCTGCTCTGGGAACTGGAGAACATGAGGGGCAGGAGAGTTGGCTGGGAGAAAGCTGGGTGTGCGGGTAGCTGGGGAGACTGGGGCTACTCACCGGTCCTACGCAGCGGGGAACCCACGCAGCTTCTCTCCTGTGGGCATCGCTAAGAGGCAGCAACAGGCAGGTCACGTCACTTTCCTCCTCCTTCAAGCAATAGAGGTAACATTGGGTGGCTGGGTCTGCACAGGTGTTCGTGACGTTCAGCTCTGTGTCCTTTTCAGCGCCAGGCAGTGTGGCCATGGAAGCCAGCTCTGACGGAGAGGAGGATGCAGAAAGTACAGACAAGGTAACTGAGACAGTGATGAATGGCGGCGTGAAGGAAACTCTGAGCCTCACTGTGGATGCCAAGACAGAAACCGCGGTCTTCAAAAGGTAACCAGGGCTGCAGTGTGCTGGCAGCTTCAGGTTGTTGGAGGGGTGGGGGGAGGCGCAGGGGAGAGAGACCGCAGATATTAACAGCTTTAATTTGATTCAAATGTGGGTTCAGACATTAGCCTGACATCTTTCTAATATCTCCGTTAAATTCATTGAATTTTAACAAAGAGGTGGAGTTTGGGTCGTTTAGTGTCCCCCCCGCCCCGTTTTCTTTAAAGATTATTTATTATTTATGGCTGCGTTGAGTCTTCATTGAGGCACGCAGGATCTTTTGTTGCGGCGCGCGGGCTCCTCTCTAGTTGTGACGTGTGGTTTTCTCTCTCTAGTTGTGGCACGCGAACTCTGTGATTTGCGGCACACGGGCTCTAGTTGAGGTGCGCGAGCTCAGTAGTTGTGATACGTGGGCTTAGTTGCCCCACGGCATGTGGGATCTTCCCTGACCAGGGATCGAATCCGCGTCCCCTGCATCGTAAGGAGGATTCTTTACCACTGGACCGCCAGGGAAGTCTCACCCCTCCCCTTTTAATAGTGTTTAGAAGACTGTAGGTTCAGAACACTGATGGATTCAAAATACATGAGTATAAAAAACTGGCAATCTCTAGCCATGATAGGAATTGCACTGGATACAGGCAGGCTGCAAAGCTTGGACCATCTAAGCCAAAGGTTTGGTACTATACAGATCATTTTCTCCAGACATAATGCAGCCAGCAGAACTCAGTAGCAAAATGATAGCTTTAAAAAAACATATGTGGAAATTAGCCTCACTTCTAAACTCATAGGTCAACAAGGAATCATAAGATGAAAAACTTAAAACTGAAAGAGTAATGAAAAAGTTCTATCGAAACCTACAGACTGCAACTAAACCAGTGCTTAGAGCTTTGGTCTCCATCTTACACAGACCCTTTCAGATCGCGAGAAGTAATGCTTCCCGACTCATGAAGTCAAACAAAGCATGAAAGAAAAAATAATTGTAGGCTAATTTCATGTGTGGGTCTATATGTAGAACACCTTAAAGTTAAAAGCTAGCAAACCAAATCCAGCAGTGTATTTTTAAGTCATGACCAAGGATGTATCGCATGAATGTAAGGATGTTATAACATTGTAAAGATTATTGAAGGTAATTCAGATAAAAGGATAAAAACCCTTTGGAACTTCGATAGACAGAAAAGCATTTGATAAAAATTAAAGTTGTTTGTGACTATTTAGCAACCTAGGAATAGAAAATAGCTACTGATAAAAGCGTCTACTGAAAGTCTACAGCAGACTTTATTCTTAACGGTGAAGCATTATTTTGAAGAAATAGTCCCTTCAAAGACATGACCCAGGGCTTCCCTGGTGGTGCAGTGGTTGAGAGTCCGCCTGCCGATCCAGGGGACACGGGTTCGGGCCCCGGTCCGGGAAGATCCCATATGCCGCGGAGCGGCTGGGCCCGTGAGCCATGGCCACTGAGCCTGCGCGTCCGGAGCCTGTGCTCCGCAACGGGAGAGGCCACAACAGTGAGAGGCCCGCGTACCGCAAAAAAAAAAAAAAAAAAAAAAAAAAAGACATGACCCAGACAGCGAGCCCTGCAGTGACTGCTTCTCTTCAGCACTGTGCTGCTGGTCTTAGCGCACACAGCATAAATAAAAACAGATTTGAAAGAGATAAAATGGTTGTTTGTTTGTAGGTTATGATTTTCTACATAAAAAATTCCAGTGGAATCTATAGGTAAATATTAGAATTATGAGGAAAGTTTAACAAGTTTACTGGATGCACCCACAAATCAATTGCACCTTATAAGCCAACACAAGATGTCTTAGATGTGTCCCTCCCCGCTTTTAAATGAAAAGTTAAACGTTGTCTGTAACTAAGACTGAAAAAAACAAAGGCATAAATAAATAGGGAGATATACCATGTTTGCTAATGGGACAATATCTTTGGCATTTCTTAACAAACTAATCTATAAAATGAACGTATTTCTCATCAAAATCCCAATGGAGTTTTTATGAAAGGGAGAAGCAGATTGTGAGAGTCCCAGAGAAGACCAAGGGGAGCCAAGAACAGCCAAGATCATGTTAAAGAGAGTCAAGTGCGGGGGCTTCACAGTGTCAGGCAGCAAGACTTACTCTTACTGAGATGATGCATGTGACCGAGGCACAGAGCTGTACAAACAGACAGACAGACAGACCCCCTACACTCACGTGTTAGGGTGACATAAGCTGGTGAGGAAGGAAGGGACTAATAGTGATTATCCAATGTTGGAGAAAAATAAAATTAAATCTCTCTCTCAACATAAGTATGAAAGGCAAAACTACAACTTTCAGAAGACAGCATAAGAGAGTATCTTACAACTTTATGGTAAAGGGTTTCTTAACCATAAAAAAGCCAAACCATAAGGGGAAAGATTAATAAATTTGACTTTATTTAATTTCTAGTATCCTAAAAGACACAATAAAATGAAAAGACAAGCCATAACCAGCAAAGAAACATGAGTAGCAGGATATAGGAAGAACCTAATATCAAAGGAAGAGGCACAATCTAATAATAACTTCTTAAAGTTGACAAAGGGTACAAACAAGCCATTATTGGTGGAGGAAAGCAAGGAGCAGACTAACGGGTCAGCCTCAGCCTCGTGTCAGCGACAGTAATGACTTGGTGCTATTCCATGCGTGTTTGTTTGTTTGTTTTGGCTGTGCCATGAGGCATGTGGGATCTTAGTTCCCCAAACAGGGATGGAACCCATGCCCCCTGCAGTGGGAGTGCAGAGTCTTAACCACCGGACTGCCAGGGACGTCCCTCCATGCATGTTAATCTATTAATTCCTATCTAAATTGTTACAGAAAATAGAAAAAGTGCAAAAGCTGCCTGGATCTTTTTATGAGGCAGTGAAATCTTCATTCCAAAACCAGATAAGGATAATTACGGAAAATGATCAGCTTATGTCACTTACAAGCAAACTAAATGCAAACATCCTATATAAAATATTTGGTAACTGAACCCAACAGTATACTAAAAATAATTCATAATGATCAGTTAGAGTTTATCCCTGGACTGCAAGGATGGTTCAGCATCAAGAAATCTGTCAGTGTAATTCACTGCATATTAATAGAGTGAAAGAAAGCCATTTGATGTTTTTGATGAAGCTTTTGAAAAAAGCTATATATGATTAAAACACTGAGCAAATCAGGGAGAGAAGTGAATTTCCTTAACTTGGTAAAAGCTAAATACCAAAATACTACACCAAAAAGTATACTTAGTGAAGAAACTTTAGTTGCATTAGCTTGAATGGACGGAGCAAATAGGGATGGATGCCCAGTGTCACTGCCACCGTACAGGCAGTCCTGGGGGGTGTTAGGAAGGAAGGAGAAAGAGAGAGAGGTGCAGGTAAAGATGAGATGGGAAGTGACGAAACTGATCATTTGCAGGTGATAATGATCAGCTACAACTAGGTCAGTAGCAGACGTGTAAGATTTCAGCCAAGCTGCCAGGTAAGAGGGCAATTTAAAAAATCAGTAGCCTTTCTCTACATCAGTAATAGCCAACTAGGTTGTATATATAATAGAAAGGAAAGTGCCAGTCACAAAATACATCCAACTATAAATTATTTAGGAATTATCTTAGCCCAGATATCTATAGAGAAAACTCGAAAGTGCTAATAAAAGAAGCCACAGAAGAAGATCTGGACAAGTGAAGGCCATCACAACGAGATGGGACAGCTCAGTGCTGCAGAGACACCCACCGTCACCAAATTAATCTGTAAGTTTAGTGCAGTCCCAGTCACAGTTTCAGTTGGATTTTTAAGACACTTGATAAACATATTCTAAAATTCAGGTGGAATAAAAAGTTTCCCAAATTGCTTGGAGAGCCATAGAAAGGTTAAATAAGAGACTTAACCTGGCAGTACTGGTCATGCTGCAAAGTCTGAATTCTTAAAACACTGTGATATTAGCACACAGATAGTTAAAGGGGCCACTGTGGTGAGAGGGAGCTCAGTCCCAAGACGGATGGCGTAGCAGGTGATGGAGGCGGGCTCACTCCAAGGCAACCAGTGAAGCCTGAGCACGAAGGGTGAGAGCACACGTGCAGCGCCTCCTGTGTGCCCGGCGCTGTGTCAGATGTTTCTCACGTGTTAACTCGTTTCTTTCTTTCAAGGACCCTATAAGATAAGTACCATGGCTATCATCCCACTTTCCAGATGGCGAAAATGAGATACTGGAGTTAAGTGATGTGGCCAGAGTCTCATGGTAGTTAGAAGAAAATGCAGTGTATCCTGACCTGTGGACAGAAAAGGACTTCTTTTTCAAAACAAAGCAACCACCAAAAGCATACACCTCATGCAAAGAATAGAAGTGGATTACATCAAATTTAAGAATTTCTGGTTAATAAAGTATTGTAGACAAAATTAAGAGGCAGATGGCAAATTGAGGGGGGGGAAAGCTTACAGCTCTAAATCAGTCAGAAATTAACATTTAATATTCAAACCAGTAGGGAAAAGATGTAGAAAACCCAAATCAGAAAATGGTCAAAAAAGATCATTAGGCAGTTTACGGGCAAGGAAACCCAAAGGGGCAAAACTAAGAAGAGATACTCAAAATTCATTCATTATCAGACACCTCTTACTAGACTGGCAGGAATTGGAAAGGTGGGAAATGCTGAGTATTGGTGGGGCTCTGGGGCTACAGGGGCCCTGTCGCCCTGCTGGTGGGCATGCTGGCTGGAAGGATGACCAGCATTTTCCACTCCTGGATGTAGAGCCCTGAGAAGTGTCCCAGCGGGTCCACTGGGGCCTCAGCAGGCAGTGGCAGCGTTGCAGCCCTGTGCACAGAGGCACCGGTCGCTGTGAGAACGCGGTAGAACGGGAGGTCTGCGCCGCGGGATGCTGTGCCACAGGCATCAGGAAAAGACGGCCCTCCAGACTGTGCTGGTACAGAGATAAATGCAGAGAGGTGTGCGGTTCCAGGCCAGTGATGTGTCTCAGAATACACGTACAAGAATGAAAGTAACATGTATTGAACACATCAGGATAGTTGCCTTGGTGGGCAGGGAGTGGAGAATGGGGATAAACTAGGAGGAGTAATGAACTAGCCTTCCTTCACTTGCCTCCTGGTAAATTGCCAGGCCCATCTGAAAGCCACTGAGAAGTCATCCTAAAGCGAGGTTTTTCATAAGCAAATCTGGGACAGGACCCCACGCTAAGAATGGTGGGCTGCCCCAAAGGGAGCCGTTAGCCGCCCTTCAGCTCAGTTCAGTGCCGTCTCGAATTGTGTCAAAACGGGAATGCCAGACACAACATAGGCAGAAGTCTAAATTCCCAGCCCACAGACAGTTGACAGCATTTGCTCCTTGTCTTTCTTTGCAAGAGCTATCTAAGGGGACAATCATCCTTTCATGTTTTGTTTCCCCAAGCCCTCTCTGTGACCCCTCAGGACCGGTTTTTACCTTTCTGGCCACTGTTCCTGGCTCTCTTTCCCTTCATGGTTTGTCCTTCTCACGCACTGTCAGAAGACAGCTCGAGAAGTTCGTCCTGGCTCAGGCTGCATGGCCTCCTGCTCACGTGACATCAGCCAGCAAGCTGATGGGGGGCTTGGTCCTGAGGGCAGAAATCTTTAACTAAAGACTCATTCCTTCAAACAGGTTCATTTGACACCTTCACCGAGTCTGCAGTTTTGCTTATGTGCAGTCGTGGACATATTATTCCCCCAAATACCTCATTTATAGGAGTATTCTGAAACTCTTGTACATTTCTTTTTCTGTTTTGCACACTTGGCTTCAGAGTGTTGAAATCCTACCGGTATGTACAGTGATGTGGGACCACTCTTTACCAGACACCAGCTGCATTACGTGGTCCCTCTTTCGGCTCCCAGTTGTGTGTGATCCTCCCCTTCCATGGTTTCCCAGTCGTGTCTGTGGTCCCTGTGATCCCCCCCCACCCCGAGCATGCTCAGCCCCGGGGCTTGCTTGGATCCATGGCCGCCATGACTTCCAGAGCCAAATGCATGCGCCCTCCTCCTCCACCCGGTGCTGCTGCGTCAGGCGTCTAATGCTGCCTGTTGTCCTTTTTACTGCAGTGAGGAAGGAAAACTGTCTACCTCTCAAGATGCTGCTTGTAAAGATGTGGAGGAGAGCCTGGAGACGGCAGAGGGGAAGTCTGCAGCCCCCCGGCCCCCCAGCAGCAGCCCAGAGCAGAGGTAACCACCTGCTTCCGGCCGTCCTGCCTGGGCCCTGCTCTGGCTTTGTCTCCTGGGAGCTGGGAGGGAAGTTGGTATGGCGGTGGGGGGTCGTTACAGTTGTCCTCAGGTGTTCAGTGACTTGCACAGAAGCATTTTCTCAGTTCCGTACAGTAATCAGGGTGACTGAGCTGAGAACTTAGATGTAACAGTTCATCTCCGCCTGCAGAAGCTGAAAACTTTGGTTTTTGGAGATTCAGTAACATCACTGGCTCTTTGAGAAATTATTTGGGCTGGAAGAGTCTCTCATGCTGGCATATCCCCTACCCCACCCTCCCTTTTTTTCTCTTGGTGAGGCACCAGGTTGAGGCTGATACTGAGCCCTTCCAGGATTGGGTTCCCTCAGCACTGTAGTCACCCAGCTGCCAGGCACACACAAGCGGCTCCCTAGTGCCCGGTTCCCACAGATGTGTCCACGTGACACACGGGAGGGCTTTCCTGGAGACCCTTTCGTATGTGTGGCTAAATACTCTCAACTCTCAGATGAGTCCCTCTTTGGTTTTGTTTTTGCAAAATATTTATCTTGTCCGGATGAAGTGTGAAAATCCCACCACCAGAGCCAAGGGATTTGAAATGTGACGTTATCTGTCTAGTCACTTTTTTTTTTTTTTTTTTTTTTTTTTTTTTTTGCGGTACACGGGTCTCTCACTGCTGTGGCCTCTCCCGTTGTGGAGCACAGGCTCCGGACGCGCAGGCTCAGCGGCCATGGCTCACGGGCCCAGCCTCTCCATGGCATGTGGGATCTTCCCAGCCCGGGGCACAAACCCGTGTCCCCTGCATCGGCAGGCAGACTCTCAACCACTGCGCCACCAGGGAAGCCCTCTAATCACCTTTTGCTTAGACTGAGCCCGTGGTCTGGAGGGACAGGCCCAGCCAGAGCCCCAGCCCCCAAGGGCCACCCTGGGCTGTGTGCAGCCCCGCAGGCAGGGCGAGGGCGGCCTCCTGTTGCTCCAGAGCTTGTGTGGGAAGTTCAGGACTTGCCCTTGGACCACAAGGACCTTCGCTCAGTGCTGCGCAGACTGAACTGTTTTGATTAAATATATCCAAGTTTGTATATTCCTTCCATAAGGAATAAAGTAACCTTTAAAGCCATTTCTGAGAAGTACTTTCCCTCTCACCTGATGCCCCCAAATCTAGGCATTTTAGGGGCAGTATAACCAGTGGGAACCAGCAGGGGGCACTCTCTGTTCACTGGTCAGTAAACCTGTATGTTCATAGTGTAGCAAACCCTGCTTTTGTTTCTCTCATGGAAATTACAGCTGGGATGAGGGGTTTGCTTTTGTAATTAAAAACTTGTGTGTGTGCGTGTGTATGAAACAAATTAATTATAAGAACTGCTTGTACGTGCTGGCTCTAGTGGCGGCTTTGGGAGGAAGAGACGGGATGGCACTCCGGCTGCAGGGGAGCCAGCCCCAGCTGTGCATCTAAGAGTTTGGGCAAATCACTTTTTTGCCTAGGGTTTGGTATGTTTTTTCAAAGGTCCTCTGTAGGTGTAATAACCTAAGCAGTCATTGTCACCTCCCTAGTGTCTCCCTGTAAATTTCCTTTATATGGAGAGCTGCCTACAAGATAGCTAACCTGTCCCACTTTGGAGTCGTTGCTCCTGGAGTATGTTCTTGGTTTCTCTGACATGACTGATACAGCCTGCCTTTGGGATCGGTTACTGGGCTCTGGAGTGCAGGAGTGTTTGCCTCGGGGGACCCACTTGCTGTTCGTGCAGAGAAACATCTGGGATGAGGAGCCCTGCCTCTCCCAATCTGCAGGACTCAGGCAGTGGAGGAAAAAGGTGGGGAGAGCCAGTGGGAGAAGAGGGGCATCACTTGTCTGCCTGTCCTTCCTCCGTCCAACACACACATGAGTGCGGCAGCCACTGGTGATAAAGCAGTAGCAAAACAGACCCCACAGATAATATGTGGGGACATGAAGATAAATAAAGCTGGATAAAGGAATAGGAGTCCCACTTTAGGTAGGGCAGTCGGGGCATCTGAGCTGCTGTTTTGGCGGGGACAGAGGTAGGTTTTCTGATGTGTCACGTTTGCATTCTACGGCACTGTTGACAATGAAGATAGCCATTAGGGACTTTCTGTGTGCAGTCTTACCGAGATGGTTCCTGTCACAACAAATATTAATTTTGCGGTTGACAGATGTGCACTATTGCACATAAAGCTTTTCGTTGCCACAGAATTTTATTTTTCAGTATTTATCAAGTATGTACAGTATCTGTGCCAGCAGTGTGCAGACAGGTACCTTGCATACGTTGTGTACTTATCACTTTGCCGGGGGGTGGTTATTGTCCCCCTTTTACAGGGGTAGAAAACTGAGCTGAGAGAGGTTAAGACACGGCTTGTAAGTGGCGAAGGCAGGGCATGTGCCCGGTTATGTCTGGTTCCAGAATGCTAGTGCCTGTGTCTCTGTGATACATTGAGACACCATGGGATGTAGGTAGAGTCTGCTGTGTGAGTGGAGCTGACTTCGTGGGTCTCTGTTAGGATTAGCAGGGGTCTGAAGCACTCTGTAAAGTTGGAGTGCCGGCTCAAGAGTACTTGTGCTTCCCAATTTCAGCTCTAAACACCTTTTCCCAAGTCTCGTTCATAAGATGTAGGTCACGTTGTAGTTCGGCAGGAAGGTCCTGGGTAACCTGTCCCCACTTTGTTCCTTTCGTATCCCCCTCTCCCCCCACCCCCGCCCCCTGCAGCGTCACCCCTGATGTTTGCTTCGGGGGAGCACGTTTGTTAAAGTGCACAACTTTGTTCTCAAAGTTGGTCCTTTTACAGACTTTTGTTGTTTCCCCCCCAACCTCCCCAAGCCCCCAGTAGCAAAATCCTATTTTTATGAAGTGAAATTTTATGTGGATTGCAGTATGCAGAACAGAGAAAAAGCTGTTTTGAAGGAGGGATGAGCAAATAGCTGCTGAAGGTTTGGGGACCACTGACCAGTCTGTCCCTGTGCTTCTGAGAGGCTGAGGCACAGTGGGTCTCACGGAGGCCCCGCTCCTCTGCAGCCCTTGCTAAGTACTTAGTTCACCGGAGCTGAAGCTTAGAGCTGTTCAGTTAGATTTTCTGGAGCTTCAGGAAAGTTCATTTAAGAAGCGTTTCATGAAGTAACTGCTGAGTGCTGGCTTTGTGCTAGGCGCTGCGTAGACAGTATTCAGTAAACGCTCCCCACCCTCGGGGAGCTACACGGAGTTGGTCTCACCCCGCAGGACTGAGCAGCCGAGCACGCCGGGCGATGCGGCGGTTAACGGCCCCGTATGATGAGCGCGCTCCGCTGCCGCCGCCGCTGCTGCTGCTGACCGGGGACCGCAGGCGCCACCGTGCGGGGTCCGGGGCTGCGTCGGGAGCCCGTCGAGCCACCGCTGCTGCACTCACTCTGCAAGGGATCAGGACCAGCAACCTTTATATTCTAGAGTCTAAGACGTTGTACAGAGAAACCCAGAAGTGTACAAATATTGCACATTGACAAATACCAAGAATTTTTGCGTATGTTTATATTGTATTGTTCTAAATAATGGGTAGCCTGTGAAATAAGATCTTGCCACCCATGTAATAATAGTAGTAATACTATAGTTAAAATGGCTGTAAGAATAGTTTTATAAAAGTGAATACACAGATCTATTGTATTTGAAACATAACTATTTGACAATTATTAGTGTGACCAAAGTATTAGGCAGTTTTCATACATTTTTCACCTTGTACAAAGTTCTGAATTCATTTTTCTTCCAGGTCGGCGAGGAGTTATAGGATTGAGATGCCCTCTAAGTGTTATTTTGGTTGTTCTAACTTACAAAAGTGATTTTGAATAAGAAATACTTGGTGTTCTTTTTATAACCAGTTTTTGATTGGTAACTGTTTTCTGTATTGTTTAAAGCGGATCAAAAAATGTAAGTCTATTGGTAGAGATTAAGTATTTATTGCTACAACTTAGTTGATAAATTGATGTTATTGTAAAGCCATATGTTCTGTTAAAGTCTTGTTTGCTTGAACTGATTATCCCTACAGGTGAAACACTAGAATATTTGGAGTGTACATGGCTTGTGGTTTGGGGTTTTTTTGTTTTTGTTTTTTGTTTTGTTTTGGTTGTTCATCTGCCTTTTAACCCATTCACCAAAATTTACCTTGTTAACAAGCAACACCAATGAAAGTTTCAGAGCGATCTGCGTATCTCACATACCTGAATCATATTAGGCAAGTCAGTGGAAAAATGCTCGTGCTGCTAATGGAATTAGAGTGCGTTCATTTTACAGGCTAGTATTTTTAAACTAGAAATCAAAATCCGGCACCTAAGCATGTTAATTGTTTTACTGTACCTTGTGAGGTTTTCACTCGTAAATTCTAAACCAGTGTATTTTTTTTTAAGAACTGGTTTGTGTACATATATAGTGATTATGGATACTAATTCAGTGTAATTTATAATTTTCTATGTCAGTATAAAAATACATCACAGCCTTCTCAAACAGCTGAAGCAATATATTGTATATTGCCATATTGTCTGGTGAAAGGGTTAAATTACTTCACCTCCTGCACTTTTAGATGCAAATCAGTTTTTCATTTCTGTAATAGAAAATTATTCACGTATTTTTACATCATTTGTTTTTCCTGACCAGTATTTAAAACCAAAAGGATATTCTGAAAAATGGCCAACGATTTTTTTAGAAATAGCATCCCAAGCAGCGTGCCTAAACATTACATTGCATATGGAAATAAAAAAATCAAATGTCTAATGCCTTATTTCTGATTTACTTTTCCATTGTAAATGGTGTGGAAACCCTTCATGAGGTTTCCTGAGGCAGACCTAGCCCTCAAGGACAGTGGAGTCGGCAGTGCCCCTGGGACAGACGGCAGGGCTGCTGTGCCTGGCCTTTGCGCGCCTCCTCAGGGACCCTTTCTGTTGGGAGCTCCTCTCAGAAGACACTGTCCTCGGGTGCTCTCCCCAGGACTCTAGCACTGCCAGAGGACAGGGCGCCCTTCGCTTGTCTCAAGGATGCTGACTGATGCGGCCCGGACCTCGGGGACTGTGGAAGGACGGCACGCTCTTGTCTCGCCTGGTGGAGAGCTTTGCGGGCACCGACCTGGCTCCAGGGGTGCACGCGCTGCCCCTGTACCGTCTGGATTTGCTTGGCTTCTCCATCCCACCCAAGGTAAACACGGTGTCTTATTTCATCCCACCCACTGCTGATGAAAGGGCACTCAGGGTTTCTCCTTGGGGTGGTGTTTTGTTCTGCTCGACTCACGTGGCAGGGAGGGGGCACTGGTGGGCAGCACAAAGGCTGTTGGGGGTGGGAGGGTGCCGGCCCCGGGGGCAGGAGCGAGCACAAGCTCACTGAGAGTTTCTACTTTCATTTCTGTGGGTTGGCCATACTGAATGCGAGACTAACAGATGTCTACTACACCATACCTGTATTAAAAAACGACAACAAAATAAAGCCTGATTCTTTGTTTCTAGAAGTCTTCTCTTGTACCTTGCTTGGGCTTTAATAACTAGACGGTGTGGGGCCTTATTGAGAGAAGCACCATTGGTTTTTGACGGGTCAGGCTTCCTGACACCAGCTCTCGTGCTGCATGCACCAGATCCTGCGCCGGGGAGACTGAGCAGCTGCACCCAGGGAAGAGCCTGCTGTCCCCAGGCTCGGGGGCTTGTCCTGCCCAGACGGCGGGAGCAGCCAGAGCCCGACGCGCAGGGGCTCCGTGTCCTTTGTCCAGGGATCCGCTGCGAGCTCGCGCTGTGCCTGTCCTCCGTGTGTGACGCCTCCCCAGCCTGGGGTCTTGGCATCCGGCCCCAGGAGGTAACTTCGGAGGCAAAATTTCTCAGGTGTTCCATAGTGGTGTTTAGAATGTGATGCTGCGTCACAGCTGCTCCTTTTCCCTCCTCCGTCTGTTCGCATAAGCAAGTGTCCCCCTGGTTGGTACCAATCCCCCAGAGCCAGCTAGTCACCACGTCCCCCTGTGCTAGTCTGGGCACACACCTCTGGGTCCCCGGATGCCGCAGGCCCCGCTGAGCACTCAGAGCCGTGGGCTCCGGGCCGGGGCTGGCATTCACTCACGGGCCGCCCCACCCACCCAGGATGGAGAGCTTCTTTTTGTCTCAGCTGCTTTTTCTGTCCGATGGGGAAACCACAGCCACAAGTTCATGGACCTAAAGCACATAGAATAGTTCTTGCCTTACTGTAAACACTTCATAAATGTTAGTATGTGCTGTCTCCTCACTTCTCAACCCCCTAAGGTCACCTACTGGCCTTTCTAAATCCTGGCTTTGAGCCTCTGGTTCTGTTTACAAGCTGAACCTCCAGAAACTCAAGCACCTTCACTCCAGGCAGATGGATTTAGTCATTTTTCAGCTTCAGGGTCGGCTACCTGCCACGTGCCAGCTCTGGCCCAACACCTGTGTTTATAGGTGGTTTTCTTGGGACAGAGCTACGTCCCTTCGTTTGTCCATTGTCCACTGCTTTTGCACCACGGTGACAGGCCAGGAGTCGTGTTCCTTGTCTCGCTCCATAGCCGGTGTTCATTCTTTCCTTCGATTCGGTTTCTTCTCTTTGGATCCTGTTCCCGTCCTTACTGGTACCTTTTTGGCTCGGCCATTCATTTTCAGCAATCAGTGCATGCTGGCTTTGCCCTTACCGTCTGTACCAACCGTTCATTACTTACCTAATGAACAGACGACACAGTGTTGCCTTTGAATTTATTACCCTAGGTGGTTTATAAATGCTTAAAGGCAGGGACCCCTCGGCTGACTGTTTCCTACTGCCTTACGTAAGGCATTGAGTCGTTTGGTTTTGTTTCTCCTGTACAATTCTCCACTTGTTAACAGAAAACTGAGTTCTTAAAGCACTGTTCTAAAAGCTTTATGTGCATTAACTTTTTTTCACAGCAATTTTGTGAGATAGTTACCTTCATTTCACACGTGCGTAAGAGGGACACAGAAGTTAAATAGTCTTGTCCAAGGATGCTCAGCTAGCAAGTGACAGAGTTGTGAAGATCAAGTGTAACACATTTAAATATATAACAGAACAATGCTCGACTGTGTAAATGCTCAATTAATACTAGCTGTTACAGTGCACTCCCAGACAAATCTTTTTGGTATTTTTTTTTTCTTAGAATTTGTCAATTTGATTTCCACGTAGAGCAGTGAGTGGAGACTATGAAACATCAAGTGTTTAATAGCCAGTAGAACAATAGAGATGTTACAGGCGTAGCAATGGGCAAAGCCTGACAGCTACAAGGCAGTTTCAAAGCAGACCAACGTATGTATGAGAATTAAGTTTGATAAGCTTGCAGGAGTAGAGACTTTTGAGGGGCTTGTGGGAATGCCCCTTCTTGCTCCTGGATCTGACCCTCAGTTGCCTGCTCTCATGATTCACTGGCAGAGTTGAGTAGTTGTGACAGAGGCCACATGGCCTGCAAACCGCAAAATATTTACTGTCTGGCCCTTATAGAAGAAGTTTGCTGACCCCTGAAATAGATCAATGAAATGGAATAGAATCCAGAAATAGACCCCACAAATACATGGTGAGTTGATTTTCAACAACACTGCCGAGGCAATTACATGGGAAAGGAAAGTCTTCCCAACCAGCAGCTGGATATCTGTATGGGAGGAAATTAACCTTGACTCCTCTCAAACACCGTATACAAAAATTAATACAAAATAGATGGTAGGGAGAATTCCCTGGAGGTCCAGTGGTTAGGACTCCGTGCTTTCACTGCCCAGGGCCCGGGTTCAATCCCTGGTCAGGGAACTAAGATCCCGTAAACTACATGTCACAGCCAAAAAACAAAATAAAATCTGTGATAGGTCTAAAACCATAAGCATTTACACAAGCTTCTAGAAGAAAACAACAATACCTAATCAGCTTTGGAATGGGCAAAGAATTCTTAGGACACAAAGCGCAAATCATAAGGGAAAAGACATGGGGCTTCCATCAAAATGACATTTTTCTGTCCTTCAAAATGAGCAGGTAGGCCAGGACTGCCAGGAAAAAAGTAATCTCTGTGTGTCCTGACAAAGGACTCATATCCAGAAAATAGAAAAATGCAAATCAAAAATGAGATGAAAAACCCAATTTAATAAATGGGCAAGAGACTTGAACAGAGCATCACAAAGAAGGTACACGAATGACCAATAAGAACATGAGAAGTTGTTTAAAGGCATTAGTCACTAGGGGATGCAAATTAAAATCACAAAAAGCTACCATTTCCCATCAAGTAGAATGGCCAAAGTTAAGAAGACCAAGAGTACCAGATATTGATGAAAATGTGGAGCTAGTAGAACTCAATGTATGTCCACAAGATGTACAAGATGTTTGTTGTCAATTTGTTCATAATAATGAAAGATCAAAAACATGTCCAACAGCAGGAAAATGGGTAAGCAGATTGTAGTATGTTAATAGAATATCAGCAATAAATCAGGATAAACTATTATAAATGCAGCATGGTGTATGAATCTCAAAAACACGTTTAGCAAGACACATGGAGTATGTACTGTATGTCTATATGAAACTTTAGAACTGGGAAGACTGATGGATGGTGCTGAAACTCAGAACATTGTTTGGTCCCGAAGGAGAAGGCGGGGTGGAGGGAGTGGTAATAAAGGGGTATGGAAATCCGCGTCTTGCTTGTGATCGTGGTTACACGAGTGTAGACATTTGTCAAAACTCAATGAACTCTACACTTCAAACCTATGCGTTTTATTATATGTAATTTATACCTTTTTTTTTTCCTCTTAAGGGAAAGGAGAAAAATAAACACTGTTGAGGAGAACTCATTCCCCATGTCACATAAGCCATCATGGAATTGCCATTCCTCTCCAGCAGAAGAGGGATTTGGGAACAGGGTCTTGGGGCATGCTTGGGTTAGTGTTTTCTGGCATCCAGTGTGGCTCTGCTGCCCATGGAGAAGCTGCCTTCTAGGGTGCCCTTTTCATACAGGAGGCTTTTGTCCTTGTGTGGGGAGAGGCCTGTGTTGAGTGCTCCCCGTGAGCAGGTGGGTGCATTTAACCTAGGAGTCAAGTACTGGGGAGCATCCGAGCCGTGCCCTTCAAGACACGCTCATTAATAAAATGAGTATTTTGAATCCATTTGCTGTGTTTTATTTCCCAGAGGGGATGCTTTAGCGGGTTAAAGGCCGGCGGGGGGGGGGGCAATATTTACTGTCTCCTCTAAGGCTCTCACCAAGCTCTTGTTACATTAAGATAATAAAGGAGCAGCATTGAGGGAATGGCATGAAAGTGGGCCCAGCACCTTCTTAGGGGCCCAGCTACTGACCCTGGCTTGATGGCTAAGTCTAATGGGTGAAAAGGATGAAGCACTGAGCAACGTGAGGGGCAGTTGTGCGGGTCTCAGGTCTCTCTGTGGAATCTTAATGCTGGAGTTAACACTCTGGGCCTCTCCTTCCCTCATCTCTCAGTCTCAGGGGAGATTACAAGGATTTATCTGGTTAATTCGGAGAGGATCTGCACTTTGTTTCAAGAGCCTCATGTGATCTTCCTTGCGTTTGCTGGCCTACAGAGGAGTGTGCTCTGGTCTGTTGTCTGTGTGTAAGCTGTCCAGCTCTGCTAGTGGCTAGGTATGCAGCTGTCTGAGTCAGGAGTGAGGGGTTAGCAGGCCCATTTCGTCACACATCTCTGGTTAGACTTTCTAACTCGGTTTTCTCCATGTGTCTCCCAAGTGCTAATTTTCACTTATTTCTGAGCTTTGGGGTAGAGAGAGTTTCCCCTAATCCACCCCCATCCCCAAACAAAGAAAAGAAAGGATGTAAGTTGCTACACTACATCTAGATTCTCTTTAAAAGGCAGGGTCAGACTACGGTTGAAAATAAAACCCAGCAATATGTTGTTTATATGAAAGTCATAAAAATGACAATGGCTGAAAATAAATGAATAGAAAAAGTGGAAAATGCAGACAAAAAGAAAACATGATAGTATGCGGCAAAGCAAAATTTAGAGTTAAAAACACTGTTTAAGGACTGTGCATCAAACTAAATTGTAGCAGCCAATCATAATTACTAGAAATGCAAGGAACGGGATTTCTATTTCCAGCTATGAGTGGTTTTATCAGATTAAACATCCTGCCAACAACAAGTTTTAAAAAGCTAGCTCTTTGGGACTTCCCTGGCGGTCCAGTGGTTAAGACTGTGCTTCCACTGCAGGGGGCGTGGGTTCAATCCCTGGTTGGGGAACTAAGATCCTGCATGCCGCATGGCATGCATGCATAAATAAATAAATAGATAAATTAATTAATTTTTTTTAAAAACTAGCTCTTTGAAGGCACTGGAGAGCAAACAAGACCGCAGGTGCTCAGAGGAGAAATGCACTGAAGTGAACCTGATATTCGATACCATTTTTCCCCTTTTGGCTTTTGCTGATTAAGTAACATGAGGCCCAGCAGAAACCAGAGGCTCCGAGCTTTCAGCAGCCTTACGGGGCTGGGGAGACCTTGGAGTGAAGGGTGACTGAAGAAGCCAAGACAGAAGGGACAAGATCCTGGAGAAAAGAGGATCATAAAGTGAGCCTGACATTCACTGCTCTTCCTCTCAAGGCCTTTGATGAGTCCTAAACTGTGCAGGGAGAGATGCCAAAAAGCTAAGTAGAAAATAGCAGCTAAGAAGAGTCTAGACAGGTAAATGTTGGGGAAGCAGGATTGGAGCTTAGGGACTCGAGGAGGAGGGACTGGTAAACAGCAAAACCACCAAAGGACCACAGCCTAGAAGTAGGAGCAAAGAGCAGTCTTACCAGAAGAAACAAATTCCCTCTCAAGGAAAACTGCACCACCTAAAGCCACTACCATTTTTCATACACAATGTTGGCTTTCAATAAAAGTTTCTTAGACGTGCCAAGAGATAAAACATGCCAAGTATTTTTAGACTTTAAAGTGTGATTAATATAGTCAAGAAAATAGATGACCACTAAAGGACTGGAATCTATCCCCGCTGCCAAAAAAAAAATTTCAAATGGAAATTCTAAAACTGAAACAGTAATTGGAATTTAAAACCCAATAAATGAATTTAAAAGCAGATTGGACAAAGCAGAAGTTAAGATTTCTGGACTTCATGTAGGTTTGTAGAAAACATTCAGACAAGTAGGAGAGGAAAAGGATTGAAAACACAGAACAGCACCTAAGAGAAAGAAAGGATACAGTAAAAACGTAACATGCATGTGTTTGGAGTCCCAGAAAGGGAAGGAGGAAGAAGGGGGTAGAAGAGACACCAAAACTATCAAAGACTTAAGCTGTAGATTCAAGAAATTCTGTGTATGCCCAAGGAGGATAAATTCAAAGAGAACCACGACTAGTACTCTGTGGTAGTCGTAGTAGGGCTGTCAGAACCCAAAGAGAAAATCTGGAAGCACCCGAGAAAAAGACTGCCTTTAATAGACATGTTATTTTCAACAGAAATGAGGAAAGCCAGAAGACATGGAATGACATTATATGCCAAAAGAAAAAGGTGCCAGCCTAGAATACTTAGCAAATTTTCCTCCAAAGTGAAAGCAAAATAAAAATATTTTCAGGAAAACAAAAACATTTCAACTCCAGTAGAGATGCACTGAAAGGAGTTTTCCAGCCAGAAGGAAATCCTCCCAGATGGAAGCCTAACAATGCAGCCAGAATTGAGAGCACCAGAAAAGGAAAGAACTTGTAAAAAGAAATGAATATAACTGTCTTGTGGGGTTGAAAATACACTTGAATTAAGATAGTGCTGGGAAAACTGGATATCCACATGCAAAAGAAAGACATTGGACCTTTATACACAAAAATCAACTTGAAAATAGATTAAAGATTGAAACATAAGACCCAAAAATGTAAAAGTTCTTTCTCTAGTCACAGCGACCGGGGGCTATCTTCGTTGCGGCGCGCGGGCTTCTCATTGTGGTGGCTTCTCGTGTTTCGGAGCACGGGCTCTAGGCACACAGGCCTCAGTAGTTGTGGCTCACAGGCTCTAGAGCACAGGCTTAGCAGCTGTGGCGCACGGGCTTAGTTGCTCCACGGCATGTGGGATCCTCCCAGACCAGGGCTCGAACCTGTGTCCCCTGCACTGACAGGCGGATTCCTAACCATTGCGCCACCAGGGAAGCCCCCAAAAAGTTTTTTACATGAATAAGCAAATGTCTAATTTCACTAGTGAATTAACTTCAAATTAAAAAAAAAAGTTCTCCTGCAGTACAAAAGGCAAAAGGCAGAAGGAAGTAAACAGTTTGCCTTCACGGTCCTGGCATCATCTAGTTAATTGAAAGTACTAACAACCCTCTAATAAGGATGCATGCTGTACTCTCTAGGGTCACCACTAAAAGAATGTGCAACTAGAAGTTAATAGAGGGGTAAAATAGAATTAATACCTCATTGCAGCAGACAACAGAGATGTGCTACTTTGCTTGGGAAGGACTTGAAAGGACTGGTTGTCCGTCTTCAACGAATGGGGTTGGCTGACAATCTCAAGCTAATAGCTCCTTCAAGGTCTGCTCAGCTTTCTGGCCTAAGTCATGCTCTACTGGCCCTCAGCCCATCACTGAACAAGATGGTTGTACAAAGGCCTAGCCGTTTCTCCCAAATATGGGGCTTCTCCAAATAATGATCTTTGCCTCAGGGCTCCCTCTCCCCAGTGGGCTGAAAGAGAATTACTGTGTCTACATCACAGGCTGACAGCACCCACCCAACCTAACTTCTCCCCTTCTCCTTTCACAGACAGGTAAGCCTTTTGTATTCCTAACTCTGTGTCAGTGTTGCTTCCTGGAGAGCCCAGCTGGCACAGTTGGTAGCAGGAATGGCCCAGGAAAGCAGGTGGTGAGATGGAGTTTGGGGGCTGGCTCGCTCATTTCCTGGCTGGGATAGAGTGTGGACGCTAGCTTAGGTGGTCCAATGGCTAAAACAGTTGCCAGTGGTGTCTCAAAAGAATGAGCTGGGGCTTCCCTGGTGGCGCAGTGGTTGAGAGTCCGCCTGCCGATGCAGGGGACACGGGTTCGTGCCCCGGTCCGGGAAGATCCCACATGCCGCGGAGCGGCTGGGCCCGTGAGCCATGGCCGCTGAGCCTGTACATCTGGAGCCTGTGCTCTGCAACGGGAGAGGCCACAACAGTGAGAGGCCCGCGTACCGCAAAAAAAAAAAAAAAAAAAAAAGGAATGAGCTGGTCAGGGGCAAATGCACTGGCCAAGGTGATGACTTAGGCATCTGAAATGTACCAGGTGGGTTGGGAGTAATAACGAGGACAGTGGAGACAGATGCTTGTTACTAAGCTGCACTGAGACCCTTCAGATGGATCATACGGTCCTTACAGGAGACTCCTGGGAGCATTTGATGCTCTGGAGTTTTAGGTAGCTTTTGAAAAAGTGATTTGAACATTTAGTCAACTTGACAGAGTACGTCTGCCACCTGATCTCAACGTTGCCACAAGATAAACTCGGTACATTAGACACAGTCCAGAACGTTGAAAAGAGAAACCTGGAAAGGCATTGCTGGACTCCAAAGTAAGGAAAACATCTCACAGGACCAGAAACGAAGTAGATGGGAACTGGAGAGAAGGGTTGAAGATCCAGGTCTAGAAGCAGGCGGTGGCCCCTGAGAACTGAGGCGCTGCGGCGGGGTAACAGCTATTCACAGAGGTCCACGCAGGTGGGAGGCTGCGGCAGGCTCACTCACTTGTGAAACGAACGGGAAAAGGGAGCCGACCTCTGCTTGCGGCTGCAGCTGTCACAGAGCAGCTGGGGACCCGAGCCTGGGTCAGCCTGCCCCCACAGTTGATGACTGCATCCAGAATATTCTAGGGCCCCCTAGGCAGAGCGGGCACTAAGCACCATCACAGGAGATGGTTTGGAGCCAGGACAGACAACCATAAAACCATTAGACAAAACAACGCAGAGGGAGAAAGAAAAAAACATGCCACCTCAGAAGACCTTAACAACACCAAATTCCAAAATACATAACGGAATTCTAATGTTACCAAAAAATTATCCAACTCAATATTTAGGATCCACTTCAGATGAAACTAATTTTATAGAATAGTTTGATAAAGGCTAAAATAAGGATGTTTAGGAGGCTCAAGGAGAGGAATGAAGATACTCCTCCCCACCCAAAGAAACACAAAATTATGAACAAAACATCTAGAAGTGGAGGGGGAAAAAAACCAATTAGAAATCTTGGAGAAGAAAAATACAGTCATTGAAATTAAAAGAAAAACCCCCAATGGACAGGATTAACTCGACATAAGTAGAGAACTGATGGATTAGAAGATAGTTCCAAGAACTTCAGCCAGAACCTTGCATGAAGAGAAAATAATGATGAGAGAAATTGCAGGGCTTGGAGGATGGATCAAGAGGCTGTAACATGGTCTAAGGAGAATTGCAGAAGATTGTGGAGAAGCAATATTTGAACAAATATTAGCATATGTTAGCTGGTAATTTTCCAGAATTAGAAGAGACATGATTCCTCAGATTGAAGTTGTGTTTGGAATTCTAAGCAGGATAAAGGATAATCCCTTAGCACTTGCTCAGTTGACCTGAAGGGGTATCTGCAGGACATCATTGAGACAAAATGGCATTTTCTGGAAAGTATATAAAATGTGGTCTCATTAAAGCACAAATGGATGACCAAGGGAAAACAGATCTGCAACGAGTATGGGATTGTGGCAGCATGGGGGAAGAGGGGGGAGCACACAAGAATACACACCTGATGTGATACAACGTGTTAATAGAATGAAGGATAAAACATACGATGATCTCAATAGATGCAGAAAAAAGCATTTGACAGAATTCAACATCCTTTCATGATAAAAGCTCTCAACAAACTGAGTATAGAAGGAACGTACCACAACATAACAAGCACCATATATGATGAGATAGTGATTTCATTTCCTTCCGATACATACCCAGAATTGGGATTACTGGGTCGTATGGTAGTTCTATTTTTAATTTTTTCAGGAAGCTGCATACAGTTTTCCGTAACGGCTGCACCAACTTACATTAACAGTGCACAAGGGTTTCTTTTTCTCCACATCCTCACCAACGCTTACCTCTTGTCTATTTGGTAATAGACTTTCTAACAAGTGTGAGGTGATGATCTCATTGAAGTTTTGATTTACATTTCCCTGATGATTAGTGATATTGAGCACCTTTTCACGTACCTGTTGGCCATTTGTATACCTTTGTAAAAATGTATATTCAGGTCCTTTGCCCCCTTTTGGATTATTTGGGTTTTAGCTGTTGAGTTCTGTGAGTTCCTTAAATCTTTTGTAATTTAACCCCTTATCAGATATATGGTTTACAAGTATTTTCTCCGATTTGTAGGTTGCCTCTTCATTTTGCCAATTGTTTCTTTTGCTGTGCAGAACCTTTTAATTTAATTTATTTATTTGTTTGTTTATTTTTGGCTGCATTGGGTCTTCGTTGCTGCGCACGGGCTTTCTCTAGCTGCGGTGAGCAGGGGCTACTTTTTGTTGCAGTGCGAGGGCTTCTCATTGCGGTGACTTCTTGTTGCAGAGCACGGGCTCTAGGCGTGCGGGCTTCAGTAGTTGCGGCACGTGGGCTCAGTAGTTGTGGTGCATGGGCTCAGTAGTTGTGGCACAGGGGCTTAGTTGCTCCACGGCATATGGGATCTTCCCGGACCAGGGCTCAAACCCGTGTCCCCTGCATGGGCAGGCGGATTCTTAACCACTGTGCCACCAGGGAAGTCCTGTGCAGAACCTTTTTAGTTTGATATAGTCCCACTTGTTTATTTTTGCTTTTGTTGCTTATGATTTTGGTGTCATATCCAAAAAATTATTGCCAAGACCAATGTCAAAGAGCCTTTTCTCTATGTTTTCTTCAAGGAGTTTTATGTCAGGTCTTACATAAGTCTTTAATTCATTTCAAGCTAATTTTTTGTGAGTAGTATAAGATAGGGGTCCAGTGGGTTGAAATGCAGCACCAGCTTCTGTTTGCTATGATCCACGCAGACGCTGTCCCTGCCCCTCAGAGCTCCCTCCATGCCATGGTGGAGAGATGATGCCAGCAGAGCAAACACCCATGTGAGAAGTTTCCTTGATGGGGATTTTAAACACTTCATTTTCATAGAATTTCTGGTGGTATAAAAATATATTTGGTTGTTTTGCTTTCTTTAAAAAGTGTATTGTGACTTCCCTGGTGGCACAGTGGTTAAGAATCCACCTGCCAATGCAGAGGACACAGGTTCTATCCCTGGTCCGGGAAGATCCCACATGCTGAGGGGCAACAAAGCCCGTGTGCCAAAACTACTGAGCCTGCGCTCTAGAGCCTAAGAGCCACAACTACTGAGCCCATGTGCCACAACTGCTGAAGCCCGCACACCTAGAACCCGTGCTCTGCAACAAGAGAAGCCACTGCAATGAGAAGCCCGCGCACCACAACGAGGAGTAGCCCCTGCTCGCCACAACTAGAGAAAGCCCGTGCGCAGCAACAAAGACCCAATGCAGCCAAAAATAAATTAATTAATAAATTAATTTTTAAAAAGTATATTGGATTTTAGGGCCTTTTTTGTTGTTTATTTATTTAACAGGGAATGACGTGATTTTGCAGGGAAAATAATCTAACAGTTTGTGTAGACTGGACTGAAAGGCAAAAGCCAACATGAAATAACTCATAAAACCCTTGCCCTCTGATTACAGCAGCGATGCACGCTCATTACAGAAACTTCAGAACATAGAAGCACAAAGAAAAGAAAAGGTCACCTGCAACTTCATCACCTAGTCTTACCCGTGATTTACATTTTAATGTATCTGTCGTGGTCAGTGTTTCATGGTATTGTCTATCCTCTGCTTGTTCTGCTTCTTCATATGTCAGGAACAATTATTAAGGCCACTCAAGTGAATTGAAAACTGCATTTTAAAAAGGGCCGTTCCTGGAACGTCCCTGTGGTCCAGTGGTTAAGAATCCACCTTCCAATGCAGGGGACACAGGTTCAATCCCTGGTCGGGGAAGTAAGATCCCACATACTGTGGGGCAACTAAGCCCACACACTGTAACTACTGAGCCTGTGCGCCACAACTAGAGAGAAGCCTGCAACGAAGAGCCCCATGCGCTGCAACAAAGACCCAGCGCAGCCAAAAAACACAAACAAAAGAAAACAGTTCTTTGTAGCACTCTCAATAACAGTAAAAATAAAACTTTGAAACGTGCTATTAAAAAAAAACGGGGGAGGCCTTTCTTTTTCTACCGTGATATTTCTTGGGTGAATCCTGTGTCTGAGTTCTAGCATCTGCAGGGTGTGTCCATGATCATAAAGGCCACATCCTAGGATGTGCTGATTTCATTGGAGCCGACGTTCTTTATTTTAAAAACTAGCCAACACGAAATGTTCTATCTCAGTGCTCTGTTCTCCACCTTTGAAAAGAGAACCTGTTCCGAGACTGAACCAGGAAGAAATAGAAAATATGAACAGACCCATCACAAGCACTGAAATTGAAACTGTGATTAAATATCTTCCAACAAACAAAAGCCCAGGACCAGATGGCTTCACAGGCGAATTCTATCACACATTTAGAGAAGAGCTAACACCTATCCTTCTCAAACTCTTCCAAAATATAGCAGAGGGGGGAACACTCCCAAACTCATGCTATGAGGCCACCATCACCCTGATACCAAAACCAGACAAAGATGTCACAAAGAAAGAAAACTGCAGGCCAATATCACTGATGAACATAGATGCAAAAATCCTCAACAAAATACTAGCAAACAGAATCCAGCAGCACATTAAAAGGATCATACACCATGATCAAGTGGGGTTTATCCCAGGAATGCAAGGATTCTTCAATATAAGCAAATCAATCAATGTGATATACCATATTAACAAACTGAAGGAGAAAAACCATATGATCATCTCAATGCCGAGAAAGCTTTCGACAAAATTCAACACCCATTTATGATAAAAAAACCCTGCAGAAAGTAGGCATAGAGGAAACTTTCCTCAACATAATAAAGTCCATATATGACAAACCCACAGCCAACATCATCCTCAATGGTGAAAAACTGAAACCATTTCCACTAAGATCAGGAACAAGACAAGGTTGCCCACTCTCACCACTCTTATTCAACATAGTTTTGGAAGTTTTAGCCACAGCAATCAGAGAAGAAAAAGAAAGAAAAGGAATCCAAATTGGAAAAGAAGAAGTAAAGCTGTGACTGTTTGCAGATGACATGATACTATACATAGAGAATCCTAAAGATGCTACCAGAAAACTACTAGAGCCAATCAATGAATTTGGTAAAGTAGCAGGATACAAAATTAATGCACAGAAGTCTGTGGCATTCATATACACTAATGATGAAAAATCTGAAAATGAAATTAAGAAAACACTCCCATTTACCACTGCAACAAAAAGAATAAAATATGTAGGAATAAACCTACCTAAGGAGACAAAAGACCTGTATGCAGAAAATTATAAGACACTGATGAAAGAAATTAAGGATGATACAAATAGATGGAGAGGTATACCATGTTCTTGGATTGGAAGAATCAACATTGTGAAAATGACTCTACTGCCCAAAGCAATCTACAGATTCAATGCAATCCCTATCAAACTACCACTGGCATTTTTCACAGAATACCATGTTCTTGGATTGGAAGAATCAACATTGTGAAAATGACTCTACTACCCAAAGCAAGCTACAGATTCAGTGCAATCCCTATCAAACTACCACTGGCATTTTTCACAGAACTAGAACAAAAAATTTCACAATTTGTATGGAAATGCAAAAGAACCCAAATAGCCAAAGCAATCTTGAGAAAGAAAAATGGAGCTGGAGGAATCAGGCTCCCTGACTTCAGACTATACTACAAAGCTACAGTAATCAAGACAGTATGGTACTGGCACAAAAACAGAAATATAGATCAATGGGACAGGATAGAAAGCCCAGAGATAAACCCACGCACATATGGTCACCTTATCTTTGATAAAGGAGGCAAGAATATACAGTGGAGAAAAGACAGCCTCTTCAATAAGTGATGCTGGGAAAACTGGACAGGTACATGTAAAAGTATGAAATTAGAACACTCTGTAACACCATACACAAAAATAAACTCAAAATGGATTAAAGACCTAAATGTAAGGCCAGACACTATCAAACTCTTAAAGGAAAACATAGGCAGAACACTCTTTGACATAAATCACAGCAAGATCCTTTTTGACCCACCTCCTGGAGAAATGGAAATAAAAACAAAAATAAACAAATGGGACCTAATGAAACTTAAAAGCTTTTGCACAGCAAAGGAAACCATAAACAAGACCAAAAGAAAACCCTCAGAATGGGAGAAAATATTTGCAAATGAAGCAACTGACAAAGGTTTAATCTCCAAAACTTACAAGCAGCTCATGCAGCTCAATATCAAAAAAACAAACAACCCAATCCCAAAATGGGCAGAAGACCTATATAGACATTTCTCCAAAGAAGATATACAGACTGCCAGCAAACACATGAAAGAATGCTCAACATCATTAATCATTAGAGAAATGCAAATCAAAACTACAATGAGATATCATCTCACACCAGTCAGAATGGCCATCATCAAAAAATCTACAAACAGTAAATGCTGGAGAGGGTGTGGAGAAAAGAGAACGTTGGTGGGAATGGAAATTGATACGGCCACTATGGAGAACAGTATGGAGGTTCCTTAAAAAACTAAAAATAGAAGTACCATATGACCCGGCAATCCCACTACTGGGCATATACCCTGAGAAAACCATAATTCAAAAAGAATCATGTACCAAAATGTTCATTGCAGCTCTATTTACAATAGCCAGGACATGGAAGCAACCTAAGTGTCCAACAAGAGATGAATGGATAAAGAAGATGTGGCACATATATACAATGGAATATTACTCAGCCATAAAAAGAAATGAAATTGAGTTATTTGTAATGAGGTGGATGGACCTAGAGTCTGTCATGCAGAGTGAAGTAAGTCAGAAAGAGAAAAACAAATACCGTAAGCTAACACACATATATGGAGTCTAAGAAAAAATAAAATGTCATGAAGAACCTAGGGGCAAGATGGGAATAAAGGTACAGACCTACTAGAGAATGGACTTGAGGATATAGGGAGGGGGAAGGGTAAGCTGTGACAAAGCGAGAGAGTGGCATGGACGTATATACACTACCAAATGTAAACTAGATAGCTAGTGGGAAGCAGCCACATAGCACAGGGAGATCAGCTCGGTGCTTTGTGACCACCTAGAGGGGTGGGATAGGGAGGATGGGAGGGAAGGAGACGCAAGAGGGAAGGGATATGGGAACAGATGTATACGTACAGCTGATTCACTTTGTTATAGAGCAGAAACTAACACACCACTGTAAAGCAATTATGCTCCAATAAAGATGTTAAAAAAAAAAAAAAAGAACCTGGCTATTGAGTGCCAGGCAGAAAGGGGATCCTCTTCAGAGAAATGTGCAGCCCAGAGTCCAAAGCCTGAAAGCAGACAGAGACTGGAAACAGATGTACAACCGCCTCCACGTAGAAACTTACAGGCACCAGCAATGCTGTTAGACACGTATGACTGACTGCGGCTAATGCTTGCTGTCGTCAATTAGCCTTATTAGCACGAGCACTTGAGGCCCAGGATGACATTACTTTAATTACCACGAGCAGCTGTTTATGTGTGGAGAGGATGCGTTTCCAAAAAGGTTACCCTGTCCTGAAATTAATCATAACCTCCGCATCGTTGGGAATTCAGGAAAACAGGAGGGAAAACAGGTAAGCAAGCAGATTAAACAAAAAAAAAAAGTTGATGAAAGTTGCACAGTAATTTTTGCTATTATTTTTCTACTATTTTATTTTCTCTGCTAAAGTGGACTACGGCCATTGTATGCTTTTTTTCTGAAATCTGTGAGTGGGAGGCAAAATTACTCGCATTAGAGCTCACCCGAGACGTTAATTAAGGCCATTAGGGAGGCAAGGCCAAAGAGCTCCCCAACCCCGAGCCTGGGAGAGGGGCCAGCCGAGCAGGGGAGCTGATGCGCCACAGCGGCCTGGAGGGGCACAGCCGAGAGCTGGGCGGGGAAACATCCCCTCCCCCTCCCATCTCAGCCGGGCGGCCCATCCCCCATCTCCCACCGGGGCCTATTATGGGCCATTTCAGGACCCTAGACCTAAGCTTTGCTAATCCCGCATTTTCTGCGGGCACCTGGCCTCTTGGGAGAGGCCTGGGCCGCGCACGGGGTGGGGCCGGGGTGGGGCGGGGGCAGCTGCACCCGGCCCACCTTTAACCCCGTGTCCAGTCTTGGCTCGGTTTGTCTCCTGCTACACGCCAGGCCCTGGGGACCCCGTGGTCCCACCTCACGGAGCTGACACTCTGCAGGGGGCGGTGGTCCTGGAGCACAGAAAAGTCAAAATGAGAACACGGTGCGCTTGGTCATCAGCCCAGAATCACAGACTTAAAGGAAAGCCTGGCGGCACAGCGTATATACGGTGAGGCGGGGTTTTGTAGGGACCCACCCGGAACCAGGCGGATGCCCTGAAGCCCCGACCCCACCTTCAGGACCCGCCCCCCGCACCGGCCCGGAGCCTCGGGGACGCAGCGCACACCCTGAGCTCCGTCGGGTCCCGTGCCGCCCGTGTGGCTGTGTGTGGCCGCTGGTCGCCGGCGCTCTGGCTCTGCAGGATCCCTTGAACACACGAGCACCATTTTGTCCATCACGGTGTTGCTGGACGTTTGTGTTGCAAAAACACAAGGCCGCATACTTGCTTCCAGATGATACCCTGAGCTGGGTACTGGGGGCTCCGCCACGAGAGGGTCCCTGAGGGCCCCCACCCCCTGTCACAAGGCCTCCCTCCTGCTCCCTGGGTGGGCTGACCCCAGGCTGGGCCAGCGGGGCACAGACCAGCCCTGTCCTCCTCGCTGGCATTTAGGCTGCCAGGTGACCTTTGCAGGCCCAGACAAGCGTCAACGTGCTAGGCAGGACTTGTGTGGTCTCCTGCAGCCGTCCCTGCCGGGGATACCTTGGTCTCCATTGTGGAACACATTCTGGGGGAGTTTACTCTGAAAACAAAGCGTCGCCGTGGCGACCGGGAGGGATTTCCGGTGGCCCTTGGGATGATTCTGCAGGTGAGGGCTGTGCACTCGGGAGGGTGCTCACCCCAGACCGGCTTCAGCTGGTAGACAGTGTCCTACCGGCCGGGATGCCCAGGCCATAGACAGGCCTCTGCCTGACCCACCTGTGCCCTCCGACCTGGCCTAAGGTGCACCTCGCCAAGGCAGTGCCAGGGGCAGGCGAGCTGACCCCTCTCTGGGGAGAAGGTTGCCAGGCCCGGCCCTGAGGCCGGCGGGTCCGTCTCCATCCCCGGAGAGGATGGTGGGAGAGGCCCCGCTGTCTCTGCTGAGGTGCGGAGACGCAGCCCCACGCTCCTGTGTCCAGGTCCTCACCCCGGGATGGGGGCGGGGGCCACAGGCACCATCCTCACCTCTCACCCCGTGGGGTCCTGCCCTATCTCGTCCTGTCCTGTGGGTGTCGGGGCCTCACGAGCAGGAGCTCTTAGGTCCAGGTCACAGCTTGCCCTCCTCGCAGGCCCCCGAGCGGTTCTGCTCTTGTGCGGACGCTTGTGGCCGTGCTTGGGGGAGGCTGCTGCCGGCCCCTGGTGGGGTAGAGGCCAGGGAGGCCACTAGAGTTACTGCCCCAGGGTCAGCAGTGCCGGGCTGGGAACCTGGGCCTGAAGATCCATTGGGGGCCTAAAGGCAGAGAGCAGGGCACGCGGAAGGAGGCGGGAGACGCGGCAACTTCCCGCCCCTTCGTTGGGCCGAGGCTCCAGAGAAGCCCGACAGGCTGGAAGGCCCGGGCGGGAGGCTCAGGTGGGCTGCAGTGAAACAGGGGCACCTGGGGCACCTGGGGTCGGGGAAGGCCCTTGGGGAGAGCAAAGCCCAGGTGTGTGAGGGTCCCCAGAGCTGTGATGAGGGGACACAGGGCGGGGAGCAAGATCCAGGCCAAGGGAGGCCAGGGGCAGAGGTGGGCCCCGGCCCTCCTGGAGGGAGGCCATGAACCGGCCTGGCTGGGAGCCCGAGGCCGGGTCTCTCGGGGCCTCTGGGTGGGACCTGCAGCCACCATGTCTGGGTACAGCTGCCCAGTCCTGGGGGGTGACTCACACTTCAGAGTGGGCTCAGGACACGGCCCTGACCATGGTCCCTCCGAGCCCAGCATCTCCTGCAGGTCCGCCTCCCTGGCAAACTGGCCGGGCCTCCAGCAGGAGCCTTCCATGCAGGGTCTGCAGTTTCCCCAGGAAGGACTCCTGATCATCCGGCATTTGGGCTGTTTCCCGATTTGGCTGCTACACACGATGCCTCGGAGGACATTCTGGAATGTATCTCCTGGGAAGACAGGGCTGAAGTCCCACTTGGGTGACCCAACAGAGGAGCTGTGAGGCATGGCCTAGGTGGACATCCAGGTTGACCAGAGGATTCCATCCCAAGGAAGCAGAATCATCTGTGTTCTACCCGACAACAAATGAGGTCACACTGACCTTCCCTTGTGTCTTCTGCGGACTGAGTGGACGTAAGGTGGAGTCTGGTTTGGTCTTGGTCCATTGGCTGCCAGGGAGCATCTCTGTGCAGTGCATTGCCATCCGTACTTCCTGCTCCATGAAAAGCCTGCCCGTGTCTTTCGTCCATTGTGTCGGGGTGAATTTGTCTCATTAATCTGTTCGGAAGCCTTGACATATTCTCAGTGCTGATCCTTTCACAGTTATGTGTATCACAAACATCCCCCAACTGCTAGTTTGTCTTTTCATTTTCTTCAAGATGCCTTTTGTCTTTGTTTTTTTTGCTGTAGCCGCACAGCCTGCGGGATCTTAGTTCCCCCACCAGGGGTTGAACCCGTGCCCCCTGCAGTGGAAGCGCAGAGTCTTAAGCACTGGACCACCAGGAAAGTCCCCAAGATGCCTTTTGATGAAACGTGAACGACTCTATGGTTGTGTGTTAGCAGTGTGTGCTCATGTCTTTTAACGGCGAGGCTCCCACTGGGTCACTCTGAGGCCCAGGCCTCCGGATCCGGGTTCATCGTCCCTCTGCGCCCTGAAGACGCTGCTTTCACCTCCTTTCTTCTCGTGTTGCTGACGGGAAGCGGATGTCAGTCTGAGTCTTGTTTCCTGGCTGTGAATGTCTTCTCTTCCCTCTGGAAGATTTTAGAATTTTCTCCTTGCCCTTAGAGCTCTAAAATTCTGCTCTGTGTCCAAGTCTAGGTTTGTAAGGTATATTCCCTCTGGCCCGCTGGTCTTTTCAATTCCAGAACCTCTGTGTTTCTTCTGTTCTGTGAAATTCTGCTATTACGAAGTAATTCGGGGAATGTAAAATGGTGCGGCCACTTTGGAAAAGTCTGGCAGCTCCTCAAAAGGTTAAATGTGGGAGAAGACTGCCGCCATGTCCTGCCTGCCGTCCGCCGCACACGCTGGGGTGTCGCTCCAGGACCGTGCTTCAGACAGGGGAGGATCTGCGGCCTGGAAGAGGACCTTCACCTGAGCATGCTGGCACCTTGATCTCAGACTTTCAGCCTCCAGCATGACTGAAGGTCTTTGGATTCCCTGGCAACCTAGGAAATATAACTCCCAGGCCTTGAATTCCTCAGCCTTGTCCTCAGAGATGAAGCTGGACAAAAGATGGGGTATCTATAAGGTGGACTTCTTAGAGAAGACTTGGAACTTTAAAAAGATGTCTCAATCACTTCAAATTCCTTTTCAAAGAAGGCAAAGCAGAAATAGGTCTTCATCCATATAGATGATGCAACAGATCCACCTGTCAATAAGATATACTTATGGAGTCTTTATATTTTTGGAGATGGACTGGACTAAGACCAACCAAATCTTGAGCCTTATCCCTCTTGTGGCCAAGGACAGCCAGGACATGGAACCAACTTAAATGTCCATCGACAGATGAATGGATAAAGAAGATGTGGCACGTATATACAATGGAATATTACTCAGCCATAAAAAGAAACAAAATTGAGTTATTTGTAGTGAGGTGGATGGACCTAGAGTCTGTCATACAGAGTGAAGTAAGTCAGAAAGAGAAAAACAAATACCGTACGCTAACACATATATATGGAATTTAAGAAGAAAAAAAATGGTCATGAAGAACCTAGGGGCAAGATGGGAATAAAGACGCAGACCTACTAGAGAATGGACTTGAGGACACGGGGAGGGGGAAGGGTCAGCTGGGACGAAGTGAGAGAGTGACATGGACATGTATACACTACCAAATGTAAAATAGATAGCTAGTGGGAAGCAGCTGCATAGCACAGGGAGATCAGCTCGGTGCTTTCTGACCACCTAGAGGGGTGGGATAGGGAGGGTGGGAGGGAGACGCAAGAGGGAGGAGATATGGGGATATATGTATACATATAGCTGATTCACTTTGTTATACAGTGGAAACTAACACAACAATGTAAAGCAATTATACTTTAATAAAGATGTTAAAAAAAAAAAAAAAAAAAAAAAAAAAAAAAGGTTAAATGTGGAATTACCATGTGACTCAGGAGTTCCAGCCCCAGGGGTAGACCCAGGGGAAAAGAACACACAGGGCCACACAGAAACGTGTATAGGAGAGTTCACAGAAGCATTGTTCAGCATAGACAAAACGTAGAAACAGCCTGAATGTCCAAACAAATGGATAAACAAACTGTGATCAAACCATACACAGGAGTATTTATTATTTGGACACAAAAGGAATAAAGTAAGATTCCTTACTTCATTCATAAAGAAGATATATGAATGGCCAATAAGCACATGAAAAGTTGCTCAACAACCCTAATCACTAGGGAAATGCAAAGCGAAAAGGGGAGACAATTCCATACCCACTAGGACGGCTACAGATAAAAAAAGAAAGAAAGAAAGAAAGAAAAAGGAAATAACAAGTGTTGGTGAGAATGTGGAGAAATTGGAACCTTGTGTCTGTCGGTGGGCAGCTGGGGTTGTAAAATGGTGTAGCTGCTGTGGAAACAGCATGGCGGTTCCTTAAAAAAAATAAATGCACACTCACCATATGATCTAAGGATTCCACTTCTGGGTCTATGCTCAGAAGAACTGAAAGCAGGGTCTTGAAGAGATATTTGCACACCCATGTTCATGGTAGGGTTATTCTCACAGCACCCAAGAGGTACAAACCTCCCACTTCTCCCTCCCTTCCCAGCCCTGCCACCCAGGCTCCCATAGGCTCTGACCTTCTCTCTGTGATTCCGCTCACCTGGGCGCCTCACGTATGCCATTCCCTCTGCCTGGAACACCCTTCCCATCATCCACCCTCCTCCCCCTCTCCTGACCCTTTGCCTCCCGACTCTTGCTCACCCTTGTGATCCTGGCACAGAGGCCTAGGAAAGCTCCCCTGATATGTATTCCCTACCTCCGCCTGCCCCAGGCCTGGGTTAAAAACTTCTGCTGGCTGCACCATCAAAGCACTTGTCACCCGACTGAAGTATATTTAATACCTCCATCCGCAGCAAAGACCCCTCTCCTTGGTCTCCCACCCCCTTCTCCCAATTGTTAATCTTTCCCATCAGCACGTAAGCTCGTTCCAATATCCCCATCCTAATATCTCAGAGGCTTTGCTTTGTGGATCAGTCCTGACACTTTTGCCTACGAGTAATAGAATGTTGGACCACAAATGACTTAAAGCAGAGACATGAATTACTCCTCTTCCCAGGAAGGGGGGCCGGACATCATCTCGGGGCTAGCTCCGTGGTACTCAGCGACCCAGGCTCATTCTCTCTTTCATCCTCAGGACGTTGGCTTCCCGTCCTGTGCCTGTGACCTCATGGTCGTAAGAGAGCTGCATAGCTCTAGCCATCACACCAGGATCCCAAACGGAAGAAAATTTCTCCTCACTTAGCTTTGTGAGCCACAAGGGTGTCAGTCACCTGGGGAATCCATCACCCCTGCTCAGGACATGACATTGAGTTGGCTCCCAGGAGAAGTTTGTGAAATAAATGAAAGTGTAGCAATAGTCAAAGCATCAAAAGGCCTGTGGACGTTCCAGTGGTTGGTCCTGCACGGTTTCGTGCAGGTCACCCCTGGCACATTCCTGTTGCTCGGCCTCCCAGATCCGGCAGGGAGCAGGTGGCACCTGAGGGCCGAGTGAGTGCCAGGAGGAGGGGTCCCACCCCTGGGGTCATCAGGCCCCCAGGAGTCGGCTCTGGGGACTCGCCAGTCCTGGTCCTTGTCCTGGTCCTGTTCAGCCCATCCGCCGCAGGGGGCATTCAGCCTGTCCTCCCTGCAGCCTCCGCCCACCCCATCCCCAGCTTCCACGGCCCCTGCCTACTTCCTGACGCCCCTCGGATCAGAGCCCGAGGGGCATCTTTCGGGTGGGGCGACCTGGGGGTGGGGTGTGAAGGGGCCTCTTTAAGAGTAAGAAGATAGCAGAGCTGAGCATATAACAGAGCTAAGACAAGCACGGCGATGGAGTGAACACCACTCCAGCGATGGAGAAATGAAACCACAACAAATTACAAAGTTTTAGAAGTCGATTAATACCGGCATCATCAGCAGGTGTAGGAAAGTCACGATGCTCAGTGCTTGCCCGACTCACCCCCGCGCTCTTGAATGTGTGCTCGTTCTCTCCCGCATCAGGATCGCGTGTCGTTGTTTTCTGTGGAGAGAAGAGGGCGGTGACACAGCTTTCCCTCCCGCTGCTGATGTGAATTCATTTCTCATCGACGATGGTGGAGAGAAATATTGTGAAGCCTCAGAACTCATCACGGGGAAGCCGCGCACTTTTCGGATCGATGGAGCTCGTTGTCACAGATAGGCTTTCATGGATGTGACTCAGGTTGGCAGCGGGAGCTGCGGGCATCGTGATGAACTCAATTCCCATCAGGAAAGCAGAGCCTGGTGGTGGGTCTGTACCCGCAGGCCCTGCGTGCTCAACGCAGCCGGACCCGAGGGAATTGGGTCTCACTCGGCACTGGTACCAACTAACCCGCCTCCCCAAGGCTCACATCGGCTGCCCGGAGGGACAGTGACGTCCCACAGACGGGCTTCGGCCCTACACCCCACGCCCTGCGCCCCTGTGCCCCTCAATCTCTGGGCCGGGGAACACCATCGCCCCTTGGCCACGCCTTCGCCCTGCCTCCGGCACAGGCCAGGGAGGGGCACCCGGGAGGCAGCTGTGTCCCCAGAGGCCACTCCTGCATGGGTGTGGCCGTCAGCACACTAACCGCCCAGAGACGCCCCATGAACCCCATGGACCTACCCCAGTAGGGGGCATTGAATCCTGTCCCCCAGAAAGATAGATTCAATTCACGTACACCATGGAACTGAATTCAGCCGACGACCTGCATGAACTTGGGGGACCAGCCTTTACAGCTGACCAGGGAGGCCGATGGGGTCAGCACACTGTGGCCCGCAGGCCAGACCTGGCCCTCTACCCGATTTCGTGAAATTTTATTGGCACGAGGCCTCAGTGGCTTGTCCATGAGTGGCCTCGGTGGCTGTCACGCTGCAGCGCCAGGCTGAGCCGTGTGACACCAGGCAGCCCACAAAGCCCCGGTCACTGTCCGGCCCTTTACAGACATGCCTCCTGGCCCTCGATTGAGATGTAGTCCCTGCTTCTAGGGTCACTGCCCCTTTAGCCCTTACAGGGAGGAGACCGTCCTGGACCAGAGGCAGCCGAGGCCTGGTCAGGGGTGGGCCCGCTCCGCCCTGAGCTGGCCCCAGGCGGCCTGAGATGCCTCAGTGCCCTGAGCCCCTCTTGTGTCTAAAACCACGTCAGGGGTCCAGCGATGAACTTGTCTCCCACGGACGACTGCTGTGAGCTGGCCCTCACTAGGAAGGGTCAATGCTCCAGAATATTCTCAGCTCAACTTCTTAATTCTGGCCAATATCCTTGAAATGTGTTTTCAACAGCTTAAAATGAAACTCAAATCTCGTTAGGTGATGCCAAAGCAAATGCAAATATAAATCTCCTTTTGCCTTTAACGTTTTCAAATATTAAAGTTATCAAGGGAGAGGCAAGTAAAGGAATAAAAATGCAAACGAGATGGGAGAGACTCGTCCGCAGGCAGTGGGCGGCCAGGTCCCCTCTCAGCGTCCATCACCGTTCGGCCGTCTGCCTGGTCCCCAGCACTGCCTCGAGTTTCTAGAAGCGAGGGGAGCTCGGCCTCGGAAGGAGCTCATATCTCGGCTGTGGACGCGTTAAAAAGAAAGCAAAATACCAAACTATAACCCCAGAAACAGCCACTCTAAAGAGTTCATCTTTATCCTGTGTTCAGGGGAAAAGCAGTCATCAGCCCATGAGCTTCAATGGCCCAAATTACCGATAATTTCAGCATAAATTAGGCCGTTATGTGCTGCCACCAGGGTCCTCTTCTTGGCTGATGACAATGAGCTCTATTATCCTCTCCAGACACCAGAGGCTCAGGGAGGGTGGCGTGGCGTCCTTGGCGGGGAGGAGGGGAGGGGCCGGCTGTGACCCCGGGGAAGGGCTGCGGGCTCTGCGGGACACATACCCTACCCTCGGCAGGCCCCAGGCGTGGCTCCAGGAGGGACCAAGCTCACCTGGAGAGAGGCTGCTAGTCTACCCAGACAAGACTTACTGATCCCATGGGGGTGGGGGACACTGCCCTCTGGGGCTCCCTGGGGTGAGGGTGAGCAACACACAGGTGAGGCATCCCCCAGAGCAGGAGGGTCTTCTGGAGATGGAGGCACAGTGCAGGGCCCGGCAGGGGCAGGGCTTGTAGCTGGGAGTATCTCCCCATCCCTCCACCCGCCCCCCTGCAGTGTGATGGTTTTTGCAGGCGGGAAACTTGGGAGGCGATTAGGGCAAGGCAGCGGCCTACAAGCCAGGGGATGAGGCCTCTGCGGTCACCTTGATCGTGGACTTCTGGCCTCCGGGGCTGAGAGGCCTCCGACCGAGACCCTGGGAAACGGAGGACCTGGGTGTCGGGCCAAATGCCCCACGCTGGATGGGGGTGGACGCGGGACAGCAGCAGGAACAGAGGCAGGGCGGGTGCGGGCGGTGACGTGGGAGGGAGGCTGGCATGGCGGGGGCTGTGGAAGACCCCAAGGCCCAGCTGGGGGGCTCTGCTTCTGTGCTGTTCTGTGGGCCGTAAGAGCCGGGGAGTCCAGTTTTAGGAAAACAGTGCAGACTGTGGTCTCGGTGTGGTGTCCAGCGCAGGGGAGACTGTCTTTGTCGCCTTCCTCTCATGGCCCCGTCAGGATCAGGCACACGCCGCAGACTCGACGGCCTTTGGGGCCAGTTCTTTGTCTGGGGCCCAGGCTGCCCCCACCCCTACATGCCGGTAGCACCGCCCCCGTCCCCGGCCAAGTCATGACAACCACAAGCACCTCCAGACTCTGCCACGTGCTCCGGGGACAGGACCCCTGATTGAGAACCTGCTTTAGAGGATGAAGTGGCCGGGCCGGGCCTGGGGGCGGGTGGCACAGGTGTAGTGCTGGGCGGGCTCACCTCTTAAATTGTCAGGGATAAAAACGGCCTGGGACTCACCTGCCCTCGGATTTGCCTCCCAGCCAGGGACTTGGGGTCATTTGAGTAGCCAGGAGCTTGGCCATCTTAGCCATGAGTGTGACCTGGTCCTGTTGCTATGCCTTGGGCCGTCCTGCATGGGGACAAGGCACCTGCCAAGGGAGGGGGATGCCAAGGCAGTGGCCAGCATCTGCGGGGCCCCTTTTGGGTCCTGCCTGATGCAGAGTCTGACGTAAATGAGCTCATCTTGTCCTGGACACCCCTGGGAGGTGCTAGAGATGCGTTGAGTGAATGGCGTGAGCCACACCTGGGGCCGCCAAGGGCAGGGGGTCCATCCCAGCGCAGGAGCAGAGCCCTGAGGACCCGACGGCCTGAGACCCTGCTGGCTGGCCCGTGCCCCTCCCCGCAGGGGGACCAGACCGGGCTCAGGGACCCCTGTTTCTGCAGCAGCCCCAGCCTGTGGGCGGCTGGGAGGGACGGCCGGCCGCATGGCTGCCCCATGATTCCTGATCTGTTACCCGCGCCCCCCTCCAGGTGGTCCAGCTTGGAAAGCTGGGGGTCTGGGAGAGCATCTGGGGAGCAGCTGGGATCTGGGCTGGCGACGGGAGGTTTTCATCAGCCTCTCCCCTCACCAGCTGGGGTGACCCTCACCAAGCCCGGCCACAGGGGGAGGGGAAACGCCCCAGAGGAGGCCGGCCTGGAGTTGGGGGCGAGGGGGGCCCCCTCCTGCCCAGAAACCCAGCCCTTCCAGGTGCACAGTGTTTTCAGCCGGTTTCCTTCTTGCTCGAAATCCTCTGGCAGCCTGCGGCCTTTGATGTGTCTAAGGCAACTTGCTCCGTGAAGGGATGTGCTCAACCAGTGTCAACAGAAGGCAGACAGAAGTAGCTTCCACTTCCAAACGTCTTTAGGGGATTTGTTTGTTTTTTTCAAAGTTCATTTGCTATATACTATTCAGTTAGGAAACTTGCCAGGCACAGTGACATTTCTTTTAAACGGAAAAAACAACCTAGTCAAATTTGATTTGGAAAACTAGAGTCTGAACATTTTCCAGAACAGTTGAAAGGCCTTTGTGGCCCAGGTCGGGAGAGAGGGATCAAAGGCCAGGAAGTGAGCGGGGAGTCAGGGCAGAGGGGGTGCGGGGGGGCCTGGATCGGGGGGCGGGGCACAGACGCCCAGAGCCAGGCCCCTCCCGGGGAGCACGCCACCAGCTGGGAAAAGGGAAAGACCCCCAGTCCCTGCACAGACCAGCTTGGCGGACCTCCAGCCCGGCCTCTCCTTCGGCAGGTCCCTGCCCAGAAGCCCCAAGCCCAGGGGGCAGAGACCCTAGGCAGGGAGACCTCATTTTCTTGACATGAGGCCCGGCAGGGCCCGAGGACAGAAAGGGTCTGTCACACCTAGAAGAAGCAGAGGGGATTCCAGCAGGGCGAGGTGGCCATGACCTAGGGGTCCGGGTCACACCCAGAGACACAGCCCCAGACTTATGTGGGCACACACACACACACACTCACACACCACACTCCAGGGGATGGGAGTGGGGGCTGGGATTTATCCCTCCAGGGGGTGGGGGGCTGGAGGTTACCTCTTTCTCAGTCCCAATCCCAAATTCTGAAGGAGGAGGTCTGATGGACCCACCCGTGTCAGCTGCCACAGGTGCTCAGCCTGGTTCCACCCCTCCTGGCTTGTTGGAGGTGGGGAGCCTCATGGCACAAAAAGACTGCCAGGCACCAGCTCAAGCAGATGAGAAGGGGAGGCTACAGAGGTCGCATGGCTCTCACGGCTCCTAAGATCCAGGGCTTGAGGCCAGGTCTGAGTCACTTCAAGCCCTTGGCTTTTACCATCTGCCCTGGGCGGGGTTCCCTCTAGCGCAGCCTGGTATGGGGAGTCTTGTGCGCGTGGGTTGTTGAGGGCGTGACCTGGGGGGGAACCTGTAGGGCAGAGAGGGAAGCAGGACAGACACGCCTCAGCCTGGGCCCGCGGGAGCTCTGGGGCGCTCGCAGCCTCCCAGGGTTATTCCATCCTGGGGAAGGAAGTCTTTTTAGCCATTCATTAGGGGCTGAGCAGAGGGGAGGTGAAGCTCCCTGACTTCTCCGGGCTGGGCGCCCCATGGGACAGCTGAGGGCAGCGCGGTAGGGAGGACGCTGCAGCGGGCCGTGGGCACCCGGATGGCAGGGACGGGTGCACAGGGGCGGTGGGGGTCTGGGTTCGGTGCCAGGGGCTCGGTGGTCAGGGTGCAGCCAGAGAAGTGAAGACCAGGGCATGGGGCCTGGGCCCCCCGTCCCACGCCGATGGCTGCCTGCCCCCAACTCGACACGGTCCCCAGATCCCTAAGGAGGTGCCTACCCTGGGGAACCGGCACCTGACCGCCCCCAGAAAACAGAGACCCCCCCCCGCCCTTGCCTCCCCACTCTGTGGAATTGCAGCAGGACAAGCCTACATCCAGATGGATTACTGACGGGGAAACAATGCAAGGAGCGTTCGCCAGGGTTTTCAAATCTAAACTACAACATTCATTTAAGAATCCTTCCATCACAGTGACCTAGAAATGAGACTTAAAGAAGTTGGGATAATGCCATCAAAAGGGTCACGCCACCCTCATGAGTCTCTTGACAGGCACAAGTTTATATAATAATCAGAGAGCATTTTCGACATTAAGGGGCCCCGCAGGCCTGATGAGGACGATTATAGCATGATTCATGTGGTGTCACCACTCAACAGCCTGTCATTTTGTCACTTTTCACCGACGTTTCCAATCTTACTGGGAACACAACAGACTTTGGAAGCTAGGTTTTGAAATTTGTAAAAACATTTTTCCAGATTACTTTTGCAAGGGACTTTGTAATGAATTACATTACATTGCTTGGAGGATATTATAGCTGACCCATGAACCACTCGGGCATCAGGGGCACCAACACGCCCACACAACCGAAAATCTGAGTGTGATTTTGAGTCGCCCCAAACTTAACTACAAATAGCCTATTGGTGACGGGAAACCGTACTCTGATAGATGCACAGTGCCCCAACATATTTTCCATTATATGTATTTTATATGTATTATATACTGTCTTCTTACAGTTAAGTAAGCTAGAGAAAAAAAATGTTATTAAGAAAATCATAGGGAAGAGGAAAATATGTTTACAGTACACATATGTATTTATTGAAACAAATCTGCATATACGTGGACCTGCGCAGGTGAAATCCGTATTGTTCAAGGGTCAGCTGTATTCCCTCTAGCCATTTTTTTCACTTTTTTTTTATTATGGTAAAACATACATAACAAAAAATTTACCATTTCATACATTTTTAAGCCTACAAATCATTGGCATTAAATATATTCACCATGTCAACAAGGACCTACTGTATAGCACAGGGAACTATACTCGATACTCTGTAATAACCTATAAGGCAAAAGAATCTAAAAAAAATAGATATATAGATATACATAAATAACTGAATCACTATGCTGTACACCTGAAACTAACACAATATTGTAAATCAACTATACTCCAAAAAAATTTTTAAAAAAAGTACAAGAAACATGGATTACAAATTTGTTAAAATATAAAAATAAAAGTAGCATAAAGTTACCAATGAATTTTAAAATTCATCCAAAAATTAATAGCTGACCATGAAGAAAAAGAAAAATATACCAAGTTGACAAGTATTTAAAAGAAAATAGACAACACAAATCAAATCACAGTATACAGAAATATCTTCTTTGTCTTCAAATACTGTTGGCATGTGTGATTTTCCTGCTTTCCATTAAAATAAAGTCTTAATGATACAGTAATGCTTTCTCAACAACAACAAAAAATAGACTTCAAGGCAATAACTAAATAAATAAATTAATTAATTAATTAATTCACAATGTGCAACCATCACCACTATCCATTTCCAGAAACTTTTCATTCTTCCAAAAAGAAACTCCGTCTCCATCAAACGCTAACTCCCTATTCCCATCCCCCACTGAGCCCCTGGGAACCTCTATTCTACTTTCTGTGTCTATGAATTTGCCTCTTCTCGGGATCTCCTCCACCTGGAATCATACGTGCTATTTCATTGAGCGTAATGCCCTCAAGGTTCACCCATGTTGTAGCGTGTGTGTCAGAATTTCCTTCCTTTTTAAAGCTCCATTGTATGGAGATCACATCTTGTTTATATGTTATCCACCCGTGGGCGTTTGGGCTGCTGTGAATAATGCTGCTGGGGACACAGGTGTGCATGTCCAGTCAACCTGACAATGCAAAGTGCTGGACTGAAGTCAGAGGTCCCACCCCCTGCAAGGGCTCAGCTCCGCAGGCTGTGCCCCCAGGTGGGAGCCCCAGGAAGAGTTATGAGATGAAGAACCACATGTATTTAGGAATTTGGCCACAGATTTCGAGAATATTAAAAAGCCCATACTCTTGAATCAATTATTTTATTATTAGGAATTTATACAGAGAGAATCAGGACACAAAGAGAGAGGCGGCTGAGGGTTTCTCACAAGTGGGGTACTAGGGACATTAGTTAATAGACAAAATTAAAAAATCTTTTCTCTGCACAACCAAGTTGGGGTATAAGTTAAATTTGCTCCCTGTGGCATCTGTGATCAGATATATGTATGTGATTTAGATCATATATAGACTTTTCGTAATTCACCTCTGTAAACCGTCTAAGAAAGGCACCAGTTAAGAACGACAGGCTGAGGGAAACCCGTATCGCTAGCGAAGAACCGCCTGCCCGGGGCAGAGACGTGAGGGCCCACCAGCCTCACCCGGGTCCCTCCCCCTCCCCCCAGATCTGCCCCCCAGCTGGGACCACAGCTCAGTCCAGTTCCCCAGGCACGTCAGGTGAGTCAAGGCGACCTCCTGAGAGGTGGAGCTTCGGGGAGCCCACCTCCCTCCAGCACCCCTCTGTCCACCTGGAGCCCCAGGCCTGGAGTGGACCTGGACCTAGCGGCCCCTCCCGGAAGGGCATCCGTGACCAGGCTGGGTGAGAGGTCTGTCCCTCCCTCCCCACTTGGATGCACTCTGTCAACTGAAAAGTTTCTCCAAAAAACTACAAATTGGTAACACCTTTTTGCAATGGGATGAGACTTTTCCCGCATTTGAAGATCAACAGGCAGGCTTCCTTTCCTCTGGGACTAGGAAAGCAGCCCCTACCCCGTGAAAGCTCCCCCCACCCCGCCAGCAAGCTCCACTGAGCACCTCCCAGGGCACAGTCCTCCACCCTGGCTCCAGCCCAGAATCTGCCCCGTGGCCCCCCGGCATCGGACTCAGCAGGACCATCGAGGACTTGGATTCCAAAAGAAAATGTCAGATGAAAGTCCCCCTAATGGCCCCTCTCATGTCCCATGGGAGGTTGGGAAAAGGGAAATCAAACCAAAAAGTGACCAAAGGAGCCAAATTATCGCACTTCAGACACATTGCAAAGAAGGCGGCCTCTAATCGGGCTGCAGCAAACGGTGCCCTGAACCAGCAAAGTGGCCGGTGCTTCGGACTTAGAACGGCAGTGGCCTTTGTCTGCTCACGGTTCAGATGTCAGCCTTTGGAATGGCTGCCAAAGAGAGGCCTGGTTTCCTAATGGGCCCCTCCTGCCCCCAGCCTGCCCCCCAGCTCCAGTCCCCCCGCCCCAGTCCCCTCACTCCAGTCCCCAAACCTCTGGCCTCCTTGGAGGTGACAAGTCTCACCGTGTGCTGGTTGTCATTTATTCTGCTTTTAAGAACTTTCCTTTCTGGGGCTTCCCTGGTGGTGCAGTGGTTGAGAGTCCGCCTGCCGATGCAGGGGACACGGGTTCGTGCCCCAGTCTGGGAAGATCCCACGTGCCACAGAGCGGCTGGGCCCGTGAGCCATGGCCACTGAGCCTGCGCATCCAGAGCCTGTGCTCCGCAACGGGAGAGGCCACAACAGTGAGAGGCCCACGTACTGCAAAAACAAACAAACAAAACAAAAAAACCGTTCCTTTCTGGACATTTTATTCTTGGTGAAAATACACCTTATTTACTATATATTGTTTCTTAGGAAAGGGAACATTTTAAGATAATTTCCAAACATCTTCTTTGTTAAGAGGCGATAATATAAACAGTCATCTTCACAGCTAAACTATTTCAACAGAAGAAACTAAATGTGCTTTTCTTTTCTCCCTTGTCACTAGGTGATCTGGAGGTTACTTTGGGACCATCTGAGTTATAAAATCTAACCAGGACATTCTTACACGATGTCCTTTCATTGATCAAACTGAAATGGCAAAATGAACATAAGCATCCCCAGTGACATCAGTCTCCTCATGTAGGGATGATAATGAACCTGAGAGCCTCCTCCTGTGCTGTGTGAGGGGTCTCTTCCCGGGTCCCCAGGGTCCCCAAGGAGCTGCAGCTCCGCCCGCCCCGGCCGAGCCTGGGCCACCGCCCAGAAAACAGTCGGCCCCTGCATGGTCCCTTGGTTCCGATGTGCGAGGTCTTGGGCCCAGGGGCATGGGGAGGGGCTCACAGGGGCGGGGGCGTGACAGATGCCCTGGAAGCACTGTGACTCAATCCAACGGTATCAGTTCTGAGACCTGCTCTGTGTTGGCTGGACTTGCTGAGCCTAGAGCTCAGGGCATCCCTCCTGCTTCCACAGGGGGATTCACTTGCTAGCGAAGCCCCCAAAGAAGCAAGCAGAGCTGGGGGAGACAGGGAGAGAGTCTGGGTACTGATATCATTGTTGGAGCCCCTGGATCCATCCTGACCTGAAACCCCCTCCCCCATTTCAGGACTTTTCAGTTACCTGAGTCAGTACATTTCCAGTGCTGCTCAGGCTGGTTCGAGTTGGGTTTCTATCACAGCTAGGAGAGGCCTCATTCAACAGTCTCCCTCAAATCTTGTCCTTGCTCAAGGGCCAACTGAGGTTGCAACCCTACCTGGCCATCCCAGACCATGATAAGACCTCTACTCCGACCCTCATTAGGATGGGCCTGAAGGACCCACTGTCCATTTGAACCTCAAGAGTCTGTGCTCAGATGCCCTTTGCCGAGGTGGTTTCATTAAATTCTTTGTCAAGGGACTTGGTGTCCCCTCCCAGCTGGACTGCAAGCACCCTGAGGATGGCCGCACCTCACAGGTGCTGGTATTTCCTAGGGGAACCAACATGAACCCATTTCCTGTCGGCTACAGCCTTGGAAGCACAGCAGGTCTCTAATTTATGTGTCGGATGCAGGTCCCACCAAAAGAACCATCTGGAGTGAGGTGGAGGCGTGAACAGCCCCAAATTGGGTCCCTCAGTGGCGCCAACCCAGGTGACTGCTGTTGCAATTCTATTTTTTTTTTTTTTTTTTTTTTTGAGGTACGCGGGCCTCTCACTGTTGTGGCCTCTCCCGTTGCGGAGCACAGGCTCCGGACGCGCAGGCTCAGCGGCCACGGCTCACGGGCCCAGCCGCTCCGCAGCATGGGGGATCTTCCCGGACCGGGGCACAAACCCGTGTCCCCTGCATCGGCAGGCGGACTCTCAACCACCGCGCCACCAGGGAAGCCCCTGCAGATGCTATTTTTACCGCAGAGCTGGTGTGGAGCCCAAAGTTAAACTGTGTGACAGCAATGAGGCAGTCCAACTAAAACCTGTGGGTGTTTCTGCGAAATTCACATGGGACGTCAGGCCCCCAGGCCACGTGGCAAAGAATGACTTCTCCCTGCCCTCATCCACCTCTGCACGTCCTCACCGATTTGGGCCCATGAGGATACGTTAGCTTTACAATGACCAAACCCAATGTACAGTTATTTAAATAGATTGATGTGTGTTTTTCTCACTGTGTTTCAGTGGAGTAATCTTTCTAAGAAACGGCGAGATGACCCTGACAATAACTTAAATGGCAAAAAGTGAAATCACAAAACATCTTTAGAGGAACATATGAGCAGATTCCTTTTCCACCTTGGAGTGGGAAAGGTCTTTCTAGTGGATTTAAAAATCCATAAAATTAAAGATTGATCAATTCAAGCACATTGAAGAAAAGACAGATCTCCATCAGCAAAGTCAGAACACGAACGCTAAACGCAAAAATATTTGGCTCTCTTAATACAGACCAGAGGCTTATCTTCCCAGCCTATGAAGAATTCTTTGAGTGGGGAAACACCAACATTACAACAGGGGGCATGGGACTTCCCTGGTGGTCCAGTGGGTAAGACTCCACACTCCCAGTGCAAGGGGCCCGGGTTCAGCCCCTGGTCGGGGAACTAAATCCCACACACCGCAACTAAGATCCCACACGTGGCAACGAAGATCCTGTGTGCCACAGCTAAGACCCAGTGCAGCCAAAATAAGGAAATAAATAAAGTAAAATATTGAAAAAAATGATTGTAACCTTAAAAAAAAAATAAAGGAAGTAGGTAAAGGGCAGGAGCAAGGCAGAGGAAGGAATGCAAACGGCCCTTAGTGTAGAAAAAGACACCTTTCACACTCCTACGAAAGACACACGCATCAAAACTATCCTGAGTGGTCATTTCTCAGCTGTCAGATTGGCCAAAACCCACCGGTTTGCCCACACTCTTGTAGGGAATCCAGTGCCCCCATACAGGACTGGAGTGTGATGGAATAAAATTTATATTCTAAGGCAGGACAAGAAAAACTAAACGTAAAATTCTCTGTGTGTGTGTTTGGCCTCCCCTCCCTCCCTAACGTGCATCTGTGCTGCACATTAACCAGAGCTCCTCGAAGATGGGGGTCCTGCTCCACCATAAAGACAAGTGTTTTAGGGGCTTCCCTGGTGGCGCAGTGGTTGAGAGTCCGCCTGTCGATGCAGGGGACGCGGGTTCGTGCCCCGGTCCGGGAGGATCCCACATGCCGCAGAGCGGCTGGGCCCGTGAGCCATGGCCGCTGAGCCTGCGCGTCTGGATCCTGTGCTCCGCGGCGGGAGAGGCCACAACAGTGAGAGGCCCACGTACCGCAAAAAAAAAAAAAAAAAAAAGATCAAGTGTTTTCTTTCTTCTGATGCTGGCCGTGTAACTCCTTAAAAGAACAGTGCTCTTTCCCATTCTGTGGCAGGTCACGGTGACTTGGCTGCTCTCTCTGTATGGGGTTACCTGGGCTCTGAGTCCTTGGTGAACATCATGTAAAGTATCAATGTGTCATTGTGATGTACGATCCTTTGTCTCGAAGAGGTATGTGACTGTGCCTTCAACTTCTTTCTGAGAATCTGCTTCCCGGGTTATAATCCTCAGTTTGGCTCAACTAAAATTCCCTTTTTTATTTCTTAACTTGATAGTTCATTGGATTTTCGTCAACAAGAGTGAGCAAAACTGTACCACCCCGGGACAGCAGTTGGGCAAAATCTATCCAAACACCAGAGCCTGCACCTTCGACCCGCCCCTGCACTTGGGATGCCGCCACAAACACGGACCAGGGTGTGCACAGCATCACTTCCCGTGGGTCCCCAGTGCGGACAGACGGGATCCACCGCAGCCCAGGAGACAGAGGGACGGGCGGCTCTCCCTTGCGCTGATTCCAGGGCCTCTTCAGGGCAGTGCAGACGGTGTTTCCTTTCTTTTTTGCTCCTGCATACATACTCCTCTTTCCTTGCAGGTTTATTAAGAAAACACCAGAAGGCCACCCCCATTCCTAATAAGCTGTACCCATGTCATCTGGGCGGAAGCAACGTTGATGGGTGGGGATGGAAGAGAGACATCTCAGTGGGTGCCTTTCATATTCATTTTGATTTTTCAATGTATTATCTATCCAAACAGTTGTGGGTTTTTTTTTTGTTTTTGTTTTTGTTTGTTTTAATGCACAGGTTTTATTTATTTATTTATTTATTTTTAAATTTTTGCCTGCGTTGGGTCTTCACTGCTGCGCACGGGCTTTCTCTAGTTACAGCGAGCAGGGGCTACTCTTCATTGTGGTGCACGGGCTTCTCATTGCAGTGGCTTCTCTTGTTGCGAAGCACAGGCTCTAGGCGCGTGGGCTTCAGTAGTTGTGGCTCGCGGGCTCTAGAACGCAGGCTCAGTAGTTGTGGGGCACGGGCTTAGTTGCTCCAAGACAGGTGGGATCTTCCCGGACTAGGGCTCGAACATGTGTCCCCTGCGTTGGCAGGCGGATTCTTAACCACTGCGCCACCAGGGAAGTCCAAGCTGTGGTTTTTTAAATAAGAAAGATTTGGCTCATTAATACCTGAAATTTTCCTATTGTTTTTTTAACTTAAAAAAAAATTTTTTTGAAATATAGTTGATTTACAATGTTGTGTTAATTTTAAGTGTACAGCAAAGTGATTCAGTTTTTTATATATATCTATTCTTTTTTAGATTCTTTTCTATTATAGGTTATTACAAGATATTGAGTATAGTTCCTTGTGCTATATGGTAGGTCCTTGTTGTTTATTTATTTTATATATAGTAGTATATCTGTTAACCCCAAACTCCTAATTTATCCTTCCCCACCTTTCCCCTTTGGTAACCATAAGCTTGTTTTCTATGTCTGTGAGTCAATTTCTGTTTTATAAATAAGTTCACTTGTACCACTTTTTTAGATTCCACATATAAGTGATATATGATATCTGTCTTTCCCTGCCTGACTTACTTCACTTACTATGACAATCTCTAGGTCCATCCATGTTGTTGCAAATGGCATTATTTCATTCTTTTTGATGGCTGAGTAATATTCCATTGTATATATGTGCCACATCTTCTTTATCCACTCCTCTGTCGATGGACATTCAGGTTGCTTCCATGTCTTGGCTCTTGTGAATAGGGCTGCTATGAACACTGGAGTGCGTGTATCTTTTCAACTTATAGTTTCTCAGGGTATATGCCCAGGAGTGGGATTGCAGGATCTTATGGTAGCTCTATTTTTAGTTTTTTAAGGAAGCTCCATACTGTTCTCCATAGTGGCTGCATCAATTTACATTCCCACCCGCAGTGTAGGGAGGGTTCCCTTTTCTCTACACCCTCTCCAGCATTTGTTATATGTAGACTTTTTGATAATGGCCATTCTGACCTGTGCGAGGTGATTTTAGTTTTGATTTGCCTTTCTTTAGCAATTAGCGAGGTTGAGCATATTTCCATGTACCTGTTGGCCATCAGGATTTCCTATTCTGTTTCTGTTTTCATTACTGAGAATTAAAATAAAACCAGAGTGGGAAAAAACCCTGAAACACCAAAAAATAATTTTATTTTCTAAATGCACACAGAATAATAAGTGGCTGGAGGAGAAGGGCAAGAAGATATCTTTAATCAGCCTGAAAACAGACTGTCAGTTCTTGTGACGCAGTACTACTATCTTATGACCTGAACCCATCAAGAAAATGCACTGTGTGTATAAAATTTTTTTTTTCCAGAACAAAGATAAATGTAACCCTGGAAACAATTTGCTCCTGTGTGTGGACCAAATATTTAGAGAATAAAAGAGCTGGGGCAGCTGGACGGATGGGCAGATGGGTGAGCGTCAGACACTGGAGAGCCTCAAATGCCACAAAAAACATTCGAACCTGATTCCCCAGGCAATGAGGAAGCTGCTAAGTTTTCCCGAAAGGAAAGCGTTACGGTCAGTTCTGTGTTTAGGAAAGCTCACCGTGGCTGCCGCGGACCAGGAGGGGCAGGCAAGACTGGATGTGGGCCATTGAAAATAGCCACAGATTCTTCCACGCTTTGCCCACTGAGAAGCAGGGCCTATTCCCCCGGCCCCTTGCGTCTGGACTGAACCGTTGACCAAGAGTAGAACGTGGCAGAAGTGCCACTGTGCCGGGTCCAGGCCTCTCCTCTCTCAGGGAACTCAGCCAACATGCTGCGAGGAAGCCCAAGTGGCCATGTGGAGGGGACCGAGGGCCCCGGCCACACCCTCCAGCTGAGCTCCAAGCCACCAACCAGCACCACCCTGCCAGCCCACCCGGGGGAGCCCGCGAGCAGCAGACAAAGCCCAGCCCATATTGCAAAACTGCAAGCAATAAATGTTGTTCCTTTAAACCACTCAGTTTTGGGGCAATTTGTTACGCGGCAATAAATACCCACAACACGGGATCTGGGGACGCTGGGAAGGAGGACTGGGCTGGACTCCACGCGTAAGCACCTGATGGGTCGAGCTAGGGCCAGCACAGTGGCCAGGAGAAGCCTGGGACAGGCCTGACAGCTGTCCCCAAGAGCCGCTTCCTGCTAACGTCACAGCAGCCCCTCCCAACTCTTGCCTCCACGGCAAACAGTCTGCAGTTTCCCCGGTGCTGCGGCTGGACTGGAGGGCCAGCTGTCGGGCAGGGGGCTGCTGTCTGGGCAGCTTGCAGGACAGCTGTGCTCCCCGGAAAATGATGGCCCTGGCAATGGTAATTGGCAATGTCCTTCCTCTGGGAAGTCAGCCTGACTCTTCAAATATAATAAACAGGGTTTGAGAATTTAATTTTTTCCCCCCAGGGTCACACACGATTTGTTCTGCTGTCAACGCATTACAGAGGGAAGAAAGTTCTTACCACGAAGGATCTGTCAATCCGATTTCCTCTTAATTGGTGCTCACGTCCACTTTCCTACCAGATCTATATCTTCTTTTAAAAAAATATGGAGCCCACACAGGTCTTTTCATTTTTCCTCAGAGCAGAGCTTGACCCCAAATACTTATCTGTGGACATGAGGGGAGCGTCATCCTTGCTCAGCTCACCTCTGTGACCGAGACTCGAGGTTCTGGAGGACAGGGCTTCCCACACACCCTACCTCACCCTGACCACTAGAGCTGCCCAATAAGCTAGGATGCCTGGTTAAATTAGAATTTCGGATGGCAGCAAATAACGTTTTAGTATAACACGTCCCAAATATTGCACGGGATATACGTACAATCAAAATTTATTTGTCGTTCATCTGAAATTCAAATTTAACTGTTCGTCCTGTGTTTTTATTTAATAGCACCTGAGTTAGCTAGGGGGCCATCTGGGATGAAAAGGAGCCAACTAAAAAAGCAAGAGGGACCCAGAGAAGGGTGGGCGTGGTATGGCAGGGATGACCCAGAGGGGAGGCGGGACGGGAGATGCAAAGAAGACCCTCCAGGGAGCGTGACCTTGGACAGCTTCCAGGCCAGCTAAACCTCATTGTCCAAGAGTGAGAGGAAGCAGCTAGGAAAGAAATGGTGGGAACTGGGTGACCAACTGTCCCACTTTGCTCGGGACTTCGTGGAAACACCACAGTCCCAGGCAAGCTGAGATGGGAAGTGGGAGGGAAGTTCTAGACCTAGGAAACAGCAAGTGCAAAAATATGGAGGTGAGTTTGCCTCCCAGAAACAGCTTCACTCCATCCATTCTCCCCACCCTGCCCGTCCCACCCTACAGGGCCAGGTGCAAAATATAAGGAGGGCTAAAACACAACAACAGAGACAAATCCTTCAATGTAATATTTAATTTAAAAATCAAAATAAATGTAAAATATCCATGATGAACAAAATATGAAAAATTTAAATAAAATTCCTTAAAAATTCAATATAGAGTGACTCTCTGACCCACCATCTCAACCCCTAGGTATATACCCAAAAGAATTGAAAACGGGTGTTCGAACAAAAGCTTGTACACGAACGTTCAGGGCAACGTTATTCACGATAGCAAAGAGGTAGAAACAACCCAAGTGTCCATCAACTGATGAATGGATAAAAACGTGGTCCAGCCTCACAATGGAGGATTATTCAGCCCCAGAAAGGCATGAAGCACTGACACAGGCTACGACACGGATGAACCCTGAGAGCATCATGCTCAGTGAAAGAAGCCGAGCACAGCAGGCCACATAGTGTGTGATTCCATTTATGTCCAGAACAGGCAAAAGAAGAAGACTCTCCTTCACAGCCTCAGAAGGAACCAACCCTGACAACACCTTCATCTCAGACTTCCAGCCTCCGGAGCCGTGAGGTGTTACATTGCTCTTGTTTAAGCCGCCTGGTTTGTGGTCCTTTGTTTCGGCAGCCTCAGCAAACTCCTACAGGCCCCTTGTCAGACTGGCAAAATGTGAATGCTTGGTAGCACCCAGCCAGGGTTTGGGGCAAAGGGCACTTGGACTCTGAAAGGGGACTGTAAGTGGGCACAGCCTTCCCAGAAGGTCACTTGGTGCTTCTAACAAAAGTTGAGATGCGCGCACCCTGCATCCCTGCCCCCACGGCTGAGACTCCATCCACTGATCCTGGAGGATTCTGCAGCAGGACTCCTCTCACACCCCAGGACACTGGGAACCTTGCGATGTCTGTGACCCGGGACGGTCAGCCGGGATCTGGGCACCTTGCGGTGGAAAGAATGCAGCGGTCCTCAACTGGAAAACCATCCGAGATGTCAAATGGAAGAAGCAGGTTGCAGAAGAACAAGCACAGCAAAATTCCACATGGCTTTCTTTTTTTAAGTGTACATAGAACCACAGTGAAAACACAGACACGCCTGGAAGACCACACATGCCCGTTTACAGAGTTTCCTTCTAGACGTGTGGGTCACAGAACTGGTGTTTCTTATCTTTAAAACTTTTTAAAAAGCGATATGATGGCGGTGATTTTGACTCTGTGCCTTTCGCTTTTCTGTCTTTTGCCGCTACAACGTCTTTGACAATGAGCACTTAAAGTAAGTCAACGTGGAGACAAAAATGGAAGGCACAGCCCACCCTCCAAAGAGGGGGCCCCATAGGCCTTGTCCTCCCAGCAGCCCCCGGGGAGCCGCGGCACAGCCTGGCCTTGACTCCAGATCGGTCTAGGTAACTGGCCAACACCATTCAGAGTCCTCGGCTGGCTGACCCATGTCCCCTCCCCTCTCACTTACTTTTTCCAGAGACTCTGTGAAGTGGGGGGTATTTACTGGCAGGAAATGGAGACACAGGGAGGGTTGGTGACAGATTCAAGGCCACGCAGCTTGTGAACACTGAGGCGGGATTTGAACCCGGCGCTCGGCTCCTGTCCCGGCCTCTGTGTCTGTTTCCTTGGATGGCTCTGAACTTGGAGCAAAGGCGGGACAACGGCCCAGCCCTGACCCAACTGGGCTCTAGGATGACGGGGGATGGGCCGTGTCTCCAGCCTCCTACCCCCAAACCACTGTGGCCAGTGGCCCTCCCGGCAGGGGACTGTCCATCAGTACCGATGAATGGACAAAGCTGGGGAAGGACTGAGCTTCCCGGTCAATCACAGCGGTTCACAGACCCCGGTGCCTTTAAGTGACTGACTCAACTCCCGTCCACCCATGAGCGAGCCACAGGCCGGACACTGCCACCTCTGACAGGCTCTGGGATTTTACAGAGACACAAAGCAACTTGGAGGAAGCTCGGGCAGAATATGGAGAGAGATCCTCGTGACTCCATTTCCACAAAGTTTAAAACAAGCTAAGTCACAGCTGCTAGAAGCCCGCAGCGGCTACCATGGGCGGGAGGCGACCGGGAGGGGCGGGGCCTGGGGACCCGGGGACCCGGGGCTGGTGACACTGCAGTCCGGTGCGGGCATTCAGCCAGCTCAACACACTGGAGCACGTTTTTGTCTGTCCATTATTCTTCAACTGAAGGTTTTAAAATGCTCATGGTTTCTGAAGTCCCTTAAAATATTCGGGGTCCCTGAAAAGCGGGTGGGGCACAGGGCGGCTGCGTCCCCTCCCCCGCCAACGCTCAGGCCCCCGAATGGAAATGCCCCCCCCGCTGGGTCCCCACATCCCATTAGCTAGACGGGCTCCCACATGGCCCTGGGGATGCTGCCCGTGGATCGGACTCAGGGCCAGGAAACACGTGCTGCTGTCCGGGCCTGCAGCTGAGTCACCAGCCCCAGAGGGTCAGCGCTCCCCCTCCTCCAGGCTGAGTCACCCCAGGGCGCAGGTGGATTCCAGACACCCAGCCTCTGACCTGCAGCAACACTCCCTGGGGAAGCTCCTCAGGATGGGCTGCCATGGGGAGAAGGGAGGGGGGAAGGGGAAGCGGGGAGGGGGAGGGGAGGGCACAGGCAAGAGTAGAAGGGGCGGGGCTGGGTGGGAGGAAGCAGGGGAGGGGGCGGGCTGGGCCGGGGGCGGGGCTGGGGTGGGAGCCTCCCTGGTGGTGCGGGGGAGCAGGAAGGGAGAGGAGCTGGGCTGGGGAGAGGAGACTTCCTGGCCCAGAGCGCAGGAAAGTGGGGAGTTGGGGGAAAGAAGATGCTGAGGGTGGGCTTAGGGAAGAGGAAGGTTCCCCACCAGCAGGGCAGGAGGTGCAGGTGGCGGGAAAGGATGGCTCAAACCACAGAGCCCCGGACTTGCCAGATGAGCAAAGCTGGACCACCCGGAAAACACCATGCCCCCCCCCACTCACCCAAGAGTTGAGCTTGCCCAGGAGCAATGCGGGGGGCGGGAGGTGCTGCTGGTGTGGGGTTGTGGGCCTGACGAGAGGCCCTGATGGCCCCCAAGACACTGGCGGAGGGTGGCGGCTGATCAAGAGCTGCCCGAGCGCCTTTAGAACTGCAGTCTCTCTCTTTTCCT